>NC_056067.1:46763067-51763067 GCF_016772045.2 Ovis aries
TGCCAGACTGAGAATAAAGGAAATGAAAGATTCTTATGAAAGCAGGTAGTTAGAGACTTGGTAGAAACCAGTATACTGAGCTTAAGCTTTTGAGTCACCTCAGTTTAGGGAAACAGAAAAGCTCAATTAAACAAAAGAGGTTGAGGGAGAAGGCAAGATCAGGTCTTTAAGGTACTGTCTAAGTAGAAGTGACAAATTCCAGGAGCAAGATCAAAATACCAAATGTGACAGAAAAGACTCCATGTTTTAAGATGGTAGAATGAAAAACTATCTAATCTCTTTTTCTGTATACAAACAAGAATTGAAATGTCGATGCTTCAGTGATCCTAGGTGGTGGCTATAACCCCAATTATAATGAGTTAATGTTGACAAATACAGTGAAGGGTGGAACAGGGGAAAAAGGATTCTAAGAGAAGACAATTGTTCATGCCGATTGTGGGCAGAGCAAACAGCTGGCACTGTCAAAATGGACATCACATCTTGAAGGGAAGAATTAATTAACCCATGTTTACAACATGGAAATTTGGGAGTGCAGACTGACTACAGGAGACTTGACATCCCTAACTATGTCAAGGAAACCAGGACTGAGCAAGGAAACACTGTGAAATACTATCTTTTTAGGAAGACATCTTCGGGTGAGAGTATAAGATCAGAGTTATAAGACTTGTAGCCACAGTTCCTTTTTGGATGAGAAGAAATAAAGCCTAAACATACTTATATTCACACAACCATGCAGAATAAAAGGCTTTAGTATGAAGCACAGATGTATTCCTATACATCAAGAGTTGGCAAACTTTTTCTTAAATAAGGTCAGATTGCAAATATTTTAGGTTTCATGGGTCATATGGGCTTCCCTGGTGGCTCAGATGGTAAAGAGTTTGCCTGCAATGTGAGAGACTGGGGTTTGATCCCTGGGTCAGGAAGATCCCCTGGAGAAGGAAATGGCAACCCACTTCAGTATTCTTGCCTGGAAAATCCCACAGATGGAGGAGCCTGGCAGCCTACAGTCCATGGGGTTACAAAGAGTCAGACATGACTAAGTGACTTCACTTTCTTTCTTTCTTTCTTTCACTTTCATGGGTCATATAGTCTTTGACATGACTATTCAACCTTGCCTCTGTAATAGTAACAGTCAAGATGTAAATGACTTGGTATGAATGTATTCCAATAAAACTTTATTTCCAAAAACAAGTGGCTGGCCAACAGGTTTGTGCTCTAAATCAGAGAACTTTCTTCCTCAGAAAAGAAAGTTTTGCAGTTTTGTTAGCAGTTTAGTTTGCAGATTTGTGCTCTAGATTTGAGAACTGTCTTTCCTTCCCTAACATTATACTTCTTTAAAAATCAGGTTAAGAAGGAACTATCCTCACTCAAAAATAAGAAGGTATTGAAATCATATCTCTTAAAAAATGTAAGACAAAAGAAAAAAGAAACATGATATAAAGAAAGCAGACAAAAATTCAAGCTAAAGCAAATTATGACATACAGAATGAAAATCTTGACTGAGTATTGTCATGAATGATAAAACTTAGTGAAAATACCAGGTATAAATCAAGAGCTAAAAATATAGAAAGATATTTATAGAAATACAAATGCATGAGGAAGAAACAATGAGAAAACAAAAAGGGCTAAAAAAAGATTAACCAGCAGAACCAAGAAAGAAATACAGAGCAAAATAAAACCACAAAAACAAAAAACACCATGCAAGTCAGGGGAATAAAAGAGACAGACTACATAAGGATTTTTAACATTGAAATTAAAATAGGGTAGCCTCATTTGCAAAATTAGACAGTGGATAAAGCTGAAATTTTGAAGCACTACTGGGCTTATAGGAAGCAGCTTAAATCTCCAAGAATACTGCAGTATTCTCCAACAACCTGAGCACTATACACACACAAAAAGTGAACAAAACAAAACCAAGTATTAGCCAAAACCATGACTAAGAGAGCAGAACTGAAAGCAGCCTGAATATGGATCTGACTTGAGTACCTATGCAAAGCCTTATTAAGTAAAATGTAAGGCTCTTGGGCTATCAGTAAAGAAGAAAAGTTCAATTGAGGTTCCTACCAAAAGCCAGGACCTTCAAAGAACTGATCCTTACTTGGAAATGCCTCTTGGTGCCCACCAGAAACACATGTAAATCATCTTCAGAAGAAAGCAACCCAATTTAGGACAAGAAGATTATCATAAATTAAGATTTAAAAAAACTCAAACTGGAATCAGCTATCATCGAGCACGTGATGAACCAAAACACACTGAGTCCTCAAAAATAGGACATTTAAACCTGAAGACAATACAAAAGAGTTATGTACAGTATTTTTAAAGAAGGAAAAAATTAAAATACAAATCTGAAGAAGCCACAGAAATTATTAGGAAGAATCAGAAAGATGTGAGAATTTTTGCAAAAACAAAAGGAATTTCTAAAAATACAAAATTCTTATACTAAAAGTTTTTTCCAAAGGTGGATGAGTTAAGCTTCTCTGGTGGCTCAGTGGTAAAGAATCCACCTGCCAGTGTGGGAGACATGGGTTAAATCCCTGGTCCAGGAAGATCCCACACGCTGCAGAGCAAATAAAGCTGTGTGGCACAATACTAATAAGCCCAAGCTCTAGAGCCCCAGAGCCACAACTACTGAATCCACATGCCTCAACTACTTAAACCTGTGCACTTAGAATCTGTTCTCTGCAACAAAAGAAGCCACTGCAATAAGAAACCTGTGCACCACAACTAGAGTAGCCCCTGCTGCTGCTGCTGCTGCTAAGTGGCTTCAGTAGTGTCCAACTCTGTGCGATCCCACAGACTGCAGCCCCCCAGGTTCCCCTGTCCCTGGGATTCTCCAGTCAAGAACACTGGAGTGGGTTGCCCTGCTTGCTACAAATAGAGAAAGCCCATCATAGCAACAAAGATCCAGCAAAGCCAAAAGTAAATAATTTTTTTAAAAAGGTAGATGAGTTAAAAATAAACACAATTGAAGAGAGAATTAGTAAACAGGAAGATATGTTTAAAGTAATTACTGAGAAGGCAACAGAGAGCTACAAAGGAAGAAAACAGAAGATTTAAAAACATGGAGGAAAAAATAAAAAGGTCTAGGATCTATCTGAGTTTCAGTGGTAGAGTGTTAAGACAATGAATGAGAGCTAATATTTAATCATGCTGAGAATGCTGTAGAATTAATGGAAGACATAAATAACACAATGAGTAATTTTATACAGATTGTGAAGAATGTGAAGGAAAGTTTCTAAATCTTATGAAACCAGTGTACCACTGACTTCAAAGCTTGACAGTTAGGATATTTAAATTCACAACAAAAATGTGAATTTTTCAAAAAAAAGTTTCAAAAATGACATCTTACATATATAAAAAATTCACACCAATTGTCATTACGGAATTCTATGGCCTTAAAAAAATATACCTTTGGAATATTTCAGAGGGATCAAGAACTTTCATATTAGCTATTAAAGGGCCTTGGCCCTTCCTCACCTGTATGGTTCCCTCTCACTAACCTGGACAATGTTTCTTTAACACTTCTTCCTCCATGACCCATGGTTCTTCTTCTTGCTCCAACTTGAAAATCACATCAGGTTTGGTGAATGGACATCCTATGAAGGGGAAGGGATGTAAGATTTGGGCACAAATAGTAGGAAAAAAGAATCATTCAAGAATTGAGGCTAGCCCAAGGCCTTCTGAAGGATAAGAAAAGCATTGTTTCTAGGAATGCTGCCCCCTGAAACATAACCACAGATGACATTTTGCTTTGAAAGCTGCAGCATGGATGTGCATGTGAGCAAAGGCATCTAAAGACCAAATTCAGTCTAACATTTGAAGGTTGCACACATTTCAGAAACACTGGGGGAAAAAAGGGAACTTTACTCCCAGAATTTGAGTTATATAGGAAACTACCCTTACCCACTGTGATTAAGTTATTATAGTTTTCTAGCATCACATTCCGGTACAGGTTCCTTTGAGCTGGATCCAACTGCTGCCACTCTTCCTGAGTGAAGTCAATAGCCACATCTTTGAATGTCACCGTGTCCTGTAACAACATACTCCCACTCAATCTGAAGTCATCCACCTTAAATGTTGTGGACAAAACATATTGAAGCTTGTTCAGGTAATACACAAAGGTAAGAGATTATAAAATAAATTTTATGTTTTTGTTACTGTCTGAAAGAAAAATCATTTTAGCAATATCCTGTCAGTTTGTGTTCATTCATTGATTTAGCAAGCACATATCTTTAATAACTACTGTGGGTTAAAGCAGAAAAGGCAATGGCAACCCACTCCAGTACTCTTGCCTGGAAACTCCCATGGATGGAGGAGCCTGGTAGGCTGCAGTCCATGGGGTCGCAAAGAGTCAGACACGACTGAGAGACTTCACTTTCACTTTTCACTTTCCTGCATTGGAGAAGGAAATGGCAACCCACTCCAGCGATCTTGCCTGGAGAATCCCAAGAATGGAGGAGCCTGGTAGGCTGCTGTCTACAGGGTCGCACAGAGTCAGACACGACAAAGTGACTTAGCAGTAGCAGTAGCAGCAGTGGGTTAAAGAGATCTTGGGTACTGATTTATACTGACTGTAAAAACTGGGGGAAATATAAAACTTCACTCAAAGTTAACTGGTTTGGGAACTCACTAGATCCCTGTGATTCACTAACACATGAAAATAGTATTTGGAAAGAAGCATAAAAGGAAAGAGAATGGTATACAAACTTTGAAGCATAGTAGGACATCCAACTGGAGATATTCATTGATTTAGCAATTGCACATATTGTTCATTAGGTCAGAAGAAACCTAAATTGAAAATGAAGATTTATTGTTCATAAGCCTATAATATGTCTGCAGCCATGAAAACTGCAGAGTTCACATATACTGAAAAAAGAGTGCCACAAACAGAATCCTACAAATACCAAAAGATATAGAAAAAAAGATTTATTAATGAAGTTTTTAAAAATGGATTTAAATTTTAGAATTTTAAAATTCTAAATCTGAATTACAACCAGAACTATGAGAAAATAGTACCAAGAAAGATTTAAAGTGTCAGAAATGAGGAATGGTGACAAATTTCTTCAAAACAGTGTGATTTAGACATAGAAATCAAATGCACTTTTCCTAGTTAAAAACCAAAATATCCCAAAAATATAAACATAAGAAAAACAGCACTAGAACAAAGGGAGCTGTCCATATTTCCTATACTTTCAGGAATTTCTGTGACAGATGGGGTAAGATAAAACGAAATCACCAGGAGCAAACTCACAAAAAATGTTTCTGATTATTTATTTCTAGGTCCTAAAAGGACCCTATGAACATGAACATTCACTAAGGTTCAGAGTATGCTGTGAGAATAATGGAAACTCCTTTTCTGGAGCCCTTCCTACTGAAGAGCAAGGACTTGTAAATAATCAGGCTCAAGAAACCAAAGGCAATCATGGCTAAATAAGACATCCCTCATTCAGTCCCCAATGCAAAAACAATAATCTGGCATCCATCCATGGACAAAAGTGCCCTCGTGGGAACTGTGGGATCCAGCACCATATGTAAGGGACTCAGAAGGAGTCTTGCCTACCCAAATGTTGCAAAATAAGCATAAAGACCTCAGTTCTTGCTGTAGACCCCTGAGAGGCATGTGAACTGACTCTAGCCTCTTTTGGCCACTGCTCAGGAGCCCCCAGAAAATGACTGTCTGAGACAAGCACCCAACAAAAGACAGACTTTGTGAAAGTGCAAGTCTCCAGCAAAGAATTTCCAGTGCACCAATGGAGCAAAAAATGCAAGTCTGGACTCATCAGAAAGGGTAAGAGGAACAGTTTGACTTTTACCTACATCACTCCTCCATCAAGGCAACATAGCTTAGGGCCAAGAGAAATCCTGGCCCATGATTTCATTCGCAAAGGAAAGTAAAAATGTGTGAGTACCCTGTTTTCTCAGCTAAATGGGACAGTGCCAAAGAGGCTGATTTTTCTCTCATCATATCCAGCATACTGAATTTTGAGCTTCATGACTGAAAAGTCTGAGAGAGCAGCGGATAACATTCTCAGAGGACATTACAGAGAAGCAGATCGTACTAACTGTACTAAGGACACCGTCAAGAAAAAGAGGAGTCTAGTAAATAAAATGAAAGAGGGGGCATGTGATATCTGAAAGATACCACAGATACAATGACCATGAGAGACTATTATGAACAGTTATATGGTAACAAAGTGGATAACCTAGAACAAATGGATAAATTCCTAGAAACACACAACCTACCAAGATTGAACCATGGAATAGATCAGAACAGATATAATGAGTAAGGAGCTGAATCAGTAATTAAAATCTTCCAATAAAGAAAATCCTCCTCTCCCTCCAAAAGAGAAAAGCCAAAACCTAGATGGCTTCCCTGATGAGTTTTACCAATCATTTATAGATGAATAGATGCCAATCTTTCTCAAACTTTCACACAAAAAAAATAAGTTGAACTGAAGGGAACACTCTCAAGCTCATTTTTATAAGACCAACATTACCCTGATACTAAAGGGAGATAGGACACTGAAAAGAAAACTATAGGCCAGTGTCTCTAATGAATGTAGATGCAGAAATTTTCAATAAAATATAGGCAAACTAAATTCAACGGCATGTTAAAACACCATGATCAAGAAGGATTTAATCCTGGGATGCAAGAACAGTTCAACACATGCAAATCTATACATGTGATGTATTAATAGAAAGACAGAAATTATGTGATCATCTCAACAGAGGCAGAAAAAGCATTTGACAAAATATAATATCCTTTTGTGATAAAAACTCTCAACAAATTGAGTATAGAAGGAATGTAGCTCAACATAAATCAGGCAATATATGATAAGCCAATAACTAACATCATACCCAATGGTAAAAGGTTGAAAACTTTTCCTTTAAGACCAGAACAAGACCAAGGTACTCTCATCAATCCTATTCAATATAGTGTGAGTAATCCTAACCAGAGCAGTCAGGCAAGGGAAAAAAAAAATCTAAAAAGGAGAAAAGTCTTTTTAAGATGATATGATCTTATATACAGAAAATCCTAAAATCACCACCAAAAAACTGTTAGAACAAATCAAAAAATTCAGTAAAGTTTCAGGATATAAAATCAATAGACAGAAATCAGCTCTGTTTGTATACACTAACAACAAAATATCTGAATAAGAAATAAAACAATCCAATTCACAATAGTGAACAGGAGACATAAGAGATGCGAGTTCGATCCCTGGGTCAGGAAGATCCTCTGGAGGAGGAAATGCCAACCCACTCCAGTATTCTTGTCTGGAGAATCCCACGAACAGAGGAGCCTGATAGACTACAGTCCATGGGGTCGGAAAGAGTCAAACATGATTTGACATGCACATATGCACGCATTCACAAAAGTATCAGAAACAACAAAAATACTTAGCAATAAATTTAACCAAGGAGATGAAAGAAACTGAAGAGAATACAAATAAGTGAAAAGATACTCCATGTTCGTGGATCAAAAGAATTAATATTGTTGGGGCTCCCCTGGTGGCTCCATCGTAAAGAATCTGCAGGACAATACAGGAGACATGGGTTCTGTCCCTGATCCAGGAAGACCCCACATGCTGTGCCTCACAGTAACTAAACCCATGTACCACAACTATTAAGCCTGTGCTCTAGAGCCCAGGAGCTGCAACTATTAAGCCCATGTGCCACAACTAATGAAGCCTGCACACTCTAGAGCCTGTGCTCTGCAACAAGAGAAACTACCACAATGAGAAGCCCACACACTGCAACTAGAGAGTAGCCACCACTTGTCATAACTAGAGAAAAGTTCATGCAGCAATGAAGACCCAGCATAGCCAAAAATTAATTTCAGAAATTATTAAAAAAAAAATAAAAGAACGAATACTGACCACCTTACCTGCCTCCTGTATGCAGGTCAAAATGCAAGAGTTAGAATCAGACATGGAACAATGAACTGGTTCAAAATTGGGGAAGGAGTATGTCAAGGCTGTATATTGTCACCCTGCTTATTTAACTTATATGAAGAGTACACCATGTGAAATGCTGGGGTGGATGAAGATGAAGCTCAAGCTGGAATCAAGATTGCTGGAAGAAATATCAGTAACCTCAGATATGCAAATGACACCACCTTTATGGTAGAAAGTGAAGATGGTGACTGCAGCCATGAAATTAAAAGATGCTTACTCCTTGGAAGAAAAGTTATGACCAACCTAGATAGCATATTCAAAAGCAGAGACATTACTTTGCCGACTCAAGGCTATGGTTTTTCCTGTGGTCATGTATGGATGTGAGAGTTGGACTGTGAAGAAGGCTGAGCGCTGAAGAATGGATGCTTTTGAACTGTGGTGTTGGAGAAGACGCTTGTGAGTCCCTTGGACTGCAAGGAGATCCAACCAGTCCATTCTGAAGGAGATCAACCCTGGGATTTCTTTGGAAGGAATGATGCTAAAGCTGAAACTCCAGTACTTTGGCCACCTCATGCAAAGAGTTGACTCATTGGAAAAGACTCTGATGCTGGGAAGGATTGAGGGCAGGAGGAGAAGGGGACGACAGAGGATGGATGGCTGGATGGCATCACGGACTCGATGAACGTGAGTCTGAGTGAACTCCGGGAGATGGTGATGAACAGTGAGGCCTGGCGTGCTGCGACTCATGGGGTCACAGAGTCAGACACGACTGAGCGACTGAACTGAACTGAACTGAAGAGGCACTAAAGAGCCTCTTAATGAAAGTGAAAGAGGAGAGTGAAAAAGCTGGCTTAAAACTCAACATTCATAAAACGAAGCTCATGGCATCTGATCCCATCACTACATGCCAAATAGATGGGAAAACAGTGGAAACAGTGACAGACTTTATTTTCTTGGGCTCCAAAATCATTGCAGACAGTAACTGCAGCCATGAAATTAAGACACTTGCTACTTGGAAGAAAAGCTACTGACCAGCCTAGAGAGTGTATTAAAAAGCAGAGACCAAAAAGCAGATGAATGCATACAGAAGAGGTAATACATACATATATAATGGAATATTACTCTGCCACGAGAAAGATGGGATCCTGCGATTGGCAACCCCATGGAGAGGCATGTCAGGGCATGTCAGATGAAGAAAGAAAACACTATGATATCCCTTATATGTAGAATCTTAAAAAGTCAAAATTATAGAAATAGAGAATAGAATGGTGGTTGCCAGGGGCTGAGAGGTGGGGGTAATGGGAAGATGCTGGTCAACACATAGAAAATGAAATAGAGGAATCCTGGTTCCCTGTGCCTTAGAGATACAGGACAAGTGTTTTCATCTTTTGTTTTGTTTAAGGTACCTAATTCCTACAAAGACAAAATTCTGTCCTGTTTAAGCAACTGTTATGTAAGATTTCTGTCACAGACAGTCAATAATACTAGGTAAATCTATTAAGACAGATAAATGCTCATGCCAGAAGGAGAACTTTTCAAAGTGCTATTTTTCTGGCAGCCATGAAAATATGCTCCTAGATCCCCTTCAGGAGAACCAGCTATGAGAAGCATCATCGATGAACAATCTCCAGCTTCTCTATCTTTAGTTCTACTACTGCATTCATGCTGAGACCATCCTATTTTCAAGCCACTACTGGCTATTTTTCTAGCTTAAGATTAAGTATGGTTAGGGTATTAGGGCCTGAAACATGATCTTAAATTCTGTCTTTCTTGATCCTAAGTTCCTTATGCTAGTTTTAAAATTTCCATGTGGAAATGTTTTCTTTCTGAAGTTTTATCATTAACTTCCTATGTAATTGCACTGTGGAATATATACACTTTGTATTTTGAAATTTATTGAATTTGGGCCTAATATATGGTCAGTCTTTTAGTTTTTCCATATCTAAAAAAGGGATATTAATTGTTTCCAGGCTATAAGCTATGACAATCAATTAGGTCTATCAAATTATTATTGGTAGTTATGTTCATTTTGTTGTCTATGTGTCTATCATGAGCTAAGACAGATCAATAAAAGTTTCCTACTGATATGTTTCTTATTTTTCACAGTATTCCTTATATTAAATTTTCTGCAGTTTGATGCAGAAGTAGTCCTAACCATTTATCTTTATTATCTAATGCACTAATTGGCATTTTAAAGTAACATTCTGTTTGTTTGTTTAAAGCTTACTGTCTTGGATGAATGGGTAGAAGATATGGTACACAGTCAATGGACTACTACTCATCCATAAAAAAGAATAAAATAATGCCACTTGCATGCAACACCATGGATGCAACCAGAGATTCTCATACTAAGTCAGAAAGAGAAAGGCAAATACTATATGATGTCACTTATACATAGAATCTAAAATGTGGCACAAATGAACTTATCTACAAAACAGAAACAGACACACTGATAGAGAACAGACCTGTGGTTGTCAAGGGGTAGCAGGGGAGGAAGAGAGATGGACAAAGAGTTTGGGGATAGCAGATGTAAACTATTACACTTAGAATGGATAAACAGCAAGATCCTACTATATACAGCACAGGAAACTATATCCAATCTCCTGCGATAAACCATAATGGAAAAGAATATTTAAAAAATAATGTATATGAAGAAGGAAATGGCAACCCAATCCAGTATTCTTGCCTGGAAAATTCCGTGGACAGAGGAGTCCAGAGAGCTATAGTGTCCATGGGGTCGCAGAGTCAGACACAACTGAGCATGCACACACAGTGTCTCACATATGGAGTTTTCATCCAAAGAAAATGATGAGATTCTTTCACGAATCCTGGATTTTATGACAGACTGTAAAAATAATCTTTTCTAACAGAAAATTCTGCTTTTCTCATTATCATGTTTATTTACTACTTAGAATCCAGTTAGCAGTTTGCCATCAGTAGTTCACTATTTCAGGTAACATATACCTATTCCGTTCAGCGTTACTGGTTGGGGCATAGACTTGGATAACTGTGATATTGAATGGTTTGCCTTGGAGACGAACAGAGATCATTCTGTCGTTTTTGAGATTGCATTCAAGAAGAGAGGCAAAAAGCAAAGGAGAAAAGGAAAGATATAAGCATCTGAATGCAGAGTTCCAAAGAATAGCAAGAAGAAATAAGAAAGCCTTCTTCAGCGATCAATGCAAAGAAATAGAGGAAAACAACAGAATGGGAAAGACTAGAGATCTCTTCAAGAAAATTAGAGATACCAAGGGAACATTTCATGCAAAGATGGGCTCGATAAAGGACAGAAATGGTATGGACCTAACAGAAGCAGAAGATATTAAGAAGAGGTGGCAAGAATACACAGAATTGTACAAAAAAGATCTTCTCGACCCAGATAATCATGATGATGTGATCACTAATCTAGAGCCAGACATCTTGGAATGTGAAGCCAAGTGGGCCTTAGAAAGCATCACTATGAACAAAGCTAGTGGAGGTGATGGAATTCCAGTTGAGCTGTTTCAAATCCTGAAAGATGATGCTGTGAAAGTGCTGCACTCAATATGCCAGCAAATTTGGAACACTCAGCAGTGGCCACAGGACTGGAAAAGGTCAGTTTTCATTCCAATTCCAAAGAAAGGAAATGCAAAAGAATGCTCAAACTACCACATAATTGCACTCATCTCACATGCTAGCAAAGTAATGCTCAAAATTCTCCAAGCCAGGCTTCAGCAATACATGAACCATGAACTCCCTGATTTTCAAGCTGGTTTTCAAACAGGCAGAGGAACCAGAGATCAAATTGCCAACATCCGCTGGATCATGGAAAAACCAAGAGAGTTCCAGAAAAACATCTATTTCTGCTTTATTGACTATGCCAAAGCCTTTGACTGTGTGGATCACAATAAACTGTGGAAAATTCTGAAAGAGATGGGAATACCAGACCACCTAACCTGCCTCTTGAGAAATCTGTATGCAGGTCAGGAAGCAACAGTTAGAACTGGACATGGAACAACAGACTGGTTCCAAACAGGAAAAGGAGTATGTCAAGGCTGTATATTGTCACCCTGCTTATTTAACTTATATGCAGAGTACATCATGAGAAACGCTGGACTAGAAGAAACACAAGCTGGAATCAAGATTGCCAGGAGAAATATCAATAACCTCAGATATGCAGATGACACCACCCTTATGGCAGAATGTGAAGAGGAACTAAAAGCCTCTTGATGAAAGTGAAAGAGGAGAGTGAAAAAGTTGGCTTAAAGCTCAATGTTCAGAAAACGAAGATCATGGCATCCGGTCCCATCACTTCATGGGAAATAGATGGGGAAACAGTGGAAACAGTGTCAGACTTTATTTTTTGGGGCTCCAAAATCACTGCAGATGGTGACTGCAGCCATGAAATTAAAAGACACTTACTCCTTGGAAGAAAAGTTATGACCAACCTAGACAGTATATTCAAAAGCAGAGACATTACTTTGCCGACTAAGGTCCATCTAGTCAAGGCTATGGTTTTTCCTGTGGTCATGTATGGATGTGAGAGTTGGACTGTGAAGAAGGCTGAGCGCTGAAGAATGGATGCTTTTAAACTGTGGTGTTGGAGAAGACTCTTGAGAGTCCCTTGGACTGCAAGGAGATCCAACCAGTCCATTCTGAAGGAGATCAACCCTGGGATTTCTTTGGAAGGAATGATGCTGAAGCTGAAACTCCAGTACTTTGGCCACCTCATGCGAAGAGTTGACTCATTGGAAAAGACTCTCATGCTGGGAAGGATTGAGGGCAGGAGGAGAAGGGGACGACCTAGGATGAGATGGCTGGATGGCATCATGGACTTGATGGACGTGAGTCTGAGTGAACTCCGGGAGTTGGTGATGAACAGGGAGGCCTGGCATGCTGCGATTCATGGGGTTGCAGAGTCGGACACGACTGAGTGACTGAACTGAACTGATACCTATTCCGTATTAAGTTTGTAAGAAGTAATATAATACTCAGCAGTTGTTGCCATTAACTTTCTTACATTTCTTAATAACAACACTAACCCCCTTTTTCCAAAAATGGAACTATAGCATATATTTTGATTCATAACTCTTCTACAACACCCAGGTACAATGTATCAATAAGTTCATTTGATTCAGCCTCTGCAATACCAATGAAATCTCAGCTCTCCTATTTCTTCTATATGTTAAAGTAGTAGAACCAGAGAATTAAACAACTGAACCTTTTTTCTGTTTGTTTTTTGATAGCTCAGAGACTATTTGAGGGTCTCATAGTAGTTGAGGTTTTCATTATGAATATTAACTGCCACTAAAGAGAATCAGAAAATAATTCATATTTGAGCCCTAGAGTTATAGTTTTTTATTCAGTAAGTTGCTGAGTTACTAGATATGCCCAGCACTGGTTTTGAGCCCAAGGTTATAGCTGGAAGATAGACATAAGTTCTTGTCCTCCTGGAACTTACATACTAGTTGAGGGAAATAAATGAAAACAAACAAATAGGAAAGAGAGACTCTTTATGAAGACTATATAAGGTAATCTATGTAAAACTTTGATTAACAATAGATATTATTATTTACAGTTTTTACTGGGCATTTGTTCTGTTTTATTTTTTCAATTGTGGATTTTTTTTCATGTGTTATATGCAGTTTTCTATTGGATTTTAATTAGTTTGTAAATATTTAAATACCAGAGTTGGTCTGCCATATGTATTACTAAAATTGTTGTTAGGTTTTGCAAATTTACTTTATTTATGGTGATTGTATCAACAGGAGAATGTAATTTTTATGTACTCAAATTTAATTGAGATTCTGTTTTACTACCTATGAGTTTCATATTATACCAAAAAACAAGCTAGTAACCATAGAGAATACACTCAAGATGTTGTCTTGGAATAACTGAGAACTCTCATGTACTGTTGAGTATAATGCTGGACAACCACTTTGGAAAACTGTTTGGCAGTATCAATAAAAGGTAATCTTACACATAACTTATGACTCAGCAATTCTGCTTTGGTAGAAAGAGATATGCACATATGTGCAACAAAAATCTAATAGAAAGTTCACAGGAACAATATTTTAATTATTCCCAAATAAAAATTACCTAAATGCCAATCAATAACAGAATGGATATATAAAATTATGGTTTATTCATATAATTGAATAATATATAATTATTCAATAATAAAGTTGAGTGAACTACAGCTTACATGCAGCAATTCAATACAGATCTGACAAAATATTAAACAAAAGAAGTCAGACACCAAGTACATAAAGTTACATAAAGTTTAAAAATATGCAGAAATAATCCATAGTGATATACACTAAACAGTGGTTACCCCTGGAGTAGGGGTAATAACTTGGAAAGGTGCAGAAGGAGTCCAATGGGTGTTAGGGTAATATTCTATTTCTCGATCCAGTGCTTATGCTGGCTACACACGTGTGTTCACTTTGAAAATTAACTGAGGGAAAAACTAGACATACAGAGAAGCTATGAGATAGGGGCACTTGGTCAAAGAAAGGTATGTTTCAGTAAAGCAAATCTTTGAGCTGAGAGTGAAAAGGCAGTAAATTGAAATATGTTTAGTAGCTAAGAGTACAGGATAAAATCTGAAAGAGAAAGATTCCAAAGGAAGTTTGGAGAAAAAGGATGAAGTTCTGAGGAAATTTCCTTGAAGAGGAAACAGACATTACTTTAAGGGTAAAATGAAGAAATAAGGAACCATGGATTCATTACAACCACATTCACAAAAACCAGGTATACCAAGAATTGTTTTAGGGGCTGTAGATACAGCTGCTGCTGCTGCTAAGTCACTTCAGTCGTATCCGACTCTGTGTGACCCCACAGACATCAACCCACCAGGCTCCCCCGTCCTTGGGATTCTCCAGGTAAGAACACTGGAGTGGGGTGCCATGTCCTTCTCCAATGCGTGAAAGAGAAAAGTGAAAATGAAGTCACTCAGTTGTGTCCGACCCTCAGCGACCCCATAGACTGCAGCCTTCCAGGCTCCTTTGTCCATGGGATTTTCCAGGCAGGAGTACTGGAGTGGGGTGCCATTGCCTTCTCCAGTGGATACAGCAGTAAACCAAATAAAACTTTTACTCTGTTCACATTCTAGTAGATTGAAAGTATAAGAATTCACCATAAATGATTAGATTGTGGCCAAATCACAGCAAACATACATGGAAAAAGATAATTATATAGGGTCATTTGAAAGGCATATCCCATCTATTTCTTCAGATAGTCTGTTTTTTTATTTTTAAATGAGGTATGGCATACATAGAATAATGTGGTAAAATGCACTAATCTTAAAAGTACAAACTGAGACATTCTTATACATTTACATATTTGTGTACCCATCACTCAGATCAAAATATAGAACATTTTCAGCATACTAAAAGATTCCCTCATATCCCGGCCCAGTAAATACCTGCTCAGTAACCACTATTCTCTAACACTGAGGCTAGTTTTCTCAGTTTTCAAACTTCATATAAAAGGTACCACACAGAATGTACTCTTATCTGGCTTCTTTCATGTCACATGTTTGTGAGATTATCCATATTGTAAGTTGCAGTACTCTGTTTTGGTGTGTGTGTGTACACTATCCCACTGCATGAAGAGAGAGAGACAGAATGTGTGTGTGTGTACACTGTCCCACTGCATGAAATACTGTCTCTTTTTCTGTTGATGTTGATTTGTGTTATTTCCAATGCTGGGATATTTTAACATATAATCTTTGCTTTATCCCTGATCAAAACAGACCACCTCCCTGGTGGTCTAGTGTTTAAGATTCAGCACTTTCACTGCTGTGGCCTGGGTTCAAACCCTGGTCAGGGAACTGAGATCCTGCAAGCCATGCAGCACAGCCAAGATTTTTTTTTTTTAATTATAAAGAAAACCCCAGACTATCAGAAAAGCTGTTTTACCAACTACAGAAAGTCTCCCTATATATATTATAATATATTCATTGACCTAGGTGCCAATGAAAAACTTACTTAAATATATAATGAATTTCTGCTCTTGTTTACCTACAGTAATGAAATTCAAAACTGAAGCCCAACTTTAATCTCTTTAAGTGAATACATTTCTGCATAATCATATTTTAACTTTCCTGGTCTTAATCTTCCAACTCTGTTTCCTCTGAAAATATGTTTTATCTGTATAGGATTTTCCAGTTTAGTGTATGGATTACTACAATTCCCTTAAACTGCTCTTTAAAATCAGGCAGGGAACAAATATGCTATTTAAAATTTACCTGGAATTCATTCATTTCCTCTTCTTTCTGGGAATGGACTAGGCCTGAGAAGGCAGAGCTAAAAAAGAGAATAAAAACGTTAGACAAGGTTTGCTTTGTGGTTTCAGAAACCTGTACCCACAAGGCAGATTAAAGGTCACTCTGTAGCAAAATGATACTTGGAGCCATCAGAAAGGCCAAGAATATACATTCCCCAAAGATGCTGATAGCTATAAGATGACTACTACATTATGGAGAGCTTAAGCACATTTGGTGAACAAGAATAGGAGTGCATATGTAGGAGATGTCCCATGAACTTATCAATAGCTCTGTATCAGAGAAGGGGCTTCCCAGGTGGCACTAGTGGTGAAGAACCTGCCTTCCAATCCAAGAGATGTAAGAGACTCAGGTTCGATCCCTGGATCAGGATAGTCCTCTGGAGGAGGGCATGGCAACGTACTCCAATGTTCTTGCCTGGAGAATCTCATGGACAGAGGAGGCTGGCGGCCTATGGGTCGCAAAGAGTCGGACATGACTGAAGCAACTTAGCAGGCATGCATGCATACATATACAAGCATACTTTACATCAGCTACTACAATTATTGACTTAAATATTTACACAGAAAACAACAAATTCTTATAAATGCAAACTGTATCTTAAAGTAATCAGAATTGATGACAGACATTTTTTCCTTAGGAAAATATTCCAGCTAGTAAATGAAGAAAGAATGATGGGATTTGAATATCACCATTTTGTAATCCCTACTGAAATATAGCTAACAATATTCCACATTTTCTACAACAAATATGGTGATTAAAAGAGGGATTATCCTATTTTGAACATTTGGCAACTAAAGGGAAAAATATCGTTGTCTTTCCACCTTACTTCCTCTCGCATTTCAACTCAACCACTTTTCACCACCATCAGGAACTTCCATTTCTTCATTCTACAGTTTTTCATTTTCCCTCACCCTCTTCCCACCACTTTTCTACTTACCTGGCCTTGAACCCACGGTCCATTAGTATAATTAATTCTTGCTAACTTAGACTCCCTTGCCCCTTTCTCTCACATCATTCTTTCTTACTTCATGAAACCAACAACTCTGGTTAAATTTTACTCTCCCCTCCCCTGTCTGCGGCGACAACCACGCATATGAACAGTGCAGGAGGAAAACAATCAACCACGTGGAATAGGCTCAATTTAAATTCATGAAAACTAACAGCAAGTGGGTCTTCAGTGCTGTCTGGAGATCATATTATATTTCTCTATTCTTTGTCCCAGTCTCCTAAGTGATTATTTTATTCTTTTCCTTTATCCTCAGACCCTAACATTTGTTCTTCCATTTAAGGACATGTCTATAGCATTTCTCCCCTTTCCTCCTTTATCAAGTTTCTCTCTCTGTTGAACCATTTCACTCAGTATATGAACAGGGTTATTATTTACCTCTTAACTCCACCTACCACTCCATTTCACTCCTTCCATTAAGGGAAAAAACTTAAAGTGTGGTTTATACTTGTTATCACCAATTTTTCTTGTCCAGTTTTCTCTATAGGTCCTTATTCCACTGAAACTGCTTTGCAGGGTGACCAACAATTTTCATGTTGCTAAATTCAACATCACTTTCTCAGTCCTCTTTTGCTTGGGCTATCAGCAGCATCTGACACAATTTTCATTAAAACACATTCTTCCCTCAGTTTCCAGGATATCACAGAGTTCTCTCTCAATCATTCTAGCTGGTCCCTTTCAGTCTCTTTTGCTGATTCCTCATTTCCCAGACTTTGTCATGTTGAAGTGACCCAAAGATTAGTCCTTTACCTCTGTCATTTTCCATCTACCCTACAACGTGATCTCATCCAGTCTGGTTGTAAATATCACCTAAAAGGGGCTTCCCAGGTGGTGTAGTGCCTGGGAATCTGCCTGCCAATGCAGGAGCAGCAGGAGTTCAATCCCTGGGTCAGGAAAAGCCTCAAAAGTAGGAAATTGCAACCCACTCCAGTATTCTTGCCTGGAAAATTCCATGGACAAAGGAGCCTGGTGGGTTACAGTCCATGGGGTCACAAAGAGTTGGAGATGACTGAGCACATGTGCGTGCGTGCACACACGTGTGCATCATCTACATGCTAATAACTGCCAAGTGTATGTCTCCAATCTGAGACCTTTCTTTAGAACTGTACACTTGTATATCCCACTGCCAACTTAATATTTCCACCTAAATACCCAGTGGGCACCTCATACTTCACATATAATATTCCAAACTGAAATCTCACTATTTCCCTAAGCCTCAGGTTTTCCTACCCTCTTTCCCTTCTCAGTAATAACTCCAATCTTCAAATTGCTCAGATTAAAAAATACTGTGTCATCCTGTCATACACCACATCAGTTCTATCAGCAAATTGACATACATGACTACTTCTCACCATTTTTACTACTCTCGTCCAGGTCACCAACATCTTTTCCCTAGATTAATGCAATAGTTTCCTAATTAGTCTCTCCACTTCTTCCCTTGTCCTTGTCTTCTTCCCCTAATCCTCTCATCAGACCAACCAAAGCAATCCTCTTAAATCATAAGCAGATAAAATCACATGTTCAAAACTCTCCCACAACTTCCCACCTCATTCTGAGTAAAAGTCAAGATCATTAACATGGCCCACAAGGACCAACTTGATCTGGCCTCTGGCCCTTCAATTACCTTTCTTCTCTCATCTCTCACTACTCTCCCTCTTATTTGCTCTATTTCAGCCACCCGAGCCTCTTGGTTAGAGAAGGCAACGGCACCCCACTCCAGTACTCTTGCCTGGAAAATCCCATGGATGGAGGAGCCTGGTAGGCTGCAGTCCATGGGGTCGTGAAGAGTTGGACACGACTGAGCGACTTTCACTTTCATGCACTGGAGAAGGAAATGGCAACCCACTCCAGTGTTCTTGCCTAGAGAATCCCAGGGACGGGGGAGCCTAGTGGGCTGCCATCTCTGGGGTTGCACAGAGTCAGACACGACTGAACCGAATTAGCAGCAGCAGCAGCCTCTTGGTAACAGGTATATTTCCACCTGGGCTCTTCTAACTGGTGTTCCCTCTTCCCTTAATTATATGCATATGCTGTGCATAATTAGCTCCTAATTTCCTTCATATCTTTATTATTACATTTTCAGGATGCATTTCTAGCTACCCCACCTAAAAGTCCTATCCCTGATTCTATATATTCTCCTTCTTTACTTCTTAGAATTTTTCACTATGTAATGTATGTTATATTAAATTTACTTACCTCACTTATTATCTGACCCACAACAATTTAAGTACCATGATAGCAGAGTCTGTCTACTTTGTTCAATGCTATATCCCAAGCATCTTTTAACTCCTGTCACATGCAGCATTCAATAAATGGTGAGTAGATGAATGAATAAATCCATAATACCTGAAGAACCTGGAAAAGAAATTTGAAAATAGAACACTGCTTTAGAAAAATAACTTAGAAAACACATAATTCACAAAAAAATTATTTTTAAAATGGTTGACTGCAATAGTAATCAAATAACTGCAAATTAAAGGAATAATTTTACATCTATGAGGTTAACAAAGATTACTAATATTAATGATAACCATTGTTATCAAGGGTGTATAAATATAGGCAATCTAATACTATGCCAATAATACTGTAGATTAGATGGAACTTTACCAGAGAATAATTGGATAGAATTAGGGAGTCTTTGCGCTTCCCAGGTGTTGCTAGTGGTAAAGAATCCACCAGCCAATGCAGGTAGAGCTAAGAGACACAGGTTCAATCCCCAGGTTGGGAAGACCCACTGGAGGAGGGCATGGTAACCCACTCTAGTATTCTTGCCTGGAGAATCCACGAACAGAAGAGCCTGGCAGGCTGCAGTCCAAAGGATTGCACAGAGTCAGGAAATGACTGAAGCGACTTAGCACAAATGCAGGTAGTCTTTAATAAGCACATACACTTCAACTGTTCAGTTCCACTTCTAAGAGCCTGCCCCCGAAAATTAATAAAGTGCATCATAATGTGCCAAACAGTTGCTAATAAACACATTCTTTACAATGGCAAGAAGTTGAAAAGAACCAAATTACGCATCAACAAGAGTAAATGCATTAACATGTATACCATAAAAAACCTGTTAAATGATCACATAGATGTGTAATTGTTTAAATGTAAAAATATTAATTGCACATTGTTAAATACCATAGGTAGACTACACAATTGTATGTACAGTGTGTTTCCAACTTTCAAGCTACTGTGCATATATATATATAATATACTCACAGGGAATGAAAAGATGGGAAATAAAATTTGATAGTGGCTGGCAGAAGTATGAATGATTCTGGTTTTCTTGGAGCTTTTCTTTATTTTGAATTGGGGCTGGGAGTGGGGGGCAAGGAGCATGAAGCACACAAAATATGGCGAATACACGAAAATACAACTTGAAACAAATACTAAAACAACGTGTTGGGGCTACTGATGTCTAATAGAAAAACATATTTACTATGACCAGAACCAAAGAAACGAAGCACTGGTACAGTCTCACAAATCACACACAGGCTTTGTAGTTCGAAGCCACATTCATATGGAAATAGAAAAGGGAAAAAACACATCCACAAAATCCGCCTACACATACGACTCCACGGCCACATGAGTCACGGACAAATGTCTGGAAAATAAAGTCCTATCGAGTCACACACTCAGTTTTTCACCCTCCACTCCCTCGGCCTCAGGGAACCCGCCGCCCCTGCCCGGCGTCCTCCTCCAGCAACATAGGCACCTAGTGGGCCGCAGGCCCCTGCTCCACCCAGCACAAAGAGTCCCGGATTCTGAGCTCGAGGCTTCCCGAAGACTCACCGGCGAACCCGCAGACACAGGCCACAGTTCCACACCTCAACACCGCCCGAGTGGCCCAGCCGGTGCGGCCCGAGTGAGGGGTGCCACTGAGCTCAGCGCCGACCGTGGCGGTAGGCAGCACCAGCCCAGGTCCGTTAGATGCAGCTAACTCTTCCCAGAGGCCCCCGCGGCTCGCCGGGAGGGACTGGCCCTCCCGCTGTCAGGGTAACCGGAATGACCCACCGCACCCTGGAGGGGCTCTCAGATCTGCCGAGGGACCTCAGCTGAGTTTTGCAGCAGCTGCCTCCCATGAGTCTAGCACTCGGAGCCTGGGAGTGCTACTTGGTGCTGAGGAGAATCTGAAAAGGTCCGCGGTTTTGCTGCCCAGAACTACATTTCCCAGAGGCCTCCTCGGTCCAAATCTATTTTCTGCAAAAAGTCGCTTGCTCCGCGCAGTTGGCTATATCTTCGGGTTCTCAGCATTATGGTATCTGGTCCGTGAAGGAAGCACCGTTGAGTCGGTTTAGTTCCGTTTGATCCCGGCCCCACCTGGGACTGGACTTCAGTGGGGTGAAGGTGGGAAAAGAGAAAAGTTCTGGGCACCGTGACGAGGAGGTGGGCCAGCCTGAGCCTCAAGCTCCGGGCGGCAGTCAGAGAGGGGAGGAGTGCCCTTGGGTGATCCAGTGTGAAAGATTTCTGCGGTGGGATTTGGGGTAGGGTGCCTAGCGGGTCGAGAGACTCTGAGGTCCAGTGATTTTGGAGTCGTGCGAATTTGATTCGTGTGACCATGGTCGCGTCGTCTGTTTTAGGGACCTCTTGATTCTGACCCTGCAGCTTTTGAGAGACAGTGTGCTTGTGTTCATTGTGTTTCTGTTTTTCTGACGGGCACCTGGTAAAATATTGAAACTTACATGATTAAGTCAACACCCCACAGTCACCAAAATATTAAATGGAAAAAAATCGTAGTTTTGTGAATGTATATTGCTGGAAACACCCTTACTTCTTTTACACTGTATTATTCCACATCCATGTGTGTTTTATGGACAAAGATAATACAGGTAATTTAGAAAGATGTTGTTGAAGAAGGCAAAGACCTTGAGCCATCAAATGAAAGGGTATGTCAATAATTCAAAGTAGCCTCGACATCAGGAGTGAAAAGTGTCGGTGGAAACGCAGAGAAGTAACTAGGTGCAAAAACCTGAGAATCTAGCAAACCAGACTTTAATGTCACTTCTGCCATAAAGACCTGATTTTTTTTCAACATTTCATTTGAGTTTCACTCTGATTTAAGAATTTAAAAAGTTTTCAATGAAAATTGAAGACTCACTACAGTAATTTTGCAGTAGAGATTAAAATGGAGAAAATCTCTATGAAAACACGATGCTTTTATGTAATAGTATGTTGGCAAAGAGAACAGAATACTGCAGACTACAGCATGCTAAATATCAGGAACTTGAAGTTGTTGAAGGTATCAGAGAGGCTTCTTGCTCATAAGCTTACTGTAAAGCTATACAAAGCCATAAAACTAAAGAACTATGCTATCTCTAGGAAGCAGAAAAAAATAGTCTTCCTTTCACAGGCTTCATTTCACTAGATGATAACCAGCACTGTTTCAGAATAGTGTGAATCTCTTTCTGGAAAGGGTAAAGAGACTCCTAAACACTGCATAGAGAGAACATGTCCTCTAAATAAGTCTTAATTATTTGTCTCATGTGTGTTTACCAGCAGTACATTTCTTCTGTCACCTGTAAGAGTTATTTTTTGCTAATTACTTTGTTAAAAGATGAGAAGAGAACAGAGCTGGTTCTATGTCCATCTAGCTTCCTGATTTCATTTTTTATACTTGTAGATTTGTCTCTTTCTCCTTTTATTTCTGTAAAGCTTTGCTTTATCTATTTTAAAGCTCTCTTGTTGATGATACATATTTAGAGTTGTACTAGCTTCCTGTTAAATTGATCCAATAAGAAATTATGTAATTTGTGACTTCCCTGGTGGTCCAGTGGGTAGGACACTGTGCTCCCAATGCAGGGGACCTGGGTTCGATCCCTGGTCAGAGAAGTAGACCCTACATGCCGCAACAAAGATCCAGCACAGCCAAATAAATATAAATACTTTTTTTAAAGAAATTATGCAATTTACCCTTTATTTATAATATTGGTTTTTGTCTTAGTCTGTTTTGATATTACTATAGCTTCACCATGCTTCTTTTGGTTAGTGCATTATCTTTTTCTATACTTTTTCTTTTAACTTTTATTTTTGTAGTATGTCTCATTAAATAATATTTATTTTTAAAATAAATGACAGTCTTACTTGTTGACATATTTAGTAAATTTACATTTATAAAGCAGTTGGGTTTTGTTCTACCACCTTAGAATTTGTTTTCTTTTGGGACCCCATGGACTATAGCCCACCAGGCTCCTGTCTCCATAGGATTCTTCAGGCAAGAATATTTCCCAGGTGGTGCAGTGGTAAAGAAACCACCTGCCAATGCAAGAGATTGTTAGAGTTAGATCCCTGGGTCAGGAAGATCCCCTGGAGGAGGAAATGGCAACTCACTCCAGTATTCTGGATTCTCATGTAGTTTTAAGAAGTAATTCAGGGAGATCCCGTATACCTTTTATCCAATTTCCCCCAGTGGTAACATCTTGCAATACTATACACAGAATCAGAACATTGACATTGATACTCTCAACATACTTCCATCATCATAAGAATTCTTCATGTTGTCCTTCTAAAGCCACACCCACGTCTCTCTTTCCCGAAACCCTCTCCTTAAGACCTGGCAATCCTAATGTGTTCTCCATTTCTGTAATTTTACCTTTCAAGAATGTTACATAAGTGAGATTATAAAGTATGTAATTGGAGTACTGACTTTTTCACTCAGCATGATTCCCTGGAGATTCATACATGTTGTTGTATGTGTAATTCATTCCTTTTTATTGCTGAGTAGAATGCCATGTGAACATACTACAGTTTGTTTAGCCATTCCCTCATGGAAGGACATATGGGCTTTTCCAACTTTTGTCTGTTACAACTAAAGCTGCTATATACATTCATATACAATTTTTTTTTTCATTTCAAACACCAAGAAGAGTTTTAGAAGGAATTTGTTCATTCACTAAAAAATCTATCTGGCATTTTCACTGAGATTATATTCAGTATATAGATAAATTGGGGCAAACTGACGTTTTTATAATGGTGAATCTCATAACTATGCAACATAATATATCTCTTCTTAAATTCCTCTCAGTAATGTTTTGTATTTTTAGTGTACAGGTAACAAAATCTTTTGTCAGGTCTACCCCCAAGTATTTCAGAGTTTTTGATGCATTTTAATTGGTATTTTTTAAAATTTCAATTTCCAACTGTATGTAAGAAATACAATTTATTTTTGTAACTTGTAGCTTGATACCTTGCTAAACTCACTTAGTATTTCTACTAGAGTATTTAGAGGTTCCATTGCATTTTCTACAGAGATGATTATGTCACCTGTGAAAAAAGACATTGGTGTCTATTCCTATTAAAATCGGCAAATACATGATGGACCCCAACCCCAAATTTGGTTAGGATATTGAGATGGATGAAGCCGCACACACACACCAAGAAGAAATGAACATTTTCTCACTCACACAATGAAGCTTTCTAGGAAAAGCAAAGCAGTCATCCCAAGAAAGTCTGCAAATGGCTTGTGAAAGCAAGGAAAGGAAACTGGCTTGGAGTGTTTATGGCAGAGGCTTGTGTGGTTTAAATCTCCTGCTAGTGTCAAAGGAGAGAGCACCTGAGTTTGCCCAGCTTGGGGATATAAGAAAAAGAAGAAGGAGTGAAGCTCAAAGCTACGAGCAGCTTCTGCTGCTGCTCCTGTTGCTGCTTGTGTGTGTGTGTTTGGTGTGGATCCAGTGAAGCAGCAGCTGAGGAGACTAGTTCTCGCCATGGCTGACAAAAAGGCCAAGTGGGGAGTCAAGGTTGAGAACAATGATCATATTAATTTGAAGGTAGCAGGTGGTGCATTTTAAGAAGCATAGGGACTTCCCTGGTGGTCCAGTGGTTAAGAATCCGCCTTGCAATGGAAAGGATGAAGGTTTGCTCCCTGGTTAGGGAACTAAGATCCCACATACTGTGGAGCAACTAAGTCCACCAGCCACAACTAAAAAGTTCATTTGCCCACAACTAAATCTTGATGCAGCCAAATAAACAGATAAGTATTTTTAAAAAGGATTAAGAGGCATACAACAACTTAGTAAACTAATGAAAGTCTATAGTGAATGACTGAGTTTGTCAATAAGGCAGATCAGAATACAATTTGATGGGCAGCCAATCAATGAGACATACTCACCTAGACAGTTGGAAATGAAGGATGAAGATACAGTTGGTATGTTCCAGCAACAGAGAGGTGTCTACTAAAACAGAATCCTGCTACTTTACTCCAAAATTCTGTTCTTACCTACCAAGAGGACATTCTCAATTAGAAAAATGCAATTTGGTTCTACTATATCCTAACTACTGCAGGACAGTTTTCTCTAGTCTTTCATCTTCCTCTTCCCCATTCCTTTATTGTCTATACAGTAACTGGTGTATACATAAATATACCGCTTTTTTAAAAACTAAATCATGGACAATGGTATGTCTTGATTGACACCAAATGGAAATTGCATGGGGGATATTACATTACTCCCCATAGAATACTGGAACCTTTACAATAGTTTATTTCTATTTACTTCTCTTCTCCTGGCCTTTGTGCTATTGTTGTCATACAATTTGCTTCTATATCTGTTAATTTATGTATTAAGAATATATAAAACTGTGACTACATTGTTTTTATTTTTGTTTAAATAGTAATTTGTATTTTGGCAAGAATTAAATAATAAAATACTGGGACTTCTCTGGTAGTCCAGTGGCTAAGACTCTGATATCCCAATGCAGGGGCAAGGGTTCAATTACCAGTCAGGGAACTAGATCCCACATGCCACAACAAAAACATGGGGCAGCCTGAATAAATAAATAAATATTAAAAAAAGACAATAGTATTATGTGTTAACCCTGTAGTTTCCATCTTTGGTGCTCTTCACTGTTTTGTGTTGATCCAGATATCTGTTTGTTATCCAAATACACATACAATAGGTCTCTTGAAATTGCCCTTCTACTCTGATTTTTGATTTTCCATTTTTAAAGCTAATTTTTTTCTAGGTCTATCGTGGCATGACAAACAGCAACAGCATCTGGCACACAGTAGGTGCTTTCTAATCACATGCCACTAAGCAGAATTCCTTGCACAAACCCACATCCATTAGCCTAGTCCTCACCATTTCTCATGCACTATCATACCACACACTTCCTCCACTTTCCACCAGTCACTTTCTATTATAGCACATTCTCACAGCATCACAAATGTCACACACAATAACACAATCACACACATGGTCACAGAAATGCACCATGTTCACCCCCCCAACACACATAGTTTTGCATCTTTGTCAACAAAGGTCCGTCTAGTCAAGGCTATGGTTTCTCCAGTAGTCATGTATAGATGTGAGAGTTGGACTGTGAAGAAAGCTGAGCACCAAAGAATTGATGCTGTTGAACTGTGGTGTTGGAGAAGGCTCTTGAGAGTCCCTTGGACTGCAAGGAGATCCAACCAGTCCATCTTAAAGGAGATCAGTCCTGAGTGTTCTTTGGAAGGACTGATGTTGAAGCTGAAACTCCAATACTTTGGCCACCTGATGCGAAGAGCTGACTCATTTGAAAATACCCTGATGCTGGGAAAGATTGAGGGCAGGAGGAGAAGGGGACGACAAAGGATAAGATGGTTGGATGGCATTACCGACTCAATGGACCTTGGTTTGGGTAGACTCAAGCAATTGGTGATGGACAGGGAGGCCTGGCGCGCTGTGGTTCATGGGGTCACAAAGAGTTGGACACGACTGAGCGACTGAACTAACTGACTTTCACTATAAAACACACGGTGACAGAATCAAAGGGTAGTGCACCCACAAAGTCACAGTCAGTTGACAGAAACTTAAACAAAAACTTAAAATATAGGAACTTCCCTGGTGGGCCAGTGGTAAAGAAACCACCTTCCAATGAAAGGGCCGCAGGTTGGGTCATTGAAAAAGCAAGAGAGTTCCAGAAAAATATCTACTTTTGCTTTATTGACTACACCAAAGCCTTTGACTTTGTGGATCACAACAAAATGTGGAAAATTCTTAGAGATGGGAATACCAGACCACCTGACCTACCTCCTAAGAAATCTGTATGAAGGTCATCAGTTAGAACTGGACATGGAACAACAGACTGGTTCCAAATCAGGAAAGGGGTACGTCAAGGTTGTATATTCTCACCCTGCTTATTTAATCTATATGCAGAGTACATCATGCGAAATGCCAGGTTGGATGAAGCACCAGCTGGAATTAAGATTGCTGGGAGAAATATCAATAACCTCAGATACACAGATGACACCACCGTTATGGCAGAAAGCGAAGAATTAAAGAGCCTCTTCATGGAAGTGGAAGAGGAGAGTGAAAAAGATGGCCTAAAACTCAACATTCAGAAAACTAAGATCATGGCATCTGGTCCCATCACTTCATGGCAAATAGATGGGGAAACAATGGAAACAATGACAGACTTTATTTTGGGGGGCTCCAAAATCACTGCAGATGGTGACTGTAGCCATGAAATTAAAAGACGCTTGCTCCTTGGAAGAAATGCTTTGACCAACCTAGACAGCATATTAAAAAGCGGAGACATTACTTTACCAACAAAGGTCCGTCTAGTCAAAGCTATGGTTTTTCCAGTAGTCGTGTATGGACGTGAGACTTGGACTATAAAGAAAGATGAGCGCTGAAGAATTGATGCTTTTGAACTGTGCTGTTGGAAAAGACTCTTCGGAGTCCCTTGGATTGCAAGGAGATCCAACCAGTCCATCCTAAAGGAGATCAGTCCTGAATATTCATTGGAAGGACTGATGCTGAAGGTGAAACTCCAGTACTTTGGCCACCTGATGGGAAGAACTGACTCATTGGAAAAGACCCTGATGCTGGGAAAGATTGAAGGCGGGAGGAGAAGGGGACCACAGAAGATGAGATAGGTGGATGGCATCACCGACACAATAGACATGAGTTTGAGTAGGCTCTGGGAGTTGGTGATGGACAGGGAGGCCTGCCTTGCTGCAGTCTGTGCGGTCCAAAAGAGTAGGACATGACTGAGCAACTGAACTGAACTGAGGGGAACTGGGATCCCACATCCGTGGGGCAATGGGGCCCCTGCACTGCAGCTGCTGAGCCCTTGCCGCAGCAAAGACCTAGCAGGGCCAAAAAAAGTAAAAACCTTAAAATACAAACACTGTTGTTTTAAGCAGGTATAGAGGCAGATTAAGGAGCCCTGGTGGCTCTGACTGCAATTCTGTAAAGAGTCTGCCTGCAATGCAGGAGACCCAGGTTCAATCCCTGGGTTGGGAAGTTCCCCTGGAGAAGGGAATGGCAACCCACTCCAGTATTCTTGCCTCGAGAATTCCATGGATAGAGGAACTTGGCAGGCTACAGTCCATTGGGTCTCAAAGACTGGGACACGACTGAGCGACTGACACAACAACAACAACAAAGGAGCCATGAAGTGTCGGGGGGAGGAGTGTAATCAGGTTAAGTCCTCATGAGTTAACATTTGTATCTGAATGTAGGGAGTAAAGAAACTTTGAAGATACCCGACAGAGGAGCCGTTTTAGGAAGAGGGGTCACATTCACATCCACCATCACTAAATCACAAACTCAGGAATCATATGCAAAAGATGACACTCTCTACCCTGACCTCTCCCCTCCTGTCTTCAGGGCAAACCATTCCCTGAGAAAGAACGCCCTGGGGAAGGAGCGACTGGATGAAGCACAACGTACCTGCGCATTCCATTTCCAACTGCCCCATACACACTTTCTTCAGGTCCCCCAGCTCAAACAGAGGAACTCACTTCTCCTGCATTTTGTGCAGACGCGCGTGCACTAGAGCGCGCCCACTTCGCTCCCTCCCTCCCCGCCCTGAGCCTAACAAGCGGTTTGTAATTCTCCGACGCGTAGCTAAGGAAGGTGGACCGACCCCTTATGTCTGCGCCCTTCAATCTCGACCGTTTAGGGTGACGCTCGACGCAGTCTCTGTGGTGGACCCAGCCTCAGAGCTGAGAGGAATCGATCGAGACGTGCAGGCTCCTCCTCCAAGTCCAGGGAGAGGTCTGCTTGGCAAAAGCCGGGGCAGAGGAGGTGGTGGTACAAACTCCCAGGGCAGTTGAACTCCAGAGCGCTGAGGCTTCCTCTGGTCAGGACTACATTTCCCAGTGGCCCCCGCGAGCACTGGGCCCGTTGCCCCTTTGTGTCCTCCGGAGGCCGAGTCGCCTCTTTCCGGGCTCGCGGAGGCTGGGTTCCATCAGATTCAGGCCAGGACGTGGGCCCGAGGGGAGGTTACGCGAGCCTTCCGGGCTGGGACCTGGTCTTCCGGCAGTTCGGTTCTGCAGGTAGGAAGGAAGTGGGTCACCCGGACGTTGGCCCCCTGGCTTTCTGTGTGACTCTTCGTGTGAGACGGTGGTTGTTACCTTACGGTGTGTGAGCCTGTCACCCGCGGTGCCTGTACACATCATATCTATGTGACTGTGTGTGCGAGTGAGCGATGGTTGGTGCCACAGAGAGTGAGACTGAGTTGAGGCAGAAGGATAGTTTCTGCCTCTCTTGTTCCTCTGTCCTCGGCCTCTTTGTGACTGGAGTGTGTGAGTGAGACCATCGCAGTATTTGCGACTAGGGGCTATGGGTGAGGGTGACGGTGAAACTGCCGGTACCCATGGCTGCTGTGATCTGTGCAAGATGGTGGTTGGTGCTGTAGTTTATCTGTGAGTGTGTGTGTGTGTGTGTGTGTGTGTGTGTGTGTGTGTGTGTGTGTGTTTAGGAGCAGGGGGACCGAATGAGACTCTTCTGCCACCAATATCTATTAAAGCTGGCCAGGTGATGCCAGTGTGTCACCAGATTTTAGAACCCGCTGACCTAGGAATTCCCTGTCGGTCCTGTGGTTAGGACTAGGTGGTCTCACTGCCCTGGCCAGGGTTCAATCCCTGGTCAGGGAACTAAGATCTCCCAAACCGCGCAGTGGTGGGGAGACAGAATCACCACTGGAGAGGAGAAGGAAAGTGGAGTCAGAAAGACCTTTATTTGATCTTAATGCTGTTATTTATTAGCTGTGTCTTTATGCAAATGGTTGCATCACTTGGAGTTTTTAACTGTAAAATCTGAAACATTTCTTGTTTAAATAATGAATTAGGAAGTGATTTGGGCACAGGTTAAATTGTTTGCATGCAGATTCCTAGGTCTCCATTATGCTTTCTAGTGGAGGGAAGGGTGCAACAGAGGAATGAAAAGCAGAAAAATTCTCAGCTGATGATTGTGGATGCCGCAAGGAAAGCCTAGTTTCTCATGTTCTCTTCCCCATCTCACTCATCTAAGGACATTGCCATTCCCCAGGAAAGAGTCAAGGGAAGTAAAGAATGGCTGTTGGACTTCTTAAAGCCATGTACCAGGTGAGTTGGTGTGGTGTTTTTTTTTTTTTTCCTGAAGTATTTTCCTCCTTTTTGAAAACAGGCGGACATTAATTTTCCTTCTGCTGAAACTTCTGGGTGACCAATCATGTCACTTTTTAAAACTCTCCAGTGGATTCCCACCTCATTCTGGACAAATGATGAAGTCTTTGCCTTGACCTGCAAGGCCCTACATAATCTGGTCCCTGGCTATCCCTGTGACCTCATCTAATTTTTCTCACTCTGTATTTCACTCACTCAGTTGCAGCCACAGTAACTTCTTTGCAGTGAACTGAGTACATTCTGGACTCATCGCCTTGCACTTACTGTTCCCTCTGCCTAAAATTCTGTTCCCCTAGAAACAGAATAACTTCTTCATTCTAGTCTCCATCCAGATGTTCATTCATTCCACAAACTTTTTACTAAGTACCTGTTACCTAAGAGGGCTTAGTCCTTCTTTGCTGCTCTATCTACACTCACTCCTTTGTTGATTGCATCCTGTCTTATGGCTTTACATACCATCTATATGCCAACAACTACCAAACTATATGCAGCCCAGAACTCTCTCCAGAAATCCAGACTCATGTATCCAGCTATCCACTCAGCATCTTCATTTGATTGTGGAATGAATACCTCAAATTCAGATTTCTCAAACTGAGTGAAATGAGCCATTGGAAGTTCTGGAGCATAGGAATGGCATGATCTGATTCCCATTTAATAGGATCACTCTGGCTGCTATTGAAAAGAAACTGAATGGGACAAGGATAGAAACAGGAAAACCAATTAGAAACTTCTTACATACTTCGCATCTAAGATGTTCAAGCTAAAAGTCTTCCATCAGGAAGTTGTTTGTCCTACCTTCAAAATATATCTAGAACCTGACCTCTTTTTACTACCACCAGTTTCTATTCTGATGTAAACTATCATTCCTCACCTGGATTGTTGCTATGCTCTCTTAACTTGTCCCTCTACTTCCACTCTTACTGTCTTTAGTCTGTTTTCAACAGAGCAGCCACAGTGTTCCTGTTACACATCACATTATGTCATTCCTCTTCAGAACAGGGAGAGAAATGATGAAAAGTAGAGACCACTCTTTCATATAGTTTAGCTGTAAGGAAACAAGAGAAATAGGTGGTAGGAATATAGGAGGAAAAACTATAGTCAAAAAGGTTTTTTAAGGACAGGTATGTGTCTGTGGGCTGATTTAAAGATGCAGCAGAAAGGGAAATTGAAGATGAAGAGGAGAGAGGAGGGAATTGCTGGAAGACTGTGCTTGAGTAGCTGAGAGGATTTGAGGTCTAGGATCAAATGGAAGGGTTGACCTTTGCTAGGTAAGTGGGCTGTTCATTTACAGTAATAGGATCAAGTTAGAGTATATGGGCCAGGAACTTTCCTGGTGGTCCAGTGGTTAAGACTTTGCCTTCCAATGCAGGGGGTATGGATTCCATCCCTGATTGGGGAGCTAAGATCCCACATGCCTTGCAGCCATAAAACCAACACATAAAACAGAAGTAGTAACAAATTCAATAAACATTAAAAAAAAAAGAGAGATTTAAAAAACAGAATGTATGGCCCACATGCAAGTAAATGTGTAGATGTTGTGGGAATTTGTGGAGATCCTCTTAAAATGGCTTTTTTTTTTTTTTTTAACCCAGTGAAACAAAGCAAGATATTTAGCTGAGAGTAAGGATGGAGGAGAGGGAAGAAAATATCAAATGGTCATTTGGGAGGGTAGAGGAAATGAATGGACTAGAGAATTGTATCATGGAGGTAGACAGAAATGTATTATTGCGGTTCACTTGAAGTTAGTGATCATGAATTTTAAATGAGACCAATTAGAATTATTTCTCTAAAAAAATTAAGGTGTGCAGGGTACAGAAACCAAGTATGCTCAGTGATAGCTGTGGCCCAGATGAGTATAGTTAAGTGAAAAGGGGGCAGAGAAGTTGAGAGGATATGCCTGGGTGTGATTATAACAAATGGTTGTTCTCGGATGTGAGGGTATGTGGGAATGAAGAGCAGTGAAAATGTAAAATTAATGATTTGTAGGTTCTAGTGGGGTCAAAGGATGATCCTAATTAGGGTATGCATACTAAGTCACTTCAGTCCTGTCCTACTCTTTGCGACCCCATAGACTATAGCCCACCAGGCTCCTCTGTCCATGGGATTCTCCTGGCAAGAATACTGGAGTGGATTACCATGCCTTCCTCCAGGGGATCTTCCCAACCGAGGGCTTGAACCCATGTCTCTTCTGTCTCCTGCATTGGCAGGTGGGTTCTTTACCACTAGTGCCACTGGGAAGCCCATCCTAATTAGGGTACCAGGGTGGGAAAATTGCACTATAAGAGGTAAAAGTGAGAGTAGAAGAATTGAGATTAGGGGGGGTTTGGTACTGATAATGACAAGGTCTAGGGTATGATCATGAAAGTGACTGTAGAAGTGTGGAGGACAAGCTTATTGGAGAAGGTGGGGTGAGAGAACTGAGAGGCCAGGTTGTTGGAAGGGTTATTTATATGAATATTGAAGTGACCAAAGATTATGTATAATGGGAGCAGCATTGGAGAAAGCGACAGTGAGACAAGATACTAAAGTGTTCAAGGAATGACAGAGAATTGGTATCTACCAGAAACTGATAGATAATTAAAAGAAGGGATCGTACACAGCTACAGCCTGATTTCAGGAGATGGAAAACTAGGTATATTTTAGGGAAGAGGGTGGGACAGTGGTCTGAAAGCAAGTATAAGGAGCTAAGAGGTCACTTACCTCAGCTCCATGTGCTATAGTACAAGGGATGTGAGAAATAAGTCAGTCAGTATATGACAAGGCCTCAGGGGAAGTTGTCTTCTCTGCTGAGAATGATGTGTCTGTAAGGCAAAAAGTCAAGGGAACTGTTTCTTCAGATGGGTTTGATTATAATTATGAATGGATTTTGAAACCAAGTATTTGGTTAGAGGTCAAATATTTTCAGAGGTTCTTTGTTAGAGGTCAGATATTTGAAGGTTAGGATTTAAGCTCCTTGTATTGACACTGTAATTATTTTCATTGACTGTATAAATGAAGGACTCAGTGAAGAATGTGTATATCATATATAAAAAATTTATGTGTTTATTATACATAGCTATGTAAGCTAAGGAAAACATTTTTGGAAGCATGTATATGACCAAACCAAACAGGAACATTTCTGCAGTATATTAGGGATGTTATTGCAAAGAGTCAGACATGACTGAACTACTGAACTGAACTGAACTGAACTGATTGCTAGGTCAAAGAGGGAGAGATTCACAAACTACTTCATTAAGAAAAAAAGTTACTGAGTGTTGAAAACCACTTTAAGAATACTTAATTTTCTTGCTCAGTCACTAAGTTGTGTCCAACTCTTTGTGACCCCATGGGCTGCAGCATACCAGGCTTCTCTGTCCTTCACTACCTCCCAGAGTTTGCTCAAACTTTATTTTGCAGAGAGAATTTTTTAAACTACGACAAAATTGAATAAAATGCCCAATAAAATAATCTTCTTGGTTTGTCAGATTCACCTCTTCTAATTTTGTAAAAAAAAAAACAAACAAAATAATTTACATGTGTGTATGTATCCCCACACACAAACACATTATGTATATTAGTTTTCATTAGATGGTCACATTATGGAAACCTGGAATCCAGATGAATCATAGCATAACTCCAAGTTTTTAAGAACTTTGCTTAGCCACTATAGGCCAAAATACTATTATGAATGGAAGACTCATTTCTTCACACAAAATTTTAAGTATTCTGGATTAAAGTATTTGCATTTTAATGGAATTGATTTGTTTTGCTTGGTATAATACAATTCTGGGAGATACAGTAAGCACTTTATGGTCTCATTTTACATCCTCTTACAGCTTCTTGACTTTTGCAAAACATTCACTCATGAATTCAGTTTATTCAGCAAATAGTTAAATAAGCCTCATTGTGTCAGATACTGTTCTGTAACTGGGATATAGCAGTGACCAAAACGAAAACATACTCTGCCCTCATAGACTTTATATTTTAGTGGAGGTGGGGAGCAGACAATAAATAACAGAATAATTAAGTACCATGGAGAAAAATAAGCAGGGTCAGGGGAATAGGGAACTAGGATAAGAACACTGCTGTTTTTATACAGAATGATCTGAGAAGTACAAAAGCCCTAGGGGGAACATTCTCCACATCTGAAGGTGTATCTGGGAGCCCCGTGCACCTGGGGCAGAATGAATGAGGTGAGTATGGGAAGAGAAAAGGTTATTTCATTTCATTTCAGGAGTTGGTGACCTTCAGAGATGTGGCTGTAGACTTCTCCCAAGAGGAGTGGGATTACCTAAATCCTTCTCAAAGGCATCTGTACAGTAATGTGATGCTGGAGAACTACAGGATCTTGGTATCACTGGGTAAGAATGTCTTGTAAAACTGAGCTTCTACTCATAAGGGTATCATTGTGATTTTGGGGGTTAGCATCTGTAGTGTTTGGCTTAATGTCTGCTGCCTGTGCCAAAGTAACAGGTTAATATTTGTGAGTTGGCGGTGAAGGGGTCTGTTATTAATCTGTGTTGGAAGTTTCAGTTTCCCTGTCCGTTGTATGCATGTCCTCATCACATTTTTCTCTGGCTTACTGTAAGCCCCCTCTTCCCCAATGATCAAATAACTGGATGTGAGTTCTCAGATATCTACAGCATGACCAAATTTGGTTTCTTTTCATATACGCAGGACTTTGCTTTTCTAAACCAAGTGTGATATTATTGTTGGAACAAGGGAAGGAGCCCTGGATGGCGAAGAGGGAGATGACAAAAGACTTGTGCTCAGGTGAGTGAAGAGGAAATAGGCACACAAAAACCTTTGCAGGGTACAGCCCAGCTTGACTCAAAGGTAGCACCTCTTCACTCTGCTGTTGGCATGTTCCTCTCAAATGTTCTAGGTCTTAGTAGAAACTTGAGTCCTTTGAGGTTGTTCTCCGAAAGCTGATATTCTGAACTGTCTCTCCTTGCCCACTTTACCCCCTCTTCTCTGAGTCTCCTTCCTTTTCTAGTTTCATAAGCATCTTCCAGCCTTTCTGTTCTGTTTTGTTTTAATTTTGGCTGAGCTGGGTCTTTGTTGCAGCACACATGCTTTCTCTAGTTTCGGCTCAAGAGCTTCTCTTGTTGCAGTGCAAAGGCTTCTCATTGCGGTATGCAGGTTCCTCTTGTTTCAGAGCATGGGCCCAGTAGCTGTGGTGCTTAGTTGCTCCTCAGCCTATGGGATCTTTGCATCCACTGAATTGGAATGCAGATTCTTAACCACTTGGCCACGAGGGAAGTCCCCTCTTCCAGTCTTTACCAAGCTCAGGTGCACAAGCCTCCCGCAGCCCTGTGTCTGGCTCTCCATCTTCTGTCTGCGTGAAATTTCAAAATAAAGCTTTCAACATCCAAAGGAAAAAAAAAAGAAAGAATCTTTTCCTAATCTGATGACCTTTTGAGCTCTATGCACAGCTGTAACACCAAGGTAAAGTTCAAACCCTGACACCTACATGAAGTGAAAATTTGAGCAACTGACTTAATCCCTCTGTGTCTTTGTTTTCTCATCTGTAAACTAGGATAATATTTTTAAAGTGCTTTCAACAGTTCCTATCTCATATTATGAGCACAAAAGCTGTTAGCTACTAGTATTATAATATTGGTAATTTATCTGTGAATGCCTCATTTTTCTCTTAATGGTCAGTTCATTCATTCTTTTAATCAAGGTTATTGAATTTGTACTTTAAACAGAGTACTTGCAAGATGCTAAGGTGATATACAAAAATGTAAAAAATCAAATAACTGATAAGCTTGTAGAAGAAATACAATATAGCTGTAAACAGCATACATAAAAAGAAAGCTGACATAAAGGAAGCTCAGAGAGAGGTGAGAGAGGAATCTGGTTAATTGAGAAGATAGTCTTTAACAAAAACACAAGTTAGAAGCTAGAAAACATCTAAGAGAGAAGAGGTTAAGAGTTCAGCTTTGTGATGTAGGAATGATTTTCATACAGACATAGGATGCATTCAGGTAAAATGGAAGACTAAAATTCAGAAGAAAATTAGGGTCTCTGTAAATATCTCTGTCAACACTACTCCCCATCTCATTCCACCCCCATCTCGACTACCTCTCCTCAAATTTTATGTTCTTGTTCAGGTTTCTAAGAAAAAATTTTGATGTGGAACTGTAGTGTCAAAGAAGACATGGCTAAATTTTATTAATTATTATTGTTAAATAAATTATACACACATAAATATATATTGGCCTAAATATGTAGTTTAATAATATAACAAAAAAATGTACCTACTTCTTAAGAAATAGAAGATTATCAGTGCCATTTTAGGCCTTTGAGGGTCCCTTCTTAGTGATGTATCACTCCCTACTTTTAGCCCATCCCTACCCCTCACTAGAGTAACCATTATCCTACAACTTTGCTTATCATTTCTTGACTTTTCTTTGTAGTTTTGCGACATATATCCCTAAGCAAAATATTTATATTTGCATATTTTCAATTTTCTGATGAAAATGGAAATACATTGTGCTGGTAATTCTGACTTTTTCACCTCAAAATTATATTCCTCAGATTCACCTATATTGATTTTAGTCACTATTTTTCATTGAATTTTTTTTCCTGGTGAAATATAATATATTCCACTGTGAAAATCTTAATTTATCCACTGAAGGGCATTTGAATTGTTTCAGTCTTCTGTTATTATAAATTTTACTGCTATGAACCTTATTACGTGTGACTGATGGTGCACATATGCTGGAGTTCATGTAGAGAATATAGCCAGGAATTTATTGCATAATGCTATTTTACTTTCCAGATTACTTGTACTAACTTACATTTGTAATAGCTGTGTGTGAGAGTATTCATTGCTCCAGACTGAGAATTAACAAATTTAAAATTTTTTGCAAATTTGACATATGTGAAATATTTACTTATACTTGTCATCTGAATTTCCTTGATTACTAAAAAATATTTGGGATCTTTTTATATTTATAAAAGGCTATTTTGACTTCCTCTTGCTGGCGACGGAATGAAACACCAACACTGCAGAGTGGTTTAAATCTTTATATTTTAACACTTGCTTCTTACAGCTGCTTTATTTTATATCCCTTGCACAACAACCTACAGGGCAAGCTGCCAAGCACTATGATTCAAAGACTATACAGTGCGCAGGCGCAGGGCGAGATAACCTTTACCTTGACTTATTTACTGCAGCTAAGACTTTGTTTTGGGGAACTTCCTTATCAACTTAGAATCCGTTTTGTCCCAAGGTCTGTTCCTTTTGAGGAATCAGAGAAACATCCTTGTGTGCAAGCAATGTTTTTTTCCCATGGGAACAAACAGGATTTTTAGCTGAACATCTCGTTTGCAAGAATGTTTAGCCCTGGTTGAGAGTCTCGTTTGCAAGCACTTCTCAACCTTCTTTATACCTTGTTCCCTACATCTCCCCCTTTCTTTTCTTGTAGATGCTGAATAAGCGCTTGAATACGCAGTTTTTTTTTTTTCAATTGTTTCCCTTTTTGCCAGCACCGGTAGACTAAAAAAGCAATAAAACATAAAGCAACAATTAACAAAGTATTTACAAAGGATGTTGTTAACAATGTAGATATATGCCCTAAAGGATTAAGGTTATCTAATCCTTCTTGAAGACTTTTTAGTATATCAGAACCAAGAGTATCAGGCAGCGTCTTACTAAAAGTTGACAATATAATTTGTTCTAATTCCATAATTTCAGCAGTTAAATTTTGGTGTCCCACTAAAGATCTTTTCACCTTTTCCCAACCCTCACTCATATTAAAGGGAACAGGGGTTACACATAGGTGAGATGAGTTTTAATCACATTTTAACACACTCTTTGTAGCTAACACAGTCACTTGATCTCTTAACCAGGAAACAGTGTGTTGTAAATTTAATACATCAGTAGCCAATTGAGAGTCCAAATCATGCTGTTGTTGCCACAATAAATGAGCATCTTTATGCCATTTTCTGACAAAATCAGCAGTCTGTATGCTTTGATGCAAAGCAAGACCTGCTACAGTTGCTGTTGCTGTTACTGAAGCCACAGTGAGAATTGATGAGATGACAATGCCAAGCATTTTTTGAGATCGATGGAGAAGAGTTTGTACAGCATTTACAAGATGAGTGACAGCAAAAGAGTCCGACCAAAGTCGAGTAAGATTAACAGGCAACCAAAGTTCAGTCCGTGCTTTTACAATGACCAAAGAATAATTACTGGAATGGACCATCTTGTTTTTAACATTTTTTCACCAAGAACGATTTATACATTGAGTCAAGTTACAATCAGAACATGATATAACTCCCAAAATTTTATTTTAAATCCATTGCCCATACAGTAAAGAATAAGGAAATTTTACACATGCTATAGCAGAGTAAGATTTATTAATATGCAAATGAACTTGAAATGGCCCCTTAGGGTCATTAATATTTAAAGTAAAGTTTTTTGTCCATATAGTAAGGTCACCTGAGATTGCCCATAATTTTTATATATCTCTTTGTAATTGAGGGTGTCCATCCATTTGTAATTGAGGTGGAGCCAATGCAAAATGTTGTCATATTACAGTTTTATTTTTTTGAGATAATGGTCCGGGGAGAGAAGAATGAGCTCAAATATGAGTAAAAAAGACAGGGTTAGTTTGCCTAATTAATAATTGTTGAACCTGAAAAAATAATTTATCAATATTAGTTTTTAAAGTTACCGGTAGAGTGGCTTCAGGAAGATAAATACATGAAAAGACTGCATATTTAGAATCAGAAACAATATTAATAGGAATATCAAAAAAATCCTGTAATGCCAAACAAATGGCCCAAAGTTTAGCAGGCTGCACAGAAGAAAAGGAATGTGGAACAACTTTAGAAGTAGTATCAGTCCAATAGCCAGCAGTATTTTTATTGGCATCTGTAAAAATAGGTTTTTTTTCAACTGGAATATTAGATATAGGAGATTTACAAACCATTGATGTATGTCGAAGAAAATCTATCATTTTAGATTGAGGATATTGATTAGAAAAAGTCTCTGAATAAGATGCAAGAGCTATTTGCCAATTTTTAATAAACTGTAAGCAATTAGAAATTTGGGTGGAAGTAAGTTGAGTAATAATTGTTTGAGGGTCACTTCTAATTAACTGAGTAATATGGCCTCGACCTTTTAAAATAAGGAAAGCAATTTTATCTATATAAGTAGTAAGCCTTTTTGTATAGTTATTGGGTAAAAATACCCACTCAATCAACCCTGCAGATTGAGCAATAACTCTAGTAGGAGAATAGGGAGTATGGAACACTATGAAATATATAGGTTGATCCTGTTGTAGATAAGTAAGAAACCCTTTATTTAACCGTTGCTCTACAAAGTGTAATTCTTCTTTTGCTTGAGAAGTAAGAGATCGAGGACTGTTAAGAGCAGTATCACCCTCTAAAGTAGAAAATAAATGACGCAATTGATGTGTAGGAATCCCTAACATGGGACATAACCAGTTAATATCACCCAAAAGCTTTTGAAAATCATTAAGAGTTTTCAAATTATCTCGTCTAATTTGGACTTTTTGAGGTTTTATTTTTTGTAGTTTTAAAATAGCACCTAAATATGAAATAGGAAATTCAGTTTGAATTTTTTTAGGAGCAATTTGAAGATTAAAATCACTTAAAGTTTTTTTTACATGAATAAAAAATTTATCTTGTTTTTTTTTGCTAGGAGCTGTCAATAGAAGATCATCCATATAATGATAGAGAAGACAATTAGAAAATTGTTGTCTCACAGTAATAAGAGCACGATTAACAAACTCCTGACAAAGTGTAGGGCTATTAATCATTTTTTGAGGCAACACTGTCCATTGATAACGTTTTACGGGCTGCCCATGATTATACACTGGAATAGTAAAAGCAAATTTATTTTCATCTTTTATTTGCAAAGGAATATTAAAAAAAACAATCTTTTAAATCTAAAACCATCAAAGATCAATCCTGTGGAATCAAAGCAGGAGAAGGGAGACCTAATTGTAAAGCTCCCATAGGTTCTATATGTTTGTTAACTTTCCTTAAATCAGTCAACATTTTCTATTTACCAGATTTTTTTTTAATGACAAAAACAGGAGAATTCTAAGGAGACGTAGAAGGTTTAATATGGCCAGATTGAAGCTGTTCTTTTACTAATTGTTTTAAAGCCTCGAGCTTTACTTTTGGAAATGGCCACTGCTCAACCCATTTAGGGACATCAGTTAACCATTTTAATGGGAGAGCTCGAGGAATCTGAGCAGTGGCTACAAGTTTTTTGACGAGATGGTGAGCGTTGTTTTTAAAGAAAATAAAAGATCTCTTTTTCAGATATTAATAGGTATATTAACAATGTAAAAAGAAATACTTTTTTTTTATTAGACAATTGGCATGACAAAGGTTGAGCGCTTTTTCACACATCTGCTATTGATCCTAAGCCTGTTAAAACAAGAGGAATTTTTTTTTTTCAGTCATTAGGCCACTGTTGGAGAGAAATAACCGAAACATCTGCTCTTGTATCTACTAATCCTTCAAACTGTTTACCTTTAATAATCAGTGACATTAAAGGACGAGAGTCATTAATAAGCATTTTTTAAAATATACTTTTTTTCGTACTTCCAAAACCATTGACTTTTTCTCCCTACCTCAGCCTTGTTGGCAGCTACCAGAAATAGGGATGCATAAGGTGGTGCAGAAGGGTTAACAGCCTTGGAAGTTTGCTTTTTATTTAATAAAACCTTTTAAAAGGCAGCAGTCATTGCCTCTACAGAATTTGAATCCTCCCCAGAACTCACATCTCTATCTGGCTCAGTGAATGAATCTGTACTATCATCTGGAGGTTTGGGCGGAGGCCGAGGTGAAGCCCCCTCCTCAAGATAACATGAGGCGGCCTCACTATTAGCAGCCATTAATTTTAAAGCCTGCATTATAGCGCTATATAGAGTCCACAGTCTTAAAGGAATCACATTTTCTTTTTGATGTTGCCTTTTTAACTCTTTTTGCACTACTTTCCATTTCTTTAAATTTAGCTGTACTTCTGTTTGATATTGAAACCAATAACAATGCTGCTCTATAAGACAGAATAACTCACTCAAGCGGCGAGTAGACGTTTTAATTTCTATAGAATGCAGGAGCCCCTTAACCAGCTCCATATATTGTGACTTTAAAGATGGGGAATTTTCCATAGTTTCTTTTTTTCTTATTTTTTTAATTTTTTTGAAAGTCCCCCTTTTAGCGTTTTGCTCTCGGGTGTTTACCCTTTTGGATTTTTATTTATTTTTTTTTTCGAAAGTCCCCCTTTCAGCCTTTTGTTTCGGGGTGTTTACCCTTTTGGATTTTTCTTTTTTTTTTCTTTTTTACTATTTTTTGAAAGTCCCCCTTTTAGCCTTTTGCTCCTGGGTGCTTACCCTTTCTGTTCCGTCGAGCCCCACGTTGGGCGCCAGATGCTGGCGACGGAATGAAACACCAACACTGCAGAGTGGTTTAAATCTTTATATTTTAACACTTGCTTCTTACAGCTGCTTTATTTTATATCCCTTGCACAACAACCTACAGGGCAAGCTGCCAAGCACTATGATTCAAAGACTATACAGTGCGCAGGCACAGGGCGAGATAACCTTTACCTTGACTTATTTACTGCAGCTAAGACTTTATTTTGGGGAACTTCCTTATCAACTTAGAATCCGTTTTGTCCCAAGGTCTGTTCCGTTTGAGGAATCAGAGAAACATCCTTGTGTGCAAGCAATGTTTTTTCCCATGGAAACAAACAAGATTTTTAGCTAAACATCTCGTTTGCAAAAATGTTCAGCTCAGGTTGAGAGTCTCGTTTGCAAGCACTTCTCAACCTTCCTTAAACCTAGTTCCCTACACTGGGCAGAACATCTCGTTTGCAAAAATGTTTAGCCCTGGTTGAGAGTCTCGTTTGCAAGCACTTCTCAACCTTCTTTATACCTTGTTCCCTACACCTCTTCTGTTAAGTGCCAGCTCAGTCCTTTGTTCAGTTTTAGAGATATATATATTTTTATGAAGTATTGTTGATATACATATATTTCAGGTATACAACATAGTGATTCAGTATTTTTATAGATTATATTTCATTTAAAGTTATTATAAAATATTGACTATCCTCCCTGTGCTATACAATACATCCTTGTTGCTTTTATTTATTTATTTGGCCACACTATGCAACGAGTAGGATCTTAGTTCCCCAATCAGGGTTCAAACCTGGGCCTATGGCAGTGAAAGCACTAAGTCTTACGCTCCCAGTATGTCATATCTTTATCCATTCATCTGTTAATGAACAGATAGGCTGTTGTAAACAATGCTGCTATGAACACTGAGGTGCTTGTATCTTTTTGAATTGATGTTTTCATTTTCTTTGGATATATACCCAGGAATGGAATAGCTAGATCATACAGTAGTTTTCTGATCATATTTAGTTTTCTGAGGAACCTCTGTACTGTTTTCCACAGTGGCTGTACCAATTTACATCCCTACCAACAGTGTAAGAGGGTTCCATTTTCTTCACATTCTCACCATCATTTGTTATTTCTGGTCTTTTTAATGATGACCATTCTGACAGGTATGAGATGATATCTCATTGTAGTTTTGATTTGTGTAGCCTATGATTTTTGATATTTTAAGAAACCTTTCTGCATTCTGAAGTCGTATGGGTATTCTCAAACTGTCCTCTAAAGATTCTTCTTTACATTTAGTGCCATAGTCTAAAAATTGGTTTTTGAGATTGAAGTATTTAATTTCTACTCCTTATGGAAAACCAAGTGTCCTAGACATTTACTGAAGAAGTGAGCTTTCTTTGCTTATTGTCCTGAATGTTTACCTCTTAATATATCAGGTTATATTGGGTTGGCCAAAATCTTCATTTGGGTTTTTAGTAAGATGCCACAGAAAACCCAAATGAACTTTTTGGCCAGCATAATAGTATATTTATGAATCTGATTTTGATATCTGTTCCATTCCATTGATTCTGTTTCCTTTCACCAGTACCACACTATCTTTTTTAAAATTTTATTTATTTTTAATTGGAGGATAGTTGCTTCATAGTATTGTGTTGGTTTCTGCCATATATCAGTGTGAATCAGCCATAGGTATACGTATGTCCCCTCTCTCTTAAAAGTACCACACTATCTTAAAAAAATATTTTAATGTAAAAACTGAACATTTGTTAGAGTAAGTGCCTATACCTTCTTTATATTCTTCAGAATTTGCCCTTTGGACATCTCACTGAAGTTTAGGTCAGCGTGTTAGTTTCCACCAGAAAACAACAAAAAGCTATTGGCTTTTGGTTTAAATTTTATTTATTCTACATACTGATTTTGGATTTTTTTTTCTATTTGTAAACATAGTTTATCTTTCTGTTTACTGAGATTTTTTAATTCTTTCAATGTGTTTTATAATTTTCTCTATAAAGGCCACACACATCTTCTATTAGATTAATTTCTAGACATTTAAATTTTGTTCCTGTGTTAAATGTTCTCTGTGTTTTCAGTTTGTTGCTCATACACAGAAATAAAATTAACTTTTATACTTTGACCTTATATCTAGCAACATTGGAAAACTTGGATTACTATTAATAATTTTTAGATTTCCTTTACTTTTTCTGTGGGTGAGTATGTCTGTAAATAATGGCAGTTTCTTCACTTTAAATTCTTAATCCTTAATTTCTTTTTTCTATTATCCTTAGATCGACAATACAGTATGAATCAAAGTAGTGATGGCAGGTATTTTTATCAATTTCTGGTCTCAATTGAAGTGCTTTGTATATGCTTCAAAGCATATACACTGAAGTGTAAGTCACTTCAGTCATGTCTGACTCTTTTCAACCTTATGAACTGTAAGCCCACGAGGCTCCTCTGTCCATGGGGATTCTCCAGGCAAGAATACTGGAGTAGGTTGCCATGCCGTCCTCCAAGGGATCTTCCCGACCCAGGGATTGAACTCACGTCTGCTGCATTGGCAGGCAGGTTCTTTACCACTGTGCCACCTAGGCTGTAATATTTTGTTATTAATAATTCTGATGTTTAAAGGTTTCTGGTAGATACCCTTTCATTACCATTTGTTAAGAGTTTTGATTGTAGAAAGCTTTTGAATTTCAGTAAATGTTTTTCTATATCTGTAGGTGATTAGATGATGTTTTCTTTTTATGTAGTGAATTATATTTTTAGTGTTGAACCAATCTTGTATTCCTGAGACAGACCTATCTTTATCTTTTCCATTCATAGCTAGTTGCTATGTGCCAATATTTTCTTTAGGTTTTTTGCATCTGTGTTTGTCAGTGAGATTGGCCTTCAATTTTCCTTTTGTGTATTCCTCGTCAGCTCTTAGAATCAAAGTTGTCCTAATCTCATAAAAATATTTTTCTTCCTTAGAAGATTTTGGGTAAAATAAAAAATGTTTGTTTTTGGATGTCTGTTCATCTTGGCCTGGGATTTTTTATGTACGAAAAGAATTTAATGATTCAATTTCTGTTATAAGAAGCTATTTTTTATTTCTCCTATAGTTGTGGAGTTACAGTATTTTTCTAAAGATTTATACTTCTCATGTAAGTTTTTAAATTTATTAAAGCTATTATTTTCTCTTATCTAAAGTTGGTAGTATATGTAATCATCCAAGAAGACAATGGCACCCCACTCTAGTACTCTTGCCTGGAAAATCCCATGGACAGAGGAGCCTGGTAGGCTGCAGTCCGTGGGGTCGCTGAGTTGGACACGACTGAGCGACTTCACTTTCACTTTTCACTTTCATGCCTTGGAGAAGGAAATGGCAACCCATTCCAGTGCCATCTATGGGGTTGCACAGAGTTGGACACGACTGAAGCGACTTAGTAGCAGCAGCAGCAGTATATGTAATCATGACCTATTTTTCCTTCTAAAAAGAGAGAAACAAATCTTTCAATTTATTAATGTTTTCAGGCATTTTTTACCTTACTGATTATCTCTAATTTATCTTTAAATTTTTGTCAGGTAGGTCTCCTCTATTTTATTCCTCCTACATTTTTATGCTATTTTCTCTCTTTTAAAATATTTATTAAAATTTTGTTTCTTTTTGGTTGTGCTCGGCCTTTGTTGTTGCATGCAGCCTTTTTCTAATTGGGGTGAGTGGGGGCTACTCTTCATCTTTGTGCCTACAGGCTCCTTGTTGTGGTGGTTTCTCTTGTTGTGGAGCACAGGCTCTAGGCACACAGTAGTTGGAGTATGTGGGCTCAGTGTTCGGCCTTGTGGGCCTTAGAACGCACTGGCTTCAGTCGTTGTGGTGTGTGGGCTCGGTAGTTGCAGCTCACAGTCTCTAGAGCACTGGCTCAGTAGTTGTGGCACACAGGCTTAGTTGCTCCGAGCCATGTGGAATCCTTCCAGACCAGGGCTCAAACCCATGTCCTCTGTATTGGTAGGCAGATTCAAATCCACTATACTACCAGGGTCGTCTTTTTTTTTTTTTTGCTTTTAAATTTAGATAATTCAGTGTTTTTGAGGCTTTCTCTTTTCTAAGCATTTAAGACTATGTTAGGAATATAGTCCACGTTTTGATATGTAGTCTTTTTGTTATCATGTATGTCTTAGCATTTTCTAATTTCCACTAATTTTTTTGTCTTGACCATGAATTATTTGGAAGCTTTAAGTTCCAAATTTAAGTTTTTGTTTTAACTACATTACAGGTGGAGGATACGGTCTGTTTAATATGCATGCTTTAAAGTACTTTGAAGCCTATTTTATGTCAGCTGCTACTGCTGAGTCACTTCAGTCATGTCTGACTCTGTGTGACTCCATAGACGGCAGCCACCAGGCTCCCCCGTCCCTGGGATTCTCCAGGCAAGAACAGGAGTGGGTTGCCATTTCCTTCTCCAAAGCATGAAAGTGAAAAGTGAAAGTGAAGTTGCTCAGTCGTGTCCGACTCTTAGCGACCCCATGGACTGCAGCCTACCAGGCTCCTCCGTCCGTGGGATTTTCTAGGCAAAGTACTGGAGTGGGGTGCCACTGCCTTCTCTCTAGGGAGTAAATTTTGATAAACTATGTGTTCTGGAAAATGTCTGCTGCTTGTGTAGTACAGCATTTGATATATGTTCATTGGATTAAGCTCATTAACTGTGCTGGTCAATTCTTCTGAGTCTACTGATTTTATAAAAAAATCTCCTTGAGCAGTATTATGAAAGTGTTTTATAATATGTTTTGGGGATTATCTTTCTGGTAATCCCAGAAAGATTATCTTTTGGTGAGTTGTTCTATTATTATTACTCTTTAGTGATGATTCTTCCCTTAACTATTTAGCTTGATAGAACTTTATAAAGGCCTTCTCTTGTTACTATTTCTTTAGTGTAGTTTTCTTCACTTCTTTACTCTCTTACTTTCTATGTGTTTCTTTTGTGAACAGTATATAGCTAAACATTTTTTTGTCCAATCTCATAATCTAATTGTGTTATTGTTGAGTTTTAGCAGTTCTTTATGTATTCTGAATATTAACCTCTTTTCAGATACATAATTGGCAAATATTTTCTCCCACAATGTCTGTGGGTTGCCTTTCACTCTGTTGATTTTGTCCTTTATGCACAGTAAGTCTTTAATTTTCATGAAGTTCAATTTGTCTACTTTGTTCTTTTATTACCTATACTTTTGGTATCATAACCAATAAATAATTGCTAAATATAATGTCATGAAGATTTTTCCCTATGTTTTCTTCTAAGAGTATTTTAGTTTTAAGTTTTAGGTTAAGTCTTTTATCCATTTTGGGTTAATTTTTATGTGTGGTGTAACAACTTCTTTGTTTTGCATGTGGATATTTAATTTTTCTAGCATCATTTATTGAAAAGCCTGTCCTTTTCCCCATGGAAAGGTCTTGGCACACTCATCAAAAATCATTTGACAATATATATAAGGATTTATTTCTGAGCTATTTGCTACACACACACACACACACACACACATATATATCTTTATGTCACATCACAATGTTTTGTGTACTGTAGCTTTGTAATATGTTTTAAAATCAGGAAGTGTGATACCTCTAACTACCTTCTTCCTTTTCAAGATTCTTTTGACTATTCAAGACTCCTTTAAGATTACGTATGAATTTTAGGATGATTTTTCTATTTCTGGAGAAATCACTGGGATTTTGATAGGTATTGCATTGAATCTGTAGATAGCTTTGGATAGTATGGACATCTTAACAGTATTAACTTCTAATCCATGAACACAGGATGTCTCCATTTATTTACAGTTATCTTTTCATTTCTTTTACCAATGTTTTATAGTTTTCATTGTATAAGTCTTTCACCTTGATTAATTCTGAAGTATTTTATTCTTTCTGTTGCTGTGGTAAATGGAGTTGTTTCCTTAAGTTTCTTTTCAGATTGTTCATTGTTAATGTATAGAAATGTAATTGATTGGTATGTGTTGATTTTGTATTCTGACTCTGTGCTGAGTTTGTTGTAACAAGTGTTTTTCTTTTGTGGAGTGTTAAGAATGTCTGTGTGTAAGATCATGTTGTCTACAAACAGAAATAATTTTATTTCCTCTTTTCTAATTTCAGTGCTTTTTATTTGCTTTTCTTGCCTAATTGCTCTGACTGGAGTCATTTCTGACCTCAGTTGAATTTCTCTTTTTTATTAGTCAGTCTAAAGGTTCATCAGTTTTTGTTGATCTTACTGAAAAACAAACTCTTGGTTTAATTGATCTTTTCTGTTGCTTTTTAACTTTTCTGTTTGGTTTATCTCTGCTTGAATCTTTATTATTTTTTCTTCTTTCTTCTACATTTGGTTTAATTTGCTCTTTTTCTAGTTTGTTAATATTTATTTGATATTTTTCTTCTTTTGTGTTGTAAACCTTCATAGCTATAACTATTTCTGATACATCCCATAAATTTTGGTATGTTGCACTTTTATTTTCATTTGTTGTAAAATATTTTTAAATTCCTCTTTGATTTCTTCTTTGACCCATTGATTGTGTAAATGTGTGCTGTTTAATTTCCATGTATTTGTGGATTTTCCAGTTTTTATGTTGCTATTGATTTATAGTTTCAGTCCATTATGATTAAAAAAGATACTTGGTATGATTTCAATCTTTGAAAATTTAAAGTCACAATATTTTTGTTTTGGCCATACAGTTTGGCTCACAGGATCTTAGTTCCCCAACCAGGGATTGAACCTAGACCCATGGCAGTGAAAAGTGTTGAGTGCTAACCTCTGGACCACCAGGGAATTTCCTCAAAAAAAGAAAAAAAATCTTGCAAAGAGTTTGCCAAACTGTAAAATCTGAGAGGACAGCATTCTACAAGGTTGTGCTTATTTCAGACACCAGCTGCAAGTTGGGGCATCCTTGGGGCCACCCTCATTTCTGACCAGCTGGCTGCACATTTGAGAATGCCTCCAGTCACCCTCAGGTTTGATAATTGACTAGAATGACTCACAGAACTCAAGCATATTATTATGATTACTTTTACTGTAACAAAGACTGAAAATCAGAATTAGCCAAAAGGAGAGGCACCAAAGGTGGAAGGCTGGGAGAGTTGCAGATGTAAGGTTTCCATTGTCATAAGAGCCCATCGGGTATCTCACTATTCGAAAGAATATTACCAGCCAGGGAAGCTCTCTTGAGCTTCAGTGTCTAGAGTTTTTTGTATTTTGTGGGGGAGGGGGGTGGGCAGGGCGGCAGGGGGAGGTTAGTTTTGTTTTGTTTCAGTATGTAGACATGACTGAGTGAATCATTACCCAATGTGACTCAATCTCCAAGCCTTTCTTCCTTTCCCAAAAGTCAGACTGATATGGTGGCTCAAAGCTCCAACTCTCTGATCATATGGTTGGTCTTTCCAACATGGTTTGCCTCCAGCCTGAGTCATCTCCTTAGCAAAAACTACCTAAGGAGTCATCATGCTGCTGCTGCTGCTGCTAAGTCGCTTCAGTCGTGTCCGACTCTGCGACTCCATACACGGCAGCCCACCAAGCTCCCCCGTCCCTGGGATTCACCAGGTAAGAACACTGGAGTGGGTTGCCATTTCCTTCTCTAGCGCATGAAAGTGAAAAGTGAAAGTGGAGTTGCTCAGTCGTGTCTGACTGTGTGCAGCCCCATGGACTGCAGTCCACCAGGCTCCTCTGTCCATGGGATTTTCCAGGCAAGAGTACTGGAGTGGGGTGCCATTGCCTTCTCCAAGGAGTCATCATGAGTCACCTTATTAGTGTTAACTATCAGGTGTAGTCCAAGAGGCTCACCATGAATAACCAAAGACTTCCTTCCAGGAGTTCAGATGACTTAGAGGTTACCTCTTTGGAAACAGGGACAAAGGCCTGCCACATTCTTTATTGCATAGTTCTTTTAAGAAATCACAGTAGGCTCTGACTGTAATTGAATGAACATAATAGGTAAATTTGATGAGACTTTGTGGCTTTACCATGTTGGTTCCTCATATATAAAAAGCAAGGTGTGCATCTTCTCCGTTTATTCAGTTTTTAGGGGGCAATCCCTTATTAGAATTGTAAAGTTTTTTTCCTTATGCTTTCTTCTATTGCTTTTTAAAATTGATTCTAAAATTGCAAGATAATATTCTTATTTGAAAAAAGAAGCATAAATAGTATAGTACTTTCCCACATAGCTTCTATGTTCTATTATGTGCCTTTTATTTATCTATGTGGTGTTTTGCAAGTCCTGATGTATCAGTTCAGTTCAGTTCAGTCGCTTAGTCGTGTCCAGCTCTTTGCGACCCTATGAATCGCAGCACGCCAGGCCTCCCTGTCCATCACCAACTCCCGGAGTTTACTCAGACTCACATCCATCGAGTCAGTGATGCCATCCAGCCATCTCATCCTCTGTCGTCCCCTTCTCCTCCTACCCCCAATCCCTCCCAGCGTCAGAGTCTTTTCCAATCCCATGGACACAGGAGCCTAGCAGGCTACAGTTCATAGAGTTGCAAAAAGTTGGACACAACTTCCCAATGTATACTTTATATATAAAGAAAGATAATTCTTATTAATGGTTACTGTTATTAGCCATTATTTTATTAATTATTTTCATGACATTTCTTTCTTTTTATCTGCTGTGTTTGGTTTCCAAGATTGTAGTTCCCTGACCAGGGATTGAACCCGACCCTCCACAGTGAAAGCATGGAGTCCTAACCCCTGGACAGCCAGAGAATTCCCTTTGTGTCATTTCTTAATAATATATTCCAAACTGTGTATGTTATTTTAAAAGTGTATTGTATTCTTTTTTGGTATAAATCATTGAACAAGTTGATTTTTATTATAACCTTTAATATCATGTGGTATTAATGTTCTCACCTCTGGTTTTTTCTTGCTTACATTTGCCCTTCTTAATATCTTTTGGTTTTTCCTCTTATCCTGAATATCTTTATGTTGGAGTGCTCTGGGGTTTATTCCTTTGCTCCTTTCTCTTATATATATGCTCATTCTCTTGATAATATAGTCTTGTGAAATACCATCTATATGCTGGCAACTCCCAATTCAAAAATCTCAAGTCTAGACTTCTTTTTATTTTGAGGTACAGTTGATTTAGTGTGGGCTTCCCTGGTGATTCCAGGATAAAGAACCTGCCTACCAATGCAAGAGACATGGTTTTGATCCCTGGGTTGGGAAGATCCCCTGGAAGAGGAAATGGCAACCCACTCCAGTATTCTTGCCTGGGAAATCCCATGGACACAGGAGCCTAGCAGGCTACAGTTCGTAGAGTTGCAAAAAGTTGGACACAACTTAGCAACTGAGCATGCACTCGTAGTTGATGATTTAGTGTATTATATTAGTTTAAGGTATACAACATAGTGATTCAAAAGTTTTATAAATTATACTCCATTTATAGTAATTATAAAACACTGTCTATATTCTCTGCTCTGTACAATATATTCTTGTAGCTTATTTTATGCATAGCAGTTTGTACCTCTAAATCCTCTGCCCCTATCTTGCATCCCCCTGTGTCCCTCTCCTTACTAGTTTGTTCTCTGTCAACAGTGTGGGAGGGTTCACTGGCCAATGTTGATAACTGTTCCATCCTTCCATTGTTCAAACCATAAACTTGGAAGGCATGTTTATCTTATCTCTTTCTGTTACATTCTATATCCAATCTGTAAGGATATCTTCTTGGCCTTTCCAAGAGGAAAAATTGAATAGAATCTGACCACCTCTTTATATCTTCATTGATATCTCTCTGGTCTAAATAATTATTATTTCTCACATTGATTGCTACAGTAGTAGGTCCCTTTTCTTCCCTTCTTGCTCTCTACCTTCCAGTAATTTCATTAAACTGTAACTAGATGTCACTTCTGTACTCATACCACTTCATTGGCTCATACCACTCATACTACTCATACCACTTCAGTGGCTCTCCATCTCACTCAGAGTAAAAGCCAAGTTCCTTAAGAAGCCTATAAAGCTTAAATAATCTTAATTATCCTTTACCTCTGACTTCTTCTCAGCCCTCTCTAGCCACATTGACCTTTTTGTTATTCCTCAGACAAACCAAACATGCCTTTGCTTTTAGGCTGTTTCTTCTATCCAGAATGTTCTTTCTCTGAATATCTAAGTGACTAACTTTTACTTTCTTCAATTCTTTGCTTCAGTGTTAACTTATTAATGATTCCCTCCTTTGACTTCACCATCACTCCTGATCTCTCTTATCCTGTTTTTCTTTTTCCATAGCACTCAGTACCTTCTAACATACAATAAAATTTACTTATTTAGCATTTATTTCTGGTCTCCCCAAGAGTGTAAGATCCATGAAGGTAAGGATCTTCATTTCTTTCTGAAATGAAACTGCAAGCATATAGAATAGTATCTGGCACAAGGTTCAGTGAATGTTCTTGAAAGAAGTAACTGTAAGAATGGAGATTATTCAGTTCCTGTATTATTCATACATGTATAAAATTATAACCAGGTCCAACCACCTACACAAATCCTTATTGACCTATGATTTACTGTATTGATTTCCTTATAATTCTAATCATTCCTCCTCAAGTTTGTCGTTGTGGTTCAGCCACTCGGTCGTGACACCATGGACAACAGCACGTCAGACCTCCCTGTCCTCATTGTCTCCTGGAATTTGCTCAGACTCATGTCCATTGAGTCAGTGATGCCATCCAACCATCTCATCCTCTGTTGCCCCCTTCTCCTCATGCCCTCTATCTTTCCCAGTATCAGGGTCTTTTCCAGTGAGTTGACTGTTAGTGGCCAAAGTGTTGGACCTTCCAGTATCAGTCTTTCCAATGAATATTCAGGGTTGATTTCCTTTAGGACTGACTGGTTTGACCTCCTTGCAGTCGAAGGGACTTTGAAAAGTCTTCTCCACTCTTCCCCTCCAGTTACTCCATGACTTATTTTCAGTTATTGTTTTTGCACTCTTCAGAACTACAAAAACCAGTGTTCTTATGGGTCTTATTTGCTGTTAAATGCACATCCTTTATAGATGCACTTTTATAAATGTACCTTCTTGTACTTAATAGAGGAGAATTCTTTTATTATTATTATTTTTCAGACTGGGAATCTATGTGTGAGACTGAAGAATTAACCCCAAAGCAGGACATTTATGAACCACAATCATCTCAGAAGGTAATAGAAAAACTTACAAGCTATGGCCTTGAGTACTCCAGTTTGAAAGAAGAATGGAAATGTGAGGGTCATCTTGAAGGGCAACCAATGAATCAGAAAGCATGTTTCAAGGTAGAGACAATCACTCATGAAGAAGCCCCTGTTGATGAAAGAGGACAAGAATATAACAAAACTTGGAGAAGTTTCCATCCCAACACACTACTTCATACACAACAGATAATCCCCAAAGAGGAGAAAGTATATAAACATAACACACATAAAAGCTTTAAAAAAAAATTAATTGCCATTAAGCCCAAGAGTATCTATACAGAGAAGAAACTTTTGAAATGTAATGACTGTGAAAAAGTCTTCAGCCAGAGCTCATCCCTTACTCTTCATCAAAGAATTCATACTGGAGAGAAACCCTATAAATGTGTAGAATGTGGGAAGGCATTCAGCCAGAGATCAAATCTTGTTCAACATCAGAGGATTCATACTGGAGAAAAACCTTATGAGTGTAAGGAATGTAGGAAAGCCTTCAGTCAGAATGCACACCTTGTTCAACACCTGAGAGTTCATACTGGAGAAAAACCTTATGAATGCAAGGTGTGTAGGAAAGCCTTCAGCCAGTTTGCTTACCTTGCTCAACATCAGAGAGTCCATACTGGAGAGAAACCCTATGAATGTATTGAATGTGGGAAAGCATTTAGCAATAGATCATCTATTGCTCAACACCAGAGAGTTCATACTGGTGAGAAACCTTATGAATGTAATGTCTGCGGGAAAGCATTTAGCCTTCGTGCATACCTTACTGTACATCAGAGAATACATACTGGAGAGAGACCCTATGAATGTAAGGAATGTGGGAAGGCTTTCAGCCAGAATTCACACCTTGCTCAACATCAGAGAATTCATACTGGAGAAAAACCTTATAAATGTCAGCAATGTAGGAAAGCATTCAGCCAGATTGCCTACCTTGCTCAACATCAGAGAGTTCATACTGGAGAGAAACCCTATGAATGTATTAAATGTGGGAAGGCTTTTAGCAATGATTCATCCCTTACTCAACATCAGAGAGTTCATACTGGAGAGAAGCCTTATGAATGCAATGTTTGTGGAAAGGCTTTTAGTTACTGTGGATCCCTTGCCCAACACCAGAGAATTCATACTGGAGAGAGACCCTATGAATGTAAGGAATGCAAGAAAACTTTCAGGCAGCATGCACACCTTGCTCATCATCAGAGAATCCATCTTGGGGAGTCACTCTCACCACCCAATCCAGTCAATCACCAAGTCCTGTAGGCTATTTCATAAATACTTTTGGAATTTATACTCAATTTTCTCTATCCCTAATATTGCCATCCCAGTTTAAGACTCATCTCACATGGATCACTCTATAGCTGTCTCTTTTTTTAAAATTTTAAATTATCAAAGTATGATAACACATTTACAGGAGACTTGGAAAATACAAAACAAAGTTATATAGTTCCACTATATATTACAGTTATTTTTTAAAATAGATAAATTAAGATTTTTTGTTGGAGTTTCAATATCAAACTCTCAAAAATTAATAGAGTGAATAGGCAGAAAAGTGGAAGGATATAGTAGAATAGAAAAGCACTATTTATGAACCAATTCAACATAATTAAGATTTATATAATTTTCACACAACAGTAGGATATAAGTTCTATTGAAGTTCCCATAGACTATAAACCAAGAGACTCTGTAATATATCCAGGGATGTAAAATGAGGTGCAAAATTTCATGGTCTAAAAGTATTGAAATCATACAGAGTCTGTTCTTTTTTATCACGGTGGAATTATGTTAGGAATCAATATGAAAAGATATTTGAAAATAACCTACACATTTTCAAGTGCAATGTGACATTTACCAAGAGAGATCTTTGACTTAGCCATCAAAAGCCTCGATGAAGTTAAAAGACTGGAAAAACACAGAGGGTGATTGCACAGAAGAAAGCATGTAAATGAGAAATTAATATCAAAATTAGAAATTAATATCAAGAATACTTTAAAAAAAACATGTATTTGGAAATTAAATGTCCACTTTTAAATGATGTGTGTATCTCAGAAACCATAACAATGAAAATTAGAAAATATTTGTAACAGAATAAAAATGAAAAGAGAATTTATCAGAATTTGTTTCATGCCCAATGCAACTAAATACAGTGTGGAATCGAGTAAGATATGAAGATATAATGGACTCTAGCATAAAATTTTGTGAAATTTGAACCAAATCTATAGTTAGTGTATCACATGTTAATTTCTTGTTTGTTTTTTTAACAACATAGTATTTCTTTATATTCTCGGAATTGAAGTTTCAAGCATCATTCAAAAAAAAATTTTTAAATCACTAAAATAATAAGCTTTCTAGACTTTTAGCAGTAATGCTAGATGCCAGAATAAGTGGGACTATATCAAAGTTTTGAGTGAATACAAATTAGAAATCTAGCGTTCTATTCATACTTAGTCAAACAAGTGGAGCCAAAATGTCATAAATTTTTTAGCTAAGCAAAAATTCATATTTTTAAAATATATATTATAATATTGTATATGTATGTATGTATACAAAAGCTTTTCTACTACATTTGATAAAGGCTTGAGAAAGAACAACAAAAAATGAGACAGAGATTGGAAAACCAAGTAAATGAAATGGGAGAACTGAATATGAAATAGAAAAAGTGAAACTAGATAAAAGATCATCATATAGTCCAGTTGTTTTTAAACATGGCTGCTCATTAGAGTCACATCTGGAGTTTTGCGGGGAAAAGTAATACCTAGGCATTTGTGTTTTTAAAAAATTTCCAAGATATTTCTAATATACATCTGGATTTTCAAGTGATTACTAAATGGTAGTTTCAGCTATAGAATTCTGTTAGTTTCTGTTGACCAATCATGAGGATCACTCTGTAGCTTTCTAACAGATCTTCTTGTATCAACTTTTGGTCCCCTTAAATTCATTTCCCACCATCCACCCAAAATGATCATTTTCAAGTATAATAATACATCACTGCCTTGCTGTTGTTCTTTAACATCTACAGTCTTTAAAACTGTCTATGAGGAACTTCATTATCTAGTTCTTATTTTATTTGTTTCTCTCTCAGATCTAGGCACTTACCAGGACTAAGAGCTTAGATTCTGGAAAATCATAGCGCTCCTACTATTCTGGCATTGTGTGAATTTGAGTAATTTGCTTGACTTATCTGAAACTCAGGGTTTTCTTTAATTCTTAAAATAGGGATAATAAAGGATACTGTAGTATAGAAATGTGAGTATTAAATGAAATAGTGTCTGTTGTAGATTGGTGCATATTAAGAAATTTGCATGCAAAGTACTTCACCTAGTGCATCAAATATAGCAGATCTTCAACTAAATAATAATAGCTAACATGTATTGAGTGCCTACTATGCACCAGGCACTATTCTACATACTCAACATATATTAACTCATTTAATCCTTACAGCTAAAATAAGATTCCTTAGTAGACAAAGAAGGATATCCATGGAAAGCAGCAGGTCACAACTGGGACAACCTAAAAACTTTACAATATATGTAGGAGTGTTTTTACTATAGGCAAGTAATAGAAGTAGAACTATATAACACAGCTGGTTTTAGGAGTTTTCTAGAGAGAAAGAATTAGATAAAGTAATTAAAGAAAATGAAGGTTCACTGAGAAAAATACAGAACTTCTATTTAGATCAAGCACAGAGAATATTGCAGTTAACTCCAAAACCTCAAGAAATTCATACTGCAGCATAAAACAACATCAGTCCCAAGTAATAGTATGGGTAATCTAGGTGATTTCATCTAAACTGTTTCATATTACAGAAAAAAATACCAAGTTTATAAGTTTTTATCAAGTGATTTTAAAACTGAAACCAAAGGGGATTGAGAGAAGAAAATTACAAACTACATACACACACACACACATATATATACAGTTTCATTCATTCAGTGAATATTGAGAGCTGCTGTTTGCCACACCCTGATTTAGACATAAGGAGACAACATGTTTGATACAAAGACCAGATCCTCAAGGAGTTAAAACAATAGATTTTCTAGGTCTAGAAAACTGAAGAATAATAAAATAAATCAAAGGGTATTATGTAGCCTAGGCTGAAGAGACTCAAGATAATAAAGTTATCCATTATTTCTGATTAACAAATTCACTGCAATTCCAACAAAATTCCTCAATAGGCCTTTTTGCCCTTTAATTTCACATCAAATCTTAAAACTTAAAATTAACCTATGAAGTGTGAATTCTAAAGAACAGCAATAAAATTGTTGAATCAAATCTATTTGTAGAAAATTTGCGTATGATAAAGATGGTTTAAATACCAGTAGAGAAAGAATGGATTTGGGAGTAGTAAAAGAATTGACAATATACATCATGGCAGTGAGGGAAACAAAATCACAATGAACTATTTCAAAAGCATCACAGTACTAATTACTGGAAAGATGTGGAGCAATAGAAATAATCATACAATGCAGTTGAAAATACAGTAAGTCCGCTACATACAAACCTTCAAGTTGCAAGCTTTCAAAGATGTGTATGTGCGTTCACATGTTCAGTCATGTAAGTTAGTTTACATGTCTGGCGTACCTTGTGACATGCTTCCATCCTCTACAAGTAGCTGTGCTTTTGTGTACTTCACAGTACAGAGCACAGTAGTACAGTATCTTTATTTCAAGTCCACAATGTCCAGAAGCAAGCGTAAAAGCAGGCAGTGATGTAGCTGATATCTTCTATTGCTGACAATCCTTCAGTTCTACCATATCCTACTTCCCTCCTTCAGTCAGTAATTCTTGCCTGTTCCCTTGGTGTCAGCCCCTGTATGCCAGCTGTTTTACTGTACTACTATACTTTTCAAGGTACTGTACTATAAGATTGAAAACGTGCTCTTTATTTTTTGCTTTTTATGTATTATTTGTGTGAAAAGTCCACAGAATTCTCGAGGCACGAATACTGGAGTGGGTTGCCATTCATTCCCTTCTCCGACAGTAGAGTTCTATATAGCCAATTGTGTCACTTGGGTACCCAGGCTAACAGTTGGACATGGAAAAATTGGACTTAAAAACATTCTCTTGGAACAGAACTCATTCCTGTGTAGGGGACTTACTGTAGTTTTTAAAAAAGAATTTGTCAATATCTAGTAAAGTTGAAGATATGGATACTCTTTGACCCAGAAATTCAACTTAAACCTCTACGGGGCCTCTCGTGTTCAGGGAGATGTACATGAAGACCCATTTCAGTGTTTGTAGAAATGAAAAGTTTTAGGCAATCAAAAAAATCATTGGGGTTTAAATGTTAGACTTGAAGTTGAAATGAAGGAACTAGAGATATTTCTATCAACATGGATACATCTGAGAGACAATACTGAAATTGAACTAGGGGGTATTTTGTATGATATGGTTCTACTTATTTATATAAAGTTTGAAAACATGCAAATCAAAATTACATATTTTTTCATGGCTGAATACCATATGAAAATAGTGTAATAACATTATGGAAATAATCATCAAATTGTGATGACCTCTGGAGAGGGAGAAAAATGAGAAATCATTTGTTGAAAAAATAAGCAATCATGGCCAATTCTTCTAAAATAATAAAGCTGGTTGTGGGGTTTTATTCTCTGTATCTTTCTGTATATTTAAACTATTTCATAATAAAAAAACATTTAATGTTTGCTTTTGTCAGTTATTTCTTCACTGTACCTCAGACATGCCACATTTACCATTCATTCAACCCATAGTCACCATTTTCTTCAGAAAGAAATTTGCATACAGTCGACTTCCAAATGCAATCACTGTTAATCTGGTGACTTTTCCTCTAGGGATCAGTGTTTTGAGCATGACTGTATTTTTATGCTGAGAGTTTTATAGCCTACTTACTACACATTTTTTTCCCCATCATTCTTTTTTCCCCCAGCTTTACTGAGGTATGACTGACAAATTAAAATTATATATATTTAAAATGTACAATGTAATGTTTTGGTATATTTAGAAAGAAAAAGAAAAGAAACAGAAGTCGCTCAGTTGTGTCAAATTCTTCACAACCCCATGGACTGTAGCCTACCAGTCTTCTCCGTCCATGGGATTTTCCAGGCAAGGGTACTGGAGTGGGTTGCTATTTCCTTCTCCAGGGGATCTTTCCGACCCAGGAATCGAACCTGGGTCTCCCACATTGCAGGCAGACGCTTTACCCTCTGAGCCACCAGAGAAGCCCACTTGGTATATTTATACACTATGAAATGATTACCTCCCAAAGGCTGCACCTTCCAATTGTGGGTTGGGATTTCAACATATGCATACTCAGTCCCTAACAATGGGGTTCTTTTTATTGTTGAACTATCAGAGTGTTCCATGTACGCTATATACAAGTTCTGCTATGGTCTGAATGTTTGTGTCCCCCACCCCCGCAAATAAAAATCCACGTGTCAAGCCCTAATGACAAATGTAAAGGTATTTGGAGGCGGGGCATTTACAGGACAATTATGTCATAAAAGCAGAGCCCTCACAAATGGGAGTAGTGCCCAAAGAGCTCACTTGCTCCTTCTGCCATGTTAGCACACAGTGAAAAGATATCCAACTATGAAACAGAAAGTAGACCCTCACCAGACATGGAATCTGCCAGCACCTTCATCTTGAACTTTCCAGCCTCAAGAACTGTGACACATTTCTATTGTGGTAAGCCATTCAGCTATGGTATTCTTTACAGCAAAAGGACTCAGACAAGTCACTTATCAGATATGTTATTTATAAATATTATCCCATTTTTCTAGGTTCTCTCTTTACTTTCTTGGCAGTGCCCTTTGAAGCAAAACAGTTTTTAATTTTGATAAATTCCAATTTGTCTATTTCTTTCCTTTGGAATCATATCTAAGAAACCATTAATCCAAGGTCACAAAGATTTACACCTATATTTTGTCCTAAGAGTTTTATAGTTTTAATTCAGACTTATTTCTGCATCAGTTGATATTATTATTTAGATTTTTCCTCTTTATAAATGTAGCACATTACATTGGTTTCCTATTTTGAAACACCCTCACAGGACCTGGATAAATTCCACTTGGCCACAGTGTTAATCCTTTCAGTAGCTTGCTGAATTCACTAGCATATTATTATTGCCAGTACTGTTTGAGGATATTTGCATCCTATTCATTAGGGTTACTGGCTTTCAGGTTTGGTTTTGTTTTTTGTTCCCCAGTAGATTTTTTGGGTTTGTTTTTTTGTTGTTTTGTTTTGGCTTTGAAATCAAGGTAATGTTGACCTCTTAGGATGAGTTGGTTAGTTTTCTATTTAATTCAGTTTGTGGGAAGAGTTAAAGTATTGGTGGTGTTCTAAAATTCACCAGTTAAGCCATCTTGTCCTAAGCTTTTCTTTGTTGGGAGGTTTATGATTACTGATTTAATTGCTTTTTGTTGTTGTTGTTACAGGCCTATTTGTTGTTTTTCAGTTGCTCAGTCATGTCCGACTTTTTGTGACCCTATGAATTGCAGCACACCAGGTTTCCCTGTTCTTCACTATCTCCTGGAGTTCACTCAAACTCATGTACATTGAGTCAATGATGCCATCCAACCATCTTATCCTTTGAAGGGAGCCCTCAGGAGAAGGGCTCTCTTCTCCTGCCCTCAATCTTTCCCAGCAAGATCTATTTCTTCTTGAACTGTTTCTGTAGTTCATGTGTTTCTAGAAGATTGCCTATTTCATCAAGATTATCAGTATGTTGGTCTACAACTGTTTATAGTATTCCTTTCACTTCTGATTTTAGTGATTTAAGTCTTCTATCTCTGTCGATATGTATAGTCATAGAGAAAGATTTGCTGATTTTGCAGTTATTTTCAAAAAAACAGCTTCTGGGTTTATTGATTATTTTTATATAGAATTCTCAGTTTCAGTTCAGTCACTCAGTCATGTCTGACTCTTTGCAACCCCATGGAGTGCAGCACACCAGGCTTCTCTGTCCATCACCGACTCCTGGAGCTTGCTCAAACTCATGTGCATCAAGTCGGTGATGCCATGCAACCACCTTATCCTCTGTCATCCCCTTCTCCTGCCTTCAATCTTTCCCAGCATCAGGGTCTTTTCCAATGAGTCAGTTCTTCACATCAGGTAGCCAGAGTATTGGAGCTTCAGCTTCAGCATCAGTTCTTCCAGTGAATATTCAGAACTGATTTCTTTAGGATTGACTGGTTTGATCTTGCAGTCCAAGGGACTCTCAAGAGTCTTCTCCAACACCACAGTTCAAAAGCGTCCATGCTTCGGTCCTCAGATTTCTTTATGGTCCAACTCACATCCATACATGACTACTGGAAAAACCATAGCTTTGATTAGGGGACCTCTGTCAGCAAAGTACTGTCTCTACTTTTTAATATGCTATTTAGGTTGGTCATAACTTTTCTTCCAAGGAGCATGCATCTTTTAGTTTCATGGCTGCAGTCACCATCTGCAGTGATTTTGGAGCCCGGCCAAATATAGTCTCCCACTGTTTCCCCATCTATTTGCCATGAAGTGATGGGACTGGATGCCATGATCTTAGTTTTCTGAATGTTGAGCTTTAAGCCAGCTTTTTCACTCTTTCACTTTCATCAAGAGGTTCTTTCATTCCTTTTCACTTTATGCCATAAGGGTGGTGTCATCTGCATATCTGAGGTTATGATTATTTCTCCCAGCAATCTTGATTCTACCTCCTGTTTCATCCAGCCAGGCATTTTGCATGATGTACTCTGCATATAAGTTAAATAAGCAAGGTGACAATATACGGCCTTGATGTACTCCTTTCCCAATTTGGAACCAGTCCGTTGTTCCATGTCCAGTTCTACACATGGCTTTTTGACCTGCATACAGATTTCTCAAGAGGCAGGTCAGGTGGTCTGATATTCCCATCATTGGAAGAATTTCCCAGTTTGTTGTGATCCATACAGTCAAAGGCTTTGGCATAGTCAATAAAGCAGATGTTTTTTCTGGAACTCTCTTGCTTTTTCTGTGATCCAACAGATGTTGGCAATTTGATCTCTGGTTCCTCTGCCTTTTCTAAATCCAGCTTGAACATCTGGAAGTTCATGGTTCACATACTGTTGAAACCTCACTTGGAGAATTTTGAGCATTACTTTGCTAGGATGTGAAATGAATCCAATTGTGTGGTAGTTTGAACATTCTTTGGCATTGCCTTTCTTTGGGATTGAAATGAAAACTGACCTTTTCCAGTCCTGTGGCCACTGCTGAGTTTTCCAAATTTGCTAGCATATGGAGTGAGCACTTTAAAAGCATAATCTTTTAGGATTTCAAATAGCTCAGCTGGAATTCCATCACCTCCACTAGCTTTGTTCATAATAATGCTTCCTAAGATGGCTGGATGGCATCACTGACTTGATGGATGTGAGTCTGAGTGAACTCCGGGAGTTGGTGATGGACAGGGAGGCCTGGCGTGCTGCGATTCATGAGGTCGCAAAGAGTCAGACACGACTGAGCGACTGAACTGAACTGAAGGCCCACTTGACTTCACATTCCAGGATGTCTAGCTCTAGGTGAGTCACCAACCATCGTGGTTATCTGGGTCATTAAGACCTTTTTTTTTTAAAACAGTTCTTCTATGTATTCTTACCACCTCTTCTTAATATCTTCTGCTTCTGTTAGGTCCATACCATTTCTATCCTTTATTGTGCTCATCTTTGCATGACATGTTCCCTAGGTTATCTCTAATTTTCTTGAAGAGATCTCTAGCCTTTCCCATTCTATTGTTTTTCTCTATTTCTCTGCATTGATCACTTAAGAAGGCTTTCTTATCTCTCCTTGCTAATCTTTGGAACTCTGCATTCAGATGGGTATCTTTCCTTTTCTCCTTTGCCTGTAGTTTCTCTTCTTTTCTCAGCTATTTGTAAGGCCTCGTCAGACAACCATTTTGCCTTTTTGCATTTCTTTTTCTTGGGACTGGTCTTGATCACTGCCTCCTGTACAATGTCATGAACCTCTGTCCATAGTTCTTCAGGCACTCTGTCTTATCAAATCTAATCCCATGAATCTATTTGTTGGTTTATATCTGCTCTAATCTTTACTATTTCTATTCTTCTGATAGCTTTGGGTTTAGCTTGTTCTTTTTTTAGTTCCACATGTTGTAAAGTTAGGTTATTGGTTTGAGCTCTTTTTTAATGTAAATGTTATAGCTATAAATTCCCCTCTGATTTGGATGTATCCCATAAGTCCTTGTATCTTGTGTTTTTATTTCCATTTGTCTCAAGATATTTTCTAATTTCCCTTGTGATTTCTTATCTGATATATTGGTTAAGAGTATGTTCAATTTCCACATTTTTTGTGGATTTCCCTCTTTCCTACTGCTATTGTTATTTCTAATAGTTTCATTCCATTGTGATTGGCAACTCTACAGCCCAACCAAAGCCAACAAACTTCCTTCCTGATGTACATAATGTGAACTGTAGTCCTTGGGCTACAGCAGCTTTAGGTGCCCACACATGAGATGTCAGTCACTTATGCCCTGGCAATTTCCCATGTCCCTTTCAATGCAGACACTGTTTTCTAAACCGTGTACCTGCACCTCAACTCTACCAGCTGCAATTCAATTGTGTCCCAAAGGTTTATCTCCTGCTTGCTCAATGACTATAGATCAGCTCTGGCCCTGGAAACCCACCAAAATTCTCCACCATCCAGTGGGGCTAAAACCACACCTTCTGTGAAATTTGAACTGAACCCCAGAGTTAAAAGATGGGACTCGCCTTCAAAATTTATCTTTCCTTTGATATTCTCCCTCGGCCTCTAGGTATTCTTCAGAGTTCTTTTGGGCTTCCCTTGCCTCAGTGGTAAAGTATCTGCCTAGTAATACAAGAGATGCTAGAGACATGGGTTCAATTCCTGGGTCAGGAAGATACCCTGGAGAAGGAAATGGCAATGAACTCTAGTATTCTTGCCTGGGAAATCTCATGGACAGAGAAGCCTGGTGGGCTACAGTCCATGGGGTTGCAAAAGAGTTGGACACAACTTAGCAACTAAAACAACAGAGTGTTTTTATATCTTATAGTTACTTTTCTACCATAGTTTAACAATTCTTTATACCCCATCTTGGTCCAGAACCAGAAGTAAAATGTATCCTTTAATAGCCACATTAAATATTTATCTTAACTGGAATTAATGATGCATTCAGATTTATTTCTATATTCATGGAAATTACTCTTTGAGCAAATGAGAGGGGAACTGTGTATCACTTCTGATGACATTTCACTTAGTCACAGGACCATAACTGGTAGGGGAGAATGGGAAATTTGGTACAGGGCTTGGTAGCCAGGTTCCCAGGAAGAAAATGAGAATTTTGGAATTCTGCCAAAGTGCATCAACAAAATAATAATATACAGCTATAATAATAATATACCACCATAAACACAAAGAAACTCTTCATAACTGAGAGAATCTCCCGGACAAAATATATTTTCCAAGAATGCTACTAAAATATATCCCATCTTATATGCTTTCTTAAAACATGACACCATCCCATTAAGACGTATCTGCATGGTACAATCTCTGACACTGTTCTTAGCAATACTTTTTCTGATCTGCCTCCTCATGCAAGGGAAACAAAGGGCAAAATAAAACAGATGCAACTACATTCAACTCAAAAGCTTTTGCACAGTGAAAGTAAAAACTATCAACAAAACAAAAAGGCAGACTACTGATGTAAGAAAATGTTTGCAAATGATATCTCCAATAAGGGGTAAAAATCCAAAATATACAGGGAACCCATACAACTCAACATCAAAAAAAAAAAAATCAACCTAATTAAAAAATGGACAGAGGACCCAAAGAGACATTCTTCCAAAGAAGACATACAGATGTCCAACAGACATATGAAAAGATGCTCAACATCACTAATAAGGGAAATGCAAATTAATACTGCAATGAGATATCACCTCACACCTGTCAGAATAGCTGTCATCAAAAAGATAAAAAATGGCAAGTTTTAGCAAAAATGTGGAGAAAAGGGGACACTTGCACATTGTTGACGGGATTGTAAATTGATGCAGCTACTATGGAAAATATTATGGAAGGTCCTTCAAACTTAAAAATAGAACTGCCATATGACCCAGAAATTTCACTTCTGGGTATTTACCCAAAGAAAAAACCACTAATTCAAAAAGATATATGCTCCCCAGTGTTCACTGCAGCATTATTTACAAGCCAAGATGTGGAAGCAACCTAAGTGTCTAGTAATAGATGAATGGATAAAGAATATGTGGTATGTATATTTATATATATATATATTCAACTCAGTATATATACTCAATGGAATTACTCATTTCATAAAAATGAAATCTTACCATTTTAATAATGTATGCATCTGGAGGGTATTATGCTAAGTAAAATAAAGACAAATACCATATGATTTCACTTATATGTAGAGTCTAAAAAACAAACAAAATGAAAACACTCATAGAGAACAAATTGGTGGCTGCCAAAGGGAAGAATGGGTATTTGGGGCAGGGGATAGGTGAAGGGGATAAAGAGATACAAATCTCCAGTTATAAAATAAATAAGCCATGGGAATATAATACACATCATAAGGAATACTGTCAATAATACTGTAATAACACTGTATGGGGACAGATGTTACTAGATTTATCATGGTGATCATTTGCTGCTGCTGCTGCTGCTAAGTCACTTCAGTCGTGTCCAACTCTGTGCGACCCCAGAGATGGCAGCCCACCAGGCTCCCCCATCCCTGGGATTCTCCAGGCAAGAACACTGGAGTGGGTTGTTTAGCAAATACAAAATCATTATGTAATATATCTGAAACTTAATAAGAGTATATCAATTATATATCAATGATAAAAAATCAGTGCTTCAGAAATTTTTTTGAGGGACTTCCCTTGGTGGTTCATTGGGTAAGATTCCAAGCTCCCAATGCAGGGGGCCTGGGTTTGATCCCCGCTCAGGGAACTAGATCCCACATACCGCAACTAAAGATCTCATGTGCCACAACTAAGACCTGGTGCAGCCAATTTTTTTTAAGAAATTAAAAAAAAAAAAAGATGCAACTGCTTAAAGCAATGGAGAATGGCAGAAGTGAGATTATGTGACTTCCAAAGTTACATATGGAAGCATCTTTGGGGCATATTGTATTTTCCAAATATAGCACAATATATCTTATCCTACAAGCTCTTTTTACTTTATGATACGTCATTGAGTTAAAACTCCCTCAACCAAAGGAATATGATACAATGATGTTATGTGATTTCTGAGGCTAGATAATAATAATTGTATGCACTTCCACATTCTTTGGGATACACTCTTGGAACTCAAGTCACAGGTCAGGCAGCCACATAGAGACATCACATGTAGGTACTGTGCCAACGATTCTGCGGTCCAGATGACAGCCAGAATCAAATACCAGGCATGTGAGTGAGTGAGTCTTTTGGTGATTCTAGCCTTTAGCCATTAGATGACTCCTAGCTTTCAAGTTACTCCACTTGAGATGTCACTGCTAAGTCTTGACAAATTTTTGTAGATGTGTGAATTAAATAAATGATTGTTGTTTTTTAAGCCAAGTTTGGGGCAGTTGTTAATGCAGCAACAGAAAATTTGAACAATTGCCAAAATAAATGAAAAAGCAAAGCACATTTAAAAAAATATATATGTAATAGTTAATATATTTTAAAAAGCAAATGAAGAAAGACCACATGAGGTATAGATGTATATATTTTTTTCTTACATAGTTTCCTATGGACAAATTTACATAAATGGATAATTTCCTGATGGGTTTGTATGATAGTCTGAGGACTGTTTGAGGGGTTTGAGTCAGACTGTGGCAGGCAACTGGGTTTAATTAGCAGAACAATTTCCTCAAAAACAGTAAGCTTTCAAACTATTTGCTACTGTTTAATGGCAATTCCAAAGGTCTTATGTTAACATAGTTTTAAGCTTTATGATTCTTTTTACTAGCCCCTTTGCCTTTTAATGTTCCTAAGTATACAGTCCTCTGGAGAAGGAAATGGCAATCCACTCCAGCACTCTTGCCTGGAAAATTCCATGGATGGAAGAGCCTGATAAGCTACAGTCCATGGGGTCGCAGAGTTGGACATGACTGAGCGACTTCACATCAATTACACAGTACATTAAGTATCTCATTTTAGTGACTATTTCATAATCTCTCTTCTTTTAAACCCCAAACTTATCTCTCATACTTCCAGCTAACCTTGCTTACCACTTCGTGAATGCACTGAAGGGAGCAGAAGAACACTTCTGAAGATTTCAACATCATTTACTCACTTCCCAGCATCTGCACTCCATATTCTGCCATTTTATTGCCAGGAATAAGTCTCCCATGGTATTACCTAAACTAATCCTCTCATCCTCTAATCTTATTCCTTCTCACCTACACATGGTCTTTGCTCCAGTACGTCTTTCTTCTTTGTCTTAAATCATCCACCCTTGTCCCTTACTGGATTATTCCAATCAGCATACAGAATTGCTATTACTTCTCCCATCCTGAAAACAAAACACTCCGATTCCTACTGCTACACTAATTATTAACTAATTATTATTTGTTTTCTTTTGCAGCACAACACCTCCAAACAGTTATCTCTGTACTCACTGTCTGCAATTTCTATTCTCTTATCAGGCTTTCATTTCACTCCAAAACAGAGAAATCAGAAATAACCCTGCTCTTTTCAAGGTCAACAGTAACATCAATATTGCTAAATAAAATAGTCAATTCTCAAGCCTTACACAATTATGTAACTTGCCAAAGGTATCTGTATCTCTGATTATTCTTTCTTTGACTCACTTTCATTTGGCTTCTGTAATGTCAGTCTCGGTTTTCCTTCCATCTCACTGGTCTTCCTTAGCATCTTTTACTGGTCTGTGCTTTTACCCATGAACTCTTTAATGTTGGAACACACTGTGATCAGTCTTTGGTATTCTTTCATTTACATGTAGGTCCTTAATAATCTTAGCCTGCCTCCTTAATTTAAATAAACATAGGCAGTTCAGTCAGTGCAGTTCAGTCGCTCAGTCGTGTCTGACTCTTTGCGACCCCATGAATCACAGCACGCCAGGCCTCCCTGTCCGTCACCATCTCCCGGAGTTCACTCAGACTCACGTCCGAGTCCGTGATGCCATCCAGCCATCTCATAGGCAATGACTACAAATTAATATAATCTCTAGACTAGTACAAGCTAGAATATCCAAGTGGTTACTCAATAAAACTGATGGAACAGTAGCTTTCCGCATCACAGCAGATGGGAACATATCTTGCCAGTTGCTTGGAACCAAAACTTTTGAGGTAATGTCACCTTGGGCTTTTCTCTTCCTCTCACAACTGACATCCTTTCCCTAAACAGATTTTGCCTGCTCCATCATATTTAACATGTATCGATAATCCAATCACTACTCACCATTTTTATCACCGTGGTCTGAGCCACCATCATTTATCTGAATTAACACCATAGTCTTGTACCTAGGTTTTGGTGTTTTTTTTTTTTTTTTAACACAAAAGCAGCATGTCAAATTAAGTCGTCCATTCAAAACTCTCCAAGGGCTGCCCATTTCCCTCAGAATAAAATACAAAATGCTTACAATGACTTACAAGATATGGCCCTGTTACCTGACCTCCTCTATCAATCATCGCTTTACACACTCCTCTACTATAGCTTCCCCCATATTCCTCAAATACACCAGCAGAGTTCCACTCTGAGGCCTTTGCTCTAACTTTTTCTGTCTAGTATGCTCTTCCCTTAGATAACCACAGACTTACTCCCTCACACCTTCAAATCTTTACTCAGATCTTTCCTTCTCCATGGTCTACTCTCATCATTCTATTTCAGTTCGTTTCAGTCACTCAGTCATGTCTGACTCTGCAACCCCATGAATTGCAGCACACCAGGCCTCCCTGTCCATCACCAACTCCTGGGTTCACTCAGACTCACGTCCATCTAGTTGGTGATGCCATCCAGCCATCTCATCCTCTGTCGTCTCCTTTTCTTCCTGCCCCCAATCCCTCTCAGCATCAGAGTCTTTTCCAATGAGTCAACTCTTCGCATGAGGTGGCCAAAGTACTGGAGTTTCAGCTTTAGCATCATTCCTTCCAAAGAAATCCCAGGGTTGATCTCCTTCAGAATGCACTGGTTGGATCTCCTTGCAGTCCAAGGGACTCTCAAGAGTCTTCTCCAACACCACAGTTCAAAAGCATCAATTCTTTGGTGCTCAGCTTTCTTCAGTCCAAGTCTCACATCCATACATGACCACAGGAAAAACCATAGCCTTGACTAGATGGACTTTGGTGGCAAAGTAATGTCTCTGCTTTTCAATATGCTATCTAGGTTGGTCATAACTTTCCTTCCAAGGAGTAAGCATCTTTTAATTTCATGGCTGCAGTCACCATTTGCAGTGATTTTGGAGCCCCCCAAAATAAAGTCAGCCACTGTTTCCCCATCTATTTCCCATGAAGTGATGGGACCAGATGCCATGATCTCAGTTTTCTGAATGTTGAGCTTTAAGCCAACTTTTTCACTCTCCTCTTTCACTTTCATCAAGAGGCTTTTTAGTTCCTCTTCACTTTCTGCCATAAGGGTGGTGTCATCTGCATATCTGAGGTTATTGATATTTCTCCTGGCAATCTTGATTCCAGCTTGTGCTTCTTCCAGCCCAGCATTTCTCATGATGTACTCTGCATATAAGTTAAATAAGGAGGATGACAATATACAGCCTTGACGTACTCCTTTTCTTATTTGGAACCAGTCTATTGTTCCATGTCCAGTTCTAACTGTTGCTTCCTGACCTGCGTATAGGTTTCTCAAGAGTCAGATCAGGTGGTCTGGTATTCCCATCTGGTTCAGAACTGTCCACAGTTTGTGGTGATTCACACAGTCAAAGGCTTTGGCATAGTCAATAAAGCAGAAATAGATGTTTTTCTGGAACTCTCTTGCTTTTTCCATGATCCAGCAGATGTTGGCAATTTGATCTCTAGTTCCTCTGCCTTTTCTAAAACCAGCTTGAACATCTGGATCTTCACAGTTCATGTATTGCTGAAGCCTATCTTGGAGAATTTTGAGCATTATTTACTAGCATGTGAGATGAGTACAATTGTGCAGTAGTTTGAGCATTCTTTTGCATTTCCTTTCTTTGGGATTGGAATGAAAACTGACCTTTTCCAGTCCTGTGGCCACTGCTGTTTTCCAAATTTGCTGGCATATTGAGTGCAGCACTTTCACAGCATCATCTTTGAAGATTTCAAATAGCTCAACTGGAATTCCATCACCTCCACTACCTTTGTTCATAGTGATGCTTTCTAAGGCCCACTTGACTTCACATTCCAAGATGTCTGGCTCTAGGTGAGTGATCATACCATCGTGATTATCTTGGTCGTGAAGATCTTTTCTGTACAATTCTTCTGTGTATTCTTGTCACCTCTTCTTGATATCTTCTGCTTCTGTTAGGTCCATACCATTTCTGTCCTTTATTGAGCCCATCTTTGCATGAAATATTCCCTTGGTATCTCTAATTTTCTTGAAGAGATCTCTAGTCTTTCCCATTCTGTTCTTTTCCTCTATTTCTCTGCATTGATCACTGAGGAAGGCTTTCTTACCTCTTCTTGCTATTCTTAGGAACTCTGCATTCAGATGCTTATATCTTTCCTTTTCTTCTTTGCTTTTCACTTCTCTTCTTTTCACAGCTATTTGTAACACCTCCTCAGACAGCCATTTTGCTTTTAGGCATTTCTTTTCCATGGGGATGGTCTTGATCCCTCTCTCCTGTACAGTGTCACGAACCTCATTCCATAGTTCATCAGGCACTCTGTCTATCAGATCTAGTCCCTTAAATCTATTTCTCACTTCCACTGTATAATCATAAGGGATTTGATTTAGGTCATACTTGAATGTTGTAGTGGTTTTCCCTACTTTTTTCAATTTCAGTCTAAATTTGGCAATAAGGAGTTCATGATCTGAGCCACAGTCAGCTCCTGGTCTTGTTTTTGTTGACTGTATAGAGCTTCTCCATCTTTGGCTGCAAAGAATATAATCAATCTGATTTCAGTGTTTACGATCTGGTGATGTCTACGTGTAGAGTCTTCTCTTGTGTTGTTGGAAGATGGTGTTTGCTATGACCAGTGCATTTTCTTGGCAAAACTCTATTAGTCTTTGCCCTGCTTCATTCCGCATTCCAAGGCCAAATTTGCCTGTTACTCAAGGTGTTTCTTGACCTCCTACTTTTGCATTCCAGTCCCCTATAATGAAAAGGACATCCTTTTTGAGTGTTAGTTCTAAAAGGTCTTGTAGGTCTTCATAGAACCGTTCAACTTCAGCTTCTTCAGTGTTACTGGCTGGGGCATAAACTTGGATTATTGTGATATTGAATGGTTTGCCTTGGAAACAAACAGAGATCATTTTGTCGTTTTTGAGATTGCATCCAAGTACTGCATTTCGGACTCTTGTTGACCATGATGGTTACCCCATTTCTTCTGAGGGATTCCTGCCCGCAGTAGATATAATGGTCATCTGAGTTAAATTCACCCATTCCAGTCCATTTTAGTTTGCTGATTCCTAGAATGTCAATGTTCACTCTTGCCATCTCCTGTTTGATCACTTCCCCTTTGCCTTGATTCATGGACCTAACATGCCAGGTTCCTATGCAATATTGCTCTTTACAGCATTGGACCTTTCTTTTACCACCAGTCACATCCACAACTGGGTATAGTTTTTGCTCTGGCTCCATCCCTTCATTCTTTCTGGAGTTATTTCTCCACTGATCTCCAGTAGCATATGGGCACCTACTGACCTGGGGAGTTCCTCTTTCAGTATCTTATCATTTTGCCTTTTCATACTGTTCATGGGGTTCTCAAGGCAAGAATACTGAAGCGGTTTGCCATTCCCTTCTCCAGTGGACCACATTCTGTCAGACCTCTCCACCATGGGCATGGCTTAGTTTCATTGAGTTAGACAAGGCTGTGGTCCTAGTGTGATTAGATTGACTAGCTTTCTGTGAGTATGGTTTCAGTGTGTCTACCCTCTGATGCCCTCTTGCAACACCTACTGTCTTACTTGGGTTTCTCTTACCTTGGACGTGGGGTATCTCTTCACAGCTACTCCAGCAAAGTGTAGCCACTGCTCCTTACCTTGGACGAGGGGTATCTCCTCACTGCCGCCCCTCCTGACCTTGAATGTGGAATAGCTCCTCTAGGCCCTCCTGCGCCTGCGTAGCCACTGCTCCTTGAACATGGAGTTGCTCCTTTTGGCTGCTCCTGCGCTGTTGCAGCCTGGCACTCTCGGCCACCGCCCCTGACCTCGGACGCAGGGTAGCTCCTCTCAGCTGCCGCCACTGACCTTGGACGTGGGGTAGCTCCTCCCGGCCGCCGCCTCTGACCTCGGTTGTGGGGTAGCTCCTCTCGGCCATTCCTGTGCCATCGCAGCCTGGCACTTTCGGCTGCTGCCCCGGACCTCGGACATGGAGTAGCTCCTCTCGCCCGTGCTTTCACTTTCTATTTCATACAGCAACAAATATTATCATATTCCTCCCAACTCCTTTTTAAAGACCCCATCCAATACCATTTATTCTAACATACTCTACAATTTATTATTCCATCTCCTGCTAGAATTCTCATTAATATATCCTAAACAGCTATGACAGTAGCTGGAATGTTATGACTAAATTTAAAATGACAGGCTTGAGGGGGGAAATATTTTAAATTCTTTGAAGGAGACTCAGTGTCTTTCTATGGATGGGGCAATGGTTTCATTTTCTTGTTCAGACTGCTATTGAAGACCACTCTAAAGTGGCTTCAGTTAGGAGTAGAGAATCAATTTTGTTATTTTGAATCCCACAAGTTCCAAAATTAAGAAGTTACCATTAACCTGGATTGAGCTCCTGCAGGCCTGAGACAGCATCTCTTAATAAAGCAATATTGCTTTCAATCTCTGCTAGCAGTCTCTCTCTAGCTAATTCTACACTAAGCTTATGTCTTTCACAGGATATTACTGAAAGAAAGCAGCAAAAAATATCCAACACACACACACTGAGTCACTTCTACCATTTTCTCTAACATTAAAGCCTTAATTGGTACAAGACCTTTCTTGTAAGATGACTGCTCATTTCAGTTCTCTAGCAGAATTGAGCATATATCCTCATTCCCCATCACCTAAGTTAATGCCATATTTGAGATTTCTCTTGCCCACAGCATTCCACTTTCAGGTACAAACTTTTATATCCATTATAATTTTTAGTGTCAATAACAAAATGACAACAGCATCAACAAACAAGTTTAATTTTATATAAAGAAATACAGAAGGCAGGCAGACCCAAAATGGGGTGGCTGTTCCATAAAATCAACATAAGTGCAGACATGTTCTGTAATCCTGCTCCATCATCCTTAATACTCAATACCATTCTCAAAGTTCCTACAAAATTGCCAGAGCTGCAGATTTAAATATCCACATTGTAGGTAGTGAAACAAAAAAGTGCAAAAAAGGAAATTATTTCTTAAATGTCCTATTCCGACAAACACTTCTTCCAGCTTATAGATCTGCAAGGGAGGCTGAGAATGTTTTTCAGCCAAGAATTCTATTACTGAAGAAAAAAGAATGAATTTCAGATAGAGAAATACTTTCTGATACAGATTCACATCATTTTTAATTGCAAAATAGCCTATAATATCAGTTTTTTTAGTTTAACTCAAAAGCTGTGCATTCAAATTTTTAAAAATTTCTTAGTAGAAAGGTTTATTTTGGCTATCCATTTTTTTTTTTCTAAGTAACACTCATACTTAGCGGTCAGAGATGGCAGAAAATAAGAGCTTTTGGACTTTTGTTACAATTCAAATCTCTTCAACGATTCACTGATTAAATCTACAGGGTTCTTTTTTACATTATGAATTTCCTCTTACAGCATAGGGGACAAAATGTGATTGAAAGCATTCTCATATTCATTACAGTGCCCTCCTCTCAAATAATCAAGGTTCAGTGCTAATGAAAGATTTCTCAATATTCATTATACTCATAAATGTCTTCTCGTGCAAATTCTCTAAAATAACACCAGTAATAATGATAGCTAATATTTGTAATATGCTGTGTTGAAGGCACTGGTCTAAGAACCTTGCATTTAATAACATGTAATACTTCTGAGAATCTTATAAGGAAGGCATTCTTCTTAGGTCTATCTGATAATTGTGTAAACCAAAGCAGCAGTTAATTATCATGTTAAACATCACAAAGGAAAGCAACTGAAAGAGTCAAGATAATTTTGAAAAAGACATATGTCTATGGCTAAAAGTCTTCCTATATTTACATGAACAGAATTATTGTCTATTATAATTTGTTAAAGTTGAGGTTTCCAGTAATGACAGGTTTTTCTACATGGATTACATTAGCATTATCTTTCCCCCATACAAATTCACTGATTCTGAACTTTATGAAGCAAATGTGTTTACATGTTCACATTTTAAGAATTCTTTGATGATAATGAATTAATGACCAGAGAAGGCTCTCTATATTAATTACAAGCATCAGGTAATTCATATATAAACTTGTGAGTCATGACTGAAGTCTATCCCACATTCCTTATATTCAAAAGATTTCTCACTGATATGAATTCTTTGATGTTGAGTTAGTTGTGAACCACGAGTAAAGGCCTTCCCACATTCCTGACACTGATACGGTTTCTCACCAGTATGAACTCTCTGATGTCGAGAAAGATGTGAGCTTTGAGTAAAGGCTTTTCTACACTCTTTGCATTCATAGGGTTTCTCACCAGTATGGATTCTCTGATGTAGAGTAAGTTGAGAACCGTGACTAAAGGCCTTCCCACATTCCTTGCATCCATAGGGTTTTTCTCCAGTGTGAATTCGCTGATGTTGAGTAAGTTGTGAACCACGAATGAAGGCCTTCCCACATTCCTTGCACTGATATGGTTTCTCACCTGTATGAATTCTCTGGTGCTGTATAAGTAGTAAGCCACGAGCAAAGGCCTTCCCACATTCATTACATACATAGGGTTTCTCACCAGTATGAAGTCTCTGATGCTGAGAAAGATGTGAACTCTGTGTAAAGGCCATTCTACATTCTTTACATTCATAGGGCTTCTCGCCAGTATGAATTCTCTGATGTTGCGTAAGCTGTGAGCCACGAATAAAAGACTTCCCACATTCCTTACACTCATAGGGTTTCTCACCAGTGTGAATTCTCTCATGCTGAGTAAGTTCTGAGCCACGACTAAAGGTCTTTCCACATTCCTTACACTCATAGGGTTTTTCACCAGTGTGAATCCTTTGATGTCGGGTAAGGAGGGAGCCACGATTAAAGGCCTTTCCACATTCCTTACACTGATAGGGTTTCTCACCAGTATGAATTCTCTGATGTTGAGTAAGTTGTGAGCCATGACTAAAGGTCTTTCCACATTCCTTACATTCATAGGGCTTCTCATTGGTATGAATTCTCTGGTGTTGAGTAAGTTGTGAGCCACGGATAAAGGCCTTCCCACATTCTTCACATTTATAGGGTTTTTCACCAGTATGAATCCTCTGATGTTGCATAAGTAATGAGCCACGAATAAAGGCCTTTCCACACTCCTGACATTCATATGGCTTTTCCCCATTATGTATTTTCTGATGTTGAGAAAGCTGTGAGCCACAAATAAAAGCTTTGCCACATTCCTTACATTCATAGGGTTTTTCACCAGTATGAATTCTCTTATGAAGAATAAGTTGTGAGAGTTGTGTAAAGACCTTCCTACATTCTTTACATTCATAGAGTTTCTCACCAGTATGAAGTCTCTGGTGCAGAGTAAGTTGTGAGTTCTGAGTAAAGGCCTTCCCACATTCTTTACATTCATAAGGTTTCTCCCCAGTATGGACTTTTTGATGTCGGGTGAGTTGTGAGCTTCGAATAAAGGCTTTCCCACATTCTTCACATTTATATGGTTTTTCACCAGTATGAATTCTATGATGTAAAATAAGTTGGGAGCTCTGAGTAAAGGCCTTTCCACATTCCTTGCATGCATAGGGTTTCTCACCAGTATGAAGTCTCTGATGAAGACTGAGCTGTGAATCACGACTAAAGGCCTTCCCACATTGCTTACATTCATAGGGTTTTTCACCAGTATGAATACTCTGATGTTGAGTTAGGTGTGAGGCTCGTCTAAAGGCCTTCCCACATTCCTTACATTTATAAGGTTTCTCAGTAGAATGACACCTGGGATGTTGAGATAAATAAGCATGCTGGTTGAAAATAGACATTTTATCATATATGATCATTCCTTGACTGAAATATTCCTGATTTTCTTGTTGCTTTTCCAATGTGCCTTTGACTTCCAAATAATCTCTGGAACTGGAGTTCTCAAGATCACAGTTTTCAAGTCTGGCACTCATTTCCCATTGGGATAATTCTGTTTCATAAATGTCTTTTTTTGGAGATAAGAGCTTGTTTGCCCTCCTTGAGGGCAAGTCTGAAAGGTAAGAGAAAATTTTCTGCTGTCATTTCAAAAGAACTTCCATAGTAGAAAAGACTGTATATGAAAAAATATATATGAAAATAATATCCATAGGAAATAACCTCAGTGTTTTCCAATTATTGTGTACTACTTACCTTTCCCATAAGAACCTGATATATATTTAGTTTTATAAAACAATGCCTATTCTGTTTTCTATTCTATTCTACACTACACTATTTTAGTCATCTTTTTCCTCTCCACTCCACCTTCTCTCACACACAGAGTCAAAAACCACTAAACTGATTTCATGCCACAGTAACGTGTTGCTGGGGCTTCCCTAATGGCCCATCTGCCAATGCAGGAGATGTGGGTTCTGTCCCTGGGTCAGGAAGATCCCCTGGAAGTTGAATTAATTACAAATGGCCAATGAGTTCATCAATCATGCCTATGTAATGAAGCCTTCATGAAAAACCCTAACAGAAGGGAAGGGATTCAGAGAGCTTCTGAGTCAGTGAATACACTGAAGTGCTAAAAGGGTGGTATACCTGGAGAGGGTATGGAAGCTCTGCAACTCTTCTCCATACCTTCCTATGGTATAAGCCTTACAGCTGGCATGTGGTGTTTTTTTTTTCCTTTTCTGTAATGCAAGAGTATGAGTTAAACTTTGATTGTCAAGGCATTCATTTCAAGCATGTCTGGACCAATAAACATGCTGCCAGCCACACAACTAGGTAAAGAGGCAGGGTGAGTCAGGCTACATCCCCCCAGTAAGCTCCTTTGTTTTAGAGATCTTAGTTGATTTCAATAACTGACCATCTGGGCCACTTTTTTTTTTTTAATCTTCCCACGCTTTAGACTCCCAATTCCACCTTTTAAATTCACTAATGAGTGGGCCTGTGAAACCTTCAATCCCAGTTAAAGCAGAACCCCAGGCTCACACACATGCCTGTGTACTGGCTCTCTTTTTCTCTCCTGCATTCTCTCTTCCCTAACAACCTCGTTGTATGGCCTCAGATGAGCTGTGTAATTTCCAGGTCCTATAAGTAAATAAACTTCTTTTTTCTCAGTTTTCCTGATACATACTACTGAAACATACTTGCAATCATCGTAAGAACTACAAGGGCTAGTCTGGCCACAATATTGATTATTGATAGGCTGATTCCAGCATAAACAGTAAAAACTACGCATTTCTTTCATTTAGCTGCTACTGAGTTGTATCCTTTATAATAAACTGCTAAGTGTCAATGTTTCTCTAAGATCTGTGAACCATTCTAGGAAATTATTGAACCTGAGATTTATAGCCACTGAGAAACCCTGATTTACAGCCAGTCAGTCAGAAGTACCTGTGACAACTTGGAACTTGGAATTGTCATCTGAAGTGGTGGTCAATCTCACTGGACTGAGCCCTTAACTTGTGGTGTCTGTACTACTCTGGGGAGTCAGTGTCAGAACTGAGTTAAACTGTAGAATACCCAGTTGATATCCACCAAGAACTAGAGAATTGCTTGGTATGGGAAAATCCACACATCTAGGATCAAAAGTGTTGTGTAAGAAGAAGGGAACAGTATCTTTCCCCCTTTTAGGACCTAATATAAACAGACAAGAAATAAAGGCAGAGAAGACTGGAACATAAGATGGGTAGATGGGTAAAACTGATGACATGTTAACACATTACAATAAAATTAGAAATTACAAAAGCATGCAAAAAATATTTACTGTAACTAAGATACTTCCATATAATGATTGTCATAAAAGGAAAATGAAAGAAAAGTAAAACCCACAATTTAAAACTACCAAGAGCAACTTTGTGTGAAATCCCATGAGATTCAGCTAATGTACCACAGAAAACTTATAGCCTTAAATCCATTTAATAGAGGATAAGAAATAGTTAAAAACAAGAGAATTAAGGTTCAACTCAAGGAGAGAGAGAAATAAAACAATTGGCTATCTAAAAATCAATAAACAAGTAAACTAGAATGCAGAAAGAATAGAAATGGCTAGCAAAACTACAAGTTAATTATTTGCAAACACCAATACATGATATAGAACTTTGACATGTAGGAAAAAAATCAGATTGGGCACAAATCCAAAAAATTGGAAAAGAAAAGACCTTAAGTCCCCCAAATCCAAAGGAATTAAAAAGTGCTTATGACAAAAAAAACTATATATAACTCAACAGTAAATTATAAAAATGATGAAATGGATGAAAATAATTTTTAAAATGACCCATGAAGATAGAAAATATGAATATACATCAATAACCACATTAGAATTTAAAATTTGAGTTCAATGTCTATGCTCCTAAAAGGCAATAGATACTGATGACTGACAGTATTATTGACAAGATCACGTATAACTGTTCTTGAACATATAAAAATATAGAAATCCACCCAAGTCATTTTACAAAAGTAAATGAACTCAGGTAAGAAAACTGGACAAAGAAAACTCAGGAAAACCAATCCAATTTCACAAATAAACATAGGTAAATTTTTTAAAGTAAACTATTAGCAACAGATAATCTAGCTGTGTATTTAAGGACTAATACATCATTATCAAATAAGGTTTATCCTACAAACACAGAAATAGTTCAACATCAGAAAATGTATTTTAAGACTGTATTTAAACCTCTAAGACCAAATGGCTCTTCCTTAACCTAATTAAGGATATTTACCAGAAACCTACATAAACATATTTAATAGAAAATTTTTAAATTAAACATTAGAAGCACCCTCAATTAGTTTGAAAAACAAAAATAAGTTTTAAAAATGTAATATACTCAAATACTCAGCTCCTTCTACTGATTAGTTTTCTTTTAATGATACATATAGAAAAGAAAAGGATCATACATTATAGGTGGAGAGCAAATTATCAACCTAGAAATCCAAAATGATCCACTGGAAAACTATTAGATATTTCTGTAAGGCTACTATCAATTTACAGACATGAATATTTCACTCTATCTATGTATGTGTATTTATATCTATGAATTTTTTCACAGAACAAAATATTTCTATTTATAATATGAACAACATTTATGAAGTACTAAGGAAATTACTTATCAAGAAATGTGCAAGATCTTTTAAAAAGGCAATGAAACTTTACAGAGGACATAAAAAGAAAGTAGATACAGTATGTTCAAAGGTAGAAGGATTCAATACTGCAAGTATATGAACAGTGGTCAGATTTCCCCAAAACACCAAGAAATGCTAGGTAATATACCACAAAGTATTACAAGTATTCCTTTTACAAGTATTCCACAGTTTAAAAAAAAGTAAAGTGAAAGTGAAGTCACTCAGTCATGTCCGACTCTTTGCGACCCCATGGACTGTAGCCTACCAGGCTCCTCTGTCCATGGGATTTTCCAAGCAATAGTACTGGAGTAGATTGCCATTTCCTTCTCCAGGGGATCTTCCTGACCCAGGGATCGAACCTGGGTCTCCTGCATTATAGACAAAGGCTTTACTGTCTGAGCCACCAGGGAAGTCCTCAAAAAAAAAAAAAAAAAAAAAAGTAAAGCAGATCCAAAGGGGGCAAAATGAAGAGATCATCAGAAGCCAGAGGTTAGCATGCTCTGCAGTCACAGCTACCCTCAGGACATTTGCTGACTTCACTTGCCTAAATGTCTGTATCTTAACGGTACAGAAAAAACCCAAGAGACAAAAAGGTCAAGGACTGGCACTGCTTCTCTTCACAAAATCAAAACTGTCCAAGGCCTACAGAGAAAGGAAAGGAAAAAGATCCATCTGACCTCAAAGGAAAATGACAAGGAACATTTTTATCTTGCCCTAGAATCTCTATCAAATGAAGAAAAAATACTATGGATAATTCATTACACAAGAGCCCCCATGCTTGCAAGAAACTGAAGAATTAGACTGGTTTCCCAGGAACTGTAATTATTGAATGATACATGTAACATAAATGCTTGAAATATATAAAAATACAAAATCAAAATGAGAGGAATAGAATATATAGAAGAAACAAAAACATCTAAAGGAGAGGGAAAATAACAAAGTTCTAGAAATAAAGAAAACAATATAATCAATTATATTAAGATCTTAAGAAAATATCTTAAAACAGAGAGAAAATACAGGTTACTTACAAAAGGAACAACAATGAGACAGATGGCAGACTTCTCAAGAGCAACAACAGAAGCCAGAAGACAGTGGAATAATATCTTCAGAGTGCTGAGAAAAAAATAATTGTCAGCATATAATTCTATACCCACTTATCATCAGGTAAAAATAAAGGTGAAGCAAAAAATATAAAATGAAGAGTATTTACTAATAATTGGTCTTGCCTAATGTATTTAATGATAAATAAAACAATCCCAGTAGGAAGGTATGATGGAAAAGGAACAGTGTGCAAATAAAAGAATAATCATGTAGATAAATCTATAACCAAATACTACCACTACAAAACAAAATTAATGCCCACTGTGGGGGGTTAAAGGAAACAATTAAAATGTTAGTCAACAATAACATATCAGATAGGAAAGATTAATCAAAATGAAAGTATTCTAACATTCTTTATATTGTCCTGGGAGAAGGGAGATATTGTCACTTTTCTTAAGGATGTATTTGTTAAGTGACACAAACAATAATGGTAATGACTAAATGACCAAAATAGACAGAAATACTCCCAAAATATTTAAACTCATGTCATTCAATTTTTTATCTACAAATTGACACGTATTTTTATGTAATGATTATCCAGTGTTCATCAAAGTGTAGAAAAAGAGTACAGTCACACACTGCTGGTACAATCCCAATAAGAATTTTGTGAAAATGAAATGTGTATTTGACATAAACATGTCAATTTCACCTTTTTATAAATCTCTACTCACTGCCACAGCAGCCACCAATTCATTTCAAGGTAAATAACAAACACACACAAAAGAAAACTCTACACATGGACACTACCAGATGGTAAACACGGGAATCAGACTGATTATATTCTTTGCAGCCAAAGATGGAGAAGCTCTATACAGTCAGCAAAAACAAGACCAGGAGCTGACTGTGGCTCAGATCATGAACTCCTTATTGCCAAATTCAGATTAAAATTGAAGAAAGTGGGGAAAACCACTAAACCATTCAGGTATGACCTAAATCAAATCCCTTATGATTATACAGTAGAAGTGAGAAAATAGATTTAAGGAACTAGATCTGATAGAGAGTGCCTAATGAACTATGGACAGAGGTTCATGACATTGTACAGGAGACAGGGATCAAGACCATCCCCATGGGGAAAAAATGCAAAAAAAAGCAAAATGGCTGTCTGAGGAGGCGTTACAAATAGCTGTGAAAAGAAGAGAAGTGAAAAGCAAAGGAGAAAAGGAAAGGTATACCCATTTGAATGCAGAGTTCCAAAGAATAGAAAGGAGAGATAAGAAAGCCTTCCTCAGCAATCAATGCAAAGAAATAGAGGAAAACAATAGAATGGGAAAGACTAGAGATATCCTCAAGAAAATTAGAAATACCAAGGGAACATTTCATGCAAAGATGGGCTCAATAAAGGACAGAAATGGTATGGACCTAACAGAAGCAGAAGATATAAGGAAGAGGTGGCAAGACTACACAGAAGAACTATACAAAAAAGATCTTCATGAGCGAAATAATCACGATGGTATGATCACTCACCTAGAGCCAGACATCCTGGGATGTGAAGTCAAGTGGGCCTTAGGAAGTATCACTACCAACAAAGCTAGTGGAGGTGATGGAATTCCAGCTGAGCTATTAAAAATCCTAAAAGATGATGCTTTTAAACTGCTGCACTCAATATGTCAGCAAATTTGGAAAACTGAGCAGTGGCCACGGGACTGGAAAAGGTCAGTTTTCATTCCAATCCCAAAGAAAGGGATTGTACTCATCTCACACGCTACTAAAGTAATACTCAAAATTCTCAAAGCCAGGCTTCAACAATACGTGAACCATGAACTTCCACATGTTCAAGCTGGTTTTAGAAAAGGCAGAGGAACTAGAGATCAAATTACCAACATTCGTTGGATCATTGAAAAAGCAAGAGTTACAGAAAAACATCTATTTCTGCTTTATTGACTATGCCAAAGCCTTTGACTGTGTGAATCACCACAAACTGTGGACAATTCTGAAAGAGATGGGAATACCAGACCACCTGGCCTGCCTCTTGAGAAACCTATATGCAGGTCAGGAAGCAACAGTTAGAACTGGACATGGAACAACAGACTGGTTCCAAATAGGAAAAGGAGTACGTCAAGGCTGTATATTGTCACCCTCCTTATTTAACTTATATGCAGAGTACATCACGAGAAACGCTGGGCTAGCTGAAGCACAAGCTGGAATCAAGACTGCCGGGAGAAGTATGAACAATCTCAGATATGCAGATGACACCATCCTTATGGCAGAAAGTGAAGAAGAACCAAAGAGCCTCTTGATGAAAGTGAAAGAGGAGAGTGAAAAAGTTGGCTTAAAGCTCAACATTCAGAAAATGAAGATCATGGCATCTGGTCGCATCACTTCATGGCAATTAGATGGGGAAACAGTGGCTGACTTTATTTTGGGGGGCTCCAAAATTCACTGCAGATGGTGACTGCAGTCATGAAATTAAAAGATGCTTACTTTTTGGAAGGAAAGTTATGACCAACCTAGACAGCATATTTAAAAGCAGAGACATTACTTTGTCAACAAAGGTCGGTCTAGTCAATGCTATGGTTTTTCCAGTAGTCATGTATGGATGTGAGAGTTGGACTTTAAAGAAAGCTGAGCACCGAAGAACTGATGCTTTTGAACTGAAGAAGACTCTTTGAAAGCCCTTGGACTGCAAGGAGATCCAACCAGTCCGTTCTAAAGGAAATCAGTCCTGGGTGTTCACTGGAAGGACTGATGTTGAAGCTGAAACTCAATATTTTGGCCACCTGATGTGAAGAGCTGACTCATTTGAAAGAGCCTGATGCTGGGAAAGACTGAAGGTGTGAGGAGAAGGGGACAACAGAGAATGAGATGCTTGCATAGCATCACCGACTCGACGGACATGAGTTTTGGCAAACTCCAGGAGTTGGTGATGGACAGGGAGGCCTGGCATGCTGTGGTTCATGGGGTCACAAAGAATTGGACACGACTGAGTGACTGAACTGAACTGAACAATCCTTTATATCTGTGGTTTTTAATTGTCAGCCCTGAAATCCTCGGTATGAGAGTGAGGCATATAGTTTATCACAAGACCTCTGCAAAGCAGTATGCAAACCAAATATTATATGTGGAAAGAATAACTATGTTTTATTATTAATTAAAAGTTAATATCTAGTAAAATATTTAACTTCCTTTAAAATGTAAAATTTTTCAAATATTACAATTACTGAAAACTAAAAAACTGCATCTGCATTAAAATGAATAAAGTGCATGTGATAAAAAATTAAAGATAACCAATAAGAGCATATAAATGGTATATGTCTTCCAAACTAAAGAAGGGAGGAAATGGACCTAAAAAAATAACTCTACCCATCCCAATTAAGGAAAGATTTTAAAAGGAATCAAAGAAGATCAAGAGATTAAGCCAAGGGAATTCCCTGCTGGTCCAGTGGTTAAAACTCTGTGCTCTCACTGTAGAGGGCACAGGTTTAATCCCTGCTGGAAAACTAAGACCTTGCATGCCACACACTAAAAAAAAAAAAAAAAAAAAAAAAAGTAAACCTAAAGCATTAAAACAAGAGAGAAATAAACCCAAACATATTCATATTGACAATAACAGTTAAATTTAAAACATAAATTCTCAGATAATATCATATTAGTTACCAAACATGTCAGAACATTTATTTGAACAACCTAAGGAACCTTCAAAAAAATAATATCGGTGTCCTGTATTCATTGATTTAATTGGTCTGGGGTGTGGCTTTGGACCTGAAATTTTAAAAGGAACCCTGCTATTTCCAAAGTGTATGTAAGTTTGGAAATAATTTCTATATAGTTTTCCAAAGTGGTTATGCCAACTGATACCAATGTCAGTAAGCTATAGAACTCTTAAAAGAAACAGATCTACTCATGTATAATTCATATACCTACAGTTCATTCATTTAGCATACATGCAACTCAACAGTTTTTACTATATTCAGAGTTGTGTGTGCAACAATCATCACAATCAAATTTTATAACGTTTTTATCATTTCAATAAGAAACCCCATATCAATTAGCAGCCATTTTCAACTTCCCCATTTTCATTTTTCTATCCACCCTCACCTCCCAGCCCCCACCCCAGGGCTAGGCAACCACTAATACACTTTCTTTCTCTATGGATTTGTCTACTGTGGACATTTCATTTAACTGCAATCATATAAACAGTCTTTGTGTCTGGCTTCTTTCATTTAGCATATTTTCAAGGTTCATCCATGTTGTATGTATCACAACTTTATTCTTTTTTAATTGCTGACTAATACTCCATTATAAGGATATATCAGTTTTACTCATCCATTCAGCTGACAGACATTTGGGTCATTTCCATTTTTTTTTCCTATTGTGAATAATGAGGTATATAATACTTCTGCCTTAAATAGTTGTAAACACTTGATACTGTCATACTTCTTAATTTCTGCCAATCTAGTGTGTGTGAAACAATTATCTCACTGGTTTTAATCTGCATTTCTGGACTGCTAATGAGGTTAAAGTTTTTCATGATCATTGGCTATTTGCATTCCCTTTTCCTTGAACTGTCTATAAATGTCTTTTACCTTTTTGTTAACCATCTATATAAGATTTTTATATTCCACATACTAATTTAATTCTTCTGAATATGCATTGCAAGTATCTTCACCAAATTCAAGGCTTATCTTTTCTTTTTATAACGAGAATAATTTCCATGCAAATTATCAATCTTAGAATGATTATTTATATTTTTTAAAAGAACTAAACAGAACATTTAGAAATATTCAATTTGGTTCTCCTCCAAATCTGTTCCTTTATAAAAACCTTTTATTGCTTGTCATTTTTGTGATTCAGTTTATTTCTTCGACTATTTCACCACTAGTTTATACTTACATTAAAAAATTCCAATATGTGAAATCATTTGCCACATAATCTGTTGTTTCCTTAGATTATCTATCACTCACCTGTGACCTGTTTCCTTGTGAGTTTGATGATATTTGTGAGCTCATCTTTTGTTGATCTTAATTTGTGAGAATTTTAAAGCCCTCTTACTTTGCCTCAGAGACAATATGCATTTGCTTCGGCCAGGATTCAGAGGGCATCAACTTAGAGAATAAAATGTCAACTCTTTTTTTTCTATTCTTTAACTATATTTCTTATTACTCTGTCGTTCACTTTTCTCGAGACAAATGTTTTCCTATTCTTCCTACAAAGTTAATGCCCACCCCAAGCCCTTTATACTTACTATTAATACTCCATCTACTTGGAATACTGTTCCCCCTGACTCACGGCCTTATTTAGGTAAAGTCTTTCTTCAAGTATTACTTTCTTAGAGAGGTTTTTCCAAAATCTACCTAAAATAATGCACCCCTCCAATTGCCATTTAGTTATTTGTCTATTCTACTTTACCTTTATTCATACTCTTTATTGGTACCTGCAATTGCTATATTTATTAAATAAATATATGTACACATCCATGCACACACATACACACATATTTTTATTTCCTTATTGTTTTGTATTTCTCCCACAAGAATGTAGGTTTCAGCAGAATAGGTCCTTGTTTAGATCATTATTTCTCCAGTGCCTACTACAATCATTGGCAGAGAATAGTCTTCCCAATAAATAAATATATTTTGAATAAACAAACATATTTTTTGAAATGGAGACAATAAATCTAAACACAGAAAAGTCTGGAAAGTAACTGACCCTCAAATTTATATAAAAGGGTTGTTATGGGGCGGGGGAAGGGGAGGGAAGAGGCAAGAGACAATTATATGCTAGTGACTTGAAGAGTCCAAGGACTAAAGTCATTATTTAGGTAGGAAAATCACTTATTAAAGTTCTCATTGATATAGGCTCTGTTCCTTATTTTGCTATAGGAAAAAAATCAACTTTCTTCGACAATCACAGGTTCTTCCTGAGCTAACTTCCAATAAAAGGCAGTTCTAGTATATTCATTCTTTGTAAAATACACAGTTCTTAAAATATGATATTCAACTACAAAACACAAATAAGAGAATTTTTTTGTAATGAACTGTGTTTACTTGAATAGTTAGTAAAATGCATTGATCCTCTGTCTCACTATATTAATTATAAGCTCTTCTATTGTCAGAAAAACCATACATTTCTGCACCTATTTAAAAAACATTTAGAGTTGCTTTGGTAGATCTAAACTGTAACAATGAATCATAGCTTGCTTTCTCTGGCAATACTGCAAGTGTCCCAGAATTCATTTCTCTGCCCTGATCATCAAGGAAGACAGGAAGGAAGACAGAAGGAAGATAAGCAATTATATTTAAGGATAGAGGAGATAAATGTGCCCAATTAAACTATGGATGGAGGTTCATGACACTGTACAGGAGACAGCAATCAAGACTATCCCCAAGAAAAAGAAATGCAAAAAAGCAAAATTGCTGTCTAAGGAGGCCTTACAAATAGCTGTGAAAAGAAAAGTGAAAAGCAAAGGAGAAAAGGAAAGATATACTCACTTGAATGCAGAGTTCCAACTCACCTGAATGCAGAGTTCCAAAGAATAACGAGAGACAAGAAAGCCTTCCTCAGTAATCAGTGCAAAGAAATAGAGGAAAACAATACAATAGGAAAGACTAGAGATCTCTTAAGAAAATTAGATACCAAAGGAACAATTCATGCAAAGATGGGCTCGATAAAGGACAGAAACGGTATGGACCTAACAGAAGCAGAAGATATTAAGAAGAGGTGGCAAGAATACACAGAAGAACTATACAAAAAAGATCTTCATGACCCAGATAATCATGATGGTGTGACTACTCACCTAGAGCCAGACATCCTGGAATGTGAAGTCAAGTGGGCCTTAGGAAGTATCACTACAAACAAAGCTAGTGGAGGTGATGGAATTCCAGTTGAGCTATTTAAAATCCTAAAAGATGATGCTGTGAAAGTGCTACACTCAATATGCCAGCAAATTTGGAAAACTGAGCAGGGGCCACAGGACTGGAAAAGGTCAGTTTTCATTCCAATCCCAAAGAAAAGAAATGCCAAAGAATGCTCAAACTACTGTACAATTGCACTCATCTCACACACTAGTAAAGTAATGCTCAAAATTCTCCAAGCCAGGCTTCAACAATACATGAACCATGAACTTCCACATGTTCAAGATGGATTTAGAAAAGGCAGAGGAACCAGAGATCAAATTGCCAACATCTGCTGGATCATGGAAAAAGCAAGAGAGTTCCAGAAAAACATCTATTTCTGCTTTACTGACTATGCCAAAACCTTTGACTGTGTGGATCACCACAAATGGTGGAAAATTCTAAAAGAGACAGGAATACCAGACCACCTGACCTTCCTCTTCAGAAACCTATATGCAGGTCGGGAAGCAACAGTTAGAACTGGACATGGAACAACAGACTGGTTCCAAATAGGAAAAGGAGTACATCAAGGATGTATATTGTCACCCTGCTTATTTAACTTATATGCAGGGTACATCACAAGAAACGCTGGGCTAGCTGAAGCACAAGCTGGAATCAATGTTGCCGGGAGAAATATGAATAATCTCAGATATGCAGATAACACCACCCTTATGGTAGAAAGTGAAGAAGAAGTAAAGAGCCTCTTGATGAAAGTGAAAGAGGAGAGTGAAAAAGTTGGCTTAAAGCTCAACATTCAGAAAACTAAGATCATGGCATCTGGTCCCATCACTTCACGGCAATTAGATGGGGAAACAGTGGAAACAGTGGCTGACTTTATTTTGGGGGGCTCCAAAATCACTGCAGATGGTGACTGCAGCCATGAAAGGAAAAGACCACAGTCCTTGGAAAAAAAGTTATGACCAACCTAGACAGCATATTAAAAAGAAGAGATATTACTTTGCCAACAAAGGTCAGTCTAGTCAAGGCAATGGTTTTTCCAGTAGTCATATATGGATGTGAGAGTTGGACGATAAAGAAAGCTGAGGGCCGAAGAATAGATGCTTTTGAACTGTGGTGTTGGAGAAGGCTCTTGAGAGACCCTTGGACTGCAAGGAGATCCAACCAGTCCATCCTAAAAGAAATCAGTCCTGAATATTCATTAGAAAGACTGATGCTGAAGCTGAAACTCCAATACTTTGGCCACCTGATGTGGTGAGCTGACTCATTGGAAAAGACCCTGATGCTGGGAATGATTGAAGGTGGGAGGAGAAGGGGACGACAGAAGATGAGATGGTTGGATGGCATCACTAACATGATGGACATGAGTTTGAGTAAACTCCAGGAGTTGGTGATGAACAGAGAGGCCTGGCATGCTGCAGTCCATGGGGTCACAAAGAGTTAGACATGACTGAGCAACTGAACTGAACTGAATGAAACTATCCATTCTACTTCTAGCAATTTAAAACTATTCCTTTGAGAATAATACAAAATGCAGTTAATTACTTAAAAACAACCCTGAAATACTGGAAACGACAACAGCCATTCCAAAGATAGATCCTGAAATACTAGGGGTAGATGTTCTTACCTAGTGATACCAAGTTACTATAGTTCTCCAACATCACATCTCTATACAAATCCCTTTGAGCTGAGTCTAGGCAATCCCACTCTTCCTGAGAGAAGTCAATGGCAACATCTCTGAACATCACTGATCTCTGAAACAGAAACATAATAGTAGTTGTGAAAATAAAGAAAATACTTTTTCAATGGAAGGGGAGATGATGGAGAGAGCTCTCTACAAAGAAGGGAACAGAGCAATTTGGCTGGGCAGTCTTTTACATGGATGAGACACTAAACAAATTGGTGCTTCTCAAGTTTCTTTTTATGCTTATTGCTATAGATAGATTATCCATCTATGTTGCTGCATATAGAATATCTCATTATGCACATAAATCTGGAAATTCATGAAGTAAATACAATATCCCAATTAAAAGAAATAGCACACAAAGTACCCTGTACAATATGTATCTTATATACCATACATGCTCAATAAATGCGAGTTTCTCTTTCTTCTCCATTTAAGAAGGAAAAAATTTGGTAAATTTTTCTGTAAAATCTTATAAAATCTCTATAAGATTTGTAAAAAATGAAAGAATTTACTGAAACCTCAGGTGCATTATATTAATATCAGAACATTACATCAAAAAAAAGAACATTACATCATAGGCATTTTCCTATTACCAACAATTTAATAAATACTTAAAATAGGCTGTACAATAGCTCCATATAATGAATATATCTGACTTAGTAAGTGTGCATCATTAAACACTTTAGGTTATATAAAAACCTCATAAGCATTTCTTACTTTTGGGAGTTTATAATTCTCAACAGCATCATCATATGAATAATGATCTTTCTTGTTACTATTCATCACTTGAAAAACTCACCTTGTTCCTTATTCCAAGCAACAGAAAGGTGGTATGGATAATCTAAACTTACACATTTAAGATTAGCCCAACATGCTGAATCTCAAAATGATCCATGTTATTGGTACTGGTCAATCATGGATTCCCAGGGTAGATCCCTGATCCCTCTGTATTCAATCCCTAACTAATCATGCTGATAATCTTAAAAGCTCACAAAGCATGAGGTCTTGCTATGTATGGACACTAAGCCCAGTCAAGAGCAAATCCTACCTTGTCTAACGAGGAAACTAAGGTCTAAAGAGAATTTCAAAGTTTTCTCCTGTGTGGTGTATAAACATCTCTGTGTCTCTGCTTTTGTTATATCAGTGCTCCCAGTCAAAGATGCTCACTGGATTTTTGCCTAAGCATGTGAGTATAAACTAGATTAGAAAGGCATGCTTAGGGAAAACACTATCACTTATAACAATGGAACAAACCAGAAAGCACATTCCTGAGTGGGGTGAGTCAGGAAGGAAGTTTTCAGAATAAGCAATGCAAACATGCACATACTCTATAAAAAAGTGATTATTTAAAGAGGGTACTGGTTTACCTGAGCCATGGTTTCTAGAGCTGCGAGACATGATTGATCATCTTCTAGATTCCTATTTTAGAGAAGCACAGTCTGGAAAAGGTAGTGCTGGGGAGGAAAAAACAAAACCATGAGCCCATGCTTTGTACAAAGCTCCATATGGATAAATCAGAGTTATCTTTGTTGTTTTCCTCTTCCTGTCTCTTTCTACTATCCACAAAATACACACTAAGCAGGGGAGATACAGGTAGGTGATAGCTGTTACCCTGGTCAAACTCAATGCTCTCTCAATATACAAAAGAAAATATTTACAACTTCTCTGTTTATAAAATGAAACTTGTAGGCAATAAGACACATTTATATACAGTATAGGAAATGGCACCCCACTCCAGTACTCTTGCCTGGAAAATCCCATGGACAGAGGAGCCTGGTAGGTTACAGTCCATGGGGTCACAAAGACTTGGACACGAGTGAGCGACTTCACTCACTCATACCAAAAATGAGAGAATGTCCACCTGTTACATTTTAATATGTTAATGATCATACACAAAAACACAGAAGGTACAGTTAAATACTTATGCTTACAACCACAAAAAACATGTTGTTGACATCATTTATTTATAGTTGACATTTTAAAATAAAGGCCATATGTGTGTGTGTATGTGTGTCTGTGTCTGTAGAATCAAGGAAACGCATTAACTACAAACAGAGAATTCTACAAGTATGTGATAATTGGCAAGTCAAATATCACAAGCAGCGTTGCCACCAGTGCTGTAACTTTTTAAAATGGTTTTTAAAAACTCGGTAAATTTCTGAATAAAACAAAGTACAATCTTTTATCAAACTATGATAGCATTCCTGGAAGATTTAGCTAATAGCAAAACTATGCAATTAGTAGTAAAAGAGAAAAGTTGAACAATTTGAAAAGTATGTGAGAGATTCTAGACCCAAATAATAAAAAACACATTTCACCCTGCCCCCAGCTGTGGTCCTCATTTTGTAGGCCACTGAACAATTTTTTCTATTGTGCATTGCAGGACATCTAGATCAGGAGTTGGGTGAACTATTGCCCACCAACTATTTTTTTAAATAAAACTTTACTGAAATACATCTATACTCTATACTCATTCATTTATACACTGTCTTTGGTGACTTCCACACTATAATGGCAGAGTTGAGAGCTGCAAGAGACTATATGGCCCATAAAGCCTAAAATATGTACCGTCTAGCCCTATACAGAAAAGCTGTCAAACCTATGATCTAGATTCATGGTTTGCTTCAGTCTTTCAAAAGCCAGAAGCCTTCACCTCAGTTATCTTAACATTGACAAGCACCCAGTTATATTTCTAAAACATCCCTGCAGAAAGTCACTGCCTCTACAGAAAATCACTGATACAGGTGCTCAACAAATAATTAGAAACTCCACTTCTTCCAGCTGCAATAGGTAACTATGCCCATCATAACAATAAAAGAGAATTCAGGTGAAATGAAAATCACAATTAAAAATTCATCACAGAGCTAAAGATACAAATTTAAGTGAACTAATTAAATTCCAAACAGTGCCAAGTTTTTCTTAAAAAAACATATGTGGATGCTCCCATTCCTGGCAGGTTTAAACTAAATTTTACTTACCTTAAAGGTAAATAATCCAATTATTTCAATAAAAGGACAATATCAAAACGACAAAAAGCAAATTCCAACTATATGCTGTCTATAAGAAACAAACTTTAAATACAAACACAGATAAGTTAAAAGTTAAATGGAGAAATATATATCATACAAACGCTAAGTATAAGAAAGCTTGTGTACTCATATTAATATAAGGCAAAATAGATTTCAAGACAAAGAGTAATACTGGAACTAAATGATAAATTTATCAAGAAAATATAGCCATCCTAAATGTATAGAGACTTAAGAAAAAAAAATCAAATACTGAAAGCAAAACTTGACAGAACTAAAAGAAGAAACAGACAACTCTACAATCAGATTTGGAAATTTTAACATCTTTCTTTCAATAACTGATACAACAAAGATTTTTAAAAATTAGTAACAATATAGAGGATTTATTCAAAACCATCAAGCACTGTGATATAATTGCTATCATACCCAACTGTCAAGAACATCACACTCAACTGTCAAAAGCTGAGATACGCTGAGCTGCCAGTTGTTAGAAAAGCTAATGAAGACAACAGCCAAAATAAAGTACCAGTCAAGCCCTTAATCTTTAATCACTTACTAATCAGCTAGTATAAGCAAGAGGCTAGCCAAGAGAAAGTGCTGACTCTCCTACTGTTCCATTTTCCCCATGAAACAGCACCTATAGAGGGTCAGAAGGATAAATACAGATGCATGGAATCATCTCACTGCCAAAGGAGTACTCAAAAAAGAGGCCCCTCCCATTTCATGGAGAGGGAGATGGGGGAAGGGCTAGGAGTATTAGAATATTGAGTACCAAGTTACAATGGAGATAAAGTATCAAGGTTTGCCTCCCTATCCATGATAAGGAACTCTTGGCAGAGGTGTCTGATAAAGAGGTATTGAAGGACTTCCCTGGTGGTACAGTGGATAAAAATCTGCCTGCCCCGTGCACAGGACAAAGGTTCAATCCCTGGTCTGGGAAGATTCCCACATGCCACAGAGCAACTAAGCACAGCGCCACAACTAAAGCTCTCTGCAACTAGAGAAAACCTGTGTACAGCAACAACCAAATAAGTAAATAACTTAAATGTATTCTTTAAAAAGAGAGATTATAATGGAGGCACTTGGGTTAGAAAGGCAGATGTGCGTTAAGAGTGTGACTGGCGAGGGGGCCTAAGTCCTGGACTGCAACTCCCTTAGGATAACCATGACCAAAGTACTAAAAATATTTTAAGTTTGAGTCATTCAGAGTATATTTTCTGGTCTTGGTTCACACACAATTAAATTAGAAATAACAATAAGTTTTAGTAGAAACTCCAAATATCTGCAAATTAAACATATTTCTAAGTAACCCATAAGAAACCACAGGAGATTAGAAAATAGATTGAACTGAATGACTATGAAAACACAATTTATTGGAACTTCCCTGGAAGTCCAGTGGTTAGGACTCCACGGTTCTCTTGCAGGGTGCATGGGTTCAATCTCAGGTCAGGGAATTAAGATTCCACAAGCTGCAACTTACCAAATTTTGTGGGCTGTAGCAAAACCAGTATTTAAAGGAAAATTTATAGCTTTAAATGATAGGTAAAAAGAGAGCTATACCATCAGTGATTTAGGTTCCCATGTTCAAGAGCTGGCCAAAGAACAAATGAAGCTCAAAGTAAGAGGAAAAGAAATAAAGAAATAAACACAAAATCCACAATGGATTCAAAATGGATCCATTAAAATCCAAAATGGATTAACAGGGAATCAACAAAGTAAAAAATGTGTTCTTTCAAAAGATTAATACAATTGATAAGCTTCTAGCAAATCTATGGAGAAAAAGAAATTACCAATAGGAGAATACACTACAGAGTTCATAGGCATTAAAAGGATGATGCAACTCTATGCCAATAAACTTGACAACATGAATGATATGGACAAATACCTTAAAAGACAAATTATTAAAAATCACAGAAGAAGAAACAAAAAATAAACTGCCCCACAGATATTTCAGAAATTGAATTTTCAGTAAAAAACAAAACACCTTGTCCACAGAGAGGACCCAGATGACTTCACCAGTAAATTCTACCAACATTTAAGGCTGATATAGTACTATTCTTCCATAAACTTTTCCAGAAAGTAGGAAAAAGAGTAAACATTCTTTTTTACATTTTGAGGCAAAAAACCCATCCATAATACCAAACTTGACAAAAATATTACAAGAAAAAATTATAGTTCAATATCTCTCATTAACACAGACACACAAAAAATTGTAAGGTAATATCAAACAGACTCCATTTGACTTTGGAACTGTGTTTCATATAAGACAAAATTAAATCAAACTGGAAAAAAACATCCCAAAGAACCATAAGCAAATTGAAACAAACTTATCTGTTCATAATTCTAGCAGGGTAAACACAGAAAGGAAGTGTTTATTTCAAGGAACTTTAAAATACATACATTAAAAAATAAATAAATAAAATAAAATATATACATTTGACATTAGATTCCTAGTGCAATATAACCTACAGACAAAATAACTATAAACTGTTTTTCAGCAGCTATACTGTTATTAATGATTTTGGCACTGTTATTCTAAAACATTCACATTCTAAAATATTTACATCAGGTACACATATATCAATGAAAACGAAGCAAATATGTAATATCTTAATGTTATTAAGAATAAAGATTTTCAGAGTACAAAAAGAGATACAAACGTAAAAATTAAGAAAAACTGTAACCTTTAAATTCATTGGAAATATCAGTATAAACTCAGGATCTATTTTTCTCCTTCTAAAAAATACATATGTAACCAGCTCTATAAAAACCTACAAGCAATAACAACCAGAAACAATGAAAACTATCATCCTAATTGTGGCTTTTTAAAACAGTTTACCACTAAAAGGAACCACAGCTCCATATAGAAGTGGCTGATTTCATATTTAACACAGGAAAATGTATTAGATGGGCTTAGAACATCCTGTCACACCAGAAAGTTTGGAATCTACCAGACTCTAAAAGCCATCATAAGGAATTCAAAAGGAGCCAAATCAGAAGTAGTAAAGTAGTAAAGAGGATCCCACTGGTAAAAGATAATTTAAGTTTTAATAAGAATAACTGCTACGGACTGAACATACCAAACATATTTGAATCGACAAGTTCTTTTTTTTTTTTAAACTTGAAATCAGTTGTATTTTAAAATGAAATTAACAAATACTCAACATTTGTTCCATGACTTCCTAAACATTTTTGTACATATACTGTTAGCTGTGCTTTGGGGTGTAAGCCTTTTGTGTCTGTGTGGTGAGGACAGCATGGAAAAGTGGAGGACAGCATGGAAAAGTGGAGGACAGCATGGAAAAGTGGAGGACAGGCATCTCTGTGCCAGCTCCACCTCAAGGACATCAAACAGGAGGGAATATGTCACCATGGAAGTTGGCAAATTCTACAGCTGGATCTTGCGCTGGACTGTGCCCAGTACATGGTGAAGGACTCACAACGCTGAGGGAATATTCTCTCCGTAACTGAAAACCACCACCTGATTCAGCAAAGAAGTCATTCAATAGTGAACAAAGTGGTGAAGTTCCAGCATGCAGCCTGCTCAGCTCACTTTTGTTTTCTGCGCTGACTTAAGAAACACCAATGAACATTCACGTTAAAAACACCACCGCTTCCACCCTAGAGGCCTCTGGACAGGGCCGAAAGCCATCCTCGGTCAAATTCACTACCCTCCTTAGAAGCTGGCCTTCTGGAAGGTCCTACATGTCTGCCAGGGACTTAGGCCCGAAAAACTCTGGCAGAAGAGCCAGGCTGCCACTGACCCAGGATGAGAGCTGAAAGGGTGTCGCTACCTGGGACTCGTCCCCATGCCCAGCTCTGAGCTTTGCATCTTCCAGCCACATGACTGCAGCCTAGGTGTGAGTGTGCAGGCTGGACGGAAGAATCATGTTTACTGAAGAGATGGGGAAGGGGGATGGGGGTAAAGGTGGGTTCAGCATGGAACAGGGGTGTGTGGGGATGGAGGGGGCGCTTAGGTAGCCAGGAAGCCCCCATCCACTGGCACAGTGGAGCCTGTGGTCATGCTGCTGCGGTCACTGAGCAGGAAGAGGATGGTGTCCACCACGTTCTCCATCTCGGCAAACCTGCCAAGGGGGATGTGGTCCAGCATGGCCTTGGCCTTCTGAAGGTCACTCCAGGTGGCCTGGCCCATGGGTGTCATCACCACCGTGGGGTTGACTGCATTCACACGGATCTGCACTGGCACAGGCAGGGGGGCAGCTCGGGGGACTGAGGCTCTCTGAGCACATGGATTGGGTGAGGGGAGGCGTCCCACTGGGGCTCACCTTGTGTGGCCCGAGCTCCACAGCCATCACTTTGGTCAGTATGTCCAAGGCACCCTTAGTGGAGCCTGGGACACCTGGATGACCGCCCGAAGGTTCACATTGAAAGACATGTCATATGCCTCCTTGGTGACCTCCAGAAAGGGCTGTAGAAACACCACAGCTGCACTGTTCACCAGCAGGTCCACAGGGCCAACACCTCCCAGCGCCTGCTCCGTGGCCTCCCAGTCAGCTAGGTCCACGCACACGGTCTCTACCCCGGGGCACTCGTCTCGTGTAGCGCCTCGACAGTGCCGTGCCCGATTCCTGCGAGGAGCGCGGATGAGTGAGGGTACCCATCTCCTTGACAAGTTCTTAATGGTAATTTAAAAGAAAAACATAGGATAAATTCTGAAAGATACTGAAAAATAATGAGATGTAAAAGCAAGCTTTCATCCTACTTTTTTTTTTTTTGCCATATTTTAGTTCTCCCACCAGGGACTAACCCTGGGCCTGGGCAGTGAGATCACCAAATGCTAACACCGGACCACCAGGGAATTCCCTATTCTACTTTTTTCGGATAAGCTATATTTCAGGGTAACTAAGACACTGATGAGAGGATGGTTCCCTTTGCACAAGTATCCCAGCTAATAAATGCAGAAGAAATTATAGAATTAAGTAATATTCTGTAACTTCTGATGAAATAATGGATTCTAAAGGAAAGATTATCAATGGCTGCTAACATCATATAAAGGAAAACAACCAAATGTTATTCACTACTTCAGATACATACAAACACATACACTTACACATATATATCACTTGAAAGAAAAGTAGAAGAATAAAGGTAAGTACAGGGAGTTATCTACAGAGGGAAGAAACAAGGTGAAAGGGACAGGAATGGATGCTAGACTTCTCTAAATTCACCTTGTTCTATAGTTTTGATTTTAGAAATATGTAAATATTTTATGTGATTTTAAAACAAAATTAAATCAAAGTGGTGGGAAGACAATCCCTAAAACTAGAAAGCAAGGTGAAACAAAGGAGCCTGTGTCTCTCAAGTTGATGGTTTACCTATAAGAAAGGTTATTATAGGTGACTTTAAAAACACAGAATTTGATTACAGATCCTTTAGTGGGTTATGTCCTATTGAACTACATGAAGTCTGGGCTGTTTTCTGTATTTATAAGATTAGTAAAAATGTTGGCCTTGTTACTTTGAAACTCTTCCTCTCAATCCAAAAGGAAGCAGAAAAAAAAAATGGAAAAAGAAAGAACAGATAGAACAAATATAAATGGCAAGATGATAGATTTGACCCAAACTATACCAATAACCACACTAAATACAAATAGTAAAAACACTCCAATTAAAAAATGGATATTGTTAAACTGGATAAAAACACAGGATCCAAAGAACTGCTGCCTACAATAAATGTACTTTATCAGGACACAAATAGGTTAAAAGTATAGAAAAATACTGGACCTTAAAGAAAGCTGAGGGCCAAAGAATTGATGGCGTTGTGGAGAAGACTCTTGAGAGTCCCTTGGACTGCAAGGAGATCAAACTAGTCAATCCTAAGGAAATCAACCATGAATATTCACTGGAAGGACTGACGCTAAAGCTCCAATACTTTGGCCACCTGATGTGAAGAGCCGACTCACTGGAAAAGACCCTAATGCTGGGAAAGATTGAAGGCAAAAGGAGAAGCGGGTGGCAGAGGACGAGATGGCTAGATAGCGTCACCAATTCAATGGACATGAATCTGAGCAAACTCCAGGAGATAGTGAAGGACAGGGAGGCCTAGCATGCTGCAGTCCATGGGGTCTCAAAGACTGAGACACAACTTAGCACCTGAACAATAACAACAGAAAAAGATATACCATGCTAACATTAATGAAAAAAAGCTGAAGTGGCTATATTAAATATCAGATGAATGTTCAGAGCAAAGAATATAACAAGAGGAAACCATTTCAGAATGATAAAGGGGTCAATTCAACATCTGAGTCTGAAATATTTATGTAACTAATAATACAGCTTCCAAATAAATGAAACAGAAACTGATAGAAATTACAGAGAAAGAGGTAAATCCAACTCACTCAGTAACAGTACAGAAGATTTAAGGGGGCTTCCCTGGTGGCTCCGGAGAGGGCAATGCACCCCACTCCAGTACTCTTGCCTTGAAGACTCCCGTGGACGGAGGAGCCTGGTGGGCTGCAGTCCATGGGGTCACACAGAGCCGGACACGACTGAGCGACTTCACTTTCACTTTTCACTTTCATCCATTGGAGAAGGAAATGGCAACCCACTCCAGTGTTCTTGCCTGGAGAATCCCAGGGACAGCGGAGCCTGGTGGGCTGCCGTCTTTGGGGTCGCACAGAGTCGGACACGACTGAAGCAACTTAGCAGCAGCAGCAGCAGCCCTGATGGCTCAGGGGTAAAGAGTCTACCTGCAATGCAGGAGATGTGAGTTCAATCCCTGGGTTGGGAAGATCCCCTGGAGGAGGGCATGGAAACCCACTCCAGTATTCTTGCCTAGAGAATCCCATGGACAGAGGAGCCTGACAGGCCCCAGTCCATAGGGTTGCAGAGCTGGACACAACTCAAGCGACTGAGTACAGCACACGGAAGATTTAAACACTACCAATCTATCTGTCTTAGCAAGTATTCACAGAACATTCTGCTCAACAGTGGCAGAATACAGTTTTTTCAGTGCACACCAAACATTTATAGGAGAGCCCACACGTTCTGGGTCATAAAATAAATGTTCATAAATTTAAAACGATTCAAGTCATATGAAGTATATTCTCTGAACATAATGGAATGAAATTAGAAATCAGTGGCAGAAAAACACCTGGAAGATCCTTAAAATGTTTGAAAACTAAATAAAGTGTTGCTAAATAACCCCATACAACAAACAAGAAATCAAAAGGCAAATTAGGAGGGATTGTGAACTGAAGGCAGAATAACTGAAATAAGATTACCAAGTGGGGACTTCTTGGTGGTCCAGTGGTTACGAATCTACCTTGCAACGCAGAGGATGTAGGTTCAATCCCTGGTAGGAGAATTAAGATCTCATGTGCCTCACGGCAACTAAGCCTGTGAACCACCACTACTGAGCCTGAGGGCTCCAGGGCCATGCTCCCCAATTAGACAGTCCCTGCACCACCACAAAAGATCCCACATGACCCAAGTAAGACCCGATGCAACCAAATAAATAATTATTAAAAAAAAAAAAAAAAAGATTACCAAGTGATAACTTTTAAGGTGGGCATGTGATAGTTCATTACACTTTTGTGTATCTCTGAAAAATAACAAAAAAAAGTTAAAACAGAATGCTGCTGTGTCAGAAATAACACAACAGAGCTCTTCCTTTTTAAATTTATGGATCTCAAGGTCCTTCTTCCTCAGTCTAACCACTACTAGGAAGCCCTCTGGAGAAGGCAATAGCACCCCACTCCAGTACTCTTGCCTGGAAAATCCCATGGACGGAGGAGCCTGGTAGGCTGCAGTCCATGGGGTCGCTGAGAGTTGGACACGACTCAGTGACTTCACTTTCACTTTTCACTTTTATGCATTGGAGAAGGAAATGGCAACCCACTCCAGTGTTCTTACCTGGAGAATCCCAGGGACGGCGGAGCCTGGTGGGCTGCCGTCTATGGTGTCGCACAGAGTCGGACACCACTGAAGCGACTGAGCAGCAGCAGCAGCAGGATGCATCCATCACAATTAACTGCACATATATTCCTTGCTCCCAGTCTACAGAAAATTGCCTGGCCCCTCCATCATTTGAGAAAGTTTAGGTGGGACATTTCAAAAAGAAAAGATTCTTACATCCCGAAAAAGCAAAATCATTTCATGAAACAAAGAGGAAACATATACACACCTTGAAGCTTGCTTCTGACTGTACGACAGTCATTCTTCCTTCTTCTGGGTGCTACTCTCAGAGGGGAAAAAAAAGAACCATGAAATACTGGCCCTTTCTGAGGGTATACTCTAAATTAGAACCCCCATCCCATTAATCTACCCCTCATTTAATATAGAAGAAAATCAGAAGGAGACTAGAACAGTTCTGCACTTTCTGTATTAGAAAGAAGGGTCAAGATCACAGCCATCTTGGGCTAGAATCTGTTTCTGAATTCAAAGCTGTCTGTTGGAGACAAACTGCAGTGGAGTGTACAGTTTCCCAAGTCTCTGACTGACTCTTCTAGCACACTCTCTGGAAGTATTCCCACTCCTGGAATTCCATTACATTTCCCAGTGACCTGTCTTGAAGGTGCCATCAGTTCTAAAATTCTCATCTCAAGAATCTGTGCTTTAGAAATAACTAATATTCTTGAATCAGGAGTTCTAATTTCTGACATTCCTTCCTGTCACTTTTCTGCATTCAAAAACCCTGAAGGTTATAAGGTGAGAGGACACCAGCAAGCAGTAGGGAAGTTACATCTTAAACCCCACAGCAAACTAAGGATAAATATGAAAAATGAAGCACCACAGCCAATGTGTGAAAAGAGGGGAAATGAATCACTGTGATCAAAAGAGAAAGAAGTCATCCTCAGAGGACCACATGGGATTCTTTTTTTTTTTTTTTAATATTTATTTATTTGGGTGTTCCAGGTCTTAGTTGTAGCATGAAGGATCCTCAGTTGCAGCATGTGGGATCTAATTCCCGAACCAGGGATGGAACCCAGGCCCCCTGGATCCGAAGCAGGGCGTCTTAGCTACTGGATCACCAGGGAGGTACCCACATGGGATTCTTGATCCATAGGCAGACTCAGCCCCAGAATGAATCCAGAAATACCAATATGCAATTTTACCTCTGTATCCAGCTAAACTTCCGTAAGGTCACAGGCTATGAAACATACAAATGACTTACAGAGTCACACACAATCACATTTCCACAGTCTCACAGCCAGTCACAATCACCAAGTTAACACTACACTGTCTGACCATCTGGTCTGAAAATCCAATCCTATACTGAACATACACATCACTCAAGCACATACAAGCACCCTGCGGGGGACACACAGAGCCCAAAATAACCTTTCACAACACTTTACTCTTTTCACAGTCATTCAATCAGATAGTCAGAAAAACACAACCAAGTACCACTTCAAGGAAACAAGCAATCACAAACATCGTGTTACAGAAACATGATCATAACACCTCAAAGTAACAGGCAAACCCCAGTAACACACACACAACCTCAAAGTAACACAAGCACTTCCAAACAGCCTGTCACAACAACACTGTCGCACATCGCAGGCTTGAACAAACGGTCCACACACAATTATACTGTCACATAAGCACATCTCCACTCAGGGAAGCACGCGGTCAGGTACACAGTCAAAGCAGAACTACCACATCCTCAGAGTCAAAAACAACTCACACTCACACAAATGCTTACACACAAAACCACAGTAGGACACGCCCATTCGCCAATACGGTAACCAATACCAGGTTGCCTGACACACACACAGACACACACCCCGACGCTTCCTCGGAGCGTTTCCGCCCTGGCGTTCCGGACATACCTCGACAGAGGGTGCATGCAGTCCTGGCCCAGGATCTAGTGCCCGGAGTCCCTGCCGGGTTTCGGGTTCGCCCGCCCTGCGGGAGCCAGGCCAAACTCCACCAGGGACGCAGCCCTCTCCCCACGCGACGTCCCCAAATCACGCGAAAAAACGGAAATGGAGCCGCGTTCGGGACGCGGTGGCTCTGGGAAATGTAGTCCAACTCCGGGCAGGCTGTGGCTGGCCGGCCAGGACGCTAGGAGACCTAGTTCACTAACTCCCGGCGGGGTTCGTGGACCCCACTGCTGCTAGAACCAGTTAGCTCCAACTGCCGCGCCCCGGAGATTTCTGGGAGAGCCCGCCTGCTTTCATTGCGCAGGCGTGGGACGCGCTTGGCTCTAGCCTTTGGGGCAAAGACTGCGGCCGCTGTTGAGTGGTCTCGCGCGTCATGGCCGATCAGGAAAAAGTGGGACAGGCAGATAGGGCAGGTGCAGGGAATCAGCTTGAGCGTCAGATTGACACGAGACCCTGTGTGTCCCTTTGGAGCAGGTGAATATGTGCGAGACATTGCGAGACATTTGCGGGTGGACTAGGAGTCCCTCAGTGACCGGGTATAGGACTGTGTTTCTGCCTGTGTGTGATTCTATGTGCTGCTGGGTGTCAGGTGATTCGTAGGAGAAGCTGCATAGTAATAGCATTTTACAACTGTGTGGGATTGTCTGAGAGATTAAGGGAACTCTGCCTTTGTCGTTTGTTTTGTGTCCATAATTGAGAGTGGTTGTGTGACTGGTGATGATTTGTCTTATATAAATGTACTTTTATTATGCCTACATCTGAACATCTGTAGGAGTGTGACTAGTAAAAGAACATATGCGACTGTGAAAAAACGATGGATGGTCAAATTAATTCTTCCTTGAACACCAGTTTGATAGTCTGGAAAAGGTCATCAGTTCATTTGGCAAATAATTTAGGCCTGATTTTTCTACTGGATCAAATACATGTAATTATGGGGAAGAATGCAAAATCAACTTAGTCAGCTGTTGTTGTTTTTTTAAGAAATATATTTTCAAAGGCAACCTTAGGGTAACCGCTTTTTCCTTCACCACAGCCCTTCAAAGTAGGCATTCATTCTTTTCTACTATTAAAGGGACTTTGTTGGGTAAGGTTGAGAGGCCATCCAGTTAATAAAACAATAAAATAATTATACATAAATTTCAGTAGAGTCCAGCATTGGTCAAATTTCCTGAGTTCTAGGTCAAACCCTGTTCCCCTTTTCTATGAGCATATGTGTGTTAGTTACTTAGTCGTGTCCAACTCTTTGCAACCCCATAGACCACAGCCCACCAGGCCCCTCCGTCCACGGGATTCTCTAGGCAAAAACACCGGAGTGGGTCACCATTTACTTCTCCAAAAGAAACTGTAGAAAGAAAGAAAGTGAAGTCGTTCAGCTGTGTCCGACTCTTTGTGACCCCATGGACTATAGCCCTACTAGGCTCCTCCATCCATGGTATTTTTCAGGCAAGAATACTGGAGTGGGTTGCCATTTCCTTCTCCATTCTATGAGCATACCTTGACTCAAAGAGAGAAAAGAACTTAATGTAGGTCTGTTGATAAGCCTCAGCTTGTCTTCACTTACTTCATGACCTCCTGTTCTTAAAAAAAAATCACAAACTTGTGAACGTCCAGCCCAAAAGAGATGGAGCTGTCGTTTCATCACTCCTTGGGGGATGGAAGAGCAAGAACTAATAAAGCTTATCTGATTTTTAGGACCATTTACCAAATACTTTGATTTCTTCCCAATTTTGTGGAGTAGCAAGTTTGGTGACCAAGATTGTTGAGTGAATGAACCTGTGTGCTTGATCCAATATAGCTATGTGAAATAGAGATGGTCAAATCGCTCTGACTTAGAGTGGGTCAGAATGTCAGAGTGGACCAAAATTTTGTCAAGAGGATACATAGGAAATGTAGTTTTTTGGTTTTTTAAGAGGTGACACATTCTGGTTTCAAATTGGACAGACATGCATAGGTCTCAAGCCCCATCTTGATTGTCTGTTGTTGTCTCTTTTGGCTTTTGAATAGTTGTGATGATTGCTTGCAAGAGAAAAGAAATTACTGTTTAAAAAACAGGAATTAGTAACCTGAGATGAATAGATTCTATGTAGTTGGGTTTCTTATTGTATATTAAACTTATGACATTTTGTATGTGTATAAATGTGATTTTTCTTTTCCAGAGAAAGTAGAGGCACCTTTATCAGATTGACAGAGGTACTTTGACCCTCCCCCAGAACTAAAGACCTTTAGAAATAAAGGTCACAGGAGCTGAGGAGGACCTTTTTTCAGCATACTATATTGATATATTTAATATAAAAAATAGTATATATTTTTGGAAGGATATGCCCCTCTGTCAGTAGTAATCTTTGAGGCAAGAAGCGAGGACTTATGGTAAAGGGGGAGAGTGTCAAAGAGGACTTTAGGTATTAATGATAATATCTCTTTTTTCCTTACAAGGAAAACATATTACTCGTGTATGTAAATTTTAATCTTAAAAGTCAAAAGGAAATGGAGATGTTGAAGATTGTGGAGCAAGAAATGAGTCAAGGAACCTAAATTCTGTGGAAGAAGATAAAATCCAGAAAAACCATGGAGAAAACTGCAAAGGGGAAAGAATGCACAGGCAATAATTTTTCATAAGCCCCAGGTGCCCTGTTTATTAGCTGGCAATTTTAGATTTACATTATGGCCCAGACCCTCAAGGATTAGTTATTGCTTGAGCCCAGCAACTAGAGCCCTGTGGTAGTGAATGTCCCATGAACATTCAGTTCAGTTCAGTTCACTCACTCAGTCATGTACCATGAACATTACTGGTAAGTATATTCTTTTCCCTGGCATTGGGTCATTTTCTTTAAGACTCTTTATCAATGCTGGCAATAGATGAGGTTTATACATATGAGTACATATGAGTCATATGCCTGACTGAGTACATATGAGTCAGGCATTTATTCGGTGATCTCAGGTTCTCAAGTATTTTTATAATTATTTTTCATAAGTGCAATATTGTGAGTATTCAACACCATGAATATACATAAGAAATTTAACATTGATTCGTAATATCATCTAATATATAATCTGCTTTTACATTGTTCCAGTTGTTCCCCGATACCCTATATGTGCATTTTAAAAACTGATACATACTCCAAGTCAAAATCTCACGTTGCAGTGGACCGGCTTTTATGTCTCACAGTTCTGGAGCCTGGGAAGTCCAAGATCAAGATACAGGCAGATTTTGTTCCTTCTGAGAGCCCTTCCTGGTTTACAGATGGCCACCATCTTGCTGTTTTCTCACATGGTGAAAAAAGGGCCTATCTTTTTAATGTAGAGCAGTATTCCCTTCCAGAGAAGGCAGTGGTAACCCACTCCAGTACTCTTGCCTGGAGAATCCCAGGGACGGCAGAGCCTGGTGGGCTGCCACCTATGGGGTCACACAGAGTCAAACACGACTGAAGCAACTTAGAGCAGCAGCAGCAGCAGCATTCCCTTCACTTGTTTTGTGTTTTACAATGACATTTTAAAGAATTGAAGAGGCTAGAATGGTAAGCCTAACATTCTGAATTTCCTTGTTCTGTCATGATTAGGTTATACCTAAATATATTTGACAAGAATACTAGAGGCAGTGCTGTATGCATCCTATTATATCACATCAGTTCAATTCAGTTGCTCAGTCATGTCCTACTCTTTGTGACCCCATGGACTGCAGCACACCAGGCTTCCCTGTCCATTGCCAATCCTGGACTTTACTCAAACTCATGTTCATTGAGTTGGGGATGCCATCCAACCATCTCATCTTCTGTCGTCCCCTTCTTCTCCGGCCTTCAATCTTGCCCAGCATCAGAGTCTTTTCCAATGAGTCAGTTCTTTGCATCAGATGGACAAAGTATTGAGAGTTTCAGCTTCAGCGTCAGTCCTGCCAATGAATATTCAGGACTGATTTCCTTTAGGATTGACTGGTTTGATCTTCTTGCAGTTCAAGGGACTCTCAAGAGTCTTCTACAACAGCACAGTTCAAAAGCATCAATTCTTCGGCGCTCAGCTTTCTTTTTAGTCCAACTCTCACATCTATACATGACTACTGGAAAAACCATAGCTTTGACTAAATGGACTTTTGTTGGCAAAATAATGTCTCTGCTTTTTAATATGCTGTCTACGTTGGTTATAGCTTTTCTTCCAAGAAGCAAGCATCTTTTAATTTCATGGCTGCAGTCATCATCTGCAATGATTTTGGAGCCTAAAACAATAAAGTCTGTCACAGTTTCCACTGTTTCCCCATCTATTTGCCATGAAGTGATGGGACCAGATGCTGTGATCTTAGTTTTCTGAGTGTTGAGTTTTAAGCCAACTTTTTCACTCTCCTCTTTCACTTTCATCAAGAGGCTCTTTAGTTCTTCTTCACATTCTGCCATAAGGGTGGTGTCATCTGCATATCTGAGGTTATTGATATTTCTCCCAGCAATCTTGATTCCATTTTGTGCTTCTCCAGCCCGGCATTGTGCATGATGTACTCTGCATATAAGTTAAATAAGCAGGGTGACAATATACATCCTTGACATACTCCTTTCCTGATTTGGAAACAGTCTGTTGTTCCATGTCCAGTTCTAACTGTTGTTTCCTGACCTGCATACAGATTTCTCAAGAGGCAGGTCAGGTGGTCTGTATTCCCATCTGTTTCAGAATTTTCCAATTTGTTGTGATCCACACAGTCAAAGGCTTTGGCATAGTCAGTAAAGCAGAAATAGATGTTTTTCTGGAACTCTTGCTTTTTTGATGATCCAGTGGATGTTGGCAATTTGATCTCTCTCTGGTTCCTCTGCCTTTTCTAAATCCAGCTTGAACATCTGGAAGTTCTCTGTTCACGTACTGTTGAAGCCTAGCTTGGAGAACTTTGAGCATTACTTTAACTAGCATGTGAGATGAGTGCAATTGTGTGGTAGACTCCAACGCAAATTTGGCCTTGGGGCAAAGAATGAAGCAGGGCAAAGGCTAATAGCGTTTTGCCAAGAGAATGCACTGGTCATACCAAACACCCTCTTCCAACAACACAAGAAAAGACTCTACACATGGACATCACCAGATGGTCAATACTGAAGTCAGATTGATTATATTCTTTGCAGCCAAAGATGGAGAAGTTCTATACAGTCAGCAAAAGCAAGACTGAGAGCTGACTGTGGCACAGATCATAAACTCCTTATTGCCAAATTCAGACTTAAATTGAAGAAAGTAGGGAAAACCACTAGACCATTCAGGTATGACCTAAATCAAATCCCTTACAATTATACAGTGGAAGTGACAAATAGATTCAAGGGATTAGATCTGATAGACAGAGTGCCTGAGAACTAAGGACGGAGGTTTGTGACCATCCCCAAGAAAAAGAAATGCAAAAAGACAAAATGGTTGTCTGAGGAGGCCTTACAAATAGCTGAGAAAAGAAGATTAGTGAAAAGCAAAGGAGAAAAGGAAAGATACACCCACTTGAATGCAGAGTTCCAAAGAATAGCAAGGAGAGATAAGTAAGGCTACCTCAGTGATCAGTGCAAAGAAATAGAGGAAAACGATAGAATGGGAAAGATCTCTTTAAGAAAATTAGAGATACCAAGGGAACGTTTCAGGCAAAGATGAGCACAATAAAGGACAACTACTGAGCCCATGTGCAGCAGTTAATGAAACCTGTGCACCCTAGAGCCTGTGCTCCACAAGAGAAGCAACTTCATTAGAAGCTTGTGTACCACAGCTAGAGAGCAACCCCTGCTCACCCCAACTAGAGAAAAGCCTGCACAGCAGTGAAGACCCAGCACATCCAAAAATAAATAAAAATTATATGTATAAAAATGAATGAGTGTAACTGTGTTCCAATAAAACTACAGAAACAGGCAGTGGCAGGATTTAGCTGGGGAGGGGGGTGACTATTTTTTGTCAGCCTTTGTTCTAGGATGTGTATTATGAATGTTGTATCACTGAACATAGGGTATTTGGAACATGCAAATATTGTCACCTTTACTAGACAATGCAGTATTTTTCAAAGGAGATTTTTCAACTTTTATTCCTTACTAACATTTGAAATTGTCAGAATTTTAAGTTTAGGTCAATCTGGTAGATGGGTATGAGAGGAAATCTCATTTTGGTTTTACTTTGCATTTCTCTAATTAAGGCTAAGGTTTTATCTGGAAATATTTACTGGCCATTTGTCTAGTATGAAATGCATATTAAAGTTATGCGCTCATTTTTTCCTTAAATTGTCTTATAGAAATTTTATTTAAAATATTCTGGATGTTTATCTTGTGTTAGTCATATGTATTGAAAGCTTGTCTTTTCATTCTCTAGGGAACATTTCAATAAGCAGAAGTTCTCTAATGTCAGATTTATTTTAAAAGTTTTAAAGATTTGTTCTTTTTTGTGTGTTTTAAGAAATCATTATCTTATACCAAGCTCTTAAATTTATTCTCCTACATTATCTTCTTAAAGTTTATAGTTTTGCCTTCCACATTTTTGGTTGTTATAAAATCTTTGGGAATCAATCTGTTTCTGAAAGATAAAAGAGTATAATTTATGTGTGTGTACACCAATTGTTCCAGAACATGAAAAGGCCATCATTTCCCTTCTTATTGACAGTCATAAATTAGATTAACATATATGTATGGAACTGATGGGGGAGGGTCTTTATTCAATCTGTTGATTACTTTATTATTCCCTGTAATATGTACATGATCTTGATTGTTGTTGTTCAGTCACTCAGTCGTGTCCAACTCTTTGTGACCCCATGGACTGCAATATGCCAGGCTTCCCTGTCCTTCAGCATCTCCTGGAGTTTGCTGAAACTCATGTCCATTGAGTCAGTGATGCCATCCAACCATCTCATCCTCTGTCATCCCCTTCTCCTCCTGCCTTCAATCTTTCCTAGCATCAGGGTCTTTTCTAATGAGTCAGCTCTTTACATCAGGTGGCCAAAGTATTGGAGCTTCAGCTTCAGCATCAGTCCTTCTAATCAATATTCAGGATTGATTTCTTGATTAACATAGGTTTTGGTATATGATAACACAAAGACCTACTTGAGACCTTGTTAATCTTCTCCAGTATATAGGTTTATTTTTATTCTTATCTTTTTATTCCCTTGTTTGTACTTTCTTTTGGTTTATTGCCATTTTTCCCCCACATTTTAAGTTGGATAATTAGGCAATTAATTTTTATGCTTTTTAAAAAAAGTTTTAAGTATACTTGATTTAAAATATTGTGTTGATTTCTGCTGTACAATAGTGATTCAGTTATATGTATCTTCTTTCTTTCTTGTTACTTGCTTAGTCGTGCCCAACTCTGTGTGATCCCATGGACTATATAGCCTGCTGCTGCTGCTAAATCACTTCAGTCGTACCCGACTCTGTGTGACCCCATAGATGGCAGCCCACCAGGCTCCCCCATCCCTGGGATTCTCCAAGAAGAACACCAGTGGGTTGCCATTTCCTTCTCCAACGTGTGAAAGTGAAAAGTGAAAGTGAAGCCACTCAGTCGTGTCCAACCCTCAGCGACCCCATGGGCTGCAGCCTTCCAGGCTCCTCTGTCCATGGGATTTTCCAGGCAAGAGTACTGGAGTGGGGTGCCATTGCCTTCTCCAATAGCCTGCTAGGATCCTCTATCCATGGGATTTCCCAGACAAGAATACTGGAGTGAGTAGCCATTCCCTTCTCCAGAGGATACTCCTGACCCAGGGATCGAACCCAGGTCTCTTGCATCACAGGCATATTCTTTACCATCTGAACCACCAGGGAAGCCCTAATTATATGTCTACATATATTTTCTCATATTCTTTTCCATTATGGCTTATTACTGGATATTGTTATTTTTTGACTGCACCGTGCAGCTTGCCATATATTAGTTCCACGACCAGGATTCAAACCTGTGCCCCTGCAGCAGAAGCATGGAATCCTAACCACTGGAGTGCCAGATAATTCCCTTTTACAGGATATTGACTATAGTTCTCTTTGCTATACAGAAGGACCATTTTGTTTATCCACTCTATATATAATAGTTTGCATATGCTAATCCCAGACTCCCACTCCATCCTCCTCTATCCCTCTGCCCCTTGGTAACCACAAATCTGTTCTCTCTGAGTCTGTTTGGTTTGTATATCATTTGTATCATATTTTAGATTCCACATATAAGAGATATCACATAGTATTTGTCTTTCTCTTTCTGACCTACTTACTATGATAATTTTGGGGTCCATCAATGTTGCTGCAAATGGCATTGTCATCTCTCTTTATGGCTGAGTTGTATTCCATTGTATACATGTACCACCTCTTCTTTATGTATTCATCTGTCAGTGAACATTTAGGTTGCTTCCATGTCTTGGTTATTGTAAACATTTTGGCTATGAACATTGAGGTGCATGTATTTTTTGAATTAGAGCTTTCTTGGGATATATGCCCAGGAATGGGATTGCTGGATCTTATGGTAACTCTGTTTTTAGTTCTTTTTAACAAACCACCATACTGTTCTCTCTAGTGGCTGCACCAATTTACATCCCACCAAAAGTGTAGAAGGGTTCCCTTTTCCCACAATTTCTCCATCTAGTGACAGATGTTAACTAGACTTATTTTGGTGATCATTTTGAAATATATGCAAGTATTGAATAAACATGTTATACACCTGAAACTAAAATAGCACTTATATCAGTTATATCTAAAAAGAAAATAGAGTTCCTACCTCAAGGAAAAACCCCTCAAATTTCATGATGAAAAAAACTTTGAAATCATTTAACAAAATCTATCAAAAAAAGAAAAAATTTCTCAGATTTTTTTATACCAGAATTGTTTTTAATTGTGTGCATTTGTCTTAAGCCAAGTATTAAGCATTCAGTCAAATCTGGTTTTAATGAACTTCTCCAAGAAACAGTATTATTTGAAATATTAATTAAAAATTTTTTTGTACTGCAAATAACATGTAAAATGTATTCCTTTATTTGGGTCACCCTCAAAGAAGCTTGAAAAACTTGTCATAATCCAAAACCACACATTAAGATAATGAAAATGACTTGAGGCTGTGTCAAGTCAATTTTCCATCATAAACATTTCTTGGAAAGATAATTCCTAAACTCTGGAATTAATCTAGAAAAGTTTAATCTTAAGATATTCTGGAAAGTGGTATTCCTTTGTATTCTTTTAATTGTATGTTAGATGTTATTTTTATTTTAACCTAGAGTATTTATTATCATTTACAGCAAAAATCTATTATTATCTGCTCCTGTTTGACTTTGAAACTTGGGCTATGCTACCAGCCTCACAGAATGAACTTCAAAGATTTTATTAGGGGAGTGGTGTTGAACATTTTCAAGTGTAGAACTAATTGCACTAAATTTCTCAAAACACACAAACTACTAAGGAAGAGGTCTACTGGCTAGCATTTGGTGCTTTCACTGCCATGGCCTAGATTCAATTGCTGGCTAGGAAACAGATCCTGCAAACCCCATGGCAGGGAAAAAATAAAACAAAAAAACCCCAAAAAACTCCCCAAAACAAAGACAAAACCCCACAGGCTACTAAATCTCAACTAAATTGAAGGTTATCCCAAATAACCATTTAAAAAATTGAATTTGTATTGTAAAGCTCCCCCAAAAGAAATCCTTGGGCCCAGGTGTCTCCACTGGAAGTTTTTCAAAAACATTTGAAGAATGAACACAAATTTTACACAACTTCTTCCAGAAAATATAAGGAACACTTCCCAACTCATTTTATGAGGCCATTATTACACTGATTCCCAAATGAGACAAAGACTAGGGGAAAAACTCATAATTTTTGACACAAAAACCATCAACAAAATGTTAGCAAATCAAATACAGCAAGGAAGTTATACAACATGACTGAGTGGGATTTATTATAGGTATACAAGACAGATTTGGCATTTTCAAAAATAAATATAATCTACCATATTAACAGGTTGAAAAGGAAAATACTATGATTAACTGCCTCAGAAAAAGTTCAATTGCCGCAGAAAAAGCATTTGATAATATCCAACATCTAATCATGATTAAAAAAACGTAATACCTCAGGAAGTTAGGAACAGAAGGGAATTCCTTCTATTTAAAAAAGAGCACTTACACAAAACCTGCAGCTAACATAATGGTGAAAGACTGAGTGTTTCCTCCTATGCTTGCACCACTTCTTACTCAACATAGCACGGGAAGTAATAGCCACCAAGAGAAGGCAAGAAAAGAAAAAAGACATATAGACTAGAAGAAAAAAAACTGTCCCCACTTCAGCCAACATGATTTGTCTATGTAGAAGATTCCAAGGAATGTACTAAAAAAACAAGCTTTTAAGAACTAATTAATGAGTTCTGCAGCAAGATCATAGATTACAAGATCAATATACAAATTATTTGTAGTCCATATACAAATTATATTGATATTATAATCTATGACTTTGCTGTAGAACTAATTATATTAATAATTTGTATATTGATTTGTATATATGTATATGTACACACACAATTTGTATGTACTAGCAATGAATAGGTAAAAACAAAAACACCATTTATAACTTTTCCAAAGAAAATGAAACACTTATACACTGATAAATCATATATGAGATGTGTATGCCCAAAATTGCAAATCCTAATAAATCAATGACTATGTTAGTTTTCTAGGGCTCCATAACAAATTACCACAAATTTAGTTTAAAACAACTAAACTTTATTTTTGCACAGTCTAAAATCAAGGTATTGCTGGGGCCATGCTTTCTCTAAAAACCCTGGGGGATGATTCTTTCTTGCCCCTTCCAGCTTCTGATGGGTATTAGTAATCCAAGGTGTTCCTTGGCTAATTGATGCATCATTCCAACCTTGCCTTTCATTCCACATGGCTTTCCCTATGTGTTTGTGGTCACACTGCCCTTTTATAAGAATACTGGTTATTAGAGTTGTGCCTACTCTAATCCAATACAATTGCACCTTAATTTGATTGTATCTGCAAAGTCTCTATTTCCAAATAAGATTGCATTCACTGGTACTGAGAGTTAAGATTTGAATATTTGGGGGAACACAAACCCACAATAAAGACCTATAAATGGAGAGACATGTTCATGGATTGTTAGACTCAGATAGTAATGACATCAATTATCCCCAAATTGAAATTCTATTAAAACTCAGCAAGCTTTTTTTTTGATAGATATAGGTTAGTTTATTCTAGAATTTATATGAAAAGACCTAGAGTAGTTAAGTCAATTTTAAAAAGGTGAAGTGGGATGAGGATGAGTCACTCTACCCAATATTGACATCCTATAGAACGACAATAAATAAGACAGGGTGGTATTGACAGAGGAATTGGCACATAGATCAAGAGAAAGGAATAGACAATCCAGAAGCAGACATAAAACAAATATAAAGGCACAGAATCAATTCAATAAAGATAGCCTTTATATAACAAATAGTACTAGAACAACTGTGTAGTCCTAATGGTCCTGGAGCAAGCGATGAGAATGAAGGCAGAACACAAAATCTGGTGCAATGGGTCAGGGGACCTGCAGCCTCTAATAGACTAAGGTGCAGAGTCCACTCTGAGTCCAGCTTTTATTCCTAATCTACAAGACTACAAGACTTTCTCAGATCTTATCTTTCTCAAGACACATGATGTGTTAATCACATACTCCTAAATGTCATGGACTACACTGACATAGTCCAGATCTCCTTGCGTTTTACCCCAGGCAGTTCCCTTCTGGGCTAGTCTTAGGAACAATTAGCAAGTCCATAGGCAGCGTTCATGCCTGGCGCCAAGCTGGTGTTCCAAGATCCATGCTTTCATGAACCCAGTCATACTCCCTTCTGGGTCTGGCCTTGGGGTTTATAGTAAGGTGATTATTCTTAAAACATGAAAGATAATTATTAACACAGTTTCTAACACACTGTGTTTCCAGGTGCTGTTTCTGTGAAATTTCTCAAGGTTGTGAAAGTACATTATTAGGAATTCCCACTACATCTTCCCCTTTTTGTTTCTGCAGAAGTAGATATGCCATCCAAGCAACTTCTTTATTCATCAATTCTTGGATGTTTTCTCTCATGCATCTGAGGACTAGAGACAAATCAGTTAAAAATATACAACCTGATATTATAGTACCAAGCAATCCTCCTCCTAAAGTTTTAATCCACATCATGGGGTTAAGTTTATGTAAGCTTTCCTCAATTTCTTCAAATAAGTCAGTTTCTGGGAGTAATTATAAGTGAGCATTCTGCATATTAGAAATAGTAGCCTGTAAGTGGGAAATATATAAGGATAGATTATTACGAACGGGTCCTGTCAAATGTTTAGATAATCGATCCAAGTATACGCACTTTGATTATACTTAGGAGATGTGACACAAAATGAAGAGATATTCCAATCACACTTAAGGTGAATTTGTAATTTTAAATTTTGTACTTCATCCTCTAGTAGGAGAACTGCATTTTCTAAATCAATTGTTCATTAATTTCTTGGTCTATGTGGGTTTGATTTCCCCAGGCAGAACTTGCATTTTGGTGCCACTGCTGTACAAATGTAGTCGGTTGTATAGTTTCATGCAGTGCCATCCCAGCTACTGCTGTGGTTGTGGCTATAGCAATAATTCCCACAATAGCTGCTATAAAGAGTTCAATAAACCTTTTGGAACATTGTAGTACTTTCTTTGTAACCTTTAAAAGAACGTATGTTTCAGGGGAGTTTTCCCAAGGTCTGGTTTGATTTACTGGAAGCCATATTCCCAATCTCCTTAATATAACAAATGCGTGATTAGAATTATAAAGTGAAGAATTTAAGCAAGTATATAATTTGCAATCCTGGCAAGAAAGTTCTTGTACGCTTTCACTGATAGAAATTGTTTCTTTCAAGAGTACATAAGGATCTCTCATGCAAATCTGAATATAAAATGTCCAGTTTGTACTGATATTAAATGTCAATGAATAGTTTTATTGGAATAATACCCATCCCAAATTTGGAATTTTTAAGACTTAAAGCCAATTTCCAAATCTCTCCTTGCCTTCTTCCTTGATCCAATTGTGGGAAGGGAGGTGATGTTCCATTACCATGCCATATAATTGGATGATCTGAATCAGTGGTAATATTAGCATAGTCAAAGACTATGCACCTGCCAATGCAGCCTTTTGTGAAGATTGCAGAACTGATTTTGATGAGAGCAATTAGAGACTGCATACCTCTTAGGGGTATTAAAAAGCAGAGACATTATTTTGCCAACAAAGGTCTGTCTAGTCAAGGCTATGGCTTTTCCAGTGGTCATATATGGATGTGAGAGTTGGACTATAAAGAAAGCTGAGCACTGAAGAATTGATGCTTTTAAACTGTGCTGTTGAAGAAGACTCTTGAGAGTCCCTTGGATTGCAAGGAGATCCAACCAGTCCATCCTAAAGGAGATCAGTCCTGAGTGTTCACTGGAAGGACTGATGTTGAAGCTGAAACTCCAATACTTTGGCCACCTGATGTGAAGAGCTGACTCATTTAAAAAGACCCTGATGCTGGGAAAGACTTAAGGGCAGGAGAAGGGAACGAGAGAGGATGAGATGGTTGGATGGCATCACCAACTCAATGGACATGGGTTTGGGTGGACTCTGGGATTGGTGATGGACAAGGGAGGCCTCGCGTCTGCGGTCTATCGGGTCGCAAAGAGTCGAACACGACTGAGCGACTGAACCAACTGACTCACTGACTTCTTAGAGGACCAGTCCCATATAATTCCATAGGAACTCTTAATCAAAATTACTCCCTCAGTCCTGTGGCAATTATCCCACTTAATACAATCTTGTTTTTCAGTCCACAGCTTGTGATGCTTGCATAAAGGTCTGTCTGATTTGGTGTCATTATTGGGTTCTGAGTTGTTATAAGCAAAACTCAGACCAGAGAGAAGATGCAGCTGAACCTTAGTATAGTTGCTATTTAAAGAATTAGTGGACAGCCAGGCTTGCATAGATAATTTACGACATCCTGTAGCTGGTCCTACACAAATTGGCCAGGATTCATACCTATAAGTAACATTGAAGGGAGTCCCTTCCTCTTGTTTAAAAAGAGGAAGGTGTGTATCTTCAGGTCCTGGTATCCAGGAAGAATCAAATGGGGATCACAGAATCCCCCAAACCAATGGGTTTTAGTAATGGGGGGTTAGGTGTGTATGCCCAATAAGTATAATTTTTAGATTCAGCTGTTGCTAAGGGTATACTCACTGTGGTGGTGGTAAGAGCAAACATGGCAACAGCCAGATTGTTAGGAGTGACAGCTTTCCCTTTATTTTCTAAGATCTCCTCTGATTTCTGTGTTAATCTTTTAATTTGTCCCCAAGTGGGGATCTTGTTCCAATTTGTCAATGGGAGGGGAATTGTTATGTTTGTTTCAGACTCAGATCCTTGAAACTCATTACTGGGGGGCTCTACATCCTATGCAAAGCATCTCTTCTGAATCACCTGGTGAAACACAAGTGAAACCCCTTCCCCAGGTTATCAGATTCCCCTACGCCATGTGTGCGTTACTGGATCATACCACCAAACAGGTGGTTTGGGGCAAATTTCTTTTTGTTCCTTTGTAAAATGCCATTCTGCTGCAGTAAAATCATTATCTTGAAGAAAAAAATTTAGAGTGAATAATGCTTTATGTAACTTTTGCTGTGGGGGAAGCACACTCCATTTCCCCTTTTTGTTTTTGTAACATTTCTTTAAGAGATATAGCTCATTCTACAATAGCTTGTCCTTGGGGATTATAAGGGATTCCTGTATATTTTATAGACCAAGACTTTAAAAAAATCCCTAAAAGCAGAACTAGCCTAAGCCAGGCCATTGTTTGTTTTTATATTTTGTGAGAGGCCCATAGTAGCAAAGTAGCTACACAAATGTGAAATAACATGTCTTGTAGATTCTCCAGAGCAAGCAGTTCCCCAGATAAATTTCGAGTTAGTATCAACCATGATATACACATAAGCAAGCTTTCCAGAGGATGGAATGTGAGTTCATCTGCTAGATCTGATGTGGCTTCAGGCCACGGGGATTAACCATCCGGGCTTCTGTTGGAGAGGTGGTTATCACAACCATCTGACACTTAGAACAAGTCTGCACAATGTTAAGCTTGAGCCAAAGTGATATGAAACTTGGTTTTTAAACATTTTGAATTACAATGTGTCAGGTCATAAAAGGCTGATGCCTCTGTAAAGACTGGAAGTAAAAGGGCATCAGCTTGAGCATTTCTTTCTGTTAAAGGCCCTGGAAAATTAGTACTAGCCCAAATATGAGTAATGTAGAATGGAAACTGTCAAGTGTCTAATCACCTGTTGTAAATTTGTAAAAAGTGTATACAATGTGGATGGGATAGTATCCTTAATAGTTGCTGTTTCTATGTTTAGTGACATGTACAGAATATTGAGAATCAGGTAAGATATTAACTGCTAGGGGAATATTTTGTAATGCGTGCGTAACAGTCAGAATTTCTACTTGTTGTGCAGAATATTCAGGTGTTTCAATAATTAGCATAAATGCGCCTGTATATCCTGCTTTTCCTCGGCTAGTGCCATCTGTAAAAATGGAGTGGATGGAACAGGGTTGACACTAGTAATTCTAGGCAAAATCCATCTTGTTTGTTTTAAAAACTGCAAGATAGGCAAATCAGGATAGTGGTTGTCAATTTGTCCAACATAGTCAGCTAAAGCTAGTAGCCAAGATAGTGAATTTTGAAGAGAATGTTTTAATTCTTTGGAGGTTAGTGTAGTGCAAATAAGGCAGGGATCCTGTCCAGTAAGCTGTTGAACACACTCTCTTCCTTTTAGAATTATAGTGGCTATCATATCTAAATAAGGGGTAACAGATTTTGTTTGTGAATTAGCTAAGAATATCCATTCAAGTATTAAAGGAGTTTGCATAATCAACCCAGTAGGGGAATGAAGGGTAGGAAAGACAAACAACTGGAAAGGCTCTAACAGGTCTATTCTATTTGGCAGTTTTGTACAGCTTGTTCTATAATTGTTAGCTCTTTCTCAGCCTCAGGAGTTAGCTGTCAGGAGCTATTAAGCTCTGGATTTCCTCTTAATAAAGAGAATAAATGGGATAAAAATAGGTTGGAATCCTTAAGTTAGGTCAAATCCAGTTAATATCTCTTAGTAATTTTTGTAAGAGTCTCTGTATACTTGCACATTTTGTGGTTTGATTATAATACAGGTGACTACATTTCCTAAGTACTGAAAAGGTTCAGTGTATTGAAATTTATCAGGAGCTATATAAAAGCCAGCACATTCCAAGCATTCCTTTAGCTTTAAAAACAATTCCTGCAGGTTATCAATTTCAGGTAAGGCACATCGTATATCATCCATAAAATGAATGATATATGCATGAGGGAACTGCTGTGGCACTGGGTGTAAAGCCTTGGCTACAAAATTTTGACAAATAGTGGGACTGTTAAGCATACCTTGAGGTAATACACTCCATTGAAATCTTTTATGTGGCTCTTTTAAATTAATGGAAGGAACTAAAAAGGCAAATCTAGATTGATCATCAGGGTATAAAGCAATAGTGAAAAAACAATCTTTGAGGTCAATAACAAATAAATGCCAATACTAGGATTAGGTAAGCCAGGCTGTAAAGCACCCATTGGAACAGTAACAGCATTAACAGTGCTCAGATCAGTAAGTGGTCTCCATTTACCAGATTTCTTTTGTATAATGAACACTGGAGAATTCCAAAGGATAGAGGATTCAATAATATGTCCCTTGTTAAGTTGTTCATTAACTAATTCATGTAAAGCCTCCAATTTTTCTTGTTTTAGGGGCCACTGCTCTATCCACATAGGTTGATCAGTTTTCCAATTAAGAGGTGTGGGTATAGGTGGAGGAAGACTAATATGAGCAGTGGCCACTAGTGAAAAGGGGGCAGCTTAAAATCTTGAGCAGCCAAAGGGTAGATTCTTCCTTTTTGATTTTTGCCCAGTCCCAATCCTGGTATATAACCTTGATTGAACATACTTTGGCGATTGACCTCGCTATATTGATTTGGAGGAATATATATCTCAGCATGCCATTGTTCCAAAAGATCACAACCTCATAGCGTGATAGGTATATTAGCAATACAAGGTTAGATAGTAGCTGGTTGTTTATCAGGCCCTGAACAAGACAATACCATAGCGCTTAGTCCTTGTGCCTGTCCCAGACCTACAATAGATATTGGAACAGGCCCAGTTGGCCATGCTTTAGCCCAATGTTGAGAACAGATGATAGAAACATCATCTCCAGTATCTATTAAACCTTGGAAGTTTTTGTCACTTACATTGACTTGATAAGTGGGTCTGGATTCCAAAATATTTTCAGTGAGAAAAATAACAGCCTGGCCTGTGCTTCCAAATCCCCCAGAGCCCCGCTTTTTGTTTGAATGTCCTATACCCACATAAGGTAGAATTAAAAGCTGAGCAATCCTATCCCCTTTAGAAACCTTCCAAGGAAGAGTGATAGAGACCATAACCTTCAATTCTCCTTCATAATCATTGTCTATAACTCCGGTATGAATTTGAACTCCCTGGGAAGTCAGTCCCGATCTTCCTAACAATAATCCAACTGTCCCCTGTGGAAGTGGTCCAAATATTCCTGTTGAAATACTAGTTGGTGTCTCTCTAGGAGTAACAATAAAATCCTGACTACTACTTATATCAAGGGCTGTTTCCTAGGGTTGCTGGGGATAATTCCATGACATGGCATGGTAATTCTGATTGTTGCTGGCAGTAGTTGGGAGACATTTGAAGAGTCTGAACAGAATAGGCTCCCTTGTTTGTCAGGGCTGGGAGCTTGCCCCAGAAGCCATTTCCCAAAGGTGGGGAGCCATCCATATGAAATTTAGGATGCCATTGATTTGCCCAATGATTTCCTTTTTTACATTCTGGGAAAGGCCAGGGACATTCCCCTTTTGTGAACTGCCTTTTTGAACTTACATTTAACTGTTGTATGTCCAGGTTTCCTACAATTAAAACAAGTGCTGGGGGAATTTAGAGTCATAATCCAGTGATAGCCTGAACTAATAAATCAGCTTTAAAGGATTCAGTTCCCACTCCCTGGCAGAGCTTAACATAATCATTCAAACTAGCTATTCCTTTAAAAGGGTTCATTACTTTCTTGCAATCAGTGTTAGTATTATCATAAGCCATAATATGACATCTGCCACCTCGCATTTGTAATTTGCCATTGGACTGCCTCGTGTAATCAGGCAATAAATTCAGTATAGGGCTTCTTAGGCCCCTGGAGAATTTTTTGAAAGGAAACAGAAGTCTGGCTTTTTGATTCTATTTTTTCCAAGCAACACCTTCACAATTGTTCTATGGCTTGATCATTCATAAGTATTTGATCTTGCACTCTCCCCTGTGAACCTATCCCTGTAAGTTGTTACAATGAAATAGGCATACTATGAGTCTGATTATGTGTAGCCAGAGTCTCAGCAGGATCCTGCCACCAAGTTCTAAATTGAAGAAATTCCCCTGGGGCTAAGTGTTTTTGCTAATGTCAACCAATCTGCTGGAATGAGGCGATTGCCCTCTGCCACACCCTTAACTATTCCCACCGTGAATGGAGAATTCACACCATAATTTTGTAGTGCTTGTTTTAATTCCTTTAGGATTTTAAAAGGAAAAGGTTCATAAATAACCTCGTAGGCTCCATTAGGGTTGTTAGATCGACACCAGGAGCTCCCATGAATAGTCACGGGAAAGGCAGTACGAAAAGCCTTCAAATCTCCTTCCCGTTGTGCTGGCAAAATTCCTTTCTATATGGATGAAAGATGAGGAGAGGGCATAGACTCTGGACTGAAGATGTTCCCTGCAAAAGCAGGTGGGTAGTGGAGGACAAGGGGAAGGAGGCAGAGGGAAAAAAAAAATCCCTCATCATCCTCCTCGGGAGCTGAGGGAGCAAGGTTTTGCAGATGACTTGCCATTTCCCTCAGACTCCACATATTTTGGACTTTGAGGTTTTTCAAGAGTCATCATCACCTTCATCAAAAGAATCAGAAGTCTGCAAAGATTCCAGTACTGACTGACTTAACACCCACATACTCCAAATAGAAACAGGGAGCAGAGTTCCTTTTGCATGTTCTTTAACTTGACTCCAGCCTTTTCCCAGACTTTCAAATCTAAGGTCCTTATTGATGGGAACCAGCAGCAATATTTATCCACACTTACAACTATTCAAACAATCACCCTTCACTAACAGAAGCTCCTCCCGCCTTCAAGAGCTGTCAGCTAGACAAGGAGTCCTTAGATTTGACACCAAAACCAAGATCCCTAAAAGTAAAAAGTAATAAGCCAGACCTTATCAAAATTAGAAACTTTTACTCTTCAAAAGACTTTGCTAAAAGGATGAAAAGATAAGGTATGTACTGGGAAATTTTTTTGCAAACTACATATCTAACAAAGGACTAGTATCATCTAGAATAAAGAAAGTATGCTCACAATCCCAACAGTTTTTTTTTTTTAAATATTCAACTAAAAAATGAAGGCGTAAAAGAAAGTCATATCACCACACTGGGTAGAGATGGCAAAAAAAGCACATCATCATGAGCCACTAGGGAAATGGAAATTACAACCACAAAGAGATTATCACTATACACCTATCAGAATGACTAAGATAAAAAGTGAAAAAGTCAAATGCTGGGAGAGCTACTGAGAAAAACTGGGTCACTCATGTTCCTGATAGAAATATAAAATGGAAAAGCCACTTTGGAAAATGATTTGTCCATTTCTTGCAAGAGAAGCATTCATTTAAACCTACTCTCTTAAATGTTTATACCAGAAAAATGGTAATTTATGTTCATGCAAAAACTTATACAAAAATGTTCAAAAGCAGCTTTATTTTTAAGAGCAAAATATTTTTCTCCCCTTAGGGTTCCCTTTTAGTAAGAATTTTGATTCAGAACAAAGTATAATTGCACATTAATTATACTAGAATGTTTTGTTCTAAAATGATTTATCTGACAGTAAAAGTGATGAAAGATTTACCTTGTGTACTGTATTTGTCTCAGGTGGCCCTGATGGTAAAGAATCTGCCTGCAATGTAGGAGATTTGAGTTTGATCCCTGGGTTGGGAAGATCCCCCAGAGAAGGGAATGGCAACCCACTCCAATATTCATGCCTGGAGAATTCCATGGACTGAGGAGCCTGGAAAGCTATTGTCCATGGGGTTGCAAAGAGTCAGACATGACTGAATAACTAATACTTCACTCTCACTGTATTTGTAAAGTCTCCTTCTCTTTTGAATTCTGTAATATGATTAAAACACAAAATAAAAGTAATCTTTACAATAAAAGGTAACATTTACTAAGCATTAACTATGTAGTACACATTTCTATAGGCTTTATATGTATTTACTCCTTTAAACTGCAGACAACAATGATGAAATTTGTGATATCAATGTATTAGTAAGGAAGAAACTAAAACAAACAGGGGTTAAGTAACTTTCCCAAAGAAACACCCAGACAGTAAATGGTGGAGCTGAAATGATGCTGAACAAAAGAATGATGCTGAACGAGAGAACCTTACCTTTTAGGGTTGAGCTCTCATATGAATCACTGTTTAGCAAAGATTGAAATATGATGGAAAGTAATTCTGCACTTATATTAATCTAGTCTTTTTAAACTATAAATTCTCTGAAGGTGAGTTACTCATGAGTTTATATAAAAAAAGGATACTCATATTCATAATTTGAATTTTCTGATATTTCAAAGTCAAAAGTTATGGATAAACATGGAAAGGACTTACTAATTTTTCACAGTCTTTCTCCATTATGAGGTTTCTGATGTTGAGTAAGGTGTGAATGACATCTAAAGTCCTTACCATAGGCATTACATTTATAAGGCTTCCACCGGAATGAATTCTCTGATGTTAAGTTGTGATTGACAATTAAAGGGCTTCCCACATTAGTTACATTTGTATGTTTCTCACCAGTATGAACTCTCTGACAGTAAGTTAGCTGTGAGCTATAAATAAAAGTCTTACCACATTCCTTACATTCATATGGTTCCCAGTATGAAATATCTGATGTAGCTTAAGTTGTGAGGCACAAAATAAAGATCTTCCCACACAGCTTACATTCCTAGGGATTCTCACCTGTATGAATTTTCTGATGTCGAGACAGTTGTGAGCCATAAGCAAAGGCCTTTCCACATTCTTTACATTCACAGGGTTTTTCACCAGTATGAATTCTCTGATGTCGAGTAAGATATGAGCTACAAATAAAGGCTTTCCCACATTCCTTACATTCAAAGGGTTTTTCACCAGTATGAATTCTCTGATGCCGAGTAAGATATGAGCTACGAAAAAAGGCTTTCCCACATTCCTTACATTCAAAGGGTTTTTCACCAGTGTGAGTTCTTTGATGTTCAGCAAGGTGTGAACCACAAATAAATGATTTCCCACATTCTTCACATTCATACGGTCTCTCACCAGTATGAATTCTCTGATGTTCAGTAAGTTGAAAGCGACGAATAAAGGACTTTCCACATTCATTACATATGTAGGGTTTCTCACCAGTATGAAGTCTCTGATGTTGAAAAAGTTGTGAACTCTGTGTAAAGGCCATTCTACATTCTTTACATACATATGGCTTTTCACCAGTATGAATTCTCTGATGCTGAGTAAGATATGAACCACGAATAAAGGCTTTCCCACATTCCTTACATTCAAAGGGTTTTTCACCAGTGTGAATTCTTTGATGTTCAGTAAGGTGTGAACCAGAAACATATGATTTCCCACATTCTTCACATTCATATGGTTTCTCACCAGTATGAGTCCTCTGATGTCGAATAAGCTGTGAGCCATAGTTAAAGGTTTTTCCACACTGCTTACATTCATGTGGCTTCTTACCTGTATGGATCCTCTGATGTTCAGTAAGTTGTGAGCCAAGGATAAAGGACATCTCACAATCTTTACATTTATAAGGCTTTTCACCAGTATGAAATCTATAATGTAGAGAAAGCTGTGAACTATAACGAAAGGCTTTCCCACATTCATTACATACATAGGGTTTCTCACCAGTATGAATTCTCTGATGTCTGGTAAGGTGAAAGCCACGAATAAAGGACTTTCCACATTCATTACATATGTAGGGTTTCTCACCAGTGTGACGTTGCTGATGTTGCAAAAGATATGAACTCTGTGTAAAGGCCATTCTACATTCTTTACACACATACGGCTTTTCACCAGCATGATTTCTCTGATGGTGAGTAAGCTGTGAACCATGAATAAAGGACTTTCCACATTCCTTACACTCATAGGGTTTCTTACCAGTGTGAATTCTCTCATGCTGAGTAAGTTCTGAGTCACAAATAAAAGTCTTTCCACATTCTTTACATTCAAAGGGTTTTTCACTAATGTGAATCTTTTGATGTTGAGTAAGGAGGGAGCCATGATTAACGGCTTTTCCACATTTCTTACACTGACAGGGTTTCTTACCAGCATGAACTCTTTGATGGTAGGTAAGTTGCAAGCCACAAAAGAAGGCCTTCCCACATTCATTACATTCATAGGGTCTTTCACTAGTGTGAATTCTTTGATGATAATTAAGTTGTGAGGCACAAATAAAGGCTTTTCCACACTCTTTACATTCATAAAGTTTCTCTCCAGTATGAATTCTTTGATGATAAATAAGTTGCGAAGCACAAATGAAGGCTTTCCCACATTCCTTATCATAGAGTTTCTTAGGAACATGAACTCTCTGATGGTAAGTAAGCTGTGAGTCCTTAATAAAGGCCATTCCACATTGTTTACATTCACAGAATTTTTCATCAGAATGATTTTTCTGATGCTCAGTTTGTTGAAAGCCAAGGATAAAATACTTTCTGCATGCTTTACATTCATCAAATTTTTCAGATGAATGAATTCTCTGTTGTAAAGTAAGGGATATAGTCTGACTAAAATTAGGCATTTCTTCATAGATTACTAGTTGTCTAGAAACCTCTTTATTTCCTAGATGGCTTTCAAACTGGTCTCTGCATTCCCTATCATTTTGAAAACTTTTGTACTCATACTTATGGCTTGTAAGTTGTTCTATTATTTCCCACTGAGATGCTTCTAGTTCATAAATTTCTCTTGTTGATGGTATCTTCTTGGTTTCACACCTGGATTCCCAGTCTATAAGATAACAAGTAAACAAATGTTAATTTCAGATTCTTGGAAAAATGAAATTTCTATGGTTATAAACAGCCAACTCAAACTCAGTATCATAAAATGTCAATGGAACCAATGGAACAGAAAAGAAAAACCCAGAAATAGATACAATTATAAGTGTAAATTTAGCCCACAATAAAGGTAGCAGCCAAAATCAGTTGGGAAGAGATGGACTCTTTCTTAATAAATGAAAGCAATAAACATACGGATAAACACAGGCGACACTGATCTGAGAAAGATCCCCAGGGTTCTCCTTGTGCATGCTCAATCATTTCTGACTATTTACAGCCCCATAGACTGTAGCCCACCAAGCTCCTCTGTCCATGGAATTTTCTAGGCAAGAACACTGGAGTGGGCTGCCATTTCCTACTCCAAGGAATCTTCCCAGCCCAGGCATTGAACCCTGTGTCTCTTGCACTAGCAGGCAGATTCCTGACCACTGTGCTACCTGGGGAGCCCAGGGTTCTTACTTGATGCAAAGAATTAAACTTTCCTTCTCCCTTAAAATAAAAACAACAAAAAAGCCCACCATATAGCATAAGGATAAACATTAAAAAATTTAAAAAAAAGTTGAAATTGCATCAGTACCTTAGACATTATGTAGGATATATTCCAAATGGAACAGATGTCCTTACAAAAATGAAAACATACAAATAACTAGAATAAAACTTAGGAGATTTTTCTATAACCAAGGAATGGGGAAAGTTTTCCAAACCATAACTTGATTAAAAAAAAAAAAAAAGAATCACATTAGAGTTAAAAAAAAAAAGGCTAGCATGTCAAAAATACATTAAGAAAAGTAAAATGACAAGCTGGGAAAAAACAGAAAACTAAAGATATCTATACTTATGTTAAATCTATCTCAAAATTGTACTAGCAGGATGTCCTTGGCAGTCCAGTGATTATGACTGCACTTTCACTTCAGGGGGCACAGGTTCAAATGCTTGTCAGGTGACCAAGATCCTGCATGGTGCATAGCAAGGCCAAAAAACAAAAAAAATAATTAAAAAAAAATTACTTAATTGCACTAACAGAAAAAGAGTAAAATAGCCCAAATGTCCACCACTAGGTGGCTGGTTGGAAATAATTCACGGCATAGCCACATCATGGAATACTATGAAGCCGTTAAAAAGGAATATCTCTTCATATTAATATGGAGTGCCAATTGAAATACACTGTTAATTGTAAAAGAAATGTCAACAGAGGTATGTACAGTTATGCTCTTTTTTTTTTTAGCTATGGTCTTTTTATCTTAGGAAGGAGAGAAAGTGGAAGAAGTATAAATGTAAAATACACATTTGCTTATTTTTAAAAAGGGGGGAGGAGTAAACCCCATAGTTACAGGGTGGGAAATGTGAAGAAGCCAGGGATAGAAGTCAGATTTCTTTGAATATAATCTGTTTCGGACATTTGACTTTGGTAGTACATAATTATATTGCATAATTGTAAAACAAAATTAAATTACAAGAAAGCGTAGCTTAAAAATTCGAAACAGCAACAAAAAATATAACCCATATTTACAATTGGTAGCATAACCATAGGAGGAAACTACTTCACATAACTTTAAAACATAGCAATTTGTGAGATATACCCTATGAAGGGAATCAAAAACGGGCAAAACAATTATCTCAAATTGTTTTGAGTAATCATATTATTACTGGTAGTATAGATCTTATTTTAGAGGCTTCCTGTATAATGTGGAATAGAGTAGGTAATCATGATATTCTAATCCCACTATTCTTAGTGTCCATGATAACTGGGACTCTTGGCATGAAAGAAAATAGATGCAGCTGTTAAGTTTTTAAAAAGGGTTAAATAAAAAGCCTATAATTTAGATTAGAATTGAATTGGTATGAACTCATGTTATAGTTTATCTTTTGTTTTTAAATAAAGACTTTATTTCTTAGAGTAGTTTTAGGCTTACAGAAAAACCGAACAAAGTCCGGAGAGTTCCCACATACCCCCTTTCTTTGTCCCTCCAGGTTCCCTTATTAGTTATAACTTAATATTTTATATTGGTTCAGTACATTAGTTAAAACTGAAGAATCTATATTGATACATTACTTTATTTCTGTTCTCCCTAACTCACCTTAGCCACACTTGTTTATCTGTTGATCCTCAAAAGCATCAAACTCATTCCTACCTCTGACTTCCTCTACTATTACTAGTCTCTCTGCCTTAAACAAGTCTTCTTGGGAATTTCATGGCAGTCCTTAGGACTCTGCACTTTCACTGCCAGGGGCCTGTGTTCAGACCCTGGGAAACCAAGATCCCACAAGTCTCAAGGTATGGCCAGAAAACAAACAAAACCCAGAAAACTAAACAAAATAAAAAACTGTTGTTATCCTAGAATTTGCATGGCTTAATTACTCATCAGTTCAGTTCAGTTCAGTCACTCAGTCATGTCCAACTCTTTGCAACCCCATGAATTGCAGCACGCCAGGCCTCCCTGTCCATCAACAACTCCCAGAGTTCACTTAGACTCAAGTCCATCGAGTCAGTGATGCCATCCAGCCATTTCATCCTCTGTCCCCTTCTCCTCCTGCCCCCAATCCTTCCCAGCATCAGAGTCTTTTCCAATGAGTCAAGTTTTCGCATGAGGTGGCCAAAGTACTGGAGTTTCAGCTTAAGCATCATTCCTTCCAAAGAAACCCCAGGGCTGATCTCCTTCAGAATGGACTGGTTAGATCTCCTTGCAGTCCAAGGGACTCTCAAGAGTCTTCTCCAACACCACAGTTCAAAAGCATCAATTCTTCAGCACTCAGCTTTCTTCACAGTCCAACTCTCACATCCATACATGACCACTGGAAAAACCATAGCCTTGACTAGACGGACCTTTGTTGGCAAAGTAATGTCTCTGCTTTTCAATATGCTATCTAGGTTGGTCATAACTTTTCTTCCAAGGAGTAAGTCTTTTAATTTCATGGCTGCAGTCACCATCTGCAGTGATTTTGGAGCCCCCCAAAATAAAGTCTGACACTGTTTCCACTGTTTCCCCATCTATTTCCCATGAAGTGATGGGACCAGATGCCATGGTCTTCGTTTTCTGAATGTACTTTACTCATGTCTCCCCTCAAGTGCGAGCATCTCAGAGAGTCATCCTTAACCACTCTCTCTAAAAGAACACCCACCCCATTACTTTGTGATTTTCTCTGCCTTTTGTTTTGCTTCATTAAAATCATCATTCTTTGTATGTTTTTATTTGCTACTATTATATTTCTTCTGCTATATCAATGGGAATAGAGAATTTTTCTTGTTTACTGCTATATTCTCAATACTTAGAATACAGAGGGTATTTTAAAATATTTGCTGGATAGACTCTCATACAGGTGTCACTGGATCAGAAATATAAAATAGTAAAATGAATACCATTGGAAAAGGAAGGCAATCTCCTGTTTGAAAATACAGGAGAAATGATAGAAAATCAGGAAAGTGGTAAATGGAACAAAACTGGAAAGGGGGCAGGTAGGAACTCTCTGGGCTTTATTCAGTTTTTCCGTAAGCCTAAAATTACCTTAGGGTATTCCTTAGGTAAACAGTTTTGTCCTCCAGGGCTCAGGATTTTTACTTCACAGGTCTAGGAGGAAAAGGCATTAGTTGGGTCTTTGAGAACTTCCAAGCTAATAACTCAAAGATGTGGCCAATTAAGCAACTGGCCAAAAAAAGTTAAAATTATGTAATTTTAACAATGGCCTCCCTTTGCCTGATCATCAACTACTTACCTGGGCTCAGATCTCTTGTCACATCCTGTACAACCTTCCAAGGTTCTTTCCCTTGCTCCAATAAGGAGAGCACATCCAGCTTAGAAATGGAAACTCCTGTTTATAAGTGGAAATGGATATGGTTACACTCTGTTTAAAATGGAGCACATTGTTCAGCAAGTAACAAGGTCAATTGTAGAAAGATTAAGATGAAGGATCTATGAAGAATACAGAAGATATAGATGCCCAATGGAGCTATCCATTTCTAAGTCTATAAAGCACAAAAAACTTATTTGGGACTAGAGGTCTGAAATTCAGCTAGGCACTTCGAAACTTTTCTAAATTTCACAAAGGTTGAATTATTAGGAACAGACAAGCTTACCCACTGAGACCAGGTTGCTGTAGTTCTCCAGCATCACATCTCTGTACAGATCCTTCTGTTCCAAGTCCAGGTATGCCCATTCCTCCTGTGAGAAGTCTATGGCCACATCCTTGAACAATACTAACCTCTGAGATGACAAACCCAGTGTTAATGGTAAAACAAACAAAAAAATATTTTCTAGAAGTAATGAGAGAAGAAAAGTGTTACATAAAGTGGCCCAGAGAGAAAAGAGTTTGCAATAAGGTTAAGTAATGGAAAGGAAATTATGTGATAAATGTAGAGCACCTACTTAGTTTCTAAACATTCCTATTACTCTGTTACAGCTTCTCATGAACAGTTACAGGAATGAACAAAAGCCAGGTGAGTAGAGTTCTCTGATTAAATGAAATACTCTGTGCAAGCCCATGCATGAATGCTGTCGATTCAGTCATATCTGATTCACTACAACCCTATGTACTATGGCCCACTGGGCTCCTCTGTCCATGGGATTCTCCAGGCAAGAATACTGAAGTGGATTGCCATGCTCTCCTCCGGGGGTTTTCCCAACCCAGGGCTCAAACCCACATCTCTTACATCTCCTGCATTTGTGAGGCGGGTTCTTTACCACAAGCACTACCTGAAAAGCCTGTGTAAGCATATAACACATGCAAATTCCCAAATAAGTTGCAAGTTCTTTCCTCCCCTCTTCTCTTTAAAGAACTGAAAATAAGTAAGAGAAAGGATAGAAGGGAGGGAAGAAGGAGAGGATGGAAGAAAGAAGGAAGGGAGAAAATAGAATAACAAACCTGATGGCCCATCCAAATATCTTTTAAAATATTTATCTTAGAAAATAAGATTTTTATATAATTTAAGGGTTTATTTCCAACTTAAGTCTCAGAATAACTTAGCAATAATTTTCTCCCTTGTCCTGGCAAATCCTTTCATAGTCATCATTTTTACAAGGTATATGATATAATATATCATATTATGATTGTAATCATTTTCTTTCCTTTTTAAAAAACATTTTATTTATTTTTTGCTATACTGGACTTTTGTTGCTGCACTCGGGCTTTCTCTAGTTGTGGAGAATGGGAGCTACTCTCCCTTGTGGTATGTGGACTTCTCATTGTGGTGGCTTCTCCTGTTGCGGAGTACAGGCTCTAGTCAGGTGGGCTTCAGTAGTTCCCAAACACAGGCTCAGTAGTTGCGGCTCGTGGGTTTCAGAGCTCAGGCTCAGAAGTTGTGGTGCATGGGCTTAATTGCCCCGTGGTATGTGGGATCTTCCCAGACCAGGGCTTGAACCAGTGTTCCCTGTATTGCAAGGTGGCTTCCCAACCACTGGACCACAGAAGCCCTGTAATCATTTTCTTTTCCTTTCTTTCCCTCCTCCTATCCCATGCAATGTACAGCTAATGGGATCTTAGTGCCCTACCAGAGACTGAACCCCAGCCCTCGGCAGTGAAGGTGCAGAGTTCTAACCACTGGACCACCAGGGAATTCCCTGCAATCATTTTCTTATTTTTTGGTATTTAGTTTGTATTCCTTCTCTAATGTCAGTTCCGTTTCTAAATTCTCAAATACCTCATTCTCTGGCTCTGTTACCAGTCATCATTGCTCACTGTACACATCGCTTATTCTGAGCAATAGAAAGCCAATGAAAGATGACCTAAACTCACACAGACATGGTCCTTGACTTACACATGTTATTCAGATTCAAAACGGACGTTGTCACTGGTATTCACCGACATGATACTCTCTTTGTTCTCAGTCCTGCATTTGATCACATTCCAATCTTAAAAGCCTCACAGACCAAAGATCTCACCACATTCTGAGATAAACAGCAATTTCTATCCTAATCATCCAGAAAATAGAGTCAATGACAAAGACTGAATTTTGCATATGCAGTCCCATCTCATCAAACCACAATGACAGGAGAGGTCCTACTCTTTTCTTAATACGTTTCCTGATTTGCAGAATGGATCCCAAATATGGCTAGAGAAGACAGCTGGGGCTTAGTAAGGCAGAAAATCTGGAGGTAAGAATATTGAGCATTCATATCCTAGAAAACAAGACTATTTGATGAAGGGAAGAAAAACATCAACTCACATGGGGCATGGCTTAGAATGGCAAATTATTAGTCCTCCTCTGGCTTCTTCTTGTGGAAAAGTGCAGAGTCCTGAGAAGAGAGAGTCAGGAAGTAAAAGGAACCATGAGAACAGGCTTGCTTCTAAATGACTAAGTTAAGATAAATATTTCCTTCCCTTTTCATGGCACCTGGTCCCTTCCATGCCCCAATACACATACTGAGATTTGCAGAAATCTAAAAAATCAAATGCCTTCCTCCAAAAAACACAGATACAGAATTAATTTATGCTAGAGCAGTACCTAATTCCTATGATGTTCTTAGGGTTCTCTGACCTGAGTGGTTCACCTTTTCAGACTAGGGGACCCTGATTCAAAATGTACCCAAGTCATGCCTGCTTCGGGGCCCTCAGGCCTAGAAGTGCACTATATCCATGTATGCCAAATCCTGGAACAAAGACTTCATAGAACTAAGATCTGTGTTTTTTCCCCAGTTCCAACACACTACATACCAGAGCGTGCCTCCCTGACTTGTTCTCATGTTCCAGGTGAAAGAAGTATTTTGAGTTCAAAGTTTCATTCAGGCCACATGAAGTCACACTAGACTCATCCACTAACCAAGGAACAAACCCAAAGCATCCTTTTCTGTTTTTTTTTTTTTTTTTAATTGGAGGATAATTGCTTTACAGTGCTGTGTTGGTTTCTGCCGTACAACAATGTGAGTCAACCATAGTGTACATATATTCCCTCCATCTTGACCTTTATTTTTAATTGTATTTATTTATTTTGGTCATGCAGCTTGTAGGATCTTAGGTCCCCAACCAGGGACTGAAACCTGGGCTCTCGGGAGTGGAAGTGGGGAACATTCTTTAACAGAAAACTGCCTGGGGACTTCCCTAGTGGTTAAGACTTTGTGCTTCCATCATAGGAGGAACAGATTCAGTCCCTGGTGGGGGAGCCAAGATCAGGCATGCCACATGACTCGGCCAAAGGAAGAAAAACTGGATATTCGTCTTTTTATTGTTGAGTTGTAATAATTCCTCACACACTCTAAAAGAATCTAATTCCTTCTTGAACATGAAATTTTCAAATTTTGGATCCTGCTTTGTAGGCTATACACCTGGAGCTTCCCAGGTGGCACTAATATTTAAGAACCTGCCTGCCAATGCAGGAGACATAAGAGACGTGGGTTGGATCCCTGGATCAGGAAAATCTCCTGGAGAAGGGAATAGCAACCCACTCTAGTATTCTTGCATGGAAAATCCCATGAACAGAGCAGCCTGGCAGGGTTGCAAAGAGTTGGATACAACTGTAGTGACCTAGTGTACATGCATTGTGGGCTATATTTTCACTTTCTTTCCTTTGAAGCTGGTAAGTTTTTAATTTTGAGGAAGTCCAATTTATGTATATTTTTTTTCCCTTTGGCTGCTTATACTCTTACATTTAGGTTGATGGTGCATTTTTGTGTGTGGCATGAGGTACCATGAGCCTGTGATAAATATTTCACAAGTGCTATCTTGACTCAACACTGATGTTATGGCTAAAAACTCTCACTTCCTCTTCACAGGAAGTTGGCTAAACACCCTCCTTATATACTTCTCTTATCAAGGTCTAACACAATATAGCTTTGCTGGGCTACCCATGGATACCTCAGTAGCCTTGCCATTGTAATTTTCACTACATCTACCTTCTTCCACAAGCACAGGTATGACATTATATGGATGACCTCCTCCATAAATGGAGATTCATTTAACATGCTCATTAAGGACGTAAAAATACTCACAGAAGAGCTTACAAAAAGAGTCATAGGCCATTGCCTCATGCGTAATGTAAAGCCCTTACACTGTGGTAAAATTCCTGAAAAGTATTGGTAAAACTGGACAGCTCTATCCCAGACACTGTCCATAAACTGCTGTGAAATCTCTCAGGGACCATAAAGTCAAGTCTTATTCAGGTCTGGAAGCAACATATCTCCTTACTGACAAATTTTAATCTCACTGATGCTGTTACTTATAAACCATCCCACCGTGAAAAGAACTCATCCAACAAAAGGCTCCACAATCTCTTCAAATTAAAATCAGCAGTCATTCCTGTTAGTGGCCTCAGAGACTGCCTCTTTGTAGAGGCCACAGCAATCTCTCATGCCTCTGGACCAACTATGGCGTCCACCTACAGGCTAATGATGCAAGAAACTGTCCCCCTTTGGCCCTATGCTGTACATCATTAGAGTGACAACTGCTGGCTAGATGCTAAGGTCTCTTGGAAATAAAGGCTTTCAAAGACCCTAAGCCTGGGAATCGCTGAACCAAGATGCCTATTATGCCTTGGATCATAGAATCGGCACTCTCACAAGCTAAGTGCAAGTACTGAGGCCTCCTTGATGCATCCTGTAGGTGTAGCCAAATTCTAGGCCTCTAGAATATTCCATTTACAGGAGGGACTGGTCTTCCCTATCCCTAGTCCCTTGCTGGATGTGATGGTGCTAGAGGAAGTCACCCTTCCCCCAGAGTCCTTGACTAGGAATCCGCCTGGCATTAACTGAGTAGACAACAATGGCAGTTCACAGACTTTCTGGACAGCACCACCACCATCATGAGTGATGGAAGTCAGTGGAATGTTGCTGCTTTCCATCCCTTAACTACCATGTTCCCCATAAAGGACAGGACCCAAGGGGCAGAACAAGGGGTCAAACTTTAGGAAGTCATCTTTGCACAAATGTCCTGACCAACAAGTGGTTCTATCTGCATATTTTTACAAACTCTTGGGCCACTGCTTAAGAGTTTCCCCTTTAAGTGTAAAGAAATCAGGGAATCTCTTACCTTACAGATACTGAAACATAAATCAAAGTCACACATCTCTGCATATACAAGGCCCTTCCAGGACAATCCTGATTCCCTTCTGAGTTCCAGACATTACTGACAGTGACCAAGGCACACATTTAACTTCTCATAATACACAATGCTGGGCCCCTGGGAAAGGCATTCAATGGAACTTTCATTTCCCAATAGGTCCCAGGCAGCGGGTGTACTTAAGAGACATAATGGTCTCTTTCAACAGCTCCCTTTTAAATGGCAGTGTATAAAAGGACCCCCTACATGTGTCTCTCTCTTACCCCAAGCCTTAATCTCTCCTAATTTAAGGCCCACTGGGTGACTCACATCTCAAAGACACTTTAGGGAACTTCCTTATCACTATTTTCTGTCTGGAGCCATGTTAGGCATTACTGACAAAATGGAGGCAGGGCCCCAACCCCCTCTCCTCATCTCGCAGGCATGGCCCCAGGATGAAGGAGTTAGGCCTTGTGATTCTGCCTTGTTCTTTCCTTTCTTCAGCTGAGTTGGCTGCAAAGAATGTTAAGGTGCTTGAGAGAAGCATGAGAAAGCACAAAGCCTTCTACAGTTGTGCCCAGAAAATAATCTATAAAATAACCATTGACATTTGTTCAAGGATGTTTACAAAGAATGTTCCAGGATGAGCACATAGGCCACAGCTTGAGGCCAGGGGAAGGATTATTATCTGAGACCTGTTTGTGAGGGGAATGTTTATGGCAAAAGAAGTTTGCCAGTTTAGGGTTTAGGAATAATTAAGAATAGCTAGAAGCCTTTTTAGGAGATAGTGATCTTAAGATGCTAGGGGCAAACAGGATTTAGAAAGATAAGAAATAAACTGAGGAATGTGACATGAGTTACAATGTAACCACAAGTTAAGTATAGGACACATAAGAGAGAAAGTAGATAATAGATAGTAAAGCCAATTCTGATTCGCTGAAGCAGGAACTCTGTAGGACAACAGTGATTTCTGGAGACAATAAATCTGGGTGGGGAAAACTAAAAATGTCAAACCTCTGACCTAATGCTTTTGTCAAAGTATAAAAGAAAACCTGAAGCTTGAAATAAACATGTAGTTCCATACTATAAGTCAGAGGCTACATTATCATCTGCCGACACCACTCACCCCTTCAGGCTGATTTCCTGGCTGCTGGAGCTGAACTCTGGCAATTTTCTATATTTAGAAGGGAATATGTCTCACCCTCCACACACATGAAGACATCACATATGAACTCTTTTAATAATAAAGTCTCCCTCTATCTTTATGGATTTTTCAATACTGCTGTCATTTCATCAGGGCTGGAAGTCAGATAGAGGGCACATACTCTCTTCAGACTCATTAACTGTCCCATGGGAGAAGCATCTGTCTACCTAGTATGTGATCCATTTGAGCCTAACTTTCCCTCCCCAGGAAACCTTGCCCAATATTTGGATTATAAAGGTTTGGAAATAAATCTGAGCTCTCTTTCTGATCCGTTCCAGCAAATTCAAATCAGTGCTCCTAGGTTAAGCCTCTTAATCTACAGGAAATACAGAAAAACATGTTAATTATACAGTGGGAAACTATATGGAACAAATCACCTAGTTTCTTACAAATACATTGCAAGCAGAGAGAGACAAAGGAGAATAAGAAATCATGGTTTCCAAAAAAGACTTTACTAGGAGAGTTATAAATGAATCATAAAACATGGGTCTTATCTGAATCCAGATTCAAAGAAACCTCAAAAATTTCCAAAGTTATTTGCACCGTTCAGTTCAGTTCAGTTGCTCAGTCATGTCCGACTCTTTGCGACCCCACGGACTGCAGCATGCCAGGCCTCCTTGTCCATCACCAACTCCCAGAGTCCACCCAAACCCATGTCCATTGAGTTGGTGATGCCATCCAACCATCTCATCCTCTGTCGTCCCCTTCTCCTACCCTTAATCTTTCCCAGCATCAGGGTCTTTGCAAATGAGTCAGCTCTTCACATCAGGTGGCCAAAGTATTGGAGTTTCAACTTCAACATCAGTCCTTCCAATGAATATTCGGGACTGATTTTCTTTAGGATGGACTGGCTGGATCTCCTTGCAGTCTAAGAGAATCTCAAGAGTCTTCTCCAACACCACAGTTCAAAAGCATCCATTCTTTGGCACTCAGCTTTCTATATAGTCCAACTCTCACATCCATACATGACTACTGGAAAAACCACAGCCTTGACTAGACAGACCTTTGTTGGCAAAGTAATGTCTCTACTTTTTTATACACTATCTAGGTTGGTCATAACTTTCCTCCCAAGAAGTAAGCGTCTTTTAATTTCATGGCTGCAGTCACCACCTGCAGTTATTTTGGAGCCCCCCAAAATAAAGTCTGACACTGTTTCCACTGTTTCCCCATCTATTTGCCATGAAGTGATGGGACCGGATGCCATGATCTTAGTTTTCTGAATGTTGAGCTTTAAACCAACTTTTTCACTCTCCTCTTTCACTTTCATCAAGAGGCTTTTTAGTTCTTCTTCACTTTCTGCCATAAGGGTGGTGTCATCTGCATATCTGAGGTTGTTGCTATTTCTCCTGGCAATCTTGATTCCAACCTGTGCTTCATCCAGCCCGACATTTTGCATGATGCACTCTGCATGTAAGTTAAATAAGCAGGGTGACAACATACAGCCTTGGTGTACTCCTTTTCCTATTTGGAACCAGTCTCTTGTTCCATGTCCATTTCTAACTGTTGCTTCCTGACCCGCATACAGATTTCTCATGGGACAGGTCAGGGGGTCTGGTATTCCCATCTTTTTCAGAATTCTCCACAGTTTATTGTGAGCTGCACAGGCAAAGGCTTTGGCATAGTCAATAAAGCAGAAATAGATGTTTTTCTGGAACTCTCTTGCTTTTTCAATGGTCCAGTGGATGTTGGCAATTTGATCTCTGGTTCCTGCCTTTTCTAAAACCAGCTTGAATATCTGGAAGTTCACGGTTCATGTATTGTTGAAGCCTTTGAGCATTACTTTATTAGCATGTGAGATGAGTGCAATAGTGTGGAAGTTTGAGCATTCTTCGGCATTTCCTTTCTTTGGGATCAGAATGAAAACACCTTTTCCAGTCCTGTGGCCACTGCTGAGTTTTCCAAATTTGCTGGCATATTGAGTGCAGCACTTTCATGTTTGCCCTGAGGGGAAGTCTAAGTACTGAGAGGGTAACAGGCAGGAAGGCCAGGGGTCTCCAGATGGAGGAAATAGCCAGCAAGTGTCAGACATTTTTATCTCTCTTAAGCAGCAGGAGGAAACAAACTCTATACAAATTTAAAAGGAGGTTTTTCTTAAAATTCTGTGTTGCCATAGTGACACCTGGTTTCACCTGAAGTTAACCAATGCCTTTTTCTTATGGAAATGTTTGTCTTAAGCTATGTTAATATACTATACATTTACCCCAAACTCTGTCTTCAATTTGGTTCCTCCTTTTGGCTCAGAACCTACTTGACAAACCAGTATGTTATACTCAGATATTGTTCCTCTAATCTATGTAAATGAAACTATTTGTACGGTGATCTGCCCTTCTTCAAGATTCAAGTTAATCATTTTATGGCCCAAGATAAACCACTTGGTGCCAAGATTATCCCAAAATGCATCTTATGGGTGAGGGGCCTGGTGCCATTCTGAGTTTTGAGACATTCCTTTCTTTCATTAACAGACTGCTGGTGACTATGTAATATCCAGCTGAAGACTAGCAGGGGGGGTACTCTTTCTGCCTCCTTCTGATGCCTATGTCAGAAGCTTTCTCTATCTCCTTTATACTTTAATAAAACTTTATTACACAAAAGCTCTGAGCGATCAAGCCTCGTCTCTGGCCCCGGATTGAATTCTTCTCCTCTGGGGGCCAAGAATCCCATCGTCGTGATTCAACAACAACCTTTCAGTACTAACTGGACATCTGATTATTAAACAAGTATTGTTTACTTTAAGGGAAAATAATGGTATTGTGATTAAATTTTTAAAAAGACTCATCATTCTCATATACACTGAAATGTTAATGCCTGAAATCATACATATTTGAAAAATGAAGGCATTTGCTTCAGAATAACAGTGGGGTGGGCAGCCTGTGTGCATGCTAAGTTGCTTTAGTCGGGTCCAACTCTTTGTGACCCTATGGACTGTAGCCCACCAGGCTCCCCATCCAAGGGATTCTCCAGGCCAGAATCCTGGAGTGGGTCCCTCCTCCAGGGATCTTTCTGACCCAGAGATCGAACCCTTGTCTCTGCCATCTTCTGCACTGGCAGGTAGGTTCTTTACCATGAGCACCACCTGGGATGCCCCTGGGGTGGGCAGAGGTATAAATTAGACAAGACTGGCTATGAGTCAATCATTACTGGAGATGAGCAAAGGATGGTACATAGAGGTTCATTAATATTTTGTCTATTTTTGTATAGTTTGAATTTTTCAAAATAAAAAGTTAAAGAAAATGCTGATCATGGATCAGTGAATTGATTTTACCACACACACACAAATAAGGAAACAACCCCATGGTTTGAAAAGCTCTACAATAGCACATTAATAACTTTCTTAAGTTTTCTAACAACCAGAAAAGCACCTTGAAGAAAACATAAAATCAGAAAAAATTAATTAGTAAAGTGATGACACAGCCTCTCTGAGGGAAAATATAGCAAGAACATTTAAAATTTAAAGTTCACACGTAAGTAGGCCCAGAAAGTGGCATTCATCCTACCAACAAACTTCTCAAATGAGCATTTACACAAGGATATTTATCCCATCACTGTTTACAATAGCAAAAGACTGACAAACACTTAAAAGTTAATAAGGATCAGTTTTTTAAATTATAGAAGTATGAAATACAGTTCAGCTATAAAAAGAGAGTAACCCTTCAAATACTAATGTAGGTAGAGGATCCCCCTGAAAGTACTCAAGACACTGGTCACACTGTTTGCCTTTGAAGTGGGAAATCTACATGACAAAAGGCACAGCTGGGAGAGAGAATTCGCTGAACACTCTTTTGAACATTTTAAATACTTATAGTATCATCTCTTAACAAACCTGAGAAGAAAATACTAAAAGAAATGCTTCAAGTTTCACTCTGTGGGATTTATTGTATTTCTTCAAAATTCATAGAAAAGGACTAAGCATACAGGTGGTATTAAAATATTTGGCACATCAATATGGGTACCTCAGGTTAAAAGGAGAGATATGGAGTGGAACAGCTTCTTTGGGTCCATTCCTCTACCCTTCCCCCAACCCTGATTAATTACTCTTTGGAATAGCAAGGCCCAAGAACCAGATCACTGAAAGGATCCTTGCTGTGGATTTTCAAGATATAGAAAAATAAATCCTGAAAATCCAGAAAGCAATACAGATACAAAAAAGACAAAAACAACTTACCTTAGATAAAATGCTTGATTGTCCAACAGCTGCTCTTCCCTTGGTCTCTGGTCACCTGTGTAAGAAAAGTTGGTAAGAATTAAAAAATCTTCAGACACCAAGCCTTTCTTTCAGGCAAGACTGATTTGTTAGAAACAACATCTTCTATTCCCCTTGCCCGACCCCCATGCTCCTGTTTTGCTCAAAGTTTTAATTTCCATTTCAGGGTCCAAGGATTTGTTAACAAAAGAAACCACTCAAACAATTTCAATATTTAATAGAGAATTATCTAACTTACTTTCAATACACAATCCTTAAAAGAAAAAAAGAAAACCGGAAACAGTAAAACTGTAACAGCATATACATCATCTACTTGGAGTCTACTAGCATCCAGAACCAAACAGCACAGGGAAATCCCCTCTAACAGCAATCTGGAGTCACAGTTTCGAAACAGTCCCCGGCGGTGCGTTCAACCCACTGGTGAGAATTCAAAATTGCAGTTCCTGCTTATAATTTCGGGGGAAAACCGATACCATCATCAGTTTGCTAGCAAGTTGCAGCTCTGAAACTCAATCTTTTTTACAATGCCGTTTATTTATCTAGCGAGTCAAAGGATTTCGTTAACGCGGGGTTAACGAATCTCAGATCTCCAAGGACTCAAAAATCCCAAGACCCGCTCCCTATCTTATCTATGTGCCCCTCGGCTTCTTTGGAACAACCGGTGCACTGTGGAACGGGCATGTAGTAAGGGCAGTGTGCTGGCAGGTCAGAAGCACTGCTTTCTTGTCTCTGAGGTCTGAACAAGACTACTTCCATTTAATTTCCCTAACAGCACCCTCATTCCTGAATTTTAAAAGACACTCAGCAGAAAGTTGGTGAGTGACTTGAGCAATGACGCCCTCCCTTTCCGGGAACCAGGGTGGAAGTGGAGAATCCCCACAGGTTCACCCGGTGGATTACTGAGGGGCGAGATTGAAATCTTACTACCTCCGTTTCTGTTTCTGGCTCTAAAATTCTTATTCTGCGATCAGGTCTCTGACTTGAAGACAAGTTCTTTACTTGGTCATTCGCGCAAAGTCACACAACCGTACTGATGGCTGAAGACACAATTACCACTCTCGCAAGTGTTCACACACAAAATCATGCAATCTCATAGGCACATCACGTTACACACACACACACACACACACACACACACACACACACACACACAGAGGCGCGCTAACGCCTGAGACTCTAGACACGGCCGGTCTCTGCACCGCGGCTCAGACAGCGCCTCACCTTCAGCTTCCCCGGCGTCCTGCAGGGTACCAGCGAACAAGGTAGTTTCACACTCCGCCCTCCCCACGCCGCAGGGCCGCTCAACTGATTTAAATACAGCAGCGCTGAAAACTTGGTAGGAAGTGGCGTAACACCCGCAGGTTTCTGGGAAATGTAGTCCAACACCGAAAGACCCGAGAGAGCCTGCAATCCAGAGCCCTCTTCGAGCCCTCCTCGGTACCTTAATCCTGCAAGGGTATCAGGCACGATCTGTGGTCCTCCGCTGACTCCCGAGGGCAGGGAAGGGTGGGGGAGAATCACTCCGTTCGGCTGTAGTTCAGACTGTGAAGAGGACCCTCCACGGGCATTCTGGAGGGAAGCTTATTTCCGCCATGGGGACTTCTGGGACTTGCAGTGTGTTTAAGAGCCCCAGCTCCAGGAGTTCGTGATGGACAGGGAAGCCTGGCGTGTCGCAGTCCATGGGGTCGCAAAGAGTCGGACTTGACTGTGAGACTGACCCCTAGAACTAAGAGCCCCAGAGGGCAGAGTGGCATCGTCCTGTCCTCAGTCCCAGCTTGGGCGGGGCTGCGATGGGTGCCGCCAAAGAGTACTAGAGTCCGAAGGTCCTGGCAGGTGGAGGGGAAGATAGAGCAGATTCTGAGGAAACGGAAGGAGAGGAATCCCCAGGCACTAAGCGCAGCCTGGCCTGTTGTAGGAGGGCATGAGAAGAGTGACCCTTCAGTGCTGGTGTGAGTACATTTGCTTCAGTTTGTGACCTTGGGTGGAGTGGGGTTGGTGGTTGTGTAGCTGTTCCTGAGACAGTTTTTTTTTTTTAATTTATTTTTAATTGGAGGATAATTGCTTTATAATATTGTGTTGGTTTCTTCCATACATCAACACAAATCAGCCCTAAGTATATATATGTCCCCTTCTTCTTAACTTTCCCAACCCACCCCCTCCCCATCCCACCTGTTTGGGTTGTCACAGAGCACCAGGTTGAGCTCCCTGCCATCCTAAGCAAATTTCACTGGGTATCTAATTTTACATATGGGTAATGTGTATGTTTCAGTGCTACTCTCTCAATTCGTCCCACCTTCTCCTTCCCCTGCCTGAGAAAGTTTTTATGATTTTTTTAAGTGTTTAAATACTCTTTGAACATAACATGCAAAAAAAAAAAAAAAAAGTGCCTAAATCATTAGAGTAGAGCTGGGTGAATTTTCTTGCATTTCTTTTCCTTTTTTGATGGTTTTGTTCACTGCCTCCTGCAGAGTATTATGAACCTCTGTCGATAGTTTTCAGGCACTCTAACTACCAGATCTAATCCCTTGAATCTATTTGTCACCTCCACTGTATAATCATAAGGGATTTGATTTAGGTCATGGCTGAATGGCCTAGTGATTTCCCCCTCTTAGTTAGACTGAATTTTGCTATAAGAAACTGATGATCTGAGCCACAGCCAGCTCCAGGTCTTGTTTTTGCTTAAATCAAATCCCTTATGACTATACAGTGGAAGTGACAAATAGACTCAAAGGATTAGATCTGATACAGTGCCTGAATAACTATGGATGGAGGTTCGTGACAGTGTACAAGAGGCAGTGATCAAGACCATCCCCAAGAAAAAGAAATGCAAAAAGGCAAAATGGTTGTCTGACAAGGCCTTAAGAATAGTTGAGAAAAGAAGAGAAGCTAAAGGCAAAGGAGAAAAGGAAAGATATACCCACTTGAATGCAGAATTCCAAAGACTAGCAAGGAGAGATAAGAAAGCCTTCCTCAGAGATCAATGCAAAGAAATAGCAGAAGACAACAGAATGGGAAAGACTAGAGATCTCTTCAAGAAAATTAGAGATACCAAGGGAACATTTCACACAAAGATGAGCACAATAAAGTACAGAAATCCTCTGGACCTAACAGAGGCAGAAGATATTAAGAAGAGGTGGCAAGAATACATGGAACTATGATACAAAAAAGATCTTCATGACCCAGATAACCACAATGCTCTAGGTGATCACTCACCTAGAGCCAAACATCCTGGAAAGCAAAGTCAAGTTGTCATTAGGAAGCATCACTATGAACAAAGCTAGTGGACGTGATGGAATTCCAGTTGAGCTATTTCAAATCCTAAAAGATGATGCTGTGAAAGTGCTGCACTCAATATGCCAGCAAATCTGGAAAACTCAGCAGTGGCCCCAGGATTGGAAAAGGTCAGTTTTCATTCCAGTCCCAAAGAAAGGCAGCGCCAAATGTTCAAACATTTGGCAGTAGAATGTTCAAACTACGGCACAATCGCACTCAACTCACATGCTAGCAAAGTAATGCTCAAAATTCTCTAAGCCAGGCTTCAACAAGTGAACCGTGAACTTCCAGATGTTCAAGCTGGTTTTGGAAAGGGCAGAGGAACCAGAGATCAAATTGCCAACATCTGCTGGACCATTGAAAAAGCAAGAGAGTTCCAGAAAAACATCTACTTCTTTATTGACAACACCAAAGCCTTTGACTGTGTGGATCACAATAAACTGTGGATAATTCTGAAAGAGATGGGAATACCAGACCACCTGACCTGCCTCTTGAGAAACCTTGCAGGTCAGGAAGCAACAGTTAGAACTGGACATGGAACAAGAGACTGGTTCCAAATCAGGAAAGGAGTATGTCAAGGCTGTATATTGTCACCCTGTTTATTTAACTTACATGCAGAGTACATCATGCACAATGCCGGGCTGGATGAAGCATAAGCTGGAATCAAGATTGTCAGAAGAAATAGCAACAACCTCAGATATGCAGATGACACCACCCTTATGGTAGAAAGTGAAGAAGAACTAAAGAGCCTCTTGATGAAAGGGAAAGAGGAGAGTGAAAAAGTTGGTTTAAAGCTCAACATTCAGAAAACTAAGATCATGGCATCCGGTCCCATCACTTCATGGCAAATAGATAGGGAAACAGTGGAAACAGTGTCAGACTTTAGTTTTTGGGGGCTCCAAAATCACTGCAGATGGTGATTGCAGCCATGAAATTAAAAGACGCTTACTTCTTGGAAGGAAAGTTATGACCAACCTAGATAGTGTATAAAAAAGCAGAGACATTACTTTTCCAACAAAGGTCTGTCTAGTCAAGGCTGTGGTTTTTCCAGTAGTCATGTATGGATGTGAGAGTGGACTATAAAGAAAGCTGAGTGCAGAAGAATTAATGCTTTTGAACTGTGGTGTTGGAGAAAACTCTTGAGAGTCCCTTGGACTGCAAGGAGATCCAACTAGTCCATCCTAAAGAGATCAGTCCTGGGTGCTCATTGGAGGGACTGATGTTGAAGCTGAAACTCCAATACTTTGGCCACCTTATGTGGAGAGCTGACTCATTGGGAAAGACCCTGATGCTGGGAAAGATTGAAGGCAGGAGGAGAAGGGGATGACAGAGGGTGAGATGGCTGGATGGCATCACTGACTCAATGGACATGAGTTTGCAAAAACTCTGGGATTTGGTGATGGACAGGGAGGCCTGGCATGCTGCAGTCCATGGGGTTGCAAAGAGTCAGACATGATTGAGCAACTGAACTGAACTGATATGATAGAGCCTCTCCATTTTCAGTTGCAAAGAATGTAATCAATCAGATTTCAGTATTGACCGTTTGGTGACGTGAATGTGTAAGGTTATCTCTTGTATTGTTAGAAAAGGGTGTTTGCACTGGTTTGTATGACTAATGTGTTCTCTTGGCAAAACTCTGTTAGCCTTTGCCCTGCTTCATTTTTTACTCCAAGGTCAAACTTGCCTGTTACTCTAGGTATCTTTGGACACCCTACTTGGACAAGTTCCCAAGATGAAAGGTTGTTGCTGAGCTGTGAAAGACACCGAGATTCTTGGCCTCTGGAGGAGAGGAATTCAATCTGGGGCCAGTCATGAGGCTTGATGGCTCAGAGCTTTTGAGTGACAAAGTTTTATTAAAGTATAAAGGCAATAGAGAAAGCTTCTGATGTAGACATCAGAAGCGGGCAGAAAGATTGCCCCCCGCTAGTCTTTGGCAGGAAGTTATATAGCCAGTCGCAGGCTGCTAATTAGAGAAAGGAAATGTCTCAAACTCAGAGAGTAGCACCAGGTCCCTCACCCACAACATACATTTTGAGATAACATTGGCACAAGGTGAGTCATCCTGGGCCATAAAATGATTGACGTGAATCTTGAAGAAAGGCAGATTTCCAAGCAAATATATAGTCTCATTAACATAGCTTAAGAGAACATTTCCATGAGTAAAACATACTGGTTTGTCAAGCACGTTCTGAGACTTAGGAGAACGGACTTGAAGAAAGATAGCATCTAGGATAAATACATAGTTCATTAACAAAGTTTAAGAAAAATATTTCCATAAGAAAAACACATTGGTTAGGGCAAGATTTGAGAAAAGTTAAGTTCAGGTGGAACCAGGTGTCATCATGGCAACAAAGAATTTTAAAAGAAACCTCCTTTTAAATTTGTATAGAGAAGGGAAAAAATTCTGACACATGTAGTTTGTTTCCTCCTGCTGCTTAAGAGAGAGATTAAAAATGTCTGACACTTGCAGCTTATTTCCTCCATTTGGAGACCCCTACCCTTCCTGCCTGTTACTCTCTCATGGTGTTAAGGAGTGTTTTCTCATTTCATTCTTTTACATGTAGCTGTCCAGTTTTCCCAGCACCACTTATAGACTGTCTGATGCTGGGAAAGATTGAAGGCAAAAGCAGAAGGGGGTGTCAGAGGAGTAGATGGTTAGACAGCATCTCTGACTCAATGGACATGAATTTGAGCAAACTCTAGGAGATAGTGGAGAACAGAGGAGCCTGGAGTGCCACAGTCCATGGGGTCTCAAAGAGTTACACACAACTTAGTGACTGAACCACAACTTTCCTCCATTATATATTCTTGCCTTCATTGTCATAGATTAGGTGGCCACAGATGTGTAGGTTTATCTCTGGGCTTGCTATCCAGTTCCATTGATCTATATCTCTGTTTTTGTGCCAGTACCATACAGTTTGATCACCGTAACTTTGTAGTATAGTCCGAAGCCAAGGAGCCTGATTCCTCCAGCTCTGTTATTCTTAAGACTGCGTTTGCTATTTGGAGTCTTTTGTTTCCATGTAAAATGTTAATTTTTTAAAAATTCTGTGAAGAATGCCCTTGGTAATTTGTTGGGGACTGCATTGAATCTGTAGATTGCTTTGGATAGCAGAGTCATTTTCATAATAGTCATTCTTTCAATCCAAGAACATGGTATATCTCTCCATCTATTCTTGTCATCTTTGACTTCTTTCGTCAATATCTTAGTTTTCTGAGTATAGGTCTTTGCCTCCTTAGGTAGGTTTCCTCCTACATTATTTTATTCTTTTCAATGTGACGGTAAATAGGACTGTTCCCTGAATCTCTCTGATCTTTTGTTGTTAGTGTATAGGAATGAATCTCTTGCTTTTTCAATTGAAATCAGTCCCTCTGACTTTTCATTTTGCTTAACTTTCTCTGCCTCTATAAATTTAGAAGAAAGTTACCTATTGCAGCCTTGAAGGGATGTTCTTATGTGAGAATATCCCGAGAGATTCTGCAGGTACCCAATGCCTTTGTTTGGAGAGCTGGATTTTTCATGGGCACAAGTAATATCTTTCTTTAGGGTGTGCTGACAGCTATAACTCTTGTAGGAGGTGGGGTTGGAGATGGAGGGGCTAGAGCTTGGGTCGGGAGTAAGGTGTCCTCGGCTCAAGAGTTGTCACTGCCCTACTCAGGGCAGAATTTGATCCCAGGTTGTTGGAGCAGAAGTCCTGAGGGTCAGACCCAAGCTAGTTCTGTTTTATGAACCATGCCCCTCACTTCAGGCTGGGGGCCCTGGAGCAAGAGGGCCTTGCAAGGGGGCCCATGTCAGCTACAGAGGTCTGAGCTGTCTCCAATGTGCTGCCCATGCACACACCAGCAATTGCTTCCCTCACTCTGTTTAGATAAAACCTTGAGTGCTGGCAAAGTTCATCTTAGTCTTTCCAATGCAGTCAATTTTTCCCCTTCCCTATTTCTTCAACAGAGTGCTGGAATCTCTCCTCAGGAAATCTGAACATCTACAAAGTGTCTCTCACCTGTGGGTGTCTGCTGAAGTCAGCACTCTCCAGGTTTACCTTAAGTGCAGCCAAGAAGGACTGGGGCCAGTTTATAGACTCCTGCTGGTTCAACAGCCCATATACCAAGAACTATCTGCCTATTACATGATATACACATGTGGGCGAGACTCCTCTCAAGTCCACTGGGCTATAGTGCTGGATCCCACAACAACTTCAGAGGCAATTTGTTTGTGGATATATGCCAAGTTTACTTGTGGGCATCTTATGCCACTATAAGGCTAATATTATTTTTCAGTGTTCAGATTTTTATGAAAGAGCTATCCTATTTTTTAAAGTTTTATGATTTACTTTTGCCTTCTTAAATTTACATTCTTTATTCTTCATTAAGATGAATCATTCTTGTTCAATAAGGGATACATGTTGCTCAAACTTTGCCTATGTTCACTTACATAAATGTCTTTTCCTCGTAATGTCTTTGATGTTGAATAAGGTAGAGATCACCGTTCAAACTTTTTCCATAAATAACAAAGACTGAGAAGATAATAATGATGATGGCTAAATTAACCAAGTATTTATTATGTGATAGGCACAACTGTAGAATCCCCATAATTTGCTTCAGAACCACACTAATTATGACCACAGTACCATAAACACATCACATATGCACATAAAAGGATCTGGAAGAATGAGCAAGTTAGTTAATGCTGGGGAAGTAACTAAGTTCAGGGATGTTAGCCAAAGGGAAGTAAGATTTTACGGATGATGTATAAATCATGTAAAGCAGAAGAGATCCACACATTATCTTGAAAATGAACAACAAATAAAGCAGACACATTCAAAAGGGGCCAACAAAGTAACTCTTTATGATGAAAAATTTTTTCTGTATTTGACAAAAATAAGGGTTTGATAAAAACAGGTAAATACTTTAATGCCAGTGGAATTGTAACAATATATTTACAGAGAAAGAATATTAAAAGAAGGTTATAGCATGATCATACTTCTTTCAAAAGCAATGCCAGATATAATCTTAAAGGGTTTGCTCCAAAAATTTGACAGTGATTATCTATGACTGGTAAGATTACAGATAACTATATCTATTTTTAACTCATATTTACATTTTTATGTAGGAAAACTGTTCTGCAAAAAGAATAGTATAAAGTTTATAAAAGAAAAATAAAACAACCTTTCAAAACAAAAAGTATATATCCATAAGACATTAAAGGATATGTAAAAGTAACCATAACTTAACACAAACAGCGTGAAAAACAGATACAAACGCAGATATGCAAATTTGAAAACAAATAAGTGATATTTAAGCTTTATATGTATAAAAATGTACTATCAAACAATAAAAATATAAAAATAGATATGGTTATTGAATAAATGATATTAGTATGAGAAATGGGGGAGAGAGAAAAAGGGTAAATTTAGACCCTCAATAATAATTTAAAATAATTTTGAAATGGATCAGCAATTCTGTATAATACACAAAAAAATAAGAACATTAAAAACAAAGTAGCAAGGTTAGCCCCTGAATAAATTTCAATGTTTAAAATAAAGGCAATATACAATAAAAGATTTTTCAATTTTTAATATTAACAAGTATGAATTTTCTGAAAATAGTGAAGGAATGAATTTAGATAAAAATCTTCTAATATTTTATTCAGATTGGTTTAAATAATTTTTTTTATATATGAATTTTCTCAGACTGACTAACTGGTAAAGTATAAGTAAGGTATATGTACTTACATTTGTGGGCATTCTCACTAGTATGAATTTTCTTATTGTATGCTTCCTTAACTATATAATTCCAACTTTATGGAGTTTCTAATTCACAGAGCTTCTCACCAGCATGATTTTTCTTATGTTGCTGAATTTCTGAACCCCTCCCCAAAGCTTTCCCACATGCCTTACATTCATAGAGCTTCTCAGCAGTATGGATTCTCTGATGCTGAGTAAAGGTTGAGCCAGTACCAAAAGTCTTCCCACATTCCTTACATTCATAGGGTTTCTGACCAGTGTGTATTCTCTGGTGCCGATTAAGAGCTGAGCCACTACTAAAGGACTTTCTACATTCTCTACATTCATAGGGTTTTTCACCAGTGTGAATTAGCTGGTGTTGGATAAGTTTTGAGCCACTACTGAAAGCCTTCCCACATTCCTTACATTCATAAGGCTTCTCACCAGTATGAATTCTCTGATGTTGAGTGAGGTCTGAACCACTACTAAAGGCCTTCCCACATTCCTTACACTCATAGGGTTTCTCACCAGTGTGCATTCTTTGATGCTGAATAAGTTTTGAACCACTTCTAAAGGCTTTCTCACATTCCTTACACTCATAAGGTTTCTCACCAGTGTGAATTCTCTGATGTTGAGTGAGATCTGAGCCACTATTGAAAGCCTTCCCACATTCCTTACACACATAAGGTTTCTCACCAGTGTGAATTCTTTGATGTCGAGTAAGGGCTGATCCAAAACTAAATGCTTTCCCACATTCATTACATATATATGGTTTCTCACCGGTATGAATTCTCTGATGCCGAGTAAGGGCTGAACCACTACTAAAGGCCATTCCACATCCTTTACATTCATAAGGTTTCTCACCAGTGTGAACTCTTCGATGCTGAGTAAGGTTGGAACCACTGCCAAAGGCTTTTCCACAATCCTTACATTCATAAGGTTTCTCACCTGTGTGGATTCTGTGATGCCGAGTAAGGGCTGATTCAAAACTAAACGACTTCCCACATACCTTACACTCATAAGGCTTTTCACCACTGTGAATTATCTGATGTCGAATAAGGCCTGATCCAAAACTAAAGGCTTTCCCACATTCCTTACATTCATATGGTTTCTCACCAGTGTGAATTCGCTGATGGTGAGTAAGGTTTGAGCCACTACCAAAGGCCTTCCCACATTCATTACATTCATAAGGTTTTTCACCAGTATGAATTCTTTGATGGTAAGCAAGATTTGCACCACTACCAAAGGCCTTGCCACATTCTTTACATTCATAAGGTTTCTCACCAGTATGAATTCGCTGATGTCGAATAAGGACTGATACAAAACTAAAATCCTTCCCACATTCCTTACATTCAAGGAGTTTCTCATCAGGATGAATTCTCTGATGCTGGGTATTGAAAGTGGGCATGTCTTCAGGAGTAAATATCATTTGACTGAAATGTCCTTCCTGAGATTCCTGTTTTCTCTCAAACTGGCTTTTACATTCCCAATCACCTCTGAAACGTGAGTACGCAATGCTGTTTTTTATAAGTCTTTCCATTATCTCCCACCAGGATGATTCTATTCCATAAATATCCTTTTTCAGATATTATTCTTGGTCTCAACTTTGATTCAGAGTCTGAAAGAAAATATAAAAACATTCACTTTGTGTGTGTGTGTGTTCTGGGAGAATTAAGCTTTTATAATAGATATGAAAAGACTTAAACTCATTTTCATAAACAGTAAGTGGCTTATACAGTTCTCATTTATGATTGAACACCTAGACAAACAGATAAGGAAATGGAATGAGAAGAAACACTAGAAGGTGAAAGACTTATTTAGGAAAACAGTTTAAGTCAATCATTCCTGAATAGTGATTTAGATAAAAACAACCTAAAGAAGTAAGGATCTAAATAATTATAAATATGTCCAGGCCCCACCCCAATTTTATTAGAGGATAATCCTAATAAATTTAAAAATGAGCATAATTGTCATTTAACTCATTTCTTAGGGTTGTTTAGAGCTTTAAGTAACTATACTAGGAAGGAAACTTCTAGGATAGATGGTCATAAATTGCATCCCTGAAGGAGACAGAAGAGAAAGTTACTCTAGATATAGTAGCATCTTGATGAAAGATTAATGAACTGAATAAGTCTGGAATTAGCAATAAAGGAGGAAGATTCTTTTGTAGTTAGAATATAGTTTGTTTATGCCATTTGATAAAATCCATGTTTACTTAGAAAGTCTATGAGGTTAATCTTGGGAGAACAAAAAAGGGGACTTGCAAAGGCCACAGCAGAGTAATTGAGAGTTTAGTTCTAAAGTCACAGAAAAGGAATGATAAGATAGGAGGTTATATGATACTTGTGGAAAATTACAAGAAGGATGCAGATAGATGAGTTCTCTGAACATCAGTGGTTATTGAAATGATTCTGAAATCACATATAATGTTTTTACACAGTTGTATAAAATAATGCCACCGTGTTTGGTAGCTATCATTTTGGAAGACCTAAAAGTGATTGGAAAAGGATTCAGAGACATCAATTAAGACCTTGAACAAATAAACAACTCAAGTCCCCAGAGGTAAAAATATTTCAGCTCCAGTCTTTTTCTGCATTACTCAAACAACAAGCTTGTTTAAATATGTCTTGGGGCTTCAGTGGTAAACAACCAGGCTGCCAATGCAGGAGATGTAAGAGACATGGGTTCAATTCCTAGGTTGGGAAGATCCCCTAGAGGAGGGCATGGCAACGTATTCCAGCATTCTTGCCTGGAAAATCCCATGTACAGAGGAGCCTGGTGGGCTACAGTCCATAGGGTTGCAAAGGGTCAGACACGACTGAAGTGACTTAGCATATACGCATGCAGTCCTCACTGGGGAGTTAGAGCTTCAACATATGAATTAGAGACGAGAGGACACAATTGAGCACATAATATTCACTAAAGCAAGGGTCATAGGAGCAGAGTGATACTGCTCTAACTGGAACCATGTTCATATATCAACAAGAATGGATTAAAATTAATTTAAAAAATCAAACAGATTACAAACAGGAACAAATGAACCTCAAAGTATTTCAAATGAATAACACAGCCACACTGAAGGAGGGGATTAAGAAATGAATTCAAATAAATTTGAAGACAGTATTTTAACTATGTACCCTTATTCTGAAGATGAAGAGAACTATAAACAAATACTGAGCTCCATTTAGTAGGTTTGATAGTTACTGTAGTATAGGTTAGGAAATTGAAAACTATGTTATATTATAGAATTGAACAAATTAGTAAATATAATGAGGATAATGAGAGTCAGGTTTTTAACTACTGGAGAAGGGAGATACAAATCTGGAACAGGATTCAGACCAGACTGAATACTGTAGTCCCATCACTCAGATCTTGGTTTCTAAATATTCTTTACAGCAAGAAACCAGGCTATTTAGAAAAATTACTTACTTCAGGCTGGAGCCAGGAGAGTAAATAGAAATAAGCCTGTAACATCTTGGGCCAGAAAGAGAGGAAATGCTCAAAGAATCATGAGGAAAATCAAAAGTACAAAGAAGCCAGCCTGAATAGACTCCCATTGACCAAATCTGGGACAATTTGAGTATCAAAATAAATGGTAACACATTATATAACACACTGAATAAATGAAAATCTACAAATATATAGTGATATAACAAATGAACACATAAGTGAGTGATAAGGGAATGCTCTCCTTCACAGTCGAATACCAACTAATTAGTACAGACAAAATCAACTTCACTGTGTTGTTTCCTAGGGACAAGAGTATTCTCTAACATAACCACAATATAGTCACTAAAATAAGAGATTTTAACAACAGTGCATTATAGTCAATATACAATTTTGTGTGTGTGTGTTTGGTCATGTGTGGATGTGAAGCAATGGCAACCTACTCCAGTACTCTTGCCTGGCAAATCCCATGGACGGAGGAGCCTGGTAGGCTGCAGTCCATGGGGTCGCTAGGAGTCAGACACGATTGAGCGACTTCACTTTTCACTTTCATGCATTGGAGAAGGAAATGGCAACCCACTCCAGTGTTCTTGCCTGGAGAATCCCAGGGATGGGGGAGCCTGGTGGGCTGCCGTCTCCGGGGTCGCACAGAGTTGGACACGACTGAAGTGACTTAGCAGCAGCAGCAGCATGGATGTGAAAATTGGACTGTGAAAAAGGCTGAGCGCCGAAGAATTGATGCTTTTGAACTGTGGTGTTGGAGAAGACTCTTGAGAGTCCCTCGGACTGCAAGGAGATCCAACCAGTCCATTCTGAAGGAGATCAGCCCTGGGATTTCTTTGGAAGGAATGATGCTAAAGCTGAAACTCCAGTACTTTGGCCACCTCATGCAAAGAGTTGACTGATTGGAAAAAACTCTGATGCTGGGAGGGATTGGGGGCAGGAGGACAAGGGGAAGACAGAGGATGAGATGGCTGGATGGCATCAGTGACTCTATGGACATGAGTCTGAGTGAACTCCGGGAGCTGGTGATGGACAGGGAGGCCTGGCGTGCTGCGATTCATGGGGTTGCAAAGGGTCGGACACGACTGAGCGACTGAACTGATGCATGCATACATAGAGACACAGAACAACTGCAAATTCACACAGGAATGATAATACACATGGAACAAAATGTAAACTGCTGGTGATTCTAAGCAAAGAGTATCCAAGAATACTTTGTATTATTCTTGTAACTTTTCTGCAATTTGAATAAAAATTTAAATTAATCAAAATTTAAAAGTTACTGAAAACAAAGTAAGACACAGTCCTAAGTAATTCTCATGTTAATGTGAGCCTAAATAGAAATATAAAATACTTAGAAATAAAGTGAAAAGGAGAGTAATACATAGAAAAAACCTGGACACAGGAAAACTATCCCCCTCAAAAGAAAATTTAATAACATTAAACTCTTAAAAAAAAAAACTGATTTGATTTCAACACTGCAAGAAACTCAAAACACGGCAGGAAAAAATTAATGAAGATAAAAACAATATAAAAATGTTAAAATACGTAAGATTCAGAAAACTCAAACCTTGCTTTTGAAAAGAATATGAAGACTGCTGATTAAACATATATGTATGCTATTTCCTTTAGGTATTGTCCCAAAACACCATTAAAACGACCAAACAATGGTAGTTTCATAATGTTAACTGCTGGCAAGAGTACAGGTATGACAGATATTACTGATTGCCTCCTTCAACATCATCCCTCTCCTACTTTGCTACAAGAATTTTTTTCCACCAGCTCCAGAAAATGAATCATGCTTTGTCTAAGCCAGTGGTTATGAATTCTGATTGCTATTAGAATCAATTGGATAGCTTAAAAAAAAATATTCTAAGACTTGAACCCCACTCCAGACCAATTAAATCTTAATGTTTGTCTAGTCATCTTGTATGAGCTTAAGTCATTGTCAACTGTGACAGCACACTAGAATTATCAGATGATCTTGTATTTAATTTTTTTTTTAATTTATTTTTTGGCTGTACTGGGTCTTTGTTGCTGTGTGCCAGCTTTCTGTAATTGCGCTGAGCAAGGGCTACTCTCTAGTTGCAATGCCTAGGCTTCTCACTGCAGTGGCTTCCCTTGTTGTGCAGCAGCGGCTCTAGTCAAGTGGGCTTCAGTAGTTGCAGCACAACAGCTCAGTAGCTGCAGCTTGTGGGTCCACGACTTAGCGATGTCACTTTCACTTTTCACTTTCATGCATTGGAGAAGGAAATGGCAACCCACTCCAGTTTTCTTGTCTGGAGAATCCCAAGGACGGGGGAGCCTGGTGGGCTGCCGTCTATGGGGTCGCACAGAGTCAGACACGACTGAAGTGACTTAGCAGCTACTTTATGGTCCAACTCTCATATCCGTACATGATTACTGGAAAAACCACAGCTTTGACTTTATGGACCTTTGTTGGCAAAGTGATGTCTCTTTTTAATATGCTGTCTAGGTTTGTCATAGGTTTCTTAACTACTAAATGACACTAAGTGGTTAGGCCCTGTTTTAAGGGCTTTATATGAACCAACTCAATCCTTGGACCAATCTTATAATGCAGTTACTTTCCACATTTTGCAGGATGTACTTATAATTCTTTTTATACAGAAATATTTTTCAATGAAAAACAGTACCACATACACATTTATATGTGCATGCATTTTGGGAAGGGACATGCCTTGAGGCATGTGGGATCTTAGTTCCTCAACCAGGGATCAACCTAGATGCCCTGCAGTGGTTAGAAAGTTTAGAGTCCTAATGACTGGACCACAAAGGAATTACTCATGTATATACATTTTTAATAGGATAAATAATTAATTGATAACAGCAGCTACCTTTGGGTACTTTGGGTAGATAGCTCAGTTAAGTCTTTCAGTCGTGTCTGACTCTTCGTGACCCCATGGGCTGTAGCATGCCAAGCTTCCCTGTCCTTCACCAACTCCCAGAGTTTACTCAAACTCATGGCCATCGAGTCTGTGATGCCATCCAACCATCTCATCCTCTGTCGTCCCATTCTCCTCCTGACTTCAGTCTTTCCCAACATCAGGGTCTTTTCCAATGAGTCAGTTCTTCATATCAAGTGGCCAAAGAATTGGGAGTTTCAACTTCAGCATCAGTCCTTCCAATGAATATTCAGGACTGATTTCCTTTAAGATTGACTGGTTGGATCTCCTTGCAGTCCAAGGGACTCAAAAGAGTCTTCTGCAACACCACAGTTCAAAAGCATTGATTCTTTGGCGCTCAGCTTTCTTTATAGTCCAACTCTCACATCCATACATGACTACTGAAAAAAACATAGCTTTGATTAGACGGACTTTTGTTGGCTAATGTCTCTGCTTTTTAATACGTTGTATAGGTTGGTCATAGCCTTCTTCCAAGGGGCAAGCATCTTTTAATTTCATGGCTGCAGTCACCATTTGCAGTGATGAGCCTGGGTAGGTTCCTAGGACTGGGGATTGTAGTTACATGGATATGAAGCCCTTCATAACACAAAATTTTTTATAACAAAATTATTAGTTATATTATAATTATCATTTAACTAAAAATAAAATTTAAAAAGGAAAACACTAGCATTCAGCCTAAGAGCTGCTCATTGTTTATAATGGCAATAATTTATAAGCAAACCATGTTTAAAAAAGGGAGCTGGGTAAAATGGTAACATGATGCAGCCATTACAACTCATGGTAAAGATAAATGTATAACAACATGGACAGTTGTTCACATTGTGTTTTGGCATGATAAAGATGGGTTATAAGTCAGTAGCCAGAATATGATCACATTTAGAAAACAATTCTAAGTGTTGACAGCAGTTGTCTTTAATTGACAGGATTACAGATAACTTCTGTTACTTGTTTGTGCTTCTCCATAGTTTTCAAATTTGTTGTAATAAATATTTTTTTTGTAATGAAAGGAATAGCAAATACAGCTATATTCAGAATAGTGATATATTTGAGCAGGTATTCAAAGATTTAAAAGAAAAGAAATGATCAAAACATGGCACAAGTAAGCACAGAGACATAAATTTTAAAAATTCAAATATATAGGGACTTCCCTGGTGGTCCAGTGGTTAAGATTCCACCTTGTAGTGCAGGGGACTTGGATTCAATCCCTGGTCAGGGAACTAAGATCTCACATGCTGTGCAGCAATTAAGTCCACATGCCACAACTACCAAGTGCTCTGGAGCCCTTACGCCACAACTAAAGAGCCCATGTGCTGCAACTACTGGACTACTGAGCCCACACACCACAACTGGACACCACAAGCAGTAACTGGAATGTCTGTGTGCTGCAAGGAAAGATCCTGCATGATGCAATGAAGATCCTGCATGCTGCAACTGAGACCCAACGTAACCAGATAAATACATTTTAAAAAATTCAAATTGATAATGCAAACTATGTAAATAGTTTAACAAGTAGGCAATGTACAACGTAATGTACCACTATTATGCTAAGTGAAGTAAGGAGGACAGAGAAAGAAAAATACTGTATGAGCTCACTTATATGTAGAATTTAAACAAATAAAAACCAAGTGCATAGATATAGAGAACACACTGTTGGTTGCCAGAAATGGGGTCGAGAGTGACAGTCCAAGGGACTCTCAAGAGTGGGAATGGGTAAAGGAAGTCAAAAGGTACAAACTTCCAGTTATGAAATAAGTCTTGGTGATACAATGTATAGTATGGCATATAGTTACTACTGTATTGCATATTTGAAAATTGCTAAGAGAGAAAATCTTAAAAGTCATAAGAAAACACAATTTTTATACTATGTATACTGATGGATATTAGACTCCCTGTGGTGATCACTTTATAATACAGTTGACCCTTGAATAGCATAGGTCTGAACTGACTAGTTCCATTTATATGTGGTGTCTTTTTCAGTAGTAAATACTACAATGCTACAGGATCAGAGTTCCTTGGACTGTAAGGAGATCCAACTAGTCCATCCTAAAGGAAATAAGTGCTGAATATTCATTGGAAGGACTGATGCTGAAGCTGAAACTCCAATACTCTGGCCACCTGATGCAAAGAACTGACTCACTGGAAAAGACCTTGATGCTGGGAAAGCTTGAAGGCAGTAGGAGAAGGAGACAACAGAGGATGAGATGGTTGGATGGCATCACCAACTCGATGGACGTGAGTTTGAGTAAACTCTGGGAGTTGGTGAAGGACAGGGAGGCCGGGCGTGCTGCAGTCCATGGTGTTGCAAAGAGTCAGACACAACTGAGCAACTGAACTAAACAGAACAGGATCTGTGGTGGATTAAATCTGAGAATGCAGATACAAAGGAACCATGGATATGGAGGACCAACTATAAGTTATATGAAGATTTTTTAACACAGAATCAGCGCTCCTAACCCCCACATTAAGGGTCAACTGTATATACAAATTTGAATCATTACGTTGTACACCTGAAACAAATATAATGTTATATGTTGATTTAACCTCAACAACAACAAAAAAATCCTTCAAGACCTACCCAAAGACTTCTGGGCAACTGCTTTATACCATAATTGATTTAGAGATCCCAAGAATGGGAAATAAAGGAAAGGGAAGCTAATATTTACTGAATTTCTGATGTGTACCAAGTGTACCATTGGCATCACTGACTCAATGGACACAAGTTTAAGCAAACTCTGGGAGATGGTGAAGATAGGGAAGCTGGGCATGCTGTAGTCCATGGGGTAGCAAAAAGTCAGATACGACTTAGCAACTGAACAACAACCAAGTGTTTTACACATCTTTCATTCTCAACATTGAGAATGAGAACCTCTCATTCACAGGTTAAGCAGCTCACAGGTGGTGTAGCTGAGATCAGAGACCACATTTGACACTGCTGCTGCTGCTGCTGCTAAGTCACTTCAGTCGTGTCCGACTCTGTGCGATCCCATAGATGGCAGCCCACCAGGCTTCGCCATCCCTGGGATTCTCCAGGCAAGAACACTGGAGTGGGTTGCCATTTCCTTCTCCAATGCATGAAAGTGAAAAGTGAAAGTGAAGTCACCGAGTCATGTCCAACTCTCAGCAACCCCATGGACTGCAGCCTACCAGGCTCCTCCGTCCATGGGATTTTCCAGGCAAGAGTACTGGAGTGGGGTGCCATTGCCTTCTCCAACATTTGACACTAGAGCCCATAATTTTTACACCATGTTACAGAGACTAGTGTAAATTACAAAAAAAAAAAAACCAAAAAACAAAAAAAAACCCCGAGGGATGGTTTGTTTCTTTTTTTCTGATGGAGTCTATTTTTAAACTAAAGTGATATTGAGAATAGATGGCAAAGAGGGAGGATAGTTGTGGAGGGGGGGAGGTTTTGAGGAGATTGGGAAAGAGAAGTGGAAAGGGTATTTAAAAAATAAATATAATATAGGGAGAACAGTAAAAGGAACCATGCACAACAGACTTGATTGGATCTGAATGTTATTAAAATAAAAATATTAAACAATACATATCTGATTCTAAGTTTATATCTCCTTTTTATATCCCTCACTTCAAAAATGTATTTGAGGATGCTAAGAATAAAAGAAAAAAAATCATACACAAAGGTCATATATCATAGGTACTCAATATCAAATCTCAGGCTAAGATATGCTATAATTGATCACGTGTGAAGTGCTCAAATTCCTGGCAGTCAGTGCAGAAGGGAAATACTATATACAATGGATTAAATTCTTCCTATTTGCCAAGTACTATTTTAGGAGATAAGCAAGACCTTGCTGAAAAACATGTAGAAGATGTAATATCAATTGAGAGGTTAATGTTATTATTAGAAGACTTCTCAAATTTATACTCACATGATTATAGATACAATGCAATCCAATCAAATCCCAAAAGATGTTTGAGCGGAACCAAGCTATTTCAAAAATTTATATGGATATGAAAAGAACACAAACAGCCAAGATATTCTTAAGGAACAAGAAGGTAAGAGGATTTGCTCCAAATATTCCAAAGTCACAGTGAATACTTAACAGCTATATTAATAGCATAGTATTGTTGTGAGGGGAGACAAACAGAGCAATAGAACAAAATATAAAGTCCAGAAACAAGACGTAGCCATAATGTGTGCTAAGTTGCTTCAGTCATGTCCTACTCTTTGCGACCCTATGGACTGTAGCCCACCAGGCTCCTTTGTCCATGGGATTTTCCAGGCAAAGAGTGCTGGAGTGAGTTCCCATACCCTCTTCCAGAAGATCTTCCCAACCCAAGGATAGAACCCACATCTCTTACGTCTCCTGCATTGGCAGGCAGGTTCTTTACCACTAGCACCACCTTTGTAACTATAATGGCACTGCAGCTCAGTGTAAAAAAGATGAACTTTTCAATAAATGATACTGGAGCAACTGGATACCCACTTAGGGGATAAAATGAAATTGAATCCCTACCCTACACTAATCAATTCCACGAAGTGTAAAGACAGAAATGTTAAGGCAAAAACCTAGGGAGCTTTTAGAAGCAAACACAAGAAAATCTTCATTACCTCAAGGTAGCAGAAAATTTCTTTAAAAAGCACTAACTACCGAAAAAGATTTCATCACATTGAAATCCAAAACCTCTACTCACCAGAAGGCAGCAGAGTGAAAAACCAAGCCAGAGCAGAAGATATTTTTTGTCACATATGCAACTGCCAGTAAATTAAAATATGCACGCACGCTTGTGTGCCCAGTGACTTCAGTCAAGTCCAACTCTTTTGTAGCCTCATGGACTGCAGCCTGCCAGGCTCCTCTGTCCATGGGATTATCTCAGAAAAAATATTGGACTGGGCTGCCATTTCCTCCTTCAGGAGATCTTCCCGACTCAGAGATCGAACCCACATCTCCTGCATCTCCTGCATTGGAAGGTGAATTATTTACCACTGAGCCACAAGGGAAGCCCAAACTAAATACAAATGATACATAATATATGTATTATGTATATAGATTACACACACACACACACACACACACACACACATATATATATTCAATTGCTATAAATCAGTCAGAGAAAAACAACCCAATTAAAAACTGGCAAAATATCTGAACAAATATTTTGCAAAAGGGGATATCTCCTGTAGCTCATACAATAAAGAATCTGCCTGCAGTGCAGGAGACCTGTGTTAGATCCCTGGGTCAGGAAGATCCTTTAGAGAAGGGAATGGCATCCTACTCCAGTATTCTTGCCTGGAGAATCCCATGGACAGAGGAGCCCGGTGGGCTACAGTCCATGGGTTTGCAAAGAATTGGACATGACTGAGTGACTAAGCACACAGGTGGGCAAGAACTGATGTTCAATTTCACTGATAATATAGGCATATCAGTGAAATGTGGTAATACTAGATATTTAATTGGCAAAAGTTTTAAAGTGTGACAGCGCCAAGAGCTGGCATGACTATAAACAAAAGGAATCTTTGTTACTGCTGATACAAGTAAAAAACTTGCACAGTATCTTTAGAGACCAGTTTGGCATTGTCCAGTAAAACTGAAGATGTACAAACCCTAGTCCTCAACAAGTGAATTACAATTTTATTACATATTAAAGAAATATAAGCACACATGTACCAAAATATCTGCACAAAATATTCACAGTCACATTGCTTATAACATTCAAAAACTGTAAGCAAGTCAATTGTCCATGAAGAATAGAACAGATTAGTAAATCGATACTATTATACAGTGAGACAGTGTGTATAGAGCAATTGAAAAAATGAACTATAGTTATGGGAAATATGAATGAAGTTCACAAATATTTTTAATGAAAAAAAAAGACAAAAGAATGTCTGTTCATACAAAGATAGAAAATGGACAAAAACTAACTTACATGATTTTGGAATTCATATCAAAGCTCTAAGTGAAAGACAAAGAAATGATCAAGTGGTTATCACCAGAAGAGCATAATTGTTTATGACTGTGGAGGAGTATATCAGAGGCTGCTTTATAGATGGCTGTATTCTTTTTCTTGATTCCTTACATGGGTGTTTATAATTATTTGCACAACTGGGTATCAAATGCCATTTCTATATATAATTTGAAAAAATGAAGACATAGGCATTCAAATAAATATGCATCTCTAAAAATGTTTCAAATATTAAAGTATGTGGGAAGATACTGAGAGGGTTGCTGGGAGCCAGCATGAGGAACTCCACCCATGGCAAAGGTCATGAGGAAGGAGGCTTCAGCATACGCAAAGGCGGGATCGAGCCTCAGGAAACCCCCTGTTCCCGAGCATCTACCGCCAAAACCAGAGTCTGTTTTATGCTCTCACCTACACCTCTGACTTTACAGGGGGCTCTCCCCCACCACCACCTCTCTCGGAGAAGGAGTTAACTTGCAGTTCCAGTTAATAAAAATTCCTGGGCGTGACAAGAGTGTTTCAACTTACAAACTCCTCTGAAGGTTCTCTAGCCTGCCTGAGCGGGTTCATCCGGCCACATGTGATTGTTTACAGCCTCCCAACCGTGAGAGGCATGAGATGCTTTAAACCTTCTATATACAGACTCTTTTGAGAAATTAGAAAATTATTAGTATAGTATAGTAGATTGATTAGAAATTATATTGGTGAAGGGTTTTCATTTGTTGAGCCAATATTTGCTGCTCAATCTCCATATTCCTTGCTCTTATAATGAATATAACTAGCATATAGGAAAAATAAGTATTAACCTTTAAGATTAATCATGTTAAACCTTAGGCTAAGTAAATTCCTTTCTTGATTGTAACCCACTACACCCTCACCCTAAAGGAATGCAACTTCATTTGGAAGGTGGCGCTTGGTTTAAGAAAAAATCACCCCTGGAAAAAGTAAGTTTTCTGGTTGACTGACCGTTATCAGAAAGGGCCATAAAATGTCAGCAGGCCTCATGGCCAGAAGATGATGTAAAACCCATAAGACCTTTGTATAATTTTATATGAAGCACCTGGTTTTGACAAGGGTCAGGTCTGCTGACCTCCGCGTGACTCTGTATTCATCCCTATGTATAACAAAAAGTATATAAGCAAACCTGAAAAATAAAGAAATCAGATCAGTTTATGGAAAGACTGATTCCCCTGTATTGTTTCTTTCTTGCTCCCTGTTTTTCTGGCTGAATTCCCATCTGGAGCGTGGGTGCTCGCCACGTCTACTTACTTGCCCTGGCTTCTAAGATCCGTGAGAGAGGGAGCCCAAGGCAGGGCACCCTCCAATATTCAAATGGGCGCCAGTGGCCCAACATAGATGGTGCAAACTCCTTGTCTTGGAGTTTTATTGGTATCCCATGTAAACCAAGTTATTCAGCCTCTTTTTCTCCACTAATATTTCCTACTACACTATCCATTTCTAATCTCTCTCTATATCTGTAATTAAAGAAGTTTTTTCCTAGGATGCCGATTCTGTCTCCCCTTCGAATTACCCTGGATCCACCGGGGCTAGACCCTGGCAGAGGGTAACAGGCAGGAAGGCTAGGGACCCCCAAGTGGAGGAAATAGACTGCAAGTGTCAGACTTTTGTTTTTCCTTCTTTGTACAAAATTAAAAGGAGGTTTCTTTTAAAATTCTGTGTTGCCATGACGACATCTGGTTCCACCTGAACTTAACTTTTCTCAAACCTTGAGCTAACTGATGTGTTTTTATTATGGAAATGTTTTTCTTAAGCTATGTTTAATGAACTATGTATTTACATTAGACTCTATCTTTTTTCAAGTCGTTTCCACCCAAGACTCAGAACCTATAATGGCTCAACAAACCAGTATGTTTTATTCATGGAAATGTTCTCTTAAGCTATGTTAATGAGACTATATATTTGCTTAGAAACCTGTCTTTTTTCAAGATTCATGTCAAATGTTTGACATCTTGGGGGCTCATCCGTGATTCTTCAGGACAAGATAAGGATGCTTGGAGCTCTAGTTCTTTGTTCTCCTAGCAAACACGTTTTCTGCCATACTTTACTAGCTCTACAGTGTGCTTGTGTGTGTGACTGATTGAAAGAGACACACATGTGTGAACCAAGAGCTGTGTTCCAATCTGCAGTTCCACAGTGACCTCACACAGCTTATGGCAGAAACCCTGTTGGGGGATTATACCAACCTGCTAATGTCAAGAGGCACCCAATGTCTCCTCCAGGGGAGCAGCCAGAGATGGATGAAGCATGTAGACCAAACTCTCCTTTCTCAGTCAGACTTTCTAGTCTCTTTGACCATTTCATAAATTCCTGAGAATTAGAACTACTAACCTAATCTGTTGGATCATAGACTTTCAAGAGATTTGTGATCTATGCTGTTACTGTGTACTGTTCCATATGTCCCAAACTTGAAGAGCCCCAAAGATGAAAGGCTCATGTTGCTATGAGCCATGAATGATGCCAGGATTCTTGGCCTCCTCCGGAGGATAGGAATTCGATCTGGGGCCAGTGACAAGGCTTGATAGCTCAGAGCTTTTGTGTAATAAAGTTTTATTAAAGTATAAAACAGATAGAGAAAGCTTTTGACATAGACATCAGAAGTGGGCAGAGAGACTGCCCCCTAATATACCTGTTAGCAAGCTGCTAATTAGATAAAGGAAATGTCTAAAAACTCTGAGAGTGGCACCAGGCCATTCACCCACAACATGAATTTTTGAGATAGCACTGGCACAGGGTGAGTCATCCTGGGCCATAAAATGACTGACATGAATCTTAAAGAAAGGCAGGGCTCCAAGCAAATACATAGTCTCGTTAACATAGTTTAAGAGAACATTTCCTTGAGTAAAACATACTGTTTTGTTGAGCCATTATAGGTTCTGAGTCTTAGGTGGAAACGACTTGAAAAAAGACAGAGTCTAATGTAAATACATAGTTCATTAAACATAGCTTAAGAAAAATATTTCCATAATAAAAACACATTAGTTAGCTCAAGGTTTGAGAAAAGTTAAGTTCAGGTGGAAACAGGTGTCATGGCAACACAGAATTTTAAAAGAAACCTCCTTTTAATTTTGTACAGAGAAGGAAAAAAAAGGTCTGACATTTGCAGTCTATTTCCTCTGCTTGGGGGACCCTAGCCTTCCTGCCTGTTACCCTCTCAATACTTAAATATAATTTTATGTTAAAATGTATACTACAAATGGTAAATACTAAATAAATTCAATTTTAAAAACCACATTTTATATGTGTACATAAAACATACTATAAAAAGGTAGCATTGGTTTTAACTGGAAATTTAATTTTCTTCATTGAGGATAGCTGTATGTTTGTAATTAAAGATAATTTCACTTTTATAATAAAAAAGATTTTTTTAAGACAGCTTAAAGAAAAATTAAATCATTTGACAAATTAGGAAGAAAAAAGTCATGTGTGTAGATTGGGGTTTAGAGCAAATCACATTTCTCAAAGGAAAAAAATTCCATGGATCAGGTCACCTGACAGGCAAGAAATTTTCAAGAGAAGGAAAGCAAGTCATATCTTGACAAAGAAAAGAGGATTTCGGGAAACAAGGGGAAATGATAAGCTACCTTGCAGGTGCCTTGTGGATGGTCAACAGGCATTCTTTATTCCACTCTGGAAGACTGTGCAAGTAGAGCAGAGCTGGGGAGGGAGAAAGGAGTCAGGAAAAATCAGGTTCTTCTGGGAGTCCAAGTCAATCTACCACCTACAGATATTAGCCCAGAAAAGGCTTGTGCATCCTGCTCAATACCAGCATGATAGAAGCACAGGGTCATTTGCAGTTCTGGGCAGACTCTGCCCCTGGGCTCCAACTCCTGGGAACAGAGCGCTGGAGTCACAAAGACACAGACAAAGGCGGCCCACACCTACAGTGCTATATAGATACATAATCATAGAAACTCACTCATACCACGGGGCACTCAGGCACCCCAGAGGGCCACTCAATCATACACACTCTGGGGACAGTCAGTCACGATCGCAGTCAAAGGCACCCCCAGGTACTCACATTCCCATTGACAACCCATCATGGGGACACAATGACAACAAATTCAGACGCACCCTACCCACCAACAATATCACAAACACACCCCCAAGGGGAAATAGTTAGAAATCTCACAGTTAAGCCACCCCACGCCCACCGCTCAGCAAATGTTCATCAATACACACACAAAGTGGATACACAGCTTTGCAACCTCAGTCAAAGAACTTCACACTCACAAACAGTGCCACACCCGGTCACAAAGTTAAACTCCATCACACATGCACCATTATAACTGCAAATCAAGCCCGCCTCCCCGCCTTTACAGTTTGGTACAGGGTCACACAGACACAGAGACACAATCACAATCAGACACACACTCCTCACAATCTCCCCTTCCCAGCTGGCTGGCTCCCGTAGAGGCCGGAGGTTCCAGACACGCCCAGCTCCAACCCATCTCACCTATGATTCCTCAGGTCTGTCTGGTCAGCACCGCTCCACTGTACTTGAAACAAATAGAGCCCAGCAGCTCCCACAGCACCCAGAGGCTATTTGCCCCTACCCGCCAGAAAAACCCGCCCACTCCTCAGGAGAAGGTCTGCTTCTCGCGGGAGGGAGCACCAGGCCTAGAGGCCTCTGGGAGATGTAGTCCAGAGAGAGAGAGAGCGCGACAGAGCGAGAGCGAGAGGCTGTTAAGAGCTATCTCCAATTTAGAGAGAGCCTCTAAAAGCTATCCTGAGTTCCCCGTGGCGAGGAACCTGGACCTGGCAGCGCACCTGAGGCTTCCGCGAGTCTCAACTGACAAGAATTCCATGAGCAAGCTTTAGTCAAGCCGACTCCACTGACTCCATCACCCTGTCCACTGGCTATAAACCCCGAGCGACTGTTATATACCAAGTTGAGGTAAATCTCTCTTCCCTATTGCAATAGTCTTTAATAACGCTTTCCTTATGTGTATAACTTGTTTGGTGCAACTTTTCTTTGACACAGCCCCGTCTCAAGTTTCTGTTGAGGCTCTCGCAGGTTTTGGCGCTCACTCTGCAACATAGTGAGCCCCACGGCGTCCCGGGAAATGTAGTCCAGGACTTCGCCAACGGCAGGACGGACTCGGCCAAGGTAAACTGCGTTCCCTAGGCTCGGAGGCGGGGCCTGGCCTCAGCTAAATGCACAGGAGGCGGCTCAAGGTTACGCTTTGATCTGGGAGCGCTCAGATACCCTTGAGAAAAGCTGCTGAGGAACGTGTTGGAGAACCAGAAGAGAGAACCCGAAAGTGTGTCTGGGACCAAAGCAGCCTCGGGAGTTTAAAGGGGAGAAATTCACAAGTCCAGACACATGAGAGAGTGGGTAAAGGAGGGTCCTAGTATGAGACCATGATGAGATTGCGAGTGTGACTACATTTAGGGGTTAGTTGAATGAAAGAGAGACTGCATGCGGTGAGGGAGAGGTAGCATCAAGATTGAGTGGTTTTGTGAGGATAGAGGGTCATATTGTGGGCTTGTGTGGTTGGGAGTATGTGTGTGTGTGTGAGAGAGAGAGAGAGAGAGAGATGCATGATTGTGGGTCACTGTATGGGTGGCTGAGATAGTGGAAAAATCTGAATCCTCTCAGCCGCATTTCCTCTTCAAATGGAGATATTTGGTCAAAAACAGAAGTAGTGACATTTGAAGATATTTGGATAAACAGCACCAAGCAGAGAAAACAACTAAACATAAATGCTGTGGGTGAGACATAAGCCTCTCAATGGACACAAATTTGAGCAAACTTCGGGAGATAGTGAAGGACAGGGAAGCCTGACAGGCTGCTGTTCATGGGGTTGCAAAGAGTCAGACACGACTGAGTGATGAACAATAACAACAAGCCATAAGCCTGGTATATTCAGTGAGCAGCAACTAGGAAAGTGGGACAAAGTGGAGAGTAGTAAATGAGGTAAAACAGCTAATGAGAAGACTGATTATGGAAAATATTTTATGAAGTTTGGTTAGTCTTAGTGAGATGTAAAAGCAATAGTGGGTTTTGAACAGAAGAGTGACATGATCTTATATTTAAAAGAAATCATTTGGAGTGCTGAGTAGAGAGTAGGGTGTAGGGGGACACTAGCCAATGGGCTGGTGGAATAATCCGGATAAGAGATAATGGTGACTCAAGTCTAGGGTGATGGCAGTGGTAGTTTTGAGAACTAGTTGGATTCTAGATGCATTTTGAAGATAGAGCTAAATGGATTGGGTAATAGATCTGATGAGGGAAATGAGAGAAAAAGAGGACCCTAAGCCAACCCACATATTTTTAGATCAAGAAACCAGAATTGTCATTTACTGAGATATAACTAGAATGAACAAGTTTTAGTGGGCAGGTCATTTGTCTTTGCTCTGCTGAACCTCTGAGATCAGTAAGGCAAGATGAGAATTCTATGGAAATCTGTTAAGATAAAACTAAATATAGTAACAGGTTGTTTGGGATTGAGTGGTGGCATCCTAGAGATATGTCCACATCCTAACTCCCAAGACCTGTGAATGTGACCTTATTTGGGAAAAAAAAAGTGGGGGTGGTTCTTTACAGATGTAATTAAGATAAGGATATCTAGGTGAGATTATCCTGGATTATCTGGATGTGACGTAAATCCACTTACAATAAACAGAAGATGAGAAGACATAGAAGAAGGCCATATGAGGAAAAGGCAGAGACTGAAGTTAAGCAGCAACAACCTAAGAACATCTGAAGTATTCCTGATTTTTGCCTTGTGTTTTGGGAATGCCTTGATTTTTCTTGGCTTTTTACAAACTTTTTAATTTTTTTGATGTTGTTGAAAGCCATTTGTTTAGGGCAGTAGTATGCAGGAAAAGGTTAACATAGCAGAGTTGAGAAAACTTATCCTTTAAAGGTCTGCTTGAAGTTTGGCTCTTAATTTACAACTAGAATTTAAGATTTTGAGAAGATTGCCATTATCCTAATTGATAAGACTGGCTCACTATGTCTACAATGTTTGTTCAAACAATGTAATTTATGCTAAATACTTGCTTTCCTTCTGAGAGTCTGAAATTCTGGTATGTGCCAGGCAGAGCCTGCCTATGCAGCCAAGCCCCAATGAAAATACTAGATACTGAGTTTCTAACGAGCTCCCCTGGTTGTTACCATTTCACATGCACTGTCAAAACTCGTTCTTGGGGAATTAATGGCCTTTGTGGCTCCGCTGGGAAAGGATCCTTGGAAACATGGGGCTGGTTTTTCCTGAAGTTTGTCCAGTGTACCTTTTCTTTTTGCTGATTTTGCTTTGTATTGTTTTCCTGGAATTCTCCCAGTGAATCCTTGAAGCTTGGAGGGAGGGTTGATCCTGGAGTCTGGCAACACCATAGAAACTGAGGAAAATAATTTTTATACCTGAATTGGCATATATTTCCTTTTGTAAAGCCTTTAGTGTGGAGTTTTGAGTTAGTTAGGAGTTTTAACAACTAAGTAAATTCATACAGTTTCATTGTATTTATGTAAATTTCAAAGATAGCTAAGTGACAAATCAAGATATTATACTAACAAGACAGTGGTCAGTTGGTATCTTGGGGTCAGAAATGATCACAGGGGGTGGGCATTTCTTCTTGAGGTACCAATAAGGTACCAACATACCAAGATTCTCCGCTTGTATGACGTTACCCTGAACTTACACATTCTATGTCCTTTTCTTCCAGTATTTTTGATTTCACAATTAAAATATTTAAAGATTACCTGATGATTTTGAAAATGTTGAAAGAACTACTCCTCCATCAGAAAGTTTAGACATACATCTAAATGATAAGCACAGTTCAAGAGGGAGGGGACACATGCATACTTACGGCTGATTCATGCTGTACAGCACAAACCAACAACATTGTGAAGGAATTATCCTCCAATTAAAAATAAAAAAATAAATGATAATCTCATAAAGAAAGAAACAAAGTAAAAAACAGCTGGCAAGTATTATTTTCAGCAAAAATAATAGCTCAGACATGAATAACATTTACAAAATACTAATGTAACCATGAAAATTAATTTAAACCAATTTAAGTGTAATTGGAACAAGGTAAGTGTTTGCTGTTGTGAAGGATACTGGAGGAGGTGCTCCCATGGCTTCTCAGACAGGGGACCCTCCACCCCCCTCACCCCAGTTCAGTTCAGTTCAGTCACTCAGTCATGTCCGACTGTTTGCGACCCCATGAATCGCAGCATGCCAGGCCTCCCTGTCCATCACCAACTCCCGGAGTTCACACAGACTCATGTGCATCGAGTTGGTGATGCCATCCAGCCATCTCATCCTCTGTTGTCCCCTTCTCCTCCTGCCCCCAATCCCTCCCAGCATTAGGGTTTTTTCCAGGGAGTCAACTCTTCTCACTGAGGTGGCCAAAGTATTGGAGTTTCAGCCTCAGCATCAGTCCTTCCAATGAACAGCCAGGACTGGTCTCCTTTAGGATGGACTGGTTGGCTCTCCTTGCAGTCGAAGGGACTCTCAAGAGTCTTCTCCAACACTACAGTTCAAAAGCATCAATTTGGTGCTCAGCTTTCTTCACAGTCCAACTCTCACATCCATACATGACCACTGGAAAAACCATAGCCTTGACTAGACAGACTTTTGTTGGCCAAGTAATAGCTCTGCTTTTTAATATGCTATCTAGGTTGGTCATAACTTTCCTTCTTTTAATTTCATGGCTACAATCACCATCTGCAGTGATTTTGGAGTCCCCCAAAATAAAGTCTGACACTGTTTCTACTGTTTCCCCATCTCTTTGCCACGAAGTGATGGGACCAGATGCCGTGATCTTCGTTTTCTGAATGTTGAGCTTTAAGCCAACCTTTTCACTCTCCTCTTTCACTTTCATCAAGAAGCTTTATAGTTCCTCTTGACTTTCTGCCATAAGGGTGGTGTCATCTGCATATCTGAGGTTATTGATATTTCTCCCAGCAATCTCGATTCCAGCTGTGCTTCATCCAGCCCAGCATTCCTCATGATGTACTCTGCATATAAGTTAAATAACCAGGGTGACAATATACAGCCATGACGCATAGTCTTTTTCCTATTTGGAACCATCTGTTGTTCCGTGTCCAGTTCTAACTGTTGCTTCCTGACCTGCATACAGGTTTCTGAAGAGGCAGGTCAGGTGGTCTGGTATTCCCATCTCTTTCAGAATTGTCCACAGTTTGTGGTGATTCACACAGTCAAAAGCTTTGGCATAGTCAATAAAGCAGAAATAGATGTTTTTCTGGAACTCTCTTGCTTTGTCGATGATCCAACGGATGTTGACAATTTGATCTCTGGTTCCTCTGCCTTTTCAAAAACCAGGTTGAACATCTGGAAGTTCACGGTTCACATATTGCTGAAGCCTGGCTTGGAGAATTTTGAGCATTACTTTACTAGTGTGTGAGATGAGTGCAATTGTGCGGTAGTTTGAGCATTCTTTGGCATTGCCTTTCTTTGGTATTGGAATAAAAACTGACCTTTTCCAGTGGTGCCCCATAAATCCTCCCCTTCAACCAACCCTCAAGCCAGGGCTTGTGGGATAAGAAGTGTCCTCCCGGCCAGGCCGACTCAGGACCTTTCTGCCAACCAATCTGTCAGATGCCCAAGAGGCGAGCTTGTGATGAGAATTACACCCTCCTCCCAGAAGTATTTCCACAGCTCTGGACTACATTTCCCAGGGGGCACAGCTACTTTCCGTCGAAAGATCGCTTGGGCTTCTTGTCCCAGTTCCCACAGAGGGTCACCAGTTTGTAGAGGAAGAGCTGCACGGAGTCCTAAGCTGAAACTTGTGTTCTAGACGCGGCCTGGAACTGGTTGACGCTTTGCCACAGATGTGAGACGATGTGAGGCCGACGGTCTCTGACGAGCGAAGGGATAAGGTCCAAGACCAAGGTCTGTGAATTGAGACCTCTGGGCTTTTAAAAGGTTGTCCAGGCTCCGGACTACATTTCCCAGTGTCCAGCGTACCCGAGGCAACAATCTGTCCGCACACTCTTCGGTTCAGGACCATAGGAGGGATCGGCCGCGAGTCCCTGAGGAATATCCACAGCTTGAGGGAACCTCAAAGTCGAGTGAGTCTAAGACCCGGGAGTGGAGTGAACCCTGAGAGGCCCAGGCCGCGGGGCAGGGCAGTGAGAGGCTAAAGTTTTCAGAGTTTGAGGCTTTACCAGCAATGGGATGTGGGAGGGACGATGGTGGGAAGTTGCATGTGTGTGTCCACGCGCGCAAGGGATCCTAGCAGCCAACCTTGGGTGCTTGTGTGAAATTGGTCCAGGAGCAAGATATGGGAACCGTGGAGGGATATGTGTGCATAGTGCGATGGGGACGAGAGCTGTATGTGATTGTAATGGACCTTTTAGATGTGACTGTGCACGTGTATGATTGTGACTGTGTCACCAAGTCGTGAACGTGTGTGTAAAGGTGGTAAATGTGGCAGCAGCTGTGGGGCCAGAGACAAGGAATTCAGCGTTGCGTTTAGTAACCTTCACAGTCTTCGTGAAGGTGTGGGGAGTAGTTTCTGTGGGAGCTGCTTGGATTGGAGTAGGATAACGTAAAATGAATCGAGAGGAATGGGAGACTATAGACCACATATTCGAAGAGTTTTTCTGTAAATTGAGTGAAGAAATAGAACAGCAGCTGGGGAGGGAGAGAGAACAACCTATCAGTATGGTAGCGGGAATGAGCCATGAGAGAAGGAAAAGTGGTTGTACCGGTAGGGAGTAAGCCAGGCTTATCTGTAGGTGTCCTGAAATTGTAAGAATAAAAGAAGGGAGGTAGCCTATGGGCTCCTCTGGGTAGCTCAGTGGTAAACAATCCTCTTGCCAATGCAAGAGACACAAGTTTGATCCCTGGGTTGGGAAGATCCCCTGGAGAAGAAAATGGTAACCCACTTCAGTATTCTAGCCTGAAAAATCCCGTGGACAGAAGAGCCTGGTGGGCTGCAGGCTCTGGGGTGGCAAAAGAGTCCACTGAACAACAAATCGCAACTTAGCAACTGAACAAATAGCATTGTACAGAGTAAGCCATGAGCTCAAGTTTTGTGAAAAGAAAAGGGAAAGAAATACCCTGTACTTGGTAGATGTCAGCAACAGTATGGCTGTTATGGGAGTTATATATGGTCTCTTGGCATGAAATTCAAAGGTAGAGCATTTGTGGAGGAGGAAGGGAGAAAGTCTGAAAGTAATAAGAGCAAGGAGGACACCTGCCCCGCTTAGAGACCCAGTGGCAAGAGGCTATTGGGGGCGGAAAACATTGAGAGGGCTTCAGGAGTCCTCTGGAGAAAGCCAAGTTTCTGTTAGATCCAGAAAGGAGAAAGGATTGTTTAGGGAAGTGGTTGAAGATAAAAGAGGGGTTTGTTATTCTGAATTCCAGAGGATATACTGGAAAGTCTCAGGAATTGAGGGATGAGAAAATGGGACGTCCAACTGATGGGGAATATAATATCTGTAAAGAGAGGTCACCAAGGAGCCTAGGGCTTATTACAATATGATGGGCATAAACATGGGTACAGGGGATACTGATGCTTGTTCTGATTGGATTCACAGCTCTGTTGGAGAGGTAGTATTAGGGTAGAATGAGGTGGACTTTTGAGTATTCCCTTAAAAAGAGGAAAGTCGAGGATAGAACATTTAGGAATGGTTGGAGTAGGCAGAATAATGTCCCTGCAAAGATGTCCCTGTAATGTCCCTGTCCAGAAGCTGGGCACCTATGAATATGTTAATTACAAGGCAAAAGGAACTTTGCAAGTGGGATTAAATTAAGGGTTTTGAAGTGGGGAGATTATCCTAGACTATCCCTTTGGGCCCAAACTATTCACTTGGATCCTTAAAGTCAGTGGACTTTTTCCAGCTGAATTTAGAGTTGCAGGGAGATGTGATCACAGAAGAATGGTTAGAGAGATACAAAGTTGCTGGTTAGATCAAGGAAGTTAGCCTCAAGCCCAGGAGTGTTGGTGGCCTCTAGGAACTGGAAAACCTTAGGAAATTAATTCTCCCCTAGCGCCTGCAGAAAGGAACACAGGCTTGCCAACACCTTGCTCTTACTTAGCTGAGTGAGAACCATGGCAGACCTCTATCTAACTGGAAGGTGATTAAGTTTTATTGTTTTAAGCCGCTGCACTTGTGATTGTTACTCAGTAGTAGAAAACTAATACAGTGGTATAGTTTCTTAGACTCAGCATCATGGAAGAGTTTGAGCCATGTGTCATGAGGGGAACTCAACGCTTATTGATAAAATGTAGGACTTTAGGTAAAGCACATAGGCCCCCTCTTGTAATATACTGTTTTGCTGCATTATGATATTGAAATTTAATGAATATGTCTTTGTGATCTAATATATAGTCAGTCTATAGGTATTTGTTTTGCAGTTGATTTATCTTAAATTGAGAAAAATATATTAAAATTCATTTTAATATGAATTATCAATGAAATTAATTATCAGTGAAATTTTATCTTGTATCAGCCTGTAACTTCTGCTTTATGAAAGTTCCACTGTTAGTTGATATATAGATATTCATAATTATTATATGTTTATTGTGAATTGTAAACTTTAGTGTTTTAGCATCCTCAAGATCATAGCCCTTGGTTATTTTGTTTGCATTTGCCTTGTATATATTTCTTCATAACTTATAAAATAAATCTTTTATTGAAGTTTATCATATATATAGACAAGTGTATACACAGTGATGCAAACAACCAATAAAACCAAAATGGTACACCTTGAATCACCACAAAGGGAACACCCATGTAATAAGCACCCAGATCAAGAAATAAATCATTGCCTGAATAACAGAAGCCCCTGCTGTGCTCCTGTTCAGTCAGTAGATTCCCCAGGGTAACCACCAAACATCAGTTTTGTCTGTTTTTGAACATATGTATATGTGGAGTCATACAGTATAGAGCGTTTTGTGTTGACTTCTTTGTTCAACATTATGTTTGTGAGATTCATCCATATTGTTTTATGTAAATTTAGCTTACTGTTTGCCTTGCTGAATGCACTGGTATTCCAGTGCATGAATATACCAACTATATTTGTCCATTCAACAGTTGTTATACAGTTGGTTGACATTTGGCCTGTTTCCAGATTTGGACTTTCACGAATAATGATGCTAGGAGCATTCTTCCACTTGTCATCTTCTGTTCATATGTATTTGTTTCTTAGGTCTATTTCTAGAGAAACTTGCTGGATCATAGGGTATGTGAATCTGCTTAAGCAGATACAGTCCGTTTTCCAAAATGCACAAAATCTGTCCTCCAATCAACAGTTTATGCAAGTTTCAGTTTCTTCACTTTCTCATTAACATGTGGTATTATTTTTGCCACTATAAAATTTTTGCCAATATGGTGGATATATATGCAGTGGTATTGAGTTGTGGTTTTCTTAACTTATGACTAATGAAGTTGAGTGCTTTTGTTTTAATGTCTCTTGACCATATCCTTCCCAAAGGATATCTTCCTTTGGCAAATACCTGTTTAAGTCCTTTGGCCTTCCTTTGTGGAGTGTCTGTTCAAGTTTTGGGGAGCTTGTCTCCCTTTTTACTGTTGATTCTTAGGAGTTCTTTATTTGGAGTTCTGTAGTTTGGATATGAATCCTCATCAGCTATGTGTATTGCAAATAATATCTCCCAGTCCATTTTCACTCCTTTTCTGAAATAATTACTTTTTAAAATATAGTCTGAAAAAAATATATAATCTGAATTATTTTTCCCTCTGTGGTTTGTGCTCTCTGTACCCTGTTAAGAAATCTTAATTCTCTCCTTTGATTTGTATTCCATCTCTAGAGGCTCTGCTTAGTTGCAAGTTGGATCACTTCTCTTTTTTTTAAATTAATTTGATTAAAGTGTAGATGATTTCCAGTGTTGTGTTAATTTCTGCTGTGCAGGAAATAACTCAGTTGTACATATATTCTTTTTCACATTCTTTCCCAGCATGGTTTATCATCGGATATTGAATATAGTTCCCTCTGCTATCCAGTAGGTCCTTGTTCATCCATCCTATATATATAATAGTTTACATCTGCTAATCCCAAACTCCCAATTCTCTCCTACCCTCCCCTACACCCCCCTTGGCAACCACAAGTCTATTCTTTATGTGAATCTGTTTCTGTTTTGTTAGATACATTCTTTTGTGTCATATTTTAGATTCCACATATAAGTGATACCATATAGTATTTGTCTTTCTGTTTCTGACTTAACTTCACTTAGTATGATAATGTCTAGGTCCATCCATGTCTTTGCAAATGGCTTTTTTTCATTTTTGAAATGGCTGGGTAGTATTCCATTGTATATATATGTACCACTTCTTCTTTATCTATTCATCTGTTGATGGACACTTGCATTTTTTTTTTCCATGTCTTAGTAATTGTAAATAGTGCAGCTATGAACAGGGGGCAGGGATATGTATCTTTTCAAATTATAATTCTGTTTGGGTATATGCCCTGGTTGGGATTGCAGAATCATATGGCAACTCTGTTTTTAGTTCTTTGGGGAATTTCCATTCTGTTTTCCATAGTGGCTGCACCAATTTACATTCCCACCAAGAGTGTAAAAGGGATTTTCTTTCTCCACACCCTCTCCAGGATTTATTATTTGTAGATTTTAATGATGGCTATTCCAACTGGGGGGCTTCCCAGGTGGCTCAGTGGTAAAGAATCTGCCTGCCAATGCAGGAGACACTGGAGACGTGAGTTCAATCCCAGCATCAGGAAGATCCCCTGAAGAAGGAAATGGCAACCCATTCTTGCTTGGAAAATCCCAAGGACAGGGGAGCCTGGTGGGGTCCATGGGGTCGCAAAGAGTCCAAAACGACTGAGCATGCACACATGCATCCTGGCAGATGTGAGGTGATACCTCATTATAGTTTTGACTTCCATCTCTATTTAATTAGTGATGACGAGCATCTTTTCATGTGCTTGTGTCGTCTTTGAAGAATTATCATTTAGATCTTCTGCCCATTTTTCAGTTGGATTGATTTTCTTTGTTGTCATTGAATTGTATGAGCTGTTTGTATATTTTGGAAATTAAGCCTTTGTTGGTTGCACCATTTGCAAATACTTTCTCCCAGTCTGTAGGTTGTCTTTTTGTTTTGTTTATGGTTTTCTTGCTGTGCAGAAGCATATATGTTTGATTAGGTCTCATTTGTTTAGTTTTGCTTTTGTTTCTATTGTCTTAGGAGACTGACCTAAGAAAACATTGGTATGCTTTATGTCAGAGCATGTTTTGCCTATGTTCTCTTCTAGGAGTTTTATGTTGTCTTGTCTTATATTTAAGTCTTTAAGCCATTTTCGATTTATTTTGTGTGTGGTGTGGGGGTGTGTTCTAACTGTGTTGATTTACATGTGGCTCTGCAAGTTGAACCACTCTGACTTTCATTTTTTTCTTCCAATAGTTGTCATCTGTTTCATTTTGTTCCATTTGCTAATGTTTATATCTCTTGTTCCATGCTGCACTTTCTGTAGGATTTGTCATATCTTTTGCTCTTTGTAGTTTATTTTTCAAGTCTGAAGTGGTTTTGCCTAATATTCTCCTTCATTCTTGAATTCTACTAGCTTTCATATGTGGTCTGCCTATCACTTCCTCCTCTTTCCTGAAATCATTGTACCATTTGGCCATGTAGTCTTGCTTCTAAGCTGTGATTGTACCATAAATTCTTAAAATTCATATTGAAATGTTGGGTGATAATTTTAATCTTCTCTGAAATTTTTAGTGAGTTTTCTTTATACATGGGGAATTGGGGCACTCTTCAAACTTTTATCTAACTATATTTTTGGACACGGTGTTTCTAATTTTGTTTTGGGATGTGATTTTTTTTTGGGGGGGGGGTATATGTGCCCCTGGCACTTCCCTTCAAAAAGGCAAATGGGGCAGAGGTTCTGCTTAAGAGTTACTTCCTCTGTTTCTGCAGTAAGAGATAGTTTCTTTAAAAGCTAGCCCCTCTGAATAGTCAGGCCTTCTTTGCTGTTTATGACCTAACCTGGTTCAGGAAGATTCCTACTATCAGCTCTGATAGTGTTTTCTTGCTGAAATTAAAAAATATCGTCAAGCTCCCAGTTCAATGAAGCTAGCATTACCCTGATTCCAAAACCAAGCAAAGCCTATCTCATATAAATATGATACAAAAATCCTCAATGAAATACTAATAAACCAAATTCAGCAATGTATCAAATGAATTATACAACATGATTGGGTGGAATATATCCCACATATGCAAGGTTATCTAAACATCCAAAAATTAATTAATGTAACAGCTGAAGGACACAGGATTTCTTTTTGAGGTGATGAAAATATTCTGAAATTGACTTTCGGTGGTTGCACATATGTTAATTTGCTAAAAAAAAAAACCCAAAAACACTGAACTTACTTTAAATGCATTGATTGTAGGGTATATGGATTTTATATCAGTTAAGCTGCTTAAAAAATAAAAGAATACAGCCTGTGTATTTTGAATTTTTCCACCTTGAATCCCTCTGTCATCTCCATGCCTCTTTTTACTACCTGCACCATCAATCACCTCCTTTTCATAGGATTTCTGCTCACAGAAACTCTCATTCAGCATGGTATACTCCTCATAAGAATGAACATTTCTTAAGTCTTCTTTGAGAAAATGTCTCTTTAGATCCTCTACCCATTTTTTGACTGGGTTTTTGTTTTTTGATATTGAGCTGTTTATATGTTTTGGAGATCAATCCCATGTTGATTGCATTGTTTGCAAATATTTTTTTCCCATTCTGTAGGTTGTCTTTTCATTTTGTTTATCGTTGCCCTTAGTTTTGTCATGAGAGTGCTTTAGATGAAAATGAGTCAGTAAGTTTTATATACTTTGGTTGGACATGGGGGAGATGAAAGGCCACTGTCATACAGGGATACACAGGAAGGCCCTGGGCAAACTCACGGGGCTCCCAGATTGGAAAATTCCCCCTGGGGGATATCTAACTTGGGGTCCTTTTTGTTAAAGGGGCCATTCAGAGCAAGTCAGAATGGCCTTATCTCATATCTGAATATTCTGATCCATGTCATGATTTATCATAACTGGTTGGACTGAAAGTTCATCCTGCTGTAGTTTAGTCTCTTGGGTTTTGGATAGGGCCAGAATTTATGCAGATTGCCTCTGACCTTCCTTCAGGGAATAAAATGGTATTCTTAGTCCATTTGAAAGCTCTGAGGAAAGCCTGACCTCTTAGGATTCCTTCCCTCTAGCTCCACTTTCTCAAAACTGCTTCAACTACATGAGAAATCCAGAAGACTAGTGACTCTTGGAATTTTAAGTTATGGCCCATGTGAGTTGGAATTGCTTCTCTCCAAAAATGTAACTATTTATAATAATAATATAGAGCTTCTATGCTGGCTCAGATGGTAAAGAATCTGCCTGCAATGCAGGAGACCCAGGTTTGATCCCTGGGTCAGGAAGATCCCTGGAGATGGGAATGGCTACCCACTCCAGTATCCTTGCCTGGAGACTTCCATAGACAGAGGAGCCTGGCAAACTAAAGTCCATTGGGTCGGACACAACTGAAGTGACTTAGCACGCACGCATAATTATAATAAGATAATCATTTATATTCCATCATGTGAATATTTTTATTCCTTATCCTTAAACTGCTTACCTGACTCACTATTCAACATGGTAAGTGATATTTGTGAAACAGTTTAGTGCCTTCTCTGTATGTCCCTTGTCTCTCCCAACATGGCATTCAATACCTCTTGTATCCTAATATTTTGACAGAGCACTGAAGGAGGAGAAATATATTCCCTTAAAGGAAATAGTAGAGACTTTTAAAGATCAAACTGTGGCTCCTGAGTCATTCTGTTATGTACCTGAAACTATCACAACATTGTTAATTGACTGTACTCCAATGTAAAATAAAATGTTAAAAGACATCAACTGTGGTTCATCAAAGTGGAATTGAGTGACTAAAAAGGACACACTATATGAAAGCTTTTATTTACCCTGTATGATGGGGTGTTTCATTTAGGAAAGATGAGAGTCAGTGTTAGTTGGTATTTATTTTAGTAGTGGCACTTTGTCATGCTTTTAGATAGAGGATATAAGAAGAGGTTGAGTTCAGAGAGATGTGGGATCTTGCCAAGAAACCAATGAGAGATTAATATCATTAAGAAGAAGTGCAGATGGTCAGCTACTTAGCTGATAGCCTAGAGATTTTATACATCTCCACAAAAAATGGAATTCAGCTAGGGAGTATATCTCTTAAGAATCCTTTCAAATTCAACTAATAGAAAATTCAAATAAAAGAAGGTGAAAGAAAAAAAAAACAAAATACTTTTCTCATACAATAAATCTGAAGTTAATTATTCCAGGCTGGTGTAGCCTCTTGGTGGTATCAACAAAGAACTCATATGATACCTGTTTTTCTGGGCTACCATCCAATTGTCTTGGTGTTTGTTACAGGAAGGTCATAACATTGTTGTGACTGACAACAGGAGATTTTAAGAGCATATAGGCACTTGGTTTAAGGGACACTAATTTCCCTGTTGTTTCCTCCCCTACCCTAGAGGCAGCCAACTCCAGTTTTTGCTGAATGTGTATACCTCTTCCTGCAGTGCCCTTTTCCATCTTTTCCCTGCCTATCTAAAAGGTTTACTTCACCATTGATGTTTGGGTTTGTCATTTCAGCAGCTGACGATATTCAGGGATGTAGCTGTAGACTTCTCTCAAGAGGAATGGGAGTGCCTAGACTTAGAACAGAGACATCAGTACAGAGATGTGATGCTGGAGAACTACAGCAACCTGGTCTCACTGGGTAAACTTCAGAATTTCACCCCAGAAATCCCTGATTTCTACATTGTGAATTTTTGGATTGTCTTTCAAGTGTCTCGGGATTTCTGACCTATATCTGGGAAAATGGTGTGTGCTTTGTACATTTGGCAATAAGTTATCATCTTTGGGAACTTCCATCTTCCCCATCTTTTATGCCTTTTTCTTGCCCTTCCTAGTAGCTAAGGGACTTAGGAAACCCTTACCAGGTGGTAATTTCCTATTTCTTATTTTTTGACCAGGACTTTGCATTTATCAGCCGGAAGTATTCTTTTTACTGGAGAAGGGAAGAGAACCCTGGATGGCTTTGAAGATGAGACTTGCCCAGGTGAGTGAGGGCTGAACAAGGAAGCCATCACTGCAGATAATAGCCCAGATGTTTAGTGAGACAGCAGCATCTCTGTAATATTGGTCTAGAGTTTCCTCCTCAGAGGCCAAAAGCCTGTGGATAAAGGCCTAAAACCTAGAAATAAAAGTAACCTTTTCCATGTGAGTGAGTGAGTGAGTGAAGTCACTCAGTTGTGTCTGACTCTTTGTGACCCCACGGACTGTAGGAGCCTATCAGGCTCCTCCGTCCACGGGATTTTCCAGGCAAGAGTACTGGAGTGGGTTGCCATTTCCTTCTCCAGAGGATCCTCCTGACCCAGGGATTGAACCTGGGTCTCCCACATTGTAGGCAGATGCTTTACCGTCTGAGCCACCAGGGAAGTCCATGTGAAGTTCCAAATAAATCTCTTCACCTCAAAATACCACTCCATTTCAGTGCTCTCATTTTTCCTTCATGTTACAGAAAGGTAGGTACCATTGTTTTTCTCCAATGGTCAATGGTTTAGGGTCAGTTTCTTCCCATTTCTCTCCCCCCTACCCCACCCCGTTTAGATATTTGTAAATTTCTTCACTCACTAAAAAAAAAATTTTGACTCTATTTTTCATTTTACCTGTTACCTCTTGAATTTCTCTTATTTTGCATAGTTTTTGCTTACTGCTACACTTCCTTCATTAATTAATTCTTTCTTTTAAGCAATGTTTATTAATTTTCCTAATTTCATTTTAGGTTAAGAAGGGTTAACAAAGAATTTGTAATCAATTAAGAAATGTATTCTTTTCTGTGACTGGAACAATTTCATTAACTTCTGCAAAGCAGTCTCTATGTTAAGAGAAGGCCTCATAGGCTGCTTTGTTATGGTTTCTGGTTACAGTGAGGAGGAAATGGCAAGAGAGGTTAGGGCTAATGAAAGACAATAAGCAGAGAATACAGTGTCATAAAAAGCCAGTCCTGCCTGTCAAAAGGAAGCAAGGGGTATATTTGGCAAGAGGATGGTAATTGGTGAATTTTCTATTATAGGCAAGCATCAAGTTGAAATAATTTACTCTTGAAGCTTCTTTTTTATTTGAAATATCAAGGAAGGAAATTTAATTCCTTATTGGAGTCATGTAGTAGCTCAGTTGGTAAACAATCTGCCTGCAATGCAGAAGACCCAGGTTCAATCTGTGGGTCGGGAAGGTCCCCTGGAGAAGGGAATAGCAACCCACTCCAGTGTTCTTGCCTGGAGAATTCCATGGACAGAGGAGCTGGTGGGCTATAGTCCATGGGGTCACAAAAAGTTGGACATGCCTGAGTGACTAACACTTCTAAATTTCTGAACCCATATTGATGTGTTTCTTTAAATTAAATTTATTGATTGATTGATTTTTGGCTGTGCTGAATCTTCATTGCTGCATGGTCTTTTCACTAGTTGCAGTGAGCAGGGTCTACTGTTCGTTGCGGTGCACAGGCTCCTCATTGCTGTGGCTTCTCTTATTGCGGGTCACAGGCTCTAGGGTGCAGGCTTCAGTAGTTGTGGCTTGTGGGCTAATAGTTGTGATTCCCAGGCTCTACAGAACAGGTTCAGTAGTTGTGGTACGTGGACTTAGTTGCTCTGTGGCATGTGGGATCTTCCTGGATCAGGGATTGAACCTGTGCTTCCTGCATTGGCAGGCAGTTTCTTAACTGCTAGACCACCAAGGAAGCTCAAACATAATTATTTTTAAACTCTGTCTCATAACTCCAATATTTAGAATCCCTATAGATCCATTTCGGTTCTCTGCTGTTTCTATAGTTTCTGCATTCGTGTTATATGGTTATTTTAATTTTGTGCAACACTTATCTGTAAAATGTGAAACTAATGAATAGGTTATCTTCTTTTATAGAGAACTTTGTATGCTACCAAGTTCTGAAACATTTTTGTTGTTATCTCAATCCATTGCCCTCCTTGGTCACTGGGATGATTTGAAACTGATCTGTAGTTCCTGTGTAGGTCTGCCTCTCTTTTACCCACATTCCTAGGTTATGGTCCTTGAGTTTCAAGTCAACGTGAGAAATGTTTAGGACGCCCCCTGTAGACCAACCCTAGATACCAATCTCTATTACTTTAGCCTTGAGAGATGTTGTATGTTCTATCAGTCTCTAAGTCAAATGACCCTGATGCTGGCAGAGATTGAAAAAGAAGAAGAGGGCAGCAGAGAATGAGATAGTCGGATAGCATCATCAACTTAATGGACATAAATTTGAGCAAACTCCAGGAGATAGTGGAGGACAGAGGAGCCTGGATTGTTACAGTCCATGGGGTCTCAGGGAGTCAGACACGACTGAGCGACTAAGACATGGAATTGCAAAGAGTCCGATATGACTGTGATACTGAACAACAACAAAGTCAAATGCTAATACCAGTATAATTTCAATAATAAAAATTGGATAAGCCCTTCAGTATATTCACATAGTAGTAGTTGTAGTATTTTCTTGCTTTGTTCTTCTAAAATATTTTACCAGTAAGTTTGATATCCCATGGAAGTTTGGTAAAGGTCATCTGGGAAAGAACTTAAAGCATAAAATCAAATGGAAGAGAAGTGCTATAAACTCAAGAAATAAACAAAAACACCTTGGTTGGGATCATCTGACAAAATATGACTTGGCTAAGCCCAGTGGAGAAAATGAGCAAGGCAAAGTATTTAAATGTGCAAAGACAAATGAGTAAGTAGGTATGATTTTCCATTTCTCTGAACATAGATATGCTTTTGTTTGCTCTTACCTGTACAGAAAGTGATATAGAATTATGTGTACTCATTTCAGTAGAGATGAAAGGGATTAGATAATGAGGTGTATCATTAGTACGTTATCACATTGTCCCAGTTGTGCTTCCTAGTTCCTGATTTTTTTGGTATTATCCTTTACTCCATCCTTTGGCTCCCTTTGCCCTTCTTTGATCTGTAGTATATTTTTTTAAACAGAATTATTTTTTTAATGCCTAATGTGCTAAATGTTGATTATATACCATACTGGGTAAAATAGTTTTAAGTCTTTAAATTGATATCCCATGATTGGTATAGTACCAGAACAATCTTTTTTTATTTACTCCTCAGATGAATTTGACCTGAACAAAACTTTGTATATCTAATCACCTGCCTTGGCTTTTTTAGTTCTTTTAAATTTCTATTTATTTCTTTCCCTTTTTTCAAATTGTCCAAAATTTATGGATTTGTTAAGCCACTAATATTTTATATGCTCTATTTACTTTAGGATTTATTCCTATATCTACATTGAAAACCTTAATTCTTTCTGAACAGAAAAACAGTATGAATTTATCTTCTTATCTTTCAGACATGCAATCCAGGTATCAGACCAAGAAGTTATCACCAAAAAATGGCATTTTTGACAGAGAAATATCTCAATGGGAAATAATGGAAATTTGTAAAAGACATAGCCCTGAATGTTTATGTTTTAGAGGTGATTGGCAAAGCAAAGGTCAGTTTGAAAGACAATAGGAAAATCAGGAAGAATGTTTGAAGCAAGTTATACTCAATTGTAAAAATAAGTCCCACTTTTCATCTTCATCAGAGATTTAACACAATAAAGAAACTGAATGAATTTAAAGAGTGTAGGAAAGCCTTTTGTTCTGACTCAACTGTATTCAACATCAGTTAATTCACACTGGTGAAAAATTTTGTGAAGATAAGAAATGTGAGACCTTTTATCTTGATTCAGAACTTATTCAGTATCAGACAGTTTATATTGCTAAGAAAACATGACTGTAAAGAATATGGGAAGGCTTTCAGTTTGTGTTCAAGTCTTACTGGTCATAGGAGAATTCATACTGGTGAAAAACCTTTTAAATGTAAAGAATGTGGGAAGACCTTTAGATTTCATTCACAATTTAGTGTCCATAAGTGTATTCATACTGGTGAGAAATATTATGAATGTAAGAAATGTGGGCAGGCCTTTAGTTGTGGCTCAGACCTTACTAGACATCAGAGAATTCATACTGGTGAAAAACCCTATGAATGTAATGTATGTGGAAAGGCCTTTAGTCAGCAATCGCATCTTACTAAACATCAGAGAATTCACACTGGTGAAAAACCTTATGAATGTGAAGAGTGTGGGAAAGCTTTTGCCCGTGGCTCACACTTTATTCAACATCAGAGAATTCATACTGGTAAGAAATCTCATGAATGTAAAGAATGTGGAAAGGCCTTTATTCGTGGTTCAAATCTTGCTCAACATCAGAATGTTCATGTTGGTAGCAAACCCTTTGAATGTGAGAAATGTGGGAAAGCCTATATCTGGAGTTCACACCTGACTCGACATCAGTGAATTCATACTGGTAGGAAGCCTCATGAATGTAAGCAATGTGGGAAGACTTTTATATGGGCCTCATACCTTGCTCAAAATGAGAAAATTCATAATGAAAGGAAACCCTATGAATGTAGGGAATGTGGAAAGACCTTTCTTCATGGTTCAGAATTTAATTGGCATCAGAAAATTCATATCAGTGAGAGAAACTATAAATGTAAGGAATATGGAAAGACTTTTTTTCGTGGTTCAGAACTTAATCGACATCAGAAAATCCGTACTGGGAAGAGATCATATGAATGTGAAGAGTGTGGAAAAGCCTATTGAGTTCACAACTTACACGACATCAGAGAATACATACTGCTGAGGAACCTTATGTATGTAAAGTCGGTGGGAAATCTTTTATCTGGGGTTCACAGCTAACATGACATAGCAAAATTCATAATGATGCAGAACCCTATAAATGTAAGGAAAGTGGCCAGATCTTTAGTCGCCATTTGTTTTTTGCTGAACAGAAAATTCACAATGATGGGAATCTCTATCAATGGAAAGATTATGGAAACACCACTAGTCATGACTGTGACTTTGCTCAACACCAGAATATTTACACTTTTGAGAAATCCTGTGAGCATAAAGATTTTGAGATGGTATTTTCTCCAGGCTCTCACTTTATTTCACTCTTGTGAAATCTTGTGATATAAAAATGTAGGAAAAATCTTTATTCATGTTAATTGTTAATTGACTTCAGTTAATTCCTTTTTTTTTTTTGAGAATGCCTGTAATGTAAATAATATGGGAAGACCTTTTGACAGAGCACACAACACATTCAACAAAAGGAATTAGAAAAAATTCCTAATGCAGTGTATATTAATAGAGGAAAGCATTTACTGAGTAGTCATCAATTATAAGCTATCAGGGTAAAGCCATGAAAATGAGATGATAGCGTGAATCCTTTTGAATGATTCTTAAAAGATTCTCCACATCATTTTATGCTACATAGCTTAAAGCCCAAATCATATAGGGAAACTTTGCATTACTACTTAAATCTTGTTGCACTTCCCCAAAATCATACCAAAGGCAAATTTGTCCTGCAATTAATCTGGAAAAGCCTTGAGCTATGTCATACAACTTATTTGCCATGTCTTAGTTCTGGTGTCTTTTACCTCCTAATTTTTTTGGCAGTAACTTATTTCTGTGTCTGTTTGCTTATGTATGAGATTGTAAAGGTTAAATGAGTTTGAGGATTTAAATGACTTAATGATCATCTTTAAGACTAGTATTAGACTATTTCTATGAGAAGAAAACCTTAAGAGTATAATAATTACAGACAAATATGCCATCTGTATGTATGTCTTATTGAAGAGCAGAATTTTAATTCTGAAGATAAACCAGTAAAATCTAATGAAGCAAAACAAGCTTTGATTCAGTAATAATTTCATTTGCTACATAAACTTATACTATAAAGAAAGCCTTATGGTTTAGTGAAAGTGGGGTTGTTGACTGCTCAGTATTTTTTTTAAGGCATTTGGAAATGATTTGTTTCTAACAAATTTCTAAAGCCAAGTGTCATTATCCATTTTATCACCACAGTTAAATTTTGCAAATTAGAAAATAGTGGAATGAATTCTGACCTCTTGGAAACTGAGGTCTACAATTGAGGTCTACTACATATATAAACAGGGCTTCCCTGGTGGAAACAATTCTCAGATTAATAAGTAAATCAAAAGTGAAATTATGGCTATTTGGATGTGAATGATAATGAAACTACTGTAAATAAAAATCTTATGACTGTAACCATAGACTTCTCAATGGAAATTGTTTTATGTATAAAACCAAGAAGATTGAGGGCAGTTTATTTCTTGTCACCACTGTATCTCTAGCTCTTAGAACAATTCCTGTCATATTGTTGGGTCCAAATATTTGTCAGGTTAAATGACGATTACTCAAGCTAAAATAAGCAAATGCCCCCGAGTAAACTGATGAAAATGTTTAATGAAAATAAAGCCAAAATCATGGAATAAAGAACAAAAGTTTTTTTATTTTAAAAGTGAAGGTTATGTATTTTATTAAAAATATATATTTATTTAATTTTTTTATTTGGCTGCACTTGGTCTTGTTGTGGCATGTGGGATCTAGTTCCCTGACCAGGGATGGAACCCAGGGCCCCTGTATTGGGAACATGGAGTCTTAGCCACTGGACCACCAGAGAAGTCCCTAAAACAGAAGGTTTTGTATTTTAAATCAAAATGTTTCTTTGAAGAAAACTTCTCTACTAGACTTTTAGAGTGCCTCCACATTATAGGAAAGGAGAACTGTGATATAACTATATGTTTAAAGGAATTTTTAAAGGTCATGTAAATATATGTAAACTACTAGACACAATTTTTTTAAATTTAGAAAATTAAGTTTATTTTCTAAGTGAATCATTTTCTTAAATGATTAAAATTTGAGAGTAAATGAAAAGGGCTAATTGGAAAAAAAAATTTTTTTAAGTCATGTCAGACCAGATAATTATATAGGCTGCCCCCTGAAAGAACAGAAAATCCTATGAAAAAGTTGTTCACTCATGCTAAACGACTACCATAATTCTGATAATAAAATTAGATGTAAAGTAGCCCTTGAACAAAAAATTCCAGAATAATGCCACTTATACATGAACAAATAATATAATAGTCAAATGATATTTACTCAAAATGTTTAACTTCTGATCTGGATAGGTGGTAATTCTGCAGTTTAAACAACAGCAAGATATGATGAAAACGTACCTTCTCAATTTAGTACTTGGTTTATTCTACTTGCACTTTCTCAGTACCTTTTAGTATTACATGAGTTAAGGAATGCTGAATATGTGTATTTATATTTAGTGCATTTATAATTCAGTTATTTAGCAGTAGTTAAACAATATTAGGGAAGAGTCATTCCCTCCTGAATCACTGTCTTTTCTGGAATTTCACAACTCATGGAGAAAATGAAAATTTCATTACATGGCTTTATTATTAATAAACCATTCACGCTGACTGAATTATTTTTAAGGTGACAAGAAAAATATCATTTAGAGCTCTCTGGACATCCGTATACATTTAAGTAGGAGGCGTTCCTTTTTTCTTTGGCCTAGACTGCCTTGTTGAGTGTGTTATCTTGCTTCTACCTCCTTCGTGGTGAATTTCTGGATCTCATTGAATTACTGAGGTACATGCTTCTTAAGTTGATATGTTTGCGGATATTGATAATGTCTTCTCTAGTCTGTCTTATAGGTGACAGAATGGCCCTTAGTTTTTTCCTAACCACCATTCTTTGCAGGAGCCATTAAACTAGGACCATTTTGGGAAAGAACTTATTAATAATTAGTCTTAATACAACTGGATAAAATGTAGGGGGGGGAATTAGATTCATGCTAGGCAGTATAAAATAGGGTAAATTCCCAACAAAAGGTCTAATATTTTTAAAGGAGGGGAAAAAATGAAACTTTATTACAGGAAAACATGAGTGAATTCCTTTATAACTTTGGAACTGAGATATCAATAACTGTGATTCAAAAATCCAGTAGAAATGAGGAAGAAGTCAGTTTTTTATAGAACTAAAGCAGTATCAACAAAGATAAAGGAAAATTGCAAATTAGAGATATTTGCAACTATACCACAAACTCATATTCTTAAAGAGCCTAAAAGTTGGGATGAGAATATAAGACCACTACACTGAAATAACACTTTATACCAACCAGATGGACAGAAATCCAACAACTTATTAAAATATTCTATTGGCAAGACTGGAAAAACAAGGACTCTCACATTGATGAAAATGTAAAATAATAGAACTAATATAGGAGAGAACTGAGCAATGTCCATGTGTTTTATATATATATACCTTAAGACTGAGACCCTTGCTTCTAAAGATACACTGGTGAAGTTACAAAACGTGGTATGCACAATTTTTTTAAAAAAATGCTATATGTGAGTGAAGCAGGCTAGAAATAAGATGTCCAACATTAACTAGATGAATTAACTTCATATTTATCTAACAGTGGGCTATCATGTAGCTGTATTCTAATAGGGAATTATCTTCAGGATACATTAAAGAAGAACATAGGTATGTGGAGAATAATATGTATATTCTAATATTTGTGAAAGGAAGAGAGGAATGCTATATATGCCTATACTTTCAAAAATAATCAAAATGAAACAACAGTAGGGAGAGGGCTCTGTCCCTACCTCACAGCGTGAGGATACAGTCACTAAAGGGCTCAGCAGCCAAGGATGTTAGAAGGCGGCAGGTGCGCCTGTCACACCCCCACAAAAGCACACGTGCACACAATCCGGTGCTGTGGAAAGTAAAGGGTATTAATAACCTATTTCACTTTACTCAAGTGGCTCCTCAGAGGTTCTAGAAAACCTCAGAGGTTACCAGAGCTTGAGTCTTGCAGTGATGCCTTCAGAGAAATAGAAGTCCAGGACTGAAAAAGCTGCAGAAGTCTAACAAGTAGTGTCTAGATTTCTCAGACAGAGCTCTGGCTCAGATGCGGTGACGGTGAGTACCGGGTTGCTGCTCAAAGGGATTCAAGGATGTGATGCTTGCTTTATGGTCATGGTGGGTATGTGTGTCCGTGTGTGTGCACAGGCGCACACACAAGTATCCTCTACTGGGGAAGGGAAGACTGTGCTTGAGTCTGAGAAATGCTAGTAGATAATCATATAATCTATCTGGGATTGTTAAAGTGTCTGGGGGTGGTGTGACTATAGCTTTAAGGGTGAGGTCTGGGATTAATCAGTCTATGACTATTTTATAACTCGTTAATAAAATGATTTTTATTTGCATGGTTCTGTACTTAGGTTCCTATGAAATTATAGAAGTGTTAAGTGAAAGATACATGGGGAGTTCATTTGAGGCAGTGAATGTGTGCATAGTATTATAAGAATGGGTATGATTGTGTCATCATGCAGCTCTGTGTAATAGTGATGTCTTTAAGCTTCAGTGTCCTCGCCTGTAAAACAAAGCTAACATTCATACAGTGTTGTCCAATAGCAATTTCTGCAGAACTGAATTACATATTCAATGTCTGTGCTATCCAGTACTGTAGCCACTGGCCACATTTGTCCACTGAGCACCTGAGATGAGACTAATTTGACTGAGGGATGAAATTTTAAATTTTGTTTAATTTTAATATATTTAAATAGCTATTGTGTTGAAAACCGTGAAAGTGTTAGTTGCTCAGTCGTGTCTGTTTCTTTCAACCCCATAGGCTAGATTGCCAGGCTTCTCTGTCCATGGACTTCTCCAGGCAAGAATACTGGTGTATAGCCATGCTCTTCTCCAGGGGAACTCCCCAACCCAGGGATTGAACGCGAGTCTCCTGCATTGCAAGCAGATTCTTTATGGACAGTCCATGGGGTCGCCAAGAGTCATGACTGAGCAACTTCACTTTGACTTTTCACTTCCATGCACTGGAGAAGGAAATGGCAACTCACTCCAGTGTTCTTCCCTGGAGAATCCCAGGGACAGGGGAGCCTGGTGGGCTGCCATCTACGGGGTCGCACAGAGTCGGACACGACTGAAGCGAGTTAGCAGCAGTACCAGTAGCAGCAGTGCATTGTAAGAATGAGTCTGGAGACAGTGGTAGAGACATCAAGGGTTTATTGAACAGGGAATCTTTCAAGTCTGAAGCAAAGTTCCCAGGGTGATACCCCGCTGTGTATGGCAGACAGCAGGCAGGACTTACGCAGCAGTGTTCACTCTGGGGGAAGGAGGAAGTTACCTATTAGAGGAGGAATGGATGTTGGTGGGCTTATGAGTTTCCAGGGAAACCGGTAGAGGAGCACTTCCCTCGCTGAGCTACGATTAACAACCGTCGACAGCATGGTGATCAACTAGCATAGTGGCGCCACTGTGTTCTTGATCTTCGAGAGAGAGCTGTGCGCCATGACTTGAAGCAACATCTTAGTTCCCTATCCAGGAATTGGATCTGCATAGCCTGGATGAAAACCAGGAATTCTAGCCATTAGACCACCATGGGCTAGAGGCTAGAAGCAAAATTGGTCTGGCTCTTGCCCGGGTTGAAAAATGAATTTCTCAAGGAGGCAAAAACTGTAAAAACAGGTACAAAGTTTATATTATTAGAGACATGGCACAACTAGTGGGCAGGAGGCCTAACTTAGCTGTCCAGCCCCTTGGTGGTGCTCTGTGCAGGGATCATGCACATTACCATGCTTTTACTCCCAGAATCTCAGAAATGGCAGTTGGTTTTGTATCCTGTTGTTCATAATTGCCCCAACTTTGCACATGTGCAATTATTTTTAGTCCCTTATAGTTTGTTATTATGTTGCTCAAGGAGATGTTTGTCCTGGTGCAAGCACTCTGGTAGAGGGGTCCAGGTCCCAGCCTACCTTCTGGAGAAACTGAGGCAATGGACAGCCTCAGTGGTGACCAGCGGCAGTGTCAGAACTACTGCGTATCCAGAGCTGTGAACCCAGACATCTCGTATTCTACTTTCTTTGTATGCCTGTGAAAGTTGAGGGACCAGGATGGTAGTGGAGACTGGATTTTGACCCATCTTCAAAAACACCAGATGTCTCATGCACCTCTTTCCCTGGCAACTGCCATTCCCCACAGAAGGCATGTAAAAAGGAGAGAATTGCTGCTGTACATGAAAAAATCAAATTGAAGAATTTGTACTTCCTCTTTGTTCCATGAAATGCATTTCATTTTTCAGTATATGGAAACAGCTGGTGTCCCCTTGAAACAGTTTCACTGATTTACCCCTAAGTCTTCCTTCCACAGGGAAAGTCAGAGGTTCTAGGCACAGATCCCATTCCCCAATGCACCCTAATAATTAATTAATCCTTCTGATTAATTATTTAATTATGTAAATAATTCTTCCTGTTGGCTTTTTGTTAAACATTCTTTGGGTGTAGAAAAGCAAATCTGGAGGATTACAGACCATTATTTCAGACAATCTCTTATTAAAGAAGAGAATATACCTGCTTGGAATCACACACTGGATATTCTTAATCTTTTACAAAGGCTTGTGATCAAAAGCAAATAGGGTAGGAGATGGTTTGACTCATTTCGATCAGTGACACGGACTTTGCTTTGTGAAACTGTTAAGAGTAGGAATCCAGTCAGTGGAGAGGTCTGTTTCAACTAGGGTGGGTACACCACCACACCTCTAGATCAGAACACCTAACACAGGAATTTTGTAGTACTGACCAGGTCTAATTTCTGGTTTGTCTGCATAACTTTGTTTCAGACTTCCTTTTTGTGTGGTGTGTGAGCAGGATGGTATAAGGGGTAAGAGCATAGATCTAATACCTGGGTTAAAATTCTAGCACTAACACTTGCTAGGTGTGTGAGCTGCTTCAGTAGTTTATTCAGCCTCTCCTTGCCATAGTTTTTCTCTCTCTTCTTTTCAAAATATTTTTAAAGACTATTTTTAAGAGAAGTTTTAGGTTTACAATAAAACTGAGAAGATACTGAGATTTCCCACATACTGCCCACCCCAGTACATACACAGCTTCCCTCATTATTAAAAACCTCCACCAGAGTCCTACGATCTTTTTAAACCAAGGATTCACCCAAAGGCCATAATTTACCTTGTTGTACATTCTGTGGTTTGGGACAAATGTATAGTGACATATAGCCACCATTCCAACCTCATAGAGGTTTTTTTTTTCCCAAAAATTTAATTATTTTTTGGCCACACCATACTGCATGCAGGATCTTCATTCCCCAACCAAGGAGTGGCAGTGTGGAGTCCCAACCACTGGACTGCCAGGGAAGTCCCCACAGAGTACTTTCATTACCCGAAGAATTCTCTATGCTCTGCCTATTCATCTCCACACACCCCTAACAACCACTGATCTTTCTGCTGTCTATAGATTTGCTTTTTTGTAGAATGTCCTATAGTTGTAATAAGACACTATGTAATCTTTAAAGATTGACTTCTTCCACTTGGTATTATGCATTTAAGTCTCCTTCATGTCTTATCATGGCTTGATAGCTTATTTCTTTTTAGCACTGAATAAAAGCTCAAAATTCAGAAACTAAGATCATGGCATCCGGTCCCATCACTTCATGGCAACTAGATGGGGAAACAGTGGAAACAGTGACTGACTTTATTTGGGGGGGCTCCAAGATCACTGCAGATAGTGATTGCAGCCATGAAATTAAAAGATGCTTGCTCCTTGGAAGGAAAGTTATGAACAACCTAGACAGCATATTAAAAAGCAGAGACATTACTTTGCCAACAAAGGTCTGTCTAGTCAAGGCTATGGTATTTCCAGTAGTCATGTACGGATGTGAGAGTTGGACTGTAAAGAAAGCTGAGTGCCAAAAAATTGATGCTTTGAACTGTGGTGTTGGAGAAAACTCTTGAGACTCCCTTGGACTGCAAGGAGTTCCAACCTGTCCATCCTGAAGGAGATCAGTCCTGAGTGTTCATTGGAAGGACTGATGTTGAAGCTGAAACTCCAATACTTTGGCAACCTGATGTGAAGAGCTGACTCATTTGAAAAGAGCCTGATGCTGGGAAAGATTGAGGGCATGAGAAGGGGACGAAAGATCATGAGATGGTTGGATGGCATCACCAACTCAATGGATATGAGTTTGGGTAAACTCCGGGAGTTGGTGATGGACAGGGAGGCCTGGCATGCTGCAGTCCCTGGGGTCACAAAGAGTCGGACATGACAGCAACTGAACTGTAGTGAATAGTCCGTTGTCTGGAGGTATCACACTTTATCCATTCACCTACTGAAAGTCATCTTGGTTGCTTCTAAGTTTTGACAGTTATGAATAAAGCTGCTGTATCTGTGTATAGGTTTTTGTTTAAACCTAAGTTTTCATCTACTTAAGGATCTTAATTGCTGGGTTGTATGATAAAGAAAGAGTATGTTGGACTTCCCTGGCCATCCAGTGGTTACGACTCCATGCTTCCACTGCAGGGGCCTGGGTTTGGTCCCTGGTTAGGGAACTAAGATCCTGCATGCTGCACAGCGTAGTCAAAAAAAAAAAAAAAAAAAGTCTGTTTACTTTTATAAAACCGCCACCAAATTGTCTTTCAAGGTGGCTGTGCCAGTTTCCTAACCGGAAGATACCTACTTCATAGCATTGTTATGAGGGTTAGATGAGTTAATAGTGTAAAGTCCTTAGAATAGCCTCTGGCACATATTAAAAGCTCAGAAAACATTGCCTGTTATGTGGTAATTCTGGGTCATTCCCACTCAGCTTTCTGTAGATCAGAAACAATGACAATGTAAACTTAAATACTTGTAGGTAAGAAAGTGAAGCAAATGCTAAAGTCACGTAGAATGTTACTTAACTGGATGACAGTTACCTTTGTTTATGGGTTTTCATAGTTTCAAGAGGAACTAAAGAACCTCTTGATGAGGGTGAGAGTGAAAAAGCTGGCTTAAAACTCAACATTCAAAAAACTAAGCTCACGCATGCAGTCCCATCAGTTCATGGCAAATAGATGGGGGTAAAGTGGAAAGAGGGGCAGACTTTATCTCCTTGAGCTCCAAAATTACTGCAGACGGTGACTGCAGCCATGAAATTAAAAGACGCTCACTCCTTGGAAGGAAAGCTATGAACAACCTAGACAGCATATTAAAAAGCAGAGAAATCACTTTGCCAGCAAAGTTCCATATAGTCAAAGCTATGGTTTTTATAGTAGTCATGTATGAGATGTGATGAGATGGACCATAAAGGCGGCTGAGTGTTAAAAAGAACTGATGCTTTTGAATTGTGGTGTTGGAGAAGACTCTTGAGAGTCCCTTAGACAGCAAGGAGATCAGACCAGTTTCAATATTCATTGGAATGACTGATGCTGAAGCTCTAATACTTTGGCCACCTGATGCTGGCAAAGATTGAGGGCAAGGGGAGAAGGGGGTGACAGAGGATGAGATGGTTGGATGGCATCATCGACTCAATGGACAATGGACATGAGTTTTAGCAAACCCCAGGAGATAGTGAAGGACAGGAAAGCCTAGTGTGCTGCATTTCATGGGGTCACAAAGAGTCGGACACAATTTAGTGACTGAACAATAGGGAATGCTGCCATGTTAGGGATTCAGTGTTTTTCTCTGCAGCCAGAATGAGCACCCAGCAGTGGCCACAGTCAGGTGACCCTGGTGAATGGAAGTCCATGTTGCTGAGCCCATGCATAATGTCCATCCCCTGCCACCACTATGTTCATAAGCCCACTGGATGATAATGGTGGGGGGGGGGGTGGTGACTGGGAAAAGAAACAGTTACCCACAGAACAGACCATCCTATCCACTTGATTATTAAATCCTCTGCTGAGGTCACCCTTCAGTGAGCAATTACACAGGACACAAATAACTTCAAATGTTTTGCCCAGAGAAGCCTATCCACACTTCTCTTTCCCACATTTCACTGTCACCAGATTTCCAATCATCTTCCTTCCACCATTATTCCACGTCTTAATATCCATTCCCATACTTGTTCCCTGGATTTCTGTGTGTACAAATTAGAAAACTCAAGTAGTTCAAGTGTAGCACACCTCCTCTCAGGTCACACTTTGAACTTCACCTTTAGGAGTCTGCTGGGACTTGAGTCTATTAGTGATGGGCCCAGAAATAAACTGTCCCTGGCAGGGACAGTTTCTGAAGAGTCATGTGGCCTCTACCTCAGGGTTATTATGCTTTCCAAGCAATGCAGTGCCTATCCCATCAAATGGAGGTGGAAATGTTGCCTCTGGGTGGGGGACGCCACTTCCACAGGTAAAGCAGACTCTAAACTTAGGAGTTCAATGTCCCCAGCATCATCAGGGTCTTCCCAATATCTCCAAACCAACTTACAAGATGCTATTCTTTCCCAATCTATGCCCTCATTTTCACAGTATTTTAACACTATTTATTCAGCTGAGCATTTTCCAAATCTTTAGGTTCTGCTTCAGAAATTCCATCTTTTAAAGTCATTTCTCTTTTCTTGCACTTCATTATCATCAGCCAGAAGGAGCAAAGCCACATCTTCAATTTCATTGCTTAGAAGTTCTACTTTCCGCAAAACATTAGAACACAAACACAATTTAGCCAAGTTCTTTGCCATTTTATAAAAAGAATGATCCTTCCTCCCATTTCCAATAATATGTTCTTCATTTCCACCTCAGAATGAACCAGAATGGTCTTTACTATTCATATTTCTACCAACATTTTGTTCCTAATTTATTTTCTAAGAAGACAGGTTTTCATTTCAGCTCTCCTCTTTTCTGAGGTTTCACCAGAATTACCCTTATCATTCATTATTCTTTGCATACATATCAAAATATATGCTTTTCAGCTCTTCAGCTTTTATCCACTCATTATTCAGTTCCAAAACAGCTTCCATGTTTTTAGATATTTTTTAGATTAGCATCAATTTTGGGTACAAATTTGTTCTATTTGGCTTGGGCTCCTATAACACAGAATCACTGACTGGGTAGCTTATAAACATTTATTTGTCACAAGCGTGGAGGCCGAAGTCAGTGATTAGGGTGCTAGCATAGTTTTGGTGACTGTCTTCTCGTGACTTTTCTTTGCGTGTGTGTGACTTTAATGAACATTTCCAGATTGAAAACTGTCATTTTCTTGTCCTGTCATCCTCACATGACAGGACAGGGTGAGAGAACTCACTGGAGCCCCCTTTTTAAGAGCACTAATCTCATTTAGGAGGGCTCTATACTCATGACCTAATTATCTTGAGAGGCCCCATCTCAATCCCATCACAGTGGGGCTTAGGATATCAACACATTTTGAGGAGACACATTCAGTCCATTGCAAGGCCCAAATGGTTTTACTGGAAAATTATACCATTCAAAGATTAATTAACACCAGTTCTACACTATCTCTTCCAGAAATTAAAAGGAGGCAATACTTCCAAACTCCTTATGTGAGGCCACCATTAACCTGATACCAAACGAAACAAAAAATAGAACAAAATTATAGACCAGTATCTTTCATGTAGACACAAAAATTCTCAAGAAAATGTTAGTAAATCATAGCAATCATAGCAAACATAGCAAATCCAGCTATATATGTGTGTGTGTGTATATATATATATATATATTTGAAGTATACACTACAGACAAATGAAGTTTACTACAGTGATATAAGGTTTAATCAATATTTGAAAATCTATCATATTAACAGTAAAAAAACATATTATATTCATTATATCAATTGGTGCATATTTCAAGTAGAATTTCAAGGAAGTATAGAGGATTCATGACCGTGTTTACAGGTAGCAAAGGGTTCTCAAAATTACAGTGGGCTTGAGAGGGGAGGAACGATCAAGTATGTGGTGCTGTCATAAAAATATGACTCCAGGGTAAAGATAAAGCCCACTTTCATTCTTTCTGTGAAAGAGCAGGGCTTCTAAGAATTTTAAAGTCTTTTTCCCACAGAAGCCTCACAGGAAACCCAATACAGAGAAGAACCTGTTGATCTTTTGTCTAACTGAATGAACCCTAATAAAAATCACAGAAAATACAATCTTAATGAGAATTGTACTCAATGCACTGCAAGCTTGAGCTTAATAGGAAACAGTATAAATTTTTTAAAAGGCCTTTGGATGCCAAAACATCTACAGGCCAAAAGCAGTCTGAGAAAATGACTCAGTAAACAGGCTACATTTTATGAAGAGGAAAAAAAAAGTCCAGCATGACTCAGGGTAGAACCAAGACCTCCGGATACAAACATGCTACTTGACAGCAGAGACACACTTAAATTTGGGTTCTGTATTATGTAGTAATGCAATCCACTGAATTTCACAGCTTCCCAACTACAGCAGAGAAATGCTGTGAGGAATTGAGACGTTAATTCTTTTTTTGAATGAAGTATTCAAAACCTCATGTGTATTTTACACTTAAGACCATTTTAATTTGTATTAACTACATTCCAGTTCTCAGTAGCTCAGTTTTAAGTGCTCGACATGCTGCTAGCATCTACTTTATTAAATAATACAGTTCTATTCCACTGATTATACAAATAGCTACAACTGCTCTTTTTACTCACTCCTGAAATATATGAAGTACTATGGGAACAGATACTACAAGAGATGTAGCATTAGGTGAACTAGAGAAAATCTGGACCCTCAATCTTAATTTCCCAAATACCTTATAGCACATTTAATATCCCTATGTGTAGAACTTTAGCTACATCCGGAAGTTCTAATAAGTAGCCATTTACAAATACTATTCACTTAAAGCTGGCTATAATTTCATAGATGTTTTATGATTTTAAAATGATGGAAATTTTCAAATACATGAAAATAGAGAAAATAGCAAAAACAAAATAAGCAAAAACCATGCACCTGGTTTATCTTACCATGACTTAAACAAGTTATCTATCCTTACTTTTCTTTTGCATGAGCATTTTAACAGTAATTCTACACATACCGTTTTATGTGTATAAACTTGCTAATTTATCTCTAAGACACTTTTACATAAACACAATGCTATTAGCACATCTAACAAGAACATAATTTCTTAATATTATCTAGTACTGTCAATAGTCCCATTTCCCCAACTGTCATAAAAATGTCTTTTGCTTGTTCAACTTGTGATCTAAATGAAAAACACTCATTCACTGCATTTGATTGATACATCTCTTAAGACTTCGTTAACATCTAAGAGTTTCACCTCCCTTTTTTCCAATCCATTTCACTGAGTGAGAAGCTTGAGTCATTACTCTCATAGAATTACCCACATTTTATTGGTCTGCTTCCTGTTATATCATGTAATTTGTTCTTCTGTTCCTCGAATTTTCTTTAAACTGGGAGTTAGGTCTTGATGCTTAATTAGATTCACGTTAATATTTTTGGCAATGGTATGTCTTATTGTATCATACAAGGAGGCATAAAATGTTTTGTCCTATTTTTGATGAGATTAAAGTTGATCAGTGGGTCAGATGTTGTCAACCTGATCTATTCACTGGGAAGTTCATATAGACCATTCACCTAAAGGTCTTAACACTTCTACTGAGAACCGTGCTTAGATCCATTATTTCACTATGTCCTGAAAATTCTCTAATAAAGAACTTTACCTCATCAACCTCTAGTTGCCTTGAGCTATAGTTTATACAGGAAATGCAGGCTAAATCACTCCTCCTTCCTTCTGTTTATCAATGTCCAGAATGAGTTGGTGCCCTGGCAACCTCCAAAGGTTGGTATGTACAGATGAAAGAACAGAGGTGGTAATAAGTAAGATCAAAAGCTTTTTCACATTCACTCCTTTAAGAGAGTTTCTTTCTATGAATTTCTATCAGTTTCCTAAAGTTTAACATGGTTTGAGTGGTGATAAAACACTGTAGGTGAGAAACACCTACTCTTTTAAAACCTCTTGTTTTAACTTTGAGCATGAAGCAAAAGGGATTCCTACATTCAAACACTTCTCTTCCAGATTTATTTTCTAATGCTCCTTAACACAAAATTCACAATGGGTGGCTTTCTTATAACTATTTAGTGACATTATGAACTCGCTGATGGTAAGTAAGATGTGAATGCTGCCTAAATGCCTTCTTACATTCCTTACATTTGTATGGTTTCTCACCAGAATGAATTCTCTGATGTTGGATAAGAGATGAATGAAGTCTAAAGGCCTTTCCACATTCCTTACAGTCATAGGGTTTCTCACCAGTATGAATACTCTGATGCTGAGTAAGTTGGGAGAGCAATCTAAAATTCTTCTCACATTCCTTACACTTATAAGGTTTCTCACCAAAATGAATACTCTGATGCTGAGTAAGTTGTGAGAACAGTCTGAAGGCCTTCCCACATTCCTTACAATCATAAGGTTTCTCTCCAATATGAATACCCTGATGTGAAATAAGTTCTGAGTAACGACGAAAGAACTTCTGACATTCCTTACATTCATAAGGTTTCTCACCAGTATGAATTCTCTGATGGAGAGTTAGATGATAGGCACGACTAAAGGTCTTCCCACATTCCTTACAATCATAGGGTTTCTCGCCAGTATGAATTCTCTGATGAAGAGTAAGTTGTTGCCGCACTCTAAAGGCCTTCCCACATTCCTTACAGTCATAGGGTTTCTCACCAGTATGAAGTTTGTGATGTACTCGAAGGCCTGTACTGCACAGAAAAGCTTGCCCACATTCCTTGCATTCATAGCATTTCTCAGCAATATTAAGTCTTTGATGTCGAGTAAGGTGTGCATATTGTCTAAAGGTCTTCCCACACTCCTTACATTCATAGGGTTTCTCACCAGTATGAATCCTTTGATGGAGATTAAGTTGTCCTCGCACCCTAAAGGCCTTTCCACATTCCTTACAGTCATAGGGCTTCTCACCAACATGAATTCTCTGATGTACACGAAGATCTGCACCACATGTAAAGATCTTTCCACATCTTTTACATTCAAGGAGTTTGTCAGAAGCATGAATTCTCTGATGTCGACTAAGGTGGGCACACTGTCTAAAAGCTTTTCCACATTCTTTACATTCATAGGGTTTCTCGCCCGTATGAATTCTCTGATGGAAAGTAAGTTGCTGGCGTACTCTAAAAGCCTTCCCGCAGTCCCCACATTCATAGGGCTTCTCTCTACTGTGAATTCTTGGATACAGAGTAAGAGATGTGCGTTTTCTGTTCTTGGGCATTTTTTCAGAGGTGGGTTTTTTCACTTGCCTGAAATATGCCTCATGAGGACTTTCTTGTCCCTCAAACTTTTTATATTCACAATCTTTCCTGAAAAAAGAGTCTTCAAGGCCACAGCTTCTAATTCTTTCCATTATCTTCCACTGAGAGAAACTCATTTCACAAATATCCTTTACTTGAAATAACTTTTTAGTGTCATATCTGGATTCCAAATCTGAAAGAAAAGAAGATAAAACACATGCTATTTTCTTCTAGAAAAAGTAAACAAAGAAGCAAATAAAAACTTTATAATAGGAAAAAAGAAAATAAAGTCCAGTTCAAATAAATGTGCTTAAAAGGACTTTAAAAATTAACATAACTTGAGAAAAGCTAAGACAAAATAAAGAAAATGATGAGTTAAGACCAGACAATTCCGAAGTAAATAAAAGTCTGAGATCTCTACCTAAACTTAATGATTAATTAATGATTTCTTTTTCAGTAAGAATAAAGTACAAACACTTTATTATGAATAACACAGCATTTGTTTACCAAAAGATGTCATTTCAAGCTGTAGACCCCTTTACTCCCTACGTCTGTCACACTTGCCTCCTTTCAGATACTAAAATATGTCACAATCTTTCCATTTTTTAGAGCTTTTTACTGGCTATTAAATCTCCCAAGAATGCTGATGGGTTCTCCACATGGTTGGGTTCTTTTCATCCTTTAGATATCATGATAAAAATCAGAAAAGCTATCTGTGCTGACTTCATCTAATTTATATCCTTCATTTTCTATCCCAATAATTTGCTCCCTGCTTAGCACTTTTTTCAATTCTGTTGTGATATATTCATTAATTTTCCAAGTTTTTATCCTGTGTTCTCAACAATTTCCCGAGAAGAAAAAATCTTTCACTTATCACTGAATAAAAAATCCATAGCACAGAGAAACTATTTATTATTAAGTTTTCATAATTAGTTAATAGTAAAAATATATATGTTGCCTTGCCTCCAATCTTACACCTTTTTCTAGCACTATCTATAGGGATGGGAGACAAAAGCACACCAATGCTATCTCAATCAAATACATAAATGGAAAAATTTCTTTACATCTGCTCATCCCTCCGGTGGCCTCTTTACTTTCACATGCAGATATCTCCATTTCAGCTTGTCTACACAGCTGTAAGTGAACCTCACTTTTGCAACCAAGGTAGTGAAAGGTTCTTCTTATTTATCTTCAAGTTTATTAACTATACACATGTATATTACAAATATGCAGCCCATTTTGTTTCTTCATACCCTTTCCTATATTCTTCCTAAAGGCATCATAGCCAGTGCCATTTAGTTACTGTCTACAAAGTATATTAGAGATTTTTCAGTCATAGCAACAGGTTTATAAAATAGTAACATGCTAGTAAAATTCTGAGCAAAAAATGTATTTAAAAACAAAATCTACAACATTATTTTTCATATGCATGAACTAGAAAGAATCCAAGTATTCATTAACAGAAGAATGACTGAGAAAAGTTATATAGATATGGATACAACACAATAAGAATAAACTGTAACAGCAATAAGAATGAATAATCTACAAGTACACACAACAATATGGATCATTCTCATTAACATAAGGGTGACCCAACAAAGCCAGGCATAAAATAATATATACTATATTATTTCATTTTTATAAAGCTCATAAACACTAAAGCTAATCTATGGGCTTATTAAAAGTCAGGCTAGTAGTTAATTTTGATAGGGAGGAATGACTGGAGAAAACTAGAGAGGAGCTTCTGCTGCTGCTGCCTCTGCTGCTATCGCTTCAGTCGTGTCCCACTCTGTGCGACCCCATAGACGGCAGCCCACCAGGCTCCGCCGTCTCTGGCATTCTCCAGGCAAGAACACTGGAGTGGGTTGCCATTTCCTTCTCCAATGCATGAAAGTGAAAAGTGAAAGTGAAGTCACTCAGTCGTGTCCGACTCTTCGCAACTCCATGGAGTGCAGCCTACCAGGCTCCTCCGTCCATCGGATTTTCCAGGCAAGATACTGGAGTGGGTTGCCATTGCCTTCTCCAGAGAGAAGAGCTTTTGATATCCTACTAAAACTATTTCTGAATCAGTATACTGATAAACTGGGCACAATTACTTTGTGAAAATTCAATGAGCAGCATATTATGATTTCTGTTTTTTGGATCTATTTCAAAAAGTTTACTTTAAAAGGATATAATAAAAAGATGTTAAAAGGCAACAATGATTTAAATACTGTAGATAATTTGTAAGCAGAGACAAATTAGTGAATGTCACAGAAGATACTCTGATGAAATCTGCCTCATTCCGTCTCCCATCCCTCTGTCCCTTCCTCCTTCCCTTCCTCTTTCTCTTTCCTTTCTCTCTCTCTCCCCCACATCTTCCCTTCCTTCCCTTACTCTTTCCTTTTCTTTCTCTCTCTCCCTCCCTGTCTATCTTCCCTATTCAAGAAAGCAATGTAAAACTAATGTAATTTTGTAAAAATTACTGGGAAAAAAAATTTAACACTTCATTAAGGTGAATACGTTATAAATGATATATAAAATGAACAGTAATTAGCTAGTCATAACAGTAGTAAATAACTAGGTAACTACAAAGGCATGACAGCTATTAAGATGGTGATTTCAAACAATTTACTTGCAAATTAAAAGTCAATGATTTAAAGGAAAATAACAGTCAAAATAAACACTGAAGGCCCAAACACTGGTAAGAAAAATGAGAAAGTGTATACAGCACAAAAGCCCATACAAACTGGTATAAGAAACATTAAACAATGGAAAAAGAAAGAGAATAAAGGAAGTGAGCAGACAATGCACAAAATAAAAAATACAAACACACTGAGGGCAAAATGTCCATATTCACTCAATTAAAAGAAAAAAAAAGTAGAAGTTACAATACTTACCCTATAGAATTTGAAAGTTTTAAAGAACAAACAAAACATTCCCAGTGTGGATATAGTGAACCTGAGACTTTTTTTTAAATTAATTAATTTTTAAATTGAAGGATAATTGCTTTATAGAATTTTGTTGTTTTCTACCAAACATCAACATGAATCAGCCATAGGTGTACATACGTCCTCTCCCTCTTGAACTTCCCTCCCACCTCCCTCCCCACCCCACCCCTCTAGGTTGTACAGAGCCCCTGTCTGAGTTCCCTGAGACACACAGCAAATTCCCATTGGCTATCTATTTTACATATGGTAATGTAAAGTCCCATGTTACTCTCTCCATACATCTCACCCTCTCCTCCTCTCTCCCCATGTCCATAAGTCTGTTCTCTATGTCTGTTTCTCTATTGCTGTCTTGCAAATAAATTCATCAGTACCATCTTTCTAGATTCTATATGTATGTGTTAGTATACGATATTTATTTTTCTCTTTCTGACTTACCTCACCCTGTATAATAGGCTCTAGGCTCAGTCACCTCATTAGAACTGACTCAAATATGTTCCTTTTTACAGCTGAGTGTAATATTCCATTGTGTATATGTACAACAAATTCTTTATCCAATCATCTGTCAGTGGACATCTAAGTTGCTTCCATGTTCTAGCTATTGTAAACAGTGCTGCAGTAAACATTGGGGTGCATGTGTCTTTTTCAGTTTGGGTTTCCTCAGGGTATATGCCTAGGAGTGGGATTGCTGGGTTATAACTGAGACTTTTATATGGCTTCCCTGCCTGACATGACACATTAAGACTTTGGCATGCTGAATATTCACATCTAGGAGACTATATTACAGTTGACCCTTGAACTGGAGTAATAGGGGCCAATACCACCCCTCCATTGAAAATCTGTGTATAACGTTACAGTTGGCCCTCCATACCTGCAGTTCCGCATCCACAGATTCAACCAACCTCAGATCATATAGTACTGTGCATGTGTGCTAAGTCACTTCAGTCGTGTCCAACTCTTTGTGTGCCTATGGAATGTAGCCTGCCAGGCATTTCTGTCTATTGGATTCTCCAGGCAAGAATACTAGAGTAGTTTAGTTTGCCATGCCCTCCTCCAGGGGATCCTTCTGACCCAGGGATCGAACCCACATCTCTTACACCTACACTGGTAGGTGGGTTCTTTACAATTAGCACCACCTGGGAAGCCCACAGTACTGTAGTACACATTTTTTTTTTTAACCCATGTATAAATGGACCCATGCAGTTTAAACTCATGTTGTTCAAGGGTCAACTGTATAAACAACTGAACTATAATCTTACAATTTCTGTAAAAAGTCAGCCATGATTTTTCCCAAATTCGTTTATGCCTGTTCTTTCCCCTTCAAGAAACTAAAAGATAGCCATTTCAGTCAATCAAAACTAGGTTCAGTGCTTTGCTAGTTCTGACATAGATGCACACTGCATTGTTTCTGAGTAGACAGTGAGAAAATAGTAAAGATTGATGGAAAACATAAAAATTCATGAAGGACTCTGCACACAGATTGCTTTACAAGTATCTTTAGATTCTTGTTCTACTTTAAATAAATTGAAACTGGAAATTATAGCCTATGCACTATACATGAGATTTAATCAAGAAAAAATTGGCTGGCCCAACACTGAAACAAAGGACAAACTAAACCTCAAAAGACATATACAAAATATTTAACTTCTCAAAATAAACCAAATACTAGTTTGTAGTCTATTGAATCAAAGGGCTTTATTCTAGTAAATGATACTAATGCAAAAGCAAAATATTAGCCCACCTTAGAGCAATATAAAAGGAGAAATGTTATTTCCATTGGCAAAATACCAACTTTAATTAAAAAGAAAATAAGGAGCTAATTACCTGGTCATAAAGTTAATTTGTTTCCTGAGATGATGTCTTCAATAACTTTGCTGATACAAGACGATATGAATGTAGAATATTTATGACAGAAGCAGTTTTAGTCACATTAACACCAGGGTTAATGTATCCAGAGATCTGTAAATGTTAAAACCTTATAACCAAAGAACTGTACTTCTGAAAGTCAAAACTGATTAAATAGTAAATAATCCATACTGAATTCCAAATAATTTTCACATTCTGCTAATTTTATTGCTAATTTCATCAAAGAATAACACGCAATGGAAAGAAAAATGATATTCTCCCCTTTACCATGTTATCCAACCACTTAAGTGCATATTCTTATCATATGCACTGGTTTTCCTTCATAAATTGGCTCCTACTTCTACTCATTTACTGAAAGTCACTGCTTACAGAAATCACCCTCTCTCTTGATACCATCAGTTTTCCTCTTTGAAATCATTCTCTTCAGCCTATACACAGTCCTAATACCTCACATCTTAAGATACTTTCCCTGTATCCCATGTGTCTGCTTTTATGGCAAAATTCCTCTTAAGTGTTACATACATTTATTTTCACCACTGTCTCACTTTCTTTTCCTTTTATCTCCCACTAACTTTAAAAGAAACCAAAATTTTATTACAGAGTATTTCTAACATACACAAAAGTAGAAGAGTAATATTAAATGTACAAGTTATCTATGGACCAGCCTCAACAACATCAACCAAGCCCAATACTGACCTATGCAGACCCTTATCCACTCTCCGCACATTGTCTGAAGCAAGTCCCATAATATATTTTGTAATCACTTCAGGATTCATCTCTAAAAGGATTTTAAAAATAATTGTAATACCATTACCCAAACCTGAAAAAATGAACAGTAACTCTTTGTTGTCATTGTTCAGTTGCTAAACTGTGTCCAACTCTTTGTGACCCCATGAACTATAGCACACCAGGCTTCCCTGTCCTTCACCATCTCCCAGAGTTTGCTCAAACTCATGTCAACCATCCTCATACTTTTCTGCCTCTTTCTCCTCCTGCCTTCAGTCTTTCCCAGCATTAGGGTCTTTTCCAATGAGTTGGTTCTTTGCCTCAGGTGGTCAAAGTACTGGAGCTTCAGCATCAGCCCTTCCAATGAATATTCAGGGTTGATTTCCTTTAGGATTGACTGGTTGGATCTCCCTGCTGTCCAAGGGACTCTCAAGAGTCTTCCCCAGCACCACAGTTCAAAAGCATCAATTCTTTAGCCCTCAGCTTTCTTTACAGTCCAACTCTCACATCCATCCATGACTACTGGAAAAACCACAGCCTTGACTAGACAGATCTTTGTTGGCAAAATAATGTCTCTATTTTCTAATATGCTGTCTAGGTTGGTCATAGCTTTCCTTCCAAGGAGCAAGCATCTTTTAATTTCATGGCTACAGTTACAATCATCAGTGGTTTTGGAGCTCAAGAAAATAAAAGTCTGTCACTGTTTCCATTGTTTCCCCATCTATTTGCCATGACGTGATGGGATTGGATCTTAGTTTTCTTGAATGTTGAGTTTTAAGCCAGTTTTTTCAGTCTCCTCTTTTACCTTCATCAACAGGCTCTTCAGTTCCTCTTCACTTTGACCCTATAGCATTTCTCATATTCTGACTGTATTCCCAAGATGTAGTAGAACATGTTCCTCTATCTTTCTCCAATAAATTAGTGGTTGGCTAATTCAGAAGCTCCATCAGACTTAGGCCCACTTCATAGGTGATACTGTATTATTTCATTTGAAGAAATACAATCTGACTGTCTCTATTTCTGTGATGTTTATCAGCATTGATGTTCAGTGTCTAGATCCAACAGCTTACTAGAGGTTCCAAACTGGTAATATTCTAAGTCTATAATCCTTCATTTATTCACTGAATACTTTAAGAAAAACATGGGCTTCCCCAGTGGCTCAGCTGGGTAAAGAATCTGCCTGCCAATGCAGGAGACATGAGTTTGATCCCTGGTTTCAGAAGACCCCACACACCACAGAGCAACTAAGCCTGTGTGCCAAAATCACCGAGCCTGTGCTCTAGAGCCCATAAGCCACAACTACTAAGCCCACACGCCACAGCTAAAGCCCCCTTGCTTAGAGTCCGTGCTCTGCAACAAGAGAAGCCAGGTCAGTGAGAAGCCCATGCACTGCAATGAAGAGTAGTTCCCACTCACTGCAACTAAAGAAAACCCGCATGCAGCAATGAAGACCCGGCAGAGCCAATAAATAAATAAATAGATCTTGGGGGAAAAAGAATTTACAGAATCAAGTATATTTTATGTGGTTGTAATACATTTCAGTTATGTATATAGATGCTTAAATGATTCCATTGTTTTTTACAGGCTGAAGAGCCTCTGCCAACTGGTTCCTCTTCCTTGACTACCCTATCTAAATTACCCAACTAACCCATCATAATTCCCCATATTCTTACTTCCTCACCCTTCTTAACAATATTTAATCACCTCATGATACTAATCCATTTGTTTACTATACGATTTCCCTACTACAATGTAAACATCATGAAAAGAAGGCAATGAAGAAATATATACCTAAGAGGCAAAACACAAAAGATGATCTAAGTAGAAATTAGATGCAAAATACAAGTAAAATGGTGGTCACTGGGGAAGAAAGCTTTCCCCCATTGAAATGAGAAGGAAACAGGACAGTGAAGAAAGAAGAGATAAATGGAAGTAGAGATGAAATTTCTTTGGTTGTCCATGCTGAGATCTAAGTTTTCTTCTCAGGTGTCAGGTCTCTCCTTCATAATCAACAACTAAGGAGTGTGTTTCTTCCCAACCTGCAGGGATATGCTGTGCCACAGCAGCTTACCCTCCCCTGATAAGCACTTACCTAGTCTCCATCTTCTTTTCTCATCCCTCACAACCATCCAGGGTTCTTTCCCTTGCTCTAACAGAGTAATTACATCTGGCTTAGAAATGGAACATCCTCCTTGAAAAAAAAAAAAAAGAAAATAATAAAGAAAGTATAAAATTGACCAAGGCTTCAGAGCAAAGAAGAGTAATTGGACTGAAAAACATTCATATTAGAGTTACTTGAGGATCACAAGAACAGAGAGGTAGGAATATTGTCTTATTATAATTACCAATTGATACAGGCTTTGTCTCTAGAAGTAATCATTGAGAGCACTGGCTTCAAATCCTCCCTCTGTCACTTGAGTCACTTATAGACTCAGTTTTTTCAGTTGGAAAAATAATAATATATACTCATAAGTAAATAATAATATAGCAAATAATATATTAAAATATATAAAATAATAATGTATACCCTGGAGAAGGAAATGGCAACCCACTCCAGCATTGCCTAGAGAATCCTGTGGACAGAGGAGCCTGGTGGACTGCTGTCCATCGGGTCGCACGGGGTCGGACACAACTGAAGCAACTTAGCATGCATGCATACGACTGAAGCGACTTAGCATGCATGCATGCATGCATTGGAGAAGGCAATGGCAACCCACTCCAGTATTCTTGCCTGGAGAATCCCATGGACGGAGGAGCCTGGTAGGCTGCAGTCCATGGGGTTGCTACGAGTCGGACACAACTGAAGTGACTTAGCAGCAGCAGCAATGTATACCCATAAGATTTTTGTGAAGTGTCACTTAAGTTTCTGGATGAGTGCCTAGTACATACTAAGCACTATACATGTTCATTAGGTACTATTTTTGCTTTTATTTAAATATTTTGCTAGGAGGAAAATAATTTGTTTCTCACCAATATATTCACCCAATGTCAAATGCAAAGTTCATATATATTAAACTTTATATCATAAAAGTTAATGTTTAAATCAATTAAAAAGATAACATGTTTGTTGTAGTAAGTTGAATGTGTCCACTTGAATTTCAACAAACTATTGATTTAACCCAGTATCATATACACTGTATCAACTTTTTCAATAGGTATGTACAGCCAGACACCTCTGTCTTCCTACTCACACTGCAGGTAAGTTAATAGATAATAGACCATCTACAACAATATGAAAACAGACTTCTTTGAAAATGGTTTTGCTCTGAGTGTCTAAGAATTTATATCCAACTGTCATTAAAGAGAAGCAATTATATAATAGAAAAGGCAAAGGAAAATGTAAAGGCCAGTGATTTATGGGGGAAGCTGCTGCTGCTGCTGCTGCTGCTGCTAAGTCACTTCAGTCGTGTCCGACTCTGTGCGACCCCATAGACGGCAGCCCACCGGGCTACCCCGTCCCTGAGATTCTCCAGGCAAGAGTACTGGAGTGGGTTGCCATTTCCTTCTCCAATGCATGAAAGTGAAAAGTGAAAGTGAAGTCGCTCAGTCATGTCCGACCCTCAGCGACCCCATGGACTGCAGCCTTCCAGGCTCCTCCGTCCAAGGGTTTTCCAGGCTAGAGTACTGGAGTGGGGTGCCACTGCCTTCTCCAATGGGGGAAGCTAACGGTGCTATTTAATAGTTTAGCAGCTGAAGACACCTATTCTCAAACTACAAAGCAGATAGTCAACTAGTTTTCAGACAGCCAGCCCTGAAATTCAGTCATGTGAATTTCTACATTATTTGACACAGATGGCTGGATGGCATCACCGACTCAATGGATGTGAGTTTGAGTGAACTCCGGGAGTTGGTGATGGACAGGGAGGCCTGGCATGCTGCGATTCATGGGGTCGCAAAGAGTCGGACACAACTGAGCGACTGAACTGAACTGCACTGAACTGAAACTTACCCAGTGACACCAAGTTGCTATAATTCTCTAATATCACATCTCTGTATAAATTCCTCTGATTTGAGTTCAGGCATTCCCACTCTTCCTGAGAAAAGTCCACAGTCACATCTCTGAACATCACCAAATCCTGAAATGACAAACCCATGCTTTATTTGTAAAATTACTTATTTCTGTATAGGGCCATATGCCACATATTGTCTCTATTTGCGTATCCTTCCCTTTCCCTTCTTTTTTAAAGGAATTCTTTCAGAAAGTAATTAACTCATAGCTTGTGCTAAAACAGGACATGGGTTGACTCTGGCTCACAAGCTGCACTTTGCCTACTACTCCTATAGACAAAGCTTCCTATATACTGTGGTATACCTAGTTTACTCCCAGATATGCACAGGTAGTTAATCAAAGTTTCACTAAATCATAGCAATATTTTCTTGGATCAGTCTCCCACAGCAAAAGAAATAAAAGCAAAAATAAACAAATGGGACCTAATCAAACTTAAAAGCTTTTGCACAGTAAAGGAAACCATCAATCTTCTATTGATGGGCACAAAAGAAAACAAAATGAAAAAACAGCCTACTGAATGGGAGAAAATATTTGCAAATGATGTGACCAACAAGGGGTCAATATGCTAAAATACCAAGAACTCATACAACTCAATACCAGGAAAAAAAAAATCAAAAAAATGGGCAGAAGACCTAAAAGGACACTTTTCCAAAGAAGACATTCACATGGCCAGAAGACACATGAAAAAACGCTCAACATCACTGATTATAAGAGAAACGCAAATCAAAATCACAAGGTATTGCTTCACACCAGTGACAATGGTTATCACCCAAAGTTTACAAGTAATAAATGTGGAGAGGCTGTGGAGAAAAGGGAATCTTCCTACACTGTTGGTGGAAATGTAAATTGGTGCAGCCACTATGGAGAACAGTATAGAAGTTCCTTAAAAAACTAAAAATAGAGCTACCATACGATCCAGTAATCCTACTTCTGGGTGAGCTACCATACGATCCAGTAATCCTACTTCTGGGTATATAACAAGAAAATAAAACTGGGTTCTGAAAAAAATTCTTTAATTTTATGCAACCTCTACTTTTTAAAACAGAGATCCAATTTCATCACTATATGTATCATTAGCATTTTCCCTTATTATAACAAACCCTTTATTGAATATTTTAAACTTACTACAAAATAGTCCATTTTATAGATATGTTGGCCTTAATGATTACATTTAGATATTTCTATACTTTTAAATATGCTAAGTTATATTTACAATTTAAGTTATACAAAATTTCTAAAGCTGTGACGTCTAACATGCTATCTTAGACAAATGTGGTTATTGAGCATTTGAACTGTAGCTAGTACAAATTCAGATGTGCTATAAAATACACACCAGATAGTGACTTTACAAAAAAAAAAAAAAAAGAATGCAATATATCTCAATAGTTCTTATTTTGGTTACACTTTGAAATGATAATATTTTGCTATATTGGGTTAAATAAAACACTAAAATTACTTGTGCATTTCATTTTTACTTTTTAAAATGTGACACTAAAATGTTTAAGATTATGTGCCTTGCATATTATTCTACACTTTTTGTGAGACTGACATGAGACCTACTGTGCTAAGAAGGCACTAATTTTATATTTTTAATATTGGACACTGCAGCTCTAAAGTGTTCTCCAGTCCTGAGTTTCTCATATCAGTTGTCTCCCTCAAGGGACTACATTTCTGCTTTATCGCTGCTCTAGACAAAGACTGAACACACAGGAGACTGAATAATTTGGTCAACTCACACATGGACATGGATGGACAAGACAGGGGCACACAGGAAGGGCCAGGCTGTCTGGCTCCATCCTTCACTAGAATGGGAACATCTAGGAAGAAGCTGTTGGATGGGGATCTGTTTGGAAGTTTCAGGACAACTAATGAGAATATTCACATAACCTGAAAAAAAATTACAGCATTCCAAATAGAGAAAAAAACCAACTTACATGAGCCATGATTTCAGAGTTGCAAGAAAATGATTAGTTTTTCTCAAGGGTCATTTACTGAAGAAGCAGAGTCCACAGACAGAAGCCAAAAACTGGAGGAAAAGCATGAAGCCATAAGAACAAAATCCCAGAGCCCCCAAATTTAAAAAACTCACATGACTTCTCCATTCCTACATGCAACACCCCTCCATCACCCCTCCCAACACAGAGACAAGTTATGAAAGGTAAAAGCTAATTAATTTAGACAAATACATGCCCTCCCCAAAACAACAGGAAAATCACTGCACAAGGATAGACATGGAGAAGACTCTCCAGAAGAGAAGAACATTTCCAGCTGTTTTGGCAAGAGAGATTCTGGGCAGTCCTCCACCTCAGTGAGGCTGATCTGGACTCAAGGTTAGGCTACCCAGACCTGTCCTGAGCAGAGATCCATCTCCCCTCATTCCCAGTTTTCCCAGCTAAGAAGTGGCTACACCATCTAAACCAGAATATCCTTCTCAGACTCAGAAATCTGGCTTGCCTACCCAACCCTGAAGACAGAAAAAATTATAGAGAAGAATTTTCCAAACTATGCCACACATTGGAATCACCAGCAAATTTTTTTTTAAGAGAACTTAGTGTATTTTTTTTTAACATTTTATTTATTTGACTGCACCAGGTCTTAGCTGTAGCATCTGGGATCTTTGATCTTCATTGCAAGCACACAGGATTCTTTAGTTACAGCATGCAAACTCTTAGTTGCGGTATGTGGGATCTTCTATTATAGTTCCCTGATCAGGGATTGAACCCAGGGCCCCTACATTGGGGCCACAGTCTTAGAAGACCTTTAAAATATACTGATGCCTGACTCCCATGCCCCAAACATTCTGATTCAATTAGCAGAGAGAGCTGTGACTCGGGAATCAAAATTTTTAAACTTTCCCCAGGTGATCATAATGGGCAGGTTAGTAATCAAACTTTGTATGCATCAGAATCATCTGAAAGGCTTATTAAAATACAGTTTGCAGGGCCCCGTTCCTCAAGTTTGGCATTTACTGGAGCTAGGGTTGGGCTTGAGAAATTGCATTTTGAAAACATTTCCATTGATACTGATGCTGCTGATCCAAATGCCACAATTTAAGAACCACTTGCACAGACCATGCCTAGCAGTCTTTATAATGGCAAAACTGTACTTGCATACTGGGATCTCTTCCTCAAGGCTAAACTATCTTTCCCAGAATCCTCAGAGCTCACTGTTCACCATCTTCCTATTAGGAATCATCAATACTGTCTACATGATCTCATTTACCAATCCTATTCTCTTGGTACCCAGGCTGGGGAAAAGTGAATTTGTAAAACCTGAGTATGGATAATGAAATAACCCACTAGTTAAAACTCAATAGTAACTAAGGAGTTGCATTCAAAGGAACTGGATTAGCAGATTTTAAAAACTGATAATACTTATCACTAAGACTGGAGAAATGGACACTTGTGGTATGGTGTAAAAAGAATGAAATGATACATGGAAAATGATTATAATGAGACCAAAAAGTCAAAATGGACTTGGAATAAGATTTTATTGTGTTACCTCTGCTGGATAGTATCCCACGTGATCTTTATTTTGTTCTTCCCAGGAGTCTCTCAATTTTTTAATCAAGAAATTTTTAATCTGTAAAAAAAAAAAAAAGAAAAGAAAACTTTAATTGTGTCACTTGTACCTGGACATAAATTTAAAACAGCTCTACAAGGGATATCACAAAAAGCCCCAACAGTTCCATCCCTGCTACCCTTTCCCCTATCTTCCAAATCTAGAGGCAACAATTTTCACCTCTTTTAGCTATTTCTTTTGTTATATAAATAGCATAGATTCAAATCACATGCTAATATTACTACTTCAGCTATCTTTTATCTACCCACCTCCCACTTCATGTGTGCATAATTGCATCTCCCTATCCTTCCAATATGTTCTTTTTTCCCCCCGTGCGGTTTTGTTCTATTAAAGGGTACACAGATGTTCAGTTTCCATGACTATGACCATTTAAATACCATTACCAACTGAACTATATAGTATAATCAGATTATTTTGCCTTTCTTCTCTGAGTTTAACATGATTTTGTTTTTTGTAAGATTCATTTTCTAGGTAATTATCATTAATTTATTTCTCAAATTCTCATTCAAATGAAGGATCAGGAGGATGAAGCTTCTGGCATAAAATAACAGAACTGTCCACTTCATACTCTTAACAATCCTTCAGAAATAAAGCCAAATACTTCAGAGTTATCACTTGTATCCCTAGTTGGCAGAAGTCAATGCTATATTCCTCAACATTCCTACCTCTGAAATCCCATATGATCCTGAAGTGAAAGCTGGTTAAGTAATAGGACCTAGAAAGCCTGCTGAAGGAATTGTTCAGGCAGTTTTGAACATCACTCCCCAATAACTTATTTCTTAAATACTTGATAAAACATCCACAAACAGAATAATAATCATTAAATGCTGAGTTTTTGAAAACTTAAGGAATGGAAAATATCCAAGACACACTGAAAGAAAAAAAAATCAGTTTTAAAAATATATAAAATCCATAAAAATGTTACAAAATCCAGGAGAACACTGAATTCCTCTTTTTTATTAATTTTATCCTCATTAAAAAAAATAATGAGTTTCTTTTTTTCTAATTTTATTTATTTATTTTTGGCTGTGCTGGGTCATCACTGCTATGAGCAGAGGCTACTCTCTTATCACAGAGCACAGGCTCTAGCGCACACGGGCTTCAGTAGTTGTGGCTCCCCGGCTCTAGAGCACAGGCTTAATAGTTGTACATGGGCTCCCTGGCTCTAAAGCACAGGCTTAATAGTTGTACATGGGCTCCCTGGCTCTAGAGCACAGGCTTAATAGTTGTATATGGGGTAAGCTGCTCCACAGCATGTGAGATCTTCCTGGATCAGGGATCGAACCAGTCTCCTGCACTGGCAGGCAGACTCCTTACCACTGAGCCCCCAGGGAAGACTCCTGAATTCCTATCTTAAACGAAGAATTAGAGGTCTTGCTTTCCTTTAAATTTTCAATTAATGTTATCCTATTCAGAAATAAAACTGAATAAGCATATACAAATATGCATACAAATATATAAAACCACAAATGCTTGTAAAAAATATTTTTGGGAACATATGCTCTAAATAGGACTTCCCTGGTGGCTCAGAGGTTAAAGTGTCTGCCTGGAATGCAGGAGACCAGGGTTCAATCCCTGGGTTGAGAAGATCCCCTGGAGAAGGAAATGGCAACCCACTCCAGTACTCTTGCCTGGAGAATCCCATGGAGGGAGGAGCCTGGTAGGCTACAGTCCATGGGGTCGCAAAGAGTCAGACACGACTGAGCGACTTCACTTTCACTTATGCTCTAAATATGAATAGTGATTATTTCTGGATGTTGGGAGTATGTGTGTATATGCTTAGTCAAGTCCAACTCTTTGTGACCCTATTGACTATAGTGTACCAGGCTCCTCTGTCCATGGGATTTTTCCAGGCAAAAATATAGGAGTGGGTTGCCATTTCCTCTTCCAGGGGATCTTCCCAACCCAGGGATGGAACCTGTGTCTCCTGCAAGTCTCCTGAATTGCAGGTGGATTTTTTATTGCTGGGAGGCCCTGCTGAGGACTGTAATTTTTATTTTCTTCTTTAAGGTTCCTTAGTTACTAAATATTTCACAAACTTGCATTAAATACATTATCTGAAATTTTAAAAAAGCTACTCCCATTAAAAATAATATTTTAATGATTTGGGTAGACAGGTATAGTCATTAAGAAAACTGTGATTACATAGGCCTGCATAAGTGGTAACAACAGGGAAATCAATGTCACTGAAAAAATAATTCTTACCACTTCTTGAATACTGTATTTCATTAACACCCAGAAACCCTTCTGTGAAGGATCACAGTGCTGATTCACGACATTTCCAAAGATCAAGAGATAGTATGCACAGCAGACAGAAAAAAATGCTTATTTCATAGCAAATGCTCAATCATTTGAGTTGACTCCTCCTGAATAACCAATTACTAAATCCTTGCAAAAGATCTTATTATTCCTTACCTTAGTGTTCAAGATACATAGGTAACAACAATTTCTTAAAAATTTTTATTCAGAACAATAAATACTTCCCAATATTACATTATATGGTTTTTACTTATGACTTTATAATCTTTATTATCCCATAACATTCCATCATATGGATGAAGTGTGAATTACTTAACATTTCCATATTGTTAGACACTAGTTTTTTAAGATTATCCTCAAAATTATTCCTATTTATTCCAGAATTTGATTCTAGACCAATGAAAATCAATCTTGTTGGGTCTTATACAACTCTGATATCATGAAATTATAAGTAAGTAGATTCCCCTCCCAAATTAACCACTGAAAAATATTTACAATATTTCTATATTTATATTTGATTTTTTTTTCCTTGTGCTGAAAACCCATAAACAGAAACCAAAGACTTCATGTTAAGAATCCCTATTCTGGTCCATTTGCTGTTGAACTTTCTGCTTGCATTCATCATAAGTAACTTCACATTTTCATTATTCTTGGGAATAAAGAAAGTTGATACGGAATGATTAAGAATCATCACTAACCGCTAATATAATTAAGCAGTATTCTACTATACTAGGTAATGTTTTAAGAGCTTCAACAGATATTAATTCAGGTAACCTTCAAAACAACTCTGTGAGGCATATACTATTATAATTCCAATTTTACATATGAAGAAACTGCAACACAGTTTTCTTTCGACTGCCCAAACTCACTTAGATTTAAGTGATGGTCAGGATTAAAATCCTCTTAATCTAGGTTCAAAATTCTTAACCACTGCATACATCTTTCCTCCTCTATCCCAAAAAAGTGAAAGTGTTAGTCGCTCAGTCCTGTCTGATTTTTTTCCATCCACAGACTGTATTCTGCCAGGTTCCTCTGTCCATGGAATTCTCCAGGCAAGAATACTGGAGTGGGTAGCCATTCCTTTCCCCAGGGGATCTCCCCAAGACACTCCTAAAACAAACTCATGCTACAAAATTTCAGTTATAAGATAATAAGCTCTGAAGACCTAATGTACAACATGGTTACTATAGCTAATAATAGTGTATTACATACTGGAAGTTTGCCAAGAGTATATCTTAAGTACTCTTGTCACATACACAAAATAGTTAACCTTGAGAGGTAATGGTTAATTAGTCGGTGTGGTATTCTGTTCCATAATGTTTACATATATCAAAACATTATGCTGTACACATTAAACACTTTTTCATTTGTCCAAAATAAATAAAACTCATGCTAACAAACTCTAACCATATCAGGCTGGTACCAAAAAGTTCCACTCATGGATTCCCTTTGGGAAAAAAATCCCCACTCCTACTGTGGAATAATTAGAGCTGTCTAAACCCAACACAATCCAATAGCCATGAAATTAAAAGACACTCCTTGGAAGAGGAGTTATGACCAACCTAGACAGCATATTAAAAAGCAGAGACATTACTTTGCCAACAAAGGTCTGTCTAGTCAAGGCTATGGTATTTCCAGTGATCATGTATGGATACGAGAGTTGGACTACAAAAGAAAGCTGAGCGCCGAAGAATTGATGCTTTTGAACTGTGCTGTTGGAGAAGACTCTTGAGAGTCCCTTGGACTGCCAGGAGATCCAACCAGTCCATCCTAAAGGAGATCAGTCCTGAATATTCATTGGAAGGACTGATTTTGAAGCTGAAACTCCAATACTTTGGCCACCTGATGTGAAGAGCTGACTCATTTGAAAAGACCCTGATGCTGGGAAAGTTTGAGGGCAGGAGGAGAAGGGGATGACAGAGGATGAGATGGTTGGATGGCATCACCGACTGGATGGACATGGATCTGGATGAATTCTGGGGGTTGGTGATGGACAGGGAGGCCTGGCAGTGCTGTGGTTCATGGGGTCACAAAGAGTCAGACACAACTGAGAGACTGAACTGAACTGATGCGAAGAGCTGACTCATTTGAAAAGACCCTGATGCTGGGAAAGACTGAAGGCAGGAGAAGAATGGGGATGACAGAGGCTGAGATGGTTGGATGGCATCACTGATTCAATGGACATGAGTTTGAGCAAACTCCAGGAGTTGGTGATGGACAGGGAGGCCTGGCATGCTGCAGTCCATGGGGTCGCAGAGTCGGACAGGACTGAACGACTGAACTGAACTGAAACCCAACACTACTTAACAAATCACAGTTGAAAAGAAAACATAAAGGGTAACTTCCAAAGGGCTACTTCCATTATTAGAAACTGCTCACAGAGCAACTGGATTTATAGCACAGGGTTAACTAAGGTGGCTCAGTGGTAAATAATCTGCCTGCTAAGGCAAAAGACACGAGTTCGATCCCTGGGTCAGGAAGATCCCCTGGCGTAGGAAACGGCAACCCACTCCACTATTCTTGCCTGGAAAATTCCAAGGACAGAGGAGCTTGGCAGGCTGCAGTCCATAACGTCCTGAAGAGTCTGAGTATAACTAACTGAAGAACTGCATTAAGCGGGCAACAGAACGGGGAATGTATAAACCGGGTTCCTTGCCAGGACGTAGGTAAATCCTAAAGTCCAAATCAGTAAGTAGATTATTCTTACTCAGAACATTTCAAGAGAAGGAAATTTTAACAATCTCGTGTCACAAAAATCAAGTGCATTTCACGCAAACAAAGAAGCAGCAGAAACTCACAAAGAACGTGGTTTTTAGAGACGCAGCAGCGATTCACTTCACTTCATAGGCCTCTGGAGACTGACAGGGCTCAGGAAGCAAACCCGGTTGATTACATCGCAGGCGTTTCTGGACGCGGTCAACACCCACCGTCCACGCCCCCTTGACCGTCGCTACCCACCACCTGCTAACACAATGGAAAGAGAAAGACGGGAGAAGGTCCGCGGCTCTGGGTCGGCTGTAATTCAGACACCACAGCCACCCACGCTCGGGCAGCCACCGCGCCCTGCAGGGGACTTTCATTCAGAGGTTCCACCTCCCGTTTCCCTCTCAGGCCTACGGCCAGGCCCCAGTGGTCGAGGCGAGGAAGGCGACGAACAGCACCACCGGGAACAGGCCGGGGCGGCGCCCAATTACCGCCGCACGAGCTTAACCCCGCGCCGCCCAGTCTCAGACTGCAAAGCCCTCACTCCGGCCTGAGGCCCCCAAATCCAACCTCGATCTGGTCCGCAGAACCTGGCCGGTCTCGCGCTTGTTTCCTTCAGAAGAGCAGCGGCTACCACCGAGCCTGCCTTACCGCCCTAGGGCTGCGCCAGACTCGGGGGACCGCCCAGCGCTCAAGACCGCGGCGCCGGAATTCCGGAGAGTGCCTTCTCGGTCCCGAGTGCGCAGGCGCGAAGGGGGTTGGGTGGGTGTTGGGGGCCGGTCCCCCAGCTCCTCCTGAAGCGCTCGGAAAGACAGCTGGGGCACGATGCCCGTGGGGTTTGGAAGAAGAGCGGGGTTCCCTCGTAGGCCGACTCCTCACCTGTAAAGGTGACCTTGTGAGTGACTCGTGCCCTCGAGCAGAATCCACCCCTGCTCCCCTGTTGGAATTGTAGTCCAAAATCTGGGAAACTGTATATTCCAGCTTTTCTTACTCGGTTCTCGGCTCCGCAAAGGGCTCAGACCTGGAGCTCCGCCCCTGGCGCGAGAGCCCAGCGCCCAAGCTCTTGGAAGGTTTTGTCTCTGTCCCTTGTGGAGGTGGAGGTGTTCCAACCGGGGATTCTTAATGCAGCTGAAGAGGCTCTTAGGGCCACGCACGTTGAGGGCTGGGGGAGGAGGGGTACTAAGAGATTGGAGCCAGGATTCCCAGTTGGTCCAGGGTGTCCAGATCTTTAGATTTTTAAGGGTGACCCTGATTGCTATATCCAGTGCCCCAAGCGTGGTCTCTGTGACATTTGCCAAAGGACTGACAGTGGCGTGGTGCCCTCTGTGCCTGCCTTGTGATCGTGGATGGAGTTGTGTTTTCATGCATTAAGTTTCATGTGATGTGTGCCACTCCGTGGATGCTGGAGTGAAATGCACTCAGGGAGAAAGGAAACCAGGCAGGACCCCCTGCGGCCCTCCTTGATACAAAAGCTGTTTGGTTTTAGCCTCCTGCATCTTCTCAGAGTTCCAAAGGGCAGATTCAAACAGTTGCTAATCAAAAAATGTGGGGAAATGTAGAAACAGAAGAGACGGGATCAAGCAACAGTGATCAGTACAAACAGTGCAGCAGTGAAAGTTCTAGTTTTTCCTCCAGGAATATACATAGCAATATATCTGAGTTCTGCTGGAACTAAGGCCCACAGCCCGGTGGAGGATGGCAACTTGAGGCTGAGCACAAAAGTCCTGGAGCCCTACCCTGTAATCTCACCTCTAACCAATCAGAAGGTCACACAGTCCACTGCCTTCACCCCAAATTTTGCCTTTAAAAACTTCTCCTGGAAAACCATTAGTGAGTTTGGGGCTTTGGAGGACGAGCCACTTGTTCTATTTGCTTGAAAAGTGAAAGTCACTCAGTCATGTCCAACTCTGCAACCCCATGGAGACTATACATTCCATGGAATTCTCTAGGCCAGAATACTGAAGTGAATAGTCTTTCCCTTCTCCAGGGGATCTTCCTGACCCAGGGATCCAACCAGAGTCTCCTGCATTGCAGGCAGATTCTTTACCAGCTGAGCTACCAGGGAAACTGCTACTTGCTTGACCCTGCAGTAAGCCATTCTCTGTTCCAATCTCTTGATTTGTTTGGCTTCACTATGGGTTGAGCAAGAACTTGCATTTGGCAACAGGTCGAATACTATTATGCTGCACTGTGAAACCAGGTTTAGGAGTGTCTGGTAGTGTTGAAGAGGAGGGAATTCCTCTTAAGCTTCCAAGTTCTTCTGTCTGGTCTTGTTACTTGAAAACTGGGTTTGCCTCTTTTGGTGTTGAACCAAGAGACTCAACTAGGCCAAAGATTGGGAGAAGGAGAGATTATTACCTGCAGCATTTAAGGAGAACACTGGGATCTTTCCCAAAGCAGTGTCTCCCCGAATAGAGAAATTGGGGAAGTTTTAAGTTAAGGATATATGCATATTCATGAAGGGGCTTGAGCAGAGGAAAATTCAACATTGAACAGGGATAATTCTAGAATCCTAGCTTTAGTTGTCTAAAGTCTGAAAAAGTCAACATCATCTTTCTGTCCTCCACCTCAGGTGGTGGGGCCTTAGTTTCTGTAGAACTCAGAGATATGTTACTCTGTATATCCCTTGAAGAGGAAATAGGACTTTGTTTTATCACTCCACTATTGTTTGATTTAGCAGCATTGTTTGACTGCCTTTTCTCTGTTCCTACGTTCCTTTGTTCCCTTAAGATCATTTGTTACTAAATCTGTTTAACAGCAAGGAGATCACAAAATGGCTTAGGCCGGGACTTCCCTGGTGATCCAGTGGTTGAGAATCCACCTTTCAATGCAGGGGACATAAGTTCCATCCCTGGTCAGGGAACTTATGTCCCATATGCCACAGAGCATCTAAACCCATGTGCAGCAACTACTGAGCCCGCACACTCTGGAGCCCCCATACCACAACTAGAGAGAAGCATGCCCCAACAAGAATCCCAGGTGTCACGACTAAGCCCCGACACAGTCAAAAAAAGAGGCTGGGCCAAAATGGCTTCTCTGCATTCTTTCCTGGAGAATCCCAAGGACAGAGGGGGCTGGTAGGCTACAGTCTATATGGGGTCAAAAAGAGCTGGACACAACCGAAGCAATTTAGTACATATATGCATATATGTCAGAAAAAGCATTCCTGGTTCTCTTTCTCCAGTGACCCACTACCCTATCTGCTTACAATCTAAGAATTAAGTTGACATGACATAGGTTAGCAGAATAAAATCAGACAAAACTTTAATAACGTGCATACTTGGGAGAGATCCAGGAAAACTGAGTTACTTGCCAAAATAGCTAAAGACAAAAGAGGATGTTGGGAGTTGTGATTTGGGAATTCAAAGAGGAGGAAGGCAATTCAGCCAGAGATGGAAAATGTTTGCTGAGCTACTCAGAGACAATGGAACAGGTAGTGGACTCATCTCTAGGCCCTGCCAAGAGTTTTCCCACCTCACTTAACTCGTGTTCTTTGCAGATCTCTGGACTGCTTTATTCTGAAAACAGCCCTTTATCTAAACTCGTGTGTGCATACTCAGTGGCATCCGACTCTTTGCAACTCCATGAACTGTAGCCTGCCAGGCTCCTCTGTTCATGGAATTTTTCAGGCAAGAATACTAGAGTGGGTTGCCATTTCCTACTCCAGGGGATCTTCCGGACCCAGGGATCAAACCTGCATCTTCTGCACCTCCTGCAGGGAGATGTAAAAAGAAAAATTTCCTGAGTCTTCTTTTTCTTAAATATAATCAATCTAAATTAACCCTCATGCCAAAGAGACATATTTGGGGTGGCAAAATTTGCTCCCGTACAGCTACTTCCTTGTGAAGTGCCTGAGATTATGTGTATCTGTGAAGACAGTGCCTTGAAGGTAAACCATAGTATGTCACTCCAACGTATGCCTTTTTGACAAAAAACAGTTTTGAGTTGAGGGCAATTTAGAACCATCAAATGCAGGAAAAACTCTCTCCACCCTCACCCATTTCTGCCTAAAGGCAGGATATAAATTCTCCTTTACAGGACACAACTCTAAACTCTTAGCCCATAGACAACACCAGAGGAATGTGCAAATAAATTTTACTCCATTAGTTTCCTCCCACAGTTTGCCACCCTTGGAAGTTCAAGACTGCTTTTCTTTATCCTGTCATTTCTCAATAAATTTATGTTCTTTGTTGAAGATACCACATAATATGGAGTTGTAAGCCACACTTTGAATTGCTCTTGTTAAGGTTTTCCCATATGACAGGTACACACAAGTTAATAAATTGTTTTTGTCCTGTTAATCTTTTTCGTGAAAGAGACCTGGGTGGAAACCTAAGATGGCTAGAGGTAAGATTTTTCTTTTATTGTAGCCCTATTATATTTTGGGGATGGTTTTGATAAGCCCACACTTCTGGCTCTTGCTTTCTATGAGCAGTGTGTTGTGGGTCTTTGTGTTACTAGATGTTAGGTTTTTGATGATCAGTGTCTGAAGTGTGTGCCTTCAGGAATGTGGAGCTATTCTAGTTGGATGAATAATTATAGGCACAAGCAACACTGGAAAGGGAGAGGCAAGGTTATCGTTATTTCTGAGACAGAATTGTAGGAGTATACTGAAAGAGATTTTCATATATTGAGGTATGGGGAAGTCATTCTGGCTTGTACATTATTTAACTCAAATTCTATGCTAACTAAAACAGGCTGTCTGTGGCCTATCAAATGTACACTGCACATCTGCTTCAGTTATTAAGGGAAAAGGTTCAAAGACCAGAAGTAAAGAATGTCCATTTTAAAGATAAAGATTAAATGCCTCTCTTCCTGAGATGCCAATGTACCAGCTCCTCCGATAAGACTCCCTTCCTTGGTGCCAAGGCCTTACTCACGCGCTGTGAACATGCTCATCTGTTTTGTTTTGTTGAACCTTGAAGGAATGTATCCCTGACTTGTTTGGTGTTCTTTGTGCTGACAAGATACGACTGTGCTGAAAACCATGCTTCTCTAGAGCAGTTCCTCCAAGTTATCTGTGAAGCTGTCTTCCAAGATATTGTTTTCAGTGTGGCTCACACAAAATTCTTTTTGATTTCTATTATAGATTGTTTATTCATTATTTTTGTGGCAGTGTAATCACAAAGTTGAAATTAATAGGACTTTGTAAAACAAAAGAGAGAGGAACTTTATTTTCTCCCATAATTGCACTTAGAGTATTCCTCTGTGGATGAGGGTCTTTTCCCCTGCTCCTAGATGAAATCTTGGATAAACTCAATGTCTTCATTGGGTAATAAAAGTTTCTTTGAACACTTTTAAAAGATCAGTCTCATTTTAGTAGTTAAAAATATCTTTTAGTTTCAACTAAAAAAAATAAAGTGAAGTGAACTGAAAGTTGCTCAGTCGTATGTTCCTCTTTGCAACTCCACGGAATTCTCCTGGCCAGAATACTGGAGTGGGTAGCCTTTCGCTTCTCCTGGGGATCTTCCTAACCCAAGGATTGAACCCAGTTCTCCTGCATTGCGGGCAGATTCTCTACCAGCTGAGCCACAAGGGAAGCCCAAGAATACTGGAGTGGGTACCCTATCCCTTCTCCAGTGATCTTCCTGACCCAGGAATTGAACCAGGGTCTCCTGCATTGCAAGCGGATTCTTTATCAACAGAGCTATCAGGGAAGCCCCTCCCCCCAAAAAAATGTACAACCAAAATGTTGAGAATTTTATTATTGAGGAATATAGCCTAAGATGGGGCTTCTCTGGTGGCTCAGTGGTAAAGAATCCACCTGTCAATACAGAACACACTACAGACTCAAGTTCAATCCCTGGGTCAGGAAGATCCCCTAGAGAAGGAAATGGCAACCCACTCCAGTATTCTTATGTGGGAAATGCCATGGAGAGAGGAGCCTAGCGGGCTATAGTCCATGGGGTGACAAAGAGTCAGACATGACTGAACGATTAAACAACAGTGATAGCCTAGGATACAGCCTCTCAGATATCTCTGAGGAATTGTCCCAAAGAGGTAAGGGAGGAGCCAGGATGTATAAGATTTTTTGCTGGTGGGGGTGGGGGGGGTGGGGGTGGGGTGGAACATATAGTCAAACATCAAATATTTCTGCAAATCACAAAAACCAGACATCTCAAGTTAATGATTTTAGTGCTTTTCTATGTATAGAAAGATGCAAGAGTCTGAGTGCATTGAAATTATACCCTTGATATGCATTTTAACTGCTAGGACCGGTATTCTATTTTTCTCCATCCTGAATTCTCCTAAGGGCTCACTTTCAGGGGTGACTGCAATGGCAGATGGTTTGATGATGGATTTTTTGTTTACTGAAATGGCAAGCAATATTTCTTGTCCACATTAGCAATAAAAATGTGCAGTGTAATAATACTTCATTTAAAGAAAAAAAAACTTCTTGTTTCTTTTTGACCATCTTCAAATATGGTTAAATCTCAGTTATTGGTTATATCAATATAATTATGTAAATTTTTTAAAATTCAAAACCAAATGTTGTTTTAGATACATTTTTGTCTATTAAGGACTTAATTAGGGACTTCCCTGGTGGCCCAGTGGCTAAAGACTCCATGCTTCCAATGCAGGGGGCCTGGGTTTGATCCCTGCTCAAGGAACTACTTCCCACATGTTGAAACTAAGACCCAGTGTGGCCAAATAAATATTTTTTCTTTTTAAAAGGACTTAATTAGCTTTCTATGTATCTGTTGCTAGTTTTTAGAGATGTTCCAAAGCATGCATTTTACGTTGTTCAAATATCCAGTTGGTATCTCTCAGGTTTCCATTCTGTGGCTCTAAGCAGACTGTACACTTACTGTGAAACTTACTTTCATTGTCTTCCTGAATTGGATTCCTGTTTCCTAGAATTAAATTGATTTTTGCTAACTTTTCATTTTTGCTCAAGTTCCTTTTCCAATGGCTTCCTTAAGATACGTGTTAGAAAGTGAAAGTGAAGTCGATCAGTCGTGTCCTACTCGTAGCAACCCTGTGGACTGCAGCCTACCAGGCTCCTCCATCCATGGGATTCTCCAGGCAAGGATACTGGAGTGGGTTGCCATTTCCTTTTCCTGGGGATCTTCCCCACCCAGGGATCGAACCCAGATCTCCCACATTGCAGGCAGATGCTTTAACCTCTGAGCCACCAGGGAAGAAGAAATTACCTCCTGCTGCAGTGGTTAAGACTGTGCTTCTGAGGGCTCAGGTTTCAATCCCTGGTTGCCATGTGGCCAAAAGGAGAAAAAAAGAAAAAATATGCATGTTTTAGAGATGAATATTTGAGTCTTTCATGTTTGAAAATGGCTTTATTCTACACACTTTGCCAGTATTCAGAATCTGGAAACATCACCTCAAAGTTTCCTGGTCGCTCCTGTTGTCAAGTCTAATGCCAATTATTTTCTGTTCCTTTGTATATTATCTTATGCCTCCTTCCTGCTCATCTGCTAATACTTACTGCTTTTTATATTTCCAATGTATTAACTTTCAGTTTGTAGGATTTAGTTCTGCAGATGTTTCTTATATGTTTGTTATTTGATAGTCTTCTCTAGGCTTTTCTGTTCTCTTCCTAGAATTTGTATTTGTATTTGAAATCTTTTTCATGAGTTGTATCTAACTTCTCCTTCACTGCTTTCTATTCTTATAGATACAACATAATCTCTGATCTCTCAGAGATTAGATTTGTTTGAAGTTTTCTTGTCCATTTTTCTCTATGTCCAAATCACACTTAAAATTTTTTTTATTCTCTCCCTTTTGTATGGAATACTTTCCTGAAATGTGTAACGATTCTGGCCTCCAGTTGTGAGGTAAAACTTCTCAACTGGTAGACTTTAGAGCCAACCTTTTCCCCAGGAGACTGCCAGAGCTCTGTTCTCTGCTTTTTAGTTTAGAGCAGAGGACAGCTCCAGTCTCTTGCGTTACTGGTGTCTGGAGCCAGGATGGGGAAGATCCTGAGAGGCCCAAAGTCCTGGGTATGGTTTTTCACTCCATCTGTCTGTGCCTCAGGCTTATCTTTCTTTGTGCAGGTATACATCCTCTCCAGGTCAATTTATCCAGAGATCAAACCTCCCATTAGTGTATTATATTTGGTTAGAGAAAAAAGTAAAGGGAGAGAGAAATTAATTGTGCACAAATTTTAAACCAGTTTCCTGTTTTCAGTTCTGTATCTCTCCAGTGTCATCAAATTTCATACCTGAATGTCCAGAGGTCTTATATAGTTAATTGTCTCACTCTGTAGGCCCTTGGAAACCAGAGCTCTCCAACAGTTCTCATCTGTTGTCATTTTCATTTTCTTTCATTCTCACATGTTAATATTTTTTGTCTTTCTCAACTAAATATGCTCACTTTAATCTCTCTTTTTTTTTTTTTTGTAGAGGAAAAATGGAAAATAAATGCATCCACTGGCTCTGTTTATGGGAAAGCCTCTCTTACTCTTTCTAAATCATAAGATTTTGCTTTTGTACTGGAAGTTTTTCTCTTATGTCCATTTTTCTCTTTTCGCTACCAATTTTCTTATTTCATTAATTTCCACTTTTTTCTCTATTGATTTCTTCTGACCACTTTCAGTACTTTTTGTCAATGAAAACTTAATTAAAAGTCTAAGAAACAAATAGAGAATTGTACTTGAGCCAACCTGAGGATTATAACCCAAGAGACAATCTTTCAGAAAACTCTGAGGATTATTTTCCCCGTTAGAGATTAAAGCGGATTTATATGTGTTTTCAATGCAAAGGATTAACAGGATCATTGCATGGAGCTGGGACTCAGGGATCTTTCATCGCGACCTGCCTTACCACGTTTCCACTCTGTCCCTCTCTCCCATTAGATGTAATTTCCACATAACCCGAACCAGGAACCAGGTTTGGTGGCACAGATACAGTATAATTGATGTAAAATGTTATACATTACAGGTGTACAATACAGTGATTCATGAATTTTAAAGGTTATAATTCACTTATTATAAAATATTGGCTATATTCCCTGTGCTGTATTAATACAATATAGCTTTCAAGCTTTTTTTTTTTAAGTTTTTTTTTGTTAATGTGGACTGGTTTTTTTTTAAGCTCACTGTGTTGGGTCTTAGTTTCGTCATGCAGGAGCTTGTGGTGTGCAGGCTCAACAGCTGCAGCGTGCAGGCTTCTCCTCTAGGGGCTCACAAGGCAGGAATTTTAAAGACAGGAATCATGAGGGAGAAAGAGTATCTATCTGCATCTTGCCACCAGGGCCCACCCCACTGCAAACAAGCAGCAGAGATCTAGAAATCCGGGCTGTCAGAAACCAAAGGAAAGAAAGGCTGGTTCACCCTCCCTGCTGTTCTCCAGGTACTTGCCCCAGAACCGTACCCCTGCCCTTCCGCAATGGAAGCCAACTGTGCAGGCTTCAGTGGCAGAACCAAACCTCAAAAGGAGAGAACCAGACAAAAAAATGAATATCAGAGTGGAATGGTTTAAATCATCCTCTTGGCCTCTAGTGAATCCGAGCCTCATTCTGTGCTCATTGGACTCCATTTGCCTAATGGGAAACACCTGACCATATGGAAGGAATTAAAAAAACAAAAACAAAACAAGATGGGACCACAGTTCCAGGAAGAACCCTGCTTTTTCCAAGAAAATCCAAACCTCTTTCTCCCCTCATGATCCCTATTTTTTAAAGTTCCCGCCTTGTGACCCACTAGAGGAGAAGCCTGGGTGCTGCGACTACTGAGCCTGCACATGGAAACTAAGACCCAACACAGTCAACTTAAAAAAAAAAAAAATCTTAAAAGAATAAAACAAGCTACAAGGATACATTGTATTAATACAACATAGGGAATATAGCCAATATTTTATAAGTGGGTTATAACCTTAAAAATTCATGAACCACTGTATTGTACACCTGTAACATATAATATTTTATATCAGTTGTACTGCAATAAATTTTTTAAAAACTGAAGTTTATTCAGTGAAAAACACAAATATACAGTAGAGTATCAACAAGTGTTTTCTTTCCCACTTCTGACACTGGAAGGAAAAAAATGGATACCTTTGGGGATCTGTCAGAGACCTAAGTGCAATCATGAGGTTGTTCAAAGGTATAAACTAATAAAATCTCTTTGCTTTCTTCAATAACTTCAGTTTGTTTAACAGATGGATTTGTTCTTATCTCAGTTCAGTTCAGTTCAGTCGCTCAGTCGTGTCCGACTCTGCAACCCCATGGACTGCAGCATGCCAGGCCTCCCTGTCCATCACCAACTCCCAGAGTCCACCCAAACCCATGTCCATTGAGTCGGTGATGCCATCCAACCACCTCATCCTCTGTCATCCCCTTCTCCTCCTGCCCTCAATCTTGGCCAGCATCAGGGTCTTTTCAAATGAGTCAGCTCTTCGCATCAGGTGGCCAAAGTATTGGAGTTGCAGCTTCAAAATCAGTCCTACCAATGAACACCCAGGACTGATCTCCTTTAAGATGGACTGGTTGGATCTCCTTGCAGTCCAAGGGACTCTCAAGAGTCTTCTCCAACACCACAGTTCAAAAGCCCATTTCTTCCATGCTCAGCTTTCTTCATAGTCCAACTCTCAAATCCATACACGACCACTGGAAAAACCACAACCTTGACTAGATGGACCTTTGTTGACAAAGTAATGTCTCTGCTTTTCAATATGCTATCTAGGTTGGTCATAACTTTCCTTCAAAGGAGTAAGCGTCTTTTAATTTCATGGCTGCAATCACCATCTGCAGTGATTCTAGAGCCCAGAAAAATAGAGTCAGCCACTGTTTCCACTGTTTCTTCATCTATTGCCATGAAGTGATGGGACCAGATGCCATGATCTTCGTTTTCTGAATGTTGAGCTTTAAGCCAACTTTTTCACTCTCCTCTTTCACTTTCATCAAGAGGCTCTTTAGTTCCTCTTCACTTTCTGCCATAATGGTGGTGTCATCTGCATATCTGAGGTGATTGATATTTCTCCCGGCAATCTCGATTCCAGCTTGTGCTCCATCCAGCCCAGCATTTCTCATGATGTACGCTGCATATAAGTTAAACAAGCAGGGTGACAATATACAGCCTTGACGTACTCCTTTTCCTATTTGGAACCAGTCTGTTGTTCCATATCCACTTCTAACTGTTGCTTCCTGACCTGCATATAGGTTTCTCAAGAGGCAGGTCAGGTGGTCTGGAATTCCCATCTCTTTCAGAATTTTCCACAGTTCATTGTGATCCGCACAGTCAAAAGCTTTGGCATAGTCAATAAAGCAGAAATAGATGTTTTTCTGGAACTCTCTTGCTTTGTCGATGATCCAACGGATGTTGGCAATTTGATCTCTGGTTCTTCTACCTTTTCTAAAACCATCTTGAACATCTTGAACCAGCTTGAACAGTTCACGGTTCACGTATTGCTGAAGCCTGGCTTGGAGAATTTTGACCATTACTTTACTAGTGTGTGAGATGAGTGCAATTGTGTGCTAGTTTGAGCATTCTTTGGCATTGCCTTTCTTTGGGATTGAAATGAAAACTGACCTTTTCCAGTCCTGTGGCCACTGCTCAGTTTTCCAAATTCGCTGGCATATTGAGAGCAGCACTTTCACAGCATCATCTTTTAGGATTTTAAATAGCTTAGCTGGAATTCCATCACCTCCACTAGCTTTGTTTATAGTGATGCTTCCTAAGTCTCACTTGACTTCACATTCCAGGATGTCTGGCTCTAGGTGAGTGTGAGTGATCATACCATGGTGATTACCTGGATTGTGAAGATCTTTTTTCTACAGTTCTTCTGTGTATTTTTGCGACCTCTTCTTAATATCTTCTGCTTCTGTTAGGTCCATACCATTTCTGTCCTTTATTGAGTCCATCTTTGCATTAAATGGTTCCTTGGTATCTCTAATTTTCTCTAAGAGATCTCTAGTCTTTCCCATTCTATTGTTTTCCTCTATTTCTTTGCACTGATCACTGAGGAAGGCTTTCTTATCTCTCCTTGCTGTTCTTTGGAACTGCACTCAAATGGGTATATTGTTCCTTTTCTCCTTTGCTTTTTGTTTCTCTTCTTTTCACAGTTATTTATAAGGCCTCCTCAGACAGCCATTTTGCTTTTTTGCATTTCTTTTCCATGGGGATTGTCTTGATCCCTGTCTCCCGTACAATGTCATGAACCTCCGTCCATAGTTCATCAGGCACTCTGACTATCAGATCTAGTCCCTGAAATCTATTTCTCACTTCCACTGTATAGTCATAAGGGATTTGATTTAGGTCATATTTGAATGGTCTAGTGGTTTTCTCACTTTCTTCAATTTAAGTCTGAATTTGGCAATAAGGAGTTCATGATCTGAGCCACATGGCAAACCACTTCAATATTCTTGCCTTGAGAACCCGATGAACAGTATGAAAAGGCCAAAAGATAGGACAGTGAAAGATGAACTCCCCAGGTTGGTAGGTGCCCAATATGTTACTGGAGATCAGTGGAGAAATAACTCCACAAAGAATGAAGAGATGGAGCCAAAGCAAAAACAACACCCAGTTGTGGATGTGACTGGTGATGGAAACAAGGTCCGATGTTGTAAAGAGCAATATTGCATAGGAATCTGGAATGTCAAGTCCATGAATCAAGGCAAATTGGAAGTGGTCAAACAGCAGATGGCAAGAGTGAAGGTAGACATTTTAGGAATCAGCAAACTAAAATGGACTGGAATGAGTGAATTTAACTCAGATGACAATTATATCTACTACTGTAAGCAAGAGTCCCTTAGAAGAAATGGAGTAGGCATCACAGTCAACAAAAGAGTCTGAAATGCAGTACTTGGATACAATCTCAAAAACAACAGAATGATCTCTGTTCACTTCCAAGGCAAACCATTCATATCACTGTAATCCAAGTCTATGCCCTGACCAGTACTGCAGAAGAAGCTGAAGTTGAACGGTTCTATGTAGACCTACAAGACCTTCTAGAACTAACACCCCAAAAAAGATGTCCTTTTCATTATAGGGGACTGGCATGCAAAAGTAGGAAGTCAAGAAACACCTGGAGTAACAGGCAAATTTGGCCTTGGAGTACAGAATGAAGCAGGGCAAAGGCTAATACAGGTTTGCAAAGAGAATGCACTGGTCATAGCAAACACCCTCTTCCAACAACACAAGAAAAGACTACACATGGACATCACCACATGGTCAACACCAAAATCAGATTAATTATATTCTTTGCAGTCAAAAACAGAGAAGCTGTATACAATCAGCAAAAACAAGACTGGGAGCTCACTGTGGCTCAGATCATGAACTTCTTATTGCCAAATTCAGACTTAAATTGAAGTAGGGAAAACCACTAGACCATTCAATTATGACCTAAATCAAATCCCTTATGATTATACAGTGGAAATGAGAAATAGATTTCAGGGACTAGATCTGATAGACAGAGTGCCTGATGAACTATGGATGCAGGTTCATGACATTGTACAGGAGACAGGGATCTAGACCATCCCTTAGAAAAAGAAATGCAAAAAAGCAAAATGGCTGTCTGAGGAGGCCTTACAAATAGCTGTGAAAAGAAGAGAAGTGAAAAGCAAAGGAGAAAAGGAAAGATGTACCCATTTGAATGCAGTTCCAAAGAACAGCAAGGAGAGATAAGAAAGACTTCCTCAGTGATCAGTGCAAAGAAATAGAGGAAAACAATAGAATGGGAAAGACTAGTGATCTTTAAGAAAATTAGAGATTCCAAGGCGACATTTCATGCAAAGATGGACTCAATAAAGGACAGAAATGGTATGGACCTAACAGAAGCAGATTAAGAAGAGGTGGCAAGAATACACAGAAGAATTATATTTAAAAGATCTTCATGACCCAGATTATCAAAATGGTGTGATCACTCACCTAGAGCCAGACATCCTGGAATGTGAAGTCAAGCGAGGCTTAGGAAGCATCACTATAAACAAAGCTAGTGGAGGTGATGGAATTCCAGCTGAGCTATTTAAAATCCTAAAAGATGATGCTGTGAAAGTGCTGCTCTCAATATGCCAGCAAATTTGGAAAACTCAGCAGTGGTCACAGCACTGGAAAAGGTCAGTTTTCATTCCAATCCCAAAGAAAGGCAATGCCAAAGAATGCTCAAACTAGCACACAATTGCATTCATCTCACACACTAGTAAAGTAATGCTCAAAATTCTCCAAGCCAGGCTTCAACAGTACATGAACTGTGAACTTCCAGATGTTAAGCTGGTTTTAGAAAAGGCAGAGGAACCAGAGTCAAATTGCCAACATCCGTTGGATCATCGACAAAGCAAGAGAGTTCCAGAAAAACATCCATTTCTGCTTTATTGACTATGCCAAGGCCTTTGACTGTGTGGATCACAAGAAACTGTGGAAAATTCTGAAAGAGATGGGAATATCAGACCACCTGACCTGCCTCTTAAGAAATCTGTATGCAGGTCAGGAAGCAACAGTTAGAACTGGACATGGAACAACAGACTGGTTCCAAATAGGAAAAGGAGTACGTCAAGGCTGTATATTGTCACCCTGCTTGTTTAACTTATACGCAGAGTACACCGTGAGAAACGCTGGGCTGGATGAAGCACAAGCTAGAATCAAGATTGCCAGGAGAAATATCAATCACCTCAGATATGCAGATGACACCACCCTTATGGCAAAAAGAGAAGAAAAACTAAAAAGCCTCTTGATGAAAGTGAAAGTGGAGAGTGAAAAAGCTAGCTTAAAGCTCAACATTCAGAAAACGAAGATCATGGCATCTGGTCCCATCACTTCATGGCAAATAGAAGGGGAAACAATAAGAACAGTGACAAACCTTATTTTAGGGGGCTCCAAAATCACTGCAGATGGTGACTGCAGTCATGAAATTAAAAGATACTTACTCCTTGGAAGAAAAGTTATTACCAACCTAGACAGCGTATTAAAAAGCAGAGACATCACTTTGCCAACAATTTCCGTCTAGTCAAGGCTATGGTTTTTCCAGTAGTCACGTATGGATGTGACAATTGGACTATAAAGAAAGCTGAGTGTGGAAAAATGGATGCTTTTTAACTTGGAGAAGACTCTTGAGAGTCCCTTGGACTGTGAGGAGATCCAATCAGTCCATCCTAAAGGAAATTAGTCCTGAATATTCATTGGAAGGAGTGATGCTGAAGCTGAAACTCCAATACTTTGGCCACCTGATGCAAAGAACTGACCTTGGAAAAGACCCTGATCCTGGGAAAGATTGAAGGTGGGAGGAGAATGGGACGACAGAGGATGAGATGGTTGGATGGCATCACCGACTGAATGGACATAGTTTGGGTAAACTCTGGGAGTTGCTGATGGACAGGGAGGCCTGGCGTGCTGCATTCCATGGGGTCGCAAAGAGTTGGACATGACTGAATAACTGAACTGAACTGAAACAAAAGCAAGAACATTAATCCCTGGGAGACGACAGGATCAGAATTCAGACTCGCTACAACATATATAAAATGTCCAGGTATCAACAACAAAAAAATGAGAACTACAAAGAAATGGAAAATGTGACTCATAAATAGGAAAAAAGTTAATAGAAACCATCTCTGAGGGGGCAAAGATGATGGACTCAGCAGAAAAAAGACTTAAAATCAGCTATTATAAATATGCTCAATGATCTAAATGGAACAATAATTAAAGAACTAAAAGAAATGATGACAGTCATCAAATAAAGAATGTCAATACAGAGATAAAAATTATTTTTTAAAAAGAACTTAATAGAATTTCTAGCTTGGAAGAGTTTAATATCTGAAATGAAAAGTTCCCAAGAGAAGCTCAAGAACAGACTCAGCTGGCAGAATGATGAATCTGTGAACCTGATGATAGACCACTGGAGATTATCTGTCTGAAAAAAAGAAACATTAAAAAAAAAAAAAAACAATGTCAGAAACTTGGACAATAATCAAGCATATCAAGAATACACAGTACCCAAAGTCTAACAGCTACTTTGAAGGAGAGCGGAGAAAGGCGCAGAAAAATTATTTGAACAAAAAATGGCCCAATGTTTCCTGAATATGATAGGGAAAAAATCTACAAATCAAAGGTGCTCAACAAACTCCAAGCAAGATAAACAAAAATTAATTAACATTTAAACTCACACAATCAAGCTACTGAAAGCCAAAGACAAGTAGGAAATCTTGAAAGAAGAACAGTTCATTATGTACAAGGGAACCACAATTGGATTAACAGCTGATTTCCCTTCAGAACAATGGAGGACAGATTGCAGTTGGATGACTTTGAAAATGTGTTGTTTTTTTCTCTTAACTGACTCAAAAAATAATTTCACAAGACAACTATAAAACTGTACTGTTGAACTTACAGAAAGATGTGATGTATATGATAATTGCACAACAGGAAGGCATGGAGCTATATTACACAGTTTCTATATTTTGGATGTAAATTGATATTAATCTAAATAATTCTACATTAAGGTGAATACTGTCTTCTCTAGAGCAACCACTGAGAAAATAATTCAACATATTAAGAAATCTATAAAACTAAAATGTTACACTAGAAAAAATATTAAAAAGCTGTAAAGAAGACACAAAAAGACACAAGAAACAAATGGGTAATGTAAATTCAACAATATAAAAATTTGCCTTAATTTGAAATGTATTAAAAACTGATCAAAAGCAGAGACTGTCATTCTCTAAATTAAACAATATTCAGGTGTATGCTATTTACAAGAGACACACTTTAGATTTAGGTAGATGGGTGGTTTGAAGTAAAATGACAGGGAAGCATACCATGCAAATAATAGCATGATAGCTAGAGTTTCCAACCATGTCAGGCAGAATAGTCTGTGATACAAAACAAAAAAAGTCACAAGAGACAAAAGGGAACATTTTACAATGATGAAAGTGTTAAATATATAAATATATAACAATTGTAAACATTGACAATGAGCAACAAAATAAATGAAGACTAGTAGAATTGAAAGAAGTAGACAGAAACAGCTGGATTCTTCAATTTGCCATTATCCCCTGGTGCAGGAAATGGCAAACTGAGTCCAATCAGGAGGGAGACACCACACAACAACTTGATCAGGAAATGTTTAAGTAAGTATTAACAATTACAGGGGATTATAATAGTGAGCAGGTAAGTAAAGCAAACTTTAGCAGATATTTAAGAGCATTAAATCTCACAAACCGAGAGTTGAGATTGAGAACCCAAGGAAGATCCACCTTCTACAACAGAGACCCAGATGTTGTTGGAGAGGACATGGCCACTAGCTCACTGAAAAGACATTGCTACTATGCCAGGCTGATGAAACTTACTGGAAATCTGCCCTCTGGGATGCTTGGGAAAGCTATTGTCTCACCAGAGATATTAACTACAAAACTGCTCCAGGAAAGCTACTAGGGCAATCGGCTGTTACTGGCTGCTGCTAGAGCCAGGCACTGGAGAAGCTGTGAATGATTCAGGAGCTGAGGTACTCTGCCACAAAAGTATGTGAGGATGGGCATAACATTTAGAGGGCAAAGATGTATCTTCATAGAATAGTCTGACTACAATTGAATTTATAGCTAACAGCAATAAAATTTTAAGTGTCACACATCACTGTCAATAATGGAGCTAATAGGGACTTTCCTGGTGGTTCAGTAGTTAAGGCTCCACTTCCAACATGGGGGTGAGGGTTTGATCCCTGGTCAGGGAACTAAGATCCTATATGCTGATCTGACCTAAGTGACATGCATAGACTATATACGTACCTTTCAAGCCTCTTTCTTTCTCTGAGTCTCTTATGTGGACTATTTATTTTGGAACAATGCTAGATACAATATGAAGGATACACAAACAGCAGAGAGGTTAATGTGGAGAAAATGAACATACCAGTATCAACTTATTAAGCATATAAAGAGGACCATCCAGCTCCAGTTGAGACTTGAGAAAACTGCAACCTCATGGGAATTGCCCAGAATCACCCAGCCACCTATTCCCAAGGGCTTCCCAGGTGGCTCAGTAGTGAAGAATCTGCCTGCCAATGCCAGAGATACAGGAGACATGGGTTTGCTCCCTGGGTCGGAAAGATCCCCTGGTGTAGGAAATGGCAAACTACACCAGTATTCTTGCCTGGAAAAATCTCATAGACAGAGGAGCCTGACCGGATACAGGCTGGCAGTCACAAAGAATTGGACACTACTGGTGACTGAGCACACGCCCATGCATGCACACCTATTTCCAAAATTCTGACCTTTAAAAATGACAAAAGATAGTAAATGTTAGTGGTGTTGCTCAGGAGTAGATATTAAAGAAGGTTGTTTGTTAAATTAAAATATCCAGCAAGTCTCATGGTGTGAATGTTGCAGGCACAGACAAATAAGAATCCTCATCTTTTGTGTATTTGCCCATATTTTAAATAGTCTGATTCTCGATTACAATACATAAGTTTATCTCCAATAGTGTCCAACAGTTTCAGGCTAAACTGTTGTTACTACAAGGGTGAATGCTGGTTTCCCTGGTTTCAGGCACAGAATACCTTGACTTAGATCAGGTAGAGAAAGGCTTCTACTCTGCTAGGCAGGATTATGCCCACTCTCAGCAGGAAGTAACCGAACTAACAAGCTACCACCAAGCAGAATTATTCAGGAAAGATCAAAAGGAGAGAGGAACCGCCAGTCCATATGTGCTACCAACCTTTCAGAATCCTTCTGGCTGGAATCCATTTGGCTGAGCAATGCCTGTGCCATTAGGAAAGACCTAGTCAGAATGACTAGCCAGAGACAACCCGGAAACTAACCACATTACCATAAAACCCAAGACAGTGAGCTAGCTACATGGCAGAGCAGTCCTCTTGGATTCTCTTACTCTCCACCTCATTGGAAGGATTGATGCTGAAGCTGAAGCTCCAATACTTTGGCTACCTGATGCCAAAAGCTGACTCATTGGAAAAGACACTGATGCTCAGAAAGATTGACGGTAGGAGGAGAAGGGGATGACAGAGGATAAGATGGTTGGATGGCATCACCGGCTCAATGGACATGAGTTTGAGCAAACTCTGGCAGATGGTGAAGGACAGGGATGTCTGGCGTGCTGCAGTCCACAGAGGTCTCAAAGCTCAGACAGAACTTAGCAACTGAACACCACCACCACTCCAGCTCTATGCCTGGGGTCCCTCTTCCCAATATAGTCTCTTGCTTTACAGCCCACTATCACCTAGGACAATTCATTTCCGAGTGTTACACAAGAGCCCACACTTGGGTCCTGGAAGGGCTCTCCCTTCCAGCAACAATACTATATGTTCACTTGCACACTCATAACACACACACACACAATTTGACTGGATCATGAACCCACCTTCAGGAGCTTGCACTCAGTGATGCTTGGTGTCATATTAAAGTTAAAGTGAACGTCGCTCAGTCGTGTCCGACTCTTTGCGACCTCGTGGACTATACAGTCCTTGGAAATCTCTAGGCCAGAATACTGGAGTGGGTGGCCTATCCCTTCTCCAGCGAATCTTCCCGGCCCAGAATCCAACCTGGGTCTCCTGCACTGCAGGCAGATTATTTACCAACTGAGCTATTGGGGAAGACTGAGAACTCGGAAAACAGCCCCGCAATCGCCTTATCCTAATTTACTACTACAATCAGTGCGATCACAATCTCACTCACCCCCTCCGGGCAGACCTTGAGAGCATCGACCCCATCCCTTGCCTCAGGTGTGGCCTCCAGCCATTTCGGATTTTAGGCTGAGCACGCGCAATCCGGCAGTCACTCCCAGAAGTGTCTGGGACTGGGTTGGGCGGCCGCTTTGAACTGGTAACTATATAGGGCACCTCCAGCGATGAAGCAGGTGACTTCCACCTCGGGTTCTTTGCTTGCTCCTGGAAGCATTGAAGGCTTGTGAATGGCATCCATCTAAGCAGGAAACCAGTAGGTCGCCACGGAAACGACTGTGCAAAGGGAGCCCGAGCCACGAGGGACAGTGAGTGGCGGTGAGGCGGGGGTCGGGGGAGGCGTTCAAAGTGTGGACGCCGAGCGCCGCTGCGCAGTCCGCCCCTCTCCTCCGGGCTGTGGGCGCTTGAGCTGCGGGGAGGGTGGTTGCAGCCCTGAAAGAAAGTCGGAAAGGGTGAGTGGTTGTGAGAGGCCATGCTTGGTGCGAAGGGCAGCGTTGGGGGACCGGGGGTTGTTGACGGCGGTAGACGATTTTTTGAGACCGGAAGAGGTGCGCGGATATCCTTGCGTGTTGGGGACATAAGGTGCATAGTTTTTATGTTAGCGTGGGTTGCTGTGGTTCTGTCTTGAGTGTTTGCGTGACTGGTGGCTCTAGGTTCACTGTGGCTTTTTTCGCTCTCCTCACAGCCACGTGCGGCTGCCACGGAGAAGTGGTTACAAGAGGGAGGTCAAATTCTGAGCCCTGGATGACGGTTTCCAGGAAAAAAGAGTCACTGTTAGGGTAGGAAGTTAGATCAGTAATTGGCCCAGAGATGAGCGCGATAGACTCTAACAAGGGGATTCCTTCCTGAAAGAGTGCCCCAGGGAGTTCTCTAGGGGTTCGTGGAAGTGTTTAAGAAATTTAGCATTCTTGAGCTCTGACCTCTAGAATCTGCAGTGAGCAAAAGAGGCTCCAGCCACCGTAAATCATTCTGATTTTATGTAAGAGACCACGGAGCGGGTAACCTTGGAATGGGAAGCGTAAGCTCTCCATATATGACGATTCAGGGTCATTCCTCTTTAGGATTCTGTAGACCCAAAGGAACAGAAATATGAACTCAGTTGTGATGTGTGCTTGCAAATTAAGGTGAGCCAGAATTCAACTGTTCCAAGGCCGGAGTTGTTAACTAGCAGCTTTTTTTGGTCTGTTTTTTATAAGATTAAAGTGCAACACAAACCTTTTGAAATTGTATAGCGCACGGCAGTATGTATTTGGTAAATTTGCCTTTCTCTCAGGTTCCTCCTGCGTGCTTAATGGCTCAGTCGTGTCCAACTCTTTGCGACCCTCTTGCAGGAGATTTTTCAGGCAAGAATGCTGGAGTCGGTTGCCATTTCCTCCTCCAGGTGATCTTCCTGACCCAGGAATTGAATCTGCATATCTTGTGTCTCTTGCAGGCGGATCCTTTATCCGCAGAGCTGGCAGGGAAGCCGCCATGGGTGTACATAACCCAAATTATTTAACATGGGCTTTCGATCTGAAATGAAAAATTGTTGTACCTCGTAATGGTTTTGCAGAAAATTAGTGGCCAAGATTATGTGAATGGTTAAGAATATCATGAGACATCTAGGATTAAGTATTAGGCAGACAATAAAATTTACCTTTGTAAAGAATTAGTCAATATAAGGAAAAATGGTGTCATCTAATAATGTTAAACCGTGTCAACACTTATGGATAACAGTTCTCCAGAAAATTTTCAATTATATAGCCATCCCATTTGAAAAGATAGAATTTTGTAGAACTGTTTCAGGAAGGCGGACCCCTTCCAGGGCCTGAAACTGGGCTCTTGTCTAACACTTGGAAATGAATTGTCCGAGGAGACACATGTGCTGACGAAGCAAGAGATTTTATTGGGAAAGGGCACCCCGGTGGAGAGCAGGAGGGTAAGGGAACCCAGGAGAACTGCTCCGCCACATGGCTCACAGTCTTGGGTTTTATGGTGATGGGATTAGTTTCTGGGAGGTCTTTGGCTAATCATTTGGCTAATTCAGAGTCTTTCCTACTGGCGTACACATTGCTCAGCCAAGATGGATGTTAGCAAGAGGGATTCCAGGAAGTGGATGGACATGAAGTGTCTCCTTTAGACCTTTACTGAACTCTTCTGGTTGGTGGTGGCTTATTAGTTCTGTATTCCTTATCAGGATCTCCTGTCATAAAACAACTCATGCAAATGGTTACTATGGTGCCTGGCCAGGGTGGGCGGTTTCAATCAGTGTGCTTCCCCTAACAGAACCTTTTGCAAGGATTATATCCCAAGAGATAATTTAATTGATTATTCATGGAAAGATCAAAGGCATGTGGCCCATCTTCTGAATATCTATCTTCATTAAATCTGCAAAGAAATTTCCCTTTCCATTAACAGTTGCTTAGTGAAATGTGTCTAATTATACAGATGCTGCACAACTAAAAAATGTTCACAAACAGTAAATGCTTTAATCACACTGAGTTTTCATGCCATGGTTATATTTACAGAATTTTTTCTAATGAAGAAAATGCATCCTTTTCCAGTGATGACACTTTTGAATATTTTAATATTTTGAAATATTTTTATGTTCTTGTTATGACAATGGAATTAAGGCAGGATTGTTTCCAAAATTTTCATTATCTAAGGAACTTATGGAGAACAGAGTTGGCATAATGCAGTACCCCATTGCCCAGAAATACAGACTTTCAAACTTTTGAGATATGTTTGCTGTTTTCATCAATGTACATTTCCAAGTGGTTTTGTTGCTGTAGAACTGAATTAATCAAATAAAGGACTCCAACTCTAATTTTGAAGAAGTAATCTGACCCAATTATGGCCAAATTTGGATTTCTTTATATCAGTGCTTGCAAGTAGTAGAGGGAAGGGCTTTCTTTTTTTAAAAAATTATTTATTTATTTATTTATTTATTGGCTTGGCACAGTTGTGGTGAGCACCCTTCTCTTCGTTGCATGGGCAGGGTTCACCTTGTTGTGGCCTCTCTTGTTGCTGGGGCTTCCCAGGTGATGCAGTGGTAAGGAACCTGCCTGCCAATGCAGGAGATTCAATCCCTGGGTTATGTGTAGCCAGCCATAATGAAACTGAGAGTGTACCCTGTGGGGCGCTCCAAGCAGTACCTGTGGGGTCCAAATTGTTTCTGTGTCCCCTTTTCTTATTTGTAGGAAATAGGCTTCATTCAGGATCCTTGACCTTCCCAGAGTTCCCAAGAGTAGATTCAAACAGTGGGTAATCAGTGAAGGGAGAGAATGCATATACAAGGGAAAAGCAGTGAAGAAAAAAATAGTGCAGCCTTGGGGCAGCATGCCATTCCTCTAGGAGTATACAGAACAATACATCTGCAAAGAACTAAAGTGTGTGTTAGTTGGTTGGTTATAGACTCTTTGTGATCCCATGGACTGTAGCCTGCCAGGCTGCTCTGTCTATGAAATTCTTCAGGCAAGAATACTGGAGTGGGTTGCCATTTCCTTTTCCAGGGGATCTTCCAGACCCAGGGAATGAGCCACCAAGGAAGCCTGAACTAGCAAAAAATTAAGGCCCCATCCAGCTAGAGGATGAGATGTTTACCCCTAGTGACTTCAACTAAAACTTGAACTCTGTAGACCTTTGTCTGAATCCTGTGCTGAATTCTCTGCTCAAGCTGGCTCGTGAATATGCATATACCCTTAGCTTAAAACATCCCCACTTTTGCTGTTTGGGGGAGCTTTTGGGAAAGATCCAATGGACTTCCCCGGTGCCTCAGACTGTAAAGCGTTTGCCTACAATGCGGGAGACCTGGGTTAAATCCCTGGGTTGGGAAGTTCTCCTGGAGAAGGAAATGGCAACCCACTCCAGTATTCTTGCCTGGAAAATCCCATGGACAGAGGAGCCTAGTAGGCTACAGTCCATGGGGTCGCAAAGAGTCGGACATGACCGAGTGACTTCACTTCACTTGGGAAAGATCCTCAGTGTTCTCCTTACTTGCTGCAAGTAATAAATCCTTCTCCTGGGGTTTGGCTTAGTTGTGTCTATTGGTTTGACACCTACCAAGAAGTGAATCCAGTTTTCGAGTAACAATAACATGTTGAACCTTGTCTACATGTGAGATATTTTATATTTTTAGTTTAGGTTGTCTGGAAATCATTCTTTTTTTTGAGGGGGTTCCTAAAGTTTTTCTTAAAAACTTCCATTTTTTTTCTTTTGCCATGCCATGAGGTATGCAGGATCTTAGTTTTATGACTACCTCTCTGCTAGTCTTTCCATGTATTATTAATATATTCATGTATTTTATAGAAAAGAAATATTGGCCAACCAGGTTTTTCTATTGACATTATACCTGGAATATTTTCCACATCCTTAAATATTCTTCACAAGGTAATATTAATGACTACTTTGTTTTCTAGTATAATAATGGTGTGTCATATATTTAGTGAGTGAGCTTTGCTACATTCAAAATGTGGAACATTCTTGTCCATTTCCAATATCTTAACAAACTAACCAATTTCTAAGCCACTTAAGAGGTTCTGTTTGGGATGATATGACCTCTATTTAGTCTTAAAGTTAAAATGTTAAAAATGGAAGAAGGAATATCTTCTCACAACAGATGAGTTGCTCAATCTCAGGTGCATATTCACCTGAACAAATTGATACATTGGCCAGAAAACTTCATGCTGAAGTGTCTGGGTCTGGCTTCAATACCTCTGGTCTATGCCCTTGTGCAGCTGCAGACTCTGGGAACTGGGGGATGAGATGGATTTATCCAGAATCCTAACTTCCCTAAATAACTATGATGGATAGCAGTTTGGAACTTGGAATGAAGGACATAATGATAATAATAGCTTAAATCCAGTGGGGAAACACAGCACTAAAGCGCAGCTGGTCTCAAGGTCTTTCTCTTTCCCCAGGTGTGGTTTTCTGGACTCTATTTTTCTGCTCAAGGAACCCTGAGGACCAATCAGCTCTTGCAGGTCCAAAACCATGGCCCGGGTAAGTTAATGTTCTGTCACAGTTGAAATTTGTGTGTTTTTCACATCATGTAAGTACTGTCCTTAATTTTTGTGAAGTTTCCTACCCAAGGAGGAAACTTCATTAGCCTACATCTTAGTTCTTTTCTTCCCATAAAGTGCACCACAATACCCAGCTTCTTCCCTACATGGCCCACTCTGAGCTAATTACTGTTCAGTATCATTATTGGCCAGATTACTCAACATCTCCCATGTGCCTATTCTTTTGTTAAAGACACCAAAGGATGGGAAAGCAGACAAGTTACTTGAAGTTAAGGTTTATGCATTTCCTGTCTGTTGTGTCCTCTGGTGAGACAGAGACAATTGTTCTATTTGTCCATCCATGAGATGTGGTCACTATAGGGCTTAAATGGAGTGGATCTGCTTCCAAGCTTACTTGGATAGTTGTTGATAGGATCTAATTGCCTTTAGGCTGTTGATCTGGGAGCCTTCCTTTCTCAAGAGTCTTTGGCTGGAGACTGCTCTAGGTTTATTGTCATGTGGGCTTCTCCTTAGAGTACCTCACCACAGAGCAAGTGGGAAATCACGAGAGGGAGAACAGTCTGGAAAGTACAGTCAGTCTTTTATATTCTGGTATTGGAAGTGTCGTTCATTCACTTTTGCTAATTCTGTTTGTTAGAAGTAAGTATGTCAGTAGGTTCATGCCATCCTCAAAGATAGGGGATTATGCAGGGCATAAATGCCAGGATGGTGAAATCACTGATTACCATCTTTGAGGTTATCTTCCACACTCAGAATATGAAAAATGTTCGATGAGACATGGTAGATGGCAGTGAAAAAGAATATTGTAAGGAGTAGGTAAACACAGAATCCTAGTATTGGGGAAGGCCTTACAAATATTGTGTAAACGAACATATAAATGTTTATGCCTAATAGAATCTATATTATAAGATCTATAATATAAATCCATAACATATGTCTTATGATAAAATCTATTTGCTTATTCAAAGCACACGGTAATGTTTATGGTAAGATTTGACATCCACATTTCTCACCAAATTACTTTATTGTTGTAATGCATGGTTTCATTTTATCTACTTCTGTTTTCCAAATATTTTTCTGGATTTTCCTGAGTAATCCATAGGTTTGCCGTTCCAGGGACCAGTAACATTCAGGGGTATGATGATAGAGTTCTTTCCGCATGAGTGGGAATTTCTCGACTCGCTTCAGAAGAAATTGTATCGTGATGTGATGATGGAGAACTATAGTAACTTGGTCTCACTGGGTATGTTTATTAGCCTCGGTTAGAATCTACTCTGTAGGCTATATGTTTTTTCCATTGTGATTTTTATGACTGCCTTTCAAGAAACTTGATTAAATTTGTTTTCCCTCTCCCCACTCCCCAAAAGTGATTTGACCTTTTTCACACTGGAAATGGCAACTCTGTCAAAACACTTTCATCTTCTCTATCCATCAGTGACTTTCACACCTCCCTTTGGTTCTCCTTTTAGTTTCCTCTCTTCCTTAAGGACCAAGGGGCTACTTTAGACTTCTTTTCCTTTGATTATGTAACCATTGTGAAAGGATCCAGGTTTCTTATTCATTTCTGCTCAGAATTGCTGTGGTCCTCAGTTATGTTATATGATTCAGTTATTGGGACATTAGCTTGATAAAGTACTCTAAACTGCTCTCATGTAAAGAGCTTCTTTAATGAAAAACACTCAGCTTCAATGACTTGCGCAAGGTCATATATGGTTGGGAAGTGTCACACACAGGAATTGATGCCAGGCTCTAGATTCTGTGTCTTCTACTATATTATGCTTACTCTCAAAAGTTACGAGGACAAAAGAGTTTAAATTTTTAATAAATAACAAAATAAAAACTTTTACCCTCCCTAACTGATCTCTTATTCTTTAATTCTCTGACTCTTCTCAAAAATCATATTCAATATGATTTCTGCCTTTTGTTTATTACAATTTTAATTTTAATTTTGACTTTTAAAGTTTGTGCCTATATTCTGTCATGCTTCTTTTCTTTGTAAGCAGGCCATTCCATTTCTAAGCCAGACATAATTGTGTTATTGGAAGAAGGAAGAAACCCCTGGATGGTTGTGAGAAAAGAAACAAGAAGCTGGAATACAGGTAAGTATGGTGAGCAAGCCAGGCAAGGGAAACCACCCATATAAGGGATTGCCCAGGTGGTCAACACTCAATGAACACATCACTGAAACATCATTTGGAAAAGCCCACTTCTTAGTGGAGAAAAAGCTTGTGATGTAGAGAGGATATCTTGGCAAGAAATATCTAGTGAGCTTTATGTTCACCTCATTAACCACTTGCCATTTTATACTCCTAGTTTTGTCCCTAATTTAGTGAGAGTTACCATCCTTCCACAGATGGTACATTTTTTTACCTCTATTTTGGATTCATTTACTTTGGAGATCCTCTTTCATATGTAGAGTTATATATGTGGCCCTGTTGCCTAAAAGTACATCATTCTATATCTAGCAGGTATTTGAGTACCCTGAGCCTGGCGCTATGCTTAGCACAGTTAACTCAGTAATACTGAATCAACAGATAATGTTCCTCTAATCATGGACATTGTAATATAGAAAGGATGATGTAAAACACACATGAAAACAACGTAATAGAAGCAGGTAGAAATATACCTGAATTAGTGAGGTGTGACTAACAAGATACTACTAGGTCAGTGTGTTAAGAAGAATCAGGTCTTATGAGATTTTGAGTTTCATTATGAAGAAATTAGGATTGTTTTCTAAAAGCGATTAGGGGTCATGTTCTCACGCAAGTTTTTATATCATTACCTTTTAAAAAAGATGTCAGCCTTTGTATTAATGTTGAGACTTACATAGAAATCCAGGTTAAATAAATAGAATGTGATGAGCTATTCACTTTCATATCTCTTACTTTTATTTCCTTTTGTTTTAATGTTGTCTTAACACTAACAGGTTGAGTTTATCCTCTTTCTTTCTATTTTGGTATTCTAAAATCATTTTCTCTTTAATTTCTACTTTATTCTTGAGCTCTGTTGTTTGTGAGCTTCGCTATTTCTCTTCATGTTGTTTTCTATTTCTAAGTACTTCCTTTCTTGTACCTCATTATCAAATAGCATAGTGTTAGTCTAGTTTGATGGCATTCGTTTGAGTTGTATTTCTCTTGTCTATGATGGTCATTTAGTCTGTTTTCTCTTCTGCATTCTTGTGTGGGATTTGACCTTAGGCCTTTTTGTCATTCATTTGTTTTTCTCAAGCATGAGGAAAGAGTCATGGTTTAGGACCATGACTTTCATTTCAGTTTCCAGATTTGTGGTTTTAAAGTTGTCTCTTCTTTTATTTAAGTGTTTTAGTCATCTTGGCTCTGGAGAAGGAATGGAGCTATATGGGAATGCAGCATTTGTATACTATTGTAATTCAGTTATAATGAATCTGATTTAAATTATTAATAATTAATTATAATCACAAGGGGAAACATAAGAAAATAACTGAAATTTTAAAACTGGGGAAGGAAAAAGTATGAGAATTTAACTGGTATCTAGAAAATATCTATGAAAGAGAAAAGAAACCAATAGTGGATAAACAGGGGAAATAAAAAGACATAAGATATGTAGAAAAGAATCAGGAGCAAATCAGATGTATATTCTATCAGTAATTTAACTAAATGAAAATGGAATGGACACTCCGATTAAACACAAAACATGGCAGAATGGATTTTAAAGAGAAAACTTCTTAGTATATGCTGTTCACCACAAAAATATTTTATAGTCAAAGGCACAAATAAGTAAAATTAAATGATGCAAGCAATCAGAATATTCAAATAGTACAAAGAATGCAGAAGTGGTTCTACTAATTTCAGACAAGATAAACTTTAAAAGGAAAGGGTCAGATTATATATATTACACAAACACTGAAGAAAATAGAGTTTAAGGCAGAACGTGGTAGTAGGGAGAAAGAAGGACATTTTATCATAAGAGGGCCAACCCACCGAGAGAATGTAACTGTTATAAATGTATGTTACCTGAGAAACAAGTCCCACAAGGTATGAAGGAAAAAAGTGATGGAATCAAAGAGTAAAAGTATAGAAAAGTGAACTATAATTGATGGCAACAACAGTAACCTGGTTTTAATAATGAATGAAGGGACTTCTGGTGGTCCAGTGGTTAAGAATCTACCTGCCAATGCAGGGATGCAGGTTTGATCCCTGGGTTAGGGCAATAAGATTCCCACATGCTGTGGGGCAACTAAGCCTGAGCCACAACTAAAGAGAAGCACACGTGCTGCATGAAGTTTCCGTGTGCCGCAATTAACCTGACACAGCCAAAAATCAAATAAACGGCATTAAAAAAGAATGAATGGAACAACTGGATAGAAAATCACTATGGAGAAAGAATATTTGAACAGTATTATGAACCGAATAGGTGGAAGTCTGTGGAATACTTCTCTCCAAAATAGCAGAATGCACATTCTGCACACAGGGAACATTCTCTTTGATAGTAGAACATGTTTTTTGACCATAGTTGGGTCAAATGAAAAATTCATAACCTTTGGAAAGATCTTTGGGAAATTTAACTGTATGTGGAAGTTAAACAACACAACCCTTAAATAAGCAATGGGTCAGAGAAGAAATGAAAAGAAAATTAGTTCTTTGTGAGAGAAGATAATGAACATGCAACATACCAAAATTTATGGGATGCACCAGACTGCAGTAACGTTACAAGAGAATTTGAAGCTATAAATGCCTATATGAAAGAAGAAGGAAATCTCTAATATTTCTTAACCTACCTAAAGAAACAAGGAAAAGAAGGGTAAAATAAACACAAAGTATGTCGGAGAAAAGAAATAATGATAAGAAGGGAAATAAATGAAACACAGAATAAATACATTAAAAATACAGAAACTTAGTCTGAAAGTTTATCCTTTGAAAGATAAAGAAAAATTGACAAACCTTTGGATTGAGTGGCCAGTAAAAAGAAAAGGTACAAATTACTAATATCTGGAATGAAAGGGTACAGTTCTTCCCACTCTAGGAAAGAAAAAGGAATTATCAGGGAAAGTTATGAATGCTGCTGCTGCTGCTAAGTCGGTTCAGTCATGTCCAACTCTGTGCAACTCCACCAGGTTCCGCCACCCCTGGGATTCTCCATGCAAGAACACTGGAGTAGGTTGCCATTTCCTTCTCCAATGCATGAAAGTGAAGTCGCTCAGCCGTGTGCAACTCTTCCCAACTCTTAGCGACCCCACGGACTGCAGCCTACCAGGCTCCTCCATCCATGGGATTTTCCAGGCAAGAGTACTGGAGTGGGTTTCCATTGCCTTCTCTGAAAGTTATGAATAACTGCCAACAAATTAGACTGAAAGATATGTTTATTTTCTTTTCAGTATCTTAAGTGATCATTTCCCATAATTTGATATTTGTATAGCCATTCCATCTTCTACATCATGTTCTTGTGTAGAGAAATATCTTTTACCTCTTTTTAACTTTTATATGTTAACATCTTTATAATTAAAATAGCACTAATCCAGTCTTTGTGTTTTTTTTTTGTTGTTGTTGTTAGTTAGTTTTGTTGGTTTTAACCATCTGGATCTTTTTATTGGAGTATTTAGCACATTTATATCCAGTGGTATAGATGTAGTTGAGATTTACATCTTGCTATTGTTCCTTATTTCCTCTACTTGTTTTGGCTCATTTTAATATTTTTTTATAGTTAACATTTTTTTTTAACATTTAAAAATTTTTAAAATATTTTGTCTTTAGAATATTAAAAGTATTCTAATATTTCTAAATATATTCTAATATATATCTAATAAATATATTCTAATATTCTAAATATATTTTAATATTTCATTTTACCTCCACTGTTTATTTATTGAAAATGTGCCTTTGGGTAATGTTTGTTCTAGTCCTTACAATAGGCATCCTTAACCTATCACAGACTACCTTCAGACAGTATTACATAGTATATGTAAGGCCCTTATAATAGAAGCTTCCCTGGTAGCTCAGATGATAAAGCATCTGGCCATGATGCGGGAGACCCAGGTTCAATACCTGGGTCGGGAAGATCCCCTGGAGAAAGAAATGGCAACCCATTCCAGTACTCTTGCCTGGAAAATCCCATGCATGGAGGAGCCTGGTAGGCTGCAGTCCATGGGGTTGTAAAGAGTCGGACATGACTGAGCGACTTCACTTTTACTTATAATAGTCCAATCCAGTTCCATTCTCTTACATAACTTTTATGCTATAGTTGTCATAGTTTTTGGTTAATTCCTGAACAGACAGTGTTGCTTTTGCTCTTCCAACCTCTGTAAACCTTGGGGAGTTGCCTTTACATTGTAACAAGGTACTTCTGGCTGCTCTCTTGGTAGGGTTTTCTCACGTTAACATAACCAACATGAAATATTTCTCTGTATTCCTTTTTCTGTAGAATTCTGAGTTAAGCCAGACCACTAGAGATTGGCAAGATAAAAATGAAGCAGAAACCATATTCTTATGTTTGAAATGAATGCAGGCCAGAACATTGTCTTACAGTCATACATTTTTTCACTCAACCACTGGCCAACTACGTTGGCTTGAGTCAAAAGCTGACCCTGTCTTTGCTAGGCCTCCTCTTACAGCTACTATACATCTTGGGACTCATCAAGTCTCTAGCTCCATGAAGAAAGCTGCCAGCTTCTGCAGAATTCCCCCATTGTCAAAGCTGGAGTCTTGGAGAACATGAGATGTCAGTGCAAGTTCTAGTTTATCTTCATGGCTTCCAACTGATTTTCTAAAATTCTACTCTAAAGGTCCTTGCTCCTCTCACTTCACATCCAAGCTTCTTGCCCAGCTGTGCACCGCACTAAATAACAGTCTCACAGAGAGTGTTTAACCAACTCCCACTATAATTTACTTGACTAGTTGCCTGAGTAAATCCCTTAGTATTTATCTTTAATTTGTGTTTCTATCTTCAAATCCTGACTTCAAACTCCAAATGTTTTAATGGTACTATTTTCATAGTTTTGTCCAGTCACATCACTATAAACGTTTGAATGCTTCCCTCTTTTGACTTAAGATTTCTAGGCTTGCTCTTCCAGTGCCCTTCTTGAATTGTGCCTTTGTCCAACTATCCTATATTCATACTTTGGAACTGTATATTCAGTCATTACAACATAGGCAGAAATCTGTTTAGCTTTCTCTTCTATGATCAAATGTGATGAATATGTCTATTCATTAGCATTCAGTTATACCATTATATAGTACTCTTGTAATTTATTTTATTTGTTTGCTTTCTTTGGGGGGTTTTTTGTTTGTTTTGTTTTTTGGCAGCACTGTGTGACTTGTGGGGAATTTTAGTTCCCCGATCAGGGATTGAACCCAAGCCCTCAGCTGTGAAAGCACCAAGTCCTAAGCACTGAATTGCCAGGAAATTCTTCTTGAAATTTAAATAAATTCCTTTATATTTTTCATTTTCCTCTTTTAATTTTCATTATTTCTTTTTACAAGTTTTGATTGGTTTGGGCTTCAGAGAGTAAAGAATCTGCTTAGACAGTAAAGAATCTGCCTGCAATGCAGCAGACCCAAGTTCAATCCCTGGGTCAGGAAGATCTCCTGGAGAAGGGAATGGCTACCCATTCCAGTATTCTTGCCTAGAGCATGCCATGGACAGAGGAACCTGGTAGGCCACAGTCCAAGAGGTCACAAAGAGTTGGACACAACTGAGTGACTAACACTGTCAATATTTTACTTTATGATATTTCTAAGCACCAGCTCTTCAGTTTATTAGTTAATGTTATTTTGTTTCCCAATTCATCACAATCTCTTTTTATTAAGTTTCCGATAGTTTACTATTTATTTCCTAAATATTGGATCCTACAGTATTTGTTGATTCTAAAATATTTTTCTTCCTTCTTTCCTTCCTCCCTCCCTCTCTCCTTTTCTTTTTCTTTTCTTTTCTTTTTTTTTTTTTGCCACACTGCATGACTTACAGGATCCCAGTTCCCCAACCAAGGATTGACCATGGTATCCTAACCACTAAGCCACCAGGGAACTCCCCAATTTTTCTTTCTTTTTTATTGAAATAAATACTTAAGTCTCTGAATTCCATCAATGCTGTAATGAATGGCCATGATTATGAAAAGCAGCAATTTTTTTCTATTGTGATTGGATAGGATTTAAAATTTTAATTTATTTTTGGCTGTGCTGTATCTTCGTTGCTGCCCGTGGACTTTCTCTAGTTGCAGTGAGTGGGGGCTGCTCTCTAGTTGCAGTGCATGGGCTTCTCATTGCAGGTTTCTCTTTTTGCAGAACATGGGCTCTAGAGTACAAGCTCAGTAGTTGTGGTGCGCAGGCTTGGTTGCCCTGAGGCATGTGGAATCTTATCAGACCAGGGATCAACCCTGCATTGGCAGGCAGATTCTTAACCTCTGGACCACCAGGGAAATCCTGGTAGAATTTTTCCATTTCAGTTTTTTAATTTCCATATTGTCCTAGTATTTATTATATAGAGGACATTTCCATTTCTACATGGAAGGGCTCATACTTTTTTAATGTTATTAATATCTTTTGTTCCTGTATTCTGGAAGTGTATAGATTATTTCAATTTTGTACACAAAACAGAGTGTAGTTACAAGATGATACTTTTTGTCTTGAGTCATGTAATTTGGCACTCGTGATTTTGTTCAAGCTATCACTTTGTATAAAATATAGGCTATTATCCTGCAGTCCCCTTGTTCCAGTTCTTTTTTCTGTAGTTCTTGCTGTTTTTGCAATTGACAACATTATATAATTCAGGTCCACCTGTTTTGCTCCGAAGAGTCAGCATTCTATTAAAGTGGTGTTTATACCTGGTGCATGTCTGAAAACTCGTTGACATACTCTTCTGGGGATGAGAAGAATGGTTGGCCTGGGTTAAAAGGGAAAGCTGGACCAGACCTTTACAAAGATAGGAAGGAATAAAATGGATAAAATGGGTTGGTGATGTGAAATCTCAAGAGGAGTTAAGTAAATAACAGCTCAGTATCATCTGAAAAGAAGACATGGCTGTGAGTAAGAGGGAATGAACTACAGTGGAGGAGACATTTGTGACTTTTAGGACATCATAATTGCAGAATATCAGATACAGAATGTTACCAGGCATAGATATTCATCTTTTCTTATTTATACATTTGTATATACCGACATTTAATGTGGGAGTGGTGTGTTAGAGCTAGGCAGTAATGTCATGGCAGGGCCAACTATATGCATCTCTTCCTAACTCTGTGTTCACTGAATTATATTAATACATTGATATTGGCCATGGTAGGAGTATTAACACTGTAAACACTGGTAAACACTACAAAATAGAGGTGTCTGTGTAGAGCTGATTGTTTAACCAGCACTTCACTCCATAAAACCATTGTTTTTTGAGCTGTCCTTTCAGTATTTCAAATTTTGCAACTGTTCTCTCACCCATCTTTACTGGGGAAGATTTTAAAATTTCTATTAATTATACTGTAGAACATTACCTTTTTCTTACTATGGAATGACAATATTTTTGTTTGTTCATTTATTTTTTAGATTTGGATTCAAGTTATAAAATAACCAGCGATAGAAAAACATTTGTATTTGGGAAACATTCATCTCTTTTTTTGCATCAGATCATTCATGGTGATGAGAAACTCTATGAAGAATGTGGGAAAGCTTTTTGTTGTGCTTCAAACCTTACTCAACATGGAAGAGTTCATTATGGTGAGAAATCATGTATATGTAAGGAATGTGGCAAGGCCTTTCGTGATGCTTGAACTCAGATTGCATCGTAGAATTTGTAGTGGTGCAAAACCCTTTGAATGTGTCAAATGTGGGAACTCTTTTATGTACATTTCAAACTTTAAACCACATCTGAGAATTCATACTGGTAAGAAAACTCTATGAATGGAAGAAATGTGGGAAGGTCTTTAGAGGGTGTGAGAGACTTACTCAACATCATAGTATTCATACTGGTGAGAAATCTTATAAATGTACCATGTATGGTAATTGCTTTAGTGTCAGTTCAGCCCTTCACAGAGGATTCATACTGATGAGAAACCCTGCTAATGTAAGGAATATGGGAAGGCATTTCACACTGCCTCATACCTTGTTATATGGGAGAGAATTCATACTGGTGAAAACACATTTTGTGTGTCAGAAATGTCGCAAGCTTTTAGTTAACAGCTATCAACTTACTGTACTTTATGGAGTTCACAGTGATGAAAGACCTTACGAATGTAAGGAATGTGGGAAGACCTTTGGTCTGCATGGAAGACTCACCAGGCATCAAACTACTCATAGCTGTAAGAAACCCTTTGAATATTACAAAGCAAGAAGGCTTTTACATGCATTGCAAGCCTCAAAAACATCAGAATATTCATGTTGTGAGAAATCCAATGAATGCGGGAAGACGCTTTTATAATTTCTGCAGCTTCTTTCTTTTCAGTTGATACAGCGCCTACATTCTCTGTACTTTTAATGTCACCCAATCTCCTCATTAGCATCTTTAATGAATTCCATGTATGTGATGGTAATAAAAGGATGACTTATTGAAATTGTCCTTCAGTTCGTCCCGTTAATGAAGAAACTCCTGGACTTAGCAACAGACCAGGAAATATCCACTACACTTAGTCATGTTAAACAAAAAAGAAAACAAAATCTGAACTCTCTGTTTCAGTTTTCTAATGTAATGAGAATGGAGTAGCAACCATAAGTGGTGGAACTACCGGATTTCCATGATTAGGGAGAGTGAGGACTTTGTGCTCCCTCCAATAAGTTGAGATTGTCCATTCATATTGAGGAAAGAGCATATCTCAAATGGAAGCAAGATGGTTAGGTTGTGAGGTCTTGAGAAGTAGATCTGAGCCGTGACCATACTGGTGGCCGGTGTGCTTGAAATTCTGACTAAGTTGTTGAATTTGGAGAGGCAGCCTCCTACCCTTGCTATATTCACAAATCCTAACATGGGGCACAATTAGGGAAGAAAAAAAATAAAAGGAGAACCTGGGCAAATTAATACTCAGTCATCATCACACACACACCAGAAGGCTTATTTTAAAATTTGGCAGTATTAACTTAAAATTAAGTGATATTTTTAAATACTGGAGTGGATAGCCATTCCATTCTCCAGGGAATCTTTCCCACCCAGAAATCAAAGCCAGTCTCCTGCATTGCAGGCAGATTCTTTACCATCTGAGCCACCAGGGAAGTCCTTAACTGTTAAAAGAAAGTGATGTTTTTGAATTATACATTTGTGGACTGTGAATAGTTTATTTACTTTGGGGGAAATATAGCAACATCTAGTGAAGCTGAAGATAGTAACCAGGATACGTACACCATTCTTTTGGTAAGTTCCAAAAATGGAAACAAACCACATTGATTATTAATCTTTTTTATTTTGTATAACTTTATTTTTTAAAGCAATTTAAGTTTTAGAACAAATTTGAGAGAGAGGTACAGAGATTTCCCATATACTCACTGCCCCATACTTATCAGCATCCTCCACTAGAATGGCATATATTTTACCAAGGATGAACCTAAACTGACACATCATGATCACCTAAAGTCCATAGCTTACCCTAGGGTTCACTGTTGGTACTGCACATTCTGTTGATCTGAATAAGTGTGTACATATAATACCAAAGTTTAATGTGTGTGTGTGTGTGTGGTAGATACACAAATACAATATACAGAGGATATTCACTGCCTTCAAAATTCCTTTGTGCTTCCCCTATTTATCTGTCTCCTCCCTTGGCAACCACTAATTTTTTTATTGTGTCCATGGTTTTTCCTTTTCCAGAAGGCCTCACAGTTGGAACTGTTACAGTATATGGCTTTTAAAACCTGGATTCTTTGATTTAGCAATATGCCTTTAAGGTTCCTATGTGTCTTTTTATGATGTAACAGATCATTTCTACTTGTCTGTGCTAAGTCGCTTCAGTTGTATCCAAGTCTTTGCAAACCCATGGACTGTAGCCCACCAGGCTCCCCTCTTTTTTTTTTTTCCATGTTTATTTTTTTTAATTCATCTTTTCAATCCCCAAAGCACTATAACTTCAACTAAACAATCACATGGCTCCAGTAACTTATAAATGTTCCTAATAAAGATGCAACTCATATATATATATGTATCTTAGACAACTCTTCCATGTAATCAAAGCCAAATTAAGCAAGTATTTTAGTCAATAAAAATAACTTTTAGCTCCACTAACTCCTTGTAAAATTCAGTCAAACTAATAGGAAACAGAAGAGAAAGCCAGTTTTGACACAGTCTAACTACTAAAGGTCTCATAACCTCACAACGAAACAGTGACTTCTGGTGGAAATGCATGCATATTTTACATCTTGTAAGAGAAAGCAATGTTGAAAATCACCTGATCTTTACTCTTGCATAAATTCTCAGCCCCTTCATGATTTCTGTATTCAAAATTAACACAATGTAAGTCTTGAAACCCGTATTTTTAGGAGGTTGAAGAGTTAAGAGCATTTTTTAACAGACTGAAGAGTTAAGCAAATGCCAAAGACACTACAGAAATTCAATTGCCACAGTGAATGAATAAGACGTATTAATTCTGATATGCAATAGTTCTTTTCTTCCTGCAAAGGGTCCACAGCAACACACCTCCAAGTTGCATATCTCCAGCCACATCATCGCTGTCAGTTCTTAAGGTAAAGGATGATTCCTGTAACGCTCCAGGTCCTCTCCCTCCTAATTCGCCAACCCCGGCGCTCGCAAAGTCGGAGGGCTAGCGTGTGGCAGTCAGAGGCTCAGACATCAAGAAGAATGTATCACCGAGGGAAATTAACCAGTTCCGCGCTCTGCAGACGCCGTCTCCCTCTGCGCCAGGAGCAGGTCTCAGAAGGTGCCTCCAACTTTTCCCCTCCCTCTCTGGAGTCTGCGGACCACCGCCGCACACCTCCATCTCGATCACAATTTGAGGAGACTGGAACCACTAATCTCTCTCCTTCCAGACCTGGAGTCCTCCACTCTCTGCTAGCGCGCCCTCGCCGCCTCCGCCCGCCCCTGACCTGTTGCGGTGAGGAAGGGGCGCAGGTGCGGGGAGCGCGGGGCGCTCTGCGACGGCTCGCGCGGGACCCGGCGCCCAGCCGCGGAGGCGAGAACGCAGCTGTGCCAGCGACGCGCGCGGGCGGCGGCCGAGTGCGCAGGGGCCGCGCGCTCGTCCGCTCGCTGGCTGGCTAGCCCCGCGCGCCGGCGGCCCCCGGAACGCCCGGGAGGCCAGGCTCCCCTCTCCATGAGATTCTCCAGACAAGAATACTGGAGTGGGTTGCCACGCCCTTCTCCAGGGATCTTTCCGACCCAGGGATCAGACCCACATCTCTTATATCTCCTGCATTGGCAGGTGGGTTCTTTACCATCAGCACCACCTGGGAAGCCCCATTTCTACTTAGTGCTGTATAATATTCCATTATCTGGATATTTTACAGTATATTTACCATTCACCTACTGAAGGATATCTTGGTTGCTTCCAGGTTCGGGCAGTTAGGATTAAAGCATGTATTCACGTGCACATTTTTGTGTGTTTTCAACTACTTTGAGTAAATACAAAGGAGTACAATTGCTGGACTGTATGTGAAGAAAATGTTTAATTTTGTAAGAAACCTCAAACTGTCTTCCAAAATAGTTGTAGCATTTTCTATTCCCATTAGCACTGAATGAGAGTTCCTGGTGCTCCACTTCTTCACCAGCTTTTGATGTTTTCAGTATTTTGGAATTTGACCATTATAGTAAGTGTGTAGTGCTATTTCCATATTTTAATTTATAATTCCCTGATGACTTACGATGGGTGTCCCTGGTGGCTCAGTAGTAAAGAATCCGCCTGCCAATGCAGGAGACATGGGTTTGATCCCTGGGTCAGGAAGATCCCCTGGAGGAGAAAATGGCAACCCACTCTAGTATTCTTGCCTGGAAAATCCTATGGACAGAGGAGCCTGGCAGGCTACATAGTCCATGAGGTCACAAAAGAATTGGATATGACTTAACTACTAAACAACAACAAACGACATATTATGGTAAACATGCTTATTTGCCATCTGTACATCTTTGGTAAGGTTTCCAGGGGTTGTGCCCATTTTTAATCCATTTGTTTCTTTTCTTTATAACTGAGATAGAATTAACATATACCATTTTATCAGTTTCAGGTGTACAGCATAATGATTCAATTCTTTTATACAGTGTGAAACAATCAACACCATAAGTCTGGTTAACATGGAGCATTGTTCATAGTTAACAATTTTTTGTTTCCTTGTGATGAGAACTTTTAAGATCTCCCTCTTAGGAGCAGACTGCCAGGACTCCAAGATGGCATCAGTTTCACCACTGAAGAAAAAGAAACTCCTGGATGTCAAATTAAGGGAGCTGCCAAGCTGGATACTAATGCGAGATTTCATCCCTAAAGGCATTGCTGGAGCGTTTCAAAGAGGTCAGAGCCTTATGTGTAAATAAAAGCTAGTCTCTGGGTCTTCAGGTCTCTTTTTGCCCTGAATGAGTTTGGCCAGTAAAAGCTTTCTTAGACTAGTAAGTTATGTGGAGAAGGACAGGGTGAAATTGTTATCTCCTGAATTTCCATGTTTGATGGATCCTATCCAAGGCTGGCTCTGGGGCATTTTGGACAAGGAAATGTTTTTCTGTTGCTGGGAATCTGTACCACTGCCTCCATCATTAAAGAAATGTCTGAAGACTTGAGGAAAATGAGTTTGAAACATAGGGAACATCAATCTATGATGCTCATCTCCGTGTCAGAGAAAACTTCCGAGATGGATATTTGATATTGGCTGTCTTTCAGACCTGTGCATTTTAAAGTGCATGACTGGTCAGATCAATCCTGTGGAACCCATGTCATCATCCTTGGGGGGCCTCTTCCTTCTGTGTTTTTCATTATAATTTTGGCCACCCTATGACTGTCTTTTGTGTACTATTTCCTCCTGCCCTGAGGCCTTTCCTCAGCTTTGTCCTCTCATATTAGAATGCGTAGAACGTGCCCTCAGAGAAGTGACTTCCTCTCCTGTTTGCAGGTTATTGCCAGTATTACAACAAGTTAAACATGAAGAAAGGGAGTGTCGCTGGGCTTTCTATGGTGCTGGCAGCTTACATGCTTATCAACTGTTGCCATTCTAACAAGGAGCTTTGTAAGTCTCGCATTGTTTTGCCTTCCGTGGGGTTTCCTGTGACAGGGTGGTATTGGTTTTCTGTCAAATTAAGAAGTCCATTATTCTGCCGACAGCTGAAGAACTAAAAGGACTTATCAGAATATAGCCCATAAGTGAGAAAATTGTGGCAAAGACAGGAAAATGAGATGAGGATGGGGTAAAGGTAATACTTAGGCAGCTTTCTCTAAGTTACCGCAGGCAAAGGTTGGTAGAAAACTTGGCTTTATCTTCTAGCTGCTGTGGCTAAGTTGCTTCAGTTGTGTCCGACTCTGTGTGACCCCATAGACGGCAGCCCACTGGGCTCCCTCTGTCCCTGGGATTCTCCAGGCAAGAACACTGGAGTGAGTTGCCATTTCCTTCTCCAATGCATGAAAGTGAAAAGAGAAAGTCAAGTCGCTCAGTCGTGTCCAACTCTTAGCGGCCCTGTGGACTGCAGCCTACCAGGCTCCTCCATCCATGGGATTTTCCAGGCAAGAGTCCTGGAGTGGGTTGCCATTACCTTCTCCTTATCTTCCTAGCAGCCATTGTGAATAAGGAAATAGGTTGAATGCTACAATCAAGTATTGGTAGTCTCTGGAAAAGCATGGCTGCTTCTGAGACTTGAGGGGAGTGTGTCTGATAGGAGACACCTGGTCAGGAACTGTTTCCCTTCTAGCCACTGACTGGGTTTCATGGACCATTTCTGGCTGCACCCTTGCCAGTCTGGCACCCAGAGCAATGAAGGATGGGCTCTTAGGTGCTGTTTTTCTGAGTGGGTGTTCCTTTAGGGAAGGAAGAGGCTCCCTAGGTGGCAGATTAGCTCCTAATTCCTCAAACAGGTTGTGGGTCATCTCCTGAAAGGAATTCTCGAGATGGTTTCAAGTGATCTTAGCCTGCTGCCCTCCCTGTCATCCTGTGCTTTCACTATACTTTTGAAGAAATTGATCATTTTCCCTTTCTAACTTCAGAACAAGAGCAGCCAAGCAAGTCCCACTGAAGAGGGCACATTCTGCATTCCTGACCATCATCTTTGCCAGGCACCCCTGAATCCTTTCATAGCCTAATGGAGAATTAACATCCAATTAAAGATGACTGGTTTTAAAAAAAAAATCTCTCTTAGCAACTTTCAAATCAAGTAATATGAATTATAATCACCACTCTGTATATTACATCCCCATGAGTTATTTACTTTATAATTGGAAATTTGTGGCTTTTGGCCTTCTTCACACTTTTCAGCCACTGCCTCTGGCAGCCATTAGTTTGTTCTCTGTATCTGTGACTTCGGTTCCATCTTTTTGTTTTTGATTTTTTTTCCAGAGTCCATATATAAATGAGGTCATACAGTATGGGTATATGTCTTTCTCTGTCTGACTTCACTTAGTATAATGCCCTCATCCATCCATGTTGTCACTAATGGCAGGATTTCCTTTTTTTATTATTGGATAATATTCAATTGTATACATGCCACATTTAAAGAAAAATCTCTTGATGATCTCTTGTTTCCATGTCTTGGCAACTGTAAAAAATGCTGCATTGAACACTGGAGTGTAGATATATTTCAAAATAGTGATTTTGGTTCCTTTGGATAAATACCAAGAAGTGGAACTGTTGGGTTAGATGGTAGTTTCTAGTTTTAATTTTTTGAGGAATCTCCATACTGTTTTTCATAATATCTGAACTAGTTGACATTCTCTCAGCAGTGTAGAGCTTCCCTGGTGGCTCTCAGATGGTAAAGAATCTGCCTGCAGTGTGGGAGACCTGGGTTCGATCCCTGGGTTGGCAAGATCCCCTGGAGAAGGGAATGGCTACCCAGTCCAGTGTTCTTACCTAGACAGTTTCATGGACAAAGTACCCTAGCGGGCTACAGTCAGTGGGGTTGCAAAGAGTCAGACACTACTGAGCAACTAACACACACGTACGCCAGCAGTACACAAGGGCTCCCTTTTCTCTACGTTCTTGCCAACATTTGTTATTTCTCGTTTTAATAGCCATTCTTACACGTATGAGGTGATATTTTATTGTAATTTTGATTTGTATTTCCCTGATGATTAGTGATGTTGAGCACCTTTTCCTGAACTTGTTGGCCATTTGTTTGTCTTGTTTAGAAAAATGTCTATTCAGAGCCTCTCATTTTTAAATTGGGTTGTTTGCTTTTCTGTTAAGTTGTATAAGGGTTTTTTAAAAATATATTGTAGATTATAGATCAACTATATTCTAATAGAAAATAAAAGTTTTTAAAATCTACTGTGGAAATTGTTTTATTATGATACTTAGTGCCAAAGGCAGAAGATATTACATACTGAGTAGTAGTACATTAAAATGTACATCAAAGAATCCTTGTAACAAACATTTTGAAATGTTCATACTGGTTTTACTATAAGAACTATATTATGCATGATTTGATTCTCCTTTATGTTTTTTCCCCCAAAATATCTTAGATAATTTTACTAAAATTTTTATAATAAAAGCAGAAGAGAGCCTCTTGTAGTGTAAGGCCTAAAACTTTCATGTGTTATCTTAACATCGTTGAACCTCACAGGGCTCGTCTAACCAAGAGTTCCCCTCTTCTCACCAGATATGCCCACCACCCAGTGGGAAAGGCTTTCAGCTGATTAGTTCCCATATCTGCCAAACCTTCTGTACCCTTCCTGGCCTTCAACCTGTTGGGGCGTATCTCCCTGTCAGTCACAAAGTTAATCAAAGAAGCCAATCCCATCCTTCCACAACAACCAGGGATCAAGCACCTCATCTACTAACTTCTTGTTAGCAGAGCTCCTGTCTTCCACTGCTCCTATTGTTTTACTCTGCTCCTGAGTGACACCAGCCTGTGACCTGTTGTGTGCATCTCCCCTAGGACTTGAGGATACTCGACTCATAGACTTCTGTCAGTCTCATCTATCTGGTATCTAGGTGTATATTCAGATATCTCCAGAACTCTGAGGCAGGACTCCAAAAGCTGGCTACTCATTTTTACTGTTACTCCATGAGTTGTCAGCATCTACACTGAGAAAAAAATTTTTTTTTAATTTGGCTGCCTTGAGCCTTAGTTGTGGCACATGGGATCTTCATTGCATCATGTGGGATCCTTCACTGTAGCATGGGCTCTCTAGTTGTGGCACATGGGCCTTCAGGTTGTGGCACGTGCAGGTTCAGTAGTTGAGGCTCTGCAGGCTTAGTTGCTCTGACACGTGGGATCCTAGTTCCCCAACCAGGGATTGAACCCATGTCCCCTGCATTGTAAAGTGGATCCTTAACCACTGGACCACCAGGAAAGTCTCAAGAAAGATTTTTCTGAAGCTCAATTAACCTTCAAATAGGAATGCTAGATCATGTTGTCAACTTACATGTCTGCGATTGAAATTTTATTTTGCTGAGCCTACAAACTAATATTACACTTTTGCCCTATTTGTAAGACAGATAAGGCTAAAATTAATGTAGGTATCATAGATAAAGATTCCTCCTTAAGCTTGGAATCAAATAGAAAAGGACATTTTTAGATTATTTCTTCAGGTTGGGTGCAAGTGGAGCATTAGAATAAAAGAACTGCAAGTTAAAGGGGGTGAGGCGAAAAAAAAGAACTGAGAGTTAAAATGGGAAAATGGTAGCAGAAACACATTCTTGTACTGCTGTGAGAATGTAAAATGGTATAATCACAATGAGAAATTTGTCAATAACACAAGTTAACATGCAAAAAGCAAGTCTACTTTTGAAGTTAACTCACATATAAGCCTTATATATATGTGCAAAACTGAAGTTTATGGAGGGATATTAATTGAGCATTATAAGAAAAAGTCTAGAGATCTCTTCAAGAAAATTAGAGATACCAAGGGAACATTTCATGCAAAGATGGGCTTGATAAAGGAAAGAAATGGTATGGACCTAACAGAAGCAGAAGATATTGAGAAAAGGTGGCAAGAATACACGGAAGAACTGTACAAAAAAGATCTTCACAATCCAGGTAATCACGATGGTGTGATCACTCACCTAGAACCAGACATCTTGGAATGTGAAGTCAAGCGGGTCTTAGAAAGCATCACTACGAACAAAGCTAGAGGAGGTGATGGAATTCCAGCTAAGCTATTTAAAATCCTAAAAGATGATGCTGTGAAAGTGCTGCACTCAATATGCCAGCAAATTTGGAAAACTCAGCAGTGGCCACAGGACTGGAAAAGGTCAGTTTTCATTCCAATCCCAAACAAAGGCAATGCCAAAGAATGCTCAAACTACCGCACAATTGCACTCATCTCACACGCTAGTAAAATAATGCTCAAAATTCTCCAACCCAGGCTTCAGCAATACGTGAACCATGAACTTCCAGATGTTCAAGCTGGTTTTAGAAAAGGCAGAAGAACCAGAGATCAAATTGCCAACATCTGCTGGATCGTGGAAAAAGCAAGAGAGTTCCAGAAAAACATCCATTTCTGCTTTATTGACTATGCCAAAGCCTTTGACTGTGTGGATCACAAGAAACTGTGGAAAATTCTGAAAGAGATGGGAATACCAGACCACCTAACCTGCCTCTTGAGAAACCTATATGCAGGTCAGGCAGCAACAGTTAGAAGTGGACATGGAACAACAGACTGGTTTCAAATAGGAAAAGGAGTACGTCAAGGCTGTATATTGTCACCCTGCTTATTTAACTTATATGCACAGTACGTCATGAGAAACTCTGGACTGGAAGAAGCACAAGCTGGAATCAAGATTGCCAGGAGAAATATCAATTACCTCAGATATGCAGATGACACCACCCTTATGGCAGAAAGTGAAGAGGGACTACAAAGCCTCTTGATGAAAGAGGAGTGAAAAAGTTGGCTTAAAGCTCAACATTCAGAAAACTAAGATCATGGCATCTGGTCCCATCACTTCATGGGAAATAGATGGGGAAACAGTGGAAACAATGTCAGACTTTATTTTTGAGGGCTCCAAAATCACTGCAGATGGTGATTGCAGCCATGAAATTAAAAGACGCTTACTCCTTGGAAGGAAAGTTATGACCAACCTAGATATCATATTCAAAAGCAGAGACATTACTTTGCCAACAAAGATCCGTCTAGTCAAGGCTATGGTTTTTCCAGTGGTCATGTATGGATGTGAGAGTTGGACTGTGAAGAAAGCTGAGCGCTGAAGAATTGATACTTTTGAACTGTGGTGTTGGAGAAGACTCTTGAGAGTCCCTTGGACTGCAAGGACATCCAACCAATCCATTCTAAAGGAGATCAGTCCTGGGTGTTCATTGGAAGGAATGATGCTAAAGCTGAAACTCCAATACTTTGGCCACCTCATGCGAAGAGTTGACTCATTGGAAAAGACTCTGATGCTGGGAGGGATTGGGGGCAGGAGGAAAAGGGGAGGACAGAGGATGAGATGGCTGGATGGCATCACCGACTCGATGGATGTGAATTTGAGTGAAATCCGGGAGTTGTTGATGGACAGGGAGGCCTGGCGTGCTGCGATTCATGGGGTCGCAAAGAGTCGGACACGACTGAGCGACTGAACTGAACTGAACTGATATGAAAAAGTAGGAAAATTTATAATATTTATTTGTAGAGTTTCATTTCTTAGAAAAAGGTTCAGCTACACATACTGTGGCCTACTTTGCAGATGCTGAAAATGATAACACTTCTGTGTACTGATAAGGAAACACATTTGTGTGAAGAAAAATATATACTTTCATATGCATATAACACATAGTATTTGAAATTACATATATATTTTGTATTTGTGTATGTGTAAATATCTGTATATTTTATTTTAAAATAACATCTGAAACAAGGTCCTACTGTATAGCACAGGGAACTACGTTCAATATCCTGTGATAAACCATAATGTAAAAATATGAAAAATTATATCTATGTATAATTATATCTAAGTATAATGTCACTTTGCTGTACAGCAGAAATTAATATTAGAAATCAACTATATGTCAATAAAATTTTAAAAGATGTCAAGATAAATTATTTTTATGAGAAGAGAAAAAAATCTGTAAGGTTAAACACTAAAATCAAAATGGTGTGCATACTAATATTAGCTACTGTATGTCTGCAATATATGGCAAAAGAGGTTGATCACATTTTAATTAAACTTTATATCCTTTTAAATGTTAATCTATTCATGGTTTGCATATTTAAAATATGTTGTAATGATGATAACTGACATATAGGTATCCTTTGATGAGAACTTTACATTTCCCACTTGCCGGTCTTACTCATTAATCTAAATTTATATAAATGCAACTTTGATTCTTCTGATAGCCCAGAAGATTTTTCCTCTTAGATTCTGAGCCTGATTTATCTTTACTGTCCACACAAAAGAGAAGCAAAATATTTTTCAATGAGATGTCATGACTGGGCATTAGGAATTAAAAGATGTTTCTCAGCTTGTGGGCTTTTAAAATGCAGTCAAGCCCATCAGTTCATAATAGAGTAGAGAGGGATGAAAACAATCCCTTAACACAATTTCAGGTGGACATAGTATTGTAAAATGCAAAGAAGGTATTGCTTTTCTTTTTGTTCTAGTTTTCAGAGAACTGCAGTCAGTAGTCTAGAAAAAGGGACCAACATTCATTCTGCCTTTTTCTACAGTGGGAAAATGTTATATATTAATAGCAAAGTCTCACTTTATCCGGGCTTCCCAGGTGACTCAGTGGTAAAGAATCTGCCTGCTAATGCAGTAGATTCAAGACTTCTATCCCTGGGTCAGGAAGATTCCCTGGAGGAGGAAATGGCAACCCACTCCATTATTCTTTCCTGGAGAATTCCACGGACAGCAAGCCTGGCAGGCTACAAGTCCATGGAGTCGCAAAGAGTCGGTCGACTGAGCAAACACACACACACGCACTTTATCCAGCTTTTCTCACCTGGAAACACGTCTTTGCTAATCAACAATATAATGTTATACACCTTTTGTAACCTCAGAGGCTTCAGCTGTAAAAACCACAGGAATCTGTGGCACTTTGATGGAATGAGCCTTGTAGGAAAGGGAGAGTTTGTTTGGATTATGAACCCACCTTCCAGATCTTCCACTCATGGCCCTGAGGGTCATATTACCGATTTAATTGTGCAGACCTCTCACTAGCAGGCTTGAAGCCTGGGAAAAGAAGAGCCCCTCAGTCCACTCCTCCCAGTTCTCTGATCAGGTCCCATTAGGACACGCCTCCTCCCGGCCCAGGGACGCGCTGGACACGCCCCCTACCTCACGTCCCGCCTCCCGTCTTTGAGAAGTATGCGCTGCGCAAGCGCAGTCCGGCGGTCATGCCCAGAAGTCTCCCGGCCCCACCCGGCGGCTACTTTGCTTTAGGAGTTTTACGACGTGGATCCTCATGTCCCTCAGACGACCCGGTGACTTTGGCCTCTGGTTCTTTTTCCGTATCCCTTGTTGCAAACTGCGCGTGAGTGGCACCGTCTGAGGAGGAATCCAGCGTGGGTCGCCGCGGAGATGACTATGCAGACTTAGCCAGAGCCCGCGAGGGACGGTGAGTGGCGGTGGGAGTGAGGTTGCGAGAGTAGCTCAAAGCGTGGACCTCCCGAGCGCCCGCGCGTCCCCTCGGGGCTGTGGACGGTTCAGCAGCGGGGTTGGGGGGGCGCTGGTTTTCTCTTTTAGGGTGAGTGCGACTGTGAGACTTAAGAGAGGTGTCATTCGTTTGTGTGACGGAGACACCGACTGTGTGTCCTTTCTGTGAACGTGGATTACACAGAGCTCTTTGTCCCCGCCGCTGCTTCCAGGCTTCTCTCAAACATGTGTGTCTCCCAAAAAATGTGACGCTGTTGGGAAATCTGTTTTTGAGTCCTGCAAGACACCTTCCAGCAAGAAAGTACCTACCGGCTGCTGAGATCGGAATTTTAAAATCTAGAATTGTCCCTGAGGCCAGGGTTCTGAGAGAGCCCACTTTGTAGCTAGGGGCCTGAGAGTCTGTCCTGGTCGCTGCCCACCCTAAATTGTAAATTCCCCCATTTTTCCTCCTGCCGTCCAGAACTTTAAATAGCCTCCAGCACACTATGTGGCTCCCAAAAGTTGTATTAATAATTAAATAATGTCCAGCCGTCAAAAGGCTGTTATTGGGAGAGAAAAAAAAAAAAAAAAGAATTGCTCCTGAGACAGGTTCCTACCCCGATCCTTCCTCGGATTACCCTTCCTGGAAGTTCTCTGGGGCTCATTTACACTTTTGAGAATGAAATCATTTCTTGAGCTCTGATACAGATTCCACAGTCCTACTTAATTCTGGTTTTATGTATGAGATCACGGCGGATTTAGTAGCTTTGAAAGATGGAACACAATAAATGCTCAACATTGTCTTTATTGTGGTGTCATTCACCCTTCAGATTTCTATAAATCAATGACGAAAATATGAAGTTAATGTGATGAGTGCTTCTATGTCAAAGGGCTAGGTGGAGCTAATTTTCCAGAGTGTTCTGATCCAGGGGTCCTTTGTATTTGGGGGCTTACAAGGGACCAGAAAGTCTTTGTAATTGTCTAGAGTTACTGCATATATTCGTAAAAATGCATTTTTCAAAGGTGTACATAACCTTAAAAGATTAGACTTGGGTAACTGATCTGCAATGAAAGATATTTATACTTTTGGATGATTTTTCACAAAATTAATGATTATACAAATGGAATGGTTAAGAAAATCACAGGACATCCATGAATTAAAATATTATATAGATAATAAAATTCCTGTTCATAAGAATTAGTCATTACAAGAAAAAAAATGGCTATGATCTAATGTTGAGCAATCTTAATATATTATAGTTATAAAACAGTAGTCAAGAAAATTTGAAATCAGCAGCTCATTTTAAAAAGAATTTTGTAAAAACTTTTGCAAGGATTGTAGACAAAATGATAATTTAATTGGTTTTTTAGAGAAGAATGAGTGTTCAGCTACATTTACTGAGCATTTTCTATGTACACAGAACTTTTCTATCTACTTGGTATACATGTTCACATTAATTTGTGAAGGCAGTTTACCTTTCCGTTGATGTTAGAGTGCTCATGGTGAAATGTCTCTAATTATCATCAGTGCAATACAGCTAAAGGGTATTCAGGAAGTGAATATACTTAAGTGGTATTTTAATCATGTTGAGTTTTTCATCGTAGATCTGATATTAACAAATCTTTTTAATAAGGAAAATAAAACCTCTTTCCAAAGTCATGTCTATAAATATTTTAATACTTTGCAATACCTCTATATTTTATTTATGATAATGGAATTAATACAGGTTTACTGCCAAAAAATAAGCCTGTGTTCATTTCCTTAAGGAATTCATTGAGAAGAAAGCAAGGATAACCCATAATCTCCCTAGAGATAATCACTTTAACATTTTGATGTGTATATATATTATTCCATTTTTGTGTGGCTTTGTTTTGGCAGAATAAAATTGATCAAGTAAAGGAGACAAAAGAGTCCCAACTCATAGTTCAAAAAATCTAATCTAATCCAATAATAGACATTATACCCTGTATATGTAAGGAGAAGAGGGAATGGCAGAGAATCTTGTGTGAAAAGCATTACAAACAGTTATGCCTTTTATTTATTACAAATGTTATTTGAAACAATTACCAGGGCACCGTATTACTAAGGGAGACATCTTTTCGTCTAAGTTAATAACTTAGAAGTTTGAGCTTACTTTCTGAAAAAATAACACTAATCTCTAATTTCCAGGTGTCTTGCAAGTACAAGCAATTTTTACAAACATAGTTGTTATGCTAGAAAATAAAGATAATATTTATAAATATTTATGTAAATATGTGAAGAATAAAATTGATTTTCCAGTTGTATTCTCAATTTTATCATACTATTCTTTGAACTGGTTTATGATTCTGAAAAGTTTTTCTTACTCTCTATAGCTGCTGGGGACTGAGGAAAGGCATAGTTTCTCTTTTCTTGTCTAAAAATCTCTCTTTTTTGAAATAATGATTTTATAAAGCAGAAATCTATTTTCTCAAATGTAGCTCCTAAAATTTTATTAAATATTAGAATTATAAGAAAGAGGAAGCTCAAGAAGCACAAGTTTTAATAAAACCAGGAAGCATCAGAATTAACTTTTTTTTTTTTTTCAGAATTAACTTTTTATAATGAAAGATTAAGGAATATGGAATGATTTTCTTCTTCAGTAATGATAAAAATTTTACATTAGTCATCATGATGTACAGTTTAGTGTGTATATGGATTATTTTGCCTAGTCTTCAAAATAGTTTTGTGTGATTTTTTATCCTTTGCTGATGAGGAAATCGGCATTGAAATGTTTTTCCTAATTTCAGTGGGATGCCACCTCCTAAATTATGCGTGCCTTCTTCACTGAGCAATTTTTTTAATATTGTTTTCCATCAATTATGTGGTTTAATATCATCCTTATTAAGAATAGCATGGCATAAACGTCACAATATAGCAGACTATAATATATTTAACCTGTTTGCTTGCAGTGAGATTTTCATGTTTTTAATTGTGGACCATCAAAAATTACTCTCTGATGAACATCCTTGTGTATATACTTTGTAAATTTATATAGTTATTTCCTTTAAAATTTTTTGAAAAGTGGTGTTTTGTAGTAAAAAAAAATCATACTTCTTTTAATTGTTTAAAATATGCCAGACCTGGAAAGTATAATATTTGAGGTAATGCAATTACTAAAAAGACATAATTGCTTCCTTCAGGGTACTTATATCTGTGAAGGAATTTAAAATCTGAATAGGAATAGGGCTTCCCTGGTGATTCAGTGGTTAAGAATCCACCTGGCAATACAAGAGACATAGGTTCAATCCCTGGTCCAGGAAGATTCCCACATGCCTCGGAGCAACTAAGCCCACATGCCACAACTACTGAGCCTGTGCTCTAGGGCTTCGCAAGCCACAGCTACTGAAGCCGGTGCACTCTAGAGCCCAGGCTCCACAACAAGAGAAGCCATTGCAATGAGAAGCCTGCACATCACAACTAGAGAATAGCCCGTGCTTGCTGCAACTAGAGAAAAGCCAGTGCCACAGCGAAGACTCAGCACAGCCAAAAACAAATAAATAAATTAATAATAATTAAAAAAAAACAATCTGAATAAATCTGAATAGGGATAATTATAAGGTAGTATGTGATAAAGGCCACTGGTGAGAGTTAAGTGACCTGCCTAAAGGAGACATCTGGGTGACTGTAGTGGCAGTAAGAATATAAACAAGTAATACTGAGCACATGGGATCTGTATAGCAATATAAGTGGATATTTTTATCTTGTAGACTTCATTCTAGTATGAGATGTATAGCAAAATTATAGGTAAAATAATACAGCAGCTTTCTGGAGGGTATCATGACAAAACTGACTGGTTCAGAAACAAAAATTCTTTTGTCAAAAAGATCTGAAATAAAGATGCATTGAGACTGTCATCAGTTCACAAAAGAGATTACTCAGGGACTGTTCCCAAGTTTTTTGTAGCCAAAATTCCAACATAACTGAGAAAAAAGTATAAAATGAGATATTAGGATCCAGAGGTAACAAAAGCCATTTAGTAAAATAATGTGAATTTAAAGAACAAAGAACTTTTGGGAAGTCTTCACCTTAAGTTAAAAAAAATCTTTCAAATTCCTATGTCAGTTGTTACAATGATTATGAAGTAACCTTTTAAAAAAAAAACAAGATCTAAGCAAAAAGATAGGGATTGCTCATGTCAAATTCTGATCATGGCAAAGGTGTATTTTATGTCTTCAGTAGTCTTATTTGATTGTTTCATGTATGGACTAAAAACAGTTGAATATACAGTGATTCATTTCTAAAGACATCCCCACAAAAACAAACAATGCAAAACAACCAAAAATATAAGAGCTCTTAGTATGTAGACATACAAATTTCTGGACATTTCTATCTTCTGTTTTATGATTATCTGTCATTCTTTTCTCTGTATTGGTTAATTGCTGCTATATTTTATAAATAGAAATATATTAGTTAAATTGACTTTTCTGTTGATGTAAATGAAACATTTTCCACTTCGTTAAATATTCTTCCCAATTTAACATTTAATGACTACTTTGTATTCTAGCATATTGTTGGTCTGTCATATATTTAACTAATAAGCTCTGCTGGACTTAGAATGCTGAACATTTCTTGTCCATCTCTAATATTTTGATCAACTGCAACCACTTTCAAGGCCACAAAAGAGGTTTTAATTTGGATTACATAGCCTTTTTTATGTCTTGAAGTTCACAATGGAAAGAGGAAGATCTGCTTAGAGCAGGACATAGCTGCCCAATCTCAGGTTCATATCAATCTGATCACAATGGTACATTGGTCAGAAAATTTTCTACTGAAGTGTCTGGGTCTGGGTTTCAGTGCAGAAATGACTCTGCAGCTGAGGCCTCTGGGAAATGAGTGAGGAATGCATTTGTCCAGAATCCTAACTTACCCAAGTTGTGTGTGATGGGAAGTGATTAGGAATCTGGAATAGAAGAGCATAAATGGTGATATTAACTGACGCCCAGTGTGGAAACTAAAGCACATCTGAAAGTCTTTCTCTTCTCCCAGGTCTGGGTTTTATGGACTCGGCTTTTCTGATAGAGAAGCCCAGAGGACTGATCAGCTCTTACAGGTCTAAAACCATGGCCCAGGTAAGTTAATATTTCTCTTCTTGTTGAAATATGTGTGTGTTTTTAGGTCATGTAAGCATTGTCGTTAATTTTCCTGAAGTTTCGTAAGAGAAAGTTTGCTCAAATAACCTGTTCCCTAAAAAATAAATAACCTGTTTCCTAACTATTGTTCCAGAGAAATATGAGGTCAGATGACTTAGCATTGTCTCTGTTTGGCCCATTCGAAACTAGCATTCATATAATTATTTCCCAGATTCTTCAGTATATTTTAAGTGCCCATTTTTCAGTTAAGGCCAGTGATGGAATAATGGGGCTTAAAGTTCTTTGAAGTAAAGATTTATGCTGTGCAGGTCAGATTTGTAGTTTGGAAATAGAGACAGTTCAGTTCAGTCGCTCACTTGTGTCCGACTCTTTGCGACCCTGTGGACTGCAGCATGCCAGACCTCCCTGTCCATCACCATCACCAAGTCCTGGAGCCTGCTCAAACTCATGTCCATCAAGTCGGTGATGCCATCCAACCATCTCATCCTCTGTTGCCCCTTCTCCTGTCTTTAATCTTTCCCAGCTTCAGGGTCTTTTCAAATGAGTCAGTTCTTCACATCAGGTGGCAAAAGTATTGGAGTTTCAGCTTCAGCATCACTCCTTCTAATGGATATTCAGGACTGATTTCCTTTAGGAGATAGAGATAGTGGTTCCATTTAACTATCCATGGTAAGACTTTGATGTTTTCCACAGATGTGAGATTTCCAGGTAGAGGCGGTGGAATTTATCATTGAATGACCTGAATCTTAATGTGGTATGAAATTCTTGCTTTCTGTGGATTAGGTTATGATTGGGGCTTTTAAGATGGCAGTCATGGATTTGCTAGGAAAGCCATGAGACATAAATACTAAGGCTATTTTGTTGTTGAATGAGACATGCTATGTTTGTGTAACATCTGTATAATTGACCAGCCTTCTTCAGTATCATTTAAGTCAAATGAGTTATCTTTTACTGCATAATTAATTAATCTGTATCTTAAAGCAGCAAACATTTATCTCACAGTTTCAGTCATTCAAATATTTGGATGTGGCTTAGCTTGACCCTTCTGCTCTGGGTCTATTATAGGGTTATCAATGTGTTGGTCAGGTTTCCAGTCATTTTAAAGCCCCACTTTGAGTGGATCTGCATCCAAGCTCACTGGTGTGGTTGTGACTTGATGCAGTTCTCATGGCTGTTGGATTGAGGGCCTCACTTCCTCAGTAGCTGTTGACTGGCAGCTGTTCTTGGTTTATTGTTATATGGGCCTCTCCTTAGAGCAGCTCACAACATGGTAGCTGGCTTCCACAGAGTGAGCCAGTGAGACTGCAAGAGAGAATAAGCAGTGTGGAAATCATAGTTTTTTAAAAGCTAACGTTGAACATGACATTCCATCACTTTTCTCTATTCTATTCTATCAGAAATAATTCTCTCACTGGGTTCAGCCCACATTCAAAAGGAGAGGATTACATGAGGACATAAATTCCAGGAAATGGAGATTATTGGTAATCAATAAAGTTACCTGCCACTCAGAATAAGGAAAACATTCAGTGAGAAATGGTAGATGACAGCAACAATGCATATCATTATATGTAGTTGGTGAAAAGAGGACCTTAGAATTGTGGAAAACTTTCCGAATGTTGTGTATCTAATTGTGTAAATGATTAAATCTGATTTGCTTATAAAATACAATGTTGTATACCAAAATAATACATGGATTTCTTGAACAAAGCAAAAATGCTTATGGCAATATCTGACATAATGAAGTGCTTCATGCATATTTCAAATCCTAAAAGATGATGCTATTAAAGTGCTGCAGTCAATATGCCAGCAAATCTGGAAAACTCAGCAGTGGCCATAGGACTGGAAAAGGTCAGTTTTCATTTCAATCCCAGAGAAGGGCAATGCCAGAGAATGTTCAAACTACCGCAAAATTGCACTCGTTTCACATGCTAACAAAGTAATGCTCAAAATCCTCCAAGCTAGGCTTCAACGATATGTGAACCGAGAACTTCCAGATATACAGGCTGGATTTAGAAAATGCAGAGGAACCAAAGATCAAATTGCCATCCATTGGATCATAGCAAAAGCTAGAGAATCTAGAAAAACATCTACTTCTTCATTGACTACGCTAAAGATTTTGTATGCTGCTGCTGCTGCTAAGTCACTTCAGTCGTGTCTGACTCTGTGACCGCATAGACGGTAGCCCACCAGGCTTCCCTGTCCCTGGTATTCTCCAGGCAAGAACACTGGAGTGGATTGCCATTTCCTTCTCCAATGTGTGAAAGTGAAAAGTGAAAGTGAAGTTGCTCAGTCGTGTCTGACTCTTAGTGACCCCATGGACTGCAGCCTACCAGGCTCTTCCGTCCATGGGATTTGCCAGGCAAGAGTACTGGAGTGGGATGCCATTGCCTTCTCTGAAAGATTTTGTATAGATCACAATAAACTGTGCAAAATTTTTAAAGAGATGGAAATACCAGACCACCTTACCTGCCTCCTGCAAAACCTGTATTCAGGTCAAGAAGCAATAACAGTTAGAACTAGACATGGAACAATGGACTGCTTCAAAATTGGGAAAGGAGTATGACAAGACTGTATATTGTCACCCTGCTTACTTAACTTATATACAGAGTACATCATGAGAAATGCCAGGCTAGGTGAAGCACAAGATGGAATCAAGATTGCCAGAAGAAATACCGGTAACTTCAGATATGCAGATGACACCACCTTTATGGCAGAAAGTGAAGAAGAAATAAAGAGCCTCTTGATGAAGGGGAAAGAGGAGAGTGAAAAAGCTGGCTTAAAACTCAGCATTAAAAAAAAAAAGATTGTGGCATCCAGTGCCATCACTTCATGGCAAATAGATGGAGGAACAATGGAAGTAGTAACAGACTTTATTTTTGTGGGCTACAGGATCACTGTAGATGGTGACAACAGTCATGAAATTAAAAGATACTTGTTCTTTGGAAGAAAAGCAATGACAAACTTACACAGCATATTAAAAAGCAGAGACATTACTTTGCTGACAAATGTCCATCTAATCAAAGCTATGGTTTTTCCAGTAGTCATGTGTGAATGTGAGAGCTGGACAATAAAAAAGGCTGAGTGACAAAGAATTGACAACCTTCAAACTGTGGTGCTGGTGAAGACTCTTGAGAGTCCCTTGGACTGCAAGGAGATCAAACCTGTCAATCCTAAAGGAAATCAACCCCGAATATTAATTGGAAGGAATGATGCTGAAGCTGAAGCTCCAGTACTTTGGCTACCTGATGCGAAGAGCTGATTCACTGGAAAAGACCCTGATGCTGGGAAAGACTGAAGGCAGAAGGAGAAGGGGGTGACAGAGGATGAGATGGTTGGATCGCATCACTGACTCAGTGGACATGACTTTGAGCAAAGTCCAGGAGATGGTGAAGGAGAGAGAAGCCTGGCGTGCTGCGGTCCGTGGGATCACAAAGAGCTGGACATGACTGAGTGACTGAACAACAATGCTTGAAGGAAATCTTTAATTTTACCCAGTTTTCTAAAATTTGAAGAAATATTTATTGAGAATTTTTGAGGCAGATACTATTTGAACATTATTCTTGTGTAGGCTTTTTAATTTAGGAGGGAAACATTATTATTTTGTCCATTTCCAAATGGTTCAGATATTTAGAAGTATCCAGAGTATGGAAGACATTCGACCTGTGTCAGCAGGCTTCTTAAAAAATACATATACATTGTGCTTCAGTCTCCTTCCACATTCTAGATTGCCAGTCTGCATGCTTTCATTTTCTCTTTTCCTGCAGAGAAGTCCATCAATTCCTCTGCTTCTACTTTCAATGTATTTTCTTTAATTTCTTCAGTGACACATGTATTTATGGTTTCAGGGATCGTTGACATTCAGTGATGTGGCCATAGGATTCTCTCAGCAGGAGTGGGAATGCCTGGACCCTGTTCAGAAGACCTTGTACCGGGATGTGATGATGGAGAACTATGGTAACTTGGTCTCATTGGGTACGTTCATCAACCTCAAATAATTTAGGTTAATTTAGAATCTGCTCTATAGGCTATGTATTTTTTCCACTGTGATTTGCAGGCTGCCTTTCAAGAAACTAACTAAATTTGTTTTTCCTCTTCCCCAAAAAGTGGCTGAGCTTTGTCAGGTTAGAAATGGCAGCACCATTAAATACCTTAATCTTTTCTATCCTTCAATCATATTTATATCTCCATGTGTTCTCTTTTTGTATTTGCATCTCTTCCATAATGACCAAGCAGCTAAATTAGAAATTTGTGGCATATATTGTACAACATGGTCAAAGGATTGAAGTTTTTTTGTTCATTTGTGTTCCAAATTGCTCTAATACTTCATTTTATGATTTGAAACAGTTTTAGGGATATTAGCTTATCACAGGGCCCTGAATTGCTCTCAGAGCCTCCACAGTTTGTATGATAATGGGTTGGATAATTGGGATTTATTTAAAATTGTACCAAACGCAGTTCATTTCCTAAAACAAAAGTCTTCATCTGATTTGCTGTTGAAAGTTATGATTGGTGAAAATTACATTCAAAATGGAATGATTATCTTATAGCTGTCTTTTCTTGTGTCCTCTAGTGATACTAGAGCATAAGAATAAAGTTAATAGTTAACATTTTGATTACTGTGCAGTAATCATTATTCTAGGTACATTATGTGATTTAACTTATTAAAATAACTTGAGTATTAACTGATTTAATTCCCCCAACAGTACTGTTATCCCCATTTTATAAAGGAGAATACTGAGGTGCATTGGGTTTAAATGAATTGTTCAAGGTTATGCCAAAGGCAGGAATTGATTCCAGGCTTCAGAGTATCTTTTTAACCACATTATGCTTGATCTCTAGAGTTAGAAGACATATGAGTTTGAATTTTAAACACAGCAAAACAAAAACTTTACCTTACCAATTGATCTCTTGTTCTTTAATTCCCTCATTCTTCTCTAAAATAGTTGATATTATTATGATCTTTTATAATCTTAATTATAATTTTAATCTAGACTAGTCACAATTTATTTCTCCATCCTGTGGCATTCTTTTTTCTTTAAAGCAGGCCATTCCATTTCTAAGCCAAATGTAATTACCTTACTGGAGCAAGGAAAAGAGCCCTGGATAGTTGTGAGAGAAGAAACAAGAAGTTGGTGTACAGGTAAGAGCCAGTCAGGCAGAAGTCATTTGTGTAAGTGGTAGCCCAGGCGGTATGTACTTGGTAAACATATCCCTGAAACATTAGTTGAAAGCTCCCCTCTCAGTGATGTGTGCTAAGTTGCTTCAGTCATGTCCAACTCTTTGCGACCCCGTGAACTGTAGCTCACCAGGATCCTCTGTCCATGGCATTTCTGAGCCAAGATTACTGGAGTGGGTTACCATATCCTTCTCCAGGGGATCTTCCTGACCCAGGGATCAAACCTGAGTCTCCTGCATTGCAGGCTGATTCTTTACCGACTGAGCCACCAGGGAAACCCAGTAACTGCATGTTTAACAATCTTAGAAAGTTTACATTGCTCCATTCCACTTACTCCATATCCTTTTCAACACTTGATCTTGTCAGACCCTTAAATTCTAGATACTATACTTGGTATGTAGTAGTATCTTAGTGGTTTTAATTTACACCATGATGACTAATCCTGAGTTTCTTTCATTTACTGATCATTCATATTTTTAGGAGTATTTGTTCAAATCTTTACCCATTTGAAATCATTATTTTCTTACACTTGAGGGGTAACTGTTCTTTATTTTGCAACAGAAGGAAGTTGTTTTGGAACATTAAAAATATTTTCCCCACAATTTGTCTTACCTATTTTATTAATATCTTAAAAGGAGTTTTAAAATTTTTATATATTCCAATTTATCAAATTCCTCTTTTATGATTTTTTGAGGGGTATACTATAAAAGAAATCTTTGTCTGCCCCAAGGTGGCAAAGTTTGTCCCTATTTTTTCTTGACCTTTTTTAAGTTTTGCTTTTACATTTAGTTCTGTATTCATTTTGAATTAATTTTTTATTACAGTGTGAGTAGGGTTCAGGACTAATGGTTTTCCTATGGATACAGTTATTCTAGCACCATTTCTTAAAAAGGAATTTCCTTTCCCCTTTGGATTGCTCTGGCACCCCGTTGGGTTATATGTGTGTGTGTCTATTTCTGGTCTCTATTGCGTTCTTCATCTTGGCATAGAAAGTGAGAATCTTGAGGAAGATTTTTAAATTTGTGACCTTTGTTGAATTGAGGTAGTTTTCTTTTGTTCCTAGTTTGCTGCTTTCTTTTTTGTTGTTGTTTGTTTTTGCTATGAATGGGCGTTCAATTTTGCCAAATGTTTTATCTGAGTCTATTAAAATTTTTTTTCAAAACTTGACATTTCCTGTGTCCCCTCATAATCCTTCCTTTTCTGTCTCCTTCTGACTTCCCTAGGTAAGCACTGATCTACTTTCTACTTTCTATCACAATTGAGTTGATTGCATTTTCTGTAGTTTTATATAAACATGATAGTGTGAAGTTTTTCATCTTCCTTTAGTCAGCATAATTATGTTGAAGTTCATCATGTTGTTATTTGTATTTTACTGTGTATTACTCAGTACTATACAAGTATTTGATTATACCACAGTTTGTTTCTTCATTATTTGTTGATGGACATTTTTGGGTGTTAGCAATGACAAATTAAGATGCTGTAGATATTTGTTTACAAGTTTTTGAATGGACATGTGCTTTCGTTTCTTTAGGATAAATACTGAGCAGTTGAATGCCTGGATTATATGGGACATGTATGATTAAATATGTAAGACTTAAAATTCATTTATTTTTGGCCATTGCTGGGTCCTCGTTGAGGCTCAAGGGCTTTCTCTAGTTGCAGCAAGTGGGGGCTACTCTCTAGTTGCAGTGTGTGGCTTCTCATTGTAGTGGCTTCTCTTGTTGCAGAGCATGGGCTCTGGGGTACGGGTTTCAGTAGTTGTGACTCACAGGCTTAGTTGCCTGGTGGCATGTGGAATCTTCCTGGATCAGGGATTGTACCTGTGTCCCCTGCTTTGGCAGGTGGATTCTTAACCACTGGATCACCAAGGAAGTCCAAGATTTTAAATTTAGATAAATAAGATTATAAATTTAAATTTGTAAGAAACTTTTTTAGAGTTTTTATACCATTTCACATCTCCACCAGCTCTTAAGAGAAGGGTGGATCCTCCGTATCTTGTGAACAATTGGTCTGATCAGTCTTTTTAATTTTGGCCTCTCAAATAAGTATATAGTGGCATTTTCTTGTGGCTTAAATCTGATTCTCTGTAATGGCTAATGATATTGAGTATCTTCTTTACTGTTTCTTTGGTGCAGTAAATCTTTTCTCTGTTTTCTTATTGAACTTCTAAGTCACTTTTCATATTTTACATTAAAATATAGTCTTTCTTAATATTCTCTTTTTTATTGTGATTTTTCCTTTCATTCTTGTAGCAGTATGTTTAGAGAACAGAAGTTTTTAACTTTCACAAAATTGAGTTTACCTGTTTATTCTTTATGAATCATGACTTTTGATGTATCTAAGAATTCTCTTGCTGTCCAAGGGACTCTTAAGAGTCTTTTCCAATACCACAATTCAAAAGCATCAATTCTTTGGCACTCAGGCTTTCTTTATAGTCCAACTCTCACATCCATACATGACTACTGGAAAAACCATAGCTTTGACTAGACTGACCTTTGTTGGCAAAGTAATGTCTCTGCTTTTTAATATACTGTCTAGGTTGGCCATAACTTTTCTTCCAAGGAGCAAGCGTCTTTAAATTTCATGGCAGCAGTCACCATCTGCAGTGATTTTGAAGCCCCCAAAAATAAAGTCTGTCACTGTTTCCACTGGTTCCAAATCTATTTGCCATGAAGTGATGGGACCAGATGTCATGATCTTAGTTTTCTGAATGTTGAGCTTTAAACCAACTTTTCACTCTCCTCTTTCACTTTCATCAAGAGGTTCTTTAGTTCTTCTTCACTTTCTGCCATAAGGGTGGTGTCATCTGAATATCTGAGGTTATAGTTATTTCTCCCAGCAGTCTTGATTCCAGCTTGTGCTTCATCCAGCCCAGCATTTCTCATGATGTACTCTGCATATAAGTTAAATAAGTAGGGTGACAATATACAGCCTTGACATACTCCTTTCCTGATTTGGAACCAGTCTGTTGTTCCATGTTCAGTTCTAACTGTTGCTTCTAGACCTGTGTACAGATTTCTCAAGAGGTCAGGTGGTCTGGTATTCCAACCAGTCCATCTAAAGGAAATTGGTCCTGAATATTCATTGGAAGGACTGATGCTGAAGCTAAAACTCTGATACTTTGGCCACCTGATGCAAAGAACTGACTCATTTGAAAAGACCCTGAAGCTGGGAAAGATTGAAGGCGGGAGGAGAAGGGGACAACAGAGGATGAGATGGTTGGATGGCATCACCGACTCAATGTACATGAGTTTGAGTAAACTCCAGGAGTTGGTGATGGACAGGCAGGCTTGGCATGCTGCAGTCCATGGGATCACAAAGAGTCGGATATGACTGAGCAACTGAACTTAAGAATTCTTTGCTTAGCCCAGGATCACACATTTTTTTCCTGTTTTCTTCTGGAAGTTACACAGTTTTAACGTTCAGGTCTGTGATCCATTTTTTATTTCATTTTTTAAAATAAAAGTCTGGATTCTTTTTTTCTTTTTCGGCATATGGCTATCCCAATTGTTCTTGCATCATTTCTTTCTTCACTATTGCCTTTGAAATGATGAAAGTAAAATTTTCACATATGTATGAATCTATTTCTGATAATCTGTTCCATTGGTTATATGTCAGTTTGATGTGTCTTGCTGATTACTGTATCTTCATAAGTCTTATAATTAAGTAGTATTATTTGGTCCTTGCATTACAGTCTTTTCAAAGTTTAACTATTCTAGATCCTTTGCGTTTCCTTATAAATTTTAGGATCAGCTTGTCAGTTTCATCATAGGCAACAAAAATGTCTGCTAGGACTTTTTAATGAAATTACATTAAATCTATAAATCAATTCAGCAATAATTATTGACATCTTAATAATACCAAGTTTTACATCCCATGAACATGATATATCTCTCCATTTATTTATTTATTTATATTTCTCAGCTGTATTTTTTAGTTTATAGTGTACAGGTCTTCAGTTCAGTTCAGTCGCTCAGTTGTGTCCGACTCTTTGCGACCCCATGAACTGCAGCACGCCAGGCCTCCCCGTCTATCACCAGCTCCCGGAGTTCACTCAGCCTCACATCCATCGAGTCGGTGATGCCATGCAGCCATCTCATCCTCTGTTGTCCTCTTCACTTCCTGCGCCCAATCCCTCCCAGCATCAGAGTCTTTTCCAATGAGTCAACTCTTCACATGAGGTGGCCAAAGTACTGGAGTTTCAGCTTTAGCATCAGTCCTTCCAAAGAACACCCAGGATCGATCTCCTTTAGAATGGACTGGCTGGATCTCCTTGCAGTCCAAGAGACTCTCAAGAGTCTTCTCCAACACCACAGTTCAAAAGTATCAATTCTTCGGCGCTCAGCTTTCTTCACAGTCCAACTCTCACATCCATACATGACCACTGGAAAAACCATAGCCTTGACTAGACAGACCTTTGTTGGCAAAGTAACGTCTCTGCTTTTGAATCTGCTCTCTAGGTTGGTCATAACTTTCCTTCCAAGGAGTAAATGTCTTATACATCTTTTTTGAGATATATTCCTCATGATATCCTATTTTTGATACTAAAGTTTTTAAAGTTTGAATTCCTGAGTGTTCTCTCATATTTATTGTACACATTGGTTGTATATGCTTCAGGCTTGTTAAACTTAGTTATTATCTTCTAGTAGCTGTTTTGTAAATTACATTTGACTTTCTACATGTATGATTAAGTAATCTTGATTAATGACATTTTTGTGCCTTAGCTTTTCTCCTGCATGCCTTTTGCCTATTTTCTTGACTTATTACACTGCCTGGAACTTCTAGTCCAGTGTTGGATAGAAGTGCTGAGGGCATAACTTTTTATTGTTCCTGATCATATGTGGTAGGCATAATTATCTCACCATTGGATATGATGTTAGCTGTGGGTTTTTGGCAGATGATCTTTATTAGGATAAGTTCTTTTTTTCTAGTTTGCTGTAATTGTTTTTTAGATTTTCTTTAATATGAACTATTTTTTAAAGTCTTTATTGAATTTGTTACAGTATTGTTTCTGTTATTTATGTTACGGTTTTTTGGCTGCAATACGTGTGGGATCTTAGCTTCCCGACCAGGAGTTGAACCCACACCCCCTCCATTGGAAGGCAAATTCTTAACCATTGGATCACCAAGAAAGTCCTTGCTGTGAGTTTTTATGAGGGACAGATATGACTTTTATTAAATGCTTAAAAAAATTTTTTTTAGACATGATCCATATGGGTTTTATAGTTAATTATATTGATGGAATTTTCAAATATTAAACCAGTCTTGTATTCCTGAGATTGATCATTGATATGGTCTGAATGTTTATATACCCCAGTATGCACATATTGAAATCCTAACTCCCAAAGATAATGGCATTTGGAGGAAAAGCCCTTGGGATTTGATTAGGGCATGAAGGTAGAGCCCTCATGAGTAGAATTAGTGTTCTTATTAAGAGTTCCCACAAAGATTCATAAACCTCTCACATTGTATGAGAATGCATTGAGAGGGTACTGGCTACGAACTAGGAAGAAGGCCTTTCCCAGAATATGATCATACTGGTCCCTTGATCTTGGACTTCTCAGCCTTTGGAACTGTGAGAAATAAATTTCTGTGTTTATGAGCTACCCAGGGTATTTTTTGTTACAGTAGCCTAAATGGACTAAGACAGGCATAATGTATCTTTTTTATATGTTGATCAATTCTGTTAAGATAGTGTTTAGTATTTGCATATATGTTTACAAAGACTTCCCAGATGGCTCAGTGATAATCCACCTGCCAAGCAGGTTCTATCCTTTGATCGAGAAGATTCCCTGGAGAAGAAAATGGCAACCCACTCCATTATTCTTGCTGGGTAATTCCCTGGACAGAGGAGCCCAGTAAGCTACAGTCCATAGGGTCACAGAGTTGGACATGACTGATCGACTAAGCATGTACACAGATATGTTTACAAGATTTTATACTGTGTAATTTTCACTTCTGACAGTGTTTTTCTCCTGTTTGGTATCACAGTAACTAGCTACCTAGAGTGATTCACTCCTCAATTTTCTGAAAGAGTTTGTTTAGAATTGGTAGTACTTCTTCACTAAGTATTTGAAACAGTTCACCAGTGAAATCACTTGTGCTTGTAATTTTCTTCATGGAGAGGTTTTCAAATTGTTTGTAGGTATAGTGTTGCCACACTGATTTATATCCTCATGCGCATGTTATTGTTGATAAGGGTAAATGTTGTACTGATCCATACCCAAATGGGCTTCCCTGATAGCTCAGTTGGTAAAGAATCTGCCTGCAATGCAGGAGATCCAGGTTCGATCCCTGGGTTGGGAAGATCTCCTGGAGAAGGGAAAGGCTACCCATTCCATGGGTATATTCCATGCACTGTATATAGTCCATGGGGTCACAACAAGTTGGACACAACTGAGCGCCTTTCACTTTCACATACCCAAATACCAAATTAAGAAATCTCCTTTTCTGGCTATTTTTGTCCCAGCATTCCCCCCTTGCTTTCTAGTTTGGCAGTGCTCCCTCTCATTGTTCTTATAGCCAGAAATATTGTGGCTTTTCTGTTGGAAGTTTTGTAGCCCATGCTTACCTCACAATAGCTGGGACCTGTCCTTGAAACACGGACATGAGAGTGAGTTAAGCAAGAAACTCAGCTCAGTCTCGGCTGTTTTGTAAAGTCTTGACTCCTTTCCAAAGCCCTCCTGATTTATTTACAGCCTTAATGTAGTTAGTTTTTGTGTTTTGTCAAGTGTTAATTGTTGAAATGAGTCAGAAAGGGGGCAGGCCATAGGAACTTCATGCTGCCATACTGGTACTAGAACTTCTTCAATTAGAGTTATTTAATGATGAGAAACAGTTTTTTTCTCTTGTATCACTGCTGATTCATTGCTTTTTGTTGCATGGTTTTTACCTGTCATAATCATTTTTATGCCACTATTTTTTAAATTTTTTGGCCAGGTTAAACTTTCTAAGCCTTTGAATTCTTCCTATCTTTTTGGCATAAGAGCCTAAATTTTCCCTTTGTCCAGCTATGCTGTATCCATTTTTTTAGATCTAGATATTGAGAAATTACAATACAGGTGTTAAAATATGTTTATTACTTTTTTTTTCCTGGCAGCTCTTTTTTTTGTTTCTTCTGTAGCATCTGATTGGTTTAGGCTTTCTCTTCTGTGGTCAGTTTTGATAAATTTTCCTAGAAAGTAATCCATACTTTCAAAAATAGTCATGTAGTAAATTTATACAAATTGTACCTTACAGTTTATATAAATTCCTGTTTCTTTTAATTCCTCTGATGGTTCTTGTTTTCCTCATATTATTATTTGTTTTTAATTGTCTTTTTTAATTGATTTATGTAACACTTCTTACAATGATTTTTTTTAAAGCACCATCTCTTTATTTATTAATGCTACTGTTTTCTAACTCATTATGTTCTACTTTTATCTTTATTTTACTTCCTCCCTCTACTTTGTTGTTTGTTGTTTATTTTTTACATATTAGGCTTCGAGTTTCAAATCACTTTTTTGTAGAGATATTATTTTAGGTTTTCAGTTCTCTGCCTGGTGAAACAATGCCCAAGATTCAGATATGGGTTTGTTTTCTGTGTGGTCCACTTATTAGAATTCTTTTATTTTAGTTTTTTCTTCCCGTAGTGATCTAGCATTTTTCAAGAAGGCATTTTCATTTCCACATGAAAGTGCTTTTGGTTTCTAGTATTTATTAATTACCATTGTTATCAATTTTGAAACATGTTAATATTCTTTCAATTTTTTATACACATACCACACCGTACGCTAGTTACAAGAAAATATTTTTTGCCCTCAACTCATAGCCTCCTCATTAAACACTTTGTATTTTGATCAAGATACTTCACAGAGACTTTTATCATTCAGCCTCCAACTGCTGATTGTTTTTCATATAATTCTTGGTGCTCTTCTAGACTCTTTTGTATAATTCAAGTTCCCTCTTTTGCCCAGAGTCCCTAAATGTTCAAAATACTACATGACTTGTATGTATACCTGGTATATATCAGAGAACTGATGGACAAACTTTTCTGGGGATGACCAGAATGGTTGATGATGATGATGTGATGTTTAGTCGCTAAGTTGTGTCCAACTCTTGTTACCCTCATCTACGGTAGCCTGCCAGGCTCTTCTGTCCCTGGGATTTCCCAGGCAAGAATACTGGAATGGGTTGCTATTTCCATCTCCAGAAGATCTTCCCAAATAAAGGATCGAATCCATGTCTCCTGCATTGGTAGGCACATACTTTACCATCAGGGTAAAGCCTTGACCAGAATGGTTGGCCTTGGTTAAAAAGGAAAGCTCGAGAGGACCTGGGAAAAGCTATGAAGGAATGAATGAGATTGAACATCTATAAGGATGATAAATAATAAAGTGTCAGGGGAGGAGTAACTAAGCAAAGACCCTCAGTATCTTAATTATTATATATATGAAGAATAAAAAGCAATGTGGCTATGCGCAGAGGGAAAGTGTCACAGTGGTGGAAATGCATATTTTTAGGGGAATTGTAATTGAAGACTGATCAGGTATAAATAATTGCTTTTTGAAATTTTATATGTGTACATATTTATATTTTAGATGGAAATACTATTTAGAGATGGCTGATACTGCCTCTCTAGGGAAAAGATTTTGCATATCATCCTAAGTCAAATTTCAGTTACATTACACTGATAGCTTGAAATTGCCTGTGGTGGGACTGTTTATACCATAGACACTGGCAAACACTATAAATCAGGGCTGGATGTGTTAGGTGTGTGTCTTTGTAGAGCTGGTTGTTAAACATTTACCAGTACTGTACTGCATAAACTTACTTTTTCTGAGCCCTCCTTTTAAATTTTCAAGTTTTATAACTATTTTAGAGTTCTTTAAACCATCTTTACTGGGTGAAATTTTCAGTTTTTCTCTTAATTCTAGAAAATGTTTTGTTTTGTGGTCAAAGGAACTTTTTTCTTATTTGTTTTAGATTTGGACTCAAGATATGAAATAACCAGCAATGGAAAAGCATATATTTATAAAAAACGTTCATCTCTTACTCTACCTCACAGAATTGATAATGGAGAGAAACCATATGAATGTAAGGAATGTGGGAAGGCCTTTAGTCGTCATACAGACCTAAAAGTACATCAAGTAATTCATACTGGTGAGAAACCATATGAATGTAAGGAATGTGGGAAGGCCTTTAGTCGTTCTACAGATTTAAAAGTACATCAAGTAATTCATACTGGTGAGAAACCGTATGAATGTGAGGAATGTGGGAAGGCTTTTAGTCGTCTTACAGACTTTAAAGTACATAAGAGAATTCATACTGGTGAGAAACCCTATGAATGTGAACAGTGTGGGAAGGCTTTTAGTCGTGCCTCCAACCTTGCTCAACATGCCAGAATTCATACTGGTGAGAAATCCTATGAATGTAAGGAATGTGGGAAAGCCTTTAGTGATGTTGGAACACTTAAAATACATCAGAGAATTCATACTGGTGAGAAACCGTATGAATGTAAGGAATGTGGGAAGGCCTTTAGTCAAGCCTCAAACCTCATACAACATGACAGGATTCATACTGGTGAAAAACCCTATGAATGTAAAGACTGTGGGAAGGCCTTTAGTCATGCTTCACATCTTGTTAGACATGAGAGAATTCATACTGGTAAGAAACCCTATGAATGTAAGGAGTGTGGGAAGGCTTTTAGGAGTAGCCATCAACTTACTATACACCATAGATTTCATACTGGTGAGAAACCGTATGAATGTGAGGCATGTGGGAAGGCCTTTAGTGTGTATGGACGACTTACTCGACATCAGAGTATTCACAGTGGTGAGAGACCTTTTGAATGTAACAAATGTGGGAAGTGCTTTAGGCTCAGTTCAAGCCTTAAAGTACACCAGAGTATTCATACTGGTGAGAAACCCTTTAGATGCCACAAATGTGGGAAGTCCTTTAGGCTTAGTTCAATGCTTAAGGTACATCACAGAATTCACACTGGAGAGAGACTTTGTGGGATATATGTATAGTAGACAGTGGAATTATACAACTTGTAATGAAGAGAATGTGAGAAGGATTTTATATGGTTCAGTTCTTATAAGGCATCAAATAATTTAGGAACTCCTGGGAATTCAAGCAATGTTTGATGTTTTTCAGTTATGACCCAAATACTGTTCACCTCTAGAGAATTTATATTGTACTTTATATTAACAAGTCTTTTATGGCATTTCCCTTTTGTTACTATTCACTGAGTGACCAAGCTCTTTGGCCAAGGTTGCAAAGCAGATAAGTGCCTCCAGTTCCCTGGTTGGGGAATTAAGATCCAGCAAGCCACACAGCATGGCCAAAAAAGGAAAAAAGAAAAATAACCTTCCAACAAAGAAAAGTCCTGGGCCTGGTGGCTTCACTGGTGAATTTAAACAAGAACTAATACCAGTCTTTCTCAAACTTTTCAAAAAAGTTTAAGAGGAGGGAATACTTCCTAACTGATTCTGTGAGACCAGCACAACCCTGTTAACAAAACTACTAAAAAACCACTACAGTAAAGAAAACTACAGAACAATGTCTCTTATGATCATTTATTCATAATTCAAAAATCCTCAACAAAGTACTAGCAAACAGAATTCTGCAGCATATTAAAAGGATTATACACAATCACCAAATGAATTTATTCCTAGAATGCAAGCATGGTTCATCATGTGAAAGTTCACCAATGTAATATGGCACATCAGCAAAATGAAGGGAAAAAACATGATCATGTCAACTGATACAAAAAAAGGATTTGACAAAATTCAACACCCCTTTATAATAAAAACACTCAACAAAATAGGAATAGAAGGAAATCATCTCCATTGTAACAAAAGGTATATATGAAATTATCTCCACATAGTAAAAGCTATATGAAAGACCAATAGGAAGCATCAGTTCAGTTCAGTCGCTCAGTCGTGTCCAACTCTTTGCGACCCCATGAATCACAGCACGCCAGGCCTCCCTGTTCATCTGTCCATCACCAATTCCCGGAGTTCACCCAAACTCATGTCCATCAAGTCGGTGATACCATCCAGCCATCTCATCCTCTGTCGTCCCCTTCTCCTCCTGCCCCCAATCCCTCCCAGCATCAGAGTCTTTTCCAATGAGTCAGCTCTTCACATGAGGTGGCCAAAGTGCTGGAGTTTCAGCTTTAGCATCATTCCTTCCAAAGAAATCCCAGGGCTGATCTTCAGAATGGACTAGTTGGATCTCCTTGCAGTCCAAGGGACTCTCAAGAGTCTTCTCCAACACCACACCACAGTTCAAAAGCATTAGTTCTTTGGTGCTCGGCTTTCTTCACAGTCCAACTCTCACATCCATACATGACCACTGGAAAAACCGTAGCCTTGAGTAGACAGACCTTTGTTGGCAAAATAATGTCTCTGCTTTAGAATCTGCTATCTAGGTTGGTTATAACTTTCCTTCCAAGGAGTAAGTGTCTTTTAGTTTCATGGCTACAGTTACCATCTGCAGTGATTTTGGAGCCTAGAAAAATAAAGTCTGACGCTGTTTCCACTGTTTCTCCATCTATTTCCCATGAAGTGATGGGGCCAGATGCCATGATCTTAGTTTTCTGAATGTTGAGCTTTAAACCAACTTTTTCACTCTCCTCTTTCATCAAGAGGCTTTTAAGTTCCTCTTCACTTTCTGCCATAAGGGTGGTGTCATATGCATATCTGAGGTTATTGATATTTCTCCTGTCAGTCTTGATTCCAGCTTGTACTTCTTCCAGCCCAGCGTTTCTCATGATGTACTACTCTGCATATAAGTTAAATAAGCAGGGTGACAATATACAGCCTTGATGTACTTCTTTTCCTATTTGGAACCAGTCTGTTGTTCCATGTCCACTTCTAACTGTTGCTTCCTGGCCTGCATATAGGTTTCTCAAGAAGCAGGTCAGGTGGTCTGGAATTCCCATCTCTTTCAGAATTTTCCACAGTTTATTGTGATTCACACAGTCAAAGGCTTTGACATAGTCAATAAAGCAGAAGTGGATGTTTTTCTGGAACTCTCTTGCTTTTTCAATGATCCAGCAGATGTTGGCAATTTGATCTCTGGTTCTTCTGCCTTTTCTAAAACCAGCTTGAGCATCTGGAAGTTCATGGTTCACATATTGCTGAAGCCTGACTTGGAGAATTTTTAGCATAATACTTGATAAAAGATTTTTATCTAACATCAAGAAACAAGACAAGCATGTCTGCTTATACCACTTCTATTCAAAACAGCACTGAAAGGTCACAGCAGATCATTATGCAAGAAAAACAAAGGCATCCAAATTGGAGAGGAAAAAGTAAAACGATCTCTGTTAATAGGTGACATGATATTATATGTAGAAAACCCTTGCTTTTTCCCTGGTGTGATTCCGTCCTGTGCCGCTGCTGGTTTGAATAGTAGTCATCTAATTCCGTCCGGCTTCTCTCCCACATAAGTGCATGCCGCCAACCCATGGAGGATTCAATGGACATGGACATGAGCCCCTTGAGGCCCCAGAACTATCTTTTCGGTTGTGAACTAAAGGCTGACAGAGATTATCACTTCAAGGTGGATAATGATGAAAATGAGCACCAGTTATCTTTAAGAACGGTCAGTTTAGGGGCTGGAGCAAAGGATGAGTTACACATTGTTGAAACAGAGGCGATGAATTATGAAGGCAGTCCAATTAAAGTAACACTGGCAACTTTGAAAATGTCTGTACAGCCAACGGTTTCTCTTGGGGGCTTTGAAATTACACCACCTGTGGTCTTACGGTTGAAGTGTGGTTCAGGGCCTGTGCATATCAGTGGACAGCACTTAGTAGCTGTGGAGGAAGATGCAGAGTCAGAAGAAGAGGAGGAGGAGGAGGTGAAACTCCTAAGTATATCTGGAAAGCGTTCTGCCCCTGGATGTGGTAGCAAGGTTCCCCAGAAAAAAGTAAAGCTTGCTGCTGATGAAGATGATGATAACGATGACAGTGATGATGAAGAAGATGATGATGATGACGATTTTGATGAGGAAGTTGAAGAAGAAGCTCCAGTAAAGAAATCTGTATGAGATACTCCAGCCAAAAACGCACAAAAATCAAACCAAAATGGAAAAGACTCAAAACCGTCAACACCAGGATCAAAAGGTCAAGAATCCTTCAAAAAACAGGAAAAAACACCTAAAACACCAAAAGGACCTAGCTCTGTAGAAGACATTAAAGCAAAAATGCAAGCAAGTATAGAAAAAGGTGGTTCCCTTCCCAAAGTGGAAGCCAAGTTTTTCAATTATGTGAAGAATTGTTTCCGGATGACTGACCAGGAGGCTATTCAAGATCTCTGGCAGTGGAGGAAGTCTCTTTAAGAAAATAGTTTAAACAGTTTGTTAAAAATTTTCCGTCTTATTTCATTTCTGTAACAGTTGATATCTGGCTGTCCTTTTTATAATGCAGAGTGAGAACTTTCCCTACCGTGTCTGATAAATGTTGTCCACGTTCCACTGCCAAGAATATGTTGTCCAAAATGCCTGTTTAGTTTTTAAAGATGGAACTCCACCCTTTGCTTGGTTTTAAGTATGTATGGAATGTTATGATAGGAATAGTAGTAGTGGTGGTCAGACAGGTGGGAATGCTGGGGAGACAAATATACATGTGAAATAAACTCAGTATTTTAATAAAAAAAAGAAAACCCTTAAGACTACAAAAGAAATCTGTTAGATTTGGTAAATGAACTCAGCAAAGTTTCAGGATGCAAAGTCAACATGTAGAAATCAGTTGCATTTCTGTACATTAACAACAAAAGGAATTTCAAAAACAAGTCCATTTATAATAGCATCAAAAAGGATGAAATAGTGAAATTAACCAAGGAAGTAAAAGTACAATGAAAGCTACAAAATCAATTACAGAAGACATAAATAAATGAAGAAACATCCCATGTTCATAGATTAGAAGACAATGTTATTAAAATGCCAGTGCTACCCAAAGCAATCTACAGATTCAAAGCAATCCCAATCAAAACCCCAATGATGCTTTTTGCAGAAATACAGAAACCCACCCTGAAATTCAAATGGAATCTCAAAAGGACCTCTAGTAGCCAAAATAATCTTGAACAAATCTAGAGGACTCACATTTCCTGATTTCAAAACTTACTATGAAACTTTAGTAATCAAAACAGGGCGGCATTTGCATAAAGACAGACATATCCACAAGTGGAATAGAATAGAGAGCCCATAAGTAAACCCTTACATATATAGTCAAATGATTTTGACAAAGCTGCCAAGACCATTCAATGAAGAAAGTACCCTTTTTCAACAACTACAGCTGGGAAAACTGGTTGTCTACACTGAAAAGAATGAAGCTGGACCCTTACCTAATGTCATGTACAACAACTATCTCAAAATAGACTGAGGACCTAAACACAAGACTTAGAACCTTTAGAATGAAACAGGAAAAATCCTTCATGACATTGGATTTGGCAGTGTTTTCTTGGATATGACATCAAAGACACAGCAAAAGAATTGGACTTGATGAAATTTTTTAAAAAAATTTGTATCAAAAGACAGTGTCCATTCAAACAATATCATTGAAACTAATGGAGTATCATTTTCAATAGGTAATTTTTGGAAATTACTTTTCTATAACTGTGTATCTTTTTCATTAGATGAGAATGTGTAGATCATTGTCACCTGAAGGAATAAAGAAAAGACAGACACTATCCACAGAGTAAAAAGGCAGTCCACAGAATGGGGGGAAATATTTGCAAATATGATAAGCAATTATATCCAGAATGTAGAGAAGCTTCTAAAACTCAACAACAATTTTTTAAAAATGGGTAAAAAACTTAAATAGACATTTCTCCAAAGAAGATATATGCATGGCAAATAAGCACATGAAAATATGCTTAACATCACTAATCATTAAGGAAATACAAGTCAAAACTACTGTGAGGTGCCATCTGACATCTATTAAGATCACTACATTGGGGAAAAAAAAAAAAAAAACAGAAAAAGAACAGTGTTGGAAAGGATATAGAGAAATTGGAACCTATCTGCACTACTGGTGGGAATGTAAAATGGTACAACCATTGTAGGAAACGTATGTAGTTTCCTCAAAAGGTTAAAAAGAGAAGTATGTATGATCCAGCTGTGGGTATAATTGAGGTCAGGGTCTTTTAAGAGCTAGTTATATACTGTTCATACCAGCATTGTTCACATTAGCTCTAACATAGAGGAAATCCAAGAGTCTGTAAGCTAAATGTGGTATATATATACAATGGAATATTCCTCAGCCTTTTAAAAGAAGGAAATTCAGTAATATGCCAAACAAAGATGAACTGTGAGGATATTTTGGTGAATGAAGTAAATTGTCACAAAAGGCGCATATTGAATGATTCCACTTACGTGAAGTACTTGGTCAAAAATCACTGAGCTTGTAATGGTGGTTGCCAGTGCCTGGGGAGAGTGGGGAATTACTGATTATGATTGATAAGTATAAAGTTTTAGTGTTAAAAAGTGAAGTTATAGGGTTCAATGGTAGTTATGACTACATATAATGTCACTGAAATGTATATTTAAAAATGGTTAAGATGGTAAATTTATGATATATGTATTTTTGAAAAATACAACAACAAAAATTCACAGACTTGATAGCTTTAATTTATCTTCTTACAGTTCTGGAGACAAGATGTCATCAAGTTTGGTTTCTTCTGAGGCCAGCCTCTTTGGCTTGCAGATGACTGCCTTCTCACTGTGTCCTCATGTGGCCTTTTGTCTGTGTGTGCGCATCTCTGTGGTCTCTCTGTATGTCCTAATCTTGCTGTAGTGACATTAGTATTAATAAGAGTGGATTAGGGCCCACCCAAATAGCCTTATTTTAGTTACTTCTTTTAAACCTTATCGCCAGATACAGTCACATTTTAAGGTCCTGAGGGTTAGGATTTCAATAGATCAATTTTGGGGAGGCACATAACACTGGTTCATAACACTGGTCAAACTGATAAAACGAGGTCTCAGGCATACAAAAAACTTTTAAGGCAAGATATTCCAAGGGATATTCCAGTTATTCCCAGAAACTGCTCAAGATCAATCCCTTCTTAGAATGTGTAGGATTGGGGCAAACCAAGGCTGAGGTATTAACCCTTTACTACAAGCTATGCAAGCACTAACTCAAAGCTAATTAAGAAAATAAAGATAACCGGAGATAAAGAGGAATAAAAAGGTGAACTCATCAGAAACACGCAGCAATTTAAAATTTTGTGTAAACCGAATAACATAACTTTAAAATATATGAAGTAAAAATGATAACAAAAAAAAAGAAATAGAAAAATTGGCAATTATAGTGGAGGACTTTAATGCACCTCTCTTAATGCACACATAGAGAATAAGTAGACAAAAGAGTCAATGAATATCTGAGTAACATGATGAATGAATTTCACATATATAGAATACCATACCCAGTAATGACTGAATACACACCTATTTTCCCATGCATATGGAACAATATATAAAAGTTGATCATAATTTTTGGTTGAGCCATAAGTTTCAATGCATTTTTAAAAGTTAGGATTGTTCAGGTCATGTCCTCAGAGTAGAAGGGATCCAGAGTTTTGTCTAGAAAAAAAAATTTTTTATGTTGAAATATTGAAAACTTTCCTCCGAGACTTAAAGAAAGACAAGATATCCATGGTCACCACTACTACTCAATATTGTATTGTAGAATTTAGCCATTGCAGAAGGCAAGTAGAAAAGACTTAAAGGTTGGAAAGGAAAAACTAAAATTTTATTATGTGTACATAGGGTATCTAAAAGGATTTCAGGTAGCTTAGAGGGAATGTATGAAATCAGTAAGGGTACTGGCTGTAATGTCAATATTTTTAAATTGTATATATGTACCAACAACAAACACTTTAAAATGTTGTTTTTAATTACAGTTTATAAGTATTAAAATCAAATACCTAGTAATAAATTAACAGAAGACATGCAAAACTTCCACACATAAAATTACGAACTAAATTGAGATGAAGTAATACTTAAAGAAATTAAAGAATATATACTTTGTAGATTGGGAAATTGTTAAAATAATTTCAGTTCTCTGCGATCTGAGTTGTATATTTATTGCATACTACTCACCCCAAAATACCATCAGGCTCTGTGTGTGTATAATGGACAAGCTGATTCTAAAATATACTTCGGGTTGCAAAGGAGGAAGAATAACTAAGACAAATTTCAAGAACCAGGAGGAGGAAGAGGGGAGGGATAAGAGCAACAACAAAACTGGAGGACGAGTACTAGCAGGCATCAACTCTTACTATCCATTGTGGCCTTGGAATTTCCCCTGCGGCCTTGGTCAAGGATAGACAGATCAGTGGAACTGTAGAGTACAGAAACAGACTCACACATGTAAGACAGAGTTAACACTTTGTTATAAGTTGGGAAAAGATTCTTTCTTGTAAGTATTGCTGGGTGAATTGAATATATTATGGAGAAAAATTTTGATGCCTACATTACCCTTTTCTCATAACCATACCCCCTCATTCATATGACTTGAAAGACTAAATCTGAGATAAACTTAAATCTGTAGGGGAAAAAATAGATTATGATTGTAGGTAGTAAATTTTTTCTCAAGTAGTGATAAAGTTTTTTTTTTTATATTGGTATATAGTTGATTTAGTAATTTCTTAAATAGAATATAAAAAATACAATGCCACTGAGGGGAAAATTGATGATCTGATCACATTGAACTTAAGAACTTGTATTTGTCAAAAGGCACTATAAATAATACACAAGAGGGTGGCACACCCACAGAGTGGGGAAAGATACTTGTAGTGCATATATCTGATGAAGACTTCTATCCAGAATGAAGAGTTCCAAATCAATATGAAAATGAGGAAAAGGCATGAACTGTACTTCACAAAAGGTAGATCCAGGAGACCCCAAAACATGAAAAGGTGCTCACCCTCGAGTTATTTTGCCTTATTTTAGTTTATCCAACTACTCATAGTTCCATTAAATTTGAAGTTACACCAAGATGTTTTATTGGGTTCTGATTGATCATTTTTGGAAAGAATACTTGTTGCCAAAGTATTATTAGGTGACGTTGTATACATTAGAAAGCATACAATGTTGGATTTTTCCAGTGTTCAGCTCTGTTCAGTTGCTCAGTCGTGTCCGACTCTTTGCAACCCCATGAATTGCAGCATGCCAAGCCTCCCTGTCCATCACCAACTCCCGGAGTTCACTCAGACTCACGTCCATCGAGTCGGTGATGCCATCCAGCCATCTTATCCTCTGTTATCCCTTTCTCCTCCTGTCCCCAATCCCTCCCAGCATCAGAGTCTTTTCCAATGTGAACATTTTTTATGTTTTAAGAGAAAGCTATCCTCCAAAAAAAAAGTTCATTTATTAAACCATTATGTTCATGCATGTGGATTTCTGTCTATAAAATGGGGATGTCCTTGAGTAGAGTCGAATAAAAACTGATGCTGGACTCATTTCTACATCCTTTTTCAGATCTTCTTTACAGAAATATTTCTCTCTGTGTTAGTCATGATACACTCCAGATATCTGCTAAATTAGCCCATTACTCTCACTTTGCATCCAACATCATTAGAATAAAAAATGTAAGGTATAATTTACAGCATAAATTCCTTCCCTTCATCTCATCAGTTAGGCTTAATTTAATTAAGATCTGATCATGGTAACTGTAATCAGAATTAACATCACTACATCAAATTTCCAGGTCATGTCTTGTTAGCAGCCCCTAATCCTTAATACATTTATTCCTATTGAGAGCTTATCTTACTATATTATAAGACACTTTAAAAACTATGTCAATTTAGTCTGTCACCTCAAATACTTTAATTGCAGGATCTGGTATGCTGTAGGTAATATAGTAAAGGTCTAATTGTTTTGTCCCAAATTCTATTTCTAGCAGTCAAGTTAGGGAAATATCTGTAGAAATATATGACATGAAAGGACATTCAACATATATTTTGGATAACTAAACATTAAAAACAAAATTCTAACAATAGGCAACAGATTAATTAATTTGGTTCTGCTATATGAAGATAAGTATACTATTGTTAGTCATAATGATTTTAGTCTGCATTAATTGCTGACGAATTAGTAGGTTTAAAATAAACATACATAATTTGGAGATGGTATCTTGTTGAAATTTAGATCATAGGGTCTCTTGTCAGATTTTTAAAATATGAAACTGAGTTCATAGTGTTTATGACATCTTAATGCCTTGTTTTTTCATTGATAAATGTAGAATATCACCTACTACTTATGAGTATTGTGAAAAAAGATACTCTATAAAATACCTAATAGTATTTTATCCCATTATATTAGTGTAAATTAGCTGGTTTTACTGATATGAAGATGTTACATGTCCTCAAATATAAAAGAGTCTTAATAGTACTGTTGTTATACTATTAATAAAATTTGTTTCTCATGCTTGCTATTTCTTATAGAGCTAATAACATCCACCCCAATTTAGTAGTTAAGTGGGAGAGTGCATTTATTCTTATTAAAGAAATTTATTTTTAATCAGAAAAGAGTTTTGAAATACAAACCCAACCCACATTGCCTGAGATTGGCCTTGGCTCAATTAATAGAACCTGAAACTGTAAGAAAAAAAAGGGAAAAGAGGCCTTTTTAAACTCAAGTGAGTAAACTTATTCCAATTGTTATTTATAAGCTAATAAGTTTTATATTGAAATACTTGATTCATGACTAGGTTTTAAAATGAAACTGAGATATCTGATTCTATCTTTATGCAAAAATTAATTTGTAAATGAGCTGTACTTATTCATTGGAAAAGACCCTCATGCTGGAAAAGATTGAAGGCAGGAGGAGAAGGGGATGACAGAGGATGGCATCACTGACTTGAAGGACTTGAGTTTGAGCAAGCTCCTGGAGCTGGTGATGGACAGGGAATCCTGGCATGCTGCAGTCCATGGGCTTGCAAAGAGTCAGACACAACTGAGTGACTGAACTGAACTGAAAGCAAAGTAACTACTTACAATTCAGACATTTCTAAATACAACAGAAGCTAACCTAAAGTTGGCAATTTGATCTCTGGTTCCTCTGCCTTTTCTAAAACCAGCTTGAACATCTGGAAGTTCACAGTTTACGTATTGCTGAAGCCTGGCTTGGAGAATTGTGAGCATTACTTTACTAGCGTGTGAGATGAGTGCAATTGTGCGGTAGTTTGAGCATTCTTTGGCATTGCCTTTCTTTGGGATTGGAATTAAAACTGACCTTTTCCAGTCCTGTGGCCACTGCTCAGTTTTCCAAATTTGCTGACAATAATACTGAGTGCAGCACTTTCACAGCATCATCTTTCAGGATTTGAAATACCTCAACTGGAATTCCATCACCTCCACTAGCTTTGTTTATAGTGATGGTTCCTAAGGCCCATTTGACTTCACATTCCAGGATGTCTGGCTCTAGGTGAGTGATCACACCATTGTGATTATCTTGGTCATGAAGATCTTTTTTGTACAGTTCTTCCGTGTATTCTTGCCACCTCTTCTTAATATCTTCTGCTTCTGTTAGGTCCATACCATTTCTGTCCTTTATCGAGCCCATCTTTGCATGAAATGTTCCCTTGGTATCTCTAATTTTCTTCAGATCTCTAGTCTTTCCCATTCTGTTGTTTTCCTCTATTTCTTTGCATTGTGCCTGACCTGGCTCTTGAGAAACCTATATGCAGGTCAGGAAGCAACAGTTAGAACTGGACATGGAACAACAGACTGGTTCCAAATAGGAAAAGGAGTACGTCAAGGCTGTATATTGTCACCCTGCTTATTTAACTTTTATGCAGAGTACATCATGAGAAACGTTGGGCTGGAAGAAGCACAAGGTGGAATCAAGATTGCCAGGAGAAATATCAATAACCTCAGATATGCAGATGACACCACCCTTATGGCAGAAAGTGAAGAAGAACTAAAGAGCCTCTTGATGAACATCAAAGAGGAGAGTGGAAAAGTTGGCCTAAAGCTCAACATTCAGAAAACTAAGATCATGGCATCTGGTCCCATCACTTCATGGCAAATAGATGGGGAAACAGTGGCTGACTTTATTTTTCTAGGCTCCAAAATCACTGCAGATGGTGATTGCAGCCATGAAATTAAAAGACGCTTACTCTTTGGAAGGAAAGTTATGACCAACCTAGATAGCAGATTCAAAAGCAGAGACATTACTTTGCCAACAAAGGTCTGTCTAGTCAAGGCTATGGTTTTTCCAGTAGTCATGTATGGATGTGAGAGTTGGACTGTGAAGAAAGCTGAGCACCGAAGAATTGATGCTTTTGAACTGTGGTGTTGGAGAAGACTCTTGAGAGTCCCTTGGACTGCAAGGAGATCCAACCAGTCCATTCTAAAGGAGATCAGTCCTGGGTGTTCATTGGAAGGAATGATGCTAAAGCTGAAGCTCCGGTACTTTGGCCACCTCATGTGAAGAGTTGACTCATTGGAAAAGACTCTGATGCTGGGAGGGATTGGGGGCAGGAGGAGAAGGGGACAACAGGATGAGATGGCTGGATGGCATCATGGACTCTATGGACATGAGTCTGAGTGAACTCCGGGAGTTGGTGATGGACGGGGAGGCCTGGCGTGCTGCAATTCATGGGGTCACAAAGAGTCAGACACGACTGAGCGATTGAACTGAACTGAACTGAACCTAAAGTTTGAAGGATCACATGACCCAGGACTAATTTTTTTTTAAATTTTATGAGTGAAAACATTTAAAATTTGTTGGTTTAATTAATACAGACATGTCTTTAGAGTCATCAGTATGAAGTATAATACATTGAATGTATATTACTGAAAGTCAGTTAATTCATAATATGTCTCAATTTATCAGCAAGAAATATTAACTTAGGATGATAATATTTTTGTAACTAATAATAGAGATAAGTGCAATAGAAGATTTTAGGTGAACTCTTCAGAAATAATTATGTTTTGGTTTTTCCATATTTTGGGTAACTTAAAACTCTAGAAGATGTAATAGGCATACAGAAGGAGATGGTATGTGATTTCTCAGCATGAGCTCTGCACTTCAGATTAAAGTAGAGAACTCAGCCCACCCAGGGAAATGACACGCGTGTAACTACTTTAGTATATTTTTTGCTTCTTTGTGTTTTTCTGACATGAATCACTGTTTACCTTACTTCTCATTTAAAATTTTCCAGAAGATCCAATCCAACCTTTTCTCTTTGTTCTTTTTTGGGGGTGGGGGTGGGGGTAGGGGGCACTTTGCTGGCATACAGGATCCTAGTTCCCCAGACCAGGGATCCAACCCATGCATCCCACCCCCTCTCCCTTACCCACACCCCCTACCCCGCCACTGCTCTAGGAGTGAGGAGTCTTAATCACTTGACCACCACCTGGGAAATCCCCAATCCAACTTTTTGATCAAAGAAAACTATATTTCTAATAGATGTGGACACGTTCACAAGAAAATTGAGTTTCCTTGCAGCTTTGAACCTTACTGAACTCTTTTTTGAGGTCTGGAGAAAGAGTTTTCCCCAGCAAACTGCCTAAAAATCTACAGTTCCACATTTCTGATTCTGGCTCCTTCAAAATAAGTAATAGGTTTTCAAAAATTATTTAGGAGTATCAGGAATTTCTATGCTTGAGACGTGGTGGAAACTTGTGTTGAGAAAATAACTTCAACTTAATGCTTCTATATCTGTCCTCTTGTTCATTTTTCTGCGCTTAAGATAGAAAATGTGAAACTTACCCAATATCCTCTTTTAGTCCTGGGTACTTTCTTCCAATTCCAGATATTACTGGGGCCCCTGAGTCTTAGATTATCTGGCTCTCAAGGAAGGAAGGACTAAATGAACTAACTGAATGTGATTTTGATGCGATCTGGTTCTCTTGGTGTTTAACATGACGTGATGATGTATGCCCCTTCCAGAAAAGAGAATTACTGTAGACAGCAATTCCTGAAGTCAGTGATCTTGAAAAGGACCCAAAGCTACTCTGTCTTGTCTACAATGAGAATACACTAAAAGGTAATCTCACTTTATCCAATAAGACCTGGAAACATGGCTTTGCTACTAAACAGTGTAACTTGTATCTGTTTTGATCTCAGAAGCTTCAGGTCTAAAATGGAAATACAGGGACTTCCCTGGTGGTTCAGTAGTTGAGAATCCACCTGCCAATGCAGAAACACGGGTTCAATCCCTGGTTGGGGGAAGATACCACATGACACGGGGAAACTAAGTCCCTGCACCACAACTACTGAAGCCAGGGTGCCCTAGAACCCACTAGCGGCAAGAGAAGCCACCACAATGAGAAGCCGAAGCACAGCAACTAGAAAAAGCCTCGTGGGCAACAATGAAGGTGCGAAGCAATGAAGAAGACCTAACACAGCCAAAAATGAACTAAATGATTAAAAACAAGATGGAAATATGCTAAGCATCTGTAACATTTTAGGTGTAACTGGAATTTTAGGAAAGATATGTACACCCGAACATGCATACACACACAAATACACAAACGTACAGCATGGGTAGATTATGAACCCAAGTTCGGGTGCTCACCTGTCAGGCACTCCATGACCTTGGACATCCCGTCACTGACTCAACAGGGTGGACCCTCACACATAGTCCTGAGCCCTCGTAAAATATGATGTCTGAAGTCATCTCTTCAAAATTCTCCGGTGCCGTGCCACGCCACCTGGGGTCGCCTCTTCGTAACCCTGGGAACCACTCAGCTTGGCCTCGGCCTCAGGTCGGACTGAGATCTGCGGGCAGAGATAAGCGGTGCGCACGCGCAGTCCGGTGGTCTCAGAATTCTCCGGGCAGGCTGGGAGCCGCGGCTTAGCTTTGGGACTTCCTAGGCCAGACCGTAGCTCCCACAGTCGACGAGGTGTTTTCGACCTCAGGTATTTTTTCCGTGTCCCTGTGGCGCACTGCGCGCGAGTGGCGCCCTTCCAAGGAAGAATCCGGCATGGGTCGCCAGAAACGACTGTGAGGTAGCCCGAGCCCGAGGAAGGCGGTGAGTGGAGGTCAGTGGAATTTCCGGAGGCGCTCAAAGCGTGGGCGCTCCGAGCGCCGTCGTGGGAATCCCCCAGCCCCCTCGGTCCTGTGGGCACTTGAGCAGCGGGGAGGGTGGTTGCAGCCCTGAGAGAAAGTCTGGACGGCTGCGTGGTTGTGAGAGGCCTTGCTCCGTGCGGAGGGCCGCGGGACAGTTCCGCGGCGGTGGGTGCCATTTTGAGACCCGACGAGGTGCCTGGTTATCCTTGCCTGACGGGGATCAAAGGTGCACGTCCTTTGTGTGAACGTGAATTGCGGTAGCCTCCTGGTGAATATCTCAGTGACCCATGGCTCTGAGAGCTCCCTGCTGCTTCCTCTCTTTTCAGCACCTACTTGGAGAAATCACTCCAAGTGGGAAACCAGATGCTAAGCCCTCGATGAAGGGTTTTGGTAAGAAGGTACAGACTGGCTTTTATATGGGAATTTTAAATTAGGGATTGTCCCCGAGTCACGATTCTAGGAAGGAATGGATAGAGAGACTCTAGTATATTCAAAAGCAGAGACATTACTTTGCCGACTAAGGTCCGTCTAGTCAAGGCTATGGTTTTTCCTGTGGGCATGTATGGATGTGAGAGTTGGACTGTGAAGAAGGCTGAGCGCGAAGAATTGATGCTTTTGAACTGTGCTGTTGGAGAAGACTCTTGAGAGTCCCTTGGACTGCAAGGAGATCCAACCAGAGCGTTCTGAAGGAGATCAGCCCTGGGATTTCTTTGGAAGGAATGATGCTAAAGCTGAAGCTCCAGCACTTTGGCCACCTCATGCGAAGAGTTGACTCATTGGAAAAGACTCTGATACTGGGAGGGATTGGGGGCAGGAGGAGAAGGGGACGACAGAGGATGGATGGCTGGATGGCATCACGGACTCGATGGACGTGAGTCTGAGTGAACTCCGGGAGTTAGTGATGGACAGGGAGGCCTGGAGTGCTGCGGTTCATGGGATCGCAAAGAGTCAGACACGGCTGAGCGACTGATCTGAACTGAACTGAAGAATGGGGTTCCTTCCTGGGAAAGTTGTTTCTGGGTTCATTGGTACATTTGAGGATGACAATGTTTCTTGAGCTGTGAAGACATGAACCTACTGTGAGCACCCTCTTCTTATTTCATTTTGGTTTTCTGTATGAGCTCGCAACCGATGGAGCCACAGAGGGTGTACTGTAATAAATAATAAATACTCAGCGTGTGGCGACTCTGATTATTTCCCTGCAGATTTCTGTAGCTAAGAAGCAAGAAAAATGTCAGGTTAATTATGACTTGTGTTTGCAAGTTAAGTGACTGAGCCAGAATTCAGTTGTCTAGTTCTTACCCAAAGTTCTTTTGATTGAATTTATGGGTATAGAGGGAACCATAACCCCCCCAAGTTTCATAGATAATCACTATATATATTTGTAATTTCCATTTTCCAAAGGTATACACAATTCAAAAGATTTAGACCTGGGTTTTTATCTAGAATAAAAGTTTGTTATATCTTGGGACAGTTTTGTACAAAATTAGTGATCAAGATAATGAGAATGATTAAGAAACTCCCATGACATCCATGAGATGATATTATGTAGATAATAAAATTTCTGTTTATAAAAGTTAGTCGTGATAAGGAAAAATGGCCATGATCTAATGTTAAATCATCTTCATATGGGACTTTCTTGATAGTTCAGTGGCCAAGACTCCTAGCTCTCAATGCAGGAGCCCCCCAACCCCCTTTACATCCCTGGTTGGGAAACTAGATCCCATATGCTGCAATGAAGACCTGCTGAATACAAATAAATATTTTAAAAAATCATCTTCATAGTTGTAGATAATGATACCCAAGAAAATTTAAAATTAAATATGGCATTAATTTTTTAAAATAGGGGATAATCCTTGCCAAAGGATCCCCTTTCCTGCAACATTTAGATGGTTTATAGTCTTCAAAACAGCCCTCTTTTGTAGGTGGTATTCTTATCCCTTTTTTGCTGATGTTATAGGTAACATAGGCACTTAGAAATTTTTAACTCTCACAGCTTAAAGTTCGTTTTCAATTCCTGAAATTCCGGCAACATAGCTTGTGTCTTAATTTCAACAGTATATTATATTATATATTATGCATGCCTTTTCTTCTTTTTTTAATCCATTATGCCAATCTCTTTTAAGTGAACAGTTTAAACTTTAACAGTATACAACAAATCTGCTTTTTGTTTGTTTGGGGTTTTTTGTTTGTTTGTTTGTTTTTTAGTACACTGTGGGTATAGCTCAGTGGTAGAGCATTTGACTGCATACTTTTGAAACCTGCCTTGGTCTTCACTGAGTCAATATTGTTTTCCATCATTTCATATGGATTAATTATTAAGGAAACCTTAAGAAAGGCAATGCCAAAGAATGCTCAAACTGCTGCACAATTGCAATCATCTCATATGCTAGTAAAGTTACGCTTAAAATTCTCCAAGCCAGGCTTCAGCAATACGTGAACCGTGAACTTCCAGATGTTCAAGCTAGTTTCAGAAAAGGCAGAAGAACCAGAGATCAAATTGCCACCTTTGGCTGGATCATCAAAAAAGCAAGAGACTTCCAGAAAAATATCTATTTCTGCTTTATTGACTATGCCAAAGCCTTTGACTGTGTGGATCACAATAAACTGTGGACAATTCTGAAAGAGATGGGAATACCGGAGCACCTGACCTGCCTCTTGAGAAACCTATATGCAGGTCAGGAAGCAACAGTTAGAACTGGACATGAAACAACAGACTGGTTCCAAATAGGAAAAAGAGTACATCAAGGCTGTATATTGTCGCCCTGCTTATTTAACTTCTATGCAGAGTACATCGTGAGAAACGCTGGGCTGGATGAAGCACAAGCTGGAATCGAGATTGCCGGGAGAAATATCAATAACCTCAGATATGCAGATGACACCACCATTATGGCAGAAAGTGAAGCGAAACTAAAAAGCCTCTTGATGAAAGTGAAAGAGGAGAGCGAAAAAGTTGGCTTAAAGCTCAACATTCAGAAAACGAAGATCATGGCATCTGGTCCCATCACTTCATGGCAACTAGATGGGGAAACAGTGGCTGACTATTTTTCTGGGCTCCAAAATCACTACAGATGGTGATTGCAGCCATGAAATTAAAAGATGCTTACTCCTTGGAAGGAAAGTTATGACCAACCTAGAGAGCATATTAAAAAGCAGAGACATTACTTTGTCAACAAAGGTCTGTCTAGTCAAGGCTATGGTTTTTCTAGTGGTCATGTATGGATGTGAGAGTTGGACTGTGAAGAAAGCTGAGTGCTGAAGAATTGATGCTTTTGAACTGTGGTGTTGGAAAAGACTCTTGAGAGTCCCTTGGACTGCAAGGAGATCCAACCAGTCCATCCTAAAGGAGATCAGTCCTGGGTGTTCATTGAAAGGACTGATTTGGCCACCTGTTGCGAAGAGCTGACTCATTGGAAAAGACCCTGATGCTGGGAAAGATTGAGGGCAGGAGAAGGGGACGACAGAGGATAAAATGGTTGGATGACATCACCCACTCAATGGACATGGGTTTGGGTGGACTCCGGGAGTTGGTGGTGGACAGGGATGCCTGGCGTGGTGCAGTTCATGGGGTTGCAAAGAGTCAGACACGACTGAGTGACTGAACTGATCTGAATGTATCACCGTATTGCAAGCTGTCATATTTTTAACCTGTTGCCTGAGAGATGAACATCCTTGTACACATGCTATTAAGTGTCTACAATATTCTAGACCTAGAAGTTGTAAGACTTGGGGTAATACAATCACTAGGAAGCCATAGTTGCTTCCTTTAAAATGCTTATTATCTAAAATGAGGTAAAATCTGAGTAGGAGTAAGGTGGTGTGAAATGAGAGACAAAGGTGACCTACCTTGTGAATTCACAGGAATGTCTGTGTAGCAATAGATAGGACCTGAGCAGAATGCACAGATTCTGTGAAATATCAGTGATAATAAATGGATTTTTTTGCTGTGACTTTTGTACTTTACAGTTTCCTTCTAATTTTGTTGGGCACAAAGTGAACCTAGTAGGATATCATAATTCAGCAGCTGTCTGGGAGACATGGCTTAGTTGACAGGTTTAGAAACCAGGTAAACCTTTCTGTCAAGAAAACCTGAAATAAAGCTATATTAAAATCATCATCATTTCATACAAGAGATTACACAAAGACTGCTCTCTATTTTGTCTAGACAGAACTCCATCATACCTGAGAAGAAGTGGTAGAGTGAATGTAGATACTGGGATCCAAAGAAACAGACAAAAGATAAGCCGCTCAGTAAAACAATCTAAATTTAGATAACAAAGAATTTTCTTGAATGTTCCTCCTTTTTGGACAACATCTTTCTGTTAACAATTTTTAAAAAAATAATTCACATTTATTTCAAGTTTGTTGTTTAGTCACTAAGTTGTTTTTGACTCTTTGTGACCCCATGGACTGCAGCATGCCAGGCTTCCCTGTCCTTCACTATCTCCCAGAGTTTGCTCAGACTCATGTCCATTGAGTCGGTGATGCCATCCAACCATCTCATCCTCTCTTGCCCCCTTCTCTTGCCCTCAGTCTTTCCCAGCATCCAAGTCTTTTCCAGTGAGTATGTTCTTCACATCACATGGCCAAAGTGGTAATTGTTAAAATAATCATTGAATAAAGTTTAAAAAGAAAAATCAAGATCAGAATTAAAAAATAAGCACTGCTTTTAGATGGTCGCATAACCTTCCAGACTTTTATTATCTACTAATTTCAGTGGTCTCTTTCTCTGACTCTGCTTCTCTGTGTTGCTTGATATATTCAGATATTGTTCAGAAATACTTATATTGGTCAATCTGATTGTTTTGCTGACAGTGTATCTGGAATATTTCCCATATCCTTAAATATTTTCCCAACTTCACATTTGGTATCTACTTTGATTTATAGCATAGTGATGGTTTGTCATATATTTAACTAGTAAGTCTTGCTAGACTCAAAGTCCTGAACACTGACTTTCTATCTTCAATGTCTTAACCTACTTCATATAATTATAAAGCCACAAAAGAGGTCCTTATTAGGATGGTAGTCTTGGAAGATGGGAATAGAAGGAAGAGGATCTGCTCTGAGTAAAACTGCATTGCCTACTCCTAGGTCTGTATCTCCCTCACCAAAATGATACAGTGCCAGAAAACTTCCTGCTGACATATCTGGGTCTGGCAGAAAGGCCTCTGTTCTATGACTTTGTTCCTCCTAGACCCCTGGGATTTGGCAGAGGAAGTGGGTTTAGAATCCTAATCTACCCAAATCATGTGTGATGGTAAATAGTTTGGAACCTGGAATGGAAGATTATAATGTTATTAACTTATGTTCTGTTGGGAACACCAAACTGATCTCAAGGTCTTTCTCTTCTACCAGCTCTGGCTTTCTGGACATGTGCTTTTCTGTTAGAGAAACCTTGAGGACTAATCCAGTCTTGCAGGTCTAAAACCATTGTTCATGTAAGTTGATGTTTCTCTCCTTCTTCGAATATGTGTATTTTTTTAGATCATTTGAGTATTTTCATTAATTTTTCTAAAGTTTACTACCCAAAGAGGTTCCTGAGATAACCTGCCTCCCAGCTTTTGTTCTAGTGAAATGTGATACATAATTACCCAGCATCCTGTCAGTGTGCCTCAGTCTAAACTAACTAGTGTTGATGTCGCTGTCACACAAAGCTGGGTGTCAGATGAGCTGCAGGGCAGTGCAGCCGGGCAGTAAGGTAAGCTGTCTGGCCTTTAACCCTTCCTCCTTGGTTAAGGAAATGACCAACCAGTACAGTGTTCTCTTCAGACAAGAGCACACCCATGATGATGCCATCTGATCAGTTGCCTGAGGGTCAAACAAAGAAGACTCTGAGACAGTGGTCACAGGATCCCTGGATGACCAAGTGAAGGTCTGGAAATGGCATGATGAGAAGCTGGACCTACAGTGGAATCTGGAGAGCCATCAGCTGAGTGTGTTGTTTGTAGACTTCAGCCACACCCTCCCTATTGCTGCATCCCATTATCCTGATGCTCATATTCTTCTCTGGCAGTTGGAAAAGAGCGAATAAATAAAGTCTGTAGATGCAGGACCTGTGGATGCATGGACTTTGGCCTTTTCTCCCGATTCCCAGTATCTGGCCACAAGAACTCATGTGGGGAAAGTGAACGTTTTTGATGCGGAAAGTGGGAAAAAGGAGTGTTCTTTGGACACAAGAGAAAATTCATTCTTAGTATTGCATATTGTCCTGATAGGAAGTTTCTGGCCAGTAGAGCTATAGGTGGAATCATCAGTATTTTTGATATCACAACTGGGAAACTTCTGCATATGCTAGAAGGTCATGATATGCCCATTCGCTCCTTGAGTTTTTCCCTGGAGTCACAGATCCTTGTAACTGCTTTGGATGATGGCTCCGTCAAGATCTGTGACCAACAACATACCAGCTTGGCTGGCACATTGAGTGTCCATGCATCCTGGGTGCTGACCATTGCATTTTGTCCTGGTGACACACAATTGGTTTCCAGTTGATCTGACAAAAGTGTGAAAGTTTGGGGTGTTGGAATGAGGACTTGTGTTCACACCTTCTTTGATCATCAGGATAAAGTCTGGGGAGTAAAATACAATGGAAATGGCTCAAAAATTGTGTTTGTTAGAGAAACAACTAGGAAATTCACGTCTATGATTGTCTGGTTTAAAGGTCAAAGTCTTCCAGACTAATGCTGCAAAGAGAATGTATAGATTGAGCATGACATCCCTTACTTTTCTGGCTTGTTTAAAAGAAATTGCATTTATTTTAGCAAAAACTTGTAGATACATATAAATCTCTTCATGTTTTATTGTAAATGCCATTCATACTTTAACATAAAGTGTTCTTAATGCAAAAAAAAAAAAAAAACTAGTGTTAATGTTATTACTAAGAAATTACCCAACATGTCTTACATGCCCATTCATCTATCAAGGGCAGTGTTGAAGGAGTGAAGGAGATAAGTCCATTAAAGATTTGTTATATGAGTCAGGTCTGGATTTTGTTTGAGATGGAGACAAAATTTTGTTTGGTTGTATTTGACTGCTCAAGAGAAGACTTTGAAATTTTCTAGATGTAAGATTCCAGGTAGATAAGACAGAAATTTGGTATTGAGTGACTTAAATCTCAGTGAATAGTAGTGTCTCATAGTTTATGTGAATTAGTGTATATACATGATTGAGATTTGCAAACTTGGAGGTCATGGATCTTGGCAGGAAATCCCTGAAAGCTAAATATCAAGACTATTCTGTTGTTGAATGGAACATACTAAATTTGGGTGACATATTTCAGCATCCTTCCTCAATATTCTTTAACTCTACTTATTAGTTATCTACTGTTGCATAACATATTACTCTGACACTTAGTAGCTTAAAGCAGTAAACATTTATCTCATGATTTCACTGGTTCAGAAATCTGGACATGGCTTAGTTTGGCTCTAGATCTCTTTACACTAGTTCTCTTGCAAGACTATTAAGTTGTTGGGTAGAGTTGCAGTCATCTTAAGGCCAATATTGGGTGTATCCTCTTCTGAGCTCACTCAGATGGTTCCAAGATCCAGTTTCTCATGGGAGGATTGGAGGCCACCCCTGGCTGAGCAAGTGAGACATCAAAAGAGGCAAACAACATAAAAGTCTTATTCTGCAATCTGCCATCACAAATAACATTTCACCACTTTAATCATATTGTGTTTATTAAAAACAGGTCATTCAATTCAGCTCATACACATGTGAAGGAGAGTACATAAGGGCATAAATACCAGAAGATGATCATTGGTAACCTAAGTAATCACTCAGCACAAGCCAAGTGTTCAGTGATAGACGTTAGATGGCACTAAAAAGAAAATGTATCATCATAAGTAGTAAGTGAATACAGAATCATAGGATTGGAGAAGACCTTACAAATGCTGTGCCTCCTAAATGTTGTTCACTTAAATCTGATGTATATGTGCCAAAAATTAGGTGGATTTCTTTTTTAAAAAAGCTATGAGATCTGACATAGTGAAGCATTTAATAATTGAGGAAATTCTCAATTTTATATAAACTGTATTTTCTAAATTGGGACTTTATACTGCATTAAAAAAAACTGATTAAATTTTCCCTTCTTTAAAAGGCAAACATTTTCCTTGACAGCTCATGTTTACTGAGAATTTACATGACAGATACCAATCAGGCATTATCCTCATGTTCACTATTTAATAACCAAATGTTACTATTTTATCTGTTGTTAAATGGTTCAGATACTTAAGAAAAAACCAGGAAATTTTGTCTACTTCAGCAAGCTTCTTCAAAAATACCTATATATTCTGCTTCAGTCCCCTCATATATTATAGATTTTTAGCCTATGTACTTGCCATATTGCTCTCTTCCTACAGTACAATCCTTATCTTCTCTCCTTCTGTGTTCAAAATATTCCTTTCATTTCCCCATTAATACATAGGTTTGCTGTTTCAGACATCGACATTCAGGGATGTGGCCATACACTTCTCCCAGCAGGAGTGGAAATGTCTCAACCCTGTTCAGAAGAACTTGTACCGGGATGTGATGATGGAGAACTATGATAACTTGGTCTCACTGGGTATGTTTATCAGCCTCAAGTGATTTAGAATAATTTAGAATCTGCTCTTTAAGATATGTATTTTTTTCCACTGTAATTTTTAGGGCTGCCTTTAGGAAACTAGTTAACACTTTCTTGTTCTTTTTTACTAAAAAGTGGTTTCAGCTTTGTCAGGCTGGAAATCATATCTGCATTAAATATCTTTATCCTCCCTCTCCTTCAGTTACATTCACACCTCCTCTGTTCTTAATTACAGTTGCTTCTCTTCCTTTATGAATAGGGTGTAGTTTAGAAGTCTTTGGCATTTGTTATATATCATTGTCAAAGAATCCAAATTTCCTATTTATTTATGCTTGGAATTTCTATAGATGTTCCATTTTATTATCTGATCCTCTTGCGGAGAGATCGTCTGGACACGGTGTTAAATTTCCCTACTTGCTCTAAATGAACCCCTACAATGTATATAGCAGTGGGTTAAATAAATGGAATTCATTGAAAACTGAAGAACATGCATTCTATTTTGGAGAAGTTTCTTCTGTTTTGTGGTTGAAAGTTATAATCAATGAACATTGCATTTTAAATGGATTTAATATCCTACAGACAGGTCTTCTTGTGTACTGTTTGTAAAACAACAATATCGATAATAGTGTTAATAGCTAACATTGTGCTAAGTATTTAATAGGCAAGGCTCTAAGCATTTTATATACATACATATATCAACTTGTTTTTTCCTCCTTATTATTCCCATTTTATAAGTGAGTACTGAGGCACGATGGGTTTAAGTGACTTTCCCAAGGTCAGACGCAACTGGAAGGTACAAAAGCAGGAAGTAAACTAAGTTTCCAGGATCTGTATTTCCAACTAAGATATTAATACATGCGTTCAATAAAAAGAGGATATGTGAGTCTATATGTATGTATTCATATCTATCTATATCTATCTATCTATCTATATATATATCTTAAACTGACCCTTCCTGATTTCTTGTATTTCATTCCCTTGCTGTCTCTTCTAGAAAATCTTATTCAATGTTATTTTGACCTTTTAACTGAGCGATGTTTTCTTCTACATCATGTGCCATTTTTTTCTTTGTAATCAGGACATTCCATTTCTAAGCCAGATGTGATTACATTATTGAAACAAGGAAAAGAGCCATGGATGGTTGTGAGAGAAGAAACAAGAAGATGATGTACAGGTCAGTATGAGCAAGTCAAATTATGGGGCCACATCCATGTAAGTAAAAGCCCAGTTGTCAAGGAGACACACACTTGAAATATTGGCTTGGAAAGCTTCATTCACGGTGGAGAAAATACCTTTGATCTAAAGTGGAAATAGCTTTCAGCTTTCGGCTCGGAGGAGGCAAAGGTGCAACTTTCTTCGGTCGTCCCGAATCCGGGTTCATCCGACACCAGCCGCCTCCACCATGCCGCCTAAGTTCGACCCCAACGAGATCAAAGTCGTGTACTTGAGGTGTACCGGTGGGGAAGTCGGTGCCACGTCTGCCCTGGCCCCCAAGATCGGCCCTCTGGGTCTGTCTCCAAAAAAGGTCGGTGATGACATTGCCAAGGCAACTGGTGATTGGAAGGTCTGTGGATTACAGTGAAACTGACCATTCAGAACAGACAAGCCCAGATTGAGGTGGTACCTTCTGCTTCTGCCCTGATCATCAAAGCCCTCAAGGAACCACCAAGGGACAGAAAGAAGCAGAAAAACATTAAGCACAGTGGAAGCATCACTTTTGATGAGATTGTCAACATTGCCCGGCAGATGCGGCATCGGTCTCTAGCTAGAGAGCTTTCTGGAACCATTAAAGAGATCCTGGGGACCGCCCAGTCTGTGGGCTGCAATGTTGATGGCCGCCACCCTCATGACATCATAGATGATATCAACAGTGGCGCACTGGAGTGCCCTGCTAGTTAAGAACTGCAAAGGAAAAAGGAAAATAAAGGATCATTTGACAACCAAAAAAAATAAATAAAGTGGAAATAAATGCTTTGCATGAACTACCCAGTGAATTTTATCTTTACTTCATTAAACACTCCCTTTGTTATTCTTCTTACATTTTCCTCCCAGTTCAGTGATGGGCACTGTCCTCCTTCTTCATGTACTTCTTATTTATTTATTTATTTGGTTGCACCAGGTGTTAGTTCTGGCATGAAGGATCTTTTTTTTAGTTGCAGCATGTGGAATCTTTAGTTGAGGCATGTGAACTCTTATGCATGTGGAGTCCAGTTCCCTGACCAGGGATTGAACCTGGGTCCCTTGCGTTGAGAGCATGGAGTCTTAGCCACTGGACCAGCAGGGAAGTCCCCTTATGCACTTTTTAATATGTATTTTGGACTCAGATATTTTCTAGAACCTCCAGGGCACTTAGATTTGTAATATGGCTTCATTAACTAAAAATATATTTATTACTATATCTGGTTAATAAATGGAGTTTGTATTAGGGAAGACAAACAGTAGATAAATAGCAAATAAGTAGATAAATAACATCACATAGTGAAACATAGTTTGAAGGAGACTACCAAGGATAAGGCAAATTTAGATAATGAGGTAAGATGGTCAGGAACCCTTTTCTGAGGAAGTGGTATTTGAGCTGAGACATGGAGAGTAAGGGCCTGAGGCATTTGAGTATATGAGGAAGTCCATTACAAGAAGAATAAATGACACGTACAAAGGCCTGAAGATGAACATGAATGTTGTATGTTAAGGAGTATGTGGCAGATCGGAATAGAGTTATTGAGGGTTAACTTACAAAACATGAAGTCAATATATTATGGCAGTTCAGGTAACTTAAGGTGTTATTAAGAAGAATTAAAATTGTTTTCTAAGATTATTTAAGAGCCATGATCTGATTAAATTTTTAATATATATTTTAATACATTATTTCAAAAACCTTATTAATGAGACTTTGAAGTCTAGATAAAATAAATATAAATTTATTTGTTTATTTACTTTCCCATATACTTTTTACATATTTGAAATTTTTTATTAAAAATTTTTGTCCTAATATTAATATATTAGAGTTTTTCTTATTTCTTTCTAGGTTAATATTCTGAAATTATTTTTTCTTTTATCTCTACTATGTTGCTGAGCTCTATCACTTCATTTCTGAGTTTTTCTAATTCTGATTTATGTTGTTCTTTCAGCTCTTACAGCATATCAGAAAATTCAGAACACTTAATACTGTTAAGATGGCAACACTATCCCAAATTCTGTTGCTCAGTTGCTTAGTTGTGTCTGAGTCTTTGTGACCATATGGACTGTAGCCTGCCAGGCTTCTCTGTCTATGGGATTCTCCAAGCAAGAATACTGGAGTAGGTTGCCATTTCCTTCTCCAGGGGAACTTCCTGACCCAGGGACTGAACCAGCGTCTCTTGCATTGGTAGGCAGATTCTTTACCACTGAGGCACCAGGGAAGACTCTTTAAACCATAATTTTAAAATTCTTTTTCAGGAACTTCATATATCTGCTTTTCTTTAGAGTTGGTTTCTGGCGCTTTGTATTGATCCTTTGATTTCTTTGTTTCTCTGTATCCCTTGTGATTTTTCACTGAGACTTTGGCTTTGTGGAAACAGCCACTTCTTACAGTCTTTAGAGACTGCCTTACTACCTTCACCAGTAAGCCCAACCAGGGGTCCTGGAACCTATCAACCACCTTTTCTTGGGAAGCATCTTTGGGGTTGTGTGTATGCTTTTATTTTAGTATAAATGGCTGCTTTTGACATCTTAATTTCCTGTTTCTTCTGAGGACCTTTTAGTTTCTCTTGTATTCCTCTACGCTTAATCTTTTGCTTCTCCTGTTGCCTGCCTGCGGAAATGCATATTCTTTGCCACCCTAACATGCTGCAATACTCAACTGTGTTTTCAGTAGCCTCCAATGTGATGTACAAACTATGCCACCATTCCCATTGGCAAACCAAGCCAGATAAGACAAAAACCAGTCCCTTGGGCAGCCCCCAGGGAAGTCAGAACGTTGGACACAAGTTCCACGTTTTTCCTGTTTTGAGGAAGGAGCCAGAAATTAGGGGTAGGTGGGCTTCCTAGGTGGCTCAGTTGAAAAAGCATCCACCTGCTAGTGCAGAAGATGCAACAGACTCAGGTTCGATCCCTGGGTTGGGAAGATTCCCTGAAGGAGGAAATGGCAGCCCACTCCAGTATTCTTGCCTGGGAAATCCCATGGACAGAGGAGCCTGGTGGGATGCCATTCCTAGGGTCACAAAAAGTAGGACACGACTGAACAACTGAGCATGGCACATATTCTTCCCATCACACCTCATTATACTGGGTGGCAAGAGGGACTCGGGCAAACAAACTGTAAACAAGCAAATTTCTTGGCTGTCTTTTCTTTTGTTTATGTATTTATCTGAGTGCTAGAGCCCCTTAACTAGTTTTTAGAGTAAAGATATTTTGGTACATGTAACCCTGTTGATTCAGTATCTCTTGGGGAGAACAAGGGGCTGTATCTTTATAGTTCACGCTTCCTAATGTCCTGTCTGTCTTTGTTTTAGGTCTTCTGTTTCCATTTCCTGCTTTGTACTGGAGTATTGAAATATTTCTTTAGTATTCATTTTAGTTTTTCTCTTGGTATTTTGACTATTTCTCTTTGAATATTTGGTTTTTAGTGTATGTTATGGGGGTTGCAGTATAAAATATACCTAAGCTTTCACAGTCTATTTTTTCAAATATTGTAGCATTTCTTGTAAAATGAAAAAAACTATAGCTTCAATACGTTTATACTTACCTTTCACTTTATATTATAATTGTCGTGTTTATCACATTTACATATATTGAAAACACCACCAGACTGTTAAAAGCTTTGCTTTCCAGTCAAATATATCTGAAATAACTTAATAGGGGAATAAATGACCTTAATATATTTACCTAGATATTTAACTTTCATGTTGCCATCTTTCATTCCTAAAGTTTCTATCAGTGTAGATAGCTTCCTGTAGTAATTTTTTTTCAATCAGTTTTTTGCCTCAATCTGTCTCCTTTCCTTTTCAGATTCTATTTGTATCTTTACATATATTACTGCAATAACTTCTATACATCTGTCATATTTACTTTTTCCTCTGTCATTTCCATTCTGCCGCAAGCTCCCCAGCATTTTTTTTCCTCAAACTTTAAACTTTTTATTTTGTATTGAAGTATAGCTGGTAAACAATGTTGTGGTAGTTTCAACAGTGTTGTGGTAGTTTTGCCCTGGCTGAGCAAAGGGATTCAGCCATACATATACATGTATCCGTTCTCCCCAACATTTTAGAAGTTACTTATTTCAGTTTTATAGTTTTAACGTTTTCCTTTATGTGGTTTCTTTTTTTCTGTGTTGTCTCAGCATCTGTGGTTTATCTTTTACCTTGAGAGGGGATCACATTTTTTGTTGTTGTTCTTTTTACAATTAATGATTTTTAAGTTGTTTTTTGGACATTGGGAGTGCTGTGTTGTGTTGAAATGTTTACATGTTGATATTTTTGTTTTAGCAAGTAATTGAAGCAATAAAATTTAGGCTACATGTTCTGTCCTGCTGTTTGGGGGCAGTAGTATAATTCTCTGGTTCTGGGCTTAGCTATACTGGTTTGTGTCCATTTCATGCATACACGATTCATGTTTAGGCTAAGAGTTGTACATGTTTCCTCCCCAGATTAGGGAACCTTCTCTCAGCGTTTCCTTTCTAGGGTTCCTCCCTCACTTTCCTCTTCGGTAGTATTCCTTACTGTGATTCTTGTGGTAGGAAATATGCTGGGGTTTCTTTGTGACTCAGTTTTGCCCCAGTATACTTGAGGCCAACCCATATTGCAAAGCTGTGAGTGATAGAGAAAGTGGCAAGAAACTCAGTCTAGTGTAGGTCATTTTTTAAGGTTTTTACTTCCCTCCACAATCCTTTTCCATTTAATTTACAGACCTCAAGTGTTCGATTTTTTTATTTTGTCAAACATTTTTAGTTGATAATCAGAGAGGGAGATGATCTTGAAAGGGTTTACATCACCATGATGGTACTAGAACATATTCAGTTAAGGAGTTATTTAATGTGAAAATGGTTTTTTAAATTTATTTTCTCTTGTATCATTGTGGACTCATTGCTTTTTTTCTTATTTGCTGGTTTTTAGTATATATGTATTTATTTATTTGGCTGCACTGGGTATGAGTTGTGCCATATAGGATCTAGTTCCCTGACCAATGATCAAACCCATGACCCCTGCGTTAGGAGCCCAGAGTCTTAGCCACCAAGGAAATCTCTCATTGCCTTTTATCATATTGTTACATCCTATCACAATCATTTTTATGCTGCTGTTTTCACAGTTTTGGCCAGTAACACCTCTGTAAGTCTTTGATGGAAACTGATACAAGAAAGAGTATATTAAATCACTCTAGTAAAGTATGATAAATGAGTTATGGAAACTGTCATTAATATTATAGTGTATAGCTGATTTTAGAGTTATCTAAAGTAATTCACTCTGATGAGTGATATTTTTAATTTAAAAGAATGTAGTGTAGAATATTGGAGAAGGCAGTGGCACCCCACTCCAGTACTCTTGCCTAGAAAATCCCATGGATGGAGGAGCCTGGTGGGCTGCAGTCCATGGGGTCGCTAAGAGTTGGAGACAATTGAGCGACTTCACTTTGACTTCACTCTCATGCATTGGAGAAGGAAATGGCAACGCACTCCAGTATTCTTGCCTGGAGAATCCCAGGGACAGCGGAGCCTGGTGGGCTGCCATCTATGGGGTCTCACAGAGTCGGACACAACTGAAGCGACTTAGTAGTAGTAGTAGTAGTGTAGAATATTTACTGTTCTTTGTCAAGGAAATAAAATGTTTTTCTCTTTTAGATTTGAATTCAAAATATAAAATGCTCAGCTGTGAAAATGTACATATTTATTAAAAACATTCTTACTGTGCGTCAGAAAATTCAAACTGGTGAGAAACCCTATGAATGTAGCAGTATGGAAAGGCCTTCAGTGGTTCATCCAACTTTCTGGAACATCAACTAATTCATAGTGGTGAAAAACCCTATGAATGCCATGAATGTGAGATGATCTTTAGTCTTAGTATAGGTCTTAGGGAACATCATAGAATTCATACTGGGGAGAAACCCTACAAATGTAAGGAATGGGGAAAGGCCTTTAGTCGTGCCTCACATCTTGTTCAACATGAGAGAATTCATTCTGGGGAGAAGGCCTATAAGTGTAAGGAATGTGGGATGACATTTAGTCATGGCTATCAACTCATTCCGCTTCAGTAAATGCATATCGGTATAAAACCCTTTGAATGTCGTGAATGTGAGAAGCCCTTTAGTCATGCTTCAGCACTTATTCAACATGAGAGAATTCGTACTGGTGAGAAACCCTATAAATGTGAAGAATGTGGGAAGGCCTTTATTAATGGTGGAAGGCTAAGAATGCATCACATAATTCATACTGGTGAGAAATCCTATGAATGTAAAGAATGTGGAAAGGCCTTTCAGTTCACTTCAGCTCAGTTCAGTTCAGTTGCTCAGTCGTGTCTGACTCTTCGCTACCCCATAAATCGCAGCACGCCAGGCCTCCCTGTCCATCACCATTTCCCGGATTTCACTCAGACTCATGTCCATTGAGTCCGTGATGCCATCCAGCCATCCATCCTCTGAAGTCCCCTTCTCCTCCTGTCCCCAATCCCTCCCAGCATCAGAGTTTTTTCCAATGAGTCAGCTCTTTGCATGAGGTGGCCGAAGTACTGGAGCCTCAGCTTTAGCATCATTCCTTCCAAAGAAATCCCAGGGTTGATCTCCTTCAGAATGGACTGGTTGGATCTCCTTGCAGTCCAAGGGACTCTCAAGAGTCTTCTCCAACACCACAATTCAAAAGCATCAATTCTTTGGCGCTCAGCCTTCTTCACAGTCCAACTCTCACATCCATACATGACCACAGGAAAAACCATAGCCTTGACTAGATGGACCTTAGTCGGCAAAGTAATGTCTCTGCTTTTGAATATACTATCTAGGTTGGTCATAACTTTTCTTCCAAGGAGTAAGCGTCTTTTAATTTCATGGCTGCAATCACCATCTGCAGTGATCTTGGAGCCCCCAAAAATAAAGTCTGACACTGTTTCTACTGTTTCCCCATCTATTTCCCATGAAGTGATGGGACCAGATGCCATGATCTTCGTTTTCTGAATGTTGAGCTTTAAGCCAACTTTTCGCTCTCCTCTTTCACTTTCATCAAGAGGCTTTTTAGCTCCTCTTCACTTTCGCCATAAGGGTGGTGTCATCTGCATATCTGAGGTTTTTGATATTTCTCCTGGCAATCTTGATTCCAGCTTGTGTTTCTTCCAGTCCAGTGTTTCTCATGATGTACTCTGCATAGAAGTTAAATAAGCAGGGTGACAATATACAGCGTTGACACACTCGTTTTCCTATTTGGAACCAGTCTGTTGTTCCATGTCCAGTTCTAACTGTTGCTTCCTGACCTGCATACAGATTTCTCAAGAGGCAGGTTAGGTGGTCTGATATTCCCATTTCTTTCAGAATTTTCCACAGTTTCTTGTGATCCACACAGTCAAAGGCTTTGGCATAGTCAATAAAGCAGAAATAGATGTTTTTCTGGGACTCTCTTGCTTTTTCCATGATCCAGCAGATGTTGGCAATTTGATCTCTGGTTCCTCTGCCTTTTCTAAAACCAGCTTGAACATCAGGGAGTTCACGGTTCACGTATTGCTGAAGCCTGGCTTGGAGAATTTTGACCATTACTTTACTAGTGTGTGAGATGAGTGCAATTGTGCGGTAGTTTGAGCATTCTTTGGCATTGCCTTTCTTTGGGATTGGAATGAAAACTGACCTTTTCCAGTCCTGTGGCCACTGCTGAGTTTTCCAAATTTGCTGGCATATTGAGTGCAGCACTTTCACAGCATCATCTTTCAGGACTTGAAATAACTCTACTGGAATTCCATCACCTCCACTAGCTTTGTTCGTAGTGATGCTTTCTAAGGCCCACTTGACTTCACATTCCAAGATGTCTGGCTCTAGATGAGTGATCACATCATCATGATTATCTGGGTCGTGAAGATCTTTTTTGTACAGTTCTTCCGTGTATTCTTGCCACCTCTTCTTACTATCTTCTGCTTGTTAGGTCCATACCATTTCTGTCCTTTATCAAGCCCATCTTTGCATGAAATGTTCTCTTGATATCTCTAATTTTCTTGAAGAGATCTCTAGTCTTTCCCATTCTGTTGTTTTCCTCTATTTCTTTGCATTGATCGCTGAAGAAGGCTTTCTTATTTCTTCTTGCTATTCTTTGGAACTCTGCATTCAGATGCTTATATCTTTCCTTTTCTCCTCTGCTTTTCTCCTCTCTTCTTTTCACAGCTATTTGTAAGACCTCCCCAGATAGCCATTTTGCTTTTTTGCATTTCTTTTCCATGGGGATGGTCTTGATCCCTGTCTCCTGTACAATGTCACGAACCTCATTCCATAGTTCATCAGGCACTCTATCTATCAGATCTAGGCCCTTAAATCTATTTCTCACTTCCACTGTATAATCATAAGGGATTTGATTTAGGTCATAACTGAATGGTCTAGCAGTTTTCCCTACTTTCTTCAATATAAGTATGAATTTGGCAATAAGGAGTTCATGATCTGAGCCACAGTCAGCTCCTGGTCTTGTTTTTGTTGACTGTATAGAGCTTCTCCATCTTTGGCTGCAAAGAATATAATCAGTCTGATTTCGGTGTTGACCATCTGGTGATATCCATGTGTAGAGTCTTCTCTTGTGTTGTTGGAAGAGTATGTTTGACCAGTGCATTTTCTTGGCAAAACTCTATTAGTCTTTGCCCTGCTTCATTCTGCATTCCAAGGCCAAATTTGCCTGTTACTCCAGGTGTTTCTTGACTTCCTACTTTTGCATGCCAGTCCCCTATAATGAAAAGGACATCCTTTTTGAGTGTCAGTTCTAAAAGGTCTTGTAGGTCTTCATAAAACCATTCAACTTCAGTTTTTTCAGCGTTACTGGTTGGGGCATAGACTTGGATTACCATGATATTGAATGGTTTGCCTTGGAAACGAAAAGAGATCATTCTGTCGTTTTTGAGATTGCATCCAAGTACTGCATTTCGGACTCTTTTGTTGACCATGATGGCTACTCCATTTCTTCTGAGGGATTCCTGCCCGCAGTAGTAGACATAATGGTCATCAGAGTTAAATTCACCCATTCCAGTCCATTTTAGTTCGCTGATTCCTAGAATGTCGACGTTCACCCTTGCCATCTCTTGTTTGACCACTTCCAATTTGCCTTGATTCATGGACCTGACATTCCAGGTTCCTATGCAGTATTGCTCTTTATAGCATCGTATCTTGCTTCCATCACCAGTCACATCCACAACTGGGTATTGTTTTTGCTTTGGCTCCATCCCTTCATTCTTTCTGGAGTTATTTCTCCACTGTAGCATATTGGGCACCTAATGACCTGGGGAGTTCCTCTTCCAGTAACCTATCATTTTGCCTTTTCATACTGTTCATGGGGTTCTCAAGGCAAGAATATTGAAGTGGCTTGCCATTCCCTTCTCCAGTGGACCACATTCTGTCAGACCTCTCCACCATGACCTGCCCGTCTTGGGTTGCCCCGCGGGCATGGCTTGGTTTCATTGAGTTAGACGAGGCTGTGGTCCTAGGGTGATTAGATTAACTAGTTTTCTGTGAGTATGGTTTCGGTGTGTCTGCCCTCTGATGCCCTCTTGCAACACCTACCATCTTACTTGGATTTCTCTTACCTTGGGCGTGGGGTATCTCTTCACAGCTGTTCCAGCAAAGTACAGCTGCTGCTCCTTACCTTGGACGAGGGGTATCTCCTTACTGCCACCGTTCCTGACCTTCAGTGTGGGATAGCTCCTCTAGAAAAGGCCTTTATCACCCCTCAAACCTTGTTAGGCATAAGAGAATTCATACTTTAGAGAAACCATATCAGTGTAAAGAATGTTGGAAGGCCTTTAGTCACGTTGAAAGCCTTAGAATGCATCACAGAATTCACACTGGTGAGAAACCCCATCAATGTAAAGAGTGTGAGTAGTGGACATCAACTAATTATACAATGTAGATTTCATACTGGAGAGAAACCCTATGAATGTAAGGCATGTGGGAAGCCTTTAGTGTGTATGAACAACTTACTCGACCTCAGAGTATTCACAGTGGTGAGAGAGCTTTCAGTTCAGTTCAGTTCAGTCACTCAGTCGTGTCCGACTCTTTGCAACCCCATGAATCATAGCACGCCAGGCCTCCCTGTCCATCACCAACTCCCGGAGTTCAGTCAGACTCATGTCCATCGAGTCAGTGATGCCATCCAGCCATTTCATCCTCTGTCGTCCCCGTCTCCTCCCCCTAATCCCTCCCAGCATCAGAGTATTTTCCAATAAGTCAACTCTTCGCATGAGGTGGCCAAAGTACTGGAGTTTCAGCTTCAGCATCATTCCCTCTGAGAGAGCTTTAGAATGTAACAAATGTGGAAAATCATTTAGGCTTAGTTCAAGCCTTAAAGTGTATCAGAAAATTCGTACTGGAGAGAAACATGAATGTAAGGACTGTGGAAAAGCATATATATGCAGTAGAGAATGTATAGTAAGTCATTGTATTTATAACACTGAGAAAATTTTTGAATGAAAAGAACATGGGAAAGCTTTTAGATATGGTTCAATTCTTAAGGCGTTAAATAATTTATACTGGTGAGAAGCCCTCAGAATGTAAATAATGTTTCAGATTTTTTAGTTACGACCCAAATGTTCAAATTCAGAAATTTATAGTTTATGTTTTTGTAACTCAGAAGGCCTTTACTAGCATTTCTCTATTTATGGATTACCAGAATATTTATAATGGAGAAAAATTCAGAGAATGTAGAAATGACCTTGCTTTGTATGCTGTTTATAAAAGCTCTATAGCCCTAGTCAACTCTTGTTACATTTGAAAAAAACTAATGCCAAAGAAAATCCTTGTTGACCTAACAAATCTGAAAAAAAAAAAATCCTGATTGCCATTTGATTTTTAGAACCTGCGTGCAAAAATCTATCCCTGTGGGAGTCTTTTGTAAGTGATCGTAATAGTACCTATATTATAGTGCTGTTATTGGAGTATAAAGAACATAGAAAGCTATCATTTAAGATAATAATATTTATTCAGTAAGGGTGTGGTGTGTGTGTGTGTGTGTTTAGTTGCTAAGTCATGTCTGACTCTTGTGACCTCATGGACTGTAGCCCACCAGGCTTCTCTGTCCATGGGATTTCCCAAATACTGAATACTGAAGCAGGTTGCCTTTTCCTTCTCCAGAGGATCTTCTCTACCCAGGGATCAAGTATCTTGCATTGACAGGCAGGTTGTGTACCACTGAGCGACCTGGAAACTTATAAGAAGCAATCAATACAACAAAAATTATTACAGTTTATTGATTATTAACCAAAATGATACTCTAATAAAAGTTTGGGTTTTTTTCTGTGAAAAGTAATGAATATATATATAAAAATATTTTTTAATAATTTAGAAATGTAACAGTAATCTTGAAACTTTTTTAACTTTAAATTTTTTTTAAAAAAATGTTAACATCAAATAAATGTTGGTGAATCTGGCCAAGAAAAATTATAAATGTTACATTATAGCATTGTTAGTAAGAAAGGGGATTTAGCCATAAATATGGAAGAAAAAAGAATCAAAGGAAAACAACTCTTTTTTAAAAGGCAGCACTATGGCACATAGTCAGGTAAGGCTTAAAGAAGGAAATTATTTCTAACAGTCTTTCTAGCTCATTGCTGTATGGATTACATAATTATAACAAATCTGTTAGAATAATAGGTCCTAAAAGTCAAAAGCTAAATGAAGTTTCCTTATAAATTGAGCATAGAAAATCCAAATATATTACCTGCCAACTAAAACTGAGAATCTACCAAAAGAATTATGTAATTAAAAATCATTTATCTAGAATATTCAAAACTTCACTATTCTTATTTGATTTTAAATCTTGAATGATCCAGTTTGAAGCAATTGATCTAATACTTTCTATTTACTTGTTTAATTATTGTGGTTCTGCTATACAGCAAAGTGAATCAGCTCTGTGTGTACATGTATCCCCTCCCTCTTGGGCCTCTCTTTCACCCCCACCACCCATCACACCCATCTAGACCATCACAGATTACTGAGTGAGCTCCCTGTGCTGCACTGCAGATTTCCACTAAGCTATCTGTTTTACACATGGTAGTGTGTTTATGTCTCCAGTCTGGTACTTTCTACTGTTAAAGGTTAGCAAATGATTGCCCTGTGGGCCAGCCACCTGTTTTCTAAAGTTTTATTGGAACACAGCCGTATTCATTCACTTACATATTATCTAAAGCTATAACAGAAAATGTATACCCCATAAGCCTAAAATATTTACTCTTGACCTTTAAGAACAAGTTTCCTGATCTGTGATCTAGATTCATTAGTTTTTCTAATATTAATACTAAAAGGAACGTCTCTTCCACCCTCTCAACACACCTACCTGACCATTTTTAAAATCAGGATACCTACTTTCAAACACTTCCAACCAGATAAATGTCAGAAATGAGTCATTTGAAATACCTTTCACTTTTTTTTTCGGGCAATGTCAAAGAAGTGCCAACAGCAAATCATATTGGTTTTGATAAAATATTGTGTATTTTTGCATAGTTGGTATTCAACCATATAAAAGAATTGTTATCTGCCAAATAAGAATGATTCATGGAAATTACAAGTTATGCATTGTCAGCCCACCATCTATGATGTCAGTGTGATTGTCCCTTATAACCTATACCTCTCTAACCACTTGTTGCAGTTGGGGAATCCACTATCCTATTCAGTTGTTCACCATCTGATGGTTAACATCATTGTCCCATACATGTTTTGTTGTTCAGTCACTCAGTAGTGTCTGACTCTTTGCGACCCCATGGACTGCATCACGCCAGACTTGCCTGTTCTTCACCATCTCCATGTTTAGGTTTTAGAATTAAATATAATACAAGACAGAATAACTTGAGTTCTGTAATAGAATAAGCCTGCAATAGGTCAGCATGGTACTTCTCCAAGTTACTATATACATAGTATATAATACATCTATTATTATATATTGTTGTTGTTAAGTCACTCAGTCACTTCCAACTCTTTGCGACCCTATGAACTGTAGCACTCCAGGCTTTCCTGTCCTTCCTTATCTCTCGAATTTTGCTCAGACTCATGTTCATTGAGTCAATGATGCCATCCAACTATCATTCTCTGTTGCCCCTTTCTCCTCCTGCCCTCAATCTTTCCCAGCATCAGGGTCTTTTCCAGTGAATCAGCTCTTTGCACCAGGTGGCCAAAGGACTGGAGCTTCAGCTTCAGCATCAGTCCTTCCAATGAATATTCAGGATTTATTTCCTTTAGGATTGACTGGTTTGATCTTGCAGCCCAAGGGACTCTCAAGGGTCTTCTCCAGTACCACAATTCAAAAGCATTAATTCTTCAGCAGTCAGCCTTCTTTATGGTCCCAACTGTCACATACATTGGAGAAGGAAATGACGCCCACTCCAGTATTCTTGCCTAGAGAATCCCGTGGACAGAGGAGCCTGGTGGGCTGCTGTCCATAGGGTTGCACAGAGTCGGACATGAGTGAAGTGACTTAGCATGCATGTATGCATTGGAGGAGGATATGGCAACCCACTCCAGTATTCTTGCCTGGAGAATCTCAGGGACAGAGGAGCCTGGTGGGGTGCTGTCTATGGGGCTGCACAGAGTCAGACACGACTGAAGCGACTTAGCAGCAGCAGCAGCTCACATACATACATGACTACTAGAAAAACCATGTCTTTGGCTAGACAGACCTTTGTCAGCAAAATGATGTCTCTGCTTTGTAATATGCTGTCTAGGTTGGTTATAAATTTTCTTCCACGAAGCAAATGTCTTTTAATTCCATGGCTGCAGTCACTGCCTGCAGTGATTTTGGAGCCTGAGAGAATAAAGTCTGTCAGTATTTTCATTGTTTCCCCATCTATTTGCCATGAAGTGATGAAACCAGATGCCATCATCTTAGTTTTTTGAATGCTGAGTTTTAAGCCAGCTTTTTCACTCTCCTCTTTCACCTTTATCAATAGGCTCTTTAATTCCTCTACCAAACATTTAAAGAGGAAGTAACACAAATCCTTCCCAAATTCTTCAAAAATAGAAAAGGAGAGAACACTTCCACACTCATTTTATGAAGCCAGTGTTTTGATACCAAAACCAGACAAAGACATTACAAGAAAAGAAAATTACAGGTCAGTATCCTTGATGGTCATATATGTAAAAATCCTCAACAAAATGTTAACAAACTGAATATAATACATTCAAAGTATACACCATGATCAAGTGAGATTTATTCCAGGAACAAGAGGATGGTTCAACATCCAGAAATCAATTAATGTGATGTACCACATTAACAACATAAAAAATAAAAATCATATGATCATCTCAGTAGATGCAAAAGAAAAGCATTTGACAAAATTCAACATCTATTTATGATAAAAACAATGTGGGTATAGATGAGACATAGCTCAACATGATAAAGGATATGTATCAGAAGCCTGCAGCTAACATTGTACTCAATGATGAGAGACTGAAAGCTTTTCCTGTTAAGATCAAAACAAGACAAGGATGCCTACTCCCACCACTTTTGTTAAATAGAGTACTGGGAGTCTTAGCCAGAGCAATTAAGCAGGGAAAAGTAATAAAATGTGAGAAGTTGGAAGAGAAGTAAAACTATGCCTCCTTGTAGATGGTAAGGCATTATATAAAACACCACCAAAAAAACAAAAAAAGAATTGATAAATGAATTCAGTAAAGTCACTCCCAGACCTCTCCCATGATATCTGACTCCTGCTCCAGGGTCTCTTCCCAAAGTTCCCAAGATTCTGATCGCCTGGGCTTCCAAGCTTTTGCTTAGATTCTGTCATATTCCAGAGAACTCTGATAATTCCTACACCCAAGATTTTCTCCTGAGCCTCTAAGCATCTTCATGCTCTGGCATCTTCTTTGCTCTTGCTGGCCCTCTCCTTGAGCTCTGTCCCTTTTCTCAAGGTACCTCCAATCTCTCTTGAGGTTTCAGGCCCCTCATCTAGCCTACAATTCCTTTCCTGTGCTCCCAGTATGCTAAAATGGGCATAGGGAGGATCTCATTTGAACCTCATAATGAGCCCCATTTTTGCACATGATAAAACTGAGGATTAGAGAAATGAAATCGTTGACTTGAGATTACAGTTTAAATTGAAAGGCAGGGATTCAAATCCTGGTTTGAATCTAGAACCTACATTTTTATCCCCACACTATATCTCATTAAAAATAGCTATCCATTAGAGGAAAAGGACTGAATTCCTGGAACTGAATTAAGCGTTTCACTTAGGTAGACATTATTGTCACCATTTTACTTTGAGAAAATAAAAAACTAAGATTAAAGAACTAATAAATGGCAAAGCAAGGGCTAGAATTCTTCTGAATTCAAATTGATACACAGCCATTATTTCACTCTTTATCCCTGTGATGTACATGAGAACACTGAATCAGAAATGTTGAAGAACTTAAGAACAAAGTTTAGACTTCCCTGGTGGCTCAGTGGTAAAGAATCTGCCTGCCAATGCAGGAGACACAGGTTCGATCCCTGGTCTGGGGAGATCCCATGTGCTGTGGAGCAACTAAGCCACAACTACTGAGTCCTGCTGCAAATACTGAAACCAGCGTGCCAAAAACCCATGCTCCACAGAAAGAGAAGCCCACATATCAAAACTAGAGAGTAGCCCCCACTCGCTGCAACTTGCGAAAACCAACATGCAGCAATGAAGACCCAGAACATCCATAAATCTTTTAAAAACAACATTTATAAAGGGACAAAACTGTGGGTCTTCTTTCCTTCCTCTCATATTAACACTAAATAAAAGTCCACCTGTACCAAACACTCCCTCCAAGATCTCTTGAGGAAAGGAAATTACAACCAAAGAATTTGAGTGAAGGACAGGCTTTCCTGTCAAAAAGTGATCAAACACTGGCCCCTGCCCTCCAAGGGATGTATCCCACTGAATGGAAAACTGATCCCTCTTCAGTTCAGTTGCTCAGTTGTGTCCAACTCTTTGTGACCTCATGGACTGCAGCACGCCAGCCCTCCCTGTCCATCACCAACTCCTGGAGTTTACTCAAACTCATCTCTGTTGAGTCGGTGATGCCATCCAACCATCTCATCCTCTGTCATCCCCTTCTCCTCCTGTCTTCAATCTTTCCCAGCTTCAGGGTCTTTTCCAATTAGTTAGTTCTTCACATCAGGTGGCCAAAGTTTGGAGTTCCAGCGTCAGCGTCAGCCCTTCCAATAAATATTCCTTTAGGATGGACTGGATGGATCTCCTCGCAGTCCAAGGGACTCTCAAGAGTCTTGTCCAACACCACAGTCCAAAAACATCAATTCTTTGGCGCTCAGCTTTCTTTATAGTCCACCTCTCACATCTATACATGACTACTGGAAAAACCATAGCTTTGACTAGACGGACCTTTCTTGACAAAGTAATGTCTCTGCTTTTTCATATGCTGTCTAGGTTGGTCGTAGTTTTTCTTTCAAGGAGCAAGCATCTTTTAATTTCATGATTGCGCCCACCATCTGTGGTGGTTTTGGAGCCCAAGAAAAGAAAATCTCTTGCTGTTTCCACTGTTTCCCCATCTATTTCCCATGAAGTGATGGGACCAGATGCCATCATCTTAGTTTTTTGAATGTTGAGTTTTAAGTCAACTTTTCACTCTCCTCTTTCACTTTCATCAAGAGGCTCTTTAGTTCTTCACTTTCTGCCATAAGACTGGTGTCATCTGCATATCTGAGGTTATTGATATTTTCCCCAGCAGTCTTGATTCCAGCTTGTGCTTCATCCAGCTCAGCATTTCTCATGATGTACTCTGCATATAAGTTAAATAAGCAGGGTGACAATATACAGCCTTGACATACTCCTTTCCTGATTTAGAACCAGTCTGTTGTTCCATGTCCAGTTCTAACTGTTGTTTCTTGACCTGTATACAGATTTCTTGGGAGGCAGGTAAGGTGGTCTGGTATTCCCATCTCTTGAAGAGTTTCCCACAGTTTGTTGTGATCCACACAGTCAAAGGCTTTGGCATAGTCAATAAAGCAGAAGTAGATTTTTTCTGGAACTCTCTTGCTTTTTTGATGATCCAGCAGATGTTGGCAATTTGATCTCTGGTTCTTCTGTCTTTTCTAAATCCAGCTTGAACATCTGGAAGTTCATGGTTCACATACTGTTGAAGCCTGGCTTGGAGAATTTGAAGCATTACTTTGCTAGCATGTGAGAGGAGTACAATTGTGCGGTAGTTTGAGCATTCTTTGGCATTGCCTTTCTTTGGGGTTGGAATGAAAACTGACCTTTTCCAGTCCTGTGGCCACTGCTAACTTTTCCAAATTTGCAGGCATATTGAGTGCAGCACTTTAACAGCATCATTATTTAGGATTTGAAATAGCTCATCTGGAATTCCATCACTTCCACTAGCTTTGTTCATAATGATGGTTCCTAAGGCCCTCTTCACTTCACATTTCAGGATGTCTGGCTCTAGGTGAGTGATCACACCATCGTGATTATCTGGGTTGTGAGATCTTTTTTGTACAGATCTTCTGTGTATTCTTGTCACCTCTTCTTAATATCTCCTGCTTCTGTTAGGTCCATACCATTTCTGTCCTTTATTGTGCCCATCTTTACATGAAAATTCCCTTGATATCTCTAATTTTCTTGAAGAGATCTCTAATCTTTCCCATTCAGTTGTTTTCCTGTATTTCTTTGCATTGATCACTGAGCAAGGCTTTCTTATCTCTCCTTGCTATTCTTTGGAACTCTGCAATCAAATGTTGTATCTTTCCTTTTCTCCTTTGCCTTTTACTTCTCTTAGGACAAAGGTTTTTTTTGTTTTTGTTTTTTTTTTTTTTTGTTTTGTTTTCCTGTCTACTTTTTAGGGGATTCTAAGCATGGGGAAGAACAGAAATAAGCCAAAGTATTTGTTAGATTTTATTTTATTGGGTTTCAAAACCATTGTGGACAGTGACTGCAGCCATGAAATTAAAAGATGCTCCTTGGAAAGAAAGCTATGACAAACCTAGACACCATATTAAAAAGCAAAGACATAACTTTGCTGACAAAGTTCCATATGGTCAAAGCTATGGTTTTTCCAGTGGTCATGAATGGATATGAGAGTTGGACCATAAAGAAGGCTGAGTGCTGAAGAACTGATGCTTTCAAATTGTAGTACTGGAGAAGACTCTTGAGAGTCCCTTGGACTGCAAAGAGAATAAACCAGTCAATCCTAAAGAAATGAACCTTGAATATTTATTGCAAGGTCTGATGCTGAAGCTGAAGCTCCAATCCTTTGGCCAGCTGATGCAAAGAGACAACTCATTGGAAAAGACACTGATGCTGGGAAAGATCAAAGGCAAGAGAAGGAGAAGGCAGCAGAGGATGAGATGGGTAGATAGCATCACTGACCCAATGGACATGAGTTTAAGCAAACTCCAGGAGATAGTGATGGACAAGGAGGCCTAGAGTGCTGCAGTCCATGGGGTCTCAAAGAGTTGGACACAACTTAGCGACTGAATAACAAATTTGTTACAAATGAGAAATGTCATTTTATTTAGTATGTGTTAATAGGTTTCTGGAGCTGAATGAAAAGGAGTCCATGTCTATCCTCACCTTAAAGTGGGTACCAGGTAAGGAGGCTTAAAACTTGTGGCTGGGTCTTATTTTCCAGTAAGTCCCCAGAATCTTAATAGTCAACCAAATCAGAGAGTGGGGGTAGGGATGTTGGGCAGCCTCTCCCTACGGTAAGGATTGACCCTTGGTAGCCTTTTCCAGGCAAGTTCTAAGAATCCATACTGGGCAATGCCCGTTGGTTGAATAGTATGCACTCTGTTCTGCCCAGGCAAGGGTACAACATTCTGGAACTCAAGGGGACCTGCAGGGGTACGAGAACTACCACACAACAGGTCAGAGAGTAACCGTTCACCAGGCACCAACTCCTTGATCCTTGCAATGTCTTCGTAGATGATCTGTTGTGGTTGGAGTCTCTTTCCCCACAGCAACTCCAGTAGCAGCCTCTGGATTCGGGGGGACTTGAGCTGGTACAAGTCCATGAGACGTTTAAACTGTTCCATCCACGCAGCACTGTCTCTCGCATATCGCTTCTGCAACATCCGCAGAACATGGTACAAGGCCACAAACGTCTCCCATTGGGGGAGCTCTTCCTTGTCTTTAGAGACAGGCTGTGCCTTCTTTTCCAGCTGGGGCAGCTTGAGGGCCCTACCTTCACCCTTCAGAGCCCTGAGATCATTCTGAAACATCAGTGCCAGAGTTTGTTTTCCCACAGAAGCATGGGCACCTGTGAAAATATCTCTTGTGGCAGGATGAAAGTGTTGCATTCCCATCTCTTGGAGAACATGGGATAACTGCTGTGCCCGTGCACTCCTGTAAGGCTCTCCTAAAAGAAGCCAAGTTAGAGCCTTTGGATCTTGAACCCTGTAGGTCATTGATGGTAACGCTGATGTAGGGATGGGCCGGGACTTTGCTTTGTGAAATGTGGGGAGCTCACTTCTTCTCCCCAAGGCTCGGATGTCCAAGGACTCTTTATCCATAGAGGGATAGAAGGCTGTAGGAACATCCTTTCTGGTTTGATAAAGGTGCTTTACCTTCTTGACAGCAGTGGATAACTGCTGTTCTTGCTCCTTCCTATAAGACTCAGCTAAGGGATGCCAGCTGAGATCCTGTGTGGTCTGAGTCCTGTTAGTAGCTGACAGTAACACTGGCTCATGGATAGGGAATGGCTCTCCCCAACTCTCCATTTCTTTCCTTCTGATTGGAGGGATCGCTTTTATGTATACTGGGCTCAAAGCATCTTTATAGCATCGTGATATATCTCTGTGACCTCCCTGTAGGTTCTGCTGGAGGCGTTTAGCCACAGCTTTAAGACTGTACAGATGTGTTTGTTTCAAATATCCCTTTGAAGTGAGGTGCTTGAGGAGTTGGCTCAGTCTATGGAAACTGTCCCTTGAAAGTTGTTCTCCTGCTTCCAGTCTTACTAAGACATTACTAATCCAGTCCTCATCTGGGGAATCAAGCCTTTTAGCTGGCATAGAGGTAAGGGATGGGTACAGGGCTGTGGTTGGGGCAGGGGCAGGGGCCTGGCCCTCAGTCTTGCCCTTTTGAGAATCCTGAGACTGTAAGAACCACTTCAAGGTGCCATCTTTGGGCCTGCGTTTAGGTTTCTGTGATTCTCTGATAATTTCAAGTAAGTGAGACTTTGGCTTGTGGAGGCCTTTTGGGGTCTGTGTCTCCATTCCCATGACTTGTAAAAACATGCCCCTGCCTTTCTCCAAGAGCACATCCTCTTGTCTTCCCCATGATGTTGTCACAGGGTATGCTTTAAGAAGTTGACTTTCCTGTCCTTCCAAATCGAAATGATGCCCTAACACTTTCAGGACCATTCCCTTTTCTTTTCCCAGGGCTACAGGAAATGGTGTTTCGAGAGGGCTCTTCATAATTGTTGGCCACATAGTCTTATCCCTAACTGTGGGACTTACCTGTCCATAAAGCAATCTGTCTCTTTTAGGAGCCATTTCTTCTTTAGCTGTGTCTTCCCTTTTCTCAGCAAGAACCTCACTTACTGTCGCTGGCTTCGATAAGTTCACTCCTTCCTTTGGGAGCTCTGTTTTCCATACTCTCTGCTTTATTGGGAGCATTGCCTCTGTAAGTTTTCTTGGCTGTTCCTTCTCTTTACTCATACTCTCCTCATCCTTCTGTCTTGCCTTCTTTTCCTCCTCTTTTTTCTCTGCCTTCTCCATTTTTTCTTCTTTCTCCTCTTTCTCACTCAGACTCTTCTTCTCACGCAGAGCCTTCTCTTTCTTACTCAGACTCTTCTCTTTCTCACTCAGGCTCTTCTCCTCCTCACTCAGGCCCTCTTCCTCCTCACTCAGGCCCTCTTCCTCCTCACTCAGGCCCTCCTCTTCCTCTTCACTCAGACTCTCCTCCTCACTCAGGCCCTCTTCCTCTTCACTCAGATTCTCCTCACTTTGGCTCTCCTCCTCCTCACTGAGGTCCTCCTCCTCCTCCTCCATGTGTGGGTCCCTACCTTCCTCCTTGCTGAAGAGCTCCATCTCTTCCTCATGTGGGCCCTCTTTTACCTTCTTATGCAGCTTCTCTTTCTCCTGAGTCAGTTTCTTTTCCTTTTTCCTTATTTGGGTTGAACTCTTTTTCTTATGCTTCCCAGCCAAACTCTCCTCCAATTCCTCTTCACTCAGGCTTACTTTCTTTTCCTTCTTCTTCATCAGGTGTTTCCTTTTCTCTTTCTTGGGCAGAATCTCCTCCTCCTCCTCCTCCTCTCCTTCAATGAGCCTCTCCTCATCTATCCTCTTCTTAGTTGGAGCTTCCACTTCCTTCTCTAACAAACTCTCTGATAAGCCTTCGAATAGTATGTCTCTGATATTCTCTAATAACCACTTTACCTGGGTCTTTTCTGGTTTCTTCTCCTTGATTATCTTTAGAAGCTTCTTCAGCTGCTTTTCTCCTAACAGATTTTGCTGCTGAGCCTCTTTCAACATACTGTCTACCTGGGTTTTATCTAATAGTATATTTTCCTGGACCTTCTCTAATAACCTTTGGTCTTCCTCCAAGCCCTCTTCATCAGTCAGTATTCTCTCTTCAGTAGCTAGTCTGTCGTCTTCTAGTTTTCTCTCTCTCTGAACCAGCTGCTTCTCTTCTCTGGTTATTTCCTCTGGTTCTTTAGAAAATTCCCACCTCTGGCCATCAGTTTCACTCATTCCCATAGAAAACAATTGATCTTCCTCAGGTATTCCTGTTTCTTTCAATGGCACTTTATTCATTTCTCTAATTATTTTAACCAGGATCCGCATCAGGTGACTCTCTTTCTTCCTTATATCTTTTTCTCTGGAACTAGTCTCTCTTCCTTCAGAACTAATCCCCATCCCCATATCCAGTTTCCTCATTCCCTGTATACTCTCCTCTTGGATTCTTTTCTTTTCTTCCTTAGCAACACCCATCTCCTTGGCCCTAACGTCATAGGCCAGTTTCCCCTCTTCTTCAATAGTTTCTTTCTCTTCTTGAGTTGCTTTTTCCTTTCTCTTAGTTACACCAATTCCTTCCCTGGCTATTGCCCTTTCTTTCTTGGCAATGTGCCTCTCTTCCTTGCCCATAATACTGTCTTCCTGAGTCAGTCTTTTCTCTAAAGCCCTTGCCTGTCTTTGCTGGGACTTTTTGTCCATTTCACCGGCTTGTTTCTTCTCTTCTTGGGACAATTTCTCTTTTCTCCAGGCCCATTGTTTTATTCGCTCACTCTCTTTCTGACCCCATATTCTCTCTTTCTGGGCCTGTTTCTCCTCTGGTAGGGCTAGTTTTCTTTCTTGGGCCCATTGTTTTTTTTCCTTGCTGATTTTGTCCTCTTTTTCCATGACCCATTTCTCTTCTTTGGGGGACACTTTCTCAATTTTCTCTCTACTTTTCTCTTTTGAGACCAGTTTCATTTTTTCTCTGACTAGTTGGGTTTTTTCCTCAGCTGCTTCCTCTACTTTGGGAGTCAATTTTTCCTTTTTCTGATCCTGTCTCTTTCCTTCCTGGGCCTGTTTCTCTTCTTTCAGTGACAGTTTCTCCATTTCCCTAGCCTCTCCCTTCTCTCCTAGATCCAAGTTTTTCCCTGAGATCTGTCGTCTCTTTTTCTTAGTTATTTTCTCCACTTTCTGGGTCCCTCCCTCCTTTTCCCAAGCTTTGCTTGCCTTTTTCTGGATCTGTTTAACTTCTTGTTGTGACAGTTTTTCCTTTTCTCCAAACATTTCCTCCTCTTTTTGGCTTAGTTTCTGTCTTTTCCTGGCTAATTGCTTGTCCTTGGCATCTTCCTCCTTTTCCTTAGCCTGCCTCTCCTGGTCTACTTTCTCCGGTTTCTCAACTTGCTTTTCCTTTTCTTGGATTTGTTTCTTTTTACGGGCCTCTTTCTTCTCTATCATGAACGATTTCTTCTTTTCTCGGATCAATTTCATCTCTTGCTTTACCAAGCTGTGTCTTTTTAATGTCCATTTTCCCTCTTCCCCAGACAGTCTTTCCTCTTCTTTAGACAAATGTTCCTCTTCCTGGGCCAATTTTTCCCATTCCCATGCCTCTTCCTTATCATGTTTCTCCGTTTCCCCCATTTGTTTCTTCATTTTGCGATAGCTTTTCATCATTTTTTCAATTTGTTTCTCTAGGTTCTGGATTATTTCCTCCTTCTGGGTCAGCGCCTCCTCTTCCTCACCCAGCTCCTCTAGTTCCTCATTGAGGTCCCCCAGTGCCTCAACTAGCTTCTCCAGTTCCTCACCCAGCACCTCCAATTCCTTTCTCAGCTCTTCATCTTCCTCACTCAACTCCTCCTCTTCCTCCATCAGCTCCTCCTCTTCTTCCATCAGCTCCTCCTCTTCCTCCATCAGCTCCTCCTCTTCCTCCATCAGCTCCTCCTCTTCCTCCATCAGCTCCTCCTCTTCCTCCATCAGCTCCTCCTCTTCCTCCATCAGCTCCTCCTCTTCCTCTATCAGCTCCTCCTCTTCATGGAGCAACTTCCTTTCCTCCCAGGCAGGCAACCCTTCTTCCTGGGCCTGCCTACCTTCTTTGTGGTCCAGCGTAACCTTCTCCGAGTACCATGTCCTTTGTCCCCGGGTGACCTTTCCCCTCTCCCAGTTCACCCTCTTTCCTTTTCCTAGCAGTTCCTCTTCTTTCCCAGTTCCCTTCTTTTCTCCTTGGACTAACTTCTGCTCTGCCTTGGTTAACTTCTTTTGTGAGATGGGTGATATTTCTTCCTCCTCAGCTCTTTTTTCTTTTTGAAGGATCGATTTCTTGTCCTTGGTCAGTTTCTCTTTTCCCTGCATTAATTTCAAATCCTGCTTACTCAGTTTTCTTTCTTCCCCAATTATTTTCCCTTTTTGCATAGCTAGTATCTTTACTTTTTGGAATCTCATTTTGTCTGATACTTGGTGATCATCTAAGTAAGCAACTTTCTTTTTCTTGACTTTAGAAGACACCTTGCCTTTCTTTAACATTTTTTTAGCTCTTTGTTCTTGTTCTCCGAGTCCTACTGTCTTTTCTTCCTTGACAACCTCTGTAACCCCTTCTGTTACAACAGGTGTTTCTTCCATCTCCATGTCATCCAGTTCTGATGAGTCCTTTAAAAGAGGACAAATCTCCTGGAAGAGATCCCAGCTGGGCTCTTGGGGAGCAAGGATTGCCTGAGCCCAGTTCACCAACTCTTCACTCAGATCCCTTAACATTCTTGGATTGGAACTTGCTATCCTTGAGGTCACAAGATTGCAAATGTCATCCCGCCAAGATCTGGTTTCTGATTTGGTCGTGCGGCCAGGGATCCCAGACAAACCACGACCATCCTTTCTAAATACCTTTGTTGCATCATCTTCTTGCTCAGCAACCTGTATAACTTCTTTCTTGGGCTCTTCTGCAGTTGTTTCTGGAATTTCCTTCAATTTTCTCTTCTCTTTCAACTTCACACTTACTTTGTGATGGGTTTTTTTCATTGCTCTTTCCCAGAGCTTTTTCAGGTGTTCTTGTCTCTGTGCTTCAGGGATCACTTTTCCATAATCTCTCATGTACTGTTGATCTATAGCCTTCATAACTCCCATGGCCTCCACTGCCTCTCTGGCCTTCACTGCTTTTTTGATCTCCAAGGCTTTTGTGAGTTCTGTGACTTTTTTGGTCTCCAACACAACCTCCTTTGATTCAGCATCCTCTTTGGATGTGACTGGGCTGAGAGTACTTAGCGACAGCTCTGGCTCTGAGGCAACATCCTGAATGTCAATTTGATCTGATTCCTTGGCTTCTCTCTGTTCACCTTCATGCTCTAAAGTCACCAACACAGGGCTCAATTCTGTCTCTCCCTGCTTCCTGGAAATTTTCATGTCCTTTTTAACTGCAGAGATATTGGGAGAAAAGTAATTGAGAAAAACACAGAAGTCCTGAGTGAGATCCTCTGACACACCTAGTTCAATGAACTGCTGTAAAAGGTAACAAAAAGTACAGACGACAAAAGCTTTATGGCCCAGAAGTGCCTGCTCTTTTTCCATATCCCTAAAGAAATAAGACTTGGTATTTGTTGTGGGAAGACCCCCCAAAGAAGGAAATGGCAGCTCACTCCAGTATTCTTGCTTGGGAAATCCCGTGGACAGAGGAGCCTGGCAAGCTACAGTCCATAGGGTCCCAAAGAGTTGGACAGGACTGAAGTGAGTTAGGACAGCACAGCACAAAGAAATGAGACCTTGATATTTGTTGTGGGAAGATCTCCTGGAGAAGGAAATGGCAACCCACTCCAGTATTCTTGCCTGGGAGATCCCATGGACAGAAGACCTTGGCAGGCTATAGTCTATGGGGTCGCAAAAGAGGCACACACAACTTAGTGACTAAACAATAAAAACAAATTTGTTATGGGGTAGGTCTTTCCCAGAAAGGTTACTTTCTGTGAAAGAGTCCTTTCTTAAGTCTGTCACCACTGGTATCTTTTTATATAACTTGGGCTTATTGACCCTGCCTTTTGGTGCCCTAAAGTGGGCCCCAAATATACCCAATATGTTACCCCATACATACTGAGATTTTTGCTCTTTGCTGTAACACGTGTCATTCTTTGATCTGGTTTGGCGATCTTTGCAGGTTCTGACCAAATTTTGAGTGTTTGTTCATCAAGTTCACGATCCCTTGATATAACTAAAAGCAAAGGAGGTTTCTCCTCTCTGTGTGACAAGGTTAGGTTCTCATTTAACCGCTGTTCCACCTGAGTAAGCAGGTACTGGATACCACTAGGTTGAATTCCTAGCAGCTGGTCCAGAGAGATTTCTCCAATAAAGTCTTCCCTACAAAAGTCAAGGTAAAACAAGGATTATACCCAGCCATCAATAAAACCAAATTAGAGGAAAAGGAGGAGAAGAAGGAAGAAGAGAAAAGGAGGTAGTGGCTTAAGGATAGTGGAAGAGGCAGGGCTAAAGTAACCATCTAGGACAGAGTAGTTCAAGGTAAAAGATGGATAAAGAGGTAAAAATCTACAACAGTAAGGAATAGAGTAGTCAGAGTGACCCAAGATGCTTCTTTAGTTGGGTGATTTGGGGACTTGAGTCTCGAAGAATCTTAAGGAAATGAGGAAATGATGGAAGAGCAGGCTACTCAATGGACAGAAAAAGAGGGTTTCAGCTACAAATTGCCACTTGCCAAGGACATTTGCCATCTGCCTCTACAAGGATTAAGTCATGTGCAAATGTGGTTGTTGACCATCAACACACCCTGAACTGTGTTCAGGAGGTGGAGATCAGGAATAAGGCAGTCTGCTCTGGGAAAACTGGCAGAACAGATCTTTAGATGGTTAGATATTTTCAGGAACTGATTTTATGTGCCCAATTCCTTTTTTTTTTTCTTTTTTGAACTTTTAATTTTTTATTGGGATATAGCCAATTAACAATGTTGTGATAGTTTCAGGTGAACAGCAAAGGGACTCAGTCATACATATACATGTATCCATTCTTCCCCAAACCCCCTCCCATTCAGACTGCCACATAACATTGAGCAGAGTTCCATGTGCTTTACAATAGGTCCTCGTTAGTTACCCATTTTAAATACAGCAGTGTGTACATGACCATCCCAAACTCCCTAACTATCTTTTCCACCTGGCAACCGTAAGTTCATTTTCTAAGTCTGTGAGTCTCTTTCTGTTTTGTAAGATCATTTGTATCATTTCTTTTTAGATTCCACATATAAGGGATGTCATATGATATTTCTCCTTCTCTGTCTGATTTACTTCATTAAGTATGACACTCGCTAGGTCCATCAATATTGCTGCAGATGGCATTATTTCATTCTTTTTAATGTATGAGCCCAATTCTTGCATCTCCTCATATCTAGAAAAGCACCAGATTCCTTCATGGTGACATTTGCTCCTTGTGACTAGCAGAAACCTTCTGCAAAAATAGGCACTTGATTGTATGAACTCCGCCTTCACCAAAATCACATATATATTGACCTCCCCCTGCACACCTCCCCCCCCCCCAACTCTTTGGAGCATTTTCTCAGAAATATCTGAAATGCGGTCATAGCCTGAGCTATGATCCTCATTTTGCCCAAATAAAACTTAACTCCTGACTCTCATGTTGTGCTTTTTTTTTTTTTTTAAGTCAGTAAGGGATTGACAGTGTGTGGGGGGAAAGCAAAGAGAAACAAAGAACACAGGCAGAGGAAAAGAACAGAAAAAGTTGTGGGAAAAGGAAAAGAAGCATCAGATTTTGAAGGTTAGGAGCCAGAAGGAACAGAAGGGGATAAGGTTACTGACTTACTGCATTTCCTGGAGAGTGTCTCGTCTCTTCAGTAGAGCTATCAGCATGCTCTTAGTTTGGATGCCTGTGACTCTTACCATAAGGTATAAGGCCTTAGCCCGCACATTTTTATCACTGTCCATCAATCCCACAGCCAGGGGAATCGCAAAGAGACGGCTCATGAAGCCTAGCTTCTCCAGTCCCTCCCAGGCTGTCTCCCGGACCTCTGGATTGGAATGAGTTGTGTCTTCCATGAGGCGACAAGCAGTTTCAGAATGCCACCTTGGAGATACTTGATGGGAGGCAAAAATCTGTGCCAGGATACTGATATACGTCTTGTATTGCTCTATAGAACAGTAAACTGTGAGGTTGAGGATGGTCTCAATTATAGTATTGATAAGTCCTTCATCCAGTTTTCTTCCCATCCAATTTTGACTGGCCAAGTTTACAAGAATATCAAAGAAAGTTTGTTTTCCCAGCGTGGGTTTTCGGTCTGGTTTCCTCTTTGAGATTTTCTGTTTTATTGAAGTCACAGGTGACAGTGCCTGACTTCTGCTCAGTCCAGTCATGTCCCAGTCCTTATCTTGGTAGGATGAGTGGAGATCACAATGCAAGAAGACGGGGGTACCTTCAGGCCAAAGACGGGCACGGATCACTGAGTTGGGGATGTAGCCATCTGGAGGAAAGGGCCAAGGCCGCCCTTGACCAAAGAAACACCGTAATATCTGGTAAGGTTTCAACCCATCCCAGCCACCCAGTCGCAACTGAGGAGGAACCACGAATGGGGGACGATCACGCTTGGGAGTAAGAATAGGAAAATCAGTATACTTATCTTCCAAAAAATGCAATGTGGGTCCCTCCTGCATCACAGAGGACTTAGGCCTCTCTTCCTCCACAACATGGGGCACAGTATGGTCAAAGGCAATCATCCGCTTGTTAACAAGGGCCTCTAGCCCCCGTAATTCCTGCAACCCTTGACCAAAGTAGACAAATTTGGGTACAAATACTTTTTCGAATGAAAAGAAGAAGCTAGGCAGGAAGGGTTTTGGGGCTTCTTGTATGTCATCTGCATTGTTCAGGAGAGTAAGGTGAATCAGCTGGGCTGGAGGGAGCAGTTTTAAGCAGGATACCAGGTAAAGACTCTGGTTGAAAGTCAAAAGCAGGTCACCCCGGTCATTGGCAAAGCAGAGTGGGCCAAAATGTAACGCAGAGTCCAACTCACTTATGAGTTTCCCATGGAAGTCCCAGATCCGGACTAAGCCGCCAGTGTCCCCTGTGACAAAAAGTTTCAGGGAAAGGCAGACATCAAATGAAGTGATGGCACACCGGTGCAGGCATTCTGTCTCTTTAAAGTCAGATCTCTGCTTTGATCCTGGAGATGTCAGGAGGTTCTGATAACTCCAGAGATGCCAGTGGTGGTTCTCAGTGATGGCACCCACAGAACCTGGCAAGAGTATCACGTGTTTTAGGGGCCAAACACAGATAATTTTGCTGACAGGCTGCAGGACTACCCTGTTCCCCTGCAGCACAGCTTCTGTGAGGTATACAATATTATCCATGCCATAAGAACAGACCAAGGAGTACTCCTGGGGACCCTCCAGGGTAGACAATGCCAGGACTGCCCCAGAGTGAAGAATCTTTGCTACTCGGGCACAACTGTAGTGGGAGAGGATTCTCACAGTGCCGCTGTCATGCCCACTGAACATCAGTCCTACAAGGCCCTTACCCAAATGGTAGTGCCCATAGGCCAGGCATCTGACTCTATCCCCAGGGTTTACTGAAGGACACATAAGATACTTGGCTGTGCAAGGAGAGCGTGTTGCGTCAAACACCAGCACCTCTGAACCATCTGTTGCCACAAAGAGCTCCTCTCTGTGTGAGTCATAGGCCCAAGCCACAGCCTTATCCATGATAAGTAGAGGCCAGGTGATAACCAGGAGATCTCCCGTTACTGGAGATAAGAATCGCAACAGACCGTCCTTAGTGGCACATAGGATCCGAGTCCAATTATGGCCACAGCAGACCCGCCGCACCTCCTGGGGAGCAGAACCACAGACATTGAAGAGGCTATAAAAGTAGCGCAGGTGATACAATGAGAAATTGTGGTTAGTCTGGCAGAAAAAGGTGCTATTATCAATGAACTGCAGTCTCTGCATGTTCTTGTCAATGTCCAGCTGCCGCAGCAAGTTCCCAAAGGCAAGGTTCCATTCCTTCACTACACCTTCACCACCCGCTGTTAGTAAGGTATAGGTCTCTGACCGGCTTTGGATACATATCACTGATGAGGAATGAGCCTGGAAGCTGTGGAGGAAGTTTCCTCTGTCTAGACCCCAGGCATGGATTTCTCCATCCTTGTTTCCAACATAGAAGTAGCCCTGAGATAAACAAGTGAAGGAGCAGGTGATGGTGGAGCCACTGTTGATAGGAGTGAACTTCTTCACCTCTTCCAGCTGGCCCTGACCTTGGTGGGTGAAGACTCTCAGCTTATTCTCACAATGAGCCACCAGGAAGCCTGGGGGGCCATTCAGGGAAAAGCCCTGAACAAGCTCACCACCAGGCATAGGCACAGTTTGGGCCATTTGCAGGCCCCTGCCATTTGGCAAGATAAACCAGGTGACCACAGCCCCCAGGGTACCAGAGAGAAGCATCTCAGTTTCTGAGTCATAGCTGAGGCAGCTGATGGAGAAACGACAGGGGACCATACCCAGAGATATGAAGCCTTGATGGTGATCCCCAAAGAGCCGCAGGCACATGTCATCACAGTAAGCAATTAACATGTGATAGGGAGCTATGTGGACCATTGCTTGGATGGGTGGCACCTGAGCCATCACATGGAACTTTATCTTTTTTATCACTCCTTCCATTTCTGCAGCTTTCTTCTGTATCCAGAGTACTGCCTAGAATAGGATGAGAGATGAAAGCTTCACCATGGAGGAAGGCTACTCCCCAGTGTGAAGGGTAAATGGATCTCCCTGGTGGGCCAGTGGCTAAGGCTTGTGCTCCCAATGCAGAGGGCCTGAATTTGATCCCTGGTCACGGAACCAGATCCCACATGCCCCAGCAAAGATCAAAGATTACATGCTGCAGCTAAGACCTGGCACAGCTGAATAAATAAAAATTTTAAATGAGGAGTAGAAAAAAGTTGAATGTTTAGATCCCTTTTCCCTCTTGTGGGTCTAAGAAAAGACTGAATAGCTTGACTTTGGGAGTTTCCTGTTGCTAGAAGTCAGGTGTGTGATAGAAGCACTATTCTTAAGGCTCTTTTCTTGACCTTTAGCCTACTTTATGGAGAATGTGAATTCTGTCAACTTGATGACTAGAGAGGAAGACGGATCACTGCATCCAGGTCAGATTGGTATATGGAGATGAGCATTACAATGAGCTAGCTTAGAATCACCCTCAGCATCCTGAGATGAGGGCAGTTTAAGTATGATGCATGTAAAGTGGATTAGGAACGAGGTAGGGGACCTTCCCTGGTGGTCCAGAGATTAAGAATTTGCCTACCAATGTAGGGGACATGGGTTCATTCCATGGCCTGGGAATATTCACATGCCGTGGGGCAGCTAAGCCTGTGTGCCACAAATATTGAGTCTGTGCTATAGAGCCCACAAGCCACAACTAGTAGGCCTATGCAGCGTGACTACTGAAACGTGCGTGCACTAGAGTGCATGCTCCATGACAAAAGAAGCCACTTCAATGAGAAAGCCGCTCACTGCAACTGGAGAGTAGCCCCCATTCATCACAACTGGAGAGAGGCTGAGCCCAGCAACAAAGACCCAGTGCAGCCAAATAAATAAATACAATTTTTTTTTAAATGAGAGGGAAAAGGATGAGGTCACTTTACCTGCATTTGCTTTGAATACAGTTCCACCCAGTTTAAGGAAACAAAATAGTTGTCATCAGTGGAGTAGAAGCAGATGAAAGGTTTGCTCTCAGGATGGTGAGACTCTTGGCATAGAATCTCAGTCCAGTCACTCAGCATTTTCACATCACCCTCTGTCTTTTCACCAACCTGAGAGAGAGGAGTGACCTGAGCTAAGAGGGTTGAATCCCCACATACTCATTCATTTAATGAATATTTATTGAGGGATTAGTGGTAATCTGTTCTTTCACTAACCAACATTTATTCACCCTCCTAGAAAGCACAACTGGGGGAGCTATCCTCTCCTCCCTCACCCTCAGAATGCATCCTAATTCATCACAGTATCTGCCAGCCTTCTTCACCAAAGTTCTGTGAGAGAAGTAAGCCCCAACACCCCAACATATCTATTCTATATAATAGGTATTAATTCTTCCCTATGCATCAGGAATGCTACTAGTTATGTACCATCCTTAAGAGAACTGAGAAAATAGCCCCTCAAATCATTGTCTGTGTCCTATGGGTCAGATGAGGTACCACCTTTGAGAAAGGCTGGTGGTATGTTTGTGACAGACACTGGGGATATGATGCTAAGCAAAAGAGTTATGGGCTAAGCTCTTAAAAGATAAGAGTCCAGTGGAACAGGTGCTAAGCAAACAACTAACACATGACTATATGTTTGTATGTACGTATGCTCAGTTGCTCAGTTGTGTCCTACTCATTGCAACCCCATGGACTGTAGCCTGCCTGGCTCCTCTGTCCATGGGATTTTCCTGGCAAGAATACTGAAGTGGGGTGTCATTTCCTCCTCCAGGGGATCTTCCCAACCCAGGGATCGAACCCATGTCTTCCTTGTCTCCTGCATTGACAGGCAGATTCTTTACTACTGAGCCTTCTAACAAATGACTATACAAAACAAAATCTTCAAAAGAAATACAATCCTATATGAGAATGACAAAGGAACTCAACCTTGGTAAATATCTCTCCCTGTCACAGTTGGACCAAAACTTTTAAGTTCCCGCCTGCACCCAAAGGACCACTCCTGTCACAATCACAGACATGATATGTAGCCTCTGGGAAACTCATGCTTCACACACGTGGAATGCCCACCATGTGTGACAACTAGACCCTTGTGGCATGCACCTCCTTCACTATTCTCATGGGCATCCATGGAAAACATGTTGTTGACAACACAGAGTTAGCTGTGCTTCAGCTCCAATATTCTGAATTCTGACTCAGTGGAGTGTGTGTGTGTGCACATGTGCACACACTTCACACACATGCATCTCTCAAGAGAAGTTTGTTTCTTTTCAACATGTTACTAGTACAATACACACTACCTTCTAGTGACTGTAGCATCTTCCTAGGATATATATCCTTATTTATATAAGGATATCCTTATAACAAGCATATGTGAACTCCTCATTCTGACTAACCAAAGCTGAGGCTCAATAACTTTACTTTGGAAGTCCCTCTTAGCAGACACTCATACTATACCTGCCTCTTGAACAATCGTCCATGAATTTAACTCTCCAAGTCTCTCTGTATTAGAATGTGGACTATGACCACCTAGGCTGGCAAGTGAAATACTCAAGTTCAGTTCAGTTCAGCTCAGCCACTCAGTCATGTCCAACTCTGCGACCTCATGGACTGCAGCACGCCAGGCCTCCCTGTCCATCACCAACTCCTGGAGCTTGCTCAAGCACATGGCCATTGAGTTGGTGATGCCATCTAACTATCTCATCCTCTGTCGTCTCCTTCTCCCCCTGCCTCCAATCTTTCCCAGCTGCTGCTGCTAAGTCATATCAGTCATGTCCGACTCTGTGCGACCCCATAGATGGCAGCCCACCAGGCTCCTGTCCCTGAGATTCTCCAGGCAAGAATACTGGAGTGGGTTGCCATTCCCTTCTCCAGTGCATGAAAGTGAAAAGTGAAAGTGAAGTTGCTCAGTTGTGTCTGACTCTTCGAGACCCCATGGACTGTAGCCTACCAGACTCCTCCATCTATGGGATTTCCCAGGCAAGAGTACTGGAATGGGGTGCCATTGCCTTCTCTGTCTTTCCCAGCATCAGGGTCTTTTCCAGTGAGTTAGATCTTCACATCAGGTGGCCAAAGTATTGGAGTTTCAGCTTCAGCATCAGTCCTTCCAATGAATATTCAGGATTGATTTCCTTTAGGATGGACTGGTTGGATCTCCTTGCAGTCCAAGGGACTCTCAAGAGTCTTTGTCAACACCACAGTTCAAAAGCATCAATTCTTCACTGTTTAGCTTTCTTTATGGTCCAATTCTTACATCCATACATGACTACTGGAAAAACCACAGCTTTGACTAGATGGACTTTTCTTGGCATAGTAATGTCTCTGCTTTTTAATATGCTGTCTAGGTTGGTCACAGCTTTTCTTTCAAGGAGCAAGCATCTTTTAATTTCATGATTGCACTCACCATCTGCAGTGATTTTAGAGCCCAAGAAAAGAAAGTCTCTCACTGTTTCCACTGTTTCCCCATCTATTTGCCATGAAGTGATGGGACCAGATGCCAGGATCTTAGTTTTCTGAATGTTGAGTTTTAAGCCAGCTTTTTCACTCTGCTCTTTCTCTTTCTTCAAGACGTTCTTTAGTGCCTCTTCACTTTCTGCCATAAGGGTGGTGTAATCTGCATATCTGAGGTTACTGATATTTCTCCTGGCAGTCGTGATTCCAGCTTGTGCTTCATCCAACCCAGCATTTCTCATGATGTACTCTGCATATAAGTTAAATAAGCAGAGTGACAGTATACAGCCTTGACGTACTCCTTTCCCAATTTAGAACCAGTCTGTTGTGCCATGTCCAGTTCTAACTGTTGTTTCTTGACTGCATACAGATTTCTCAGGAGGTAGGGAAGGTGGTCTGGTATTCCCATCTCTTGAAGAATTTCCCACAGTTTGTTGTGATCCACACAATCAAAGGCTTTGGCATAGTCAATAAAGCAGAAATAGATATTTTTCTGGAACTCTCTTGCTTTTTCTATAATCCAGCTGATGTTGGCAATTTGATCTCTGGTTCCTCTGCCTTTTCTAAATCCAGCTTGAACATCTGGAAGTTTTCAGTTCATGTACTGTTGAAGCCTGGCTTAGAGAATTTTGAGCATTACTTTGTTAGCATGTGAAATAAGTGCAATTGTGCGGTAGTTTGAACATTCTTTGGCGTTGCCTTTCTTTGGGATTGGAACGAAACTGACCTTTTCCAGTCCTGTGGCCACTGCTGAGTTTTCCAAATTTGCTGGCATACTGAGTGCAGCACTTTAACAGCATCATCTTTTAGGATTTGAAAGAGCTCAGCCGGAATTCCATCATGTCCACTAGCTTTGTTCATAATGATGGTTCCTAAGGCCCTCTTGACTTCACATTCCAGGATGTCTGGCTCTAGGTGAGTGATCACACCATCATGGTTATCTGGGTCATTAAGATTTTTTTTTGGGGGGGGGGTATAGTTCTTCTGTGTATTCTTGCCACCTCTTCTTAATATCTTCTGCTTCTGTTAGGTCCATACTGTTCCTGTCCTTTATTGTGCCCAAATTTGCATGAAATATTCCCTTGGTATCTCTAATTTTCTTGAAGAAATCTCTAGTCTTTCCCATTCCATCGTTTTCCTCTATTTCTTTGCACTGATCACTGAGGAAGTCTTGCTTACCTCTCCTTGCTATTCTTTGGAACTCTGCATTCAGATGGGTATATCTTTCCTTTTCTCTTTGCCTTTAGCTTCTCTTCTTTTCTCAGCTATTTTTAAGGCCTCCTCAGACAACCATTTTGCCTTTTTGCATTTCTTTTTCTTGGGGATGGTACAGTGTCACGAACCTCTGTCCATAGTTCTTCAGGCACTCTATCAGATCTAATCCCTTGAATCTATTCCTCACTTCCACTGTATAATCATAAGGGATTTGATTTAGGTCATGATGACCTGGATGTTCAAATGACCTGAATGATCAAATGGTTTTCCCTTTCTTCAATTTAAGTCTGAATTTTGCAATGAGGAGTTCATGATCTGAGCCACAGTCTGCTCCCAGTCTTGTTTTTGCTGACTGTATACAGCTTCTCCATCTTCGGCTGCAAAGAATATAATCAATCTGATTTTGGTATGGCCATCTGATGAAGTCCATGGGTAGATTCAACTCTTGTGTTGTTGGAAGAGGGTGTTTGCTATGACCAGTGCATTCTCTTGGGAGAGCTCTGTTAGCCTTTGCCCTGCTTCATTTTATACTCCAAGTATTAATACTTCTTTACTCAAAATGCCCATCATGCCTGCTGCCTACATCCACAGAGGCTTTGAAACGGTGCTGAAGCCATTATCCATAACTCAGAATCTCTATCCTCCTTAAAATTCCCACTGTCAGATTTTTGTATATTCTCAGAGAATACAGAGAGCTGGAGAACTTTAAGCATGACTCAGGGACAGCCACAGAGTTGAGAGGATCATGGTGTCTGATCATGATATTCCCTCTTCATTGAACCAGAAGCCTCATTTACACACCCTTTGCTGCTGCTGCTGCTGCTAAGTTGCTTCAGTCATGTCCAACTCTGCGACCCCATAGACGGCAGCACACCCTTTATGCCTTAGTTAATCACCATTCCTCTCCTCCTTTCCAGACTTCATGTACAAATATAATTTACTCACTCATTCAGCACTGTCACTGCTCATCTACAGAAGAACTCTAAAAGAAAAGGATATCTTAAGCCCAAGCAGTGTGTCTGTACCTGGCACTACTGTTACCTACTCTGTGTCAATCCCCACTCCTTGCTCTTCCTCCTCCTTCCATCTCGATAAAACTTGGAACTTGATTAAGGTGATCATGGACTCAGATATTCTGGAGAGCGGTACTGACGCTGACACTCCAACACTTCAGCCACCTGGTGTGAAGGGCTGACTCACTGGAAAAGACCTTGATGCTGGGAAAGATTGAGGCAAAAGGAGAAGTGGGTGACAGAGGATGAGATGGTAAGATAGCATCACTGACTCAATGGGCGTGAGTTTGAGCAAACCCCAGGAGATAGTGAAGGACAGGGAAGCCCGGTGTGCTACACAGTCCACGGGGCCACAAAGAGTTGGACATGACTGAGCACTTGAACAACAGTGACAACAGAGTAGCACCATGGTACCAAGGCTGGCACAACCCTGTGCTCTCTGACCTTCTCTCTTTTACCTACTTTTAATTTAAAGCTGGAAATGTGGCAACTATCTTGTACCCGTATGATACTAAGCTGAATACTAAACAGGTAAAAAAGGGAGTAAAAAGGAACACGATTCTTTGACACCATGTAAGACAAAGATGCCTCCTGCTTGTTTAATCCATTTAAGGCCATTTTCTGGTTTTCGTTTAGTTTTTGCAGCACATGTTCTAATTATAACTAACGTTATCATATTAATCTAGACTTGGGAGTTGTTTAGGGCTATGAGAGGGCCCTTCCAAAGTGGATCACATGTTGCTTCTGCCACAGGCTGCCCTGGCAGGGATAGAGAATTAGTCGAAGCCCACCATGCGTGTATCTCTCATATACGTCACCTGTTTATCCTTCAGGATGCCCTTTAAGAGGGGTTTCAAGTCCTTCCACTCAGGAATAAGTCTGGGTGATGTTGACGTTCTTGTGATATCCCAGCACTTAAAAGACATCTTGGATTATAGAATCTGTGGGAGCAAAAATGACTGAATTACAATGTCTGATGTGAGACTGGAAAATAAGGAAACTGAGAGAGAGAAGAGCAACAGGGAAACAGAGAAGGGCAGAAGCAAAATTAGTCCTTTAGAAACAGAAGAAGCTCTTATTTCAGAAAGATAGGGGCCAGGACTTCCCTGGTGGTACAGTGGATAAGAATCTGCCTGCCAGTGCAGGGGACACAGATTCCATCCGTGCTCCAAGATTTCACAAGCTAAGGAGCAACAAAGCCCATGTGCCATAACTATTGAGCCCACGCTCCGCAATGAGAAGCTGCTGCAATTAAAAGCCCGCACACTGCAAGGAAGAATAGCCCCTGCTTGCTTCAACTATCGAAAGCCTGAGTGCAGCAGCGAAGGCCCAGTGAAGCAAAACAAAACAAAACAAAACAAATAGGGGTCAGAGTGAACTACTGATACTTGCAACATGGATGAATCCCCAAAACGTTATAGAACATATACTATTTGATTCCATCTATTATATGAAATTCTAGAAAGGAATCATTGAACCTATAGGGACAGAGAGCAAATGAGTGACTACTTGGGGCTAAGAATTTGGAGGATTGCCTACGCAGGGGTTGGAGAAGGCAATGGCACCCCACTCCAGTACTCTTGCCTGGAAAATCCCATGGATGGAGGAGCCTAGAAGGCTGCAGTCCATGGGGTCGCTGAGGGTCAGACACGACTGAGCGACTTCAATTTTACTTTTCACTTTCATGCATTGGAGAAGGAAATGGCAACCCACTCCAGTGTTCTTGCCTGGAGAATCCCAGGGACAGGGGAGCCTGGTGGGCTGACGTCTATGGGGTCGCACAGAGTTGGACACGACTGAAGCGACTTAGCAGCAGCAGCGGCAGCTAGCCAGGGGTAAAAGGGAACATCTTGCAGTGATAGAAATATTCTATATCATGTCTTTGGTAGTTGTCACATGGGTATATAAATTCGTCAAAACTCACCGAAACATACACTTAAATGGGTATACTTTAGTACATGCAAATTATACCTAAATATGGTTTCTAAAAAAAGATAGGAATGAAGTAGGGGTTTTTATGAAATCTGCAATAGGAAAAAATGTAGCAAAAGCAAGCTGTTAGGTGAGCTTAAGTGAGTCAGTTGTAGCACAGGTGAAACAACACAGGAGCCTGGCTTTCCAGCCCTCCTGTAACTCTCTTCATTGGCATGCTCATTTCTTAAGACATAATTTTGTAGACACAACTGTCTCTTTCCTCATCACAACTGAAGCCTTCATGTATGTGAAAGTCACTCATCTGTTCCACATAGATTCACTCAGCGTTCAGTATATGCCAGGCTCTGTGCTGAGGGCTAGAGACAAAGCAGTGAACAGGAATGTCTATCTGCCTGCATCGAGTTTACTACCCAACACAGAAGGCAGACGCTGAACAAGATGCCAGACTGAAATAAGCTGAAAGTCTCCTACTACACACTCCTTAGAGATGCTGGGTAGAATAACAAGTAGCTCAATTCCAGGAGCCAGAAATGAAGAAAGGGTTAGGGAGAAGGACACAACAATAAGTGCAAACTGCTTCTGTGATGCTCCTGAGGAGATGTAGTTTTCAGGGCCTCAAACTGACCCTAATGACTGGGAATTAGGGTAGTACTGCCTTGGCTAAGAGAGGAGAGAGGACTTGGGCCATGAGAGAGAGGGACCCAGGGCTTCGCTGGTGGTCCAGTGGTTAAGAATCTGCCTGCCCTAGGTAGGGGACACAGGTTCAATCCGTGGTTCAGGAAGATCCCACAACTAAGCCCACAAGATGCAACTACTGAAGCCCGTGTGCCTAGGGCCCATGCTCTGCAATAAGAGAAGTCATCACAATGAGAAGCCTGTACGCCTCAATGAAGAGTAGCCCCCGTTCACCATGATTAGAGAAAGCCAGTGTGCAGCAACAAAGACCCAGCACAGACAAAACTAAATAGATAAATAAAGAGAAAAGAGAGCTAGGGACCCAGAACTGAGACTCCTCCATTACCTTAGAGAGTGATACTTCCACAGACAGAGCTGGCTTATGACCAGCTTCATGAAAGCTTACACACCTTTAAATCTTTTTTCCATGCATGAGTTGAGAATGTACACACCTCCATATTCAGGAGATAACTAAATGGGTATCATCAAGCTCCAAATAATTCTCTGACACATTATCTCCCAAAGAAGAGAAGGAAGGAGAAATACCACAGAGCATACGAATAATCCTTTCTAAAGAAATTATTTAAAATTTGCACCTGAGAGGGTAATGAGCTACATGGGTAACAAAAATCTCCTTTACAAGGTCTTAGCATTCTCTGCAGAGGTTATCTGACATCTGCTGTTCTCAAATGAAATTCCCAGAACATTGAGCCATATTTAATATTATGTTATAGGTGTATATTAAAAAATCTAAGGAAGCCACCAAAAACAAAGAAGCAAATAGACTGTATGATTTAACCAGGGGGAAGGGAATAGGAAATAAAAGAAATATAAATCAATCCAATAGGGGAAATATAAGACAAAACATAAGAAGGAAAAAAGATGTCATGTAAATAGAAATAAGGTGATAGAAACAAATCTAAATATGTTATCATCATAATAAGTACAGACTAAACTCTTTAGGTAAAAGACAAATTTTCAAACAAATATTGTATCAGTTCAGTTCAGTTCAGTCGTTCAGTCATGTCCAACTCTTTGCGACCCCATGAATCGCAGCACTCCAGGCCTCCCTGTCCATCACCAACTCCCGGAGTTCACTCAGACTCACGTCCATTGAGTCCGTGATGCCATCCAGCCATCTCATCCTGGGCCGTCCCCTTCTCCTCCTGCCCCCAATCCCTCCCAGCATCAGGGTCTTTTCCAATAAGTCAACTCTTCTCATGAGGTGGCCAAAGTACTGGAGCTTCAGCTTTAGCATCATTCCTTCCAAAGAAATCCCAGGGTTGATCTCCTTCAGAATGGACTGGTTGGATCTCCTTGCAGTCCAAGGGACTCTCAAGAGTCTTCACCAACACCACAGTTCAAAAGCATCAATTCTTTGGCGCTCAGCCTTCTTCACAGTCCAACTCTCACATCCATACATGACCACAGGAAAACCATAGCCTTGACTAGACGGACCTTAGTCGGCAAAGTAATGTTTCTGCTTTTGAATATACTATCTAGGTTGGTCATAACTTTTCTTCCAAGGAGTAAGTGTCTTTTAATTTCATGGCTGCAGTCACCATCTGCAGTGATTTTGGAGCCCCCCAAAATAAAGTCTGACACTGTTTCTACTGTTTCCCCATCTATTTCCCATGAAGTGATGGGACCAGATGCCATGATCTTCGTTTTCTGAATGTTGAGCTTTAAGCCAACTTTTTCACTCTCCTCTTTCACGTTCATCAAGATTCTTTTTAGTTCCTCTTCACTTTCTGCCATAAGGGTGGTGTCATCTGCATATCTGAGGTTACTGATATTTCTCCCAGCAATCTTGATTCCAGCTTGTGCTTCTTCCAGTCCAGTGTTTCTCATGATGTACTCTGCATAGAAGTTAAATAAGCAGGGTGACAGTATACAGCCTTGATGTACTCCTTTTCCTATTTGGAACCAGTCTGTTGTTCCATGTCCAGTTCTAACTGTTGCTTCCTGACCTGCATACAGATATTAATGCATATATATGGAATCTAGGAAAATGGTACTGATGAGCCTGTTTGTAAGGGGGCAGTCGAGACACAGACGTGGAGAACAGACTTGCAGACACACTGTGGGAAGGAGAGGGTGGGGTGAATGGAGAGAGTAGCATGGAAACCTTTACATTATCATATGTAAAACAGATTTCTTTCTTTCTTTCTTTCTTTTTTTTTTTTTTGCTGTATGACACAGGGAACTCAACCCCACGCTCTGTGACAATCTAGAAGAGTGGGATAGAGTGGAAGGTGGGAGGGAGGTTCAAGAGGGGAGGGGACATATGTATACATATGGCTGATTCATTTTGATATATGGCAGAAATCAACACAACATGGTAAGGCAACTATCCTCCAATTAAAAATAAATAATTTTTTTTAAAGACAACCTTTCAGATTATATTTTTTCAAAAATGAATAACGTATAGTTGTATGCTGTTAGTAAGAAACAAATCAAATATTTAAAAACATCGAAGCTTTAAAGTATCATTATTAATATGGTCTTCTATTCTGAAAATCATCTGAAAACAAGAAAAAGAATGAAAAGATCTTTGCAAACTCCACATTCAGCAAAACCAAGGAGATGAGTATAATTGGAAGAGAATAAATTACATGTAAGGACTGAGAAAAGCAGCTGAAATTGGGGGCAATAATGAAATAGGAACTGGAAACAAGAAAGTATGAAAAAAAAAAAGGCTTCCCTAGTGGTTAAGTGGAGTAGGCAATGGCAACTCACTCTGGTATTCTTGCCTGGAGAATCCCATGGACAGAGGAGCCTGGTAGGCTGCAGTCCATGGGGTCGCTACGAGCCGGACACGACTGAGCGACTTCACTTTCACTTTTCACTTTCATGCATTGGAGAATGAAATGGCAACCCACTCCAGTGTTCTAGCCTGGAGAATCCCAGGGATGGAGGAGCCTGGTGGACTGCCGTCTGTGGAGTCGCACAGAGTCGGACACGACTGAAGCGACTTAGCAGCAGCAGTGGTTAAGAATCCGCCTGCCAACACACGGAATAAGGGTTCGACCCCTGATCCTGGAAGATCTCACATGCCATAGAGCAACTAAGCTCGTGCACTGAGCCCACATGCCCTACAGCCTGTGCCTTGCAAAAGACAAGCCACTGCAGTGAGAAGCCCACCCACTGCAACTAGAGAGGAGCCCCCTCTCACCGCAACTAGAAAAAGCCTGAGGGGAAAAAACGAAGATCCAGGGCAGCCAAAAATAAATAATCAATTAATTTAAAAAATAATAATAGAAACTATGGAGGAACATTTGAGCATAAAGAGAGACAAGCAGAGGCAGATGTAAAAAATATGAGGAAAATTACATTTCCCAAAGGTGAGGGTCTCATCATTTGGGTCTTCCTACTTGTAACTACGGCTGCAAGAAACTGGGAAACAGAGGAAGGAGGGCTGCTCAATCCTTTATAAAAGTCACGTTTATGATGGGAGACAAGAAGGGAGCTTTAGTTTTGGTTTTGGTTTTGTTTGTTTTGGCTGTGCTGTGGGGGTTTTCCTGGTGGTTCAGTGGTAAAAAATCCACCTGCAATGCAGGAGACGTAAGAGACTCGTTTGATCCCAGGGTTGGAAAGATCTCCTGGAGGAGGGCACTGCAACCCACTAAAGTATTCTTGCCTGGAGAATCCCACAGACAGAGGAGCCCAGTGGGCTACAGTCCATGGGTTCTCAAAAAGCCAGAAGTAACTGAAGCAACTTAACAAGCATGCATGCATGTGCGACCAGGGATTGAACACAGGCCACAGCAGTGGAAGCCTGAAATCTTAACCACTAGACCACCAGGCAACTCCCAAGAAGTAAGCTTTAATGTTATGAAAACCAGCTAACTTGGAACTCTACTCTGACTCCTTCAACATACCCAGGAACCTCTTGCAAAGAACTAGTCTGAGAAAACTCAGACAATGATGTGTAAGAAGAAAAGAATGAGTATAATATTAATCCAAAGCTAAGAAATGAACTGTTCATAGGTTCTTGAGGCAAGAATACTGAAGTGGTTTGCCATTCCCTTTTCCAATGGACCACGTTTTGTCAGAATTCTCCATGACCCGTCCTTCTTGGGTGGCCCTGCACTGCATAGCTTATAGCTTCATTGTGATCCATGTGATCATTTTGGTTAGCTTTCTGTCGTTCTGGTTTTCATTCTGGAGACTGTGGGATTGTAGTACTTGCTTCTCCTGTTTGATCTCTGATGGATGAGGATAAGAGCTTGTGCAAGCTTCCTAATGGAAGGGAGGCTTGCTCCTTGGAAGAAAAGCTACAACCAACCTAGACAGCATATTAAAAAGAGACATCACTTTTCTGACAAAGGTCCACATAGTCAAAGCTATGGTTTTTCCAGTGGTCATGTATGGATGTGAGAGTTGGACCATAAAGTAGGCTGTGTGCTGAAGAATTGATGCTTTTGAACTGTGGTATTAGAGAAGACTCATGAAAATCCCTTGGACAGCAAGGAGATCAAACCAGTCAATCCTAAAGAAAAACAACCCTGAATATTCACTGGAAGGACTGATGCTAGAGGTGAAGCTCCAGTACTTTGGCTACCTGATGCAAAGAGCCAACTCACTGCAAAAGGCCCTGATGCTGAGAAAGATTGAGGGCAGAGGATAAGGGGAAGACAGAGAACGAGGTGGTTGGATGTCATCACCAACTCAATGGCAGGACACTATCAAAAAAATAAAAAGACAACCCACAGAATGGGAGGAAATATCTGCAAGTCATCTATATAGTGAGGGTATAATATCTAGAATATATAAAGAACAGTTAGAATTGAATAAAAAGACAAATAACCCAAATTAAAACTAGGCTAAGGATTTGAAATGACATTTCCCCAAACAAAAAATGCAAATGGCTAATATCCACAAGAAAAGATGCTCAACATCATAAGTCTTTAAAGAAACGCAAATCAACAAAATACCACCAAATATCCACTACAACAGCTATACTTTTTAAAAATGGAAAATAACAGGGGTTGGCAAGGATGTGGAGAAATTGGAATCAAATTGTCAAAACTTGGAAGGCCATCCTTGATAGGTAAGTGAATAAATAAATTGCAATACCTCTAGACAATGGAACATTATTCAGTTCTAAAAAGAAGTGAGCTATTAAGACATGAGAAGACATGGAGGAACATTAAATGCTTATTATTAAGTGAAGGAAGCCAATCTGAAAAGGTGACATACTGTATAATTCCAACTATATGACATTCTTGGAAAGGTAAAACAATGGAGACAATAAAAAGATTCGTTGTCAGGGTTGGATGGGATGAATTTAGAGAAGAATAGGCAGAGCAGAGAGAATTTTTCTTCTGGTTTTTTGTTTTGTTTTGGCCACGAGGCACGTGGGATCTTAGCTCCCTGACCAGGGCTTAAACCCATACCCCTTACACTGAAAGGTGAAGTCTTAACCACTGAGCCACCAGGGAAGTCTCTCAGAGACAATTTTTATGGCATAGAAAACACTCTATGATGGGACTTCCCTGGTAGTCCAGTGGCTAAGACTAAGCTCCCAATTCACATGGCCCAGGTTTGATCCCTGATCAGGGAACTACATCCCACATGCCACAACTAAAGATCCCACAACTAAGCCCCAGAGCAGCCAAGTAACTAAATGAAAGAAAGTGAAAAGTGAAATTTGCTCAGTCATATCTGACTCTCTGCGAATTCTGCAGGCTAGAATACTGGAATGGGTATCCTTTTCTCTTCCCACCCCAGGGATTGAACCCAGGTCTCCCACATTGTGGGCAGATTCTTTACCAGCTGAGCCACAAGGGAAGCCCAAGAATACTAGAGTGTGTAGCCTATCCCTTCTCCAGTGGATCTTCCTGACCCAGGAATCAAACTGGGGTCTCCTGCATTGCAGGCGGATTCTTTACCAAATGAGCTATCAGAAAAGCCCCAATAAATAAATATTTTTTAAAAAATATGATATTAAAGTGATGGATATATATCATTATCAGTTCAGTTTAGTCGCTCAGTCGTGTCCGACTCTTTGCGACCCCATGTACTGCAGCACGCCAGGCTTCCCTGTCCATCACCAACTCCCAGTTCAGTTCAGTTCAGTCTCTCAGTTGTGTCCGACTCTTTGCGACCCCATGAATCGCAGCACGCCAGGCCTCCCTGTCCATCACCAATTCCCGGAGTTCACTCAGAGTCGCATCCATCGAGTCAGTGATGCCATCCAGCCATCTCATCCTCTGTCGTCCCTTTCTCCTCCTGCCCCCAATCCCTCCCAGCATCAAAGTCTTCTCCAATGAGAGGAAGCAGAAGATATTAAGAAGAGATGGCAAGAATACACAGAAGAACTGTACAAAAAGGATCTTCACGACCCAGATAATCACAATGATGTGATCACTCATCTAGAGCCAGACATCCTGGAATGTGAAGTCAAGTGGGCCTTAGAAAGCATCACTACGAACAAAGCTAGTGGAGGTGATGGAATTCCAGTTGAGCTGTTTCAAATCCTGAAAGATGATGCTGTGAAAGTGCTGCACTCAATATGCCAGCAAATTTGGAAAACTCAGCAGTGGCCACAGGACTGGAAAAGGTCAGTTTTCATTCCAATCTCAAAGAAAAGCAATGTCAAAGAATGCTCAAACTACTGCACAATTGCACTCATCTCACATGCTAGTAAAGTAATGCTCACAATTCTCCAAGCCAGGCTTCAGCAATACGTGATCTGTGAACTTCCTAATGTTTAAGCTGGATTTAGAAAAGGCAGAGGAACCAGAGATCAAATTGCCAACATCTGCTGGATCATGGAAAAAGCAAGAGAGTTCCAGAAAAACATCTATTTCTGCTTTATTGACTACGCCAAAGCCTTTGACTGTGTGGATCACAATACACTGTGGAAAATTTTGAAAGAGATGGGAATACCAGACCACCTAACCTGCCTCTTGAGAAATCTGTATGCAGGCCAGGAAGCAACAGTTAGAACTGGACATGGAACAACAGACTGGTTCCAAATAGGAAAAGGAGTATGTCAAGGCTGTATATTGTCACCCTGCTTATTTAACTTCTATGCAGAGTACATCATGAGAAACGCTGGACTGGAAGAAACACAAGCTGGAATCAAGATTGCCGGGAGAAATATCAATAACCAACTCCCAGAGCCTGCTCAAACTCATGTCCATCAGGTCGGTGATGCCAAATATATTTATATATATACTTTTGCCCAAACCTGTAAGATGCACACCAAGAATGATAAGGCATGGACTTGGATGATTATGCTCTATCAATGTAGGTTCATCCTTGATGAAAAATGCACCATGCTGGTGAATGATGATACTGAGGGAGAGGTAATGCATATGTGCAGGTAGGGAATATATGGAAAATCTCTGTATTTTCCTCTCAATTTTGTTATAAAACTGAAAGTGCTCTAAGAATATTTTTAAAAATATCTTTATGACTGATTTGCTTTTTGTATGACAGAAACCAATACAACTGTTAGGAAATTTTCCTCCAATTAAAAAAAGATTTTAAAAAATCTTCACTTAAAAACTTGTATAGAAGTATTCACAGTAGCATTATTCATAATAGCCCCAAAGTATAAACAATCTAAATTTCCATCACTGGTGAATGAATTAAATTTGTTTTTTCATCCACATGAAGGAGAGTACTGGAACATGCTGCAAAATGGATGAAACTTGAAAATACTGTATTATTCTAAAATATTACATAACTGCATGAAAGCATCTGGACACTGGATAATAACATGAAAAACTAATCATAATGAATTTCAAGTGTGAAATTCTGAGCTGTGGGGTTATGAGTATTGGCTCTGTTATTTATACTTTCCTGCAGCTTATCTAATTGTAAAAAAGGAATTCCTTGGCAGTCCTGTAGTTAGGACTTGGCATTTTCCCTGCCGTGGTCTGGGTTCAGTCCTTGGTCAAGGAACTAAGATCCTGAAAGCCATGCACTGCTCAGCCAAAAAAGAAAAAAGCTAGTTCCAAAATAGTCAACAACTACTTGTTGACATTTTACTTTGTAACATGTACTTTGCTATCCACTGGTTATCCTAAGATCAAAAGCAGTCTCTGTCCTCAAGGAACTTAAGTGGTTAAAATTCAGTGATTGCTGTAATGGAGCACGTGAAGCTGCATGCTATGCCACAGAAGATTCTAGGGGGAAAACATAGGTTCTCAGCGCAAGAGGAGTATGAGGGGGGCTGCTCATGCAGATAATGCATTCCAGGAGGAGAGTATGGCACAGACACTGAAAGTATGATTTGTGCCCAAAACTGCATAGGAGTTACTATTTTTTTAATTTTTAAAATTTATTTTATTGTATGGGGGGGGGCGCTTCACTGGGTCTTCATTGCTGCATGCAGGCTTTCTGGTTGCAGCGAGCAGGGGCTACTCTCTAGCTGTGGTGTGTGGGCTTCTCACTGCAGTGGCTTCTCCTGTTGCAGAGCACGGGCTGTAGCGCTCAGGGTCAGTAGTTGCAGCACGCAGGCTTTGTTGCTCCACTGCATGTGGGACCTTCCTGGAGCAGGGATCAGATCTGTGTCCCCTACATTGGCAGGTGGATTCTTAACCACTGGACCACTGAAGTCCCAGGAATTCAATTTTTATCTTGAGTAGTTGTTAGAAAAATACTTCAAAACAATTTTATTAATGTATTATCTGATTTAGAGCAGTGGGAAAGGAAAATCAAATTATGAGAGCAATATAAGAGATTTAGGGGTTAGAAACTATGGGCTTCCTCGATGGTGCTAGTGGTAAAGAACCTGCCTGCCAGTGCAAAAGATGTAAGAGACAAAGGTTCTATCCCTGGGTCAGGGAGATCCCCTGGAGGAAAGCATTGCTTCTCCTGGAGGCAACCCACTCCAGTATTCTTGCCAGGAGAATCCCATGGACAGAGGAGCCTGGCAGGCTACTGTCCATAGGGTCGCAAAGAGTTGGACATGACTGAAGGAACTTTGCATGCATGCACACAGAATCTATGATCTTGAAAATTAGTTGGTGGGGAGGGTCAGGAAAGGAGAAATCTATAATGGTTCCTGGGTTTCTGAGTTGGCTGTGAATGAAATTTGGTGCATTCAGATGGACTAAAGAAGTAAGAGCAGGTATGGAAGAAAGATCAGTTTGATTTTGGATTTGTTGAGATGGTTATGGAATATCTAAATGAAGACAACTGGATATGTGGGTCTGGAGATCAGGAAAAAGGTCTGAATTGAAACAAATATGAAAATGATCAACCCATAGGGAGAGCTGAAGCCAGGCACCCAGAGGAGTGTGCTCACAAGGAAATATGCAGCATGAGAGGGGACTTGATAAGCAGATAACTGGGGAAGCACACTGAGAAAGAACAACTATAGGAAGATAGGATGTTCTCCCAGAAACCAGAGGAGGAGAGTTTCGTGAAGGTAGATCAACTGTAGCAGAGATGTCAAGTGAGATGAACTGAAGAGTGGATTGGCAAATGCTACTGGCATCTTTAATGAGAACAGTATCACAGAAGAGTGATTCTTAAAGTCAGATTGGAGGGAGCTGAGGAGCAAATGAAAAGTAAGAGTACATCATGAGAAACGCTGGGCTGGAGGAAGCACAAGCTGGAATCAAGATTGCCAGGAGAAATATCAATAACCTCAGATATGCAGATGACACCACCCTTATGGAAGAAAGTGAAGAAGAACTAAAGAGCTTCTTGATGAAAGTGCAAGAGGAGAGTGAAAAAATTGGCTTAAAGCTCAATTCAGAAAACTAAGATCACGGCACCTGGTCCCATCACTTTGTGGCAATTAGATGGGGAAACAGTGGAAACAGTGGCTGACTTTATTTGGGGGGGCTCAAAAATCACTGCAGATGGTGATTGCAGCCATGAAATTAAAAGACGCTTGATCCTTGGAAGGAAGTTATGACCAACCTAGACAGCATATTAAAAAGCAGAGACATTACTTTGCCAACAAAGATCTGTCTAGTCAAGGCTATGGTTTTTCCAGTGGTCATGTATGGATGTGAGAGTTGGACTATAAAGAAAGCTGAGCGCTGAAGAATTGATGCTTTGAACTGTGGTGTTGGAGAAGACTCTTGATAGTCCCTTGGACTGCAAGGAGATCCAACCAGTCCATCTTAAAGGAGATCAGTCCTGGGTGTTCATTGGAAGGAATGATGCTAAAGCTGAAACTCCAATACTTTGGCCACCTGATGTGGAGAGCTGACTCATTTGAAAAGACCCTGATGCTGGGAAAGACTGAGGTCAGGAGGAGAAGGGGACAACAGAGGATGAGACCGTTGGATGACATCACCGACATGATGGACATGGGTTTGGTCCATGGACTCCAGGAGTTGGTGATGGACAGGGAAGCCTGGTGTCCTGCGGTTCATGGGGTCGCAAAGAGTCGGACATGACTGAGTGACTGAACTGAACTGAACTGAAGAAACTTAAGTGCAGCTTTTCAAAAGCTTGGAGATGAAGGGGAGAGAGGGAGGAGGGGAGAAATCGAGAGAGAGAGAGAGAAAAGTAGAAGAGTATATAGGGTCAAGGAAAGTTTTTTTTTTAACTCTATTTTTCATTATTAAATTCAATAGATATGATTCCTGTCAAATTGCTATAAAAGTCCTGAAATACTTTCTCTGAATTTCTGTACTTGTTGAGGACTGGAGCAAACAGTTCCTGGCTGCCATTACTAAGGGGGACTGCCTTAGGGATTCCTACAATTCCAGGCATTTCTCTCCCACCTAGCAACCTCTCTTACTACCTCACTTCAGTTTCTACCACCAGGAAACTTTAAACCTTCCGAAATCTTGCATATGTCTGTCTAGGACATGCATGGGAAGACCAAATGCCTGCGTGCTCGGTCACTCAGTCTCGTCAGACTCTTTGCGACCCTATAGACTGTAGCCCAGCTGGTTCCTCTGTCCATGGGATTTCCCAGGCAAGAATTTCCTCCTCCAGGGGATCTTCCCAACCCAGAGATGAAATCTGCATTTCCTTTGTTGGCAGGTGGATTCTTTTACCACTGGGCCACTTGGGAAGCCCAAAGACCAAATGATTGGTCCCTAACCGGTACAGATGAACCAATTTGCAGGGCAGGAATAGAGACCTAGATGTAGGGAATGGCTATGTGGACATGAGGCAATCCAGAGATGAATTGGGAAATTGGGACTGGTGTATGTACACTGCCATATATGAAACAGACAGTTAGTGGGAACTTGCTGTATAGCGCAGGGAGCTAGCTCACTGCTCTGTGGTGGTGTAGATGGATGGGATGGGGCAGGGGGCGGGAGGATGAGGGAAGTCCAAAGGGAGGGGATATGTGTATATAGATGTAGCTGATTCACTTCTTTGTACAGAAGAAACTAACACAACATTGTAGAGAACTATACCCTGGTTTTTAAAAAAGGATTGTTTTAAATGAGATAATTAAATACGGTTAAATGGTGTTGGAGAAGACGCTTGATAGTCCCTTGGACAGCAAGGAGATCAAACCAATCAACCCTAATGGAAATAAACCCTGAATATTCATTGTAAAGACTGATGCTGAAGGTCTGATACTTTGGCCAGCTTAAGAGAAGAGCTGACTCATTGGAAAAGACCCAAATGCTGGGAAAGACTGAGGGCAGAAGAAGAAGGGGGCAAAAGAGGATGAGATGGTTGGATGGCATCATCGACTCAATGGACATGAGTTTGAGCAGACTCCGGGAGTTGGTGAAGAACAGGGACGTCTAGTGTGCTGCAGTCCATGGGGTCACAAAGAGTCAGACACGACTTAGCAACTGAACAACAACAAATGTCAGGAGGGGGATGCCACAAAGGAGGGAGAGTGCAAACACAGGAGAGAATGGGCTGCTACATTGGGCTGATATGAAGAGAAATGAGGGTTGGTTCCCACAATCCCAGAGGCTCCCTGAAGTTTTCTCTGGTAATTTAAGACTTGGAGCTCTGGCTTAAAAAAAACGGAACATGTCTGATACTTCTGTCCAAATCCTGGGCTAGGGAATTCCCTGGTGGTCCAGTGGTTAGGACTTGATGCTTTCACTGCATAGGCCCAGGGTTCAACCTCTGGTGGTGGAGCTAAGATCCTGTAAACCTCTCAGGGGGAAAAAAAAAAAAAAATCCTAGGTTGACACTCCATTTCACCAGGTTTGCAGTGAGAGGCATTTCAGTTTAACCCCTCTTGGCCTCAAGGAGGAATGCCCCTCTCTTTCTCCCTATGAAAACCTTTTAAAAAATAAAGTGAGATACCGAAATTCAAGAGATTTTGCAAAAGAAAAAAAATACAGTAAAATTCAGGAGGCTATTATTGTGAGAGAAGTGAAGGGGCATGTTGTGATTGAGGGAGAATAGGAAAGATGAAAAATGATGCTTGAGAATGAAATAGACTTACATGTATAATCCTAGGTTCTGCCACTTCAGTTTCTTCTTTTTTCCCTTTAGGTTTCTCAGACTGAACAAAGTCTTCTCTCACATATATCAGATACCTTAATGAGCTCAGTGGCTCATTAAGTTGCTCAGATACCTCAATGCCCCTCAATATACATTCTCCAAGTTGGTAAATTTTTACTAACATCATCCATCACAGGTTTCCCATCCCCTCCTTGTTCGCTCCTAGCTCATACTCCACAGAAGATAATATGCCCCTAATTCTAGAAGAGACAGACTGTATCACAGCTTCCTATAGAAAGAGTGTCACTAGCTCCATCATAATGGTTCAGATCTCCCAACCCCCGCCCCCCACACACTATGTCCAGTGGGGCACAGCACCAGCACTGTTGAGAACCTCAAAATTCCCACATGAGTTTGAGGAGCACTGGGAGCAGGGAGAATCTGGCCCTTTGAAAATATGGCAGTAGGATGGAGAGGGCATGTAAACTGGACTTGCTCGACAGAGTGGCTTTCCGGAGGGTGACCATTTCAGGTAGCACAGCCAGATGACTACAGACACTGTGTTGGGATGTGATGTAGTTAGAGGAGCTTTGCCATTTTATATAAATTTCAATGTATGTTTACATATGCCAGGCACTATTTTAGGAAGTGTTTATGCACTGCTCCAACAATACCTTAAATCAGGGTTGCCAGATAAAACACAATTATACTTTAATTTGATTCCCAGTTAAATTCGAATTTCAGATAAACGGTATTTGGGACATGTGCTTAAAAAAAAAAGAAAGAAAGAAAGAAAGAAAGAAAAAATTGTCCGTCTTTTAACTGAAATTCAAACTTAACTGGAGGTTCCACATTTTCATTTGCTGACTGCAGCCCCACAGAAGGTACTGTGATGCCCTGGTCCGGCCACACAGCTAGAACGTTGCAGAGCCTGAGGCAGAGTCCAGGCATGTTCTTAGCTATTATGCCATGTCACCGGATCTGCGGGGATGCGCATTTGAGGCTCTGGCCTTTATGACAGAGGCCGGGCATCAGCGGCCGCGGGGGCCGCTGCCCCTTTGTGATTATAAAGGGGCTTCTCGCGCCTTGTACGATGCCTGCGCCCGAGCCCCACCAGGCCAGATGAAGCCACAAAGCAAAACCTTTTATAAAAACACCAGTGGTAGAAGATGGAGCAACATTATCCAAACATTTCTCTTTCTGCGCTAACCCTCACAGGCAAACACGCAGCGCGGCAACTGGAGGGCGAACTAGAGAGAGTGGCCCCGCTCCGTCCCTGTGCAGGTTGGTCGGAGGAGGGACGCGCGAATGAGTCACTCCAACACTCCCTTCCGCATCCGGCCGGCCCTCTGCGAGGACCTCGCCCCCGCCTTGCTTGGGCCGGGAGGCGCGGCCACAGTATTTGGCGGGAGAGCACGCGAGCAAGGGGGCGGGCACGGGGGGCGGAGCTGGCGCCCGCGCACAGGCCCTGCTCCACCCGGCGCCGCGCTTCCCACACCTGAGGCTTCTCGAGGCTTGCTTCGCCTTCTCCCGCTCGGTGGCGCCCTTTTTTGGCCTCTCGCGCTCTTCTGCCTCTTTTCTCCACGGGTCTCGCGGTTTTCCCGCTCTTCAGTTCGGAGACACCAGAAGGGAGGGACAGAGAGACCCGCGTGAAAGGGTGGCTAGTCATACGCGATCTCTCTCTGGGCGGGAGATTTCGTCCCTCCAGGCAGGAGACTTGGAACAACACCCACGCCGGAGTCGAGTGAACTACGACTCCGGTTTGGGCCGCGGAGGCGGGACATTTCCCAGCGTCTATGCAGAGCTCTTTAGGCCAAGTCTTTCTCCGTCTCCTGGGGACGTGACGGGTAGAAGTTTGGATTTTTCCAGTGTGCTGCTGAATCATGCAGTTTCCAATACCATCCGTCCCAAGTTTCGTTAAGTTCCGCCTTTCACTTCAGTCTTAGCTTGTTCCCTAGGGACCCCAGGCCATATGAAAATAGGGAAAGGACGGCGCGGGGGCGTGGGGGGCGGGGGTGGTGGGAAGGTGCGGCTGCAGCTCCCGGGATGCGATGCTCGTGGGGAAGCTCCTTGGGGTTTACCTTGCCATCAGGCCAATCCACCTGCCTAGTGTTGCCTGCCATAAGTAGGTAGCTGTGAAGGCGGTGTTGGGAGTGGATGGGACCCATAACCCCTGACCTACACAATGTTGGGAAACTAGTTCCAGTGTGCTGCTTGCCTGGTTTCTTGTGTTTCTTGGAGACGGCCAGGGAATTACAGCTCTCTGGAGACCCTGGGGAGAGAGGGAGCTTTCCCAGGAGGCCCGACGGGGTCACCTCTCTCCTTAAGTAGTTCAACTGGACCCGACCCAAACTCAAATCATTAAAAAAAAATTTTTTTTTTATTGTGGTCAAAGTCACATAAAACATACTATTTTAACCATATTTAACTGTATAGTTCAGTGGCACTAAGTACATTCACATTGTTGCGCAGCTCTCACCATCATCCATCTCCCCAATTTTTCACCTTCCTAAACTGAAACTCTGTCCCCATTAAACACTAACTCCTGATTCCCCCTTCCCACCCTACCCCATCTCCTACCCCCAGCTGCTGGCATCTGCCAATGTACTTTCTGACTCTATGAATTTGACTCTTCGTCTAGTCAAGGCTATGGTTTTTCCTGTGGTCATGTACGGATGTGAGAGTTGGACTGTGAAGAAGGCTGAGCACCGAAGAATGGATGCTTTTGAACTGGTGTTGGAGAAGACTCTTGAGAGTCCCTTGGACTGCAAGGAGATCCAACCAGTCCATTCTGAAGGAGATCAACCCTGGGATTTCTTTGGAAGGAATGATGCTAAAGCTGAAGCTCCAGTACTTTGGCCACCTCATGAGAAGAGTTGACTCATTGGAAAAGACTCTGATGCTGGGAGGGATTGGGGGCAGGAGGAGAAGGGGAGGACAGAGGATGAGATGGCTGGATGGCATCACGGACTTGATGGGCGTGAGTCTGAGTGAACTCCGGGAGTTGGTGATGGACAGGGAGGCCTGGCGTGCTGCGATTCATGGGGTCGCAAAGAGTCGGACACGACTGAGCGACTGAACTGAACTGAAGTATCTCTAGGTATAAGTGGATACAGTATCAAATCATTCTTGATGCTTCCCAGCACTTTTTTTTTCCTAAGTCCATTCACTGCCATACCCAACTTTTCAAACACATACTCCCATTCCCTTTCCCTCAACTAATAACCCTGCTTCTCACTTCACTGGGAAAATGTAAGCTATCAGAAGAGAATCTCCAGACTCACCCACCTACCTACTAATCTACATCTGTGCCTATGTATGAATGCTCCCCTAGTGCTCATCCCACAACTAAACCACGATTTGATCTAACTCTAGTCTCTCCACTTGGGCACTAGATCTTACCCTTTTTTTATTTTAAAATTTTAAATTTATTTGGTTGCACCAAGTCTTAGCTGCAGCTTGTGGAATCTAGTTCCCTAACCAGGGATTGAACCCAGGGCCCCTGCATTGGGAGCACAGAATCTTAGCCACTGGACCACCAGGGAAGTCCAATCTCACCTATTTTTGTTTATCAATTTCTCTCTCTCTCTCTCTTTTTTTTTTTTTTTGGCCAAGTGGCTTGTGGGATCTCAGTTTCCCCACCAGGGATTGAACCCTGGCCTGCAGTGAAAGCCACCAAGTCCTAACCATTGGACCACCAGGGAATTCTCTGTCAAGTTCTTGACTCCAGCAATTCCCTTACCTTGAAAAACACATACACACACGTGACTTTTATTTCCTTTCTCTCATCAACTACAGTCACATTTCTAGCAAAGCTACTAGAAAATATCTGTATTTCGCTTCCAATTTCTTTTCTCTTGTTCTGTCTTTAAAGCAGTCTAATCAGACTTTTGCACTCATCACTCTACCAAAACTGCTCTTGTCAGGGTTACTAATAATCTTCATCTTGCTAAATATAATCACTGACTTTCAATTATTTTCTGCTTGACCTGTTAGCAGCACTTGACACACTTGATCACTCCTTCCTCCTTGGTACACTTTCTTCACTTAGTTTCTGGTGAGAGGTTTCTTGATTTTTCTATTCATTAGCATTCCTCAGTTTCCTAGGCTGACTTCTCCCTGCCCTTGTAATGTTAGAGCTCCTCAGGCTACAATCCTTGTTTCTCTTTCCTTATCCACAACCACTTGCTTGGTCATCTCATCCAGTCTCTTGGATATTTTTAAGTATCATCTATATACCAGCAAGTGCCAAACTTATGACCCCACTACAAACCTGTCTCTTAAACTCCAGACTTATATCCAGTGGCCTTCTGGACATCTCCTCTTAACTGTCTCATAGGCACATCAATCTCAATTTGTCCAAAACTGAATTCATGAACTCCTAATCTTCTTCCTAGTACCAACTCTTTGTTAATCTTCAACTAACTTGATGGTGCCTCCAGCTTTCCAACTGGTCAAGCCCCAAACCTTGGGGTCATCTTTGACTCCTTCTTTCTCTCCTGTTCACATCCATTCTGTCAGCAAATTCCAGTGGCTCCACCTATAGAAGGGTCCAAAACTGCCCAATACTCATTTCTACTGCCTCTTTCTCCCTGGTTCAGACCCACTGCCATCTTTCCTCCAAATTGTTGTAGTAACCTTGTCATTAATCTCCCTGTTTCCATTCCTGCCCCCAGCCTCTGACTCCCTTACCACAGTCTATTCGCCACAAATAGGATGCTTTTTGAATAAGAAAATTGATGTGGGTTTTTTGGTCAAGATGTGTGCGGCTTGCGGGATGTTAGTTCCACAACCCGAGATTGAACCCTTGCCCTCAGCAGTGAAAGTGCAGAGTTCTAACCACTGGACAGCCAGGGAATTCCATGTAAATTAGATTTTTTTATCACTCATCTTCTCAGAACCCTCCTATGGTTTCCATCAAATGCAGGGTAAAAGCCAAAGGCCTTAAAATGACCCCAAAGTTGTTATAAGATATATGAACAATCTGTAGGATACCCCAGAACTGAGAAAGAATACCTGGAGAAGAACAAATTTGGAAGAATTCTCCCATTCCAAGGTGGTGGAGGAATATCTTGCACATAGTAATTTAATTTCAGAAGTTTCATGCACCCCTGAAGCACAACCAGATCTCATTTAGCAAAACTCTGCTCAATTAGAAAACTACATGGAAGAAACCTAAAGGATAACTGATTCAGTGTCTTCAACAAATCAATAGTGTGAAAAAAACTGGAGAGAGAGGAGTGTAAATATTTAAGATTAAGTCTTCAGTTCAGTTCAGCTCTGTCATTCAGTCGAGACCCCCTGGACTGCAGCATGCCAGGCCTCTGTGTCCATTACCAACTCCTGGAGTTCACTTAAACTCATCTCCATTGAGTCAGTGATACCATCCAACCATCCTCTGTCGTCTCCTTCTCCTCCTGCCCTCAATCTTTCCCAGCATCAGGGTCTTCTCAAATGAGTCAGCTCTTTGCATCAGGTGGCCAGAGTATTGGAGTTTCAGCTTTAACATCAGTACTTCTAATGAACACTCAGGACTGATCTCCTTTAGAATGGACTGGCTGGATCTCCTTACAGTCCAACGGACTATCAAGAGTCTTCTCCAACACCACAGTTCAAAAGCATCAATTCTTCAGTGCTCAGCTTTCTTTATAGTCCAACTCTCACATCCATACACGACTACTGGAAAAACCATAGCCTTGACTAGATGGACCTTTGTTGGCAAAGTAATGTCTCTGCTTTTTAATATGCTGTCTAGGTTGGTCACAACTTTCCATCCAAGAAGTAAGTGTCCTTTAATTTCATGGCTGCAGTCACCATCTGCAGTGATTTTTGAGTCCCCAGAAATAAAGTCAGTCACTGTTTCCCCATTTTTTCCCATGAAGTGATAGGACTAGATGCTTTGATCTTAGTTTTTTGATTGTTGAGCTTTAAGCCAAATTTTTAGGGAGCGTAACAATATAATCCAGTATGTAGTCCTTGTTTGAATTCTGATTCAAACAAATTAAGCATAAAAGGTCACTTTTGGGAACAACCAGGGAAATTTGCATAGAGTATTGGATAATAGTAAGGGATTATTATTTTGTTAGCTGTGAAAATTTTTATATAGCAAAATTTTATTTTTTAGAGATGAGTATCAAAGGACTTAGGGTCCTTTGATATTAAAGACATCATGATGTCTGGGATTTATTTTAAAATATTTCAATTAAGGAAAAAATAGATGAAGCAGTTTTTGCAAGATGTTTATAATTAAGTGATGGTGTGATAGGGATCTGGGGGTTTGTGATAGTGCTTCTACTTTAGTGATTGAAATTTTCCATAATAAAGAGAAAATACAAACAAGCCCTGGTCTCTGCCATTCTGGTAGAGGCAAAAGGATATCCAGGTCATCATAGCCATAGCCAGTACCATCCATAGAATTTAAGAGCCATATATAGACTTCCTGACTCTGGGGCAACAGTTAAGACTATTTCTTGTCACAGTGTTTTATTTGTTGTTTGTTGACCAGAAGACCCACCCACTGAAATCCTGCAAAATAGATTTGATAAGTATTACTATTCCCTTTCCGGATCTTTCTAGGAATTTGTCCTTTTCATCTGTATTGTCACATTTATGGGCATAGAGTTGTTTATATTAGTCTTTACCCTATTAATGTCTGTAGGGTCTGTAGTGATGTCTCCTCTTTCATGCCTTGTATTTGTAATATATATAGTCTTCTTTTTGACACAGATAAGTAAACAGATGCCAGAAAGGAGAAATGATTCAGGTCAGGGCTGCAGAGCCAGCTGGACCATCCTTACTTCTGCTACCTTGCCTGGCTATTGGGTTGATCATCCTTTTTGAGACTCCGTATCCCCAGCCCCCAGCTTGCATATACTCCATACTCCAGGCCTAGTATGTAATCTGACATGGAAGAACTCAACTACATACTCAGGGTTCTTGTTACCCTTGCCCTCCAAGGTGAATCCAACTTCTCAAAATGTTCTGTTGTCCTCTATTCTTGGATTCCCCACAAAAGCAAACTCAGGTGGAGGGAGTAGAATAAAGGAGAGGTTGGGATGGAGGGTGGCAAATAGCATAGATGGGCTACTTGCTAGAATCTGTTGGTTTGGCTTACCTGGAAAGGGGCAGTTTTGAAGTCTTCATAGTGGGAAGAGGAGATCTGGGAGGCTCACCATTACTGGCAGTGACAACTTCCTCCACTTTATTAATGCTTTCCCTTTAACTTGTCTTTTTTTTTTTTTTAAGGTTTACTTATTTATGGCTGTGGTGGGTCTTCATTGCTATGCACAGGCTTTCTCTAGCTGCAGTCAGCACGGGCTTCTTGTGGTGTGTTCTTTTGTTGTGGCACATGGGCTTAGTTGCTCCATGGCATGTGGAATCCTCCTAGCCCAGGGATCAAGCCAGTGTCCTTTGCATTGCAAAAGGATTCTTAACTCCAGACCACCAGAGAAGCCCCTCTTGTCTCCTTAATCACTAGAGGGAAGGATCATAAGTCCCTAGAATGTCTAGGGCCTATTAGAGTTTACACCTAATCTTTCAAATTTTTATTCTATCATTCTCCCCAAAACCGATGTCTAGGTTGGCAAAGGAAGTGAAAGACATAGCCTTCCCTGCTTTGCTTTCTGCTTTAACTTCAAATGGCCTCATCTTTTAATGCCATCCAGTAATGAGGTCACCAAGTAGTGCTGGCTAGAATTTGAAGTTTTTCCCATATTCTGAGGATTTTCTTAGCACCCACCATACCGGCTGTTTGGGAATTAGGCATTAGCATGCAGAACTATGATCAGAGAACAAGAGTCTGCCTCCACTGTGTACCTCCAGGATCCAAGGGCAAAATGCTAGGTCTTTTGGTTCTAAAATCCATTTTCTTTCCATTGTATCAATGCCTCTTATATTAATGCCAAATATACATTCATTTTTGTGCCAGGTGCTTCCCTTCCTCTGGTCTTTAGGGGAGAATGGTGGGGGGCAAGGAAGAAAGAGGACAAAGACAGATTCTTCTGCCAGAAGGCCTCTGAAGGGTAAGTGCTGCTGGCTCTGGGGGAGTTTTCCCACTCTCAGAAGTAGGTGAGTGTCTGGTCTCCCTGGCTACCTTCCTAGAGAAGCAATGTTTGAAGAAAAAAGGACCCATCACGGTGCTTGTTATAAATGAGAACCTCCTCTTTATTCCACGTATAAAAGCTAGTTTCTGGAACTGGCCAGGGAAAGAGCTTTGGCCTGGCTCTACCTCCCTGTGAGTCCTAGGGGTAAAGGTCTAGATCCTGGTGACAAGGCCTTTCTCCAGGTAGGCATGAAAAGTCCTGCCCCCTCCAGTCCCAAATCAGAGAGTAGGAGCAGCCACATAAGACAGTTCATTGGTTAGGTGTAAATCAGCTTCTGGCAGGCTCTTCCAGGCAAGCTCTAAGATCCCATACTGGGCAATGCCCATGGGGAGCATGGTACGCACATTGTTCTGCCCGGGGAGGGGAACCACCTCCTGGAATGCCAGAGGCTCTTTATGGGCTTGAGAGCCACCACAGAGCAGGTGGTAGAACAACCGCTCCCCAGGGGCTAGCTCGACGGCCCTTAGGGCATCTTTGTAAGTGACCTCTTGGAATTGGGGCTCTTCTCTCAGTAGCAGGTCCTGCATCAGCTTCTGGATTCGAGGAGACTTGAGCTGGTATAGGTCCATAAGACGGTTGAACTGTTCCATCCACGCAGCACTGTCTCTTGTGTATCGCTCCTGCAACATCCGCAGAACATGGTACAGTGCCACAAATGTCTCCCACAGAGGCACCTCCTCCTTTACTTTTGAAATGGGTCGTGCCTTCTTCTCCAACTTGGGCAATCTGGCAAACCTGCCCTTATCCTTAAAAGCCCAGAAGTCTTTCTGAAACATCAGCGCCAGGGTTTGTTTTTCAACAGGGTCCAGGGCACCTGTGAAAATGTCTCTTGTGGCAGAATCATAGTATCGCATCTCCATTCCCCTGAGAGCAGTGGCTATCTGCTTTGCCCGCGCACTCCGGTAAGGCTCTCCCAGAAGATGCCAGTTGATAGCTTTTGGGTCTGGGATCCCTTTGGTAGCTAACAGAGACTTTGGTGTGGAGACAGCCAGATGTTTGAGCCAGCTCTCCTTTTCCCTTCCTTTGATGGGAGGGATCACTTTCAGGTACTTTGGACCCAGGGGCTCCTTACTGGGCTTGGAGACATATGTGCCTCGGGATTCCATGATCTGCTTGTGATGGCACACGATGGCTTCGAGCTTGGCCAGGTGCATCCACTCTAAGTTCTCCTTTGCGGTGAGGTCTTTGAGAAGCTGGCACAATCGGTGGAAACTATCCCTGGAAAGCTGTTCTCCTGCCTCTATCTTTTCTAGGACATGGTGGATCCACTCTACATCTGAGAAACTGATGTCTGGGTAGATTTCCTCAGCCAGGATTTTGGACAAAGGTAATTGTACCTCACTCTGTTTCTTCAGAGATGGATGACGCTGCAGGATCCACTGCCACTTGGCCCCTAGCGGTTTGCCTTGGAGTTTCTGAGCTTCTATGGTCTTCCTCAGTATGTGGGATAAATATGGGGTCTCTAAGTCAGGCTCCTGGGCCTCCAAAACTATATCCAAAACATGTAGAGGCTTATATTTCTTCAACAGTTCTAGTTTATCTATAAACCCTGCCCCTGGGAATACTCCAGGCTTCCCAAGTGCTATGGTCTTATCATCCCAGGATGTTTGTTTAGTTAGCAATGGCTCTGATATCTTCTGTTTGCTCCCCAGAGTGACTGAGATCAGTTGCTTGGGAGGGCTTTCCAGTTTTATAGCACTGCTTTTGATGTCAGGGATTCTTTTTTCAATATAAAGGACTTCTTCTCTTCCTCTTAAGTGCTTTTTCCCTTCTTCTAGTAACTTGTATATTTTTTCTCTTTTAAAAATTGCTTTTTTCTTGTCTACCTCTTCTAACAAGCTTCTGTCCTCTCCTTCCTCTTTCTCACTCAAATATTCCATCTCTTCATCACTTGTGCTTTCCTCCTCAACCACTTCCTCTTTCCCCTCTTCCTTCTCCTGTACTTTCTTCTTTTTTTTCTTTTTCCTTTTCTTCTTCCTCTCCTTCCCTTCTTCTTCCTCCTTCCCCAACTCCTCCTCTACCATTTCCTCCTCCTTCACCTCCTCCTCTTCCATTTCCTCCTCTTCCTCCTCCTCTTCCTCCTCCTCCTCTTCTTCCTCCTCCTCCTCAGACAAACTCTCTTGCTCTATTTCATCTAACAGGCGTTCCATTTCTTCAGAAGAGCTCTCCTCACTTTTCACACTTTTCACCTCGTCCTCTTGACTGAGTAACTCTTCCTGTTGTGTATCAGCTGTCTTTAGCTTTTCTCTTTTTCTTGACTTATGTTTAAGGAATGACTTTGCCTCTTCTTCCTCTGTTGTTTCTTCTTCCTCTGTTTCCTGTATGACATCTCTCTGTTGCCTGGCCAATATGCTTTCTTGTTCAGTAACATTTTTCTCTCTCTTTATCAATCTTCTAATTTCCTTGGCTAGTCTTCTCTGCCTCTTAGCCAGTTTCTTCTCATCTATGGTAATTTCTGGTTGTTCCTCAGAAAAATCCCATTCCTTGGCATCAAGTTCATTCTGTACCTCGTTCAATTCCCTTTCCTTAAGGACAAATAACCTCTTTAACTTTGTCATCTCTATTTCTTCCTGGGTTAGTTTCCTTTCTTCTTTAATAAGGCCTTGAAGTATCTTTAAGACTTTGCTGCTCACTTTTAATGGTTCCTTGGAAATTCCCTCGCTTTCTTTAGCTAATTTCCTTAGTAACCTGGCTAGCTTCCTTTGTTCCTGGGCATATACTCTCTCTCCTCTGGTAAATTCCAGTTTTTCTTTGGCCATGTCTGTTTGCTCTGTGGCCAGGATCCTTTCTTCATAGAGCAATATCTTTTCCTCTAGTGACAATTTCCTCTTGATTAGCTCTAGTTCATCCTTAGGTAGTCTTTTCTCTTTGGAAGTTTCTTGAGTCTCTTCCTTGAAGAGAATTTCCTTTTGCTCAGCCAGTGTCTCTTTCTCCCAGGTCAGTATTTTCATTTCCATGTCCAGTTCCTTTTCTTCCCTGGTAATAGACCAGTCACCTCTGAGCTGGTTCAGTTCTTGGAACACTGCCCTCTTCCCTACAGCTAATTTCATTTTGTCTTGTGCTACTTTGTGCTGTTTCTTAGCCAGGCTTCCCTCTAATTGGGTCAGTTTCTCATCTATGGTGGCCAGTTTCTCCTTCCTCTGGAAGAGTTTCTCCTTTTCCTCCATCAGCTTCTTCTCTATCTGAACCAGCCTATTCTTATACATGTCATGTTTCTCCTTCTCAGGGATTGATTTCTTTCTGTTCTGGATGAGGCTTTCTTGGAGCTGGATTAAGGTTTCCCTCCTCTGAGCCAATTTCACCTTCTCCTGAGCCAGTTTCTCCTTCTCCTGGGCCAGATTCTTTTGCCTCCAGGCCAGTATTTCTTTGGCGTTGGGAAGTTCTTCCATGTTCTGGATAAGCTTAGTCTTCTCCTGGGCCAGTTTCTGCTTATTCTTGATCAATTTCTCCCTTTTCTGGGCAAGTTTTGCCTCCTTCACTGGCAGTGTTTCCATGTTCTGGGCCAGTTTCTTCTCTTCCTGGATCAGTAGCTCTTCCTCTTGGGCCAGTTTCTGCTTTTTCTCCATCAGTTGCTCCCTCTTCTCGGTAAGTTTTTCCTCTTCTCCAGGAAGTTTTACCTTGTCTTGGGCTAGTTCTTTCTCTTCTTGGATTAGCAGCTTTTCTTCCTGGGCCCATTTATGCTTATTCTCCATCAGTTGCTCCCTTTTCTGATCAAGTCCTTCCTTTTCCTCAGACAGATTTTGTTTGTCCTGGGCCAGTCTCCTCTTCTCCTGGACCAGCAGTTCTTCCTCCTGAATCACTTCTTTCTCTTCTGCATCCAGTTTCTCTTCTTGAGATGCCAGTGTCATCTCTTCCTGATCCAGCCTGCCCCCTTCATTGATCAGTTCCTCCTCTTCCTGATTCAGTTCCTCTTCTTTCAAAGCCAGTTCCTCCTCTTCCCAGGTCAGATCCTCCAATTCCTGGGCTAGTTCCTTTTCTTGCCATGCTAGATCTAGCTCTTTCTGGGCCAGTTTATCTAGTTTCTGCATCATTATCTTTTTGACCTCAGCTAGCTTCCCTCCTTTCTTTGCTATGTTCTCTTCTTCTCGGGCCAGTTTCTCCAATTTCTTGGCTAGTCTCTTCCTTTGCTGGGCCAATTTCTCTGCGTCCTGGCTCAGCATTTCCTCTGTTTGGGCTAGTTTTTCCTCATTCTGGATAAGCTTCCTCTCCATCTGGACCATTTTCCTGTCTTTCTCAACCAGTTTCTCATACACTTGGGCCATTTTTCTCTCTTCCTGGGCTAGTCTCCTCTCTTCCTGTGCTAGCTTCTCCTCTTCCTGAGCCAGCTTCCTCTCTTCTTGGGCCCGTCTTCTTTCAGCCTGGGCCCGTTTTCGCTCAACCTGGGCCTGTTTGTATTCTTGGTGGATGTGCCTCTGCTCTTCTGTCATTGGTGCTTCTTCTTCTTCTTCTGCTGCTGCTGTTGCTTCTGCTTCTTCTTCCCGCTCCTGAGGTGGTTCTTCCCGCTCCTGAGGCGGTTCTTCCTCCAGAGTCACTTCCTCCTGAGTCGCCAACATCTTCTTCCTGGCCTTGGCTGACATCTTTTCCCAGATCTGTGACCATTCATTCCATGTCCGCTTCGTCTTGTCCCTTCTGACTTGTCCCTCTTCTGCATCCGGGAGCAGCTTCTCTTCCTCCTCAAGTAGTTGCTCCTCTTCCTGATGACTCTGGCTTTCCCATGTTTCCTTCCATTCATCCCACGATATCCTTGTCTCACTGAAAGCATTTTTCCATTGATCCCAGGACTTCTTCCACTCCTGCCAAGACAGTTTTATCTCATCTTTAAGTGGCCTTCTTTCTTGCTCAACCACTTTCTCCTTTAATTTGGCCACCTCCTCCACTTCCTGACCCATGCCCCTCTCTTCTTTGGCTATCTTCCCCTCTTTTTTATCCACTTTTATCTCCTGCTGGACTGCTTTCCTCTGTTTAGAAGGCTTAGAGGATTTCTTCTCTTCTTTCTTTGATATTCGTTTTCCCTTGCTTAGGTCTGGTTCTGCAAAAAGAACTTTCTTTTTCTTGCCTTTTTTTGGACTCACGTGGGTTTCCTGCAGGTCCTTTTCTGTCTTTCGCTCTTGTGTCTCTCTTGTCTCCTCTTCCATGTCTCTGATCATCATGTCCTCTCTAATTGCTGATTCGTGAATAAAAACTGGTTTCTCCTCTGGCCAGGCTACATCCCAGTCAAGGTCCTCAAGCAGTTCCTCACTGTCTTTCTTCAGCAGGGGGCAGATCTCCTGAAAGAGCTCCCAGCTGGGCCGTCGATCAGCCAGCATCTCCTGAGCCGTGGTCACTAGCTCATTGTTGAGAGCTTCTAACATTTTTGTCTGGGAACCAGATATCCTCAGGGTCATAAGACGACACAGGTCATCCCGCCACATTGAGCTATCTCTAGACCTGAGGCCAGGAGCTCCAGAGGCACCCCGCCCTGTGATTTGCAGTGGCTTCATAATTAAGTCTGTCTTTCCAGTATGTGGAAATCCCTCATGTGTAACTTCAGCGTCTGTTACTTTCCTTTTGCGCCTCTTTATGGTTTTCTGAGATACTGATTTCCGGCTTCTTTTGTCACGTGTCTTCCTCAACATCTTCATGGTCAAGGCCACATGATCCTTTGAGGCATCTGCCTCTGAAGATTCTTGTTCATCATCTTTTGCAACCTTTAGTATACTGGAGGCTGAAGATTTAACCTCCTCCACTTCAGTGGGTGCAGGTTCACTCTGATCACCTTCATCCTCTAAGGGACCTGGCTCTGTGACAGTTTCTTTGAGCTTCTTGAGGCTCCGCAAAAATTTTCGGGCTATAGGGAAAATCAGGAGATGCAGATAAGGAAAGCATGGGAGGCTTAGATAACACCCTTCCCAATTGAGCTAAGATGAACTGCTGTAACAGAAGTAGTGACAGAGGGGGCTGAGGCCTTTAACAAGAAGGCCTTCTCCTTGCCTTATCCCCAGTGCCTTCCTTCCCTCTTCCCCTCTCCACTCCACCTCTGCTGAGTCCTACAGATAGGTTTTGGGGTCCCTCTTAATTTGGGTGGATCCTTCCTAGGAGGGTTCTTTTCTGTGAAAGGATCTTTTTACTTATCTCTGTTCTTCTCTGATACCTCTTGTCTCACTTTAGCCCTAACTGCCCTGCCTCTTGGGGACCCTGAGGCATGAATCAGATTACCCCATACATACTGTGCTTTCTGACTACTGGCCGGCCCCGTCTTGGGCCTTTGCTGTGCTTGAAGGCAGCTTCAGGTTCTTCAGGGACAGTATCAGTTTCCTTGGAAAGAGCAGTAAGTTCAGATGCCTCTGAGACATCTAAAGTAAAAGTAGGCTTTTCATCACCCTGGTATAAGGTCAGGTTTTCATTCAATCGCTGTGCCACTTGAGTATGAAGGATTTGGAGATCTGGGGCTCGTAGTCCCAGCAGACGGTCCAAGGTTTCATCCCCAACCATTTCCTGCCTATGAAAGTCAAAGGAGAGAAAGAACCATGCTGAATCAGGGACAAGAGGGAGACAAGAAGTAAAGAACTGTTATAGAACTGGCAGGAAACTGGGCAATGTAACTCACAGAGACAGCATATTTAGAGGAAATGATGGCCAAGAAGAAAGAAAAAGTCTAGGAAGTCAAGATGGCAATGAATGAAGTGACCTGTATGGGGGCTTCCGGGGTAGGAGAAAAGGGTGAAAGGGGTTCTTAAAGAGGCAGGGGACAAACAGGAACAGGAAAAGAAATGGAGAAAGAAGTGGGCACTTAGGGGATCATCAGATAGTCTAGGAATGGGAAAAGACTATGAACAAGGAAAAAAGAGCTCATGAACAGAGATGAAGAGACAGTGAAGGAAGGGAAGGGGGAAATGGGGAAGAGGAAGAAGAAAATCAGAAGCTAGTAAAGAACAGAGGAAGGCACAAAGAACTTACTGCATCTCCCGGAAAGTATCTCGACTCTGGACCAAGTTCAAGAGTGAAGTCTTAGAATGGACTCCAGTGTCAGCCATGAGGCTCAGGGTCTTATTCCTCACTCTGTCATCTTTGTCCATTAGTCCTTGGGCCAGAGGCACGGCAAAGAGATGAGTAATCATTCCTAGACGCTTCAGCCCTTCCCAGGCCAGCTCTCGAATCAGTGGGTTGGAATTGGTTGTATCATCCAATAGACGGTGGGCTGTTTCAGAGCGCAGGGGAGGAGACACCTGGTAAGAGGCAAAGATCTGCCCAAGGGCACCAATACAGCACTGGTACTTCAGTGGAGTAGCATGGATTAGAATACTGAGAATCGTCTCTATCAGGCTATTGATAGCAATTTCACTCATCTTTTTCCCCAGCCAACTGCGGTTTGCTGAGTCTGTAAGAACGGTGTAAGTGATATCCTTGGACGCTCTTGTAAGGAGGAAGTCTTCATCTTCCTTTTCTTGTATGTATTGTTCTGCGTCGCTTATAGCTCTTGCCCGGCTGTGCCAGAAGAAGAATTGTTGAGACTTGTCCCATTCCAGCTCCCGCACGGGTGAGTGCAGGCTGCACTGCAGGTATATCGGGCTGCCCTCTGGCCAGAGACGGGCCCGGATCACCGAGTTAGGGATGTAGCAATCTGGAGCCAAGAGCCATTCCCGCCCGTGACCAAAGTAGCACCGCAGTATCTGATAGGGGTTGAGTTCATCCCAGGTAGTCAGCTGTAGCTGGGGAGGAAGCACATAATGGAAATAAGGTGGTTTTTTCACCTGCGACACATCAACTTCCTTATACCTGGAATCATGTTTGAAGGAAGAGAGTAGCACAGGGCTCCCTTGCTCATCTTCTTCAATGACATGTGGCACATTATGATCAAAGGCAATGGCTCGATGATTGACAAGACTCTCCAGACCCACCAGTTGCTGCTGCCCGTGTCCAGGGTAGATATATTTGGGCACAAACATGGTCTCGAAGGAGAAGAAGAAGCTTGGTATGAAAGGCTTAGGGACTTCGAGCACTTCATCTGTCAGACCCATAAGGGAGAGGTGAACCAGCAGGGTTGCAGGAAGCAGCTTTAAACAGGACACCAGATAAAGACTCTCGTTGAAAGTTACAAGCAGGTCACCCCGGTCATTTGCAAAGCAGAGTGGGCCAAAATGCAGTGATGAGTCCAGCATGGCTATGAGTCTCCCATGGAAGTTCCAGATCCGGACAGAGCCGTCACTGCCACCAGTGACAAAAAGACTCAGGGTCAGGCAGACATCAAAAGAGATGATGGTGCATTGGTGCAAAGGCAAGGTCTCTATGAACGTTGAGCCATCCTGTGAGCCAGAAGACAGAAAGTCATGGAACTTCCAGAGACGCAGGCAGTTAGTCTGGGTGATAGCACCCACTGACTTGGGCAAGAGTATCAAGTGTGTTAGCTGACAGCTGCAGAGAATGCTGGCAAGGGTCCGCAGTTTCACTCTGACCCCTTCAAGCACAGCTTCTGAGAGGTGTATGTAGTCATCCATTCCATAGGAACAGAGCAAAGAGTTTTCTCGGCTACCAGAGAGCCCTCCGGGCAATGTAGAGAGGGCTAAGACAGACCCAAAGTGAATGTATGTCTCAATACGGGCACAGCTGTGCTGGGAGAGCACTCTAATCACACCGCTCTGGTATCCAGAGAACATCAGTCCTTCTAGACCCCGGCCCAGGTGAAAGTGCCCATAAGCCAGGCACTGTACCAGGTCCTGAGAATCTGGTGAGGTGCATAAGAGATACTTGGCCATGCAAGGGGAGCGGGTGGTGTCAAAGACCAGCACGTCTGGGCTGCCTGTTGCTACAAAGAGCTCCTCTTTATTGGGGTCGTAGGCCCAATCCGTGGCCTGGTCCAGAATTGAGAAGGGCCAGGTGATGACCAGGAGATTCCCCGTTAGCGGAGACACAAAGCGCAGCAGGCCATCCTCGGTGGTGCACAGGATCCGGAACCAGTTACTGCCACAGTGGACCCGGCGCACCTGCAGGGGAGCAGAGCCACAAACATTGAAGAGGCTATAGAAGAAGGGCAGGCTGCGCAAGGAGAAAGAGTGGGTAGTCTGGCAGAAGAAAGTGGTGCCATCGATAAACTGGAGCCGATACAGCTCCTCGCCCAGTTCAAGCCGCCGTAGCAGATTGCCTGAAGTCAGGTTCCACTCTTTGATTATGCCTTCCCGGCCAGCTGTGAGCAGGGTGTGGGCTTCTGGCTGGCTGCGGATACAGACCACCGAAGAGAAGTGGGCCTTGAAAGTGTGGAGGGACTGGCCCCAATTGAGGTTCCACACTTGGATCTCCCCAGTCTTGTTTCCAGCGTAAAGAAAGCCCTGCTCAGAACAAGTGAAGCAGCAGGTGATCGAGGAGCCACTGATGGTGGAAGAGAACTTCTTCACCTCTGCCAGGAGGCCATGGCCCTGGCGCTCCAGGACCCTCACCACATTCTCACACATGGCAATCAGGGAGCCGTTGGGGCCATTCAGCACGATGTCATGGACCAACTCATCACCAGGCAGGGCGACCATGTGGGCTATTTGGAGACCCCTGCCGCTGCGCTCAATGGTCCAGGTGACCACTGCCCCCAGGATTCCCGACAGAAGCATCTTCATTTCTGGGTCATAGCAGAGGCAGGTGATGTTAAAGCGACAGGGTACTACCCCCAGGGATTTGAATGACCGAAGGTGGTCCCCAAAGAGCCGCAGGAGCAGGTCACCACAGTAGACCACAAGGATATGAAACGAACCTGTGTGGACCATGGACTGGATGGGTGGCAGCCGATCTGTCATGGAGAACGTTCTCTTCTCCACCATGTCCTCAGTCTTGCTTTTCATCCATACTACAGCCTGAGAGAATAAAATGGAAACTATCTAGGATAGGTAGTAGAAGAGGAAAGGGCAGAATAGTCAGCTATTTTTCTCTTGCTAAGGAGAAGTTGGAAGATCCTAGAGTGACTTTACCCACTGGTTTGAGGAAGTAGGAATACTGTAAAATCAGGAAACCTACGACTCTTTCCCTAACCTTTGCCTACTTTAGGAGAAGAATAAAATCTACTCAACGTGGAGATGGTAACAGGAGAAAGGATGAAGGAGGAGTCCTGGGTCCAGATCATGTTCACTCAAGGGGTATATCTTCCTGGATTAATCTAGGGTCAAAAGTTACATGGCCATGGCCCCCACTTAGAATGGGCTAAGGAGAAGAAAGACTGGGGACTTCTACCTGTATTTCTTTTGTGATTGTTGTCACCCAAGAGAGGGAAGAAAAGAAGTGGACGTCACTGAAGTAGTAGCATATAAGCGGCATGTTTTGAGGATGGCGAGACTCTTTGAACAGGATCTGGGACCGGTCACTCAACACAACTACATCAGTCTTCGGATCATCTAAATTTTGCTGGGAAGAGGCATGGCATTAAACTCAGAGACCAGAAACACACATACAATAAATATATTCTCACGCAAGTCACAATCGAAACCAGTGTCAAAGTTCTGCCTCCGCCCCAAGGATCACTCCTGTGACACCCGCACATGCAGTTAGTTTATCACCTGTGGGACACCTGCACCACACAAGCAGGGAACAAACCCCTCAACACAAGAGTGAACCAAACCACTGTAGGGTCTATGTCGCGTCGGGGGAAACTGATATTCCTTCCAATGTGAACTTAGCTATACCCGTCCTTGAACATTTTCCCTTCTGTCTAATAGGGTACATATGTCATGAAAGAAACATTTAACAGATTATCAAGGCAAGTACACTGCCATATGCCCACATGTAAAGTAACAGGGTGTCCCAAAAGTCAGTGCAGCTTTATTAAAGCCTAAAATTGCACTAAGTAAGACTTTTAGGACATGCTACCTGGCCTTTAAATTTGACAGAGGATAATAACCTATCTATACACACATACATACACACATATGTATAAATGATCCTATGGTGATAGAGCATGTGCTATGAAACATGCACCTGGCATCCTTCTACAAAGAGCCAAACCACAGCAAACCTGAGGTTGGAAAATGTTCTCTCTGGTGCCTTCTTCCTTCTCATCTAGAAAAATCTCTATTCCCAGAGGGTAAGTTCTTCTGATAGCGCTCCAAAGTGTTCACCTCTCACTATCAAAATGTCCCAGCAAGAGGTCTCTAGGCTCACTTGGAAGTTGATGGCCTACTTCCTGCTATGGGGATAGTTGTCCTTATGATTTTCCCTGCCTGCTTCCTCTTTCCATAGATGATCTATGCTCCTCTAAAAGGTTCATAACTGTTCTAACAGACAGGGGCCAATAACATGTCTGTCCTACATATACATTACCTTGCTTTTCTGTATCATATCACTTAGAAGGTATTTAAAGTCCTTCCACAGGGGGATGAGTCTGGGAGAAGTCATCACGTCGATTATCTGCTGGTCTTCCTCAGGACTGTTGTTTAAAAACCGGTGGGAATCTGAAAGAGGCCAGCTTAGCCACTGCTGCTTTTTGAGAGCTGGAAATCAGAAGTCCAGAGCCATGAACTCATGCTTATTGGACACCTTTTGAAAGTCAAGAACTATGCATAAGACATATGTTCTTAGGAGGAGAAGGGGACGACAGAGGACGAGGTGGTTGAATGGCATCACTGACTCAATGACATGAATTTGAGCAAGCTCTGGGAGATGGTGAAGGACAGGGAAGCCTGGTGTGCTGCAGTCCATGGGGTCACAGTCGGAAATGACTGAGTGACTGAACAACAATAGCCTGGGGAGGTAGATATTACCTCATTTGAGAAAACTGAGGCTTGGAGAGCATAAATAAAGGAAATGGAGCTTGAATCTTAGCATGGGCTGTCAGATCCAATAGGATATTCTAGGAGAAGGAAGCAGAGAAACCTAAAGAGGCTGGAAAGGAATAATGTCACCGGCAAATAGTTATTCTTTGTTCGTGGTGGGCTGTCAAGAGAGCTTTTTGCAAGGACTAGTAGTTCCCAAAGTGTGGTCCCGTGACCACCTACACCATGATTCCTGGGGGAGAGGTTCGTCTTAAAATGCAGATCCTTAGGTACTGAGGGCTTCCCTGATAGCTCAGTTGGTAAAGAATCCACCTGCAATGTAGGAGACCCCAGTTTGATTCCTGGGTCAGGAAAATCTGCTGTAGAAGGGATAGGTTACCCACTCCAGTATTCTTGGGCTTTCCTGGTAGGCTCAGCTGGTAAAGAATCCACCTGCAATGCGAGAGACCTGCACTGGGTTTGATCCCTGGGTTGAGAAGATCCCCTGGAGAAGGGAAAGGCTATCCACTCCAGTATTCTGGCCTGGAGAATTCCATGGACTGTATAATCCATGGGGTCGCAAAGAGTTGGACATGACTGAGTGGCTTTCACTTTCACTTTCAGGTACTGAAGCCGAACCATGGCAGTGGGATCCTGAGTCCTTCCATTGTAACAAGCTCCCTAGGTGACTCAGTGGACATTTAAGTTAGACTCCTGAAACAGGAAATCAAGATAAAAGGTGCCTAGGACTAACAGTCAGCCCCACGTAGTCCAGCTGGAGAAAGAATCCAGTCATTCAGCCATGCAGGCTTTCCCAGGCTTGTGGAATCAAGTCACTTTCTTGTGTGTGATACATCTGCTATTCATCTTCTTCCTCCCATTCCCTTCTCTCTAGCCTTCGTGAGGATAAACCTCTACTTTTTCTGACTGGATGTAAATAAAGCCTACTTTTAACAAGTCCTCTTTGTCAAGGAGTCTATCATTACTGGTCTGACGATGGACTTGTTTTCCTTATTTGTATTGATAATATGAAAATGCCAGTCTCGCCTACTTCACAGGATTGTTGCAAGGATCAAAGATGATAATTCCTGTGAATACCTTTTAAAGTATACTCTGAAGCAACAGACAATCATGACTGCTGTTTTTAGGCTGGTTTGGTTCTACAGAGAAGTAGTTATTTCCTCCCAACCTGTCCTTTGTACTTTTCAGTTGCTCTGGAAACATTATAGCTAAATTTATAGTCTGGCCAGCAGGGGGCAGTGGAAGCCATCCTTGCACCTGCCAGATGAAGGAAAACTGGTAGACTTTAAAAAAGTAGTCCCCAAAGGGCAATCCTCAGGAAAGCAGCATCAACATCACCTAGGAACATGTTAGCAGGCTGAGCGCTGAAGAATTGATGCTTTTGAACTGTGGTATTGGAGAAGACTCTCGAGAGTGCCTTGGACTGCAAGGAGATCCAACCAGTCCATTCTGAAGGAGATGAGCCCTGGGATTTCTTTGGAAGGAATGATGCTAAAGCTGAAACTCCAGTACTTTGGCCACCTCATGCGAAGAGTTGACTCATTGGAAAAGACCCTGATGCTGGGAGGGATTGGGGGCAGGAGAAGGGGATGACAGAGGATGAGATGGCTGGATGGCATCACTGACTCGATGGACGAGTCTGAGTGAGCTCTGGGAGTTGGTGATGGACAGGGCGTGCTGCGATTCATGGGGTCACAGAGTCAGACATGACTGAGCGACTGAACTGAACTGAACCCTCAACCTACTAAATTGTAAAGTCATAAGGGTAGGACCCAAAATTGAGTTTTAAACAGCCAATCTTAAAGTCTGGGAACTGGTGGTTTGGAGAACTCTTGGAATTCCAGGTCATTTGGCCGGGGCATCCTGAGGTAAGGTCAGCAGAACCCACCCTCTGGCATGGTTAAGCCTAGACTGTGTGTTTCCACAGAGACATGATGGCTGGATCTGGGGCAGGGTGAGCAGCAGGCAAAGCTTATCATCATCTCATGTGTAGGGTGGGTAAGAGCCCTCCCCCCCGCCAAAAAAAACCCCCACATCAATCACTTCATGAGTTCTCAAAAGAATTCTGAGAGGCAGATCCAGTCACCTCCATTGTATGGATAAAAATTGTGAATTCAGAGAGGTAAAGGATGCAAACAGAGCTACACATGGTAGGCTCAAGACTGAAACTCAACCCACAGTTCAGGATTCTCCTGTCCTTTCAGAGAAGCAGGAGGTTCTCCCAGCTGAGGCTAAATGCACTCTCTGCCTCACAAACCCACTGATGGGGGCTTTCAGATATGAGCATCCTGTGTTTCTTCTCTCCCAAAAGCTGCACTCTGCCCTCCTGCTGTATATCTTTTTCCATTCTGTTTCCCTGTGACCCTGCACTTGCTGACCGCCTTTGAGGAGCCATTGTGACCTGCTGAAATGGATCGGTGGGTGGCCCCTCAGGCCAGGGCTCCATAGCTCAGAACTACACCCGCCCCCCCCCCCCCGTTCCTTCTTGAGGCCCCAGAGCTACTGAGAGTGGTCGCTTGAAGTCAACAAATCTGCTGTCACTGCCATACATTTCCGTTTTTCCTAATATCTCCTCTGGGTTCAGCTTCTCTCGACCAGCCTATAAAAAGCAAGTGGCTGGGACCCTTTGGGGTATATTCTTTGGAGGTTAGTAAAAAAGAAGTCCTCCAGCCCCCAAACCTCTGTCTGTTGTTATTTTGGGAAGTTTTGTTTGTTCATCTTTTTTGTGGGATCTTAGTTCCCCAACCAGGGATCAAATGTGTGCCCCCTGCAGTGGAAGCACAGAGTCCTAACCACTGGAATGCCAGGGAATTCCCTGTTTTTTTGTTGTTCTTTTGCCACTTTCTCCCATCTTATACACTGGTCTCCTTAGAGGAAACCCTCTCCTATAATCTTCCACTTTGATTCCCTAATCCCATTACCTGTTCTTAAAAGCAAGTCCGGAGTGAGCTTCAGCTTAAGCATTCAGCTTAAGCCCAATGATTTTGACTTTTTAATATCTTGATAACCGAAAGATGATCTAATGGGAAGTCATGCAGCGAACCTAGGGGAGTCAGTATGTGGGGGCCGAGATATGGTATGTAATACTGACTACAGAGACAAATTAGGTCTATTATTGGACACTGATGCTGTCACCACGTCCTTTTTCTTAACTGCAGTCCATTCCAAGGTACAGTGTTCTGTTGATGGTGGTAGGATGAAAGGCCAGCATCCTGTGAGCCCTGCCTTTGTAATACAGAGAAATGACTCTAGGGGGCACTGCACTCCATGTCACTGTTGGGCCCTGTTTAAGAGGGAAAAGAACAAAGTATTGTTGAGTATGTGTAACAGGGAAAACTGGCCACCCTAAAGGATAGTGATGTGTGCTCCATGCTGTGAGGTAAAGCCCTGCATGGATCCTATAGCCTTGCAGGTGGCTCTTATGTTTGGGGACAGCGATGCAGAAAGCCCAGCTGGCATCAGCTGACTGTAAAGTCAGAGGGACTGGAAAGCCAAAGGGCAATCTCGGTTTACGCTGTTTTTTTCTCTTTTTTTCTGAATGACATTTCTAATACAGAGCTGAAGTCTGTCCCCAAGGCCTGGGACTACTACTCTGGTCTTATAAGTGATTTCACAGCTAGGGCTGGACTGGAATACATTTAACACACTTTATGGAAAGAAACAATTTTCCAGGCTGAGAAACATGTATTACCAGGGTAAACAAGTTCCTATTGGGTAAAGAGTTATCCATCCAGCATGGGAGTAGTGATAGCATCCAGAAATGATTAAGGTAGTAAGTGGTAGCTAGGTATTTTACATATATTGTTTTAATACTATACAATAATTCTGTGGCTTAGCTATCATCCTCCACTAATTGATAGCTAAGTCACAGAATGGACATGGAACATAACATACTAACAAAACATACTAAGGAATATATACTGAAAAGAAAGTCACTTGTCCTATTTCCCCTTCAGAAAGGTAACTCTGGTTGTCTTTCTACAGGTGTTCTGTACACACACAAAGATATATGTGGAAAAATACTACTTTTCTTACACAAACATTAGTATGCTATATTGTTGTTTAGTCACTAAGTCATGTCAGATTCTTTTGCAATCCCATGGACTCTAGCCTATCAGGCTCCTCTGTCCATGGGATTTCCCAGGGAAGAATATTGGGGCTGGTTGCCATTTCCTTCTCCAGGGGATCTTTCAGACCCAGGGATTGAACCCGCGTCTCCTACATTGGCAGGTGGATTCTTTACCGCTGAGCCACCAGGGAAGCCCAGGTGCTATACACTGCATTTTTCTCACTTAATAATCTTAAAGAGTAACTCATATTAAAACATACAGTTCTGTCTCATTTTTCAACAGTTGTCAGCTGCATGCTACTCCATCGTCTGGCTGAACTATCGTTTATTTATCTAATGTCCATTAATAGAAATTGGGCAGGTTCCAGCCTTTTGCTATAACCCATGCCACAAATGAATATTTTTGTTAATGCCTCACAGTTTTAATTAACTTAAAATTTAAAACTGAAGCGATGTAAACCTTTTTTCATTAAACATAACTTATTTTAGACATACTGGCTTAAATTAATAAAATTTCACCTATATACTTTTTAAATGTAAATTTTAAAGTTGCAGATTTGGCTTGCATTATACTTCTATTAGACAGTATTGCTTTAGATTATCACCTTCCCGATGGTGGTGTGGACTTCGGTTCCTTGAGAGTAGGAACCGAATCTATCTTGATTTCTCCCCTGTCCTGATAATCAATCACCCAAGCTGGCATGAAGTAGGTGTCTAATACAGTTTTGTTGAATGAATGAGCAAATGAATCACCCTCTGCCCCTCTCCCAGGAAGAAAAAATATATACTTCCCAGCTCAGTCTCATTCAGCATCTTCTTGGAAGGAAGGATGAGATGGGAAGGGTATTGACTGGGTTTTCCTGACCAAAGAACCTTGCAGTTCCAGCTAGTTCCTTTGGTAACCCCTTATGGAGTAGTAGGAATGCCAATAAAAAAGGTCGGATCCTTGATTATGTCGACAAGTGGACTAAATTTTAACAAAATCTCCCCAGCCATAGGTACTCAACAAACACTGATTACCCTAAGAATGTGCGATCAACGAATAAATGATAGGTATCATGGCCTCCAGGGGACGCCCCCTGCCTGGTGAAGAGACTCCCGTCGAAGGCAGAGCTCCGGAGACTCCTACTACCGAGGGAGGCGACCAGACCGGAATCCCAACACATTCTGGCATCCCGGCTCTCCGCGTGGGAGGGAAGAAGGGCGTGTCCGCCTCCTCAAGGCTGGGGCCGCGCCTGTTACCTGCGACGACTGGGCTCCAGACAGGGGACGGGTACGGCGTGTGTGGCGGCACTCCGAAGCTATGTGAAGCGCCAGACCTAGAATAGGAGCGCCAGAGGAGCGACCTTGGGGATACTGCGGGAGGACTCGGCCAACAAAACGGTTAGCTCCCCAACCCCGCGCCGGGCGGACTGACCAAGGCCAGGCGAGTGAGCGCGCGTGCGCACTGGCGCGCGCCCGGCAGGAAAAAGCCCAGCGCGAGACCCCGCGCGCGCGCGCGCGTTCGAAAGGGAAAAAAAAAGTCTTCCCCGCGGGGGCCCGCGGCAATTTAGGCCGGAGTTGGCCGGCGAGCGCGCGTGCGCGAGCGCGCATAGACGCCTTTCTCCACAGCTCCCCTCGGTTGGGGGTCTAGCGCTGTGTTCCGCTGCTCCTGCTTCTCCAGAGGCTCGCGCCCTCGGGGTAAGTACCTCGCGCCTCGCGGAAAGGGAGAAAGAGGGTCTACTGAAGGAAGGGAGGAGGCGGATAGAGCTGGGAAAAAGGAAAAAACCGCCTTCGCAGAGCAAGGAACGCAATCAACGGGTTGGAGTCTACAGAAGACACACCTCCATCCCTCACGCCCCTCGGGGCTGCGGAAGTACTCAGGAGACTCGAGCGGCACGGAGACGACAGGTGGACTACCATTCCCAGAAGGCGGCGCGGCGCCGCGCCTACTGCTCCCGGCAGCGCCTGCGCGTCAGGCTTTTTTCAGTTTGCGGCCGCCTAGAGCGAAACTACAGTTCCCAGGAGGCCTCGCGCGAGGCGGCTTGGAAGTGGGCAGCCTGGAAGTCACTCGGGCCACTGGAGCTGGCGGCGTCTCCAGCAAGCGGCGCGGATCTGAACGCCGCGGTCGTGGGGCCCGCGGGGCGGGCAGCTGGGACACCCAGGTATGTGGCTCCGGGTGCAGGGTTGGCCTTGCGCTAGGGTAGCGGGGAGTCGATGTCCAGTCGGACCCCGAGGGTCAGCGCGGGCGAGCTACTGGGCGGACGGCCGGGTGTGGGCACCGGCTGTTGGGGGGCGGCGGCTGCACTCTCGCCCTCCGGACCTGGCTGGACGCGTGCCCGCATGCTTCAACTTTCCAGGCGAGCTACCCGGCGCCGTTGCGGGAAAGCGTGGCATGAGAGTCTGGTAGCGGTGGGTTCGTGTACGGACTCTTGCCTCTCGGGAGGTGCGATCTAGGGAAACCGCGCCGAACCTCAGTTTCTCCTTTCGGTCAAACCTGGGAAGAATAGTGGCTGTCTTACGCTGGGAATTCTGTTGAGATGTTGAGATCCGATGAATAAAGCGTTTGTACATAGAAGACACTTATTACTTGCTTGTTTTATTGTTAGCTCCGGAGAAATGGGATGAAGGTATTATCGACTGAATGTGGTAAGCTGAGGGTAAGCCACATGGTTAGCACTCGGTGCAAGGTGGCTGTTAGGAGAAATTATTTTGCTGAGAGCTTCGGTTTTGGAGGCAGAGCCAGGTTCAAATTTAGGTTCTACCTTTTACCAGCTCTGTGACCTTGGGCGACAGACTTCACTGCTCTGTACCTTGGTTTTCTCTGTCTACGAAATGGGTATTTTTTCATAGCAGCCACCTTGTAGAGTCGTTTGGAGGATGCAGTGAGAATACCATTTGTGAAATGCTAAGAGCAGCAGCTGGCACATAGTCAGCATTTAATAAATGACCATTGATTCAGCGTTTTCCCGGTTTCTCCGAGACCCCCTGAGGGTGGGGCTCTGCCTGTAGTCTTGCTTTTCTAGTGGATCAGACTTATAACTGGTCTGGTTGACTTCCTCTCCTGCACCCTCAGGTTCCATCCGTGTAAAATGGGATAACAATATCAGCCTCAGAGGGTTGTAAGGATTTGCTGATACCATGTTCCCAGTCCAGAGCCATCTCTCACTAAGTAGCAGCTCTTGTATATTATAATTGTTCTTCTTCCATGTGCTCCATCTGGCCCAGAGCTTGCCTAACTGTTGTGGGATGTGACATGACAGCCCTGAGCTCCCCCACATGTTCACTCCCAGCCTCAGTGTCCCATCTGTGAAATGATAGTCATAGGACATTTGTGCCAGGGTTGTTTCAATGATTCCAAAAGATAATTCATGTGTAATGTTCAGCACAGGGCCAGGTGCATCCTAAGCTCTTAATAAACATGCCTTGTTTCTCTTGATGGGCTTTTGCTGCTTATGTTTGTATTACAGTTCAGAGCAGGACAAGGTTAATGTCCCCTCGCCTCTAATTTTTATTCACCCAAGGTAAAATTGTGGAACATACTGCCATATAAGGGGCTGAGAAGAAATGGCACGGACTAGCTGCTGTCAGCAGGCCACCTGCCCTCCTCCCAGCTCTCACACTCCTGCTCCCAAAACGACCACTCTGGGGCTTCTAAGTGGTGTGCCGCTGTTGCCCGCCATTGACTGTCTCAAAGCACCATCAGCCCCCGAGCTCCACCTCCACACGTGGGGCCTGTGCTCCGTGATGTCCTCTGCTAACTTGATGTCCCATTGGGTGCCATGAACTCAAAATGTTAAAACGAAGCTCCTTTTCCTCCCAGATCCAGTAGTCACCACCTCGGCAGATGGGCCAAACCGGAAACCTGGGAGTCCTTCTCCCCAAGGCTTCCCAGATGCAGTTGATTGGCAAGGAGGATGGTGCTGTCATTCCATAGCAACCAGTTCTTTGGCCTGTCTTGGTCTCTTGGCTTATGGGCCACTGAAAGTCCCCCTTGACTACTGAAGGTGGCCTCTTCCAACATGGTTGAGTTGTTTCTTTCAAGTCACCAAGGATGGATACATGTCAAACACTGTATCAGTAGGAGCCAGAGAAGGCACTGCAGATGTGGTCAGATGGCAGTGGCCACAAGTATGGAGTAAAAGCCCTGGCTGTCAGGGAGTCCATTTCTAGCCTGGCTAAGCTCAGCTGAGTCGCTCGCTTTCTTTCTGCAAAGTTACCCGGTGTCAGCGGGTTAGAATATCCTCTGTGCAACAGGCCATCCTGAGTGTTTTGGGAGGCAGCACACGCACACCCAGGAAGAGGCTGGGCAGGGAGTATGTTAGCTCTCTGTTTAGGGTGAGCCTGTCATCAGATCTGTCATTGTAATTTCTTTTTTTCTTTTTAGAGATTTTATTTATATATTCTTGGCTGTGCTGGGTGCTCCTTGCTGCACGTGGGTTTTCTCTAGTTGCAGTGAGCAGGGCTCTCCATTGTGGTGCACGGGCCTCTCTTTGCAGTGGCTTCTCTGGTTGCAGAGCACGGGTTCTCTGAGTAGTTGTGGCTCACGGGCTTAGGTGCTTCTCGGCATGTGGGATCTTCTCAGACCAGGGATGGAACCCATGTCTCCTGGGTTGGCAGACGGATTCCTAACCCCTAGACGACCAGGGAAGCCCCTGTAATTGTAGTTTCATTTGGTGATGGGAACCTGTGGTCTCAAATTTGTTTTGACCACTAAAATTACCTAAGTGTGTTATTTTTTTATTAATTGATTGAATTGTGGTTTTTTTGTGTTTTTTTGTGTGTGTTTTTTTTTTGGTTGAGCCATGTTGCTTGTTGGATCTTAGTTCCCTGACCAGGGATCGAACCTGGACTTCAGCAGTGAAAACTCCCAAGTCTTAAGCACTGGACTGCGAGGGAATTCCCCCTAAGTGCTTTTTTTTTGCATCTGAGGAAATAAAGCAATGACTTTAAAACAAAAATCTTGGTCCTGATTGTTAGTGACAACAGCACGTGGGTTTTTAGCAGTCTGTGTGGAACGGTCAGAGTTAAACATGAGCCTGTTTTTCAGACATTGCAGTTGTTAGGCGGTAAATCAAAAATGGAATTTAGAATGTGCAGTGATTGGCGCCTTTTTTTCCCCCTGTGAAAGTTATTTTGCTTATATTTCAAACTTCAGTTTAAAAAAATGACCCAGGTTATGATAAGAGCTTAACCTTGTTGTGTGTATAATTTCCCAAATCTAAATTAAATGTCTATATGTTTTGATAAAATAATTGAGTAGTCATTGCCTCTAAAGTAAAGGGTTTTTAGCAGTTAGAACGAGAGGCCATTAGGACCGGTTTGTGCATTTGTGCTTTAAGACACTGCCCCTGTTTCTTAGGACTTCTCTGGTCGTGGCCTTAGTTTGTATGTGTGTGTGCCTGAGGGTTGGTTGAATTTGGCTTTTAAAAAGTTATGCAAAGAAATGCATACTCGTAGTAACCTGTCAAACATTACAGAGATAGGCAAGGGAAATAATAACTGCCACCCTTCATTCCAAAATCCCATCCCCCTAAGAAAACCATTTATTCAGACAGTGAGTGTTTACTAAGTGTCCAGTGTCAGGCTTTGGAGATGTCTGAGAGAACAAAGTAGATTCATTACCTTTGGAAATGTGGGGGTGGCTGCTCTCATCTTTTTCTGTGCTCCTTTGGATGGATGTATGCGTATAGTGGGGCATCATCCCTGGTGGCTCAGATGGTAAATAATCTGTCTGCAATGCAAGAGACCCAGGTCTGATCCACTGGAGAAGGGAATGGCAACCCACTCCAGTATTCTTGCCTGGAGAATCCCATGGACAGAGGAGCCTGGTGGGCTGTAATAGTCCATGGGGTTGCAAAAGAGTCAGACACTACTGAGTGACTAAACAGCAGCAAAGCATATATCAACTGTTTTCTTTTTTCTCCCTCACCATTCCCCAGAAAAGGAGGGATCAAGTCATACATATTTGTAACTCGATTTTTAAAAATATTTGATAGCGCATATCTCTTCAAGTCATTACATACAGATCTGACTCATTCTTTTTAACAGCTAGACCCACGTTCTTCAGTGCGGAGAGACCGTGCTCCACACTGCCATTTCCCTATTACTGGACATTTAAGTTCTTTCTGGGATTTCTTTTTTAAAATTTATTTGGTGGGCACCAGGTCTTAGTTGCAGCATGTAAGATCTTTAGCTGTAGCATGTGAGATTTAGTTCCCTAACCAGGACTGGGAGCGTGGAGTCTTAGCCCCTAGATCACCAGGGAAGTCCCTCTAGGTTTTCTATTACATCTGCAAACACGCATCCAGTAAGCATTCTGATACATAGGCAGTACCCCATAGTCGCTGAAAGCATAAATTCTGGACAGCGAATAAGAGAGACAAGATCCTTGCTCTACTAGGGTTTACATTTCTAGCTGAGGGGACATGCAGCAAACAAGGTAGTCTCAGGTGGTTTTAATTTCAGATGGAGGCAATAACAGCGTGAGGGGATGGAGTAGACTGGTGATGGGGAACGGCTGTTTCCTTTCGCTTGTGTGACCCCAGAAGGTCTTCTGCTGCTGCTGCTGCTGCTGCTAAGTCGCTTCAGTCGTGTCCGACTCTGTGCGACCCCATAGACGGCAGCCCACCAGGCTCCCCTGTCCCTGGAATTCTCCAGGCAGGAACACTGGAGTGGGTTGCCATTTCCTTCTCCAATGCATGAAAGTGAAAAGTCAAAGTGAAGTCACTCAGTCGTGTCCAACTCTTCGCGACCCCATGGACTACAGCCTTCCAGGCTCCTCCGTCCATGGGATTTTCCAGGCAAGAGTACTAGAGTGGGGTGCCATCACCTTCTCCGAGAAAGCCTCTTAGGCCTCACTGAAGGGGAGTCATGTGAGCTGAGACCTGAATGAGCAAGAGGCACCAGCTGTGCCAAGAGCTGGGGGAAGACCATTCCAGGCCGAGGGAACAGGAAATACAAAGGCCCAGGTGTGGGAATGTATTTGCTACAAAAACAGTATCATCGAAACTGGAGAAAGGTGAATTCCCACTGTTCAGGCTCATGCTACTTTAATTTTTGTAAAATAATAATAATGATAATAATAGCAGCTGACATTTCCTGGTACTTTACTCTGTACTCGGTGCTCTTCTAGGCATTTTGCACTTTTCCTCAATTAATCCTCACTCTAGAAGAAGGGGACAACAGAGGATGAGATGCTTGGATGGCATCACCGACTCAATGGACATGAGTTTGAGCAAGCTCCAGGAGTTGGTGGTGGACAGAGAAGCCTGGCGTGCTCCAGTGCATGGAGTCACAAAGAGTCGGACATGACTGAGCAACTGAACTGAAGTGAATCCTCACAAGAGTCCAGTGAAGTAGATAAATGTATGGAACTCATTGCCGATGAGGATGCTGACTCCAGGGTCCCAGGTCTTGGCCCGTATGCTATATTCCTTTCCCAGGCCCCCTTGACCAGGCTGAGGCAAGATTAAGGAGCGGGTGCAGCGTTTCCTTTCCACGTTGTTTAACATGCAGAGCTCTGCAGACTATATTTAGTACCTCATTCATGTGGCCCCGGGAGTGGTCTGGGGATGTGGCGTCGTCTCCACAGTAAGACATGACAGCGTCAGTTTCTGTGGGGATGTTTAGTTGGTTGGTTGTTGGTTACTTAAAAACTAAAGGCCCTTCAGCAGAGCATGTCCTCAAATAAAACAAGATTGGCGGTGTGGCCACCACACCAAATGCAAGTTAGCAAGAATTGAAGTGTGGTGTTGAAGGAGTGTGAACAAGGAGGTGTCCCATTGAGCTTGCAAGGGGTGAGCTTTGCAAGAGGACTTGGACCAGCCGGGGAAAGAGAGTTCCTAAGCACTGAACTAGTATTATGGACTGTTAAAGCTTTAAAATACCGTTTAGTTATTAAAGTGCTGATGCCTGGCCCAAGTAGGGGCTCTAGGATCCTGTTCCAGCCACCATGACTGTGTCCATTTTGATCGGGTGTAGCTTGGAGCTTAAGAGTTGTTCAATAGTTTGAATGAAGGGCAGGCCTAGTTAGATGTGAAGATGGTGGTGGTTGCTTTTAAGACCAGGAAAAGTGTGGAGAAGATCTTTCATCCAACCATCTATGAAGCATGTGTTTCTGCCCAGCCTGTGTGCCAGGCACCGTATGTTAGTCACATAAGAAGACTCTGGTTCTCCAGGGTTTGCACCAGAACTTTCCTTTAGAAATATAACCCAAGCCACCAATGTGGGCCATATATGTCACTGAAGATCTTATGGGGATCACTTTTAAAAGAGTAAAAAGAAATAGGAAATGGACTTTAATAATAAATTTTATTTAGTCCAAAGCATATCATTTCAACATGTAGCCAGTATAAAATTATTGAGATATATTACATCCTTTTTTTGTCACACTTCTTCAAAGTTCCATGTGAAATCTACTCCTTCAGCCATTTCCATCTGCACCAACCACGTTTCAGGTGCCCAGGAGCCACATGTATTGGACAGAGTGGGCCTCAGGTGTGAGACTCAAGTGTAGGTCAGGATTCACAGTGATGGGTCAAAGATGCTGTCCCTGTTTTATCTTGGTGAATAAGGGCAGATGAGTGATGAAAAGCATGCTGCCTGCTAAACTCACAGCTGTCATCCTTCAAAGGCACCTTCTGGGCCTGGTGTGCTTGGCGCATGTGACCTGTGTTCTGAGGTGGCCGGGACTCTGATCATCCCCACTAAACAGATGAAGAAGGTGAGGCCTGGCAGCACGAGGCCATTTGCTCACAGTTAGCAAATGATGAGGGCAGAATTTGAACTCAGGTACAGAGACCGTACTCTTAAATCTCTGTGTGTCTGTGTTGTGTTAGTGTTTGAGGGAGGGTGGGGTCTGAGCTTTGAGCCACAAAAATACCATAGGAAGGACTCATCACACAAAACAGACTCCCAGTTTTCATCAGCCTCAGTCCTCAAGTTTCTGTTGGTATTGTTGTGCTGGTTTAGACCTGAGAGGTTGGCTGACCCCCCTCCTTACATTAAGCCCCAGGTTTGGTGGGAACGGATCTTTACTTCCCAGGAAGGGGAATGGTCTTTGGGGACTGAGGACAGTGGGCAGGATGAGTGAAGGAATGAGAAAAGGACCTAGCCTATTGAAAGTCCATTCTAAGCAGCTTCCGTGGGCATGAAGCCTCTTTTCTTTTCTTTTCTTTTTTTTTTTTTAATATTTATTTATTTATGTATTTGGCTGCATTGGATCTTAGTTGCAACATGAGGGGCTCCTCCTTCGTTGCAGAATGTGGGCTTAGTTGCCCCACAGCTGAGGAAAGTTCCCGAGGCCTCTTTTCTCTTTCATCTGCCTCCTCTCTCTGTCCCTCTTGACTGTGGCCTCCTGAGGGAGCTTCGTGGCCTTTTCCTGTCTCAGCGACAGCCGAGTTTACCCAGTGTGTGAGTATTGCCCTTGCCTGATTCAGAGGCACTGCTGCGTGGGGGCTAGCAGGAAGGGGACTCTCTCATCTACGGGAGTCATTATTCTAGAACTTCAGTCACTCTCTTGGTTCAGGATTCCCCCTCTCAGGAGCAAGGAGTATCTGGACCTTGTACCTAAACAAGGCAGGTGCTGGAGATTCCGAGTCTGTTCACGTGCCCAGATGACCTGTGCCAGCCCCAGTGGTGATTCCTGAGCGCTTTCACCTCTTTACCTCTCTTATCTCCTACTGCTGGACAGTGCCTGGCTGGTTAAAGATCCTCAGTGTGTATCAGCTGAATTGCTGATACGAGCCAAGGTTCCCTGAGCTCTTACTGTATACAAGTCTCTGCTCTGGGTGCTTTTCATGTAATATCTCATTTAATCCTCATAACTCCATGGTGTAGTTATTCTTACCATTCACATTTCTTACGTAAATAGACTCAGGTCCTGAGAAATACGAATCACAAAGCTGGTGAGTATCAAAGTCAGGATTCAAACCCAAGCCAGTCAAGTCCAGGCTGTCTTTTTTTTCAAGTTTCATCTATCTGTTTTTGTTTTTGTCTGCGCTGAGTCTTCATTGCTGCATTCGGGCTTTCTCTAGTTGTGGCATCTGGGGGGTACTGGCGGTGTGGTGGCTTCTCTTGCTGTGGGGTGCAGGCTCTAGAGCCCAGGTGTCAGTAGCTGTGGCTCATGGGTCTTAGTTGCTCTGTGGCTTGGGGTATCTTCCTGGACCAGGATTGAACCTGTGTCCCCTGCATTGGCAGGCAGATTCTTAACCACTTGTCTACCAGGGAAGTCCCTAGGTCCAGGCTCTTAAACGCCCAGTCTGCAGTCTGTCCGTGGACAGCAGGTGGCCGAATGGGGTCGGGAAGCAGGGCCACACTGGCGAGTTGCAGTCTCCCCACTCCACACGTGGTCTCTGAACTGGTCTGGGGTAGTCCTGCAGCAGGTCCCAGGCCCTTTTGGGCCTGGAGACTTGACCATCACCCTGGGTGTGAGGTTTTTCTCTGATTCTGGACTTGAGGGACTTTTCCCTTGTGGTCCAGTGGCTAGGACTCTGTGTTCTCAATGCAGGGGGCCTGGGTTCGATCCCTATTTAGGAAGCTAGATCCCACATGCCACAATAAGACCTGGGGGGTCAAATAAATAAATACAAATACATATTTTTTAAAAATCAGCCAAAAATAACAAAAATGCACTGGATGTTTGACATTATTAAGGAATTCTTGTTAATTTTTGAAGATGTGATAATGATACTGTGGTTCTGCTTAAGAAAAAGGTCCTTATTTTGAAGAGTTACAGTCTAAAATCCCCATGAACTGTTAAGATATCTGAGATTTGCTTCAGATTAATATGGATGGGCAGGGAGGTGAGGGGCCCAAGTGTATGGGCGAGGAAAGAGAGGAAGTAAGATTGGCCAGGAGGCATTGCTGCTGAAGCTGGCTGGAGGGGCGTTCTTATGCTCTGCTTTTCACCTTTGTGTGTCTGTACCACGAACACCTCGCCACGAAAAGTTAGAAGCAGATATAACAACTATCACTCAGTGTTGGTGTGTTTCAAACTCGAGTGTAGTGTGGAGGGATTCCCTACCTCTGCCCAGTCCACTTATATAATACAAAAGTGGTATTTTTTTTTTTCTCTTTTCATCCTACGAGTCAATCTTTGGCTCTATCGGCCACATGCTCCCCCAACTGCTCTGAGCACCATGGCGCTGGTTCTCTGAGTCAGCTCACAGAGGTCCCTCTTTCCCCAGGTCTGGTTTTCTCCAGCATCTGAGCGTGGGGCCCCTCCCACATTTTTTCCAAAGACGAGTTCCAGCAGGAGGCCTCAGATCCTCCCCGCATCCTCCCCTCAGGACAGACTGCACAGATCCTTCCTCTGATGTGTCTCTGTCGGCCGCCCCCCGCCCAACCCTGCAAGGAACCACAATCCAGCATTTGGGTTTGCCTCCAGCGCTGCTGCGGGAGGCAGGGAAAGTGCCCCCTTTCAGTCCTGACTTTTGACAAAGCTGCAAGATGTAGCATGTGATGGTGCCACGGACCTGATGTTATTTCTCATCAAGCCAGCAGATAAAACTCCTTTAGAACAAACATGCACAGCACCGCCCCCCTCCCCCCGCCCTCCCCTTCACATCAAGCAGAGAGGCTCCTGTTGCAACTAACTGAACAGCGAGTCAGCAAGGGGCAGAAATCCGCGTGTGAAAGTGGCAGGAAAAGCGGGTACCCTCGTTTGGGGGTTTCTGCTTGTGGTTTGCTTGCCAGGGAGGGGTAGAGATGTGTGATGTGAAGAGGAACTCGGGTCTGGCCTTGCTCGCGGCTGGTGCCATTGGTTCTGGTGGTGGGCTCTTTCTCTGTATCGCGCTCTTGGTTTGCAGGGAGGAAGGCAGGCCGGGTCCTGGAACCCCCCCCCCCGCCCCCACCTCCTGCAGGCGTTGCTACCTCTGCCGCCACAGCAGTTCTCTTCTTTCCTGTTCCTTTGCAGGCTCTGAAGCGCGTCTAGCGCGGAGAGCTCATTAGGATCACTGTCACCAGTTTAGGCAGCCTGCTTTTTCCGGGTTTCCCAGTGTAGACCTATATATGTTGAATCTGAAGGTGGCAGACCCCAAACACTGATACTGATTTTTTTTTTTTAATATTCATGTATTCATTTGGCTGCACCAGTTCTTGGTTGTGGCATGCAAGATCTTTGATCTTTGTGGCGGCATGCAAACTCTTAGTTGTGGCATGTAGGATCTAGTTCCCTGACCCGGGATTGAACCTGGGCCCTTTGCATTGGAAGCGCAGAGTTTGAGCCACTGGACCACCAGGGAAGTCCCCTGATTATAATTCTTAAACTTACTCATTCAACAGATATTCATCCAGCTGAATGTTCTTCCAGGTACTAGGTTTATAGCAGTGAGCAAAGCAGACAACGGTTCTCCCCTTCTAGGGCTCTCATTCAAGCCGGGATTCAAACAATCAACAGATAAATAAGACGTATACTGTGTTAGGGCGGTTCCCAGGTGGCACTAGTGGTAAAGACTGCCTACCAGTGCAGGAGACGTAAGAGGCCTGAGTTAGATCCCTGGGTCAGGAAGATCCCCTGGAGGAGGGCATGGCAGCCACTCCAGTATTCATGCCTGGAGAATCCCATGGACAGAGGAGTCTGGTGGGCTGCAGTCCATAGGGTCGCAAAGAGTCAAAGTGATTTAGCATGCACACATACTGTGTTTGATGGTAATAAGTTCTGAGTGGAAGATGCTAAGAAAGGGGATGTGAGATATTAGGGTGGAGGATGTTGTCAGTTTAGACAGGGTGCCAAGGGATGGCCTCCCTGGGAGTGACCTGAGATCAGGCCTGAAGGAGGCGAGGCAGTGTGAGCAGTAGGGGTTTCTTGGCAGAGGGAGCAGCCAGTGCAAAGGCCCTGAGACAGCGGCTGGAGCAGAGTGGAAAGGGGAGCGAGTGGGAGGGCATGCGGGCGCAGGAGTTTGAAGATCTCTTGGCATCTAGTGCAGCCTCGTCTTTTCTCTGAGATGGGACCATATTGCAGGGCGTGTTGAGTTATTAAATTTCATTAAGGGACTTCCCTGGTGTCTAGGGGTTAATAATCCGCCTTGCAATTCAGGGGATGCAGGTTCGATCCCTGGCCAGGGAACTAAGATCCTGCATTCTACAACTAAGACCTGATACAGCCAAGTAAATACATAAATAAATATTTTTAAACGTTCATTAAGTTTTGATTAGTGGCCACACGTGCATGGAACCAAAGGAACAAAAATAAAGCATCCAGTTCCCTTCCCCAGAGGCCACCACCATCCCTGGTTCTTGTTGGTGACCAGTTCCTTGGCACTGCGTTATTTGAGTCATTTCCTGGCCTACATTTGTTCGAACCATATGAAATTGCCTTTTTTGTGGGTCAGAAAGAATGGTTGAATGTTGACAGTTTGGGAGGTTCAGCCTAACAGCTTCCTTTCCAGGGCCCAAGGAACTTGACCCATCCTTTCTTTGGGGCTTCCCTGGTAGTTCAGATGGTAAAGAAAATACCTGCAATGCGGGAGACCCGGGTTCGATCCCTGGGTTGGGAAGATCCCATGGAGAAAGGAGTGGCTCCCCACTCCAGTATTCTTGCCTGGAGAATCCCATGGACAGAGGAGCCTGGTGGGCTACAGTCCATGGGGTTGCGAAGAGTGGGACACGATGAACACTTTCTTGCCTCAGGGATTGGTGGTCAGAGGTGGGGACCCCCTTTCTGCACCCGCACATCTCTTTCATTGACTGGCCCAACAGTGTCTGCAACACCAGTGTGTGTAAACCCCCTGCTCACCCATAGCCCCATACCCGTCTTGCTGTTAAGCCTGACAAGACGCTGCCTCGTCCTCCTAGGACAGTACCTGGGGGTGGCATTAGGCATTCTTTGGCTTTCTGTGTCTTGGTGCCACCAGTTTTGAAATCACAGATAACTTGCAGAGGGAAGGGCACCCCTGGACTCTTGCCACGTGTTTGGCATGACTCACATGGCGGGACTGGATCAGTAACTGGGCAGAGTAGGTGGTAGAGAACCAGCCCAGAGTGTCCAGGAGGAGGTACTGGGACTGTGTAGGCTCAGGCTGTGGGGGGAGGGCTGAAGAGTGATGAAGAAAGGCTGTCCCTCTCCTCTGGTGTGTCCCCTCCAGAGAGCACACATCCTGAACCCCAGGGCCCTGGGCTGGATCTTGCTTTGGGGGAATTCAGCCAGAAAATGGTTTCAGTTGGTTTGCCTTTGGATGCCAACAATACTATTAGCAACAACAGCAGCAAATGTTTTTTTTTTGGGGGGGGAGGCGTACCACATGGTGTGTGGAACTTCCCTGACCATGGATGGAACCTAACCCCTGGGCCATCAGGGACATGCCAGCAAATAGATAATTTATACAGTGTCTGCTAGATGCTAGGCACTTCCTACAAAGTGATTCATTTAAACCTCCCAACAACCCTGCAAGTACCCTTATTATTCCCCTTTTGCAGATGAGGCCAACTAAATTTAAATAACTTACCCGACAGCTAGAAAATGGTGGTGACACGATTTGGATCCTGGCAGCCTGGCCCAGAGGCCACATCCTGAACTCTTAATCACTGTGCTCCTGCAGTGGTTCTCAAACCCGCGCAGGCACCGGCGTCCCCCAGAGGGCTGCTTAAAACGAGAGTTGCTGGGCCCCACCCAGAGTTTCCAATTCAGTAGGTCTGGCTTGAGAATATACATTTCTAACAAGTCCCCAGGTGATACTGCTGCTCCTGAGCCTGGGAGCACATTTTTGAGAACCACCAACCTGACCTACTATAATAGGAAGTTCAAATGAAATTGGCCCCAAATCAGGAGACTGATGATCTGTAACAAAGAAGCCTACAGATAGGCAGCACCAGGGCAGAATAATTAAGCCTGTAAGGAGACCAGCCCTCTCCACTATACTTGGTGTGTCTCCTGTGTCCTCAGGCTCCCCTCACGGCCACAGGATGACTGTCACAGCTCCAGTCATCATTCCCTGACGAGGAGATATCCAGCAGCAGAAATACCCAGCGTCTGGAGGCTATATCCAGAGCATCTCTTAGGAGTGTGGAAACTCTTCCTAAAAGCCCTGCCTCCCAGATTCCCCTCATATCTCATTGGCCAGCATTGTGATACCTGACCGTGCCTGGGCAAATCACAGGCAAGAGCCAGTCAGGATTTATTGTCAGGGCTTGGGCTAGAACGCCTCTTCACCTGAAGCGCAGGACCATGTAGTGCGGCTACAGGAATAAACCCGTAGTACTGTTTAGGAAAAGACTGGGAGGGGGGATGGACAGTGGGTGGGCAGACAGTTGGATCTGCTGCAGAAGTTAGGGAAACAGATGAAAGCCTCGTACCTATCTATTTTTGTGTCACTATCCTTACCAACAGTGTCCTTCCTTTTGTAATTACCTGAATCAGGGCATGGCTTTTAAATTCTCTAATCATTTCCACCTTTAAGAAAGTGTGCACAGAGTCCCTGTATCATAGGAGCTCTCAATCCTGTCGGGAAACCAAGTATTTCATCTGCACACTCAGGGAAACCCAAGCTGGGGAATGAGGCAGCAGTCTGAGGGGCGGTGTTGGTGGTCCGTGAGCCCACTCACTATGCTCAGCAACACTTGGGGCTCCTCTCTCAGCTTCTGGCCAGTTTTCCTATTCAAGGTGCTCCTTGCAGAGGCTCAGTTTCCCCCTTTGAGGACTGCCTTGTAGGGTGGTTGTGAGGAAGAAAGGAGAGGTTGCAGGGAATTTCCTGGCAGTCCGGTGGTTAGGATTCTGCACTTTCACTGCCAGAGCTCAGGTTTAATTCCTGGTGAAGGAACTAGGATTCCACAAGCTGGCTTAGTGGAAAAAAGAGAGGATGCAGGTCAAGTGCTTACCCCCAGGAGCTAGCTCATGGTAAGTGCTCAATAATGTGGCCCCTGCTGTTAACATATTTAATTTGATTTACTAATTGAATAGGGCTTCTCTGGTGTTTCACGGGTAAAGAATCTGCCTGCAATGCAGGAGATATGGGTTCAATCCCAGGGTCAGGAAGATCCCCTCTAGAAGGAAATGGCCACCCACTCCAGTATGGAAAAATTTTCCAGTCTGGAAAATCCCATGGACAGAGGAGCCTGGTGGGCTGTAGTCTATGGGATCGCCAAGAATCGGATACGACTTAGGGACTAAACAACAATTAATTGAATAGTTATCATTTAATAACCCCACCCTTTCCTCCCAACAACACATGAAAGTGACCATTCATTTTGCAGACTGACATTTCCTGTGGGTGCCTGTTGCTGCAGCTTGCGGACCCAGCATAAAGCTGTTGCCCTATAGATCTGCCAAGGGACTGAGGAACAAAGAGCGGGCTGTGGAGCCACACCACTTGGGCACAAGTCCTGGATCCATCTTGGGCTCCCATGTGACCTTGGGCAAGCCACTAGCCTTGCAGTACCTTGGGTTCCATATCTTTAAGGTGGTAATGAAACCGTGTAACTCAGATTGAGATTTGAATCAGTGAGCCCAGACTCGAACCCAGCCAGAAGCCAGATGGGGACTTGAATCCACGGTCTTTTAACTGAGATCCCACACCTGGTCTCAGGACTTAATGAAGCTCAGGTTCTTGATGTCTCCTTGCAGAAGGGATTCAGTGAAAGACAAAGCGATGGCTAAGAAGTTGATTTATTTAGAGAGAAATACACTCCACAGACAGAGTGTGGGCCATCTCAGAAGGGGAGAGTGGCCTTGAAATACGGTGTGGTTAGTTTTTATAGGCTGAGTCATTTCATAGGCTAATGAGTGGGAGGATTATTCCAGCTATTTTGGGGAAGGGGGTGAGATTTCCAGGAATTGGGCCACCGCCCAGTTTGTGGTCGTTGATGATTGGCCTCAAAACTGTCGCCATACCTGTGAGTGTGTCATTGATCTTGTGCCTGTGTTTCAGTGAGCGTATACTGAGACTCAGGGTCTAGTGGAAGTTGACTTGTCCACCATTTTGGACTTACTTGGTTCTAATCAGTTTATGTTGTGTCCTCGGGCTGTGTCATTCTTACAAAGTCTGTGCCCTGTCACCTTCCCTCTGAGGTTGATGGGACAATTACATTCAAGCACCCAAAGCATTTAGAGCACTGCAGCCCCTGGCCCACAGTGAGCACTCAGTATATCTGCTGTATCTGCTGTTCTTTGAATATTTGTGCCAGTTTATTCACAGGGGTGGCTTACTCCTTGGAAGGAAAGTTATGACCCACCTAGACAGCATATTAAAAAGCAGAGACATTACTTTGTCAACAAAGGTCTGTCTAGTCAAGGCTATGGTTTTTCCAGTAGTCATGTATGGATGTGAGAGTTGGACTATAAAGAAAGCTAGGCGCTGAAGAATTGATGCTTTTGAAGTGTGGTGTTGGAGAAGACTCTTGAGTCCCTTGGACTGCAAGGAGATCCAACCAGTCCATCCTAAAGGAGATCACTCCTGGGGGTTCATTAGAAGTACTGATGTTGAAGCTGAAACTCCAATACTTTGGCCACCTGACGCGAAGAGCTGACTCATTTGAGAAGACCCTGATGCTGGGAAAGATTGAGGGCGGGAGGAGAAGGGGACAACAGAGGATGAGATGGTTGGATGGCATCACCGACTCAGTGGACATGGGTTTGGGTAGACTCTGGCAGTTAGTGATGGATAGGGAGGCCTGGCGTGCTGCAGTTCATAGGGTCACAAAGAGTCAGACACGACTGAACAACTGAACTGAACTGATTCACAGGGGATATGACTTCCCTGGTGGCTCAGTGGTAAAGAATCTTCCTGCCAGTGCAGGAGACACAGGAGATGGGGGTTTGATCCGTGGGTTGGGAAGATCAGTTGGAGAAGGAAATGGCAACCCACTCCAGTATTCTTGCCTGGAAAAATCCCACAGACAGAGGAACCTGGTGGACTGCAGTCCATGGGATTGCAGAGTCAAACTCGACTTAGCAACTAAACAAATAAATAAGCTCCTTGAGGGCAGGGTCTGTGGTTTTTTTTTTTGTTGTTGAAACCACTGTGTCCTGAGTAGATGGGTTATATATTTCTTTTGTGGATGAAAACAAGGGCAGTAAGTCATCCTTCTTTTGTTTTCCCTTTAGCTGCCCAGAATTTAAACTCGGTGACTGTAATAATCTCCTGTTTTGAACCTGATTGAATCTGGAGTCAGCATGTGATGACTGCAGCTGGTGGTTATTGAGCATTTTGTGCATTAGGGCTAAATGCTCTCTGTAAGCCCTCACTGTGGAGAAGGAAATGGCAACCCACTCCAGTGTTCTTGCCTGGAGAATCCCAGGGATGACGAGCCTGGTGGGCTGCCGTCTATGGGGTCACACAGAGTCGGACACGATGAAGTGACTTAGCAGCAGCAGCAAGCCCTCACTGACTCTTCACACTTACCCCATTTTACCATTGAGGAACCTGAAGCCCAATTGAGGGTGGGGCACCTGTCTTTCCCCTTGAGGAGGTCCAGTGCCCAGGTTAACAACTGGAAACCCAAGAGTTGCTCTGCTTGGCTTAACTCTGCGCCACCACTTTCTTGCTGTGTGACCTTTCGCCTGTGACTTCTCTGTTCTTGAACTTTCTCATATGTAAAGTAGGAATGCTAATCGTACTTACTTAGGACGGCTGTGAAGGCTAGGGGAGCGGGGAGATAATTCACGTCACGTGAAGTGCAGAGTGAGGAGGGGGCGTTCTGGGGCTGTTATTGTTGGGCACACCCATTCCTCGGTGCTTCCCAGGCTGGCTGGAGGAGTCCGGTGGCCGCGCTCAATCATTAAGCCGCGCTGCTTCGGCGAGCTGGCTCCCCGTCCGCCCGGCGAAAAGGAGCCCGTCTTTGGATCGTGCGGCTGTGAATGAAGCGAGCAGGGGAGGCCGTGGGCGCCGATCCAGCCCTGGATCGGCCAGCGAACAGGTGGCGCGTTCCTAGATCCGAGGCCAGCCGCCTTTGTTACCTTGAACTTTCACTCAAGCCCATTCAGGCTCCTCAGACCACGTGTCTGATGAGTAAGGAGTCCTTTTATTTCCCTCCCCTGAAGGGACCGCTGGCAGAACAGCCCGCCCTGGGGACGCGCGCCTGTTCGCGAGACCAGCCTGCTGTCGGGGGAACTCCGGTGGCCGGCGGGTCGTTGCTGCGGCTGTTGCTGAACAAGTCGCTGTGAGGAGCTGGCGCGGCAGGTTCCCGCTTCCGCATTCCAGACACCCACCGCGGGCGGGGGAGGCACCGCCCACCACGGGAGGGCGAGGGCGGCCGCGGGCGCGGGCAGGCAGGTGGCCTTGGCCCGGCCCGGACCCAGCACGGCATTCGAGAGCCTGGAGCTCCCCTCCGGGTCACCTGCCGAGTTTGTGATCCCGGCCGGGCTCCGGACGTCTTTCAGGTGAGCGGTGGCGGTTAGGTTTGGTCGGGACTTGCAGAGAAAGTGCAGTGTGTTTCCTTCTTTTCGGGCGTGAGACTGGTGGTTTTGTTTTCTTTTTTCCCTCTCCTCTCGCATGAAATGTTTACCTGTCTGCTGCTGACTGTGAAGAAAGGGTGGGCGGAGTGTTGAGGGAGTGAGAAGGAAATGGAGGAGATTTCTCCCCGGAGAAGGCATGGGTGAATGCTGAACTCCCAGGGGGATGCCAACTTCTGTACCAGTGGGGCATCCTAGCCTGGTCCAGATGAGCTGTGTGGTCTCAGGCGAGTTCCTTTCCCTCTCTGAGGCTCAGTTTCCTCATCTGATGAGGTGGTAACTAGGAGCAGTACCCACTCACCTTCCCAGTGAATCATTGCTCGCAGCCTGGGCGCAGAGTGGTGTTCAGTGTCAGCTCTCCCTAGCCCCCCTGATTCCCTGTCTGACCTTATCTCTGACTTCTCAGCTGCTGCTAGCTGCCTCCTGCCCTTCCTCCCTCAGGGCTCTTGCCGCGGCTGTTCCCTCTACCCGTAGCATTTCCCCAGTATCCCCAAAGCTCCCACCCCCGTGGGGCTCTGCTCACATGTCACCTTCTCAGTGAGGCCTCTCTCCTCCCTAAGTAGCACCTTCTCCATCACACTCTAGCCCTCTGCTCTGCGTTCGTTTTCTTCATAGCATGACCACTGACGTGTTTATTCTCCACCTCCCCTACCGTTGTTGTTTAGCCACTAAGTCGTGTCTGACTCTTTGCCACCCCATGGACTGTAGCCTGCCAGGCTCCTCTGTCCATGGGATTTCCCAGGCACGAATACTGGAGTGGGCTGCCGTTTCCTCCTCCAGATAGTCTTGCTGGCCCAGGAATCGAACCCGGTTTTCTCCCGCATTGGCAGGCGGACTCTTTATCCCCTAAGCCACCAGGGAAGTCTCCTCCCCTACCGTAGGCCCCAGGAAAGCACAGGTACTTCTGTCTCTCTTTGTGGAATCATCCCTGGCATGTGGTAGGTGTGCGATACATTGTCTTATGAGTGGATTTAGGATCATGACTGAGGAAGGGTGGCTGTTCCTATCTGGGTTTTGAGGAGAATGTCAACATATCCTCAAACCTGGGGCTGAGGGTGGGCCGGCGGTGTGCTCACACCCTCTCCTTGGTCACCCAGGGTCCTCAGGCCTCCCTGCAGCGTCCAGCCCTCTGGCTTCCTGTCTGTCCATCAGCTCCTCCAGCCTGTGCAGCCTGGGCCCTAACAATGCCATGGGTGTATGTGGCATGGAACAGATGGCCTTGACCCTGACCTTGCTTCTCATGAGCACAGAGGATGTGTACAGTTTAGCTCAGGTGAGGAAGGCTTTGTTGAAGACACCGCACACATCCTCCCACACACATACCCCGCCCCCAACCTTCCCATATATATAGAAAGCTGACTCTATTATCAGGCCCTCTTGAGTGTTCCTGCAGTAGTAGGGGGTCAGGGAATACTTTGGAAATAAGAATGAACTGGCCAGGCAGAGTTTATCGGTCTCCCTGGCTTTTACAGGCAATCATTCTTGTTCTGGGGCTGAACAGGCTTTAATTAAACGGTGAGCTCCATGAGTCTGACCGTGTAAGAGCTGACACCTCCACATCTGTCTCCTGGCTCCCGGTGTCAGCAATTGATTCTGTAAAAATATCCCGGGCTGGGCTTCCCCAGGCTCCGCGGAGCGAGGTCAGTGGCCCTCTTGGGTTTCTCCCAACAGCACGGAGGGCCTGAGGTGTGTGCAGCCTTCACACACATCCTCACACCTAGGGGCCTACTGCTATTTTAAGAATGTGCAAAGTGTCAAGAATTGCTGCTCCTGTAAACTGTTAACTCTGTCCTCTGAGCTCCAAGTGCAGTTGGTTTTGGAGTTGACCCTCTTGCATAATAGTGCTCCCAGCACTGCCCAAGCTTTTGGCCACAGCACTTGGCTTCTCTGGGCCTCAGTTTCCCTATCTGGAAAATGGGAATAATTAATAGTACCTGCATTAAGTGAGCAGTTTAAAGTGCAATGGGGTGACCTAGTTAGTTAGCACTGTGTCTAGTGGATTGAGAGCACTCACTTAATGGGGATAATTATTTTTACGAATTTTTTTCAAGTCATTTAAAAATGTTTCCAGTCCCTTTTTTGGGGGGGGTTCCTCTCTACCGCATCCCAGTCCTTCACCCATGGGAACAATCAAGCACTGTATGTATCTTTCCACATGTTTCTCCATGGTTATATAATGCTATGCTGCTGCTAAGTCACTTCAGTCATGTCCGACTCTGTGCAACCCCATAGATGGCAGCCCACCAGGCTCCCCTGTCCCTGGGATTCTCCAGGCAAGAACACTGGAGTGGGTTGCCATTTCCTTCTCCAATGCATGAAAGTGAAGTCACTCAGTCTTGTCCGACCCTCGGCGACCCCATGGACTTCAGGCTCCTCTGTCCATGGGATTTTCCAGGCAAGAGTACTGGAGTCAGGTGCCATTGCCTTCTCCTATATAATCCTATAGGGAAATATTACCCTATAAGGGATAATATTGCCCTCATTTTCCTGCAGGTTGCTTTTCTTACATGGCAGTATTGTGTGGAAATGGAGGCCCAAGTCCTCAGGTTATGCTCAAATTTGCTCTTGTTAATGTCTCCATAACACATGGAGGGGTGGGTGTACCAGAGTTTATTTGGCCCGGCTGTTACTGATGTGCATTCCTTTTGTTTCTAGGGGTTTTTTTTTCCCCTCCTCCGTATTATTTTTACTGACAGCTTCTTAAAATTAGATTGCAGACATCTCACCTGCTTAGCCACCTTGTGGCTAAGCCGTCCCACCTTGTTAAGCTCTAAGCCTTTGAGAATGAATAGGAAGTGGTATTAGTTTAATGAGGCATCTTGCCCAGATAGGAGATGTGTTTTTGGAGGGTTCTCACCAGGTCCAGTACAGTGTTGAGCCATCTACTTTAAGTGCTTTTTACTTATAAAAATGATTAATAGATTCCTCATCCTCTATACAGATTAGTTGTGCTAAATGAGTAATTATTACCAAATAAGAAACAGAGGAAAGTTCTTTTTTTTTAATTAATGACCTTTGTTGGAAATCAGAACATGCAAGAGATCTTATTAGAGTTGTGATCTATTGGCAAGTTTCCTTTTAAGGTGGTACTTTAGTAAAGGAATATATTTGGCTTCCTGAAACTTGTGCAGTGGTGTACCCATTTAGAGTTCTGTTTCAGTTCTCTGCTACATAACGAGCCATCCCAGAACTTATGCCTTAAGGGGATGAAAGTTTGTTATTTCTTATCAGTCTCTGATTGACTGAGGCTCATCTGGATGGCTCTTCTGCTGGTTTTAATTGGGGTCTCTTATGTGGCTAGAGTCAGAAGACGGATGGGGCTTAAGATGGTTGTACTCACAAGGGCTTCTCTGGTGTTTCAGCAGTAAAGAATCCCCCTGCAATGCAGGAGACACTGGTTCAATCCCTGGGTCAGAAAGATCCCCTAGAGAAGGTAACAGCAACCCACTCCAGCATTCTTGCCTGGGAGGATTTCCCAGGACAAGAGAAGCCTGGCAGGCTACAGTTCATGAGGTTGCAAAGAGTCAGACACAACTGAGCCTACTCAGCAACGACAACTCACATGGCACCTTGGAGACACCTGGTCCCCTCTCTGTAGTCTCAGAACGACTCCTTCCACGTGGGTCTTGCCATCCAGTAGCTGGACTTAGAACATGGCAGCCCAGAGCTTCCTAAGTCAAGGTGTATGTAGGTCTAGAACTGGCCCAGTGGCAGCCCAGATTTCATGTTGGAAGGCAGACAGAAGACTTGAGTTCTGGAAGGTGTGGCCTTTGAGGGGCCGTCTTTGGAAACCACCACAGCCTTCATTTTCTCCCAGAAGGAAAAGTGCAGAGGTCACCAGGTCCAGGTGGTGTTGCTGTTTGCAGGGCCCCAGTCTCTTGTTTATCTGTATTGCTGCCCTTAGCCTCATAGATATAAGAAGGCTGCCCCATCTCCAGCCTCACATCCTTGTTACAGGCAGAAAGAAGCAAAGGTCTAAGAAAAAGAAGTAGCACCTTTGTCAGGAAACCAAAGCCTTCCCAGAAATCCTTAGCAGACTGCTGCTTCACCTCTTTGGCTAGAACTTTGTGACAAGATCACCCTTTGCCAAAAGGAAGTCTCAGAAGTGCAGTTTTTAAGCTGTGCTTATTGCCACTTCAGACAGAGGGTCAGTAAGGAAGCTGTGAGGAGAAAGGACATGCTGGGTCGACACGCCATCCCTCCCTGGTGGTCGGCCTCCAGAGTCTGTGCGCTGAACCACTGTGCTGTACTGCTTTAGTTTGTTTATGATTAACCCAACATTTCTTGTTGAAATGAGTGTGTAAGTGACAGAGATAGAAACCACTTACTGCTCCATCCCTCTCCCCTCCTGCTTCGTGCCTTATTGGTCTTATCTGTCAGTAACTTAATGTATGTTCTTTTTCACCTCTTTCTATATGCATTTCATGTTTTAAAGGTGACCTTTGGACATACAGAATTGGACTAATCATAATCCTTGGTGCATGTTTTAGTGATATTTTTGGTCTGTACAAATGTTTATTACAATGAATAGCCATTAGCCTACTCCCTACCCAAGAACTAGAACATTACCTACCAGTAGTTTATATGAAACTATGGTATTTCCCATTCAGTTCCCAGGCTGCTCTCAGCTGTGACCACCATCTTGAATTTTTTGTTTAACGTTATTTGTTTTGAAATAGTTATTTTTGAATGTCTACAACAATCTCAAACTATACATAGTCGTCTGGGACTTGTATTTTTCTTTTAATATTGTGATTAATCCAGGTCATTTCGTATAGAGGTTTTTCATTTTTTACTGCTGTGTAATATTCCACTAGGCAAAGATATCACCTGTTTTAGTCATTTCTGTGGCAATGCATGTATCATTAGTGTCCAGATTTGTTTTTGCTCTTCTTGGGCTACTGTGACTGTTGTTAAACACATTTTCTAAGGTGCCTGAACAAGAATTTCTTTGAGGTATATAATGGGCACAAGATTGGTGGCTGTAGGATGTGAGCATCTTTAATTTTGCCAAATATCGTCAAACTGTTCTCAGATTCTCACCAAGGATGTGTAAGAGTTCCTGTTGTTCTGTATCCTGTCATACTTGGTTTTATAAAGCTTTTTTGTTTTTGCCAGTCTGATGTGAGATGAAATCTCATTATGGTTTTAATTTGTATTCCCCTGAGGACTGGTAAGACATTCTTCTCATTTATGTTTTTTGGATATAGCCTATTCATCCTCTTTGCTTCTTTTTCTTATTGATTTGTAGTCATTCTTTGTATGGTCTGGTTACTCATCTCGAGGCTGCAGCCAGGCCTAATGAAACATTCATGATTCTCATATCTCTGTTTCCTTTGTTGTCTCCTCTCTCCACTCTCTCCCCACCTCCATGATGCCTGTTTGTGTCCTCCAGCTCACAGTGATTCTCCCTGAAACAGTTCTCAAATTATGGGCGTTTTTATACGTTTGCTTGGATATATGACTATACCTGTTCCACCCATTGTACCATAGCTTTGTGATCCCAGGTGTAGCAGGATTAGGTTCAACTGTAGGTAATAGAAAACCGCTTATAAAACAAACTGACAATGGCTTAAACAAGGTAGAAGTTTATTTCTCTCTCGCATAAAGGAGTCCAGTGATAATGAGGCCCGGGCTGCACTCTAATCCAGAACCCAGGTTCCTTCTACCTTCGTGCTCCACCATCCTTTTACTGTCACCTCATGGTTCAACATGGCTGCTTAACACTCCAGCCATTATATCTCAGCAGGGGATGAAGATGGACACTTCTGCTTAATGGAAGTTTCACGCTATGTTCTGCTTACAGACTCTTGTCCAGAATTTAGTCACATATATAGTTAAAAGGGAATCTAGAAAATATATTTCACATGACCTTGTTCTTAGCTAAAAATCTGATTCTATTACTGAGTTAAAAGGGGAGACTAAATACTGGATTAGGCTGCCAACAACTTTACTTGTTCTGAAAAGTTCCCTAAAATGGCTCTTAAAGGAGTTGCCAGACACCAGGATGGCGCCTCTAGATGATGCCCCTTTTGATTCTTTGATTTGTTACACAGATGTTTATTGAGCATCTGTTTTGCACAGGCACTATTCTGGGAAGTAATGAACAAAACAAGTGAAGTCCCCACCCTCACGGAGCTTATTTTTATAAAAGGGAAGATACATAGTAAACAGACAAGGAGTTTATAGTGAATCAGAAAGAGATAACAGGTGTGAAAAGAAATGCAGGAGAAGGCATAGGATGAGGATGAGTCGCTGACCTGCTTCTTGAGAAACCTATATGCAGGTCAGGAGGCAACAGTTAGAACTGGGCATGGAACAACAGACTGGCTCCAAATAGGAAACGGAGTACGTCAAGGCTGTATATTGTTACCCTGCTTATTTAACTTATATGCAGAGTACATCATGAGAAACGCTGGGCTGGAAGAAGCACAAGCTGGAATCAAGATTGCTGGGAGAAATATCAGTAACCTCAGATATGCAGATGGCACCACCCTTATGGCAGAAAGTGAAGCGGAACTAAAAAGCCTCTTGATGAAAGTGAAAGAGGAGAGTGAAAAAGTTGGCTTAAAGCTCAACATTCAGAAAACGAAGATCATGGCATCTGGTCCCATCACTTCGTGGGAAAAAATGGGGAAACAGTGGAAACAGTGTCAGACTTTATTTTGGGGGGCTCCAAAATCACTGCAGATGGTGACTGCAGCCATGAAATTAAAAGACGCTTACTCCTTGGAAGGAAAGTTATGACCAACCTAGATAGCATATTCAAAAGCAGAGACATTACTTTGCTAACAAAGGTCCATCTAGTCAAGGCTATGGTTTTTCCTGTGGTCATGTATGGATGTGAGAGTTGGACTGTGAAGAAGGCTGAGCGCCGAAGAATTGATGCTTTTGAACTGTGGTGTTGGAGAAGACTCTTGAGAGTCCCTTGGACTGCAAGGAGATCCAACCAGTCCATTCTAAAGGAGATCAGTCCTGGGTGTTCTTTGGAAGGACTGATGCTAAAGCTGAAACTCCAATACTTTGGCTACCTCATGCAAAGAGTTGACTGATTGGAAAAGACAGCTGATCCTGGGAGGGATTGGGGGCAGGAGGAGAAGGGGACGACAGAGGATGAGATGGCTGGATGGCATCACTGACTCGATGGACGTGAGTCTGAGTGAGCTCTGGGGGTTGGTGATGGACAGGGAGGCCTGGCGTGCTGCGATTCATGGTGTCGCAAAGAGTCGGACACAACTGAGCAACTGAAGTGAGCATGTGGTGCGGTTTTAGTTTTTTTTATTTCTTAAGGATTCATTTATTTTTGGCTGCACTGGATTTTCATCGCTGCACGTGGGCTTTCTCTAGTTGCGGTGAGCGCAGGCTACTCCTCATTGCCGTGTGAGGGCTTCTCATTGCAGTGGCTTCTTGTGGAGCAATAGAGCTAGAGGCTTCAGTAGTTGTGGTTCGCAGGCTTAGTTGCCTCGAGGCATATAAGATCTTACCGTACCAGGGATCGAACCCATGCACCCTGCTTTGTAGGCACTCTTAACCACTAGACCACCAAGGAAGACCTGGTGCTGTTTCAGATAGAGTGAGTGGTCAGGAAAGGCCTCCTTCATGAGATGATGTTGAAGCTGAGATGAAGGAGGCAAGTGAGAGAGCCATGTGGATCTCTGGGGGAAGAGCATTTGGGGCAAAATTTAGGGGCCAGTGAAAGGCCCTGGGGCAAGACAGTTACCAGGCTGCTTGAGGACCTTTAAGGAGTGGTTAGCAGAGCTTGAGATTGATGAGGGAGGGCGGTGGTGGGAAATTGAGAGGAGAGAGGTGGTGGGGCAGATCAGTGGGGGTGAGGGGTTGAGGGGGCTTGTGGGCCACAGTGAAGGCTTTTGGCTTTACCTGGGGTGACATGGAGATACGGAAGGGATCCGAGCAGGAAGACGACGTTATTTGATCATTAGCACTCGATAGTGGAAGTGATCTTTCTTTCTTCTCAGTTCAGTTGCTCAGTCGTGTCTGACTCTTTGTGACCCTGTGGACTGCAGCACGCCAGGCTTCCCTGTCCGTCACCAGCTCTCGGAGCTTGCTCAAACTCTTGTCCATCATGTCGGTGATGCTATCCCACCATCTCATCCTCTGTCATCCCCTTCTCCTGCCTTCAATCTTTCTCAGTATCAGGGTCTTTCCAGTAAGTCAGTTCTTTGCATCAGGTGGCCCAAGTATTGGAGTGTCACCTTCAGCATCAGTCCTTCCAATGAATATTCAGGACTGATTTTCTTCTCAGAGCACCGTGCATTTTTCACCTCCAGACACCTTTTGAAAAAGTAAATAGCATCAGGGGGCCTTCCCGGTGGTCCATTGGTTTAAAATCTGCCTTGCAATGTAGGGGATGCCAGTTTGATCCTCGGGCTGGGAAGATCCCATATGCTTCAGAGCAACTAAGCCTGGGCAACTAAGACCTGACACAGCCAAATAAATAAATAAATACTATCAACTCTTATTAACCGCTCTGGTTTTATATATATCTGCCACTGCCCTCTCCCACTGGATTATTTTAAAGCTAAATATTTCAGTATTGATCTCTGAAAGATAAGGATTCTTTAAGGACATAATGACAGTATTACTGTCATGATTAAAGTAACTACCAATAATTGAGTGTCATCATCTAGTGTTCAGTTAGTGGCTCTTCTCATAAATATCTCTGTAGAATTGATTTGTTCCAGTCAAGACCTGACAAGGTCCATGGTTGGATTTGGTTCACATGCCTATTAGATGTCTTTTAATCTAAGTGTCTAATCTAATCTAGGTGTCTTTTAATCTATGGGTGCTCCCTCCCCAACACTTTTTTTTTTTTCCTTTTAATAGTTTAATTGTTGAGAGAAGCCATGTCTTTTGTCCTGAGATTTTGTATATTCTGTGTCTGGCAGATGTGTGGTGGTATTTAATGAGCTCTTCTGTCCCTGGTGTTTCCAGTGAATGAGTGGTAGGATTGAGACTGGAGCAGATTCGTATTTGAGATGCGCGCGCACACACACACATTTGTGTGTTGCTGTGTTTGTATGTCTGTTGTTGTTAAGTCACTACGTCGTGTCTCTTTTGAGACCCTGTGGACTATAGCCCACCAGGCTTCTCTGTCCATGGGATTTCCTAGGCAAGCCTTCTGGAGTGGGTTGCCATTTCCTCCTCTCAGGGATCTTCCTGACCCAGGGGTCAAACCCCTGTCTCCTGCATCTCCTGCATCGGCAGACGGACTCTTTCCCGCTGCGCCACCAAGGAAGCCCTTGTATACCCATCAGGGTCTGTGAAGCCTGGTGTCTCTTTCCACGGTGTTCTGTAGAGCTAGCCACTGTAGATGACTGTTATATAGACCCAGGCTTTCGCTTGGGGGTTGCAAAAATTGTGACATTGTAATTCGACCCTCCTCTTCACTTATTAGCCGGAATATTCCTGTAGAGAAGAAACCTCTCTCATCTATTATTCAGCTATCCGGAGGGTACTGACTCTTTTCAGCTTTTGTTTATGTTAGAAATGAGTAGTGAACAACTGGCCTGGTGTCTAATCAGCTGGCTTTTCCTTCCATGATTCTAGCCTTCTTTGTTTTTGTGTTCATGCGTTTTGTGTTATTTACTGGCCTCTGCTACTGCCCACGTCTGTCTTGGATTTGGGAAAAAACAGATGAGTGGCGCTCACAGTCATCTCATTTTGTAGGCATGGCTGCCTCGGGCCTTACCTTTGACCAGGTGGAGCCCTGTATGCTTGTCAGTGTAACCAGGGAGAGTCAACTCTAGACTGTTGACATTTTCTTTCTTTCTTTTTTTTTTTTGCCCTCTCCTGCCCTGGCTATGTATTTCCAAACCAACAGCCTCTAGAGAGTTATCATTCAGTGCCAGGGGATTAAATCTTTCTGCTTGGGGCAAGAGGTTTTTGAGCATTTGAATTTCTTCTGATCTGAAACTCCATTCTTAAGACAAAAGAACAATAGAGGGCTCCTCTCCATTGGAAAGGCCAGCCCTTCTAGTAGCCTGGCCAGGGGCGAGCTCTGACCCCAGCCACTGCGGTCTGGGTCATAAATTCTTTAGGGCACTAACATGCTTGAAATCACTTGGGTGCTTTGTGATCAGTTACATACTGGATACCTGAGGGTTTTCTTTCCTCCTGGAGATTACAAACACATTTATTCCCACTGGGTGGGGAGAGAAGATTTGATGTGGATTGGTGCAGAATTCATTAATTCCTTCAGCCCCTGATTTGTTCATTTGGCAAATATTTATGGAGCCTCATGTGTTCCAAGTGCCGGTGTCAGAGCCTGGGAAGGCCCATACTCTGGGAGTTTACGTTCGTGCTGAAGGACACAGGTAATAAAGTGGTAAACAGAGTGATCATATCCTTTCAGGTGAGGATGAATAATGCTCTGAAGTCATGGAAGCAGAATGTGAGTGCACACACCTGAAAGGTGGAGGGGGGCTGTGGGAGGCCAGATAACCGGGGTGCTTGGGGGAGAGCCTCGCTGGGGTAGTGACACATCAGCTGAGCTTGGGATGGTACGAGGTGACAACCTTGTGTAAGACCCGGGGGACAGCCCTCCCAGCTGAAGGGGCAGTGAGGGCAGGGGTGGGAGTGAGCTGGGTGTGTCTGCTCTCTCATTCCCTCTGGCTGCTGTGACAAGCAGAGATGGCAGAGGTGGGGGCGGAAGTGGGGCGATGAGGGAGGTGGAGTGAGCAGAAGGGTGTAAGTAGTTACTACTCACACTTTCACAGATGAGGACACTGAGGCCCAGGGAGGTGAAGCCCTTGATCCTTGTCACCCAGCTCCCTGGGGCCCGGGTTGGGAGCCGGGTAGCTCATCCCAGAGTCTGACCTTGGTTGAGCTATCTGACCACAGCTGTTAATTCATGATGTTGACAGAGTCTGTGCCTAGCAGGAGTCAAATGTCAGTGTCCTACATGTATGAAATCAGGACAGGGGATCAAGTCCACATTAGTGTCCCTTCCACCTTCCTGCTAACCTGGGTCCTGACACACCTTTTATTACAGTGTTTATTACAGGGCGGAAAACAAGGACTTTTTGGTTGCTGACACATTCGTAACTTGACTTTGTAAGTTGACACTCGGGCCAGATAAAAAGTGTATATAGGCCCCGGTCTTCGAGCTTCTGAGCCTGCTTAACTGATGGGGCTGAAAGTCTCCCCAACCATCAGATCCTTCTTATCTCCTCCTCCAGCGCTCCATGGGTCAAGGGGGCTCACTCCTTATGTGGTGTGACCTGTGTGATGCCTCAGCCAGATTCACGGCTATATTTGGTGTCCCCTAGGAGAGAGGCTTGAGACATCCCCGGCCCCCAACCCCGCAACATGGCTCCTGGAAAAGGAGTTTGGTCCTGCTCACCACTTACCCTGTAACAAGCGCTGATGGATGCTGATCATCTGCCACTACCTGCATTTAGGATAGGCAGCAAAAATTTTCTATCGATAGGTTTTTTAAAATTCTGTTTTGGGGCTTCCCTGGTGGCTCGGTGGTAAAGAATCCCTCTACCAATGCAGGAGATTCGAGTTCAATCCCTGATCCACAGGAAGTGCCCAGAGGCCTTGGCGCAACTAAACCTTCCCCACCTCAGTGAGAAACCCATGCCCCGCAACTAGAGAGTAGACCCTGCTCGCCACAACTAGGGAAAAGCCCTCATGCAGTAACAGATTTCTAGCACAGCTAAAAATAAATAAATAAAATTTTTTTAAAATTATATTTTAAAAATACTGATTTAAAAGTTACAGAAGCCACTTGCTACTTTTAACAGTTCAGAGAGCAGAGCAGCCTGTAAAACATGGAAGCTCCACGTTCCCACTGTGGCCCTAGCACCTGGCCTTCTCGCCTCCCTCACTTGCCCAGAGGGACACCGCATGTGTGCCTCCTTGCTGTGTGTATGGGGGATTGTGTGTGCTAAGAGAGCGGGCTCTGGAGCCACAGTGCTTGGGTTCAGATCCCAGTTTTGCTGTGTGCAGACTTGGGCCTTGACTTAATCACTCTGTGCCTCAGTTTCCCCCTATGTAAAATGGGAGTGATGATCCTAACTTCTTGACTGAGGATTCATTGCATTAAGTATGTAGCAGTTAGAGTGGCACCTTGGACGTGACAAGTACTCAAACGTTAGCTGTTTTTATTACACAGGTATATACGGGTATTGTTTTATAGACATACTTTTTCCACGTATGCACTTTCCTTTAATAATTGATCTTGGAGAGCCTGCCATGGTACTCACTGGGTCAAGGTCAGCCACATTCTTTTTAATGATTTCATAGTATTCCATCCTGTCAGTGCCTGTTGTTGAACACATTGGTTGTTCCAACCTTCACTGTTATAACTGAACATCTCACACACCAGAACCTTTGTTTGCTTCTTAGATTTTTCTTAAGACAAAGCCCTGGGGTTGCAATTATTACCACAAAGTGAATAAACAGCTTAAAGACTTGTGATATTTATTGCTCACGACTTCTAGGATCTTTTTATTAAACATATGTATTCTTTGTTAGTTGCCTGTTTGTTCTAGGGTTGTTTTTTTTTCCTTATAGATTTATAGGGGATCTTTACATTATTGAAGGTATGATTCTTTTGTTATACGTTGCAAGTTTAATTTAAAAAAATTTATTTTTAATAAATTACATTTTTGCCCACCATGTGGCTCGTGGGATCTTTAGTTCCCCAACCAGGGGTTGAACCTGGGCCCAGCAGTGAAGGTGCCGAATCCTAACCACTAGACTGCCAGGAAATTCCCTAATTTGTGAGTTTAAATTTCGACTTAGTTTTACTTTTTTTTTTTTTTAATGTTGTTAAACATATCGAGACTTTTCTTTTTAAAGCTTTGGTTTTAAATTTGAGGTAATTATATCCCTAGTTATTTTATGGCTTCCTCTTTTACATTCAATATGTGGAATTTTTTTCTTGGGGTTAGGTGTGGGATAAAGATCTTAAAAACACCCTTCACCCACCCTTAAGCAATAGTTAACCAATCATCTCCTTCATACTGTCAGAGCAATACATTCTTTCCCACCCGTTTGAAAAACTTATGAGCCAGGCCCCAGTCTAAGTGTCTTAACACTTACCTCTCAGTCCCCTGCTATAACTCAATGAAGCGGGTTGGTAATATCGCCATTCACTGGAGAAAACCAAAGCACCCAAGGGTGACTTTGCTTGCTTAATGTCTCACAATGTGGATGAGGCAGGCCATCCTGGCTTGCAATCTTGTGGATTTATTCAGTCATGAGCTCCCTTATTTCTATTTTCAGCAGCTTTTCCTGCAGTTGCTTGACAGATCTTCCTTTTATCCACTAGTAATAGCCACTTCCATTACTCCTGTGCTATTCCCTGCCTCGTTGCCTTGGCCAGGACTTCTGTGACAATGTTAAATACCAGTGGGGGGTTGCAGATGGGCGTGGGGGCCTCAAACTGCAGGGCCCCCCTTGTTAGGGGCCTAGTTAGGCAGGGCAATGTCAGTACAATGAAGCAGCGGTTCCCAACTTTGATCTGAAGTAGAGCTCATGTAATAATAATTGAAATTAAATGCACAACAAATGTAATGTGCTTGATCCTGAAACCAACTCCTACCACCAAGTCCGTGATTTAACTGTCTTCCATGAAACCGATCCCTGGTGCCAGCAACGTTTGGGGAGCACTTCAGTAAAGGACTCATCTGCCCCATGGCTGGGCCAAACCAGGGAAGAAGCTGGCTAAGACTTGACTGGCTGTCTCCATCCCAGGACAGGGGGTCTGATTGGCTCAGCCGTGGTCAGATGGCTCCCTCTCCTCCAGAGCTGTGGCGAGGCAGTAAGCATGGTACCCACACCTCTCATAAGATGAGGGCTTTCAGAAGCCGACCCTCTTCTTTGCTCTCCTGGCCTAGGACATCATTCCTCTTCGCATATATGAACCAGCATCATGCAGTGGTTTTGCACATGGGTCAGATGACTTGGATTCAAAGCTCAGCCGATTACTAGCTCTGCGAGTTTACCTTTTGTTTATCACTTCGCCTCTCAGGGCCTCTGATTCCTTACGTGTAAAAGATGATAATGGCTTCTACTTTACTGGGCTACTATGAGTATTTAATAAACTTATGGAGGGGACTTCCCTGGTGGTCCAGTAGCTAACACTCCATGCTCCCAGTGCAAGGGGCCTGGGTTCGATACTTAGAGAACTGAATCCCGCATGCTGCAACTGAGACTCAGTGCAGCCAACTAAATTTTAAAAAACTTATGGAAAGTATTTAGTCTGAGCCTGCTACATTGTAAGTGCTCAGGAAGTATTAGTTCTCATCACCACCATCATCCTTACTTATTTATTTATTTTTTCTGAGACTAGATAGGGTTCTATTGTTCAACCTTGGGCTTCGGAATAATGAGTCAGGAACTGATCTCAGCTTCCCCAACTAACCCTGTGACCTTCACCGAGTGAGCAACTTCTGGAGGAGCTTTGGGTTCTTCATCTGCCGAGTGGGAAGAATCACAAACTGACAGGGCTCCTTCCCTGGGTGTTTCATGTGCTGTCTGCGGTTTGGGGCGATTGTGGAGAGGGAAGAGATCCCCGGTGTCTGGACTCAGTATAGCCTGAGCTTCTCCTGATCACACACCTTGCAGGTGTGACCTAGTGGTGAGGCTGAGGTTAAGATCTGCCTTACCTCCTTCTCCAGTTTTCTTGCCTGGAGAATCCCAGGGACGGGGAAGCCTGGTGGGCTGCCGTCTATGGGGTCGCACAGAGTCAGACCCAACTGAAGCAACTTAGCAGCAGCAGCAGCACCTCCTTCTCAGAGTTGTGCAAGGCCTCTCTGCACGTGGTATGACACCACACCTATTCCATCTGCTGCCCCTGGACTGTGAGAGCAGGACCCAGGTCTGACCCACCCATTCCTGTCCCCTGGCTTCAGTGCCGCGTGGGAGTACAGAACACTCACCCTCATCAGGCTTCTTCTCTGGTGAAAGACTGATCTGGACAACAGCTTCTCAGAAAGTGTATTTGTATTTGGTCATACCCCTTCCCCAGTTGGTGATTCTGAAACCTGGCTGGGCATTTGCCTCACCTGGGGAATCTTATTAACAGTTGGGCTTTTCTGGCTTCTCTCCTGGAGCTCCTGTTTGGGCAGGTGTAGAAGATAACTGTCTACTGGTTTGGCTGCCTGGCAACCATTCTTTGAGATTTTCCCTCGGGGAACTGTGCTTCTACCTTTCAGTCCATTTATTTACTGAGCTCTACTGTATATATGACGGGAGCTTCCCTGGTGGCTCAGCAGTAAAGAATCTGCCTGCAGTGTAGGAGACCCAATCCCTGGGTTGGGAAGATCCCCTGGTTCAATCCCTGGGTCAGGAAGATCCTTTGGAGGAGGGCATGGCAACGCACTCCAATATTCTTGCCTAGAGAATCCTGTGGACCAAGGAGTCTGGTGGGCTGCAGTTCACAGGGTCACAAAGAGTCAGAAATGACTGAGGCGACTGAGCACGCACCACATGTATGACACCAGTTACTCTAGCACTGGGGACCGGGAGTGAGTCAGACACTGAAAGCCCTGCCCTTAGAAATGAGACGACAGTGTCTCTGCTTCTTAAATTTCTTTCTTTATTGTGATAAAAGTCACAGAATATAAAACATGCTGCTGCTGCTGCTAAGTCGCTTCAGTCGTGTCCGACTCTGTGCGACCCCATAGATGGCAGCCCACCAGGCTCCCCCGTCCCTGGGATTCTCCAGGCAAGAACGCTGGTGTGGGTTGCCATTTCCTTCTCCAATGCATGAAAGTGAAAAGTGAAAGTGAAGTTGCTCAGTCGTGTCCAACTCTTTGCGACTCCATGAACTGCAGCCTACCAGGCTCCTCCGTGGGATTTTCCAGGCAAGAGTACTGGAATGGGGTGCCATTGCCTTCTCCGATGAAACATGCTATTTTAACTATATTTAACTGTTCAGTTCAGTTACATTAAGTACATTCATATTGTTCTGCAACTCTTACCATCATCCATCTTCCGAGTTTTTCACCTTCCTAAGTTGAAAGTCTGTCCCCATTAAACACTAACTCCCATCCCCCCTCCCCATCCCCTGGAATCTACCACTGACTCTGTGAACTTCACTATTCTAGGCACCTCCTGTAAGTAAAATCAAGCAGTATTTGTCTGCTTCACTGGTGGCTCAGATGGTGAAGAACCTGCCTGCAATGAGGGAGACGTGGGTTCGATCCCTGAGTTGGGAAGATCCTCTGGAGGAGGGCTTGGCAACCCACTGCAGTATTCTTGCCTGAAGAATCTCTAGGGACAGAGGAGCCCGGCGGGCTACAGTCCATGGGCTCCCAAAGAATCAGACACAACTGAGCAACTCAGCACACACTCAATTTATATTGGAATGCATGTTTAAGGTTAACTTAATACATGGAGATGGTAATATCTTATAAGTTATCAATTATCTTATGAGTTACATATTAGATTACATATGTTAGATAACAGTCATTTTCTGATTTCAATAATTATACTCTGACTAGGAGAATATCATTGTTCTTTGGAAACAGGCACTGACTTCTGTAGGGGTTGAAAAGAAGAACCAATTCTTGGAAAAAGGACCAGCAAACCAGTATTGGCTGAGCAATTGTAAAATTGACTAAAATATTTATCCTTTTTCATTTTGGGGGTAACGGTCATGAAGACTCAGCCGTAAGGAAATGCTTTGTTTTATAGTATAGGTTTCTATTCAGGAAGCCAGTGTGTGTATGCACAATTTTGAGTTTAAAGGTTCTGAAAACATTAGGAAATAGGAAGTTTATAGATTCTTTTCTTTCTTTATACTTTGGTGTCTTTCTCACATTTTCCAGAAGGAACTTTTGGAAATAGGAGTGAGAAGCAGCTTTAAGAAAAAAAAGCCCCTCCCCCTGCTTGTGGAATGTTCTGGTCCATATGGTTTGGCTGTGGAACCGTGAGCAGGCACGGGTCCTTCCCATCAGCCCCCGTCCCTGCTACAGTGACTGGTTCAGGAAGGGGGGTCTCATCAGACCACTCAGAATTAATACGTATCCTTGGCCAGAAAGCACCAGGAAAGAGGTATTTTTCTTTCTGCTGGGATCTGAAGTTGTGGGGCAGAAACCTAATGCCACTGGGGACCGTCTTTTCCAAGGGGTCAGACAGAAAGAACATAGAAATGATTAGTTCCTGATAAGCTCTGGAAGTAACTGGTGTTGGAATAACCCCTGCACTTGTCAGCATGGTGACCCAAAAGATTTCTTTTTTTTTTTCCCTCCAGCCAGTTTGAGTTGGGTCTCAGCCACTGGCAACCCAAAGAGCTCTGTAAGTAACAAAATAATCTTAGTGGGCCCTATAACTTGGAGCTTAAACATTTTCCACAAATGATTTGCATCAGGTTTCAGAACCACTTTGCTAGGGTTTTCCGAGCCGTCATTCTCAGACTTCAGTGAGCGGCAGACTTGCCTGGAAGTCTTGCTAAAAATACAGAGCCTTTGCTCTGTTCCAGACTGCTGGAGGTTCTGATCTGGAGCCTGAGGCCAGGGGATCTGAGTTTTGAGCAACTTCCACTCTGACAAAGGGCAGAGATCATGCCCAGTCTAAGGCTTTACCCCTGGTTGGGGCCCGGGGTCTCTCTCAAATGAATGAAAGTAAAGTTTGAGTCTAGATCACCTTTGGAAAATCATTCCTCTCCTGCCTGTTACCCAGCTGTGCACACTACATGATATTTTAATAAACCTAACCAAGGGACTTCCTAGTGGTCTAGTGGTTAAGACTTTGCCTTCCAATGCAGGGGCTTTGGGTTCCATCCCTGGTTGGGGAGCTGGGATCCCACATGCCTCGCAGTCAAAAAAACCCCAAAACATAAGAACAGAAGCACTATTGTAACAGACTCACTTTAAAAATGGCCCACATCACCCCTGCACCCACATCACCACTGTGGAGCCTGGGAACCTCACCTACTGAAGCCTGCTCACACTAGAGCCCATGCTCCACAGCAAGAAAAGCCTGCACACCACAACTAGAGAGTAGTCCCCACTCACCGCAACTAGAGAAAGCCCACGCAGCAATGAAGACCCAGCACAGCCAAAAATTTTAAAAAGTGATCCACTTCCAAAAAAAAAACGTAAGAAATCTAACCAAAGGAACTATGGTTAGATATGTGAGCTTCATTAGTGTAATGGTTTAACCAGCGTGGACCCCTCAAGTAGTTTGGAAACAGCTGGATATTGTGCAAGCTGAAATTGTTGCTTCAAATTCAAAGCAGTCTGCTCTTGAAGAAAGATTTTGGCGGTAGTGGAAAATGTTCCAGAGGGCAATTACTCACTGACTTAGTCTGAGGTAATTTATGGTGAATGCTTCCCTCACGTGTGTGTTGTGTGTGTGTGTGTGTACATGTGGACCCGTACTTACTTGGAGGTGAAGGAAGGGCCACAGCCCTTTTACTTGGATGAAAGGGAATCTTTTGAGTTGACCCATCAGGCCAGAAAATCCCTTTTCACATACCATCTTGTAGCAGCTTTGCTCTTGAGGCCCCTGAGAGCTGGGGGGAAGAAGGATGTGGAGTCTGAATGAAATGCCCTGTTGGCCCTCACCCCAGGCACGTGTGGCTTTGCCATTGTCTAAAGTCTTTCCCCCTAACAAGGATTTGTACCCTACACTGAGTTCCTGTACCTCAGCCACCAGGAATTAGGGCGTGGGTTGGCCATGATTATGCAAATTAAACTGATCTTCAGATATTTTTGTTTGTGTCCCCTCAAGAGAATTCTGATAAGCCACACCTCTTTTTACATTATAAAGCTAACGTCTAAAATGATTTTATGATAACAAAATTTTTCTTATTTGTGGGAGAAAGACAAGAGTGCATATTTTATAAGATGAGATAAGATGAAGACTGTAATTGAAATAACTATTCTAGGATATGATTAGATAAAGTAGATTTTTCACTCCTCTATTAAATAAAACATGCAGACTCTGAAAGAAATCAGATTTGGAAATTTTTTCTGGTGGATTTCAAAAGGTTTGGTGGTCCTGCAAAACATTCCATTTAAGTGAATCAAGATCACTAACCTTCGACAGTTCTGAATTTAGGCAATCCCAGCATGGACCAAAATATCCTGTTTTTAAGGCCAAGTTTCATATCTAACAGAAATATGTGTAAGTCAGGGAAAGACAGGCAAGTCTGGGAGCTTAAGGAGCTTTAGTATTCATTAAAGACTACTTCTCTGAAACCAGTGTTTTGATGCTTTCTGTTGCTCAGAGGCCTGGAAATTTATACACCCCGCTGGGCAGTGCTTTTTGAAAAGAAGTGGGAGGTTGTGCAGTGAGGGCTGGACAGCTGAGAAGGCTGGCTGGTTCACAGATCAGTCTCAGGAAGGAAACCTGTGGCAGTTGACGATCTCTCCCCTTAGAGACATTTGTGTTCTTGGATCAACTGAAAGTCTCTTTAAACCCCTGGAGAGCAGTACTTCCTCTGAGCATGAGGACTGAGCTGAAAGAATTTCGCTGTTTCTTATCTCGTTGATGAGGAAGTCCAGGGGTATCTAGGTTACCGAGATGGTTGACTGGCTCACCATGGTCACCACTGCTGCTGTCATCATTGCAGATCCAGTTGATCTCATCTCCTGGCTCAGCAGGCTTCCTCCTCCTGTGTGCATGGTCCAGGGGCCATTCTGCAATCCTGGGCATCCTGGCCAGATAGGATAGTGTATAAGGGAGAAGGAAGCTGGTACCTGTCCCCTGAAGCCCCAACCAGTCTCTTCTTGCTTCTTGTTGGCCAACTGACTTAGATCAGACCATCTCCTACTGAGAGGTAACAAACTATCATGTTAGTATGTAAAAATTCTAAACGTCACTTCTCTATCACTCAGTGGCTAAAAGCCAGTTGTCAGATGCCTTTACACCACATTTCCCCTCTAGTCAGTATCTAAACTTGCATCACCTGCGTCAGCCTTGGTCGACTGGTTTCATATCCACAGGTGGTTCTTACCTTCTGATTGTATTTAAAGTGTAACTTTGAGACTTTGCCTGCTTTAAATATTGTAGTGAGTTTTGAGAGCATAAATTTTTCCCACATAAAAAATTAGGTTGAAAACACATCAAGAACTATATACACTCAGTGAAGTTTGTGTATTAAAAACCAAAGAGGCATTTTACTGGGAGAAGAATTTTAACCTGAAGGACATTCTTTGTAGTGATACCTGGCTTATAATAAGCCCTCAATAAATGCTACTTGTTATTCTTACTGGTAGGGTATTTGTTAAAATCTGTAATACCCTGTTTCCCCTAAATTAACAGTGTCTAATAAAGTAGCCATTCAGAAAATGTTTGTTGAGTGAATTAGAAAGCACAGGGTAGTGACTGAATTGACAGCCTTGGAATTGTTGTTTTTTAGTCACTAAGCTGTGTCCAACTCTTTGCAGGCCCATGGAGTTGTAGCCTGCCAGGCTCCTCTGTCCATGGGGTTTTGCAGGCAAGAATACTGGAGTGGGTTGCCATTTCCTTCTCCAGGGGATGAAACCCGACCCAGGGATCAAACTCCCATCTCCTGCGTTGGCAGGAGGATTCTTTACCCCTGAACCACCAGGGAAGTCCAATAGCCCTGGTACTAGACAGACCTAAATTCTAATCCCATCTTTGCCATCGTTTAGCCTTGATTAATTTCCTAGTAAAAACAGGATTAACTAAAGGTACTGAGTCAGTACGGCTAGGCTAGGTTATGCTGCTATAACAAATAACCTTAATATCTCAGTGACTTAAAAGATGGGGATTATTTTCTTTATTACTGCCACATGTTCCTTGTGGGTTGATAGTATTCCCTGCTCTGCATCATTCTCATTCAGAGATCCAGGTTCTGCCGTCTAGAAGATGTTCACTCATGCAGGAAGGGGAGAGTGGGGGATTGTACATCAGCTCCCAGAGGATCCCACATGGAACTGACCCACATTGCTTCTGCTTATATTTCATTGGCCAGTGAAATATAAGCCTTCAGTGTGGTGGAGAGGTGTAGTCATACCCTTTGCCTAAAGGGTGAATCAGAACTAATACAATTGCAGTGCGGTTTAAATAAGAAATTTGTGAAGCATTTAGCACCGTGTCTTATGTTAAGTAGGAAGTGTAAGTGCTGTTTTGTTATGGTTGACGATGAAGATAGGAAAATAACTGGTTATTACTTTCATTCTGCAAATTTGCAGTGAAGTCTAGTGGTTGAGCTCTGTGACTAAGGTGCTGGCTTGGGTTCCAAAGTCAGTGGCCCTCCTTGCTAATAACCCTGTTGTTGAAGAGTGGTTCTAGTAGTGAACTCCTGGGGACCTGGGGATGTGATGTTCGTGCACGGAAGGGATCATTCCAGAGCCTGCCCTGGACACAACCAAGAGTAGACTGTTACTGTTGTTGTCACGCAACTTGTTTCATTAGCTGAACCTGAATTACCCTACATAGAGTAAGTTTAAAATTACTTAGCTTTTGTCTTTTGTTTCTTTTCCCGTACACCCCATTCAGTCCACACATACTTTACAGATTTTTGCTTTGTTATTTATTTATTTGGCTGTGTTGGGTCTTCGTGGCAGCACACGTGATCTTCATGTGTCATGCAGGATCTTTCATTACATAGCCTGGGCTCTCCAGTTGTGGCGTGAAGGCTCTGAAGCACGTGGGTTCAGTAGTTGGGGTGTGTGGGCTTTAGTTGCTCTGAGGCATGTGGAATCTTAGTTCCCTGACCAGGGATCTAACCTGAGACCCCTGCATGGCAAGGTGGATTCTTAACCACTGGACCACCAGGGAAGTCCCAACCCTAAAGGTTTTGATATGTCATTTCTTATGAATCATATATATTTTAAATGATTAGCAATTTTAAGGTACCTTTATTGAGGTATGATTTTTTATACCTGGGTTCTGCTGCTAGCAATCTGTTTTTTAGGCTCTCCATGTTTTAACATATTTCAGTTCACTCCTTTTGTTGCTGAATAGTATTCTGTTGTATGAGTATACTGCCTTTTGTTTATCCATTCACCAGTTGATGGATATTTGGATTGTTTCCAGTGTTGGGCTAGTATGAGTAATGCTGTTACGAACATTCGAACATTCATGTACAAGTCTCTTTGTGGACATTTGTTTTCACTTCTACCTAGGAGTGAAATTGCTGGGTCATTTGATAACTCTGTGTTTAACATCTTAAGAAACTGCCAAATTCTTTTCCAAAGTGACCATACTGTTTTACAGTCCCACCAGCAATGTATTGAGGATTCCAGTTTTTCCATATTCTCATCAACACTTGTTATTACAGCCATCCTAGTGGCTGCGCAGTGTTATCTCATTGTGGTTTTTATTCACATTTCCCTGTCGATTAAGGATGTTGATCATCTTTTTATGTGCTTGTTGGCCATATTATATTTTATTTGGTGAAATGTCTCTCTGGATCTTCTACTCATGCTTAATCTTCTTATTTGGTTGTAAGACTCTTTTGATGTTGTGGATAACAGTCAGTCATCAGATATATAATTTGCAAATAATTTCTCCTAGACTGAGATTTGTCTTTTCATTTTCTTAGTGATGTCTTTCGAAGTGCAGAAATTTTAAATTTTGATAAAATCAAGTTTATCAACCTGTTCTTTTATGGAACCTGCTTTTGTGTCATGTCTAAGAATTCTGCCTGATCCAGTGTCAGGGATATTTTTCTTATATTTTCTCCTAGAAGTTTCATACTTTTAGTATAACTTGACCTAAAACCCTGTTATCTATTTTGACATCACTTGTGTGTTATTTAAGGTAAAGATCTCAATTTATCTGTTTGTATGTGACTGTCCAGTTGTCCCAGCACTGTTGGTTGAAAAAAACCACATTATTGCATTGAGCTGTGTTGGCACTTTTGTTGAAAACTCTCAGGTTGTTTTTGTAGTTTTTTGGCCACACCACATGGCTTGTGGGACCTTAATTCCCTGATCAGGGATGGAACTGGGGCCACTACAGTGAAAGTGCCAAGTTCTAACCACTGGACCACCAGGGAATTATATTTGCAGATGTTAAACCAACCTTGCATTCCTGGGCTAAATCCCTCTTGGTCATGTTGCTAGATTTAGTTGCTAATATTTGTTCAGGATTTTGGTATGTATCTGCCTCCCTGCTGGCTCAGAGGGCTTCCTTAGTGGTTCAGACAGTAAAGAATCTGCCTGCAATGCAGAAGACCCAGGTTTGATCCCTGGGTTGGGAAGATTCCCTGGAGAAGGGAATGACTACACATTCCAGCATTCTTGCCTGGAGAATCCCATGGACAGAGCAGCCTGGCAGGCTACAGGTCATGGGGTTGCAAAGAGTCGGACATGACTGAGCGACTAATACTTGATGTACATATTCATGAGTCATAATGGTATGTAGTTGGTTTGTTTTTTTATGATCTTATCCAACTCTGGTAGTAGGGTAATACTTGTTCCATGGCATGAATTGGAAATATCCTCTCCTCCTATATATTTATTAGAAATTTATGAAGGATTGATTTTATATCTTCTGTAAGCCTTTCAAAGAATTCACCAGTGAAAGCATCTGGGATGAACTTTTTTTTTAATGGAAACATTTTAAATTACCTCTGTAAAATCATTTTCTTGTTAGGTCTAGTCAGATTCTTTTTTTTCTTTAATGCAGGTTTTGATAATTGTGTTTTTTTAAGATTTGTCCTCTTCATCTAAGTTGACTAATTTGTTGGCATAGAAGTATTCCCCTATATTCCTGTTAATTTCTGCAAAGTTGGGATATTTTTTCACTCCTATATTTTCTTTTCTCTCTCTTTTTGGTTAGTCTAGCTAAAAGTTTGCTCATTTTGTTGAGCTTTTCACTAAGAACCAACTTTTAGTATATGTGCTGCCAAAGCAAGCATAAGAACTAACTTTTAGTTTAACTGACTTTTCTGTTTTGTCAGTTTTTAATTTCATTGATTTGTTTTTTAATTGAATTATATTGACAATATAACATTATGTTAGTTTCAGATTTCAAACCATTACCATTTATATGTATTGTGAAATGATCACCACAGTAAGTCTAGTTATATCTGTTATCATACATAGTTAACTTTTTTTTTCTTGTGATAAGAACTTCTAAGATTTATTCTTAGTAATTTTCAAATGCAATGCAGTATTATTAACTATAGTCACCAAGCTATATATTATATCCCCATGACTTACTTCTTTTATAAGTGGAAGTTTGCATCTTTTGACCACCATATCCCCACTGCCCACCTCTGGCAACCCCCAGTTTGTTTTCTCTATCTGAGTTTATTTTTTGTTTGTTTAGTTTTCTCATGTAAGTGAGAACATATGGTATTTGTCTTTTTCTGACTTATTTCACTTAGCACAATGCCTTCAAGGACCCATCTATGGCAAGATTTTATTCTTCTCAGGACTGAATAATACTCCATTGTGTGTGTATCACATTTTTGTTTTTTGAAGTTTATCTGTTTATTTTTGGCTGTGCTGGCTGTTGCTTCTTTTTCTCTGGTTGCGGCCAGCCAGGGCTCCTCTCTAGTTGTGGTGCTCGGGCTTCTCGTTTCGGTGAGGTCTCTCGTTGTGGACCGTGGGCTCCAGGGCCTGTGGACTCAGTAGTTGTGGCTTCTGGGCTCTAGAGCACAGGCTCAGTAGTTGTGACACATGGGTTTAGTTGCTCTGTGACACGTGGAATTTTCCCAGATCGGGGATCTAACCTGTTTCTTGTGCATCGGCAAGTGGATTCTTCGCCTCTGAGCCACCCGAGAACCCCTGTCTCACAGTTTCTTCATCCATTCAACCACTGAAGGAAATTTATGTTGTTTCCGTATCTTGGCTCTTGTAAATAATGGCTGCATGAATATGGGGTGCATATATCTTTCTGAGTTAGTGTCTTTGTTTTCTTTGGATAAATACTCAGAAGTGGAATTGCTGGATCTTATGGTAGTTCTATTTTTAATTTTTTGAGGAATCTGCTCATCTGTTTTTAGTTTCTTCAGGTGAAAACTTAAATTATTGACTTGAATTCTTTCTTATTTTCTAATATAGGCATGCAAAGCTATAAATTTCCTTATAAATAGTGACTTGACTGCATTCCGTAAATGTTGATATGTTTTTGTTTTATTCAGTTTAAAATATTTTCTAATTCTCCTTGTGATTTCTTCTTTAACTCCTGGGTTATTTAAAAGTGTCTTATTTAATCCAAATATTTGGAGGTTTATCAAATCTCTTTCTGTTGTTGATTATTGATTTAATTCTGTGTGTTGGAATAACATTCTTTGTATCATTTCAACCCTGTAGAAAATTTAAATCTCACAGAGAAATGCAGAAATACCGTAGGTGGAACAAATGGTTATCTTCATGCAGAAGAACAAAGTTAGATTCTTACCTCACACCATATACAAAATTACCTCAAAATAGACCATAGATCCAAATGTAAGAGCTAAAACTGTAAAACTCCTAGAAGGAAATATAGGAGTCTGTCTTTGTGACCTTGGGATAGGGTAGTGGTTTCTTAAATATCACTCCAAAAGTACAGGTAACAAAAGAAAAAATAAATATATTGGATTTTAATCAAAATAAACTATTTTATGTGATTCAAAGAACACCAGCAAGAATATAAAAACTCAAACCATAAAATGGGTGGGAAATGAGCTGTTGATTGATTTGATGCTCCTTGTACGTAATAACCTGTTTCTTCCCTCCTACTTTAAAGATTTTATTCTTGTCTTTGTGTTTGAACAGCTTGATTATGTGTTTCTAGGTGTGACTGTGTTTTTAGTTATCCTATATGTAATTTGTTGGGCTTCTTGGACATGTAGACTGATGTTTTTCATTAAATCTGAGATGGTTTTGGCCATTACTTGTTAAGATTGTTTTCTTCCCCTTCCCTTTTCTCTTTCTTCCTCTTTTGGAACTTTCATTATACCTGTGTTTTTGTCCTTCCTTCATTTCTCCCCCCGTTTTTTACTGTTTCAGATTGGATAAGTTTTGTTGATCCACCTTTAAAGCTCACTGGTTATTTCTTTTGCCATTTCAAATCTGTTGAGCTCCTCAAGTGCGTTTTTCTTTGCAGCTATTATAAACTTCAACTTTAAAAGTTTCTTTTTTTAAAAAAAAAATATTTCTTTATTGTCTCTACTTTTAATTCTTTAAGCATGATTTCCTTTAGTTGTTAACTTATTTACAGTAACTCTATGAAGTCTGTTTGCTAAGTCTAACTTCTGAACCCTCTCAAAGACAGTTCCTGTTAACAGCTGCTGCTTTTCTTGAGTGTGGGTCACCCCTTACTATTCCTGTGTGTGTGTCATATTCTTTTGTTGTTGTTGTTGAGAACTGCACGTTTTAGATTGTATATTTCAGCAATTCTGGATTCTGATCCCTTTTTCCACAGATCATTGTTTTTCTAAAGTTGTTTTGTTCTTTTTATTCATTGAATGACTTTCCTGGGCTAATTCTTTGGTGTCTCTCTCTCCTGTGGTATAGAAACTGATGCCCATGCTCTTTAAAGAAAAAAAAGGTCTTAATTATAAGCTTTACTTACTAGAGGTTGTCCTAGGTTCAGAATGATTTGGTGGTGGTGGTTTATTCGCTAAATCGTGTCTGACTCTGGTGACCCCGTGGACTGCAGCCCACCAGTCCATGAGATTTCCCAGGCAAGAGTACTGGAGTGGATCGCCATTTCCTTCGCTAGGGGATCTGGACCCAGGGATCGAACCCGTGTCTCCTGCTTTGGCAGGCGGGTTCTTTACGTCTGAGCCACAAGGGAAGCCCTCAGTGTGGTTTAGTGGCCAGCTGATGCTTGATCAGAGGTTGTGCTGAAAATCCTTGAGTTGGTAAGGCAATCTTTTGTGTGGGTTGGGTAGTATTTTCAAAGTTTAAACAGTCTATGAATTTTCCTCTGTTACTGCTTTATGCCTGGTCATCCAGTATCTTCTTTGCATAGTCTGAAGGGCTCATGTTCAGCCAGGGATATGTGGATAGTGAAGGCCCTCTCTTGTGTCCCTGGAGCTTGCATATGGCTTTGTATAAATATACATTCTTCCAGACCAGCAGGGATACCCAGGAGCTTACAGGTCCAGTATGGCTGGCTCATTCTCTGGATCTTCCTGTGAAAGTTCTGGTTAGTCTGCAGGTCCATTGCTTGCTCGAGCCTGGTTGTAACCACAGTTCAGCTGTGATGATAGCTTCTCCCATTTGTTTGCTACTGAGACTGCTACTGTTTTAATAATGCCCAGGGGTGTGGGGTTTTGCCTTGCCTCTCTCCGATTCGGTCAGCCTCTCCAGCAGTGAAGTTTTCATGGCTTGCTCTGCTTTGGTTAAACTGTAGCGCAGATGGAGCATGTGATGGGAGTAACCTAGGTTAAATACCACATACCTCCACTATTCTTACTCAGAGTTCGGCAGTTTTTCTTACATAAACGCTTCTTAGGTTATTGTATGCATTTGGGTGATTTCTAGTGTCCTCAAATGTTTGTGTTTAGTAGTTTGGTCCATTTTTTTTAATTGGTTTTTGGGAGAAAGGATTTTGAGTTCCTCATTTCACCATTCCAGAAGTTTGATTGACACTTTTGACTTTTGATTTCCTGTTTAACTTAAGACACCCACAAGTATTTGTGAATTTTGCAGATTTCAATTATGTAACCCTGGCTACCCCTTTTGATCTGCTGGAGAACTTTTATTTATTTATTTTAAAATGCTTTTATTTACTTGGCTGCCCCAGGCCTTAGCTGTGGCACTCGGGATCTTTAGTTGCTCCATGTGAACTCTTAGCTGTGTCATATGGGATCAAGTTCCCTGACCACGGATTGAACCTGGGTCCCCTGCATTGGGAGTGTGGAATCTTAGCCATTAGACCACCAGGGAAGCCCCCATTGGAGAACTTTTTAAATTGCTTTTTTGTTTATTTGTATTTTACACTTTACATTTTATGATGAACAGTTGCCAACATGTAGAAGTACAGCATATATGATCTCATCCTGACTAATCTCACCTTATTAATATTCTGATTGTGCCTACTTCTCCTCACCATTAGTTTGAAACAAGTGTTATACATCATATCCAAGCCACAGTTATCTCAGTATGTAATTCTAAAAGGAGAAGGTCACTTTTTGAAAACATAACCACAATGCCATTATTACAACTAAAACAATTAATAGTAATTACTTAATATCATCACATAAACTTGGAAAACTTTGAAAAATAAGATGCCCAATCCAATGAAATCAGACTCTCTAGGGCTGAGTTCTCAGTATCAGGATATAGGATTAAACTCCCCAGGTTTGTTCGCTTGTTTATTTTTATATTTATTTATTTGGCTGCCTCAGGTCTTCTTTGCATCATGCAGGATCTTTCGTTGCTGTGCAGAGACTCTCTAGTTGTGGTGAGTGGACTTAGTTTCCCAACTAGGGGTGGAGCCCACATCTCCCACATTGCAAGGTGGGTTCTTAACCATTGGACCACCAGGGAAGTCCCCCACTCCCCTGGTTTAGAACTACTAAGTTAGATTTCTCTTTATCCTTTTCCAAAATTGTGTTTATTTCTTGTTTAAATGCATTAGGGTCAGTGTGTTGTGATAGGAAAAATTCTCTTTGGGGAAATTTGAGAATTTTCTTAACATAGGATCAGCTTTTATGAATATTCAGTGGATATTTTATAAAGAATGAATCTTATCTGCTTTCAGGTAAAGAGATTTATATCAACCTTTAAAACCAAATTGCTACCAACAGGGACCTACTGTCCAGCACAGGGAACTGCTCAATACTCTGTGATAACCTAAATGGGAAGAAAATTTGAAAAAGAATAGATTCTTGTATATGGATAACTGAATAACTTTGCTGTACACCTGAAACTAACAAAACATTGTTAATCAACTGTGCTCCAGTAGAAAACAAGGAAACCAAGTTGCTAATTTATGTTATTCAGCTTCTCTGTAGCCTTATAATTTGGCCACATTATCTATTGTTGCTCTCCTGAAAGGAGTGTGTGTATGTTTCCCACAGTCATTATGATTTTGTCTATTCTTATATTTTTAATGGTTTCTGTTTTAAGCATTTAATTCTTATTTTTTATTTTTATTTATTTTTTTTGCCATATGGCATGTGGAATCTTCCCCCAACCAGGGATTGAACCCGTGCCTCCTGCCTTGAGAGCACAGTCTTAATCACTGGACCACCAGTCCTGTTTTAAACATTTAGATTCACATTTCCCTCATAACTTTCTGCCACAAAAAGTTGGCAGACAGCAGACTGTCTCCTACCCACCCCCTCCCCCCTGTTCCTGCATTTCCAAATCCTGAATTATAGTTAGAATGTCCTCTGATGTCGGTGTCATCAGATGTGTTGGGTGACATCAAATGCCACTTCAGCCCTTCTCTAACAGGCCCTGTCAATCCAAGGTTCATCTTAGGGTCCCAGCCTTGACTGTGCCTCAGTATGTCTGGACATGGCCATCAGGATCCTGCCCACCTCCAAAGCATCTGTCGCGTTCCTGATCTTTGTGCATGGTAGGTACTTAAGGGAAGCATGTATATTAGAAACAGCAAGCTGTGTGCGATTTAACACCTGATTTTTTGTGGCCCGGGTGTGTGCTGGGCTCGCTCTCCGCTCCCGCTGTTAGTACCATTTGGTCTAGACACAGAGTGTCTCCCCCACCCCCAACTCCCCTGCTGTGTGATCCACGGCTCAGTGTTTTTCCCCCCCGAGATACGTGCTAATTGGTTTTCAGTTCTGCTTGGATTTTAATGCTGCCCACTTCAGCCTTGGTCCAAAAACACTGCTCCGTTTGAAGAGGTGCCCCTCAGGAGGAGGAGTTCTCATGGTAGGGAGCTGGCAGGCTCTGCCCTCCCCAGCTTGCCATGGTGGCCGTGGGCCCCTGCCAGCCACACGTGCCACCTGCTTGGACTCTGCAAGGGGTGTTCTGCAGAGACCTGCTCACAGTGGCAAGGACAGGTTTGGACAGAGCTTCTTTGCCTCCATGAGTGGAGAGCGACCGGGTCTTGGTGGGTAGGGGCTGGGGGAGTGTCATTCGACCAGCTTTGGGGTGGTGGGATGGGGACTCCTGATCCAAGAGCGTTCTGGATGTGCCTTCTGGATGACTCCTGCCAAAGGCCCATCTCCCTCCGCCTTGCCCATCTGGGGTCTGCTCTGCTCTTGGGGCTGCTGCCGTGCCAGCCATCTGGGATGGGGAGGTGGTTTTGATCCACCTCCACTCACTCTCCTCTCTGGTGTTTACTTCTGTGCAGAATGCTGTCCGGGATTGCCCCACTTCTGGGCAGCCCGCAGGGGCCTGCCCCTCTGCAGCCCATCTTCCCTTCTCCTCACTCATTCAGGCCCTGGGGGCGTGGGGAGGCCAGTGTCAGTCATGCTGATAGAGACCAGGGGCACAGGGAGGAATGGGGCCATTTCTAGATCCCGGGAAGGGGGACGGAGCAGTTCCCACAGGCCTGAGGAACAGAACGGTGGTTGGAAGGATGGCCTGCCAAAGTAGACAGATCCAGCACCTCCCCCCGCCAGCCGGGGCATTTGGTGACGGTGACCCCACCCCTCCAGGCCTCAGGTTCCTCTTCACAGTATTAGTTTTCTGGAGCTGCCATAACCAAGTACCATGAACTGGGTGGCTTAAACAACTAAGTGAATCATCTCAGAGTTCCAGAGGCTAGAAGTCCAAGATCCAAGTGTTGGCAAGGTTGCTTCTTTCAGAGGGCCATGAGGAAGACTGTTTGCCTCGCTCCTAGCTCCAGACAGTTCGCTGGCAGTGTCTGGTATTCCCTGGTTTCTGGGGCATCATTCTGAGCTCTGTCTTCACTTTTGCGTGGTATATGGTGTTCTCCCTGCAGGTATGTCTGTGTCCAAACTCCGCTTTCTTCTAAGGGCACCAGTCACACTGGGTTAGGGGCCCACCCAATTCCAGAGTCACTTTGTGAAGTCAAAGTGTTAGTTGCTCAGTCACGTCCGATTCTATGACCCCATGGACTGTAGCCCACCAGGCTCCTCTGTCCATGGAATTCTCCAGGCAAGAATAATGGAGTGGGCTGCCATTTCCTTCTCCAGGCATCTTCCCAACCCAGGAATCAAACCCACATCTCCTGCATTAGAGGCAGATCCTTTACAGTCTGAGCCACCAGGGAAGCCCAGGATAACTGTATTTTAACATAATTGGTTACCTCTACAACTACTCTGTCTCTAAACAAGGTCCCATTCTCCGGTGCTGAAGATTAGGACTTCAGCATGTGAGTCTTGGAGGGGACACAGTTCAACTCACAGCAGAAGAAAAGCAACTCTGATAGTACTACCCATGCATGAGGATTGTTAAGTTACTAAAGCACTCGGCTCAGTTCCTGTCACATCCTAAGTGCCCAGTAAATGTTAGTCTTGTTAATAGGCTCTGGTGACCTCATCTTCCAGTGAGACTATTGAAGTAGCCTCCTAATTGGCTCACTGCTTCTATTCTGACTTCCTTGATTCATTCTCCAAATATAGAGATAAAGTCATGTTGTATCCTGTACGTGCTTCCCTGGTGGCACAGTGGTAAAGGATCCGCCTGTCAATGCAGGAGATGTGGGTTCAATCTGTGGGTTGGGAAGATCCCCTGGAGAAGGAAACAGCTACCCACTCCACTATTCTTGCCTGGGAAATCTCATGGACAGAGGAGCCTGGTGGGCTACAGTCCACTGGGTCACAAAGAGACAAAGCTGCGTGAGCACACATGCATACCACATATACACACCCTCCAGTGGGTTCCCATTTCTAGTAGTCAGGAAATTAGGATTGCAAGAAACAAAACCCAATCCAAACTGGCCTAAGGAAATTCAGAAGTCATTGGTATGACATGATTTTTTCAATTAATTTTTATTGCAGTATACAGTAGTTGCTTTACAATATTGTGTTAGTTGGCATGACGTAATTGAAGTTCATTATGTCATGAACTTGATGCTTTAGATGCAACTTGATCCAGAGCTCAAATTATGCTATCACCAGTACTGAGTTTTTCTCCTTGATCTCTCGGTTGGTTCCTCTGAGCTGTTTTTACTCATAACAGTTCTGACACCAAATATGTAGGTGTTTCCCTCATAACATCCAGTCCTTCAACTCTCTGGACAGTAACCAGGTGTCCCACAGCTCAGTTCTGAAAATAGCTACCGTGAGTTGTCACAGACCCCACAGGTGAAGGGCTCAGTTCCACAAGGCTGCCCCCACTTTGATGCCAGGTGCAAGGCCCCGGGGGCCCACTGTAAATTGAGGGCCTGACTATAAATTGAGGGTTCCAGTGACTTGAATTTATAGTTAAACCCTATAAATTGAGGGTTTCAGGTTTGATATTGAGTTGGCTAAAAAATTCATTCAAGTTTTTCCTTGAGATATTATGGAAAAACCCAATCAAACTTTTTGGCCAACTCAAGTGTTTTCTAGATGGATTTCCCTGGTGGCACAGTGAATAAGAACCCAGCTGCCAATGCAGAGGAGACATGCCTTCAATCCCTGGACTGGGAAGACCCCACATGCCTTGGAGCAGCTAAGCCCATGCGCCACATCTACTGAGCCTGGGCTCTAGAGCCCACTTGCACACAACTCCTGAAGCCCAAGTGCCTGGAGCCTGTGCTCCTCAACAAGAGAAGCCACCGCAGTGAGAAGCCTGCACACTGCAAGAAAGATGCAGTGCAACCAAAAATTACAAAATAAAAAAGAAACTGTTTTTTTTTTTTAAAAAAAAAAGATAATTCGCTGTAACAGCTCGCAGAAGACTGGAAAACACCTTACTTAGCTTTACCGGTTTATGATAAAGGGTGCAGCACAGGACGAGCCCAGTGGAAAGGATGCACAGGGTGGAGTGTGGGAGGAGGGCCGCAGAGCTTCCACGGCTCCCCGGCGCCGCGCTCCCTGTGCCTCCACCTGTTCACCAGGCTGGACGCTCGCCCAACCCGTTGTTTAGGGTTTGATGGAGATCTCAGTATGTAGGTGCAGTTGATGAAATCACTGGCTGGTTATCTCAGCCTCCAGCCCTGCTCCCTTCCTGTAGGTCCAGGGTTGAGGCGGATAGTTAACAACCCTTTGAGGATGCCTTGGTCTTTCTAGTGTGACCGGCCCCCATCCTGAAGCTCTCAGGGGCCTCTCAGTCAAGAGTCACTTTGTGAGCATAAACTCAGGTATCGTTACACACAGCAAGATGTTCCGATCAGCCCTGTCATTCAGGAAATTCCAAGGGTTTTAGAAGCTCTGTGTCAGCAACTGGGGACAAAGATCAAATATATATTTATCACAGTTCCAGTCTTAAATTGGTTGTTCTCTGATAGTTATGATTGCAACAACTCTAGCCTCAAATTATGAGGCTCAAGTCCAGCGGAAAAAGAGCTTTCTTAAGCCTTTTTTTTTTTTTTTTTTTTTGGTGTGTGGGAATTTCTACAAAAGTTTGAAGTTCACTGTGAGCCAGCAGAGGTCATGTGTGCAAGTGTTACATTCAGTGTGACCTGGGGAAGGTGGGACGCCTTGATGGACTTAGTCCTGGGTCAGGGCTGGAGCCCCACCGACATCTCCTGGCCTGCAAGTGGGGGTGATATGGGCTCCAAGTGCAGATAAGGTGCTTTGTGGGAAAAGAGACAGTGGCTGCCAGTGGGAGCAAAGAGCAGTTACCTACTAATATACTCCTGTACCGACAATAACTTTCAAAGATCCTTTTCATGGCCAGGACTTCCCTGGCATTCCAGCGGTTAAGATTTTGCATTTCCACTGCAGGGGTGTGGGTTTGTTCCCTGGTCGGGGAACTAAGACCCCCTCATGCTGTGTGGTATGGCCAAAAAAAAAAATCCTTATCATGCCCACAATACAGCCGCTGCTGACCTCACTCACAGCATACGAGCCAGTCTTTGATTTAGTTTCTCAAACAAGTCAAGCTTTTCCGACCTCAGAGCCTTTGTTCATGCACTTCCTTGTCCTTGAAATGCTTTTCCTGATGGCTTTTCTCCTAGCCTTGGTTTTCATCCTGAAGATTGCATCTTAAACAGCAAGGCTTCTAAGAGTCTCTCCTGGACCATCCTGATTCTAAACTAGGCCCCCTGTTATCCTTGTCTGGCAAACCTTCAGAGCAGTTATCATAATATTTAATTATACATTATATTTGCCTTCACATGTTTAATGCCTGTCTTCTCCACTGGGCTGTAAACCCCAGCAGGTCATGCCCAGGCCTGTTTTTATTTCCTCGCGTTGCATCTGCAGTACATGCTAGGTGCTTAAAAAAAAATCTTTTCTAAATGAATGTGGTGAAAATGGAAAAGTTTATTCACTTAAAATTATGATTAACCTGTCATTGAACTAGGGCAGGAAACAGTGACTGACCGGAAGTTTTTTAAACCCTGGAAGTGAAATTTCAGAGTGAAAGTTTTACTAGTAGATTAAATGAAATGCCTGCCTCAGCTATATTTTTTATAGGCCTCTGGGTATTAAATGATACCCAAAGTGACCTTCTTTTTGGAGTCTTGGGGCCAGTTGAGATGGTCCATCTCCTAACATTAACTAGCGAAGGACGAGGAACACACATTTTTAATTAGCCTGTTAGTCATCTTGTATCTGAGGAGGCCAGAAAGGAGGAAGCTAAGGTCAGGCATTTTAACACTTGGCTGCATTGTCCTGAATCTCTGCAGGCCATGGAGGCTCCTGCACTTGGAAACTTTCCCCATGTGGCTCTATTCTCTGCTAAAGCCACAGTCAGCCTTTCAGTGCAGATTGGAGAGGTCACCAAACTGGCATGACAGCCATGGGGGCTGAACCCACCTCTCCTGCAAGAGGCAGGGGTGGGGACACTTGAGGTTGGGGAGTGCACCTCATGGCAGAGCTAGCTTTGGCAGTCATTGAGTAAAGCAGAAGCACTGTAGGGTCAGATGACCTTGAACTCCCTCTTAAGATGTCTAGTATCACTTAAAATTATGTGGGTTATTTTCAAATATCTTTTGGTATTGATTTCTAACATAATTCCACAGTGACAAGAGAAAGAATAGACTCTGTATGATTTCAGTACCTTTAGACCGTGAAATTTTTGCCCCTTGTTTTATGTCCCTGGATATGTTCCAGTGTCTCTGAGTTTATAGTCTATGGGAACTTGAACAGAATTTGTATCCTACTATTGTGTGAAAATTGTATAAATCTTCATTATGTTGAATTGGTTCATGGTGCTTTTCAGGTCTACTATATAATTTTCTGTATATTCTATTAATTTTTGAGAGTTTGATATTGAAACACCCCCTAAAAATTTTAATTCATCTACTTAAAAAGTAATTAGAATATATAATGGAACTGTATGTAACTTTGTTCTGTATTTTTCAAGTCGCCTGTAAATGTGTTTTCATACTTTTGTAATTTAAAAATTAAAAGCAAAGAGAAAAAAAGATGTTGGGCATTAGTTGAATATGGGTTTGGCTTCTGTAACAGACCCAGAATAGCAGTGGTATCAGTGAGGGAGCAATTGATTTCTCTTTCCTAAAACATTTGAGACTGAGCAGCCCAGGACTGACGATGCAGCTCAAGGAGCCAGGTTCCTGCCAGTCTGTTGCTCCCCATTCCTGGGATGTGTCCTCCTCTGCATGGTCCAGAATGGCTCCCCACCATCACCATGTGCGCCCTCCAACCCACAGGAAGGGAGGATATAAGAAAAAGAGCACCTCCCCTTCTTCTTAAAGCACCAGTTACTTCTGTTTTGAGACAGAATTCACATACCGTAAAATTAACTGGTTCATTTTTTAAAAAGTTCTTTTAATGTGTACCATTTTTAAGATATTTATTGAATTTGTTGTAAGATTGCTTCTGTTTTATGTTGTGGTGTTTTGGCCAAGAGGCATATGGGAACTTAGTTTCCCGACCAATGATAAAACCGGTGCCCCCTGCAGTGGAAGCATGGAGTCTTAGCCACTGGACTACCAAGAAAGTCCCAAAATAAAATTTTTGAAATAGGAAGATAACAAATTTGTGATATAGTGTGGCAGAACCCAATGACAGGGCCAATAGCTACATGATTTCAAAGTACCAGAAGACACTGATACTGTTTTGAGATGTTTGTAAGAACTGTAGTGTGGTTAAAAAAAAAAAAACAAAAACCTGTGATTTCTATTGTAGGTGACAAATTCACAGGTATTGTGAAAACTACTGTGGTTTGCCTGTGTTCATAATGGAAGGAAATGCTGAATTTTGGTTAGAAGCTAGTGAAAATAAAAGAGGTAATCTTCTACCTCTAAATTAATGGAGCTTCTGAATTCTATCACACTTCAATGAGCTGACCCAGAAATCAAGTCCAGCTCTTCCACTTCTGTCCTGTTGGTCCGAACGAAGTCACATGACCACACCTAGCTGCAAGGGAGGCAGGGAAATGTAGTCTGCATTCACATCAGCCACGTGTCTGGCTAACATGTAAGGAGTTCAGTTATTAAAGGGAAAAGGTGTACTGAAGGACAACAGGAAGTTAATAATACACTACACCCCATACAGCCAATTTCTTGCCCAGGTTCAGAATATGCATTCTTCTTTCTGACGAGTGCCTCCTGAAGGAGCTGGTTTGCCTCGAGAGGCCATGTTTTAGGAAAATGTGTGTCTTGAGACACTGGAATACTGCTCAGGGTGGTGAGCTGCTAGCTGAACCTGCCTGAGGGAATAGTGTATGCTCGACTCCCCTCTCACATTCACACCAGAGCAAATACTCATGAAGTGGAATGCTGGACACCTGTCCCACCTTAATGATCGGTCCTTTGGAGGAAGGAAGGGGTCATGTGCATTGTTGAGTGTGTTCGAGGTAAACATTTGCTGCAACCTCTCGGTACCTCTGGACTGCGCCGTGAGATGTGCGGTTGGCTTCTCAAATGCTGAAGTGGATGTTACATTGAACGCTTGATCTTAAGCGTCAGAACTCATCTTAGATCACGCAGGACTGGAGAGGGACTGATTCGTTGGCTCCGAGTCCAAGGAGTTTGGCAACAAAGAGAGCAGACGGCTTAGGCGTCAAGGGTAGGAAATAGCAGGTCACCTTTGGCCCATTGTCTCGGTCGTGGGGCCAAAGAGCAGTGATGCTGATCATGATGATGGTAATGGCTAGTTTTCACTGAGTGCTTACCGTGTGCCTTGAGTTTATGAGTGAGCTCATTTGACAACCATCTTATGAGCTGAATCCTGCTGTGTCCCCATTTTCCTGATGCACAGGGGTTAATTGGCCTGTGCCCGAGAGAATATAGTTGTTTATTCATGGCAGGGATGGGATTTAAACACTGAAGGTGTGGTTCTGACCTGTGCTCTTAACTAACCCTGCTGTCATGAGGACAGAAAGTGAGCACAGGAGTAGAAAGCTTGAAATTCTGGAAGGAGGAGTATGTTTACTTTCATGCATTCATTTCCCCAGTATTTACTTTGTTGCTGACTTTTGAGTTGATACCACAATGGTAGTGTCTCAGACTCCCCTCCTTCTGCTGCAGCACCCAGAGATGCATCCTCGCCTTCTCAGGCCCACCGCTGAAATGCTCACGTGACTCTGTTGATCTCGTTGCCTCCCTCGATTCTAGGCCACCCCTTCACCCTGGTTTTGGTTTTAATAGCCAGTGTTTTGCTGTCCTAGTCTTAAATGTGAATTTTTTAAAAAGTGGTTGATTTGTTACTCAGCTAGTATTTCCAGGGGCCAGGTCTGAGCCACCAGACACAGGAACATCATTAAGCAAGTCCCTGCCTTCATGGAATTGACAGTCAGGAGGGGAGGCGAAAGACTCAGGCACTCAACAGATAACTTCACCAGCGCCGATGGCTGCGGTGACAGACACCATCAAGGAGAAATATAGGGAGCTCGGGGCGCATGTGAGGGTTTCACTGGTGGCTCAGTGGTAAAGAATCCACCTGCCAGTGCAGGAGGCACAGGTTTGATCCCTGGATTGGGATGATCCCCTGGGGAAGGGAATGGCAACCCACTCCAATGTTCTTGTCCGGAGAGTCCCATGAACAGAAGAGCCTGGCGGGCTACAGTCCATGGGGTCGCGGAAAGAATCGGACATGGCTTAGCAGCTAAACAACAACAGAGAGCATATGAGCATGTGAAACACAGGTCCTGGGTTGGGGGAGGGTGGTGAGGAGGGGCAGGGCTTCCTGGGGAGGCGTGTGTCTGTCTGTGCCAAGCCCTAAAGCTGAGTGGTGGTGTGTGGGCAGCATCTGGGCAGAGGGGAAGCAGACCACCTTCGGGATAAACTGGGAAGCCGCAGACACTGGTCATAACCTCACTAGACTCTGAGGAGACCGCTTCCAAGCGAGGCCCCTCTACCTACAAGCAAGACCTGCAGCCTAATCAGGCTCGGTTTCCTCATCTGTCAGATAGCAGTGACCGTGGTCATGGTGCCCACTTCATTGGTGGCTGTGAGGATTAAATGAGTGGCTGTATGTAAGATATTTAGACCAGCTCCTGGCGTGTAGCAGGGGCTCTCTTCATGTTAACAGGTCATGAAAACTTGTGTGTTGTGGGACTTAAAACAGCTAATAGAAAATCAGAGAACCCAGCTTAAGGCCAGCATCCAAGCTAGGGAAGAGCTGGATGGGGGCTGCCAGGCCTGGGGACTTGGTGTGGGTATTAGGGCAGCAGCCACTGGATCCCATTCCCAGGAGTCTTTCAGGAACATATGGGGGTAGGTTTGGTCTCACAGTGAAATGGTAGAGACACCACAGGAATTTAGGACCTGGGGACCAAGGATGCTGAATGTCCTGCAGCGCAGAGGATTAGTAACAAGAGGGTCACTCTCATGAGTTTGTGTCATCTCCATATATTAAGTTAACCTTAAATGTGCATTCCGAAATACATCGTGCTTATGCTGAGTTGTCCGGTTGTGTCCGACTCTTTGTGACCCCATGGACTGCAGCCTGCCAGGCTTCTCTGTCTATGAGATTTCCCAGGCAAGAATACTAGAGTGGGTTGCCATCCCCTTCTCCAGGGGAATCTTCCCGACCGAGGGATTGAACCCTTGTCTCCTCCATCTCCTGCATTGGCAGGTGGATTCTTTATCACTAAGCCACCTGGAAAGCCCAACAAAGGATTGTTCCACCCAAAATGCCAGCAACAGGCCCCTACCCCACCCCCTGGAGAGAGCTCTCCCCTAATGAGTCCCTTTGGTTCTCTCCTTGCTCTCTGTAACCTGTTTCCCCTCCCTTTCCTCACCCCTTTCCTCCCCACTGTGGAAAGAGGCTGCTCTGGCAGTTGCAAGCTGCCCCCAATGCCCTGACCACCAACTCCACATCCTCAAATGTTCATAAGGTGCTGCTACCTTATAGCACTTGAAAGCACTCTCTGCCCATCTGGCAGAAAGTGTGAAACCAAGTAAGTATTCCGGGTTTATCAGTCTGGTTCTTGGGTTGCAGGCAACAGAAACCAGCTGGAGCCACCTGCAGTAAAAGTGAAACCGGGGTCAGGCAGCTCGGGGGCACCTCGAGGTGGGTGTTCAGAGGCATCTCAGGGGCCGAGGGGCCAGGGGAGGGGAGCTGTGAGGAGCTCTGACTCCATAGCTGGCCTCCTGAGGATGAATCCCAACCTCACTGCTTATTCAGAGGCTTCCTAACCTTTCTGTGCCTCAGTTTGTCATCTGTAAGACAAGGAAAAAGAACAGAAGGGTTGGGACTTCCCTGGTGGTCCAGTGGTTAAGACGCCATGCTTCCCCAGCAGGGGCCATGGGTTTGACCTCCGTTGGTGAACTGAGACCCCACATGCTGCGCAGTATGGCAAAAAGAAAAAAAAAGATAACAATAAGGTAATAATTTTTAAAAAAGAATAGAAAGGTTATTGTAAGGATATAAGTATTTGAGACAGATTTAGAATAGTGCTTAGTACAGAGTATGCAGCTTTGATAAATATTACCTGCTTTTGTTTTTGTTTTATTGCCATAGTTACTGTCATTGTTTTTATTGAAGTCCAAATTCATGAGCAAGAGCAGCTGATTGGCCGAAGCTTGTGTGTGTGGTGGGGGGGGGGGGGGGGGTCCCATGATTGACAGCCCCCTCTTCCCCATGCTAGGAAGAACTGGGGAGGAGCTCTTCTAGGAGAAGTAGGCTGCTGTCACTCAAAATTGGGGCAGGCCCAGACCCTAGATGTCCTCCAAGCTCAGTAATTTGACCCCATTAATGTTGGTTATTTGCCTGCTTTGTACCATGACCCGCTCTAAGGACAGAGGACACAGGGAATGGTAATGAGCAAGGTCTTTTCCGGACAGGTCTCAAAGTTCAGAGGGAAGCAGCTGAAAAACAAGGGGTGTGGTTAAGACCAAGTACCTAGAATAATGCCTGGCTCTTCAAAGGTCAATATATATTTGTTGAATGAATAAACACATAGGAAAAGCACAGGATTGTAGGAGCACACCACCAATGCATCTACCTTCCCTCTGATTCCATCAGTTTGTTTTTGGCTGTTCTGTGGATCTTAGTTCCCTGACCAGGGATAGCGCCCCTGTCCCCTGCAGTAGAAGCTTGGACCCCCAGCCACTGGACAGCCAGGGAAGTCCCTCATCAGTTAATTTAAAAGAAGCCCATGTTTTCACCTGCAGCCTCCAGGGCATAGTGCAGACGGGTGTGTACCCTGGCACACAGTAGGCGTTTAATAAATGGGCACTGAGTGATCTCATGGATGCAGGCTGCAGTCCACCCCATGTGACACTCAGGGACAGACGCCGGGCTGGGAAACGGGCATCCTTCCCCGCCAAACAGGACGTGCAGACGTGGCTCCAGGAGGCATCTTTGTGGAATGTGGTTGCTAATACAAATGAGCTTCCTTACGTCACAAGGCATCCATTATGTGGACAGTCGGATGACTTGCTGTGGGACTGGGCGGACTCTCGAGGGGAATTTTACAGCCGCAGTTATGTTTCAGGCTTCCCTTCGGAGGAAGGCTCTTCCCCATGAATGACTCTTAATGAGGATAATAATAGCCAGCACTTTCCAGGTGCCTGGCGCTGTGCAAAAGGCTTATTAACCCGTGGAAGCCTCCCGACTGCCTGTGAAGCCAATACTGATGTTATCCCCATGGTGCTGGGGCTCAGAGATGGCAAATAACTTGCCTGTTGGGTCCACAGCAGGTGAGGAAGAGTTGGGATTCCAGCCATGGTCTCTTAACTTCTGAGCATGGGCTTGTCACTCCACACACAGCCTCGTTTCTTGTTTAAGAATTAACTTTAAGACAGTACTCTGTTAATTCATTCATGGTGTGCTGTGTGCTAAGTTGCTTCAGTCATGTCTGACTCACTGCAACTCCATGAACTGTGGCCCTCCAGGCTCCTCTATCCATGGGATTTCCCAGGCAAGAATACTGAAGTGGGTTGCCATTTCCTTCTCCAGGGGATCTCCCTGACCCAGGGATTGAACCTGTGCCTCTTACATCTCCTTCACTGGGTTCTTTACCACTGCTGCTGCTGCTGCTAAGTCACTTCAGTCGTGTCCAACTCTTCGCGACCCCATGGACTGCAGCCTTCCAGGCTCCTCCATCCGTGGGATTTTCCAGGCAAGAGTACTGGAGTGGGGTGCCATTGCCTTCTCCATCTTTACCACTAGCTATAAAGCATCTGCCTGCAATGTGGGAGACCTGGGTTCGATCCCTGGGTCGGGAAGATCCCCTGAAGAAGGAAATGGCAACCCACTCCAGTATTCTTGCCTGGAGAATCCCATGGACGGAGGAGCTTGGTGGGCTACAGTCCACTGGGTCGCAAAGAGTCGGACACGACTAAGCGACTTCACTTGCACTTTCACACGTTATTTAAAAATATAAAAATGAATTTCCTGCCTTGTCCATCTCTGAACCCTGCATAGAATCAGCCGCTGTGACCTGTTTCCTTCCAGAAATTCTCTGCATATATGCATCAGGCATACACATGGTAGCCATTCTCTATACCCAGGGTGTCAGACTGAAGACCTTGGGCCTTTTAGCCCACTGCATGTTTCTGGATGGTCCAGGAGCTAAGAATGATTTTTACATTTTTTTTTAAATGGTTAAAAAAAGAAAAAAATCAGGGCACTGTCCTGGTGGTCCAGTGGTTAAGAATCCACCTTGTGGGAATTCCCTGGTGGTCCAGTGGCTAAGACCCTGCACTCCCACCCAATACAGGGGGCCTGGGTTCGATCCCTGGTCAGGAAGCTAGATCCCACATACCACAGCTAAGACCCTATGCAGCTAAATAAATAAAAATAACTATTGAAAAAAAAAAAGAATCCACCTTGCAATGCAGGGGATGTGGGTTCGATCCCTGGTCAGGGAACTAAGATCCCATGTGCCAGGGAGCAATTAAGCCTGCCAGTACCACAACTAAGACCCAATACAGCTAAATAAATGTTTTAAAAATCAAAAGAATATTTCATGACATGTGAAATTAGATAAAGTTCAGGTTTCAGTGTCCATGAGTGAAGTCTTGTTGGAGCACAGCTGTGCCCTTATTGCCAGGGCTGCTCTCACACGACAGGGCAAAGTTGAGTAGTTGAAACAGAACCATGCGAGCCCCCCAGGCTTAAAAAAGATTTACTCTCTGGCCATTGACAGGAAAAGGTGGCTGGTCCCTGAGCCACACTCTTTTCTTTCAGCAGTGTGTCTTAGAGCCCTTTTCTTGTACAGTAATTGTGTTCCCTTCCTCCATACTCATTAGTTTATTTCACAGAAACAGGCACACAGTGGGCTAAGCTCCGGTGTGCAGCGGGTGGTGAGTTGAATGGTGCATCCATTTCCGCCCACTCTGAGCATTTCTCGGGCACCAGCTGCGTGCCAGGCTCCTGGCTGGCAGCCCGAGCGGGTCCAGACCTGACCTCAGGGGTCCTGAGGGCCAGTGGGTGAGTCGGACATTATCAAGGAGTCCCACAGATGGATGTGTTCAGGTTTGTGGTCACAGTCCACCTCTTACCCTCTGCCCATCACTCCTGCTTTGTTTTGTTTGTGTTAAATTTCATTTATTTCTTCATTTCTGGTTGTGCTGGCTCTTTATTGCTGCGCAGGTTGTGGTGCACGGGCTCCTCATTGCCGTGGCTTCTTTTGTTGCGGAGCACGGGCTCTAGGGCACATGGGCTTCAGCCCTTGCAGTTCCCTGGCTCTAGAGCACAGGCTCAGTAGTTGCGGTGCACGGGCTTCGTTGCTCCACAGCCTGTGAGATCTTCCCACACCAGGGATCGAACCCGTGTCTTCTGCGTTGGTAGGTGGATAATCTTTAGCACTGAGTTACCTGGGAAGCCCCCCTGCTTTGTTTTTGGGATACTTTTTTAAAAGTAGGTCATACATCTGTAAGCTTCAAAAGTCAGTTCTGCGTGCATGCCTCTGTGCATGTGTGCGCATGTGTAGACGTACACACTGAGCTCTCTCCTACCCCTTTCCCTGCCCACCTTGTCCCTCCACCCCTTAAGCAATCATTTGTATTAGTCTCTTGTGTATCATCTAAGGTTTCTTTATGCAAACACAAATACCTATTTTTATCTTCCCCTCCTTATACAAAGTGCAGCCTATTCCACACCCTGTCCTGTACTTTGCTTTTTTATTTGATTTTTTGAAATCTTACCAGCAGGTCCCAGAGCTGTCTTGTTATCCAGCCCAGTGGCTAAACATTGAAGGTTGGGTAGGAATTAATTAAGGGAAAGAGAACAATGTGTAGTGGGGCAAAGGGAAGCATGAGGAAGAACATTCTAGGCCAAGAGAAGAGGCTCTGAGGAGCAGGGCTTCCTCCAGAGCAGAGACAGGGCTGTGAGGCTACATTGGCGGGGAAGGGCCTGCTCTAGCTCTGAGGTCCTGATGGTCAAGGCGGGGACCATGGCCTTGATTCTAGGAGCAGCTGGGTATGGAGTTCTGCTCTGTTTCCTTCCATGTCCTGCTTTTCTCTGTGGCCAAGTACACGTGGCCCAGGAGAGGCCAGTAGTGTCCTTGAGAACAGGTTATTGGGTGTGGTTAATAGTGAAAAGAAATGTCTCCTGGGAGCTGTTTCCAAGAGGTGTGATCCGGGGTCTGGGGGTTGATAGACTTGTACCTCTGATCTCCGTGGTCCTTACCAGTCATGTGACCGAGGTCAAGTCTAGTCACCTCTCAGCTTTTCAGTGAACGCAGTCGGTCATGGTGCTGAGCACAGGGGGTCTTTGGAGGGTAACATACTATGCTAGGCTCTCAGGTTGCCGCATAGTAAGTGTTCAGTATGTGGTAGCAATGATTTTGATTATTTTTAAATAATCAGCCTTGTGCTCATACTTTGTTAGTGTAGCTCACAATGAAGGCTTTATTAAAAAAATTTTTTTTTGGCTGTGCTGGGTCTTTGTTACTGCAAGTGCGCTTCTCTAGTTGCGGTGTTCGGGCTCCTCATTGCAGCGGTTTCTCTAGTTGCAGTGCACAGTCTGTAGGCTCAGTAGCTCTGGCATCCTGGCTTAGTTGCTCTGTGGCATGTGGGATCTTCCCAGACCAGGGATCGAACCTGTGTCCCCTGTATCTGCAGGTGGATTCTTAACCACTGGGCCATCAGGGAAGTCCACGGTGGAGATTTTTGGTTAGGAAGCCTGGTCACGTGGGTTCTGATAGGTCCTCTGCCACTTACTATCTACATCGGGCAAGTTACTTATTGTGCTTGACTTTGGTCATCTGTAAATGGATATGATAATACCTGCCTTTTGGTCCTGTGCTGAGGCTGAAATGAATTATCATTTGTATTGTGCTTAAAATAGTGCACAGCAAGTAGTGACAAAAGAGGTTGCCAGCCATTATTATTACATCACTGGACACCCTCTGCTTTCCATCCGGAGGTCTGTACACTGTATACTCGGGGGGATCTTGATGTCAAAGAGGACAGTATCACCATCATTTCAGGAGGGGACTGCCCTCTCTGCATTTGCAGTAACATCTCACTTTTTCCAAAGACCATCTGCCCACAAATACCTGGAGAAGATTGTCTGTTTAGTCAAGGATGTAATTCCACCAGACTTCCTTTTATGTCTTTGGCCATATAAAGTCACGTGACCACTCTTAAGTGCAAGGGCGGGCAGGAAATAGTTTTCTAATTCTCTGTCTTGGTAGAATACAAATAGCATATTCACTGGCAGGCTCAGTAAATATTTGCAAGCATAGAAACTCATTTACCAATCTAGCTATCATGAGACTTCCCGGCATTTTACAGATATCCATGTTGTGGTCAGTTTGCAGAAAGTGACCCATCAAATGTGGCAAAACAACTGGCCCCCAACCTGAGGTGCTAGAAGGAAGCTTGTGAGGGACACTGTGTTAAAGCCTTTTGAATTGTAGCTGTCTAATCAGGGAGATAATTATACCTCTGAGATCAGCGTGGAGGGGCAGGCTCTGGGAACTGGGCCCAGAACGGCCAGAGAAAAGCTGCAGAACCGGTTTCTTAAACTTTTGATTGCCAAGGAGAAAGGGAGGGGGAAGGGGTAAATGAGGAGATTGGGAGTGACGCAAACTCACGTGTGAAACAGATAACTTGTAAGGACCCACCGTATAGTACAGGGAGCTCTATGAACTCATAGTCAGTACTCTGTGATGACCTATATGGGAAAAGAATCTAAAGAAGAGTGAACGTGTGTATGTGTGATTCCTACGCCTGAGATGGTAAAGAATCTGCCTGCAGTGCAGGAGACCTGGGTTCGATCCCTGAGATCAAACTGGAGATCTCCTGGAGAAGGGAATGGCACCCCACTCCAGGACTCTTGCCCGGAGAATTCCATGGATGGAGGAGCCTGGTGGGCTGCAGTCCATGGGGTCGCAGAGTCAGGCATGACTGTGCAACTAGCACAACACAGCATAACTGATTCAATTTGCTGTGCATAAGACTAACATAACACTGCAAGTCAGCTATACTCCAACAACAATTTAAAAGAAAGAACCGGTTTCTTGGACAGGTCTGTTTACCTGCTTCTCTGATGCCTAGTGAACAATCCCATTGGCTCCCAAAGGCCTCCCAGGTCATCCCCTCCCTTAGGCTGGGCCTCTCTTTGCAAATGGATAAACACCCTGGGGCTAGGGAGTGCCTACTGTGTGTCTGGTGCTGTCCAATGTGCTGGAGATAAAGTAATAGATGACATGGCTCAGACGTAAAGCGTCTGTCTACAATACGGGAGACCCAGGTTCTATCCCTGGGCCAGGAAGATCCGCTGGAGAAGGAAATGGCAGTCCACTCCAGTACTATTACCTAGAAAGTCCCATGGACAGAGGAGCCTGGTAGGCTACAGTCCATGGGGTGGCAAAGAGTCGGACACGACTGAGTGACGTCACTTTCACCATGCCAGGCGCTGCAGGTCCTTGGGTTAACTCATGTAATTTTCTCAGCAGCCCCATGAGGTAAGTCTGTGTTCGGCCCATTATAGATGTAGAAAAAACAAAATATGTGGGATTTGGGGATTTTTTGTTTTTTCTCCTTTTTCCCCCCTTTACTGAAGTACAGTTGATTTACAGTATTGTGTTAGCTTTAGGTGAACAGCACAGTGATTCAGTTATTTCAGATTCTTTCCCCTTATATATATTGCAAGGTATTGAGTCTAGTTTTCTATGCTATACAGTGGTCCTTGTTGGTTATTTATTTTATACATGCTGCTGCTGCTGCTGCTAAGTCGCTTCAGTTGTGTCCGACTCTGTGTGACCCCATATTTTAGATATAGTAGTGTGTATATGTTTATCCCAAACTCTTAATTTTTCTCTCCTCTCCTTTCCCTCTTTGGTAACCATAAACTTGTTTTCTATATCTGTGGGTCTATTTCTGTTTTATAAATAAGTTCATATCATTTTTTAAAATTAAGTTTGTGGGTTTTTTAATTGAATTATAGTTAATAAATTGTTAAGGCACCCAGTTGTCTGACTCTTTTGTGACCCCATGGATTGGGATTTTCTAGGCAAGAATACTGGATTGGATTGCCATTTCCTTTCTCCAGGGGATCTTCCAAACCCAGGGATCAAAGCCACATCTCTTATCCACATCTCCTGCGTTGCAGGCAGGTTCTTTAATGCTGAGCCACTGGGGAAGCCCATGGTTGATATAACATATTATCAATAGTTTCAAGTATACAATGATTTTGTTTCTGTATATATTGCAAAATGATCCTAAAGTCTTCATTTAAAAACCCTTATTTTGTTTTTCAGTCAGTAAGTCATCTCCGACTCTTTGCAACCCCGTGGACTGCAGCATGCCAGGCCTCCCTGTCCCTCCTATCCCCCGGAGTTTGCCCAGGTTCATGTCCATTGAGTCAGTGATGCTGTCCAACCACCTCATCCTCTGCCAACCCCTTCTCCTTCTGCCTTCAGTCTTTCCCAGTGTCAGGGTCTCTTGCAGTGAGCTGTCTGTTTGCATTGGGTGGCCAAAGTATTGGAGCTTCAGCCTCCAGTCCTTCAGCATCAGTCCTTCCAATGAATATTCAGAGTTGATTTCCTTTAGCATTAACTGGTTTGATCTCCTTGCTTTTCAAAGGACTCTCAAGAGTCTTCTCCAGCACCTCAGTTCAAAAGCATCAATTCTTTGGTGCTCAGCCTTCTGTATCGTCCAAGTCTCACATCCATACATGACTACTGAAAAAAGCCATGGCTTTGACTATACGGACCATTGTTGGCAAAGAAATGTCTCTGCTTTTTAATATTCTGTCTAGGTTTGTCATAACTTTCCTTCCAGGGAAAAGGGGTCTTTTAATTAAGTCTTCATTGAAAAAAACTCTTATATGATGCTTAATATTTTAAAATTATGAATATTTGTTATCTCAGAATAACATGCCTTTTTCACTGATGGCTTGTTTTGTTAAGATTGATTCTTTTTTTAAAGATTTACTTTTTATAGCAGTTTTAGAATCATAGCAAAAATTGAGGCGAAGGTATGGAGACTTTTCATGAATCCATACCCCACTCTTGAGTAACTTCCCCCATTTTCAATAACCCCCACCATAGTGATACATGTATTATAATTGATGAACTTACATTGAAACATTGTTATCACCATAGTTTATAGTTTACATTAGGGTTCGCTGTTGGTTTTCTACTTTCCGTGAGTTCAAACTAATGTATGCTATGAGTCTACCCTTGTGATGTCATACAGATTTTCACTGCCCTAAAAAATCCTGTGTGCCCTACCTGTTCATTCTCCCTCCCCTCAGCCTCTAGCAACCATTGATCTTTTTACTGTCTTCATAGTTTTTTCTTTTTTGGAATGTTATATAGATGGAATCACACAGTAGGTAATCTTTTCATATTGGCTTATTTCACTTAGTAAATATCTTTAACTTTCCTGAATATCTTTTAATGCCTTGATAGCTCATTTCTTTTCTGTACTGAATAATATTCCATCACATGTATATTTCCAAGTTTCGGCATTTGAGTAAAGCTGCTATAACATTCTGTGTGCACAGGTTTCAACTCCTTTGGTAAATACCAGGGATCATGATTGCTGGATTGCATGGTAGGAGTATGTTTACTTTCCTGAGAAGCTGCCAAATTGTCTTCCAAAGTGGCTATACCATTTTGCGTTCCCACTAGCAATGGATGAGAGTTCCTATTTCTTCATATCCTTGTCAGCATTTGCTGTTGTCAGTTTCTGGTTTTGCTGATTCTAATGGGTATGTGGTAGTATCTCACTGTTCATTTCAATTTTCATTGACCTGGTGAAATGGAGCATCTTTTCATTTGCTTATTTGCCATCTGTATATCCTCTTTGATAGGATGTTTGTTAAAGTCTTTGGTCTATTTTTAATCATGTTTTTCTAATTGTTGAGTGTTAAGGGTTCTTTATATGTTTTGGGTTGCAGTCCTTTATCACGTGTCTTTTGCAAATATTTTATCACAATCTGTGACTCGTCTTCTCATTCTCTTAATGTCTTTTATAAAGCAGAAGTAGTAAATTTTAACAAAATCCAGCTTATTGATTCTTTCATGGATTGTGCCTTTAGTGTTATAACTGAAAAAGTTATTACTGTACTCAAGGTCATCTAGATTTTCTCCTGTGTTATCTTCTAAGAGTTTCGTAGTTTTCATTTTACCTTTAGGTCTGTGACCCATTTTGAGTTAACTTTTGTGAAAGGGGGAGGATCTGTGTCTAGATTCTTTCTTCTTTTTTTGCATGTGGATTTCCAGCTGTTCCAATACCATTTGTTGAAAAAGAGTGTCTTTGCTCCTTTATCAAAGATCAGTTGACTGTACTTATGTGAGTCTATTTCTGGGCTTTCCATTCTGTTCCATTAATATATTTATCTGTTCTTTAGCCAGTACCACACTGTCTTGACTATTGTAGTGAGTCTTGAAGTCAGGTGGTGTCAGTCCTCCGACTGTTCTCCTTCAATATTGTGTTGGCTGTCCTGGGTCTTTTGTCTCTGCATATAAACTTTAGAATCAGTTTATCAATATCTAGAAAGTAATTTGCTGGGATTATGTAGAATCTATAGATCAAGTTGGAAGGAACTGAGATCTTGGCCACATTGGAGCTTACTATTTATGAACATGGAATATCTCTCCATTTATTTAGTTCTTTGATATCTTTATCAGAATTTTGTAATTTTTCTCATATAGCTCTTATTGGGGTATTTTATCATATCCTCACCTAACTATTTTATTTTGTGGGGTGCTAATGTAAATGGTAATTGTATTTTTAATTTCAGATTCCACTTGTCCATTGCTGGTATATAGAAAAGCAATTGACTTTTTAATATTAACCTTGAATCCTACAACCTTGCTATAATCATTTCCAGGAGTTCCTTCTTTCCCTCCTCAATTCTTCAGGATTTTTGATATAATGATCGTGTCATCTGCAAACAAGGGCAGTTTTGTTTTTTTCTAATATGTGTTTCTTTCATTTCCTTTTCTTGTCTTATTACATTAGCTAGGACTTCCAATACAGTGTTGAAAAGCAGTGGTGATAGGTGACATCCTTGTCTTATTCTTGATCTTAGTTGGAAAGTTTTGAGCTTCTCACTAGTAAGTATGACACTGTGAATATGACTTTTCTCTCATTAGTTCCCCTATGCCAGACATTTGGAGGATGGCACCTTGCATCTACTTCCCTTAGCCCAATCCTGACCATGTAATTGATTTTAAAAACATGTCAATGAATGAGTAATAAATGACTCTAGTGGCACAATGAACAGCTAAACAGAACTTTACTTGCAGTTATCTTCTGGGCAGTTGTCAAATTAGAGTTAAATAGGCAGTAGAAGGAAGTGATTGTCAGCAGAGTCTAGAGCCACGAGCTGGTTCAAATCTGGCTCTGCTGCTTACTTGCTGAGTAACCTTGGGCAAGGGACTGCACTTCTAAGGACCTCAGCATTCTCATCTGTGAAGTGAGGATAATAATAGGACCTGCCCCATGAAGTAGTTGTAGGATTTAAATAAGTTGGGAGTGTAGCGTGTCTGGCACACTGCACATGTGTGAGAGTTAGCTACTGCTGTTACAGTGTTATGTGGTAGTTTCAACTTTAAAGGGTAATTTGTGTCTTAGCTTCAAGTATGTGGAGAGATAAGCTCAATTCCAGGGAAATGAAGTTCAACCCATAAACCTGAGAGCCAGCGATTTCAGCCCCCGAATGGCTGCTTGGCGCTAATGTGGAAGTGTTAAGTCCAGCCCTGATCAGTACGCCTGCTTGTTAGTACAGGTATGATGAAAGCTGGAATCTTTGGAGTTGTGTTCTTTGTGGGAGAAGTTGGGAGAAAGACACAGCCTGCTTGAATCTCCTGAGAACGTTGAGGCACTTTCCCAGATGCCCTGTCATTCCAGTTTCAGGAAGCACTGCCGTATGCTCTGGGCAGGATGGTGCAGAACAGTGGTTAGAGAGAGCTCGGTGCAGTATTCAGTCCTTGCTAAAGTGTGGCCTTGGGCAAGCAACATAGTCTTCCAAGCTTTGGTGTCCATCTCTGCAAAATTACGAGAAGAATAAGATGCTATATCCTAGGCCTGTTAAAGAGCTTTGAACTAGTAAAGCTCCTTGCAGTTTCTGTTCCTTGTAAGAAAAGCTATGACAAACCTAGACAGTGTATTAAAAAGCAGAAACATCAGTTTGTCAACAAAGGTCCATCTAGTCAAAGCTATGATTTTTCCATTAGTCATGTATGGATGTGAGAGTTAGACCAGAAGGAAGGCTGAGTGCTGATGAATTGATGCTTTCAAACCGTGGTGTTAGAGAAGACTCTTGAGAGTCTCATGGACACAAGGAGATCAAACCAGTCAATCCTAAAGGAAATCAACCCTGAATATTCATTGGAAGGACTGAGGCTGAAGCTCCAATACTTTGGCCACCTGATGTGAAGAGCCAACTCATTGGAAAAGACTCTGATGCTGGGAAAGATTGAGGGCAAGAGAATGGGGCGACAGAGGATCAGATGGTTGGATGGCATCACCTACTCAATGGACGTGAGTTTGGGCACACTCCGGGAGACAGTGAAAGACAAGGAAGCTTGGCGTGCTGCAGTCCATGGGGTTGTAAAGAGTCGGACACCTCTTGACGACTGAATGACAACAGGCAACTCTGTAGCACACTAGAACATCGTGGTCTTGGTGAACACTCAAGAAGATAATATTTATTTCATTAACCTGAATAGAAATAAAAGATTCACGTGTTCACTCAACAAATATATATATATAGGGCTTCTGTTCTGCGCCAAGTACTGTTGTAAACCCCATGTCCACTATGGACAAGACAGACACAGTCCCTTGTACTCCTACAGTACAAGGTCTGGTGGGGGAGGCAGATTAAAAATAAACAGCATGTATTAGAGGTGATTGGTATTGTTAAACTAAACTAAAGCAGGATACTGAGATGTGAACAAGGGTGGGAGGGGGGCTCTGGCGAGTGGGGTCAGGAGATGTTGTTTGAGCTGAGGTTTGAAGGATGAAAAGGCACCAGCCATGCAAAGAGATGAAGAAAGACCCAAGAGAACAGCAAATGGAAAGGCTCTGAGGTGGGAGTGAGTTTGGGAAGTTGGAGGAAAAGAAGGGAGGCTGGCATGGCTTGAGCTGGGTGGATAAGGCTGAGACTGTGGGGGAGGGACTTGTTGGCCCTGAATTTGCTCCCTGAAACCTGTGCTTTCTTGCATCCCTGGGAGTGTTTGACGAGAAGGGCTATGGAGAGCTGAGTTCAGCACCTAGGAAGAGGTGTGGAGGGAACCAGAGGCTTGGCTCATGCCTCAGCTCTTAGCGACCTTCTTAAAATCCTAACCCAGGGACTCCAAGCCAGGATGAAGAGACCTTTCGCCCCATGGCTGGCTTCTCTGACTTCCAGCCAAGAATGTGGTTTACATTTTTTTTCTTGTCTCCAATGTGGCCTAGCTGTGCTGTCAAGCATGGCAAAGCCTTGATGCTCTGTGCCCGAAGCCCATTCTCCTATTCCACAAAGTAGGACAACTGAAAGCTAGCTGCCCTGGAGAGGTACCAGGAAGCACCCTGGCCTCTTGGGAACATGGAGGTTGCTTTGTGCCAAAGGGAATAGGCTGACAGGTCAGGTGCTCAGTCTTGTCTGAGACTTTGTGACCTTGTGGACTGTAACCCACCAGGCTCCTCTGTCCATAGGATTTTCTAGGCAAGAATACTGGAGTAGGTTGCCATTCCCTCCTCCAGGGGATCTTCCCAGGGATCAAACCTGAATCTCCTGCGTCTCCTGCTTTGGCAGGTGGATTCTTTACTGGTAACTCAGCTAGTAAAGAATCTGCCTGCAATGCAGGAGACCCTGGTTCGATACCTGAGTCAGGAAGATCCCCTGGAGAAGACATAGGCTACTTGCTCCAGTATTCTTGGGCTTCCCTGGTGGCTCAGATGGTAAAGAATCTGTGTGCAATGTGGGAGACCTGGGTTCGATCCCTGAGTTGGGATGATCCCCTAGAGGAGGGTATGGTAATCCACTCCAGTATTCTTGCCTGGAGAATCCTCATGGACAAAGGAACCTGGCAGGCTACAGTCCATGGGGTCAAAAAGAGTTGGACACAACTGAGCAACTAAGCACACCTCAGTGCCACCTCCGAAGCCCTGTGCCAAAGGGGAGGGAGGTGTTAAAGCCCCAGGTCTTGGTGGGAGAGCATTTCAGCAGTGAGGAGCCTGGTCTCTGAGTTTCAGCTCTCGCTTTACCACCTACGAGCTCTATGATCTCGAGCAAGTAACTGGCCTGTGCCTTGCTTTAGCTTTCTCATCTGTAGAATGGGGACATCAGCTCCTGTGCTTAGAGACAGACACATGGGACACACTGGCTATTGTTAGTATCACCTTCCAGTTTGAAGTCACAGTGAGATAAGTTCCTCTTTCTTCTTGTTTCCTGTGAACACTTAAGACGCTCGGATGTTTTACTCCTGTTTCTCCACATCAGCCTAGTTCCTGCCCAGGAGCTTGGCGTCTGGCAGACAGCATAGGCTCTGGGTGCCAAAGCACCCCTGCTTCTCAGGGGCCAGGTTATTCAATGCCAAGGACCTGAGAGTTGATAGGATGTTTGTCACCAGAGGTTGGCGACTCTGTGGGGGGGCCTCTACAGTGGCGACTTCTGCCTGCCTGCTAGGGAGAAAAGACTGCTTCCTCCAGGGCTGTGCGTCTGGGCTTCTCAACCCTGAGGTTGAATTGGTACTGAATTGGGAAGGTCGGGCTGGACTGTCAGAACCTGCCCAGCTGCCCCCCTCCCTCCTCTCCCTATGTAAAAAGCCTGAGGCCCAAGCATGGGAAATTTTTTTCAGTGCTCCCTAATTTGCCACCAGGATTCCCTGGATGTCCCATCACTGAATGTACCTGAGAATCTTGTTAAAAATGCAGATTCTGGTAGATAGCTAGTGGGACAGCTGCTGAGGGTGGGATGGGGGTGAGTGGAGAGGAGGCCCAGGAGGGAGGGGATACATGTATACTTACAGCTGATTCATGTTGTTGGACAGAAGGAACTTAACGCAACCGGGTATAGCAATTATCCTCCAATGAAAAATAAACTGAAAAAAAATATGCAGATACTGTTTCAGCAGGTCTGAGGAGGGGCGATGGTCTGCATTTCTAAGGTGCTTCCAGGTGTTACTGGTGCCCCTGCTCCCTGGACCATGACTTTGAGGCTCACAGGCCTAGAAGTTGGCTTCACAGACTAAAGAATCTCAGATCACCACCACCGCACCCACACACACACTGAATTCCAATCTGCATTTTTACCAACTCCACTGGTGCTTTAGCATCTTTTTACAGTTTCCAAGCCTAGACCCAGGGTTGCGCAGGCTCATTTGTTGACCTTTGGGGCCAGATTGTCCTTTGTTGTGGGGCTGTTCTGTGCATCACAGGACATGGAGCAGTGTCCCTCACCATTGTGCACAAGATCCCAGTAGCAGGCACCACCCCCAGTCATGATGCAAACGTCCCGGGGTGGTTGTTCAGTTGCCAAGTCATGTCTGAGTCTTTGCGACCCCCTGGACTGCAGCATGCCAGGCCTCCCTGTCCCTCACCGTTTCTCCGAGTTTGTCCAAGTCCATGTCCATTGAATTGGTGATGCCATCCAACCATCTCATCATTTTTTGCCCTCGTCTCCTTCTGCCTTCAATCTTTCCCATCATCAGGGTCTTTTTCCAAGTTGGCTATTCATGTCAGGTGGTCAAAGTCCCAGGGTAGGGGTGGCAGAACGCCCCCAGAAGCAAACCAGGGGCCACAAGCCCTCCAGCTTGGCCATGCCTGGGAATCTCCTGGCCAGGCGGCACACAGATGTCCAGGTCCTGAGGCAGAGGTCATGGCTGCTTTAGTTCTGGGTGGGGTTGGAATTCATACAGAGAATAAACACACAGAGCGCCAGACCAGCCAAGTCATTACAAGTGGACTGTAATCACTGCCATCTCACAGCTGGTCAGGAAACCAAGAGCCCTGCCCCAGCTCCAGGCTGCTGTGCCCTTCGCCACCAGCAGGCCTGTGTGCTCCTTTGAGAGAGCTGGCTTCTAAAACAAGAAAAAAAATTGTGCAGCTTGTGGGTGATCACAGGGTTTCTAAGACTGAATGGGAATCTGCCCTCCCAGTGGGTATGAATGTGTTTAATTGGGCCGCTCTTAGTACAGCCAAAATACCTTTTTTTAAAGCCTTTTTAAAATATATATTTACTTTTTAATAGATTTAGTTTTATCTGGCTGCACCAGGTCTTGGTTGCAGCGTGTGGGATCTTTTATCTTCATTGTGTCATGCAGTATCTTTAGTTATGGCATGTGGAAACTAGTTCCCTGACCAGGGACTGAACCCTAGGACCCTGCATTGGGGATACTTGGAGTCTTAGCTACTGGATCAGCAGGAAAGTCCTATACAATAGCAAATATTTATGTAGCTCTAAGCACCAGGTCCTATTCTATATATTTTTACACAACAACCCTATGAAATTGGTACCATCATTATCCCCTTTTTCAAAAGGGGAACCTGAAGCACAGAGAGGAGAGGTAACTTGTCTGAGGTCCCATGGTGCGTAGTGGCAAAGATGGGATTTTCACCCAGACCATCTGCCTTCAGAGTCCTTGCTCTTAAACATGCTGTGGACATAGCGCAAGGTTGGCCAGAACCAGGACTGCTCACAGGTTGATCTCTTTGGAGATGCGAGGAAGCCCTGTGAGTGCAGAAGTGAGCAGTCCCAACTCCAAACCTTCAGGGAAGAGACAGCTCCCCGTGTCCCAGAACAGAGGCCACGGAGTACACCTGCAACTCATATAACATTGTCAATCAACTATTGTTGTTTAGTCCCTAGATTGTGTCTGACTCTTTTGCAACCCCATGGACTGTAGCCCACCAGGCTCCCCTGTCCATGGGATTTCCCTGGCAAGAATACTGGAGTGGGTTGCTATTTCCTTCTCTGAGGGATTGTCTGGACCCAGGGATCAAACCTGCATCTCCCGAACTGGCAAGCAGATTCTTTACTACTGAGCCACCAGGGAGGCCCCTAATCAACTATACTCCAATGTAAAATAAAAATTAAAACAAAAAGAAAACTAATAGGAAAAAGACAGGATTATTCATTTAAAAAAAGAGAACACGTAAAGAAAATTAAAAAGCAAAGGAACACGATTATAGATGCTGCAGAGATTAAACATATTGTGAATAACTTTATGCCAGTCAAGCTCAAAATTCACAGGACACAGATCCACTCCTAGAGAGATGAAATGCACCAAAAATCACTCTGTAGAAATAACAAACTGAATAGTGCTAACATAGAAATTACCAAAACTTAATTAGATATTGATGATTGTACAACATGGTGAATATGGTTGATGCTGCTGAATTGTCTGTTTAAAAACCATTACACTGCAAATTTTATGTTATGTATATATTTTATCACAGTAAAAAACAACACAAAACCCTCAATCTAGAAGACAAGAACAACAAAAAGAGGTAATGGATAGGAGTAGAGACACAGACGTAGAGAGTGGATGGACTTGTGGACACAGCGGAGGAAGGAGAGAGTGGGACAAATTGGGAGAGTAGTCTTGAAATACATGTATTATCATATGTAAAAGAGCTAGTGGGAAGTTGCTGTGTAACACAGGAAAACTCAGCCTGGTGCTCTGTGATTACCTAGAGGGGTGAGATGAAGGGGGTGAGAAGGAGGCTTATGAGAGGGAATGTCCGTTTGCTTATGACTGATTCTTGCTTGGGAAATCCCATGAACAAGGAGGCTGGCGGGCTACAGTCCGTGGGCTCGCAGAGTCCGACACAACTGAGAACACACACATGTGACTGATGCGCTTGAGTTCAGTAGGCTCATTACTGAGGAGAGGGGATGGTGCAAAGCAGCAGTTACCAGGCAGCGTGCAACTGCCGAGCTCTCTCCTGGCCTGGGGATTGGCCAGGGCTCCTGGTCACTGTGAGGCCCAGTAACAGTGATGGCAGTCCACCGTGAAGTGAATACTTGGAGCTAGAGACCGGTGTCAAGCAGGGTAGAGATTTAGGACATGTGGCATTTGGGTGTGAGGCTGTGAATCCTTGCAGCTAAGGGCTTTGGAGTCATGCGGTCGGCACCTGTGTCCTGGTTTGTCCTGCACTAGCTGCGTGACAGATGGGACTGCACATCTCTGAACGTCAGGCTCTTTGTTTTTAAAGTATGCACCTTGGGACTTCCTTAGTGGTCCAGTGGTTAAGACTCCATGCTTCTAATGGAGGGGGCACAGATTCGATCCCTGGTTGGGGAACTAAGATCCCACATGCCATGCGGCATGGCCAAGAAAATGGAGGGGGGGGACCTCATCAAGGTGTGTGTATACAGAAGGTTGATGTGGGAAGGAACTGAGGTCATCTAGTGGAAAGTGTTTAGTCCGGAGCCCAGTGCCCCATGAGTGTTGAGTGCGCAGGCGAGATTGTGTCGTGGGAGGCAGTGTCACTGAATGGTTAGGGCAGGGCCTCCGGAGCCACGGCTCCCAGCTCTGTGGCCTTGGGCCAGTGGCCTTAGCCTCTGTGGAGCAGCATTTGCTCATCCTAAAACAAGAATAATGTTTGTCCTTACCTCATAAGGATGCTGTGAGCATTGGGTGAGTCAGAACCTGTGAGGCAGCTAAATTAGCACAGGGCCTGGTGCTCATACCTGTCATGGTTTAATTATCATTAAGAATGTGGGCCTGAGGCCTAGCAACCAGGTGAGGAGAACCTTGCACAGAAGAATGTTATGAATGGGCTGGTTTTAGAAACCTCCACTCAGGTCAGCCAGCTTCCCTCTAGGCACAACAGACAGTGATGTGAGGCCCCTTTGGTTGTGTGAGGGCCTCTTCTCCTTTGAGACGGGAGTTGGCCTCTCAGGGCTGAATAACCTGAGCTAGAAGCAGGCAGTGAGAAAGCCAGGGAGTGGAGGTGCGCCAGGGCCCCAGGCCTGAGTTCCACTCGGGTTCTATGAGGTGCTGGCTGTGTGGTCGTTTGTGAGGGTGAGAATGCACTCCAGGATCGGCTGACCTGGATCCCAGCTCTGAGCGGTGTGACTTCAGGCGAATTCCTCAGTGTCAGCGTTCAGTTAACTCAGAGGAGCTTAGTCAGCGCTGGCTATTCTGGGGTCAGCAGGGTAGTGAGGAAGTTAGGAGGGTGGGCCCCTGGAAGTTAGGAGGGTGGACCTGGATTCAGCCTTGGCTGTGTCACACCCCCGCTGTGGGACCTTGAGCAAGCAACTTAATCCCTTCTGAAGCTCAGTTCCCTTGTCTGTGAAAGGAGAGTGGCACTGCTTTACCTGGGGCCATGTGAGGATCCTCGGTTTGCGTGTGTGTGTGTGTGTATGCGCGTGCGTGCATGTGTGTGTGTGTGTGTGTATGTTGGTGCCTCAGTCGTGTCTGACTCTTTGAGACCCCATGGACTGTATAGCCTGCCAGGCTTCTCTGCCCCTGGAATTCTCAAGGCAAGAATACTGGAGTGGGTAGCTGTTCCCTTCTCCAGGGAATCTCCCTGACCCAAGGATTGAACCTGGGTCTCCCACGTTATCTATCTAAAGTCCTAAAGCAGGACCCAGTACAGGGAAAGTCCTTAGTGCCCATTGGCGGCTGTTCTTGTTGTTATTATTATAAACCCATCCTGGAAGACAGTGTCAGTGAAAGAATGAACCATGGATCCATTCCAGGGGACAGAGCCCTAGTGAGGAAGTTTAGGGCTCTGCATCTGAGCTGGCATCTGAGCTTTGGTGTTTCTAGAATGTGCAAAGGAACATTCGGTAGGAACCTGCTAACTAGGAATGATGCCTTACTGCCGTAGGGACAGGTTTCCCAAGGTCGGATCATTCCACTGGATAATTTGAAGTGGTATGAGTAAACACCTTAGACAGTTTCATAGTCGTACTTTTATTTTCATGCATAACAGGAAAATAATTTCAATAGCATATCAAACTCAGTATTCCATGGCTGTTACTGCTTTGGGTGAGGCTAGTGATGGCATGTAAGCCAAAATAAAAGGGAATGCAATTAAAGAAAAGTGCAAAGTAAATCATAGTACCAGTGGTCTGAGGATATGGCAAAAATGGTGAAGGTGTGTACAGATCCCTGCAGTCAGGACACCTGCGTTAGGAGAATGGGTCTGAGCTGGGTTTGTTGTTAGATTTTTTTTTTTTTTGGCTGCATCAGGTCTTAGTTGCGGCATGCAGAGTCTAATTCCATGACCAGGATGGAATCCGGCCCCCTGCATTGGGAGCATGGAGTCTTAGCCACTGGACCACCAGGGAAGTCCTGCCAGCTGGGTTCTAACCTTGTTTTTCAGCCTGGAAAGGCTGAGGTTCCCTCAGGAGGCTGCCAAGCTGTTGGGCCCCTTTCGCCCCTCTTCTCCTTGCCTCTTTCTTGCCCCTGAAGGAGGGAATGCAGCCGCCTCAGAGAGGGGCCGCAGCCCTGGCAGCTGTAGCTTCCTCCGTCTGGGGTGGCAGGGCGGGCGCTGAAATGTACTGAAGTGTCTGCAGCTGGCCCCTCCTCTCTCTGCCCCAGGATGTAGAAGCTGCGGTATGGCCATGAGCAGCTCACTATGATAATGATAATAATCGCTAAGCAAGATTGAGTGAGCACCTAACAACATCCTGAGCGCTTTACATGCGTGATGGCATCGCACCCCTGCTCTGTGAAGCGATGTGTCAGTGAGGATACATCAGGCTGCAGGTAACAAGATGCCTGATGAGGACTCCCCCATGGCTCAGTGGTATGATTTTGATCCCTGAGTCAGAAAGATCCCCTGGAGGAGGAAATAGCAGCCCACTCCAGGATTCTTGCCTGGGAAATCCCATGGACAGAGGAGCCTGGAGGGCTACAGTTCACGGGGTCACAAAGAGTTGGACACGACTGAGGACTGAGCACCCACCTCCTGTGTAGGTTCCAGGGCAGATTCTGCATCGTGAGTGTTCACCAGTGTGGGTAGGGAGTGCGCTGTGGAACCTGGAGCAGTGGCCTCCCACGTGGAAACCCCAGGATGCTACCTTGCCAGGATCCGGTGTTCTCATCTAAACCTTGATTGCTTGCTTTCAACTGTCAGCTCTGGCACATGAAAGCTGTGTAACCCTGGACAAATGACTGCCTCTCTGTGCCTCGATGTCTACATCGGTACCAGGGGGAAAAGTGCTTAAGACATTGCCAAGCACATGAGAAGCATCAGTAAATATTTTTTGTTGAGTCCACGAATGGAAGAGCCAAGTCAGAAGATACATGCTGGTTGTCAAGGTTTTGAGGATCTGTATTACCAAGAGGCCCTGCAGAAAGGCATTACTCCATCATACTAGCTGAAGTGACCCGTTTCCCTACTTGTTAGTCAACATGAGGTCTAGGAAAAAATACCTTCTAGGAAAAAATTCATTGTTATTTTGATCAGTTAAAAAACCAGCTTCATATTGTGGACACATAAGGACATGTCTGCATACTTCAGATCTACCAACTGAAACATGTAAAAGTGAAAGCACCTGATATCTAGGGTTTACTTTAACATGCTTCAGACAAAAGGAAAGGGGTGGAAGAGAAATCGGGAATAGATGAAGTTAATGGGGCAGAATTGATAATTACTGAATCTGCATTTGAGTAATTGGGAGTGCCTCATACTTTCTCTCTCTGCATATTTAGAATATTAGCAAAACTGAAAAAACCCGCCCCCGCCCCAGCACACACGCATGCACACACACACACACACACACTCTAAAGATTGAAGCATGGTGAGATGTTACTGAGCTCTGGCTGTACAAAGGCATTTAGCAGGGCCTGGGGCCCTGGTGGGTTGGATACATGGCAGCCTTACAGCCCTCGCTTACCCCTTCTCTGCATGGATCCTCTTCATGGGAAGACTGGTTTGGCTCAGCACCTGCTGCTGCTAAGTCACTTCAGTCGTGTCCAACTCTGTGCGACCCCATAGACGGCAGCCCACCAGGCTCCCCCGTCCCTGGGATTCTCCAGGCAAGAACACTGGAGTGGGCTGCCATTTCCTTCTCCAATGCATGAAAGTGAAAAGTCAAAGTGAAGTCGCTCAGTTGTGTCCGACTCTTCTGCAACCCCATGGACTACAGCCCACCAGGCTCCTGCATCCATGGGATTTTCCAGGCTAGAGTACTGGAGTGGGGTGCCATTGCCTTCTCCGGGCTCAGCACCTGGAAGGATAGTAATTCTCAGACTCCAAGGTGCAATTTCTCATCTCCCTCCCTGAACCGGGCATTCTGAGACTTTTTCCTGAGATGGAGGTTTTCCCTTCCTAGCCTGGAGGGAAAACAGACTCCCAAGTAATTAACTCCTGGGAAACCCGCCCCCCACCATGGTTGTGGGTCTGGTTTTGCTGTGGGGTTAGAGGGAGTCACAGAGCTGCTTTCTGTGTGATGATGGCATAAGCAGCTGATCCTCTGTGGTGATTCAGTATTGACTCTGGCCCTGCTCAGCCTCTGAACATGCCAAGAGCAGTCCCTGCCCACCCCTGTCAGCCGTAGCCCCCAGCCCTCCCTCTAGATTCACGCGTAAATACATGGCGGGCAGTCAGTTTTCTAAGCCTGTTTTCCAACCCACTGGGAGGTGAAGTTTGGGAGAGGCTTTCACATCCCATCTGACACTAGGTGGGGTCTCAGTCGGGGGAGTGTGATCCACCCGGGAACTGACCCCCGGTCCCCTCCCGAAAGGTCATCATTTAAGAATGTTTCTTAGCCCAGCAGAGACCTACATGTGTGTGTGGTCAGCTCTAGTTTCCGGCTATCTCACTTATGCTGAATTTCAACAATTTCTCATTTCCTTTAGGAAACAAAATGAGTCTGGAAAGAAGTATGAATAATCGTGATGACAGACTTGGCAACAGGGACATTGGGAACCTTGCCCTGAAGCTCATAGTTGGTGTCATTGTTGTCAGGGTCTTGATAGTTGAACCCAAAGGAAGAGGATCCCTGGGGCCAGATGACTTGGGTTCGGATACCCGCACCACCACTTAACAGCCATGTGACCTTCAGAAAGGCACTTAATCTCTCTGCCTCAGTCTTCTCATCTATAAAATAATAGTACCCTTATGGGATTGTAAGGATTAAATGAAACACTCTTTGTAAAAACGTTTAAAATGGCCTCACTGAAAATCGATGCTCAGTTAATGCTGGTGGTGATTGTTATATCGTGTTATCGTCATGCGGAGTTAGGACTGAGAACGACTGGTCTGTGGGCGCTTCCCTGGTGGTCCAGTGGTTAAGACTCCGAGCTCTAGTGCAAGGGGCCCGGGTTCAGTCTTTGGCCAGGGAACTAGATCCCACACGCGCATGCCCCAGCTGTAAGATCCCATATGCCAGAACGAATATTGAAGATCCTGCATGCTGCAGCTAAGACCTGGTGAAGCCAAATAAATATATATATTTAAAAAAAAAAAAAAGAAGAAGAAAGAAAGAGAAAAGAACCAGCGGTCTGTAATGGTGGTTCAGATGGAAGCAGAAGTTAGAGGATCAGAAGAAGGGGGTATTCTTCCTTCCCAAGTCTGTAGTTTGGGAGACAGACTTAATTTTGCCATTTAAAAACATTTTTCACTCGATGTTTAAAATCTAGAAAAGCACAGGTGAAAGACTTAAAGGAAGAAGAAAAATCTCTTCACTGCTCTATACACATACTGCTCACACTAGAGAAAAAAGACCAGAAGGAAATGAACTAACATCTTTATAGTGGTTATTCTCTGTGGGGAGATTATGGGTAACTTTATATTCTTCTTGGCACATATATTTTCCAGGTTTTTAATGTGTATGTGTAAGCATATATCACTTTCATAAGCAAGAAAAATATTTTGAAAGGTAAGGAATCACGTGAGCTGTGGCTTCTGGGGAAGCTAGGTGGAATTCTCCCAGAACGGAGCCGTCTGTCTAATGTTTGAGAAGCTTGTGTTCCAGCCTTCCTTGACGAGGAACCCTATAACATTTCTACTCAGAAAATCCTTATTATCAAAGCTGATTCCTCAGCATCCAAGCCTCCACCTGCCCAGCCTTGCTCTAGGTATTCACACTGTCTCTCATCCTGTTCTCAAGATGAAAAAACTCCAGGGTTTTTTTGGTGGCCCTGACCTTGAGAAGGAGGCTCATTTTCAAACAGCCATGATCAGTGGTAAGCACCCCTTACATAGGTGCATCTCAGCCCACTGCCGTGTGCATACAGGTGCTTTCGTGTTAGCTAATGTTATGAATAACTGTAAAATTGGGAGCAAAGCAGTTGATTTATTTATTCAATAAACATTCATTGGGGACCTGTCCTGTATCAGTGAGCAAGGCAGACTCAGTCTGCCCCACCACAGAAAGAGTAGAAGACGCAAGAAACACATGGCCACACCGCTAATCCCCAGCTTCTAAACATTCAGAAGAAGGATAAGATTTTTTTGAGCCATAGGACAGGCGCTTCCCAGAGGCTCCCCAAGGAAGTAGAGTTTAAGTAACATACTCCGGGTGCAAATGGAAAAAATGAACTTGGTGTCCATTTCTAGATAAGCCTCGCTTCCGAACGTTTCCAGCTGTGGGCAGGGATCTCCAGATGGGCGTTGCTATGGAAGCATCTTCCAGTTCTCACTTCCTGAGTTTATTTCCGAGTTTCCCGCGCCCATGCCAGTTCCCAGCTGTGGATACAGACGTGGGGTGGAGGGGGGTGGGTGGCAGTCCGGTCTTCCTGCTGCCTCATAGCTGTGCGGAGAGCGGATGTGGCTGGAAGCCAGCCGGGAGCCTCCTCCCGGCTGAGTTAGTTGTGGAACCTGCCGTGTCGTGGTTTCTCTTGCATCCGGGCTCTTTCCTTTGTCCGCTCATGGGACTGTGCCAGCATGTCCCAGCCTGTGTGACCCCAGCTTGTATTCGATGGAGAAATGAGCTCATGAGGGCTTCCTCCGCCACCCAGCTACAGAAGTTGAGTCTGATCTCTTTCATTCAAATTCCCTCGCCCTCCCCTCGGAGGTTAGATTTGCCACTCTCCTGACAGAAGCTGGGCTGGCTGTTTGTTCTTTGGGACTGTTAGTGAATAAAGGATTTGATGACCTAAACAAAGGAGTAGCAAAACAAGATGGGGGAGGGCTGGAGCTAATTGCAGTCTGCGACTGAGACCTTTCAGCTACCCTTCGATGCTTTAGAATAATCATTGCTAACATGTTGAGAATTTACAATGTGTTAGGTATTCTTAAAATTGTTTCTAATCCTCTTAACCCAGTGAAGTGTTTATTATTATTATCCCCATTTTACAGCTGGATAAACTGTTGTTGTTCAGTCACTCAGTCTTGTCCAGCACTTTGCGACCCCATGGACTGCAGCACGCCAAGCTCCTCTGTCTTCACTGTCTACTGGAGTTTGCTCAAGTTCATGTTCATTGAGTCGGTGATTCTGTCTAACCACCCCATCTGGGTAACTTGTGACAGGGGGCAAATTATGTTGTCAGTCAAATTGCTTTATTGTTGTCTTAGAGCTCCTTAAGGCCTGCCATTTTAGCAGCTTTTTAGGCCAAAAAGGAAGATTTAACAAGAGAGTGCTAGGATGGCCCAGAGAACCAAAGCAGGGCCTCAGGAAGGACTGTGTACCAGTTACTTGGTTACAGGTAGCGGAAACACGAAGTCAGATGGACGTAAGTCCTAGGGGACAAGATTGACTCACAATCGGAAAGCCCAGAGGTGGGACAAGCTACTGGGCTGGTTGGCTCTGGAGCCCAGGGCCATCCCCAGAGACCCACTTTCTCTCTGTCCTTCCATTCTTTCCTCTAATGTCCAAATCATCCTAAAACCTGTCTCTCCTAGAGGTAGCAGACTGGCTGCCAGCCCTGGTCCAGGCCATCCTTGGCCTGAGAGGTAGAGAGAGCGTCTTATCCCTCAGCCATAGTGCAGAGCTGCCGAGTTCCTTCTGGTTGGATTAGCCCGGGTCATGTGACTCTCCCTGAACCAATCCCTGTGGCAAAGGGCTGGGGCCACACAAACAGGCTGGTTGCTCCCACCCAAAACCACTCATGGGGAAGGGTGGAGTGGGTGCTGGGCAACAGCCGGCCTGTGAATTGGAACCAGCACACAAATGCCACCAGCAGGGTTCTCTTCCTCATTCCTGCCCCCGCCCCCATCTGCTTTATCCTTTCTCTCATATTCAGAGTCTTTCTGCCTTTCCCTCTGCTCATTGACGACCATCTACAGACCATGCCGTATACCTTGTAGTGGGCTCCCAGAAAGGCCAGAACGACCCAGGGTAGGGAAGGTGTCTCCCTGTGGACTCATCACCCAGGGCCAGGGAAGGGTTCTCAAGATGGGCTCAGTTGCGGTCAGGTGCTCTTTCTGGACCAGTCGGCTGTGGGCAGGGATGGAGTCATTGTTCCCTCTGTCCTCCCCTCCCCGCCAGGTGCCCCACTGTATCCTTTTCCCAGGACCTCTGGGCTGAGAGTCATGTCAGCAGGTCCCCTGAAGACAGCTTCCCAGGCGGTGCAGTTATAAAGAATCTGCCTGCCAGTGCAGGAATGCAAGAGACCCAGGTTTGATCCCTGGGTCTGAAACACCCCTGGAGTAGGAAGTGGCAACCCACTCCAACATTCTTGCCTGGACAATTCCGTGGCATCAAAAAGAGTCGGACACGACTGCACACACACAGACACACGCACACGCATGCACACCTGAGGACAGCAGTTAGGCCTCACTTCTCGACGCTAAAACCTCATTTTATTTCCAAGCAGCTGGACATGAAGGGTCTCCCTTGCATTTTCCACAGTCCTGGAGCTGTCCCCTTGCAGAAAGGCCAGCTCTTAAATCCCACCAGGCCGAGCAACCTGTGGCCCCTGCTCGCCCCCTGCCCCCAGCCTCATCCTGCAGGCCCCTCTACACTCCACCCTCCAGCCACCTGGCTGGCTTTCGGTTCCTCCAGCGCGTGACATTTGTTCCCTCTCCTGGAGTGCTTCCCCTTCTCCCTGTCTTGCTCCCCAACCTCCCACCACCATTCTGGCCTCCCTGTGCCACTCCTCTTTCAGATTTACCTTAACCACACACCCTACTCTTCTTCCCTGAACTACTCAGCTGACATCTTCAAGGCCATTCATCCTCTCAGTGAAAGGATCAAATCTATTTTGCTAAAGTTGTAACCCTTTCTGTCAAAGATATGCCTGACTAAGTTTTGATGAGGGAATGAATGAAGCAGTAATAACAGTAGCGGTCTTTTTTCAAATTTATTAGGCTCCACTGGGTCTTAGTTGCAGCATGTGGGATCTAGTTCCCTGACCAGGGATCGAACACAGGCCCCCTGCATCGGGAGCTCGGAGTTTTAGCCACTGGACCACCAGGGAAGTCCAAGACTTGGTTGATTATGGCAATTGAATCCAATCTTTAGCCCCTCTCCTCTCCTCAGAGGTCGGGGGATGGGACTGAAAGTTCCAACCACTAATCCAAGTTGGTTCTCCTGGCAGCCAAGCACCTCAGTGGGTGTAGGCGGTTTGGGGGGAATCCTTGGGTTTCCCCTAGGGACTTCCCATTAGTCACCCCATTAACCAACTCAGGTGTGGTTGGAAGGGGCTTGTTCTGAATAACAGGACACTCCTTTCCCCTTTACAACTCTGTAGCTACTTTAGGAATTTAGGATAAAACAACAATAATTTGAAACAAAAGATGTTCCCTTTGCTCTTATCACTTAGGAAATTCCCAGGATTTTAGAAACTCTGTACAAGAAACATAAGTTTGAGCAAACTCTGGGAGATGGTGAAGGACAGGGATGCCTGGCCTGCTGCAGTCCATGGGGTCACAAAAAGTCGAACGTGACTGAGTGACTGAATTGAACTGTGCCAGAAACAAAGATCAACTGCATTTCTTACTATAAATCACAACACCACAGTACATATTTCTGTCCATTCTACCTGTATAGTCTACATATATTCAACATGGCACATAATAAGATAAATGCCAGTTAAGATCATGCTGAGATAATAGTTTTCATCTCTCAGAGGCTTCCTTGGTGACTCAGACGGTAAAGAATCCGCCTGCGATGCAGGAGACCCGGGTTCAATCCCTGGGTCGGAAAGATTCCCTGGAGAAAGGAATGGCTACCCACTCCAGTATTCTTGCCTGGAGAATTCCATGGACAGAGGAGCCTGGTGGGCTACAGTCCATGGGGTCGCAAAGTGTCAGACACGACTGAGTGACCAGTACACTTTCAGTCCTCAGAAGGGCAAGAGCAGAAGCTGAGCTGCTGGCAGTGGTGTGGAGAAGCAGGCAGGCTTGCCCCGCGCTGCGGGCAGCGGGTGAGCAGGACCGTTGTTCTGGAGCGGCTTGGGCGATATCAGCCCCACGCTTGCACACCCCTCCCTTTGAACCCTCCCTTTGCCTAGCACTCCCACTTTGAGGAATTTTTGCCTCAAAAGATGTTCCCAAGTATGAGAAGTGATCTCTGTCCAGCATGGTTCATTGCAACACCGTTTGGCAGAACAGAAGCTGGGAACTGCCCTAAGTTAAGTCGCTCGCTCAGTCGTGTCCGACTCTCTGGGACCCCGTGGACTGGAGCCCACTAGGCTCCTCCGTTCATGGGATTCTCCAGGCAAGAATACTAGAGTGGGTTGCCATTTCGTTCCCCAGGGGATCTTCCCGACCCAGGGATTGAACCCGGGTCTCCCACATTACAGGCAGACGCTTTAACCTCTGAGCCACCAGGGAACTGCCCTACATGTCCCTCATCATGAGGGGACTGGGTGAATCAGTGAGGCTCATGGTACAGTGGAGCACTGTGCCACTTTGCAGGGGGCATGGAATCCTGATAGTGCCTTTCGTGTCTGTGGTACACCACCAAGTATGAAAAAGTGAAGGAAAAGGAACACCTTTTACAAATGATGCTCCACTGGGAAGGGCAGGTTGGAACCTGAGGGGAAAGTGTAGGTGTTTCAGGAAGGGGGACCCCTTCCAGGGTCTTGAGTGGGCTCTTGTCTAACCCTCAGAAATGAATTATCTGAGGAGACCCACATGCTGATAAAGCAAGAGACTTTATTGGAAAGTGACGCCTGGGAGAAGAGCAGGAGGTTAAGGGAACCCAGGAGAACTGCTCTGCCAGGTGACTTGAAGTCTCAGGTTTTATGGTGACGGGATTGTCTCTGGCCAATCATTCTGACTCAAGGTCCTTCCTGGTGGCACACGCATTGCTTGGCCAGGATGAATTCCAGAGGGGAGAATTCTGGGAGGTTGGTAGGACACAATGACCTTTCCGGAATTCTTCTGGTTGGCGGTGGCTTGTTAGTTCCGTGATCCTTACCAGGACCTCCGGTTATAAAATAAGCCATGCAGATGGTTGCTATGGTGCCTGGCCAGGATGGGTGGTTTCAGTCAGTGTGTTTTCCCTAAGAGAGGTTTTTTGAAGATTCCGACCCCTTGTAGCCCAAGAGCAAAAGTCACTATCAAAGCAGATACCTTAGATTTCTTTAGCAGGGGCTGTGTTCTTGGCTCTGTGTGTGTGTGTGTGTGTGTATTATACATACAGCCAGCCAGCTATATCTAAGATTATGTATGTGTGTGGGTATGCGTGTATATATAATTTCACTATGTTATTCAGGCCTCAGCTTGAATGGCCCCTCAGAGAGGCCTTCCCAAGCACACTAAGACAGCTCCTGCTCTGTTTCCCTTCATAGCAACTATTCTTACACATTTGTTTGCTTTCTGCCCCATCCTCCTGAACTCTGAGAGCAGTGATCATGGGTCCACCCCTTGCCTTATATCAGTGTTTAGAGCAGTGTCTGGCCCATAGTAGTTGCTTAATAAGTCTCTCCTGAATGACTGTGAATGCGCCTGAAGAATGAAAATTGTCCCCATGTTAGCTGTGGACCTGAGGCCCCCAGAGGCCTTGACCTTCTTTCATGGAACAAACTGAGGACCCCTGCTCTTCTGACTGGGGAAGAGGCAAGAAGTGGCCCTAGACTGCCTTTGATGTGGCTAAAATTCTCGCTTTACTCACATTTCCACCTTGAGAGATACAGATGCAGGTGGGGGGGGGGGGTCTGCCTGTGAGGCACTGAAAAACGACCCTGTACTGTTCTCTTCTGATGCCCACTTCCCAGACTGTCTGTGGCCCATTTTTCCTCTCTGGCTTGCATTCGTGCCATGGAGAGTAGCTTAGAAGGGGAGAGAATCTTCCAACCTGAAGGCTTCTCTTCTCTGGAGGACCCTTCATTTCTGCCCTGTGCTTAGTATTATCAGAGTCCAGTTTGGCCCAAGGATGTCGGCAGACGTGAGGAGTTGCGAGCATTGTTAATGGTTTCTTCAGTGTTTGGGGTATAACAGCTTTGCTAACATCTTTTAGAGCTCCCTCTGTGCCAGGCGTTTTGCCAGTCCCTCAATCCATTACCTTACTTAATCCTCCCAACAGGCTTGTTCAGGGGTGGACATGGCCCACCCACCGCACCTCCACCTTTATTGATACGCAGACTTGGGCTCAGAAAGGTCTAGTCACATAGCTGCTGAGAGGCTGAGCTGGGATTTGATTCTGGCCCTCGCTGACCACCATGAAGGCATTTTCCCAGCCACGGGGCCTTACTGCTTGTCCATCTGCTTTGGGTATTCTCCTGGTGGCCAGTGGAGGAGGGTCTGGTTTCCTTCAATGCGATATGATGGATTGTCGGTCAGGTCACAAAGCCCCGCTGGCCAGCATGAGGCCTTGTTGGGCTGGAGGAAGTGGGTGGAGAGCCTTCTGCTTGTTTCTTTTTCATAGACATTTACCACACGAATGACCAAACTTCTGTTTCTCTTCAAGACTGGTTTTCACCTTGGGCAGGAGAGAGGGTGGGAGAGCAGCCAGGGGAACCCTGTTACCACCCCGTCAGATCTGTCTGTCCTCTGCTCCCTATTCCCGAGTAAAAACCAAAGTCCTCATCGTCCCTGCACAATCTGCCCTGCCTTGACCTGTGACTTCTCCTCCCACTCCTCACCTGCCTGGCTCCTTCCATGGGCCTCCTCAGTGCTCCATAGACACTAGGGTATGTACCCTCCTCAGGACCCTTGCTCCGGCTCTTCCTGCTACAAGGAAGGCTCTTATCTCATACCCATGCACTTTGCTCTCACATTATCTTCTAGGTCAAAATGTGCAAAGGCCCTAGGGTAGGAATAAGCTTGAAAGGGGAAAACAGGCCAGTATGGTGGGAGCATTTGGGTGAGGAGTAAAATGGAAGGGGATGAGGTTCCTAGAGGCGTTGAAAAATTTTAAGCAGGAAAGGGATCTGGTCCTTGTTTGATTTGATCCTTCTGGCTGAGTGTGTGTAGAATGGAATCTGGGAAGGCAAAAGTGAACTCAGGAGGACCAGCAGAGGATGTCAGGGAGCTGTCCAGGTGAAAGATGGTGCTGGCAGCTTGGCCTGAGAGAAGGAAAAGGGGATGGGGGGTGGCTTCCCTGGTGGTCCAATGGTTAAGATTCTGCCTTCCAGTGCAGAGGGAGCTGGTTCGATCCCTGGTCAGGGAGCTAAGATTGCACGTGCCTCAGGGCCAAAAAACCAAAACATACAACAAAAGCAATATTGTAACAAATTCAATAAAGACTTTAACAATGAAACAAAATTAAAAAGGCAAAAGGAAATAGATTCAGGATGTGTTTTGGAGGTTATGGCAACAGAACTGGCAAATGGACTCCCTGTGGAGGGGGAGGGAAGGAGAGACATGGGCTCTGCTGGGTGTCTGCATCGCACTCTGTTGGCTTGTCTCTCCTGATGGTCCCTCAAATTGTCTCCCGTTTTCCCCATTCACGGAGGCCGCCCACTCCTTTGCCGGCCAAATCTCTGAAGGATCGAGGGCAAGGGCATCCCAGATGGAGGGAACCACTCCAGCTAAGGCTCTGCCACACCTGGCCCAGCTCTGATCAGAGTGTGGGCTGCAGAACGGGAGCACAGGGCCTCAATCCACCGCCTAAATCCTGTGTACCTGCTGCTGATTTGAGATGTGTTTTCATGCCCTCCCGTCCCCTGCCTTCCCCTGAGTCACTTTCTCATCTGGCCACGTTCAGTCTCTTCCCTCCACCCTGACCCCTACCCCCCGACAGGTGAGTCCGGAGCTGCAGGCAGTGTGGCCACAGCAGGTGCGTTCAGGTGGAGTGGCTGCCAGTGCTCAGGCCCTTGCTCTCTACATGAGCTCAGCTTTGTCGTCCTGTCGTTTGAGTCACGCCGGGGTCTTTGGTTCTGGACCAGCCCTGCAGGCCTACGGGCCTGTAGGAAGGGAATGAGAAGACCTCTTGCTTCTCTGAGCTCGACTCTTCCTTATTCTTCATCCCCTGTTCCCTCCTGTCTTGTCCTCAGAAGACAGGGCCCCTCAGCTAGCAGCTGCTCATGCAGCCTCCCTTGCCCTTCCTCAGAGGCTAGGGGCACTTGGGGGTCTCCAGGCTGCTCGCTAATGAGGCCGTTCAGCCAGCAGGAATTTAAAACCATGACCTGCACGCCCGTGAGGAGAGCGTCCCTTCTATCTTCTGCACTTGGTGCCTTCAGGTCCCTAAAGACCGGCTCCCGCCCTGGCTGGGGTTTCTTTCGTGCCATTGGGAGGTGTCGGCCAGGCTGACTTGTCAAAATTAGTATCTCTGGCAGTTTGCTTTCTGCCTGCTTAAGGGCTGTGGAATTAGAGGAATTGTGGATCTCACAAGCAGGTAAAATGTGATGTTTGAGTTTACACTAGGTCAAAAAATGGGGGCTGGGGGGATGGACAGCCTTGAAGGAGAAAATATAGGGCATTAATGAGCTCAACTGAGTCTTCTCCCACGTTGCTGGAGGACATGTGAATCATCGCAACCTTTTTAGAAGACAGCCTAAAAAAGAAACCTTATTTATTTTTGAATGAGCAGTCCTGGCACGTGATAAAGCAGTCAAATGACGCAAAAAACCACGTACAGTGAAAATCAAGTCTCCCTCCCCGGTCCCTTGCCGCCCAGTTCGCCTCCTGTGAGGACACCCATTTCAGGTGTATTCTTCCAGTGACACTCTACACCCCAACAAGCACCTGCTAAACACACAGCTCTATCCTTTGATCTCAGAAGCCATTCTCTAAGCTAACTGTAAAATACTCCATAAATAGCCTTTGATGCCTGCGAATCTGCCCTGTGGAAAAAACGCCCCCCTCCCCCACCCAGTACAAAAGGTTACTTATTGCAGCGTTATTTGTGGTGGCAAAATGAAAAACAAAGCAAAACTCCAGAAGGAAAATGAACGCCCATTTTTCAGGGAATAATTGAGTAAAATATGGCACCTCCACACTGTGGAATATTAGCTGCTAAGAAGAGTGGGTCAGAGCTCTCCTAGTTGATTTAGAGGCAATTCTTTGATGCAGTTAAGGGAAAGCACGATTCTGAGAAGTAGATATGATATGATTCTGTTTATTTAAAATACAGTGAGAAAAATCCGTATGTTGTGTATGGTGTTTAAAAACAAAACAAAACATTTATTTGCTTGCACCAGGTCTTAGCTATGGCACATGGGATCTTTAGTTGTGGCGTGCAGACTTTTAGCTGTAGCATGTGGGACCTAGTTCCCTGACCAGAGATCAAACCCAGGCCCCTTGCACTGGGTGCAGAGTCTTAGCCCTGGGCCCCGGGGGAAGGCCCTGTATGTTGTGTCTGAGTGGCGGCTGTCGCACTCATGCTCTTCCACGTCACATGGCCCAGCGCTCTGTCTTTGGGAGACTTTGCAGCGTCCACCGTTGTGGTCAAAACAAACTCCACTCATTGGACAATCCTAGAGGGCACCTGGGGAGGGTATCGAACCCACATGAGGAGCGCCCATGGATTTGGTGTTGGGAAAGGTGCCCCTGGACCTCTGTCAGCATAGGAGGGGCTCGTGTGGCATGTGGTAAGAAGTCACTTCTAAACGACAATGACAGGCTATTTGACCTATTTCCCAGGCATTTGGTAGGATGAAATAAGCAGAGTTTGGTCAACTGTGTGAAGCAGGCAGCGCCACCAAGTCTGCCCCTCAGGAGAATAACCAGGAAGAATTAGAGGAACGCCGAAGTCAAGGCCTCAGGTCCCGGGCCGTGATCTCGTGAAGCTGCCCAGGGCAGGCGGCACAGGCAGCAAGTTGTTACCTCACATCCACCCCCAGCCCACCCACAGAGCCACACGGTGGGATGCTGCTCATACCCCCTGCCCCCAGCAGACCAGCCCTGTTGCTGGGGAGAGAGGACCTGGAAGGAAGCTGTGGGGAGGACACGTCCCCAAAGGACGGTGTGTCTCGCCACTCCAGGGGCTCTGTTTGTGCTGTGGTCTGTGATCGTGCTGGCCCTGGAGTTGTTCTCTGTGAGGTTCTGCTTCCCTCCCCCTTTCCCGCTTCTCTACCCAGAACAAAGGTGCATTCCTCCAGGATTCTGGTGTCCCCTCAGGATGCATGTGGCTTTCAGTGGGTTGGGGGCTCATAACCCCAGTGAGTCACAGCTCATCGCCTGCTGGGCTTCCCTGGGCAGTTGTTGTTCCGTTGCTAAGCCAAGTCCAACTCTTTTTCAACCGTAGGGACTGTAGCCCGCCAGGCTCCTCTGTCCGTGGGATTTCCCAGGCAAGAGTCCTGGAGTGGGTTGCCATTTCCTTCTCCAAGGAATCTTCCCGACCCACAGATTGAACCCAGGTCTCCTGCATTGGCAGGTGGATTGTTTACCACTGAGCTACCAAGGAAGCCCTCACTTGTTCTCGATTGAGGCTTCCTCACTCAGTGGACCACTTTTATCTACAGTGCTTTCTCCCTGCTCTTGGCTGTGTTCCTTACGCTTCCATCACCACCAAAAAGAGAATGCTTCCTGTTGCTGGATCAGCGTCTCTTCCTCTGTTTCGTCTCCTACTGGTCGTTCATCAGAAGTGAGAGCTCACTGGTCACTGGCTGATCTATTCATCCCCTCAGAGAAGGAAGGACCTGATTTTTGCTGACTCTGTCTTTATCTTGCTCAGGGTAGGTAGAGTGGGTGTGTGTGTGTGTGTCTATATATATATATACACTATATACACTATATTATACTATACTATATGTATATATACATACTATATTATACTATACTATATATATATATATATAAAGAGTATTCTCAGGTTTCTGATTTGGGTAGTTGATGGTATCTCGTGGACCACTGTCCACCAGTGGATGGGAGAGAAGCAGGTACAGGTAAGGATATTATACGGAGAGAGAGACAGAGAGAATGTATGAGAGAATATATATATGATCGTACACACACATACATATGGAGAGAGAGAATTCATATCTTTATTGAAAATACAAAAATATGCCCTACAAAAAATCAGGCAGCGACTGTTCATTCACTGAACTCATTTAACAGGCATTTGCTGATCTGCTCTTGTGCTGTGCACAATTAGAATCTGGCAGAAAACCACTTTGGAGAAACTCATGAGACCATGTAAAGATCACTCTCGAATCTTCCTTTTCCGCCTCACCCCACCACCCCCTTCACAGCCAGGCCCTCATCAGGGCTTCTCTGTCCTTGACCTGAAACAGATCATCACCAACCTTCTCTTCCATCCCGCTGCCCTTGCCCTGCTCCCAGCCACCAGCATCCGTCCTTGGGTGTGACAGCAGCCACTTCACACTTCTCCCTGCTTCTCTTCAACCCCGGCAGTCTCTATGTAACAACCAGAGGGGTCTTTCAAATGTCAGTCAGAGCACACCATCCTCCTCCTCCTGGTTAGACTTAGAATAAAGAGCATATGGCTGGCTGGGGCTCACACAGCCCTCGAGCTTCTGCCTCATCTCCCAGCACCCCCTCCCTCCCTCACCACAGCGATCTGGACAAGAGGGCCTCCTCTGAGTGTATTTAACAAATTCTTCCATCTCCTGGAATATTCTTTTCTTTTTATTTTTTTAGCTTTCATTAGAGACTTTATTACCAATCTGGTAATTCAATCTGAATAGCCCTTTGAGTCTTTTAATTGAGATATAATTCACATACTGGGCTTCCCTGATAGCTCAGTTGGTAAAGAATCTGCCTCCAATGCAGGAAACCCCGGTTTGATTCCTGGGTCCGGAAGATTACCTGAAGAATGGATAGGCTACCCTCTCCAGTATTCTTGGGCTTCCCTTGTGGCTCAGCTGGTAAAGAATCCACCTGCAATGTGGGAGACTTGGGTTCAGTCCCTGGGTTGGGAAGATCCCCTGGAGAAGGGAAAGGCTATCCACTCCAGTATTCTGGCCTGGAAAATTCCACGGACTATATAGTCGATAGGGTCGCAAAGAGTCAGACATGACTGACTTTTCTTTCACATACCATAAAGTTCACCCTTTTAAAGCGTGGTTCACAAGCGTGGTTCAGTGTTTTTTAGTGTGTTCACAAGATTGTGCGACCATCACCAGTATCTAATTCCAGGATGTTTTCATCCACACAGGAAACACCCTGTACCCATTAGCAGTTACTCCCCTACCGTGACCCCCGCCTCCCAGCCCCTGGCAACCACTGATCTACTTTCTGTCTCTGGATTGTCCTCTTCTGGGCATTTCATATAAATGGAATCTCTGATATGAGGTGGTCTTTGTGATTAGCCTCTTTCACTTAGCATCATGTTTTCAGTGTTCATCTATGTTGTATACACGAATCAGTGCTACAGTCTCTTTACAGCTGAGTAATATTCCACTGTATGGATGTATCATGTGTTGTTTATCCATCCCTCATTTGATGGGTGTTCTGGGATATTCTTACTCCCGTTCTTCACATGGCTTCCTTCTCCTTTCTCTTCAGTTTTGTGCTGAAACTCACTCAGGTTTCCGACGTCGTACTTCTTACGGTTTGCACTTGTGTATACGTCTGTTCCCCTGTTTGTTTGTCTTCTGTCCCCTGTTCCGGACTGTGAGTTCTGTAAGGGTGGGGACCTGTCTGCTTTTTTTTTTTTTTTTTTGGCTGCAGGGTCTTCACTGCTGCTCATGCAGGCTTACTCTTGTTGCGGCGAGTGGGGACTACTCTCCAGTTGCAGGGCACAGGCTTCTCATAGTGATGGCTTCTCTTGTTGCAAAGGACAGGCTCCGTAGTTGTGGCTTATGGGCTTAGTTGCCCTGTGGCATGTGGAATCTTCCCAGACCAGGGATTGAACCTGTTTCCCCAACGTTGGCAGGTGGATTCTTAACCCCTGGAGCAACAGGGAAGTCCCGACTCTTACCTGCTTTTGTTCACCCTGTCTCACTCAGTGCCCAGAATAGGATAGTGCGCAGTAGTTGCTGGATGAATGATTCAGTACATCTCATCCAGTTCTCGCTTTACATCCTCTTAAGGCAAAATTATTGTAATTCCTTTCTGTGGAAAATTCTGTATGTAGCGTTCTACTTACTGTACCTAGCTCTCTACTCTGAATAGTGGCAGGTTGCTAGAAGGATTCCTCTGGTGTAGAACACTGTCGCATCTGCTGTGTAAGGCCACAGTGTCATTGGAAACTGCATGTGGATGCCAGTAGCAGAGATGAGAAGTAACAGTGGTGTAAACTCAATGGCAGGTGGTTTCTCTTGTGAGTAAAATGTCCTGAGATCTGCAGTCTGGGGCTGGGCTGGCAGCTCCATAGTCCTCGGGTAAAGCAAGATACTTCTATCCTTTTGCTTAACCATCACGGCACTGATGCTGAAGCTGAAACTCCAGTAGTTTGCCCACCTGATGCAAAGAACTGACTCATTGGAAAAGACCTTGATGCTGGGAAAGATTGAAGGCAGGAGGAGAAGGGGATGACAGAGGATGGGATGGTTGGATGGCATCACTGACTTGGTAGACATGAGTTTGAGCAAGCTTTGGGAGTTGGTGAATGAGAGGGAAACCTGACATGCTGCAGTCCATGGGTTTGTAAAGAGTTGGACACGACTGAGCGACCAAACTGAACTGAGCTTTGGGGGAGCTTGGGAGATGTAGTCTTTGCTGAGCATCCCGATAAGGAAGGGAGGAATGGCTGCTAGCTGGACAGCTAGCACCAGAAGGTCCATTTCCTGCCCCTGGGCCCTGGCAGCCAACTTCTGCCCATTGGCCTGAGCCTTCAAGCCTTCTCCTTCCCTAAATGGCCAGAATCAAAGGAGTGTCTTTCTGTCTGATTGACCAAAGGGGGAGATTTTGAAGCCTCTCAAGGGCCTTTAGTCCGAAAAACTGACCATGTCACCAGCATTAAAATTAATGGTATCACACCTTTTTGAACATTTAGTACATGATCAGTTCTGCTCTAAACATTTTTCATGAAGTGATTTACTTCATGGGGCTTCCCAGGTGGCTCATTGGTAAAGAATCCACCTGCCAGTGCAGGAGACACAGGTTCGATCCCTGGTCCAGGAAGATCCCCTAGAGAAGGAAATGGCACCCCACTCCAGTATTCTTGCCTGGAGAAGCCTATGGACAGAGGAGCCTGGTGGGCTACAGTCCATGGGGTCTCAAAGAGTCAGACACGACTGAGTGACTGAAAAACAACAACGACAATTTACTTTATCCTCATCTCCACCTTACAGAGGGGGAGACTGAGGCACAGAGAGGCTAAATAATCCTAGACATTCTCACTGCTAATATTTCTTTTTCATTCTTCCCTTTCAGTGTATACAATGAACAAGAGGATTAAAAAATAAAGCCTGACCTACTTTGGTAGATTGACCAGTGTTCAGTCTCCCATCTGATGAGCTGAGTTCCAGAGAGTGCTTTGTGGAAAAGCACTCGGCAGTTGAAACCACATTGACAGGCTGTTTTCATAGGAGTGCAGGAAGGGGCTTAACTCTTGGCACATCCAGCAAATGCCTACTGACAGGAGGAAAAAGGATCCACAAGCTCTGCAGGATTTCCCCAGCCCGTGAGCCTGCAGCCAGTAGACTTCAAAGCATTTCTGCCAATGGGCGGGGCGTGGCCTTTGAAACCATGGCCTCTTCGACAGCTCTTAGGGTCCATGGGGAGAAAGAAGGCCCTCTCCGGTTCAGATCCTTTGAGAATTAATTCAGGCACCAAGTCATCTTTCTGGATGCCTGTGATCTGGGAGATAGTGAAGGACAGGGAAGCCTGGTATGTTGCAGTCCATGGGGTCACAAAGAGTTGGACACGACATAGCGACTAAACAACAGGAATGATCAGCCATGCTTGATGGAAATCTCCGATTCTCAGAGTTCACCTCTGAATTGGGACTTTTTGAGATTGTTTCAGTCTCCTGTTAGTGGCTCTTTACAAACTCTGGTTAGTGGTGTGATGGTGCACTGTGATGGAGCGGGTGTTTCGGTCAGGAGTGCCTTGGGCTGCAAGTATCACAGGTGGCATTGTCACTTCAACACGTTGGAGGTGGTTTGTGTCTTGTAACACCTGCAGGGAGAGGATGTGACTCGGTAACTCGGCAGAGTGAATGCCAGCGCTGTGCCCCATCATGGCTGCAAGACGGCTGCTGCCCCCACCCTCCCCGCAGGGCTGGGGCACCCTGAGGGTTCAGTCCTTCCCTTCTGGCAAAGTAGTGTTCTGGAGACAAGAGGGAGCCTCTCAGATCCAAGTATCATGTCTACATTCCAAGCTGGAAAAAGGCAGACTGGTGAAGAGGCAGAGGGTCATGTGGGTGAGCCTCATTCTTTTTGTGAGGAGAGCAAACACCTTCCCAGATGCCCTGACTGAGAAAGTTCGCTTACCCCAGTGTGGAGATATGATTCTGCTTTATCTTCTAGATACACTTGTAATTTCCTCTTGTGTTTAGGTCTTGGATCCATCTGAAAATGATGTCTGAATGTGGAATGAGATTGGGTTCAGGGCTGAGCCTTTTCTGTTAACTCTGTGTTTGGGAATTGGCATGATTGGTGGTTCCGGCACCAGACCCACTGGGTTCAAACCCTGCCTGGCTGCACCACCTCCTTGGCTGTGTGACCTTGGGCAGGCTACCCCTCTGTGCATCAGTTTCCTGAGCTGTTAAAAATGAGGATGCTGGTAGACCCACCTTCACAGGCTTGTTATGACAGTTAAATGAGTTGATGATTGACTTGAAAACAGTTCTGGCATGTAACAAAAATCAAAGCCTTACCCTTCAAGCCAGAATGAGAATTCACAAGGTCTCGTGGGTCTGGGGACTTGGCAGGGAATCTCAGACCTCAGTCAGTGGGGAAAGTCACTGAGGTCACTGTCTCTCGTTACAAGAAATGGCCAGACTGTTCTCTGAAGATGACTGTTGCAACATACACTCCCACCTGCAGAGACTTCCCCTAATTCCATAACTTTAGTACATTTGATGGTGTCAGACTCTGACTTCTTAGTCAGTCTGTTGTGCATAAGATGGTCACTCATGGACGCTTTACCTGAGCAGTTTTTCTGTAGAGGTATGTCATGTGCCACTCAACCAGAAGTTAGTTGGGCTAGGCTGGAGGCAGGACAACCATGAGACGGTTCCCCCCAGCCCACCCCACTCCTGGCACAGTGAAGACCTCAGAGTTCCGTGCTGAGAGCCCAATACCAAGATGCTTCTCTAGGACAGGGTTGGGGAGGGGTGGAGGCTGAGGAGAGGACAGAAGATGAAGCTTTAACATCCTCATAGTGAGCAATCCAGCCTTGGTCATGATTGTGGACTGAATCAGTCAGTGAAAGAACCAATGCTGAATCGTTAATGTGCGTTGTTAACAGAATATAGGTCATAAGAGAAAACGTGATTAATTACAAGAGGATCCCAGTGGCTGTCATACAAGATAGCAGTTAAGGGCCTGGATTTTCCCACAGCCAAGTCTTTTCTTCCCATAGCAGCCTTTCTTTGTTGGCAGGTGGGTAGAGGCAGTTTAGTGAATAGAGATTTTCCGAAGTTGCTGTTCCAGAAACAGGGTGGGGATGGGTATGATGGGAATCTTCTCTAAATGAAGGGTGATTGGACCACTTTATTGGTAGGTGAGTAGGTCCCTCATGCCCCCAATGTAAAGCTCTGGTAAAGTCTAAAAAGGAGAACGCAGCTTGTAGCAGAAGGCCCCTCCTGGGCTTGGTTCTCCTTCACCTCAAATTGAAATGCCTAGGCCAGCCACTTACAGACCTGTCTGCCGCAATGACCGCCTGGTCAGGGGGCTGCCTAGAGGTTGGATGAACACTGGCCAGGATGTGTGTCTTGTTCAGTAAAAGACAGAAGGCTGCCATCTCTGGGCACAGGGAGAGAAAGGAGCTGGTAGGGCCTGGTCCCAGCCTTTGGGGCTGCCGATCCTGCCCACTGGGGAAGCGGATGCCAGCACCAGCCACAGACTGTCACCTGTCAGATTAGCCAGCCCTTTACCCAGGTGGCACTAGTGGCAAAGAATCGACCTGCCAGTGCAGGAGATGTGGGTTTGATCCCTGGGCCAGGAAGATCCCCTGGAGGAGGAAATGGCAACCTTCTCCAGTATTCTTGTCTGGGAAATTCCATGGACAGAGGAGCCTGGTGGGGTACAGTCCATGGAGTTGCAAAGAGTTGGACATGACTGAGTGCACACACACACACACACACACGCACACACACACAGACTTCCTTACTTGGCCTTTGTGAAGAGGTATGCGTGGATGACCTTTTCCATATGAGTTGAGATGGAAACTGAAGGGAAGAAGTGCAGGGACAGAAAGACCCAGGTGCATAGGCTGCTCTGGGGTCAGGAGAGCAGCGCCCGGGCTGGCTGGCCTTGCAGAAACACCTTGCCTGGAGCCATGGCTATAAAGCTGGCTTCACAGGATTTCAGCGAGGATCAAAGCCAAGATCATTAACATGTAAACACCATGAAATGTGATATAAGAGATTGGTTTTCAGGATGTTGATTGTGGAGTAATGGAACTTTTGTCAGATACTTCCCTGAGAGCCCATTTTGTAAAACAGAAAAAAGTAGAGCTGCTGTAGGGGAATGGGGGTATGGAGGCCCCCTGCTGTCTCCCTAAGGCCCATACTCAGGGGAGTTCAGGGTGAAACCTCCTTGGGCTGTGAGGAGGCTCTGCCCCCAACTGGCCCTGAGTCCCAAGCAAGACATCTCAGCATGCTGAACCTCAGTTTCCTTATCCATTAAGTGGGCAGATCAGAGTAGCTTGAAGAGTTCTTCACCCGGTTCCTATGAACAGAGGTTTCAGGTCTTTGGCATCCCCATTACAGTTTGGGGGGTGGAGGCAGGGAGGGGGCATTTCTAGAGAGACGTAGCATAGTTTTGTTTTGTCAGCTCCTTGGAAGGATTATGTTCATTGGAACACGAAGGAGCACTGTATTGATTTCTGAGGTCCCTTCCAGTTCTAACAGTCAGTTATTTCCGTTGTAAATGATAGAATGAATCCTCCCAACTCAAACTGGCTTAAACTGCAAAGGAGGAATTCATGGCTTTAGGACTTGAAAATCTCAGAGCTGGCCTGACCAGAGTCCGCACTCAGGTATTCTTGTCAGGAATCCACCCTACTCCACTTCTGGGTTCTGCCTCTTTCGGCTTTGACTTTATTCTCCGGTGACCATCCCCTCCCCCAGGGGGCAGAGAAAAACCCTCAAGCAGCCCCTACCTTCCACCCATTTCTTCCTCCCAGTAATCCAGCAAAATGTTTGGGGTCAACTGTGATTGGCCTTGCTTGGGTCACGTGTCTCTCCCAAGAGCCAATCACTGTGGCTGAGGGGAGGAGTCATGAGACTTGGAGGCAGGCCAGGATGCCCTCTCACCCCCAGGTTCTCTCATCCTGGCTTTTGTTTCTTGGTATAAACCCTAGGAAGCAAGGTGCGCAGCCCTGTGACTGTAACCTCTGTGACAGGTGAGCCAGGGCTGTTGCTCTGGTGGGTGCTGGAATTACTTAAGCAACTCCAACTAGGGTCCTTCCTTCCCAGGGTGGTGTAAGAGGGGCTCTGGGCTGTCTGGGGTCCTGGCTGAACTCCTGGTGCTAAACCCTGCCTTTGCTGCATTTCCGCACCCCTTGGGCATCTTCCTTTCTGCTGCGGCCCCTCCTGTGTATCAAGGTCCCCAGACTGATGGACATCACAGCTTCCTCCATTTGACAGGAAATAGATTCCCAGCTCAGAGAGACGTGGCACCACTGCGCGTCACTGCTGATGTGTCTTTAAAGAGCCATGAGCATCACTCAAGAGAAAGAAAGGGGGGAAATGAGTGGCAGAAAAGCAATTTCCGATGTAGTTAAAAAGGCACTGATTACAATTTTACAGGCAGGGGCTTCCTGATCATCCCAAGAATTTTTTTAATGGAAAGCCTGGTGATAAAGGAAGGTGTTCTAGGTGCTTCTGGTTCCCTCTTGCCCTTCCAAGCATGTTGAAAATCCAAATCATTAGTATTTCATAGACCAGCTTTAGGGACTGCAACCACCCAAGAGATTATTTCTGAGTTTTTACAGAGTGTGTGTTTTTCTGTATTTGATGATTCTATGTATAGTAGCTGTTTCTAATTTTATTTTATGCTTTCTGAAGTGTCTTGGTAGTGAGCTGTGGGAATTGTCAAGAACCATACTCACGCCTTCCCTTCTGTGTCAGTTGAGAGTCATTCGGTTGTGTGAACAAGTAGAAATTCAGGTCAGCCTGCTAACATATGAGAGGAAATGTTTGAACTTGCAGTCTGGGACATTCTGTGTGTAACGACCTCAGCGTTTCTGGGACCCCGTTTCCTTCCATCTCCTGGCTCTGCAGTCCTCTGTTGGCTTTATTGTCAGATGGGCTCTGGGGCAGCTCCAGGTATATATCCAACCAGCTTAGCAGCCCCGGGGATTTTCCTATTATCCCAGCTCACGTCCTGAGACTCTTCTGTGGACCTGATCAGCTGGCTTTGGTGCCAGGGTCACCTTGAGCCATCCCTGAGGTTAGGGCTCTGGAAGAGGGGGTACAGTGACTTTATTGGCCAGGCCTATGTTTTTATGACACCATTCCCTTCCCTACCAAGCTGTGGGTGGGGTCATCCTCACAGGAATCCCATGGGCTGAGTGAGAAAGATGAGGCTCCGAGGGCTGACCTGGAAAAGGGAAGTGGGTACAGGATGCACCAAAACCGCTCAGTGCCCAGGACCGCTTCCCATATGAAACTAACACAGATATGGATCTGCCCCACATTCCCCAGCTGTTACCGTCCCTTAACACCTGCTCCACCTTTACCCTATCTCAGGACTAGCACAGGCGTTCTTAGTCTTGGGTTCATGGACCCTTGTAGACTCCTTGGATGCAATTTAGAGGATCATGAAGTTGGCTGGGGAAAAATTACATCTTTGTTTTCTCTACCATCTAACTGAAATAATTTCCATTCCTTCTGAACAAAGGCCACAAGCCACATTGTGTTAGCAACACCCATGACTTTGTCGCCACTCGAGAACTCAGAAGTGTTTCCATATCATATTACTGCTGTGGATATTGCAGACAGTCATTTACGCTCATCACTTCCTAAATGACTGTAGTTCCTGGACCCACTGCTAAGATCTTGTGATTTAAAGCATTCACTATTGCTGTAGTTCATTTGCTCAGTCATGTCCAACTCTTTGCGACCCCGTGGACTGCAGCACGCCAGGCTTCCCTGTCCTTCACTGTCTCCTAGAGTTTGCTCAAACTCATGTCCATTGAGTTAGTGATGCCTTCCAACCATCTCATCTTCTGTCACCCCCCTTCTCTTGCCCTCAGTCTTTCCCAACATCGGGGTCTTTTCTGTGAGTTGGCTCCTCACATCAGGTGGCCAAAATATTGGAGCTTCAGCATCAGTCCTTCCAATGAATATTCAGGGTTGATTTCCTTTAGGATTGATTGGTTTGATCTCCTTGTTGTCCAAGGGACTCTCAAGAGCCTTCTCCAGTGCTACAACTTGAAAGCATCATTTCTTAGGTGCTCAGCCTTCTTTATGGTCCAGCTCTCAGTGGAAAAACCATAACTTTGTACAGACCTTTGTCAGCAAAGTGATGTCTCTGCCTTTTAATACACTGTTTAGGTTTGTCAAAAGCATTCATAAAGAAGCGCAAAGATGACTGTATCTCAGAATAGGTTTTGTGTTACAGATATTTCTGAATATAACTCATTTCCTTTGTAACCTTGTGTATTGCATTTTGTACGCTTGAGCATGTGATTCTAATAAAGAACTCACACCCTTCTTCACCAGGCTGCTAACAGGGGTCCCTGGCCTGAGAAAGGGTAAGAACTAAGAACTCCTTTTGGCTTCTCCAGCATCCCTAAGGGCAAGATTATTGAAACTGTACTAATCCTTAGGCTCTGGAAAGTAGGCCGGCTGCTTGCCAGGTTCCCTTCCTTAGGCTCTGGAAAGTAGGCCAGCTGCTTGCTAGGTTCCCTTCCCCGGAGGCTCGTTGGAGGGTCTGGCTGGGGTGTGAGGTCGGCCTTGGTGTGTGGGTGGCATGTGGACATGGCCACATCGAGGAAGGATTGGGGGAGTCCTTGCCAGCCTGCAGTTGGCCCTCTCCTCGTTGATCACCGTGACCACGTGGCCTGGCCAAATGGTCAGGAACAGGCTGTGAGTAAGCGTGAGGGACCAGGCTACCTGGGTTCATCCTCCCTATGGTGTACTTTTGACTGGCTGGGCAGCCTCAGCTGGTGGGCCCATTACCCACTGTGTGCCTCAGTTCTCTCATCTGTAATACGGATGCAATAATGTTTTGTATTTCTTAGGCTTATTGGGCAGGGGTGGAGACATGAAATGAGCCGGCAGGTTCTGCCTGGACGGAGCCTGGCACACAGGCAGTGAAAGTCACCATTTAGCATCTGGGAAGGTTCTGGGTTGTCCTTTAGATCTCATCTCCCTGCCTTCGTGCCTGGCCTCAACTGAAATATAATGTCAAACCATGGAGACAGTGGCTTCTCAACCCAGGAACATTCATTCATCCATGAAATAGCCACTCAAAAATGTACAACCATACTAAATAGTCAAAAACATAAGTTAGTAATACAGAGTTACAAGTCAGGACAAGAGCTTTTTCTCCACCACTCCTCTGCTCACAGTTGTCTGAAGGAGATGTCATTATAATGGGCTTTCATCTGTGCTCCTGACACCTCCCTGCCCTCATCTCCTACACGCACTCTGCTTCTGCTGCTCCTGAGTGACCCCCACGCCCCACCCCAACACACACACGCTCACTTGCACACACACACTCCCGCCTCAGGTCACATGCCATCCCTGTGCCTGGAAGGCTCTTTCCCAGATGATCACACAGCTCATGGTCTCCTGTGTTCAGGTCTTCGTCCTCAGGCTTCCTCTGGCCCCTCAAGAAAAGCAGCAGCTCCCTCAGTCTTAGGCACCTGCCACTCTCTGGCTGCAAATTGTATTTGTTCAGTGTCTCCCTTCCTTGCTGCAGTGTCTGCTCCCCATGGGCAGTACCCCGGTCCTGGTCATTGGTGTACCCTTGGTGCCTGGCACGCAGCAGGCGTTCAATAAATACTCATTGAGGGACTGAATTCGTGAATAACGGCCGGGTACTATGGTAGGAAGGCTCATATTGGCCAAAGACGTAACCTTGTGGCTTTGGGTTTTTTTTTCTCCATAGATGCACAGTCTTTGACCTCAGCTCTCCTGGGACCCATAAGGAGCACTAGTGTCCAGAACGTACCAAGGGTGAGTACTAAGGTTTGTTTGACTTTGGTTTGCTTAAGCCTTACAACTCATGCATGTAAGTCTCTATTATTCTTTGCTCGTTTTTGAGTTTTTGAGGTTTTTTGTTTGTTTTTTCCTTTTTCTTTATTATTTTTAAAACATTTTTAATTGGAAGAGTATCAGGGGAAAGACAGAAGTCTCCTTCACTGTCTCTCCCCAGACCCACAGTCTGATGTCTTCCTTCCGAAGTAATGACTGTCAGTAGCTGGGTGGGTGTCCAGCTGGACCTCACTTCCTTTCAACTTTTTAATTTCCGTTTTTAAAATTTACACCAAGTGAAATTCACTTTTTGGTGTGTAGTTCTTTGAGTTTAGGCAAATGCATGCCACTGTGTACCTGCCACCATGGTTAGGATACAGAATGGCCCCGGCCCCCACCGTGTGGATATGCTGTGAGTCTATCGGCTAAAAATGTTGTGCGAGTAGTTACACGAAATTAAAATAGGTGTACACGGTAAGTACTTACCTGTAATATGAAGATTTTTAACGTGTTTTGAAGTAGGTTTCTGGGTGTTTGGCTAGTGAGCACCTTCTTTGGTTTCTTTGGCCTAGACCAGAGGAGGGGGCCTCAGGGTGGGGGGTGTCCCAGGTGATAGTGGGTCATTCCTAAGTGAGCACACCTACCTTTGTTGGCAGGATGCCACAAGGGGCTTGGGAGAGGGGGTGCTGTCTGACCCTTGAAGCACCAAGAGACCCCAATAGTGTCTCTTGGCAAGTGGGAGAACAGAAGATTCTGGCATCCAGGCTCTGGATGCACATAATAGTGTTAGCTGAGTTGCAAGGACCAGTCAGTTGAGTTTGGGAACTGAGTGACTCTGCGGACAGAGGGAATTCCCTGGCAGTCCAGTGGTTAGGGCTTCAAGCTGTCACTGCGAAGAGCCCAGGTTTGATCCCTGGTTAGGGAACTAAGATCTTGTGGCCAAAGCCCAATTTTTTTAATTAAAAAATTATAGACAGTATCTTCTTCCTTGTTTTTGTCTTGGGTGTCTTCATATTCCTTCATCCTGGTCTGTGGATCTGCCCAGGTACAAAAGCTTGTTTGTGGACCAGTCTCTTGAGACCAGCTTTCCATTGTGGGATGCTTCTTGGCCCAACTCTTTATTAACTTTTTTTTTTATTTTAGAGGAATTTTAGACTTATAAAAAGTTACAAAAATAGTACAGAGAGGTCACATTATCTACCCTTCAGTCAGCATCCCCTATTGCTACCATCTTATATAGCTAGCTGTAGCACAGCTATCAAAACCAGGAAGTGAACTCTGGCCCAGAACTATGAACTAAGTTACAGACTCGTTTTACTTGTTTTTTTCGCTGATGTCCTTTTGCTGTTCCAAGATCCTGTCCAGGATCCCTGACTGCATTTAGTGGTCCCATCTCCTTAATCCTCCTCTTGTCCACCTCGGTTCCTCAGTCTCTCCTTGTCTTTTATGACTGTGACACTTCGGAAGAGAGCAATCCTGTCATTTTGTAGATTGTCTCAATTTGGGTTTCTCTGATATTTCTGCAGTTTATGCGTTTTTCGGCGGAACACCTCAGAGGTGAGGTGCCCACCGTGGCGCATGGCACCCATAGGTCCACGTATCTCATCACTGGTGATGTTAACCTGGATCACTCGGTCGGGTTGCTGTCTGCTGGGTTTCTCCACTGTCTGGTAACTGTTTTTCCCTTTGTAATTGATAGATATCTTGGGAGAGGTGCTTTGAGACCACACGAGTTTCTCCTTAAGCTTGCACCCACTCATTTTGCCACTGGTAGGGTGAATCTTGCATGCAAGTTATTACTGTGGTATTTCCCAATGGTGATTTTTTTTTTAATGTCCTTCATTCTTTTTACATTTATGAATTGTCCTCATGATTAGTTCTGTGAGGAAGACCTGTTCCTTCCCCCTCATTTATTTCAGTTATTAACATATATTTGTATGGCCTCATGAAGTGAGGTGAAAGTTGCTCAGTCGTGTCCAACTCTTTGCAACCCCATGGACTATACATTCCAGGGAATTCTCCAGGCCAGAATACTTGAGTGGGTAGCCTTTCCCTTCTTCAGGGGACCTTCCTAACCCAGGGATCGAACCCAGGTCTCCTGCATTGCGGGCAGATTCTTTACCAGCTGAGCCATAGGAAAGCCCAAGAATACTGGAGTGGGTAGCCTATCCCTTCTCTAGCGGATCTTCCTGACCCAGGAATCAAACCAGGGTCTCCTGCGTTGCAGACAGATTCTTTACCAGCTGAGCCACCAGGGAAGCCCTGTGGCCTCATAGGTACTTATTTGAATCGAGCGTGGTAAAAGGGGGACTTCCTTGGTGGTCCAGTGGTTAAGTCTCCACATTTCCAGTGCACCAGGTTCAGGTCCAGTCCTTGATAGGGGAACTAAGGATCCCACATGCCGTGCAGCATGGCCAAAAAAAAAAATGTGTTTTTTTTAAATTTAGTATGGTACAAGTTCCAGTTTCTGAGTGAATTCCTAGTATTGCCTCTCAAGCCGCAGGAGGACCAGCATTGTTCCCACCTGGTAACCAGCACATCAGGGACTGGAGAGCGGGCCATGGGGTTTCATTTGTCCCTTCATTTGTTCCGTTCATTCCCTCAACAAACAGGCATTTGAGCACCTACTGCTATGTTCCAGGTACTGGGGATTCAGGAATGAACAAGACAGACAAAACCCTTTCCCTGCAGGCACTGACATCCTACTGAAGGATAGAACAATAGACAAAGGAGTGAACGTCGGGATAAGTACTATAAGGATGAGTAAAGCAGAAAAGGAGACTCACTGGGAGCAACTGGGGGCGATTTTATTTTATTTTTGGCCACACTGTGCGGTGTGTGAGGTCTTAGCTCCCCAACCAGGGATCAAACCAGTGCCCTCTGCGTTGGGAGCACGGAGTCTTAGCTGCTGGATCACCAGGGAAGTCCAAGGGGGCGATTTTAGACCAGGCGATTCAGGAAGGCTTTTCTGAAGAGGCCCTGACCTAATTCTTCCACCTGCCAGCCAGGAGAGCTGAACAAATTAACTTACTTCTGAATAGGGTTTCAGGAATTGTGGCGAACAGGAAAATGTGTTCCCTCTCTGAGGAGCAGCCCCTACTTAGCTCTAGCCCATTTGCTGCCCTGTGGAAATGCTAAATCTTGCCAGATCTTTTGATTTTTTCCCCAATAGAAGACAAAAATGAGGAATTCTTGCTAACCACCTGAACCCAAATTATGGTACATCAGTTAACTTTCAGAGATCAGTGGATTTGTTCCTTTTCATTGTGTTTATTCATTAAGTTACTTTTGTAGCAAAAGATACCAGTTTTGCTGTTTGAGTAAGAATGTAGATTCTACATACAAATGTATGTATATATATTCAAGTTTATTGAGTAAGTAATTGTATAATGGGACACATTAATAGATGCAGCTGAAAAGGGAGGGTAGAACACAGAGACTCAGGTTTGGTAAATGCTGGTCTTGGCCTTCTGTGCTTTCTTCTCTGGATCAGGAGTTCTCAGCCGGGGACCTGAACTGAGGCTGGTAGACAGTTTCCATGGCCATGTGCCCTGAGCTGTTTGTGTCATGGTGGGCGCAGCAGCCTGGAATGGCTTCAGCTGCAGGAGCAGAAAACCCAGCTCACAGCAGCTTAAATGAGAGTTGCTTTCTGTCCCATAACAACAAACCAAGTGGTACTTGGCTGCCAATGTTAGTTCAGAGGCTGAGTAATGTCTAAGCTGGAGCCTCCTTGAGTCCCTTGGCCTTTCCCTCGTGGTTCCAAAGTTGCTGCTGCAGCTCGAGCCAGAACACAGAAGGGTGCATCAATGCCAGCAGCCTGTTTTCTTCTCAGTTCTGAACTGCTCAGCACTCCCAGAATCCCCTCTCCAGAAGATTCCACTTACGCATCCTTGGCCAGAAATGGGCCATATAACTTCCCCTAGTTCTAAACTATGAAAGTGTTAGTCACTCAGTTGTGCCTAACTCTTTGTGACCCCATGGACTGTAGCCCACCAGGCTCTTCTGTCCATGGAATTCACAAGAATACTGGAGTGGATTGCCGTTCCCTTCTCCAGGGGGTCTTCCTGACCCAGGGATCGAACTCAGGTCTCCTGCGTTGCAGGCAGATTCTTTACCATCTGAGCCACCAAGGAAGGTGAGAAGTTTCGTTTAGCATTTCAGCATCTTCTGAGGAGGAAGCCAGAGAAAAGGGGAATCAAGAGTGTCAGTGGGTTAGCCAGCCAACAGTGTCTGGCTCCGCAGGGGAAGAAAAACAATAATAATGAACATTAATGGGTGCTGACTCGGTGCCAAGGCCTGCTGTAAGCACTTTACGCGCATGATCTCATTCACTCCTTCCACCCACCCTATGAGGTCTCTGCTGTGATCTCCCCACTGGAATGACTTAGAAACTGAGGCACCGAGAGCTGAAGCCCTTTGCCAAGTAGAGGAGCTGGAGTAGGAGCCTTTATTTATTTATTTATTTAGTTTTATTAAAAATGATGATTTTATTTTGGCTCTGCTGGGTCTTCATTGCAGCAGGCAGGCTTTCTGCAGTTGTGGTGCGTGAGCTTCTCGTTGCGATGATGTCTCTTGTTGCAGAGCGTGGGCTCTAAGGCACACCGGTTTCAGTAGCTGCACCACTTGAGCTCAGTGGTTGCAGCTCTCAGGCTCTGGAGCACAGGCTCAGTTGTGGCACACCAGCTTCGTTGCTCCAAGGCATGTGGGATCTTCCCAGATCAGGGATCAAACTGGGATCAGAGATCAATGTCTCCTGCATTGGCAGGTGGATTCTTTACCACTGAGCCACTGGCGAAGCCCCAGAGTGGGAATCTTTACGGTGTCTCCAGAGTGCTCACTCATAGCCACTGCATTTGGTTGCTTCATAAAAGGTCCTGGGGTTTCAGACTGCTAGCTGTCTGACCTCAGCTTAGATTTTTCTAGGAAGGGAGGAATCAGGCAGCATATTTGTTTGGGGGAAGTTTTGATCATTAAAAAGCTTCCTCATGAATCACTACCGCTCTGTGTTCACATCTCAGTGGTTCTGGTCCCATCCTGGTGAGGGGCGCTGGTCACACACCTTCCTCCTGGGGGCTGTTTGTGGCTTGCAGATGGCGGAGTCATCTCCTGACCTTCTTTTCCAAACAAGCTTGGCCTGTGCTTTCAACTTTTCTTCCCAGAACGGTGCTTCCAGCCTTCCTTCCTTTCTTGGGGTTCTGCTGATGGATTCAACACATATTTAATATGTTCCTCCTTAGTGCCCGCCCCTGCAGTGTAGTGGTGTGGGTGAGATGGCTCCCCTGGCTGAGTGGGCCCTGAACTCAGAGGGTTCCTTGTGTAGTGAGGGAAGTAGGCCCTCAGACAGTCACAGCCCAGGCTGTATGGGGCAAACCCAGGAGGTGCCCAGACAAACGTGGGGGTCAAGGAGGTCTCCTGGGAGCAGCTAGGGCCCTTGAAGAAGGAATGGCAGTCGTCAAGGAGCAATTTCTCTCTCTCCTCTAACTCCCCTTTCTTCAGGGAAACTCTTGCATGGCAGCTCTCATTGCGCACTCTCCACTGCCTTCCTGTAGGATGAAGGGTTTGGACTTGGGTTTCCATCCGTCCAACCAGTGAACAGATCCCATTTGGGCTCTGGGCTCCCAGGGCTGCCCTCTTGGATAGGGAGTATTTGGGGAAAGCTCTGTAGGTGCACAAGCCAGAGCGATGAGAGTGCTGAGAGGGGAGGCCACAGGGCCCTGGGAATTCTGAGGAGAGACATCTGACATTGGGGCTTCAAGGCCAGCTTCTTGAAGGAAGTGAAATCCACCAGAGCAGGCTGATACAGTGGCCGAGAGCACAGGCTCAGAGTCAAGCCCACCTGCGATCTAGTCTTAGCCTGATCACTGCTGAGCCCCAAGTGGGGAGCCTAACTGGGAGCTTCTCTTTTCTCCTAAGATTGTCATGGGAATTACAACATGACTATGAATGTTGGGGGCTTCCTTGGTGGTGCTGATGGAAAAGAGCCTGCCTGTCAGTACAGGAGACAGAAGAGATGGACGTTCGACCCCTGGATAGGGAAGATCCCCTGGAGGAGGAAATAGAAACCCACTCCAGTATTCTTGCTTGAAAAATCCCACAAACAGAAGAGCCTGGCAGCCTGTAGTCGATGGTGTCACAAAGAGTAGGACACAACTGAACAACAACACAATGAATCTCAAGTACTTAATGCCTGGCCAAAGTAGTCACATAACAGATGAGATGGCCATGATGGTGGTGGTGATGGTGGCCACTTTCCTTCATTAGCCTTTACTGCATGTCAGAAGTTAGGCATCCTTTAGTCGCCAACCTATAAGATAATAATAAGCACTCACTGCTGCTGTTAGGATTGTTTATTCCTCAGATATGAGTGTTTACCTAGCACCCAGCTCCGAGCTAGTGGGGTGCCTGGACTATACTCTAGAAACAGCTGAGACCTAGGCCAGAAATTTTATGGGAGAAGAGAGGAGTTTGTTCAGTGTGTATTGGAAGCCGACAGCTTTCAGTCTCCCAGTCCCCTTTCCATCTAGTCCCCTGGAAGCTCCGCCAAATTCCATACTATTGGGATTTTGTGGAGCTTCATCATGTAGGCATGATCAATCATTAACCACATTTCCAGACCCTCTTCTCTCTCTGGAGAAGGTGGCAGGGCCTGAAAATTTCAAGCTTGCGCCCCACCTCCCTGGGCCTTTCAGCGAGCTCTAGCCTCCAACGCATGGGCTGCCCTTGACCTCTGTGGCCAGAACGCATGGATGCTCTCTCTGCTCAGCCCATCAGCCGAGTCCCAAATTAGACCTGACAGTGTGATTTATTCTTTGGGATGGAGCTGGGAGGGCAGAGCCCCAGTGGGTGATTCCGAGGGAAGGTTGTCAGCCCGAATTAGCCCAAGCCCTTCATGCAGCCTTGCTGTTTCAGCTTCCACTAGCTAATAGGGTTTTCCAGGGTGTTGCTGGCTTTGGAGCGGCCTCCTCCCCATTCCCAGGGGCCAAGCCTTGGCTGTGATCCCTAAGGGGCTGCGTTTGATGAGGGCCCCGAGGCAGGCTCTGTCTGAAGGGAGTGGGGGCTCTGGGTCCTTTCATCTGCCGCAGCAGGCACTGAAAGTGGCGATGCCCCAGGGAGCAGTTTTTCAGTCTCCCCCTCTCATCCTTTCAGTGAGTTCAGTACTGGCAGCTGAAGCCACCTCCCTGCTCCTCACCTCCCAGTCTGTAATCACAGTTGTCTCTGCCTTCATTCATCCATGGAGAATGCCAGTGGGAGACAAGATTCTGCTGCAGGAGCAAATTAACCCTGAAATCCTAGAGGCTGCATGCAACAAATGTTGCCTTCTTACTCATGACCCAAGTCAGGTCTGCTGGGGTCTTTACCTCAAACCTCAGAAACCCAGGATTGGCAGGAGTCGGGGGGCGGGGGGTGGGAGGCTCCCATGTCTTGAACAGCTGGAACATGCAGACTCCAAGGTCACCACTGCAGGGCACAGGAACTAGAGGGTCCACAGCAGAGCGTACACGCCAAGGCCAGAGTAACACAGTCCACCTCTGCACACCCGGCACTAGCCACATGGCCTTGCCTAACTGCAAGGGGCCGGGGTGTGGGTGCTCATGGGTATTCAGTGAGCAGTAAATATTCGCCACTGTAGGCAGGTGTGGTGTTTGTTAAGCACCTACTGTGTGCCAGTTCTCCTAAGGGGGCTCTGAAGATACAAAGGGGCCCTTGCCTTCTTGGGGCCCGTGGTTCTGTGGAGGAAACACAACCTCAGTAAGGAATCACTGAATGATCTGAGTCATTACCTATGTACTACGTGCCCTGGTTTGGGAACCAGGAGAGCCTGTCCAAGGGGGAGAGGTCAGAGGACGTCTATCATACAGACTACCATTTGAGGGGAGGCCTGAGGATGTGTGGCTCCCCAGGTGGCTCAGTGGTAAGGAACCTACCTGTCAATGCAGGACACATGGGTTCAGTCTCCAGGTCAGGAAGATACCCCTGGAGGAGGAAATGGCAACCCGCTGCAGTGTCCTTGCCTGGAGAATCCCATGGACAGAGGAGCCTGGCGGGATACAGTCCACAGGGTCACACAGAGTCAGACACAGCTGAGCATGCACAGGCATGTGCTGAAGGCTCAGTAGACCTTCATGGATCAGGGCACATGCCCAGTAAAGGAAACAGCATCAGCGAGTTCTGGACGTGGGAAGGAGCTTGACTTGGAAGGAACTGGAAGGCGGCCAGCCTAACGACAGGATCCTGAGTTGGGGAGAGGAAAGTGGAGGCAGACCGTGCAGGGTCTGCGTGGTTGTAGGGAGGAGTTCGGTATTTGTTAACACCTACCTTTTGGAGCTGTTGGAAAAATTACATGAGCTCAGTCATTCTTTCAGCAAAGGCTTGTTTCAGCTCTTTGGCAGGCAGTGTTTCAGGTCCACGGAACATAGTGACAACAAGATGGACACGTGTTCCTATCTCATGTAGCTGGCATTCTGGAAGGTTGTGGGAAATAGATAAGCAAGAAAACCAAGTAGTATCATTTTGCCTGGTGCAAAAACTTCTGACCAGTGAAACAGGGTAATTTAACAGAGAGCATTTAGTTCAGATGCTTTTGGCCATGAGTAACAAAAAACCTGATTTGTGCAGACTTAAACTGTCAGGAAATGTGTGGGCTCCCCAAGTCCAGGTGTCCTCGGGGCTGAGGACTTGGCTGCTCAGTGTAGCGTAGAGAACCCAGGTTCACCCTGCGGCAGCTGGGCTGTCCATGATGCACCTACCTGCACCTTAAGACAGGTCCCTCCCATGATCACTGAGTGACAGTTGGGACATCTCAGGCAGTCTCAGGGGTGGAAGCAGAAGCTTTTTCAAACTCTGTGTGCCCCAGGGATCTCCTTCAGCCCGCCTTTGTGGGCTGCAAATTGTAGGGCCCATGGGAGAGCAGGGAGGCGGCTTCTGCCAGAGTCCAGATGGCAGAGGATGGAGGACAGACCCAGAGTTGGGGGAGTGGAGGGAGAGGAGGGGGCAGGTTAGCAGGTAGAATGGCTGGGGCTTGCTGACAGCACGGCCGCTGGAAAGAAGAGATGCTGAGCACACACGCTCGCATGCGTGTACACACACACACGGCTGTCCGCCTTGTACTGCGTCCTTCCCTTGTAAAAATAATGGTGCACATTTGCATATTGCTCTGAGAAATCTTGCAGGAAAGAAACCTGCTTCTTTGACGATGGGACCTTTTACTTTTCTAAAAGGCACTTAGTAATCTGTTCTGCAGAAAAATTTAAAAATTTTTACTTTAATGGTGTCTCATCTTCATGGCACCTTAGAGTCACATGGGGAGCTTTAAGAAACCCCAAGGCCTGGGCCCCACCCCAGAGCATTTCACTAGAGTCACCAAGGGTAGGACCAGGCGTGGGATGGGTTTTTTTTTTTTTAAGCTTCCCAGATGTTTCCGGGGTGCGGCTGAGAGTGGGAACTATTGTTTTATTGTATCCTTTGATGAGCCTCACATTATAGAACTGTATTGTTTTTCTGTGTGTCTGATTATCAAAGTAATAACTTGCTTGTTCAAAAAAAAAGAAAGATCAAAGAACCTGGACTCTGCCAAGATAATCATTTTTTCAAGCCTGATGTGTTCCTTCCAGATTTAAAAAAAATACTTGTACTTAAAAAATATATATGTTTTGTATAAAATATTATGTGTGAAGTGTGAAAGTCACTCAGTCATGTCCGACTCTAGGCCAGAATACTGAAGTGGGTAGCCATTCCCTTCTCCAGGAGATCTTCCCAACCGAGGTATCAAACCCAGGTCTCCCTCATTGCAGGCTGATGCTTTACCATCTGAGCCACCAGGGAAGCCCAAGAATGCTGGAGTGGGTAACCTTTCCCTTCTCCAGCGTATCTTCCCGACCCAGGAACCAAATCAGGGTCTCCTGCGTTGCAGACTGAGCTACTTGCTGAGCTACCAGGGAAGCCTCCCATATTTTATACACACACACACACAAGCCCCTAATATTATATATATGTGCGTGTATATATATCCCAAAGCAAAGTGAGCAGCTGAACTGAAAACAAAGTGATTCCCCATCTTTCCAGAGAAAAGATTTTTTTTTAAGTTTTGGGGTCTACTTGAAATATTTAGGGAAATTGATGACATAATCAGCAGCCTGTCTATATTTTTCAACTCATTAATTTTGTGACACATTTAGAATCAAGATATTAAAAATGTTGAATTCAAAATGTGGCTTAGATGCACTCACTTTGTAAAATGTCACTCATACTATTCATGGACCTCCCTCTCATTGGAGCCCCTTTTCAGTCATCGATGCACGTTTCCAGAATACACTGTTTCCACCTACTTCTAAAGTGCTTGTGATGCAGCACTTCTTGAATCTGTGTATTAAGTCATTTCTGGAAACTGTATCCCAAATAGTCTTATATCATTAGACAGTTTTTTTCAAATTCCCGTTTTAGTTGTGTATTGGTGATCTCTAATGTGTAGCCGATAACTTTTACTAGGTTACATTAAGAAAGAAGAAAAAACAGATTTTCTTTTAAAAGGCAATTACAGAAAATGAATAAATGAAAAAATATGAACATATAAAAGTGGTTACATAAGCATTCATTTTTTGAGTCAATCAGACTAATGATTCCAATATGAATAATAAATGACAGTTTAGGAAAATGCTGTTTCATCCCACACAGCAGCACTTTGCCTCGAAATGGTTTTCAGTCTTACTTTACACAGCCTTTTTTTTCAGGTTTCAAAATTTTGGGTTAAATGCCCCTTCCGTGTACAGTAAGACTTTTTCACTTTGAGGTTTTTTTTTTTGTTTTTTGTTTTTTTTTTTAATTAAATGATTCCTTTGTCCCTATCTTGCTTTCTGTCTTTAAAGGGCCTCTTTAAGTGACTCAAAATACTTGGAATTGTGAAGTCAAGCCCCCTGGAACAGTTCCTGAGTCTGTTATACTATATCCCTCCTTTTTTATTGTTGCCAAAGCTAGCATCACTGAAATCTTTAGATGCTACTGTGGCGTCTTCCCAGATGGCACTTTGTTCAAAAGAAAATTATGTGAAAGCTCTTATTTCTGAAGATCATTTTTCAGGGGGGAAATCTTACTTTACAGTTGGGTAGATCTTATATTCAAACTAAATTAATTAGGTTAAACACACAGTTTGCTCAGTGGTATTTGTATTTGATCTTCCTGCCATGAGCAATAACTCCTTGGAAAGCCTGAGTTTTCTCTTTCCCAACTTAATCTCATTGGCTTATTCAATATTGATTAATCTCCTGTTAGCTACCCTAAGCGGAGAAGGCAATGGCACCCCTCTCCATCGCCTGGAAAATCCCATAGACGGAGGAGCCTGGTGGGCTGCAGTCCATGGGGTCGCAAAGAGTGAAACACGACGGAGCGACTTCACTTTCATGTTTCACTTTCATGCATTGGAGAAGGCAATGGCAACCCACTCCAGTGTTCTTGCCTGGAGAATCCCAGGGACGGGGGAGCCTGGTGGGCTGCCATCTATGGGGTCGCACAGAGTCGGACACGACTGAAACGACTTAGTAGCAGCAGCAGCAGCAGCAGCACCTACCCTAAGAACCAGGCTTCCCAGGTGGCTCAGTGGTAAAGCCACCTGCCAGTGCAGAAGAGGCAAGAGACGAGGGTTCGATCCCTGGGTCAGGAAGATTCCCCTGGAGGAGGAAATGGCAACCCACTTTGGTATTCTTGCCTGGGGAATCCCACAGAGATGCCTAGTGAGCTACAAGCCATGGGGACGTAAAGAGTGGAACATGACTGGGCGACTGAGCATGCACAAACCCACGCACCCTAAGAACCAGTGAAGAGTCGTGAGACAAAAGGCCTGTGTTGGAATCCCAGCCTCCTACTCGTGTGAGTGTGGCCACGGCATTTAACCTGCCTGTGCCTCAGTGTTCCCATCTGTAAATGGATATGATATCACTACCTCCCTTGTAAAGTGGTTGTGGGGATTCAGGGGTTTTCAGCATTAAACAATGCTAAAACTACCACACAATTGCACTCATCTCACACGCTAGTAAAGTAATGCTCAAAATTATCCAAGCCAGGCTTCAGCAATACGTGAACCGTATTTCCAGATGTTCAAGCTGGTTTTAGAAAAGGCAGAGGAACCAGAGACCAACTTGCCAACATCCGCTGGATCATTGAAAAGCAAGAGTTCCAGAAAAACATCTAGTTCTGCTTTATTTACTATGCCAAAGCCTTTGACTATGTGGATCACAATAAACTGTGGAAAATTCTGAAAGAGATGGGAATACCAGACCACCTGATCTGCCTCTTGAGAAATTTGTATGCAGGTCAGGAAGCAACAGTTAGAACTGGACATGGAGCAACAGATTGGTTCCAAATAGGAAAAGGCTGTATATTGTCACCCTGCTTATTTAACTTGTATGCAGAGTACATCATGAGAAACGCTGGGCTGGAAGAAGCACAAGCTGGAATCAAGATTGCCGGGAGAAATAGCAATAACCTCAGATATGCATATGACACCACCCTTATGGCAGAAAGTGAAGAGGAACTAAAAAGCCTCTTGATGAAAGTGAAAGAGGAGAGTGAAAAAGTTGGCTTAAAGCTCAACATTCAGAAAATGAAGATCATGGCATCTGGTCCCATCACTTCATGGGAAATAGATGGGGAAACAGTGGAAACAGTGTCAGACTTTATTTTGGGGGGCTCCAAAATCACTGCAGATGGTGACTGCAGCCATGAAATTAAAAGACGCTTACTCCTTGGAAGAAAAGTTATGACCAACCTAGATAGCGTATTCAAAAGCAGAGACATTACTTTGCCGACTAAGGTCCGTCTAGTCAAGACTATGGTTTTTCCAGTGGTCATGTATGGATGTGAGAGTTGGACTGTGAAGAAAGCTAAGCACCGAAGAATTGATGCTTTTGAACTGTGGTGTTGGAGGAGACTCTTGAGAGTCCCTTGGACTGCAAGGAGATCCAACCAGTCCATTCTGAAGGAGATCAACCCTGGGATTACTATGGAAGGAATGATGCTAAAGCTGAAACTCCAGTACTTTGGCCACCTCATGGGAAGAGTTGACTCATTGGAAAGGACTATGATGCTGGAAGGGATTGGCAGCAGGAGGAGAAGGGGACGACAGAGGATGAGATGGCTGGATGGCATCATTGACTCGATGGACCTGAGTCTGAGTGAAATCTGGGAGTTGATGATGGACAGGGAGGCCTGGCGTGCTGCGATTCATGGTGTCGCAAAGAGTCGGACACGACTGAGCGACTGAACCGAACAGTCCCAGGTGGAATGTTTTCCAAACAGTCTCAAAGTCCTGTCCGTCTCTTTCCAATCTGATGAGCTGCTGCACACTGGACTTCACTGTCCTTTGCTGTCTCCCAGAGTTTGCTCAAATTCCTGTCTGTTGAGTCAGTGATGCTATCTAACCCTTCGTTATTATTATTGTTTAAATAATAATATTTTTTAAATAACCCTTTGTATCATATTATATTAAATAATAATATTATGATTTAAATAACCTTTCATTATTATTATTACCTGAAGCGCATACCTCACTATCCTTAATCATCATGTGGAAATGCACATGATAACCGTGAGATGCCATCACACACCCACCTCAGTAGCTGAAATCAAGACAGCACAGGAGGAGATGAGGTCAGAGTTACATGTGAGGCCTGATAGGGACCATGGCTTTTTCCTCAATGTGTTGTGGGAGGGCTCCGAGCAGAGGAGGGAGATGGTCTGACACAAATCAGCAGACTCCCTCTGGCTGTGTGTGGGAATAGGGCTGGGAGCTCCTGCTTTGGTTCATGGTCCAGGCTGTCGGGGAGCGGCGGGGAGGACCAGGAAAGTGGGCAGATCCTCACCATAATTGGAGGGTGGGGCCAATACTAACTTTGAATGGACTGGATGTGGGGGTGAGAGCAGAGGGTGGAGGGTGGCACCAGGTGAAGAGTGAAGGCGTTGAGTTGAGAACCAGCAGAGTGGAGGTGTGCACGGAGCAGGTGAAGGTGGCGGGAAAACCAAAGATAGAGCTGATGGGAATGGATTCAAGATAAACATGACTCTTTTTTTGTTAAAGAGGAGTTTTAAAGGTATACAGAAAAACGATCACAGAGTATAGAGAGTTCTCACAAACTCCATCTCTCCCTGCCTCTCAGTTTCCTCTTTTATTTACATTTCTATTAGCGTGGTATGTCTTTAAATCGATGAACCAGTACTGATACGACATTATTACCTGAAGTCTGTAGTGTATAGCTAGGACTCATGCCTCATGTTCTACATGCCATGGGTACATGATATGTACCCACCATTACACTGTCATACAGGGTAGCTGCAAAGCCCTGTGCTCCACCTGTTGGGTCCCACCCCTCCACCAACCATCACCCCCTCAACCACTATTGATCTCTACTAAAGAAGAACAGGACTTTGTATCCATCCCCACAGCAGACATGAGCCTGTGAAAATGCAGCTCCACGTGTTTCGTTTGTTGCTGTGTCTCTCGTGCTCCAGCCATGCCTGACCCACAGTAGCTGCACAGTAAGACTTACCTGGCGGTCCAGTGGTTAACACTCTGGACTGGGGACACAGGTTCCATCTCTGGTTGGGGAACTTGCTGTGCTGCATGGCCAAAAGATGAGAATAAAAAATAATATGCTCAGTTAGTGTCTTCTTGGATTGGAGAGGCTTTAGAGCCTGAAAGGGCTTCCCTGGTGGCTCAGATGGTAAAGAATCTGCCTGCAGTGCAGGAGAGTCAAGTTCAATCCCTGGATTGGGAAGATCACCTACAGAAGGGAAAGGCAACCTTCTCCAGTATTCTTGCCTGGAGAATTCCATGGACAGAGGAGCCTGGCGGGCTACAGTCCATGGGTTCAGAAAGTCAAACACGACTGAGTGACTAACACTTCTAGAACCAGAAGGAGCTCTTGGAATCAGAGGCTATACATAAGCAGCGTGTGACACTAATGTGCTCTGTGGACCTGGGCTTCTGCCCCTCCATGGGCTCCACTACTCTCTACCTTGGAAATTAGGGGGCGGGAATAATCAGAATGTACCTCCAACATCTGTGTCCCCTCTCACCCCCAAACTAACCATTTACAGAGTGCCTGGTCCCATGGACAGGGCTGACGTGACTTCCCCATCTGTAAATTAGGGTAGTAATAGTATTGACCTCACAGGGCTGTGGTGAGGGGTCACTGAGATAATGCTGTGAAAACATCGTAGGTGTTTAATAAATGTGATGAGCTGTTGTTAAAAGTAATAATGTCACTGCCATTATTCTGACTTCACAGTACTCCCCATATGCTGAGGGAAGATACTTATCAGATAATCACTCAGATAACAACATAATTTAAACTGGTGGTAAAACTCTAAAGGAAAAGTTCAGAATGCCTTGACAGAGAGTTAACAGGTGGGCCCTTACTGGAGTGCGGTTGGGAGAGTCCTAGAAGCCTTTTCTGGAGAAATGACCCATTAACCTAGACTTGAAGGATTAAGTAGGAGCTCGCCCAAGGGTGAGCTGGAGGCCAGGTGTTTTGGGGGCAGGAAGAATAGCCTGTTCAGAGGCCCCGCGTTGTGGTGGAGGGGAACAGAGGCCCATGTGCCCTGAACAGAGAGATGGGGGGAAGGGTCATTCTGGACCTGGTGAACCATCCATAACGATTGGTCTTCTTCCGGTGGTCCCTGAGAACCGAGGAAGGGTTTTAAAGAGAGAAGTGACCTCGGCTGGCTTGGTTCCTTAACGCCTGTGTGCAGCCCACTTTCACGGCCTGGCCTCCCAGCTGCCTTCCTCAGCCTGGGACAGTTTATACCAGAGACTGCAAGCCAGGGTCAAGGTCAGAGACTCCAACCCTCCCTGCCACCCCGTGGTGCTTTGTGTGGCCCTCTGGCTGTCCGTCTGCAGGCCTGGAAGGAACTTTACATAAGAAGGTGCCCCCGTTCCAGACTCATCAACCCTGAGGAAAGAAGCAGCTTGCGGATCCATCCCAGGCCACAGGGAGGCCCGTGAAACAGGTCACCGCAGCAGCGCCTCTTCCTCAGAAAGGCTCAGGGCCTCGCTGACTCACCATCCCCTCCTCTCAGAGAAGGGACCTGGCCCCACCCGTTTCCCTGTTTCTTTTGTAAGATGCCCACCAGCAGGTTTCTCTCAGTTCCCTCTTGCAGGCCAGGCCCTGGAGAGACCGGGGACAGCATTGGGGAGGAGAGATTTCCAGATGACCTTGGTCTCCTCAGCCCAGCACAGGAAACAGCTATTTTGTGGCCCAAGAGTTTGGGGAGGCCCCTGTGCCTGGCCCCTCCGAGAGGGCTCAGGTGATTCCTCCAGCCTGGGGAATGGTGTCAGGTTTCTGGGGTGTGGAGAGACCCAGGTACCCTGAGCAGCTCCTCTGATCCTGCCCTGGAGTCTCCCCTGCCGGTTTCTGGGTAAGTGGAGGACTTGCTGTCCCCTCTTCCGCTGTGTCCCTGTCTGGCCGTTACCAGAGCTCCCAGAGAGGAACTCTGACCCGTGGAGGGGGTGGGGGGGTCTCCCTTCTGAGCACTTGGGGGCACTCTGTCTCAGGAAGCCCACAAAACTTTGAGCTGTGGCTTCTCATCATTGCTGCCTGGAGTGTTGAGAGGCTTAGAGAGTCTTTTAAACTGATGGATTCCACACCCAGGGTCTGTGCTCCTCTTATCTTGCTGAGTCCTCCCAACAGCCATGGGAGATGGGATCTCTTAAACCGATGAGGAAACCAGGGCACAGGTCTGTGAGGGCTCTTGCCTCAGCCCTGCAGCTGGGAAGTGGTGGGTTTGAACCTGGGCTGTTTGGTTTCCTAATCACTGGCTGTGCCTCTGGCCTGCCTGCCCTTATCACAGCACTCTGCTTATTTTCTCCTTAGCACCTACTCAGTTTGTTGACTTGTGTATTGCCTATCTACACACCCTTTGGGATGTAAGCTCCTATTTGATAATACTAATTATACTTCTTGTTTGCTGCTCAATAAACATCTGTTGAATGAATGATGACAAGGATGGGGAGGAACTGGATCACTCCCACTTTGCTGGTGGGAATGTCATGTGGTACAGGCACTCTGGAAAATAGACTGGTGAATTCTTAAAAACTAAGTGGGCAACTCTCATATGACCTGGCCATTTGACTCTTGGGCATTTATCCCAGAGAAGTAACACTTGGGTTCACACACAAGCCTATATACACAGTTGTTCACAGCAGCTTCTTCATAATAGCCCCACACTGGGAAGAGCCTGGCTGTCCCTCAGCAGATGAATGGTTAAACTGTGCTATATCCATACAATGAAATACTGTCAGCAGTAAAAGGGAACAAACTACTGATACACTTGCCAATTTGGATGAACCTAAGGTAGCAGCATCTCTGACTCGATAGACGTGAGTCTGAGTGAACTCCGGGAGTTGGTGATGGAGAGGGAGGCCTGGCGTGCTGCAATGCACGGGGTCACAAAGAGTCGGACACGACTGAGCGACTGAACTGAACTGAAGGTAGCAGCAGCAAGGGAGTTGTGCTGAGTGAAAAAAGCCGATCTCACATGGTTGCACACGGTATGCTTCCATTTATATAACTTAAAAAAAAAACTATATATGCTATAATTTTCTTTTTTCCACTCATCATTGATAGTTATCTTTGTTTTATATATATAATTTTTAAAAGTTACACTCTATTTACAGTTACTACAAAATGTTGGCTATATTCCCCACGTTGTACAATACATCCTTTTAGCCTGCCTTACACCCAGCAGTTTGTACGTCCTGCTCCCTCACTCCTGTATTGCCCCCCATAACCACTAACTTGTTCCCTGAATCAGTGAGTCTGTGCTTCTTTGCTATAATACGCCTCTAGCTTGTTGTATTGTTGAGGCATTTACTTTTGGCTGCTCTGGGTCTTCGTTGCTGTGCGTAGGGTTTCTTTAATTGTGGCGAGAGGGGCTACTGTAGTTGCAGTGCACTGGCTCAGCAGTTGCGGCGCAAGGGCATGGTTGCTCCGCGGCAGGTGAAATCGTCCCTGGTTAGGGACTGAACCCCGTGCCCCCTGCCTTGGCAGGAGGATTCTTTACCGCTGGACCACCAGGGAAGTCCGTTGTATTTTTCAGATCCCATAACTAAGTAAGATCCTACAGTATTTGTCTTTGTCTGACTTATTTCACATTGTCCTCCAAGTCTATGCATGTTGTTGCAATATGTAACGTTTTAAAATGCCAAAATCATACAAATGGAAAACATATTGGTGGTTGTCAGGGGTGAGGGATGTGGTTATGGAGGAGTGGGTGTGGTTACACAAGATAACACAAGGGGTCTTTGTGATCATGGACCTGTTCATATCTTGGTTGTACTGGTGGATACACAGGCACACACATGTGATGAGTGGGTGTAACACAGGATTACACACACAAATGAATACAGGAAATTGGAATATTGTCAGTAGATTGTTTCAGTGTCCATATCCTGGTTATGATATTGTGTTTCATTTTTGTAAAATGTTACCTTGTGCCCAACTGGGTAAAGTGTGTGTAGTATCTCTCTGTGGTGGTGGTTTAATTGCTAAGTTGTGTCCAACTCTTGTGACCCCTGCCAGGCTCCTCTGTCCGTGGGGTTCTCCAGGCTTTATCATGTTTTACAAATGTAGGCTAGGCTGCAATGATCTCAATAAAAAATGGCTGTTTTTAAAAGTCACCAGTGAGACGGGAAAGAGAGAAGGGGAAGTAGAGGATGGATCTCTGTGCAGAGACCTGGGAGATGGGCAGGCAGAGCACAGGGCCTGGAGGCATGAGAGGGGTTTAGAGTTTACCCTGAGGTTAGCCCCAGAAGGGTTTCAGACACTGGAGAGGGGCCTGGCCAGTTAAGTGATAACATCACACTTAGAGATTACAGTCAGAGCAACTGGAGGACAGAGCCACGGCAAGGGGACCGGAATGTGGAGGAAAGGGAGCTGGCTGGGGAGCCTTTTAGGGCTACAGCTAACCAGCCTCCATAGGAGAGTGTCAGTGATGACTCCCGGAACAAGGCACTCAGTTAATATGTTTGGTCAGCTAGCCTCCGTGTCTTGTTCAGAGTGTGTGTTACAAGTGTAGACATGTGTCAAAATTATATATATATAATATACACACACACATATGTGTTGTTCAGTCGCTCAGTCGTGTCCGACTCTTTGCAACCCCATGGACGGCAGCACGCCAGGCTTCCCTGTCCTTCACCGTCTCCCAGAGCTTGCTTAAACTCATGTCCATTGAGTTGGTGATGCCATCCAACCGTTTCGTCCTCTGTCATCCCCTTCTCCTGCCTTCAATCTTTCCCAGCATCAGAGTGTTTTCTAATGAGTCAGCTCTTTGAATCAGCTGGCCAAAGTATTGGAGCTTCAGCAGTAATCCTTCTAATGAATATTGAGGATTGATTTTCTTTAGGAATGACTGGTTCGATCTCCTTGCAGTCCAAGGGACTCTCAAGAGTCTTCAATACCACAGCTCAAAAGCATCAATTCTTTGGTGTTCAGCTTTATGGTCCAACTCTCACATCCATACATGACTACTGGGAAAAACGCATGTGTTATTTATTTATTTGGCTGCTCTGGACCTTAATCGCAGCATGTGGGAACTTTGGTTATGTCATGTGATCTCTCAGTTGTGACACATGGGATCTAGTTCCCTGATTAGGGATCAAACCTGGGCCCCCTGCTTCATCAGGAGCCTGGAGTCTTGCCACTGGACCACCAGGGAAGTCCCCAAACTGTACACTTAAAACCAGTATGTGTTACTATATATAATTATACTTCAATAATTAATGCATACATACTATCAAATCTTAATGATTAAAAAAAATAGCCTACATTTATTAAGCCTTTGCTCTGTGCCAGACTCCATGCTAAGCGCTTCACACATATTCGTTCATTTTATCCACACAACAATTCTGTGAAGTGGGTACTTCTGTCCTTATTTTATCGATGAGGCAGCTCAAGTGAAATCACTCATCCAGGGTCACGAGGCGGCCTCACGACTGAGCGGCCACTGGCACCAGGGCAGGCCAGCTCCAGAGGGCAGGTCTCTTTGAGCCCCTTTCATCTCATTCAGGCCTTTCCCTTGATCCTAATGGAGTGATGGTACACCAAAGCCAGTGGGGTGTCCTTGCCGAGGTCCTCAGGCCATGAGCCATTTCAGAGAGCCTAGCTGTAGTCATATCTCAGGGTTCTCAGATCCAGAAGTCCAGCCTTTGATTCAGGAATAGAGTCTCTGCAGGAGAGCCAGGCTGGGCTTTCTTGTCCTGTCTCTCATCCTCAGCTGAGTCAGCTGGGGATTGACCCCCTGCCGAGTTCAGGACGAATAGAACATAGAAAACCAGCTGCAGCTTGGCTCTTATGAAGAATGAAGGAAACGAGTAACCCACTGCATGACGTTTCCTGAGCTCTGGGGCGCCAGGGACAACCCGACAGCCTTGTTTCTGCATCCCATGTGTGGTGTTGTCCCACCAGGCAGGGGACGCACATCTTGAGACTCGTAAACCTTCTTGATGCCGCATTCCTTCCTGTTGATGTCTCAGATGCCCCATTGCCTTCTTGCAGGATTTTCCTTTGTGAACAGTCGAAAAACAGCTGCCTACTTTGTGGTTTTAAGGATGCTTTCAGTTGCAAGTAACAAAAACCTTGGTATCATCTGGCCAAATGGTAAAGACATTTAATCCGTCTTAGAAGGCTAGAAGTGAGTGGGTATCAGGCCAGGTAGGGTCAGCAGCTCAAATGTCTGCCATCTAGGTTCTCAGCATTAGCTTTATCCTACAGTCTCTCTCTTTCCATATAAATATATATGTATGTATGACCCATGTGCCTGTTTGTCCCAAGATGGCTACCAGTGATAGTCAGGGCCACCTGCTTTCCTGTCTACAGATATCAAGAGAGAAGAAAAAGAGAGCCCAGTCCCTCATGGGTTATAAATACTTCCCTTTAGGCTAGGATTGGTCCAGCTGAGGTCACATGCTCTCCTCACCTGGCCAGTCAGATCACCAGAGGAATGCCACGCCCTGATTGCCTTTGACCAGTTGGGGTGCATCTTCCAGGGGAAAAAGGGAGTGAGTATTGAGTAGACAGCCAAATACCGGCCAGAGCTGGGCAAGGCCTCCAGACTCGGTGACCAAGGCTAAGTTAACGAGTTGTCAGGCCCAACAGGTCGTGCCATTGGAGAACACAGGTTTTCTTTGTAAGAGTATAGTGATTAGTATCCAGTCTCTGCCTTCTGCCTCCTTGTCCACCCTCACCATGTGTACCATGTACTCAGTCCTTCAGTCGTGTCCGGCTCTTTGTGACCCATGGACTGTAGCCCACCAGGCTCTTCTGTCCCTGGGATTTCCCAGGAAAGAATACTGGAGTGGGTTGCCATTTCCTCCTCCAGGGGATCTTCCCGACCCAGGGATTGAACTCATATTTCTTGCATTTCCTGCATTGGCAGGCAGATTCTGTATGTCAGTTTAGAAGCCCCAGAGGAAGGCAGAGGATTAGGTGACTTGCCCACGGTCACACACCTAGGGAGCACGGTACCAGGAATCCACATACGGGTAAAGGTAATAGCAGCTAACGCCTCCTGGTGGTTACCTGTGCCAGGCGCTGCCCTCGGGGCTTTATATATGAACCCGCTTACCTGGTGGCTCAGAGGTTAAAGCGTCTGCCTGCAATGCGGGAGACTTGGTTTTGATCCCTGGGTCAGGAAGATCCCCTGGAGAAGGAAATGGCAACCTACTCCAGTATTCTTGCCTGGAGAATCCCATGGACGGAGGAGCCTGGGGGACGCAAAGAGTCGGACATGACTGAGCGACTTCAACCCTGTGAGGGGAGGTACTGTAGTTATTTCCATCTTACAAGGAGGTGACAAGTCAAAGATAAGAATTAACATTTGCTTGCGAAGATGGTTTGTTCCGGACTGTTTCAGATTTTTAGCTCGTTAAAGCTGAGACAGATCGTGGTGGCCACTTGACAGGCAATAATACTGAGGGGAAAAAGAGGTTGACAGTGATCACAGCCACTGCCCATTCCTGGCATCAGCTCCTGTGCTAAGTGCTCCAGACGTATAGATACTGATGCTTCCTCTGGAATCTTGTCAGGTAAGTCCTCACAGATGAGGAGACATAAGCTCAGAGAGCTGAGGTGCCCTGTTTGGAGCTGAAAGGTACTGTAGTTGGCACTCAGACTAGCACCTGTGCTCCCAACAGTTGACCACGGTCACCAAGGACATCAGTGAGGATCAGTCACCAAATGTCACCTGTGTGCCTGCTGTGCCAGTCACTATGCTGGTGCTGAGACACAACCATGCACACAACACTGGCATTGACCCCCTCAAGGAGCTCACATTTAAGTAACTGGACACAAACAAGACTGATAGTCACCATCCATTCTGGTTGCCTGTTACCATGTTATTGTTTTATGTCTCACCCTGGTATATAAGTGATGCAGAGTCAACTCACAGTGGCTTATTGATCAAGAAGTCCAGAGAAAAGGCAGTTCTGAGATTGGTTCCACAGCTTCACATGTTAGGGCCCCAAGAATGCACTCCTGAAATCATCTTGACCTTTCCTCATGGTTGCAAAATGGTTGCTGTGGCTCCAGGTAACATGTCCTCTCAGCCACAAGGCAGAAAGCAAGAAACCAGCTAGGACTGCCATAGTGCTCTTTTATGAGGAAGCATTCCTACCTTCTAGCAGCCTTCTCAGCTGGAAAAGTGAATATCTAGCTTTTTCAGCCTCAATATTGGCAAGTTAACAAAGGAGATGTGGGGAGGCCAGTTGAGAGTGTTTGCTGTGGCTTAGGTGGAAAAAAGTCAACTTTCTTGCTGCTCAAGCCTGACCCCAGATGACTCTCTTCATGACACGGACATTTGCACATTTATTCTTGCAATGGAGAAAGATCTCCTAGAGGTTAAAAGCAGGGACTCTATAGAGTCAGTCTTCAAGATTTGAAACCAGCTTTGCCATTAACCAGCTGTGTGACCTTGGGCAGGTTCCTTCATTCTATGCCTCAGTTTCCTTCTATGTAAAGTGGGGTTAATAAAAGTATCATTCTCAAAGGGAATGGCAACCCACTCCAGTATTCTTCCCTGGAGAATTCCATGGACAGAGGAGTCTGGCAGGCTACAGTCCACAGGGTCACAAAAAGTCAGACACAACTGAGCGACTAACACATACTGACGTTTCTCAAAGGATTGTTGTGCTGATCAAATGAGCTAATACACATAAAGTGCTTAGAACAGTGCCGGGCACATAGTAGCCCCCATATGAATGTTGGGCAGCATGATTATTCTTTGTCCCATTCATCAGATGGACTTTAACTTGTCCTGGAGGTGCCAGCACTCCTGGGAGAGTCGGTACAGACCATAAGACCACAGGAGCTGGTCTTGCGGAGGCTAACACGGCACCCAACAGGAGTGCCAGGTAGCCAGCCTTTCCAGACACCACATCAGGCAGCCAGTGGGCCAGACAGAGGGGCCCCGTAGCTTTCCTGAGGGGCAGTGCCAGGTGGGTTGGGGAAATCAGGGAAGGCTTCACTCAGGAGGTGGCTTGGGAACTGGACCTACGGAAGAGGAAGCATCGGCATACATGGCAGCCACTGAGACAAGCAAGCAGAGAGCAAGCAAGAAGTCCAGAGAAAAGACTTCTTGTCTCAGCAGCAAGCAGAGACAAGACCAATGCAAGGCAGGGGGTGAGGAGGCTGCTGGAAGAGTTGTTGCGAATTCGCTGGGAATCCTGGGGTATTTGGCCTGTGAGAAATCATCTCAGTTAGGGTTAGGGGTTGTGTCAAGAAATCATCTTTGCATCCAAGAATCCCCTAGAGATGGTGAACGCTTTTGGTCACAAGAAGAGGTCTTTGGAAGAGGAGATCCACACTGTACCTCTGTGATAGTAATAATGGAACCAGTTATTGGGCACTCTGCTTTCCATTCATTCCTCATTGAACCTTCACAGCTTCCTGTAAAGCCAGTGGTGGTGCCCCCATTTTTCAGAAGAGTCACTCCACCTTCCCTGGCTTACCTATAGCAGAGTACAGTCTTGACTGATAAGAGGGCATTGGTCATTGCTCCTTTGGGAACACCCAAAGCAAAGGAGCAAAGGAAGCTCGTGCTTCTAGTGAGCGGGGTAGACAAGCAAACTACTGAATGGAGAAGTAAATGGAAGCCAGGTTTTCTGCAAAGCCAGTATTCTTCACTAAGATTCAAGGAGCTGTTGATACTACGAAGTGGTTAGAGTACAGGTTCACATTCCAGCCGTATCTCTTCCTGGCTGTATGCGACCTTGGGCTAGTGCCCGGTCCTTGAAGAGCTTCTATTTCCTTATCTGTAAAATGAGGATCTGGTTAGGACCTCGTATCGCAACATAGTCTCTCCTGCACATGGGAAGGATATGGAGAGTGGGTGGACTGGCACAGGGCCACTGGCTGGGGGAGAGGGCTCCTGAATCCTTGCATGTGGCTTTCAGCCTCACAGTCACAGGATGGCTTCCACACCTCCAGCTATGGCATCCACATTCCAGGAAGGAGAAGGAGGCAGAGGATGTGCTCCTTTTTATTGGAAAGCAATAGCTTTACCAGAAGGCCTCTTCCCCCATGCCCAGTGGACTTCCACTTAACCTCTTGTTGACCAGAAGGAGACACCTATTTAGCCATAACTACAAGGGAACCTGAGAAGGCAGTCTTTTTGTATGTACATCCCGCTGCTCCAAACGAATTCAGGAAAAAAATGAATTTGACAGCCAGCAGTGAAGTCCATGGGCTTCCCTTGTAGCTCAATTGGTAAAGAATCTGCCTGCAGTGTAGGAAACACAGGTTCAATTCCTGGGTTGGGAAGATCTCCTGGAGAAAGAAATGGCAACCCACTCCAGTATTCTTGTCTGGAGAATCCCATGGACAGAGGAGCCTGGCAGGCTACTGTCCATGGAGTTGCAAGAGTCAGACATGACTTAGCGAATAACCACCACCCACCACCAGCAGTGAAGTCTGTGCAGACACAAGTATGAACCATTCAGCGTGGGATGGCTAGCATGGGTGCTTAGCATGGGAGCAGGCCTGGGTGGAGAGTCACAGTATTCTCACAACTGAGGGCCCCAATTCTTACTCTTGTTATCAAGAAACACCATGATTTGCACCCGGTTTCCTTATCTACCCACTGGGGATGCTCCTTGCCTTAAGGTCTCCTGAGCAACACTTCCAAAAAGCCTGCCCAGGAAGGATTTGAAATACTGCACATCCTACCCCATCAGAGGGTAGGGACTGGCTTTTCCTTGGAAACCTGTCACATTTCTTACAGCTGAACCCAGCCCTATCAGGTGGCTGTCAGCCCAAACACGTTGCCTTGTAATGGCTCGTTGGCTCCCCTCTGCCCCTCTGTAGTCTGAACAGCGTGGGGCTGAGAGCAAAGTGGTGGCCTGCATCTTGTAGCCGGTTCCCACCTGGTACTCAGTTTAGGGTTGAGTGCCCTGGAGTTCCTCTTGTGTGAGGAGGCAGCCAGATCCTCTCCAGTCCACGCCCTTCCCCTTCTCTACATCAGCACCACCCCCATCCTGGGCGAGGCCACTCCTGCCCTCTATGGGAATGGCTACCCCAGCTCCCAGGGGGGCTAACTCTGCCACTTCCCGAGTTCATCATCTACGTGGCAGCCAAGCTGGGTGACTGCCTTCTAAATCTGCCATGAGGGACAACTCTAGACTCCTCAACACTCCGGGGTCTTTCCACTTGCTCTTCATCTCTGCTCCTCACTTACCACCCTCCCTTCTCTGGTCACCTTCACATCCTTCAGGGCTTAAATGCCACCACTTCCGAGACGGCTTCCTTAATCACCCATGCTGTGGCACCCTGTTCTTATCCTCCATCAGCTCATTCTTTCTTCACATCGCTTATTCTAATGTGCGTGTTTGGTAAGGGCACACAATTCATGTATATCTTCCCCTCCAGCCATGGGGCAGAGGGGGTCTATTTCATGCACTGCTTTATTACAGAAACTTTAGGAAACATTCCTCTAGTGAAAGGAAATCAATTAAATGGATGAAAGCTTACTGCTTTATTCCCCTGATATTGAAAGCATTTATTAAAGGTAATTGGGAAAATATAGGAATGTTTAGGTTTAAAGAACACATTTTCAAAAATAACTGGGTGACTTCCCTGGTGGTCCAGTGGTTAAGAGTCTGAGCCCCCAATGCAGGGTGCCTGGGTTTGATCCCTGGTCAGGAACTAGATCCCATATGCTATAACTAAGACCCAGTGGAGCCAAATAAATAAATTAAAAAACAGAATCACTGGTAGTCCCAACTCCAAAACATAACCCTGATGAACATTTTGCAATTTTTTCCCAATCTTTTCTTTATGATTGCATCTGCATTTATAATAACAATAATAATGTGTAATGTCATAAGGATATATGGTAATATATTTAACCATTCTCCTGTTAGACATTGAGGTTGGTTCTTTTTTCTTCCCCCTTTATAACCAATGCCATGAGTTTTTTCTTCATTTCTAACTGTTTCTCTGGGATCTGTTTCCAGAAGTAGCTCTACTGGAAGGTGAGAACCTTTTTAAAAGCTGTTGCCATGTGTCCTCTTAAAAGTTTTCACCAACTGTGACCATTAAAAAAAAATGGTTGTCCTGCAAGTGAGTGGCTGGTTTCCTGGTATGGTGTCCTAGGCTCGTTTGAGCTCCCAGGGAGGCCCTGCCGTCATCTGCTCACGGCCAGTGCCCCTTCCAGCCTATCTTCCTCAGCCGAGGCCTTGTTCTGAGTACCTATCCTGCGTGCAGTCCTGGGAAAGGATGTTTGATTATGATGTTGTTCAAACAGAGCTGTTGTCCTCACCAGCTGTCAGCGGGTATGTGGGCCCTAGAGGCGGCTGTGCACCCAGTCTCGGGTCAAGAGCCCTTCAGAGCTCACTGGTACAGTGCAGGGGCGCGACCCCACCCAGCCCTGTGCCCCGGAAGCCCTCCTGTATTTCTCAGGTGGGTGTCTGTCCCTCCCACCCTGTCCTCAGCTGTCACTTGACGGCTTGTCCTGAACCTGATCCTGTGAGATACCCCTCCTCTTCCTGCACCTGCCTCCCCACCCGGGGCTAGGAGGAAGTACCCGTTCCCCCAGCCTGCCCAGGGTGTTTGTGTTCACACGGGCGAAGTGGCCCTGCAGGTTCTGGGAAGTGGAATCCTTTCACAGAGGAGAATGAGGAGCCAGGAGAGTGAGAGCTACAGGGGTGTGTGTGTGTGTTCCAGGAGAGTGAGAGCAACAGGGGTGTGTGTGTGTGTGCACACAACGTGCCAAGAGAGTTAGAGTAACTGTGTGTGTGTGTATGTGTGTGTGGCAGGAGAGTGAAAAGAGAGCAACTGGGGTGGGTGTGTGTGTGTGTATGCGTGCACATGTGTGCACGCCAGGAGAGTGAGAGCAACCGGGATGTGTGTGTATGTGTGTGTGCACGCACACAAGCAACTGCGGTGTGTGTGTGAGACTGAGAGCAACTGGGGTGTCTGTGGGGGGGGTGTGTATGCACCACCCACAAAGGCATGAAACTGACCCTCAGGTACTTCAGAGTGGGTCTGCAGAGATCAAACAGCTGAGACTTTCACATATGTATTTACGTGCTTTTTAAAATTACATAATATGAGTACAATAGTATATAATACTCATATTATGTAACAGAAGTATGATCTCATTTTTAAAAAGAATTCATACAATACAAAAGACTTTTTAAAAACTTTGTTACTGGGGAACGAAACATAGGCACAGAGAAGCACATAAGACGTAGATACACAGTTTGGAGAACAGTTAAAAGGCAAGCACTCCTGTAACCCCCAGATCAAGGAGAGAATCTTGCTGGCACCCCCAGAAGCCACCGCTCTCAGGACTTCCCTGCTCACCGTGTCTTGCTTTTGAAGTTTGGTCACCTGTGTAAACAACTCTGCAGATCATGGCTCCATTTTGCCTGTGTTTGAGCTTTACCATTATGGAATCATAACCCATTTTATGTCGCTCTCCATCCGGCTGCTTTTTTTTTAAACCCCCCTCAGGATCATGTCTGGGAGCTGCATGCTGGTTTTGATGTCAGTGCATTTCTGGTATGAAAGCTTGTTCACACTGATGTACAGACAAGTCTTACGAAGGCTCGCATTTGTGCATTTTGTTTGATGAGTATTAGAAGAAAAAATAGTAACTTCAGCACTGTTATTATTAAGGCTTTAGTGAGTGAGTTGGTTGAAAGGACCATCTTAAGTAAATAATAGCACACGTGATATGTTTAGTAAATAATAGCGCAGGTGGTCTGTCAAGTACATAAGCCCAGGTGGTCTGTTTGGTGGCAGTGAAGGTGCGTGACTTTGGGAAGTTTGGGAGCTTTAGGGTCCAAGACAGGATGATCGCTTGTATGCATACCACTGCTCCTCTCCCTGGGGTAACCAGCTACAGCTGGAGCACAGCCTTCCAGATTTCAGCTCTGTGTTGACCTAGGTAACTATATAGACATAAAATAGGTAGCTGGGATTTTTTTTTAATACTAATTTTCTTTTTTGTTTGTTAAGAGTGTGTGCCATTCTTCTAAATTACTTCTTGAAGTTTCTAAGTTTGTTCTCCAATTAAAATAGCCCATTTCCTTTTAAGATTGCATTTCGGGGTGGAGATGAGCCTGGATATATATACACGTATGTATATATGTACGGTCTTGGGCTGCAGCTGTTGGGAACTTGGAATCTGGAAGGAACTTAACAGAGGGACCAGGCAGAGACTGCCAGCCTGGGACACATCCCCCGTGGTGAATTAGCACAGGATTGTGACTCAGGGATCCGACATGTGCAGGGCTGTGATGCGGCCATCTGTGTGTGCACATGTGTGAGAGAGACACACGCAGAATGAGGACAGGGACGTGGGGAGATGGGGACAGGGACACAGAGGTGAAGCGGAGACACAGAAGCGTGGGGGAGAGACGCAGATGGACAGGGTTGAGGGCGCCAACTGAGACCAGCTCGAGGGCTAACTGGCCAGGTGGCTGGTTGGTTGGTTGGTTATCTGGCTGAGTGACTGACTGGTTGCCCTGGTAGTTTGGGCTTGGGATTTTCTCAATGGACTCAGGAAACCCAGGACTCCGTGGACTATGGGAGACTCGCCCTGATCTTGGAGCTGCTGGGGACCTGGAGACAGGGCAGTTGGCAGTGGCTGCAGAGCATTTGGGTGTCTGACTCCCGACCCCCGTGAAGGTACTTTGAATGGAGCTGCTTTGTCTTCATTATTAGTGTGTGTGTCTGTGTGTCTGTGTGTGTGTCTGTGTGTGTGTGTGAATCCTGGATGAGGATGTATGAGTGCTGTGGGGAGTGGGGCCTTACAGGGGTCATCTCGGGCTCCTCCAGCAGTCCGACCAGGCGACACTGTTAATCCTGTCTGGTCTGTGTTGGGGGCAGGATTTGATCCCAGGAGATCTGACTCCAGAGCAAGAGCCTAACTTCTGCTGTGAAATTACCGAGGAACAGAGGCCAGGTGTTTACTGAAGATCCACCGTGTTCACAGCTTCATGCCTGCTTTTTAGAGATGACAGTAGTTATGATGACCGTAGAGTCACCCACCTGGGTTCAAGCCACACCTTTGCCTTTTTCCTCACTGGGTGATCTCAGACAGGAAACTTGCCGCTCTGAGCCTCAGTGTTCCTTTCTGTAAAGTGGGGAAAACAATAAGGCCCTCCTGCTAGCAGGCAGTATGGATTGAGGAGGGCCAGGCATGAGGCCAGTGCTTCTTAGCAGGGCCACTATTATTACATGTAGCTTAGGGGACTGGACCTTGGGAGCAGGCCTCCAGCCTGGGCTCCTGGCTCCATAAGAGCCAGATTTGGTTCCCTCTTTTGACAACTTGTACTCATGTGCAGGGATCCCCCTGAGTGATCTCGGGGCAGACTCTGGAGCAGTGAGCCAGACCGAGATGCAGAACCCCGCTCCTCTGACAGTGGGCAAGTAATGTCCCCTCTCAGAACCTTCCCTTCCCCATTTTGAAGTGGAGGTACTGAGAACACTGCCTCCAAGGGTCGTTAGGAAATTTCAGTTCAGAGTTTTGTGACAAGTGCTCTGTAGGGAGCCTGCACTCTGGATGGGGGAGCGGTGGTTACTGTTGGCAGCTGGGCACCACCCAGGAAATCAGGGCTCAGCTCTGTGTGTCCCCCTCACCCCCTCCCCGCCATCTCACCATGGGGAGGCTTCCTGGTGTTCCTGGGGGGCTCCACTGCCCACCAACCACCCCCACCGCAGAGCCGTCCTCAGGTGAGGACAAGCGGAGCCTGGCCCCCCAGGAGCAGGCTGGAAAGAACAGGGCTTTAACAGATGTTCGTTGATGAGGATTTCCTGGCTCTGTTTAATCAAGATTGTCAAATATTGATTTAATCTCCAAGCCCAGCAGATGTGATCTTAGCAGTGGCAATTAGCTGGGATTAGTTAGCAAGTCAGGCTCCACGCTGACAAGACATCATCTTCCAAAGGCAGCCTGACCTGGCCACAGGAGTGAGCCCTGGGAGAGGGGGACAGACTGATATTTAACCAGCAGTCCGACCAGCAGCAGCCACGAGAGCAGACTCAGAAGCAGGGTCCTTGAAGCCCCTGTGGGCCCAGCATTGTCTGAAACAGTGATCGTGGGAACACTTGGGGTTCAAGGCAGTAGCCACTGACAGAAAAGCTTCAATATCAAAATAAACACCACAGGGACTTCCCTGGCGGTCCAGTGGCTAAGACTCCACACTCCCAATGCAGGGGGCCCAGGTTTGATCCTTGGTCAGGGAACTAGATCCCACATGCCGCAACTAAGTCCCAGCACAGCCAAATAAATAAATAAATGGATGGCCACACCAATGCTTGTGGCGTGACACTGGATGTTCAAGTGGGGTGATCCCCCGAGGGGTGTCTGACTTCTGGAAAGGGGCTTGTGCCCCTGATTAAGTCTCCCCAGAAGGATCTCCCCTTGACCACAGAGGCCCCCAGCCCGGCTCTATCACTGTCCCCCACTCCTCGAGCCACGGCTGCAGCTCCTGGGTGGGCCTGGCACGTGTACCCTGACTCCAGGAGGCATCCTTTTTTAATTGTGCATTTCAAAGTCTCATTTGAAGTGAGCAGGACTGCACCAAGAATTGGAACAAGATGCTCAATCCACATGTGCTTCAGGGAGGTAGTGACATCCTCAACCGACCCACCCGACCCCCCAGGGACTTGGCAGCGGGTGCCCTCCTGGCCCTGGGACCACCAGGAAGGAGGGGCTTGTTCAAGGTTGGCCAGCCGTGGGCCAGCTTCTGAGCCCAGAGGAACCAGAGTGTATTCCAAGGCCGCATTTGGTCCTATTTGTTTGCTTGGGATATTATTATTACATAAATTAAATTAATTTAATTTTTGTTGTTGTTTAGTCGCTCAGTCTGACTCTTTTGTGACCCCTTGAACTGTAGGCTGCCAGGCTGCTCTGTCCATGGGATTTCCCCGGCAAGAATGCTGGAGTGGGTTGCCATTTCCTCTTCCAGGGGATCTTCCTGACCGAGGAAATCAAACCCACGTCTCCTGCATTAACAGGTGAATTCTTTCCCACTGAGCACCTACTAATATTTATATATCACTGTATGCCAGGGTTATTCTAAGTCTCTACATTCATTAGTTCATAACGTCTCCAAGAGTTATGCCCTATTATCATCTCCATTTTACAGATGGGAAAACTGAGGTATCAGGCATCTAAGTCACCCGCCCAGGGTCTAACCAAGTGGTAGAGGTGGGAATTGAACCTGAGTGGTCTTTACTTCTAACCACTATGCTACTGCTGTCACATCAGGAAACATCTCTGTTATCTGGTAATAAGTAAGAAGAGCAACCATGGAGCTGTTAACTCATTTATTTAAAAAAAGATTCATCTCTGGGTATAAGCACTTATTCCAGTTTAAGCATTTTGGGTAAATGCTGTTTCCCTTTCTCTGGGGAATACATAAGCCCGAGATGGGTGCTGCTTTCTTCCCTCAGGGGGTCTAGGGGCAAGCATCCTGTCAGGTCACAGAGGAATCTCCACTCGGAAAGATGTGTATTTTTCAGACTCCATGGCGCTAGAGGCCAGGTGGTTGTTGTTCAGTCACTCAGTTATGTCCAACTCTGCAACCGCATGGACTTGGAGCATGCCAGGCTTCCCTGTCCATCACCATCTCCTGGAGCTTGCTCAAACTCATGTCCATTGAGTCGGTGATGCCATCCAACCATCTCATCCTCTGTCGTCCCCTTCTCCTCCCCTCAGTCTTTCCAGCATCAGGATCTTTTCCAGTGAGTCAGCTCTTCGCATCAGGTGACCAAAGGACTGAGGGGGGGACTTGTGCTCAATCCAGGGGGCGGGGTGGCTCTTCCATTCTAACCACATCCATCAGGGTGTTTGTGGCGTGGCTTTCGCTCCGCCCATGTTTCCCTTCCCAGGCTCCACTTTCAAAACTGAAAACCTAACCACAGCCTGAGTCGCCCCTCACCTGTGCAGTTGGGAGCATTTCCTTATAAACTCTCAGAGAAAGGTCTGGAAGAAGACATGCAAGACCCATTCTTTCTAGGATTTGGATTTGAGACAGAGCCTCATAGGAGTCTTGAAGAGGGCCTTGAACTTGCATGCTTGAAAAAGTTTGTATATAGCCAGGGAGAATATTTTGGTTTTTTTAAGTTTTCCTTTATCTCCATTCCATTTCACTCCTTAGAAGTAACTGCTTAACAGTTTGACGGATGTCTTTCTAGACGCTTTCTTGTATATTTTATAGGATTTTTGTACATACACACTCACACTAACAAAATGTGCCTCCCCCCAATTTAAACCTAATGGGCCTGGGGGGACTTCCCTGGTGGTCCAGTGGTGAAGAATCCAACCTCCAGTAGAGGGGATACAGGTTCAATCCCTGGTCCAGGAAGATCCTACATGCCACGTGCTACTGAGCCTGCACGCTGTACAGCCTGTGGACCACAACTAGAGAGTTTGAGCGCTGCAGCAAAGACACCGTATGGCCAAATAAAAAAACAAACAAACCATGCTTTCTAGCTGAGTGATCTTGGGCAAGTTACTAAGCCTCTCTGGACTCAGTTGCATTGGCTTTATTTATTTACTTTTAATATTTATTTATTTGGCTGTGCCAGGTCTTAGCCGCAGCACTCAGCATTTTTGATCCTTGTTGCAGCATGTGGGATCCAGTTCCCTGACCAGGGATCAAACCCAGCCCTGCATTGGAAGCAAGGAGTCTTAGCCAGTGGACCACCAGGGAGGTCCATGCATTGTCTTTAAATGTCTTTGAAGGTCCCTCAGTTAGTCCCTCCCTCACAAGCCGGTCACAAGGATTAAATGGGTGCCTGTGTGTAAGCATTTCCCCCAGGGGCACAGTAAGCACTCCATAAGTAGGAGCCAAGCTCATTCACTTCAGGCCATGGAGACGATTCCTTTACACGACGCAGCGCCCCCTCACTGTTTATCACAGCAGCAGCACCTTCCCTGGAGTAAAGGCAGCCAGACACATTTAACCCATCATCTGCTCCTGGGCACTGGGGCCGGCGCTCCTGTATCACAGCAGAGGGGCAGTGTGAGCGCGCCTGTGATTGAGCCACCTTGAGCCTGTCTGTCAAGGTGCCTTGGGGTGAACACCTCAGGGAGAAGTTCCTAGAAGGGGAATTGCTGGATTCAAATAAAGCAATATGAGGACTTCCCTGGTGGTCCAGGGGCTGACGCCCAGTGCTCCCAGTGCAGGGGGCCTGGGTTCATTCCCTGGTCAGGGAACTAGATCGGAAGTCACATGCTGCAGCTAAGAAGTCACGTGCTACAGCCAACTAAATAAGTAAATATTAAGCAACAACCAATATGCACACCTAAAATTTCAGTGTGTGATTCCAATTTTCTTCCTGTTCTTTCAAGAGGAGAAGACCATTAACCGATTTATATCGTTAGAAGCAGGATGAGCCACTTGGGAACTCTGACCTTTCTGACTGAAATAGCTCTGTATGGCTGCCTTTGCCCATGTGGGGCTGCCCTTAACTCCTAGGTAGGAACATGGACCCTTCCTGGATGCCCAGGAACATTTAGTTAAAAACACCCATTCACGGGGCTCTTTGAGGTTAAATACTAAAGTACAGATTCTCACCATGTGATGTTGTGATATAGTAAAAATATTTTGGTCTTCATTCAGGTTCCTGGCACAAGAGCTTCTAAAACCCTTGAGAGATGTGGGTGATACCATCTTTTTGTTATTCAAGATAAGCTCCTTTCAACCATTACTTGAGTTTATGCTGAAGGGGTGACTCTTGGTGGACGCCTGAATAGCTTCAGGGTTGCCAGAAGAACCAACCATGTGCTTAGAGGGTTGGGCCTATCAGTCCCACCCTCTGACCTCTGGGAAAGGGAGAGGGGCTGCAGGTTGAGTTAATCACCAGTGGCCAGTGATTCAATCAACCCTGCGTTCAAACAGAATCTCCATGAAACCCCAGAAAGGAGGGTTCAGAGAGCTTCTAGGTTGATGAGCTCATCCATGCATTGGGAGGGCACCACACTCCAAACTCCATGGGAACAGAAGCTTCTGCACTTGGGACTTTTCTGGGCTTTGTCCTGTGTGTCTGACTGTTCATGTGTATCCTTTTTAATAAGCCAGTAATAGTAAGTCATATTACTATATAATAATAGATAACTAATAAGGACTGATTGTATAGCATTGGTGGCCCAGACAATAAAGAATCTGCCTGCAGTGCCGGAGACCTGGGTTCCATCCCTGAGTCGGGAAGATCCCCTAGAGAAGGAAATGGCAACCTGCTCCAGTATTCTTGCCTGGAGAATCCCATGGACAGAGGAGCCTGGTGGGCTACAGTCCATGGGGTCACAAAGAGTCGGACACGACTGAGCGACTAACACTATGCCACTTGTATAGCACAGAGAGCTCTGTTCAGCGGTCTGTAATAACCTAAATGGGAAAAGAATCTTTAACAAAAGGAAGTAGTGTTTCCCTGAGTTCTGTGAGCTGTTACCACACATGATGGAGCTTGAGGAAAGGCTCTTGGGAGCCCCTGATTTGTAGCCAAGTTGGACAGACGTGTGGAGAACCTGGGGACCTGCTTCTTGCTGTCGGCGTCTGAGGTGGGGACAGTCTTATCGGACTAAGCCCTTCACCTTTGGGGTCTGTGCTAACTCCAGGTAGTTAGTCCGAGGACTGAGCTAAATTGCAGGACATCCAGTTGAAGAGTTGCTTGGTATGGAAAACCCACACATTTGGTGTCAGAACTGTTGAGAGTACAAAACAGATCACAGTAGTGTATGGCTGTAGTCAAGGCCCTGCTCCTTGTTCTTTGGGCTGATGGAGCAGTCTCTAACGTGATAACTTTCTAATGAGATTTCTGAGATTCCCATCCATCTCATTTCCTAGGGGAGCTCTAAAGCGGCCCTGCATTTGCTCAGATTTCCAATAAAGTGGGGAAAGATATAGGAGGAAAAAAACAGACTCCTAATCTGAAATCTGCTGAGCTGTTGCTGACATTCTAGAGCTTTGTCCTTATGAATTGATTCCGAAGATACATGCGTCACTCATGTATTCATACAGCACACCCATGGGACCTGCTGTATCTTTTATTGAGAGTGGAGCAGGGAAGGTATGGGAGCCAGACTGTCGAGGTCTGCATCCCAGCTGCCCCACTTGCCAGCGTGTGACTTGGCCGTGTTACCCTTGCCTCATCTGTAACATGGGCATGCTAGGGTCCCTACTTAATAGGATAATGATAGCACACAAGTTAATACACCCCACGAGGGTAGCTTCACATGTGATCCATCAGACTCATAGTGTTAGCCTTATTGTTACAAACATCACCATCATATTATCCTTCCCCTCTTCCCAACCACATAGCAAGAACACATATGTTAGATTCCAGTCCACCACAGACTTGGGGCTGTTCAAGGCCTGAGGAGAACAAAAGATATTCAGAGGCTTAAAAATCCAGTGTGCTTGGGACTTCCCCGGTGGTCCAGTGTCTAAGATTCCACCTTCCCAATGCAGAGGGCCCAGGTTCCATCCCTGGTCAGGGAACTAGATTCCACGTGCCACAACTAAAACCCAGCACAGCCAAATAAATAAAATATAGTTTTTAAAAATCCAGGGGGCTAACTCTTGTAGGTGAGTGTGTATGCAGCCCGGAGCCCAGAGAGCTCAGCCAGGGGAGGACAGAGGTGAACCCTGCCTGGATTGTGGAAGAGCTGGTGGAAGGAAAGCATGTGGGCCAGCAACACTGGGGCTGAGGGGTGTGAACTAGGCTCCCTGGAGCGGCAGTCCTCCAAAATACCTCCTCCATCATCACCAGTGCGCTTCAGACCAGTGCTGTGTGCGCTCAGTTGCTCAGTCGTGTCTCTTTTCAACCCCGTGTACTGTACCCCACCGGGCTCCTCTCTGACCATGGCCTTTCTGAGGCAAGAATCCTGGGGTGGGTTGCCATTTCCTCCTCCAGAGGATCTTCCAACCCAGGGATCGAACCCGTGTCTCCTGAGTCTCCTGCATTGGCAGGCTGATTCTTTACCACTGAAGCCACCAGGGACACCCTCTTCAGTCCAGTAATCGCCACCAAAGGTGATCCTCTCGGCGGCATCCAGCCCTGTCGACCCCCTGGTCCTCCCCAGACCACATCCCCCTCCAGTCCCTTCTGCGTCACTCTTGCCCTCCTGCGTCACACTTGCCCTCCTTCCCCCCGGCCTGAGCCCCCTGGGACCGGTGCGCTCGCTCCCTCTGGCACTTGCGGCCTCTCAAGGCTTGACATCAGACCCTCCTCTCTTTGCTGTCTCCATTTCTCCCTCTGTCCTCAGCCCTGGCTGCGTATTGGAGTCCGCTGCAGAGCTCTTAAAAGACGCTCATGCCTGGGCCCCAACGCCAGCCAGGTGATTCAGACACTCTGAGGAAGGAATGGGAACACCTGTATTTTTACAAAGCTCCCCTGGTGCCTCTAATGGACAGCTGGGGGAGAGAACCATGGCCTTGGACAACCCCTTGTACACGGCCTCTCCCAGCTTTCCTGCCTGGACATGTCAGCCTTGCTCATCAGCCCACCTGGAACGCAACAGGCACCCTCTCTTAGTCCTGACCCCATCAGAGGGCACCCCCTCTCTGAGCCTTCAGGGTAGGACCTCCTCCCACCCTGTCACAGCACTGACTCCCTTATATGACTGACTACCCTTTGAAGTTCCCTTGTTTTCTGTCTTTGTTTACTCATTCCTCTGGCTTCCTTCTACCGGATGTACATTCTTAAAAGAAGACATGGTCCATTCTCTATCTTCACTTCCTGCAACAGTAGCACATAATAGTAGATGCTTTAAAAAATTTATTGAATACCAGATTTGAAGTGTTTGTGGAATGAATGAGTTTTACATGCCTAGTAAATGTTGAATGAGTGAATGTTTTTTAAATTTGTATCTGATACTGGAATATAGTTGATTAACAATTACGTTAGTTTCAGGGTACAGCGAAGTGATTCACTTTTACATGAACATGTATCTATTCTTTTACAAACTTTCCCATTTAGGTTATTACAGAGTATTGATCACAGAGTTCCCTGTGCCGTACAGTCGATCCTCATTGGTTATCTGTTTTAAATGCGGCAGTGTGTGCATGTCAGTCCCAAACTCCCTAACTCACTCTGCTCCCTACCCTTTCCCCCTCCTAACCATAACTTCATTTGCTAAGTCTGTGAGTAGGTATTGTGAATAAATTCATTTGTATCATGTTTTAGATTCCACTTCTAAGTCTTTGTCTAACACACTTAGTATGATGATCTCCAGGTTCATCCGTGTTATGGCATTGGCCTTATTTCATCCTTTTTAGTGGCTGAGTAGTATTCCATCGTATATATTAGCGTGTACCACGTCTTCTTTATCCATTCTTCTGTCAGTGGACATTTAGGTTGCGTCCACGTCTTGGCTATTGTGAACAGCCCTGCAGTGACCGTTGGAGTGCATGTATCCTTCTGAACCATGTTTTCCTCCAGGTATATGTCCAGGAGTGGGTTAGCTGGATCATATGGTAATTCTATTTTTAGTTTCTTAAGGAACCTCCATACTGTTCTGCATAGTGGCTGCACCAATTTACATTCTCACCAGCAGTGTAAGAGGATTCCCTTTTCTCCACAGTGAATAAGTTTTTAGTGCTTTAAGAATGTGGTAGATATTTGTTCTGTGAGTGAATGAATGAATAAGTTTTAAGAACTGACTAGTTCTTACTGGTCAAATGAATGACTTGTATATGCCAGAAATGGCTGAATCACCAGTTGTTATATATGCTTTGTTGTTGTTTCGTCATGTAACTAAAATGTCCAAAGGTAGAATTGGGTTGGCTTCAGGTTCAGGCTTGATGTTGAGACTCACATAGTGACTGTAAGCCCCCAGATTGGCTGTAACCTCAGCCCCTGTCACAAACGGACTTCCCTGGTGGCTCAGATGGTAAAGCATCTGCCTACAACGCAGGAGACCTGGGTTCGATCCCTAGGTAGAGGAGATCCCCTGGAGAAGGAAATAGCAACCCACTCCAGCACTGTTGCCTTGGAAATCCCATGGATGGAGGAACCTGGTAGGCTACAGTCCATGAGGTCACAAAGAGTCGGACACGACTGAGTGACTTTACGTTCTTTCACTTTTCACAAATGATTCTCCCCTCATGATCACAAGAGGCTGCAATGATTCCATCCTTCACATCCTCTCCTACTTGGGGTAAGAGGAGAAAGGACACTCTTCAGCCCCGGCACTTCTAGCAAAGCCATCACTGAGTCTGTGGTTCTGATTGGGTCACATGATTTGTTCCTGACCTCAAGAAGAAGCCCTTCTCTAGCCCATGGGATAGAGATTAGAGGAGGCAGATTCTCAAAGGGAAATCTGGGCTGTTGTTAGAAAAAGAAGTCATGGAGCAAACTACAAATGTCTTAACACTGGAAGACTTGTGTTTTCCCCTTCTGCTCTGCCCTGTGAGGTTCTGGTGGACATTGTGGCCCAGCAGAGCATGGCCCTTCAGAGCCAAGCTGAGGCCATGATGCTAGCCTGTTAGTCTGCTGTTCTAGCCTCCAGGCTTTGGGGGCCTGATAAAGAAGTGTCTTCTCAGCTCCAAGTTAGTTCCCCAGCATCTCACAAGTTATACCATAAGTTGCCTGCTCTTCTAACAGACCCTGATGTTCTCAGGGAACCAGTGTGGCCAGCCCCAGGTACGAGTCCTCCCTGGCCCAAAGGCAATCAGAATGGTCACAGATATTGCTTTACCAGCTTCTCTGGCAGATAGAGTGGCCATAGTGACCGCATTCTGGCCAATGAGACATAAAAGGAAGTGTGTGGAGGTAGGGCCAGTGTTCTGACAAATGTCCTCATTCCTGATTAGAGCAGATAGATAAGAAGGATGCTCTTACATCATCTTTTCTTTGGCCCTTGCCAATAGTGCAGTGAGAAGCATGACTGTAGCCACCAGCTTGTGACCGTGAGGCCGCAGTCAAAGATGCAGGCCAGCTGCGCACTGCAGGACAACGGCGGGGGAGGAAGAGAAAGAGCCTGGCATCATTCACCTGGCCCAAGCCTGGAGCTGCCGTATCTGGCCTCCTTCTTCCATGAGATGATGAATCATTGCCCAAGACACCATTGGGCGATACCATTACTTGCAGCCAAATGCCTCCCATTGTTGCTTGCTTCTCCTTGTGCCACTGCCTGGACCCCATTTGATCTCCTCTGCCACTCATGGCTGCCTTTGCTCACAGCACCGCGTATTCATCAAGGTCCTCGGATGCCAGCAGCAGAAGCCTGACTTGATAGTCTTGGGCAGAAGCAGATTTATCAGTGCCTCATAGAATCAAAAGGGGGAAAAAAAAAAAAAAAGAATCAAAAGGGGCCCAGAGGGCCCATCGTAGAAAGCAGGCCGGGAGCCAAGCAACCCTGGAAGAAACCCAGGGACTTCCCTGGTGGTCCAGCGGCAAGACTCCATGCTCCCAGTGCCAGGGGCCTGGGTTTAAATTCCTGGTCAGGGAACTAGATCCCACAGGCTGTAACTAAAAGATGCTGCATGCCACAGTGAAGATTGAAGATCCTGTGTGCCACATCTAAGACTTGGCACAGCCAAGTAAACAAGTACACATTTTTAAAAAAGAAAGAACCCAAGCGTCCCTTGCAAGTCACATGTAGGAAAAGCCAGATCCATATTCCCTGTCACTGCAGGACACCCTCCAGCCTTTCATGCTCTGCTGAGGTCCCCCACCCCCCCACCGTGCACTTCTGTCTGGGGGCGGGGGAAGAGCTCCTGCCAAAGAGACAGGAAGGAATGGTGATAATAGCAGGGACCCTGAGCTAGAGGGTATAATCCCCAGTTCACAGATTAAAACTGAGTTGTGCTTTCAGTGACTAGTCCACGGCACAGCAGTGTCTGAACCCAGGCAGGCTGGCTCTCATATTGTGAGCATCTCCATTAGGCAGAGGAAGTTCGACAGAGGCAGCTGGAAAGGGACCCGTGTGTACCGGTCCCTGAGCCCCAGGGAGGCTGCGGGTATCACACACTTAGTCTGGGAACGTCACGGGGAGATGCAGTGGCACCTGCTCAGGGAGGGATTTGTGCAGAGAGACTGGGGCCTCGAGAACATCTGTGTGTTTTCACAGAGCAAAGCGAATTGGGGGTTTCTGACTGAGCGGGAACAAAATGCCATCAGCAAAGCCCATCTGTCAGAGGTGTTTGCATAAGCAAGTCAGGGTTGCTTCGTGGCCACTGTTGTTTTCCAAACCAGCCCAAATGGGGCCTCTGAAGACTGATCCTCTGAACCCTGCCAGGCTGACCCCAGGACACAGCCAAGCTGCTGAGTGCTGCCGGCCTGGACCCCTAGCCTGGCCTGGGACCTGGGGCCCAGCAGAGTATGGGGCTGCCTTCAAGCCCTCATTGCAGGCAAAGCTGAAGACCAGTCACATAAAGTCACAAACCAACAGCCTCTGCTCAAATCCGGCCCGCATGCTGCCTTTGTCGGCCCTCCTGGTGATGTGTGTTGTAATACTGTTGAGAGGTGTTCTGTTGACAAGAAATACATGCAAGTAATCCAAACAGTCGCCAGTGGTGTGCAGGGAAAAATAAGGCTCCTTCCCACCCCTTCTTCAAAAACACAGATCCTGGTGATACACGGGCTCCCCGGGTGGCACAGTGGTAAAGAATCCACCTGCCAGTGCAGGAGATGGGGGTTCAATTTCTGGGTCAGGAAGATCCCCTGGAGAAGGAAATGGCAACCCACTCTGGTATGCTTGCCTGGGAAATCCCATGGACAGAGGAGCCTAGTGGGCTACAGTCCATGGGGTCACAAAGAGTCAGACATGACTGAGCATGGGGATACACAGTAGCTCACATTCTTTTGGGGAGGGAGACGAGGGATAAATCAGAGAAATAAGTACTAAGGAAAATACACGAAGCAGGGGAGGGAGGGGACTGGGAGTGGAGGGAAAAGATACCCAATTTCCCTCCCCAGAGGCAATCACCATGAGCAGTTTCTTGAAAATCCTTTTAGAGGTCATCTCTGCATATAAATTTGTTGCTGTGATAGCTGCTGATTTTGTTTTTTCAAACTGGGAGATGTTGCATACAGTTCCAGACTTCCAGTTTGTCTTGAAAAACCCCATGATCAGGCATTCACATTCCTGCAAGGCTCAGTTGCAGGAGCTGAGGCCCACCTGCCTCTTCAGAAGACACTTCTGCTGGCCAGGTCATCACAGCTTCACCTGGCCTCCATTTCCCTTAACCAGCCCAGCCCTGGGGACTTTCCACTTTCTTGCCCCTTCTCCACCCCCTCCCCTGTGTGCCTCCCTGCAACTTCTTCAGGAATGCTCTCGTGCTCTTGGGGAACCAGGAAGAGGGTTTTGCTCTCCACCTCACATCTCTCCCCTCGAGTTCTCACTTTCTCAGAGGTTACAGGCTCCCCTCAGGAGTCTTCCCAGGTGGAGCAGTGGTAAAGAACCCGCCAGTCAATGCAGGTTCGATCCCTGGGTTGGGAAGATCCCCTAGAGGAGGTCATGACAACCTACTCTAGTAGTCTTGCCTGGAGAATTCCATGGACAGAGGAGCCTGGCGGACTACAGTCTATGGGGGTCACCAAGAGTCAGACACGACTGGAGCGACTTAGCACACATAGGCTTTCCTCACTGTTTTGCTCCATGAATCTGCCTCATGCTTCCCGCTCGCTCCCTCTCTGCCAGCTAACTCCATACCTCTGGGAAGGAGTTGTGAAATGCTTCTTGCACGTGTGTGTGCATGTGCACACACACACACAGTCATACTCTCACACAGGAAGCTTTCGACTTCCTCACTCAGAAAGCATGCACAGTCACCGACCACAGTGGCTGTGTCCAGCTCCACATTCTAAAGGACAGAAAAGTTGCGGTCCCCTTGAGTCAGATGCTGACCCAGCATTCTGCTGCCCTGTAGAGAATCAGTTTGGTTGGCAGGAGCAAAGGGCACAGCTGCTGGGCCAAGCAGGAGGTTTTGCCATAGGCCATGATCCACTTTCCCCTTCCTTCCCCACTGAGGGTTTCATCTTCCAGCAGCTCAAAGTGGAGACAAACGGAAGTGATCCTGCAGAGGACTTTACGTTGCCGGGCAGAAGAAGGATGAATTTCCCTTCCCCAGAGGTCTGCAAGTCAGGATGCATATACACATCAAGTTAGATAGAAGCTCTCTGTTCACTCGTTCATACACTAAAAGAGTGAATGAGGGTCCCGGACACTGTTCTGGGAACTGGGGCTACATCAGTGAACAACAGAGACACCCTTACCATTCTGGAACGGATCATTTAGTGGTGGGGATGGTCAGTAAATAGATAATGAGCAAAGTAATTTCAGCTAGTGGTAACTGCCAAGGAAAAAGAAGAAAGAGTGACAGAAAGGCTTTGAGGGTGGTTTTGGAAGGCTTCATTAAAGAGCGAATGTCAAGTGAGGGAACCGGCCTGGTGAAAAACCGACAAAGGATTCCCCACGTATCCCAGATGGAGCTGGATGTGTTAGAAGAATAGACAAGAAGACCAGTGTGATGGGATCTTAGGGCTAGGGAGAGGCATCAGAGAGCCTGGCCAGTCCTGTGGGGCTGGTGAGCCAGCAGGAGCAATTTAGATTTTATTCTAATAAATTAGAAGCTACTGGGGAGATCTCAGTGAAGTAGTGATGGGAATTGATCTACTGGCTCTCATAGTATAGTAATCACGTAGATTTCCAGAGACAGTCCCTTCGCAAAATCCACCAGTGCTCATAGTGATTCCTCCATCTTTTTCACTTCCTTTCTGGCGGGTGAATGGTCAGGTGCACTGGAAAACAGACAACAGTACAGCCTCTGCATACAGCCACCAGTAGTCAGGACTCGTGGCAGAGGGGCTGCAGGGGAACATGTTTGGACACTACAGAGAATAGCCAGCCAGATCCTGAAAGTGGGAAACTCTGAGACAAGTGACCCTATTCCGTCCAGAAGTAAATATCGTCAAGATGGGGAGGGGAAGGTGTAGAGTAGCAGAGACCTGAGAAATATAATCTGCCAGAGCAGAGCAAAGATATTGTTTGGATCCTGATTTGAGCAAACCACCTCTCAAAACACACTTTTGAGACGATGGGGGTGGCAGGGGAATGTAATTCAGTTGGGGTATTACATCACCTTTAAGAATTCTTATTTATCTAGATGGGTGTGATAAAGGTGAAAGTGAAAAAGTGAAAGTGTTAGTCGCTCAGTCATGTACAACTCTTTTGCAGCCCTATGGACTGTAGCCTGCCAGGCTCCTCTGTCCATGGGATTTCGCAGGCAAGAGTATTGGAGTGGGTAGCCATTCCCTTCTCCAGGGGATCTTCCCGACCCAGGGATCAAACCCAGTTCTGCATTAAAGGCAAATTCTTTAGAAGCCTCTATGATAAAGGTATTGTGTTTTGTTTTGTTTTGTTTTGTTTTGGAGGCCTTATCACCTAGAGATACAAGCTAAAGTATTTATAGGTGACATGGCCTGATGTCTGGGATTTACTCAGTGGTAAAGAATTCACCTGCCAATGCAGGAGACTCAGGTTCAATCCCTGGGTTGGAAAGATCCTCTGGAAAGAAATGGCAACCCAGCCCAGTATTGTTGACTGGGAAATACCATGGACAGAGGAGCCTGGCGAGCTACAGTCAATGGGGTCGCAAAGAGTCGGACACAGTTGAGCGAGTAAACAAGAGCAGTCCTGTCAAAAACACCTGGAGTCGGGGAGCAGATGGAAGGAATGAGAAATAGTTAGTGGTGTTGAAGCTGGTATGGAGGGGGCTCATCATGCTCTTCTCTCTGCTTCTGGGTACCTTTGAAAATTTCCATAATAAAAGTTGTTGTTTTTATTTTAATAAGTAAAGTTGAAAAAAAATAGGTCATTCTGTGGCAGCAGTAACCTCACATCTCACTTCTGTCTTTCCTCCCTTTTCAGCATGGCAGGGAAGGCGGCCCTGCAGCCCGCCAGCCTTCACACACAACTGCTGCTCTCTCTGCCCCGCTGACCCACTCAGTCTGGAGGCCCTGGGACAGCGCCTGCCTCGAGAGGTTGTCCAGGCACTGCTGTCCACAGCGATGGTGGAGAATTGGACTCCACAGGCTCACAACCTTCCCATCAGGCTTCAGGGGCCAGCATCCTTCATCCTAGGACTGGTGGCCCTGAACAATGGCTGAGGGCCAGGGGACCCCATAAAGTTAGGCTACAGCTTTCAGGGGCCAGCAGCACTCCAGCGCCCGTGGACTATGACCACCTATCGGCCCATCCCCAGTGATGGTGTGGACCTGGCAGCCAGCTGTGGGGCCAGGGCGGCCGATGTCCTGCCCGGGCCGCACACAGGGGACTACGCTCCCTTGGGATTCTGGGTGCAGAACGGCAGCGTGCCCCAGCCCGCGGGCGAGAGCACGGTCAGCGCCCCCACCCGCCCCAGCCCCACCACCCCTGCCATGCCCAAGATGGGCGTGCGCGCCCGGGTGGCCGACTGGCCGCCCAAGCGGGAGGCCCTGAGAGAACAGAACAACCCCAGCCCCTCCCTGGACGCAGATGGCACGAAGGCCACGAAGGCGGCCCATGCCATGAGGAGCGTACAACAGAACGGACAGCCCCCCGCCGGTACCCCTACCCCGGCTTCCTCAGGGTCCAAAGCCTTGCACCGACTCGCCAGGAGGCGGTCTAAGGATGTGGAGTTCCAGGATGGGTGGCCCCGGTCCCCCGGCCGGGCCTTCCTCCCGCTGCGGAACCGCAGCAGCAGCGAGATCACCCTCAGCGAGTGCGACGTGGAGGACACGGCGGAGCCCCGGGCGGCCCGCCACACGGGGGCGCTGCCGCTCTTCCGCGAGTACGGAAGCACGTCCTCCATCGACGTGCAGGGCGTGCCCGAGCAGAGCTTCTTCGACATCCTCAACGAGTTCCGCAGTGAGCAGCCTGAGGCCCGGGGCACCCCGAGCCTCACCGAGCTCCTGCGGGCCGATCCCGGTCCCCACGTCTCGGGGGGCGGCGGCGGCGGCGGCGCAGCCAAGGGGGAGGCCCGCAACGGGCAGCCCACCAAGGACAGCCTGCTGCCGCTGCAGCCCCTGAAAGAGAAGGAGAAGGCCCGCAAGAAGCCCTCGCGGGGCCTGGGCGGTGGGGACCAGGTGGACTCGTCCATTTTCCGGAAGCTGCGGAGCAGCAGAGCCGAAGGCGAAGCGGCCCGGTGCCCCGGGGAGGCCGAGGACGGCCGGAGCCCCCCGGAGGCCAGCCGGCCGTGGGTCTGCCAGAAGAGCTTCGCCCACTTCGACGTGCAGAGCATGCTGTTCGACCTCAATGAGGCGGCAGCCAACCGGGCGTCCACGGCCCAGCGGCGGAACACGACCACCGGGGCCTCGGCCGCCTCGGCCATGGCGTCCCTGACGGCGTCGCGGGCCCACAGCCTCGGTGGCCTGGACCCCGCCTTCACCAGCACGGAGGACCTGAACTGCAAGGAGAACCTGGAGCAAGACCTGGGCGACGACACCAGCAATGACCTGCTGCTCAGCTGCCCGCACTTCCGCAACGAGATTGGCGGCGAGTGCGAGCGCAACGTGAGCTTCTCGCGGGCGGCCGCTGGCTCCCCAGGCGGAGGTGGGGGCGGCGGCGAGGTCCGCCCTCCGGAGCCCACCCTGAGCGCCTACCGCACCAACGCCAGCATCTCGGTGCTGGAGGTGCCCAAGGAGCAGCAGAGGACGCAGAGTCGCCCGCGGCAGTACAGCATCGAGCACGTGGACCTGGGCGCCCGCTACTATCAGGACTACTTCGTGGGCAAAGGTGACGTGGGGGGTGGACGGGCGGGTGAGGCATTGCTCCTTCATATTCTGTGTTCGTCCTGCCCTGGCACGGAGGATGCAGAGAGGAGCTGGGGGACTCAGTGAGCCCCGTCTCATGCAACATGCCTCAGACTGCGCTGCAGGAGACAATAGACAGGCATTTGGCAAATAAGTGCTGCGTTCAGCTGCGTGCCAGGCACTTTGTAGAGTCAAGGTATACAGTGTTGACCAGCTTAACGCAAAAATTGTGTCTTCCTAGCATACAGTGTTTTAATGGGGGAAGACAAGCAATTATGCTAGATAAATATCTAAAGTATATAAGGCGTCATGAGGTGGGAAGTGCGGTGGAGAAAAGTAAAATAGGGAGGCTGGAAAACAGTGTCAGTGTCCAGGTGTTGCGTTTTCAATAAGGAATGGTCAGGGAGGACTTTCTAGGTGGGTCCCTTTTGAGTACTGAGCTGAAGAAGGTGAGGGAGGGAACCTTGCGGGGATTGGAGGTGGTGTTCCTGGCATGGAAAACAAGTACAAAAGTCCTGGAATATTGGGGGAATAGGATAGAGGCCAGTGTTGCCGGGACAGAGTGCCTGACGGAGGCTGAAAGGAGAAAGATCACACGGGGTTTTGTGAGCCATGGTGAGGACTGCCATTTTTACCTTAAGTGAAATGGAGCCACAGGAAGACTCTGAGCAGGAGAGGGCCTTGATGTGACTCAGGTGTTCACAGCTTCCCTCTGGGGAAGGAAGCTGTAGGGGCAGAGGATCAGGGAGACCCAGGGGGAGTCTACTGCAATAGTCCAGGCAGGAAATGGTGATGGGAAAGTCTAGGATGGGAGCCCAGGAGTGAGGAGAAAGCAGGCAGATTCTGGATCCCCCTCAGAAGGTGGAGCTGCTGATGTTTGGAGGGTGTTAACATGGGGATCACACATGGTTAAACTCATTGATGCTGATGAGGCAATCCTCAGAGGCAGCAGAGCGTAGTGCAAAGACCACAAGTCCAGGCAGCCGCAGAGGCCAGGCAGGAGACAATAGAGGGAGGCAGACCAGGCAGGGGCTGTGCAGAGGGGAACTCCGGTTCACTATTGTCATCCAGGAAGTGTAGACAAACCCAGTGTTGCCATCCTTTCTAATTATCTAGATTCTCCTGAAATTCGGATTTTTTGAATATGGATTCTCCTATGTCAATTCAGAATTGCTTGTAACTGCCAGTAACAGGCTTAAACAACATAGATTATTTTTCTCCACATAAAAAAGTCTAGAGCTGTGCACCTCAGGGCTAGTATGGTTACTCCTCAGCATCAATGGAATGCCAGCCTTAGTGCATTAGCCTCCAAGCCCTCAGAGTGATCTCCTGATGCTCAAGATGGCTGCCTGAGTTCCAGCCATCACATCCATGTTTCCAGGCAAAGAGGAGGAGGAAAGGATTCAGATAGAATAACAGATTTCCTGTCAAGTCAGCACCCCTCCCCTATCTTTTTATTAAGTCAGCCCCTTTTAAGAAGAGCATTCTCAGAAGTCCTAGCCAACTGCTTCTGTTTACTGGCCACTCCAGTCTGCAAGGTAAGCTGGGAAATGTTGGTAAGACAGAGCCTCTCTCTTTTCTTCCTCTAAGAACAGAGGTTTTCTCTTAAGAAGGGAAGAATAGGTAATGAAAAGGCAGCTAGTACTCCACAGCTAATTTAAAATTTTTTGTAAAGCAGTGTCCTAGTCAAATGCAACTAATGTCATCCCTCTGGGTCATCCCTTTGTCCAGAGTACAGTCTCTGGCGCTCCACCAGTGCTGGGCTCAGCCTTGGGCTTGGGATGTATGTTTCATAGCTTATTAGCTACATGACACATTTTACCCCTTGTACTCTGTGTCCTCATGTGAGGAACAGAGATGATTGTAGCAGTATCATGTGTCCAGAAAAAAAGTGACACAGAGATTGGAAATTAAAGGATGAAAAAAGAAGTTCAGACAGTGCTAATCAAGAGAAAGCCAGTGAGGCAACATCAGTATCACACGAAATAGACTTCAAGGCTAACAGCATTTGTTAGAAGAACCAAAAGGACCGTTTCAAGTAGATTTTCTAAAAATTTACCAAGAAACTCTAGTAGTTGTGTACCTGGTAACCTGGTTGAGGGGCATATAAATAAAAAACTAATACGGCTACAGGAGTACATGAACAAATCCACAACCCATGGGAGAAGTTGAAATTCTGTCTGTCTTTGAAATTTACAAACCTAGTGGCCAGAATTGAGGGGATTTGAAAAAAATCTGGTTTTGCATTTATATTATATTAATTTTCTACCTAACCAGCAGAGAACACATATTTCATTTAGTGCACAGGAATACCTACACGGAAGGACTGTGGTAAGGATCAAAGAAGATTATACATCAAAACACTCAGTTCTTCATCAGGCAGGTAGTAAGAACTTATCATGGAGCTTTAAAAAGAAGCTGTTTTCTTTCAAAAAATAATTTCTTTGTAGCTCTGGAAGCTCAGAAATGTTAGTCATTGGTCAGTGTTTATTGAGTGCCTAGTATATTCTAGGACCTCAAGGGTACTGGGTATGCATTGGTGGAAAACAGAATGGTCCCTGCCAATGTTTCAGGGATAGATTGATATCTGTGGAGCACATTTATTCTGGAGCACATTTATTCTGTTCTTTGACCAATTGGGGAGATTGTCTAATCCACTGCAGGTGCTGTTCTGATTGGGACCATTAATTAACGTTATTTGAGCTTTCGATAAGCCTTTAATTCACCAAGAGCATCTCATGAGACTAGGAATCCTCTTTTAAACATGGAAAGCACTGGAGTGGGAAGAAATTTCTGGCAGTGTATAGATGCCCGCTTCATGGACTGAAGTTGAGACAGACTGCTGGTGGGCATGCACCAGAAGCAGGACATACTTGGGTTAGACACCAGGAAGAACTGTTTGCCTGGAAAGGTTGTAAGACAGCAGCTTTTTTTTTTTTTTTAAGCACAGACAGCTGTCATTTCAGAGAGAACAAATGAGTTCCTCCATGACTCGTTAAAGGCTCAGTCACCATAAGGAAAAAAAGTAGTGCTGAAGTTTCCTACATCTATGGGAGCATGGCTAGATACAGGTGATGCTTAGGGACTTGAGTTGTGGTCCTGTTCTGCGATGAATGTCATGCCCTGTGGGTAATAATAGCCAACACATCTCACTTGCTCCCTCTGTGCCTGGCTCTGTGCTCCCCACTTACTAACCTATTTAATCCTCACAGTCATGCTGAGATGTGAATCTGTCCTTCCTGATCCCACTCTACTAATGAGAATGCTGTCAAGTGACGTGGGCCACATGTAATGAGTCCAGGGCCCGGATTTCAGCCAAGCAGAAAACACTGTAGTCTACAATCTTTTTTTTTTTTTTTTTAGACTAGAATTGTAACTGCTTCACAAGGGCTAATTGGCAGCTAAGCCGCTGAACATTTGCAAATACGAGATAATCACAACGAGAGACTAAGTTTATTACAAGGCAGGCACCGCACTAAGCGTTTTTTTATTTGTAGCTTCAGTTCACTCTCACATCACCTCTTATGAATTGCAGGTAGCACTAGGGCCCGCTTTTTCCTAGATGAGAACATGGAGACTCAGGAAACTTCTATGACTGCAAGAAGGTACAGTAAGGTGGGCTTGACCTCTCATGGTCTCTCCATCTAGTGTGGCTGCGACCAGGCATGAAGTTTGTGTGACCAGGACCCCACAGGGCACACAAGAGCCTTCCCCGACTGTCCCCTCAGCAGGCCTGCCGTGGGACATCACCCCTCCTTCCCAGAGAGCTGGCTCTGAACTTCCTTGCTCTTCCTTCGCAGAACACGCCAATTACTTCGGGGTGGACGAGAAGCTAGGGCCAGTGGCCGTGAGCATCAAGCGAGAGAAGCTGGAGGACCACAAGGACCACGGGCCTCAGTACCAGTACAGGATCATCTTCCGGACCCGAGAGGTAGGTGCAGTCGCTCACGTTCCTGTGACATAACGCCACAGCCACTCACATTGCTGAGCCCCTACTCGGTATCTGGTTCTGTGAGCACGCGCTGCCCCTGCTTCAGCTCCTGTAATCCTTCCCACAGCCTCACAAGAGCCATCACATCAGTCCCCCCATTTTACAGACGAGAAGACTAAGACTCCGAGACATGTATGAATCAGTGGCCAACGTTGGAATCCAGTGGGTCTGACCGCAGAGCCCCGGATTCTGATATTTGCAAAAGGTTGAAGGTGGCGAGCATAAAATATAAAGGGAGAACTGTAGGCGATTCTTTCAGGATCGTGAGGTGTCCTGCAGAGTGGAAAGGCAAATGAAGGCCGCCGGTCTCAGGCAGGGTAGGAACTGGGGACTCTTAGGAGCGGGCACTGCTGTTGATGGGCTCAAAACATCCCAGCCCTGCTCCTTCCATTCAGAATAGAGGAGTCCCTTGTCCCGGCTTGGTCCAAGTCTTCCCCTGGAATAAAGGTCAGCTGTGGCTAAGGAACGAGGCCTGTTCAGGGCACCCTGTGTGATTAGGTCTCTTAAGTTTTAAGTGGCAGATAATCTACTGTCTGGGGTTTTTTGTTTGTTTGTTTGTTTTAGTTTGGCTCTCATAGACAGAGGAACCTGCCAGGCTCGTTGGAGCTTGAGAGATCTTTACTTGTGGCATGCGAACTCTTAGTTACAGCATGTGGGATCTGATTCCCTAACCAGGAGTGAAATCCAAGCCCCCAGCATTAGAAGGGCTGAGTTTTAGTCCCAGTTTTTGCCTGCTTTAAGCCAGAAGTAGAAGTCATTGGCCCATGAAACTGCAAGTCCAGGGGTAGGGCTGGCTTCAGGCATAGCTGGATCCAGGCACTCAAATGATGTCACCAGAGCTCTGTCTTCCTGTCTCTTCCACTCAGCTGGCTTTGCCGCTTTTTGCATTGTGGGTTGTCATTCTCTTCTGCAAACAGACCAGCTGCTCGAGTCTTCCCCATCTTTATACTTTCTCCTCCGCATTCTTGCCTGCTGGAGCTCTGGGAAGAACTCTGATTGGCTCTGCATGGATCACATGCCCGTGCCCCAGGCCAGTCACTGTCATCAGGGATGGTAGAGGAATGCTCCACCTTGGGTCCAGGGCCAGGCAGGGCACTGTGACTGATGGTTCTGTCAGAGCCACCTGGCGGTGCTCGAGAGGCAGTTCCTCAGCAAAAGGAGAGGGAGCTAGGCCAGCACAAACGATGGAGACTTCCAAAAAACCCAAAGGAAGACTTTCCAGAAAAGAGGCAATCATCAGCTGGGCTTCCCAGGTGGCGCTAGTGGTAAAGAATCTGCCTGCCAGTGCAGGAGACATGAGAGACGCAGATTCGATCCCTTGAGTCAGAAAGGTCCCCGGGAGGAAGGCATGGCAGCCCGCTCCAGTATTTTTGCTGGGAGAATCCCATGGACAGAGGGGCCTGGCGGGCTGCAGTCCATGGGGTTGCAAAGAGTCAGACATGACTGAAGCGACTTAGCATGCACATCAGCTGGGCAGACCCCCAAAGTTGATCTCCCTCCCCGCATGCATTACCCCATCCCCCTTGCTCCTGGCAGACATGGGAACCAGCAGGCAGCCGCTGCCAGGGAGTTTGGCTGTGGGGCCGGCCAAACCTGGACCTCATCCAGACAGCAGATGCTGCACCGAGGGCCACGGCCCCATCTCCTCACGAAGACCTTCCCGCTGAGGGGGAATGAGAGGACACACAGGCTTTGTGGCAACGCAGGGGAGGCAGCCCCCAAAACTTGGCATCCATCCCGCAGGTGGTCCCCATCCCCCTGTCTCCCTAGCACCACCCCCTGCCCTGCCTTTCTGGCCAGATGAGCGCCAGGGCAGAATGTGAGGTGGCAGCTCGCCCTGCGTCAGGGTGTTTGACATATGGGGAGTGGCCAGGTGAGGTGACAGCAGCAATCATATACTAATAAATAATATTGCGGCTGCTGTTACATTGCAGGTCCACTTCACACTGCGTGTCAGGCATTTTCTGTACTTGTAATGTGCATTCACTCACTTAAATGTCATGGCAGTTGTACAGTGAAGGCACTATAATCCTTCTCATTGTAATGATGAAACAGGCACAGTCAGGGTAGGGGATTTGCCCAGAGCACCCTCAGTGGGTGACAGGGCAAGGTGTCAGCTCATGCCCCGGCCACCCCTCGGCCGCCTCGGGTTCCTCTGACTCAGCTCAGGCTGTATGTACATCAGACCCATCCATGAGTTATGACCTCAGTTTCATGCCAGCGTTTTATTGTGTGTGTGTTTTTTTTTTTCCATGAAGACAGAACATATAGAATGATTTTTTTTTTAATGTACCAGACTTTGCTTTTTTTTGTTTGTTCTTTTGTTTTGATTTTGGGATTTTTTGGCCATGCTCTGTGGCTTGCAGGATCTTAGTTCTCTGACCAGGGGTCAAACCCAGGCCTCGGTAGTGAAAGCACAGAATCCTAACCACTGGACCACCAGGGAATTCCCCCAGAATTGGTTGTGCACACTGAGAGGCGTGGAGATGCTAGGTCAGGGTGTAACATTTTTCTGTGGTTCCTGTTCAGTAGGTTTGAAACCGACTTGGTGCCTTTACTGGATTATGCCTACTTCCACACACTTCCCACCCCCAATACCCATAAAAACTAGTCTCTGAGCCACCCCGGGCTGGAAAAGGTCCTTGGAGCTCAGGGACACAGGTGTGGAATTCTCCCCTTGACAGAGATTTACTCAGCACCACCACCAGCCAGCCCTGCACTGGGCGCTGAGGAAACTGCAGTAAATACAGCAGAGATGCTCATGCCTGGGGAAGGCAGACAGTACATAGATGGCCTAGCGAATTACGCACTGTGGCGTATGCTGACAAGGTGGAACAGAAAGCAAGGAAGAGATAAGGGTGGGCGTGGTGAGATGTTTAGACCAGATAGTCAAGGGCGGTGTCCCTCAGGACGTTTGAGTAAAGGGCCTAAAGAAGAGAGAAGGAGCCATGGCGACATGCCGAAGAATGTTCCAGGTGAAGGGAACAACCTGCGCAAAAGTCCTGAGGCAGGAAGTGCCTGGTACAGTCACCTAGTGGTTGTAAAACCTTAGACGACTCCTCTCAGAGCTTCCATTCCCTCCGTAGGATCCCTGTCTCTCAGGACTGTGGCGTAGGCTTGGTGAGGTTGCCCATAACGTGGGCACTGCTGGGCTTGGCACTTGGGGAGGGCCCACAGTTAGCCTTTGGCGGGGGTCTCAGTTTCCCATCCCTTTGTCACATTCCAACCAGCCCTGTTAGTTCTGGCCCAGCGTGAGATTCACAGCCACAGATGGGCGTTTCTCTGACCTCACACATGTGCAGGCCACATGGGTATTCAGTCCTGGGCCCAGCCCCTCACAGAGCTGCCTGTTGGACACTCAGGCCTGAGGACCTTGTCATCGGGAGGAAGGGGCAGAGGCCAGCAAGGGTTCCATTGCTCCTTCCAAAGGCCCTTCCTGGGACTTCCCTGGCAGTCCAGTGGCGAAGACTCCACACTCCCAATGCAGGGAGCCTGGGTTTGATCCCTGGTCAGGGAACTAGATCCCACATGCCACAACTAAGAGCCAAACACAGCCAAATAAATATATATTTTAATTTAAAAGAAAAACAAGCAAAGGCCCTTCCTGCCGTGGCAGCAGAGGAGTCACATAACCCCAAAGTAGAAAGGACAATAGTCACAGGAGTGGTTAACACTTTTAGCGCATGTTCCTGATGTGTGCTGGGCCAAGTGTTATATTCATTGACCTTTCACAGCCTCTCAGTAGTCCCTGGATGTGGGTTCCATGGTCCCCATTCCACAGATGAAGATTCTCGAGGCCTAGGCAGATAATCACTTGTCAGGGTCCACAGTGGCAGAGCCAGGACAGGAACCCAGACTGCCTGCGTCTCCAGCCCATGCTCTTAACCTCTAGCCACTCACTCTAGGGCTGAGTTTGAATCCTGGCCCTGTGACCAGACAGCCTGGGGTTCGGTTGAGCTCTGCCACTCACCAACCTTGTGGCCTTAGGCAGATGGCTTTGCCCCTGGACGCCTCCATTTCTTCATCCATAAGATAGACCTGTACTGTCTGCGTGCTGTCTCCAGGAAAGGCGGGAAGGCTCCCCTGGAGTGGCGCACGCGAGCTGGGAGCACACGGCTGCTGGGCAGCGAGTGTCTCTGAACGGAAGGTGCTGTGATGACGCTGAGGTTTTGGCTGTCGCTCTTTGCCGAGAGGTCAGAGGGCCGTGCTGGGGAGTGAAGGTCAAGCTCATGGACAGAGTTCTGTCCTTCTCCTGCCACACACTTGTGTCTTGGGGGCCAGAGCGAGGGGCCCAGGCTGTTTTCCAAGCCAGCTGGCTGGCCCGCCCCAGATGGCCGCCCCCAGCCACCAGGGAGACAGAGTGGGCCCACGTCTCCCAGCAGATGGGACCGGAGCGTTGGCAGCGCCAAGCTTCCCGCCAGGGCGGGAACAGACTGGAGCTGGGCTTCGGTACTGCACACCAGAACGTCAGCCTCACCCGCCCTGAGCCTAGAAAGGACAAGCTCCAGGTCCAGGCCAGGGCAGCCCTGCCCTGAGCCCCTGGCTGGCAGGACACGGGGACTGCCAGCAGCGAGGGGCTCCCTGGCCCAGTGGGTTCCCTTTGGCTCCCAAACATGAGCTTTTGACAGCCTTAGTTTTGTTAGGGTTAGAGGTTTGGATTCTTTTTCGTTCTTTATTGAAAAAAGTAACAGTCGCTCATTAAGAATTTAAAGAGAATTTAAATGTATACACAGTAAAAAAGGAAGAATCTTGTATTAAGTGCAGAAAACAAGGGTAGTAGTGAAGCTCATTTGGGACCTCACTTGTGTTCAGGGGGTACCTCTGTTGGTGTGATGTTATCTCCAGAACATACTTTAAGTGAGGGGAAAAAACAAACTGTAGCTTCCTAATAAGGTTAAATTTTCTTTACATTTTTAACAACACATATGGCTTTGTGTAAATACATTTGTGTACTGTGACAACAGCTAACGTATTGAGTGCTCACTTTGTGTAGATAGATGGTAATAAGCACTGTATAAATTTTTCTTATTGAATTTATTTTTTTGACTGTTCCGGGTCTTCACTGGGGTTTTCAGGCTTTCTCTGGTTGTGGTGCACGGGCTCCTCATTGTGATGGCTTCTCTTGTTGCGGTTCCTGGGCTCTAGAGCACAGGCTCAGTAGTTGTGGCACACGGGCTTAGTTGGTCTGAGGCATGTGGGAGCCTCTGGGATCAGAGACTGAACCCCCGTCTCCTGCATCGGCAGGCGAATTCTTTACCTCTGAGCCACCAGGGAAGCCCTTTGTATTGAATCTTTACAACCCTTTTTGGCAGGCGCTGTTATTCCCCATTTTATCAGTAAAAGGCACAGAGAAATTCAGCAGCTTGCCAGAGTCACACAGCTGGAAGAGGGGGAGAGCCAAGATTTGAACCAAGGCAGACCGATTCCCAAGGGACCTCCCGGAAAGAACTCCAGGAGAGTGGACCAGCACGGAGGAAGGCATGGGTGCTTCTGAGTTGGAGGCTGGTAGAGAACAGCCTGCACGGGTGGGAACCTCCTTGCTGGCATGGCCCTGAGGCCCTTTAACAGCCCAGTGAGATGATGCCAGGTGTCATGAAGGGTGTTGCAGGCCGAGTGATGAGTGTAGATTTTATTGGGAGAGAGATGGACTGCTGTCAGCGCCTTCTGCACAGAGGAGAGACATGATCTGACTCAAGCGGCTATGGGAAGAATGGATTGGAGTCAGGTGGAGACCAGGGAGACCAGGAGAAGGCTGCTGTCAGTCCAGGTAGGACAGGACCAGGTGGAGGGCGGAGGTGGCTGCACGTTGCAGCTGCCAGTGCCCTACTTATCATCCCTAGCAGAGAAGTACAGTCTGGGAGCTTTTCAACTGGTGGCTTTTGGTCAAGTCTCAGAGCCAAAAATGTGACGGTAGGCCACCTGTCTCCAGTGCGGACGAAAACGAGGACTTCTGGGCCACACTGTCTCTTGTCTCCAGCAGAGGGCGCTGTGGGACAGTGTCTGTAGGATTCAAAGGCACTGATCCTGTGGGTCCATGAGTGGAAATTCACAATCCCAGGGCCACCCAGATTGACAGAGCAAAGCATCCATATCATGGCTTTTTCATGATCTATTTCAAGACTATCCTGCCTATGATAAGAGAGTTGTTTGTTTATAACTGGGAACTCCCAACCATGAGATCATCTCCTTTCCACGCATGCCTCTTGCCCAGGTCCTGTTTGGCAAGGGCAGGCTGTGTGTTTAGAGGCAATGTTGTGACATGTTCTTTTTGCTGTCTCTCGGCGTCTGTTGACTGAGGGTGAGCGTGTTTTTCCAGTAATGCTGAGCCGCCTCAGTCTCTTAAACTACAGCCCCACGTGTGTTTCCGGGGCCACAGCAGTCCCCTCGGGGGAGGATTCTTTCCCTGTCCTGCTGTAGACCAGGGAGTCATCTCACAATGGCACCAGAGCTGCAGTGCCGCGCCCAGGACATGGCGAGCCCGGCGGCCAGCAGCGCTCTGTGGGTGGGAGCCTGAGCTAGAGTCAGTGAGGACGTGCAGCAGGGGCTCTCAGACAGGGCTGCCATGTGTAAATGGGCACAGCCACTGGGAAAACTGCTTGGCAGTTCCATAAAAGTGGAAATTAACATGCCTGGTGACTCAGCAGTTCCTCTCCTAGGTATAAACCCAGATGCAAATGTGTTCATGTGCTCTGAGAGGTGCTTCTGTGACTGTTCCTAACAACACTCTTCGCAGTTGTCAAACACTGGAAGCAGCTTCCACGCTTATCAGCAGTAGGATGGGTTAAATCCATCATGGTAGAGACGGCAGCCTCTTGCAGCAACCTGGTCCCATCTCATAGCTGTGGCATTGTGAGAAAGAGGCCAGATAGAAATGAATATAAACACATGAAGCTCAGAAGTGGGCTGAAATAAATCATGGTGCGAAGAATTAGGATAGGATCGCTCTTGTTCTTGTTGAGTCACTGCGTGGTCCCTGACTCTGCAGCCCCATGCATGCACTGTAGCCTGCCAGGCTCCTCTGTCCATGCGATTCTCTAGGCAAGAATGCTGGGGTGGGTTGCCGTTTCCTTCTCCAGGGGATCTTCCTGACCCAGGGCTCGAACCCGCGTCTGGCACACTGGCAGGTGAAGTCTTTCCCACTGAGCCACTAGGGAAGCCTAGGGTTGCTTTTAGGGAGGTGAAAAGGGACACAGAAGAGTGTTTTGGAGACTGGTAATGTGTTTCTTCATCTGGGTGGTGATTACCTAGATACTCACTCTGTGCTAATTCCTCAAGCTGTGCTCACATGTGTGGTGTACTCTTCTGGAGTGCATTATATTTCAGAGGGAAAAAATTACTCAAAGAGAAAAATCGTGAGCTCTGGAGACGTCACACCTAGGGTGGAACCCTGGTTCAGCCTCTTAGCTGTGGTGACCTTGGATAAGGCACCTAGCATCTTAGAGCTTCAGTTTTCTTATCAGTAAAAGGGAGATAGTAACATTCCCTTCCCCCAACAGACCGACACATATACTAGTAGTTACAACTACTGTCATGCCTGAGTACAGGGCAGTTGAACTGTGCTTTCATAAATGTGACTTGTTATTGATAGATCTGTTAGAAGTTACTTTGTCTGCAAAGTCACAGAAAAGATGACTATAGCTAAAACAAATGCGGGTTATTTTAATTATCTAACAGGAAATCTGGAGGTAGGAAGTGGCAGGGACTGAATTCTATGTGATTTTGTTGTTGTCTCATTCCTAATGATCCCAGGGTGGCTGTCGCAGCTTCAGACATCTTATCCTCATACCAGCGTCCTTAGAAAAAAATGAGCAGGTGGAAAGGGGCTTTTTAAACCAGGGAAGAAAATCTTTACCAGGAAAGATAATCTGCCACAGATGTCTTCCCCAAGCTGAATTTCCTTCTCATTTCAAAAGGCCTGGATCTAGTCATGTGGCCACCTGTAGGAGAAACTTGGAAAGCAGCCTCTGGGGAAGGAGAACGCGATGGCCGTGATTGGCTTGACTAAAGGTTTTGTTTTGTTAAGCAATTTAGACAGTGTGTATTTCATAATTTACTGTTACATTCCATCAGGATATTTGTTATGACAGTCCAGATAAAACATGTATCTTTGGAAAAAAGCTTCAAATGCTTAGTTTCATAACACGTAAATATAATGTACATAACAAAGATATAGCAAGAAACTGCCACCTACCCACCAGGGAAAAGACCCTGGTGCTGGGAAAGGCTGAGGGCAGGAGAAGGGGGCGACAGAGGATGAGATGGTTAGATGGCAACATGGACTCAGTGGACATGAGTTGGAGCAAACTCCGGGAGATGGTGAAAGACAGGGGAGCCTGGGCGTGCTGCAGTCCGTGGGGTCACAGAGACAGACACGACTGAGTGGCTGAACAACAGCATCAACCCAGAAACTGCCGTATTCATCATTTCTGGAACACCTCTGTATTGGCCACGATGCTTTCAGCTCTAAGAAAACTTAAGTTTGTAAAGTGCCAGATAGTAACTGTCTTAGGTTCTATGGGGCATATGGTCTTCTTCAGACTATTGAACTCTGCTAATGTAGTGTGCAGGCAGCCACAGGTAAAACAAGTGTTTTTTTATTAGTATTCTAATAAAACTTGACTTTATGGACACTTAAGTTTGAATATCATATACTTTTCACATCACACGATGTTAATTTTTCAACCATTTAGAAATGTAAAACATGGCAGGCAGTGGGCCAGATCCAAATCACTTGTGGAAAAATGAACAACCCGACCAAAGCAAGGCGCTGCAGCAGTGAAGTGAGGGGTGAATGCTGGTAGCCAACCTTTTATTTATTCATTTTGCAGCACAGTTCAAAAAATAAAAATTATAATGATGATAGTATCTAACATGGAGCTCTTCCTGTGTCTCAAACACTTATTCTAAGGACTTCAAAAATATTAACTCATGTACACCTCAAAGCAATCCTAACATATTGTTATTATCACTTCTTTTTTATAGAAAAGGGAACTGAGGCACGGAGAGGTTGAGTGCATGCCTCGTGCTAGAATCTGAGCCTGGGCAGTTGGAGTCCTGAGTCCACGCTCTTAACCTCTGTGTCATGTTGCTTCTACTAGAAAGATAAAGATAGTGAAGACCATGTAGGATTCTCATATAATTCAGCTGCAGTATAAATTGCAACCTGCTCGGCAACCTGCCCAATATCAGTTCAGCTCTGCAACCTGCTAAAACAACACTAACATATTTCTTTCTGTAGTATTGTGTTTTCAGCTTTTTAAAAAATTATTGTTTAGTTGCTAAGTCATACCTGAGTCTTTTGTGATCCCATGGATTGTAGCCCACCAGGCTCCTCTCTGTCCATGGGATTTCCCAGGCAAGAATACTGGAGTCGGTTGCCATTTCCTTTTCCACTAAGTAAAGGTTTTAAAATCTGACTGCACATCAGAATTTCCTGAGAAGTATTAAAAGAGAATAGGTATGTAAATACACAGATATGTAAGTGTGTGTATACTACATACATACATACAAGCCTGGGCCCCGCCACCAACCAGCTGAATCAGAGCCATTGGTGGTGATTTTGACAGGAAATGAGTGCTACAGTTAAAGACCCACGACGGTACTGGTGTCTGGGGCAGGCAGGTGTTTTACCTGAGTGTGTGGTAATAGACTTCCCTGGTGGCTCAGATGGTAAAGAATCCGCCTGCGATGCAGGAGACTCGGGTTCGATCCCTGGTCAGGAAGATCCCCTGGAGAAGGGAATGACTACCAACTCCAGTTTTCTTGCCTGGAGAATTCCACAGACCGAGGAACCTGGTGGTCTACAGTCCATGGTGTCTCAAAGAGTTGGACGTGAGTGAGCAACGAAATGCACATTAAGTAATACATGTACATGTATTACTGTGATAACGACAGTGAAAGTGTCTGTTAGCATGCCGACGTGGTAGTCCCTATTTTATTCACTGTACCTTTTATTACCTGACACAGTCCACCTCCCCACCTGCGTATCAGCTCCAGGAAGACAGGGGTCTTTGTTTTTTCACCACGCTAAAGAGGGCGCTGGGACAATATTTATTGAACAAACAAAGGCTGTTCCATCCACTGTCCCAACACTCCCTGGGAGCTGAGGTGGAGCGATAGGAAGTCACTTGGTCAAGATCTCACAGCCAAGGGGCAGCAAGTTCAAGTTCTTTCAGACCCAGTGCTTTCCAGCCCCAGAGTCCAAGCTTCTGACCATCACACATGTTGCTGTGAGAACAGAACAGCCTCGTGGGCCCTCTCTCCTTCCTTCCCGCGTCCTGAGAGCCTCGTCTCCCCCCCTTCTCCCTGGAGCAGCTCACCACCTTGCGGGGCTCCATCCTGGAGGATGCCACACCCACCGCCATGAAGCACGGGACTGGGCGGGGCCTGCCCCTTCGGGACGCCCTGGAGTACGTCATCCCTGAGCTCAACATCCACTGCCTGCGCCTGGCTCTCAACACTCCCAAGGTGACAGAGCAGCTGCTGAAGCTCGACGAGCAAGGGGTAAGCCAGGGCCCGGGATGGGTGGGGGTGCAGGGGCAGCAGCCTGCAGCCCCACTGCCCAACTCTCTTCCATCTCACTTTTTCTTTTCCTCCAAAGAACAGAAATCCACTCAGGCTAGTTCCAGTTAGAGGAGGAACCTTCTATCAAGTTCTAGGGCTGCCAGGAGCCGGCATGTGACTGCTGGGGCTCCCAAGGGAGATAGTCTAGGACTGAGGCAGCCACCGGGTCCCCATGTGTGTCAGTGTTTCCACTCCCTCACTGCATACTGCCTCCCGCAGCTCCCAAAGGTGCTCTTAGGATGAGAGCCTTGTACCGGCCCCGGCTAGCTGACCCTCAGTCCCAGAAGAGCCTCTCCCGGCCCCACGCTTAGGTCACGTGACTGCCCGTGGTCCAGTGACCAGGGCATCAGGGACACGTAAAGCAAACATGGCTACCAGGGCTCGCCCCCCAAGAAGTAACGTCGACCCCACTGAGCCCTCCAGAATGGCCTTTTGCAGAACCCTAGCCAGTTCCAGCCCACCTACTGTATGAAGCCGGCCAGGGTGGCCGTCTTTCCCTCGAGAGAGCGCCACCCTCCACCCTTGTGTAGAAAGCCTGGGCGTGGTGGTGGCGCCCCTTGCAGTGCCCCTCTGGAAACTCGGAAAGGGAGAGGGATGGCCGGGACATGCCCCCACACCTCTTTTCTTCTCTGGCTGCGGCACTGAACCCCCACGTAACCCCAGCAGCCAGGGAGAGCCCCCTCTGTCCCACGCCCTCCTCCGTCTCTGCCTGGCCTGCCTCCCTGACGCCACTCTCGCCTCTGCAGCTCTGCCGGAAGCACAAAGTGGGCATCCTCTACTGCAAGGCCGGCCAGAGCTCGGAGGAGGAGATGTACAACAACGAGGAGGCCGGCCCAGCCTTCGAAGAGTTCCTCTCCCTCATCGGGGAGAAGGTCTGCCTGAAGGGCTTCACCAAGTACGCCGCCCAGCTGGACGTCAAGAGTAAGTGGCCGCAGTGGGTGGCCTGGCGGGGGGAGCCCTAACCAGCCCACTTATCCCATGGGCCTACGGTCCAAAGGCCCGGTGATACCCTGGGGAGGATGCAGGGCAGCGGGCATTCGAGGACTTGGCTAATGACAGTGTGGGTGGTGCAGGCACTCTGTATAAGAGTGTTGCATATTCTATTAAAGCCTGAAGATTGTCCTGCTGTGTGTCTCAGCACCTGCACTCCCAGACACATGCTATGAGATCCCGAGCACGTGCGTGCCCGGGTGGGTCCTGAAGGGGTCACAGCCACAGACACCTGCATGGTGCCCACTGTGCCCAAGGACCCCAGGGATCACAGTGCTCCTGGCCAGTCAGCCAGATCGCAGCCAGCTGGAGGTCACCTGGCCCTGGTGTTGGCCAGCCATGGCTTCAGTGACTTCACCTGTCACAGCTTATCCCCAGGGATGTGAGCCCCCAGGAACAGACATTCCTTGGTCTGTTCTATTGCTGCTTCCCTCGCACCTGCAAGTAAGTAAAGCTGGGGTCCTAAGGGGCCAAGGCATAGGCCTCCGGGGTGAGTGTGGCACCCTGGAGTGAGTCGCAGTGCGGCCTGGGGGTTCCCTGAGACATGGAGCGGAAACCAGCTCCTGGTGTCCTGCCTGGACAGGAAGGAGCGACTCAAGGTGATAGAAGAAAATGTGGGGAACCTGACCTTGTATCGGGCGCAGGCCTGGACAACAGTGTGACCTGAGAGGGGTGAGTTGGAATAAAATAGACAAAGAAGGAACAAGAAGTGTGTTCCAAGAAAAAGAAAGGTCCCAAGGCTTCAGGGAATAAATGGGAAGGACGAACTGAGGGAGGCCAGCAGGGGCCTTACATGTAGGACCTTTACTGCTAAAGATTAGTGATTTGGGTCTCTTTCCTATGAGAATTTTGAAACTCATAAGAGGCATCATTGAATACTATTAAGAAAACATTCTGGAAACTTCCCTCATGGTTCACTGGCTCTGACTCCACACTTCCAGTGCAGGGGCCCCGGGTTCAATCCCTGATTGGGGAACTAAGATCCCACATGCCAGGTGGCCCAGAAAACAACAAAAAAGAACAGTACATGGCATGTCCAAAAATTTTTGAAAAAAAGAAAACACTCTGGAGTCAGATAGTCTGAGTTCCAGTTCAAGCCCCACCACTCACTGCAGTGTGTAAGCCCTGGGGTGAGTCACTCCATCCGTGTGCCTCAGTTTCCCCCTTGGAGTCCACAGTCAGGTGGGTTTCTCCCCGGTCATAACACCCTGCCGTTAGAGAAGAAAGTGTCTTCATACTCGGGATTATCAGTTCCTTCTTCATAGTTTGGCAATCTGTATATGCATCTCTAAGTAATAGAATCCATTTTGCTTGTTTGGGGATATTAAGTGAATGGAATTATACAGTTTGTGCTCCTTTGTGTCTGGCATCTTTCGTTCCACATGGCATTTGTAGGATTTGCCCATGTGGTGGCCGTGACTCATTCATTTTCATGGCTGTGTATTTTTCCACAGTATGAATTGTTTATCCCTGGGACTGACATATTGAGACTAGTTGTACCCGTATCCTGGGGTACTCATGTATGACTTCTCTAGGCTGTGATCCTAGGAGATAAAGCGCTTGGGTCATCAGTGAAGCCTGTCTTCAGGTTCAGCAACTATTACTAAAGTTTTCCGGAATGATTGTACCAATTTACACACCTCAGCAGCCGCATATAGGGTTCTGGTTGCTCCACACCCTCACCAGCCCTTGGCACTGTCAGACTTTGAAAGGTTTACCAGTCTGGTGGGTGCTTAATATAAGATTTCCTTTTTATCCAAATTTACTGAAATTTTATTGTTGTTGCTGTTGTTGTTATTGTAGCTGTGTGACATGTGGGATCTTAGTTCCCCAACCAAGGATCAAACCCACATGCCTTGCATTGGAAGGACAGAGTCTTAAATTACCGGACCACCAGGCACATCTCTAAATTTACTGAGCTTTAAAGGGTGAAGTTAAATGAAAACATCAACTTAAAAACTAACACAGATGGCGTGTGGGACATGGCAGGAGCCCAGAGGTTTTGGAGACGTGGTGCTTAACTGGTGTTTCTGTTTCAGCCGACTCCACGGGAACCCACTCCCTCTACACAACGTACCAGGACTACGAGATCATGTTCCACGTCTCCACCCTGCTCCCGTACACCCCCAACAACAGGCAGCAGGTCAGTGGGGCCCAGGGTGGGGGCTCCAAGTGACTTCTGGTTGATGCACAGCTGAACCCAAGGCAGCTTCCCTCCCTACAACCTTTGGCTGGCTGCTAGCCCAGCACCGGCTCTCCTCAGGCAGCAAGGTGGAGGTCTTCAGCCCTGGAGACCCTCTCTACCACGGTCTCATCACCTGGGGCTTGGAGACTAGATCAGGTGTCATTCAGTGTCACTTTTTTGTTCTGGCTATTCCTTGGCCACCCTGCTACCCCAGCTTCTCTCAAGGGTCTCTTGAATCATCAGGGGTCCTCTGGGGAAGACCCAAGTGAATCAGTCAACATTATTTTGACTGCAAGTGACAGAATACAAATCGAATGAGTAAAAGCGAAAAATGAGATTTACCGAGTTATATAATTCCCAAGTATAATTCCAATACTTTGGCCACCTGATACAAAGAGCTAACTCATTGAAAAGACCCTGATTTGGGAAAGACCGAGGGCAGGAGGAGAAGGGGGTGACAGAGGGTGAGATGGTTGGATGGCATCACTGACTCAGTGGACATGAATTTGAGCAAGCTCCGGGAGATGGTGAAGGACAGGGAAGCTTGGGCATGCTGCAGTCCATGGGGTCGCAAAGAGTCAGACATGACTGAGCAACTGAACAACAGTTGTCAAGTACTGGGAGAGGGCTGGCTTTAGGTGTGGCTGGATCCAGGGGCTCAGACAGTGTCAGGAGTTCTTCCCATTTCTCACCTCTGCTTTTATTCTTAGTGGTTATATTCACGGACCTTCCCAAGGAGTGGCAGCCCTCACCTTACATCCCACCAGCCTAGCTCCCTCAGGAGAAAGAGAGCTCTGCCTTGCAAGTGTCCCAGAAATGTTTCCGGGCTGAATCTCATTGCACCACCCACTTGCCAGGCCCAGGGCAGGGATAGAATAGACTGGCCAAACCTGAAGCATGTGCTCACCCCTGAGAGGGCCAGTGGGAGGTGCTTTCCCAAAGGGGATGGACACGGCTGCCTGGAGGAGGAGGAGGTGCTAGGTGGGCACAACAGCTGCTGCGTGCCACCAAGACCTCCTCTCCTGGACACACCATGCGTGTCCAGGAGCTGTTTCTCATGAACGGAAACCCTACAGGCTTTTGATGGCTTAGGAAGTGTGTATTTTTTCCTATTGGTACGGGGTTTCCCAGGTGACTCAGTGGTAAAAAATATACCTGCCAATGCAGGAGACCTGGGTTCGATTCCTGGGTCAGGAAAATGGTCTGGAGTAAGAAGCAGCAGCCCACTCCAGGATTCTTGTCTGAAGAAGCCCATGGACAGGGGAGTTGGGCAGGCTGCAGTCCATGGGGTCACAGAGTCGGACACAGCTGAGCACACACACCACACCACCGCAGGTGGCACTGTGCATTCTGCTGACCATTTTTATGGTCAGACGTCAGTGATTTTTAGAAAGTTCACCTAGTAGCCGCTGTAAGAGCATTGCTCTCATTGAGCATGAGTTGGCGTTCTTGGTCTGCCACTTCCTCACTATGTCATCTCACCTCCCTGGGCCTCGGGTCCCTGCTCTGAAGTGGGCAGAACAATAGCACCCATATCTCAGGGTCATGGGGACAGGACCCTGCGCTTGTGTGTGAAACCAGAGCTCGTGGCAGGGCCCAGCACAGGAGGTACACGAGAAACAGCTGAGCGTACTCCTGGAGGTATGGTGGGGAAAGCTTGGGGTGTGGGAGTCAAGCAGAAATGGGTTCAAATCACAGCTCCTCCCTCCATGACTCTGGACTGAGGGCAAGACGTTTAACCCCCGTGAACCTAACTTCTCTCATCAACAAAAGGAGGTCAGATGAATTAATCCCTCACAGGACTTGTTGTAAAAGTAAAATGAGGTTACAGCTTTCATATGTAGGTGTAAGACGCCTGGTTCAGGGCTGGTCACAATAAATGGGTACTTAAGCAGTTTAGTTTAATCCTGTGTAAAACACACAGAGAGCCAACGGTTCAGCAGTGTGTATTGTGCCACTTAAGTGTGACCAGATTTCACACTCCCGGCCACCTCACATAGAGTTGCATGCAACCCCCTCCTCATTGGCAGGAATTCCTAACAGTTACATGAAGGCTAAACTTCTATACCTAAGAACAATGTGGGGCTTCCCTGGACATCCAGTGATTAAGACTCTGCACTTCCACTGCAGGGGCGCAGGTCCGATCCCTGGCTGGGAAACTAAATTCCACATGCCCACTCGGTGTGGCCAAAAAAAAAAGAACAATGTAATTTTAGCAAGGAAGTAAAATGCGAAGAGTACATCATCGCCTTTGAAGATGACAGTTTTTCTCAGAGGCCATGACAGGCAGCAGGGAAATGACGGGGTTCTTGTGGGCTGATCTGAGGCTATCACCCCAGTCTTCTCAACTCAGGTAGCCAGAGATGGGCCCTGCTAGCGGTCTCAAGGCTGCCTCTGCCAGAGTCCATGAATGTGACCTTGAGCAAGTCAAAAGCTGCCAGACCGTGCTGTCCTCCAGCTGACGTTTCTTGAGCACCCGCTGTGTGCCAGGCCCTGCTCTAGGCCCTGAGGATAAAGCACCTGGCAGTGAACAAAGCAGACAAAATCCTTGTTCTCCAGGAGTTGCCACGTTAGTGGGGAAAGACAGAAACAAAAGGAAGAGCGGCAGCCGCTTGTTAAGATGAGTGTGGACGAGTAACACACTATTACTTGAGTAACGGGCAGAAAAGCAGAGGGGGTGACATAATGGGTAAGACAGTCAAGGCCCTGTGGGAGGGTGACATTTCAGCCCAGACCTGAAGGAGGGCAGGCAGGAGCAAGCCGCGTGGGGATCTGGGAGAAGAAGTTCCAGGCCTCAGGATGGTCCGCGGGAGCCTCAGGAAAGGAAAGGTTTCTGATTCATTCAAGGAACAGCAGGAGGCTGGTGTGGCTGGGGCAAAGGGGGAGCATGGCAGGAGCCAGCAGAGAGGTGATGGGCCAGGTCATGAACCTGGAGCCTACCCTGACGTTTTCCTCTCCCCCGCCACTGTCTCCCCACCACCAGCTGCTGAGGAAGAGGCACATAGGCAACGACATCGTGACCATCATCTTCCAGGAGCCCGGGGCGCTGCCGTTCACCCCCAAGAACATCCGCTCCCACTTTCAGCATGTCTTCATCATTGTCCGGGCCCACAACCCCTGCACTGACAACGTCTGCTACAGGTACACGCCCCGCCCCTCCCCCTGCATGCACAGGGAGTCAGGAAAGCTGGCTTCCAGCAGCCGGGGAGCATGGGGGTGGGGGGAGAGAGGGCACGGCTGGCCCAGGCAGGCAGCCGCCCACGTTTCTTGTCCGTGCTTCAGTAGGTGAGCTCTGCTCACTCATACCCACACGTCCTGAGAGAGTGGTTCTTAACCAGAAAGGGCCATGTCATCCCAGTTTCGACAAAGAAACCATCAGGAATTTGTTTTTGCCTGGAGTCTTTTGGCTGCAAGTGACAGAAAACCCATCTCAAAAAGGCAGTCACAGGGCTTCCCTGGCAGTCCTGTGGTTAAGACTGTGCTCTTCCAGTGCAGAGGACACAAGTTTGATCCCTGGTCAGGGAACTAGGATTTCACATGCCTCATGGTGCACGAAAAAAGAACATAAATAAATAAATGAAGAGGCGGTCTTACATGCTGGCTATCATAAATGACACATTCAGGCCCACCTGGAGGTGTTCCAGTTCCCTGTACATCATTTCATTTGCTGGCAGCTCCATGCTTAGCATCTTGCCAGCTGCAGACCCAGCAGAAAGAGAGCCTACTTTTCCCAGGAAAAGAAGCCCCAGAACTGAGGCTCATTGATCCACGTGAGGTCACGTGCCCATCCCAGAGCAAGACTAGCAGCTGTGCTGGGCATGGGGCGTGTGGCTGAGAGGCACCAGAGTGTGGCCCAAAGGAAGACTGGAAGATGCAAGGATGGAGGCAGGGAGACAGGGGCGGCCCCCTCGGGAGACAGAGCTGAGGGTTCTTAATTTGAAGATCAATAAGTGACACAAGGGACTTCCCCGGTGGTCGTGGCTGAGGTTCCACGTTCCCAGTGCTGGGGGCCTGGGTTCAATCCCTGGTCAGGGAACTAGGTCACTCATACCACAACAAAGACCCAGTGCAGGCAAATAAATAAATAAATGTATTGAATAATACTGTGTTACAAGCTTCAGTCCCGTTCAGTGTCCTCCCCAAGCGCCAGTCTCGTCAGAAGACATGGCCGGCCCCCACAGGACAAATGGAAAGTGCTCTGGGTGTGGAGTGAGGAGAGTGCGGTGGTTCTTGAAAACCATCCTATCAATAACCTGGGCCCAGGCCAAGGTCTACATTGGTCCCTGGTCAGCATCGCAGACACTGGGGCCTGGGCTTGGGAGCGTTCAGTTCAGTCGCATCCGACTCTTTGCGACCCTGTGAACCGCAGCACGCCAGGCCTCCCTGTCCATCACCAACTCCCGGAATCCACCCAAACCCATGTCCATCGAGTCGGTGATGCCATCCAGCCATCTCATCCTCTGTCATCCCCTTCTCCTCCTGCCCTCAATCTTTCCCAGCATCAGGGTCTTTTCAGATGAGTCAGCTCTTCGCATCAGGTGGTCAAAGTATTGGAGTTTCAGCTTCAACATCAGTCCTTCCAGTGAACACCCAGAACTAATCTCCTTTAGGATGGACTGGTTGTATCTCCTTGCAGTCCAAGGGACTCTCAAGCATCTTCTCCAACACCACAGTTCAAAAGCATCAATTCTTCGGCGCTCAGCCTTCTTTATAGTCCAACCCATACATCCATACATGACCACTGGAAAACCATAGCCTTGACTAGACGGACCTTTGTTGCCAAAGTAATGTTAGTTTACATTTAAAGGGGAAAAAAAAGTTTGAAATTAGATACAAAAGGTAATTTTTTAAGTTGAAGATCAAAATTCACCCTTCATCTCTTAAGTCCTCATTATCCCATTGCCCTCGCAGAGGCAGCTGCTGTTAGTGATTTCCTGATAACCTAGGCCCATACAGGCAAATGTATGGAAGTATTCCTTTTCACCTTTTTAATTAATACAAGTGGTATCATATCCCACACAATGTTTGTTCTGCATCCTGTATTTTTTCACTCAGCAGAATTTGAGAACTTTGCACACCAGTCTGTAAAGTGTTTTTCCCTTCATGACGGCGTATTATTCCATTACATAGATGCCTAAGAATCTCCCCTTATGCCTTGGCGACAGGTATTGGGGTTGTTTCCTGTCACCTGTTACTACATTCCACCTTGCAGCGCTGTTATTAACACATTCCCTCCACGTAGTTTTGTGAGGGAGGGGCGGTTGTTTGTTTTTGGCCATGCTATGCTGCCTGTGAGATCTTTGTTCCCTGGCCAAGGATTGAACCCAGGCCCTCGGCAGGGAAAGCACTGAGTCTTAACCAGTGGACCACCCAGGAGTTCTCCATAACCTAGTTTAGACTCTCATGGCACACAGCTGGGATAGGTAAGGTCCTCAGCATGGAGTTACTGGGCCAAACAGTATGTTCATAGGTGCCCTGGGTGGACTCAATGGAATTGCCAAGAACCTACCAGTTTCTTCTCATTTGAAAAGACCCTGATGCTGGGAAGGATTGAAGGTGGAAGGAGAAGGGAACAACAGAGGATGAGATGGCTGGATGGCATCACCAACTCAATGGACATGAGTTTGAGTAAACTCTGGGAGTTGGTGAAGGGAGGCTTGGCGTGCTGCGGTCCATGGGGTCACAGAGTCAGACACGACTGAGCGACTGAACTAAGCTGACCAGTTTCTTCTCTGGGCCAGATACGTGAGAGGAGGCAGGGGGATTCCAAAATGCAGGAAGGTTATGGACCATCAGGCTGGATGTGTTGCCGCTGGGAGCCAGCACACCAGGTGGAAGGCCTGCGGCCCCTTCCCCCACCCCTGCTTGTTCCCAGGACAGAGCTGCAGCTCAGAGGGCTTGTGCCTTCAGCCTCCCTGTAGGCCTGAGGTTTCAAAGATAGAGTTCTTGAACATGCGCAGACATGCGTGTGCACACACCCTTATAGCGCATCAGAGGCAGGAGGCTGCTGGGTGAGCCCTTTTCCCCTTTCTCCTAACCGTGGGCTCCCCTCTCCTACCTGGCTTATCACAGGAGCCTGCGGCCGACCTCCGCGCTTTCCGGGCCAGCCTTCATGTGGTTTCCAGAGGGTTTCTTTTTGTTCTGACGCACCAAGGTTTCTTGTTTTTTTTTTTTGCAATTCAGAATATTTTCATTATGCAACATTTCAAACGTTCTGAAAAGTACAGAGAATAACAGACACCCATGTGCCCACCACCAGATCTCACAGATGTTAACATTTTGCCGTCTTTGCTTCAGCTCTCGCTTTTAATTTTGAAGAAAGAAAATGTTAGAGATGCAACCAAACTGCCCCCTCCCACAACCCCTTTTCTCCCCTCCTGCACACACAGCTCTTCTCTGGACAGACCTTTCCCATCCCCTCTTCTCCCCATGACCCCTAGACACATTTCTGTCATAGAACTTGTCACACTGTAAGAACTAAGTTGTTGTGTTGTTGTTGTTGTTTTTTTTTTTAAGATTTATTTGCTTTATTTTTTGGCTGTGATGGACCTTTGTTACTGCACACAAGCTTTCTCTAACTGGTGAGCGGGAGCCGCGCTCTGGCTGCAGTGCACGGGCTTCTCGTTGTTGTGGCTTCTCTTGTTGCAGAACACGGGCTCTGAGGGCGTGGGCTTCAGTAGCTGCAGCTTTCGGGCTCTAGAACACCAGCTCAGCAGTTGTGGCACACAGGCTTAGTTGCTCCAGGGCAACTAAGAGATCTCCCCAGAGCACGGGGCCTGGCCCTCCTGGGTCTGCAGGAGCTCCCTCCACCGTCTCTGCACCCGCTCTGGCCCCTCCTTCCCTTTCTTCATGGGGCAGCCACGGTGATCCCTGCAGATGGTCCACCTGGCACCTGTGTTCATCAGGGACCCACAGAAAGCAGGTGCCCCCCACTCAGGGTTTTTTGGTTTTGTTTTAATTTATTTGGCTGTGTCTGGGCTTAGGTGCAGCGCACAGGATCTTTGTTATAGTGCATGAACTCTCTAGTTGTGGCGCATGGGCTCAGTAGTGACATGCTTAGTTGCGGTTGTGGGATCTTAGTTCCCTGACCAGGGATCAGACTTGTGTCCCCTGCATTGCAAGGTGGATTCTTAAGCAGTGGACCACAAGGGAAGTCCCCCACGCAGGGTTTTAACTGAGGGATTAATGAACAGGCTGATAGGTGTGGGTAGGGCTTCCCTGGTGGCCCAGATGATAAAGAATCTGCCTGCAATGCAGGGGTTCCATCCCTGGGTCAGGAAGAGCCCCTGGAGGAGGGCATGGCAACTCACTCCATTCTCACCTGGAGAATCCCATGCACAGAAGAGTCTATGACAGGCTACCCTCAGTGGGGTCACAAAGAGTCTGACAAGACTGAGCAGCTTTCACTAATAGGTGTGGGTAGGTTAAAGGAACCAGTATAGGAAAGTGAGGCACCCAGGAGCCAGCAATAGCAAAGAGCCATTACCCACCATGAGGGATGAGGTCAAAGGGCACGGGAGACATTTCTGGAAACCAGGGTGAAGTGTGGCTCTGGGAGAGGGGCCACCCCTCAGAAGCTATGGCTGTTGAGCAAAGGACCAAGGACTATAGCCACTGTCCTAGCTCGACAGGCAGGCAGTGAAGAGAAATAAAGACTCCACCCTCTCTCCCCTCCCATGTATCCTGGCCAGGGGAACCAGTGAAGCTGACACAGCCTGTGGAAACCCACCTTCCAGGGCACTGGATGGGGCAGAAGATGGCAGAGACTGGGTCTGGGGGTGCAGACGGTGAAAAGCTGGTCCAGATGGTTAAATGGGTGCTTGTTTTCACAATCGGGATGCAGAATGCTTGCTCACTGTCAAGGCCGTGCCTGGCCTGGTCCCTGCTGACCTCACCAGCCTTCCGCCGTTTACTCTCTGGGCTGTGGCGCGCCAGCCGCATCTCACCTTGCGCGTGCTCTTTCCTGTTGGGTCTTATACCTCCCATGCCCATGCCCATTGCCTGCAGCACCCTCTCCTCTGCTCTTCCTTTGGCTCCTACTCAGCCTCAGATCCCGGCTTAATTTCTCTTCCTCATAGCGCCACACCCAGAACACTAACTCCCCAGGGTCCAAGGAGAGGGCCATCCTGGAAATGCTGATCAGACACATGCCCTGGTCAAGTTGGGTGGAGGTTCAGGAGTCAGAACTTAAACAAGCCTTACACTGTGGTTAGGTTTCATGAAATAGGTTTTAATCAAGAATCTCATTACTTTAAAAATTGTCTTACAGTATGTAGTCTCTCCCCAACACCATGATCACAAGCTGACATTTTTATAGAAGGTGAATGCAGTACTTTTTAAGAAAAAACCTTCTCTTTAGTATCTCATTCTGTTTTTTAATTGTCATTGTGTAAATAGCATAATTCACTCATGGTATCCCTGGAGGCTTTTTTTTTCTTTAATTGGCTACATGTAGCAGCATGTGAAATCTTAGTTCCCCAACCATGGATTGAACCCATGCAGTGGAAGCTCAGAGTCCTAACCCCTGGACTGCCAGGGAAGTCCCTGGAGCCCCTGTAAAATTAAATGTCTTCCCCTGCTCCCTGGGTGCTCACTCTGGCAGGTGCGATAGCCTTTCTGCCTGCTCTTTGAAGTCATCGAAGATCACTCAGTGGCCCTGTAGCCACTGAGTCTCGAGCTGGTCATCGCAGCATCGTAACTGAGATTCATCAGATCTGAACCTGACTTAGCAGCCAGTCTCCTGCCTCCCAGCTCAAGGCTGCCTCCACCTGGGAACCTCGGTGGATGGGGAGCCTGCGTCCCTCTCCTCTGTGTCTCCACCTTGCACTTCCCCTCCCCCAGGCTCACTGCCAGTTTCTGACCTGTCCAGGGAAGGAGCACAAGAGGAAACAGGAAGCGGGAAATTACCACTGGAGCTGTGGTGACAGCTGCTGCAGGGACTTGCGAGTGCCTTTCTTTCTACCAGCTGAATAATTTCTGGACTCTGGGCTCTTCCGGGGCTCCCGACCCTCCTTCCAGAGCTCCCAGGCAGGAGCAGCCCCCAGTCTCCTTCCAAACTTAAGGGTCACCGAGGAGGCCACTATTCGGGGAGGGAATGGAGATGACAGGCCCACTTTTTCCACGGATTTTCCTCCCAATAAGATTCTCCCTCTCTAGTTAGCATAATGGAAGAGGAAGTTCAGGAATTTAGGGGAGAAGGTTTTAGATCATTTCTTTTATACCTTCTCATTCAGTTGCTGTATGACTTGTGTCCTAATGGCAGCTCAGTTAAAACCAAAGTAGGGGACTTCCCTGGCGGTCCTGTGGTTAAGGCTTTGCCTTCCAGTGCAAGGGATACAGGTTCGACCCCCTGGTTGGGGAGCTAAGATCTCACATGCTTCACAGCCGAAAGACCAAGACATAAAACAGAAGCAATACTGTAACAAAAATAATAAAGATTTTTTTAATGGTTCACATCAAAAAAATCTTAAAAACAACAAAAAACCAAAGTAGGAAGGGTCCCATCCTAACTTCCCCTTGTAGGGAATTTTCAAAATAACCTTTGTAGAGATGATTTACAAAGCATGTTTGTGTTACGCAAGTGTCTGAAAGAAGTAAATCACAGAATGTTCCATATCAGTCCGATTTGCCTATAGTGACACTGCTTAATGAACCGCCCCAAAAGTCCAAGGCTCACAAACATTATGATTTCTTCTTGGCTTACTCATCTGCAGGTTGGCTGAGGCCTGGCTGCCCTTGGCTGCATGTCTGCTCCAGGCACCCTCATTCTCCCTGACCAGTAGACCCCAGAGCATGTTCACTTCATGGAGAGGGCAGGTACATAGGAGGCAAGCCTGGCGCACGTGCCCATTTGTGCCTTTGCTCGAATGCCGTTAGCCAAATCAAATCTCATGACCAAGCTTAGGATGAACAGGGCGGGGATGTACCTGTCCATAAAGGTAGAGAGAAAGGGATGAATCTTTGCAAAACTATAATTCACCACAAGCCTGTATGTATGTAAAACAAGAATAACTGAAGTTGAACAGTGCTAGGAAAATTACCCTTTAAATATCAGTGGATGTTCTAACATCTGCTGCATAGGAAGTAAAAACGCATATGTGTACCGTAAGACTTTCTCCAGTTTCCAGTCTAGTCAGCTGGCAACTTACTAATTAGATGTAGACTTCCTTTCTTAGAAAGGAAACTCCTCTTTCTGATTGTGTATTTTCTTTCTAAAGGGACTCTCAAGTGCCTTTCTTTCCGCCATCTAAAAAATTTCTCCCTCCTCAGTATGGCAGTGACCCGATCCAAAGATGCTCCTCCTTTCGGCCCCCCGATCCCCAGCGGAACCACATTCCGAAAATCTGACGTCTTCAGAGACTTCTTGCTGGCCAAGGTGATTAATGCTGAGAACGCTGCGCACAAGTCTGACAAGTTCCACACCATGGCCACCAGGACCCGCCAGGAGTACCTCAAGGACCTGGCAGAAAACTGTGTCTCCAACACACCCATTGACTCCACCGGCAAGTTCAACCTCATCTCCCTGACCTCCAAGAAGAAGGAGAAGACAAAAGCCCGGGCAGGCGCTGAGCAGCACAGCGCCGGGGCCATCGCCTGGAGGGTGGCGGCGGAGGACTATGCGCAGGGGGTAGAGATAGACTGCATTTTGGGAATTTCCAACGAGTTTGTGGTGCTCCTAGACCTACGCACTAAGCAAGTGGTGTTCAACTGCTACTGCGGGGATGTCATCGGCTGGACCCCAGACTCCTCGACAATCAAAATCTTCTACGGGCGAGGGGACCACATCTTCCTCAAGGCCTCTGAGGGTTCTGTGGAGGACATAAGAGAAATTGTCCAGAGACTGAAGGTAAGGGAAAGAGCCCCTCAAGGTGCAGCAGTTCTGTGGTCTGGCAGAGGCCTTAGGAACCACTGAAGTACCTCCCTGAGCCCCGTCAATTGGCCCAGGACACTCGTCAGCCCCAAGAGAATCAGAATTGTCACTTTAAACACTGGGGGTCTAGTGGGTTCTGCAGCCTGAGTTCTCCCTGGGGAAGGCTTGGGCCAAAGATCTGAGGCTCTCCATGTCATTACCTTGAGAGGACAAAAGGCTTATTTACTCACTCTAGATGTTTAAACTCATGTTAAAAATGTAAGGATACTTTCCAGAAGAATTAAAATATTGGATTGGCCAAAAAGTTCTTGTGGGTTTTTCTGTACCTTCTTACAAAACACCAGATGAACTTTCTGGCCACCTCAACAGAATGAAAGACTTCCAGACCTTTAAAATAGAGGGGCGGAAGCAGGATATTGGGGGTGGGGTGTAAACAAGCATAAGAAAACAAAATTATGTGGCAGGAATAATTCCACATAGGTAATCACAATAAATGTAAGTGATTTAACATTCTCTGTTAAAGAACAGAGACTCACAGTCTAGATTTAAAAAATCTTACCCTAACCTCTTGGCAGCTCAGGCTCAGGCAGCTGCCAAACCAAAGGTAGCAGATTGGTCTCAAGTGAGATGACAGTTTAGTTGGTAATGGTCGTTGGAAGCATTGGGCTAAGACGTACTAAGGCTACCTCAGAGCCCCGGGTGAAGGAAAGCTGTGGTCAGTGATTGGCTCTCAGTGGGTTTAGCAGAATGTCAACCATGAAATAGAGAAGGCAGTATATCATGGGAGTTAACGGCACAAGTTCTCAAGTCAGAAGGCTTGGCTTCAAGTCCCAGCACTGCCACTTACCATCCTACCATCCACTTACCACTTATCATCCTACATCATGTAGAAATTTTAAGGACTGGATGAGTTATGTTGCCCAGGCAAGCTGGCCTGACTTAGGAGGCTGTGGTCTCCAGAGGCCGGTATCACAGCCAGCCTTCTTCACCCTTCTAGGCTTTTGCACTCGTTCCTTGAGTTCAAGTGGGATTGGTAAAGACCAGCTTTCAGCTTCCCTGACTCCACACTTCATGCCCCGCCTTAAACTACAGCAACAGCTAGTGTATAGATTTCCCATTAGGATGTGAGGTCCGTGAACAAGGGCCTCTGTTTTGCTCACTTGCTTATCTCATTTGTGTAGATCAGGGCTGGCACATAGTAGGTGTTTATTAAATGCTGATTGGTCGATTAGCTGAATAAGATGATTGACCCCTGATTGTATGCTCATGACCGATGATCTCACAGCCCTCCACCCGCCCTGTGGAGTGTAGGAACTGTTTTTATTCCCATTGGACCCATGAGGAGCATGCGGTTCAGAGAAGTCACACAGCCAGTAGGTGGCAGACTGGGATCTGAATCCAGATTTTTCTGACTCCAAAACCTATTTGTGCCCAAACTTGAGACTAATGACTAACTGCCTACTCAACCTGTGAAACTCAACATGTCTAAGAGCAAGCTCCTGATTTCGTTCCCCCTGCCTCGCGGGGTTCTCCTGTCTCATCAGAGAACAAGCCCATCACGTGAGTGGAATCGTAAGCCTCCGCACCAGCCTCACTCCTCTGTCTCTCATTCCGACGTCCAGTCTGTCGGCTCCACCCCCGGAGGCAGACTCTGCTACTCCTGCCCTTTCTGCAGCCCCTCTTGGCCTGTCCAGTAGCCTGCTTGCTGGTCTCCTTTGCCTCCTTGCTTGCGTCCCTGGGGTCTGTTCTCAGGAAGGTTGTCAGAGGGATCTTGATCATGTCCCTGCTCTGCCCAAACCCCTCAGCTCACTCCAGGTATAAGCCCGGTTCCTTATGGTGGCCTGTGAGGCCCTACATAGCCTGGCTGTCTGTCACTCTTGCCTCCTTATTACTCTCTCTGCTCCAAGAACACAGACTTCTATGTCCAGAGTGGGCTCATCGGGCAGTCAGCCTCAGGGCCTTTGCACTACCTGTGCCCTCTCGCTGGAACACGTTCTTCATCCCCACATGCCTCCCTCCCTTTCTACATGCATTTATTCAAAGGTCACCTATCGGTGAGGCCGTGTTATCCAAAATTGTAAAAACCCCCTCCACAGCCTGGGCTTGAGCTTGTTCCACCCACTTTCCCGGCTTTGTCACAGTAGCACCTACCACCATTTGATGTGTATTTTTACATATTTGCTGCGTCCTCAGCACCTGGGCCAGTGTCTGGTGTGCAGCAGACACTCAGTGACCGTGGACGGAATGCACGCATACGTGCTGTCTGTAGTAATAGCAAAAGTGGCCATTTGCAGGGGGCCAACTATCTGACTCCTTGCAGCCTTGTGCAACCTTGCATTTCTTCTTCCCAAAACCCAGTGAGGGAGATACTATTATTAACTCAATTCACGGGACACAAGGACGATGACTTCAAAGGGAAGAAGTGTTTTGACTCCCAAAGCAGAGGCCATGGTCTGGGATGAAGCCAGTCATGAGTTTCTCTTTTGAGGCACTAAACTGTAGGCTTTCCTTTCAAACAAATTTGTTTTAGCTTTTTAATCATGGAAAATTTCAAACAGACGCAAAAGTAGAGAAACTCGCCTAGTGAACCCCTAGCCTTATCACCAGCTTCCGTAGTTATCAGCCTGGGGCCCATCTTGTTTCTCCCTTCCCTCTCTCCCTTCCCCTGATAATTTTGAAACAAATCCTAGACATCCTATCATTTCATCGGTAAATATGTCAAGATTTCTCTCTAAAACATACGGCTTCTGAAAAATAACTATTTTGCCTATTATGTATTTAAAAAAAGAATAGTAATTCCTTAGTGGCATGTAAACAAGTTGGGCCATGAAATCAGTTACTGGATCTCAGTAGGCAATTTTCAAGGACAGGCTAGAAAAGAATGAGGCACTGAGGAGGCACCTGGTCTCATGGAGCTTTGTCCCAGTTTCACATGCTTCCTCACCTCCCAAATGCTCACTGTCCAGACTAGCCAGGAACAGATGTGTTTACATCTTCAGGTAAGTCCTTCACCATCCACACTCGTTTCTTGCTACCCACACTCGGGAACGTCTGTGTGGATGGCAAAGAATATTTTTGTGTATGTGGATACATGTGTAAATGTATGAATGCGCAGCGTGGCTTGTGACATAAGATTCTTACTGTGCAGCTCTAATGAGTACATCAGATAGCATCATTTCTAACCAGGGAATGACTTCTCACGGGAAATGTCAACCATTACACAGCTGCTTTCCTTAAGGCAGTTTTTAGGCAGGCAGATCTTGCTGTAACTTGGTTAACAGCTCCGGCTTATCAAGTTAATCTTTTTATTCCAAGAAGAAGAGGGAATCCCTAAGGATATGCTGAAGCTCTAGGTGTTCTGTTCAGTGGCTTCTCCTATCTATGGTCATAGGTTAGCATGGCGAAAGTCTCCCACAAGTGAAACAGGGAATAAATCAGAGAGAAGGCCCTCCCAGTGTGGTCTGGTTGGCTTCAGGATGGGGACAGTCTGAGGTGGAGGTTCGAAAGGGGTTTTTGCCTTGCAGAATGAGGTCCTAGAGTAAAGAACGTGGTGCCAAGCCCCCAGCCTAGAAAAACTCGCAGGGTCTCTGGTCTCTGGCTTCTCCAGCTTACTCTGGTTACAGTCACCGTATCCATTAGGGCTTCAGACAACAAAGGTTTATCTCACTCATGCCACGTGTCCATCTCAGGTTGGGCTGGAGGCTGTAAACTCACAGACCCTAGCTGACCAAACAGGCAGTCTCTGAAATAATCCCAGTGGCCATGGCAGAGGGGAAAGGCCTGAAGAGGGTCTCAAACTGGCAATGAAATGCCCCAGCCCAGACAGTATGCCAGTCCCATTCACAGCTCATTGGCCAAAACAAGTCGTGTGCATGCGTGCTAAGTTGCTTCAGTTGTGTCTGACTCTTTGTGACCCCATGGACCATAGCCAACCAGGCTCCTCTGTCCATGGGATTCTTGGGCAAGAATACTGGAGTGGGTTGCTATTTCCTCCTCCAGGGGATCTGCCCAGCCCAGGGATCAAACCCGAGTCTTACGTCTCTTGCATTGGCGGGCAGGTTCTTTATCACTAGTGCCACCTGGAAAGCCCAAAACAAGCTCCAGAGACCACCAACCATAGAGAGGGCGGGAGGGGCACGTGGAGAACATGACTCATGACCGCCGCCTCTGTATGAGGTGTGCACGTTTCCCCAGGAGTCAGAAGCCCAGGCTGGGACGAGGTGGGTGTCTACGCGCCTGTACCCTGACATCACCTGGGAGGTGGAGGGGTTGCGGGGGGGGGCTCTTTGGCCTCCAAAGGGCAGAATCTCCCCCCAAGAGCTGCCCCCGCTCCCCCCGAGCAGCTTGTGAAACTGGACCCTGCGTGTGGCCCACAGGTGATGACCAACGGCTGGGAGACAGTGGACATGACCCTGCGGCGGAACGGGCTAGGGCAGCTGGGCTTCCACGTGAAGTACGACGGGACCGTGGCCGAGGTGGAGGATTACGGGTTTGCCTGGCAGGCCGGCCTGCGGCAGGGCAGCCGGCTGGTGGAGATCTGCAAGGTGGCCGTGGTCACACTGACCCACGACCAGATGATCGACCTGCTACGCACCTCCGTCACCGTCAAGGTGGTCATCATCCCGCCTTTCGACGACGGCACGCCCCGGAGGTAAGTCTGTCCCCTCAGCAGCTCCCTGGGCCCTGGCCCTTGGGGCCCTTCCTCAGCAGGTGGCGATAATGGTGTCAGGGTCCAAGTCAGCATCTGTGGAACCCCTCCTGCAGGCAGTCATGGTCTAAGCTCTGCACGCGCATGCTGTCCCCTCCGGCCCCCACCACAGCCCCACAAGGTGGGCACCCTCCTTAGTCGCACATAGCGTTCAAGTCCTTGCCTGAGGGAGTTCCCTGGCGGTCCAGTGGTTAAGACCGTTTCCACCGCAGGGGCCGTGAGTTTGATCCCTAGTTGGGGAACTGAGATACCACATACCTCAAGGCATAGCCAAAAAATAGTGGGAAAAAAGACCTTGCCTAAAGGTCCAATGTGCTTCATCATTTGTTCGGCACATATTTACTGAACCCCTACTGTGTATACACTCCATTTGAAGTCTTGAGTAGGATTTAGCAGCAAACAAAATAAAGGCCCCACTTCCCTTGGAGTTTGTGTCCTGACAGGCAGTCATTAAATAGGTGTGTAACGCAGGACCAGGCAGTGAAGAGCTCCGAGGAGAAGAGCAGGGTCTAGAAGGGGCTAACAGGTGGTCAGGGAGGGCTCCCTGGTGGAGGCTGCCATCTGATTTTCCAGGCCAGCAGAACCCAGGCCATGGACAGGCCAGGGCAGGGTCTCCAGAGTGTCAGCGTATGTAGGGGGAGGGTTCCTGCAGCCCAGGGAGGGCAGTGTGGAGCACGCCGAGCAAGGCTGAGATGGGGGAGAGGGCCTGGGTGGGGGAGCAGACTGGGCGCCCTTCCTGGACACAGTGTCAGGCTTGGGTTTTGTTCACTGGGAAGCCAGGGCAAGATTTGTTTCTTTCTGTTTTGTTTTAATGGAATATCTCAAGCATCTTTCTCTTATTTATCTGCCTGCATCAGGCCTTAGTTGCCGCACGTGGCATGTTCGTTGTGGCCCATGGGCTTAGTCTAAACTCCATGGCTTATGGAGTCTTAGTTCCCCAACCAGAAATCGAACCCGCATCCCCTGCCTTGGAAGGTGGATTCTTAACCCCTGGACCACCAGGGAAGTCCCGTATTTCAAGCATATTAAAAGCATGCTAAGGGGGAGGGAGGTGGGAGGGGGGTTCATGTTTGGGAATGCATGTAAGAATTAAAGATTTTAAAATTTTAAAAATAAAAACTAAAAAACAAAACAAAACAAAAAAAGCATGCTAAGTCCCCTGTTTCAAGATTTGTCAACATGTGGCCAGTTCTTATTTTGTCTTTGTTTCTTTTTCATCCCATACCTCTCCATCTTAGATTATTTGAAGCAGTCTCACTCCTTCAGCTGTCTCTACCCAGTCAGGACCTTAAAAAAATTTAGCAGACTGCCTCAACTCCCCTGTCCACCTTTAACTTCTTTTGTATCACAGGCTCTTCCTGTGGCATTTGGTTGATGAATCTCTTTTTTTTAAATCTTATTTTTTTTCTTACCTTTTGTTTTGGGAGGAAACTGGGCCTCTTGTTTTTCAGTTTCCCGCTTCCTGGATTTATCTGCTTGCATCCTGCTGATGTCCTTTAACCTGTTCTTCTGGCACGTGTATTTCCCACAAACGAGTTAGGCATAAAAGCTTGATCAGATTCTAGTTAAATTTCCTTTTTTTTTTTTCTTAAGATTTTTTTTTAACGCGGACCATTTTAAAGACTTCATTGGGTTTGTTACAATATTACTTTTGGTTTCTGTTTCAGTTCCTTGGCTGTGAGGCATGTGGGATCTTAGTTCCCTGACCAGGGATCGAACCCACCTTCCCCGGCTTGGAAAGCGAAGTCTTAACTGCCAGGGAGGTCCCTGAATTTCTTTTGGTCACAGCACTTCCCAGGTGTGCATCCATCAGGAGGCGCCATATGTCTGGCTGTCCCTGTGGGAGTGATACTAGGGGCGGTCAGAGGGTTCCGAGGGTGGCAGCCTGACCCTAAACGCTATGCATTTCCCCTCAGCTCTCAGCAGCCATTTGTGATCCTTGTCTGGATCCCCTGTGTCATGATGGGTCACACTCAAGTGATGTCCTCAGTTCTAGCCTGCCTTCTTTATGTTTAAACAAATGTATTTATGTGTCTGTCTTTGTGCTGCGTCTTTGTTGCTGCACACCAGGTTTCTCCAGTTGCCGTGAGCGGGGCTATTCTCTAGCTGCAGCGCACAGGCTTCTCATCGCAGCAGCTCCTCTTGTCATGGAGCACAGGCTCTAGGGCACGCGAGCTTCAGCAGTTGCTACTCCCGGGCTCTAGAGCACAGCGTCAGTAGTGGAGGCTCACGGGCTTAGTTGCCCCTCGACGTGTCGGATCTTCTCAGACCAGGGATTGAACCTGTGTCCCCTGCGGTGGCAGGCAGATTCTTAACCACCAGCCCACCCACCAAGGAAATCTTTTCTTCATTTATTGGCTGGAATTCTTCCAAAATGAACATTCCTTCAGCAGCCATTTGATTCCTCTGAAATATAATTTGTACAGAGAAGGCAGGATAGATGTGATTCTGAGAAGAATGAATTGGTACCCTAGCAACCTCCAGCGATGACTTGGAAACAGTGGTTCTAGAATCACTACATCCCAAGGCCGGAAGCACAGCTGCACAAAGGACAGTTTGGGCCTGGGCCCTCACAGCCCTGATGAATGGATTGGGGAAGACAACCAATAAAAAAGTAAGCCAGTGAGATGGTTCACACAGTCCAAGCGGAAATCACTGGGTGTAGTGGGAAGGCAGACCTGCAGGGAGGTTGCCTACATTTGAGCCCAGGCTCCTCGTCTTATTGACTGTGACCTTGGGGAGATTTCACCACCACTCTGTGCCTGTTTCCTCTTTTATAAAAGAGGAAATGGAGCTTTTACCCAAAAGCGGCTATAAGGTTGGAGGAGGCGAGCCCCACAGAGCACGCAGAACAGGACGTGGCCTGTAGGAGGCACTCAGAAGACACCAGCCATGAGGTCCTGGGTGTGAGGAACATTAGGCCTGATCTAACATCGGACTGGGTGGTCAGGAAAGGCCTGAGGGTGAGAAGGAACCAAGAGACAGGCCCTGTGGGGGGGTAGGGTAAGAACAAGAGGCCCTTGGGTTGTTGACGGACCAGAAGGAGGGACACGTGGCTGGAACAGGGTGAGCCAAGAGAAAGGCACACAGTGAGGGGACACTGAGAGCTTACACACGTGATCTCCCAGGGCTGGTGTGATCCCTGGTTTACAGATAAGAAAACTGACACCCAGGGTGGACCACTGTCTTGTGCAGAGTTGCATGGCTGCTAAGTGGCAGAGCAAAACTCAGTCCAGGTTCCCCATCTCCGTGTATTCTGCTGCCTCTCAAAGCAGTCTCGAGCTGTGGGCATGTGAGTCCTGGTTGCACCCTCCCACCTTCTTGAGTCTTGCTTGCTCTGAACTTGGTGGGGGACAGTTCAACCCTGCTACAACCCAGGGCTTGGCCACCCAGGTGCCAGTCCTCTAGCCTTGGGACTCCAGTCAGGCCCTAGGCGTCCCCTTCTCCCAGCCCTCTTCCAGGGCTTCCTCCATCCCTGCATGGGGCCAAGGGCAGGCCACACCCATGCCAAGCTCTGCAGGGGCAAGTCAGGCTGAAGTAGCTCTTCTGCCTCGTTGCATACACACACACACACACACACACACACACAGTAGCAGCCCGCCTGTTGGATGACTCTCCAAAGCTCGGAAGCACCAGAGGCCACACAAATATCCTTGGACCTGCAGGTAGGGACCAGCTGAGTGAAAGGCAGCATCTGCAGGCTCCCTTCTCCAGTTCTGGGGAGATGAGGCCAAGGAGGGTGTGACCAGACACACGGGTGCCACTCCCCGCCCTGTTTAGGAGGAAAGCTATCATCCAGCTCCCTTTACAAGGCAGCCACCGAAACGGGACAGCTGTGGGTTGGGACTTGCGTGGTGTGTGTGGCTCTTCAAGCGCAGAGGGGTCTGGCTGACCTCGTTTGCAGAGCTGATAGCCCAGTTTTGCTGTTCCTCCAGCCTCTTGCTATGACCCTGGCCTCCTAGCCTGGGTGTCACAATCCCTGCCACCAGCCAGGCTTTGTAGGGCCTGGGTCTGGACCCCAGGCTCTTCAGATACTGCATAGCATACAGGGGGTCATACTCACACCCCCAGACCGTGAGGCTGGTGTTCTCAAGTGAGCCCCGCCCAGGGGGGCCAGGTAGCCAGGAGGGACATCCCAGACCATGAGGCTGGGGTTCTCAGGTGAGCCCCACCCAGGGGGGCCAGGTAGCCAGGAGGGACATCCCAGAGCCCCTGAAGCGGTGTGTCATGGTAACCTGGCGTGTTTGTACAGGCTCATCTCACTGTGTCTGTCCTGCCTGATGGAGAAGCTGATCCAGGACACCTTTGGTTCCTCAATTGGATTCAAGATATCTGAAGGGGGAGGGGATGCTCCTCCCTGAGAAGGGGAATTGAAACCCCACAAGTGAGTGAGTTGGAGAGAGAGAAAGGAGTCCCCATGGCCTCCAGAAACTAGGCTGTTGGGAATCAAAGAGGAGGCGGCAGATAGGAAAAGCAGTTTGCGAAACTGGCCATCCATCACCAGGCATCTTCCGCACATGGCTGAGAGGTTGGAGAGGGACTCTTTAGTGCAGCATTGTTGGTCGAGCAAAAGACTGGAAGAAACTAGATGTCCAACCATAGGAGACTGGCTGAGTAAATCCCAGGCCATCCATATGATGGAGTAGTAATTGATTGTTTACAGAAAATGCAGTGAGTCAAGAATATGTAAAAACCTGGCAGCTGTGGGTGCTTCTGGTGGGTGTAACTGGTGGACAGAGGTGCCGTTTAATAACACTTTAATTTTTAAAAACAATCCTAAAACTGGATCAGTGAAAGGAGCTTCTCAAACTTTCTCATGTCAGCATCATCCCTGGCAGCTTGGTAAAATGCAGCTTCCCGGGGCCCACCTCAAAGAGGACTGTGATTCAGAGGAGCTGAGTTGGGCCCAGGCATCTGCTTTCCTTTACCGAGCACTCAGGGTAATCTAGATGCTGATGGATCTCAGATCACGGGGAAGGAATTTGTTCTAGAGCCCCCGGGTGGGTTTGGCTGGACTTCAGAAAATGGAAAGAAGGCTTCTGCTTCTGAGCTTGTGGGAATGGCAGGCAGAGTCCACAGAATCAGCTGGAGAAGGCGACCACAGCAACAGCTCTTATGTGTTAAGCACTTGGCATGCGCCAGACTTCTAGCTGATGCTCACCACCACCTCCATTTTGCAGATGAGGAAACTGAGGCTCTGAGAAGGAAACTCCTTCACCCAAGACTACATGGGCCATAAGCAGCAGAGCTGTGATCTGAACCAGCTGTCCGCCTACTGCGCCCTGGCTCTCTGTCACTCTGTGCTACCCTCCAATGATTGTTTTCCCTCTTTGAGGTCATGCCCAGGGACTCTTGGCCAAAGGTGGAGCTGTCAGTAACGGGCAGAAGTCACAGGCCCGCGGAATCTACCCACTGGCTCCCAAACCACTGTCCCAGTAAGCCAGTGTGTATGGTGGTTAAAGTTGTGGGCTTTCAAGTCAGCTTACTATCTTTAAATCCAGTTTCTGGGAATTCCCTGGTAATCCAGTGCTTTCACTGCCAGGGCGTGGGTTCAGTCCCTGGTTAGGGAGCTAAAATTCTACAAGCCACATGGCACAGCCAAAAAAGGAAAAAAAAAAAAAAAGGATAAATCAATCAATTCAGTTTCTACCTCTTACTGGCTGTGTGACCTTGAATAGGTTACTTAACTTCTCTGTGCCTCAATTTGCTTCTTTCTTCAGTGTATCTATTGATAATAACCAGCAACAGAGGTGAAGCAAAAGAGAAACTTGACTGGCTAATGCACCTAAGAAGACTGGGAGATAGGGCAAGATTGAGATGTGGCTTTATGCAGGGTCTTGGACATCTTCATCAAGAATCTCTCACCTGTTTCATGTTCTGCATTGCCATCATTCTCAAGCCACCTCTTCCTCGTCGCAGCTCCAGCTTAGGTCTCCCCAGCTCAGCAGCCCAGTGAAACAGATCTTTTTCTTACCACCTACCCTCCTTCCCCTGCTTGCCCACCCCCCACCCCACCCCCCTTGCAGCAGTTCCAGAGTTGATGCTCACTGTCTTTGATTGGCTCAGCTTGGGGCACCTGACAATCCTGTGCCCGTCACCTCAAAGAAGCGCTGCTGATTGGCTGGCCTGGGTCACATGCTCATACCTGGAGCCAGGAAGTGGGATCCACCCCACCCAGAGCCCACAGACCTGTTCTCAGGAGAAGGGGGTATAGAAGCTAGGCAGGCAGGAGCAGCGGGTACGCACTGCCTGGGTCCACGGTGGTAGCACCTCCACCTGGGCCTGGCAGATCTGCAGGTCCTGTTAGGCGTTCGTATGCTGTCATTCCTCACCTGGCACCTGGTGAGGCGTGGGCACCTACTGATCCAGAGAAGCTGCTGGAAGGCACTTCTGAATACCAGCTCCAGCTCCAGTGCTGCCAAGGGCACTGTGTGTCTGGCCCAGGTGCCAGAGAACATTCCTGGGTCACTTTTTGATGCCTCCTTAGCAGACGTGACCTGGGTCCACGACCACCAGATCTTTTGCCGGGTGACCCTGCAAGTGCCCGAGGCTCAGGAGAACCCCAGAGGGCTGGCTCGGTGTGGGCCTGACGGCTTCCAGGCCCAGGGCTCCTGCCAGCTTGGCTCCCACAGCCCCTGGGAGGTGGGTTTTGTGAGCACGTCCCCCTGCTCGGGCTCAGAGCCCCCTCCCATGCTGCACTGCAGCGGAGGCGGAGGACGCCAGCCCAGCCCACGGAGCCCCCCGCCCTGAGCCAGGAACATTGCAGTGCGTGTGCCAGCCTGGTCTAGGGGGAGTCACAGGCCGTTGTGCATCTATTTCAAGGTTCTGGATTTTTCGTGGCTTTTTTTTTTTTTTTTTTTCCAACCACCCTGCAAAGTAGGTCACCTGCTCCTCTTCCAGCTGCCTTTGAGCTTCTTTGGAACAAGGCAGATACTGTCCTTTGATGCCGAGGGCATCCGCCTTTCTGGCCCTGAGTACTGCCAAGGGAGGGTGGGGGCGCCAAGCTAGCCTGAAGAGGACACTGGCCAACTGGAGGCCTGGGTCAGGGTGAAGGGAGAGACCGGGAGAGACGAAGAGGAGGGGACGGGGAGATGAAGTAGAGTGTGCCCAGCAGTCGGGGCCATTGTGTTGGACCCTATCTCGGTTGAGGACACAGAGCTGCTCCATTTCAGACCAATTTGAAGGGTCCCCACTCGGCCTTTAAAATAGAAGACTGTTCAGATCTGGGCTGCGAAGCAGGAGCCCTGCGCGCTGGTGGGCCGGGGCCTTTTCCGAGTAACGATGTTTTTCTTCCCAGAGGGTGGCCAGAAACCTATGATATGAATACCTCGGAGCCAAAGACCGAGCCGGAGGGCCTGGCCCCGGGGGGCCGGCCCCCCTACCGCAGCAACGCTCCCTGGCAGTGGAGCGGGCCCGCGTCCCACAACTCTCTCCCGGCCTCCAAGTGGGCTGCCCCCGCCACCCCCGGACACGCCCAGTCCCTGAGCCGGCCCCCGAAGCAGACCCCCATGGTCCCCTTCCGGGAGTCCCAGCCCCTGCACAGCAAGAGGTAAGGACACCCCCACCCCTGCCCAGGGGTGCCACCCAGCCCCGCCTGCCCCCTGCCGCCCTCTGCCTTTCTCTCTCTCCTCCGCCTGTTGTCCGCCCTCCTCCTCTCCCTTGCCTTCTCATTCTCGTACCCCTCCCTTCCTCCTTGCCTTAAACTTGCCTCATGAGCCTCTGGAGCGTGGACGCAGAGCTGGGGCGCTCAGCACCTGCTGTTGGAAATCCACCCTACCATGTGAGATTAAAACCATGTATTTGTTTTAAAGGTCAAGGGACTGATAAGCACAAAATTTAGGAGAGTGATTACTTCTTGGGGAGACAGGGAAGTGGGGCGGGGAGGAGCCCACCCATGGGTGCACATGGCCCCAGTTCTAGCTCTCGGGTCGGTGGTAACTTTAGGCAGTTTGTTTTATTATGATGGCATATACCTTACAGATAAGTGCTTTTGAATACCTTATATGTTAAAGAAAAATTTCTAAGAAATGAGGGAATCTAACTTGCAGAGGAGAGTCTTGTCCCAGGTGTGGGTGGCCCGTCCAGCCTGTGTCAGGCTGCAGACGCTGAGGGGTGGGCTCAGCTGTGGTGGGAAGGGGTGTCCTGGCCTCCCCAGCCCTTTGCTCAGCAGCCTTGCCTCCATCCCCACAGAGGAGAGCAGGTGAAGCCCACGGGTGTGGCTGGGTAGCAGGACTGGGCCGGGCTTCTCCTTGCTCACCCCCACCCTCTTCCTCTCTCCTCTGTTCCAGGCCTGTCAGCTTCCCCGAAACCCCTTACACAGCGTCACCAGCAGGGGTCGACAAAGTCCCTCCCTACCGACAGCCTTCTGGGAGCTTCTCCACCCCCGGCTCGGCCACCTACGCGAGATACAAGCCATCCCCAGAAAGGTCAGACTCTCCTCTCTCTTTTCCGTTAAGGAATCTGATGAAAGCCAACAACCTTCTTCCCCGGGAGATGCACTTACCTGACATACAGGTTTATTTGCCATTTTATGGGGCTTTTGGATTCCCCAGGGTCCTCAGAGGCCCGTTAGGATAGAGGGCTGTGTGTGTTAGGATGTGGGGCCAAGCCAGCCTGACCAGGAAGGGCCCTGCCGGTCTTTGCAGCAGCGTTTCAGTTGCCATTTTTCTCAATGCCTGAATCACTTGTCTGAGCACGCCCCTTGCAACACAGCTGTTATCTGCCTCCAGCCCATGCTCCCCCAACACCAGGCCCCTAGCATTACCCAGTTTTCAGGGCCAGTCAGGCTTCAGTCCTGTCCCCTTCCCCAGACTGACAGCTTAGGGGATCTTCCCAACTCCTGCCTGGCTCTCTGTACCCTCGGAATAAACACGGTTTCTCTAGCTTACTCTCCAGCAGTCTTCCACTCCAGTGCCCTGGAACCTTCCTCCTCCCCTGGGGTGCCTGTCTGAGGGGTGGCCACACCACTCACCTGTCCTTGGGCCAGAGCCGTGCACCTCATCCTGGATGCCTCCCTTTCCCCTCCCCTCTACTGTGGCCCATCTTCAACCTCCTGAGCATCTCTGCCCCCGCCCCCGCCTCCTTTCCCCAGTGTCCTGCCCTGGCCACCTCCTTGAGCCCCCAGCCTCTGTGCCACCTCCTCTAGTCCACCCCCACTCAGTAGCCAGGGGGTCTTTGTCTGGCTGGCCACGTCTATTGCCTGCTCAAAACCCCACCCCCACGTGTCCCAGAGCTCTTGTGACACAGGCTCCACGCTTCACTGTGGCCAGCAGGGACCCTTCCTCCTCCCCTGCCTCTCCAGCCTCGTGCAGTGCCCTGCACATCAGCCTCCCCAGCCCCTTCTCCCATTCAAGTACTGACCAGGCCCGACCCTGCTTAGCTTTCGACATCAGACAAGATGGGACGAGTTCAGGGTGGTGTGGCCTTAGACCCCAGCCACTTCTGATCTCCTAGGCAGGCTGTGTGCTTTGCAGAATCCTCCCTGTGTTCTTCTGTCCACCCGGAAGTTCTTCATGATCTTCACCCCCACAGACTCCCTGGACCCCACTCTTCCAGTGTGAGTGCTGATGCTCCTCCAGGAAGCCTTCCCTGTACCCCCACCTCCCACACAGTGACATGTTGCCACCTGTTCCCTCGACTTCCGTTTGTCTTTTCCTGATGACGGCCTTGAGTCCTCTCCATCCTGTTAGCCCAGGGAAGTGTGCGTGCGTGCATATTCATGCATGTGTGCATGAACAGGCCTGCTGCTTTCCAATATATAACACTTTTTTTCTTATGATCACCGTCACACAGCTCAGGGTCTGGTAGATCCTTGGTGTATATTTGATGAAAGGATGGAGTGAGTGAGTGAGTTTGTTTAACTAACATGCCTCAGAATCACCCAGAAGGAGCGCTTGTTAAAATACTGATAACTGGGCCTCACCCTTGAATTTCCAGCTTAGTAGGACTAGGGTAGGACATGTGATTCCAAGGCTGCCAGCCCGGGGAACACACTTCGAGAGCTACTACACTAAACCACTGCTTGATTCTAAGCCTCTGTTGTAAAATTGGGGGAAACATACTCTTTCATCTTCTGGTAGCCACCATTCAGCTCTCAACTGCAGTGGGTCCCAAGAGCCCTCTGTGTTCCAGGTGCCAGGAGAAATATTTGAGATACTTACCCAGGGGTTCCTGTTATCAGCACCTGCTATGGTGAGAGAAGATCTCAGAAGGGATGCACACACTGCCAAGAGCTCTGATAGACTCAGGCCTTAGAGGAGGGAGCTCAGCCCAACCCCAGCTCTAAGCTGGCTGCCCAGAGCAGGTGGTATTTGAATAGGGCTTTGAGAGATGAATAAGAGTTTGCCACAGAGAAGAGGGAGAAAGTCATTCCGGACAGAGCAGAGGCTACAGACATCAGTAAGCAGAAAGGTGTGGAATGGAGAGGAGTCTGAGTTGTGGGGGCACCTGGGTGGCAACAGTGGCTGAGGCTGGAAGTGGCAGTTGGCATGGAGCCATCAGCCAAGAATAGAGGTGGTGGGGATGATGCTTTTGTTCATTCCAAGGAGCATTTTTTTCCCCCCAAAGTCCTGGTGTCCCCACTCCTATCTTATTGCTTTTAAACTATTTGAATAATTGTAGATTCACAAGAAGTTTAAAAGAAATGTATAGAGCCCTCTTTGAATCCTTCACCCAGCCTCTCCAAATTTAACATCTTGAATAACTAATACAATATCAAAGCAGTTGACATTGGTACAATCCACAGTGCTTATTCAGAATACACCAATTACCTGTGTGTGCGTAGCTGTGTGGAGTTTTGTCCACAGTTAAGACTGAACTGTGCCGTCACCATGAAACTCCCTCTGGCTACCCCTTTATAGCCACACCCATCCCCCCCCCACCCCTCTGGCAACCACTGATCTTTTCTGGGTCTCTTACTTCATGAATGCTGTGTAAAAGGAATCACATAGTATGTGCCCTTTTGAGATTTTTCTCTCAGTTGAGAGTCATCCACATTTTTGCCTGTATCTGTAGTCAAATCCTTACTGTTGCCGAGTTGTATTTGGTGGTGTGGTACCATTGATGAATATTCAGGTAGTTTCTGGGTTTGGGCTGTGCAAATATTCATGCTCTGAACATGCGTGAAAATAAGTTTTCACTTCTCTGCAATAAATGCCCAAGAATGCAGTTGCTTGCCAAAATATAGAAACAACCTAAATAGCTGTTGACAGATGAATGGATAAAGGAAACGTGGTGTAATATACACAATGGAATATTATTCAACCATAAAAAGAGGAAATCCTGCCATTTGCAATAACGTGGATGAACCTTAAAGGCATTATGTTCAGTGAGATAAAGCAGAAAGACAAATACTGTGCAGTATCACATGTGGAATGAAAAAAAAGTCAAACTCAAAAGAAACAGAGTAGATAGGACGGTAGTTACTTGGGGGTGGGGAGAATGAGACAGTGTTGGTCAAAGGGCACAAACTTTGAGTTATAAGATGAGTGAGTTCTGAAGATTTCACGTGTCACCTGGTGGCTGTAGTTAATTCTGTATTATACACTTAAGATCTGCTAAGTGGGTAGATCTTAAACATTCTCACCCCAAAAAAAGATAACTATTTGAGATGTTAGATGTGGTAATTATGGTAATCATTTTACTAGCGTATACATATTTCAAATCATTACACTGTACAACTTTAAGTATATTATAATTTTATTTGTCCCTTACACCTCAGTAAACCTGGGGCGGGTATGGGGAGATGTTTCTCCAAGTGCCATTTACTCAACAAGTTGAGAGCATTATTATTTCAGTGAAAGGGTGTGCTGACCATTCTGTATTGTGTGTAGAAAAGTGTTTAGGAAAAAAAAGAAAAGAATACGATTGCATACTGTGCGGTAAGTCCATTTTTAGTTTTAAAAAGAACTGCCAAACTATTTTCCGGGGTGGTTGTACCATTGTACGTCCCCACTGGCGAGCTGTGAGTCATCCTGTTTCTCCACGTCCTCATCACTGTCTGGTGTCATCGCCACTTTTCACTTTAGCTATTCTCATAGGTGTGATGATAGCTCATCGTGGTTTTAATTTGCATTTCTCCAGTGGCTAATGATGTTGAACACCTTTGTGTTTCAGTGTTTATATATTCTAGACACAAGTCCTTTGTCAGCTCTGCGGTTTGCAAATACTCCTCCCACCAGTCATTAGTTTGTCTTTTCATCTTGTTAACAGAGTCTTTCACAAAACAAAAGTTTTTAATTTTGGTGAGATGCAAATTACAGTTGTTTTCCCTTTATGGATCCTGCTTTTGGTGTTAAATCTTAGAACTCTTTCCTAGTCCTGAGTCCTGAAGACGTTTTTTCCAAGAAGTTTTTCCTTATTTTTTTTTTAAGCTGCACCACTTGGCATGTTGGGATCCTAGTTCCCCAACCAGTGATCAAACCCATGCCCCTTGCAGTGGAAGCACAGAATCTGCACCACTGAACCACCAGGAAATTCCCCTCCTAAGAAATTTTTATTGTTTTAGATTTTGCAGTTAAGTCCATAGTTGACTTTGAGTTAATTTTTTAAAGCTAGTTTTTTCATAGGGTGAAAAGTTTAGGTTGAGATTCCTATTTTTGCCTGCCAGTGTCCAGCACCATTTATTGAAAAGGCTCCTTCTCCTCCACTGTCCCTTAAAGCAAAAGCTCATTGGAAGGGGAAATCAGCTGGGCACATTTGTGGGGGCTATTTCTTTGTTCTCTGGACTGTCCCATTGATACATGAGCTCAGTGGGCTGTTTCTGTCAATTCCACGAGGTGGGTAGAATGTCCCATTTTATAGAGGGAGAGGGAAAACTGAGGCTCAACAAAGTGAATCCACTTGGGCGGGATCACTTTTCCAGGAACCTGGGCCTGTGTGATTTCGAGGGACCAACTCTGACCCAGCGCTGTGCTGCCTGTCCGCAGGAACGGTCCCTTCAGGAGTCCCCGCCCCCGCAGTGACACTGGGAGGCTGTGATTCGGTGTTTCAGGCTCTCTGGCACTGGCAAGTGGAAAACTCTCACTTCCCCTCAGATTCCATCTCCTCCCAGCCCACCCCTCTCTCCCCAGGCTCCCTGATGCTGCTTTCTGTATCACTGGTCTCAGTATTTTTCATCTCTGACAGCCAGCCAGGTTCCAAGTTCTGCCAAACATTCCTAGCATACCTCAGCCCCTGAACCCCGCCAGTGTTTCTCGTGGCTGGTCACCAGCCAGCCTTAGGAGGCCCTGAAGCAGGTTGGGCTGCCCCAGTGGCCTTTGGCCTCAGCTCCATTCCCCGTTTCCTGTCGCGCAGTTGACATCCTGGAGCCTCTGGGACCCAAGCCAGGCTTTCCAGCCCAGCCACAGACGTTTCCCCCTTGGGGACTCCTCTGGCTCCTGCTGTCTGCTCCTGCGGGCCTTGACCTGCCAGATTCGTCAGGTTTCCAGGAACTCAGAGACCCTCATAGACCGAACCTGTCCTGCAGCCCATCTTAGATTTACTGGGAGACAAGAGGACAAGAGGGCCTGCACTTCATCAGCCATGTGGCGTGAGCGAGGGGCTTCACTCTGCCCCTAGGTTTGCTCACATGTAAAACGTCTGCCTCAGGGACTTCCCTGGCAGTCCAGTGTCAGGGCTCCACAATTCCACTGCAAGGGGGCACAGGTTCAGTCCCTACTCGGGGAACTAGGATCCTGCATGCTGCATAGCACAGCCCCAAAAAGAAAAAAATTAGCTGTTTAGAAAAAAAACTCTTAAGGCTTCCCTGGTGGCTCAGTGAAAAGGAATCCACCTGCCAATGCAAGAGACACGGGTTCGATCCCTGGTCCAGGAGGATCCCACAGCAGCGGAGCACCTAGGCCTGTGTGCCACAACTACTGTCTGTGGCTTAGAGCCCGGGAGCCGCAACCACCAAGCTCACATGTCGCAACTATGGAAGTTGTTTTCCTCTGCTGGTTCCATAAAGAGTGGTCCGTCAGTTGGGAAGCATTTGATATTTGTGGGGGTGGCGGGGTTGCTACTGTGGGTCTTCATTATGGTGCACAGGTTCTTGGTTGCTGTATGTGGACTAAGTAGTTGCAAGGCACGGGCTTAGTTGCCCCACAGCATATGGGATCTTAGTTCCTGGACCAGGGATAGAAACTGTGTCCCCTGCGTTGGCAGGCAGATTGGTATCTACTGGACCACCAGGGAAGTTGAAACATTTGACTTTAGACAGAAAACCTTACTCAAGAAGGCATGAGCATTAAGGGGATTTATCATCGTAATAATTCCAGAGGCAGGTGGCTCTCGGGCTGGTCAGTTGTGTAGGTTCTTCCTCAAGGACCTGACTACACTCATGACCCACAGGGGCTGCTGTGGCCCCAGGCAAAACCGGTGTCCTGCAGGAGAAGAGGGAAGAGCTGCTCTCTATTTCTAAGGATGAAGGAACTCAGTCACTTACCCACCCCTGAACTAACCCCTGGCGAGGTCACGTGGAACCCCCACAATTGTCTTGTGTGCTTAGTTGCTCAGTCATGTCCAACTCTTTGTGACCCCATGGACTGTAGCCACACCAGGCTCCTCTGTCTATGGGGATTGTCCAGGCAAGAATACTGGAGTGAGTTGACATGTCCTCCTCCAGAGGATCTTCCCAACGCAGGGACTGAACCCAGGTTTCTCGCATTGCAGGCGGATTTTTTTTTTTTACCGTTTGAGCCACCAGGGAAGCTCAAACCCTCAGTATTTGCTCAAGTCATGTGGTCGAGGCTTGGCTGCCAGAGCAGCATCCGGACTCCACCAGCAGGGACAAAGAAGGTGGTGCCTCCTGGAGTGGCAGCCAACAATGGCTGCATCGTGTGTCCGCCCTTTACCCAGCCATCCTATAATGCACCCATCCCCAGCTCCACCCGTCAGTCTCTGTAGGAGACTGACCGAGCACGCTGGAGCCCTGCCCTCAGGACTCCACATCTGTCTTGGTACTTTCCTACGTGGCAGAGTAGGAAGTTCAAAGCAAAGATCCTGGCAGCCCAGGCCTGCTTCTGGGGAGTTTTGCCCAGAGCTGTGCATGGTGAGATGCTGGAATGTCCCAGTTTCATCAGCTTGACCAGGATTTGGCAGTGATACAGATGGCCTCAAATGGGACATATTCAGCATCTAAAGAATGGTCAGCATAGGCCAGTCAGTTTGCATTGGGATGGGAAGAAGGCTTTTTAGTGAAAGAATTACATGAGTGAACAAAGTTCAGGTTTTCTTGATAGAAGACAGTTAGCTGAGAGATGAAGCTGAAAACATTTGTTCAGCTAAAGATAGTCCATCGAGGAATTCCCCAGTAATCCAGAAGTTAGGACTCTGTTCTTTCACTGCCAGGGCCTAGGTTCAATCCCTGATTGGGGAACTAAGATCCCACGCCATGCTGCCAGCGGAGTCACATGTAGTGCTTTTATTTCATTGGAATAAAGCAAGGGAGTCTGGGAAATGTAGTCTGATAACCATCACATTGCTGCCACCAATGCAGTTTGGATTCTGCTACCATGGTGGAAGCAGAGAATAGACATTGAGGGAAGTGCCTGTAGTGTCTGCCTCTTACAAACCTAGCAACTGCCGACCATTTTCCCTTAGCACTCAGGATTTGATTCAGGCGTTTTCAAAAAATGGAATAAACCCATCAACACTTCAACTTCCAGCAATACTGGAGTCACATTTTACCAGGAGGTTGGCTGGCTGCTAAGTCAGCCAGTAAGGTGAAGACTCCCTATGCCTTTTGTTTTTAAATAGCGTATAACTGCTTTACAGTGTTGTGTTAGTTTCTGCTGTTTACAGCTCGCATCAGCCGCGTGTCTTCATTTTATCTCCTCCCTTTGGAGCCTCCCTCACACCCCACCCCCAACCCCACTGCTCTCGGTCATCGCAGAGCACCACGCTGAGCTACCTGTGCTATGCGGCAGCTCCCCCCAGCTCTCTGTTCTGCGCTCAGTACTATTCTCTCAAGTCATCCCACCCCCTTCTCCCACCACCCCCATGTCCCCAAAGCCGTTCTCTACATCTGTGTCTCCATTCCTTCCCTGTAAACAGGTTCCTCAAGATCCTTTGTCTAGATTCCATGTATGTGCATTAATATATAGTATTTGTCTTTTCTCTTTCACACTTCACTCTGTATGACAGACTCTACATCACTTGCGTCACTACAAACAACCCAATTTTGGTCTCTTTCACACACACATATATACACCACATCTTCTTTATCCATTCACCTGTCAGTGGTATCTTTTCTTCCTGGAGGCATTAGAATTCAGGGCCTGGAGAAGTGGGGGTAATACGTGTTTTCCTGGCAGGTGAGGAAAGATAAGATTTCAGAAAGTCCAGTGCACCTCTGCGGCACTTCTCTGCTGCCTGTATACGTGAAAGCCAGGAGCTCAGAGTTGGTCTTTGCAGAGACAGCCCTGGCTTTGGACTGGCAGGGTGACCCCAGAGAAGTCAGTTAACTTCTTTTGGATTTTGGGGGTGGGATTCCAGTTCATTACCCTCTCAAGTTTCAAGTTCAGGCACAGGAAACAAGTGAGGAATCACGTATCAGCTTGATGAATGGAGGCTCAGTGACTCCTCCAAAGTCCAGGGTTCGTGCCCGTGGAATGCTTCTGGCTGCAAGTAACCAAACATTGTAGGAATTTGTTGTCTCCCAGAAAAGAGGGTTCAGAGGCAGAGCAGTTCCCAGGGAGGTTAATCCAGCACCTTGACAACATTAGCAAGGGCCCAGTGGCTCTTCCTGCCCCCTCTCTTCCACATTCAGCATTGGCCGTGTTCTCAGACTGGTTGGGAGAGGGCGACAGCTGCAAGTGATGTCATATTTGGACCCGGCAACATCTGATGAGAAAGAGAGGGCATCTTTCCTTGTCATCTCCCTCTGGAGCAAGGAGACTTTCCTCCACAAGCTCTGAGCAGACTTCCCCTATCTCAGTCAGGTTATGCTGGTTAACAGACCTGAAAATTGCACTGACTTAAGTCAGTGAAGGGGTTTCCCAGGTCATTCGACGATAAAGAATCTGCCTGCTAATGAGTTTGATCCCTGGGTCATGAATATCCCCTGGAAAAGGAAATGGCAACCTACTCCAGTATTCTTGCCTGGGAAATCCCGTGGACTGAAGAGACTGGCTGGCTACAGTCCATGGGGTTGCAGAGTCGGACACAACTGAGCAACTAAATAACAATAAGTCAACCCGGGTTTATTTTGCACCTACACTTCAGGTCCACCACTGAGTGGACCTCTTAGGACCCAGGCTCCCTCACAACTCCCTGATCGTCACACAGCCCCAACCAGCCGGTCTCAAAGGGCTGGAAGAGTGGCCCTGCCATGTGTTTGTCAGGTGAAGAATCAGAAGTACTTCATGGGAATGAAACTTAATAACTCAAATCCTCTCACATGTCCTCTGCCTTTCCTAACCAGCCCCAGTCAGAGAGAGGGTTTCCACCATGCTGGATTCTGATCTGAGGTGGAATGGATGTTTGGGAGGCACCCACAGGCTCTGGGTTCACAGAGAATGTCTCTGGGACCCGAGGCCACAGAGAACCTTTGCCAGTCCCTCTGTTAAACCTCAGGCCTTGCCTGTGGCTCTGCAGGGCCCACCTCCAGGAGAATCTCTCTCTAGGAGACAGCTTTGCTTTTCCATCCCTCTACAACCCTGTGTAGTAGAAAATGTCATTTTTCAGGTGGGAAAACCGCAGCTCAAACTGATGAGCACTTGCCCAGCCAAGGTCATGCAGCTAGTGAGGGATGGAGCTAGGGTTGGGCCCAGACCTGCCTTGTGCTGACTCCTGAGCCCTCAGCCTCTACCCTGCAGCCCCTTCCTCCAGCAGAGAGCCAGACAGATTGGTTCCGGCCCCTCAGCCAGGTGTATCACGTGTCAGTGTCAACGCATTCAGTCCTACAAGGAAAGACTTACTACAGTTGCCTCTTGACAGCTTGGGAAACTGTCGGGGCAAGGAAGTGACTGAACCTGGCTGGGCAGGAGGCCAAGGAGAGGTTTGATCCCCCAAGCGGCCCACTTCCAGGCCTCCTGGACCTACAAATGGCTGCCTTGTTTTGCTCTCTTCCATCAGAGAGAGAGGGAGCCCAACACCAGCCTAGGAGTAGGGGCTTGCTGACAGCAGCTCACCCCATTTCATAGCCAAGAAACGGAACCCTGGGGGACTTCCCTGGCGGTCCAGTGATTAAGTCCCTGTGCTTGCAATGCATGGGGCGATTCCTAGTCAGGGATCTAAGATCCTACATGCCGTGTGGTGCAGCTGAAAAAAGAAATGGGACTCTAGAGGAGCCTAGGTCCTGAGTGGCTTCTGCCCCCACCCTTTCCCTAAAGACCCCACCTGGCCCCACGTGCCCTGCCGCCACCGGCTCCCTGGCATGCTTCCCAGACAGAGCTCATTCCTGACCCGCAGTTAATAGCACGTTTCCAGGCTTACTCATCCAGCCTCCCAGCCTCAAGGAGCCTCCCGGGTATTTAAAACCCCCAGCAAGCAAGTCTCGGCCTCAGGTGGTTTTTGACACACCAGCCCTTCACCCTGTGCCCGCCTGCTCTCGCTCCCCTGCAGGTACACGGCTGCCCCACACCCGCTGCTGTCTTTTGATCCCCACTTCAGCCACGACGGGACATCCAGTGGCGACTCCTCATCAGGCGGCCTGACCAGCCAGGAGAGCACCATGGAGCGTCAGAAGCCAGGTAGGGCCCCCCCAGGCCAGCCATGCCCATGGCCCCACCCTGCATGACCCGTTACTCACAGTGTGACCGGTAAAGCCCCTCCCCCTGTCAGTGATGGATAAAACATGAAAGCAAGCTGTTAGTGCACCATGTAAGGTTAGAGAAGGCACCTGGGAGAGCGGAAGGGACCAGTGAGCCAGATCCGTGTCCATCCAGACAGGGCCTCAGCAGGCGGGGTCTGCCGTTGCTGTCAAGCAGGAGTTGGAGCACAGATGTGCAGCCCGGAGGAGGGGACTGCCAGGGGACATCTGAAAGTGGTCCTCTGGGGGCGGGGGGCTGAGCAGAACCGGCAGTGTCCTGACTGCTCATTACAGAAAGCCTTCGATGCTGTTTGTCAATTGTTATGCTGAGACACGAGCCCAAATCCAGAGCATCTCGTGTGATAATATAATCACAAAGTGAACACACCCCTGTTCCACACCCAGGGCGAGAGAGACATGGCCAGCCTCCTGGCAGGCCCCAGCCCCTCCTAGTCAGCACCCCCGGAGGCCACCACACCCTGTTTCTCACGGCCAGGTTTAGTCTTGCCTGGTTTTAAACTTCACGCATATGGAACGCAGATTCCCACTGGACACACTGTGTGTGTGTATACATGATTGTGACTTCTGTGGCTCAGTACTGTGTTGGTGAGGGCCAGCCACATGACTGTCGCAGCGCAGTTCTGAGTAGTATATCCACTGTCTGAATGACCCACAATGTCTTACCCCATTCTAGCTTTGAAGGACATTTAGAGTGGACCAGGTTGGGGTTGCTTAGAACAGTGCGGCCAGGAATATCCTTGTACCTGCCTTTTCTGAAGATGTGTTCACGTTTCTGCAGGGAATATACCCAGGAGTGGAATTGCTGGGTTATGCATTTAACTTTCTAAGAGATTGTCAAATCTCAGAGAGAGAGAGAGTTCTTAGCGGCTCCAGTCCTCCCCAGCCTTTCTCATTTCAGCCTTCCTGGTGGGCACACAGTGGTGCCACATTGTGTGTTTCATTTGCATTTTTCTGATGCCTGGTGAGACTAAACGTCTTCTCATCTGTTTACTCTCCTGTGTATAAGTATTAATCATGGCATATACTCCTTGGATGAATGTCTTCAACGTGATGTCTCCTAACAAAGCTGTTAGCCCTTTTAAACTGTGAGAACCAGCAGGTGATAGGTAGGTTCAGAAGAAAGAAAATCAATGAAGAATCGGAGGGTGCTAACGTCGGAGGGGGAGGAGATAGAGATGTCCGCACAGTGGGTGTTTGAGAATATCCAGGCAGTTCTCATGGGGGTTGCCCATGTCTGCACATCACTGGCTACCCCCCCAGGTGCTATGGGGCAAGGAGAGAGGCGTGTGCACCCTGTTCCCCAGGGTGAGCAACCTGGAAAATTCCTCAGCACCTCCATGCCATGGTTCTCTCCCTCTGTATGTGTCTCTTTGTCTTAAATTTTCTTCCTTCCTCCCTTCCTTTGTCTGTGGCTGCACTGAATCTTTGTTGCTATGCACAGTCTCTCTGGTTGTGGAGAGCGAGGGCTACTTTCCATTACAGTGCACAGGCTTCTCGTTGGCGGAGCACAGGCTCTAGGCACACAAGCTTCAGTAGTTGCAGCACGTGGGCCTCAGCAGTCCATGGTTCTGTTAAACCAGGGACAACAGTTGGACTTCAGCCAAGCAGGTTGCCCCCTCCCCGACCACACTCCCCCCAAGTCCGCTGCCTCCGGGGCCTGCAGACATGGCTCTCTCCTCCACTCAGCACACTTGATCCCACCTGCAGGTCTGTGATCTCTACTCCCAGAAAAAGGGAAACCTGTTGCTGGGAGATGTCATTACACCAGGGTGTAAGTGGGGAGGAAACTTCCCCAGCGTTCACTATTCACTATGGGCCCCAGATAAGGGGGTCACAGAAGCTCTCCGTGGGCCCTCCTTCCTTCCATCTTCAGTCCCCCACGGCCCTATTCCCCTCTCACCGCCTTGAGACCTTGTAAGTTGGCCGATATTTCCCTGCACGCTCACAGATCAGGGTGATCTGTGCTCAGAAGTCACCATAAAGTCCAGAGTGTATTCAAGCTCCAGGGTGGGGGGGATCCAGCAGAGGGGATGGATGTGGGGGAGTGCCCAGCCCTGGTCAGATGACTGTGGTCACAGCAACAGTAGCACAGTTTCAGGTGCTCCACACTCCCATCTGTTTAATCATCTCAGGGACACAACAGAGGGGCCGCTGTGACCACCCCATTTTAGAAATGAGAAAGGTGAGGCCCTGAAAGGGTGTCCCTTGTCCGAGGTCCCAGCTGGTGAGTAGCTGCATTGAAATTTGGACCAGGACCTACTGGTTCTGTAATAGGACCTCTCCTTGACCCGTGCCTGCTGCATATACCACCATAGTCCCTCAACCACAGTGTGAGCTGAATATTAACTGGAAACAAGCATAGTTCCTGGAAAGTGATCTGTAGGGTCTGAGGAGGTCTCTGAACAAATCACATTTTAGGAGAGGCTAGAAGAGTGTGAGGGAGACAGCTGGGAGAACATTCCAGGGAAAGGGAACTGCTGAGCGAAGAACCCCGGGTGGCAGGGGGCCTGGTGTTGGATAAAGAGGCAGAGGGGCTAGAGAAGTGGTGGGAGATGAGGCCAGGGAGGTGGCGGGGACAGCAGGGACTTTGTCCTTTACTCAGAACCACAGGGCTCAGCTCTTCTGAGCAGAGGGGGATGGGATCTAACTAGGTGTTCACAGAGTTCCTCTGGCTACAGATTCGCATGGGGCAGGGCCAGTGGAGGGGGAGAGGTGGGCAGGTTCTGGATACAGTTCTTTGGAGGTAAAGTTAGGATTTCCTGAGGTTCAAGGATGATAACTGGTTTCTGACCTGAGCAGCCAAAAGGACAGAGGAGACGAGAGATGGAGGTTTAGGGGAAGATAAGGAGCTGCCTTTGGCCATGTCCAGTAGTGGGTGCCTGGTAGACACTCCATGGAGGTGTGTGGGTAGCTGTATGTACAAGGCTGGAGTCGTGGGGAGATGTCCCACCAGAGACAGAAGTTTGGGAGCCATGGTGTCCTAGGTGGTAGAAAAGCTGGGTGTGACTGCCACGGGCTTGGCTCTCTGCAGAAACGTGGTCTCCTGGCATTTTTGGCCCTCCTCCCAGAAGACCAGTGCTTCCTGGGCATCTTGGACACCTCCAAGGAGGAAAAGCATCTCTGGAGGGTGAAGCAGGTGGGCATAGTCGGCAGTGACACCCTCGACTGTGTGCAGTCAGGCGGCGTTCTCTGTGTCCCTGAGTGCCCTCCCTGACCCTCCACGCCCACCTTCCCCATCAGGAACATGGGCCCAGAGCCCCCTAAGGTTGCAACAGGGGCAGCGGTGTGTGTATGGTGGTGAACTCAGGCTCCGATGGGCCTGGTGGGAAGTTCTGAGTCAGCTGTATAACCTTGCCAATGACCTCATCTCTCCCAGCCTCAGGTCCTTTTTCTGTAGTGGACACCCTAAGTGTGTCTCTCCTTGCAGGGTGGTTTTGAGATCCAGTGAGATAACACCTGTCTGGCCCCAGCACAGGACCCAGCCCATCATTCAGAGAATGGCGACTCCAGCTTCCGGAGCGCTTATTCTGCACTGTTGCTGGCATTGTCATCACTGGGGAAGCACAGAGAGGTTGCCAGGGTTGAGAGCATAGGCCTGAAGCTCTGTGTGACCTTGGACCAGTTTTTTAACCTTTCTGAGTCTTGATGTTCTCCTTCATCTATTAAACTGGTACTAATGTCCACCTCATAATATCACTGAGTGGTTATAACAAGGTAACGCAGGCAGAGCGCTTATAGTAATACTGGACACAACTTGTGCTTAGTAATAATTATCATTATTGTGAGTATTTTAACTACAGCACTGATCAAAAGTGTGAGCTCTGGGGTTAGACCACCGAGGTTTGGGTCCTCTGTTAACGCATTGAGTAAGTTTGATAGATATTAATTAGCCCTCCATTTAGATTGTGTGTGTACATGTGTTTAACTTTTGATTTTGTGTTGGAGTATAGCCAATTAACAGTGTTGTGATAGGGCCTTCCCTGGTGGCTCGGTGATAAAGAATCCACCTGCCAGTGCAGGAGACATGGGTTCGATCCCTGATCTGCGAAGATCCCACATGCCAAGAGGTCACTAAAGCCGTGTAGAACTACTGAAGTCCACACTCTAGAGCCCGTGCTCTGTAAGAGAAGCCCCTGCAGTGAGAACCCGACACCCTACGACTAGAGAGTAGCCCCTGCTTGCCGCAGCTAGATGAAGCCTGTGCGCAGCAAAGAAGCACAGCCAAAAATCAATCATTTTTCAGAAAAGGAATGATGATGTGGTAGTTTCAGGTGGACAGCAGAGAGACTCAGCCTTATACATGTATACATTCTTCCCAGAGGTTGTGTGTTTTTTTAAGATCTGATGCTCCATTCAGGCACGTTGACCAGCCTTGGGAGTTTAGACTAATTTACACCCATAGCAGCCATCATGATTTTAAACCTGTTTCGCCTTTGAACCAGCCATTTCACTTAGAGAATTCTGTCCCAGACACAATTCCGCACTTGCTCAAAGTTGAATGTAGAGAAAAGGCCACCAAAATGTTAAGAAAAATTGAAAATAACCTGAATATCCATCAGTAGGAAACTGGCTAGATAATTGATGTCCATTCAATGATGGAAAACTCTGCAGCTGTTAAAAATAAGATAACTTGCAGTTCAGTTATGTGAACGTGTGTCATGAAGATACACAGCAGAAAGCAAGTGTCAGTATATTTATCTGTAAAGTGAGAGTTCAATTGTCAGACAGTGCTTATTATGATTGTACTTCCATTTAACCAAAAAAGTTGTGCGTGGTTAACCAACAAAGAATGCTACCTTGCATATATAAAGAACCCTGTTCAGGGACTTCCTGATAGTCCAGTGGTTAAAACTGCACCACCACTGCGTGGGGGCCGGGGCTTGGGGGAGCGGTTCAGTCCCGATCAGGGAACTAAGATCCCGTATGCCACGTGATGTGGCCAACAGAAAAAGAAACAAGAGCCCTGCTTGCCAAAAAGTGGTCAGTTCCATAGAAAAATTTATAAAGCTATGGACAAATAATTTATAAAATAGAAAATCCAGGTGGCCAGGAAGGACAAAAATGCACTCAACCTCCTCTGAGGGTTGAGGGTTGTTATAATAAGGCTTCACTAAGTTAAGCTATGTAAAGCACTAGCATGGTGCCTGGCACTTAGTAAGTGCTCAGTAAATCCTCTGTTCCTGAGTGTTGCTAGACCCTAAGGCCTGAGCGGATGGGGTCATGGCCGTGTCATGGGCATAAGCTGGCAGAGGAATGGGACCATCAAAGCCACACATAGCGCCAGATGCTTCAGGTGGATGCCTGAGTCGCTTCTAACCACTGGTGTGTCTCCTGTTGCACTGCAGAGCCTTTGTGGCATGTGCCTGCCCAGGCCCGGCTCTCGGCCATGGCTGGAAGCAACGGGAGCAAGCACGCCTCCAGGCAGGACACAGCAGGCAAAGATTCCCCCAACAGGCATTCCAAGGTGAGTCTGGGCCCCGCCTGCCAACCCTGGGGAGCCAGGGCCACGCGAGCCAGCTGCCTGGCCCGCCCTGGCTGCCAACAGCTGGACTGCTTCACAGCTTCACCTGGGCGTGCTCCTCCTCCGCCCCCTTCCACTCCAGCAGAAGGGGCTACATGGCTGGTCTGGAGTTAGACCCAGCCAGTGGTGCATCCTGGCTCCAGCCCCCACCGTCCATCTCATCTTGAGCAAATCACTCACCCCTTCGAGCCACGATTTCCTCATTCCATCAGCCATGGTGGGTGTCTTCACCAGCTCGGGCTTCCCTAACTAAAACACCACAGACTGGATGGCTGATAAACAGCAGTTACTGATTTCTGCTAGTTCTGGAGGCTGGACAATCCAAGGTTGAAGCACAGGCAGATTCGGTGTCTGATGAGAACCTGCTTCCTGGTTCATGGACAGCCTTCGCCTCACCTCATGTGTGAAGGGAGCTCTCTGTGATCTCTTTTTTAAGGATATAAATATATATATGGACTCTATAATCCCCTTCATGAGGACTGTATAAACATATATAGGATAAATACATGAAAATACATAGGGATTTGTAATCTCATTCATGAGGGCTCCACCCTCATAACCTAATCACTTTCCAAAGGCCCTCCCTCCTAATACCATCCCATCAGATGAGAATTCAGTGTACGCATGTTGGGGGACACAGACTGTTCAATCTTTAGCAATAGGTTAACTGTTTCCCAGGTGGCTCAGTGGTAAAGAATCCTCCTGCCAATGCAGGAAATGCGAGTTCAGTCCCTGGGTTGGGAAGATCCCCTGGAGGAGGAAGTAGCACCCCACTCCAATATTATTATCTGGAAAATCCCATGAACAGGGGAGGCCGACAGGCTACAGTCCACAGGGTCATGAGAGTCGGACACGACCAAGTGACTAAACAACAAACTGCCGTAACAGATGATCCCCAGGTCCCAGTGACCTCACATAATAAAGTTTATTCCCCTCTAATGTAGCAACTCAGTGTGGGTGTTCAGCAAGCACCTTTCTGCAGGATTCAGAAACCCAGGCTCCCTCCCTCTTGTAGCCTCAGGGCACCAGAGCCCTCTACTGGGCCCCTGCCTCTTTCCAGCAGTTGAGGAAGCGAGGACGTTTTGTGGCTCAGACCTAGACAAATGGCATAAATGACATCTACCTGTAATGTTACATTGGCCAGGAAGCTGTCATGTGGCCACACATCACTGCAAGGGGAGCTGGGGGATGTAGTCCTGTGTGCCCAGGAAGAGACTGAGAACTTGGCAGTCTCTTCACATCCATTCATTCAGTGAGTGAATGATGAGCATGTACCATGGTCCAGGTACTGGGACCCCAGGGATGAAGAGGACAGGTAGGCCCCTGTGCTCACAAGGCTGACTTTCCAATGTGGGCAACAAGTAGTCAGCAGAGAAACAGATTCATTATATAATGATGAGAACTGATTCTTACTGCAAAAAAAAGTCCAGTTAAAGAGAGTGTCAGGCATAGCTGCTTTAGGATGAGGTGGTCAGAGAAGGCCTTTGAGGAGGTGACCTGTAAACAAAACCTTGAAGTAAGAGGCAACCCAGGAAAATCATTTGAGGGAAGTGCATTGCAAGCAGAGGAAACAGCAAGTGCAAAGGCCCTGAGAGAACAGTGCGCCTGGCGTGCTCAGAGCAGCGAGGAGGTCACTGTGGCTGGAACGGAGTGATCCAGAGAGAGGAAGAAGGAGATGAAGTTAGAGACTGGAACCCGGAGCCAGATCATGCAGGGCCCCAGGGGCCATGGGGAGGACTCTGGCTTTTCCCTAGTGAGAAGGAGGGTTCTGAGCAGGGAACAGATGTGAATGGACGTGAGTGTTCACAGCCTGTCCCTGGCTGCATGTAGGGCACAGCTTGGGGTCTGGGGATGAGGAAAGACAGACAGGAGGAGGGAGACAGGAGGAGGCTGCTGCCATGGTCCAGTGGGAAGCAGTGGCGGAAAGGACCAGGGTGGAGTCTTGAAGGGAGGCAAGCTGGCAGGTTTGGATCTGTTTTGAAGACACAGGCAACAAGATTTGCCGTTGAACTAGATATGGGTGTGAGAGCAAAAGCAATGTCCAGAGTGCCTCCACAGCTCTTGGGTAAGGACAGCCGAAACGACAGAGGTGCCCTTAGGAGACAAGGAAGAGGCGAATTCAGGAGGGAAGGCCAGGAGCTCAGCTCCAGACACACTGAGCTTAGTGCTGGCAGCACGTTACGTAAGCAGTGTCGTTTATCCCTCTGAGCTACCCCATGGAGCAGGGTTATTGTCAGCCCATTTCACAGATGTAGAAACTGAGGCACAGGGAAGTTCAATCAGTGGCCTAAGGAGAGCCAGAGTTCAAAGCTGTCTAGCTCCAGGGTTCACCCTCAGCTGTGAGGTGAACCCCAGTGGGAGGGTAGGTTGCCCCCCACCTGGAGTCTAGGAATGATGACACAGTTCTCCTGCCTTCCAGGGGGAGCCCCAGTACTCCAGTCATTCCAGCAGCAATACCCTCTCCAGCAATGCTTCCAGCAGCCACAGCGATGACCGTTGGTTTGACCCCCTGGACCCCCTGGAGCCCGAGCAAGACCCTCTCTCCAAGGGCGGCTCTAGCGACAGTGGCATCGACACCACCCTCTACACCTCCAGCCCCGGCTGCGTGTCTCTGGCCAAGACACCTCGACCGGCCAAGCCGCATAAGCCCCCGGGAAGCATGGGCCTCTGCGGGGGTGGGCGCGAGGCCACCGGGAGGTCTCACCAAGCAGACCGGCGGCGGGAGGTCTCGCCCGCTCCGGGCATCACTGGACAGAACAAGGGCTACCGACCGAAGCTGTACTCCTCAGGCTCCAGCACCCCAACAGGCCTGGCCGGGGGCAGCCGCGACCCATCCAGGCAGTCCAGGTAAGGCTCTGAATCTAGCCCAGGTTCTTCAGGGATTCTGACAACCTTCCACATCCCCTACAGTCCTGATGGTGGAGCTCCCCTCCCCAGAAATATGCTCACAGATGGATGTGCTCACACATTAGTTTGCTTACAGATCTGGGATACCATGGACCACCCCTGGCTACCCATCCACTGGCCTTTAAGGATCTCAGTAGAGGAAGGAAAATCCTTGACTGTCTGTCTCTGGTTCACTCTGACCCTCAGTCTCTTTCCTTTTTCTCTTTCCCAAGACCAGTAGTTTTTATGCCTACTGGGAGTCACACACTCTTTCTATTAGGAGTGCATTTGGCTGAAGGTAATAGAAAACCAGACCCACAGAGGCTTGAGCAAATAGAGATTTAACAGTTCCCCATTGGGAAGTCCAGGGAGGGCAGAGCTGGGCTGGTACAGCAGCAGCTCAGGGAGGGCCTTGAGGCCTGGCACCCTGTGTCTTCCTGCTCCGTCGTCGTCCTCATACTGGCTGCGACTTCCTGGTCCCCAGATGGCTGTGGTGCCCCTGAGAGGCCTGGGGGCAGAGGAAGGGAAGAGGGCAGCATCCTTGTTGCTCCCTGACTGTGGAAAAACCAAAAGCTTTCCCAGAACCCCTTCCACAGGCAATATCACCTGGCCATGTTAGCTGCAAGGAAGTCTGGGGAATCTTGGCCTAGCCTTCCAGCCTCCGTAGTAAAGGGCAGTGTGGACCCCAGATGGTCTCCACTGGAGGGCTGTTCAACACACATTCCCCTAACCTACTGGGCAGGGCCTGAGAATGTGCATTTGTACAGGGTTCTGTGTCGGTGCTGATGCTGTTGGTCCCCAGACCGTGCTTTGAGAACCACTGGTAGAGAGGTAGACAGGGGAATAAGTGAGAACGAGCAAGCATTGACTAACCAACAGCCTGGAGTCTATACCGCGTGGGCGTGCGTGTGTGCTCAGTAGCTTCAGTGGTGTCCGACTCTCTGTGACCCCATGGACTACAGCCCGCCAGGCTCCTCTGTTCATGAGATTCTCCAGTCAAGAATACTGGAGTGGGTTGCCATGCCCTCCTCCAGGGGCTCTCCCTGACCCAGGGATCCAACCCGTGCCTCTTAAGTCTCCTGCATTGGCAGGCGGGTGCTATACCGCTGGCGCCACCTGGGAAGCCCGTGCACCACATGCACTTGAGAATCTGATGGAAGCCATGAGGTGCCTCCCGTAACCGCCATCCTGCCGTCACAGGACTCAGCCTGGTCCAGGGACCCTGTGAGGTCTGTGGCCCCGGGCAGTGAGTACAGTGCTGCAGCCCCCGGTGTGGACCCCTAAGTGTGGGTCCACCTTCCCAGGTCCACCGTGTGGACGCCTCCCTTCCCTCCCCTGACCGCAGCCGAGCAGGGGCCAGGACCGCTTTGGGGATCTTCATCTCCCTTGGCTTCCTGACACCTTGGCCAGTGCCCAAACCTGAGCCTCTCTCTGCACAGAACACACACACCTGGCAGTTGCCTCGGGCCTCTTTGACCACAGCCCCCAATGGCCCTGGGTCTTGGTCTGTATAGAAATGTCTGGGTTTTTTCCAAAGGTGAAGCAGTACTTCGCTGGTGTTCCAGTGGTTAAGACTGCTTCAAATGCAAGGGGCACGGGTTGGATCCCTGGTCAGGGAACTAGATCCCATGCGCCACAAGACGTGGTCAAAAAAAAAAAAAAAAGGTTTTTAAAAAGGTAGAGCAAAAATCTCCCTCGAAATTCTTAGTGTGATGGTGCAAAGCCCTTTAGTCCAGTCTAGTCCATTCAGAATGTGTGAGTGCTGCTCGCTACCTCCTTCAAGGATCGCGTGACCTTGCAGTGAGTGGTCTTACCAGACTCAGCTTCTGCTGCTCATCGCTCGAAAGCCAGTATTTGAGAGATTGGCGTTGGCTGGAAAGAAAAATATGCCGTAGTGTGAGGGTCCTAGAGCTTAGAGATTTAAGTATAACTGGATTCTAAGACCAAGGGGCTCCTGACACTGACCGGTTTGGAAACCGCCGTGTTTGGGGGTGCTCGCATGTCAGTGCTGTCCCTCACCCTGGCCTCAGCCCTCCTGGAGTCAGGAGCCAGGAGAAAGGCGAGTGTGGAGAGGAAGGGTCTCGCGGAGACTTAAGTCTCTGTCACAGTCTGCCTCACTAGACAGATCTCTCTCTTTTTTTTTAATTTACTGACTGTGTCAGGTCTTAGTCACAGCACACAGTATCTTTCATTGAGGTCCTCGGGCTCCAGGGTGCTTGAGCCCTCCAGTTGAGGCATATGTGCTCAGTAGTAGAGGCACACGAGCTTAGTTGCTCTTCGACATGTGGGATCTTAGTTCCCAGACCAGGGGTCCACGTCTCCTGCATTGCAAGGCAGAGTCTTAATCACTGGACTACCGGGGAAGTCCTTAGATAGATGGATCTGAATCATTTGAGCTCACAGGCTCTTTTGAACAGCTCCTTCATTCATTAATCTACCCATTCATTTCATTCACAAATATCTCTCAGGGACTTGTTTTGTCCCACGTTCTAGGCTGAGAGCTGAAGAGAAGGAGCACGCAAATTCAGATGAGACGCCTTGCCCTCCCCTCACCCACCATCCGCTGAGGGAGACAGACATCACTGAGACACGTCTGAGGGCACCCACCAAGAGGGACTCGCTGCCATGGGGTGCCCGGGTCTCCCCTGCTGGGCACAGGCCTGAGTAGTAAAGCTGAGTAGCTGAAGGGTTTTGGAATGTGTGCTATAAAAGCAGCGGTGCTGGGGAGTCGACCGTGACTGAGGCAGGAGGAGTGGGGACAAAATTGCCCTGTGTCTGAGAGAAGGATTTGCTGAACCCAGAAAGGAAGGGGGTAAAATGGGAGCGGCACCGCTTCCAAAGAGGGCCCTGTGGTTGGGAGCTTTAATTTGCATGCAGACAATTGATGCTAATTGCAAATCATTCTTATCTGCTCATTAAAGCTGCTTCCTGAAGTTTTCTCCTAGGCAACCAGGCTTTAGTGTGGAGCAGCCTTTTCCAAAATGGGGTGCTCAAGGTAATTTGGGTGGTGCGAGGAGGAAAATGTTTTATTTTAAATGGATATTAGGAAAAGTGTTATCAACCCATCCCCTGATTTTACAGATACTGCCTTGGACAGGTTAAGGAAAATTAAATGAATTGATTTAAAGAAATAAATATCTTCACAGTCGATGAGAGTGTGGACTCCAGAGTCAGCCCACCCGGGTTTGAGCCTTGCCTCTGCCTTGTCTTGGCTGTGTGGCCTTGGACAAATGACTGAACCTCTCTGGGCCTCAGTTTCCTCATCTGTACAATGGGGGCCTAGTCACTGTCCCTAACTAAGGCCATGTCAGTGTCCCTAGCTGAGACCCTGATGCTGTCATTAAGGTCCTGACACTGTCCCTAACTAAGGACCTGAGCTATTTCTAACTAATGTCCCAAACCGTCCCTAACCAGCTTGACTCTCTCACTAATAGCCTGAAGCTGTCCCTGACCAAGGCCCTGATTCTATCCCTATCTAAGACCCTGAGTGTGTGCTCAATTGCTAAGTCGTATCCAACTCTCTGCAACACCGTGGACTGTAGTTCACCAGGCTCCTCTATCCATGGGATTCTCCAGGCAGGAATCCTGAAGTAGCTAGCCATTCGCTTCTTCAGGGGATCTTCCCAACCCAGGGACTGAACCCACATCTCCTGCATTGGCAGGCAGATTCTTTACCACTGAGACGCCTGGGAAGTCCACCTGAGGCCCTGACTGTCCCTAAAGCCCTGCTGCTGCTGCTGCTGCTGCTAAGTCGCTTCGGTCGTGTCCGACTCTGTGCAACCCCATAGATGGCAGCCCACAGGCTCCTCCGTCCCTGGGATTCTCCAGGCAAGAACGCTGGAGTGGGTTGCCATTTCCTTCTCCAATGCGTGAAAGTGAAAAGTGAGAATGAAGTCTCTCAGTCGTGCCCAACTCTTCCCGACCCCATGGACTGCAGCCCACCAGGCTCCTCCATCCGTGGGATTTTCCAGGCAAGGGTATTGGAGTGAGGTGCCATTGCCTTCTCCCAGCCCTGAGGCTGTCACAAACTCAAAGCCTGACTGTCCTGACAACCTGAGCATCAGCATCTATTTAGGGACAGAGCCCTTAGTGTTCACAGTCAATGTGGGTGACAGATCCGCCTCCAGTGACAGCCCATAGTGGCCAGGGCCAGGGTGAGGGAAGCCCTCGGGGTGTGGCAGCCCAGAGGAGGGGCTGGACCCACTGTGGGGGGAGCTTCCCTGGAGAAAAGAGGCTGAGCTCCTGGGAAGGAGGAGGGTGGAGTGTTCCAGACAGAGAGGGTGTGTGGTCCCATTCACCCCTCTGGCCCTCCCACCTCTTCCCAGCGGGTCCCTGAGCAGCTGTGCTCAAGGGGCCCACATGTGCCTCTGACTGCCGCTGGCCGCACACTGCCCTTCGCTTGGGGCAGCTCTGTGCTTCTGCTGACATAGGTCCATTCCCTGGGGCGGGGCCAGAACGACACCCTGCTGCCCAGTCGGCTCCCCGCAGGCAGGCACGAGCACTCTGTGGCTGCCCTTGTGTCTCCTTCTGGGGCCTTTGTAGCCCAGCACTTCTTGCTCATTTATGTAGCAGGCATCAAGTGTATGCACAGCTCTCTGCTTCACACAGGTTCCCTCGCTCTCCTGGAACAGACAGGGTGCTGGGGGAGACAGCAGGCAAATAATTACAAAAGCAGTGAGTGAATTATGCTAGGGGAGTGCCTGCAGGGCAAACCTCCTGGGATCTGAGGGGAGGCGATGCATGGCTGGAGGGCTGTCTGATCTAACGGGGCGGGAGTGGGGGGGGTGCAGGGGGTGTGGCAGGCGGGAAGGGATAATTTCCCTGAGGAGGAGTCATTTCTACCAAGGACCAGAGGGTTAAGGGGGAAGGAGCAGGTAAAGTGGTTTCTGGGGAACTGATGATTTCATCTTGGTGCTGTTACGTGGGTGTTTGCTTTGTAACTGTTTGTTAAATTGTACATATATGTTTTGTACACTTTGCTATATGTGGGCTATTTTACAAATTTTTTTAAAAGAAAATAGAAAGATGATGTATGGAGAAAGTGTCCCTATGAGTAGAAATAGCAAGTGCAAAGTCCCTGGGGTGGGGAGGAGGGTGGGTGCCAGCAGGTCACAGGCCCCTTGGCTCAAGGATGGAAATTGGGAGGGCAGCTGATGGGAAGTTGAGGAGCTTGGCAGGGGCCAGACCACACAAGGCCCTGTCAGCCACAGCACAGAGTTTGGACTTAGTCTGAAGAACTGTGGGCAGCAAGGAAGTGTTTCAGCAGAAAGGATGATACAGGCAGATAGATGTTTTGAAAGATGGTGCTAGAGGCAGGATTGGAGGAGAAGTGTCAGGGGTGGGTCTGAGGCTGAGACATCAGTGAGAAGGGAGGAAGGGGGCCTGGACCAGAGGGCAGAGCAGCTGTAACTGTGTCAGCAGTGGTACTGCCAGGACATAAGAAGGGAGGCGACAAAGGTCCAGGACAGTGCTGGTGACTGCTCATGTCAGGAGGCTACTGCAGACGGGGGTCTTGAGATTCGTGAGAGAATAGAGGAGACTGGGGCCAAGCAGTCCTGAGAGGAATGCTGTGCTGGGTCTTCACTGCGGCACGCAGGCTCTTGGTTATAGCTCGCGGGGTTTCTCTATTTGGGGTGCACGGACTCTCTAGTTGTGGCACACGGGCTCTAGGGCACATGGACTCAGTAGTTGTGGCACGTGGGCTTAGTTGCCCCATGCCATGTGGGATGTTAGTTCCCAGCCAGGGATCAAACCCATGTCCCCTGCATTGGAAAGCAGATTCTTAACCACTGGACCACCAGGGAAGTCCCCAGGAGTGTTATTCTTATGTTTATTGTTGTTTAGCCTCTGAGTCATGTCTGACTCTTTGCAACCCTGTGGACTATAGCCCACCAGGCTTCTCTGTCCATGGGATTCTCCAGGCAAGAATATTGGAGTGGGTTGCCATTTCCTTCTCCAGGGGATCTTCCTGACCCACAGATAGAACCTGTGTTTCCTGCATTGTCAGGCAGATTCTTTACCACTGAACCACAGGGGAAATCCCTGTTCTTATGTTTATTGACCCTAAAGCACCTACTGTGTGCCAGGTACCGTTCCAAACACAGTGGACAAAGTCAAGTCCCTCTTTTGTGGAACTGACACTCTCCTGGAGAGAAAGCGAGGCAGACAGACAGCTGAGCAGCCATGTGCTGTTAATATGCCAGGTGGAGATAAGGTCTGGGAAGAAAACCCAGCTAGGCAGAGGTCCCGGAAGGCCTCTTGGAGGAGGTGATATTTCACAGGATGCATGGAAATGATCCAGGCAGGGGAAATAGCAGATGCCGAGTCCCTGAAGGTGAACTCATTTGCAGTGTTCTGGAGATGCTGTGCTGGCCAGACAGGCCGAATGGGAGAATGGCAGGAGGTCTGATTTGCACGGTAGGCAGAGACCCAGCTCAGGCAGGCTTACCAACCATGGTCAGATGCTGGGTTTTGGTTCTGAGAGACATGGGAGCCACAGAACATAATCTGACCTGTGTTTTAAGATCACTGTGGGCTCCTCAGGGGAACGTGGGCTGTCTCAGGGGTAGTAGGGATTGAGTTTGCCAGCACAACTCAAGGACTGACTGACTGCCAGGGAAGGGAAGGGCTCCGCCATACCCAAACCCCCCACCACCCACTCCCTCCGCGCGCTCCAGCCCTCCCGTGGAAACCGCTGCAGCCTGTAGCAGCTTGTGCCCGTGGATGATTCCAGTGACTTCACAGACTCTGCCCCCAGACATTCGTCATGGGAGCCCGGCTTCCAGGCACGGGGCCAGGCGCCAGTGCCTGCTGCGGGCACGGCAGTGGGCTGAGCGATCCCAGGCGGGCAGCCACCTGGCCCCCCGCCCTCTCTCAAGGCAGCACACACCCCAGAGCCCCCTGGGTTTCCAGAGCAATTTGTCGGCGCTGTTTAGAGGCGATGCACGGTGATGAGAGGCTCTCGGCTCCACGCGGAGCTGACACGGCCAGGCATTCCCGGGCGGACAGGCAGGCAGGAAGCCCGCAGCCCTGCTTCCGCAGGCAGGGCCCTTGTCTCCAGGATCCCCTCCTGGGGGCGCAGCCCTGAAAGGTAACATGAGGCCCTCAGGGTCCACTGGGCCCCACCCCGCCCGTGTAGGCTGGGAAGCCAGGGTCAAGGGGAGACACCTACTCGGAGAGTCACTGTCAGCTTGGGAAGAGGAACTCAGGCCATCTTCAGAAATTCCAGGGAAGGAGGATACCAAGCAGAAATCATGGGGCGGGGCAAGGGGCGGGCAAAGGCCCTGAGGTGGAAGCGTGTCTGGTGCGTTTGAGGAACAGTGTCCATGTGACCAGAGCAGAAGGAGTGTGGGGGGGAGTGGGAGTTGCTGAGGGCAGAGAGGGGCCAGCCCCAACGGCGTGGGGCTCTGTGGACCGGGGAGGACCTGACCCTGAGCTGAGGAGAGTGGCCAGGGCTCTCACCCTCTGGCTGTGTTTGGGGTGAGGGCAGGAGGAGGCCACTGTGGGGATGCCTAGGCACTGCGGCTGGGGGCGGCTGGGGGCGGCTGGAGGCAGTTGGAGTCCCCGTTGATTTTGTGCCATGGAGTTTTTGCCCCATATTGTCACTCCTTCCACTTTCTAAAGACCTGATATTTTTGCTCCGAGGCTGAAGGCAGAATGTTGCCACGTGCGGCTACTACACTGAGCCTGATAATTCTAGCCATGTGCGGGGACTGATTCGGCTCTCAAGCCCCTGCCGGACACCAGGCAGAAAAGGCCCCACACAGGCCCCCCTGGGGGTATCTGGTGAGCAGCATATCCCAGGCTCTGGTCTCTGACTGCCTGTGTCCAGGTCACAACTCCACCACTAACCAGCTGCATGGTCTCCACCAGGCTCCTTAGTTTCTCTGAGGCTCAGTTTCCTCGTCTGTAAAATGGAGGTGAAGATAGACTCTGTGGTCCAAGGCTGCGAGGATACACCCACACCATGGGTTTGAAGCAGCCAGCACAGGGCCTGAGACATAGCTGGTCCAAATACATCAGCTGCTGCTAGGTTCGGTTCTCATGTGTTACGTATTTGTCATGACTACCGTTGTCATCAAAAGTACAGGTTGGTGGTTAAACAGAACGTCTCTTGAGCCAGACTGCCTGGCTTTGTATCCTGGTGCTGTCCTCAACCAGTTGTGTAATTTGGGGCGTTATTTTAAAATCTCTCTGGGCCTCGGTTTCCCCACTTGGAACATAGGGAGAGTGGTACTTCCTGCCTCATGTGTTGCTGGGGCAACCGAATGAAGTGACGCCTCCGAGATGCTTGGAGCAGGGCCTCGCTGTGTGCACGGGCTCGGCGCCGGCCGCTGCCCTCACTACCACCTGCTCCATCAGTGCTCTTCCTCCCAAAGGCAAGTGCAGGATTCCCCCGGTGATCTGGTGGCTAAGAGTCCACCTGCCGATGCAGGGGGCGAGGGTTCTGTCCCTGGTCTGGAAGGATTCCACGTGCTGTGGGGCAACCAAGCTCAGGCTCCACAGCTACTGAGCCCCCACGCTAGAGCCTGTGAGCCTCGAGCACTGAAACCTGAGCACTCTAGAGCCCGTGCTCTGCAACAAGAGAAGCCCCCGCAACTAGAGAGTAGCCCACACTCACCAAAATTAGAGAAAACCTATGCACAGCAACAAAGACCCAATGTAACCAAAAAAAAAGGCAGGGGTGCAGCTCCCTTTGTGCCTGTGGCCCGCCCGGGGCCGCCCATCAGCCTCCCCAGGGATGAACAGACCAGAGCATGGCACACTCCCAGGCAGCTGTGCAGTTTCTTCATTCAGCCTACAGTTTTCCTGTTTTCACTCCAACAAAATCTTGACTGCTCCCCCTGAGATATAGCACAGGTAAATGCCCAGCCTCTCTGGGGGAAGGTGGGGTGAGAGTACAGAGCAGAATGCCCCCTCCTCAGCCCTGGGAGGGCCCGGAGCCTGGGCATTTAGCCCCTGGGCACACCACATCCCTGTGTGTCTGCAGCTCCAAGAACACATTCCGGTGCCCAGGCCTACCCTGAGCACTTTGTGCAGATACGATCTCGTGAGGCAAGTGTGTTGTTGCCTCGATTCTCAGAGGAGGAAACTGAGGCTCCCTGAGGGGAAGGGGCTCCAGCAAAGATTACAGCATGTCAGTCGGGGCTGGGATTGGACCCCAGGTCAAGTAAGCAGCATGGTCTATGTTCTCAGCATGGTTCTCCGGCAGCGCTCATGCCTCGTTTTTCAAGCTGAGGCTCGGGGAGGGCACCTGGCCTTGCAGGTGCTTCAGAGAAAAGGTGTATTCACTCTGTTGATTGCCGATGGGGTAAGAAATCCACCCTGTGCTTGGCACCTGGCACAGCTCATGGTCCAAGGGGGAGTGAGAAGGGGCGCCCGTCTGAGCGGGCCGGGTTGAGAAGCACAGCATATTCAGAATAGTTCTTTGTGGCCCTGCTGTGTGTAGGGGGCACCCGTTCATGCCTGAGGCTGGTAGAGGTTGAAAGCAGGGATAGTCGTGGGAATGCCTTTGGCTCCAAGCAACAAGTCCCAGCTCAATTGGAGGAAGTCTGTTACCTCTGAGAACATGAAGTCCCACACTAGGGAGGGCCCCATGATTGGGGAATTTACTGACTCAAGGACTCAGGTTCTTTCCCTTTCTTTGTTCTGTCTCCATCCGCCTGCATACTGGCTCCCCTCTCAGTCTCAAAGTGACTGTCCAGATGGTCACCATGTCAAGTGGAAGAAGAAGTGACGTTTACTACAAGTGGTCTTTGTTAGTTTTCCAGTGAAGTAACCTTCCCCAGAAGTCACCTACCAGACAGTCCACACACACACCTGATGCTTCACTGTCCACAAGTAGATCACAGACCTACCCTGACCCGTCCCAGACAGGTGGCATCCAACATTCGGGATTGTGTCCTGGGCTGGGTGCCAGGTCACCTTCCTTGAGGCTGAGTAAAACCAGCCTTCATTTACAAGGTGACGGGGAATAGGATGATACCCAGTGCCTGCCATAGGCTGAGGGAGCAAGCCCATCCCAAATGGGGCAATGGATGGAGCCAGCTGGCAGACACAGAGAACGGGGTGTTCTTCTTTGCCTCTTGCTTTGATTCTTACTATTTGCTTTGGCCATGCTGGGTCTTTGTTGCAGCACACAGGCGTTCTCCAGTTGTGGCATGGGGCAGAGGCTCTCTCATTGTGGCATGTGGGCTTCTCGGTGCAGAGCGTGGGCTTAGTTGCCCTGTGGCATGTGAGATCTTAGCTCCCCAACCGGGGATCAAACCTGCGTCCCCTGCACTGGGGGGCAGATTCTTAACCACTGGACCCGATCTTCCTTTTTTTTCTTTATCATCTCTTGTTTGTTCTTTCCAGCTCATAAAAGCTGAACATGGCTGATGACAGGGTAGAGAAATATGTACTGTAGAAATATAAAAGTTAGGGTTAAAACCAGTTAGGATATATTCATAGAGTGGACCACCTGCAGCCATTGAAGGGGAGAGGGTTTTGTGTGGACTGACATGGAGAGAGCTCCAGGGCATGGTGTTAAAGTCAAAGCCAGGTGCAGAGCAAGCTCATGATAGGCTGCCATTTATGTTAAAAACGAAAATTGGGAGGCTACACACACTGGGCTCTCTGTTGAAGAAGAAGAAAGGGGGAAAGTCAAGGTTGCTTCAAATATGGAGACTGAGCTATCAGACAGCACTTTCATTTCTACCCTGTGCTGTGTATGTGGTTTCATCCCCCCCGTCATTACTGCCTCCAGAGATAATCAGTGTGCACTCCTCCAGAGATTTTTCTCCAAATCTGTACCAACCCAGGTCTATCAAACATATTTTGATGGTTACCCCAAACAGGGAAAGCATTTTACATTACACCCCAGTGTGGACATCCTCAGTAAAGTTTCACAAAACCACTTACCCTTGCCTCATATGAGGTACACTGAGGTTTTTTATTCCAATCGGTTTCTCCCCACCCCCTACCCCAAATAACAGTCAAGATCTAGTAAATTGATTTCATGGCCCACAGTTGGGGAAAAAACTATACATTTCCTTTTCATAAAAAAAAGACACCCCCCCAAAAAAAAGCCCAATAAACATTTGACAACATATGTACATTTTAAAAAGAAAAAGCACGCTTTGCATGATGCCTCGTTTCCACTTCCTGTAGCTCAGGCATCTGTCTTCATCCATAAACAGAAGTTGACCTCATTCTTCACACTAGCTGCATAGTTTTTGATCCTATGGATATGCTTGGACTGATCTAAGAATTCAGGCCATGTCCAGCTTTTTCTTGTTTACACACAGCATTGCAGTGACCATCCTTGTATGTGCCTGCATGTCCTTGTGCAGGCTTTTCTGTGGTGTGGATTTCTGGGAGATCACATGCTAGACTGACACTACTCACATCTTTCAGTTCAGCTCAGACACTGTCTCCTCCTTGAGGAAGCCCCTGTGACCTCCCCAGATCAAGTCCAATCCTGATGTTACATGCTCCGTGACTCCCTGGACAACCCCTCACCAGTGCACAACCTTGGACCTGTTGACAGATGTTGCTAAATTTTAGAAAGTCTATATAAGTCAGTCAGAGCTTGCATTTTAAAATCCATCCTGACAGTCTCCCTTAGGCTTGGGATGTTTCAGTATTCACACTTAATGACGTTACTGATGACGATTCGATTTGCATTTGCCGTTTTGCGCTTTGTTTTCTATGTTTCCTATCTTTCTCCTTTGCTCTTCCTTTACTTTTGCCTTTTGTGTTAAATTAGTTTTAGTACACCATTTGGATTCTTCTTAACTTTAATTATAGTATGCATCTTATCAGTGTATTTCAGATGAGTGCTAACTGAATACCAACAAAATATAGAAACTTTCCTCCAATAAAGCCCCATTCCTTTCCCTCTCCTTTGTGCTGTTACTATCATACATTCTACATCCATATATGTTATAAACCAAACAATAGAGTGTTATTATTGCCTTATACAGTCTTACATGTAACTTTAGAAGTTAGAGAAGAAATAAGAAAACCTAAATATTCTATGTTGCTGCTCAGTTGTGTCCAACTCTTTGTGACCCCATGTCTATAGCCCACCAGGCTCCTCTGTCCATGGGATTTTCCATGCAAGAATACTGGAGTGAGTTGCCATTTCCTTCTCCAAAATACTCTATGAAGTCTTTTGTTTAACCCATTCTTACCATCTTGGACCCTTCACTTCTCCATGTGAATTCAGGTCATCACCTACAGTCATTTATTTTCCTTTCAGCCCAGGGAGTTTTTACTTATTAGGCAGATGTGCTAGCAATGAATTCTCTGAGTCTGTTTATCTGGGGACATCTTTATTCTGCCTTCATCTATGAAGGATAGTTTTGCTGGACATAGAAGTCTTGGTTGATGGTTTTTTCTCTCAGCACCTTGAAAATACCACCCCATTCTTGGCAACCCACTCCAGTACCCTTGCCTGGAAAATCTCATGAACACAGGAGCCTGGTAGGCTGCAGTCCACGGGGTCGCAAAGAGTGGGGCACGACTGAGCAAATAACACACACTTCCATTGGTTCAAATGACAGGTCAGCAGTTGATTGTATTGATTTCCTCTGTATATGATGAATCTTTTTCTCTTGATGCTCTCAGAGGTTTTATCTTAGTGCTTGACTTTCACTCGTTTTTCTGGATGAAGTCGTTGTGTTTATCCTGGTGGGGATTTGTTGAGTTTCTTAGATGTGTAGATGAATGTTTTTTTACCCAGTTTGAGAACCTTTTAGCCATTATTCCTTCAAACCTTTCTTCTGCCCCTCTTTCTCTTCTCCTTCTGGAACCCTCAGTGAGGTTTTGCGGTGACAGAACTTGTTTGTTCATTGAGCTGGGCAGGGGGGTGGGAGGAGCCCCAGGCTAAAACATCAGATTTCCTCTGTTCTTACCCTGAAGTTCAGTTTTTCAAGAAAATAAACAATACTTGGATTGTTGCATGTCCTCGGTCAATTTCCAGAGTGCTGAAATGGTTGTTTTTGTTGATTTTGTGCTTGGTGGAGAGAGAATTTGCCAGTCTTTTCATTCATCCATAGTCAGAAGTCCCACCCTTTAATTTTGCTAAATTGACCTTCAGTAAGTTTTTATTAACTTGCACTCCAAGGACATTAGTTTTCCCATTAAAGACCTCTTACTTGAAGTGGAATTAGAATTTTATTTTAAAGTTTTAAAAGCTGATTTGCTTCAGTGGGGTCAGCAGTTGGGTCCCCAAGACTTGGGTCCTAATTAAGCACATGAGGTTCATTGTAGCATTAACTCCACAGGAATCCAGCATTTGGAATATCGAGCTGTGGTTTTAGATTAGATCAGCTGGAGTGGTATCTGAGGTGTATTAGTGCTCAAAAAATATTTGAGTGAAGATACTATGTGGCAAGGCATAAGTTTAACAAAAATAAGTTACAGAACAGTTTATTAGCACAGACTCAGTTATATGAAAATATAATTCTCGCACCCTTCAAAAAAAAGGTTCCTGTTTTCCAGTTGTATACACATTTTTCTTTTTGTCTGTTTTTCTTTTTCTTTCTTTCTTCTTTTTTTTTTTAAAGCCGTGCTGTGCTGCTTGTGGGAATTTAGTTCCTGGCCAGGGATCAAACCCAGGGCCCCAGCAGTGAAAGTGAGTCCTAACCACGGACCACCAGGGAATTCCCAACATGTGTGTTTTAACCATAGGAAAGGGTTAAGAAAGAAATACGGTGAACTGTAAACCATGGTTACCTCCAGAGATGGGTCGGCAGGACCCCCACCTTCAGCTGTGTAGGTTGTGCTCAGGATACAAAGAATCTCCAGGTGTTTAGGGAATCATCCACCCACAGAGGGTGACTTTTTTAGATACCCATAGAGGTACCAACTGTGCTAGGAGGACATCGCTGGGAGGGGGTGGGGGCTGTGAAGGCAGCATTACCTTTTCTCCACGTAGACATCTATGTATTAGAATTTTCGCGACAGTATCTCTCCTGTGTGAATGAACTATTTTTTTTGTTTCCCAAGAGTAGATGTAAACAGATTGACTTTTCGAAACGTAGGACAGAGTTGTTTTACTTTTCTAATTTTTACATTGCAGCGATATGAGCTCCAGGGCCGGCTACCCCGCTCAGGTTCACAAGACAGCCAGCACCGAGACCCCGCGGCCCTCACAGCTGGCCCAGGCCAGCGCCTTCCAGCTCTCCACCTCTGTCCCCAAGTCCTTCTTCTCCAAGCAGCCCATGCGCAACAAGCACCCCACGGGGTGGAAGAGGACAGACGAGCCCCCGCCACGGCCGCTCCCCTTCACTGACCCAAAGAAGTAAGTGCGTGGGCACCTGGTGAGGCACCCCCAGAGCCAAGCTTGGCATCTCGGGGCAGGGGGGAGGGCGACCCCTCGCTCCCTCATATGTCAGTCACCATGCCAGTCTACGCACTGGGAATACAACCACGCACAGGCCGACAGGGTCCCTGCCCTCCAGGGCGCCATGCTGGTTGGGAACACGGACAGCAAATAGGGTGACTGAGAAAAGTGTGCAGAGTCGGGTGGTGGCGAACCTTGTGACACATCTGGACGAAGACCCTTCCAGGCAGAGGGAACAGCAGCTGACAGGCCCTGCAGCAGGAGCGGGCTTGGTCTGCGGGGGAAGGCCAGTGTGAGCACATGAGGTCAGAGAGGCAATGAATGCAGACCGTGGAGGGTTCTGTGGGCCCCAGGTAAGGGCCTGGGCGTCTGCTGTAATTCAGGGGGAACCGTAGAAGGGTCTGGAACAGAAGGGGACAGACCTAAGTTGGGTATTCACAGGGCCCCTGTGGCTGCATGTGGAGCATGGCCTGCAAGGGACCAGGAGACAGGGGGCGCTGGTGTGATGGTCCAGGCAGGACATAAGAGGCCTGGAGTGGGATGGAGGCTGAGGAGGAAGAAGGAGGCAGCTTTGGGATAGATTCTCTGAAATGGGAGCTAGCAGGTTCCGCTGGCAGATCGGATGTGGTGTGAAAGAAAGAGCGAGGTGAAAGGTGATACCAGGTCTTTCAGCCTGGAGGATGGGCAGACTCTTCTTGAGCTGAGATGGGGACTGAGTGGGGAGTGGGCTCAGGGTTGGAACTGTAGCTGCTGCTGCTAAGTCGCTTCAGTCATGTCCGACTCTGTGCGACCCCATAGACGGCAGCCCACCAGGCGCCCCCGTCCTGGGATCCTCCAGGCAAGAACACTGGAGTGGGTTGCCATTTCCTTCTCCAGTGCATGAAAGTGAAAAGTGAAAGGGAAGTTGCTCAGTCATGTCTGACTCTTCGAGACCCCATGGGCTGCAGCCTACCAGGCTCCTCCATCCATGGGATTTTCCAGGCAAGAGTACTGGAGTGGGGTGCCATTGCCTCCCCGTGGAACTGTAGAGTGAACTGTAAACCATGGTTCCCTCCAAGTGGGGAGCTCCAGAGCTCAGGGCTGGACGGGTTACCCTTTTTTATTTTTTAGCTGCACTGGGTCTTGGTTGCTGCACGAGGGCTTTCTCCAGTTGCAGTGAGCAGGGGCTACTCTCATTGTGGTGCACAGGCTTCTCGTTTTGGTGGCCTCTCTTGTTGGAGCACAGGCTCTGTGGCACATGGGCTACAGTAGTTGCAGCTTGCAGGCTCTATAGAGCACAGGCTCAGTAACCCTGAGGCATGTGGGATCTTCCCAGACCAGGGATCAAACCAGTGTCCCCTGCATTGGCAGGCGGATTCTTAGCCACCGGACCACCAGGGAAGCCCACAGATGGATTTCTGTTGTGATGTTCAGTAGACACGGAGGAGGCAGTCGGGTAAGGAGTCTGGAGCTCCGGGGAGAGGTCAGGCTGGAGAGAATGGGACTATTGTCAGCATAAAGGCTGGAGAGGAGGGGAATGTAGGCCTCCGCCTGAGATCCCTCAGTGTTCATATGAGGAGGAGGAGCCAGTGATGGAGGAGCCCAGATGAATGTGGGGTCTGGGAGCCCAGGGTGACGACTGGGAGCAATCAGGGAGCATAGGGTTGAGCCTCCCAGAGGTGACTGGAGGATGCCAGAGAGAAGCCAGGGCAGAACAGGAGGCAGCTGGTTTGGGGCATTTTGCTCTGAAACCAAAAACAAGAGAGGAGTGGTCAGTTAAAAACCGGTTCTTTGAATTTGGAGGTTTTATTTATTTTAATTTGGCTGCACTGCACAGCACATGGGATCTTAGTTCCCCAACCTAGGATCGAGCTCATGCCCCCTGCATTGAAGTGTGGAGTCTTAACCACTGGACCACCAGGGAAGTGCCAGTTTTTGAAGTTAGAGTACAATGATACTGAAACTTTATCCAGTACTCACCACATGCCAGTTTGGGTGCTGAACTCTAGTCCATGAATTGATTCACTGAACCCATCTCAACAACCCTTCTATGGGTTGTTGTTCAGTCAGTCATTCATTTCCAACTCTGTGACCCCATGGACTGCAGCACATCAGGCTTCACCATCTCGTGGAGTCTGCTCGAACTCATGTCCATTGAGTCGGTCATGCCATCCAACCATCTCATCCTCTGTCACCTCCTCCTCATCCCGCCCTCAATCTTTCCAAGCATCAGAGTCTTTTCCAGTGAGTTGGCTGTTCGCATCCGGCAGCCAAAGTATCAGAGTTTCAGCCTCAGCGTCAGTCCTTCCGGTGGGTAGTCAGAGTTGATTTCCTTTAGGATTGACTGGTTTGATCTCCTTGCAGTCCACGGGGCCCTCAAGAGTGTTCTCCAGCACAACAGTTGGAAAGCATCGTCACGTTCTTTGGCTCTCAGCCTTCTTTATGGTCCAACTCTCACGTCCGTACATGACTACTAGAAAAGTCATTTCTAGTGATTTTTGACTAGACGGACCTTTGTCTGCAGAGTGATGTCTTTGCTATTTAATATGCTGTCTAGGTTTGTCATAGCTTTTCTTCCAAGGAGCCGGCATCTTTTCATTTCATGGCTGCAGCCACCGTCCCCGGTGCTCCATGAAGCAGACCTGTCATTTGCCCAGCTTTACTGAGGAGGCCCAGAGGCTCACAGCTGGGAAGGGGTGGAGCTTGGGTCAGAACCCAGAAAGCCACGGCTCCTCTTCAGGTGGGGGGCCTGCCCTCCTCCGTGCTGTTCTCTGTAATGTCCTCTCTCATGACCTGCAGGGGGCCATTCAGATGTGTGGTGACACACAGAGCTCATAAGGAGAGATCAGGATCCCTGGAGAGGTGGGCGAGTGAGCAAGCCGAGAATCCAGTTCACGCTGCTCGCCTACAGCCGGGGGCCACTCTGCAAACTAGATTTTGATCCTCCCCTCCCCTGACTAAAACCTCCAGCGGCTTGCCCCGCTCCCAGGACTAATGACAAAGGCGCTCCTTTCCTGAGCGCATATATCGTACCAGCCACTAGCGCACCGTGGCTTTGCCCAGACTCCCGCCTGGACCCCACACGGCGTGCCTGTCACCCCTCTGCCCTCCTCCCCCACGCTCCCCCAGGCTTGCTCCGCTCCACCCACCCGGCCTCTCCCGGCTCCTCGGTCTTGAGTCCCACCACGTGCAGGCCGACCTCAGGGCCTCCGCAGTGGCTGTCACCAGTTCCCAGAATGCTCTTCCTCCACGTCTTGGGGCCGAGGTGGGGTTCCAGAGCTTGGTCTGGTGCCACCTCCTTATTCGGGTCTCCCCAGCCTTCCGTCCCTGCTGCCGTCACTCCCTCCCTGGTCTCCGTTCCACGGCCCATTCCTCCACTGGAAAGCAGGTGACAATCTTGGTCACAAGACAGGTGTCACCTGACACTGTGTGGGAACTCCATCAGTGAGTGGGATGTCTGAGCCTCACATCACACTCCATTCTCACTGTAACCGCATAAAATACGGTAAGGCCCTCATTTTCCGGGTTGCCAGAGGGTCCAGCCCTGCTGGCCCCACTCTGCTCCTCCATGGGAGTGGCTGCCCTGGCCTCCCCAGCACGCGTGCTGTCCCTTCTGCCTGGGAGCCCCCTGCCTCACTGGCTCCGTCCTGCCCACCTGGAGTTTGCTGGGGCTGCCATAACAAAGCACTGCAGATGGGGGCTCAGCAGCACAAGTGTCTTTCCTCGGAGCTCTGGAGGCTGGAGGCTGGAGGCTGGAGCCAGGGTGGGAGCAGGGTTGGTTCCCTCTGTGGGCGGAGAGGAAGTGTCTGTAGCATGCCTCTCTCCCGGCTTCTGCTTGATTCGCCAGCAATCTGTGGGGTTTCCTGGCATGTAGATACATCTGGGTGTATGTCTCTGTGTCCATGTCTCCCTTTATAAGGACACCAGTTGTTAGATTAGGGTCGCTCTTAATTGCCTCATTTTACCTTGGTTGGGCTTCCCTGGTGGCTCAGATGGTAGAGAATCTACCTTCAATGCAGGAGACCTGGGTTTGATCCCTGAGTCAGAAAGATCCCCTAGAGAAGGAAATGGCAACCCACTCCAGTATTCATGCTTGAAGAATCCCATGGACAGAGATGTTGGCAGGCAACACAGCCCATGGAGTAACAAAAAGTCGGGCACGACTGAGCGAGTAACACTTTGACTTTACCTTGATTACCTCTGGAAAGACACCATTTCCACATCAGGCCAAATTCTCATATTTGGACTTAAACATATCATTTAACGCCAGCCCTCAGGTCTCTCACAGACCTGCCATCCTCGAAGAAACTTCCAAGCCCCACACCAGGCTCATCTGTCCCATGGACCCCACACTTCTTCCCCTGCTTGGCCTCTGTCCAGAGCTCATCACAGTCTTTTGCTAGATATTCAGTTCTTTCCTGTCAACCCATTGGACTAAGGGTACTGGGACAGCAAACCCACCTGAGCCCCATCCAGGACAAGGTATGTAGTAGGCACTCAGAAAATATATCTGGCAGATTTCCCTGGTGGTCCAGTGGTTGGGACTCCACGCTTCCACTGCAGGGGCACAGGTTTGATCCCTACACCAACCGAGATCGTACACGCCACCGTGGCATGGCTGAAAAAAATAGTTACCTGGACAGGTGACAGCCAAAAACAAACAGCAGCCCCCTTTTCCCACCATAAGATCCAAAGAAAGCTTTTTATGTCTGTGTGTGCATTGCGTAAAAATATGTAAACTAAATATATACAATACTGGGGAATACAGAATAGTTTCGTGGTTTCTTATATTTATTCATTTGGTTACAGATACATTTTTAAAATTACGTGCTTTAAGTAATATGTTAACTTAGAATTAATGCTTTTGTCCACGTGCTTTTAAGAAAGCTGCTTTATTCAAACTCTCCCCGAGCATTTTGGAAATGTCTTTGTCATTGTTAGAGACACTTCTGAGTCACCTAACCTAGTTTTCCAGAAAACATTGTCTTTACTTCCAGCTAAAGTATTTGAGGCTAAACATGTTTTTTTTTTAACCTGTGTATAATTCTGTTGCTGAAATTTTATCCCAAGGCATGAGAACTCATTTGCATAACTTATTTACCTACTTTTACTGGTACCTCCCCTGCCAAGTGGGCTTCCCCAGTGGTGCGGTGGTAAAGAATCTGTCTGCCAGTGCAAGAGACGCAGGTTCAGTCCCTGGGCCAGGTAGATCCCCTGGAGGAGGAAATGGCAACCCCCTCCAGTGTTCTTGCCTGGAGAATCCCCATGGACAGAGGAGCCTGGTGGGCTACAGTCCATGGGATCAAAAAGAGTCAGACACGACTGAGCGACTAAGCGCGCCCGCGTGCACGCACACACACACACACACAGATACACACACACACACGCTCATAAGCTCTTTACCTTTTTTAACTCATTTAACCTTCACTACGCACAGTGAGTTGTAGGACACACACACACTGACACACACACACATACACACACTCATAAGCTCTTAACCTTTTTTAACTCATTTAACCTTCACTACGAACAGTGAGTTGTAGGACTTTGTATCCCATTTTCCAGGTAAGAAAAATTGAGGTACAGAATGGTTAAGTCATTTGCCCAAATTCACTCTGTTAGTTAAGGTTAGTCATTGCAGGTGTCATGGTTGTACAAAGGTCACCACATATTTCTTTTAACATTTATCTTTACTTATTGGCTACCCCCGGCCTTAATGGCAGCACGCAGAACCTTTGATCTCTACTGTGCATGTAGAGTCTTTCCTTGCCACACGTGGGACCTTAGTTCCCTGACCAAGGATCAAACCCAGGCCTTCTGCATTGGGAACTCAGAGTCTTAGCCACTGGACTACCAGGGAAGTCCCATAGGTCACCCCTAATATGAGTGTGTCCCCAAAAGAGTAATCACCAAATCTGCCTCCTTTCTCATTGATTCTGGTCAGGGACCTCTAACATATCCCCAGAGCGCTATAAATGGCTGCAGCCAGCACAGGGATGCTGTCCTTCAGCCAGGCTGTGTGGATGGGGCTTTACAGACCCCCCAGGTCCTCCTGGTGACCCTATTTCTAGAGGAGGAAGCTGATGCACAGTTAGAAGTGCATAGCCTGGGTCACCCAACTGGAAGTGGCAGAGCTGGGATTCATATCTAGAAAGAGAACTGGCAGGGCATCTCATCATGGGAAAGATTCAGGCAAGGCTCGCATCCAAGGCCGGACTCACGACTTCTGAGGACTACTGACTTCTCGGAGGAAACAGTCGCCTGTTGGGGGCGCATGCTCCATTGCAAGAAAAGCGGGGAGTGAGCTGTACCCTGAGGGGACCCAGGGCACTGAGGTGGAAGCCCCTCACCCCCCGCACCCAGCCCCTCTGCTGCAGGCCCCAGTCAACACTGCAGCTCTGCCTCAGGAGAGGGCCGAACAGCCCCATTTTGACTGCTTTGTCGCAGGACGCTGAACTCACTGGCCTGCCTTCCCCCGACCATGAGAGCAACACAGCCTGGGGGTCGGGAAGGACTCCCTCGTTGGCCGCTCACCCCTCCCTCACTCAGCTTGTCTCTCTTTAAACTGGCATGACATCCTCCCCACCTCCCGGCTGTGAGGACCCCAGCACGGAGGTTGAGCTGCACAGGGCTGAGCAGGAGAGAGGGTGACCAGGGTGGCCAGGCTGGGCCCCCACGGAGCAGGAGACAGAACCTGCGGCCATCAGCCCCCTTCCTCAGCCGTCCAGGGCACCTCCTCCCCGCCAGGCCGGTCTCAGCCCGACTGAAAGGCTGGCGTGTGGCGGCCCTGCTGGCCCTGGTCCCTGCAGACAGGGCCTGGTGAGGAGGAGGCAGGCGTGCCCTAGGGAATAGCCTGCTTATTGCTTACAGTGGAGCAGTGGTTGTGGCGGGTGATCCCCCAGGTCACATCTGGGGACCCAGGCTCCAAATGTTCTCATCCATAAGAAGGGCAGTCTTGGGACTTCCCTGGTGAGCCAGTGGTGAGGACTCCCACTTCAGCTGCAGGGGCATGGGTTCAATCCCTGTTCAGGGAACTAAGATCCCATATACTGCATGGCGTTGCCAAAAAGTGGGGGGGGGGGGGGGGGGGAAATGAGCAGCCTGGGGCCTGAGAGAGAGGGAGTGCTCAGGGGGCGAGCTTTGTTGCAGCTGCTGTTATTGCCACCACAGTCAGGAGCAGTCCCCCGAGTCAAGCCCCGGACCCGACTCTGCGGTCACTGTGTCAGAAGCTCTCAGGGCATCAGTGCTCTTGCCGGTAAAGCGAGGCGATGGAAGTGATGGCCATGGGGGAGGAACGTAGCCCTGTGAGACACCCCAGCTCCAGAGTGGGGGCCCACACCCCCAGAGCCGCCGTCACTGCATCCCAGGCACACTGAGCACTGTGATCGTTCATCAAGAGCAAATCTCAGGAGGCTCAGAGCATAGGGCACATGTGGCTTCCGAGCATCATCCCCTCACCATGCCTCGGTCCCCAGCCTCTAAAGGGGAGGACGAGGTGCCTCCCTCCCTGAGGCGGCACAAGGAGTCAGCGAGGCCTCAGAAAGGGCCGCTCAGCATTGGCACTGGCATCTAGCGGTTGACGCCTGGCCTGCAGGTGCCCTCCTTCCTCGAGTTTAGGGGCCCTGGGTTCAGCTCAGCGCAGCCACGGAAGCAGCAGCGTCCCCACCCCATGGCAGGGTCGACCCCCACCCCCACCCACCTCTCCCAGCCAGCCTTCCAGGAAAGTCGGCATGCGGCCCAAGGCGCAGACTCGATGAGTGTCCTCGCCAGCAAGGCTGGCAGAACCCCCAGCTCAGGCAGGCCAACCAACAGTGGTGCTAATTAGCTTAATTAACCCAGCCCCAAGGGAGCTGCCTGGGTTGGAGGCCAGAGCGCCCAGTCGTCTGGGATCAGGCCCAGCCAAGTCAGAGCCTTTGGTTGCCTTCCACTCCTGGCCCAGCCATCACAGGAAAAAGAAGTTGCTGTTGTCCTGCTCCTAACTACAGGGCCTTCTTTGTCATTTTTCTGTCTCCCTCTTTCTTTTCTAATGTGAGTGGTTTAATTCCCCAGCGTGGCAAATGCAAGTTCAAACAACACGGGCAAATGAGGGACTCTGTCCAAGGCTGTCAGTCAGAACTTTGAGAGAGGGTACCTCCTTCTGGGTGTTTTCTTCATTTGTGTGTTAGATGGTAAAACATGCAGAGAGTAAAAACCAAACTAGTTCAAAAGGGTGTGCCGTGAAAACCAGGCCTGTCTCCCTTCCCTGGCCCCTGGCCATCTAGCTCCCCTCCCCGGAGCACGCATTGTTTCATTTCGTGTCCGTCCTTACAGAAGTGTTCTGAGCACACGCGAGTGTGTGTGTTTCCTCCCCGCCTCCCCCTTTTTTTTATCCATGGGTCACCTCCTGTCTGTGCTTCAGCCTCTTTCACTTGCTCTTTTCTCAGCTTGGCGACAGTTCCATATTAGATAGAACACAGAAGGTGATCTCATTCTTTTTAACAATCAGAGTCGAGTCCATTTTATCCTCAGAGGTCATTAGATTTAAACATTTATTAAGACCAAAGATCTTGAGAAGAAGGAAAAAGATCAGAGGTGCACAAACCCAGTTTTTTTCCTTTTAACCTGGAATTAATGCCATCTTAAATTATTGCTTAGAATTTTCAGTTTAGACAATACGTTAGGAAATCCTCCCAGAAGAGAGAGAGTGTGGACAAAAATGATGAGCTTGACTCTCCGAACTGAATTTCATCATATTTTATTCCTTTTAGACATGTCATAGCTGCCTACTAACAGTCTCAGGCCATGTGGCACTTGCAGTGTATAGATAGATGTGGAGCTGAGGGTCGGAGAGGAGGTTCCAGCAGGATTTCTTCCAGGGAGGCAGCCCTTCGCTGGAGAACCAGGAGAGCCCCACTCAAGTCCTAGGGGACTTCTGAGAGCTGGGCGGATGGTTTCAGCAAATGAACCCAAACAGAGCAAGGAAGGAATGCTTGTGTTCTCCCGGCTTGACTTTTAAAGTATCTCTGTCCTTTTGTTAATTTATTTTTGTTGGCTGTGCTAGGTCTTCATTGCTGTGCACTGGCTTTCTCGAGTTGCAGCAAGAGGGGGCTGCTCTCTACTTGCGGTGCGAGGGCTTCTCATTGTGGTGGCTTCTTTTGTTGCAAGCATGGGCTCTAGGGTGCGTGGGCCTCAGTAATTGTGGTACACAGGCTTAGTTGCTCCGTGGCACGTGGGATCTTCCCAGACCAGGGAGCAAACCCATGTCCACAGCATTGGCAGAGAGATTCTGAAACACTGCACCACCAGGGAAGTCCTGTCTACTTTCTCCTGGTTTATGGAAGTCATTTAAGCTTGCTGGGAAAGGAAGGGAGAGCGGAAGGGAAGTTGGAAGGAAGGAAGGGGATGGGTAGGGAGGTTGGCTGATGGGTTGGAAGGAAGGTCAGTTTTGTGTGATACGCATTTAACAACTCAGTCGGTGTGCCCGCCGGCCTCGTCCCCAACCCTGGACATGAACACAGACTGCAGGTGAGGTGGGAGGAGTGGGACCCCAAAACAGTTACACAGGACAAATGGCTGTGAGATGAAGACAGTGAAGAAGTAGCCCCGGAGAGTGTGATGTAGCTCGCCTGGGCTGGGAGGGAGCCACAAAAGGTGGAGTGTCAGAAGGCCTCTCTGAGGACGTGGCATTTGAGTGAAGCTGGCTGGATGAGAAGCTGCCATTTGCGGGGAATGTTGGGGAGGTTGCTCTGGGCAGACAGAACAGCAGGTGCAAAGGCCCTGAGACAGGGACTTCCCTGGCGTGTTTGAGGAACCTTGGGAAGCCTGTATGGGAGGAGATGAGGGCTGAGGCGGGGTAGAACAGATTGTTTTGGACCTGGTAGGCTGTGGCGAGGAATGTTTTTAGAAAGAAAATCCCTCCCACATACCCACCTTAGGAGCTGAGAGTTTGGTAAACTTGAATATACCACGCTAAGCTGTGTGTGGGGCTTTCCTGATGGCTCAGACAGTAAAGATTCCACCTGCAATGCGGGAGTCCTGGGTTCGATCCCTGGGTTGGGAAGATCCCCTGGAGATGGGCATGGCAACCCACTCTAGTATTCTTGCCTGGAGAATCCCATGGACAGAGGAGCCTGGCGGGCTACAGTCTATGGGGTCGCAAAGAGCTGGACACAACTGAGTGACTAAGCACAGCACAGCATAAGCTGTGCTCGAGTTTTGTTTCCTAAAAATGCTTTCACACCGTACATACTTTATATATATATTTGTCTGCACCAGGTCTTAGTTATGGCACACAGAATCTTTAGTTGTGGCATGCGAACTCCTAGTTGCCACATGTGGGATCTAGTTCCCTGACCAGGGATCGAATCTGGGCCCCCTGCATTGGGAGTATGGAGTCTTAGCCACTGGACCGCCAGGAAAGTCCCCATAACTTGTTTACTCCCATGACATATCTGGGCAAACCTCCTCCTGTGTCATGTGGCCCAAGTCCTCTTGTCTTCAGCAGCTAGAGGGGATTGTTCTGGGGCCCTCCCTGCGGGGCCTCACCCTGCCAGTACTGTTTTCTCTTTAGTTAGGACTTCATGAAGCGTCCCCATACACCTGGCCCCATAAAGGGGACACTCCCAGACGTAGAACTCCTAGGGTGGAGAGAGTGCACAGTTTCACATTTTCAGCAGGTCAGTTTACACCCTTCCCAGAGGGGAGCCTCGTGGACAGCACCCCTTGTGCGGGGATTCTGGGAAATGGCAAAATCAAAAGGGAAGCGACAGGGGTGAGGCCCTTTCGAGCTCCCAGGGGAACAGCATGTACTCTGGGGTGTGTGTGTGTCTTTCTTGCTTTTGTCTGTTTCTCTCTTTTGGATAGAAAGCCTTTCGTTTGCCCAGAAAGCATACTTCCCTAATAATGATGGAGCCAGAATTACCCTAGCCCTGGAATTCTCATTTGAAAAGGAATACGACCTAACAAGAAAAAAAAAAAAAACACTTAACCACCCTCTCTTCCTTCCTTTGTTGAAATCCCAAGGCTGGCAGCTGAGAAAATAAGAGAAAAAATAAAAAACATGGACTTCAGTACCCTCAGGAGCCCAAGATATCTTATTTCTTCCTGAGTTCAAAGACTCTTCTCTTTTTCTTTCTTGAGTTACACAATGATGAAGTCTAGGTGTCAGCTCTTTTTTAAACTAGTTTTTATTATTATTTTTGTTACAATACATGATTATAGCAAAATAAATTCAAGCAGTTCAGAAGGGTGTTTGTATCAGATGAAAAGTGAAAGTTTCATTTTTCCATCTTCTAATATGACTCCTACTTCCCAGAAGTAATCATTGTTCATAATTTCTTCCAGGATTTTTTTTTTATGTATAAAAGCTTTTTTAAAAATACTTATTAATTTATTTGGCTGTGTCTGGTCTTAGCACATGGGATCTTTGTTGGGGCATGCGAGCTTCTCCATTTGGGGTGCCTGTGTTTCTCTTCAGTTATGGTTCCTGGGTTCAGTTGCCCTGCAGCATATGGGAATCTTAGTTCCCTGACCAGTAATTGAACCCACGTCCCCTGCATGGGAAGGTGGATATTTAACCATGGGACTACCAGGAAAGTCCCTATAAACGCTTACCGTTAAACCCGATGTGATTATGTTCCACACACTGTACGTCTTTGATGCACCGTCTCTTTGATAGAAACGTGACAGCCAAGCACTGTCGTGATGCCGTGGGCTCTGCAGCCCGGTGGCCTGGACTGGAGTCCTGCCTCCTCTGCTCCCAGGCTGTGTGACTGTGGACAGTTACTTTAACCTCTCTGTATCTCAGTTTCCCACCTGTAAAGTGGAGATGCCAATTAACAGTGGCTCCCAGGGAGGGCTGCTGTGTGGATTTCACAGGTCAGCTCACATGGAGCCCTTGGACTGGTAGATAGCGCCTGGCTCTGTGCTTCTGTTAGCTGTCATTATTTCTTTCTGGGGGAGAGGGGGTGGCAACACCTCAGATGAGGGATCTAGTGTTGGCTGGAAAAGTAGGACCTGATCCCAAAGGCTGGGCCAGACTCAGGAGGCAAGAGGAGACTGCAGAGGAAGTCCCAGGAGTGGAGGACAGAGAGCCCCCAGGAGCCAGCCTGGGCCAGGGAGCTGGGGTGACAGCCTGTGGTGCCTGCAGAAGGGGGAAGGAACAGCAGGAGAGGACTGTGCAGCTCAGGGTGCCCAGCACCCGCAGAGAAACGGTTAGAAGAGCAGCTCTCATCTTCCCAGCGTCCGCTCAGTGAGGTGCTGGCCAGGCAGTTTGCAGCAAATTCCAAAATGTAGTAAGGTCACTGTGTTTTCCCTGTGTGCAAACCAAGGATCAGAGAGGTGGTGTGACTTGCCCAGGGTCCCACAGCAGGAACAGGCAGAGTCTAGACTCAGACCCAGACCTGTCTGCCCACCAGGGCTCCTGCTCTTAACCCCAGACTGTGCCTCAGTGACTTTCAGCTCATAGAGTCTTCTGGAAGGCAGCCCTGGGTCAGCTTTGGGAATGCTGAAGAAGAGTGTGGTGATCAGAGTGACCCTAGCTCACAAATCAGCTTCTGGAACAAGACTGGAAGTTGCTCAGTCCTGTCCGACTCTTTGTGACCGCATGGACTATATAGTCCATGGAATTCACCAGGCCACGACACTGGAGTGGGTAGCCGTTCCCCTCTCCAAGGACTCTTCCCAACCCAGAGGTCAAATGCAGTCTCCCGCATTGCAGGAGGATTCTTTACCAGCCGAGCCACCAGGGAAGCCCAGCGAGAATGGGAGGCCCAGTAGAAAAGCAAGATAGCAGTCAGAGGCTGCTGCAAGCCCTTGTGCCTCATCTTCTAGGTCCTCCCAGCCACCCCGTGATGTTTGAGCCCACCCACGTGATGGAAAGCAGAGTGAGGGGGATCTGGTGCCAGGCCCTGGAGCGCCCAGGCCAGAGGTCCGCTGTCTGTGGCCCAGCCCTGGCCCAAAGGGACCGGCCCCCCAGGGGAGTCTAACTCTGTGGGACCCCCTCCCTCTTCTGTGGCTGAGTCCCTGGTCCACACCGTCCCTGTTTTCCACCTGAACAACTCCAGAGTTTCCTGTCTCCTTGTTACCATGAGGGTGGTGTCGCAGCCCACAGCTCTTCTAAAGCACAAATCAGGACCAGGCACTCACCAGCTCAGACTCTCCAGATGCAATCCTGAGACCCTTCTGTGGCTCATAAGTTCCCGAACACCTGCCCAAGCCCCTCCCAGGCCTCCCCGCCTCCCCCTCACCGTCTTGCCCCCCACGCCTCTGTTAACTCACCAGGCTTGTTCACACGTCTCAGCCCAGCACTCACTGTTCCCCTCTATCTGGCATCCTCTTCTACCAGATTCCTGCCTTCCCTTTCTGCTCAGATGTCATCCCCTTAGAAAAGCCTGCCTTGGGGTTTCCCTGGTGGCCCAGTGGTTGAGACTCCATGCTTCCAGTGTAGGGGCCGCGGGTTTGATCCCTGAGCAGGGAACTAAGATCTCCATGCCATGTGGCACTGCCAAAAGATGACAAGAAAACCCAGCCTGCATCCCCAGCGACCCCTATCCTTTTACCCAGCTTGCTTCTCTTCGGAATCCCTCTCTCCACCTCGCATTATGGGGTCTCCCCTGCTCATTTATTCACGGTCAGTGTCTCTGACAGGTCTGCCCCACACTCACTGCTGTATTCCCACTGCTGAGCACACACACGGAGCAGAGTGGGTTTCCAGGACACAGCTGGGGGACGGGCAAGTGGAGAGGGTAACCCCGGTCTTGTCTCTGTCCCTCTTCACCGGGTGACGTGGGAAAGCTGCGGTCACTTATCCAGTGGCGGTCGGCTCCCTGGGGTCAGGACGGCTTTGAGAAGCGACTTGAGCCTCCTGAGACCCTTCTGACCGTGACCTTCTCCTTCCAGGCAGGTGGACAGCAGCACGAAAAACGTCTTCGGGCAGCCGCGGTTGAGGGCCTCCCTCCGAGACCTCCGCTCCCCACGGAAGAACTACAAGTCCACCATCGAAGATGACCTAAAGAAACTCATCATCATGGACAACCTGGCGCCCGAGCAGGAGAGAGACACCGGCGTACGTAGAGGCTGCCCCTGCCAGGCACACACCCTTGCTCGCATGCGTGCAATCAGGCAGAGGAGGGCGGGGCCAGGCCGGGGCAGCTCCCTGCACTCACTCCTGCCTCTTCCTGCCCGCCGCACCCACCGGCCTGTTGGGGGGTGTGTGTGCCCCTGCAGCCAAGAGTCAGGACGTCACATTGGTCAGGGATAGGATCACAGCATGAGCCAGCCTGGCAGGCTCACGGGGGCTTTATCCCCACTGGACCGCTCTCACATCCTCCCCGAGTGCAGGGTGGAAGCAGCACCTGCCTGCCCAGACCACAGGACCAGGAGTGGAGGGACTGCCCAGGGGGCACTTGGGCTCCCGTGACCCAGAGGTTGAGGGAGGCCAAGACAGCAGGTGTTCTCTGCCCCTCTCGTCTCTGCCTCCCCTGGTGGGCCAGGCGCTTGGGCAGGTGCACTCTTGTTGGGACCTGGGTGGCCCCAGTCTCTGCAGGGTTTCCTCCCACCGGCTCTGGGGGGAGCCAGCACCCTGTCCCAGGTGGTCCCCACCAACACCTGGGTCTCCTGCTCTAGCTGAGGTCGCCCTACCTTCCCTACCTCCCCTGGAGCTGGAGAGTGGAGGTGGGCTGCAAAGAGGGGAGGAGGAATCCTCAGGGAGAAGTTGGGTACTTTGGGCAGAAATGGATGCTGGGTGGGTGAGGACTGCACATGGTGGGGAAGAAGCATCCAAGGGCAGTGACCGTGGGCCTGGCCGTGACCACTCCCCTGTCCTGGCAGCAGTCGCCGCAGAAGAGCCTGCAGCGGACGCTGTCAGATGAGAGTCTGTGCAGTGGGCGTCGGGAGCCCAGCTTCGCCAACCCTGCCGGCCTGGAGCCGGGCCTGCCCAGCGACGTGCTCTTCACCAGCACCTGCGCCTTCCCCTCCAGCACGCTGCCCGCCCGCCGCCAACACCAGCACCCCCACCCGCCTGGCGGCCCTGGCCCCATCCCCACCACTGCCGGCAACAGCTTCCCCGAGAAGAAATGTGAGCCCGGGAGCCTGGAGGCTGGTTGAGGGTGGAGGTATCAGGAGGGCATAAGTGTGTGGATCACCTCGAGGTCAAAGGACATGGGTCATCAGTGTCAAAGTCAGATGAGGGTGGGAACTGAAGTACACGGGAGCATCCGGGGACTGCAGTGGTTGAGCACATTGGGTGTCACCCTCAGAGCAAGGGATTGTTGGCCAAGCATCAATCACCTAGGAATGGGGGGCCCCCAAAGATCGAGGTCATCTGAGACGAGAGAGAGGGCGTTAGTCTCTCTAGGTGTCTCCAGACTGGAAGCTCATTACTAGGGCCCTGAGGATCAGGGTTTCCATTATATATGCCCCTTCCCCAGCTCCCTGTTCCAGCACCAAGCAAATTACCTCATGAATTTTTTTTTAATATTTATTTTTACTTATGTATTTATTTGGCTGTTCTGGGTCTTAGTTGCAGCATGCAGGATCTTTAGTTATAGCCAGTAAACTCTCAGTTGTGGCATTTGGGCTCTAGTTCCCTGACTAGGGATCAAACCCGAGCCCCCTGCATTGGGAGCACAGAGTCTTAACCACTGGACCACCATGGAGGTTCCTGTCTTCACATATGTGACTTCCTCCAGGCCTGCCAGCTCTCAACAGGAGGAGATAGAGTGGTGTGACCACCATCAGCAAATATTTACTGAAGGGAATGCTGTGTGCATGGTTGCGCGCTGGCTGGGGTCAGCTGTGCCTTCAGTCCGCACTGTAATCCTCTATCCACAGCCTCAAAGTCTCTGAGACTGGAAGGCAGGGGCGCCCCCAGCAGTGCCCGACCTGAACGGATGTAAGGCTGTTCGTGGCCCTTCTTGACCCTACTTGGCATGAAGCATCTGCTGCTTAGTTGAGGAACACGGGTGTGCTGGATGGGGGCCACTGCTGACCTTTTCGGGTGTGTGTGTGCAGTATGCCGTCACTTTGTCAGATAGCCACAAACCTTGACTTCCAAGATCTGCCCGTCCCAGGTTTCAGCTGAGGGGCTGTGCCCTGTAGCGTCTGATGGAGCCCTTTTGTAGACCACAGAGAATGGGATGGAGGCTCGGGGACTTTTTTGAGGGGTTCTGTCTCCCCGCTTAAAATTCTTCCACAGCTTCTCATTGACCTCGTATCTGGGTCCATAGTCCTTGCCCTGATATTTTGGGGCTCCACCCTAGGGTCCTTCCTCAGTGCCGCCCTGAGAACCTCCTGTCCGCACTGTCTCTCTCAGGGTACTCCAAGTGACTGTGCCCTCTGCCTGCCATGCTGCTCCTCCAGCCCCGTGCTTGCTTCCTGACTCCCGCTTCTCCTTTAGGGCTTTGCTCAGATCTGGCTCTTTTCTGGAGTCTCCCGTAAGCCCCAGGCTGGGTCCTCTCTCCCAGTTTAAACTCCAGAGCCCCTGGCCTGCCCCTCCGTTGCCTTCATCCCACTGTTTGTCCAGCCCCTGGTCTGGGCTAGGCTCTGCTGTAGGCGCTGGGCACCCAGCATTGGGGGGCACACAGCACCCCTGCCCTGGTGGCACTGAGCTTCCCGGCGGTTTCTCTTGCTTCCCTGATCTTCACTCTGTGTCTCCTTCATCAGCCTCTCACCTCACTGCCCTGTCTGTGCTGAAGGCAGGGCCAGGCACGAGGAGGCATTTGACACATGGTGAGAAGGCAAGGGACGGGCCAGGGCAGAAGGGTGCACAGAGATCACAGACAGACAGTGTGCCTGCCTGGCTCTGCCTATCCTTTTAGTCATGTTAAAGATGCTGCCTCCTCCAGGAAGTCCTCTCTCCTTAACCAGGCTGAGTCAGGCACCTCCTCTGGGCACCCGTGCCCCCAGCCCCCTCCCATCCTACCCATCATGCTGTCTCAGCCTTGTGTTTCCCCATCACAGCCCCACTCTCTCCCGGTGGTCGCTGCGTGGGAATGAGTCTGTCTCCCCCGCTGGACTGGAGACTCCCTAAGAGCAAGGCCCAGGGTTGTTTGGGTCCTTACAGTGACCGCAGCCCAGGGCCCTCTTTCTCATGAAACAGACACACACACACACCCCTCTCTGTGCCCATCTGACTCCCCTGTCCTCCTGAACCTGAGAGTCCCATCTGGCTGGACCCCTGGCCTTTCCACATCTCCATGCCTGCTTGAGAGCCCTTCCCAAGCCTCGTCGGGGCTGGAGAGGTGCTGTCAGCCTGGAGCCCCGGCTCCACTGATGAAGAGCCCTCAAGGCGAAGGAGCCTCTCACGAGGCAGCACCTGAGATGACTTGTGTGGCAGAGGCAGCTGCTCCCACGGTCCCCACCTGCTCAGCCATGAGATACTAGGAGGCTGGAAACGGGAGTGTGGGGATCAAGGGCATCCTTCAGCCTGCCTTCTCATCCATTCCCCTGAGCGTTCATTTACTCGCCAACTAGCACCTCGCATCCTGAGAGCCGGGGTGGCCCAAGTTTGTGGTCAGGTCCTGACCTTACAGCTGTAACCTCCCTGTGCCTATAGAATGTAGGCCAAAAAAGCACCCACCTCACTGAGTTAACCCAAGAATCAAACAAGCTAGTACATGGAAAACACCCAGCTCAGAGCCGGATATGCAGTAAGCGCTGGAAACACTCACTGTTGATGTATTTGTCAGTGTTTGGTCATCAGGAGCGAGCATTCTAACCTCTCATCAGTGGGTTTTTGTCTCTGAACTAAGACATGAACAGGGAGCCTCTCAAGACCAACGCCGCATGGGGCTGGGCTTAGAGCAGGGTCAGCGTCAGACCCCACGTGTCAAAATCAGGTGCCCCCACCAGTGAGAGAGAGGGTGCAAGGCAGCTAGCTTCCTGCTCTGAGCCCCAGTCACCCCCTCTGTCACACAGGGTTATGTGTGTAGCTCTTCCCTCCTGGCTAATTTGGGGGAGTGGGGACTAAGAGATGATTGCTGTAGTACCCAGTGAGGTGCCCAGCGAGAAGATGAGCCTGGGGTTCGTGGAACAGGCCCAGCCTTTCTTGCCGGAGTCACCGCCTGACCTCTGTGCTTCACTGTCGCCCTCTGCCCTCCGCTGTAGGGTCTGTGAGGCCTCAGTGAGTCAGGGCCTAAGCCCCGCAGGAGACCTCCATCTCTGCAGCAGGTGCCACAGTTGACACGCTGCTTGTGCCTTCCAGCACCCGGAGACTCTTTGTCTGCCTGTTGTGTCATGCCTGAACCCACCAGGTCTCCCCACAGTGACCCTAAACACCAGCTGTACCCCAGAGCCCCACGTTCTGTCTGCAGCCTGGCACTGTCCCCTCTGCTCCAGACACAGGTGGCCCGCACCCCGCCCACGGCTCCGTGCGGGTGTCTTAGGCACCTCACACACCTCCAGAAGCCACACTTCTGGTCCCACCCCCGGCCCTCCCAACTCAGTGCCAGCTCCTAGATCCTGAAGTCCTCCCAGAGGCCCTCTGTCTCACGCCCACGTCCACCCTCGGAATGCTTTCGGCCCCACCTGCCAGGCAGACCCAGGAGCTTGTCCCTCCAGCCGTACTGGCTCCTGTCTGCCTTCATCTCCCTCCTGGACCATCCCAGGAGCCTCCTCACAGCCTCCCTGATCCCCCACACAAAGCTGGAGGGACCCAGTGGCACCTGCCACAGCTCAGAACCCTCCTCTGGCTCCATCTCACTCGGAGAAGCGATACGGTTCTTGTCATAGCCCCCAGGGGCCCTGCACCGTCCAGCCCTGTCACCACCTTCTGTCCTGGCCATGCAAGCCTCCTCTTTTTTTTTTTTTCCTAGTTTGTCTGTGCCAGGTCTTAGTGTGGCATGTGGGATTTAGTTCCCTGACAAGGGATCAAATCCGGGACCCCTGTAGTGGAAATGCGGAGTCTTAGCCGCTGGACATCTAGAGGAGTGCCCTCCTCAGTGTTTCTTAAACCTCCAGGCACGTTCCTGCTTCAGGGATTGATTTCTCACTGGTTGGGTCATCTGCCCAGAATGCTCTTCTCCCAAGATGTACCCCCTGACCACCCCCCGACAGCCTCACTTCCTTCTGAGTTTTGTACAAAAGGCCAACTTCTCTGCAAGGCCTCCCCAGCACCCCATCTCAAATCATACCCTCATAAATATCCAAGACCCCTACCCCCTTACCCTGCTGGTGGTTTTCCCTGGCATTTATCATCTAATAAATATAATTTATTCATTTAATTATAACAGTGTAACCGTTACGTAATGTTACATAACTGTATGTGAAATGTAAAGTAACGTGTTCATTTCTTTATTTCTCCCACGCTGTCACTCGCACCCATCCTCTCCCCACCCAGCCACCATCTCAGCCTCCGAGCTCTCACTGGCCGACGGGCGGGACCGGCCCCTGCGGCGTCTGGACCCAGGAATGATGCCGCTCCCCGACACGGCTGCTGGCCTCGAGTGGTCCAGCCTGGTGAACGCAGCGAAGGCCTATGAAGGTAGGCGCCTTCCACTCAACCCCAGCAGATCCCGCTCCCTTCTCTGTTCTGGAAGGATCCACAGAGGGCGTTGCAGCTTTTTGTTTTTTCTAGCTTACTATATTTTACTTAACTCGTCCCTCTATACTGTTGTGCTCAGCCGTGTCTGACTCTTTGTAACCCCATGGACAGTAGCCCGCGAGGCGCCTCTGTCCATGGGATTCTCCAGGCAAGAGTACTGGAGCGGGTAACAATTTCCTCCCCCAGGGGACCTTCCCGACCCAGGGATCAAACCCATGTCTGTTGCACTGGCATACGGGTTTTTTGCCAGAGCCACCTGGGAAGCCCACTTACCCTCTCTGTTGACATTACCTTTTTTTTTTTTCTCAAACTGGGCCTTTTTCTAAGAAGGAAGATGTGTTTTCTTTTTAATTTACTTTTTAATTGGAGGAAAATTGCTTAAAAAATATGGAACACTTCACAAATTTGAATGTCGTCCTTCTGCAGGGGCCATGCTAATCCTCTCTGTCGACCCAGCTTTAGTGTATGTGCTGCCAAAGTGAGCATGGCCTTGAGGCTTTAAAGGGGGACACACTCAGGTTCCAGAATCAGGGGAGGGCAGGGATCACATCCTCCCTGTCGCTTGCTCACTGTGCAGTCCTGGGCAAATGTCTTCATCTCTCTGATCCCCCCAGCTAGCTTGTCTACAAAGCAGGAGCGAGACTACCCACTGCCTAGGGCCACAGGGAGGAATCTATGAAAACTGTTTATAAAACTTGTCATCACAGAACATGCCATCAACAGAGAGTGCTCCCTGTTGTTATTTTAGTGCGGAAGTGTAGTGATCCCAGTTGTACTTAGATGTACTTTGGCTATAAGTGGCAGAAAATCCAGTGACTTAGGCAGGGTTTTATGCAGTGAAAATTCCAGGGGTGGGCAGTCAGCCTGGTGGGCAGTAAAAATTTCTGGGGTGATCACTTCTGATTAGGGTCAAACTCCTTCCCCTTCTACTCTGCCATTCCTGGGGACCTCACCCTCACAGTCGGGCTGCTAGAGCTCTGGCCATCACGTCCAGCTCTGCTCGCAGGTAGAGACAGACACCCACCCCACCCCGACTTGAAGGATGTTTCCCATAACCTCACCTTCCTCCTGCACTTACATCCCATTGGCCTGAGTGTCATGGCCACGCTTTGCTACAGGGCAGGCTGGGGAATGAGGCCCTGTGCACAGCTGAAATGTGGGATCTATTATTAAGGAGAAAGAGAAAACAGACCATAAGACAGCTGGCTGTCTCTGCCATTTCCATCCCACGTGTCCTTGGGCAAGCAGCTTTACTTTTCTCAGCCTCGGTTTCCTCATCTGTGAAACCCTGACAGATAAGGATATATTCTTCTGGCTCATTTTCCATCTTTTAGGCCTCAGCTTTGCAGTCCCTCCTCCAGGAAGCCCTCCCTCCTATCCCTTAGTCTGGATCAGACACCTCCTCCTGTTTCCCATGGCCCTGACCCCTCGGCCTGTGCCCTTGCTTTCTTTCTAATTAATTAATTAGTTTGGTTGCATCAGGGCTAAGTTGTAGCACTCAGGCTTCTCTAGCTGTGGCTCATGGGCTTAGTGGCCCCAAGCACATGGGGTCTTAGTTCCCTGACCAGGGATTGAACCTATGCCCCTTGCAGTGGAAGTAGAGAGTCTTAACCACCGGACCACCGGGGATGTCCCCTGCAATAAGCTGTTTTTAAAAAGTAAAGGAGAAGGGGCTTCTCTGTTGGCTCAGTTCAGTTCAGTCGCTCAGTCGTGTCTGACTCTTTGCGACCCCATGAATCGCAGCACGCCAGGCCTCCCTGTCCATCACCATCTCTCAGAGTTCACTCGGACTCGCGTCCATCGAGTCCGTGATGCCATCCAGCCATCTCATCCTCGGTCGTCCCCTTCCCCTCCTGCCCCCAATCCATCCCAGCATCAGAGTCTTTTCCAATGAGTCAACTCTTCGCATGAGGTGGCCAAAGTACTGGAGCTTCAGCTTTAGCATCATTCCTTCCAAAGAACAACTAGGGCTGATCTCCTTTAGAATGGACTGGTTGGATCTCCTTGCAGTCCAAGGGACTCTCAAGAGTCTTCTCCAACACCACCGTTCAAACACATCAATTCTTCAGCGCTCAGCCTTCTTCACAATCCAACTCTCACATCCATACGTGACCACAGGAAAAACCATAGCCTTGACTAGACGGACCTTAGTCGGCAAAGTAATATCTCTGCTTTTGAATCTGCTATCTAGGTTGGTCATAACTTTTCTTACAAGGAGTAAGCGTCTTTTAATTCATGGCTGCAATCACCATCTGCAGTGATTTTGGAGCCCCAAAAAATAGTCTGACACTGTTTCCACTGTTTCCCCATCTATTTCCCATGAAGTGATGGGACCAGATGCCATGATCTTCGTTTTCTGAATGTTGAGCTTTAAGCCAACTTTTCGCTCTCCTCTTTCACTTTCATCAAGAGGCTTTTAGCTCCTCTTCACTTTCTGCCATAAGGGTGGTGTCACCTGCATATCTGAGGTTATTGATATTTCTCCCGGCAATCTTGATTCCAGCTTGTGTTTCTTCCAGCCCAGCGTTTCTCATGATGTACTCTGCATATAAGTTAAATAAGCAGGGTGACAGTATACAGACTTGACGGACTCCTTTTCCTATTTGGAACCAGTCTGTTGTTCCATGTCCAGTTCTAACTGTTGCTTCCTGGCCTGCATACAGATTTCTCAAGAGGCAGGTTAGGTGGTCTGGTATTCCCATCTCTTTCAGAATTGTCCACAGTTTACTGTGATCCACACAGTCAAAGGCTTTGGCATAGTCAGTAAAGCAGAAATGGATGTTTTTCTGGAACTGTCTTGCTCTTCTGATGATCCAGCAGATGTTGGCAATTTGATCTCTGGTTCCTCTGCCTTTTCTAAAACCAGCTTGAACATCAGGGAGTTCACAGTTCATATATTGCTGAAGCCTCGCTTGGAGAATTTTGAGCATTACTTTACTAGCATGTGAGATGAGTGCAATTGTGCAGTAGTTTGAGCAATCTTTGGCATTGCCTTTCTTTGGAATTGGAATGAAAACTGACCTTTTCCAGTCCTGTGGCCACTGCTCAGTTTTCCAAATTTGCTGGCATATTGAGTGCAGCACTTTCACAGCATCATCTTTCAGGATTTGAAACAGCTCAACTGGAATTCCATCACCTCCACTAGCCTTGTTCATAGTGATGCTTTCTAAGGCCCACTTGACTTCACATTCCAAGATGTCTGGCTCTAGATTAGTGATCACATCATCATGATTATCTGGGTCGTGAAGATCTTTTTTGTACAGTTTTTCCATGTATTCTTGCCACCTCTTGTTAATATCTTCTGCTTTTGTTAGGTCCATACCATTTCTGTCCTTTATCGAGCCCATCTTTGCATGAAATGTTCCCTTGGTATCTCTAATTTTCTTGAAGAGATCTCTAGTCTTTCCCATTCTGTTGTTTTCCTCTATTTCTTTGCATTGATCGCTGAAGAAGGCTTTCTTATCTCTTCTTGCTATTCTTTGGAACTCTGCATTCAGATACTTATATCTTTCCTTTTCTCCTTTGCTTTTCGCCTCTCTTCACAGCTATTTGTAAGGCCTCCCCAGACAGCCATTTTGCTTTTTTGCCTTTCTTTTCCATGAGGATGGTCTTGATCCCTGTCTCCTGTACAATGTCACAAACCTCATTCCATAGTTCATCAGGCACTGTGTCTATCAGATCTAGGCCCTTAAATCTATTTCTCACTTCCACTGTATAATCATAAGGGATTTGATTTAGGTCATACCTGAATGGTCTAGCGGTTTTCCCTACTTTCTTCAATTTAAGGCTGAATTTGGTAATGAGTTCATGATCTGAGCCAGTCAGCTCCTGGTCTTGTTTTTGTTGACTGTATAGAGCTTCTGCATCTTTGGCTGCAAAGAATGTAATCAATCTGATTTCAGTGTTGATCATCTGGTGATGTCCACGTGTCGAGTCTTCTCTTGTGTTGTTGGAAGAGGGTGTTTGCTATGACCAGTGCATTTTCTTGGCAAAACTCTATTAGTCTTTGCCCTGCTTCATTCCACATTCCAAGGCCAAATTTGCCTGTTACTCCAGGTGTTTCTTGACTTCCTACTTTTGCATTCCAGTCCCCTATGATGAAAAGGACATCTTTTTTGGGTGTTAGTTCTAAAAGGTCTTGTAGGTCTTCGTAAAACTGTTCAACTTCAGTTTCTTCAGCGTTACTGGTTGGGGCATAGACTTGGATAACTGTGATATTGAATGGTTTGCCTTGGAGACGAACAGAGATCATTCTGTCATTTTTGAGATTGCATCCAAGTACTGCATTTTGAACTCTTTTGTTGACCATGACGGCTACTCCATTTCTTCTCAGGGATTCCTCCCCGCAGTAGTAGATATAACTGGTCACGAGCCAGTCACGTGTCTGGGGGATGGGCCCCGGGCATCTTTGCTTTAACCGCCAGCCCCATGAGACTGTTTCTCTCTTCCATATACCTGGTAGTCTCTGTTTGGTGTCTCTCTTTGCTTTGGAGGTTTCACAGACATTCTCAGAATTAGGTATGTCCTCATCAGCCAGTGTCAACCCCATCCACTTCCAGCCATTTTCCCCCCTCACCATTATTGACAAAACAAGGCCATTTCAGCTGAATTGGGGCGGTTCCTTGCCCACACCACACTCAACTCCTTGCTCTGTCCCTTGTATTTTGTATAAACTGGTCGTCGGGTCTGGAGGCTTACTCAGAAACAGGACGGAATATTGTGTTTGTGTCCTGACTTGGTTTGGTTTTTTGGCAAGAATCCATCCTGTGTGCCTGTGTGATCTAAGCGGGTGTGATTGGGAGTGTCCTGGGGGTTTTAGGGAAGGGATTGGCCATTGCGAGGGGAGGGGTGGTGTGAGGAGGAGCCGGGAGCCCAGCCGACCACCACGCCCCTCTCCCCCGCAGTGCAAAGAGCCGTCTCACTCTTCTCTCTCAACGACCCAGCTCTGAGCCCGGACGTCCCGCCTGCACACAGTCCTGTCCACAGTCATCTGAGCCTGGAAAGGGGGCCCCCGACCCCCAGGACCACCCCTACCATGAGGTGAGGCTCCCCTACCCCGCTGTCCAGGCAGGAGGCCACCCTGCAGGTCCCCCACCCCCTCAGCAGTAGCAGGAAGGGCAGCCACGGCCTCATCTAACAGACTTTGGGCTCATCCACTCGCTGGGGCCCAGCGGGGACCAAGCAGTGTCGGTCCTGCCCTCGCATGGAGGCCCTGTCTCCTCGGAGGAGACAGCACAGTGATCATTGTTCTGCTGCTTTGAAAATCGATAAGCAGTACCCTCAGTCTTCCCTGCCCGCTGCCTCACGTCCGCCCCCTCTGTCCACCCCACTCCCAGTCTCCAGCCGGCCCTGTCTGCCCCCGGGTCTCCTCCTCTGCAGGTTCCTAAATTACGTGCCGGTGCCCCTGACATTTATCTCTCACCTCGTCCCTGGCAGGCCCCAGGCCAGACTGTCTGGGGACCCAGCGGTGACTGGGGCCCGAGCCCTGTCCTCATGAGGCTTCCGGGGGCGGGGAGGCGGGCGAGGAGGCAGGCCTCTCCCATTTGTCATCTCACATTCGGTGCAGCATGTTTGAGTGCACTAGCTTGGCAGAAAATAGAATCACAAAGAGGGAGAGAGGATGGAAATGGCAGGCTTGCATGTCCATGGATTTAAATAGTGCATTCCACACTCAGCTGCGTACTCCACCGTGCGGAGTGACGTGTGCGACAGTCGTGCACTCCACTGTATGGGCAGTTGAAGGATTTTCGGGGGTGGTTTTGACTCTTCTTGTTTTTCACTTCACACCCTGGCTTTAGAGCTCAACCTCCACCGAAGACTGGCCCCACTGTCACAGCAGAGCTGAGCGGTTCCAGGACGGAACCGGGGCACTGCAGTGGGGTTGGAAACAGGGTGCGTGTGTAGAAATGTCAGGACCTGTGGCTTCCTGGCAGACTCCTGGACTCCTTTTGCCCTGAGCTGCTGACCACCTCCCACCTGCCTCCAGCCTCCCCCTGTGACTGCAGCTCCCCCAGATGTAGGACCAGCAGGGAAGAAGGACTGGCGGGGGTATGGGGGGTGGGCAGCGGGTCCTTCCCGCTTCTTGGGCGGACACCCTGCCTCCCTCCTCATCCATCCTGGGTGCCTGCGTTCCCACCACGCCCAGAGGAGCCTTCTGCAGAAAGAGGCTTTTCCCTTCCTCTGCAGGGGCCAGGCAGGCCCAGAATGGGGGAACCCACTCAGGAGGAGCCACAGGCTGGGGTCCTGGGTACAGCGTCCCCACCTGAGCTGCTCAGACTTCACACGTCACGGGGTGGGCTCTCAGGAATGGGGGCTGTTACCATCATCCGTCTGGTTACTAGTCCTGCCCCCCAGGCAGGCCCTCCTGCTCGCATGCCCACTTACACACCCCGAGTGCCAGCTTCGTGCTAGGGCTTGCTCGGTGCTGCATGGGTGGGTGTGGGGAAGGGGCTTTGTACTGTGCTGCCCCGCGGTACAATTCCAGAAATTCCAGGAATTTCTCCTGGAAGCGCATACTTGGTCCCTCTGTGGGAGGACTGCCACTCACTTCAGGCCTGGTGCTCCCAAGCCCCACCAGGTGAGGAGCCCGCCCCAGGCAGAGTGCAGCCTTCACCCACCAGGCACCCCTGGTACTCCAGCCAGGAGAGGACTCCCCAGAGCCTCAGGGACAAGAGGGGCCTGTAACCCGGGCTCCTCCCAGCTGTGGGCGGAGATCCTGACCCCGCCCCCTGCCTTTGCAGCGAGGAGCCACCCCTGGATCTGACAGGCAAGGTGTACCAGCTGGAGGTGATGCTGAAACAGCTGCACACGGACCTCCAGAAGGTAAGGCCGCCAGGCAGCTGCCTCACATGGCACTTCCTGGATGCCTGAGGGGTGGGCAGCAAGGCTGGGGCTCCCGTCTCCACCCCAATCCCGTCTGTTCTAGGAGAGGCCACCCAGCTCTGAATGTAGTCATGAATGAAGAATTTGACATGGGGAAGGCTGGGAACGCACCCAGAAACTCTTAGAAGGAGAATAAGTTGGCTCAACCTTTTTGGAGGGAGGTCAGACCATATTTATCAAAACCGTAATTGTGTACCTTGTCGACCCAGCAGTTTCACTGTGAGAATTCGTCCAATAGAATTCCAAGCACAGGCACAGAGAGACCTGTGAGCAAGGGTGTTCACTGCTGCACCACTGGCCGTAAAAGACTGGGGCCGGTGCAGCTGTCTGTTCACAGGAGAATCGTGATGTAAATGACAGGACAGCCATGCCGTGGAGTAATCTGCTGCGAATTAGTCATGGCAGAAATCTGTATATTCACAGACATACAGAAGAAGTCCAGTAACTGAAGGAGAAAACTCCGCGTGCAGCAGGCCTGTCTCCTAGAACACTGTAGCACTTAAAAAATGTCTCCCAGCTGTGGGTCAGAGGGCTATCTAGAAGGTGACATTCCAGATTGTTCCTTATCTCCAGAGGGTGGGAGAGTGACGAAAAATAAGTGTGGAAGAGACTCTCTTGTTTTGCATACTTCTGGGTAAAGGGCCAGAAGGTGGCCAAGTATAATGTGGAAGCCTCAAGCACAGGAATCGTGGGGGCCCGGGTTCAAATCCCACCCCATCATGTAAGGCTGTGTGACGCTGCACACATCACTGCCGCTGCACACATCACTGCCGCATGTTCCCCTGTCCTGAGAGGGCAGCCCTGCGTCCACGTCCCAGCCCCCTGCTCGCTGCATGAGGAGGTCTGGTCTCCTTTCCTGGTCCAGGAAAATAGGGGTCGCCACATCCCACAACCGTTGGGTGGCTGCAGGGCTGGAATGAGGTGATCATAGTAACTGTCCCACAGTTACTGCACTTCAGGCTGTGTGCTGAGAGCTCAATATGCATGACCTCAGGGAAATCTCTCAACCGCCCCTTTCACAGTTTCCTTGTGTGGTCTTTTTGACCGAGCAGTGGGGCATGTGGGATATTAGTTTCCCAACCAGGGGTGGAACCCGCACCCCCTGCCTTGGAAACGTGGAGTTTTAACCACTAGGCCACCAGGGAAGTCCTGTCAACCCCCACCCCCAGCTTCTAGAACTGCGGAAACTGGGGCCCAAAGAGTTTGACCCAGAGAGGGTCAAACAGGCCCATAAGGTGACTTGCCTGAGGTTACTCAGCTGCTGAGAAGCAGAGCTGGGTCTTGAACCCTGGCAGCCGGGCAAGGCTCACAGGCCACAGGGGTGCCGTTTAGTGTGCACCCCACTGACACCAGCCCCTGCCCCACAGGAGAAGCAGGACAAGGCGGTGCTGCAGTCAGAGGTGGCCAGCCTGAGGCAGAACAACCAGCGGCTGCAGGAGGAGTCGCAGGCCGCCAGCGAGCAGCTGCGCAAGTTCGCGGAGATCTTCTGCAGGGAAAAGAAGGAACTCTGAGGTGGAGAGGCCACCGGCCGCCTGGGCGGGCGTGGGCTCCTGCCCCTCTCCCTCGGCCCGGCCCCTGGTCGCAGGCGTGACCAAGATACTGCAGCCCAGGCCCCACCGCCCTTCCAAGGACAGGGACGCTTGGGGCAGCAGTGGGACCTGAGGGAGGCCTCCCAGGCTGTCTGCTCTTGGTCCTCGAGCCCCAGGGGGCAATGCGGTCTCCAGCCTCCCTCTGAGCTGCTCTCTCTGGTTCCTGGGGGCTGGGCCCATGCCCACACCACCCCCAGGGGGCCCGTCCCACCCTCCCCACCCAGCCTCTTCCTAGGACCAAGCCATCGGAAGCTATAGGAAGGCGGGGAGGGCAGGAGCGAGTCTCCAAACCCCACAGCTCCAGGAGTTCACAAACCAGGTTTCCTCACCACGTCCAACAGTATCTGGGCTGGTGGGGCCATGACCCCTGCATGAAAAATCGTGGTGGGAAACCAGCCCACCAGCGTGGAAGTGGGGCCAGGGCTCCCCATCCTGGGTGCACTGGCTCCAAAAAGCATGGACTTTGCCCCCTCCCCAACCCTATCCTCCAAAAAGCAACCAGGAGCACTTTCTTAGAGTTTCATTTATTTTCCTGAGGGGAGGGGATCCCAGAATGGAAAGAGGAAACGCCAGCATTCCAGAGTTAACTTCTTTGAAGGGGAAGCTATTTGCACACTTGGGACCATTTCCACAGTCTTTTTCGACTAGTCCCCAGACTGCCAGAGGCCGTGGCGCCTGGGCCCCTCCACCTTCGAGCTACTGACACAGCCAGGCCCAGCGGCCCACCGCTCCTGCATCAGCCCCGGCCTCTTCTGGACACCAGGAGGGCCTCCACCGAGCCCTCAGGTCAGGGGTGGAGAGAAACAGCCTTCATCTCCTCTCTGCTTCTGTTTTCCCTTTACAAGCCCCCCAGCCCATCTCGCAGGCCCCCCAGCAGCGACACTGGCGCCCCCCGGGGAACACTGCAGTGCGCACCCCCACTAGACGCTGGTTCTCCAAAGGCAATAAGGGGCAGCTGGCCGGGCAGCCAGGCCAGTGTGGTACTACGCTGCTCACCCAGGAAACAGAGCTTCTTTTTTTTTTCCCTTTAAAAACAAACAAGAAAATATATATATATATATTTATTTTTTCATGTAGAGTTGCGCCAGAACAAGTCTGTATAGTCACACAATCTGTGGATTCCCCCAACCTCAAACTGAGGATTGAGGCTCGTTCAGCTCCCAGTGGGCTGGGGCTCAGCAGGGGGCACTCAGAGGGCCGAAAGCCGGGCAGGCCCGGGGACCCTGCTCCAAGCAGCACACTCCGACTGGGAGGCCAGCATCAGGCAGCCCAGCCCCACGTTCAGACACCCCCACCACCACCTGTTTGGGGCCAGAAACCTCAGGGGAGGAGGCCCACACAGGACACAGACTTTTAAGGAGCAGGAGAAAAGGACCCTGGTCCTCCCCCCACAACTCCCCTGCAACCAAACTCTGGCCCCTGAAGCAACACTGCAGTCCCACAAGAAGAGCGCTTGGACCTGCCATCTCCTCTCCCCCAGGAAGGATGGGGGGAGCAGCCCGCGGGGTCCTCAGCCCTGGCCAACTACTGTGATGTCTCTGCCCCTCTTCCTGGATGGATCCCTCTTGGAAGGGTTCTCCAGGATCACCCACCCCACCCCCACCCCTTTCCTCCTCAGACCCTAACCTGGAGCCTGTCCCGCCCCCACCCTCTTTTTTTAAGTCATCTCCTATCTTCAGACCATTTGAATCATCTTGGGGACCTAATCATGTACATTGACACGTGTAAATTAGGATTTTTGGTTTTGTTTCCTGTTGTTTTTTAAGGATCTCTGCAAAGCACATCTATTTAATTCGAGTTTGGTGAAGATAGCAGCAGGGTTTTTTGTGTGTTTTTTTTCCCTCTTTTCCCCCAATATGTTGATTTGTTTCCTTTGGATTTTTTTTTTTTTTAATTCTTTATTGTCTTTCCCTCCCCAACTCTCCTCCCCATTCCAGTCTTGAGATTTTCTGGCATGTTTCTGGAGGTTTCAAAGGAAATAAATGTTTCATAGAAGTGGCTTGTGTGTTCACTAGCTGACCAGCCCCGCGGAGTCCCTGACAAGAGGGGGTGATCCAGCATCAGCCTCCTGTCCCCCTTGTCCCAGACACCATCACCCCCAGTGCACACACACCTCTAAGAACCCAGGAGCACCATTCTCACCAGCTTCTCTTTCTCAAAACCCTGGCGGCAGAAATCCAACACTGAGAATGTAAGAAACATAGTGAAAAGCACAAAATACTAACCCCTGGACCGCCAGGAGATTCCTTCAATGTAAGAAATTATTAAAAAGAGGGAGGTTCTACCCTCACAAGTCATGTACTGGAGGCCCGAAACCCAGACCTGGGGCTTCCCTGGTGGTCCAGTGGTTAAGAATCCGCCTTGCGATTCAAGGGACACAAGGTCAATCCCTGGTCCAGGAAGATCCCACATGCCTTGGAGCAACTAAGCCCATGCGCCTCATCTACAGAGACTGCACTTTGGAGCCCAGGAGCCTCAACTACCAGGCACTGCAGCGAGAAGCCTGCACACACAAGAGAGTAGCCCCTGCTCTTCACAGCCAGAGAAAGCCCAAGCACAGCAGAAGTAAATGCGTTGAGATAGAAAAAAAATGTTTTTTTAATAACGGTCAGCTTGATCTCGACTGGCCTTGACCTGCAGTGGCTTGAAGCAGGATTTCTGTTCCTTGTCAGAGATTGAGGTCTGCCCACAGCAGTGAAAGTGCTGAATCCTAACCACTAGACCACCCGGGACAGTGGCCAGTGAAGGCCCTGGCTCGTCAGCTGTTTAGAAATGGATTTCCACATAGAGATGGAGAGTACTGAAATAAGTGTTCATTAGGAGGAAAAAGTACAGTCCGTGTGGATTAGATACACGGGTGGGCTCAGAGAAAGTCGTGCCCTCCTGGTAGTTTGAATTACTTTTATGGGGCATTTCTTCAGGGTTTCCTCTGGCCGATCATCTTGCATTGCCTGGTTCTGAGTTCCTCTTTGGTTTATCCCAGGATCCTCTCATGTGTGCCCAAGCATCTCTTAGCCAAGATGGATTCCAGCAAAGAGGGCTATGGGTAGGAGTTGACATCACTTACTGAGATGACGCCCCCTTCCTTTTGACCTCAAAGGAGCCTTTCTGCGCATGTGTAGTGGGGAAAGTCTACTTGACTTGGAGGATAAATAATGTGTGGTCTATCTTTTATCTGGGCAGGTCCAGCTCATCTCTCTCCCGCTATTTTGATGGATATTTTGAACAGGGGAGAAGCCAGCTGTTCACCCTGGGGCCCATCTAGCTCTTGCCTCATGCTTTTTAAAATCTGGAGGTGGTATAGAAAGAAAGCTGGATTTTGAGCTTGGTAACTGTCCTCAAACTCAGAGCTGCAAGACTCAGAACGGAGGGGCCCCTGCCTCCCAGCTGGGCTGTTGCCCCAGGCCACACCCTCCAGGCGGCGCAGGCTCACTTGCACACTCACCTCTGCCACCCCCATCCCCGCCCTGTCTTCTCTCTGCCCGTCCGTCTAGTTGGTGGTTTGGAGTGAAGAGCTGCTGCTGCTTCCAGTCCCAGAGCTCCGGGCGGTGTCAGTGTCTTGGAAAGATACTGGTGTCCCCTGGGACCTCAGCCCTGGGCCAGACCCTCTAGGGGCTCTCCTGGCTGGGAGGGATCCTAAACCCCTGGCCCCAGATCTGCAGCTGCCCTGATGAAACCCCATGTGCAGTTTGACCCAGAGATCGGGGTCAAACTTATTTTCCAAATCCCAAAATTTGATGTGAGAATCCCATGGTCCGGCCTCTTGTGGGAAGTCTGGGTCCAACTCCGCCTGGATCTGGGAAGCAATCCCACTACCTCTTGACAGGCCTGGCCCCACATCTGGGGCTTTCTGGCCCACCTCCCCATTTACCTGTGTTGGACTTGATTATTTCTGAGCTCATACCTGACACTTCTCTAACCCAGACCCCCGCCCTGCAAAAAAAAAAAAAAAAAGCTCCTTCCCAAACGGGTACATATCATTTTTCCAGAGGAGGTGGACCAACTATTTCCACACCTCCCAAAAATTCTAGAGTGTTCCAGACGCCCTCCCTGTCTCCACCTCCTTGAGGCTCCATCCTCAACCCGGGCTCCCCTCCCCCCACCGGCACAGAAACGGTGGAACAAGCTGTTCTCACATCCTCTCCTGGCGCCTGTGACACACACCAACTTCCAACACCCCACAACTCACACACGCCAGCCTGTGCTCTCGCCCGAACTGTGCCCTGCGCGTCCCTTCCCCGGCTTGCCCCAGTTTTCTGCTTCCTCTGCCTGTTGCCCCCCCTCTCCCCCCAACCCAAGCAGGCGCCCTCTGTCCCCGCCCCCAGCTTCTCCCTCAGCCTCCCACCCCACTTCTGGCTCTCCCCTCACCCAGCCTTTGAATCCTTTCGTGCCTTTGGCGCTCTCCAGATTTTTCTATTGTCTCCCTCAGTTCTTGACGCCCTCTTCCCTGTGAAGTCTCATCTCTGTATCTTTGTCCTGGGACTTTGCCTGTCCTGGATGCTGACTTCATCTGTTTCCCCAAGTGTACCTCCTCTCTCATTCTCTCTTCCCCTCTCCTCTCTGATGGGCCCTGGTTCTCCGCCTTCCCTCACAGAATCTCTTCTGCTTCTCTCTCCAAATCACTGACTACTTCCTCCTTTCTCTGTCTCTCCCCGTGCGTCTGCTATTTTTTATTACTGTTATTTCCTCTCTCCCACTAAATCTCCATCTCGTCTGTTCTCTTCCCCCATAATTCCTGTGGCTCCTTCATCCACATCTCTCTCCCAGATCTATGTCTTCCTTCTCCTGCTCTTTTTTCTGATTTTCTAAAAATGTGTGACTCTCATAGCTGTCTCTTTCCTGACCGTTCTTGTGTCCTGGTTCTCACTCTTCACCTCACCTCACCCAAGTCTGTCTTTCACCTGATATCCCTGAATCTTCACTGCCCTTTCCTTTGGCCCTTCCTATCTGTCCTTGGCCCCACAGTGGGGATGGGGAGCTCCAGGGGATGTCTGGTCCTAGGGTGAGGCCCTAGGCGGGTCCCCCTGCTCCCTCCTGTAGCCCGGAGGGGAGGGTGTCTCCGTCTCTCCATCCCTTCCCTTCCCCCCGTCACTGCTTCCCGCTGCAGCTGCAGCAGTCGGTTGCCAGGGCAACCACAGCTGGCTGGGTGGGAGCCCCCTCTTCCCCATCCCCCCCTCTTCTCCTGTCTCCTCCCCTCTACCCCATCCTCCCCTCTTCTCCTTTCCAGCGAGGCTGGGAGGAGCTGGGACAAAGCCAGAGAAAGGCGGGGGTGCCGAGGGGAGCTGGGAGGGAGATGGAGGTAGGGGCCCCACTCCAGCTGTTCACCTCGGTTGCTTCTCCCCTCGCGAGGCCCCATCTCCCCTTCTCCGCGACGCCCCAGAGCAGCCTGGAGAATGAAGCCGACGCCGTGGGCAGCCCACTTTAATACACAGAACAAGTTAATTCACAGCAGAGGCAGGCAATAAAGGAGACTCGTTAACAAGGGGGGGTGGGCACGCCTGGGCTGGGGGGAGACTCCCCCAAGCCCACCACTTCCCCCACCTGCAGTCTCGATTTCCCTTTTTTTTTTTAAAACCCGAACAACAAACACACACAACCACAAGAAACAACCACGCCCCCTCGAGACCCGAAAGTGGCCAGCGAGGGTGGCAGGGGTGGGGCGGGCAGAGGAAGGGGGAGAATCTAGTCCGTTGCAAAGTCTGTGCTTCTCATTCCAGCAGACGCTGGGCAGGGGCCCGCCTCGCCCCACCGGCGACGGCCAGCCAAGGCCGGCAGGCACGGAGTGGGCACAGGCGGGCAGGGCTCTCGGGGAGGGAGCAGGAACGGAATTCAAAACCATGGTTCACGTCATCATGCAGTATCCACGGTGGGCACCGAGAGGGGGTGAGGGGTGGACACCACATCCCCCCCCCCCACCGGCCCAGGGCACAAGGAGGGGATGGTGCCCGTCTTGGGTGGGGAGGTGGGACAGCTGCAACTCCAGGGGCTGGGGGGAGGGGCCGCCAGGCAGGACGCTGGCTAGACTGGTGCCCAGTAGATGCGCTCAGCAGTGCCCCCTCCACCCAGCCAGACCTTATAGGACTCTTTGTTATATATTAATTTCTTTCTTTTTTTTTTTTTAAGTTTTTGACTTTTTCTTTAGAAAAAGGCTTTGTCCATGCCCCCAGCCGGCATCCACCACCCCTCGTGCCCACCTAGAGGCGGGGTATGGCTTTGAGGGGAGCAGAAGGCCCTGGTACCCATTTGCCAAGGGGGTGAGGAAGGAGGGAGGAAGGGAGAGGACCCTGCTGGGCCCACCAACCCACAGGGCAAACATTCCACTTGCACAGAGGGGAGGGGGTGGCCCAGCCCCCTCCCTGGCTCCCCCCACCCCTCCCACTGTGGGGCATTAAGGATGGGGAGAGAGTGGAGGAGCTCTGAGAGGAGAGGCAGGTAGGCAGGCATCACCCCAGAGGTCCGGGCGAGCCAGAGCCAGGCCTAGGTGAGGGTGATGTAGGCAGACGCCTTCTCTTTCAGGTGCCGAAGACAGAGGTGACAACTCCAGCTCCCTGTGGGGCGGGCAGAGGACAGGGAGTTGGGTCAGGTTTGGGCAGGGCTGCCCCCACCCCCACCCCCATGTCAGACCCTCCTCTCTCTCACCTTCCGGGGGCTCTGCCATGGGAGGACTCAGGCAGTACATGTGGTAACCCCGATCGCAGTCGTCACAAAACAGCAGCTGGTCCTGGGGGGTGAGACCCGCCCAGCTGGCACCCTGGGGGCACGGGCACCAGAAACCGGGGTGGGGGGCGGGGGCAGGGGCCAGGTCAAAGGGGCTGGTGGAGGTGTCTTCTTGCAAGACACAAAGGGCTCTGAGAAGGTCATCTTTGCAAAACCCTGCTGGGCCACACGAAACGCCCTTGAGGACCATCAGTTTGTGGTTTGTAGTTTGGGTTTTATAGGATTCTGTGGGACACTGAGATGGTCTGGAAGCCATGGGTTCAGGTCCCAGCAGAACCACGTCCCTAGCTGGGTGACCTCGGGCAAGTGTATTCCCCTCTCTGAGCGCGGTGTCTTCTCTGTGAAGTGGGAACAAGAGCACCTACCTCAGGGCGGTTGGGAGCACTCAGAGAGTGAAGAGTGTTAAGTGCCGGGTTCAATTAATGGCCACTAACAATAATAATAATACAGGTTAACTGGTGTTCACGAGGGAGGGCGCTCCAGGGAAAGGCTTAGGCCCAGCTGGCGGAGGGGGCGGTGCCAGGCGGGGAGGCTGCGCGGGCAGGTCCCGGGGAGGAGCGGACGGGTACTCACGTCGTTTTCCGAGGTGCCGCACAGGCTGCAGGACTTGCACTCGATGCATTGCCAGCGGTAGGTGCGCACGGCTGCCGTCATGTTCACCGTGAACTGTAAACACGAGGGGTGTCCTGGGGGCCGAGGGGCAGGGATGCGGTTAGGGGCTGTGGCGCCCCTGGTGGCTGCTGACCCTGGGGAAGCCCCTGGGGGCTCAGCCCCCACCCCCTGGCTCACAAGGCCTGACCCCGCCCAGCCCACGGTGCCCCGCGCCCGTTCTGCAGGCAGCGCCGCCCTGGCCACCAGTCTCCTACCCGGCCACCATGGCAACCACACTCTGCTCCCCAGAACACCATGGCAACCGCATTCCATTACCCAGGGTGCTGTGGCAACCACTTTCTACCACCCACAACACCGGGGCAGCCACGTTCTGTGAACCGCTGTGCTGAGACAGCCACATTCCATTAGCCACAGCAGAGTGGCCAACCCGTTCCCTTAACCGCAGAACGTGGCAACCACAGTCTCCCAGCCACGATGCCATGGCAACCGCCTTCCACAGAGGGGTCCCCACACCCTGGTTCCCTGCAGCCCAAGGCCATTACACACAACGCCACAGCAACCACAACGTTACCAACGTGACTGTGGAGCGTGTCAACCTTCTGGTTGTCCCACCACCCGAGCGCAGACCCACAGCCACGACCCCAGGCCACCAGGACACCCAATCGCCATGACAACCGTATTTCACTACCCTTAATACCATGACAACCACAATTCATTAGCCACCGTGCTGAGCAACCACAGTCTCTTACCCACAAGTCCACCTTGGGAAACCACATTCTATTAACCACAACTCCACGGCAAGCGCCCTCTGTTGTCCACAGCATCCAGGCAGTGGCAATCCGTTACTCGCTATCACAGCCCACTACCCCCTGGTGTTTTGGCAGCCATCTTTCACTGTTCCGCATGCCAGACAGGCACCTGCCGGTGCCCACAATGTCATGACAACCGCGTTCCATTGTTCCCAGAGCCTCCCTGACCCCACTGAGCTCCCCACAGTCCTCAGCAGTTGAGTCAGCTCTGCATCCACCAGGATGCTCTGCATCCCCCCAATTCTCTCTCCTCTGCTTCCTGCCCTCCAGATCTGGAGTCTCTCCACCCCAGCCCCCAGAAGCCTCAGGTGGGGGGCATCACCTGATCGCCCACAGTCAGCACAGGAGATGAGGTCCTCAGGACACCCTGTCTTCTTGGAGCCCCCCAGGCAGAAGTCGCAGTAGCCGTTAGGGATGACAGTGCCGTCAGGCGCCTTCTTGGCTGAAAGACAGCAGGCAGGGGTTGGCGGGGGCAGGAAGGGACCCTCAGTCCAAGGCTGCTACAGAAGTAGGGGCAGAGGGAGGCGTCCCTACCTGTGTGTTTCCTCTGTGACTCAGGGACCCAGGCCAATTCTTTGTAAAACTCTGGGGGTAGGGGGACAGAGAGAGGGGCTCTCACCACAGGCAAGGCTCCACCCTGCCCACGGCCTCGGCCCCAGGGGTGGACCCCTTGTCCAGGCATGGAGGAGGTGAGGAGAGGGAGCCGCTACCCTAAGCTGCATCCAGCAGCAAAAGAGAGTTGCAGGGAGCCCAGGTAATTCTCATCAGGACCTTGCAACTCTCTGAAAACGACTGACAGGTCCTCTTTACTAGGTAAAAACTTGGCAGGTACAAGCCCCCTGCTTCCCCTGCCCGTACGCACTTCTGCCAGACAGCCACCCCCAACGAAGCCCCAACTAAATGAAAATTAGGTAGAGGCCACTGGCCACGATCTGGTATGGAAACAGACACTCAGAAGGAAAATTCTGAACACAGAGGTGCCTGGGTGTGTAGTAGGGGTGGGATGAAGAGACTGCTCTCTCCCACCGAGGAATGGGTGGGAGGATGGTTCCTCCACTGGCAGAGCCTCTCCCCAAGCCTTCCCCCGTCCCTCAGCTGTCAAGGTTGGCACTGGATTGGCATGGGCGGATGCCAAGGGTTCCCAGGCCACGGCCCCTGCCCCTTGGCCGAAGCTCAGCAGAGAAGGGAGGAAGGGAGGCAGGGAGGGAGGGAGTCATCTATCACCCCCCTCCCCAAGCTCTAATTGAAACAATAAATCAGACCCAGAAATATTACGCCCGGCCGGGAGAGAGGGAGAGATGGTTGGTTGCCATGGCAACCCCAGAGCCAGCATCCCCATGGTTGGTGGGGGGAGGGGACCGCTGAGCTGGAGATTTTCCAGAAATGCCTAATGTGCCCCCTCCCTCCCAGGCTCCTTAGCCCCCACTCCCAGGGCCCCTCACCACCCCACGCCCTGCCCGCCTGCTCACGTTTATGGTTGTTTTTCCGGTGGAAGGGCAGGGCGTGGCGTTCGGCGTTCTCCTCCCCCTCCTCCTCAGCCAGGTGGGTGTGGGTGTAGTGGTAGCTGAGCCCTGGCCGATTCTTATACCGTTTCCCACAGACTGGAGAGTGAGCAGGGAGGGCCGGTCAGCCCTCCAGCCCCTGCCGCCTCCACCCTGGCCTCCAGGATCACACCTCCCCCCCTCTGCCAGGGTCCAGAACGGGAGGGAAGGGGGCCAGTGGGGGGCAAGGTCTCTGGGTCCCACTCTCTCTCTCTCTCTTCCCCCCTCTTCAGAAGGACTCACTATCACAGACATACGGCTTGTCTCGGTCCTCCAGGGAAGCGGTGTCCTGGCGTTTCCGGAGCCCCCCGATGCCGTATGCCTGAGGGGAAAGTCAGGAGTGAGGGGCCAAGAAAGGGAAGGAACTAAAAGAATTTTCACCATTTGGACTTGAAAGCCCAATCACAGCTCTGCCACTTCCTAGCTGTGAGTCTAGAGTAACTCTCTTGACCTCTCAGAGGTTCCATTTTCTCATCTGTGCCACGTGTAGGAAGATAGCTCTAACCCCCTGTACAATCTCTGTTTTGCAAATGGCTTAATATGCCCAAGTCTCAATTTCCTCATCTATAAAATGGGTATAAAAATCCCCTACCCCTTCAAGCTGCTCTGAGAGTTAAATAAGGTAAAATTGGGGCAGGGTCTGAACACTGCATAAGCAATCAATGGAACCTGCCTTGAGGGGAAGGGTGATGGGGGGAGGTTTGGGAGTAATACCTTTCCTTTGGCCCTGTTCTTCCTCCTGGGCATGTCATCCTCTGGGTCTTCCACTTCAAGATCATGCGGAAACTCCAACAGTTGCTGTTTCTGGGCACCAGGAGAAGGGAGACTGGGGTCAAGAAACGGGGTATTGTTCTGCTTTGGGAGGTAGTTCTGGACACAGCAAAGATCAGGGGTGGCAGGGCAAGTTAGGAGGTCTTCCCAAAAAGAGATGAAGTGTGGAGGGATGGAGACAGGATGCTCAAAGGTCCTAGGGAATCAGGGGAGATTTCAGAGCAGGAGCAAGATGGGCCAGGACACAGGCCGGTTGAGAGGGCAGCCACAGCCCCTGGATGGGTGGGGGGCTGGGCAGTCCTACCTGACAGTCCATAATGGTCTCCTCCTCCTTCAGCTCTATCTTCTTCTCCCCTGTCTCGGCACACAGGAGAGCCTCAAGGACTGGCCCCTCGGGGAGGCCACCCTCCTTCTTCAGTGGCGCTTCACAGTCTGGGGACAAGACCACGGTAGGTAGAAGGGGGGTCAGGTGAAGAACTTGTCCCTGGAGGACTCCTCAGACTGCCCAGGTTGGGGAATCATGCTCTTTTCTGGAGGAAAGAGGCTTTCCCACACTCAACCAGCAACAGACTCAAATACTCAACCATCCATACCACCCTCATTACTTCCACACATCCTAAGGATGCCCAGACCCTGGAGAAGACACAGTCAGACCATCAGAGACCATTGGACATACTCAGGAGAAACATGGCTGGACCCTCCTATATAACTACATAATACAAGTAGGAGACCCCACCCAGACCCCCACAACTGGAGAGAAGAGACATTCAAACAGGACATACATGGACATACACAAGGGAGATACAGACAGATCATCTGAGACAGCCAGAAACACAAGGGAAGAGGTACACCCAGACACTCAGATACACCCAGACTCACGGAGGAGACATAGCCAAACCCTTGGGCACACTCAGAGACACTCCAAAAGAGAACATTAGACCATCAGATAAACCCAGACCACATGGGGAAAACACAACCAAACCCTACCAAACACCTGAACATACTTAGGGGAGAGACACCAGAGAATCACTCAGATGGATACTCATACACACAGGTGATACAGACAGTCCCTCTGGGACAATCAGACACACCCAGGAAGACAGAGCCAGATGGACACGCCAGTACACCTGCCTGGACCTACACAGATCCTTGGTTATACCTGAGCAAGGGAAGAGAAACAGCCAGTGACTCTATCAGTGCTGGACACATTTGAGACGTGATAAAGCCAGGCACTCATGGCGCAGCAGACACGGGCAGAAACACACCTGACACTCCAAACAGACACTCAGGGACGAGACTCTCCCAGACATTCCAGAGCATCTGGTACTCAAAGGAAGAGAGACACTCAGGAACAGATAGACCAGACACACTTAAGAGGAAATAAGCCTGGAAACACCTGAAAAGAGACACAGACACCAAGACACGCTGTACTACAAATGGAAAAAGTTACAACCAGACACTCTGACACACCCAGACACACACTCAGACATCCACAGGAAAGAACAGGCAGATACTCTGATACATCCCAACTCACAAGGGAAGAGATATACAAGGATGGGATACACCTGGACACGCAAAACAGATACCACGCTCTGCCCAGGAATACCCCTGGGTCCAAGTAGAAGACGCAGTTCAAAATACTCGGGGAAAACTGGAGAGTGTCTGTACTACCCCCAGACACACACCAGCATACACAGCCCGTCACTCAGACGTGGGCCGGGAGGGTGATAAAGGCAGATGCTCAGAGGCACAAGGGCATCAACACGCTGATCAGCCAGTGGTGTGGGCACCCACCGGGGCCACCCCAGGCACAGGACGGAGCCCCACCTACCGATCTTGTACTCGCAGGGCCGGAGTCTGGGGTCTTCCAGGATGTTGAGCCTCCGTTTCTTTCTCCAACAGCGGGCCGGGTACGTATAGATCTGTCCGGGGGCCAAACCTGGAGTAAGAAGGGCGGTAAGAACGCGGCTGGGAAGCCGCCACCCCGCCCCACCCCCGCCCTCCCGGCCGGTACCCGGGCCGCGGTGGGTCTTCTCCATCCAGATGTAGCAGTTGTTCTGGGCCACGCCGGTCTGCGAGTCGAGGAAGGGCAGGCGCAGGCTGCGCTCGGCGCACAGGCGCGCGTTGTAGCTGCGGCAGTGCTCGATGGCCTCGCGGTAGAAGTCCTCGCCTAGGCTGCGAGGGGCGGGTAAGCGGGCGGGCGGCTGTCAGCAAGGGCAGGAGCACCCGGTCGCCCAGCACCCCTCCCCCAGCCCACCCGTCGGGAATGGGTGGGCCGATTCCTCCAACCTCACCTCTCCCCTCCGGTCGGGACCCAGGAGCCCCCAACCCGGGACTCAAGCGGGCCTCGAGCCAAGGAGTGGATACAATATAGGAACAGATAAAGATACACCAGGACACATCCATTCAGGCACATATCCAAACCCACAACACAAATGTATCACACATAGTCGCACAGGATTCACACACAAAGAGAGACATATCCCAAGACTCACAAAGGGAGAAACAGACACATCTCACATATGGGCACACACAAATATCTTCTGAAAAATACAGATCTCTCAAGTTCCATAGTGTAGAAACAGACAGATCACACACGTGTCCATGCACAAATATACATCACATATCCAAAGACACACAACATAAACAATCACCCACACAAAGACACACAACATGTAAACAGATTACACACCACAGTCACTCACACTCACTCATGCATCCAAAGACACAGGTACACAATGTTAAGAGGAAAAATGTTAAAACAAACTACCCGTTTAAGCACTTACACACATATCCAAATACACAACACAAATCACACACAATTCAGATACACTATACAAAGAAATCACACAGATTCACACAGGATACACACACACAGTCACAAAGATACACAATAATATAGAAACCAACATCTAAAATACCACATATTCAAATACACAAAGATACACATATACTCAATGTAGAAACAAATCCACCCATATTCACACAAAAATTTGCACATAAATACAGGAATACCTACATATCCAAAGACAGAACACAAATGAGGCACAGTTTCAAAGGACATGCACACACACTCAAAGACTCAAATATCCAAAGATACCTAGAGTAGAATAAAAGAAACCAAATACACATCCACACACATATCCAAAAAAAATAAAAAACACCAGAATCCGAACAAGTGACACACACTCCATATCCCAAGACAAAGGTACTGTGAGCTTCACTCAAGTTTACCAAGGTCCCCGCGCCCCTAGTCCATTTCACCTTCTCCCCAACCCCGGGGGTCTCGGGGCGGGACATGACCCCCTTTTCCCGAAGAGGACTCGGAGTTCCGCACACTCTCCTCTCCTCCAAAAGCAGCGCGTCGGACACGGTTCTTGCCAGAGACCCACAGTCACACACACTCGCAACCCCGCGCAGCCCGGCCCACGGTGACAGCCCCCCAGACACCCCATCGGCCCCACCCCCAGCCGCCACACACACACACGCCCGCTCGATCCGCCCGCGCTCCCTCCCCCGCCTCCCGCCGTCCCGCAGCACCTCAGGGGGCCGGGGATGACCGTGGCCATCTTGCTCCCCGGGTCCTGCCCCCAGCAGGTCCCCGCCGGGCCGGTCCTCCCAGCGCTCGGGCGGGCGCTGAGGCCGCCCATCCATTCATTCCCGGGGGGCGGGAGCACCGGGGCCACAGCCAATCAGGGCGGCGGGGCGGGCCCGCCCGGGCCATGCTGGGAGTGGTAGTTCCCCGCCTGCGGCAGGCGGGACCCCAGCGGGAAGCCGGTCAGAGATGGGGCTCGAGGCACGCATAGCCACTCGCGCACGCTCACCCATGCACACCTCGGAGTCTCGCACATGGGTCTACACTCACGCATGCACACCTGGGCTCGCACACACCCACACACGGCGACTTACACACACATTCACACATATACTCACAGCCTCCCACGCAGACTCACGCACACTCCCTCTCCCACACCTTCGCATAGACTCGCATACATTTGCACTCACACAAACACTTGAGTGCCAGGAGACTTAGAGACAACGTACAGATGCCCACGCAAACGTCCCGCCAACGCATGGCTCCCTGCCGCCGCCTCTCCCCCGAGTCCCTCCTAGCTCCAGAGCACCCTCTCGGTCCCCGGCCTCTGGTCACCGTCGGGGCTGTCTCTCTCACAGGGACCACGCCCGATTCAGCCCCTTCCCCGGCCTGACAGCAGCCGTGCCAGTTACGTGTGTGCTGTAGCCACACTTCATGGGTTCAAATCCTGACTCTACCACTTGGTGGCCATGTAACCCTGGGCAAATAACTTAATCTTTCTGGGAATCAGTTTCCTCATCTGTAAAATAAGGATGATACCTCATTGGATTATTGTGAGCATTAAATGAGTAAGTATTGGGGTGTGCATGTGTTAAGTCGCTTCAGTCGTATCTGACTCTTTATGACCCCGTGGACTGTAGCCCGCCAGGCTCCTCTGTCTGTGGGATTCTCCAGGCAAGAATACTGGAGTGGGTTGCCATACCCTCCTCTAGGGGATCTTCCCAATCCAGGGACTCTTTATGTCTCCTGCATTGGCAGGAGGGTTCTTACTACTAGCACCACCTGGGAAGCCCTTAAATATTGGTAAATTGCTTCAAAAGGCATCTGATGGGGATTTCACTGTTGGTCCAGTAGTCGGAGAAGGCAATGGCACCCCACTCCAGTACTCTTGCCTGGAAAATCTCATGGACAGAGGAGCCTGGAGGGCTGCAGTCCATGGGGTCGTTGAGAGTCTGGCACGACTGAGCGACTTCACTTTCCGTTTTCATTTTCATTCATTGGAGAAGGAAATGCAACCCACTCCTGTGTTCTTGCCTGGAGAATCCCAGGGACAGGGGAGCCTGGTGGGCTGCCATCTATAGGGTCGCACAGAGTCGGACACGACTGAAGCGACTTAGCAGCAGCAGCAGCAGCCAGTAGTTGAGACTCCGCACTCCCACTGCAGAGGGCACAGGTTGGTTGGGGAACAAAGATCCCTTATGCCATGCAGTTTAGCAAACAAACAAACAAAACAAAAGGTACCTGGCAGGTAGTAGGTGTTCAATAAATTCATTCATTCCAAGAAGAGGACCTGATATGTACTAAGATGTAAAATGGTGATAGCTAACCATTATTAGAAAGAATAACGCTTGACATATGTGTGTGAGTCACTCAGTCGTGTCCGACTGTTTGCGACCCATGAACTGTAACCCACTAGGCTTCTCTGTCCATGGGATTCTCCAGGCAAGAATACTGGAGTGGGTTGCCATTTCTTCCTCCAGGGGATCTTCCCCACCCAGGGATCAAACCTGAGTCTCCTGGATTGCAGGCAGATTCTTTACCCTCTGAGCAGATTTACTTTACCAGGGAAGCTTGGCATATAATAGATGCTTACAAAATATTTGTTACGAATAAATATACTGAGTAGCCACCAAGTACAGGCACAGTTCTTTAACAGAGACTCACCCGTCTGATCCTCATAATGACCCACCAGGGTGATATTACCATTACCCCCATTTTCCCAGAGGAAGTAGAGTCGCATGCCGTCAGCCCCTGGTGTTTGCTTGAAGGTGAGACTAAGATAAGTATTCACTTGCCCAGATGTCTGTATCACGTGGGTCACCCCCTTCTTTCTGCCACTCCACCCTAAGGGATGCCCAGAGAGGAAGCTGACCTTTGGAGTCACAGCACTTGCCAAATCCCACTCACCCACACCAAACCCACACCCCCATCCAAAGTTCCTGTTCAGGTTTGAGCCCTTGCATGGATAAAAAGGCCCACAAATGTCCTTGTCTACCAGGGAGCTCTCCGGCAGACGGAAGAGGCCTCAAAGCCCTCACCTCTTTTGTCTCTTGATGCCCCCACCTACCTCCCTGATGAGAGAGGCCCCTCCAGGTCTTCCACACCCATGGTCACTTCTAAACACACACACACACACACTTCCCTGGTGATCCAGTGGTTTAGACTCCACACTCCCCAGTGCAGGGGTCATAAGTTCAATCCCTGGTCAGGAAACTAAGATCCTCCAGGCAGAAAGGCATGACCCCAAAACAAAAAACAAAATACACACACACACACACACACACACACACACACACACACACACACACACACACCTCTAGTCTTAGACGCCTTCCACAGGCTCTCCCCCATCTCTCTCAGGTAAGGCCTTGATCTCCCTCTCCTCAAACCCCCAAAGCAGGGAGTGGGTCTCTGCTTCACATCTGGCCTAGAGCAGATGGCAAGGGGGTGAGGCACTTCACTCTGCGTCACAGATCACACAGTGCCACAGGGACACTGGCACCTCACAGTCACTCTGGCCTCCAGGTCCCCTACAGTGGCTACCCCAATCTCATCCACAGTGAGCCCTGCCCCCCCCCAACCCACCAGCTCAGCTCCAAGAGCCCTTGCCACCTTCCTCTGTCACCTCCCACCAGCCTCCAATACATCCTTACACTTGCTCCCCCACACCTCTAGCCTCAGGTACCTGGCTCACCCCCAGAACCTTGGCATCAGTTTTGCTCAGCTTGGAGCCTGAGTATAGAACACTCCATCAGCTCCCTGGAGGCCCTTGTCCACCAGTGCAATTTGACCCACAGCTGACACCTAGAGAAGGGTCTCTCTCCCCTTCCTTACCCCTAGTCACCCTCTCAGATCCCTCAGCCGCAGTCAAACTCCCATGTCCAAACAGTCCTGTCCCCATCCACCCATGCCCTGTGTGGAAACTGGACCACAAGTGAAATCAACATTGATACTAGACAGTAAAGAATCTGCCTCCAATGCAAGAGACCCGGGTTTGATCCCTGGGTCGAGAGGATCCCCTGGAGAAGGAAATGACAACCCACTCCAGTATCTTTGCCAGAAGAATTCCATGGACAGAGGAGCCTTACGGGCTCCAGTCCATGGGGTCGCAAAGAGTCAAGACACAACTGACACTCTCACTACATTTAGTCAGAGTCAGGCTCAGTACCAAGTGCTTTACAAACATCACAGCAGCAACCATGAGATAATAAGAACTGTAATGATGCCCCAGTTCACAGATGGTAACGCTGAGGCTCAAGGTGGGGAGGTTCCAATACAGGCAGTCAGAACCCTCCAGAGCCCATTCCTAAGGGGACTGGATTCTCTCAGGAGCCAACCCCTTCCCTCCCATCACCTCCTGTAGATCCCTCAGAAGGTGAGTGCAGAAAGGGCTACTGGCACTCCCACCCCCAAGCTTACTCAGGTCTTCAGGCCCCCGCAATGGCTGCCCCACACCTACTCCAAGAGGTCAAAGTGAGGAGGTCTGGATACCTATAGATCCACCAACCTGCACACGAGCCCAGTGCCAGCCAGTTTGAGGGTGTCCCTGATAGGGGTAACACGTCTGTGTTGAAGAATTAGAGCGAGAGGGAGGCAGAAGTGTCACCGTTACACACTGTCTCACGCCTACCCCAACCCCACACACGCCCTCCAAGCCGGCTTGGCTCTCCGCAAAGCCACACGTGTAGGCGCGAGCTTGTAAGGCCCGGCCCCCTCCATGGCCCAACTCCCCCCACCATCAGAAACCCGAAGCTACTGGGGGCCTTAGGTCCGGCCACCCTAGGCACAGCCTTTCCGGAGGGCGGGAGCGGGGGGCGCCCCGAGCCCCTCCCCCACCCCAACCCCCAGCACCCGTAGCTCAAGGTCAAGGTGGCGGAGGCGAGGGGCTGGGGGGAGGGTGGGGGAGGTCGCCCCGGCCCCTTTGTGCGGCGCCGCGGGCGTTCGCCCTCCGCCTCCTCCCCGCCAGGCCGGGGAGCGGGGGAGGGGAGGGCCGCGCGCGCCAGCCGGGGAGGGAGAGCCGGAGCGGCCGCGCGCCTGTCACTCCCAGCCCGCTGTCACCGTTGGGGAAGGGGGCGGGGAGCACTGGGACCCAGGAGTTCGGGATCCCGAGGAAGGAGCGAGAGAGACGGAAAGAGAGGGAAGAAGTGGAGAGAGCGAGGGCTGGCCAGGAGAGGAGACGGCTGGGAGACAGCGTAGGTTTGAACCCAGGCGTCCAGGATGCCAGCCGCGGGGTCCGGGAGGAAGCGAAGCTCGGAGGAGGCACGCGGACAGGGAGAAACGGAGGGAATCCCCGGAGACTGAGGGCGCTCCCAGCACCCTCTCCCGAGGCATCCGGTCCCCAAGGAGACAGGAGATGCTCTCATTACATGTGTACGGGCAGGGAGAGGCAGAGAGCCCACGGTCTAAACTGACCGGAGCGTCGGGGCTTTAGGTCCTGAAGACCCGGGAAGGAAAAAAAAGGGGGGAGACAGCAGGGATCGAATCGGGGACCCCGACGTCTCAGCTCCCACCCTGCGGCCGCGCAGACCGAGGTTCCGGGAGAAAGAGAGGGGAAAGAGAGAAAGATGCTTTTGAGGAGGTAGAGACCTGGGAGACTAGGGTCCGGACTTAGGCATTCATACTCCCAGCCCCAGGCAGGGGCAGACCCGGCGCCCCGAGAGACTCGGAGGAGGAGAAGGAAGCCCCTACCCCCACTCTGGGTGGGGAAACGGCCTCCGCCACCCCCAGCCCGCGCCACATTCCTTCACTGACAGCGACAAAGAGGCGCCCCCGCGACCCTGGAGTGGCTCCTGCCCCCAGCCCCAGGAGGGAGACAGGGGGTGGCGGCACGCCCCGGGGGGACAGGGGGACAAGCTGGGGGGCCCATTCAACTACCATCCGCCCACTGCGTCCCCCTCCCCAGCGAGGGCGGGGGCAGGGTTCGGGTTGGGGGCGGATGGAGGGACGTGGACGGCGGGGACACTCACGACTTGAGCGGGTTCTGAATGGCGGTGGCCATGGCCCGCTCGGCTGGGCCGCCTCCGGCCCGGGGCGCCGCTGCCGCTGCGCGCGGGCCCAGCCCGGCCTGCGCCGCCCGCTCTGCCGCCCAGCGCGCTACGATTTCATTCATTCTTGGGGCTGCAGCGCGAGCGAAGCGGGGCGGGCCGGGGGCGGGGCTCGGCCAATCCCCGCACCTCCCGGCGCACGACGGGACGTGGAGTCTAGGGGCGCTCGGCGGCGCCCGAGGGCGCCCCTGTCCGGACTACACGTCCCAGGGGGCGTCGGGAAAACCGTGTGCCCATTGGCTACTGAGGATACAGGGCGGGACTGGACTCGCCCCAGAGCATCCTTTCCCTTCCCTGGAGTGCTCCCTTCCCAGCTCTGGCTCTCCATCCTTCAAGAACCACGGGCGCGCGGGAATGGGTGGCCGCTGATTTCTGGATCTCCCCTGGGTGTGTGGATGATCCCAGAGTCTGTCGTATATTCTTGTCTTTGCCTACTTCTCTGGTGTCTCTTCTTTTGTAAGCCAGTCTGTAAACAAGCACAGGGGTTAATCCATGCCTTTGTTCATTTATTAAGTGACAGGCACTCTTCTAGGCACTGGGGAAACAACATGAACAACAGATAGAATTGCTGCCCTCAAGGAGGTGAGCTGTGAGTGGGGAAAAACAGATGATAAACAAGCAAACAAGCTGTTAATTTTAGAGAGTGGAAAGTGCTATAAAGAAAGTGGCTTCTCTGAGGAGGTGACATTTGAGCTGAAACCTGAGAAGCTGTCACCATGCAATACACAGAAGCAGGAAAAGCTTGACAAGTTCAAAGATTATTGTGGAAAGCTAGTGTAAAAGAGTCGAGTGAGTGAGGAGGGAGACAAGGTTAGCCAGAGAGCAAGGAACCAGATTATGTAGGGCCTTGTAGGCCATTATAAAGAAAATGGATTTTTGTTCCAAGTGCAATCAATCATCCTTGACTCTTCTTTTTTCACACACACCTCAAGTCCATTATCAAATCCTGTTATCTCTACATTCACAAATAGATCCAGAATCTACTCACCCTTCTCCCTTCACAGCCTCCGTCCTAGGACTCCCTCCTCCCATCATCTTCCCCCTGGACAGTCCCTGACTATTCTCTCCAGGGTAGCCAGAGTGAACTGCGTAAAACAGCTGGCATCACCACGCTGTCTGGCTCAAAACTTCCAATGACTTCTTTCACACTTGGAATGAAGTTCTAAGTCCTCACTATGCTCTCAGGGCCCTACTTAAGCAGATCCCCAACCTCCATCTCATTTCCTCGGTTTATTTAGGCTGTGCTGGGTCTTAGTTGCAGCTGCCAGGATCTTCGTTGTGTGGCATGCAAACTCTTAGTTGCAGTGTGCGTGCTGGATCTACTTCCCAGCCAGGATGGAGCCTGGCCCCCTTACATTAGGAGCACAGAGTCTTACAATCTGGACCACCAGGGAAATCTCCCCACTACATTTCTGATCTCATCTCCCTTCTTTTCCTTGACTAGCTTTGCTGACTTATTAGAAAAGACCCTGATGCTGGGAAAGATCGAAGGCGAGAGGAGAAGGGGACAACATGGTTGGATGGTTGGATGGCATCACCTACTCTATGGACATGAGTTTGAGTAAGCTCCAGGAGTTGGTGATGGAAGGGGAAGCCTGGTGTTCTGCAGTCCATGGGCTTACAAAGAGTTGGACATGACTGAGCAACTGAACTAACTTTGCTCCAGTCGCACTGGCCTCCTCCTTATTCCTGGAACACTCCGGGCCCACTTCAGCCACAGGACCTTTGCATCTGCTGTTCTCACTGCCTAGAATGTTCCTCCCCCAGGCATCTTCATGGTTCCAACAATGACTTTATTCAGGTTTCTAAATTAATGTCACTCCCTCAGAGACAACCTCAGCTAAAACAGCATCCCTGAGAAATTCTATGTCCTCTTGAAAGCTTTTTTTTTTTCCCCCCGGGACTTCCCTGGTGGTCCAGTGGCTAAAATTCCACTCTCCCAGTGTAGGGAGTCTGGGTTCAATCCCTGGTCAGGGAACTAGATCCTGTATGCCAGTCTTTGCCATATGGAAAAGACCTTGGTGCTGGGAAAGACTGAGGGCAGGAGGAGAAGGGGACGATGGAGGATGAGATGTTTGGATGGCATTACCAACTCGATGGGATGAGTTTCAGCAAACTCCGGGAGATGGCGAAGGACAGGGAAGCCTGGCATGCTGCAGTCCAGGGGGTCACAAAGAGTCGGACACGACTTAGTGACTGAACAACAAAATGCTGATCCTGTGTTGCCATAACTAAGATCTGGTGTAGCCACATAGATTCATATTTTTAAAAAAAAAAAAGCTTTCTTTTTCTCCCAACACTTACAGTACTCCATCCTCATACTATAGACCTATTTACTTACTTGATTTATTGCCAACTCCATTCCTTTGAATACCAGCTCTATGAGGCAGAGGTTGTTATTTAATCCACTGCTCTCTCCCCAGTACCTAAAACAGGGCCTGAAAAATAGCAGGTGCTCAACAATTATTTGTTGAATAAATAAATGAATCAATTAGTCATTATGCTCCATGTCTCTCCCCACTGTCTGGCTCTGTGGAGCACAACCAGCAAGGAGAGAGAGAGTCATGTGGGCCCCAGGCTGTGCCCTCCCACACACATAGACACTTAGACAATCTCAAGGGACCAGGGTGGTGGCCAGGGTAGCAGTGGGGGCCGTTGTTGAATTAAGACAACCTTCCCAGCAGAGGGTCTGGAGCTAAAGCTTCAAGGCAAAAAGAAAGGAGAAGTTCGTTTCTACAGAATCATGCCCTGTGTGGGCATGCAGTGATGTGTTTGCACTACTTATTTACGTATTGGCTGCGCTGAATCTTCGTTGCTGTGCACGGGTTTGTCTTTTGTTGTGGCGAGTGAGGGCTACTGTCTGGTTTCAGAACATGGGCTCTAGAGCACAGGCTTGCTAGTTGTGGCACACGGGGTTCATTGTTCCATGGCTTGTGGGATCTTCCCGGACTGGGGATCGAACCCGTGTCCCCTGCATTGGCAGGCAGATTCTCAACCACTGGACCACCAGGGAAGGCCCAGCAATGAAATGTCTGATGGCTCTGCCCTAGGCTTTGCCTTAAGTTTGCAGTCCTGTCGGGTAACAGACCCCTCACTATACAATGACAGCCAAGGGTGGGGGAAGCCCAGGCAGAGGGGTCAGGAGATACACGGGCTAGGGGAGCCCAGAGGAGGTTCCTGACCAGTCTGGGGGTCAGGGAGGGCTTCTTGGAGGAGGTTTCAGGGAAATCTTTTAAATCTTGACCCTCTGATCTCTCCAGACACAAGGCAAGTTCCTGTCCTGACCTCTTGTGTCCGTGATGCCTGATCTTCCTGTCACTCGAATCTTGGTAACAAGCAATTTAATCACTTCTTTAAGCACTTCTCCCAACCTAGAACCCAAAGATTTGACCACCAGAGGGCACTGTGGCTCCAGTTTTTGTCTGGGCAGTCTGTTCAGGACTCCTCAGATCCAGGAGGGACATTGTGGGGGGCAGTGGGACCAACCAGTGGACACATTGGTCCCCCCACTCTGAGCCTCAGACACTGCCCAGGACTTGGTTATCAAGGTCAGAGCCCCTCCCTACAAAAACTCCTGTGGAATCAATGTGTGTGTGCGTGATAAGTCACTTCAGTCGTGGCCGACTCTGCAACGCTATGGACCATAGCCGGCCAGGCTCCTCTGTTCATGGGATTCTCCAGGCAAGAATACTTCAGTGGGCCGCCGTGCCCTCCTCCAGGGGGTCTTCCTGACCCAGGGATCGAATCCACATCTCTTGTCTCCTGCATTGGCATGCAGGTTCTTTACCACAAGCGCCACCTGGGAATCAATAGGAGTCTCTCTGTCCCAGACCCCTGGGAGCCCAGCTTGGGCCTCTGAGGGAGCAACTTGCTTAGCCTCCCTGATCCCTCTCTTTCCCACTATTCTTCAGAGGGTACAGCCCTCCCCTAAGCTGCCCTTGGGATGTTCAGACATGACCCTTGGAAGTCTCCTGCCCAGATGGGGATACTGAGGTATACAGGAGGTGTGGCTGGTGGCGGGGAGGGTGTCATACAACACCAGGACAAAAACAATAGCAGTTAATAATAATAACTACAATACAGGACTTCCCTGGTGGCAAAATGGATAAGGATCCGTCCACCAATGCTGGGGACACGGGCTCCATCCCCGGTCCAGGAAGATTCCACACGCCACGGAGCAGCTCCGCTAATGAGAACGACAACTTACTGAAGCCCACGGGCCCAGGGCCCACGCTCTGCAACAGAAGAAACCACCGCAACGAGAGTCCCTCACACTGCAGCTAGAGAGAGCCCACGGCAACAGTGGAGATCCAGGGCACCCAATGAACAACTGAGAAGCAATACCCAAGACCCCGTTAGTTAGCTCCTCCTGTGTATCAAGACCTGTCCCGAGCCTTTTACAGGTCTAATATTGCTATCACACAGACCACACTTTGGAAGCAGGACTCTCCACCTCAGAGTCAGACGAGACAATCTGGGCTCAGAGAGACAACACCCTTATCAAAAGACCCCACTCATCATTGCAGGAAGATCTGGGACTTTTTTTTTTTTTTTTAATTTTAAAATCTTTAATTCTTACATGCATTCCCAAACATGAACCCCTCCCACCTCCCTCCCCATAACATCTCTCTGGGTCATCCCCATGCACCAGCCCCAAGCATGCTGCATCCTGCGTCAGACATAGACTGGCGATTCAATTCACATGATAGTATACATGTTAGAATGTCATTCTCCCAAATCATCCCACCTCTCCCTCTCCCTCTGTGTCCAAAAGTCCGTTATACACATCTGTGTCTCTTTCCCTGTCTTGCATACAGGGTCGTCATTGCCATCTTCCTAAATTCCATATATATGTGTTAGTATACTGTATTGGTGTTTTTCTTTCTGGCTTACTTCACTCTGTATAATCGGCTCCAGTTTCATCCATCTCATCAGAACTGATTCAAATGAATTCTTTTTAACTGCTGAGTAATACTCCATTGTGTATATGTACCAAAGCTTTCTTATCCATTCATCTGCTGATGGACATCTAGGTTGTTTCCATGTCCTGGCTATTATAAACAGTGCTGCGATGAACATTGGGGTACATGTGTCTCTTTCAATTCTGGGATTGCTGGGTCATAAGGTAGTTCTATTTGCAATTTTTAAGGAATCTCACACTGTTCTCCATAGTGGCTGTACTAGTTTGCATTCCCACCAACAGTGTAGGAGGGTTCCTTTCTCCACACCCTCCAACATTTATTGCTTGCAGATTTTTGGATCGCAGCCATTCTGACTGGTGTGAAGTGGTACCTCATTGTGGTTTTGATTTGCATTTCTCTAATAATGAGTGATGTTGAGCATCTTTTCATGTGTTTGTTAGCCATCTGGGACTTTTTAAATTAATTTTTATTGGAATGTAGTTGCTTTACAATATGTTAGTTTCTACTGTACAACAAAATGAATCAGCTATATTGATACTTTGACCCCTCTTTGTTTGGGTTTCCTTCCCGTGTAGGCCACCACGGAGCACTGAGTGGAGTTCCCTGTGCCATCCAGGTTCCCATTAGTTATCCATTTCATATATAGCAGCGAATATAGGTCAATCCCAATTTCCCAATTCGTCTCACCCTCCTTTCCCGCCTTGGTGCCTTTATGTCCATTCTCTATATCTGTGTCTGTATTTCTGTTTTGCAAATAAGATCATCGATACCATTTTTCTAGCTTCCACATATATGTGTTAATGTACAGTATTCTTTTTCTCTTTCTGACTTCACTCTGTATGACAGACTCTAAGTCCATCCACGTCTCTGCAAATGAACCAATTTCATTCCTTTTCATGACTAAGTAATATTCCACTGGGCCTTCCACCATGGTTCAGTGGTAAAAACACTGCCTACAATGCAGGAGACTGGTTTGATCCCTGGGTCAGGAAGATCCCCTGGAGGAGGAAATGACAACCCACTCCAGTATTCTTGCCTGGAAAATCTCATGGACAGAAGAGCCTGGTGGGCTACAGTCCATAGGGTTGCAAAAAGTTGGATATGACTAAGCAACTGAGCGGGCTTCCCTTCCCTGATAACTCAGCTGGTAAAGAATCGGCCTGCAATGGGAGATCCCGGTTCAATTCCTGGGTTGGGAAGACTTCTTGGAGAAGGGATAGGCTACCCACTGTAGAATTCATGGGTTTCCCGAGATCTGGGTTCAATCTCTGGGTTGGGAAGATCCTCTGAAGGAGGGCATGGCAGTCCACTCCAGTGTTCTTGCCTGGAGAATCCCCATGGACAGAGGAGCCTGGCGGGCTACGGTCTGCAGAATCTCAAAGACTCAAATGAATACACAAAAGCAACTGAGCAGGAAGAAGAGAGAAAGCCCTTAGTGGCCGGCACATTTTAGCACACAATAAATATTGTTTGTGGTCCTCACAATACCAGCTCCTGTGCCTGCATACCTCCTGAGTGCCATGCCCATGAGGGTTTTACATGCATAAAACACATTTCTCAACGGCCTAGAGAAATGTGGTCTCCAGATAGAGATCACAGAGAAATCATGGAATCTGGACTTTGGACTCATGTGTGCTGACCCAAAGCACCCTCTGTGAGGCCCTAATGGGCACTTTTATTTATTTATTTGGTGGTGTTGGGTCTTAGCTGTTCCACAGCTGTGGCACACAGGCTCAGTAGTTGGGGCATGTGGGATCTTAGTTCCCAGACCAGGGATTGGACTCGTGTCCCCTACATTGCAAGGTGGATTCTTTAGCAGGGACCTCAAGGGAAGCCCCTTGGGGAGGGAGCACTCTCACCTCTACCAGTTACTGTGCTAGTGGTCACACTCGTGTGACCCTCACAACAATCCTGAGACAGGGGATAAGGTGAGGCCATATCAGAGAGGACCACAAAACCTAGGGTAAGGGGTTTGGGTTTGATTCTGAGGCTAGGGGGAAGCCAGCGGAGGGTTTTCAGCATGATCTCCATCTGTCCCCATGGCTGCAAGTGTGGGACAGACACTGGGGACAAGGTAGGAGGTGGGAGACCTGGGAGGGGGCTTCGATGGCTTGGGTGGGAGGATGGGGCCAGTGCAGGGGTGACAAGGCGATGAGAGGCAGCAGAATGCAGCTGCTGGGACAAATGACCACGAACTTGGCAGCTTAAAACAATAGGAATCTATTTTTAAAATAATTTTATTTATGTGTTTATTTTTGGCTGTGCTGGGTCTTCGTTGCTGAATGGGCTTTTCTCTAGTTGGGATGAGAGGGGGCAACTCTTCCTTGCGCTTCTTGTCACGGTGGCTTCTCTTGTTGCGAAGTATGAGCTCTGGGGCATGTGGGCTTCATCTTCCCAGACCAAGATTCGAACCTGTGTCCCCTGCATTGCCAGAAGGATTCTTATCCACTAGTACCACAAGGAAGGTCCCAGCAACAGAGATTTATGCTCTCAGGGTTCTGGGGGCCAGAAGTCAGAAATTGGTATCACTGAGCTGAAAACAAGGGGGGGGGGCAGGGCCACACTCCCTTGGAGACCCCCAGGGAGCATCCTTCCATACCTCTTCCAGCTTCCGGTGTCTGCTGACGCTACTTGGTTTGTGGCCTTACTGCTCCAGTCTTAAAGCCTCCATCTTCACATCTCGTCCTCTGTGCGTGCTTCTCTCTCTCTCTCTGCTTCTGCCTATAAGGACACTTACAAGTGATGCTGTTTAGGGCCCACCTGGACAGTCCAGGATAATCTTCCCATCTCAGGATCCCTAACTTCATCACACACTCTTTTTCCTTATAAGGGATTAGAACCAGTTGCTTTGGGGTACCGTTATTCTGCCTACTACAGCAGAGTGGGTGGAATTTGTAGATGGATAATGTATAGAGGGGGATTCCCAAGTGGCTCAATGGTAAAGAATCTGCCTGCCCAGCAGGAGATGCAAATTCGATCCCTGAGTCGGGAAGATTCCCCTGGAGAAAGGAAATGGCAACCCACTCCAGTATTCTTGCCTGGGAAATCCCATGGACAGAGGAGCCCGGTGGGCTGCATTCCATGGGGTCGTAAAGAGTTGGACATGACTTATCAACTAAACAACAGCAGCAGCAACGATTTATGGAGGAAGAGGGAAAGAGTCTTTGGAATGGCAGGGAGGACTCCGAGGTGAGTGGCCTGAGCAGCTGGAGGGGTGGAGGTGCCATCCCCGGGATGGGGCTGGAGGCGGAGGGGCAGGTTTGGGAGAGCCCAGGAGCTCAGCTTTGGAAGCAGAACCCTTGAGTCTGAATTGGATGTCAAGCAACTAAGAGGGGCTGCTGGGTAAGTCTGGAGGTTGGGTTAAAGAGAAATTTGCATGCATAAAGAGACTGGATGAGCTCTCCAGGGAGAGAAGAGCACCAAAGTCAAGAGAGAAGAGCACCAAAGTCACACGACCAGGGTTTTTCAACAAATAATTTGCTTTAAAGAAAAGGGCGTATTAGGGAGTGTCATTAAGCTTTTGAATGCAGGGGGATCCGTATGTACCTCAACATCTCGCAAAGCCCATAAGGCCCTTTTCAGAATCAAGTTTACAAAGGTATAACATCCACAAAGTTGTGAAGGAAACCTTTTGTATTAATATACAGTTTAAAAAATAATTGTGATATTTGTGCTTCTTTATTAATATAGTAAAGAATAACCTGATAACTCAGTTGGTAAAGAATCGGCCTGCAATGCAGGAGACCCTGGATTGATTCCTGGGTCGGGAAGATCCCCTGGAGAGGGGATAGGCTACCCACTCCAGTATTCTTGGGCTTCCCTGGTGGCTCAGCTGGTAAAGAATCTGCCTGTAATGGGGGAGACCTGGGTTCAATCCCTGAGTTGGGAAGATCCCCTGGAGAAGGAAAAGGCTGCCCATTCCAGTATTATGGCCTGGAGAAGTCCCTGGACTGTATAGTCCATGGGGTTGCAAAGAGTTGGACACAGCTGGGCAACTTTCACTTTCTTCTTTCAAAGAATGAGATCTGGCTGCAGATCCAGTGGGGCTTCCCAGTGGCACTAGTGGTAAAGAACCTGCCAATGCAGGAGGCGGACGTAAGAGACGCGGGTTTGGTCCCTGGGTTGGGAAGATCCCCTAGGGAAGAGCACATCAACCCTCTCCAGTCCTCTTGCCTGGAGAATCCCATGGACAGAGCAGCCTGGCAGGCTACAGTCCATGGAGTCGCAAAGAATGGGACACAACTGAAGCGACTTAGCACGCAGATCCAGTAACTACCATAATTTCAAGCACTGATGAGTAAAACCAATGTTTCAAGATATCTACAACAGTTATGTGCTGTGAAACAGCTGTGATTTATGTGGATGATGAAGTCACAGGTTTTGCCAATAGTACTGATTTGTTGCCAATGTTCATAATTGACAAAAATATCAAATTTTAGTTAGACGTTTGTGAAAACAGACATTTCAAAATTTTCCCACCAACAATGATAGAACTCTGGACCCCTTGGAGGTCCCAGGACCCCAGGTCAAGAATCCCTGTAGATTTAAAACACAACCTGGGAGTTTGCTAGTGGTCCAGTGGTTAAGAATCTGCCTGTCAATGCAGGGGACACAGGTTCGATCCCTGGTCGGGGACAATTCCACATCCCGCAGGGCAACTAAGCCCATGCGCCGTAACTACTGACGCTGGAGTGCTCTAGAGCCTGTGCTCCGCAAGAGAAACCGGCTAGAGTGTAGCCTCCACTTGCAGAGCCTAGAGAAAGCCCGCCTGCAGCAATGAAGACTCAATGCAGTCAAAACTAAATTACTTAATACAATACTTTTATTTATTTTTCTTATATTTATATACTTGGCAGCCTTGGGTCTTAGTTGCAGCTCATGGGCTTTGTTGCCCCATGGCATGTGGGATCTTAGTTCCTAGACCAGGGGTTGAACCGGCATCCTCTGCATTAGAAGGCATATTCTTAACCACTGGACCACAAGAGAACTCCATAAAATAAGTTTTAAAAATACAACGTGTATAAGAACAAACATGTGGATACCAAGAGTGGGGAGGGTGGAATGAATTGAGAGATTGGGGTTGACCGCCTTGGCAACCCACTCCAGTATTCTTGCCTGGAGAATCCAATGGACAGAGGAGCCTGGCGGGCTACAGTCCATGGGGTCTCAAGAGTCAGACACAACTTAGCAACTCAACCACCACTACAACATATACTACTATGCATAAAATAGATAGCTAAGGAGAATCTACTGTATAACACAGGAAACTCTACTCGGGACTCTTTTGTGACCTAAGTGGGAAGGTGAGGTGAGGTGAGGTGAAGTCGCTCAGTCGTGTCCTACTCTTTGCGACCCCATGGACTGTAACCTACTAGGCTTCTCCGTCCATGGGACTCTCCAGGCAAGAATACTGGAGTGGATTGCCATTTCCTTCTCCAGGGGATCGTCCAGACCCAGAGATTGAACCCGGGTCTCCCGCATTGGAGGCAGACGCTTTAACCTCTCAGCCACCAGGGAAGCCTAAATGGGAAGGAAATACAGGAAAGAGAGGGCTTATGTATATGTACACCTGATTCACTTTGCTGTACAGCAGAAACTAACCTAACTCTGTAAAGCAACTATGCTCCAAAAAATTTTATTAAAAAAAAAAACCCACAATGTGTGGATCTTGCATAGATCCTGATTTGAACAAACCAACTTAAAAAGACACTTCCAAGAAAATTGGGATATTTGAACATAGACTGTGTATTGTAAGATATTAAGGAAATATTGTTCATTTTTTGTATGATACAGGCATTGTGGTTATGATTTTTGTCACATTATTACTGATTTGAGATAGATGGTGAAATATTTGAGACAGAAAGTTACAGCTAGGGTTGGCTTATTGTGTAAGCTTAAAATTAGGGTTTGTTTTAAAGTATTATAGCTAAAGGAGAGTGAGGTCATTTTCTTGAATGACGGTGATGTCCTGTTTCTTTGCATGTATGTGTGTTCTCAGTTCAGTTCAGTCCCTTAGCCGTGTCTGACTCTTTGCGACCCCACGGACTGCAGCATGCCCAGCCTCCCTGTCCATCACCAACTCCCGGAGCTTGCTCAAACCCATGTCCATTGAGTCGGTGATGCCATCCAACCATCTCATCCTCTGTCATCCCCTTCTCCTCCTGCCTTCAGTCTTTCCCAACATCAGGGGCTTTTCCAAGGTGTGTGTTCTATTTCTTATCAAAGATTGGGATTACACAGGTACAAGCATTTGTCAAAACCCATCAAGAGCACACTTAAGATTTTGAATTTCTTTGTGTACAGATTTAGGTAAAATTTGGTAAAAGCTTCCAGCTTCCCTGGTAGCTGTGTGGTAACGAGTCTGCCTGCCAATGCAGGAGACACAGGTTCGGTCCCCAGTCCAGAAAGATCCCGTATGCGGTAGAGCAGCTAAGCCTGTGCGTGCGCTGCAACTACTGAGCCTGTTCTCTAGAGCCCGGGAGCCACAGCGGATGAAGCCCACGCGCCCTAGAGCCTGTGCTGCACAAGAGGAGCCACCGCAATGAGCAGCCTGCGTGTTGCAGCTAGAGAGCAGCCGCCACTCCCTGCAACTAGAGATAAGCCCAAGCATAGCCAATGAAGACCCAGAACAATAGAAACTAAATAAATAGGGTTTTTTTAAGTAAATAAATCTTGAACCTAGGTAATTGTATGTGTATTAGCTTCCTAGGGCAGCCATAACAAAGTACCACAAACTGGGGGGCTTAAAGACAACGGAAACTTATTCTCTCGTGGTCTGGAGGCCAGAAGTCTGAACTCAAGGTGTCTGCCTGACCATGCTCTCTCAAAGCTTCTAGGAGAGGCTCTTTCCTTGCCTCTCCCAAGCTTCTGGGCGTGCCAGGAGTTTCTTGGTTTGTGGCTGCGCCATTCTGCCCTTTGCCTCTGTCTTCACATGGCCTCTTTCTGTGTCTCTGTGTCTGCATGTGGCTGTCTTCTTACAAGGGCACAAGTCCTCCTGGGTTAGGAGCTTCCAGCATGACTTTCCCGTAACCAATCATGTATGTGTTAGGCAGTTAGAGTAGGGGAAAGGAGTCCAAAATGGCGGCGGCGAGGAGACTAGGAAGGGAAGAGCCCACGAAAATAGAACAAAGGAAGGTCAAAGGAAGGTCAAAGGAAGGTCGGAGGACCAGAGTGAGAACTTCAGGTAGAACAGCACTCCTGGCTGAGCCCAATTTGCATAGGCCAGGCCCAGGGGGAAGAAAACATATAAAAGGAGGAGCCAAGCATGCTCTCTCCCCCGGCCGCCCCCGCACCCCGTCCTCATCCTGCGCCCCCCCTCCCCACCCTGCGCCCCCCTCCCCACCCCACGCCCCCCCCCTCCCCCCCGCACCCCCGCCCCCCACACCCCCCCGCCCCTCCCCGCCTCGCACTCTCTTCTCTTCTTCCAGGATGGATTCTCCTGCTGTCTCCTACATAAAATAGAGCTGTAACACTGATTGGTCTAAGAGCTATGACACGGTTTGTTCAAGACCCGAGAGCTGTGATGCTCCGAGGGCTTTAATGTCCATCGCTCCAAATCATTGTTGTGACAAGACAAGAACTGAGACGCGTACACTCACCTGACACAGGCATCTTTGTTTGCCATGCCGCAAGGCTTGGGGGATCTTAGTTCCTTGACCAGGGATCAAGCCCGGGCCCTTGGCAGTAAGAGCTCAGAGCCCTAGCCACTGACCACCAGGGAATTCCCTATCTGCATCTTATTATTTGGAAATAAGGTCACACTCTAAAGTGCTGGGAGTCAGAACTTCAAGTATCTTTTTTGAGGGGATACAATTCAACTCTTACTAATATGCTTGCTGAAAAGTTTAGAGGAAGAAGGTGGAGCTTTGAAAGGTATTCAAAAATGTGATGGGTGGATGCAGAGAGGGAAAAAATGAGTGCTAGTGCCAGAAGATTAGAATGTTTTTGATTAAGACTTCCCTCGTGGTGCAGTGGCCAAGACTCTGCGTTCCTAATGAGGGGGCCTGGATTCCATCCCTGGTCAGGGAATTAGATCCCACATGCTCTAGGAGTTTGCCTGCTGCAACTAAGACCTCCTGCAGTCAAATAAAGATAAATGTTTTCTATAAAAAATGCTAATGGTAGAGTCCAGCTGATGGGTGTGTGGGTATTCCCTGAACAATTACTTCAACTTTTCTGTATTTTTGAAATTGTGGAAAATAAAGTGTTTCAGCTTAAAAAACAAAAAGGGTAAGGAGGATAATTAAAATACAAATCACTGTGCATTGATAATTCTTGGGGCTGAATAACAGCTAAATAGGGGGTCATGCTATTCTCTCTACCTTCTATGCTTGGAAATTCCCAAAATAAGTAAATAAAATTAAGAATTCTGTTTAGTGAAGGAATTATGAACAAAATTAATAGACAGGTAAGTGAAAAGTACCATATCTGAAACTGACAAAAGATTAATGTTAAGAATATTCAAAGAACCCTTAAAAATGAATAAGACATCCACTTCCCCCACAAAAAAAATATCTGAGCAAGCAAAGGATGTGAGCACTTAAATGTCAGAAGACCCCAAAACCTGTCAAGCATAAGAAAATGTTTTCAAAATTGTTAGTACTCAGAAAAATGGAAGTTAAAAACAACTGGGATATGAGTGTTCAAATTCCTTCCAATTTTTCTATACATTTGAAATTTTTTCATAATAGAAATGGGGGGAAAAAAACAATGAGAGATCACTTAGTACCTAGTTGTTGTTCGGTCACTAAGTTGTATCTGACTCTTTGTGAGCCCATGGACTGAAGCACGCTAGGCTCCCCTGTCCTCCACCATCTCCCGGAGTTTGCTCAAATTCATGTCCATTGAATCGATGATGCCATCCAAACATCTCATTCTCTGTCATCCCCTTCTCCTCCTGCCCTCAATCTTTCCCAGCATCAAGGTCTTTCCCAATGAGTTGGCTCTTCGCCTCAGGTGCCAAAGTATTGGAGCTTCAGCATCAGTACTGCCAGTAAATATTCAGGATTGATTTCCTTTAGGATCGGCTGGTTTGATCTCCTTGCTCTCCAGGGGACTCTCAAGAGTCTTCTCCAGTACCACAATTTGAAAGCATCAATTCTTAATGCTCAGCCTTCTTTATAGCACCTACTAGACAGACAAAAATCAGAAAGCTGGATCTTGTCAGGTGGTAGAGGGAATGTAGAGACCCAGAAACCCTCATGCATGGGGCAGGGGTGAGGGGGGTGGGTACTGTTAGCGGAAACACTGACTGAAACTGCCCAGTCTGGCCAAGCACCATACTAACCACTTGCATGAGTTTTATGGCAGGAGGTCCTAGTAAAGAACAAGGAACTAACAGGCCACCACCAACTGGAAGAAATCGGGAAAGGTCAGAAGGAGACACCACATGCCCTACCACCTCCCAGAATCCTCCTCACTGGTGTCCATCTTGGCTGAGCAATGTTTGTACCACCAGGAAGAACCCCGAATCAAAATGACTGGCCACAGACGACCTGGAAACTAACCCATCACCACGAAACCGGATCCTGCTACTCTAGTGGCAGGCAGTCCTCCCGGGTTCCCTTGCCCTCCTGTGCTCCACCCGGGTGCCTCTCCCCGGTAAAGTGCTTTGCTTTGCCAGCAGGTGTGTCTCCTCAGACAATTCATCTTCGAGGGTTAGACAAGAGCCCCCTTTTGGGCCCCCTCCCCTGACTCAAGATCTAGAGTGATTCCCCCCATTCTGTAAACAGCTTCTCTATGAGAAGTTATCTTACTCAGGTTATCTTTATCTGCTTGGCCTTGTGTTTCCTCTTGGGGCCATGATTGATACAGCCAAGTCTGCCTCAAGCCAGTGGTACACCTAGAGGCCCACACACAGGACCAGGAGTACAGCTGTACAAGCATCATCGGTTCTGTGGTGTCTCCGGTGAATTCCTCATTGGGCACCCCAGTCCTTCATGATGATTTCATTACCACGACAGCTGATGCAAGCTGCCAGCCGACTGTGTATATCACAGCCACCCAAGTCAATCTGTTTTCTCATTCCAGCTGCTTTCTTAAATTGTGGCCCATGCTTGGGCACTTACACGTTCAGCATGTAAACTGAACTTACAGTCAATTGCTATATTTATTCCCATGGGAAAGTGCCCTGTGAAGGTGTCTGCTTAGCATTCAGTCTTTGGGGGTCTCTGACCTCACCACATAGCTAACCCTTAAGAAAAATCCTGTTTTTTTAGACTCTCAGACATGGAGAGTAGACTTGTGGTTGCCAATGGGGAGGGGAGGGATGGGTGGAGCGGGAGTTTGGGATCAGCAGATGCAGACTAGTATATAGAGTGGCTAAAAAACAAAGTCCTACTGGATAGCACAGGGAGCTATATTCAATATGCTGTGGTAAACCATAATGAAAACATATTTTAAAGTTTTATATATATATAAATCATTTTGCTGTACAACAGAAATTAATACAACATTGTAAATCAACTATACTTCAACTTAAAAAAAAAAAGAAATGCCCCCTGGTCACAGTGATTGGTTCAGAGACAGGACAGGACCCTGCTTCACCAATCAGGGCTGTTCCCTGGAATTTTTCACAGTGGACCTAAGTAGAGAGGTCTTTAGTTCAGGTCCACCATGAAGTCTGTGGCTTGCAACCAAAAAATCCTGATGGACACAGTCTAAGTGTCTTCAAGTCTTTTATTTATCCATTCGCTCATTGATTCAACAAATGGGTGCCAACTATGTGCCTGTGCTGGGCTTCCCTGGTGGCTCAGATGATCAAGAACGCACCCGAAATGGAGGAGATGCAGGAGATGCGGGTTCAATCCTTAGGTTGAGAAGATCGCCGGGAGAAGGGAAGGGCAACCCACTCCAGTGCTCTTACCTGGAGAACTCCATGAACAGAGGAGTCTGGGGGCTACAGTCCATGGAGTTGCAAAGAGTCAGACAACTGAGCAACTACCACTTTCGCTTTCACCGCGTGTCCATGTTGGGCTCCAGGGCTACAGCAGTGGGTGAATCACCACTCCCATGTTGGGAGTATGAGAATGTTCAGTCACGGGAGACTGCATTCCTTGCTACAGGGAGGAAGCAGGTCTTAGAAAAAAGTCAGAGAGACAGCCCAGTCCCTGTTTAGCAGAGTGGCAGCTGTCTCGTGGTTAAGAGTTTGGGCTCGGGAGTCAGATTGCCTGAGTTTGACTCTCTTTACAAATGACTGGCCCTCACTGTGCCCCAATTTCCTCACCTGTAACATGGAATCATAATAAGACCCACTTCATCCATTTAATCATCTCTTCTATAAATATTTACCCAGGTCCATTTCTCCGTCTGTCTGGAAGGATGTTGTTGTTGAGTTGTCAAGGAGAAAAACTACCATGTCTTCCAGTTCTTTGACCAAACCTCAGATGTGTGGCCTTCTGGCCAATATCTGTGACTTCATATCCTTGGATTATTCACTGTCTCCCTGGGAGTTGCAACTTTCTGTAAGTTTGATGTGGTTGAGTAAGCAAAGAAGATATATGCAGATTTCTGCAAAAATTATAACTCCATAAAAGCTGTTGAGGAGATCAGGAAAACTGGTATCTTTCAGAGTGCAATGTGATTTTGGAATAGAAAGAATTTCTTTGGGTTGCGTTCCATGGAAGTTTGCCACTTGCCTGTGTTCCTGCACTATGAACTATGAATATCTGGGCTAAGGAATAGTTTCTCTAGATAAATAAATGATTAAAAAATACTGTGCAAAAAAAAAAAAAAGTTTAACAAGTAACCTATCCTGCGTCAGATGCTGTTTTAAGGATGAAGAGCCCTGCAGGAAAAGAAAGAAAGAAAGCAGACAAAAATCCCTGCTCTCCTAGAGCTGATATATGAGAGGAATTGTCGGCTAAAAAGATGCACAACATGAGAGTTGCCATTTAAGTTTTATTTGGGGCAAAATGAGGCCTGCAGCCCAGGAGACAGCACTTCAGACAGCTCGGAGAGACTGCTCCAAAGAGGGAGTAGGGGGAGGTCAATATGTAAGACTCCGGTAAAGGGGGAGTTCAATGAAATCAAGCGCTTACTTTACAAAAGTTTTTCAGCTGGTCATGAGTCACCATGAAGGGATTTAGTGCTTTTCTAGATATAAGGGTTTCCCTGGTAGCTCAGTGGTAGAGAATCTGCCTGCCAATGCAGGAGACACAGGTTTGATCCCTGAGTTGGGAATATCCCCTGGAGAAAGAAGTGGCAACCCACTTCAGTATTGTTGCCTGGGGAATCCCATGGACAGAGGAGCCTGGCGGGCTACGGACCATGGGGTCCAAAAAAGTCAGACAGGACTGAGTGATTAAACAACAATAACAAGGATTGGGATCATGCAATCAGTCCCTGAGAATATCTAACTATCTAAAGACCTGTTCCACCAGTGTCCCCGGGGCACAGAGGGTCTCACTCTCCACCCTGAGCTCCCAGGGTCAGTAGCTGCAGCAGCATAGCGGGATGGCAAGTGCCCTTGCTGTCGCTCAGCTGCTGGCAGTCTGTAGCTCACAGATGTTACCTGAGAAACTGCGTTCGCCTCTTGGTGGGCGTTGAGCCAAAAGACAGGACTAAGCCAGAGCAAGGGAAAAGGAAGGGTTATGATCACTTTCATCCAGTCCCAAAGAAAGGCAATGCCAAAGAACGCTCAAACTACCGCACAGTTGCACTCATCTCACACGCTAAAAAAGTAATGCTCAAAATTCTCCAAGCCAGGCTTCAATAGTACGTGAACCGTGAACTTCCAGATGTTTAAGCTGGATTTAGAAAAGGCAGAGGAACCAGAGATCAAATTGCCAACATCCACTGGATCATGGAAAAAGCAAGAGAGTTCCAGAAAAACATCTATTTCTGCTTTATTGACTATGCCAAAATCTTTGACTGTGTGGACCACAACAAACTCTGGAAAATTCTTAAAGAGATGGGAATACAGACCACCTGACCTGCCTCTTGAGAAGCCTATATGCAGGTCAGGAAGCAATAGTTAGAACTGGACATGGAACAACAGACTGGTTCCAAATGGGAAAAGGAGTACGTCAAGGAGTACAACAAGGTATATTGTCACCCTGCTTATTTAACTTACATGCAAAGTACATCATGAGAAATGCTGGGCTGGATAAAGCACAAACTGGAATCAACATCACTGGGAGAAATATCAATCACCTCAGATATGCAGATGACACTGCCCTTATGGCAGAAAGCAAAGAAGAACTACAGAGCCTCTTGATGAAAGTGAAAGAGGAGAGTGAAAAAGTTGGCTTAAAACTCAGCATTCAGAAAACTAAGATCATGGTATCTGGTCCCATCACTTCATGGCAAATAGATGGGGAAACAGTGGGAACAGTGTCAGACTTTATTTTTTGGGGCTCCCAAATCACTGCAGATGGTGATTGCAGCCGTGAAATTAAAAGACGCTTACTCCTTGGTAAAAAAGTTATAACCAACCTAGACAGCATATTAAAAAGCAGAGACGTTACTTTGCCAATAAGGTCCATCTAGTCAAGGCTACATACGGTAGTCTTGTATGGATGTGAGAGTCGGACTATAAAGAAAGCTGAGCACCGAAGAATTGATGCTTTTGAACTGTGGTGCTAGAGAAGACTCTTGAGAGTCCCTTGGACTGCAAGGAGATCCAACCAGTCAATCCTAAAGGAAATCAGTCCTGAATATTGGAAGGACTGATGTCGAAGCTGAAACTCCAACACTTTGACCATCTGATTCGAAGAGCTGACTCATTTGAAAAGACCCTGATGCTGGGAAAGATTGAAGGCGGGAGGAGAAGGGGACGACAGAGGATGAGATGGTTGGATAGCATCACTGACTCAATGGACATGAGTTTGAGTAAACTTTGGGAGTTTGTGATGGACAGGGAGGTCCGGCGTGCTGCGGTCCATGGAGAGTCGGACACGACTGAGCGACTGAACTGAACTGAACAGCAGTAAGTAAGGAGAACACCAGGGATCTCTCCCAAGACAGTGTCTCCTCAAACAGTAAAACTGGGAAAGTTTTAAGCTAAGGGTGCGTGCATACTCATGAAGGGGTTTGGGTGGCCAACAGAGTTCAAGCTTTAGTTGATTAAAGTTACAAGGGTCAGAAAAGGTCAATGTGATCATCGCTGAGGTTCTGATCTGGTGGTTGAGCACTTCAGTCCAATCTTTACCATTGAAATAGAACTGTATCTTTACCACTGATACATTATCTTTGCTATTGTTATTTGTCTTGCATGCTAACCCTCCTTTGTTTCTACATTCTTCTTTCCCTTTAGTTCACTGATTACTGAGAACTATTCAAGGGCAAGCCTTGTGGCTGGGCTCAGATCACAGAATGACTTCTCAGGTCAAAAATGGATTCTCAGGTTTCCATGGTGGCTCAGTGGTAAAGAATCTACCTGCCAACTCAAAAGACAAGGGTTCAATCTGTGGTCCGGGAAGATCACACATGCTGAGGAGCAACTAAGCCTGTGTGTGCGCCACACTATTGAGCTGATGCTCTAGAGCCTGGTAGCCGCACCTCCTGAGCCCACATACCCTAGAGCCCTGCTCCACAACAAGAGAAGTCAGCGAAATGAGAAGCCCGAGCACCGCAACCAGAAAGGAGCCCTTACTCGCCACAACTATAAAAAAAGCCCACGCAGCAACCAAGACCCAGCAAAACCAAAATTAACTAAATAAATGAATGAATTTGTTTATAAATGGCTTCTCCTGTGTCAGGAAAGCCGTGCCTCGTTCTTTTTCTCCAGAGACCCTCTACCCTATCTGCTTACAAGAGGAGACAGACAAGAAACGTATGTTTTGAAATTTTTTGGAGATTTCTGGCTCTGACCAAGATGGAATAACAAGGACTGGATGTGTTTTACTGCCTGAGGCAAGCAAAATCACGAAAACAGACAAATACTGGAGTAGAAAATGGCAACCCCCTCCAGAAGTCTTGCCTGGAAGTCCCATGGACAGAGGAGCCTGGTGGTCCTGTCTGCGAGTCTCTTCTGTTTTTTTGCTGTATTCATCTGTTGCTGCATCAATGCCACGGTTTTATTTATTTTTGGCCGCACCTGTTGACATGTGGGATCCTATTTACCTGACCAGGGATCAAACCCAAGTCCCCTGCATTGGAAGCATGGAGTCCCAGTCACTGGGCCACCAGAGAAATCCCCAGAGTTTTCATTACTATGGTTTTGCAATATGGCTAATATTTGGTAGAGCAAGCCCTCTTCTCTTTCCTCTCTAATGCTGACTTCGTCATTCCTCCATACGGCTTCCCAGGTGGCGCTAGTGGTAAAGAACCTGCCTGCCAATGAAGGAGACAGAAGATACATGATTCGATCGTCGGGAGGATCCTCTGGAGGAGGGCATGGCAACCAACTCCAGTATTCTTGCCTGAGAAATCCCATGGACAAAGGAGCCTGGCAAGCTACAGCCCACAGCGTCGAAGAGTCGGACACGACTGAATCGACTCAGCATGCGTGCATGCATTCCTCCACACAAATTTTAGAATAGGTTTTATCAAGTACCTCAGAAAACCCATCCAGAATTCTGATTGAAGTTGCTTTGAATTTATTGACTAATTTGGAGAGAACTGACATGTGGATAAGACTAAGATATCTTATGCAAAGGCATGGATAGTCTCATTTTTTCCCACATTATCTTCTGTATCCTTTATCGGCATATTGATGCTTTTTCCTTCAAGGACTTAAGTATCTTTAAGGTGTTAAATAAACTATAGTTTTTGTAGCTACTGAGAGCTGAACGAGTTTGTTTTGCTTTTTGGTGCTGGATTTCCAGAACACATTTTTTAAATAATGTTTTATTGGTTATGTTAGTATTAGTGAAATGACATTGATTCTTGTAGGCTTATCTTGTATCAACCATGATACACCTTTTGTGAATAGTCTTCCTGCCCTCTTTATTATAAAGGCAAGTAGTACTTCTAAAACATTTTGGCCAATTAGCAATCATATCATCAATGTGATCCCATTTCTAATATTTATCATTCTATTAGCAAAGCCTCTGCTGTTGATCAAAGATAGGCGAGTGCTTTGCAGTAGCAATCTCTGCAGCCAGCTCTTAATTAATGCCGGCTGAGCCCCCTGGTTTGAGTGAACTCCGGGAGTTGGTGATGGACAGGGAGGCCTGGCGTGCTGCGGTTCATGGGATCGCAAAGAGTCAGACACGACAGAGCGACTGAACTGAATGACTGAGCCCCCTGGAGTAACTGACCTTTCGGGTGTAGTTTAAAACAAGTCAGATCCTCTGGTGGAATGGCAACCCACTCCAGTACTCTTGCCTGGAAAATCCCATGGTAGGCTACAGTCCATGGGATCTCAAAGAGTCGGATAAGACTGAGCAACTAAAAAAAAAACAAACAAAAAAAAACTTTAAAACAAGTCGCATAGCCACGAGAGGGCGCTAAGGCTTCACGTCCCTTCACCCTCGAGGAGGGTTACTGTGCGCGGAGAATGTGGCCACCAGGAGGCGCTGTTATTGGTCCAGCACCTACCGGGTGCCAGGCGCCGCTCCTGACGTTAGGAATACCGCTGGGCCTAGTAAGCTAATATTCTGAAAGAAGGGGAAGGTAGGGGGCCACCCGGGTGGCTCCTTCTCTGGCGGCTCAGTGGTAAAGAACCCGTCTACCAAGCCGGAGACGCAAAAAGCACAGGTTCGATTCCTGGGTTGGGATAATCTCCTGGAGGAGGGCATGGCAACCCGCTCCAGTGTTCTTACCTGGAGAATTCCATGGACAGAGGAGCCTCATGGATACAGTCCATAGGGTCGCAAGCGACCAGGGAGGGTAGACAGAAAGTAAACTAAAATTTCAGGGTGTGATAAATCCTGTGGAGAAAATTTATTGTGACAGGATAGCCATAGGGGCTCAAGGACACCTGTCTGAAATTACATCTAAATGATGAGGGATTCTGAGTAGAGTGCTGGGGCAGAGAAACATTTGAGAGTCCAGGAGGGAAAGAGCCTCCTGGAAGTGAAGGAAAGAGGAGGGAGGGGGAAAGAGGAGGGATGAAGGCAGAATGGTGACAGGTGAGGGGGGTGGAGAGTGGAGGGTTTCTCTTCTGAAGCCAGAAGAAGCCCATGGAGGGAGCAAGGTGGAAGAAGACTAAAATGTAAGAGGGACTTCCCTGGAGGTCCGGTGGTTTGAGCTCTGCTTTAATTGCTGACCCCCTGGTTCAGTCCCTGGTCAGGGAACCAAGATCCCACAACCTGAGAGATGAAGCCAAAATTTTTAAAAGTGAGAAAAAGTATTATTTGGCTGATAAGTGAGAAACAAGATCACAGATGCCTGGGAGGCAGTGTGAGGTGAGTGTGGCAATGATGCAAGCCTGGTAGGCCAGGTACACTGTGTCCTTTGTGACTTTTCCTTAATGGAGGGGCTGTGATTCAGTGTCCCTGAGGACATTTTGTTGGCCAGGGATGGTGGCTGTAAGGAGCTAATGGTTCAGTCTTCCCCCCAATGATAAAGTTGATCATAAAGCTTATTATGTGCCCTGGCGCTAGTCTATGATCAATGCATTTAAACTTCACAACCACCCTGGAAGGCAGGTACTATTATCATCACCTTCATTTTACAGATGTGAACACTTGAAGCATGTGGACACAGAGGGGTTAAGTGATTTGCACTAGACCAGACAGCTATGAAGTAGAACAGATGGCCTTTGAATCCAGGCCTTAACCCCAGAGGTCATGCTCTTACCCACCATGGTATGCTGCTTCCAGATCCATTTGTTGTAGCCACGTTCTCAAACTGTATTGCCCTTTATTTTACTTTAAAAAAATTTTTGGCTGCACCACACAGCATGTGGGACCTAGTTCTCTGACCAGGGATGAAACCCTCGGTCCCTGCATTAGAAGCATGGAGGCTTAACCACTTGAACACCAAGGAATTCCCTGCATTGACCTTTGGATAGGCTATTTCAGAGAGCTGGTAGCAGTCACTTGCACCTTAGTATGAATTAGTACACCTCTTCTTGCCCCTGAAGAACTGCAATTTATGCTAAAGCTATGGCTTATAAGGGCACTGTAGTGAAGACGTAGTTGGGTTCTGGAGCCATAATGCCTAGGACTGAAACCCAGCACCACTTCCCAGCTGAGTGACTTGGGGCAACTGACATCACTGCCTGGGCCTCAGTTTCCTCATGGGTGAAGTCCCCACTTTACAGACGAGGAAACTAAGAGGCCACCTGGCACACCCAAGACTTCATGTGGCTGCTGGGCGGAGGGGCTCCCCGCTCACACTCTGTACCCGGTTGTGTGGAGGAGAAGAGGCCCTGGAAGCCTGAGGTCTGTCTGCACAGGGACAGCAGGGTCACCTGAAGGGCTGGACAGACCAGGGGCTCCTGGGTATTCCTCTTCTCCAGGGTCAGCTTCTCTTCCTGCCAGACAAGAACTCAGACCCCTGAGATGGGCGCCTAATTTTGGCAGGGCTGCTGGGTGGCACTGAATGGGCATGGGGGCTGAGGCGCAAATTTTGGTTAGTAGGGGTGAGATGGGAGAGGTGCTTTGCCCCTCCAGGCTAGGGATGAGTCCAGACAGCTCCACAACCAGCACTGGATCCAGAGAGGGCCAGAGGGTCACAAAGCAGCTCTGACCTGACCCCAGGGCTAAACACAGCCACACCCCCATCTCCTGATTGTACATGGCTGGGACTGATGGTACAACAAAACTATTGTTATAATAATGAAATACTTCCACAGTCTTTGATAAATAGCTGCTATTCACTTGATACCCTGGCCCTTCCCCTAAGACTCTTCCGGGCCTCCTTTCCCCAGCATGAGCATGCCCCAGCCCAATCGGCTTCCCTGTTTCAGTTCTGGAGGACTTGTCTATTCTGACTGATAGATGGGCCTGCCAATTATTTGTTATCTTCCCTGTCTCAGAAAGAAAGTGAAGTTGCTCAGTCGTGTCCAACTCTTTGCGACCCCCATGGACTGTAGCTCATCAGACTCCTCCATCTGAGGAATTTTCCAGGCAAGAGTACTGGAATGGGTTGCCATTTCCTTCTCCAGGGGATATTCCTGACCCAAGGTTTGAACCTGGGTATCCCATACTGCAGGCAAATGCTTTACCGTCTGAGCCACCAGGGAAGCCTCCTCAGCCCCAGTGTTAATCCCGTCACCCACCAGTTCAGAGTCCTCAAATATGGGTACCCATTTCACGCACACTCCTACACATCCCTCAAAGCCCTGCCCAAGTGTCACTTTCTTCAGGAAGCACTCCTAGATTTCTTCACCACCCCAAGAACCGCTCCTCCCACTCCCTAGGCTCCCAAGTATCTTGAACCATTCAGCACACTTTGCTCTAATCTCCCGCCTGCAGGCTCTCCTTCCCCACCACCTTGACGCCAGGGGCCATTTTCTGCTTATCTCTGTGGCTTCAATACCAATGGCAGTGCTAAGCATCCAATGGTGGTGGTTTAGTCACTAAGTCGTGTTCGACTCTTGCCACCCCATGGACTGTAGCCTTCCAGGCTCCTCTGTCCATGGAATTTCCCAGGCAAGAATACTGGAGTGGCTTTCCATTTCCTTCTCCAGGGGATCTTCCCAACCCCGGGATAAAAGCATTCAATGAATGTGCAATAAAATCTATGGAGAAGATGAATGGTTTGTTCCGGGTACGCTGTGGTCACAGCAGGCACATTCGGTCCTGGGCCTCTGCTGCGGTGGTCCACAGGTGGTCCTCCCCACAGCACCCCCCTTCCACCACTGCCCACATACGGAGGCCTGCTGGCTGGGGCTAGGCCAAGGCTGGGGGAGGCGAGGACAGGATGTGAACCCCAGGGGTGGAAGGTCAGCAGGGCCTGTTCTCATGCTCTCTGGCTGAGGAGCTGTTCTCCATCTGTCCGGGCCAGCTGCGGGGGCAGGGGCCGGGGAGACGCAGCGGGAGAGAGGGCTGTGGGGGGAGGCGCTCAGGGAAGCCCACAGTAACCGGGGAGAGGAAAAACAGGCACGCGATGTTATTGTTACGGAACCATTAAATACGACTTATAAACAAGCCAGGACGGCGGCGTTGGGTGGCGGGGAGATGGAGCAGGTCACGGAGGCCAGAGGGGGTCAGGGCGGTGCGGTCCGGGCTCGGTCCTGGCGGGGGCTCAGGCTGCCGTCGCCGGAGGGGCTGGGCTGACGGAGGCCTGGCTGCTTGTGGAGGCCTCGCAGCTTCGCCAGAAGCTCCTGGACAAAGTCCTGAGGACGGGGCGAGGGTGCTGAGAACACAGGGATGGGTGGGGGCACCCCCTGGCCAGCCCAGCCCTTCCGACCTGGGACCCCTCTTTTTCCTGCCCTCTGGCCAGTGAGAGGGGATGGAGGTGGAGGTAAGGAGGGGCAGAGGCTCCAGATGGAGACGAACAGGCCGGAGAGAAAGGAAGAGACCGGAGGCAGGGAGAGAGACAGAAATGGAGAGAGGTGCAGAGAAGAGGTGGGAGGAGAAACCAGGGGCCCGAGAAAGAAACAGAGCCACGGGGCGACATGGGGCTATTTCTCAGGCCAAGAGATTACCAGGAGGGTCCCCAGGGGCCAGAGGCCTGAGCCGGCTCCAGGGCAGACAGACACACAGTGACGTTTGTCCCTCAGGCAGCCCAGAGCTGGTCAGAGAAACACGAATAGTTTTCCCTTTTAAAGCCGGGAAGGAAGTGGGAGGGGTTGGGCCGCTCAGGGCCTGGAAGGCTGGGGGGCCCCTGAGAGGTGGGGAAGGGAGCCCCAGGGTGCTGCAGGCAGGGACGGGGGAGAGAGGCAGAGACAGGAGACAGATGGGGGAGCGTCTCAGCAGGGGGAGATAATGGAGCCCCCGGCAGCAGATGGGGAGAGAGGGACAGGAGTGAGGAAGACAAAGGACACCACTGAGATGAGGAAAGGGCCCTGGGAGACGCAGGGCCCCCAGGGTTCCCTCTGCGGGTCCTGGCCCTGCCAGCTTCCTCCCTCCTCCCCAGAGCCCACCCCCACGGGTGGGGAGAACAGAACAGGGCCTAGAGTGGGGGACAGAAAACTCACCTCTGTGGGGTTTGTGCACGACTTTAGGAGTCCCTAAACAACCCCCAACAGAAAAAAAAAAAATTAGTAAATGACCAACACCTACACCCCTCCAACCCAGCAAAGCCCCAAGGCAGCAAGACAGATGGACGTCCAGGTGGACTTCCCACGTGGCTTCAAGGGAAGAAATAGATCTGGGCATCTTAGAGAGCTACTGGGGGCTAGAGGTGAGTCCAGACACTCAGCTCCCAACCAGCGCTGGATCCACAGAGGGCCAGAAGGTCACAAAGCATTCCCTCCCTCTAGAGCACGGAGGCCGGAAAAGCTGGGCACTGCGTGCGCTCTGCTGCGCTCTGACTCTCAGCTCTGCCCCTGCTGAGCTGTGTGACCCTGGGCAAGTGATTAGATATCTCTGGGAGTCATTTTCCTTTGAAAATGGAGATAATAGTAGCGATAGTAGTGCAATGGAGATAACAGCCCCTTTGGAGGATTTTGTGAAGATTAAATAAGTTACAAAGCTTAAAACCATTAACAGTGCCTGGCACTGAGGGAGTGCTCAATAAACCCGTTAATTATTGACACGATTTTTAGGGAGATGCAGGGGAGGGGGCTAGGTGCGGCTTTCCCTTCCACCTACCTGTATTTTCCGGCTTCTCTCCTCTTCGCTCTCTAATTCCAACAATTCATCGATGTTGACCTCATCAGGCATGTCTGCCTCCTGAGCGGAGAAGGAGGGGCAGTCAGGGTCCCTTCCCTCCCTCCCCTGTCTTTGTCCCAGGCTCCGGAGGAGCCCCAGCCGCCCCAGGGCCCAGCTGGCGGGTTCTGGAGCAATAATGTGGTAGTCAGGGACAGCACCGCCGAGGCGGGACATCTGGGTGTGGCGGGGTGGGGGAGGATGACAGATGGGTTGACAGAGGCCCCAGAGCTTGTACCAGCTCGGATCCTGGCCCCTGGGTCCCGGGAGTCTCAGGCCTGGCACTGCACTCCTGCCTTGGCTCCGGTTCCCACAGTGGGAAGCAGGCCTGGTCGAGTCTTGGAATGTCAGATTATGGGATTCTGGAGAGGGGCTGGCTCTGTCCTTTCAAGGAAAAGTTTAAGCACTAGGTGGAGGGGAGGGAAGCTGGCAGGCTAGAGCCTGCTAGGGATGGCCCCTTACCCCCTGGGGCCCTAGCACAACCTCAAGTCCCCAAGGTGGGTGGGTGGGATAAGTCACAAGCCGATTTCGAGCGGCCAAGAGGGGGACCCTTGGGTGGCCTCTTGAGGCAAAGGGCCAAATGCAGGCTGGCTCGGTACCCCTGTGGGGGACAGATCCCAGCTGTCTGAGCACAGAGATCTCAGAGGCTACAGTCTCTCCTCCTCCAGCAAAATCCGACTGACTCCACTGTGGGCTTCAGGCCCAGGCAGTCGGGGGATGGTGTGTGGCGTGGAGTGTCTGTAAGGGTGTAAACCGCCTATGTGAGTCTCTGTGTTTGAGACCAGGGCCGACGGGAGGATGCAGAGATGTGTCATGTGTGTGTGTGATGTTCTCTGTGTCAGAGGTCTGTGGTCCTAAGGGTGGAGGTGGGTGACTCGCTTAGCTGCGTTTGTCTCACTGCAGCATAGGTCAATCAATAAGTGACCACAGCTTGTGTCCCTGGGAGTCTGGCTAGCTGATGCCACCTACCACTAGCCACTGTCCATCAGTGTGAGCCCACACGTGTCTGAGGACGGAGGGACCTCGGGTCACTGCAAGGGGCTGTGGCGTCTCCCAGCTTCGAGCTGTGCTGAGGACAGTATCTCATCCTGTGTGTGTGCGTGTGTACCTGTGACCGTGCTCTGCAGCACGTGTGTGTTGTACAAATGTGACTACAGACAGTGAAATGTCATGTCTGTCTGTAGCCCAAGAGATAGCAGTGGAGGCTGTAGCATATGCCGTGTGTGTTCATGGGCAGATGCAGTTTCTGCCTTTGTGTGGCCGGAGGAGCCCATGGCTTACGCAGTTTGCTGTCTGGGTGTAGCTATAATTTCTGTTATTTTATGTCTGTGCGTGGCTGCAGCATCTATCATTGCGCTTGCAAAGTGATTATCGTTTTTTTGCTTTTAGGAGATAATGGATGGTCGTTACTTGAATCACTGGGTGTCAGAGGTAGCTGTTGTAGCTTGCAGTGTCTGCGAGTTGCTACAGCTTTGCTGTACATCTGTGGACAGCCGTGACTAGAGTCCTTTTGTGTGGGTATAGCCGTGTTGTGTCTGCATGTGGCCGTGGCCTGGGTTGGGGTGACTGGGAGAGCCTGTGGCAGTCACATAGGCTGATCTGTAAGCGCCCCCCTCTTGTGACCCGGGGAGGCCGTGTGGAGTTGTTGCTTCTGTCACTGTGTCTGCGAGTGGCCGCAGCAATGCCAATGCTTCCTTTGCTGTATGCTGTGGTTGTATCTCCCCCAGACACCACGTCTATGTTTGGTTTTAAGACATCCCCCTTGCCCCCACCCTTTCTCCAAATAAGGTCACTCCAGCTCCCACATGCTAAAGCCGGGAGTTTGGACCCAAGTGTGTGTCTGTGTGCACAAGCAGAGTGTCATGGAAGGTAGACGGCGGGGCCCAGGAGTCCAGGGGGCTGCGTTCTCCCGTGCGAAGGAGGCTGCATCAGGGTGCATCAGCGAGAACAACCAACCAGGGTTCCCCTCTCCCTCCCCCGGGGTCTCCCCGTCTGTGCCCCCCACCCCTCTCCGCCTCACCCTGCCGCGGTACAGCTCCTCCAAGCGCCCGTCGATCCACTTCTCCACGTCCAGCCGCCGCTGCAGCTCTCGCCGGTCATACTTGACGGTGACGCGCGCGTGCCGCTTCTGCAGCCCCCCGGGGCTGCCCCCCGGCCCCCGGGCCCGCGATGGAGCCTGCAGCTTGCTCAGCACCCGCTTGCCCAGCCGCTGAGCTGCCATCGTGGTCCTGGCCCCGGCCCCGGCGCCGCGCTGTGCGCTTTCGCCGGGCGCCCAGGGGCACTCTTACGGGCCGGGGCGGGGCCGGCCGGGGGCGGGGGATCGGACTCGCAGGGGGGCCGGCCCCGCCCCGACCGCCCCGGGCCTCAGTTTCCCCGCCTGCAGCGCGAGGACTTGCGGCTGCGCCCTCGGGAAGCCCGCGGCTGTTCCTGGTTCAGGTATGGGCGGGGTCCGGGAGCCCCAGGCCCTGCAGAGTGGCTGGGGCTCCCGGGACCTGGATCCCCGGGGCGGGGCGGGGCGGGTACCGGGATGGGCTCTCGGGGACCCGGCCTGTCTTCGCCCCCTGGTGGTTGCCAGGGACAGTGCGGGAGGCCCTGTGCTACCTACTCTGCAAAGGAAGGTCAAGCCATAGCACTCACGGTAGGTCTTTTGACCCCTCTTTCATTTATTCAGTCACCCATGTATCCATTTGTTCATATTCGCTTTATTCAACAAATATTCTTTTGACATCATGTCATCTGAGCTGTTAGCCACCCCTCCCCGCCACCTCGCCGCCTTTCTTTCTCCCCTTCATATCAGTCTCCTTATGGCAGATAGCATCCAAGGGTTCTCTCGTCTCCCCGGTGATCACCAGGTTCCCCCTGCTCAACTTCCCTGGGCACCGAGGACAGAGCGGTGAACAAAACACAAGCCTAATCCTCATGGAATCAACATTCCATGAGGTGGAGACAAGTGGTGACATAATAAGTAAGTATAGTATATTACACAGTTTGTTAGAATATGATTAGTTTATGGAGAAATATGAAGCAGAAAATGAGAAATGGAGGAGGGTGGAGTTTGCACGTTTAACAAGGGTGACCAGAGAAATTTCTTACCTCACAAGTCTTCCCACCTTAATTGAAAGCACTTCAAAACTTAAATTTGGCAGGACTTCCCTGGTGGTCCAGTGGTTGAGAATCTGCCTGCCAATGAAAGGAACCCGAGTTTGATCTTTGGTCCAGGAAGATTCCACATGCCATGGGGCAATTAAGCCTGTGTGCTGCAACTGCTAAAACCCACATGCCCTTAGAGGCAGTGCTCGGAAACAAGAGAAGCCACTGCAATGAGAAGCCCGGGCACCCCAGCGAGAGAGTAATCCCCACTTGCCGCAACGAGAGAAAAGCCCAGGAGCAGCAACGAAGACCCAGTGCAGCCATAAATAAACAAACAATTTTTTTAAAACCTTACATTTGGCCATGTCCTTCCCCTGCCTAAGATTATCCATTGCTAGACAATGGTTCCTTAAATATGACACCAAAAGCAAAGCGACAAAAGAAAAAAATAAATAAATTGGACACCATCAAAATTTAAAACTTGTTTTAAAGAACTTCACGAAAGTGAAGAGACAACCCACAGAACGAGATAAAAAGTTGCAAATTATCTATTTGATAAGGTACTTGTATCTAAAATAAAGAAAGAAGTCATGTAACTCAATTATAAGACGACCCATTTTAAAACTAGACAAAGGACATGAATAGACATTTCTAGAAAAAAGATATACTAGAGTCTATACCTGAAAAGGTGATCAACATCATTAATATCAGGAAAATGTAAATCGAAACAACAATGAAATACCACTTCACACTCAGTAGGAGGGCTATCGTTTTTTTAATAGAAAATACCAAGTGCTGGCAAGAATGTGGAGGAATCAGAACCCTGATACATTGACGGTGGGAATGTGTATGGTTCAGCCACTTTGGAAAACAGTCTGGCAGTTTGTTTTTTTTTTAAGATTTATTAAAAAATAGAGCTCTATTTATTTATTTATGGCTGCGCTGGGTCTTCCTTGCAGCACACTGGCTTTCTCTAGCTGAGGGGACTGGGGGCTACTCTTGCTGCGGAGCAGGGGCTCTAGGCGTGGGCTTCAGTAGTGGCTTGCAGGCTTAGTTGCTCAGAGGCATGTAGGATCTTCCAGGACCAAGGGTCAAACCCGCGTCCCCTGCATTGGCAGGTGGATTCTTACCTGCTGGACCACCAGGGAAGCCCCTGGCAGTTCCTTAAAAAGTTAAACTTAGAGTTACCATATGATCCAGCAATTCTATTTTTAGTGTACCAGAGAGTTGAGAACATATGTTCACACAAAAATCTGTACATGAATGTTCATAGCAGACAACAGGTGGGAAAAAACCCAGCCCATCAACTGATGAATGGATAAATAAAATTTGGTATATCCATATGATGGACTCTTATTTGGTAATAGAAAGAAATTAAGTACCTATATATGAACCTTGAAAACATGCTAAGGCAGAGAAGTGAAGTGAAAGTCACCCAGCAGTATCTGACTCTTTGTGACCCCATGGACTACACAGTCCATGGAATTCTCCAGGCCAGAATACTGGAGTGGGTAGCCTTTCCCTTCTCCAGGGGATTCTTCCCAACCGAGGGATCAAACCCAGGTCTGTCTCCTACATTGCACGCGGATTCTTTACCAGCTGAGACACGAGGGAAGCCCAAGGTAGAGAAACCAGATACAAAAGGCCACATGTTGTATGATTCTATTTACAGGAAATGTTCAGGATAGGTAAATTCATAGAGACAGAAAATAGATTTATGGTTGCCTGTGGCTGAGAGGGCTGGAGGAAGGAGAGTGACTGCTAAAGAGTAAGGGGCTTCTTTTGAGGATGATGAAATTTTCTAAAATTGAACGTGATGATAGTTGCACAACTCTATGAATATACTAAAACCCACTGAATTGCACACATTGAAAGGGTACATTGTACCCTATGTTAGTTGTAGCTCAATAAAGCTGAGATATCTTGAAAAACCAACCAAACAAAACTGTCCATAGCTCCCCATTGTTGTGGGACAATCAAAGCTCTGCCAAACAGTCCTACCCCAACAACTTTGCATTAGCTGTTCCTCTATCATGAAAAGTCTTCCCTAGAATGATGTCAACAGGGCTAACTCCTTCATCTCCCTCAAATGTTACCTGTGCAGTGATCTTCTCTGACAATCCTATTTTATATTGCAACTCCCATGCCCCATACCTGGCTGTGTTTTATCCATAATGCTCACTGCCTTTTAACCTAGTATATAATTTACTTATTTTATTTACTGTCTTTTTCCCAGCTAGTGGTATACCAAAGGGAGGGAAACAGGAATGGTCCAACTTGGGCACAGGAAAAAAGGGGATGCACAGTCTGTACAGAAGCTTTTAAGGTTTATTTAAGGTTTATGTATGTATTTGGGGCTATGCTGGGCTTTCTCTAGCTGCAGCAAGCAGGGGCCACTCTCTAGTTGTGGTGCACAAGCTTCTGATTGCAGTGGTTTCTCGTGTTGCTCCAGAGCACTGGCTCGGTAGTTGCAGGGCACGAGCTTAGTTGTCCGACAGCATGTGAGAACTTCCTGGACCAGGGATTGAACCCGTGTCCCCTGCACTGGCAGGCAAATTCTTTACCACGAGCCAACCCTGTAGAGAATTTTAAAACAATAATAAAACTGATCAAAAGTTGAAGATGTGGTACATGTTTATGATGGAATATTACTCAGCCATTAAAAAGAATAAAATAATGCCATTTGTAGCAGCATGGATGGACCTAGAGATTGTCATACTGAGTGAAGTAAGTCAGACAGAGAAGGAGAAATACCATACAACATCCCCTACATGTGAAATCTAAAAATTAATGATACAAATGAACTTATAAAACAGAAAGAGACTCAGATTTAGAAAACGAACTTTTGGTTATGGGTTAGGCGGTGAGGAAGGGATAGTTGGGGACTTTAGGAAGGTCATGTACACACTGCTATATTTAAAATGGATAACTAACAAGGACCACAGCACGTGGAACTCTGCTCAGTGTTATGTGCCAGACTGAATGGGAGGGGATATGTGGGGAGAATGGATTAATGTATATGTACAGCTGAGTTCCTTTGCTGTTCACCTGAAACTCCCACAGCATTGTTAATCAGCTATAATGCAATACAAAATAAAAAGTTTAAAGTCTGGGGGAAAAAAATTTGGCCAAGTTTATATTATGCCATGCACTGACAAATTCTAAACGGTATCGGTGCTAAAAGAATCATTCCACCCCTAGGAAAAAAATTGTTTGGAGGTCTACTGACTGAACAATTAATGCAATACTGTTGAATTTGTTTTTTAAAACTGTTGACTTTTAATAATATATTGGTAAGTTTCAAATTAGATATTTTTATTACTCTTATCCTTTAGTAAGTATTGTATGTGTATTAGTTTCTTATTGCTCTGAATATATTACCACAAATTCTGTGGCTTAAAACAACACCTGTTGGCTCAGTGGTAAAGAATCTGCCCGCCAATGCAGGAGACATGGATCGATTCCTGGTCTGGGAAGATGCCATGTGCCACAGAGCAGCTAAGCCCATGCACCACATCCACTGAGCATGCGCCCTAGAGCCTGGGAGCCACAGCTACTGAGCCCATATGCTGCAGCTACTGAAGCCCGTATGCCCTAGGGCCCATGCTCTGCAGAAAGGGAGGCCACCACAATGAGAAGCCCGTGCCCCGCAAGTAGTGCATAGCCCCCAGTCGCCTCAACCACAGAAGAGCCCACGCAGCAGTGAAGACCCAGTGCAGCCACAAATGAAAAAACACTTGTTTATTATCCCATGGTTTCAGGTATGGCTTAGCTGGGCCTTCTCTCTCTAGGGCCTCATCAGGCAGCAATCCAGGGGTCAGCCAGTGCTGCCATCTCATCGGAGACTCCACTGAGAAAAGATGCGTTTCCATCTATTTGAGGCTGTGGGGATGCGGTCTTCATTTTCTAGCTGGCTATCAGTGGGAATGGCCCTCGACTCCCAGAGGCCACCTATAATCCCTTACCATGCGGTCTTCTCCATCAATCCTCACAATGTGGCGACTTCTTTCTTTCAGAGCCAGCCATGGACAGTCTCTCAGTCCATGGGGACAGTCTTACATAATGTAACGTAAACCTCCTTTGCCATATTCTGTTGGTTAGAAGCAAGTCCCAGGTCCTGCTCACACCTAAGCAGAGGGGATTATAGGGGGCTGTTTGCCACAACAGTCTAAAGGAAAGTTAATATGGAGAACTCTCATGTATACTGTTGACTTCTGACATATATAGACTGAGCTATGTGCTCATTTTGAAAATAAGTTCATAACAATTTGGAATCATTTGGCCTTGTATCAGGCACAGTTTGAGTCTCCAATTTCTGTGATTCTATATAGTCTTGCATTTAAATACATTAGAAATTTAAAGGATAGCACAATGATTGTAAAGATGGAGAAACTATTGTCATTCTACATGTTCTTTTGGAGTTTTTGTGTTTAAAAATTCAAAAGAGTGTATCAGGGTATGAACTGTAAGACATAATATTTTTATTTGATAAGTACAAACTTTCATTCATACATGAAATATTTTACTGAATTTGAGTAATATCTTTAAAAGAGAAATTTATTAAATTTTGATTATTAATTAAAAAATTAAAGAACAAATAAAATAATGATACGTACATGATTATTACTGAAAATAATTTGGTAGAGTGGAGGAGGTATAAAAAATTATTCACCCCACAGGCTGTTACAGAACTGAATGTAGGTTCATTGGCCTGCCATACAGCAAAGCTTCCCTGGTGGCTCAGAGGTTAAAGTGTCTGCCTCCAATGCAGGAGACCCAGGTTCAATCCCTGGGTCGGGAAGATCCCCTGGAGAAGGAAATGGCAACCCACTCCAGTATTCTTGCCCGGAAAATCCCATGGACGGAGAATCCTGGTAGGCTACAGTCCACGGGGTCGCAAAGAGTCGGACATGACTGAGTGACTTCACTTTCACTTTCACAGCAAAGCTAATTTCCTGACACTGGGTTGTGGTAAAGAAAAGTGCAAAAAAAAAAAAAAGTGCAGCATTTATTTGCAGGACAGCAAGCAAGGAGAGGCTTCCCAGGTGGCTCAGTGGTAAGGAATCTGCCTGTCAATGCAGGAGACACAGGTTCAATCCCTGGGTCAGGAAGATCCCCTGGAGAAGGAAATGGCAACCCACTCTAGTATTCCTGCCTGGAAAATCCCACAGACAGAGGAGGCTGGAGGGCTACAGTCCATGGGGTGGAAAAGAATCGGACGTGACTGAGCATGCATGCATGCATGCAGGGAGAAGGGGCAGCTCAAAAGACGGATCTCGCTGAAGGCTTTCAGGGAGGGGGTTTTCAAGGTAACATTTGGGGTGAGGGTTTTAGTTCATAGACTTTCTTTTGATTGGTTGGTGGTGAGGTAACTGGGTGATGTTTCAGGAACCTTAATCATCAACCTTCTGGTTCCAGCCAGTCTGGGGTCTACATGCCTGTGGTCAGCATTTAGTCACTGTCCTCCACCTGGGTGGGGGTCTTAGTTTCTGCAAGCAAAACTTAGATATGCGTCAGATTGTTACGTATATCCCTTGAGGAGGAACTAGGAGTCTGTCTTATCACTGAACTGCTGTTTCTTGCCTGTTTCCTTTGTTTCCATTCCCTTACTTCCCTAATTAGTAACTTTTGAGTTGACTCTTTGGAACTCAAGGAAGGCCTACGAAACCAAAGCTTTCTTCTACAAACAAGAAACAGGGTCCTGCTCAGTTTCAATTCCCTTTTCCTTTGATACTCTTCAATCCTGAAGGGCACAGGAGCAGAACAAGAAAGGGAATAAAGTTTTGGATAAAGAGGCAGGGGAACTCAGAATAGGGGGCTCAGTCTCAGTGTCAGATATGCTAGTTACATCACTGTTCTCAATAGTAGAAAGTGAGTTCCTACAGGTCAGACATTTCGCTTTGCTCACTGTGGTATCTGCTCCAGTGTTTACAAGAGCACCTGGCTCATAGTGGGGCTCAAAGAAAGGATGAATGAATGAACAGGCCTGCGTCTCCTTTCCAGCCTCACCTCCCACCACAGTCCTCTGAGTCCTCCAGCATAAACCTGGGTTTAGTGGAATGTGGTGGGGATACTGGGTTCAAGTGCTTAAGAGATCTTGGGCAGACTCTTGGCCTTGAGTCCCAGGGCCTCACTGCAAGATTAAAGAAGATGGCGGGCATAAAACTTTAATTGTTTAAGGTAAACACCACTTAGTTAACCCAGTTAAGACTCTTCAGATACTATTATGTCAGGAGGGAAGCCAAGTAGTGGGTGTGGCCCTGGCTTCTGTAACACACTGACACCTTTTTTGCTTCAGGACTTTTGCATTTGCTGTTTGCTTAGAATGTTTGTCCATCAGCTCTTCTTATCCTCCAGGGTTCATATCTAAATCACCTCCTCCACTGTTATTCTCCATCCTAGCCCCCAGTTTATTTTCTTCATAGCACTGTTATGGGCTTTTAATAATACATTTATTTTAATTATTCATCAGCTGTCCCCTACTCCTATGCTTGCCCTATTCCATCCTCCTTTCGAGATCCAGCTCACATATGCCTCTTTCAGGAAGTGCCCCCATGGCCCCTAAGCTGGTCAGGTGCCTCCTTTGGGTTTCCCTCCTTTCAGGTCTGATTACTCTGCCTGTGCTTCCCCAACACTCTCCTGACACCTATCTGTCCCTGGTTAATTATCTGTCTTCATCTCAGTACTGGAAACGCGAAGGCAGACTCTGGGGCTCTTGTTCACTCATGGGTCTATAATCTCCTCTGAGAGCCCTCTCTGGCCCTCTCTCAGACTGAGCGGGGAACCTGTCTGGGCTCCCAGGTCTTCCTCCACGCAGCGCCTGATCATTCAGCCTGTGTTTGCCCCGTCTCATCCATAATCACTTTGTCATGTGCTTCTGTCATCACTCTGCTGCACTGTTCCTGTCTGGTGATGCGGGAACTGGTCAACGCTGGGGAGGCACTTAGTGAACGTTGGAATTTAGAAAGAAGAAATCCCTTGCCGTCATGGGAAGGCTGAAGCAAGCTGGGCAAAAAGCCCACAGGTGTCCAGTGAGAGCACGCCTGCACCCTCATTTCCCAGAGGCCAAGTTCAAGAGCGAAGGTGCTCGGACAAGGTCAACAAGCCCAACAAGCCGACGCCCACGGGCAGCAAGAGCCCTAGGGCTCACCCTGCTCCTACCGCCCCGGGCTAGGCCTCACGCGGGGCGGAGCCAATATAAGCCCCGCCCTTACCTCAGCGCCAGGGGCGGGCCCAGGTGCGCCTAGGGAGGAGTACGGCCGCTCAGGTGCAGGCTCTCTGCGCCTGCGCTCTACGCGTCCCGCCTTACCAGGTGCGCCCCGCCCCCTACCTGGCCTTCCACCTTCAACAGCTGCTTCGAGGCGGCCGCCATTACCTCTGGCGCCCACCGAGGGTCTGGGGGTTTGGTGGGGTTCTGAAGGGTAGAGGGAGTCTGGGGCGACTGAGGAGCAGAGAAAATCATCGTGGGCACAGGAAGCAAAGTATCCGCACACCGAAGGACCGAGAAAAGGGCTTCCTGGAGACTTCCTGTGTGGCGAGGGCAGAGGCGCGCCCCGCAGACCCCTACGAGCGCCCGCACCCGAACACAAGGCGCTCCAGTGCGCGTGCGCGTGCGTGGAGAGGGTCTTCCCGCACCTGCTCGCGAGACCCCAACGACCAGAGGCTCGAGGCCTCTCCCCTGGGCTGCCGGGCGGAGTCCGTCATGGCGCAGCTTTCTGAGCCGAGGCGGTGCGGGGTGCTCCTCGCCCTGCTGGCATCGCTGCTCCTCTCCGGGGCTGAGGCGGCCGACGAAGAACGTGGCGTCCACGGTGAGGGCCCGGGCGGGTGTCCTGGGGGTTGTGGAGGGTCGAGAGGCCGAAGGCGGGGCGGTAGGGGCAGGGTGGAGGGGCTAAGTTGGGGAACGAGGAGGGCCGGAGCGAGGTCTGAGCAGGGAGAATTCGCGAGGGAGGAAGTTTGGGGGCGATTGGGTGAAGCTTAGGAGGGTGTAGTGGAGCCAGCCCTGCTGGATTGAACCTTGAGAAAGAGATTCTGGAGCCCCCGAGAGCGAGGGCGGGTGGCAGAGCCGGGCTGGGAAAAGTTTCCTGTAGAGGAGGGAGGAGACTGGCTTAGGGCTGTTCACCAAGAAGGAGTGGCAGTGGCCTTTCCTGTGGCAGGAAGGAGGTGAGGGACCGAACCGAAGACCAGCCTCTTCCTGCCAGAGAAGAAAAAGCCCAAGAAAGCCCGCGGTGGGCGGCCAGCCCCAGAGGACAGGGCTTGGGTTAGGGGACCTGACCTGTTGGCCTGAAGCCTGCACCCTATGTTTTTGGGTATTGGACCACAGCCTCCTAAGAAATCTTTCTGGGTTCAGTTGCATTAGAGCGCCTCCCAGAACATAGGTGCTTCTCAGTGATATTAAAAGGAAAAGAAAAGCAAATATGTTGGGAGGGAAAACTTGCACGGGGTGCAAGGGGCGGGGATGGAGCGCTTCTTGGCTTAAGAATATTGGCATTGAGAAGCTGGGCTTGAATTTGTCCTTAGAGGTTGGTGGAGGGTAAGACCCAATTTAAACCTCTAAACTCTTCGGAAGTTCCGCCTGAAAGATCTTTTTGAACAAGTATTGGTTTAACCTTACTTCTGCAGACAAGTACAAGCAGATTTTGAAAATAATCCTCCTGAAAGAAGAATTCGTTGATTCAGCAAAACTTCTTGAGCCCCTGCTATGTGTCAGAGGGCAGTGCTGAAAGCTGTAATACCATTTGTGACTCAGGCAAGCCATGTCCTTGCACTTAGAGAGGTGATACTCTAGTGGGATAGACAGAGACAGGGAATAAACATTTAAATAAAGAGTACTTACCACAGTATTAAATTACTAAGACGTGATTGAACAGGAAGAAGCAGACAAACAGGGATGATGGGGGCACTTTAGCTCATGTTCTCAGGGGAGGTCGCCCTGAGGACAGGGACAGCTGAGCTCTAATATGAAGAAGGAACAAGTGGCAGTGACACAGAGGCCTCAGGGATGATTGTCCAGTTGGAAGCAATGGAGTACAGGGGCCTTGAGGCTGGAATGAGCTTGGTGGTATTTGAGGAAAAGACTGCCAGCGCGACTGGAGTGTGGAGGGGGAGGTGGGAGATTGGAAGAGGAGGCCAAGTGGGGAAAGCAGACAGGAACCAGGTTACTTTACAGGCCAGCATTTTGGATAGAAAGAGAAAGCACTGGTGTTTGTACACCAAGTCATCTCCTGCGGTGACTTCTGAAGACTGTTATTTTCCCTGTGCCCAAGGCAGAGAGGAAAAAGTGAGTTGAGGGCCTGTGGGGAGAGACTCAGCTCCAGGGAATTAGAAACGCAGGTGTTGATCATTCTTGTGATCTGAACTAGAATTTGTCAGCCCTTCTGGACATTTTTTAGATATACTCCTCAGTACGTGGAATTCTCCAGGCAAGGATACTGGAGTGGGTAGCCATTCCCTTCTCCAGGGGATCTTCCCAACCCAGGGATCAAACCAGGGCTATTGCATTGTAGGCTAGATTCTTTACCGGCTGAGTTAGCCAGGAAACCCATACCTTCCAGTTAGCTGGCCTGGGATTTTTGTCAAAACAGAGTTTGGGGCTAACATCTATTGCTTGCTTTGAGCACTTAGGCATTGTTTAATTCTTGAAACAACGTAGTGTGGTGGTGAAGATACAAATCTTGCCTAAGGCCACGCATTAGTAATTGACAAAGCTGGGTCTGGCTACAGAGACCTTTTCTGCTTGTTCCCAGTGGTTTTCCCAGCTGCTGTAGCTGGCTGGACCTCCTGACCTTTCAGAAGTATTCCTATCTGGCTGGGTAAACTAATGCCCTTGCTTATCTGAAGTTCTGTTTGTATGAGAGCTGAATCAACGGCTTATTTGGAGACAAGAAGTAGTTTTTATTCCTCTGCCCACCTTCTGATTGCTTTGATTTTTCTCAGGAAGCAAAGTCATCCACTAAGAGTGAGGTGTTTCTCCAGCCACACACAACTGTGCAGGTACCTCCAGATAAATATAATGGAGGGAGGGGGAGTGTGTAAGGGGGTGATCATAATGGTTGGTCAAAGAACAATCTATGTGAAGATATGAGGGGCTGAGGGGTAGTGGAAAGGTGGTAGGACCAGTGAGTTATTGGACCTGAGGTTTCAAAAAGAATGGACTAGGAAGATAAACTACACTCAGCAGTGAGGGAGACCCATGAAGCTGAGGTTCTGAAAGGTCTAGGGGAGCGGCTGTGGGGAGGACAAGATCACTAGAGGAGAGGAAGTCTAGGAACCAAGAGGCCAGGATGGTTGGAGGAGCACCTATCTGGATACAGAAATCACCAAGAATGGTGATAAGAGCCACAGTGGGAATGACAGGGAGCTAACATCAACGGAGAAACAAGGGGGGTTGAACTGGGTCAGCAAATGACACACAGGGTGGGGTATGATTTACTCTAAGGACGAGATTCATAACTGGGGTGTTGAGGGTGGAGGGAGAATGGTGTAGAAGCAGTGCCCACTTGCGAGGGCACAAGAGAAGCTATCTCTTCAGGGGCAAGCTGGGTTCAGTTAGGGTAAGACTGTTCAGAGAAGAGATTGAGGGAATGAGAGGTTTTGCTGAAGATAGGCCATGAGTATCAGAGACTCCGGGAGTTGAGGGAAGGGAGATGGCAACAAAACAGGATGCATGGGGATGAAGGGTAACTCGGGAGTCTGGAGCTGGTGTGGTGATAAGCAAGTGGTAGGAGAGTCACGTGGTGTCGAGACAGACAGTGTTGGTGAGGCACTGGGTGGCAGAAGGCAGATAGGAAGGGGTGTGGAATGTAGTGGGCATTTGGAGGCACACCTCTGCAGATGGAGGTGGGGAACAGTTGATACATCTCTGGGTGTTCGTAGCATCCAGGGACAGAGCCAGTCTGCCGTGGAAACACACAGATTATAAACTGGCTGCTGAGACTTCCCTGGTGGTCTAGTGGTTAAGACCCCGCACTTCCCATGCAGGGTCTGGGGTTCAATTCCCAGTCAGGAAACTAAGATCCCGCATTCCATGTGGCACAGCCAAAATATTTTAAAGTAAAAAGTAAATAAAACTATTTTTAAAAACCCCACCAAACTGGCTGTTCCCAGGAGGCCTCAGACAGGCTTTATGTGACTTGTTTCTAGAATTGAGAATTTTTTAATATTTTGATTTGGGGCTGTGCCTAAAAAATATGAAGATCTGGCACAGTGCTCCCACATAGCACCCTGGGGTAGTGCCAAGTACTTCTGGAAAGGACACAGACTGCTCTCTGTGTTTATTCCCCTGGCCTGCCCTCTGTATCTTCTGAGCATTTGAGTTGTGACTCCCACATTAAGAATATGCCCCATTTAGTAAACAAAGGTAGATAAACATAATAGTTTATAAATTGTACAGTTCAGTGTGTGTAAGTGTGTTGTTATTCTCAGGGAACACCCCTTAACAGGTGGCCACAAACGTGCATGATTTTTATCTCTTCTTGCGTGGTAAGTCCTGGTATTTGGAGTACCTGCAGATATATCATTTTGATCAATACAAGGGCAAATAGTATAATATTCCTTTTCAGAATAGAACCTCAAAAATTCCTTTTGGGAGTGGTCAGTTAAATGTAGTTCCTACTGCCAGTAACTTATACATGAGAACTTGTGTTAATGGTTCCTTGGCTCATAGCCCTTTTTTGATTGTTCTTGGGAATTTCCACTGGAAACAAGTGTGGCAGCATTCATGTGAAAGCCTCCAGCACACTTTGAAGTGATCTTCTGTGTATTTTATTTTATTTATTTATGTTCGGTTGCACTGGGTCTTTGCTGTTGGGCCCCAGCTTTCTCTAGTTGTGGCAGTTGGGGGCTTCTCATTGCCATGGTTTCTCTTGTTGCAGAGCATGGGCTCTAGAGCCTGGGGACTTTGTTGCTCCATGGCATATAGGATCTTCCTGGACCAGGGATCGAACCCATGTCCTCTGCATTGGCAGGTGGATTCTTAACCACTGGACCACCAGGAGAGTCCATTTGCATCAACTTCTTGAATTAATTAGTTTCTCCAGAACTTTGACTGAAAGAGTGAACTTTCCAGTAAATCTCCAATAAGGATATTAATCACCACTCATTTCTCTTCTCCTCACCCCTATGAATAGTTGTAAACTGGGTAGTCAAAAAGAGGATGAGAGATAAGAGTGAAATTGCAGCTGGTGTTGGTGATCAGCTGAGAGGTCTCCAAAGTGGCATCTTACACTATTTTCATCCTTCATAGAAGCGCTTGTTCTATTTTCAGGAAAGACAGGTTGGTTCCAGGACAGTTTGAAATATTTATTAACTGATTTATTCAACACAAACACCCACCAAGTACCAGGCACAGTTTTAGGCCCTGGAAACAAAGCACTGAATGAAACAGATGGCAACCCCCCCCACCCCCAATCCATGACAGTTACATTGTAATGAGAGGAAGACAATACAATAAATAAACAATGAATAGATACTTGGTAGTGAGTACTATAAAGAAAAATACGGTAGGGAGGAAAGATAACTTAGAAATTGGGGATTAACAGATACACATTCAGTTCAGTCGCTCAGTCATATCTGACTCTTTGCGACCCCATGAATCGCAGCACGCCAGGCCACCCTGTCCATTACCATCTCCTGGAGTTCACTCAGACGTCCATCGAGTCCGTGATGCCATCCAGCCATCTCATCCTCGGTCGTCCCCTTCTCCTCCTGCCCCCAATCCCTCCCAGCATCAGAGTCTTTTCTAATGAGTCAACTCTTCGCGTGAGATGGCCAAAGTACTGGAGCTTCAGCTTTAGCATCATTCCTTCCAAAGAAATCCCAGGGTTGATCTCCTTTACTATGTATAAAATAAACAATAAGGACCTACTGTGTAGCCCAGGGAACTGTTGGTACTGAAGATATTCAGTATCGTGTAATAACCTACAATGGACAAAAATCTGGAAAACTGAGTCACTTGGCTGTAAACCTGAAGCACTGTAAACAATGATTAAAAAGAGAAAAAAGGAAGGTAAGGCTTGGTGTGTTTAGTGCTAAAAACATGGCCTTTGAGGCTGAAATGTTGACAGTACTTAAAGAACATTGAAGGATTTACCTTCAGGCCCATTGAGGGAAAGTGGACCCTTACCCTGGTCAGCATTTGAGAAGTCAGCCTGTAATAGAGAAAGCCAGCCTGTGATGTGTATACCTGTCTCCTGAGTCATTCGCAACACTCAGGCTTGTCTTCAGGTAGTTGGCCAGGCAGCCAAACCTCTGTTTACCATGTCCTGAGGCTGACAGGCTGAATAAGGGATGAGGTAGCCTGTGATTCATGTGAGGCAGGAGAGACCCTGAAGGGGTCACACTGAAATGACTTAATTAACCCCAGGAAGATTTCATGGCCCATTGGTCACTGACTAATAAGGAGTTCACAAATGACCGCAGAAGCATTAGTGTATGGATTATGGACCTCCTTTTTTGATGCTGGTCACAAATGTCGTTTCACTTGTTTCTGACAAGATAATTTTGAAAACTCTAATGAAGGGATGCTGAGGCCCAGGAACTTTGAAGTTAAAGTTACTTGAAAGTTTATTTGAAGCACACTTTTTTATTACTAGGAAGCTATTTTAGAAATGAGGCAAATGTTTGAGATCATCTCACCAGTGGGGTCCTCGGTCCCTGGCTTCAGAAGCCTGTGATTCTTTATCAGTCATTTAGAATCTAGGACATGTTTGGGAAGTGGGGTAGAATAATAGATAGTATAATAGTTTTTGACCTTTCAAAGGGCTACATATATGTCTGTGTGTTAGTGGGGTGATTAGAGAAAATGTCTAAAAAGTCTCCGGGGGTGGGGGGTGATAATAGAAAAAAAGGTCGGGAAACATTGTTCTAGGTAGATAGCCCATAAGCTATAATCAGTTTCTGAAAAATGGTCCCAGGTTTTAAAAAAGTTAAGAACCCCTGAATGTGAATTAACAGTTCAAAGCCCATGAAAGACTTTGAAACTACTGTTTGAAATTATTCAGATTGACCACTGTAATTCTAGTTACAGATTTAGGTAAGGGTAGAATTTATAGTCTGGCTTGAGTAATGAATATGAGGTGACAGAGGGTAGGAGTGGTGGCTGGCATTGTGATGATGGTTTATGGAATGTAAACCTTTATATCTAAATATTTTATGTCTAAAATGCCAAGATTTTATATCTAAAACAAGATTTTATGAGTTTTACAATGTAAGTTGGGTTTGTCAGTGTAAATGTTCTCTCCTCGTAAATACCTAGCAGTTAAAACTATTTAAAATAACTTTAAAGTTTCTGAATTACTTATCCTAATAATGACAACTTCCAGGCACCTGAACCTAGAGGAAGGCATGGGTAGTAATAGCTTTCTGTCTTAGAAGCAGAAGTTCTCAAGTATGTAGAGCCTATCCAGCTAACCAAAACAGGTGGATTTATAGATCACCTTGAAATAAGACTGATTGTGAAATAAATGTCAACTTTGGGATTTGGCCCAGCAGAATTAAAACAGGGGTGAATATCTGCCTCCCCAGTGTTTAGTACCTCTCCACTCACACAGATGTGAGTCTCTCATTCCTTGGTGAAAAGATAACTTGAAGTCAAAATAGGTAACCAACGCATAAAGTGAAGTGAAGTCGCTCAGTCGTGTCTGACTCTTTGCGACCCCAAGGACACCAGGCTTCTCCGTCCATGCGATTTTCTAGGCAAGAGTACTGGAGTGGGTTGCCATTTCCTTCTCCAGGGAACTTCCCAACCCAGGGATCAAACCCAGGTCTCTCACATTGTAGACAGACGCTTTACCATCTGAGCCACCAGGCAAATCACGGATAGTGTTTCTTATTTTCTTCTCTCCCACCTCTTAATCTCCTGATATTGTAGTGTTGCAGGACTTCACTGCAGGTGAAAATAAGGAATTTTATACCTTCAGGCAGGCATGCCAGGTGGTTACACAGCAGAAAACCAAAGGGAAAGAGTGATGGTTGGATTGCTTTGATCAACTCACTGACTGGAGTTTGTACTTTGATTTTCTATATCCCCTCTATCCTGTCAGTCACCACCAGTCTGGGCTTCATAAAAATACACTACTTATTCAAAGCTTCGTGCCAAATGTTTTAAGCATTTATAATGGAGTAAAAAATGCCTTTAATTTTTACAACACTCTTAATGATTGGTCCCAGTGTCAAAAAAGTCCCTTCCATTTGAGTCGTTTTTTTTTTTTTCATTTGAGTCGTTTTTAAGAGATGCATCTGCAATCCCACAGAATTTATCTCAGTGGGACATATGGGGGGAAAGCCAACTGAATCTCTGCTTTATTACTCAGCAGTGAATTCAGGTTACGTTGAGCAAATGCCCTTTCCCAGACAAGCCGTTGCAAGATAGCCTCTAATACATGGTGCATTCCACAGCAGTAAGCAAAAGTCTAGGTCTCACAAGATGGGACTTACTGCTAACAAACTTGTCAAAAAACATTTTTATATTAACTAGATTTAGAATGGATATTAATCACACAGAGAGGCCTTCAACCGGGGCTGAGTTATATTTATAATGTCCTCAAGTTGGTTCTTCAGCTAACATTCTCAGCTTTCCCTTTAATCTTGAAGGGATTTTAAAGAGAACACTCTCCTGTCTACTACAGAAAATATTTTTGATACAAGATGTGTGGGTTTTTCCACATCAGGCAATTCTCAGCAGACTCAGAATGGGTGTCTGGCAATTTAACTCAGTTCTGAAGCTGCTGGATGTGAGCACAGATCCTGCAGGTTAAGGACTCGGTCTCACAAGACTACCCTTCTCCCTTCAGATGCCAATCAAAGCCCAGGGTTGTCATCTGTCAGTTTCACCAACTTGAAATGTTCCAGGGTTCCCATAACCCTCTCAGATCCAGTTTGCTAGAATAGTCCACAGAACTCAGAGAAACACATTTACCAGTTTATTATAAAGGATACAAATGAATAGCCAGGTGAAGACAGAGGTCTGGGAGGGTCCCCCAGTGTACAAGTTTCTGTCCTTATGGAGTTTGGAGTGAGCCACCCTTCTGGCATGTGGGTGTGTTCACCACCCGTTCAGCTGGGATATTTTATTGAAACTTCATCATGTAGGCATGATTGATTATTAACTCAGACTCCCTGGAGAATAGGGGGTGGGGCTGAAAGATACAACCCTTTAATCTAGGCTTGGTTTTTCTGGCACCCAGTCCCCATCCTTTTTGGGGGCAGGGTGCTGTGCCACACAGCTTGTGGGATCTTAGTTCCCCAATCAGAGGTTGAACCCAGGCCCACTGCAGTGAAAGTGTGGAGCCCTCACCACTGGACTGCCAGGGAATTCCCCCAGCCTCTATCCTGAAGTTCCTGAAACTTTGTAGGGCACCCCCAGCCACTAGTCATCTCACTGGCATTCAGTAAGACGACTGTGCCACTCCAGAGATCGCTGGGGTTTTAGTTCTTGTGTCAGAAAACCGAATATTAGAGTAGAGCATGATATGGCACTCAAGAAATTCCAAGGGTTTTAGGAGCTCTCTATCAGGAACATAGGGTGGGGAGAGACCAAATACATATTTCTAATTATGTCACAGATATGATAGGTCTGTAATCAGAGCTTTGCCTTATCAAGCCTCCCAAGAGTCTGATTTAGAAGCCTCTGAAAAAAAAAACTTTTTTTAATTAGCCCGACCTAAATCAGAGAATACAGGGCTTGCTGAATTGAAGAATGCTGTGTTTATGCGTTTTCCAGCTTTATTGAGAGGTTTACACATTTTTGTTGTTTGTATTATTGTTTCCTTATTGTGAATGAGGAAATACACGTACAGGGAGGTTAGGAAAGCTGCCCCCACCCCCACCCCTAACCCCAAACAGTGGGCAAATAAGAGGCAGCCAGGGGCTCCTACACACACTGGTCGCTCAGCAGTACAGCTTCCTGCGGGCTCTGTCCTCTAATCTGTCCCCTGCACTTTGGCCAAATGACTTTTCTTACTGTGTCACTTCCTGATACCAGAGCTTTTCCTCGTTTCCTTTGTGCCCTGTGTGGCTTACAAGCCCTTTAAATTTAGGGTGTGATTGTAGTAGTTTACCTTGTGTGGTTTTCTTTTTTCCCTTCCGTCCAAGCCAGTCTTGTGGCTCTAACTTAATTGTAAACCCCTGGAGGTCAGGGGCTACCTTCCCAGTGGGTGCCTTCTATGTAGCTACTCAGCTCAGTTTACCTTAGAGGATTCCAACTTATGCCACTGTACTTCCCAGGGTGGCTGTTAAGAACACCCCTTTTCACTCTGAAAAGTGTCTTGATTGGAGGATAAATTGTATGATCACCCCATTTACATAGATGAGCTATTAAACAAACACTGTGTGCTAATTGGTGTTAATTTGCTTCAGTCGTGTCCAACTCAACGACCCTATGGACTGTACCCCTCCAGGCTCCTCTGTCCATGGGATTCTCCAGGCAAAAATACTGGAGTGGGTTGCCATTTCCTCCTCCAGGGGATCTTCTTAAATCTCCTACATTGGCAGGTGGGTTCTTATTACCACTAGTGTCACCTGGAAGCCCCATAACCAAACACTGGTGTGCCTAGTCACTCTATCGTGTCTGAATCTATGACCTCATGGACTTGTGTAGCCTGCCAGGCTCCTCTCTCCATAGGGATTCTCCAGGCAAATCTACTAGGGTGGGTTACCACGCCCTCCTCCTGGAGATCTTCCCAACCTAGGGATAGAACCCTGGTCTCCCGCATTGCAGATGTATTCTTTACCATCTGAGCCACCAGGGAAGCCCAAGAATACTGGAGTGGGTAGCCTATCCCTTCTCCAGGGGATTTTCCCAACCCAGGGATTGAATCGAGGTCTACTGCATTGCAGATGGATTCTTTACCAGCTGAGCTACCAGGGAAGGGTCAGTCAGTCAGTTCAGTTGCTCAGTTGTGTCTGACTCTTTATGACCCCATGAATCGCAGCATGCCAGGCCTCCCTCTCCATCACCAACTCCAGGAATTCACTCAAACTCATGTCCATCAAGTTGGTGATGCCATCCAGGCATCTCATCCTCTGTTGTCCCCTTCTCCTCCTGCCCCCAATCCCTCCCAGCATTAGAGTCTTTTGCAATGAGTCAACTCTTCGTATGAGGTAGCCAAAGTACTGGAGTTTCAGCTTTAGCATGAGTCCTTCCAATTAACACCCAGGACTGATCTCCTTTAGAATGGACTGGTTGGATCTCCTTGCAGTCCAAGGGACTCTCAAGAGTCTTCTCCAACACCACAGTTCAAAAGCATCAATTCTTCGGCGCTCAGCTTTCTTCACGGTCCAACTCTCACATCCATACATGACCACTGGAAAAACCATAGCCTTGACTAGAAGGACCCTTGTTGGCAAAGTAATGTCTCTGCTTTTCAATATGCTGTCTAGGTTGGTCATAACCTTCCTTTCAAGGAGTAAGCGTCTTTTAATTTCATGGCTTCAATCACCATCTGCAGTTAGTTGCTTACTATTCTCAAGATACTGGGGAATTTAATACATTCATTTCGTTACCATGAAAAATGTAACAGTTTAAGCAAACAGAAGGGGTGACTGTAATCCACTATCCAGATAAAACTGAAAAAAAATAAGTTGTGCATTCACAATACTGCTCAAATTATCCTAAAACATACCGATGAAAAAAAGAAACTGGAAAAGCTTCTGCCTCCTTTAGTCTCTTTTCCCTAAAGGTATATTCACACACATATCTAAATTAAAAGTTAAAAAAAATCATAATATTGCATGTAAACCATTCTTTTGCTTTTGTCTCCCTAGTTCTATACCAGCATATGTGTAGTGTGTGTGGATGTCTCACAAGTTACTTCACCAGCCTGAACAGGATGTTCATGAAAATTCAGTGGTGAATTTTCAGCTAATGTAGGTTTGTGGGTAGCAAGCCCTTCGTGAGTATGCTAATAGTTGTCCCTGTTGTTTGAAACTCGAATTAATGGATTCTTCCTAGTTTGCTTTTCGGTACTGAGGAGTGAAGTGTATTCTGTCCTCTTTTTTTTTTTTTTTTTGGTGTAAAAGTAATATTTTCACATGTCTGAGTATTATTGTAGCAAATCATTTTCTGTTGGCCATTATCCTTTGAATTCTATGTGGCTTTCATGAAATGAGTAGAGCTGGTTTTAGTGATGAAAGGGCGCGTTGTCATAAGAGATGTGAGCCCTCGAAGTCTATGTGATAGCTTCTGACCACACATAGGATTTGCTGAATTCTGTGACATGACGGGGGAGGAGTAAATGTGGAAAATCTGAGCAGGGTATTTTTATAAACACTCTCTAAAGAGCTGATTGGCAAACTCCAGCTCGTGGTGACTGCATGCATACAGCCTGCACGCTAAGTATGGCTTCTGCTCTTTTTTTGGTGGTGGGGGTGGCTGTGCCGGGTCTTCATTGCGGCACTTGGGCTTTCTCTAGTTGAAGAGCACAGGTTCTAGGGTGCTCGGGCTTCAGTAGTTGCCGCACCACAGGATCAAACCCATGTACCCTGCATTGGCAAGCAGATTCTTAACTACTGGATCAACAGGGAAGTCCTTAAATAGTTGAAAAAGATCACAAGAATATTTTACGGCATAAAAATTATATGAAATCAATTTTTATTGGAATGCCAGTCGTGGTCATTTATTTCCGTGCTGTAATGACAGAGTTGACTAGTTAGACTGTGTGACCCGTGAAGCTTGAGATAAAGGCAGTCCTTGGTTTGCATGGACACACATGCATGGTACCTGGTCACTGCACGTGTTACTCAGCTCATACACAGCAAAGCATGTAGTTGTGTTATCTCCTTGCTCCACAGAAAATGCGACAGTTTACAAAAATGATCGATCGATAGAGGAAATTGGGCCAAAATAGACCAAAGTGTAGCAAAGAAGACAAGTGATATCGCTGGATGTGAAATTCGGGTTGAGCGTAAGTGGAGTGATCAGAGGATGAGCCAGCTGTGGGAGTGGGCACTGCTGCCGTTCGAGACTGGTGTGCAGCCAGAGGGGCTCACAGGCATGAAGAGAGTAGTTGGGACAAAAAAGGATGGTGTTCTGTGTGTGGAAGTCACGCTTGCCGAACCTTGGACAGAATGCCAGGCAACTCTCCGAGTGGTTTCATGGCATTGATAGAGCAAAGCATGAAAGGTTAGAAGCTGACCCAAACCCAGAGAGAGGTATGACACTTACTCTAAGGTGAACTGAAAAGAAACTGGCCTCGTATCAGTACGTATATGACTAAAGACCTTTGCAAGTACAATTCACACTACTCTTGGTGAGTTTGCTTGCTTCTTTGCTTGCTCGGTTGTGTCCGACTCTTTGCAACCCCATGGACTGTCCAGGCCAGAATACTGGAGTGGGTAGCCTTTCCCTTCTCCAGGGGATCTTCCCAACTCAGGGATTGAACCCAGGTCTCCAGCATTGCAGGTGGATTTTTTACCAGCTGAGCCACAAGGGAAGCCCTTATTTACAAAGTACTTATTTACAAAGAAAATTAACACTTCAATTCTCAAGTTTCTAATGTTTTAACTTACAGTGAACTAAATAAATATTCATTTTGTTATTTTTTATCCTATGCATTTGTAACCCACAGGTTTTTCTTTTTTATCTTAAAGGTCATGGAACAGTCATAATTTTTTCCATTGTTTTGCCTTATTTCACACTGTTCTGGCTGTATTTACTATCTGGCCCATCTTAAAAAAGTGTATTGACGTTTGCTGTAGAGAAAACAGATCGGGGGAAGAAAAGGACCATTTCATGAGTGGGTCCGAGCTTGTGAGATGATCCAGGGCTTTCTTTTTTTTGATTCAGGGTTTTCTTATTAGGAAACAGTGAGGCAGTAAGTTGGTGTTTTTCAGTGTATAACACCCACAGGAGTAAAAAGTGTGTCAAGGACTAGAGTCTCAGGAGCGTTGTTTTTGCTTGTTTTGTAAGTAAGCTGACTCTGAATGGGTATAAAAAACATGAATAAAAGAAAATGCTAAGTTCAAGGTGGTTGTTAATTTAGGGGAGAGAGAACAAGTGGGACTGAAGTGAGGGGCTGCACAAAGGGTTTCAGCTCTGTCATGTTTTGGTCCTTAAAATGTAAGAATTTCATAAAACTGAGAATTCGGTGTACCAGTGTTGTGACATTTTCTGTAATTTTCAAAATATTTGAAATATATTAAACTCTTCAGTAGGGACAGCTGTAACTGTGCATTTCTGAAGAATGATTGGATACCATCTTCTGAGGCCTGTAAAATTAGGTTGGGTTAGTAGTGCCTGGGAGCTTAAAATGTCTGTGATGTCCTTGTTAGAAGGTAGCAGGTCATTCTAGCAGGTAGAGTGAAGTAAAGCACGTCTAAGCCATTGGCTCCTTATTTTGGTTAAAGCTTCAGAACCAGAAAAACCTGTTTTCTATGACAAAGACCTGTCTGTTTGGCAATTTTGTAACAGCTAATGTCAAAATGCCTGCCAGGGTTTTGTAATTTAGATTCCTATTTCAGATAATGTGTGACTTTAACCATTTTTGATGCTTTTCCAAGACCGTGTTACTCTTTCCCATTTTTTCGTATTCTGAAGCAAACGTATCCAAATTGGCGCCCCTCAGCTTTTCCCCCTGTTTTTTTTTCTTCTTTTTTACCCTCCGTTTTGAAAACTTAACGGAACGTATTTAATTTTGCACTAACATTGTTGAGCATAGAAATAGGACTTGAAACAACGTTTTTCATGATTGTTTCCCAAAACTATTCTGAGACCAAAATGTCATCTCTTAACAGTAACAGTTATTAAGGAATAACTTGCTGAAAATTGTCCAGCCAAGTCCTCTCAGCCCGGGGCAGTTGTTTGGTATGGTGCTATCAGTGACCCTGTCATTGGGACCATGAAAAGACCTAGCAGAAGGCCTGGCCTCCAGTTGTGATGAAGCCTCGAGGAATGTTTTGGCTTTTAGGCAACTTCAGTTTCCTGTTTTTCCCACTGCCTGTCACTGCAGTTGCTTTTTCTTTCTTTCCATCAAAGGGGTCCTTAAGTTTGTGCCTGAGCTGTCTGATCAGATCAGTTTGATTTCAGATCCAGCTCTGCTGCTTGCTTAGGTTAACCTGCCCAGAGTGTTCTCATTTGTAAAGGGAGGTGGGTGTTACCGCATGAGTCAGTTTTTATCATGACTATTAGCGCACATAACGTGCCCGGCATCTAGCTTAGTGAAGGCAGTGAAATGGACTGTCAAGAAATAATCCATGCTCTGCATTTTGATTTTAAGCTGAGTCTACCAAAGATAGTATTCTGACTTTTTGGAAGCTTTTTCTAAGGAAGCTGATAAGTCATGGAAGTCATCTTATATACTAAAGTATTTCTGGCTCTTTGTACAACAGAAGAGAGAATGCATCGATGTGATTTGGAGTGAGGTAAAGAACATGTGACCTGTGTTTCCTAAAGGAACATTCTCTCCTTTGAAACAAAACCAAACAAACAAAAAAAACCTCCTTCATAAGATCATTTCCTTAAGCCTAGAGAGTAAAAATGTGTATCGTAGAAGCCGAAAAGCAGTTTAGTTAGGAAAGGCATGCAGCAAAATGGACTCTTCTCCATTCCATTTGACAGGGAGCCTCCCTCCTCACAGAAGGTACTCTGTCTTGACACAGTAGCTGTGTGGTTAAATTTCATCTTGGTCGAACCTAGCTTTGGCCAACTAATCTGCTACTTAGAGCTCTTTTACTTTGTTCGAATTTATTTTAAAAAGAGATTAGCTTCTTTCTGTTTTTATTACAGGAATTTCCAAGTGTACACGAAGTAGTAGAAGCAGGTTTATGAGCTCCCATAGACCATCACTCACCTTCAACAATTGTCAACATTATGTCTTTCCATATATACTACGTCTTTAGTGCAGCAGGTGGGTGTGTTGGTCGTTCAGTCGTGCCTGACTCTTTGTGACCCCATGGACTGCAGCCCACCAGGCTTGTCTATCCATGGGGTTTTCCAGGCAAGAATACTGGAGTGGGTAGCCATTTCCTTCTCCAGGAGATCTTCCGGACCCAGGGATCAAACCCAGGTCTCCTGCACTGCAGGCAAATACTCTATCCACTGAGCTTCTCTTAAACAGACATTTCTAAATTCCCCGGGACAAAAATGAAGCCACCCCCATCCCCTCCTACTCCACCCAAGGAACCTGAAAATAAGGCTGCTTCCAAAACTTAAACCGTGAGATCAGTGTGTGATCATTGACAGCAGATATGAGCAGCTGAGACAGAATGGCCTCTCAGTCCCACAAAGTTCGTAAGGAAGGAACCATCACATCTACAGAAAGAGCGTTCCGGTCAGGAAGCGGCATTGGTTCGTGGCGGCAGTTAGAAAAGTAAGTGTTCAGACGCAGACCTTGACCACGCTCTCTTGACCAATGCGCATCCTGAGCCGTCTCCTGAGAGCCTCTAGTCCACCTGGTAGATCCCAGCAGAGTGGATCTTCATAGGAATCCTCCAGAAAACTGCCTTACTCAGACGCCGAGTGATCTGCTTCATGTCAGCTGGCTTTCCGAGGTCGTATGTTGGCACACATCCACCCTGCTGGACAGTTATTTTCTCAGTTTCCTCAGTGTGCTTTGTTACCAAAATCAGCATCCCTGTGCCTCTTCAGCCCTGGGGCACTAAGAGTGCCTGTCTGAGCCTCCAAAGAAGAGGCCAGATTCCAGGCAGTGTTTATTTCACCAGGGTAGCTACTGTCCATCCCTGGATAAGCTTTCTCCCTCCTCCTCTTTATGCACCCTCAGGTTTCTGTACCTGCACAGAACATCTGGCAGAAGTATCTGGCATCCTTGCTTATGAAAAGCCACCCAATTCCCATTCTTTATACTGTGGTCACCCTTCTGTGGCATCTGACAGTTCCCGGCAACCCTGCCTTGAGCTCCGTTCGGCCCCTCTCAGGTGTTTGTTTCAACTGAGACGTAATTCACAGTCCGCACAGTCAACCCATTTAAAGCATACAATTCCTTTTTCAGGTATTTTTGTTTAAAAGACCATACCTGAAGCTTTTGGAAGTTTTGCTTTTGTTTTAGATTTGAAGGGTTTGTTAACAAAAGAAGCCTTTATTTGTCACACACAATAAACAATTTCAGTATTTAATAGAGGGTTATTTAACTTAATTTTACTACACAGTCATTAAAAGAAAAGAGAAATAGAAACAATAGGGAAGAGTTACAGTGTGTATGTACATCACCAAATCGGGCCCACCAGCATTCAGACCTCAGCAGCGCTGGGAAGTCGCTTGTTAACAGCCGCCTGGAGATAGTGCATCCGCTTTGTTGATGAGGCTGCAAATTGCAGTTTTGGGGGGCTCCCATTTGTAATCCCAGGCTGCAAACTGATATCCTGGTCAGTTTGCCTGCAAAACTTGTAGCTCTGTTTTTAAGTTTTACAATGCTTTTTGTTTCACCTGGTGAGTCACAGGATTTTCTGGACCCAGGGGCTGGCCGAGACCTGCTCCCTCTCTCATCTAAAGTGCCTCTTGACTTGCTGATAACAGTTGGTGTTTTTGAAAGCAGGCGGGTAGTACAGGCAGGGTCAGAAGACAATCAGAGGCCTGCTCTCCTGCTTCTGAAGCCTGAACAAGACTGCTTCCATTTTCATTTCCCTAACAGCTGCTTGGGAAGCAAGGACACCAAGCAGTCAGTGGTCTTCAAGGCTCTCAGCTTGGCAGGGCATTGGACAGGCAGCTGCCACACCTCGGCAGCAGTTGGGTGCCTCTGCCCTAATGTTTTCAGTTTGGGGTCATAGGGGCTTCTGTCTGGGTCCTCTCCAGCTTGTCATGTTGATAGCAGTGCTGCTTCTGGCCTTTGACAGCCTGGTGGGTTGGGCAGAAACATACACCAGAGAACTCTTCTGCTGTGTCTTCCCTGGGCCTTGTTGATGGTGTTTGTTTTGTGACTTTGGGCACATTGTCAAAAATGCCTGTTTGGGGTGCACACCCAGCTGGTTCTGGTTGATGCAGTTATATGGACAAAAGGGGTCTGAGCCTCTTTAAAACAACAACAAACAAAACTGATTTGTTATTTATATACCATAAAATCAGTTATTATAGGCATACAGCCCAATGGTACATTTACAGAGTTGTACAACCATCCCTACAATCCAATTTTAGAACATTTCCATCATCCCCATTTGCAGTCATTCTCCACCACCCCACCCCCACCCCCACCCCCCAGCACCAGGCAAACACTAATCTTACTTCCTGTCTCTCTTGGTTTGCCTTTTCTGGACATATTGTATGATTCCATTCATATGAAGTGTCCAGATAAGGTACTTTTTAGCTGATGATTTTGGTGATGGTTGCTTGCACATTAACAGAGATTTTTTTTTACTTCAGAGTATGCTTTTTCTGCTCTGCTAGTTACCTGTGATTTATTGGAGTTCCTTGGGGATGTTTGTTTGTTTGGCTTAGTACCAGCCTTTTTTGCCCGTAGACAGATGTCTTGTGGAACGTTTGGTTTCCTGCCCGCATTTTGGGAGATGCAGCAGAAGCACAGATGCTGCTGTCTCTGCTTTGAAAGGCTTCCGCTCAGTGAGATAAAACCTAGCAAGGCTGAGAACAACTGGGGAGGAGTCACTGGCAACATATAACCCAAGTTTTGGGCCCTGGGATGGTTGTGTTTGAGATGTTTAGGAAGCGCCCTGGGCTGGGCCTTAGGCAGGTTGCAATTCCCTTATGCAAGAAGGCAGAGATGTAGGACTTCCCTGGTGGCTCAGATGGTAAAGCGTATGCCTATAATGTGGGAGACCTGGGTTTCATTCCTGGGTCGGAAATGGAGAAGGAAATGGCACCCCACTCCAGTACTCTTGCCTGGAAAATTCCGTGGACGGAGGAGCATGGTAAGCTACAGTGCATGGGGTTACGAAGAGTCGGACACGACTTCAGTTCACTTCAGAGATGTAGGAGACCAGGGTGGAGGCAGAGGTGATGTAGGTTCGTGATCCCAGAAAGGGGTGACATGGGAGTGCAGAGCAGACACTGAACCACACGATCAGGTGACTTCCCTTTTAAGGTTGCTTTCAACCCTCCCAATTCCTCCAGAAGAAATGGGCATTCTAGTAGAGGTATTGTCTCCAGCACTTGTTTATCTCTCCCTTTTCAAGAGAGAGAGCAGAGGGACTTCCCTGGTGGTCCAGTGGTTAAGAATCTACCTTTCAGTGCTGGGGACATGGGTTCAATCCCTGCTCTAGGAGGATCCCATGTGCTATGGGGCAGCTAAGCCCACGCACCATAACTACTGAGCCCGCGCTCTAGGGCCTGTGAGCCTGACATGAGATGCCTAAGCCTTGCACCTAGAGAGTAACCCCTGCTTGCCACAACCAGAGAAAACCCGCCTGCAGCAACAAAGACCCAGCTCAGCCAGAAATTAATTAATATTTAAAAAGAGAGCGAGCAGATCTCTAGGCTTTCTGTAGACAAATGTATCTGGCTGGAATTTTATAACTTTGTTCTGTTTCCCTTGTACCAAAGTGGGGCTAGATTTGGAGGCACCTTGTAACTCCAGACCATCAAGATAGGAGCCATTATAAACGCTGGAAGAAAGGAGCGACCTGAGTTGCCTTTGAAGGGTTGGCGGTGGGGGGAGCTAACATTCGGGAGCTTCTTTCTGAGGCTCTAGTGGTAACTCGACTGTGAAGTGGCCAGTCTTGGCAGAGAGTAGACAGGAGAAGTTAGGAAAGGTCCTTCTGGGTTGCTAAGAGCACCATGCTGTGCGCGTCCTTCCTGACCGCACATCACCAGCTCTAGCCTTTGAGTGCTAAGCTCCCCTTGGCCCGGTGAGACAGGCACATATCCAGAAGGATCCTGCTGCAGTCTGGTGTTTTGCCTCTGAAGTCCAGCTTCTGTACTGGGTGGGTGTGTGTCTGATAATGGGGCAGAGGCAGTATCAGCACACAACTGACATTCAGTGCAGTTGGGTAGTCGGTATCTTTGTTGTTAGATGATGCCTTTTTTTCCTATACAAAGAAGGAATCCCTAAGCAGGTCTGATGGCGACACTTCAGAAACGGCTCACAGAGGAGCTGCTGGGACTTAACGCTCTGGAAAGCTGTAGGCCTCTTCCTCCAGGGCTGTGCGTGTTCTCTCTTGCCTGAATTGCCCTGCTAAGCATGGTCTCTGGTTGTGTTCTAGATTTTTGCCACCTTCCCAAGAAAGTGGGAAGATGCCGGGCCTCCTTCCCTCGGTGGTGGTACAATGTTACTGACGGATCCTGCCAGCAGTTTGTGTATGGAGGCTGTGACAGGAATGACAATAATTACATGACCAAGGAGGAGTGTCTTGCGAAGTGTGCTGGTGTCACAGGTAAGACAGTGCTGTTGGGGAGGTTTTATCACCTGTTGCTGTTTCTCGGTCATTAAGCTGTGTCTGACTCTTTGAGACCCCATGGACTGCAGCACACCAGGCTCTTCTGTCCTCCACTATCTCCTGGAGTTGGCTTAAATTCATGTCCACTGAGTTGGTGATGCCATCTAACTGTCTCATCCTCTGCCTCCTCCTCTTTGCCTTCAGTCTTTCCCAACATCAGGATCTTTTCCAGTGAGTCGGCTCTTTGCATCAGGTGGCCGAAGTATTGGAGTGTCACCATCAGTCTTTCTAATGAATGTTGAGAGTTGATTTCCTTTAGGATTGACTGGTTTGTTCTCCTTGTTGTTGAAGGGACTCTCACGAGTCTTCTTCAGCACCACAATTCGAAAGCATCAATTCTTTGGCATTCAGCCTTCTTTATGGACCAACTCTCACATCCATATGTGACTATTGGAAAAACCGTGGCTTTGACCATATGGACCTTTGTCAACAAAGTGACGTCTCTCTACTTTTAAAAAAATACATATTTATTAATTTGTCTGCATCAGGTGTTAGTTGTGGCACGTGGGATCTAGTTTCCTGACCAGGAATCAAACCTAGACGCCCTGCACTGGGAGCGCTGAGTCCTAGTCACTAACCACCAGGGAAGTCCCGGAGTTTGCTTTGTAACACGCTGTCTAGGTTTGTCATAGCTTCCCTTCCAAGAAGCAGGCGTCTTTTAACTTCGTGTTATCTCGAGACACCTTATTAACTGGGTCGTAGGTGTCTTTTGCTCTTTGCTAGTTCTTCATGGCTGAAACTGGGAGATATTTTTAAAAGCAGAAGAAGCTGGCCCAGTGTGAAGGTCACACACACACGGCGGTTTCACGGCGGTACCCTTCCCCCTCTTCTAGAGCCAGGGGAAGGGGGACACAACTGCTTCTCCCCCCCAGCTTCCTTCCTCCCACTAGTGAATGCACATTCCACGCCACGCCAGGTCTGCTCAGACAGGCAGCCCCCTTGTGCCCTGGGCCTTTGGGTTATTTTTACCTTTGGAACAAATGACTTAAGGAGCTCAGCCAGCCAGCCGAGTAATGAATCAAGTTAAAACTAGGACACACTTCTGGAATCCATCCTTGCCCCAGTCTTCAGTGAGGACTTCTGTGCAGTCACATTGACCCTGTGAGCCTCCCAGTTTAAATAAAAACCTAAGCCCCACCACAGCATGTGCCAGCTCTGAACGCAGCCTCGGGGGACTCCTTGAGACCTGATGGCAGTGAGATGTTGGCCCTCTGGGGCCTGATCCCTCCCAAGTGTTCCAGAGACCTGAGGATTTGGCCAGCCAAACTGTCTGTTAAAGATTTTCACTGGCTGCTTCTTTCATTGTCATGGGACTTCTTACATCCTTTCCTGACAGCTTGGCATCGCTGGTAGCACCTGGATTGTGATTCTGGGTCAGAAAGTGCTTGTGGCACCCTCAGCGCTCACAGCCCCGCCACCCGGGAGCCTGCGCCAAGCGTTTGTATCTCCTCCTGCACTGGCTGTACCCTCTGTTGGCTTTGAGCTCTGCATTCAGAAATCACATAAATGAATTAAAGTTATGTGCGTAAAGAGAGGACAGCAGCAGTGGCCTTGGCTGTGGCCTGAGGTTTATAGCAGCGCCCAGGCGCACGAGCCCAGCTGAGACCCAGTGCCTAGAGGAGCGTTTTACTCATCTTTATGTGCCCAGCAAGTGCTCAGCGCTCAGCACGTGTCTGGAGAGCCAAGGGGGCTGGTACTATTTTTGGATTGTGAGTGAGCCCCTCATTTTTTAGGGGGTGACTGGCAACCTCACCAAATGGTGAGTAAGGAAAATACCATTTATTGTATGTAATTTTCTGTTACAAGCTGTGCCGGGGAAGGAATTAAGAGGAAATGTTTTTTGCTACCTTTCCTGTCCTCTCCCTATCAAGAGTTCACAGTATGGGACTTCCCTGGTGATCCAGTGGTTAAGATTTCACCTTGCAGTACAGGGGACATGAGTTCAATCCCTGGTTGGGAGGCTGAGATCCCATATGCCTCCTGGTCCAAAAAACCAAAGCGCATAAAACAGAAGCAATATTGTAACACATTCAATAAAGACTTTGAAAATGGTCTACATTAAAAAAAAAAAATAGAGTTGACAGTAGCAAATGCACATGCCGTTCTGGTTACTCCTTGGTTTCTCGGGGGGGGAGTTCAGTTTTAAGAACACAAGCAGTGAACAGCGGACATAAGATGGAATGTCTCTGCTGAGGGCCATGGGGTGTAGTGTTTTGCTGGCAGAAGGCAGACAGCTGTCTTCCTAAAGGTCAGAGTCTGGCCCCAGCCTGGAGGTCCCAGAAAACCCATTTGCTGGCACCTGAGCATGGCTGCACGACACAGCTCCTGAGGCGTTCTCTCGTGAGTCTGCAAGGAGAACTGGAACTGCCAGGGCGACGACTGGGCAACAAGTCACTCACGGAGGCCTTGCCAGCAGATTCCCTCCCAGGCAGGCGAGCTCTGTGGGGAGCCGAATGAGAATGACAGTTCATTACCAACCGATTAATTAATTATAATGAGAACCAAAGCCGCTGAAGGGACCTGACTCTCCCATGTAGTCTACGCTTTATTCTGCGTAGACAGAGCTCAGCCAGATTCCCAAAAGATTGCTTGATGAGGGCTGGGGCGGGGCCGGGAGAGCTGGTTTGTATGCGAGTGTGCAGTGGCATCAGGTTAGACCAGCCCCACGCCTCTGCACAGGGGAGGGCTCCTCCCTCCTGCACCCTGCCAGCCCTCCCTTTTTTGCACTTCCTTAAATGGCTAGCCTGTCCACCCACCCTCTTAGCTTTGTGTGTGTGTGAGAGAGAAAATATACATAGCATACAATTGACCATGTTAACAGCTTTAAGTGCATGGGTTGGTGGCAGGAAGTGCGTGCATTCCCAGTGCTGAGCATGCCCTTCAGTTTTTAATTCACTTCGTGAGTTAATACAGTTCAACAGGTTATTTGGCCCTGGAAGCCATTCTGTCTTTTTATAATGTCACTTCACACGTCTTTGCTTTGATTTCCAGCTGGTTGATCTTAATGTTTAACCCACAAGGACAGTCTTGGTTCCTTATTTTCCAAGTTCTGGCAGGTTTGTGGTCCAGCATGCACTCTGAAGGGCCCACATAAAGGAGAAATGGGAGTCTGTGAGAGGCCCACAGGACCAGGCCTGCTCAGGGATGCAGTCTGTTTTGTTTCACCAGCGATCTTAGAGGTGCCCTTTCTCACTGTGCTGTTTGTTTGTCCCCTTGCAGAGAACACCACTGATGAGCGGACCAGGGATAAAGCAGATTCCTCTGTCCCAAGTGGTAGGTTTTTAAAAAGACCCGAGATGGAATGAGGGCCATCCAGATGGCTAATATGAAAGGACGTTTGTCATTTGGGAGTTATACCAGGGCTTCCTCCTCCTGGTTCTGTTGACGCAGGATTGGCAGGCTGGGGCTGCCAGCTTCTGGCTCCTGGCCGCCTCCTCACGCTGGGGAGTTCGCATTGTCCTGCAGACAGGAAGGGCTGAGGGACTCCACAGTGCTCCCTCCTGGGGGCGGGGGTGTGCTACCGCTGCATGTGGCTCAGGCTTCAAGTCTTCACTGCCCATCCCCACTCCTTGCTGCTTCTCCTTTGCTCTCTGTCATCCTTGCCGGTCCATCTCCCTCCCTGTGCTGAATCCTCTGTCCTCTGCCACCCCGCCTCCCTTCCCACTGCAGTCCTTGATCTCTTTGTGTTAGCTTGCTTTGTAGTGCTGAGAACAGCTGCCCCATTCTTTGTTTATGCTTAAAGGACTCTGCCTCAGGAGCCTGGGGTGAGTGGCCCAGATGCACCAGCAAGGCCAGTCCCCAGGCAGTGGGTTCTGCCGGTCGAGTCCTGCTGTGGAGGGAGGGAGTCCGCCCTCACCCCCTTTGAGGATGGCCCCAGTCAGCCAGTGGCCATACACTGGTTGCAGTCTTGATTCTGGTCCTTTGACTCTGGCCTCAGCGCCCGCATGCGAGTAACCATTTATTAGTTTAGCAGTCAACCAGTTGGCAGAATGCTGAGAGTTAAGGTTAGAGGCACTTTCCAGTTTCCATAGGCTAGGATTCCTGTGACTCCTGGCTACCGCTTTGCCTGGGTTCATTGTTTATTCTCGAACTGGCCTCTGCAAGGTCATCCAGAGCCATGGGGCACTGGATTCATAACTCTGGTGTCTGTCCTGTTTCAGAAGAAAATTTCCCCAAGAGAATAAGTGACCTCCTATACCTCTGGTCTTTCTCATCAACCCAGAAATTGTGGCTGGGATTGGTTTCCATAGTAACCCCTGACCTGCCAAGCAGGCACCCCCATCCAGCCATGTGCTGGAGGCGCTGTAGAGCGCATTAGGACTGAGAGGTGATGAGCAGAGCTGCCCACGCAGAGGGACTCCACTCCCTCCCTTCCAGGTGCCAGAGAGTCCACGCTCCCTCAGTGGGCCCCTTTCGACTCAGCCCCAGCTAGGTCACGTGTCCTGTGTCCATTCCGGCCTCCCTGACGTGGAGACATGGATGTTTGTGTTTCAGTTCCCAGAAGGCAGGATTCTGATGACCTCTCCGGTGATATTTTCAGCTATGAAGGTACAACTTTTTAAAAAACACGTTTTCTTACTTAGTTGGGAATTGAGACACACTTGAGGGTTTCTATTAAGGATATCGTGGAGCAGGGCTTCCCGACCTTTCCTGGGTATTAGGACTCGAGAGGATGCCCCAGGGCACAGGAAGCAGGGTGGGCCCACAGCATGCCCTTGGAGAAGTTTGCCCTGCCTGCCAGCAGCTGCGCTGTGGGGCAGGTAACTAGCTCTACCCCCGAGCCCTGAGATTGAAATGAGCGGCCTGGTTCAGACCTTTCAGAGCTCACACAGATTGAGTGCCTACAACAGTCACTGACATAGGGTAACCTCCATAACCGTAGTCTGGTTATGCTACTGTGTAGAGAGAGAGGCATCTGAAAATGTGGGCCAGACTGGCCATGCCTGCAATTAGCCAGTTTCTTTTAGCAGAGAGAGGTTTTCCCCATGGGCCAGCAGCCATATGATTGCTTAGGAGCCTTCCAGCTCCAGTCACCTCTCCTGGGCCCTGCTAATTCGTGCCCCTTGGGCTGTCTCGCTCCCAGAACACTGCATTGCCAAGGCCGTCACTGGGCCTTGCCGCGCAGCCTTCCCACGTTGGTACTTTAATGCCGAGGAGAACTCTTGTGATAACTTCATCTACGGAGGATGCCGGGGCAATAAAAACAACTATCGCTCCAAGGAGGAGTGCATGCAGCAATGCTTCGGTGAGTCTGCCTAGGGCCTCAATCCAAGACACAGCCACGGGCAAGGGGACCCTCCCAGGAGGACCCAGTCCCTCTCCTTGTCCTCTGGACTCTTATCCTCACCTTTTTCTGACTCCCTAGTAGGGAGGGGGTGGCTTTGGCCCCAGCTGTTGGGCAGATATGTCCCTACTGGGGTGGCAAGGCCTCAGAACCCTCTGAAGAACTGGAAGAAGTCGCTTAGCTAGAGCTCCCCTTGAAGGCCCAGGACCAAGGGGAGGCCTCTCGTGGCTGCCACTCTGAGCAAAGGAGGGCTGGGAGCTGACCTCAGGGTTGTGTGTTTTCTTCCAGGCAAGCAGTTGTATCCTGCCCTGCCCCTCGGCAGTAAAGGTAAGTGGCCTCTTGCCCCTCTCCACCTGCCTGCCTTGGCTGAACTCGGCTGTCTTTGTGGCCTCATGTTGTCTTGGACACGTCATCCTTCACTGTCCACATCTTTTGTTAAAAAGCCACGTTTCTGCATGAGAATGGCTAGGCGGCTTGGAACATGCTGTAGACGTGTGTCCCATGGTGCGGCTTACATAAACGGGGGTTAGAAATGTGGTCGTCTCTTCCCCACAGCCCTGAGGGTGACCGAGGGACACTTCCTCCTGCTTAGGCATGCGGGACCTGCAGCACTCAGGCCTGAGATTAAGTGCAGGTTGGGGGAGCTTTGCCGCCCTGGTGTGTTCATCGCTGGCCCTGGGTGGCACCGAGGAGCGCGGAGCCCTCGCAGTGGGTGGGCCCCAGCCCCCAGCAGCGCTGTTGTCCCCACCCAGGCTGGTCTGGCGAGGAGGCTGGGCCTTCTCTCGCTTTTGTCTCTGATTCTGAGCCCTAATCATGGATGATAGTGTTTGCACAAAAGACCTGCCATGCTGGTTTGGCCGCTTTCCACCTGTTTCCTGTTCAGACCTGGCCTGTGTGTCTGCCCCCCTTTAGAAAAGGGATGAAGCTGGAACCTGGTTGGCCAGGCATCGGGGTCTGGAGGGTGGGAGATGGGGAGGGAATTAACCTTGTCTGGTTCTGCAGCTACACGGGGAGAGGTAGCTGGGCAACTGCTACCAGACCGCATTCCTTAAGGGGAGCCTCGCCTGAAGAAAAAGCCTCTTAATTGACCCGTGGGACTGCAGTGGGGCAACCACTGCCAGATTTGTCTGGGCAATTAGGAGTGTGAGGGTCCCCTCTTGGCCCTGCTCCGAATAGACCCGTGCCCATCCCTCGTTCCACAGGCCACCACCCCAGCAACCTGCCGGGCCACATCTTTCTCTGGGCTGGTTGGGGGAGGGGCGTGTTTATACACCCACGCCAGAGATGGGTGCTTTTCCTGTACAGGTTGCCCCAGAGAGGTGGTAGGGAGATAGAGTTGAAGTGAGGATATTTTGTTGTTCAAAAAGAAGAAACACAAATAGCCACTCTGTGTGCACCTCGCATAGCACCTCCAATTTTTAGAAACCTATTTCTCAAGACTGTAGGGATTCTCTTGAGGACTCGACTTCCTGTCAGGCTTCCTGGGTTGGGGCGGGGGGACATGTGGCCCAAGGGCTGTTGGTCCTCCTCCTGAGCTCCCGAGGACACCGGTTGTGGCCCCCTGGTCCCCGCCCAAGTTCTGAGGCCTCTCTCTCATCCACAGTGGTGGTCCTGGTGGGGCTGTTCGTGATGGTCCTGATCCTCTTGCTGGGAGCCTCCGTGGTCTGCCTGATCAGGGTGGCGCGGAGGAACCAGGAGCGCACCCTCCGCACCGTCTGGAGCTCTGGGGATGACAAGGAGCAGCTGGTGAAGAACTCTTACGTCCTGTGAACCCCCGTTGCCAAGGGGCTGCCCCCCAACCCCCTGCTGATGAGAATCTGGGAAGGGAGGGGAGACAAGTGTCGACGCGTGCGTGCTTTTTCAAATAGAGCGATTGATTTGTACTTGCACGATCATTAGGGCTTTTGGTCTGTTTGTTCTTCCAGAAGGTGAGAGGGCTGCTCCCTGGCCGACCAGATGGGTTTGCTTTAGAAGTCCTCTCAGTGAAGCTCTGTGCACAGTGCAGGTGGTCTGGCCTCCACCCGAGTCGGTTCCTCTTCGATTTCTTTCTTTGCTCCAGGTGTAGTTTTCTTCGCTTATGTTGAATCCTGTTGCCTCCTTTCCCATCACAAAAGTGATGTTTTCAGAGTTTGTTTGTTGTTGTTGTTTTTTTAAGTAAGCAGAAACATGGCTTTTTTTATTATTAGGATTCTGAAAGGAAGAAAGTAAAATGTACAAGTTTAATAAAAAGGGGCCTTCCCATTTAAAAATATTCAGCATGTGCTTTTTTTTATGGGACTGTTAATATAGACACTACCAAAGTATCCACAGGACATGAGATGTCCCCATCGAGGAACAGACTGTAACAAAACAACATCTTTCAGATCTTTTTGAAGGAAATACACCGTACATTACAATTGAGTGCTCATAAAGTTTCGCCAAACAACACTTGGCCTTACACCTGTGGTAAGCTCTGATGTTTTCTTTTTTTCTTTTTAGCTCTGCTATTTTCTTACTCCATTTCACTTTTTAAAAATTCTGGTCATACCGTGCTGATTTTTTTTTTTAATGACTCATTTTGGCATCCATGATCTTCATCTTTGCTGCATGTCTGCAGTCATCCCCAGACCTCCCTCCCTGCATAGAAATGGGGACAGGGCACCACCAGGCTGAACTCTGCCTCCAGGCTTAGTCCCAATTCTGCTGCCTGCTTGAGGGTACTCCCTTCCTCTCAAAGCTCTCAAAGTCCCCTTTCTCCTCACCCTTCTCCTAAACACATAGTCCTAAACATGGGGGCAGCATCTGGGCAACCCATGGGGTCAGGCAGGTAGACTGGGGCCTCCACCTGCCTCAGTGACTCAGAAGGCTGGTCTCCGGCCTGGGAGTAGGTAGAGGTGCTGGGCCTGGCTGGGGGCCCGTGCTACCTGACACAACAGTTCCAGGTCTTGGTGTGGCCTCTCCTTGGAACAAAGAAACAATAAGCCCTCGTTTCCTTGACCCTTCCTAGAAATCCCTTCAGGCCAAAGGCTACCCTCTATACATACTGTAACAGGCAGACCTTTTATTGTACTCTGAAGACACGGCAGCCTTGTTAGATAAAGGAGTTTGCATTTAAGTACATTTAAATTAATGTATTTACATTGTTTATTTTAGACCTAGTGCAGTTGTACGCTTAATAGACTGTAATGTAAACAAAACTGTTAAATGCACTGGGGAAGTCAAAAATTTCATGCGACTGGCTTTATTGTGATAGTCTGGAACCAAACACAGTATCTTGGAAGGATGCCTGCACACTGAGGGAAAGACTTGTGTCTGTTAGGGCTTAGAAATCTGTTGCCAAAGCAATTGGGTAAATACTTCATCCACTCCTAGCCTTTCTGGACCATGGTAGATGTTGCTCCTGGATTCTGGTATTCTCCCTGCCAAACCTTCCAGGCAACCTGGCACTCCAGGCCCTCACTGCAGTTGACTCAAAGAGTTTGTGAGCAGGGGAAACCTACTTGTCGCGTCCCAGACAAGTTAGGACCCCTCAGTGCCTCCAGAAGAGCCTGTGGTCCAGGGAAAGAGGGCCGAGGCATTGGGAAGAGACCCTCCACCCACTGCCCTCAAGCAGGCAGGTCACTTAACTCCTTTGAACCTCCGGTTTCCTCACCTGTTAGATGGGTGGATGGGAAAGCTGCATCACAGATGTCAGGTCACCCATGGAAAGTGGTGGCCACCTCTGCCCACCTACCTGTGTCCTCGTTGCTCCTGACTTGGTGTTTCTCCCCTACACGCCCCCTACCACCCCACGGGCAACCCTCAGGTCCACTCGTGTCCTGTCAACTGCAGGAGCCTCAGACCCACTGACGCCTCTGGCCCAGCAGAAGGCCTTTCTCCACCTACTTGGACAAGAGTTGCCTCTCCTTCATATCTCAGTCATATGAAGGGAAAAAAGTAGCGGGTTGGATTTTAAAAGAAACTATTGGGAATCAGTTTTAAATCTGCAGTAGGAGGAGATCATGGTGAATTCTCCTGACACCATCAAGGCCGTGCCTTTATGTGTTTCTTATGCAGACATTATCTCTGTGACTCACTTCTGCCCAGATTTGTCCTGTCCTGTCTCGTGGTTTGGGAGACCCTGTGGCCCCACTTGCTCCTGGCAGGGGGCCTTTGGGTCCTCTTGGTCTGCCAGGGTTGTCTCCCTTCTGTACTTTTCCATGTTATGGTACCACTGTTCCAATCTGGTTGGCTGCCTCCTGCCACACCACTGTGGCCGCTGAAACTAAACTGCCATGTTTTCCACTTTATAGACCATTTACAGGCTAACATTGGTCCTCTTTTTGTTGTAAAAACTGCCTAACAGTAGGCGAGTAGCCAAGGTGCTCAACAGACATTTCATGGCCTTTGTTATCATCAGACAGACTGCTGGTATCATTCAGAGGTGGAGTGGATTTCTAAAAAAATCAACAAAGATCTCTCCACTACTTCTTCTTGGTCCATACACTTAAGTAAGGCAGTTTGGTCACTGAATGTGGTTGTCATCAGAAGGGGTTTTTTCTCTCAACCATCTCCTGGGTAAAAATCAGGTTTAAAGGGTTGGGAGTTATGTAGACTATTTAGAAAAATTTGGAATTCTGCCCTCATCAGCCCTGTGTATGACGCATCTTCCCCTGAACAGCAAGCCCATGTGCAACCTCCAGGTGGCAGCTGATCAAAGGGAGCCTCAGGAATTAATGCTGGTTTAGCCCCCAAGATTCCTTCTTGGACAACTAGTCCCAAGTCACGGGGACAATGGCTGCTTGGTCACTGAGTGTCCTGCCTGCCATGTCTCCCTACCGGGGCCCAAGTGGTCTCTGTAAATTCGTAAAAATGTTCGTTCCATTCACGTCTGACCTTTCTAAACAAAGGTCTGGGTGTGAGTAGATGACAGAAGAGATAAAGCTGTACCCAGTGGGACAGGAGTCACGCTGATTCTTTGTCTTTGAAGGGAGTATAACACCCTAGCACCTGGTGTGCGTGCTAAGTTGCTTCAGTCATGTCTGATTCTTTTCAACCCCATGGACTGCAGCTAGCCAGGCTCCTCTGTCCATGGGATTCTCCAGGCAAGAATACTGGAGTGGGTTGCCATTTCCTTCTCCAGGGGATCTTCCCCACCCAGGGATCAAACCTGAGTCTCTTGCATTGGCAGGCGGATTCTTTACCATCTGAGCCACCTGGGAACCCCTGCTGAGGGAATACCTTAGACCCCAGGAAGTGGGGGTGGGGAGCGGGAGGGGTGCCATCAGCACTCTCTCTAGACCCTGCGCCTCAGCCTGCCAACCCACCACCTGGTCCACCTGAGCCCTGCAGCCGGCAGTGTGGCCCATAGACCCGGCCAGTCCTGAAATGTTCTATGCCTGATCCGGTCACCGCCTGAATGTGAGTCCCACCCGTAGACCTTTACAAACATGGACCTGCTCAGCCCTGTTCTAATCTAGCTGATAACAAAAGTACACACTTCTGACGCCCAAGCGGCCCTTGGCTATGCCATGTATGGCAGTTGAGGCTTCGGCTTCTCACAGCACTGCCCACGTGACTTAACCAAACCAGTGGTGAACTGGAGTGCTCTGTGCCCAGCCCTGCGCGTGTTTGCCTGTGGGGAAGAATGAGTCACAGTGCCTCTCCGTGGGGCATGAGGGCTGCCCTGGGGCTGTATAATTATTGGCAGTGACACCGAAGATCAGCAGGTCAGTCTGAACTCCCTCGTGTGGTTCCTAATGGACGAGAGGCTAACCTTTGATTATGACCTTGCTGGCTGTGTCCTGCTCAGGCACAGCTGGATGAGGCTGGGATGCTGGATGGCAGGTTGGCCACATAACAGGAGTCACTGCTGCTTGGGGTCCTGCTGACAGTAATTAAGTGCCTTATGAGACAAACAGAATTTAGCCCCAGCCTCAGTCTAGTTGGGCTTCCCTGGTGGTTCAGCCGGCAAAGAATCTGCTTGCAATGCAGGAGACTTGGGTTCGATCCCTGGGTTGGGAAAATCCCCTGGAAAAGGGAACCACTACCCACTCCAGTATTCTGGCCTGGAGGATTCCCAAGGACAGACAACCCTGGCAGGCTACAGTCCATGGGGTTGCAAAGAGTCGGACATGACTGAGCAACTTTCAGTCTGGTTAATCAGAACAGCTGACAGAACAGCATATTCGCGTGAAAATTCACAAGAAGCCAAGTGAGATGCATTGTTGGGACAGACGATCCTCCATGGAGATCTTCTGCTTCTACAAATCTTGATGAGTGTGTCAAGAACAGACAACCCTGACAGCTGCTTACCTGGGCCTTTCTCAGTTGGATTTGCGGTGAGAGCACCTTGAGGGATGAGGCGAGGCAGTGGCTCCGTCGAGGACAAAGAGCAGGCTTGCCTACTGCCTGCTGTACAGTGGCGGGTGCTCCATGCTCAGCGGCCCTCTCTTGTAATGCAACCAGTCACCACATGTGCAGACTCCATCTGGACCAGTGCTTTGCCCCCTTGGGGCAAGGGAGGGCAATACACAGCTTGATGCTTATGCTGCTGCTGTAGTAAAGCTTTCTGTCTCTGACCCAAGAGTCCAAAGGCTTCTGCCAGCATTTTGGAAACAGTTAAAAGGCTAATTTATTGTCGCTTAGTCACGTCCAACTCTTTTGCGACCCCATGGACTGTAGCCCACCAGGCTCCTCTGCCCATGGGATTCTCCAGGCCAGGATAGTGGAGTGGGTTGCCATTTCCATGTCCAGGGTATCTTCCTGACCCAGGGATCAAACCCAAGTCTCCTGCATTGGCAGACAGATTGTTTACCACTGAGCCACCTGGGAAAGCCCGCAAGGCTAATTTATTAATAACTTGTAAATAGAATAAAGTCAAACCCCAGACACAACAGTCAGCTGGGTGTAGACCAAGCTTGGGTTTCTCCAGCTGGGCCGTCAGCCCCTTGGAACCTCCCAGAGGATGATCTGTTGCAATTTGCTGATTACCAGTATTCTAGAACATCCAGGGGAGCATTTCTGTCTTGTGGGAAAAACTGAGACCCTGCATACTGTGTGCATAAGGTCATCCATCTCCCGGGATGTGGTTAGGTTCAAAGAAAACATTCCAGGATGGGGATTATGATGTTTATAGGACTGGGGCGCTTTGGCCGTGTAAACTTCAGGAAGGAGACAAAACCAGGCCTCCAGCAGTTGCTCTTCCAGTTAGGTGTGTCCATCCACAGACCTGCAGAAGCACAAGACCCCCAGGGAGGACTATCCCAGCAATCTCCTCAGTCCTGTACTGCTAAAGTTGGCATCCAGAAATCTCTTCCTTAACTACAGTGACTAAGTAAACTTGAGGGTTCGAGTGACCCTTTGAAGCATGTTTGCTGGTGAAATGTTGGCGAAAGGGTGAGCTGATCTAGCTGCGAATGACATGGAGATCGCAGGCCAGCTGGGAACTGTGTCCTACAAAGGAGAAGGCATTGCTAATACTCTTAGGACCAAGTCATTTTAGGCGAAAACAATGAGGAAACAAGCAGGGGAGAGCAGTACCATAGGATGCCAGGAGCAAGCAGGGCCTGGGGAGGACAGGCATAAGCTACCATCTCTGCTTCTGTTAGCCATGGAAGATGAAAAGTGAATGACAGGGAACTCTCCTTCCAAAGAGCAGATGGACGTGGCCTTGTCTCACAAGCCCACACCTGTGTGTTTCATCCAAGCCTTTACATACACCTTCCTAGCTTAAATCTCATCTCCCATCTGTAATCCCTCCAGAGTAGACGATTAAGGGTCTCTCACTGCCACCGACAGGAATATTGATAGATGGGCTCCTTATCCCATTTCTCTTTCTTCCTTTCAGTAATAAAATTCCCCAGATTTTAGCGGGGATGTGGCTGCCCCGCTTGGAACTCTGATTTCCCTCTCTTGCAGTTGAATGTGACCAGGTGAATAAATTCAGACTGAAAGGGTGTGTGATGCCTCCAGGTCATCGGGTCTTTAAAAAGAAGTGGTGAGCCGTCCCTGGCAGTCCAGTGGTTAAGACTCTGTGCTTCCACCGCAGGGGGTGCAGGTTGCAATCCCTGTTCAGGGAACTAATGCTATGTGCCAAGTGACACAGCCAAAGAAAAAGTTACAATGTGTTTAACGTATGTGTGAATGGCCATTTGAGATTAACCAAATTCAGAAAAGAAAAAAGAAAGCCGTGTGCCCTCCACTGCCCTTCCCTTCCTGAGAAGCAGATGGTGGGTACCAGCCTCCCTAGTGGGGGCGGCATCCTGGAGGGATGCAGAACACCCAGACAGGGAACCTCGTTCCTGGATGACCTCACAGAGCCTCCCATCACCTGCTCTGGACTCCCACCAGCTCAGGCTCTTGCCAGAGAGAAAAGTGAAGCTCTCTCGTCAAGCTTCTGTCTTTAAAGTTCCTGAGAAAGCTGCCACATCCTAAATGTATTATAATGAAGCAAACAGGTGGGGGTCTGGAGGCCCAGGCCAAGGTCTCCCGGGACCCGCTCACCCCATTTTATTTAGCACAGTAGTGAAGAGCTTACCTCATCTTGGGTCTGGAAGGTCTCACACTGCTGCCCCACTCCCTACTAGCCCAGTGTCCTACAGTTCCTTTACCATGAGGATTGTATTATCAGTTTCATGAGGAATAATCAGACTGTGCGTATGGATCACAGTTGAAACTAACATTACGACTTCCTTCGTGGTGCAGTGGTTAGGAATCGGCCTGATAATGCAGGGGATGGAGGTTTGATCCCTGGTCCCAGAAGATTCCACAAGACAAGGAGCAACTCCACAAAGCCTGTGGTCTGCAACAAGAGAAGCCACCGTCACAAGAAGCCCGAGCAACCTCAACCAAGAGTAGCCCCCACTCACCACAACTAGAGAAAGCAACAAAGACCCACTGTAGCCAAAAAAAAAAAAAAAAAAAAAAAGCACCCAAAGGAGCCACTAACATTTATCAAATATCTATTTACCTTGTCCCAGACAGGCTCCATGCAAAACCATTCGCCTTGTGAGGTAAACTCCATTCGACAGAGGAGAACAATGAGGGCCAGTGACTGACCAAATGGTCCACAGAGCAGTAAGGGGTAGAGCGAAGATTCACCGAGCTCACAGCCATTCTAGGCTTGCTTGAACCTGTGGACACCACACTGCCCAGCAGCAGGTCGCCTAATTGACCAAATGATAGGGAGCACTGACTCTGAGTCATACCTTATGGCACTGAGCAAAGCAATGAAACCCCCACCCTCCTGAAATTTCTTTTCTGCCAGGAGAGACAGACACTGCCTCTCATATCCTGCATGTGGTTGTTGGCAAAGCCACAATCTCCATTCACCTCCTCTTCTCACTCAAAACCAAAGATCTTTGATTTACAAGACATTTCCCCCACACAGCCCCCCTGCCCTGGTCTGCCCTCGTCTCCCACCTCTTTCCCTCCAGCTCTTCAGGCTCACAGACACATTCCTGCCTCAGGGCCTTTGCACTGGCCGTTCGCTTCCATGTGCTTGTGTGGCTTATTTTCTGACCTTCAGACCTTAACAAAAAATACTTCAGTGTGGCTTTCCTGGTAACTCTATCTGAAATCCAGTGCCTCCCAAACATACTATGTAGTTATTACCTAATTCCCTTTCTTACTGTATTTCTCCTAATACATATTACTTGGAAAAAAAAATAAAGCTGTTATCGGTTACGTAAAACCCATTTCAAACATCCAAGGATTTTTAGTAATTTTACCAAGTGGTGCAACTATCACCATAGATCTGTTTTAGAACATTTTCATCACCTTCACCAAGTAAGATCCTTCAGGGCCAATTTAGAGCTAATCACCGTTCCCACACTCAGCTCCCAGCAACCACTAATCGACTTTCTAGCTCTGTAATTGTCTTTTCTGAATACTCATATGAATGGTGTCATATGACATGTAGTCTCTGGTGTCTGGCTTCTTTCACCCAGCATAATGTTTTTGAGGTTTATGTAGCTGTTGCTACATAAATACCAGGAGTTCCTTCCTTTTTATTGCTGAATAATATTCCATTGTATGAATGGATCTATCACATTGCGTATGTCTAGTCACCAGTTGTTGGACAGTTTCATTTCCAGCTTTTTCTAACATACTCTACATTTTGCCATGTTACCCCTACTAGAATGTCAGTTCCATAGGGCTGGGATTTTTGCTGGTTTTATTCACTTCTGTGCCCCCAGCACTTGAACTGTGCTGGACACACAGTAGATACTCAATAGATTTTATTATAAAATTTATCATGTGCTGAGGGAATCAGAATAAAGATAATCTCAGAGAGTGGGAAGCAAGGGCTGTCTATGCTGGTCATTGAGCCAGGGGGAAGGGGACCAAGTGGCGAGGCTCCGTGGAGCTGGCAGTTAGGGCAGGCTCCTCTAAGGAATGGACTTTGGACAGAGGCCTGAGTGCACAAGGCTGATAAGGGCGTTTGTCATTATCTCAGGCCTAAGGACCAGCCCTGACTACCACTTCTGCGGGTCCAGCAGCCAGGTCGGCGGGGGGGAAGGGCTGGGCTGGAGAGGGACTCTCAAGGACACTTAGCCTCACAGCAATTGGAACAGATGACTCAGGCCCCCAACTCCTCCCTGAGCCTAATCTGGGCCCCACGCAGTGTGGGGAGGGAAGGCTGGGCTCCAGTGACTGTCCCTTCTACTAAGTGCTCCCTCCCCCAGGGTGAGGCCAAAGGGCTACACTTGGACGTGCGCTACACTGCCTGGGTTTGAATCTTAGTTCTAATCTGTTCATTACTGTTTCTGCTCCTCACCATCTTTTTTTTTTCTTCTTTTTTTGGCTGTGCTGGGTCTTCACTGTGGCACAGGGACTTTCTCTATTTGCGGCACATGGACTTAGTTGCCGTGCAGCATGTAGGATCTTAGTTCCCTGACCAGGGATTGAATCCATGTCCCTTGTATTGGTAGGCGTATTCTTAACTACTGGACCACCAGGGAAGTCCTGTCCCCCATCATCTTAACTGGTCCCTCAGTTTTCTCATCTGTAAAACAGGGAGAGCCACCATACCTACCTTTTACTTAAAAACCAAACACTCAAAGTACTGCTAGTAACTTGTGTGCAGGCATGGTTGTAGGAAACTAATCCGTTTGATTCTTACATCAACGCCATATGGTAGTTATCATTTACAGATGAGGCACAGAGAGGGGAAGTAACTTCCCCAGATCATTCTGTTGTTGTTTAGTTGATAAGTGGTGTCTAACTCTTTTGCAACCCCATGGACTGTAGCCTGCCAGGCTCCTCTGTCCATGGGATTTCCCAGGCAAGAATACTGGAGTGGGCTGTCATTTTTTACTCCAGGGTATCTTCCCGACGCAGGGATTAAACCTGCATCTCCTGCAATGGCAGACAGAGTCTTTACCACTGAGCCACCTGGGAAGCACTACTAGGTAATAAAGATGGACTTCAAATCATGAGACTGGTTCCCAGGTTCATGCTTTTCTTCCTTTCAGACTCTGCTCACCAGGCCAGAGGCAATGTTACAGTGAGTTAATGTACAAGAAGCCCTTGGAACAGCGCCAGGCACGAAAGTACACAAGGAGTGTCAGTATGATCATGGTACAGAGAGCATGCAGAGGCACCCTTTCTCTCATTTCTTCAAGTGCAAGCATCCGACCCTTTAGCGGAAGCTAGGTGGATTTCCCTGGTGGCTCAGACAGTAAAGGGTCTGCCTACAAGACAGGATTTGATCCCTGGGTAGGGAAGATTCTCTGGAGAAGGAAATGGGAACCCACTCCAGTACTCTTGCCTGGAAAATCCCATGGGTAGAGGAGTGTGGTAGGCTACACCCCATGGGGTCACAAAAAGTCAGACAGGACTGAGTGACTTCACTTCACTTTTCAACACTGCTAACACTGGGAGGATTTCCCCTCCCCAGAAATCCTCACTGGCCTAGACGCCTCTCCCAACCCCAAGTCCCTTGGACTGAAAGGAGATCAAACCAGTCAATCCCAAAGGAAATCAGTCCTGAATATTCACTGGAAGGACTGAAACTGAAGCTGAAGCTCCAATACTTTGGCCACCTGATGCCAAGAGTCGACTCACTGGAAAAGACCCTGATGCTAGGAAAGATTGAAGGCAGGAGAAGGGGACGACAGAGGACGACGAGATGGTTGGATGGCAATACTGACTCGACGGATATGAGTTTGAATAAGCTACAGGAGAAGGTGAAGGACAGAGAACCCTGGCTTGCTGCAGTCCATGGGGTCGCAGAATCGGACACGACTGAACAACACAGGGTGGGTGAGGTGTCGGGGAGCATAGCAGTTAACCGTACGCCTTCCCCGTTTCCCAGAGGACCAGTTGGGCGGTGCCGGGGAGGGGCAATGAGTCAGGGTTAAGGACTTTGAACAGAGGTCGGGTGGGGCTCCTCAGAACTTCCTGGCAGGCCCACTGCCCCTCCCCAAGGCCCGCCCCCTACCCTCGCAGCCCTGCTCCAGCGCTCTGGCCCTGCATACACACCTCTCACTACCATGGAGTTCGACCTGTCGGCAGGTGCGCTGCTGTGGAGTAGGGAGCTTGAGGGCCAGAATCAAGCCCAAGGGTCTGCCTCCAAGGGGGGCATTTTCTGCGCCTGCGCCAACCCATCCAATGTCTCTTTTCCCTGCAGCCGTGGAGCCCACCTCCAAGAAGCCCCAAGGGGCAGGCAAGGTGGGAGACCCCAAGCACAGCCCCCCCAAAGTTCAGGGCGGGTCAGCTGATCACCTAAAGGTAAGTCACCTCATTCCTGGGAATTGCTTGTTGACCCCAGGACCCTGCTTGGGGGTAATGGGAGCTGGGAAAGGGGTCCCCTCGCCTCACTGGTGTGCCTCCCAACTAGCATCACCACGGCCATGGCCACGGCCAAGGGAGCGCCTCCGATTCCAGCAGCAGCTCCAGCGATTCGGAAAATGAGGCGAAGGTAAGAGGCTTCCCCCTCTGTAGCGGGTGCCCGGCGCCCCAAGTGAGGGCGGAGTCCCAGCCCCGACCGCGGGCCGAGGACTCACAGGCGGAACCCTCTCTCCCCTCCTACCCCCACCGCTCCCGGCCCCACAGCCCAGCTCGGAGCCGCACAAGAGCGCCTCAGGCAAGGTCAAGAAGCCCAAGGTGAAAAAGGAGAAGAAGAAGAAGGAGGAAGGGAAGAAGAAGGCTTCCCACTGATGGGTCTGGGCGGGGCTTATTAAACCTTTGCTCGGCCTCCTGGTCGCCTTCTGGTTGCGAGGCGCCGCAAGCGGTCCCCGGGCCGGGCCTGCCCCCTGCTGGACATCGCGCGCCAAGGAGAAGCCGGCTACGCCGTGTCCGTCACGGTTTATTGTTTCTGGAACGGTGGCCGCCCTGCTGGGGGGCGGCCTGTGCAGCTGGAGATCTCAGCACCTCGGCGAGGGCGGGGAGGGTGGGAGGGGCTCGGGCTGCGGGGCGCCCCCAGTGGCCGGCAGGTGGCCGGGAGATGAGCTGTGGCGGCATCGCCGGTGGGGGTGAGGGGGCGGCGGCCGCCGGAAGCAGCAGCGGCGGGAGGCGTCGCGGGGCCGCTCTCACCGCACCAGGTGGAAGGTGAGCCAGTACATGAGCAGGGGCTGTGCCGCCGCCACAGCCATGGTCAAGTACATGCGCAGCTGGTTCCGCGCCCCACGCACCGGGATGCCCTCGGCCGCTGCCTCCGCCAGGATCTTCAGCCGCAGTGTCCGTATCTGGACCGGGGAGGGAGATCGCTCTTGAGCCCGGCCTCCTTCGGGACTGCAGGTTCCCCACCCCTTCCTTCATAGAGTGGCTGGGCTCAAGTCTGCTCCTGGGGAGCCTCGGGTTTCTCTTAGATCTCCTAACACACAGGGAGGACCTCCTTGTCCTCCCAGGCCTTAGGAGAAAACGTGAGGGTTCCAAACTCAACTGCCAAGCCAGAGCCTTAAGTTGGTGAAGTGGGCAACTTCAGTACGAACGCCGGGCCCAAGGGGATGGCCAGACTTGGCCCTTTGGCCACCATCAGCTTGTGCTGCACTTGACGACTTTTTAACACAAGCCAGAAATGCCATTTTTTCTCCCCAACTGTTTTGTTTAAACCGCCCCTAAAGTTGGACACGACTGAGCGACTGAACTGAAAGTTGTAAATAATGACATGTAAATTGAAGTTTATCTGTGGGGCAGATCTGGCCCACCAGTCACTAGCTTTTGCTCTCTGCTCCTCACACTTTTCATACGTTCATGGGGTTCTCATGGCAAGAATGCTGAAGTGGTTTGCCATTTCCGTCTCCAGTGGACCACGGTTTGTCAGAACCCGCCACCATGACCTGTCTCTCGGCTGGCCTTACACGGCATGGCTCATAGTTTCATTGAGTTACACAAGGCTGTGATCCATGTGATCATTTTGGTTAGTTTTCTGTGATTGTGGTTTTCATTCTGTCTGCCCTCTGATGGATGAAGATAAGAGGCTTGTGCAAGTTTCCTGATGGGAGGGACTGGATGTGGGGAAAACAGGAGTCTAGCTCTGGTGGGCAGGGCCATGCTCAGTAAATTATTAAATCCAGTTTTCTGCTGATGGGTGGGGCTGTGCTCCCTCCCTGTAGTTTGGCCTGCAGTGGCCCAGTCCTAGAGTCTGCAGTCTTTACGGTAGGTTATAGGCTCTATGGTAAGGGTAAGGGTGATCTCCTCGAAAAGGACTTATGCCAGCGTGCCACACACCTCCCGGGACTGCTACTATCAGGACCCTGCAGCAGGCCACTGTTGACCCACGCCTCCGCTGGAGACTCCCAAACACTCACAGGCAAGTCTGGCTCAGTCTCCTGTCGCCCAGGAGAAGGGGGCGAAAGAGGATGAGATGCTTGGATGGCATCAGTGACTCAATGGGCATGAGTTTAAGCAAACTCTGGGAGACAGTGAAGGACAGGGAAGTCTGGAGTGCTGCCATTCATGGGGTCACAAAGAGTCAGACATGACTGAACAACTGAACCACCTAACACTTGCTCACACTGATTCTCTCAGCACCCTGAAGTGGAATTATTATCACCCCATTTTACAAAGGGTTTCCCTGGTGGCTCAGTGGTAAAGAATCTGCCTGCCAAGCAGGAGACAGGTTCAATCCCTGAGTCAGGAAGATCTCCTGGAGGAGGAAATGGCAACCCATTTAAGTATTCTTGCCTGGGAAATCCCTTGGACAGAAGAATGTGGTGGGCTATACAACCCACGGGGTCACAAAGAGTCAGACATGACTTAGCAACTAAACAACAACAACCTTTTCAGAAAATGGGAAACATGTTTAAAGAGAGGAAGTGAGCTGCCCAGGAGCCAGCGAGGCCTGGGGTTAAAGCCAGGCCTGGTGTATCCCAGGGCTCCTAACCAGCCCTTCTATACCAGCTGAAAGGACTCTCAGAGAAGCTATTTCAAGGACACTATACTCTTTTCATCCTAAAGGAAATTCTGGAAGGAAAGCCCACCATACAAGAAAAGTGGAGTGACAGTCCACTGGCTGGCTCCTCCTCTCCCTTCAGCAACCCCCCAGACCCCCATCTCTTCTGGGAAGCTCTCTGGACCCCAAGGCTAGGGCAGCCACTCCAGGACTCCTCAGTTCACCAGTATGGCTCTGGGTCTAAACTCCCGCCTGACATCCCTTGCTTGGATGACCCTAGGGACCCCCAACTCTCCAGAAGGCCTGTGCCCAGAGTTCCACCCTCCCTTGAGCCCCAGCTCACCATGAACACAAAGATGGACACACAGCACCAGCCCAGCACCAGGTAGTAGCCGATCTTCCCAAAGAGCAGGCCCATGAGGACCCCACCAATCATCCTGTGGGGAGAGAGGGGGGGAAGGCTGGTCTGAGGACGAGGCCCCAGGGCTGGAGGCTGGCAGCGGGGAGGCAGAGGGGGTACTCACCCAACATACTTGTAGCCCAGGAAAGCCACCAAGTCGATAGTGCTGAGGTCTGTGTTGACAGTGATAAGGTAGAGGCTGAGCAGGATGGCCAGCACCTCCACTGTCAGCCAGGCCAACGCCGAGCTCGCCTGCAGCCCCAGGAGGTCGGGAGAGAACCTGCGACGCCCGAGCTCTGTCAGCCAGCTGGCTGGCCCAGACCTTCCCAGAGCAGGGGAGACAGCCTCTGGGGGCGGGGTGGGCGCTAGAGACCCGGCAGGGACCAAGATGGATGTGGGCCCTGTCCTGGAAATCCCATCCTGAGTAACAGACAGCCCAGAGAGGTCAGGCCGGGATGGGGGTAAGTACAGGGCGGGGCATGTGTGTGACCCCATGGGGAGGGAGAGTGTCCGAGAGGAGGGGCACTTGAGCTGAGGCTTGAAGGAGTAAGGAGCTGATAGGGGAAGGAGACCTCTGCCATATCCCCAGCCTCAACAATTCATGGCTGTAATGACAATGGTTTTCCATGCCACGAAGGTAATGAACAGGGGTCTGTGAGCAAGAGGTGGGGGCCTGACCCAGGCTGGAGGGTGGGGAGGCTTCCCTGAAGCAGTACCAGCACAGTGGAGACATGAGGAGTGGGGAGGAACACACTCCTCAGCAAAGGGAACCAGGTGTGCAAAGACCCTGGGGAGGCAGCCCAGGTCCTTGGCAGAAACAGAAAGAGGACCAGAGTGGCTCAGCAGAGTGAAGGGAAGGGGCAGAGAGAGACTGCAGGCGGGCAGTGATAGGCTCCGGAGCTGGGGCATGGTCTGGGGACAGCATCTGAGCAGGGGGCGGAGGGGGGTTGGCACGGCCAGGCCCACCTCTCAGACAAGACCTTCCTGTTGGAGTTGGGGTGCAGGGGGTGTGTGGGGGCCGGGCAGTTAGTTAGGAGAGGCCAGGGGAAGGCTAGATTCAGTGTCACCTGCCACAGGGTGGGGTGATGGGCTGCACATGAGTGGGGAAGAAGAAAGAGGCAAAGGCAACCCTGAGGGTACTGAGGGCTCTGTCTTGGGCCAACTGGATACACGATAGGACTGTTCTGACCCAGGGGAACCAAAGAGACCTTGATTGTCCCCCCCCATGCCGCAAACCCCACACCACTCAGCTGACCCCAGGCCTCTCTTACCTATCCTGGGTCCCCAGCGCCAGGCCAGCCACCAAGACGTAGGTGATGAAAGCCATGGCTGTGGGAGGCAGACACACAGACACTGGTCAGAAGAAGAAGGACCATCGGGGCCTCCAGGCACCTAAACGTCTGCCCAAGACAGGCCCGCCCGGAGGGAGGAGGTCGCCGGGTGGAGGTGGGTGGGATGAAACCTGGAATGTAGAGGTCAGGAGCGTTGACGTCAAAGCGGGGGGCCACCGGCGTGTCCTGCTGGTACTGCACCTCCCAGTCCTGTGGGGAGAGTGGGGGGAGCAGGCAGGACCTGGAGCAAGGTGCCTGCCCCCCTGCAAGCCCCCTCTCGGGGCCAATCTGTCTAGCCTGCTCCTCAGTCTCCTTTACCCCTGCCCATCATGTGCCCTGGGGGGCCATGCTCACCTGGTGTAGGTAGGGAAAGACGAGCAGGCCCAGCTTTTTGCCCACGTACATGGTGTCCACAGCGAAGTAATACTTGAGCTTGGTGACAGGGATGAAGCGGTCGATCTGGGGAGGCAGAGCTCAAACCTGAAGCCCTGGCCCCACAGCCCCCGCCTGGCCCCCCAACTCCCACCAGCCCGGCCCACTCACGTTCTTATCCACCAGCTCCTTGCCCTGCGCAGCGAGGCTGCTCCCATAGGCCATGGCCATGTTGGACACAGGATCAGCCAGGAAGGCCCCCTGGGGCGAGGCGGAGGCTGCAGGGTAGCCCAGGCCACCGGGCACCCTCTGGGCCCCATAGCCCCGGCTCTGGGATGAACTCGTGTCATCAAAAAGCTGGTGGGGGTCAGCCATGCCTGGCTGGGACACAGGAACCCTCCGCTTCGAGGCTGCAGGGGAAGAAGGGTGGGAGCCTCATTCATTTGTCAGAAGCTCTCCCTCTGGCTCCTGCTACAGTGGGGTGCTGGTTTTCACGTCAGATGGGTTATCTAACCAACTGTGGTATTGGAGAAGACTCTTGAGAGTCCCTTGGACTGCATGGAAATCAGTTCTGAATATTCATTGGAAGGACTGATGCTGAAGCTGAAACTCCAATGCTTTGGCCACCTGATGTGAAGAACTGACTCACTGGCAAAGACCCTGATGCTGGGAAGGATTGAAGGCAGGAGGAGAAGGGGATGACACAGGATGAGATGGTTGGATGGCATCACCGACTCGATGGACATGAGTTTGAGCAAGCTCCGGGAGTTCGTGATGGACAAAGGAGGCCTGACGTGCTGCAGTCCATAGGGTCGCAAAGAGTCGGACACGACTGAACGACTGAACTTAACTGAACTTAGGGTTGTCCAGTCAGGTCTGGGTGGCCTCTGCCATCCATCCATCCATCCTTCCAAATAACGATGATGATGATGACAGTGATGGCCACTATGTACTGGGGTTGACTGCACAAAGTCCTGTACTAAGCATTTTACAGCAAGACAGACTGTCTAGACAGACAGTCTGTCTTCCTGTTCCCTCTTAATCATTCAGCTCCAACCGCAGGGGCCTATTGCTCACTGAACACAACAGGCACCTTCCATCTCAGGCCCTCTTCACTGGCAGTTCCTTTGAAGCTCTTGCTTCAGACACCCTCAGGACTCTCTCTTCCCCTTGAAGTCTTGGCTCCCTGGGACCTTCCCCAACTATCCTGTCTACAGCTGCATCTCCCTGGGTAACACCCCCCATTCCTTTTCTGCACTTAATTTGTATCTATGGAACTCAGCACCAGCTGGCATACTAGCTATTTAATTTCTCTTGTTTCACTGTCTCCCCACCAAGGTAAAGAGCTCTGTCTTGTTTGTGGCTGAAGCCCTAGCCTCTAGAACAAGGTTGGAGTAGATGCTTGATTAAAAAAATACCTGATGAATGAGTAAATGGCCATTCCCACTTTACACATGTGGAAACTCAGGCTTAGACGCTAAATGGGGACTTCCCTGGTGGTCCAGTGGCTGAGATTCTGTGCTCTCAATGCAGGGGGGCCTGGGTTCGATCCCTGGTCGGGGAACTAGATCTCACGTGCGGCAACTAAGACCTGACTTAGCCAAGTAACTAAATAGATGAATAAATAAAGAGAGGCTAAATGACTTGTGTAAAGGGAGTGACAGAACAGGATTCCATCCGAGGTCGACCTGTTAAATGTTATAATAATTAAGCCCCAACTGACCACTGAAATCACATCAGGCCATGTTCTAAACACTGTGGATGAACTCATTTAATCCTCACAACAACCCATTCTGTGCTGGTGATACCATCATCCCATTTTATAGATGCTGCTGCTAAGTCGCTTCAGTCGTGTCTGACTCTGTGTGACCCCATAGATGGCACCCCACCAGGCTCCCCCGTCCCTGGGATTCTCCAGGCAAGAACACTGGAGTGGGTTGCCATTTCCTTCTCCAATGCGTGAAAGTGAAGTCGCTCAGTCGTGTCCGACTCTTTGCGACCCAATGGACTGTAGCCTACCAGCCTCCTCCATCCATGGGATTTTTCAGGCAAGAGTACTGGAGTGGGGTGCCATTGCCTTCTCCTTTACAGATGGGATGCCCCCAAAGAGGTTCAGGTCCTTGCCCAAAATCATACAGATAGCATGAAGCAGAGCTGGGTCTCAAGTTTTCCAAAGGTCCCTCTGCTTCATATGGGGAACAGGCTGGGGAGGCCGGGACAGGGAGAGGAGAGGAAGGAAGCGAGAAGATGGTCTAGGTAGGAGAGATGGATGAGATGGGCATTGCGGCGTAGGGGGGGTCGCTGATTCTGAATGAATCTGGAGGTAGGGCAGGATTTCGGGAAGTGTGCTTGGCTGGGGGAGGGTAAGGAAGAGGGAGGAGTCCACATCGTCTTTCCAGATTCTGATCTGAGTGGGTGGGGTGCTGTCTACAGAGATGGGGAATATGAAGAGGGAGGATCTGAACCCAGCGCTCTGGCTCCAGCACCCCAACCCAAAGCGATGCCTCCACAGCAAATTTACTGAGCGCCTCCTCTGTGCCAAGCGCCATGGTGGGCAAAGGGCAGTAGGATAACAATGGGATGGGGGAGAGGGGTCAAATAAGCCACATCACGGCTTTCTTCGCACCTCCATTTTCTTTTTGGTGGAAAGGTGTCCGCTCTCTGGGGCAAACTGACACTCATAAACTGCTCAGCCCCTGGCCTGGCCCATAGAAGAGCAATCCATCTCATCACCTGCCATCAGTTATCAGCCCCTCAACTCTTCCTCTTCGTTATGTGTAGCCTGAGAACAGACCCAGGGAAGTCCTCGATCTCAAAGCCAATAGCGCCGGCCCTGGCCCACTTGTCCCTGAGCACCACTTCTCTTTCCCTCTCCCACTCCTGGCCAAAGGACTGGTTTCCTGAAAGCTTGGGCATAAGCCCTTCCTTCCTCTTTGTCACCACCTCTGACCTTGGCAGTTGGGGTTCTGCTCTCACTGGTCCCTTAAATGTACCTGCACCACCAGGCCGGGGCTGTTATTCCTCTCTGCTCGGACTCAAGGCCCTTGGCAGCACTGAGGTCCTTGCCACAAATGCCAACCTCTGACTCAGTATCTGCTTTCTTGGCTTCTGAGACACCGTACTACCTTTTTCTCTCTCCTGTCGGAGTCCCACAAACATCGACTGAGCCCCTCTGTGTGTTAGGCTCTGCTGGCAGGCAAAGTGGATACAGCAGTGAACAAAAGGGAACAGCTCATGCCTTTATGGAGCTGATGGTCTGATCAGTCCCTCAGTCACTGATTTCTCTCCAGCTCCCCGAACTGTGTGACCCAATTTTTCACCCTTACCCTTCTCTCACCTAGGGCAATCTCACCACACTCCTGGCTTTCAAAACCACCCACCTGATGCCCTGGGCTGTCTCTAGCCACCATATCCTGCCACAGCCCTCTGGCTGCCCCTGGGCCTTTACCTCTGACATTGGTTCTCACCCACCATGTCTCAATGTTACCCTCCTTTCTCAGATTCTGTCATCTTGCATCTGAATTAAATGTCCTACCAGGTTCCCCTGTTCATCCTTGGGCCCAGCAGAGAGTATTTCATGCCCTCTGCCTAAGATCATCGCCCACTGCACTGAGAATAAAACCCAAATGCCTATGAGGCCCTGCATGTTCAGCCCTGCCAACCAACCTGGTTTGTTACCTCTCTTGGGACTCATTCCACCTGGCCACAAGGGCCTCCACCTCTCGGGCCCTGACCCTGCCAAGCTCCTCGCCTCCTCAAGCTTTAGAAGAGACAGTGCTATCACCCTGGAACACGTTCCCACAATTAACACTGGCCAATAGAGCTCCTGGCCTCAGCTCAAAAGACTCCTTCTCAAGAGACCTTCTTTATCCTCCATATGAAGCCCTAGCCCTACCTTGCTCTTTCTCATAATATCCAGTAGTTCTTTTTTCTCTTTTAAGCAGTTAACACAATTTCTAAATCTATCTTCATTTGTCTACTTGTTTCCTCAGCACAAGCCTCCCAGGCTTTTCCCTCTCATCACAAATCCCCTTCTCATTCCTCATCAGCTGTATCTCTTCCAGGAAGCTTCACTGACACGGCAGGGCTGGGTCAAGTTTCCTAATCTGGCTAACACACACCTCCATCCCAGTCATAAGCTCTCTGACTGTGCTTCCCCCATCCCAGCCCTGAGCCCTACGCCTGCACATAGCTCCATCACACTAGACTGTTGCTGTCTTCCGCTTTGTACTGGTAGCTCCATGAAGACAGGAAGCAGGACTGATGGGCACATCTGTGTCCCCAAGGTCCCCTACCAGAGGGCCAACCAGATATCTTAACAAAGGTTGAAGGGAGGAATGCAGGCATCATGACTTGAGGCCTACTCAACTGCCCCCCCACCCCGCCCCCCGCCCCATCAATTTCCAATTTACTCCCTTTACAGTTCTAATTACTTCCCAAATTATCTTGCTGACTAGTTTACTTCCGAGTTTAGTGTCTGTCTTTCCACTAAATTCTGCGCTGTAAGTTGTCAAGTTGTAGGCTACCACTGGGTATTCAAATTCCATCAGCACAGGGCCTGGCACAAGTGAGTTGAAGCAAGATACGCTGAATGAATAAACCAGATACACGGACACTCCTGGAGATGAAGAGGAACTTAGAAATGCGCAGACACGAGAAAGCAGCACAGTAAATCCAGGTTCAAATCTTAAATGAGGAGTAAACACGGCCCTCTGTGATCACGTAGGGCTATAAGACTATAAATGCCTTCCTATGGTGCGTGGGCAACCGCGCAAGGCCACGGAAGGGTGGAGAGCGGCCAGAAGGCTAACTACAAATGAATGGAAGTCGCGTTTTTCTGCACATCACATAATATCTTGCCCAAACTTGTTTTCTTCTAAAGGAATTTCCTAAGGAGAAGAAGAATCGACCCCAACGCGCCCCCTACCCGACCTGGCATCCCTGCGCTGTGCACACCTCGTAGCTCCCTGACCTCGTGACCTCTGACCTGTGGCTACCTCGCCAACCGCCGAGGCGGCCCCGCCACGCCCCGCCCTCTCGAATGCTTCGGTCGGCCACGTACGCCACTTACGCTGCCGGGGCGTCCCCACCGCCGCCAAGCCTGCCGGGTTCATCTTTCGCCGCCGTATCCACCGCCGCCGCAGCCGCCGCCCCAGCCACGGTTCGAAATGTGCCCGCCCGGCTCCCGTAACCACGCCCTACCGGCAACACGGCAGCCAATGGGCGTCTCGATCGCGCAAAAGCCACGCCCTCTCACGGAGGCCTAGAGAAGTTGGCGGTAAGAGGAGAGTTTGGAGGCCGGTGACGTAAGGCAAGTGCCAGGCCTGCAGGGCCAGGAGGGCGGAGCCGGGAAGAATCCGTGGAGTGGGAGGTGTCGTGCATGCTGGGAAATGTAGGTGTCGCGCGAAGAGGCCGATGGGAAATGGAGTTCTCTGTAAAAAGCGATCAATTTAGCTCCTGAGCGTACTGGGAAGCCAGAGAAGAGTATGGAGCAGGAGGACACACATTTGTATTCCCCAGCGGCTAAGTGGAGTTGTGCGGGCTCTGGGGCTTATACAGTTTTGCCAGACTTTCGGTATTAAAGTGATTATTTAGAGTGACAAAAGGACATCCAACAAGTTAGATGGGAAGAACCAGTTGTCTTTTCTTGAGGTGTATTGTTGAAAAACAAAATTAAACAGAGAAAATATGAAGACCTAACGAGTTTTATTCAACAACTTATGAATTAGGCAGCCTCACATCTAGTAAATAGGAGGGAGTTTGTAGGAATTGTACAAAACGCAGGGTTTTTATGAAAGGAGGCAAGGAAGTTATTAACAAAAGAAAAGAAAGAATTGTTTCAGGCCAGGTCACCTTCTTTTAGGGGGAAGGTGAGAATCTATCATGTAGAATACTTCTACTCTTGTAGGTGGGAGTTGAGGGTGGGAGTGGGGAGTGTAGAAATGGAGAGGTCCCATATGATAGATTACCTTACTGGTGCTGACCAGGAAATTCCAAACTGGCTGATTAAGATTACCTTCCTGGGGAAGGACAAAATTGCAGCTAGGTCAGATATTAAAATCTAGGTTTGGTATCATGGGGCTTCTTTGGTTGCTCAGCTCTTAAAAGAATCCACCTGCAATGCAGGAGACCTGCACTGGGTTTGATCCCTGGGTTGGGAAGATCCCCTGGAGAAGGGAAAGGCTACTTACTCCAGCATTCTGGCTTGGAGAATTCCACAGACTGTATAGTCCGTGGGGTCGCAAAGAGTCGGACACGACTGAGCGACTTTCACTAATGTGTTGGTATCATGGGCTTTAGCACAAGGGACACATTTGGGGTCTCTGGTTTTCTTTTTAACACTATCTTTAGACATTTCCCCCCAAATTCATAAAAATGCTCCTGTGTTTTAACCTGGTTTCCCAAAAACACTATAACCCTCCGCAACTGAGCGCACACAGGTGCACCTGCTAGTGAGGAGCCCTGAAAATTGTTACCTTAGTTTCTCCTGTGTCTGCCCTCTGTCTCTCCCTGGTTAACTCTGTCTCCTCCTCTTTCTCCCCCTCAGCCTATCCTTTTCTGTCCCTCAGTTCCTCCAGTTATCTCAGGCAAAGATAATGGTAGAAATGACTTCTGAGTAGTATTCCGGAAGGATGTCAGCAAGTGACCCTGTCACTGTGGCTTTCCCTTTCCTCCTGTGAGACATTGTCTTTTCTGGGGAACTTGAGACTGTTCTGGTCTCTCAGTTATGAGTCCTGGCTCCACAGTCCTGTAGGCATCGCCCTCCCAGCCCCTGTCTCTCTGCTTGCCTCATCACAGCCCCTGACCCTCTGGTCTGTCACTCTGTTGAAGTGCTGGGAGCCCCCTGAGGGCAGGACCCAGGACAGCCTTGGTCACTGCTGTTTCCCTGGCATCAACCAGGAAAGGGCCGGGCACAAAGTGGGCGCCGAGTAAAGATTTAGTGACTAGCTAAGGGGTTGCTAAGAGTCGGATACAACTGTGCCACTTCATTTTCACTTTTCACTTTGATGCATTGGAGAAGGAAATGGCAACCCACTCCAGTGTTCTTGCCTGGAGAATCCCAGGGACGGGGGAACCTGGTGGGGTGCTGTCTATGGGGTCGCACAGAGTCAGACACGACTGAAGCGACTTAGAAGAAGCAGCAGCAAGGATCCCCAGTCTGTGAGGGCACAGGTGACACCTGGCCCTGTGGTGCCCCCTTTGTGGCGCCCCGGCCAGGTGATTTATTCCCACTCCAGAACGCACGACTTGACAAGTGGATGGAGGGCTGGATTTCAGTTTGTCCCTCTGGCCCCTCAGCCAAGCGCCCGGGTGCGGCGCAGTCGGGCAGCGACTCGTCGGTCCGCGGGCGTAAAGGAGTTTTCGGATTCTCTCTGGCATAGGGAGCCGCCCGCTAGGGGCAGGGAGCACCCTGCGGGTCTCCTAGGTCCGTGAGCGCTGGGCTCCTCCCCCTCGGTGCCCACACCTGGCGGTGGGGCGTGCCTCAGTTTCCTCCACCTCCGCCCCTCCCCTTTTTTTCTCTTCTTCCTCTTTGGGTCGCTGGTGGCAGCGCGTCGAGCACTCCCGGAACTGAAGCCCGGCGCCGGACGATCGGGAGGCGGGGGCCACGTCAGCGGGGCGGCTGGGGGCTCCGCGGGCCGGCCGGTTGAGCTATGCGGCGGGGCGCGCTCCTGGCGGGCGCCCTGGCAGCGTACATCGCGTACCTGGTGCTGGGCGCGCTGCTGGTGGCCCGGCTGGAGGGGCCGCACGAAACCCGCCTCCGAGCCGAGCTGCGGATGCTGCGGCAGCAGCTGCTGCGGCGCAGCCCGTGTGTGGCCGCCCCTGCCCTGGACGCTTTCGTGGAGCGGGTGCTGGCGGCCGGACGGCTGGGGCGCGCCGCGCTCGCCAATGCCTCCGGGTCTGCCAACGCCTCGGACCCCACCTGGGACTTCGCCTCGGCTCTGTTCTTCGCCAGCACGCTGGTCACCACCGTGGGTACGTGAGCGCCGCCCTGAGCCCCCGGCCCACGAGGACCCGGGACCCCCTGCTTCCCCTTGCCTCCCTAGGGACCCCAGAGCCACCACGAAAGTACCCCGATCCCAGCAGATCATTCTCAGTTAACTTTGAGCCCAGGATCCCCTCAAAACCCCTTGATGAGAACCTGGGACCCACACTTGTGGGATCCTCCACCTTGGGAAGTCCCCATCCAGACCTTTCCTCCCAGTAGGAAGTCCTGTAGTTCGCTTTGGGTCCAGGATCATCCTCAGAGTACCTTCTGGCAAGCATCTAGGGCTCCCTTCCTCTGCCTTAGCCACCTTGGAAACCTGGGTCCAGTCCCCTCTGGGCCTAGAACAATCCTCAGAGACCTTTGAGAACCCAGGGCCCTCTGCCTGAGACCCTCTCCCCTTTAGCCCCCCAGGACCTCCGCCCTTCTCTCTGGCTCAGACCTCCATCCCCTCCAACACTGTCTCCTGATTCTGCAAATATATCCTTCTGGGATATGTCCTTCCGGAAGCTTTACCCCAATCTCCTCCTGACCCTGGTGGCCCAGTGAGGACCCTGAATCTCCAGACCCTCTCCAGGCACTGTCACTAAAGACCTTACTGCCAGGAGAGATCCCTCAGCAGAGACCCAGGGAATCCATCTCAGACTTCCACCCCTCTGGACCTAGACCACTCCCCAGCAAGGGCCCCTGCCCTCCTCCTGACCATTGTCATACTTCCCTGCAGGTAGCCCTGACTCTAGACGCAGGACCCCTCTTCACATCCCAGTCCTTCTTGGCATCTCCTTTGTATTGGGGGAGCCCTCAATGCAGGGCTTCCCTTCCATTAGGGACACCCCTGTTCCCTCTAAACCTGTGATTTCCAATTCTGCAGCCCTCAGCTGTGGAAGTGTGGGAGAGAACTCGAGCCCCTTTCAGGAAGAACCACTGACTTTCTAACCGGAAGGTCCTCACCCAGGACTTCCACTCCTCCAGTCCCAAGACAGCTCCAGCGAAAACCCCTAGTGTTTTTCAGACCAGGGACTTCCCATGGGGGCCTCTATTTATTTTGACCTCTCCACCCAGCATGTGGGATTTAACCTGTGCCCTCTGCAGTGGAAGCTCAGAGTCCTAATCACTGGACGACCAGGGAATTCTATAGGGGCCTCTTTGAATGTGACAACCCTAGCTGAGACTGTCAGCAATCTCTGGTCCCTGATGCTCCTTGTAAGAGCCCCTAAATACCTGGAACCCCAATGCTGGTCACACATGCTATCCTTGAGACAAGAATCCACCCCCCCCCAACCAGGGTACCAGCCCAGAGGCTCTACTCTCTGAACCTGCTGCCCCTGCCCCTAGACTCCCCCTGTCCACCATGAATTTCCCAAGAAAGGGAACCTCCTTGGGACCTGGGACCCCTTTAGTCTCCTCCAGACCCACAGCTGGAACCTTTTGCCCCAACTCTGTCCCAGCCTGGTTTGGACTCTCCCTCCATCAAGGATGCTCCAGGCTCTTTGTACCCCAGAACCCTCCCCACTATTCACTCAAGACCATTACCACTTTTCACCCTGGACACTCTCAGCCAGGACATGAGACACACACCCCCTCCCATCATCCCCTTAGCATTGTCTCCCCCCATCATGTTGCCTCAGGCATCCTTGGGCTCAGAAGCCCCCTCTACCTAAGAACACCCCCTCCTAATCCCATTTGTAATACCACTGGTGCCTGTCCCCCTTTTTCCTCTGGACCCAGGACCCAGCCCCAAACCAGGATCTGTTTCAAATCAGGACACTGACCTCTGATTTCAGATTGCTAACTGGACCCCACAGATCCCCTTCTGTGGACTCCTACAGCCTCAAGGAGGACCAACACACCCCTCCCTCAGCCCTACCTGGGAAATCCCTCACCTCAACGCTCCTCAGACCTGGAAAATCCCTTTGTTTGTCAGGCTCTGCTGGTCCTCCCACAACCCCTCCCCAGCCCCCAAACTTCCTCTTTGCCTCTTTGCTAAGATCTGGCTTCCCAGGAGACTCAAATGGTAAAGCATCTGCTTGCCAATCCAGGAGACTGAGGAGATGCAGGTTCAATCCCAGGGTTGGGAAGATCCCTTGGAGAAGGAAATAGCAACCCACTCCAGTATTCTTGTCTGGAAAATTCCATGGACAGAGAAGCCTGGAGGGCTCAACTGTCCATGGGGTCGCAAAGAGTTGGACATGGCTTGGTGATTCAGCATGCTAGGATTTGGACTGGGGAGGGGTCTGGGGCTCAGCTAGCCCACATACCTAACTCCCCATCCCTACGGACAGTAGCCTTTGCCATTTGTCACCGTGAGGCCCTTTTGTCACTGTCAAGTGGATCAGCAAACCAGGCCACAGCAGCTGGGCTGGATCTCACAGACGCTGCCCACTTGCTGGCTGGGCCTGCCCAACCTGCTTCGGGGCTTCACTCTCCCTGTCTCCTCCTAGATCCTGGCTTCTGAGAAGTCATCCCAGGCAGGACAGGTGAAGAAGCCAAACTCAAGGCAGGCACAGGTTCAGATTCCTGTTCAGCCACTGCTGATCTCTAGTCTTCTGTGTCCTCCGTCATCTGTAGAATGGGGATAATTACACTCCCTACTTCACAGGAATAGTAAGAACTGGTAGAAGACTTAACCACACCACATATGGACTTTACTCACTCATCGCAATAAGCCTTGTGAGCCAGGTGCTGTGTGCGGTCCTATTTCTTAGCAATAGAATCTGAGGCCCAGAGAGGTTGGACAGCTTGCCCAAGGCCACACAGCTAGGAAGTGTAGAGTGCAGATTTGAACCGAGGCTGTTAGGCCTTGGAGTCCCATGCTCTTTTTTTAAATAAAAAAAAATTTTTTTTTAAATTTTGGATGCGCTGGGTCTTTGCTGTGGCACGTGGTGTGGTCTTTCTCTAGTTGCAGCAGGCAGGCTTCTCTTGTTATGGCATCAGACCTTCTCTAGTTGTGAAGCGTGGGCTCCAGAGCATACAGGCTCAGTAGTTGTGGCACATGAAGTTTGTTGCCCTGTGGCATGTGGGATCTTAGTTCCCCAACCAGGGATCGAACCCAAGTCCCCTGCATTGGAAGATGGAGTCTTAATCACTGTACCACTAAGGAATTCCCCAGAGTCCCATGCTCTTAACCAGTGCACCACACTACTCCTTAGGCTTCCATGCATGATGAAGGGTGATACATGTATATTGTAAAAAAAATTTCTGACATTCCTTAAAAATGGTAAGTTATTGCAGTAGGGGAGAGAGATTGACTTCAATTCAGAGTATAGCAAAAATAGCTGGAGATTTAGAGCTGAGAGCAGAAGGAGGGGACTAGTGGATGGAAAAGTACTAAGAGGGGATATGGACGCTAGGTGGATTCTTGCTAAATTGGCTTAACAGGATTCCTGTTAAAGACAGCCAAGGACTTCAATACAAGTGGTGGATAATGAGAAATTTGATCAGATGTCAAGTGTGGGGGATTCTCCCTAAATAAACTTAGTGGCATTGTTGCATCCAATTCTTTTCGATCCCATGGACTGTAGCCTGTCAGGCTCCTCTGTCCATGGAATTCTCCAGGCACAAATACTGCAGTGGGTAGCCATTCCCTTCACCAGGGCATCTTCCTGACTCAGGGATTGAACCTACATCGCCCACACTGCAGGCAGATTCTTAACTTAGGATTCCTGCTAAAACTGGGTTTAATCATGAAGAGAACTCAGAGGGGCCTGACTCAAGTTTGGTCAAGCAGGAAGGCTGTGTCCATGAGACATGCCAGTAATAATAACCGAGATTGACAGAGCCTCATTTATCATTAGGGCTGTTGGTGAAACCGGGAGCCCTGAATATATCTAGAGAAATGGAAAACCCAACAACATTCAGAGAGGCCTCTCCCACAGCGTTCCTGGGCTTGTCACAGGCCCTAGTCTTCTGAGAAAGATCTGAGGCCTGGAGCTGGTTCAGGCGGCCTTGCTGCGGTTGAGGCCAGGGCTGGAGGAGTTGGCCCGCTTGGAACTGGGAATGCAGAGAAGGAGCGAGCATCACAGTCTTGCTGACTCTTTCCATGACTATGCTAGGTGCCCTGTCCCAACCTGTACTCAAGGAAGGGATCATTTATGAGGCCATTTTCAAGTACTCTGAGGAAACAGGCTCAGAGAGAAGTCACTTGGCCAATATCACTCAGGGACCAAATAACAAAGCACTACTTTGAACTCAACTCTTGGAAGTAGCAAGTTGAGGCTCATGGCCCACTTTCTATTCTTCTTTCTTTCTTTTTTTAAATATTCACTAGTTTTTCAAAAATATTTGTTTATTTTTTTGGCTGCCCCGGGTCAAAGTTGGGGCACAAGGGATCTTCGATCTTCTTTGCAGCATGCAAACTCCTAGTTGTGGCATGTGGAATCTAGTTCCCTGACTAAGCATCGAACCCCAGCCCTCTGCATCTGGAGTCCAGAGTCTTAGCCCCTGGACCACCAGGGAAGCCCCCCTGCCCCCAACTCTATTCTAACTCTGATTTTTTCTGTTTATAAGGATTTCATGGCATCTGCAAACCTGTTCTTTCAGCCAGGCTGCTGGAGTTTCTCCATCAAAATCCTTGTATTAATGAAGCTTGGAGCCATAAGTGATAAACCTCAAATAACAGTTGCTTAAATATAATGGGAGTTTATTTCTTGCTCACGTTCAAGGGAGTCAGTCCAAGACCAAATTGGTGCTGCATGGTCAGAGACCCTCAGGTTCCAATATAACTCTCAGCCAGGCGCAGTTTCTCTTCCCAAGTTCATCTCATGGTCCTAGATGGCTGCTCAGCTCCAGCCTTCCTGTCTGTGATCTAGTCAGCAGGAGGAGGGAGTAAAGAAGGGAGATAGGCATCTCTATCTTTAAGGACACTTTCTGAAGTTACTTGCTTGTTTCATCTATATCTCCTTGGCCATAAATTATTCCAGACCGCATCTAGCTGTCTTTATTCCCAGTAGCCACATATCCAGCAAGATCTAGAGGATCCTTTATTTTTCCCTAGGTTTTTTTTCTTTTAAACTGGGAAGAAATACACATAAAATTTACTATCTTAACCACTTTTAAGTGTACAGTTCAGTGGTATTAGGTATATTCATATTGTTGTGCAACCATTGCCAGCACCCATTTCCAGAACTCTTTTTACTTCTATTTTTTAAATATTTATTTATGTATTTAGGCCGCATCAAGTCTTTGTTGTGGTATAGGGGCTTCTCTTTAGTTGTAGTACACAGACTTAGTTGCCCCAAGGCATGTGGGATCTTAGTCCCTCAGTGGGACCAGGGGTTAAACCCACATCCCCTGCATTGGAAGGTGGATTCTTAACCACTGGATCCCCAGGGAAGTCGCCAGAACTCTTTGGATCTTGCAAAACTGAATCTATACCCTTGTATATGCTAACTCCCCACTTGCGACGCCTGGCAACCATTGTTCTACTTTCCGTCTCTGTGATTTTTTTTTAATGTTTATTTATTTTTTAAAATTAATTCGTTTATTTGGCTGTAACCAGATCTTAGTTGTGGCACACGTGATCTTCAGTCTTTGTTGCTGCCTGCAAAATCTTTAGTTGTGACATGTGGGATCTAGTTCCCTGACTGGGGATCAAATCCAGGCCCCCTGGTTGGGAGCGCACTGAGTTTTAGACAGTGGACCAAGTCCCCTGTCTCTGTGATTTTGGCTGCACTAAGTGCCACATATAAATGGAATTGCAGAAGCTTTGTCTTTTTGCAACTGGCTTATTTCACTTAGCACAATATCCTCAAGATTCATCCATGTTGTAGGCTATGTCAGAATTTCCTTCCTTCAAAGCCTGAATAATATTGCATTGTTTGTACTTACATTTTGTTGATTCATTCACCCATCGGTGGCCACGAGGGTTGTTTCCACCTTCTGACTATTGTGAAGGATGCTGCTATGAACATGGCTGTGCAGGTGTCTCTTGAGCCCCTGCTTTCAATTCCTTTGACTATATAAAAGCCAGGGGGGAGACTTCCCTGTGGTCCAGTGGCTAAGACTCCATGCTCTCAATGCAGGGGGCCCGGGTTCAATTCCTGGTCAGGGAATTAGATCCCACATGCTTCAAATAAGAAGACCTGGCTTGATCAAATAAATAAATACTTTTTTGTTGTTGTTTTTTTTAAAAAGTTAGAGCCAGGGGATCCTTTTGTGTGGAAGATAGGCTCAGGGGAAAGCCTGCTCATATGGGCAATGCTTTCACACTTTCTTATGGACCACAAGGCTGGATCTGTGGTCTTTTGGGCAAGACATTTTACTGTCAACATGAATCAGGCCCCTTACCACCCCAGTCATATCTCTGACCCTTTGGTTTGATTTATTTGGGAAATTACGCATTGCCAAAGTGAGCCAGTTTCACCAACACCTGAATTCCCCTTTGTCGTATTTCTGTTTGCAGAACTCACACCCATACTGACCTTCCTGTGTTCCCACAGTCCTCCAAGAGCACGGTGGGGCTTGTCACACCCATTTAAAAATTGATTTATTTCTGGCTGCCCTGAGAATTGATTTATTTCTTCGTTGCTGCACGTGGGTTTTCTTTAGTTGAGGAGAGGGGGCTACTCTCTATTTGTGATGTGTGGGCTTCTCATTGTGGAACATGGGCTCTAGGGCATGTGGGCCCTTCCCCTGATAGAACCTGCATCCCCTGCAGGGCGTGTGCTGCCCTGTTGAATTGTGTGGCGTCCCGTGGGTCACCAGACAAAGTGCTTTGACCTGAGATGGAGCCACAAGAGGGCCCTGAGCAGGGGAGGGACATGACCTGACTCCCGTGTTCACAGGGTCCCTCTGGCTGCATCGGGGGAGAAGGGAGACCAGGGAGGAGGCTGCCGGTAGAACAGGACCAGGATGAAGCCTTGGGTGGAGTGAGGGGGAAAGTGGGTAGGTTTGGGCTCTGTGCAAAGGTTGAGACAACAGAGTGGATGTGAGTGACGAGGGAGCTGAGGATGACACCAGGCTCTCAGCCTGAGCCATGGGGAGGGTGGAGGTGCCATCACCGGAGATAAGAGAGTCTGGGAGGGGTGGCTTTGAGACTGAAATTAGTCCTCAGTTTAGAGCAATCACAGACTCCAGAGTGGATGCTGAGTGGGCCGAAGGATTTCCCCCTGACTCCCGCAGGCTACGGGTACACGACGCCACTGACCGACGGGGGCAAGGCCTTCTCCATCGCCTTTGCGCTCCTGGGCGTCCCAGCCACCATGCTGCTGCTGACCGCCTCTGCCCAGCGCCTGTCACTGCTGCTCACCCACACGCCCCTGTCCTGGGTGAGCCAGCACTGGGGCTGTGCCCCCCGGAAGGCAGCCCGCTGGCACCTGGCCATCCTGCTGGGGGTCGTGGTGACCGTCTGCTTCCTGGTGCCAGCCGCCATCTTTGCCCACCTTGAGGAAGCCTGGAGCTTCCTGGACGCCTTCTACTTCTGCTTCATCTCTCTGTCCACCATCGGCCTGGGTGATTACGTGCCGGGAGAAGCCCCCGGCCAGCCCTACCGGGCTGTCTACAAGTTGTTAGTCACAGGTGAGTGGGGTGGCTGGCTGGGGACTGAGGGCTGGTGTGCGGGTGACCTGGCCCTGTCCCAGAGGGATGAGGCATTGAGAGTCACAGCCCCATCCTGGGGGATCCCACAGCCCCATGGCCATGATCTGGGCAATCTGGGTCCACTCATTGCCTCTCTGCCATCTCTGCAGTCTACCTCTTCCTGGGCCTGGTCGCCATGGTGCTCTTGGTGCAGACTTTCCGCCGTGTGTCTGACCTTCACGGCCTCACAGAGCTCATCCTGCTGCCCACTCCGTGCCCCACCAGCTTCGCGGAGGAAGATGACCGGGTGGACATCCTGAGCCCCGAGCCCGAGCCACACCAGCAGCTCACAGCCGGCTCGCACGTGGACTACGCCTCCATCCCCAGGTAGCTGGGGCAAGTGTCGGGGCAGCTGCAGACCAGGCCTGTGGCTGAGGGGCCCTTGGGACTGGAACCGATGGACTGGCCCATTTACAAGCACACGCTGGTGTTCCTGAGGCCCTGCCTCCACTGTCTGCCCTTTGTCTGACCAGCCTGAGTGCCGCCTGGATCCAGGAAGCAACACTGCCTCGATTCCCCTGCCCCTCCTCTCGCCTCCCGGCACACTCTGCTTCCCTAACTTTCTCACCGACTCTGTATTTCTCAGTCTTTGCCTCGCGCCATCTGCCTCTCTCACTCAAATAGCCACTCATCACCTGCTAATTCTCCCAGGCTCTGGGCTTAGACCTCATTTCATGACTGGCCCACTCTGAGCTTTGATTCACCTCTTGGGTCAAGTGGAAAGAATATATTCCCTCATTCAAAACTCCCTCCTCTGTGCCAATCCGTGCTGGGCAGCGCTGGGGCCACCACAGTGTTCCAGATGCTCTGGGCCCTACTCTCATGGGGCTCCCTGTCCTGTCTCCCATACAGTGATAGTTCATAACAGGCAGGACTTCATTAGTGGTGGCAGGGGAAGGTGCGCAGAGTGGTCAGAGCTGGGGTAGAGGAAGCACAGGGAATGTACCCAATCCAGCCGGGAAGGTCAGGGAGGGCTTCCTGGAGGAAGGGGCAACTGCACTCAGGCCTGAAATCTGAAGAGTAGTCAGTCTGGGGCAGAAGGTGTACCTGACTCATTTTGCTCCAGTGTGTCCAGGGAGCTAGACATATTCTGATATGCCTGGGGTAGGCTTGCATAATAGAGTCTTCCAGGAAGCTGAGATGGGATCCTAGCCCAGTGTGGAAGGTACTGCTTTTAGTGAGACACCATCGTAGAAGCTGTTCCTGTTTACCAAGAACTAATTACATTATGTTCCCTGGGCTCTAGAGCCAGCCTGTGTCTGTGTTAGTCGCTCAGTCGTGTCCGACTCTTTGCGACCCCATGGACTGTAGCCCACCAGGCTCTTCTGTTCATGGGATTCTCCAGGCAAGGGTATTGGAGTGGGTTGCCATGCCCTTCTCCAGCTGGAGTCAGCCTGCCTTGGCTCAAATCCCAACTCAGCGGTGTCCTGCCCGTGTCTTTGGGTGGTCATTTTGCCCCTATTTCCTTGGTTTCCTCATGAGTAAAATGGCAATAATGATCGTTCAAAAGATGGTTTCACAGAGCCTGCCATGTTATTCTGGGATGATCTCTTTGGCTAGGCCCTGTTCTGGGTACTTTACACATGAGGAAGATAATGCAGTATTATCATTGGATGTGGGCACATTGTAAGTGTCCTTAAATGACCATCTTGGGAATTTGGCTTCTTTCTTGAGGGCACTAGAGAGCCATGGAAGGGATTTGAGCAGGAGAGGGCCATGGTTAGATTTGGGCTTTTGCTGCTGTGTGTTTGTGGGGTTGGGGGGAGACTGAGGCTGGGTGCCCAGGGGAGGCTGGGGCAGGAATGAAGCAGGAGACAGTGGGTCTGGGTGAGGCTGAGGTAAGGGGAGGAGGGGGCAAGTCAAGGGATGCTCAGAAGGCCAGGTGGACGGGCCATAAGGCTTACAGACTTGGGAGGGACAAGGCCAGGGAAAGGTCCAACAATGCTCAGCTGCCCCCGAGGTGGGGGCCCTGTAAGAAAACAAATTTGTAGGGAGATGTTGAGGCTTGTTTGGAATATGGTGGCTGTGAAGGGCTAAAGGGACACCCAGGAAAAGGAAGCAGGAAGTCACCGGACCCTCAGAGCAAGGACTTAGGGGGTGGTTGAGGCTGCAGACAGATGAGGAAACCAAGACTATGAAGGTGGGTATTGACAGCCCTGGGTGGGAATGAAGAGAAGACCAGCCTTGAGAAATCAGCCATAGGGTGTGTGTGTATATATATATATATATATATATCAGTAAGGAAAGATTTGGGTTGCAAGTAACACAATCCTGACTGGCACTGACTGAAAGAGTAAGATGGTTATATATTGTATATCACCTGAGTTGGAGAGATCTCTGGGTAAGATACAGTTCACAACTCCAAGAAGGTCTTGTGTTTCCTGGTTCCCTCTCTCTCTGCTCTATTACCCTCAGCTGAAGGCTTGGCTCCCACATGGGTTCTCCTCATGGCCACAAAGTGGCTGCTACAGGTCCAGGCATCACAATAAGACATGTTAATTTTTAGTGCAAGAACAGGGAAAGGGGTGTGTCTTCCCATGGTGCCTCTTTGGAAAGAAGGAAACCTTTTCCCAGTGTCTCCCAGCAGACTTCCTCTTCAATATCATTGACCAAAATTGGCTCCTGAATAAATCATCGGCCAGAGTGATCATGGCATCTCTACGATTAGCTTGAATTCCTCAGGATTCCCCCTGCCACCAGGGACTGAGGCTGGGGCTGAGGTTTTAGTTTGCAGGCTGGTAAATACTTGAACAAAACTGGGCTTCTATTAGAAAGGCAGAAAGTTGGGATAATGGGAGCTATCAACAAACAAGTCAGCCAGGATGATGATGTATAATTATGCAGGTAGGGACCTGCATAAGGGTTGCCTGGCGGGCAGGGTGGAAACAACTTGGAGTGGAAGTTCAAGGCTGAATGTGCCCAAAGGGGACTTCTTTTTCTTTTTTTTCAGGGGGGACTTCTTTTTCTAATTAACATAGTCCCATATGATGAGCAATGACCCCTCAACCAAAGAGAAAAACTTACAAAAGAGGAAGAAAGGAAGTTCAAGAGAGGAGTAGGAAAACCAGGGGAGTGGGAAATACTGGTGACAGTTGAGAGACTTTTAAAAAGGGAAAAGTCAACATTGTCAAATGATGCTAAGAAGTCACACAAAATCATTTTAATAACACGAGAGAGAACACTTGTATAGGATTTAGTACCTGCCAGGCACTGTTCCAAGCTCTTGATACACCAGAATTTATTTTATGCTCTCAGCAACTCTGTAAGTCAGGTACGTTCTCCATATTGCAGATGAGGACAGGAGGTCCAGAGAGGTTAAATAACTTATCCAGTATCACACAGGAAGTGCAGGACGGGGATTTAGATGAGGATTTTTGTTTTTTTGGTCACCTTGCCACATGGAGGCTCAGAAATATCCACTGTCTAGTTCTTTCTCAGTCTCCCAGCCTTCCTGGCTCCTCAGCACAGTTGTTGACCCTGCTGCTAAAGTCAGCAGCTGGGTGAGAGGCAGTTGCTTGAGGGAGGAAGGTGCCTGCGTGATCTGGCTTCTGCTCCCCACCACTTCTCCTTCCAAATTCCTTCCTCTAAAAGAAACCAATACTTAAAAAAAAAAAAAAAAAAGCACGTTAGAAAGGGAAAAAGTAGAAGAATATTCAATAGAAATAAGTCTTTCTCCTGTGTGTAGGCTGTGATGACAGATTTTCTCAGGCCTCCTAGGCATGTACCAGCAATATACCTGTGTGTATATGTGTGTCATTAATTTTTTTTCTTTCACTTTGCAAAAGTGGTACTGTATGGTGAGGTAATTACAATCACAGACTCTGGAGGCAAAGTCCCTGGGTATAAATCTGAACTCTGTCATTCCCAAGTCTGTGGTTTTGGGCCACTCATTTCACCTTCCTGTGCTGTTTGCCAGTCTGTGAAATGGTATAACATCACCTACCTCGTGGACTTGTTGGAGAATTAAGCAATATCTGTAAAGCTCTTAGAACAGTTTCTGGTGCTCAATAAAATATTGGCTCATTTCTGCACTTTTTTCATATGTCTCATATATGCATATATAATTTTTATATGCTTCTCTAATATTCTTTCTGCATCTTGCCTTTTTTTTTTTTTTTTTACCAACTCAGTGTCATTCAGAGATCGTTTCAGAGGCACAAGAATAAGTCTCATATCCTTTTTTTTAAAATTTTTATTTGGGGTTGCACTAGGTCTTCATTGCTGTGTGTGGGCTTTCTCTAGTTGCAGTGAGCAAGGGCTACCCTTTGTTGCAGTACATGAGCACAGGCTTCAGTAGCTGTAGGACAGAGGGTCATTAGTTGTGGCTCACGGGCCCTAAAGCTTGTAGGCTTCAGTGGTTGCAGCACATCAGCTCAGAAATTGTGGTACACGGGCTTCGTTGCTCCTCAGCATGTGGAATCTTCCCAGACCAGGGATCAAACCTGTGTCCCCTGCATTGCAGGTGGATTATTATCCACTGCACCATCAGGGAAGACCCTTATATCCTTTTTTATGTCTGCTGTGCTGCCTCTAGGACACACATCCCACAGAATACTAGAGTGGGTTGCCATTTCCTACTCCAGGGAATCTTCCTGACCCAGGGATCGAACCCATGTCTCCTGCAGCTCCCTCACTGGCAGGCGGATTCTTTACCACTGAGCCACCGGGGAAGTCCAAGTTATTTCCATGTTTCACTAATGGACATGTGGGTGGCTGCTAGTCTTTTGCTAGCATAAATGAAGCTGTAGGGTGTACCTTGGGCATGTGAGTAACAGAGGCACTTTCTCCTGGTGCGGTTATATTCCAGAGTCAGGGAGTACCATGAAGACACCCCAGTCTCTCTGCCTCTGTGAATCTAGAAGGGCTCAGGTACACAGCTGCTGAGTTTCTTCCCTCAGATGAAGTCACCCTCCCTGGTCTGTGGGGATGGGCTAGGGGGTGGGGGGCACAGACTTTCATCAGCTCTTTATTTACATGGAACACTTATTCTGCGCTGTGTTGCACAGAATTTGAAACAATGGTTGACAAAGCCCCAGGCCTGCCCTCACAGAGCCTGCGATGCAGTGGGAAACAGAGACCCATTCCCAGGCAGCCATAGCCTAGTGTGGTCAGGGGAGGGATGAGGGCTGCTCTTGTATCACAGACAAGACATGAAGGAAGGAAAGTGCTCAGGCGGTGACAAAGTAGGGAATAGTATTCCAGAAGGGGTTTATAGTGTGTGCACAGTTCAGAGGAGAGCCAGCATACTGGATCAAGGACATTCAAGACTAGGCTTTGGACCACAGAGAGAAACAGATGAGTGGATAGGAGGGACAACAGGCATCAGTTTATGCAGAACTCTGGAAAACAATTTAGTTTGGATGTTTCCCTGGGGTCCTGGGGAGGCATGGAAGGTTTCCAGGATGTTGTCCCCAAACCATTAGTATCAGCATCACATGGAATACAAATGCTCCAGCCCCATCTAAAGACTTCAGTTCAGTTCAGTCGCTCAGTCGTGTCCGACTCTTTGTGACCCCATGAATCGCAGCACGCCAGGCCTCCCTGTCCACCACCAACTCCCAGAGTTCACTCAGACTCATGTCCATCGAGTCAGTGATGCCATCCAGCCATCTCATCCTCTGTCATCCCCTTCTCCTCCTGCCCCCAATCCCTCCCAGCATCAGAGTCTTTTCCAATGAGTCAACTCTTCGCATGAGGTGGCCAAAGTACTGGAGTTTCAGCTTTAGCATCATTCCTTCCAAAGAAATCCCAGGGCTGATCTCCTTCAGAATGGACTGGTTGGATCTCCTTGCAGTCCAAGGGGGTGGAGCCTAACAACCTGTTTTAACAAGCCCTTCTGAAGGCAATGGCAACCCACTCCAGTACTCTTGCCTGGAAAATCCCATGGATGGAGGAGCCTGGTAGGCCGCAGTCCATGGGGTCGCTAAGAGTCTGCACGACTGAGCGACTTCACTTTCACTTTCTGATTGAGTCTAATGCACTCTAAAGTTTAAAACCATTGGAGTTTAAAGTCAGCTTTGCAGTCCATCAAAAAGTCATGGTCTGGGGAATTCCCTGGCGGTTCAGTGGCAAGGACTCCAGGCTTCCACTCCAAGGGGCCCAGGTTCAGTCACTGGTGGGGTAACTATGATCCCAGCGGCAAAATAAAATGAAAAGACGGTCTGAGTCCTTAACTGTTAGGCGTCAGAGTACCAATGAAAACTGTTAACTTATTGAATATTTATTTGTGCCAGGTACTCTTCACGTGTTATCTTATTGACATCTAAAGACAACGCTATGAGATGACTGCCTTTGTCTTTGTTCTGCAGAGGAGGGTGTTAAACCGCAGTCAGATTAATTTCCCACAAAGAGCCCTATTTTTTTTCCCCCCACTGGAATTGTGATATCAAAGTCTGATTGGGTAGGATAACTAGGCCAGAACCACCAATAGAAACTCCCTGAAGGCCATCCTGTCACAAACTTCGTCCGCAGCTCCCTCTGCAGTCCAGGGCCCGCGCGAATGTTGAGTTTCTCCCTCCCTCGGTCCCTCAAGCCTTAAGCGCTAATCGGGAAGCGCGTTACCACGGAGACAGGCGGGTGAAGCAGGCGTGCCTCGCGAAAAGAAGTCGGTTGTGGAAGTGTAGGCGGCCATTTTGAGACCGGGCAAGAGGGGCGGGACTGGAGCGGCAGAGTGACGGTTGACCGGTTTTAACTTAGTGACAGGTACCACCGGGCAGGGAGAAGAGGGAGTGCCTGGGGCCTCCCTGGGAGGGATGCAGGGGCTGGGGGCGGGGTTAAGAAGGGGACGAGAGGGACCGGGGGAGGACAGGCGGGGAAAGGCTGAGGAAAAGGAGGAGAGACCAGGGACTGGGCACAGAGGGGCAGGGCGGAGAGAGGGCGGGGCGAGGAGCCTGGAGAGGCCAAGAAAAGAAGCCGGGCGATGAATAGGGGCGGGGCTAGAAGAGGCGGAGCTTAGAGCTGGGCTATCCAGGGCATGGAAAGAGATGGCGAGAAGAGGGGAGGAGACAAGGTACCGCGGTTCAGGGGGAACGAGAGGACCGAGAAAGTGCTGACAGACAAGGCAGCGCCGGCAGGGAACGAGGAGGTGCAGGGCGAAGAGAGGGTGCGGAGCGAGCGGAAGGCCAATGGCGAGGAGAGTTCCCGAGGCAAAGACAGGGTCTCCAACGAGAAGGGGCGGGATCACAGGAGGGGGCGGGGCAAGGAACGGGCTTGGGAAGAACATCTCCCCCAGGATGAGGGGGGAGGGCGGATCGATAAGGGGAGGGACAAAGCGCTGAAGCCGAGCGAGGGGCAAGCTACAGGAGAGAAGTCGAAGCGAGGACAGGGGAAGAGGTGGGGCGTGGGGAAGGTACAGGTTCGGGGGAGGGACGGGTCTAGAGGCAGGATCTGGTACCTGGGCAGGTCCGGAGCACGGAGAAAGGGGCGGTGCGGAGAAATGTGGGGGGGCGGGGCAAGACGTGGGGGCGGAGCCAGGCTCAGGTGTGCGAGGAGAGGAACTGGGGGCAATAGGGGGCGCATAGCTAAACCGGGAAACAGAAATAGAGACCGACTGAAGAGTAGGGGTCGGAGGCAGAGCACAGGCAGAGCAAAGAAGGATAGGGCAAGTTTAAGGGGTGAGCCTGGGAGGCGGGGCGAAACCAGGGGTAGGGGCATGGCCAGGAGCAACAGTAGGGGAGAGCCCAGGAGTAGCAGCAGAGGCAGGGTCCGGAAGAGCGGTAGTTGCCGGCCGGAGGTCTGGAGCAGAGGTGGAGCCAGGAGCAAGAACAGGAGAGAAGCCAGGAGCAAGAGCACAGGCGGAGCCAGGAGCAAGAACAGGCGAGAAGCCAGGAGCGAGAGCAGGAGAGGAACCTGGAGCAAGAACAGGACCGGAGCGAGAAGCAAAAGTAGGAGTGGAGCGAGGAGCAAGAAGAATAGGGGTGGGGCCAGACATCTGAGCAGAGGCGGGACCAGGAGCAGGGCCTGGGCGGGGCGCAGGAATAAGGCGGGATCTAAGACGGCGCCTACCAAGAACTGTCTGGCCGGCTGGTGACCTCCGCCTTCTCCAGGTTGAAGCCACGTTACCTACTTGCCTGAGATGTTCCCTGCTGGCCCTGCTCCGCGGCCGAGGCTCCGAGTCCTGCGGGCGCTGTGGGCACTGCTGGTGGTGCTGTTGGCACCGTGGAGGTTGTGGGCGATACAGGAAACCCAGGAATGCACCTGGCAGGTTGTCCTGAACAACTTAGAGTCAGTAGGCAAGAACGACGCCATCAATCATTTCGTCGATCAAGAGCTGTACACAGTGGACAAAGTGTTCGACCTGCTAGTGGACGCACCCATCGACCGGGACGAGGTGAGGGGACTAGGGGCAGGCGAATGGGAGAGGTCCTGGAGCTCCACCCTTCTGGGCTCTGGACATTTGCTCACCATCTCCTTGCAGACATACTTGGGCTTTCCTTACTACCTGAAGATCAACTACTCCTGCACAGGAGAAGTGGTGAGTGGGTGCAGGGGCAGGGGATGTTTATTCTGTTGGGGCCTCATTTTTCCCCCTTTCTAATATTTAAATAGGCATGGCACCATTGAACCCTAGGGGCCTTAAAGATTCAAGATTCCTGATATCTCACCAGGCACATAGTTGGTGCTTATTAGCTTTTAATTTCCATGAAAAAGAAAACACCAGAGAGATATAAGGACTTCCCTGGTGGTCCAGTGGTTAAGACTGAAAGCTTCCACTGTAGGAGGCACAGGTTGGGCCCCTGGTCAGGGAACTAGGATCCCACGTGCCAGATATTGGGGTCAAAAAGAAAAAGAAACATGTTTTCCTCATAAAGTAAAGAAAATATTTTTTAAAATTGAGATAGAATTCACATGTCCTAAAGTTCACCATTTAAAAATATACAATTCAAGAGTTCCCTGGTGGTCCGTGGCTAAGACTCCCGGCTTGGTGTGCAGGGAGCATAGGTTGGATCCCTGGTTGGGGAACTCAAATTCTGCAAGCTGCCCCTGGAGACCACGAATCTGTTTTCTACTTCTGTGAAATTGTTTATTCTGGACATTTCATATAAGAATGGAATCAAGCAATATGTGGCCTTTTGTATCTGACTTCTTCCACTTCACATGTTTTCAAGACCCATCCATGTTATAACATGGATCAGTATTTCCTTTTTATGGCTGAGTCACCGATGCAATGGACTTGAACTTGGGCAAGCTTTGGGAGATGGTGAGGGACAGGAAGGCCTGACATGCTGCAGTCCATAGAGTTACAGAGTCAGACACGATTGGGCGACTGAACAACAATATTCAGTTGTACGGATGTGCTACATTTTGCTTAGCCATTCATTAAGTGATGGTGATTTGAGTTATTTCCACTTTGAGGGTGGTTATTATGAATGATGCTGCATTTGTACAAGCATCTGTTTTCAGTTATCTTCAGTATATACCTAGGAAATTAATTTCTGGGTCACATGACAACTCTGTTTCACTTCTGAGGACTTGCCAGGCTGTTTTCCAAAGCAAATCCATGTCATTTCACATTCTTATAAACAGTGTATGAGGGGTCCGTTCTTTCTGTGTTATCATTTGTTATTGTCTATTCCTTTGATTCTTGCCGTCTAGCATGTGTGAAATGGTATCTCAGTGCGGTTTTTTTGATTTGCATTTGCCTCATAACTAATGATGTTGAACATCTTTTCATATGCCCGTTAGCTGCTTATCTATCTTCTTAGGAGAAATGTCTGTTCAGATCCTTTGCCCATTTAAAAACTGAGTTATTTGTCTTTTTACTGTCACATTATAAAATTTCTTTTTATAGACTGGAAAATAGTTCCTTTTCAGATATATAATTTGTAAATATTTTTCACTTTCCATGTCTTTTCACTTTCTTAATGATGTCCTTTAAAGCACTAAAGCTTTACATTTATTGAGATATAATTCACATATCATACAATGGCACCACAGTTTTAATTTTTGATAAAGCTCAATTATCAATTTTTTTTTCATTTGTTACGGGTCCTTTTGGTGTTGTCTAAGGCTTTACCTAACCAGAAGTCATGAAAATTTACTCCCGTGTTTTCTTCTAAGAGTTTGTTTGTTTGTTTTAGGTCTTATGTTCAGGCCTTTGATTCATTTTGAGTTAGTTTTTGTATATGGTGTGAGGTAGGGGTCTAATTTTTACCTATGAATATACAGTTATGCCAGGACTGAAAAGATTATTCTTTCCTCATTGAATTGTCTTGACATCCTTGTCAAAAATCAATTGACTATAAGTATGAGGGTATATTTCTAGATATAATTCTATTCCATTGTTCTATATGTCTGTCCATATGCCAGTACCATACTGTTTTGATCACTGTAGCTTTGTAGTAACTTTCAAATTGGGAAGTTTGAGTCTTCCAAATTTGTTCTTATTTAAGATTGTTTTGACTGAAATAAGCAGAATGTTGTGGTTTAGAACTGAAATTCTGAAGGCTACAGACCTGGGTTTGAATCTACCGTGGACTCATATTTATCTGGAGGAAGTATAGCATGATAGTGAATCCTTTGAGCTCTGAAGCCAGGCTGCCTGGTTTCAAACCCCAGTCCTGCTCATAACAGCTGAGTGATCTCAGGCAAGTCACTTAACTTCTCTGTACCTCATCCTTAACAAGGCTACAATAATGATCATACCCACTTCATAAAATGATTAAATATGTGTGAAGCACTGAGCACAGTGGCTGGTTCATAGAAAGTGAACACTAGCAGTAAGTTTCTAGAGTGTGACCTGGGCAGAGAGTTGACCCCATCAACCTTCTCTCCTTATCTGTGAACGCCTGATAGTCATTCCTTTATCTGTTCATGCAACACTGAACTCTGAGTCAGACCCTTTTTTTTTTTCCCCCACAATGGGGTGGGGAAGCGGTACACTGATAAGCAATGTGCCCTGCTTTTTCTTCTGGATTCAGCCCACCAGGGAAGCAGACAATCAACAAGTAAATACAGAAAACAACTTATTAGTGTAATCAGTGCAAAGATGAAAATAAAATGAGGTGAAGGCGTTAGCTGGAATGGTTGGGGAAGATCTCTGAAGAGCTTGAGCAGAGGCCTGAATGATGAAAAGGGAGAGAACTGGGGAAAACATTGGAGCTGAAGGAACAGCAGGTGCAGCAGCCCTGAAATAGGACTCAAGCCGGTGTATATGAGGAACTGCCCAGAGCCCGTGTGTGGCTGGAGCAGACTAAGCGAGGGGGAGAGCGGGAGGGGAGAGTGAGACCTGGCTTTCTCTCTAGTGAGATGAAGCCATGAGGTTTTGAACAGAGGAGGGATGCAATGGGATTCAGGTGTTAGCAGGCTGAATGAGGGACAGAGCAGGAGCAAGGAGACAGGGAGGAGGCTGATGCTTGGTCCAGACAAAAGTTAAGGGTGGACAGCACCAGGGCAGTTGTGGCCACTGTATCCCTGATAAGGAAGAGGTCCCCAACACACCAGCACCTGCTCCCCTGTGATTGGAAGCCAGAGGTAGGGCTGGGACAGGTGTAGGGGGCAGGATTGAAAGGGCCCAGGCCGAGGCATTCCTCAGGATTAAGGCCTATGCCAAAGGAATAAGACTCATTTAATCTCCCACCCGTGTCTCATAGCTCCCCCCACACCCCTGCCCAGAGTGACTTGAGCACCGCTGTCTCTTGGGGATGCCTCCAAGCCTTTGCTAATGCTCTTCTAGAGACTTCCCTGGTGGTCCAGTGGGTAAGACTCCATACTCCCAGTGCCAGGAGCATGGGTTTGATCACTTGTGAGGGACCTGCATACCGCATGATCCGGTCAAAAACTGAAATATTAATGCTGTTCTATACCTAGAACAGGCTTTCCTTGGTAGCTCAGCTGGTAAAGAATCCCCCTGCAATGCAGGAGACCCCAGTTTGATTCCTGGGTTGGGAAGATCCTCTGGAGAAGGAATAGGCTACCCACTCCAGTATGCATGGGCTTCCCAGGTGGCTCAGCTGGTAAAGAATCCTCCTGCAGTGTGGGAGACCTGGGTTCCATCCCTGGGTTGGGAAGATCCCCTGGAGGAGGGCATGGCCACCCACTCCAGTATTCTTGCCTGAGAATCCCCATGGACAGAGGACCCTGGCAGGCTACAGTTCATGGGGTCGCAGAGTTGGACACAACTGAATGACTAAGCACAGCACAGCACATACCCTAGAATACATGTCTTCCTCCTCCCATCTCCATGCTAAGTCAGGGGTCCCCAGACTCTGGGATCTAACGCCTGATGTTCTGAGGTGGAGCTGATGTAATAATAATAGAAATAAAGTGCACAATAAATGTAATGCACTGGAATCATACCGAAACCTTCCCCCCACCCCCCAACCGTGGTCAGTGGAAAAATTTAGTCCCCACTAAACTGGTCCCTGGTGCCAAAAAGGTTAGTGGCTGCTCTAAGCCCTGCCCTCCCTTCTTAGCCCAGCCAGGATCCTGGCATTTCTGGGAGGTTGTCCCTGGCCGCCCGGTCACCCCCGTCCCTAGTTCCTTTCTGTCTAACTGCCCCTGCCTGCCTGCTTGCTAAGTCACCTCAGTCATGATTGACTCTTTGTGACCCTATGGACTGTAGCCCCTCCAGGCTCCTCTGTCCATGAGATTCTCCAGGCAAGAATACTGGAGTGGGTTGCCATACCTTTCTCCAGGGGCTAACTGCCCCATCATACCCCAGATCCCAGTCCCTAAACCAGAAGCCCCAAGAGTGAGAATGGAATCCCTGAATGAGAGAAGAGGCTGCTAGTAGTTATGGGTGCCAGGTGCTCCCACCTTTACATTTTTGTTTATCCCATGCTTTTTTGCCCTATGCATTCCCTATGTCTAGTTTCTGTCTGAGGACCTTGCTCTGGACTCACCTCCTCCAGGAAGACCTCCTGACTCCCTCCCAGCCGAAAGCACCTCCACCCCTCTCCTAGACTGGTCCCATCCCCCTCCCGAGCCCCAAACCTAGAACATGTTCTCTGACCTTCCCACGGTGGAGAGTCTGTTCTCCTGACCCAGCCTAGGAGGATGGCAGGCTAGTAAAGGTGGGGTCGAGGCAGGGGGACCCACAGGCTCTATTAAGGACACCCTGTGGGGCCATCTCGCCCTCAGTCCTCTGAGGCCCTGGTCCGCAAGGGCCACCTGACAGGGCTGAAGCCAGTGGTGCTGGTCACCTTCCAGTCCCCAGTCAACTTCCATCACTGGAAGATAGAGCAGCTGCAGATCCAGATGGAGGCAGCCCCCTTCCGCAGCCCAGGTGAGCCTGGAGGGTCACAGCCTGCCTGGTGGGTGGGGGCGTGGCCGTGTGGGCGTGGCCAGGGAACCTCAGCAAGGTTCAAGGTCTCAAGGGGCGGCTAGGAATGTCAGAGGGGCCTATGACCTGGTGGGGATGTGGGGGTGGTTGGGGGCTTCACAGGGATCTCTGACCTGGGAGGGGGGTGGCCAAGGAGGCTTCAGCAGGTTCCGGGGCCCAGATGGGGCCACACAGAGGCCCCAGGGGGATCCGTGGCTGAGAATGGAGCATGCCAAGTTGAGTTGCGGGGAGATCCCAGTGGTTTGTGGCCGGGGTGGGAGGAGGCTACTGGAAGGCCCCAGCAGCCTCAGTGCCCACTGCCTGCCAGCAGAGAGATGTGACGCAGAGGAGGTGTGTCTCATGAGCTGGTACACGCCCATGCCCATCAAGAACGGCAGCGTGGTCATGCGCGTGGACGTTAGCAGCAATGGCCTGGGGCCCTTCATTCCTAATAAAAGGTGCCCTTTCCTGATCCCGGGCTGGGTGAGGCGCGGAGACTCTGGGAGGGGCTTCCTAATTTCCGGATTCCCATAGAAGATAAGAGGGGTCCTCAGGGATGGAAAGGGGCAGGGAAGTGGCTGTGAGCTCTGGCAGCAGCCTGAGCCCACACCCGTGCTTGCCCCACACCCACCTCCAGGTTTCATGTGAACATCAACGGCTTCCTGGAGGGTGGGCGAGACCGTGGACTCCAATTCACTGTGGGAAATGAGGTGAGGGGGCTCCAGTGATGGGAAGAGCCCCAGTGCCATGCTCTGCTAAGTACATGTTAAGTCTTGGCAGTGACCTGTGATAGAAGGTCCTCTAGTATACCCATTTTAAAGAGGAGCAAACTGAGGCCCCAACAGGATGGAGCCATTTGCCCACAGACTTGTAACTGTGTCTACCTGACTCCTGCACCCATGTTCTTAATCACAGTGTATTCATTCACTCAGTAGGCACTTCCTGAGCACAGAGTGTGGCGCCATGGGAACATAACAGTGAACACACAGACCCAAATCCGTGCCCTCTCTCTGAGCTGACAGTCTAGTGGGAGAGACAGACACCAGACCAGCACACATGAGATCAAGTCAATTCCATAGCAGGTTGAAAAGTGGTCAGTGCACTGGGGAGAATTCAGAGTGAGGGGAATTAGGTCTCTGTAAGACGGGGTGGCGGGGGTTTCCCAGGTGGCTTAGGGCTAAAAAAATCTATCTGCCAGTGCAGAAGACACAGGAGACATGGGTTTGATCCCTGGGTCAGGAAGATTCCCTGGAGTAAGAAATGGCAACCCACTCCAGTATTCTTGCCTGGGAAATACCATGGACAGAGGAGCCTTGTGGGCTACAGTCCATGGGGTCACAAAGAGTCAGACACAACTGAGTTCACACACAGGAGGGGACGGCAAGAAAGGTGTAATTGAGAAGGTCGACGTTTGAGTACAGTCTTGGTGGAGCAGAGCAGGAATTACGTGGTTACTAGAAGAGCATTTCGAGCAGAGGGAACAGTCGGTATAAAGGCTCTGAGAACCAGTGAGGAAGCCCATGTGGCCAGGAGAAAAGGAGCAAGGGGGAGAGTGGTGGAGGATGAGGTCAGAGAGGTGATGGAGGCAAATTGCACATGGCCTTGTGAGTCAGGGTAAGTGCTTTAGGTTTTATCTTAAATGAGACAGAACCGTGGGAAGAGAGGGGGTTGTTGAGCAGCCCTCTGGCCCCTGCCCCGCAGCTCTTCCATCTGCTACCCCAGTACTTTGTGAATGTCCCATCGAGGCCACTGTGGTACACTGTGGACCAGACACCCGTGCTCATCCTGGGTGGCATCCCTGAGGAGAAGGCAATCCTCCTGACCGACACAAACTTCAAGGACTTCTTTCTCGTGGAGGTGAGTCAGTGCAGGGCAGATGGTGGGCTGGGTTTTAGCTCCTAAGGTGGAAAGGGGCCCAGGGCCATGGAAGGGGTCCCCCAAAGCACACCAACACCCAGAAGAGGCAGATAACATCAACAAAAGACGGACTCTGCAGGCTGGGTTCAAATTCTCCTTCTGCCGCCTCCTGGCTGTGTGATGTTGGGCAAGTCGCTTCACCTACCCTGGCCTCAGATTCCCCATTTGTAAAATGGGAACGATATTTATATTTACTTTACAGAATGATTCTGAGAATGGCACAAATGCATAGCAGTCAGACCCAGAATGAGTAATATGGGAGTTGAAGCTATTATTATTTATAGGTCCATCATTTGTAGTTTTGAAATCCCAAATCTTTGAAATGGCATTTTCACAATTCAAGGCTGAAATGCATTTGTCGAGAAACTCTGACTTGAGCTAACAAAGACTTCCTATTTTTATCTTTACGCATTCTATTTAATAATATTCTGATGCTGCCCTGCAGAAATATTAAGGAATTTGACTATGGGGTGTTGCCTCAGGCCCCACTGGGTTTTTGGGTAGTATATATGTGCCATGATGTGTGCTCAGCCACTCAGTCATATCCGATACTTTTGTAGCCCACCAGGCTCCTCTGTCCATGGGATTTTCCAGGCAGGAATAGTTTGCCATTTCCTAATCCAGGGGATCTTCCTGATCCAGGGGGCTCCAGCATCTCCTGCATTGGAGGTGGATTCTCTACTCCTGAGCCACTGAGGAAGCCCCATATATGTGTCATCTTACCTTCTAAACACTGGAAAATTCTAAATTTCAATATACACCTGGCCTCTAGGGTTTCAAATTCGGCATTGTGAGCCTATATTACTTCCAAAACATGGAAGTAGTGTCTGAAGCAGGGTCCTTTCAGCGTGAAAGACAAACATGTTTGGGTTAATTGCAATTGCAGGCAGAGCTCCAAACCAGTTTGGTTTCAGCAGAGAAATAGGATTGAATAGGTACACCCAACTGCAAAGCCTGGACACAGAGCAGCCTGCAGGCCTGGCTTGATTCAGGGCTCGAATGAGGACTCCAACTTTCAGCTTCACTTCTTCTGGATTAACTCCCTCCTCAAAGTGATTCAGATCATCCCAGCTCGTAGGCAGAGAAAGGAAGCACCTCTTTCCCAAATAGATTTTTTAAAAATTCCTGAAATTTATTTACTTGGTCTTGATAGGCCCAGCTTGGGTCATGTGTCCCAAAAGAATGGAGCGTGCCAGCTGGCTTAGCACGAGTCATGAGATCTATCCTAATGAGGAGGGTACCCGAGACAAGAGACAGTGAAAGATGCCTCCCCCGGAGTGAAATCAGGGTAGCTTTGCCACAAGCTGGGAGGACAAGAAGCTGGTTGTTAATTTTGTCTAAGATAACAATGTGCACCACAGCAACCTCTAAAGACTGCTTGAAGCTCCTCCCATTGAAGCTGAAAGTGCCATCTATGATTTCTATTTTTTTAAATATTTGTTTACTTATTTGGCTGCATCAGGTCTTAGTTGCAGCACGCGGGATCTTCATTGTATCACGTGGCATCTTTTGTACTGTGGCCCATGGGATTAGTTGCTCCAAGGCATGTAGGATCTTAGTTCCTCCACTAGGGATAGAACCCACATCCCCTGCACTGAATGGCAGGTTTTTAACCACTGGACCACCAACGAAGTCCTCCACACATGGATTTCTGACAACCCCATGTGGATTAATGTTCTCTCAGTTCCCTTTGGCTCTGAATTCCTGCTTCTGTTGAACTCCTTCTGTTTATAGAATATCTCTGGTTTATAGAGCTGTCCTGTCAGCTCTCTCTGCTTCTGACCCAGGTCTTTGCAGACCTTGTTCAGTTTTCATGCTCCTGACTAAAACACACCCACAGGAGAGATATAGCCAATGAATTCTGCTGAAGAGATTTGGAGGGCAAAGGAGGGGACTTATGTCATGAGAATTAAAAGTGCAATTTGAACTTCAGGCACCCTTTTTTTTTTCAATTTATCCAGATGAGAATCATAAAATTCTTAAAATTCACCATTTTAAAGTGAACAGTGTAGTACCATTGAATATATTGGTATTGTGCAATCACCAAATCTATTTCCAAAGAATTTCCATCACTCCAAAATCAAAGTCTATTTATTCTCATTTTTTAACCAGAAGGACTTTTCCCACATTGCTGTCTCTGCTCTGTTTTCCTTCTTTCTTCCTGTTTCACACCTCAGCACTCCTGTCAACTGCCCCTAGGATCTCATAAGAACACCCCCTGCCCCCCTACCCCCCACACACACACACACACTATGCAGCTATCTTTAGCCCTATGTTGGTCAGGTTTAGATGCTGTAACAGGAGTTCCCCAGAAGCCTAGTGATTAGGGTTCCAGGCTTTCACAGCTGTGGCCCAGGTTCAATCCCTGGTCAGAAGCTGAATGGTGCATCCCCGCTCCCCACCCCCCACCACAAAAAAATTAATAGATGCTGTATCAAAGAGACTCCTGAGAGACAACAGCTTAAATGGATGCTATTGCTCATTTGCCAAACAGTCCAGATGTGAGAAACCCCAATCTCTTTTACTTTCCTGCTTCACCATCCTCTAAGCCCCAGGTGTTGATCTGACCCATGTGATCGGAGCTGCGTCATGCCCATGTCCATACTGAAGCCAGCTTGGAAGGAGAAAGAGCAGAAGTGAAGGGCAAGCTATTTTCTCTTAAGCAAGTTTCACTTGCAGTCACATTCCATTGCTGAGGAATTAGTCAGTTGGCAACATCCACTGCACGGGAGGCTGGGAAGTCTAATTTCCACCTAGCTGGCACATACCCTGCTAAAACTCCATTACCAAAGAAAACGGGAGAAATGGAGTTGAGCCCAACTAGCCACCTGCCAAAAATGGAAGAGGGAGTTTGTCAGTTCATGTAACCAAAAAAATTCAGGACTTCAGGTTCAGTTTGATCCAGGATTTCAAACAGTGTCACCAAATCTGAGTCTCTCTCTCTCTCTCCAGTTCTCAGACCTGATTCCTCTGTATTGACTTTCAGTTCAGTTGAATTCAGTTCAGTAACTCAGTCATGTCCAACTCTGCGCAACCCCATGGACTGCAGCACGCCAGGCTTCCATGTCCATCACCAACTCCCAGAGCTTGCTCAAACAATTGACTTTATGCTCAAATATCTCTCCACTTGGAACTGCAAAGGTTGCATCTTCTCAGGCCCACATCCAGTGGGAAATATGTTTCCCATTATCTTCTAACCCTCAAATCACAAGATTCCTTCCACTTGGTGTGGCTCACCATTCGCCCACCTTGACTCAGTCATTGTGGTCAGAGAACCCCAACAGGCTGCGTGTTGGGGAAAATGAGTCAGAACTCTCAAACACTGCTCAAATAAGAAATCCAGCTGACTCACAGCTTTTCTTTTTCTCAAGCATGTGGAGGAAGAGGGGAGGTGTGATGATCTTCTAGTTTAACAAAGAAATTTTCCAAGTATTTCTTCCAGAAAACAGAGGCAGCACTTTAAATATTAACAGGGCAATACATTGTGATATCCAATCAAAATGACAGATTGAGAGGGTGCAGGTTAGTTTGTCCAGGCATAGCAACAAAGTCTGTAGTCTGCAGAAATCTCTTATGTACTGAATAGGTGAGGAAGTGAGAATGTTTATATTCCTCTCAACTTGGTAAAATTTCCCTTAGCAGCAGAGCCTAGAGTTTTATTTTGATTTATACTTTTTAAAAGTAAAAAATTATTTTTTTTGTCTTCATTGCACAGCATGTGGGATCTTAGTTCCCCAACGAGGAATCAAACCCATGCCTTGGACATTGAAAGCTCAGAGTCTTAACCACTGGACCACTGGGAAATCTCTTTTATGCTTTTTGTTGGAAAAGTTAGTAGAAAACTCCACTTTCTAGTGGAAATTTTCAGTCAAACAGAAAAATGGAGAGACTTATATATAATGAACCCAGCTTCAATAATTAACATTTTGGGGGTTTTTTTGCCCTACTTTTTTTTCCCTAGAATGTTTGAAAGAAAATTCTAGCCATCATACCATTTCACTTGTAAATTCTGGAAATACTTGAGGAAATATCTCTAACACATTAGGACTTTTAAGAAATAAAATCACAATGCCATTATAATGCCCAGCAAAATTAACAATAAGCCCCTAATATTGGGTTGGCCAAAAAAAATCAGTTGGATTTTTTTGTAACCTGTTACAGAAAAATCCAAATGATTTTTTTTAGCCAATCCAGTATCATCAGTTCAGTTCAGTTCAATTCAGTCACTCAGTCGTGTCCAATTCTTTGCAACCCCATGAATCTCAGCATGCCAGGCCTCCCTGTCCATCACCAACTCCCGGAGTTCACTCAGACTCACGTCCATCGAGTCCGTGATGCCATCCAGCCATCTCATCCTCAGTCGTCCCCTACTCCTCCTGCCCCCAGTCCCTCCCAGCATCAGAGTCTTTTCCAATGAGTCAATTCTTCTCATGAGGTGGCCAAAGTACTGGAGTTTCAGCTTCAGCTTATATCAGTTTCAGCCAATATCATCTGACCTGGTCATAGTTAAATTTCCCCCATTATCTAAAAATGTGTTTTACAGTTGGTTTGCTTGAATCAGGATGTGCCTGTTGCATTTGGTTGTGAACTCTCTTAATTCTCTTCTTACCTGTAAATCTGCTCTCCCCCAACCCACAACCATCAATCACCTTTTTTTTCCCAGGTAATTTAAGAAGCCAGGCCTTTTGTCCTATAGAATTTGACTGTTTGCTGCTTTTTTTTTTTTTTTTTGGCTGCTCTGGGTCTTCATTGCTGCACGTAGGCTTTCTCTAGTTGTGGTGAATGAGTGCTACTCCAGTGAATGCGTGCTACTCTGCAGTGCATAGGCTTCTCATTGCACTGGCTTCTCTTATTGCAGAGCACAGGCTCTAGGGATGTGAGGTTTAGTAGTTGCAGCTCAAGGGCTTAGTTGCTCCATAGCATGTGGGATCTTCCTGGACCAGGGATCAAACCCATGTCTCCTGCATTGGCAGGTGGATTCTTTACCACTGAGCCACCAGGGAAGCCCTGGCTGTTTTCTTCTTCATAGAATCAATTAACTTATTCCTCTGACCTTATGTACTGAATACTAGTCTCAGGGTGCCATAATAAAATACCACAGACTGGGTGGCTTAAGCACAGAAATTTATGTTCTTGTAGTTCTGGAGTCTGGAAGTCCAAGATCAAGGTGTCAGCAGGGTTGGTTTCTAGTGAGGCCTGTTTCCACGGCTTGCAGATGGCTACCTTCTCACTGTCCTCATGTGGCCTTTTCTCTGTGTGCGTGAGTGGAGAGAGAGGTGGCTCTGGTGTCTCTTCCTCTTCTGATAAGGACAAAAGTCCAGTAGAATTAGGGCCCCATCCTTATAACCTCGCTGGACCTTAATTATCTCCTTATTTAAGGCCCCAACACAGTCATGTTGGGGAGATAGAGCTTCAACATGTAAATTCTAGCCACAACACCCTATATTGCCTATAAACTGGTAGTGAGTTCTAGAAGCTTGGTTGAAGTTATACTCAATCTTTTAGGCAAGAGCCCTTCATTGGTGGTGCTTTCCCACTGTTAATGATATTGTCAGTGTTAGTGATCAGTCAGTGAGTTCAGATAGCTAGTTGTTTAAATAGAATAGGATAGGGACTTCCCTGGCTGTCTAGTGGCTAAGAATCCAACTGCCAGTGCAGGGGACATGAGTTTGATCCCTGGTCTGGGAAGATCCCACATGTCGCGGGGCAACTAAACCCATGAGCCGCAACTGCTGAAGCCCGTGCCCTAGAGCCTGTGCTCTGCAACAGGAGAAGCCGCTGCAATGAGAAGCCCTTGTACCACAACTAGAAAAAGCCCACGTGCAGCAGCAGAGACCCAGTGCAGCCAAAAATAAATAAACATAAAAAATACAGAATAGGATTATTAAAATGTGCCTTAGGCCAAGCATGGAATCTTTTGGATCCACATGAGGACAATCGTGACTGGGGCCTGGGGAACCAGGTGTGCTGAGCCCTGTTGAGTACATGGAGCACTACCCAACTTCAGGGAGCACTGAAAGCCCCCACTGGCTCTGGCCTGGGTCGCCTGCTTCCAGGGGAAGTTTGTTGAGGGAAGTTTGGCCACCAAGATGCTGCTGCAGGGTGAGCAGGAAGGGGGCCCTGGGGGCAGCCACATGTGTCCATCCCAAGCAGTGGTCAGAGCAGGTGCCTCCCCACAAGGTGGGACACGGGAGTGGAGATCAAGGGCACCTGCTCACCACTGGCCCCACTCCCCCGCAGTTGAGCATTGACAGTTGCTGGGTAGGCTCCTTCTACTGCCCCCAAGCCAGCTTCACCGCCACCATCTACGATGCCATTGCCACTGAGAGCACCCTCTTCATCCGGCAGAACCAGCTCATCTACTATTTCACAGGCACCTACACCACACTCTACGAGAGCAAACGTGGCAGCGGTGAGGGGTCACTGGCCGGGTCACATACTCTGGCGTCCTGGCCATCTTAGGCCATGGGACCTGCCTGTTGGAGCCCCAGGGAGGGCGCTTCAGGGACTCCATCATTGGAGGCATCTGGGAATGGAATTACCATGGGTGGGGAGAGGGGGATGTAGGAAGGACTTCCCAAGCTCCTGAAGCATCACTTCCCACCCTGTAGGCACCTCCTCCTACCCTCTGTATGTTGGGGCAAGGCTTTCATCCAGACCTTCCCAGGAGTCTTGAACCAACTAAGGGCAGAGAGAGGCCTGAGAGTGAGGGGAGGGAGCAGAGAGAGAAAGACTCACGTGCATGCTCGCTCATATGCAAAGGCACAGAGAGGGTCAGAAAGGCATACCAGAGAGAGATGCGCACCAAGTGAGAAGTGTGAGGCGCTGGGGAGGGGCAGAAAGTTAGACAAAGAGAGAAACAGAGATGGGCTGTTGGAAAGGCAGAGCCATGAAGGAGATTGATCAGGGAGGAAAAGAAAGACTTAATTTTTAAAAATTATTTATTTGGCTGCATCAGGTCCTAGTTGCAGCATGCGGGATCTTTAGCTGAGACATGTGAACTCTTAGTTGTGGCGTGTGGAGCTTAGCTCCGGGGGTTGAACCCAGCCCCTTGGCTTTGGGAGTGCAGAGCCTTAACCACTGGACCACTGGGGAAATCCTAAGATAGACTTTGGATTCGGCCTCATCTTTTAAATGATATCAAAGCCCTAGTTCTTCTGACCCCCGCCCCCTGCCCCTGCCCCATGTAAATAAGCGATGTGAACTTATAGGATCACAGAAACTTACACTGTAACCCCTATTTCATTAGTTAGTGAGTGTTCCCAAAGGCTTTATTTTTCTCACTTTCTTTCTTAGGGAACTTTGACAGTGGGAAGAACCAGGTTAGAATAGATATAAGTCAAAGAAAGGTGTTTACTGGCTTAGACAGCTAGAAAACTCAGGAGCATGTTGGTTTGAGGCATAGTTGGATCTGGGGGCTCAAGGCCCCAGGCTCAAATGTCTATGCTGGCCCCTGCAGAGAGATGGGTTCGAGTCCTGGCTAACGAGTGCATCAAGAGGTTGTGCCCCGTGCATTTCCACAGCAATGGCTCTGAGTATGTGATGGCCCTCACCACTGGCAAGCACGAAGGTTACGTCCACTTTGGGACCATCACAGGTAAGGTCAGGGGTCTCCAGCAGCCCAAGAGACCCCTCTGGACCTGCTCACTCCTAAGAGTTCTGACCCCAGGCCCTCACCTCTCACCCCTTCCTTCAGGAGGGGTCCCAGGCTGTGAGTTTATGCCTTTGTAGTGGCAGGGCTTGGCAGGGTTGGGAGGTTTTGTATCTTTCACAGTGTGTTTGGTTTCAAAGGGCAGAAGCCCAATTCAAAAATCATTTAAGGGTAGAAAATGTGTAGACTTATATAGATGAAAAGACCCAGTGCAGCATCAGGCTAGCTGGATCCAGGGCTTGCAGGGTGGACCGTCAGGACTATCCTTTGGCGAGGGAGTATAGCCTAGGGATTATAGCATGGGTTCAGGAGACAGACTGCTCTAACACACCCAACTCAAGTCATCTGTGGCTTTGGACAGGTAACTCAACCTCTCTTTTTGGGTGCTTACCCTCATTTGCAAAATGGGGCTGAGAATACTAATACCCACATCATTGTGTTGCTATCAAGGTTAAATAAGTTGACATATATGACGATCTTAGAGCACTAGGGACACGGTGAGTCCTACTCAAGGGTTTATCATTATTAGCCTTGTAATTTGGCCTCATTTTCAGATAGGTACTCCCCTCGCAGGGGTTAGAGATGGCATCCAGGAAGTCGGGACTCACATCTCCCACTGGTTTGAGTCACCCCTAGCGAGTGACAGCAGACTCTTCCCCCATTGGCCTTAGCTCAAATCCCAGGGTTCACTCTGATTGGCCCATTTCTGGGTCATGTGCTCAGACCTGAGCCAATTACTGTGACCAGCGGGCAGACATGTTCTGATAGGCCAGTTGTGAATGGACAGAAAGGGCGGTTGGGGGAGAGTGCCCCAGGGCTAAGAAGGAGGCATAGGTATTCAACCCCGGATAACTGAAGAGCTGATGTGGTGGGGTACCAGATGGGCTGGGAAGGGCCTGAGCCTTGATCTGCTCTGCTCCTCAGATGGCCTCGTGTCCTTCCAGTTGCTGCCCAGGCATCGGTCCGTGTGCAGTGCAATTCTAGGTACCCTGCTTCTACATGGGTTTGTGGGGGCGGGGAATAGGGTGGGCTTGGGAAGGTTGGGGGGCAGTCGGGGATGTAGGAGAGCAGGGAAGGCGGGGGAGAGGCCATGGGAAAAGACGGGCAGTTTCTTGGGGACGGGTGGAGAGTCGCCAGGATAGGCATGGCAGTCACAGAAACCGTGGAGGGGGATGGGGCTGGAGGTGCTTCTCTGGACCTCTGCCTTCCCTCCCCAGTTGTCAACTGCTCCATCACCTGGGCCACATTCGTTGCTGGTGACTACAATCTACTGATGCTGGTGGAGATTGTAGGCCCTGCCTCCTCGAAGTATTTCCAGGTGGTCAGCTATGACCTGGGTAATTGGGGCACCACTGGGGGCTGCTAAGCGGGAAGGGGCAGGAGCTGGGGTTATGAACTGCTGCTCCATCCTGTGGCATCTGTGCTCAACAGATAACAGAAAGGAAATGTGGCTCCTGCCACTGCTAGGTCAGGGGCAGTGGTGGAGAACAGGGGGAAAACTGAGAGGAAGTCAATGAGACTGGAGCAGAGGGGGAAGGGGAGGGAGGGAGATTGGAAGCGTGAGCAGATGTGAGACCTGGGAGGGCCTTGTGGCTCACAGTAAGATTTGATGTGAGCTGATGGAGTGAGAATAGGGCTGCCGTGTACAGTTGTTTAGGGCTTCCCAGGTGGTACTGGTGGTAAAGAACCCGCCTGCCAATGCAGGAGACAACAAGAGACATGGGTTTGGAAAGATCCCCTGGAGGAGGGCATGGAAACCCACTCCAGTACTCTTGCCTGGAGAATCCCATGGACAGAGAAGCCTCTAGGGCTACAGTCCATAGGTTTGGATACTACTGAAGCAACTTAGCAGGTGTGCATGGACAGTTGTTTAGGCTGTGTCTGGAGCTCCCCAGCCAAGGAATCAAGTCCTCTGCCCTCACAGGACTGTATCCTCTTAGAGGAAGTGCCTTTTTATAATTCACATGAAGAAATTCTAAGGACTAAAGAGCCTGGTGGGCTACAGCCCATGGGGTCGCAAAGAGCTTAGCATGACTTAGCAGCTAAACAACAGCAACAAGAGTGGGCCCAAATGGGAAGCTGTTGGGATGGGGTTGGACGTGTTGGGGAGCTGGGGACTTGCTCAGTTGCAGGTCTTGAAAACTCAGGGTCTCAGGAGATTTTGCTGTGTCTTCCCCACCTATAGTCAATGATTACCTGGTTGTGCTCTACACCATCCCGGAATTCATCCCTGATGGTAGGAGGGGAAGGCAGAGGGGGCTGGAAAAGTGGGTGGGTGCCAGGAGAGGCCCAAGCGACCCCACCTCACTGCTGTGTCCACTTTGCCTGTGCCCCCTGCCAGCTCAAGGCCTGGAGTTCCTGATGATTCTAGGGACAGAGTCCTATACCAACTTTCCGATGGTCCCCAAGGGCATGTCCTACAACCCATATAACAACCTGCTGTTCATCTGGGGCAACTTCCTCCTCCAGAGGTATGGAGCCAGCCTCCCCAGCCCCACGTAGGGTGGGGCTCCATTCTGAAGTCACCAAGTTTTCAGGGTATGTATGCGCAAGGCCAGAAGTGATCAGAACCATCATGGGGGAAAACATGGGCTGGGGTGGGCACAGATAGAACAGGGGAAGCTGATATTTTAAAGCTGGGAGTCCTTAAAAAAGCAAACAAACAACGTTTTATCCTTATTTATTTTTGGCTCCACTGGGTCTTGGTTGCTGTGCATGGACTTTTCTCTAGTCGCAGCGAGCAGGGGCTCTTCTTCGTCATGATGCACGGGCTTCTCATTGCAGTGGCTTCCCTTGCTCCAGAGCTCAGGCTCTAGGCATGAGAGTTTCAATAGCTGAGGCACTTGGCCTCATTAGTTGTGGTGCACAAGCTTAGTTGCTCTGCAGCATGTGGGACTGAACTCACACCCTCTGTATTGGCAGGCAGATTCTTAACCACTGGACCACCAGGGAAGTCCCAGTGGGAATCCTTTCTTAAATGAAACCTGCTATGAGGACCCAACCTGTGTGAGCAATAGAGGGACATGGCCCGGGGAGAGGGTAGGATGCTTTTCACCCTTCAGGAAGCTGGAGGACCAGGAGCCAACTCTGTGGGGGTGTTGGGAAACTGCCAGTTTGGTCAGCGGCTCCTGTTTATGGATGGGCAGGTCAGCCAGAGGGTTTGGAGATGGGGGGCAGAAACTAGAGTCCAAGGCTTCCTTTGTGCCTTCTCATCAGCCTGGCGGAGAAGCGAGTAGATGGTTCCTGCAGCGGCATGTCAGGACTAGTCAGGGAAGCAGATATTCTCCAGGTCTCACCTGGGTGTCCTGACCTCCCACCTCTGCCCTTTCAGTTTTAACAGTGAAAACTTCATTTACATGGCGGACTTCCCCAAGGAGCTGTCCATCAAGTACCTGGTGAACTCGTTCCGAGGGGACATGGCCATTGTCACCGAGAATGAGGAGGTGGGCTGCCCTCCCCTCTCCCCACTTCCTTTCTGCTCAGCCCCAAAGCCTAGGGGTCTCTCTTTTCCCCCACTCCATCAGGGTAAAAGGGCCCAGGAGAGGGAACATTCTCAGGGACCCTGGGTAATGGAAGGGCAGCAGAAGCTCCATTTATAGCTGAGAATCCTCGAACTCAAAAAGGATGTGTCTTTTCCAAAGTTACTCAGCAGGGTAAAGGGCCTGTGCTCAGAGTCATGAGGGGATGTCCAGAGGGAGCCCTCTTTCATTCCGCCATGCAGCTCAGCACACCTGATTGGTGCTGGAGACATAGTGGGCAGTGAGTCAGCTGTGGGCCCTGCCCTCTCAGGGTCCCAGTCCAGTTGGGAGGATGGATTCATTACCAGACAGTGACAGTTCAGAGCAACCAAGGCTGCAGTGAGGAAAACAGCACCCATGGAAGTTCAGACCCTGTCTGGGGGTGTATGCGTCAGGAGGGCTTCATGGAGAAGGCCACATGGAGGGAGGATGTGCTGGAGGCTGGAGAGGATCCTCCAAGCTGAAGCTAAGGAGGAGGTTGGGTTTACAGCCAAATGAGTTAGGGGATGAGAGGGTGGGCATCAGTGCAGAGGTGGGAAACTGAGGCCAAGGGGATGCTGAGACCCTGAATGGGGCAAAGAGCGAGAAGGGAGACGTCCCTGGCCATCCAGTGGTTAGGACGTCACCTTCCTTGGCAGCAGGTGTGGGTTCGATCCCTGGTCGGGCAGCTGAGATTGCACATGTCTCAGGGCCAAAAAACCAAAACAGAAAACAGAAGCAGTATTGTAACAAATTCAATAACAACTTTAAAAACGGTCCACCTTAAAAAAGAATCTTAAAAAGGGTGAGAAGGGAAAAAGAGGGCTTAGCCCTCAGATCCCCAGCCTTCAGGCAGTGTGTATATTAGGAATGGTTACATTGCAAGTAATAAAAACTCAAGCAGACTGAAACAGTGAAGAAGTGTATCATGGGGAGTGAGGGCTGGAAGCAGAGGTGGTGGGGTCTGAGAAGCAGAAGGATGGCTCACCTGGTCCCAGCCGGAGGTGAGCACCCAAGACTCACCCCTCAGGGAGTGGGGTCCTCACCCCTCAGAGGGAGGGGTGGGGGTCACAGCGCCCACGGGCCTCACGCACACCCTTGGCTGCCATGCCCCCAGATCTGGTATGTCCTGGAGGGCAGCTACCATGTGTACCAGCTGTTCCCGTCCAAGGCCTGGGACGTGTACATCAACCTCCAGGTTCTTCAGCAGTCCTCTCTCTACGCCCCCAATGAGACCATGGTCACCCTCTTCTATGAAGACAACAAACTGTACCAGGTGCCAAGGTGGGGGGACAGCGTGGGCGAGACATGGGGGAGCTGCAGGGTGGCTGACACCAGCTCACGTGGCCCGTACCTTCCCACTGCAGCTGGTGTACCTGATAGACAACCAGCAGGGCAGGCTCGTCAAGAGGCTCATGCCCGTGGAGCAGCTACTGATATACCAGCAGATCAGTGATGAATATGTCTTGGAAAGGCAAGGGTGAGAAGATACTGAACCACAGAGACAGTCAGAGAGCCTTAGGCACTGCCATCTGAAGCTCCCATTCTGGGGTGTGGGGGTGGAGACCAAGCCATCCCCAGTGACAGCCTTTGGGCTCAAAGGAGGAGGGGTCTAACCAGCCTAGGGGCAAGGTGCATCAGGGAGGGCTTCAACGGGAAGAGGTGCATGAAGGGTGAGAACTGATGAGGTGGTAGATGGACAAGGGTGTTCCAAACAGGGGGAACCCCTTGTGCCAAGTGGAAAGGGGATTGGGTGATCAACAACTGAGAAGGAGGGTAGTATGGACAGAATGCCCTGCCAATGAAGTGCCCTGGAGACCAGGCGGAAAAGGTGACCCTGGTGGTCACAGGGAGGAACTTGAACTTCATGGTCAGATTTTACACCCTTCTGCTCGCCTGCAGAGGAGCCCAGGGAGGCAGCTGGGAGTGGTGGAGGAGTGAGGTGGAAGAACCCTAGAAGGTTGGGTGCCGTGGAGGGGTCGGGGAGAGTCTAGGATGCGGTCCAGGACTCTGTTCTGAGGGGTTGAGGGACAAGCAGATGAATACGTCCAGGGGCCGAACCTGAGGAGGAAGGTCAGGGATTGCGTAGGTCAGGATCAGCCTTGCGTAGTCAGCCGTGCAGGAGTGGGAAGCAGCCCCGCGGAGGTTCCTGGTGCGCGGATCCCCGGAAAGGCAGCTTCCGTCCTCCACTGTCGCCGCTCAGGAGCCACCCGACGCTGTCCTTCTCCAACTTCTGCCCCTTCACGGTGATGCGCCTGCGGGAGCTGCCCAACCCGAAAATCTACACGCGCCAGGAGCGCTACCGCGCGCAGCCGCCGCGTGTCTCGGAGCCCTGGGGCTTCCACAGCGAGAACTCGCTGGCTGTCTATCAGGGCCTCGTCTACTACCTGCTCTGGCTGCACTCGAAGTACGACAAGGTGGGCGCCGTCCGGGGCGGGTCCTACCTGAGGTGGTATCGCAGGGGCTTCTACGCCGGAGAACTGCGGCGGAGGGCGGAGCAGAGCAGAGCCGCCTCGGTGCTTCCGAGGCTGAAGGGGGCCCGAGGAGGGGATCTAGCTCGGCTCAGAAGAGATGGCTTTGGGCTGGGGGCGAGGGTAGGCGGTCGGGCCGAAAGCCGGGGTTGGGTGTGTATCTTTCAGTTTGGGTCAGGGGCAGGGACTGAGGCTGGGGACACTGCCTGTCTTGACATACCCACCCCCTCCCCTCGGTGCCTGCAATTCCTGCAGCCATACGCGGACCCAGCGCACGACCCCACCTGGCGCTGGTGGAAGAACAAGAAGCAGGACCAGGTGCGTGGAGAGGATGGCGAGTCGGGGGACGGGGCCGAGCCCGGATCTCCCCCTCACCGTTCCCCTGTCCAGGCACTGACTTTGCCCCGCACTCCGTCGCCTAGGATTACCACTTCTACCTGGCCAGCAACCGGCGGAGCGCGGGCAGTGTGCACGTTGACATGACCAGCTACGAAAAGATCTACGACCTCAAGGCCGAGAACGAGCTGCCCGAGCGCATCTTCCTGGACAAGGGTACCAGCTACAGCTTCTCAGTCTTCCTGACCGCCCGGAAGCCAGAAGTCCTGCACGGTCGGTGGGCGGGGCCTGGGTGGTGCCTGGGGGCGGGGCTTCGACTGGGTCACGCCCGCAGCCTTAACCCCGCCCTCTGCTCCAAGCAGGCCCCTCCTTCCGGGTGCTGAGCCCGGTGGATCTGGCTGTGGTGCTGGCGGACCCCCACTGCATTGAGGCAATAGTAAAGGAGAAGGTCCTTGTTAATCTCAACTCGGTGCTTTTCTGGGTGAGACTAGGTGGAGAAGAGGCGCTGAGGTGATGGCGGAGCTACTGGGGCAGTATACCTGTTAGAAGCCCGCGGTTATTTGAACGGAGCCTGGGTCCTCCCGCTGGCCTCCTGACCCCTTCATTTCTGCCCCCACCCCCAGGTTAAGCTCAGTGATAAAAGGTCTTGCTTTGACCAGGGAATTAGTGGACATCACCTCATGAAGACCTCCATGCTCATCAAGGTGTGTGGTCCAAGCCTGGAGGGTAGGGATGCAGATGAGGGGAAGGACTAAGCCATGGGGTCCCGTCTCATCTCCTGCTCCTACTCGCAGGTGTTGGGCTCGTCTGGGCACTGCTTCCAGAACACGAACCAGGGGCCCCATATGCAAGTATTGGACTTGGGGTCCTGGGCCCTGTGCTGGGAGGGAAGGGTGTGGGTCAGTCTCAGCAGGGTGGGATCTGAGGGCTCTAGCTGGGAATCCCATGAATGCCTTCCTAATTTTTTCTTTCTCATACATTTTTATCATTTACCCCACCCAGCCGCCCCCTCCCTCCTTTAATCCATTCATGTTTTCAGGAAGGGCTGCATTGCATAGATCGTACACAAATTTGTGTGTTCCTTCTGATACTGTTCTTCTAGGGGAAGTTAAGTATCTGTGACGCAGGGCTTGTTTTTCCAACTGGTCCCAAGGTGGCATGTGAACAAGCTTGGCTCTCCCTTCACGCCTTGCTCTTCTCTTGCTCGCTCACACGTGCTTTGTTGAAGCCTTTGGGTCCTTGGTTCTTCACCTGCTATGGAGGCAGGCAGTGAGGCTCTGAGAGATGCAGACGTCTGCTCCGAGTAATCCCCGGAGCTAACAAGTGGTAGAGGAGACCTTGTTCTCATCCACTTCCCTGCCCACTCTCCAGGAGACAGACCCTGGTATTTCTCTTTCCTGGGTTAGTATGCGTGCATGCTAAGTCGCTTCAGTCATGTCCGATCCTTTGCGACCCCATGGACTGTAGCCTGCCAGGCTCCTCTGTTCATGAGATTCTTCAGGCAAGAATACTGGAGTGGGTTGCCATGCCCTCCTCCAGGGGATCTTCCCAGCCAGGCCTTATCTCTTATGTCACCTGCATTGGCAGGTGGGTTCTTACCACTAGTGCCACCTGGGAAGCCTGAGTTGCTATGACCCAGGGCAATTTAAAAAAGGGACTTGTAACAGCTCCCAACTCCTTGGATTACATGGGATATTCAGGGTCAAATGCAAGGAAGAGTGACCACAGCCCAATAACTGTTTCCTGCTAAACTTAGTAGTGCACACTATTTCCCTCTTCATCACAACCCCAGAAAGTCCGTTAATATCTCTATTTGGGCCCAGCAGATCCCTTCCAGGAATCTGATCCACAGCACACAGTTACTGCAAAAGACTTGGAGACATTCTAAGTGTTCATTACTAGGGGAGTGGTTAAATAAAAGGTGGTACATCCATTCAGTGGAAAACTATGCAGCAATTTTAAAAGAACAGAGTGTGTGTTTGGGGGGGGGGTGCGGTGAGTGAATTCCCTAGTGGTCCAGTGGTTAGGAGTCAGTTTTCACTCTTGTGGCCCAGGTTCAATCCCTGGTTGGGGAACTAAGATCCCACAAGCCTTGTGGTGTGGCAAAAAAAAAGAAAAGAAAAAAACAAGAGCAAGGCGGCAGAGATCTCCACATACTGCAACAGTGTATACTTGATATTGATAACATATATTCATGTTTGCTTTTATTTTCATGAAGAGACTATGAGGAAAAGGGCAAGAAAGTATTCATAATGGTTCCCTACTGATTGAATGAGCCCTTCCCTGGTGGCTCAGAAGGTAAAGAGTCTACCTGCAGTGCGTGAGACCTGGGTTTGATCCCTGGGTTAGGAAGATCGCCTGAAGAAGGAAATGGCAACCCACTCCAGTATTCTTGCCTGGAAAATCCCATGGACAGAGGAGCCTAAGTGGGCTACAGTCCATAGGGTCACAAAGAGTTGGATATGACTGAGTAACTTCACCTTCTTTCTTTCTTTACTGGTTGAATAGGGAAGAGTCAGGACAGTTGGAAGATAGGAATGGAAGTGAAATTTTCACTGTGTATATATGTGTGTGTCTGTGTGTGTATCCCAATATACATCCACTTATCTATCTATCTGACCATGATACCCGCCTAAAGATTGCTTTTAAAAAGTCAATGATTTTTTAAAAAGCGTCTACTCTTTTTTTATTGTAGCTTTTTACAAAAATGATTTTTTTAATCTTTGGGTGCACTGGGTTCTCCTTGCTATGTGCAGGCTTTCTCTAGTTGCATCAAGTGGGGGCCACTCTTCACTGTGGTGCATGGGCTTCTCACTGGGGTGGCTTCTCTTGTTGCAAGACACAGGCTCTAGGCATGTGGGCTTCAGTAGTTGCAGCACTTGGGCTCAGTAGTTATGACTCCTGGACTCCAGAGCACAGGTTCAATAGTTGTGGCACTTGGGCTTAGTTGCTCCAAGGCTTGTGAGATCTTCCCGGATCAGGGATCAATGCATCCTGCATTGGCAGGTGGACTCTTCACCACTGAGCCACCAGGGAAGCCCCAAGATACTGTATGTTAAAAGGTGATGTGCACTAGGAGAAAAAGAAACAGGCAAGAGGCATAGGTAGGGAAGCCTTTTCCATAGGATGGCTTGGGGAAGACCCTGCTGAGGAGGAAATATTTGAGCAAAGACTTGAAGGAGATGTGGGCATGCAGTTATGTATCAGGAGGCATGCCAGTGAGAGGGGACAGATAGCAGAGGCCTGGAGATGGGAGTATGTTTCCTGTCTTAGACTAAAGGAATAGCAAGGAGCAAGCATGGCTGGAGCAGGGTGTACAAGGAGGATGGTGGAGAGAGATGAGGTTGAAGAAGTATTGAGCAGGTCACATAGGAGGCATCTGAGCAGCGGGGTGACTCAGGTTTCAAAGAGTCCATCTGGCTGCAAGTGTGGGACAGCCTGGAGGGGAGAGACAGGAGCAGGGAGACCACGGGGAAAAGAAGATTGGGCCAGCCCAAGTAGGGCAGAAGAGTTGGGGGAAGAGAGTGGCTCTATCTTGAACTCTAGAGACAACAGGATTTCTGAATGGACTGGATGTGGAGTTGAGAGAAAGAGAGGTTTCCAGGAAGAAACCAAGGCTTTTTAGCTTGAACACGGAGGGATGGAGTGCCATGAACAGAGGTGGATTGTGGAAAGATTGAATCTGAGAAATCTTTGCAGTGATTCAGTGGCTGATAGGTGTAAAGTCTTTGGCTCAGGTGCAATCTGTGGCCAAAACCCCTCTCCACAGAAGCCAGCAAGCCCAGATTGCAGTCTCTAGACGCCCATGTCCTTCTGACAATGCGGTGAAATCCTTGGGCCCTAACCCCAGAATAGGCCAGGAACCTTTCATTCCCAAGATACTGAACTCCCATCCTGGGCCCTACTTCCCTCATGTATCCCATGCTTCCCCCAAGTCTACTGTTGAGGAAATCAGGCTCCAGCTCAGCTTTTCATTGTCTTAGTTTTTGGCTATGCAGGCTTGTGGGATCTTAGTTCCCCAACCAGAAATTGAACCCAGACCCTTGGCAGTGAAATCAGAGTCCTAACCACTGGACCACCAGGGAATTCCCTCAGCTTCAGCCAATTAAAGTCCAACAAGGAGCTGGGACTTCCCTGGTGGCTCAGACTGTAAAGAATCTGCCTGCAATGCAGGAGACCTAGGTTTGATCCCTGAGTTGGGAAGATCCCCTGGAGGGGGAAATGGCAACCCACTCCAGTATTCTTGCCTGGGAAATCCCATGGACAGAAGAACCTGGCTGGCTACAGTCCATGAGGTCACAAAGAGTTTGACATGACTGAATGACTAACACACACAGAGGAGCTGGCTGCTTCATAGGTGTAGGTGTTAGTGGTTTTGTATGTCTTATTCTGAAGGCAGTTGGTAGCCACCTGACTCAGTTTGAATCCCACCTCTACCACATTCCCAGCCATGTGTGTGACTTCAGATAATTAATAAGTGACATGACTTCTCTGTGTCTCACTTTTGCCATCTCGTTAAATGGAGCTGTTAATGGTCTATATTATGCAAGATTGTTTTGAGGATTAAACCAACTTGAATATGTAAAGCTCTGCGCAGAATCCTTCCATGCCTTGTGCACAGTAAGAGCTATGCAAGCCCTTGCTGTTTCTATTGTTTTACCGGTAATAATAATAACCAGCTTGGCCCTAGTGAGGGTGAGCCTGGCAGGTAGTGATGGTGTGTGGGGGAGGAGGGGTGTCCCTCCTGCCGGACCCCCAGAACCAGGCTTTTCTCCTCCCCCTCAGAGCAACCTGATGGTGCCAGTGCTTATTGGCTGCCCTCCAGGCAAGCGCCTGGCCTTCGACATCACCTACACGGTGCAGTACAACCGCGTGCAGAACAAACACTACTTCGACTGCGTCAAAGTGGACCCGGAGATGCCCTGCTTTCTCTTCCGGGACAGTGGGTGTCCAGCGCCCTCTCCTTTGCTCTCCCCGGCCCTTCCTGCCTGCCCGCTCACTGCCCCCACCCCCACCCATCCTCTGCTCTTCCTTTGGGTCCTTTCATCTCTCCTCCTTCCCCTCTCTCATTTCTCCTCCCGGCCTCCACCCCTCCGACCCCACAGTCTTCTACCCATTCTTCTTGATCCAAGATTTGGTGACGGGCGATTCTGGCAGTTTCCAGGGCAGGTAAAGTGGGGGCCAAGCCGGCGGCTGACGGGAGTGGGCTGGGGGCAAGGGACTGGGGTGGGGCGCAGAGAAAAGGGGGTGGTAGAGGTGAGGCAGGACTCCAGACAGCCCCTTCGAATCTCTGCTCCCCACAGCTACGTGCTGAAGGTGGTGGGCGGCGGGCCCACCCTTGACACCATCAAGGAATACAGCGAGGAGGAAATCTACCGCTTCAACAGCCCCCTGGACAAGTAATTCCTGTGGGACCAGGCCCATAATCGGCCCTTCTTCCCCTGCAGGCCCCCTCCAGCTGCCCAGCCACAGACCAAACCTGGGCTGCAAGCCATACCCACAGGGCCCCGCCCACAGCGCAGGCTCCCAGGCTCCTGCAAACTCTAGCCCTCCTGTGGCATGAAGCTCCACCCACCCAATCCCCACCCCTTTCCCCACCTCCTTTTGGGGCCTCGGTCCGCTGAGGCCCCGTCCCCCACTGAGGTTACCCCTGCCTGCGCAGGACTGGCAGCCTCATCTGGACCACGGAGAACACAATGACCACCAAGGACTTGTCCTTCAACATCATGTCCCACAACAGTTTAGGCATCGAGTGAGTGCCTGGGCCGACTGCAGGCCCCTTCTCCCCCATCTGCCCACATTCTGTCGGGCCTTTCCATCCATTCTGCCTCCGGGAGACTCCTAGGTTCTCAAGCTACACTGACTGTCTGTATTCCTCGAATGAGACTGACTTTGACCTTTATGCGAACTGGATCCTCTATCCACAGGACTGGTCCTTCTTAATCTTTCTTCAGGCCTTAGTTCAGATGCCACTTCCTCCAGGAGGACTTTTCTGACTGTTCTAGGTGGGACGGTTGGCTCTCTCATCCTCCTGTACCTTCCCTATTCTCACCCTGACCCTCTGAGCTGTCACTGTCTCTCGTGGATTCTGCCTCTCTTAAAAATCCAGGTCTAGAATAGATAACATAGTATTTGTTGAATAAGACAGTGAACAAATTCATTCATTCTTGGTAGGCATTTATTGACCTTTGAATGGAGGTATCAATGAATGAATAAAAAAATGAAGTAATAAGTTAGCATATAGCAGGAATTCCCTGGTGGTCCAGTGGTTACGACTTTATGCTTCCACTGCTGGAGGCTTGATCCCTGGTTGGGGAACTAAGATCCTGCAAGCTGTGTGGCATGGCCAGGAGAAAAAAAAAATTAGCATATAGGGCCTCAGTAGCTGTTTTTTTTTTTTAAGTTCTCAAAATTTTTATTACGAACAGAACAGTGACAGAATATAAGCTTACAACTGTTGTTGTTTAGTCTATGGGGTCACACAGAGTCAGACACGACTGAAGCAACTTAGCAGCAGCAGCAGCAGGAGCAGCAGTCTATAATTTGTATCTGACTCTTTGCCACCCCGTGGACTGTAGCCTGCCAGGCTCCTCTGTCCATGAAATTTCCCAAGCATAAATAAGTATTTTTGATTTAATCAATGAAAGAAAATGATGCCATAAGCAAATAAAGGAAACGAATGAGTGAACAAAGTAACCAACTTGCACCTAGGCAGTATTCAACCTGCATTTATTGACTATATGAAAAAAGGAATGAAGATGTGGCTTTGTACCTAGCAGCTGCTCCAGCTCTATTTGTGCCATGAAGGAATAAAAGCAGTAAGGAATAAATGAGGAACTGGCACATCATAGGTATACAATCTATAATCTAGACAAATACATGGGAACAGAGGAATTGACAACTCCCCTAAAGAAGGGAGGAAAAGAGTGGATAAACAAACAGCCTGTCTCCTGGGAGGGGGTCAGTCAGCCTTCCCAGTTGAATGAGTGGAGGCGTGAATCAGGGAGAGAAGTAGGAGGTTGCAGCGAGTTAGTGCTCGTCCAGAACTAGTTGGGTAGAGCGGAAGATCAGGGGCTGTCATGCGCTAGGCATGATTTGTCCCACAAGTGCCTGAACTTGCTCCCCCAGGTGGCTATGTCAGGAGAACTCGCCGTGCCATGACACCATTCCCTACCACATCTTTGCCCCTGAATTCTTCTTCAAGGTGTTGGTGAGCAATAGGTGAGGCACACACACAGCTGAGGCGGGATCGGGGGCTTCCTGGGGGAGGTGCCCACCTCCTCCCCACCCCATCCTGACCCCCATCCCCACCAGAGGCGTGGACAAGAGCACCTATTGTGACTACCAGCTCACCTTTCTGCTGCACATCCATGGGCTCCCGCTCAGTGCCAAGCGGGCCTTCCTCATCCTCCTGGTAAGTGGCTGCCCTGGAGCTGCTCTGCCTGGTGGAGGCACGCCCCTGACCCCGAACCCAGACCGCCTACCATCGCCTGTTGGCCCATTTCCTGCAGGTGTCAGCCAGCTTGTTTGTTGGTCTGGTGATTCTCTACATCGTCTGCTGCCTTCTGTCGCCCTACATGGTGAAGTTTTGCAATATCCTTCGATGGAAGATCAACAGCATCATTGGCTTAGAATCTTACTACACCTACAGTACCCCCTCCGACAGCAGGGCCTTTAGCCACTCCGGGACCGTGTCTTGGAGAAACTCCAGGTTAAACTCCAGGGTTTTCTACAAGGGAGCAGAGGAGAACAAGGCTGAAACTTAAGGACTCCTTGAAAAGGAAGTCTACCACCTAAGCCTCTGGCCTTCCCCAGCCACCACCCACCCTTGTCTCTTATGTCCTGGGTTGCCTTGGACATGTAACCTATTGCTTGGTCATCCTAGGCCTTTCTCCCTGTTTCGCTTGAATTTTCACTTCACGTTTCAGCATCAGCTATGGAACCTTGTAAGGACTCGTGTTCAGTTAGTTTGTACCACCCAGCTGCATAGGTTATTAAAATATCAAAATCCTCCTATGCCAAGCTGGTGCATAGTGACTTCTCTGTATGCCTGCTGGCTCAACCCTTCCCCAGAGTGCCCCAGACCTCCCTACAGTCCAGCAGGGTCCTCCATGACCCAGGTCCGTTGCCATGGCCTGCAGTCTGTTCTGATTGTTCAGTGCCTAGGTTTAAAGCTAATTGTGAAAGATTTTGCATGGCAGCACCTATCTACTGTCTAATTTAAGGAAGGGTCACTGGGGAGGTTTAGATTTTGGTTTTAGTTGCAAGTAGCAAAAATTTCTGTGGTCCGCATGGAAATGGTAATTTATGGACTTTGTTAGGACAGGCTTCAGGTACAGCTTGATCCAGAAGCTTCAATGTCCATAGAATTCTGGCTCCATTTCTCTAGCCTTCCCTGCCCTGCCCTCATCTGAGGGTGGTCTCTGACCTCAGGCCAGTGCATCTCACAGTCTGAGGCAGCGCATCCATATGGTTTATTATCCAGAGGAAAAAAGGGGCTGGAGTCCAACATTCCCAGGCAAAAGTCCTATTGGTCACTCTGATTGGATGGGGTTGAATCATAAACTCAATACTTTGCCACTCACTCTGCCAGACGGATGAGACCTTGTTTGGCTTAAGCCCTTCAGAACCCACCCCTGGAGCTGAGGGTTGTCCATCCCATCCTAATCTCTTGCTTATGTGGGGAAGGGATGTTCTTGTAAGGAACATGTGTGTCAAGAAGGGGAAAAGGAGGACTTCCCTGGTGGTCCAGTGGTTAAGAATCCATCTGCCAATGCAGGGGACATGGGTTCCATCTCTGGTCCAGGAAGATCCCACATACCTTGGGGCAACTAAGCCCATGCACTCCAACTATTGAGCCCCCGCACTCTAGAACCTGGGAGCCACAACTTCCGAGCCGGTGCACCACAACTACCGAAGCTTGCGCGCCCTAGAGCCCGTGCTCTGCAGCAAGAGAAGCCACTGCAAAGAAAAGCCTGCATGGTGCAAAGAGAGCATATCCTCCACTTGCCACAACTAGAGAAAACCCACACCCAGCAACAAAAACCCAGCACAGCCAATAAATAAAAATTTAAAAATAAAAAAGAAGGGAAAACGGAGACCAAAAGTCAAAAAGCAAATGTGCCCATGTCGTCCACCCAGTAGGCTCCACTCTAGCCTTGGGTGGTTTAGATAGAGGTCTTGGGTGGAGTGACTGTGCAAGTCCTCTGACCAGCCCCTCCACTCCTTCACTGTAGAAGCAGAGCCCCAGGGGACACTCCCTCTGAGGGGTTGCCAGGGCAGACAGCTGGACCAGCTTGTCTGTGCTGAGGCAGCATAGCTCCAGAGCGGGCAAGGCCACTGAGGTCACATTATAGAGCTTGGGAATCATCAGAGGAGCATTCAGAGTGGAGAAACTGAAGGACGTGGTCAGATGTAGAAGGATGCTCTGGCTGCCCTGTGGAGGACAGCTCAGCTCTCAAGGCAGCAGGCCAGGGACTGGCGCAGGAGGGGACGGTGCTGGACCGAAGCCTGGTGTAGGGAGGAGGAGAGGGGGCAGGCAGGAGGGATGCTCAGGAGGTCTAGTGAACAGGCTGTGAGGCTGGCAGGCCATGGAAGGGGAGTGGGTGCTTTTAGGAAAAGGTCCAGGCTTCTACCCTGGGGACTGGGGGACAAAGAGGCTATTTCTGAGATGAAAACTGAGGAAAAGGAACAGGTTAGGGGGAGATACTGAGACCATTTTGGGTCACAGTAGGTGTGGGAGGTCCCAGAGACTTCTAAAGGAGTCTATTCAGGAGGCTGTGGGAACCTCAGGTCTGGGGTTCAGCAGGGAGGTCAGTGATGGCCAGGCAATATGCACACAAATCAACGGTACAGATTTATCAACAAAATTCATCGCACTAATGCAAATTAAGGAGAATGACGAGACGACATCCCATTTTGACCTAAGTCCATTTGAGCTGCTGTAACGGAAGACCATAGACTAGGTGGCTTACAAATAACGGAAATTTATTTCTCATACTGCTGGAGGCTGGGAAGTCCCAGATCAAGGCGCCGGCAGATGTGCTGTCTGGTGAGAACCTGCTTCCTGGTTCATGGGTGACCATCTTTGTACTGTGTCCTCATGTGGCAGCCACCAGGGCTTCCCTGGTGCTCAGTGGTAAAGAACACGCCTGCCAATGCAGGAGATGCGGGTTCATTCGCTGGGTGGGGAAGATTCCCTAGAGAAGGAAATGGCAACCCACTCCAGTATTCTTGTTTGCAGAATCCCCATGGATAGAGGAGCCTGGAGGGCTAGAGTCCATGAGGTTGCAAAGAGTCAGACACGCCTGAGCGACTAAACAACTGACAACGCATGGTAGAAAGGATGAGGAAGGTCATTGGGGCCTCTTTTATATGGGCACTGATCTCAATTACGAGGGTCCTGCCCTCACAACCTAATCCCCTCCTGATACAGTTACATTCGGGGTTAGGTTTCAACATAGGAATTTGTGTGGGACTCAAACTTTCAGTCTATAGCAGATCCCTTTTTTTAGATTAGCAAGTAATCGTCACGATGTTCTATTAGGAAAATTCTATCATTATCCCCATTTCATAGATGAAGAAACAGAGGCTCAGGTGTGCCACCTGTATGATTACATGAATAGGTATTTGCAAAACCTTTTTTCTAAAATTCAACATCCATTTCTTGTATTAACCCTAAATCAGATAGAAATAGAAGGAAGTTGAGCAAGGTTATCAAATTACCTGATTGCTAAAGACAGATGGCATATGGCAGACGGCAATTAAATGCCAAAGCCATTTTCAATAAAATTTTATAGGTAGAGTCCACATACATGAAAAACAGCTAATAAACATGTTCAGTTAAGTTGAAGTACACAAAATCGACCCCAAAATCAGTTGCATTTCTATACACAAGCAATGAATAATCAGAAAAAGATTTTTAAAAAACAATCCTACTTACAACAAAAAGAATAAAATATTTAAGAATAAATTTATACAATGAGGAAAAAGACTTGTGTACTGAAAAGTACACAATATTGCTGAAAGGAATTAAAGACTTAAATAAATGGAGAGACATCCCATGTTCATGAATCAACATTGTTGGCAATACCATCTGTATTAGTTTGCTAGGGCTGCCATAACAAAACACCTTTTAAGATCTTTTATGATTGGTTTCTGAGGCCTCTCTTGGCTTGCTGATGACTGCCCTCTGGTAGTGTCCTCACAGTCTTTCCTCTGTGTGGTCATGTCACTGGTATCTCTTCGTGTGTCCAAATGTACTCCTCTTATAAAGACACCTTTCAGATTGGATTAGGGTCCACTGGGCCTTGTTTTAAAATAATCACCTTTTAAAAGACGGATTTCAGGTCTTAGTTGCAGCATGGGGACTCTCTAGTCGTGGCACCCAGGCTTAGTTGCCACCCAGCATGTGAAATCTTAGTTCCCTGTGTGTTGGTCGTTCAGTCGTGTCCAACTCTTTGCAACCGCATGGACTGTAGCCCACCAGGTTCTTCTGTCCATGGAATTTCCCAGTCAAGAATACTGGAGTGTGTTTCTATTTCTTCCTCCAGGGGATATTCCTGACCCAGGGATCAAACCTGGGTTTACCCATGTTGCAGGTAGATTCTTCACCATCCGAGCCACCAGGAAAGCCCCTGACCAGGGATCAAACCCATGTCCCCATGCATTACAAGGCAGATTCTTAACCACTGGACCACCAAGGGAGTACTGAAAATAATCCCCTTTTTAAAGGTCCTACCTAAAGAGCATATTAAAAAGCAGAGATGTTACTTTGCCAACAAAGGTCCGTCTAGTCAAGGCTATGGTTTTTCCAGTGGTCATGTATGGATGTGAGAGTTGGACTGTGAAGAAAGCTGAGCACCGAAGAATTGATGCTTTTGAACTGTGGTATTGGAGAAGACTCTTGAGAGTCCCTTGAATTGCAAGGAGATCCAACCAGTTCATCCTAAAGGAGATCAACCCTGGGATTGCTTTGGAGGGAATGATGCTAAAGCTGAAACTCCAGTACTTTGGCCACCTCATGCGAAGAGTTGACTCATTGGAAAAGACTCTGAAGCTGGGAGGGATTGGGGGCAGGAGGAGAAGGGGACGACAGAGGATGAGATGGCTGGATGGCATCACCGACTCGATGGACATGAGTCTGAATGAACTCCAGGAGATGGTGATAGACAGGGAGGCCTGGTGTGCTGCAATTCATGGGGTCACAGAGTTGGACACGACTGAGCGACTGAACTGAACTGATCTCCAAATACAGCCCTGTTCTGAGGTCCTGGGGGTTAAGGCTTCAGCATATACATTTTAGGGGAATACTATTTAGTCCATAACATGACCCATAGTGCTATACAGATTCAGTGCAATCTCTAGCAAAATCCCAATGGCAATTTTGAACATCTTGAAACTCATATGGAATTGCAAGGGACTCCAAATAGCCAACATTACCTTGAAACAGAAGAACAAAGTTGGAGGACTCATACTTTCTGTTTCAAAATTGCAAAGCTACAGTAATCAAAACAGTGTCTGACTGGCATAAAGACAGACATACAGACCAGTGTAATGGAACACAGAGCTCAAAATAAACCCTCACATATAGTCAATTGATATTTGACCAGGTGCCAAGACCCATCCAAGAAGAAAGGACACTCTTAACAACAAATGGTACTGGGAAAACTGGATGTCCACATGCAAAGGGAAAAAGTAGGCCCTTCTCTTATGCCAGGTACAAAAATTAACCAAAATCAAACCATATTTCTAAATTTAAGGGACTTCCCTGGTGGTCCGGTGGTTAGGACTCCCTACTCCGAATGAAGGGAGCCTAGGTTTGATCCCTGGTCAGGGAACTAGATCCCACATGATGCAGCTAAGACCCGGTAGAGCCAAATAGATCAATAATTTAAAAAAAAAAAAGATGAAAAAACGATGATTTTAAAACAGAAGATTTCTAAATTTAAGAATTAAAACTACCAGGAATTCCCTGGTGATCCAGTGGTTAAGACTCAGCACTTTTACTGCCGTCAGCCTGGGTTCAATCCTTGATCAAGAAACCAAGATCCCACAAGGAATGCAGGATGGAAAAAAAAGTTAAAGCTATAAAAAAAAAAATAGGGGGAAATCTTTGATATGTCAATGGTTTCTTAAGTATGATGCCAAAAGTACAGGCAACATAAATTGAACCTCATCAAAATTTAAAACTTTTGTGAATCAAAGGATACGATCAAGACCAAAAAACCCAACCCATAGAATAGGAGAAAATATTTGTAAATCATGTATCTGATCAAGACTACAGTATAGAAAATGAAAAACTTCTGTAACCATAAGCAATTCAATTAAAAATGGCCAAAGACTCGAATAGAGATTTTTCCAAAAAAGATATGTAAAATAACCAATAAACACATGAAAAGATCATTAATTTTTTTTAATGAAAAGATCATTAAAAGCGCATTCAACATCATTAATGATCAGGGAAAGTAAAGTCAAAACCACAGTGAGATATCCCTTCACACCTATTCAGTTCAGTCACTCAGTCGTGTCCGACTCTTTGCGACCCCATGAATTGCAGCACGCCAGGCCTCCCTGTCCATCACCAGCTCCCGGACTTCACTCAGACTCACGTCCATCGAGTCGGTGATGCCATCCAGCCATTTCATCCTCTGTCATCCCCTTCTCCTCCTGCCCCCAATCCCTCCCAGCATCTGAGTCTTTTCCAATGAGTCAACTCTTTGCATGAGGTGGCCCAAGTACTGGAGTTTCAGCCCCAGCATCATTCCTTCCAAAGAAAACTCAGGGCTGATCTCCTTCAGAATGGATTGGTTGGATCTCCTTGCAGTCCAAGGGACTCTCAGGAGTCTTCTCCAACACCACAGTTCAAAAGCATCAATTCTTTGGCGCTCAGCTTTCTTCACAGTCCAACTCTTACATACATACATGACCACTGGAAAACCATAGCCTTGACTAGACGGACCTTAGTCGGCAAAGTAATATCTCTGCTTTTGAATATGCTATCTAGGTTGGTCATAACTTTCCTTCTAAGGAGTAAGCGTCTTTTAATTTCATGGCTGCAGTCACCATCTGCAGTGATTTTGGAGCCCCCAAAACTAAAGTCTGCCACTGTTTCCACTGTTTTCCCATCTATTTCCCGTGAAGTGACGGGACCAGATGCCATGATCTTCGTTTTCTGAATGCTGAGCTTTAACCCAACTCTTTCACTCTCCTCTTTCACTTTCATCAAGAGGCTCTTTAGTTCCTTTTCACTTTCTGCCACAAGGTTGGTGTCATCTGCATATCTGAGGTTATTGATATTTCTCCGGGCAATCTTGATTCCAGCTTGTGCTTCTTCCAGCCCAGGGTTTCTCATGATGTACTCTGCATATAACTTAAATAAGCAGGGTGGCAATATACAGCCTTGACGTACTCCTTTTCCTATTTGGAACCAGTCTGTTGTTCCATGTCCAGTTCTGTTGCTTCCTGACCTGCATACAGGTTTCTCAAGAGACACGTCAGGTGGTCTGGTGTTCCCATCTCTTTCAGAATTTTCCATATTATTAGTGATGGTTATAATAATTTAAAAATGACAACAGATACAGCTATTGGCAAGGATATGGAGAAACTGGAACCCTCGTATGTTGCTGGTGGAAATGTAAATTGCTTAGATGCTGTGGAAGAGTTTGGTGGTTCCTCAAAATGATTACCCTAGACTTACTGAGTCATTCAGCAGATCCATTTCTGGATATACAACCCAAAAGTATTGAAAATATGTTCTCAAACAAGTACATGTATATACATGTTCATATCAGCACTATTCACAAAGTCAAAAGGTGAAAACAGCCCAAATGTTCATCAACGGATGAATTGGTAAAGCAAATGTATATCCACACACTGGAGCATTATTCAGCCATAAAAAGGAATGAAGTATTGATGTATTCTGCAACATCTATTAAGGTCAAAACCATAATGGTTTTTGTGAAAGAAGCCAGACATCTAAGGTCATGTATTTTAAGATACCGTTTATATGAAATACCTAGAATAGGCAAATACACAGAGACAGAATGCAGACTGATCATTACCAGGGGTGAGGAAAAAGTAGGGAATGGACAACAACAGCTTAAGGGGAATGGAGTTTCTTTCTGTGATGATGAAAATGTTTTGGAGGTAGGTAGAGGTGTTTTTTTTTTTTTTTTCAGAGGTGGTATTTGCACAACATTGTGGATGTAATTAAGTGACACTGAATTGTTCACTTTAAGATGATTAATTTATGTCAGTTTCACCTCAACATGAAATATATACATATATATATAATGTATACAAAAAACAGTATGATATTTATCAAGAATAAATATTTTAAAAGCAGTATGGGGCTTCCCTGGTGGTCTCATGGTTAAGAATCCACCTGCCAAAGCAGCGGATCCAGAAACATCCCACATGCCACAGAGCAGCTAAGCCCATGTACCACAGCTACTGAGCCAGCACCCTAGAGCTCTCGAGTCACAACTACGGAGGCCACGAGATGCAACTACTGAAGCCCGAGCGTCCTGGATCCTGCGCTCTGCAACAACAGAAGCCATTGCAATGAGAAGCCTGTGCATGTCCACAAAGAGTAGCCCCTGCTTGCCACAACTACAGAAAACCCGCACCGAGCAATGAATAAAAAAAAAAAACAACAAAAAGACAATATGGTATTTATGAAGAATAACTATAGACCAATAGAATATAATGAATGACTTAACAGGTCTGATTACTGAAGAGATTTAATATAAGATATAAATGCTTTTCATATTGGTGAGAAAGTGATAGCTTATCCAATAAATGGTTCTGAAAAAAATTGCCTGTGAGGATATCAAATTTAGATTTCACAACATATGCAAAAATTAATTCAAGTGTTAAAAAAAATGACATGTGGAAAACACAAATACTTTGCCAAGAAGTTTTGGAGAATATTTGTTTTACTCTGACATGGCAAGAACTTCTTGAGCAAAATAGAAAATATGGAATTCACAAAGGGGAAAAACAAGTCATGAAGGGAAAGTTTCATAAATTTGACTATGTAAAAATGAAAACTCTGCATGGCAAAAGATGGTAAATAAATTTTATATATATATATATGTATATATATATTCAGAAAATAAACAATAGGCCAAAGGAAATAGTTGCAACATATATGATAAAATGTTTTCTCTCCAACAAGCAGAAGGGACTATAAATTTTTAGAAAAATGCAATAATCCTGAAGAAAATTTTAGAGAAGAGGAAATTAAAGTGTTTAATAAATGAAGGAAAGGGTCTCAACCTTATTAGTACACAAATCCAAACTAAAGCAACAACATCAGCAATAAAAAAAAAAAAACCAGTGCTTGTCCTGTAACAGACTGGTAAAAGGAAAAAAAATAAGTTCTAAAGCCTAGTAGCCGTGATACCATCAGCACTTTCATTGCTAGTGGAACTGTGAACTGCTACAACTTTGAAAAGCAATCTTATGATGTCTATTAAAATGAAAAATACACCTATCTCAACTCAGTAATCTTAATTCCTAGGATCTGTCCCTTAGCACTAAAACAAATGTATTCAAGCAAATGCATGTAAGAATCTTTAAAAAAACAAAAACCTGTCCACCCATTTTATTGAGAAATGATTCACATACATCCCTGTACGTTTAAGGCATACAGCACGATGGTTTGATATGCATATAATGTGAAATGACCACAATAGGTCCAGCTAACACCCATCTTCTCATATAGACATGAGGTAGGAGACAGTGGGCCTCTCGGCTGAACACCAGGAATTTGTCAAGTGGACTAAAATTCAAGCTTTGTTCTCACCCAGACTCTCCAAGGACAAAGCTAGTGGCAAAAGCTGAGCTTTACTAAAGCAAAGAGACAAAGTGCCCACTCCTGAGGTCAAAAAAGACTTCCCTGTCCACACATACGCAGGAAGACTTCTTGGGGGTCCAAAAGGAAAGGGACTCCATCCCATAACAAGTAAGAAAACGCACCCACAGGCCTCTGTGATGGGATCCATCTTAGAAAAAAGTTGCAGAGGCATCTTGGACTGCAGCATGCCAGGCTTCCTGTCCTTCATGATCTCCCTGAGTTTGCTCAAACTCATGTCCACTGTGTCAGTGATGCCACCCAACCAACTCATCCTCTGTCACCCCCTTCTCCTCCTGTCTTCAATCTTTCCCAGCATCAGGGTCTTTCCCGATGATTCAGCTCTTCGCATCAGGTTGTCAAAGTATTGGAGCTTCAGCTTCAGCATCAGTTCTTCCAATGAATATTCAGGGTTGATTTCCTTTAGGACTGACTGGTTTGATCTTGCAGTCTAAGGGATTCTCCAGAGTCTTCTCCCACACCACAATTCAAAACCATCAATTCTTCAAGGCTCAACCATTTTTATGGTACAACTCTCACATCAGTGCATGACTACTGGAAAAACCATAGCTTTGACTACACAGATCTTTGTCGACAACATGATGTCTCTGCTTTTTAATACACTGCCTAGGTTTGTCACAGCTTTTCTTCCAAGGAGCAAGCGTCTTTTAATTTTATGGCTGCAGTTATCGTCCACAGTGATTTTGGAGAAAATAAAATAAAATAAAATCTGTTAGTGTTTCCACTTTTCCCCCTTCTATTTGCCATGAAATGATGGGATTGGATGTCATGATCTTAGACATCATGGACTGAATCCCACCAGGCTTCTCTGTCCATGGAGTTCTCCAGGCAAGAATACTAGAGTGGGTTGCCCTGCCCTCCTCCAGGGGATCTTTCCCACCCAGGGATGGAAACCACACACTTTATATCTCCTGGCTGGCGAGTTCTTTACTACTAGTGCCACCTAGATTTTTTTTTACTGTACTCCTCACTCTGGATGTCCAAACTCCTCTTTGAGTATGCATTTTTGCTTTGCTTCTGTCTTAAACAACCTGTTTCTCTGTGCTCACCTATACATGTTTCCAGGAGGCAAAAATTGTAAAAACAAGTGCAAAGTCTCAGTACTGTTTTTACAGTTTTTGCCTCCTGGAAACATTCTTACTTTCAAGTGGGAGAAAAAGCCAGGGCCACTTTGCTTCTACCTTCTAGACCCCAGGTGGCCTAAGGGATAGGACTATGTTCAGTTTAGTTCAGTTCAGTTCAGTCTCTCAGTCACGTCCGACTCTTTGCAACCCCATGAATTGCAGCACGCCAGGCCTCCCTGTCCATCACCAACTCCAGGAGTTCACGCAAACTCACGTCCATCGAGTGGGTGATGCCATCCAGCCATCTCATCCTCTGTCGTCCCCTTCTCCTCCTGCCCCCAACCCCTCCCAGCATCAGAGTCTTTTCCAATGAGTCAACTCTTTGACCAGGTTACCCAGGTCTAATCCCCTGGCAGAGAACTAAGATTTTTCTTCAGGACTGCTCATTGCTCTCTCTCTGAGATTAGATATAGTAAAAAGAAAGAAAAAAGGCAAAACATTTCTCTGTGTGATGAGAACTTGTAAGACGTAGTCTCTTACCAACTTTCCTATATATCATAAAGCAGTATTAGCTGCAGTCATATGCTGTACATTACATCCCAGTTATATATAACTAGAAATTTGTACCTTTTGACCACCTTTCTCCAATTCCTCCTCACCTCAAGAATTTTTATTGCAACGCTTGAAAATGGCAAACAAAAATAACCAAAATGTCAATGGGAACCATTAAATGAATTGTGTAGTTACATTGTGGGATATTGTGTAGCTTTTTTTTTTTTTTTTTGAGTTTCAGAAATATGTCCATCAATCTCCAGAGATGTATTTAGCTTACTGCTAAAAGCATGGTGCTTTTTAGAAAATATGTATAGCACTAATATGATGCAGTTTTTCCTTAAAGACTTTTTTTTTTTTTTTTAAAGACACAACTTGGGAATTCCGTGACGGTCCAGTGGTTAGAAGTGGGTGCTTTCACTTAGATGTCCCAGGTTCAATCCCTGATTGGGGAGATTAGATCCTTGGCAAATAGGCTGGGCTGGGCGAACCGCGGGGGGCGGGGGCGGTATTAGCCCAGCGGAGCGTGGATGAAAGACACAATTTACACACTCGTTCATTCATTCAAGAAACATTGTCTTCCTCGCGCTGGGAATACAGCAGTAAAAAGAACTGATAAATATCCCTACCTCTTATGACATTTTAAATGATGGAAGACAAGAGAATTGAGAAAAAGTAGATGTTAAATAGGCAGGGGTGATATAGATGGAGGAATCAGGGGTAGGGATTAGAAAAAAAAATTGGGAATTCCCTGTGTTCTTTAGAAGGAATGATGCTAAAGCTGAAGCTCCAGTACTTTGGCCACCTCATGCGAAGAGTTGACTCATTGGAAAAGACTCAGATGCTGAGAGGGATTGGGGGCTGGACGAAAAGGGGACGACAGAGGATGAGATGGCTGGATGGCATCGCCGACTCGATGAAAGTGAATTTGAGTGAACTCCGGGAGTTGGTGATGGACAGGGAGGCCTGGCGTGCTGCAATTCATGGGGTTGGAAAGAGTCGGACATGACTGAGCGACTGAACTGAACTGAACTGATGGTGGAATTTAAGCCATTAATACTGGATGATTTTTGTAGTGTTTATGCGTATTCGTACAAGCTTGGAGAAAATGTGGAAAGATGCATTGAGAAACTAGTGAGAAAGAACTAGAGTCAAATCTCAGCCGTTAATCTCTTGGAAGTTTACCCAGTCTCTCAAAGCCTCTCTTCCCCCTGTAACATGGGAAGAATAACAGTTAATCAAATGGCTCCACCACCGCCACCTCTTGGTGTAGAAAGAGGTGCCGCGCGGGTGAAATCTCCAAGACACATACCTCAGGGTGAAGCCGGTGCGGCCATATTGGCTACGGGAAATGCGGAGGCGTTGCGACTGCTGCCATTTTCAATTAGGGCAAGGGGCGACTTCCGGTTACCATTTTGAGTGACAGTAGAGGCGGAACTCTGGCTGACAAGCTCATTAAGGGCCGGGCTCCGAGGGCACCTCCCTGAGAGCGACTGAACGCTAAGCCCGGCGGGCGGAGGCAAACCATCGTAGCCCCGCCCCCGATTTAGGGCTCCACCTCCTGGCCCCACTTCCGTCGGGTGAGCGTCGGTAGGCGTCGCTGCCGTAAACCGGGCTGTCGGTTTGCCGCATCACGGAAGATGGCGGCCACGGCGGTGAACGGGGTGGCCGGCACCTCGAGCTCTGGGACTGCGGCGGCCTCGGGCGCGATCCTGCAGGCCGCGGCCGGCATGTACGAGCAGCTCAAGGGCGAGTGGAACCGGAAAAGCCCTAATCTTAGCAAGTGCGGGGAAGAGCTGGGCCGTCTCAAGGTAAGGATCGGCCGGGGGTGCTTCGAGGGGTCCAGACCTAACCGAGTTTCGCGCTCAGGGGGAAACCGCGCGAGGATGGGACTAAGGCGGACTGGGCTGTCTAATAGGGTGAAGGATTCAGAGGAGCCGAGGTGCGGTTTGGAGGCACGTAGATGTGAGAGGGACCTCGAACGGACTAAATGCGGCCCCACGGTGTGTGTGTGGGGGGGGGTGATGGAGAGGGTGTTTCTGGCACACCGAGTGAGAGGTTAAAATTTTGGTGCTTGGAGGTCTAGCTGGTTGGAGTGGTAGGATGGGGCTGTCAGCTTTTGTGATGTAGGGTTCTGGCCGCCACCAAGTGGGAAATGAGGACTGGACAGGGAGATGGAAGAAGGCTGAGATGATGGGGTTCGTGGTTAAGAACAGGCTAAGCTGGGGTCCGAGAAATCTGGGGCTTAGGGATAGATCTTTGGAGAGAGGGGCCCAGCTAAGTTATGAGGGCAAGACTGAAGCTGGGAAAAATACTCTTAGAGCAGAGGACCTTAATGGGGCTCGGGTTGCTTCAGGCCAGGTGGAAGGGGTACAAATACAGTGGGCTGGACCAAGTTGCTAAGGGGAGTGGTATCTGATAAGGGATGATGTGTGAGCTGGACCATAGGAAGAGATTAGCCCCCTTTCCTCCTTGGTGTAGGTTGAGGAGGGTAGCTGGTCCCACCCCAACAAGGTGTGGGAAAGTGTTGCCAAAGAACCGAAGGTGCTAGTGTCTCCCCTCCCCCTTGATTCCACTGGGTCAGGCATGGAGTCGGTCTCCCCAGTGGGTCTACTAATACTTGTAACATGAAGTCATCCTAAATGAGCCCACATCATGTGTCCAGGCCCTGATCTGACTGACTCCTTTAATACTCATAACAACCTTATGAGTCAGGGATGATGGCTAGTTCCATTTTCTAGGTGGGAAAATGAAGGCCTAGATAAAAGTAAATAGCTCATACCTAAAGTCCCATCTTCTTTCTTTCCTTCCCCTGCCTTCCTCTTCAGCTGGTTTTGTTGGAGCTCAACTTCCTGCCAACCACAGGGACCAAACTGACCAAGCAGCAGCTCATTCTGGCCCGTGAGTGTCACTGGAGTTGATGGGGAGGTTTATGGACTTGGGTCGTGGCAGGAATGGTAGCAGTGGCGGTCAAGGTCGGGACTCTGGTCACCTCCTGAGAACTTTCTCTGTTGCCTACAGGTGACATACTGGAGATCGGGGCTCAGTGGAGTATCCTACGCAAGGACATCCCCTCCTTCGAGCGGTACATGGCCCAGCTCAAATGCTACTACTTCGATTACAAGTGAGGATGGACCTGGCCCCTAATTTGGGGTGTGTGTATGTAGCAGCTTCCCTGGTGGCTCAGTGGTAAAGAATCTGCCTGCCAGTACAGGAGATGGGCAAATGCCTGGGTTGGGAAGATCCCCTGGAGAAGGGAATGACAGCTCACTCCAGTCTTCTTGCTTGGAACATCCCATGGACAGAGGAGCCTGGTGGGCTACAGTCCATGGGATCACAAAGAGTTGCATGCAGCTGAGCACACAGTAGTGTGTGTGTTGGAGGGGGTGGGTGGTTTACATGGCAGCTTTATATCCTTGTTGCTGTAGCCACTTGGGACATCTTCCTTCACCTGGGAATTCCCCCTCTGCATAGCTGTGTGCCCAGAAGCCTCAGGGTTTGTGGTTGGCCGGGAGGGCCTGAGTCTGGGATTATGCCATCCAGTCTCAGTTACCCTCTGGTCTGTCTCCTCCTTCACATTCCCATTTGAAATTTCCACTCCCTAAGGTAGCCACCGTCCCGTTTTACCTGCCTTGATGCCAGCTTTGCCCTCTTCCATTCATCCCTCCATGGCAGCTGGGAGGATCTTCGTGACACTAGAATTTGACCATGTTGATTGCCTGCTGAGAACCTGTCATGAGTCTCTGTAGCACTCAGGTTTCAGACCAAGCTCTTTCCTGTGGTCTCCAATGGGGTATCAGCCCTGACTCCTCTGTGTGTCTCCCATCCCAGCCTTGTCTCTCCTACTGGACTGTGAGTCTTCTAGAAACAGAAGGGTCTTGGTCACGGCTGGGTCCCAGCACAGCCTAGTATGGAGCCTGGCCCAGAGCAGAGACTCACTTATTGCACCTTGAATATGAAACTGAATGGTTTCATAACCAAATGGGGTTTCCATGGAGACTGATGGTTAAGAATTTGACAGAAGTAGCTAGAAAAACCGAATTTGAAGCTATTTCCCCCTCTTCCTGATTATATGATCTTGGGCAAGTGGCTTCATCTCTCTCTCAGTTTCCCCCCAGAAGTGAAGGTAATGCTTATTAATATAATCATAATTAGCACTTCTGTGGTATTTGTTGGGGCCAGATACCATTCTAATCACTGTACTTGGATTAAATAACTAAATCAGTTAACCCTATTCATTTAACCCACCTCTATGAGATGGGTACTGTAATGAAACCCGTTTTACAGTTAGGGGAATGAGGCTTAGTCACTTCACTGGAGTGAGGTCACTTCTAGGGCCCATATGATTGTGACTTCTTTATGTCTCTTTGAGCCTCAGTTATATCTGAAAATCCAGGAACTAGTGCTCCTCCGAGGAGAGAGCATCGGGCAGTCATCAGGGTGGATCCCTGGTGCCTGTGGTGTGGGGAGCTTGGTTGGCACCTAAGCCCTCCTTACCTTGGATTCCCACTCTGGTCCATAGGGAGCAGCTCCCAGAGTCAGCCTACATGCACCAGCTCCTGGGCCTCAACCTCCTCTTCCTGCTGTCCCAGAACCGGGTGGCTGAGTTCCACACAGAGTTGGAGCGGCTGCCTGCCAAGGACATCCAGACCAACGTGTACATCAAGCATCCAGTGTCCCTCGAGCAAGTGAGGCTGAGGAAGCGGGAGGGGAGGGCCTGGCTAAAGGGAGCGGCGCAGGGAGAGACATTCGGGAGGGTTTCCTGGAAGACTAGGCAGGGCTCAGCCTGTGGACTCTTTGCCCATTTGTCCAACAAATATTGAGCCCTAGTCATGTATACAGGCACTTTGGTTGGTTTTCCGACTGTACAGTGAACAAAACAGATCAAATCTCAGATCTTATGAGGTTGACGTTCATATGAGGAAGCAGATAGTAAACAAAATGAGTGTGTGTGTGTCTGTGTGTTTGTGTGTCTGTGTGTACATACCAGGGAGGGCTTCCTAGAAGAGGAGGACCCCATCTGCATGGGGAGTGGTGACTGTATGGCAGAGAGGGTTCTGGCAGAGTGTAGATTATGGAGGCACTGGGATTACAGTGAGGCCTCAGTGGGGATGCCTCTGTGCTGCCTCTTCCTCACCCTCTCTTCTTCCCCACCCGTTCTCTACAGTACCTGATGGAGGGCAGCTACAACAAGGTATTCCTGGCCAAAGGCAACATTCCCGCCGAGAGCTACACTTTCTTCATCGACATCCTGCTTGACACTATCAGGTGCGTGGGGGGCCAGAGCCCTGCGGAGTATAGAGCGAGCTTGGACTCCAGAGTCAGATAGTTGTCTGTTTGAATCCCATTTGGGCCACTTGTGATCTGGGGAGTCTGGGCACATGAGTTTCCTTTTCTGTGAACTGGAACTGGTCATGAGATGGTGGTAAGAGCCCTCCTCTCACTCTGGGCCGTGTGTGTATGGGCCTATAGAATTCGATCCTGAGCATGGGCTTGGTGCCCAAACAGTGCTCAGCTCAGCGCACAGACAGAGACCTTGCTGCCTTTCTCATGGAAGTACTCCTTGAGTCATCTGGCTTCACCTCAGGTCACCTAAACTGTGGAATCTCAGTTTTTCGTTCTTTAGAATAGGGCCACCAAATCCTGCTAGCTCCTCGGGGGTTGCTGTGTACACAGGCAGCACTGCATGGGCGGATGGGAATGACGTGTACAAGTCCACGTGTTCAGGTGGCATCACAGTTGGTTCACTCGGGCAAAGCACCAGATTGAGTGGAGTTCTCATTCCTCCAGTGACAAAGCTGGGCCCAGAGAGGTGCGGGGAGTGAGGAAGGGGCAGTTGAGTAGGTTTAGGTTATTTTTAACTCTGAAATATTTCTACTGTCTGCAGTGCACAGGGAATAATATAATGAGTGCCCACATACCTACCACCTGGCCTAAGAGATATTAATAAAATACTCACAAACGGGCAAGCTCCTCCTTGTCACTGGTTTTTGCCCAGAGCTACCCCCTTCTCCCATTTCAGTGGCTTGATGTCTTGCTGTTTTTTAACTTTAGTGTTGACCTCTTAAAATGGGTACAAAGAACCTCCTTGGGATTGGATCCTGTGGGGGGAGGGTGTTAGGTGAAGAGATCCCCTTATGTGAATCTGAGACTCAGTTTCAGCCAAGCCTGAAGTCCTCATGGCTAGGAGTGAGAATCTGAGCCTGGGCCCAGGAGTCCTAGAGACCTGAGTGTGTGCCCTGCTGTGGCCCTAGGTTTGCAACTCTAGTCAAGCTACTCTCCCCTGAGCCTCGATGGGATAAATGGGGCAGGTAACATATTTCAGCCATAAGTGCTGAACTGAAGGGCCAGGCCTTGTCTGTGTACGATAATGAGACTCATCTTCCCCCAGGGATGAGATTGCTGGTTGTATCGAGAAGGCCTACGAGAAAATCCTCTTCACCGAGGCCACCCGGATCCTCTTCTTCAACACACCCAAAAAGATGACAGACTACGCCAAGAAGGTGGCTGGGGTGGAGGTCAAGGGACCATAGGGTCCACTCGCTAACAGCAGGGTGGGATGGCCTGGAGGGACACTGGAGCAAGACTCCAGTTGTGTGACCTCAGGCAAGTGGCCGAACTTCTCTGAACTTCAGTTTCCCTATCTGTAGAAAGGGGATAGGGTTTCATGTGTGGGATAAGCTGAGCCCAGCACCTGGCACCAGCCGGAGGGGAAGGCTTAGCGCTTGATGGTGGCTGTCCTCAGAATTCCTTGGAGAGTGCAGCTTTTCCCCACAAGACTTTGGTTCATTGGCTCTGGGGTGTTTGTGTGGGAGCAGGGTCCCTGGAGGTGCTGCTGCTTGTGGTAGAGTAGCCCTGGTGACTGACGAGGGTCACGATCAGACTGGAATAGGTGAACCTGAACTTGGGTGATGGGGACAGCTGATATCTAATAATTGTTTACTCTGGGCCAAACATTGTTCTCAGTACTTTTGATTCATTTGAATCCCCACAACAGACCCAGAGAGGTGTGTGATTAGGGTCCCATCTCAAACATGGAGAAACAGGGGCACAGAAAAGTGAAATTACTTGCCCAGGGTTGGTGAGGAAAGTGAGCCAGGGCCTACATGGGTAAGTGCTGGCTCAGGGGCCTGGGGAGGGTATGTGTGATCACCCCATCCATCTCCCATCTCTCTTTTCTTGCAGCGAGGGTGGGTCCTGGGCCTCAACAACTACTACAGCTTTGCCAGCCAGCAGCAGAAGCCGGAAGATACCACCATTCCTTCCACGGAGCTGGCCAAACAGGTCATTGAGTATGCCCGGCAGCTGGAGATGATCGTCTGAGTCCACCAGGCACTGGGGTGGGGCATGGCTTGCATTATTTAAGGCAGTTGCAGTGCAGAGTCGTCCCCCCCCCCGCCCCGCAATAAAGATGGATTGACATTTTCTTAGGCCCTTGTCGCCCCAAGTGGACTGGTAGGGACATAAGTTCTTATTACCTCTGAAGAACTTGGAAGTTTGAGGGCACGAGGAAGTCTGAAATAACCTTGGATCAGCCTCTTTCCAATGGCCATTGCTCAGAGTCTCCAACACAGATGGCCTGAGGGAGGGACAGGCCCCAATAGAGGGACTCTTGAGGCTAGCTGTGGACGCTCAAAGGCCAGGCCAAGGTACCAGTGTTCAGTGAAGGGGGCGAAATGTCCTGATATTGAAAAATACTTGCAGTGATTAAACCAGTTTTTAAAAATGACATGCTAAATTGACCTCTGTGAAACAAAAGGCACAAGGCCCTGGCCTGGGTGGGCCTTACTCCCACTCTTCTGAGCCAATGCTGTGATGTAGGACCTCTGTACTTCCCAGCCTATGTTTTCTGCCCTTGAAGTTCTCAAGGTGTTGAAGGCAGAGTCCAAATTTGACTGGGCCATTTGTGGGATGTGGGATTTTCAAGATTTTCTTTGAGTCAGTTTTCCCAGCTGCATAATGGGAATGATCATTCCTGCTTTCCGGAGTGATTTGGGCTAAACCCTGAGCTTGGCACCAGATTGCCTGGAAATGGGGTTGATATTTCGGGGAGTGAGAACGTCTCACCTGCGGGCTCATCAGTCCACATGCTGGATGAACAGAACCTCCCTTATTGCTGGTCTGGGTCCAGCTTCTTGTTCCCAGGATGTGGTGCTTTCAGGGAGACCTCTGCCCCACCTCAGCCCTCCAACCCTTAGCTGGTGACTGATAGGCATCTCAGCATCTGGATGGCTTTTATTACCAAGGAGGGGTGGCAGAGGGCATTGAGCAGACTGCACTCAGTTGGAATGGGTCGCCTGCAAGTCATAGTGCTCCAGCCCGGCTACCAGAGAGCCGGCCAACTTGATGGTGGCGACCCAGGGTGGCTCACTCAGGTGGTTGGTGGGCGTGCTCAGCCTACAGGGAGGGTAGAATCATCAGAACCTGTGTGGCCAGGCCTTTACCCATTCTAGGCTCCACTCTCTCCATCTGTATAAGAGACCATGACTGAATATCCCAAAGGGAGTTTAGATCAGGGCTGTATCTGAGGAACAAACTTAGTAGGAAAGAGGGCTGAGGGCTGGTGATAATGGTTCCCCCAACTTCCCCTCCAGGCCCCAGCTGAGCCCCAGAGGTTCCAAGGGAGAGGGTCTCCCTGTGACTCAGGACCCAAGGTCCAACAGGCCCGGATGATGACCAGATTTGAGATTAAGGGGTGAAGGAGAGGTAACCAGGGGATGCAGTGTCTCCCCTGAAGCTGCAGCATCAAGGGTAATCTCTGCAGGACAAGGACTGGGACATGAGCGCCCTCTGGTGGTCAAAGACGGGAGAGGTCGGGAGTCTGAGGGACTAGGCCTGGGGCTTCCTTTGGAAGCCTGCATTTATAACCACTTGGTTCCGGAAGACCATCATCTCTTCTGTCCCTGAAGAGCTTGAGAAATGGTCCTCCTTAATGTCATTGGGGACAGGGTCAAGGAAGTGCATAGGATCAGGCCAGCAGGGACCAGTACCCCTGATGGCTCCAGAGAGTAACAAGGGAGGTTATCCGTCAGAGGTCTGGATACTAAGGGGCTGGGCCAAGGTGTTCTCTGTCAGGGAGCAGTGTGCTATCAAGGCTCCTATTGGTTCTGAAAGATTGGAGTTCAGTTGGGTTTGATATGCAGCCAAGGGGAGGGTCTAGGGGCAGCTGGGGTCAGGAGGCCAAAAGGTTGAATGGGGCCCTCCAGGAAAGTGAAGTTCAGGACTTGGAGGGGTATCCCCTTTCCCTCCCTCCTCCCTGACCTCCCCTCACCAGGCAGACACGTTTCTTGGCAGGCGGCGGTGGCGTGGCTGGTGGCGGCAGTAACACTTGCAGGGACAGGAGTTAAGCACCTGGAAGGGTGGCCAGTGGCGCGCAGCGCCCGAGTTAGCTGTCCCCGCCGGAAGAGCTCCGCTGCCACCACCCCCTGCACCACCGCTGTCAGTCACAGTAGTGGCTGTACGATCGCGGGGACCATCTCCGGGGGCGCCATCCTCACGCGGAACCGCGCGGGCTGCACGAGGACCCTTGTTCCTGCGAGTGCGGGTCTTGACGGGCGCTGGCGCGGGCGCGGGCGCGGGCGCAGGTGGCAATGGCTCGGCCACAGTGGGAGCTGGAGCCGGGGATGGGGCCGGGGCCGGGGCCGGGGCCGGGGCCGGGGCCGGGGCTGGGGCTTGGTCGGCAGCCAAGGCGGAGGACAGAGAGGGAGCCGGGGCGGGAGTCACGGCCGACTCCAAGTGGCCCGGGGCGGGCGGGAGCGTCACGGGCAGCGGCGTTGGCTGGATCACGGGCGGCTGCGGTGTGGGAGGCGGCGCTGGAGGTGGCGTGGGTGGTGGCGTGGGCGGCGGCGGCGGCGGCGGCAGCAGCTCGGGCGGGCCGGGAGGCCCTGGGCGCACCGGCTCGCCATTGGTGGGCGCCGGGAAGATGAACATAGGCGGCGCCAGCAAGGCGGGTGCGGGCCTCCGGGACCCGGGAGCAGGATGCATCTGCCCTGGAGCAGGTGGTGCGGAGCCCCAGGGCCCTGAGAAAGCTGCTGCGCGTCGTCTGGGCGCCCCGACGCCTCCGCCAGCTCCATTGAAGCGAAAGTGGCGTTCAGGGCCATCAGGAGGGCTCACCCAGTCAAATTTGGGCTTCGAGCCTGGGAAGGTGGTATAAGGTGGCGGCGGAAGGGTCCGGGCGTGGGACGCAGGCGCCGAGGGGGGTCCAGAACACCCCTCGCCGTCTCCATCCCCGCCCTCTGCTTCCTGAGTTCCCCGAGGCACCTCTCCCGAGGGGCGAGAGGCCCCAGGAGCGAGGGGCCCCTGCTTCAGGACCTCAGCGTAGGAGATTGCGCCCGAGGCGGCGAAGAGCCCGCCGCCGCTACCGCCCCCCAGAGAGGCTTTAGCGGCTAAAGAACTCGACGCTGCCGCAGGGGCCAGCTGGGGCCCCGACTTGAAGGTGACTTTACACAACAGACTCAGGCCGGGCTCGGGGGCCGCAGGCCTGGCCATTTCGCCCTCGCCTGCTTGGGGAGGTGCCCCCCTGCGGGCCCCGCTGGCCGTCTGGCCCTCGCTGCCGAGTCTGGCCTGGGTTTCTGTAGGGGTTGCGGCAGGTGTGGCCAGAGCAGGAGTGATTCTGCGGTCCGGGGGCTGCCCGTCGGAAGATGGCGGTAGTGGCGGCTTCCGCGGCTCCAAGGGCGGCGGAGTCGGAGACGGGGCCCTGGGGACAGGGTCTAGGTCCTCTTCGGGTAGTTGCCGGGACGGCGGCGGCAGCGGGCGGAGGCTCGGAGGGTCACCCTGGCCGCGATGACTCGCCTCCAGCAGACCGCGGATCCGGGGCACCGGAGTGCCCGTGGGTTTTCGCCACTTAGACGGCGCGGGCAGCAGAGTCCCCACGGGGGGCGGGGGTGGTGTGGAGACCGCGGCCGCAGCCGCCTCCTCTGAAGGGGGCGTCACTGGCGAGGGCAGTTCTAAGGTCAGGGGCAGGGGTGAGGGTGAGGCCTGGGGCTCCGGGGGTACCAGGAGTCCCGGGGGCGCGGAGCTGCCAGGGAACCAGACGCCCAGCCCGCGAGCCAGGCGCATGGCCGGGGAGGAGGGGGTCACCTCGGGCTCCACCAGGGATGTCCGGCGGGAGTCGGAGGACCGGTCCGAGGCCTGCTCTTTTCTGGAGCCCCCGCCCGCGGACGGCTCCGACTGCACGTTCCCCATTTCTGACGGAGTTCGGGGACTGTGGTCAGAAAAACTTCCGCCAGTCAATCTGCCAGGGCTGTGGGGAACCCCCCGAAGCTGGCTGAACTTGGTCCTGTCCGCCAGCACCGACTCAACCCTTGTTCCTCAAGACCTACTCAGGCACTGGTTTCTCCCCGCATTCCTGTTCCCTGACTCTTGACGTTCACGCCTTCTTCCTCATGGCCCCATACAGCTAGCTCCTGCTCAGATACTTAGTCTTCCATCCTCTTAGTGTACTAAGGTCCGGTATCTGTGTCTCTGGCTGGTCCCTCATATCACATCCTTACACTGTGGCCACGTTTTAGGTCTTTAAGCTCCAAGATATAGGTCTTGCCCGCTTCCCTGGCAATCACGCAGGCCGCGACACTCATGATGTCGGCCTCTGTAGCCTATAAGGCCTACAAAGAGTTCAAGCTTCTTTCCCAGGACTTAAACTGGGCTCCTGAGGCCCAAGCCCCGCCCCCGCCCTCTTGTCCCGCCCCCGATTGTCAAAGAATCGGGCCTTCTCAAGTCCCCTCCCACCCCTGCCCCAGGTCTGGCCCCGCCTCCGCTTAACAATTTCTGGTATTCTTGTCAGTCTAACCCCTCAGTCATCACCTCTAACCCTCAGATCCCTCTCTCTATGTTGATCATTTGGTCCTGTCCTCTTCCCGGCTTTAATCCTAAATTTCTTTTCCCGCTCCTAGTCTAGAGGCAGGCCTCACACTCAGGCCCCACCCCTTCCCCCAAGCTCCTCCTTGGCTCCTCCTTCGCTCGGAGGATGCCACTCACCAACTCCTCCAGCTGACCAAAGTTCAGACCGCGGCCCCCTGGGCCCAGGGCAGGGCGGGGAACGGCCGTAGCAGAAAATAACCGAAAAGAACGGGGGTGCGGGTGAAGGCAAGTGGGCGAGACAGCGAGGGCGGACTCCGAGATCTAGGCCCCGCCCCCGAGCTCGAGGCTCCGCCCTCCTGTGAGCCAGCCTAGCACAGCCCCTTACGAACCTGGATCTCCCTTTGAAATACTCCGGTGTCTTCTTCCCCGCCCCCCAGACCTCGTAGTCCTAGGCCTCATCCCTTTAGAACCTTCTTTTAGCCCCGCCCAATTACAATGCCCCGCCCCTCCGTTATTACCTCTCCCGAAGCCCCGCCCATTACGAACTCTGCTACGTAGCTCCTCCCTTTTGGAACTCTCCGTCGTCCGGCCCCTAAAGACAATTTACTTATAAGCTCCGCCCTTCTAAGACCTGGCAACCTCTCTTCCCAAGACCCTCTCCTTCCTCTGGCCGGCCTAGAAGGCCCTTCCTCCGTGGGCCCGCCCCTTCCCTGACGCAGGCGCTCGTCCGCGCCTTCGGCGTCCGCACCCTCTCCTCTAGGCCCTCCGACCCCGCCCCCTTGCGAAGGCTCCCTTCTCGCCCCACCCCTTTTCGAACCCAGTCAGGCACCCAGCCCCTCCCATTTAGAACCACAAACTTAGACCCTCGCCTCTTTAGAATCTTGAGACCAGGCTCCGTCCTGGACCCCTTCTCCATATCCTCAAGGGCCAATGGCGCGGATGGGTGGGAAAGTAGGGGATCCTCTCTGGATCCTGAGAAAATGCGGGCTGGGGGGCTGTTCGCTAGAGCCACTGCCGGGCTCTAGGACCCAGCGGGCAAGTGCGCCTGCCTCGCGTTTACCCCTCCCCCAAGCCGCCCCCTCCCCCCCACCCATCTTCCAGGTTCCCCCTCCCTCCCCCTGCGCCCCGGCTCCCGGTGCCCGTCTCTAGCGCCGCCGGAGCCAGCGAGGGAGCCGGAGCGAACAGGAGGAAGAGGAGGAGGAGGAGGCCACGTCGCCACCGCTCGGAGCCCGGCCGGAGCCTCCCAGGCAGGTGCCGAGGGGGGCGAGGGGGCGGGGGCTGACAGACCGCCTGTCACGATGAGGGGGCGGCCTGGACCGCGCTGCGCCTCCTGCCCACCGGGCGCCCCCCAGACCCTGGCTGGAAGGAAAAGGAGGTGGGGGCCCCTGAACTGCGCGGCAGCCATTTGGGGTATCGGTCACCATTTAGGGGGCCTGGACTTCCTCCGAGGACTCCCCATTCATAAAATTCCGTACTGGACCCTCACCATTGAGGAACTCAGGGGACCACTCCCCCCCGGGGAACAGCTGTGTTAGGAGCGCAGGGCATCCAGAAATCCCGGCGTCCCATCCCAGTAGGCCCTGGAGAGGACCCCTGCCCTCTTTCTCTGTTTCACCTGTTGTCGGGGGAGGCGGGCGGACAAAGGAAGCAGCGTCACGTGACTGCTCATTCACAAAATCCCATCCCATTGAGAAAAGGGGGCTGGGGGCGCTGCAGCCTCCCCCTCCCCTCCCGAAGGACTGGGGAAACCCGGCAGCCTGCTGGTCGGGGAAGGGGCTAGAGCTCGTTGCTGGGGTCCTTAAGGCGGGGGCTCCATGGTCCCTGCGCTAGGTGGTAGTGAGGGGTTGGACGCTGATCCCGATTATGGGCGGAGGGCTAAGTCCCCTGAGCTGGGGGGCGGGGTAAAATGGTTCTGAAGGATGCTGGGGCGGGGAGGGAAAGGAGGAGGGATCAGTTCCTCAACCCGCAATCTCTCCCCCTTGCCTTTCCTCGGCAGGGGCCTGAGGGAGCAGGCTTGATTTTTGTGAATGAAATGCTCTCTGGATGTCTCTCGATCGCCCGTTTCTGGCTTCCTCTGCCTCCATCTCCCTTTCGGCCTGTCTCTGGCCATTTCTGGTTCTCTCCCTGCTCCTTGCCCATCTCCCGTTGCTGGGTGACTCAGTGAGCTTTGCATCCGGTCTCATTCATAAATCCGGGAAGGGGTGGGGGGGGGGGGGAGGAAGACAGCCTGGGTTTCTCACCCAGCCAGTGGCCTGGGTGGCAGGGTGCGGAGGCAGTGTAGGGGGGACTGGAGCTGAGTTGATGGGCTCTAAGAAAATACATATGCGCAGGCACCCAGCTGTGAGGGGGACGATGGGTGGGGCTGTGGGTACGTGCTGAGGGAGGAGAAGGAGATAGGGTTGATAGGGGATGAGCAGGAGGAAGAAGGGAAGTGGAAGAGCGAAGCTCTGGGGGTGAGGATGGGGAAGATGGGGAAAGGGAGGCAAGGTGAGTATGGAGAAAAAAGGTAGATATGGAGAAGGAGGTAGGCATGGGAGAAAAGAGATGGGAAGAGGAAGAAAGAAGCCATGCTGGAAGAAGGTGGGCATAAGAGAGGTGACGGGTATGGGCAGAAGGTGGGCCTGGGGAAGGAGGTGGGTGTAGAAGGTAAGGGGAGTGTGGGTGACTAAGGAGACAGTAGATCGGGCTGTGAGGGATGAAGAGGGGCGGTGAGGGCTGGGGAAACACTGACTAGGAGAGCAGGAATGACGCTCACTGACCATGTTGTCCCTGTCCCCCTACCTCCTCCAGGTACATGGTTCGGGTCCGAGCCGTGGTGATGGCCCGAGATGACTCCAGTGGGGGCTGGCTGCCTGTGGGGGGCGGGGGCCTCAGCCAGGTGAGCGTATGTCGGGTCCGAGGGGCCAGGCCCGAGGGGGGGGCCCGCCAGGGGCACTACGTCATCCACGGGGAGCGCCTCCGGGACCAGAAAGTGAGCCACCCTGGGGCGTGGGGGTGGGGTGGGGGTGTGGGGAAGTAGGGGGATGGGGCTGGGAATGCAGAGGTGAGGTCAGGTCATCTCCCAGCCGAAATCAAACCCGGGTGTGGGATGGAGCTGGAAGTGACTCTGTCCTCTGGATGAGAGTGGGGAGTTTGGGGACTATTGAGGGTGTCAGACAGTTCCCGTCCCCTGTCACTGCCCACTGGACGGCCACAGCAGCCTGCTCACTGGTCTCCTTGTCCTCCTGCTCCCTCCCCCAACCTCAGCCTGTTCCACTGGGGCTGGGCTAACACCTGACTCAGATCACATCCCTCTTCGGCTGGCTCAGAACCCTCCCCCTGGATCCATCTTGCTCAGAGATCCTTACCACGGGAATTTTACACCACCTGCCCCTCTGCCCTAAGTGTATGGAGGCCTTTGGTGGGGGACCATCTGAAAGTGTCACATAGGGTTTACCATCCTGTTGTGGGTTCAGCAGGAATATTCTGGGCTGTCTGGCATGAAATGGAAAGAGACTGTTGACGTTTCAGCTGGGGATGTAGTAGAAAGGTTTGGATTGTTTGAAAAGGCTTGGGGTAAGGGTTGCATTTCAGAGCAGGGGTTGGAAGGAACAGTGTAGGGGGATTTGAAATGGTGTGGAAAAAATACGGTGATGTTGGGCAAGAAGATGGGAGAGCATCTAGGGTGTTGACCAGCATCTGAGGGGAAGTCTGTGGGATTTTGGTAAAAAAAATTGGGGGAGGTGGTATTTGGGGATATTACTGGGGCATCAGAAGGGGATTAACATTTTGAGATGTTCAGTAAAGCTTGGGGAGTACAACTGAGTTAGATGGGTGATACTGGCTATCAGAAGGAGGTTAACATTTTTTGAGGCATCCAATAAAATTTGGGATGCCCACTGAGATATCAGAGGGAGGGAGATGTTAGGAAAATGTAGAGATCAAGGGTTTGGGAGGAAATATTAGAGTATCAGAGGTGTGCTCAATACTGGGGTGTGATCGGGGTTCAAGGGTGCACCTAGGATGGGGAAATGAGATTTATGAGGTGCTCTGGCAGGAAGGGAATGTCTGACCTGGACCCTTCCTGCCTGCCTCCACTTCAGATCACCTTGGAGTGTACCCTGAGGCCAGGCTTGGTTTACAACAAGGTGAACCCCATCTTCCATCACTGGAGCCTGGGTGACTGCAAGTTTGGGCTGACATTTCAGAGCCCGGCCGAGGCAGATGAGTTTCAGAAGAGCCTGCTGGCAGCGCTTGCTGCTCTGGGTCGAGGTGAGTGGTGCAGGTGCTGGGGGCTGGAGGAGCCTGGGCTGGTTTGGGTGGGGGGTGGGAGAAGCTTGGCCCCAAGAACTCACTGCTCTGCCTCTCTCCTGACCCCAGGCTCGCTCACCCCCTCCTCCTCCTCCTCTTCCTCCTCCCCTTCCCAGGACACCGCAGAGACCCCCTGCCCTCTGACGGTGAGTCTCCTGGGTGCAAGGCTGCTGGGAGGGCCAGGGGCTATTTCTATTCTGCAAACATTCTTGAGCACCTACTGTGTATCTGGAACCATGCCATGTGCTGGGGACACAAATTCGGGCCAAAACCTATTAGTGTCAGTTTCAATCCCAGTGATTTTAGTTTTTCTGTTCTATCATGATTTACCCGTTCATCAAGGGTATTTATTGAACACCTTCCATAAGAAGTGTTTTAAGCACTGGGGATACATCAGTGAATAGAATAAAGTCTCTTTCCTCGTGGAGCTTCTATTCTAGTGTGGAAAGGCAGAAAAAATTTTAAGGTATACTATAAAAATGGATAAATATTAAAAGTAAATAGGTGAACAAATCAATGGGAAATCCCACCTTCTAGTTGCTCAAACCTTGGAGTCATCCTTGACTCCTTTCCTTTTTTAATGCCCCCTCATCTAGTCTGTCAGCACATATTGGCTCCACTTTCTTTTTTAAAAAATTTGGCCTCACCTCACAGCACACAGGATCTTGGTTCCCCAACAGACATGGAACTTGGGCCTGTCAGTGAAAGCACCAAGTCCTAACCACTGGGGCCTCCAGGGAATTCCCTGGCTCTACTTTCAAAATTATCAGACTGTGCCTCCAACCTGGTGACTCTCAACCTCATCTCCCAATTGGACTGTCTCATCAGCTGCTCATCATCAACTGCCCCCCTCCTCCATCTCCTTCCCCCCAACACAGCCAGAGGGACCCTACTGACATCTAAGTCTGATCACGGATATCCTCCACTTAGAATCCTACCGGGGCTCCATCTCACTCCTGGTAAAGGACAAAGTCTTCACAGAGGCACATAAGACCCCACACCAGCTGGCCCCCTATTACTCTTCCTCATGCTCACTAGGCTCCAGCCACGTTGGCCTCCTCACTGTTAAGTCAAAAGGGAAGACAGATTCCTGTCTCAGGGCTTTTGCACTGGCCGGTCCTCTTGTCTTGGAACATTCCCAAATTTCCACATGGCTTATTCTCTTATTTCCTTCAGGGCTTTACACACGTAGTCTCCTCCTCAGTGAGGGCCCTGCCTGTTTTTATTCAGTAGCTAAGTTGCATCTGACTCTGCGAACCTGTGGACTGTACCCCACCAGGTTCTTCTGTCCATGGGATTTCCAGGCAAGAATACTGGAGTGGGTTGCCGTTTCCTAATCCAGGGAATCTTCCCAACCTGGGGATCAAACCCGGTCTCCTGCATTGGCAGGTGCATTCTTTACCACTGAGCCATCAGGGAAGCCCTGAGGCCTTCCCTGAGTAACCTATGTAAAACTGCAGTCTCCTAATGCTCCTTATCTTGTTCTTTCCCCCATCTTCTAAGATAGTTTTATTTCCTCTCCCAATAGACAATTTTCTTATCTATGACTTTACTATCCACCTCCCATGCTAGAATGTCTGCTCCAGGAGGGCAAGGATCTTTTGTTGCTTTCTTGCTGCATCTTCAATGCTTAAAACAGTGCCTGGTAGACAGTAAGTGTTCAGTAAATATGTGTTGAATAAATTGATTGAATGAATAAATGCATATAATGTTGGATTCGATTTGGCCCTTGCTGGGAACAGTGGGAATGTCTCAAGAGCACATGTAGGAACAAACTTGGTTCCCTGGGCAGAAAGGGGGGCTTCCCAGTATAATGGGAGATGTAGAAGGGTCTACAAAAGTCACCCAGACAGATCTCATTGAGTGCTTTCTCAGGAAAGATGCTGTGCTTTCTGCGCTCCATCTCATATCCTCCCAATGGCCTTTGCAAGCTTGGCAAGTCATGGGTGCTCAATGAATGTTTATTGAGGATAGTAATCTGTTGAGGTAGGAATAATTCCCAAGTCACAGAAAGGAATGGAAGGTCTGAGAAGTGATGTTTCAGCTTGTAGAGGACACAGCTTGGTTTGGATGGGAAGGAACACATTCTAGGTGGGTGGAACTACCCCACTAAAGGTGTGGTGGTAGGCAGGAGGCAGGAAGGCAGCTGATGGCCAAGGGACAGGGGTTCTGAGAAGGGAGGATGATTTGATGTTCTGTAGGTTGGTAAGCTGAGCAGATAAGAGGGAGTCCAATTATCATAACCATTTCCCACTCTTCCTGTACATCAGGCATGTTTATGCCCTTTACAGTGGGTCCTAACCACATCCTTATGAATAGACAATATTATGATCCCCATTTTACAGAGGAGGAAACTGAGGCTCAAAGAGCTGAGCTCACTTGCCGGAGGTCACACAAGCAGTCAGTGGCATTGCCGGGGCTTGAACCCAGGTCTGCCTGGCCACAGAGCCCTCGCTCGCAATGGGAGGGGGTCTATATAAGGGCATCGGCTGTGCCAGAGGTCCCGGCTCTGAGGCCGCCAATCTCCCCCAGTCCCACGTGGACAGCGACTCCTCCTCCAGTCACAGCCACCAGGAGACGCCTCCCAGCGCAGCGGCGGCCCCCATCGTCACCGTGGAGTCAGCTTCCGGCTTCGGGCCGGCCACGCCCCCCCAGCGCCGCCGCTCATCAGCTCAGGTGGGGCTCCCGGGAAAAGGAGGCCGGGCCCCGGGGTCCCGACGTGGGCGGGAGCTGAGGCCGCAGAAAGGCAAGAAATCATAGATTCCAAGGAATGGCTGACATGTCTTGTGGCGAGGGAGCTTAGGTCTGGGAAGCTTAGTTCCTGGGAAGGTTGGGTGAGGGCTTCCCGCGTGTCTCCTGCGCTCTTGGAGATTGGAACGCTCTGAATTCCAGAGGGGTTTAGGGGAGGACTTGGACATGAATATATATTAGGGAGTTGGTGGTACTCATGGAAGGAGTTCTTTAGTACTTAACTCACGAGGCGTGAGACTCAGTATCCAAAGGAGTAAAAGGGACCTGGTGACCAAACTCCTGTAGGAGAAGGAGGAGAAGATGGCTGGGGTCCAGAATTCTTGAATCTGATAAGGGCTGGGTACAGGAATCCTGGATCTTGAGAAAGGACAGGACTGAGAGCCTGGCCCACTGGGTTCTTAAAGTTTGGGCTTGTGTCTGGAGTCTTCTGTCTGTCCCTGGGAGTGGAGTGGGCTGAGGACTTAGAAGTTCGGGACCCCAGGCAATCAGGATCCCAGTACAGGATGCTAAGATAAATGAGGCCTGTGGCTGGGTCTTTGGATTCTCGGGTCTTCTAAGGCCGGGATGGATTGTGGTGGCATGTTGGGGATCACAGAGCCCGTTAACCTGTTCTTCTGTATCTTGGTCCCGCAGAGCTACCCTCCGCTCCTACCGTTCACGGGGATTCCGGAGCCTTCAGAGCCCTTGGCTGGGGCAGGGGGCCCGGGCTGGGGCGGCCGCGGCTATGAGGATTACCGGCGCGCGGGGCCGCCCGCGCCCCTCGCCCTGTCCACCTGCGTCGTGCGCTTCGCCAAGACCGGCGCTTTGAGGGGCGCAGCCCTAGGGCCCCCCGCAGTCCTACCCGCCCCTCTCACCGAGGCTGTGCCTCCAGCACCCCCGGCTCGCCCACCCCCAGGCCCTGGCCCGGCCCCTGCTCCAGCCAAGGCCTCCCCGGAGGCGGAGGAGGCGGCGCGCTGCGTGCACTGCCGCGCGCTCTTCCGCCGTCGTGCTGATGGTCGTGGCGGCCGCTGCGCCGAGGCCCCGGATCCGGGTCGCCTGCTTGTGCGCCGTCTCAGCTGCCTGTGGTGCGCTGAGAGTTTGCTCTACCACTGCCTGTCGGATGCCGAGGGCGACTTCTCGGACCCGTGCGCCTGCGAGCCGGGCCACCCGCGCCCCGCCGCGCGCTGGGCCGCGCTGGCTGCGCTCTCGCTCGCGGTGCCCTGCCTCTGCTGCTACGCGCCCCTGCGTGCATGCCACTGGGTCGCGGCGCGATGCGGCTGCGCCGGCTGCGGAGGTCGCCACGAAGAGGCTGCACGGTGAGGACGGCCTGATGGGTCCAGCAGCCGGACCGAGGACCCAAAATTGAGGGTCCGGGACCCCGGACTCCGTTCGGACCCCAAACCCAAACCTAGGCACACCCGGAACTTGGAGCTTGAGTTTGGATTGAGAGACCCCAGACCTGGAACCTGGACCCCAAATGTAGGACTGAGAGACCCCAGAACCAGCTTCATTGGGATGTCTGTCCAAGAGATTCCAGGCCCCTTGAGTTCTGGCTTCCCCGTTCTCCACTCCCACCCCGACCTAGACTAAGGAGATTCCAGGGATCCCCAGACTCTTCACCCCAGGCAGGCAGGGAGCACACGGATCCCTGAGAGCCGGGCTCATCCTGACTCCCTGTTCAAATTACCAACCTAGACCCCCTACATGCCTGGCACCATGAACCCTGTCAGATTACAGCCCAATAATTAGGAGTGGCCAGAACGTGATCCTACCTGTATACAGTTACTCCCAGATCTTAAACCATAGGACCCGGAATCACCCCCCAGTGATTCTTGAATGCACCTAAAACCTGGGGTACCTGTATTTAAGATGTTCTTGTAGCCCCAGGACTTCTTAGACACCAAATCCTCTTAAGATGCCCTGAGTTCTTGGATGTGCTCAAATGGCTGTTCTCTCACCCCAAATGACTTGGGAGATCCACCTCAGAGCCCTCCTTCCCACGTGCACATGGCCCAAGATCCAGAAGTCAGACTCCGAGATGCTCTGTGAGCCAAGGATCAAAGACCTCTGTAGACCCACCCATCCCAAGCTGGTGTTCCCAGGAATTTTCACTTCCATATATAGAACTCTGAAGTCCTATATATGTAGGACTGAAGGCCACCAGTACCTCAGGGTCTAAGACATACGTCCCAACCCCTCAGATACCCTTCTTCCGAACCTCCTTGGACTCGGATTTCAAGCCCCAGATCATCCTGGAATCTTCAGCTTCTTTGTACCCACATATTCCCAGTCCCCAAAAGGCTAGGAGCCAAGTTCCCAGAAGATGGGACGTTCATGGCAACTCAGACCTCTGACCCCTTGCCCCTGAGTGGCCCCAGAGTACTTTAGGAGCACTCAATCCAAGACCCTAAGGTGCCATTGACCCTCCAAATTCAGAACTCAAGCCTACGCAGTATTGGGATTGTCCCTGACCCAAGACCTTGGTCCCTCCATGCCAGAGACAAATCTGAGGTGCCCTGGAACTTTCGCACCATACCAGATTTTTTTGGATTCCAACCTCTCTAGCCTGATATTTCCCAGGCCCAGCTTGTGCATCTCCTGAGACCTGCTGCCCGTTGAATCCTGCCGTCCACAGGTCCCTGAAACCCCAAGGTCCCAGACTCTCAAAATTCTAGTCCTAAGGGCCCCAGCCCAAGTTCTCAGTATCATACAGAATTACCCCTTTACCCTAAAGGGAAAACGAAAAAAAAAACATTTTGAGCTAATGTTCCTGGATTCCAGGACCACCCAAGAGCTCCCTTCCTCCCATATCTAGGAACTAGCATTGCCATAGATGAATGTGCAGGCTGTTCACTAAACAAAGGCTCACAGCCAAGGCTGTGAGCGGGGCTGGCCATGCTGTGCCCTCAGTGGAAGGTGTGCATTTGTGTAAGTTGCACAAAGGCAACTAGATATGGCTCTATTGGCACAAATGCCCATGGGTGCACACTCACACCTATACACACCCACACCCACACAATTCCCAAGCCTTGCAGACACTCTCTCAAGCCCAACCTTGAGTCCTAGCCTTAGTCCAAGCCTTTCATGTTCTGCCCCTCTGTTAACCCCTTCACATCCATCTCAGAGTTGGGAGTTGTTTCGGAAAGTTTGAAAGCCTGGTTCATGGCCTTCTGAGACTCCTGGGAAAAGGGGATTCCAAGATCTCTTTCTCTTCAATGGAATGGGACTTCTAGTGTACCACGGATCTGACAGCCTGCATGGGGGAGATCACGGTCTTGGAGCAACACAATCTCAATGTTGTATGGGCTTGGGACCTACATCTGGTCCTAGGCATCTTGAAGTGTGCCCTTACCTTTCCTCATTACGCAGACCTGGATGGCCTTGTGGGGGTTCAAGGGATAGGTCAAAGGGGCCAGAGGGATGGATCCTCCTGTCACTTCCTTTAAATTATTAACTATTTATTACATCCGGAACCTGTGAGATTCAGCTCTCTCAACCAGACCCTGGGATGGGTGAGAGAAAAGAGAAAATGGATGAGAGTCTCCCATCCCCACTCTGCCCAGCTCTCATCAGTGTCAAACCCACCAGAGCTGAGGGCGGAGGGACGAGGGGCTGGGGCAGCCTGGGTCCCCATCCCCCTCTCTGTGCCTCGGTCTCCTCCCTTCCGTGGTGGGCGGGGGGAAGCTCCATTCTTAACCTACCTCGTTTTGGGGAGGGGTGGGACGGGGGACCAGAGTGCTGTAAGGTGCTGTGGGATCTGTGGCTGAAGTGGTGGGGGCTGGGGGAAGGTTCCCTGGCTCCCACCTCCCAGCACCGCCTCTCCCAGGTCTCCCAGTCCTGCTCCCTGCTAATACCCACCTCTGATCCATGATTACTCTTCATCACCCCTAAATCAGGGGTGTATGGAGGGATGACCCTGGGAGCCAGGAAGACCTCAAAACCTGGAGCCCCCAGGCCCAATTTCCCAGCTGCTTGCCCCTCAGATTGGATGCTTGGCCCCCAGGCTTGGGGGAGGCACCTCGACATTTATCTTCCTGATCTTGATTCTAAGCCAGTCTGTGACCTCAATATTGTTATCAGTGCAGGCTGAAGTAGTGGGGGAGGATGGGGGCCAAAGACCAGCCTTGTCATCAGGGGAGGGGGCATGAGATATCGGCTCCAAGAAATGTCTGTGACAAAGTCTCAGCCTGTGTTCTTTATTTGCATTGATGCATCCCATCCTCTCACCTTCCTGAGTCACCAGACCAGACAAATCCTCCTTTCCCCTTTTCATCCTTTTGTCCCAAGCAGACCCTCTGGCTGAATTTTATATATCCAATCACTCCACAAGTACATTTACTGAACACTTGTTGTACACCAAGCCCTATTCTAGGTGCTGGGGATAAAACTGAACAGAAAAATTCTTTCCCACAAGAAACTTATGAACTTTGTAGTGAAGGAGACAACATGTGAAGGAGATAGCATGTTAGTGAAGGAGATAACATATTAGAAATGATATATGCGTGCATGCTGAGTTACTTCAGTCATGTCCAACTCTTTGACTCTCTGCAACCCTATGGACTGTAGACCATCAGGCTCCTCTGTCCATGGAATCCCCCAGGCAAGAATACTGGAGTGGGTTCCCATGATCTTCTCCAGGGGATCTTCCCAACCCAGGGATCGAACCAGTGTTTCTTATGTTTCCTGCATAAGCAGGCAGGTTCTTTACCACTGAGAAATTATATATCCTATAAAGAAAAAGTGAAGATGGGGGATACAGATAGTTATTGCCACGGTGGTCAGGGAGGCCCCATGGAGGAGGCTGGCACCCTGAAGGTGAGGGAGTCCTGGGGATGTCTGTAGGAAGAGCATTCCAGGTAAAAAGGACAGTATTGCAAGGCCCTGAGGGAGGAGCATGTTTGGTAAGTCTGAGGGGTGTCAAGGGAGCTGGAGAGGGGAAGGAGCAAGAGCAGGAGGGTGCTTAGGCGATAGAAAGATGAAAGAAGGGGAAAGGGGGACAGGGAGGATCTCTGGGACCTTGCAAGACATTGCATGGACTTTGCTGTTCACCCTGAGTGACATGAAGTTACAGGAAGTCTCCAAGCATTGCAGCTTGGAGCTTCTATGTCACAGCAGATGTGACCAGACTCAGTTATTCACAGGTTCCCTTTGGCTGCCTGTGGGGACAGATCCTGGTGGACTGGTGGAGGGGTGGGGGAGGCTTGGAGACAGGGAGGAGGCTGCTAGTATGGTCCAGGGGAGACAGTGGTGCACAGGATCAGGGTGAGAGGAGTGGAGGCCAGAAGTGGGCAAGATACTGGATCTGTTTTGAAGGTCGAGTTTAATTTAGGTATGAAAATGAAAGTCTCAGCTGCTTAGTAGTAAAGTCATCATCCCACCTTCTTTATCCTAAGAGGTGGTGGTTGTTCACTGAGTCCTGTCTAACTCTTTGTGACCCAATGGACCGTAGCCCACCAGGCTCTTCTGTCCATGGGATTTCCCAGGCAAGAATACTGGAATGGGTTGCCATTCCTTTCTCCAGGGGATCTTCTTGACCCAGGGATCGAACCCAGGTCTCCCAAATTGCAGGCAGATTCTTTACCATCTAAAGCACCAGGGAAGCTCAATTTAGATAAGGAGTACACCATAAAGAGTCAAGGTTATGACTCCGTGGCTTTGGTCTGAACAATTTTTAATATTTTATTGAGGTCAACAACTGCTGCCGCACCCCCCCACCCCAGTACCCAGCCATGGAGTAGATGGGACTATGGAGGAACCAGATTAAGGGTAGACTCCCCCCTAAGAATCAGGTTCTGGCTCTTTTTCTCCTTGGAGTCTCTACTTCCAGTCTATTCTCACTCCCACTAGAACTATCTAGAAACTACTGGAGATCAGGACAGAGTTGGGAAGAGAGTAAACCTGGAAAAATAATATGAACAACAGCTACAAAAGCAAAAGCAGTAATAACAATAGTAACAGGTTAAGTGGTTAAAAGCACAGACTTTGGAATCATCTGAATTTGAGTCCTGGCACCACTATGCAACTCACTCTGTGATTCATCCTTTCTCTTCCATAAAGTGGAGATAAAATACCTAGCCTAGTACCACATACGAAATGCACTAGGTGGCATACGATATCTTAGTTCCCAAATTAGAGATTAAACAAGCGTTCCCTCCAGTAGAAGGGCGGAGGCTTAACCACTGGACAGCCAGAGAAGTCTCTCTTGTTAGTCATTTTTAATTGAGTGCCCCTTAGATGTCTGCTAAGCACTTACATACAGGACTAATCTTCACAAACAACTGTAAGAGATAAGCGTTATTACAGTTATTACACAGATGTCAAACAACTTGGAACACAACGATGGTGAATGGTGAAATCAAATACCTAACCTTTGCCTGCGGACCAAATTGCACTGGTAGAGTGCAGTCTCTTAATCACCATGGTATATTGCCCTTGCTCCCTCTCTGAAACGCTTAGGGAGGCAGAGGGGTGAAGGTGCAACGGGCGCACTGTTATCGATGAAGATTAACTCGGCTGTGTGTGTGAGCGTAACTGGGATTCCTGGTCCCTGACAGAATTCCAGCTCTAAAGAGGAAAGGAGGAAACGGGTTTCTGGACTTAGAGCGGAGTTAGGAGAACAATATTTGGTATGGGATGCTTTAAGAGCAGAGGGCATTTGAGGGAGTCGGAGGAAAAGCTGCTTCTATGTCGCAGCACGAGCGACACCGCTGGTCTGTCGCGACAGCCGGGATCCAAAACGCCTGCTCTGGATTTTTACAAAGCCAGGTGGGTTTTCCAGCGCCCTGACTGGTTACGCGAAAGCACGCGCTCTTGTATTCGGCTAAGGCGGCGAACCTGAGGGCGGGTTCTACCTCCTCCTACACCAGTTGGAATGACGAAGGCCCTTAGCGAGAAGAAGCTGATTGGTCAGTTATAGGGGCCGCGCGCACGCCGCTCCTGGGGCGGAGCCTCCCACCGACCGGCAGGGGGCGCGCGCCTGAAGAAGAGGCGACATTCGCATGGAGGGGGCGGAGGCCGGGGAGCAGGAGTGGGCCGCAGTGGCCCAGGACCTGCTGGCCCTGGGGTAAGGGGAGCCCGGTGTGGCTGGGGGTGCAGGAAGGGGCAGGTCTTCCCTCAGAAATTCCTATTAACCTCTCCCACCCGCTCCCGCTCTCTCGACCGCGCCGCAGGTATGAGGGTTGCCCGGGGGCAGCGTCGCCGGGCACCTCGTGCCCAGACTTCAGGGCGCTGTGCGCGCGGCTGGCAGCGGAGCTGGCGACTCTGGGTGCCCTGGAGCGGGAGCGAGAGGAGGGCACGGAGGCATTGAGCGCCGGCGATGGTACGCATGGAGGGAGGTCGGGAGGTTTGGAGCCTTGGGTGCCGCCGCCACGCCCTGACCATATCCCGCCTTCAGTAGGTCCCGGCGCTGAGGAGGAATTCCTGCGGCAGTTGGCCGGCCTGTTGTGGGAGTTGCACTGTCCGGACCGCGAGCTCTGCGGTGGGGACTGCGCGGCCTCACTGCGGGAGCCCGACGCGCGCCTGCGCCTGCTGCGTGAGCTGGGGGCCCGGCCGGCATACGGAAGTGGGCGAGGCTACAGTCTCGAGGGGGCGGGCTCTACAGGTTGAGGTGGAGCCAGGATTGCCCCCGCCTCCAGGGGGCGTGGTCATTAACTGAGGAGTTCGAGCCGGGCGGAGGCGGGTGGAGGGCTCTGGGGCGGGCTAAGGGCTCTGAGGTAGGCGGGGCTAGGATTCTGACGGAGGTTTTTGAAGCTCAGGTAGATTGGATAACACGGAGTCAGGGTGGTTCCGAAGTGAGCAGGGTTTGAACTCTGCAGAAGGAGCTAGGTCTCGAAGTGGGTGGAGCTAATCCTGGTGGTGGAGTCAGGGCTCTAGGTGGGGGGAACTAGGAGGCGGGCAGTTTCGAAGCCGCTTGAACTGTTCGACCCCGGTAGGGGGTTGGCGGCCCTCCTTGTTTGCACTGCTCCTTTTCCCTACTTTTAGGCTTTCTCTGCTCCGAGGTCCAGGCCGCCCGCCTTCTCCGCCTGCGCTCCCGTCTGGATCCCAACCCCGAGCCATCCTGTGGGGAAGGGGCAGAGGCGGGATCTGGCATGGTCCAGGAACTGATCCTTACTCTCCAAGCCCTGGGGCTGCCCAGACCCACGCCGGGGACCCCAGCCTGTCAGCTGCTTCGGGACTTGCATGCCAAGGTAGCCAGAGTCCCCTCCACACCGTGGCCACCCCACCTTCCTCGTAAGGGGAGAGCCCCCTCTCCAAAGGAGGCTGCAGGAGGAGTGCCACCGCCTCTGATGTTTTCATCAGGAGAATTTTGACTGCCATTCTTGGTTCTATGGCCGGGGTCCTCAGGGTCATAGGGAACTGGGATTCACTGAGGAGTCTATCCGATTTCTTCGAAGTTAACTCTATCTTCCTCTTCTCCGATCAGATCTCCGAGCTGCTGCCTTCCCTGCCCCCAGAGTCCCTGCAGCCCCTCCTCAACCACCCACTGGACGCACCCAGATGGGTAAGGTTGTGTATGGCTGTAAGTGAACAGTGTTCTCATCCAGAGATGGGAGTGAGGGCGACCCCTGGCGTGACTGAGACCTTTTCCCCCAGGAAGTGTTGGCATCTCTGTCCCAAAGCCTGCGGGATCAGTATGGCTGCCGCCGCTGCCTCCTCCTCAAGCGCCTTGACCTCACCACATCTGCTTTCCACTGGAGTGATCGGGCTGAGGTGCGGGCAGAAGACCTAGGCGGGAGCAGTTGCGGGAGCTGCGGCTACAGCGGGGAGGAAGGAAGGGCCAGGAATATGACCCTCTTGCTGATTCTGAGACCTAGGACATTTTAGAATCCTGTGAGGTTGGGGATGTGGAATCTCTGGGCCCCCAGGGCATTCTAGAATTTCCTGGTCTGAGCAGGAAGGGTATTTAGAGCAATACTCCTTATTAAAAGATGTGAGGGCCCTCCCTGGCAGCCCAGTGGTTAAGACTCTATGCTTCCCTTGCAGAGGGCAGGGGTTCAATCCCTGGTTAGGGAGCTAGGATCCCTCATGCTGCATGCTGCGTGGCATGCCTCCTCCCCCCAAAAAACATACATAAAAGATGTGGGAAGCACACAACTTTGTAAGTCAATTATACTTTGATAAGACAAAAATCGTAATGAAATATTAAAGAAGAGAAGATGTGGGCCTGAGTAGGGAAGAGAGAGGCTTTCAAGATTACAGGTCCCATCTGGTGAGTGCTCATGGGCATGTTCTCCCACTACCTCGTAGGCCCAAGGAGAGGCCATGAAGGCAGTGCTGATCCCAATTCGAGAGGCTCTGACCTCAGAATCAGATGTCTCCATTGCACATGTGCTGGCTGCCCGAGCCGATCTGTCTCGCCTTGTCCCAGCCACTAGCAAGACTGCCCGCCGAGGGACTTGCTGTGCTATCAACAAGGTGAGCACCTGGGGATGGGGAAGGGCACCAAACACCCTTGGCCTTCACACTGGCCTTTCAGTCGCCTCTGCCCTGGACCAGTTTGTCCTCTCCTGCCTGGGCTGCTGCCCTGGCCTTCTCCTTAGGTTCCTGGCCTCTGGACTCACCACCTCTATTCTTCCCTCTCCACATGGCATTTAGAAGGAAATTTCCAACTCAAAAATCTGACCATGTCCTTCCCCAGCTCAAAACCCTTCTGTGGCTCCCCAGTGCCTTCAAAACAAAGACCATCTGTTTACTGAGCCCTTGCCCACCTCTTGTGCTTTGGCTTAAAATCCTCCCCTATCATCCCAGTCTGTTGTTTTGGGTTTTAACCATTTTTAAAAGCAAAACTACCCTCTGTTCAAATGATTAGGCTCAAATTTAGCCTCATACATCTCTGTTCAAACAGTCTTATATGACCTGGGCTTCCTAGCTGGCACTAGTGGTAAAGAACCTGCCTGCCAACGCAGGAGACATAAGAGACACAGGTTCAGTTCCTGGGTCAGGAAGATCCCCTGGAGGAGGGCATGGCAACCCACTCCAGTATCCTCGCCTGGAGAATCCCATGGACAGAGGAGCCTGGCGGGCTGCAGTGCACGGGGTCACAGAATCAGACCCGACTGAGACTACTGAGCACACACATGATCCTTAGGGCATAAAATCCAGCACAGCAAAAAGTGAAGCAAAATTTTAAAGAAAAAAACCAAAACACTGATTTGCTGGAAATGTTCTACAAAGCCCAAATATGAAACAGACAAAAGCTGAAGTGCCCTCATTCATATTGCTGGGGATGTGGACCTCTATCATCACCCTCCCCTGTATTCCCCCTTTGCTGAGGCCCCTTGACTGAAAGCTCCAGGACTGCATCTCCCACCATGCAGCCCCCACCACTGTACCACGCAGCATGCAGGATCTTGGTTCTCCGCCCAGGGATCGAACCTGTGCCCCCTTCACTGGGAGTGTGGAGTCTTAACTACTGGACTACCAGGGAAATCCCCAAATCTGCCCTGCCCTCCCTGCTGTTCTCTTGGGTCTCTGGTCCCCTTGTCCAACATATTTTTCTTCTCTCAAACTCAAGTCTAATCATCTCTCAGGTGCTTATGGGCAGCGTTCCAGACCGGGGGGGCCGCCCAAATGAGCTGGAGGCTCCCATGCCCAGCTGGCAGAGCAGAAGAGAGGATGGAGGCGGGCGGAAGGCAGGCCGCCAGTGCTGGGGCCGGAAGAAGAAGAAGAAGTAAAGGGGGACTGATGATTGCGGGGAGGGTTCCTTCATGCGATGCTCATCTCTGAGGAGTCACTCTGAGGGTTTCTCTTGGCACCTGGCATCCCAGCCCCATATCCCCTGTTCCTGAGGCCCCAAAGTCCTCCCTGCATCTGCCATTCAACACCAAGGACCATGTTCTCTGGAAAATAAATGTAATTTATATGACAGCCCTAGGACCTGTCTCTGTGGGGGCCAGGTCAGGGGTGCTCAGATTTGAGGTGACATTGGACGTCTCTGTTCCCTGGGTCTGAACAGGCCCCTACTGCTCTGACCCTTCAAATTCCGTTCTCTTCAGCAACAACCTTTGCTCCTGTGGGCATGGGGCAGGAGACAGGCAGGCATTGGACAAACATCTGTCAGTAACCAGTGTGTGCCAGCCCTGTTCTAGGCATTGGGGATACAGATAATAAAACTCCCTGGTCTCCTGGAGCTACCTTTCTGGTGAGGAAGGGCAGACAAGAAAGTTTAGTTTGTCAGATGAAGAAAGGGCTTTGGAGAGAAAGCAGGAAGGCAGGATTGGGGGACTATGGGGGGATTGCAGCTTTGTGTGATCCGGGGAGGCCTTACTAAGAAGGTGATACTCGAGCTAAACCCCAGAGAGGGAGCCACGTGGACCCCCTTCCCGGCAGAGGGAGTGTCCTGTGCAAAGGTCCTGAGGTAGTGTTTGGGGGCATGATCAGGGACCACTGGGGCCAGTGTAGCTGAAGCAGGATGAGTGAGAGGGTGAGTGCTGGGAGGTGTCAGGGGCAGACCATGTAGGGTGAGGCACAGTGAGAACTCTGGTTTCACTGAGTGAGATGGAGCCATAGGAGGGCTCTGAGCAGAGGAGGGGTTTGATCTGACTTAGGTTTCAGAGGTTCCCTTCCTGTTCCACCCCTTCTCTGACCTTCTCTCCCACCTCAGAGTTTGGAACTCTACCCCCTGTCCCCTCTGGCTCCTGACCCATACTGACATCAGTGCAGTATATTGGTCAGTAGCTTCCATGTGAGAGGCAGACAAACTGGGTAGGAGTCCTGACTCTTAACACTCACGAGTTCTGCTCCCTTTGGTGAGCAGTTTGACCTCACTGAGCCTGTTTCCTCATCTGTAAAATGGGAATTTAAGGACTTGGCAAGATGATGATGTTGTTTAGTCACTCAATCGTGTCCAACTCTTTGCGACCCCATGGACTATAACCTGCCAATCTCTTCTGTCCATGGAATTCTCCAGGCAAGAATACTGGAGTGGGTTGCACGGATATCACATGCAAGAAAAGGGAATACAATTAACAGCCACTCTGATGCAAAAGAAGAAAATAACTTTCTTTTGGAGTAAGAGATGACAGAAGCTTCAACAAAGGCAGTGTGGATGGGAAGGAGACGGAATAACAGGACTTGAGACTGACTCTGGAGGAGGAAGTGGGGAAGAGATGAGACCAAGGCAACATCTAGGAGTTCAGCTTGGAGGACTTGGTGGGTGGTGAGGCCTTCACTGGCAGAGGGACCTGGAAGGAGGATGACATGGGGTGACGTGGGGAGTGTATGATGTTCAGGTTCACTGCGGGGAGAGCCTCCCCGACATGTCAAAGTGAAGTTTCTTTAGCTCATTCTGAGACGTTGCTCTTTTTACGAGTGGAATTTACTCCAATATTTATTAATATCTGATCTGTTTGGCCTTAATCTTGACATCTTATAGTTTTCTTTCTGTTTTTCTTCCTAAACTCACTTTTTCTTTTGTACTAGGGGTTACCCCTTCCCCTCCCCACCAATATACTGAAATTGCTGTCAACATTAAAAATTAACCCATATCTACACCCTCCCACCCAAGCAGTTGAGGGCTTTTGCATCGTTTCACTTTTCCTGTTCTTCCCCAAGTCTGTCTGGGTTCCCCCAGGCAACTAGGCTGGTCTCCCCGTATCCAGTTGGGGGTAGGGGGCAGTTCCTCCTCACCGTCTCTGGTTCCCAGGAGGGGTGTGGGGACTCTGTCTGGGTCCAAGCATGGCGAACGTGGCACCCAGTCTCAGGTTCCAGGGATAGTGTGTAGGAGAGATTGTCCTCGGAGCCTGTGTGTAGGGGTGCAGGTGGGAGGGACGTAGGTATGATGGGAAAGGCCTCATGACCTCGGAATGAATCCCCATCTGTCCACCAGGACCCCTTCCCAGCACTGCCACACCCTGGGTCTTACCACAGCTGGCCTGGGGAACTGGAGTGGGTGGGGCAGGGGCTTCCGGGGGACTCGCATCGCCCTTGGCCCCTGGCCTCTTCTTACATTCCACCTTCACTTGGTCTCTGCAGTGTCTGTGGCAACACAGCCCACAGTCTGGGGGAAATTCAGAGGTTAGTGCCAGAGGCCCAGTCCACGTCCGCCATTCTCCCAGCCTGCAGGTCCTAGATCCCCTTTCTCTACTGAAGCTCCACTCACCCCGACAGCGGTAGCCTTGCTTGGTGACACCCCAAAGCTGGGAAGAGAGAGCAGAACAGGTTACCTAGGCTAGGAGAGGGAGGGCTGTGATTGGGGTAGGGACAGGGACTGTCTGCAGGAAACCATCCAGGTTTTGGAAGTGCCCAAGGCTAGAGGCCTCTGTGGGGTCTGGAAGACTAAAGGAATTCGGAGATTTGTCTCAAGTTTGGAGAGTCACCTATGATATGAGAATCGGACAAAATCTGGAGTTAATAAAACATACATTCTATGGGCAGGGGTTGTGTCTGTTCTGTTTCTGCCTGTCCCCTTCCACCCCCACCCAGAGCCTGTAACTGTGCCTAGCGCCCTGGAGGTGCTCAGTGTCTATTCAGTGAACGAAACAGTGAATTTGGAAAGCAATCCAAGGTTTGCGAACCGGTCTTGGTTTGGAAGTGAGAGATCTGTCCATTCCACAGACTGGAGGATAGATTTCCAAATCCAACTGGTTTTGGAAATTGTACAGAGTTTGAATCATCCGGGGCCTAGAGACTTGGGAGCCTGATTCAGTTTGCAGATAATAATCTACCCATTCAGTCCAGTGCGTGAATGCTCAGTTGTATCTGACTCTTTTTGATCCCATAGACTGTAGCCCGCCAGGCTACTCTGTCTGTGGGATTTCCCAGGCAAGAATACTGGAGTGGGTTGCCATTTCCTCCTCCAGGGGATCTTCCCGACCCAGGGATCGACCTTGTGTCTCTGGTGTCTCCTGCATTGGCAGGCGGATTTTTTACCACTGTGCCACCTGGAAAGCCCTTATTATCCAGGATTTGGCAGTTATCCAGGATGGAGACTGTCTGGGATTTGGGCATTGTCTAGACTTCAGCATTATCCAGGGTGTAGGGAATAGCCATTATTTAGGGTTTCTGTGAAGTGTTTGTTGTTAAGTCGCTCAGTTGTTTCTGACTTTGTGACCCCATGAACTGAAGCACGCCAGGGTGCCCTGTGAAGTACGGGGACTATTTGAGGCTGGAGGATTTTCCTAAATATGGGGATTATCTGGAGCTTGGGGACTGTGAGCGCCACAGGGGAGGGTTGGCTTTCCCAGCCCAGGCTGTGAAGAGTTAGGGCACTCCAGGAGGGGTCCATCAGGGTGACGGTGGGCAGAATGCTCACGAAGCCACTGCAGCTGTCACAGAAGGTGGGCTTGCGGAAGGTGACCTCCTGGAAGGTGTGCAGGAAGGCCAGGCCCAGCTTGGAGCAAATGGCACTGGCCCGGAGCAGGTATCCTGTCAGCTCCTCACGGCTGAAGGAGCCGCTCCTGGGGGAGAGACTGCACTTTAGCAGGCCTGGCCCTGTTCTCCCAGACCCAGGAGCCCTGGCTACCCCATGTCCTCATCTTAAGGGAACCCAGGAGTCAGGAGTACCTACCCCTGGCGGGGGGGTGGGTGAAGCCCGTGGCAGGCGAAGGGGAAGTTGCCTGAGAGTCGCTCAAAGTCCTCCTGAGAGATGGTGCCGCGGCCATCAGGGTCATAGTTCTTGAATACAGACTTGGGAGGAGCATGGGAAGGGGAGAGTAAGGTCAGATCAGGGGCCCCACCATTATCTTATTTTTTAATCTTCTGTCCACACCCCACGGCATGTGCAATATTAGTTCCTTGACCAAGGGTCGAACCCATGCCCCCTGCATTGGCAGTGTAGAGTCATAACCCCTGGACCACCAGGGAAGTCCCCGGGGTCCCCACAGTCTCAGATCCCTCCTCCGGCTCAGGGCTCCTCCTCACCTCCACCAGCTGCTCCACATGCCGACCCAGAGTGACCGTGTCAGGCTTGGGCGTCACACCAGGGGCCCACTCCACCACCAGGGGCGCCTTGAAGGGGGAGGGTGGCTGGGGCAGGGACAGAGGGGCACAGTTAGTCAGGGCAGAGGCTTGGGCTGGAGGTCAGAGGTCAGGGCTGGGGTCTCACCAGACTCTTGGGACAGCGGGGCTCCCGGGCATAGGAAAGCTCATAGATCTCGTCCTCCGTGTAGAAGAGATCCAGGGAAAGCTGGGGATGGGCAGGATGTTAAGGACCCTTCTTGTCTCCATCCTCCTCCCTGCAAGCTAGGACTGCCCAGACCCCCAATCTCCTCCTCTTTCCAAAACCCCTTTCTCCTGGGACCCCCATGGTCCTCTCTCCCACTGAGCCCCCATTCACTCTCCATACCGCTGGCCTCCTAGTCCAGAAACACCATCTTCTCATTGAGGTGTTCTTTGTTGTTTGTTTGTTTTTGATCCCATTTAGAATTGTAAACCTCTATCGCTTTCCATTTTCTGTTTCTGCTGTAATTTTCTCTATAGCACCTATTTCCTAAAAGACCATACGGTTTACTTATTTACTTTTCTCACTGGCTATCTCCCCGAGGAAGTCAGCCCCACGAGACAGCAATTTTTTTTTTTCCTGATGCGCACACTGCTGTGAGCCTAAGTGCCCAAAGTAATGTCTAGCTCACAGCCGGTGCTCAATAAATATTTGGGCTGATGGCCTCAGAGCCAGCAAAGCATGGCAGCTTAGGCACCAATCATCAGAGGGCAGGACCAGCTTCAGAGGCAGGCCCCACACGTAGAAGGGCCTTGGGTTCATTTAAGGCCCTCTGTCACCCTCTTGAAATTTTCAATAATTTCAAACAAGGAGACCCACATTTTCAATTTGCTGGTGATCCTGACTTAGGATCTGAAAGTCAGCTTTTCAGCCTTTGACTACATGGTCCTCCAAATCCCAGTCTCTGTCAATTTATCACTCTTTAGAAAGAAATCCTCTATCTTCCTATCTATCTATGTAAAATAAAATATAGCCAGAACTGCACACTTGCAGTCTTGGGACATAGTGTGATGGTTAACACATATTAACACTCATGTTCTGAAGCTGGCCTGCTGTGGGACAGGGGGCGAATGACCTCACCTCTGTGGGCCTCAGTTTCCCAATCTTTAGAATGGGCAAATAAGGGTCCCTTCCTTGTAGGCGTGTGAGGATGGAATGAAGTGCTCTCTGGAGACTGTTTAACATGGTGTCTGGCACACAGAAGATGATTAATAACTTATTATCTTTTTGCTTAGATTCCTGAATATGTTATAGCTTGGAATTTTGATCTGTTGGTGTGAGAAGCTCAGAACCTTGAAGTTCTGAGCCCAAAGCAATTCTGGACCTAAGATCAATGGATATTTGAGTTCCTTAGTGAATTGGGGGAAAATGCCAGGTCTTAGTTGTGGCATGTGGGATCTTTAGTCACGGCGTGCAGACTCTTAGTTGCATATGGGATCTAGTTCCCTGACCAGGGATCGAACCTGGGCCGTCTTGCATTGGGAACTTGGAGTCTTAGCCACTGGACCATCAGGGAGGTCCCCCAAAATGCATTACTTATATACAGCTCACTGTGTTCCAGATACTATTTTAAGTACTTTGTGTGAACTGTATGAGTGATATTTATATGAATTATATTATAGATTCTTTTCAACCACTCTCTGAAGTACATCCTATTAGTATTCCCATTTTGCAGTTAAGGAAACGGGCTGAGGAGTTAAGTGACTTGCCTGAGATCACACAGGAAAAAACAAAAAAACTTACAAGCTCTGGCTTCAAAACCCATGCATTCCAGTGCTATTCTACTATTCTGTCCTGACCCTCATCCACCAGGACCCTAAATCTCAGGGCCCTACAGGCGCAGTCTCTGGGAGCTCAACCAGGGCAGCTCAGGGCAGCTCACCGTGAGCAGGTGCAGAAGGTCCTCGCTGGCACTGCACGGGGGGTGCTGTTGCTGCAGCGCTGCCAGCTCCTGCAGCCGCAGGTAGAGGCTATTGAGTTTGGGCAGGTGCAGGCGGCCATCAGGCAACCTGTCAGGCTGCGCCTCGTTCAGGGCCACCAGATCCTTGAGGTGCACACCCAGGACAGGCAGCCGGAAGTCCGTGCAGCCAGCCCAGGTACGGCGGTAACGGGCGTAGTTGTTGTGGGCTGCCAGGAGCTCCGTCAGCTCCAGCAGGGCCTGTGTGGGAGGGGCATGGAATGGGGGAGGCTGGCTCTGTTCCCCCAGCTCCCTGAAGGGGAGTACCCAGCAGTCTGTGGTGTGGCTTCGGACCCCCAGGGGCCCAGTGGCATTTTGGACCTCTCCCCAAGCCCTCCATGTCCCACACTGGCTTCAGCATTATTCAGACTGCTCTTTTTCTTGGGTCCCCATCTCAGAAGGGCCCCACTATCTCCCATTCCCCAGCCCAGAGTGATTTTTCAAAAACCCAACTCTGATCATGGGTACTGTCATCTTTCCTAACTCCCCACTGCCCTCTAGATAAAGACCAGACACCTTAGCTGAGCTTGCAAAAGACTCAATAGAATCCTCCTTGCCCCCCTCCCTGGGGCATCTCTAGCCTAATATCCTGTCACGTCCTGACCTCAGCCACACACCAGACTCATGGATGACGCACTCTCCTTAAGACATTTTCAGGACACCCCAACCCATGCTCCTCCCATGGGTAGCCCAAAAGTTGGTATCCTTGAGGACATGATTTCACTCCCCACCTAGACTGCAAGTTCTCTGCTAGCATCTCTCATCTGTCTCCCGCCAGTGCTGCTCAGGACCTGACACTCAGTAGAGAGTCGTCAGCACCATGGGTGAAGAGGGAGGAAGAGCGACAGAGGAGGACAAAGCCTGGGGGTCTGTCCGATTTGGAGGAGCAAGGTCTCCAGGGCCCCTGGGAAGGGGTGGAGGGGGTTGGGAAAAGTGTGAGGGCTCAGGATAATTGATCACTGGAACTTTGGGGAGGGCAGTGGGAGTTCACCTTGGTGCTGTCAGGGCTCAGGTGGGCATGGGAGTCCTTGAGTCTGGAGATGGCACTATGACAGAGGCCGCCGGTGACTGCCATCAGCGTGTTGAAATTTTGTAACTGGAGGAGCTTCTAGGGAGGGAAGGTGATGCAGAAGTGGTGGGTACCACATGGAGGACAGGTAAATTGGGGGTTCAAGTGACAGCATCCCCCCAGCTGAGATGAAGTCTTAAGCATGTGTGTGTGTGGGGTGCCATGTAGGCATCAGATAGGTGAGATGTACCAGGCAGGAGTGGGCGGCAAGCAGGTATGTGGGCATTACCAGGGGGTCATGCAGACGATAGACTAATGTGAGGTCAGATGAAAGTAGGGGGAGTCAGGTGAGTATGGGGAGTTGGACCAGTTTGGGGAGTCAACAGGTCGGTGTCAGGCGTGGAGGATTCAGAGAGAGTTTAGGGTGTCAGGCAACTAGGTGGTCTCTGCCCTGGGAGTCAGACAGGTGAGAAGGGGCAAGAAGGCCTGTCCTCTGGGCAGGAGTTAGGGGCCGGGCAGAGGTGAATGGAGCCAGAGTTATACGGAGGGGTCAGGTAGATATGAGAGACAGGTGCGGGGTCAGCCAGTCACCAGGAACAATAGCCTCACCCTCCCCTTTTTCAAGTTTAAGAGCGGAGGTCGCTGGGGGGAGAAGGTGGGGCCAAGGAAGAATAAGATGCGCAGACTGAGGAGACCCCAGGTAGAGGCCAGAACTTCTAAGCCTAGCGAGCCAAAGAGGGGAAGCGAGGCACGCAGAGACGCCAGAGGAAGGGCGTGGTCTGCGAGGAAGTACGCAAGGGGGCGTGGCCACGCTGGGGGAAGGAGGGCTTCCCTTTTCTCCAGAAGGGAGGGAACCTAGGAGGAGGGGGGAGGGGAGGAAGGGGGTTGGGGGAGGAGGGAACAGCGGGGCCTAGGGACACCCCAAGTGATGGGGCCGGATGCTGTCATTGTTCTGAAGGGTCAGCTGGGTCCTAGGGACCGGGGCAGGGGATGACGCAAAGGTGGAGGCCAGAAAGAGCCTCCTCTTCCGTTGCCCTGGCGACAGAATATTTGGGCGTAGGGCTTGGGTGACGGGGTCAGGACGAACGTCGTCACCTGCCACCGCTGGGAAGGAGTGGGGCCATGGCGGGTTTGCGTGGTGAAATCAAGGCCGGGGAAGAAGTACCATCACAGTCCTGAGTTAGAACGATGGGACTGAGGCCTCTGGGGCATGGCCAGGGTGGGACGAAATGCTGCAGGGCGGGACCAGGAGATGGTGACGTCACAGGCCGAGAGCCCCGCGGGGCAGGTGTTCAGAAGGCGGGCCTCACCTGTGCCACGCGGATGAACTTGTCCAGCACCTGCGCTCGCTGTGCAGGCCCGGGACGGCTCAGCACCATGACCTGCACCCAGCGGGATACGCTGTTGCTGAGACCTACAGATCCCTCTAGGGTCGGGCAGCCCCGCACAGAGCCCTGCAAAACGTAGTCCCGCAGGTCCTGGGGCTGGGGGAGAGGTGGGCGTCAGGGTGGGCCCTGGAAAGCTCAGGCCCTAACCCTCACTCTCCCATCCCCCCAGCAGTCACGATCTCCGATGTCCTAGCCAGGCCATCACATGTCCCTGACGTCACCATGGCCCCTTTCATCTGAGGAGAAACGTTTAAAGAAAGCTGGGTCCTGTTCTGAGTCCTCTGTCACAGCCTTACAGCAAGTTGATGAATACTATATGATTCCCATTTTACAGATGAGGTCATTGAAGCACAGAGAGGCTAAGTAATTTGCCCAGGGTCACACACGCTCAAGTCACAGTGGGAACTCAGTCTATTGCCCTTAACAGTATACCTGACTTGTGTACAGAAGAGGATACAGAACTAACAGCTATTTGTTCTGCACAAGGGGTCAACATTACATACCCACGTCCACTGCAGTGTACAGTCAGGAAATTTTCACACTAAGGAACCAGATCCCCACCTACCCTCAAAATGATGTCAAGATGGCAATAACTAAATACATACGTAGTTTGAACGTGAAGTCGCTCAGTCATGTCCAACTCATAGTTTGAAGCATTTTAAATAATCATTTGAGTAGGTAAAATATGTCAAACTATGCCAATTTCATATGCTTCAACTGGATGGCATTTACACTGGATCAGACACTGATCCTATGAAAATGAGTGTTAGTCGCTCAGTTGTGTCCAACTCTTTACGACTCCATGGACTGTAGCCCGCCAGGCTCCTCTGCCCATGGGATTCTCCAGGCAAGAATACTGGAGTGGGTTGTGGTTCCCTTCACCAGGGGAAATTCCTTACCCAGGGATTGAACCCAGGTCTCCTGCATTGCAGGTGGGTTCTTTACCATTTGAGCCACCATTAAGCTCCCCCTTTACAGCAAACAGGCCAAAGCACAGTGTATTTAAATGCTTCTCAAATAAATGAACAATTAATAAAAATATTTTGAGCACTTACTATGTGCCAGGCACTGTGACAAGCCTTTTAGAAATATTTATTTATTTGGCTGCACTGGTTCTTAGTTGCAGCATGTGCGATCTAGTTTCCTGACCAAGGATCAAACCTGAGCCCCCTGAATTGAAAGCAGAGCCTTGGCCACTGGACCACCAGAGAAGTCCCCTGTGATGAGCATTTTTAAATGGACATATTAGTTTAATTTCCCCAATGAGCCAATGAACTATTATGACTTTTTTTTCCCACATGAGAAAACTCAGTCTCAGAGAGGTTGAGAAACTAATTCAAAGTCACACAGGTTGGAAGGGGCTGATGGGATTTGAACCCTGAGGGCTCTGTACTCAGCCAGCCTAACTTATTTTCCTGTACCCTCTAGCACCCAAGTTTGACAGTTTGGGTCCTCTCAGTCCTGCCAGGCCCTGCTCCACCCTAAGCCATCCCCAGCTGGGAGGAGAGGGGTCCTTACTGTGATAGCCTGGAAGGACCGGAACTCCAGGTAAGTGAGATGCTCTGCCAGCTCCCCAGTCTCCAGGTGGTCAAAAATCAAGGACACTTTGCACTTCTTACCCAGGCCTGGGCTGCTCATGGGATGTGGGGGGCCTGGGCCACCCGGGCTAAGCCTATGGGCAAAGAGAGGCAGCGTATTAGAGGGACTCAGGGTGGGAGGTGTCGGGGTGTGGATGGGGAGGGGAAAGGACTGACTCACCGACTGGAGAAGTCTCCTAGGCTCTTCTGGACTGAGTTACCCTCCTGCTCCACAGTGGCCCAGAAGCGGCCGATAACCTCTTCTAACTGGGGGTCCTGGTGCATCGTCTCAGGGTGTTGGGTCAGCCAGTACCTGGGGGTGGTTTAGAGGTGGTAGGATGGGGCTGCGGGGAGGGACGCAGGTTTCTGAAAGGGGTCTCGGGCTGAGGGATCTCTAGGTGCTGGGCTTGGGGGTGGTGACTCTAAATATGTACAGGGGGGTCTCTGGAAGGCCAGGGTTCAGAGAGGCACCAGGCTGGGAGGAGCTCTGGGAGTAGGGCTGGGGGCCTCTTATTACAGGCTGACAGATCTATGGAGGATAGACTGGGCAATCTTGGGAAGTGGTTCGGAAGCACAATAGTCGGGGTGGGTCTCAGGGACTAGGCTGGGGGCCTATGGGGTGAGATTTTGGGGTAACAGGGTGAGTGGAGTCTTAGAAGCTAGGTGAGTATATATATGGGAGGTTTCAGCAATTTCAGGAATCTGAGCTGGAGGTCTTGGGGTACTAGCTGGGAAAGGGTCCATAGTATCTGGTCAGGCATCTCTAAGAGGTGAGGGTTCTAAGGAGAACTGGGAGGTTTTAGGAAAGAAGCCAGTGGCTTCTCAGAAGTGGGATGTAAGGGAGTAGGACTGCATAGTCTCTGGGAAGTGTATTTTTTAGAGAGTGGCAGCAGGGTGAAGATCCTGGGTCATCATGGGCGTGGAGTCTTGGCCCAGGCCTACCTGACCAGGTGACAGATCTGCAGCTGTCTCAGCTCCTGCGTGCTCCCTGTGGCCTCCTGGTACTTGAGTTCCGGTCAAGGCTCGGTCATCCAGCATCTCAGACCTGACTGCTCACCCTGGCCCCACAGGCTCTCATGTCTCTGTCCTCCGCCCTCCACCCACTGCTTATGGCCCAAGGAGGATATAAGGTCAGCAGACGGGCAGCAAAGTGGGCAGAAGGCAGCACCCAACTGTGCATGGCAAGTACCATGTTGAGAACGTGGTCCCCACGGCGCAGGCTGCCAGCCGAGTCTGCAGGCAGGAGAAGGGGACTCTGGGTCAGAACGGCCCCTGCTGGACAGCCTGGTTCAAACCCCAGTTCTACCAGTGACTCGTGTGTGAGCTCGGGCACACAGCCTGGCCTCCTTGTGCTCCAGTTTCCTCGTCTGGACTGTGCATGGACCAACATCGTGCCTGGCAAGTCATGCTGAAGATGGAAATAAAAGTCAGACCCCCCACCCCCCGCCAACCTGCCGCCCCGTCCATGCAGGTCAGGAAAATGAAACACAGGTATCTCTTGTGTTCCGACTACAGTGATTGAGATTCATTCCACATACTCCTGCTCTGTTTTTGTGCCCCTCAAACTGAGCCTGGAGAGAGGTGGGTGCCTGGCCCAAGCTCAGACTTGGGGGAGGCTGGCCAGGGAGGGGGAAGACTCACCAAAGGACTGAATGCATTTCTCCAGCAGCTCATCTTCACTGCAGCCGCCCTCGTTCAGCATGCCCAGAGCCATGGAAGCCATAACCTTGCTGATTTCCCGGGGGCTGGGGCATGTCTTGTGGCGGCGGGCCGGTCGGGGCCGGCCCCGCCCCCCTGTCTTGCCTGGCCATTCCTGGTGGGACTTCCTGTGGGAACATCCCCTGGGGATTCATTTGAGCCCCTTCCTTTAGGCAGACCCCCAGTGTTCTTCTTGACCCAATGCCCCAAGGCAACCTGGGAGAAGCTTCCTAAAGGCAAGGGGCTGGCATTAGTCCTGACCTACATTAGATCCATAGGAGAAAACCCCAGTAGTCCAGATTATGGGAGCCATCTCCTACAGGTAAACTCCAAGGGAACCAGGGGGAAAACCCCGAAGGCTACCCTGATTGCCCTCTGAGGGAATCATGGGAGAAGACCCTCCAAGGACTAGTAAGGACCCACCAGGAATCATAAGAACTCTCACCACCAACCACTGCCTCTGAATTCCCCTTGGGACTGTGTGGTCCCAAGACCTCATTGAAGAGACTTCCTGTTGGCAGATGGGTTACTCCAGACCTCCCAGGGAATCATGGAGAGAAGATCCCCCGAACTATTCTCGTCCTCCCTAGGGAGAATCATGGAAGGTTCTGCCTTCAGGGCCACTCCTCAGAATTCCTCTTTGCAGGGCTTCCCTGTTGGCTCAATGGATAAGAGTCCACCTGCCAGTGCAGGGGACTCCAGTTTGATCCCCAGACCGGGAAGATTCCACATGCCATGGAGAAACTAAGCCTGTGTACTACAACTACTGAGCCCATGCACAACTACTGAAGCCTGTGCACACAGCCGTGCTCTGCAAAGAGAAGCCACTACAGTGAGAAGCCCAAGCACCCCCATCAAGAGTAGCCCCTTGATCTACAGTGAGCACCCCAATCAAGAGTAGCCCCCTGACCGCCGCAACTAGAGAAAGCCGATGCAAAAAAGCAATGAAGACCCAGTGCAGCTGAAAATAAATAAATTAATTAAAATTATTGAATTTTAAAAATTGGAGGAAAAAAAGACAGAAAAAAGAATTCCCCTTTGCCTTCCAACAGCCACCCCTCCTCCCCTGAGCCCTCCAGAGGGAAGCAGACCCCCGAGATTTCATTCCTCTCTTCTCTCCCTCTCCTTAATCCCACTAAGGTGACAGAACCCCCTCCCCCAAGCCAGCCTTTCAGCAGGACTGGAGTCTCAGCTATGAGCCTGGGTCTCTAGATTTGGAGCCTGGAGAGAAGATACGGGTGCAACGTGGCCTCATCAGGGCTCTTCAGAGCTGGGTGCGGTCCCTTGGGCTAAGGCAGCTTCAAGAAGTTTAAAAATAGTCCTCACTCTGCCTTTCGCCTCTCTGAGGCTCCTGTTCTAGTTGGGGAAGGAGGGTAATGGGGAGACAGGGCTGGTGAAGGAAGGAGGGAGCAGAATCCAGGCAGAAAGCCTTGGCTTCCACAGGAGTCAGATAAAACTGGGTTGGAAGGACTTCCCTGGTGGTCCAGCAGTTGTCTCTGTGCTTCCACTGCCGGGGGCATAAATTCAATCCCTGGTTAGGAAACTAACCTCCAGCATGCCTAGAGGCCAAAAAAAAAAAAAAACCCCACCAAAAACCAAAACACTGGGTTGGAGAAATTTGTGCTGGCTGTGTAACTTTATGTTAATGACATCATTTCTCTGGACCTCAGTTTCTTCATGTGAAAAATGAGAGTCATCTTGGGACCTTCCCCAGGAATTTATTATGAACATTCAATGCCCTGCTCTTCAAAAGTGCTAAATAAGGGATTAAGTTTGCTGAGGCTGTTAAGTGGCCAGGGGTGGGAAAGTTAGATTTGAGATGCAGAGAGAAAATGTGATGGAGCAAACTGAAAGCCAGGCTAGGCGGATGGGGGTGAACAGAAATTGGGAGACTCTCATAACAAGGGCACTGCTATGTCCCTGGAGCATCCTGCTAAGTCGCTTCAGTCGTGTCCGACTCTGTGTGACCCCACAGACAGCAGCCTACCAGGCTCCTCCACCCATGGGGTTTTCCAGGCAAGAACACCGGAGTGGGGTGCCATTGCCTTCTCCGAGCATCCTGAGGGCTCAGTAAATCAGTACTGAATGTTGTCGAGTAACAGCTGGCATTATTGAGCACCCACTGCGTACCGGGCAGAGAGGTAAACACCTATCTATAGATCAGGGATTTTCAAAGGAGGTCCAATCCCAACAGCATTACCTGGGAACTTGACATAAATAGAAATTCTCAGGCCCCACCTCAGATCTACATCAGAAACCTTGGTGGTGAGCCCAGAAGCCAGTTTTAGAAGGCCTCCAGGCGGTTCTGATGTGTGCCCATGCTTGAGAACCACAGGTCTAGGCTGTACCTCTGAGGACTTATGAGCCCATCTGAGGAGGGACTATGATTGATCTACTGACTGAAGAAGAAACTGAGGCACAGAGTGGGCAAGTGACTGACTAGGGTCACACAGCCAAAGAATGAGGCAGCCAGGTCTCCACCACTGAACTCCTGGATATTATAGGGGAGGGGACTTTTGCCATCAGAGACAAACCGGGGGAGGAAGGAGAAGCTGCCTAAGCTAGGGACACAGCCACCATTGCCCCTGTGAGGACAGGAGGGCAAGCTTCTCCAGGTTATAGGAAGCCTACTCTAGAATCTGCGGGCACAACCAGCTGCTAGGCCCTTACCTTCCGACTGTCTGGCCCCCACCTCCCCCACAGTAGCATCGGGGGACAGCCAGGAGTCGCTTAAGAGGCAGGGAAGCCGCCTTGCCCCTTGGCACACTCCCCTCCCCTAGGGTAGGGCCCTGCAGGAGTCTGGAGTTTCCAGTCCAGCGGGCAGCCATGAAAACCCCCGGGAGGACACAGACACCCAGCCTAGGGAGCCAGGATGACTGAGGGGTGTGAAGGGTGCGGGGGCGAATGGGATCAGAGCAGCTCGAATGCCAGCAGAGCTAGGATAAGACACAGCCGCCCGAGCCAACAGCCCCAGCCTAAGCTTTCTCTGGACACCCCGAAGCATCTTTCCACCTGGCGCCCCCTGCTTCCGCGACGGCTGCGAGAGTAGCTCGCTCGACACCGTGCCCCCCTCGTCAGAACCTTCCTGACCTTCTCCTGCAGCCCGAGAGAGACCCAGGGGCTCACGGAGCTCCGGGTCTCCTTGGGGAGGGTCCTCTCACCTCTTGCTGTCTTTCCTGTTCATGCTTCCTGGGGGGGAAGGGGGGTCTTATAAGAGTGAGGCTCAGCTCCTCCCCCCTCACCACTGCTCCAGCTTCTTAGCCCCTTGGGAGCTGGGGCCTCCTCGGCGCTTGGGAAGGAAAGAGGAACTGCCCCTCCCCACCCAGCCCCAGGCCAGGGGGAAGGAAGAGGCTGGGGAGAGACCAAAGGTCCCCCCCTCCCCCCACTTGGGGATCCCTTCAGGCTGAGGTTTCCGGTGCTGCCGGCCCCCACCCCCAATCACCCGGCGGGCTCTATCTCCCCCATCTTTCGATCTCCAGACCCGTGATTCTCTGTTCTGTCACTGTCATGCTTCAATAAAAGCCCTTTTTAAAGAAAATAAGCCTAATATGACACATTTATGTACACACACTCAAAAGAAAAGTCTGCATTTCTGTAAGGACATACTTAGGTCTAACAATGCACAGAAGTTTGATTGGAAAGTCACAATATATGGTATTTTGTATATTTCTTCTTCTATTTCTTTTATTTCTAGCTTAGTTTTAATGCCATTTATGTCCCCAGAAAACATTTTCACTCTATTGCTTTTATTGTAAGAAAACCTCATGTAGCACCTACTGTATGCCTCACACTGTTGTAAGGGCTTATATTAACTCATTTAATTGTCACACAATCTTAAAGACTGTTATTATCAAAACATTGCAGGTGGAAGCTAACCCCCTGGGAGCCCCCACCCTATCCCACTGTCCCTCTTAGGCAGGGCTGACACATGGTTGGCTTTCATCTGACCTGTTCGCTGTGAGTTTGTTTAAATACACAGAAACATGCTCATAGAAACAGACTTTTCTTTTGAGTATGTGTGCCTTTTTTTCGTTTACCTAAATGTGTCATGCTTGGCATATTTTTAAATGGAAGTACAAAGAAGAGTCAAATCATAAGTGTTTAGGTTGCTGAATGGCGGCAAACTGAATACGTCCATGTGTTACAAATCAAGGGAGAGAATCTTTCTGTTTCCCATAAGCCCCCTTGTGTTACCAGCAGCCTAATTTCTAGCAAAGTGGTTTTGCCTGGTTTTGAGCTATATATAAACTGAATCAACTATTCTATCAGGCTTCCTTCATTTAACCCGGTGTCTTTGTGATTCTTCTGTATTATATTTAGTTGTAGCTCGTTATTTTGGTTGCTGTATAGTCTTCCATCGTGTGATTAGTTCATGATCTATTGACTGGTTTTTCTGTCATGGACATTTGAGTTGTTTCCAGTTTGGGGTTGCCGTGAATAATGTTGCTGTGATCATTCTATCCCCTATCTTTTGGTGAACGAAGCAGTGCGTAGTTCTGTAGTGTAGATATCCAGGAGTGGAGTAGTAGTTGCAATAAGATTCTGCCAAACCTAGTAAATGAGTCCATTCAACCAAAGCTCTCATATAAGTCTATTTTTAAAAATATTTATTTATTTGGCTGCACCAGGTCCTAGGTTGAGGCATATGGAATCTAGTCCCCTGACCAGGGATTGAACCCAGGACCCTGCATAGGACGTGCAGAATTCTAGCTATTGGACCACCAAGGAAGTTCCTGGGAGTCTATTTTTGTTCCTTTCTTTTCTCCTCTGAGAGAAGTCACCATGGATTTTTTTTTTTTTTTCAAACTGGAACATTTAGACAAGTACAGAGTGCATTCTCTTAACTTTTCCATTCCATGCCATGTGATATGGTTTCAGACCCTCTCCAGCTTTTTCCTCCTCCTGCATTTTCTCTTCTCTCTCCTTCAGTCTCAAGGATGCTCTCTGTGATGTGCTGTTTGTGACTCTCAGCCAATCTCCTTGGCACCTGCTTCACACAAGGTGATGTGACGGCCCTGACTGGACTGAGCTCGTAGTGAGAAAGTGTCTCCAGGCCTCCTGGACTCAAAGAAGGATCAAGGAGTGAGATCGGAGAGCTCTGGGCACCGGTATATACGTGTGCCATTCCATGGCCCTCAGGGATGGTTAATACCAGCAATAACACCAGCAACCACAAAGCAAAAGACTTCTCAAGCAAACCACAAAAAACTTATGAGGCAGAAAAAGGGTGCATTTAATAACATCCAAATAAAGATTTCTTTTAATTGAGGACACTGTGGAACAAATATCGAATGACAGAGAGGAAAAACTATATTTAAAATGTCTAAAATCAGTAAGAGGAGCTTCCCTGGTGGTCCGGTAGTTAAGAATCCACCTTCTAATGCAGGGGATGCCGGTTTGATCCCTGGTTAAGGAACTAAGATCCCGCATTCTGCGGAGCAACTAAACCTGCCACCGCGGAGCCTGTGTGCTCTAGGGCCCATGCGCCACAGCTAGAAAAAGCCCGCACGCTGCAACAAAGACCCAGCAAAGCCAGAAATAAAAAGGTGAAATCAATGAGAAGAATATCCAGAATGTATATAAAAAAGGAACAGCTGCAAGTCAGCAAGAGAAAAAGATAGCCACTCTGGTAGAAGACTGGGCAAAGAGGATGAGCAGGTGAGGAGGAGACCCAAAACTCTGACAGGCACCTGAGCAGATGCTAGAAATGATTGGTAAGGGATCAGGGAAGGGCAAATTAAAAGAACAGTGAATCACCCTATTGGTCTGGCAAAAATTAGGCCTTGGAAAAATGCCAAATAGAGGTTGGGACTGTGGGGACCTCGGGACCCTCCTTGTACTGATAGCAGACAGCCATTCCTGAGGGCCACTTGGCACTGCAAGTGAAAGTGTTAGTCATTCAGTCGTGTCCAATTCTTTTCGACCCCATGGACTGCAGCGTGCCAGGCTTCTCTGTCCATGGGATTCTCCAGGCAAGAATAATGGAGTGGGTTGCCATTCCCTTCTCCAGGGGATTTTCCCGACCCAGGGATTGAGCCCGGCTCTCCCGCATTGCAGGCAGCTTCTTTACTACCTGAGCCACCAGGGAAGCCCCAACTTGGCAATACGGTCAAATCAAACGTGTCCATAGAGCTGTGACCCCCTCACTTAGCTCCTGGATGTGCATCCCTCGGTTCCACTCAGGGACACATACTAGGACATTCACCTCAACATTATTTGGGGAGAGCTGGGGGCAACCTGGGTGTTACCTTCCCAGATGAGAGGGTGAATAAACAGAAGCACACCATCACCAGAAGGGCCTGCAAAACTCCAGCAGGCATAGACAAGATGTCCACGGAGCAATGTGGGTGGGTCCTAAAACATGCAATGGTGACTAACAGGAGAAAGAAATGCTATTAATATCTTATGATATAATGCCCAATGACACAGAATAATTTTCTGTTATATACGCAATTCTAAGGAAAATCTTAGATACTTAATATACAAGAATGCATTAAATAGTGTACAATAGATAAACATGTAATTGGATAACATAATTACATTAGCCTAAATATCTAATTATATAATTATGCATTATACCATCCAACGATGTGGTACAAGCTCGTGTGCCATATAGTACAGTTGTATCAGTAAATCGGTATTTATGTAACATGTAGCAGTCCATTATACACAACTCTCTAGGTATCACTATAATTTTATTGAACTGCAAGATATTGTTCTGTATAGCTTAATGGATACCGTTTCATGTTAATGATATTTTTGTTTCCCCTGCACCATATGGCATGTGGGATTTTAATTCCCTGACCAGGGACTGAATTTGTGCTGCCTGCAGTATAGGTGCAGAGTCCTAACCACTGGACCACCAGGGAAGTTCCCCCAATTTTTTAAAAAATATTTATTTATTTGGCTGCACTGGGTCTTAGTTCCAGCATGCAGAACCTTTTAGTTGCGGCATGCAACTCTTGGATGTGGCATATGGAATCTAGTTCCCCAACTAGGGATTGAACACTGGGCACCCTGTATTGGGAGCACAAAACCTTAGCTACTGGACCATCAGGGAAATCCCCCAATAATGATTTTAATAGATCCCTTTATCAATCAGTTACCATGTGGTAGGCTCTAATTGGTTTCCTCATGGAATCTTCACAATCCTAACTATCCCAAATTAATCTAGTGGACAGATGAAGAAACTGAGTCCCAGAGGCAAGAAGTTAACTGCCCAGCAGGAGGCCCAGGTGTATGTGGCATCCTACTTTGGGACTTAAGTCCCCACAGGAGCAGGAAGGAGCTGGTTGCCCCCCTCAGGGTTCCCAAACTTACAAAGCCCAGGGCCCTCATCTGCATAAAGGGCGGCCCAATTAGTGGCCATGGGTGGCTCAGGCAGCCCCTGGTGAGATGAGGATTAGTATTCTGGGGGATGTAGCCTGGCTCTGCTAAAGTGTCTTTTTGCTATAACTAAGAGATTTTATGGAAATATAAGAGACAGTATAGTAAAATGGTTAAGAACCCTGGCTCTGGGGTCAAATTCCTGGTTCAGCCTCTGTATGACCTTGGGCAGGTTGCTCTACCTCTCTGTGCTCAGTTTATCTGGAAAATGAGGACCATAAAAGTACTGACTTCCCAAGATTATTGTGAGGACTACAGTCATCGCTCAGCCACTGTAGGGGCTTGGTTCCTAGACCTCCTTGGATAAGAAAATCTGTCCCGTTTTTGTATAAATGGTGTAGTATTTGCATGTAACTCACACACATCCTCTGGCAACATTTAAATAATCTTTGTGCATGTGTGCTAAGTCATTTCAGTCATGTCTGACTCCTTGCAACCCTATGACCTGTAGCTCGCCAGGCTCCTCTGTCCATGGGATTCTCCAGGCAAGAATACTAGAGTGGGTTGCTATGCCCTCCTCCAGGGGATCTTCCCGACCCAGGGATCAAACCCAAGTCTCTTATGTATCCTGCATTGGCAGGCGGATTCTTTACCACTAGCACCACCTGAGAAGCCCAAATCATCTTTAGATTACTTATAATACCTAATACGGTGTAAATGCTATGGAAATAGTTGCAGGCCTGTGCCAAATTCAAGTTTTGCTTTTCAGAAACTTCTTGAATTTAAATGCGTGCTCAGTCTCTTCAGTCATCTCCGACTCTGTGCAACCCTATGAACTGCAGCCTTCTGTAGGTTCTTCTGTCCATGGGATTCTCCAAGGCAAGAATACTGGAGTGAGGTGCCATGCCCTCCTCCAAGGGATCTTCCCGACGCAGGAATTGAACCCACTGAGTCTCCTGCATCTTCTGCATCACAGGCGGATTCTTTACCACTGAGCCACCCAGAAAGCCCCTGAATTTAAATATATATGTATATATAATTTAAGTATATGTATATAACTTATATACAGTTGGTTGAATCTGCAAATAGGAAACCCACAGGTATGGGGAGCAGCTGTACCTTATTTATTTAGGTCATGTCCTTAAAACCATACATGGCAAGGACTGTACATGTTTAATTTCCCCTCTAAACAATGTAAATAGTGACAGGATTGTTGTGAGAATTAAAAAATGACATGCAGTGAAAAGGTCCTAGCTCAGGGCCAGCCACGCAACAGATGCACAAAAGCCATCTGCTATGGTTAGTACCCCTTCCTCATCAGTTTTTATAATAGTGATGATGAAGATGATTTCCCTTGTATAGGTAGTTTTTAAATACAATTTTAAAGATATTTCCATGTACAGTTATTAAAAAATATTGGCTATATTACCCATGTGGTATAATGTCCTTGAACCTGTCTTGCACCCAACAGTTAGTACCTCCTACTCCCCTCCTCTTTATTGCCCCTACCCCCACTAGTAGCCACTAATTTGTTCTCTGTATTTGTGAACCTTCTTTTTTTTAATATTCACTACCTTGCCGTGTTTTTTAGGTTCCACATGTAAGTGATATCATACCATATTTGTCTTTCTCTGTCTGACTTATTTCGCTTAGCATGCTGCTGCTAAGTCGCTTCAGTTGTGTCTGACTCTGTGAGACCCCATAGACGGCAGCCCACCAGGCTCCTCTGTCCCTGGGATTCTCCAGGAAAGAACACTGGAGTGGGTTGCCATTTCATTTGTTTAGCATAATACCATCCAAATCCATCCATGTTGCTTCAAATGGCAAAATTTCACTCTTTTTTAATGACTGAATAGTATTCCATTGTGTATATGTACCATATCTTCTTTATACATTCATCTGATGATGGATATTTAGGTTGCTTCCATCTCTTGGCAATTGTAAATAATGCTATGAATACTGGGTGCATGTATTTTTTTGAATTAGTGTATTTTGCTTTTTTTGGATACAAACCCAGGAGTGGAATTGCTGGGTCTTATGGTAGTTCTATTTTTAGTTTTCTAAAGAAACTTCCATACTATTTTCTATAGCAGCTTCCCATGTGTTAGTACAGTTTTAAGTGCTGGAAATAATCTAATTTAATACTTGCAGCAGCCCTGTAAGGTAGGTGCTATTAATATCCTCCTTACTAATTGAGGAAACTAAGCGCAGAGAGGTGAAGTGACTTATCCAAGGTCACACAGAGGACTGGCAAGGCAGGAATTTGGATCCAGTCTGGCTTATTCTTAATCATTGTGTGCGATGGTTTCTTTGTAAAAAAAATTTAAAATTTTCATTATTTGTTTATTGGCTGTGCTGGATCTTTGTCGCTGTGTGGACTTCTCTAGTTGCGGCCAGCGGTGGCTACACTCTAGTTGTAATCTGCGGGCTTCTCGTTGCAGTGGCTTCTCTTGTTGCAGAGCATGGGCTCCAAGGAGCGGGTTTCAGTAGTTGCTGCACGTTGGCTCAGTAGTTGCAGCTCCCGGGCTTTAAAGTACAGGCTCAGTTGCTGTGCCCCATGGACTTAGTTGCTCCACAGCAGGTGGAATCTTCCTGGACCTGGAATTGAACCCGTGTCTCCTGCACTGGCAGGCAGATTCTTTACCAGAGCCACCAGGGAAGCCCTGTATGATGATTTTTAAAGCCAGGAGAACCGGGTGCTCATTCCGACTCTGCTGTGTGACATCAAGCAGGGCCTTCACCACTCAGAGCCTCAGTTTGCTTTCTGTGAAATAAGAGAACGATGGCGCTATGGCGTAGGAGGACAGACGGTAGCTACCTTATAGACACTCCCCCTGAGCCTCCCCACCCCAAGCACACCTTTGGCAGAGGTTTGGAGTGTGTGGGCGGGACACCGTCTGGGGGCGGGGCCTTGGGCGCCCTGGTCCAATGGGAGCCCGGGGGCGGGGACCTCCTCCCAGCTCTGTCCAGCACACGAGTCCTCCACGCAGTTCCATCTACCCCGCGGGTGCCTCTGGCGTCCCCAGAGGTCTCCGACCCCAACCCGCCCCCAGCCCACCCGCCCGGCCTTCAGCCCCCTCCTCTTAGTCCCCGACTTCAGTCCGACTTCAGACGCCTCGGGATTCGACATCATGGGTGACGGAGGAGAGGGCGAGGATGAGGTCCAGTTTCTGCGGACGGTGCGTATCTCTGTGTTGGGGTCTCTGGGACTCTCTCGGGTCCCTCTGAGTGTCTCTTTGTCTCTGAACTCGCTGTCCTGATTGCTTGTGGACACTGAGACTCACGGTATCTTCCTCTGTCCCTTTGGGTGACTGTCACTCTTTCTCTGTTTTTCTCTCTCAGTCTTTCCCTACCTTCCTTGCCAGAGAACCAGCAGAATTTGGGACTGCAAAATGGGGAGTAGGGGTGTCTTCCGCCACCTTCTCTGACACTAGCAATTTGTCCCAGAGAATGGGACCGCTGAGAGAGCACCCCCCTCCCACCTCTCTGGAAGCAGGCACTTGGGGAAGGTGGTTCTAGTTCCTGAGCTTAATTTAGCTGCCCCCTCCCCCACCCCCCACCTAGCCCTAATTCTCTTCTTGCTTCAGACTCTGACCTATTTAAATTCTTGGGAAGGGGGCTGGTGTGGGTTGAAGGACCGAACTCCTTTGAACTCCCAGCCCTGGAGGGTCTCCTGAGGGTCCCTCTGGTTCTGGGTCTTCTTTCTTCCCCCACTTGGTCTTGGGGAGGAGGGTCAAATATGGATGCTAATGGTCTCTGGGTGGTCTCTCCGGATCTGTCTCTTTGGGTTGTCTGCGCCTCTGTCTCTCTCCATCTCTGTCTCCCTGTCTCTGGCTTTGTTCTTCAGCTTCAGGCCATCTGCGTTTCACACCGCGTCTTCAGTGTCAAAGACTGTGTCTCTCCCCGCATCTCTGATCCTTGGCTGGGGGTGGGGGGCAGGGCAGAGAATTGGAGCAACAGGTGTCCCTCCCAGAATAGACCGTTTTTCTGGGGCCTGGGCAGGGGACAGGGAGAGAGGATGGAGGAGGGGCTGCCCATCTCAGAGTCCTTCCCATTTTTCCTCCCAGTGGTTCTGCTGGGCGTGGGGGTGTGAGGAGGGGAGGGGACGTTCTCGCTCCTGGGCCAGGTCTGCTGATCCTGCACTAGCCCTTCCCCACCCCCTCCGGGCCCTGGGAAATGCTGACACAGCATTCCTGCCCAGAATAGGACCCTGGTGAGCCAGCTCTGGTTTCCTGGGAGGGAGGAACGAACAGCTGGGGCTGGTAGTGAAGGATGGGGGCAGCTGGACATTCGGCCACGGGAGGAGGCCTAGCTTCACCCTAGACGCTTGCCCCAGCCCCAGCCCCTTAGCAGACATCATGGGTTGGGCTCTGCCCTGCTCCCCAGCCCTAATAAGACCATGGGCATGGCTATGAGCCCTTGAGCAGCCACTCTATGTCAGGCGCCATGCCCAGGGCCTCAGCCTCCAGAGGCATCTAATTATATCCTTGCCGCTCTGTCTTCTGAGGTAGGGCCCTATCTTTATCTCCCTGGGGGTTTTGAGGGAAACCGAGGCCTGAGTGGCAGAGTGACTGACCAAGGTCAAGGCCAGGAAGTGTCATCTCTGGATGCCCCTGGGTACAGCTCTCCTGCTTTCACAAGAGGAAAACTGGACTCTGACTTGCCTGGGTAGCCAGCATTGAGTTCTAGAGACCTGGCCTTGGCATCTCTTGGCCCCAGACTGGGTCCATTTTCCTGAACTTTTTTGAGGTTATTGGGTGATTTTCTCAAACTCTCATCCCACCGGTAAGAAATATATTTCATATTGCAACCCAGTACATGCGTCTATACACATATATTATAAAAGTCAACTTGATCGAGTTATAATTGACAGGCAATAAATTGTACCCATTTTAGGTGTTATAGTTGACAAGCTGTACATGCCCATGTGACCACTATCATAATCAAGACATAAGACATTTCCTTTACCCCAGAAAGTTCTGTTGGGCTCTTTTCAGTAATCATCATGCCCATCTGCTTTATGTCACCATAGATTCCATTAGTCACTAACCAGTGTTTCGTGTAAAGTATATGCTCATTTGTCTTGCTTCTTTTGCACACTGTAATATTTTTGACATTAATCTATGTAGCTTGTATTAAGAATTCATTCCTTTTTTGTTGCTAAATATTCCTTTGTGAATATGCTGCAATTTGTTTATTTGTTTGTTGGTTCACCTGCTGACGGACATTTGGGTTGCCTCCAGTTCTTGATATTATGCTCGAATTAGGTTCATTCACACACGCCTATTTTTAACTGAAACAAGTTTCGTAAAATGTAGGTAGCCCTAGAACACGAGGGGCATGTTGCTATTTTCTGTTCTTGCTCTACTTTTATTTCACTTTTTAAGCATGATGGCCATGGTCCCCAAATTCCTTTCATTTCCTTCTGATGGGTGGCAACATCCAGCCCTGTGCAGGCTGGGGCTCATCAAAGCTTGGCCCAGGTCAGAACCTCTTGGGGGCTGGTTAATGGTCCAGATTCCCCGCAGACCCCAGAGCCACTGAATCAGGCTCTTGGTGTTGAGGGAGAGAGTAGGGCAGCTAGGAAGCTGCCTTTTTAGCCAGCCTCCTCCCACTTCATTGTGATGCAGGAGAAAGTTAGAGAATCATTGGCATAGGGATTAGGCTCCCTGTCTCTGGTTTACATCTTGGTTTTGCCATCTACCTGTTTCCTTACTTTGGGCAAGTGATTTTTATTTTTCTTTCTGAGCCTCAATTTCCCAGTCTGGAAAATGAGTACAATATGTACCCTAAGGGTTCAAGGGGTACATGCAAATATCTCTCTGAGCTCATCTCCCACTTTCTCCCTTACTCTTGAAGGCAGCACCACCAGGCTGTCTCCCTTGCTTTCTCCATTTTTTAATTAATTATTCATTTATTTGGCTGCACCAGGTCTTAGTTGCAGCATGTGGGATCTAGCTCCTGGACCAGGGATCAAACCTTGGGCCCCCTGTATTGGAAGCACAGAGTCTTAGCCACTGGTCTACCAAGGAAGTCCCTCCCTTGCTTTTTCTGAACACCCTCAGCTCCAGGCCTTTGCACAGGCTGCCTCCTCTTCCTGGAACATTCTTCCTCCAGAGATGATCAGGCCTGATTCTTTCTTGTTATTCAGACAAGGTTCAGCTCAAATGTCACCTCCTTGCAGAGGCGGTCACTTCACCCCCCTCACGGATGTCATCTCTACCCCAAGAGCCACTCACTTACATCACCCTGAGTTATTTTTTCCATAGCACTTATCACTGAAATTAAAATTATAAATTGATTCACCTGTTTTTTTCCTTCACCAAGCAGCATGCAGGATCTTAGGTTCCCAGATCAGGGATTGAACTCATGCCCCCTCCGGTGGAAGCATGGAGACTTAACCACTGGACCACCAGGGAAGTCCCTGATTCACCTGTTCATTGCATCTCCCATAAGGATGTCAGCTCCACAGCCAGGGATTTTGCCTGCTTTATTTGCTGTTTTATATCCACACGTAGTCGGTGTCTAGCACAGAACAGATGCTCAGTGTTCATTAGATGCATGTAAAGCCCTGAGCATGAAGTCTAGCAGACAGTAGGTGCTTGATAAATGCAAACCATACAATCCCTTTGAATAGATAGCATATGCCCGGATGTCAGGGTTGGGGGTTATAGAACAGAGTAGTCCTGGGACCTCTCCTCCCAGGCTGGATAGAAAGAAAGAGGGCTGTCTGTGGGGAGTGAAGCCCAGGGTTTGCTGGAAGGACTAGGGGCTGTGTGACTTCTGGCAGGACCCCTAACCTCCTTGAACCTATTTCCTTGGCTGTAAAATGGAATAATCACTGCCTTACTTGGTAGTTAAACACTGAAGTCTCCATCAGTATTTTTCCCCCCATCAGTTTTGATTGAAACCTCTGTCAGTAAAAGTGTTGAGCATGCCCCTAAGTACATTTATATCAGTTATAAATGGAATATACGCTACTCAACTAACATATCAAGAAGTAGTCTAGTGTTCTAAGAGTGAGGCATATTGGGAATTCCCTAGAGGTCCAGCACTTTCACTGCCAAAGGCCTGGGTTTGAATGGAGAAAAATAAAGGTGGTGTGTGGCACATAGAGCCGCAGCATTGGGATGAAATCTCAGCTATGCCATATTCCAACTGTGTGACCTCAGGCAAGTTACTTCACCTCTTTGGGCCCGTGTTTCCACAAGTTCAAATACTAGGACTTATCTCAGAAGGTTGTTTATTTTACCTACATTTTTAATTTATTTCAAGCTTAGAGAAAAGTTGTGAGGTTAGCTCAAAGGACTCCCATGTGGCCTTCAGTCATTTCCCCCAGATGTTAAGATGCATTCCCTTCCCTTCTCCCTCTCCCTCTCTCCAAATGTCTTTTCCTAAACTGTTTGAGAGTAGGTTGTGGACATGATAACCTTAACTCCTAAATCCTTCAGTGTCTGATTCTTAAAAAACAAGGACTCTCTCTTACAAAGGGGAAGATGATGGCTCAGATGGTAAAGAATCCACCTGCAATGCTGGAGACCTGGATTTGATCCTTGGGTTGGGAAAATCCCCTGGAGAAGGGAATGACAACTCACTCTAGTATTCTTGCCTGGAGAATCCCATGGACAGAGGAGCCTGGCAGACTATAGTCCATGGGGCCTCAAAGAATCAGATACAACTTAGTGACTAACACTTGGTTATTGTTGGTGGTCTCTCACAAAAGCACAGCACGGTTATCAAAATCAGATTTCATGGGAACTTCACTGGTGGTCCAATGGTTAAAACTCCACGATTTCGATGCAGGTGACATGGGTTCCGATCCCTGGTTGGGAAACTAAGATTCCACATGCAGTGCGGCATGGCCAAAACAAACAAACAAACAAACAAACAAACCCAGGAGATTTCCTATGGCTGTGATACCATCATCTAATTCACAGGCTGTATTCACCTGTCACTAGCTGTCTCTATACCGTCTTTACAGCATCTCCCCTTCATCCAGGATCCAGTCCAGGCTCTGGCACTGCATTCAAGAGTCACTAGACTGCACTCCTTAAATGATAACTACTATTAAAACAACACACAAAAGAGAAGTTAGAGAACACTGAGCTTAAAAGTCATTTAACTCCAGGCGCCCATATTTCCCATCCTCGTGGACCCCCATCTGGGAGTCCTCTGGAGCCACTAGGCGTGGGTGCATGCTAAGTCGCTTCAGTCGTGTCAAACTCTTTGCAACCGTATGGACTGTAGCCCGCCAGGCTCCTCTGCCCATGAGATTGCCCATGATTCCAGGCAGGAATACTGGAGTAGGTTGTCATGCCCTCCTCTAGGTACTCTTCCGGACCCAGGGATAGAACCCTCTTCTCTTACGTCTCCTGCCTTGGCAGGCAGGTTCTTTACCAGGGCTACACCTGGGAAGCCCGGAGACCGTTGGACTGGAGTTCAAATACCAGTTCCTCCTCTTATCAACCATCTGGCCTTGGACAAGCCATGTCCCCTCATTGAGCCTCAGTTTCCATATTTTAACACTGGGATGACACTGGCTCGGATCTCATGGGGATTTTAGAAGCATGCAGCACCCTCAACACGAGCCCCTACTGGATAGCTGGAGAGGGTGGGCGTTACCAGTACTACCTTTTCCACGAGGGGAAGGGGTGGACCGGGGGGCGGCGTCTTGGGGCGGCGCCGCCCCTGACGCTCCGCCCGCCCCCAGGACGACGAGGTGGTCCTGCAGTGCAGCGCCACGGTGCTCAAGGAGCAGCTCAAGCTCTGCCTGGCCGCCGAGGGCTTCGGCAACCGCCTCTGCTTCCTGGAACCCACCAGCAACGCCCAGGTCTGTTCGGGACAGAGGGAGAGGGGGTCTGACGAGTAGAGAGGCCGGGACCTGAAGAAGGGGGTCTGGGGGGCGTCTGGAGAGGGGGTGCTCTCCCCACGAGGGAAAGGGGCGAGGTCTGGGGTGGGCGGAGGCCTGAAAAGGGAGGGGCGGGGGGCGGAGGGTCTTCAGTACAAGGCAGAAGGGCCGGGAGGGTCAGGGGGAGCTAGCAGGGGGCTGACCAGGGAGGGGGCTGGAGGCTGAGAAGTGGAGGGAGTTTGGGGTCTGAGCCTGAGGTGTACTCAGGATCTGAGGGAGGAGGTGACCTGGGGGGGATGGTCTTGGGGCTGGGAAAGGGAGGGGATCTGGAGACTGACGGAGGAGGCGGCTGAGGGCCTGAGGTACCTGGGGTGGGAGGCTCAGCGGGGCGGTGTGAATCTGTGACCGCCGTTGTCTGAGGGAGGGGCAGGAGCTAGGCCTGTCTGCTAGTGATGGCGGGAGGTGGGGGTTCTCTGCGCGGAGGGCCAGGAGGAGGCTCCAGCGTTGGAATGGGCGCAGTGTGTCTGCAGGAGGAGGGCCGGGGGGCCAGGGGAGGCGGGCTGCTGAGGTGAGGCCTCCTATGAGATTAGGTGGGGTGTGGAAACTTCTGTGAGGTTTGGGCGGGATAAAGGGGTGTGCAGGAGGAGGAGAACAGAGGTATTTCCTGGGATGGTGGCGGGGATGTGGGGTGTCTGAAGTGGGCGGCAGAGGGCAGGGCTTCTTGGAGGGTTGGGGTCAGGTCGGGGTGTGGGTATTTTGATTAGGGGCAGGGGGTGCACCAGCACTTTGGAGCTTTCAAGGCCCCGTTCACCTCTCCCTACCCGCCCCCCAGAATGTACCCCCCGATCTGGCCATCTGTTGCTTCGTCCTGGAGCAGTCCCTGTCTGTCCGAGCCCTACAGGAGATGCTGGCCAACACTGTGGAGGCCGGCGTGGAGGTGAGGCTCCTCCGGGCGGGATGGGTGGCGGGGATGGGTGGGAGGACCTGGGGGTCATTTACCGTCCTCTCTTCTTCCTCTCTCTGCCCTGCCCCCCGCAGGCCCTCAATTTGGATAAGTGGGTAGGTCTGGCCTTGGGTGTCATCTGTTCTTGCCACCTCTCCTGACCCCAGGCCTGCCTCTTGGGCCCACATCCTGCGCATAGGGGTTGGGGGTCCCCCCCACCCCGGTTGTCAAGGTCTGTGGAGCCCAGAAAAGGCCAGGCAGGCAGGAAGGAAGAGGGTGGGGGCTCTTGAGCCCCCTGCTCCCCCACCCGCTCCTTCCTCCTCTTTTCCTTTCCTCCAACCCCGCTCCCAGCTCTTCTCCGCATGGGACCTCTCCCCTCATCACCTCCTGCCACCCCAAGTGTGGGTCCCCTCTGGTCCAGGAGTGGGTCTGCCATGTGATCACGTGGCCCCATCACATGGCCCCCTCAGAGCATGGGCATGTGATGAACATGTGATGGGGGCATGATGTCTTTGAGCACCTGGGTGTACCCACCCCTCCAAGAGGGGCTGAGTCTCCTTGTGCCCAGGGGTGAGGGGGTGGTGGCAGCACAGGGCAGGTCTCTGTGGACGATGCTCCAGTGTAACAACTGGCAGGATGATACCGGTGCACAGACGTGTTATGACGGGTGACAGCAGGGGGGCCAGGGTCCATGGAACGTGAGATACGGGGGCTTTCCTGAGTGACCCTAGGTATCTGAACCTCTGGAAGAGGGGTTCAGCTCCCTGGGTGACTTTGGGCCCTGGCTAACAAGTTGAAGGAGGCGAGGGGGACAGAGTGGGTTTTGGGGAATATAAAACACCTCATCCACAGGCTTCTCAGAGACCAGACCTTGCTTCCCCATGGAAGCAGGGAAGCTGAGGCAGAAAATCTGTTTCTTGTCTGAGCTGAGTTCTCTTTGAATCCAAGCCTGAGCATGGTGTTTTCTGGGGAGCATATTCCCCCCTGGTAGGCCAGATGTTTCGAGGGGCCTGTTCTCACTCTGCGCCCTCTGTGCCCCCACAGTCGTCCCAGGGTGGGGGACACAGGACACTCCTGTATGGCCATGCCATCCTGCTCCGGCACGCACACAGCGGCATGGTGAGTGCATCCAGGAGAGGGCGGGGCAGGGGGCAAGGGGGCAATGCCCACCAGGAGGCTGACTCCCTGCTCCAACCCTAGTACCTGAGCTGCCTCACCACCTCCCGCTCCATGACTGACAAGCTGGCCTTCGACGTGGGACTTCAGGAGGATGCAATAGGTACGGGGGCTGGAAGAAGAGGGGGCAATGGGGACACCGCAGGCAGTGAGTTGGGGTGCAGACGGTCTGCACCCCAGACCTTTGGAACTGAGAGTCTTGGGGTGTGGATGGACATATTCTGGACGGAGAGACTTGGGTAGACGTGGGGGAACTCTAGGCAGAGAGTCTGAGGGTGGGAATGGGAAACTATGAGGCAGAAGAAATAGGAGAGTTTGGGGAGGAGGGTTTGGAAGGCTTCGTGGCTGGGAATGCCTTGAGGAGGAGCATTGTTACCTGGAAAATTCCATGGACAGAGGAGCCTGGTGGGCTACAGTCCAGGGGGTCGCAAAGAGTCAGACATGACTGACTGGGCGCACACACACACGCATCCAGAGAGCCCTTCCCGCCCCCACCCATAGGAGAGGCCTGTTGGTGGACGACGCACCCAGCCTCCAAGCAGAGGTCAGAAGGAGAGAAGGTCCGAGTTGGCGATGACCTCATTCTTGTCAGTGTCTCCTCCGAGCGCTACCTGGTGAGCAGTCCCTCCCCGACCACAGCGCCTACTGCCCCCCAGGGCTGGGGGTTCATGGGATCCACCCCATCTCCTCATCATGGGTTTGCTTGGTCTCTGGCCCCAGTGTCCTGACTCCCAGTTTCTGGTTTCATCCAATTTCTGGTTTCCATCCAGTTTCTGGTTTCTGATGCCCCATTTCCTGACTTGATCTCCATTTCCTGATCTGTGACCTCTAATTTTCTGTCTGCCCATTTCTTGGCTTCCACCTTGGTTTCTGACTGACTCTGGAACTATTGTTCACACCCTATCATCTCTGACCCCCACATCCTGGTGGCCTCCAGCACCTGTCGACAGCCAGTGGAGAGCTCCAGGTTGATGCCTCCTTCATGCAGACACTGTGGAACATGAACCCCATCTGCTCTGGCTGTGAAGAGGGTGAGGACCCCACACTTCTAGACCCTAAGCAGATACCCTCAAAAGCAGACCTCCAACATCACTCCTCAGACCCCAAATGTAGATCTCCCAATTATAACCCTCACTCTTAGATCTCCAACTGACCCCAAGTCTGAGACTCTAGAGCTCAAATCTCCAAACTGATGGTCAGATTCTAAATTCAGACTCCAAAGCTTAGATGCCAAACTCAAGTCCTAGAGGTCAGACCCCTAAACTCTAATCCAAAGCTTGAAACATTAAATTTGGAGCTTATCTCTCAGAATCAAAGCCTCTAAAGGCAAGCACAAGTTTATCCCTCAACCCCCAAAACCAGCCCCCCAAATTCAAACTCAGATCTCCAATCTAAGACCCCTAATTCAGACCTCAAACTCAGCCAAACAACCTCACACCTCCAACTTTAACTTCAAATCTCCAATACCATTTCCTAGTTCAGACTGCCATGCTAAAACCCTAAATAAACTGTGGCCCCAAAACTGTGACCCCAAATCTCACACCTCAAACCTCAGGGCCCTAAGCTAGACCCAAGCTGAGACTCAAGTCACAGATAACAAAATTCAGGCCTTAATCTCAGACCCTGATACTCAAATCCACCAACTTGTAACTACAAAGCTCCTATCTCCCCAGACTCACACCCAAAAGTTAAAACTTTCAAACCTCAGACCTCAAACCTCAGACACTAGCATCAGACCTCCAAAGTAACACTCAAAATTCAGATCCCAACTTCAGATCCAACCGCTGTACTTCTAAACCCAGGCCCCAAAGCAAGCCCTGGAACTCAGACCCCAGTGTCAGGGAATATTAGACCCAAATCTCTGCTGACATTCTCTGACCCAATCTCAAAAATCGAAACTCAGACCTTTAAACCCCAGACCTGCAAACCTCCCAACCTCAGCCCCACACACCCAGACCCTCAAATTTAGATCCCCCACCTCAGACCCCAAATCTCATGCCCCCAGCTCAGGTCTCAAACTGAGCCCAAATCTCAGACTACCACTTTGTACCTTCAAACTCAGATGTCCTATTGCAGACCCCCAAACCCGGTCCCCAGCTTCCCACAGGGCAGAAGGCAGGCCCCCAGTTTTGGTTCCAGACCGTATGGGGCTCCAGCTCCCCTTGCTTCTCATCCAGGCTATGTGACCGGTGGCCACGTCCTCCGCCTCTTCCATGGACACATGGATGAATGTCTGACCATTTCCCCTGCTGACAGTGAGGACCAGCGCAGGTCTGGGCTTGGGGACAAGAGGGTCTGGGGTCTTGGGGCTGGGGGGTGGGTGGCAGAGTTTGGCTGGGGGGACTGGACCCTGAACCCTTGACCTCACTATCTTCCATGTACGCAGACTTGTCTACTATGAGGGGGGATCTGTGTGTACCCACGCCCGCTCCCTCTGGAGACTGGAACCACTGAGAATCAGGTAGGGGTTGGGTTGGGGGAGGCAGGCTGCAGGGGTATGTGAGGGGTTCCTGGGGGGCCTGGGAGGAGAAGAGCGTTTTGAAGGAAGAGCTGAGGAAGAGACTGGAGGGTTCTGAGGGAAAATCTGGGGTCCCTAAGGGAGCAATGAAGGTCCTTAGGGGTCTTAGAGGTGGTGAGGGTTCCTGAGGGGGAGATCGGGGGTGCTGACTGAAACTGTGGGGAGTGGAGGGGAGAAAATGACAGATCTGGGAAACCTGGGTGCACCAGAATTATCTGGGGAAGCTCTGAGGAAGCGATGAGGGCTTGAGAGAAGTTTGGGGTTCCTGAGAGAGACCTGGGGGTCCTAAGAAATATCTGAAGGCTCGGAGGAAGGCTTGGGGGCCCCTGGAACAGGGCAGAGGGCTTGAGAAGGTTTCAACAAAGACTGTGGTGTCCACTGGGAGACCTGGGGGGACCTCTGACCCCCACCTTGTCCTTATCCTTTGCAGCTGGAGTGGGAGCCACCTGCGGTGGGGCCAGCCACTCCGCATCCGGCATGTCACCACTGGGCGGTACCTGGCACTCGTGGAGGACCAGGGCCTCGTGGTGGTTGATGCCAGCAAGGCCCACACCAAGGCCACCTCCTTCTGCTTCCGCATCTCCAAGGTCGGTGCAATCAGAATGCCCGTGCTCACCTGGAGCTCTAAATTCCACTCCAGCCCCACTTCACACTTTGCAATCTCTTGTCGGGGGTGGGATTCCCCATTAAACTCACAGGCAGAGGAGGCTGACCTCTGACCCCTGCCCCTGTAGGAGAAACTGGATACGGCTCCCAAGCGGGACGTGGAGGGCATGGGCCCCCCGGAAATCAAGTATGGGGAGTCACTGTGCTTCGTGCAGCACGTGGCCTCAGGCCTGTGGCTCACCTATGCTGCCCCAGACCCCAAGGCCCTGCGACTCGGTGTGCTTAAGAAAAAGGTGGGTGCCTGGAGTGGGGAGGGGTGGGCTGCAGGCTGGGGCAGGAAGGGGACTGGGGGTGGTCATGCTTGAACCTTCAGGGTTTGAGCATGGGATTGAGAGAAAGAAAGACTGAGAGAGAAACTGAGATTGAGAGACACAGGGAAAAAGAAATTTTATATATTTGGTGGGAGGGAGGTTTGAGAGGGAGGGGAAATATGTATGCTTATGGCTGATTTTCATTGTTGTACAGCAGAAACCAATGCAGCGCTGTAAAGCAATTATCCTCCAATTAAAAATAAATTAAAAGAAGAATGAAAATAAAATGAAACATTTTGGAGGATTTTGTCAAATTATACCAGAAGCTAGAAAGATATGTCTTTTGGCATAAGTAATTCTGATGTTAGACATTTATTGTAAAGGAATCAATTGGATAATTGTACAAAGATTTGGGTATATTTATCAATGTAAATGTCCAGTTAAAAAAGAATATATATCTATGAAGAGAGAGAGAAATATAGACAGACGTGAAGACAGAAAAATAGAGAAAGATAGAGAGACAGAAATAAGAAAAGACAGAGATAGAAAGAAAAAGATGGACAGTAACAAAGTGAGAAGAATATTCAACCAAGTATTGAGTACCCCAGTTGTTCTGGATGTATGTATGGAAAAATAGGCAAGCTAGATTGACCTGCTCCCTGCCTTCCCCATGCTCAGACACTGACTAAACTGTCTAATGAAGTACATAGTTTTACAACCAAACAGTAGGAAAGCTATTAATACTTTTGATAGAGGGAACCACATGTGCAAAGGCCCTGAGGTTGGGATGAAGTTGGTCTGTTGCAGTCACAGAAAGGAGATCTAGTTTGGCTGGAGGAGAGTGAGTGAGGGGTGGATCATAGAGATGAGGGCAGAAAGGGGATGGGAACAGATTGTTAGGGCCTTGTGGGCTGTGGTGATGGAGGTTGCGGAGGGGGGGAGGAATCTTGACTTTTACCCTGTATGAGATGGAGCCACAAGAGAGTTCTGAACAGGACTGGAGGTGGCCTGACTAAGGTTCACAGGGTTCCTGAGCTGCTTGTGGGAACAGACTATGGGAGTGAGCAGAGCTGGAGGAGGGAGATGGGGCGGGAAGGGGCAGATGGGGGGTGACAGTGGATAACACAGGCGTTTCTGTGGAATGAGGAAAGGCAGAAGAGTCTGGTTGTATTTTGAGGGCAGAGCCAACTGGATTTTCTGCCAGACTGGATATCAGGGTCAAAGGGATAGGGATTAAGGATGAGGCCATTATTTTTGCCCTTTTTGTCCTGAGCAGCTGGAAGGAGGGAAGTGCCATTAAGCGAGTCAGGGACAGCCAAGTGTCAGCTCAGGAGGACAGGCCCCAGTGCCCAAACAGAGACATGCAATAGGCTTGCTAAGTGAATAAGTGGGAAGACGAGAGTGGCACCTGTTTGTAAAAAAAAGTGAGGCTTGAAGTTGGATACAAGAGCAGAGGATTTAGAGACAGGCCTGGGCCAGAGAAGGGAATGTGGGAGTGGTCGGCAAGTGGATGATATTTAAAGTTGCTGGACTGGGTGGGGTCCTGGGGAGGTCAGCTCAGGGGAAAGCCAGCTGCTGTGATGGACTCATCTCCCAGAAAGGTGTGCAGGCATTCTGTCTGGGACATGTTAGGTTTGGGGTGCACTAGGTCTTTCTGATGGGGGGGATGTTAATAAATAGGAGATACAAATGGAGAGGGTCTGGCCTGGACAAGATAGAGACAGAGAGGGAGAGAGTGAAAATCAAAGAGGGATCAAAAGAGAGAAAGAAAGATAGTTGCTTGGACTTACCTGGTGGTCCAGTGGTTAGGAATCCACCTGCAGATAGATGCAGGGGACATGGGTTGGATCCCTGGTCTGGGAAGATCCCATGTGCCTTGGGGCAACAAAATCCAGGCACCACAACTACTGAAGCCTGCACTCCTTGACTTTGTGCTCCACAACAAGAGAAGCCACCGGAGTGAGAAGCCCACACACTGCAATGAAGACCTCGCACAGCAAAAAATAATAAATATATAAATAAAATTAAAAAGAGAAAGAGGCAGAGAGAGAGATGGAGATAGAGACAGAGAGGGAGGGAGGGAGAAAGAGACAGTGTGGGATAGACATGAGAGAGACAAAGGTGGAGAGACGCAAACAAAGAGGACAGAGACAGAGGGTGGAAAAGAGGAGAAAGCTAGAGGAGAAAAAAGAGAGAGGGGTTGAGGATGAAAGACACAGAGGCAGATGGAGAGGGATGGTGGGGGACTGGCAGAGCTCTGGTTGAAGAAGCAGGCAGTCAGGGGGCTAGAGACTGGGTGGAGGTCTGGGGAGCATGGCCCTGAGTGACTGGGTCCCCTTCCTGACTTCTCTGTTCCACCACTGCCAGGCCATTCTGCACCAGGAAGGCCACATGGACGATGCACTGTCACTGACCCGCTGTCAGCACGAGGAGTCTCAGGCTGCCCGCATGATCTACAGCACTGCCGGCCTTTACAACCACTTCATCAAGTGAGCCGCCAGCCTGCCCTGCCCTGGGGGGCCACGCCACACCCTGACCCCCATGCTTCTGGAGTTCTTGCGCCTGACCATTACATCTCTATCTCCGACATTCACATGTCTAACATAGATAAACTCCTGACCTCTATACACTTGGGGCTTCCTTGGTAGCTTAGCTGGTAAAGAATCTGCCTGCAATTAAGGAGACTCTGGTTCAATTCCTGAGTTGGGAAGATCCCCTGGAAAAGGGATAGGTTACCTACTCCAGTATTCTTGGGCTTCCCTGGTGGCTCAGATGGTAAAGAATCCACCTGCGATGCGGGAGACCTGGGTTTGATCCCTGGGTTGGGAAGATCCCCTGGAGAAGGAAGTGGCAACCCATTTCAGTATTCTTGCCTGGAGAACTCCATGGACAGAGGAACCTGGTGGACAGTCCATTGGGTGGCAGAGTCAGACGCGACTGAGCGACGGACCACAGCTATACACTTGACCCCTAATCTGTCCTCTACCAGTCATGACTTTGACATTCCATCCCTGATCATTACCTGGTTTCACACCCCTGACACCCAGACCCTCGACCCTAGACATCCCTTAGCCGTGACCTATGCTTGCATGATGTGTCCTACACAGACGCTTTGCCTTTGGCGACTGTGTGAGCTCAGGCCGATGCCTCTCTATCCCTGCGCCTCCGTCTCCCACTCTGTTAAACAGGTGTATCTGTGGGAGTCCTGCGGGGACTCGGGGTGGGAGGGGGCGGGACTTGCACAGTGTTCCAGGTCCCTTGCTGACCAGTGCGCGGTCCCCGCAGGGGCCTGGACAGCTTCAGCGGAAAGCCGAGGGGCTCGGGGTCCCCGGCGGGCACAGCGCTGCCTCTCGAGGGCGTCATCTTGAGCCTGCAGGACCTCATCGGCTACTTTGAGCCGCCCTCCGAGGAGCTACAGCACGAAGAGAAGCAGAGCAAGCTGCGCAGCCTGCGCAACCGCCAGAGCCTCTTCCAGGAGGAGGTGAGGCCACAGCCCGGGAGGGCGTAGTCTGTGGGCGCGGGGGCGGGGCCTGTGAGGGGGGCGGAGCCTGCCGGACCTGGAGAAGCGGTGGTCTGAGAGAAGCGAGGCAGGAGGAAGGACCTGTCCTGCGTGAACGGGGCGGGGCAGCGGGTCATCAGCGACACGCGAGGGGGCGGAGTCTTGAGTGTCCGGACTGAGCGGTGGGCGTGGTTTTGGTGAGGGGCGGGGCGTGTGGCAGAGCAGGGGCGGGGCCTGTGAAAGCACTTGGGACCGGAGCCTGGAGGCCGGGGGCAGGACTTGTTTCCTTTCGTGGGAGGACGCTGCGCGGTGAGGGTAAGCTCTGAGCCAAGACAAGCCCGTGGAGGCAAGGCCTGAGAAGTCAGAGGCTGAGCTGCTGGCCTCAGGGGGCGGTGTCTGCAGGGGCGGAGCCTGCGGAGTGAGAGGACAGAACCTGAGTAGGGCATGGTGGGGTGCAGGGCCAGAGAGGTTTTCGGGTATCAGGTGGGTGGTGTAAGGAGTGACTTCAGCTTGAGTCAGAGGCTGGGATTTTGTGTTTTACGAGGCTTGGTGGTCTCCACTCGGCGAGAGGTCTGAGTGGGAGGGGCCGAGATAGGTGGGAGGCTGGGGCTGGACAAAGGCCCAGGGTCTGATATTTCCACACAGTGATTGGGGAGCATTTTCATTTAGGGTCTTCCAGCTTGGGCCCCCTTCCTCTTCAGGGGCTCCCATTCTGATGAGGGCGGCAGACTTAGAAATGATAATACTAACAATAACAAAATTTATGACTTGGGATTAGTATATGCAAAGCATTTGGAACAGTACCAGCACATGGAAGATGCTATATTGACCATGGTTATTATTACCGAATTTAGCTACTGTATGTTATGGGTTTTGTATACCTGATATCATCCCCATAACCCCATGGGGGATTGTAATTCCCATATTGCAATGGGAATTACAACAGGACACTGAGTTGCAGAGAGATTAAATAACAACCATTTATTGAACAGATATACCAGAGGGATTATAGTTGTCAACAAAACAGAAAAATCCATGTCCTTGTGGAGCTGACATGGCGTAGAGGATACATGATCAATAAAATAGGATTATAGGGTATATTAGATGATGATAATAAACGCTAAGGAGAAAAACAAAGCAGGGCAACAGTAGAGAGTGCTGGGGTTGTTGCAATTTAAGGTAGAATGGTCAGGGACTTCCCTGGCAGTCCAGTGGTACTCCCAACACAGGGGATGCAGGTTCGATCCCTGGTCAGGGAACTAGATCACATTTGCCACAACTTAAGATCCCATTCCTGCAACTATGACCTGGCCAAAGACATGAATATTAAAAATAAATGAAATAGAATGGTCAGGGAGGATGACCTGAATGAAGATAGGCAGCTACACCTACACTTGAGGGAAGGGAGATAGAACAAGTACAGGGGCCATGAAGTGGGAGTGTGCTTGAGACTTTCCAGAATAATGAGGAGGCTGAATTGACCGAAGCTGGTGAGCTAGAGGAAGAGTGGGAGGGGATGAGCCCAGAGAAGTGACAGGGCCAGGCCATGGTGAGGACTTTTGCTTTGGGAGTCACAGAAGAGTTAGGTCTTTGAAAGTCACAACTGGCTAGGGGCTGAACCACTCTGTGTGACTCCAGCTGGTTGCGTTCTCTACCACGAGGCACTGCATCTCTTACCATGAGCCCAGGATGTAGATACAATAGTTGTCATAGCAGCCTTATTGTCTATTACTGCTTATGTAAGCCACAAATGTGGCTTATCCATACGATGGCTGTGGATGCCTCTCAGCAATGAAAACGAACAAATGACAACTGCATGAGACAATGCTCTTCATCTTTTTTAAACAAAATATTTATTTTTTTATTTGGCTGAGCTGGGTCTTTTTAGTTGTGGCATGCAGGATCTATAGTTTTGGCATCTGAACTCTTAGTTGCAGCATGTGGGATCTAGATCCCTGACCAGGGATGGAACCCGGGTCCCCAGCATTAGGAGCACAGAATCTTAGCCCCTAGACTACCAGGGAAGTCCCACAGTGCTCTTAATCTTAAAATCTAGTATTGAGCAAAAGAATCCATGTACAAAAGAATACTTACTGTATATATCAAGTTCAAAAACAGGCAAAATGCCACTAGACTGCTTACCAATGTACACATAGGTAGTAAACATAGAGAAGCAAGGAAGGAATTTCCATACAAGTCAGGATGACAGTAATCCCTGGCTGAGAGGGTTGTGTGATCAGGAGGGGCATCAGGTGACTTCCGGGTGGCTGGCAGTGCTCTCTTTTGAGGTTACACAAGTGTTCTTCATATTTGTTTGTTAAACCATAATCACTTAATCTTTTTTATTTGCAGATACTGTCTTTGCAAATATGCCTACTTGCTCAAATTCATTTGTAACCCTCACCCCCTCCTCCCACCAAATCAATACTTGCAGTGTATTTGTGGTCATTTGTGGACATGTACGTACAGAGAAGAAAAAGTTTAAGTCAGCTGATGCCATGTTTCCAGTTCAGGTTGAACAGTCTGCCTTTTAATTTCAGCTCTCACCTGTAAACAAGCGTCCTTTGCATATTGGTATATTGAGAGCCACACTTCATATTTTTGTGCTTTTTGTTAATTTTGTTGATTAAAATGGCCCCTCAGCACAGTGGCAAAGGGCTGTCTAGTATTTTCAAGTGCAAGATGGCTGTGATGTACCTTACTGAGAAAATACATGAATTACAATGTCATTGGTTATGATTTTAATGTTAATGAATCAACAGCATCTATTAAATTGGTGTCTTTAAACAGAAACACACATAAAACAAGAGTGTGTATTGATTGCTGGAAATGTTGTGCTCAGAGACTCAGAGATGCTCCCTGTGTTTCCTCTTTGAGCTGTGATTCTCAGGATTCACTAATTCAGTGCTCACGTCCACTATACAGAACTTAGCTACTGTGAAAATCAAGTATTGATTGTGCATTTTTATGTGCTTTTCTGTATATCTGTTATAATTCAAAATAAAAGAAGACAAAAGGTTAAAATGTTTAAAAGGAGAGAGAGAAGGCAACATCTCTCTGATGGTTAGTATGGAGAGTGAGCTGGGCCAAATGGGACCAGGAGTAGGGTGCTTGGAAGTGGAAAGGAAGAAAAAAAAAGTGCTGCTGGAAGGAGAAGCACAGATTCAGTCCTGATGTTAATAGGGATGTGTTATGTTGGGGACAGAGGCACAGCAGGACAGAGTCAGGTCTGGGGAGCCGAGGAGGAGAAGAGGGAGATAGGAGTGAAGGTGGACATGGAGCTGGTGGCTCTGATTTAACATTATTTATGCATTTAATTGGGCTTCCCTGATAGCACCGCTGGTAATGAATCCCCCTGCAATGCAGGAGATTCCAGTTCGATTCCTGGGTTGGGAAGATCTCCTGGAGGAGGGCATGGCGGCCCACTCCAGTATTCTTGCCTGGAGAATCCCCATGGACAGAGGAGCTTAGCGGGCTACAGTTCATGGGGGTCACAAAGAGTCGGACACAATTGAGCCACTAAGCACAGCACACATGTATTTATTTATTTATTTGGCTGTACCTTACGACGTCTTAGTTCCCTGACCAGGGATTGAACCCATGCCCTTGCAGTGGAAGTTTGGAGTCTTAACCACTGAACCACCAGAGAAGTCCCTGTGACTCTAGTTTAGATCTGAGAACACAGAGTCACTAGCTACTGAAGGAATGTGAATTAGCAATTCAAGAAAGGTAAGGAAGGGAGGGCCTGGGGTTCCTGTGATGACCCCCTATTTTCTCTATTCCAGGGGATGCTCTCCTTGGTCCTGAATTGCATTGACCGCCTAAATGTCTACACCACTGCTGCCCACTTCGCTGAATTTGCAGGGGAGGAGGCAGCCGAGTCCTGGAAAGAGATTGTGAACCTGCTCTATGAAATCCTGGGTAAGGGGCCCCAGTCTGGACTCCCCGTGGAGCACCCCAGGTTCCCAGGCCTATGGGATCTGACCCCTCTTTCCACCTTCAGCCTCTCTGATCCGTGGCAATCGTGCCAACTGTGCCCTCTTCTCTAACAACTTGGATTGGCTGGTCAGCAAGCTGGACCGGCTAGAGGCCTCCTCGGGTAGGAGAGCCCACAGGGCGGGGATGGGGACTGGGGGAGGGGAGGGCTGCATCCGTGTCGCCTCTCATGCTGGTCCCTGCGCAGGGATCCTGGAGGTGCTGTACTGTGTCCTGATTGAGAGTCCGGAAGTCCTGAACATCATCCAAGAGAACCACATCAAGTCCATCATCTCCCTCCTGGACAAGCATGGGAGGAACCACAAGGTTGGCCCCTCATCCCCTGAATTCTGAACCCTGACCTTTCCCTATGGCCCTCAAATTGCCCCCCTTCCCCAGTTTATCTCTTACCTGGACTCTCCTGCTATAAGCTTCCATCTCAATACCGAGTCTTCAACTTGTGGTTCTTAAATGAACTCTGCGCCACATCAGATGCTTCATTAGATCTTTGAAGCAGTTTATTCAGTTTCTGATTTTGTAGTCTTCAGTGGGAGCTGCACAGATACCCTCCATGTTGCCACAAGTGCTACTGGTTCCCATAGAATTATTTCTAACCACCTCAGATACTCGACTGCAATGCAGGAGATAAGGGTTTGATCCCTGGGTTGGGAAGATTCCCCTGGAGGAGGAAATGGCAACCCGCTTCAGTATTGCTGCCTGGGAAATTCCATGGATAGAGGAGCCAGCCATGGGGTCCCAAGAGTCGAAAACGACTTAGTGCCTAAACCACTAAACTACCACCACCCCTCACATGTTTACGTTATCCACCTGGGCCCTGAAGACAGTCCACTAATCTAAAAGCCTCATCTGGGCCCCTGCACTCTTCCCCTCACTGACCCTTTCACTCTTCCCCTGACCTCTCACCTGTTACTGCAGTCTCCCCTTCCTTACACTGCTGATGTCTTATCCCAACTCAAATGGTCCCTCACTTCTCACCTGACCTTTCCCTTTGACCCCGATCTCTCTCAGTGATTCCTGACCTCCCACTTACATCACCTCTTCTCAGTGCAAATCTCTATCTCCCATCCTGGCGCGTCATCCTTCTGGTATCCCATCCTGGGTCTCCCATAGACCCACCTCCCTCGCTTCTCAGGTGCCCTCACACCCTGACCTCTGACCTTGACCTCCAGGTGCTGGATGTGCTATGTTCCCTGTGTGTGTGCAATGGCGTGGCCGTGCGCTCCAACCAAGACCTCATCACTGAGAACTTGCTCCCTGGCCGCGAGCTTCTGCTGCAGACAAACCTCATCAACTATGTCACCAGGTCTGGCCCCAACTCCTGACTCCAGGGCTCAGAGCCTCTCAAGCCCCTCCCTGACTCCCGGGTGGGTGGGCCTTCCTCCACCCCCGACCCTGGGACTTGACACCGGTCCCCACTGCTGTCCCCAGGTCATCCTGACTTCTCCCACCTCTTGTGCTCTCTACCTGCTCCGTTTCTGCCTCTGTCTCTTCCTCTCTTTCTGTCTTCCTCTGTCTGTCTCTCTGTATTCCTCCTCCACCTCTTTGTGCTGGGCTCTCTTCCACCTCTCTCTTCTCTGTCCTTTGATGCCCTCCCTCTCTCTGCTTTCTCTCTCTGTGTGTCTCTCTCTATCTGTTGCTCTCTGTCTGCATGTCTCTGCTTTTCTATTTTTCTTGGGTATGGATCTCTTGGTCTTTCTCCCTTCCCTTCCCCCCCCCCCCCCCCCACCAGCCCGGGTCTCCTCTCCATCTCTCCTCACCCTCCTCTCCTGTTCTGTCTCTCCTGCAGCATCCGCCCCAACATCTTTGTGGGCCGAGCAGAGGGCACCACGCAGTACCTCAAATGGTACTTTGAGGTGATGGTGGACGAGGTGGTTCCATTCCTGACGGCTCAGGCCACCCACCTGAGGGTGGGCTGGGCCCTCACTGAGGGCTACAGCCCCTACCCCGGGGGCGGCGAGGGCTGGGGCGGCAACGGGGTCGGCGATGACCTCTATTCCTACGGCTTTGACGGGCTGCACCTCTGGACAGGTACCTGGACCCTTCTAGGGGACCCTCAACCCTGACCATTGACCCCAGGGTTTCTAAGGGTCTCACTGCACACCTTGGGGTTCTTGGGATCTTGACCCCCAAACAGGCTAACTTTGATCCCTTTACTCCTCATTTTCCAAGACCTTAACCCTAGAGCTTCCAGAATCTTGGCCCTCACCTGTTTCTTCATAAGCCCCAAAACTCTGATCCCAGAGGAAGTGTGATCTCTGACCTGAGAGATCCTAGAAAACTGCCCCGATTATTATGACCTCTGATCTTTGACTTCTGACCCCAATGATTCCAGAATCCTAACTCTAGGATAGCTTTAATCTCTGACTCCTACACCTCTCAGGAACCTAACCTCAGAGGAAACTTGACCTCTGCCCCTAATCTCTAAGAGCACTTGACCTTGGAGATCCTAAAACCCCACCGGATCCTCTAATGTCTACCCTTGTCTCCTGAGCCCACTGGTTCTGCTGGACCTCTGACCTCTGACTTCTTCCCGGTGATCCCGGTGCAGGACACGTGCCACGCCTGGTCACTTCCCCCGGGCAGCACCTCCTGGCCCCCGAGGACGTGGTCAGCTGCTGCCTGGACCTCAGTGTGCCATCCATCTCTTTCCGCATCAATGGCTGTCCCGTGCAGGGGGTCTTCGAGGCCTTCAACCTTGATGGGCTCTTCTTCCCTGTTGTCAGCTTTTCGGCTGGTGTCAAGTAAGGACTCATCCCTGCCCCCTTGCCAGTCTCCAGACCAGGGCCTGTCCTAAGACAGCTTCTGCAGGCATGCCATGGCCTGCTATGGGGCCAGAACCCAGTGGCCTACCCTCAGGACCGACGGGCCAGACCCCTGTGTGAGGGTCACAGTGATACTCTCCATGTTCTCCCAGTGACCTCCGCTTCTCCCCAATCTCCATGTCCCCAAATTTCACCATGACCTTCTAATGATTAATAAGTTTATCCCAGTGACCTCCCAAATGAAGCTCTGACCCTCCCAATTATTCTATGCCACTCCAATGACCTCCAAATGATTTCAAAATCTGAACGATGATCTTCTAGTGACCACAAAGCCTCCCAATGACCTTGGACTCTCCCAGTGACTCCATGTTCTTAACAACTCCTCAATGACCCCCGCTTCTCTCAGTGATATTCTAAGAGCTCCATAATCTCCCAGCTACCCCTCAATGACCACAGTTATTTCAAAGACTTCTCAGTAGCCCGGTGTTTTCCCAATGACCCCGAGCTCTGTGTGTGACTTCTCACAATTTCAGTGGTAATTGTGGTTTCTCAAGGTAACACCTTGAAAGTCTCAGTGACTTCTGGATGACCTTCTTCTTGGTCTCCCCCAAACCTTCTGGTATCTCTAAATGCTCTATTGACCCAGGACCTCCTCCAAAGGACCTTCCTGTGACTGTGGATTAACTCCTTAGTGACCTGGCCCCCACTTTAGTTTTGTTGACTTTCTAACAATTCCTATTGCCTTCTGACAGTTTCTTTGACCTTAGACTTTCCTGATTCCTAAAATCACCTCCATGACCCTATGACTGCCCGCTGACCTCAAGTCAACCCAGCACCTCCCACCAATTCCAGGATTGCTCCCTTCCCCTCCCTGAGTATAGACTCTGCTCGGTAAACTGCCCTCACTAGTGACCCCACTCTCCCATCTAGAGTGCGGTTCCTCCTTGGTGGCCGCCATGGAGAATTCAAGTTCCTCCCTCCTCCTGGCTACGCCCCTTGCCACGAGGCTGTGCTCCCACGAGAGCGACTCCATCTGGAACCCATCAAGGAGTATCGGCGGGAAGGGCCACGGGGGCCCCACCTGGTGGGCCCCAGCCGCTGCCTCTCACACAATGACTTTGTGCCCTGCCCTGTGGACACTGTCCAGGTACTGCCTGCTCTGTAAGGGTTTCCTGGAGTGGCAGACTCCCTTAGGAGTCAGTGGGGTGGGCACCTGAGCTGGAAGCTGGGGACCTTGTTGTTTGACAGATGGGGAAACTGAGGCAGGAGGAAGGCAAAGGAATCTCTCCAGGCAGAATCTCAGTTTCAGGGGGTCCTTACGGTAGCCCCCTAAAGAAAGGACTATTATTGGGACTTCCCTGGTGGCTAAGGCTCTGCGCTCCCAACACAGGGGGTCTGGGTTCGATCCCTGGTCAGAGAACTAGATCCCACATGCCGCAACTAAAGATCCTGCATGCCGTGATGAAGATAGAAGATCCTGCATGCTGCAACTAAGACCTGGTGCAGCCAAATAAATCAGTAAAAATAAATATGTAATAAAAGAAAGGACTATTGTTGCCCCAATGTACGTTGAGGAAAGTGAGGCCCAGAGAGGTCGAGCAGGTCATGCAAGTCACACAGCTGATTTGAACTCAGGTGTTCTGGTCCCAAAGCCTGTGATCATATCCAGCACGATTTGTGGAGCATCTTTTCTATTCCAGGCCTCCCCCATTCCTCTCATCCCAACCTGAGCTCCCCACCCTTCCCTCCAAGTGTGTTCCTCTAAGAGGGGATATAAGTCATGTTTAAGAGCCTGATCACGAGGGTCTGACTTTCAGCATGTCACTGTGGGCATGCGACTTCACTTCTCTGTGCCTTGGTTCCCTCACCTGCGAGGAAAAGGGGAGAATAAGAGAACGCACCTGTAGCGTGGTTGTGAAGTTTAGATGAATTAATGTATGTGAAGTGCTTAGCATGGTCCTAAGAAAATGTTAAGTCCTCAATTGAGTTATTGTCATTATGGGTAAAGTGAGTGAGTGAAAGTCACTCAGTCGTGTCCAGCTCTTTGTGACCCCATGCACTGTACAGCCCGTGGAGTTCTCCAGGCCAGTATGGAGTGGGCAGCCTTTCCCTTTTCCAGGGGATCTTCCCAACCCAGGGATTGAACCCAGGTCTCCCACATTGCAGACAAATTCTTTACCAGCTGAGCCACAAGGGAAGCCCAAGAATACCGGAGTGGGTAGCCTATCCCTTCTCCAGCGGATCTTCTCGACCCAGGAATTGAACCAGGGTCTCCTGCACTGCAGGTGATTCTTTACCAGCTGAGCCACCAGGGAAGCCCTGTCATTATGGGCAGTAGTAACGTTATGGCAGATCAACCTGCCATCCCCCTGTAGCCGGGCCTGGATGTCTCCCTTCCCCTCCCCCACCAGTCAGCCTCAAGAGCTGTCCACTTGGTCTCCTGGACATCCCCTCCCCACTCCTCCCCTCACAACCCAACCTGGTCCAACTATGTACCAGGTATTTATACAAACTACAGTTGATCCTTGGACAGTGCAGGGGGTTTAGGGGCCCAACCCCAGCACAGTTGAAAGCCCCAGTACTACTATTTCTGTCTTAGATACGAAAGAGCTGGTAAACGACACATTAAAGAGCAGGAAGCTGAAACAGTTGGGATAGGATGACCCAAACCCCTCTTCTTTTGATTCCACATATTGTGATCTCAATCAAACACCAACTTTTGCCTACCTTGAGTTAATTAGAGATCTGTAAAATGAAAACATGGGGCTTCCCAGATGATGCAGTGATAAAGAATCCTCCTGCCAATGCAGGAGACTCAAGGCACGGGTTCGATCCCTGGGTTGGGAAGATCTGCTGGAGTAGGAAATGGCAACCCACTCCAGTATTCTTGCCTGGAAAATGCCATGGACAGAGGAGCCTGGCAGGCTACAGTCCGTGGGGTTGCAAAGATTCAGACATGATTGAGCACACACACACACACAATGAAAATACAGGTACTATATTTACTGAAAAAAATCCATGCAGTTCAAGCCTGCATTGTTAGAGGGGCTACTGTATATAACATTTAGTAACTCATGTAGATGATTTCCCTGAACCCATATAAAGTAAGTATAGTGTTGGCCAAGAAGTCTGTTCGAGTTTTTTCATATGATCCTATGGAAAAATCAGAACGAACTTTCTGGCCAACCCAATGGTATGAGTTAACATTGTTCCAGTTTTCATTGTACAGAGAAGGAAAGAGACCCATCTGTTCACTCAGCAAACATCTCCAGAGCATCTCCTCTGGGCTGGCAGGGCTGGGGAAATGCTGGAGACAGACACAGCCTCAGCTCTGCCCTCACGGAGCTCCCAGTCCACAGTGGGAGACAGACTCATCCCCAGATAATTGCTTGATTCTGAGGATGTCAAGTCCTGAGCATCCATCCTGGAGGCAGGACGAGGGGATGGGGAGCAGGGCTTGGATGGCAGGAAGGGTCAAAAGAGCTCCCTGGTAAACTGTCCAGAGCTGGTGCGTGTTCTTCGGAAGACTATTTATGGCGCGGGGTGGAGGGAACTCAGGGACCTCACGGATGTCCCCTGCCCCCAGATTGTCCTTCCTCCCCATCTGGAGCGTATTCGGGAGAAGCTGGCTGAGAACATCCATGAACTCTGGGCACTGACTCGCATCGAGCAGGGCTGGACCTATGGCCCGGTGAGTGGACAGGGGAGAGAGGCTAAACTGGCTATGGAGGAGTGAGAACCGCTTGCTATTGGGGAGGGGCTGGGGGTTGGAGGGCTCCTTGGGTTTCAAGTGGCAGAACGAGGGGTAAGAGGTCAGAGGTCACAGTCTGGGAGTGTTGGGGAGGGAAGAGGAGCCAAGGAGTGACTCTGGGGTTTCTCCAGGTTCGGGATGACAATAAGAGACTGCACCCCTGCCTCGTGGATTTTCACAGCCTACCGGAGCCTGAGAGGAACTACAACCTGCAGATGTCGGGGGAGACGCTCAAGTGAGGAGGGGACTGGGGAACAGGGCCCTGGGCCTGGCCGCTGGGCAGAAGGGCACAGGGAAACAGGGAGAGTGAGACAGACTGAGAGAGAGAGAGAGAGATAAAAGAGCCACACAGGGAGTGGGAGGTGGGGACTGTGAAACTGACAGAGGGTGAGTAAGAGAGAGAGGCATAAAGAGAGAAGCTCAGGACTTCCCTGGTGGTTAAGAATCGCCTGCCAAGGTGGAGGACACGGGTTAAATCCCTGGTCCGGGAGGATTCCACATGCTGCAGGGCAAATACGCCTGTGTGCCACAACTACTGAGCCCACGCACTGCAGCTACGAAAGGCCGAGTGCCCTAGAGCCTGGGTTCTGCAACACGAGACACCACCGCCGTGAGGAGCCTGCACACTGCAACTAGAGAAGGGCCTGTGCAGCAGGGAAGACCCAGTGCTGCCCAAATGAATGACAAATGAATAAACAATTTAAAGACAAGCGTTTCTCTGCACTAGCTGTGTATACACTGGAAAACAAAATTTTTTTAATTACTATTATGTAAAATGGTTCCCTTGCTAAATAAAGATGCGCAGTAAGTGGAAGAAAGAGAAAGAGACAAGGAGAGAAGCAGAGAGGAAAAGAACACAATCAAAGAAATACAGAGACAGAGACACAGGGAGAGACAGGAGGCAGAGAGGCAGAGAGATGGGACAAACACCCAGAAAACCAGAGCAGGAGACAGGGAGGGAGCTGGTGACCCAGAGTTAGCGCTGACAGGGGCCAGGGGAGGAGGGGAGCCGGGCTGGGGGAGGGGAGGCTAGGGACAGGGTGGCCATGTGGGGTGACCCGCTCCCCTGGCCCCACCCCCTGCCCCAGGACTCTACTGGCGCTGGGCTGCCACGTGGGCATGGCGGACGAGAAGGCGGAGGACAACCTGAAGAAGACGAAGCTCCCCAAGACGTGAGTGTGGGTGACCTGGACCCCACCTGGGGAATAGAGTAGGGGGCTGGGGATCCCACGGTGAGGGCTGGAGTGATCAAGAGCTGGAATAGTGAGGCTGAGGTCAGAGACAAAGGGGCCATGGGTTGGGGTGGAGGTCGTAGGACCAGGGATCAGGGCTGTAGGGTCAGTGGTGAGCGTCCTAGGAGTTGAGAACGCAGAGTTAGGAGTTCCTGAGAGTGGGAGTGAGTCAGACTCAGGGTCAGAGTCTCCATGGAGTCGGGAAAATGAGAGAGCAGAAGTTGTGTCTCTGAGTTAGATATGCGGGGTCAATGGAAAGAGGTGAGAGATTGCTAGAGTTGTCAGTAAGGGATCCTGAAATGATAGATGAGAAGTCAGAGGTCCTGGGGATAGATGCCAAGGTTCAAAAGTCAAGGACTCCAGTTTGAAATGATAGGGTCCTGGAATCAGAGGTAAGAAGCCTCCAAGTCAGAGGTGAGAGATCAGAGCACCCCAGGACCAGAGATGAGGCTCCCAAGATCAAGATGAAAGGGTCACAGAGGCCAGAGGTCAGTGAAGTCAAAGCCCTTGCTAGGGTCACAGGATCCTGGGGTCTGAGGTCAGGTAAGTTTATTTGAGAACCTTGATGTCAGATGGGAGTTCCCTGGTGGTCCAGTGGCTAAGACTTCATGCCCCCAATGCAGGGGGCCTGGCTTTGACCCCTGATCAGGGAACTAGATCCCACATGTCACAACTGAGTTTGCCCACCACAACTAAAGATCCTGCATGCTACCCCATGCAGCCAAATAAATAAATGAATGCATTGAAAAAGAACACTGCTCTCAGAGATCAAAGGTCAAAAGTTTCAAAGATCATGGGATCCTAAGGACCAGGGTCAGAGGTCAGGGGTCCCGTGGCACAGAGCCCAGTATTGGAGGCGAGGTTCTCATCCCACTGGCTCCCCACTGCCACCCGCAGGTACATGATGAGCAACGGGTACAAGCCGGCGCCGCTGGACCTGAGCCACGTGAGGCTGACGCCCGCGCAGACCACGCTGGTGGACCGGCTGGCAGAGAACGGGCACAACGTGTGGGCCCGAGACCGAGTGGCCCAGGGCTGGAGCTACAGTGCCGTGCAGGACATCCCTGCCCGCCGGAACCCTCGCCTCGTGCCCTACCGCCTGCTGGATGAGGCCACCAAGCGCAGCAACCGCGACAGCCTCTGCCAGGCTGTGCGCACCCTGCTGGGCTACGGCTACAACATCGAGCCACCCGACCAGGAGCCCAGTGAGTGCTGACCGCAGGCCCCTGACCTCTCCCCTGGACTCCAGTCTCTGACCCAACTCAGCCCCTCAGTGGGCTACCTCTGTAACACTGACACCTTCCCAACCATGACACTCTGTCCCTGAGCCTGAACCCAATCTTGACCACTGACCTCGACTCAAGCTCTGCCTTGGCTATGGCTGCAGCACTGAGCAGCCAGCCCAGGAACCCAGTGAACTCTGACCCTGACCCCTGACTCCAGTTCCTGACCCCCAGCTCTGACCCCTGACCCCTAACCTCTGGACTATGTCTACAATGTGGAGCCACCCAACCAAGCACTCAGAGAGCCTCTAAGCACTACTCCTAACTTGACCACTGACCTATCACTGACCCCTGACCCCAGCCTCAACCCCTGCCCCCAACTCCAATTTCTGTCCCCCTCCCTGACCCTGATTCTGACTCCCTCTCCCTGATCCTGCTTTCAGCCCTTGTTTCTTAACATCGACCTTAATCTTGACCCTTCACCGCAGACCACGACCGTGACCGACCCAACTTTCTCCCTCCATGTCTCTATTCCTAGTTCCTCTCTGAAACTCTTGACTGCTAGAGGGACAGAGGAGAAGTCTCAGTAGGTCCCTCCTACTTCTCTGTGACTGCTCTGAGAGTCCCCAGTTCTTCTTCTCTAACACCAAAAGCTGTCCCTTTCCCCTCAGCCCCCCAAGACCCTTACCTCTCCTGATCTCCCCCACCAACCCAGCCTCTCTTACTCTGCCTGGCCCCACGTGCAGGTCAGGTGGAGAGCCAGTCTCGCTGGGACCGGGTGCGCATCTTCCGGGCAGAGAAATCCTATGTGGTGCAGAGTGGCCGCTGGTACTTCGAGTTCGAGGCGGTCACCACCGGCGAGATGCGAGTGGGCTGGGCAAGGCCCGAGCTGCGCCCAGACGTGGAGCTGGGAGCGGATGACCTGTCCTATGTCTTCAACGGGCACCGCGTGGGTAGCTCCCTGGCTTCGCTCTGCCAGGCTCTGTGATCCTTCCAACACTCCTGCAGTCTAGCCCTGCCTCTCTGTCTGTGTCTCACTCTGTCCGCCCATCCCTGAATCTACCTTCCCATTCATCCCTCCATCCTCCCCCCCACCTCTGTCCGTGCATATATCCGTCCACATCCATCTCTCTGTCTAACCATCAGTCATTTCATCCATCCATCTCCTCGTCTGTCCAAAGAATCACTTAGGCATCCACGTTTCCATCTATTCAGGTAGTTGTCAGTTCAGCCATTCACCTTTTTTAACTAATTTGTGATTCCATTTGTTCATTCATCTATCTAATAATTTAATGTTTCATTTATCCATTCATCTATCCAATAATCTAATGCATACAGACGTCATCTATTTATCCACCACCCACACAGACCTATGTGTCTGTCTGTACTTTCTTCCTTCCCTCCGTCAACCCAGGTAGACTCTCAGCTCTCATTTCATTCTTCCATCCAGCCATACGCCTGCTTCCCATCCATCTATCCATCTCATTATTCATGTATCTGTTCTGGGGCATATGGGTATAGATGCGTACATATGGGGGACATTGATAGTTTTTCCTTTCCATTCCTCTACTTTCTGCTTCCCCCAACCCTCCAAGACCACCTGGGTGGTCTTTACAGTCCCAGTCATGAAAACAACAGAGAACCCAGGCAAAAGGGATGAGACAGAGAGATGGCTGGGAAGGGAAAGCATGAACGCCTGACCCTTACCTTCCAAGGACCATGGATGCAAATGTGGGGAAAGAAGGGGGATGCTGTGGGGCTGACTCTTCCTCTGTCCCCCACGCACTGGACCTGATGCCTTGCATGTGTGTCTTGACATGTCTCCCCTCGCTCCCGTATCTCTCCATTTCTCTGTATGTCTCTCACACCACGTCTCCCCCTCACCTCCTCACAGGGTCAGCGCTGGCACCTGGGCAGTGAACCGTTTGGGCGTCCCTGGCAGTCGGGAGACGTCGTGGGCTGCATGATCGACCTCACGGAGAACACCATCATCTTCACCCTCAACGGCGAGGTCCTTATGTCCGATTCCGGCTCAGAAACAGCCTTCCGCGATATCGAGATTGGGGATGGTGAGGGCCGGCCTCAGGGCCCCTCTCTGGTTTTCTTCCATCCCACCTGACCCTACACCGCCCCCTCCAGCCCCCCGCTCTTCCATCCCCTCTTTCCACATGCATCCTCCCCATGGCTGCCCCTGCCTTGCCCACGTATCCTCACCCCTGCCCATCTATCCTCTCCCACCAGGCTTCCTGCCTGTGTGCAGCTTGGGACCTGGCCAGGTGGGTCACCTGAACCTGGGCCAGGACGTGAGCTCCCTGCGGTTCTTTGCCATCTGTGGCCTCCAGGAAGGTTTTGAGCCATTTGCCATCAACATGCAGCGGCCGGTCACTACCTGGTTCAGCAAAGGCCTTCCTCAATTTGAGGCCGTGCCTCCTGAGCACCCGCACTATGAGGTGAGGACCGACCCCACTCAACACCCTCAGATCTGCTCCCACACCTCATTCTTGCCACGGTTCTCTTCCCCAAGCTTCTCTTCATCTTCCATTAATATGTTAGACCACAGACCTTGTAGAAGTGAGTGTCAGGATGGTGGACTCCCAGGGCTGCCTTGCAGGTATCAGTTCAGTCGCTGTGTCATGCCAAACTCTTGGCGACCCCATGGACTGCAGTACGCCAGGCTTCCCTGTCCATCACCAACTTCTGGAGCTTGCTCAAACTCATGTACATCGAGGTGGTGATGCCATCCAACCATCTCATTCTCTGTCGGCCCCTTCTCCTCCTTCCTTCAACCTTTCCCAGTATCAGGGTCTTTTCCAATGAGTCAGTTCTTCACAGCAGGTGGCCAAAATATTGGAGTTTCAGCTTCAGCATCAGTCCTTCCAATAAATATTCAGGGCTGATCTCCTTTGGGATTGACTGGTTGGATCTCCTTGCAGTCCAGGGGACCCTCAAGAGTCTTCTCCAACACCACAGTTCAAAAACATCAATTCTTTGGTGCTCAGCTTTCTTTATACTCCAGTTCTCACATCCATACGTGATTACTGGCAAAACCATAGCTTTTACTAGACAGACATTTGTTGGCAAAGAAATGTCTTTGCTTTTCAGTATGCTGTCTAGGTTGGTCATAGCTTTTCTTCCAAGGAGCAAGTGTCTTTTAATTTAGGTAATTTTAATTGTAGGGTATAACCTTGGCAAAAACACACCTTTCTGAGCTCCAGGTAGCTAGCTTGCCTACAAAATGGGGGAAGGGAGGAAAGAGAAACTGAATTAGATGACCTCACTGGAAATTTTCAGCTCATATAACACTTTGATCCTACCAAGGGTTTCTGCTTGATGCTTAAGTCACTTCAGTCGTGTCCAACTCTTTGCGACCCTATGGACTGTAGCCCGTCAGGCTCCTCTGTCCTTGGGATTCTCCAGGCAAGAATACTGGAGTAGGTTGCCATGCCCTCCTCCAGGGGATCTTCCCAACCCAGGAATTGAACCCATGTCTCCTGTGGCTCCTGCATTGCAGGAGATTCTTTTACTGCTGACCCAACAAGGCTTAAAGAAATATAAATCCCTGGACACATTTCGGCACCTTCCTTACTAACTGTTATCTAGGGTGGTTTTTTGGGGGCGGTTACTTGTTTTGGGGGAGGGGCTGTGCTTAGTCTTTTTCGAGGCACATAAGCTTCTCTGACTGTGGCACTCAGGCTTAGTTACCCCATTGCATGTGGAATCTTAATTCCCTGACCAGGGAATTAAGGGACTGAATCCATGTCTCCTGCATTGGAATGTGGGTTCCTTACCACTGGACCACCAGGGAAGTCCCAGGGGTTACTTATTTTTTAGTAACTCTTCATTAATCTGAGTATCCTAATTTTTAGACCCTAATGCCTTTCTTTCTCAAGGTTAAACTCCGCATCATATTCTGACCATAAAAACTCCATATAGGCCAAAGTGATGGTCCTTTTCTCAACCTGGGAAGAACTTGAATTCCACATGGCTGAGCTTCAGCTGGTACTTTATAATCAGACAGGCCTTGAGTTGGCCTTTTCCCTGTTTTGTGACCTGGGGCATATGACTCTTCTTCTGATAATCAGTTTTCTCTTCCTAGGCATAGCCCTGATCTCCCTCTCATACACTCTCTCTCTTTTCTGAATTACTTAGATAAGTTGGAGACATCTTGCCTCTTTATCCCTAAATATTTCAATATGCATTTCTTCGGAACAAGCTATACTCTTACAGAGCAGCAGATATGAAAATAGGGAAATTTAACATCCATACATATTATTACCTAATTTATAATCCATATTCAAACTGTGTTCATTGTGGTAATAATGTCTCTTTTTATTTTTCTGGTCCAAAATCCAAGCCAGGGTTACACGTTACAGTTAGTTGTTATGTCTCTTTAATGTATATAGAATGCTTTGGAGTCTTTCATTGTCTTTTATGACCCTGGTGTTTTTGAAGGGTGCAGACCAGTTATTTTGCAGAATATACCTCAATTTGGGTAGGTCTCATGTCTCCTCGGGCTTCCCAGGTGGGAAAAAACCTGGGAGGATGGTGGAGTAGACGTGTGTGCTAAGTCACTCCAGTCGTGTCCAACTCTTCGTGACCCTAAGGACTGTAGCCCTCCAGGCTCCTCTGTCCATGGGGGTTCTCCAGGCAAGAATACTGGAGTGGGTTGCCATGTCCTCCTCCAGGAGATCTTCCCAATCCAGGAATCGAACCCCAGTCTCTTAGGTCTCCTGCATTGGTAGGCAGGTTCTTTACCACTAGCGCCCCCCCGGGAAGCCCAACAGGAACCTCCCAATACTTGCCACTGCCAGATGGTGTTCTCAACCCCAAGAACAGAACGTTAGACAGCAGTGAGAATGAATCAACTAACCCAGCCACGACCACACAGACGAATCTCACAGACATAATGTTGACTGAGAGAAGCCAGACACAAAAGAACACGTACTGTAGAACCCCATTCATAGGCACTTCAAAGATGATGGACGCTACTGCGGTATGCTAAGTCAGGAGGGCGTTACTGTGAGTGAATAATCAGACGTTTAGTTACTTAGCGTACAAATCACAGGAGGAAGATGGTCAGTAGACTCGTCAAGGAGCAGAGGCAAAACAGGGTTTATTTAAATTAATTAATTTATTTATTGGCTGTGTCGTGTGGCACGGGGGATCTTCGTTGAGGTGCGTGGGCTCCAGAGAGTTTGGGTTCTGTAGTTGCACGTGTGGGCTTAGTTGCCCTCAGGGCATGCGGGATTTTACTGAACTGGCCGCTCAAACCAGAAAGAATCCATCTGCAATCCAGGAAACAAGGGTTCGATCCTTGTATTGGGAAGATCCCTGGCAAAGGGACTGGCTACCCACTCTAGGAATCTTGCCTGAAGAACCCCATGAACAGAGGAGCCTGGTGGGCTACAGTCTATGGGGTTGCAAAGAGTCAGACATGACTAAGCATGCACACACACACACACACAGAGTTGGGATTTTAGTTCCCCAACCAGGGATCGAAACTGTGTCCCCTGCATTGCAAAAAGAATTAACCACTGGACTGCCAGGGAAGTCTCCAGACAGAGAAAGAGAGAAGGAGAGAGAGAAAGGAGAGAGAGGAGAGAAAACGATTCTGCAGACAGTTTGCAGTTTTGGGGTGAATTCATTGGCTGACAAGGAGCACAGAGGTCTGTCTTGGCAATTGGTCCTTGATTAGGTCAACTTGAGGTGAGGCATCAAAGAAAGGGCACTGCTCTAGTTGTTTATGGAGTCTCCAGAAAATCTGAGTCTGTCTTTTGGGTTCACAGGCCAGGCACCTGTCCCTCTCTCAGCTCCTGCCCCTTATTTAGGCCAGGTTGTTGCATTTTCCTCATCAAACTCCCTCACTATCTTTGAGAGACATTGACGAGGCTTCCAGGGGGACTGGTCGTGTGGTCCATTCCTCCATCTGAGTGTGGGAGACACAGGCGTGTCTCTCCAGAACCTCACAGTGTTGTGCACTTATGATGTGTGCATCTTCTGAGTGTTATATTTGCACAAACGACAAATTTAACAAAAATTCATCTGGGGAACCTTTAAAAAAAACTCTGACCCTTCTGGGCTGCTCTCCCCAAGAGGTCTCCATAAGAAAGCAGGAGGGTGGGGCCCATGTTCTGTTCACTGATGTGTTCCTAGCACTTGGAAAAGTGCCCGGCACACAGTAGGTGCTCAGTAAATATTTGTGGAGTGGATAGATAGATGGGTGGGTGGAACAGTGGATAGATGGTTGGATGGATGGAAGAATGAAAGAGTGGATGGATGAATGGATAGGTGGGTAGATAGAAGGGTGGATGGATGGATGGCCTAGGCTGGAGTGAATCCTGTGCACAGGCAGGTTTTGAAAGCTTCCTGAGTGATTCCAGTTTCTGACCAGGGCTGCTCATGTACAAAGGTGTCCAGACAGACAGAAGGTGAATGCACCCACAGCCAGGCTGTGCGTCCCATAGGAGCTCCTCCACCCAGAGGAGTGAGTCTCTGGCTGATTCTCACACGGTGCTCTAAGGCCGAATGGTGACTCTGTGTGTAATAAGGTTTAGGACCAATGGCCCAGCCCAACCTGCTGGCTCAGCGCTTCCTGCTCCCCCGACAGGTGACTCGTGTGGACGGCACCGTGGATACACCCCCCTGCCTGCGCCTGACCCACCGCACCTGGGGCTCCCAGAACAGTCTGGTGGAGATGCTGTTTCTCCGGCTGAGCCTTCCGGTCCAGTTCCACCAGCACTTCCGGTGCACTGCAGGGGCCACCCCACTGGCACCCCCTGGCCTGCAGCCTCCTGCAGAGGATGAGGCCCGGGCAGCGGAACCTGATCCCGACTATGAAAACCTGCGCCGCTCAGCTGGGCACTGGGCCGAGGCTGAGGGGAACAAAGAAGGAACTGCCAAGGAGGGGACACCCGGGGGTCCTGCCCAGGCTGGGGTGGAGGCCCAGCCTGCCAGGGCGGAGAATGAGAAGGATGCTACCACAGAGAAGAACAAGAAGAGAGGGTGAGTCAAGGGAGGGGCAGGGTGGGGTTTGGGGTCTGTCCTGGGACCCCTAAGTTAGGCAACTTCAATAACTTGAGAAATCCCACTGTATCCCAAAGTGGCCCCATATGTGCTAGGTGGACTCAGATTACGAAGGGATCCTATTATGTCTCAAGTGAAGGCTATTATTTCTCTGGGATACTCTAATTTCCTTGAGAATGTAAAATCGGGATGCCCCACTATATCTATGAAGAACTCCACTGTCCTTGGGGGTACCTATTGGGTCCCAAAGCTTTTCATCCAATGGACTTCATTATCTGTGAACACTAAAGGGGACCTCAGATTCTTGGTCAAGTTATCTATGCCCCCAAGGCATTCCAATGAACACCACTGGTCTTCTAAATTGGGGTCATTTCTGTGTCTCAAAGATACCCCCCCCAAAAAAAAACTAACTTTAAGGGAGACCCTCAAAGGGCATTAAACTTGGATTGAAACCAAATCTGCTTTTCCCCTATGGTGACAATGATTTTCAGTGGGATGTATTTCTGTGTCTCTTGAGGGGATGTGTGGAAATGATGGGAGATTTGGGGTTGTCACAGTTTTGAGGAGACATACTGCCTGCTGGGGGCTCCAGGGATCCCACATGCCTTCAGTGTATAAGACGGTGCCACAAGGAAGAGCTGTCCTTTCCTAAATGCCTTCAGCACCCACATGAGACATGCTGACTTGGGAGGACCACTGTACGCTTCCCAAGGCAACCTCCATGTTCCCAGAGGCACCTTTAAATCTGGGTAACCCGACATCCAAAAACACAGAGAGCCTCCAAGGTGGACACTCCTGACGCAATTGGGGTTTCAGCCCTCTAGAAGCGAGGCCTTGGGTATCAGAAATGGGGTGTAGTTAGGCTGGATGTGGGGCTTTCCTGGTGGCTCAGCGGTAAAGAATCCGCCTGCCAATGCCTGCCAATGTGGGAGGCGTGGGTTTGATCCCTGGGTGGGGAAGATCCCCTGGAGAAGGAAATGGCAGCCCACTCCAGTATTCTTGCCTGGGAAATCCCATGGACAGAGGAGCCTGGTGGGCTACAGTCCACGGGGTCACAAAGAGTCGGACACGACTGAGCACGCACACACGCACACACATACGTACGTACATATGTAGGATGAATGTGGAGGCGTGAACATTGTGACGGGAGGGCTGGGGGACGGGGCTGGAGAGTGAGCCTCATGACAGCCTCTCCTCTTCACCCCCAGGTTCTTGTTCAAGGCCAAGAAGGCCGCCATGATGACCCAGCCACCAGCCACGCCCACTCTGCCCCGACTCCCTCATGAGGTGGTGCCTGCTGACGACCGTGATGACCCCGAGATCATCCTCAATACCACCACGGTGCGAACCAAGGGCCCTCGGCAGACTTCCAAATGCCATGCCATAATCCCCAGCAATTGCCCTTATCTGGGGATACCCTAGTACCTACTGGAAACCACAAAATATAGTACACATCAATTTAAACCCGTTGAACCCCTAATTCCATATAGCTAAGGGCCTAAAAGTTGCAGGGAACACAATGAAGTCATGAGGCATGCTGACCTAACTCCCAGGGATCCCCAAATCCCAAGGATAAACCAACATAGACTCAGGACCCCAATATCTGCATTCACCCTTGTAAACTCACCGCCCCCAAATTTGACAGCTATTCTAGTGGCTCAGATGGTAAAGCGTCTGCCTACAATGTGGGAGACCCGGGTTCAATCCCTGGGTTGGGACGATCTCCTGGAGAAGGAAATGGCAACCCACTCCAGTATTCTTGCCTGGAAAAATCCCATGGATGGAGGAGCCTGTTAGGCTACAGTCCATGGGGTCTCAAAGAGTCAGACACGACTGAGCGACTTCACTTTCACTAGTATATTCCTGGGGGCCAGAATTCACAATAATCCCAGTGTAGTTTTCAGTTCAGTTCAGTTCAGTTCAGTCGCTCTGTCGTGTCCGACTCTTTGCGACCTCATGAATTGCAGCACGCCAGGCCTCCCTGTCCATCACCAACTCCTGGAGTTCACCCAAACCCAATGTAGTTTTGGGATTCCCCCGATCTGGAATATTTTCTGAGACAAATAGCCTAGTGGTGGGAGGGACCCAAATTTGAGGGTATCACAAAACTGTCTCAAAAGTTTCCCAGATCCAGAAATACATCAGTAGATACAGAAAGAGAGGGTCTCAAATGCAGTAATTTCTTGTCAAACCCCCAGAGCACACTGAGAATCCAGGGAAGCCAACTAAGAGTCCCAGGGAAGCCCACTGACTGCTGGTCCCCCCTTTGCTTCTCCAGTACTATTACTCTGTGAGGGTCTTTGCCGGCCAGGAGCCCAGCTGCGTGTGGGTGGGCTGGGTCACCCCTGACTACCACCAGCACGACATGAACTTCGACCTCAGCAAGGTCCGGGCAGTGACAGTGACCATGGGAGACGAGCAAGGCAACATCCACAGCAGGTGTGGGCAGGGGTGGGGCTGTGGGGGGCAGGCACGCTGGGCACCGCCCTTTCCTTCCCTCCTCTCCTCCTGCTTATCTTCCTCCCCATGGCTCCTACTCTGAGTTTTCCCTCCTCCTCTTTTTTTTTTTTTTTTTGGTAAGTTTTGGCTGCTCTGGGTCTTCACTGCAGTGCGCAAAGCTTTCTTGGGTTGCAGTGTGCGGCTTAGTTTGCCCCACGGTATGTGGGATTTTAGTTCCCTGACCAGGGATCGAACCCACAACCCCTGCATTGAAAGGCGGATTCTTAACCACTGGACCGCCAGGGAAGTCTCCTCCTTTCCCATCTTGCCATCCTCTTTCTAGGTTACCTCCTTTCTCTGTTCTCTCCTTCTGCTCCCTTTCCTTCTTCTCCTTCCAGAATCTACCACCAGCTCCTAAGAATTCTAGCTCCGAGGGGCTCAGGGTCTGGGGTGAGGGGTTTCAGTGCTCAGGTCTGCAGGTGGTGGGTGTTTGGGGGTAGGACTCTGAGTCCTGATATTCTGGGAGCTCGGGGAAGGGGGTGTCCAGGGGTTCAGAACACCTGGGGATCAGTGTGCTGACCACTTCTGTGTCCTCCAGCCTCAAGTGCAGTAACTGCTACATGGTGTGGGGTGGAGACTTCCTGAGCCCTGGGCAGCAGGGCCGGATCAGCCACACGGACCTTGTCATTGGCTGCTTGGTGGACTTGGCCACTGGCCTAATGACCTTTACCGCCAACGGCAAAGAGAGCAACACCTTTTTCCAGGTGAGCCCAGCCCCTCAGCATCTTAGCAATAGCATCCTCATGACCTAGCATCCCAGGGCAGCCCACCAAGAGGACAGACCCTAGGGAGACAGGACAAAAACAACCTCACGACAGGCCAGAGCTGTATTATGGCTATGGGAGGGGCCTGCAAGACCCTCTACTGACATCCAGAAAGGGGGAGACAGAGCAGAGCCTTGACCTTGGAGAGAGGTCCGTATTCCATCTTGGGCTGGATGGTACCAGTCCCCACCTTTTCACCAATCAGAGAAAACCCTAGGATGGACCAGAATTCTAAAATGGTATTTTCCTTTTCAACATTTGATTATGAAAGGTTTCAAGAACACAGCAAAATTAAAGGAATTGTATAGTGAGGGCCTATGTACCTCCATCACGAACTGCAAAGTCCCAGATGAGAGGTTCCCCTGAGGAGGTGGAGGAGGTTGAGGAGGTTGGCCTTGCTGGATCAGAGGTGGTACAGTCCATGAGCAACCTCAGGGCCACTGTGGAGCCTCCTATGCCCTTTGGATCTGTAGGCACCAGCAGGATCAGGCTGGGGCAACTCGTTCCAGAGTTTGGGATCTAGAGTCAACACCACCTCCAGTTCATCCTCTTCCGCACCCTGCCCTCTTTTCCCTTGCCAGGTGGAACCCAACACAAAGCTGTTCCCTGCCGTCTTTGTCCTCCCCACGCACCAGAACGTGATCCAGTTTGAGTTGGGGAAACAGAAGGTCGGTGATGGGGCGCGAATGGGGGCAGGCTGAGGAAGGAGGTGCGGGAGGTCAGGTTGAAGTGTGTGTGGCGGGAATGCAGTCTGGGAGGTCCTCCTGGAAGTGGAGTGGCGGGATCCAGCGTACTGGGAATCCTGACCTGTGCACACCTCTGTACCCCGCAGAACATCATGCCGCTGTCAGCCGCCATGTTTTTGAGCGAGCGCAAGAACCCCACGCCGCAGTGCCCGCCGCGGCTGGAGATGCAGATGCTGATGCCCGTGTCTTGGAGCCGCATGCCCAACCACTTCCTGCAGGTGGAGACGCGGCGGGCGGGCGAGCGGCTCGGCTGGGCAGTGCAGTGCCAGGAGCCGCTCACCATGATGGCGCTGCACATCCCCGAGGAGAACCGGTCAGGGCCAGCTCCGGCGCCCAGGGGTGGGGCGGGTACCTCAAGCCCTCTGGGGTCTGGATCCCACTGGGTACCCCCTCCCCACTACCTCTGGGGCTCCAGATGACGCCCCAAGAGGCCCCAGACCACCCTATTTTCCGCAGATAGCACACCAAGGGCTTCTCAATCCGTTTCAGCAGGCTCAGACTCACCTCTAGAGACTCAGACTCAACCCAGGCACGTCCAGATAACACCCCAGAGGACTCCAGACCCATCTCAGGGAGCCAGACCCACATCAAGAATCCCACACAACACCCCAGGGGCCTCAAGTATACCTCAGAGGGTCTTGAACACTATTCAGAGAGCCTTGGATGCATCCTAAGGTCTCTCGGGCATATGCAGGGAAACTTCAGATGTGTCCCATGGAAATCTCTAGCTCACTCCAGGGGACCCAGACACACCCAGCTAGAGAGTATTCTCATGGATGACAGCAAAGCTTTTACAGACTCTAAATGTGGCCAGGATCCCAGACTGACTCCAGGAGGCTTCCAACATGCTTCATCTTTCCTTTATTCACTCATTCGACAAATAGCTCTGAGCCTCTCCTGTGTGACAACAGCATTCTGGGCTGGAGACACCAAGCCCTTGTAAACGGACATCTAGCAATGCTCAGACCTGCCCAGCAGGCTTCAGACCCACCCCAGAGGCCCCAGATGCACCCATTTATTCATCTGTTCCTACAGCAAATATTTATGGAGCACATTTGTTGTGCAGACACTCAGTCGTGTCCAGCTCTTTGCGACCCCATGAACTGCAGCACACCAGGCTCCTCCGTCCTTCACCATCTCCTAGAGTTTGCTCAAACTTATGTCCATTCAGTCAGTGATGCCATCTAACCATCTCATCCCCTGTCATCCCCTTCTCCTCCTGCCCTCATCTTTCCCAACATCAGGGTCTTTTCCAATGAGTCGGCTCTTTGTATCAGGTGGCCAAAGTATTGGAGCTTCAGCTTCAGCATCAGTCCTTCTCAGGGTTGATTTCCTTTGTGTTTAGTCCTTTTTAGGTACTGGGAATATAGCAAACAATAAACAAATGAAACAGGCAGGAATGTCCTGTCCTGATGAACTTTACATTCTGGTGGTGTTCAAATATATCCAGGGTACTCAGACTTGCCAGAGCGGGATTTAGACCCAACCTGGAATCCCACATACATCTCACAGTCACCAGATCTTTTCCCTGGACTCTCAGATCCCCAGGGTACCAGACCATCCTATAAACCCCAGATGCATCCTAGGGAGCCCCCAGACGGGTGAGGGACTTCCACAACCATCAAAAAGTCTTCTTGACTCAGCTCCACAGACCTCACAGAATCTTGACCCAGCAGAACACTGGGATTCCCTTCTAGGGCCACCAACACCTGCCTGAGCACTCTTTGCCTCTCTGGTCTGTGTCTCCCACCTCCTCTGCTTGCTCTGTCTCTGAATGTGGCCCATCTCCACCACAGATGCATGGACATACTGGAGTTGTCTGAGCGCTTGGACCTGCAACGGTTCCATTCGCACACCCTCTGCCTCTACCGCGCGGTGTGCGCCCTGGGCAACAACCGCGTGGCGCATGCTCTGTGCAGCCATGTGGACCAGGCGCAGCTGCTGCACGCCCTGGAGGACGCGCACCTGCCCGGCCCTCTGCGTGCAGGCTACTATGACCTCCTCATCAGCATCCACCTCGAAAGTGCCTGCCGCAGCCGCCGCTCCATGCTGTCTGAGTACATCGTGCCCCTCACGCCTGAGACCCGCGCCATCACTCTCTTCCCACCCGGAAAGAGAGCAGATAACGGTCCCCGCCGCCACGGGCTTCCTGGCGTCGGCGTTACCACCTCGCTGCGGCCTCCACACCATTTCTCAGCCCCGTGTTTCGTGGCTGCCCTGCCAGCTGCTCGGGCGGCAGAAGCCCCGGCCCGCCTCAGCCCCAGCATCCCTCTGGAAGCTCTTCGGGACAAAGCACTTAGAATGCTGGGGGAGGCTGTGCGAGATGGTGGGCAGCACGCTCGTGACCCAGTCGGGGGCTCCGTGGAGTTCCAGTTTGTGCCGGTGCTCAAGCTGGTGTCCACCCTGCTGGTAAGGACTTCCTCCTGCTTCCCTCTGTCCCGGTCTCTTCCGCTACCAAATCATCCATACATCCGTTCATCCGCCCATACCTGCATACATGCCCCCTCCCAGTTATGTATCCAGCCATCCATGCATCTCTCCATCCATACACCCTTCACCTTCCCACTTATCCTTTTATCATCTACTCGTTCACTTTTCCTTCCATCCATTCATCTGTCATCTGTTCATCTTCCTTCCTTTTGTTCAATCATGTAACCAACCATCATTCATCCGTCCTCCACCCACCTTTCCATCCATCCATCTGTCCATTCAGACATACCCCCATCTGCCTATCCAAAAGTTCATCATCTGTTTATCCTTCCAGTCTCCACCCAATTATCTATTTGTCCACCTCTCCATCCATCCCTGCCTCCATCTATCCACCTTCCAATCCAGTTGTCCATTCATCCTTCCATTCATTCATACATCATTTCATTCACCGTTTCATCTATCCATCTATCCACCTACCCATTTATTTATTAATCTATTTTCCCTTCATACATCCAACCATCCTCCTCCTTCCACTGTGCATCCATTCATCCACCCGTCCACGGATTCATCCATTCTTCCATCTTCCACCTCCCTATCCGTCAATCCATGCATCTCTCTATCCATATGTGTTAAGTACCCACAAATCCATCCAACCATCTACACCTGTTCATTTACCCACTCGTTCTCATTCTCCATCCTTCTATCCATTCTTTATTTCATGTACTCTTTCACTCACTACCCATGTAATGATTCTTACATATAAACATCCATCCAGTTTTCACACACAAATCTATCCACCCATCCATCTATCCATCCCACCCCAGTACATGGTTATTTATGCATTTATCTATTTACCTATCCACTCATGTACTTGCTTATGCATCTATCAAACCAGGTATCCACCCATGTCTCTAAACATCATTTATCCTGTCATCCATCTACCCACCATCTCTTCTTCCCCCTTTACCTTCACCTTTCGATCCATTATCCACCCATCCATAGACCTCTCCTTCACACCTCTGCTATTCCATCTACTCATCCACCCAGTCACCCAGTCCTCCCCCATTCATTCATCTCTCTCTTTCTCAACTATTTTCCCTTTCATTTACCCTCTCTCCTTCCATCTCTTAGCATCTCCATTATGTTAACCGAGAGCTGGCATATACTGGGAGCTATGAGGGCCTCTATCAGATGTAGGATGTTTCCTGTCCCAGAGTCACAAACACTCAGGTTTGGGAGAAAGGACATTCACTTGGGAAGAGAGAGATGCTCATGTTTGGCTATGCGGTCTGGGCCATGTAGATGGGACACAGGGTATGGATCTGGGGGGATCTTAAGGAAGGTGGATGATGGGACAGGGGGGATGCCATTCCTGTTTGTAGGAGGAATTGTATCCAGTCAATGCAGCGATGAATCTGGCTTGTGCTGGAGAATCAGGTCTGGGGAGTGAGGCTGGGACTTGATTATGGAAGCCTCGCAGGCTGCAGGGACAGAGCCATCTTTGTTCCCTAGGTGATGGGCATCTTTGGCGATGAGGATGTGAAACAGATCTTGAAGATGATTGAGCCTGAAGTATTCACTGAGGAAGAAGAGGAAGAGGAGGAGGATGAGGAGGAAGGGGAGGAGGAAGAGGAGGATGAGGAGGAGAAGGAGGAGGACGAGGAGGAAGAGGCACGGGAGAAGGAAGATGAGGAAAAAGAGGAGGAGGAGACAGCAGAGGGGGAAAAAGAGGACTTGGAGGAGGGGCTGCTCCAGATGAAGTTGCCCGAGTCTGTGAAGTTACAGGTGAGCTGGTTCTTCCTGTTTTTCCAGCCTCCATCCCTCTGGGCTGGGTCTGGGGGGGCTGGAGTCTGGACTTTGACCCAAGGCAGTGGGGACCTGAGGAGGGGCATAAAGCAGGGGAGTGCTGCTGGCTTTGAATGAGCTCTCTGGTTTTCTTGTGGGAGGTGAATTAGAGGGATGAGACCATGGAGATGGCCGCCTTGAGGATCCAGGCAGGAGACAGTGGTGGCTCGACCCGAACAGGGCTATGGAGTGGGGAGGGAAGGTAAGAATAGTTTCAAGGAAGTCCTCATGGTCTCACCACCATCCCGCCTACTGCATGGCTATCATCCCACAGATGTGTAACCTGCTGGAGTATTTCTGTGACCAAGAGCTACAGCACCGTGTGGAATCTCTGGCAGCCTTTGCAGAGCGCTATGTGGACAAGCTCCAGGCCAACCAGAGGGACCGCTACGCCATCCTCATGAAAGCCTTCACCATGACTGCAGCTGAGACAGCCCGACGCACTCGCGAGTTCCGCTCCCCACCCCAGGAGCAGGTCCTCTGACCCCTGGCCCTAGCTGGCCTTACTGTTTACCCCTCAACCTCAGCCTCTCCCCTTGCCCTGATCACGGATGATACTCAACCTCTAAATCTGACTTTGACCTCTGACCCTATTGATACACTTATCTGTTACTCTCTTGTGTGTATGTGTGTGTGAGTCACTCAGTTGTGTCCGACTCTGCAACCCCATGGACTGTAGCCTGCCAGGCTCCTCTGTCCATGAAATTCTCTAGGCAAGAATACTGGAGTGGGTTGCTGTGTCCTTCTCCAGGGGGGATCTTCCCAATTCAGGGATCAAACCCAGGTCTCCCTCATTGCAGACAGATTCTTTACTGTCTGAACCACCAGGAAAGCTCTGTTACTCTCTTACATCTCTCTGAACCAGACTTCTGAGTCACTGCAGACTGACCCTGACTCCTTTTGAACCTTTAGTTGCCCAGATATTCTTTACTGATTCGTGAGCTTAGACAGGAACTCACAGTTGGATATTTGATGCTCAGCCTCAGAGTTCCTGCTCTGGGGTCTCTCACTCGAATCTTCGATCTTCCCTAGATCAACATGCTATTGCACTTCAAAACTGCTGAGGATGAGGAAGAATGTCCTCTCCCTGAAGAGGTCCGACAGGATTTGCTCGAATTTCATCAAGACCTGCTGACACACTGTGGTACGAGACGAGATCAGAGAATCCACCTCCCAGACTTTCTTTTGAGACCTGTCTTGAAGTTTTCCTAAGATTTTCTGATCTGAAATATCTACAGTTCTTGTGAAGTAACTGTTGGTAAAATGAATGACTGAATGAGTGAACACACTAGTGAACAGGTGGATGATGTGGAAGGATGTGTTTATGCGGGTGTTTGGGTGGATATACATATGGGCTGCCCAGATGGCGCTGTGCTGTGCTTAGACACTGTTGTGTCCGACTCTTTGTGACCCCATGGACTGCAGCCTGCCAGGCTCCTCTGTCCTTGGGGATTCTCCAGGCAAGAATACTGGGTTGGGTTGCCATGCCCTCTTCCAGGGGCTCTTACTATCCCAGGTATCAAACCCAGGTCTCCTGCATTGTAGGTGGATTCTTTACCAACTGAGCCAGCAGGAAAGCCCAAGAATACTGGAGTTACCCCTTATCCCTTCTTCAGGGGATCTTCCTGACCCAGGAATCAAACCAGAGACTCCTGCATTGCAGGTGGATTCTTTACCAGCTGAACTACCTGGGAAGCCCCAGCCACCAGGTGGCACTAGTGGTAAATAATACACCTGTCAGTGCAGGAGACCAGATTTAATCCTTGGGGTGGGAAGATCCCCTAGAGGAGGAAATGGCAACCCACTCCAGTATTCTTGCCTGGGAAATTCCATGGACAGAGGAGGAGCCTGGTGGGCTACAGTCCATGGGGTTGCAAAGATTCAGACATGACTGAGCGCACACACACACACACACACACACACACACACGGATGAATTGCTATCAGTTCAGTTCAGTCTCAGTCGTGTCCAACTCTTTGCAACCCTATGGACTAAAACACATCATGCTCCCTGTCTGTCACCAACTCCCAGAGTTTACTCAAACTCATGTCCATTGAGTCGGTGATGCCATCCAACCATCTCATCCTTTGTCATTCCCTTCTCCTCTTGCCTTCAATCTTTTCCAGCATCAGGGTCTTTTCAAATGATTCAGTTCTTCGCATCAGGTAGCCAAAGTATCGGAGCTTCAGCTTCAGCATCAGTCCTTCGAGTGAATATTCAGGACTGATTTCCTTTAGGATGGACTGGTTGGATCTCCTTGCAGTCCAAGGGACTCTCAGGAGTCTTCTCCAACACCACAGTTCAAAAGCATCAATTTTTTTGTGCTCAGATTTCTTTATACTCCAACTCTCACATCCATACATGACTACTGGAAAAATCATTGTTTTGACTGGACAGACCTTTGTTGGCAAAGTAATGTCTCTGCTTTTTAATATGCCATCTAGGTTGGTCATAACTTTTCTTCCAAGCAGCAAGTGTCTTTTAATTTCATGGCTGCAGTCACCATCTGCAGTGATTTTGGAGCCCAAAAAGATAAAGTCTGTCACTGTTTCCACTGTTTCCCCATCTATTTGCCATGAAGTGATAGGACCAGATGCCATGATCTTAGTTTTCTGATGAGCTTTAAGCCAACTTATCTGATGAGTTTTCTGGTGAGCTTTAAGCCAACTTTTTCACTCTCCTCTTTCACTTTCATCAAGAGGCTCTTTAGTTCTTCTTCACTTTCTGCCAAAAAGATGGTGTCATCTGAGGTTATTGATATTTCTCCCAGAAATCTTGATTCCAGCTTGTGTTTCTTCCAGCCCAGCGTTTCTCATGATGTACTCTGCATATAAGTTAAATAAGCAAGGTGACAGTATACAGCCTTGACGTACTCCTTTCCCTATTTGGAACCAGTCTGTTGTTCCATGTCCAGTTCTAACTGCTGCTGCTTGACTGCATACAGGTTTCTCAAGAGGCAGGTCAGGCGGTCTGGTATTCCCAGCTCTTTCAGAATTTTCCACAGTTTATTGTGATCCACACAGTCAAAGGCTTTGGCATAGTCAATAAAGCAGAAGTATGGCAACTCACTCCAGTACTCTTGCCTGGAAAATCCCATGGACAGAGGAGTCTGGTAGGCTGCAGTCCATGGGGTCGCTAAGAGTCGGACATGACTGAGCAACTTCACTTTCACTTTTCACTTTCATGCATTGGAGAAGGAAATGGCAACCCACTCCAGTGTTCTTGCCTGGAGAATCCCAGGGACGGGGGAGCCTGGTGGGCTGCCATCAATGGGGTTGCACAGAGTCGGACACGACTGAAGCGACTTAGCAGCAGCAGCAGCAGATGTTTTCCTGGAACTCTCTTGCTTTTTAGATGATCCAACGGATGTCAGCAATTTGATCTTTGGTTCCTCTGCCTTTTCTAAATCCAGCTTGTACATCTGTAAGTTCATGGTTCACGTACTGTTGAAGCCTGGCTTGGAGAGTTTTGAGCATTATTTTACTAGCGTGTGAGATGAGTGCAATTGTGTGGTAGTTTGAGCATTCTTTGGCATTGCCTTTCTCTGGGATTGGAATGAAAACTGACCTTTTCCAGGCCTGCGGCCCCTGCTGAGTTTTCCAAATTTGCTGGTATATAAGTGAATGGACAAGTGTGTGAATTGATGGAGAGAAGATTAGTTGAATAAAGGAGTGAGTAAAGAGATGGCTGACTGGTTGGATGAATAAAAAGAAAGATGGCTTGAAGGATGGTTGGCTGATCTCTATTGTTTCTCATAAGAAGTCAGCTGATCATCTTACTGAGATTGTTTTTGTATGTGATGACTCATTTTTATCTGGCTGGCTTTCAATATTTCTCTTTGCATACATTGTTATACTTGATGGTATACCATGGGTCTCTGTGGCTCTGTCAAATTTTCTTCATTCTTTTATTAAGGCTGGATAACCTCTTGTTGTTCTATGAATCAAGTTCATTGATTCTTTCTCCTTCTATCTCAAATATGCTGTTGCGCCACTCTAATTTTTATATTTCAGTTATTGTACTTTGTCACTTCAGCTTCTATATGGTTATTTTTGTATCTATTTCTTTTTATTATTATTATTGGCTGTGTTGGGTCTTCATTGCAGCGAGTAGGGGCTACTCTCTAGTTGCAGTGTGGAGGCTTCTCTTATTTCACAGGCTCTAGGGCTCGTGGGCTCAGCAGTTGCAGCCCATGGGCCCTAGAGTGTGGCTCAGTAGTTGTGGCCCTTGGGCTTAGTTGCCTTGAAACATATGGGATCTTCCTGGACTAGGGATCGAACCTAAGACACTTGCATTGGCAGGTGAATACTTAACCACTGGACCACCAGGAAAGTCCTGCCTCTTTATCATGAGTCTCTATTTGATGAGTCACTGTCGTCATACTTCGCTTTAATACTTTAGACATGGTTTCCTTTAGTTCTTTGAAGATACTTGCAATAGTTGATTTAAAAGATTAACAATCCAAAGAATGAATAAGTGAACAAGTAGATGAACATATAAAGAAATAAATGAAAAACCCCATGAACACACACACATGAGTGAGAAATGAATGCGTGAATACGTGAATGAATGAAGAAGTAAATGATTCAGCAGATTAATAAGCAAGCAGATGAGTGACATGCTTTCCCTTCTTGTCTACCTCCAGGAATTCAACTGGCGGGGGAAGAGGAGGAACCAGAGGAAGAAGCCACCCTGGGCAGTCGCCTGATGAGCCTGTTGGAGAAGGTGCGGCTGGTGAAGAAGAAGGAGGAGAAATCGGAGGAGGAATCACCTGCCGAGGAGCGCAAACCCCGTGAGCATTGGGGCCACCAGGGAAAGACAGGGATGGGCCAGGCAGCCCTGTGCTTAGGGAGCTTCTAGGTACAAGACAGGCCCCAGGAGTGGCACGAGGGATGGGTAAGTGGTATTAATGAGAGAGGAGGAGTGGAGAGCGGGGTGAGAGAGGAGGCCTGCTGGAGGTGTGGCCCAAACGCGGGTGCTGCGCAGTGTGTGTGTTGAAATAGCGTGGCACAGGACTGCCAGAGGGGAGCCACACCTCCAACCTAGGACTGGGGGCAACTCCTGCACCACCGTGGTTTCCAAGGCTTTTCATTGTTTTTCTTTTATTTCTTGGTGAAACAATTACTGTGCTGAGGGATAGGAAAACAGTCATGATAAATGTTGGGCTAGTAGGTCATTATACAAACTATGTATTAGCACCATATAACAAGGACAGAGTCCCTGACATTGCTACAGAGTTTATTCTATAACATTTCATAAATTATTGGACCAATTCTGGGCCAGGCACTACTGTTAGAGCTGGGGAATATATTGCTTCATGGCAAATATAAGGGGGAAAAGTGGAAGCAGTGATAGATTTTATTTTCTTAGGCCCCAGATCACTGTGGATGGTGACTGCAGCCATGGAATTAAAAGACGCTTGCTCCTTGGAAGGAAAGCTATGACAAACCTAGATAACGTATTAAAAAGCAGAGACATCACTTTGCCAACAAAAGTCTATATAGTCAAAGTTATGATTTTTCCAGTAGTCATGTATGGTTGATTCACAGAGTTGATTCACAAAGAAGGCTGAGCACCAAAGAATCGATGCTTTTGAATTGTGGTGCTGGAAAAGATTCTTGAGAGTCTCTTGGATTGCAAAAAAATCAAACCAGCTAATCCTGAAGGAAATCAACCCTGAATATTCATTGGAAGGACTGTTGCTGAAGCTGAAGCTCCAATACTTTGGCCACTTGGTGTGAAGAACTGACTCACTGGAAAAGACTCTGACGCTGGGAAAGATTGAGGGCAGGAGGAGAAAAGGGCAGCAGAGGATGAGGTGGTTAGATAGCATCACTGACTGAATGGGCATGAATCTGAGCAGAGTCTGGAGGGCTACAGCCCATGGGGTCACAGAGAGGTGGACACGACTGAGCAACTAAACACAGCAAACTCCCCGGAAGATAGGGTAGGACAGAGGAACCTGGCATGCTACAGTCCGTGGGGTCACAAAAAGTCAGACACGGCTTAGTGACAAACAACAACAAAGAGTCAAAGTCTCTACCTTGAAGGAGTTTAGAATATTACAAGAAAGATATATATGCACACACCATAATGTCAAATGACCATAGATGCTAATAAGAAAAATGAATTTGAGTAGACAAAGAGGGACAAAGATGGAAAGGTTAGCATGGGGGCAGAAGATGCAAAGATTTGGGAGAAGATAGTTGGTACAGAAAGAATAGCCGGTGCAAAGGCCCTGAGGCAGGAACATCCTTGGTGCATTTAGAGGCCAGCATGGCTGGAGCCAAGTGAGCAGGAGAGGCGCTGAATATGAAGTCTGACGTGATGGGTCCAGAGTGCATAGAGCAGATGGACGGAGGGTAGGACATGTCACAGGTCATCATTCAGTGCCAGTGCAAGAAGGTTTCTCCTAACTTTGAGACATGGGAAACATCTATCTTCTTTCCCAGAAATCCTGGGAAGAAAAAGTGCTGGGAGAGAAAGAGAGACAGAGAGAGACGTGGATGCTGGATGTAAGGGAAGAAAGTCCCGGGGAAATCACCAGGGAAAGAAAACAGTTCATTTTTGACATTATTTTCAAATGCCACCGATGTCCTCACAGTTTCTCTTTGTGTCTGTTGTCTCCCATGAAGAAAAACTGGCTGTTTTTTTTTTTTGCCACATCTTGTGGCACATGGGAGCTTAGTTCTCTGCCCAGGGATCAAACCCCATACTTCTTGCATTGGAAGCACAGAATCTTAACTGCTGGACCACCAGGGAAGTCCCAAAATTGCCTGCATTTTTACAGAACAGGGGCTTCCCTGATAGCTCAGCTGGTAAAGAATCTGCCTGCAATGCAGGAGACCTGGGTTCAGTCCCTGGGTTGGGGAGATCCCCTGGAGAAGGAAAGACTACCCACTCCAGTATTCTGGCCCGGAGAATTCCATGGACCGTATAGTCCATGGGGTGGCAAAGAGTCGGACACGACTGAGTGACTTTCACTTCACTCTACGGAACTAATGGAATTACCATTTGTGCTTTTAAAGATGCTCCTAATAGCAGCGCTCTAGTACTTTGTATCTGGTGGTACCCATTCTTTTTCCTCTTGAAAAGGGGTCTCTTGTGGTCTGGGTATAGGGTGAAGATGACAAAGAGACTCTTAGGGCCATAGAACAGTCTGCCAGCATCTGCCTAGTCCTGGCAGGGGTAGCAACTGAGAAGCCCTTTGGCAAGAAAGGCTCCTCTTGCATTGTTCTGGCTCACAGCCCTGTCCTGGAAGCCCGTTCAGACCCTGTGTCCCTTCCCAGAATCGCTGCAAGAGCTGGTGTCCCACACGGTGGTGCGTTGGGCCCAAGAAGACTTCGTGCAGAGCCCGGAGCTGGTCCGCGCCATGTTCAGCCTCCTGCACCGGCAGTACGATGGGCTCGGGGAGCTGCTGCGCGCCCTGCCCCGGGCCTACACCATCTCCCCCTCCTCCGTGGAGGACACCATGAGCCTGCTCGAGTGCCTCGGCCAGATCCGCTCACTGCTCATCGTGCAGATGGGCCCCCAGGAGGAGAACCTCATGATCCAGAGCATCGGGTGAGGCCCCCGCCCTTCCCCTACTGAGCCTCTCCCCTTCCCTGTTGAAGCCCCGCCCCTTCCCTGTTGAAACCCCTCCCCTCCCCGCTGAAGCCCCGCCCCTCCTCCGCTGAGTCCTGTCGCTCCCCTACTGAGCCCCTCCCCTCCCATGCTGAGCCCCGACCCTCCCCTGACTCAGCTTGTCTTCGCGGGAAGGGACCGGAGCCCTCTGGGCTCCAGCTTGTCCCCGCCTCACGTCCTCTGGTTGCAGTAACGTGCCTGTCCCCACTTTTGCCCAATCCTAGAGGTGGTGTGCTCCTCCCAGCTGCTAGACTGTCTCCCCTTACCTCTCCACTCACTCCTGGGGAGCCTCTCCTACTTGCCTGTGACTCTTGGCACAAGATTTGCAGCCTTTGAGCTTCCATTTCTTTATCTGTAAACTAAGAAAAAGCCACATCTACCTCTCGGAGTCGTGGTGTGGCTTCAGTGAGCTGGTGTGTTTTTGTGTAGTCGCTAAGTTGTATCCCACTCTTTGGCAACCCCATGGACTGTATCCGACTCTTTTGAAACCCCATGGACTATAGCCCAGTCCCATCTGTCCATGGGATTGCCTCGTTTTCCCAGGCAAGAATCTTGGAGTGGGTTGCCATTTCCTTCTCCAAGGGATCTTCCCAACCCAGGGATCAAACCCACATCTCCTGCTTGGCGGGGGGATTCTTTACCACTGAGCCACCTGGGAAGCCCAATAGCAATAATAATAGGTTTGAGCACTCACTCAATGTCAAGTGTGCCTCGTTCATTCACTCAGCAAGCATCTGTTGAGCACCTACTATATGCCAGGCCCTTTCTAGGCATTTGGCAATACAACATGCAACAGGCTAAAGATGTTTGCCCCAGGGGAGCCCACCCTGGATCTTTGCCTGGTTTTCTTGTCTGTGAAACAGGGATAATTATAGTTCCTGCCTTCCAGAGTGGACATGAGGCTTGGATGAGTTCAGATCAGTAAAGGGGGCGGTGCTGGGCACAAACTAGGAGTTCAGTAAATGTGAACTCTTACCACAGTCGTGGTGATGGCTCCCCCAAAGGTCTGGGGGCTCTTCATGGACTTGACCCTATGCCCTTGGCCTGTCCACAGGAACATCATGAACAACAAAGTCTTCTACCAACACCCGAACCTGATGAGGGCACTGGGCATGCACGAGACAGTCATGGAGGTCATGGTGAACGTCCTTGGGGGCGGTGAATCCAAGGTAAGGGGGCTGTGTGGGCCAGGGAGCTCAGGGGAGGGGCCAAGGCGGGCAGGCACTGACCACTGGCCCACCCTGCCCACCCAGGAGATCCGCTTCCCCAAGATGGTGACAAGCTGCTGCCGCTTCCTCTGCTACTTCTGCCGCATCAGCCGGCAGAACCAGCGCTCCATGTTCGACCACCTGAGCTATCTGCTGGAGAACAGCGGCATCGGCCTGGGTGAGCAGCCCTGAGCCCACTCCTAGCAGTCCATCCAGGCTGGGCCCCACCCTCTGCGGGCTCACTCAGTCATTCAACAAATGTGCGTGTGTGGATGCTAAGTCACTTCAGTCATGTCCGACTCTTTGTGACCCCATGGATGGTAGCCCGTCAGGCCCCTTTGTCCATGGGATTCTCCAGGAAAGAATACTAGAGTGGGTTGCTATGCCCTCCTCCAGGGGATCTTCCTAACCCAGGGATCGAACCCACGTTTCTTATGTCTCCTGCATTGGCAGGCAGGTTCTTTACCACTAACGCCATCTGGGGAACTCAACCCACCCCAAATCTGGCCCTGTAATGAGCAGCGCTGCGGACACCCAGACAGCCCTGGGCCTGGTCCTCATGGGGCTCACAGTGGAGTGGGAAAGACAGACCCATCCTGGACCGAGACAGCTTGGACTGCTCAGGCCGGGGATGGGGAAGCACGGGTCAGAGGAAGCACGTGACCCAGGCTGGGAAAGAGGTGGTCAAGGGAAGTCTTCTTGGAGGAGATGAGATAAACAAAAGTAAGACAGTCAGCCAGGCACCTCTAATGAGCCTTCTCACTGCCTCTCACCCCCACAGGCATGCAGGGCTCCACTCCCCTGGATGTGGCAGCTGCGTCTGTCATCGACAACAACGAGCTGGCCTTGGCGTTGCAGGAGCAGGATCTGGAGAAGGTATGGAGGGAAGAGGCCTGGCCCGTACCTGACCTCTTGGGGCGCCTGCTGATTTGGGATACACTCTAGGGGTGCTGTTGTGCAGGGTCCAGAACTGAATCACGAGGGGAATAATCTCAGGGAAGGAACGGGACCTAGTCACTCAGTCATGGTGTGTGTGTGTGCTTAGTCGTTTGGTTGTGTCTGATTCTTTGTGACCTCAGGGCTGAGTGAAAATCCACGCCCCACCTCCCCAGCCATGTGGCCTTGGCACGTTTCTTGGCCGTCTGTGCTCCCTGCTTCTGTGTGTAGCAGTGAAGAGCAAGGGCTATGGAGTTCAGCAACTTAGGTTCAACTCTCCACACTGCCCTCCTTTACTGTATGGCTTTGGACTAGTGACTTAATTCTCCAGGCTTCTGTCTCCTTATCTGTAGAATGAATATAATGGAAACAGTTTCATGTAGTTGTTCTGAAGATTAAATGAGTTAACCCACAAAAGCATTTACAAAATAGTACACACTCTCTGACAGTTAAATAATTTATTTAACAAATGTTTATTGAGCACCTATTATGTGTCAAGACTGGTCCAAGGCAGTAGGGGTATGACAGTGATTGAGACGGTCAAAAATCCTTGTCCTTGTGAAGCTGACATTCTAGTTGGGAAGATGGAAAATAAACACGATGAATAAGTAAAATATATGGTGTATTAGGGCTTCCCAGGTGGCTCAGTGGTAAAGAATCTGCCTGCCAAGTAGGAGCTGCGGGAAATGCATGTTCGATCCCTGGGTCAGGAAGATCCCCTGGAGGAGGAAATGGCAACTCACTTCTAGTAATCTTGTTAGGATAATTCCATGGACAGAGAAGCCTGGTGGGCTTCAGTCCATGGGGTTGCGAAGAGTCCAACACAACTGAAGTGACTGAGCTCGCACACATGCATGGTGTATTAGCTAGGGACAAGTTCAAGGAGGAGAAAACAAGAGAGAAATATCAAGAGTCGGAAGGGTGTGCCCAAATTTAGACAAGAGTGGTCACAGAAAGCCTCAGTGAGAAAGTGATAGTCAGGTAAAGTTCTGAAGGAGACAGGGGCCATACGGACATGGAGGGGGAAGGAGAGCATTCCAAGCTGGGAAGGAGCCAGTGCAAGGGCCCTGGGGCAGGAGTGAACTCAGCAAGTTTGATAAACAGCAAAGAGACCAGTGTGGTTGTAGCAGAGGGAGACAGGGTGAGTGCTCGGAGGTGAGGGCAGGAGGTGACAAGGGGAGGCTATATGGAGGGTCTTTGGGCATGGCCCTAAGAGAGATGACATCACAGTATTTGCAGGGTCCCTCTGACTGTGTAGGGAACAGACTGGGGGTTGAAGGGAACAGTGAGCCCGGAAGAAGGTGGCTGTGATGGTCCAGGGGGGAGATGATGGTGGAAGATGAGGCTTATTGGCTGAGGGATCCAGAGACAGTCGGATTGCAGAGGTCCCGGGGCAGACAGGGACTTGCGCCTTGGGGAAGAAGGTGGTGTGGGTCAAGCCCCTGGCTGAGCCTCCCTCTACACTCAGGTGGTGTCCTACCTGGCTGGCTGCGGCCTCCAAAGCTGCCCCATGCTCCTGGCCAAAGGGTACCCAGACATCGGCTGGAACCCCTGTGGTGGCGAGCGCTACCTGGACTTCCTGCGCTTCGCTGTCTTCGTCAATGGTGAGGCGGGCGGTGGCGGTAACAGGGGGGGAGGCTGGGGGGCATCACTGGTCAAACCTCCCTTGGGTGTGGTCCATATTCCAAGCCACAGGCCTGGCCTGGGCAGGGGTGCCTCCTAGTGGGCATAGGGCAGGGTCCAGAGGTCAACGGGGGCCTGGAGTTCACCCTCGAGGTGCTAGGTTGAGGGCTGCCCAGGGAGGAACCCTGGGCAGTGGCTCAAGAGGCCTCCTGACTCTGTGCCAACAGGCGAGAGCGTGGAGGAGAACGCCAATGTGGTGGTGCGGCTGCTGATCCGCAAGCCTGAGTGCTTTGGGCCTGCCCTGCGTGGTGAGGGCGGCTCGGGGCTGCTGGCCACCATCGAAGAGGCCATCCGCATCTCCGAGGACCCTGCGCGGGACGGCCCAGGCGTCCGTAGGGACCGGCGGCGCGAGCAGTGAGTCTCCCGACCTCTCCTTGACAGAACAAACCACCCTCCCCAAGCCCCTTGATGCCGCCCCTTCCTCACATCACCTCCTTCCCTTGCAGCTTCGGGGAGGAGCCCCCCGAAGAAAACCGGGTGCACCTGGGACACGCCATCATGTCCTTCTATGCTGCCTTGATTGACCTGCTGGGACGCTGCGCGCCAGAGATGCATGTGAGACCTGAAGCCCGGGCTGGGGTGCAGGGCATGGCCAACCTTGAACCTCTTCTTTCAGACATTCAGAGACATTGATTCAGCTCTTGTTGTGTGGGTGGTCCTGGGCCAGGCAACGCTGAGGCACACCAATAACCAAGAGAGCCTATGGCCCCACTCTCATGGACCTCCCAGTCCAGTGGGGGAGACCAGGCAATGAGAGCCGGGCTTGTCAGGGCTGCAGGCGAACAGTGCAGGCAGGAGTCAGGGCTGGAAATTCTAGCATTCACTCAGGGGACAGGGTCCTACTTATGTGCCAGTGGGTCAGGAAGGGATGGAATGACCAAATGGGGTGTGGGGTGCCTGATGACATGCCCACCTCCCCTCTCCAGCTAATTCAAGCCGGCAAGGGTGAGGCCCTGCGGATCCGCGCCATCCTGCGCTCCCTTGTGCCCTTGGACGACCTCGTGGGCATCATCAGCCTCCCGCTGCAGATCCCCACCCTGGGCAAAGGTGCGGAGGGGCGGGACTCAGCAAAGGACTGATGCTGGGGAGGAAGCAGAGGGGCCCCAAGGGCAGCCCTGATCCCAGTCTCCTTGCCCACAGATGGGGCTCTGGTGCAACCAAAGATGTCAGCATCCTTTGTGCCCGACCACAAGGCGTCGATGGTGCTCTTCCTGGACCGGGTATATGGCATTGAGAACCAGGACTTCCTACTGCATGTGCTGGACGTGGGGTTCCTGCCCGACATGCGGGCGGCTGCCTCGCTGGACACGGTGAGTAGCCTGGCCACCCTCCCAGCCTCCACGGTTGAGATGGGTCATGGGAACGCCTGCAGAACAGTCTAATCTGGATAATGAGGGTTCATTAATTGACTCCTGGACTTTTGTATACGTTTGAAATTTTCTTAGTCCAAAGTAATAGGGTAATAGAGACTGGGAGGAGCAGGTTTGGGGCAAAGATCAGAGGCCCGGGTGGTTGAGTTGCCAGGGCAACCCCAGGAGCATGCACGGGGGCCTGATGTCCCCACCCTGCGCCCCAGGCCACTTTCAGCACGACGGAGATGGCGCTGGCGCTGAACCGCTACCTGTGCCTGGCAGTGCTGCCGCTCATCACCAAGTGTGCGCCCCTGTTTGCGGGAACCGAGCATCGCGCCATCATGGTGGACTCCATGCTTCACACGGTGTACCGCCTGTCACGCGGCCGCTCGCTCACCAAGGCACAGCGCGACGTCATCGAGGAATGCTTGATGGCGCTCTGCAGGTGGGGCGGGACCCGGGTGGGCGGGGCTATAAGCGAGGCGGGCCTTGGGGAGACATAACCCGGTCCTGTGCGTGTCCCCGCAGGTACATCCGCCCGTCCATGCTGCAGCACCTGCTGCGGCGCCTGGTGTTCGATGTGCCCATCCTTAACGAGTTCGCCAAGATGCCGCTCAAGGTGAGGGCAAGCCCTCTTCAGCTTGCGTATTTCCGTGCTCTACCCACTGCCTTACTCTATGCTCTGACTATGGAACTTTTTAGTATCACATCGTCTGGGCCGCTTAACCTGCAAACGTTCGGGCAGCAGGCCTCATAGAAACTTCTTTAATATTCTTATTTGCATACTAGGATTCCCAGGTCGTTCACTTTGCTTCATTGGTGCCTCCAGCACTCCCTAATTAGAGTTTAATTCGCCCAACAGTGAGCCAGCCCCCCTTAATTAGCATATATTTGTGTGGGGCGCACCGCTTTTCCTAATCAGTATGCTTATTCGCGTGCTTAGACCACCAGCCTTCCGCTATTCAAATAAGAGCATTTATTTGAATCAACAGTACCACAGCTATCCTGCATATTTGCACACTCTCGTCTATTATTTTTTCATTTGCATGCTTCTTTGCCTAAGGAGATACCCCCAACTCACATATCATAACTATTTTGCACAATATATTTAAATCACCCCTATTTTAAATTTTTATATTGGATGGTAGAGGCTCTCTCCCCAGTTACCATATGTTTGCATGGAGTACTGAGTATGTTTCTACTTGCCATGTTAATTCACATAAGGACAGATCACTTCATCCTTATGCCCATTTGCACACAACCCTTCCCATGGATTAATATCTGCATGCTTATTTGCGTAAAGCAACACCAGGAAAATCCAGGTTTGATTTAATGCCCATCCTGATTCTGAATAAGAGTGCCAAATTTATTTAATAAACTGTCCAGGATCACTTCCCAATATGCATACCATTCTCTTATTAGCATGATCTACACCTCCTTCATAACTTAAAATCAGTGGCACTCTGGGCCTCCCTAGGCCTTCATTTGTCTTCCCCTGTTTATGTCCCCCTCATTCGTGTGTCCCCCTCTTCCTCCCACCCAGCTCCTCACCAACCACTATGAGCGCTGTTGGAAGTACTACTGCCTCCCCACAGGTTGGGCCAACTTTGGGGTCACCTCGGAGGAAGAGCTACACCTCACTCGTAAACTCTTCTGGGGCATCTTTGACTCGCTGGCCCATAAGGTCTGAGCACCCAGGGCTCCTGAAAGAAACCTGTTTGGAGGGCTTGGGATCTGAAGTCAGGGACCCAAAATGAAATTCCCATTCTGGGGGTTCAGGGAGGGAAGCAGTTCTGCAGGTCTGGATCTAGGAGGATCTATGAGTTGGGTCTCTGGTTTGAATATCATGGAAGAGGGAATGGGGGACTCTAGTTTGGGGGCTTGGAGAGTATTAATTAGGGGTGCTTTGAGAGTCCAGGTGGGTCTGAGGTTTGAGTTTTAGAGTGAGACCATACTTCAGGTCTGAGGGCTTGAGAAAGAGAATTGATTATTGGAGGGGTGAATTTGAAGTCCTGGGGCCCCAGAATTGGAAGGCTCAGCCAGGCCTGCAGTGACCCACCCCACCCCCCTCACATTCCACAGAAATACGATCAAGAGTTGTACCGCATGGCTATGCCCTGCCTGTGTGCCATCGCAGGGGCCCTGCCCCCAGACTACGTGGATGCCTCATACTCATCCAAGGCTGAGAAAAAGGCCTCGGTGGATGCTGAAGGCAACTTTGATCCTCGGCCTGTGGAGACCCTCAAGTGAGGCCTGCAGGCAGTGGGGGGCTGGGGGAAGGAGGTTTCAGAGATGGAAGAAAGGGCCAGATCCAACATCTGCTGACCCCATCCCCCCAATAGTGTGATCATCCCAGAGAAGCTGGACTCCTTCATTAACAAGTTCGCCGAGTACACACACGAGAAGTGGGCCTTCGACAAGGTCAGCATCAGGGTCCTCCCCTCCCCGGGAATTCCCCACCCTTGCCCACCTTCCTCAAGACCCCAGCTTTCCCCAAGACCCAGATCCTCGTAGAGGGCCCCAGATTCCTCTGAGACCCATAACTCCTCCTGGAGCCCTCAACCCCTCCAGGGCACCCCTTCAGTGTCCCCCAGGCTGGTGTCCACCCCTCATCCTGCTCCCACCCTCAACTCCATAGTGACACTGTCCCCACCTGTCCCATCTCATCCTTCAGATCCAGAACAACTGGTCCTATGGGGAGAACATTGATGAGGAACTCAAGACCCATCCCATGCTGAGGCCCTACAAGACCTTTTCAGAGAAGGTGACCAAACCTTGGGGCCCAAAGTTGGGGGTCCAAGATTGGGGGTTTCGAGGATGCAGCTTCATAAGTTTGGATCTAGCTGGATCTGTGAATTCGAGTTCCTCACCCATGGACTTCTGTTGTTCAGCCGCTCATTTGCATCCAGCTCTTTGGGACCCTGTGAACTGCAGCATGCCAGGCTTCCCTGTCCTTCACTATCTCAAACTTGCTCAAACTCATGGCCATTGAATCAATGATGCCATCCAACCATCTCATCCTCTGTAGCCCCCTTCTCCTATCCTCAATCTTTCCCAGCATCAGGGTCTTTTCTAATGAGTTGGCTCCATGGACTTTGCCTTCTGGAAAACCTGACTGCCTCCCGTTGATCACAGACTCCTGGTGTCGCTTCTTTTAGAAACAGTCAGAGGGACTAGGTTTGATTCCTTGACCATACAACTTAACTTTTCTGAGTCTCATGTGTAGAATGGGATAATGAGAGCTTGTTTGGAAGCTTGTGTTACAGGGCAGGTAAGAGACTTGGTTTTGAATTCGGACTGGACCACTTAGACATATTGTCAGGGTTTTCCCCTTCTTGGGACCCTGGAGGCCAATGAGGCTGAGCCAGGAGGTCCTACCTCCCCCTCCCTCTCACCCCATTCCACTAACTCCACTCCCTCCTGTGCACCCCAGGACAAAGAGATTTACCGCTGGCCCATAAAGGAGTCCTTGAAGGCCATGATTGCCTGGGAATGGACGATAGAGAAAGCCAGGGAGGGTGAGGAGGAGAAGACGGAGAAGAAGAAAACCCGGAAGATATCCCAAAGCGCCCAGGTGGAGGCGGGGCTGGGGCAGGGGTGGGGTCATGACGGGGTGGAGAGCGGCTAGAAGGGGTGGGGCCAGGAGAAGGGGTGGGGCCAGGAGGGGTGGGGCCAGGTAGGATGTGGGGTCGAGAGAGGGAAAAGGGCCAAGGGAAGGAAGTGGGGTCAGCGCTAGCGGGGAGGCCAGGAGCGGGGTGCCGGCTAAGAGATCTGGAGCCTGAAAAACTGCAAAGGGCAGAAGAGCAGAGGGTGGCTTAGAGGCAGGCCTTTAAGGAAAGGTCACAGAGGAGGGGATGAATTGGGTTGGGGCCTGGGCTTCCTGTGAACCAATCAAGCCCCCCCTCCCCTGTCACCCCAGACCTATGATGCAAGAGAAGGCTACAACCCACAACCCCCCGATCTCAGTGGAGTTACCCTGTCTCGGGAGCTGCAAGTGAGTCTTCTGGCCCTTTATTTGGGAACATGGAGGTGTCTGTGGCTAGAGGAGAACATCGTCTGAATGTGGGCCTTGACCCCTTTGCATCCACTCCTAGGCCATGGCGGAACAACTGGCGGAAAATTACCACAACACATGGGGACGCAAAAAGAAACAGGAGCTGGAAGCCAAGGGTGAGGGCGCCCACCCCATCCCCGCACAGACTCCCCTTCTCCGCCGTTCCCCTAGTCACAGGCTCTGGAGTTCTAAGGGCCTGGGTTAGAGTTGCATGACTTTGAACGATTGCTTTCACCCCCATTGAACCTTCCTTTCTGTGTCTCAGTTCAGTTCAGTCCCTCAGTTCTGTCCAACTCTTTGCGACCCCATGGACTGCAGCACACCAGGCTTCTCTATCCATCACCAACTTCCAGAGCTTACTCAAACTCATGTCCATTGAGTTGGTGATGCCATCCAACCATCTCATTCTCTGTAGTCCTCCTCTTCTCCTTTTTTCTTCAACCTTTCCCAGTATCAGGGTCTTTTCTGATGAGTCAGTTCTTCACATCAGGTGGCCATCACATCAGTACTGGAGTTCCAGCTTCAGCATCAGTCCTTCCAATGAATACTCAGGACTGATTTCTTTTAGGATGGACTGGTTGGATCTCCTTGCCATCCAAGGGACTCTCAAGAGTCTTCTCCAACACCACAGTTTCAAAAGCATCAATTCTTCAGCGCTCAGTTTTCTTTATAGTCCAACTCTCACATCCATACATGACTACTGGAAAAAACATAGCTTTGACTAGATGGACCTTTGTTGGCAAAGTAATGTGTCTGCTTTTTAATATGCTGTCTAGGTTTGTCATAGCTTTTCTTCCAAGGAGCAAGCGTATTTTAATTTCATGGCTGCAGTCACCATCTGGAGTGATTTTGGAGCCCCCCAAAATAAAGTCTGTCACTGTTTCCATTGTTTCCCCATCTATTTGCCATGAAGTGATGGGACCGGATACCATGATATGAGTTTTCTGAATGTTGAGTTTTAAGCCAGCTTTTTCTGCGTCTCTACAGTGAGGATAATCACAGTGTTTACTCCTGTAGGGCTGTGGGGAGGCTGTGGGGAGCATCTGAAAGCAATGTTAGGTATGCACACTTTCAACTTCAGGAACCACGTCAAGGAGAGATCTGGGTTCCCCCTCCTACCAACTCCTCTAATTTCTGGTCTTCGCTGTCCCAGGTGGTGGGACCCATCCCCTGCTGGTTCCCTACGACACGCTCACGGCCAAGGAGAAGGCACGAGATCGGGAGAAGGCCCAGGAGCTGTTGAAGTTCCTGCAGATGAATGGCTACGCGGTCACCAGGCAAGAGGGCTGGAAGCCGGGTCGGGGAGCGATAGGGATTACGCGCGGAACCCCTGCATAAGCTGGGAGAGGCGAATCCTAAATAGCGGAGGCGGAGCCAGAGAGAGGAAGCTGATAGGGTGGGGCTGGGGAGGGATCAGAGGGGTGAGGCCTGTGGGCGGAGGCAGGGCCAGGGGGAGGAGTCTAAGAAGGGTGGGGCCTGGAAAACGAAGGTGGGTCCTGGAGTCGTCCAGGGGAAAACTGGAAAGAGGCGGGACATACCGTTGATCTCGGTCTGAGCTGACCCCTCGCTCCGCCTGCACGCAGAGGTCTTAAGGACATGGAACTGGACACGTCTTCCATTGAGAAACGGTTCGCCTTCGGCTTCCTGCAGCAGTTGCTGCGCTGGATGGACATATCTCAGGAGTTTATCGCCCACCTGGGTACGAAGAATTCCCTCCCTGTGCCCGCCTTAGCTGCAGTTTCATCCAAGGACTCAGTTCATGTATTTCTGTCCCCGTCCCCGCGCCCTCCCCGTTTAGTCACTGAGCTAGACATTGTTCTAGGGATTGAGAATAGGACGGTGAACAAGATAAAGATCCCTGTCCTTCGGCAACTTACATTCCCGTGGTGGATACATTCCCGCGGTGGATTCAGACAGTTAACGTTGGAAATAACGTGATCACTTAGTGTATTAGAAAGTGATTAGTGTTATGGGGAGAGGAATACACTAGAGCCAGGTAAAGAGGGCTGGGAGTGTGGGCCGGTTATAATTGTAAATAGAATATTCCAGGAAGCTAGGGAGAGCGCTACTGGTCATCTGGGGAGAGTAAATTAGGTAGAGCATCAGCCCGTGCAGAGGTTGCAGATGTATTAGGAGGTCTGCGTGGCTGAAGCAGAGTGGGGTGGGTGGGGTGGTGGGGAGAATGAGGGCAAATGGGGTCAGAACGGTGACAGACAGATCACACCAGGCTTTGCGCTGTGGTTAGGACTGTGGCTTGTTCCTCTGAGTGAGATGGTGCCCTGCGAGCAGTCTAAGCAGGAGAGGACCCTGGTCTGCCTTGGGTGTTCACAGGCTCCCTCTGACTGCCTGTGGGGGGTCAGGAGCAAAAGAGAATTAGAACTGGGAGATTCTGGGCCTAGTTTGAAGGCTGAGGCTGTTGAGATGTCTTGCAGATGCCTCTTATATGTCACTCAGACTCACAAGTGGGGCCCCTGTAATCCCAGCTTCCCCCAGAGAGCCACCCCGGGACCCCCAAATTCCCTTCAGCTAAGTGAAAGGCCCAGCAGGATTCACTCACACATCTCACCCCAAATCCCATGCGAGTGGGATCCCTGTGCTGCACACCCTCCTGGAAATTCCCTTTCTTCCCGAACCTCACTTTCCTCATCTGTGAAATGGGGATTCTGTTCACTGTAACCAGCAGTGGTTCTGTCCCTTATTTGCTAAGTGACCTGAAGTAAGCTGTTGCACCTCAATTTCCTCATCTGTAAAATGGGGTCAAAGGACCAGCCAGGCCTCCCATGTTGGGAGGAGATTTTACAAGGACTTTTCTCACAGTGTCAGAGACATAGCAAGTGTTTAGTAATTAAGCGTTATTTTATTATTATTTTAGTAGTAGTATTTTAATAATATGAATTATTATTATCACTATGATGATGATGATTGAAACGGATTTCTACTTTAAAGTTAAATCTAGGGGACTTCCCTGGCAGTCTAGTGGTTAAGACTCCATGCTTCCAGTGTTTAAGTTTAATCCTGGTCAGGGAACTACGATGCCACCTGCCATGCACTGCAGCCAAAAAAAGGCTAAATTTAGCTTTTAAAATTCCCTCCCCCTCACCTATCACAAATTCTTTTCTTCCTGTCTACACTGACTTCTTTTTTCATTCATTCATTCCATATTTATTCAGTGCCAGGTGAGGAGGGGGAATGGCCTTACCCCATTCCAGTTTGTCTTTCTCTCCATTTTCAGCATCAGGAAGGGATTGATCAAGGAGTTGGGATCAGATGAAAACAGGAAAGAGAGGTTTACCTCAAAGCCGACAGCAGTGACTTCATACCAGGAGCTTATCTCCTGTCATACTGTCAGTCTGCCCCATCAGAAAACCCTGAGTTCCCTAGACTTGAAGCCACCATGACCCCTATTTGCCTTCCCCCACCAGAGGCCGTGGTCAGCAGTGGACGAGTGGAAAAGTCCCCTCACGAACAGGAGATTAAATTTTTTGCTAAGGTGAGAGGTGGCCACAGAAGCTGAAGGAGGCTGGGGACTGGTGGGCTTTCCTCGCCCTCCACCCAGTCCCTTTTATCTCTTCCCCATGCCCCCAGATCCTGCTCCCTTTGATCAAGCAGTACTTCACCAACCACTGCCTCTATTTCCTGTCCACCCCAGCCAAAGTGCTGGGCAGCGGTGGCCACGCCTCCAACAAGGAGAAGGAAATGATCACCAGGTGCACCCCCTCCCCCGGGACTTCTGACTCAGACCCCTGACCTCATGGCATTGTAATCCTGGGTCCTTTTCTCCCAGCCTTGGACTTTCAAGGCTCTGTCCTGGGTGCTGGGCACTGATCAGTCTACCTGCAGAGGTGATTGAAGGGATATGGTGACAAACTGTCCCCCAGGATACGGGACTTTCAGGCAGACTGGGATGAACCGGTCATCCTATCAGAAAGGCAGATCAGCCTCCCCACCCCCAGCATCCCGGTTACTGCTTGCGACGCTCTAGCTGGTTCATCTCTCTGCCCCTCCCCATCCCTCTGTCTCCTTCATTTTCTCCCCCATCATCCTTTCTCCTCCTGGCTCTGTCCCTCCCTCCCTGTCTTCCCTGTCTCTCCTCCTCTAATTGTGTCCCCTGCTTGTCCTCTCTCCCCGTTTCCCCCGTCCTGTTCCTTTCTCTTTCTTCAGCCTCTTCTGCAAGCTTGCGGCTCTTGTCCGTCACCGAGTCTCTCTCTTTGGTGAGTAGGTCTGCTCCCCAAGCCCTTCTCCCCAATCTTCCCTCTCTTCGCCTCTTCACAACCTCACCCTGAAGAGATATGGCCCAGGTTCACGCCTTAATCTGAACAACCTTCACTGTTCTTCCTCTGCACTTGGACATGGAGTGGGTAGTCCTGAGGATGGGACAGTGACTGGGAGAGTCCTGGGTTCTGCCACCTTGGAGTTCCCAGACTCCTCACCAGACAGTGATGGCCCAGAGGTCAGGGCTGGGGTGCGGGAGGGACCGGCAGGGGGTCACAGGATGAGGAAAGGACAGGGGCCTATGGAGTGGGGGCGGGGTGGGTGGAGAGAGATGAGTTGAGGTGGGTGAAGAGGGAGGTGCTTTCGTCATAACCCTTCCTTCACCCAGGCCCACCTTGCTCCCCCAGGCACGGATGCCCCAGCTGTGGTCAACTGTCTTCACATCTTGGCACGCTCCCTGGATGCCAGGTGGGGCCATGGGTCACAGTGCCCACTCCCATTCTACCCCCGCCCCCCGCCGCCCCCAGCCCCTGTTCTCCTGCACTCTCTGCAGTCTCGAATCTCAGATTGCAGAATGCCCCCACTTCCCTCCTAGGACCGTGATGAAGTCTGGCCCTGAGATCGTGAAGGCTGGCCTCCGTTCCTTCTTTGAGAGTGCCTCGGAGGACATTGAGAAGATGGTGGAGAACCTGCGGCTCGGCAAGGTGTCGCAGGCGCGCACGCAGGTGAAGGGCGTGGGCCAGAACCTCACCTACACCACTGTGGCCCTGCTGCCGGTCCTCACCACCCTCTTCCAGCACATCGCCCAGCATCAGTTCGGAGACGATGTTATCCGTAAGGGCTGCTGATCCCAGGGGCCGGGGTGGGGCTGGGGGGTGTCAGTTCCACCAACACCATCCATCCCAGTGTGCCTGGTAGAGTCTGCGAGTGTTTCAGTGTTACGTTTATTGAGAGGTTTCATTGCTGTAAGCAAAGCGTGCATTCGGTTCAGTAAATTGGTAGGGAACAAAATGAGTTAATCAGAATATTCATCCCACAGATCTAACAAAAGACCCTCCTTCACTGTAGCTTAAGCAAGTTACATGTATATTTCTTTTAAAAAACATTTACTTATTTATTTACTTTTGGCTGTATTGGCTTCCCAGGTGGCGCTAGTGGTAAAGGACCCACTTGCCAATGCAGGAGACATAAGAGATGCGGGTTCGTTCTCTGGGTGGGGAAGATCCCCTGGAGGAGGGCATGGCAACCCACTCCAGTATTCTTGCCTGAAGGGTCCCATGGACAGAGGAGCGCGGCAGGCTGCAGTCCGTAGGGTCACAAGGAGTCAGACACGACTGAAACAGCTTAGCACACACATGCACACTGCGTCTTCATTGCAGCACACGGGCTTATCTCTAGGTGAGGTGCTCGGGCTTAGCTGTCCCTTTGTTTTACCTTTCACTTTGAGTGTAGCTTCCCAGGTGGCTCGGCGGTAAAGAATCTGCCTGCCAGTGTAGGAGACGTGGGTTCGATTCCTGGGTTGGGAAGATCCCCTGGAGAAGGAAATGGCAACCCACTCCAGTATTCTTGCCTGAAGAATCCCAGGGGCAGAGGAGCCTGGTGGGCTACAGTCCATGGGGTTGAAAAAGCGCTGGACACGACTTAGCAACTAAACCACCGCCACTTATGATGAAGGTATCTCCAGACTTTTCGTTGAGCTCTTGAATATGAGCTGCACACACGGTGCCACCTCATCCCTAAATAGCCAGCCTGCAACACCTAGATGCTGCAGAACCTTTCCTCCTATAACCACAACTTCAGTATCACTCTTAACCTGACCATGGTTAGATTTCCCCATTACCCTCAAAATGTCTCTGATTTGTGTTCTAACTCAGAATCCAGCGAGGTTTCTCTCACTGCATTTGGTTGTCGTGTCTCTGTGGCCTCTTTTCAATCTAGAGCAGTTCCCCTGCCCCCTCATGACATTTAGGAAGTTGATGAGGTTCTTAACCTGGCCTCCTGGGGCGTGTGTGGATAACCGAGATTGAAGTCAGGATTGGACGTCTGTTTGCATATTCTGGAGACAGTGTCCAGCATTATCATCAAAGAGATCCATGACCCTTCTCCAAGGAAAGAGCAATTAGCCTTTATTGAATGTCTGCTGTGCGCCCTGTCCCAATTGCTTTCCGAGTATTAATTATAATTATATTAATTAAGTATTATAATTAATAATATTTTCCGAGTATTGTTTAATCTTCACAGCAACTCTGTAAGGAAAATACTATATTTATCCACATTTTACAGAGAGGGAAACTGAGGCCAAAACTAGTAAATTGCAGGCTGGTTCTACGGCCCCTGCTCTTCCTCTGTCATTTGGAGACCAGGGAGGGGGTTGGGGGGGACTGGACTAACCCTAACCCCACCCTTCCTCCCCCCCTCAGTGGATGACGTCCAGGTCTCTTGCTACCGAACACTGTGCAGTATCTACTCTCTGGGGACCACCAGGAACCCTTACGTGGAAAAGTAAGGAGAGAGATAGTTTGGAGCTGAGGTGGGGACTATCGGGGCTCAGGGACGTGAGGGCTCAGGAGAAGATGGGAGTGAGTGAAAAGCTGGGAGATCGTTTGTCTTCAGAAGACATGCGCACGGTGGCAACTGCAGTTCTTCAGTGTGGCCACGTGAGGGCGCTCAGAGGAAGGCCAGTGAAGGTGGTCACAGGCCCTTGGCACAAGGATGCTAGGTTATTCTCCACTGGCAGGGGGCACGCAGTAACTCTGGTGGCCCGCGGCAGCCAGGCATGCTGGGGGAAACTGGAGAGGGCGGCTGGCAGTGCCCAAATGGGCTCTCCTGAGCCCAGATCACCGATGGAGCAAGAGGACATTCAGGAAACCCAGGGAAATGGCTACATCGGTGGCCACTGGAGAATGGCAGCTCTGCTCCTAAGGGTTCTGGGAGAGGCATGTCTGTGGAGGACGGGACTGGGATCCAGGACTGGGCAGAGGGGGCTTGGACGCTAAGTACAGCCTTCTCTTCCAGATTGCGGCCAGCCCTGGGAGAGTGCCTGGCCCGCCTGGCAGCAGCCATGCCAGTGGCGTTCCTGGAGCCGCAGCTGAATGAATACAACGCCTGCTCAGTGTACACCACCAAGTCTCCCCGGGAGCGGGCCAGTAAGTGGGGTAGGGCTGGGGCGGCTGGCAAGGGTTGTCTTCCGCCCACACGGGGTCCAAGGAGACCCACTGTGAAGGTAGTGGGGTCCAGTCTGGGCCCTGAGGTGTTGAGGATTCCCCGGCTTGCGGGTGCTTCAGATTGGGGAACCCAGAGTTTATGGGGACACCAGTTTGTAGTATGGACACTGAGGTTGGGCCATGAGGAGTTGGCATGCCCTGACCCCCACCCTGTACCCCAGTCCTGGGGCTCCCCAACAGTGTGGAGGAGATGTGTCCCGACATCCCAGTGCTGGAGCGGCTCATGGCCGACATCGGGGGGCTGGCTGAGTCGGGCGCCCGCTACACGGAGATGCCGCACGTCATCGAGATCACGCTGCCCATGCTGTGCAGTTACCTGCCCCGCTGGTGGGAGCGCGGGCCCGAGGCACCCCCACCTGCCCTACCTGCCGGGGCCCCTCCACCCTGCACAGCTGTCACCTCCGACCACCTCAACTCGCTGCTGGGGAACATCCTGCGAATCATCGTCAACAACCTGGGCATTGATGAGGCCACTTGGATGAAGCGGCTGGCTGGTGGGTCTGGCGAGCGTGCAGGTCCAAAAAACTGGGGCCAGTGTCCTGGGACTCGGGTCCCTGGATCTCAGAGAGATCTCAGGGTCTGTGGTTTTCTGGGAATGGGAAGGAGTCAGATCTCGGTTTTCTCGGGATCACAAGGCCAGAGATCATTCCCAGGAGCCTGAATCTCAGGGTCATAGAGTTTGAGATAGATGCATGGCTCCTAGGAATCTTCCAGGCTGGATTTGGAATTTCTGGAGTCTTGGAAAGGGTTAGGAGCTGAGTCAGGAGGCTGAGTTCCTTATGCAAAGGGTCAGAGAACCAGGTCAAACATGGGGGTCCTTGATATGGACATTTAGGGTTCTGAGTCCAAGGTCAAGAAATGGGATTCCTGGTTCATAAGTTCCATGTCAGGGGTTGAGTTTGGGATCAGGGCCAAGCTAGAGATCAGACCTGGGGTCAGAGGCCAGAGAAGGTAAGAAGCCAGAGGTGTTGGTCAGAAATCATGTGGTGAGCTCCAGCTGGGTAGAGACCAGGTCAGAGGTTAAAGACTGGAGTGAGATGTCATGGGCTAGGATAGGGTATCAGGTTAGGATTCACTTGTTGGGGTCAGAGGTTAAGGACCTGTGTCAGGCTAGAGGGTCACAGTTTCAGGTCAAAGGTTATGGTGGGTGGGATGAAGATTCAGGAGCTATGTCAGAGGTCACAGTCAGGTCAGGCATGGGATCGTAAGCCGATACTGGGGTCAGACATGAGGGTCAGGCTGGGTTCAATGTTAGTTTCTAGGTCAGAGGTACAGGTTGGAAGTCAGGGATGGGAACAGAGGTCAGGGGTGGGATCAGAGGTCATAGATGAGGTGCTGGAGTCAGCAGCCGGCCAGCAGCCCATGCGCCCTGTCTGCTCCTGCAGTGTTTGCCCAGCCCATCGTGAGCCGGGCCCGGCCGGAGCTCCTGCACTCTCACTTCATCCCCACCATCGGGCGGCTGCGCAAACGGGCGGGAAAGGTGGTGGCCGAGGAGGAGCAGCTGCGCCTGGAGGCTAAAGCAGAGGCCGAGGAGGGCGAGCTCCTGGTGCGGGATGAGTTCTCTGTGCTCTGCCGGGATCTGTACGCCCTCTACCCGCTGCTCATCCGCTACGTGGACAACAACAGGTTAGCATGTCCCCAGCTGTCCCCCACACACCCCCAGCCTGGCCTCTGGCTTCCCTGGACTCCTTCTGACCTCTGGCCTCCGACTTGCTATATACTTGCAATTCCCACTTCATCCCACCCCACCTCCTGGACCCCCAGCCCCTGTTGCTTATGGACCAATAGAAGCCAGCCTTTGTTTGCTCCCCTTCTGCTCCTTTAAACCTCCTGAATCTGAGGCCCTGTGAAGGTTGCAGTGTTAGCCAGAAGGAGCCGTATTTCCTTCCTCCATCACTGGTCTCCATCCAGACCTCGCCAGCCTAATTTGCCCCAGAAACATGAGTCTTTGTAAAGGGCAAGCTCAGATATCAATCAATTGCTAAAACATCTCCCTGAAATCAGAGGTGCCATTTAAAGTAGTATGAAGTCTTAGGTGCAGCCAGATCCAGGGCTTGAACAAGTTTCAACTCCAAGTTCCATCTTGGTTGGAAAAGATGTGAAGGTTGTACCAGGGCTTTGTAAGAAAGGGCTCATGGATTGATTAGCTATGTCTGTCCCGGGAGCAGAAGCGCGTGGTAGCATGCATGCTCTATGTATCCTTGCGTGCTCATCTTTGTGCACATGAATGGGTATTGCTGCAGGATAGATTCCTAGGAGTAGGCGTGCTGGGTCGAAAAGTCTGGACGAGTAAAGCGAGGTATATTCAACACAGTATGAAATTGAACAGATTGTTGTAGCATGAATCTCACAAACATCAGGTTGAATGAAAGAAACCAGAAAATTTTAAATAGAGTACATATCATATCATCTTTTTATGTAACGTTCAAGAACAAAGATAATTCATGGTCTGGAAGCCAGGATAAGGATATCTTTCAAGAAGAGGATGGGGGCACAAGGTTACTTCTGGGGACTGGAAATGTTCTTTTTAAAAAAAAATTATTTATTTATTTGGGTGTGCTGGTCATAGTTGTGGCATGCAGGATCTTTAATTGTGGCATATGGGGTCTAGTTCCCTGACCAGGGATTGAACCCAGGCTTTCTGCATTGGGAGCATGGAGTCTTAGCCACTGGACCACCAGGCAAGTCCCTAGAAATGTTCTATTTCTTGACTTGGGTGGTGGTTACCCAAACCAAATGTGTTCACTGGACACTTTATACATATGTCATACTTCAATAAAAAAGGTTAGAGACAAAATTTTCAGAAATTGTCATTTATAATTTTTAAATCATCTGAATGGCCAGATTACCCTAGAAAGCTCTCACTCTCCCGTTGGAGTCTCTGGGTGCCCTCCCCTGAGATGTCTCCCTGCTGCCCCCTTCCCTGGGGGTCCCTGCCCTCATCCCTCACCAGCCCCTTCCTCTGCCTGCCCAGGGCACACTGGCTGACCGAGCCCAACCCCAGCGCGGAGGAGCTGTTCAGGATGGTGGGCGAGATCTTCATCTACTGGTCCAAGTCCCACGTAAGTCCCCACCCACCCGCCCGCCCCTCCTCTCTGGAACCCGAGCAGCTGCTTCCCAAAGAGGCCCTCCCCCACCCTGTCTGATCCCCAACACCGCCTCCCCTACCAGAACTTTAAGCGCGAGGAGCAGAACTTTGTGGTCCAGAATGAGATCAACAACATGTCATTTCTGACGGCCGACAACAAGAGCAAAATGGCCAAGGTGGGTACTTTGCTCTGGGAGGAGGACTTAGCCGGGAGGGAAGGGGGAACTGCCTCGGGCTTCCTAGCTGACTCCTCCTCATCCTGCCCGCCCTTCTCTTCCGGGTCACATTCCCTGAAGCCCTCACAGCAGCTCCTTCCCCATCCCTCTTCCGCCCCACCTCCCCCTTCTCTCAGCTCCATCCCCTTCCTCCTGGTTTTTTCCTTCCTCCCCCATTTCCCTCTTCTTTCTCCATCTCCGCCCTCCTCCCTACCTGCTTTCTCCTCCCCATCACCCAGCACCTCATCTTGCTCCATCCTCCCCACCTCCTTCTTCTACCCCAATTTCCTCCTCTCAACCTCTCCCACTTCTTTCCTCCTATTCCTTTATTCCACATCCCCACCTCCTTCCCTCTCCCCTTAGCCTTCCCTGAACTGCCCTCTAAAGGGCAAGGTCAAAAGGACAAACCCACCACCCTCAGCAAGGTCTGGAATTCCCCGGCTGGGGGATACACGTCAGGGTGGGGCAGGGGACCTGGGGTAGGGCAGACTTGGAGGGGCCCTGGGGTTCTTGGAGGGACTGAGGTAACACTTCTTGTCTCTGTCTGCACCCTGATGCAGCAGGCGGGAGATGTACAGGTCAGCCCCACGTCTGGGACCTTCTGCATGGCTCTTGGCTAAAACCCTCTACCCACCCGCCCCCAACCCCAGCCTCTGCTTTGCCTCCAGAAAACCCTTCCCCTGTTCCTTGCCTCTCAGCCTTGGCTTTCAGCCCCATCCTCTTTCTCTTGCTCCGCGCCTCCTCCCACTAACCGTTCCCTTCCCGACCCTCAACTGTTGGTAGTTTTTTTTAACTTTTATTAAAAAAAAAAAACACAAAACTCTCCTCTCAGCTTTCCCCAAAGCTTCAAAGCATCATGGACTGAGGTTCCAGGGAATGGGAATGGGGGTGCAAAAGGCACGTGCATGGTTGGGTTTAAGGCCTGGACTTGGGAATTAGAGTGACTCAGGTTAGAATCCTGCTTCTTGGCAGTGTGATGTTGGTCAAGTGTCTTACCCTTTTGAGCCTTTGAAGGCGTATGGTCGGTGGCCCCCGGCCCCAGAGCTCTGTGAGGACCCAGTGAGACGCCGCATGTGCTGGCACACGGGTCACACTCTGTATCACGAGCCGGCGTGGATGTGGCTCTGGCTGAAGCTTGCCACTGGGGCTTTTCATTGGCATGACTGGGGTGGCCCTGGCCGTGGGTCTGCACCCGAGGCTCCAGAACACGGCTCTGGGACTCTGTGCCCCGTGTTTCTGCTTCCAGATCTTTCTGGACCTGTCTTCTCTCTTGTATCTTCTGTCTTCCTGTCTCCTTGTTCATCTTAGTCTCTCAGTCCCTCTCTCGATCTCTTTCTTTCCACTTCCCTTGTCTCTTGGGACTCTTCCCTGTTCTGCATCTTCATTTCATTTTCAGGAACTCTGTCTGGGGCTCTGAGGTGGGGGTTGTAGGTGTATTGTAGGGGCAGGAGGGGTGTCCTAGTGAAAGTTCTGAGGGGATTCTGGGAGAAGAATCCAGAGGTTGTGGAAGCCTGGAATTGGGGGAAATCTGGAAGGATTTGGGATAGAAGCTGGGAATCTGGGATAGAAGCTTTGGTCCGTGAGACTCTGGGGTCAGGGCTCAGGGTCTGAAATGAAAGATCAGCAAGGTCTGGGGTGCAAACTGAGGCAGGCTCTGGGATCAGGGAGGGTCTGCCTAACATTCAGGTGAGGGGCTGGAGGGTGGACAGTGGTGGCAGGTTGGGACTGGGGCAGAGGCCAGGCTGGGACTTAAACTGGCACTGAGCCCCGTGTTCCCACAGTCTGGTGGCTCGGACCAGGAACGCACCAAGAAGAAGCGCCGGGGTGACCGGTACTCCGTGCAGACGTCGCTGATTGTGGCCACGCTCAAGAAGATGCTGCCTATCGGCCTGAACATGTGTGCCCCCACTGACCAGGAGCTCATCACACTGGCCAAGACCCGCTATGCCCTGGTGCCTGCTCAGCCCCTTTCTGGGAACTGCCAGGGTCCAACTCAGCACCCTACTGAGCCCCACTCAGCACCCCACTCAGCACCCCTACTAAACCCCCGTGATCCCCCAGAGGCCTTCTCTAGGACCCTCCTGAGTCCTTCTCCAGGACCCTGAGGGCTCACTGGGCCCTCTAGAATGCCCTGAACCTTCCTACAGGATGCTGAGGGCCCCACTCGGGATGTTGTCAGACCTCTGGATCCTAAGGACCCTAACTGGGACCCCCCTAGAACCCAGGAAGGCCACTAAGATCCCCCTAGGACCCAAAGACCACATCAAACCTTCAGGAACCCCACTGAACACCAATCCCACCTCGGCCAGAATCCTGAGAATCCCACCTGAGACACCTTAAGCCCCCTTGAGACTCCTCCAAGTCCTCTGCCAGGACCTGCCCAAGTCCCTTGGGACCCACAGAGCCCCTCATGATCCCACTGGCCCTCCTTTGAACCTCTGGATTCCCACTGGGCTCTCCACCTCACTCTCTCTTTTCCTCAGGACCCTGTGGATCTCTCCCGTTGGAGTCTGTTAACACCCAACTGAGCCCCAAAGACTCTTAGGGGCCCAGTGAGCACCCTGTGACCCTAAGTAGCCTCCAGGATCCTAATGACTTCTTCCCTAGGCTCAGAGAGAGACTGAGACCCCTTCTAAGCCCTCTGGGACCCCAAAGAGGCTCCTGGGGCCCCTTTTATCCATTATATGGGAACTCCCCCCTAGATCCTTTCAGCCTCAGGGACCCAAGAAGTCCTCCCAGGATCCTGCCCCAAGACCCTTAGAACCTCCCCCAGGACCCTGCTAAGCACCCTGAGGATCTACTAATCCCCAGGACCCTGAAGACCACTGATTCTCCACCGATATCACAAGCATTTCCTTTCCCAGAACCCTAAAGCCTCCTTCCCTCAGGACCTCAAGCTTTTCCTAGGACCTGTAGAGGTCTGCTGGACCTGTTGAGGCCTGCTGAAATCCCAAAGAGCCCTCCTGGGCCCTTCTGACCCCTTAACTTGGTTCTTGAGCGCCCCCTCTCCTGGGATCCTAAAGAACCCCCACCCTACTGATCCTTCCTTTAGTGTCTGTGTGAACCCCACCGGTGACAAGTGATTTGCTGGACCCTCTTGACCTCTGATGACCTTGCTGTCTCTTATAATCCCCCTCACCTAACTCTGATTTTCAAAAACTCCCTGCCCATCTCCCACTTACTCCCAGCCCCACTCTGACCCTCTTCTGACCTCCTTTTCTGATCTTTAAGGATATCTTCATGTCAACTCCTACCTCCTCTCATACCCCAACGAGGCCCCTCTAATCCTGATTCTTCAAGGTGCCTTCAGTGGCCATTCGGACTCCTCTCTGACCATTCCTGACCTCTGGATCCTTTTCATTTCTCTTGAATCCTCTCTTGGATCTTGAGGTGGTGGGGCTAGAGGGAAGAGGGTTGTAGGACGAGGAGGATGCTGGGCCCTCCGGAGTGACCCAGCCTGGCTTGTCTCTCCAGAAAGACACAGATGAGGAGGTCCGGGAATATCTGCAAAACAACCTTCACCTTCAGGGAAAGGTACGCCTCTGCCGCCTCAGTCTGCAACTGAAAGGGGCGCGTCAGGATAATAGCAACAGCCACAGCCAGCTTTTGAGCCCTTACATCGGTGCCAGGCATCGAAAGAAGGACCTTAACTCATACTCAATCCCTCAGTGAATCATCATGGCATTGAATCGTGGGGCGGGGGCGGGGCCCTCCGAGAAGCCCGGCTGAGGGAGGAGGGAGCGCGCAGGGGAGAGGCCTCATGCCGGACGATCTTCCTCCTCTCAGGTCGAAGGCTCCCCTTCTCTGCGCTGGCAGATGGCCCTGTACCGGGGCCTCCCGGGCCGCGAGGAGGACGCTGACGATCCGGAGAAAATCGTGCGCAGAGTCCAGGAAGTGTCCGCCGTGCTCTACCATTTGGAGCAGGTGTCTTACTGCTGAGTGGTCAAAACTTGGTCTCTGGGCGGGGCCTGGGGCGGGCCTTGAGCCTGTGGGCGGGGCCTGCGGGTGAACCGCGGGCCTCTGGGCGGGGCAAGGGGCGGGTCTTGAATCCTGTAGGTGACGGGCCTTGAATTTTACAACGAGACTTAGAATGGAGGCTTTGATATGGGAATCAGACATGGTGCGCAATGTTGGGCCTAGGGACAGCGCCGGGGCAGAACTTTGGGTCTGAGAGTCAGGCCCGGTGGAGACGCCTTGACTCTGTGGGCAAGACCTTGGGCGGGTCTTGCGATTGGGGCGGGGCCTATGAGGGAACTAATTGGTCTGCAAGCCGAGAATAGGTCAGAACTTTGACTCTGTTGGCGGAGCCAGGGTGTTCCTTCGGCCCTGTGAATCGTCCTGAATTTGGACTGGGCACAGATGGGCATTTTCACTCAGAGCTGGAAGTGGGAATCAGACCAGGGGCAGAATCTGGAGCCATGACACATAATCCCGCCATCAGATCGAGCATCCTTACAAGTCCAAGAAGGCCGTGTGGCACAAGCTCTTGTCAAAGCAGCGCCGGAGGGCAGTAGTCGCCTGTTTCCGCATGACCCCCCTGTACAACCTGCCCACGTAAGACACCCCGCCTCCAATGGGGGAAGGGAGCCTAAGCCTCCTTGGAGAATGGGTGGGTGAGGAGGAGAGAGGATGGGGTGCGCACCCAGTGGGGTCTTGCGAAATGGTTAGGGGAGGCGGGCTAGGGACGTGCATGGGGAAATCTTGCTGACGCCTCGAATCTTCCCCTGCGAAGGCACCGGGCCTGTAATATGTTTCTGGAGAGCTACAAGGCGGCGTGGATCCTGACGGAAGACCACAGTTTTGAGGACCGCATGATAGATGACCTTTCAGTGAGCTGGGGCCTGCCTGGGAGTGTGGGGGCAGATGGGTAGGGCTGGGGCCCACCTCCAGGGGTCACCCTTCACACTGAGCGCTATGGGAGCAGGGGCCCCTGGCTTGGGCAGAACCAGGGGAGGGTGCAGGATGTGGAAGAAGAGAATAAAAACAGTCTAGCAGGGCTTAATGGGAGACAGGTGGGGACTCTGGAAGCCCCTACCCAAAGCCCCACTCCTCCCTCCAGAAAGCTGGGGAGCAGGAGGAGGAGGAAGAGGAAGTGGAGGAGAAGAAGCCAGACCCCCTGCATCAGCTGGTCCTGCACTTCAGCCGCACCGCCCTGACTGAAAAGAGGTGAGACCCTTCCTGGGTCCCCAAGAGGGACCCACTACCTCTCCCCACCCCAATCCTTGCTCCTCAAGAGAGAACCTGTGTGTCCTGGGAAGGGGGGACACCCACAGCTGATCCTTTAATGTCATTTAACTAGAACAAGCAGAGTCGCCTTGTACCACTGTGCAGACTGGGCACTTCACAGGGACATCTCTTCTGAAGGGTTCACGTCACACGCAATATCAATTGAGGCTTATTCTAGAAGAAAATGTCTTGTTCACATAAAATCAGTATATTGCAGTATATTATATGGGTGAGGTCAATATATTGTGATGCATTTCCAACAGATGTCAGTGAGGAACAGGGCACTTCTAATTCAGACAAAAGCTTCGTATGAGCCAATGGCAGTCTTGGGAATAAATAGCAGTAATAAGGGCACTGCTGCCAACGGTAACAACAGGCAGTATTTATCAAATGCTTTTCATGTGTCAGGCATCATGTTAAAACACGTGACAGTGAGATCCTCTCACTTCATCTTCACACTAGGAGATAGATATTATTATCAACTTTGTGTGTCTGGATGAGGAAATGAGGCACAGAGATTTGTTTTTCTCACCAAGTCAGGAGATAGAGAGTCCTGGGCTGGGCAGTGGCATAGTGACACTGACAGAGACCCAGGCTCAATCGGGATTTCTGCCCTGCCATTCTAAGCTGTTGCCTCATAGCTACAAAATGGATGCTGAACCTCCAGACATCATGACTACATGTCAGACAGAAAGGAGAAAGGCTTTCCTCTAAGGAAAACCCAAATCTTTTTAGCCAAGGAACACTCTTCATGGTGGGCTTAGGCACATGGCCCATTGGCTAGAATTCTGACATCAGGCTACCACCAGCTGTGAGGGAGACTGGAAAGCCAAGTGTTCTGTTTTCTATTCTCTGGGAGAGCAGTGACTCTGGAGTTAGACTCTTCAGGTTTGAATTCCAGTATAGACTTTGTGACATTGGCCAAGAAAATTATTTGTGCCTCAGCTTCCTCATCTGTATAATGGGACTAGTCATATAGTTGACCCTTGAACAATGCAGGGGTTAGGGGCACTGATGCTGAAGCTGAAGCTCCAGTACTCTGACCACTTGATGTGAAGAGCCGACTCATTGGAAAAGACCATGATATGGGAAAGATTGAAGACAAAAGGAGAAGGGGGCGGCAAAGGATGAGATGGCTAAACAGCATCACCGACTCAATGGACGTGAATTTGAGCAAACTCCAGGAGATAGTGAAGGACAGGGAAACCTGGTGTGCTGCAGTCCATGGGGTCTGTTAAGAATCGGACACAACTTAGTGGCTGAACAACAACAAAGGGGAACTAACCCTTCACACATTTAAAAATTCATGTATAACCTTATAGTTGGCCCTCCATATCCATGGTTCTCCATCCATGGATTCAACCAACCATGGATCATGTAGTACTTTAGTAGTATTTATTGAGGGGAAAAGACCCCACATATAAGTGGACTCATGCAGTTCAAACCTGTATTGTTCAAAGGTCAATTCTATATCTACTTAGTTGGATTATTATGAGAATTAATGTTATTATGTACCAACACTTAGAATAGAGACCAACCTAGAGTAAACTCAATGGGTGTTGGCCATTACTTCTGCTATCATTAGTATTATAAAGGAGACGCAAGGAAGTGGTTAATCATAGTTGTCAGGTGAGCCAACCAGTTGTCAGGTGGCAAGATAGCCCCAAAAGCTCCAGGGTTCCATCACACCATCACAACAATCCCAGTGGAAAAGGAGCACTTCTATCAATAGCTTCAGCAAAACTCCCAGAATGAATTCCACTGGACCAGCGTGGATCACATGACCATCTCTTACTTATTATTGTAGTCAAGCAGATAGAAGGTAGCAATTGGCTCAGCCTTGATCACATGCCCAGTCTGGCAATGGAGAGCCTACCCCATTGGCGCCACACAGCCTGAGAATGGGGAGGACTGACTTTCCAAAGGAAATCTGGAGGCGCTTATAAGATGGAGTTCCTCCATATTGGGTCCTGACTGTCTCCCCACTTACTTCCTCAGCAAACTGGATGAAGATTACTTGTATATAGCGTATGCTGATATCATGGCTAAGGTGAGGCCCTGCCCCCATCTGGGGCAGGTTCCCTTCCCTCCTCTGCCCCCCAGCTGCAATGCCTGTCCACTGAAAGGGCTGGGACTGGACTGGGATATCTTTTCTGTTCACCATCATCTCTAACTGATGCCCCGTCCCCAGAGCTGCCACCTGGAGGAAGGAGGGGAGAACGGCGAAGCTGTAGAAGAGGAGGTTGAGGTTTCCTTCGAGGTAGGTGGGATCAAGTAGTTCCAGAAGAAAGGGGTGGGAACCCTGACTCCATCATGCCCCATTCATTCAGCGTGTGTTCACAGAGCAATGCTGTGGGCCCAGCCCTGGGCTGGGTGATGTTAGGTACACAGCCGTGACCAAGCCAGTCCACTGGGGAGACAGCTACATCAGGCAGACAATAAGAGCATCGAGTATCCATGGTGGTGATGAGGGGAGCTAGGCAAAATGGTCCTGGCAGGAAGAAGGAGGCACAAGCAGTGGGGTCAGGGTGGGAGAAACCAGGGAAGTTCAGGGGATCATGGGGACCGTGGCTAGACACCTGATCCAGCCTGGGGGGAAGGGCTTCAGGGAAGGCTTCTCAGAGGAAGGGATGTCCGCAGAGAAGGATAAAAGAAATGTGCCAGCTGAAGAAAAAAGAGGAAAGTGTTCCAGGTAGGGGCACAGCATAAGCAAAGGCCAGACAGTGAGACAGCAGTAAATGCAATGAGCCCATCCTTTCATTCATTAAGGTGATCAGCAAGCATTTCCCCGAGTTTCTCAACCTTTTTTGTGTCAGGGTCCCCTTGGCATCTGGCGAATCTTTTCTTAGGATCATGTATTTATGTTCAGAAAATATTTATTTGGCTGCATTGTGTGTTAGTTGTGGCTTGAGGGATCTTTGTTGGGTCATGTAGGGTCTTTCATTGCAACGCATGGACTCTCTAGTTGTGGCTCAGTAGTTGAAGCACTCGGGCCCCAGAGCACATGGGCCTCAGTAGTTTCGACACCCAGGGTCTCTGGTTGTGGCTCAGGCTCAGTTGTGGCCTGTGCGCTTAGTTGCTTCACAGCATGTGGGATCTTAGTTCCCTAACCAAGGACTGAACCCATGTCCCCTGCATTGCAAGGAGGATTCTTAACCACTGGACCACCAGCGAAGTCCCTCAGAATAATGTATCTAAGTGTACAAAATGAATTCATAGCAGAAGAAATGAGATATTAAAATAGTTACTAAAATATTATTTTAAAATTTTGTGATACAGTAATATCTGTACTTGTTTATGAATCTACCAAATAACAAGAACTAACAGTGGATCCAGTAGCTACTGTAATTGATAAGTGGTGATGAACCTAAGTGACATTTCAAGATGTCTTCAAAAATAATGTGGTATGCAAACATCTATGATTCTGATGGATGACACAACCACAGATTCTGCTACCATTGCCATGACTTATGACCTCATCTATAATGGAAGGAAATGCTACATTTCAGCCAGAGGCTGGGAAACACAAACATAGACCTTCCCCCCGCCATCCGCGTTCACAGATCCCTGGGATTTTATCCACTGACCCCTTGAAGGTGTGTGGGGCCATGTTATGACCACTCCAGGCCCAGTCCTGTGCTCAGTGCAGGAGACAAATCACAGATCTAAATCCCAGGGGACAGAGGAGCTTACAGTTGAAGGAATGAGCCAGGGGATGTGGCTGGATCAGGACGAGCAAGCGTGAGGGCAAGGCTGTGAGGGGGAGAGGCTGGGCTGGTGGGCCTGGATTCACTCGGCAATGTGGGCCGGGCTCTGCTGCAGGAAAAAGAGATGGAGAAGCAGCGTCTCCTGTACCAGCAGGCGCGGCTGCACACCCGGGGGGCTGCAGAGATGGTGCTGCAGATGATCAGCGCCTGCAAAGGTGCCCTCCGTGTGCATTTGGCTCCCCCCGAGTACACCCGTCCTGTCCTAGCCCGCCCAGCCCCTCTGGACCCAGCAGGCACACTCTCCCACCCCTCCTGCATGTGGTTTGCCCTCTTGTCTTGCAATTTCTCACTAATTCCTTCAATCCTGATCACCCCTGCCCACACACCCTTGCACACTCCTCTGATCAACCTTGCACACTCCTCTGCCCAGTTCTCTGACATTCCCCCCGGGGTGGCTGTTTTCTGGTGGGCGGAGAGCACTGATTCCAAATTGAGCAGACCATTGTTTGCCCCCCGCGGTGCCTCCCTGCAACCCGTTCCCCCCAGGAGAGACAGGCGCCATGGTGTCCTCCACCCTGAAGCTGGGCATCTCGATCCTAAACGGAGGCAATGCTGATGTGCAGCAGGTAACGAGTGAAGGGACTTGGGAGGGCTAAGAGGGCTGGGAGGTTCCTGTGTGACTCCCAGGTCCCTCACTCCTCCCACCCTTCTGCAGAAAATGCTGGATTACCTGAAGGACAAGAAGGAAGTTGGCTTCTTCCAGAGTATCCAGGCACTGATGCAAACCTGCAGGTGGGCTCTAGTGCACATATTATTTAAAAAAAAAAAATGTTATCTACTTATCTTTGGCTGTGTTGGGTCTTTGTTGCTGCACAAGCGTTTCTCTAGTTGTGACAAGCAGGGGCTACTCTCTAGTGGCGATGCGTGGGCATCTGACTGTGGTGGCTTCTCTTGTTGCCGAGCACGGGGCCCTAGGGCCTGTGGGCTCCAGTAGTCGGAGCACATGGGCTCAGTAGTTGCGGCACACGGACTTAGTTGCCCCAAGGCATGTGGGACCTTCCTGGATCAGGGATCCAACCCATATCTCCTGCATTGGCAGGCAGATTATTAACCACTGGATCACCCCACTGAGCCAACAGGGAAGCCCCCCTAGTGCACATCTTTCATTAAGCTGAGTCCCCAGTCCTGGTACCACCTCCAGTTCTAGTTCTGTTCTCTCGGTTCCAGGAACAGAGACCCACTCAGGCCAGCTCAGATAACAGGGAGTTTATTATAAGAAGTCACATGGAACAATAAAGGAGGCAAAATGCCGCAGACTTTAAGAATGAGTTATGTTAAGGATCCAGATAGCTGGAAGGTAGTTGAGACTTCAGGGGCACTCAGGCAGCAGGGACTTGGGGCTCTTTCTGATGACCCCTGTTCCTGTGGCTCCAGTGCTGTCTACTTTCGCTCTCCTCTTGTGGTTGACTGCCTTTCACTGCCTCTCTGAAGCTTTTGCTAATTGATGGTTTCTGTTTCCTTCTGATTTCAGCTTTTATGTATTTCATCCTTGCCCCACCTTACCCCACAGCTGCTACTGCATAGCTTCTATCAACTCTTAGTTTCTGCTTCCTCTCGATTTCAGCTTACTCTCTCTACCACCTCCCCCCATCATGGGGAGGGCTGCCAGGCTCTGGAATAGAGGAGGGCAGAGGCCTCAGCGCATCTTCACCATCTTTCCTTTCTTTCCCTCAGTGTCCTGGATCTCAATGCCTTCGAGAGACAGAACAAGGCAGAGGGGCTGGGCATGGTGAATGAGGATGGAACTGGTGAGGCCCTTTTGGGCTTCCCTCTCCCTGGGGGCATCCCCTTCCTTCAGGATCTACTCCCTCCTCCAACATTGCCCAGAGCTCCCTTGTCGCCTACACACCCTCCCTCCCCAAGAGCATCCTCAGGTTCCCCCTCCTGCAGTGGTCCCAGTCCTGCCCTGCTCCCATTCCTCCAGAGTCTCCCTCCCCCTGGTCCCACCCTTGGGTGTCCTTCTGTGTTCTCTCACCCATCGCCACATGGATCCCACCCTCCACATGCCCCAAGTCTCCAGCCCGGGTTGCTGTTCTCTCATTAATGTCCCTAATCCAGTTAATTGAGTCTCCTCTTTGCTGTGTTGTGACGTGTCTAACCTTTCTGCCCTGATCCTTGCCTCCTGCCTCTCAATCTCTACCTGTCCATTCTCTCTTTCTCTTCCCTCTTCTTTCTTCCATTCTGCTTTCACCATCTTCTTGTTCTCTTCTTTGCTTCCTTGCTCCTTTTTGCTCTTTATCTCTATGGGTTGTTTCTCTCTCTATGTCTTCAATCCTGACCATATCACTGTGTGTTTTTTTCCTGTCTCTCTGTCTCCTTCTGTCTTTCTTTTTCCTTCTTTTTCTTCTGCTTCTTCCTCCCATCCTGTTGGCTGCCTCAGTCATCAACCGCCAGAACGGTAATTCCCGGAGCCCATTCCTTGCTATGCTGCTGCCACCCCTCCCTTCTAACCCCCAACCGCCCCCCTCCACCTGGTGGCTGAGGATCTGGGACATCCAGGGGAGGGAGGTAGCATGCCGGCGGAAAATCTTGAGATCAGGGCTCTAGAGACCAAGAGTCGGGTCCCAGATTAGCCACTAACAACACATGGAACTATGAATAAATCGCTTACTTTATGTAAGCTTGTTTCCCCATGTGTAAAATAGAAGCAAGAGAAGATGGCAAAGATCCTTTTCCGGCTGGATGTTGTTGGAGTTCCAGACCCAGATTCGCAGTCCCGAGGTGGGGTGAACCCCACTCCCACATACCCGGCTCTCTGCACCCGCGACCCCAGATTGATCGAGTCTGCTGTTCCCATCCACCAACCGGATTGGTTGCCCCCAAGCATCCACTCTGATTGGTGTGCGTGCCTCCTCTGCGCCTGCTCTGGTTGGCCCGAACATTCACTATCTAGCTTTCCCCTCGCTTGTCCCGCCCCTATAGTCTACAGTGATTGGCTCCTTTCAGATGCCCGTTCTGATTGGTCCATATTTACACTCCTCCCCCTCTGCTTTTCCTGGATTGGCTGCGTTTAAGACATCTGAGCCAATTGGCTTTCGACCGCATCTCCTGCTCATTTCTCTCCTGCACGTAGCCTTTGCGTGAAAGTGACTTCAACCCCCATAATCTATTAACCGCCCCCCCGCTCCGCAGTCCTGGAGGGGAGCTGAGGGAGGTATCAGTAGCCCAAACCTCTTCTAGGTCGACAGACACTCTTGGATGTCACACAAGTGGTGACATCGAGGAGACACTGATACTGTATAAAGACATTTGAGGCCCAGCTTCATGACTCGGGGCCCCTCAGTCTCCTTCTGCTGATGTCCTGGACTCTGAGGTTGGGACTTACGGTGTCATGGATTCCCATGGCCCTCATAGTGTCTTTAAAATGGTGGCTGCTGCTCCCTGCGCACCTGCTTTTTGTGCATGTGTGTGCAGTGTGCATGGGCCGTGTGCACACTTTCTGGTGTCTTCGCGCATCTGATGTCTTCTGGACCATGCCTTACCCCCTTCTTCCACCCAGGAGAGAAGGTCATGGCAGACGATGAATTCACCCAGGACCTGTTCCGATTCCTGCAGTTGCTCTGCGAGGGTCACAATAATGGTGAGGAGGAAAGGAGGGTGAGGTGGAGAAGGGCAAGGTCTGCGATGTGTCTGGAAGGGTTGCCTGAGTTAACCTCCAGTCCCATTCTCCCCTGATCAGTGATGACCTCACCACCCTTCCAGACCCCACAGTCCTTCATTCTTTACTTTCAGCCAGTGTCAAGCCCTGTCTGCCCACCTTCCTAAATCTCTCTTGAATTTCAGAAATCCAGCCACTTTGTTTCACTTTCACCTCCTCTAACCAGTCCAATTCCCCCAAAGCAATCTGCCAAAACCCAATTTGGCCAAAAATCAATTTTCACACATGAGCAACTCACCACATGCCATTTTCCCACAGGCATTTTGCAGCAGCTGGCAAAGTTCAGTAAATGCGGTGGATTTCCTTTAACTCTGGGTCTGCAGAGGGAGAAATTGCCTGGCATTTCTAAATGAATCTCTTAGAACCACCTATTAATTTTGCTTATAAAATACTTTGCCAGGAGGAAGTCTCACATTCTCTTGCCTAACTTAAACAAGTTTGAGTTTCCACAACTTTTGTTCTGGTTCAGACAATATAACCAGATGAAAGATGACACAGCAATTTAATTAAATACATCACTGGTGAGAAAATGACACCTCACGTGGCACACAGTGTACAACGTTAAAGGAACAGTTTGAAATTCTGAACAGCAAACATCCCACCCAATGCAGTTTCCTATGACAAACATGTGCAGTCTCGAAGTTGTGGTTATAACACTTAGCAGGTGATAAGAAACCACAGACTGCCCAGAAATTAACCTTCATGACAAGAATGGGAGTGATTCTAAACCTAACTTCCATAGAACCTGCACCCTACTTGGCTAGCATTCTTTAAGGTAACTGGTAAACAACTTTAATTTTCACTCTTTTCAACAAAAGATAAAGCATGAATCATTGTTTCCACAGCTAGTTTTCCTTCAAGTTCTGTTACATACCTTAGTGCCAAATGACTAAGGTTTTCTTTCTTTAACGAAGGTGGAATCAGTCTTTGGGATTTAAAATGAATTTTCATCCCTGGGTCTGTGACTTTTTGGAAATAAGAATGTTCTCTCAGTGAAATTTCTTTCTCCCACCAAATCTGCCATCCAGCCTTCTGCCCAAATTTGTGGATTCATAAACCAGTCTAGTCGAATAAATGTTTGAAATATCTTTCAAATCTTAGAGGCTTTGCATGTTTTGAGTGTTCAGTGTCATTCAGAGCAGACAAAAGCCGGGGAGTTGTAGCTAACCATTTAGGCTTATGTTCTGATTTAAATGAACACAGAAAAAAGAATTAGAAAACAAGGTTGGTGGGAAAGCCTATCAATTTGCTTATAAAATCTTGAATGTCTGAGTAGACTTTTCGTCTATCACATGAAACCAGGCAGAAGGACATTCAGACTGAAATAGTGATTGTGAAGTGTTCAGAGGGAAGTCAGGTAGAAGTAAAACTTCAGGAGAAAAAAATTCCAAGAGGCTGTTGAAGCCATCCTGGGCAACACATTGCTATAACAGCAAAAGGATTTAACTGAAGTTTGTGTTCATTGCCTTGATAATCTGATGAATTGGTCATTTGACAAATGGGTCTATAGAAGCTGTTCTCAGACTCAAGTGTGCCTAGGATTCACCTGGAGGCCTTGTTAAAATAGAATTTTGGACCCCATCCCAAGCCTTTGATTTAGTAATTCTGGGATGGAGCCCAGGAATTTGCATTTCTGACAGGTTTCTGGGAGATGATGACTCTGCTAGTCTGGACTGGTGCTTTGAGAATCACTGCTCCAAAGCGCAACTCTTAACCTCAGCACTCTCTTTAAGGCCCCTTAAGAACCGCTGTTGTTGGAACTTGCCAGTGATTCAGTGGTTAAGACTCCGTGCTTCCAATGCAGGGGGTGCAGGTTCCAGCCCTGGTCTGGGAACTAAGAGTCCACAAGCTGCTGTTGTTTATTGAGCACTTAACATACCTGTTCTAAATTTAGAACAGAGCAGTGTTCTAAATTCATTATATATACTAACACATTAAAATCTCAGGACAGCTTGATAAAGTAGGTCTATTGTGACCACCATGTTACATATGGGAAAATCAAGACACAGTCTGCCACACAGAGAGGTCACACAGTGAGAAATTTGAGCAGCCAATGCCTACTCATCTTTCAGGTCATAGCTCAGAGGTCCTCTCCTCCACGAAGCCCCCCATGACCACCCAGTCTGAGTCAGGCAGCTCCTCTGGGTTCCTCCAACCCCCTGAGCTTCCTCCATCACAACCATGATCATCATAATTATTATTCCAGAACTTCTCAACCACACACTGAAGAAGGGAGAATGGTTTAATAAGCCCCCAAGTAGCCATCACTCAGCTCAAATTATAAGCTTTCTGCCATAGAACGTTTTTCAAATAGTGGGAACTGACTCACTAGGTGGTTGTGAATCAAGTTTATCACCGAGATTCTCATTTCTAATTGCACATTGGTATGTCTGGGGAGCTTTGCAAGACACTAACGCCCAGTTTTCACCCCAGATAGTCTAATTTAATTGGTCTGGGATGAGTTATGAGCATTGGGAATTTTAAAATTCTCCAGGTGTCTCTAATGTGCAATCAAGGTTGGGAGGTTAAGAATATACATTTAGTGCATTGAGATCAGAATTCTTTCTAGTTAAATAGTACAGGGCACAAAATAGCAGAATGCATGGCACATACTGGGGTTCTCAGGTGGTGCTAGTGGTAAAGAACCCGTTTGCAATGCAGGAAACACAGGAGACTCGAGTTTGATCCCTGGGTTGGGAAGATCCCCTGGAGGAGGGCACGGCAACCCACTCCACTATTCTTGCCTGGAGAGTCCCATGGACAGAGGAGCCAGGCAGGCTACAGTCCACTGGGTCACAAAGAGTCAGACATGAATGAAGCGACAGCATGCGTGCATACATGGCACATAGTAAGGGTGTGTGAAACTACTGGTTCAGGTATATGTGAATGTCAGATTAGACAGCCCTCCTGGGCCTCAGTATAAACATGTACTGTATTTCCTACTGTGGGTTGCAGTTAGAAAAGATTGAAAAATTACCGCATGGCAATAGAAACTTCACAAGGGCAGAGACTTTGTTTTCTTTTACTCCTGTATCCCCAGGGCCTTGAACACTGCCTGCATATGCGCTAAGTCACTCCTATCATGCCCAACTCTTTGCAACCCTATGGACTGTAACCTGCCAGGCTACTCTGTCCATGGGATTCTTCAGGCAAGAATACTGGAGTAGGTTGCCCTGCCCTCCTCCAGGGGATCTTCCCAACCCAGGGATCAAACTTGAGTCTCCTGTGTTTCCTGCATTACAAGCAGGTTCTTTACCACTAGCGCCACCTGGGAAGCCCTGAACAGTGCCTGGCACAGAGTAAATGCTCAGTAAATTTATAGTACTGAAGTATAAGTGACCAATCTTCATCTATCATTGCATAAATGATAAATATATAAACAAATATAAATATATAAACAAATATATATTGACTAAATGAACAAATGAATGACAGATGCTTATCTCCTCTGCTTCTCAGTAGCTGTGCAATAAATTTTTTTTTGAGAAATGAATGAATAACCAATCTTCCATCTCTCCAGCACATAGTAGGCATTCAGTAAAAAAAAAAACAAACTTGTGAATGGCTAAAGGTTGAATCTCCATTTCTCCCTGCTGTATTATAGATGCTCAGTATATATTTTGGGGGGAAAATGAATAAATGATTGACCTTCCACTACATCTGGCACATAGTAGGCCCGCAATAAATATTTATTACACAAAATGGATAAATGATCCTCCATCTTCCTCTAACACATAGTAGGTACTGATAAAGAGTTATTAAAGAAATGATTATGTGCTTTCTGACATACAATAGGCACTCCATAAATATTTATTGCATAAATGAATAAAGGACCCACTGTCCATCTCCTCTAGCACGTGTCCATCTCCTGGAGCTCAATGAATGAATAACTTTTCATCTCCCTAGATTTCCAAAATTACCTACGGACACAGACAGGGAATACAACCACTATTAACATCATCATCTGTACCGTGGACTACCTCCTGCGGCTGCAGGTGAGGCTGTGAGGCCGTCCAGGTGTGACCTGGGCAGGGAACTGTTGGGCCATAGCTGGCCCCAGCAGCTGCTCACACTGCGTCTACCCGCCAGGAGTCCATCAGCGACTTCTACTGGTACTACTCCGGCAAGGATGTCATTGAGGAGCAAGGCAAGAGGAATTTTTCCAAGGCAATGTCGGTGGCTAAACAGGTGTTCAACAGCCTCACCGAGTACATCCAGGTAGGGTTCGCTCTCTGGGGGCAGGCGGGGCAGTCTCGCACCCCTCGCCCTACCTGGTGCTCACGTAGAACCTTTGCCACCCAGGGCCCCTGCACTGGGAACCAGCAGAGTCTAGCGCACAGCCGCCTCTGGGACGCCGTGGTGGGATTCCTGCACGTGTTTGCCCACATGATGATGAAGCTCGCGCAGGTTCGGGCCCCCCCGTTCTTCATCCTAATGCCTCTGGACACCCCCTAACTGGCACGTTTACAAGTTTTGCCCCCTCAGTTTTCCACCCCAGGGTTCCCAGCGGGTTCCAGACGGGTCCCATCTTCCTTCTGGATGGGCCTTCTGCATGACCTCGCCTCCTCCCCTCCACCGCCAATCGGCTGGTTATCCATCTATAGTTCCATTGTTCTGCGCTTGGGCCCCGCCCCCTCTGGCCCAGAACTCCTCTATGGTTGGTTGGTGTTCACACCAGTGGGATGGATCATCAGCCGATTGACGGTGGAGGGGAGGAGGCAAGGTCATGCGGAAAGCCCGTCCAGAAGGAAGATGCTGAACCAGTCTGGAACCGGCCGGGAACCCTGGGGTGGGAAATTGACTGATGGGGATAGGAAAAGGGTTGGCGTCTAGATCTGGGCCTGAGGCTGAAGCAGTGTTTTGGTTCTTTATTCTGCTTGCGGCAGATGACTCCTATCCAGTGCATCCATGATGTAAGGTCCCTGTCGAGCCCCATCTCTAGCATCTTCGTGCTCCCACCACCCCGACCCCTTTGCAGTCTTGTCAGTGTCTCACAAACATCTTGTCCGTTTGCTCTGCTTCTGTCTGGTAAACATATTTCAAGGCTGCCAAATGCCCTGCAGGAGGGCTCAGCATCTGAAAGGGCACCATCCAGAACCTACACATCCTAAGTAAATACATCGATGTGTTTATTCCAGTAGTTTTCCAGCAGGTGGCAATATTCTATATTTTATAATTTCCCAACAGGAAGAGTCTTGAGGAAGGGACGCTTTTTCTAATGTACTCAAAGGTGCCACAGGGGCTGGCAGAAACCCTGTCTGGTGTCATCTGACCTTTTGAAAGGAGTTGAATTTAATTACACAGTTTCTCAGTGTGAGTGAGTTGAAGTCAAGCTGTTGTAATCTTAAAACTCTAGAGAATACTGGTATCTTTGTAGAGATTTCCAAATCTTACAGAATTAATTCATCAGCCATAGCCTAAGTTACATTGCAAAAGCTAGAAATCCAATGCAAAGTAGTGGCTTACCAAAAAAAAAAAAAAAAAAAGAAGAAGAAGAACTTATCAGCTCACATCACAGATCAGATCATATCCAGGGTCTAGAATGCTGTTAGTAGAAATGTCTGTCTCCTCTCTGGTTGCATTATCAAGCAGGCACTTCCCAGGGGCTGGAAAGAATGGTGTCCTGGTGAGCCCCTCTAACAGCTTCAGAGGGGAAAGAACCCCTCTTTAGCTCCAAGAAAAGAGTTGCCATACTCTTATTGGACTACAGAGTCACATGCCCATTCCTGAACCAATCACCCTGGTCAGGGAAAAGAAAGTTCTGATTGGCCAGACGTGGTCCAATACTCACCCGTAGAACCAGGAAGGTGAGTTTAGTCCTATATTCTCTGAGAGCAGGATTGTTGAATCAATTAAGTAGCTGTGTCTTGGGCAGGCACACACCACAGGCACTCACCAGGATATGAGATCCTGGAATGTTGGAATCTTTGAGTCAGAATGCAGAGCTTTGGAATCATGGGAAAGTGTTAAGATTAGAGGGCTTTTTCCCAGGTGGCACTAGTGGTAAAGAACCCTCCTGCCAGTGAAAGTAGACATAAGAGATGTGGGTTTGATCTCTGGGTTAGCAAGATCCCCTGGAGAAAGAAATGGCAACCCACTCCAGTATTCTTGCCTGGAGAATCCCATGGACAGAGGAGCCTGGCGGCTACGGTCCATAGAGTTGCACAGAGTCAGGCACGACTTAAGCAATTTAGCACGCATGCGCACACTTTAGGCTTAGAATTAGCAATTCAAGAACTAGCATGGGGTAGCCTTACATCAAGCCTTACAACTAGCAAGGAGGAGCCTTACATCCCATTTACCTGGTGCCCTTACCCTTCTTCCATTTTATTAGGTAGAACCTTATGAAATTACCGCTTTGTTGGCAGCATGCCTGAATATTGGCATTTTTGTGTAGTTCAGCCTCATACAAATAGGGACCATGAGGCAGAACTTCGATAATGTTGGAGACTTCTGTGGGCCCTCCATGAGACACTATAAGAGAAGAAGCAAAGTGTCCCCACATTCTTCCCAAAAGGCTTACCAGAGAGCCCATAGCTGTGCCCTGCAGCCTTCTTCCTGAACCCAGAGTCTCACTTTTTTCATCGCACATTCATTCAACAAACATTCAGCCTCCCACCGTAGGCCAGGTGCAGTGTGGAGCTCTCATCCCTTCCCAGATCTGTGTCAGTGTCCCCAGTATTTGCTCCTGTCTGTCTCTGTCTCTCTTGGTCCCAGGCATCTGCTCTCAGCCCCATACTCCTCCTAGCCCTCTGTGTCAACCAGCCCTTGCCATTACACATCCCCCCTTGGGCTCACTTTCCCCAAAGTGTCGACCCCCGCCCCACAATCTTGTCTCTCTGCCCTTTGCCCTGCTTCCGAGGAACATGCCTGGACTCGGGTCCCCTCGGAGGTAAGATGGGGGAAGAAAAGTGGTCTTAGGCCCTGCTGGGTGGATGGAAGCAGCTGGAGGTGGGGGAGGCCTCTCTGCCAAAAAGAACCCTCACATAGCTGGGATGTGGGGTCCCTAGGACTCAAGCCAGATCGAGCTGTTGAAGGAGCTGCTGGATCTGCAGAAGGACATGGTGGTGATGTTGCTGTCACTGCTAGAAGGTAAATGCCCAGTGGCTGGGATAAGTGGGGGGTACCAAGGTGCAGACGAGCTCGAGAATGGCCCTCAGACCCAGGAGAGTGTAAGCCTCAACCCCATCTGACACCGTGCCAGGATCAATGCATTTAAACCGCTGTAATAAGCTCTCCAAACACTTATGGAGCACTTATTATGTGCCAGGTCCTATGTACATATGATAATTTATTGATTGCCCAGAGAAATCTTAATCAGGTGGGTGGCCAGGACACTTTTTAAAATGTCTGCCCTGAATCATTATTTATTTGCTGAATGTGTCAGTCAGGTCTTGCTGCCTAACAAATATTCCTAAAATGGAGTGGCTTAAAACAACCATAATTTATTACTAATTAATAAACTAATTTAACTTGCAGACAAAGACTTTTTCTATAGAGGTTCATAACAGCATCCTCATTCTTTTATATGGCTGCATATGACCAGTTGTGTTGTGATACAGTGATTCATCTAACCACAACCCTATCAATGGACATTTAGGGTTGGTTTGTTTTTTAATGTGTTTATTTATTTTTGAGTCTTCATTGCTGCACACCGCTTTCGCTAACTGCAGCGAGTAGGGGCCACTCTTCATTGCAGTGCACAGGCTTCTCATTGTGGTGGCTTCTCTTATTGCAGAGCAGAGGCTCTAGGCACACCGGCTTCAGTAGTTGCAGCTCGTGGGCTCAGTGGTTGCAGTGTGCGGCTCTGCTGCGTGTGGGTCAGTAGTTGGAGCACACAGGCTCAGTGACTCTGGCTCCCAGACTCTAGAGTACGAGCTCAGTAGTTGCAGTGCGTGGGCTTAGTTGCTCCCCAGCATGTGGGATCCTCCCAGACCAGGGATCAAACCTGTGTCCCCTGTACTGGCAGGTGGACTCCCATCCACTGTGCCACCAGGGAAGTTCCACATTCAAGGTTTTTAAAATATATTTTGCTATGACAAACCATTTGGCAATGAATAATCCTCCTACAATGTCTTAATTTTTGGTAACTAGTCATTAGCTTTTAAAAATCAGTTTTAGGGACTTCCTTGGTGGTTCAGTGGTTAAGACTCTGTGTCTTCCAGTGCAAGGGGCACAGGTTCGATCCCTGGTTGGGGAACTAGGGTCCCACATGCAGTGCATGGTGCAACAAAAATAAATAAATAAATCATAAATTTAAATTAAAAAAATCAAGTTTAAAAGCAGCAATCCCTTTAAACATTTTGTTTTTGAAAAATTGAAAGACTCAGTGTCCAGGGTCTACAGTCTCACATGGCAAAAGTCAGCTGAGTTGGATTAAATAACAAAATAATATTCAATCTGATGTTGATGACAGCGTTAAGATTAGATAAGAGAATGTCCTCATCATTTAGAATATATATGTGGAAATGTTTGGGGTAAAATGCCTCATGTCTGCAGCTTACTCTTTAATGATTCAGTGAAAAAAATAGAGGAAGCGGTATTAAAAAGCAAAAATGGGAAAATGTAAGCCATTGATCAATCTGGAATACATGAAGTTCCCTTGTACTCTTGGAAACTTCATGCATTAATACATTTGAGATTATATGAAAATTGAAAGGTCCGAAAGGAAGCTGGAGCCAGTTTGGGGAATTGCCTGGTAGTCCAGTGGTTAGGACTTGGCAGTTTCACAGGCATGGCCTGGGTTCAATCCCTGGTCATGGATCCTGCAAGCCATGTGGTGTGGCCAATAAACAAATAAAAGTGAAATTCTGTTTAAAGAGAAGCTGGAGCCAGTTTGCTTTGGCGGGGGAGCATGGTGTCCCAGTTTACCACAGTCTCCACCTCTCCCTGTTGTCTGCCCTCCAGCCTACCTCAGTCTTCTACGGACTTCCCTGGCCCCTATGGACTTGGGAAAGACTTAGGTGTGTGAGCTCTGAGGTCTCACCTCTCTGGATTCAAGTCCGCCCCACCGCCTCACTGGCTATGGAACCCTGAGTGCGGAGTCCCTCTGAGTCTATTTCCTCATCTGTACAAATGAACAGGGACTCATGTTCCTTACAAAGATGAGGTCACGCCAATGTAGCCGTTGCCATGGCATCTGGGACCTGCTGTTAGCTGATGCCGTTGTTATCTTTATTGATGACTCCCCCAGCTATAGGGGGAGGAGGATGGAGACAGGATCAGCCAGTTTCACACCTGATGCTGTTGCAGAGCAGGAAGTGACCCTTTGGGGAGGGGTCAAAGCTGGCCGGGAAGTTCCACCAGCACAGGGCATCCTGGCAGCTCCTGAGCTAAAGAGGGGAGGCAGGCCACATGGGGACCCAGAGAGGAGGTGCTTTGGGGTCACACTGACCGGGGGCTGCCCACAGGGAACGTGGTGAACGGCATGATTGCCCGGCAGATGGTGGACATGCTTGTGGAATCCTCATCCAACGTGGAGATGATCCTCAAGTTTTTTGACATGTTCCTGAAACTCAAGGACATCGTGGGCTCTGAGGCCTTCCAGGACTATGTCACTGATCCCCGTGGTCTCATCTCCAAGAAGGACTTCCAGAAGGTGGGTACTGGGAGGTGGATGGGTGGGGGAGCCAAGGGCCACTTGTGCACCTGCCTGGCTGCCTGCTTTGGTCAAGAGACTCCTCTGGGCACCTCCATTTCTTTATCTGTAAAATGGGAATAAATCCATCCTTGGAGTTTTTTGGTATTTTTTTTTTAAAAATAATTTCATTTATTTAAGAAAATTTTTTAGCTGTGCTGGGTCTCCGTTGCTGCACCAGCTTTTCTCTAGTTCAGGCGAGCAGGAGCTGCTCTCTGGTTGAGGTGTGCGGGCTTCTCATTGCAGTGCCTTCTCTTGGTGTGGAGCACGGGCTCTAGGGTGTGTGGGCTCCAGCAGCTGTGGCTCCCCGGCTCTAGAGCACAGGCTCAATAGTTATGGTGCAGGGACTTAGCTGCTCTGTGGCAGATGGGGTCTTCCCAGACCAGGGATTGAACCCATTTCTCCTGCATTAGCAGGCAGATTCTTTACCACTGAGCTACCAGGGAAGCCCTTGGGTTTTGTTTTTGGTTTGGCTGAGCAGCATGTGGGCCCTCAGTGCCCTAACCAGGCACTGAACCCTCCCCACTACATTGGAAGCAGGGAATTTTAACCACTGAACTGCCAGGGAAGTCCTCCTTGGAGTTGTTTTGAAGATGAAATGCATTAATACAAATAAGGACCAGTATTTCTATTATCATTATTAATAGTTATAATTTTATCATTATTATAAATAGAGATCAGTTTTTCAGTTGATAAACATCCATTGGGTTTCTCCTCTGCATTGGGCCCTATGCTGGTACCGTGACCATGGACAGACACAGCCCTCCCTTCATGGGGCTTATAGACGAATGGGAGAGGCAGTCACTAATGACCACTGCAGGTCTAAATAATGAGACTGTTAGGAGGGAGAGGCAGGAACCAGCTTTATCCAGGAGTCCACCCACCTGGCTTTGCCATCCTTTCTACCCCAGGCAAGTCACTCATCTGCTCTGAGCCTCAGGCTCCCCATCTGTGAAATGGGGCTAAGATAATAACATTAACTGTTTCAAAGGACTGCTATGAGAGTGGGCAGTAGGTGAACAGTGGATAGTGCCTGGAACACAGAATACAGGAGATATTGCCCATTATTATTTCTATTATTACTGCCAGATCTTTTCCATCACTATTTTATCTTTTTCATTTCAAATAACTTCAGGCTTATGGAGAAGTTGCCAAGAACATTACATAAAATTTCTGCATACTGTTTCACCCAGATTGCAAATATGTTAACTTTTTACCTCATTTACTCTGTCATGATTCTCCTTTACCTCTAAATACTTCAGGTAATGAAAATGAGTTCATTCCCTTCAGTTCAGTTCAGTTCAGTTCAGTTGCTCAGTCGTGTCTGACTCTTTGCGACCCCATGAATCGCAGCACGCCAGGCCTTCCTGTCCATCACCAACTCCCAGAGTTCACTCAGATTCATGTCCATCGAATCAGTGATGCCATCCAGCCATCTCATCCTCTGTCGTCCCCTTCTCCTCCTGCCCACAATCCATCCCAGCATTAAAGTCTTTTCCAATGAGTCAACTCTTCGCATCAGGTGGCCAAAGTACTGGAGTTTCAGCTTTAGCATCATTCCTTCCAAAGAAATCCCAAGGCTGATCTCCTTCAGAATGGACTGGTTGGATCTCCTTGCAGTCCAACACCACAGTTTAAAAGCATCAATTCTTCGGCGCTCAGCCTTCTTCACAGTCCAACTCTCACATCCATGCATGACCACTGGAAAAACCATAGCCTTGACTAGACGGACCTTAGTCGGCAAAGTAATGTCTCTGCTTTTGAATATGCTATCTAGGTTGGTCATAACTTTTCTTCCAAGGAGTAAGCGTCTTTTAATTTCATGGCTGCAGTCACCATCTGCAGTGATTTTGGAGCCCCCCAAAATAAAGTCTGACACCGTTTTCACTGTTTCCCCATCTATTTCCCATGAAATGATGGGACTGGATGCCATGATCTTCATTTTCTGAATGTTGAGCTTTAAGCCAACTTTTTCACTCTCCTCTTTCACTTTCATCAAGAGGCTTTTAGCTCCTCTTCACTTTCTGCCATAAGGGTGGTGTCATCTGCATTTCTGAGGTTATTGATATTTCTCCCGGCAATCTTGATTCCAGCTTATGTTTCTTCCAGTCCAGCGTTTCTCATGATGTACTCTGCATAGAAGTTAAATAAGCAGGGTGACAATATGCAGCCTTGACGTACTCCTTTTCCTATTTGGAACCAGTCTGTTGTTCCATGTCCAGTTCTGACTGTTGCTTCCTGACCTGCATACAGATTTCTCAAGAGGCAGGTCAGGTGGTCTGTATTCCCATCTCTTTCAGAATTTTCCACAGTTTATTGTGATCCACACAGTCAAAGGCTTTGGTATAGTCAAGAAAGCAGAAATAGATGTTTTCTGGAACTCTCTTGCTTTTTACATGATCCAGCGGATGTTGGCAATTTGATCTCTGGTTCCTCTGCCTTTTTTAAAACCAGCTTGAACATCAGGGAGTTCACGGTTCACGTATTGCTGAAGCCTGGCTTGGAGAATTTTGAGCATTACTTTACTAGTGTGTGAGATGAGTGCAATTGTGCGGTAATTTGAGCCTTCTTTGGCATTGCCTTTCTTTGGAATTGGAATGAAAACTGACCTTTTCCAGTCCTGTGGCCACTGCTGAGTTTTCCAAATTTGCTGGCATATTGAGTGCAGCACTTTCACAGCATCAACTTTCAGGATTTGAAATAGCTCAACTGGAATTCAATCACCTCCACTAGCTTTGTTCGTAGTGATGCTTTCTAAGGCCCACTTGACTTCACATTCCAGGATGTCTGGCTCCAGATGAGTGATCACACCATCGTGATTATCCAGGTCGTAAAGATCTTTTTTACATAACCACAAAACATTTATGCAAATCAGGAAATTATCTTCGACACAATGCTGCTATCTGCAGATTTTATTCAATTTTCACCCTTGAAGGAAGTTTTTCCCTTGTCAGGGATCCAGTCTGGGATCAGGGATTGAATTTAGGCATCCTGTCCCTTTGTTGCTGCTGTTCAGTCCCTCAGTCGTGTCTGACTCTGCGACCCCGTGGACTGCAGCATGCCAGGCCTCCCTGTCCCTCACCTTCTCCTGGAATTTGCCCAAGTTCATGTTCATTGCATTGGTGATGCCTGTCTCTTTAGCCCTCTTCAATCCAGAACCCTTCCTTGGTTTGTCTTTGCCTTTTATGAGCTTGACATTTTTGGAAAATAGAGGCCAGTTGTTTTATAGGATGGCCCTTAGTGTGGGCTTGTCTGAGTTTTCCTTGTGATTCGACTGAGGTTGTAGACTTTGACAGGAATATGAGAAGCACTGTGTCCTTCTTGGTGCATCAGCTCAGGAGGTGCGTGCTATTAGTTCTTCACATTTCAGTCCGTGTTAGCTCGGCTCACTTGGTGAAGGTGTTTACCAGGGTTTCCACTGTAATGATACTATCGTTCCCCTTGGTATCTTGTGAGGATGTGCTTTGAGACTATGTAAATATCCTGTACTCAGGTTGGCATCCATCAGAAATGCTTATGTCAAATGATTATTACTCTGGCAGTTGATAAGAGAGAGTTTTTAAATTTTCTGACGTCCTTTACCTTCATTGTGTGTGTCTGCTCAGTCATGTCCAACTCTTTGCGACCCCAGGGACTGTAGTCTGCCAGGCTCCTCTGTCCATGGAATTTTACAGGCAAGAATACTTGAGTGGGTTGCCATTTCCTACTCCAGGGGATCTTCCTGACCCAGGGATCAAACCCACATCTCTTGTGTCTCTTGCGCTGGCAGGCAGATTCTTAACCACTAGTGCCACCTGGGAATTAGATGCCTTTTAGAAAATTTTTATTGCATTATAGTTGATTTACAATGTTCTGTTAATTTCCACTGTACTGCAGAGTGATTCAGTTTACATATATATATATATATATAATCTTTTTAATTATGGAGCATCACAGGATGTTGAATGGCGTTCCCTGTGCTGTACGGTAGGACCTTGATGCTTACCCATTCTATATGTAATAGTTTGTATCTGCTAATTTCACACTCCCCATCCTTCCCTCCCCCGCACCCCCTCATGCAACCGCAAGCCTATTCTCCACGTCTGCGAGTCTGTCTCTGTTTGGTGCATATGTTCGTTTGTGTCATATTTTAGACTCTGCATATAAGTGACACCGTATGGGATTTGTCTTTCTCTTTATGACTTACTTGGCTTGGCATGATAAGCTCTAGGCCCATCCGTGTCGCTGCAAGGCCGTTATCTCATTCATCTGTAGGACTGAGTAGTATCCCGTTGTCTACGTGTGCTGCGTCGTCTTTTTAGGCCCTTATTTATGGCTGCACTGGGTCTTCACTGCTGCATATGGGCTTTCTCTATTTGCCAGCGGGGGCTACTCTTTGTTGCCCTGTGTGGAACAACACATTCTCATTGTGGTGCCTTCTCTTGTTGTGGAGCATGGGTTCCAGAGCATGCAGGCGCAGTAGTTGCGGAGCACAAGCTTAGTTGCTCCGAGGCACGTGGACTCTCCCCAGATCAGGGATTGAATCCATGTCTCCGGCATTGGCAGGCAGGTTCTTAACCACTGGACCACCAGGGAAGTCCCCGTACCACTGGGATTATCCACTCATCTGTTGATGGACATTTAGGCTGCTTCCATGTCTTGGCTATTGTAAACAGTGCTGCTATGAACATTGGGGTGCATGTATCTTTTTGAATTAGTGTTTTGTCTGAGTATATGCCCAGGAGTGGGATTGCTGGATTATATAGTGATTCTATTTTTAGTGTTCTTAAGGAACCTCCATACGGTCCACAACAATTTACATTCCCATCAACAGTGTAAGAAGATTCCCTTTTCTGCACAGATTAGGTACCGTTTTACTGTAAGGAAGAGTTTTTCCTTTCTCTTCCATTTACTTGTTTGTCTATGCATTTGTTCATTCATTTATATCGGTAAAGACCTATGGCTTCTTATTTTATCCTAGGGGTTGCAATTGCTGCTGTCCATCAGCATTTAAATAAGCCCAGGGTCACCCAAGTTAAGTATAAAGTGCCCCATGCCTCCCAGCTGTCCTCCGAGAACCTCCCTGCCTCTCCGTCTCCCCGCTTCTCAGCCACGCCTCCCAAAAGCTGTCTACACTTGCTCACTCCTTTCTCACCTCCCACTCCTTCCCTCATTTGGGGTTTGCTGGCTTCTGTCTCTGTCACTCTCCTGAAACTACACCAACTAAGATCATCAGGGATCTCTCCACCCTACCATCTCTCCTCTGACCCATCATCTTGACAGCATTTGCCACGGTTGGCCATGTCCTCCCCCATCCCTAGCAATGCTTGCTTCCCTGGGCATCTGTGCCACCCACCCCTGGGACCCCTACCTTCCCTGGCAATCCCTCACAGATTCTTTTTTTTTTTTTTTAAGATTTTTAAAATGTGTACCATTTTAAAAGTCTTTATTGAATTTGTTACAATATTGCTTCTTTTTTTCTACATTTTGGGTTTTTGTCCCAAGACATGTGGGATCTTAGCTCCTCGAACAGCGATCGAACCTGCTCCCCCTGCAATGGAAGATGAAGTCATAACTACATTGCTACCTAAGCTTTAGGGAGAAGGGATAATATGTATCATGTTCTCATGTTCTCACTCTGTGCCAGGTCCTATGTGTAAATGAATGGTAATTTATAGCAACCATGAGGTAGTAAGGACTGTTTTTTTATTCCCATTTTACAGAAGTGGAAACTGAGGCACAGGGAGGTGGAAATGCTCTGTTTAAGGTCACACAACTAATTGACAAGTCTGGGATTCAAATTTAGGCAGTCTGACTCCAAAGTACACTGCCCCCAGGGTCATTCACTTACTAGCTCAATAAATACTCAACGAGCACCTCCTGAATGCCAAGCCTGCTCTGGGGAGTCCCAGCCATACTCTCTCGACCAGCAGATTTTCAGCGAGAGTCTGAGGGGGGATGGCTGCAAGAGAACCAGAAAGCATAATGCAGGAGCTAAAGTCATGTCATTTATCTATCTATCTATCTATCTGTATATATAGGCCACGCTGTGCGTCATGTAGGTTGTTAGTTCCCCATCCAGGGATCGAACCTGTGCTCCCTGCAGTGGAAGCATGGGGTCTAACCACTGGACCGCCAGGGAAGTCCCCTGCATCATTTAACATTTTGAAAGGACTCTACTCAGCAAAGGAAACCATCAACAAAATAAAAAGGCAACTTACAGAATGGGAGCAATATTTGCCAACCTCATATGTAATAAGGGGTTGATATCCAGTGCACACAAAATGTTCATGATAACTCCAACACAATAAAATCAATAAATCTATTTAAAAATGAGCAAAAGACCTGAATAGACATTGTTTAAAGAAGGCATACAAATGGCCAACAGGTACATGAAAATGTGCTCAATATCACTTATCATCGGGAAAATGCAAATCAAAAAAACCACAATGAGATATCACTTCACACCTGTTAGGATGGCTGTTATAAAAAAATAAGAGAGAAAGAGAGAACAAGTGTGGCAAGGATGTAGAGAAAAGGGAACCTTTGACCATTGGTGCTGGGAATGTAAACTGGTGCACTATGGAAAACAGAATAGAGGAAATTCCTCAAGAAATTAAAACTAGAACTACCATAAGTGAAGTCGCTCAGTCGTGTTCGACTCTTTGTGACCCCATGAACTGTAGCCTACCAGGCTCCTCTGTCCATGGGATTTTCCAGGCAATAGTACTGGAGTGGATTGCCATTTCCTTCTTTAGCGGATCTTCCCGACCCAGGGATGGAACCCAGGTCTCCCGCATTGTAGACAGACGCTTTACCGTCTGAGCCACCAGGGAAGTCCCATATGACCCTGCAATCCCACTTCTGGATATCTGTCCAAAGGAAACGAAACTGTTATCTCAAAGAGATGTTTGCTCTCTCATGTTCATTGCAGTATTATTCACAATAGCCAAGGTGTGGAAACAGGCTAAGTATCTGTCAATGGGTGAATGGATGAAGAAGGTGGTGTGTGAGGGGGCATAGGTATGCCTATGGCTGATTCATGTTGATGTTTGGCAGAAACCAACACAATTCTGTAAAGCAATTATCCTTCAATTAAAAAATAAATAAATTTAAAAATTTTTTTACAGTAGAAGTACTACCAAGAAAAGAAGGTGGCGTGTGTACACATGTAATGAAATATTATTCAGCCATCCATTATTTTTTATAATTTTATTTATTTTATTATTTTTATTTATTTTGGCTGTTCTGGGTCTTCGTTGTTGCACAGTCTTTTTGCCAGTCATGGGGGATGCTCTCTAGTTGTGGTACGTGGGCTTCTCATTGCAGTGGCTTCTCTTGTTGGGGAGCATGGGCTCGAGGGCATGTGGGCTCGGTAGTTGTGGCCACGGGCTTAGTTGCTCTGTTGTGTGTGGAATCCTCTGGGACCAGGGATTGAACCCATGTCCCTTGCATTGGCAGGCGGATTCTTATCCACTGGACCATCAAGGAAGTCCTGCAATATATTCTAGAGATACAGGGAGTGTCCTGATTATTTTGTATAGGTGTCCAGTATTCCACTTTGCGTATGTATTATGGTTTATTTGATAATTTCCCATTTTTCTTCAAAAATAATTTATTATTCTTATTAGTATTTCCACTTACCTATTTATTTTATTTTATTTTTTTGACCATGCTTTAAGGCATGTGGGATCTTAGTTCCCTAACCAAGGATCCAACCCATGCCCCCTGCATTGGAAGCACAGAGTCTTAACCACTGGACTACCAGGGAAGTCTCTGATTATTCCCTGTTGATGGACACTCGCTGTGTGCCCAGTCTTTTGCCATTACAACGCGTGCTCTCGTTAGGGCTGCCATGCATAGTTGTTCAAGCCGTGCACTGTACAAAGGTGCCAATTTATAGCACAGATATTGTAAATTTGTACCACAGGTTTCCAGCAGATGGGAGTAAGTGTGTTGAGGAAGCCTCCTTGTGGGCCACTAGCAATGCTGACTAGAACAATATGTGCATACATCATTTTGTATGTGCAGTTATATCTGAAGATAGACTTCCAAAAGTGGGATTGCTGGGCTAAACGGTAAATGCATTTGTCATTCGGACAGATTTTGCCCTCTGTTTTTCCTTCTCATAAGCAACATGTGAGGCTGCCTGGTGGTGAGCCTCACCACCAGACCACATTTGTCAAATATTTGGATTTTTGCCAATCTTATAGGTGAAAGGGGGTAGTGCTGCGCAGTTTTAACTCACATTTATCCTGCTATGAGTGCCGTGAAGTATCTTTACACATTACTTTGGGCTTCCCAGGTGGCACTAATGGTAGAGAACCTGCCTGCCAATGCAGGAGATGTAAGAGATGCAGGTTCAATCCCTGGCTCAGGAAGATCCCCTGGAGGAAGGCATGGCAACCTACCCCAGTATTCTTGTCTGGAGAATCCCATGGACAGAGGGTCCTGGTGGCCTATGGCCCAGAGGGTCACAGAGTCAGACACGACTGAAGTGGCTTATCATGTGCACATTACTTCTTTTGTATTGCTTGTTCAGTGAACCGCCTGTGCCCTTGGCTTACTCTTCTACTGGGATGTTGGCAGTTTTCTTCTTGATTTCTAGGAGCTCTTTATATATTGGGCTGCTTATAACTTTGCTAGTGATATGAGGTGTACTTCTTTTTCCTAGTTCATCATTTGTCTTTTGCCTTTGCTTATGATGGCTTGTTTGTTTATTTGTTTTTTGGGGGGGAGGAGTTTGGACATGCATAAAACTTATTTTTTTAATTAAATTTAGTTTTTTGGCTGCACTGGGTCTTCATCGCTGTGCTCTCTCTAGTTGCAGTGAGCGGGGGCTACTCTCTAGTTTCCATCCAAGGGCTTCTCGTTGCGGTGGCTTCTCTTGTTGAAGAGCACCGGCTCTGGGCACATGGGCTTCAATAGTTGCAACACATTAGTTGTGGTTCACGGGTCCTAGAGCATGCAGGATTCAGTAATTGCAGAACTCGGGCTCAGTAATTGTGGCACACAGGCTTAGGTGCCCCATGGCAAGTGGAATCTTCCTGGACCAGGCTTTGAACTCACGTTTCCCGCATTGGCAGGCAGATTCTCAACCAGTAGACCACCAGGGAAGTCCAAGACTTGATTTTTATGTAGAAAATCATTTAAAATATTTGTATTAATGTTAAACAAGATAGGTAATACAGGGGTACATTCCTTTTGTAAAAAAATTCAGAACTTAGAGCTATGGTTGAGGTTACCTTTGATCCCTACCTCCCACCCATTTCTCATCATATCTCTTCAAAGGCTGCCACGGTTATCCTCTTGGTGTTCAAATCTCCAGGCATTTATTTCTGCATTTCCTTTCACATGTAAATCTGCATTGAAAAACATACAGAATTATTTTAGGGTTTCCCAAGCTCTTCATGGTTGACAGAGTTCTTGACAGTTTGCAAACCATATCTCCAGTGATAAGTACTTGGCAGATTCCAAAACATCTACGACAGTTTGGAAAGCCCTTCCTGGTGGGTGAAAACATATCTTAGGCTACTAATTTATTCTTGGCACTATTTTGCAGTTTTCTTTGTTTTTTTTTTTTTATTATTAGCAAATGTTTTTGTACATCTCTCTGAATTCAAGACTTCCTTTTAAAAACATCTTTATTGAGATACAATTCATATACTATCAAATTCACCCATATAAAAGGTATAATTTAATGGGAGGAGTTTTTTGGTATATTCACAGAATTGTGCAGCCATTGCTACAATCTAATATTAGAACACTTTAATCACCCCGAAAAAAGAAACGCCATGCCCTTTAGCAGTCACTTCCCATTTCCCCCACTCAGGCCCCTGCCAACTGCTAATTTGCTTTCTGTCTCTATAGATTTGCCTATTCTGGACACTTCATATCAATGGAACTGTCCAATATATGGTCTTAAAAGGGTTTCCTGTTATTTAACAAGCCACAGTGTCATTATCATCCCTAACTGAAAACAAAGCAATGAAGACAGATGAAAAAGATCCATAGCTCATTAAATCATCAAATGTCTGCTCTGTGTTCTAATTTCCAGATCTTCAAAATATCACATATAACTTTTTGTAATTTCTTTGAAGCAACATCCAAACAAGGTCATCTAGTGCTATTGATTGCTAATTCTTCTCTTAAAAAAAAAAAAAAAAAAAAGACAGCTTTATTTCTGTCTTTATTTTTGGCCATGCGGGGTCCTTCTTGCTGTGCGGGCTTTTCTCTAGCGGCAGCGAGTGTGGACTACTCTCTAGGTGTGGTGTGTGGGCTTCTCTTGCTGCGGAGCACGGGCTCTAGAGTGCGTGGGTTTCAGTAGCTGTGGTTCCCGGGCTTTAGAGCACAGGCTCAGTAGCTGTGGAGCACGGGCTTCATCGCTCGTGGCATTTGGGACTTTCCTGGACCTGTGTCTCCTGCATTGCACGTGGATTCTTTTCCACTGAGCCACTACCACCAGGGAAGCCTGGTTGCTATTTCGTTAAACCTCCTTCTATTGACTGCTGTCCCTCCTTCACTTTTTCCTTTCCTGACAGTTTATCTGCTAGAGATCCAGTCTGCTAATCCAGTAGAGCAGCAATGCCTGATAGAAATACAGGGACTTCCCTCGTAGTCCAGTGGCTAAGACTCTGTGCTTCCAATGCACAGGGCCCAGGTTCAGTCTCTGGTCAGGGAACCAGATCCTACATGCTGCAACTAAGACCCAGCACAGCCAAATAAGTAAACAATTATTTTTTAGAAAGAGATACAATGGGAGCAACACATACAGTTAAGGAATTTCTGGTACCTGCACTTTTTAAAAGAGTGAAACGAAACACATGAAATTATTTTAAACAATATATGTTATTTAACCTCCTCCACCAAAATTATATTTTGACATATAATCAATATAAAACTTATTAGATATCTTAAATTGTTTTTTTTACACTGTCATCAAAATCCACAAGTATACACTGTTGCCACATCTCACTCTGCACCAGCCACGATTCTATGGCTCAGTAGCCACATGTAGCTCATGGCTATCCGTAGATACTTCTCTATTAATCGTAGAGTTTCCTGCCTTTGTTTGGATCTGGCTGATGCAACCTTATGGTGTCATTTAATCTGTTCTTCTGTCCCCTGCATTTTCTGCAAACTAGGACTTAGGTCACGAAGCTTGATCAGACTCAGGTTTGGAGTTTTGTGTTGTTTTTTTTTTTCTTTTTTGCCAGCACCTTCCTTTATGGTGCTTCATATACCCATTAAGAACCACAGCCTGTCCCCTCATCACTCCTTTTGTGATGTTAGCAACCATCAGTGCCTGATGCCCAGACACATTAGTTCATTAGAAATTGCAAAATGGAGATATTCTCATTTCTAAATGTCTGACTGTTACCCAGCTTCACATGGTTTCCCAAACGCAAAGCAGCATATGATTTCCCAAACTTTACAAATCTTTATATTTTACAACAGGCTTTTCAATTACTTTTATGATTTAAAAGATAAGGTCAGCCTTCTTTTAAAAAAGGACTTCTTGATTTTCCAAAATTGTAACAGAGTTAAAAAGTCTTCTCAGTTTTCAAAATGCTTAATTCATTTGACAAATATGCGCTGAGTGCCTACTGTGTGTAGCAGTGAACAAAACAGAGACCCCCACCCTCAGAGCTGATAGCCCAATGGGGAGGGGCAGATGAAAATAAGTAAACAAGATAATTTCAGGTTATAACCTGTGGTCTGAAGTAAATGAGCAAGGTGGTGTGCAACAAAGCGTGATGTAGTCAGCCCTGTAAACTGGGTGGTCAGGGAGGGCCGAGGACATTGAAGCTGAGAGCTGGATGCTACCCTGTGAAGGTAGGAGAGTTTGTGGCCTCCCCAGCAAAGGGAACAGCAAGTGTAAAGGCTGAGAAATGGGAACAAGAGGGATGCAGAGGAGGCCAGCGTGGCTGTTGAGAGGGAGAGAGGCAAAAATAAAGTCTGAGAGGTGATGGGGGAGGATGTGCTGAGCCTGGTTGGCTGTGAGGAGGACTCTGACTTTTAACCTGAATGAAATGGAGCTAAGGGAGGATTCTGAGCAGGGGAGGGATGTGATCTGACTCAGATGTTTACAGCGTCCCTCCAGGGGTGTGCGCGGGGTGGCAGGAGAGACTTTGGGGAGAAGAGGAGGAGAAACCAGGGAGGAGTTGCTGTGACCCTCTAGTGGGGGAGAGAACCGTGGAGGGGACAGAAGTGTGTGTCCTAGGTCTTTTGAAAGCAGAGCTGACAGATTTGCTGATGGATTCGGTGTGGGTAGTGAGATGAAAGGGAGGGATCAAGGATGACTCAAAGATTTTAACTTAAGCACCTGGGTGGGTGGTGATGCTATTCCTGAGATGGGTAAGACTGTGGGAGGAGAGGTTTTGAAATCAAGAGTTCAGTTCTGGCCTTTTCCACACAGAGATGTCAGGTAAGGCTTCATCTGTCACGTGTATGGATTCTGGGGAGCAGTCAGGGCTGGGATGTAGACTTCACAATCATTGGCATGGGATGGCTTTCCGAGGCTTGAGCCTCAAGGCTCTCTCCATGGAGCATGTCTATCTCAAGAAAAGAGTGAAGATTTCAGACCTGGGGCCCCTTTAACCTTTAGAGGTCTGAAAGAGGAGACTCCAGCAGAGGAAACTGACAACAGTCAGAGAGGAAGGTATTTCAAAAGAAAGGACAGGCAAACGGACAATGACAACGAGAGAGCAGCAAATCACAAGAGCATGCAGAGTCCAGGACTGAACGGAAGGGATGGAGTCCCAGGCCCCATGCGGAGCTGGGTGGGGGAGTCAGATCTTAAGAGGGGCAGTGTCACACTGTATCATAAGAAAAGGAGTCAGGTTGATGGAGCGACAGTAGAAGGTGAAGAGTTCCTGTGTGATTATGTCTCCACGCTCTGTGGTTTCTAGAGCCCTTCATGATTTGCAAAGCATGTTACTCATTTAGAAAGCATTTTTGCAAAGTTCTTGGCTACAAAGCACTTTTTAGAGCCAGAAAATTTCGCTTCTGTTCATACCCAGAGCAACGTTTCTCAGACTGCATGTGGCAAACCATCTGTTGGTCACGAAATTAATTTAGTTAAGTCATGACCAGCATTTTTAAAAATAAAATAGAACATTGCAGAGTGCGTTACATAGCGAAAGTCAGAGTTGTGTCCTGAAATCTTTTTTTTTTTTTTGTCACATTATAAAATGCATTCTTACTGTGGGTGCTGTCAAAACATTTAAAAGATTGCCCCAGAGAACCTTTTGCAAAAAGTGCAGCAGCAGAGAGCAGTATGAGAATACTCAATGGAAGTGTCTGTAAAGTAAAAAACTGGAAATAATCTAAATGTCTGTCATCAAACCTTCTTCTATGATGGTTGTCGATTTTCTTTCCTGGAGTCACCTTCTCTTCTGGATAGAATGCTGTATTTATAAAACAGGAATACTACACAGCAGTGGAAATGCATTCATCTGACCTATACATCAACATAGATAGATCTTGAAAACATACAGTTGAATGAAAAAATTACATGATTATAATTCTTTATATCAAAATAATGTACAGGATACCAGATAAATGACAGGATATAGATAGTAGAAGTACTGACACATGCTTCTTTTTTTACTGAAGTAGAGTTGACTTACAATATTATATTAGGTACAACATAGCTATTCAGTGTTTTTGTAGATTATACTCCATTTAAAGTTATTATAAAATATTGGCTATATTCTCCTTGCTGTACAATATGTACTTGTAGCTTATTGATTTTATATGTATTTTGCACCTCTTAATCACCCTCCCCTATCTTGTCGCTCCCCGCTGCCCTCTCCTCACTGGTTTGTTCTAGCCTGTCCTGTATATCTGTGAGTCTGTTTCTGTTTGTTCTGTTTTCTCCTATGTTCATTTGTTTTATTTTTTAGATTCCACATAGAAGTGAAAACATCAATATTTCTCTTTGATCTATTTCACTAAGCATAATACCCTCTAGGTCCATCCGTGTGACACCCAGTTCTTTTTAAATAATTAATTGATTACTTTTCTTTTTGGTTGCACTGGCTCTTCCTTGCTTTTCCCAAGGCTTTCTCTAGCTGGGGTGAGCAGGGGCTACTCTTCATGGTGGTTTGCAGTCTTTTCAATCCAGTGGCTTCTCTTGTTGCAGAGACAGGCTCAAGGCTTGCAGGCCTCAGTAGCTGTGGTGCACGGGCTTAGTTGCTCCAAGGCCTGTGGGATCTTCCCGGACCAGGGATTGAACTGACGTCCCCTGCATTGGCAGGCAGATTCTTAACCACTGCACCACCAGGAACGCCCTGACACATAGTTCTTGGGGAAGAATACACCAACTCCAGGATAGTGGTTACCTTGGGGGAGGATGGGGAAATGGAGTAAGAGAAGGGTACACAGAGGGCTCCAATCACTGCTGGCATGTTTTCGTTCTTAAAAATATAGTAGTTGAAAATGTGTCATCGTGAGCGTTTGTTAATTCTGGGGTGATGAGTATATGACTCTTTATTCCCGGTTGAGATTTGGAGGCCTCCATTGTGTCCGGTGCCAATTATGTAGATGCTGAAAATGGTAGGATGGGGGACCAAAGGGTCTTGGGGAAGGGGTAGAGGGGGTGGCATGTATTGCTATCAGTCAGGACCCTGGCCTTGAGGGGGCTGGCCTGGAGGAAAGAGTGAGGATCGAACTGGGTGATAGAGGGAGCTGTTTGGACAGGATGGCAGGACTGACCTTTGAGGGAGAGATGCAACCAGCACAGGGAGGGAACCAAGGAGAGAAATGCCACAACTCCGTTCTCCTCCTGCTCCCTGACCCCAACTGGGTGGCTCCCAACTGCAGCCAGAGGGTCAAGAGAGCCTCTGGTACAGACCACAGGTGCCACTGTAAGGGGTGAGGGTGCGAGGATGGGTGGAGAGCAGCATGGCCGGCAGGGAGCTTGGGACAGCATCCCTTTACCAGCTGCTACCCAAGTGCTGGGAGGCTTCCCAGGTGGCTCAGTGGTAAAGAACCCTCCTGCCAATGCAGGAGACATGAGATGCAGGTTCAATCCCTGGGTCGAGAAGATCCCCTGGAGGAGGGCATGACAACCCACTCCAGTATTCCTACCTGCAGAATCCATGGGCAGAGGAGCCTGGTGGGCGACAGTCCATAGGGTCACAAAGAGTTGGACAGGACTGAGTGACTAAGTGCACATGAGTGCTGAGTTTCGTCAATTCACATCTTACCACCAGTGAAAAATGGACTCACCCTGACAGTGCATGTGTGGCTCAGCTTTGTGGAAATGCAGCATTCAGTAACTTTTAAAATATTTATTTATCAGCTGTGTTGGGTCTTTGTTGTGGTGCATGGACTTAGTTTCCCCATGGCATATGGGATCTTAGTTCTCCCACCAGGGATGGAACCACTGTCCCCTTGCATTGGAAGGCGGATTCTTAACCAGTGGACCGCCAGGGGAGTCCTAGCATTCAGTATTTTAATAACTGGTACAGTCTCACCCATGTCAACCTCTGAGTGTCAGCCTTTGGTGGTGATTATATGATCCTGGACTTTTCTGTCTTTATGAAAAGTCCATAGTAGTTTCAGGAAGAGCATCGGGGCTCCCCAGCCCACCCTTCTGACCTCTCCTTCTACTCCACCCCGCCGCCCCCCGCCAGGCCATGGACAGTCAGAAGCAGTTCACCGGTCCGGAAATCCAGTTCCTGCTTTCGTGCTCCGAAGCGGATGAGAACGAGATGATCGACTGTGAGGAGTTCGCCAACCGCTTCCAGGAGCCAGCCCGCGACATCGGCTTTAACGTGGCGGTGCTGCTGACCAACCTGTCAGAGCACGTGCCGCACGACCCGCGCCTGCGCAACTTCCTCGAGCTCGCGGAGAGCATCCTCGAGTACTTCCGGCCCTACCTGGGCCGCATCGAGATCATGGGGGCCTCCCGCCGCATCGAGCGTATCTACTTCGAGATCTCAGAGACCAACCGCGCCCAGTGGGAGATGCCCCAGGTCAGCAGACCCATGCACGTGCATGCTTGCCTCCCGGGACTTCCGGGGCATGCCCCTCGCATGCTGGGACCCCACATGGGGCAGTGCACGCTTTGCACATCTCCTTTGCAGGCCCCACTGGGCCCCTGCTCCATTCGTGCAAGCCCATGCCCACCGTTTTGCACATGTTGTATGGGTACTGCTGTGCCCTTGCAGACCTTGCAGACCTCTGGCTCTCCCATGCCCACCTGTGCAGACTCGGCCTGTGCATGGACATACCCTGATATGGGGCTTCCCCAGTGGCTCAGCAGTAAAGAATCTGCCTGCAATGCAGCAGACGAGGGTTCGATGCCTGGGTTGGGAAGATCCCCTAGAGGAAGGCATGGCAATCCATTCCAGTGTTCTTGCCTGAAGAATCTGCATGGACAGAGAAGCCTGTGGGGAGCCACAGTCCATGAGGTCACAAAGAGGTGGACACAACTGAAGCAACTGAACACACAGCATACATACCCTGATGCAACACCAGCAGCATTGGCATGCCTTCAGTGTGGCTGCTCACACCACGCCTGCCTCTTGCACACTCACCCTGGGAGCTCTTAATAGTCCGGATGCAACTGTACCCACACTGTGTACTTGAACCCACGTGGTTACACCCACCTTGCTCACCTTACCAGCAGCTCCTGGTACGCTCTCTCTCGATGCTGGCCTGCCCGTGCCCACTCTTTCGCACACTCACTCTGAGGGTTCCGGGATGCCCTAATGCTGGCCCATCCCTCACCAGTCACCACGTGTGTGCATGCTAAGTCACTTCAGTCATATCTGAGTTTTTGCAACCCTATGCAAGGTAGCCCACCAGGCTCCTCTGCCCATGATATTCTCCAGGCAAGAACACTGGAGTGGGCTGCCATTTCCTTCTCCACACCAGTCACCGCATGTGCCCCCAAATGCCCTCTGAATTCCTAACACACAATTCCTATCTCACTTGTTCTGGGCCCACCTGTGGGTGCACCTGTCTTGCACACTCACTCTGAGGATGCCAGTGTGCCTTCCTGAAGCCCTGGCATGCCATATGGTTGCCTGCCCCTCACTTATTCACCCATACATGCCCTGGCACACCCATGCGCACCCATAAGCACTTGGACCGCCCTCTCCAACATGTTCACAAAAGCCCCCTCGCCCATGTCCTTGGTGGCCGAGCCTACCTCTTGACCTATGTGCTCCTAATATGCCCAGCCCAGTGTTTGTCCCTTACATACTCACTTGCTCCAAGAGTACACTCATATGGCCCTGACATTCCCCCAGTCCACCTCACACACTTAGCCAGCACGTAGTCCCCATCCCCCATTCTCTCACATGCCCACGTGCCCCTCATGCAGGTTCAGCCCCTGTTGTCCAAGTGGCCCTCCTGCTCACAATCACAATGCACACCAAGACTGTGTGCCCCTTGCTCTCACACTTCCTTTTTTTTTTTTTTTTTGTATTTTGGTCATGCTATGCAGCATGCAGGATGGTTCCCCCATCAGGGATGGAACCCAGGCCTCCGCAGTGAAAGCACAGAATCCTAACCCGAGGCCATCAGGGAACTCCCCCCACTTCCCTTTGGTTTCTCAGATGCCCCCCCAGGCACACACACACTCCTCCTACTTGCTCTTGCATGCCCTTCCCGCATCACACAGTCTGTGAGGCTTGCACTCCCATCATCTCCTCAGCCCTGGGCCCCTCGACTCTCCTCCTCGGTGAGACCTGGCTCATGCACTCCCAGGCTTGTACCCCACCTTGAACCCTGCCCTCATGTTCCAGGCCCTCTTACACTTATTCCTGGGTCCCCCTGCGTGAGCGTCGTGGTGCATACACACAGCCTGTATGAACTGTAGACCCCTCCCACATTTACAGGACTTCCCAGGTGGCTCTGCGGTAAAGAATCCACTGCCAATGCAGGAGACGTGGGTTCAGTCCCTGGGTCAGGAAGATCCCCTGGAGAAGGAAATGGCAACCCACACCAGTATTCTTGCCTGGGAAATCTCATGGACAGAGGAGCCTGGTGGGCTACAGTCCATGGGGTTGCAAAAGAGTTGGACAGGACTTAGTGACTAAACAGCAGCAACAGCTCACAGTGACAGCCTCCATCCCCGGTTTTGCCCAGGTCCATGCATGCCTCCCCCATAGGCCCATGTCCGCGGAGCACACTGAGCCGGGCATGGTCACCTTCTCCTCCACATTCTCCCATGTCACCTTGGCCTCCTCACATCTGATACCTCCCTGAGCCCCTTATGCCCTCTCACAAGGCTTTTGCATATTGACCCCCATCACATACTCCACCAGAACCCCCAAGATTTTGCTCACTCATCTGTATCCCCTGAGGCATCACTGTACATTCATCCTGCTCTCCAATCTGGCTTAAAAGCCATTGCATCCTCCTCCACCCAGGATGGCTGCACATCCCTTCATCTGCAGGAAACCGTGGCTCGTCACTGGTCCTTCACACTCTGGTACCTGCTGTGGGAGCTCCAGCTCCCACCTCTGCCCCTCAAATGCACTCCACGGGCACACTCTTTGTTAGCATTATTCCTCCACTCACTCACTTCCTCCTGCTCACTCCTTCCCATTCCCACCTTCTAGTGGTCCCAAGGAGCCCATGTCTCTCTGCATGGCCCTCCAGTGCTCAAACAGCAGTACTGAGATAGCAGGCACATAGGGCATTTCGTAGGCACCAGGCCCTGTTCTAAGCACTCAGCATCTATTAATTCATAAGGGGAAACTGAGGCCCAGAGAGTTCCGTCTAACAGTGGTAGAATTGGGATTGGAACCCAGTCAGGCTGGCTGCAGAACCTTTGCCCTCAACCACCATGCCCCCTTTCTCAAAGAAGCCAAAAACACCGATTCTGGAGCCAGCTTGTTGGGAATTCAAATTTCACGCCTGTCACCTTCTGTGTCACCCTGAGCACGTGACTTTCTGGGCCTCCACTTCCTCATCTGTAAGATGGGGATAACAGCCCATACTTCTGGGATGGTTTGTAAGGATTAAATGTGATTACGATGCACAAAATGCCAGGATACTGGCCCTGGCCCTGTTGAAATTCATACAAGTGCACCTACAGCGAGCGCAATACAGGTGCGCTCCTCGAAAATAAAAACCACGAAGATGCTTAGAACAGCGGCGAGCGCCCGGCCGCCTTCGCTGTGGTCCCAAGTGCCCGCCGACGGCGCCCCCATCATGTCCCCTCCGCCCCGCGCTGCAGGTGAAGGAGTCGAAGCGTCAGTTCATCTTCGACGTGGTGAACGAGGGCGGCGAGTCGGAGAAGATGGAGCTCTTCGTGAGCTTCTGCGAGGACACCATCTTCGAGATGCAGATCGCCGCGCAGATCTCGGAGCCCGAGGGCGAGCCGGAGGAGGACGAGGACGAGGGCGCCGGCGCGGCGGAGGCGGGCGCCGAGAGCGCGGAGGAGGGCGCCGCGGGGCCCGAGGGCGCGGCGGCCACGGTGGCGGCGGGCGCCACGGCGCGGCTGGTGGCGGCCGCGAACCGGGCCATGCGGGGCCTCAGCTACCGCAGCCTGCGGCGGCGCGTGCGGCGGCTGCGGCGGCTCACGGCGCGCGAGGCGGCGACCGCGGTGGCCGCACTCCTCTGGGCGGTGCTGGCGCGCGCGGGCTCGGCGGGCGCAGGGGCCGCGGCGGGCGCGCTGCGCCTGCTCTGGGGCTCGCTCTTCGGCGGCGGCCTGGTGGAGGGCGCCAAGAAGGTGACGGTGACCGAGCTCCTGGCGGGCATGCCCGACCCCACGAGCGACGAGGTGCACGGAGAGCAGCCGGCCGGGTCCGGGGGCGACGCGGACGGCGAGGGCGCGGGCGACGGCGCGGGCGATGCCGCCGAGGGTGCGGGCGACGAGGAGGTGGCAGACCAGGAGGACCCGGGAGTCGCCGATGGGACGGTGGCTGTGGCCGATGGGGGCCCCTTCCGACCCGAAGGGGCCGGCCTCGGGGACATGGGTGACACGACGCCGGCGGAGCCGCCCACGCCCGAGGGCTCGCCCATCATCAAGAGGAAGCTGGGGGTGAGAGTGCGGGAGGGGGCTTCAGGGGTTTGGAATCACTGAGGTAGGAAGGAGGGTGAGAAAGGGGAAGAGAGACTCTAATAGAGGGTGGGTGGCGGTGCGCAGAGAGAAGGAAAACAAAAAGCAACGGTGAGAGGGCCTGAGAGATACACAGAGACGCACAAAGAGAGAGACACTCAAAGATGGACACAGAGGTGGAGACCTGGAGAAAGGCTCCGGGTAACACGCGCAGTTTCTGGGAGCCACGGAGAAAAAGATATCTGGAAACAAATAAACCAGCAATCCAGAGACCAAATTAGAGGGGAAGGGGGATCAAGACCTAAAAAGACCGAAGATGGGGTCAGAGACTGGGAAAGACCCTCAGAGATACAGGCGATTGTGGGGAATTAAGTAGCCCGCTTGACGGAAGCCCCTAAAGCATTCTCAGGCCCTCAGTGCAGAGTGCTGGTAGGGGTGCCGTTGTCAAGGTGATGAGAGGCCCTGCAGGGGAGAAGCGCTCCACTGGGAGTCAGCCTGACTCTGCACAGTGCTTTGGTCACGGCGGCTCCATTTTTCTGAGCCTCAGTTTCCCCTCTGTAAAATGAGAATGATAATCCCTTTTCTGGTGGGGGTGGAAGGAGAGTGCACCTCAGACTGCCTAGGAGAAAAGTGCAGAAGGGACATGGAGAGGATACGCAGGTCTGAGGGGCACTGAGGGTGCGGGATCCACCCTGATACTTGCCCTGCCGTCAGGTGGCTGGAGAGGAAGAAGAGCTGCCTCCAGAGCCAGAGCCAGAGCCGGAACCCCAGCCGGAGAAAGCTGAGTGAGTGGCCTCAGGTGCAAGGGGCCCAGCCCCTGTCACTGCCTCCCTCATGGACCTCCCGAGTTCAGGGCCTGAGGCTGTCCTGGTCACCCTGTGACCTCAGCATCACTCAGCCCAAGCCCAGACCCAGAGGAGGGCCTCTGTGAAAGACAGTAGAGGAAGAAATGCTTCTCTCCTCCCCACAAGCCTTTCTACCAGCCGTTCCCTCCGCCTGCAGCACCCTCCCCCATGCTTGGTCTCAGCCTTCCTCCTCCTTCCCATGCTGGCTCACCCATCTCCTTCTCCTGGAAGCCTACCGTGACTCCCCTGCTAAGATGAAGGGGTGTCTCCTCCTCAGGGTTCCCATGAGCCTCTGAGCTTCCCCCATCCCAGCCCTGACCGCTCTGGGCTGTGACTGTCTGGTGATGGGTCTGAACCCCACTGGACCCGCACCCCTTGAAGACAAGGCTGGAGGTTGGTCTCACCACTATGTCCGTAACCCCGTCTAGACCTGGGCCAGGCGTGGGAGGGGCCCCACACTTGGCTTTGAATGAATGCATGCATGCATTTCCCAGGCACCTTCTCACTCTTTCTGTGTCCTACCCTGCAGCGCTGAGAATGGGGAGAAGGAAGAAGTCCCCGAGACCCCACCAGAACCCCCGAAAAAAGCAGTTCCTCCTCCACCCCCTCCAAAGAAGGAGGGAGCTGGTGGTGCAGGCCTGGAATTCTGGGGAGAACTGGAAGTACAGAGGGTGAAGTTCTTGGTGAGGACCCAGCAAGGGCATCCGAAGCCCCCTCTCAGGGAAACCCAGCATTCACACGACCTCTGCCCCCATCCTGTTCTTGAGCCCACCTGTGCCTGGCTCACCTCTGGGGGGAAGCCAGTCTGGGCAGAGGGCAGAAATGTCCCCAGACAGAGCAGGACCTGGGCACAGGGCAGCATTTTCAGGTGGTCCTCCCTTGGCTCCTCGGCCTCTCCCTACTCACAGTCCTTATTCCTACCTCCATGCCTTTGCACACCTGGGACCACCTGCTTCGACTTCCCTCCCCCATCCTCTATCCAGAGCTAAATCCAACTGAAGCCATGGCCTATTTCTTGGCTCTCAGCCTTCAGGTGGGAGCTGCCACACAAGCCTCCGCTCCTCCTGTGCGGGGGGTGGGCAGGGGTGAGAGAGACTCACCTCCTCATCCAGGCCCAGAAGAAGCGAGGGTGAAATTTGGGAGGGCAGGGCCCAGGGCTCCAGCTGTCCTGTCTCCTCTCCAGGCCAGCCTGACATGAGGAGCTGAGGAAAACATGCTGGACAAAAGGGGGGTCCTGTGAGGATTTGGAGAAAGATCGGGGAATGGAGAGAGCAATGGAGAGGAAGAAAGGAAAGGAGAGTTGGGAATAGATGTCCTCTGCCCGGGATAAAGCAGACCAGGCCAACCTTGTCCTGGAAGCAGCATGGCAGAGGGGTTGGGAAGGTAGACTCTGGAGTTGGACTGTCTGGCTTCAAAGCCCAGATCTGCCACTTCTTATCGACATGACCTTGAACAAGACAGCTCACTCCCTGAGCCTCCGTTTTCTCATCCAGAAAGTGGGCACATCAGCGCAGAACTAAACAGGTTCATGTAGATAAAGCACTTAGCCCAGGTCTTGGTATACAGTAAGCACTCAATAAATGGGAAGTTGTGGGACCAGTTATTTAGGACCTCAGTGCTTGGGTTGTGGGTGAATTTGGGGATAAATTCTCCAAGGGAGAGGATGGACTGTGAGCTCTGTCTTTTTCTTTCTCTCTGCATCTTAGAACTACCTCTCAAGGAATTTTTACACCCTGCGATTCCTTGCCCTCTTCTTGGCATTTGCCATCAACTTCATCCTGCTGTTTTATAAGGTGCTGGTCAAGAGGGGCTGGGAGGATCAAGTGCTCATCTGGGCTGTGGGATGGGAGGTTCAGTCCCAATAGGTCCCCAGGGCCCTTGAAATTCACTATGGACAAGGGACTGGGCTCAGGGTCCCGGGGAAGGGTCAGGCTGGACACCTGGATCTTGAGACCCTATAGGGGTGAGTGTAGGTATCTAGGTCCATCTGGAACACATGCCTGAGGGCCCGGGGGAGTTAGAGCAGCGAACAGGTTGTGGGTTCCACGTTCAGCTCTGCCACTGGCCAGCCTTATGCCCCTGGGTGCAGGCCTTGCCCTCTCTGCAGCACCCACCAATTCAGTTACTTCTCTTTGCTTTCACATAAGCTAAAGAGAAATCTGTGGGTAGGAGGCAATGGGAAGCTCATGGGAATTCTCTTAATTAAATTAATTCTCTTAATTCTCACAGTTCAGGGACTAAGATCCTACATGCCATACAGTGCACCCAAAACAAACAAGCAAACAAAAAACACGTGTAAAGCTCTCAGAATAGTACCTGGTATATAAAGATGCTGTATGAATGAATGATAGCGACCACTGACTCTAGTATTAGTGTTAATGTTAGTGTTAAGGGAAGTCCCTGTCAGTCCCTGGTTAGGCCTCCTCTTTCACTGCCAAGAGCCTGGGTTCAACCCCTGGTTGGGGAACTAAGATCTCATAAGTTGATACATATATGCGTACGTGCTAAGTCGCTTCAGTCCAACTCTTTGCGACCCCATGAACTGTAGCCTGCCAGGCTCCTCTGTCCATAGGATTCCCCAGGCAAGAGTACTGGAGTGGGTTGCCCTGCCCTCCTCCAGGGAATCTTCCTGACCCAGGGATCAAACCTGTGTCTCTTATGTCTCTTGCATCTGCAGGTGGGTTCTTTACCACTAGTGACCCCTGGGAAGACCCTGATATATATATGTGTGTGTGTGTTAAAATTAGTCTCTCTTTGGGGCTCTACTATCAAGACAAATCAACTCTGTTTTCAGTTCTCCTGTCACTCAGTCAATAGTCAGGATTCCCAGAACAGAGTCTGATTTGCTAGCTAGGGTCCTGGACCTGCCCCTTGATCTTGATTGACAGTCCTGCTGAGACTGCCTCTGACAGGGGCCAAGACCAAACCTCAGGCATGGAGGCTGTTCATTTTCTTCGTGGGTTCAGGGTGTGGTGGGCCAGGCACCAGGACCCCGGGTCCCCACCCTGACTGACCTGTCCCCCCCCACCCCGCTTTAGGTCTCTGACTCTCCACCTGGGGAGGATGACATGGAGGGGTCAGCAGCTGGGGGCCTGTCAGGAGCAGGGTCTGGTGGCGGCTCCGGCTGGGGCTCGGGGGCTGGAGAGGAAGCAGAGGGCGACGAGGATGAGAACATGGTGTACTACTTCCTGGAGGAGAGCACGGGCTACATGGAGCCTGCCTTGCGGTGCTTGAGCCTTCTGCATACGCTGGTGGCCTTTCTCTGTATCATTGGCTACAACTGCCTCAAGGTGGGTCATGACCACAGCCTTGGGGCCAGGACGTGTGTGTGTGTGTGTGTGTGTGTGTGTGTGTGTGTTTGGTGGAGAGGGGAGAACATGAGCTGGGGCCCTGGCTGAGAGGATCTGGGACAGGCCTGGGGTATGGTGTACAGCGTTGGGACAAAGGGGACCTAGGGCTGCGGTAAGGCCAGGGGCTGAATACAGGACTGGGCTCTTTAGCAAGTGTGATATTCAAACTGGGAACTGATGCAGCTCACACTGAAGAGATGGGTCCTATGATGATGTTAATTTCTGGATCAAGAAGCACAGTTTGTCATTTGGGACTACGTGTCATTTTCTACGTGTTGGTCAGCTGGTGAATCTGTGAGGGGTGTGTGCGGGCCTCAGACGCAGCCTGGGTGCCAACAGGGGGACATGGATTCTGACATTAACTGTGCCCGAAGCTTTGTGATGCCCCATAAGTTGTGTTACAAAAATTTCCATTTGAGTTCCACGAGAGCTGACTGTCCGGCTAATCTTGATACTTAACAATTGGACGAACAGAGTTCTTTGGGCTTCGAACGTCTGCATGTGCGGTTCCCTCTGCCTGGAAGGCTCTGCCCTGCTTTGATCTCCTCTCACCTGCCTGATTGATTCCTCCTCCTTCCCTTGGGAGGCCACCGGCTGCAGCAGGCACAAGTTCTGGGCCCTCCTGGGTTTTTTGCGCATCCCAGCCCTGACTTTATGATTGCATTTCCCCACTGCTACTACCCTGATCACTCTGGGAGCACGGCTCTGCTGTGGGGTCTCATGAAGGCTCCAGCAAGACATCCCTGCTCCTGCCAAGGCTGTGGTCTCCTGACACTCCCCGCCACTCCGTGCACCCTCTAGGTGCCCCTGGTGATCTTTAAGCGGGAGAAGGAACTGGCCCGGAAGCTGGAGTTTGACGGCCTCTATATCACGGAGCAGCCTGAGGATGATGACGTGAAAGGCCAGTGGGACAGACTGGTGCTCAACACTCCGTAAGGGCTCAGCATCCCCGCAGTGGGTGGGGGAAGCCGAATTGGGGTACCACTCCATCCCCAGCCCAGGCCTGGGGAGCCTGACTCATTCTCCCCAAGCCTCCACCTTCCTCTTTGTAATACACACCGGTTGCCTGTGCATTAAAGTACCTGTGGGGGTTCTGGAGACACATGGAGATTCCCGGGGCCCCAGCCCAGGAGATTCCGGTTCAGTGAGTCTCCAGAGGCGCCCAGGAGATTCTGGTTCAGTGAGTCTCCAGAGGCGCCCAGGAGCTGCATTTTAAACTCCGTCCTCATGCAGGATTCTCACCAGGTGTCATGATTGGGAAACTGATGAAATCATTTGGGTTTTGAACTGAGCCCAGAGAGGAAATGAGGGTTATGAGGGCAATGTGGTGGGACACTGGACTCCCAAAGAGCACTCCCAGCCCATCCCATTCTCCCCAGGTGAAGTCCCATCTTCCGTGTTCGTACAGCCAGGCTGCATCCTGAGAGGGAGGCATGTCTAGAATAAGAACACCAGGGCAGGACTTCCCTGCCAGTCCAGTGGTTAAGACTCCGTGCTTCCAGTGCAGGCAGCGCAGGTTTGATCCCTGGTCAGGGAACTAAGATGCCGCATGCTGCGGGAGACAAAAACGAAAAACAAAACAAAACCTGGTAAATAAAGGGCCAGAAGCATCAAATAAAATTAAATAAAACAGCATGAGAAAGCCCTCTGTTCCCTGGACGCCAGAGCGGGGCCAGGCTGCTGGCTCCAACACCCCCCACCCCCATCACACACTCTTGCCTCCCTGTCTCCCATCTGAGTGCAGTTCAGGTCTTTGTACATCCCTGTCACCTGGGCTCCACCGATGACAGCAGCGGGGCCTGGGGGTGGGGGCAGGATGTTAAGGTTGACCTTGGACAAGCATCACCTGGCCTCGAGTCTTTAGAGCCTGATCCTGAGTGAGAGGTTGACCCCATGGTCTGGGATCCCTGTGAGAAAAGCATTGGAATTCCAACCCCACCCCACCCCCCTCCCCACTCCAACCCAGTTTGGCTGGCAGCTTCTGTTCCTTTCTCCCCTAACATCTTGTGGCTTCTTTCTCTCGGCAGGTCTTTCCCCAGCAACTACTGGGACAAGTTTGTCAAGCGGAAGGTGAGACGCTGTGAAAGGGGAGGTCGAAGGTCCTCCCCAGCTGGGTGCCTTGATGCCACCAGCCCATCCAAACCCAGTCAAGCACTTGCTTTCTGTGCAGCCTTGGGCAAGGGGCTTTGCCTCTCTGAGAAGCACCTCAGTTTGCCCGTCTGGAAGTGGGCATGATAACCACCCTCCTACACCCCCCTGTAATGAGACGATGCATGCGACAACCTCAGCAGTGCCTGCCACAGAGTAAATACTTCATGGATATTAGTTTTGAGGGAGGAGCTAAGGCATCTTATCTTCAGCACATAGACTCTGGTGCTGGATTGCCTACTTTTCTCTTTTTTGTTAATTTTTCATTCATTAACTAATTTGACTGCATTGGGTCTTAGTTGCGGCACCTGGGATCCTCACTGCGGGATTCTTTAGTTGTGGCCCCCAGGCTTAGCTGCTCTGCGGTCTTTAGGAACTGAGTTCTCTACTCGAGATAGAACCCATGTCCCCTGCATTGGAAGGCAGATTCTTAGCCACTGGATCATGAGGGAAGTCCCTTGTCTGCTTTCCCATGTGTCACCTTTTCTGTGCCTCAATTTCTATCATGTTGAGTGAGGTACTAAGAGGGCTGACCCCACTGGGCTGTTGTAAAGATCGTTTGACCTGCTTCGTGAACAGTATCTGGCACACACACAAAAAAGACATTAGACAAGTGTTGACTGTTAGAATCATTCATTCACTCAACAAAAGTTTATTGAGTACTCCTAGGTATCTAGTCAGTCCTACCTACTAGGAACTGTACTAGGGTTCCTAGCAGTAAACACATTTTGACCCTCAAGTTGGAAAGACAGATGAGGAACACATTTATAATGTTCAGATGGTGATAAGTGTTGTCGGAGGAAAAAAGATGGGCCAGGAGGGGGAGTGTGTGGGGGTTGGCCCAGAGAGATTACTCTTTCGTGCAGGGTGATTAGGAGGTGAGGGAGTGAGGCAGGTGAAAATCCGGGGGAAGTGTGTCCTGGGGTGGGGGGCAAGAGAATGGCAGCTGTAAAGGTCCTGGGGCGAGGATGTGCCTGGAGTATTTGAGGAGCTGTGGGGAAGCCAGTGTGGCTGGAGCAGAGTGAGAGGGTGAGCAGGAGGAGATAAATTCATCAGTGATGGGGTGGGGGGCAGGTATATAGGATTATATAGGGTTATATAGGCTATATAGTTATATAGGATTCCTTGCCTACCTGCCTAATTATAATAAATTATCCCAATTAATTTGGCTAATGAGCTAACTGGGGGGGAGGGCTTTATTACTTTTGGACCCTCCCCCTGAGGAGCTGAAGAAAGCTCTGGCCCTTCTCCCCAGAAAAATGCACCCCCAATCTCTCACACAAAGTTCAGAATGTCCCAGACCTGCCCCACAGAGCAGACCACCACCTTCCCCGCTCTAGTCTTGTGTGCACGGCCCCCTGCTCCCCTGTGCAGGTCTTGGACAAGCACGGGGACATCTATGGGCGGGAGCGGATTGCCGAGCTGCTGGGCATGGATCTGGCCACACTGGAGATCACAGCCCACAATGAGCGCAAGCCTGAGCCACCGCCGGGGCTGCTCACCTGGTGAGCCAGGGAGGACGGCCCCCACCCCAGGCCTGGGGCAGGCGGGGGAGGCGGCTGTGGTCTGACTCTCCAGCATCTGGCCATCCTTGTTTTCTCTGCCCTGCAGGCTTATGTCCATCGACGTGAAGTACCAGATCTGGAAGTTCGGGGTCATCTTCACAGACAATGTGAGGAGGGCCCCGTAGGCGGGGGAGGGGCCTACAGGTGAAGGGCGCTAGGAGGGTTGGGGGCTCCACCCCCAGGTATCCCTGACCAGGGACCCACTCCTGAGCTCTGTGCACATCTGATCCTAGGGCACCCTGAGACCTGCCTAAGGTTCCTTACCCTCCAGCACACTCTTTTTGTTTTGTTTTCCTTAATTCATCTTATTTTATATTTAATCATTTACTTGGCTGCACTGGGTCTTTGCTGCTGCGCACAGGCCTTCTCTAGTTGTGGCGAGTGGGGTACTGCTGTCTAGTTGCAGGGTGGTTTGCAGCACCTGGGTCGGTAGTTGTGGTGGACAAGCTTAGCTGCCCCCACAGATGTGGAATCTTCCGAGACCAGGGATCAAACCCGTGTCATCTGCATTGGCAAGCATATTCTTGGCCACTAGACCGCCACGGAAGGCCCAGAACACTCTCGAATTCCCAGACTACATCCTTCTGCAGAGGGTTCCCCAACGCCCCGAAGAATGGCTTCCCACACCGAGTGCTTGCTCCACTGTTCTAGAGTGTTCCTGATCCTTCAGATAATCCCTAGCCAGAGCTGGCACCCTGAGCACCAGAGCACACCCGGTGCTCTTGAATGTTCCTGGGCCTCCAGAGTGCTCCTTGGCCCTCGCGCGCGCCCGCCGACCCCGGGTTTGTGTGCCCACAGTCTTTCCTGTATCTGGGCTGGTACATGGTGATGTCCCTCCTTGGACACTACAACAACTTCTTCTTTGCCGCCCACCTCCTGGACATCGCCATGGGGGTCAAGACGCTGCGCACCATCCTCTCCTCCGTCACCCACAACGGGAAGCAGGTGTGGAGGGACCTGCCCAAGTGGAGTGAGCCTGGCAGGGCCCACCTTAGCTGTCCCTTATGAAGGGTGAAGGCTGGGCAGCTCGGATGAGGGGGGCGCAGGGTTGGGTGAGGAGGGGCAAGGCTGGGCTGGCTGAGCCAGGGTGGATGTGGCTCATGAGACCCCAGCAGGAGGGCCATCTGGGCTGAAGTGGGGCAACGATGGCGAAGGTGGGCACGCGGGAGCGGCAAGCCGCGCGTGGAGCTGAGCCGCCCCCTGCCCGCCCCCAGCTGGTGATGACGGTGGGCCTCCTGGCGGTGGTGGTCTACCTGTACACCGTGGTGGCTTTCAACTTCTTCCGCAAGTTCTACAACAAGAGCGAGGATGAGGACGAACCTGACATGAAGTGTGACGACATGATGACAGTGAGCCCCCCCCACCCTTCGCTCTTGGACATGTTACCAGCCATCCCTGACCCTTAGTTTTCCCATCTGTAAAGGGGGTTAGTAGTAGGACCTACCCTGGGACTTCCTGGGCTGTCCAGTGGTTGACTCCCCCTTCCAAGGTAGGGGGCGTGGGTTTAATTCCTGGTCAGGGAGCTAAGATCCCACATGCTAGAGAGTGCAGCCAAATTAAAAAAAAAAAAAAAAAGTAATAGAACCTACCTTGCAGACTTATTTCCAGGGTTAAGTGATCTGACCCTTTTACTTGGAACACTGCCTCAGTGAATGGTAGCCACTGTTGTAATATTTGAGCTTTTCAAGGTATTATCCTTGGAAAGGTGCTCAAGCACAGTGCCTGACTTACAAGCCATGTGACTTGGGGTTGACAGCTCAACCTCCCCACACTCTGGTGTCCTCACCTGTGAAATGGTTTTATAATAATAGAGCCTATATCCCAGGGTTGCTTTTAGGACTCAGTGATACTCCCTGGTAGCTCAGCGGTAAAACCCACCTGCCAATGCAGGAGAGATGGGTGTGATCCCGGGCTGGGAAGATCCCCAGGAGAAGGAAACGGCAACCCACTCCAGTATTCTTGCCTGGGAAATCCCATGGGCAGAGAAGCCTGGTGGCTACAGTCCTTGGGGTTGCAAAGAGTTGGACATGACGGAGTGCACACAATGCGCCCTGACCATCAAAGACTTAAAAGGTTAGAACAGTGCTTGACAGGTATTAAGAATTCCATAGACGTGAGCTACTATCATCATTCTCTATCAGGAAAAGTTTTATGCCATGCATGTTTCTATTTTCTCTTTTATTCTAATAAATGGTGGTCATCACCCAAATTGAGTTTAACTTACTATAGGCGTGGGCCACAGTTGAAAGAATCACTCCAGTGCTTTATCTCAGAATGGCCTGTAATCTGGCACTATGCTCACAGGACCCATCTGGTTCCTCAATCTGGTATTTGAGGCCCCACCAGACTTGGTCTTGTTACTCAGCCTTGTTCCCACCAGTCACTGGTCTTAGCTCTTACCCAGGGCAACTGGGTTCTCTCACTTCCTAGAGACACAGAAAAAAAAAAAAAAAAAAACAACAGTGTAAGGTCTTTCCCAAGTCTCAGGCAGACCATGTCCTTCCCTCTGCTCAGAACCTTCTTGTGGTTCCCCAGTGCTTCACCATTGTGTACAAAGCCAGGGGAAAACTAGCCTGGCCTGAGTCTAACCACAGTCCTTGCCTTTTGCTCTCTGGCTGCCTGGTCCTCCCTCAGTTCCCCTAAAATCATGTGTTTCCTCCCAACCCAAGCCCTTTGCATCTGACCTTTTCTCTACCTGCCCTCTCCCTGGCCCTACGTACACACGCCTATTCACTTGATGCCTCATCTTCAACTTAAATGCTGCCTCTTACAGGAAGCTCTCCATGACCATTAGCTGGCCCTCATTTCTCTCCTCACTCTTGCTCACAGTAACTCTATTTCCAGCCTCAGTGAACCTCTTTTCAGTTCCTCACAGGAGCAAGATGTATTCTTTCCTCCCCAGGGGTGATGAAACACATGTGGTTTTCTCTGCCTGGAACTCTCTCTCCCACCTAACATTCTGTTCACGTTTCCAGTTCACACATGTCCTCACTTCTAGGAAGCCTTACCCTATCACCCAGGCGAGGTCAGGCTTTCAAAACTTCACGTTTCCTGTGCTTCCCCCATCTTGCCCATGACTACGCTGTGCTTTCCTGGCCCTGGGCCCTCCCTATCACAACCCTGATCATTTCTGGGCTGCCATTATCTGATGCCAAGCTTGTGAGCCCTGTAGGAGCAGCGTTCAGGGCTGTCTCAGTCATTGCTGTGTGTGCCCTGCCCCAGCCAATCCGGGGCCCTGTAGGTTCTCAGTGAATGTTGCAGCCTGAACGCGCGACTCATGTGCTTCTCACCCTGCTCCTGCAGTGTTACCTCTTCCACATGTACGTGGGTGTCCGAGCTGGTGGGGGCATTGGGGACGAGATAGAGGACCCAGCAGGCGATGAATACGAGCTGTACCGAGTGGTCTTCGACATCACCTTCTTTTTCTTCGTCATTGTCATCCTCTTGGCCATCATCCAGGGTCAGTGCTCATCAGAGTCTTGGGAGTGGGGGCTGTGTCCAGAGGCAGGCTAGCTCCTTAGTGTACAAATCCAGGATCTGGTCAGCCTGGATTCATATCCTGGCTCTACCTCCCCCTACTGTGAGACTTTGGTCAAGTGACCTCTCTGAGCTTCAGCTTCTTTATCTATAAGATGAGGATATTGATTATACTAGCCACATAGAGTTGCTGTGAAAATCAAGTTAATTCATAGGTGGTAAGTATCTGGCTCATGGTAAGTGCGCAGTAAACACTAGGTGTTATTATTTTTAGTAAGTGGGGTGAGATTAGGAAGATTGGGTTCAAGACTCAATGGCAGATAGCTAGAAGTGAGAAGCTAAACACTGACGAGCGCCCTGCAACGCCCCCCCCCGCCCCGCCCCCAGGTCTGATCATTGATGCTTTTGGTGAGCTCCGAGACCAACAAGAGCAAGTGAAGGAAGATATGGAGGTAGGTCATGTCTGGGGGGCGACTCTGAGGGATTCCAGGACCCTGGGGGGTTGAACGGACCTTGATTCTGATGTCTCCTGCCACGCACAGACCAAGTGCTTCATCTGCGGTATCGGCAGTGATTACTTTGATACGACACCGCATGGGTTCGAGACTCACACACTGGAGGAACACAACCTGGCCAATTACATGTGAGTGTGGGCCCGTTGGCCAATCAGGAGGGTGGGGCGTGGCCACCAACAGCGGGGTGCGGTGTCCATGTGGGTGGATTCCCAGCCAGCTAATCAGGAGGAAGTAAGGGAAATCGTGACCTGTCTACTGCTGCCTCCCATCCCCAGGTTTTTCCTGATGTATCTGATAAACAAGGACGAGACAGAACACACGGGCCAGGTAAGCGTGTGTTATTGGAAGGACAATGGGCAGAGACATGGTGAATTTTAATATAAGGTCAGTCAGCAGGTGGCAGTGAAAAGCTCATGTCAATATGAAGCATTTGAAGATGTGACCAACTAACTCTTCCCCATCTCCCACCCCTAGGAGTCTTACGTCTGGAAGATGTACCAAGAGAGATGCTGGGATTTCTTCCCGGCTGGCGATTGTTTCCGCAAGCAGTATGAGGACCAGCTTAGCTGAGACACCCCTAGCTGGCCCTTCACCCCCCACCTCAAGTGCCTTATTCTCACAGCAAACCCCACAGCCCTCAAACCCCTCCCCCCAAGGCAGCTGGGGGAGGGGTGACCATGTACTGACGAATAAAGTCTGTGCTATACCCCTGACATCATTGTGTTGGATTGTTGATTTTTGGGGGGCGGGGGGGGGGCATCCAGGAATTCCGCTCTCCTCTCCTTCCCCCGACCCCAAAATCAAAATGAAAGCAGAGACTGAAGTCATGTTTATTGGGAGACAGGGGCATGCCAGGATCAGGAGTGTGTGTCCACTGGGGAGGGAGATGTAGAGACTGGTTCCTAACACCCCCTCAGGGACTCATTCCTGGATGTAGAGGTTGCTGGGGGCAGTGGGATCATCTGCTGGGCGCGTCTCCACCACCACAGGCCTGGGGAAGGAAAAGAGAAGTCAGTTCATTCACTCATTTACAGAGATGTCGATAGAGTTTGTGCCAGCATAGTGCTGGGCTAGAGCAGTGGATGAGCAGACACGGCCCTCGCCCTCAGGAGACCAACATGAATCAGTGAATTAGATGAGTACAAAGAAGCATGAGGCACATAGCAGGGAAACCCAGCTCAAGGGGTCAGCCAAGGTGTCACTAAAGAATGGATGGTAGAGCCTGAAAGAAGTTCAGGAGGGAACTTGATGAAAGGGCAGGAAAGAGCGTTCTGGGCAGAGAGAACAGCCTGGGCAAAGGACTTACATGGGAGAGGGCTTGACTGCACAAGTCATGGTTTGTAGGCTGTGACCAGGATTGGGTATTTATCTTGAGGCCACAGGAAGCTTTTAACCAGGTGGAGAGTGACACAATCAGATCTAGATTTTAAAGGACACCTCTGACATATTGAAAGGTCAGAGAGATCCTTGAAGAAGCTCTCACTGGCTAAATCTGTGAGTATTTGTGCCTCAGAACAGATAATGATAGTAACAGATTATAACCCATAGAATAAAATGAAAATCAGCTTCCCTGGTGGTCCAGCAGTTAACAATCTGCTTTGCAATACAAGAGACACCAGTTTGATCCCTGGCCCAGGAAAATCCCACTTCCCACAGAGCAGCTAAGCCCATGAGCCACAGCTACTGAGCCTGTGTGCCTAGAGCCTGTGGTCCACAACAAGAGAAGCCACGACAAGACAAGCCTACACACTGCAATGAAGAGCGGCCTCTCGGCAACTAGAGAAAAGTCTGTGTGTAACAACGAAGATCCACCACAGCCAAAAATAAACAAGTAAGTAAATCTTTAAAAAAATATATAAAGTGGAGGATCATCTTTTTAAAAAAGAATAAACAAAAAATCCTTGAGACTATGCTAAGATACACACAAACACACAGTCATATATACACACATACATACAAATATACATACACGGTGGAGAAGGGACAGCTCTTTCCTACAGTAGAATGCCGACTTAGAAGAAATGATAGAAATAGGAAACTCACCATTTAATAGACTCAGGCAAAAATCATCAAGTCATGGTAAAATTAGGTGAAACAATAATTTTACATTGTCTCAAGAAATTACCCCCAAAGAATACTTATTTATACAGAGAAAAGAAGAGTAGCATTATAGTCAAGAAAGCTGGCTCATTCCATTTTAACCAAGTGACCGACCAAAGATAACCTCACCAGTAGTGGGACAAACTGACACACACTTCCTGATCCAATGTAGTGAGAAGGATACCCCATCACTTCTGTGGTATTCCTGCCCCAAACGTGTAACCTGGAAACCTCAAACCCAACTAAGGGACATTCTGAAAAACAAATTTCCTGTACTCTTCAAAAGTGTCAAGGTCATGAAAAGCACAGGAAGTCTGAAGAACGTTCCAGGCACAAGACTAAAGAAACATGACCCCAAAATGCAGCCTGTAATCCTGGATGATATCATGGACCAAAAAAAAAAAGTATTATTTTTTGGTTACAAAGAGCATCATTGGAACAACTTGGTGAGACTTGAGTGGGTGTGTGAAATTAGAAGATAGCGCTATCTCGGTGCTCTTTTCTTGATTTTGACAGCTGTATTGTGGTTTGTAAGAGTATGTCCTTGCCTTGATTTAGGAAACATACACTGAAGTATTTTGGGGTAAACTGGCATCATGCTTGCAATTCATGTGCCAACAGAAAAAAATTACACATATATGCGAGGCAAGAATAAACCAAATGTGGTTAAAAATAATATACAGGGAATCTGGGTGAAGGGGATACAGAATTCTTAAATTTATTTTTGCAACTTCTCTGAATCTAAATTTATATCAACATATCACTAAAAAGTTTAAAAAGAATGAAAATTCCACCTTCAGGCTTCCCTGGTGGCTGGGTGGTGAAGAATCTGCCTGCCAATGCAGGAGACACGGATCCAATCCCTGATCTAGGAAGATCCCATGTGCCATGAGGCAACTAAGCCCGCGCACCACAACTACTGAGCCTGTGCCCTAGAGCCCGGGAGCCGCAACACAGCCAAAGCACAGCCCCAAATAAACTAATTAATTAAAATTTTTTTAACAAAAGAAAATTCCACCTTGGCTGCTCTATGGGGAATAGACTATAGGGGACAGAGATAGAAGCAGGGAGACCAAGTGAGAGGATGTCCAGGCCAAAGATTCAGACGGCTGGGGACACCTCAAGATACCCTCTTTACATCCAAAGCACCCCCCCTCCCTGGTCCTCTGTCCTCTGCTCGAAGTTCATACCTGGGGGAGCCAAGCAGACGGAAGGTGAGGGTGGGATCTCTGAGCTCCTGCAGCAGCTGGGGAAAAAGGTGCTGTATCAGTGTCTAGAAGACTCCTCCCCTCTCCCTTAAAGAGAGTAAGGGGCAAGGTCTCTGAACTCCTCAGGTCCAGAAATAATCATTGCTGCTAACACCACTCATCAACTGTGTGACCTCAGGCAAGTTACTTAACCTCTCTGCACCTCAGAGCACTAACCTTTGAAATCATAATACCTACCTGACAGGTGATCCCGAAGATTAAGGAGAATACAAAAGTGTAAGGGCAGAGCCTGACACATGGTGTTCTGTGGATTAAGCATCATTTTCACTCCATTTTCCGGATGAGAAAAGTGAGGCACAGAAAGATTAAGCTATTTGACTAAAATCATTCAGCTGGATTCCAACCCAGGTAGTCTGGTCCATGCTCTTAACCCACTTGTCTCTATTTGTGACCCCATTTTACAGTTAGGAGTCTGAGGGAGGCTCAGAAAGAAGCGAAGTCACACAGTGACCCTGGTTGAGCTCTGGTCCCAAGAGACACTGGAGCAGAGACGGGGACCTGTCTGAACTGAGCCTAGAGAAGTGTCACCTCCAGGGACTTTACACCCTGAGTGAGTCTGTTCTCCCAATGGATCTGATGAGTGAGATGATTGACGTGGGAGGGGCTTGCGGGTGCTAGGAGGAAGGAGCTTACCTGATCCGAGCCTAGAGCCCAAACCTGCACTCCATGCTTCCAGAAGGCCTGGAGCCGACCCCCGACCATAGCTGGGAGGAAAGCAGCGCCTGTTACCCTTGGGCTCTACTTAAGCCTCCAACCTGGACCCCAGACCCCGGAATTATCATTCCGGCACATACCCACGGCCTCCACTGCTTCAGTCATGGGGATCTCTGGAGTTCGAAGCCCCCGGGCCGGGGCCCCCTCTGGGGTCACCAGCTTCAGGGACCCTAGAAGGAGGTAGAGAATGGACTGTAAGAGCAGTAAGCGGGCTTGAGAAGGTTATCAAGGGACAGGACAATACGTTCAGTGTAAGAAGCAAAGCAGGACGAGTAAGGACTGGAGGGGCTCAGAATCTCTCAGAGGTGCGGGGTCTGGGGGTCGGTATCTAGGCACAGTGGAGGCAAGGGAGGGAGGAAGGTTCTTACCGTCCATCAACACCATCACCTTGTCTTCCTCAACCTGAGTCACCTGTACTGGTCCCTTGTGCTCTGCTTGAGAGATCCAGGTTCAGGGACCAATTTCACCGCATTATGCCTTCCTCCGCTAGGCCCCCCTCTCCATTCCCAAGCAATCGGGCTAACCCCCGCCCATCACAGAATTCCCCACTCCCCATCATCAATCTCATTAATTATATATACCCAATGTTCTCCCGCCCCGCTCACGGTTCATCCCCTTTCCCAATTACGCCTCAGGCTAAGCACCGCCCAGTCACTCAGACCCAACCCAACCCAACTGATAAGCCTCACCCGTCCCAGAGCCTGCGCGACTCACCCGTGCTCATCTCGCCCAGCCAGCAGGAGAGCGCGCCGAAGCGCACGGTGTGGAAGAGCACCGACTTCGCCGGCCTTCCGGGGCTCACGCCGATGCACACTGAGGGCAGCTCGGAGCCTGGCCCGGTCAGCAGTGCAAACACCGGCAGAGGCGTAGGGAGCGGAAACAGCACCTGCTGCGGGCCGCGCAGGGAGGGGCGGGTTCAGATGAGGGGGCGGGGCGGGGGCGGGGCCTGAGGGGCGGGGTCTTGGAGGACAGTGAGCTTGGAGCTTCCGAAGTATTTCTCCCCCCTCGCCAAGTGTTTCTCGAGCCCTCAGTTTTGGGAAGCACCATCTAGAAACTTCAAGGAGGTGAGGCCTCAGAAGGCTTAGAAAGTAACGGGTGGCGTGAGGGCCGGAGCTTAAGGATCAGAAAGACTTCAGGGGAGGAGCCTCCAGGTGGGCGGAGCCTTGGGGAGATTGTGGGAGGCCTCGGGTGGAAGCCCAGGTTCGCGGAGCTCGCTGCGGAAGCGTAGAGTAGACGGCCCCAGCCACCCAAGCTGACAAAGCCCCTAGCGTCTCCAGGCTCCCTACCCGGACCAGCAGGAACTTGTTCATGGGCTGGTACCACTGAAGCAGGACCACGGATGTCTCCAAAGCCCCACACAGGAACGGGCCTCCGGAGCTGGTGCCCTCCGCTGTGGAGGCGGGTAGGGAGCGGTCAATGGTCTCTCCCGCGACCCTTCGCCCCCAAAGGCCACACACCTCTCCCCAGGCTCGACTCACCCTGCCTTAACTCTGCAACCCTCTCCTGTGGAGAGGGAGTCCAAGTCCCACCCTTGGTCTTGCCCCCTGTCTGCCCACCCCTAGGGTTCTCACCCACACAGCACGCCCGGCAGCCTTTGGTGTCCGGGATCTTAGTGGAGACAATGTTCTTCCTGCGGCAGAAGATAGGCATGAATGGGGGCGAGGGACGGCAGGAATGGGGCATTAGAGGGGTCAGTGGTACCACTAGGGGCTGGTACCTTGCTAGTAGCCGGTGGGGGCTAATGTGAGCGATGGGGCTTCCTGCTCTGCCCTCTTTCCGTTCCAGCAGGCCCAGGATGCTATGAGAATACAGGTAGGGGGTCTTTCCTGCAGTGTGTGTGTACATAGGGAAAGCAGGCAGTTATAGGCTACTGCACACTCCCACCCTTCCCTCAGCCCATCACTCGGCCCCATCCCTTTTAAATGCCCAAGTCTTCAAGACTCAGGCACCTTTGTTTATTCATTTTTTCATGCAACATGTTAAAAAAATTTTTTTTTTGCCTGTGCCCCACGACATGTGGGATCTTAGTTCCCTGACCAGGGATTGAACCCATGCCCACTACTGTGTAAGTGTGGAGTCTTAAACACTGGACCACCAGGAAGTCGCAGTGCAACATATTTTAAATGTCCACTATAGGCCAGGCACTGTGCTTGGCTCTGGTGAACAATGGTAAGTAAAATAAATATGTTCCCTACCCTCATAGTACTTGTGGCCGCATGAGAAATGACAGACACTTAACAATCAGATGAAGTTACACGTATTACAAAGTTTAACAAGGAACATCTAGAAATTCTGCAAAAGTTTGTCATCACAGATGTGATATGAATGAGCTCACTCATTCTATTTGGCTTGGGGTCTCCTCATAAATTAGAAATTCTTTTACACAAGGTGTTTATAAAACAATGACACAAAATTTTAATCCACAACCTGCTCACTCCATTTTAGCAAAGCATGGAACAAGTATTGTCATCTTGTCAACATCAAAGAAAGGTAAAGACTGACTTCTTGTGGAAATTACCTCAAAACTGACTTGAGAGGTGGGCACTATTGTGAGCCCCATTTTAAAGATGGGGAAACAGAGGCTTAGGAAGAAGTGTCTTGCCCCAAGTCCCACACTGAAAAGGTGGCTGGAATTTGAACTGTAGGCTCTGTGAAGGGGGAGCCTAATTGTTTTCTCTGTGCCCATCTATTTCCCAACCTCCTTACCTTTGACCCCTTAAGTTCTGACTCCCACCCCTCCCACCCAAGCCACAGCCAGACCTGAGAGAGACATGAGGACATTGTTGATGGAGTACACCCAGGTAGTCCGGCCAGAAAAAAGCTGCAGGGCAAGGGGGAGATGGCTCCTGTAAGACCCCAGCAAGCCCAACTTCAGCCCCCACCCTTGGCCCCCCTTGACCCACCCCAGGGACTGCCCCTCACCATCTCCAGCGTAGCCTCCTGGTCATTTCGATTCAGGATAAAAATGCCTTCCTCGGCCCCCAGGAGCAGGTGCTGGTCTAGGGGGGCACACACGATGATGCTAGGACCTACTCCATCACACGGGGCCTCCCAGACCGCATATGACCCCAAACACTGATGCTCTGTGCCTTCAGTTCTCTACTCTCCCCTCACACTGACATTTCCAGCCTTTGTTTTCACAAATCTGAACTCAAACCCTGACCAGTTCCCTTGAGCTGGTCTCATTCTCACCAGCCTCTGACTTCCCCTGTTCTGGTAGTTCTCCCATCTCTGACCTGCAAACCCTGACCATCTGTCCCCTCAATTCTGACCCCAACATCAGACATGTCTTCCCCAGTATCTCTCTCAATTCTGTCTTTCTCCCCAGTTCTGGTCCCTGAATGCTAATCCTATCTCAACACTGATGCTCAAATTCAAATACCCTGACATATGGCTCTTTCTGTCCAGTGTGACCCCACAAACTCTAATACTGTTTCCTTAACATTTACTCCCCACTGACTTTGTCTCCACATCTTTGATCCCTAAACTCTGTCCCTTTCTGCTACATTCTAATCCCTAAAACTCCTGACCCCAAATTGCTGATTCCAGTCTCTCTACCATTAACCTCCAACTGAGGCTGTGCGTGTGTGTGTGTGTGTGCGCGCACACGCTCAGTCATGTCTGACTCTTTGAGACCTCATGGACTGTAGCTCACCAGGCTCCTGTGACCATGAGATTTTCCAGGCAAGCATACTGCAGTGGTTTGCCATTTCCTTCTCTGGGGCAACTGAGGTTAATGGGGTCCAACTGTCCCAGATCTTATACACTGAACGCTGACCTTTCTGGTTTATCTGACACTCCTTTTTAAAATTCCTATTTTATTTATCTATTCTTTTGTGGCCACACTGTGCAGCATGTGGGATCTTAGTTCCCCAGCCAGGGACCAAACCTGTGCTCTCCTGCAGTGGAAGGACAGAGTCTTAACCACTAGACCCTCAGGGAAATTCCATATCTGACACTCTTGACCTCCAAACTAATTTCCTAATCTTCACTCTCAAACTCAGCTTCAGTCTACCCAGCTTTGATCCCTAAACCCCAGCTGTAACTCCTGGCTCTGCCCCTGCCTCCACTCTGCCACTCCTTACTGTATTAAGACCTTTCCCTTCCCCTTTCCCTGACTTCTGCCTTCCACTAAGGGTCCTCCCCAACCCCGCTACATTCTCCGTGGCCCTTCTGAGTACTCACCCTTGGTGGAGGGGTGCGTCCAGGCTGCCGTGCTGTGGATCCGGAGGGGGCAGCCATTGAACAACTTGACGAGAAGGGCACAGCCCTGGGTGGGCCATGGGGGCGGGGCAGCAGCCGATCCAGCAAAAGTGAGGAGGGCACAGGAAGGCACAGTGGTTAAGACTCAGAAGCAAAAGTGGCAAGGTTCAAATCCCGCCTCTGCCTGCTCAAAGGTTTATGACCTTGGAAACTGTTTAACCCCTCTGTGCCTCGGTTTCCCCATTTTGAAATGGCAGATAATATGTATCTCTGCAGGATCTGCAGGCTGGCATCCCTGACTCACTGGATATAAGTTTGAGCAAACTCCAGCAGAGAGCAAAGGACAAGGCAGTCTGGCATGCTGTAGTCCACAGGGTTACAAAGAGTCAGACACGCCTTAGTGACCCAACAACGACTGCAGTATCTATCTCTATCTGTGCAGATATACACCACGTAAAGACACGAGATCAGGGTCTTGCACAGAGGCTCTGCTCAACAAATGTCACCTGTCATTATTATTAGTCTTCCCTGCCCCATCCCCCACTCCCACCAGGCATCCCCAGCTGCATCCAGAGATATCAATCCTCAGCATCACTGGCCTCACCTTTCTCTTCATCTTTTCCTTCTTGGGGGGCAACAGTGGGGGCTGGTCAGGCTCTCGGGGGGCTGGGTTCCACAGTGAGGGTTCTGAGATGGGGAGGAGAAAATCAGCCCCTAAAGCCCCCCAATCCCTGCCCAACCCCCACCTTCACCCACCTCCCACCCCAGCCTGCCCTGTTACCTGAGTGGGCAGTGAGGTGGGGGCTTCTGGTGGCTGGGGGAGGCCCGAGATGGGGGGTGCGTGGGGGAGGCCCACTGGCACACCGGACCAGCACTCCCGGGCTCAGCTGGCCGTCATCCCCAGTCCCCCCAGGACCCTCATCTGACGGAGAACGGAACTTGGGCTTTGGAGAGAGAGGAGGAAGGTGGGGAATACATTAGATCAACTCAGAGAGAGGGCACCTTGCCAACCACCTCTGCCAGAACCGACATTAGGTCATGGCTCTGTGATATCTAACCACCCCTCCAACCTTCCCCTCTGACCCATGCCCCAAAATCAACATACTCCAGCAACTAAAGGGGAAGGGTTGGGTGCAGCGGGGTTTCCAAAGACCAGCTACTGACCAGTATCCATTGGGCTAAATATTCTTAGTCCCACCCCTAGGGTCAGGGATGCCATTTCCAGATCCCAGTCATCCCAGTCTCTCAGATCTCAAAGGAGATCTTTGTGTCCCAGACTCCAGCCCAAGAGAGCTTAGTATCCCAGTGTCTATGGGCCCTGGCCCCCTGCCCCTCATCTCTGTCCCAGGGCCTTACCTTGGGGGGCAGTGGAGGAGGTGTGTCTTCTGCAGGGGCAGGGCTGGAACACAAAGATGGGGTCAGCAGGCGGGGGGTGTGGGCAACAAGGCCTGGGGAGGGTTGGGGCTGGAGGTCTGAGCTCAGGAGGGTCAGAGGGTGACTTGATCTGGGGCTAGAGCTGAGGGCTAAAGGACTGATGACCCTGATGATAATGGTACCAGCAACTCTTAGATATCAAGTGCTGCCAGTGCATCAAGCCTCTGCAACTTCACACCTGCCTAGAACACAGACTATACAGTGCTCCCGGGGGTCAGGTTCTCACCTGGTGCGCATGAGTCTATTACAGACGAGAGGTGTGCAATGGACAGGTGGGCCCTGAGGCTGACGCAGGCCTAGGGCTGGGGGAGATGGGGGCCTGGGCCAACTGCTGGGGTTGAGGTTGGGTCTGGGTCTGAGGGCCTGACACGGGGGAAGGTTCAGTCTGAGGGTGGGTGAGAAGTTGAAGAAAGATGAGGGGGCCCGAGGGTTAAAGGTTAGGGCAGCAGCTGAGGCCTGGGGGTGAGAGGAACATCTGGCAGGAGCTGGGGACTGGGAGGTAGCAGGGGACCCAGGGTTGAGTTGGCTGGGATTGGAGAGGAAGGAAAGGGGAGTCAGGGGTTGGAGGTGAAGGAAGATGGGGATATTGAGGGGCCGGTCAGGGGTCAGGGGTCAAGGATCAGCACTGAGTAGTAGAAGGGAAGCAGGGCTGAGGCTGGGATCAGCGGGAAGGAAGATGGGTTGTAGGAAGGCGAGGGCTAGGTGGGGGCCTGTGGAGCTCTTACATGTCCACGTCGTCATAGTCATCATCGGACTCTGATAGGTTCCTCCTGAGAAGGAACAGGCATGAGCCTTGGGTGGTCCCCACGCACATCCCTGCCCCACTCCCACCCTAAGGGTCCCTGACCTAGGACTGCCGCTCTTGAAGTCTCCAGGGGGCTGTAGGAGAGCCTGTGGGATAGTAAAGGGTCAGCAGTGGCCCGGGGGAGAGGAGGGCAGCTGGGCAGTCAGGGAGGATCTCACCGTGTCCACTGGGGGCCTGGACTCCATGCCTCTGAGCTTCCTGAACTCCATGTGCCGCCCTGGGGGATGGGGATGGGGCGGTCACACAGTGAGCTGGGGACAAGGACTTGGGAACAGAAAGAATAGAAGTGGGGGTGGGCTCTGGGGTTAGGATCTCAGCACTGGAGCTGTCCCTATAGGGAAGGGCTCTTGGTTTACAGGGGTCTCATCTCGGGGCTTCCTAGGTAGTACCAGTGATAAAGAATCCACCTGCCGTCGCAGGGGATGTGGGTTGGATCCCTGGGTCGGGAAGATCCCCTGGAGGAGGAAATGGCAACCTGCTCCAGTATTCTTGCCTGGAGAATCCCATGGATTCTGGTGGGCTAGTCCACGGGGTCACAGAGAGTCGGACACAGCTGAGCATTTAGGGGTCAGGAATGGAGATCAGGGAAGTGGGGGTTCAAAATGGTTATAGGGTAGTTGCTTTTAGGTTCCATTTGGGGATCAGGGAGCAAAGATTCCTGAGGTCTCTGGGAGTCCTGGTGGTTATGGGAAGCCTCATGGGGTGTGTTTGCAGGACAGAGAGGTGGGGGTCTCCAGAGGCATTTTGTAGATCAGGTGGTGGTGAGGTTCTCTGGGGTCTCCTGCAGAGTCAGATGGTGAGAGGGGTCTCTGAGAGTCTATTTGGAAGTGATTAGGGTCTCTAGGACAATCTGATAAGGGGGCATCTCCTGGATTATAGAGTCAGGTGTCCAGAAACATAAACATTCTCTACTCACGACAGCAATCCGCGTCTGGGATCCCCAGAGAGCTGGCCCGATGGGTGGATCGGATCCGCCGAGGGATGGCCGGGGGGAGCTGGGCAGAGCAGCGGCTGCATCAGACCCGAGGTTCTCCAGCAACAGCTCCCCCACCCTGTGGGTCCAGCCTGGAGTCCTGGGCCTTCCCATAACCTGTGTGCCCCCAAGCTACCACCCCATCCTCCCTGGCTCTTTTCTAAGAGAGGCAGCAAGGGGGCACTCCAGGCAGGGAAACAGGCTGAGAAAAGGCGAGCTGGTCCCTCACCTCAGGGTCTTCATCTTCAATCTCGCCCACAGGGGCCCCCTTCCCTGGGTTCCTCAGTTTGTCCAGAAGATCTAGGATCAGGCCCCTGTTGAGCCCGGGCTGGGACACCAGTTGATGCTGGGGGAGGGGAGGAGGGTGTCAGCAGATAGGGGGTGGGATTAGAAGGAGGGGGTTGGGATGGGGCTGGAGAACTAGTCTAAAGAGGAAACTTGGGGGGAAGTTGCCAACAGAGGAACAAGGCACGGAATTCTGGGGAGCTGCAACCTGGGGGATTCTGAGGTGTCTGAAGGGATTAGAAGAATGTGAGGTATTTTGGAGAACTCTAGAAGTGTCTCAGAGGGGACTGGAGTTCCCCTGCAATTCCGGAGCACACCCAGGAATGGGTCCTGAGGCCCTTAGGAATTTGTGAGATTTAAGAACTCAGTGTAGGGATCTTTGCTGCAGGTCCAGGGGTTGAGAATCTGCCTGCCAATGCAGGGGACACAGGTTCTATCCCTGGTATGGAAAGATCCCACAGGTCGCAGAGCAGCGGAGCCCTTGAGCCACAACTAGTGAGCCCTTGTGCCCGAGAGCTCATGCTCCACAATGAGAAGCCACCCCGGTGAGAAGCCCGCGCCCTGCAGTGAAGAGAGGAAAGGCCACGTGCAGCAGTGAAGACCCAGCACAGCCAAGAAAACAAAAAAGGGGCCTAGGATACAGTTCGGAGAGTCTTGAGGGTCCTGGGGAATTCAGAGGGAGCAGCAACTTTGAAAGGGCCAAGGGGGTTCCGTGAGATGAAACGATCAATGTTGTAGAGGCCCTGGGGAATTCCGGGGGTGAGTTTGGGAAGGCTTCTCAGGGGAGGGAGGCTTACAGTGAGCATCTTAGTGGCACCGGGTCGCTTCTTGGGGCTCTTAGTGAGGGTGACTTTGACAAAGTTGTGGAAAGCAGCCGACCTTGGGAGGAAGAAGGCGAATTCTGGGGTGAGGGGACCAGAGGCCCTCCCATCAGACCATCACCCTCGGCCCCGCCCTCCCTCCTCCACGTGCCCCTCTCCTACCATTTGCCTTTATCCTTTAGCCTGGGCGGCTGGTAGCCACTCTTGGTCATGAGGAAGAGAACCCTGGAAGAGTAAGGACAGAACGTGGGGTTTAGACTTCCAGTGGCAGCCAGACCTCATGGTTCTGGGGGCCCCTAATAGCACTGAGGTCGGCAGGGAGCAAAGGGAGGGACAGAATGAGAATGAGTGGTATGTTTCACAAGGCATGGGGTGCCCCTTTGAGGGGACACCAGCAGGCTCAGGGGGAGCCTCAAGATGGGGCTCCCTAAATTGGGGCCCCTCGTGTGGAGGGATGGAGAAAAGGCTTTCTGGGTTGAGGGGCTCCTGAGGGTCTCAGATTGGGCTCAGAGTAAGGGGGGGTCTCCTCCAGTGGGTATTGAGCTGGAGAAACAGGCTGGGGGGGGGCAGGTGGTGCTCAGGGTCAGAGTTGAGTGGGGTCTCTGGGACCAGGGGGACCTGCCACATCTGCCTACCTGAGAGGGTGCACGTCAAAGAGTGGTGGCTGCAGCTCGGCTAATTCAATGGCTGTGATGCCCAGGGACCAGATATCACACAGTTCATTGTATCCCCCCTTCAGGGCCACGGCCGCCACTTCCGGAGCCATCCTAGGGGCAGAGACCCTCGGAGAACCAAGGAGTGACACAAGAAGGGGAAGGGGAGACAGAGGAGAATGGGGCAGGCATAGAGAGAGCCAGATGCAGAGAGAAACATACAGATGGAGAGAGACAGAAATAAAGACTTCCCTGGTGGACCAGTGGCTAAGACTCCACGCTCCCAGTGCAGGGGGCCTAGGTTCTATCCCTGGGCAGAGAACTAGATCCGACATGCTGCAACTAAGACCCAGCAAAACCAAATAAATATTAAAAAAAAAAAAAGATGGAGAGAGATAAAGGCAGAGAGACAGAGACAGGCTGGAAGATGGAGACTAAGAGAGAGACAGTGAGACAAACATGGACAGATATGGAAAGACAGACAGACCAGGATAAAAATCAACATAAACACTGGGAGGAATGGCTGGAGGGTGCACAGAAAGAGCTAGGTAAATGGAAAACTCCAAAAAGACCCAAAGAGCAGATAGACTGTTTACCGTCTGAGCCACCAGGGAAATCTGGTCCAGAGAAAGGGATAAGTGGGCAAAAAAGCAAGTACAGAGATTCCCAGAGATCTGGGCTGGTGAACGCCACGCCACGCCACCCCACACCACTCCTAGCTGCCAGCCAGGCATCCCTCACCAGTAGGGTGTCCCAATGAAAGAGAGGCGTCGAGCTAGCGTTGCCCCGATCTGGGCCGAGATACCAAAGTCAGCTGGAGACAGAAGGAGAGACATAGTGACCTGGGGTCCCCTGTCCCCTTGGTCTCCCCTCAGGCCCTCAGTCAGCCCCTCTCCCCAGTCCCACCAGCCACACTCACCCAGTCTGACCTCCCCAGCATCGTTGATGAGGATGTTGGCTCCCTAGGGAAAAGGGAGGGATTAGAGGCTGTCAGAGATACCCCCAAGTCCAATGCTGCTGACATTCCCTGGCCCCATGACACCCTGACCCTCCTGACTCCTGTCTCCCGGGTCCCCTGCCCACAAAGGCCACCTCTCTGCCCTTAGATCACCTTGATGTCCCGGTGGATCTTCTTCTGTGAGTGCAGATAGGCCAGTCCCTGGGGAGGAGGGCGGAAGTTGGGGGCTATGAGCGTCCAGAGGCAGGAGCAGGGCCCTGCCCCACCCCAAGCCCAGAGAGCATCCCCTTACCTGGAGCACTTCCCGACAGACGTAGCTGATCTGGAGCTCCGACAGGGAGCCTGTCACTGCAGAGGTCACCCAGGCACTGTGTTGGGTGCAGGCCAGACCCCTGGCCACCACCCACACCAGCTGAGAGGGTACCACACAGGGAGGGGAGAACTGGGATGGGACAGGTGGGAGGAGGAGGCAGAGAGGCAGTCAGCAACAGAGAGAGGCAGTGATGCAGGGAACCAGAGAGATTCATTCAACGTGATTATTTGCTGCATGTCTACTGTGTGCCAGCCACTGTGGCAGGCAGCAGGGATACAGCTGTGGACAAAAGAGGCAGAGATCCCTGCCCCCGTGGAGAGAACGCTCTAGCACAGGAGACGGATGGCAGACAAGATAAACAGGTAAGATACATGATACACGAGATGCCAATAAATAGTGAGAAGAAAAATTAAGCAAGAAAAGATAACAGGAAATATGTGTGGGAAATATGTGTGGGAAGGAGTATGACATTTCATACAGGTTGATCAGTGAAGGCGACCCCGAGAAGGCGGCGGGGGTGGAGATGGGGAGCAGTCCCCCTCGGAAAGGGAAAGGCAAGTGCAAAGGCCCAGAAGCAGGGGAGTGTCCCTGGTGGGGCTGGAAAGCAGAGGCGTGGGTGGAGCAGGGAGAGGGCGCCAGCCTGGGATTGTCAGCGGGGGTCAGACTCAGGGGCAGTGTTGAGAAACTTGGGCTTCGCTTTGGGGGGGGGGAGGGGATGGAGGGCATGGGACAGCTCTGAGTGATGTCACTCTGTAGAACAAGGAAAGGCAGAGAGAGACGGGAAGAGATAGAGAATCAGGAACAGACCCAAGCTGAGGCAGAGAGAGACAGACATGGGCAGAGACACCCCAAACTGGGAAAAGAGACACATTGAGAAAGACACAAAGGGGTGAGAATACACCAGAGAGAGACAGCAGACTGAGGGGGTCAGAGACTTGGTCTGACGGGCTGGTGGGGTGAGTCACTTCCTCTCTGTGGGCCTCAGTTTCCCCCACCCGCCCTGAGGACTTCTTCATGAAGTCCTTCCTTTCCTGACCTTTGAGGTCTAGGGCTGGAGGGAGACTGGGAGACTGGGAGATGGTCAAAGATAGAGGTGCACATCAGAAATCTGATCAAGGCCCACCCCGCCCCCACCCTCCAGTGCTCCAAGACAGTGAAAAGCAGGCTGAGTGAATCAGAAATGCATTCACTCATTAAATGAACAGATGGGCCCTGACGATGAGCTAGAAATGCAGAAATACTCAAAGGCATGAATAGACCTTGGTGAGAAAATGCAGGCACAGGGGGAAGATGGGGCAGGGAAAGTCGGGATCGTTGCAGAAAAAATAGAGCTGGACTCTCAGGTCCTGAAGGATACAGGGTTCAGGGCCCGCTTGGGTACCACAGTCTCCCCAGCATCTTCCAGGCCAGGCCTGGTCCAGAGGAGGGGCTCTGTGTGAAATACAGACCAGAAAGACAGTCCCCGGAGACGCAAGGATAGAGGGACAGGACAGGTGGATTGGAGGGCCAAGGGCTGCCTGGATCTCCTCGCCCTGCCACTCACCTTGGTAGATGTCCTGGAGAGAACCAGCCCCACAGAATTCCATGCAGATCCAGAGTTTCTGCAGCCTACAACAGTTCAAGAGCAAGAATAATAATAGCAGTAATAAATCATTATTTATAGGACAGTTTCTGGCTCACTGTCCATCCTATCCTAGTTCAACAAGAACTTGAATGTAAGAGGTGTCATCTCTCTATTGTCTACCAGAGTGAGATCATCCCATTTTACAGATGGGGAGATTGAGGCTCAAAGAAGAAAATATATGTTTAGGGTCAACTGGACCAAACCCAGGTGCCTGGGCTCCTACCATGACGTTCTCTGTTGTCCCATGCTAACCTAGGAGACAGGGCAGAGACTTCACAGGTTGTGGAAGTTCAGAGGGGACAGAGGAGCCCAGGATGCCAGGGCCGGGGGGCAGAGATCATTCTTGGGGCATCTGGGATATTCAAGGGTCAGGGAAATTAGGGGTTCATGTTAAAGGAACAGAAAGTGAAACTGGGGGACCTGCAAGTCAGGACGATGATCAGTTTTAGAGGGACTTGGTTTCACATTTGGTTACCACAAAGGGATCAATTTAGTGAGAAATGCTAGTTATTTATTGGAGATGAGGTTTGGAGGTGCTCTGGTCAAACAAGTGGGACTTCGGGCTGGGGATTAAGTTAGGAGCCTCAGTTAAAAATGGAGGTCTGGGATTAGAGGTTAGGTTGGAGGCGGGTGCTGGTCAGGAATGGGAGTTGGGGGCTGGGCTGGGGGGCAGGGGAGGTCTCATCACCAGAGATAACTCCCATGGTAGGCCACGATGTTGGCGTGCCGACAAGTTTTCAAGATGAGGATTTCCTTCTGAAGGGTGGAAACATCATCGTCTGCGAGGAGGGGCAGAAGAGAAAAGGCTACTGCAGGGATGGAGTATGGGGGAGATCCCAGGGTCCCAGGAGGTGGGGCAGGGGAATGAGGACCTGGGTGCTCTCCTCACCAGGCTCCATCTTCACCATCTTCAGTGCCACCAGGTCCCCTGTCCCCTTCTCTCGAGCCTTGTAAAGGGGAAGTTGGCAGTCAGGCAGGCTCCATTTGCCCGAGGTCTTCCTCAGCATCCCTGAAGCCAAGCTGAGGACTGGGACCCTCTCACATCCCCATCCCTTCTTGGGGCTCACCCCCAAGGTCACAGGTTTGAGAGTGTTGGAGAAGGAGGGGGGTTCCTCACCTTGAAAACTTCCCCATAGGTGCCGCCACCCAGCCGCTGCAGCAGGTCATAGTGGTCCCGGGGGTCCCTGTTAAAGATGTCAGGGTCTACGAGGTCCATTCCTGGGGGCCGGAGCTGGGCCTGCGCCCAGGGGCCAGCAGGGCCTCAGGGCTCCGAATGCTGGCACCTCCCTCCCTCCCCACACGCCCTGCACCCGCCTTGCCTCCACCGGCTGTGGCCTCCCCCCTCCCCACTCTCGCTTCCTGCCCCGGCACAGAGCTGTGCAGCCAGCGGCTCCACCCCCTGTCCCCTGGGCCCTGACAGCCTGTGAGGGGCAGCTTGCCTTGGGACCCAGGGGACTCCCCCCTCCACCTCCGGGGCCCTGGGCTGCATGTAAACCAGATGCAAACTATCTTCATTGTGACCTGGAGGGTGCCCTCACCCTCCCCCGTTATGGGCAGTGGCTAAAAACATTTGAACCTCTGCTGAACGCTGAGTGTTGGGCCACAACCTGGAGATGGCAGGTCTACACCGGGATGACCATGTAGTGTATGTACATCATTGTTCACCCGGGACACATACAGGCACTTAGTGGTAACTCCCCGTGCGGCGCGCAGGCCAGTCGCCGTGCACACTCCTGGATACCCGTGTGCACGTATGTGGATATACCCAGAGCATATACACATATGACACATGCATGTTCAGTCATGCTTGCAGTGGGCAGTATCTGAACACACAACTAGGGATGCCACATGCGGAGCGCTCGCCTTCACCCACAGAACTGGAGCTATGGGGACTGGGCGTGATCTAGCGGGGTCCACGAGCCCCTCTCTCCGCCCCTGCCGAGCTGAGCACAACAGCTTTGCGGGCCACTACCCTCGGCGTTAGGGTGAAGTGTGGGGGACCAGGTTCACGACTTAAAACTGCGAAGCTCAGGATCCTTCCTCAGAGGCCAAGGGGACCTCAGAGGGCACCTTCTTCGGCACATGCCCATGGACCAAAAGGATTGTACTGATGGAACCCCAGCAGTTTTGAGTTCACAGCCCGTGCACGCCGTCACGGATCAGTCTACTTCCCGCTAAGTCCGCGCTCACGCGCCAGGGTCTATAACTGGATACGCGAGGCCCGGGAAAAGCTTAGTCCCGCCCCCTCGCCGCGAGAAGGCGCCTGCGCACTTGGTTAGACTAGGTCTTTTCTCGCGCCGTAGCTTCTGCTCGAGTAGAGCGTATGCGCACGCGCTAACTGCGCCGGCTGGGAAGAAGTCACGCGGCAGCCGGAAAGCGTGGCAGCCGCAGCTAGACCCAAAGCACGATTCACCGCGGGGCTGGAGAGAAAACAATTACGTAGTTTCCGTTTCCACCAACTCTTCCTCTTCCGGTCCTCGAGGACGCTTTGCCGGCAGGGTCTTCGGCCTTAGGCCTGGTGTGGGAGGCGGCAGCAGTCATGGCGATGTTTGAGCAGATGAGAGCGAACGTGGGCAAGTTGCTCAAGGGGATCGACAGGTCTGAGCCCGGTCGGAGGGAGCGTTTCTGGCCAGCGTGGAGGAGAGGGTTTTCTGGGGTCAGCAAGAGGTGGTCAGCATCCTGGGCTTGCCCAGGGGTGGGATTTTTCAGTCAGTCTGGAGCAGTTGTTTAAGAAAACAGCATTGTATAGGCCTAAAGGCAAGAGGTGGCCTTGCCTGCCGCTCAGTCCGCTTTAATTGCCTTAAGGCCGCCCTCTCTGCTTAACTTATTCTCTCTCAGCCCCTCTGTTTTCTCTCTGCTCCTCAGTCTCACTGAGCCTCTCAGTGCCTCTTCGTGGCTCCCCTTCCCCCCCTAATTTCATTCATCGAACACATGTTTACTGAAATCTACACTGTGAATTCTGGGCAATGGTGCGGACCAGAGATAACCAAAGACAGCCACTGGCCATGCTTTCATGGAGTTTCTAGTTCAGATAAACCGGACGGTAGACAGTGATAGCCAGGAGTGGTCAAGGTGGTGATGGGGGAAACATAGGTAGATTGGTGGGGGCTAGGATGGGGAAAACTAGGCAGGAGAGAATGGGCTGCACCAGAGTGGGGTTTGGGGATGGGAGAAAGGGGTGGATATCAAAGATGTCCAGGAGGGCAGATGTACAGGCTGCAAGGGCTGGTTGGCTGAGAGATTGAAAAGACATTTTTCAGAAAAGACCCAGGGCTCTGATGGGGTTTAGAGCTGGGGCTTAGGTCAGGGATATGGATAAGTTTCATCAGAGATTATAGAGCTGATTCAATATTTGAGTAGAGCAAGTGGCCAGTGACGGAGGGAGGGAGGAAAGGAAGAGAAGGAGGAGCAGGCTACAGTCGCCCCCACTCCTACCCCATGGGAGTGACTGGCCTCAGCTCTTGTCTCTGCTCACTCATCTTGTTTCTCCTCTAGGTACAACCCTGAGAACCTGGCCACCCTGGAGCGCTATGTGGAGACACAGGCCAAGGAAAATGCCTATGATCTGGAAGCCAACCTGGCTGTCCTGAAACTGTGAGTATCTGCCTCCATTCCCACCCGGTTCCCATAGTCAGCAGCCTGCCACTCCCAGCACTGGGTGGGGTGGGAGTGAGGGGTAACCTCCAGGATGTGACTTCTCTCTCTTTTTTAAAAATTGGAATCTAGTTGATTTACAATGTTATATTAGTTTTAGATGTACAACATAGTGTTTGGGTATTTTTATAGGTTATACTCCGTTTAGAGTTCTTATATAATGGGGGTCATAGCCCCTGTGCTGTTCATTGTGACTTTGTATCTTATTTCATATATATTTCGTACCCCTTAATCCCCTTCCATTATCTCACCTCTCCCCCACCCCATTCCCATCTATAACCACTAGTTTGCTTCTCTGTTTCTGTTTTGTTGCTTTCATTTTATTCTTTAGATTCTACATATAAGCGAAAACATGTGGTATTTGCCTTTCCCTGTCTGACTTAACTTCACTAAGCGTAATATTCTCCAGGTCCATCCATGTTGTTGAAAGGGCAAATTTTCATTCTTTTTCCTTTTTTTTTTTTTAATGGCTGAATAATATTCCATTGTGTGTATGTGTTTCTATGTACCACATCTTCTTTATCCATTCATTTGTCAGTGGACACTTAGGTTGCTTCCAGATCTTGGCTACTGAAAATAATGCTCCTGAGAACACTGGGGTGCCTGTATCACTTCAAATTAGTGTTTGTTTTCTTTACTTATATTTATATACACACACATACCCAGGAGTGGAATTGCTGGATCATGTGGTAGTCCTAGATTTGATTTTACAGGGAACCTCCCTACTGTTTTCCACGGTGGCTGTGCCAATTGACATGACACTATCAAGCGTTCTCTCCTCCACATCCTTGCCGGTGTTTTGTTATTTGTTGTCTTCTTGTTGATAGCCATTTTGTCAAGTGTGTGATTCTGATTTGCATTTTCCTGATGTTTAGTGATGTTGAGCATCTTCTCAATTGCCTGTTGGCGATCTCTGTCTTCTTTTAAAAAAAAAGCGTCTATTCAGAAGTTTCTGACAGGGTTTTGCGGGATTTTTGGTATTGAATTGTATGACCTCTTTATCTGTTTTGGATAGAATGTGCAAGACTAGGGAGCCAGGAAGTAGGGGCAGGAGGAGGGATGGTTTTTGAAAACTTAGTTACAGGGGCTGCACTCCAGCAGTTAAGATTCCAGCCTTCCACTGCAGGGGACACGAGTTAGATCCCTGGCTGGGGAACTAAGCTCCCGCAGGCCTTGCTGTGCAACCAAAAAGTAAAAAAAAAAATAAATAAAAATCATAACAAAGCGCACATACAGGCTGCTGCAGAAAGCAAGTATATGGTTTAACGTGGAGTTATAAATGGACACCTATGTAATCAGCAGCCCAACTGCAAAATGGGTGTTGCTAGCACCCTGTCCTTTGCCCCATGTGTTTTGTGCCAACCACGCTGACCTGATGACCCTGGTGACCACTCCTGTGCTCTCGTGGCCTGGCTTTGTGTGAATTTACCACACGCTTGCAGGCGCATGTACACACATACACATCCTGATTCGCTTAGCGCAGGTTTGCCTGCTTTGAACTGAACATAAGAGTAGCTGCACGACTGGAGCTCTTCTGCGTCTGGCAGCTTGCACTCAGCCCTGGGTTTGTGAGCTCCACGCTTCTCCTGTGTGGCCGCAGTTGGTTGTCATTGCTGTGCAGTGTTCCATGTGGAGCCAGGTCCTAATTATCTGTTATCCTGTCGGTAGATATTTGGTTCCTTCTTTCTAGATGCTTTATGGACACACCGTTATCGTCCTTGTTTTAGTCACTAAGTCATGTCCAACTCTTTTTTCAACCCCGTGAGCTGTAGCCTGCCAGGCTCCTCTTGTCCATGGGATTCTCCAGGCGAGAATACTGGAGTGGGTTGCCATTTCCTTCTCCAGGGGATCTTCCCGATCCAGGGACTGAACCTGTGTCTGCTGCATTGGCGGGCAGGTTCTTTAGCACCAAGCCTCCAGGGAAGCCCAACTACCAACTTTGTAATGTTTAGAGCTTTCATGACCTCGATTTTGCCGTCTGTAAGATGGAGACAGTGTGTGTGCTGGTGAGGTCGTTTAGCGTGTTAGTGGTGATAACCACTGCTTAGTGAGCACCCCCATGTGGTACCTCCTATGCTATAACTCTTGTGTTAACTCACTTTGATGCTATGTTTTGTTTGTGAGGTAGATACAGTTGGGTTTTTTTATTTTTATTTTTTGTGGCAGCACCACACTGGCATGCAGAATCTTAGTTTCCTGAACCCCCTGCAGTGGAAGCACAGAGTCTTAACCATTGGATCACCAGGGAGGTCCCGAAACAGTGGTTTATTTTCACCTCTTGCAAGAGAGGAAACTGATGCACAGAGCACTTATTATCTTTTAGAATCTTACTTCATTGTTTATGTTTTTGGCTGTGCTGGATCATCGATGGTGTGCGAGCACTTTCTCTGGTTGTGGGGGGCTAGTCCCTAACTGAGCTGCACAGGCCTCTCACTGCCGTGGCTTCTCTTGTTGGGGAGCACAGGCTCTAGGGCGCATGGGCTTCAGTAGTTGTGGTTCACAGGCTTAGCTGCCCTGTGGCATGTGGGATCTTTCCAGACCAGGGAAGTCTACTTATTTTAAATGCTCCATGCCGGGGCTTCCCTGGTGGTCCTGTGGTTAAGAATCCGCCTTGCAGTGCAGGGGGACACAGGTTCGATCCCAGGTACAGAGAGAGCCCACATACCCCAGGGCAGCTAAGCCTGTGAGCCACATCTCCTGAGCCTGAGAGCTTTGGAGCCTGTGCTCTGCGACAGGAGAAGCCTGTCCTTGGGGTTCTCCAGGCAAGAACACTGGAGTGGGTTGCCATGCCCTGCGCCAGGGGATCTTCCTAACCCAGGGATTGAACTGTGTTGCAGGTGGATTCTTTACCCTCTGAGCCACCAGGGAAGCCCAACAAGAGAAGCCAGCCCACCGCAACTAGGTAGTAGCCCCTACTTTCTGTAGCTAGCAAAAGTCCACGCACAGCCACAGAGACCCAGCACAGCCGAAAATAAACTATTCTTTTAAAAAGTAGTCCAGGGCCACCCAGCAGTGAAGTTTAAATTCAGGCAATTGGCTCCAGAGGCTTGACCACTGCTGTTTATGCACTCATTTGTGAATCACTTAACACTGTCTGCCTTATGGAGTGGTTGTGAAGATTAACTGTCTCCGTCTACAGAACAGGAAAGTAGGCGTCAGGGAGCTTAAGGTCCCAGCCAGACAGTGGGATGGTTGGTATCAGAGCGCAGACGTGCCCAGCCCCCAGACTCCGGGCGGAAGCAGCAAGTAGCCTTCCTGGCACCTGGTGAGGCCCAGGGACGTGGAGATGGCACTGCTTCTGCATCTCTGTTTCTCTTCTCAGGTACCAGTTCAACCCGGCCTTCTTCCAGACCACGGTCACCGCCCAGATCCTGCTGAAGGCCCTCACCAACCTGCCCCACACCGACTTCACGCTGTGCAAGTGCATGATCGACCAGGCCCACGTATCCTTCCCGATTCTGGGCTGGGACTGGGGGAAGAGGGGGAGCAGGGGAGACGGATTCACAGGGCCGTGGTCTTGAGTTCAGACACAGACACCAATTGCCTGCTCTGGTCTTGGCCCCGGGCTGGCCGCGGCTGGGACAGTACCATCAAGGAGCTCACAGTCTAGCAGGGGAGACCCGTCCTCTCTGGAGTAGTCAGGACTTGGGGTGTGAGGGGCCAGAGGAGGCACCTGAACTTGGCTGGAAGCCAGGAAACTTTCCTGGAGGAGGGAACAGATGAAAGATGAGGAATTAGGTGATTCGTAGGGAATGCTGATCCAGGCAGAGGGGAGCATGTGTAGGGAAAGAAGAAGAAAAGAGCTTGGTGCTGTGTTAGAGTCAGTAGAGGACGTTCGGCTTAGCCACAGAGTTGGTCCGACTCAGAAAGAGCACTGGGGAGCTGAAGAAGGCATTGAGGCTGCAGAGTGATAGGGGGAGAAACCTGCTTTAGAAAGATTCCCGTGAGGCTTCCCAGCCAAGGAAAGACCACCAGGCCAAAGGCCGGAGCCACGAAGAGCTGGCTTGTCAGCTTCCCTTCATTCTGCGTATCCCCAGGGACTGGCCAGTGTCTGTCTGGTACAGCGCTGGTCTCCAGTGAAGACATGTTGAGTGAGATACCACTGAAATGGCCTACTCATTGGCGGCTGGGCCGAAAAATGTCTTCCTCAATGAACCTGCTCTTCCAGGTGTGTCCACGGGGACACCTGCCTTCTGACCGACAGTCCACCTCCCCCAGAGGTCTGTTCTGGTGGCTTAAAAACCGCATACAATCCACTGTTCAAAGTTCAGCAGAGTATACCACGAAAAAACCAAGGCTTCCTCCCTCCCCACCCCACGGCCACTCGGCCCACGGCCTCCCGCTCCCCTCCCTGAAGGCCACAGTTGCTTACAGCCCTCTGCCTTTCCACAGATAGCCTACAGATGCAGAAGTGCAGGTGTGCATGTGCGTATACACCCGTTCCTCCCTACCAGTGATGGGCTGTTACACGCGTCTTTCTGCATCTTGCTCTTTTCATCTTGCTAGAGGTGTGTCTCATCACGTTTTCCATGTCAGTTCTCTAAGGCGTGACTCGATCTCAGTATGTGAGGCGGCCTCTGTTGAGTTGTCTCCATCTCTGGATCCTTAGGTTCTTGCTCATTTTTGCTGTGACAGACACGCTGTGGTGAGCAAGAGGTGGGCGGGACGGTTGTGGGCGGGGCAGTCTTGGGCGCAGCAGCTGCCTCCGCTGTCTGGAAGGCCTTTTGCCCTTAACGCCTCCCCCCAGCAAGAAGAACGGCCCATCAGGCAGATTTTGTACCTCGGAGACCTGCTGGAGACCTGCCACTTCCAGGCCTTCTGGGTAACTTCGCTGGGGCCCCGGGGTAGGGTGGTGACTGGGACGTGCAGAAAAAGCTGCTGGAAGGCAAGACCACGCACAGGCATTGGTGTCCTCCATGGCAGTGGGCCCTGTCTTCAGAACTGCGTGTGTAGGATGGCATGGAACGGTCATCCCCACCTGGAGCCAGGACACCCCAGTCCTCTCCTCTGCTGACAAAGCTCAGGCTTTCTCTCTCACACACACACACAGGCACCTGTTCTTCCAGCAGAAGTCCTCTGTCCTCTAAATACTCTACCCCCAGGGGACTTCCTTGGTGTCCAGTGTTTAAGATTCTGTGCTTTCACTGCAGTGGAACCCGAACCAGGCATGGGTTCAAACCCTGGTTGGGGAACTAAGATCCTGCATGCAATGGGACATGGCCAAATAATAACAGTTGAATAAAGAATAAATACTGTTCTCCCTTTCTTGTCCTAACTGGACCTGGTGTCCCAAGTGGGAGTCCACATAGCCTCCTAGCTCTCACCTCCACTCCCAGACCCAGCGCCTCCTCCCACAGCCCCCCAGCCCTGAAGCGCCTGTCTTATCATACCCTACCCCACTTTGTTGATATTGCCCCACCCGCTCCATGACTGCTCATTTTCGTGAAGAATGTAACTCACAGCCACTCTTTATTCCTAGATGCTTGAAAGGGCAGGTCTGTGATCCTTCCATCACCCTGACTTCTCAGTTTCCAGATTTCTTGTTCTCCCTGGGTCCTGAGCCCCTCACTCCCTCCCCTCACATCCAAGATGAGACCAGTTCTCAGCACACTGAATCCCTAAGAAGTTAAAAAAAAAAAAAGAACAAATATGATACTAACACTTGAATTGTGCCTTCATGAAATCTGATGTCATTGGTCTGGGTGCGGTCTTGGCTTAGGGATTTTAAGCAATTATCTCTAGTGATTTTGCTCCCCAGCTAAGTCCAGGAGTTACTGACCTGTGCTTGTCTTCATCAGCAATTGCCTCCTCTGCCCGTGAAGGTCAAACATTTCCACCCTCTGACCACTTCCTCCTCGCCCCTCGCTTCCCAGCTCCCCGCCATGAGGCCTCTGACCTGACATTCTTGGACCTGATTGGCAGCTCCAGTCCTCTGTTCTGCTTCCTCCTTCACAAATCATGCTGTCCTCTCCTGGGGCTGCGGGAGGCTGGAGAGGAGCTGTCAGTGCCCACCCACAGCTGGTCCTTGCTTCCCTCCCCGTGTTCCTGGTTGGCTCTCTGCAACTCCTCACCACCGCCTTTCTCCTCACCTCAGCCTACGACCTGGCTTCTCATTTCACAGGAAAATAGAAGTGGCCAAAGCAGAACTTCCCACCCCTGACCTAACATCTCCCGGCAGCTGACCAAGCCCTGTTCTGCTCTAGTGAGTGACCTGTCTCTCCTCCTCCAGTGCCCTGACCCCCTGCCCTCTCGCCCACTCAGTGGCATCACACCAGCCATTCTCCCCACTCTGCAAACTTGACCTTCCCACACTGTTTCCATCCCCATGCAACACGTCCACGATGCAGTGGGTTCTAACATAAAGAATTCCCCCTGCACCTCCACACTCCCCACCAGCTCTGCCACTGCCCCCTCCCTCTGCTCCCCTTGCAGCCTTGCTCCTGGCTGGGACCCCAGCTGTCCCAGTCTGCCCGGGGCTTTCCCGGTTTTATAGCACAAAATCTCACATCCCAGGCGAATCAGGGCAGGTTGCCTGTGTTCAGCCTTGTCTTATCCCTCTGCTCACATGAACCCATGCCATTCAGGCTTTTGTGGCCAGCCCTCTGACGCCTGACTCCGGCACAGGCCACCGAAGCGCTCTTGTTGAGGCCCACAGTGACGCCCTCATTGCTAGATCCCGTGGGAAGTTCTCAGGCCCCAGCTCACCTGCCCGGCCAGTGTCTCTTGGCTTCCAGGCCAGCTGCTTTCCCACCTTCCTCCTGCCGAGCTGGCCGCTCCGTCTCGTTGTCCTAGTGGGTTCCTCGGCTCTCTCCGTGATGCTGGGGGAGCCCTTGCTGGGAGGGTGACATTTTAGCAGAGGCCTCAAGGAGGTGGGATTGCTAGCCATGGGGGAAGAGAGTTCCAGACCCCGAAACAGCCAGCTGAGACGAAGTGGGTGGATGTCTGACAAGTCTAAGGGGTAGTGAATGGCCCCTGTGGTTGGAGTGAGGGGTAAGTGGGAGGAGGTGACAGATAGTTCCCAGGGGGCTGTGGGGCGGTGCTCATGGGCCGTGGTAGGGCTGTTGCCCTTTTCTCTGAATTAGGTGAGATCCGAGAAGAGGTGGTTGAGTGCAGGTACCTCATCTGTCTTCTCTCTTGTCATTTCATGGGAAAAAAGAAGCGGCCAAAGCTGAATTTCCTGCCCCTGGCCAGTACTGAGGCCTTGAGGTAGCTGAGTGTCTGGCATGTCTGAGGGGCAGTGAGGAGCCCCCTGTGGTTGGAGTGAGGGGGTGAGTTGGAGGAGGTGATGGGCAGATCCAGGGGAGCCTGCCAGGTGCAAACCCCACCCTGTGATTTTGGGCAAATCTCTTAGCTGCTCTGAGCCTTTGTTTCCCCATCTCTAAAGTGGGAGAAAAACCAGCATTGTAACATCATAAGGTTGCATACAGAGGAAGGGCTGGCATGTGGGGTGAATGCCAGAGTGTTCGCTTCTCTTATTTTATTATTGGGGTTAATCTTGGATTATTTATAACTTTTTTCCTTGGCCACATAGCTTGTGAGATCTTAGTTCCCTGACCAGGGATTGAATCCAGGCCCTTGGCGATGAAAGTGCTGAGTCCTAACCACTAACGTTATTGTGGACGTCGTCTTTCCCTGCACAGCAAGCCCTGGATGAAAACATGGACCTCCTGGAAGGCATAACCGGCTTTGAAGACTCTGTCCGAAAATGTAAGTTCCTCTCTGAGCTTGGGCTCCCTGAGGGGAGGGAGTGGCAGCAGGTTCTGAGAGTGGCCCTTCGTCTTTCGCCCTAATTTCTGCAGTTATCTGCCATGTCGTGGGCATCACGTATCAACACATCGATCGCTGGCTGCTGGCTGAGATGCTCGGCGACCTGACAGGTAAGGCCTTCTCTGGGTCCCTAGTGCCCATCTAGGAGGTCAGGGTGAGCAGGGCAGTGGGCCTCAGCCAATTCCTCAAATGGGCTCACTCCTGCCTTACCAGGTCGTTATTAAAGGCCCAGTCCAGAGATGAAATAAGAAATTAGTATAACACCTCCCTTTCCTTTTCAGAGATCCTACAGCATTCATTCATTATTCTGCATAAATTAGTTAAATGCCCACTCTGCACTGTTCAAGGCCCTGGGGGCACAGCGGTGAACAGCACAGAATGGCTTAGGTTCCTTCTCATGGAGGTAGCAAAACAGATGACGAATGAAGCTGTTCTTGTCTAGCATGACAGCCGCCAGAGAGGGCCGCGAGGGTGGGGAGTGAGGGAGCAGGAGGCGCGAGGAGGTGGAAGCGAGGTGGAGGCGCCTCATCTGGAGTGAGGCGGGCAGCCTGAGGGCAGAGTGAATGAGAGGATGCTTCGCTCAGAGAGCAGCCAGGGAGCCCTTGGCCGGGGCTGGGTGAGCCAGGGGGCTGAGTCAGGGCAGAGAGGTGGTGGGGGAGGGGTTTCAGGCACTGAAGGGCCTCCTGCCTGAGGACTTGTCCTTTATCCTGAGTGAGATGGGGCCACTGGAGGGTCTGAGCAGAGGAGGATATGATTAGATTTATATTTCTAAAGATCCCTCTAAAAGGGAAAAAAAAGTACGTTTTTGCTTATTTTGCAAAAAGAAATACAGGAAGGGAAAAATTTTAAAACAAGGAAAATGGTTACTTCTTGGGAGCTGAGGGTGAAAACAGGGAGGAGAGTTGGGGGGTGGCGGTGAGAGTTCTCTGAGCACCTTTTGGATAGTTTTGCCTTTTAAGCCAGGTGGGACATTGTTTGTTTCAGTGGAAGCTAACTTTTTTTGGACACTTTGTGTCGGGCACTATACTAAGTGCTTTACATTGGGTTGATATTTTATGTGTTTAAAAGTGAAATTAGAAAGGGATGAAACAGCCCTTAAAGAATTATTTCAAGTTATAGAACACTTCTCTGGCCAGAAAATAACCTTTTTTTTTTTTTTGGTGTTGTTCACTCGCTAAGTCCTGTCTGGCTGTTTGAGACCCCATGGACTGCAGCATGCCAGGCTCCCCTGTTCTTCACCGTCTCCTGGAATTTGCTGAAACTCATGTCCACTGAATCAGTGATGCTAGCTAACCATCTCATCCTCAGCTGCCCCTTTCTAAAGGCAAGAAAGAGCTGCAAAGAAATTCTTAAACATGGTGCCATAAGCTTACTGTTCTTGGTAATGATGAAACCATCATTTCAAAGCCATTTCAGTGTAGATGGGGGAAAAGCAGAGAAGTAAGCTATCTGCTGTTTTTAGGAGTTGAGCTTTTACCCTGGGAGACACGAGAGGTTTAGAAAATGAAAGGAGACTCAGAAGCCCTGTAGTGGGAAGGATGAGAAAGCGAAAAGGCTCCCCCTGGCGGCTGTTTGGAGAATGAACCACAGGAGCCCCAGGCTGGCAGCCTGAGACCAGATCTGCCCAAGGCAGGCAAGGAGGGCACCCTGAGCGCGCTCCCCACCCCAGTACTGTGGGATCTGTGTGCAAAGCCCCTGCGCTGCTGTGTCCCCTGCAGACAGCCAGCTAAAGGTGTGGATGAGCAAGTACGGCTGGAGCGCCGACGAGTCGGGCCAGATCTTCATCTGCAGCCAGGAGGAGAGCATTAAGCCCAAGAACATCGTGGAGAAGATCGACTTTGACAGTGAGTGTGGCCCGAGCCTCAGACTGTGGGGCTGAGGAGGGGCCTTCTGAGAGCAGGGCTGGGTCCCCAAGGACTCAGGTAGATAAGTTCTGACTCAGGGCCAAGAAATGTGCATCTGCCAGATTCCCCTGATCTCTTCTGTCCCAGGCAGGCCACCTTCCCTGGGGAGAAACGGCCGAGGGTCCTGGTGTCCTTCCCTGGAATTCTGGGCACCGGATCCTGCCCTGAAGCGCTCAGTAAGACTTCCCAGGGCCTGGAGGGACCCGGCAGGGTGTCCCCACACCCTCACTGGCCCAGGGCCTCAGCCCTGGCATCCCTTAAAATGCCGCAGAACGCCTACCAGGAGGTGCAGGCTCTGCGGCCAGGGCAGCTGGGTGGGATCCGGGTTCTTTATTCATCTGTGTAACTTCGGGCAAGTGATCTTACATCTCTGTGCCTCCAGTTCCTCACCTAGAAAGCCCAAGAATTACGACTAACTCCATATAGTCCTTTACACTTGTTATTATTAAAGTCGTTGGTCCTCGGGTCAGCCCCATAAGGCAGGTGCCAGTGCTGTCAGTAACTGAATAATACTGCAGTACCCACCCCCTGGAGGTATGAGTGTGAAGTGAGACACTGCATGTGCAACGCTTAGCAAAGAACCAGTCCTGCAGCTCACTAAACGTTACCCTCGTTGTCACCATCACATTAACTAACAGACTCCACTGGCTGCTCAGCTAGAGCGAACCTGCTGTCTCACCTTCCCACTGCGCAGGCGTCCTGGAGTAAGCGAGAACTGGCGGGGCAGGGACGGGCTCCCTCCTTTAGGCCCTCAGTCTCCTCCTTGCCCTCTTAAGTGTGGTTCTGATGTGTTAAAGATAAGGACTGGTACACTGTGGCCTCTGAGTACAAAATGACTACATTGCTATTTAATTGAGGAACAAGATTGAGCAGGCAGTCATAGCCACACCTGGGGGCTGCAGACCTGCAGTCTAAATGAGATGCGCCCACCGAGTTGGGGTTCTGTGTGAGAACTCCTTGGAGCAAAGGGTTCTGCGGATGAGATGCAAGTCCAGCTCTCAGAGCATCTCACAAATTGTTGCTTAGTCACTTCAGTCGTGTCCTGACTTTTGCGACCCCGTGGACTGTAGCCTGCCAGGCTCTTCTGTTGTGGGATTTCCGAGACAAGAATATTGGAGTGGGTTGCCATTTCCCTTTCCAGGGGATCTACCCTACCCAGGGATCGACCCTTTGTCTCTTGTATTGGCAGATAGTGGATTCTTTACCACTGATCCACCAGGGAAGCCCACCTCGCAAATAGTACCATAGTAAATGTTATCAGGATGGTGATGAAGATAGCAAATCATATTTTTAAAATCCGGGCATTGGGACTTCCCCTGGTGGTCCAGTGGTTAAGACTGCCTTCCCATGCAGGGGTTTGCGGGTTTGATCCTTGATCGAGGAGCTAAGATCCCGCAGGTGTCATGGCCAAAAAACCAAAAAGCAGAAAAGAGAAGCAATATTATAATAAAATTCAATAAAGACTTTAAAAAAAGAAATAAACAGGCATTGTTCTAAGCCTGTTGTTTAAGTCTACAAGGCCCCTAAACAGTTGTGGGTGCTGCAGTTGGCGGTTGGAGGCTCATCTTGTGTCTTTCCCATGTTGACCCTGGCCTTCCCTTTTCTTCTCAACAGGTGTGTCCAGCATCATGGCCTCCTCCCAGTAACTTTGCAGTCATTTAATAAAGATGTGTTGACTTCTCAGCCTGTTGTCTCCCCTTCGACTTCCTGCCTCTGCCCCTCCCTGACCAGCGTCAGGGTCTCGCATCACTGGGTGCTGGGGCCACCTCTGTTCTGTCTGGCCACCCCTACCCCTCAACCCAGCAGCAGAGCTTCTGTCTCCCCGGATCTGCTCCTCTGCCCAGACCCAGCAGCTGACCTCCACCGCCCCCTTCCTGACCCGTCAGATCACAGGTGGAGGGCCCGCAGCCATGAGTCAGCACGGAGGGTATGAACGGGTTGTGGGTGAGTCAGCAAGGTGTGAGTAGGAGCTAGTAGCCCAGCCCTGCACCTGGGGCTAGCCTGGGCTCTCCTGTCCTCCGGAAAACCTATTCGAACAGGTGCGGCCCCTGGGTTCCTGGAGAGGGAGGGGCAGCACCTTTACCCTTGGGCCTCACAAGCAGCCCTAGGGCAGTGGCCGGAAGAGTGAGTGGGGGAGGATTCTGGTTGCTTGCTCAACCTGTGAAAGTATTAGTCGCTCAGTCCTGTCCTTATGCGACCCCATGGACTGTAGCCCACCAGTCTCCTCTGTCCATGGAATTCTCCAGGCAAGAGTTACTGGAGTGGGCTGCCATTTCCTTCTCCAGGGGATCTTCCCCACCCAGGGATTGAACCTGGGTCTCCTGCTTCGCAGGCACATTCTTTACCATCTGAACTACCAGGGAATCCCTTGTCAGAATCATAAGGATTCCATGGGCTCTGGCCAGTGACGTTTACAGATCAAGACCTAGCCTGTTCTTGGCACTGAGCAAACCAGGGTCACTTCCTTTCAGAGTCAGGAGAGTGTTCCTCCGCCGCCCCCCCCCCCCCACATTGGGGACTAGTACCCAACATTCTTTTTGGTGAGACTTTAAGAAAGTGGGGATTTGCAGCCAGGCCTTTCTCCCCCCATCCTCAAGTCTTAGCCTTGGGTTGGTTATTCAAATTTGGTAAGGTATTCCACACATTCTGATGGAGTGACTGGTTGAGCTTTCACCTCTGAGCCTGTTGTCTGCAGGAAGAAGGAGTAGGCACAACAGTGACTGCCTCTTAGGGAAAATGAGAGGAAGTCAGATGCCGCAATAGATGCAGAGCCCGCCCTGAGGGAGTGCCTCACTCTCATGCCCTTGTGTGTGGACTCTGCTTACAGAAAGGGCAGCGCCAGAGCTGCCAGCCCTCCCTGCTGGCCGGCACTCACACCCATCATTCTCTAAGCCAGGGCAGGACAGGATACCCTTTACGCCGAGATCCAGACCTGAGCAGGAGCCAGGAACTAGGGCGTGCCGGAATCCGGGGACAAAGGGTGCTATTGCCGCTCAGGACTTGGGAGCCAGCTCTATGGGGTGGGGGGAAGGAGGGGACACTGGATGCTGTCCCCCACTCATTTAGTTGTGTCCATCAGCAGAAGAGCACCCACTCTCGGTGGGCACGCTCCCACTCGCTGACTTGGCAAGTGCCCCCGTGTAGGATATAAGCTGGCACACCAGGTCACGGCCATTCCGCAGGGGGAGAGGAAACGACCTTTAAGTGTTTTGGAAGCCACAGCTTGTCCTGCTTTGACAACCTGCTTCTGTTCTAGGAGGATCACCCTTTGAGCAGCCAAGAGGCCTGGCTCTGCAGAAAGACTGAGTTTAGACGCCAGCCCAGTGGCTTTTGGGTGTGTTAGTAAGGAGAGTACCCCCTTCAGCCGTTGCACTCAGGGCTTTGATATTATCAGCATGTCACCTGTCGTGGTGACTTGGGCTGAGGTCTGCTGGTACAGCTGCTTCACAGTCACCTCTAGCATCCCAGGACCTGCTCATGTCCCCACCCTGAGAGGTCACAGCCCTCTCTCCTTTCATCTAAGTAGGGTTAATAATGGGATAGAGTATTATTTTTTAATTCAAAATGTACTGTCTAATATGTTGTTTCTTTTTGGCCATGTGGCTTGCAGAATTAAGACACTTGTGGGGTCTTAGTTCCCTGGCCTGGGACTGAATCTGGGGCCACAGGTGTGAAAGCGCCAAGTCCTAACCACTGGACTGCCGGGGAATTCCCAATAACGGGATATAGCATTTAATAAGTTCTGACTGAAGTCACAAAAAAAGTCACAAGTTTTCCACCAAATGGTGATGTGGAAATGGTGAACCTAACCCCAAGGCCCCCTGGCCATACCCCTTCGCGTAGGAATCGCCCCCTGCCAGCTGAAAGCCCCTGCCTACTGTCCCTCAACCCTCTGCAAACAGTAGCTGTTATTAGTTCACTCTCCATGGATGGCTTCTGGGAAGTGGCCTCAAAGCTGACAATTAAAGGGAGACTTTCATTTAAACCTCACTGGCTGGGGACATCCTCTTCATCTCTGAGCCCTGGGTCTAGGGGTTTTCTCAGTGTCGACCGGGAGCAGGCAGGGAGGGGCAAAAGGTCCACTGTAGAAGAGGACTCTCCCTGCCCAGCAGGCCCAGCCTGAGAGTCCCGGGCTTGTTCTCCAGGTCAGGCAGGAAGAGGTGCCCAGCCCCAGCCCAGCCTCGGCCCAGCCCTGCTTTGGGAATGGTCAGCACTGCTGGGGTGTTTGGCAGGGTCATGGCCGTCCGTGGGAAAGTGGGCTGCCTCATCCTCTTGCTTCGCTTGTCCTTGGATCTCTCCCAGTGACTTTGAGAGAAGATGAGTGAACCTGGTGGCTCCCAAACCTGGAGAAGTTGTGTCTTCTCATCCCCATTCCCCAGCAGGTGACTGACACAGTCCTTTTGTCCTGTGTCAGGCCCTGCCTTTAGTCAAACCCTTACCTTGCTTTCCCTAACAACAATTTCCCTCATGGCCGTCCCTGAATTCAGTACAGTTCTTCATACTGTTGCTCAGGTCCATAACTTAGGAACCATCTTTTTTTTTTTTAAGAATTTGTTTATTATTTTTAGCTGTGCTGGGTCTTCATTGCTGCGTGCAGGCTTTCTCTAGTTGCGGCGAGTGGGGGAACTCTCGTTGCGGCGCACAGGCTTCTCGCTGTGGTGGTTTCTCAAGGAGCACAGGCTCTAGGGCTGATGGGCTTCAGGAGTTGCAGCTTGTGGGCTCTAGGGCACTGGCTCAGTAGTTTGGTGTACACGCTTAGGTGCCCCGCGGCATGTGGGATCTTCCCGTACTAGGAATGGAACCGGTGTCCCCGGCACTGCAAGGCAGATTCTTACCCACTGGACTGCCTGGGAAGCCCTAGGAGCCATCTTGAGTCTGGATTTTTTTTTTTCTTTTTCACCTCTGCCTCCCACCCCCAACAAATTCATGACTCTAAAGTCGTAGAGGCTCCACTTTCTCATATCCCCCCACTGCCCTTCCTCCACAGCGCTCTCCTCCTCTACCCTCCGTCTTCCTGTCCAGCTTCATCAGGACCACTGCAGCAGCCTCCTCATGGGCCCCCTGAGCACACTCCACCTTCTACAGTCTATCCCCCTGGTGCGGCTGGAGGACCCAGTAGACAGTTAAATCAGACCCCAGCCCTGCTTACCGTCTTCCTTAACTTCCCATTGTATTTAGAATAAAATTCACTATATGGCCCCATTGCACTTAAAATCAAAACTTCTTTTCAGGCAAATAATAATAATAATCAAATCATTATATGTCAATTATGTATCAATAAAAAAGACTCAAATTCCTCACCATGGTTTTAAGTCTATTCATTCATCTGGGGTTTATTAAGCTTCTACCTTAGATGTGAGTTCAATCCCTGGATCAGGAAGTTCCCTTGGAGAAGGAAATGGCAACCCACTCTAATATTCTTGCCTAGGAAATCCTATGGACAGAGGGTCACAAGAGTCTGACCCGACTTAGCAACTAAACAACAAACAATCTTGTGCCAGACACTGTTTCAGAGACTAGGAATATGACCAAACAAAGATTCCTACCATCGTGGGCTGACATTCTTGAGAAAGAAACTAAATAAAGCAGTCATATTAGTATATTAGTGGTGATCAGTATTCTGGGAAAAATAAAGCTGGGAAGGTGTGGATGCTATTTATAAAAAAGTGGTCAGGGGAGGTCTCACTGAGGAGGTGCTATTTCCTCTAATTTTCAGGAGAGGAGTCTATGAGCCTTGGGGATCCAGTATCTAGGGAGAGTGTTCCAGGCAGTGGTAACAAGGTATCACTATGTTCAAAGGCTTTGAGACTGGAGCATACCTAGTATACTGGAGGAACAGTTAGGAGGCCTAATGGCAGAAAGGGAAGAGGAACTAAAAAGCCTCATGATGAAGGTGAAAGAGGAGAGTGAAAAAGCTGGCTTAAAACAACATTCAAAAAATTAAGGTCATGGCCTCTGGTCCCATCACTTCATGGCAAATAGATGGGGGAAAAATGTAAACAGTGGCAGGTTTTATTTTCTTGGGCTCCCATATCACTGCGGACAGTGACTGCAGCCATGAAGTTAAAAGACCCTTGCTCCTTGGAAAGAAAGCTATGACAAACCTAGGCAGCGTATTAAAAAGCAGAGACATCGCTTTGCCGACAAAGGTCTATGCAGTCAAAGCTGTGGTTTTTCCAGTAGTCATGTGTGAATATGAGAGTTGGACTATAAAGAAGGCTGAGCGCTGAAGAATTGATGCTTTTGAACTGTGCTGCTGGAGCAGACTCTCACTGAGAGTTCCTTTGACAGTAAGGAGATCAAATCAGTCAATCCTCAAGGAAATCAATCCCGAATATTCACTGGAAGGACTGATGCTGAAGTTGAAGCTCCAATACTTTGGCCACCTGATGAGGAGAGTCGACTCATTGGAAAAGACCCAGATGCTGGGAAAGATTGAGGGCAGAAGGAGAAGGAAGTGACAGAGGATGAGATGGTTGGATGGTATCACCAACTCAATGGAGATGAGTTTGAGCAAATTCCGAGAGATAGTGAAGGACAGGGAATCCTGGTGGGCTACAGTCCATAGGGGTTGCAAAGAGTTGGACACAACTGTGGTAAAAGTTCAGAAAGGAGGGGAGAGTGGGAGGTGAGCTGGGAGAGACATGAGGACCAGCATGATCAGGATGTGGAAGAAAGACTTTGTGGGTTTGATTGAAACCCCAGGAGTCTCAGTGGTTTCAAAAGCTGGGCCAGAAAAAAAAACAACAAACAAACTGGGCTGGGCCAGGGCAAGGAACGCCCCAGCAGCCTTTCCTCCTTTCCTTGACTTTGACGTGTGGCACCAAGGGAAGGTTCTGAGCAAGCGAGGGAGGGATTTGACCTGATTCAGGTGTTCGCAGGCTCCTTCTGGTTTCTTTGAGAGAGTTGGGTGGTGAGTGGAGGAACAGAGACACGGTGAGGCTGCGGCAGAGGTCCAAGTGAAGACAGGCGAGGGTGGACAGGACCAGGGTATGCCCATAGAGGAGGGAGAAGTGAGTGGATCCCATACATACTTTGAAGATGGAACTGACAGAATTTCCTGAAGAACTGGATGTAGGGTGTGAGGAGAAAGAGGACACGGGGTGACTGAAAGCTCTGTTGCCTGCAAGCTGGGAGGATGGAGGCGCCATTCACTGGGACAGGGATGATCATGGGGTGACCAGGTTTGAGAGGAAGATCAGGGGCTCAGCTTTGGATACTTACACTCGAGGCACCTCTTAATGTGACAATATCATTTATCTGTATTTATTTGTTTATTTATTGCTGCGCCCCACCCCCCGCATTACCGACTTGAGAACTGATCACCCTTATGCTCAGAACCGTATCGTCAGCACCTGAGAACAGTGCCTGGCACACAGTAGGTGCTCAATAAGTGTCTATTGAATGAATGAAGATAGATAAGTCCACAAAACCTTCTACTGATAACTCTCGAGTCACCCAGTATCTATTCCAGTCTAACTCCCATGTCCATTTCGTGAATCCCGCCGGTGTTTGTTCAAATGTCCTCCTCCGCAAAGCCTATCCTGACTACTCTATTTACATTTCAGCTTGGTTTTTCTCCGTAACACGAATCCCCTTGGAATATATTAACATATATATTATGTACTGAAAATTATTTGTTTGTTGTCTCCCTTCACTAGAAGCTTCCGCGAGGGCAGGGAGTTTTATCTATTTCGTTTAAGTGGCAACGCACACAGCAGGCGCTTAATAAATATTTGTTGAATTTTCCTTGCTGAATGGGATACGTGCCACGCCTGAGCGGGTTTTCTTAGTCGGACGGCGAGACCCGCCTTACGAGTCATCCGCGATCTGGCCCCGCCCACACGCAGAGGCCGGGCGCGCTCACGCGGGAACAGGGGGCGCGGCTCGTCCGCGAGCTGCAGGGCGGCGGGGAAGCGCGCTCTGCGCAGGCTCCGAACGCCCCGAGGCGGAGTCTCAGGGTCTCTTGGGGTAGGAGGCGCGCGCGCGGGAGGGCGGCGGCGGCGGCGGCGCGGTGCGCAGGCGCGGCGGGCAGTGCGCAGGCGCCGGCGGAGGGCGGGCTTGAAGCAGCTGAAGCGGCGGCGGCGGCGGCGGCGGCGGCAGCGGCTCGGGCAGAGGGGCGGGAGCAGAGGCTGGAGCGGACGGGCTCGGGAGAGGCGGCGGAATGGTGGACTACCACGCGGCGAACCAGTCGTACCAGTACGGCCCCAGCAGTGGGAGCAATGGCGCTGGCGGCGGGGGTAGCATGGGAGACTACATGGCCCAGGAGGACGACTGGGACCGGGACCTGCTGTTGGACCCGGCCTGGGAGAAGCAGCAGCGCAAGGTGCGTGGCCCTCGGGCCGGACGGGCTGGAGGCGGGGGTGGGTTCCGAGGGAGGCTGGGGGCCGGGAAGGGGCTCGGAGACCCTGAGGCGGGATCGGAGGGTCCGTGGTGAGAACCGGGCGTCCTGAGAAGGAATCGGCGGGTCTGGGACGGGGTTTGGAGCCCTGGAAGGGAGCTGCAGAAGTTGAGCGGGGACTTGGGAGTCTGAGAAAATAATTGGCGGCCGAGGTGGGGATATGGAATCTAAGACTAGGAATCAGGGAGCCCGGGGAAGGGATTGCAGCGTCTGGCCTGGGAATGAGGGGAAATCGGCGAGATGACCGGAGGAGACTCAAGAACGGAATTGGGTCTGAGGCGGGATGGAAGGGTCAGGATGGACTGGAGATGGTCAGAGGGAAAAGGGGGAGTCTGGAATGTGTGGGTCAGGATAGAATTCGGCATCGGGGCAATCCGAAGAGGAGCTGGAGTATGGAGGGCGTAATTTGGATTACAGAATCCTCTGAAGAGGGTTGGCATTATGGGAGCCCCAGGGATGAAGCCCCTTTCATTCTAAAGGGGATGAAGATTCTGGAAGTGGGTGTGAAGGGACCCAGGGCTTGGTGGGTGAGGATGGGGAGGCTGCTAAGGAGGTCTGGACTCTGGCTCTGGTGGGAGAAGTCAGGAAGCTGTGAATAAGAGGTTTTGAAGGGGCGAGATATTATCAGGGGTGCCCTGCCCTACGGGGAAGAGGAGAAGATTAGGAGATAGAAGAGTTATTGGTGACGCCAAGGCCTCCTTGATGAGAGGCGGAAGGGGGATAGAGAGAATTTGGAGCATTCTGAGGAGGGGTTCTGAAGAATTGATGGAACGTAGACAAAGCTCAGCAAAGGGTTGGCGTTGCCGGAGGCAAAGGTAGCCTGAACGAGGTGAGAAAGGCGGGAGAGAATGGTCGGAATGGCGGATGGTGGGAGGGAGGTGTGCGGAGTAATGAAAGTCTCACTAGAAAAGGAGTGTGTGATGGATAGACCTAGAGAGGAATCTGGGGGTGAGGGCTTCTGGAGGTGTCGTCCCAGGACTGGAGAGTGTGTTTATGTGTTGTGAAGGGAGAACAAGTTGTTTGGGGAGGAGGGGCTGAGAGTGTGCAGAAGAATTATCTTTTGGGGGTGGTGATGAAGAGCCCCTGCTAAAGCAGGGTCTGTTTTCAGGTGGCACGTTGGAGTGTGGAGGCAATATGGGGGGACTCACAGTGGGGAAAGGGAGATAAAAAGGAGTGGGAGGTGCAGAGAGGGTGGGGTGTGTGTCTTTGTGTATTTGTGTATGTGTATAGGTGTATGTGTGCACATAATCCAAGGTGGTAGAGAGCAGGGAGCTCCAAGCTGCTAGAAGAGAGGGTTTAGTGCGCAGGAAGAGCTAAAGAAAGGAAGGTATTGAGGTGGGGGTGTGTCTTGGGAGGGGGCTGTTTCAAAGTGTGTGAAGAGGGTGGGAGGTACTTACTTAATTAGAGGCATGTTGTAGGTTCTTCAGACCTGAATTTTCTTCCCGGATTCATTACCAGTTCTGTGGCCTTGGGCAAGACCCTTGATCTCAGTGTGGTCCTGTCATCTGTGGAATGAGGAGGGGTCGAGGGAGTCCCTTCTGTGATTCTAGGAGGGTGGATGTGTGTGGTGTTGGGAGAGTAGCAAGGGGTTTGAGTGTGGCTGGAAGCCTCTTGAGGGTGTGAGATGTTGCTTTGGGGCTTCCATGCAGGCAGCCCAGGCTGGTGGGGAAAGGGTGAAAGGAACAGCTGTGCCAGGCAGCCTGGGGTGGGGCCTGGCTTAACCTTGGGGTAAATTACCAACCTCTGCTTGAATTTCCTCATCGGTAGTTGGGGGGGTGAGGGGGGTGGCGGCTCCGCGGTGATGTCCTTATCTGTTGCCCCACCTACCTCCGGGTGGGCAGGTTGAGATAATCTGACATAAAAATTCTTTTTGAGGGGAGAGACCTAGCCTCTGGTCTCAACAGTAATTTACTGCCGGAGGCAATGCCGGGTTGAAAAAGGTTAAGGGTTGCTCAGAGACCTGGGAAGCTGGGAAGGGAACAAGGCGGGGTCCTTGGGGTCGGTTTTTTTTTTTTTTTTTTTTGAGAAAACCTGGGCTCCTTCTCCAGCTCCTGGTTCTGGGGGAGAATGAGCTTTGTAGTCTCTTGACTCAAGTGGTGGGGAGTAGGGACCTTCCCTCCCCTTCCCTTGCTGACGCCTACCCCTCCCACAGTGACTCCCTCTGCTCGATTCCACTCCCTTCTGGGAGTCAGGGTATGTGCTCCACCATGGTTATAGTCTCCCTTGCCCGCTGGGTGAGGCCAGGGCACCCTTCAGGCCGGAGCAGGAACCAGGACTCACCGGCATCCCCGGGCCTGGCTGCGGTTGTGTCATCACCACCCCCCCCCCCCCACGCCCCATCCTATCCTCAGGGACCAGGCACGGGGAAGGAAAGGGTGGCTCACAGCCCCTCTTAGACCAGCTGTTTCAGATTCTCAAGACGGGCCAGATCCTAGCGTGTCCGACTTGATACAACTGTAGCAAATATTTACACGCAACTGTACTTTGGGGGGAATATCATTTCACTGCTGTGTGCCTACCTATTTCGGGGCAGGCATCTTCTCTGACATGGGAGAAGGAGTAATGGGAAGGAATATATAGACGAGTCTGCAGTTTTCTTCCTTCTAAGAGGACCCCCACCCCCACCCCTCCCCAGACGGTTTTCCTGCCTGGCAGTGCCACTTTGGCAAGTGACAGATTGCCCTTCTTGCCCCTCTAAGGCTGAGCCACGGACCACAGAGAGGGTGGCGGTCCTGTGAGTGTGCTCTGTGTACTCTCATGCTCTAAAAAGCTGTGTCCAGGACAGCTGTAGCTGTCCTTAAAGCGTGTGGCAGTTGAATTCTTCTAGGAATTAAGCAAGGTTTAGCCCAAGTCAGAGGGTGCCTGTGGTTCCCAGTGGTTCTCAGATCTACCTGAAGCCCTTCTGGGGACCCCTGTAACCAAGGCATTACCTGATAAGTAGGTTATGCAACAGCTCTGATCTGGAAAGGCTCTACATGTTTTCTCCAGGGGTGTGGGGGGAAGGACTGTTCTGGTCTTTGAGCAAATTCTTGAGCAATTATAGCTCTGGGCCAGAGCTCCCTCTCCCAGTTTCTGAAAGAGGCTTGAGTAGCCTTGCCACCCTTGCTCTGCTGGACAGGTGAGGGCACTTGATAGCCACTCCCGAAGTTCTCAGCGCAGCAAGAGGAGCTGCCTCCTTTGCTAAGCTGGCGTGGTCGTTGAAACATCACTGACTGCTCACAGGGCCTCAGTGTTTAGACCCTGACCTTTGGCTTGGGCTCTATTGGATTTGAGTTAATTATTTGAACGTTCTGATGGTGTCTTGTTTTCCTCCAAGTAGGGTTGTTTTTCTTTCTTTTTTTTTCCTTTTAGGCTGATGATAGAGACCTCAAAGTAGCCATCTGTTATTTTGTTCCATTACTCTTAATTGCTTGCCTCTTAGGAACTGGCTGAGACTAGCAGATCCTTAGCAGTTTTTAAAAATGGAATAAGTTACTTACTGAAAACCAAAACCAAAAAAAAAAAAACCCCAGACTCAGTTGTCATCTAGAATTAAAGACGGTACCTATGTGAGGTGGAGAAGGAAATGGCAACCCACTCCAGTATTCTTGCCTGGAAAATTCCATGGACAGAGGAGCTTGGCAGGCTACAGTCCATGGGGTCGCAAAGAGTCGGACACGACTGAACGACTAAAACACACACACACACACCCCTATGTGAGAAGGGGGGCAGGTATTCTTTTTGCCTGCCTGGGAGAGGGGTAGGGAAAGGTACTCAGCTGCTAGCTTCTGTCCTCGGTTACTCCCCCCTGCCCCAGGTTTTAAGAACAGGGCTTTTCTCAGAAATAGAGACACAGACAAAGGGAATTCATGTGTGGCTACCAAGGGGGTAAGAGGTGGGAGGAGTTGGGGGCTTGGGATTGGCGCATACGCTACTGGTGCGATGTAGAAAACAGATAACTAATGGGAACTTGCTGCGCAGCACAGGGAACTCGGCTTCTCGCACTGTGGTGACCTTAATGGGAAGGAAGTCCAAAAGGGAGTCGCTTTGCAAAATGATTCATTTTTCTGTACATTGGAAACTAACGCAACACTGTAAAGCAGCTGTACTCCAGTGAAAATTAAAGAAAAGAGCAAGAAACAGGGCTTTCCTGCTGCCTGCCTAAGAGGTGAGGTGAGGGAGGCTGGCCGGAGTGCAGTGCCCCGTGTAGCCACTCACACCCATTCAGCTGAGGGTTGCGATCCAGTTGGTGCCGTGGAGTGGCGCCTACTGCTTCATCTAAGTCGTTTCATTCTCTGTGCTCCAGGGCACGGGCAGGAGTGCCCTCTGCCTTTTGAAACACCGTCCCTGAGACCAGCAAGGAGGCTCCTTTGGCAGTGGGGAGCTGACTCACTGTGCAGTTGGAACTGGTGCTAAATAGTTCCATTTAATGGCAGCTGACGGCCTGGCCTCGAGCAGGCTGCCTCATGGGAAAAGTTTGGTGAGACGTATTGGAGGAAAACAACCCTGGAAATGAGGATAGGGTTTTAACATCCAGGTGCGGCTGGTGCTATCTAATTCCTGAGATGCAGTCCAGGAGGTCAGTGAAAATGTAGGTTTGCACCCCCAAAGGGCTTCCTCGGTGGCACCGTTGGTAAAGAGTCCGCCTGCCAGTGCAGGAGATGCAAGGGATGCGGGTTTGATCGCTGGGTCCGGAAGATGCTCTGGAGTAGGAAGTGGCAACCCACTTCAGTTCTCTTGCCTAGAAAATTCCATGGACAGGGGAGTCTGGCTGGCTGTAGTCCATGGGGTCGCAGAGTCAGACACAACTGAGTGTACACAACAACCTCAACAGCAGCAACCACACAAAGTGTCCTCTGAATCGGATGTCAGAGGAGCAGGGACAAGGCTGGATTCCTGGCTCAAGGCTCTGGGGTGGGGAGTTCTGCCATTTAAACATATACTCCAGTCACGGCTGAGTTTGGCCAGACAGCCCCCTTTTACAGAGTTAAGTGAGTGAGTAGTACAAGTTAGCTGGCAGCTCTGGTCTAGCAGATGACAGCAAAGAGAATGAAGCCAAAAAGGCATCGATTTGGGAAGACTCAAGGAATTTCTGAGATGGTTGAGATGAACACTTCTGGCTTTTGACATATTGATTTATAATGTGCCGGGAATTGTACAAGCCTTTGACCAGACTTAGGGTTGTTCTTTTTTTTTTTTTTTTTTGAAAAAGGATTCCCTTTGATTTTGTGGAGGATAAGGAGAGGGAAAGGGCAAAGATAATTAAGGAACAGCTGTTTGCTGTCCTTGTCACTTGCTCATTCAAGTTTTCTGAATGGCTGAATTAATCAGCATGTTTGTCTCTTCTCTGGCATTCGGAATGTTCTAGATCAGTGGTTTTCCCAGCTTTATCCTTATTTCCTTCACTTAGTGATGTCCCTGTTTTCATCTGTCTGGTCACTTCCCTTCCGTCGCTTTTATTTTATGTACTGTACAGAATAGCAAAAGCACTCCTGTTACTTTAAGTCTTCCTCCCTGCCCCCCACCCCCTTCTTTTTTCATGGAAATAGGAGGTGAGTGATAGCAAGTTGGTAATTCAGTGGCAGTGGTAACTGAAACACTGACCTACTAAAAGGTGGGCGGAAGCTTCCACTTGAATTGATACGAATCTTGACATCCAGGAAGGTTTGAAAGACAGCTTTATGTCCCTGGTAGTTTGAGAACTCCAGATCAGCCTCCTTCAGGATGAAGTTCAACTTCCAAACATCAAAGCCTCAAGCGCAATTATAAGGAAACTTAGTTTTACACTGTTGCCCGTCTAGACGCCAGAATTTGTTATAAAGTGTCTGCAAGTGGCACAAGTAACACTTGCTTTTCTTCAGGAAGGTTTATGAGTTACATTTTAGTTAGTAACCCAGGTATCGGGAAGTATAAGGTTCAGGGAGTCAAGCGAAAACAGAACTTTAAAAAGTCTAGCCTCTGTTTAAAGAGTGATCTTATTGGGAGGAAAAATTAACCGACTGATTGGGAGGAGAAGGATCTGCCTCCAGCAGAAAAGGGAGAACTCTGCATACATCTAACCGGCAAACATGTCCTCGTATCAGAAGTTTTGTCCAAGTAGCAGTCTCTCTGGGCTTATAAAAACCCCAGAGACATTTGTCTTGGTGTTGTGCCTTTTTCTGTTGTGGTGTTCTTTCATGTCCTTCCCCTCCCCTTTCCCTCGTAAACAACAGATGCATTAACTTGGAATGTCCATGGAAAGTCTTTGAAAGCCGGTTGGTGTAACTTGGTTGCCGTCTCTTTAGTCTGAGCAGCAGTTACTCCAGAAGAGGCCAGTGGCCTTTTTTCCCTTAGATGTAATTTACTGAAGTAGCCTCTAAAAGCAAGTGAATTGAGCTTTACTTTGGGATTTGCTATTTGCCACCTGTTTCTGTACTGGCTCCTGCCTTCCTGGGACGGGATGAGCCCCAGCTTCCCCGAGAGTGAGGACCATCCTGTGCTTCCAAGAAGGCACAGTGGTTCTCCAGAGCCAGAGCAGCCCTCCTCATCCCTACATCATGCTTGGCTCCGTACTTCCTAAACTACAGTCATTTGTGATTTTTTCCATAGCCCGCATTTGCTTTTATATACTTAATAATATTCTTCTAAGTCAATTTTGCCTTTTTAAACTTAAGTTTTAAAGGGGAAATTTATGTGAGTATTGCCAGTGGAAACGCCAGCTTCCCTGGCCATAAATAGAAGGAAACTGCAAAAATAAAACAGGCGGGAAAGAAAACAACGATGTGAAGTTCTAGCCTGCTGCAGGGTCTAGGCCTGATGCCTGCTCCCTCTGTCAGGAGGAGATTGGCAAGTGTCCGGGAGGTGTTAGAGACCCAGAGAACCGACCGAGCAGAGACTTCTCTTTGATGTGTTCAGAAGGTAGACAAGAGAATCAAAGGGAGTAACTGTCTCGAAGTCATTCACGTTTCAGCGGAGAGCGTGGATAACTCTTAAAATCTCCCACGGTGTGCTTGCCATGCGTGGAAAAAACGTTATCTCACTTGACCCTGGAAACGTTCCGAGAGTGGCAGGGCAGAGTGACTCACCCAGGAACATGCCACCCGTCCTGCCTACCCGGCCTCCCACCGTACTACCCATGAACACGTCTCTCAGGACTGAGTGGCACTGGGTTTTTCTCTGCATTCAAATGTTACGGTTTCTTGGGTGTTTTTTTTTTTTTTTTTTTAAGAAATCGGGGCCACATTCTAAATAAAAGAAGTGTGGGTTTATCCCTTGTTCCTCACATTGCTGTTTCTTTTTTAAATTTTATTTGTTTATTTTTGGCTGCGCTGGGCCCTTGCTGCCGCGTGGACTCTTCTCTAGTTGCGGAAGCAAGGGCCACTCTCTAGCTGTGGTGCGCAGGCTTCTCATCGAAGTGGCTTCTCTCGCTGCAGAGTGCGGGCTCTCGGGTGCACGGGCTTCAGCGGTCGCAGCTCCCGGGCTCTAGAGCACAAGCTCAATAGGTGGGGCGCATGCATAGGCTTAGTTACTCCGTGTCACGTTGGGTCTTCCTGGACCAGGGATCGAACCCGTGTCTCCTGCAGGCAGATTCTTTACCACAGAGCCACCAGGGAAGCCCTGCTTTCTCTTTTTAAGGCTCCAGCTTCCTTATACAAACACACTTGAAGTTTTTGGGCTGCTCTTTTAAGTGTGAACCACCCTGCTGCCCCATCTGCGTATTTGCATCCTCAATTCAGAAAGGAAAGCAGTGCCCTCCTGCCGCGTTAAGAAAGGCTGATTTCAATGTTCTGCTTCCAACTAAGAGAGCAGAACAGATTCTCTGTCTCCGAGTGGAACTCTGGACAGGGGCAGAAGTAGCTGTAAGTGGCAGATTCTGCTCCACAGAACACAAGTGAAGTCATCTCGGGAAATATCGTCGATGGTGTCGAAACGATTGAATGGGATGCTGGAACACCAGCAATACAATAGCATTTGTGTCTTCAGCTTTGGGCAGGAATAAAGAAGACATTGTGGTTTGTTTTATGCTTTTTAAAGTCGTCCCCCCCGCCCCCCCCACAAAAGGTGTGGGGCTGAGTGATGTCTGTTACTGGCTTTCTAGTGGGTTTTTCTTTTCATCTTTTCCCCCCTCCCTGAGGGCTGGTGAGAGTGGGTGGAAGCCGCAGTCTAGGTGGATGGGAGGCAGTGCGGAAGGCAGGCCATATGCCTTCCTTCTCGTTCCCCATGTGTGACAGGAATGCATTTGGTCTTTTAACCTCCAAAGAGCCCAAGATGAAGGGTTTCCATATCTTACCTCCTGACCGGTAAAGTCTCTAATTCCAGCTCCAAGAATGTCTTAATAACAGCCATCCAGGATGGGGGCATGGCAGGAAGTCAAATAAATGCATTTTTTCTCCCCTCCCCCCCTTCTTTTTTTTAATACACATTTAATACACCGAAATACACGTTTCAGTGGCAGAGAAGGCCAGTTCGAGGTTAGGGGAAACACCACAGGAGGAAGCTTGAAAGTGAGCAACCAGGCCACCCTGGGAGGTTGCCTGAGGGGGTGTCACACCAAGAGTCTGTGGGTCTCCAGCTAGTGTTATTGGAAAAACAGTCCTCCCTCTACCAAGCACCACGGGCAGTGCTGGAAGCCGGCGCTTCAGTCACCGGGCTCGGCATGCGCCCGCAGTATGGTGTGCACCATCGGCATGGTATGCCCGTATGCAGCCGTCAACATGCCGGTGTGCTTTGATCAGTCTCGGTCAAGGTGTGTGTGAAAGGTCTTTAGTTGATAACATCATGGAAACGAACTGCCCAGCGTTTCGGAGATGTGCCTGTGTACTCGCGGCAGCGCCGGCTCTTGGGTAGAAGCACGGTGCTGCCAGCCAGTCCCCGGGAAAGTGTCCACAGACGCGGTGGCCATGCTGGGCCGGGGACCCCTGTTCTCTGGTGCACAGGCCAGGCCAGTCTGTTTCATCGATGAGGAGTGTGTTTGTAAGAGAGAGAGGAGAAGATGAGTACACATGAAAGCCGCTGTTGGCTTTGTGGCCAAGGCCAGTGCTTTTTCTCTAGGCATTTAGAGTTGGAATCTCAGCTATGTGACTTCTTAACAGCAGGGCAAAATGTGCCTGCATCTTTTGCCTGCTTTCGCAAACACTGACAAAGTTAAAAAGAACTCTAAAGTTTCCAGCAAATCCCAAGCACAGTTCATCCCATGATAACATTTTTTTTTTTTTAAACAAGCCACATCCTTCCTCCTCCAACTCTGCCAGTAAATAAACCTTTTTCTCCCCCATTACTCCCACCTCTTTCCCCTGCTCTCTTTTCTTTAAGGAAATGAGTATCTTTACATTAAACCTTTGTGTCTGATGGAAATATTAAATGCCTCTTGGGCTGTTGCTGGCATGGATTATGTGGGGAAGAGTCAGATTTTTAAAGAAGTTTTACAGGCTGGTATGATCTTCCAGTTCTAGCCTATGAAGTATAAACTCCATTTCAAAATTCAAAATGTCTGGAAGCAGCCAGCTTGCCAGGCTAGTTCAAGGGCAGTCTGATGAATCAACCCTTCTTACAGGCTGTCTGCTAACCAGCCCTGGAAGGTATCCAGCCGGTAAACATCACCAGGATCGTCAGGCAGTTTTTCCTGTGTGTGGTTGGGGGCGGGAGGAGGGGGAGGGATCACTGGAGCTGCGCGGCCAAGTCTGGTAGGATGTGACTTTCTGTAAAACAGAAAGGTCTAGAAAGGTCTGTATCAAGATGTGTTTTTCCAAGACGTTAGGCCTGTAGTCACCCAGCACTGAGTGTACTCGTGGAGTGAGAGGAAATACCTAGACCAGTTGGGACCGGGGGAACCTTTTTAACCATTTTGGGAAGCAAGTTTTCCCTTTCCTTTTGTAACTTTCACTGACTCAGGGACAACCCATGGAAGAGAATTCAGTCCGCTGAGAGCAGTGAACCATTTTGAGAATGGTTGATTGATGGATCATGGCCCAGAGCCGTGGGAGGTCAGGGAGTGGCACTGGGCGCCTACCCGCCATACGGAAACAGCCCAGAGATTCAAAGGGAACCAGCTTTGACCATAAAAATACACGACTCGTGACTCACAGCGCATTGAGTTCTCTTCGCAGCTACCTTAGACTTGAGAAAGTTCTGGGCCTCTTTATAAACAGCCACAGAGCTGGCCTTGCCAAATACGGCCTGCTCCAGGGCCACCGGGTCAGCCTAGGAGACAACTTTCTTGCCTAAAAATAAGTCTATGTTCCTACCGAACATTCCAAACATAGTTTAAACATGAGACTTGTGAGTCGCAGTTCAGGCCTCGTGGGTTCAGTTACGTCACAGCGTGGGCAGTTGAGGGTCTTTGGGGAGCTTGGTTCCCCACTTTGGGATTGGCCCCTGGCCACCAAGGAAATCAGATGACCAAATGAGAGCCACCTCCCAACTCATTTCTTTATGTTCCTGATCTCTCACAGGCTGGTGGGGAGACAGCAAGCACGTGAATAAAACAAGGTAATTTCAGATGGGGTTATGCCCTATGAATTTACTAATAATAATAGCAGCTAGCTAGGACTTGGCTTGGCACTATTCTAAGAGCTTTATGTAGACTGACTCATGTAATCCTGTGAGGCAGGTATTGTCACCTCTACAGGACAAGTGTGGAAATGAATCCTTTGACGTTGAAGCCACTTGCCCAAGTGACAGTGCTAGGATTTGAACCTAGAGGGTCTGACTTTCCAGCCATGTTTACACTATACTACGGTCTGGTGATTGGGGATAGCCCGGGCAGAAGTCGGTCAGGGGAGGAGGGCAATGCTGGTACTTTGGATCAAGAGGAAGATCTCTGAAGACTTGACAGTTTAGCTGTTCCCTGAGGGATGAGATGGGGTCGCAAAGAGTTGGACACGACTGAGCAACTGAACTGAAGGGATGAGAAGGGTGGCTCAGTGGTAAAGAATCTACCTGCCAGTGCAAGAGACGCAGAAGACGTGGGTTCAGTCCCTGGGTCGGGAAGATCCCCTGGAGAAGGGAATCGCAACCCACTCCAGTATTCTTGCCCGGAGATTCCCATGGACAGAGGAGCCTGGTGGGCTACAGTCCATGGGGTCACAGAAGAATTGGACACGACTTAGCAACTGAACAGCAACAGTCACGGGGATAAGAAAAAGGGAGCCAGGAGCGCACTGGGGGACGGCTGTCCCAAGCAGAGGGAAGGGAAGTATGGTGGCCCTGAGCAGCAGAAAGTTCAGGATGGTCGGAGCAGGGCATGCACAATAGAGAAGATGGGCAGAGCCAGCTCTCTTGGAGCTTTGTTGGAAGTGGCGATGAAGCCCAGGGTCTGTAAATGCAGTCCTTCTTAGACCCCAGTAGGCCAGGAACCTCACACTTCCAGAATTCTGGCCCTGCTGACGCTTTCCCCTCAGGCCCCCTAGACAGGCCAGACCTGACTTCTAAAGTGGGAACCCCAGGACCACAGAGCATTAAACCAAACAAAGGCTTCAATTATCTCTATGATCGCGGCTCCAGTAGACACCTGTGTTTGATTAAAGTGTTGGTAACTTCTGAATCTGGAGTTTTATGGCACTGTGTTCTCATATGGCTTGGTTGTGTCTCTCTCAGAGAGCTTAACTTCTTTCCCCACCATCAAATTCCAGCTCCCTTCTGTCTCACAAGAGGCTGCTGGATTCACAAAGTATCTTTGGCAAAAATGTTGTGTCTCCCTCTTTGAAGTGGGAAGCCTGGAAGCCCGATTTTTTTTTTTTTTAAACTGGCTCTTCTAGGCACCCCCATTTCGCTGTAAACTTCTCTTTCATTTACTCAGTATTTCACCGTCGGTTCCTCTGGTCAGGTGGGGCTGTAGCTAGGACGCCTCTAGTTTAGAGAGGCGGACTTGCAGGCTGATTCATTCTGAGGCATCCAGCTTTCTGTCCCCCACTGGAGGCCGGTCCAGGAACACCGTAGTTTTCATTTGGCCCATGACTCCCCTGTCAGAAGGCACACCTTGTCAAACTAGTTGTGTGGCTTTGACTCAGCAAGGGAGGAACGCTGCCAGCGCTCGGGGCTAGCCATGGACACTCCTGACTCCATACACACGGCGCCGGGCAGGAAGCTAAGTTCAGGGATCACGCGGTGTCCGTCAGGTGAGCTTGGGCTGGAGTTCTCTCTGCCCTGCCCTAGCTGCAGTCCAGCAGCAAAAACCGTCCCTTCTGACAGAATTTAAAGGAGCAAGTGAATATGAAGGTGGCCTGCGACGGCCCGGCCAGCCCTGCTGCGTCCACTGGAAAGAAGATGGAGAGGTTTCCATTTTCCTGGCAGCGCACCCATGCGAACTTGTTAAATCTTTTAAGTAGCCGTAGAGGAGGGGAGATAAAGGTGTGGGTTTTTATCCCTATCCCCTTAAATATAAAAATAAAACTTCCCCCTTATAAAATTGATTTGGAGTGGGAAGGAAATCTATGGCAAGTGGAAAACAGGTCCAATTATATTGAACTCGTACCCCATGTTTGGGAGATGGCTGTAAGTTTCCACGATGGGTGGGTGGCTCCTCATGCGTTTATGTTGCGGTGAACCTGCTCCAAGCTGTCCCCACAGATAGAAGAGGCTTTCTGAGGGAGGAGGCTGTCTCTTTTCACCATGCTGCAGAGACTTGGAAGGACTCTTGAATGACTTCACTCGGGTAGCGGTGTTGGGGCCGCTGACCGAAGCGGGTCTGCTTTTGACAGCCAACCAGCATCTTGTGTAACATGAGTTGGGGCTTCAAGGGCCCTGGAGTCCGGCGCTCAGGTAGAAACATGACCGCCAGGGCCCTCAACAGCCTTCGCTGGGCCCCTGTGCAGAGCAGAGCTCTGCAGCGAGCCTTTGGGGGTATGAGAGAAACCGGAGACCCGGCCTGTGCTCTCAAGGAGCTGGCAGGGTAGCTGGGGCGAGAGCGGAGCCACATGAGACCTCAGGAGGACACCAAGCGGCCCACAGACAAGCCCACAGCACTCTAGCCGTGTCCTGGGAGAGGAGAAGGGTGAAAAGGGCAGGTGGGGTCAGTCATGGAAGCCTTCATAAAGGAGGTGAGTGTGATGGCGGGCAGGTGTCTGGGGGCAGGCATTAGGGGATCCCATCCCACATGTGCAGTCGGAACAGCCTTCCTTAGCTGGCTCTTGTGAGCAGTCCCACCAGTCCCTCCGCGCAGTGAGCCGACTCTTTGGGGAGTTTCCCATTCGAGACAAGGCACCATGTTCAGTATGTCTCAGCCATCCATGCGTTTGAACCTCTGTATTGCAGGACCCCAGCTTCTGAGTCCCTATCCACTCATGGGTCCTGTGGCTTTCAGGGATCTAGGGAACAGGCCAGACCCTTCTCCCCAGGTGGGCTTCGGCTCTGACTACTCCTTTTGAGGCATGTGCTTTCAGCTTGCTGACGGTCCCTCCTGAATAAGCACAGGCTTTAGAAAAGAGGAGCAGAGAACACCCCCTTCTCCTGACCTCTTCTGTGCCAGGGTTTCTTCAGGCCTTGCTCCTTACCTCTGGGTAGGTGATGCTCGGCACTGCCTTCTAGTCAGATGACACTTAAAGTGGAGAACAGCGGTTCTGTGCTGATCATGGAAATGAATGGGGTCAAGTCCCGCTGGCTGGCTGGCTTGGCGCACCACAGTAAACACACTACTGCTGGCATGAGGGTAGCCTCCAAGTGTTCTGCCTCGAGAGTTTATTCTTGCCTGCCAGCTCAGCTTCCAGGTGCTATTCTTTTCTTTAAATAAATGCCTTCAACTGGCTTGTGCAATGTAAGAGTTCCCATCCCAGGAAACACTCAAGTGTGTTTAAAAAAAAAAAGGAAAACCAACAAACTCTCCTCGTTCAGATGCTCATGGGCCAAATGTGTGACTCAAATACTGCAGTGCCCTTCATTTGCTTTCCCCAAATTGGCGTATTCGAGTGGCACGCTGGCCTCACTGTGAGATAAGGTTGGGGTAGCCGGCCCAGGCCTCTTTCTTAGACTGTGTGTGTGGCTTCCGGTTGGGCTTTTCCTCCCTTCAGGTGATGCTTGAGAGCCACGACAGCGCAGCTCACGCATGTCGTGGCTGAAATCCTCCAGCAGAACCTGGCCAGCATCTCTCCGATCTCGCTCGGGATCAGGAGCTCTGCCATGGAAGGATTTGGTGGGGTCAGTGAGGGTGGCAAGTGCCGCCTGTCACGAGCCAGGCTGTGTTGCCTGGGCGCTGAAGCACTGCTGCTGCCAGAGCTGCAGGCTGTTGGCATGGCCAGTTCCTGTTTCCTCATGGTTTCCAGGTGGAGTCTGCCTTAATCCTTAAGAGGCGTCTCTTTCCCCGCTTTTCAGAGGCAGAGAGGGGAAGGCGGTGGACTTCCTTCCAGGAGAGAATAGGGGCTCACTCATTAGCAGCTGGGAAATCTACATTGCTCTACCCACACTTGGGGAGAGGTTTCTGGGAGGGGGTGGATGTTGCAGAATATGCAGGAACAGAAAGTTTGTTGCAGGAACCCAGGCTTTGGAAAGAGATGCCCGCTCAGCCAGTGGGTGAGCTGGTGGGTGGGTGAGCCGATAGCACCCAGCCCGCCCACCAGACGCCAAGAGGCAGCTCAGATGTCACTGGGATCCAGGCTGTCTCCTGTCTCCAGCAGCTGCAACCCGGGAGGGGGTGTCGAGAGCACTGCCGCTCCTGTGCGAGGGCGCTTCTGGCGACAGAAGCAGGAGGCAATGAGAGTTATGGGGTGGGAAGAGGGTCAGAGCAGAGCCTTCAGAGGGGGACAGAACTGGGCTCAGTACCCGACTCCTCCACCTACTGGTTTCGGGGCTGTGGGCGGGGCTTAAGCCTGTGTCCTCCTTTGAAAAGGGCCACCGTCCTACCTCACAGGATGATTCTAAGATTAAATAAGAGAAAGAGTGTGTCTGAAGCACTTGGCACAGTGCCTGACACCTTGTCAGTCCCGATTCATGTAGCTTCTCAGAATTCTTTCGACAGCTCACCATCCTACGTCCAGGTGGGGTCTGCTGCTGGTGTCTGCTCTTCAAAGGAGTTGGAAGGGTCTGCTGAGACGTGCAGCTGAGTGGAAAACCAAAATGTAATGTATCCCCTTTCCTAAAGCTCTCCCCCAGGGAGCTTTGAACCCTGAACCCAGCCAGGGACTTCAAAGCAGCATCCACTGTCAAGGGGCAACTGGAACGTGAGACGCAAGTGACATGACGAAGCCCTGTCCCCGGCCTCTGGGCCCATCTGGGCCTCATTACCTGGGACGTGGCTCCGTGTTTCTGAGTTGCCAGCCCTAAACAGTTTTGTGTCTGCATGAGCCATGGGCAGGGCCGGCAAGGCTTTTTTCGTAAGTCAGCTTGTTACTAAGTTTAGAGTCAGCCTAGGGGCTCTTTCTCGGGTCCTCTTCTTTCCCTGTCCCCTTCCCCACAAAGCAAAAAAAAAAAAAAAAAAAATCCTTATCAACTCAAGTTAGAAACAACCTCCAGCCAGTCAGGCCACCTTCTTTCAACTGGTGATCAAGTGGAAAGAAGAATGGCCTCCCACTGATAAGCCCCAAAATAACCGCCCAGAAGTGCTGTCAGACGGGAGCCGTGCTCAGCTGCTGGTCCAGAATGTTGGGCCTTCTAGAGCAGCGGTCCCTAACTTTTTTGGCCCCAAGGACTGGTTTCTTGGAAGGCAGTTTTTCCACGGACCGGGGAGGGGGGATGGTTTCGGGATGATTCAAACACGTTACATTTATTGCGCACTCTATTTCTATTATTATTATTAATACATCAACTCCACCTCAGATCATCAGGCATTAGATCCCAGAGGTTGGGGACGCGTGTTCTAGAGGGCTTAGAGGAGCGCTACCGCCTCCTTCCCCCAAGCACTTCTCACGGCCGGCTCCATCCTCTTTTCCGCCTGCCTCCTGCCACCCCCTCCCCTTCCCGAGGTCACTTCCTGATGCCATTCCTCAACTTAGCCCCTATCCCCCCCAAAAGCAATCAAATCCACAACCTAATAAGGAAAAAGAATGAGGAGAATGTCCGCCTCCCAGCCTCTCGCCTAACAGGGCGCAGGCCCGCATCAAATTTGGAAAATGTTACAACGGGAGCGACAACCCACTGGTGGGAGGTGGGAGTGGGGCCCGTTTTCAAGAGCTGCCCTTTGCCAGCTGCAGGCAGGACCCTGCGGGAGGGCCACCTGGTTTGCGCTTTCCAAATCAGGTGGTTGACACCCTGCTCACAGGCTGAAGTGCGAGGAAAGTAATATCAGCTGCACCTCCAGTTGGGACTCACACGCCTGGGGTGGGGTGGGGACAGCACGCGTGCTTGGGACAACACGCATGCTCGGAGACAGCTCCCCTCCATTGCAACTGGGACTCTGCAGATCCTAACCCTTTCTGCCTCTGAGATGAGCAGTTTTCTTCCCCTCCACTGTGCCAGAGTTAAATTAGCCCTGGCGTTAATGAAAACTTGTCAACACTTAGAGTGGTCCCCCTCTCCCGAAACCTGTCACCCCTCCTACATCATTATCCCAGGGCACACCAACCCTTTCCTGACGCAGTTTCCATTCTCCCTTTTCTCCATGGAAGGAGGGACAAGCCCCTCTCCGCGGGGGAGCCCCGGGGAAGGGGGCCGGCTGAGCCAGACGTGCTTGTTTGGGAAGGTCAAGCTTAGTAATTAACCTGAACGCTTCAGGGAGGGGATGAAGAAGGAACCAGGCCTAAGGATGTGCCAGGCCTTTCAAATGGCTAATTATCAGCAGGCATGAGGTCATCCGTAAATACATCTAATTCTTTTGCTGTAATTAAGGTGCTCATTAAAAGTGCAGGGAGGTTCTATTTTACTTTATTTTTTTTTATTAAAGGAAAAAACACAAAAAAGCCTTTGTTTCGAATTGACAGGATGGCTTAGAACAGGCGGAGGACTCAAGGCACAGGACTAGTTTCCTGCCGAAAGAGCCTTTACAGGAAATTCACTGCAAACAATATTGGTGACCCTGCCAAGGAGGCAGACCTGGGTGATGTCATTGTTCGAAGCTGTCACCGCCAAGCCTGGCCTTGGGGGAGGAGGGCTGGTGAGATTAGAAAATGTGTGTGTGTGTTATCTAGAAGAGGCAAGTCAACTGAAAATCTGGGTGGGAGAGCAATCACAGGTGGGGGGAGGTCTTTGGAATATTCTTAGCTAGGTTCAACTTTCTTATTTTTCCAAGTTTAAGAAAATTCTCTGTTACTATGTTTGAGCCTCAAAATGCTGTTGCTTTTTCAGAGACAGCCTTTTCTGAGCCATTCCTCGTTTTGTGCTTTCTTGGGTAACTGGCTGTTACACTCTGGGATTTGTGGCCCACAAGGCAGGAAGTTAGACACCAGGTAAATGCTTGCTACTGCTTTTCTCGGGAGGAGAGTCTGCATCACTGAGTGGAAATGGAGACACAGGACTAGATTACCATATCTGCTTCTTCCACAAAAACCATTTTGGAAAACCACGCAATGCCAGCAAGTGGGCATCTATGAGTCGCTAACCTTCCCATGTACCTCCAGGAAGTGTCTGGAGCATCTATGAAAAAAGGACAAAGCTTAGCATCTTGTCTTTTTTTTCTACTGGCCGGAAGTCTAACAGAGAGGCATAAACACAGTCTTCAAATGAAAGCAACAAAAATAAACTCGAACCAGCCCTGCGTGAAGACATTAATGCAAAATATGCCAGCCGGCTTACTATTTATATGGCACAAGGCAGTCATCAGATCTAGGCCTGGGCTAAGGAGGGTTATGTCTTTTGAGGTGCCTGTTCCTTAGAATTTCAAATAACCCAGGGGTGATGTACTCAGACAGGGTTGTAACGCTGTCTCGTTTCATGCTTTGCCCAGTTCAGTCTCTGGCTAAAACCTCTGAAATGCTAATGCAGGATCAGGATACAGTTCAGAGTGGCCTCCTCCCCCACCCTGCACCCTCCCCTCCTTAAAAAACATCCTAACAGCTTTAGAAGGAAGTGTGAGGATTGAATAAGATAGCCGTAAGTTTCCTGTGGTTCACATCCTGTAATCGCTTAGTGTTCTTTTTTTTTTTTCCTCCTCACTCAACCAACATTTACCCACACACTCACAGGGTTAGGTTTAGAGATACAGCAGGGAAGAAACCCAGCCTAATTCCCATCCTCATAGCAGTCCCATTGTGGAGGGGAAGGTGGACCATAGGTAGAATGCGTTTGCAATCTATAAGCCCGTTGACATTGCCTCCTTGGGTTCAGAAAGGATCTTCCCAACAAACCCTATGTGTCTTGGAGCTCAGGTGTTCCGACTGCCTCCCTTAGAAATCCACCACCAGCTGAGTCCTGAATGTCTGGTTCTTGGTGTGTGGTTTTGTAAGTTTCCCAGGGCTGAGGAGTCACCTTGGGATCCTGCTTTTCCTGGAACTGTCCTGACGTGGGACACATTGCTAGAAAGGGCCAACAGATCTAGGCAAGAAGGAGGCCCCTCCTGGCCAAGGAAACCAGAGTTGGCGGGCATTCCCCCAGTAGTGGCATTTCTAGAACATCTATGTGGGAAAAGCTTCAGTGGCCTAGTCCGGTCCGAAGTGGGTGGATGGGGCCAGGTCTGGAAGCTGCAGACCTGCTGCTTTTGCTCAGGTGGAGGATATGTATGAGGCAGCTGGGGAGGGGCTGGTGGCCGACACCACACCAGTGCCTGAGGAGATGGTTGCCTTTGGGTGGCTCGAGCTAAGCTCCATTCTGGAGCTGACTTGTGTGCTTAGAGCCATGTTCTTGTAACTGCCAGGAAGCTGAGCCCGCTGTGGCCTCAGGAAGTTGGTGAGGTTAGCACCGGTTGCTTTTCGAAGGGCAGGTTGACACTGCATGGACGGAGCCCCGGGATTTTGTCCTTTGGGGACACTGTGGTGAAAATCCTCTTTTGGGTTGCTGGCTCCCTTGCTCGTTAGGTGTCTTGAAGCGGGAGTTGAGAGGAGGAGGGAGAGGTATTAAGTGCAGCCCAGCCAAAAAATCTCCAACGTATATGGAAAACTTCAGTGCTTTCCTGATCTTTTGTGGAAATAGCTGTTCACTCTTAGCACCAACTGGAAAGTGTTGGCAGCTGGAGGGGATCATTCCTCCAGGGCCCCTCGGAGCCAGTGTGTCTGGGGTTCCTACCGTCTTCCTGACCTTACCTTTCTCTTGTGTGTCACCCATCTCAGCCTCCCAGCCCCATCATTTGGGGCCTGGGAAGCGTGTGTTCTGGATCTCCCAGGAAATGTGGGGTTTCCACACCCTCTAACCTGACCCGGAGTTTCAGGCTATTTGTGGTGCATAGGAGATGCTGGGATTTGAGGAGGGGGTGGTCAGAGGAGGCTGGGAGCGGAGTCAGGGCAGCTTTGCTCTGTTGCTGTTTGAGGGACAGGACCGGGCTGGCTCCGTTGTGTCATATAGGGTGTCCCTCCGGGTGGGTGGCCCTGTCTTTTGGGCCATTGGGAGTGGAGGGGGGGTGTGAGTGCTCCTGGTTTTCTTCTGGAGTGGAGAGATTGCCGTCTGGGTTATCGAAGGGCAGGTGACAAAAACCAGTGAAGGAGCTTGGGTGGGGACCAGGGCTGCCACTACTCAGCTTCCGCTGATTGTGGGCCTGGAACTTCATTTCCCAGAAGTTTGGAAATCCAGAGTTCTGCAGGGCAATTCACTCAGTTTAAAAAATGGGCCCCCAAACCTGGAGGCCATATGAAATGGGCCCCCAGAGCTAGGGATTTGTGACCTCTGACCTCGAATGTCTGCACGGTCTCGTTTTTCTCTCTCTCCTTTAGTTCCTTCTTTCCTCTCAACTGGATTGCCGCTGCTAATCCTCTTACTGGGAAGGAGAAAATCCATTTTCTTTTGCTCCTTGGTGGTGACAGCTCTGATAAAAGGTGGTTGAAATGAATGGTGGTTAAAAAAGAGGGCTTGCCCTGTCTGGTTCCCCTCTCTGGACTCTTTTCCCCATTACTGTAGATAAAAGGATCGGCTCCTCAAAATTTCTCTCACCATATACGGATTTTTAGGATCTGGCTCCGCGTTTCTGTGAACAAAAATAGTAGAAAGTTGTGTTTTGTTTTTCATTTGTTTTTGTTTTAGAAGGCTCCAAACAACGTTCATACAAAGGCAGCTCTTCTCATACACAATGAACCTGGTGAACAATGCCAACCTTCAGAATTGACTGCCAGTTCAAATTCTGCACCCCAGTGGCAGTTGTACAGAAATACTCATTTAGGATTGTTCAGCTAAATTTGACTTCTGGAAGGTCTTGGCAGCCTGGGTTTTGTGAAAGATATCAATTCTAAGATCTGTGTAGACAGAAAAGCCAGAACACAGTACTAGTCACTGATGAAAGAGTTGACGGATTTCAGAAAAATGGGGCATACTAGGTGTGCGATAATAAAGCTAACTTAAAAAAAAAAAAACTGACACTTATCCCTGGAAAATTCATGCAGTTTTTTCCCTAAGCTCTAATTAAGTTCCCTGTTTATTGGATTAATGGCCCCACAGAAAAAAAGATCCTTATCAAGCTTTGCATTTGGGAAAGCTTTGCATCTGTCTGGCTGGGAAAGGCCAGGAAACTCCCCATAAAGGCATTGCCCTCAACTTTAACTTTTTTGGGCTCCGTTACCTCCTCTCTGGTCTGAGTACTTCCTGGCTTGATTGTTTTCTCAAGCTGGCCTTGAGTCCTTAGATGTTATTTGTGTGCCTCGAAATAGTTGGAGGAAAAATGGTTGTAATGCTTTGCATTGCTCCCTGCCTGTCCGGTGGATGGAAACTCTCTCTGTCTTCAAGGATACGGGCTTCCCACCCAGGAACACGGCTGGGTGGAGAAGACCTTATCACCTCGGCTGGTCTGCCGTGTTATTCCAGTGGGCTCTCGCCATACTTCAGGGCCTGGGCTGAAAAAGTTTCCAGCTTTCCACCAGTCGGCAGCCCAAGGTGCTTTAGGATAGAGCAAGTTGGTAGGGGTTCTCATCAGTGGGCTTCACTGCCAGCCACAGGCCACCCAGGGGTGTTTGTTACACCAGGCTCTGTTTGGTTTCTTTGATGTGTATCTGTTTTGGTGGATTTGGAATGAATGAAGGAAGAAGGAGATGAATTATGGAGGGGAAGGGAGGTCCAGCAGATAAGGAAGAGAAGCTCTCAATGCCAGTTTTAAGTGATCGATCCCAGCACAATTGATGAAGGAGGTGGCGTCGTCCACCCTTGCAGCCTTTACTGAGCATCTCTCCAGTATGTGCCATAAACAAGGAACTGGGTGAAGAGAGGTGAGCGAGATAGTCCTTTCTGTCCTCGTGGAGCTTCCGTCCAGTGGGGAAGATAGGCATTGACAGCAGCAAAACAATAAAAGTGCCAAACGTACAGTGTTCCAAATGGTGATCCTTGTTTTGAAGGAAAAGAGCAGAGCCCTGTAGGAGCATGCCGTGGATTGGGCAGCAGCCACCCTGGGAGAAGAGTGTCCTGGGCAGGAGGACCTGAGAAGCGTGGGAGGAGAGAGAGTGGGGCCAGGGCAGTGGGGCCCAGCGGAGAGGGTGGTGTGAGGTGACAGCCTCACAGAAAGGTGACAGCCACCAGAACATGCCTCCAGTGAGGATCTTGAGTTTTCTTCTAAATGAACAAAAAAGCATTGGTTGCACAAAAATTTACTTCACGGCAGTCAGTGTTTTGGCTACAGTCCATGGGGTCACAAGGCTTCCCAGGTGGCGCTTGGTGGTAAAGAATCCACTTGTTCGATCCCTGGGTCGGGAAGATCCCCTGGAGAAGGAAATGGCATCCCACTCCAGTATTCTTGCCTGGGAAATCTCATGGACCAAAGGACCTGGCAGGCTACAGTCCATAGGGGACTAAACAAGTCACTGTTTTGGGCACTGCGTTATATAGCCGTGTAAAAATAAAACCGAACCATCCCTGCCCTCCTGGGGCTCCCAGTCAAGTGGAACGCCATGGAAGCGTGTTCTTTTTTTGATGCTGGGACAAATCCTGTGATAGCTCATAAAGCATATAGCACTTTAAAATACAGTCCTTGGGAACTCCCTGGCAGTCCAGTGGCTAGGACTCTGTGCTTTCACTGCCACGGGCACAGGTTCGATCCTTGGTCGGGGAGCTAAGATCCTGCCAGCTGTGCCTCACAGCCAAAACAAAACAAAACTTTGCAGCAGCCTGTTTTTATTCTACCTTATGGATGAGGAGACTGGGGTTCAGAGAGGTTATGTGATTTGCCCAGGGTCATTCAGCCGACACACGACAGAACCAGGAATCAAACCATGCCCTTCTCCTTCTAGGTGATTTCTCCCCTGTCAGGGCTGAGGGATTGGTTCTCTCTGTGACTTTATGCCCCCGGTGATATGAATCAGGGGCTCCTGGTGATCCCTGGACTTGAGGCAGGCGATGGCATCAAGTCACCTACAGGATCCAGGATAAGGTTGGTGATGTCCCAGCTTCAGTAGCCCAGAGCTGTGTGTTTCACCTTTGCGGTGGCTTCTTGGGTGGGAGCCAGGCATTCGTCTGACCCGCATGTCTGGCGGAACTTGTGTGAATGGTGGCTCGGAGCCGGGGAGTTGCTGTAGCACCCCAGCCAAACCTTCCGGGTGCCGTCTGCCTATATATGGCCTGGCCTCAGAGGACAGGTGATGGCAGGAGGAGCTGTTTTCTGTGTTGCTGGTGGGAGGTGCCCAACTACATTCCTTTTCAGACAAGCACAAACTAGATACCTTTGAAACCAAAGGTCTGAAAGCAGCCAAAGAATTAATCGCGGCCTGAAAAGCACAAGCTGAGGGTACAGCCAGCCTGGCTTGTGCGTCACCTTCTCCACTTTGTTGCTTTTTAATAAGCCCAGAAATACCTCTTAAGAGAGGAGGATCTTCTGTGAACGCCTCCAGCCGCGTTCCTTCTGGCCGACAGCGAGGCCTCCAGCCCTCGAGGGCTCAAGTCCACCCTGCTATCGGGCGCACTTTGGCTGATGAGGTGCTGGGCAGAGGTTGCAGCTGCCACCAGAGGGTTTGGTGATAAAAGGTCAGCTGGATGGACCCAGCTCTTCATCACTCAATCAAGAGGCCTCACAGCAGGGAGAGAGCAAGGCCAGGACGCAGGGACTCCTGCGGTGCACGGAGAGGCCAAAGCTGGGCCCATGTGTGCTCCCCGGCACCCCTGCCCTGTAGACTTGGTGTCTCCTAGACACAGGCCCTGGAGCCAGAGCAAGGCTCAGATGCTGCCCCTGGTGCTGCACTTACTGCCTGCTGGACCTTGGACAAAGTGGCCCCAGTTTCCTCATCTACAGGATAGAACCAATAATGTGTTGACCTCAGGGTCAGGATTCAGTAAAGCGATGGGGTGGGGCATGTTTACCGAGGTGCAGAGATGGTGGCTTTTTTGCTTAGACTCTGTCTCCTGGGGTGGGCAGTTAGGACGGAGTCTTTGCGAGGTCTCTTCCTGTGGGATCTGGAGTCCCACCAGGAGTGATGGTTTGGGGGTTGAGGGGTGGGTGGGTGCTGGGAACCTTTCTTCAACTCAGAAACAGCAGCCAGAGAATTAATATGACAGCTTCTTATGGTCTCTAATATGAAGCCAGCTGCTCTTTGTTTTAGTGTCTTTTTCCCCACTAATATTCGTTGTCTGACTTAAAAAAAATTTTTTTTTAATCGAGATGAGGCCTTTAATTTAATTGGAGGATGATTGCTTTACAATGCTGTGTTGGTTTCTGCCATACAAGATTGCGAATCAGTCATAATCATATATCCTCTTCCTCTTGAGCCACACCCCCGCCCCGACACCCCTGCTCTTTGAAGATGGACTCAGATCGAACAAGTTCAGTTGCTGGATATGGACGTGTTAAGCATTGAAGAGGGCCTGGGAAATAAGGATGCTAGAAAGGGGCAGAGGTGTCTTGCTCATCCTTAATAGTCTCAGGCCCAGGGTGGAGGGTGGAGCCCTGTGGTTTATGAGCAGACTCTGGATGAGAAAGCAAAGCCAGGAGGGCCACGTGCTTACTACCTCAGTGTCCTGCGAGTGGGCCAGAGGGGCCCCGCCGGGCCTCAGAGAGGCTCGTGGGGTATTGTGTGTCCTGCAGAGCGCCCCATGAGTCCTTCCCTCTGGGAAGCCTTCCACCCGGGCAGGGCCTCCGGGGCCGGATGTGAAAGGTAAACAGGCAGTCCTTCTTCTCTTTACCGCAGTGGAGCCCGGAAAGGCCCGGGTTGTGGCTTTTCATCTCAGGAAGCCCTGAGGTCCCACCGGCTCCCCTGAAGCAGCCTCTCTGTCCCCGTGCAGCAGCGGAACCAGTGTGGCCCCAGCACCTGTCCTGAAGCCTGAGCAGCAATAACCACCCCCGCCCCCCGCCATCCCATCTCCTCGTGGGAGACAAAATGACCCGCTTGAAATTTTGATCCGTATCCCAAGCCTGGAAGCCCCCGGCCCTGCGGGGTCTGTTGTTTACTGCCCAGCCTGTCTCTCCCCGCCCCCTGCTCGCGTCGCTGTGCGGGCACGCCAGCTGCCTCTGCGCCACGCTCTCTCCTACCGGCAGGGCTGTTTCCCTCACCAGGCCCCCACGCAGCCCCTCCTCGTTCCTGAGATCCACAGCTCTCCTCCACCGTTGGTCAGCAAGTCACACTCGACCCCTCCCGCCCGGGCTGGGTCTCTGTCTTAGGGGCGCGCCTGTCGCCTCCGTTCCTCTGTTAGCTCCACCCATGTTTTAATCCTTCCACCCTCCCATGACACTGTGAGGGCCGTGAGAGTAGGCTCACCTTTGTCTCTTGCTGTGTGTATTCCCAGCGTGTGGAACAGATACAGGTGCTCCGATAAAGGCGTATTACAGAGTATAAATGTATGTTTATTGGAGCATCTGTATCTGTTCCGCATGGATTACTAGCCAGTCCATCAGGCAGGTCAAATGGACCTGCCACCTGTCTGTTCACCCACTTATTTGAGTGCCTCCTGTGGAGCAGCTTGGTGTTAAGGGTAAAAAGATTGCTCACCCTCGGCTCCTCTGGGAAGGAAGTCCCTCTGCAGGCCCCGTGTAAGCCATGTGCTCTGGAAGGTCATAAGCCGTCCTTCCCCAGACCCAGTGGGTCAGCCAACTGTCCTGGCTGACTTCTGCATCAGTGCCTACCAGATACAAAACACAAAGAGGATGCTTTTCAGGAGGGGAGACATCACTGTCACTGGGGAGTGGGAGACACGTTGTTGGGACAGAATTCATCCCATTTTGTGCAAACGCTTCCCAAGCTAGGTGTCCACACGTCGAGTGCCAGGCAGCGGTCCAGGCCTCCGGATACAGCACAGGAGAAGGCCCCTGCCCTGAGAAAATGAGGCTAAACACAGGGAGGCCTTTTTTAAATTTTTCTTTTTTTAACTTTTCCCTTTTATACAGAGATTGCTACCTATAGGTCAAATTAACTTAGTATAGCAAGAGACAATAAAATGTTTTGTTTCTCAAGATAGCTACAGACGTTAAAAACCAAGCCCTGTGGTTTCACTGCTGGCCGCCGTCCCGAAGCCTGGCTGACTGTGGTACCGGGTCCTAGGGCAGCCCACTCGCCTTCATGTCCTGAGCGGAGCCCGGAGATGCGGGGTACCAGGAGAGGAAGCGCGGTCTGGGCTATCTTTGGTGGCCATTGTTATTTGTGGGGCATTGGCAGAGAAGTCAGGACCGTGGAAAATCTAGAGAAAGAGAGAGGCTCCGTGGTGCGGTCGAGCAGAATTCGATAGCTCCTTGGGGCTCTCGGGGCCACGGGACCCAAGGCGACCCAGCTGTGCGGTCTCTGCTGTCGGCCTCGGCCCTGGGCTTTGTCCGCCCTCGTCCCTCCACACCTCCTTTGCTGTCCGTGTGAGCGACGCCTGGGGAATGAGCTGCTCCGTGTTCCGAGTTCAGGCCCCTGGGACCTTCTCTCTGTTCTGGAGAACAAAACCTGAGATTGTTTCTCCTTTTAAATGCAACTTTGTTCCGCAGGAGAGGAGAAAAGTGAGAAAGAAGTGCCTGTTTGTTTGACGGTAGTGAGGTGTCCTTGATACACCTTTGGAAAGGGCCCGTTTGCCCGGCAGCCTTTGCCGGATAATGAGAGGAGAGGAACACGGGGGACTTGGGGGGAATCTGAGGCTGGGAGTGGAGACGGGGCGGTGAGGGTGGGGGGACTTCACCTCACAGCAGCCTGGTCCGTCCGTCTCTTGCAGCAAAGTAGAGTAGTACTGGATGGTCCAACAGCTGGGTTCTATCCTGGGGGAAAGATATATGCTTGGCTATTGGCCTCGATGCATTTAAAAAATGTGTCAGCCTCTACTGGCCGATTCCATTTCCTCACTTCCAAATACTTCCCAAGCCCGGCCGCTCCCCCCGAGTCTGTCCTCTCCAAGATCTCCAGAGACTGGCTAATTACCACCCCTGAGGGTGTGGGCACAGCAGCGCCCATTCGGGATGTGTTAGGCACCTCCTTAGTGCCAGGGGCTGTATTAGGTGCTGGGCTGTGGCAGGGCCCCTGCCCGCTTTGTCAGCCTCTCTGCAGTGCGTGGTCCTTTCAACTCCCCCCACAGCCACCACATTCATGAACATATACAAAAGCGGAGGGAATCCTTACGTACCCATCACCAGCATCAACAGTTACTAACCTTCTGCCAAATTTATTTCATCAGCTTCTCCCAGCACACTCCCCCCCTCAGACTGTTTTAAAGGCAACCCCAGACGTCACCCCTAACTGCTTCCGTATGTTTCTCTAATGGATACGGTGTCTGTGTTTTTGACGGAGCCACACACCATTGTACTGGATGCTTCTGAGCGTGTCTCAAGGAAAAAGAAAAACAGTTCTCCCCTTTGCTTTCCTCGACTTCACCTTCTCCCCTCTTCTACCCTAAGAGAAGCTCAGAATGCGTTCACGTGAGTGAATGCATGTGCAAACAAATGGCTTTTCTGCTGAGTTTTTTTAAAATTATTTTTATTTTGGCTGCACGGGTTCTTCATGGCAGTGTACAGGCTTTCTCTTGTGCAGCGCACAAGCTCGGTTGCCACACGGCAGGTGGGATCTTAATTCCTTGACCAGGGATCGAACCCGTGTCCCCTGCGTTGAAAGGCATTTGAACTCTCAACCACTTCTTCTGAGTTTTAGATGCAAGTTGAAACTTACACGCCAGGTAGCTATGCAGCACACACTTCACACTCAGCGTGTCCCAAGCCAGACTCGTTCCCGAGCCCCTCTGCCTGGGTTCTTCATATCTGGGTCTGACGTCCAAGTCAAAAACATTGGAGTCGTGTTTTGACTCCTCAGCCTGTCGCGGGCACCAGGTTTTACTTACTTCTCTCAAGTATCAGAATCCTGACCCTCCTCCTGTCCTTTCCACTGCTAACGCAGGGACACTTAGTGAGTCCTGGGAAAGTGCAGATTCTGAAGTCAGACCAACAGGGATGAACTGCAAGTGCTGCTGCGCTCACTGCCTTGCCCTGGGCGGCAGCAGGGAAACAGGACTCTGAGGGTAGTGACTGCCTCCAAGGCCTGTGGGGAGTCTCCAACGAGCCGGTGCTGTGCACCCTGCCGGGCACACAGGAAGTGCTCTGATCTGGCCGCAACAGGCCAGGTCTCCCACAGCGGCCTCCTAATGGCTTCGCTCCAGTCTCCCGGTTCATCTCGGTGGCTCCACGAACATGACTCGTATCTAACAGGGTCGCTCTGAGAAATCTTCCCAGAGGACAAATTCTGAGTTCCTCAGCCTCTCTGCCTCCTGACCCCAGCTGCCACCATCTCCTGCATCTTTCCCTGAAAGTGAAAGTAGCTCAGTCGTGTCCTCCTCTTGGTGACCCGATGGACTGTGCAGTCCTTGGAATTCTCCGGGCCAGAATCCTTGAGTGGGTAGCCTTTCCTTTCTCCAGGGCATCTTCCCAACCCAGGGATTGAAGCCAGGTCTCCTGCACTGGAGGCGGATTCTTGACCAGCTGAGCCACAGGGAAGCCCCTGTTTCCCTGAGGAGTTCCCCAGAGATCTCTTGCACATTTACGTTGTCTTGTTCTTGATGTTCCCACTGTGTGGGACGACCCTCTTCCCAGGTCACCACCTATCAGAATAGCGCTCCTCTTTCAGGGCCCGGATCCGGTGTCGCCTGACCTCTGCTGTCCTCGGATCACACTGCCCCGCAGTGGCTCGCTCACCGGTGTCCCTCTCCAGCTGGACCGTGCCCTCCTCCAGGGCAGAGCGGCAGGTTCTGTACATCTCCCAGGCCCTCAGCTGTGACTCCCTTTGCTTGTCCTGAATCTGCTTCTCCAGGAGATGGGAAGCTACCTGAAGGCCAGTGTCAGCCTTGTCAATGTTCAATTACGTAAACAGGGGATTTCTCATTCTCTCCACCTTCCATTTCTTCCTTTTTTCTTTGTTTTCTTTTCCAAGAGGAGAGGATGCTGTAGCAGTTAGGGACTCACGGCAAGGGTTCGCTCACACTGGTGAGGGGGAACAGCTACCCACTTTGGTCGCTCTGCCGTGAATTCAGGCTGCCTTTTCCCTGGTTCTATCCAACAGGTTCCATCTGTGGGCCGCAGGCCAGCTGCTGGGGGGGGTGGTGGGGTGCACTTTGGGATACAGGCCTTCTTATCCTCCTTTTGTTTGTAGCCCCACCTTACCGAAGGGAGCGGGCCCCAGTCATCTCAGACAGGACGGCAGCACATGGCGTGTCTGCCTTCCTGCAGCCGCCTGCCACCCACAGCGCAGAGAGGATCAAAGGCCCAGGCAGTGGAGGGGATGGGACTGACGGGGTCTGCGTCAGTGGAGCCGGAGCCGCCTCCTGCCCCGTCCTCCCCTCCTTCCCTCCCGTGGGACGCAGGGGCTCCCGTGAAAGGGGCTGCAGCCATTCGGAATAGATTTTGCACGGGGGGTTTAAGATTTAAAGCAGTGACATTTTTTCAGTGGCACAGCTGTCTTTCAAGTCGAATCCCATGTGGATCTGCCATGTTGTAAAATTGAATAAATAGCTGCTGAGGTTAAGTGTGAGTAGGGAGGCAGCTTCCCTCCCTACCCACCCGTCCTCTGCCCGGCACCCCTCGCAGGTGAGCTCTTTCCGAATGCTGTTTGAAAATTGCCCCTGGGCATCATGTCTGCTTCTCAGCTGAGAGAGGAGGTTCACTGTCCGTTTGTGAAGCCTGTTGGGGTTCACTCTCAGGCCTGTGTGTTTCTAAAGAAGATGACTTGGTGGGGACGGGGCGGGGTGGGGGGGTCCTGGGTCTGCATGAAGCTGTGGAGTAACCGTCACCTAGATCTGGGAAGGAGGAGGCGTTGACACAGGATGGGCGCGTCCTGCCAGCTCTGCCTTGAGAGTTCTCTCCATCTTCACTGCTGTGACCCTGCTGTCCCCACAGCCACCGAGGGGGTCTTCCCACAACCTAAATCCAGTCATGCTACGGCCCCCTCCCCCGCAAAAGCTTCCTGCCACTCCTAGAACGGGCTTCCCTGGTGGCTCAGCAGTAAAGAATACACCACCAATGCAGGAGATGTGGGTTCGATGCTTGGGTCAGGAAGATCCCCTGGAAGAGGAAATGGCTACCCACCCCAGTATCCTTGCCTGGAGAATTCCATGGACAGAGGAGCCTGGCTGCAGTCTACGGGGGTCACAAAAGAGTCGGACACGACTTAAGGACTGAACAGCAACAACTCTTAGACGTGTAGTCCCCACCCCTCCTCCAGGGGCCCGTCAGGCTTCTGCTCTTCCTCTAGGCCACACCCACCAGGCCTTTTCCCACCTGGGGTCTCTCCTGGAATGATCTCCCTCCTGCTGTCCACTGGTTGGCCCCTTCTGTTGGTTCAGAGAGAGGCCTCCTTGACTTGGCTGAATCCCTCCCCGGTTACTCAGTTCTGTCTGTTGGTGGCCCTGTTGTACCACACCACCGCCATCTTCCTCTCTTCCATGTCATCCCCTCCACTAGCATGTAGACTCCGTGAGGGCAGGGATGTGTGTTTAATCCCAGTGCTGAGGAGCTGGCAGCATGTTTATTGGAAATGAGTGAGTGAAGTTTAGGAGAAGCTCTTGAGCCGTGAGTCTTCCCCTCCTGGAGGCTGGCCCCCCAGGGAGGAGGGGTCCGACGCCAGCCCAGGCCCAGGCCCAGATGACTCTCTGGGATCCTGGGTCTGGCCACCTTCTCTGTTCTTGGGCAGTGTCAGGGCACTCAGACCTAACCCTGTCATCCCCGGAGCCTCCAGCTCGGCCCCTGCCTCTCCTGTTTGGGGCTCCTCTGGGAGGAGGCAGGTGGTCCGGGCGCTCAGAGTCTAGGCAGGACTTGCTGTTCTACCCCAGCCTGAAATTGATTCCCTTCAGGCCCTGCCTTGAGCCAAGCTCTGTGAACAGAGGGAGGCTTGGGAGCCAGGCCTCCCTGACCACGTGTTGAGGAGAGAGCGATGGAGCTGCATGGCCGGAGGACCACCAGCCTTCTCTTCCCTCCTCGTCAGGGCACACCATGGCTGCACCTTTGTACGAGTCACTGGCCGTAGCCCGTCATAAATTGTTTTTTCCTATGTTATCAGAGAGACTTTTACCGGGCGCCTCCTATGCAGTCCGGGGACAGATTTGATATTTGATACAGGGTCAGTTAACACGTTGTCAAGTCGAAATCTGTCATTGTGCCCATATAAGGCAAACTCCTCGGGTTACTTTTTACCTTGGCAGAATCTCAGGAATGTCAAGGTAACCAGGCCACCTCAGCATAGCTCTGATTCTCGCTGGGTCACCTGACCAGCCCTCCCTCTTCTGTGACTCACACTGTAGCCTGCGAGCTAGCCCTGAGACGCACGGGGGTGGGGCGGGGCTGGGCGGGGCGGCAGCGCTGGTGGCCCCGGGGGCGGGTGGAATTGGTGGAGGGTCTCCAGGACTGCGCTCGGTTGTGTGTCTGCTTTCAAAGGAGAGAAACTTAAGAGAGGTGCCCCACGGAGGGCCCGCCAGAGTGAAAAGCGGAAACAGCGGAAACGGAGCACAGCCTTGGCCAGACTCTAGGTTGGTTAGGAGACATGTGGGCCTCGGTTCTGACACCTACCAGCTGTGTGACCACAGGCTGGTGGCTGATCTGTAAAATGTAGAGGACTCAGAGCAAATCCTGGTACATAGTAAGCGCTCAGTAAATGTGAGTCATCCCCGCAGTTGTGTCAGGGTATACCCCACCCAACTGTAAAAACACCTCTGCTGTTTTCCTTTGAGGCTCCGCCCCTTTAGTAGCTTTAATGGGGCAGATTGAACTGGTCCCCGGAGCCCTCCCTGGAAAACTGAACCCACAACTTCACGATGGCCCCTCGTCCCCTGACTCCCCCGTGTGTGCTCCCACACACACATAGAGCAAGCCACTCTGTCGTTTCAGGGCCGGGAGTCAGCTGAGAGCGGCAGGGGCCCCTCTGTCCTGTGACGTCACGCTGCTCCTGGAGACGCCGCCCCCCGTGACTGCCTTGTGGTTCCGTGCAGTTCAGCCAGGCCTTTGTACCAGCCCCAGGAAGGCCTGTGGGTTGGACAAGCCAAGGTGGCAGTCTAGCCCTGTCCCTCTGCCAGGGCAAACGCTTTCACCATTTTTAATAGAGCAATTATGAGTCAGAGGTTTCAGTCTCTCTCTGCTGGTTCCTCCCAGTCCTGTAATTATCCTTTGGCTATAGAACCTTCTTTTGGTTTTTCTTTTTTAAAAATCTTCCTAAGACACTCACTGTCCATCTCGTGTGTCCAAGGGGTCTGAGAAGGAGTGCCTGTGGTAAAGGAAAAAAAAAAAAGAATCCAAATCCAGAGTGATTTCTTACCCTACAGAAATGATGCCTCCGCCTCCCACCCCCAGCACCATTCTAGCACCCTGCCAGGACGCAGAGCCAGCGAGGTAGGACGCAGGGCAAGAGTAGATAATTCTGAACACCTCCAACTACCTCTTGGCAAACTTCAAACTCCAGGCCTGGAATTTCTGGTCTGAGGCACCTCCCAGATTGACCGATGGATTCATTCACTCTCTTATCCAGTACGAGCCTCAGCAAAAGGCAGGCAAGCTGATCAAGCACCTCCACGGTCCCCCTGACGGTGCTGGTCCACTCCGAGATGAGGAGAATGGGTCCTGCAGTTAAATGCCTGCGTTCACTCAGCCTCCAGGCTCGCCCTGCTTCCCAAGGGATCGTCTTACTCCCAGGCTGTGAGAGTGAGAAGCCAGCAGGACAGAGCATATAGGAAATAGTGCGCGTCTGTGAGCGCTGGCCCGGCTCTGGGTCCCCTGGTGTGTCCAGAGCAAAGGTTTCCAGCACAACCCGTTCCGCCCTGTCCGTGTCACCCACATCCCTGCTTTGTGCTGGAGCGGGAGAAGGCTTCTGACCTGACTGGCTGGCTGATGAATCAGAATGTCCCAAAAACAGGAAAACGGAAAGGGATCACCGAGGAGGAGTTTCAGATGTCAAAGGCGAAATCGCTCGGGGGCCGGCCCCAGGTGCTTGCCCTTCTGCCAACAAGGCCTAGTTCGGGGATCATGTAAACTGCTGCAGAAAACAAGCTGTCTGCTAGAAGTTGAGTGGGGGTAGGATGGGGGAATGCGTGTGTCTGCCATCAGGTGGCCCTGGTCCTCAGCACGCTCTGCACCCCTGGATTCTGTTGGGGAGTTCCTGCGGTGGGCTGCCATGGCCCAGGGCGGAAGACACTCAAGTCCTGTCAGTGCCCCCCTCGCCGACTTTTTCTCCCCAAATACCAAACACCTGTTACCTGGACGAGCCCATCCAACAGGCGGATTTGCCCTGGTCCGCTTAGCCACCTGTTCAGATTCTAAGCCGTACAGTCTCGAGGCCAGAACTGGCTCACTTGGCTATCTTTCTGAAGGATCAAAGTTTAAACCAGACGATCTTTAATCTCCCCTCCCAAGGCTGAAACCCGAGCCCAGCTGTAAGCCATTGAAAATAAATGGGGTTTTTGTGACTCAAACTCCCTGTTCTCCAGGTGAAGGGCCTCCTGTGCCCGATTGTCTCACAGCAGAATGCCAGATGGGGCCAGAGGAGGCGGAGGGCAGGGCCCCAGCCTCTGCTGCTGCTGCCCTAATTTTAAAACTGCCTTTTGGGAGTGGAAGTTTTCTCTTTTAAAGGTAGCTATTTCAAGGTAGGCCTCCCCCATCTCCTCTTCCTGCTGAGAAGGCCTCCTTTGAAAGCGGAGCAGTGCCTCCTACCTCCGTCCCGTGGGCTCCGCCTGCCTGTAGCTCAGACCCTTGCTTCCCTGTGGATTCTGTGTGGATGTTTGTGTGTTGGGGGGGAGCCCCCCCCACCCTGGGAGGACCCAGTTTGTGGAGTGTAATCTGAGTAGCTTTGGGTTGCTGGCTTAGTTTTCCATGTGTGAGAAGGCTCCAGAAAGGTCCGTTTGAGAGCAGAGACAGGCTCAGCCTGGGGCACCTCTCTACCCTGGGCTGCTTGTCCCCTGCTTCTCCGAGAGTCCAGGCTGGTCTAACAGATGGAGTGGCGAGGGCTCCCTGGTTCTGCCTGGGCTTCGGATTCCTCATTTTTAGAACAAAAGGTTAGATCTGAGTGGTGATTCTCCACCCTGGCTTTCTGTTGGATTCACCTTTGTGTTAGATTCAACCCTGGCTTCTGGTTAGATTTGTAAAATATTGTTATTTGGGACCCATTTCCAAGAAATCTGGCTCATTTGTCCTGGGGTGAAGTTCAGGCGTGTTTTTTTTTTTTTAAGAAGCTCTCCAGTCCTGTACATTTATTGTAGCTTGGATTTCAGTAAGGGTCCAAGACATATGCATTGGGGAAAGAACAGCTTTCTCAGTAAATAGTGCCAAAACAACTGAATGTGAAGGATAGAATTAGACCCTTTCCTCATAGCATATGAGAAAAAGGACCTCCAACTGGATCAAGGACCTAAATGTAACTTCTAGAAGAGAACATAGACATAAATCTTCATGACCTTGGGTTAGGCAGTGATCTATGTGAAAGTGAAAGTCCGCTCAGTCCTGTCCGACTCTTTGTGACCCCGTGGACTATACAGTCCATGGAATTCTCCAGGCCAGAATACTGGAGTGAGTAGCCATTCCCTTCTCCAGGGGATCAACTTTTTGCTTCAAAGGACAAAAGAAAGTGAAAAGACATCATGGGAGATCATATTTGCAAGTCATACATCTGGTAAGGGTCAAATGTCCAGAATATATAAGAACTCATAATGCAACAGTGAAAAGACCAAATAACCCAGTTAAAAATGGACAAAGGACTAGGACAGACATTTCTCCGAAGAAGATGCACAGTTAGAAAATGGCACATGAAACGACGCCCAACGTCATTAGTCGTTAGGGAAATGCAAATCAAACGCCGCAACAAGCTACCGCCTCAACCACTAGGATGACTGTACTCAGAAAGTCGGTTAATGACAAGTGTTGGCGAGGATGTGGAGCAGCTGGAGTCGTCACACTCTGCTGGTGGGGACGTTAACAGTGCAGCCTGTTTGGGAACCAGTTAGGCAGTTCCTCAAATGATCAAACATACATTTACCATGTGACCCGCCAGTTGCCCTTCTAGGTATATTCTTAAGAGAACTGGAAACATATCTTCACACAAAAATTTGTGCATAAATGCCAGTAGCAGCGTTCCTCACGATAGCAGATGTATGCGGTAGCAAAGGTAGAAATAACCCGAAAGTCCATCAGCTTGTGAGTGGACAAAATGTCACATGTCCATACGATGGAATATTCTGTCAGAAGGGGATGCGCTACAATGTATGTAAGTGAACCTTGAGAACATGCTGAATGAAAGAAACCGGCCAGAAAAAGCCAGATATTGTATAATTCCATTTGTGTGAAACGTCTCGATGAGGCAGATTCAGAGAGACAGAAAGCAGATTAGTGGTTGTCGGGCTGGGGAGGGAGGGAGAAGAAAAGAGTTACTGCTAACAGTTCTGGGGTGATGAAAATGTTCTGGACTCAGATAGAGGTGATAGTTTTTCAGTCTCATGAATATGCTAAAACTCACTGACCTTTATATACTTTGAAAGGGGTGACTTTTATGATATGTGAATTATAATTCAATTAAAAAACTGATTTTCCAAACTGCATGTGGTTAAAAAGAGTGCATGCTTAAAAAGAGATCACGCCTGTGATCCAGCTACTTGACTTGTATTAGCTACCTACTGCTGCGTAACAAATTGCCTTTTCAAAGCTTAATGGTTGAAGGCAATAGATGTTAGAGAGAGAGATAAAATGCAAATAAACCAGGAAAGTTCCTAGATAATCTGTTGTAAAGCCAGGGTTGCGAACCTCAGGATTTGAAGGCTCTCTGAAGCAAGAAGGAGAGCTGATCATTATATTCTTTTATTCATTTGGTAGTCGAGTGGCCAGGCAAGGGGAAGGAAGGTTTGGGGGAAGACCGCTGTGTGTCAGCCACTGGAAAGCAGCCAGCCAGCTTGGTGAATCCCAGGGTGGGGGGTCTGGCTCCACCAACTGCAGGGCTGATACCAATGATGGCACCTTCCAGAATAGGAATAATGTAGTAATGAAAGGGGCTTCCCTCATAGCTCAACTGGTAAAGAATCTGCTGCAATACAGGAGACCAGGGCTGGATTCCCTGGATTGGGAATGTCCCTTGGAGAAAGAAATGGCAACCCACGCCAGTATTCTTGCCTGGAGAATCCGACAGACAGAGGAGCCTGGTGGGCTACAGTCCCTAGGGTAGCAAGATTCAGACACTAAACCACCAGTAATTAATAGAAGCTCTGTTGAACAACCACCCTGCCAGGCTGTGTGTGCCGTGGTTTCTCTCTGTTATCCTGTCGAGTGCCCACATGTCTGTTATCCTCATCTTACACGGGAAGAACTTCACGCTTAGAGAGGTGAAGGTCCTCTGTGGCCGTACACAGTGGGTGGCAGAGCAGGGATTCAGACTCACGTTTGCTTAGACTGGAAGTCCTTGCTCTGGAGCACTGGGCCATGTTGTCCTCCCGTCCGCCTTGCAGACAGACCCTGGCAGATGGATGTCTGCCAGCTCCTCAGCCTCCTCCTCCTAGCCCACCTACTGCTCTGCCCTGTGTAGGCCCAGCTCCTCTTTTTAAAAACTTATTTGTTTTAAAAAATCTTTTGGCCATGCCACATGGCACATGGGATCTTAGTTCCCTGACCAGTGGTTGAACCCGGGCCTCCTGGACTGGCAGCGTGGAGTCCTAACCACCTGGGCCGCCAGGGAAGTCCTAAGGCTTAGCTCCAGGGCCTTTGCGTGCCCAGTGGCCTCAGATGCTTGAGTGAAGAGGGCTGCCGAAGGCACCTCTATTCCGTGGGCGTGGCACACCAACAGCAGTGTCTTTCCTGGCTTGTTTTGGGGATGCGTACAGCTCCAGGATTATTTCTGTGAGCTCCTGAAAGAGAGCAGTCTTAACCCTACGTAGGAACCCTCACCAGTATAAATGGGATTAGAAATCGTGAAGTCCTAAACGGCTGGCCATGAGAAGCCCCAGCCCTATTCATTCATGGTAGGATTTACACAGCACCTACTGTGTGCCAGGTACCAGGCCAGGCAGTGGGTTCTGCAGCCAACAGGACCTCGCTCTCGTGGAGCTTCTGTTGCACGTGGGAGGGAGACGGGTTATAGACAGGAACCTCGTTTCCGATAGTGACTAGTGGAGTGGGTGAAACAAAGCAGAGAGGTGATAGCATGGTGGAGATAATAGCAGGGTCAGGGCAGGCTCCCTGGGACAGTGGCATCTGAGGGAAGCCCTGAGTGACGAGAACTAAGCAGCCTGTAAAGACCTAGAAGAAAGCCTTAGCCCAGCGTTTCCAAGGAGGAGGGGCCAGCACTCCAGAGGCAGCCCAGGGCAGCAACAACTCACTTGCTTTCTGGTGCCTCATGGGGGGTTGGCAGAGGCAGGGACGCCGGCTACCGGGAGGGGACTAGGGGGTGGGGTAAGAGATGGTTTCTGGATGGACACGCAGGGCCTTTGGAATGCTTGCTGCTCCACTCTGCAGTATTTATACCTCTCCTCCGGCTGGGAAGTCAGCTTTTTCATGTTGGCCGAGAAAAACTCCGAATAAGGCAACGGCAGGCCAGGACATAAGAAAGAAGCATTCCACGTTTCCCTGTAATTGCTTTCAAATTAGGTTCTGTCGTCAAGGGGCAAAGCACACAGCTCTGTCCCTGGCTGCTTGTGCAGTTGGGAACCGGATGGGCAACCGAAGTGTCCCCGTGCCCCTGCCCCGCCAGCCCTGATGACCTGAGCCGGAGGGGCCATCCGAGTCCCACACCGCTGCACCTGTCTCAGTCGCGGCCGTGTCATCATGACCGGTCCGTTTTCTCTTCTCTCAACTTGCTTGCTGGCTTTTATCTTTAGAATCTGCTAAAGGCAGTGGACCTTCAGAGTAGCCCTCCCATGTGTAATCTCAGAGCTATTCCAGAGGTTTCACAGACTTCCTGGATGGATCCATGCGGGTGTTGCCAGGGCAGTCACCTTTTCACCTGGGCCCCTGGTAACCCAGATTCCGGAAGGCTTAGCTTTCGGACCCTGAAAGCACCTTTAGGGTTGGTGATGAAGCCCAGGGGCCAGGGGAGCAGGCTCTGCTTTCAGGACCTGAGAAGATGCCCTGCTGGGGCCAGGCCTTGCCCAAAGCCTGGCAGTAGCCGGCAGATGGGCGATAAGAAGGGTGGGTGCCTACCCCAGGAATAAATAGCTGTCCCTCCCCGGTGTCCAAGCCCCGACACCCTTCCCAAGGTCCCGTGGAAGCAGTAACCATGGGCAGCGGCCGAGGCCACAGCGGGCAAGGTGGAAGTTCAGGAGGCGGGACAGCGGCCTCCCCCTCAAAGCAGCCGACACCCCAGCGGAGCGGCAAACCCAACACGGTATTGCAGAGGCAAGGTTTGACAACTCCCAGCTCCCCAGGGAACCCCGTCCTGCTTGCCAGTGCCCTGGGAGAGTTTGCCAGGGCTCAGCTAGGCAGCCGGTCCTTCTGGGTCAGGCTGCTGGCCTGGGACGTCTGGCTAAGGGGGTGGGCGGTATAGAGAGTGGAAGGCGGGGGTGCAGCAGGAGGCAGCCAGCAGCTTTTCCGAAAGCCTCGTCCAGCGTGGAGTCAATGGAATCCACATGTGAGCGTCCGTTGGCGGTCGGGCGAGCGCGGCCCCAGCCCTGGTCAGGAGCTCCTTCGCCAGAGCCATCATCAGAGTCGGCGTGCGCGCGCCCCAGCCCAAGCCTCGGGTCCCAGCTGACTTTGCAGGAGACTCCCTTCAGTCTGGGTTTAGTGGAATTCCAGCCTCCAGCCGACATTTCCTTCCACGCCACCCCCTCCAGTACTGAGAGCATGGCTTGTAACACGTAGTCGCTGAGAAGACAAGGGCAGGAAAGTTTTTTCAGCTGGGTTAGCCGCATCCCGCCAGGATCCTTCCCCTTGGCCCATGCCATCACCCTGCCTGCTGGAGGGCCACTGGTTTCTTACTGGGGGCTGCCCCGCAGTCCAGAAGGTTTACCTCTCTGGGTTGGGGGAGGGAGTCACCGATGAATGGCTCATTAAAGCCCATTGCTGCCACATTCCTGGCCGCTGAGGTCACCTCCCGAACAATATCCATCATTCATTCACCCAGCCGCCCCACATCCTGGCCACTGGGAGGGGTCCCTGTGACACAGGAAGGACTTTATGACCAGCGATGCTTGGCCTTGCCCTCCCCTTCCAACACACAGTGACAAGGCAGAAACAGCTGGGGGGGGTGCTCCCGAGGCTTGCCCATGGAGCACCAGTGGAGCCCAGACCGACCGACAAGCTAGTCTTTGCTTCTTCCACCCCGCGCCCTCCCCTGCTCCCCCACACCCATGTGCTATTTTAACAACCAGAGAAGAATCTTTAACAGGCTGCCAGTGTGCAGAGGCAAGTTCTGAAAGCTCTTCTCTGTGGTTTTGTTCACATGTGTTCTCAGAGGCAGAGTCCACATCCTTCCTCCCTCACTAGGTAGGTCAAGGGCTGGGCGCAGGCTCCCTTCACAGGATGGCAGGGCCACCACTGGTACTGTCTGCCTGCCTCCCACGCTGGGCTCAGGCCAAGCCTTTAAGAAGCAGATGGGGGACTTACCTGGCAGCCCAGTGGTTAGGACTCCTTGCATCCGATGCAGGGGGCGCGGGTTTCATCCCTTGTGGGGGAACTAGAATCCTATGTGCCATGCAGCCTGATCAAATTTTTTTTTGTTTGTTTAAGAATTAAAAAGCAGGTGGGCTTTGAGGGGAAGAGCCCTGCCTGCCTCTGCTCGCCATGTGAGCTCAGCTCCAGCTTGGGGACTGAGATGGGGACAGGACCTTTCTTGACTTTGCTTTGCCAGGCTGGTAGAGAACATTCCACTCAGAGGAATAGGTGTCGGCCCCATGTTTGTGTTTATTGACTGTGTGACCTTGGGCAAGTCTTTTAACCTCCCCCCCACCGCCCTACCTCAGTTTCCTCACCTGTAAAGTGGAGATGATAGTGTCTCACGTGACCACGGGGGTGGGGGTTTTAAACTGTTGCTAAGTCATTGCTAAGTCACTTCAGTTGTGTCCAACTCTGCGACCCCATAGACGGCAGCCCACCAGGCTCCCCTGTCCCTGGGATTCTCCAGGCAAGAGTACTGGAGTGGGTTGCCATTTCCTTCTCCAATGCGTGAAAGTGAAAAGTGAAGTCGCTCAGTCGTGTCCCAACTCTTAGCAACCCCATGGACTGCAGCCCACCAGGCTCCTCCATCCATGGGATTTTCCAGACAAGAATACTGGAGTGGGGTGCCACTGCCTTCACGTGTAAATGGTGGTGGTGGTTTAGTCACTAAGTCATGTCCAACTCTTGCTACCGCATGGACTGTGGCCCGCCAGGCTCCTCTGTCCATGGGATTCTCCAGGCAAGAACACTGGAATGGGTTGCCATGCCCTCCCTCCAGGGGAACTTCCTGACCCAGGGATTGAACCAGCGTCTCTCATGTCTCCTGCATTGAGAGCCAGGTTCTTTACCACTAGCGCCAGCTGGGAAGCTGGGCCAGGGCACCTGACTTTAAATCTCGCTCTGTAACTTCACAGGGACATGACTACCTGTGGGCAAATCACATCACCTCTCAGACCCTCGGTTTCCTCATCTGTTAAATGGGGCAGAAATGGCAAGCGCCTCACAAGGTAGCTGTGCGGATGAGAGACGTTATTAACATGGCAAAGTGCCCAGAACAGCGTGGGGCACACAGTTAGCTTACGGGAGTGTCTGCTGTGGTTGTTACCGTTCCCTCTTTTCCTGAGGGTGTCACTTCTGTAGTTGAGTCATGGCTTGGTTAATGAGATCAGTTCTGTCCCTCATCACACTGGAAGCTCCTTAGCGTGCAGCCTGGGTCTGGTTTTGCTCAGCGCGGTGGGTTCAGCGCCAGGCCTGGCCCTGACCGGCAGGCAGCAGATGCCCGTCTCAGGAGTGGGTGTCCCGCCCCACGGCGCCCTGGCCATCACGGAGCCAGCGGGGCCTGCCCCGGTCCACGACTTGTGCTGTGACAGAGCTGCAGAGTGGCGGGGGCACAGCGGACCCACGAGGCCTCCATCTATAGAAACCACCCTCCATACTACCCACCCCACACATCTCAGTCTAAACCGGGCAGGGAGAGGGAGTGAATAAGCAGAATGTTATTTTTGTAACCAAGTAGAAGCAGCTATGAATTTTTCATGTCCCGATGGAACTCCAGCTCCTACTCACAGTCGTGCCACATGGAGCTGGAGCTGCGCGTGGTGGGCTTGATCCCGAGGAGGGCCTCGTGACTCCTGCCCATTGTGCCCCGGGCTCGGGGCCCCCTGAGTCTCCAGTGTCAGCAGATGCCCCTGGTCTTCCGGGAGGAGAAGACGGCCGGACAGGCCATGGGGTGCGGGCGTGGGGCCTCTCGGCGGCCTTCCCGTCCGTCATGTGTCGGGTTCCTCGCCACTGAGGCCACGCTGGTGGGTCTTCTCCCGGAGCACTCGCTCCGCATTCTGCTTCCGGACAGGGAGACGGGAGTGCCAGGCAGAGTTACCATTTATCTGCAAGTAGTCCTTCCCTTGACATTTGTTTAAAACTGAATACTTCATCTGTGCCAGGCACAGTCCTAAGTGATTTACTTGCGTTATTTTGTTTAATCATCATTTAAGAGAGGAGATTACTGTCTCTGTTTCACCCAACACGGAACCTGAGGCTCCTTGCTTGCCTGAGGTTACCCTGCTGGAAGGTGGCCTCAGTGGGCAAAGCATGTCTGCGTGAGGCCCCAGCCAGAGCTCTTGTTTTCCGCCCAGAGAAGGTGAGCAAAGGTGTGGAGATGGGCCCTGAGGACAGACGACCTGAGCCCAGTGAGGTCAAGTTCATTCAGAGCCCGCGCAGGTTGGAGTGAGAGGGTCTTCTGCAATCTCGTTTCCCCTCCAAACCGTGGTGGTGGGGTCAGGGCCTTTGCAGACAGACTAGGTCCCACCCTTCCCAGGGGTGGAGTGGGAAGCCGCCGGTGTGGATGTGGCCCCAGGTGTGCGGGATCTCGGGACGCCCAGCTCTGTGGCGGACGTTTTAAAGCATTCCTCTCCACCTCCCTCCCACATTCAATCCCACAGCAAATACAGGCGGTAGATTCCGATAAGTCCATCCTACAGAGTAGGATGATGAGGTGTAGGTAGGCCAAGTCACCTGGTTGCAATCCCAGAAGTAAGCTGAGGGGCCGGCACTCAAGCCCTGAAGGATTACCTCAGGTGTAACATAGGCTGATGGAGAGAGGTGCCCTCCCTGCAGACCAGGTGCCTAGATCTCGGCCCAGAAGCACCGGGGGCTCGGTCTCTGGGAACTGCCCTCTTGTGTCCTCAGCCGGGGATGTGATGGCCAGTCTGCTGCCCCACTGCATCTTTCAGGCGCAGGGGACAGCAGAGGCCCGGCATCCCCTGCCACTTCCTGTCCCAGCCTGGCCTGCTGCTGCCCACTGCCCAGGCCCGAGGCCGCTGTGCCCTGGGCATCCTAAAGGCATGTGCGACGAGAGACTAAATTTCTGCCGCCCGGGAGCACACACACACATATGCACGCAACATCCGGCAAGAGCCCCACATGACTGGAGAATGCTGTCCGAGACGCCAAGGGCTGTGTGTGGGGGCGAGGGCAGGCAGGGTGTCCGGGGAGGAGGGGACCCCAGGAAGCATGGTGTGCGGAGAGCTGAGCGCCTGCTGTGTACTCCAGCTCTACAGGGTCACCACCATGAACCCTTGCGCTGACCGTGCGTGACTCGGGTGGTGTCTTCGCTGCCACATTGCAGATGAGGAAGCGGGCGTTGGGAGGGTTGGGTAACCTTTCCGCAGGGGTGGTGTAACCAGCAGCCTGGCCCCGGTTTGTCCAAACTCAGAGCTGCTCGGGGGAAGGAGCAAGGGAAGTGAGGTGGGGAGGCAGATGCGTGCGCACCTCGCCGAGAACCTGCTCCAGAGTAGCTCACGGCTGCCAGGAGGCAGAAAACAGCATGCAACTGTTAGGAGTGAAGCAGAGGGACTTACCCTGGTGGGGTCCCGTGGCTGAGGCTCCACGCTGCCAGTGCAGGGGGCCTGGGTTTGATGCCGCAACTAAGACCTGGCAGAGCCAAATAAATAAAAATACTGAAAAAAGAAAGGGGGGGAAACAGTGGTCTTCTGACAGACCTGCACAGAGGAGGGGCGGGCATCTGAGTCAGGATCGGTGGGGCAGGCTGGCCAGCCTGGGTGGCTGTCCAGGGGGGCTGATGCTGGGGGAGGGGTGGGTGTGGACCGAGGGGCAGAGGGGACAGCCGTGGGCAGGTTTCTGTCTCTCCGGGGCGGTGGCAGTGGAGCTCTCCTTCCTGTTGGTGGGAGGTGGGTGGGATACCCTAGCCGCCTGCAACCCTCCCCCTTTCTTCCGGTTTGGAAGGATCATCGCATTTTAAGGGAACCCTTGCTTGCACCCGCCTAGTGGTGTGTTAATTAGATGGCTTCTTTGTCTGCGAGGGGCCTTGCATTGAGTCTCCCAATGAGCTGTTCTGGTGACAGTTGTCAAAACACATGGTGTTTGACCAGTGTCTTCCTGGAAGCCCCTCGCCCCCCACACGGCCTCTGCCTGCACCCGGGCGCAGCACGGGCTCTCTCGTGCATTCCTGGCCGTTGGCCCAGGTCCACGCTGGGCCTGCAGGCTGGCGGGGACAGGGCAGGGGACTCCCGTGGGAAACAGGCGTGGGCTTTTTCCCAGACCCTGCTGCCGGGGCTGCGTGGGCCGGTCTCCCCGGAAGGTGTCTGGACACGTCCACCTTAACTGATGTGACGCACTTCCCTGGCGCTGGAGTTGATGACGACAGGCCCCAGCCAGCAGGGGGCTGAGCGCCAGTCACCTTGATCGCCACGCCCAGGCCCCATCCTCCGTAGTTCTCTGCTCTGGTTCAGGACTTGGGCTGCCAACGTGAGTTCCAGTCCACGCTCTGCCACCCATTATCCCGCTGACCAGCCGGTGGTCTGGGAACCAGCCTGAGCCTCAGTTTCCTCCCGTCAGCCTGCCTGGGTCGCTGTGGAGAAAGGCGCCAGTGTAGATAGAGGTTGGGCCCTGGGCCTGACCCCGGGCGAGGGCCGCATGATGGCCTTGTTGATGCAGAGTCAGGGCCGCGGCCCGGCCCTCTTGCTGAAGAGCCCCGACAGCCACACTGACCCTCCCGGCCACCCTCTGTTCTGCCTCCCCAGACCTTCACAGCCTGGTGCAACTCCCACCTGCGGAAGGCGGGCACGCAGATCGAGAACATCGATGAGGACTTCCGAGACGGGCTCAAGCTCATGCTCCTCCTGGAGGTCATTTCAGGTGAGCCCCACCCCCCACAGCGGCCCTGCAGGAGCCCCTAGGACTCCGCCTGCCCTGCGCATGGCTGCCAGGCAAGAGCAAGGCCTCTGCCAGCCGCAGCAGCGCTGCACCGGCGTCGGGCTGCTCTGGGGAGCAGTGGGGGCCCTAAACCTCCCCCTCTCTCCCTTTCATGGCGTTCGGCCCTCAGGGGAGCGGCTGCCTAAGCCGGAGCGGGGCAAGATGCGAGTGCACAAAATCAACAACGTGAACAAGGCCCTGGACTTCATCGCCAGCAAAGGCGTCAAGCTGGTCTCCATCGGGGCGGAAGGTGAGTCTGGACGGGGCCCAGAGCAGAGTGGCGTTGGAGGAATTCCTCAGAGGCCCAGCGGTTAGGAGTCCATTTTCTCACTGCCGAGGACCCAGGTTCAGTCCCTGGTCAGGGAACTAAGATCCTACAAGCCACACAGCCAGGAAAGAAAGAAAAAGAAGTTGTGTTGGTGGTCAAGATGGGGGTGCCAGATACACCAAGTGGCGACCACAGTGTCTGCCTTCGATGTGGCATTGGGTTCACAACCCACCCCTGCTTTCCTTCCCCCAGAGAACAATCCAGTCCAAGACCAGGGAATCTGGTTCCCCCGGTCATGAGGGGCACAGGGGAAGAAGGGCTTTGCTCGGACCATGGACACCTCACTCACCCTCCCAGTACTGGCCTGACACGTGACCCGCCGTCCCTGAGCCAGGAGCACCTTTGCCCTTAGGCCCCCCTGGTGTCCACGGGCAAGAGGGGCTCAGAGGAGAGGAGGACGCTCGCGGCCCACTGTCCGGGCTCTGGGGCAGGGAGTATAGGTCCAGAGGTCAGGGAGCAAACCTTGCTGGCTGTGTGGCCTGGGAGACTATGGCCTCTTGATGGGGCTCCCAGGATCTCTCTGGGCCCCATGTGGGTGCCCGGCTGGCACCATGACCTTGTCTCTGGGTCCTGGCGGGAGCAGCGGCATGCCCTCGCTCCAGCAGCTGAAGCTCTTGTCTTGAGCTTCCCAGGCGCCTTTCAAGACCAGGCGAGGCCTGATGGAGCCCAGAAGGTCCCCATCAGCCTGGGCTCACAGTCTTGCTCGTTAGTCAGAGCAGGGTTTCGTACACCCCGACATCCCTGTTGTCCCAACTTTTAGAAAAACAAAGAAAACTAATTGCTGTTAATGACAGGGCTCTGAGAGTCTGGCTGAGACTCCAGGCCAGGAATGCATGTCCCGTGTTCCAAGGCTCTGCCCTGGCCCGGGTCCTCTCCAAGGAGGGGTGCCAAGCCTCGCATGCCACGGTCGAGGTGGTTGGTGTTTGTTTAAAAAAAAAAAAAACCCAAATTCAATCAGGCCCTGAGATTTTCTGTCCTTGCATGGATCTTTCCTCCTGGCTCCCCTCCAGCCTCCTGCTTCTCACAGCTGGATTTTTTTTTTTTATTTTGCTCAAATGCTAGCCTGTAAACACAGACAGGGCGAGAGAAGACTCATGGCAGTCGTGTTTTCATTTGGAGAAAAACTCAGTCTAAAACCGTTCCCCGTTCACGCCCAGACCGCTTTGCTCCCAACACCCATGGCCTTTGGGCCTCTTGTGGGCAGCTGGCCAGAGCCCTTCTGAGATCTGGGTACCTGAGAGCCCTGATCTAGACCCCCACCCACTCCCGACTCCCTGTCCCTCCGCACCGTCTCGGCAGCTGCGGGAACATGACTTCCTCGTGGGGCTTGTGAGTGGGGTCAGGAGGCGGAGGCACAGCTGCAGGTCCAGGGAGCAGCTGGTGGGTGTGTTATGAGAGCGGCCACCGTCCCCCTGGTCACAGGGACTCTCTAAGCCCTCCGTGACCAGCCTGCTCGGGCACCAGCTGGGAACGGGCACTGGGGCCGGCACCCAGGAGGAACACAGCGTGGATTTCCTGGACAAATCCCTGCTCTCACCCCACGAGAAGGCTCGGCCTAGTTTCCAGACCTGGGGTTCTCTGCCCTGGGAAAGGTGCAGACAGACACCATGTCCTTCCCCTGCCTCCAGGCAGCCAGCTGCATGTATTTCCTCTCCCCAAACCCTCAAACGGAGAGCTCCCCTCAGCCAGCAGCCCACAGCTTCACTGGGGGGTGCCTCTCCGGTGACTAAAGAGCCCCCCACCCCACTCCCTCCTGGTGAGTGTGTCCTCTGGGAAGGCTGGGCCTCATCCTCTGGGGGACCGTCGTCCCTCCTCCTCAAATCAAGCTCCCCTAGAGTTTTCTGTCCTCGAGGCCAGTGAGCACGGTCTCTTGAGGCATCCCTCCATTCTCCCAGCCTCCTTCCTGCACCTGGGCTGTGAGAGGCGCGGTGGGCTGCAGGCCTGAGAGCACCGCCACAGGCGTGTCAGGCTGACGGGCTCTGGTCTGCGGCTGCTCGTCCGCACTTCTCCACCTAACCCCAGACCCCAGGGTGCCTGGGTGTCACAGAAGTGGTTTTCCTCCAAGTTGCTGCAGCTGGGGAACGTGTGGTCCAGACCCTTCTCTCTCCCCCAGGAGTCTGGGAGAGTGGTTTTTGGTGAGCAGAGGAGGCGTGAGCTCGGCAGCTGGCCCTTGTGCCCCTGCTCCCCGCCGCCCACGGCTCCACGGCTCTCTCTCTCTCTCTGTCTCTCTCTTTCTCTCTGTCTCTCGCTGGGCCAGGTGCTGGGGGTGCAGGACTGATGACAACGCAGACGAGGAATAGGCAGCTGCTGCTGCCACTGAGTCACTCAGTCATGTCCGACTCTTTTGTGACCCCAAGGGCAGTAGCCCGCCAGGCTCCTCTATCCATGGAATTTCCCAGGCAAGAATCCTGGAGTGGGTTGTCATTTCCTTCTCCAGGGGATCTTCCCAACCCAGGGATCGAACCCATGCCTTCTGCTTGTCAGGCAGATCCTTTACCACCATACCAGGGGGGGAAGGCAGACAAACCAGCCAGTGTGTGCATGTGAGGGCAAGAGCAGGGTGCCGGGGAAGTCAGGGAAGCCGGGAGGTGACGTAGAAGCAGAGATATAGAACAGGCTGGGAAGGACCACCAGCCTTCTGAGGAAGGAGGCAAAGGGTGCACTTTGTGGGTGAGATCCTTAAAGCAAGCAAACGCTGACTCGCCAAGAGGGTGGAGCTTAGAGGGTGCTGGGGAGGGAGCGGCCGGGTCACGCAGAGCAGGGCTTGTGAGCGCGCCTCCAGCACACGGTTTGTTTCAGGCATGGTGGAGCCTGAAGCAGGCGCTAGACACAAATCCGATGCACCTGTTAAAGTGACCACCCTGCTGCGTGAGAGTGGATCACGGGGATGGAGGAGGCGGTGCATCGAGATCTGAGGGACATGACAGTGGCTTGGACTGAGGTGGCAGCACTGGTTGTTGGAAGGAAGGGGACAGATTCTCAACAAACACTAGCGTGGCCTGCGCCTGCTAGTGGGGAGACATGCCCATACAGGGGTGACGGGGCCGGAAACGCAGGCCCAACAATGCCTGGGAGAAGTCCTTTGCACTGGGTCACGAGAATGAGCTACCCGGAGAGGAGGAGGCCTGTGTGGCTAAGAACACGTGTGCGGAAGGAAGCCTGAAGGTGCCTAGCGGCAGAAGGCTTTGGGGACCACGCTTCCTGTTGAGGGACACCTTCTCTCAGCGCAGGTGGTGCAGGACAGGCCTGGGCAGCTCTGTCAGATGACGGAGTTGGACTCTAGGCAGGTCCTGGGGCGCCACCCTCTGGCTCTAACAACCCTCTCTCCCTCTGCCCCTTTCCCTGTGTGCAGAGATTGTGGACGGCAACGCGAAGATGACCCTGGGAATGATCTGGACCATCATCCTCAGGTTCGCCATCCAGGACATCTCTGTGGAAGGTGAGAGCCGAGAGCCTGCCGACTGGCAGAGAGCAGCCTTTTCTCTCAACCCCAGTGCCACCCAAGTTTGGGGGACTTGGTTAGACTTTCCAGTGTTTTGTCTTCATGCCTTGAGGCTCTTTCCTGAGTCTGGACGTGACTCCCAGGGCCTGGCCCTGCCCAGGAGTGCTGGGTGGAGGTGCGGCCACGCCCTCTCAGTGGACCCTCACACCACCCTTGTCCGGTGGGCGTGACCGTGCCATCGACAGTCTGGGAGCAGACTCGCGATAGAGTCAGGCCTGGCCTCGTTCTCCGGGGCGTCAGCACCCACGTTTCCACTCCACCTCCCACCCTCGGACTTGGCCTCCAGGGTCCAGGCCAACACAGGGTGAGAAAAACCACGGGGCCAGCGTGTGGAGGGGCTCCTGGTGACAGGCCAGCACAGTGACCAGGACACATGTGGGACCTGCCCTCATAGCACGCCTAGTCTGCTGAGGACAGTCCACGGGGCGCTGCCCATGGGGAACGGAGGGACCTCCTGGGGCCCTCCCACCCCGCTTCCTCAAGGCTGCGCCGGCCCCTGAGCGGGCAGCCTGTTCTTGGGGCCTTGTTCAGAAGCCGGGGCCTGCATCAGGTGCTTGTTGGCAGTGTGTCCTGCCAGGCATAGGCTTTGGGGCCAGAAATGGCTCAGGTTCAGGCCCTGTCACTGTCACTCCCAGGGTGATCCCACGTGAGTGACTGCTTCCGGGGCCTGGGGTGCAGCTAGGATCCGGAAGGGGCACCCCCACTGCGGCTGCCCCGTCCAAGGGCCTCTTCCCCCAGCTTCTCTCTGCCCCTTATGCCTGAGCCCCAAGGGTGACCCACCCGCACTGGGCGCTGTGCCTTTAGCTGTGAGCCTGGGCTCACCGTCCTCATGTCTTCTGCAGAGACCTCTGCCAAGGAGGGGCTCCTCCTCTGGTGCCAGAGAAAGACGGCTCCGTACAAGAACGTCAACGTGCAGAACTTCCACATCAGGTGAGCGGCTGGCGGAGGGCCTTGCCCGCATCACCCCCACGCTGCTTCCCAGGACTTGAGATGCTGGCCGGCCCCACCCCCACCCCTACCCTGGCCCTCTTCCTGTGTTTTTGTCAGGGTCTGTGAGGTGCCAGCTCTCAAGAGTGCCCCCCACACACACTGGCTTCCATGAACTCCTGGGAAGGTCCCTGCATCCCTTGGGGGAGGTAGCAGTCAGCTCACCATCCCGGGCTGAAGGCCTTATGGCCCGGCACCTCTGGGAGGCCCTATAGAGACTTCTTCCCCAAGTCAGGTAACTCAGAAGCAGCAACAAAGCTCTCCTTTGTTTTGACCTCTCAAGAGGGACCTGCCGTCCTAGTGAGTTTAGTGTCCAGGGAAATGTGCCCTGTGTCTGTTAGAGGAACAGGACTCGGCCAGAATAAGCCTGCTCTCCCTCGGGTCAGGGCAGAAAGTGAGTGTGTCCACAAGGCAGGCATGGTCAGTGGGAGATCTGGGAGTATGGCACGGCCTGGGGATTAGGCGTGCAGGCTTTGGGGGTGGCCTTGAGATCAGATCTGACATGACCGTGACTTCGCCCCTCTGAGCCTCTGCTGTCTTTCTGAGGTGGATGGTCCAGGGAGAGGGCACACATAGGGATGAAGAACGGGGTTTTCCAGCACCCACAGAGGTCCTGCTGTGTCCTCGGGCTCCCCAGGGCCTGACACTGGGCATTGGGGACCACTGTGCTCAGCCATTCATAGCTTGCAGTCCCTCCCTTGATCTCCGAGTCTCCTTCCTTCCCAGCTAGCTGGTCCTCCGTGCACTTCTCATTCATTTATGTATTCAGTCACTCAGTACCTATGGAGTGCCTACTCTATGCCAAGAGTGGGAATACAATAGTACCAAAATCAAGTCCCTGCCCTTGGAAGGTCACACCTCAGCCAGGGGACTAGTTGTTCACAAAGGTGTAGTTCACAAAGGTGTGAAGGAACCAGCCTAATTCCAGGTAGTGAGAAGGGCCGAAGAAAGACAACAAAATAGGATAAGGTGTCATAAGGTAACCAGCAAGCGTGCCGTGGTCAGAGAGGGGTCTGTCTGAGACGCCATTAAGCTTGACCTCCGGAAGAGCCAGCCCTTAGAGCAGCGGCCCCCAACCTCTTTGGCACCAGGAGCTGGTTTCATGGAAGACAGTTTTTCCACGGACCATCCCTCTCTCTCAGGGTGGGAGGGGGGCATAGTTTTGGGATGATTCAAGCCCATTCTATTTACTGTGAACTTTATTTCTAATCTGATGCTGCCGCTGACCTGACATAAGGTACCTGTGTACAAACCCAGAAGTTGGGGACCCCTGCCTTAGAGGTTTTCGGGGAGGGAAATGTGACCAGTCTGGCCTGTGACCAGCTGTCACTTCCTTCTGAACAGAGCCCCTCACGCCAAGCCACATCCTGGCATTTAGCCAGCACACCGGTCAGGTCAGCCAAGGTGCAGAGGGCCCACAGCGCAGGCCTGTCCGGCTCAGTGGGGCCACACACGGCAGTGCTCAGCGGGGCACAGCTATCCCGGTAGCGGGCAGTCGTAAAGCGCTTGTCACGTGCCAGGCATCGGCCTGAGCCTCACACGGTTACTCATCCCTCGCAACAGCTCGATGAAGTGTCGGCACTGTATTATCCTTGTTTTGCAGATGTAGAAACTGAGGTAGCAGGAGATTAGGGGACTTGCCTGAGGTTGCACTGGCAGCGGAAGGGGTGGGATTTTCCCCCAGACGGTCTGGCTCCAGCAGCCAGGCTCACAGCCAGCCGGGCACACGCTCTAGACCACCTCACTGAGTGGGAGGCAGCCATTCCTGTGTGCTCACAGCCCGTAGCCCCTCAGGACCATGGGGGCCCTCCTCACAACCTTGGCCTTTCCATCCCCAGCTGGAAGGACGGTCTTGCCTTCAACGCCCTGATCCACCGGCACAGACCAGAACTGATCGAGTACGACAAGCTGAGAAAGGTACGCATCTCTCGCTCCCCTCAGTGGCCCACAGACACCCCAACTCTGACCCTGACTCTGGGCCACTGCCCCCAGCCCTTCTGTCACTGGTGTCCAGAGCTGAACTCTGTGCCCTGAACCAGGGGACCCCTGTGCCAGCCATCAGGAAACCCCAGGCTCGGCGGCTAATCTCGCCTCCTTTGCTCCCCTTGGGAGCTGTCCCCTTCTTCCTCCTTGAGCATTGCAGCTGCCAGGGGTTATGGGAGATCCTTCCGGCTCCCCTTCCTTTTTACTTATTGCTTATGACTTTATCGGGTCCTGGTTGTGGTGGGCAGGCTCCTCTCTAGTGGTGGCGTGGGGGCTCAGTTGCTTTGGCACACGGGATTAGTTGCCCCTTGCCATGTGGAATCTTAGTTCCCCGACCAGGAATCGAACCCAAGTCCCCTGCATTGGAAGGTGGATTCTTAACACTGGACCACCAGGGAGGTCCCTAGCTCCCCTTCCATAACCCTCCAGATTCTGGAAGCGTTCATGCTCTGCCCAGTGGGGAGGGGTAAGGAATTCTGAACCATCACGGGGGCGCCCATGCTACAGAAGAAGGAAGGTGCTCCTGAGCAGGGCCTGTGGGGGAGGCAGCCTAGGGCCGGAGAGAAAGAGCATCATCCCAGATGGGGGCCCAGATTGGGGGACGGGGGTGCCCAGGCCTGCGCTCAGCCCGCTCAGGCCACAGCCGCTAATCAAGTAATCAAATTGGGCTGTAGCTGGAGAGTGGGAGAGGCCCGTGAGGGAGGGTCATTGTGAAACGGGCTCCCATCCTGTGAGCTGGGCTGAGCTTAGAACGTGGAGGCTCTCCGCTTGCCATCCCCATGCCCACACCCCAGTGAGCTCTCAGGTCTGGATCAGTGTTTCAGGGCAGAGGGTCTTAATCTGGGACCCAGGGGTGGCTGGAAACTCTAAGGAAAGAGCACGCCTGTGTTTTTTTCTGGAGGAAAGGTGCACAGTTAGCCCCCCAAAGATTTACAGCAGCGCTCCTTTATCCAGGTGTGTCTGCCCCGCCCTGTCCCCAGCCCCCTGCAGCAGCGCAGGTGGCTGAGAACTGCCTGAAGGAGCATTTCTAGTTCCAGCCCTCCCAGGATCCCTCCCTTCGGGGCCAGCCCTTGTTCCCTCTGCTTGTGGGTCCTGCCCCTGACCATGTTTCTCCTCCTTCCCTCGCCTCCCTCCCCCAGGACGATCCCGTCACCAACCTGAACAATGCCTTCGAAGTGGCTGAGAAATACCTCGACATTCCCAAGATGCTAGATGCAGAGGGTAAGTACATCCCCCTTGCTCTGTCAGCATGCTGTTCTATGGACATGTCTTGGGGTGACCTCGGAGCTGGCAGAGCCAGCCGGAACACCTGAGCGAATCTGCCTGAACCGGGAATAATGGTGTCGTCACTCAGGGCGCCCAGGCTGGAGCAGCCTGGGTTGGAGTTGATGGGGAAGGGGTCTTTGAAGGGACCGGCTCTTAGGGCCGCCCCTGGGGCCTGGGCGCCAGGCCCCCCCGCCATAACCCTTCCTGACTGGTCCCACCCCTCAGTCACTGGGAGGGTCGGCTCCTGTGAATAACCAAGGCCTCCACCTTCCTGCCTGCCACAGGCTGGGGATCTGGCGCCCACAGAGTGGAGTGTTGTTTTCCTTTTCCGGCTTTGCTCCATTTCCCAGCCACGCACCGCCCCGGCCAGGACCCCCGCCTCTGGCCTCTGGCGGCCCCTGGGGCTGACCGTCTAGCAGCCCCTTGAGGCTGTTCTCAGAGAGAGGAAGTGGCCTCGTCTTAATCCCATTTCCCACAGCCTTGGCCTTTCCGGTGGCCATGGGGGATGGAGGGGCCGAGGGGCTGGCCAAGCCCACTGGAGTCGCCCAGGGTCGTGGAATCGGCTCCGAGGGCCCTTCTCCCAGGACTCCTGCTGCGGCCTGGGGAGCCCGTGCATCCCCGTGAGCGCCCGTCCCCACCCCTGCTGGGGCAGTTTAACCCTTGTCGTTCACTTACAGACATCGTGAACACGGCCCGGCCCGACGAGAAGGCCATAATGACCTATGTGTCCAGCTTCTACCATGCCTTTTCGGGAGCGCAGAAGGTACCGGGCAGGGCCAGGCAGGCCCACCTCGCCGCCACCGCCCAATGCCGCTGCTGCCTCTCTCCTCCCGCACTCACCTCATTTCTCTTGCAGACGGCAGTGGCCTCTCTCCGACTGGAAGCCACCGCCCCGGCTCCTTGGCATCACCACCCGTTTACCTCTCTCTGCTCGTAGTATCTCTCGAGCGCCTCAGAGCTCACCCCCCCACTTCAGTGCCAGCACTGAGAATACACACAGCCAGTGACCGAGCCAGGCAGGGCCCCTGCCTTCATGGAGCTAACATTCTAGTGGGCAAGACAGACAACGAGCAGGCCCACAGAGAAAGTAACGTACATGAGAGGAGTAGGAGAGAGCACAGACGGCCCGGTGCCTCACCTGGGGCCGCTGGCGGGGAGAGGGTGATGAGCAGGTGCTGCTGGGCGCGGAGCTGTGGACAGTGTTCCAGATAGAGGGGGGGGGCAAGTGCAGAGGCCCTGGAGGCATCAGTGGGGGGCTTATCCAAGGAATGGCTGGGGAGGAGAGGAAGCTGAGGTTGGAGAAGGTGACAGAGACCTTCCAGGGGAGACACTGAGTCCTGGAGTTAGGGTTTCATTCTGAGACCCCAGGAGATGATTAGGGGTTTGTGCTCAGGTGGTAGGTGGTCACACAGGACATGGGTCCTGCGTATGTTTTCAGAAAGATCAAATAATGCAAGCCAGATCCCCCCAGCCCCAACCAAGGCTTCCTGGCTAGTGTGTCCCAAACCCGGGCCTGGTTAGGAAAGGAATCTGTCCCTTTCGGATGTCCCCCCTTTCCCTCTGCAAAACTTCGGCAAGACGTGCCCACGCAGGCTGGAGCCGGGGTCTGGCTTCCAGTCCAGAGCCAGCGCTATCCTTCCCGCATGAGCCTCGGGCCCGGCCTCGGCTGCCCTTCCTGCATCTTTCACTGTCTCCTGCCTCTCTCTCTCTCTCTCTCTCTGCGCAGATATTGTAGGCACTCTGAGGCCAGATGAGAAAGCCATCATGACTTACGTGTCCTGCTTCTACCACGCTTTCTCAGGGGCTCAAAAGGTGAGCTGGGGGCGGGAGCACCTTCACTGCTGTGGCCGGAGACTCACCCTCGCCAACCCCCCGCCCCCACCACCATCCCGCCATCCCAGTGTCTGGGCTGCGGCCTGAGGACTGACCCAGCCTGGAAGGTTCTTGTGACCCTGAGCCTCCATGGCCACCGCCCAGCCAGCGCTGGTCCAGGGCTGAGACACCACAGACAGTCCCACGAGTCCCTCCATGGATATAGCCCACCCTGTGAAGTGGCGGCTGGTCCCGGTTGCTCTAGACAAGGCAGTCGAGTCCCAGTATCACCTCAGACAGCGGGGCACAGCTGGGGCCTGTGCGCCGGCTCTCAGTTGTCCCCCTCTTTCCCTGATCCATGCCGCACTGGCCGTGTCCCCACTGGGAACGCTGGCTCTCCTGCCCTGCCCTGCAGCTCCGTCCCCCAACAAACGCCCCAGGACAGGCCCGTCTCTGATTCCAGGGGCCCAGGTCGCCGGGCCCCTGCCCCCACAGCCCCAGCACCACAAGCACGGAGTCACGGTGTCTATTCCCCGGGGTGGCCCTCCCCGAGCCCGGCCGACCTCTCACCGGAGCTGCCCCTGCTGCCTGGAGGCCTGGACACCTCTGTCCCCTCCTCCTGCCTCCTGGGTGCCTGGTTTTGGCCTGCAGTGTATTCCTAGCAACTTGATTCTGTGTCCCGCTTAGCAGTTGGGCAGAGAGAAGACCAAGAAATGAGCTATTTATTGAGCACTAATTGCGTGCTTCCCAGGTGATGCTAGTGGTAAAGAACCGCCTGTCAGTGCAGGAGACGTAAGAGGCATGGGTTCACTCCCTGGGTTGAGAAGAGGAGGACACGGCAAGCCACTCCAGCATTCTTGCCTAGAGAATCCCGTGGACGGAGGAGCCTGGCGGGCTACAGTCCATGGGGTCGCACAGAGTTGGACACAGCTGAAGCAGCGTAGCCCGCCCACAGCCGCATGCTGGGACCTCCTCCAAACGCTCCATGTGCACGGGCTGTCGGCGGCCCATGCCCACGCCAGGAGTGGGCAGGCCCCGTTATCCCCACTTGCAAGAGGGGGACACAAATCATAGGATGCAGACTTTGGCTGCCACCTGCCTCAGAGCCCCAGGTCCAGCAAGGCCTTCCTGAGGGCAGTCTGCCAGGGGTCCCTGCTCTGTCATCGCTCAGCAGTGTGACCTCGGAGAAGACCCTCACCTCCCTTCTCTCACACGTGAAATGGGGAGCAGACCAGCGCCCTCCTCACGATCGTCTGAGGATTAAACGAGCAGGCGAAGGGCTCAGGAGAGCGTCCGGCCCCGTGGGCGCCCCGCACATGGCCTGGCACTGGGAGCAGCCTCCCCAGCATGTGGCTGGAGTGTGTGTTTGACGTGTTCTCCCGGCAGTGGGGAGGCGGTGGGGGGGGGGTGCCTTTGGCACAGGCAGGGAGAGTGGAGGGGACCTCTCACCCTGGAGGGAAAACGAGGTTGGGTGGAAGATTCCTGGCCACAAACCCCGACTAACAGCGCGTTCGCTGTGGGCCTCCACCCTCGCTGCCACCACACTGCCCTGAAGGGAGTGTCTTCTCTCTGCCCAAACTGCCCTCTGGTACTTAGAGCAGGACTCCAGGGTGGGGGACCAGAGGCCTGGAGGCATCTGTGGGAGGGGATGCCTGCCAGAAAGCCCAGGTCAGAGCATTTGGGAGGTTTTTTGGTGTTTTTTACGCCTCGGGGTTTGGGATCTTGGTTCCCAGACCAGCGCCCCCTCCAGTGGAAGCAGGGAGTCCTAACCACTGGACTCCAGGGAAGCCCCAACATCTGGCAGTTTTTGAGGGAGCTGGGCCTCTCTCGTGAGGGAGGAAATAAAGGCCAGCCTCACCAGGGACATGCAGAATACAGGCCTCTCCAGCTTCCCCCAGCCTGTGTTTACTTCTCAGGAGAGCCCTGTAATGCTTGTGTTATTGCCACCGTCTTTTCCCCAGAGGCTCCTTCAGGCCTCTTAAAAGAGTGCTCTCTGGGTTTTGTTTCATTTCATGAATGCAGGACAGCGCTAGTCCTCGCCCCACGTATGCCCGTCCTCTCCTAATGGTTTATTTCTACTCACGAAAGCGTCTGCTCCTTGTCCTTTGCTCGCTCATTCATTCATCAGCTCCGAGTCCCTCAAACACGCCAAGCCTCGAGCCGGCTGCCAGGAATTCAGCCTCGAAACAAAACACTCCTGCCCATCAGCCCGCACCTTCGCGGGGCCTGCCCGGCAGGGTGGAGCTGACCTTGGGGTGCCGGTCTGGTTGTCTCTCAGGCGGGGGGTCAGGACTTCCCTGGGCTCTTACTTCCTGTGCTTGCTCGGGGCTGGGCGTTCACTGGCCAAGGTCTTCGCGAGCCTCCCCTCTGGGGCTCATTGGCGAGTGTTCTGCAGCAGGTGTGTGTACCTGTGTGTGTGCGTGTGTGTACACACCAGCGCAGCTGGCCCTCCACTCCCCTCCCCACCTGTGTGTGGAGGAGAGAGGCGGGCGTCAGCGGGGCTGGAGCCATCCCCAAGCCTCTCTGTTTTCCTTCCCCACCGCTCTGTAGACCCTCCTCACTATTTCTGTTCCTGTTCTGTTGCCGTTTTCAACTCTTCTTCTTGGAGGCTTTCTGTGCTTCCTGAAAGGTACCTGGTCTCTGTGTGCCATCCCTCACCCTCCTCCTCCTGTCCTTGCATTCCGCCCCCCCACCCCCAGCAGGACCCCACCCTGTAGTTCGGGGCAGAGACTAGTCATTGTTGGCACCGCTCCCCTCCACCCTGTGGATCGGGACCTCTGCCCACCCAGCCAGCGGCAGCCTTCTCCGAGGGGGGAGAATAGGAAAGGGGCCAGGCGTGCTCTGCCCATGCACCGACCACCAGCCTGCTCTGGGGGACACTGGCACCCCCTCCTCTGCCCACGCCCCATGGCTCCCTGGTGCAGCCTCCCTTCCCAGCCAAGGGGTGGGTCCTTCCAGGGCTCAGCTGCGTGGAGGACCCTACTCAGCCTCACCCAGGCCTCCTCTCTGTGGGCCTCTGAGTCCATTTCCCCCACATTAGGGGACTCCCCACTCCACTTCAACACTTCCAGGGTCCAAGCTGAGAGAGCACACAAGCCCGGCTCCCTGAGCAGGGGCCTTAGCGGTCAGCTTCAAGGACCCCAGCAAGGCCTATCAGGACTCAGCCATTCAGGGCACCCTCTTGCTGGCTCTTTGCTTCCTCACCTCCCCGCCTCAGGGCCTTCTGTGTGGGCCACGGACGTGCCAGCTTTCAGGGCACCTGCCTGTCAGGAGGGAGGGTCAGCAGCCCCCAGGCAGCCCTGACTGTGTGCGCTTTCTCCCCCAACCCTGTCCCCCGACCCAGGCTGAGACCGCTGCCAACCGGATCTGCAAGGTGCTGGCCGTCAACCAGGAGAATGAGCACCTGATGGAAGATTATGAGAGGCTGGCCAGCGACGTGAGTGACCCCTCGCCCCTGCCCTCCCCCGGTGGCCCCGCCAGAGCTGAAGGATCGGTCCCCTCTCATTACCCTTGGCCCACGGCCATGTGACACCTGCAGAGGAGAGAGCAAGGATGGCAGCGAGACCTGGAGAAGGTCAGAGGGTTACAGAGCAGGGTTTGGCCACACCAGTGCTCGTGGGCTCACAGGACTGAGGGTCAGAGTGATGTGCCACCGTGCTCACTGGCTCCTGGCACCTCGAGCCTGGCTTCCTGCAGAGATACCTAGGGACAGTTTTTCCCGCTGCATTAGAATAAGCTAGGGAGCTTTTTATTTTATTTTTTAAAAATCTGTTGGGCATGCCATGCAAAAAAACATCTTAATTCCCTGACCCAGGGATCAAACCCACACCCCCTAGAGTGGAAGCACAGAGTCTTAACCAGTGGATCACCAGGGAAGTCCCTTTATTTAAAAAAAAAAAACTAAAGGAGCTTTTTAAAAAGTTCCCACCCCTATGCAAAAATTCCTGTCCCTGTGTCCCGCACACAGAAGCCTGATTTGGTAGGATGGAGAGACACCCAAGATCCGATACAGCGACAGATAGGATGGCTGTCACGGCAGGTCCCCTGTGAGGAGGGAACTCCTGTTACCTTCTTGGCATCTGTGCTGCCCAGGAGGAGCCATTTGACTGCTCTTCTGGATCAGTGTTCCCTAGACTCTGAGATTTCACAGACCAGGAAAATTTGGGAAATATTTCCAGCCCACCTATAGCGGCCAACTTTTTCTTTTGCAAAGTTAAGGATACTTTAAACAAGAGAAAGCTACCATCTGGTACCACCATCACTGCCAACACCAAGGAAAGGTTAAGGGGCTGTGACCTAGAGTCCCAGCCTTGCCCAACAGAGGGCAGGCAGCACCAGGCACCCAGAAGTGAACACCGTGGAGACCTTGGGCCTCGGTTTTCTTGTCCTGCCTGAGGCTGGCATTTGGGACCCCCTTCCCCAGGCATATCTACCTGCACGGTAACTAATCGTACTCTCCTGGGATTGTTCTGGAATGTCCAGTTTGTTTGCTCGTTTGTACCTGGTCCTCACTCCATCAAAGACACGAGTGGCTCATAGAAGTACAGGTCACTTCCTTTTTTCAATTGTGCTGTCTAGTTTTCTGTGCCCAGGCCCTGTGTCTGGCACCGGCCACCCGAGTGAGCCAGGCGTGTGGCCAGCCCTGCCTTGGGGCGCTTACAGTTGGTGAACGGGGCGCAGCGAGGTTCTCAGTGTTGCGTATGGCGACAGTGGATTCTTGTGCAGGCCTGATGGGGGAGGTGCCCCCACAGGGGTGTCTGCATTGAGGCCGTCCTGCTTAGAGGAGGGAGGGAGACCAAGAGCAAAGGCAGAAGCAGAAAGTAGCCAGAGAGCAGCACTGTGGTTCCGGCAGGAGTGATACCCCCAGAGTCCCTGGCCATGGGACCCCCATAGGGAATCATGGAGAAGTCAGGCTGGGCAGCAGGGGTGATCCCCCAAGATGGGGTCCTTGAAGATCCAGGTCCCATGTGCCCACGCGCTGGAGGCAGCCCTGTCAGCTGTCGGCGGGCCCCCTGCCAAGGTCGCCCTAGCTTTCCGTGGGCCCACAGCTCCTGGAGTGGATCCGGCGCACCATCCCCTGGCTGGAGGACCGCGTGCCCCAGAAGACCATTCAGGAAATGCAGCAGAAGCTGGAGGACTTCCGCGACTACCGGCGGGTCCACAAGCCACCCAAGGTGCAGGAGAAGTGCCAGCTGGAGATCAACTTCAACACGCTGCAGACCAAGCTGCGCCTCAGCAACCGGCCTGCCTTCATGCCCTCCGAGGGCAAGATGGTGTCGGTGAGTGCCAGGGCCCAGGAGGCCTACGGAGCCACCGAGGCCCCGTGAGGGGTGGAGGGGCAGCTCCAGGCCACCCCCAGGCGTAGTGTCTGGCCTGCACAGTCTTTCTGAACTAGAATGCACAGATCCGGGTGCAAGGTGCCGTGGGGCATGCACTTGACACTTCACTGTGTTTCATTTCCCCACATCACTCCCTGGAGTTTTACTCTCATCCCAGGACCACGCCATAGTTTGGAATCATTTGAGTCTGGACCCTCCTTTGGCTGGGACTCCCAGACCTCCAAGTGCTTGAGATCCCTTCCCAGGAGAGGGTGCTGGTCACTGCACAGTCGGCTTCTGACTCCCATAGCACCATGGGGGCATTCACCCGTTCCTTGTCACTCATTCGTTTAATCGGAAGGTGTGGGCCGCACCTGCCTCGTGCGGGGCCCTGTGCAGGCACAGCAGAGCAGGGCGACGTGAGACCCCGGCCTGCTTCTCTGCCTTCTGGGAGGCACTGCCCCGCTGGGTGGCCCAGCCCCCATGCAGCCCCGCCCTCTCCTGCCCCCACAGGACATCAACAGCGGCTGGCAGCACCTGGAGCAGGCCGAGAAGGGCTACGAGGAATGGCTGCTGAACGAGATCCGCCGGCTGGAGCGGCTCGACCACCTGGCGGAGAAGTTCCGGCAGAAGGCCTCCATCCACGAGGCCTGGACCGATGGTACAGCCCTCCCTGCTCCCCTCCTCCTTTCCTGGCTCTCAGACACACGCATGTGCTCACACATGCACACAGACACTCACACACACAGAGCCCCCACTGCCTGTGTGGGGTTTGTCTGTTTCTTAGGCTCCCTGTTTTGCTGCCTGAGAACACACGTGTCACAAATGACGCTTTGGGCGCATCCAGCCCTGGGCAGCAAGGAACAGCTTGGGGCCAGGTCTCCCCAGTCTGCTCTGTCCTGGAGATCACTCATGGGTGGGCGCCTTCCTAGGTCACTGGCGGCCGGTCATCTGAGAATGCAGCCCTGGGCTGGCTGTTTAGGGATGTGACCCCCAGGCCGGCCTGTCTACCCTGAGGATGGCACCCCTTCAGGCCAGTGGGGCCAGGGGCAGGCTCGCCGCGCTCTGGCAGCTTGGGTTCACATAGCCTGCCTTCCGTCCCCCTCACCCTTTTGAGACCGTGGACCTCGCGCTGAAGAGCCTGTCCTGGCCAGCCTGGGATCCCGAGCACGGTTAGACCAGGGCACAGAGCCGCCTCCTGGCCCTGCTGCCCGACCTGCAGGTGCCGCTCACTAACCAGCCTTCGGTGTGACCCCCATAGGAGCTCTTTCTCAACTCCGCCCCATCCAGTGCCTCCCCAGGCGGGGTTGCCTCCTGTGGGACCCCTTCTTCCAGAAGGGCTGTGGTGACTCCGGTTTCTCGGCAGCTCCACAGCTGCCTGTCCTCTTGGCTCGGGCTGTGGGATTCCATCACGTCCTGGCCCTCAGCTGGGACCCACCCCAGGCTGAGATCCCAGATCCCAAGGGCCTGAGAGCCTTCAGGAAACAGCCAATGCCTGGGAATGCGGAGGGCCTTCCATGGGGCTCCCATCCTCCCACTCTGCCTGCCTCCTTCCCGCTCTCCCTTGCCCTCCTGCCGCCACTCTGCCGCTGGTTTCATGGCTCCTTGCAGGGTGGTTCTTCCTCCAGCCCCCACCCACCCAGCCATTTGGTGAGCATGCTTGCATGCTCAGTTGCTCCAACTCTTTGCAACCCCTTGGGCTGCAGCCCACCAGGCTCCTCTGTCCATGGGATTCTCCAGGCAGGAATACTGGAGTGGGTTGTCATACCCTCCTCCAGGGGATCTTCCCAACCCAGGCATCTAACCTGGGTCTTCAGTAATTTCCCACATTGACCAGCAGGTTCTTTAATAGTAGCACCACCTGGGAAGCCCTTTGGCAGGCGGCCCCAACCCTGGCCAGTTGCTAAGACCCACCCAGAGGCGCCCACATGGAGCCTGCCCACCTCTGCCGGCATGTGGACATGAGGCTCTGCAGGCTATGCTGACTGGGGCCCGTGTCACCCATGTCCCTGGCCGCTGCCCAGCAAATGCCCTCCTCATAGGAGCTCCTGAGGATCCTGGCCCTCCTGTGCCAGGGGAGGGATGTGGAGCAGGGGGAGCCAGAAGGCCAGGCGAGGACCACGAAGCCTGTGCTGGGAAGCAGGTGCCTCCCTCTGCCTCGCAGAGGCCACACTCGTGGGTTCTGCCCCTCAGACCTGAGGGAAGGGGAGTTGGCATGTAGTTCATCTGTTGGCTCTTCCTTCATTCATTCAACAAACATCTCTCGAGCCTCTTCGCTGTGCTCAGCAGTTTCCCAAGTAGGGAAAGGTTCCTGCCCAGGGAGCTCAGAGACCAACCAGTTTTGCCATTTCTCTTGTCAGAGGTCTCTTGTCACTTAAGTAGGATTTAGAGCGCCCGTGTACCCCGCTTGGATGAACCATCTCCTATCATTATCTCTCTCCATCATCCTTCCTTGGTCTCTGAGGATCATCCCTGTGGATTTGCCTCCTGGGGGCCTCTCGTCAGCCCTTCAGCCTCTCTCCTGGGGCTCCAAGAGGCCTGGAAGAGGGTCTCCTGAGGCCGAGGGGAGAAGGGGTGATGGGCCCTCAGAGCTGCTTCCCTGGGAACCTGGCCGGCCTTCACCTGAAGGCGTTTAGAAGTGGGTCCAAGCTTCAGCCAGGGCCCAGCTGCTCCATCAGCCTCCTCATGCCTCGGCCCCGCCTCCCCTCAGGCACTCTGGCATCCAGCCCTCCCCCTTGCGTCGGAGCCACTGGGCAGGCCTGTCCATTCTCACTCCCGAGACCTGAAGCCTCTGTCCTCTGAGCCACCAATTACGCTCCACAGGACAGACCGGCCCCCGACCCCGCTGTACCCCTGGGATCGGGTGGAGCAGGCTCCTTACCTGTGTGTGCAGCGGGGGCAGAGGGCAGAGTGAGCTGCTGCCACCCTATAACCCCCTCACCATCCCCTGCAGCCTGTAGGAGTATGTGAGCCTCCACGTGGAGGCTCCTCACAGGGTCTCAGATTGTCTGGGGAGAAAGCGCCCCCCTCCCCCTCCTCCCTTGGCCTGGCTGCCCCTTGGCCCGGGTCCCAGGCAGCCCTGGCCGTGGCCCCCTCCTCCCCCTTCTTCCCCCTGGCAGCTCCCTTGCGGCAGCTCTGCTGAGGCAGAGAAGTGGTAACCTGCTATTTCTGGTTCCCACCCTTGGGAGAAAGCGATCTGGAGAAGGGAATTGCAAGCTTGCCTTTGTGGTTGGGCCCACTGCCCCGGGGCCGGGGCAGCACGGCCCCGTGGAGTCAGGCTCCCAGGCCGAGCTGCCCCCTGCCCGCTGGTTCGGGCCTCTATCCCTGGGATGGCTGCGGTGGGGTGGGCCTGGCTGGTGCCCACCTTTTTCGAGATCACCTCACTGGGGCTTTAGCCAAGGGCTGGCATTGGCCCCATTGTACAGAAGAAGGAGCAGGCCAGGAGAGACTGCCTGCTTGGCTGCACATGGCAGACAGCAGTTGGGATTTTCTGGTGCCAGCTGAGGAGGGTTTGGTCTCTGAGTGCGCTCTGAGGGTAGCCCGAGGTTGCTTTATAGGTTAGGGGTCCCAGCATCTCCCCCTCAGTTCTCTGCAGTACCAAGTGTGCAGGGCTCCTCGCCTGAGCTTGTGTCCTAGGGTGTATAATTAGCCAGGCTCCGGGCCTAATAACAGTGTTCCTCCCTTCCTTCAAAGGGCCTGACATGGGCCCTGCCTCACTGCACACAGAAAGCCCTTAGGGTAGCATGGAGCAGATGTGTGGTAGGACTCCCTCCCTGAGGGGGCCTGGCGCCCAAGGGCCAGGGAGCAGGCATAGGGGTCAGGATCCTGGAGGAGCCCCAAGTCAGACTTCCCCTCCCCTCTGTACCCCCAACCCACCCCCCTGCACTGCTGAGGTCCAGTTAGGCCCTCCACAGGTGGATGTTGACGTTTCCAGCCTTGGTAGCAGTCCAGATTCTTACCATCTACCAATAAAGGACTTCCCAGGTAGCCTAGTGGTCAAGAACCCACTTGCCAGTGCAGGAGACATTGAGATGTGGGTTTGATCTTTGGGTTAGAAAGATCCCCTGGAGGAGGAAATGGCCACCCACTCTAGTATTCTTGCCTGGAGAACCCCACGGACAGAGGAGCCTGGTGTTCTACAGTCCATAGGGGCGTAAAGAATCGGACACGACCGAACGACTTAGCGTACACCAATAAAAGACGCTAAGCCTAGAACGCAGAGCCTGAGTTGGGACATCTGACTCACGCCCCCCAACCCCACAGCGCCTCCCAGCCCCATCCAGGAGGTGTTACAGCTGGGCTTAGAAACACCTGTAAAGGAGCAAGGGAAAAGGTTCCCGGGGTTTCCGGCTTTCGTGGCAGCATCCTCGCCAAGGCAGGGCATGGGGTCTGCACCCCACTCCCCTCCCTCTGGTCGGACACCCCCTCTGGACGCCCGTGACACTGTTGGGCAAGCACTCCTGCTCTCCACCCCACCTCAGGGAAGGAGGCCATGCTGAAGCACCGGGACTATGAGACGGCCACCCTGTCGGACATCAAGGCCCTCATCCGCAAGCACGAAGCCTTCGAGAGCGACCTGGCCGCCCACCAGGACCGCGTGGAGCAGATTGCCGCCATCGCCCAGGAGCTCAAGTATGTGTGGGCTCACGGTCCCCCACTTCCCTGCCAGTACCTGGCCCGGAGCGGTGGTGGGACAGGTGGAGGGGTTCCCCGGGCCCTTTCCACCCTCACCCCCTCCTTTCCCATGCCAAGAAGGAGCCTTAGGGGTGATGCCTTTTGTCCGCCTGTCTTAACCCCAGATGAGACCCATAGTGGGATCTACGTTCCCCAGCAGAAGGGAGGTCTCTGGTCCCCTGAGGTGGTGGGCAGTCTAGCCCACAGCCCCCACCCATGGCTCCCCGAGGGAATCGGGCTGCACAGAGAGCCCATTGTTCGGCCCAGCCCTTCCCTCTGCCGCTCAGAATACACTTATTGTAAGAGCTTCCAGGCAGCCGGTTCTCTGCCCTCCCCGCCCTACCCCAGTCAGATAAACTCGTGCACACAATTAGTACACTGAGTCTCCAGCACAGTGAAAGGGAGCCTTATTCCCCCAGCGGAGCGGCCAGCAGCAGGCAAGGCCCAGGGAGCGGGAGGCCCCAGCCATTACTTCATGGAAAATCCACAGGCCCTGGAGGGGCGGCAGGGCTCCCAAAATAGCTGTCTGCTCAAAAATAGGATCCTTGGCTGGAGTCGGCCTTTCGACAGACACCTCCCACCCTGTCACAGTCATCCCCGAAGTTCTGCCTGTTCCTCCAAGGCAGGGGCCCAGCGGCGAGGCCTGAAGGAGCCCCACGCCGGGCAGGGCCGTCTCCCTGACTCACTCCCTCCACACTGCCCAGCTGCTCTGGGGCTCCCTGTGTGCTTGCCCAGGAGCAGAAGTACTAGCAGGCACAGTCCTGGGTGCACACGCCCTCACTGGGCACTGCTGGGGGTCCTGCAGCTCCTCTAGGATCAAGCCCCCTGTACCTGGCACGTCCAGGCCAAGGAGAGTAAGGTCACGGATACAGGCGCCCACCATCTGCAGGGATTGTGGGGGTGGGACAGGCGAGCCCCTGGATGCTGGTTGGCAACAGACTTGCCGTCAGCGCTAGGCCAGCCCACTGCTCAGGCACTGGGAATGACCATGTGAAACCCATCGCCCTGAGCCAGGGAGCTGACAGTCCCCCAGGCAGCTCTCTGGACAGTTGCCCTGGAGGAAGGGGGGAGGGTTGTTTGGGGCGCCGTCCGTTCGCCAGCAGATGAGGCAGAGGCCAAGGGCCGCCTGGGCTGATCCTGGAGGGCAGCCTGGCTGAGCATCGATTAATGATAATGATGAAAGCTCAGAGCACTCAGGGCCCTCCGTGTGCCAGCTCATCAGTCCCATTGATCCTCTGTTACAGAGCTGGGACTGAGGCACACAGAGGCCAAGGGCCTGCCCTGGGTCACACAGCTAGGGAGTGAGTGAGATGCGAGTGGAACCCAGGCTGGCCTGGCCCCTGCGTGGAGCGCTGCCTTGCTGCTCCTCCAGCCCTTGCCTGCTCCCCTGGCCCCTGTATCCTGCCTGACCACCTGGTCACCCTAGACCTGTGCACCGACTTCCTAGGAGCCTGCTGCCGGGAGTGGCCAAGTGTGACCCCAGGAGGCGGCAGGCCTGGGGCTGGTGCTCAGGAGTGGGGTGGGGGGGCAAGAGCTATGGTATCAGCTCAGTGTTCCCAACCTCAGTCAAGGCAACAGTAATACCCATTCCCTGATCAGCTTGTTTTTCCCTTGAATATATTGTTAGTTGCTTAGCATGAGATTGTGGTTAGTCACACACTTTTTTTTTCTAATACCCATAAAAACATATCCTTTAATAACTTCCTACTTTCACCCACTGGGCGCCAAGGACTGTTCTCAGCACTTCTCATGTGTTAAGTAACTTGGTGTCCTCACAACCCCACCCCATCTCACAGATGAAAAAAACGAGGGATCCAGAGGGAATTCACTCGCCCAGGTCACACAGGTTCAAAATCGGGAGCTGGAATTCACGCCTAGGGAACTTGGCTCCAGAGCCTTGTCCTCTAACCAGCGTGCTCTGCTATCCTTTCTGTAAACGGAAAAAGCAACCCAGGGGCTTCCCTGGGGGTCTACTGTTCAGGACTCTGCTTCTACTGCTGGGGGTTTGGGCTTGGCTGCTGCCCGGGGAACTCAGATCCCACAGCCACATGGCACAGCCCAGAAAGCAATCCAGATAAGGCGTGGCTGAGGGTCACAGTCTGGGAGCCCTGTGTCAGCGGCTCTTGACAGGAAGCTCTGTTGTCCTTTCCCCGCCAACCCCCTCTCCAGTTCCTCCTGCCTCAGCCCAGAGAGGTGGTGTCCCCCAGCACCAGGGCCTGGGATGCATGTGGGCGGGTGGGTCTGGTCTCACCCCCCTCTGCCCGGTCCGCAGCGAGCTGGATTACTACGACTCCCACAATGTCAACACGCGCTGCCAGAAGATCTGTGACCAGTGGGACGCCCTTGGCTCTCTGACCCACAGTCGCAGGGAAGCCCTGGAGGTGAGCGGTGGCGGGGGTGGGGGTGGGTGCCCTCAGAGCTTCCCAGACCCTGGCCCACCATGCACGGTCCCTGCTGGCCCTCTGACCTCCCTCTTCTGTCCCTGTCGCACCAGAAAACTGAGAAGCAGCTGGAGACCATTGACCAGCTGCACCTGGAGTACGCCAAGCGGGCGGCCCCCTTCAACAACTGGATGGAGAGCGCCATGGAGGACCTCCAGGACATGTTCATTGTCCACACCATCGAGGAAATCGAGGTCCGCCCCCGCCCCCCTGCCCTTTTTGGGGCTCGTGGGCCCTCTGGGGGGCCGGGCCGCCCCCTCACCCCTTCTGTTCACATCCCCCAGGGTCTGATCTCAGCCCATGACCAGTTCAAGTCGACGCTGCCGGACGCTGACAGGGAGCGGGAGGCCATCCTGGCCATCCACAAGGAAGCCCAGCGGATCGCCGAGAGCAACCACATCAAGCTCTCAGGCAGCAACCCCTACACCACCGTCACTCCCCAGATCATCAACTCCAAGTGGGAGAAGGTAGGCGTCACCCAGCCACCCACCCGCTGGCAGGCCGGGGAGGGGCTGCCAGGCGAAGGGCCGCCCCTTGACCGCCCCTGCCCGCGTGCCTCCCCAGGTGCAGCAGCTGGTGCCCAAGCGGGACCACGCCCTCCTGGAGGAGCAGAGCAAGCAGCAGTCGAACGAGCACCTGCGCCGCCAGTTTGCCAGCCAGGCCAACATCGTGGGGCCCTGGATCCAGACGAAGATGGAGGTGAGGGCGTCGCCCCAGCCTTGCTGTACCGCAAGAATCTCTTGGCAGAACTGAGCAAGAGGCCCTGCTGAATGGGAGGCTGCCCGCCCCTGGCAGGAGGTCCACAGTGCTCCGCGGGGCCAGTGGACCTGGGGACCTCGTGGGATCGGGAAGGTTATATCGGTGGAAATGACGGTGCCATCCAGCACAAGACTGTGCTAGGGGTCAGGGAGAGGCGGTCTCAAGTCGATTCTGCCCTCAGCTGCTGCTCTGGAGTCAGGCACACGTAACCTCTGCCCCTCAGTGTTAACGTCCCCCTGAAAGGGGATGGAGACTGTTGCTTCATTTCCTCAGCGAACAGTTGGGCACTGCCCTGCGCCAGCCCCCTCGTGAGTACCGCAGTGTCGCTGTGCCCAAGGTGGTCTGAGCTTAGACCCTCACGAGCACGTGCGTTCCGCCCTGGTGATCCAGCCCCGGGAAGGCTTTTAACCATGCCCCTCGGTGCCCTTTGGGTTACTGCTGACCGAGCGGAATCACTGAAACTCACGACCAGTCTGAGAGGTCCGGGCAGGCAGCCCAGGGCATAGTACCAGCCGCTGTGGTGGGGCGAGGCGTGGGGGCGCTCAAGAGCCCGGGTTCTGAAGTGCGCCAGGCCTGGGTTCCTGGCCCGGCTCTGCCTCGTACGGTGATAAGCTGCCCTCTCCCAGCCTCAGTTTCCAGCTCTGCAGGAGGGGCTTGTCCCAGGCTTGGGCCTCACAGGGAGGGAGTGGTGGGGGTGGACCTGAGAAGCGCTGGGGCAGAAACTCTGGTCACTGCTGCTGTGCTGGAGGGCGGGGCTGGGGGGACAGTCAGTGAGTGGCAGGCCTCTGGGAGAGGACCTTCGGGCCAGAGGCGGCCTTTCTGCCACCACCACTACCAATCTGGGGTTCGGTAGCCAGTGACAGGGCTCCTCCCGGTGGCTGGTGGGGGCCGAGGGCCCGCCAGCCCCAGCCCAGCGCCTGCCTCCTCTGTGCAGGAGATCGGGCGCATCTCCATTGAGATGAACGGGACGCTGGAGGACCAGCTGAGCCACCTGAAGCAGTATGAGCGCAGCATCGTGGACTACAAGCCCAACCTGGACCTGCTTGAGCAGCAGCACCAGCTCATCCAGGAGGCCCTCATCTTCGACAACAAGCACACCAACTATACCATGGAGGTGCGCCCTGCTCGCCCCCCAGCCCGAGCCAGGCTGCTGCCTTCTTCCAATTGGTTTCTGCCCTGTAGAAAAGCCAGCCCCCGCTTTCTCTCTCTCCTCTTTCACTCTGACCGCAGAGACTGGATCCCATGTTCATATTTTTTGAAGAGTTGATTTCCTTGCCAGTACTCTCCCATCACCGTGATCACACACACCTCAGGACAGTCTCCCTGGAGAGCCAGGAGGGCAGCAGCACCTGCCCCCTACTGTGGCCTCAGCCATTTGATCCTTTGGTTCTTGCTTGACAGCTGGTTGCTGTCAGACTGGCAGCTTGAAATGATCCCTGGTGATAAGCCCTGAGACCATGCAAATCCTAGGGTGCCACTAAATAAAAGGAAGGGAGAGGAGTTTCCCCAGAAAGCTAGATAAGTGTTGCCTGAAACATCTCTGCAGAGTTCCCCTGAGGATCCTGGCATGGGTGTTAGGCCCCAGTCCTTGGCTGCGTCGTGACCGGGAGCGTGCTGTGAACCGGGGCCCTGGTGGGCAGGCAGAGGCAGGCATGTGGCTGTGTCCCTATGTGCACGGGAGTGCGTGGGACTGGGTTGGCTCTGGGAGAGGATTAGGAGAAACCCAAGTCTGACCCCCCTGAGCTGCAGCTACTGTGGTACCACTGGCCCAGCCCGCACTCACGCCCTGGTTCCTCCCCAGCACATCCGGGTGGGCTGGGAGCAGCTGCTCACCACCATCGCCCGCACCATCAACGAGGTTGAGAACCAGATCCTCACCCGCGACGCCAAGGGCATCAGCCAGGAGCAGATGCAGGAGTTCCGGGCGTCCTTCAACCACTTCGACAAGGTGAGCGGCTCCCTCAGCCCCCGTCTTCCCTCCTTCCCCGCTGTCACCTCCCACCCCGCCCCCTCCGTCTTCACATCTGTCTGTCTGCTCACATCACAGTCCCTGAGTATCAGAGGCCACTCACGGGCTGGCAGGGACCCAGCTTCCCTCAGGAGAAATGGGAACCCCTGGCTCTGTCCCTGGGGCTGTGCCTCCCCACCCACCTGCCAGGGCAACCCTGAAGGGACAAGTGCCAGCACCCCCAGGGATCCAAGACAGACACACAGACAAGTGCCAGCACCCCTGGGGATCCGACACAGACACACACACACACACACACACACACGGACAAGTGCCAGCACCCCCGGGAATCCAAGACACACATACACACACTCACTGTTCTTAAAAGTCAGACATGGCCTGGAAGCCCCATTAGACTGTCCCCGAGCGCCAGTTTGCCCCAGGCCCTCCCTGCTGGGCTTGAGGTGCCATCCACCTGCCATCCGTGGGGAGGATGTGCTCCAGGGGTTAGCAGGGCCCTGCATCCCACACAAGAGGGGGCAGTCCCCTCTCTCCCACCCCAGATCCTGGAGGCCAGGAGAGCTCCCCTGTTCCCTCCCAGGAGTCCTGGGACTTGAGTCCTGCACCTCTCAGCCCCCACCCTGCCCTGGCCCAGAGGAGGCGGGGTGAGGCCTCTGACCACCCTCCAGGCCCCACCCTGCCATCACCTTGTCCTCGTCACCTCTAACTCTGTGTTTCCCTCCCCCGACCCGTGTGTCCCCCTCCCCCGCCCTCTGCATGTGACCCCGCCCCCGGCCCCGCCTCTGCCGGCCTGGTCTCCACACCGCCCGCCCCTCGTGCACGCCTGCCTCCGGATGCCGCCGGCAGGACCATGGCGGGGCGCTGGGGCCGGAAGAGTTCAAGGCCTGCCTCATCAGCCTGGGCTACGACGTGGAGAACGACCGGCAGGTACGCGCCCCCGGGGCCCCAGCGGACCGTGGCATTAACTGCTCTTCTCTCTCTCTCCTTCTCTCTGTCTCCCTTCCCTCGGCCACCCCACCCCTCGCCATCGTGTGCCATCTCACCGGCGCTCTTGCCTCCTCCTCCCCGCCCCGTGTCTCTCCGGACGCCTGCCCCCTTACCTGGTTTCTCGGGCCGCCTCTGTCTGCCCCGCTCCCGCCACTGTCCTGTCTCGCTGTGCGCACGGGGCGGCCCCTCTTGCCTACTCTGGGCCCGGCCTCCTCTGCTGTCCCTGGGTCCTGGAGCAGAAGCAGACAGGCAGCATGGACTCCGATGACTTCAGGGCTCTGCTTATCTCCACAGGATACAGCCTGGTATGCCGCCTCTGCCTGCCCTGCTGCTCGGCCTTTCCCCCCCCCACCCCCCGACTCCTGCCTCCCTCTCACCCTCCTCACCGCCTCCAGAGTCTCCGTGTCCTCGGGGACCCTCCTCCACCAGAGCAGCGCAGCCTAGCCTCCCTCCTCCTCCTCCTCCGCTGCCTCTGCTGGGCGGGGTCCCTCCGACGACGGCCCCCCCACCCCACCCCCTGGAGCCTCCTACCTCCTGCCCTGGAAGTCTCCGGAGAGAGGAGGCCAGGCCTCCCGCGCTCCCTGCTTCTCTTTCTCTCTTTCTCTCTTTCTTCCTCGCCCTCCAGAGCTAACTTGTGAGCCAGGGCTGAGGAGCAGTAGGCCTGTTTGATCCTCACCCCAACTCCCCACTTCCCAGGATCGTGGGAGGGGCGGAGCGGAGGGCGCATGGGGCGGCGGGCCTCGGGGGAGCCAGGACCCTCAGAGGCCTGCCGACGCCACTGGTCCCGTGTGCTGGGCTGGGCCCTGCTCTCCCGGCTCCATGTTCTAGCCACTGGGCCAGGCCCGGCCTGCCCTGCGCTGCTCAAGGGCCACCTGTCCCCTGCCCACCCCCCCCTCGCAGGGCGATGCCGAGTTCAACCGCATCATGAGCGTGGTGGACCCCAACCACAGCGGCCTCGTGACCTTCCAAGCCTTCATCGACTTCATGTCGAGGGAGACCACCGACACAGACACGGCTGACCAGGTCATCGCCTCCTTCAAGGTCCTGGCTGGGGACAAGGTGAGCCAGACGCCAGGCGGACAGGCACTCAGGCTGGGTGGGCCAGCGTATGTGCCGGGGGTGGGTGAGGGCTGACCCAGACTCCCACCCTGCCGCCCCCCCGCCAGAACTTCATCACGGCCGAGGAGCTGCGGAGAGAGCTGCCGCCTGACCAGGCCGAGTACTGCATCGCCCGCATGGCGCCCTACCAGGGCCCCGACGCCGTGCCCGGCGCCCTCGACTATAAATCCTTCTCCACAGCCCTGTACGGAGAGAGCGACCTGTGAGGCCGCTCAGGGCGCCCCGACCAGACGCCCTCCCCCACAGCCTCCCGGAGGGGCTGGGGGAGCCCTTCCACGCCGCCTCCCCACCGCGAGGGCCCGCCGCTCCTGACTCTGTATCTATGCAAAGCACTCTCTGTCAGTCTTGCTGGGGGGGCGGGGGGCAGGGAGGGGCTGGGGCAGGCTCTCTCCTCTCTCTCTGTGGTCGGCCGCAAGGCTCTCCCTCCCCCTGGATGGGGGCCGGGAGGCTTATGGGGTCAGCGCTTCTGGTCTGGTAAATATATATGATGTGTTGTTTCGTTTTGGGTTTTTTTTTTTTTTTTTCTAACTTTGTGGAGGGAACAGTGGATCCTCACAGCAAAACAGGCCCCCTCCAAGCCCTAGAAACGGCACCCCCACCCCTTCTCCCCCGAGGTCCCTTCAAGGCCTCCTACATCCAGGCCAAAGCCCGACGTGCCTTGTTCAGGAACCGCCGAGCCTGCAGTGGGCCCCACAGAGGGTGCCCGGGCCGCCCGGCAGGAAAGAGGACCTGCCTGCTCCATCTCCCCTCCCCTCCAGCTTGGCGTTGCCAGGACATGAGGGGCTTCAGCTCAGTCCCCTCCTCTTCTGCGATAGGAGTGGGGCCAGGCAGACGAGCCTCCGGCCCTCATCCCCAGACACTCCCCTCTTTGCTTTGTCTGGACCTATGTATCTCTTCAGATTTTCTAAGGACCACCCTCCTTCCCCAAACTGCACCCCCCTCCTCTCGACACACACACACACACACACAGACACACACACACACACAAATTCACAAAAAAAAGCTATTAAAAAAATCAACCTTTCAGAGAATTACTATTTACTTTATTAACTTACGGATTTATTATATAAATATATATTCACCTAGCAACATATCTTCGCCGCCTCTTGCTCTCATAATGAAGACATAGCTGATTGGCTCCCCTCCCCCAGCCCCTCACCGATTCTCTCTGATGTCTGCCGTCGGGCATGGGTCTCTGGGGACCCTCCTGAGGTGGAGGGTGGGCTGCTGGCCTAGTTGCCTGTTAGTGGATGGTTTTGCTCTCCCTTCCCTAACCGCCCCGCCCCCCCCCACCCCTGCCTTATTTTTTTTGAGTTTATTCTTGATTATTTTTTTCCCGGTTTCTGGATAAACCTCCCTTCTGGGGACAGGATAATAAAACATGTAATATTTTTAAGGATTCCTACAGCGTCCTCTGTTTTTCTATCCCTGTTCTCCACTTCTTTGGAGAGTGATGATGGAGCACCCCTTCCCAGAGCGAAGTGGGGGCTTGGGCGCAACCCAGTCCTTGTTCCCGTGAGTGTGTGAGCATAGGGGTGCCTCTGGGGACCCACTCTGGGCCAGCCACTGTTCTCAGCGTGTGATGTGGGCAGACTCGTGCAGCCCGCACAGGGCAGGACAAAACAGAGAGGTGCAGGGACTTGCCCAGTGTCACCCAGCCGGTGAGGGGTGGGGCCTGAAATTAGCTCCAGGCAGGCTGGCTCCCAAGGCCGTGCTCAGACCACCGTCCACCGTCAGAGCAGCTGCTCCCTCCCCGCGGTCGGGGCTGGGATGGGGAAGAGGCAGGGATCCCGGGCTGAGATCTAGGAGAAGGTGGCCACCTGCATCCACTGGGCGAGAGGAGACAGCAGGGGTGAGGCTGGGGGGCTCCCGGCACTCCCCCTACCTCCACCTGTGCCCTGCATTCCAGGCTCACCTGTCTGTGGGTCAGGCAGACGACCCCCTCACCCCCATCCAGGTACTGGCTGCAGTGGCCTGTGCAGAGAGGGGTGAGGTGAGGGCCCACCTGCCTGGTCCCGCAGCCGCGGAGACCGCCTCCCCCTGCCCCACCGGTGCCGGGGAGGGCACTCACGGAAGATGCAGATGAGCTGGGCCATGCAGGACACGAAGCGCTCAAAGTCCACACGCAGGCGGCTGTCACGGTAGCGGCTCGTGAGGGCCTGGGTCAGCTGGTTGTTCAGGTGGAAGCCTGGGGGAGGCCACCTCTGAGGCCCGGCTGCCCCCTGAGCCCACCTCCGGGTCGCACCACCCCCTCTGACTACCCAGGGAATGCAGACACACTTCAGGGGCCTGGTCCCATCTCTGCAGTCCCAGCTCTGCCTCATCCCAGCTGTGAGGCCCCGGGGGCAACTCCCTTCACTTCTCTGGGCCTGTCAAATGGGAACTAGGTCAGCCCTGACCCCAGGAGGGTGTGAAGGTGTTAGATGTCTGGAGCTTAGGACAGTCTCTGCCGGCACATTGTTACCTCTGTCAGTGTCGTTATCCCTTTAAACTCTGAGAATTTCTGCTAACAGACACTGGAGAATACCTCCGTGCAGCAAAGCATTTTTGCCAGTCCCATATGGAGTCAATATCTTGACACTTCACATCAGGTGCCATTTCTAGAGTTTAGAAATCATCTCTGGGGCTCTGCCCTGGTGGGCCAGTGGTTAAGCTCCCCCACTGTACGAGGCATGGGTTCAGTCTCTGGTCCCTGGTCAGGGAACTAGGATCCTGCGTGTGATGAGGCATGGCCAAAAATAAAGCAAAAAAATATATATATATGTGTGTGTGTGTGTGTATATATATATATATATATATATATTTAAAGCTTCTTTGACAAGGAATTTCAAGAGAGGCCTTTAAAACCTGGTACTGGTGAACCCCCTTACCAAGGTTACTGGGCCCTAGAGACAAGGACCTGGTTACCCCTCCCCAGGGCCCCCATTGTCCCTATGCACCTGGTAGCCCACACAGGCTATGCCTCATCTGCTCCCCTCACCCACCCAGCCCCACTTCACCTAGGGCTTTGTCTCACTGCCTTCTACACTTGATGCTCCCTCCGCCCAGAACACCATGTCCTCCTCTGGTACACACCTCCTCCAGGAAGTCCTCTCAGATATTCAGCCCCACCCCCACAAGCAGCATCACGCTCCCCTTCTGGGCTCCCGCAGCTCCCTGCGCCTCCCGTCCTTTCCCAGGCTGTCACTGCGGTTAGTGACTGTCACTGCCATTCGTGGCTCTGGGACTAAGCAGGGGAGAGGTCTGGGAAAGGCGCCTGGTCACCACAGAATCCCCAGCATCAGCCAGCACAGGGCCTGGAGCAGGGCAGGGTTCGGGGGTGTCCCTGGAGCAGTGGACAGGATAAGGTCGGAGCAGGTTCTGCCTGGCCCCGTCTCCACTTTCCCCCCCCCCCCCCCCCCCCCCCGGTGAAGAGCCGCCAGGGTCTTCCCGCCGTGACTTCCTGCGGATCCTGGACTTGTCTCTCCCTCCTCCCGCTGATAAGTGCTAAAGAGCTGTCCTGTCTTCCCCCACCAGTCTCCTCTCCGACCACCTCTCCCTCCCCACTTGGCCCCAGCCATCCCATCCCCCCACCCCCTCCTCAGTCCTCCTCTCATCACTGCGCCCCGTCGTTCACTCCTGTCTCCACCCTGGCCTCTATAGCGCCTTTTCACTGCCTTTCCCTCTGTCTGGACAGCTCTTCCCCAGCGCCCCCAGGCTCACTCCCCGTCCTTCAGATCTCTGTTCAGCCATCACTTCAGCGAGGCTTTCCCTGCCCGCCCTGTCTTAACCCGCACCCCGCTCGCTGCAGGTCCCAGCATCCTGGCCTGCTTCCTTTCCCCACCACAGACCTCCTCACCAGTGGGCACTCTGCTCGTTCGTGTACATGCACCACCGGAACGTCAGCCTCGCGAGAGCAATTTTTTCTGCCTAGACTGACACAAGCCCCCTACCGAAGGATGCTGAGTGAATAGCACAGCCTTCCATCCTCACCTCCTGTCTACCTGGGACTCTGTTTCTCAGGCTCACGTCTCCCCATCTTCTCTGACTCCATCTCCCCCACTGTCTTCTTCGTGTTCAGTCACTCAGTTGTGTCTGACTCTTTGCAACCCCATGGACTGGAGCACGCCAGGCTTTCCTGTCCTTCACCATCTCCCAGTGCTTGCTCAAACTCATGTCCATTGAGTTGGTGATGCCATCCAACCCTCTCATCCTCTGCCGTCCCCTTTTCCTCCTGCCCTCAATCCTTCCCAGCATCAGGGTCTTTTCTAATGAGTCGGCTCTTGAGTTCCCTTCTTTTCTTGTATCTCCCTGGACCTTTGACCCCGCCCTTCTGCCTCTCCGACTCTGGGTCACATCGCCCCAGCCTCCCATCCCTCCATGTTGCATCCTTCCTTTTGCTATGGCCGATGAGCCCTGGGGCGGGGCGTGGGGTCTGGCAGCTCTGTGTCTGACCCCAGCCTCCACTCCTTCCATGCAAGGTGAGGTGGGGGGCAAATCGCACTCCCACACCTTTCCTAACTGTGTGGCCCTGGAAGATGTGGGTCTCTGGCTCTGTGCCGTGGCTAGGGTTTTGTGCTCCCACACAAATAGAAGGGGATTGTTCTACGTCTCCTGCAAGAACTCAGGAAGGCTCCAGTGAGAACCTTCATTTAGGTGACCTGGCCTGAGTGAATAGAAGCTAAGTTCCCAGCATTAAGCCCTGTGGGCGCCATTCCACAGGCTCCTTCCTGCCACCCTCTGTATGAGCCATTTTGCAGAGAGGAAAACAGAGGTTCCAGGAGGTGGACTCAAGAGCCCAGGGCCACCCAAGGAGTCCAGGACATTCTACTCTGAGGCCTTGTGGGCTGGGGCCTCTCAGACACCAGTTCCCAAGGCCCCCACTTCCCCTCAGGGGAGGCCCCACTCCCACAGCGCCCTCCTCCCCCCACACAGTGGAGTTCCCCCTTCGGACCTCTTTTAGGGTCACCCAGTTCCTGCACAAACTAAGGTGTGGGCTTTGTGGGTGCGGGGGCGGGGTGTGAGGGAGGTGGGGGGAGCAGATCCATCCCCAGGAGCCCCCAGGACCTCTGTCAATACCCGCTGCATTCAGCGCCAGCCTCAGCTCATAGGAGTTCATGGTTCCAGAGGCGTCCTCGTCGAACTTATCGAATGTGGCCTGGGCAGGGAGGTCTGGGTCAGTCCCACCCCCGGGTCCCAGAGCACCCTCAAGAAGGCTGAAAGGGAGCCTGAGTTCCCACCCACCCACCTCCCTTTCTTCCTGGCTTTTCTACGCCAGCAGCTGAACCACTTTGGGTCTCTGTTGCCCACGTAAAGTGGAAATAATAGTACCAGCAGTAATAGGTGGGTTGTGGGGACAACATGAGATTCTACCCACAAAGGGCTCAGTGAACAGTAGCTTGTCACTTGTAGTGTGGGAAGGCCTGTGACTATTCTCCTCACAGAGGTCCAAAGCAGCAGGAATGATGGCCTCCCAGCCGTAGACCAGCAAAGGCCCGCTCAGGTCATATAGCCAGAAAGGGGCTGAGCTGGAAGCTGGGGTTCCAACCCAGGATCAGAGTGCCCCCTAAAGGGACAAAGTGGTGCTAGTGGTAAAGAACCTGCCCGCCAATGCAGGAGACAGACACGGGTTCAATCCCTGGGTCAGAAAGATCCCCTGGAGGAGGGCATGGCAACCCAGTCCAGTATTCTTGCCTGGAGAATCCCATGGACAGAGGAGCCTGGCGGGCTACTGTCCACAGGGCCACAAAGACTCAGACACGACTGAAGCGACTTAGCGCACGCATGCAAAGGGACAACAATGGCGGTAGGGGCAGGACATCCTCGAGGCTGGTGTGGTGCCGCCGGTTCCCCCTTCTCCCCTGGGATCCCGCTAGCCCACAGTGCACCAAGGTCTATTAGTAAAGGTTCCCGGCCCTCCAGGCGGAGGTGCCCCACCCAGTGCCCTACCTTACCTGCCACTCCAGGAGGTGGCCCCAGAGCTGCTGGAAGTGGTACAAGTCCAGACTTCCCCCATGCTGGGGAGGGAGCATCTGGTTAAGGTCAATGTCTCCAGAAGGGGAGCCGAGGCCATTCCCCCTCCCTGGGCACTGCCCCCATAATATACCCCAAAACACTGCAGCAGCTGCTCACAGGTCCTGAGCCCGATTTCTCTGGGGGTCTGGGCATGGGCCCTGGCTACAGGGAAAACAAAAAGATAGCACTTCCCACATCCTGGTCATCACGGTAAGTGCTCAGGATTATTGTTATCTCTGAAAGTCCTGCGACTGATGAAAACTAGCAGAGCTGGGATTTGAACCCAGGCAAGGTGGTCTGGGTCAGTGCTTAGGGCAGCGACACTCCCTGCTTCTCCCTTAGAGGAACGGAGACTTATGAGTGGCCATGGTCTTGGCCACAGGTCCCATCACAGGATCCACAGTTCCGGCCACAGGGGAGGCGCTGGCAAGCTGAAGCCAGGGTTCCCGTGGCCTTTCTCCCAGCAGCATCGTGGATGGACACACATGGGGGCTCCAGGTGTCCACTCTTGGTCCCCAACTCACCAGGCTCCAGGGCGATGCTTAACAAGATCTGGAGCTGAGGGGCGCCAAGTTCTTCCTCCTGGCGAGGACAGAGCTGGTTGTGAGGCTGCACTCAGGTAGTCATTCAACAAACAGCCCAGGGCGGCGGGGTTGGGGGGGGGGGTTGGGGGGGGGGGGGGGGGGGTGGGCTAGACAGCGTGCTGGGAGGTGCTGGGACATGGCAGAGCCTGAGAGAGCCCCGGGCCTGTCAGAGCTCCTGGTCCATGGAGGGAGAGAGATGTGTCCACAGAGAGGTCAGGGTTGCAGTGGGGAAGCCCTGGGCTGCTGGAACTCGCAGAGGGCAAGTGGCTGGCTAGCCTGGGGAAAGAAAAGGCCTCAGCCTGGCAGGGGTTGTGAAGGGAGAGAAAGCAGTCCAGGATACAGACTGAGCAAAGGCCCTGTGGCAGGGAAGAGCTGTGAGTGTTTTGGCAAAAGAAGTTCATGATATTTAAGCATAGAGAGACTGGAAAACTAAAGCAAAATGAGATGTTTATGACGAGGGAGGGGAGAGGAGGGAATCCACTTAGCCCTGCCCCACCTCCTCACCTCTCCTGCCAGCTCCTGAAAAAGCTGCTGCAACTCGAGCTCCAGGGGAATGTAGGGGACCTGTGGGGTTGGGGGTAGTTCAGTTCTGGCCAAGAAGTTCCCCGCCGCCCCCTTCCCCCGCCTCTCCCGCCCACAGACACACACCATAGCGCCCCTTTCCCAGAGCCGCGCCTCACCATAAGCGCGTGCACGTCGGCGCTGATCACGTCATCTACCTCCCTGCAAATTACAGACGGGAGATGGGGGAGGGGTGCTCAGCCCGCGGCTGAGGGTATGGAGCACTCGGGATCTCAGCTGAGACTCAGGTTGGGTTTAGGTGGGATCCTGGGGGCCGGGGCTGACGCAGGCGGGGCTGGGGATCCCGGGGGCGGGGCTGGGGATCCCGGGGGCAGGGCTGGGTGTCCAGCTCACATGGCCGTGTGGCGGCGCTCAGAGAACACGCGCAGCGTGAAGTCGGCCTCATCGCCGGCACGGGCGGCGCTGGGCACCACCAGGTAGTGGCCCGGGCGCAGGCGACAGCGGCGGCTCACGTCGCGGCGGGCGCAGAATGGTGAGCGGTCGGCGCGCAGCAGGCCGGACAAGTGCGCGCGACTCCGCGGGGAGTCCCACAGGCCCAGTTGCTGGGGGGGATAAGGCAGCGTGACCACCACCGTCCAAGTTCACCCCATCCGACCTCCGACCCACTGCACCCTCCACACCGCCCTGGACAAACCCACTGGTCACCGATCACCCGAAGCGCGCCTCAGGCCCCCAGGTTGTAGGAGCCGCTGGGGCTGGTTCAGGGATGGATGGAATCTGGGGTCTTTTCTGATACCCACCTCCTCTGGGATCTGCAAGAAGGAAGAGGTAGGGGAGTCAGGGCCCCGGGAGGCAGCTAAGGGGCGGAGCCCTTCCGTGCTCCCTCCACATCCCTGCCTCTTTTCTCCCCACCCCACCCCTCCTAAAGGCCCCTTAGTTCCTGACCTAGCCCCTCCTGCCCACCCCACCCACCTGTGCCCTCGCCTTCTCTGCTCCCCGATCCACTCCCAAATCCTCAGTCTTTTCTCCAGCCCTTTCTCTGACTCCTTTCTGACCCCTCTGCCCTCTGCCCTCTGCCCTTCAGCCTCTTCTTGAATCTCTGACTTCCTCAACTGTCTCCTGACCCTGACCCTTGGCCCCCATCCACTACCCCTTCGGCCTCCCCAGCCCCTCTCCACCCCCTCAGATCCCGCCTTGGCCTCCTGTATCTCCATGCTTCTGTGTCTTGCCCTCGACCCCCCACCACCTCTGCTCAGCCCAGGGTCCCACCTGGAACACGTGGAAGCCCACGGTCAGGTATTTGAGGCCCTGGGCCCTCAGGCGCCGCTGGTTGCGCTGGATGAGCGATAGGAGAACAGTGCATTTGGGGGTGCGAGCACCCCGCACGGGGCCCCCTGCCCCTGCTGCCCCCCAGCACCCCAAGGATCCATCCTCGTCCTCATCCTCTTCATCAGGCTCCAGCAACGTCAGCCGGAACTGGGGGTTCATCCAGAAGGTTTCTAGGAAAGGACAAAGACAGGGTTACCCGGCCTGCCACAGCCCCACCCCTGCTTGCCTTTGGGGCCCCCTCTAGGCCTTACCGGCACCAGGCTGGCTCCCACCAGAGTTGAAGCCACGCACCCAGCGGCCTTGGAAGGTGTGGATGTGCCAGCCACCTCCAGCCGGGCTGGGGCCCAGCACTTCAGGGCTCAGCGAGCAGATCTGGACAGTGTCAAAGTGGCGGAAGAAGTCCAGCAGCTCCATCCTGGACGGTGGCTGGTGGTCAGATGCTGCCCGGGCCCTCACCTCCCCAGGGCCCTAGTCTCCCAAATTATCCCGAAACCCCCTCAATCACAAAGCCCCCTGCATTCCTTAAATGTTGCCAGTTACACATCAGTCCCCCAAAATAGACCCCTCCAGCTCCCCTAGTGCATGCTGTGCTAAATCACTTCAGTGGTGCCCAACTCTTTGCGATCCTGTGGACTGCAGCCTGCCAGGCTCCTTTGTTCATGGGATTCTCCAGCAAGAATACAGGAGTGGGTTGCCATGCCCTCCACCAGGGGAGCTTCCCGACCCAGGGATGAACCCGGGTCTCTTACGTCTCCTGCATCGGCGGGTGGGTTCTTTACCACTAGCACCACCAGCTCCCCTAGATTTCTCCCCAAATATTGAGACCCTCAGACTCTCTATTACTAACAAGCATCCTTCAGACCCTCAACTTTGCCACATTTCGAGAAATGCCCCCAGTGTCACCAGCTTTCCCTCAATTGTGCTAAATATCACCCATCCCTCTTCAACCTGTTGAAAATTACTATGCTTCCCAATTCCCCTAATATTACTGCTAATTCTTCAGCTTCCTAAAATAGAACCCAGCTCCCAAATTACCACGGATATGGTCAGTTTCTCTGCCACTTAGGACTTATCTCCATGAACTTCTTCTGTGTCCCTTCAAGCGAGACTTGCCCCCTTCCCTGATCCCAGTAGCCTGGCACCCCTTGCCCAGGCAGACCTGGGACCCTGTCCCACTCACCAGAACTCGCCATCCTCTTTTTTCACCAGCAAGGCATCACGCCACTCTGTAGGGAGCGCATCCCAGCGTGGGCAGCTGGAAAGACTGAGGTGTAAGGGGTAGGCAGGGGGGAGCCAAGCCACCCACCCACCCCAGATCCATCCCACCTGTCGCTCCAGGCCCCATTCCACTCCACTCGGCCCCATGGGTTCCGCAGCCGCAGCAGCCGCACCTTAGTGAAGCCCAGTGACACCTAAAGGAGGCATGGTCAGCGGGGAGTCTGGTGCCCGGACACACCTTGCCAGCCCACCCTGGGGATTCCTCACCTTGTGTGTGCCCGTGACTGAATATGCGTGTCCCTTCACCAGCCCGTCGTCTGTCCGGTACTCACCCCGATCACTCTGGGCAGAGGACAGGGGATAGTGAGCCACAGTGGGGGGCAGGAGAGTGGCTACTCCTCTCTGCACTGCCACCTCTTGTCACCAAGGCGAGAGTCACCCAGAGCACCTAACTGAATGGCACCAGGCTCCGAGAGGGTCTGGGAGTTGGGGAGGGAAGGCAAGAGAAGGGAAAGAGAGAGGCAGATGGAGACAAGAGGCTAAAACAGATGAGAGAGACAGAGAAACGGGGACAGAGAAAGATACAGAACAAAAAAAAAGAAAGAAAACTACAGAACAGAGAGGAAGAGGCAGGGAAACGCACAGGACAATCACTAACCGAGCAGAGGATTAAGCAAACGAATGAGTGAATGAGTTAGACTGACTCAGCGTATGAGCGTGTGATTAGGTCACAGAGGGACATACGACCCGAACTGAGCCCGTGAAAAGCAGTCACAGAACTTTCATGGACCTTCTAAGCGGCACTTTTCTTCACCCTCCTCCCACCTGAGTATGGGCTTCCCAAGCGGTGCAGTAGTAGCGAATCTGCCTGCCAAGGCAGGAGACCCCAGAGGCTCAGGTTAGACCCCTGAGTCATCCCCTGGAGTCGGAATTAGCAACCCGATCCAATATTCTTGCCTGGAAAACTCCACGGACAAAGCGCGGCAGGCTACAGTCCGCGGGTGTCGCAAAGAGTCAGATATGACCGGGCAACTAGGCACATACCACCTGAACGGTAGGAGGAACCTGCCTCTGGGGGGGTCACTTTTGTGCCCGTGAGAGAAAAGTTTGCAAGTGAATCTAACCCAGAAGCAGGAATTAAAAAAAAAAAACAAAAAACACCACATTCACAACGTCCACTAAGCACCTGGATCCAGCTGTGGCTGAAGCTTAACTTGTTCTGAGAGCAAATAGATGTCCTTTTGACTGGCTCGTGTTAGGTGTGTGGGAGAGAATAAGCCAACAGTGAAAGCAGAGAGAACACAGGACACTGCCTCCTTCTAGTCGTGACTGTGCTCAGATCCTGGTGGGGGGCGGTCTCCATGGGAGTCTGACTCTCTCACCAGGGCAGTGGCCCCCACGAGGGACTCCTTGGCCAGGGCACGGCGCAGGATGGAGAAGAGGCCTGGAGGGTTTGGAGTGTCCTTCTTCAGGTAAAGCACCTCACCTACACCCCCTGTGAAGTCCACAAAAGCCTCATTCATGTGGCCGCCTCGCATCACCTCATAGGAGCCGTGGAGCCTGTGGGAGCGGGTCTGGGGTCAGGCATCTGAGGCATGATTGAGTATCTCGGGCAACCCCTGGGATGCACGAGGTGGGGTGGGGCCCAGGCTGTGAGGTCACAGTCTGAGGTCCCAGGGGGCTATCCCCGAAACTGGCAGACTCTTGAAAAAGGCACATCCTAGAAGCCCTGGAAAATCAGGCCGATGGCTCCTGGGGCCACCAGGAATGCATGATTTGGGCTCATAGGAGAGTTCCATCAGAATTCTGGGCTTCCTGGGGGCTGTGTCTGATATTTTGAGTCTGTGGGAGATTTCTGCTTTGAGGGTGATCCCTGTGGGCCTTGTCAGGGATTTCAGAGCCACAGAATGGGGAAAAGCAAAGACCTGAGGGTCCCAAGGCTTACACCTGATACTTTGGAGGTATCTTGGGTCTCTTGATGGATCAAGAGAGACTGCAGGTCTCTCCAAGGGTAACACTGGGGCCTGACATATATTTCAGGCTCCTTCGGAATTACGAGTGTTTAGTGGGATGGCAGAGCCTGGTGGGCTGCTGTCTATGGGGTCCCACAGAGTCGGACACAACTGAAGCGACTTAGCAGCAGCAGCAGCAATGGGTATCTAAGAATATTTTGTGTAAAATATGGATGGAGGGAAGTGTTCATGATTTGGAAGTCATTAGGTGATGGTGTAACGTGAGGGTCCTTGGTTTGAGATCTTTGGTGAAGTGTCTAGGGGATCCCAGAAGTCAGGGGGCTCCAGGGGTCCCCTGTGGCCTGAGGGCTGCTGGCTAGGGCTTGAGGTTGCTGCTGGGGGCGTCAGGGTCCTTACTTAGCATAGGCCTTTTCCAGGAGCGGAGCCCAGAACTCGTTCCGCTGATCAGAGCGCACGAACATCAGCTTCCCCTCGCACACAGGCAGCCTGTCATCCACCACGACATCCACCCAGCGGCCAAACTGCCAGAGCTGGTGGGGGGACAGGCAGGGCTGGGGTTCAGCTTCCCTCCTCCAACCCTGCTGGGCCCCAGCCCCTGCCCCCCTGACCCTGCTGTACCAGTCCGGGAACTCCAGCTCCAAGGGGACAGCAAGAGCTATGAAATCCATGTCACCCTGGGGGTGAGGCATGAACAGAGGAAGCAAGCTTTACCTGAAAGTGGAAGACACCTGCGTAGCCATGTTGGAAGCCCTGTCCCGGGGGTACCACACGGGACAGGAGTCGGGGGTACAGAGTGAGGGAGGCAGCAGCCGCAAGAAACCAGCAGTTACCTGGGAGGAAAGGCTGGGATTAAGGGAGGGGGAAAGAAGGCACAAGGGGGAGAGTCTGAGAGGGGTATGGGGGGGGATGATGGCGTGGGGTGGGGCAGGGAGGCCAAGGCAGGGTGGCTGCAGGGTCCCGCTGTGACTTGCGGGATCTGGGGGCTCAACATGGATTCAGAGGTCTCACCCAGTCTCCCCTGACACACATCTGTTCGACTCATGTCCTCACAGATGAACTGGGGCTCAGTGCAAAACTCCTGCAGGTGATAAGGGATTCCAGGCCTCAGCCAGGAAGGGGAAGGAAGGAGAAGCCAGGAGGTGAGATGCCTGGGTCCCCTCCTGCCCTCACAGCTCTGGAGTAATGAGCGCCTCCAGCCCCGTGAGAGGCTTGTAAAGCCTGGGGCAGGCGTTTGGCTTCCCTGGGCCTCCCCTGACCCAGGATGGCTGACCGTGCTCTGAGGTGCTCTCACAATGACACTTCCTCCCTCAGACCAGGAGCCCAGCTCCCAACCCCCTCCTCCCTCAGACCAGGAGCCCAGCTCCCAACCTCTTCCCTCAGACCCAGGAAGCCAGTTCCTAGCCCCCTCCTCCCTCAGACCAGAGGCCTAGCTCCCAACTCCCTCCTTCCTCAGACCAGGAGCCCTGTCCTCAGCCCCCTCCTCCCTCAGACCAGGAGCCCAAACCCCATCCACACATTACGTGGGGCCTCTTCCATTCCACCCCTTTGGCCTTCTCCGAGTGGGGCCCCAGCTGGTCGTAGCCAAGGGCATCAGGGCCAGCAGGGAAGTAAGGATCTCGGAACAGGATCCCCTCATCCAGGCAGGCTGCTCGGATTGCTTTGTAGTTCTGGCCGCGAAAGAGCTTTGGGCCCTTGGTTTCAGGCCCCGTCTCCTCGTTAACCAGCTGGATGGTGACTCTCCTGCTGCTGCACGCCATCCGGACACTGTGGGCTCACAGGCTGGCGGCAGGCCCTTTAACCTCCTGAGTCACGGGGGCGGGGCCTCCCCTCTATCTGAACGCAGATGGGGGTCTTTAAGCAGCGAGGAACCTTCCCTCGTTAATACTAATTGAGGGTTTGGGGTTCTGGGGAGCAAGGACGCCTCTTCAGCGGTTTCCGCCTCAAGGCGTGGGCCCTTCAGTTGTGGCCAGGGTAGCAGTTTAATGGGCTTGGCCAGCAGTCGGTTTGGAAGGTGGGCAGAGCTGCGGGAGGACCAGATGCCACTGTGGGAGTGCCTAGGAGGTCAGTGTGGAGGGTGCGTCTCTGCCAGCTTGTCCCTGCACACCTCCCTCTGTGGGACGGAGGAAGGCAGGTTTGGGGAGACAGACGTCTTTACCTCTGTCTCTCTGTCTCTCCATCTGACAGTTTCTCTCTCTACCTGCCATCATATCTCTCTCTTCTATTTTGGCCTCTGTGTCTCTTTCTGTCCATCTCTCTTGGCTCATTTTGCCTTCTCTCCATTTTTTGTTTATCTGTATCTGTGTCCCTGTATCTCCTGCTACCTCCATTTCTCTCTTCACACCTCTTCCTGATTCTCTTTCTCTCTGTATCTGTCTGTCTTGTGCATGCCCCACTGTCTGTCCCTCGCCATTTTCCCCCCAGTCACCTAAAGGGACTTTGAGCCCTCAGGACTCCTGTCTCTCCCCTCCTCTACTTGGTTGAGGTCTACAAGGCAGACCTCACCTTGGTTGCCCCAGGTTGACCATGGAGGGGGTGCTCTGCACCTACCTGTCCTAGACTGGGAGCCAGGCCCACCAGAGGCCATGACACCCCATCCTTCCCATCTGCGGCTCAGGGCTCAGTGGAGCAGTATTTCCCCAAAAGGATGATGGGGCTTGGTGGAATGGCTGGAAGAAGGACTTTGGTTCTTGTCTTCTTTGAAGAAAGAATTCAGTGAAGAGACCAAGAATAATGAAAAAGATAAAAAGTGTTTATTAGGAGCAAAGCACCTGTAGCAGAGCAACAGGGATTGTGCACAATAGAGGTGGATTATATTGCTTGAATCGGAGAAGGCAATGGCACCCCACTCCAGTACTCTTGCCTGGAAAATCCCATGGATGGAGGAGCCTGGTAGGCTGCAGTCCATGTGGTCGCTAAGAGTCGGACACAACTGAGTGACTTCACTTTCGCTTTTCACTTTCACCCATTGGAGAAGGAAATGGCAACCCACTATAGTGTTCTTGCCTGGAGAATCCCAGGGATAGGGGAGCCGGGTGGGCTGTCGTCTATGGGGTCCACAGAGTCGGACACGACTGGAGCGACTTAGCAGCAGCAGGTTGCTTGAATAGGGACAGTTTTTAGTGTTTTTTGTTTTTTTTTTTTTTCCTGGCCAGTCATCTCCATATATGGTCCTAGTATGGGCACGCATCTCTCAACCAAGATGGATTCCAGCTGGCGTCTTCTCCCTCCTTTTGTCTTTCCCCTAGACCAAAGGCCTTCTCTGTGCATGCATTGAGTTGGGAAAACCACAAGAATGCAGCGAATCAGGACCCACTGCTCCTGCTGGTATCCTATCTTGGAGCATCAGCAGGAGACCAGCTGCAGCTGCTCAGCCTGGGGCCTGATCTTCTGTCTCAGATCCCTCCTGAGAGACGTGGATCCCCCCAAATCTTATTGGGAGGATGATGGACAATGGTCCATCTTCTGTAGCTTCTTCAGGCTGATATTGGACTTACACACCCCACCTAATCAGGGCCATGGAACACTCTTGTCAAGGGGCCCCAGGGCAGCTTCTGCTGTTTGGTTTGATTTGGAGAGTCAGGATTGGTTTCAGAGAATCACTGGAATCCCTCTATCACCATCATCTTGAATTGCTGTAACCTGGAAAAAGCAAACTCAACAAGCAGATTAAAAAGACAAGCGTTGAAGATCAGTCTGTGAACAGCCTCTGCTCTACCCCTCAGATAAGGGGCTGTCCAAGGCCCCTCTTAACCCTAACATGGCCCAGAGGGACTCCAGAAAGTCTCTCCCCCGGAGTGGTGTAGGATGCTCAGGAAGAGCTAGAAAAGCATGTGAGATCAAACGCTGTTCTAATTGGCAAGTGAGAAGCGCAATGAAGTTATGGGTTCAAGGTTTCCCACTGACACCAGTTACTGAGCAAATTTAGAGGAAAGAGGCCCATTTTGAGAAATCAGGATGGAATAAATGGCTCCAGTACTGATTAAAAATTTGATCTTCTGGACATAGTCTATGCTGGTCCAGTGGCTAAGAATCTGCCTGCCAATGCACGGGACATGGGGTTCGATCCCTGGTCTGGGAAGATTCCACATGCCAGGGGGCAGCTAAACCCATGGGTCACAACTACTGAAGCATAGGCACCCTAGAGCCTGTGCTCTGCAACATGGGAAGCTGCTGCAGTGAGAAGCCCACACACCACAAGCAGAGAAAGCCCGCGTGCAGCAACAAAGGCCCAGTGCAGCCAAAAATAAATAAATAAAATAAACAAAAAACCCAAAGTCGTTTAGAACAATTCTTAAAATTAATCTTATCTGCTTTGTTAAGGACCACCCAGGGAGAATTCCCTGGTGATCCATTGTTTAAGACTTTTCCCTTTCAATGCAGAGGACTCAGGTTCCATCCCTGTTCAGGGAAATAATTTCCTGTATTCTGTGAAAAAAAAAAAAAAAGGGACTGCACAGGATTCCTTGATGGAGACAGACATCTCCTTGGGGGTAGAGGGGAGCTGCTGGAATCCCTGGGGCACCTCAGCTGTCCAGCATGGCCATTTCAGGAGCAGAAGCCCCCCCTTTTCCATCTGGGACTGAGGTCACTCCCTTCTCCAGAGCCTGGTCTCTTTCCAGGCTGAGCATGGCCCGGGGGGCTCCTGGAATCCACAGGCCTGGTGGCAAGTTGACTTACATTTGAAGCATTCCCCCTTGTTGGTTTTACTTCCAGGTGGATGGGTGAATCTTCCTGAATGCTTTGAGTTTTCCTGAGGTTGCAAAACGTGGCTGACAGCAACTGCTATCAGTGGAGCTTGAACCCTGGCCTGCCTTTTCTCAAACTGAGCTCTTTCTTCCTCTTCCTCAGTTTGATCTTGATCATTAAGTACCCCAAGGCCATAAAGAAGTCTGAGCACTGAAGAATTGATGCTTTCAAATTATGGTGCTGAAGAAGACTCTTGAAAGTCCCTTGGACTGCAAGGAGATCCAACCAGTCAACCCTAAGGGAAATCAACCCTGAATACTCATTGGAAGGACTGATGTTTAAGCTGAAGCTTCAATACTTTTACCATCTGATGTGAACTCATTGAAAAAGACTTTGATGGTGGGAAAGATTGAAGGCAGGAGGAAAAGGAGATGACAGAGAATGAGATGGTTGGATAGCACCACCAATTCAATGGACATGAACTTGGGTGAAATCCGGGAGATAATGAGGGACTGGGAGCCCTGGCATGCTGCAGTCCATGGGGTTGCAAAGAGTCAGACACAACTGAGCGACTGAACAACAAAATTGCCTAGGAGGGGATTTCCCTCCTAAGTGATCCTGTGGCTGAGACTCTGCGCTCCCAGTGCAGGGCACCCGGGTTTGATCCCTGGTCCAGGGAACTAGATGCCACATGCTGCAACTAAAAGATTTTTAAAATAAATAAGTATTTTTAAAAGTCTGTTAGGAGAAGGGCACATGTACTTTGACTGTGCCTTCACCATTTGCCACTTCCCTAAGAGGACATATTTTCCCTGATCTGGGGTGACAGGAAGTCCCACTCTAGGTTACTCCAGCAGGACTAGTCTTCTCATCCTGGGGTAGCAGCCGTTGTAAACAAGCATAGGGGACTGGGGATCGGTCAGTGGAATACAAATTTGTAGGAGTAGGAGGGGCTCAGTTTCCTTCCTGAGAGTTGGTGGGTGTGGTTAAAGAGGATTGTCTAAAATGAAGGAGAGTACATATGGGAGGAAAAAAGTACGTGTGGAAGAGCTCACAGGTAAACCCAGAGTGAGCTGCACGCAGTAGGGGCAGTTCTGTTGCTCAGTCGTGTCCGACTCTTTTGTGACCCCATGGACTGTAGCCCACGAGGCTCCCCTGTCCATGGGATTTCTTAGGCAAAAATACTGAAGTGAGTTGCCATTTTCTTTTCTAGGGGATCTTCCCGACCCAGGGATTGAACCTGCGTCTCCTGCATTGCAGGCAGATTCTTTACCACTGAGCCACCAGGGAAGCCCAGGGGCAGCTTAAGTTGCTCATATAGGGGCAGTTTTCCAGGTTGTTTTTCTGGCCCAAGATCTTCATATTTTGTCCTGGAGTGGGCCCCCATCACTCAGCCAAGATGGCATCCAGCTGGCATCTTCTCCTTCCTTTGTCCTTCCTCTAAACTGAGGGCGTTCTCTGCACTTGTGTCAGGCCAAGAAATCCACAAGAATGCACAGAATCAGGACCCAGTGCTCCTGTTGGTACCCCATCTCAAAGCATTAATAGGAGTCCAGCTGCAGCACCTCAGCCTGGGGCTTATCTATCTCCCATCTTAGAGCTGTTAAGACAAATGGGAAAAATTGGTTTCAAGTGGCCAAAATTCACCAGTTTTCATCCCAGAAGCCTGTCCACTCTCAGCAGACAGGGGGTGGTCTCCTGCCCTAACAGAGCCTCATCTCCTCTGTGACACTAGATGAACTTCAGCCCTCTGGGATCTTTCCCTCCAGATGGACCAAAAGATATTGTCTGTGTCCTGGCTGTGTGCCCACCAAAGAGGAGTTATAAACAGGTTTTCTTCCTAAAGGATTGCCAAGACCAAACCCTCACACGAGGCAGGTGGCAGGGTCAGAAGCCAGAGGCGTGCATGCGTGCTAAGTCACTTCAGTTGTGTCCAACTCCCTGCAACCCCATAGATGGTAGCCCACCAGGCTCCTCTGTCCATGGGATTCTCCAGGCAAGAATACTGGATTGGGTTGCCATTTCCTACTTCAAGGGATCTTCCTGATCCAGGGATCAAACTGGTGTCTCTTATATTTCCTGCACTGGCAGGCTGGTTCTTTACCACTATCGCCACCTGGGAAGCTCAGGAGCCAGAAGGCCTGGGTTCAAATTTCAGCTCTGCCACTTAGAACTGTGTGTTGTGAGCAAGTCACTTAACTTCTCTGTGCCTCAGTTTCCTCATCTCTGTAATGGGGGTGATAATAAGACTTACCTCTGAGTGTTGAGAAACAAACAAGTTGATGTGCGGGACCTGTTCAGAACAGTGCCTGACACATAGTTGGTGACCAGTGAACCTTTAAGATCATGACTACATCCTGTGATCCCAACCATGGCCACCTACCACCACTGGTTCTGGAGGTCATCTCTGCCATTTTCCTGGTCACTTACACCGTTCCCTATCGGTTCTCTATATTCTCACCCCACGAGGTCACAGCGCTTTCTCCTTTATTTGCCCCAAAGTATCACTAACAGTGGCTGCTGTTGTTCAGTTGCTCAGTCGTGTTCAACTCTTTGCGACCCCATGGACTGCAGCACACCAGGCTTTCCTGTCCATCACCATCTCCCGGAGCTTGCTCAAACTCATATCCATTGAGTCAGTGATGCCAGCCAACCATCTCATCTTTTGTCGTCCCCTTCTCCTCTTGCCCTTAAGCTTTTCCAGCATCAGAGTCTTTTCCAATGAGTCAGCTCTTTGAATTAGGTGGCCGAAGTACTGGAGCTTCAGCTTTAGCGTCAGTCCTAGGGGAAAGCTTTTAGTAAAACTTGACTGACACCTTGTTAACTGTTAGATGCCCTGGGCTCCTTTCCGCTTCTCCCCTGGCCCCTCCTGAAAGGCCCCTCCAGGCTGCTGCTCTTCTTAGCTCCCCTCTGGCTGCCATGCTGCAGGACTCACATTCCACCAGCAAGAGTTCTTGTGATTACCACTCCCCAAATCTCTCCTTGAACCCAGAGTCAAATATGCTTTCCCGAGCCAAGCTAAGAAAAACGGACTGATGTTACTGGGCTGTTTGTGAACCCAGCACTCCTTATCTCTTTCTGGAATCAGTCACCCCATTATGTTTGGGGGACCCACGGGTCCCTTATTCTCAAGCCACATGGCTCTGGTTGGGCTGGCCCCTCCCACCTGCTCCAGGGAAGCGCATGTGACTCAAGCCAGCCAATCAGTGCGCCTCACCACCCGCTCCACGTTCCTTGTTTCCGCGCCTGGAAGTGAGGACAGCGCTTCTGTTTCCCTGAGGCCCCTAAGCAGGGGGGATGAAAGCCCTGAGCGGCTCAGCTCTACCTTGGCCATGTTGTCAGGAGACCCTGCCTGAGAATGAGGACGCCGCTGAGAGAAGCAGAGCCAGAAATAAGATTCCCTGGAGTATAGAGTCCTTCCATCTGGGTGTGCTCAAAACCAGACTTTTACATTGAGTCAGTAATTCTCTCTTTCCCATTTTTATTTATTTTTTTTGTCAACCAAATAAAACCTTCCTAATTCAGTTGGCATGATCTCTGTAGCGGTGCACCAGCCGGAATGTTGATTAATTCATTTCCCTGTGGAGTAAGGAATCTGACACAGCGGTGGAGTCAGGGGTCCGGTGCCAATTACCCAATTTATACCTCTGCTTCCTGACCTAACCAGCAAAGTAGAGTGTTCCTGTCTCATCAAGTTAAGGATTCACTCGAGCCAAATTGAAAAAAATAAAAAGGTTTTGTCTGTAATGCTATCATGTAAATGAAGACATCCCATGGAGAGCAGATATTTGTTATAAATAGGATAACAAGTGCTTACTATTTGCCGAGCACTTGCTGTGACTGTGTACACTAGGCACTATCCTAAGCTCTTCATAAATATCATCTCATTTAATCCACATACCAACCTTCAGAGATATCTCCATCACCTCTGACAGCTATAGCAAACACCACAGACTATCGGCTCACACAACAGATGATTATTTCTCAGTTCTGGGGCCTGAGCATCCCAGATCAGAGTGTCAGTGTGGTCAGGTTCTGCTGAGGGCTCTCTGCCAGGCTTGCACATGGCCACCTTCTTGATGTATCTTCCCAGACAGAAGAGAGATCTGGGGTCTCTTCCTCTTCTTTTTTTTTTTAAATTTTAATTAAAAAATTTGTTTCTTTCATTTGGAAGATTTACAGTTTTTCATTATGCTTAGTTCTATACCCCCCCTTTTTTTTCCTGGCTGTTGCTGCGTGGCTTGTGGGACTTTAGCTCCCTGACCAGGGATTGAACTTGGTCTTCGGCCACGAGAGTGCTGAGTCCTCACTACTGGACCACCAGGGAATTCCCAAAGATTTCTTAAACAGGACACAAAGGCACACACCATAACAGAAAAAAAAACCCCAAAACTGATATTGTGGAACTCATCATTAAATCCTTCTGCTCTGAGAAAGGCATGAACAGTGAAAAGACTTTAGGTTGTTTAGTCTGTTTACACAGAGGTGAATATGTGTTACATATTCACAATACATATATTTGGCAAAGGACTATATCCAGAAAGCATAAAAAACTCATATATTAATAATAAGAAAGCAAACAATCCAATTAAAATTGGCAAAAGATTTGAATAAACAAGTCTCAGAATATACACATGGCCGCCAAGCATATGAAAGGATGCTCAACGTGAGTAGTTACAGGAAAATGCAAAGATGCAAATTAAAACTACAATGAGACACAAATACAGATCCATTTGAATGGCTACAATTAGAGAAACCAACAAACCTGGCCATACTACATGCTGACGAGCGTGTGAGATACCAGAGCTTTCATCCATGGCAGGTAGGCATGTAGCGTGGTTCAAGTACACTGGAAAACAATTTGACAGTTTCTTAGAAGGCAAGCATACACTCATCATTTGACCCAGCAACTCAGCTCCTAGGTATTTAATCAAAACTTATGCACAGGTGCTTCCCCGGTGGTCCAGTGATCAAGGCGTTCTTTCCAATGCAGGGGATGCGAGTGGGATCCTTGGTCAAGAACCTAAAATCCCCCATGCCTCATGGACAAAAACCCCAAACATAGAAGCAATATTGTAACAAATTGAATAAAGACTTTAAAATCTGTGCACATTAAAAAAAATCTTTAAAAAAAAATACATCCACACAAAGATTTGTCCACACCACTCTAGTTCATCATCACTAACACTAGAAACAACTCCAAAATCCATCAACAGGTGAATAGGTAGACTGCAGTGTGGTCATACAATGGATTACCATTCGGACAAAAAGAATGACTGACCACTACATGCAAATACATGAATGAACTTCAGAAACATGCTGAACAGAAGTAGCCAGGCAGAAAAGAGCACGTCCTACGCTGTTATACCAGGTTTAGAGCAAGAAAAACCAGTTTATGATGATAGTAAACAGATCAGTGGCTACCAGTTGCTAAGGGTGCTTGAGAAGAGGTGTTGGAAATATTCTGTGCCCTGACTGTGATGCTAACCCCACAACCATATGGATTTGTCAAAACTCATGGCACTGTACAGGCAGGGTGAATTTTATTGTATGAGCAATATACCAAACAGCTATATTCCAGTATAAAATAAAAAGTTTAAAAAAGAAAAATCAGACATATAGAAATCATTAATATGTATGTATTGTAAAAAAAAATACACCTCAATAAAGCTGATATTAAACATTGAAACAAGAAAAGAAATAAAACATGATTTCCCAGTGGTTTAGACCCCAAGCTGTGGAACTCCTTCGCCTGGCTCTGGTCCCTGCTCCACCATCTACACGATATGTCACCCTGATCAGGTCACTTTACTTTCTTGTGCATCAGATGTCTCCTTGACAAAATAGGAATAATAAGACTGTGCTATACTGCTGCCGCTGCTGCTAAGTCGCTTCAGTCGTGTCCAACTCTGGGCGACCCCATGGACTGCAGCCTTCCAGGCTCCTCCACCCATGGGATTTTCCAGGCAAGAGTACTGGAGTGGGGTGTCATTGCTTTCTCCAATACTATACTGTGATCATGACCACATACTCATTTCATTGATGAAGTTAAGCTTGAGTGAGTGAGTGAAGTCGCTCAGTCATGTCCAACTCTTGGTGACCCCCATGGACTGTAGGCTACCAGGCTCCTCCCTCCATGGGATTCTCCAGGCAAGAGTACTGGAGTGGGTTGCCATTTCCTTCTCCAGGGGATCTTCCCGACCCAGGGATCGAACCCTGGTCTCCCGCATTCCAGGCAAACGCTTTAACCTCTGAGCCACCAGGGAAGCCCAGCCATAAAAAAGAACGAAATAACGTCATTTGCGGCAATTTGGATGCAACTAGATTATAACTTGGATTGAAACTAGAGATTATCATACTAAATGAACTAAGTTAGAAAGAGAAAGACAAATACCAAATGATATCACTTATATATGGAATCTAAAATATGACGTAAATGAACCTATCTATGAGACAAAACCAGAATCACAGACATAGGGAATAGATTGGTGGTTGCCAAGGGGGAGGGATGGAGTGGGAGGTTGGGATTAGCAGATGTGAACTATTATATATAGGCTGGCTAATGTAGGATATATACAGGATAACAAGGTCTTACTGTGTAGTACAGAGAACTATATTCAATATTCTGTGAGAAATCATAAATGGAAGAGAATATTTTAAAAAGGAATCTGTATGTATATATGTATGGAAAGCTGAATCACTTTGGTGTACAGCAGTGATTAACACAACACTGTAAATCAACTATACTTCATTTTGAAAAAGAAACAATTTTTAAAATTAAAAAAAAATTATTGTCTTTCTATAAATGAAAAAAAAAAGTATCTATCTCAGAGTGTCATTTTAAGGACTGAATAAATGGTTAGCACAGTGACTAACACATAGTAGGGACTCAGGAAATATTAGCTAAATATGTATATAAATATATATATATATTCCAACTTCCCCAGAATGTACAATGTAGATAAATTATTACAGAAAAATGCCTAGACGGAAGTACACTAATATATCGAGCGGTTATTTCAGAATGGTGAAACTGTGGGTGATTCAAAAAATCTGGTTAAAGATTGTACGGTAAATAGGCATATATTTTCTAATCACAATGGAGACTGTAAAGAAAGGTAAAAGCTTTGGGCTGTGGCACCCCACTCCAGTAGTCTTGCTTGGAAAATCCCATGGATGGAGGAGCCTGGTAGGCTGCAGTCCATGGGGTCGCTAGGAGTTGGACAGGACTGAGCGACTTCACTTTCACTTTTCACTTTCATGCACTGGAGAAGGAAATGGCAACCCACTCCAGTGTTCTTGCCTGGAGAATCCCAGGGACTGGGGAGCCTGGTGGGCTGCCGTCCATGGGGTTGCACAGAGTCGGACACACTGAAGTGACTTAGCAAGTCCAAGGAGACTGAAAAACTAAAGTACAGTTTGCATGCTGGGCATGCTTTGACACCAATAGACATCCAGGGGGCCTCAAGTGGCCTAAACTGTGTTACTGCTTACAATGGAGCTGGGGAGCCAGCAAAGTGAATGAAGACGCCAAGTCCCAGTGTAGGGAAATGCAGCTGAGTTTTGCGTGTTGACTATGAGCCCTTCTACTTTGCTGCGTTCATTCATTAAACTTTTAACAATAGGGTGAGGGGATCTTTGGGCTCCCCTGGTGGCTCAGCTGCAAAGAATCGGCCTGCAACCCGGGAGACACAGGAGATATGGGTTCGATCCCTGGGTCGGGAATTGCCTGGAGAATCCCATGGGCAGAGGAGCCTGGTGGGTTATGGTCCATTGGGGTCACAAAGAGTTGAACACGACTGAAGCGACTTAGCACACAAGCACAGGGAAAATTTTAGAGACTTCTACATATAAGATCATATCATATATGTATGATATAATTCATATATATATGTATTTCCTGACATGAAAAAAAAGTTTTAAATACAATATAAACTTTAGTTTTTTCCTGAGTGATTTATGAATAAGTTGCCAGTATATTGCCTCTTTACCTCCAGATACTTTACTGTGTGTTTTGTGCAAATAAGAACATTCTCCACTATATACATGGTAAGACAGAGATGAAACCAGGAAATTAACACAGATGAATCGTTACCATCTACTGCTCAGAACCCAACCACTTTTGTGGTTGTGCCAGTAAAATGGCTTTCTTTTCACTCTATTTTCTGAAATTTGTACCATATTGGTATGTTACCTACAAACATTTTAAAATGTTCAATAACGACATGAAAACACATACATAAAATAAAAATTAATTCACTTAACAATGAGCCCTGGAGTCCCAGTGGACACCAGACTGGTCTCCGCAGGGAACCCGTTATTCCACTGTCCCCCAGAAACACACTCAGAAGGGCCGGCCATGGGGATAGGCAGCTGCAGTTGGAGGTTTGCAAAGTGCAGGATAAGTTCCGGTCATGAAAGGGCTAGAACTGGCGCCCGGGGTTGGTGGTCCCACAGGATTTTGCACCCCTCTTCAAGGTGCTTGTGTAAGTCGTTTCAGTCGTGTCCGACTCTTTGCGACCCTATGGACTGTAGCCCTCCAGGCTCCTCTGTCCATGAGATTCTCCAGGTAAGAATACTGCAGTGGGTTGCCGTTTCCCTTCTCGAGGGGCTCGTCCCCGCCCCAAGATTGCGATGTGGGCAGCAGCCAGGAGGGGGCAGCATGTCACTGGCTTCGCAAGGTTCTAGGCTGAGACACATCCAGCTAGGGGAGCGGCTCTGGACTTTTCCAGCTCTTGGTATGCGGTGCACGCTCCCTCCAACCTCTATCAACTGCTTGAGACTCTCCGCCGCTGCGAGCACCTCAGAGAGGATGCGGGAGTCGGCGGGGTGGGGGGCGCTCCCGTGGTATGGGCTTCTCTCCCCACAGTAGCCAGAAAATCCCCACCTGGCACTCGGGGCTGACTTGGCTTCTGAGTGTACCCCGCTCCCCGTCCCCACTCCAGGATCCCTGGGGGAAGGGGCAGTTCAGGACCATCAGGCGAGCCGAGGAGGCAGTGTGAGAACAGCGCCCTAGACGGCAGCAGGGACCCAGGAGCCGGCACTTCGCGTTCCGGGCCCCGCCAGTGCGCGTCTGCCTCCGGGCGCGAACTGGGGGAGACTGTCCCATCTCGGGGCAACGCCCTGAGATCCCAACGCCCGGATCCCTTCCAAGCCTGAACCCGACCCAGCGGAAGGCTGGAAAGCCTGGGGAGCCAGGAAGCGGGGGCAACTGCACAGAGAGGCCGAGATTCACACTTCATCTCCGCGAGACTGGGGTCTCCAAGGGACCTGTTTGCAGGCTGACCAACCTGGGGGGTGGGGGGTGGCTGTTGTACCCTCAGAGGGGACGTCAAGGGTGGGCTTAGTAGTAATGCGTACTCAGACTCTTTGCAACCCCATGGACCGTAGCCCGCCAGGCTCCTCAGTGCATGAGATTTCCCAGGCAAGAATATTGGAGTGGGTTGCCATTTCCTCCTCCAGATCTTCCAGACCCAGGGATCGAACCCGTGTCTCCTGCATCTCCTGCACTGGCAGGCGGGTTCTTTACCACTGAGTCACCTGGGAAACCCAAGGGAGGGTTTCAGTTCAGTTCAGTCGCTCAGTCGTGTCCAACTCTTTGCGACCCCATGGACTGCCGCACGCCAGACTTCCCTGTCCATCACCAACTCCCGGAGCCTACTCAAACTCATGTCCATCGCTTTGGTGAGCGCTTGGGCTCCTCCAGACTCCCTCAGTCAACTCCACCGCATTATCACTTGGCTCCTCCGTGAAGTGCAGCAGGAAGGCGAGTCAGAGCCCCACTCCCACCCTCTACAAGCCTCCAGGAACAGAAATTGCCCTCGGAGATTCAGGGTCGACCCACCTGGGCCACTTTGTGACCATTAGCCGTGGTCTTTACCTCTCTTCCCTGATAGCTCAGTTAAAGAATCCCCCTGCAATGCAGGAGACCCCAGTTCGATCCCTGGGTTGGGAAGATCCCCTGAAGAAGGGAAATGCTCCCCACTAGTATTCTGGCCTGGAGAATTCCTTGGACTGTATAGTGCATGGGGACGCAAAGAGTCGGACACAACTGAGCGACTTTAACTTCACCTCTCTGAACCTGCTACGCTCGTCTGTATGAAGGAGACACTGACACAGGGCGGCCCACAGATGAGCGACTAACGACTTTATTTGCCATCCAAGACCCCTGCCCCCGGTCTCCGCCCGCCCTCCTGGGAAGGCTCAGAAGATCTTCACCAACTCCAGCTGCAGGTCCCCGCCCACCTCCAACGCGCGCACGCGCCCTGGCGGGATCCGGTACCGGAAGTGGTGATATTCAGAATCTGCTATCACCGCCTGCAGGGGCGAGGAGACGCTGCTTAAGGTTCCCCAGGCCAACTGCGGGGTTATTCCCGGCTCGTACCCACGCGGCTTGACCTGGGCATGCACGCAAGCCCCCACTGAGAAAGACGTCTATTATTCAATGAAACCTCTTGTCATGAGGATTAAATGAGTTCATTGTTGACACCTGAGTGCTTTTTAAGCTTTGGCAGTGGATGCAGTTGCCAGGATTCCTGGATGCATCGCCTTCCTCAGACGCACAGAAAGTGAAGAACAGCCCGGGTAGTGGAGGGTCTTCAGTGACCACCCCCGGCTGGGACTTATTCGGGGTCCTGTCTTCCAAGTAGTCCATTCCCCTGTCCCAGAACTGCTACCTCAGACGCCAGTGGACAGGGAACAAGATAGAGGATGTCCACATCTTCCGGCTGGACTCCCACCCTTTGAGCACTTGGCTCTCACTCTCTCGTCCTTGCTACCCACACATGCCTGCCCTCTGACACTACTGCGCTTGTGCCAGGGGAGGTGAGGAACTGGGGAGGCCCTGCCCACCTTGGCCACGCCTTTGCTCCCAACCTCTGCCAAGGGCCTTCCTGGCCTTGCCAAGGGAAGAGACGTGGGTGTCGGAGCCCACCCTGTGGAAGAGACGCACCTTGAAGCCGTCTTCGGTGGCAATGAGGAGGACGTCGAAGGGCTGCCCTCGCTGGAAGGGAATGCCTGAGCCCCGCTCCTCTGCACCCCAGGTGCCGCGCTCCAGGGTGTTGAAGACCACCGTGGACTCGTCCAGGCGGGGGTTGAAATGCAGGGCGGCATCACTGCCTGGTTCCTCACTGCACAGCAGGTTCACGTAGAACCTGGCAGGTGGTGGAGAAGAAGAACATTGGATAGAGGAGTTACCCTTTGCTGGAGCACATCCTTATTTATAGGAACCTGAGAGTCACACACCAGGGAAAGAGGGGAGATGGACTGGAGGCCATGGACACACATCCACCTAGACCAGGGCCTGGGTCCCCCTCATTTCCAGAGTCTGGGAGATGCCAAGGACTCAGGTCCTGAAGACCAGGGTGCTCCCAGTTCCCAGAGGGCTGGGACAAAATCAGGGACCCCCAAATTCCCAGGCACTGTAGATTCTCAGAAATCTTGAAGATCTCCACCCAGGAAGCCCTAGGATTGATTGCCTAGGCCTCCTACATGCCCAGGGCACCTCTGACTCACAGGTTATATTTCCAGAGTGACTGTGGACTTGGACTTGTCATGAGATTGCCCTGGAACCCCCAGATTCTTTGATGTAGGGTCCCCACCTGCACAGTCATGGGACAGATAAGTGAAGACATCAGATTCTAGAAGGGCAGAAATAGCCTGGGGATTCCAAGATCCTGGTGGGCAAAGTTGGCCTGGGGCTTTGTTCTCTGGGCTGTAAAAGTGGGGTTCAGTGAGCCTGGAAACCTCCCACCCGTTACTGCTGAGGCTCGGGGGTCTCACCTGCCAGCCTTGTCGGGGACTAAACCACGAATTCTCAGCACGGTGCCCACTCGGATGCCCTCGGGCAGCGCGGTCTTGTGGGGGACGTTCTGCAGCAGCCAGAGTGGATCAGGGAGGCAGAGGAGAGGGACGAGTGGGTCAGCTGTGGGAGAACATGAGCAGGACCCAGAGCAGCAGAATCAGAGAGAAGAAAGGGCACAGAGACACGGGAAAGAGAGCCAGGGGCGCAGAGGAACACGGGGACTCAGCAGGCAGATACTCAGAGGGACAGAAAGATAGACAGCAGGGGGAACCAATGGGGGGAGGGGTGGGAGCATGGGGATGGATTGGGTGAGCCCAGAAACCACAGCCCAGAACATCCTGGCACACCGGGACACCCACTTTCTCCTTGAAACAGGAGCCCTCAGCCAAGCCCCAGCCCCTCCCCTCTGCCAGTGCAGCCTCAGGTCCAAACCCCTCAAGCCCCCACACCGAGAGTACTCACAAAGCTCCCGGCCATGGCTGCAACAGCGGGATGGCAGTGGCAGTGGGGGTATGGCTGCTGGGACCTTAAGTCAAAGCAGGGCGTGCCTGGCCCTGGTGACTCACCCTTTCCACACCCACCGCCCACACCTGGCACAGACCCTGGCCCTGGGGCCATGCTGGCCCAGCACCCTCTTTCCAGGGCCTCTGATGCCCCTGCCGTCCTGAGGGTTCCCAGGTGTACGGTCCCTCCCCTTTGAGTTAATAGTGATAGGAACAGTTAGCAATAATAACCATAACAGCACAGCATGGAAGGCTTGTTGAGACACCATCCCTCCAGCCCTACCTTCCTGCTGCCTGGTGGAGAGAGTAGACTCTCACATCCATTTCATCATGGAAAATCTGAGTCCTGAGAGGTGAAGCTGTGAGCTGAAACTCTTCGCCCTCTCTCCTAGGGCTAAGGATGTGTCTCCCCTGAAATTCCAGTTGATGCTTCTGTAATACAATAATAACCATGGCACCAGGATAATGATAGGAAAGGCCGCTAAGAGAGACAGGATATTCTGCCCAGTGGTCAAAGCTGTATCCTTGGTGCCTAATGCAGTGCCTGGCACACAGTAGGTGCTCAGTAAATGTGGATGAAAGAAAGAAGGAAAGGTATTGAGAAGTGCCACCGACAAAGCCTCGGGCTTGCCTAGCATGTGGGAGAGACCACCGATCTCCGACAGGCCACTGAGCATAGGGCCACTGATCACCCTTATCTGACAGACAAGGAAACTGAGGCTCAGAAAGGAGAAGCAGTTTGCCCAAGAAACACAGCTAAGCAGAACCATGTAGCCTGTGTGTCTGGCTTTCTTCATCTCCGGAAGCTCCTCTCTGGTTTTCTCTCCAGGGTGCCCTAGTCTCTCTGGCTGTCCTGTGTCTCTGTCCTCCCCTGTCTCTCTCACATGTTCCTGTCTATTTCTCTTTGAGTCTGTCTCCTTCCACCTCCTAGAATGGCCTTCTCTCTCCCACCTGGTGTTCAGGATAAGGGAAGGGAGTAGGGGGCAGAGGGGAAGGGTGTGTTAGGACCCACTCCCAACCCAGTCCAAGGAAGAAAAAAATGTGGGCCCCTCTGCCCAGGCCAAGTCCCCACAGCCCAAGGCTCCTGAAGGGGCATGCAGGTATGAAGGGTGGTGTGAGAGGGAGAATGTTGATAGAGGGTTCTGGAAGGCAGGGAGCAGGGCAGTGGGGAGCTGAGCAGAAACTCCTCCCAGAAGCACCAGCAGCCTACCACTCCAGTTCCATCTCCCCACCCTACCCACCCCTGTTGGTGCCCCACCCGGCAGAGGGAGAAAAGGCATGGGGCTGAGTCAGGAATGGAGCCTTTGGGTGGAGATGAGCAGAGTCAGAACCTGATCCACCGCCCTCAGCCTCCCAGCCTTCAGCCCCATCACTGCACAGCTGGTGCAGCTGGTGGGCGCAAGCGTCTCAGAGAGCAAGGGTGGGAAACTGCATTTGGTGGGGGCCACAGTCACCTCCATTTGGCAGAAGTGAAAGTGGGCTTGGAGAGGGCCAGCCTCTCCCCAAGGCCTCATGGAGAGGACGGGGCCAGGGGCTGGAGCTGATCTGTGTGCCAAGGACACCTACCTCATGGAGATCTTAAATAGAGAGAACAAGGACTTCCCTGGTTGATCCAATGGCTAAAACTGCACTTCTAATGCAGAGGGCCTGCGTTCGAGCCCTGGTCAGTGAACTAAGATCCCAGACGTGGCAGCTCAGCTGGGACACTGAAGTTAGGAAGCCTACACACTGCAACAAAGACCCAGCACACCCAAAATAAAACAAATAAAAGTATTTTTAAATCTGGAGAGGACTGCGGGGTTTGAGGTGATGACATCGACGTCTGTTCGGATGGAGAGTTTCCCAGAATGATGGGTTCTGTTATTCTGATCAGTAATCTTTTTGTATATGTCATTCTGTATATTGCTGTGTGTCCTGGTAGTTTATCTTTTCCTGATTTCTTCATTGTCTCTGGATATTTCTCCACATGCTGCCGACCTGCACGTCCAGGCTTGTTTTTGATGTCTGGTCAAATGAGGCGTTCGATCTGTTATCAGTTTGATTGCTGGTTCATTTCTCATAACTCAGATGTGGGATGCATTCTTATTCATCTGTGTTGATTATCTTCCATCAGTTTGAAAATAATGTACTTGGTTTCTTTTTTTTAAACTTCTAAATAAGTGGTGAATGTAGTTATTTCCCAATACTCTTTTGCTTTCCCAAGCTATATGCCACACTCATAAATCAGATCACCCAGGTTTCAACAGAATACTTCCATGAGTCTTTATGATGTACAGACCTGGGCAACCCCCACCCCCATCAAGGTTTATCTCCTGAAAAAGTCTGCTCCCCCCCACCTCAGGACACACTGTCATTCCTTAGTATTGAGCCAACATGTGCATTTGCCATGAAAATAAAGAGAAGGATGCCCAGCAGGTTGTGTGTGTCTCTCCTTCCACCTTCTGGAATCATCTCCTGCAGAAATAACTGGGGGAGGGCTTCCCTGGTGGTCCAGTGGTCGGTTAAGAATCTGCCTTGCAATGCAAGGGACCCTGGTTTGATCCCTGGTCCTGGAAGAGCCCCCGTGCCGTGGAGCAGCTAATCCACGGGCCGCAGCTACTGAGCCCACGCTCTAGGGCCCTTGTGCTTCAACTCCTGAAGCGTGTGTGCCTAAAGCCTGTCCTCCATAAAAGAGAAGCCACTGCAATGAGAAGCTGGCCACCACAGCTAGCGAGTAGCCCGCAGTCTCTGCAAACAGAGAAAGCCTGGGTGCAGCAATGAAGACCCACCACAGCCAGAAGATAAAATACATAAAAAGAAACAACCGGGGATATGTGTGCTACAACTACCAAGAGCTCTAGACCCCCCACTCTGCAACAAGAGAAGCCGGTGCAGCACAACTAGAGAAAGCCAGCACGCGGCAACGAAGACCCAGGTCAGGAGAAATAAAAAGAAACAACTGGGGCGAGAAGTAATACTAAGTGCCCCCACAGCGGTTCCAGGAATTGAAAATCCCAGGCTCTGTCAATGTCAGCTTCTTGGTGACTTTGGGTTGGTTTTCATATTCAGTGAAGATGTCCCAGGAGCTGGGGCTTAACCCACTGGGCTTGCAGGATTTTATTCCTGGACTGGGAATTGCCCTGGGCCCTCGACAGTGAAAGCTCTGAATCCTAACCACTGGACCACGAGGAAATGCCCCCAAATTGGACGTTTATTTTTAATTTATTTTTTAAAATGTATGTATTTACTTGCCTGAGTCACGTGTTAGTTGCGGCTTAGTTGCCCTGCTGCGTGTGGGATCCTAGTTCCCTGACCAGGGATCGATCCCATGTCCCCTGCACTAGAAAGCGGGTTCTGAACCACTGGCCTACCAGGAAAGTCCCCCATTCTAACCATTGTTTAAATGTACAGTTCAGTGGCCTTAAGTACATTCCCATGTTGTGCAACCCTTACCGCCAACATCTCCAGCACTTTTTCACCTTCCCCAACTGAAACTTGTACCCACTAAACACTCACTTTCTCTTCCCCTATCCCCAGCCCCTGACCACCACCATTCTACTTCCTGTCTCTGTGAATTTGGCTGCTCTGGGTACCTTGTGTAAGTGAAATCATACTTGCCCTCTGTGATCGATGAGCATTATATACACATAAAAGAGAAAGTCAGTTGTAAATACCTGTGTGTGTTGAAAGGTGACAGATATGTCACCCAAAATATGCCCTTTGGTATAAGGATTATTTTGAGCTTTCAGCACTTGAAAAAAAGCAAATACAGGAAGGTCATTCTAATCTCCACTCTTCTCCTGAAAACAGGAGATAAAAACTGCCAAGTGAAAGATGCTCTACTTGTACCTTAAGAAAGTAACAATTTTATCAGCAAGGTGAGACCTAGGGAGGCCTTGTTAAAATAATTCTTGTCTGGGACTTCCCTGGCAATCCAGTGGTTAAGACTCTGCACTCCCACTTCGGGGGAACTAAGATCATACATGGCCATTGCAGCCAAAAAAAAAAAGATTCCTATCTTCCTTTAGCCTCCCCACGTATTAGTTCAGTTGCTTTCCCACAATTCCTTTCATTGTTCTTAACTGGTAGGTGTAGCTGCTTCTTTGTGTTTATTTCCTTATGCGGGCTCCAGGACCATGTAAAACATTTAAATGTGTATTCATTTCTTCTGTGTTGATTTGGTATGTCAGTTTAATTCTCAGGCCTTGCTGAAAGAAAAAAAAAAAAAAAAAGGAAGATAAAGGCAAAAATTTGCCTACCCTACCGTACATAGACATACACTTGTTTTCCTGTATTCCCATCTGGTCCCCACAGAGGGCCTGGGAGCAGAGACATCTGAATGGCAGTGAGCACACTTGCACTCAGGCTTCCCTGGTGCCTCCAAGGGTAAAGAATCTGCCTCCAGTGCAGGAGATCTGAGTTTGATCCCTGGGTGGGGAAGATCCCCTGGAGAAGGGAGTGCTACCCACCCCAGTATTCTTGCTGGAGCATCCCATGGACAGAGGAGCCTGGCAGGCTACCGTCCACGGGGTCACAAAGAGTCAGACATGACTGAGCAACTAACACTTCCACTTTTCACACAGTGGCACCCAGATCTTGGTTCCTAAGGACCATATCTTTCTGTACTGAAGGAACTACTGTAGAAATGACTGCTTCCCAGGCTCAGACAGGGAGCATACAAGATGTGCTAGGAACGACTGATTGTGTCAGAGAAGAAGGAAGCGCTTGCAAACGGATGGGGCATCTGGGGCAGGTGTATGAACTCCCTTGAATCACTTGAAGGACTCCCACAGACTGAATCTGGGACCCTGAGATTCCTGAGTGATAACACCATGACTAGAATAGGAAGCCGTGAGCCCATACTGATGTCTTACTCTGTTAGGGCCGCTGTGACAGCCCTAGAGTATCATCGGCCACATGGCTTACAAACAACAGAAATTTATTTCTCGTGGTTCTGGTGGCTGAGAAGTCCAAGACCAAGGTGCCACTCTCATTACTGAGAGCCTGATTCCTGGTTCTCACCGGTCCCCCCACGACTAGAGGGTCAAGGCTCTCTCTAGGTCCCTTTATTTCTTTTTAGATTTTTATTTACTTTTTTTGGCCGTGCTGGGTCTTCGTTGCTACACGCGGGTTTTCTCTAGTTGTGCTGAGTGGGGCTGCTCTCCAGTTGCAGTGCGTGGGCCTCTCATTGCCGTGGCTTCTTTTTTTGTGGAGCACAGGCTCCAGGTGCACGCGCTTCAGTCATTGCAGCTCGAGAGTTTAGTCGCTTCCCGGTGTGTGGGATCTTCCCAGACTAGGGATTGACCCTGGGTCCCCTGCATTGGCAGGTGGATTTTTTTTTTTTTTTTAAGATTTATATTTATTTGGCTGTGCCGGATCTTAGTTTTGGCACATAGGATCTTTGGTCTTCGTCACGGCATGCAAAATCTTTAGTTGCGGTGTGTGGACTCTAGTTCCCTGACCCGGGATCAAAGCTGGGCCCTCTGCAGGGGGAGCATGGAGTCTTAACCACTGGACCATCAGGGATGACCCTCTGGGTCCCTTTATGAGAGACTCCCACTCATAAGGCCTCTCTCTCATGACCTGTGTGTATGAGTCGCTCAGTCGTATCTGACTCTTTGTGACCCCTGTCCATGGGATTCTCCTGGCAAGAATACTGGGGTGGGTTGCCATACCCTCTTCCAGGGGATCTTCAGGATCCAGGTATTGAACCTGGGTCTTTTCCTTGCAAGCAGATTTTTTACTGTCTGAGCTACCAGGGAAGCCCTTTATTTCCTCCTAAAGGCTCCACTTCCAAATGCCATGGCATTGGGGATTAGGTTTCAACATGGGGATTTGGGGGGGGGGGAACGTAAACATTCAGTCTGTAGCAGATGTGCACAAGGGAAGGACAGAAATGATAAACAATGGAATGAAGAATATCTGCATTAAGTTCTAAGTGCTTCCCCACGAAGTGTTTACTACTGACGAAAGACTGCAGGGTAACTTGATGGTGGAGAAACCTGGCAGGTCCTGCGAATCACATGCTCAGAGTCCGCATCACCAGTAACAGCATACCTGGAGGCTGTGAGCAGCTTCACAGGTGCACACAGTGAGGCTCTTGCCCCCCAAAATCTAACGACAAGGAAACATCAACCTGTAACCTCCTAACACGCCAAGGTCTTGAAAGACAAAGAAAGACTGAGGAACTGGTCCAGACTGAAGGGGACAGAAGCTAAGAAGGAGTGACAACCAAATCAGTGCCAGCTTCTGAACTGGGTCCTCTGCTACCAGCTACTCGGTGGCACCACAGGCAGAACTGGAATGGGGTCTGAAGGTCAGGTGGCAGTAGAGGCTCTAGGGTGAATCCCTGATGTTGGCAGGTGTGAGTGAGTGTCCTTGTTTCCCCCTCACACACACTCGCTAGCGTATTCAAGGGTGGAGGGGCTGTCTATTGGCAACGGATTTACATAGTCCTGTATTTGCAACTAATCTGTAAGTTTGCAATTGTTTCCAAATGTTTGAGTGATATCAAAATATAGGGAGTCTTCACAGACACAGAAAGCCAGTTTATAGTTACCAAAGGGAAAGGGAGAGAGAGGGATGAATTAGGAGTTTGGGGTTAACATACACCCTACTACATATAAGATAGGTAAACAAGGCTTCCCTAGTGGCCCAGTGGGAAGGAATCTGCCTGCCGATGCAGGGAGCACAGCTTCCGTCCCTGGTTTGGGGAAGCGTCCACACGCCAAGGGGCAACTAAGCCCATTTGCCACAACTACTGAGCCCGAGCTCTGGAGCCTGCGTGCTGCAACTGCTAAGCCTATGCGGCCTGGAGCCCATGTTCTGCAAAAGGAGAAGCCACTGCTGTGAGGAGGCTGAGCACCACAGCTACAGAGTCGCCCCCGCTCACCACAACCAGAGAAAACCCCTCTTACGGCAATGAAGACTCAGCACAGCCAAATAAATGAATACAATTACTTTTTAAAATAGGTGAACAACAAGGACCTACTGTATAGCACAGGGAACTGTGTTCAGTACCATGTAATGAACTCTAATGAAAAAGAATCTGAGAAAGAATTCATGTATATACATATTCAGGCAAGGGAAGTGACAGTGTTACTCGCTCGGCCATGTCTGATTCTTCTACGACCCCATGGACTGTAGCTCACCAGGCTCCTCTGTCCCTGGAATTCTCCAGGCAAGAATACTGGAGTGGGTAGCCATTCCCTTCTCCAGGGGATCTTCCTGAGCCAGGGATCGAACTCAGGTCTCCTGCATTGCAGGTGGGTTCATTACCATCTCAGCCACCAGGGAAGCTCTATATATTCATATATACACACACCTATATTTATCACTGAATCACTTTGCTGTAGACCTGAAACCAACACAACATTATAAATCAACTATCCTTCAATTTAAAAAGAAAAAAGATAATGAAACTTTAGTAGTCTGTAGTCCTTTTAAATGTCCCAGCACTGTTTTTAGAGATCATATTGTCAAGCAAAATTCGCAAGTATAAACCATAACTCAATTATATACTTTAAGTTGGAATCACAAGGCTGTTCAGTTAGGTATTTTAATATGCCAAAGTTCTTTAAAACTTTACACATACTTAATACATCAAAGTTAACATCTTACAAAAGAATCATTTTAGCCCACTAGGATGGCAACAGTAAAAAAGATAGATAATAACAAGTACAGGTAAGGACATGGAGAAAGGGATTTCCCTGATGGCCCAGTGGCTAAGACTCCGAGCTCCCAGTGCAAGGGGTCTGGGTTCAATGCCGTTCGATGCCTGGTCAGGGAACTGGATCCTGCATGCCGCAACTAAGACTTCACACAGCGGAATAAATAAGTCAATATTTCTTAAAGAAGGATATGGAGAAGCTGGAACCCTCTTAATTTGCTGGTGGGAATGTAAAATAGTGCAGCTATAGAAAACACTCCAGCAGTTCCCCAAAGATTAAATGTGAACTTACCCAGTGACCAACAACCCCATTCCTTGGTTGTTTTTCCTTTCTTGGTATATACCCAAGAAAAATGGTAACATATATCCACACAAAAACTTACATATTGGGAATTCCCCGGTAGCCCAGTGGTTCAGACTCTGCTGGACTTTCACTGCTGGAGCCTCAGTTCAATTCCAGGTCAGGGGTAACTGGAGGGGGTAGCCATTCCCTTCTCCAGATCTTCCTTCCTGACCAAGGAATCAAACCCGGATCTCCATACTGTAGGCAAATTCTCTACCATCTGAGACACCAGGGACGTTCTGACAATAACAAAGTGCATTACAAAAGTCTGATCATGAAGTCAGGCAAGACAAGAAATGTGCAGACCATAATCTGCTGTCATTTGAATATCTACAGGCATTGTGGCCCTGGTAGGCAAGAAAACTAGGGAAGGGGGACTTCCCTTTTCCTGGTGTCCCAGTGGCTAAGACTCCATGCTCCCATTGCAGGGAACCCAGGTCTGATCCCTGCTTGGGTAACTAAGATCCCACATGCCACAGAGCAGCTAAGACCTGATGCAGCCAAATATATATCTATTTAAAGGAGGGCTTCCCTGGTGGCTCAGTGGTAAAGAATCCACCTGCCAATGCAGGAGGCATGGGTTCTGTCCCTGGTCTGGGAAGATGGCATATGCTACAGAGCACCTAAGCCTGTGCACCGCAACTACTGAGCCTGTGCTCTAGAGCCCTGGAGCCGAAACTGCTGAGTCCACATACCCGAGAGCCCACACTCTGCAACAAGAGAAGCCACCGCAACGAGAAGGCCACGCACTGCGACTAGAGAAAGCCCTCGCAGCAACGAAGACCCAGCAGAGCCAGAAATAAATAAATAAAAATTTACATAGATATGTAAAAGTTTGAGAAATGTGATGAATTGTAGTTTCCAAAGATGGCCACAAGACTATCTCATGTCCCACAGGCTTTTCTATGATATACAACTTGGCCAACTTTCCCACGGAGGGGGGATGGGTATCCTACAGCACCTCTGCTTGGGTCAGGGTGGGCTTCTGACTCATTTCAACCAATGGAGTACAGCAGAAGTGAGACTGTGTCAGGAAAGGTTGCCATCCTGTCACCTGGGATGGTCCTTTTGGAACCCTGAGCTGCTATGTGAGCAGCCATATTATGAGGAAGGGCAAGCCATCCAGAAATTGTTCATGTCCACCGGTCCATGCAGCTGAGATCCCGGTCAACCACCAGCATTGACTAACAGATGGACTTTTGAGTGAATAAGCCTCCAGATGATCCAGCACCAAGCTTTCACATCAACCCCAACCACTGAGTCTTCCCAGCTAAGGCCCCCGACATTGAGAAGCAGAAACAAGCTGTCCCTACTATACCCTGTTTGAACTCCTCACTCACAGGATCCCTGAGCAAAAGGAAATGGTATTTTAAGGTTCTAGGTTGGAGTGATGTGCTAACCAGCAATAGTGTATAATGTGACTCCCTTCCTGAACCCCACTAGCAGCAGCCACTCCAGTGCAAACGGCATATCCTGGTGTGTATCACACAGCTCTAGGCACTTTATCGACATTCACCATTTAGCTTCTCACTCTCATCTTATCTCTGCAGTAGGGACCGCTGTTACCCCCGGTTTACCAACATAAAGAGAAAAGCAACTGTCTTCAGTTCACGTAGTCAGGAGATGCCGAACCAAAAAAAAAAAAAAAAGATCTCAGACTTCTGGCTCTAAACCATTATGTTTAAAGGATTTTTAGAAAATATTTTAATTAATTAATTTGGCTGTGCTGGGTCTTAATTGCAGTACACAGGATCTAGTTCCCTGACCAGGGATTGAACCAGGAACCCCTGCGTTGGGAGCACAGGGTCTTAGCCACTGGACCACCATGGCAGTCCCTAAAGGATTTTTTAAAGGTGTAAACCCTCAGAGACAAAGAAAAGGAGAGAGAAGACAAATTTAGGTACTGAATATATGGTAACTTAGTAGACCCCAGAAATTGAATCCTAGGCTGGAGTTGAAAAAGTAGAGAAGAAACTTATTAATTCAGAACTGCAGAACAGCCCAGCCCAAGAATCCATGGCACCAGGTGCTTCTCCAGGACTAAAAATGTGAGGCTGAGAAGTGACAGCTGTGCACAAAGACAGCTACCTGGGAGCTTCAACCACCTTTCCACCGAGGAGGAAATAGAGGACTGGAGTGAAGGCAAGTTTCGGGAAAAATCTCCAAGAAAGTGAAACTGATGGAAAATGCGGTGCATCTGAAAGTACTGAAGGCTTCCCCTGTGGCTCAGAGGTAAAGAATTCGCCTGCAGTGAAGGAGATGCAGGAGACATGGGTTCGATCCCTGGGTCAGGAAGATCCCCTGGAGGAGGAAATGGCAACCCACTCCAGTATTCTTGCCTGGAAAACTCCATGGACACAGAAGCCTGATGGGCTACAGCCCATGGGGTCACAGAGTCAGACACAATTGAGCACGCATGCACAGAGAAAGCTAAACAAATACAAAACAAGATGATTTGTAATTCCAGGGAGAACATAGAGTTATACACAGAGGAGAACCTTCACAGATACACGACATGGCTGGCTGGAGAATTGTGTCAACAGACTCACATGAATGAGAACACTGAACACTGCTCTAGCCGCGGTGGCTTTATAAGTCTGCTGGTAAATGGTAAGAGGGCACGTGAACTCAGCAGTAGGGAGGAGGCGAGGAGATGCAAGAGAGCTACAGCCTCTTTCTCTTTGTGTGCGCCCGTTCAGTCGCTTTAGTGGTGTCCGACTCTTGTCGAGCCCGTGGACTGAAGCCCACCAGGCTTCTCTGTTCGTGGGATTTCCCAGGCAAGAATACTGGAGTGGGTTGCCATTTCCTCCCCAGGGGATCTTCTCAACCCAGGGATTAAACCAGTGTCACCTGTGGCACCTGAGTGGGAGTCCAAATATAATATCAATAAGTTATTATCAATAATAATATCAATATATTTTCCCTACAGAAAATCCAGAAGGAGCAATAAATAGATTATTTATTTATAATCTATTATAAATAATGGATGGACCTAGGGAGTGATATACAAAATGAAGTAAGAAAGAGAAAAACAAGCACCATACATTAGCACATAGACGAGGAATCTAGCAAAACGGTACAGATGAACCTACTTGCAAAGCAGGAATAGAGACACAGATGTAGAGAACAAAGGTATGGACACCAAGTGGGCAAAGGGAGGGTGGAATGAACTGAGAGATTGGGACGGACATGTATACACTATTGATACTATGTATAAAACAGATGACTCATGAAAACCTACTGCATAGCGCAGGAAACTCTACTCAGTGCTCTGGTGATCTAAATGGGAAGGAAATCCAAAAAAGAGGGGCTATACATAAACATACAGCTGATTCACTATGCTGTATAGCAGACACTAAGACAACATTTTAAAGCAACTAAATTCCGATAAAAATACATAAGTAAATAAAGCAGCAATTGGCACACGTCATATTAATATCCATTCAAATCATGTAAACATTAAAAAAAATTTTAAATCTTTAAAAGGAAACAAAGAGGCAGGTTTCACCAGGTTAGCTGAAAGGTTAGCTGAAAGCTTTTGGAGGTAGTCCGGCTTCTCTGAGGATGCTCAGGCTTCCTAGGGAGGGTAAGTGCAGGTGGCCCAGATGATCCCAGCCTCTAGCACTAGAGGTTGCCCAGACATCATGGACTAAGACAAGCCATTCCCATGTGCCCCATCCAGACTCTTGACCTACAGCAGCCATGAGCCCCACCCCCAGTGGTCATCTGAAGCTGCAAGGCTTTGGGGCAATCAGCTTCACAACCAAAGTCACTGGAACAGCCACACTGCCATCCTGGATTGAGTCAAGAGTCTTTGACTAAGAAAGAAAGTGATAGGAATTCCCTGGAGGTCCAGTGATTAAGACTCGGAGCTTTGACTGTGGAGACTGTGCAGGGTGCCAAAAAGAGAAAGAAATAACTAAGGAAGGGAGGGAGGAAGTAAGGAAGAAAGAAAGAATGAAAGATAATGAATAGTGGATGGTCAACAGTGCTCCCTGCTACAGTCGACCCCTTTGGCCACGATGAGATTCAAATGTACTGTTCTCCTACCCAGACCATTCACCTCCCTGTCTTAGAGCAGACAAGTTTAAGCTCCGTGTCCAACACAGAGTCCAGGATTTTGATGGAAGATATATTCCTCTTTGACAAGCCCAGCTGAGTCTGGGCCCAGACACCCAATACACTAAGGTGGGAGAAGCTTCTTATTCAGAAACAGGAGAGCGTGGAAACTTGTAGCAGACACTGGCCCATGGCATAGGTCAAGCCCACTGGACATGAAGACCAAAGGCTGGCCCTGGCTCCGCCTCCAGGGAGGTTCTTCTTGTCTCCATTGCTCTCCAAGTCCTCATCTGGGGATATTCAATGTGAATATGCTTGTGTGTGTGTGTGTGTGTGTGTGTGTGTGTGTGTGTGTGTGTGTTCAGTCGTGTCCAAATCTTCGTAGCCTCATGGACTATAGCCCACCAGGTTCCTCTGTCCTTGGAATTTTCCAGGCAAGAATACAGGAGTGGTTTACTACTTTCTACTCCAGGAGATCTTCCCTACCTGGGGATGGAACCCATGTCTCTTGCATCTCCTGCATTGGCGGGGGGATTCTCTACCATTAGTGCCACTGAACTGTACATTCATTTTTTTAATTTTTATTCTTCCACCCCTGCACGCCTGGCATGTGAGATCTTAGTTCCCCTGACCAGGGATAGAACCTGCATCCTAGGCACTGGGAGTGTGGAGTCTTATTTGCTAGACCACCAGGGAAAGTCCAAACGGTACCTTTAAAAAGCCGTTAATGACTCAGGAAACTCAAACTGAGGCTTGGTAACAACCTGGAGGAGTGGGATTGGGAGGGAGGTGGGAGGGATGTTCAAGTGGTTTTCACAGGTAAACCTATGGTGATTCATGCTGATGCTTGGTAGAAGCCAATACAATACTGTAAAGCAATTATCCTTCAGTTAAAAATAAATAAACTTTAAAAAAATGGTTGAAAGGGACTTTCCTGGTTGAGACTTTACCTTCCAATGCAGGGGGTGCTGGTTCAATCCCTAGTTGGGAAACTAAGATCCTGCAAGCCTAGCAGCCAAAAAAAAAAAAAAAGATAAATCCCATGGTTTTCTATTTTAACAGAATTTTTTTTAAAAATTGAAAGAACCCTCTTCAAAAAAGCCCTCCAACTCATGAAATCATTAGTTCAAAAGGACACCTCAAATTCCAGTTCAGCACCATGGTGCATTTCTTTGGTCCAAATCTGTACCTGCCTCCATCCATGACACCCGCAGGGCATTTCCTCCCCCCGACTCTCATCCGGCTGCCCCCTTGCCCTGCATGGACACCTCCTCCCAGGTGGGGTTGGGCTCCTCCCTTTACTCTTATCCCGAGGGTCAGCCTCTACTGAGCACTCTTCTCAGGGTTCCTTTTGATATCCCAGCTGATCCAGCCCTAGGGGAGCAGTGCCCCTCAGTCCCCTCCCCCTCCAACTATGACTGAAAATTCTCCTCCTTAGCAAGTGATTGGATTGGTACAACTTACTATCTTTATAATTAAAACTAAAAGGTATCCAATGGACTTAACTGCTTAAGGAAGAGTCAGATTTGGGAGCATTCCCTTCATTCCCCGGGGGCCCGGTGATTAAGACTTGGTGTTTTCACTGCCGAGGGTCTGAGGTCAGTTTCTGGTGGTGGAATAAGATCCTGCAAGCCAAGCATGGCAGGGCTTTAATCAGATTCTGAAAATGTGTCACTTTCCTCATTGGTTAACTAATTTACAAAACCAAAGCAGCCCCTGAATTATCTTCACTGAATATGAAAACTGACCTAAAGTCATCAAGAAGCTTACATGGACAGAGCCTGGGATTGTCAATTGCTACAACCACCATGCATGCAATTAATATTTTTTTTTGCCCCAGTTATTTCTGAAGGAGAGGAAAGTCAGCATGCTCGGCCCGCTGGGCATCCATTTAAAAAAAAAAAATTCTTTCCATTAAAAAAAAATTTTATTTTCATGGCAAATGAACAAGTTGGCTCCTAACTGCTGAGGAATGACACTGTCCTGGGGCAGGTGGAGGGGGTCAAGCTGCCTTGATTAAACCTTAATTGGGGTGGTGGCTGCCCAGGTCTGTATATTGTCAAGACTCAGGGAAGTATTCTGTTAAAATCTGGATAATTTATGAATGTGACATACAGCTTGGGAAAACAAAAAGAGTCTTGGGAAATAAACACATTCACCACTTATCTGAAGTGAAGTGAAGTTGCTCAGTTGTGTCCAACTCTTTGGACCCCTGGTAGAACTGTAGCCTACCAGGCTTCTCTGTCCATGGGATTTTCCAGGCAAGAGCACTGGAGTGGATTGCCATTTCCTTCTCCAGGGGATCTTCCCAACCCAGGGATTGAACCTGGGCCTCCCATATTGCAGGCAGACACTTTACCACCTGAGCCACCAGGGAAGCCCAGCTTATTTAGAAGTGAAAAAAAAAAAAAAAAAAAGTGCTACCAAGTGTATTATTCCAGAACTGACAGAAGATAACATAAATGATTAAGAATGCATCCAGGGTGCCCATATCTGAGTTATGAGAAATGAACCAGCAATCAAACTGATAACAGATTGAATGCAAATATCTGACCAAACATCAGAAACAAGTCTGGACGTACAGGTTGGCAGCATGTGAAGAAACAGCCAGAGACAATGAAGAAACCAAGACAAAGATGAGCTAGTGGGATACACAGCAATGGATGGAAGGAGGCCTGCAAAGGGGACACGACTATGGATCAGAGTAACAGAACCCATCATTCTGGGAAACTCTCCACCCGAATAGATGCTGGTGTTACCACCTCAAACCCTACTATTCTAATTAAAATCACGATGTGGGGTGTCCTTGGCACACAGACCATGAGGCCTTGGAGAAAGGCTGGCTCTCTCTAAGCCCATTTTGTTCTCTGCCAAATGCGGGTGCCTGCAGCCCCCACCTAAATGCAGCTGCCCACCCTCCCTATCTGAGACGCTTGCCACGCCCCCACCCCCAGCTGTACCAACTGTGTGGTGATGGGGCTGGAGGGAGGCTGGCAGGCCTGAGAGGCTGAGGGCGGTAGACCAACTTCTGAGTTGTCTTGTCTCCACCCAAAGCCTCCATTCCTGGCTCGGCCCCAGGCCTCTTCTCCCTCTGCTGGGTGGGGTACCAACTGGGAGGGTGGGTGGGGTGGGGAGAGGGACACGGAGTTGTGGGCTGCTAAGCTGCTAGGAGTCGGACACGACTGAGCGATTTCACTTTTCACTTTCATGCATTGCAGAAGGAAATGGCAACCCACTCCAGTGTTCTTGCCTGGAGAATCCCAGGGACGAGGGAGCCTGGTGGGCTGCCATCTATGGGTCGCACAGAGTCGGACACAACTGAAGCGACTTAGCAGCAGCAGCAGCAGCAGCAAGCTGCTAGGAGGGGTTTCTGCTCGCTCCCCCCTTCTCCTGTTCCCTGCCTTCCAGAACCTAATCTCGGGCAGCAGCGGCTTGGATCGGGGCTTGGGTTCCCAGCCAGAGACGGAGGCTGAGTTGTGGCGGTGAGGCCACCAGATCCTAGCGATGAGACCAGTGGTCAGGGACAAGGGCCCTGGCCCTTCGACTTTGCAGAAAAGAATTTCCACAAAGATGGAAGTAGTGAAGCAAGTAAAGTGTTTATTAAGAGGAAGAGTAAGGCATGTGTGGAAGGACCATGGGCAGACTCAGAGGGAAAGTCCCTGAGTGGACCCACATTGCATTTTAAGTCACTTATATGGGGCATTTCTGCCAGTTCTCCTTTGGCCAATCATTTTGATTTGCCTGGTTCACAATCCATATTTGGTAATCTCAGGATCCTTTAATCTGTGCACACACATCTCTTGGTCAAGATGGATCCTACCACAAAGGCTTCTGGGAAGAGCATCCCTTGACATTGCTCCCCCATTGTCCTGCAAGGACCCTTTTCTGTGCACATGTGATCGGGGAGGTCTCCTGACTTCAGAAACGAGAAATTTCTGGTCTGAGCAGAGTCCAGCTTCCTCCCTTTATTGTCCTGCTATTCTCGTCTTGGAGTTTCGGTCAATAGAGAATGACTCTCCAATTGCTTTACCCTAGGGGGACCCATCTGCCTCTGGCCTCAAACCCTTTCCAGGATTTTCTTTCTCACCCCACCCTTCATACCTGTGTTCCCTTCCTGGAGTCTTGGGCTGCGGGAACTGGAAAAGGACCTGGGGTTCCCACTTTTTTATCTCCTTTGACCTGAGTCTGGGTGGTCCTCTTCCCCCTCCCCCATCCCTGGTCCTGAACACCAGGTGGGAGAGAAGAAGCAATTTTGGAAGGAGAGAGGCTCAAAGAAGAGAAACAGACAGGCACACGTGAGAGAGAGTCAGAGACGGGGGAGACTGAGACACACGGCAGCCAGAGACACAGGGGGTCTAGGGCATCGTGCAGACAGAATAAACCAGAGAGGAGCTTCCAGAGATGAAGAAAGCCAGACACGCAGGCTACATGGTTCTGCTTAGCTGTGTTTCTCAGGCAAACTGCTTCTCCTTTCTGAGCCTCAGTTTCCTTGTCTGTCAGATAAGGGTGATCACTGGCCTTATGCTCATGGCCTGTCGGAGATCGGTGGTCTCTCCCACATGCTAGGCAAGCCCGAGGCTTCGTCAGTGGCACTTCTCATTATCTTTCCTTCCTTCTTTCATCCACATTTACTGAGCACCTACTGTGTGCCAGGCACTGCACTAGGCACCAAGGATGCAGCTTTGACCACTGGGCAGAATATCCTGTCTCTCTTAGCTGCCTTTCCTATCATTATCCTGGTGCCATGGTTATTATTATTACAGAAGCATCAACTGGAATTTCAGGGGAGACCCATCCTTAGCCCTAGGCAGCAGGTCCTAACCAGAGAGAGAGGGTGCAGAGTTTCAGCTCACAGCTTCACCTCTCAGGACTCAGGTTTTCCATGATGAAATAGATGTGAGAGCCTTCTCTCTCCACCAGGCAACAGGAAGGTAGGGCTGGAGGGATGGTGTCTCAACAAGCCTTCCATGCTGTGCTGTTATGGTTATTATTGCTAACTGTTCCTATCACTATTAACTCAAAGGGGAGGGACCATACACCTGGGAACCCTCAGGACGGCAGGGGCATCAGAGGCCCTGGAAAGAGGGTGCTGGGCCAGCATGGCCCCAGGGCCAGGGTCTGTGCCAGGTGTGGGTGGTGGGTGTGGAAAGGGTGAGTCACCAGGGCCAGGCACGCCCTGCTTTGACTTAAGGTCCCAGCAGCCATACCCCCACCGCCACTGCCATCCCACTGTTGCAGCCATGGCCGGGAGCTTTGTGAGTACTTGCGGTGTGGGGGCTTGAGGGGTTTGGACCCGAGGCTGCACTGGCAGAGGGGAGGGGCTGGGGCTTGGCTGAGGGCTCCTGTTTCAAGGAGAAAGTGGGTGTCCCGGTGTGCCAGGATGTTCTGGGCTGTGGTTTCTGGGCTCACCCAATCCATCCCCATGCTCCCACCCCTCCCCCCATTGGTTCCCCCTGCTGTCTATCTTTCTGTCCCTCTGAGTATCTGCCTGCTGAGTCCCCGTGTTCCTCTGCACCCCTGGCTCTCTTTCCCGTGTCTCTGTGCCCTTTCTTCTCTCTGATTCTGCTGCTCTGGGTCCTGCTCATGTTCTCCCACAGCTGACCCACTTGTCTCTCTCCTCTGCCTCCCTGATCCACTCTGGCTGCTGCAGAACGTCCCCCACAAGACCACGCTGCCCGAGGGCATCCGAGTGGGCACCGTGCTGAGAATTCGTGGTTTAGTCCCCGACAAGGCTGGCAGGTGAGACCCCCGAGCCTCAGCAGTAACGGGTGGGAGGTTTCCAGGCTCACTGAACCCCACTTTTACAGCCCAGAGAACAAAGCCCCAGGCCAACTTTGCCCACCAGGATCTTGGAATCCCCAGGCTATTTCTGCCCTTCTAGAATCTGATGTCTTCACTTATCTGTCCCATGACTGTGCAGGTGGGGTCCCTACATCATTCCAAGAATCTGGGCATTCTAGGGCAATCATATGACTTCCAGTCTGAGTCCACAGCCACTTTGGAAATACCATCTGTGAATCAGAGGTGCCCTGGGCATATGGAAGGCATAAGCAATCAATCCTACCACTACTTGGGTCGAATCTTCAGGATCTCTGAGAATCTACAGTGCCTGGGAATACTGGGGTCCCTCGTCTTGTTCTCAGCCCTCTGGGAACCGGGAGCACCCTTGTCTTCAGGACCTTGACTCCTTGGTCCTCTCAGACTCTGGAAATGAGGGGGACCCAGGCCCTGGTCTAGGTGGATGTGTGTCCATGGCCTCCAGTCCGTCACCCCTTTTCCCCTGGTGTGGCTCTCAGGTCCCTCTAAATATGCTCTGGCGTAGGGTTAATTCTCTATTGGACGCCCCTCTCTTCCACCACCTGCCAGGTTCTACGTGAACCTGCTGTGCAGTGAGGAACCAGGCAGTGATGCCGCCCTGCATTTCAACCCCCGCCTGGACGAGTCCACGGTGGTCTTCAACACCCTGGAGCGCGGCACCTGGGGTGCAGAGGAGCGGGGCTCAGGCATTCCCTTCCAGCGAGGGCAGCCCTTCGACGTCCTCCTCATTGCCACCGAAGAAGGCTTCAAGGTGCGTCTCTTCCATAGGGCGGGCTCCGACACCCACGTCTCTTCCCTTGGCAAGGCCAGGAAGGCCCCTGGCAGAGGTTGGGAGCAAAGGTGTGGCTAAGGCTGGGCAGGACCTCCCCAGTTCCTCACCTCCCCTGGCGCAAGCGCACTGGTGTCAGAGAGCAGGCGTGTAGCAGTGCCAAGGACCAGAGAGGGAGAGCCAAGTCCCCAAAAGGTGGGTTTCCAGCCGGGAGGTGTAGACATCCTGGATTCTATTCCCTGTCCACTGGAGACCGAGGTAGCGGCTCTGGGGCAGGAGAATGGATGGATTGGGAGACAGGGAAAGTGCAGCGGGTGGTCGCTGCAGATCTGCTACCACCCAGGCAGTCTTCACTTCCAATCTGCACGTCGAGGGAGGCAATGAACCCCAGCAATGTGGCGACCACATGCACAGCTAAACCTTAAAAGCACTCCGGTGTCAACAATAAATTCATTTAATCCTCAGGACAATGGGTTACAGTGAACAGTAGCCATTTCCCCAAAGAGACCCTGGGGCCTGACAGGGTTCCCTGAGTGTCCAGGTCACGCCGCGTGGATACGAGGCGGGAATGACCCCGCAGTTGCCTGGGGAACCTTAAGCACCCTCTCGCCCCTGCAGGCGGTGATCGCAGACTCTGAATACCACCACTTCCGGTACCGGATCCCGCCAGGGCGCGTGCGCGCGTTGGAGGTGGGCGGGGACCTGCAGCTGGAGTTGGTGAAGATCTTCTGAGCCTTCCCAGGAGGGCGGGCGGAGACCGGGGGCAGGGGTCTTGGATGGCAAATAAAGTCCTTAGTCGCTCATCCGTGCGCCTCTCTTGTGTCAGTGTCTCTTTCATATGGACGCGAGTAGCAGGTTCAGAGAGGTGAAGACACTGATTAAAGGTCACACAGCAATGCCCTAGCCCGGGCGGGTCTAGGCCTAGATCTCCCAGAACAAGGCAGGTGCTGTCCCTAGGAGCCTAGGGAGGGTCGCGATCTGGTGGGGGTGGGGCTTTGACTCGCCTTCCTGCTGCACTTTGCGGAGCAGCCAGGTGGTAGTGCGATGAGGGTGAGCCGATAAGAGTTTGGAGGGACCCTCCCTCATGGGCTTCCCTGATAATTGAGTAAAGAATCCGCCTCCAGTGCAGGAAACCCGGGTTCGATTTCTGGGTCGGGAAGATCCACTGGAGAAGGGATAGGCTACCCATTGCAGTATTCCTGGGCTTCCCTTGCGGCTCAGCTGGTAAAGAATCCACCCGCAATGCGGGAGACCTAGGTTCGATCTCCGGGTTGGGAAGATCCCCTGGAGGAGGGAAACGCTACCCACTCCAGGATTCTGGCCTGGAGATTTCCATGGACCATAAAGTCCATGGGGTCGCTAAGAGTCGGACACACGGAGCGACTTTCCTTTTCTGAGCCCTGCCTTGGCTTTCCTGGTGGCTCCAGCAGCCTGCCAAGGCAGGAATCGCGGTTTCAATCTCAGGGTCGGAAGATCCCGGGAGGACACGGCAACCCACTCCAGTGTTCTTGCCTGGGAAATCCCATGGACAGAAAAGCCTGTAGTCCATGGGGTCGCAAAGTGTTGGACACGACCGAGCGATTGAGCACATACACACACACACACACACACACACACACACACACACACACACACACAAGCCTTCCCTTGGCGCCCCCTTACGGGGGTGTAACAGACCCCCCAATCGGTTCGTCTGCAATCAGGTCCCTTGGGGACCTCAGGTGAGTGAATCTCAGGCTCCCTGCGCGGATTCCCAGCTTCTTGTCTTTCCCCAGCTTCCCCCACCTCCAGGCGGCTGCAGTTGGCTTCACGAGCGGTTCGGAAGCAAATCGGACTTCGCCTGCTTCCCAGACTTCTGGCAGTCGGGTCGGGACAGGCTCCCGCCCTTTGTGCCTCCGGGCAGAAGCGCACTGGAGCGCCAGCCTCCCGGCGGAGGAGAGGCGGGACGCGAAGGGCGAGTCTCCCATGTCGAGTGGGTCCACACACTTCGTCCTCCTGGGCTCACCCGACGGCCGCGAGCGTCCCACCCCCCTACCCGGTCTTACCCGAGATTCTACGGGAAAGGGGGAGCTGGGTCCCTGCAGACGCCCAGTCTCCCCCAACTGCTCCCACCCCGCGACCTCCAGGTTGGGATTATCTGGTTTCAGGGGTTCTCTGGGCCGCCACTGAAGGGCTCTGGTGGGGGGCGGGGGTAGCCAGGGCCACGCGATCACCCCCAACCCCCTCAGCGAGGCGCTCGCAGCTGCCGGGGCTGTCACCTGCAGATGGAGCCGGGAGGGTGCAGGGTGCCAGCCGCGCACGGAGGGCTGGGCTGGATTCTGGAAAAGTCCAGGGCCGCGCCTCTGGCGGGATGCACCCAGCTTCCGTGTCCATGGAAGATGTAAGAGACGTGGGTTCTGATCCTTGGGTTGGGAAAATCCCCTGGCGTAGGCAATAGCAACCCATTTCAGTGTTCTTGCCTGGAAAATTCCATGTCCGCTACAGAAGTTTAAAACTTGCTGAGCCTCGCTTAAGAACAGAGGCTCAGCAAGCTGGGACTGGCTCCCGACTGAACCTAGGTTGGTGGGAAGACCAAGCCCTGCTGCGCGGGGCTTCAGCCTTTTCTGGACCCATTTCTTCTGGCCCTTGAGACCCTTCGGCTGAAGTCACCCCACCCCAGGTCGCGCTCTTGAGAGTGTGTCTCTGGATGAATCGTGGAATGAAGGCTCCCCTCTCCCAGTGGAAGACCCGGGAAAGTCTAAATTCCCCTGGTCCCCTGGGCTCATTTTTTTGTTTTTGTTTTTGCCTGTTCAAGGATATATACCTGCTGTGCTTAGTCGCTCTGTCGTGTCAGACTTGTGACCCCACAGACTGTAGCCTGCCAGACTTCTCTGTCCATGGCGATTCTCCAGGCAAGAATACTGGAGTGGGTTGCCATGCCCTCCTCTAGGGGATCTTCCCAACCCAGGGATCGAATCCAGGTCTCCCGCATTGCAGGCAAATTCTTTACCATCTGAGCTACCAGAGACATGTACACACACACACACGCACACACACACACACACACACACACACACACAGAAGAGATCTGGTAGCTCAGATGGTAAAGAATCTGCGTGCAACACAAGATACCCAGACTTGATCCCTGGGTTGGGAAGATACCCTGGAGGAGGAAATGGCAACCCACTCCAGTATTCTTGCCTGGAGAATCCCATGGACAGAGGAGCCTGGTGGGCTACAGTCCATGGGGTCACAAAGAGTCTGACACCACTGAGCAACTAAACACACATGTACACACATACAGAAACCCCTCCTAGCAGCTTGCTGCTGCTGCTGCTGCTGCTAAGTCACTTCAGTCATTTCCGACTCTGTGCGACCCCATAGACGGCAGCCCGCCAGGCTCCCCCATCCCTGGGATTCTCCAGGCAAGAACACTGGAGTGGGTTGATGGATAACTATCACCTATTCTGAAGACCCCAATCGCAATTACCATGGTGCCAATGACTACTTTCCACCGCAAACTTGGAAATTTGTATCGTAAGTGTATGTAGTAAGCAGCAGCAGCATCCATCCACGTAGATTTCCTCATTTTCACTGTGGCCTTACAGTGGACATGCAAGAGAATGTTCTTGTTTGTGTGGAAATACCCAGTAAAGTATTTGAAGGCGATCAGGCAACATATTGGCAACTAACACTCAAATGCATGTAGGAAAAAAAAAGTTTGTACTGTGCTTACAACTTTTTGTGTTTGTCATTTCAAAACAGAAAAATATAAATATATAAAACATGCATATGAAAGTCCTCCTTTATAAGAATAAACTTCTGTTACCAATGTGTTCATTTCTTGTGTTTCTTTCTAAAACTCTGCACTTCTTGCTTTAAAATATGTTTTATTATCTACCTTTTTAATATATATAAATATTTTATTATTTACTTACTCTTTGGCTGTGCCGGGTCTTCATTGCTGCTCTCTAGTTGTGGTGAGCGGGGCTACTGTCTAGCTCCGGGGCTCGGGCTACTCTAGTTGTGATAGCTTCTCTTGTGGACGATGGGCTCTGGGGCACGTGGGCTTCAGTATTTGTGGCACACCAGCCCGGTTGTCCCTTGGCACGTGGAATCTTCCCAGACCAGGGGTGGAACCAGTGTCCCCTGCATTACAAGGCAGATTCTTTTTTTTTTTTACAAGGCAGATTCTTAACCACTGGACCACCAAGGAAGTCCTCTCTATACTCCTAAACTCATGCATATGCAGTTTTCCCGCCTCTCCCTGCATAAAATTGAGCTCTCCACCTACTCACTTTGGTTTGGTCACTTAGCAATATATATGTGTTTGGGGTTTTTTTTGTTTGTTTGTTTTTTGTTTGTCTTTGCCATGCATCTGGGGATGCAGGATCTTAGTTCCCTGACCAAGGATAGAATCCCTGCCCCGCTGCAGTGAACTCGCCAAGTCCTAACCACTGGAGCTCTAGGCAGTTCCCTACATGTGTATCTTTGGTGTGTATATTTGATGTATTGACCCTTGTATCATTATGCAATGTTCTTCTTTGTCTCTAGTAAAATTTTTTTAACATCTGTTGCACTGATACCAATTTTGTCCTCATTCTCTTATGCTTACTGTTAGCATGGTATTTTTCTTATCCTTTTACTTTCAACTTTTTTATGTCTAAAAAGTTAGATCTAAAGTACAAATAAGCATATGCTTGGGTCTGACTTTCTTATTCAGGCTGACAGTGTATTATTATCTATTGCTTCATAACAGATTATCCCATTAACATCATAAAATAACGCATATTTATTGTCTTACCGTTTCTGAAGTTTGGAGTCCAGGAGTGGCTTAACTAGGTGGTTGTGGTGCTGAGTTTTCATGAAGCTACAGTCAAACTATCAGTGAAGTTGCTATCATCTGAAAGAAGTTTTGGCAAACTATGGTAGTGGGCTAAATCCACCCAATGCCTGTATTTGTAAGACTCACAATCTAAGAATGATTTCCACACTTTAAAATAGCTGGGAAAAAGTGAAAAAAAAAAAGAATATTTCACAACACTGAAAATGATGTGAAATTCACTTTTCAGTGTCCATAAATAGTTTTATTGGGACATAGTCATGCTCTTTCATTTATGTATTGCCTATTGGCTGCTTTTGTGCTTCACCAGTGGATTTCAGGAATTTTTCAGGTCACCCACAACGCCTAACGGGTTTACTATGTGGCTTGGCAACTTAGCAGTAAAGAATCTGCCTGCCAGTGCAAGAGACTCTGGTTTGAATCTGGGTTGGGAAGATCTCCTAGAGAGGGAAATGGCAACCCACTCCAGTGTTCTTGCCTGGAAAATCCCATGGACAGAGGAGCTTGGCCAGCCGCAGTCCATGGGGTGGCAAAGAGTTTGACACGACTTAGTAACCAAACAACAGAACATTATAGAAAAAGTTTGCAACCCCTATTCTAAAGGCTTGACTGGGATTGGAAGAGCTTCTCCAAAGAGGGCTCACGCATGTGAGTGCTGGCAGGAGTTCCGTCTCTCGCCACATGAACACTTACCTAGGACTGTTCAAGAAGTTACTGACTCCTCGGGGAGGAGTGATGGAAAAGTGTCGCCAACAGAACAAGCTAAGACAGAAGCTGCAGCGTCTCATAACCCAGTTTGTGCCGCTGCTTCTGCCATATTCCTCTAGTCACACGCAGCAACACTGGTAGTTTGGGAGGTGTTCACACAAGGGTGTGAGTATCGTTGGAGGCCACTTTGGAAGCTAACTACCACAGATGGTCTCTGACTTTTGGTTGGAATGTTTATTTCATTCACGCTTGAGGTCATGATTGATATGGTTGGCTTTATGGCTGCCGTTTTGCTGTCTGTTTTCACTCTCTGTGACTCCTTCACTACCTTCTTCCGTGTTAAACAACTTTTAGTATACTATTTCAATTCCTCCGTTGATTTTTAAAAAAACTATATATTTTGAAAGCTGGTTCTTAAATGGTCACTCTAGGGATGACAATATTTACACTGTAAATTATCACAGTCAACTTTAGGTGAATACATATTGAATTCCAGTAAAATATAGCAGACTTGTTCCAACCTATCTCCATTTCCCACCTTATTTTGTGCTACTGTTGTTACATCACATCCATATATGTCATGCACTCTACAACACAGTGTTATAATTTCCACTTTTACAATCACATTTTTAAAGAAAAAAAAAAAAACAAAGAAAAACAGTCATTTTAAAAAATGTTTATCCACATATTTATAATGTCTAGGATTCTTCATTTCTTTCTTCCTGCGGATTTGATGTCATTTTCTTTCAAAGTGAAGGACTTTCTTTAGCATTTCCAACAGGGTAGATCAGCTCACAATGAACTGATTTTTGTCTACCTGAGAATGTCTTTTTTTTGCCTTCAGTTTTTTTTTTTTATATTTATTGAGCTATTTTATTATTTTTGGCTGTGTTGGGTCTTATGTGGTATGCGGAACCTTCCTGCGGCCTGCAGGACCCTTTGTTGCAGCATGCTGGCTTCCCTGTAGCTGTGGCAAATGGGTTACAGCTCTGTGGCTCTGTGGTGTGGCCCGTGGGCTTAGCTGCCCTGGGGCATGTGAGAATTTAGTTCCCCAACCAGGGATTGAACCCTCATCCTCTGCATTGGCAGGAGGATTCTTAACCACTGGACCACCAGGAAGTCCCTTGCCTGCAGTTTTAAAATCTAGTTTTGTTGAATATAGAATTATTGACAGTTTTCTTTTCTTTAGCACTCTGAATAAGTCATTCAGCTGCATTCTGGCCTCCATTGTTTCTGTGAACAGTTAGTTGTTTCTGTAAACACATGCTGTTCCCCTGTTTGTGTGGAGCTGTTTTTCACTTGCAGCTTTCAAGACTGTCCTTGTCCTTTCTCCTCCTTCCAGCAGTTTGGCTGTGCTGGGTCTAGGTACGGATCTCTTGGTATTTATCCTCCTTGCAGCACATTGAGCTTCTTGGATCTAGAATCTAATGTCTTCCATGAAATTGGGTACATTTGCAGCCATTATTTCTTCAGACATTTTGCAGCAGTGATACAGAACCAGACACGACCTCCCCAGCTCTTTGGGGGCCCCTCTCCCTAAGCCCCTGATGTGTATCTCCATGGCCATTCCTGGGCAGTGACTGTTCAGTGCGACCAGAGAGAGTCCAGAAGGAGGAGCCTCGGCCTGGAGGTTGCCCAGGTCATCCCTCCTCCCTTCCTGACTCCTCCTAGCATCCATCCAGGGTCTGAGGGCCCCCAGAACATCTTTTATCAGAGTCTGACCAATCCACAGAATCATCTGGAGAACTAAATGAACATCTTGATGCCTGGAACCTGCTACTGATATACCAGGCTGGAACATATGGAACGATTGATATTTAAGCACTTTTAAACATACAAAAATGGTATTTTTATATAGTGTAATATAAACTATTAAACTATGGTTTAATAACAATTTTTATATAGTTTTTATATAGTTTAATCTAATCATGGGGTGGGATCAGATATCAATATTTTTTAAAAGCTCCCCAGGAGATTGCGATGTAGAACTGTTTGAGAACTAGACTAGATGAATGAATGAGACACTAAACTGAATGAGCAACTGAGTGGGCACTGACAAATAACTGGGAGCAAGCAAGTGAGTGAGTAAAAGAACAAGAGGGAATAAACGGATGCATGAAAGTATACATAAATGACTTGCTAAATCAACACAAAGCTGATGATAAAGGGATGTCTGAATAAATGGCAGACGGTTGGTGGACATATGAAGAGATAAATGGGTGAGTACACAGTTGGGAATGGATCATGAAGAGATGAAGGGATGACTGGATAGATATAAATGGAGAGATGCACGGATGACTGGATGGAGAGGTGAATGGACAAATGGAGGGATGGATGGATGTGCTGTAAGGCAGAGAATTGCATGGACAAATGAAGGAGTGAAGAGGTGAATGTATGAATGAAATTTGGATGTAAGGATGGCTGAATGGATAGGCATATGGAGTAGTAAATGAGCAAATAGATGCTTGAATAGGTGGATGGGTGAAGGATTGGATGACGAGCGGATGAACAGATAGCTGAATGGATAAATGGAGAGGGAGATTGACTGATGAGTGAATGAATGGTTGGATATTTAGGTGGATGGATGAACATACGCTTGCATGACTGTTTTAGAAATATTGCTGGATGATGAGAGAGATAGGTGGAGAGATGAATGGATGGGTGGATGGATGAAGGGTTGGATGAAAAGATGGCTGAACAGATGGATAAATGGATTAGCGAGTGGCTAGATATTTGGACAGAGAAGGCAATGGCACCCCACTCCAGTACTCTTGCCTGGAAAATGCTATGGATGGAGGAGCCTGGTAGGGTGCAGTCCATGGGGTTGCTAAGAGTCAGACATGACTGAGCGACTTCACTTTCACTTTTCACTTTCATGCATTGGAAAAGGAAATGGCAACTCACTCCAGTGTTCTTGCCTGGAGAATCTGCCTGGAGAATCCAAGGGACGGGGGAGCCCGGTGGGATGCTGTCTATGGGGTCGCACAGAGTCGGACATGACTGAAGTGACTTAGCAGCAGCAGCAGATATTTGGATGTTGAATAGATTTATGGACTTTTGGTTAGATGGATATAGTGGTGGATAGGACAACAGGTTATGTTGCCGTAGTGGTCCAGGAGCATGTGACGAGAATGAAGACAGAACATGAAATCTGGTGCAATGGGTCAGGGGAACTTCAGCCTCTATTGGACTGAGGGGCAGAGTCCACTCTGGGTCCAGCTTTTATTCCTAATTGCAGACTACAAGACTTTCTCAGATCTTATCTTTCTCAAGACACATGTTATGTTAATTACGTACTTCTAAACTTAATGAACTACACTGACTTAGTCCAGATTTCCTTGTGTTTATCCCAGGCTGTTCCCTTCTGGGCTAGTCTCGGGAACAATTAGCAAGTACATAGGCAGCGTTCATGCCTGGTGCCAACCCGGTGTTTCAAGGTCCATGCTTTCATGATCCCAGTCATATTCCCTTCTGGGTCTGGCCTTGGGGTTTGTAACAAGGTGATTATTCTTAAGAAAAACATGAAAGATAGTCATTAACATGATTTCTTAATATATACTGTTTTTTCAGGTGCTATTTCTGCGAAATTTCTCAAGGCTATAAAAGTACATTATTAGGAATTCCCACTACAGGACTACACAGTGGTTGAGCACGTAGCCTTGGGAGCCAGACCACCTTGATTTGAATCCTGGTTCTGCCGTTTATGGACTCTGTGACCTTAGGCAGTGAACTTCATTTTTCTTTACCTGTTTCTTCATCATTTACACATGGAAGATAGTAATAGTTCCTACCTACTGGCATTGTGAGGAGTGAATGGGTTGATACACTCAAAGGCCTAGATTTATTATGATGAGAAAATGGATGACCAAATGGCTGGATGGCTGAATGGACAGGCCATGACTGAATCAAAAAGAAAGAGACAATGAGGGAAGTGAACGGAGTCACATACACTCATGAGACACCCTCAGACATTTTATTAGGGGCTTAGAAAGGGTCCTACAGGATCATCCTCTGTGTTCCCAAGGGTTATGGCCCCAGGGATAGATCAGATCTGGACGTAGGACAAGGTGACATCACCGTGGATCTCCACCAAGTCCACCCTCTGGAAGGCTGAGAGGCGATGGGAGAAGTCGAAGAGGTGCTGGCCGTTGGCATAGACCTTGAAGCGATCTGCGCCACAACGAACGGACAGCTGCAGGGAGAAGGGCAGGCATGAGGCCAGGGCCAGGACTGACGCTTCGGAGGGAAGCAAGGAAAGAGGCCCCAGACTCACATCAAAGAACTGTCCAGGACCAAACGGGTTGTAGGGGACCTTCCTCTCCTCAGATCCCCAGGAGCCATTCAGAAAGCTGTTCCGAACCACTGTGCCCTCGGTCATGCGGGGGTTAATGTGCAGAGCCACGTCCCCAGAGGATCCCACCTTGAAGTTGATGACAAAGCTAGGGGCAGAGAGGAAGGCAGGAATAAGATGAGGGTATGAGAGGGGGGCTGGGGGAGCACCTTGCTCCCCAAGGAAGGAGGGAGCTGGGGCCTGGACACCCGGGTCTCCAATGGAGGAGGGGGTTGAGGGCTCAGACTCCTAGGTTTGAGCGATGATGGTGAGAGATTCTGCACCTCAATCTGGATTCTGTACCTCTTGGCTGTGGGGGGTATGTAGCCCTTGATAATGATGGTTCTTCGAGCTATAAGCCCCCCTTGCAGTCTCCCATTAAATGGCACGGGCTGTAGAAAGAAAACACAATATCCCAACATCTCTCAGGTCCCCAGAAGCCAGAGGCAGGGATGAATTTTCAGAGAGGAGCATTCACTTATCTTGGGAAACGCTCCAAACCTCCAAGCCCCACCGACTCCAACCACCAATTCTACCCTCTCCCCACCCACCTCCCGTCCCAAATGTGCTCTGGCCGTTCTGTTTCCGAACTTCTCAGGGCTCCCAGTGGTTCAGGACCTCCCACTCCTGTTTTCCCACAATCTGCCCACCACAGCACCCTAAACTCCCGCCAGAGACCTTACCGGGTTGAAGGCTGGGGGTCCCTCCATGGTCTGTGAAGTGAGGAAGAAGAGATACTATTCTGTAATATTCTACAAAAATTAGGGCACATCTATGGCATACAGGGGCTGTCCCTGATGGCTCAGAGGTAAAGAATCCACCTGCCAACGCAGGAGATGTGGGTTCAGTCCCTGAGTTGGGAAGTTTGCCCGGAGAAGGAAATGGCAACCCACTCCAGTATTCTTGCCTGGAGAATCCCATGGACAGAGGAGCCTGGCGGGCTACAGTCTCTGGGGTCACAAACATTCAGACACGACTAAGCGACTAAACAACAACTACTACCACATGCAGGCATATCTCTAGGTGCTGGATTAATACAGTTGGGGATCCGATCTGACCACCCTCCAGCTCTTACCACCCAGTACCCGAATGGCCATACACCGTCCCACTTACAGGCAGTCTGCTTTGTTGCTGATAGTACTGTCCGGGATTCGACGTGGATAGAAGGAAGACATGAGTGGTGAGAGGCTGGGGGGCCCAGGGCCTCCTCAGCCCCTGAACCCCCACCTCGAGGGGAAGTCCATCACCCACCAGCAGGTACTTACTGGGTACGCCTGAGCAGGCATGGGCATCTGTGGGCACAGAAGAGAAGGAGGCAATGAGGGGGGCCCCAATCTAGGGCCTGGAAGGTGTCAAGGATGCCTGCCCCAGGGCAGCCCACCACCACCATCCATGGCAACTCTGGGTATACCCAGGTGGCTCATTCATGGCGGAGAACTCATCAAGTTTAGGGATCATCAGTGCACCTCACCCCACCCCTTTAGGACAAGGCTGATAAATTCTATTCTTATGCCTGCCCCATCCTGGCTTCCTGCTATCCCAGGAACCTCATCCACTCCTCTCCTCCCTCCGCAGTAAAGTGAGCACCCTCAGAACACCTCCCAAGTCCACACAATACTCTGCTCACCGCATCGCCAACCATGATTTGCCCCTCACTCTATGTGACCACCCTGAGGCCAGCAGGGTGCTTTTACCAGTCAAGTTCCTGCCTCCCCTGTCTGTCTCGGGCTGTTTCAGGCTGTGTGAGACTCTGTCTTTCGCGGTCTCTGGCTCTCCCTGCCTCTGTTTCTCTCTCACTTGCCCTCACCTTCTCAACTGTGGCTTCTTGTGCCCGCAAAACCTTTTCCCTCATCTAGACAATTTTTCTTCACCCTTTCTCTCTGTTTCTAATGAACTCCTTTCTGCCTTGAACTTCCGTGTTAAGCCAGTTTTTAAAAATAGCTTCTTTTTTTTTCTTTCTCCTGCCTGTATTGTGCATTTGGTGGGATCTTAGTTCCCCGACCAGGGATTGAACCCAAGTGCTCAGGAGTGAAAGAACAGAGTCGTAATCCCTGGACCACCAGGGAATTCCCTTTTTTTTTTTTTTTTAAAGATACATTGATGAGGGAATTCCCTCATTTTTGGCAGTGAGGCCAAAAATAAATAAATAAAAATTCAAAAAAATAATAAAATACATTGATGGAGCACAAGAGTAAAATGAGGTTACCATAGGCCCGAGGTTACCTTATGGATGAAGACATTCCTCACTGGGGAGGCAGAGGAGCGAGTGGTTTGATCTGTGCCTCTGCCAATTACAAGGTCCAAGACCTTGGGCAAGTTACTTAAGCTCTCCGTGCCTCAGTTCCCACATCTGTAGAATGGGGCTGACGATTGTCAGAGAGTCCTTTCCCCTGGGAGGGACTGGGGGACTCACAGGTTGGGAAGGGGAGAGCCCTCAGCTAAAGCTCATGCCAGGGGTATGGAGTTTGAGCTGCTCCAAGCTGTGCTGCTGGGGGGTTCTAGTGCCTGGGTTTTGGTGGCCAATCGTTCACTATGGACCTGGGAGTGGGTTTCTTGGTCACTGGGTCTGTGCTTTCTGACTCAGCTCACACACCTATTTCTTCTTCAGAAAGTACTTCCTTAAGACCCTGCAGGGAATTCCCGGATGGTCCAGAGGTTGGGACTCTGCACTTTCACTACCAAGGACCAGGGTTCAATCCGTCGTCAGGGAACAAGGATCTTGTAAGCCAAGTGGCACAGCCAAAAAATAAGTAAAAATAAATAAAAAAAATGATGGTGTATAAAATGGTTCAAATACCTTAGAAAAAGAAACAAAGACTCTCCAAATCCCCTGTATACCTCCCACCCCCACACTGACTGCCTGTGGCCACCACCATCTGGGACAGAGCCACTAGACTGTCTTGGTTGCCACTGGGTCCATGGAATCGCCCAGCAGTGGGTCTGGCACAGAGAAAGTGCCCAGGAAATAAGTAAACATGAGCATTAAGGAAGGGGACAAGCAGACAGGAGAGAGAGACATCACACACCTGGTTTGAGGGAGGCTGGCCTCCGATGAAGTTAATTGATTGAAGCATCAGGTCACCATCCACATGCAGGTGGGTGACCATCTGCAGCGGGATCCGGTGCTTAAACTCATAGAAGGGAGTCCCATTCACCACCACCTGGAGGGCAGGGGTAAGGTCAGAGTCGGCACCCACGACCTTGGGAAGGTAGAAACAGGAAGCAGGCAATAGGGAGCTTTTTGACATGGGGTCAAAAGTCTTAAGGGTGAGCTGACACAGTTTCAGAGTCAGGAATCTTAAGTCCGCTGGTCAAAGGTCAAACTGAGGTCAAAAGTCAGCTCACAGACTGGTGGGTGGATAAGCATGGAGAACTCAGACTGAGGATGGAGACTGGGGGAAAATTGAATCAGAGTCCTAGTTTTGGCACCAAATGACTGGGTTTGAGGTCTAGCCCTAACGTGGTCTTGGCTGTGTGACCTCAGGTAAGTCACTAGCTTCTCTGAGCCTTTGTTTTCCCCATCTGTAAAATGAGATCTCGCTCTGGGATTGTTGGGAAGGCATGTCAAAGGCACTGTGGAAAATCTTGTGCACAGACTTGCACGGTTAGCGCATCTCAGAATACTTTGAGCCATCAAGGTTCTATTTACAGAGCTAAGCTCCCCAGGACCGAGAGCTTCCTACATGCCAAACGCTTGACCCACTGACATCAATATGGTGACTGGAGGCAGGACCAGGCACTGTCTCTGTTGTTCAGGAAAGCAGAGGCTCCAGGTGGTAGGGAGACCAGTTCAAAGTCACATGCTGGGGAACGGCAAAGCTCAGACTTGAACCAGTGCTGGTGTCTGAACTCAAGCAGTGATGTTAACCTCTGGTGATGAGGTTGGAAATCTGGTGCCCATAAGAGGGCAGATAAGGTCCAGGTAGGAGGAGACTTCCCTCACAGGCCAGGCGGGGACGGATGGTCACCGGCTCCACCACATGTCATTTATGGGGAGCCAGAGGCAGGGGATGCAGAGAACTCCGAGGGTAGACACAGGGAGTACTAGACAGCCATCAAAAGGGCCAGACCAAGTGAGACAGAGCAACACGGGGAGGCTCTCTCTCACTTACACGCACACACACACAACCAGCGAGGGAAGTAGAGGGGATTACATAGCATGGGTGCATACACACTTAAAAAACCAAAGTCGAAGAAACAGATCAGATCACACAATCAGGATCAAGGCCGCCCCTGGGGCTGAGGGGACTAGGAGGGCTCTGTTTCTCCATCTAGGAGCTAGTTACACAGTGTGCTCTCTTTGTGAACAAGTCAGCTGTGTACGCAGTTTTCTGTACCTGGGTCACACTTTAATAAATACTTTAAAAAATTTCCCATAATAGTAATCAATCACAATATGTGGGCCTTTTTGGGATGCTGATTCAAACAAAATGTAGACAACGTCAAACATTAAGGCATTCATGAGATGACGGGATCACTGGGTGTGTGATGACCCTAAGGAAGAACTGAACATTTTTTTAGGTCTGACAGTGGCAGCCTGCCTGTGTTTTTAAAAACAAAAATATTTATGAATGAAAATATATGACATCTAGGATTTGCTGTTAAATAATAGGGGAAGGGAAGTGGCAGGCGGAGATGGGAGCAGACAGACTTGGAGTTGACAGCTATCAGCCCTGGCCCAGGAGGGGAGGGTTTCCCAGAATTCCGTGCGTCCTTTTGTGTGTTTGGGTTTCCCTAGCGGCTCAGAAGTTAGAGTCTGCCTGCAATGTGGGACACCTGGTTTCGACGCCTGGGTCAGGACGATCCCTTGAGGAGAAGGGCAACCCACTCCAGTATTCTTGCCTGGAGAATTTCAGGAACAGAGGAGCCTGGCGGGCTGCAGTCCATGGGGGGGCAAAGAGTTGGATACGACTGAACCGACTAACACAAATCTGAATCTCGCAAGAACACAGAGGGGCAAGATGATAAACGCGAAACATGTCAGAAGGCTCTCCATGGTGGAGGAATGGGTATAAGAAAAAGAGAGGAGAGAATTTTTATTTAAAAAAATTTTTAATGAGAAAAAAATTAAAAAAAAACGAGAGAATTGTTTGATAGGCAGGAAAGAAGGAAAAGAAAAGATAAAAAGGAGGAGGGAGGGGAAAGGGAGAGAGGGAAAAAGAAAGAAACGGCGAGTGGGAGGGAGTAGGGGAAGAAAGGCAGGCAGGCAGGCAGACAAGAAGGAAGGAAGAAAAGGAGGGAGGGAGGAGCGGGGCGGGGAGGCCCCGCCCCCAGGGAGGGGAGGGGAGGCCCCGCCCCCCACGGCTCTGACCTTGAAGTGCTCCGTCATGACCATGAACACGAGCTCGAAGGCCGCTCCCTTGCGGAAGGGCATGCTCATTTTCCTCTCCTCGTTGCCCCACGAGCCGTTCTGCTTCGAGTTCAAGACCACCTTATCCCAGCCATCAAAGCGGGGATTGAAGTGGAAGGCGACGTCTGCCCCTTGGCCCTGCCCCACCTCGAAGTTCACGAAGAACCTGGCGGGACACAGAGGGCTGTACCCCTGGCCTCACTCCAAGGGTCAGTTTCCCACCGCTACCCCTTCGCTCACTCCCTGTCCTTAAGAGAAACCCTTCCGCCACCCAGTTTCAAATAGGACCGCCCCTGGGACTCCTGCGTTTGCCCGGCAAACTTAGATCTATCAGTTCAAGTCTATTTATCCCCTTCCCCAGTTCCTGAAACCCATTCCCCACGTGCAGCCAGAGGGACTCTCAGTTCAGTTCAGTTGCTCAGTCCTCTTTGCAACCCCATGGACTGCTGCATGCCAGGTTTCCCTGTCCATCACCAACTCCTGGAGCTTGCTCAAACTCATGTCCATGGAGTCAGTGATGCCATCCAACCATCTCATTCTCTGTCATCCGGAAAACCCAAATCCGAGCACCTTGCACAGCTCACTTTACATCAGCATCCCACAAATTACTGCAAGGGGGCAGGCACACACCTGTCCGAGGACTTTGCACTCAGATACACCTCAGATACACCCCAGACTCCCTCCCTCACCTCCTTCAGGTCTTTGCTGAAAAGTTCCCTTCCCTGGCCACCTTATTTAATGGGACAATGCCACATCCTCTCCCCGACATCTGCTCCCCATCTCTCTTCTCTCCTTGTCTCCATAGCATTTATCACCATTTGCCAAATTGTATATTTGAGTTAAATTTATTTTTTATCCATCTCCTCTACTAGGATGTCAGCTCCAGGGATCTTTGTCCTGTTGACTGCTCTGTTCCCAGCGTCTAGGCACAGAGTGGGTGCTCAGTGGATGTATAAAAAATGAACAAAGAAACAACGATCCTATTTTAAAGCCATAAAAAAATCTAAGGAATTCTCTGATGGCCTAGTGGTTGGGACACTGCCTGCCAGTGAAGGGGACATGGGTTCAATCCCCCGTCTGGGAAGATTCCACATGTGCCAGGGCAACTAAGCTTGTGAGCAGCAACTACTGAGCCCATGCGTCACAACTATTGAAGCCCAAGCTCTAGAGCCTGTGCTGCACATCAAGCTAAGCCACCACAGTAAGAAGCCTGCACACTGCCACTAGAGAGTCATCCCCACTGGCTGCAACTAGAGGAAAGCCTGTATGCAGCAATGAAGACCCAGGGCAGCCAAAAGTAAATAAATTAATAAAACAACATTTTTTAAAAAGCTAAGTTATTGTTGCACTGATTATACTACTTTACACACTGAATCCTCAAAACTCATTTTACAGATGAGAAAGTAAAGCACACAGAGCTTTCCCAGTCACACTGTTGCTAAGTGACAGATCTGGGATGTGAATTCAGGTGGACCAGTTCTGAGCCTGTGATCTTAATTCATGCTATCATGCCCATCAATTCCAATCCAGTGTCCCAAGTTTGGGGCCACCTGTCATAGTGAGTCTCCCTAACACCTCCCAGTCCCCAGGGTCTCCCTCCTGATCTGATCACCAAGCCCTGGACTCTCCAGACCAGGGCTGGAGAGGCCATCTGATGCAGTGACATAGAGTCCTCTTCTCAGCCAGGGTGGAGGAAGGGAAGCAGGCCTCCTGCATTTGGGCTGGAAGCCCCGTTTGTAGTCACCGCCTCCCCTCCCCGCTTCCTCCTTTGCTTGCCTGGCACAGGGGAGGGTCTTACCTTTTCATGTGCTCGCTAGCCACTCCTTGGATGTAAATGGACATTCCAACTCTGAGACCTCCTGGTATGGGGTTGTGGTAGGGCAGCGTCTGCAGATGGGGTCAGGTGAGGGGCCTCAAAGGCCATCTACCTATTGCAGCCCTTACCACTTATTCAGAAGCCCCTCCAGCCCCACTCCATCAAGCAAGAGAGAGAAAACCAAAGTGGGAGGGATCAGTGAGATGAAGAGAGCTGAGTTAGAGATGGAAGCAAATAGCCTGAGACAAGAGTGGGAGTAAGTCAGGCTCCAGGGTCACTACTGGGTAAATCAGCCCCAAGTGTCACAGATGGGTGCCTCTGAGGCTCAGGATGAGGATAAATTGGTGCATGGAGGTCCGGGTGGAGCTAAGCCTGGGGTTAGGGTATCTCACCGGGTTGTAGGTGGGCTGGTAGCCTGGTGCAGGGACAAAGGCCATCTTGAGAGGCTGGGCTGGTGACTTCTCCTGTGAGGAAAGCTGCAGGAGTTGTGAATGGTGGCAGCAAGCAGGTGGTGGGTGGCTCTTATACCTGAGGATAAGGGTGTGGCTACAGGGCAGGGTCCATGGTGGGGTCCGTCTTCTCCACATCCCAGGCTCCCTTTTCTTACCAGCCTCAGGAGTGACCAACCACCATCCAGATCATTGGGGCCACACCTGGTGCGACTCAGCTCAGAGCCCCTCTAGGCTCTTTTGTAAAGAGGAAGTGCTGGTGAACTTTGGCCCTTATCAGAGTCCATAAAACCTGACTGGACCTTTGTTGGCAGAGGGAAGGTGAGGCCAGGAAGGTTGGGCAGGGCAAGGCTAAAAGGAGTGGCCCAGAACAGATGGGCAATGAAAAAAGTGAAAGCAGGGAGGACCTGGGCACTCTTGGTACTCCCAGAACTGTGAAAAGACCTAAATTTATTGCTTGCCCGCTGCACAGCTCTACTATGTACGTTGTATCATATATGTAGCGCTTTAGATCACTGACTTCTGGAGCCAGAAGCTCTGGGTTGAATTCCTTCCTCTGCCATTTCTTGGCTGTTTGATCTTGGGTCAGTGCCTTCACTTCAATTTGCCCATTTGCTCCTCTGTTAAATGGGAGAATATTAATAGTATCAAACTCATAGGGTCCTTGAAAGGAATCACTAAATAAATATTCAGAATAGGATGTGGCATATACAAGAAACAAATTAATGCTAAAACACTAAAAAGACAGAGGGAAAATAATACTTTGCTCTCATTCCAAACACAAATCCAGATGGTTTTTGTTTTTTTTTTTTAATTAATTTTTTTGGCGGTGCCACCAGGCTTGTGTGATCTTAGCTCCCCGACTAGGGATTGAACCCTGGGCCACCACAGTGAAAGCACCTAGTCCTAATTCCCCAGGAGGTTGAGATTACCTATGGAAAACTTGAAGCTTAAAGAAGTGAGGCAGTCGGCCCAAGAGTGTGTAGCAGTTGACTCCTAACCACACTCCAGCACCGGATCCCACTATGTTCTGTACTGAGTGGGTACCAGGCAGGGTAGACTCTGCCCTTAAGCATGAAGCAGGCAGGGAGACCATCTGTAGCCTTGTCAACCTAAAGGGAGTCACATGACTTTCTACCAGGGCTGGCCTGGCCTGCCCACCAACACTCTGAATGGTCCTCACCTGCACAGCTCCCATTCCCAATCGGTCAAACCTCTATTCCCAACATTCAACACAACCGTGGTCCTTAGAGCCCCGAGGGTCACTGTACTGCCTACTCTTTATGCCGCGCCTCTCTTTCCAACAAGGACACCGGGTTCTTTACGCTTTATTGTTCGTGGGGCAAAGATAAGGCAGGAAGAAATGTGTCATAAAGGTATAAACTGGGAGACTTGAGAAGACAGCAAGCTGGACCATCTTTACGAATCCTCCCTTTCCATGAACAAGAACATGCAGGCAGGAGGCGGGGCAAAGCCAGACCCCTGCGCCAAGACCTGGGACGACAGGCCTCTCAGAGCTTGGAGAAGGTGACGGTCTTCAGAGCCTTCTTCTCTATTGCGGCCTGGACAGACTTCATGATGTCTTCTGTTTGTAGCATGCTCATGTTCCAGGATTTCTGGATAATGATGGCAGCCGGTAATAGAAAGGATACAGGAAGATTTTCGTTGGACCAATGAAAAAATGGGAGGGAGACAGCAGCGAGCCAATCAGAGGACAAGGCCTGTAAAGGGCCGCTGGGCCCTGATTGGTCACTCAGGGAATCAGAGATGGGTGTGATTGGTTGGATGGAGAGTCTCACCATATAGTTGAGGCTCTCCGTCACCGAATGGTCGCGGGAGTAGATCAGGTTGATTTTTGTGCTCTGCACCGCCACGGGGCTCTTGCTGGAAATCTCAGCTGCCAAGGTGAAAGCCGCATCAAGCATGGTCTCCTTATCTGGGAAGAGCCGGCTGAGGATGAGAGAAATTGGAAATCAGGCAATCTGAGGAGAGCTCTCCTCTCCCTCCGATGGATGAAGAAGTGACCAATCGCAGTAGAAAGTGGAAGACAGCGCTGGTGAAATGGACCAATCGGAACAGGGCAATAGACTCCACCCAGAGAGAGGAGGCCACTTGGAATCCGTGAGTTAAGGTGCATGGGAATCCAAGGAGCCCCACCCAAGCCTGGCTGCCCCTGAATTCTTATCCAGCACAGGCCTCAGCCCCTACCTGACCAGTCCACTCTCCAGGGCCTCATCAGCCATCATCTTGCGGGCAGTGTAGGCCAGCTCGTTGACCAGGCTGCAAGAGGGCAGGACATGCGAGAGGATGGCATCCTGTTTAGGAGTTGCTCTGTTGTCCCCTTGCCCAGGCTCCCCTCACCCACCTCTGGTTCCCGATGACTTTGGGCAGTCGCTGCAGGGTTCCCACATCTGCCGCCAAACCTACGTCCACCTCCTGGGGGAAGCGACAGTGTTAGTGCTTGGTTTCTGCCCAGTATTGTCCCCACTGCAGCCTCAGTGGCAGCGAAACTCTGTATTTACCTGAGTCCCACCACACTCTCACCTCGGAGACGCCCCTCCAAAACACCCCTTTTCATTCCCATCCAGACTTTTGCCCATATAGGTTCCTTTGCTCTAGAATATAGCCCACCTTCCAACTCCCCTGTCCTCCCAACTCTGAAGTCAGCTGCATCTATCTCCAGGAAAAGCCTTGCCCTGAACCCCTCCATCCATGAGCTCCATCCTGCCTCCCACCCCCTCCAGCGCTGACTCGAGCAAAACCCCCACCCTCTTCCCCTCCCCCACACATTGACTCACTCTTGACCTCACACTGACTCCATGACCTCCCCTTGATGTCCCCCGTGGCCAAGTTTTACTTTTTAAGATTCAATTCTAACTTTTCCATGAAGCCATCGAGGCTCACTCCCACCCCCTTTAGCTTGCTCCGTCCCTGCTCTGACCCGGCTCTGCCACTCATTTCTCATACCTCAGTAGGACCCAAGGGAGCAGAAGCTTGGGAGAATGGCTCACCTTCACTTGGAAGAAAGAATCCCGGGTACTGTATCGGATGTCACAGGCAGTGATGAGATCCACTCCTGGGAAGTAGAGGCCAGAGACACTGAACAACCACAGGACTGACCCACCCCCACTCCCAGACCATGGGCTTGCGCCTTGGGGCAAAGTCTAACTAGCAACAGATCTGGGGTGGGTGGACTCAGACTCAACCTCCACCAATGCAGCCTCCATGGATGGCAGCGATCACCGGCTTAGGGCACTAGAAGGGGACAGAAGGGGCAGGGTCAAGGCTGGTCCGGGAGCAGCAGGTTGGGGGGACACCCTGCTAGACTCCCAGAGTCACCTTCTCGATGACGCTGAAGGTCTCTTGGTATCTGGTGATGAGGCTATGAAGGTGCCAGCTGATGCGGGCCGTGTCGTCACCTGCAGGCTGAAGGAGCTCTGAAGCCATGTCCATGAGGTCGATACCTGGTGGGGAGATGTGGGGAGGCTCACCTAGCCTCCCAGGCCCTACCCATTGCCCCAACTAGAGGTCATAGGCCAGGCAAACCACCACAGTGGAGAAAGCAACTCACACAGGTCTTCTGGAGGGGTCGCATTTGGGGTGTGAAGGCAATACAAGTTAACACATATTGAGTCTCTGCTCACTTTAGCCTCACAATGATCCTCTGAGGTAGGTCCTATTACTATCTCCATTTTATCGGGGGAGAAACTGAGGCACAGGGAGCTTAAGTCGCTTGCCCAAGGTCACCCTGGCTTGTGAGCAGTGGAACTGAGATTTCAAACCCAGAGCCATGCAGCCGGCTCTCGGTGGTAAAGAATCTGCCCGCAATGCAGGAGACTGGGTTCGATCCCTGGGTTGGGAAGATCCCGTGGAGGAGGAAATGGCAACCCACTCCAGTATTCTTGCTGGAAAATCCCATGGACAGAGGGGCTGGCTCCTCTGTGGACTGGGCTACAGTCCATGGGATCTCAAAGAGTTGGACATGACTTGAGCAACTAACACTAATTTTGTCAAAGGTAGTAATGGTTCCTGAGATGGGGAGGTCAGAAATGGAGCAATCTTTGTCACTCCAACCTTAAGACAATCCCAAGTCTGACCTTTTCCTCCACTGACCTGCTCCCACATTCTGTTCCCCACACGCAGCCTCAGGGCCCTTGTGATCATCTCAGGGCCCTCTCTTCTTCCCATCCACCCATCTCTCTCATATAGAATAAAATGCGAGGTCTTATACCAGGACCTTACCAACTCTGCACAAGCCCCATTTCTAACCTACACGCAGGCCTCCACCAGCTGTTACAACAATGCCGACACATTCCCTTCCTGGGGCCTTCATGCCTATTTCTCCCTCTGCCTAGAGCAGCCTTTCCCCAGCAATGGTCTCAAGACTGACTTCATCACACTGTTCAAGCCACAGGGTAAAGTCCACCTCCTCAGGGAGGCCCCCCCTCCCCACCATGGCTCAATAGCAGCCTGTCACCCTTCATCTCCTTTCTCTGCCATGCCTCCCACACTGCCCTCTTGTTATCACATAATTGTGTGCCTGTCTCCCTCTCTAGGATGTGAGATCCACGAGCAGAGGTCAGCTACCCACACACACATACACATGCACGGGCACGTGTGTGCGCGCAAGGAGTTTGGCTTTTTGCCTCCCACTCTATCCCCGTGCCTAACACAGCTTAGTACACAGCAGGTGCTCAATAAGTGAACAACACAGATAACAACCTCTGCCGCCAGGGGGCTGCTCTTCTATGGGGGAAACAAACAAATGAGAAAATTCATTTGGTCCAGGGGAGAAAAGTACTAAAAAAATTAAAGGAGGGAAATGGAATGGAGTGTGAGTGTGAGTGTGAGTGTGTGTGTGTGCGCGTGTGCGCATGCACACGCCATGTGCAGTGAGGGCTGTTGCAGTATTAACTCAGGTGGTCAGGGACCCTGTCACTGAAATGGTGACATATGAGTAAAGATCTGAAGGACCAGAGGGAGGGAACTGTACAGATACCTGGGATAAGAGAGTTCTCAATGTTAGGGACAGCCAGTGCAGAGGCCCTGTGGTAGGAGTGCCCCTGGTGTCTGCGCGAGGACCATGGAAGAGGCCAGCGCAGTGGAGCAGAGTGAGCAAGGAGAGCAGGAAGAGCCAAGGTCAGGGAGGTAACAGAGGCAGATTCTGTGGGGCCTTGTGGGCCAAAAGGAGGCCTTGTCTTTGACTCTGAGTGAGACGGAGCTACAGGATGGTTCTGAGCAGAATTAACCTCTCCCTGAGGTTAATCATTCTCATCCTTTCGCTTGTTTGAACAGCACAATTTGACAAAGCTGGAAAAATCAGTCCCACATTCGGCCACAGCCCTGACCCTCTATAGCTCTGTGGCCTCTGCAGCTTGTTTAAATGAGTGAGGGCAGAGGAGTGCTGACTCAGGGCAGAGCTGAGTTTGTGCAAGTTAAATATGAGTAGGATAGAACCCCATTATCCTTCAAATAAAAATAAAGTAGGGCTTCCCCGGTGGCTCAGTGGTAAAGAATCCGTCTGCCAATGCAGGTGACACGGGTTCAATCCCTGGGCCAGGGAGACCCCCCATGCTGTGGAGTGACTAAGCCAGGGCACCCCAACTCCTGAACCTGCACTCCAGAACTCAGGAGCTGCGACTACGGAAGCCCTTGCACCCTAGAGCCCCTGCTCCGCAACAAGAGAAGCCATCGCGATGAGAGGCCCTCATGCAACAGCTAGAGAGTGGCCCCTGCTCGCCACAACTAGAGAAAAGCCCTCGCAGCAATGAAGACCCAGAACAGCCAAAAATAAATAAATACAATAAAATTATTTTTAAAAAAGAAAAAAGAACTCTGTGTGACCTCAGCCAGTTCACTCCATCCTCTGGGTCTCTGCTCTGAAAATTGAGGCTAAAACCCTCCCGAGAGCTCATGGGGCTGCAAGGATTCAAGAGACAGAGCTCATGGCGCTTTGAGCAGTGCCTGGCATGTAATGGCATCACAATAGTTCCTATTATTATACACTCCATCTCTGCCAAGGCCAGAACCGCCTGCATCAGTCTGCAGGCATCTGCTGGCTTCTATACCAGGTCTGAGAAGCTTGTATGACTCAGTGGGAACCACGCTTACTCCCAGAACAAACTCAGCTCGGCAACTTGCGACACCTCCTCCCACTGGCTTTGCTGGTTTATCTGCCCTACTTGGATATTCAGACATGGGTGGTTGTCTGCAACCCCTTGGAATAAAGGGCCCCAGCTTATGGCACGAGGTCTTTTCCCTCCAGAGCCAGAACTTGTTTTTGAGGAGTCTCCCATCTCGCTCCCTGGGAACCTCTAAATGTTTCAGATCTCATTCATCGTCACAATTAAGTTATTCATCATCATCAAGAATAACAGCTACATCAATAAAAGTTTCACATGAGTTAACATTTGGTGCCTGTTAACTCGTTTAATCCTTGATGCAACCAGATGAGGGGGGTGATGAGTTGCTAAGTTGTGTCCAACTCTTTGCCACCCCATGGACTGTAGCCTGCCAGGCTCCTCTGTCTGTGGGATTTCTCAGGCAAGAATACTGGAGTGGGTTGCCATGTCCTTCTCCAGGAGATCTTCCCGACACAGGGATCAAACCTGTGTCTCCTGCTTGGCAGGTGGATTCTTTACCACTGCACCCATGGGTGCTCATAGCATCTCCACTGTCTTCAGATCAGAGGCTCACAGAGAGGTGAAGGTGTGTAGAGGTGGCAGGTGGCTGGTTACTGGGCCAGGAATACTCTGAATCAGCTTGCCACACATCTGGGCCATAGTCACTCAGTGGTGAAGGGCAAGGATTCTGCAGCCAGGCAGCCCACATTCAAAAATCCAAACAGTGAGGACTGGATACACTTCTTGCTCTCTGTGGGTCTCAGTTTCCTCCTCTATCAAATGGGGATGATGACTGAGCTTGTCTCATAGGGCTGTGGTGAGAATTAATTAACATGTGTAAAGTGCTTAGAGACACTCCACAAATGTAAATAAGTCTGGACTGGTTTTTTTTTTTTTAATTAGCAGTTTCATTCAATCTTTAAAACTGCTAATTAAACTGAATGTCTTCTTTCTGGCCTTTAGGTTGAAAATGGGACGAAATGGGCACAATCAACTAAGAGCTGAAAGATGAGGACCTCTGGCCTGGCACAGCTAGAGATGAACCCTCATCCTGTCCTATTTCAAGGCTGGTGTCACCCAGGAAGCGGGCTGACACTGGAGTGATGTCGCTGAATGTTGAATGGATGAACAAAGAAATGAAGGAGAACAGAAAAAGGAAACAAGGGACAGGCGAAAATGTTACAGAGGAACAGAAAGAACAAGGGCACAGAAGGAAAGAGAGGAAACACAAAGAAGTACATTGTTTAATGTCCAGTCTTCCCCACTGAATGAGGGGCAGGGCCTGGGGCTATCTCAGTCACCGCCGGGTACCCAGCACTGGGCTGGGCCCTGTGCAGAAATCAGTGTATGTGACCCTTCACTTCTGGCATGGAGCCTCCCACAGATGCCAACTATGTGCCCTAGGTGAACAAGGTCCAATTACCTGAGGGCACCAAGCAGATTCTTCTAGAAGGAACCAGCCAAGTGAGTTACCTGGTTTTTTTTTTATTTAACCTGAGTACAGGGTGAAGTTGTGCCTGAAGAACCACAGGACAGAGCCCAGGGGGACCTCAACTGATGGAAAATGAGGGGGGGAAAATTCCAGAAAGCAGACAGCCAGAGAGGGGAGCCCCAGATTCTGTGTATGAGCTCTGCCCAAATGTCTATAACAAGAGATCCCATGAACCAGACCTACAGCCCAGCAAAGAGATTTAAAAACTGATATCAACTTAGCTGCTAAAACAGGAAATTCAGCACTATGGAATTATGTAATAGGATCTAGAATTTCCACATCATTTTCTCCCATAGTCCAACATCCAGGATACATGCAATCCAACCTTACTCCAAAAACAAAGAAACAGGAAAATGAGACCCTTTTTTTTTTTTTTTTTCAAGAGAAAAGGTAATAAACAGAGATTGACCCCCAAGGCGGCCCCGATGTTGGGATCAGGAGACAGGATTTTAAAACAGCCATTGTAACCATGCTGAATGACACAAAGAAAAATATGATTGCGACGAATAAAAAGATATGAAACTTCAGCAGAAGAATGGAAACTATATAAAAAAAAGTGGAATCTACGATATAGGCATATCTCATGGTACTGCGCTCTGCAATATTGGGTTTTTTACACCTTGAAATTAAAAAAAAAATCACTAGATGGGTTTAACAGCAGAAGAGAGATGACAAAGGAGATGATGAACCTGATAGATGGAAATTATCCAACCTGAAGAATAGACTTGTGGGACAATCAAAAGACCCAACAGACAGAAAATCAGTTCATGTAGGTTCAAAATTAATTGCACAAAAGCATGTATTTAAGAAAAAAAGGTTTTGGCCACTTCATGTGCAGCTGGCGATCTTAGTTCGCCAACCAGGGACTGAGCCTGGGCCCCTGCAGTGAAAGCACCAAATCCTAACACTGGACTGACTGATAGGGAAATCCCCAGAAAGCATGTAATTATCACAACACATTTTATTGACACACACAAAAAAGACTGAGAGGTCAAGGGCCTTGATCAAGGCCATAGATTCAGCTTGAAAACCCAGACTTTAGAGCCCGTGATCCTGTCTTTTGTTGGACTAATTTCTACATTTGAAAATGATTTAAGTAGACCTTCCCCAAGTAAGAGCTTCCCTGGTGGCTCAGACGGTAAAGCGTCTGTCTACAATGTGGGAGACCTGGCTTTGATCCCTGGGTCGGGAAGATTCCCTGGAGAAGGAAATGGCAACCCACTCCAGTATTCTTGCCTAGAAAATCCCATGGACAGAGGAGCCTGGTCTCCATGGGGTTGCAAAGAGTCGGACACGACTGAGTGACTTCACTTTCTTTCACTTTCCCCAAGTAAAAGGTGGCGCTAGTGGTAAAGAACCTGCCTGCCAATGCAGGAGACATGAGACATGGGTTCGATCTCTGGGTCAGGAAGATCCCCTGGAGAAGGGCACAGCCACTCACTCCAGTATTCTTTCCTGGAGAATCCCCATGGACAGAGGAGCCTGGTGGGCTACAGTCCATGGGTTGCAAAGAGTCGGACAACTGAAGCGACTTAGCATGCATACAAAGCAGAATTTAGAAGCTGCTTAAAACCCTAATTATGAAGCATTATTCTATTCCCAGGAGCAGGGGAGACTGGCAGGGGTGGGTGTGGAGAGCAGCTGGTACCTGAAGTGAACATTTTTCCTGCACCAGAGATCACCACCACACGACAGTCAGAGTCTTCTGCAATCTTGTTGAAGCATACCACCATCTCTCTGCGGAGGGGGAAAGGAGGAAGGGCTGTGTCGGGGTGGGAATCCCCTGCCCTCAGGCCCTCCCCTGCCCAGTCCCTCAGCCCCTGCCTCCTCGTGCAGGCAGGCCTCCAGGATCTGCAGGCCAGACCTCCAGAAGGCCTTGTTCATGGCATTTCTCTTCTCAGGCCGGTTTAGTTGCACATGCAGAACATGTTTCTGGGCAGCTGTCACCCGAAGGGACTCATAGCTGTGGCCTGGGGCTTCCTCTGGGGATGCTTCGGAGGCTTCCTCTTGTGCAGAGGCACTCATTGGGCGAAGGCTGAGACCCAGGTTGGTGGAGGCTGTCAGTCCTGGGGAGACAGAGGTAGGAAGTGCCTTTGATGACCCTGAATATGGGGCACAGCACCTTCAAGGGCAGAGGGTACACATCTCAGTTGACACTAGGTTGGGGGACACACGCCTATGAGAGGCCTTGGTTTAGGGGATATAGACTTTAAGATGGGCTTCCCTAGTGGCTCACTCGGTAAAGAATCTGCCTGCAATGCAGGAGGACTGGGTTCCACCGCCTTGATTAGGAAGATCCCCTGGAAAAGAAAATGGCAACCCACTCCTGTTTTCTTGCCTGGGAAATCCCATGGACAGAGGAGCCTGGAAGGCTACAGTCCATGGTGTCACAAGAGCCAGATGCCATGGAGTGACTAAAGCACCACCACCCCCACCAGAGTTTAAGATTCAGGTGCATTTATCAGTGGCCTCAGTCTGAGGATCACTTCAGACCCACGATTGTGGTGCACGCTAAGTTGCTTCAGTCGTGTCTGACTCTTTGCAATCCCTCTGGGCCATAGCCCGTTAGGCTCCTCTGTCCATGGGATTCTCAAGGCAAGAATACTGGAGTGGGTTGCTGTGCCCTTCTTCAGGGGATCTTCCCGACCCGGGAATTGAACCCGCGTCTTTTAGTCTCCTGCATTGGCAGGCAGGTTCTTACCACTAGCGCCACCCAGAAAGCCCTGTGATCGTGGTACTCACTCCAGACTGAGTACACTGAGCTTGTCAGCGGCCCAACTGTAAGCCAGAAGCCCTCTGGATGGGGGCACATAGACCCGTGAGTTTAATAAGGGGTTCGAACCCTGGGTGACCCTGGACAGGCCTCTCCGTCCAGCTGTCGCGATGACAGGACGACAGCTCAACGGACCCCTTAAAGATCAAGAGGTGACTTACGCCGGGTAAGCAAGTCGCCGAATCGCCGAAAAGCCGCAAACGCTGCCGCCATTGCTACTGACTGGTGGTGTAACGCGACGGGAGTAAGCTTATGGGGGCGGGGACAAGAGGCCGCCATACTTGGTGAGGGCATCGAAGCCGCAGGCTGACGGCGGAGACGGTTCCCCTTTCCGCCATCTTTATCAAGGGCAACCGGAAACAGTCTTCTAAATTCGCGGCCATTAGAGTGATTTGACATGAAACCTTTAATCCACTAGGAACCTGGCCTAAGAAAATAGTTCACACTGCTTTTGAACATTCTGTACAAAGTTCATCACAGCTGTTTCATAAAGGAGAAACTGGAGACAACTGAATGTCCACGGGCATAATGGCGAAATAACTGCCGACCTCCCAAGTTTGCAATCATGCCTTTGTACCATAGCCGGGAGAAATATCAATAACCTCAGATATGCAGATGACACCACCCTTATGGCAGAAAGTGAAGAGGAACTAAAAAGCTTCTTGATGAAAGTGAAAGAGGAGAGTGAAAAAATTGGCTTTAAGCTTAACGTTCAGAAAACTAAGATCATGGCATCTGGTCCCATCACTTCATGGCAAATAGATGGGGAAACAGTGGAAACAGTGTCAGGCTTTTTCTGGGGCTCCAAAATCACTGCAGATGGTGATTGCAGCCATGAAATTAAAAGACGCTTACTCCTTGGAAGAAAAGTTATGACCAACCTAGATAGTGTATTCAAAAGCAGAGACATTACTTTGCCAACATAGGTCCGTCTAGTCAAGGCTATGGTTTTTCCAGTGGTCATGTATGGATGTGAGAGTTGGACTGTGAAGAAGGCTGAGCACCGAAGAATTGATGCTTTTGAACTGTGGTGTTGGAGAAGACTCTTGAGAGTCCCTTGGACTGGAAGGAGGTCCAACCAGTCCATCCTAAAGGAGATCAGTCCTGGGTGTTCATTGGAAGGACTGGTGCTGAAGCTGAAGCTCCAATACTTTGGCCACCTCAGGTGAAGAGTTGACTCATTGGAAAAGACCCTGATGCTGGGAGGGATTGGGGGCAGGAGAAGGGGACAACAGAGGATGAGATGGCTGGATGGCATCACTGACTCGATGGATGTGAGTCTGAGTGAACTCCAGGAGTTGGTGATGGACAGGGAGGCCTGGCGTGCTGCAATTCATGGGGTCGCGAAGAGTTGGACACGACTGAGAGACTTAACTAAAAAGGAAAAAATAGTTCCCACCAAAGTTATCCACATAATGGAATGTGAATACAGACGGCCCAACGTTAAACTCTGTGTAATCTGAGTTGCCCCACCACACCCAAAGAACCCGGTTCTCCTGCACTGCAGGAGTTCCTTACTGACTGAGCCACCAGGGAAGCCCATCTTCACGTCTGTCTCCCTAAACCAAGGCCCCTCGTAGGCTGCTGGGGGCGGGGGTCTTACTGTTACATCTACCTCCTCACTTGCTCCAGGTCTATTTTACATTTGTATGCAGAAGAAACTGGCTGGGGAGAAGTCACTAGTTCAAGATCTCTGAGCTTCAGGAGTGCTAGAGGGGATTTATATGTACAGTAAGTACACGTTGAAACTTTCTTTCAAAAGTAAAATGACTTTGGAAAAAGCTAGTTAACCCTAGAGTATTAAAAAACAAAGCAAAACTGGGGCTTCCCTGGGGGTCCAGTGGTAAAGAATCCGCCCTGCTATGCAAGGGACAGGTTGGATCAGTGGTGAGGTTAGATTCCACACGCTATGGAGCAACCAAGCCCCTGGGCCACTATTTCTGAGCCAGCACTCTAAAGCCTGTTTTTTTTTTTTTTTTTAAGTGCTATTGAAGTGCTTAAGTATGCTCTTGTAGGAGGTGAACAGGTGTCCCTGACACATGGGACTGAAATGAATATTTTGCTGTCTTTCTCCTCTTTTGGCTGCACCCTTGACTTGCTAGCTAAGTCCCATTTTGCCTTCTTCACATGTCAGATGGTAAAGCTCTTTTGGAAGACAGAACTGTTTGGTTATCTGGAACTACTAAGCAAGTACCAAGATTTGAGAGAAATTTAAAGAGGTAGTACATTTAGTTAGGTTGGTATAAAAAGACAGTTGTGAAACAATTGAAGGCAGAAGGGGGTTGACAGGACGAGATGATTGGATGGCATCACTGACTCAATGGACGTGGGTCTGAGTAAACTTATGCACAGGCTACCTAGGAAATATAACGTGGGATGAAAGCTGAGTGCCCCTGGGAGTCAGAGTAGGTAAATTTACTTTTTACCCAAGTAGCTTAAAACCTAGTAGATTGTGTAAGTTATGGCTGCCAAGTGACTGTAGTTTCTTTGTTTAGAGGTTCTCTTAAGTTTCAACCCTGATGAAGCAGTTTATCTGATGTCACTTGACTTCAGTAGATACTGTTTAAAAACTCTACAGGAAAACCCCAAAGTGGTGATACACATCCAAGTGGGGGATACACATATGCGAGGCACTAGACTTTGTTCCCACTCACTGCTATCAGGGAATATCAACAGTAATTGAACATACCCTTTAATCCAGCAATTCCACTGCTAGGAATTTACTTCTAGATCAGTATCAGAGAAGTTGCTTAAGAAGTTTGTGTAAAGATACACATCACAGTACTGTTTGCAAAACCAAATAAACGGAAATTACCTTCAGGACCAAGTAAACTATGACACATCCACACATTAGGAGTAAAGATAAGAAGGCTGCCTCGCATGTGATAGGAGATCGCTGTACAGTACAATGCATTCTGTTACAAGACACACAAATTGGAAAACTTCCCTTGTAGACAAAAAAAACAGACTCAGAATTCCCAGCATCATCCCCAAGCCACAGCTCTGGCCCACACTGCTCCTCGGAGCTGGGTCCGTCCCTCTGGAGGCTGCAGCTGTTCCTAGCCATCCTGCCCGCCTTCAGAAGACTGAGTGGGAGGAAGCAGACACACCCCAGAATCCCAGAAAGTGACCTTTATTTTCCAAACAATTTTATTGAAATGTGCCAAGAGTACATGGGCAGCACAAATGTATGAACAGGAAAAAAAAAAAAAAATCACATGTACAATAATTTTTAAAAAGTGAAGGTTAATCTTGGGAGATATCAGTTCCCCTTCCCCTCCCCCTTTAGACTTTCAGCCAGTCCATTATGGTTAAAGCCTCTACTAAACTAGCATTTAAAAAAAGGAATACAGGAACATTTGCAGAAAAGAAAAAAGAAACAAAACAGCATAAAAGAAAGAAATGTTTTCCTGCTCAGATGGGACTCTTCTTAGGCACCTAATTAGGAGGCGTGCTGAGCGGTGGAGAAACACAACTTCAGAGTGTACGGGTATGGCCCATCTGTAAGAGAGAGAGCCACATGACTGGGCCCCTTTCTGGAGCCTCCCCACTCCCCACGTTTCCCTGGTTTTGCACACATCTTTTTCTGCAATTCGGGGGTCTAACTCATCCTTGCCAGTTTTGAGATTCAAAAACAAGCCAAATCCACAAGGCATTCCTCCTTCTGTTCCTTAACTGCAAGGAGGAGCCCATTCCCAGCTCTTTAGCTGGTGCATGAGGATAGGCCTGCCCAGGAACTGGGTAGGTGAATTTTACCTGCTGGCTAGCACACCCCCCCTTTTCCTGGGTATTATGTGAGCCAGCCTCTGACGCACACAGAATGCCAGCTCCCTGGAGAACAAGCCTAAGCAACTCCCAAGCTGGCAGAGTGGGTGGCTGCAAGCGGCTAGGCTGGCCCTCCCATGTGGAACAGCAGGCTGCTCTCCTGGCGACCAGGTCCCACCTGCCTGTGTCAGCGACAAGGAGGAAATCTCTGGGGCCCTGTCTTGACGGTAGGAAGGACGGCTCTGGCTGGAAGCCAGCCAACCCACTAGGCCACAAGGGGGATGACTGCAGGACACACAGATACTCACTTGGGTTTTTCATCTGGTAATGGTTCAGGAAACCCAGAGTCTCCAGGGCATCACTCTTGGATTCCCACTCCAGCAGTCCAGAGGAGCTGCGTTCACCTGATGGGAAAATGAAGGTTTTAGGCTGATCTGAGCAGGAGCCAGGGAGCTGCCTGTGTACAACCAGGGAACGGTGGAGGTAGGCGAGGCATTTCACTCACTTTTGCCTGAGAATACTTTCACAGAAGATGGCCGCTTCACTCCCAACTCATCGCAGATCTGCAACAGAGAGAGAAAACAGACTCAGGGACACAAGAAGTGCGACACGGTGGAATGCAAGCCCACAACCAAATACCTGCATTTTTCTGGACAAGGAGTTGCTAAGCTTTTCTCACACACTCTAAGGTATCCCTATGATCCCCCTCCCCAAAGACTGAAGTATTAACACTCTATTATGTTGTCAAACACTGGAAAACTGCTTTTTACATTTCCCATCTTCAGCTGTAATTTGGGTGTGTTGCAGGTACTAGGTAAATGTTTGCTGAACTGAATAGCAACACCTCAGGCCAGAGTAAGGCCCAAAGTCCAAATCAGCAGTCAGACTCCCACCCTTCCCTGAAACTACCTAGTTCCCGAGGCAAGACTGGGCTCCAATCACCAACCTACCATCTAGACAAGGAAGAATCCCTCGAAGCAGATGAGCAGCCCCTCTACCTTGCCGAAGATGCAGAGAGCACAGCAGACTCCACTGCTGCTAGGTGCCGTTCTGAGCCTTTCTTGGTCCCTGACATGTGCCCAGCACCCTACCCAGAGCCCAAGAGTGCGAGCTCAATAGAGATTTGTTAAAAAATTAAAAAAGAAAACGGATGGCCTCCTCAGATGGCTGTGCTGAGGGATCAACTCTGCAGCACCCACCTCAAAGAAGTTCTCTTCAGTCACCTCCAGAGGGGCATTGAAGAAGTGCAGCACGTTGCTAGGGTGCTGGATGCGGTTCTTGGCTGCCTGCTCTGGAGTGGAGAACCGGTTGTTCCTTGATTCACTGAAGTCTTTGTAACTGCAGGACCCGTCTTCTAGCCCATATGACTGACCGGGCATGATGGCTGGTTGCTTGGAGACACTGACAGACAGAAGCGGAGCCCCGTGAGACCTCAAGCTGTCCCCCACCTGCTACTGTGGCTTTCCCATCTGACAGCACTGTGTGCCTCGCAGGGCCCTGCTCCACAGCGACGAGAGGCTAACAGACACTTCCAGCACACCCAATGCCAGCCTGGCTAAGCACCTGGCTGCTCTGTGTGCCTCTGACCCCTGTCCAGAGTGGGCTCCATTGCCCTTCCCTTCTCCTCAGTCCCTCTCCACACCTCCCAAGCCCACAGAGACCGGGTATCTACCAGACATTCAGCTTCTGCCCAAACATGAAGTTGTTGTTGAGGTGAGTGATGGCCCGGTCCACAGCATAGCCATCCGCCATCTCCACCATGGCAGCCCCCGGCTTGCTTTTCATGAATTTCACCTTGAGAAGAGCAGCCAGAGTCAGCACTACTGGCCAGGTACCAGAGACCCCTCTCCTGACCCTTCCTAGTTAGTTAAAAGCAAGTCAACTCCTGCTCTGGATCTAGGCTTCTACCTCACTTGTTAAGACAGGTGGACAGAGACACTGGCCAAGTCAAGTCAAGTCAAGTCAAGTCACTCAGTCGTGTCCGACTCTTTGTGACCCCGTGGACTGCAGCCCACCAGGCTCCTCAGTCCATGGGATTCTCCAGGCAAGAATACTGGAGTGGGTTGCCATTTCCTTCTCCAGGGGATCTTCCCAACTCAGGGATTGAACCCGGGTCTCCCGCATTGGAGGCAGACGCTTTAACCTCTGAGCCACAAGGGAAGCAGGTGCTGAGCCCAGGTTGGGCAGCAGAGACTCACTCGGCACTATTTCCCTAATGGCGGGACCCAACCCATGAATGGGTCATTTAATGAAGCACAACAGAAAAGCGGCCACAGGGGGTAAAAAGCACCTACTCCCACCAACACAGGATACGTACAGATACTGAGCTGTGGTTGTTGTACAAACACTGAAAACAGAAGCATCAGCTAGAAGTCCTGCTTCCACATAAAGGCATGTGAACCTGGCAAGCTATCTGCTGCCCCCGACGCTTTCAATTCCCCTGCTTGTCTCATTAAGGGTTCTTATAATGAATTTAAGCAACTCACAGCACCTTTAACAGCATCCTGATACAGCAAGAATATCTGACATGTGCTAGCACTGGAGAAGGAAATGGCAACCCACTCCAGTGTTCTTGCCTGGAGAATCCCAGGGACAGTGGAGCCTGATGGGCTGCCGTCTATGGGGTCGCACAGAGTCAGACACGACTGAAGCAACTTGGCAGCAGTAGCAGCAGCAGCAGCTGCTGATATTAACAACAGGCTAGGTCAGGGGCTGCAAAGCAAAAGGCTTTCAGGACCCAGATGGGTTTGACAGCAGAAACAACCTAGTCTGAGGTCGGCAGTCAACAGGCAGCCCCAGTCACCTGTTACCCCTGGTAAGGCAGAGGGCTCAGTGTTGCTGTTACCACCTGAAGCGTTCCAGAGAAAATCCTATTACCCTCCCTGGACCTGCTTGCTTCTAAAGAGGCTCCTGCCCACTCTTTGCTCATTGAGGGGTCAGAGGATCAGAGCCTCCCTTGGGCCTGTCAGGTCTATTAGGAAAGCAGCGGTCCTAGCAGCAGCTCACCTTCTCCACATTGCCATACAAGCAGAAGACATTGAAGACCCGGTCACAGTTCATCTTAGATTGATCCAAGCCATAGACCATGAGCACAGGGCTGTCGGCGTGGGGGCCATACTCGGGTGGTGGGGGAGGGGGTGGGGGGTGCCCATACTGGGGGCCGTAGCGACTTGGGCCCCGGCGGTGACCCCCCACTGGTGGGCCCATCCTTCTCCCTTCGTAGTGAGGTGGGGGGGGCCCGTAGCCCTCATCATGGTAATGGCTGTGGTACCCACCGTGGGGCCCTCCTGGGGGGTGGGAAGGAAAGAGAGGGAGGACGGGTGAGAATTTGCGTGTCGGGCGGCGGGCAGGGGCACATGAGCCACGGGAGTCCACGGAGGGGAACCCCCTGCCCTCACCATATTCTGCGGGGTGATCTCCCAGTAGAGGGGGCTGCCTCTGGCGTTTGTTAGGGTTGCTGCCAGGGTCACCTGTAGACAGAGAGAACAGTCAGAGGCTGACTCAGAAATGGGGATCTCCCTCCCTCCTGACTGCAGGGCATAGTCTCAGTGTCCCTTGGCTCCTGAGGGCCTGGGCACCAGCCTTCCCTTCCTCAAAAGGGTTACTGGGACGTCCTTCCCAGGGCCAGATCCAGGGTGGGCATGAAGCCCGGGTCTCAAGGCTGGAGCCCACTGTCCCTCCCCCACCCCTGCCCACTGCAAGCAGGTTGCTTTCCTTTCTCAGTGAAGGATGAAGCCAGATTCTGGACTTCTCACTTCCCAGAGCTCTGACAGGAGGTCAGCTCTTGGGTGCTCTGGGGAACTTGCAGCCACTATGGAAGTTGACTGGGGGCCAGGAACAGCTTTCTAAAATAACTCCCCAAAATGGCAAAGGAGTTAAGAGCCATAAAGTAACTCAGGGAGGAGCAGAAAGGTAAAATCGGGCCCTTGAAGCCCCAAGGTTCTACAAGCGCTAGGGCTGCTCTCTAGAGATGATCTTCTCAAATCTGGTCCCAGCCACCCTCCCCCCTCGTCATGTTCACCCCAAGGAGAGGGACTGTAGGAAAGGACAAAACAGGGCATCATCAGAACCAATTCAAATGAGCATCATGTACAGGCATCAACAGTCTCAAGACAATGGCGCAGATCCACCCTGCCCCACCCCCAGCTACAGTTCATAATCGCTACCTTAACTTAGCACTTCAAATGGCAGACACGGTGCTAAGCGCTTTACAGACAGACATCATTGTTTCTTAAATTCCTCACAACAACCCTATGAGGTAGGTACTAATGTTTTTGCCCCATTTCACAGATAAGGATAATGAGCACTTAGTTTTTAACTGAGCAGTTAAGACACTGTGGCCCAAGGTCACAAAGCAAGTTAGTGACTGAGCCGGGATTTGAACCCAGGCCTGGCTGACTCCAAAAACCCAGGGCTTGGGGCCACTGCCCTTTCCTGCCACCCGGCCTGGGTTTTGTTTTCCAACAGTCATTACAAAGATGGGAAAGGGCTACTTACAGCAGAAGTACAGAGTACAATATCCATTTGTCACAAAAAACAAATCTGTATTTTCTCTTACCATTGGACGCTTCAACAGTGAGTTAGCACAGTTCTGAAAGATGGCGTCCCACCAAACATACACTGCGACCCTGCATCACATGGTTTTACAGTCATAAATACAAGTTACGGTACACATCCGCTACAATTTTTTTTTTTTTAAAGAATTGTTTTAAAAGTCAATGTCTCGATTAAGTCAAAAATGGCTCACAGATGTTCTGTCCTCAGAAGATACCAGAAAAGTGGAAAATAAAGGTGTATGCAGTGGGTAGTGTCCCTCCGTGTTGTCACTCCTCACAGTGTGCTGCAGTGCGGTGCTGCTGGCTGTGTAGCTCCGTGTGCGTGTCTCCTGGTTGTAAGGTGTGCCAGTGGCCCCACTACGCCCGCACTTTTGGCCTTGGGAGCGCGCCTGGTTACCCGCCAGCAGGTAACTGTGTACCTCTGAGCTGTTTGGTTTTAGGTCTGTTTTGACTTTTTGATTTTTTTTTTTTTTGCTGTTGTTGTGGTTTTTTTTTTTTTGGTTTCTGATCTCCAGCTGGTGCAGATTATGTTGGCAGCCGATGACTGCAGAAAAAAAAAATATCAAAACACAAAAGAAAAAAAAAGAAGGCCCTCCCCAAACCAAAGGACTTAAAAAACAAACAAACAAAAAAACAAACCCACATGGCGAGGAATGGAGAGGATCCTATTGTCTTGGAGGCCCATGGAATCTACTTCAGTCTATGAATCGTTCTCCGAAAAGAGCGCCGCTGGCTGGCTGGGAGAGCTCTGTTCTCTGTGTTTCCTACTTCTGTGTACATTTTCGGGTTCAAGTTTGCTTGGATTTTGACTTTTTTTTTAATGTTTAGTAAAAAAGCAGTGTCTGCTGCCATGGTGCGTCTCTTTCTTTGTCTCTGTCTGCCTCTGTCTCTGTGCTTGTAGCTGTTCCTTGGAGCGCGGTGTGGTGGTGTTCTTGATGTAGTGAGCTCAAGTCTGCGGCTGTTTCTGGGGACGTGGTGGAGGCTGCGTGTTCTGTTCTCTCCAGGAAGAGCTAGTGGTTTCTACCCTGTGTGTTGGTGAGCAATGTGCAGAGGCAGAGCCGCTGAAGTCTGGTTCCCGAGGGGGTGGCGAAGCACCGCCCTCACTCCAGGTCACCTCATCAGCTCTCGTTTTTTTTTTTTTTGACCCCGGGCCTGGGGGCGGCCAAAGCTGAGAGGCATCAAAACCAATGCACAGCCAGCCCCTGCCACTAGCCCCTGCCGGTCTGCACATCTTCTACTTATGTTCCTTGGAGAAGAAATGGTTGGTTGCCGTGTTTCTGTTAGCAGTCATGTAATGCCATTGCCCGCTCTGGTACATTCACTTGGTCACCAATTTGCCTCTGATCTCTGGAGGGGGCAGCCTGCCCCACAGCGCCCATTGTGAGGGTCCTGGGGAAGAGTCTAGCCCACCCGGCCCACGGCTTCCCAGCAGCAAGGGCAAGCAGGACAGGCCTGCCTAGGAACAGGCGCCTCTGGCTTCCCAGGGCCAGTGAGATGTCAGCGACCAGCCACCTCCCTCAGCCCATGGCCTAGTCCAAACAATCAGACCAAAACAGAAACAGACGGGTGGTTTGGCTGAGGGGGTGCTGCTGTTTTTCAAAGGCAATGCTCCACCTCTCCCTCCTATCCAAGGCAAACCATTCTTGAGAGATTCTAGGAAGAGGGTTGTCCATTTGGGGCCCCTGCAGAGATGTTGCGTCCCCTTACAAGTGAGGCAAGGCGTGTCTGCCCCACTCCAATCCGGGGCGTCAGAACTCCACAAGGTCAATTTGCTCAAAGGCTCTGCTGCAAAGGCCTGGGAGCCCTCATCACCTCCCCCGTCTCGCTCCCCACAAGCAGACCCTGTCAATAGTGGACAGCAAGAGGGCCACTCCTAGCCCAGTGAGAATGGAGTCAGTGACCCTAAGCAGGCTCCAAGAAGGTGAGCAGTGGAACCTGCCTGGGAGCCGCCACTGGTTTGCAAGCCATTGCCAGGGCCTCTGCTGTTCCCCACCCCACCCAGGCCTCTGCCTTGACCCTGCATCCTCAGCTGCGTCAAAGGGCCGCAAGCAGCAGCTAGGACCTAGAGGCCCCTTCTTTACCCTCTTCCACAGGAGTGCATTCTCCAAGAGCTGATCCTTAAGGCCCTCCCATGTCCACAGGGAGCCCAATGGCATTACATAACCCTGAGCCCAGGTCTATGAAGTGAGCTAGTCAAGTGAAGGCAAGGCGGGTGTGTTTAGAATAAAGCGGCCATCAGGATTACCTTGTCCACTGAGATTGGGGTTTGTGTAGTCCCAAGTATCCTGATCATTCTTGAACACGTTTAAGCGTGTAGGCTGCAGGGACAAAACAAAGCTTGAGATCAGCCAGGCCCTAGGCTCACCTGAGAAGCGGACAAGGGGCAGCCATTTCCCAGACCTACCTTTGCATATTCTATCTTCAGAGTGCAACAGCCTGAGTAGATGTCAGCCCCGTTGAGTGAGGCCTTAGCTCGCTGGGCACTCTGTACAGAGTCAAACGTGAATCAAGTTAAGGCAAAGTCCCATCCCAAGAGCTTTTCGTAAAGAGCTCAAGTTGGGCCAAAGACGAATGACGGCAGGGCAGCACCCAAAGACAGCTCCAACTGGGCTCTGGGGTGAGCTCACTGCCCACAGCCACTCCTATGGAGACTACGGTAGAGTGCTGCGCTGAAACACAGACACTCACTAGAGTTCTATGACTCGTACTCCCCGTGCAACCCAGATATTAGCATCAGCCTTCTCTGTCACCATCAAAGGTCAAACCACCTTCTTCAGCCCAATCCTCCCCTCATGCTACATGTCTTGACTAAGCCTGAACATCTGAAATGTCAACGAGATTATGTTCCTGTCCTGAAAAACCCATCAGTGAGCTCCCTGTGCGCCCTGATCCAAGCTTCACCTCACTGCCTGGGCCACCCTAACTTCTTCCGATGTCTTAGGGAACCCGCTGTTGGCTACTCCTCAGTTGTCAGGTTGTTTGCTTTCTCCAACACTAAGCGCCTGCCCACTTGAAGATCTCTGCAGAGCTGGTGTCCTCAGTGGCGCATCTATCAGTTTCCATCTCCACATGAAAACAGGAGGTCACTTCCTCAGAGACCTTCCCAGAACCTCTGTAAATTCCTTCCCCTTATAGCTCATAGCATGCCCTTCCTTCCCTTCACGCTTTAAACTCTGCACTGCACTTTCACACTACACAATTAACCCTTAAACATGGGTGTGTTTTGCAGATAGCGATCTCTGTGTAGTTGAAAACCAACATATTTAACCAACTACAGATAACCTCCTACTGAAGTATGCACTTAGTAAGTGAAATGCACCTTAAGAGGATCCACAGAGTTCAAGCCTGTGCTGTTCAAGGGTCATCTGTTTACATGTGATTGTTTATTAACTAACCCTTCCAGGAGACCATGGGCTCTATGAAGGCATCTGGCACAAGGCAGGTTTTCAGGAGACACATGCTGCTTGAAAATACGGACTCCTGTGGGCTCCCATCTCAAGGAACACCCATTTCCCAGCAAAGGATATTCCACCATGGCCTGGACGCCATTCTTCCGGAAAATCACAATTCTCTGGACAGGACCACAAGGATTACAGATAGTATAAAGAACATCCTGTAAAAAGCAAAGATAGGCAAGTTGAAAAGGCACCAGCCAATTGGTCTGACTCAGGGGAGAGGGAACAGGGAGAAATGGCAGGAGACAGACTCTACAGAAGATGATCGCCAAATACCCGCGGGCACGCACCGTGGTAATGGAATAGATGGGGTTTAGGATGGTAAAGAGAAGCACACTGTTGACGCTCCGGGAATCATCCGAGTCCCCGGGACGGGAGATTTTCTGGCTGGTAGAGTAATTGACAAAAGCTGGGTGGCCCGCAATGTAGATCTGGTTGTCGGCTGCGTAGTTCACGGCGTTGCAAGCCCCCAACACATCTTCAAACTCCACCAATGCTTGTCTCTTTTTAGGCATCACCACCACATAGCTGGCAGAGAGAACACAGGTTGCAATCGTCATAGGGGGATGGAGACGATGAGAGTCAGAGGACAGCCTCAACCTTCTCTGAGCTGATTGCCCCCTGGCCTCTCGAGTGCTCTGCACCGTCATGGCATCCTGACCTGTACCTTACACCCCTCGCCGTAAATGGCATGACAAGCAAAAGGTGTCTGCAGCTTTGGCATTACAGTCTTTGGCACAGAACTTGCTGTAACTTATCCAAAGTACAACAGCTAACCCCAGGAGTAGTGAAGCCTCAGAACCTAGCTAAAGGAACCTGGACTGAAATTGAAATAGGTTACTTGCAACCAGAAACCCGGTGACACATAGGACACCAAGGAGTTAACTCATTTGAATACTCAAGCCCAACCCCTGGGCTCTGACTGAGTACCTGATGGGTCCAAACTCCTGCAAGGCCTCCACAAGGTCAGCTTCCACCACACCGTCAATCAGGCCCCTGATGTGAACAACTGGGGAGGCAGGGGTTTTATGCGGGTCATCGTAGTTCTCCTGAGAAAGGAAGCAAAACCAAGACTTTACTTTCTGCTGTACAAGATGGTGGCCTACTGGCTTCTGCACTGTTGGGGACTCAGATGGATAAAACATTTGCGTGTCACCCAGGAAGGACATACATGGCAGACAATAAGGAACAGCAATTCAACCAATCATCCCAAAAGGATTCTGGGTCAGCAGAGCAGAAGGCCTAAGTGGATGGTCACTTGACTAATGGCTCTCACTGTAACTTCTGAAGAAGACAAAATGGAAGATGAAGCAAATCTCAAGCCCCATCTTACTAATTCATTCTTCCCAGAACCAATCTCTTCCAACTGACCAAAGAAATGTGGGAAGAGTGGCTCGGAAAGGGGACTCAATTTTCTGCTGCAGCCTGAACCAGGACATTCCCTTTTCATTCACCCCAGCTTCTTTGCCCATCCTCTATTGGAGGAACATGCCATCACCACACAGCCTAACACTGCTGTTCCCCACCACTCATCCCCAGGTCCAGCAGGTGCCTCAGATGCTGTGGCATCCTGGCCAGTCCTGACTGCCTCTAGTCTTTACTCTCCCACCAAAATCTGTATTGAAAAATACTACCTAGACCAAACTAAGGAAAAAGAGGGTGAAGAAAGTCTTTAAAAAAGAAACAAAAAACACCACATAGCACTAAAAACCAGGACACTTCCCTTCCCAGGGGAAGTATTTCTCCACCCACAGACAAAAGTCTCTGAGAATCAAGAGGAAAGCTTCTCCACCTCTCCTGGGCTCTGGGCCCAGCCTCCCGTCTGAGAACCACTAGGCAGAAGCCCATGTAAAGGGGGCAGAATTGGATTCTATTTCAGGAATGAACCACACAAACCACAGGCACCACACCCGCCTGAGGTTACCAGCTCAGCGATTTGGAGTTCCACAGCCCTCATCAGTTCTAACCCCAGCTGCTCCCTAGTTTAGCTACAAGATCAAATGTGTAACAGTAATAACATTCTTTATCTCACAGAAGAGTGTTAAGTATTAAAATACCTTTATTATGCATGCAATGAAGCTTCTCGCACGGTTTAAATGCCTGTAAATCACAGCTACAGAGCGCCACTAAACCCTGGAAAACCCTGCAAATGGCTGAACCGGACAGGATTTCATGAACTTCCAGGGAAGAAAAAATGGGCTCCAAGTCAGAAGTAACAATTGGTTGTCTTTTCGACGTAGGACACTGAAGAGGCTGAATCCCTTCCAAAGCGCCCACCCCTCAGGGAACATTTTCGTTCACGAAACCTACCGCACCCATTTAACCCCAGAAACTGTAAGCAAACTTGTGATGACTCCAAAGCATGGTTCAACTTCCAAATATCTGAAAAGACCTTTCACAACTTTTTTCTTCCGGTTTTCAATGTCGACAAAACGAGGCATACTTTGATCTGGGTAAATACCCTCAAGCAAATAAATTTCTGTATTGAGACAAAACATGACGCTACAAAAACTAAACAGCGTTCAGGCATAATACCCAACTGAGGCGCGGAAAAGGCCACCACCCACTAGTTCCCGCTCAAGCAGTCCCCCCCACCCCCCCATCCCCCGCACAACCGCCCACGAGGCCCGGACAGGAGAAGTGCGCCTGCGCATAGGGCCAGAGAGAAGAGAATGATAAAGAAAAAAAAAAAACGGCCCGGCCGCGTGCCCGGCCTCCACATGCCAGCCCGCGACGCCTGCGCACTGCACCACCTGCAGCGCGAGCAGCTTCCTCCGCCCCCCTACACCCCGCTCTGTAGAGCGCGCACGCGCAAGCGCTTGTCCTCGCGCAAACCCCGCCGTTTGCCCAACGCCCGCCCCTCCCCCACCCCTTCTACAGGGCGAAAGCCTGGGCGCGTGCGCACAGCCCCCCAACAAATAAATGCCCTCAAAGTGAGAAAATTTCCCTCCCTGCCCGGCGATCTCCGGCGTCCAGGACCCTGGCCTCACCCCGCCGCCACCGCCCGCCGCCCCGGCTCCTCCGCCGCCGCCGCCGCCGCCTCCATGCTGGTCGCCGGCGTTGTCAGTCTTGAGCCGTTTGGGGGCCCGGCCGCCCTCACTGCCGCCGCCGTAGTAACGGCCACCGCCGCCTCCGCCGCCCGCCGCCGCCATCTTCACCATCGCTCCGGACCGCCTCCGCTGCTCGTCCGGCTGCTGCCTCTGCTCCAGCCGCCGACGCCGCTTCTCCGCCCGGGGCAGCAGCCTCCGCGACATGGCGGCGCAGAACCCGCCTCCCCCCGCCTCTCATTGGGGGAGGGACACGCCCGTCACCCGCCGCCCCCACCCGATAGGGGGAGCCACTGGTCCCGCCGCGGGGGGAGGGGAAGCCTCCATACGCCTTGCGCGCCTACTGGATAAAGCGCACGCCCTTCTGCAGGAGTGCCCGCCCTCGTTTGTCTGGGACACTCCTTATAGGCGAGAGCTCTCTGCCAGTCATTTCTCTGGCCCCGCCGCCTTAAAATAAACTCTAACTTGATTGGTTGGATTTCTGGCACGGCATGGCTTCCTTAGGAGTACCTGATAGGAGCAGCACACCCTCACTGTCAACAGCCCCGCCTCCTTCCCACTTTCATTGGTTTTTCTCGGTAATCCATCTAGCCAAAAGCCCCCTTAGACTTTCAGTCACGGTTACTACCTCCCCGTGCCTCTCCACAAGGAGACAAGACGGCCCCTCCCTTTGCCTCTCTCCAATGGCTACTACAGAAGCCGATCTCCTGCTAGACGCCCGATTAGTCAATTGAGAGTGGAAAGAGTCCTCTTACTAGATGTTAGGCCCACTGGTGACCCCTGATTGGGTGAAAAAGGGGAATCCACTTTGGCGCAGTCTACGAAAGGATCGGGGCCGAGGACGCATGCGCGAATCACGTTCGGTCACCTCCAGAGGCGGGGCGACCCTCCAGAGGAGGGAAGGCCTGGAGCACCAAGAGTGTGTGTTGACTCCTGTGAGCAGCATCGGCAGGGTAGACTCTTAGAAGGGCAATTGCCAGTGCAGCTCTGTACCGATCCCTATCTCCTATTCCTCTCCATTGCTAACCTTCACAATTTTAGAGGGAAAAACATTTTTAAACTCAGTTTGACCCTTTCCCTCACTACTAAACCATTTGCTGCTGCCGTCTATCTTATGACCCTGTCCAGTTCGCCCGCGTCCTTTCACCACTTCACCTCTAAATTCAACCACAAATAATTCCTTTTAGTTTGCAGAAAGGGAAGAATCTTTCTCGCACCTCTCGATCTATGCCCGAGCAGGCTTCGAACTAGAACACTTTCATCCACTATCCCTCCTGCCAGAATTAGGGATTAAAATTCTAAAATTTCTCTTGTTCGTGCTCTGTTCACTCTGAAAAGCATTCTTGGCCCTACCATCCCAGACCCTCGGTTTCCCTCATGATAACCCCTGATCGCTCAGGCCAACGGTTTTCACTCAACAGTCCTTACTATTCTGGGTTGTCAGTTTGGTGCATGCCCTTTTTCGTAGCATGAAAGTGCTTGTGTGATCTGTGTGTTGGTCTTAGAGAAGCTGCCCCCGACCCCGCCCGCCACCAAGCGCCAGGCACAGCACCCTGCACAGTGCTAGCTAGCTACTCGGCAAAGGCGAGCAGTTATGGTGTTCTAAGTGTTCGACGGGCCTCATTTCCTCTGGGACGGGTAGGGCTACCCACGCAGAGAACACCCACCCAGTCTCTAGGGTCCAACGACGGCCAACGTCTGGAGCGCCGGGGGCGGGGTCCGGGGTTGACCCTAGGATCCGGCCCAAAGAACTCTATAACCTTACGGGGCTGTCTGCTGTCGGCGGGGGGGCGGGAGGGGTGGGGGTTCCGGGGGTGGAGCCGGGGTCGGGGGAAGGGAAGGAGAATGGAAGAGGCTAAAGATGCTACGGAACCTTTCCACTCGGGGGAAAGGGGCTTCCTGAAATAGGGTGTCCTCTTGGAAACTAAGTTTGAAATGGGGTCAGTGGCACTAAGAGAGTGAGATCGGCTTGGTAGCTCTGTGAGTTTGGGGAGATGAAAGTTGGGGTAGGCTGATCTGGATCTAAATCAGCTCTCAATCACCCCGGAAAAATCCGAACGGGCCGGCCAAAAGGAGACGGGGGACGGCGCAGCGCCTCCAACACGTGATCCGAGCGACGGAATTAAGGCGGGGCGGGTCGGACTGAAGGGCGGGGTCGCCGAGGTCCAGACGTCAGAGGAATGCGGTGGGGGGAGGGGGAGAGAAGGGGCCCCTCCCCTCCCCGCCCCCGCGCCTGGCCCGGACGCCCCTCGCGCCGGCGCGCGCCGACGGGATGCGGCGGAACCGTCCCCCTCGCGACACGTTCCAGGCCGCTCGCCCCCTCGAGCGCGTCCACGGCGGGCGACCGAACGGCCGCGTTATCTGCACCCCCGAGCTCCCAGCCTCCGCCCCTCCCCCACCCGTTGCACGCGGACCGCGGCCGCGGGCCCGGGGCGGCTCCTCCGTGGGATGCCCCCGCACCCCTCCCTGACCCCTCGCCCCCAGCCCCTACCAGTTCGGCGGCGAGCCTGGCCGGCCGTCCGAGATCGAAAAGAGAGCAGACACTGGGAAGTTTTGGGGGAGGGAGGGGCGGGCCTTAAAGGGACCACGACCTTTTTCCAGCCGGGGGAAAAAAAACGTGGGGGGGTTGTTGCGGGGGGAGACCGAGAGTTGCCCTGCAACTGAATGGACGAAACAACGCAAAGAGAGGATGGGAAGACTCCGCGTCCCTTTTCCCCAAACAACCCCAACCTCTCAACACCCGCCCCACATCCCTCACAGAAAGTGGCACAGTTGTTTGGGAATCAATGCCTCTTTGCTCCTGGTCAGCCAAGTGTTGTGTTGGTTGAGGTGAATGTTGGGGTGCTCATTATACAGACGGGGAAATGAGCTCAGGGGACGCTAGCAACTAACCCAGGATCCCACCGCTTGTAAGTGGCAGATACAGAAGAATTTGCCGCAAAGACGCATAACCACTGCAGTGCCTGTTATGGTTATGGAGTGGGGGTGGGGTGGGGCTGCAGTATACCCTGGAGATTAAGAGCGTGGGTGGGTCCCGGGGTCAGACTGTCAGCTTTCAGATGTGGGCGGTGAACCTACTAGCTCTGTGGCGTTGGAAAAGTGATTTCGCATTCTGGGGCCTCTGTTGAGTTTGGGTGCAGGTGCACTCAACCTGCATCGTTGGCTGGTCTTGAGAGGTGCTGAGAATGTCCAAACGGGACCTCAGATCTACCTCCAGTTCAGAGACTGAGGCCGGGAGAAGGGAAAGACCAGCTGAAGATTAGCCTCTGAAAAAACAAATCCTCCCCTCCTTAGCACCCCCAGGGCATAATCTAAACTTTGTGGGCCCATCTAAATCCACGCCTAACCCTTTCCCCTTGTCCTCCACATGGCATTAAGACTGGTTTTCCTTCTGTTCATCAAATACCCAAAGCTCATTCCTGACGCTGCACTGGCTACTAGTCTGTCTAGAGAACACTTTGCTCCCAAATCTTTGCTCCTCATTTGACAGGCCTTGGCTCAAGTGTCACTTGCTGAGCACCCTGCCTAGTTAGCCCCTATACATAATCATGATTTCCCATCTTTGCTCTTATTGACATGTGAAAATATCTAATTATTTAATTTTTGTCACCTTACTGACATCTGGGCTCTTTGGGAGCCAGAAGTAGGTATGTTTTAATTCCTCCAAGGACTGTTCATTCATATAACAGATGTTTATTGAGCTCATACTATTTGGGGCATCTGGGATAAAATGATGAACAAGATAGGGAAAACCTCCCTTCTTCCTGGAGTTTACAATCTAGTGTAAAAGATGCACAATCTTCAAGTAAAACATGGATCAGATGATGATAACTGCTACGAAGACAGTAAAATAGAGAAGGAGGATGAGACGTGCATGAGGGCAGTTGGCTCAGAAGGGTGTTCAGGGGAAGCCTCACTGAGAAGATGATATTTATTTTATTATTGTATTTTAAAAAATTAAAAAATCTTTTGGCTATGCCACACTTAGTTCCCCAACCGGGGATTGAACCTGAGCCCCCTGCTTTGGAAGCACAAAGCCTTAACCACTGGACACCAGGGAAGTCTCTATTTTATTGTTATTATTATTTACAAGATGACACTTTAGAAAAGCCCTGAAGTGGAGAGAGAGGAGGTCATGTGGATGCTGGGGGATGAGCATTCCAAGGGAACATCCAGTGCAAAGGCCCTGAGGTGACAGTGTACCTGATGTTTTCCAGGAATTGGGGCTTCCCTGTTGGCTCAGGTAGTAAAGAATCTGTCCACCATGCAGGAGATCGGGATTTGATCCCTGGGTCAGAAAGATCCCCTGGAGAAGAGGATGGCTACCAGTATTCTACAATATTCTTACCTGGAGAATCCCATGGGCAGAGAAGGCTCCAGGCCTTCTCTGGGGTCACAAAGAATCAGACACTGCTGAGCGACTGACACTTTGTGGCAGGAGTAAAGGGAGGAAGGGGTAGATGCTAAGTGATGACATCAGGGAACAGGGAGAGGGCTGTTTGTGAGTGTCTTCCTGGGCCACAGGGAGGGGAGGATTTTGACATGAGGTCTCAGGATGGTCATGAGCAGGGGAGGGCCCTGGTCCAGATCAGGTGTTCATGGGAGCCCTGCGGCTGTGGGCTGTGGGTGTGGCAAACTGACTGGGAGGTGAGATGGGAGCAGGAAGACAGTGAGGAGGCTGAGTCGAGGGAAAGGCTGGAGAAGGTGGAAGAGATCAGGATGGGAGGCGTGGAGGGATTGAAGTAGGCAGGTTATGGATGTGTTTTGAACTTTGAGCTCACAGGATGGTCTGAGGGGTCAAAATTCCTCATGATTCAAAACTACCCCCACTGCGGGGCTCCTGGCGGTTTAGTCACTCAGTCGTGTCCAACCCTTGCAACCCCCTAAACTGTACCTGGCCAGGCTCCTCTGTCCATGGGATTTTCCAGGCAAACCTTCTCAAGTGGGTTGCCATTTCCTTCTCCAGGGGATCTTCCTGACCCGGGGATCAAACCCGCATCTCCGGCATTGATTCTCTACCACTGAGGCACAAACAATGCCTGCAGGGCTCATAGCGGTGGCCAACATCCCCAGCTATTTTTGGTCCTCTGTCCACTAAGAGATGCTGCATTTTTAAGGAGAATCTCTTCTCCCTCTCCATTTGACAAAGACCTGTTCCATGGCCTCCCAGGACCAGCTCTCCTGGGAGTGTGTCCATGTCAGTGTTGGGGGTGTGCGTAACCACTCTAGAACACTTAAAGCAAAACCCAGTCCAGAGGGAGGTGGGGGTGCCGCTGGCTTGTAGCCTTAAAAACACACACAATTTTTTTTTTAATTTTAAAATTTTATTTATGGATTTACTTTTTGACCGCTGCTTGGCTTGTGGGATCTAAGTTCCTGGACCAGGGATCAAGCCCATGCCCCTTGTAGTAGAATCACCGATTCTTAACCACCGGACCACCAACCAGGGAAGTCCCAATAATTTTTAAAATTGAAGCATAGTGGATTTATGATATTGTGTGTCCCTCCCATGGCCATACTTAGACCTTGTCTCACTAACCATGGCCTCTTTAGAAGCTCAATTTCATGTGTGTTACTCTGTACCTATTGCCCATCTATTTCCTTCCTTTCAGAAGCTCAACTCCAATAATTCATTAGCCCTACCATGTTTCCATGGTCACTCAGCTCCCTTGTACCTTCCCACAGATTAAATTCCTTGACCAACCACTGTAATCACTGCACCCGAGCTTATGCCCATTCTCTATACACTCCACCCTACTCATCTTGCAAAACCACAATTCTTATTAAATCTAAGGTTCCATCTATCACATGCCTGCATCTGTGCAGGTGAATGTGGGTGGAGAAAAATATACAATCATGTTAACCGGTCTCACCTTAAATTCATTCCCATAGACTTGGAATGGATGCACAATGGTGTGTAATAAATTTTCCTGTGTCCCCGGTCTCTTGGGCTTCCCTCGTGCCTCCGATGGTAAAGAATTCGCCTGCCATGCAGGAGACCTGGGTTCAGTTCCTGGGTTGGGAAGATCCCCTGGAGGAGGGCACGGCAACCCACTCCAGTATTCTTGCCTAGAGAATCCCCCTGGACAGAGGTGCCTGGCGGGCTACAGTCCATGGGGTGGCAAAGAGTCGGACACGACTGAGCAATGAAGCGTGCATGTGGGTGCACATAGACGCACACACGCACACATACACACATCCCCTGACTCTCCCAGAGAAGATATCAGATCTTCTCCTCAAATCTCTACCAGCGAGTCTTCCCTGGTTGTCCGGTGGCTAAGACGCCATGCTCCCAATGCACAGGGCCCGGGTTCCATCCTGATCAGGAACTGGATACCACATGCCAAAACGAAGACTGAAGATCCCATGTGCTGCAACTAAGGCCCGGAACAGCCAAATAAATAAAATAAAATAAGCAAACCCTCTAACAGCATATTCCACTCAACAGTGTCTTTCTTCTTGCTTCCTGAGAGAACCACAGCCACCCTCCCCCCACATCCCCTCTCCTGCATCTTCACCACCCACTCCACCTTCCCACTTTTAAGTGGGGTAACTAGCCATGTTCCCATCTGCTGAGCTTCTTTTTTTTTTTTTTTCCCCCATGCATAATCTTATTTTTTTTCTTCACCTATTCAAGAAATTGGTCTCCTGTGGGCTCAGGGTCTCAGGAGAGAAATGTGAGAAGCCCCAAAGCAGGAATAGGTCAGGTTTCTTTTTTTAAAGCCTCTTCAGGGCTTTGAACGGAAATAGCTTCATGGTCTGTTGGGCCTCAAATTGAAAACTCAGATGCCTTTAGGGGTTAATGGGTAAAGCTGGCCTGGTAGGGGAAAAATTCTCAGTTGCATTACAGAGTTGTGACTTAATTTTCCTCAAGCTTTACTGAGATATGCCTGACTTTCAAGAAACCATACATATTCAAAGTATACAGTTGATGGGGACTTCCCTGGCAGTCCAGTAGTTGAGACTCCTAACGTCCAGTGCAGGGGGTGCAAGTTCGATACCTGGTCAAGGAATTGGGATCCCACATGCCACACAGTGCAGACAAAAGTAATTTTAAAAAATAAAATTAAAACTATAAAGTATACAGTTGATGAGTTTTGACTTACATATAAACCTGTGAAAATACCACCACAGTCAAGATAATGACCCAAAGAAACAAAAGACCTACTATTGTACAGCACAGGGAACTATACTCAATATTTCATGATAGCCCATACAGGAAAAAAACCTGAAAAAGAGTGTATATATATATGTATACACACACACACACACACACATACACACAGACTTCCCAGGTGACACTAGCAGTAAAGAACCCACCTGCCAAAGCAGGAGTTCGATCCCTGGGTCAGGAAGATCCCCTGGAGAAGGAAATGGCAAACCAGTCCAGTATTTTTGCGAGGAGAATCCCATGGACAAAGGAGCCTTGCTACAATCCATATTGTTGCAAAGAGTCAGACATGACTGGAGCAATTTAGCCTGCACACATGCATATATATGTATATATATAATATATGAATCACTTAGCTGTACACTGGAAACTAACACATTGACGTTGTAAATCAACTATACTTCAATAAAAAATAAATTAATTTAAAAAATTAAAAAGGGAGTCTGAAAAAGAATACATTTGTGTATAACTGAAACACTGTGCTGTATACCTGAAGCTAACACAATATTGTAAATCAACTATCCTTCAATTAAAAAAAAACTAGGTGACTTCTCTGGTGGGCCAGTAGCTAAGACTCTATGCTCCCAATGCAGGGGTCTGGTTTTGATTCCCTATCAGGGAGCTGAATCCCCCATGCCACAACTAAAAGATTCCCACATGCTACAAAGAGGAGGGAAGTTCCCATGTGCCACAACTAAGACCCAGTGCAGCCAAATAAATAACAACAAAAAAAGCAGCAGCAGCAGCGATGGCTTAACCATAAAAACAACAAAAATTGAAAACAAATAAATAAGTTAAATGTATGTTCTGAAGAACGTCAAAAAAAAAAAAAAGATAATGACGCAAAAGTAATGAACATATCCATCATGTCTGAATTTCCTCCTGCTTCTTGATAAACACTTCATCCCTCACCCTTCCACACACACACATCCCCAGACAAGCACCAATCTACTTTCTATCACTATTGGTTAGTTTGCATTTTTTTAGAATGGTTTTCTATAGGATGTACTCTCATGTCTGGCTTTTTTCCTTCAGTATAATTCTTTTGAGATTCGTATATGTTTAGCAATAATTCATTCTTTTTATTTCTGAGTACTATTCCATTGCATACAATAGTTTATTTATCAAGTCACCACAATTTGTTTACAAGTCACCCACTGGTGGACATTTAGGTTATTTGTAATTTTTGGCAATTACAAATGAGGGCGGTATGAACATCGATGTGCATGTCTTTTTTTTTTTTTTTTTAATCTTACTTATTTGGCTGAACTGGGGCTTGGTTGTGGCGTGTGAGATCTAGTTCCCTGACCAGGGATCGAACCTGGACCCAGTGCACTGGAAGCTTGGAGTCTTAACCACAGGACCACCAGGGAAGTCCTGATGTACAAGTCTTTGTGTAGATATTTTTCATTTTTTTTTTTAGCGTATATACCCAGGAGTAGAATGCCTGGATCATATAGTGGGTATATATTTAACTTTTAAAGAAAAGTCATTTTCCAAAGTAGTGTACCACAGTGTCCAACCAACTTCTATTTACTTTTTAAAAAATTATTATTTATTTACTTACAGCTATGTGAGGACTTTGCTGCTGCTCAGGCTTTTCTCTAGTTGTGGAGAGCAGGGGCTGCTCTCTAGTTGTGATCTCATTGCAGTGGCTTCTCTTGCTTCAGAGCACAGGCTGTAGGGCGTACACGATTCAGTAGCTGGGGTGTGTAGGCTCAGTAGTTGCAGCTCCTGAGCTCTAGAGCACAGGCTCAGTAGCTCTTCCCCAACGAGGGATGGAACCGGTGTCTCCTGCATTGGCGTGTGGATTCTTCACTACTGACCTACCAGGGAAGCCCTCAACTTCTGTTACTTTTAGCAACAACAATAATAAGCTGGTTGAAAATTTAGTATTTATTTTAATTCATTTATTCCTTGATCAGACAACTATTTACTGGGTACTGCCAGACCCTGTTCTAGACACTGGGGATTCAGTAGTGAACAAGACACACAAAATTCCCACTCTTGGGCAGCTGGTGTTCGACTTAGAACATCTCTCAGCGCAGGTGAGTTGGTTTTCTAGGTTGGGACCACACACACGCTAACAGACAGATGACCTGGTCCAAATTCCGGCTCTGCCATTTCCTAACTATGTGGCCTGGGCAAGACCCCTTATCTCTGAGTCTTACACTGTGAAAAGGGGATGCTGATAATACCATCTTTACCTCCTAAGATTGTGGCATTGTTGATTCACAAACTGGCCTCTGGACATAGAGGGTCAGAAGATGCCAAGAAAGAGGGATGTCCAGATAGAAAAGTGAAAGTGTTAGTCGCTCAGTCCCGTCCAACTCTTTGTGACCCCGTGGACCGTAGCTTGCCAGACTCCTCTGTCCATGAAATTCTCCAGGCAAGAATACTGGAGTGGGTTGCCATTTCCTTCTGCAGGGGCTCTTTGTGACTCAGGGGTCAAACTCGGGTCTGTTGCATTGCAGGCAGATCCTTTGCTTTCTGAGTCACCAGAGCAAACCTGGTGGTAGACGGCAGGTGTAACAAGCAAGGGAAGGTTCATAGGAGGCTTATCTTGGGCAGCAAAAGATGAGCAGATCTCTGCACTCACCTGCAAGAATCTTCAAACTCTATGTACAGAGGCCTTGACTGGGCCGTCAGGTATACCATCTAGATGGTCTCAACAACACCCTACTTTCCCAGGGTTGTGTGCCCTTGGAACAACTCCCATTGTGGGAACAGTGGGCAGTGTACATTCCAAGGACAGGGGAGGGGGTGAGGAGCCTCTGATGGCCTGGGTCCAGCTCTCAGGTCAACTGGCAGTCATGTGTGTTCTCTTGAAGACCTCCTCCAGCAGGCAGGCAAGCCACTAAACAGTTAGTATCTACCCTTGGGTTGCTGGGGAGCCAGAGAATAAATAAGCGAAACATACTGAAAGGTTGTTGTTGAATCACGACGCCGGGATTCTTGGCTCCCGGAGGAGAAGAATTCAATCCGGGGCCAGAGACAAGGCTTGATCGCTCAGAGCTTTTGTGTAATAAAGTTTTATTAAAGTATAAAGGAGATAGAGAAAGCTTCTGACATAGGGATCAGAAGGGGGCAGAAAGAGTACCCGCTTGTTAGTGTTAGCAATGAGTTTATATACTCTCCAGTGAATCCAAAGAATGTCTGGAGGTTGTAAAGACCTCACCAGACCTACTCCCATAATTTACATTTTAAGATAACAGAATTAGCCAGAAGGCTTAATCCATAGACTGTCCTTAGGCAGAATACATTGTGGTTATGTAATCCTTGTAAAGAGCAGGTCTACTCCCATAATTTACAGAATTAGCCAGAAGGTTTAATCCAGAGACTGCCCTCAGGCAGAATACATTGTTGTTATATCATCCTAAGGAATGTAGAGAAGGAAAAAAAAAAAAAAGGTTTGTCCTTTCTTCCTCCTTGAGAATTCCAGACCCCTCTCTCCTTGGGGACCCCTAGACTTCTTATCAACCTGCCTAGGGAATGACTGTCTCATATACCATGCCTCTTTAAGGGTCATGAAATGGTGGCTTGTAGTGATTTTGATTTGCACTTCTTGAATGATGAGTGATTTTATTATCTTTTCAAGGCTTCTCTGATGGCTTGGCGGTAGAGAATCTGCTTGCAATGCAGGAGATGTGGGTTCGATCTCTGGGTCGGGAAGATCCCCTGGAGGAGGAAATGGCAACCTGCTCCAATATGCTTGCCTGGGAATTCCCATAAACAGAGGAGCCTAGTGGGCTACATACAGTCTATGGGATCTCAAAAGAGTTGGACACCACTGAGCCCGTTATCTTTTCATGAGCCTTTTAGCCACATGCATATCTTTTTTGGGGAAATCTCCATTTAATTCCTTTGCCTGTTTAAAAAAGATTTTTATTGTTTGGGTTTTGTTGTTGTTGTTGCTGAGTTTTAGAAATCATATATATATATATATATATATATATATAATATATATATTCTGGATATTAATCCCTTATGATTTGTGGATACTTTCCCCTATTCCATGGGTTGATTTTACATTCTGTTGATTGTTTCCTTTCATGCATACTCCCCACACCCCCACCACCCCCACCCCCTCCACCACCCCCACCCCCCCACCAGCCCCCCGCCCCTCTGGCCATGCTGTGTGGCTTGCGGGATCTTAGTTCCCTTAGAAGGGACTGAAACCAGGCCTACAACAGTGAAAGCAACAAGTCTTAACCACTGGAATGCCAGGGAATTCCCCACACTTTAAAATTTTTGATGTATTCCAGTTAATCTTTGTTGCCTGTCCTTTTGGTGTCATATCCAAGAAATCACTGCCAAATCTAATGTCACAGGACTTTCCCCCTATGTTTTCCTCTAATAGATTTATAGTTTTTACATTTAGGTCTTTCATCCATTTCAGGTTAATTTTTGTATACGTTTTTAGAAAAGGGTCCAAATTTATTCTTTAAAAAAAAATTTTTTTTTTTTTTAATTTTCTTGGCTGTGCTGCACAGTATGAGGGATCTTAGTTCCCTGACCAGGGATCTAACCCAGCCCCCTGAAATGGAAGCATGAAGTATTAACCACTGGACTGCAAGAGAAGTCCCCCAACTTAATTCTTTTGCACGTGGGTATCCATCCAGTTTTCCCAATTCCATTCATTGGAAAGACGATTCTTCCCCAGTCAAATGATATGAAACCCTTGTCAAAAATCATTTGACCATACTTGCTGCTGCTGCTGCTGCTGCTAAGTCTCTTCAGTCATGTCTGACTCTGTGCGACCCCACAGACGGCAGCCCACCAGGCTCCCCTGTCCCTGAGATTCTCCAGGCAAGAACACTGGAGTGGGTTGCCATTTCCTTCTCCAATGCATGAAAGTGAAAAGTGAAAGTGAAGTCGCTCAGTCGTGTCTGACTCTTAGCGACCCCATGGACTGCAGCCCACCAGGCTCCTCCATCCTTGGGATTTTCCAGGCAAGAGTACTGGAGTGGGTTGCCATTGCCTTCTCCATTGACCATACTTGTGAGCACTTATTTCCAGAATTTGTATTTTTAACAAATTGCTGCTGAGAATAATTGATACATAGTATCAGATTGTTGCAGGAAGAGGGACTGCTTCTGTTACCAAGTCCAAGCTCTTTCTACTGGTCCTAGGCCAACAAGACAAGGTGCTGAGGCAAGGAATTCGACTTTATTTAGAGAGCTGGCTGACCAAGATGGCAGGCTAATGTCTCAAAATAACCATCTTATCTGGGTCTGGATACCAGGTTCTTTTAAATATCAGAGATGAAGAAGAGATAAGGAAACAAAGTAACATAGTCATTAATCTTGCAAATATCTCCTAGAATGGTAAACCTCAGGAAGATATGTTAATTTCTTCCTTCCTGCCACCTACAGGCGCACAGGGTTCTGAACAAAGGCACTTTAATTGTCAGGCAGAGGGGCAGGATTCTCTGAGGCAGGCCATTGTGTATGATCATCATCATAAAAGCAATGGAAAGCAAGTCAGAGAAACTGTTTCAACATGGAATCAGAATTGACTTCTCCATGCAACACTTCCAGGGTCTGAGTGAGGACTCTTTTCTAACATTCAGAGATGAATTGTTTGAGGAGACACCCTTGCTGATAAAGCAAGAGACTTTATTGGGAAGGGGTGCCCAGGTGGAGAGCAGCAGGTTAAGGGAACCCAGGAGAGCTGCTCTGCCACATGGCTGGCACTCTCAGGTTTTATGGTGATGGGATTAGTTTCCAGATTGTCTCTGGCCAATCATTCTGACTCAGGGTCCTTCCTGGTGGCGAGTGCATCTTTCAACCAAGATGGATTCCAGCAAGGAAGATTCTGGGAGGTTGGCAGGACACAGCATCAGTAGCAGTAGCAAATTCTTCTGAGTTAGTTTTTTTTACAAGACATAAAATGGGCTGGTGTGTCTTCCCTCCTTTTGTCTCCTCCTGAATTCTGGTTACTTATTGGTGACAGCACCTTGTTTTTTTTTTTTAATCAGGACCTCCTGCTGTAAGACAATTCAGGCAAGCAGTTAGCATCATGCCTGGCCAAGGCATGTGGTTTTGGTCAATGGTTCCCTAACAAGATAAACAGGAAGGAAGGCTGCACTTTTTGAGAAGTCATAGAGAAGATGATGCAGAGATGTGAGTTCGATCTCTGGGTAGGGAAGATCCCCTGGAAAAGGAAATGGCAACCGGCTCTAGTATTCTTGCCTGGGAAATCCCATGGACAGAGGAGCCTGGCAGGCTACCATCCATGGGGCTGCAAAAGAGTTGGGCAAGTTGAACAACTCAACAACCACTGCCACAACAACAAACTCTGAGCCTTATGTGCTCAGTCCTGTCTGTAATACATTAGCATATGTTAAATGACACACCCACAGGCACCATGACAGTTCCAAGGCTGACCATAAAAGGCCAAAAAGTGGGCAGTGGTGGCCCAATTCCTGGAAATCCCTGCCCCTTCCCCCAAATAGTTAGAATACTGTTTGTTCATTAGCATATGAAATTACCCAGCCTATAAAAACTAACACTTGCTGCCCCCATACCCCAGAGCCTCTCTCACCTGAGATGACACACATTCTGTCTATGGAATGTGTGTTTCCCAAGATTGCTTTCAGTTTCTGAGGTGACCCTACTTCTGCTTGTGGAATGTGTTTCTCTCTAAATAAAGTTGCTTTCACTTTACCACAGCTTGCTCTTAAATTCTTTTCTGCCTGAAGCCATGGACCATAACTTGGCCGCCCATCCTGAATCTTTGGCAGCCTACCCCATCAAGACCTGTGATGTGACCATTCTCTCACTCCCCCTTCTCCTGCAACACAGGTAGAGGAAAGTCTGGCAAAGGCCCTGGGCTGGGCGGCTGCCTGGCAGGTGTGGGGAGCAATGAGGAGGTGAGTGAGGCTGGAGCAGGTGCTGAGGGGGCGAGTGGGAGGGGATGAGAGTCTGGCAGGTCCTCAGGGAACCTGTGGGCTTCCAGGGCCCTGGGCAGTGCTCAGGCCTTCTCCTGGAGTGAGCTGGGTCATGTGACCCAGGCAAATGGTGGAACTGCAGGATGAGACGGGGCCTCAAGATCAAGATGGTGGGTTGTCTCCAGCTGACTTCTGTCACTAGGGCCTAGGATGAACCAGGGGGAAGTGGGAGGCTTATGCTATTAAACAAACAAAATTTCCTCTCACGTTAAAATTTATTCCCAACATGGTGGGAGGAGGGCTCAACTTAGATTTCAAAGAATAAAAAAAATAAAATTATGTTTCTTGCAAACTTAATTTTTGGCCTGAGAGGTAGACCTCCGATCTATTTTTAAAATTTCCTCTGGCTGCCACTTGGAGGGCATGGGACAGGATTCCCAGAACTGGGAGCCAGGAGGCAGGGGGAGGCTGGGGCTGGACCATGACGGAGCTGTGGAAGGGGAGGAAGTGTGGGAAAGAGGGAGGAGAGGAAGGGTCCAGGCTTGGGCTCTGGTCTAGGGACTTGGGGATCATGAGGGACCCCTGAAATGTGGACTAGAAGGAGGAATGCGTTTCTGGGAGATGCTGTGGCCAGTTTGGGACGTTATGGGAATGGGAGTCCAAGAGCAGATATCCAGTAGGAAGCCCAGAGCTTCAGAGTGAAGCCAAAGCTGTAATTAACCAATGATACTCCAAACATCAGCCATTTAGTTTCACTTTCCCATACTTTGCCTCCTATCCATGTGTCACGTATACACTTAGCTAGTTAATCGTTTTCTTTAAATCGATTCACTTTTTAAAAAATTAAACACGTTTATTTATGCAGGAAACATCATTTCACTCCAGGAAGTGGAAAACGGCCATAAACAGAGTAGAATAGCACAAATAAACCCAATGATTTAGCAAGGATCAAGGAGAGGTGCTGAAAGCATGGGCTAAAAAGTTGTTGGTGGACAAGTTATTCAGGGTCTCAAGATACTGCCCACAGAGCATCAAAAAGCTGAATTGTGTCCCCTCCCCAAATTAGGGACCAAACAACGGGCTCTAGGACCTGAGTCATGTTTCCTTAACAGAACATTCCTTGACCAAATTAGGAAGACTTCCCGCACACACCAACCAGAAAGAGACAGGACATGCGCTCATCCTGCCTGGCTAATCATGTAACGCCAGCTACTCCTATAACTGAGACAAAGAACTGCCTGTATATAAGCCGCCATACTCCTTTGTTCGGGGCTCTTGTCGGATTCCACTGTGCTGGATGAGACTTGGGCCCTAGCGCGCTAGAAATAAACTCCTTTCTTGCCTTTGCAATACTGTGGTGGACTTGCTCTCTCAGTCGGTTCGGAGATACGGGCTCGGTGCATAACAGTCTTAACCCCCGGAACTCGGGGTATGATTACATTTGGAGAAAGGGTTTTTAAGAGGTGATTAAGTGAAAGTGAAGTCATACAGATGGGCTCGGATGCAACATGAAAGAAAAGAAAGAAAGAAAGTGAAGTCGCTCAGTCGTGTCCGACTCTTTGCGATCCCATGGACTGTAGTCTACCAGGCTTCTCTGTCCATGGGCTTTTCCAGGCAAGAGTACTGGAGTGGGTTGCCATTTCCTTCTCCAGGGATGCAACATGAGTGGTGTCCTTACACAAAGAGGAGATTAAAACGCAGACACACACGCCAAAGAAAGACCATGTTGGGACTTTCCTGGTAGTCCACAGGCTAACACTGCACTCCCGGTGCAGGGGGCTGATCCCTGGTCAGGGAACTAGACTTTCCCACGTGTTGCAACTAACAGTTCACATGCTGCAACTGAAAATCCCCTCACACTGCAACTAAGACCCGGCACAGCTAAATAAATAAAATAAATATTTTAAAAAATACCCACTCCAGTATTCTTGCCTGGAGAATCCCATGGACAGAGGAGCTTGGTGCTTGGCAGGCTACGGTCCATGGGGTCGCAAAGAGTTGGACACAACTAGAGCGACTGAGTACTGTATATAAGATAGGTAAACAACAAGCACCAAGTGCATAGCACAGGGCACTGTACTTAGCATCTCATAATAACCTGTAATGGAAAAGAATCTGAAAAATATATATATATATATATACATATGTATTCTTTAAATATTCTTAAAACTAACACATTGTAAATTAACTATACTTCAGTTTTAAGAAACAAACAAAGTCAAAGGCTGAGTCCCCTCTGAGATTCCAGGGGAAAATCCATTCCTTGTCTTTTCCAGTTTCTAGAGGATGCCTACATTCTTTGGCTCCTAGCCACAGCACGTCATCATATCTCCTCCTCTGACTCTGATCTCCCTGCCTCCCTCTTATAAGGGATTTACACTGGGCCCACCTGAATCCAGGATAATCTCCCCATCGCAAGATCCTGAATTTAATCATCAATAAAGTCCCTCTTGGGCTTCTCTGGTGGCGCTTATGGTAAAGAATTCACCTGCAATGCAGGACACCCAGGTCTGATCCCTGGGTCAGGAAGATTTCTGGGAGAAGGGAATGGCAATCCACTCCAGTATTCTTGCCTGGGAAATCCAATGGACAGAGGAGCCTGGTGGGCTACAGTTCATGGGGTCGCAAAGAGTTGGACACGACTGAGAGACTAACACTATCGCTTTTCAAAGTCCCTTTTACCACTTAAGGTAAAATATTCACAGATTATGGGTATTAGCAGGTGGACATCTTGGGAGGGGCATTATTCCGTTTACCCCAAGGAGGATCCAGTCAGAGAAGCTGTAGTTTTAGACAGCAGTGCCTGAGAGAGCCTCACTAAGAAGGTGATGTCTACCTAAAGGGTCTGAAAGAAGGGAAGGAAGGAGCAAGGTGGATAATGGGGAATGGCATGCCAGGAACAGGAACAGCCAATGTAAAGGTTCAGAGGTCTTTCCTCAGACCTGTTTCCTTTTCCTGGAAACCCCTGCCTCTAAACGACAGGGGTCAGAAGTTGGTGCTGTCCCAGATGCCTCCTGAATCTTGCTTGTGGGGCAGAAGGGTCTGAGATCTCTAATCATCGTTGGTCTCTTGCATAATCTCTATCGCCCATGGTTCCTCAAAGGGCAGCTTGGCCTGCGGAGAGAGGCAGGAGCCTGGGTCAGAAAGGAAACAGGTCCAGCCCTCCCTGCCACCCGCAGTCCTGAGGAGTGATCACCTGGTCCCCGGCGGGGCTCTGTCTGTGCAGAGTCCGCCTGCGGTGCCACTGGCGGAGGGAGGCTCGGACCTCAGAGCTGAGGCCCTTGGGCGCGCGGGCCGTGTCAGGCTCGTAGTGGGCAATGTGGTACAGCGCCCCAAACCACGTGGTCAGGTAGTACCCGGCTATGGACAAGAAGAGGAGGTCAGCGCAGCCATCTCAATTCCCCCGAAGCCCGCCCCCCGACCCCCGCAGGTTGCCCGCCTTCCCTCCCACAGCAGGCAGGGGGCCCAGGGAGCCCCTTGTCAGGTCCCGGGGTTCTGGGGCTGGGGGCTCACCTTCTCCCCGTAGTTCGTCCGGATCCAGGAGCTCCATGAGAAACTCTACGTCCAGCTGCGTCTCCCCAATGTCTGGACTCCAGATCAGTTCCTCTGTCAGCGCTGGCAGGAATGCGTCGGCCCCCAGGGGCTCTAAGGGAGGGAAGGACAGGCTCTGGGGTTGGAGGGGACGTGCTGGCAACTTCCAACCCATCCCTAAGACTGCGAGTGCCGGCTACCCTTCCGCTTTGCGTATGCAAACCACCCTCACCCCAGGTCCGCGTAGAGCTTGCCGTCTTCTCCCGCTCGACGTGTGCACAGCCGCCTGCTGCCTGGCTCCCACAACCCTCAAGTCACTCCACATACAGGTAGACTCAAGAACCCTGCTTTACCTTGGTTCTCCCCACGAGCCAGACCCTCGTAGACGTCACTGCACACCGCCAGCAGGAGCGACACCTTGCGGCGCGGGACGCAGGCAGCGTGGAGGTGCGCCAGGCGCGCATGAATGCGGCTCCGTAGGGCGGGGGCGGGGCTTCGCCTCTCACGCCCCGCCCCCTGGGCTCCCGGAGGCCCCGCCTCCGCCCGCAGGGCTACCTGTCGCCGCCGCAGTTGCCGCAGCTGTGAGGCGCGGAGCGTGCGGAGTCGCATCCACAGGGCGGGCTTCAGAGGCGCCAGCACCGCGCGGCACAAGGCCGCCTCCACTGCGGGGCCTGTAGGGGTTGAGGTGGGGTTAGGCAGGGCCGCCAGGTTGACCCATGCCACTTTCTCTCCACTGACCCACCATCACCAATCACCACCCCTTCCTAGTCTCTGTCCATCCACTTGTGTACACGTAAGTGTGAGCACATATGGAAGAAGGATCCTGGGAATGAACAACCGCTTGGGAGAGACAATATGCGCTGTCAGACATGCGTGAAACGGAGCAGTGGTGAACAGAGCAGGTGTTGCTACATGTGGGACAGGGAGTGTGAGTAGAAAAGGAAACAGATGTGCTCAGAGATGGAGAGAACGAAGTTGGATGTGAACACCGATGCAGGGCCAAGAGAAGGCAAGTGTGAACCTGTGGGGGTTTTCAGTTCCCTCTCAGCCCTCCCCCTTACCTAGATCCTCCTCCTTCTGGGGGGCCCCAGGCCCCCTGCTTTTGAAGACAGCCCTGACATCGGGATCCTTTGCTAAATGATCCTGGAGGTCAGTAAGGAGGTGCCGGACGTCCTGAAGCAGCTCTGTGGCCGGGTCCCCAGGCCTGTGGGGGCCCCCAGCATCTGAGGTGAGGCGTGCCCGGAACCCTCGGAACTGCTTGGCCACGTAGCTGCTCCGGGCCCTGGCTAGAGCCCGGACGTGCTGAGTGAGCATGTCCTCAGGCCCTTCTTCATCATCTTGGTCATCCTCCTCCTCCTTTTCCTCCTTCTCCTCCACCAGGCTGGCCAGAGCTGGCCTAATATGGTGTTCCTCTGGGCTGAGCGGGCCTTCCACCCAGGAGACACGGTGAGGGGCTGGGTTCCTGGGGGCTGATGTGAGGAGAGAGTTGGGTTCCACAGAAGAGCAGCAGCAGCTCCTTCATCCCTCAGGGGCCCCAGGCCTGCTTATCTAACCTGGACCGTGTCTCTCTGCAGTCTCTGGAGTTGTCTCTGCCAGGGTCTGCTCCATCCCCCATCCTCTGTGGGTCTCCAGGTAGAGCTTGTTCACCAGGAAGACCACCCTCCTTGAAGTGTTGAGTTGGATGCTGTCAATCTGCAGAGGATCTGGGGGACAGCAGGAGTGAGGTGTCCCAGGTATCCAAGGGGCCAGCCTTGGAGTCTTAGTGTTCGGCCTCATTACTAGAGGAACTGGGATTCAGTTCCTGGTACCTCCTCACTCAGACCCAGGAACTGAGCACCACCACCCTCAACTTTTTCAGGTCCCCTTGTGCCGTGGGCTTAGTCGCCCACTTGTGTCCAACTCTTTGCAATGCCATGGACTGTAGTCTGCCAAGTTCCTCTGTCCCTGGGGATTCTCTAGGCAAGAATACTGGAGTGGGTTGCCATGTCCTCCTCCAGGGGATCTTCCCAACCTAGGGAACGAACCAAGGTCTCCCGCATTGTGGGCGGATTCTTTACCATCTGAGCCACCAGGGAAGCCCCTCCAGTCCCCTTTCAGTTCACAGTCCCCTTTATCCTCCCTCAAACCCTGTAGTTCGGTCCCCTAGGTACCATTCTCCTGGACTGAGGAGGTGGATAGGTGGACTCTTTCTCCCTTAGAGAATCATGTCTCACCTGTGTTTTGGTCTTCAGGCCCCAGGGTAGGAGGGGGCAAGAGCAATGTTCTAGGCAAAATATCCCTGAGAAAAGATAAACAGGAGCCACAGTGTGGGTGGGGTGTCATAGGGAAGGATCCTCCTTAGCACCTTTGATGGATGACCTGTACCTGCTGGCTGATAGGAAGGCCAGGAGATGGGGCAGATCTGGCATGCAGAGCTTAGAGGATTCCAGACACACACCTGGGGTAGTGGAAGCGAAAAAAGGCAAGAAGGAATAAGTTAGAAAACTTGAGGGGTAGCAGCGTTCTTTTTTCTGGGGCTCTCTTCCCCAATCCTGCAGTTCCCCCCAAGAACCTTCAGAACAGAAAAATTTCTAGCCGTTGCAGTCCCCTTCTTTTCCTGTGTTCTTATGCTAGCATCCCACTTATGCCACCAAATATGATTCATTCATTAGGCAACATTTATTAAGATAACTATTTATTTTCAGGCATTGGAGATACATTTGTCAAAAGGCAGATACATTCACTGCCTGCCTGAGCAAACAAATAATGCTAAGTGTGTAGTGTATTGAGTACCAGAAATGAAATAGAGTGATTGAAAGTGACTAGGGCTATCATTAGCTGTGGTGGTCAAAGAAGATTACATTTCTATAGAGGTCGAAAGGATGGAGACTAAACTAGCCATTCAAGGAAGGGCACTCATACAGGAAAAACAAATACAAAGGCCCTGAAGTTAGGACACATTTAGCCTGCAAGAGCCTGCTCAAAAAAACAGTCTCTAGAGCAGAGAGAATGGCGGGCAGTAGTGAGCAAGTGCTCACTACTTATGAGCAAGTGCTCATAGTCTTATAGGCCATGATAAGGAGTTTATTTTTTAAATATTTATTTATTTGGCCATACTGGGTCTTAGCTGCAGCCTATGGGCTCTTCATTTTGGTATGAAAACAGTTGCAGCATGCAGCATCTAGTTTCTCAACCAGGGATTGAACCCGGGCCTCCAGCATTGGGAGCATGGAGTCCCATGAGGAGTTTAATGTTTATCTAAAATGTTGTAGGGCTTCCCTGGTGGCTCAGAGAGTAAAGCGTCTGCTTGCAATGTGGGAGGCCCGGGTTTGATCTCTGGGTTTGGAATATCTCCTGGAGAAGGAAATGGCAACCTACTCCAGTATTCTTGCCTGGAGAATCCTATGGATGGAGGAGCCTAGTAGGCTACAGTCCACGGGGTCGCAGAGTCGGACACAACTGAGCAACTTCTTTCTTTTTTTTTTTTTTTAAAGATGTTGCATGTCCTTCGCAGGGTTTAAGGCAGGAATGTATAACATCTGGTTGATGTTTGAAAATACCACTCTGGCTGCTATGTCCAGAATGGACTGCAGGAAGAAAAGGGTGGGAGCACAGAGACAAGGAATGTGGCCGCTGCAATTGTCTGGGCAAGAGGTGATGGTGGTTAGGATTAGGGTGATGGATGTAGAGAGGATTAGGAAGATTCAGGAGATATTTTACAATGAAAAATGACTGATCTTGGTGATAAATTTGTTGTAGACTGGAAACTTGAGGGTAGGCTCCTTACCTCCAGGAAGCTTCTGGATCTGGTAGGTGTTGACTTCCCCTGATGAAGGTCCTGTCTTCAACACCAGAACCTGTCTGGGATCATGTCCTATGACCAGGAAACTCTGGGGGAAGGGAGACAAAGGCCAAGTTGAAGAGGAATGCTGCAGAAGTCTATTACTATTGCCTGCCTAGTGTCCATTTCCTTTATTTTGAGTCCCACACTCCAAATTTCCTTTAGAAAACTCTATTCCACTCTCTACTCTAGGTCCTGCAGGTTGGACTAACTCTCCCAAGAGCCCTAAGGGTGGGTCCATGACCTGACCTAGCCAATAGGATTGAGTGTTCTCTGACCACTGTGGCTGGTTCCGAGATGGGCATGTGAACCAAATGCAGCCAGTGGAAATCTCCCACAGGAGCTCTTTGGAAAGAGGCCTCTTTTTACACTGGGGTTGCTAACCTGGTAAGTAAGATGTGGCCCTGTGCTTGGGCCAGCCATCTAGAATTGCTTTATCCAAATCTATTCCCTACTCCTTGCAGAACTCTAGCTTCATTCAGGGCATTAACAGGCCCAGCCATAGCAGATAGGTAGTGATCAATGTAGGCACTGGTTCTCACCTCGGCTGCGTAATTCCCAGGAGAGCTTTTATTTTTTGGTTTGTTTGCTTTTTGGCTGCACAGCATGGCTTGTAGGATCTTAGTTCCTCCACCAGGGCTCAAACCCGAGCCCTCAGCAGTGAAAGCTTGGAGTCCTAACCACTGGACTGCCAGGGAATCCTTTCCAGGTGAACTTTTAAAAAATACTGCTACCTGGGCCTTGTCTGTATATTCTGAATCAATTGTGAAGGCTTTTGTTTTTGCTGGTAAAAGGAAAAAATGCAGCTGGTGCCTCCTTTCTTCCTTCCTCCTGCCTGGAATGCACATACGTGCTTGGGTCTGGGGCAGCCGCTGGGCAACCATAAAGGAAGTCTAGGAGAACTGCTGAGATGTCCTTGATGTCATTTGAGGAGCAGAACTAGAACCTTCAGCTGTCTTTCTGGTTAAGTTAGAAAGATAAAGCCTACGTATCAAGATATTGAAGAACAAGTGTTTATTTGCATTGAAAAATATTTAGAATTTCCCAAAGTTTAAAGCAAAGCCAAGGAATTCCCTGGAGGTCCAGTGTTAGGACTCTGCACTTCCATTGCAGGAGGTCTGGGTTCAAGCCTTGGTCAGGAAATTAAGATCTCAGAAGCCGTGCAGTGTGGCTAAAAAAAAAAAAAAAAAAAAAAGCCAAGAAATGGGATGAAGAGAAATATATATATTGTCTGATGTTCAAGATCCAGACATCCCTAAAATTACTTTTACTTCTGGACTTTTTGTGCTTCCCTGGTGGCTGAGATGGTAAAGAATCCGCTTATAATGCAGGAGACCCGAGTTCTATCCCGGGGAAGATCCCTTGGAGAAGGGAATGACTACCCACTCCAGTATGCTTGCCTGGAAAATCCCAAAGACAGAGGAGCCTGGCTGGTTACAGTCCATGGGGTCGCAGAGACTCGGCCATGACTGGGCGACTAACACTTTCACTTTCACTGGTCTTTTCAGTCATGTGAATCAATAAGCAGGGCTTCGGTTTGCCTGGTTTGTGTTGTGCTTGTCACTGGCAACTGGCAGGGTCCTAACTGGTTCAGGGTATCATGGGGAGGGTCAGAGAGGGTGCCTAGGGGTGAGTACTTACCCCTGGTGGCCACAGGTCCAGAAGGGCTTTCGCACTGTGGGCATCCAGCTCTGGGATCTGCCACACCCCGCATGTCCTCTGAAGGCGAAGGAGTGACTCTGGGGTCCCAAGGACCCTTAAGGGGGTCTCACCAGCTCCATTCGCCTGTGATGGGATTAGTCTGGGACAGGCAGGGACCAGGAGACCACGGGACAGAGGAAGGCAGTTGGACTTTGAGATGGGGTCAGAGGTACAAGAAGGGGAAGCCTGGGGGCAAAGGGTCAGAGATGGGGTTCTGGGTCCTGTCTAGAGGTGGGTGGGACTTGGATGGAAGGGGCTTCTGAATCCAGGGAGGCGGAGACAGCCTCAGCAACCCTCACCTCTCCTGGTCCGTGGGGCCTGCTGAGGCCTTGTCCTCTGGCTGGGCTGTCATCCTCAGCGTGCAGGAGGCCAGGGAGCCATGGTCTGGCCTCTGGCAGGGAGGAAAGTATGTCTCAAGGCTGCTCCAGCCCAGGGGTAATATTCCAAATATTTACAACCCACATGGCAGAGACCTGGACCAACCAGGATGGACTTGAGACCCCTCGCTGTGCCAGGTGTTAATTCTTCAGTTCCTGGGTGGTGGGGAGATCTGGGGATCCTAGCGGGGAGGTTGGTAGGAGGAGAGGGAAGGGGAGGTAGGGGGAAAGGAAGAGGACTCAAAATAGCAGCTATTTACCAAGTGGTAGGGTAATATTTTTTTAGGGAAGCCCAGGTGCTCAGCTGTAAAGAATCTGCCTGCCAGTGCAGAAGAGGATTTGATGCCTGGGTCACACTGATCCCCTGGAGAATGAAATGGCAACCCACTCCAGTATTCTTTTTTTTTTTAATTAAAAAAATATTTACTTGGCTGCACCAGGTCTTATTGGCGGCATGTGGGATCTTCAGCGTTTGCTGCAGCCTGTAGTTTCTTCAGCTGTGGCACGCAGAAGGGATGCCAGGGATCTAGTTCCCTGACAGGGGATCAAACGTGGGCCACCTGCACTGGGAGCGTGCAGTCTTAGCTACTGGTCTACCAGGGAAGTCCCCTACTCCAGTATTCTGCCCTGGGAAATTCTATGGACAGAGGAGCCTACAGTCCATAGGACCACAAAAGAGTTGGACAGGACTTAGTGACTAAGCAGCAATAACAGGATGCTATTTTATATTTTAACATCCAGGGAAGCCTTATGAAAGGGGACCAAATGAATAACAACCATTGTCAAAACCCAGGGCCTGGAAAAGGGCTCTGCCCATTGTAGACACTCTGTAAATGTGATAATATGTTTATCACATTTTACGATGTCTCTTCTTCCTCCCTTCCCTGATCACAAAGGGGCCTTCAAATATTTTCCCCCAAGGTTTTATCATGAGAGGTCTCAAACAGAAGAATTAAAATAGGAACTTCCCTGGTGGTCCAGTGGTTAAGAATCGGGCTTCCCATGCAGGGGGTTCAGCTTTCATCCCTGGTTGGGGAACTAAGACCCCACATGCAAGTGAAAGTGCTAGTCGCTCAGTCGTGTGGGACTCTGCGACCCCATAGACTGTCGCCCGCCACAGCCTCCTCTGTCCGTGGGATTTCCCAGGCAAGAGTACTGGAGTGGGCTGCCATTCGCTTCTCCAGGGGATCGTCCCCACTCAGGGATCGAATGTGGGTCTCCCACATTGCAGGTAGACTCTTTACCTTCTGGGCCACCAGGGAAGCCCAAGATACCATGTTGCAGAGCAAGTAAGCCCCTGTGCACTGCAAATACTGAGCCCAGGAGTTCTAGACCATGCTCCTCAACAAGGGAAGCCCTCAGGCCCAAACAAAGACCCAGCGCAGCCAAAATAAGCAAATTAAAAAAAAACTGAAATGATTTTACAGGGAACATTTATGTACCCACTACCTAGATTCTACTATTGGCATTTTACTCTTTCTGCTTTGTCACATCTGTCCCTGTAGCCACTGGATCCCAACTCTTAACCCGGTATAGCTTCCTATGGTGGGTTATCAGTTAAGGAGGGCATTCTAAAATATTTTCCTTGCAGCAGTCCCAGGAGCAGGAATCCTAGGTCCTTCCATCCATCCATCCATGTGCCCATACATCCAACAAATATTTACTGAAGTACAGGACCAGTTAGGTGCCTGGGGAAAGGGCGATGGGCAGAATAGGCCCCTGCTCCCAGGGGCTTCCCTTCTTCTTGGGGTGGGTATAAGGGATGCATAATAAACAGCTAAATCAACCCATCAGCCCACTGTCCCGAAGTCCAGGGTGTTAGGAAGTGGGGGACAGAGAGCAGGTGCTCTGCCTAGGGGAGAACAGGCAGGAAGGGTGGGGAGAGGGAGGCAGAGGCTTGCCTGGGCCCCATGAGAAGGCAGAAGGAGATGAGGGGTGCTGGGCAGGGTGTGACGGGGGCAGCTGCCTGATGCCACAGGGAGGCTGTGGGTCAGTGTAGCGGAGGGGGGTGGTGATGCCAGCTGCTCGGTCCCCTGGGGGCCCCTACCTGTTCTCCGAGGGGAGGCCTGAAGTAGCAGGAAGTGAAAGTTCCTCACGGAGAGAGAGAGGAAGCTGAGCTGGCAGGGGAAGAGGCGGGGCTGGGGGGATCTGAAAAGGGACCCTCCTCCCTCTTTCTGGGGGCTCAGGCCTTGGGTGACCCGGCTTTGGAGGAAGGGACTCTGGCAGGTGCCTGGGAGTCCAGGGGTAACAGCCAGGACACAGGGCTCCCACGGCCCCGAGCCCGCTCTCGGCACCTTTCAGCACTCTTCACGCTGCTTCTCATGATGGTTTCCTTAGCGGGCGGAGATCTAACCCCCTTCCTCCGGCAGCTTCCCTCGGGGCCCCAGAAAAGAACAGCGAGGCCAGACAGCTAATCGTTAGTTGTTTTTTGTTTTTAATTCATCTCTAATAAGCAACACCATCTGCCCACCCCCACATAGGAAGTGGGACCAAGAGAGGGGGCCTAGCACCCACTTTCAGAGTTGGAGGCAGAGGCCTGGGAGTCCTTGAGGCTTGGATCTCCCCACTGAGTGTATGGAGGGCACAACCCCCAACCCAGGGTAGGTTAGGTTTCATCTACTTGACCAGGGACCCTTGGGAGCAGTAGAGAGCGTGTGGGCCCTGGGGCTCTTGTCCTGGGACAGTTAGCAGTTTGGAGGTACCCGTGGCCCTGTGAGCAGTTAGAGATTAGGGGGGCTGATCCTCGGCCGTAGGGGTGGTTAGAGGCTGTGGGCTGTTAGAGACAGGCTGCCCAAGCCTCTGCCCCCAAGAATGTTAGAGATTTGCTGAGGTCAGGGGTGCTGGGACACCAGTTTTGGGAGGGAATCGTTAATACATTGAAGAAATGTTCTGAGCTCCCCAGAAAAGAGCTGTAAGTTAGAGGAGGGCCAGGGCTGTTTGGGGCTCAGCGGTCCCAAGGCTGGGGGTCCTGCCTGGGAGACGCAGCGGTCACTGGGGTTTCTCTCCCTCAGTGGTCCTGGGCTCCTCCTTGGTGGGAGGTGGTGGAGAATTCCTGGAGGAAGCTGAAGTAGTGGGGTTGGGGGACCGAGACGCCGACTGGGCATCTATGCTTGCATGCTCCTTCCGAACAAGGTCCTCCAGCTCCTTCTGCAGGGGGCAAAGTTCACAGAGGTCAGAGGTCATCATGTGTCATTGGGTCGGAGGACCTGTGGGAGGGGGATCCAGGGACTGGGCTCGGGGTGAGCTGGGGTGATAGCTCCTCACCTTCCAGCCAAGGAGGTCAGCAAGGGCCAGGCAGCCCTGGTCGCAGTCACCCAGCCAGGCCACGTCCCTGAGGGCGAGGGAAGAGTCAAAGCTCCCAGGCTTGTCCCAGCACCGGTGGCTCTGCCTGTCCTTTGCCTCCGTGCCTTCCCTCCCACCTGGGCCCTGTCCCTCCCAGGCTCTACCTCACCCCGCTGCAGGCCCGGGCCTCACCTGTAGGCCTTCTTGGAGTCAAAGTCCATGCCTCCTCCGAGGGCCATCATCATCCCGAGGAAAGGGTCAGTCTGTGGGGGAGGGGGAGCTCAGAGCACAGACTCCGGAGCCAGGGGGCCTGGGTTTGAATCCCAGCTCTGTGACTTCACTCAAGTGGCCTGGCCTCTCTGAACCTCAGTTTCCTTCTCTGTAGAGTAGGGGTAATCACCACACCCACTCCTAGGATGATGCTATCAGTGGGTTAACACAGAGAAAATGCTGAGCACAGAGTCTGCCACACAGTATGTTTTTTGCCTGCTGGAGGAAACAGCTGTCCCCGGGAGGGAGCCCCTCCTGGGACAGAGGTCACCTCAGTTTGAAAAGAGAGCTGAGACACGGCACAGTGACTCCTGATGGCACCGCTGCTGGCCCGGGGACCAGCGAGCCCAGACTCTTCAGTCACAGGAAGCTAAGGTTCCTGTTTTGGCTTACGTTGCTTTGAGCTGGGGTTCTATCATCCCCTCAAAAGGGTAAATGGGACTTCCTGGCAGGCCAGTGGTTAAGAATCCGCCTGCCAATATAGGGGACATGGGTTCCATTCCTGGTCTGGGAGGATCCCACATGCTGCGGGACGACTAAGCCCATGTACCCCAACTACTGAGCCCGTACCCTAGAGGCTGCGCTCTGCAACAAGAGAAGCCACCGCAATGCGAAGCCCGCCATGCAATGCAGTTAGAGTAGCCCCTGCTAGCCGCAACTAGAGGGAGCCCAAGAACAGCAACGAAGGCCTACTATAGACAAAAAAGAAGATAAAAAAGGGTGACTGACCCAGAGGCCTGTGGAACCCTGGAGTGGGGGTAGCCTGGAATCTGACCCCGAGGATTCAAGATCCCCAGGTCTGAGCTGAGGGGCCCAGAACACTGGGCTTCCCCAGAAACCTGTCCCCTGGTTCCCGGGGGGCCTGGGGGAGGTGATGTGGGGCTCGTGTGCGGGGGTGGCAGGGTAGGACGAAGAGGACTCACCTGGCCAGTCTTCTCCTTGTTGATGAGCAGGCGCGGGGTAGACAGGGGCGCCCTGGCGGATGGTGATCTGAGTGGTGAGGGCCTGTCACGGCTCCCCCAGCCTCCCAGCAGCCCCCCACAGCCCCAGCCCCCAACCTACTTGCCGATGAGGGACGCGAAGGGCTGCACCTGCAGGGAGGTGCCCATGATGATAAGGAGGTCCACCTTCAGGAAGTCCTACAAAGCGGGAGCGGCCAGTGAGGTCAGCTGCCGGCCCCCGCCCCCGATTGCAAGCCCACCCACAGCTACTTGGGGAAGCCACCTGCCGCAGGGCAGGACCTAGGCTGCCCCCGCATGGGCCGAGACGGGGCGGCCGGGACACTTACTGACTGCATGCAGGAGAAGAAACGCGCTGGGAGGTTCTCGCCGAAGAACACGATATCTGAGGGGGAGACAGATGGACAGACAGACATGGGGACAGAAAGAGATGGTGAAAAAGCAGGGGACAGAGACAGGGAGGGGGAGAGAGAACGGGCAGGAGCAGGAGGAGGACCCCAGGGCTGGGGCGGGAGTGTGGATGGGGCAGTGGGGAATAGGCCAGGGGGCTATGGCACCCCCTCTCCCTAGTCAGGGAGAGAGGGTGACCAGGGTCGGGTGGATGGATGGGGAGCGTGGCCTTCTTGGGAAGGGGTTAGCGGGTGTGCAGGGTCCCAGGCCCCAAGGCTCACCAGGCTTCACTACGCTCTGACATTTCTCACACTTGGGAGTCACCTCGGAGAAGATCTTCTCTGGGCGTGGGGAAGGGGAGGAGGAGGAGGAGGTAAGAGGCTCTGGGTTGGGGCTGCAGCCTGCCCACGCCACCCCCTTCATTGTCAATACAAACACATCTCAGTCATGGAGGAGCATCCTGGGGCGTTTGCCCTGCCCAGGGAGGACCTCTTCCCAGCACCAGTCCACAGCTATTACATGAAAGAACAAATAAGCAGACACTTGTCCCCAAAAGGGGAAACTGGGTTCCACCAACCCCCAACTTGGGGAATCTGGACTTGGGAGTGAAGTTCTTCCCGTGGGTCTTTTTTTTTTTTTTAATTTATTGATTTTTGGCTGTGCTGGGTCTTCATTGCTACACGGGCTTTCCTCTAGTTTCGGTGAGTGGGGGCTACTTTTTAGTTGTGGCGCATGAGCTTCTCATTGAGGTGGCTTTTCTTGGAGCATGGGTTTTAGGGCGCATGGGCTTCAGTAGTTGAGGCTGCCGGACTCTAGAGCACAGGCTCAATAGTTGTGGCGCACACATGGGGCTCAGTTGCTCCACAGCATGTGGGATCTTCCCAGATCAGAGATCAAACCTACGTCTCCTGCACTGGCAGGTGGATTCTTTACCACTGAGCCACCGGGGAAGCCCTTCCCATGGGCCCTTGAGGGCAGCCCTACTTCCATCACGCGTCCGGTCAGAGAGACCTGGTAGGTGCTAGGTCAGGGGCAGAGAGGGAAGAATTATGCAGATAATCCTGGGATGGGGACAAAACCTTAGGTCCAGGTGCTTCCCACTCTTAGGCTCTGGGACAGACCCCCTCTCCTCAACACACACACCATGCTAGGATAATCCTCCTCATTGCTTATTGATCAAAGCTGTAAAGGCCTCTGTCACTTGCAACCCACAGAATCCTTGCTTGTTCATTCAAATATTCACTCATTCCTTCAACAAATATTTATACAGAGCAATGCGTTAAGGTCTGCCATTTACTTTAAAATATTTCTGCATTGACAGCTCATGATATTTTGTGGGCGATGCTTGTGTTACTGCTGGAAGGGACAGATAATGGGGTAATGTTAATTGTACATGACCCCCAGCTGCTTGCACTTGGGCTATTCAGGAACCCTTGCCCCAGGGGCAGTCAGCTGGCATTTTGTCAGAAGGGCTACACTCCCAAAGCCCTACTATCAGCACTGCAGCTGTCCTTGTCCCACATGGACACCAGAGGCTTTGTGAAATCAGCATAAAGAAGGTCAGAAATGGGTTTGCATGGATGAAATAAGTGGCTTCTTAATTAGCACAATGGATATCAGAAATCAACTCTCACTGGCATTCTAGAAATGTGGATTGACTGGGTTTTTCTTCTTCTTCTCTTTTTGGACACTGCCCTCACGTGAACAGGGACAATGACTTTAGCAAGCCCTGGAGTCTCTTCCCTTAGAGACAGCCCCTACCCAAACTTCATACCAGCGTTGCGTGCAGCTTCACATGTCACGGACTCCGCTCACCTGAATCCGGCTAATGGGCTGGCTGAACCCTGTGTCTCTGGGGCATTGCTGTCCAATATGGTGGTTAGAGCCACATGTGGCTTTTACGTTTTAATTAATACAAGCTGAAGAAAGTTAGAGATTCGGCTCCTTGGTCATTTTAGCCACATTATAAGAGCTCAGTTGCCTCATGAGCAGATGGCTGCTGTGTTGGACAGTGAAGATATATATAGAACATGACCCTGACTCCAGAAAGTTCTCTTAGATACTTCTGCTCTCCTTAGAATGTAGTTGTGTTGGCCTGGATGAGGCCTTCATATAAGAAGGGGTCAGAACACCCAAAGGACAAAGGGCTAGGGTTTCATGACCTCATCCAACAGGCTGGATGACCACGTGGAGGCTGGTATACTAACACACGTTGCCGTGTCTGGAGCCTGCATCCATTATACCCTGGCTATGAGATGGGGTTGGGAGCAGAGAACCCCCACTGCCACCTCACATCTTTAGGGGCTGCCATTACCTGCTAAAAAGAGCCGCAGGGACTTCCCTGGGAGTCCAGTGACGGAGACTCCACACTCCCAATGCAGGAGGCCTGGGTTCGATTCCTGGTCAGGGAACTAGATCCCACATGGCCCAACTAAAGACCCCACATGCTATAATAAAGATCAAAGATCCTGCATGCCTCGATTGAAACCTAGCACAGCCAAATACATAAACAAATAAATTTTAAAGAGAGAGAGAGAAAGGAAGAGCTGCAGAACTGCATAGGACAGAGCTGGTGTCTGTGTATGGAGACCCTTTCCCTGGTGCTGAGGGGCAGACAGGGGACGGGAAGCCTGCCCTCGGGGGTAACCTCCAGCCCCTCACCTTTCATCCAGCTCAGTGAGTACTCCTGCCGGCAGCCTGAGCTGATGCAGTGGGACGTGTAGAAGGTGCCGTGGGCCTCCACCAGGTCTTCGGGCTCCAGCCCAGCCACTCGCTCCAGGGTGTCTATGTTCTGGAGGGAGACATGGAGGGGAGCGGGTCAGGAGTGAACCACCTTCCCCTCCCAGGGGTCAGAAGACAGAGCAGGGGACTGCAGCTGAGAGAGGCAAGTGGGATAGGCTGAGAAGAGAAGAGGGGAGAGGCAGGGGTGTATCTAAAACTCTTTGTTTCCCCCGATGGTGCCTCTGAAAAGTAAGTCATGGATGCTTCAAGGCAGGGGCCCAAATTCAAGTGCCTATGAACCCAGGCCACTGCCACCAACCAGCCCTGGTGTTTTTCTGCAAAATCAGGTCATTTTCCTTTCCTTTTGCGGAAAATTTGTTCTGTTAGAACCAGACTCTCTAGTGGCACCGGCCAGAAATTTGGTGAAATAAATGTACCAATCTTCAGTGTCTCTGCTGTAAACACAACCCTCTCAGATCTGGCATCCTTGTGCAGTACCCAACCTGCACAGCTGTCTGTGGCAGGCTTGGCCAGATATTAACACAAATCAATGAATCAGGAAGTTTTTTTGAGTTTTAATTACAGTTTTCCTATTTAACAGTTGGGTTTCTTACTGTGATCTGCTGCATAGATAGTATATTCAATTCTTTTCAGACAGAATTACTTTCCTTAGTCAACACACAAGGATATTTGTCTCTTTCACATTTGTGCTTTCTCCAGCCATTTTGGAGCAGCTTTTGTTTGCCCACGAGAAATGCCACTGAGGCAGGTGCTTCTGGAGGACCTAGCGGATGTTACAGAGATGGCCAGGAACGTGCGGTCTACAGCTGACCCAATAAGGTTTCCCAGAGACTCCGTGAACCACTATTCCATTTCCAACTGCCCTCTCTGCTTCCAGTCAGACATCAGTTTATCCCCAAAACATGCAAACAAGAGCCTCTGTTTCCAGACTTTCTGCGGCTTTCCCTTGCCCCAGCCTGGTAGAAATGCTAGTTTTGCCTTTGTTCCTGGACTTAGTTTACCAACTTCCTCACACGCGAGTAAGCAGTGTGTATGCAAATAACTGGGCTTCCCTGGTGCTCGGATGGTAAAGAAGGAGGGAAACCTGGGTTCGATGGCTGGGTGGGGAAGATTCCCCTGGAGAAAGGAATGGCAACCCACTCCAGTATTCTTGCCTGGAGAATCCCATGGACAGAGGAGCCTGGTGGGCTACAGTCCATGCATGGGATCGCAGAGAGCTGGACATGACTGAGCAACTAACACTACTCACTACTACTCATGCAAATAACTAAATGGCATATCAAAGGACTACCTACGGGCCTCTGTGTTACCTTTTGATGACCCTTAAGAGAAATTATCTATTTGGTTGCACCAGGTTGAGGCACGAAGGATCTTTGATCTTCGTTGGTGCATGCAGGGTCTTTGGTTGTGGCATGTAGGATTTTGTTCCCTGACCAGGGATAGAACCTAGGCTCCCTGCACTGGGAGCTTGGAGTCAGCCACTGGACCACCAGGGAAGTCCCTCGATGCCACTTTTGATGGGCACCCACAAATAAACAAAAACGAATGCGGCTGGGGAGTTCCCTGGTTGTCCCGTGGTTAGGACTTGGTCCTTTCACTGCCATGGCCTGGGTTCAATCCCTGATTGGGGAACTAAGATCTTACAAGCTGTGAGCACAGCCAAAAAGAAAAAAAGAATGTGCCCAGATTTCCTGAGTGTTCTAGTGGTTAAGCATCTGCTGACGATGCAGGGGACATGAGTTCAATCCCTGGGCTGGGAAGATTCCACATGCCTTGGGGCAACTGAGCCCAAGCATCACAACTACTGAGCCTGTGCTCTAAAGCCCATGCACCACGACTTCTGAAGCCAGCGCATTGAGGAGCCTTGGCACCATAATGAAGAGCGCAACTAGAATGCACTCTTCAACTAGCGTGCAACCAACGAAGGGCAGCCCCTGCTCATGGCAACTAGAGAGAGCCCATATGTAGGAACACAGACTCAGTGCAGCCAAAAAACAAACAAATCTTGAAAAAAAAAATCTATCTTAAAAAAAAAAAAAAGATGTGGCTGATCCATATGTACTAGTATGAAGGAATCTCTTCAAGATGTTAGAAGGCCCTGTGTACAAGATGTGGAAAAAGTCAACATATGAATTTTTTTGTTTGCTTGCCTAAGTGTGGACTATTTTCAAAGGAAACCCAAGAAGCAGGCAACAGTAGTGGCCCCCGGGGAGGGAAGCTGGGGCTGGGGAATACGGCCCAAGAGGCTCAGTATAAAGGACAAGCAGCAATGACCGCATGGAGACACAGAGCAGCTGGCGTCTGGCCTCAGTGCCAGGCAGGGAACAGGGTGTGGTGAGGAGGTGGGTCACTCAGCTCTAGTCAACTGCTCCCCCCTCCACCCCCCATAGAAAGCCACTCAGGGTGCAGCCAGCTCTTCCAGATCTGCAAGAGGAGCCTGAAGTCTGAGTTTTCGTCTGTAATCTCTTTTGATTGTCAAACCTTAGCTCACTTTCGGTTTCAAGACATCATGTCTCTGACTGACATGTTTTTAAAAAGCATGAATTGTGCTTCTCCAGTGGCTCAGTGTTAAAATATTCGTGTGCCGATGCAGATGTGAATTTGATCCCTGGTCTGGAAAGATCCCACATGCCAAGGGACAACTAGGGACAACTGAGCAACTACTGGAGCCCAAACAAAGCCCCTAAAGTCTGTGCTCCACAACAAGAGAAGTCACTGCAACGAGAAGCCCCGGCACGGCAACGAGAGAGCAGCCCCCGCTTGCTGCAACTACAGAAAAGCCTGTGCAGCAAGAAGACCCAGCACAGCCAAAAACAAATAGGCTCCTCCCCTATAAATGGGAGGGGTTTTTTAAAATTAATAAAAAGCATGAAGCTGCTATGTGGCTGAGTATAAGGAAGGGTCTTCTAGATAAGGGCTTAAGGAAAAGAAAGCTGAGTATAAATCCAGTGTATAATGTGAATGCCACAGATATAGATTCAAAAGAGTGGAGATCACAGTGACTTGACTGAAGGAGACAACTGTTCTTCTGTTTGAATGGATCCTTGTGTCTTGAGATAAAAATAGCATCTCTTCAAAAGTGCTACATCGTTACAATTCAGGAAGACCTGAAGACAGCTTGTTGCAGAAAACTGGGTCAGTGTCTCGACAAGGGGCTGAGGTTGAAGAAGAGAGTGAGGAGGAGTTGAAAAACAGGATGGTTTCATGAAACATGAGAGTGGAAAAAATGTTTCCACCTGTGTGTAATGTAATGCGCCAGTGTGAATATATATGTAGACTTAAGTCTGTGTGTGAAGTATTCTAAGTAAGGGGAAATGCCACCACATTTCACACTGACCCCAGAACATATTCATGTTGGCTTTCATGTAAAAATACCCTGTAGCTGCTGTGCTTTCATGGTTTGGGGCAGGGGAGGGGAGTGCCTCATATGGAGCTGGGGAGTCAGCCCTCTGAGCATCTGGGATGAACCACATGGTCCTAGCCCTGTGTTTCTCATGCTGGGACCCCTGTGATCTCCTGGTTTCTCTTGCTCTCCAGCTCGAGTCCAGAAGCCTTAGTGTCTGGCTGTCTATCTGCCTACAGCTCCATGTGACTGTCTAATGGGCATCTCAACCTCGATGTGCCTTCAACCAAACTCCTCCTCTGCCCCCAAGGCCTGCACATCCCACTCTCTCAGTAAAAGACAGCAGGTGCTCAGGCTGAGAGATGTCCAGCCATCCCTGACTCTTCTGCTTCTCTCAAGAACTGTTCATTCAATCCAACAGCAAGCCCTGTTAGTTCCACCTTCAAAACGGGTTCACAAGTCACCCACTTCTCCCCTTGGACAGCCCCCTCCCTGGCCCAGCCTCCATCCTCTCCTGCTTGGACCATCACTGCAGCCCCCTTCCTGGCCTCTGTACCCATCCCTACCCCCATTGCTCCCTCCCACAGTCTGACCTCCACATGCGGCCAGAGGGACCCTGTGAACACCTGGGGCAGGTCACGTCTTGGCCCTGTCCAGAGCACTCCTGTGGTTCCATCTCCCACTAGGCAAAGGACAAAGCCCTCCCGGTGGGCCCCAAATGCCCACATGGTCCACCTGTCACCTCCCTGACCTCATCTCCTCTGTGCTTTCCTACTGCTGTCCTCACTCACTCAGATCCAGCTATTTGGACATGCCGAGTGCAGCCTCACCTCAGGACCTTTGCACTGGCTGTTCCCTTTGCTTCTCTCCCTGAGATGATCCCATGGCTCCCTCCCTCCCCTCCTACAGGTCTTTGTTTAAATGTCCCTTTTTTCTGTGAGGCCTTCCCTGACTTATTGTTCACAACAGCACCCTTCTCCCCACTCACACACAGAACTTCCGATTCCCCTTTTCTGCTCAGCCCAGTGCTCCATAGACATCTCAGCATTAATATTAACATTAAGCATTAACATCTCAGACTAGATACTCGACTCATCCTTCTCGTCCACTGTCCCTCCCCACCCTAGTGTCAGCTCCAGGAAGGCAGGGATGTCTGCTCCTTCTGTCTACTGCCTGTACGGCCTGGCAGTTGTTGGCACTCAGTAAACACCAGGACAGAAGCTGACGAACAGGACTGACAGCAGGGCCATGGTGAAGATTTCATGAAATCACACACAGAAGGTGCTTGGCTTCAGGTGAGCTGTTCGTATCATGCCTGAGTGCATTCCATGGGTAAAAGGTCAAGTCTATCCTGACCTGGGGCTCCCCCTCAACCCCTACCAGCCCTAGGTGGGAGTACCTGCCCCCTTTGGAGAATTCTGGACCTGAAACAAAAAGACTTCATCCTCCCCCTGGTGGCAGATTCTGAGGCTGCAGGGTTCAGATTGCCAGGCCAGGAAGAAAATAACAGAACCCCTATTTCTATCCATGGGTTCTCTCTCTATTTTATAAATTTGGGTTCTGAGATGTGAATTAGAGCAGACATGGTATCACTGCTCTAGTAGATCATGTAATTCAACACGTATTTATAAAACACAAGTAGAGACACACTTTCCACTATCGGCTGTGCGAGACCCCAAAGTCTCACCAACTAGGAAGTCAAGAATGTGAGCTGTCCTTACCTGAGGACCTCTCGGTGGGGCCCTCAGCTAAGTGCCTGACATACATAAGCCGTGGCCCCATGGCCCACACAAGGCCTTTGTGCAAATTATAAGAAGGTGCCCCTTTCTTAAGACTCTATAGCCACCAACTGGAAAATTGTCAGGGTGCAGTGACCGTGTTGGGCTTCCCTGATGGCTCAGATGGTAAAGAATCTGCCTGCAACGTGGGAGACCTGGCTTCAATCCCTGGATGGGGAAGATCCCCTGGAGAAGGAAATGGCAACCCACTCCAGTATTCTTGCCTGAGAAATCCCATGGACAGAGGAGCCTGGTGGGCTACAGTCCATGGCGTCACAAAGAGTCAGACACGACTGAGCGACTAACACTTTTACGCTTCAGTGATCATGCTAGACCAAGTCACTTCAGATCATCTGATGGAAAACCCAGAAAACTATGGCGCCAAAGGTGTCTGCTCAGAGAAGGGGTCCTTTCTCAGTACTCATGGAGTGGCCCTGAGGGAGGTCACTGCCACGTTACCACAGGCCTGAGAGGGTGAAGTGGTTCTGGCCTCTGCTTTTTTTTCCCCTCCATCCTGTGTGGCATGTGAAATCCTTGTTCCCTGAACAGGGATCAAACCTGTACCCCTGCATTGGAAGCAGCATGGAGTCGTAACCACTGGATTGCCAGGGAAGTCCCTGGCGTCTGTCTCATAGAAAGGGAAACTAAGGCTGAGAGAGGCGACGTGACTGACTGCAAGTCACACAACAGAGAGGCTGCGGCCTGAGCTCTTGACCCCTCCTGCCCGCCCGCTTCCTCCCAGGATGCCCAAGGTCCTACCTACCTGTGTGTAGCAGCGCAGGAGCAGTCCTTTTTCCTTCAGCAGGCGGATGAAGTAGTGGCAGATGGTGGGCTGGAGGGAAGCAAGCACGGCAATGCTGAATGCAGACCGCCCTGTGCCGGGGACTGTTCCAGACCTGTTTCTCCTCATGGAATCTTCACACCATGAGGCACAGACCTTCATTATCCCCATTTCACTGGTAGGGAACTGAGGCTCAGGGAGGGTGACTGGCTGGCCAAAGTCACACAAACTGTGGAGTCGGGGTTAGCACAGAAGCAGCCTGGCTCCAGAGTCTGGGCTCTTACATGTATCATTAGCTCATTTAAGCCTCACAGCATTTCTTTTCATGGACTATTATCTGCTCCATTTTACAGATGGGAAAACTGAGGTCCAAGGACATAAGAGCAGGAAATGAGAGAACAGGACTTGGACTCGGGTAGTCCGGGCCCAAAGCCCACACTGTTTTGCTTTGTTTTTTACTATGCTTCAAGGCTTGCAGGATCTCAGTTTCCTGACCAGGGACTGAACCTGGGCCATGGCAGTGAAAACCCAGAATCCTAACGATTAGGCCACCAGGGCCCATGTATTTAATAGCTGTAGGATATTTGTCTAAAGGGCCCTGAAGGGGTCCTTCCCATGCCTGCTGGCCCCCAATTTTTCCTGTCCCCACTTCCACAAAAAAGAGCTCACCTTGAACTGCCCAGGATAGAGTTCCTTGGCGAGAGCAAAGAAGGGCTCTGGATGCTTCTGTGGGAGAGAGAGCCGGAGGGCAGGTGGGCACCCAGATGCCCCTGGTGAGATGTGAGCAGGAGCCAGGAGGCCCCGTCCACCCCTCATTACTACAGACCTTCCTCCCTGTGTGACACGCACCTTGAAGTAGCTGATTTCAAAGATGGCCTCCGGGTAGGGAAGACGGTATTTCTCCAGGTTGGCGTAGAGGCCCGTGTTTGGGGATCGAAAGTCAGGGATGCCCGCAGCTGGGGGAGGAGGGGTAATCGATAAGGGACTCTGGCCCCTTTTCTTTCACACCCCCCAACACAGCTCCTCCCCAGGCCCTCGCAGGGGCGCCCCAACCAGGAAGTGGCTTTTGGGGGAGGGGAGCACTTACAAGTGGAGATTCCAGCTCCCACCAAACAGATGACCCTGCGACCTGGAGGAGGAGAGTTTAGGCAGCGTGTGCATTTCTCTTTTCCAACTTACATTTGTTTATTGTTGTTTTGAACATCAAACATTCCTCCAAAATATGAACCATTTACCTTAAGAGAGTCGTCTTTGCCATAAATTAAGTACTGAGCTGATGTTTACAATTGATTTTTGACAACTTAAAAAACTTATTAGTGGCACTGCTGTCTAATAATCAGATATATTATCAGAGACTGAATGTAATGATTAAGAAAGTAAAGTTTGAAAAAAAAAGAGCAATGTTTCCCCTTCCCATTCTTTCCTTTTAAGTAATTTCACCTATCACAGTCCCTGAAGCCATTTACTCTGTGCCAGGCCCTGTGGCGAGCACTCCAGATCCCTGAATGGCTCTCCCAGCCATTTCAAGGTGGGTGGTGTTAACATTCCCATTTTACAGATGAGGAAACCAAGGCTTAGACAGAGGAAGGGGTCATACAGTTGACTGAGGGAAGAGCCAGCATGAGGTCAAAGAATCCATTGGTTAAGATTACACCAGTTTAGTAAGATTCATGAAAAGGCCACTTGGAGAGAAATTTCTCCTCCTAGCTAGATCTAGACAAACATAGGAGATCTTCATGAGAGGTAGATCTTAGGGAGAAGGCCAGGAGGGTGTGTTCCCCTGGAAGTGCTGCAGGTTATTGTGAAAAAAAATCTCTGGCCACCTCTTATCTTCTGGACACAATATTGTACAGCCATCTATTTCCAACATATGATACACATTCCTACATCCTATTCCTTCCCTCTATAATCAAATGCATGTTAGCCACCAGAAGTCAATTAATTTTCAAGTGAGTATCCAAGCTGGGCCATTCTCAGCTCACACCCAGTGAGCAGCAGAGTGGATAAGGGCTTCCAATCCCTGCTTTCCTGTGCACCAGCAGAGTTGTGGAGAAGGTGGGGCAGGGGTGGGTCTTAGTTTAGATCACCACACTGGGCTTTAGCTTCCTGCTCTGTAAAATGGGCACAATCACTGTACTGGCCTCGTGGGGGCTATTGAGAGAAGGAATTCTCTCCTGTGAAGCTGAGATCAATGCCTAGCACTAATGATTCTTCGAGACACTAGTACTCAACTTCTTCAGACTCATGATTCGTATCCCTATAAGCATTTTGTTCCCCCAATGTCACCCGCTTTTGGAAAAGACGGGAAAATGTGGGAGGGGAGAGGTGGAATCATTTCACAAGCATGCAGGGCTGTGCAGAAATAGCCTGACTGCCTCTCTGCTGGCTGGCTGGCAGCCCTGCCACGCAGCAACCTTGGCATCTGTCAGTCGGCTGATGGACGCACACGAGTGTGAGGGCCTCTGGGGTGTCAGGATGCCATCGGACCAGGCCTGGCAGACCCAGTGGAAGGGAGTGAGTGTGCACTCTCGCCAGCTGTGTAACCTGCCCCAGGTTACAACCTCTCTGTGTCTCAGTTTCCCCTTCTGCCCAGCCGACTCCTCACAGGTCTCCTGTGAAGACCATATGAGGGGACACCTCCCAAGTGCACAGCCCAGTGCCTGGCAAAAGGGGAGAGCCCAATTCATTGTCATTATTTATTACTATCCCCTCACAGGCACCATCAATTATTCTAAAACCCAGGTGCAGGAGGACGGGCGGAATGAAAGCTTTATAGCCACTGCCTGTATTCTCTTTGGGGCCCACCCAAGCCAGAAGATGGGGCTTCCTGAGTAGCTCTGTGGTAAAGAATCCACCTGCCAACGTGGGCGATGAGGGTTTGATCCCTGGGTCAGGAAGATCCCCTGGAGAAGGAAAGGGCAACTGACTCCAATATTCTTGCCTGGGAAATCCTATAGACAGAGGAGCCTGGCAGGCTACAATCTGTGGCATTACAAGAGAGTCAGACATAATTTGACTAAATGACAACAACAAAGGCAGGAGATGGATGAAGGCCATCAGGGTGAGGACCCCCAGGAGAGGGGGGCTCAGTGTCCGGCCTGGCTGCCTGTGGAGAGATGGCAGCAGCCAGAGGACAGGGAAACTGCAGGAGACGTCCTCAACAGAAGGCTGTTCAGGACCCTCAAAGGGTCGATTGTTCTAGTCAAGGACTGCTTAGGGCTCGGTTTCTCAGACTCTGGTGACCTCAACTCGAGGCAAGAAATACAAATTACCCGGTGACCTGGTAAAAAGATCTCTACACCACACCCGGAACAAGCCTCTTATAAGAATCGTCACGGGGCACACTTAGGCAACACTTGCTCTGTTTCAGGCATTTACATCTATGAATTTATGTAATCCTTCTTTATAATCCTGGGGCTTCCCCAGTGGCTCAGACAGTAAAGAGTCTGCCTGCAACGCAGGAGATAAGGGTTTGATCCCTGGCTCAGGAAGATCCCCTGGAGAAGAGCATGGCAACCCACTCCAGTATTCCTGCCCGGAGAATCTCATGGCCAGAGGAGCCTGGCAGGCTACAGTCCATGTGGTCCCAAAGAGAAGGGAGGGAGCCATGGGGATCCCTGGGGGAAGAGTCTATTCCATAATCTTATAAGGTAACTACTATTATTATCATCTTCACTCTAATAAGCAAACCTGACCAATAGAGACATGGTGATTGGTTCGGCGAGTAGGACTGTGACCCAAGCTGGGCCAATAGGAGCCAATCTCTGCTCTTGTGCTTGAACCACTGGGAGAAAGATGCTGTTTTTCAGTGGGAGCTGCTAGGCTGGTGGAACTTGTTTTCACAGCTTCCAGGAGCTCCCAATACAGAGAAGAGCCGAGAAAGGGCTCAGCATAGAAGTTGCTGAATCCAGCCACACTTCAGGATCAACAGTTACAGGATCAACACACTCCCTTTTTGGCACCAGACAGTTTGAGTTGGGTTTCTTGTGACTTGCAGATGTAAGCTGTGAATGGTTTGGGGCTGAGAAGTCATGAGAAGCGGCGGGGTCACGCAGGAAGGGGCCCAGGGCGGGGAACTCACAGCGCTCGCTCTGCATGTAGCGGCTCACTCCTTCCAGGGTTAGTTCGTCTAGGAGTCGCTCCTTCTGGGTGCCCAGGCCCAGAGTCTGGGAGAAGAAATTCCGCAGGAAGTCCACTGCCCAAAGAGAAGAGAGACAGCGGTTGGGTGGGTGTTTGTTCAAGGGGACACAGAGGCCCTGAGTGCCCCTGCCCAGCCCTGGGGTCTCCTGTCTTCCCACGACTAAAGGTTGGATGCCTGGCCAGGCCAGGGATCCTGAAACGCTGCATCTGTTCTTACACACTTTGCATGTCACCCCCGGTGGAGGTGAACACCCGGATCCCTGCCTTAAACTGCCCTCCAGCACCCCCCAGAACCGTGCTCCCAAGGCAGATACTCACTCTCTGCTTCTCCGCCAGCGGCTCCTGCCTCAGTGTCTGAATCTGAATCCTGGAAGGGGTGGAGGTGGGGTGATGAGGCCCCAGAAGTGGGGTTAGGGAGGGGAAGAGGGGATGACACCAGGGTTCCGGGGAAAGGCTGTGGCTGGGAGGTGGGCCCGAGGGAGTGAAGGGCAGCGGGGAGCGTGCTGGGGGCGCGTGTGGGCTATGGGACAGGCCGCCTGTGTTGGAAATCCAACTCTGCAACTCGAGAGGAGCGCGGCCTCCTGTGGGTGACTGCGTTTTTCCTGAGACTCCGCGCTCCTCCTCTCACAAGTGGAGCTGGAGGACTGAGGAAGGCCACCTGGAGGGCTGTGAGAAGTGAGTTCCTATGTGAGGCTCTCAGAACAGCCCTGGTTGGGGGCAGCGGTGGTGGTGAGTGCTCAGGAAGTGCTTGTTACTGCTCTCATCACCTCCCATTGTCCACGTCCTCACCTCATATCCCCTCCAGTCCCCTGCCCTGCCCAGCCACCCCGCAGCCCGCATCACCTACGTCAATAATGCTGGTAGAAATGCCTCAGTCCTCACCCTGCGCCGTCAGCCCTCTGGCTTAAAGCCTCCCCACTCCACCTTTCCAACCCTTCCGTCTCCTTTATCAACTCCTCTCCTCGGCCAGGCGCCCAAATCGCGGGTCTGGGACTCTGTCCCAGGCCCTCCCTCCCGTCTCTGTCCGCCTTCCCTGGGCCAGCTCCCCCATGCACGCCAGTGGTCTCAGCCTAGTTTCTGAGGATGCCACCTTTCTGTCTCCAGATCCAGGGTTTCTGCAGCCCCCAGATGCCTCCCCTAAGTGTGACCCCAGACCCCTCGCTCTCACGGTGTCCCAGACTGGCCTCAGTATCTCTTCCAAACTTGCTCCTCCTCCTGGGGCCCTAACTCAGTGTGGCTTCTGTCCCCGTGTTTGCCAGATGTCTCCTGCCTCCCTCACCAGCCCTCCTGCCATAGCATGTCCCCTCCCCGGAGCTCCACGTGGGCCAGCCTGTCCCTCCAGGGGCCCTGCCCCGGCCTCCGCCCTAGCTCCCAGTCTCAGTCTCCATCTCTGATCGACTCTCCTCCTCTCTCTGTGTTGACCTGTCTGGGTCCACCCTTTGCCCTCCACGTCAAAGACCTTTCTCTTTGGCTTCCCCAGTTTAATCATCGGATCACAAACATCTGTGGCATTTACCATGATGCCCGCTCCAAGAAGTCTGGGATTTTTCATGGTCACCACTGGGTAAAAATGTTTGAAGTCCCTCAGTCGTGTCTGATTCTTTGCAACCCCATGGACTGTAGCCCGCCAGGCTCCTCTGTCCATAGGATTCTCCAGGCAAGAATATTGGAGTGGGTTGCCATGCCCTTCTCCAGGGTATCTTCCCAACCCAGGTCTCCCACATTGCAGGCAGATTCTTTACTGTCTGAGCCACCAGGAAAGCCAGGTTTCCTTGCTTTAAGATTGTATCTATAAGCTTTACAAAACTCTGACCATTAGGCAATGTATAACTTGAAGGTGCTTGCCTCCTGAGTCCTTCACCCACAGCCCCGCCTCCCCCACCCCATCCTCCCCTTCAAGATAGCCACTATTAACAGTACAATGGTAACTACTCCAGATTTCTTTCTCTGAATTGGCGATGGACAGGGAAGCCCGGCATGCTGTAGTCCATGGAGTCGCAGAGAGTTGGACACGACTGAGCGACTGAACTGAACTGAAAACTCATTATTTCCCCAGAAATGGGTCACCCCATAGTACAATGCTGCGCCTCGCATTTTCCACCAAACAATATATCACGGACCCGCCAGCTACAGAGTGTTGCATTGTACGGTTCATAGTTCATTTAACCCATCAACTGACAGTCGTTTGGGCTGTTTCCAGTTTGGCTGTATTGCACAATGCTGCAATTTACACCCTCGGATCTCTCTCTTTGGGACTGAAGGTCCCTTTTCCACATGAAACCTTTTTCTCTGACAGTGGCCAGGCTTTGGGAGCTAGCCGAGGGAGAAGCCTGGCCTGACAGGGAGCTCTTGTCCCCTTGGTGTGGCTCGGCCGTGCATCTGTGGGGCGCTCTCGTCACAGCTTCTGCTCTGCCCTACATGTGAACTGCGACCTCGTGTCTGTGGGTGGGCTGGCACGCTTTCAGGCTGCAGACAGAGAAGCTCTGTGGAAGGAGGCGAGGGCCCTGCCCAGCACGTGGGAGCAACTTGGTCTCAGGGGGAAGCTGAAGGTGATGGTGGAGCCTCTGTGACCCCTGCTTCCAGTGAAGTGTCTGGGAGGCAATATGTCAAGGCACCGAGGGTTGCAAACCTGTCCCTGCTCTTCTAGCCAATGGACAGAGGACAAGTTGTTAAAGAACTCAGTTTCCAATTCCTTGGCTATAAAATAACCACAGTAGACCTGTACTCCTCCCCTCCACCGCTGCCCCCAGGATGCTAGGATGCCCATCAAATAAGCAGAGTACTCAGTTGGCTTAAATACTCAGTAAGTGCTAACCATCAAGGTAATCAGCCACCTGAATCCTGAACGCATGACACTCTTTCATGCCCCCCAGGATACCCTCTGCCTGGGACACCACTTCTCACCTTACCTAAGAAAATCCTAAGTTACTCTCCACTGACTACCGTGTGCTGTATCTCAGTCTGACTCTGAGATCAGCCTGTGGACTCTTGCCGGGAAGGGATTGGCTGGAATCTGTGTGATCTCACACGGTTTACTCTGCGCTCCCAGAGTGCCCTGCGCTACTTTCATGATCACCAGTAGAGTCAGTGTCGAGTCACACGTCTGTGAGATCTGTGAATTCAGGAGCCAAATCTCTTCCACGCCCACTGGGAACGAGGTTCAGGAGGGAAGGTGGGTAGGAGGGGTGAGCAGGGAGAAAGGAAAGTTTGCAAGGGCAGGCCTAGGCTTGAGGCCGCACACCCTTCTCTGACAGGCCCCAGAACCCTCCATTCCCCCAGGAGCTAAACCACAAGGTGAGCCGGGGTGAGGAGCTGGGGCAGTGAGCTGAGGGCCCTGGGGTATCTGACTCCCCTCTGCCACCTCCCCCCAGTGTGGGGTGTGGGAAGTCCATCTCTCTCCTTCCCTCCACCCTTGTCCCCATCTCACCTGAGCCTCCTGCACCTTCCCTGCCTGGGTCTCCTCAGGGTCAGAGGCTGGGGGAGGAGGGGGAGCAGACGTGGTTACAGTGAAGGGATTGGTTAAGGGGGAATGAAGGGCTTCTAAGTCGGGGTAGAGAGGGGCAACAAGACCTCCAACCTAGTTATATGGGGTGGGGGTATCAAAAGGGAGTAGATGGAGGGAGGGAAAGGAAGAAAAGCAGATCTTATTAGAGTGGAGAGTGCTGGGAGGAGAGGTGGTTGGTGAAGGACAAAGAGGCTGGGACATGGAGGCTTAGGAAAGCGAAAAGAAAGTAAAGCATATAAGGGCATGAAGGAAGACTTAGGAGGAGTTAGGAAGGACACAGTAGTGTGTGAGTGTGTGCTGGGAGGGTTAGGTTTACAAGCAGAAGAAAATGTAGAAAGAAAGAGAAGATAAGGGATACTGGGGCTGGAGGCAAGTTTGCAAGAAGAGGTGGTGGGGGCGGAACGGAAGGGCGAGATGGCAGGTTTACAAGAGGAAGGAAGAGATAGGAGGGGACACCAGGGGTCCCCAGCACCCTACAGTTCCCACTAACAACCAGGTACCCTTAGCAACCCGGACAGCGGTATTCTAAGTCCCTAGTAACAAGGGTCCTTAGCAACTAAGGTGCGAGACACACGCTATCATTAGTCACTTAGGGGAAGTGGCAAACGGACCCTTAAAACCTCGAGACCCAGAAACCCACCAATCTATCCAGCAATATATATCACAACGGCTCCCTGAACCTCATTCCCCTCCATGCAGCCCCCATCTCCTGCCCCACCACTCCCGCCCTCGGGCCCCGGGGCCTGCAGCCCTCAGCCAGGCCCCGGCGCGGCCCGACCCTCCCACCAGGGCCCCCGACTCACGATCCGGATCGGCCATGGGCGCGGGGCGGGGGCCCTCGGGACTGTCACCGACTGCTCTATCCCGTGACGGCACCGGAAACAGGAGGGGGGCAGAGATAGGTCAAAGAACTACAACTCCCAGGAGGCATAGAAAAACGTCCGGAGCGTGCCCCTCTGAGGTAAGAAGAGACACGCGAGAGCCGGACTACGAATCCCAGAGTGCCTCGCGTCCGCAGCCATGTTGGTAAAGGGCGCGCGGAATGAGTGGGAAAGGGTAGAGAGTCGCAGTCCATCTGAATACTCTGATTGGTCACGGTGTAGTATGAGGGCGGGGCGCTTACTATTTAGCCGACTCTGATTGGATGAGTCCGGGGGGAGTGTTGGGGAATTCCCAGCAGGGCGGAAGCGCCAGAATTCCAGGCAGAGCCCAGCGACTGGCGGGCAGCCGCTGGGGTCCCCTGAGGCTTTGGGGGCTATGGCCGGGGTCGCGTGTTTGGGGAAAGCTGCGGACGCCGATGAATGGTGCGACAGCGGCCTGGGCTCTCTGGGTCCGGACGCGGCGGCCCCTGGAGGACCTGGGCTAGGCGCGGAGCTGGGCCCGGGGCTGTCGTGGGCGCCCCTCGTTTTCGGCTACGTCACTGAGGATGGCGACACGTGAGTGAACCTTAGCCTGCCACACCGAGCCTTAGGATGATCCCACATCTGATTCCCTGTTAGTCCCTGATACTGATTTTCCAACCTCTTAATCCTAAATCTGTCTTCTAATGCTTACTCTGACCTCTAACCCCCGAGTCTAACCCTTGATAAAATCAATTTCCAAGCTAGTTTTTATCATAACCCCGTCCTTTCTGAAACTTTGGCCCTCAGAGTTTCATATCCATTGACTAATTCCACATTCAAAACTCAATTTGAGCTTCCTGACCCCAGTCCTGAGACCTATCTTAAAACTATAGCTCACAGGCTCCTTCTGACATCTCACCTCCAAATATGATCTTTGATCCTTAGCTCCTAATTTAGGAGCTTTAAATTTTGATTTCCAAAATTAACATTTGGCTTTTGACTCTAAGATCTCCCACTTTCTGAGCACTGATCTTCAAATCCTACATTGAAAGAGAAAATGTAAACTCTATGACAGCAAGGATTCATCTGTTAAACAAGTATTTATCTAGCACCTACAGCGTTTCAGGCCCAGTTGTAGATGCTGGTGATAAAGCAGTGAAGAAAGCACAACAACTTATGCCTTGTGGAGCTTACGTTCTAGTGTGGGGGGTCTATAAATGGAAGGGCAGACAGACTGACAGGAAGGAAGAAAGGAACAGTAGGAGAAACAAAAAAGAAAGAGAGAAGGAAAGAAAGAAACAGAGAGCCGTATAGACACAAAGTAAGAAAGAGAGAGGAGAGAGAGAAGAAACAGGCAGAAAAACGAACGAAAGAAAAATGGTGTGTCAGAAGACAGGAATTTCCTTGGTGAAAAATAAAGCAGGAAAGAATGAGACAAGTAGATTATCTGGGGAGAGTATTCCAGGTAGAAGGAACGACGTCATAAAGACCTAATTGAGGGAATGTACCCGGGGTTTTTGTGTGTTGTGTTTACTGCCGTAGCCCCAGTGACAGAACGGTGTTTGACCCATAGGAGGCGCTCAAGAAACACCGGTCTTCCCAGAGAACCAGCTGTGCTTTCATTTATTTTCTCTCGTCTCTTTTTTTGCTTTCTGTTGTGTTTATCTCTGTTTTGACTTTCGTTATTTACTTTCTTCTGCTTACTTTGAGTTTATTTTTGTTCTTTTTCTAGTTTCTTAAGGTGAAAGCTGAGGTCATTGATTTGAGGCCTTCCTATTTTTCTAATATAGGATTCATGTGAATTTCCCGAAGTAGTGCGTGAGCTGTATCTCATCACTTCTAATGTGCTGTGCTTTCATTTCCACTTAATTCAGTATAGTTTCTAATTTCTCCTTTGATTTCTTCTTTGGGCGGTGGATTATTTAGGAGTATGTTATTTAGTTTCCAGATATTCCGAATACCTTCCTTTTATTGGTTTGTAGTTAAATTCTATTGTGTGTGCAGTTGAAAAGAATGTCTGGTATCTTGTTGTTGAGTGTAGTTCTCCAGATGTCAGTTAGAGGTTGTATGGGTTTCTTTTCTAAAACTTTTATTGATTTACTTTTGGCTGTGCTTCGTCTTTCTTGCTGCCCACGGACTTTCTCTAGTTGCGGTGTGAGGGCCTCTCATTTTGGTGGTTTCTCTTGTTGCGGAGCAGTGTCTCTAGGGCACAGGCGCAGTAGTTGCTTCGCGTTGGTTTAGTTTCCCCGAGGCATGTGGGATCTTCCCGGATTAAAGACTGAGCCTGTGTTCCCTACCTTGGCAGGTGGATTCTTTAGCACTAGACCTGTAAGTCCTGTGCTGGTTTCTTTGGTTCTTCTCTTTTCCAAGTCTATTATATCCTTGCTGGTAATTTCTCTCTACTTGATCTATCAGTTACTGAGAGTAAGGTATTGAAATCTTTAATAATAATTGTGGGTTTCCTTGTTGTTTTATCAGGTTTTCCTTCATGAGACTGGATGCTCTGTTATAAGGAGTGCAAATGTTTAGGTTTATTGTGTCCTCTTCCTGAACTGACCTCTTTATCATTGTGAAATAATCTGCACTATCCCAGGTAATATTCCTTGCTCTGAAATCTTACTCTTATTTTAAAACACTCCTACTTACTTTTGACTGACAGGCGTTAGTATGGTATATCTTTTTCCATCTTTTTATTCTTAACTTAGTTTTAAATTTATTTGAAAAGCTGTTACTTGTATAGTTAGGTTTTGCTTTTTAAAAAAAAATGTTTATTTTTAATTTATTTGGCTGCATCGGCTCTAGTTGCAGCATGTGGGATCTTGTTCCCTGACCAGGGATTGAACCCTGGCCCTCTGCATTGGAAGTGCAACGTCTTAACCACTAAACCATCAGGGAAGACCCTAGGTTTTGCTTTTTTATCCACTCTGACAGCTTCTCCTTTTTTAAAATTTGTGTTTATTTAGCTGTTTCTTTTTGGCTGCACTGGGTCTTGGTTGCTGCACACAGGCTTTGTCTAGTTGTGGCGAGCGGGGTATGCTCTCTAGCTGTGCTGTGCAGGCTTCGCATAGTGGTGGTCTCACTTGTTGGGGAGCACGGGCTCTAGAGCACACAGGCAGTTGTGGCACGTGGCGTTAGTTGCCCCACGGCATGTGGAATCTTCCCAGACCAGGGATCAAACCCATGCCCCCTGCCTGCCATTGCGTTGGCAGGCGGATTCTTAACCACTAGCCCACCAGGGAAGTCCAGTGTCTACCTTTTAATTGGAGTGTTTAGACTATTTGTATTTAATTAATTATTGATATGGTTATGTCTGTCATCTTGTTATTAGTTTTCTACTTATCTCTCCTTTGTTTACCTTTTTTTCCTGCCTTTTGGAATGAGCACATTTTGTTCCATTGTATTTGTTTTGTCGGCTTGTTACCTTTTACTCATTATTTTTTATTTTACTGGTTGCTGGGAAAGATAGGTTGGCAAACTGGTTTCCAGGCAAAATCCAGCCAGGCACCAGCTTTTGTATGGCTGTGAGCAAAGCATGGTTTTTTACATTTTTAACTGGTTGGAACAAAATCAAAAGAAGAACATTTCATGGCAAGTGAAAATTACATGAAATCCAAATTTTAGATTCCGTAAAGTAAGTTCTGTTAGAATCCCGCCGCGCCGCCCATTCATTTATCAATACATATCACCAATGGCTGCTTTTGTATGCTAATAGCAGAGCTGAATAGTAATAGACAGACCATAGCATCCACTAAGCCTGAATTATTTATCTGGCCCTTTACAGAAAATGTTTGCTGACTCCTGCTTTAGGGCTTCTCGTGGCCCGTGGGCTTAGTACACGCTCCCCAACCAGGGATCGAACCTGCGTCCCCTGCATCGCGCGGCAGATTCTTCACCACTGGGCCACCAGGGAAGCCCCCACTTTACCTTTATTATGTGCCACCTTCAAGTGCTGTTGTGCTCCTTCTCATAACATAAAAGAACCTTAGAATCGTGTGTTTCCATTTGTCTCTTCCTGGCCTGCAGTGTGTTGCTGTCACAGATTTCCTTTATCCATGTATTCTAAACTTCAGACGTTGTTACTTTTGCTTAAACACTCCTTTGTTTTTAAACCCTATCAGAAGATAGGAGATTTACATATTGAGAAAGAAAAAATCTTATGTACTTACGCATATAGTGACTGTTTTCAGGGTTCTTTATTTTGTTTTCCATATTTTCATTTGATGTCATTTTCCTTTTTGCTCACAAGTTTCCTTGAACGTTTCTTGTGATGTGGGTCGGCTGGTGATGAGTTCCTTCAACTTTTGTGTAGTGGAAAGCATGTATTTTTGTCTCTGTCTTTGAAAAATATGTTGGCTGGGTTAAAGAATTCTAGGTTGACAACCTGTCTTTGAGTACTTGAAAGAAGCGGCTGTGCTGTGTTCTCTTGCATTATTTCCTTTGTGAAATCTGCTGTCATGCTTATTTTTATTCCTCTGCACTTAAGGTATCTTTTCCTCTGACTGCTTTGAAGGTATTTACCTTTATTGTTGGTTTTGAACAGAGTTTCCATGTTGGGCCCTGGTGTGTGTGTGTGTGTGTGTGTGTGTGTGTGTGTGTGTACATGTTGGGCCCTGGTGTGTGTGTGTGTGTATGCATGTTGGGCCCTGGTGTGTGTGTGTGTGTGTGTGTGTGTGTGCATGCGCATGTTGGGCCCTGGTGTGTGTGTGTGTGTGTGTGTGTGTGTGTGTGCTAAGTCGCTTCCGCTGTACCTGCCTCTTTGCGACCCTATGGACTATGGCCCACCAGGCTCTTCTGTCCGTGGGATTCTCCAGGCAAGAACCCTGGAGTGGGTTGCCATGCCCTCCTCCAGGAGATCTTCTGACCCAGGGATCAGACTTGTGTCTCCTGCGACTCCTGCATTGGCAGGCAGGTTCTTTACTGCTGAGCCACCGGGGAAGCCCCATGCTTACCTCAGTTACAGATATATCGGGCTGCTTATATACAGATAAATCCCATGGCTCACTGACGTTCTTTCTATTTTTAAATATTTCTCTTTGTGTTTCATTTTGGACAGTTGCTATTGTGAAGTCCTGACGTTTGCTAATCTATTTTCTGCAATATGTAATCTGTTGTTAATGCCATCCAGCATATTTTTCATTTTAGGTGCTGTAAGGTTTTGTTTTTTTTTTAATGTTTATTTATTTGTCTGCACCAGGTCTTAGTTGCAGCGTGTGGGATCTAGCTCCCTGATCAGCGATTGAACCTTAGCCCCCTGCATTGGGAGCACAGAGTCTTAGCCGCTGGACCACCAGGGAAGTCCCTGTGTCGATTTTTTTGGTGGATTTGAGATGGGCATGAAACCTGGTCCGTGTTACTTCTTGGGAGAGAGTAGAAGTCCTACTTAGTAAACATTGGAGACCTCCCTGGTGGTCTAGTGGTTAAGACTCCATGCTTCCACTGCAGGGGGCGAGGATTCCATCCCTGATTAGGGACCTAAGATCCCATATGCGGCCAAAAACAAAAACAGAAAAATGAAATAAAACACCAAAGAAACAAAAAGTACCAAACCAAACCAAAGCAAAACAAAAAAACACATTGATTAAATAAATTTGCTGAGTTAACTCTGACCTGACCCTCCCAGATTCCTGACGGCTGGTTCTAGAGCTGTGGGTCATCACGCTTTGCACAGTGGGTCCTCCATGTTTGCTGAAGGAATGAATGCAAGAGTGCTTGTCCTCATAAGAAGGAAAACAAACAAACAACCCCTCCACCCACCAAAGAAAAAATCCCCAGTTCAGTTCAGTTGCTCAGTCGTGTCCGACTCTTCGCAACCCTATGAATTGCACCACGCCAGGCCTCCCTGTCCATCACCAACTCCTGGAGTTCACTCAAACTCATGTCCACAGAGTTGGTGATGCCATCCAGCCATCTCATCCTCTCGACCCCTTCTCCTCCTGCTCCTAATCCCTCCCAGCATCAGGGTCTTTTCCAATGAGTCAACTCTTCGCATGAGGTGGCCAAAGCATTGGAGTTTCGGCTTTAGCATCAGTCCTTCCAATGAACACCCAGGACTGAGCCTCTTTAGGAAGGACTGGTTGGACCTCCTTGTAGTCCAAGGGACTCTTAAGAGTCTTCTCTAACACCACAATTCAAAAGCATCAATTCTTCGGCACTCAGCTTTCTTCACTGTCCAACATTCATATCCATACATGACCACTGGAAAACCATAGCCTTGACTAGACAGACCTTTGTTGGCAAAGTAATGTCTCTGCTTTTGAATATGCTATCTAGGTTGGTCATAACTTTCCTTCCAAGGACTAAAGTGAAAGTGAAGTTGTTCAGTCATGTCCGACTCTTTGTGACCCTGTGGACTGTAGCCCACCAAGCTCCTCTGTCCATGGAATTCTCAAGGAAAGAATACTGGAGCAGGTTGCCATTTCCTTCTCCAGGGGATCTTCCCGACCCAGGGATCGAACCCGGGTCTCTTGCATTGCAGGCAGACGCTTTACACTCTGAGCCACCAGGGAAGCCAATTTCCTGGCTGCAATCACCATCTGCAGTGATTTTGGAGCCCCAAAAATGAAGTCTGACACTGTTTCCCCATCTATTTCCCATGAAGTGATGGGAACAGATGCCAATATCTTAGGTTTCTGAATGTTGAGCTTTAAGCCAACATTTTCACTCTCCTCTTTCACTTTCATCAAGAGGCTTTTTTGTTCCTCTTCACTTTCTGCCATAAGGGTGGTGTCATCTGCATATCTGAGGTTATTGATATTTCTCCCGGCAATCTTGATTCCAGCTTGTGCTTCTTCCAGCCCAGCGTTTCTCATGATGTACTCTGCATACAAGTTAAATACGCAGGGTGACAGTACACAGTCTTGATGTACTCCTTTTCCTATTTGGAACCAGTCTGTTGTTCCATGTCCAATTCTAACTGTTGCTTCCTGACCTGCATATAGGTTTCTCAAGAGACAGGTCAGGTGGTCTGGTATTCCCATCTCTTTCAGAATTTTCCACAGTTTATTGTGATCCACATAGTCAAAGGCTTTGGCATAGTCAATAAAGCAGAAATAGATGTTTTTCTGGAACTCTCTTGCTTTTTCGATGATCCAGCAGATGTTGGCAATTTGATCTCTGGTTCCTCTGCCTTTTCTAAAACCAGCTTGAACATCTGGAAGTTCACGGTTCACATATTGCTGAAGCCTGGCTTGGAGAATTTTGAGCATTACTTTACTAGCGTGTGAGATGAGTGCAATTGTGCGGTAGTTTGAGCATTCTTTGGCATTGCCTTTCTTTGGGATTGGAATGAAAACTGACCTTTTCCAGTCCTGTGGCCACTGCTGAGTTTTCCAAACTTGCTGGCATATTGAGTGCAGCACTTTCACAGCATCCTCTTTCAGGATTTGAAAGAGCTCAACTGGATTTCCATCACCTCCACTAGCTTTGTTCATAGTGATTCTTTCTAAGGCCCACTTGACTTCACGTTCCAGGATGTCTGGCTCTCGGTGAATGATCACACCATCGTGATTATCTTGGTTGTGAAGATCTTTTTGTACAGTTCTTCTGTGTATTCTTGCCACCTCTTCTTAATATCTTCTGCTTCTGTTAGGTCCATACCATTTCTGTCCTTTATCAAGCCCATCTTTGCATGAAATGTTCCCTTGGTATCTCTAATTTTCTTGAAGAGATCTCTAGTCTTTCCCATTTTGTTGTTTTCCTCTATTTCTTTGCATTGATTGCTGAAGAAGGCTTTCTTGTCTCTCCTTGCTATTCTTTGGAACTCTGCATTCAGATGCTTATATCTTTCCTTTTCTCCTTTGCTTTTTGCCTCTCCTTTTCACAGCTATTTGTAAGGCCTCCTCAGACAGCCATTTTGCTTTTTTGCATTTCTTTTCCATATGGGTGGTCTTGATCCCTGTCTTCTGTACAATGTCACAAACCTCCGTCCATAGTTCATCAGGCACTCTATCTATCAGATCTAGTCCCTTAAATCTATTTCTCATTTCCACTGTATAATCATAAGGGATTTGATTTAGGTCATACCTGAATGGTCTACTGGTTTTCCCTACTTTCTTCAATTTAAGTCTGAATTTGGCAGTAAGGAGTTCATGATCTGAGCCACAGTCAGCTCCCAGTCTTGTTTTTGCTGACTGTATAGAGCTTCTCTATCTTTGGCCTCAGAGAATATAATCAATCTGATTTCGGTGTTGACCATCTGCTGATGTCCATGTGTAGAGTCTTCACTTGTGTTGTTGGAAGAGGGTGTTCGCTATGACCAGTGTGTTCTCTTGGCAAAACTCTGTTAGCCTTTGCCCTGCTTCATTCCGCATTCCAAGGCCAAATTTTCCTGTTACTCCAAGTTTTTCTTGACTTCCTGCGTTTGCATTCCAGTCCCCTATAATGAAAAAGACATCTTTTTTGGGTGTTAGTGCAGAAGGTCTTGTAGGTCTTCATAGAACCATTCAACTTCAGCTTCTTCAGCGTTACTGGTTGGAGCATAGGCTTGGATTACCATGGTATTGAATGGTTAGCCTTGGAAATGAAAGCAAGCAAACCATAAAAAGAATACTTGACCTCTGCCTTCTGACCCTGGTCCTTGTTCTCAGGGCACTGCACTTGGCGGTGATTCATCAGCATGAGCCCTTCCTGGACTTCCTCCTAGGCTTTGCAGCTGGTACCGAGTACCTGGACCTGCAGAATGACTTGGGCCAGGTGAGCCGCCTGTGGACAGCGTAGGGCTTGGGGGCCAGGATTCTCAGTATGGCCCCTCACCCCTACCTTCTGCTCCTGCAGACGGCCCTGCACCTGGCAGCCATCCTGGAGGAGGCGTCCGCGGTAGAGAAGCTGTATGCAGCAGGTGCCAATTTGCTGGTGGCGGAGCGTGGAGGCCACACGGCGCTGCACCTGTCCTGCCGCGTGGGGGCCCACGCCTGCGCTCGCGTGCTGCTCCAGCCTCGCCCCCAGCACTCCAGGGGAGCCCCCAAGACCTACCTCGCTCAGGGCTCTGACCATACCCCTGACACCGACCACACCCCTATTGCCCTGTACTCTGAACCTGACGTGGAGAAAGAAGAGGATGAGAGTGAAGAGGACTGGAAACTGCAGCTGGAGGCTGAAAACTATGAGGGTGAGGGTCCCCAGTCACCGTGAAGGGCCCAGGCTCCCAAGAAGAGCGGGGACAGCTGGCTCTGGGCTCAGCTCTCCTGATGCAGAGCTTGGCTCCTTGGGAAATAATCCCAGGAATAATAATAATACTCAAGGGACCCAGGCATCAGAACCAAGGATGCCTGCTCAGCGCCAGGTTGTTGAGAACCATAGGCCCCAGCCCACCTGGGACAAGGGAACTCAAAAGCCAGGCCCTCTGAAACTCTGGCGACTCAGGTTCCCAGAGGCTGATAGTGGGATTCAGGGACAGCTGTCCTCAGCCAGACCTCATGGGAAAATAGATTCTGTCTACCCAGGGCCCTCCCCCATCTCTAAGCCCAACTATTCAGTACTTGGGACCAGACCCCCACCACAGGTGGAAGGTCAGGATCCAGGGTTCAAGGACCACCTCAACCCCCCAAGGACATGGACCCAGGAATTTTGGAACCTGGTTCTTTGTGAAGTAAGACCAGAGACTCAGGTCCCCTGTCCAAAGCTCCTGGGCTCTTCACCCCTAGGCCCCAGACAACCCCACAACCCAGGCGTTGGTACTGCCAGCAAGTTCCAGATCACCTGAGACTTAAGGGATTTGGAATACAGGGCCTCTTTGATGTACCCAGGAATGCAGAAGTCAGACCCCAAAGTCCATCAACCTCAGGTTACAAAGCCCTGCCCAAAGATGGTGGCATTGGGGGCCCAGTGCCCTCCCCTCCATCATCTGACATCGGTCACTCTGTCCCTAGGCCACACCCCACTCCACGTGGCTGTCATCCACAAAGATGCAGAGATGGTCCGACTGCTCCAGGAGGCAGGAGCTGACCTCAACAAGCCCGTGAGCCACCCTACGGAGAAGGTGTGGCAGGGTGGGGGCTCATCCCCGCGTTGGGCAGGGCCCCAGTGACCTCTCTGCTGCACCCCTTAGGAGCCCACCTGCGGCCGAAGCCCCCTGCACTTGGCCGTGGAGGCCCAAGCAGCTGATGTACTGGAGCTTCTCCTGAAGGCCGGTGCTGACCCCGCTGTCCGCATGTATGGTGGCCGCACCCCACTCGGCAGTGCCACGCTTCGGCCCAACGCCATCCTTGCCCGCCTCCTCCGTGCTCACGGAGCCCCAGAGCCCGAGGACGAGGACAAGCCTGGCCCCTGCAGCAGCAGCAGCAGCAGCAGCAGCAGCGACAGCGAGAGCGGGGATGAGGGCGTGAGTCAGGAGAGAGTGGGTGGCCCAGCTGGGAGGTCAGGGTGAAAGCGGGCAGGTGGAAGGGGGAGAGGAGACACTAGGCAGCTCACTGAGAGCCACTGACGTCGGGGCTGCTCTGATTAGAGAACTCAGGCAGCCGTGCCGGTGGTATCAGGGGAGACCTGGACAGGGGTGGTGGGGAGAGCTCGGGCACCGGCAGGTGAGAAGTGAAGGCAGTGGCAGAGGCAGAACTCAGGCAGAGAGAGAGATAAGACCTCAGTCATAGTGGTTGGTAAACGCAGGCAGCAGAGGATGGCCGCAGGAGGTTTTTTTTCAGGGAGCAAGAGCGGGAGAACGCAGGCTGCGGGAAGGTGACCTTGGGCAGCAGTGATTCGAACACTGGCAGCGGTGGGGAACGACCTCAGCCAGCGGTGAAGGGGCTTCCTTGGAGAACCCAGGCAGCGAGACATGACTGTGGACAGGGGTTGTCACTGACTGGCAGGGGTTGAGGAATTTGGATAAAGGCAGGAGGAAGTGGGGCAGAGGGGGAGACCTCCCTGTGGCGGCTGAAGGACTGGAGAGGCCGCAGGGCCGGGAGAACACAGGTGACCTTGGAAGAGGTGGTGAGAGAACTAGGAGCTGGGATTTAGACTTAGGAGCGGGGACCTCGGGCTTCGACGCAGCACCGGGTTCCCACAGTGGGTGGGGGAGCTTGGGCAGCGGGCGAGGTGGCAGCTGCCTGAGCCCCTCTGCCCGGCCCCTCTGCCCCCAGGATGAATACGACGACATCGTAGTCCACAGTGGCCGGAGCCCCAGCCAGCTACCTCCCACCCCAGCGTCAAAACCGCTCCCTGACGACCCCATCTGACTTAGCTGTTAATAGTTTCCAATTTAATAAAATGTCAGTTCCGACAACCAGTGACTAGATAAGCGGTTGCCTTGCCAGGCCTCCAGGTCGTTCCTGAGCCCGTCCCTCTGAAATCAAGTGCGACGCCATCAGCCTTGGTGGTTTTCTCTGTGCTTTATTCACTCGGGGTCGGGGGTTGGAGCGGGTTAGGGCATCCGGGCTGTGTCCTGAGTCAGGCGGAGCCCAGCCCCTCCACCCAGCTCAGACTTGGCCCCTGAGGCCTGGTTTCAAGGCACACCCTTCTCCCCACTCCTGCCGGTTGGGGAGCAGGGTGGGGTGACAGGTTGGGGTCAACGGTACTAAGCCGTATAGGGTGTGTGGGGGAGGAGGACGTGCGGTCGGGTCAGCCCCCCCTCCTGAGCTCCTCTCGCAGCACCTCCGTCGCCTTCTTCAGCTCATCGCTCATGTGCTCCAGCCGCTCCACGTCGTGCCCCTGGCGGCAACAGAAGCGGGGTCTCAGCACCCACCTTCAAAGGCAGGCCACCTCAGTGGCTGTCCACAGATGTGGGCCAGGTCAGTTCACACAGTGGCAACCGCAGCGGTCTCCCCGGTCGTCGTGGACTACGACAGTGACCCTGGAAGAGTCACGTGGGCTAACATGGCCAGCGGTGAGGCCTACATTGTCTGCCATAGCCAGTGGGGCGGACAGAGGACTAGCAAAGGCGCTCAGCTTGCACGCCGTGACCCGCCTGTGAGGTGAGGGCCGTTTCTGTCACTGCTGTTGATCATGTGACAGCTCTGCTTTCCACGACGCGCCAGTGGTGTGCGCCTAGGCCCAGTGAACTGGGCAAGGCTGCTGCTTTTCGTGGGGCCAACACACTGGTCACAGACTAGCGATGGTAGCTAACTCTGGCGCTTCTGGGCAATAAGGGGGGCCTCTTGGCTGCTGAACGGGAAGCAGGCATGGAAGCCCTCCTGGTCGGGGGAAGGCCCCGCCTGGATGTTGCTGCCTGCTCCCTGTGTCAGCCCATTCGTGGTGGATGTTGCTGTTGGAGGCTACCTGGTAGGATGTCCACTGACATCTGGTCTACCCTGCTCCCCCATTGCCGCCTCCACTCACCTCCCGGTCTGAAGCCTCTTCCTTCTCTTCCTGCTGGGGCTCGGCTTCTGGCTGGCGGGAGTGGTGGCGGTCCTCGTGTCTCTCTCCGCCCGCCTTGACCCCCTGCCACAGGCTGCGGCCCTCACCCAGCACCTGCACTCCCTTCTCCTCTGCCTCGAACTGGGCTGTCTCCTCATCGCTGGCCTGCTCTGCCATGCGCTTCTGGGGGTCCCTGCCGCCCTCCAGATGCTTCTTCCACAGGCCCTCCAAGGTCTCCATGGGCCCCCCCTTCTTTTCTTCCTCTTCCTCCTCTTCATGGTCCTCCTGGTGGAGCCGGCTGTGGAGCTGCTCACGGACGGCCTGTTCCCGCACCTCAGACTTGTGGGTCCTTTCTGCTGCCTCCTCCTCTTCCTCGTCCCTCACCTCCTGGCTGGACCTCGTCTTCCCAGCCTCTGGCTTTTTAAAATCCCCAACCAGTAGGCCGTTCTCTTCAGTGGACCGACAGCCATAGGGCTCTGTCTCATACATTTCTGATGGAAAGAGGGGATGTTCTCTCCGCAGCTAATCAGGAGACAGACCTAGACGAGTTCTGCGGGGTGGGGGTGCCCGAGGTCCCCCAGGTGACAGCCCAGACCTGGGAGAGGAGGCTCAGTACTGGGAGACACTCTGTCCCCATCCTGTACCCTTGCAGGGAGCCCTAAGGGTGGGGCTGTGGGCCAGGCTCCTTCAGTCTGGACACGCTTAACAGTGCCGTGCCAGTCCAGACAATGGCTCTGGGATGAGAAGGGGATGCCAGCAGACCCCTGGTGGGGGGCGGGGGCTCCTAAGAGGAACTGGGGCCTGAGCACCTCTTACCTCTGTGGAGGAGAGCCAGGCAGGGGCCTCGCCTCGCCTGGCCCAGCATCAGCACTTCTGTGATCACCTCTGCCAGACAGCGCATCAGCTGGGGGTGAAGGGTCAGAGGAGAGATTGAGGGCAGGGCAGATGGGGAGAATGAGTGTAGGAGGGTTGGAAGGGAGACGGAGATGGTGGAGGGGGCTGGGGTTCCAGGGAGATGAGGTGGGGTGAAAGGGCCACAGTCCTTACCTCCTCCTTGGAGGGTCTGGGTGCCAGGGGAGCCGCGGTGGCTGTGGGGGAAGGAGGTGGGTGCTGGGCTCGGACCCCAGGCACTGTCCCTGGTGCTGATTCCAGCTCCGAGGTAGTCCCTGTACCCACAAGTCCACCCCCCACCCCCCAGCCCACCTGCCAGGGGCACTGGCTCTACTTGGAAGCTCAATCAGGAAAGCTCTAGTCTGGCCCTGCTGGGTGCACTGTCCCCATCCCTGGTCACCTGAGTCCCTGCTACCCCAGCTGGCTGCTGAGGTTGCCCTGATCTCTGGCACTCACCAGCCCCCAGCAGAGCAGGCAGCAACAGCAAGAGCAGCATGGTGGACCCTTGGCGCTGCATGGTGGGGCGTCCAGACCAGGGTCCTTGGCGCTGTGTGGCCACGGTGGCAGCTCCTTATAGCCCGCACCCGCCCTCCCCCGTTGAGTGGCCCCCACAGGGGAGGAAGTGATGTCACCGCCTCCCCCTCGCTGCCTGAGGCAGGGCAACAGCTGTGGGGCGGAGACCTGTTTGTCTGAGACCCTCAATTATTCATGGGGGCGCGCTGCCCTGCACCCTCCTCTCCAGCTTCCGGCCCCTGAATGCCTGCTTGGAGGGTGGGGGCTTCTCTTCCCACATAAACAGGGTCTGACTGGGGCTCCCCTGGTGGCTCAGACAGTAAAGAATCTGCCTGCAATGCAGGAGACCTGGGTTCAATCCCTGGATCAGGAAGATCCCTTGGAGAAGGGAATGGCTACTCACTTCAGTATTCTTGCCTGGAGAATCCCATGGACAGAGCAGGCTACAGCCCACAGGGTCACAAAGAAGCGGACATGTTAGCACCATGAGCTTAAGGCCCCGCTGGGAGGTGCGACCTGCTCTGAATGCAGAGGCAGCCACTTACAGACCATCCTCAGGCAACGCCTTGCCTTCTGGAAAGCAGGTCTCATAAATCTGCTTCCTCAGAGTTGTAACTGGACCCCACCCGAGTCCCAGCTCCTCTGCTACCAGCAGTGCAGCCCTGGGACGACTGCTTCATCCAAGACCTGTTAACTCACTTGTGAAACGGGGCTGGTGACAACCTATTCCACAGTTGATGGGACATACAGATTAGCTTGGGTGGTGCCTGACGTGGAGAACTACATGGGCCCGAGCTCCTTCATCCCAGTAATTTTTATTAGACACACACTATACATCCAGTCCCCTTCTAGACCCTGGGGCTACAACAGAGAATGAGGCTACGGGCAAACCTCCCTGGCCTCTTGGAGAGGGGAAGACAGACAACACTCAAGGAAGGAGGAGGGACTTCTGTGGTGGTCCAGCAGTTAAGAATCCGCCTTGCAATACAGGGGACACAGGTTCAATCCCTGGTCAGGGAACTAAGTCCCACATGCCCCAGGGCCAACCAAGCCTTTGAGGCAACTTCTGAAGCCCACCCGCACCACAACTAGGGAATCCACGCACCACAGTGAAAGATCCTGCATGCTGAAAGTAAGATCAATGCTGCAGCCAAGACCAGAGGCTGTCAAAAAAAAAAAAAAATCTGCCTTCTAATGTTCCAGTGCAAGGGACGTGGGTTTGGTTACTGACCAAGGAACTAAGATCCCACGTGCCATGGGGCAGCTGAGCCCTCGTGCTCTGGAGCCTGCATACCACACCTAGGGAGAAGCCTTCGCACTGCAACCAAACCCTGACACAGTCAAAAATATTAAAAAAAAAAAAAAAAAGGCAAGGAGGAAACAGCCGTGGCGCATCACAGGAGCACGACAGCTACAGCCCGGGATTTTACCTTGGCCAGGCTGGTCAGGGGAGCCCTCTCTGAGGAGGTGACATTTGGGCTAAGGCCTGAGGGATAAAATGCAGGCAATCGCACAAAATTTAGGGGAAGAATAGCTAGGATAGAAAAGTTGAGCAAGTGCAGAGGCCTGAGTTGGGACCGAGTCTGAGCGAACAGGCAGGCAGGTTGGGGGGCCGGCCAGAGCACAACAGGGAAGAGGCTGGCAGAAGGGGAAGGTGGGGGGCAGTTCCCAGGGGCCCCGGTGACAACTTGTCCTCCCGCCCCAGGGAGATGGAGCCACAGGAGGGCTCTGAGCAGGGAGGCCTGACGCAGCTGCCCACAGGGTCCCTCTAGCTTTGCATGGGGGGACAGGAAGCAAGAAGAGGCTGCTACGATTCTCCAAATGGGAGATGTAAGGATGGACAGGACAGGGGATGAGGCAGCAAAGGCAGGATCTGGGAATTTTTTTTTTAAGATTTATTTATTTTTGGTTGCACTGGGTCTTCGTTGCTGCGTACAGGCTTTCTCTGGTTGTAGAGAGCACAGGTTCTAGGCACACAGGCTCAGTGGTTGCAGTTCCTGGGCTCCAGAGCTTGGGCTCAGTAGTTGTGGAGGACAGCCTTAGTTGCTCCATGGCACGTGGGATCTTCCCAGACCAGGGATCGAACTTGTGTCCTCTGCATTGGCAAGTGGATTCTTAACCACTGGGCAACCAGAGACCCCCTGGAAATATTTTGAAGGAGGAGCTGCCAGGGTTTGCTGAAGGATGGGATGTGGACGTGAGAATAGCCGAGGATGACCTGAAGTGCTGCAGCTGGAGGAGCTGCGAAAGCAGTTCCAGGTACAGAGATGGGGGCTCCAAGGGGAGGAGTGGGTTCTGGCTTCACCGAGCTCAGGCTGCTTCCGGCCCACCTGGGGCTGGGGACTGAGGCGGAAGGTTGGGTGTGAGGTGCCACTTATCCCAGGGTCAGGGGAGAGGCCTCAGCATCCTCTTGGTTCCCTCAGTGACCCCCAACCTACCCTCTATGTGCTCCGGGGGTGCTGGACACTTCTGGCATGGTCCCTGCAGCCACACACCCCTGGATGGTTCAGCACCTCTGAGAAACTGGCCAGCATCCCTGGCAAGTCGGCCAGGCCACCTCCCTCACTCACAGACCCACACAAGCCTTTGTTCTGACTATTTATTAGGGAACCTTCTCTTAACCACTGAGAGTAAGGAAGGAGGCATGGAGGCCTCTTCTTCCTCTCCTCCGCCCTCCCCCAGACCTCCAGGTCCCCTTGGAGGAATTACTGCTTCCCACTGCAGGATGGGACCCCCAATGACAACAGGGTCTCTGACTGATCCCCAGGAAAAAGAGGCATAGCAGAGGTGGACCCTGAAGTCCAGAGGCCCAGGTGAGGAGTGGACATGAAGAAGGTAGATATCGGAAGGGACTCAGGACACCAGGTCCCAGGGGCCCAGGGACCCCTAAGCTCCAGGAAGTGGTGACAACCCTACTGGCCAACGAGGATGAGTCCTCAGCTCGAGGCAGGCTGGCCCGGGAGCCTGGGCTTCTGGGGCTGGTTGGGGCCGATGTACTGGAGAGGCACGTGGGTGGGGGTGGTGATCCGATCGGTGCCGAGGTAGGGCTGGAGGGCAGGGGGCACGAGCACCGAGCCGTCCTGGGGAGAGAGCAGGCCTCAGGCGGCTGCCCGGCCGGCCTTCCAGCCTCCGGCCTCCACCTCCCACGGTGGGATCCTCCCGCCACCCCCGCCCCTCACCTTCTGCTGATAGCTCTCCAGGAGGGCGATGAGGAGCCGAGGGACAGCACAGCCCGTGGCGTTCACCTGAGAGGAGGGGACGCTCAGATCCAGGCTCCAGCGGGCCCAGGGCAGGGGCTGCGGTGGCGGGTCTCCGGCGTGGGGGTGCAGGGCAGGGCGGGCGAGGGTGTGGGCTCACCGTGTGTGCGAACTGCAGCTCCCCGGCCTCGGTCTGGAACATGATGTGTAGACGGCGGCTCTGGAAGTCCGTGCAGTTGGAAGCGCTAGTGACCTGGGCGTGGGGGTGGGGTGGGCTGAGATGATGGGCCGTGGGGGGCAGTGGAGGGGAGGGTCCTCTTTCTCATCCTGAGGGCCCCGCCGGGCAGGGGGCTCACCTCGCCGAAGCGGCCTCGCCCTGGCATCCAGGCCTCGATGTCGAACTTGCGGTAGGCGGGCAGGCCCAGCTCCTGTGTGGGCATGTCCAGGACTCTGGAGCCCCGGAGAAAGACAGGGCGAAGGGCAGCGGGTGAGAGGTGGGGCGGGGGGCGCAGTGGGAGGTGATGGAAAACGTCACCAAAGGAGGAAAACGGAGGTGATAAAGAGCTGACGGTGGCAAAGGGGACGAGACGGCCACGTCACCGGGCTGTTTGTTCACCTGGCTCTTCTTCCTTCTATAGCAACAGCACCCCCAGATTTCTCTAATGGGCCACCCAGAAAAAAGTCCACACTCCTCAGCCTCTCCTGAAAACGTGTGTCTGACAGGGTGAGCGAGGCCGTGGGGCTCGCCACGTCCAGTCACCCCCTTAGAGGGAAGGGGTGTGCCCTCTCCCCAACCTCCCCTTCCCACTGGAAGGTAAAAAGCTGTCCTGGGGCTTCCCTGGGGGCTCAGTGGTTAAGAATCCACCTGCCAATGCAGGGCACATGGGTTCGATCTCTGATCCAGGAAGATCCCACATGCTGTGGAGCAACAAAGTACAAGCGCTGCAGCTCCTGGGCCTGCACTCTGGAGCCCGGGAGCTGCAACTCCTGAACCCGCGTGTCACAACCAGGGAAACCCAAGCACTCCAGAGCCCGTGCTCTGCGAGAGAAGTCACTGCAACGAGAAGCCTGCACACGGCCACTGAAGTAGCCCCCACTCGCTGCAATTGGAGAAAGCCCGCACAGCAATGAAGACCCAGCACCGCCAGTAATAATAATACGTAAATGAAACGGTATTTTAAAAAGCCATTTGGGCTAGGCAGATGAGACAGCACGCTAGGGACGGGGAGTCACGGGAGGCAAGGGACCTGGTCTCGACACTGAATCGTACACAGGCTTTTATGGGTTGACAGGTAGACATCCTGTATACAATCCTAACACGGGCAAAAGTGGGCAGGGGAGAAGAGGCGGTGAGGGTTTTCAAGATGGGGGAGCACCCAGCCAGCCTTTCCCCACCCCTCACCCTCTGTCCCCGACCCCAGACCCCACCATCCACCTCAGCCCCTGGCCCCTCCCCGCACCGGAAGTGCAAGCCCAGCTCTGTCAAGATCTCCATCTGAAGGGACAGGAACTCCTCCAGCAGCTCTGAGCTCTGCTCCAGCCCGGGGCCTGTCACCCCAAACATCTCCACCTGGGGCAGGGTGAGGGGCACAGGAGTCAGGAGGCGCTAGGCTGTTGGGGTGTCCCCGCCACAGACCTAGCTATGCCAACCTTGGTGAAGTGGTGTACTCGATACAGCCCCCACGGCTCTTTCCCTGTGTCTGTTTCCGCCCGGTAGCAGGTACTGGAACAAACCATCCTGGCGGAGGGGTGGGTAAGTGGGGTCAGGGAGAGGCCAGGGGATGTCACAGGTGGGGACAAGTTCTAAAGGAACAGGGCATCACCTGATTGGCAGGTCCCTGAAGGCCACGGAGTGGTCCATGAAGTAGCCTGGGAGGAGAAGGGGACAGAAGGGGTCAGCCTGGGCCACCATCCATCCACCCACAGGAAACCTTTGTGGGAATTAGAAAAGGTGTCCCTTCTGGCAGACACAACCTCATGTCAGGACACGTGGCTGGAACAACCTACACAACTGTACACGTAGGCCCTGGGCGTGCAGCCGTCACCCCCGGGATGCTCCCGGCTGCCCCCTTCCGGTCCCTCCCGCTCTGAGGACCCCTGAGGGGCTCTCGCTCAGCTCTGGCCCCCAGGTGGCTCTCACCTGCAAGTCCCACCTCTGCTGTCCCGGCCAGGTTGAGGTCTTCGAAGCGGGAGGGGTCGATGTTGTAAATTTGGGATGGTTTGGCATTTGGTGTCATCCCACAGCCTTCCTGGGGAGGAGACCAGAGGACAGGTAACCTCAGGGGCCCCCGTCTGTCGTCACATCCCCTGCTCCTCCCCTGGAAGGAAGGGAAGCCCCCCACATGCGTGTGCACGCTCAGTCACTCAGTCGTGTCTGACTCCTTGTGGCCCCATGGACTGCTGCCCGCCAGGCTCCTCTGTCCACGGAATTTTCCAGGCAAGAAGACTGGAGTGGGTTGCCATTTCCTCCTCCAGGGGATTATCCTGACCCAGGGATCAAACCCACAGCTCCTGCATTGGCAGGCGGATTCTTTACCACTGAGCCACCTGGGAAGCCCCAGATTCACCGTGAGTTCCCTGTTATGACGCGACCCCCTCAACCCAGCCCCAGGGCAGTTTCTTTGGGGGAGACAGGCTGGTCTTGCTGCCTGGGGGCCCCATAACAGGGCCTGACACAGGGCTGGGCATGGGGAATGGAGAGTCTTCACTCACAAACACAACTCCTCGGAGAAGGTCTGGCACCGTCATGGGGGTGAAGCCCTGGGAAAGGGTAGGGAAGGGGTGAGGAGCAGAGCCAGGACCCCCACCAGACCCCAAGCTCAGGCCCGAAGCACAGACACTGCAGAGGGGGCTAACAGCTGCCCCGTGTCACTCTGAAGCCCATTCCACTGGAGAGGACACTGAGGCAGGCCCGAGCAGTGGGCATGGAGCTGGCCCTGCGGTGCTGGGGCCCTATCACTGGGGCCTCCTGATGTCCTCACTCAGGTTACCATACAGGGCAGTGGAGGAGTAGTTCTCCGTACAGATCTGTCTGTGACCCCCACCAGTGAACACCCTCTGTGACTCCCAGCACCTTCAGGACATGTCCGAGCCCCTCACTGTGACCAGCGTCCCATCGGTCGCTGCATGACCAGCCCTCAGCCCTTGCCGACCCCCCCAGTTTCAACAGACACTGTTCTTTCCCCAACACTCGCTGTCCACTGCAGGCAGGCAGTGAGCGCCAATGGTGACAGGTGCAGGCTCTCAGGCCAGCCCCACACATGAGCCAGAGGTCCTGGACAGTTCCTCCCTCAACTTCTCCATCTCTAAAGGGGACAGTAATAGCACTCTCCTCTTAACGCTGCCCTAAGAATGAAGTATGCCAATGCTACACATAAGCTCTGAAAACAGTGACTGGAGTAGAGGTCACCCCCTCCTTTCCACCTTGAGCCTTTGGACCTCAGCATCGATGTCACCCCCTCCAGGCAGCCCTCCCATCCTGGCCCATACCCGGTGGATGAGCTTGTTGAGTGTGAAGTTGACCAGGCCGTACTGCAGGAGGGCCCCAGCCCCGCGCAGGTAATAGGAGCGGTGGCCAGACACGTGCGACAGGCGCCTGGGAGACAGATGGGCAGACAGATGGGGGCCTGTGGGCCGGGGCTGGTGGGGGAAGAAGGGGGACTCAAGCACCCCAGGGCAGAGGCCCAGCTGCCAGGCGGGAGGCCGGTCATCAAACATTCATGCCGGGCGAGGCCCTGGTGGTTCCACATCCCATGCTGAGCCCAGTGAAGTGGAGCTGGCAGCCAGCTGCTGGGGTGGGGGGTTGCTGAATGGCAGGGTCTGGGAGCGGGGGCTCACTTCTGACGGATGATGTCAAGTTTCTCGGCTATTTCCAGGTGGCCCCGGGGTTGGAAGGAGAAAGCTGTGTGTGGATGAAAAGCAATGGGGTAAGAGGAGAAGAGACAGGGAATGGGGATAGAGAGAAAGAGGATTAGAGAGACAGTGGGGGGAGGGAGGGAGAGAAAAGGAGAGAGAGGAGAAAGAGCCAGACACACGCACACACACACGCACGAGACAGTGTGAGAAAGCCCAGGGCTTTACAGGCTCCAGCCACAGTCCCAGACCCCAGGAGCCCCCGTCCCCAGCCTGGGTCCCCCAGCCTGGGCTCTGGCCTACCTGGCTTATCTCCAACCACATGGAGCACGCGGGCCTGGCTTTCGTCCCCAACAGGCTGTGGGAAACAGTGGGTGTCAGAGGGAAGGGGGCGCCAGACAGGGCCCTGGCTTCCCCTGCCACCCGGCAAGGGGCTCACCACGTCTGGGTGGGTCTGGTTGGGCAGCCTCAGTGCCCGCAGGTAGAACTGCTCTTCGAGCTGGGCCTCCTTAGGGTAGAGGAGTGTGAGCTGCTTCCGGATCTCCCGGCCATGGGCCCGCAGACTCTGATATTGGGGGTCCTGGGAGTGGGACACATCGGGTCAGCCCAGGAGAGGGTGGGGTCCTGGCTAGGATAACCTCTGCGGTGGACTTTGTTGCTTCTTCTTCGGGCTCAACATCCTAAATTTCCTTTCAGGAACCTCCCCTCACCACCTCGTGGCACGTCCACAAGGACATGACTCTGGCTTGGCCTACTAGAACATTCCATCGCTCGGCCAAAGTGATTGGCTTAAAGACAGGCACATGACAATCAGCCCCAGGGCTTTGTCTGGAAGTATCAAGAAAATGGTCCTCTTTGCACCAGACCTTGTCTTCCCTTCCCCCAAGGGGAGAAAGCTGAACCAAATACGGAGGAGCCAGGAGCTGGATCCAGCTGTACCTGAAGCCAGGATTTTTAGTTTTATGAATCAACAGAGCCTGTTGTTATCTTTCTTACTCCTACTTGAGTTACATTTTCCATCATATACAGTGGAGACTTTATGACTGATAATGGTTATCTGTGCTGCCCACCCCCGATCAGGGACAGGATATCAACTCTCTGTAGTACCTGCTGCACTTCATTGTTGTCCTGGTTTGCCTGGTAGAAAAGAGATGAGGAGGTGATTAGAGTGATGAAGTTGGGGATGAGGGGGAGGGGAAAGAGGGGTGAAAGGTCAGGGCTAGGGGATCTGAATTCCTTGCTCTGTCAGTGCCTGGCTGGACCCTCGTCCACTCTGTACCCGAGTTTCTCTATCAGTAAAACTGGGAGGAGGCAAAACATAACAGCAATCACACCCTGTAGCTCAGTTTAGTGCTGCCTCATGTCTAGCCATGTGCAGAGGACTCTCAGATAATCCGTTTTCTTCATAACCCCCACTATGAGGTTCGTATCAATGTGATTCCCATTTTGTTGATGAGAGAACTAAGACTCGGCATGGTAAAGTCTTGAGCATGCATATGGAGGCCTGACACCGACGATCTTTGATCCTCGGAACCTTCTGTGGTCCTGAGCACCAGGGCATGCGGCAGAACTGGGACTGAAAGCTCGGTGCCAACCAGAGCGTGCTCTTGGGCAAGTCTCTTCCCCTCTCCAAGCCTTGGTATCCTGGTCTGTGAAATGGGCTGAAAGCAGGAGCTCCCCGGTCAGGCTGTTACCTGGTGTCCCCCAGATGATGAGCTAGGGACTTCCCTGGTGGTCCAGTGGTTAAGAATCAGCCCCAGGGACGCCTGGCCCTGGACGGTTGTGGTGTGAGACGATGAATGTCCATATCCTTCAAACTCCTGAAACTGGGTTTCCCACTACCTGTAGCCAGAGGCATCTTGCTGCCAGCCCCACACCTGCCCAGGACCCCCGCGCTCACCACCAGGGCCCGCACTGCCTCCGTCACGGCCCCCTTCTCCTCCTCCAGGCTCCGGATCTGTTCCCGCAGCTGCCTCAGCTCCTGCCATGTTGAGATCTGGGATAAAATATACACAGAATTTTGCACATTAACTGTTTTTCAAGTGTACATTTCAGTGGCATTAAATATGTTTATATTGTGCTAGCATCACAACTACCCATCTCTGGAACCACTGAACCTTCCCAAACTGAAACTCTGTGCCCATTAGACATTCCTGCCCCTGGCAACTACCATTCTACATTCTGTCTCTGTGGATTTGACTGAGACGAATCCAGAAGGCTCACAGAACTGGAGTCACATAGTGTTTGCCCTTTTGCGACTGGCTTACTTCACCTAGCATAACGTATTTAAGATAAATCCATTTTGTAGTATGAGCTTCCCAGGTGGCTCAGTGCTAAAGAATCCACCTGGCAATGCAGGAGACACAGGGGTCGGGAAGATCCCCTGGAAGAGGAAATGGCAACCCACTCTAGTGTTCTTGCTGGAAAATCTCATGGACAGAGGAGGCCGCCAGGCTACAGTCCATGGAGTTGGAAACAGGCAGACATGACTGATCAACTGAGCACTCACATTGTAGCATGTGTCAGAATTTCCTTCCTTTTTAAGGCTGAATATTATTCCATTGCAAGTATTTACCACATTTTCCTTTACAAGATTCTTTTTGACGTGGACCATTTTTAAAGTCTTTATTGTATTGGTTACAGTATTGCTTCTGTTTCACGTTTTGGTTTTTTGGCCTCAGTGCTTGTGGGGTCTTAGTTTCCTGGCCAGGGATCGAACCTGCATCCTCTGCTTTGGAACATGAACCACTGGATTAACATCTTAACCATTGGATTACCAGTGAAGTCCCTACCACATTTTCTTTATCCATTCATTGATTAGTGGACACTTGGGTTACTTCTACCTTTTGGCCACTGTGAATAATGCTGCTATAAACATGAACATACAGGTATCTGTTTGAGTCCCTGCTTTTCTTTCTTTTTTTTTTTTTGGGGGGGTGTATGTACTCAGAAGTGGGATTGCTTGATTACATGGTAATTCTATGTTTAATTTTTTGAGGAACTGCCATATGTTTGTTTCAAGTTAACTTCTCTGAGCCTTAGTTTCCCCTCTGTTAAAATTGTGGAAATAATGGCACCCATCTCACAGGGTTGCTGTGAAACTTAAGAGACTCATCTGTATAAAGCACTTATAGTAGATTGAATGTATCGGGGGGTGGAGTCCAAGAGAGGGCTGGGAGGATTTGGGGTCCCTATCGCCCCCAGCACTTCGGCAGGGTCTAGAAATATGCTAATTTCAGTCCTAGTTCACCAGCATGTAGTATTATGTAAGTGCTGGCTTTATTAGTAGTAGCAGAGTGAGTATGCGGAGAAGGCGATGGCACCCCACTCCAGCACTCTTGCCTGGAAAATCCTGTGGACGGAGGAACCTGGTGGGCTGCAGTTCATGGGGTCACTAGGAGTCGCACGACTGAGTGACTTCACTTTCACTTTTCACTTTCAGGCATCGGAGAAGGAAATGGCAACCCACTCCAGTGTTCTTGCCTGGAGATTCCCAGGGACGGGGGAGCCTGGTGGGCTGCCGTCTATGGGGTCGCACAGGGTCAGACACGACTGAAGCGACTTAGCAGCAGCAGCAGCAACTGCCTGATACTTGTGGGGTAAGTGCATAACTCTTCCTCTCACTCCCCAAAGGCAAGAGTCTCCCCTTATCCACTGATTCATATCTCTGTTTCCCGTTTTCCTTTGTGGCTTTACCATAAGCCTGTCAAGAGGTCTGAGCACAGAGGACGCGAGAAGACAGTAAGTTCCCAGCACGCTTTATGGACTAGGAGCATCACGGCTCTATGGACAGTAGGGCCTTAGCATTCCGTGGTATCTGACACGTACTTAGATGCCAGGCACATCACATTGGCTAAACTGGGAAGGAACTAAAATTCTCGCGATCAGAACGCCCCCTGCCGGATAGTATCTTGTAAGCCCATTTCGTCCGTAAAGCGAACAGCCAATAGGCAAAGCGGACAGGCCCCGCGGAGGTTGGGCCGCGCAAGCGCACTCACGATGCCGGGCAGATCCTTCGACCGCAACTCCCCCTTGCGGAGCTCCAGCGCGCGCGCGGCATCTTCCGGGTGTGCGCACAGTGGTTCCATATCCAGCTGAGGGAGCGCGCTGTAGCCCTCACGCGCGTGTTCGTACAGGAGGTTCCGGTCCTGTCTCTCCGTAGCGAAACTTCTCTTGAAGCTCTGCTTACAGACACAGCCTCCTCGAAGCCCCAGGCACCGACCAGCCACTAGAGGACCCAAGCGCCGCACTACGGGCGCAGCCATCTTGGAAGGCGGACAGGGAGTCACGCACCCTTCGTTCCGCCCACTACGCATTTAGGCCAATTACAAAGCTGCTATTCTGCTCGAGACTAGCCAATCAGACCCTGGAAGGGGGCGAAGCCCTTCCATGCCTCAAAAAAACACAGTTCAATGAGAACAGTTGCCCAAGATTGACATTATCATTGTCCAATCGTTCTCTGTTCCCCGCTGCTTCTGCGTACACGAGAGGCAGAACCAGCCAATCACTGCCAGGGTAGTCCCCAGATCGAGCTAGAGATCGGTTTCTGCGTGTCGGCGACCTGGCTAGGGTCTGTAAAGTCTACAAATCTCGAGTTCTCCAAACCTCCGGGGTCTCCCTTCAGGTTCCCGGTTTATTCTGTATGTGAGCAGAGACAGTTGGCTCCCCGAGAGCTTATTCAGTGCAAGCCTAAATTTACGGAGGGACTTTCTGTTAGCAGCGTTAGGGGTTGCGGTTATACGGTAGAGGAAATTGCTTAGATTTAACCGGAAGGCTAAATAGGGAGGGTGGGGGAGAATTTGGGGTTCCATTGTGGGTCAGCTCGTAAAGAATCCGCCTGCAGTGTGGGGCACCTGGGTTCGATTCTTGGGTTGGGAAGATCCCCTGGAGAAGGGAAAGGCTGCCCACTCCAGTATTCTGGCCTGGAGAATTCCATGGCCTGTATAGTCCATGGGGTCACAAAGAGTCGGACACGACTGAGTGACTTTCATTTCACTAAATAGAGTAATGAAGGCCACTTTCTCTTAACCCCTTATACAGGGACTCTGCAGGCGGTGGAATGTCTTGGTCCGGCCTTCTCCGTGGCCTTAGCATGTCCCTAAATTATGGTAAGTGGGGGGCGGCTCTTCATCTGACTGAGATGGAGCCATAGGGAGGCTCTGAGCAGGGGAGGAATGTATCTAACCCAGTGTCCACAGGGTGCCTCTGGCTGCGTGTGGGGAGCGGACAGTAGAAATAGGGAGACCTGGGAGGAGAAGGACAGGAGAGTCCAGTGGGAATCAAGGGTAGACAGGACCAAGGTGGATGCTGTGGAGGAGGAAGGGGATTCCGATCAGTTTTGAAGTCTCAGTTGACAGAATCTGCTCATGGGAATGGGAGCGGGGTGACAGGAGGAGGAGTGACCCGGCCCAGAGACCAGCCTCCCTTCTGCCTCATAGGGTGGCGGTGGGGCGGTGTGTGTTAATGTAGATATGATGCATAGAACAGTACAGGACCCAGTGGAAACCTGTGAGTTAATTCTTACGAAATGCTCAAAAAAGAACCCGACACATGGTGATTGCTCCATAAATGCTATTAATATTACTCTCAGCCATGAGTACCCCCAGCCATAAACAAATATAGCCCCGGGAAGTACTTGGAACGGCATCTCGAACAAAAGAGCGAGTGGCTGATGCTATTATCTATTCGCCAGGATAATCCTCTTCCGCCCTCTTGGTTGTCTTTCCAGGCCTAGCCCTGGCCCCCCGGCCTTGGTCCATGCGTCCCATGGCCACCCTGAACCAGCTACACCGTCGGGGCCCCCCGAAGTTTCCGCCTTCGAAACCAGGCCCAACGGAGGGCCGGCCACAGCTGAAGGGCGTGGTCCTGCGCACCTTTATCCGCAAGCCCAAGAAGCCCAACTCAGCCAACCGCAAGTGTTGCCGCGTGAGGCTCAGCACTGGCCGGGAGGCCGTCTGCTTCATCCCCGGAGAGGGCCACAACCTGCAGGAGCACCACGTGGTCCTCGTACAGGGTGGCCGCACGCAGGACCTGCCGGGTGTCAAGCTCAAGGTCGTGCGCGGCAAGTATGACTGTGGCCACGTGCAGAAGAAGAAGTGACTGGGGGACCGGTGGGTGGATCATCACGCAGGAGAACTTTCTTTCCCTTGGTGCACCTGCAGTGCCCTCAGGAAGCAAGTCCAGCTCTAGAAGTAGCTGGTCTGGGTTCAAAGCCCAGACCAGTGGACCCTTAACCCATAGAGGTCCTGGGTGCCCCTCTCCCAACACCCCTGGCTTCCATGCTGGCTCCAGCAACCTCTTCTGCTGAGACAAGACTCTGTACTGCCAGCTACTGGGGAGGGATTGCAATAAAAACCCCAGCCCCCAAGGTTTGTGACCTGAACCCTCTTGTGTGGTATTCACCCTCTTTGTGGTCTTGGCAACTGGACATCCCCCCTGGCCTCAGTTTCCTTCACCAGAAAAAAAATAACTCCACTCACAGTATCCCCTCTGTTGGATTTGGTGACGATTAAACCAGATGCTTTTACGTGTATAATAGCACATGCAGTGACTGCTGTTATAAGCTTTGGAATCAGGTGGGCTGCGCTGAAATCCAGTTCCCCTCCCTTCAGGCCGAGGGCCTGGACATGAAAGCCCTGCTGTCAAGCTTCCTCATCTGAAAAGTGGCAGTAATGGTAATGTTGGTGGCAAAGGGGTGTTGCCGGGATTGGTTGGCGTGCGTGGCTCTGCTCAGACACACACACCTGGGTTCAAATCCTACTTCCACCTCTTCCTTGCTCTGTGACTCCAGGTGTGTTTGTTCCCCACTCTGGCTCCATTTCCGTGGCACTGAGAGTGATGCGGACCTCACCCGATCACCTGCTTGGTCAGGTTAGAGGTTTCTTTCTCTGTTTTTTGGCCACACTGTGCGGCATGTGGGATCTTAATTCTTCTACCAAGGATTGAACTCTCTCCCCCGGGACTGGAAGTGCAGCGTCTTGCCCACTGGACCACTGGGGCAGTCCTGTGGTTTTAAGATTTGGGAGCTGAGCATATATCATTGGGCTCTGGAGCCCAACGTCTGGTGCAAGTCTGGCTTCCCCTACTTCCCGGCCAGGTGACCCTGGGCAGGCCTTTTAAACTCTGAACCTGTTTCCTTCTGGACCAAATGGTAGTGACAACGGGGTACCTCCCTGAGAACTGCTGGGAGAACAGCTGAGAACAGGCAGGGGAGCTGTTGGCTGAGTCCTGGTGACCCATCTGTGTTCTCGAAGCTCACCCACTTCTTGCGTGGCACTTAGCACACCTGAGGTTCTCACTTTTGGAAATACCCCACACGGCCTTCTAGGATCAGAGCTGGGGGCAGACAAGCACATCAGTTACAGATAAAACCCCCCATCAGCTCACGCTCTGCACCAATTTTTTATTAAGCTAGCTTGTCAGCTGCACTCAGCTAGGGAAACAGTGGAAGACACCAGGGGAGCTTTGCTCCTGGAGTCCTTCTCCAAGTGGGCTCAAGTGTGGAGAAAAGGAGGCTGTCACCTTGGCAGAAGGAGGGCTGCCCGACGCAGGGCCAGGAGGTGGGGGTAGAGGATATAGTTTGGGGGTCAGTGCAGACTGCGCCTTAGGAATTCTGAAAGAAATGGCACCTATATGGCTCAGAGAACAGGTGCTGTTGGGTGCGGTGCTGGAGGAGCTTGCATGGGCCCCACTACTGAGTCCCAGAGACTCCCCCAAACGAGAGGATGGGTTCCCTTTGAGGCCCCTGTCTGTCCCCCCGAGGACAACCTCTGCTCCCTGCCAGCAATTGCCTTACCCCCAAAATATGCTGACAAGAGTCCTTGTCCAGGATTGTCAGCAGCATTCCTCTATTTTTAACCTGGGCTTAGCCTTTGTTTTTTGACTCAGTGGGTTCGATCCCTGGGTTGGGAAGATCCTCTGGAGAAGGGAATGGCAATCCACTCCAGTATGCTTACCTGGAGAATCCCATGGACGGAGAAGCCTGGTGGGCTACAGTCCATGGGGTCACAAAGACTTGGACACAACTGAGTGACTAACACATCAACTGATAGGATTTCCCTGGTGGCTCAGTCACTAAAGAATCCACCTGCAATGCAGGAGATGTGGGTTTGATCCCTGGGTCAGGAAGATCACCTGGAGAAGGAAATGGCAATCCAGTATTCTTGCCTGGGAAATCCCGTAGACAGGAGCCTGGTGGGCTACAGTCCATGGGGTCGCAAGAGTTGGACACGACTTGGTGACTAAACCAGCATCAACTGATCAGCACACGCATGAAAAAGAAGTTTACAATACAGGTCTCTGAGTTACTCTTTGACACTTCCCTGGGGAAGCAAGTGACCAGCCTGGTTGGATCCCTGGTTCCTTGGCTGAAGTAGCAGCAAATGGGGTTCACTGGGAGAGTGCCGGGAACAGGCCACACAGGACCTCCCCAAACCCTTCCTCTGGCTCCTGGCTGCAAAAGCCGCCCTTGATTGATGTTAGTGTCCGGCAGATGGAGGTCTGTCCAGGAAGGCTAGGTCAGGCTGGTTGGCTAGGACAGGCGGATCCTGACCCTCACACTGGAGTGGGTCACAAGGGTGCCGTAGTGCCCCACCCAGGAACGCGTGTCTCTTCCATACTGCTCAAAAGACACGTAGCGGATACCCTTGCCAAAGTTGGTAAAGACGTGGGAGACCTGCGCAGAGAAGAAGAGGGAGGGAGTGAGGCTCCAGGGGCTCATCTTCCTCCGCCTCCTTGACACATCGTCACCATCCCTGACCCTACTCCAGGCACTGGGATATCGCAATGCAGAAAGCAGCCCAAAGAGCTCGTCCCGGGACTTCCTTCTAGTCCAGTGGTTAAGAATCTGCCTGCCAAGGCAGGGGACACCGGTTCGAGCCCAGGTCTGGGAAGATCCCACATGCCCTGGAGCAACTATGCCCGTGTGCTGCTGCTGCTGAACCCACAAACCCTAGGGCCTGTGCTCTGAAGCAAAAGAAGCCCCCGCTGTGAGAAGTCTATGCACTGTAACTGGAGAGTAACCCCCCGCTCGCTGCAACTAGAGAACAGCCTTTGTGCAGCAATGAAGACCCATTGCTGCCAAAAATAAATAAATAAATCTGGTGAAGCTGAGAGTCTGGACTCTGACGCTGAAGACAGAGGAGGGAAAGGGCAGAGGAAATTCTGCAAGGGGGTGGGGTTGTAATCTGAGTAAGCAAGGGCTGCACTGAGATGACATTTGAGCAGAAACCTGGTGGAGGTGGGGATCTGGGGGAAGAGTGATCCAGACAGAGGAACAGTGCAAAAGCCCTGAGGTGGCAGCGTGCCTCGAGCAGAGTGAGAGAAGTAGGAAAGGGGGTCAAGGAGGCAGTGGGCAGATTGCGTGGGGCATTTGAGATGGGCCCCAGAAGGACTTTGGCTTCTGGCTTTCAATTTTGGGGGGCCATGCCACTTGGCTTGTGGGATCTTAGTTCCCCCACCAGGGATGGAACTTATGCCTCCTGTAGTGGAAGCAGAGTCTTAACCACAGGGAAGTCCCTTGCTTCTGGCTTTTTTTGTAATTTTTTAAATTGAGCTGAAATTCAAATTCACCTAACGTACCATTTAAGACTACAATTCAGTGTATTTTTTTCTTTTTTTGGCATATTTGTAATGTTATGCAACCATCACCACTATCTAAATCTGGAACATTTCATCACCCTAGGAAAAAACCTCAAATCCATTAGCTGTCATTTCCAATTCCTCCCTCCCTCTGTCCTCTGGCAACCACTATTCTATTTGCTTTTTGTCTCTATGTTGTTCAATCACTAAGTCGTGTCTGACTCTTTGCAACCCCATGGATTGCAGCATGTTAGGCTTTCCTGTCCTTAACTATCTCCTGGAGTTTGTTGAACTCATGTCCACTGACTTGGTGATACCATCCAACCCTTTCATCCTTTGTTGCCCCTTTCTCCTCCTGCCCTCAGTCTTTCCCAGCATCAGTCTTTTCCAGTGAGTCGGCTCTTTGCATGTGTCTCTAGGGTTTGCTTATTCTTGAAATTTCATATAAATGCTATCATACAATATATGGCCTTTGTGTCTGACCTCTTTCATTTAGCACAGTGTTTCCATGGCTCACCCATGTTGAGGTGTGAATCTGTACTTCAGTCCTTTTTATAACTGCATGTTAGGATATTGGCTTTTGTTCTGAGACGTAGCCGTGGGAGGGTTACAGGCAGGTGAAATCCGTGGTCTGACTCACTTTTTTTTTTTTAATTCACTTTTTAAGGTGGCTCAGAGGGTAAAGCGTCTGCCTGCAATGCAGGAGACCTGGATTCGATCCCTGGGTCAGGAGGATCCCCTGGAGAAGGAAATGGCAATCCACTCCAGTACTCTTGCCTGGAAAATCCAATGGACAGAGAAGCCTGGTAGACTACAATCCATAGGATTGCAGAGTCAGACATGACTGAGCGACTTCCCTTCACTTTCTAGATCCTGAGTCTGAGTGTTGGGTTGGGCTTGGAGGGAGGCGATCAGGAATTGAACCAGAAGACCAAAGGTTACTTTGATAAGTGAGGTATGATGACCGTGGCAGCTTAGGCTCAGGAGCCACTGTGGCTTTGAATCAAGCCCTGCATGGTTTAGGGTGAGTTTGGGTGTCTCTTCCATCCCTCAGTTTCCCCAACTCTAGAATGGGGATGGAGCAAGGATTTTGGTTCACCACATGCATTCCAGCAAGGATTTTGGTTCACCACTGCATTCCGAGCAACTACAGCAGTGACCAGTACACATTACATTAGGTGCTTAATAAATGTCGATTGAATAACTAGGCCATTGTGCTAAGGAAATGAATTAATGGGTAAAACTTTTGGACAGGCCTGTAATAAGGGCTTAATAATTGTTAGCTGTTGTTATTATAGATACCGATGGTGGTGCTGAGAGCTGAGAACCGAATTTGAGCAGGGTGAGAAGTGGGTGTGCCCTTGGACAGGTCAAGGGTGGTGTGGAAGGCGGTCTGGACCCACCTGCCGGCAGCCTCTCTCAGTCCACTGAAGGACCGGGTTGGGTGAGGCCGAGAACTTGACCACTTCATTTTCATACACGTCCAGGAGGCGGACCCGAAGCCGGTAGATGCAGCCGCAGTTCTCCCGGGCACCCCACCTGCCAGGTGGTGGTGAGCTTTCACGTCTCTGCTACCCACTTAGGTCTCTGGCCTCCAGGAACTTTGATGATGCCAGGCCTGGGAACCTAGGGGGAGGAGCCTAGGTGCTCCTGAGGTGGAGCCAGAGCCTGGAGGAGGAACCTGGGTGTTCCTGGGGTGGGGCCAGAGCTTGGGGGAGGAGCCTGGGTGTTCCTGGGGTGGAGCCAGGACTTGGGGGAGGGGCCTGGGTGTTTTGAGGTGGGGCCAGAGCCTGGGGGAGGAGCCTAGGTATTCTTGGGGTAGAGCCAGAGCTGGGGCAGGAGCCTGGATGTTCCTAGGGTGGAGCCAGAGCCTGGGCTCCCCAAAGGTCCCTCCCTCCCTGGCTCTACTATGAGAGCATAGCTTCCCTTCTTTCACCCTCACTATGAAGGGGACACAGTAGCAGTGCCAGCCCGTGGGGGTGACTCGGTGTGAAATGAGCCCCTTCTGTAGAACTGCCACCTCCACCGGGGTGGCGGTGCGGGCCGGTTGCTACTCTTCACTCACCAGTCGGCCACACAGATCTCGATTTGGGCGCTGTCGAGCAGCTCCTGCCACACCCCTTCCATCACCAAGTCCACAAGCTGCCTCTTAAAGCACCATCTAGGAAGAGGGGGATAATGCGGGGTGGAGGGCCAAGAGTTCCATCATTCAAATCACAGCCCAGAAATCACCTCCTCCTGGAAGCCTCCCCTGACTACCCTGTCTGAAGCAGCCCCTTAGGGCTGTGGGCATCCCTGTTGGCCTCTCAGATTCCCCTCCATCATTCACTCTGCTGTGGTGCCAGGAGGCTGGACCATATGCAGACTTGCCCCTTATATTTGTGGGGATCAGAACATGAATGCAAATAGAGGCACACCATAGTAGACATCTGAGCGAGAGGTCTGAGGTCTCCACACGATCCAAGAGGCCTCCTGCCTAAGATTGTGTTGCCTGTATGGAAGGGTCTCCCTTCCCCTCTGCTTCCTGTTGGGTCAGTCAATGGGAAGTTTAGCAGCAGATAGAAGGGAGAAGAGAGTGGAATCAGGGTATTTATCCTCCTGGCTCCCTCCCAAGGGATCATAGTGGGACTTTGTGTCTCTCCAAGAAAGGACCCTCTCCACAGTGCCCTCTCCTCCTAGCTTTCTCTGACATCATGTTTCGATAACTGTTTCCTCCCTTAACCCTGCCAGGCCTAGGGGTGATAATGTCCCTTCCCCCCAGCCAACGGTCCTGCAATATCTCTTGTGTTCTGCCTGTTCCTTTGTAAATAGTCCTTCTTGAATTGCAATGTGCCATAATAACAGAAATAGTGATTTATCATGAAAACTGATAAACTGACCAGAACAGAGTACTCAAGGACACACCTAGCTATGTATGGGAACTTTATAAATGATGGACGTGGCGCTGACATTCCATGGTGAAAGGAAGGATTCTTTAGTACATGGTCTTGGGAAAACTGGCTCAGTATATAGAGGGAAAAACAAAAAAAAACTGGATCCTTACCGAACATCACATTCAAAGGTGGATTAAAGATCCAAATGTAAAAGATAAAACTATGAGGTTACTAGAAAAGAGTAGAAGCGAATACTGTTAGGATCTAAGGGGAGGGAAGGATTTTTTTAAACAAAATTTGAAAAACAAATTCTAAAGCAAAAAAGATGAATTTGATCATATGAAAATAACAAAGAATACCATGGACACAATTCATATGGTAGAGTGGGAGATTTCTGTAATGTCCAGGACGGACAAAGAACTGACATCTAGAATATACAGAAATTTTTGTATATCAACGAGAATAAGACATCAACCTTAATAAAAATATGAACAGGCAGGGACTTCCCTGGTGGTCCAGTGGCTAAGACTCCATGCTCCCAGTGCAGGGGGCCTGGGCTCGATCCCTGGTCAGGGAACTAGATCCCACAGGCTGCAACTGAGAGTTTGTATGCCGCAACTAAGACCTGATGCAGCCAAACAAATAAAGTATTAAAAATAGGAACAGGTAACTGACAAAAGAGGGAATTCACAAGGCTAACAATTATTAGTCGAATGACTGAATACATGCATGTGGAAGGAGAGTGTGAAAGAGGGTGAGGGTGAGGATGAGGATCGTAGGGTGGGGTTCCCCCTCCCTCGCCCCAGTGATCAAGGGCCACTCACTCGAACGAAGTCACGAAGCAGGTCTGGGAAGGAGCGCCCGGCATCATTATGAGGTTCTTTTCCACGGCCCAGCCATTCCCGCCGTGCTCCACCTCCCAGCCTCTGAAGCCCTCTGTGGGATATAATAGGGTTAAACAAGAGGGATTCGCGCTCCAGCTTGCCCAGGAGAGAGCCCGCCACTACCTAATGTGCCCATGTGCCCGGTCCACCGGCCCCTCCCTCCCAGCAGGCAGCATTTGTGGACCCACCCCCCGAAGGCCTCACTCAGCTCAGTGCATCCACTCAGCTTCTTCTCAGCCTCCCTCGGCCTAGTCCCCTGCCCTGCCTCTCTTAAATCTCTTGAATCACTGGACTTTAATTTTGGCCCCGCCCTGGGGTGCTACCTCTGGGATTCTCTAGCCTTGACCCCGCCCATTTACTCAGTTCCCCTTCCCACAGCCTCTCAAAACAGCCTGATAGTTCTATGCAAGCTCCGCCCCCTGTCATAGCCCAATGGGTTTCTTCCCAGCCCTCCCCTGGCGCCTCCCCCTTTAACCACTGCCCACTGAGTTGAGGGGACTTCCCCAGTGGTCCAGCGGCAAACACCCTCTTCCAACAACACAAGAGAAGACTCTACACATGGACATCACAAGATGGTCAATACCGAAATCAGACTGATTATATTCTTTGCAGCAGAAGATGAAGAAGCTTTTGACAATCAGCAAAAACAAGACCTGGAGCTGACTGTAGCTCAGATCATCAGCTCCTTATTGCAAAATTGAAGAAAGTAAGGAAAACCACTAGACCATGCAGGCATGACCTAAATCAAATCCCTTATGATTATACAGTGGAGGTGATGAATAGATTCAAGGGATTAGATCCGGTAGACAGATAACTGTGGACGGAGGTTTGTAATATTGTACAGGAGGCAGTGATGATAAACATCCCAAAGAAAAAGAAATGCAAGAAGGCAAAGTGGTTGTCTGAGCTGAGAGGAGACGAGAAGCGAAACGCAAAGGAGAAAGGGAAGGATACCCATTTGAATGCAGAGTACCAAAGAACAGCAAGGCTTCAGCAATATGTGAACCATGAACTTCCAGATGTTCAAGCTGGTTTTAGAAAAGGCAGAGGAACTTGCCAACATCCGCTGGATCATCGAAAGAGCAAGAGAGTTCCAGAAAAACATCTATTTCTGCTTTATTGACTATGCCAAAGCCTTTGACTGTGTGGATCACAATAAACTGTGGAAAACTCTGAAAGAGATGGGAATACCAGACCACCTGAACTGCCTCTGGAGAAACTTATATGCAGGTCAGGAAGCAACAGTTAGAACTGGACATGGAACAACAGACTGGTTCCAAATAGGAAAAGGAGTCCGTCAAGGCTGTATATTGTCACCCTGCTTATTTAACTTGTATGCAGAGTACATCATGAGAAACGCTGGGCTGGAAGAAGCACAAGCTGGAATCAAGATTGCCGGGAGAAATATCAATAACCTCAGATATGCAGATGACACCACCCTTATGGCAGAAAGTGAAGAGGAGCTAAAGAGCCTCTTGAGGAAAGTGAAAGAGGAAAGTGAAAATGTTGGCTTAAAGCTCAACATTCAGAAAGCGAAGATCATGGCATCTGGTCCCATCACTTCATGGGAAGTAGATGGGGAAACAGTGGAAGCAGTGTCAGACTTTATTTTTGGGGGGCTCCAAAATCACTGCAGATGGTGACTGCAGCCATGAAATTAAAAGACGCTTACTCCTTGGAAGAAAAGTTATGACCAACCTAGATAGCATATTGAAAAGCAGAGACATTACTTTGCCAACAAAGGTCCATCTAGTCAAGGCTATGGTTTTTCCATTGGTCATGTATGGATGTGAGAGTTGGACTGTGAAGAAAGCTGAGCGCCAAAGAATTGATGCTTTTGAACTGTGGTGTTGGAGAAGACTCTTAAGAGTCCCTTGGACTGCAAGGAGATCCAACCAGTCCATTCTAAAGGAGATCAGTCCTGGGTGTTTATTGGAAGGACTGATGCTAAAGCTGAAGCTCCAATACTTTGGCCACCTGATTCGAAGAGTTGACTCACTGGAAAAGACTCTGATACTGGGAGGGATTGGGGGCAGGAGGAGAAGGGGGCGACAGAGGATGAGATGGTTGGATGGCATCACTGACTCGATGGACATGAGTTTAAGTGAACTCCAGGAGTTGGTGATGGACAGGGAGGCCTGGCGTGCTGAGATTCATGGGGTTGCAAAGAGTCGGACACTACTGATTGACTGAACTGAACTGAAAGAACAGCAAGGAGAGGTAAGAAAGCCTTTTAAGTGAAGAATGCAAAGAAATAGAGGGAAACAATAGAATGGGAAAGACTAGAGATCTCTTCAAGAAATTTGGATACCAAGGGCACATTTCATTCAAGGGATGGGACAGAAACCATAAGGGACTAGTTGAAGCAAAAGAGATTAAAAGGAGGTGGCAAGAATACACAGAAGAACTATACAAAAAAAGGTCTTAATGACAGGGAAAACCACAATGGTGTGGTCACTCAGAGCCAGACATCTGGAGTGTGAAGTCAAATGGGCCTTAGGAAGCATTACTATGAACAAAGCTAGTGGAGGTGATGGAATTCCAGCTGAGCTACTTCAAATCCTAAAAGATGATGCTGTTAAAGTGCTGCACTCATTATGCCAGCAAATTTGGAAAACTCAGCAGTGGCCACAGGACTAGAAAAGGTCAGTTTTCATTCCAATCCCAAAGAAGAGCATTGCCAAAGTTAATGTTCAAACTACCGCACAATTGTCCCACACAATCCAATCAACTCACAAGCTATCAAGGTAATGCTCAAAATCCCTCAAGCTAGGCTTCAACAGTATGTGAACCAAAACTTTTCAGACATACAAGCTGAATTTAGAAAAGATAGAGGAACCAGAGATCAAATTGCCAACACCCACTAGATCATAGAAAAAGCAAGGGAATTCCAGAAAAACATCTACTTCTGCTTCACTGACTACGCTAAAGCCTTTAACTGTGTGGATCACAACAAACTGTGGAAATTATAAAAAGATGGGAATACCAGACCACTATACCTGTCTCCTGAAAAACCTGTATGCAGATCAAGAAACAACAGTTAGAACCAGACATTAAACAACAGACTGGCTAAAAACTGGGAAAAGAGTACATCAAGGCTGTATATTTTCACTCTGCTTACTTCTATACAGAGTACATCATGTGAAATGCCGGGTTGGATGAAACACGAGCTGGAATCAAGACTTCTGGGAGAAATATCAACAACCTCTGATATGCAGATGATACCACTCTAATGGCAAAAAGCAAAGAGGAACTAAAGAGCCTCTTGATGAAAGTGAAACAGGAGAGTGAATAGCTGGCTTAAGACTCAACATTAAAAATAACTAAGATCATGGCATCCAGTCCCATCACTTCATGGCAAATAGATGGGGAAAAGTGGAAACAGCGGCAGATTTTATTTTCCTGGGCTCCAAAATCACCGCGGATGGTGATTGTAGCCAGGAAATTAAAAGACGCTTGCTCCTTGGAAGAAAAGCTATGTGTATTAAAAAGCAGAGACATCACTTTTCTGACAAAGGTCTGTATAGTCAAAGCTATGGTTTTTCCAGTAATCACGTATGGATGTGAAAGTTGGACTATAAAGAAGGCTGAGTGCTGAATATTTCATGTTTTTGAATTGTGGTGCTGAAAAAGACTCTTGAGAGTCCCTTGGACTGCAAGAAGATCAGACCAGTCAATCCTAAAGGAAATCAACCCTGAATATTCATTGGAAGACTGATGCTGAAGCTCCAATACTTTGGCAACTTAATGGGAAGAGCCAACTCACTGGGAAAAACCCTGATGCTGGGGAAAGCTTGAGGGCAGGAGAAGAAGGGGAAGACAGTGGATGAGGTGGTTGGATAGCGTCACCGACTCAGTGGATGAGTTTGAGCAAATTCCAGGAGATGGTGAAGGTCAGGGACGCCTGGCGTGCTGCAGTCCACGGGGTCGCAATGAGTTGGACATGACTTAGTGACTGAACAACTGAGTCTACAGTTCCAGCAGAGCGTCACCTCTGCCACGGCTCCGCACCTTGGCGCCTCCTCCTCTGTCTTGCCAACCAATCTGTACTCCCTCCACTGAAGCTCCAATACTTTGGCCACCTGATGCAAAAGCCGACGCATTGGAAAAGACCCTGATGCTGGGAAAGATTGAAGGTAGGAGGAGAAGGGGACGACGTAAAACGAGATGTTTGGATGGCATCACTGACTCAGTGGACGTGAGTTTGAGCAAGCTCCGGAGATGATGAAGGACAGGGAGGGCTGGCGTCCTGCAGTCCATGGGACCGCCAACAGTTGGACAGGAGCGAGCAATTGAACAACACTGCCCACAGTCCCTGGCTCCTCCCACTCAGTCTGTCTCTTCCCCAGCTCCTCCCTGGCCTCGCCCACCCAGTTTCTCAAGGGCCATGTCCCTTGGCTCCTGGCCCCGCCCACCACCCCTGGGGTCTCTTCGACCCCACCCCTGGCCCCGCCCCGCCCCGCCCCGCCCCTCGGCCCCACCCCGGCCCCGCCCCCGGCACCCACGCTCTCCGCAGGAGTTGAAGATGAGGTTGCGGCCTAGGGGCGCTCTCAGGCAGTAGCGCGCCAGAGCGCAGAGCGGGAACTCCTCCTCATCCTCGCTGCTGGGCGGGCAGCGCTGGGCCACCGAATAGAGGGCGCGGCCCTCCGCGCTGCGGTCGCGGGCCAGCTGCAGCAGCCAGACGGTGGGCCCGTCCACCACGTCGCGCCAGGCGCGGCACACCGGGCGGCAGCGCATCACTAACGCGCGCGGGGGCACGTGGCTCAGCACCTGCACGAGCAGCTCCGGGGGCAGCGCGTCCAAGGCTATGGGCGGGTCCGCGGGCGGCTGCCGCCCCCGCGAGGGCCGGGCGCCCATCTCCGGCCGCCAGAGTCCTGCAGACAGAGAGGGGTCGGCGGGTTAGGGCAACCTGGCCTCCCTCCAGCTCTCTCTCCAGGACGCAAGAAGAGCTTAACCGTGACCTCACCAGGTACACGGGCGACAGGGAGGCTGCCAGCTCCAAGAAATTCAGCATCTGGTTCCTGCCACTTGGCTCCGGACCGCGACCGGTTTCTCCCCCACCTTTCCCCCTTGAGCAACAAACGCCTAAGCCTGATCACGACCCCAGGAGGGCTGCTAACCACGGCTTCCTGCTCTGGCCGGTGCCCTCGTGTCAGGCTGAGCACTTTACATATGACCATACGCTCACTGAAGACCTATGAGAAAAACCCACCGAGAGGGAAACCATTCCCCAGGTGTCCCAACTCTCTGGCCTTTGGAATCCATGACCTGTCCTCCAGCAAAATCCATCTCCTCAGTCTCTTTGCTGAACATTGTTGTCACCTTCTTGCTCTAACCAGAACCCAGCTGTCCTCCACATGACCTGGTTAAATCCAAGGCCTCCACTTACCTGTGCCTGTACTCACACGGTTTAAAGCAGCTGAAGAACAACACACAACTCCACTGGCCAGCTCCGCTTCACGTTTGTGAACTTGACGCTCAAGCGGGCCTGCAGCACTGTCTGGCAATGAAATTACAGTTCTCTTACCCACTAGCTCTTCCTCTCTATACATAGTTATTTCACACCTTCTCCCCTGACCTCCAACACATCACACTTCCTTCCACCTTTTCACTCTTTTCTTGCTTTTTCTTATTTATTTTTGGCCATGTGGTGTGGCATGCAGGTTCTTACTTAGTTCCCCCTAACCAGGGATCCAACCAGTTCCAGAGTCCTAACCTCTGGACCACCATGAAAGTCCCACCTTGCTTCTTATTTTGCAGAAAAAAAAAAAAAATTGATAGAAAGTGAATGTCCACAGACCCCCCACTGCCCCATAGACCCTCCCTGCCCTCTGCTTTCCCACCATAACTGTGCCTCTTCCAGGCCACTGTCTCATAGTTCTCCTCTCTCTCTGCTGCACCTTCAGCTTCCCTCTCTGAACTGGGTCATTCTCATCAGCCCACAGAGTCATCTCATATGAAAATGAATGAAAATTCTCTTGATTCCAGCTCCCTTTCCAGCTATGACCCCATTTCTTTGGTCCTCTTTATAGTAAAACTTCTCCAAAAAGTTGTCACACTCACTGCCTCCATATGGCCTACTGCTATTCTTACTCAAACCTTCTCTAATCAGGTTTTGCCCTCCTTAAAATGTTAATTGCTCAGTTGTGTCCGACTCTTTGTGACCCCATGGGCTGTAGCCTGCCGGGCTCCTCTGTCCATGGAATTCTCCAGGCAAGAATACCGGAGTGGGTAGCCATTCCCTTCTCCAGGGGATCTACCTGACCCAGGGACTGAACCTGGGTCTGCGGCATTGCAGGCAGATTCCCTGAGCCACCAGGGAAGCCCCTCCTTCTGTACCCTGAAATGTCAAGGTCACCCCCCAGTGACCTTCCTTGGTGCGGAACCAATGGTTGCTGTTTGCTCAGTGTTCACATTGCTTGACCTGTTCACAGCACCCGACACAGGAGTTGCTCTCTCTTCACTCTTCACTTCACTCCTCTGAGCCCCCACATCCCTCTGGACCCCTCCCAGCTGCCTGGTGGCTCCCAGTCAGTCTCCTCGGCTGTTTCTTCCTCCTTTCTCTGACCTCAGGGTCAAGGGTTAGTCTTTGAACCTCCTCTATTCTCCATCAGCACTCACTCCCTTGGAGATCTCATCCACTCTCATCACCTCTCACCTGGACCATTGCTGTCTCCCTGCTCCTTTCTCCAACAGCCTGTTTCCCACAAGCAGCCAGGACAGGTGTGAACACCTGAGTCTGGGTCCAGTCCCTGCCTGCTCAGAGCCCTGCTGGGCTCCACCGCATCAGGGTCAGGGAAAGGTGCTCACTGTGGCCCACAAGCCCCATGTGATCAGCACTCGTCATCTCCCTGCCCTCATTTCCCCTTTCTCACTCTGCGCCAGCCGTACCAGCCTCCACACCTCAGAGCCTTTGCACAGGCCGTTTTTATCACCTAGATCCAGAGTACTTCTTTGCTCACCACACTTCCTTCAAACCTTGGCTCAGCTTCTCCACGAGACTGTCTCTGGCCTCCATATTGACAATTTCAGGGCCTCATGACCGTCACCTACTTCTCCTTCCCTTTTCCTTACTTTATTCTTTTCTAACACTCCTATCACACCACACACGTAAGTACAGGCGGATTCTTTACCATCTGAGCCACTAGGGAAGCCCATATATTGATATAATTTACTTAAGTAAGTAAATCTTCCGTATTGTCTGCTCCCCTGGCCACATTGTAATAATCACTATGAGGGCAGAATTGCTGCTGATTTCACACACTGCACACCAGTGTCCACACCCGTGTGTGACACATAGTAAGTGTTTAATAAAGAGACATTAAGTGACTGAATGAACTGTCACATCAGAAACCCACTTCACAGATGAGGAAACTGAGGCATAACAAAACGAAACACCTTTATTTAAAACAAAACAAAACACCTTGGCAAAAGAGCTTAGTGATGAGATGCTGATTCCTGAGTACAACCAGCCTGGGTTGACTCCCAGCTAAGCCTCTTGCCTCAAGGGCATACTCTTCATCTTTTTGTGCCTCACTTTCTTCTTCTGAAAATGAGGGTGTTAACCATACTTCCCTCATAGGGTTGTTGTGAGAATGAAATGAATTAATACTGGTAAAGCACTCAAGAAATAACCTCCGGTATCTCATAAATAAAAGTGATATTAATATATTAGACACTAAATTATGTTAGTTGCTATTATTATTATACACCATAAAAAGATGACGAGCAACCATTTAGCTATGATATTTCCATCTGGTGACATTTATTGGGCCCTTCCTAAACCACTGTGCTGAGCATTTAAGACGCATCATTGCGCTGAATTCCATCATGGTGTTTTAATGGCCAAAACGATCCTCGGAGATTGCCCTGGGTTAAGAGCCTTCAATGATCTAATGCTTGTTATATCATCTAGTGCCAGTAAGTGCTCGATTCATGTCAGCTGTTACTATTTTGAAATAAATTGATTAAGATCTTGTTAAGAATTAAGCCTGTATCAGGCAAGTAGTCTGTGGACATGGCACAAAGCCTGACTCCGCTTTGCCCCCACAACAGAGAACTGAAGTTGTGGAGACAGGCTTTAGAGACTAGAGTGTATTTTGCCCCCAGGTTGCGTTAATAATTAGCTAAAATTTACAAGTGAGTCCACCAGCTTGCCTGGCATGGACATGAAACTCACCAAAGCCTAGTTCCCTGGGTCAGCTCTCCTTAGGAAAGTGCCGATCGCTGATGAGTAGGGGATTTCTGGACCTGAGAGTGGTTCCCTCACACCACAAGGGCAGCCAGTCTTCACTGGGGAGCAAGGACTTTCAAGTGATGTACTGTATGAGCCCTGGGTATTCAAAATGCTTATCTGTGATCTTCTCCTGAGGACCATGAGCTGCCTTGTAGCCACCATGTCCAGCCCAGCTGAATGCCAGCTACTGGCTGGGTCAGAATGGCAGGTCACTGCCTGCTGCCAGGGTGTATGGATGTGTGTGTGTGTCTGTGTGTGTTTGGTGGGGAGGATAATTGTACTGGCTGTCACACTGACTGCAGGATCATACTGGTATTCAGTTTCCAGGGACCTGTGACGCACAGCAGACATCTTCTCCAAAAGGCTATGACAACGTATCCAATCTGAGCGGCTCTTTTCCACCACTTGATTATTCTCCATTCACACCTCTCCCCTTGACATGGGCAGGCCTTTGGGACCGCTTCACCTTTTCAGAGCGTCACAGAAGTGACGTTGCTAAGGGGTTGTGGAGGTTGCGTTGTCTGGGGATGCATGCCTGGGGAGCCGTGAGTCCAGTGGTGTGCTCCTAAATGTTTAACAACGGGCTCTTGGACTTCCCTGGGGTCCTGTGGTTGAGACTTTGTCTTCCAATCCAGGGTGTGCAGGTTCGATCCCTGGTTGGGGGATCCATGAAAGACATGTTTTTCAGAGCTTTTGGATTTGGGGATTGTAGCATCTGCTGATTTCTGTGGTGTGACTATACTGTCCATGGCTGATGGCAAGCTACCAAGATGATGTCTCTGAATTTTGGGGTTGGAAAGCACCGTCCACAATGTGCTCCCCGGATCTGGTGTGAACCAGTTCCAGCACACCACCGCCTGAGTCACCATGTGAGTCTGGCTGTCCTGAAGTCATCACAGTGGAGAGACCACAGGAAGATATATATATATGCTTGGGGAGCCTCAGCTGTTTGGGTCTTCCCATCCTAGGTGCTCATGGCTCAGTGGTAAAGAATCCAGGTTCGATCCCTGGGTGAGGAAGTTCCCCTGGAGGAGGGCATGGCAACCACTCCAGTTTTCTTGCCTGGAGAATTCCATGGACAGAGGAGCCAGCTGGGCTACTGGGGTCGAAAAAGAGTTGGACACGACTTAGCAACTGAACAACAACAATGACGTCCCAGGTGCTAGACAGGGAAGTTAATGAGCCCTCAGATGACCCAGCCCCAATAACCGACTGCTGGGACCTGCACAGCAGCCCCTGAGAATTGCTTAGCTGAGCCCAGTCAGTCCCAGAGCCATCAGAATAATAAAGGAATGGGTATTGTTTTAAGTCACCGCATTTTGAGTGGTCTCTTATGCAGCACTTGCCAAATGTAACAATGGTCAGTGACTTGTATTGCAGGGGACAGGTACTACTCACAGAAGAAGGCCGAGAGAATCCCAGGCAGGATTAAAAGTTCCATTTGGAATGGATAAAGATCTGGTCCATATATATAACAGAATACTACTCAGTCATAAAAAAGAATGAAATAATGTCATTTGCAGCAACATAGGTAGACCTAGAGATGATTATATTAAGTGAGTTCAGTTCAGTCGCTCAGTCGTATCCGACTCTTTGTGACCCCATGAATCGCAGCACACCAGGCCTCCCTGTCCATCACCAACTCCCGGAGTTCACTCAAACTCACGTCCATCGAGTTGGTGATGCCATCCAGCCATCTCATCCTCTATCATCCCCTTTTCCTCCTGCCCTCAATCCCTCCCAGTATCAGAGTCTTTTCCAGTGAGTCAACTCTTCGCATGAGGTGGCCAAAGTATTGGAGTTTCAGCTTTAGCATCATTCCTTCCAAAGAACACCCAGGGCTGATCTCCTTTAGAAAGGACTAGTTGGATCTCCTTGCAGTCCAAGGGACTCTCAAGAGTCTTCTCCAACACCACAGTTCAAAAGCATCAATTCTTCAGCACTCAGCTTTCTTCACAGTCCAACTCTCACATCCATACATGACCAATGGAAAAACCATAGCCTTGACTAGACAGACCTATGTTGGCAAAGTAACGTCTCTGCTTTTGAATATGCTATCTAAGTTGGTCATAACTTTTCTTCTAAGCAGTAAGTGTCTTTTAATTTTATGGCTGCAATCACCATGTGCAGTGATTTTGGAGCCCCCAAAAATAAAGTCTGACACGGTTTCCACTGTTTCCCCATCTATTTCCCATGAAGTGATGGGACCGGATGCCATGATCTTCGTTTTCTGAATGTTAAGCTTTAAGCCAACATTTTCACTCTTCTTTCACTTTCATCAAGAGGCTTTTTTGTTCCTCTTCACTTTCTGCCATAAGGGTGGTGTCATCTGCATATCTGAGGTTATTGATATTTCTCCCAGAAATCTTGATTCCAGCTTGTGCTTCTTCCAGCCCAGCGTTTCTCATGATGTACTCTGCATACAAGTTAAATACGCAGGGTGACAATATACAGCCTTGACGGACTCCTTTTCCTATTTGGAACCAGTCTGTTGTTCCATGTCCAGTTCTAACTGTTGCTTCCTGACCTGCATACAGGTTTCTCCAGAGGCAGGTCAGGTGGTCTGGTATTCCCATCTCTTTCAGAATTTTCCACAGTTTATTGTGATCCACACAGTCAAAGGCTTTGGCATAGTCAATAAAGCAGAAATAGATGTTTTTCTGGAACTCTCTTGCTCTTTCGATGATCCAGCAGATGTTGGCAATTTGATCTCTGGTTCCTCTGCCTTTTCCAAAATCAGCTTGAACATCTGGAAGTTCATGGTTCACATATTGCTGAAGCCTGGCTTGGAGAATTTTGAGCATTACTTTACTAGCATGTGAGATGAGTTCAATTGTGCGGTAGTTTGAGCATTCTTTGGCATTGCCTTTCTTTGGGATTGGAATGAAAACTGACCTTTTCCAGTCCTGTGGCCACTGCTGAGTTTTCCAAATTTGCTGGCATATTGAGTGCTGTACTTCCACACCATCATCTTTCAGGATTTGAAATAGCTCTACTGTAATTCCATCACCTCCACTAGCTTTGTTCATAGTGATGCTTTCCAAGGCCCACTTGACTTCGAATTCCAGGATATCTGGCTCTAGGTGAGTGATCACACCATCGTGATTATCTTGGTTGTGAAGATCTTTTTTGTACAGTTCTTCTGTGTATTCTTGCCACCTCTTCTTAATATCTTCTGTTTCTGTTAGGTCCATACCATTTCTGTCCTTTATCGAGCCCATCTTTGCATGAAATGTTCCCTTGGTATCTCTGATTTTCTTGAAGAGATCTCTAGTCTTTCCCATCCTATTGTTTTCCTCTATTTCTTTGCATTGATCGCTGAGGAAGGCTTTCTTATCTCTTCTTGCTATTCTTTGGAACTCTGTATTCAGATGCTTATATCTTTCCTTTTCTCCTTTGCTTTTCGCCTCTCTTCTTTTCACAGCTATTTGTAAGGCCTCCTCAGACAGCCATTTTGCTTTTTTGCATTTCTGTTCCATGGGGATGGTCTTGATCCCTGTCTCCTGTACAATGTCACGAACCTCATTCCATAGTTCATCAGGCACTCTATCTATCAGATCTAGTCCCTTAAATCTATTTCTCACTTCCACTGTATAATCATAAGGGATTTGATTTAGGTCATACCTGAATGGTCTAGTGGTTTTCCCTACTTTCTTCAATTTAAGTCTGAATTTGGCGATAAGGAGTTCTTGATCTGAGCCACAATCAGCTCCCAGTCTTGTTTTTGCTGACTGTATAGAGCTTCTCTATCTTTGGCTGCAAAGAACATAATCAATCTGATTTCGGTGTTGACCAAAGTGAAGTAAGAGACAAATGGCATGTAATATCACTTATACATGGAATCGAAACTATAACTCAATGAACTTATCTATAAAACAGAAACAGACTCACAGACATAGAGAACAGACTTGCGGTTCCCAAGAGAGAGGGGAATGAGGGAAGGAGGGACTGAGAGTTTGGGATTAGCAGATGCAAACTATTATAAGTAGAATGGATAAACAAGATCCTGGGGTTTCCCTGGGGGTCCATTGAGTGTCTCTGTGCTCCCAATGCAGGGGGCCTGAGTTCGATTCCTGGTCAGGGAACTAGATCCCACATGCTGCAACTAAGACCCAGTGCAGCCAAATAAATAATCCATAATTTAGAAAAAATATTTTAAAAAAGACCAAGGTTCTAATGTGTAGCACAGAAAACTATGTTCAATATCCTGGGATAAGCCATAATGGAAAGGAATATGAAAAAAGAAGGCCTATGTATGTATAACTGAACCACTTTGCTGTAGAGCAGAAATTAACCCAACATTGTAAATCACCTATATTCTCTTCTTTTTTGCTTTAATTTTTTTCTTAAATCAACTATATTTCAATAAAATAAGTTTTTTAAAAAGTTCCATCTGGGCAGAGGTACTCATTTGAAAGTTGTTTTTTTTCTTCCTGTTTCTTGATCTAAAGTCAGGTTACACGTGTGTTCATTTGTGAAAATTCATCAGGCTATACAGTTTATTTCTAGAAAAGGTTTCCTGGCAACAATAATAACAATAAAAACAGAGATGGTAGTCCATGGAAAGGAACCAAAAGATATCCAAAAGGCTCTCCGCAAAGTTATCAAACAAAAAATAGGATGAGGACGACGATGATGATTTTAAAAAGTGAAAGTGTTAGTTGCTCAGTCATGCCCCACTTTTTGCAACCCCATGAACTGTGTAGCCTGCCAGGCTCCTCCGTCCATGGAATTCTCCAGGCAAGAATACTGGACCGGGTTGCCATTCCCTTCTCTGGGGGATCTTCCCCACTCAGGGATGGAACCTGGGTTTCCCGCATTGCAGGCAGATTCTTTACCATCTGAGCCACAAGGGAAGCTGCTTCACAAATCCATGAGTCATCCTTGCCCAGGGGTCATGCTAGTCTTCTCTGTATCGTTCCAATTTTAGTATATATGTGCTGCCCAAAGCGACCACAAAAGGATTGGTTTTAAATTCAAGAACCCTTGAAACTATTAAGAGGTAGCTTTTCTCTTTCCTCGGTGGTTCCTCGAATCGTGTAGGGCCTTTTCAGAGTGACTGGAAAATTTCACTCAAAAATACCCCCATGATTCAGTGGTAAAACCATTGCCATGGTATAATAAGCATCATTTTATGATTATTTCTGATGGTCCTGGGGACTACCTGGGCTCAGTCACATGGTTCTCAGGGGCTCTTGTGCCGTGGGCCTCAGGCAGAGTATGGCACTCGGTCATCTTCTGAAAGTTCATCATGCCTTCGCTGAGCGCTGGACCTGGGGACTCTCTGGCTGGGAATTCCCCAGGCAGATCCCCATCTCCGTGTGGTGTCCCCTGCTAGCTGCACCCTTTTCCCAGAGTAGTTACTCTTGATGAAGATCCAATAATATAATTTCATTGTCACAGCTCATGATTCATTAAACTATCTTCATTTCATATAGTGTTTTTGAAAGTAATTTTATTTATTATTCTTATTTTTGGCCGTGCTGGGTCTTCATTGCTGCTCTGCTTTTCTCTAGTTGCAGAGTGCTCTAGGGCGCGAGGGTTTCAGTAGCTCTAGTTTTTTCAGTAGCTCTAGTTTCTTTTTTTCAGTAGCTCTAGGGTTTCAGTAGCTCTAGTTGCGGCTCCCAGGCTCTAGAGCACAGGCTCCATAGTTGTGACGCACGGGCTTAGTTGTCTTGAGGCATCTGGAATCTTCTCGGATCAGGAATCGAATCTGTGTCTCCTACATTGGCAGGCGGATTCTTTACCATCACGCCACCTGGAAAGCCCTATAGTGTTCTTTTTACTTGGTTAATTTTCTTCCTTAACTTTGTTAATTTTATCTTAATTAATTTACCAAGTATACTTCTATTGATTTTGAGATTACTTTTATGATTTGATCAGCTAATAATACATTGGAATAACTTAGGTGCAACCATCGCTTATTTATTATTTTTAAATTTTTTTTTTTTGGCTGGGCCATGCGGCATGCAAGATCTTTAGTTCCCCGACTAGGGATCAAACCCTTGCCCCCTGCAGTGAGACCGCAGGGTCTTAACTGCTGAACCACCAGAGAAGTCCCAACCTTTGTATATTTATAAATATATGAGTGTACTTGCTGCGGTATTTATACATTTTTGTACTTGAAGTGTCCTGTCACTAACTTTTGTTTTATGAATTTGGAATACTGAGCAAACAGTTGCTGTGAATGGTAATGTTTCAGTATCAGTCTAAAAAAATACACAGGCTTTGTCTTTGTCTCCCTCTCTTAGGTGTCACTATATAATTATTTGAGCGTTTCTGTATGCCTGAATTTTTTCAGAATTCAATCATGGGGGTAGAAGAGAGTCGACTGCAAAGATTCAATATCAGTAAATCCCATTAGGACCCTCTGCTGGGGGCAGGGAGTGGCTGAGGGTTTCCAGGAGTCTAGGCTGCTGCTCCCTGCAGGACGGCTGGTGGTCAGGAGCTCCCACTATGGAGGCAGACAAGCCAGGTTCAAATCCTGGTTCTGGGCTTCCCTGGTGGCTTAAGGGTAAAGAATCCACCTGCCAAGGCAGGAGACACGGGTTCAGTCCCTGATCAGGGAAGATCCCAGATGCCTTGGAGCAACGAAGCCCACTCTCCACAATAACGAGCCTGTGCTCTATAGCCCGCGCTCTGCAAGGAGAAGCCCGAATGTCGCAACTAGAGAGTAGCCCCTGCTCGTTGCAGAGAGAAAAACCAGACCAGCAACAAAGACTCAGCACAGCCAGACAAAAAAAAAATCTGGTTCTGCCTTTTCTTGGGCAGGCCATCACTTTTGCATGTTGCTGGCTTCTGAGCCTCAGTTTTCTCATCTGTAACGTGTGACATATGAATAACTATTCTGTCTCAAGGGCTGGATGTGAAGGAGAAATATCCTTAAGTCATGTCTGGGACTCAAGGAATAAGTAAGACCCAATGTCATTTAAGAACTAATCAGATTTCACTCTTTGGATGAAGATTTGGTAATCTGAACCTAGTGATGCCTTTTGTGGATGTCCCTTGGGGAGAAGGGAAATGGGAGAGGCGGGTGGGCACATGTCCAACTCATCTCACTTTCAAAACTCTTGCCAACTACCAGGGCACCCATGTTGAACTTGAACTCCTCGGGGAGAATGCATGAACAAGCCACCAAGCCAAAGCCAGGAACTACCTCCAGTAACGCTTCATGGAGATTCAGTGTACGCACCGCGGTAAGCGAGGGAATCTCAGTGGTGGGATTTGGGGCACATTTCTGCGGATCTTCCCTGGTGGCTCAGCTGGTAAAGAATCCGCCCGCAATGAGCGAGCCTGGGTTCAACCCCTGGTTTGGGAAGATCCCCTGGAGAAGCGAATGGCTATCCACTCCAGCATTCTGGCCTGGAGAATTCCATGGACTGTATAGTCCATGAGGTTGTAAACAGTCGGGCACGTCTGAGCGACTTTCACTTTCTGCGGTGTGTGCACGCATGCATATATTCCATGTATATTTGCCCAAGAGTCCTATTTCCCAGAAATTTTTAAAAATTAAAAAAAATACATTCATGGGTGTCTAATTTACATCCAATAAAATGCAAACATTTCAAGCGTACAGTCTGTGTTCTAACAGCTGTATGCAATGGTACAACCATCCTCATAAATAAGAGGTGAGACATTTCTGTTACTCTAGAATGTTTACCCTTTCCCATGTCCACCCCAACCACTAATTTGCTTTTTGTCACTAGAAGTTTTCTTTTCTAGAGTTTCATATAAATGGAATCATATGGTGTGCCAGTTACAAATTTACTGCCTTACAGCTCCAAGTTGAGAAACTGGAGTTCAGGCCTTTAAACCGTCTTCCTTCTCCGGCTGCCATGCTACAGTTTTCCAGTAGAGGGAGCCAGAGAGGTGCTGCAGGAGGAAAGAGTTTTGCTTCTAGCTTCCAGAGACGGTTCCCCAAAGGCAGGTAGCTTTTCCTGCCTCCTTCACATGGGTGTAGGTTTCTGCAGTGGCTGGCAGTGAGGAGCACCCCTCAGCCAGCATCTTGCCCTGGCACCCACCTCAGCTGGTTTCTTGGCTGAGTGCCTCTGGTGAGACACTTCCCTGTGAACTGTTTTCCCTAGCATCCTTAAAGGACCGACTTCTGGCAAGTTCCAGAGGGTGGATTTCCAGCAAGTTTCATAGCCGGAGCACCAAAGGGACTCCTTTGCCCTTTAGTGAGCCATGTCCAAGTGTTCTCCCAAAGCGTCAGGGTCTGGGGACCTCCCTGGTGGTCCAGTGGTTTAAGTCTCCGTGCTCCCAACGCAGGGAGCCAGGGTTCAATCCCTGGTCAGGGAACTAGATCCTGCATGCCACAGCTAAGACCTGGCATAGCCAAATAAATAAAAATAGATGTTAAACAAAAACAAAACCCCCCAAAGCGCGAGGGTTTCTGGGACTGCCAAGGACAGTCTGGAGCTGACACCTTTCTCAAGCTCTCTATCTTAGATCTTAGGGGTAGAGGCTGCTCCCTGTATTTATATTCTTTACCATTCTCTTTCTTTCTCAGTAGCTACTCCTTCTAACTCTAATCCCCTGCTATGATGGATAAATCTGTATATTAAACATTCTCCCTTCAAATTACTGTGTGGTTTCAGTCTCTGGATTGGACCCTGAGTAATAACCATAGGATGCACCTTTGCGTCTTCTTTCCTTCAGCAGAATACTGTGTGATTCAGTCACATCGTTGCTGTATTAATCGCCAGCTCACTCCTGTTTATCACTGAGTAGTACTCCATTGAACAGATAAACCACAATCTGTTTACTCACTCGGCATGATGGACATTTGGATTGTTTCCAGCTTGAGGCTGTTATGAATAAAGCTTCTATGAACATCCACATTCAAGTGGTTGTCTGGACATACGTTTTCATTTCTCATGAGTAAATACGTAGGAGTGGAATTCTTGGATCACATGTTCTTCGCGAGAACACACCCAATCATTTTTTTCAGCATGACCGTGCACTCCCATCAACATGTATGGCGGCTGCACTTGCTAGCACCTTGTAGGGTCAATCTTTTCAATTTTAGGCAGAATGGCTTCCGTTTCATGCCTTGGAGAGATTTCCCTCTACCTGACATTCTCCCTTATCAATTTTAACACTTTACTCTCGAACGGTGGTGCTGTCTCTATTTTATTTTATTTTTTGGCCACACTGTGCTACTTGCAGGGTTTAGTTCCCCAACCTGGGATTGAACCCGAGCCCTCAGCCGTGAAAGCGCCCAGCCCTAATCACTGGACTGTCGGGGAGGGGAGTCCTGCCAGTGTTGTTCCTAACCTACAACAAATAGTTACAGAAATATCATCAAGAAACAAGATTGAGACCTCGCTTGTGGTCCAGTGGCTAAGACCCTGAGCTCCCAATGCAGGGGGCCCGGGCTCAATTCCTGGTCAGGGAACTAGACCCCATATGCCCCAACTAAGAGTTTATATGCTGCCGCAACTGGAACCTGGTGAAGGCAAATAAGGGCTTTCCAGGTGGTGTTAGTGGTAAAGAGCCCACCTGCCAATGTAGAGAGGCAGGTTTGATCTCTGGGTTGGGAAGATCCCCTGGAAGAGGGCATGGCAACCCACTCCAGTATTCTTGCCTGGAGAATCCCATGGATAAAGGAACCCGGCGGGCAGCAGTCCATAGGTTTGCCAAGAACTGGACACAACTGAAGCAACATGCATGCAGCCAAATAAATAAAAAATTAAAAACAAATGAAATATATGAGCAAAAGGGTATATTGTACAGCACAGGGAATTATAGTCAAACAAACAGAAAACCCCCAAAAAACAAGACTGAAAATTTCTCACTCTTTACAAATATTTGCATGTACAAAGATTTGGCGTGCCTTCTCCTTCAAGAAGGAAGACTGAGCTATAACTAATCAGGGCCTGCACTGGCCTGTAAGAATCTTTAGGTAGATTTTTTTGTTTTTTTTTAAGGCACCTCTTCTGGGTGAAGGCAAGCCTGGGGTAGCATGACCTGGTGACTGGAGCAAGGCATGGATTTGAGTCCCCACTCATACCACTGCCCCTGGCTGGCCTCATAATTACAACAGCTGGTCCTGTGCTTCGTGCGTGCTAAGTCATGTCCAAACCACTTCGTGACCCTATGGACTGTAACCCACCAGGTTCCTCCATCCATGGGATTCTCCAGGCAAGAATACAGTGTGGGTTGCCATGCTCTCCTCCAGGGGAACTTCCCGACCCAGGTATGGAACCCAGGTCTCATGTCTCCTGCATTGGCAGGCAGGTTCTTTACCACTAACACCACCTGGGGTTCTGTCTCCAAGTGAGGTGGACTGGGTTTAAGCCAGCAGGGAGTGGTGGAGCCTCTGTCAGTCCGGAGAGAAGAGCCCAGCGTGGAGGCCGTGCCAGCACTCACTCTGGCTGACTTACTGCCCACTAGGAAGGTAGGCCTAGTTTGGCCACATCTTCCAGTTTGTCAAGAGACTGGAAATCCCTGTGTTTATGTGAAATCACCCGATTTTTAAATGTTAGCAGTGCATTTAAGGAAAAAAAATTATTATAGCACAGTGTAAGCCAGAAGAGACAGACCTTCAAACCCAGGAACTGACTGGGATGATCTTTCCCGGCTTCCGTATTATTCCCATTGATTGTCACGACATGAGGAAACTGAGGCCCAGTGAGGCGAAATGATGTGCACAGCAGTCAGAAGGGGAGTGGCACGGACTCCCCTGGTGGCCCAGAAGTTAAGAATCCACCTTGCCATGCAGGGTACATGAGTTCAATCCCTAGTCGGGGAACTAGGATTTCACATGCCTGAGAGCAACTAAGCCTGTGGGCCACAACTAGAGATCCCACATGTTGTAACTAAGACCTGATGCAGCCAAATATGCACATATTAAAAAGAAAAGATTTCTTGGATATAATACCGAAAGTATGATTTATAAAAGAAAAAAATGGATTAATTAAACATTATCAAAATTTTAAACCTTTGCACTTCAAAAGACATTATTAAGAAAATGAAAGACAAGCTACAGGTTGGCAGAAAATATTTGTATATCACACACTTGATAAAATACTTGAATCTAGAATCTATAAAGAACACTTAAAATTCAATTAAATGACAGATCAATTTAAAAACTGACAAAAGATTGGAATAGACATTTCACCAAAGAAGAAATACAAAGGACTAATAAGCAAATGCGGGCTTCCCAGCTGGCACTAGTCATAAAGAACCCACCTGCAATGCGGGAGTCCTGGGTTCGATCCCTGGGTTGGGAAAATCCCCTGGAGAAGGCCATGGCAACCCACTCTAGTACCCTTGTCTGGAGAATCTCGCGGACAGAGGAGCCTGGCTGGCTACAGTCCATAGGATCACAAAGAGTCAGCATAACTGAAGCGACTTAGCACAGCAATAAGCATGTGAGAAGATGCTCAACATCATGGGTCAAGAAGGAAATGCAAACTAAAATCACAGTGAGATGCCACTTCATGCTGTCTAGAATGGCTGCTGTCCAAAAGATTGGTGAGGACAGGGAGAGCCCAGGACCCTTATACACTGCTGGTGGGAATGTGAAACGGTAAAGCCTCTTTGGAAAACAGTTTCTATAAAAGTTGAACATTAAAAAAAAGGAAGTGAAATATAAATTTACCATGAAATCCAACAACTCTTTTTTTTTTTTTAATTATGTATTTATTTATTTTGGCTTCAAGGAATATGGGATCCTAGTTCTTCAACCAGGGATCAAACCTGTGCCCCCTACATTGGAAGCTTGGAGTCTTAACCACTGGAAGTTTGAAACACAGCAATTCTACTACTAGGCTATCTACCCAAGAGAAATGAAAAGGTATGTCACACAAAGACTGACTTGACTGCCAAAGTGCACAGCAGCGTTATATATTTGAAAACAACCCAGGTGTCTATCAGCTGGTGAATGGATAAGCAATATGTGGTCTATCCACACAGTGGAATGCTGCTCAACAGAGAAAGGAATGAGGACCCCCCTGGTGGTGCAGTGTTTAAGAATCTGCCTGCAAAAAAAAAAAAAAAAAAAAAGAACCCGCCTGCAGGGGACACTGGTTTGACCCCTAGTCGGGGAAGATTCCACAAACTGCAGGTCAACTATGGAGACCTTGTGCTGCAACCACTGAAGGCCCAGCACCCTAGAGCCCCTGCTTAATGGCAGCTACAGCTAGAGAAAGACCACGCACAGCAAGGAAGACCCAGCGCAGCCAAAAGCCAAAACAAAATGAAACAATGAAAGGAATGGAGTAATGGTACAAGATACAGTGAGAACGAACCCTAAGACAGCATAGAGAAGGTGCTGGATACAAAAGGCTACATATTGTATGAGGGATCGATATGAAAGGTCCAGAAAAGACCTATCTAAACATAGGGAAAGATGAGGAGTTGCTGTGACTGGGCGTGGGAACAAGCAGTGACGACAACTAGGCACAATGGATATTTTGGAGGTGATGGAAATGCTCTAAAAACTGTAGTGCTGGCTGCCAAACTCGGAAAACTCACTGAATCACTGAATCGTACACTCAACAGGGCTGAGTTTTATGGTATGTAAATTACTTCAATAAAGCTGTCAAAAAAAAAAAAAAAAAACCCTGCACATTTTACAGTTACAGCGTATAAGACTTAAATAGGGTAACAGAACAGACTATAGATGTGATCAGCCTTGCTGGTGTGAAAGCGAATGCATTACCGACAAGACGGGAACGGAAAGGTGGGGGAGGGGACGCCAAGACACTCCGCTCTCTCACGGAGTATCACGGGAATCAAAACTTGCCAGGATAAAAAAAATACAAATGAAGCATAAAACGTAAAGTCTCAAAGGTAAATAAGAAATGATCTTCGAAAAGTACAAGTGTTAAAAATCAGTGGAGTGAATACACACTGAGCTAAATACCATCTTTCATAGCTGACAGTAATAGACGATTTTGAATTCCTCTATTTCTCGGTCATTTTCACTGTCATCACCTTCTCAGTTATCCAACTGCCTTCTGAACCACAGCATCGGTGAGATGAGAGGCAAAGTTACTTTGGATTTTGGTATATTCTAGTTTAAACGTCATGGACATCATGTGTATTAAAGACTATGCTTTTATTAAAGAAAAAAAACAACCAATAATACAATGTTACCATAATTTCCTTATAATCAGTGAGAACTCCCATACACACCTGATGAGAGTAAAAATTGATGCAGCCACTTTGGAAACTAGTTGGTTGTTTTTTTTTTTTTTTTACTGAAGTTAGAAAAGTGCCTTTCCAACAAGCTGGCAATTTGACCCTAAAGCCAGGAAACATACTAGGATATTCGCGACAGCATTGACCCTCATAGCTCCAATCTGGAAATGATCCAGGTACCCACATAGGGTGTAAAAATGAATTAAGGCGGTCATAGAACGGAAGACTCAGTAGCAATAACAATAAGCAAACACGACAGCACAAATGGACCTCAAAAGCATAATTTGGGGTGAAATTTACCAGAGACACAAGTCATCCAGAGTGTGAGTCCCAGGACAACCAGACAGTCGGGGTGGCCTGGGGCAGTCCTGATTTACACGCAGTGTCCCAGGGTAATTAGGGTAAATATCAGTGACCCCTATCACTTCCAAAATTACCTGGTTTGAAAATTGGGTGATAAAATTATATTCTCACACCAGTGATTTTTAGAAAGTTTACAAACAGGCTAAACTAATAAATGCTATTTACAAATGTACATACAGGTACTAAAATCATATGTGTATATATATACATATATCAGTTCAGTTGCTCAATTGTGTCTGACTCTTTGTGACCCCATGGACTGCAGCACACCAGGCTTCCCTGTCCATCACCATCACTGGCACTTGCCCAAAATAATGTCCATTGTGTCGGTGATGCCATCCAACCATCTCACCCTCTGTCATCCCCTTCTCCTCCTGCCTGTATGTACATATATATAAAACAAGCAGAAACTTCCCTGGTGATCTAGTGGCTAAGACTCCATGCTCCTAATGCAGGGGAAAGTGTTAGCTGCTCAGCTGACTGTCTGCGACCCCTATGGACTATAGCCTGCCAGGTTCCCCGTCCATGGGATTCTCCAGACAAGAATACTGGAATGGGAGCCATTCCCTTCTCCAGGGGATCTTCCTGACCCAGAGATCGAACCCAGATCTCCTGCATTGCAGGCAGATTCTTTACCATCTGAGCCACCAGGGGGCTTGGGTTCAATCCCTGCTTGGGGAACTAGATCCCACATGCCACAACAAAGACTGAGGATCCTGTGTGCCACAACTAAGACCCAGTGCAGCCAAATAAACAAATACTAAATATTAAAAAAAAAAAAAAAACACAACACGAAACAAAATAACCAAGCAGGGAAATGAGCATTATAAAAGTCAGGATGCTGGTTCCCTCTGTGGGGAAGGAGAAGGCTACTTACTAACCAGAGAAACATCTAGGGGGCTGGCAATGTTCTCCTTATTGGCCTGGGTGCTGGTTATATACTTTGTTATATATTTCATGTACTTTTCTGAATGAGTGTTATAGTTTACCATTTAAAAAATTACTAATGCTATCAATGAACACCATGATTATTTAAGTCAAAGAAGGGAACAGTCGAATTGCATCTTAGTACAGAGTAACAGTTCACATTGGTCGATGCTTTCTTGGTGTGAGGCACCCTGGGAAATTCTTTATGTGCATCATCTCATTCCCTGGAGGCAGCACTGACATTTCTGGGGCATCACAGGGCCAGCCAGGGACACTGGTTTTGGGAACTGCTGGTGACAGCCTGCAGAGGAGGTGGCACTGGGGAGAGGTGAAACTTTGTCAGTTGCATATTCAGCCAGCCCCAGGTTAGCCTCAGCCCAAACTCAAACTTTTTTGTGAACTTGGGCAAATGGGTTTCCCTCTCTCAGCGTAGATTTCTCCTCTGGAAAATGGGACGTGAATGGCCACATGTCCTCTCCAGGCTTTCCTGGTGGCTCAGCCAGTAAAGAATCTGCCTGTAGTGCAGGAGACCTGGGTTTGATCCCTAGGTTGGGAAGATCCCCTGGAGGAGGAAACGGCAAGTCACTCCTGTATTCTTGCCTGGGAAATCCCATGGACAGAGGAGCCTGGTGGGTTAGAGTCCATGGGACTTAGTCCATTTAGACTAAGTGACTAAACCACCACCACACTCCACAATCCCTAAATGCGAAAGCTCTGAAAACCAAGTCTTTCACAGACCCACTTGGTGGCAGACCTGCCTGGAACTGATGGAAGGTTTTATTTATGATATGAACATGCATTTCACTGAAGAATTATCCGTGTGTTTGATTACTCCCCAGTCCTGCTTGGGATTTTTTTTTGGAAAAAATTGTAAGTAATTATTTATTTTTGGCTGTCCTATGGCTTCGTTGCTGCATGCAGGATTCTCTGTTTGCGGAGAGCAGGAGCTGCTCTCTGGTTTCCGTGGGCGGGCTTTTATAGTGGGAGTTTCTCTTGTCATGGACGAGCTCCGCACCTTGTCTTGTCTAGGTGTGGGGCTCCAGTAGTTGTGGCTTGTGGGCTCTAGAGTGTGGATTCAGTAGCTGTGATGCACAGGCTTAGTTGCCCCTTCGCATGTGGAATCCTCCCGGCCCAGGATATAACCTGTGTCTCTTGCATTAGCAAACTGATCCCCAACCACTGGACCATCAGGGAAGTCTACCCCAATAAGGATCATACGTAATACACAGGATGGTTCTTTGTGACCTGCCTCATATTCAGTTCCCAAGTGCACTGAATAGCAAAAGTTTTGGCTAACACGCTGTGGCCTTGTAGTAACTCTCACTTCCCATGGTGATGGGGAAATTAAACAAGATCAAGGCCAGCTATGCGACTGGAGTCTGGGGCTGCACCTCCTTATGTCAGAATCATGCAGTCACTGAAACCACGCCTGGAGGGATGTAGGTTCAGAGGATTTGTGCCTAGGAAGGAGCAAAATATAGCAGGACACAAAACTGCACCAATGGCAAGATCAGAGCCATCTGGTGAATTTAAAAAAAGCCAAAAGATGGACCGTCCTAATGGTTCAGTGGTTAAGAATCTGCCTTCCAGTGCAGGGGACGCAGGTTCATCCCTGGTCGGAAAACTAGGATGCCATATGCTTCAGGGGCAGCTAAGCCTGTGCGCTACAATTATTGAGCCCCAAGAGCAGTTATGATGTTACGCATAATTATTCACAGGTGAGCTGACCATGGTTGTTAAGAAAAACCCTTCACAAAATACTAACAGCTACTGTTAACTGAACACTAAATCCTCCAGGCACGTGGAAAGTGCTTTCCAAGATCTCACAGAAGTCTCACCAACAGCCCCATGAGGCCGGTGCTATTTTTCAGCTGGGGAAACAGGCTTGGAGGAGGGAAGCAATCAACCCTAGGTCACCCAACAAGCAAGGGGCAGATTGGGGTGGAGGACTCCAGGGTTGTGCCACTGTGCATGTATTCATCTCTGAGTTTCTAAACTTTCACCTTACTTTATTTTTTATATTTGTTTATTTTTCTGTCTCAATGCATTTTATTTGTTTATTTTTATTGGAGTATAGATGCTTTACAATGTTGTATTAGTTTCTGCTGATAAATCGTCTTTAGTCACTTCGGTCATATCTGACTCTGTGCGACCCCATAGATGGCAGCCCACCAGGCTCTCCCGTCCCTGGGACTCTCCAGGCAAGGACACCAGAGTGGGTTGCCATTTCCCTCTCCAATGCGTGAAAGTGAAAAGTGAAAGTGAAGTCGCTCAGTAGTGTCCAACTCTTAGCGACCTCATGGACTGCAGCCTACCAGGCTCCTCCGACCATGGGATTCTCCAGGCAAGAGTACTGGAGTGGGGTGCCATTGCCTTCTCTGTTATCTTCCCTAGATTTCACCATAAAAATGTCACCACAGAAAAGCTGAAAATACAATTAAAATGGATATCTCTGTTCCATATTTTGCCATATTTGCTTTCTCTCTCTCTTTTGATAAACTATTAAATACCTGAATATGCATTTCCTAAGAAAGAATAAGAACCCTTTATAGGTCTATTATCTCTCAACCCACCAAGAGAAATTTAATTTACTATCTAATACTCAGTCTATGAACACTTTCTCATTGTTCCAAGGTCTTCTGGAATTGTATCTTCCAAACAAAGATGGGACTCACACACTGCTGGGGGTGCTCATTTCTCCCTAATCTCTTTTAATCTAAAAGACTGCCCCTGGGAATTACCTAGCAGTCCAGTGGTTAGGACTCCAAAATCTCACTGCCAAGGGCCGGGTTTTTTTGGATACCTGGTCGGGGAGCTAGTATCGCCAAAATGAAACAAAAACAAAAAACACCGCCCCGGCCTTTTCCATTTTTGTTAAACGGATTATATTACTTTTATCACAGGGAAAAAACAAGGCAATCTCATTTATATTTAATTTGTGAACCTTATGTATATCTTGATTGGATTGAAAAATTAGCATTTAAATAAATATGAAAACTTTCTTAAAAGGAGAATCAACAGATTCTATATATGTATATAGAATATACAAATATATATAGATATGCTTAAAGAAAAAGAAACAAAAGTTTACAAAAAATGATTTCTTTAGAGAAGCTAAAAGGAATGCTGTGATTATACAGGGAGGAGAGAAACCCTGGAGATAAGCTTCTGTCCCCATCTATTTTTAGCAAAAGATTACAGACATTGTGTAAAAGTTGATAAACTAGCAAATAACAATGGAAGAATTTGCTTTAAAGATTTGGAAGGAACTACCAGAGGAATAAAGAGCAAAAATGGTTTAAAACGACACACTACGGATCACAAGTTACTCCTGCCATTTCTGAAAAGTAATGTAATTACAAAATTAAAAAACTGGCTGCGGAGGAGACTGCGCTTGTTTAAAGGATTGATATTGCATGCAAACCTTTGTCTTTTGTACTTGTGTTACTGGGACAGTAAAAAAAATGTTATTGTCTATTTTAAAAGTAGATTGGTAATACTATAGTCTTTCAAAATAGCGGTAAACAGCTGCCGTCTAAAGTTGAAAGATCAAGACACGGAACGTTAAGAAATATGACCGGTCACTGCAAAAGTTAACTTAGAACAAAGTTTAAATTGGGTAGAGCGGCAGCAGCTAAAAACAAACTGCCCAAGTTGCTAAAGCAAGAAACGGTGCTCTAAGATCTTCCGACTCGTAGATTTTCCTGCCGGCCAGAGGACACAAAAAACAGAATTGGTAAAAAGTGGTCCGCCCTTTCACCAGCTGCTGTTGAACACGTGTTGGTCGAGTACGTGGTGGGTGGGGGTGGTGCTTAATAGTGGCCTCTTCAGACCAGCAGGCGGGCGGAGAGGCTAGGGCTTTAGCGGACCGGTTTTATAGCCAAGCCCTTTTCCTACGATCTGGGGCTTTCAAACGTGCGTTCGTGTAACTCTGGACTTAAAGGGGCAGAAGCCGGGGAAGGGGTGATGGGGCGCAGGACTCCAGGGACACCGCCACTCCGGGCCGGGCCTGGGACGGAAATCCTACCCGGGGCGCCCCAGTGAGTGTGGACGGACACCGGTCCCGACCTCGGTCCCTACCTGTCCCGGCGCTCACCTGGAGGCCTGCTCGGAGGTGGCGGCGGACTACGATCCCCTTCCCCACCCTGCTCTGAGAGGCAGTCCGGGGGGTTGCTCCTCGCGATCGGCCCCGCCCAGGGAGTCCTCTAGGAGGGTGGGGGGTTGGTGGCGGCGGCTGAAGTCTGGAGCCGGGGGCTGGAGACTGTGAAGTCCGGCGGGCAGGAGGGCGGCTGCGCTGAGCCGGAGCGAGGGAAGGGCGGGGTCTGGGAGGCTGCAGGCGGCGGGGGAGGGCTCAGCTGCCGCGAGGCTGGCGGGGAGGAGACCTAATCCCTGCGGTCCCGGATTTTGGGGCCTGCTCATCGCTCCTTTGGAAAGTCTATACTTTCTCCACGTGGTTACCTGCTGCCCAGGCGCCTCGCGATCTAAGACTGGGGTGGGTCGGTGGAGGCGGGGTGGCGTGGTGGGGGGAGGACATTAACCGCAGGCATCTCCAATAGGAGAGTTCTGCCTCCCCCCCCGCCCCCGCCCCGAGCCTCCCACGGTGGGAATTGTCCCGTCTGCCCCCACTCCCCAAATTCCCCTCTTTCCTTCTTATTCCAGCTGATCTTGAATGGCTTGAAGCAGGTTCCGGCTAGAGATTGAGGTCTAGCGGTGGCAGTGAAAGCGCTGAATCCTAACCACTAGACCACCAGGCACAGTGGCCAGTGACCAGGCCTTGGCCCATCAACTGTATAGAAATGAGTTTCCACATAGAGACGGAAAGTATTTTTTGGAAGAAAAAGGGATAGACACATGGGAGGGCCAGGTGGGGGCATTTCTTCTGGGTTTCCTTTGGCCAGTCTTGCTTTGCCTGGTTCTGAGTCTGTATTTGGTTTATTTCACGGTCCTCCCGTCTGCAGGGGCTTGCCTGGTGGCTCAGACGGTAAAGAATCTGCCTGCAATGCAGGAGACCTGGGTTCGATCCCTGACTGGGGAAGATCCCCTGGAGAAGAATATGGCAACCCACTGCAGTATTCTTGCCTGAAGAAGTCCATGGACAGAGGAGCCTGGCAGCCTACAGTCCATGGGACCACAGAGGGTCAGACAGGACTGAGCAACTAACACCCCTATCTGCGCCTCAGCTTCTCTGAGCCAAGATGGATTCCATCGAAGAGGCCTACAGTAGGTTGACATCACTTACCATGAGGTGACGCCCCCCTGCCCTTTGACCTCCAAGGAGCCTTTCTGCGCATGTGTGGTTGAGAATGTCTCCTTGTCTTCAAGAATGAGGAACATGGGGTCTTTTATTTCTTATCTGGGCAGGGCCCAGCGCTTCTCTGGCTTCTCATCTTCGAGAACCTGCCCACAGGGGACAAACTCTGGCTGTTCAGACTGGGTCCATCTATCTCCTCCCCACAGCCACCTGCCTCCAGCTGCCTCCAGCATTCTCATCTCTTTCACCATCTGTTTACTCCTAGTAAATGGCTGAGCTGTGACTCCAACCCTGGGCCTGGTGAAAAACACTTGGACTGAAGCTTCTGTCTGCAGGAATTCTCTGGAATTTATGTTGTGTCCCCAGGGTAGTGTCTCAGAAGCCCAGGCTTGTTCTTAAGTTGAACATCTCTGCCACACAAACTCCTGGGGCGACGACCAGGATAATGCTACATTAGAAACCTGCCCCTCCCCTAAATTGCAGGCAAGGGAATTAATCACAGTAAGGATGGGACCAAGACCCGTTTCTCTCTTGACCTCTGCCATTGCCCTTCACATTTTTTTTTTCCTGATTGCTCTAGATGGTGTGCACTCAAGGACTGACGTTACACATCCTCAGTTCAGTTCAGTCGCTCAGTCGTGTCCAACTCTTTGCTACCCCATGAATCCCAGTACGCCAGGCCTCCCTGTCCATCACCAACTCCCGGAGTTCACTCAGACTCACGTCCATCGAGTCAGTGATGCCATTCAGCCATCTCATCCTCTGTCGTCCCCTTCTTCTCTTGCCCCCAATCCCTCCCAACATCAAAGTCTTTTCCAATGAGTCAACTCATCGCATGATGTGGCCAAAGTACTGGAGTTTCAGCTTTAGCATCAGTCCTTCCAAAGAACACCCAGGACTGATCTCCTTTAGAATGGACTGGTTGGATCTCCTTGCAGTCCAAGGGACTCTCAGGAGTCTTCTCCAACACCACAGTTCAAAAGCATCAATTCTTTGGCGCTCAGCCTTCTTCACAGTCCAGCTCTCACATCCATACATGACTACTGGAAAAACCATAGCCTTGACTAGACAGACCTTAGTCGGCAAAGTAATGTCTCTGCTTTTGAATATACACATCCTAGAAGCAGCCTTCTGAACGCCAGGCCTCCCATGCGTGCGTACTAAGTTGCTTCAGTCGTGTCCGACTCTTTGCAGCACCATGGACTGTAGCCCACCAGGCTCCTCTATCCATAGGATTCTCCGGGCAGGAATACCGCAGTGCGTCACCATGCGCTCCTCCAGGGGATCTTTCTGACCCAGGAATTGAGCTTGCGACTCTTGCGTCTGCTGCGTTGGTAGGCGGGTTCTTTACCACTAGCGCCACCTAGGAGGCTACTAGGAAATCATCAGCAATCCCAGTTATCCCAGTGCTCAGTCATCACAGGCACTATGGAACTGATAGAATGCGTCTCTGTACTTAGTACAGTGTCGATGCTTCTGTCTTGGGGCAGAAAGAATTCAATGAGAGGCAGAGTGACAGGTAAGGAAAGAGTTTATTAGTATAGGAGGCTTGAGTGCTGCACCCTGAGAATTTAGTGGGCTGCAGTTTTATAATCAAAGAAAAAGTGGGGAGGGGGAGAAAACCACCTTTTTCCTCCCTTCTTGAGTAGATGTCAAACTTCCATCATCAGCTCCTCCTTCATGTCAGGTGGAATTTTCATGTCCCTACCTGGTCAAGCCAGCCCTGTTCTGGCACAATGGAAATGAGCAAAGAGGAGGTAACATATGCTAAGAATAGTAAATCATCTCAGGTTTCAGTATAATGTCACCCTTTCCTTATATTTTTATTTTTGGTGTGCCCAGAGGAGCATTTCCTAGGTATTATTAACATACTGAGCTCACTGGACAGGATGTGGGTCTCATTTCACCATAATTTTTACCATTTGGAGGCATGTCTCAGGCTTCTGTTGCGTGGTTTTGTTGCTAAGCAAGTCTGCTTGGCTTTGTGCTTAAGCAAACCTGCTTTCTTCTTCTTTTTTTTTTTTTTAAATATTTATTTGGCCCCACTGGGTCTTAGTTTTGGCATGTGAGATCTTAGTTCCCCGATCAGGGATGGAACCTGTGCCCCCTTCATGGGGTTCCCTGTGCAGTCCTGTGCAGTCCTATGGGCCTCCCAATCACCAGGGAAGTCTCAAACCTGCTATCGAGAATGATCACTGACTTACAGGGGTCTTCCATACTTTTTTTCTCTACTTACAATCCCCCAGTGGGAGGAAGGGCTTCCCTGGTGACTCAGACGGTAAAGAATCTGCCTGCAATGTGGGAGACCTGGGTTGGGAAGATCCCCTGGAGGAGGGCATGGCAATCCACTCCAGTGTTCTTGCCTGGAGAATCCCCATGGACAAAGGAGCCTGGCAGGCTACAGTTCATGGGGTCACAAAGAGTCAGACATGACTGAGAGTCTAAGCACACACACACACACACAGAGTGGGATGAAATACTTAATCACCTACTTTGTCCCTTTACTCTGTCTCTACCAACTAGCTAAATGCCTCATATGCAGTTCTCTACAGCTGCCTCCTCTCCTGAGAAACTGAGGCCCAGAGATGGGTAGGCTTTGCATGAGGTGTAAGTCACTTGCTTGGTCACACAAAAAGGGGTTTAAGCCTCATCTCCCCAGGTCCCCTCCGCTGGAAGCCTGGGAAAGGCACCACAGCGCTGCCATGAGGACAGTGTAAGATCTGCGCCTGTAGCAGCCATGAAATTAAAAGACACTTGCTCCTTGAAAGGAAAAAGTAGCTATGAGAAATCTAGAGAACATACGAAAAAGCAGACATCACTTTGCCAACAAAGATCAATATAGTCAAAACTATGGTTTTTTCAGTAGTCATGTACAGATGTGAGATTTGGACCATAAAGAAGGCTGAGTGCCAAAGAATTGATGCTTTTTTTTTTTTTTTGAATTGATGATTTTGAACTGTGGTGCTGGAGAAGACTCTTAAGAGTCTCTTGGACAGCAAGGAGATCAAATCAGTCAATCCTAAAGGAAATCAACCAAGAATATTCATTGGAAGGACTGATGCTGAAGCTAAAGCTCCAATATTTGGCCACCTGAAGTGAAGAGCCGACTCACTGGAAAAGACCCTGATGCTGGGAAAGATTGAAAGTGGGAGGAGAAAGGGGTGACAGAGGATGAGATGGTTGGATGGCATCACCAGCTCAAAGGACATGAGTTTGAGTAAACTCAGGGAAGCCTGGTGTGCTATAGTCCATGGGGTCGCAAAGAGTCAGACTCAACTTAGCGACTGAACAACAACACTACCACCCATTAAACGCTGCTGCTGCTGCTGCTGAGTCGCTTCAGTCATGTCCAACTCTGTGCGACCCCATAGACGGCAGCTCACCGGGCTCCCCCGTCCCTGGGATTCTCCAGGCGAGAACACTGGAGTAGGTTGCCATTTCCTTCTCCAGTGCAGAAAAGTGAAAGTGAAGTTGCTCAGTCGTGTCCGACTCTTAGCGACCCTATGGACTGCAGCCCACCAGGCACCTCCATCCACGGGATTTTCCAAGCAAGAGTACTGGAGTGGGGTGCCATTGCCTTCTCCACAGTAAACACTACCTCTCATTATTTGTACCATCCACCTTTCCAAGCATTTTCTGATACAGGTTGTAAAATTGTTGTATTATTAATAATGTTTTTAGTGTACATCCACACACAGTTCCTTATCTGAAAGATCTAGGACTAGATAGTATGGATTCTGGAGTTTTGTTTTGTTTTTTTTTTTTAGAAGTCAGTGGGTTGGGAAGATCCCCTGGAGAAGGGAAAGGCTACCCACTCCAGTATTCTGGCCTGGAGAATTCCATGGGCTGTATAGTCCATGGAGTCCCAAAGAATTGGACACGACTGAGTGACCTTCTCTTTCAGAATGTATGTGAGGCATATACAGCATTCTGCAGCATTCCCAGAAGGGTCAGGACAGCCGTCCATGATCACGTGATAATTCTACTTTAAAGCGTGTGTAGAGAGAAGTACACTCTTAGTGGAACAGTTATAAATATGTGATGACAGTTCTGTCAGGTCTTATTGCTTGAAGACTTTGGGGCCTAATTTATGAAGAAAGTTTGCGGGTAAGAGACTGTAGCAATGGTTTTTAGTTTTTTGTTTTTTTTTTTTAATTGATACCATTATTAAGCAACTGCTTTGCAGACTTCAGGTTATATAGATTTACAGGCACTAAACAATTTATTTCAACAGATAAAGCTGGTTTATTACAGATAAAATGGAGAAAAAACACAGGTTATCCCCCCATCAAAATGGATTATTAGAGGGTGTTAAAACCATTGGTAAAAGGTTGTTGGAGAATAGTCCAGAATTATTACCCATCAGATGACTTATTCATTAGAGAGGGGGAAAAATATACCTACCAAGTGAGGGATGGTAGGTGTTGGCAGACAGACTCAAATGATATCCTCAGTAGTGGGACAGCATGACCTCAAGGGTCTCTTGATGTGACATTATAGGAAGTGTACAACATTGCCTAAGCAGAATGCTAGTTAAAAAAATTGTAATCTCGATTTATTTTTTTAAATAATTTTATGTCTTTATTTTTGGCTATGCAGGGCCTTCCTCGCTGGGGGGCTGGTCTCCAGTTGCGGCGCGTGGCGGCTGCCCTCTAGTCGTGGTGCTTGGGCTTCTCATTGCCGTGGCTGCTCTTGTTGCCGAGCAACTAGCTCTAGGGTGTACAGGCTCCACTAGTCGTGGCTCGTGGCCTCCAGAGCACAGGCTCAGTAGTTGTGGCACACGGGCCTAGTTGCTCTGTGGCCTGTGGGATCTTTCTGGACTGGTGATCGAACCCGTGTCTCCTGTAGTGGCAGCCCTGGGTCACCAGGGAAGCCCTAAACCGACATTGAACAATGTGAAAGCAATCAGTATTGAACATAATATAACTGGCCCCTGCCAAAAAACAACTGTCCAGAACTTTTCAAAAAAGTCAACAGGAAAAGCTGAAAAAGAGACTAAAGAGACAAGAACCAGAGTCAGTTTGTGCAGCTTGGCTGGGGCTTGAATTGGTGATTTCCTCTGGGTTCTGTCTTGCTCGGGGCTGGTTTTCTTTTCCTGTCTGATGGTGTCGCTTGTTTCTTGCCATTCTCAACGCAGGCACAAGGCTGCTGTCTGTAGGTGATGGGCTGTGCTTTCTGTTATAAATGTTGACTGTTTTCCTGCCAGGTCACGGCATGAATGCGGGCTTTGTGTCTGGGTGTGGGACTTGCCGCCGGGCTGGCCTCCCACGTGGGTGGTAAGAGACCAGGAGTCCCACTTCCAGCTGCCCTCCCCTCCCCCGCAAGTGCCAGAACAGGACGGGCTTTTTCCAGAAGCCACCACCTAGCCTAGTGACCGCCTCAGGCTGGCAGAGAGCTGGATCTCTTTAGGGAACCGCCCTTCGGTTGTTGTTTTCCTGCCCATGAATGCGGGGTGGCTTGTGCCCTGGGGAAGGCAAGAGGACAGGATGCAGGAAGCTTGGAGAAACCGTCACAGGAGCCTGCCTTGGCTGCATTTTCTCATTCTTGCCCACGCACTGCAGCCCGGGTCCTGTCGGGCTCGCTCTTGCCTGGAGTCCTGTCTTGAGTGCACTGACCTCTTTACTCTGATTCATGTCCCCAAGCCTCTACCTTGTTTGTCTTACCAGAAATGTGTGGAATTTGGAACTTCTCCCAAGTGGTGGTGTGTGTGGCAGTGAAACCTGAGGGAAAGAGGCAGGGCACAACCTTTGAAAGAATGACAGAGCCCGAGGACACGACATGAGCTGATTAGAACCAAATAGGTCCACAATGGTGGGCAGGGTGATTTCCACCAGACCTTGAGCCTCAATATACGCTCATTCGTAACACATTTGCATATGCTAAGTGACACACCCAACAGTGCCTTGACAGTTCCAAGGATGAGCATCAAAGACCAAAAAGTGGGCAGTGGCCTAATCCCTGGAAATCTCCACCCCCTTCCCTCAAATTTCTTGACTTCCTACTTTTGTGTTCCAGTCCCCTATGGTGAAAAGGACATCTTTTTTGGGTATTAATTCTAGAAGGTCTTGTAGGTCTTCATAGAACCATTCAACTTCAGCTTCTCCAGCATTGCTGGTTGGGGCATAGACTTGGATTACTGTGACATCGAATGGTTTGCCTTGGAAATGAACAGAGATCATCCTGTCATTTTTGAGATTTTTCTTCTAAGGGATTCTTGCCCACAGTAGTAGATATAATGGTCATCTGAATTAAATTCGCCCATTCCAGTCCATTTTAGTTCACTGTGAGAGATGGACTATAAAGAAAGCTGAGTGCCAAAGAATTGATGCTTTTGAACTGTGGTGTTGGAGAAGCCTCTTGAGAGTCCCTTGGACTGCAAGGAGATCAAACCTGTCAAGTCAATCATAAAGGAAATCAGTCCTGAATATTCACTGGAAGGATTGATGCTGAAGCTGAAACTCTAATACTTTGGCCACCTGATGGGAAGAAGTGACTCATTGGAAAAGACCCTGATGCTGGGAAAGACTGAAGGCAGGAGGAGAAGGGGATGACAGAGGATGAGATGGTTGGATGGCATCACCGACTCGATGCACATGAGTTTGAGCACACTCCGGGAGTTGGTGATGGACGGGAAAGCCTGGTGTGCTACACCAGGGGGTCACAAAGAGTTGGACATGACTGAGCGACTGAGCTGAACTCCCCCAAATAGTTGGAATAATCCTTCCACTCATTAGCCTATGAAGTTACCCAGCCCATAAAAACTATCCACATCATCACTTGTCTCTCACTGAATCTGCAAAGAGACATCAAAACCCTGAGCTTCATTAAGTCCCGAGACCAGATGTGTGATCTTGGTTAAAAGATCATGGAGTCAAGTTGCAATCTGATTTACAAAGTTACACTAGGCTGAAGAAAGTCCCCCCGCCTCCCCACCAAGATATCTGTGCCCTAATTCTCGGAATCTGTGAATGTTGCCCTTCTGTTGTTCAGTTGCTAAGTCGTGTCCAACTCTTTGTGATCCCATGAACTGCAACACACCAGGCTTCCTTGTCCTTCACTATCTCCTAGCATGAATCCTCAAATTCATGCTCATTGAGTTGGTGATGCTATCTAACCATCTCATCCTCTGTCGCCCCCTTCTCCTTTTGCCTTCAAGCTTTCCCAGCATCAGGGTCTTTTCCAAGGAGTCAACTCTTCGCATCAGGTGGCCGGAGTATTGGCCCATGCATACCTTTCAGTAACACTTCCAATCAATATTCAGGGTTGATTTCCTTTAGGACTTACTGGCTTGATCTCCTTGCGGTCCAAGGAACTCTCAAGAGTCTTGTCCAGTACCATAGTTCAAAATCATCAATTTTTCAGCTCTCAGCCTCCTTTATGGTCTAACTCTCAACATCCGTTCATGACCACTGGAAAAACCATAGCTTTGACTAGACTGACTTTTGTTGGCAAAATGAATGTTGCCTAACACAGCAAAAAATATTATGTGGTTGTGATTGAGTTAAGGATCTTGGGATGCTGAGACCAGCCTGAATACAACTTCGGTATTCTTGCTAGAAAGGAGACAGGAGGAGTCCGTCAGAGGGAGGGCAAAGTGATAACAGAAGCAAAGATGCTAGTGATGGGCTTTGAAGGTGGAGGAAGGGGCCACAAGCCAACTGGAAGCTGAAAAAGGCAAGGACATAGTCTCCCACTCAGAATCTTCTAAAGCAAACAGCCCTGGGCCCCCTTGACTATCGACCTAACTGATTTTGGACCTCTAACCTCTAGAACTGTGAAAGGATAACTTTTGCTGTGTTAAGCCATTGAGTTTATGGTAATTTGTTCCAGCAGCAAAAGGAAACAAATCCGGTCTCCTTCCCCACCCCTGAGCATTGTCAGCTGATCTCCTTTTTTGTTCTATTACTTGCACGTGGGAGTGTATCATACCCTCTAAGGTGCTAAGAGGGTAGGCTTTGGGTCAGACTTTGTTTCTTGGTGACAACAGTGATTCCTGAGTGACCCAAGGCAGCTTGTTCCGTCGTCTCACTGTGCCATCAGTCTCCTTGTGGTATGAGGGTCGAAACCAGTTTCTTTCTTTTTTATTTTTTGGGCTGTGTCATGCAGCAGTCTTAGGTCCCCAACCAGGGATCGAACCTGTGCCTCTTGTAGTGAAAGTGCGGAGTCTTAACCACTGGGCCATCAGGGAAGTCTTGTCTCCATTTTCTTTACTTTTTTAAAAAAATTATTTTTTAATTGGAGGAAAATTGCTTTACAGTGTTGTGATGGTGTCTGCCATCTATAATGCAAATATATTATACACAATCTATTATATGTATATGCCATAATATGCCATAATTATACATAAATCCCCTTCCTCTTGAGCCTCTCTTCCCTCCCCCTAACCTACCTCTAGATTGCCTCCATTTTCTATCAGGCCTGCATATGTTTTGTTTAGTTTTCAGCGTTTTAAAGTGTTCTCATTGAATAGGATAATTATCCTACAGGGTAATTTATTTTGAATAGGATAATATATTTACATGGTATAAGAATTTAAAAGTATAAAAATGTTTCCAGCGCTAATCTCTCTTCTGCCATTCCCTTCAGCCATCCCAGTTATCCACTTGATTCAGATATGTTCTTGCAGATTTTTCTATACATGGACAAGGAATTGCACACACACACACACACAAACACACACTCGCACACACTCTCTCATCAAATGAACAATAGCATACCATATGCTCCCTGTTTGACACTTTGCTTTCATCATATGTATTTTAACAATTCTTTTCTAATATGGTTTATTATAGGATTTTGAATATAACTCCCTGTGCTATCAAAATAGGACCTTGTTATCTATCCATTCTATGTACAGTTTGCATCTGCTAGTCCCAAACTCCCAATGTATCCCTTCTCCCCACCTCCTCTCATTTAGTCTATTTTTTTATTATCTTTCCATATCATTACATAGAGAATTTCCTTTAAAAAAAATTTTTTTTTAATTGGCCATTTGGCTTGTGGGAGCTTAATTCCCCAGCCAAAGATGAGGCCTGCACCCTTGGCAGTGAAAGTCGGAGTCCTAACTACTGGACCACTGGAGAATTCCCATCCTTATTCACTTATTTTTGTGTGAAGGTACTTGATGCTTTTCTCTTGTCCTTTACTGATAGAAAAAAAAAAAGAGTATTTCTAATAGTGCTGCCATGTACAATGTGTGTCATCATAGTATATATTTCTAAAAGTGACTCAGTCACAAGATGTGCATGATTGTGATTCTATTTTAAAATTTTTAAAATTTATTTTTATTTTTTGGCTGTGCCATGTGGTGGGATCCCAGGCACCTGGGATGGAACCTGTGGCACCTCCTGTAGTGGAAGCTTGAAGTCTTAACCTCTGGACTGCCAGGGAAGTCCCTTGGTTGTAATTTTAAAAAGGAACAATGGTACGTGTTGCTGAGTGTGTGGGCAAATTGGAACCCTCATACACTGCTGCTGGTGAAAATGGAAAATGGTGTGGCTGCTTTGAACTATACCAGTCTGGAAAAGGTCCTCAAAAAGTTGAACATAGAGTTCTCATATAACCCTCAGTTCCACTCTGAGGTCTACACCATAGAGAAAGGAAAACATATGTCCACACAAATACCTGTGCACAAGTGTTCATAGCAAGAATATTCATAACAGCCAAAAGACAGAAACAACCCAAGTGTCCATTAACGAATGAATAGATTAACATAATGTGATATTTCGATGCAATGGGACTATATTATTACTTTTATTGGCCTCTCTGTGCAGCATGCAGGATCTTAGTTCCCTGACCAGGGATTGAACCTGCGCCCCCTGCATTGGGAATGCTGTCTTAACCTCTGGACTACCAGGGAAGTCCTGCAATGGAATTCTTGAAACAGGGTTATTGAGCCAGAAAAAGAAATGAGGTACGAATACATGTTACCACCAAGATGAAACTTAAAATAATTATGATAAGTTAAAGGACCCAGGACAGAAACCCACATGCTGTACTGATCCCATTTATTTAGGAATGACCAGAACAGGCAAATCTACAGAGGCACAAAGTAGACGAGTGGTTGCCAAGGCGGGTCTCCCAGGTGGCACTAGTGGTAAAGAATCTGCCTGCCAATGCAGGAGACGTAAGAGACGTGGGTTCGATCCCTGGGTTGGGAAGACCCCCTGGAGTAGGAAGTGGCAACCCTCTCCAGTATTCTTGCCTAGAGAGTCCTGTGGAAAGAGGAGCCTGGTGGGCTACAGTCCATGGGATTGCAAAGAATGCCTGGTGGGCTACAGTCCATGGGGTTGCAAAGAGTCAGACATGACTGAAGCAATACACACACACCGCCCCGAGGGAACTGCAGAGAAAGGAGAGATGTTAAGGTTCTCGAATCAGATAATGGGTGATGGTTGAACAGTATTGTGTACATACTAGAAAACACAGAGTCACACAATTTAATATGATAAATTGTTTTGTTATGTGAATTCTATCTCAATAAAAATGCAATGCTTTATAAAATGGTACGTGCATAAAATTTTCTTAGTTACTGCAGAATTACCCGTTGCTCAGCAATGTATGCAAGCAACCATTTTTCCACGCTGCTGGATTTGCCAACAGCCATGGGGCTTGTGTGTGAATAGGAATATTAACTAATCTTTGTTCTGTGATAAAATCACTAAGCAGTTATTCTTCTATATCAGATTTCCCTAACCCATTAAACAGTCCTTCCAAATGCTATCACTTAAACCCTTCACAAATCTAATATCAGATCCTTGTAAATGTTGTAAGCACCTTAATGGATAGAGGAGGCAATCGTGTGATATGATAATGATTATGAAACTGACTCGTGTCACCGATGTGCTGACACCGCGGGTTTGAATTTGTTGTTTCTTTACGATGGCTGTTCCAATGTGTATTCTTCTTTCCTGTTGGAAGTTATGATTTTATTTGCCCAATGGGAAGAGTCAGGGTTACTGGCTCAGAGTTGCCAAGCTTTTGGGTGGAGGTGGAGCCAGTTTGGAGCTAGTCAACGATTCAGGATCAGTGATGAGATGGGGGAGCACCCATCACAGCAGCCCACCAATGTGGTCGTTCCCCAGGAACTGTCCATGGGATCAGCTCTGAACACGTAGAAAGGCTTTATTTACGACCCCAGTGGGCATGATCCCTGCCCCCTCCCATCATATATGTTCTGAGCATCTTCTCATATCGTATAGGCTGGCACTTTTTGTTCTGAGCCGGACCTGTTTCTTTTAAAAATATTTATTTGACTGCATTGGGTGTTGGTGGTGGCATGCAGGATTGTCGATCTTCTTGCAGCGTGGGGGATCTTTAGCTTCGGCATGCAAACTCTTAGTTGCTGCATGTAGGATCTAGTTTCCTGATCAGGGATCAAACCCGGGCTCCCTGCTCTGGGAATGCGGAGTCTCAGCCACTGGACCAGGGCAGTCCCTGAGCAGGATTTGTTTCTACCCAGTTAAATCCAAAGTCAGTATGGTTTAATAAAACTCCAGCTATTTTTTTTAACTGAGGTAAAAAATATATAACAGAAAATGTGCCAGTTTAGTCCTTTTTAAGAGTATGCTGCTGCAGCACCGGTTGCCTTCATAGTATCTTGCAAACATCACCTTTCTCTATTTCCCAAATATTTCATCACTTCAAACAGAAACTCTGTATCCATTAAGCAATAATTCCTATTCCTTCCTCCCTTCAGCCCCTGCTAACATCTAATTTACTTTCTCTATGAATTGCCAGTTCTAGATACTTCATATTAGTGGAATCATATGGTATTTTTTCTTTGGTGTCTGGCTTACTTCACTTTGCATAATGCTTCCAAGGTTCATGCACGTGGTAGCGTACATCTGAGCCTCATTCCTTTTGATGGCTGAAGAGTATTCCTCTGCGTGGATGTACTGTATTTTATTTATCCCTCCATCAGAGATATTTGGTTTGTGCCTGCCCTTCGGCTACTGTAGATAAAGCTGCTATGAACACTCACCTACAGGTCTCTGCTTGAGTTCCTGTTTCCAGTTCTTTATGGGTATATACCTAGGAGAGGAACTGCACATGTGATTATGGCAATTCTGTTTCACTGTTTGATAACCAGCCGGACAGTTTCCCATGGCATCCGCACCATTTTACATTCCCACTAGCAATGTATGAGGGTTCCAATTTCACCACATCCTCGCCAGCACTTAGTCTCCATTTTTACCATTATTATGGCCATCGTAGTAGTCATATAGTGTTATACAACCTCAGATTTTATTTTTTCTGCCACACTGCATGGCAGGCATGTGGGATCTCAGTTCCCCAAGCAGGGATCAAACCCCTTCCCCCTGTATTATAAGCGGGGAATCTTAACCACTGGACTGCCAGGGAAGTCCCTAACCCCAGCTTTTATCCTCATCAACCATCAAGACCTGAAATGACAAGCTGCTACACGTTTTCTAGTTTGGTGTCTTATCAAATGTTTTCGATGTTTTCCTAAGACAGGACAAATGGTAACTCGCCCAGTCTTAGTTTGGATTTCTCTTCTGGTGAGGAAGAGGATCTTCTTTCTTCTGTTTAAGAATTGCTCGTGTTTCTTTTCCATGATTTTCTGTTCATCTACCTTTTCCCACTTTCCTGCGGTTACTGGTCATATGCTGTGTTTTTAAAATGAAGCATTGGCTACAAACACTGAAAGCTCCAGGGGTGACATCACATAAAATCTAATTTTCCAGCTTCTTTTGGAAGTGCCCTGGCCCGCACACTCGCATGGCAGAGAGTGACTGGAAGAGAGGCTGCTCTGTAGGCTACACCGTCCCCCACACACATTCTGATATGCCTGGGCCCATCACCTGTCACATTACCTGCCTGGCCCTGTGGGCATTTGTGGTGGCATCTCTTGGGATAATCCTTTCAAAGCACTCAGTCCAGGGCCTGGCCCTGCAGAAAATTCAAAACAGTTAGAGAGTAAAGAAATTTCAAAAACAGAGCTGGCCAGTCTCATCTTAGTGATTGATGGTGGTTATGGCACCAGTTAATAAACTAGAAGCACATCTGCTCAGTGATGATGTGCAGAGTTGGAGGGCAGAGAGTTCCAAAGAAAACACACTCAGATTGAGGAAAACCTCTGAATGAAGAGGCAAGTTGCAAATGATGCGGTTCAGGACACGCAGCCCTCAAATGCGGCACATTGGCACTCTGACTATTTTAAGCTGGGGGAGTTTGAAAACGGCAGAAGTAGGGAAATCACTCTGACCTCCTCCTTTCTTTGCCCTTCTTCCCTGAAGTAGGTCATAAAATCATCATGTGAGAGGTGTACGCACCCCACCTCCCATTCCCCCCCACCCCTGCCGTCCCCAACCCCTCACCCCAACCTGGAGGAAAAGAGCGTGGCCTCTGGGAAGACAATGGGAGGAAAAGAAGATTCCTAATCGCTCTGCTGTGAGTTTTACCTGCTCAGTCCCACTTGCAAAATCTAGGAGAATCTCCCACCTCAGGACCCTGTAGGGACTTCCCTGATGGTTCAGTGGCCAAGACTCTAAGCTCCCAATGCCGCGGGCCTAAGTTTGAACTAGGTCTCATATGCTGCAACTAAGAGTTCGCCTGCTACAACTAAGACCCAGAGCAGCCAAATAAATAAAAATTTTTTAAACCATGTAAAGTCTCTTTGGCAATATGAGGGAGTATTTACATGTTCCAGGGGTGAGGACCTAGGTCATTTGGGGGCCAAATTCAACCGACCACAAACCATGGTTCTTTTATTTATTTAACTTCATTAAATAATTTTTTTTCACAGGCATAATTCTCTTACAATTAATACTTGCTACAAAAAGGGCTTGAACATTATCTACAATTACACCACCATTCTGAGGCTGAATATCACAAGCATGACAGTGTACTCAGATCTCAAAAAATCTTTTCATACTTTCCAAATAGTCTTTTCTTTCAGCTATAAAGGTCAGTTACCTGAGCCAAACTTGTTCTTAATAAGTAGAATTTTTGTGTCCATTCAAAGAGTCTCTGCCATCTCTCTGGGCCTATTCATTTGCAGACAGGAATAGAAACTATGACCAGGGTTTTCACATCGTGCACTGACAGGCGATGCTTGCTCTTCTTAGGCTGTCCGGTTTCTCTAAGATACAAGGAGTGACTCTCGGCAGGGCCACGTGGATGAGGAAGTTCCGTGTGGAGGAGATCACATCCTCGCGCATCTTCTCTGCAGGGTCCAGCTTCGGATTCAGGCTCTTGATGCAAAACACTGTGGCTCGGCTTCACCCACGCTTCTATTTTCTTCTTTTTTGACTGTGCCTCAGTGCATGCAGGGTCTTAGTTCCCTGACCAGGGATCAAACCCTTGTGCCCTGCAGCAGTGGAAATGCAGAGTACCAACCATGGTTCTTTTTATTTCAAGAGTCGTCATCATCTGGACTTCCCTGATGGCTTAGCAGTGAGGATACCACCTACCGATGTAGGAGACATGGGTTCGATCCCTGGGTTGGGGAGATCTCCTAGAGAAGGAAATAGCAACCCTCTCCAGGATTCTTGCCTAGGAAAATCCCCTGGACAGAGAGGCCTGGTGGGTTACAGTCCACGGGGTCACAAAAAGTCAGACACGACTTAGTGACTAAACAAGAAGTCCTCATCCTAATAGATATTACACAGTAATGTTCTGTAGTGATGGCTCTTACATACCAGGTGCTGGGCTAAGTGCTTTAGGTATGTTATCTCATCTAATCCTTCCAGCAACCCTCGGAGGCAGGTACCACTGCTGTCCTGAAGATGCAGGTAGAGACAACAGAGGGAAGGGATGAGAAGAGCTCTGACCCCGGAGCCCACTACCGTCATCCTGGGCTGATTCACCCGAGAGCGTGAGAACCGCGGCTACCCCAGGCGCCCCCTTCCCTGGACAGAGGTTTCCTAGGGCTTCACACACTGAATTTTGTACCTTGTTCCTCATGCATTGGCCTCTTCACAAACTCCTCCTGCCATTATTTTATGAAGCTGGCCCACTCAGCAGGAGAAGCCCTGCTGAATCAGAGATCTAAGGGCTGCGGGGTCACCTGTCGGTGCCAGGTGCACGATGGGGAATCTCTGAAAGCCTCAGGCTCAGGTACGCCTACACAAGTCAGGCTTGCTGGGAATCACTGCATGTGACTTTCTCTAAGGCAGTGTTTGCCAAGTATCCAGTGTCTGTAATCGGGATCACCTTTGAAGATCCATGCTTAGGAGGAAAGACAGCCTGTAGTTTTTGTCAAGCTGGCCAGCTGAGCCACCAGGAGACCACGGGTTGCCAGAGGATTGCTGGTGCAGGAGAAGAGATTTTGAAAAGAAATGTATGACTACAGCCTTCGCAAGCAATACTTCCCTGGGGCGAAGAAGCAGAAGAGCAGGACTTACATGATTGATGGCACATGGGCTGGTAGGGGGTTGCCTTATGACTTCCATGAAAAAAATATGTATTTATTAACAATTGTAATGTTTTGGGGAAAACACTGAAAACTCATACAAAGCATGCCAAACTATAAGGTCTTCATTTCATCATTGATGAAAATGAGGCTGATGAGAGAGAGAATGTTGATTAAAAGGGGGTTTGGGGAAAGCTGAGATTTATCTGTCAAACAGAGATCCAAGTTCGAAGTTTATTTTTCTCTTCCTCTTTCTCTCCAGGTTGATAAAACACCTCTGCTGCATGAAGTTATTCAGGGATCTTGGTTCCTCCTAGGTGCTGGTCTTGTCTTTGTGGTCAGATGGCTTATCACAACTACCATACCACACAAGACCATGCCTGGCTGCATGGGAGGATGGGAAATGTAGGTTTTCTATCTGCAGGATCTTATGCCCAATAAGATGCTATTCCCATGGTATTAGTTAGCCATTGTTGTATAACAAATCACTCCCCTACAACACTTATGCGTGCGTACTGTCACTTCAGTCGTGTCCGACTCTTTGCAACCCTGTGGACAGTAGCCCACCAGGCTCCTCTCTGTCCACGGGATTCTCCAGGCAAGAACACTGGAGTGGGTTGCCATGCCCTCCTCCAGGGCATCTTCCCGACCCAGGAATTGAAGCTGAGTCTCTTTTGTCTCCTGCACTGGCAGATGGGTTCTTTACCACCAGAGCCATCTGTGAAGACCCCTAAACACTTAGTGATTTCAAACAATGAACACTTTTTATCTTATGTTGTCGAAGGTCAGGAATCAGTCCCTCTGGGTCAAAGTCTCTTCCCAAACTACAAGTAAGGTGTTGGCCAAGGCTATAGTCATTTCAAAGCAACAGGGGAAAGACAGTTTTTCAAGATTTCTGGCATGCTTGTTGGCAGGTCCCAGGTCCTCACTGGTTATCAGTCAGTTCCTTGCCATCCGGGCCTCTCTGCAGGGTGGCTCAGAGTGTGGCTTCCCTCTGAGCGTGAGAGTGAGTGAGAGAGACTTCACTGGTGGTCTGGTGACTAAAAATCTCCTGCCAATGCAGGAGACACGGGTTTGATCCCTAGTCTGGAAGGATCACTCATGCCATGGAACAACTAAGCCTGTGTGCCGCAATTACTGAGCTCACACAAATACTGAGGCCTGGAAACCTAGAACCCATGCTCTGCAACGGGAGAAACTGCCATGAGGAGCTTGCATACGGCAACTAGAGAGTAGCCTCTGCTCTCTGCAAGCAGAGAAAGCCTGCATGTGCAGCAGTGAAGACCCACCGAAGCCAAAAGTAAAAATTAATTAATTAGAAAGAAAGAAAGCAAGTGAGAGAGGCAGAGAGGGCAAGCAAGAGAAAAGTCACAGCCCTTTTGTAGCCTGATCTCAGAAGTGACATCTCACTACTTTGGCCATTTTCTGTTTGTTCGAAGTGAGCCGCTTACATCCAGTGCACACGCCCAGAGGAGGGGGACTGTGCAGAGGATAAACACGCGGAGCTGGGGGTCACTGGAGGTCAGCTCAGGGGCTTCCTGTGGACCAAAGGGAGGTGGATTGGGGGACAAAGTAGCTGTGTCTTGCACCGTTTCTCTAAGTGAAAATTAGTAACTTACACCAGCGAGGGCCCGTGTAGCAGGAAATGGCAACCCACTCCCAGTATTCTTGCCCTGGAAATCCCATGGACAGAAGAGCCTGGTGGGCTACAGTCTATGGGGTCACAGAGTCAGACACGACCTAGCAACGAAAACAACAACAACCAGTGAGGTGGGGTGGCTTCCTACCAGCAGAGGACAGAGGGTCCAGAAGTGTTCTGATGTCACTGGGAAGACGTTTGTGGATGGAAAAGATCAATTACTTCATGTTTTAAGTTAATCTTCAATACATTAACGCTACCAATGAACAATATAGTCCTCCTTAGCTTCAAACTTTTACTTCCAAATATTACTCTATTTATAAATGCATTAAACTTCATTTTTTATTTATTTAAACTTTTTTTTTTGGAGTATAGTTGATTTACAATGTTGTGTTAGTTTCAGGTATACAGCAAAGTGAATCAGTTATACATATACATATACATATATACATATACATATACATATACATATATCCACTCTTGTTTTCCCACATAGGTATTTACAGAGTATTGAATAGAGGTCCCTGGGCTCTACAGTAGGTCTTTATTTAAATCCAATCATTTTAACGGGCACTTTGAGGGAGGTCTTTGATTAATGTTCAATCAAGTCCAGTTACAACAGCTTCACATCCTATTTAGAATTTGAGTTAATTAAATTTCCTTAAGTGCTCTGCTTTCACACATTTTAACGCATCTCAATTTTCTTTGACCACTCAACAGAAGCTTCTAAAAAGCACAACCTCCCCAGGTTCTTAACTCATATAATAAATTACAAGCATATCAAGATCTTTTAAATATTCTAGTACCATTTACTCACTTTGAAAACTGCCCTTTCACATTTCAGTGAAAAATTACAAGTCTAAAATAATGAATTACTCAATAATACATGTTACGTTGGAAGACTGACATTTACAGGACACGTTTGTCCCATTTTTATGCCAAATTCTCTAAAACATTTCACATATATTAAATACTGAATATCCCAGATGATTCTTAATCATAACATGAAAGTATTAATTCTGTGGGTTCCATTGGCCTTCTGTATGTAATTGTAAGCCTTCTTACAACCGGGCATTAAAAAACATTCTTAAGGAAAATTTTATTAGTGTGGTGAGATTGATTTGTAGCCAGAAATTTGGGGCTGGAACAAGAACAAGAGCTCTGACTTATTGGTTATGAAAAAATCCACAGGGTCCTTTTCAAATAGTTACCAAAACAAAGCGGCTTCACAGGCTCCCAAGTTCTGGTCCCCTGGCTTGTGTCCCAGGTCAGGGTGTACTGTTCCCTCGCATGAGTACCAGTTCACAGCCAGTGAAATCAGAGGAAGTCTGCAAGGCTACCCAGGGTTGCTTACAGCTTGGATTGGCATCAGCTGCTCTGTCTACTGCCCAGCATTCTTTCCTGAGTCTTGCTGTCAGGCCTGGCCACAGCCCCTGGAGGGAGTTAAATGATGTCCAGTGTGTTAATGGAATCACTCAGCATCCCTTTTCCTGGCTCCGCTCTTGGCCAGGCTGAAGTCAGGGTTATGACGCAGAGATGAACAAGGATGTCTTAAGTTTCCCCAGGGATCGGGGATCAGGAATTTGGAGACTATCTCTGGGATAGATCAACTGTCCTGTCTATAGGATGGGAATGTGGGGAGGATGCAACCAACCTGGAATTATCCAGCCTGGGTGTGGAGGGAGCAGCTGGACTCAGATTCTTTTTTCTATGTGTTCTTTTTTTCTTTTTTTTCTGGTCATGCCACGCGGCTTGCAGAATCTTAACTCTGGGACCAGGGACTGAGTCTGGGTGATGGCCAGTGAAAGTGCTGAGTCCTAACCACCGGACTGCCAAGGAATTCTCTGGGCTCAAATTGGAGGGGGATGCAAAGGGCCAACAGGGAGGAAAATCAGAGAACAGGCTTTTGTGGGGGATGAGGGTGGAGGGGGACAGTGGAAGGATGCTGGCCAAGCAACCTCACAGCCCAGCCCTGCTCCTTCCACCCTCACTGAGTAGGGGTGAGGGGGTGGTTCAGTCAGCCCAGACATGAGCACCTCCAGCATGCAGCACCCACTATGTGCGGAGTGCCTTCCTGGATCTTGCTGTCTCCAAACTAGATGAATCATAATCAAGGTAAGAGGCAATCCTGCACAGGACTAGAGCAAGGTGGTGGCAGAGGTGGGGTTGACTCTGCATATATATATTTTAAAATTAATCATCTCAAGTGTGTTTTAGATGGTTGTTGTTCCGTCGCTAAGTCGTGTCTGACCCTTTGTGACCCCATGTAATGTAGCACACCAGGCTTATCTGTCCTTCACTATTCCCCAGAGTTTGCTCAGACTCATGTCCATTGAGTTGGTCATGCTATCCAACCATCTCATCCTCTGTCGTCCCCTTCTCCTCCTACCCTCAATCTTTTCCAGCATCAGGATCTATTCTAATGGGTCGGCTCATCACATCAGGTGGCCAAAGTAATGGAGCTTCAGCTTCAGCATTAGTTCTTCCAGTGAATATTCAGGGTTGATTTCCTGTAGAATTGACTGGTTTGATCTCCTTGCTGTCCAAAGAACTCTCAGGAGTCTTCTCCAGTACCACAGTTCGAAAACATCAATTTAAATGGTAATAAATAATTAAATGTATGTATTTATTACTATTATTAAAAATTTTATTGGAGTATACTTGCTTTACAAAATAATACTAGTTTCTACTCTACTCTACATGTATTTTGAAGGGAAGAAACAGGATTTTCTGTTGGGCTGGGTGGAGAGACAAGAGAGAGAGGAATCCAGAACGAGGCCAGGGTCTCTGATTTGAGTGTCTAGTTAAACAAAAGGAACTTTTCCTGAGAATGGCCTGAGCAAAAGGTTTAGAGGGGCCTGATATTAATTCTTTTCAAGCATGTGCTGTGGACTTCAAGGCACAATGTCCTTCCAAATGTTGTAACCACAATCTGAGCATGAAATACATTTTCCATAGCAATCAGTACACAGAATTTCTTGCAGCTATTTACCCTTACTATATGCCAAGTCAAACATGACTTGGTGACTGAACAACAACAAATATGTTGTGTACTCTGGAAAAATCAATTTTTAATTGTATTCCATTTAAAAACAAAGTGCTAATTATGACTTGTCAGTAAGTCATGCCCAATTTGTAAACCACTATTCTGGGTTCTACCTCTTTGAAACTTGTGTTGGGCTTATTACCGCCCTGGAGAAGTCGGGGAGCTCGGGCTGGGCTGACCACGGGGCAGTCAGAGATGGCTCAGGTGACTGGAGCGGGGGAGATGCTGATGACTGGGGAGACCACGGGGAGGTGGGACCCCTGGGGATCCCTCCAGGGATGGCTATGCTGGGTTAGGGAAAAGTTCAAGTCTGCTGACCCAGCATGGAAAACTGGCAGGGACAGGCACTGAGGGCAGCCAGGGTATTCGAGCACGGAGCAGGGGCAAATAGGCTGCTGGGTGGCCTCTACTCGTGCAGAGGATGGCCGGGATCTGAGGCACCGTGGAAATGCCACCTGCGGGAGAACAGCCCCTCCGATCCAGCTTCTGGGACCACTCTGCTGCTTGCTGACAGTGAGTGCCTGCCCCCTGCTCTCACCATCCCCAGGGTGGGTGCAGTAATTTAATTATGTCCCCAAGGAGCCTGGCTGTCTCTCCTTCCCCCTCACCGTCCTCAGTACATTGGCTTTTATCCTTCAAGGTGGTGGCCTCAGTTGCAGGTGCTATAACTACGCACGGAGGCAGGAAGGAATGGGAATGGAGGGCATCCCCTGCAGAGAACGGGGCCACATGGCCACCTTCCTGCAGGAGCCAGCATCCAACAAAGAGAAATATGTCTGCCTCCTGAGGCTGGCCCGTGGCTGCATCTAAAAAAATATCGTGGGGACTTTCCTGGTGGTCCAGGGGGCTAAGATCCTGCTCTCCCAGTGCAGGGGGCCCAGGTTCCATCCCTGGTTGGGAAACTAGATCCCACAGGGTGCAACTAAGAGTTCTTATGCCCCAACTAAAGATCCTGCATACTGCTACAAAGATCGAAGATCTTCCAAGCCACAACTGAGACCAGGTGCAGTCAAAGAAATAAAAATAAGTATTTTTAAAAATTGCAGTTCTGGGCTTCCCTGGTGGTTCACTGGTTAAAAGTATCTGCCTTGCAATACAGGGGGCATCAGTTTGATCCCTGATCTAGGAAAATCCCACGTGCAGAAAAATCCCAGTAAGCCGACAAGCAGCAACTAGGGAAACCTGCACACCCCAGAGCCCAGGCTGCACAACAAGAGAAGTCACTGCGGTGAAAAGCCCGTGCACGGTGCCTAGAGAGTAGACCCTATTCGCCGTGACTAGAGAAAGCCGGAGCACAGCAACAAAGACCCAGCGCAGCCAAAAATAAATAAATAAATAATAAAAATTATGTATACAGTGTGTGTGTGCGGTTCTGTTAGCGAGGAAAGGGGATGATTGGCAAATAACAAGGCTGCCACAGCAGGACTAAGATGACATCTGCATTTTCTAATAGCAGCCCAGTCATTGCTGAGCACTGGAGCGAGGCCTCAGAAGCACCCTGTGTGTCCCTTTGATTATGGGAGGTGGTGAGGAAGTCTTGAGAAGGAGCAGAAGAGAGAAGGGGGCTTGGCAGTCAATATTCACCAACCTGGGTGGAATATTTTAATATTTAAACAATCCATTTGACTAACAGAGGTAGGTCGTGTCTGACTGCATGTGACCCCATGAACTGTAGCCCACCAGGCTCCTCTGTCCATGGGATTCCCCAGGCAAGAATACTGGAGTGGGTGGCAATTCTCTTCTCCAGGGGATCCTTCCGATCCAGGGATCGAACCCAGGTCTCCTGCATTGCAGATGGATTCTTCATCCACTGAGCTATGAGGGAAATCCCTGGGGATGCTCAAGAAAGCAGAACAGAGTCTTGCACATAAGGAAACAGGCTCGGAGACAGGAACTTATTCAAGATGGCTGAGAGGTGTTAAAGTAGCTTCTAAGCACTAAGGGTGTGCCTCTAATTACATATAATAACAACATAATGATACTAATTACAATCATCTGACAGCTGTCCCTCTATACCAGGCCTTATTCCAAGCATAACACACATGTTAACCACAGTTTAACATGCAGGTGCCTGCTGTTATGTGGGTAGATATGGTACATAGTGAAGATATACCAGGTAAATACTGTTATTGGCAATGTTATGTAGAGGAGGAAGTTCTTGGAAGTTAAGTGGTTCACCCAGGACAATGGTTCTCAACTGGGGTGACTTCGTCCTCCCAGGAGACATTTGGCAGTATTTGAAGGCACTTTGGGGCTTCCCAGGTGGCGCTCGTGGTGAAAAACCTGCCTGTCAAAGCAGGAGACATGAGAGATGTGGGTTTGATCCCGGGGCGGCAAGATCCCCTGGAAGAGGGCATGGCAACCCACTCCAGTATTCTTGCCTGGAGAATCCCATGGACCGAGGAACCTGGCGGGCTATAGTCCATGGGGTTGAAAAAAGTCGGGCACAACTGAAGTGACTTAGCCTACACACATAGCAAAAATAATTGTTTATAGAGATACTAAAACAGTTTAAATTTCAATCCTTCTGTTAGTGACAAAAACAAGGGAGTGTCGCACAAATTTTGATTTGGCTGCACTGGTCTTAATTGTGGCCCGTGGGCGTCTCTAGCTTTTGTGGCCCACGGGGGTGGCCTGTGGGATCTTAGTTCTGCTACTAGGGATTGAATCCATGTCCTCTGCATTGGAAGGCGAATTCTTCACCACAGGACCACCGGGGAAGTCCCCCTCCTCCCCTCTGCCGCTCCCCTACACCATCCCCACTACACACACTTGTTTTTGCTGTTTTCCTTGACCCAGAAGGGTTCTTTAGTATACACTACAAGCCTATGGTATTGTCAGGCGAGTGTATTCTCCTCGGTTCTGTCTCATCACAATAAAGATTTGGAGTGACGGGCGTTAAAGCCCTTGGTGCCTCACAGCTCTCGGGTCTTGGACAGACCGTGTTATAGCTGTTAGACAATTCAGTGTTACAGCTCCGTGTTACAGCTCTATTTTATTTAGAAAATAGCAGGAGAATCCATCCTCGAGGTGTGAGGGCATGCTGACCCAAGGACACGCAGAGAAGAGAGTGGGGGAGCGCGCTAGCGCGCCGAAGAGAGAGGAAGAGAGAGAGAGAGAGAGAGAGAGAGCCCTTTGGCTCCGCTTTTTCATGTTTCCTTCCCCCTGGGCCTACCCTGTGCAAATTGGGCTCAGCCAGGAGTGTTGTTTGTTTGACCTGAGGTCCTCACTCTCGTCCTCCGACCTTCCTTTGACTTTCCTTTGTTCTATTTTCTCGGGCTCTTCCCTTCCTTGTCTTTTAGCCACCATATTTTGGATTCCTGTTTCCTATTCTAACTGCCTAACGGTATTTTATTGTTCTGTGCCCTTTCAGGAGATGGTCAGTTCATTGAAGCCACAAGAGGAGACAGAGGAGAGGCTCAGGAAAAGCAAGTTTATTGTACTCACAGGTCCTAGAAGCCGGAGGTGTGTCACACAGGGCCGCTTGGGAAGGACACCGTGTGGTCAAGGGATCGGAGATAGGACCCAGGGAAAGGCTTAGATCATGACCTTTACTGGAGTTTCCTCAGGAAAGACGGGCTCCCCTGATGGCTCAGCAGGTAAAGAATCCGCCTGCAATGCAGGAGACACAAGAAACACAGGTTTGATCCTTGGGTAGGAGGATCCCCTGGGGGAGGAAATGGCAACCCATACCAGGATCCTTGCCTGGAAAATCCCATGGAACCAGAGGAGTTGCAGATTGCATGAGGTTGCAGAGTGAAACACAAGACTGAGTGACTAAGAACACAGTAAAGGCAGGGCTTAGTTTCATTGAGTTAGACAAGGCTGTGGTCCGTGCGATTAGACTGACTAGTTTTCTGTGATTGCGGTTTCAGTGTGTCTGCCTTCAGATGCCTCTCGCAACACCTACCGTCTTATTTGGGTTTCTCTTACCTTGGACGTGGGGTTTCTCTTCATGGCTGCTCCAGCAAAGTGCAGCCGCTGCTCCTTACCTTGGACCAGGGGTATCTCCTCATGGCCGCTCCTCCTGACCTTGAACGTGGTGTAGCTCCTCTCAGCCCTCCTGCGCCCGCACAGCCACCACTCCTTGGATGGAAGAAAGCCTTCCTCAGCAATCAATGCAAAGAAATAAAGGAAAACAACAGAATGGGAAAAACTAGAGATCTCTTCAAGAAAATTAGAGATACCAAGGGAACATTTCATGCAAAGATGGGCTCGATAAAGGACAGAAATGGTATGGACCTAGCAGAAACAGAAGATATTAAGAAGAGGTGGTAAGAATACACAGAAGAACGATACAAAAAAGATCTTCACAACCCACATAATCACAATGGTGTGATCACTCACCTAGAGCCAGACATCCTGGAATGTGAAGTCAAGTGGGCCTTAGAAAGCATCACTACAAACAAAGCTAGTGGAGGTGATGGAATTCCAGTTGAGTTCTTTCAAATCCTGAAAGATGATGCTGTGAAAGTGCCAGTAAATTTGGAAAACTCAGCAGTGGCCACAGGACTGGAAAAGGTCAGTTTTCATCCCAATCCCAAAGAAAGGCAATGCCAAAGAATGCTCAAACTACCATACAATTGCACTCATCTAACATGCTAGTAAAGTAATGCTCAAAATTCTCCAAGCCAGGCTTCAGCAATACGTGAACCGTGAACTTCCAGATGTTCAAGTTGGTTTTAGAAAAGGCAGAGGAACCAGAGATCAAATTGCTAACATCTGCTGGATCATGGAAAAAGCAAGAGAGTGCCAGAAAACATCTATTTCTGCTTTCTTGACTATGCCAAAGCCTTTGACTGTGTGGATCACAATAAACTGTGGAAAATTCTGAAAGAGATGGGAATACCAGACCACCTGACCTGCCTCTGGAGAAACCTGTATGCAGGTCAGGAAGCAACAGTTAGAACTGGACATGGAACAACAGACTGGTTCCAAATAGGAAAAGGAGGACGTCAAGGCTGTATATTGTCACTCTGCTTATTTAACTTATATGCAGAGTACATCATGAGAAACGCTGGGCTGGAAGAAGCACAAGCTGGAATCAAGATTGCCGGGAGAAATATCAAGAACCTCAGATATGCAGATGACATCACCCTTATGGCAGAAAGTGAGGAGGAACAAAAAAGCCTCTTGTTGAAAGTGAAAGTGGAGAGTAAAAAGTTGGCTTAAAGCTCAACATTCAGAAAACGAAGATCATGGCATCCGGTCCCATCACTTCATGGGAAATAGATGGGGAAACAGTAGAAACAGTGTCAGACTTTATTTTTGGGGCCTCCAAAATCACTGCAGATGGTGATTGCAGCCATGAAATTAAAAGACGCTTACTCCTTAGAAGAAAAGTTATGACCAACCTAGATAGCATATTGAAAAGCAGAGATATTACCTTGCCAACATAGGTCCGTCTAGTCAAGGCTATGGTTTTTCCAGTGGTCATGTATGGATGTGAGAGTCGGGCTGTGAAGAAAGCTGAGCGCCGAAGAATTGACGCTTTTGAACTGCGGTGTTGGAGAAGACTCTTAAGAGTCCTTGGACTGCAAGGAGATCCAACCAGTCCATTCTAAAGGACATCAGTCCTGGGTGTTCTTTGGAAGGACTTATGCTGAAGCTGAAACTCCAATATTTTGGCCACCTAATTCGAAGAGTTGACTCATTGGAAAAGACTCTGATGCTGGGAGGGATTAGGGGCAGGAGGAGAAGGGGATGACAGAGGATGAGATGGCTGGATGGCATCACCGACTCGATGGACATGAGTTTGAGTGAACTCCGGGAGATGGTGATGGGGGGCCTGGGGTGCTGCAGTTCATGGGGTCGCAAAGAGTTGGACACGACTGAGCGACTGAACTGAACTGAAAGGCAGGGCAGGGTAAATAGTTTGGAATGGGCCATCAACATGATTTGACCTGGGTTTGATTCCTGGGTGGGGAAGATCCCCTGGAGGAGGGCATGGCAACCCACTCCAGTATTCTTGCCTGGAGATCTCATGGACAGAGGAGTCTGGTGGGCTACAGTCCATGGGGTCGCAAAGAGTCGGATATGACTGAGTGACCAAGCACAGCAGAGCCTGCTGCGGCACCCCCTTGCCCAGCAAAGCGGTAAAGCTGTTCTCTTCTGTGTGTGCTGAGCTTATATATATAAAACAAAATTGAGGCAGTTTTGGTGAAGTGGATGAACCTAGAATCTGTATATAGAGTGAAGTACATTAGAAAGAGAAAAGCAAGTATTGTATAGTGATGCATATATATATATATATATATATCAACAGTATCTAGAAAAATGGTATTGATGAACCTATTTGCAGAGAAGGAGTGGAGATGCAGATAGAACGGAATTGTGCACACAGTAGGGGAAGGAAAGAGTGGGACGAATGGAAAAAATAACATTGACATATATACACAGCCATGTGTAACATGGATAGCTGGTGAGAAGCTGCTGTATACCACAGGGAGCCCAGCCTGGCGCTCTGTGATGACCTAGAGGGGTGGGATGGGGGAGGAGAGGGAGGCTCAAGAGGGAGGAGATATATGCATAATTATGGCTGATTTGCATTGTTGTATGGCGGAAACCAACACAACATTGTAAAGCAATTTTCCTCTAATTAAAAAAAAATGAAACAAAATAATAAAATATACGTTAAAAATATAAAGAGAAGGGTGTGAATTGAGGACTGGCCCTAAGTTGAAACTGTTTCTGGGTAATAGAAAGTGACATGGAGGGGTTTCCGGGTGGGAGGGGCCGGGAATGGGGGCGGCGCAGGGGAGGTTTCGAGGGCCGGCGGGGAGCTCGGAAAGCGAGATCCCGCCTCGACCGGTTCTGATCCCCCTGCGCGCCCCTCTGTCCCAGGCCAGGCAGCCATGGCTGTGGAAGGAGGAATGAAATGTGTCAAGTTCCTGCTCTACGTTCTCCTGCTGGCCTTCTGCGCCTGTGCAGTGGGACTGATTGCTGTGGGCGTAGCGACCCAGCTTGTCCTGAATCAGACTATGACCCGTGGGGCCACCCCTAGTTTCCTGTTGCCTGTGGTCATTATCGCAGTGGGGGCCTTCCTCTTCCGGCCACCCCTAGTTTCCTGTTGCCTGTGGTCATTATCGCAGTGGGGGCCTTCCTCTTCCTGGTGGCCTTTGTGGGCTGCTGTGGAGCCTGCAAGGAGAACTACTGTCTTATGATCACGTTTGCCATCTTCTTGTCCCTTATCATGCTAGTTGAAGTGGCTGCAGCCATTGCTGGCTATGAGTTTAGAGACAAGGTGAGATCAGAATTTAATAAGGACTTCCGGCAGCAGATGAAGAATTATCCAAAAGCCAACGAGACGGCATCGATCCTGGACAAGATGCAGAAAGATTTTAAGTGCTGCGGGGCGGCTAACTACACAGACTGGGAGAAGATCCCGACCATGGCCAGTCGAGTCCCTGACTCCTGCTGCGTCAACATCACTAATAACTGTGGGGTTCATTTTGTCGTGAAGGACATCCATACTGAGGGCTGTGTGGAGAAGATTGCGGCCTGGCTGAGGAAGAATGTGCTGGTGGTGGCTGCGGCAGCCCTGGGCATTGCCTTTGTGGAGATCCTGGGTATTGTCTTAGCATGCTGCCTTGTGAAGAGCATCCGAAGTGGCTATGAGGTGATGTAGGGGGTCTGTCTCTTCAGCCCCCTCATCCAGGGGAGTGGGGTAATATACTCCAGGTTTTTCAATTAAACGGATTATTTTTTCAGACAAAAAAAAAAAAAAAAAAGAAAGTGACATGGAAATAACAATACTCTTCTCTCTACATTTGCTTGTATACAGAATTCTCCAAACAAAGTTTTAAAACCCTGTCAGCAAAGATGTCTTCTAAAAGTGGTTACATCTGAAAGTGAAGGGAAATTGCATTGGAGGATGCTTCATATTTGTCTGTGACATAGTATTCCTACACACACATACAGAAAATGAGAAATTCAGATATGCAAAGTGAGTAAGTACAGAAGTAACTTCTCTCCACTGCTCACCACTGTGGTAAGCCTGTAGTGCTTTGGTTCATATTCTTGTTATGAATAGCTCCATCCAAAAGTGAAGTGAAGTGGCTCAGTCATGTCCAACTCTTTGCGGCGCCTTGGACTGTAGCCTATCAGGCTCCTCCATCCATGGAATTTTCCAGGCGAGAGTACTGGAGTTGGTTGCCATTTCCTTCTTCAGGATATGCAGAAGGTAATCCATAATACAAATACAAGGAAATGTATTTAAATAAGCATGTGTATAAGTTTAATTGAGGCTTTCCAGGTGGCACTAGTGGTAAAGAACCCACGTGCCAATGCAGGAGACCTAAGAGATGCTAGTTTGGTGCCTGGGTTGGGAAGATCCCCTGGAGGAGGGCATGGCAACCCACTCCAGTATTCTTGCCTGGAGAATCTCATGAAAAGAGAAGCCTGGCGGGCTACAGTCCATGGGGTCACACAGAGTTGGACATGACTGAAATGACTTAGCACTCACATACACACATATTAAATTTGGCATATAGATACACACACCTACAAATATGCATATAGGTATAACAACACTTAGGAGTATATACGTGAAAGTTAAATAATATGTTTATTTTTCAGGCAATGGTTTCCATCTTTCCCTTCCTGTAAACTCCTGTCTCATATTCCTTCTATCCAAAGTCCTCGGGTGGAACCAAAAATATCCTCCAGAGTTGAGTCTGAACCAGTATCTATTCCAAGACCACACACTGCATGTGGTCCTGACTCTCGGATCTGTTTCAACCTGTCAATTCCCCTTTGGATGAAACTGACCAAACACCCTCCCCTCGGGGTGTTTCCCAGATTCTACTGCAGGTGGGGGGACACTTCAGGGTGGACACATCAAAGGCAGCAGCAGCTTCATCTGCTTTCCACCTGGAGACCTGGAGCTCCTTAGGGATCCTGCAGCAGGGAGGGGGCAGCCATGACCCCTGGACTGGGGTGGGGACAGCCAGATCCTGCCATTGCAAGGTTCTCTCTTATCCTTGTGACCAGAATGTCACAAATGTGGTGTCACTGTGACACTGTGCCCATATCCACTACCTGCCTAAGGCTTCTAACCCTGGTAGATAACCTGTGACACCATGATTTCGTTCAGTTCAGTTCAGTCGCTCAGTCGTGTCCGACTCTACGACCCCATGAATCGCAGCATGCCAGGCCTCCCTGTCCATCACCAACTCCCGGAGTTCACTCAAACTCATGTCCATCGAGCCGGTGATGCCATCCAGCCATCTCATCCTCTGTCGTCCCTTTCTCCTCCTGTCCCCAATCCCTCCCAGCATCAGAGTCTTTCCCAGTGAGTCAACTCTTCGCAGGGAGGTGGCCAAAGTATTGGAGTTTCAGCTTTAGCATCTGTCAGGACTTGGGAAATAAGGCTCTGACTCCTCCATTCTCTCCACTGGAGAACACCTTCTCTAGATGTTTCCTTCTGTAGTTTTTACTCAACTGAAACAGCTCCTTACTCTGAATCCAGTAGTCACCCAGGCTGTAACATTGTATTGCTATTAAAAACCACTGAGACACTTTGCACAAGACCAAAGAAGCCTCTGCAGCAGAACCAGAAGGAAACAAGGGCGCAGGGCACAGGGGCTGAACCAGAGGGCCTAGCGTGGGGGAGGGTGAGGAGCCCTCTCACCATCTGTCTGTCTTCACCCGTGCGTCTCCACTTACTAGAACAGTGCCTGCCTTAGAGCAGTGGCAACCAGTAAATCTGATGTACGAATGTTCTTCCTGTAGCTTCCAGAACCTGACGACAGGGCCCATTAGAAACTTCAACTGGATTCATGAGATCCCCAGAGGCCAGGAGCTGCAAGTCCCTAATACTGAGATGGCTCGGCCAAGGGTCCCAGAGCCTGAAAGGCATGATCGGGTAGTGCCTGACGGACCCGCACGGTCATGCTCGAGTGTAATGGATAGTTTCCATGCTGCTCATGTGAGAACTCAAAGTCCCGGATCCAGTGTTCAAAAGACACAAAGCGGACACCTTTCTTGAGGTTGGAGAACACGTGGTTGACCTGTAGACAGAAAAAGAGATTAAGTCCCACTGTGCCTTCCCCTCAAAAGCTGAGTTGGGGGCCTTCTGGCAGGCGGTATTACCTATAGATGGCTGCAACAGGGTCTCTGCTTCCACACATCCTTCTAGAATCATGCCACTCCTCACCCAGGGGTGGGGTCTAATTCCCACCCACCTTGAATCTGGGTGGGTTTCATTGTAACCAAGAGTGTGGTAGGAGTGATGCTGAGTGACTTTCTCCAAGTGACTTCCACAGCAGGATCACAGAGGCAATGCAGCTTCTGCTGGTTTCTCCAGCAGCCTCATGGAGCCCTGAGCCACCAGGAAGCAGCTGCCTGCCCCAAAGCCGCCACGCTGTGGGGAAGCCCCAACTAGACCATGCAGGGGGATCCCATGGCCAAGCTCTGAGACTAAACCAAGAGCTGCTTGGCCAGCCACCAGTTGCTGTGTACACACTCACAGCCCACCCTGCCCTTTAGCTCCAGCCAGTGTCTGAATAAGACCAGAGCCAGAAACTCCTAGCAAAATCGTCCTCATAGAAACTATGAGAGGAGATAAAATGACTGCTGTTGATATTAAGCGACTAAATTCCGGGGCAATTTGTTAATGCAGCCATAGGTCATCATAGGTTCCCCTGTCCTTTCCCATAGCCCTCTCAGAGACTCACCTCAAAGAAGACATCGTTGCCCAACTGATTGCTGGGAAAAGGCAAAGGAGAGAAGTGATGCAGGACGGCCTGGTTGGCATCTAAAAGTTGGACAATTAGCCGGTATAAACAGTCAGCGTCTCGGTCATCGAACCACCTATGGCAGAAGGGAGACTGTGAAGCCGGAACTAATCACCCCATCTCTTTGGGGGTTTGCCTGCCTTCACCTGAAAGGGCTTGCCATGCATACGAGTACCAAATGTTGTCATGGGAACTGGCACGTCAGTGTCATGGGGGAGCCTGACCCCACTGCATATCTAACTGAATCCATCTGCACTAAACACGCTCCCCAGCTGGTCTGCACATTCATTTCAGGAGGAATGACCTAGAATCCCAGGCTTAAAGGTGCATGTGCATGCTAAGTCGCTCAGTTGTGTCCGGCTCTTTGTGACCCTGTAGGCTGTAGCCCTCCAGGCTCCTCCGCCCATGGGATTCTCCACACAAGAACACAGGAGTGGGTTGCCATGCCCTCCTCCAGGGGACCATCCTGACCCAGGGATCAAACCCATGTCTCATATCTCCTGCATTGGCAGACAGGTTCTTTACCACTGGTGCCATCTGGGAAGCCTCAGGGTACCTCCTTCATTGTCTTATTTCTCATCCTATAATATATTTCAGTGGTGGCCAAGATGTCATTTCCAATGTATACAATGGTGATGTTTTAAGGTACAATTTTTTTTATCAGTCGTGTAACAGGATCCAGGGGCACCTAAACACAGTGGTGATGGGCTATCCAGCAACATTCAAAGAAACGACCTCCAAATAGACAGCTATGTTATGATGTGAGAAATTAAAATTTAAAGAATTAAGAGTAATAGGCTGTACAAACACACAAACAACTCTTTCACAGAGACCTCATATCACTCCACTTATTAGAAACAGATGTCCATTCTACTTCTTCCCGTAGTATTTTGTCCTAATTCTGTATTAATATATTTTTGTGTTCTTCTGGACTGCAAGGAGGTCCAACCAGTCCATTCTGAAGGAGATCAGCCCTGGGATTTCTTTGGAAGGAATAATGCTAAAGCTGAAACTCCAGTATTTTGGCCACCTCATGCGAAGAGTTGACTCATTGGAAAAGACTCTGATGCTGGGAGGGATTGGGGGCAGGAGGAGAAGGGGACGAGAGGATGAGATGGCTGGATGGCATTACTGACTTGATGGATGTGAGTCTGAGTGAACTCCAGGAGTTGGTGATGGACAGGGAGGCCTGGCGTGCTGCGATTCATGGGGTCGCAAAGAGTCAGACACGACTGAGCGACGGAACTGAACTGACTTACCTTTCACACTGTTCTGTGTCAGCCACACACACACACACACACACACACACACACACACACAAATGGCCTGTCAATATGAAATGGTTGGGGCTGACCTCATCCTCCGTTATAGTCACATAATGGAGGCCAGTCACTCCAGATCAACCATGTGACTCAGGATGAAGTATGGAGTATGAATTGACCTGGAGGTTAACATGATAAAACCCTAGTAAAAACTTGGGTGAGGGCTTTCCTGGTGGCTCCATGTGTAAGGAACCAGCCTGCCAATGCAGGAGACAGGGGCTTGCCCCCTGATCCAGGAAAAGCCCACACGCCACAGAGGAACTAAGCCCATGCACCACCGCTACTGAGCCTGAGCTCTAGACCCCGTGCCCTGCAACGAGAGAAAGCTGCCACAGTGAGAAGCCTGCACGCTGCGGCTAGAGAGCAGCCCCTGCTCGCCACAGCTAGGTAAGTCTCAGCGGCAAAGACTGGGCACACCCTAAATAATACAGTAAAATAAGGACTCGGGGACTTCCCTGGTGGTCCACTGGCTAAGACTCTGGATTCTTCAGTGGGGGCGGGCGGGTTTGATCCCTGGTCAGGGAACTAGATCTTACACGCCAGCCCCTCGTGCTGGAATTAAGACCCAGCACAGTAAAGCAAATAAATATTTTTTAAAAACTCACTCTTCTGTACAGCTTTTTCTCCACTGAAACAACTGGCTGATATATAACCCTGTCTTCTGAAGATAAGGAAATGGAGGCACACTGTGACTTGTCCAAGGCCACAAAGCCAGGAAACTGGGATTTGAGTGCTAGAGGTCTGGTTCCAGAATCTGACCTCTTAGACAACTCTTCTATCTTGTCCCCTCCTGAACCAAGGAGCATCTCATTCACAGACAAGACTTAGGTGGACCCAAGCCCTCTGCTAGAATCCAACCAGGCATCTTCCAATCCAGGTCCCTTTGGGGGCTGAGAGAGGGTTCAGGGAAAGGATGTTGCTAAGTACTAAAGCTCTGATGGTGATGAAGTCATTTTCCTTCCTGCTTATCTAAGGGGCTGTTAGGAGATCTACATGAAGTCACCCAAACCAAGGCCAATGCTCAGCTAAAGGGCTGTTTTTGTCATCACACTCACCAGTCAGAGACACGGATCTCAATGTTTCCACTATCCAGGAGTTCCCGCCACAGACCCTCCTTCTCCAGGTCCAAAACCTGCTTCTGTTGACACCACCTAGGAAAGAGGGAGCAAGGCCAATGAGAACCAAACAAGTACTCGACAACCACCCTGACCCTTGGGAACCAGGGACATCACCTGTAGGAAGAGAGGAGCCGTCTCTGTCTATAGGCCGTCAGCGGGCCCACCCTCGCGTTTTCCTCTGCACCCCGGGCAGCCTCTGCGCTCGGCACCGTCTGGTTCAAGAACCCTTCCATTAAACAACAACAAAAAAAAGGTTGGTGACCAAGTTCCCCGCCAGCCCACTCGCCCAGGTACAGGCCTCTCCTCTTTCCCATGCCTGCCCCTTTCGCCTCCTCCCACGTGCTCCCACGAGGACCCTTTCCTGGGCTCCCACCTAGGCCACGAGAGCTCTGAGAGTTCCGGAGGAGGTTGCGACCTATGGGTCTGCGCTCGCAGAAGCGGCCCAGGATGCAGGGCCCGGGGGCGTCAGCAGGGGGCAGGCAGGTGCGGATGACGGGCCACAGGTCGGGGTGTTCCCAGGGCAGGATGCTCCGCCACAGGTCCCAGCCGTCCACCACGTCTCGCCAGCGCCGGCACACCAGGCGGCAATGCCGGAGCAGCGTGCTTGGGGGCAGGTAGCTCAGCACCTCCTGGAGCAGCTCATTAGGCAGTCGGTTCAGGTCCAGCTCCTCCTTGGGTTCCGTGTCCGGAGTAGCAACACTGGCGGGCAGGCCCCTAGAGGCCCACAGGTCGTCCTCGCCAGGCCAGGCTGCCGTTGCTGGAGACCCTGTGTCAAGACGTCAGAGTGTCCATGACCTCCAGCCTCCACCAGCCCCGCCCCTACCAGCCACACCCCAAGGCTGTCACTCCCCCAAACCCCATCAGCTGCCTCCCTATCTTCATCACCCCCAGCCCCGTCCTTGAGTCCCCAAACTCCCAAGCTGTCCTTGCCAGGCTCCCATCCCCTCCACTCTCCACCGTGCGCCCACAGCCGGCCCCCAACCAGTCCCCTCTGGGGCAGTGCAGCCCCGGAGCCCTACCCTGCATCTCACTCATTGCTCCTTGCAGGCAACCAAGCTTCAGGTACCCCCATCTCTACATCTGCCCTTTTTATTCTCTGGCCCCTCCTTTCTTCCTACCCAGCACCACCCTCCACCACCCACTCCCACTCCCTTTCTGATTCCACATTTTCTGCCTGCCCCTCCCTTCTCATTGTCCTGCCCCTCCTCCCTCTGCCTATACTTACAAGCCTGCCCCTCCCTTTCCTCCCTGAGTGATCTCCAGAAAATCCCTCCATTGGGCTGTATTGGGACCTCGGGGTAGCTACTCAACTGAAGAAAAGCCTTGGAGGAGGGAGGGGTTGGCCGAAGTAGTCAGCCTTGTCATTGTCATCCCCACCAGTGACTGCTTGGAGTATCCCTAACCAGGCTGCAGGACCCTTGGTGCTGGGCTTCCCCAGTGGTCCAGTGGTTATGAGTACACCTACCAATGCAGGGGACACCGGTTTGATCCCTGGTCTAGAAAGATCCCAAACGCCTAAGCGCAACTAAGCCTGAGCGCCATTACTACTAAGCCCATGTAGTAGTAACTACTGAAGTCTGCGTGTGCCTTAGAGCCCACAGTTCAGTTCAGTTCAGTCGCTCAGTCGTGTCCAACTCTTTGCAACCCCATGAATTGCAGCACGCCAGGCCTCCCTGTCCATCACCAACTCCCGGAGTTCACTCAGACTCACGTCCATCAAGTCTGTGATGCCATCCAGCTATCTCATCCTCTCGTCCCCTTCTCCTCCTGCCCCCAATATCTCCCAGCATCAGAGTCTTTTCCAATGAGTCAACTCTGTGCGTGAGGTAGCCAAAGTACTGGAGTTTCAGCTTTAGCATCATTCCTTCCAAAGAAATCCCAGGGTTGATCTCCTTCAGAATGGACTGGTTAGATCTCCTTGCAGTCCAAGGGACTCTCAAGAATCTTCTCCAACACCACAGTTGAAAAGCATCCATTCTTCGGCACTCAGCCTTCTTCACAGTCCAACTCTCACATCCATACATGACCACTGGAAAAACCATAGCCTTGACTAGACAGGCCTTAGTCAGCAAAGTAATGTCTCTGCAAGAAACCACCGCAATGAGGAAGCTGGCAAACGGAAACTAGAGAAAGCCCACACGCAGCAGTGAAGAACCAGCACCGCCAAAAATAAATAAATGAATTGTTGTTGTTCAGTTGTGTCCAACTCTTTGCGACCCCGTGAACTGCCAGGCTTCCCTGTCCTTCATGATCTCCTTGAGTTTGAATCTTTGCTTTTAATCTGTATATCAACTCTATCCAGTGTATGTTGGCAATTTGATCTCTGATTCCTCTGCCTTTTCTAAATACAGTTTGTACATTTGGAAGTTCTTGGTTCATGTACTGCTGAAGCTTAGTTTGAAGGACTTGAGCATAATCTTGCTGGCATGTGCAACTGTATGGTAATTTGAGCATTCTTTGGCATTGCCTTTCTTTGGGATTGGAATGAAAGCTGACCTTTTCTAGTCCTGTGGCCACAGCTGAGTTTTCCAACTTTGCTGACATAATGAGTGCAGCACTTCAACGGCATCATCTTTTAGGATTTGAAATAGCTCAGCTGGAATTCCATCACCTCCACTAGCTTTGTTCATAGTAATGCTTTCTAAGGCCCACTTTACTTCACACTTCAGGATGTCTGGCTCTAGGTGAGGGACCACAACATCATGGTTATCTGGGTCATTAAGAGCTTTTTTGTACCATTCGTCTGTGTATTCTTGCCATCTCTTCTTAATCTCTTCTGCTTCTGGGTCCTTGCCATTAAAAAGAAAAAAAAAAAGACCTTTGATGCTGAGCAATTGCTGTTATTTGGGTTAGACATCTGAGCTGGAGACTTCCTATTCATTAGGTTGCACAAAATTCTTATCACCTCTAAGTATCCGACATCACTAACTCAGAGATCCCATTGCACAGGAGAAAACAGGCTCCAGCAGGAAGCAAATGCATTTTTATTTGACTCTCTAAATAAGTGCTGTTGTGGTTGTTTAGTCATGTTGTAAGTCGTAGCCAACTCTTCTGTGACCTCATGGACTACAGCCTGCCAGGTTCCTCTGTCCATGGGATTTCCCAGGCAAGAATACTGAAGTGGGCTGCCATTCCCTGCTCCAGGAGAATCTTCTCAACCCAGGAATGGAACCTATGTCTCCTGGTTGGCACGTGGATTCTTTACCACTAAGCCACTGGGGAAGCCCCAGCCAACCTTCATGGAGTCTGTTATTACCAATCGGGGTAATAGTAGATATGGCTATGTCCCCACTTCACAGCTCAGAAAACTGAGGCCAAGTGACCTGCCCAAGGTCACACGGCCAGTAGGTGGCAGAGCTGGGATTTGAATCTGTCTCAGAGGACTTCCTGGTAGCTCAGCTGGTAAAGAATCTGCCTGCAATGCAGGAGACTTTGGTTCGATTCCTGGGTCAGGAAGATCTGCTGGAGAAGGGATAGGCTACCCACTCCAGTATTCTTGGGTTTCCATGGTGGCTCAGCTGGTAAAAGAATCCACCCGCAATGCAGGACACCTGGGTTCAATCCCTGGGTTGGGAGCATCTCCTGGAGAAGGGAATGGCTCCAGTATTCTTGCCTGGAGAATTCCATGGACCGTATAGTCCATGGAGTCACAAGGAGTCAGACACGACTGAGTGCCTTTCACTCAGGCTGCCTCAAGAATCTTTGGTTTTAATCTGTATACTGACTCTATCCAATAAAAATAAAAGGGGAGTTACACATATAATTTTCAATATTAGCAAGTAAAAATGGGCCTGGGTTCTTGCCCACATGGAACTTACCTTCTAGGGGGAGAGACATGGTGAATAGGAGGCATGATAAGCAAATTAGATACTATTGGGAAATCAGTAAAAAATAAAATCCCTTGGGATTTCCCTGGCAGTCCAGAGATTAAAACTCTGAGCTTCTGCTATAGCAGGGGTGAGATTGATCCCTGGTCAGGGAACTAAGATCCCTGAATGCCAAGGATTGTGGCCAAGAAAAAAAAAAAATCCCCCTGCCACCCTTCCACTCCAATCCTCTCCACAAATGTAGAAGAGAATAAAACATTTTTAACAAATGAAATAAGCATGAAATCAGACTGTGATTCACATCGGCCATCATGAACATAGACTTAACATGGAAATAACCTCATGCATTGGAAGGTGGTCAGTGCTATGGGAAATCGAGGAGGAAAGGGGAAAGGAGGCCATCAGCAGTCTGGGTGGGAGACCCTGAATTCTGAGACACGGATTGACTCTTATACAGGACAAATTTCTTTTCAATGTGTATATTTTCAATGCGATTTTTACTGTCGAGGTTTTCTAACATGTCCCAAATAGGAAGAACGGAAGGAGCGCCCTGCTCCAACAGTTCACTCCTGGCCAATCTGTTTTCATCTCTACACCCTCTCACTTGCTCCCGCTGAGCAATTTGAAGCAAATCTTAGAAACCACCTCAGTCCCCAGGGTCGCAAAGAGTTGGACACAGCCAAACAACTCACTCTTTCATACTTTAGAGACCACACCCTTCTGTCATAGCAATACATCTTTTTTTTGATGTAATCTGTGTGCTAATGAGATTATGAACATTGATTGGATCCAATCAGGGGTTTAAAAAGTGGTTTAAAAAAATAGGTAAAAAAATCTTCAAGTAAAGCTCAAAGGGAAAATACTGACAGGCAAGTTTGCGTCTCCATTCTTCAATTTCCTCCCGAGAGACAATCACTGTTAACATTTGGAATCATATCCCATGGAGTATGCTGATTAAGAAGAAAAACAAATATAATTGGGTTCCGAAAGGGCTTTCCACCTAGAAGATAATGATTTGAGAGTAATGGCTTCCAGGAGGGGAAGGTGTATAAGGCACCCCAGGGGCCTTTTGAGAAAGTCAGGGCTCCATTTTTGGGGTCACAGAAATGGGAGTGCTTTTCGGAAGCCGTGCACTGGACGGCGCCCCCTAGGGGAGAGCCGTCCTGGATTCCTCCTTCTGGTCAATGTGCGTGCTTTCCTGAAGGAGGAAAGCTCCCAGATGGGCAGTCACTCACTCCAACTCCATCTGGCTTCATGTACGTTTGGAACAGAGCCAGTGCTCGTGAACACTTATCTTAACTCTTAAATGGCCAGGAGGGAGCTCTTTTGACATTTAGAGAAAGTCAGCTTGATAAAACACCTTTTCAAAATTCTGACCCTGAGAGAATAAACGATTTCCTAGGAGAAACCTTAAAGTTATAACTCTTGGTATGTCCTTGAAAGGTAAAACAGCCCACATCATCTGAGACTACAGCCTTAGCTCAATTTATTTCAGTTCAGTCGCTCAGTCGTGTCCGACTCTTTGCGACCCCATGAATCGCAGCACGCCAGGCCTCCCTGTCCATCACCAACTCCCGGAGTTCACTCAGACTCACGTCCATCAAGTCCGTGATGCCATCCAGCCATCTCATCCTCTCGTCCCCTTCTCCTCCTGCCCCCAATCCCTCCCAGTATCAGAGTCTTTTCCAGTGAGTCAACTCTTCGCATGAGGTGGCCAAAGTAGTGGAGCTTCAGCTTTAGCATCAGTCCTTCCAATAAACACCCAGGACTGATCTCCTTTAGAATGGACTGGTTGGATCTCTTTGCAGTCCAAGGGACTCTCAAGAGTCTTCTCCAACACCACAGTTCAAAAGCATCAATTCTTTGGCACTCAGCTTTCTTCACAGTCCAATTCTCACACCCATACATGACTACTGGAAAACCATAGCCTTGACTAGACGTACCTTTACTGGCAAAGTAATGTCTCTGCTTTTGAATATGCTAACTAAGTTGGTCATAACTTTCCTTCCAAGGAATAAGCGTCTTTTAATTTCATGGCTGCAGTTACCATCTGCAGTGATTTTGGAGCCCCCCCAAAATAAAGTCTGACACTGTTTCCACTGTTTAATTATTAGAGTTTAAAACAGAAAGGGAGAGAAAAAAGTGGGAGAGGGACAGAGGCTTTCTGAAACCTAAGCAGGGAAGGTATGAGATCTCTGTCTGTACCTATCTAGATGTATGTACGTCTGTGTGAAAAGTGAAAGTATTAGTCGCTCAGTCGTATCTGACTCTTTTTGACCTCCTGGATTTAGCCCACCAGGCTCCTCTGTGCATGGGATTCTCCAGGCAAGAATACTGGAGAGGGTTGCCATGCCTTTCTCCAGGGGATCTTCCTAACCCAGGGACTGAACCCAGGTATCCTGCATTGTCAGGCAGATTTTTTACCGTCTGAGCCACCAGGGAAGCCCAATGTCTGTGTGTACATTAAAAATATATGTCCTTATCTCTGGATGGTGCTATCAAAATATTACAACATTAATATTGTTAACAATATTCATTTTTCCCATCTAAAAGTATGGGATATCTTTCCATTTCTTTAAATCACCTTCAATTTCCTTTATCAATATTTTATAGTTCTCAGCATAGAAGATTTTCACCTCCTTTGTCAAATTTATTTCTAAGGTATTTATCTTTTGATGGAATTTTTTGTTTGTTTAAATATTTATGTATTTGGCTGTGTTGGGTCTTAGTTGTGGCATGCAGAATCTCTGCTGCAGCTTTCTAGTTGTGGCTCACAAGCCTGGAGTGTGAGGGCTCAGTACTTGTGTGTGGGCTCAGTACTTGTGTGTGGGCTTAGTTGCTCTGAGGTATGTGGGATCTTAGTTCCCTGACCAGGGATCAGACCCTCGTCCCCTGCATTGCAAGGTGAATTCTTAACCACTGGATCACGAGGGATGTCCATGTTGAAATTTTAAAAGGGCTTTTTTTTTTTTTTCCACTGTCTGATATTTCATTGTCAGGGTAAAGAAATGCAACAGATTTCTGTATGTTAATCTTGTATTCTGCTACCTCACTGAATTCGATTGTCAGTTCCAGTTTTTTTTTTTGCGTAAAGTCTTTAATGCTTTCTCTATATAGTAGCATGTCATCTGCATTTATGGCGACTTCACCTCTTCTCTTCCAATTTGGATATCTTTTATTTCCTTTCTTGTCTCATCCTGGTTGTCCCAATATAATGCAGTATAGCAGTGGTGGGAGCGGGCCTCTATGTCCTGTTTCAGGTTAGTGGGAAGGCTTTCAGCTTTTCACTGTTGTGCTTTATGTTGACTATAGATTTGTCATAAGTAGCTATAATTACGTTGGGATGTGATCCCTCTATACTCACTTTGACACGAGTTTTTATTGTGGGTGGATGTTGGATTTTATCAAATGCTTTTTCTGCATCTGTTGAGATGATCATGTGGTTTTTGTCCTTTGTCGATGTGGTGTATCACATTGATTGACTTGCATATGTTGAATCATCGTTGTGATGCTGGGATGAATCCAGCTTGATAATGGTGTATGCTCTTTGTTGGATTTGGTTTACTAGTATTTTGTTGAGAATTTTTGCATCTATATTCATCAAAGATATTGGTCTGTAGTTTTCCTTTTCGGAGTGGTTTTATCTGGTTTTGGTATCAGGGTGATGGTGGCTCATAGAATGACTTTGAGTGTTCTCTTCTTCAGTTTTTTGGAAGAGTGTCAGAGCAATCAGTGAAAGTTCTCTTTACATTTGTTAGAGTTCCCCAGTGAAGCCATCAGTCCTGGACTTTCATTTGCAAGGAGTTTTAAAATTGCAAAATCTATTTCACTTCTAGTGATAGGTTTATTCAAATTATCTATTTCTTCCTGATTCAGTTTTGTTGTATGGGCTGTATGTTTCTAGAAACTTGTCTATTTCTTCTAGGTTGTCTAATCTGTTGGCATATATAATTGTTCCTAGTATTCTCTTAATTTTTAAAAAATGTCTGTAATATCCGTTGCTATTTCTCCTCTTTCTTTGCAAGTTTATTCCCTTTATTTCTTTTTGGCTGTGCTGGGTCCCAGCTGCTGTGCCCGGGCTTTGTCTGGTTGTGGAGGGCAGGAGCTACTCTTCTGTGCGGTGCGTGGACTTCTCACAGCGGTGGCTTCTCCTGTTGCGGGGCGTGGGCACTAGGCCAGGAGCTTTAGTAGCTGCAGCACACGGGCTAGCAGTTGAGGTTCGCAGGCTTGGGCGCTCCGTGGTATGTGGGATCTTCCTGGACCAGGGGTTGAATCTATGTTCTCTGCATTAGCAGATGGATTCTTAACCACTGGATCACCAGGGAAGTCCAGCATGTGGGATCTTAGTACCTGGACCAGGAATTGAACTGGTGCCCCTGAAATGAAAGCACAGAGTTCTAACCGCTGGACCATGAGGGAATTCCCATTTTTTCCCATTTCTTCTTGTTGAATTCTTATATTATTTATTTGGCTCCTCTTGCTTTTCTCCTTGGAGAGCAGGCCAGAGCTTTGTCTATTTTGTTTACCCTTTCAAAAAACTAGCTCTTGATTTTATTATTTTTATTCTTTGGAAAAGTGTATTTTATTTATTTCCTCTCTGAGCTTTATTCTTTCTTTCCTTCTGCTGACTTTAGGCTTTCTTTCTTCTTCTTTTTTCTTAGTTCTTTGGGTGGTGGGTCAGGTTGTTTACGTCGGGGCTTGTTTGTTTCTTGGGAAAGCCTGTGTCACTATGAACGCTCCTCTTAGAACTGCTTTTGCTGCATCTCACAGACTTCGCATGGTTATGTTTTCAATGTCATTGTCTCAAGATAGTTTGAAATTTCCTCTTTGATTTCATCATTGACCCATTGTTTTTTCTTGTTAGCATGTTGTTTAGCTTCCATGGAATAATTATTTTTCCTGTAGTTTTCTAGTTTCATGCTGTTGTGGCCTAAAAAGGTATATGTGTGTATATATATACACACACACACATATCTATATACATGGGTGTGTGCTAAGTCACTTCAGTTGTGTCTGACTCTGAGTAGCCAATGGACTGTAGCCGAAATGGCTCCTCTATCCATGGGATTCTCCGGGCAAGAATACTGGAATAAGTTGCCATGCCATCCTGCAGGTGATCTTCCAGACCCAGGGACTGAACCTGAGTCTTACGTCTCTTGCATTGGCAAGTGGGTTCTTTCCCACTAGTGCCACCTGGGAAGCCCGTACATAGTTATACATGTGCATATAAGTACAATAAAAATAGAGGTGTAATACATGTCCAAATTAAATTATGCGGTTGCTTTTCCTTTCTCTTGTTAGTCGGTTTTGCCTGTACTGGGTCTTTGTGGCTATGTGCGGGTTTTCTGCAGCTGCGGTGCACGGGTTTTTCATTACGGTGGCTTCTCTGTGGAGCACAGGTTCTAGAGGAGGTGCTCAGTAGCTGTGGCCCACAGACTTAGTTGCTTCTCTGCATGTGGAATCTTCCTGGAGCAGGGATCGAACCCACGTCCCCTGCATTGGTAGGCAGACTCTTAACCACTAGACCAGTGATTGCTTTTTCTTTAGGGCAATTGTCTCCACCTTTAATTTTCTGTAAATGCCTGACTCATATTCCTCATATCCAAATTCCTCCAGTTGACCCCAAAATATTCTCCAGAGCTAGATTGTCCTAACTATGACCCATACCAGGGCAATAGAGCTCATTAGATCAGGAAGGACCACACAGGTTCCTTCAGGACCCACATTACATGTGGTCACAACACTTAGGTCTGTTTCAACTTGTCAACTCCCCTTAGAATGAAACTGATAAAATACCCTCCCCTCAGGGTGTGTCCCATCTTCTACTGCAGGTGGGGGGGACAGTTCAGGGTGGACACAAAGGCAGCAGCGGCTTTATCTGCTTTCCATCCGGAGACCTGGAGCTCCTTAGGGATCCTGCAGCAGGGAGGGGGCAGCCATGACCCCTGGACTGAGGTGGGGACAGACGGATCCTGCCATTGCATGGTTCTCTCACCCTTGTGGCCAGAATGTCACAAATGTGGTGTCACTGTGACACGGTGCCCAGGTCCACCACCTACCTAAGGCTTCTAACCCTGGTAGATAACCTGTGACCCCAGGATTTCCTTAGGGCTTGGGAAATAGGATTCTGACTCTTCCATACTCTCTGCTGGAGAACACTTTCTCTTGATACTTTCCTCTGCACAATTTTTCCTCAAATGAAACAACTCCTTACTCTCAACCAAGTAGTCACCAAGGCAGTAACAATGTATTTCTATTAAAAAAAGAGCTGAGACACTTTTGGCAAAATTATATGTATTACCTATGATTAGAAAGATGTTCCTTAATTATCCTCTCCATATTTGAAAAGAATTTCAAAATTACAAAGCAATTTTACATACAATACAATCCAGGCTAGGGTTGGGCTCAGGGGGACGACTTCATTGTTCACAGAGTAGGCAGAACCCTCTGTGTCCAAACAGTTTTTGAGGTAGTTTGACTTTCTGCTCTGAGTCCTGGTCCCAGTCTTGACACCCCATGAGGTTAAGCTCACCACCAATGGGGGCTGGAATTTTCTCAGCCATGGGGATGAACTTCTAGTTCAGACATAAGGAGAGGGCTTCCTACATGGGACCAATAAAACTTCTGATGCAGAACCAGGAGGAGACAAGGGCAGAAGGCATGTGGGTTGAACCAGAGGTGCCTGGCGTCGGGGGAGGTTGAGGAGCCTTGTCTTGCTACAGCATTTCACGGGTTTACCGTGGACCTCCACTCGGTAGAACAGGAGTTGTCTTAGAGTAGCAGCAGCCAATAAATCTGATGGAAGAGCTTTCTTCCTGTAGCTTCCGGAATTTAAAGACAGGGCTCAGTAGAAGCTTTGACTGGATTCATGAGGTTCCCAGAGGCCAGGAAGCTACAAGTCCCCAGAGTACTGAGATGGCTCAGCCGATGGTCCCAGCTCCTGGAAGGAAGGTCAGATAGTCTTCAAGGACAGCCCTTGATTAGGGTCGACAGACCCGCACGATGACACTGGAGTTCATCAGAGAGACTCCATACTGCTCATTTCTGAACTCCAAGTCCCAGATGTGGCGTTCAAAAGACACAAAGCGAACGCCCTTCTCGATGTTGCAGAACACGTGGCTGGCCTGTAGACAGAAAAAGAGGTTAATTCTCAGTGTGCCTTCAAAAGCTGAGTTAGAGCTTCCGGCAGGTGGTATTTTCCCTAGATGGCTGCAACAATGTCTCCACTTGCATCTGTCCTTCTAGAATCATGCCACTCCTCACCCCAGGGTGGAGTCTAATTTCCACCCCCTTGAATCTGGGAGGGTTTCACTGTAACCAAGAGTGTGGTGGGAGTGATGCTGAGTGACTTCCACTGCGGGGTCAGAGGCAGTGCAGCTTCTGCTGGTTTCTCCAGCAGCCTCATGGAGCCCTGAGCCACCAGGAAGCAGCTGCCTGCCCCAAAGCCACCACGCTGTGGGGAAGCCCCAACTAGACCGTGCAGGGGGATCCCATGGCCAAGCTCTGAGACTAAACCAAGAGCTGCCTGGCCAGCCACCAGCTGCTGTGTACACACTCACAGCCCACCCTGCCCTTTAGCTCCAGCCAGTGTCTGAAGGGAACTACACGAGAGACCAGAGCCAGAAACTCTCAGCAGAGCCCTCTTCATAGAAACCGTGAAGTGTGATGAAATGAGTGCTGTTGTTAAGTCACTATATTTGAGGGCAATTTGTTATACAGCCATAGGTCATCATAAGCCCCACTGTCCTTTCCCACACCCCTGCCCAGACTCACCCGAGAAGAGACACTGTTTCGACTACGCCGGATGGGAAAAGGCAGTGGAGAGAAATGGTCCAGGATGGCCTGGCTGGCATCTAGAAGATGGACAGTTAGCTGATATATGCAGTCAATTCCTTGTCGGTCATTCCGCCTGTGGGAGAAGGGAAAACCTGAAGGTTAAATTTGCCCTCCCATCTCGCTGGGGATCTACCTGCTTCATCTGAATGGCCTTCTCATGCACGCAAGGGCAAAAGAGTTCTGTGGTCCTCAGGACCTCTACCAGTGTCACGTTGGAGCTTGGCCCCTCTGCATCCCCAGTGAACCAGTCTACACTAAAGAAGCTCCCCAGCCACCGAAGCCAAGATCAGTGATCAGCCGAAGGGCTGTTTTCGTCATGGCACTCACCAGTCAGAGACACAGATCTCAATGTTTCCACTATCCAGGAGTTCGCGCCACAGACCCTCCTTCTCCAGGTCCAACACCTGCTTCTTGTGATACCTCCTAGGAAAGAGGGGGAAAGGTCAATGAGAACCGGGCAAGTACTCAACAACTGCCCTGGCCCTTGGGGAAGAGGGACATTCACCTGTAGGAAGACAGGAAGCTGGTTTGCATATAGGCCCTCGGCATGACCTCCAAGTTTTCCTTCTCCGTCCAGTCATCTTCACGGCTCAGCACGGTCCATTTCTGGAAGCCTCCTGTTAAATGAAAACAGTTAGTGCCCAAGTTCCTTGCCTTTCCTTTGGGGAAACTCCCGCTCTTCTCCTGGGATCCAGTTCCACCCGGTTCACGGAGTCCAAGCGCCCCATGCGTCTGGCCCCTCCCACCTTCTCCCTGGAGTAAGACCTCTTTCCTGGGCTCCCACCTAGGCCACGAGGTTTCCGGAGGAGGTTGCGTCCTATGGGTCTGCGCTCGCAGAAGCGGCCCAGGATGCAGGGCCCGGGGGCGTCAGCAGGGGGCAGGCAGGTGCGGATGACGGGCCACAGGTCGGGGTGTCTCCAGGGCAGGATGCTCCGCCACAGGTCCCAGCCGTCCACCACGTCTCGCCAGCGCCGGCACACCGGGCGGCAGTGCCGGAGCAGCGTGCGTGGGGGCAGGTAGCTCAGCACCTCCTGAAGCATCTCGATGGGCAGTTGGTTTGGGCCCAGGATCTCCTCGGGTTCGGGCTTCAGAGAGCAAACACCGACTGGCCAGTTTGTGGAGGCTGAGGTACACATGGTCTCCTCTCCAGGTTTGGTTGCCGCTGCGGGAGAGTCAATGTCCAAACGTCAGGGACCTGCAGCTCCGACGGCCAGCCCCCACCAGCTGCACTCCAAGAGTGCCATTTCCAAACCCTGCCAGCTGCCTCTCCATCCTCACCACCCTCACCAGGCCCATCCTCAAGTCCCCAAACTCTCAACCCATGCTTTGCCAGCTGACTACTGCAGACCCTCTCCTCCAAAGGCAGCACAGCGCAGCGCAGCCGACCCCCATCCAGCCCACCCGTGGCCTCGCAGACCCCAGAATCATACCCTGCATCTCAGCCAGTGCTCCTGGTGGGCTAGCAGGTCACCTTGTTTTCTGCGCCTCCAGCGCCAAGTCTGCCCTTTTTATAGGCCGCCTCCTCCCTAATACTAGCACCGCCCACCAGGCCCCGCCCCCTGCCCCGCCTTCCCACTGACTATCCAATCTCTACCCCTCCGCTCCCTTCTCACTGTTAGGCCCCCTCCTCCCTCGGCCTTGAACCAATTTACTAGTCAGCCCCTCTGGCCCCGCCCCTTATAGTCTCCAGAAATCAGGTTGTACTCAGACTAGGGGAGTTAATATGGAGCCAAATGTGACATGGACAATGTTTTCGGATATTTATTAATACAGATGTTCTAGAAGTTCCCCAAATTTTAAGTATTCCAAGATGCAGTCATGCTTCTAACTATTGCTGCTGCTGCTGCTGCTGCTAAGTCGCTCCAGTCGTGTCCGACTCTGTGCAACCCCATGGACGGCAGCCCACCAGGCTCCGCCGTCCCTGGGATTCTCCAGGCACAACACTGGAGCGAGTTGCCGTTTCCTTCTTCAATGCATGAAAGTGAAAGTGAAGTCACTCAGTCGTGCCCGACCCTTAGCGATCCCATGGACTGCAGCCTACCAGGCTCCTCCGTCCACGGGAGTTTCCAGGCAAGAGTACTGGAGTGGGTTGCCATTGCCTTCTCCCTTCTAGCTATTATTAATATCTTAAAATTTGTATGTCACAGAAATAGCCGAATTTCTTTGACGATTGCATTGTTATCAGGTCTTTATAACCATGCGTACGTCTTTTGCCCTCGTAGACAGTCATTGTCTTAGTCCAACGCTTCTACAAAAAAGCTTGTCGATGACTTGCTTTTATGCTACAAAACTAAATTAGACTTGGTAGCAAAGGGACTTTCACTTTGTGTGGTGGTTATTTCAGAAATGACTCTCTTATGGAAGGCTACTGAAGAAGTAGTAATGGGGTTTCCTTTATGTCTCACAGTCAATCGAGTCTCTTTTATACTTTCAAAACACGCCACACAATTCTACAAGCCAACAGACTTCTTGTGAAATATTGTTGCTTTAATACCTTGGTTTTGTGGGTTTGTTTTTTTGTGTCCTTTTGGCCACGTGGTATAGTTTACAGGATCTTAGTTCTCTGACCAGGGGTCAGACCTGGATGCCCCACAGTGAAAGCACCAAGTCCTAACCACTGGGTGGCCAGGGAATTCCCAATACTACTCTGGCTTGATCTATTCTAGTCTTGCAACTTCCAGCATCACAACAAGAAAAAAAAAAAGATTGCATTTTGTTAACAGATTGGATTAACTGCTTGCTCCCAGGAATGACCTGTTAACACAAGAAACCACTATAGATAATACTGATATAATTAGTTTTATGGATGTGTCCTACATAAATGATGAGCAGGGACATTATTGAGCTGGAAATGCAATGACACCCACAGTAAACATAATTTGAAAGCTCTTATTTACCAGAAACAAAAGTAGCACAACCTGCCAAATTAATTGCCGTAATTTTTTAGCTTGTCAATTAAAGACCAGGTAGCAAATATTTATACTGACAACTATGGAATGCCATGAAAACAATGAGTACTTAAAAATATATATTTATTTGATTGTGGACATGGAACAATAGACTGGTTCCAAATAGGAAAAGGAGTACTTCAAGGCTGTATATTGTCACCCTGCTTATTTAACTTATACGCAGAGTACATCATGAGAAACTCTGGGCTGGAAGAAGCACAAGCTGGAATCCAGATTTCTGGGAGAAATATCAATAACCTCAGATATGCAGATGACACCACCCTTATGGCAGAAAGTGAAGAGGAACTAAAAAGCCTTTTGATGAAAGTGAAAGAGGAGAGTGAAAAAGTTGGTTTAAAGCTCAACATTCAGAAAACGAAGATCATGGCATCTGGTCTCATCACTTCCTGGCAAATAGATGGGGAAACAGTGGAAACAGTGTCAGACTTTATTTTGGGGGGCTGGAAAATCACTGCAGATGGTGACTGCAGCCATGAAATTAAAAGATGCTTACTCCTTGGAAGAAAAGTTATGACCAACCTAGATAGCATATTCAAAAGCAGAGACATTACTTTGCCAATAAAGTCCATCTAGTCAAGGCTATGGTTTTCCAGTGGTCATGTAAGGATGTGAGAGTTGGACTGTGAAGAAAGCTGAGCGCCAAGGAATTGATGCTTTTGAACTGTGGTGTTGGAGAAGACTCTTGAGAGTCCTTTGGACTGCAGGGAGATCCAACCAGTCCATTTTAAAGGAGATCAGCCCTGCGTGTTCTTTGGAAGGAATGATGCTGAAGCTGAAACTCCAATACTTTGGCCACCTCATGAGAAGAGTTGACTCATTGGAAAAGACTCTGATGCTGGGAGGGACTGGGGACAGGAGGAAAAGAAGACGACAGAGGATGAGATGGCTGGATGGCATCACCGACTCGATGGACATGAGCTTGAGTGAACTCTGGGAGATGGTGATGGACAGGGAGGCCTGGCGTGCTGCGATTCATGGGGTGGCAAGGAGTCGGACATGACTGAGCAACTGAACTGACTGACTGACTAATCTAGGTTTTGACAATTGGGATTTTCGATCTTCATTGCTGTATGTGGGATCTAGTTCCCTGACCAGGGGTCGAACCCGGCATGTGGAGTCTTAGCCACTGGATCGCCAGAGAAATCCCAACAATAAAGTTTTTAACATCTTCAGGGCAACCTACAAAAAAAAATTAGAAAACTGACTGACAAGTTATTAATTGCTATATAGCTACTTTACAATTGCCAAAGCAGCTATCAATTATTAAAACACCAGGGCATTCCAAATCTGACACTATGGAAGCTAAAAGGAATCACTTGCTGATGCTGCAGCCAAACAGGCAGCTTTAAATATTTATTCTGTCCAGCTGTGAAAATGTCCACTTTTCTCCATTAACCCTGCTAACCCAATAAAAGGTTTTTTCCTGTGGGTTCAAGAAATTGCTACTAATGAAGAGAAACAGATACAGCCGCAAAAAGGAGGAATTTTGACCCCAGCACACAAGTATGGTTTAGCTCTAATCAAACCAAACCAAACCAAACATTAGTGTCTATTGAAACCCAATTGCTAATACTTCATCATGTACATTGGACATCTGAGAAAGCAGTTTTGTGGGGAAAACAATGTTTTGAAAATTTTCACCCAAGATGGCTCAAAGGAAACACATTACATTATTGAGATACTTTTAAAAAAATTGGGAACTACTTTTACAAAGAGCTCCCAGGAGATGGGGAGGATCATAGATTACAATCCAGAGATTTTGCTTATTGGCAAGGACATTAAAAAATGATTCTTTTCAGCCACCATAGAAAGAAACTTATCAGATATTATTACCTACCCCATGCACTGACAAACTGTGAGACATTAATTCATGGATTCACATCTCTCATTCTCCACCTGAATGGACTCTGATGGCAATTTTTAGCATTTAATTTAAACTATTGCAGCCATGAAATTAAAAGACGCTTACTCCTTGGAAGAAAAGTTATGACCAACCTAGATAGCATATTGAAAAGCAGACATTACTTTGCCAACAAAGGTCCGTCTAGTCAAGGCTATGGTTTTTCCTGTGGTCATGTATGGATGTGAGAGTTGGACTGTGAAGAAAGCTGAGTGCCGAAGAATTGATGCTTTTGAACTGTGGTGTTGGAGAAGACTCTTAAGAGTCCCTTGGACTGCAGGGAGATCCAACCAGTCCATTTTAAAGGAGATCAGCCCTGGGTGTTCTTTGGAAGGAATGATGCTAAAGCTGAAACTCCAGTACTTTGGCCACCTCATGTGAAGAGTTGACTCATTGGAAAAGACTCTGATGCTGGGGGGATTGGGGGCAGGAGGAGAAGGGTATGACAGAGGATGAGATGGCTGGATGGTATCAATGAATCTATGGAGGTGAGTTTGAGTGAACTCTGGGAGATGGTGATGGACAGGGAGGCCTGGCGTGCTGCGATTCATGAGGTCACAAGGAGTCAGACACGACTGAGGGACTGAACTGAACTGAACTGAAGACAAGCATCACCAAGCTCAGAAGAGAAGAAAATGACAACAGTAGCAGACAGCTGACTGAAGAGTCTGGGCCACACCTGAGAGACACATTGTACCAGTTCAAATGTTCTGTTACCAAATGTCTGTCTTGCAATCAAAATTAAAAGTTATTAAACTCTTTAGTAACACTATCACTACTGAGGGCAATAACTACTGGGGGGCAATTTAACCAATCACTGGATTTTGTCATCAAATTCATCAATCAGTAAGGCTAATAGAAGCCCCGTGTAATTCTCATCACTGACTTTTCAGCTGCTCCTATAGGCTATTAAAATATTCCCATTAGTGTACAGCCCCATGTTTGTTTACTACATTCAATTAACTTATACGATTCTGAAGTTTCTATGATGAAAAGCTGATGCTGCAAAGCCAAATGGCTCTTGATTTTTAAAACTACTTTGCAGGGAGAAACTTGTGCGATAATTCAGACAATGTTGTATTTTCACACCAGATGAGTCCTCTAATATAAACATCTAATGACTCACATACAAAGTAAAAAGTCCTTCAAAGGACGCACTTTTTAGTCTAAATGAAATCTTTGGTAAATGGTTCAGTTGGCTTAAATACTGCTTCTGATTCTGTTATTGTTGTTGGCTCTGTTGATTTTATTCTATATCATTTATAGAGTAATAAAGTCTTGCACACCGCAGTGTATATTCAAAACTCCAATTAGATAAGGATGTCTAATTGACCTGAAATTATTGACTTTATCTACTGTTCTCTATAAAGGCCATGCCTAAGGCACATAGAGGGTGAAATTGGCATAAGTCCTATCGGACAACCTAGAATCGACTATCAGTCCTTGTGAAATATTCTCTAGCTTAAGCCCCTAAAAGGAAAGGAAAAACTGGGCTCTTAAGACTGGCATCAAAGAACATGATGAATTCAGGGTAGGTGAGCAACAACCCTGGCATCAGGGGCCAGATATTTGATCACCTAATGCTTTCTATTGAAATAATATTTGAAAGAGGAAAATGATGAAATAAAATTCATATTTGAAACAGGAAGGGAAAAAAATTAAGCATAAGGGACTTCCCTGGTGGTCCACTGGTTAAGAATCTGCCTTGCAATCCAGGGGACCTGGATTTGATCCCTGGTTAGGGAACTAAGACCCCACATGCTGAGGCGCAACTAAGCCTGCATCACAGCTCCAGAGCCCATGAGCTCTGGAGCCTGCACGCCGCAGCTTGAGAGGTGCAAAGATCCAGCTTGACCCAGCAAGGATCCCACAAGCTGCAACTAAAATGTGACTCAACCCTGGAGGCACAGGAGGCCGTGTCTATTTCTTAGTTATTAGCTGGTTACAGATGGGCCTAGGTTGCACTTTTTTGTGCATACCTTATAATTTCAATACAAACTTAAAACATGAAACAAGAAGTGAGCTTGATAACTGTTGAATCCGGGTGATGAGGATATGAGGTTTTATTACGCTATGTTCTCTCCTTTTGTGTGTGTGTGCGAAAGCTCAAAGTTAAAAAATATTAGTTCCATAAATGATCCAGCAATTCCACTTCTGGATAAATACCCAAAAGAACTGAAAGCAGAGTCTTGAAGAGATATTTGTACACCCATGTTTATAGAAATATTCACAACAGCCATAGGTGGAAGTAACCCACATGTCCCTTGGCAGATGACTGGATAAGCAGAATGTGGTATTTTTAAGGCTTGAATGTTATTCAGCCTTAAAAAAGAAATTCTGATACATGCTACTACATGAACTTTGAGGACATTACTCTAGAGAAATAAGCCAGACACAAAAAGACAAAAAAATGTATGATGCCACTTAAACAAGGTCCCTGGAGTAGGGAAATTCGTAGAGATCAAGTGGAATGGTGGTTGCTGGGGGGTGAGGTGAGAGAATGGAGAATTGTTGATTAATGGGTAAAAAGTTTCAGTTTTACAAGATGAAAAGTGTTCTGGAAATTGGCCCCACCACAGTGCGAATATACTTAATATTTTGTGGATGCTAAGTTGCTTCAGTCGTGTCCGACTCTGTGCAACCCTGTGGGAAGCCCATACTTAATATTACTGAATGTAGAAAAGGTAAAGATGGTAGTTTTGATAATTAAGAATTATTTTGTTAAACAAATTTTAGGGACTTCCCTGGTAGTCCAGTGGTTAAGAATCCACTTGCCAATGCAGGGGACACGCGTTCTATCCCTTGTTTGGGAAGATCCCACATGCCTCGGCGCAACAAAGCCCATGTTCCACAACTACCGAAGCCCAAGCGCTGCAGAGCTTGTGATCTGCAACAAGAGAAGCCGCCACAGCGAGAAGACCGAGCACTGAGCATCTCTGCTCGCCCCAAGTTAGAGAAAACCTGTGCGCGGCAATGAAGGTCCAGCACAACCAAGAATAAATATAGACAAGTAAAAATTTTCAAGTCCGTTTACAAAAGCCTGAAGTAGCTCAGAACACATCTAACAAAAGATATGCAATATTCTATTTAAAAATGTATGAAACGTTATTGAAGGGCACTGAAAAAAGTTAAATACTGACACACAAAAGGGCAAGATCTCTAGGTAATAATATGGATTAATTCAAAAGCAGGTCCTCAGGGTAAACATGAAGTTGTAGGTTGGTGAGTACAATATTTCCACGTGACTTAAAAACCGAACAATGCTGTATGATAATTGTGGGACAAGCATAGGTAGAAAAAGGAGAAAGTAACCCAAAGTGTGTACCTTCCCAGGATAGTAGTTGGAAACGGGAAGTGGGGCTGGAGGGATGGGGCAGATATGGAGTATCCAGTTTGTCACAGTTGGAATTTGAAACCTCGCAGTCTTGTCTTCCCTGGTGGCTCAGATGGAAAAGAATCCACTTGCAATGCAGGAGACCTGGGTTTGATCCCCAGGTTGGGAAGATCCCCTGGAGGAGGGCATGGCAACCCTCTCCAGTATTCTTGCCTGGAGAATCCCCATGGACAGAGAAGCCTGGTGGGCTACAGTCCATGGGGTCGCAAAGAGTTGGACATGACTGAGAGGCTAAGCACAGTCTTGGCTTCAGAAGTGATGCTAACGATTCCTCTAGGCTCTATGCCAAATTCATGGATGGCTGGTGCAGAAGGGTCAGGGACTTCGACACCTGCCTCCACTCCCATCCTAGTCACTGCTGGATCAGACATTCTACACATAACTGTCACCATTCAGCACATGCAGAATAATCCAGACCCTCGAATGGACCCAGGAGCTCCCAGAAGGCCAGGGAGCTACAAGTGACTGACTACTGAGATGGCCCGGCTGGTGGTCCCAGCGCCTGGAAGGTACAGTCAGGTAGGGTAGTCTTCAAGGTCAGCCCTGGACTAGGGCAGATGGACCTGCCTCGTGACACTGGAGTGGAATCATGGAGTCCTAACCAGTGGACCCCAGGGAAGTCCCCCTTCAATCAAGGCACACACCGAAGTTGGAGAGCACACGGCTGACCTACAGAAAGGAAAATATAATTCTCCTTGAGCCTTCAGAAGCTGAACTGTGGGCCTTCTGGCAGGCGATATTTTCCACAGATGGCTGCCACAATGTCTCCACTTCTGCATCCTTCTAGAATCATGCCACTCCTTACCCAGGGGTGGGGTCTAATTCCCACCCCCTTGAATCTGGGCGGGTTGATTCACTGTAACCAAGAGTGTGGTGGGAGTGATGCTGAGTGACTTTCACCAAGTGACTTCCATGGTGGGGGTCACAAAGGCAATGCAGCTTCTGCTGGTTTCTCCAGCAGCCTCATGGTGGAGCCCTGAGCCGCCAGGAAGCAGCTGACTGCCCCGAAGCCGCCATGCTGTGAGGAAGCCCCAACGAGAGCAAACAGGGAGAGCCCAAGGCCAAGCTCTGAGACTAAACCAAGAGCTGCTTGGCCAGCCACCAGCTGGAGTATACACACTCACAGCCCACCCTGCCCTTTAGCTCCCCCCAGTGTCTGAAGGGAACTACACAAGGGACCAGAGCCAGAAACTTCCAGCAGAGCCCTCCTCATAGAAACTGTGAGAGGAGATAAAATGACTGCTGTTGATACTGAGCCACTAAATTTGGGGGCAATTTGTTATGCAACATTAGTTCATCAGAAACTCCACCATCCTTTCCCCTCACCCCTGTCAGAGACTCACCACCTAGGAGACACTGTCCACTGCTGATGGGAACAGGCATAAAATAGAAATGACCCAGGATGGACTGTTTGGCATTTAGAAGTTGGACAATGAGATGATACAAATTGTCAGAGCCACGTCGGCTGGTCCACCTATGCGAGAAGGGAGACCTGGAAGGCTGGACTTGCTGCTTCACCTTTTTGGATGTCATGTATATGGCCTCTGCATGTATGCAAATCCAAAATGTGGTCCCCAGGCCAAGCACCATCAGGGTTCCTTGGCAGCTTGGATCTTGCCTATACCTAACAAATCCCGATGAATTGCATTAAATAAGTTCCCCAGGGACTTTCCTGGCAGTCCAGACCCCATACTCCCAATTCAACAGGAATGGGTTTGATCCCTGAGGAGGGAACTAAGATCCCACAGTGAGCCCATTAAAAAAAAAAAAAAAAAAAAGCAGCCAGCTGGTCTTCACGAACATTCATTTCAAGTAATGAATTGGAGTCATGGGCTTCAAGGTACCTTCACCCACTTTTGTTGCTTAGTGGCTAAGTCATGTCTTGACTCTTTTTTGCGACCTCATGGACTGTAGCCCGCCAGGCTCCTCTATCCATGGGATTTCTCAGGCAAGAATACTGGAGTGGGTTGCCATCCCCTTTTCCAGGGGATCTTCCTGACGCAGGGATGACCTGAATCTCTGGCATCGGCAGGCGGATTCTCTACCACTGAGCCACCTGGGAAGCACCTCCTCCCATAGGCAGGTCCCAACGTATGGTCTTTGCTCTCTGCTTCTGGGATGTAATCTCTGGACCCTTGGGATTTTACATCTGACAGGAGTAACCTTGTTTGCCTGGGGACAGCCTGCCAATGTCATTGTCGAGTGCTGGCCATGTCCACATGGATAGTCTATAATGGGGGCTGGTCACTCCAGGAAGACCAGCAATGTGACTTAGATGCTTCAGGCAATATGAGTTGACCTGGAGGCTGAGATTAAACATATCATAAAGCCCCTATAAACTCAGGCAAGCTTCCCTGGTTGGAATTACTCTCTGTATACTGTCACCCACGGAGGCCAGGGCAATTGTACCTCCTGACTCCACGGGCAGGAGAGGGCAATGGAAGTCTGGTGTTGGATACTTCTCCTGGATGCTGCCCTGTGATTGCCCCCTTGGCTAATTTGATCTGTACTTTTTTCCCTTTAATAAACTAATGGTATAGAGTTTTCATTCAAGTCTATGTCTTTCTAGTCAATTACTGAGGCTGAGAGTGGCTTTGAGAATCCCCCTACCTGGCAGTTGAGAAGTGCTCTTGACATTGTGACCTCTAACCTTGTAGTAGGCTCTAAACTTCAAAGATCTTGACACCTGGCTCTCTCATCCTAGACACTCCTGTTTACTTGGTATGGAGCGTGACCCAGGCATTGGGAGTTTTCAGGGTTTCTGGGTGATGTATGGCAAAACTGAGGCTTCTACTGCTAAGTCGCTTCAGTCGTGTCCGACTCTGTGCGACCCCAGAGATGGCAGCCCACCAGGCTCCCCCGTCCCTGGGATTCTCCAGGCAAGAACACTGGAGTGGGTTCCCATTTCCTTCTCCAATGCATGAAAGTGCAAAGTGAAAGTGAAGTTGCTCCGTTGTGTCCGACTCTTAGCGACCCCATGGACTGCAGCCCACCAGGCTCCTCTGCCCATGGGATTTTCCAGGCAAGAGTGCTGGAGTGGGTTGCCATTGCCTTCTCCGAAGGAGTTACTGATTATCACAGTCAACTGGTACACCACTGCTCAAAGCCATACAAATATGCTGTAATAGTTTGATAAAGAATTAAAAACAGAAGTTGACTGTAAATACATCTTCTAATGAGATGGATTTGCAGAGGGGGCAGTTTATGGTGCCTTGATTGAAAGTAAGTTTGGGGGACTTCCCTGGTGGTCTTGTGGTTAGGTTAGGACTCCATGATTCCACTGCAGGGGGCATAGATTCCATCCCTGGTTGGGGAACTAAGATATTTATATTTTGGTGCAGCACGGCCAAAAAACTTAAAAAGTGAACAAATGAAATAAGCCCAGGACTTCCCTGGTGGTCCAGTGGCTAAGACTCTGCACTCCCAATGTAGGGGCCTGGGGTTCGATCACTGATCAGGGAATTAGATCCCACGTGTCATACCTGAGGGTTCACATACTGCAAGGTCAAAGATCCCACATGTTGGAAACTAAGACCCTGTGCAGCCAAAAAAACAAAAGCCCTTGAGTTTCCTAAATCCCCAACCTTCATCATCCGGCTGTGCACAGAATGGACAATTAAAAAAAAAAAAAGGAAATTTGGTAAGGCCAAAATTTCGGCTGGTCACTCTGCCTATCTCTCAAGTAGTCTTTACATCTGGGGAGCATATAAGACAATAAGGGGCTTTCTTTTTCTGTAAAACTGGAGGATTATGAGATAGCAGTTGGGAAGAATAACTATATGATGCTCCCACCATAGATGTGATCTGTAGCTGAGTTATTTAAAACAGAGAACAAAGGTGTAGAGGTTTGGAATTTGCCTCCCTTGAAATTATCTGAGTCAGATATCCCATGGGAGGTGCTCACGGACCATCATGGTTTCAAAACCACCATACAGAGCACAAGCTCTGGAGTCAGACAAGCATGAGCCTAATGCCAGGTTCTGCTTTGCCACTAGGGGAAGTCATTTCCCCTTTCTGAACTACTCAATTTGGGATTTCAAAACACACATTAACCCACAGGATCAAGGATCATGAAGGGTGATGAAACAGGTCACACTTCAAAGCACTGGCTCTGTGGCTGACACGGAACCCTGTCTTGCACCCTGCGACTTGCCCAAGGCCACAAAACCAGGAAGCCACTGTTTGAGTGTGGGAGGTCTAGCTCCAGAATCTGATCTCTTAGCCAACTCTATCTTGCCTCTTCGTAAACCAAGTCCTCTGTATAGGATCCAATTGGGCATCTTCTCATCCAGGTCCGTTTTGGGGGTTAGGCAAGGGTTCAGGGAGTGGACACGGCTAAGTAGTATAGCTCTGATGGTGGTGAAGTCATTTCCCTTCCTGCTTAATCTAAGAGGTTGTTGGGAGGCCTTGTCATATAAGACAAGGTCAGCCTTGTTTTTAAAGCTGTTTTTGTCATACTCATCAGTCAGAGACACAAATCTCAATCCTTCCACTATCCAGGCGTTCCAGCCACAGACCCTCCTACTCCAGGTCCAACACTTGCTTCTTTTTATGACACCATCTAAGAAAGCAGAACGTAAATCAATGAGAACCCATAATAAGAACTCACCACTGTCCTGGCCCTTGGGGAATAGGGATATTCACTGGTAGGCATCCTGGAAGTTCATCTGTGATGGGGCCCTAGGCATGACCCTCTATTGCCAGGGGGTCCCAACTTTGCTGAACCATGGATTTCTGTAGGTCTTGTGTAAAATAAAAAAGGTGTGTGATGGGAGGGGGGAGAGATAGCTAGGGAGTTTGGGGTGGGCATGTATACACTGCTATACTTAATATGGATAACCAACAAGGACTGATTGTATGGAACTTTGCTCAATATGTGGCAGCCTGGATGGGAGGGGGTTTGGGAGGGGGATGGATACACGGATATGTATGGCTTAGTTCCTTCGCTGTTCCCCTGAAACTATCACAACATTGTTAATCGGCTATACCTACAAAATAAAAAGAGTTAAAAAAAAAAAAGAGAGATTTGTGACCAAGTTCCCGACCAGCCCTCCAGCCCACGGAGAAGTCCCATAGGTTTCCCATGAGGCTACACCTCTCAAGACCCTCCCATCCGCATCCTTGAGGACCCCTTTTCTGGGCTCCCGAATCTGGCCACGAGGGTTCTGGCCGGAGGAGGTTTCTTCCTATGGGTCTGCGCTCGCAGAAGCGGCCCAGGATGCAGGGCCCAGGGTCGTCAGCAGGGGGCAGGCAGGTGCGGATGACGGGCCACAGGTCGGGGTGTCTCCAGGGCAGGATGCTCCGCCACAGGTCCCAGCCGTCCACCACGTCTCGCCAGCGCTGGCACACCGGGCGGCAGTGCCGGAGCAGCGTGCGTGGGGGCAGGTAGCTCAGCACCTCCTGGAGCAGCTCGTTTGGCAGTTGGTCCACATCCACTGCCTCACCGGGTTTGGGATCTGGAGGCGAGACCCAGGCGGGGTGGCACCCCCGGAGGCCGAGCTATCCATTTTCGTTTTACCAGGCTGGGCTACCACTGCGGGAAAACCAGGGTCATACTTCAGTGTTTCGGGGGCCTGAAACCTCCGCCAGCCCCACCCCTGTCAGCCATACCCCAAGACTGTCAGCCCCTAAATCCCATCAGCTGTTTCTCCATCCTCACCACTCCCAGCCCCGTCCTCAAGACCCCGGACTTTGCATCCGCCCTAGCCAGCAGACCCCTGCTGTCCCTCTCCTCCGCGTGCAGCACAGCCCCCGCAGCCAACCCCTTGGGACTCTGCAGCCCCCGGAGTCCTATCTTGCATCTCAGGCATTGCTCTGCAAGCTTTCACCTAGCTTCAGGCGCCCACTTTTTATTCCCCAGGCCCTCCCTTCTTAATACCCAGCACAACCCCCACTCTCTTCCCTACTTCATATTCTCTGCCCACCCTTCCCTTCTCACTGGCCTGCTCCTCCTCCCTCTGCCTCGACTTACTAGCCCTTCCCTCCCATCTCCACCTCCAGTGATCTCCAGAAACCCTCTCTATTTTGGGCTGTATTGGGACCTTGGAGGTAGCTACTCAATTGAGCCAAAACCTCAGAAGGGGGAGAGGTTGGCGGAAGTATTCAGTCTTGTCACTGGCCATCCTCATCAGTGACCTCTTGGAGTGTCCCTAACCAGGCTCTGAGTTCAGTTTGTGCTGAACACTTGCTGTTATTCAGTCAGCCATCTGGGTGGGAGGCCTCATATCCTTTAGCTCCTGTAACAATTCTCATCACCTTAAAGGATCCAACATCGCTATTCCAGAGATCACTGCACAGGAGAAAACAGCCTGCAACAGGAGCCAAATGCTCTTTTTTCCTTTTTAATTTTTAATATTTATTTATGTATCAGGCTGTGCTAGGTCTTAGTTGCAGCACTCCAAGTCTTCAGCCTTTATTGGGGAATCTTTAGTTGTGGCATGTGGGATTTAGTTCCCTGACCAAGGATCAGACCCAGTCCCCCTGCGTCGGGAGTGTGGAATCTTAGCCACTGGACCAACAGGGAAGCCTCCCAAGTGCACTTCTATTTGATTCCCTAACAGAGTGCTGTAACCTGTAATAAACCCAGCCAACCTTCACGGAGCCTTTTACTACCAGTCAGAGGAGCATCACTGACTCAATGGACACGAGTTTGAGCAAATTCCAGGAGACGGTGAAGGACAGGGAAGCCCATCGTGCTGCAGTTCATGGGGCTGCAAAGAGCTGGACACGACTTAGCTACTGAACGATAACAGGAGCAACCCACTAAGATAGGGGCTATGTCTCCACTTCACAGGTTGGAAACTGAGGCCAAGTGACCTGACCAAGGTCACACAGCTAGTAAGTGACAGAGCTGGGATTTGAACCTAGCCTGGCAGGCTCTAGAATTCTTGCTTTTAACCTCTGTACCAACTCTATCCAAGAAAAATGAAATGCAAGCTACATATTTAATTTTAAGTATCAGCAAGTAAAACCATCATGGATTTTTGCCCACGTGGAACTTAGCTTCTAAGGGAGAGAGATGTGGTGAGCAGGAGATCGAATAAGCACATTAGATACTTTCGGGAAATCTGTCAGCTCCCCAAGATCTTCACAATTGTAGAAAAACTGTCTCATTATGGAGTAATCATTAAGTCAGACTGCGATTCACATGGGCCGTGATGAGCAGTAGCCATGAAAGGTGAATGACATCTGTGTTGGAAGGTGATCCATGCCGTGGGAAATAGAGTAGGAAAGGGAAAGAGGGCCATAGCAGTCTGCGCAGAGAGACCTTGAATTTCAAGAGGTGGACTGACTGTAATGCAGGGCACATTTCTTCTCAATGTGTACATTTCTCAATGCAGTTTTTCCCAAAGTGGAAGAGTGGAAGGAACACCCAGCTCTAACAGTTAACTCCTAACTAATCCCGTTTCATCTCTATTCCCACCCACTCGCTCTCCCAGGCAATTTGAAGCAAATCTTAGAAATCACACCCTTCTGCCCATAGCAATACATTATTTTTTGATGTAATGTTTAAACTGTGGGACTCTGTTTGATAATGAGATTATGAAAATCAATTGGGACCCAATCATGAGTTTGGGCTTCCTAGGTGGCACTAGTGGTAAAGAATCCGCCTGCCAATGCAGGAGACTTAAGAGTTGTGGGTTTGATCCCTGGGTCAGGAAGATCCCCTGGAGGAGGGCTCAGCAACCCACTCCAGTATTCTTGCCTGGAGAATCCCATGGACAGAGGAGCCTGGTGGGCCATTGTCCAGAGGGTAGAAGCAACTTAGCACATGTGCACACATGAGTTCAAAAAGTGGTTTGAAAAACAGTCTAAAAGTTTCAAGTAGCATAAAAGGGCAGAAACTGACAAGTCTGTTTCCATTCTTCAGCTTCTTCCTCAGACACCATCTCTGTTAATTCCTGGAATTACACTCCATGATGTACTCCAGTTAAAAAGAAAAAAATAATTGGAGGAGCCTGCTGCCTGGAAGGTAAAGATCAGAGCATAATAACTCCCAGGAGAAGAGGGTGTACACAGCACCCCAGGGGCCTTTGGGGAAATTATGGGTGCATTTTGGTGTCACAATACAGGCCAGCACCCCTTAAGGGAGAACTGCCCTGGATTCTTCCTCCTTTTAGTCAATGTCCTGGGTGTTTTCTTGCAGGAGGAAAGCCTGTTAAGCTGAGCCTGGAACCTAATCCCAGTTTGTCTGTAAATGTAGAGAGTGTAAATAGACCCTGAAAGGTCCAGGAGTTCAGCTACTGGGTCAATTGGAAGAATATTCTTGGCATTGTTAGCACTTTACTAGTTATTATGCTCCAGTTCAGAAAAGGGCAAAATCTCTTCATCTAGGTAGTGCCAGCTGTGGGTGTTATGAAGCCTTGCCTGCCCTGTGTGCTCAGCTGCTTCAGTCATGTCCAACTCTTTGGGACCCTGTGGACTGTAGCTCTCCAGGCTCCTCTGTCTATGGGCTTCTTACCAGGTTCTCCAGGCAAGAACACTGGAGTAGGTTGCCATTTCTTCCTCCAGGGGATCTTCCTCACTCAGGGATCGAACCCATGTCTTTTACATCTCCTGCACTGGCAGGCAGGTTCTTTACCACTAGCGCCACTTGGCAAGGTTATGGAGCCCACTCCAGTGTTCTTGCCTGGAGAATCCCCGTGGACAGAGGAGCCTTGTGGGCTACAGTCCATGGGGTCACAAAGAGTTGGACATGACTGAGCAACTGAGCACGCCCACACAAGAAGTCTGTATACCCTGGGGATTTTTCACATACCCTGCGGAGGTTTTAAAATCTGACTCTGAGTGAGGTCTGCATTTGTAACAAATTCCCAAGGGGCGCTGATGGCTGTCCTTCATGGACCGCACTTTTAGTTGCTGAATCTTACTGGAATCAAGTTCAGGTATCATTTGCATATTGAAATATATATTCTTTTACTCATGAATTTCTCTCCTTTTATTTCAGCTTTCCACTATACATGTATACTTTGGGACATTTTATTAACATTTAAAGAATTCTCAGTGGAGGTAGGTTTCATAATCTAGGTATTTCATTTCTTTTAAAAAAAAATTAATTGTTTTTATTGCTCTGGGTCTTCATTGCTGTACTCTGGCTTTCTCCAGTTGTGGCAAGCTGGGGCTAGTCTTCACTGCGGTGCTTGGGCTTCTCATTGCCGTGGCTTCTCTTGTAGAGGAGCATGGGTTCTAGGCACGCAGGCTTCAGTAATTGCAGCACTCGGGCTCAGTAGTGGTCCACCGGCTTAGTTACTCAGTGGCATGTGGAATCTTCTCAGGCCAGGGATCGAACCCATGGCCCCTGCACTGGCAGGTGGATTCTTAAGTCCCTAAGTATTTCATCTCAAGGTGATAAAGGCTGCATGAGAAGCTATTTGCCATAAATGCAGGGAGGTTCCGGTGGGCTCTGACCCAGTGAAGCCATGAGGATGGGCAGGGAAGTGTTGAGTAGGGACCGAGGTGCATCTCTGGAGGTGTGCTTGGGAAGTGGGAGGTGGGGACCTGCCAGTCTGGTTTGCAGAAGTAGAAAATTCCTGAACCTTGGAGGAGCACCAGCAGGCATACGGGAATATAATGAAGGCATTAAAACCTCCATCAACATGGCTTCCCTGGCCCTGGTTCTCCTATCTTGTTAATAGGAATAGAGTGGCAAGCTGGGAGGTATTTTGATTCCAGGGAAGGAACTGGACTGGGAATGGGCCCTTTGTGTGGATGGAGGGTCCCAGGGATCCTAGGAGGAAGGGGGTAAGTAGTTAACAAAATCTCCTCTCTCCAGAGAGTGGGAGGGATTAGAAAAGAACTCCCTAGAGGTAGGGTTGAGTGGGGCAGCCCTGGGTGTTGGGTTCAAGCCCTTTGCCCAAGGTGGTTCAGCCCTGACGTGCCCATGTCTCCTGGAGGAGTGGTCTGGGGGATGTGGGTTTGGAGATGGGATTTCTGGCAAAGGCTTCTCGGCTCCCTGTCCAACCCAGAATCGTGGCAGGGGGAATGTTGAGAGCAGAAAAGGGCCACAGAATCCATATAACTTCTTCTGCCTCAAGAAGTAATTCCTTCCACTGAAGCCACGCTTGGAAATGAAGTAATCAAAGCCTTAAGAAAAGTTCAGGCCAGAGGCAATTTTATAGGCTTTACAATAAAATAAGAGGCTTTAAAGATCAAAGCACCGGGAATTCCCTGGCAGTCCAGGGGTTAGGATTCCGAGCTCTCAGTGCCGGGGACCCGGATCCCTGGTTGGAGAACTAAGATCCCACAAGCCTCACTGTGCAGCCAAAGGAAAAAAAAAAAAAGATCAAAGCACCAACCTATCTGGAGAGGACATGCGCACCTTGGGGGTTTTGAAAAGAAAGAGCTGTGTCGGGGCAAGGAATGGGACAGGAGGGTCTGGAGGGAGAGTCTGTTATGGAAGGTCTGCAGAGGAAGAGGAGGAGGGGGAGGAGGGCTCCAGCCTGAAGGGGCAATGGGCCTGGTGGGTGTGGAGGGGCTCCCTCCTTCCAGAAGAATCCACTACTTGCTTCTCATCAAACTGTCTAGCTGGAATATCCAAAATCGTAGACTGTGTGAACATTCCTAATAAGGGTTCAGCCAAAGTTGCCTGCATCTGTGATGTACCCTGCCTGGTCATGTTATTCCATGCTGGCAATTGCTCATTTAGAAAATATCAGTAGTGGGTGATCTCATCATTTTAAAAGACATTAATAATTCCTTGTGTGGAGGACTTCCCTGGCGGTGCAGTGCAATACAGGGGATGTGGTTCAATCCCTGGTCCGGGAACTAAGACCCCACATGTCTGGGAACAACTAAGCCTCTGTGCCACCGCTACTGAGCTCTCGAGCCTGCAGGACACGACTAGAGAGTCTGTGTGCAGACAAAATTAAATACATAAATAAATCTTAAAAAAAAAAACTGTATCATGAAGAAAGTTTTTTTTTTTTTTTTTAAACAAACCTATGTCTAGAAGTGAAATAGACTCTGTAATTTAAGAACTCCCTACAGGGGCTTCCCTGGAGGTCCAGTGGTTAAGATTCTGCCTATCAATGCAGGAGACTTGGCTTCAATCCCGGGTCCTGGAAGATCCCACAGGCTGTGGAGTAACCAAGCCTGTGCACCACAACTACAGAGTCCACAGCATAAATAAATAAATCTTAAGAAAATAAACATTCCTTACAAACAAAACTCCAGGACCAGATGGCTTCACTGGGAAATTCTAGCAAACATTCAAAGTAGAACGTACGCTGATCCCTCTCAAATGCTTCCAAAAGATTGAAGTGGAGGGACCACTCCCAAAGTCAATCTCACACTCACAACTGTCCTTTGTTTGACCTACACAATAATAATAATAATAACAATAACAAAGTGATCAAATGGAAAGATCATTTAACCTCTTACTGGATCTTAAGCTGTGGATACTGTGGCTCCTCCCACTTACAAAAGAGTAAACTGCGGCTCAGGCTTCCTTAGTGGCTCAGCGGTAAAGAATCCACCTGCCAATGCAGGAGATGTAGGTTCGATCCCTGGGTCAGGAAGATCTCCTGAAAGAAGAAATGGCATCCCAAGCCAGTATCCTTGCCTGGGAAATCCCATGGCCAGAGGAGCCTGGTGGGCTACAGTCCATGGAGTTGCAAAGAGCTGGACATGACTGAAGCCACTTAGCACGCATGCAAGTTCGAGGAGAGGTACGTCCAGGTTCGACATTGCAGCGCTGCAGTGAAGGACCCCAGGTCCCAGGTCTGTCTCAGACTCACTGCTGAAATGTACTACAGGAGTGCAGAAAGGATGCACAGCCAGATCCTCAGGGGAAAACACTAAAGCAGAGACTGGGAGAATCCATGTGCCTCTTCTCTCTGTCCTCCCCACTTCCCTTGCGGGGGTCATGCCGAGTGAACTCTTCCCCCAGCAACAAAAATGCAGTCACACATGAGCGATGTCCTGGGAAGCTCAGGAGAGACGCAGCACCCTGGGGTGTCACTAGGACCTGGACATGGAGGACCCCCTTTCTGGCATGTAACAGAATTATGGACTCCCCACATGAAAGCAGGGGTCAAGCAGAAACCATCTTGGTTGCACAGTCTAAGTATAATGAGCCTTCTTATCAGTTAGGAAACAGTGGGAACACTTCCAAAATTCAAGTTTCCAGCTGCCAGCCAGAGCTCACCTTGCAACAGGTATTTCCAAGAAGAGAGAGAAGCTATGTTAAGCCTTTCTGTTATTTATTCAACATGAGCTTCATTATTCCGATGGTTGTATTGTAGTTATGTAGAAGTATGTCCGTATTCGCAGAAAATACACACAAAAAGATTTTGTAGTGATGTTGGTGGTGCATCAAGTTGGAAATTTACTAACTGTTTCACAGGGAAAAAAAAATGTTTATGTGCCATAACTACAATATCTCTTTAAGTTTGAGATTCTTTCAAAATAAAAATATATTTAAATATATATATATATATATATAAGGAGAACTGATAGTGCTGTTGATTGAAGACTGGGCATAAGTCGATACATGTTTCTGGCTAATAGATGTGCGGAAGTTATAATACTCTTCTCTCTACATTCTCTTATAATTTAGAATTCTCTATAACAAAGCGAAAAATTGAGTCAGCAAGGATGTCTTCTAGGACTTCCCCGGTGGTGCAGTGGATAAGGATCCGCCCACCAATGCATGGGTTCGATCTCTGGTCTGGGAAGATTTCACACGACACGGAGAAACTCAGCCGCTGTGCCACAGCTACTGAAGCCTGCTCACCTAGAGCCTGTAGCCCCCAACAAGAAGCCACCGCAGGGAGAAGCCCACGCACTGCAGCGAAGGGTAGACTCAGACGGCTCCAACTAGAGAAAGCCTGAGTGCAGCAAGGAAGACCCAGTGCAACCAAAAATAGTCTTAAAAAAAATTAACTCACTTAGAAAAAAAAAAAGGTGCCTTCTAAATGTGGTGATATCTGGGGAATGCCCTTGTAGTCCAGTGGTTAAGATTCTGCACTTTCACTTCTGAGGGCATGGGTTCAATATCTGGTCAGGGAACTAAGATCCAGGCAAGCGGTGCAGCTCAGGCAAATTTAAAAACCAATAAATAAGTAAATAAGCATAGGTATTTCTGGAAAGGAAGAGAAATTGCATTTGGGGGATGCTTTACATTTGTCTAGAACATGATATCTCTAGACACACAGGTAGAAAGTAAGAAATTCAGATAAGCAAAATCAGTAAGTACAAAACTCACCTCTATTCACTGTTCACCACTGCAGTAAACCCTGTAACACTTTAGCTCATATTCTTATTCTATATACACATATCCAGAAGATGGTCTAGAATACAAACACAAGGCTATGTAAATATACAGTAATTTATTTTAGTACAGATGGATATGTCCATATATGCACATACGTTCTACATAACATATAAGAGTAGATATGCTATGCTACACTACGTTGCTTCAGTTGTGTCCAAGTCTAATACTGGTATGGGTTGCCATCCCCTCCTTTAAGGGCTCTTCCCAACCCAGGGATGGAACCTGGGTCTCCTGTATTGGTAGGTGGATTCTTTACCACTAGTGCCATCTGGAACTCTTTAAGGAGTATAATTCTGTGCTCGCTTTTTCCCAAGGCAATGGTCTCCATCTTTGCAGAAAATACACACAAAAAGATTTTGTAGTGATGTTGGTGGTGCATCAAGTTGGAAATTTACTAAATGTTTCACAGGGAAAAGAATTCCTATAAATCTATAAATTCCTATCTCATTCCTCCTATCTAAATTCCTTCAGTTGACCCAAAAATATCCTTCAGAGCTTAATTGTCCAAACCAGTATCGACTCCAGAAGCACACACTACATGTGGTCACTACTCTTGGGTCCCCACAACTCTCAGGTCTGTTTCAACCTGTCAACCTGTCACACTTCCCTTTGGATGAAACTGACAAAACACCCTCCCCTTGGGGTGTGTCCCAGCTTCTACTGCAGGATGGGGGACACATCAAAGGCAGCAGCAGCTTCATCTGCTTTCCATCCGGAGACCTGGAGCTCCTTAGGGATCCTGCAGCAGGGAGGGGGCAGCCATGACCCCTGGACTAGGGTGGGGACAGCCGGATCCTGCCGTTGCAAGGTTCTCTTTCACCCTCATGACCAGAATGTCACAAATGTGGTGTCACTGTGACACTGCCCACATCCACCGCCTGCCCAAGGCTTTTAACCCTGATTGATAACTTTTGATCCCATGATTTCCTTAGGGCTTGGGAAATAGTGTTCTGACTCTTCCATTCTCTTCCCTGGAGAACATTCTCTTGGTGTTTCCTTCTGTACAATTTTTCAACTGAAACAGTTCCTTACTCTGAACCCAGTAGTCACCAAGGCTGTAACACTGAATTTCTATTTAAAAAGAGCTGAGACACTTTTGGCAAAATAATGCTACATTTATTACCTATAATTGGCAGAGGCATTCCTGATTTATTCTCTCTATATTTAAAAGAATTTCCAAATGTAAAATTTTATACACCATGAGATCCAGGAGAGGGTTGGGCTCAGGGGACCACATCATTGTTCACAGGGTGAGCAGAACCCTCTGTCTCCAAACATTTTTTGAGTTGGTTCACTCTCCACTGTGAGTCTTGGTCCTGGTCTTAAAACCCCACAAAGTGAAATTCGTCACCCATGGGGGCTGGAATTTTCTCAGTCATAGGAATGAGCTTCCAGTTCAGACAAGAGGAGACGGCTTCCTGCAAAGGACCAATGAAGCCTCTACAGCAGGACTGAGAGGAGACAAGGGCAGAGGGCAGGGGGGCTGAACCAGAGGGTCACCGGTGAGGAGCCCTTTCATGACCCAGCCTTTCCCTGTGCTCACCCATGGGTTTCCAATCAGAAGAACAGGGCCTGCCCTACAGAAGTAGCAGGAATTTTCTTCTAGTAGGACCCTCGACTGGACCCAAGAGATCCCAGGATGGCCAGGAGCTACAAGTCCTTAATTAGAGAAATAATGTCCCTGCACGCAAAGTTCCTGACATCCATGGGGTGGTTGTTCTCCAAGGATAGCTCTTGACGAGGATAGGCAACCTCCACAATGAAACTGGAGTTGAGCAAACTGGTGTTGGTAAGTTCGACTCCACTTGGCTCATTCTTGAGATCCACGACTAAGATCCGCTGTTTCACAGACACAAAGCGAACACCCTTCTCAAGGCTGGAGAACACATGATTGACATTCAGGAAGAAAAAGAGGTAAGCTCCATTGCGCCTTCACACGCTGAGTTGGGGGCCTTCTGGCAGGTGGTATTTTCCCTAGATGGCTGCAACAATGTCTCCACTTCCACACATCCTTCTAGAATCATGCCACTCCTCACCCCGGGGTGGAGTCTAATGCCCACCCCCTTGAATCTGGGAGGGTTTCATTGTAACCAAGAGTGTGGTGGGAGTGATGCTGAGTGACTTTCACCAAGTGACTTCCACAGCAGGATCACAGAGGCAATGCAGCTTCTGCTGGTTTCTCCAGCAGCCTCATGGAGCCCTGAGCCACCAGGAAGCAGCTGCCTACCCCAAAGCCGCCATGCTGTGAGGAATTAGACCAAATTAGACCATGCAGGGGGATCCCATGGCCAAGCTCTGAGACTAAACCAAGAGCTGCCTGGCCAGCCACCAGTTGCTGTGTACACACTCACAGCCCACCCTGCCCTTTAGCTCCAGACAGTATCTGAAATGGATCTTCATGAGAGACTGAAGTCAGAAGCTCCTAGCAGCTCGTAACAGAAACCATGAGAGGAGATAGAGTGACTGCTGTTGATATTAAGCTACTAATGCTTCGGGCTGTTTGTATGTTATACAGTAGTAGATTAACATAGGCCCCACCAACCTTTCCCTTCACCCTCTTCCCCACACAGACTGACCTTCAAAGGGCTCTCTCCTTCTGCACCACCCAATGTGAAAGCTACTCTTAGAGAACTGATCCAGGATAGTCTTGGTGACATCTAGAATTTGGGCAATTAGCTGATATACAGGTATTATTGCTTCTTCCTTCGAACCACCTGGGGGGAAAGGAAGACCTTAAAGGCTAGACTTGCCATCCCATCTCTTTGGGCGTTTGCCTCCTCCACCAGAGAGGCCTTCCCATGTCTACAAATCCAAAATGGTGCAGCACCATGCCTCCTCCACCAGAGAGGCCTTCCCATGTCTACAAATCCAAAATGGTGCAGCACCATCCGTGTCCTTTGGAAGCCTGATCCCTCTGCCTCTGCGATGAATCCATCTGCACTAAGCTCAGTCCCCAGCTGGTCTGCAGGTATATTCATTTTAGAAGTAATGACCTTGGGGTGGGAGATGGGAGGGAGGTTCAGGAAGGAGGGGACATATGTATAGCTGTAGCTGATTTATATATGCAGAAACCAGCACAACATTGTAAAGCAATTATCCTTCAGTTAAAAATAAATAAAAATTAAAAAAAAGAAGTAATGACCCAGAGCCATGCTCTTCAAGGTACCTCCTCCCACATTATTTCTTCTATGTTTCATTGGTGGCAAAGATGTTGAGCTATTTCAAATCCTAAAAGATGATGCTGTGAAACTGCTGCACTCAATATGTCAGCAAATTTGGAAAACTCAGCAGTGGCCACAGGACGGGAAAAGGTCAGTTTTCATTCCAATCCCAAAGAAAGGCAATGCCAAGAATGCTCAAACTACCACACAATTGCACTCATCTCACACGCTAGTAGAGTAATGCTCAAAATTCTCCAAGCTAGGCTTCAGCAATATGTGAACCGTGAATTTCCAGATGATCATCGAAAAACCAAGAGAGTTCCAGAAAAACATCTATTTCTGCTTTATTGACTGTGCCAAAGCCTTTGATTGTGTGGATCACAATAAACTGTAGAAAATTCTGAAAGAGATGGGAATACCAGACCACCTGACCTGCCTGTTGAGAAACCTGTATGCAGGTCAATAAGCAACAGTTAGAGTTGGACATGGAACAACAGACTGGTTCCAACCAGGAAAAGGAGTACATCAAGGCTGTATATTGTCACCCTGCTTATTTAACTTACATGCAGAGTACATCATGAGAAACGCTGGACTGGATGAAGCACAAGCTGGCATCAAGATTGCCTGGAGAAATATCAATAACCTCAGATATGCAGATGATACCACCCTTATGGCAGAAAGTGAAGAAGAACTAAAGAGCCCCTTGATGAAAATGAAAGAGGAGAGTGAAAAAATTGGCTTAAAGCTCAACATTCAGAAAACTGAGATCATGGCATCTGGTCCCATCACTTCATGGCAACTAGATGGGGAAACAGTGTCAGACTTTATTTTGGGGGGGCTCTAAAATCACTGCAGATGGTGATTGCAGCCATGAAATTAAAAGACCCTTACTCCTTGCAAAGAAAGTTATGACCAACCTAAACAGTATATTCAAAAGCAGAGGCATTACTTTGTCAACAAAGGTCCATCAGGTCAACCATCTAGCTAGTCATCTAGCTATGGTTTTTCCAGTAGTCATGTATGGATGTGAGAGTTGAACTATAAAGAAACCTGAGCGCCGAAGAACTGATGCTTTTGAACTGTGGTGTTGGAGAAGACTCTTGAGAGTCCCTTGGACTGCAAGGAGATCCAACCAGTCCATCCTAAAGGAGATCAGTCCTGGGTGTTTATCGGAAGGATTGATATTGAAGCTGAAACTCTAATACTTTGGCCACCTGATGCGAAGAGCTGACTCATTTGAAAGGACCCTGATGCTGGGAAAAATTGAAGGTTGGAGGAGAAGGGGATGACAGAGGATGAGATGGCTGGATGGCATCACCGACTCGATGGACATGAGTTTGGGTAAACTCTGGGAGTTGGTGATGGACAGGGAGGCCTGGCGTGCTGCGGTTCATGGGGTCGCAAAGAGTCAGACACGACTGAGCAACTGAACTGAACTGAACAGTGGTAATGATTTAAGGTATAATTTTCTTAGTGTTTTAAAAGCATCCAGGAGAATCTAAATAAACAGATGAAGAGATATCCAGCAACATTCAAAAAAAACAATGTCTAATGTCCATCGGTGGTAAATGGATACATTATAGTATATTCAATGAGATATTATACAGTCATGAAAGTAAACTAATTGTTCAGTTCAGTTCAGTTTAGTCGCTCAGTCGTGTCCCACTCTTTGCAACCCCATGAATCGCAGCACACCAGGCCTCCCTGTCCAACACCAACTCCCGGAGTTCACTCAGACTCACGTCCATTGAGTCAGTGATGCCATCCAGCCATCTCATCCTCTGTCGTCCCCTTCTCCTCCTGCCCCCAACCCCTCCCAGCATCAGAGTCTTTTCCAATGAGTCAACTCTTTGCATGAGGTGGCCAAAGTACTGGATAGACAATTGTGGATGAATTTACAAATATGTTACTGAAAGAAGCCAGATCCACACTACGTATGACACCATATATAATGTATTAATATATACTAATATATATGTATATATATAGTATCACAATGGGTAAAACTCGTCTATGGTAACAGAATTCAGGATGGTGCTACCTTTGGGTTGGAAGTGTTGGGAATGGGGCATGAGGGGTGCTGAGGGTGGTGTTTGCTGGCAACTTTCTGTTCTTTTTTTTTTTTAACATTCTGTTCTTGACTTAAGTGAATGTGTTGAATCCAACCGGGCATTTTCCAGCCCAGTTTCCTTTGGGGGTTAAGGGAGGGTTCAGAGACTGAACTTGCTAAGTACTAAGGCTATGAGAGTGGTAAAGTCATTACTATTCCTTCATCTTAAGAGGTTGTTGTTTAGTCACTGAAGTTCTGTCCGATTCTTTTGCGACCCCATGGACTGTAGCCCGCCAGGCTCCTCTGTCCATGGGATTTCCCAGGAAAGAAGAATGGACTGGGGTGTCATTTCCTTCTCCACATGGGCTTCCCATGTGCCTCAGATGGTAAAGAATCTGACAGCAATGCAGGAGACCCTAGTTTGATCCCTGGGGCAGGAAGATCCCCTGGAGAAGGGCATGACAACCCACTACCGTATTCTTGCCTGGAGAATTCCATGGACAGGGTACAGTCCATGGTGTCACACAGAGTCAGACACAACTGAGCAACTAACACTTTACTTTTTCTTCTCCAGGGGATCTTCCTGACTCAGGGATCGAACCCAGGTCTCCTGCATTGCAGGCAGATTCTTTACCACTGAGCCACCTGGGAAGCCCAAGGGATTGTTAGGAGACCTAAATGACATCACCCATGTCAAGGTCAGCACTTAGCTAAAAGCTGTTTTTATAATCACGCTCACCGGGCAGACACAGAAATCTCAATCTTCCCACTATCCAGGAGTTCTGGCCATAGGCCCTCTTCCTCTAGGTCCAATACTTCCTTCTTTAGAAACCACCTAAGAAAGAAGGAGAAAAATCAAGAAGAGGCAAGTTCTCACTACCGCCCTGGTCCTTGGGGAATAGGGAGGGACATTTACTTGTTACCAGGACTGTGGCAGAAACGAGGAAAGACTTCAGGAATGCCTCTATAGGTTCCCTCCATCATGCAGTGCATCACTAAGCTATGTTTTTGGAAGCCACGTGTTAAGTAAAAAAGACTTGTGCCCAGGTTCGTCGTCCACCTGGGAGCTCAGTTAAAGTCCCATGGGTCTCCCCTATGGAACCCTGCCGCGCCTCCACCAAATACAAGGCTACGGCACCCTCCCTCCCAATCCCACGAGGACCCCTTTCCTGGGCTCCCACCTAGGCCACGACGGCTCTGAGAGTTCCGGAGGAGGTTGTGTCCTATGGGTCTGCGCTCGCAGAAGCGGCCCAGGATGCAGGGCCCGGGGGCGTCAGCAGGGGGCAGGCAGGTGCGGATGACGGGCCACAGGTCGGGGTGTTTCCAGGGCAGGATGCTCGGACACAGGTCCCAGCCGTCCACCACGTCTCGCCAGCGCTGGCACACCGGGCGGCAGTGCCGGAGCAGCGTGCTTGGGGGCAGGTAGCTCAGCACCTCCTGGAGCAGCTCGTTAGGCTGTCGGTTCAGGTTCAGCACCTCCTCGGGTTCGCGGTCCCGAGCGGGGACTCTGGCAGGCAGGCCCCCAGAGGCCCCCAGGTCGTCCTCGCCAGGCCAGGCTGCCGCTGCTGGAGATCCAGTGTCAAGACGTCAGAGTGTCCATGACCTCCAGCCTCCACCAGTCCCGCCCCTGCCAGCCACACCTCAAGACTGTCATCCCCTCACCCCCTAAACCCCACCAGCCGCCTCCCAGCCCTATCCTCAAGTTCCCAGATTCCTCCCATCCCCTCCACTCTCCCCTACTTGCCCCACAGTCCCAGGCAGCCAGTCCCCTCTGGGGCGCGCAGAGCCCCGGCTGAGTCCGCATCTCGGCATGCTGCTCCACCCCAGCAGACCATCACCTTGCTCCACATGCCCTGATTGCCTCCGCCTTTTTCATACTCTTGCCTTTCCTTCTTAAAACCCAGAACCACCCACCGGCCCTCATTTGCTCTTTCTGACTCCGTGGTCTCGCCGTCCCTCCCTTCTCACTGTCCCGCCCCCTCCTCCCTACTGCTTCGACCCCCGCTCCCCTCCCCCCCACCCCCAACTGACAAGCCAGCTCCTCCCATCCACGCCTCCGGTATTCTCCAGACACCCTCTCCTTCCGTTTGTATTCAGATTGTGAGTTAACCATCAAACAGAATCCGCAGAAGAGGAAGGGGGGAGGGTCACCAAGATCCAGAGTCTGTAGCTCTTAGACAGACCACCAGTGGTCCAAAGGAGAGTCCCTAACCAGGCTCTAAGTAAGGACGTTGGTGTTGAACACCTGCTGTTACTCACTCAGGTATCCAGGCAGGAGGTCTTATATTCTTTAGTTCCAAGAATTCCCATCACATTTAAGGATCCAGCATCATTACTAACTTGGAGATCGTTGCACAGGAGAAAGGCTCCAGGAGGAGCCAAATGCATTACTATTTGACTCCCTAAATGAGTGCTGCAACCAGTCATAATCCAGCCAAACTTCATGGAAACTTTTACTAGTGGTCAGATTAGCAACCTCTGAAGCGGGTCTGACTATATCCCCACTTCACAGCTGAGAAAACTGAGTCTAAGGGACCTGCCCAAGGTCCCACAGCTAGTAGCTGAGAGAGCTGGGATTTGAACCTAGCCAGGTTCATGATCGTAGTCACTGATGGTGGTCTGCTGCCCGACTGATCCACTACAGCTGTCTGAATCCCAACGATTATCTGAGAAGCATGCTCAGCAAATCGATGAGATGCACCCGAAACTCCAGTGCCTGCAGCCAGCATCGGTCAACATGGCTGTTTGTCACTCAGTCACGTCTGACTCTTTGGGACCCCTTGGGACCCACCAGGCTCCTCTGCCCATGGAATTCTCTAGGCAAGAATACTGGAGTGGGTTGCCATTGGTCAACAGAAGGGGCCCAATTGTTCTCCATGACAATGCCCAACCACACATCACACAACCAACACTTCAGAAGCTGAAAGAATTGGGCTATGAAATTTTGCCTCGTCCTCCATATTCCCCTGAACTCTTGCCAATCAACTATCACTTCTTCAAGCATCTCAACAATCTTTTGTAGGGAAAATGTTTCCACAACCAGGAGGCAGAGAACGCTTTCCAAGAGTTCCTCAAATCCTAAGGCATGGAGTTTTAAGCTACAGGAATAAGCAAATTTATTTCTCGTTGGCAAAATTGTGTTGATTGTAATGGTTCCTATTTTTTTTTTTTAAATAAAGATGTGTTTGAGCTTAGTTATGATGGCTGAAAATTAATGGTCAGAAACTGCAATTACATTTGCACCAACCTAATAGTTAACTAGAGAGGACAACAGAAGATGAGATGGTGGGATAGCATCACTGATTCAATGGACATGAGTCTGAGCAAGCTCCAGGAGATGGTGAAGGACGGGGAAGCCTGGCATGCAGTCCATGGGGTCCCTAAGCACCACTGAGCTGCTGAACAGCAAATAGTTAACAAAATCTCCTCTCTCAGATGAGTGGGAGGGATTAGTAAAGAACACAGCTCCCTAAGTGTAGGATTGAGTGGGGCAGCCCTGGGTGTGGATAAGCCAGCTCCTTCCCTAAGGTGATTCAGCCCTGATATGCTCATATCACCTGGAGTGAGGGATTAGATATGGTTGAGGAGTTCAGTTCAGTTGCTCAGTCGTGTCCGACTCTTTGCGACCCCATGAATCGCAGCACGCCAGGCCTCCCTGTCCATCACCATCTCCCGGAGTTCACTCAGACTCACGTCCATCGAGTCCGTGATGCCATCCAGCCATCTCATCCTGGGGCGTCCCCTTCTCCTCCTGCCCCCAATCTCTCCCAGCATCAGAGTCTTTCCAAATGAGTCAGTTCTTCGCATGAGGTGTCCAAAGTACTGGAGCTTCAGCTTTAGCATCATTCCTTCTAAAGAAATCCCAGGGCTGATCTCCTTCAGAATGGACTGGTTGGATCTCCTTGCAGTCCAAGGGACCCTCAAGAGTCTTCTCCAACACCACAGTTCAAAAGCATCAATTCTTTGGCACTCAGCCTTCTTCACAGTCCAACTCTCACATCCATACATGACCAATGGAAAACCATAGCCTTGACTAGATGGACCTTAGTCGGTAAAGTAATGTCTCTGCTTTTGAATATACTATCTAGGTTGGACATAACTTTCCTTCCAAGGAGTAAGCTTGTTTTAATTTCCTGGCTGCAATCACTATCTGCAGTGATTTTGGAGCCCCCCAAAATAAAGTCTGACACTGTTTCTACTGTTTCTCCATCTATTTCCCATGAAGTGATGGGACCAGATGCCATGATCTTCGTTTTCTGAATGTTGAGCTTTAAGCCAACTTTTTCCCTCTTGTCTTTCACTTTCATCAAGAGGCTTTTTAGTTCCTCTTCACTTTCTGCCATAAGGGTGGTGTCATCTGCATATCTGAGGTTATTGATATTTCTCCCAGAAATCTTGATTCCAGCTTGTGTTTCTTCCAACCCAGCATTTCTCATGATGTACTCTGCACAGAAGTTAAATAAGCAGGGTGACAATATACAGCCTTGACGTACTCCTTTTCTTATTTGGAACCAGTCTGTTGTTCCATGTCCAGTTCTAACTGTTGCTTCCTGACCTGCATACAGATTTCTCAAGAGGCAGGTTAGGTGGTCTGGTATTCCCATCTCTTTCAGAATTTTCCACAGTTTATTGTGATCCACACAGTCAAAGGCTTTGGCATAGTCAAGAAAGCAGAAATAGATGTTTTTCTGGAACTCTCTTGCTTTTTCCATGATCCAGCAGATGTTGGCAATTTGATCTCTGGTTCCTCTGTCTTTCCTAAAATCAGCTTGAACATCAGGGAGTTCACGGTTCATGTATTGCTGAAGCCTGGCTTGGAGAATTTTGAGCATTACTTTACTAGCATGTGAGATGAGTGCAATTGTGTGGTAGTTTGAGCATTCTTTGGCATCTCCTTTCTTTGGGATTGGAATGAAAACTGACCTTTTCCAGTCCTGTGGCCACTGCTGAGTTTTCCAAACTTGCTGGCATATTGAGTGCAGCACTTTCACAGCATCATCTTTCAGGATTTGAAAGAGCTCAACTGGAATTCCATCACCTCCACTAGCTTTGTTCATAGTGATGCTTTCTAAGGCCCACTTGACTTCACATTCCAGGATGTCTGGCTCTAGATTAGTGATCACATCATCATGATTATCTTGGTCGTGAAGATCTTTTTTGTACAGTTTTCCGTGTATTCTTTCCACCTCTTCTTAATATCTTCTGCTTCTGTTAGGTCCAGACCATTTCTGTCCTTTATCGAGCCCATCTTTGCATGAAATGTTCCCTTGGTATCTCTAATTTTCTTGAAGAGATCTCTAGTCTTTCGCATTCTGTTGTTTTCCTCTATTTCTTTGCATTGATTGCTGAAGAAGGCTTTCTTATCTCTTCTTGCTATTCTTTGGAACTCTGCATTCAGATGCTTATATCTTTCCTTTTCTCCTTTGCTTTTCGCCTCTCTTCTCTTCACAGCCATTTGTAAGGCCTCCCCAGACAGCCATTTTGCTTTTTTGCATTTCTTTTCCATGGGGATGGTCTTGATCCCTGTCTCCTGTACAATGTCACGAACCTCATTCCATAGTTCATCAGGCACTCTATCTATCAGATCTAGACCGTTAAATCTATTTCTCACTTCCACTGTATAATCATAAGGGATTTGATTTAGGTCATACCTGAATGGTCTAGCAGTTTTCCCTACTTTCTTCAATTTAAGGCTGAATTTGGCGATAAGGAGTTCATGATCTGAGCCACAGTCAGCTCCTGGTCTTGTTTTTGTTGACTGTATAGAGCTTCTCCATCTTTGGCTGCAAAGAATATAATCAATCTGATTTCGGTGTTGACCATCTGGTGATGTCCATGTGTAGAGTCTTCTCTTGTGTTGTTGGAAGAGGGGGTTTGCTATGACCAGTGCATTTTCTTGGCAAAACTCTGTTAGTCTTTGCCCTGCTTCATTCTGCATTCCAAGGCCAAAGTTGCCTGTTACTCCACGTGTTTCTTGACTTCCTACTTTTGCATCCCAGTCCCCTATAATGAAAAGGACATCTTTTTTGGGTGTTAGTTCTAAAAGGTCTTGTAGGTCTTCATAAAAGCATTCGACTTCAGTTTCTTCAGTGTTACTGGTTGGGGCATAGACTTGGATAACTGTGATACTGAATGGTTTGCCTTGGAGATGAACAGAGATCATTCTGTCGTTTTTGAGATTGCATCCAAGTACTGCATTTTGGACTCTTTTGTTGACCATGATGGCTACTCCATTTCTTCTGAGGGATTCCTGCCTGCAGTAGTAGATGCAATGGTCATTTGAGTTAAATTCACCCATTTTAGTTTGCTGATTCCTAGAATGTCGACGTTCACCCTTGCCATCTCTTGTTTGACCACTTCCAATTTGCCTTGAGACAGGAGATCAAATTGCCAATATCTGCTGGATCATGGAAAAAGCAAGAGAGTTCCAGAAAAACATCTATTTCTGCTTTATTGATTATGCCAAAGCCTTTGACTGTGTGGATCACAATAAACTGTGGAAAATCCTGAAAGAGATGTGCTGCCCTGGAGGGAAACACAAAGTAATATTTTGTGACCACCTGACCTGCCTCTTGAGAAACCTGTATGCAGGTCAGGAAGCAGCAGTTAGAACTGGACATTGGAGAAGGAAATGGCAACCCACTCCAGTATTCTTGCCTGGAGAATCCCATGGACGGAGGAGCCTGGTGGGCTGCCGTCCACGGGGTCACATAGAGTCAGACACGACTGAGTGACTTTACTTTCACTTTCACTTTTCATGGAACAACAGACTGGTTCCAAATAGGAAAAGGAGTCCGTCAAGGCTGTACATTGTCACCCTGCTTATTTAACTTATAGGCAGAGTACATCATGAGAAACGCTGGGTTGGAAGAAACACAAGCTGGAATCAAGATTGCCAGGAGATAAACAATAACCTCAGGTACACAGATGACACCACCCTTATGGCAGAAAGTGAAGAGGAACTAAAAGCCTCTTGATGAAAGTGAAAGAGGAGAGTGAAAAAGTTGGCTTAAAGCTCAACATTCAGAAAATGAAGATCATGGCATCCGGTCCTATCACTTCATGAGAAATAGATGGGGAAACAGTGGAAACAGTGTCAGACTTTATTTTTTGAGGCTCCAAAATCACTGCAGATGGTGATTGCAGCCAGGAAATTAAAACAAGCTTACTCCTTGGAAGGAAAGTTATGACCAACATAGATAGCATATTAAAAAGCAGAGATATTACTTTGCCAACAAAGGGCCATCTAGTCAAGGCTATGGTTTTTCCAGTGGTCATGTATGGATGTGAGAGTTGGACTGTGAAGAAGGCTGAGTGCCAAAGAATTGATGCTTTTGAACTGTGGTGTTGGAGAAGACTCTTGAGGGTCCCTTGGACTGCAAGGAGATCCAGCCAGTCCACCCTAAAGGAGACCAGTCCTGGGTGTTCACTGGAAGGACTGATGCTGAAGCTGAACTTTGACTACCTGATGCAAAGACTTGACTCACTGGAAAAGACTCTGATGCTGGGAGGGACTGGGGGCAGGAGGAGAAGGGGGCGACAGAGGATGAGATGGCTGGGTGGCATCACCGACTTGATGCACATGAGTTTGGGTGAACTCCGGGAGTTGGTGATGGACAGGGAGGCCTGGCGTGCTGCGGTTCATGGGGTCGCAAAGAGTTCAGAGCGACTGAACTGAACTGAGGAGACAGGATTTCAGATAAAATCCTCTCAGCTCCCCACCTAACCCAGCCTGTAGGGATGAACAGCAGAAAACAGCCACAAAATTCACAAAACATCTTTGCCCTAAAGAAGTAATTCCTTGTACTAAAGCCACACCTAGAAATGAAAAAATCAAAACATTAGGAAAAATTCTGCCTAGGGCTAAGTTTTCTAATCTCTACAACAGAATAATGATCAAAACATTGGCCTGTTTGAAGGAGAAACGCACCAAGGGGATTTGAAAAGAGAATCCTGGGCGGGGCAAGGAGTGGGACAGGCCAGGTGACTGAAAGGAGAGCCCTGATATGGAAGGTCTGCAAAGGGGCAGAGGGCGAGGAGGAGGATTGCTCCAGCCTTAGGGGGAGATGGGCCGGGGGCATGTGGAGGGGCTGCCTTCTTCCAGAAGAATCCATCATAATGGATGTCCTTGGAACTGTCCAGCCAGAACCTCCCTAATCACAGACCATGGGAACATTCCTAATAAAGGTTCAGCCAGAGCTGCCTGCATCTACCTGGTAGCATTACTGCTTGCAGGTAACTGCCCATTTAGAAAATATAAGTAATAGGTAATCCCATATATTTCAAAAGACATTTTTTTATTTTTAATTATTTTTTTTTGGCCATGCCACGGGGCATGTGGGATCTGGGTTCCCTGACCGGGGGCCAGAGATCAAATCTATGCTCCTTGCAGCAGAAGCATAGACTCTTACCCGTTGGACCTCCAGGAAGTCCCCAAAAGTGGTTTCTTGTATTTTGGGTTTTTTTTTTTTTTTTTTTTTTTTGATTGTTGGGTTTTGGACACGCCACACAACTTGGGTCTCAGTTTCCAACCAGGGATTGAACCCAGGCCCACGGCAGTGAAAGCACTGTGTCCTGACTACTGGACCACCACGGAATTCCCCAGAAGATGTTAATAATTCCTTAAGTGTGCTAGACTATTGCAGTTTCTTCTTTAAAAACAATTTTTTAAAATTTGTTTCGCTGCACTGGGTCTTAGTTGTGGCATGTTAGATCCAGTTCCATGACCAGCGATTGAACCCCAGCCCCCTGTATCAGAAGCATGGGGTCTTCCTCAGTGCACTGCCAGGGAAGTCCCAATACCGCAGTTTTTCTTTCCAGGAGAGAGATCCTATCTTTTAGAGATTTATACGGAAATGTTGTTGGAGGAAACAGTATGATGTTTGGGAGGCATTAAGTTCCGTGGGAAGGTGGATGGAAGTATAGATCCAAGAAAGACTGACCATGTGAGGAAAAGGGAACCCTCCCTCACTGCTGGTGGGAATTAAATTGCACCAATATAAATTGGTGCAGCCAATATGGAGAACACTATGGAGTTTCCTCAAAAACTAAAAACAGAGTTGCCATATGATCCTGCAATACCATTTCCGGGAAACATACATGCACCTCAGCGTTCATTGCAGCACTGTTTACAATAGCCAAGACATGGAACCCACCTAAATGTCCACTGCCAGATGAAAGGATAAAGATACGGTACACAGATGAACACAGTGGAATACTGCTAAGTCGCTTCAGTCGTGTCTCACTCTGTGCGACCCCATAGACGGCAGCCCACCAGGCTCCCCCGTCCCTGGGATTCTCCAGGCAAGAATACTGGAGTGGGTTGCCATTTCCTTCTCCGATGCATGAAAGTGAAAAGTGAAAGTGAAGTCGCTCAGTCGTGTCCGACTCTTCGAGACCCCATGGACTGCAGCCCACCAGGCTCCTCCACCCATGGGATTTTCCAGGCAAGAGTACTGGAGTGGATTGCCATTGCCTTCTTCAAGACAAGACATGGAACCCACCTAAATGTCCACTGCCAGATGAAAGGATAAAGATATGGTACACAGATAAACGTGATGGAATACTACTCAGCTACAAAAAATGATATCATGCTATTTTCAACAACAAGGATGGACCTAGAGATTATCATACTAAGTGAAGTGAATCAGAAAGAAAAAGATAAATACCATATGCTGCCACTGCTGCTAAGTCACTTCATTCTTGTCCAACTCTGTGTGACCCCATAGATGCCAGCCCACCAGGCTCACCCGTCCCTGGGATTCTCCAGGCAAGAACACCAGAGTAGGTTTCCATTTCCTTCTCCAATGTATGAAAGAGAAAAGTGAAAGTGAAGTCGCTCAGTCGTGTCCGACTCTTAGCGACCCCATGGACTGCAGCCTACCAGGCTCCCCTGTCCATGGGATTTTCCAGGCAAGAGTGCTGGAGTAGGGTGCCATTGCCTTCTCCAAAATACCATATGATATCACTTCTATTTGAAATCTAAAACGTGGCACAAAAGAAATTATCTGTGAAGCAGAGACAGACTCAAAGACCTTGAGAACAGATTTGTGGTTGCCAAGGAGGCGGTGTCGGGGGAGGGATGGATTGCAACTTTGGGATTAGGAGATGCAAAGTATTGTATCTAGAATGGATAAACAGCAAAACCTCCTGTATAGCACAGGGAACTGTACTGAATATCCTGTGATGAGCCGTAAGGGGAAAGACTATGAAAATGAATGTATAATAGATATGCATAACTGAATCCATCACTTCGCTGTACAGCAGAAATTAACAATACTGTAAATCAATTCTACCTCAATAAAATAAGTGTTACAAAAGATTGACCACGCTCAGGCCAAGGGGCACCTCCCACGACTGCTGCTACCAGGACCCCCATCCCCACGGCGAGCCACTGCTGACCAACACTTCTGCAGGAGACCCTCCAACGCTAGCGGATGAAGAAACTGCATCCAAAAGACAAGAAGTCAATTGCCCCATGGCAACACAGTTTAGGTCTCACTCCTTTCTTGAACGAACACTTTTGGTTTCGACTGGTTACCATGATTCACCATGGAACCAGGTCTTGGCCTTAACCTATTGTGTAGGGGTGACCTCCTCCATAGAGGGCTCCTCCCATTTTGCAAGATGGGAAATAAATACATAGAATGATTAAGATAAAATTGACCACAAGTTGCAATAAACACACGAAAAGGTGCTCTAGCTCCTTAATCAACAGGGAAATGCAAATGAACACCAAGGACTTCCCTGGTGGCTCAGACGGTAAAGCGTCTGTCTACCATGCGGGAGACCAGGGTTCAATCCCTGGGTTGGGAAGATCCTCTGGAGAAGGAAATGGCAATCCACTTCAGTACTATTGCCTGGAAAATCCCATGGACAGAGGAGCTTGGTAGGCTACAGTCCATGAGGTCGCAAAGAGTCGGACACGCCTGAGCGACTTCACTTTCACTTTCCACATCTATCAGAACTGGCTAAGCAAAAAATAAAATCCCAAGAATAAACCAGTAACAAAGAGAAACAAGAACAGAATCACTGTTAGTGAGATTGTGGAGTGATGAAATAAAATGTACATTGAGGCAGGACAAGAGAAAATTAAACACAAAATTCTCCTTATGCATCTGTCTAATGTGCAGTGTAAAACTTCATCACACCAGAACTCCTGAAAAACAGCGTCACTTCCTAAAGAGCAGTGTTCTTTCCCAGCTCACTTGGGGTCTTGCTGACTTGTTGCTTGCTTTGTACATTCTTACCTGGACTATGTATTCTTGGTGAATGTTCCATAAAATATATGTCATTTTGGGGTACGACCCTTTGTTTAGAAAATGTATCAATATATAACTATACCCTTGCTCCTTGGAAGAAAAGCTAAGACCAACCTAGACAGCATATTAAAAAGCAGAGACATTACTTTGCCAACAAAAGTCTGTCTAGTCAAAGCTATAGCTTTTCCAGTAGTCATGTATGGATGTGAGAGTTGGACCATCAAGAAGGCTGAGCACTGAAGATTTGATGCTTTAGAATTGGGGTGTTGAAGACTCTTGAGAGTCACTTGGACTGCAAGGAGATCAAACCAGTCAATCCTAAAGGAATCCCAACCCTGAATATTCATTGGAAGGACTGATGCTGAAGCTGCAGCTCCAACATTTTGGCCATCTGATTTGAAAAGCCGACTCATCGGAAAAGACCCTGCTGCTGAGAAAGATAGAAGGCAGGAGGAGAAGGGGACGACAGAGGACAAGATGGTTGGGTGGCATCACCGACTCAATGGACATGAGTTTGAGCATTCTCCGGGAGGTGGTAAAGCACAGGAAAACCTGGCGTGCTGCAGTCCATGGGGTTGCAAAGATTCAGACACAATTGAGTGACTGAGCAACAAAGTAGTCAAGTAACTGTATTTTTATTGAAAAAAGCTGAGCTACTTTAGGCAAATATTATACTTGTTAACTATGATTGGAAGATAACATTCCTGATTTATTATCTCCATATTCAAAAAGAATTTCAAAGTAACAAAACAATTCTATCCACCATAGAATCCAGAATAGGGTTGGGCTCTGGGGACCAAATTCATTGTTCACAGGGTGGGCAGAACCCTCTGCCTCTAAACAATCTTTTGAGCTAATTTGGAGAAGGCAATGGCAACCCACTCCAGTGTTCTTGCCTGGAGAATCCCAGGGACGGTGGAGCCTGATGGGCTGCCATTCGCACAGAGTCGGAAACGACTGAAGCAACTTAGCAGCAGCTTTCAGCTCTGAGTCCTGGTCACAGTCTTGAAATCACAGAAGGTTAGAGACTGGAATTACTCAGCCAGATGGATGAGTTTCTGGTTCAGACACAAGGAGAGGGTTTCTTGGAAGTGGTCAATGAAGCCTCTTGCAGCGGAAACAGAAGACTAGGGCAGAGGGCATGGGGGCCAAACCAGAGGGGCCTGGCACTGGCGGGGGCAGGGGCGGCGGTGAGGAGCCCTCTCACCATTTCCTTGTTTTCATCTGTGTGTCTCCACTCCGTAGAACAGGGGCTGCATTCAGTCAGTAACCCTGATGTAAGAATGTTCTTCTCACAGTTTCTCAGAATTTAAAGACAGGGCCCAGTAGGGCCCTTGACTGGATCCAGGAGAGATCCCATGATGCTAGGAGCTACACGCTTTCGATTACTGAGGTGGTCTGGCCAAAGGTCCCAGCTCCTGGAAGGCACGGTCACGTTGTCTTACAGGGACAGCCTAGGGACGGATCCGTATGATGACACTGGATTGGGGCCTGCAGACTCCACACTGCTCAGGCCACGAATCATAGCCCTCGACACTGTGGTCAAACAACACAAAGCGGACGCCCTTCTTGATGTTGGTGAATGCGTGCATGATCTGTAGGCAGAAAAAGAAGTTAAGTCCCATTGTGCCATGGCCTCCCCCTCAAAAGCTGAGCTGGGGGCCTTCTGGAAGGTGGTATTTTCCATAGATGGCTGCAACAATGTCTCTACTTCCCATGTCCTTCTGGAATCATGCCACTCCTCACCCATTCTAATCCCCACCCCCTTGAATCTGGGAGGGTTTCACTGGAACCAAGAGTGTGGTACCCGGAACCACCAGGAAGCAGCTGGTTTCCTCGAAGCTGCCATGTTGTGAGGAAGCCCAAACTACTCCCAGCAGGGAGATCCCATGGCCAAGCTCTGAGATTAAACCAAGAGCCGCTCAGCCAGATGTATATACAGTCACAGCCCACCCTGCCCTGCAGCTCTAGCCAATGTCTGAAATGGAACTACATGAGAACAAAGCCAGCAACTCGCAGCTGAGACCTAATCATAGAAACCATAGGAGGTGATAAGATTGTTAATATTAAACCTGCAAATCTGGGCCAATTTGTTAGGCAACAGTAGTTCATTACAGACCCCACCATTCTTTGCCCTCGCCCCTGCCAGAGACTCACCCGAAAGGAGAAACTGCCTGTCCGTGGCCGGACGGGAAAACGTTTATGGAAGAAATAATGCAAGGTGGCATAGTTGGCATCTAGGAGCTTGACGACTAGCTGATACATCCGGTCACTGCCTTGTTGCTCTGTCCAGCTGCCGGAGGAGAAGATCTTTAAGACTGACTTGCCATCCCATTTCTCTGAGGGCCTGCCTGCTTTACCTCAATGCCCTTCCTATGTGGAAATCCAAAACGGTGGTCCCCCCAACAAGTACAATCATTACCCGCCAGTGCTTTGTTACATGGGAGCTTGGAACCTCTGCATACCCAAGGAATGCATTTGGACTAAATGAGCTCCCTAGCTGGCCTGTATGCTATGACCGGGAGCTGTGCTATTCAAGGCACCCTTTCCTATATTATTTTTTTTCCCCATATTGTTTCTCATTCTTTCACTAGTGGAAAAGGATGTCATTTTCAATGTGTTTTTCTTAGTTATTTAACAGGATCCAGGGAAAATCTAGATAAACTGGTGATGGAATAACCAGCAACATTCAAAGAAACATCCAACATCCATCAATGCTAAATGGACAAATTATGGTATATTCATATAATGCAATATTACACAGTCTAAAAGGAAACTGCAGCTACCTATAATTATGGGTGAATTTACAAACATGTTCATTGAAAGAAACTATATTCTGCATGACTCTCTATATTAAGCACCCAAATGGCAAAACTGATCTATGTCAGTAGAATTCAGGATGGTGCTGCCTTTAGATTGGAAGTGATGGGGAATGGGGCGTGAGGGATTCTAAGGGTAGGTTTGCTGGTAACATTCTGTTCTTCATGTCACTTAAGAGTAAGGGACTATATAAATACACAAAGAGGTAGTTTCCTTTACAGAGACTTAGCATCACTTCACTTTTTAGATGTACATTCTACTTCCACAAAAGTATCCTGCTGCTGCTGCTGCTGCTGCTGCTGCTGCTGCTGCTGCTGCTGCTAAGTCGCTTCAGTCATGTCCGACTCTGTGACCCCCATAGATGGCAGCCCATCAGACCCTTCCATCCCTGGGATTCTCCAGGCAAGAACACTGGAGTGGGTTGCCATTTCCTTCTCCAATGTATGAAAGTGAAAAGTGAAAGTGAAGTCACTCAGTCGTGTCCAACTCTTAGCGGCCCCATGGACTGCAGCCCACCAGGCTCCTCTGTCCATGGGATTTTCCAGGCAAGAGTACTGTAGCAGGTTGCCATTGCCTTCTCCGCAATATAGTACTATTCCCCTAACATAGTACTAATGTATGTTCTTTTGACTTACCTTTCAAACTGTTCTGTGCCAACCACATACACAGTTATAAATACCTATTCAAAACTTTTCCTATGACCATGAAACGCAAAGTGCGGAGTACCTTTGTTCACCTGGGGACTTTGGGTCATACCGGACAGACCACAATGCAATTTGGTGGAGGCTGTCCACGTCCACATAGCGTAAAGTGGGGGCGAGCCACTCCATAAGACCAACATGACTTAGGATGACCTAGAGGCTGAGGTGAAACCCATAATAAGGCCCCAAAAGAACTTAGTTCAGGGGTTTTCTTTTTCTATAAAACTGGAGCCTTGGGAGTCAGTGGTTAAGAATCCACCCTTCAATGCAAGGGACTCAGATTGGATCCCTAGTTGGGGAATTAAGATCCCACATGCCTTGGAGCAACTAAGCCCAAGTGCCACAACTAGAGAGCTGCAACTAAGATACGGCACCAATGAATTAAGGGAAAACAAAGTAAAACGGGAGCATTATGGGGTAGGAGTTGAGGAGCATAAACAATGGCGTTCCCACCATAGGGGTGATCTGCAGCTGAGGAATTTTACAACAGAGAACATGAAAGTGTACAGGATTTGGGATGCACCTCGCTTAAAATCATCCAGGCCAGGTATCCCTTGGAAGTTCTTTCATGGACCCCAATTTCAAGACCGTCATACAGAGCACAAGCTCTAAGAGTCAACCAAGTCTGAGCCTAATGCCAGATCCGGCCAAGCCTCTAGCTATGCCACTAGAAGTCACCTCTACTTTCTGAACTACCCAGTTTGAGGTTTCAAAATACACATTCCCGCAGGATCAAGGACCATGAAGGGTGCTGAAAAAGCTCAACCTCCACAGCACTGGCTTGGTGCCTGACATATAACCCTATTTTTAAGAGGCACACTGTGACTTGCCCAAGGCCACAAAACCAAGAAGTCAGGGTTTGAACGTGAGAGGTTCTGGCTCCAGAATCTGACCCCTTAGCCAACTCCATCTTGCCTCCATCTAAACCCAGGAAATTAAACCCATCTAAACCCTGCAAATTCATTCACAGATGAGAGTTATTTGGGCCCAAGCCCTCTATATTGAATCCAATCAGGCATCTTCCAATCCAAGTCCCTTTAGAGGGTTAGTAGAGGGTTCAGGGAGTGGACTTTTGTTCTATGAAGGTGGCCCAGTCATTTCCCTTCCTACTTTATCCTAAGGGGTTGTTATTTAGCTGCTAAGTCGTGTCCCACTCTTTTGCAACCCCATGGACTGCGGCCCGCCAAGCTCCTCTGTCTATGGGATTTCCCAGGCAAAAATACTGGAGTGGGTTGCCATCCCCTTCTCCAGGGGATCTTTCCCTTCCAGGGATCGAACCCGCATCTTCTGCATTGGCAGGCAGATTCCTTACACCACTGAGTGACGTGGGAAGGCCCAAGGTGTTGCTAAGGCTTAAATGACATCATCCATGCCAAGGTCAGCACTGAACAAAAGGGCTGTTTTTAGCCTCACACTCACCGGCGACAGACAGAAATCCAAATCTTTCCACTATCCAGGAGTTCCCGCCACAGACCCTCCTCCTCCAGGTCCAAAATTTCTCCCTTGTACCAATACCTATGAAAGAGAGAGCAAGATCAATGAGACCCAGCAAAAATTCATCACCGCCCTGACCCTGGGGACTAGGGATATTCACCTGTAGGCAGGACTGTAGCTCATCTCCCCAGAAGTCTTCAGCCTGACCCCCAAGTCTTCCTCTTCCTCCGAGCCATCGCTACAGCTCAGCATCATACAGTCCCAGAGGTCTTCTGTTACATGAAAAAGGTTTGTGATCAAGTTCCTTGCCTGCCCTCCAGCCCATGTTAAATCCCAAGTGTTTGCCGGGTGGCCTCGCCCCTCCGCTCCTCCCAACAGGCTCCATCTCTGCCCCAGCCACCAAGTTTTAGCTGCAGAAAAACTCCCTCCCACCCACCCGCACGAGGATCGATGCCTTTCTTGGGGTCCTTACCTTTGCCCAGGGGGTTCGCGGTGAGCTTGCGTCCTATGGGTCTGAGCTCGCAGAAGCGGCCCAGGATGCAGGGCCCGGGGGCGTCAGCAGGGGGCAGGCAGGTGCGGATGACGGGCCACAGGTCGGGGTGTCTCCAGGGCAGGATGCTCCGCCACAGGTCCCAGCTGTCCACCACGTCTCGCCAGAGCCGGCACACCGGGCGGCAGTGCCGGAGCAGCGTGCTAGGAGGCAGGTAGCTCAGCACCTTCTGGAGCATCTCGATGGGCAGTTGGTTCGGGCCCGGAGCCTCCTGTGGTTCGTGGTGCGGGGCTGGGACGCGGGCGGGCAGGCCCCAGGAGGTTGAGGCCTCCGTAGTCTCCTCGTCAGGCCCTGCGGCTGCTGCTGCTGGAGAGCCAGCGTAAGACATCAGTGACCTGGAGCCTCCGCAGGCGACGCCCCTGCTTCCCGCACCCAAAAGCTGTCGCCCCCACACCCCAGCAGCTGCCCCTTCAAGTCCCCAGACTCCCAGCCCGTCCTTGACAGCCGACCACCGCAGCCGCTCTCTGCCCCGCGCATCCCAGCGCCCGCAGCCGACCCCGCTCTGCGCCCAGAGTCTCACCCTGCATCTCAGCCAGTGCTCCTCACCAGTGGGCCTTCACCTTGCCTCACCTGTTCCCACCGCCACCTCAGCCCTTTTTATTCGTCTGCCCCTCCTTTCTTGATACCCAGCAACCAGACCACCCACCCACCCTCCACTCCCCTACTCCCTACCCCACCCCCGCCCTGGCCTCCTTCTCCCAATGACTAGCCATATCTGCCTGCCCCTCCCTTCTCCCTGTCTGTTTCTCCCAGGCTTGCTTACCATGCCCTCGCAGCCCTGTCTCCAGGCCCTGTTCTCCAAACTTCCCTTCCTTCAGACTCTGTTCAAACCTGCAGGGTAATTAAGGGACCGAATCGCAGAAGCCACAGTGGAGGGAGGAGCAGGAGATGCGGGGACCCAGAGTCTGTCTGTCATCCCCACCACTGGTCCTTTGGAGCATCCCTCACCAGGCTGTAAGGCCCTTGGTGCTGAACAGCTGCTGTTATTCAGCCAGGCATCTGGGCGGGAGGCCTCATATCCCTTAGCTAATGGAACAGTTCCCATCACCTCTAAGGATCCAGCATCACTATCTTGGAGATCCTTGCACAGGAGAAAACAGGCTCCAGCTGGAACCAAATGCATTTCTATTTGACACCTAAATGAGTGCTGTAACCAGTAATTATCCAGCCGAACTTCAGGGAGCCTCTTACCACCAGTCAGGTTAGCAACCCCCTGAGGTAGGTATGGCTATGTCCCCACTTCACAGCTGTGAAAACTGAGGCCAAGTGACCTGCCCAAGGTCACACAGCTAGTAGGTGACAGAGCTGGGTTTTGAACTTAGCCTGGGTGGCTCAGAAAGTAAAGAATCTACCTGCATCGCAGGAGACCTGGGTTTGATCCCTGGGTTGGGAAGATCCCCTGAAGAAGGAAATGGCAAAGTACTCCAGTATTCTTGCCTGAAAAAACCCATGGACAGAGGAGCCTGGCAGGCTACAGTCCATGGGGTCGCAAAGAGTTGGACACAACTCAGTGACTTCACTTTCCTAAAGTAATTAAAAAATAATAATAAATAAACAAATGGGGCTTAATTGTTCTTAAAAGCTTTTGCATAGTAAAGGAAACCATAAACAAGAGCAAAAGACAGCCCTCAAAATGGGATAAAATATTTGCAAATGAAGCAACTGACAAGGGATTAATCTCCAAAATATACAAACAGTTCCTACAGCTTAATTTAAAAAACTGCAATCAAAAAATGGGTGTGAGATTAAATAGATCTTTCTCCAAAGAAGACATACAGATGGACACAAGGTATGCAAATCTTTTGGTCAGCCGTGTGCCCATGCGCATAGAGTGTAGGTGGAGCAGGCGCTGGTAGGGCAAAGTGCGTACAGAGAGCAAGAAAACAGCCATCTTGAGTGGCCTGACCATACAGTCTTACTGGGAGCAAGCCCAAGTATCATTTGCATTTGTATCATTTGCATATTGTATAGCACAGGGAATTCTACTCAGTGCTCTTTGGTGACCTAAGTGGGAAGGAAATCCCCCAAAGAGGGGATACATGCATATGTATAGCTGATTCCCCTTGCTTACAGCAGAAACTAACCCAGCTATATTTAAGCCAACTATATTATTGTTGTAGTGAAGTGAAAGCAAAAGCCGCTCAGTCGTGTCCGACTCTTTGTAACCCCATGGACTGTATAGTCCCTGGAATTCTCCAGGCCAGAATACTGGAGCGGGTAGCCTTTCCCTTCTCCAGAGGATCTTCCCAACCCAGGGATCGAACCCAGGTCTCCTGCATGGCGGGTGGATTCTTTACCAGCTGAGCCACAAGGTTGTAAAGTGACTATAATAAAAAAGTAACAATAATTTAAAAAAAATAGACACTGAGAAATCCAGGAATGCAATTACTCTGTCAATTGGAAGCGTGTCCTTGACTTTGTTGGTACTTTGCTAGTCATTATGCTTCAATTCAGAAAACCACAAAATCTCTTCATGTAGGCAGTGCCAGCTCTGGGTCTCATGGAGCCTTAGGCATCCACAGAGAAGTCTGAACACCTTGGGGATTTTTCACACGCCCTGGGGAGGTTTTAAAATCCAAGTTCTGAATCAGATCTGTGTCTGTAACAAATCCCCAAAGGATGCTGATGACTGCCCTCCACACTTTGAGTAACTAAATCTTGTTGGGCTGCCCCTCACAGGCCTACAAAGCCTGTGCTTGCCCAGCCTCAAGACCAAAGAAAGAGCCCCAAGTCAGCAACAGAGACATAAGTAGTTTAGTGGGTGGGGAAGCTTACACGTCTGAAGCAAGGTCCTGGAGCAACAGCCCACTGTGTGCAGAGGTTGGTGGGCAGAACACGGGGGCAGGATGTGGTGGCTGTCTTTACTCCCAGGGTGGGGGTCAGGGTTGGGGGGAAGATTACCAGTTACAGGGGAATTGATGTCACGTGGGGTCAGTAGTACCAGGGAAGCCAGAAGGGCAAGTTCCTCACTGCCCCTTTAATAAGAACAATCACTAGATGGGGCCTGGGCAAGTATGGAGGTGTCAGCCATGTGCCCGTGTGCATAGGGTGTAGGTGGAGCAGGCACTGGTAGGGCAAAGTGTGTACAGAGAGCAAGAGAACAGCCATCTTGAGTGGCCTGACCATACAGTCTTACTGGGAGCAAGCCCAAGTATCATTTGCCTATTGAAATACATATTCTTTTTTTTTATTGTATTTATTAATTTTTAATTGGACAATGTTGCGTTAGTTTCTGCTGTACAACAACTTGAATCAGCTCTATGCATACATAGGTGCTTCCCTGATAGCTCAGATGGTAAAGAATCCACCTGTAATGCAGGAGATCCTTGGGCTGGAAAAATGCCCTGTGGAAGGGAATGGCTACCCTACTCCAGTAATTTGGCCACCTGACGTGAAGAGCCGACTCACTATTAAGGCCCTGATGCTGGGAAAGATTGAAGGCAGGGGGAGAAGGGGATGGCAGAGGACAAGGATGGTATCATTGACTCAATGGACATGAGTTTGAGCAAACTCCAGGAGATGGTGAAGGACAGGGAAGCCTGGCGGGCCACAGTCCATGGGGTCGCAGAGTCGGACACGATAGAGTGACTGAACAACAAACCCACTCCAGTATTCTTGCCTGGAGAATCCCATGGACAGAGGAGCCGGATGGGCTATAATATATGGGGTCGCAAAGAGTCAGACACAACTGAGTGACTAACACTTTTATCCGATTCCTTTTGAGCCTCCCCCAGCCCCAGTTCCATCCCTCTAGGTCATCACAGAGCAGGGAGCTGAGCTCGCTGTGCTATTCAGCAGCTTCCCACCAGCTATCCATTCTACACATGGTAGCGTATATATAGGGATATATCAGTGCTAGTCTCTCAATTTGTCCCACCCTCTCCTCCCCCTACATGTTCTTTTCATTATGAATTTCTCAGGAATTTCTTGGAGATCCAAAGCTTCCCCTGGCAAGCCATGTGGCAAAAAAAAAAAAAAAAAGGAAAAAAAGAAGAATTTTAAATAATTATGAATTTCTCTCCTTTTATTTCACCTTTACCCTGTATACATTATATTTGGGGCATTTTATTAACAATAGAAGAATTCTTTGTGGACACAGGTTTCGTTATCTAAGTATTTCATTCCAAGATGGTAAAGGCGGGCTTGATACATGACGTGTGTGTTAGTCACTCAGCCATGTCCGATTCTTTGGGACCAAATGGACTGTGGCCCACCAGGCTCCTCTGTCCATGGAATTTCCCAAGCAAGAATACTGGAGTGGTTTGCCATTTCTTCCTTTAGGGGATCTTCTTGACCCAGGGATCAAAACCATGGCCCCTGTACTGGCATGCGGATTCTTATCCACTCTGCCACCAGGGAAATCCCTAAGTATTTCATTTCAGGGTGGTAGAAGCTGCATGAGAAATTATTCTCCATAAAAGCAGGAAGGTTGCAGTCGGCTCTGATCCAGTGAAGCCACAAGAATGGCCAGGGAAGTGTTGAGTGGGCATGCAGGTGCATCTTTGAAGGTGTGTTTGGGAAGTGGGGAGTCCTGTGTGGGGGTGAGGGGAGCCCTGAAAGTCTGGTTTGCAGAAGTAGAAAATTCCTGAACCTCAGAGCACTGGGAGGCAGGCTGCAGGAATATCCCAAGGTCATTAGAAGTTCCACAACCTTGGTTTTCCTGGCCTTGGTTCACCTATCCTGTTAACAGGAGTAGAGCTGGGAGGTGTTTTGATTCCAGGGAAGAAATCTGACTGGGAATGGGCCTTTTGTGTGGATAGAGGGTAGGAAGGATCTTAGGAAGAAGGAGATAAGTAGTTAATAAAATCTCTCTTGGGAGGGTGGGAGGGATTTGAAGACAGCCTCACTCCCTAGATTCCCTGGTATAATATTCCCTGGTGGCTCAGAGGGTAAAGCGTCTGCCTGCAATGCAGGAGACCTGGGTTTGATCGAGGGGTCAGGAAGATCCCCTGGAGAAGGAAATGACACCCCACTCCAGTACTTTTGCCTGGAAAATCCCATGGACAGAATAGCCTGGTAGACTACAGTCCATGGGATCGCAGAGGCGGACACAACTGAGCGATTTCACTTTCACTTTTCACTCCCTAGAGGTAGGGTTGAGTGGGGCAGCCCTGGGTGTTGGGTTCAAGCTCCTTCCTTAAGGTGTTTCAGTCCTGATATGCCCATTCTCCTGGAGTGGGGCTGGGGGATGTGGAATTGGAGATAAGATTTTAGGTAAAACCCTCTCAGCTCCCCACCCAAAAGTCTGTAGAGGGTGTGAAATAAAATTCATATTTATGGCGAGACAAGAAAAATTTAACATAAACATTCTTCTCTGCCCTCACCTCTCCCAGCACCATGCATTGTGCATCAGTGTTATGCATCGAGCAAACCTCCCCACCAGCAATACATGCTCAACCATAAACAGCGTTCTCTTAGTATCAACAAGACAACTCCTTCAAGGATAACATTCCTTCTTGACCTTGTAAAGGGTCATGTGTACAAACACTGGGCACTTCAAACTGGCTCATGTAAACTGTCAATAATACATCATTTAATGTACAGTCTACTGTCTCAAAAAACTTATATATAAACTGTGTCTTGATCACTAATGGACAGAACTGTTCTCAGAACTCTTTGAGATGCTCTTCCCAGTTTATAATCCTCAAATTTGGCTCGAATAAAATTTTTCAGTTCTATCTTCAATCGACTGATTTTTCATTGACATGGGTCAAGAGCAAAAAAGAGCTGCAAAACCTTTTCACTCTGAAGAAGCACTTCCTCCTATTGAGGCTACACTTGGAAATAAAATAACCAAGACCTTGAGAAAAGTTTGACTGGAGCCAGTTTCCTAGGTAAAACACAACAACAAAATAAGAAGATTTAAAGATCCAAGATCTATTTGAAGGGGAAACACACCTAGGAAGATTTGAGAAGAGAGTCCTGGGCGGGGCAAGGAGTAGGGCAGCCAGGGAGGGCCTGGAGTAAGAGCTCTGGTGTGGAAGGTCTGCAGAGGGGAGGGATCCAGCCTGAGGGGGAGATGGGCCTGGGGGGTATTCCAGAGGAATCCACTACTTGCTTCTCACTGAACTGTCCAGCCAGAATATCCAAAATCACAGGCCATGTGAACATTCCTCAAAAGGGTTCAGGCAGGGCTGCCTGCATCTCAGATGTACCCTACCCAGTTGCATCACTCACTGGCAACTGCCTATTTAGAAACTATAAGTAATAGGTAATCCCATATATTGAAAAAGACATGAGTAATTCCTTCAGTGTGACATTGGTATTGTGGGTTCTTTAAAAAAGAGAGAGGAACTTCCCCAGCTGTCAAGTGGGTAAGACTCTGAGCTTCCACTGCAGGGGGTCTGGGTTCCATCCCTGGTCAGGAAAGAAGGTCCTGCATACTGTGCCCTTCCCTGCCCCTCCAAAAAGGAAGTATATGTTTAAAAAGAATAACAAAAATACTCTTCTCTCTACATATGTTTGTATTTAGAATTCTCTATTAAAAAATTAAGTGAAGTGAAGGTGCTCGGTTGTGTGTGACTCTTTGCAATCCCATGGACTGCAGCCCTCCAGGCTCCTCCGGCCATGCGATTTTCCAGGCAAGAATACTGGAGTGGGTTGCCATTTCTTCCTCCAGGGGATCTTCCTGACCCAGGGATCAAATCCAGATCTCCCACATTGCAGGCAGACTCTTTACCATCTGAGCCACCAGGGAATCCCATAACAAAATAAGTAAAATAAGTAACCCTTTTTAAAAACCTCTCTTTTGTATTGCGGTGTAGCTGATTAACAATGTTCTGATAGTTTCAAGTGAACATTGAAGGGATTCAACCATACATATACTCCGTCCATTCTCCCCCCAATTCCCCTTCCATCCAGGCTGTCACATAACACTGAGCAGAGTTTCATGTGCTATATGGAACTTGTTGGCTATCCATTTTAAATGGATATAAATATACATGTAAATATTAAGAATGGTCATCTATGGATGCTTTACATTATTTTTATTGCCATTTATATATATTTTTTTATGGGCTTCCCTGGTGGCTCAGAGGATAAAATGTCTGCCTGCAATTCGGGAGACCCGGGTTCAATCCCTGGGTGGGGAAGATCCCCTAGAGAAGGAAATGGCAACCCACTCTAGTATTCTTGCCTGGAGAATCCCATGGATGGAGGAGCCTGGTAGGCTGCGTCCACGGGATCGCAAAGAGTCAGACACGACTGAATGACTTCAGTTTCCTTTAGTTTTTATATATTCTATTTATTTCAAATTGTTTATTGTTATCATTAGTCTTTTTTTTTTTTTAATTGAAGTAGAGTTAATTTTTGGGCTTCCCTGGTGGCGCAATGGTAAAGAATCCACCTGACGATGCAGGAGATGCAAGAGACAAGGGTTCAAACTCTGGGTCAGGAAGATCCCCTGGAGGAGGAAACGGCAACCCACTCCAGTATTCTTGCCTGAAAATGCCCCATGGACAGGGAGTCTCTGTGTCAATGTCTACTGTACAGCAAAGTCAGTCAGCCACACACACACGTATATAGTTTCTAAAATTCTTTATTAGTTTGTCTTAAATAAATCTAAACAATACACACAAAAAAGTAATCATATATTTAAGAATAACATAAGATTCCAGTGACTTCAATAATCCAATAGCTAATCATGGTCGTCATAAGAAAAGCAGTGACTTTGGGCTACTTGGTCCCTGGGAAGATAAAGAAGTCCCAGCCCAAGAGAAGTAAGCAACATATAAGGACAAAATTAAACACACTTAAATGGAAACATACTTTGGCATGCACAGTAATGACCATACAAGAGGTACAGACAGGAACTGTAGAAAATAAATAAAAAACTGGCAGCTGTTTCTGCGGTGAAAATTTTCCAAAGGAAATTTCAGGGTGAACTGTGTTTCACAAATGGTTAGAACTCTACTAAGAAATGAATGCTTCCAAGCTGGCCAAGTGGCATTGTAGAAGCTATGGCTCCTTACCACAGCATCCTGGTTAACCGTGTGCCACTTTAAAAGTGGCACCACTTTTAATGTGATCACGGCCCAAGTGAACACTTGAGGTGAGAATGTGGCCATCATGGACTCTATTTCATGTGTTCAAACAGATGAGAACACTGAGAACCTCAGAGTCCTCTTCCACACACTAAGGGCCATCACTAACACAAAGAATTAGAATCGGGAGGACGGATATGTGTGTATGTGCAGCTGAGTCCCTTCACTGTTCATCTGAAATGAACACAACGTTGTTAATTGGCTACACCCCAAAACGAAAGAAAAAGTTTAAAATTTTTTGGGAAGAAAAAAAAAGAATTAGAATCATACACACATACAAAACAACTTTGCCAGCAAAGACAATTTCTAAATGTGGTTATTTATGGAAAGGGAAATTGCATTGGAGAATACTTATTTGTGTATAACACTGTATTTCTACACATAAGCATATAGAAAATGAGAAATTTAGAAAAGTAAAATCAGTAACTACAAAAATCACAGCTATGCACCTATCACCATTGCAGTAACCCTGCAGTGCTCAGTTCTTCTGTATATATCCAGAAGGCAATCAAGAATACAAATACAAGGATACATACGTATTCTATTTTAATCTGGCGTATATACATATATACAAACACCTGTGTATAAATGCATATATGCACAGTGTAGACAGAAGTATATATTGTTCCGTCCCTAAGTCATGTCCAACTCTTTGCGACCCAATGGACTGCAGCACGCCAGACTGCAGTATATATATATATCAAAATTAAATTATATGGTTCTTTTTTCAGGCAATGGTGTCCACCTTTCCCTTCCTGTAAACGCTTGTTTCATATTCCCTCTATTCAAAGTCCTCCAGCTGCCCCAAAAATATCCTCCAGAGCTTCACTGTCCAAACCAGTATATCTGCTCCAGAACCACACACTACTTGTGGTCACGACTCTCAGGCCAGTTTCAACCTGTCACACTTCCCTTTGGATGAAACTGACAAAACACTCTCCCCTTGGGGTGTGTCCCAGCTTCTACTGCAGGATGGGGGACACATCAAAGGCAGCAGCGGCTTCATCTGCTTTCCATCCGGAGACCTGGAGCTCCTTAGGGATCCTGCAGCAGGGAGGGGCAGCCATGACCCCTGGACTGGGGTGGGGACAGACGGATCCTGCCGTTGCAAGGTTCTCTCACCCTCGTGACCAGAATGTTCAAATGTGGTGTCACTGCGACATTGTGCCCATGTCCACCAGCTGCCTAAACTTCTAACCCTGACTGATCCTCTCTAATCCTATGATTTCCTTAGAGCTTGGGAAATCAGGTTTTGACTCTTCCATTCTCTTGACTGGAGAATGCCTTCTACAGTTTTTTCTTCTGTACAATTTTCTCTCAACTGAAACAACGCCTTACTCTGAACTGAGTAGTTATCAAGCTGTTAACATTGTATTTCTATTCAGTTTGGCAAAATTTTATTACCTATGATTGACAGATACATTCCTCTCTCCATGTTTAAAAAGAATTTTAAAGTAACAAAATAATTTTATATACTACACAACTCAGAGCAGTTGTATACAGGGGACTGATTCATTGCTCACAGGGTGGGCAGAACCCTCTGCCTCCAAACATTTGTTTGAGCTAGTTTTACTTTCAGCTCTCGAGTCTTGGTCCCAGGTCTGAAATCACAGTTTAGGTGCTAGAATTACTCAGCCACAGGGATTGGGCTTCTAGTTCAGAGGTGAGGAGAGGGCTTCTTAGAAGTGACCAATGAAGCCTCTGCAGCAGGAACAGAAGGGCAGAGAGTACGGGGGCAGAACCAGAGGGGCCTGGCGTGTGGGGGGAGGGTGAGGAGCCCTCTCACTGTTTCCCCGTGTTCACCTGTGTGTCTCCACTCTGGAGAACAGGGGCTGCATTAGAGCAGCAGCAGCCAGTAGACCTGATGTAAAAATGTTCTCATAGCTTCTCACAGAATTTAAAGACAGGGCTCAGTAGAACCCTTGATTGGACCCATGAGATCCCAGGATGCCAGGAACTACGAGCCCTTGCTTATTGAGGTGGCCCAGCCAATGGTGCTGGAAGGCACGCTCAGGTTGTTTAACAAGGACAGTCCTCTACTAGAGTTGGCGGACCTGTACAATCACACTGGCCTTGGGCACGATGATTCCATAGTCCTCAGGCAGGAACCCCATGTCCCAAATCCAGTGTTCCAGAGACACAAAGCGGACGCCCCTCTTGAGGTTGCAGAACAGGTGGTCGGTCTGTAGGCAGAAAAAGGGGTTAAGTCCCACTGTGCCATGGCCTTCCCCTCAAAAGCTGAGCTGAGGGCTTTCTGGCAGATGGTATTTTCCCTAGATGGCGGCAATGTTTCCATTTACATGACCTTCTAGAATCATGCCACTCTCCATCCAGGGGTGGAGCCTAATTCCCACCCCCTTGAATCTGGGCGGGTTGATTCATTGTAACCAAGAGTGTGGCGGGAGTGATGCTGAGTGACTTTCACCAAGTGACTTCCATGGTGGGGGTCACAAAGGCAATGCAGCTTCTGCTGGTTTCTCCAGCAGCCTCATGGTGGAGCCTGAGCCGCCAGGAAGCAGCTGCCTGCCCCGAAGCCGCCATGCTGTGAGGAAGCCCCAACGAGAGCAAACAGGGAGAGCCCAAGGCCAAGCTCTGAGACAAACTAAGAGCTGCCTGGCCAGCCACCAGCTGGAGTATACACACTCACAGCCCACCCTGCCCTTTAGCTCCAGCCAGTATCTGAAATGGAACTTCATAAGAGACTGGAGTCAGAAACTCACCAGAGCCCTCCTTATAGAAATCATGAGAAGAGATCAAATGAGTGCTGTTGATATTAAACCACTAAATTTGGGGGAAATTTATTTTTTAGCAATAGATCATCATAGGCCATACCATTCTTTCTCTTTGCCCCTGTCAGACTCACCTTAAAAGGGATACTGGTTGTACCTTGATGGATTAGCCTAGGAGAGAAATGATGTAGCTTGGCCTGCTTGGCATCTAGCAGTTGGATAATCAGCTCATACAGACAGACCGAGGCTTCTTGGTCTGCCCACCTGTGGGAGAAGGGAAGTCTTGAAGGTTGAATTTGCCACCCCACCTCGTTGGGCATCTGCCTCCTCTACCTGAATGGCCTTCCCAAGTCTAAAAATCCAAAATGGCGCTGTGGTCCCCGGGACTAGCAGCAGCAGGGTCACGTGGGAGCTTGGCCCCTCTGCTTCCCCAAGGAATCCATCTGCCCTAAACACCCTCTCCAGCGGTCTACATGCACATTCATTTCAGAAGTAATGACCTAGAGCCATGCTCTTCAAGATACCTCCTACCATATTCTTTCTTTCTATGTTTTGCTGGTGGCAAAAGATGTCATTTCCAATGTATTCAATGGTGATGTTTAAGATACAATTTTCTTAGTCACTTAGAGGGATCCAAGGGAATCTAAGTAAATTGGAAATGCGACATCAAGTAACATTCAAAGATACAATACCCATTGTCCACTCCTGGTAAATGGATAGATTGAGTGGGGGTGTAGCTTGGTCGTAGAGCACGTGTTTGGGTTGCACAAGGTCCCTGGTTCAAACCCTGGCACCTCCATTTAGGAGTTTCTCCTTACTAGGAGCCACTGGAGAAGAGAATTAATTATTGCACTTCCCAGGTGGCTGTAGTGGTAAGGAACCCTGGGTTGGGAAGATATCCTTGGAGTAGGAAATGGCAACCCACTCCAGTATTCTTGCCTGGGAAATCCCATGGACAGGGGAGCCTGGCGGGCTACAGTCCATGGGGTCGCAAAGACACAGCTCAGACGCTTGAGCACCTATGCACACGTGGTATATTCACACAATGAATTATGAAGCCATGAAAGGAGACTGCAGCTACACACGGTTATGGGTGAATTTACAAACATGTGGTTGAAAGAAGCCAGCTACACACTATATACGGTATAACTCCATATGTATACATAGCACCAAAACGGACAAAAGTGACCTGTGGAAACAGAATTCAAGATGGCACTACCGCTGGATTGGAAGTGATGGGAATGGGGCATGAGGGATGCTGAGGGTGGTGTTTGCTGGCAACATTCTGTTTTTTTCTTTTAACCTTCTGTTCTTGATTTAAGTGAATATGTTCACTTTGTAATAATTCATTGACTTGCACACACAAGCTATGTACATTTTTGGTGTCAAAAATACAAATGTAAAAATGAGATTAATTTGAGATATGTATATATATACATACATACAGACAGACAGACATATATATACACACAAAGTAGTAACTTCCTTCACAGAGGTATCATATCACTTCTTAGGTGTAAATGTACACACTACTTCTTCCAGATTTTATCCTTATATAGTAATAATATATGATTATGTTCATGTGATTTACCTTTCCTACTGCTCTGTGCCAACAACATGCACACAAAGAATATAAGCAGAAATTTAAAATTTCCTAAGTGCTAAACTTTTTTCTTTTTGGCTGAACTGTTACCTGCAAGTGGCTGCCAGATATTGCTGCAAACTGGAATCACATGGATTCCAGAAAAGATATTGTGTAGAAAGGAATTTGCCTGGTTCAAAGCTATGTTCATTGCCGTCTGACCCTGAGATAATCTCTGGATCCTTGCAATTTTATGTCTGATAGGAGTATCTCTGCCTGGGATAAGCCTGCCAATATGATTTGGTGGAGGCTAGCCACAACCACACAGATAGACTATAACAGGGGCTAGCCACTCCAGGAAAACCAGCAATATGACTAAGGATGCCTCGTGCAGTATCAGTTGATTTGGAGGCTGATATTAAACATTGATAAAAACCCCTATATACAATGAAATATTACTCGGCCATTGAAAAGATGAAATATCATTTGTCATGGATGAACCTAGAGTTTGTCATATGAGTGAAGGAGAAATATCCTATGTCATCCCTTATATGTGGAATCTAAAAAGAAAACGATGCAGACGAACTTACAAAACAGTCACAGACTTGGAGAACAAACTGATGGTTGCTGGGGGGTGGGGAAGGATGGAGGGAAGGGATAGCTAGGGAGTTTGGGATGGACATGTACACACAGCTATATTTAAAATGGATCCCAATAAGGACCTACTGTCTAGCACATGGAACTCTGTTCAATGTTATGTGGCAGCCTGGATGGGAGGGAAGTCTGGGGGAGAATGGATATATGTATCTGTATAGCTGAGTCCCTTTGCTGTTCTCCTGAAACTATTAGAACATTGTTAATCGGCTAAGTGTGTGTACTCACTCAGCTGTGTGACATTTTGTGACCCCCATGGAAAGTAGCCCACCAGGCTCTTCTGCCCATGGAATTTCTCAGGCAAGAATGCTGGAGTGGGCGTGCAACTTCCTATTCCAAGGGATCTTCCCAACCCAGGGATTGAACCCACGTCTCTTGGGTCTCCTGCATTGGCAGGTGGATTCTTTACCACTAGCACAAATTATGAAGTCGAAGAATTTTATTGTAAATATATTTCTAAAAGAGATGTGTTTTCAGAGAGAGGAAGTTTATGGTGTTTTGACTGAAAGTGAATGCGGTAAGACCAAATTTTCAAATTTCCATCTCACTTTGCCTGTTTCCCCAGAGGCCTTTACATCTAGGGACCGTACACCTTAGTGAATGACTTTTTCTATAAAACTGAAGGGCCGAGAGACAGGAAGTTGGGAAAGCATAATCATACAATGTCCCCATCATAGATGTAATCTGTAGCTGAGTAATTTGAGAAGAGGGTACATAAAATGGTAGAGGATTTGGAACTTGCTTCCCTTAAAATAATCCGAGTGAGGTATCCCATGGAAGGTCTTCATGGAGCATCCTGGTTTCAAGACCATCACACAGAGCACAAGCTCCGGAGTCAGACAAGTATGAGCCCAATGCCAGGTCCCGCCAAGCCCCAGCTGTGCCACCTGAACAAGTGACCTCACCTCTCTGAACTTCTCAATTCGAGGTTTCAAAACACACTTTCCCACAGGATCAAGGATCATGAAGGCTGCTGAAACAGGTCACACTTCAAAGTACTAGCTCTGTGGCTGACATAGAACCCTGACTTATGAAGACAGGGAAACGTAGGCACACTGTGACTTGCCCAAGGCCACAAAGCCGGGAAGCCAGGGTTTGAGTGTGGGAAGTCTGACTCCAGAATCTGACCTCTTAGCCAGCTCTATCTTGCCTCCTCCTAAACCAAGTCCTTGGCACAGGATTCAACCTGGCATCTTCCCATCCAGGTCTGTTTGGGGGTCAGGAGAGGGTTCAGGGAGTGGATAAAGCTAAGTAGTAAAGCTCTGATGGTGGTGAAGTCATTTCCCTTCCTGCTTAATCTAAGGGGTTGTTGGGAGGTCTACACACCTTGTCACCCATGCCAAGGTCAGCCCTGTTTTTAAAGCTGTTTTTGCCATCACACTCACCGGGCAGAGACACAAATCTCAATCTTTCCACTATCCAGGAGTTCCGGCCACAGACCCTCCTCCTCCAGGTCCAACACTTGCTTTTTGTAACACCACCTGGGAGAAAGGGGAAAGGGTTAGTGAGAACCAGGCAAGAACTCAGCACCGCCCACCCCAGTCCTTGGGGAAGAGGGAGGACCACCTGTAGCAAGGCTGGAAAGAGTCCCAGGGAACTAGTCTGCGGTCTGCCTTCCAGTTTTCCTCCTTTCTCCAGCTTCTACAGTTGACTGTCCTCCAAGGCAGGAAAGCACCTGTTAAATGAAAAAATGTTTGTGCCCAAGTTCCTGGCCTGCCTGCCAGCCCGTGGGTAAGTCCCAGGGGTTTCCTGGAGCCTCTCGTCTCTGCCCCGCACCTCCAAACCATCCCATGGGCACCCTTGAGACCTCTTTTCGTGGGCTCCCCACCTATGCCGTGGGGGTTCGGGTAGAGATTGCGTCCTAAGGGTCTACGCTCGCAGAAGCGGCCTAGGAGGCAGGGCCTGGGGTCGTCGTCGTCGTCTCGGGGGAGGCAGGATCGGAAGACGGGCCACAGCTTAGCGTGGCTGTAGGGTAAGACGCTCAGCCACACGGCCCGGGTGTCCACCAGGTAGCGCCAGTACCGGCACACGTGGCGGCATTGCCCGAGCAGTACGCTTGTGGGAAGGTAGGTCAGCACTTTCAGGAGCATCTCGATGGGCAGTTGGCTTAAGCCGGGAGCCTCCTCGGATTCGGGGTCGGAAGCGGGAACACAGGCGGGCAGGCTCTGGGAGGCTGAGGCCCCCGTGGTCTCCTCGCCAGGCCCTGCGGCTGCGGCTGCGGCTGCGGCTGCGGCTGCGGCTGCTGGAGAGCCAGGGTCCAGACATCAGGGACTTGGAGCCTCCGCAGGCCACATCCCTGCCTCCCGCACCCAAAGGCTGTCGCCCTCACACCCGAGCAGCCGCCCCTTCAAGTCCCCAGACTCCCAGCCCGTCCTTGCCAGCCGACCACCGCAGTTGCTTTCCGCCCCGCGCATCCCAGCGCCTGCAGCCAACCCCGCTCTGTGCCCCGAGTCTCACCCTGCATCTCAGCCAGTGCTCCTCACCAGTGGGCCTTCACCTTGCCTCCTTTGTTCCCATCGCCACCTCAGCCCTTTATATTCGCCCGCCCCTCCCTTAATATCCAATATCAGACCCCCGCCCAACCCCTCCTCCCCTCCCACACCTCCCCTCCACCCCGCCCTGGCTCCATTCTACCAATGACCAGCCATTTCTGCCTTCCTCTCCCTTCTCCCTGTCTCTTCCTCCCAGGCTTGCTTGCCATGCCCTCCCAGCCCTGTCTCCAGGCCCTGTTCTCCAAACTTCCCTTCCTTCAGACTCAGTTCAAACCTGCAGGGTGATTAAGGGACCAAATCGCAGAAGCCACAGTGGAAGGAGGAGCAGGAGATGCCGGGACCCAGAGTCTGTCTGTCATCCCCACCACTGGTCCTTTGGAGCATCCCTCACCAGGCTGTAAGGCCCTTGGTGCTGAACAGCTGCTGTTATTCAGCCAGGCATCTGGGCGGGAGGCCTCATATCCCTTAGCTTCTAGAACAATTAAGGGCCTGGCATCATTATCTTTTTTCCAATTTTTGGCCACATCAGGTAGCATGTGGGATCTTAGTTCCCTGACCAGGGATGGAACCCACACCCTCTGCAGTGGAAGCGTGGAGTCTTACCTACTGGACTGCCAGAGGAGTCCCCAGCACCACTAACAAGAGATAAAACAGGCTCCAGTAGGCATCAAATACGTTTCTATTTGATTTCCTAAATGAATGCTGTAACCAGGAATAATCCAGCCAGCATTCATGGACCCTTTCACTACCAGTCAGGTTAGCAACCTGGGGTAGGTGTGGGTATGTCTCTACTTCAAAGATAAGAAAATAGGCCAAGTGACCTGCCCAAGGTCACATAGATAGTAGGTGACAGAGCTAACATTTGAACCTAGCCAGGGTGGCACTAGAATTCTTGCTTTTAACCTCTATACCAACTTCGTCCAAAAATAAATAAATCAATAAAAGCTACCCATGCTTTTCAAATCAGCTGGTAAAATGGACAGGGAACTCACCTTCTAGCAGAAGAGACATGGTGAACAGGAGACAGTGTCAGCAAATTAGATACTTTTGGAAAATCATTAAAAAAAGAATCTGCCAATCTCCCAACATTGTCTTCACAATTATAGAAAAGACTCCATTTTATTATGGAATAAGCATGAAATGTACTGTGGTTCACTGGGCCATGATGAGCAGTGGATGTGACATGTAAATGACGTCGCGTGTTGGAAGGTGATCAATGCTATGTGAAATAGAGTGAGGAAGGGGAAAAGGGGTCATAGCAATTTGGGTGGGAGACCCTGAATTCTAAGAGATGGGGTGACTATTATATGGGGAAAATTTCTTTTCGATATATACACTGTCAAAAAATTGTTTGCTATTGAGGTTTTCAAACATGTCCCAAAGTGGAAGAAGAATGGAAGAAGCAGTCAACCCCAACAGTTAATTCCTGACCAATTTGCTTTCATCTCTACTCCCACCCACTGGCTCCCCCAGGCAATTTGAAGCAAATCTTAGAACTCACAGTCCATAGCAATACACTGTATTAAATTTTTTTTTATTTATTAATTTTTGTGGTGCAGTGAGATGCACAAGGTCTTAATTCCCTGACCAGAGTTCAAACTTGCACCCCCTGCAATGGAAGGTGGACTCTTAATCACTGGACTACCAGTGAAGTCCCAGCAATACATCATTTCTTAATGTAATGTAAAAGCTGAGGGAATCTTATTTGGTAATGAGATTATGAAAATTGATTGTAATCCAATTATGAGTCCAAAAATATGGCTTTAGAAAAATGTCTAAAAACTTCAAGCAGGATAAAAGGCCAGAATCTGACAAGTCATTTTCATTCTTCAATTTCCTCCTCCAGAGACAATCTCTATTAATTCCTGGAATTACACCCCATGCTGTACTCTGATTAAAAAGAAAAACAAATATAATTGGGTTCCAAAAGAGCCTACTGCCTGGAAGCTAATGATTAGAGAGCAATGGCTCCTAGGAGACAAGGCTGTATAAAACACCCCATGGGCCTCTTGGGAAAGCTATAGGTGTATTTTGGTATCACAGTAGTAGGAGTGTCATTGGGTAGCCAGGCACAGGACAGAGCCCCCTAGGGGAGAACCATCCCAGATTCCTCCTGCTTCAAGTCAGTGTCCCGGGTGTTTTCTTGCAGGAGGCAAGCCTGTTAATCCAAGCCTAGAACCCAATTCATTTTGCATATAAGTGTACAGAGGGTGAAAGTGGAGAGTGCAAAAGCTGACTTGAAACTTAACCTTAAAAAAAAAAAGATCACAGCATCCAGTCCCATCACTTTTTGGCAAATAGAAGAGGAAGAATTGGAAACAGTGGCAGATTTTATTTTCTTGGGCTCCAAAATTACTGCGGGAGGTGACTGCAGCCAAGAAATTAAAAGAAGCTTGCTCCTTGGAAGGAAAGCTATGACAAACCTAGACAGCGTATTAAAAAGCAGAGACATCACTTTGCCAACAAAGGTCCATATGGTCAAAGCCATGGTTTTCCCAATAGGGATGTATGGACAAGAGAGTTAGATCATAAAGAAGATTCATTCAGAAGAACTGATGCTTTTGAATTGTGGTGCTGAAGAAGACTCTTGAGAATCTCTTGGACTGCAAGGAAATCAAGCCAGTCAATCCTGAGGGAAATCCATGCAGAATATTCATTGGAAGGACTGATGTTGAAGCTGAAGCTCCAATATTTTGGGCACCTGACGTGAAGTGTTGATTCATTTGAAAAGGCCCCAAAGCTAGAAAAGATTGAAGGCAAAAGGAGAAGGGGGCGGCTAAGGATAAGACAGTTGGATAACCTCACCAACTCAATGGACATGAATTTGAACAAACTCCAGGACATAATGAAGGACAGAGGAGCCTGGTGTGCTGCAGTCCATGGGGTCACAAAGAGTCGAACACAACTTAGCCACTAAACAACAACAGATGCAATCCTTTCCTTTTCTTTTTAATGAGTCCTAGCATTTTTAAAAAATGTTTATGTTACCTATTTGGCTGTGTCTGGTCTTAGGTGCAGCATGCAGGATCTTTCATTGCAGCACACAGGTTTTCTAATTGTATAGCACGGACTTTCTAGTTGGTGTGCAAGGGTTCAGTTGCCCTGAGGCATGTGGGATCCTAGTTCCCCGACCAGGGATCGAACTCAAGTCCCTTGCATTGCAAGGAGAAGTCTTAACCACTGGACTACCAGGGAAGTCCCACAAATGCAATGCTTAATCAGAGAATTCAGGAAACTGTGAGCAGGAATTTCTCTGGTCTTGTAAAACGTCATATTTGGGATTAATAGCATTGGTATAGGATTCCTCTTCTAACCAGCGCTTTCTTACCCTCTTTAGGCAAGAATCCCTGTATTCCTAGAGTTTTTCAACCTTGACCGTGCCTTTGCTTCCATAAACCATCCTCCAGTGAAGATAAATGAAGCAAAATGAGTGGTCTTGGATTTGCTCCACACCGAGTAAGACTTACCTAAGGGAGCATCTTGTCACCCGTCTCCTGGAAGGGCTCACAGTGTCTTGACAGCCCCGGGAAGAAAGAGCTCTTCCTATTTGCTGACTGTGGAGGAGGTACTGGCCAGTCCTTTCAAAGTCTGATCTCTCTTCCTGGCGGCAGGACTTGGAGGACTCGAACAATAGTTTCCATGGTAGAAATAAAGGGGGCTGGGCTTCCCTGGTGGCTCAGTGGTGAAGACTCCACCTGCCAGGGCACGAGGCACAGGTTCAATCCCTGATCTGGGAAGATCCCAGATGCCTCGGAGCAACGAAGCCCTTGAGCCACAACTACTGAAACCCACGTGCCCTGGAGCCCACGCTGCACAAGAGAAGCCGCCGCCATGAGAAGGCCGCGCACCGCAACCAGAGCGGCCCCCACTCGCTGCAACTAGAGAGAAGCCTGCATGGCAACGAAGACCCAGCACAGCCCAGAAGAAGTGAAGAAAGAAAATAAAGGGATCTTCACACAGCTGAGAAAGAAGCCCTCCTCTCTGAAGGGCTAGAGCCCTTTTGTAAATTCAAATTGACTACATAATTGGACTCAGTTTTTGAATATTTGGACAGGCATAATTCACAGAAAGTAGGCCATTTAGATCAGAAGAACCAGAATACATCCTGATATTATGATCTCTGTTTTGACCAGGAAGCATATGGTAGATGTTGGTGATTTTTTGTTTAGATGTGTAAAGGAAAAATCCAGATTTTTCTTTCCTCTGTAGGGAAAAATCCAGTTCTCCCCTGTTGCGTTTCTCCTCTGTGTACGTCCTTTACTTCTCACACACAACCCTTCACTTCTGATACTCTGGTCGCCAACCATGTGGAGGTTACTCCCACAAACACTTCTCCGTGCCACCAGCTAGAAGTCTGGAAGGCTTACAATTTAACTCGATTCTGACTCTAACTGGGGTTTCCTAAGTGTCGCTCTCAGTAAAGAACCTGCCTGCTAATGCAGGAGACATAAGAGACCCAGGTTCAATCCCTGGGTCTGCAAGACCCCCTGAAGGAGGGCATGGCAGCCCACTCCAGTATTCTTGCCTGGAGAATCCCTGGGACAGAGGAGCCTGGTGGGCTACAGTCCATGTGGTCGCACAGAGTCGGATGACTGAAGCAACCTAATATGCACGCATGATACTATCTACCCGGAGAGAGTGTCAGATCTTGCAAGTTAAGGGTTCAGTCCCAAAAGACTGCCCCTGCCACCCCTCCCCCATGACAAGGCCAGGTTATCAACAGTGCGTCTGACCAACTACCTATAGATCAGAAGTTCCAAAGACTGTCTCCTTGGGCTCAACTACTTTGCCGGAGCGGCTCACAGAACTCAGGGTTTATGTACCATTTTGTTAAAAGATTCGATAAAGGATGCATGGGAACAGCCCACTGAAGAGATGGATGCACACGATGAGGTGCAAGGGGGTCCTGAGTGCAGGAGCTTCTGTCCTCTTGGAGCTGGGGTACATCACCCTCCCGGGGTACATGTGTTCACCCACTTGGAAGCTCCCCAGTTCAGTTCAGTTCAGTTCAGTCGCTCAGTCGTGTCCGACTCTTTGCGACCCCATGAATCACAGCACGCCAGGTCTCCCTGTCCATCACCAGCTCCTGGAGTTCACTCAAACTCACGTCCATTGAGTCGGTGATGCCATCCAGCCATCTCATTCTCTGTCGTCCCCTTCTCCTCCTGCTCCCAATCCCTCCCAGCATCAGAGTCTTTTCCAATGAGTCACCTCTTTGCATTAGTGGCCAAAGTATTGGAGTTGCAGCTTTAGCATCAGTCCTTCCAATGAACACCCAGGACTGGTCTCCTTTAAGATGGATTGGTTGAATCTCCTTGCAGTCCAAGGGACTCTCAAGAGTCTTTTCCAGCACCACAGTTCAAAAGCATCAATTCTTCGGTGCTTAGCCTTCTTCACAGTCCAACTCTCACATCCATACATGACCACTGGAAAAACCATAGCCTTGACTAGATGGACCTTTGTTGGCAAAGTAATATCTCTCCTTTCGAATATGCTATCTAGGTTGGTCATAACTTTCCTTCCAAGGAGTAAGCGTCTTTTAATTTCATGGCTGCAGTCACCATCTGCAGTGATTTTTGGAGCCCCCCAAAATAAAGTCTGACACTGTTTCCACTGTTTCCCCATCTATTTCCCATGAAGTGATGGGACCAGATGCCATGATCTTCATTTTCTGAATGTTGAGCTTTAAGCCAACTTTACTACTGCCCTCGTATGGAGAATCCCTCATGCACGCAGAGTCAGCTACTAACTCCATTGTCAGCTGATTCCCCCGTCTGGAGGATGAGGATGATGGGGGCGGAGGCGTGGGATTTCTAAACATTCTAAGCTTCTAATCTTATCTTGGTCTTTCTGGTGACCAGTGCCGCCACCCCCCACCCCAATTCAGAAGCCCACCCAGAGTCCCATCATTAGAACAAAACATGCCCCTAGTGCTCTTTTTTGAAAGTTGTAGTCATTTGTTTATTTGGTTTCGCTGAGTCTTCACTGCTGTGCTGGGGCTTTCTCTAGTTGCTGTGAGCAAAGGCTACTCTCCTGCTGCCGAGCGAGGGCTTCTCATCGCGGTGACTTCTCTTGCTGCGGCGCACGGGCTCAGTAGTTGTGGTACACCCGCTTAGCTGCTTCACAGCGTGTGGAATCCTCCCTGACCAGGGATCCAGCCTGGGTCCCCTGCTTCAGCAGGCTGATTCTCAATCACTGGACACCAGGGAAGTCCGCTCTTTGTGTTCTTATCACTTAGGAAATTACAAAGGTTTCAGGATTTCTGTGCCAAGAACCAGGGGTAGAGACCAATGCATATATTTTCTATCATCTCACAGACTGCATGGGATTCTGTCTTAAGCCATAAAATGCAATACTCCTTTATGTGGTTTAAAAAAAAAAAAAAAAAAGCCCTGGGCGAAAAACAGTAAAGACTACCTTTGACCTGGAATGGAGAGGGAGAGCAGGGAGACCACAGGACGGGGTGCACAGGTGAAAAACACCCGCGGTGGCCACACGCCAGCTTTGGTGCTGTGGACTGGAGGCCAAAGGATGGTGAGAGCTGATGCACAGACCCACCTACTAGGCTTCAGCTAAAGGGCTCTGGCACAGTTCCTGACAGAGTCCTGAACTTGCCCTGCGTCCAGGTGAGAGGGGGAGAGGCCTCCCCAGTCAGCATGCCAGCGCTGTTCTGGCGGCCGGCCAGGGGGAGCCAGCCCCTTGCCAGGCTGCTCAACTGCACTGGGGTCCAGCCACAGGGCTCCAGGGTGACCCCATTTAGGCAAGAGTCCTAGAGCTCCTCAGGACTTCCAGCCCGCCCCATGTACCAGGGTTGATAGTGGGGGCAGAGGCAGAGCCCTCCAAAGGGACAGGAAACAGGATGGGACCCACAAAGGTGCTGTTCTAAAGTCAGGGTACCTTGGGACTTCGCTGGTGATCCAGTGGTTAAGACTCTGCACTTCCACTGCAAGGGGCACAGGTTCGATCCCTGGTTGGGGAACTAAGATCCCATAAGCCGTGCAACTCAGGCAAGAAAATATGGTTTTTAAAAATCTAGCAAAGTCAGAGAACCCTGCTTAGGGTACCCTGTAGCCCTAGCCTAGAGAATTTCCAGGAAAGTGCTACCAAGGCCAAGGCCCCACTTCTTGGTGTAAGGATGCCCCTGATGGGGTGCGAGAATCAGAAAAGTCCAGGTGTACTCCAAGGTTACTGGCCCAAAAACAGAAGAGATTTCTCTGCTATTTATTGAGACAGGAAGTTATGGGGAAGAAAGCTGGTGGGGAAAGGCGTAAGAAAATCAGGACTCAATATGAGGGAAACGGAGGCTCAGGAAAGTCCAAAGGCCCAGAGTGAGGGGATTCCCTGGCGGTCCAGTGGTGAAGACGCTGAGCTTTCACTGCCAATGGCCTGGGCTAGGGTTACAATTTGATCCCTGGTTGGGGAACTAAAATCCCACAAGCCAAGAGGTGCAGCCAAACAAAAAGGAAAAATAGGAAAACAAAAAACACAGGCACAGAGTAAAGATGTAACCCAGTTTTGCCTCTTAGATCCTAGGGAACACTCCCTGCGAGGTATGATTTTTCAAGCAATTATGATGCACCCGACCTAGCACTGCACATTTCACGAGTGATCTCATATACTCTTCCCAAAGTGGACATTCTTTTTTTTTTTTTTCAATATTTTATTTATTTATCTGTCTGGGCCCAGGTCTTACTTGTAGTACTCGGGTTCTTCCATTGTTGGAGCATGCAGGATCTTTTCACTGTGGCATGCGGGGCCTCATTCCCTGACCAGGGATTGCACCCGGGGCCCCTGCGTTGGGAGCCCAGAGTCTTAGCCACTGGACTAGCAGGGAAGTTCCCCAACAGTGGACATTCTGATCCTGTGTTAGGAGGAACAAGGCGGGGCTCAGAAAGACCTTGCACGTGGCCTCAGACGGAGGAGGTGGCAGAGATCAGTCAGCCTTGAGTCCAGGTTCATTGGACCGTTACTGTTTTTCTGTCCTTGGTCAGCTTTTCTTGAGGTTTCTTCATTCAGGAAGGGAAGGCTCCCTTGTCGCCCAGGGAGCCTAGGGCCAATTCCTGCTATTTCATTTGGATTGTTCACACCCAGCTGGCCCCAGGCCCGAGCAGCCCAGCTGCCACCAACCCTGCAGGGGCCTTCATGCAAAGACCTGTGGGAGAGGCACTCAGGGGAAGGCACCACTCGGCTTGGGCAACCCCGAGTCAGCCATTGTTCACCCCCACAGGAAGCGTGGTCCCCGAGGTGCCAGAATGGGCGACCTCACTGTGAACTGTGCCTGCGGCCTGCCTGGCGCCCGGGCCAAGAGTTCCACTCTTGAGTCTCCCTCGCCCACTTCCAACCTCTTAGCAAATCCTGTAGGCTCCACTTCATAACATCTCTCCAGAGCCGGGGACTTCCCTGGGGTCCAGTGGCTAAGATTCTGAGGTTGCTGTGCAGGGGACCCGGGGTTCAATCCCTGGTCAGGGAACTAGACCCCACATGCCACAGCTTAAGCCCTGGTGAGGCCAAATAAATATTTCTAAACAATCTGTCCAGAACCCAGTCACTTCTGCCCTCACCATGGTCCTGTCCACCCTCACCTCCTGTCTGGACTAGGGTCTCCCTGCCCACCAAGGTGCCCCACCCCCGCTGAGAAAAGGTCAGAGTCCTCACTGTACCCCATGACCTGCCCCATAACTTCTCTGGCCCCTGGCCCCCCGTTCTCTCCCTTGCCCACCTTGCCCCAGCCACTCAGGCCTCTGCTATTCTGTGACCGCATCAAGCGTACTCCACCTCAGGGCCTTTCACTGGCTGTTCCCTCCCCATGGAGCGCCCTTCCCCAGGTATCCCCAGCGGCTCCTCCTCTCCCCTCCTTTGATTCATTTTTTTAAAGATTTTTAAAAAAAATGTGGGTCAGTTTTATTATTTTTAAAATTAATTTATTTGTTTTAATTGGAGGCTAATTACTTTATAATATTGTACTGGTTTTTGCCATACATTAACATGAATCAGCCATGGGTGTACTTGTGTTCCCCATCCCAAACCCCCCTCCCATCTCCCTCCCCATCCCATCCCTCAGAGTCATCCCAGTTCACCAGCCCTGAGTACCCTGTCTCATGCATGGAACCTGGACTGGTGATCTATTTCTCCCATGATAATATACACCTTTCCACAGTTTTAAGGGATTTGTTTGTTACAATATTGTTTCTGTTTTGTGTTTTGGTTTTTTTGGGTGGTGCGGCATGTGGAATCTTAGCTCCCTGACCAGGGATTGAACGTGCACCCCCTACACTGGGGGCTAAGTCTTAACCACCGGACCACCAGGAAAGTCCCTCTGACTTTGACCTTTGCTGGAGTGTCACCTTTTCGGCTATACCTCCCCTGACCACCATGTTTAATATTACTATTTTCTAAGCCCCTTAACCTGCTCTGTTTTTTTCAGGGAAGCCTTCCTGAAAAGGAAAAATTCAGTTTTCAATCTCCTGAATAGGGAAAATCCCAGTTTTTCTCTACTATGTGGATCTTTATGCTGTGAGTCTCTTTTATGACCTACACAAACACTCCTAATCACCAAACGTGTGTAGGGTTATCCACAAGCTGGGTGATTCTCTGAGATACTAGCTGTGTGTCCTGCAATTTAACTTAACTCTTTTGCTATTGAGCCAGAGATAGCGTAAGATCCCACAGGTTAAGTGCTTAGTCCCAAGAGACTGCCCTCCTCCCACCCCACATGCACACCTCAGGTGTTCGTCCATTTATTTTGGCAAGTCCCCACAGTATGTGGAATCTTAGCTCCTGGACCAGGGATCAAACTCATACTCCCTGCAGTGGAGACACAGAGTGTTAACCACTAAACCACTTGGGAAGTCCCCAGATGTCAGTCAAGAGCCCAAGTTTTCACTGGGCTTCTGACCAACTGGGTGTAGATCAGAGGTTTCAAAGAGCCTTTCCTTGGGTTTAATTAAGTTGCTAGAGCGGCTCACAGAACTCAGGGAAACTCTTATGCTTACCAGTTTATTGAAGGAAAGGATACAGATGAATAGCCTGTGGAAGAGATGCTCAGGGCAAGGTAGGGGGAGAGGGCACAGGGCATCCATGCTCTCTCCAGGTGTACCACCCCAGAGTACCTCCACCTGCTTTCCAACCTGGAAGCTCTCCAAACACCATGCTATGGGGATTTATAAAGCTTCCTTGTGTAGACTAATTATTAACTCCATTTCCAGCCTCCCTCCCCTGAAGGACAAGGGGTAAGGATGCCTCATCTCCCCAGCACCACTGACACAGTAGCAAATACTTCTGTCTCCAACCCTGGTAACAACCCTGGCCTTGTTACCTCCCCTCAGACACCCAGCCAATCATCCCTGACTTCATTTCTACATCACTGGGCCAGTTTCCCACCCTTGACAAAGCAATCCCCTGGAAAACGTCACTTATTTAATCTCAGACCAGCATCTGAGTGGGACATGCTGGTGAGATTTTAGGCGGACACAAAATGAACCTTTGTGATCTAACTAGATCCATACTGTCTTTGACAAAATATTCACTAATACTGACTTTCCCTTCAGAGTAGTGATATAAAGTTACCTTTCCCAGAGGGCGCAATGGTGAAGAATCTGCCTGCCAATGCTGGAGATGCACCAGGTTCGATCCCTGAGTCAGAAAGATTCCCTGGAAGAGGGAATGGCAACCCACTCGAGTATGCTTGCCAGGAAAATCCCATGGACAGTGGAGCCTGGCGGGCTACAGTCCATGTGGTTTCAGAGTCAGACACGACTGAGGGACTGAGCATGTATGCCTGCTAAGTAAATAATAGTTCAAGTAGTCCTTGAATATGGCTAAAAATCTCAAGTGGTACTTGAGCCACTGAGGTTTGGGAAATTTGACCTTAGAGAAACCCAGCACTGCTTCCCCCTGCCAGGTGATGGCCCTAGTTTGTGTGGTTTTTGCTTGAGATTCACCCTTCTTTCTTGGGTCTTCCCTTCATATGCATGGTTGTCCAGCACCAAGGTGAAGGTTGATGGTTATCACTAAGCAGCCATATCTCTGTTACGAGGAGATCATATTGACAGTGATTCAAAGTCAGCTGATGGAGAAGGAAATGGCAACCCACTCCAGTGTTCTTGCCTGGAGAATCCCAGGGGCAGAAGACCCTGGTGGGCTGCCATCTATGGGGTCTCACAGAGTTGGACACAACTGAAGCGACTTAGCAGCAGCAGCAGCAGCAGCAGCAGCAGGACTCTTCATCAGACTTATTAAAATAGAATCTTTTGAGATCTGAGAACATCTGTGTTTTAAAAGCTCCCCAGGTGCTTTGATGAGAAACCAGATTTGGGAAACTCTAACTTGTGATATGACCAACCTAGATAGCATATTAAAAAGCAGACACATTACTTTGTCAACAAAGGTCTGCCTAGTCAAATCACTGGTTTTTCCAGTAGTCATGTATGGATGTGAGAGTTGGACTATAAAGAAAGCTGAGCGCCGAAGAATTGATGCTTTTGAACTGTGGTGTTGGAGAAGACTCTTGAGAGTCCCTTGGACAGCAAAGAGGTCCAACCAGTCCATCCTAAAGGAAATCAGTCTTGAATATTCATTGGAAGGACTAATGCTGAAGCTGAAATTCCAATACTTTGGCCACCTGATGCAAAGAACTGACAACTTAGAAAAGATCCTGATGCTGGGAAAGATTGAAGGCCGGAGGAGAAGGGGACAACAGGTTATGGGACGGTTGGATAGCATCACTGACTCAATGGGTATGAGTTTGAGCAAGTTCCAGGAGTTGGAGATGGACAGGGAAGCCTGGCGTGCTGCAGTTCATGGGGTCGCAAAGAGTCAGACACGATTGAGTGACTGAACTGAACTGAACTGAATTTGTGATAACCAAGCCTCATAAAATCTGTCCAGGTGATGAACGGTAGCCATTGAGTGGCTAGAGTGCCACATGGGTGTGCACCTTCCATGGGGACTGTTTTCGGTTCTGCCTTATCTAGGTATGCCTCTCCTCTCTGGACCAAAGCATATTTTATGCTTTTAATTGCAGAAAAAAGGAAATTTCAAGATTACTAGTGATAAAGACTGGGTAAAATGATTCACCTGCCTATTATTTCCCATAAAATAAAACGTCTCTGAATATACCGCTAAAAAAAAAAAAAAAAAAACCAAAGTCAGCTGAGACCTGTAGGAAAGCTCTACTTAAGTGGCACAGGCAATGGTCACACTCCTGTTTCTTAATGCCCCTGCTTGGGTGGGGACAGGGCTGTGGACTGTTGGACTAAGCTTTTGAAAGAGAAAGACCTGGGTTCAAGTCCAGGCTTCACCGCATACTAGCCCCGGGACGTGGACAAGCTACCTAATCTCTCTGACTTTTGTTTCCTCATCTGTAAAATGATTAAGAATGAAAACTATTTCCTGTACTACAAGAACTGAATGAGATAAGGAATACAAAATGCTTCAAGTATTCAAAACAAGGAAGACAAATGCAATGACCCCATGAAGAAGTCATCAGACAAATCCAGAATGTGGGACATTGTAAAGAACAACCACTGGGTTGCTTCAAAATGACAGTATCATAGCAACTTGCCTGGTGGTCCAATACCTAGGACTCTGCACTCCCAATGCAGAGGGCCCTGGTTCGATCCCTGGTCAGGCAACTAGATTCCACATGCCACAGCTAAAGATCCTGAATGCCGCAATGAAGACGGAAGATTTCAGTGCTACAACTAAGATCTGGCACAGCCAAATATATGCTTCTTTTAAAAAGTCAATATCATAGAAGAGAAGAGTACATATACCTGGGAAACTGAAAGGGCCAATCAGACGCCAGGTGTGAGTCTCTTTATTTGTTTATTAGTCTGCATCAGGTCGTAGTTGCAGCATGCAGGATCTTTCCTTTCTGTGCGTGGCTTCTCTCTCGTCTCGCACATGGCTTAGGTGCCCCTCCACACGTGGGATCTTAGTTCCAGGACCACAGAGTAAACCCATGTCAGAAAGGAGGATTCTTAACCACTGGACCACCGGAGAAGTCACCCATGTGTGGTCTTGATTCACCCCAGATTTGAAGAAATGAAAAAGAAAGGAGAAGAAGGGAAGGAAGGAAAGGAGGGAGGGAGGGAGGGAGGGAGGGAGAAAGGGTAGAGGAGAGAGAAAACATAACTTTGAGATTAGTAGGGAAATCTGAGATGGGCCGAATAGAAAGTACTGTGGATTTAGGTGGGGTAATGGTAGTGAGGTTGAGCAGGAGAAGGACATGATTGTTAAAATTGTTAAAAGGTGGACTTCCCTGGTGGTCCAGTGGTTAAGAATCTTCCTGCCAGTGCAGGGGACATGGGTTCGATCCCTGGTCCGGGAAGATTCCACATGCCGTGGAGCAACTAAGCCCGTGAGCCATGACTACTGAGACTATGAGCCCTAGAGCCCATGCTCCACATTGAGAGAAGCCACCGAATGAGGAGTCTGAGCACTGCCAACAGAGATAGACCCCGCTCGCTGCAACTAGAGGAAGCCTTCACATAGCAACGAAGACCCAGTACAGCCAAAAATAATTAATATTTTTAAACAATTGCTAAATGATACAGGCCCAAGTGGCACTAGTGGTAAGAACCCACCTGCCAATGCAGGAGACATAAGAGATGTGGGTTCAGTTCCTGGGTTGGAAAGATCCTCTGGAGGAGGGCATGGCAACCTAGTTTTTATGGCTGGAGAATCCCACGGACAGAAGAGACTAGTGGGCTATGGTCCATAGGGTCGCACAGAGTCGGACATGACTGAAGCAACTTAGCATATGGGCTTAAGTATTTAATATTGTTAAAAAACAAAACAAAATTCAACTGAGCAAATTTAAAAATCAAATTGGTTTTATTCATCAATTTGTGAATTGCGCAGCATCCTATCTGGCAAATAGAAAGGAGCTCTAAAGAGCTGAACAAAATGGGAGGCTTTTAAAGGCAGAAGTGGGCAGGGACAGGAAAGAGAGATTACCTTGTCATTCTTTGAGGTATGGAAGGGGCCATCAGGTGGATTACCTCACCAGTGCTGACCAGGAGATTCCAGATTGACCAGTTACGACTGCATTTCTGGAGGAGATGAAAACTGCAATTAAGTTAGTGATTAAGTCTTGGTTTGTTGACGTGGGGCTTAGCACAAGTGACTCCATTTGAGGCCTGTTACTTCCTATTTAAAACTAGGATGAATAGTCATTATGTCTGCAACTCACTCTTAAATGGTTCAGAAAAAAAATCCAGACAAAGCAAATATGGAAAATTATTAGCAATCATTAAATCTGGACAGAGGTAATAGATATTAGTTTGTTGTACTATTCTCTCCACTTTTCTTTACATACCCCTTAGGACTAGGGCAGCGTAGTATTCCCTGGTGGCTCAGAGGGTAAAGCGTCTGCCTGCAATGCAGGAGACCTGGGTTCGATCCCTGGGTTAGGAAGATCCCCTGGAGAAGTAAATGGCAACCCACTCCAGTAGGGTTGGGGAGAGCTGTGATTGGGAGGGTCATGAAGAGGAGGTCTTGAGGGTGAGGCAATATTCTGTTTCTTGACATGGTTGATATTTGCATTATAATAATTCATTTATGTTGTATATATTTGTATCTAATTGTATGCATGCTGTGGTTGTGTGTGTGTATTTGTGTTGATAAACATGTTTCTTTTCCTTTTTCTGTAGAGCTTGAATGAAGGCGCAAACCTACAGGAAGCCCTGGAGGCTGTCTTAAGACAACAAGACATCTGGCTGAGAAATGGATGCCAACATACTGAAGAAGAGAAGAGAAAAATGGTCTGAGATGCTTCCTGATGCCATTGATGAAACTGCGCTAACTCAGATGTGGCCCTGCCACCACCCCTGTGGTTATAAGGGAGAGTAAATGTCCTTATCTTCAAAGTCTCTTGAAATCAGGGAGCGGGGGCGGGAAGGACACATTGGAAGACTGGGATTGACGTGTACACACTACTGTATGTAGAGTAGATAGCTAATGGGGACCTGCTGTTATAGCACAGGGAACTCTGCTTGGTACTCAGTGATGGTCTCTATGAGAGGGGAATCTGAGAAAGGGTGTATGTATGTGTGTATACGGCTGGTTCACTCTGCTGTGTACCTGAAACCAACATAACACTGTGAATCAATTATACTGCAATAATTTTTTTTTTGAATTCTAGAACAAATGACTACCAACAATGTCTCTTGGAATCATTTTCTTTTCTATATCCCAAAGCATCTCAGGTATTGCGTTGGGGGTCGCTCAGACCATCCTTGAGTTTGGTGATTCACTGGAAGGACTCATAGGACTCAGAAGTGATAATATTCACAGTTTTTTTCATCCTATTTTAATTTCTTTATTTTTCTTGAAATGCAGTAGACATACAATATTACATTAGTTTCAGGAATACTCTTGGAGAAGGCGATGGCACCCCACTCCAGTACTCTTGCCTGGAAAATCCCATGGACAGAGGAGCCTGGTAGGCTGCAATCCATGGGGTCATGAAGAGTCAGACACAACTTAGCAACTTCACTTTCACTTCTCACTTTCATGCATTGGAGAAGGAAATGGCAACCCACTCCAGTGTTCTTGCCTGGAGAATCCCAGGCACGGGGCAGCCTGGTGGGCTGCCGTCTATGGGGTTGCACAGAGTCGGACACGACTGAAGCAACTTAGCAACAGCAGCAGGCATACTTTATGGTGCTTTGACATGTGAATACATTCTGAAATAATGATCACAGTAAGTCTAGAACCATCTGTCCCCATACAAAGTTATTCCACATTATTGGCCATAGTCCTTATGCCGTGTAGTACTCAGGGCTGTAGTTCGTTACAGTGAAAGGATGTGAAGCCAAGGTGCATGAGAAGAAATCCAGAGGAACCTGGGTGCAAGATTCCAAGCGTCCTCTCCCAGTGAGGTCACACCGGATGCATGGAGTCCCACCTGTGATATGTGGCAACACGTGTGCAGTGATGTATACCTGGGATGCTCACTTGAGCCTGGGACTCCAGGGTTTTTACTGGGGGAGTGGGAGGCATGTAGACTCACATGCTCTAATGATTGGCCATAGTTATTGAAGCCCTAGAAGGAAAGCAGCTGTTAAACCACAAATTCCATCACTTGAACAAACTAGATAAACTGTACAGTGTAGTTCAAGATTCTTAAAAAAAAAAAAAAAGACTCTAAAGAGTACAAAACACTCTTACCAGAACCTTCAAGGAGCTCAGTTCCCTGGTGTCAACCAAGGCTCATTCGCAACAACAGATCCTTTTCGGGAATGTGCAGGATTTGAGCAACTCGGGCCTGCTGAGTAAACTCTTTTCTGAGCAAGTATGATCACCATCCTCAGTCTTTCCTTTGAGTAAATGGAGGTCTGGAGGGGTTACTAATAAAAAAGGTAGCTAAAGCAGCCCAGCTAATAAAGAATGGCGCGCTTAAGTCCTTGGTGTGACTGTTTCAAGTGTCCACTTTCAAGTTGGCCACACCACAGGGGCCCACTCTCCGGATCAGAGAAAACACAGTGGTGGGCTGGATTTGGCTCAAAGGCTCTGCATCCCGCATCCTTGGGACATCTAAAGATTCTCCTTCTGGAAGTGCCTGTAAAGGGATAAAAGGGTGAGAAATCCCCCGCAGTGGGAAAGCAAAGGAATGGAAAAGAAAATCGTACAAATGGATAGAAATATCAAAAATTTCCCAAAGACAGAATTTGTATGGGAAGCTGTTGACTCAGGGACGGTGAGGGGGACCCTGGCCCCAAACCTGCAGGCAGGGCCTAATGGAAGAGCAAGGCAGGGCCAGATGGTGGATGGGAAGGAGAGACATCAGAGGTGTCAGGTACGTTAGCCAGCTGCTTACACCCTCCACCTGCTCCTCCCCCTACCATAAAGCGCAGGCAGCCCAACACTTGAACCCAGGACACCCCCCACCCTGCCCCCAAGTATGAGAGAGGGACAGATCATTCTCTAAAGCAATGCTTTTGGAATGGCAATAGAAACTCATTCCTCAAGCGGCCATTGCTCTCCCAAAGGTATTTAGGAAACTGGAGGCAGGTTTGTGTTTTAGGGATTAGGGGGTGCCACAATCACTTCCTGGGAGGGGATCAGGATGCTAAGTGTCCCAGGAGGTGTCCCATGCTACATTCCATGAGATATTCATGGAGGTAAAGAACCTGTTATAAATACCCAAGTCCAGCTCTGAGTGCCATTTCACTCATAAACAAAAGTAAAAATTTCCCAAGAATGCAACGATCGAGCGAAACAGCAGAAGTTTGTTCTTGCTTCACTGTTTTGTTTATTGTTGTTGCTTTTGTTTGCTTGTTTGTTTTAATTTCATTTTCCTCTCTCTTTTAAAACTGAAGTATAGTTGATTTACTATGTTGTTAATTGCTGCTATACAGCAAAGTGATTCAGTTATACCTACACATATTTTTTTTTCAGTCTTTTTCGTATTCTTTTCCATTATGGTTTTATACAATGGATTACAACTTAGTCATTAAAAAAAGAGTGAAATAATGCCATTTGCAGCAATGTGGATGTACTGTTGAGTTCTTTAAATGGCAAACAGAGTGCACCTGTGTCTGTCTTCATTCCGACAGCATTCCTGAGAATTCTGCCCCTAATGCTGATCCCTAACTGCATCATTGGGCTTCGCTGGTAGCTCAGCTGGTAAAGAATCTGCCTGCAATGCAGGAGATCCCAGTTCAATTCCTGGGTCAAGAAGATCCCCTGGAGAAGGGATAGGTTACCCACTCCAGTATTCTTGGGCTTCCTTAGTGGCTCAGATGGTAAAGAATCCACCTCCAGTGCGGGAGACCCCAGTTCAATCCCTGGGTTAGGAAGATCCCCTGGAGGAGGGCATGGCAACCCACTCCGGTGTTCTTACCTGGAGAATCCCCATGGGCCGAGGAGCCTGGTGGGCTACAGTCCATGGGGTCGCAAAGAATCGGACACGCCCGAGCAACTAAGCACACACACAACCGCATCGTTATCTTTAGAAGCTTAATCAGGCCTGACTCTTTCAGCATTGCACTACAGATCACCTTCCTCTTAATCTGCCTTTATGTTACAATAAGGATATCTTTATTCTAAAAAAGTTTTTTGCGTGGGTAGGTTATATTATCCAAAAATTTCATTTCAGGATAGTAAAAAGAGCATATAAAAATATTTCTTTAAACACTAATTTAGGGAATTCCCTGGCTTTCACTGCTGAGGACCTGGATTCAATCTCTGGTTGGGGAATTAAGATCCACACGGCTTCTCCCTGCCCAAAAAATATCCCAAAATAGAACACAAATCTATGGTAATAAAAAGATCAGAAAAGCATTTACCCAAAGTGGGTGGGGCAGGTAGGTGGTGGATAGCGAGAGAAAGAACTGCAAAGAGAAAGAAAGAACTTTCTAGAGTGAAGGAAATGTTCTCTGCCTTGATTGGGCTGGTACGCAATTGTCAAAACTCATCAAACCATGCACTTCAAGTGGGCGAATTTCATTGCAATTGCTATGTAAATTATACCTCACTCAAGTTGGATAAAACAAATTTAGACATTGTACAGAATTTTTTCTCCATTAAAAAAAATTTTATTTATTTATTTGGCTGCACCAAGTCTTAGTTTTGGCATGCAAGATCTTTGATCTTCCTCTCAGCATGTGGGATCTTTTTTCAGTTGCAGCTTGTGGGATCTAGTTCCCTGATCAGGGATCGAACCTGGACCCCTTGCAATGAGGAGCATGAAGTCTTAGCCACTGAACCACCAGGGAAGTCCTTGTACAGAAAACATTATAAATATATATTTGTTGTAGAAGGGAGGCATTGGATCTGCTAAGGCCTCAAAATTCATTAAGTGGATTTGGACAGGCATTTTAAAAAGACATTTAAAAAGGCGTTTAAAACCTGGACCCCCTGCAATGAAACGTGAATACATTGCTTATTCTGAATTGTAATTACAAAAGTGTGAAAAACACACCCTAAAACAGGAGCTGGACTTTCAAAAGGATGGCCTTTCTTTCAGCACAGTACCTACTCAGGGCAAAGGTTTCACTGATGGTGGTGGAGGAAAATCTGCATTTCACATAGTTTTCTTGGTCATTTCTGATTCGTTTTCAGCAGCCTTACCACATGTGATTAGATCATTCTGGTATTACCCAAGAAACTCGCTGGTCAGGAGCTGGTGTTTGTAAGAGTCTTAAATGTGGCAGTGTGAGTTCTAACCATGGAAATTACAGGGAAGTTGGGAAACGGGTGATGAGGTTAGAAATATAAAATTTTATCTTTCATAACTAGGAGTTAATAGTTAATGTCTAAATTTGACCAATCCAGAATTCACACCAATAAAATAGGAAAAATACATATGGTATGACACATGAAGGGCTAAACGTGCCTAATATTGTGCAAATATTCCTGACTTACCATGGTCCAACTTACAATTTTCTTGGCTTTAAGATGATGTGAAAGCGATGTGCATTCATTAAGTAGAAATTGTATTTTGAATTTTGCTTGTTTCCCGGGCTAGTAATATGGAGTTTGACCCTTTCCGGTGATGCTGGGTGGGGCAGTGGCCACAGTCCCCATGATCTTGAAGGTAAACTACTGATACAACCATTCTGCCCCCAGACAACCAGTCTGTTTTCTACTCTCCGTACAGTATTCAACAAATTACATGAGATATTCAACGCTTAGGGCTTCCCTGGTGGCCCCGCAGTTAAGCACCTGCCTGCCAATGCAGGAAATGCAGGTCCAGTCTCTGAGCCAGGAAGATGCCCTGGAGAAGGAAACGGCAACCACTCCAGTATTCTTGCCTGGGAAATCTTAGGAAAAGAAGAGCCTGACAGGCTGCAGTCCATGCGGTCACAAAAGAGTCGGACATGACTTAGCGACTAGACAACTACAACAACAAATTCAACGCTTTATTATGAAATAGGCTTTGTGGGAATTCCCTGGTGTTCCAGTGGTTAGGACTCCAAGCTTTCCCCGCAAGAGGCACGGGTTTGATCCTTGGTCAGGGAACTAAGATCCTGCAGGCTGTGCAGTGCAGCCAAAAAAAAAGGCTTTGTGTTAGATAATTCTGCTCAACTATAGGCGAATGCAGGTATTCTGAGCACTTTTAAGGTAGGCTAATTTAAGCTATGATGTTTGTTAGGTTAGGTATATTAAATGCAATTTTGACTTACAATATTTTCAATTTATGATGGGTTTATTGGGATGTAACCCCGTCATAAGTCACAGAAAATCTAGATTTCTCATAAATGAGTCAGGAAAGGAGTAGTCCCACGGTGGGAAAAGTGCACAGAGAATATGAACAAATAGCATCTATCAAAGGAAATAAAAATGGCTCTTAAAAATATGAGACGATTACAGCAAATTGGACGCAACTAGAGATGATCAAACTAAGTCAGACACAGAAAGACAAATCCGTCTGATATCACTTCGATGTGGAATCTAAAATATGGCACAAATAAACCTGTCCACAAAACAGAAACAGAATCACAGACATAGAGATCAGACTTGGGGTTGCCAGGAGAGAAGGGGAGGAAAAGAGATAGGCTGGTAGTTTGGGGTTGGTAGATGCGAATTATCAATATTGCATTTAGAATGGATAAACAAGATCCCGTGGTATAGCACAGGGAACTATATCCAATCTCCTAGGATAAACCATAATGGAAAAGAATATTAAAAAATGTTTATATATGTATAACTGAGCCACTTTGCTGTACAGCAGAGATCGGCACAGCACTGTAAACCAACTATACTTCAATTTTTAAAAAGATGAAGAAAAAATAGAAAATATACGTAGACATATGAGACATGACTTGAAGTAAAATAAATGCCGACTGAGACGACAGACAGTGCGATCACAGATCATCACACTAAGTGAAGACCGAGAGACCAATGCCTCACGACATCACTTATATGTGGAACCTAAAATGTAACACAAATGGACTTATCCATAAAACAGAAACAGACCCCCAGACACAGAGAACAGACTTGTAGTTGCCAAGGGGGAGGGGGTAGGAGAGGGAAGGACAGGGTGCGTGGCATTAACAGATGTAAACTATTACATGTAGCATGCGCAAACAGCAAGGTTCTACTGCATAGCACAGGGAGCTATATTCAACATCCTTGCGGTGATAAACCGCAATGGAAAAGAATATTTTTTAAAAAGAAGGTCTATACGTGTGTAACTGTCACTTTGCTATACAACAGAGATTGGCGCGACATTGTAGATCAACTATACTTCAATTTTAAAAATTAAAAAAAAAAACAAAACCAACACTGAGATCCTTTTTAAATAAAGCAACTTGGTAAAGGACAAAAAGATTGGCAAAACCTAATACTGACGAGACCCTAGGGGAAAAGGCATGTGCTGTCGGTGGGAGTGTTGATTGGTATAATCTCTTGATGGACAGTTTTCAACATCTGTCAGAATTAGAAACTCATCTATTTTTCCCCTAGAAATTCATGTGCAGGAGAATGGCACATGTATAGGGTACAAAAAGATGTATAACTAGGTTCTCCACTGCAATGCATTTGAAATAGAAAAGCAGTTGTTGTTTAGTTACTAAATCGTGTTCCAACTCTTGCCTTTTTGCGACCCCATGGACTATAGCCTGCCAGGCTCCTCTGTTCATTCGATTTCCCTGGCAAGAATACTGGAGTGGATTGCCATTTCCTTCTCCAGGGAATCTTCTTGACCCAGGGATCGAACTTGCATTCCTGCATTGGCAGGTGGATTCTTTACCACTGAGGCATCAGGGAAGCCTGGCAAAAGATAGAGTGAAAGAAAGTGAAAGTGAAGTCGCTCCGTCGTGTCCGACTCTTTGCGACCCCATGGACTGTAGCCTATCAGGCTCATCCGTCCATGGGATTTTCCAGGCGAGAGTAAGGAACAGTCTAAATATCCCTCAGTAAGGGATTGGTTAAATAAGTCACCGTACTCCTAACAAAGCATGACATGCAAGCATGAAAAAGGGATCTATCAGTAGCTCGCCGTGGTCACCAATGACGTTCATGTTGCTAAACCCAAAGTTCAGTCCTTGGTCCGCCAGCAGCATTTGACATGGTTGAGCACTTCGTCCTTCCTTTTACCTCTGGCTTCCAGGACACTGTGTCTGTGGGCCCTCAGGCTCTCGAGTTCCAGTCCTGGTCCTCACCTCTTCCCGTTGATGTTCACAGCCAGTCTCACAGCCTTAAACACCATTGATGAGCTGTTGGCTCCCACATTTTTCTCCCCATGAACTCCAAAGTCTCTATCCAATTGCCTGTTTAACATCTCCAATGGAATAAGAGGCATCTCCAGATTGACACATTAAAAAACCATTTCCTGATTTTCTTGCCCAGTTCTTTTGTCTCTTCCTTATCTCAGTGAAAGGCAACTTGTCTTTGCAGTTGCTCAAGCTCCAAAGCCTCGGAGTGAGTTGTCCTTGATTCTTCGGTTTCTGTCTCATCCTCTATCCAATCTGACATCAAATTCTCTCAGCTTTACCCTCAAAATCTATCCAAAATATGAGCACATCTCTCCACCTTCACTGCCCCCGAAACCTGGTCTTATTCACCCCTGTCTTCTGTCTGGACCATCTCAACAGCCTCCCCACTGGGTCTTCTTGCTTCTACTTGCCCCTTCCTTGTGTCCACCAGAGTTGATAAAAATAGGCCCTTCCCAGGATGCATGCATGCTAAGTCACTTCAATCATGTCCCACTCTTTATGACCCCATGGGCTGTGTAGCTTACCAGGCTCCTCTGTCCATGGGATCCTCCAGGCAAGAATACTGGAGTAGATTGCCATTTCCTTCTCCAGGGGATCTTCCTGAAGCAGGGAAGGAACCTGCATCTCCTGCATTAGCAGGCTGATTCTTTACCGCTGAGGCACTAGGGAAAGACAGGATATGTCACAGTAATACTTCAGAACTCAGGACAGAAAGATTTAATAAGCTTTGGAAGGGTGGGAAGGTGACAGAAAATGGCGATGGAGATGATGGTGATATCAGTCAATTAAAATGGGAAGTTGAAAAAAAAAATGAAAAAAAAAAATGGGAAGTTGAAGACATTTTCTCATGTGCAAGCTCTCAAAAATTTACATTCCTCATGAAGCTTCAGGATGAGCTCCACCAAAATGAGAACATCACCAGGAAGGAGGAAGAATCAGGATCCAAGACACAAGGAGCCTGATATAGGGCAGAGGGAGGAGAATTCCCAGGATGACAGAAATCCCCACATGGCAGCTGAGTATCGCGGTTAGACATCTACCAGTCCAAACAGAACCATGTGACTCAAGGGACACTTGTGTTGATGAACTGTCACCACCAGTATGCCAATTGCCATTGTAGTTTGCTCTGATTTTTAACCTGAAGAGAGAATGGCTGGGTGAAGGCAAACCACATGCTCGTCTGTACTTGACTTGGTTCCATCATGATGGATATCTTACTCTTGCTCCGTGATGGGATGTTGGGTCCACTGAGAATTCTCATTCCTCACCCGATAAATGTACTGCAAGGCTCCCATACCTGAGAGCTTGTGGAAGGGCTGGGGCATTCTCGGAAGGCAAAGACACAGAGCTGACCACATTTCAGCCCTAACAGCTACACACACTGATGGTTAGTTGTGTGCCTTCTAAGATTTACCCATGTCCTCGCCCACTGAATTCTCCAGAATGGGTTTTCATAGACTCTCAGAAAGCTGACACCAGATTACAACCTGGACACAGTTCAGCTCATCTTCACTTATAAGGGCCAGTCTGCCCTTTCCTTACATAGACAGGTAGTCCTTGCTCTCTCAATGTTTTTTTAAAAAACTCAACTATACAGTGGAAAATTTAGATTAGACACACAGTGGGGAAAATTGCATAAAATCCAACTAAAGTCTGTGGTCTCGTTAATAATATTACACCAAAAGAAATGTCTTACTTTTGACAAATGTACCATGGTTTTATAAGATGCTAACCTGAGGGGAAACTGGGAAAGCGGAATATGGGAACTGCTGTACTCTATTTGCAGCTTTTCTGTAAATCGAAAGTGATAAAGGGCTTCCTTGGTGGCTTAGTGGTAGAGAATCTGCCTGCCAATGCAGGAGATGCTGGAGATGAGGGTTCCATCCCTGGGTTGGGAAGATCCCACGGAGTAGGAAATGGCAACCCACTCCAGTATTCTTGCCTGGAGAATCTCATGGACAGAAGAGCCTGGTGGGCTACAATCCATGGGGTCGCAAAGAGTGTCGGACACGACTGAAGCAGCTGAGCACAGCACAGCATGTTTTCTGAAACACAACAGAATACAATACCTGACTGCAATCTACTATCACCCGTAATGCTCCTAGTCAGGGGGAACCCACACATCACAGGCATTCAATTCTGTGTTCTCAGGAAAAACCCTTCCTTCCAAAACAGAGCCAAATCCCGAAAGGCTATTCCACTCAATAAGCATGAGTTTCACGAGTTTGTTGCTCCTTCTCATAGTATGACCATCTTTCTCATAGTATGACCCTCATATATAATAATAAGGATTTGTAAGATACCGTGAATCCTCAATTCAAGCTAACTCTGTTCGATGGCCTTCGGTCATTATTCAGAGTTTTTTTCTTTTTTCTTTTTTTTTTTTCAAGATGTATTTATTTTATTTTTAGCTACACTGGGTCTTTGCTACACCCAGGCTTCCTCTAGTTGGGGCAAATAGAGGCTGTTCTTCATTGCGGTGCACAGGCTTCTCATTGCAGTGGCTTCTTTCGTTGTGGAGTACAGGCTCTAGTGTGTGGACTCAGTAGATGTGGAACACGAGCTTAGTTGCTCTGTGGCATGTGGAATCTTCCCGGGCCAGGGATCGAACCGGTGTCCCTCGCATTGCAAGGCGTATCCTTAACAGCTAAACCACCAGGGAAGCCCATTAGTCAGAGGTTTTACCCTCAACGTGAGCTTTATTCAAATCACTGTTCAGTGATCAACTCCAAAGTTTGCAAAAAAAAAAAACAAACAAAAGGTCTTTGTGTTGGCTTACCCAGAGACAGGAAATTTATGCTTGGCTCTCCCCATTGCTGAAATGGGTATAATAAAATCCCTACCTCAACAGCCTTTAAAAAAAATTTTACTAAAGCATAGCTGATTTACAATGTTGTGTTCGTTTCAGGTGGATAGCAAAGTGATTCAGTTATAATATACATATATTCATTCTTTTTCAGATTCTTTTCCCATGTAGGTTATTACAGAATATCAAGTAGAGTTTCCTGTGCTATACAGTAGGTCCTTGTTGGTTATCTATTTTATATATAGTAATGTGTGCATGTTAATCCCAAGGTCCTAAATTTCACAGCCCTTTTTTATAAGGATGTGTAAAGTGCTTAGAATGTTGTCCTGACACCCGCCGAGTGCTCCAGAAATGTTTTGTTTTTTATAAGACATATGAGAGTTTTTTAAAAGCCAGTTTTAAATAACATATGCGTTCAGCTCTTATATAGTGACTTTAAAATCCTCCCTTCCCCTCAAAATGACTCTAATGGAAAATATAGCCGAACAACAGGAGGATAAATTGTTGGGCAAACACTAGTGAGAGCTCACATTTGTGGAGAGTTTTCTCCGTCCCAGGCCTCAGTTCTGGATCTTGTGGCACCATTGATCCCATCCCATGATGGGACAGTATGAGGAGGTGCCACTGGCCTAGAGTTGAAACCTGAAATCCAGGATATGATGGCTGATGTCTTAGGCAGAGGGATGAATTTGAGACCGTGGAGTTCAGTGGTCAAGGCCCTGGAGGCAGAAGGCCCTGGGAATGAATCCCAGCTCTCTCCTTTCTAAGTAAGTTGTTAGCTTACTTCTCTGAGCCTCAGTTTACTTTTCTAGAAAATGAGGATAGGGACTTACTTCCCTGATGGTAGGAACCCACCTGCCAATGCAGGGGACACAGGTTTGATCCCTGGTCTGGGAAGATCTCACATGCCACGGGGCAACTAAGCCCGTGAGCCACAACTGTATTGAAACTCATTTGCCGAGAGCCCACGCTCTGCAACAGGAGAGGCCACCGCAATGAGACACTCACATACTGCAGAGAAGGGTAGCCCCCCAATCACTGCAACTAGAGAAAGTCCACCAAAGAAACGAAGACTCAGGGCAGTCAACAATAAATAAAATTTAAAAGTTAATTTAAAAAAAGAAAATGGGGATATGAGGAGATCTGTGAAATTCACATTATCACACTCGTGGTAACTGACACACAGTGAGCACCTAGCTGGCTGTCGCCATAATTACCAGGATGAAGCCCCATCCAAGGTGGGCGGGAGACGGAAGGTTAACAGAGAAGACGGGCGGGGAAGGGCGGGGAGTTGCCCTGGCTCTGTCCCAAGAAGCTTCCACATCTGAGGAGGTGAGTCACTCTTCCTTCCTGTGATAATCTGAGGCAGGGTGGCATCTCCGAGTAGATGAGCTGTGCCCTCGGCATGCCCTTCACCTCTGATGGCTCTCAGGTCGCCTGACCCATGACATCACAGATAGGATGAAACCATGATGGCCAAAGGTCAGGGTGAGAGGAAATGGTTCCCTGCTCATCTCTTGCTTCCAGTCTCTAATTCTCGGACTCATCATTTAGCAGGTTCCTCCTGGACGGTCACTGGCCATGGTGACCCCAGGTGAGGAAGATGGTGGAAATAAAGCTTCAGTTCATGCTTTCGGTAATCAATAGGATTCATTCAAGGAGCCAATCATTCAACAGATCTTTATTGTGCACCTACCGTGTGCCAGCCAGACAAAGTTCCTGTCTTTTAAAAATAGATATATTTATTTATTCAGCTGTGTTGAATCTTTGTTGCAGTGCGCCTGCGGCACATGGGACCTTAATTCCTCAACCTTGGATGGAAATTGCATTCCCGGCACTGCAAAGCAGAGTCTTAACCACTGGACCACCAGGAAAATCCCCAGTCCCTGCCTTTTTGAAGCTGACAGACTACTAGCAAGGAAGTTAGATAATAAACATAACACATAAGTAAATATTACAGACTGTTAGAAGGTGATGAAAGCCGTGTGAAAACATTGGGCAGGGTGGGCTTAGGACAGGGGTCAGCAAACTGTGGCACCCAAGTACAATCTAGCCTGTCATTTGCTTTTGTACAGTTCCCAAGCTAAGGGTGGTTTTTATATCTTTTAATGTGGCTCAAAAGGTAAAGAATCTGCCTGCAATGCAGGACACCTGGGTTTGATCCCTGTGTCGGGAAGATCCCCTGGAGAAGGAAATGGCAATGACTGAACGACTAACTCGACAACTACTAATGCTTGGGAAAATGAAATCAAGAGAATATTTTGTCACAACACTTAAATCAAATATAATCCACTCCTTTAAAAAAAAAAAAAAAAAGAGAATGTTTTTCTTTTTGGTTGTGTCTCACGGCTTGTGGGATCTTAATCTTAGTTCCCCAATCAGAGTTTGAACTTGCGCCCCCTGCCATTGGAAGCCTGGAATCTTAACCACAGGCCCGCCTGGGAAGTCCCTGTGATATATAATATTTGCATGAAATTCACGTTTCAATGTCCATGAATAAAATCCTATTGCAACATGGCCATGCTCATTCAGTTACATATCGTCTGTGATTGCTTTTGTGTTATAACCAGAGTTGAGAAGCTATGATGCAGAGCATATTTCTACTGAAGCCTGAACTAGCATCTTCCCAGGTGGCCCAATGGTGAAGAACCTGCCTGCCAAGCAGGAGGCATGGGTTCTGTCCCCGGGTCAGGAAGACCCCCTGGAGAAGGGAATGGCAGCCCACTCCAGGATTCTTGTCTGGAAAACCCCCTGGACAGAGGAGCCTGGTGGGTCACAGTGCACGGGGTCGCCATAGAGTCAGACATGAGTGAGCGACTAAACTACAACCGCAACCACCTTTACTGAAAGTCTTCAGACCCCTGACTTAGGGGATCCAGAACGATGTGTGGAGGTGGACTGTGTTTTTCCATCAGACACTCAAGGAGAACCTCACTGATGAGGTGACATTTGGGTCAAGTCTGGAGGCGGAGGGAGGGAGTTACGTTGTTGTTCAGTCTCAGTCCTGTCGACTCTTTGCGACCCGGGGACTGTAACACGCCAGGCTTGCCTGTCCTTCACTGTCTCCCAGAGTTGGCTCAGACTCATGTCCATAGAGTCAATGATGCCATCCAACCATCTCATCCTCTGTCGTCCCCTTTTCCTGCTGCCTTCAATCTTTCCCAGCATCAGGGTCTTTTCAAATGAGTCAGTTCTTCACATCAGGTGGCCAAAGTATTGGAGCTTCAGCCTCAGCATCAGTCCTTCCAATGAATATTCAGGGTTGATTTCCTTTAGGATTGACTGGTTTGATCTCCTTGCTGTCCAAGGGACTCGCAACAGTCTTTTCCAGCATGTGGGCATCAGGAAAAAATGTTCAAGGCAGAGAGAATAGCTGGTGCAAAGGCCCTGAGCTAAGAATGTGTCTGTTGTGCTCAAGGAACAGGACAGAAGCCTCTGTATCTGGAGGAGACTGAGCCAGGGCTGAGTAGCAGGAGATGAGGACAGAATGGTGACTGGGGCAGATGGTGTGGGATTGGCCATGGGGAGGACTCTGGGCAGGGGAGGACTGTGGCCTGGCTCAGGGGTTAACAAGGTCCCTGTGGTTGCATGTGGGGAAGACAGTGGAGACAGGACGGAAGCATGGAGACAAGAGATGGGGCTGCTAGGACAGTCCAGGAAGGAGCTGATGGGTAGCTGAGCTGCTGGGGAAGGGAGGGAAGTGGGAAGACCCTGGATAAAACTGAGGGTAGCGTTGACAGTGTTTCTCCATAGAGAATATCCTAACTGGGGAAGAGTCTCTCCTAAAAGCGTTCACATCCCAGGCTTTCACATTAGACGCATCAGGGTCTTAGTCCCAGCTTGACTATATACAGGCTGTATGATGTGGGGTAAATTGTTCAATCTCTCTTAGCCTCAGTTTCTCCACCTATAAAATGGGGCTAGAGGACTTCCCTGGTGGTCCAATGGTTAAGAATCCACCTCCAATGCAGAGGATACAGGTTTGATTCTTGGTTGGGGAACTAAGATCCCACATGCCATAGAGTAACTAAGCCGAAGACCCAGCACAGCCGAAGTGAAAATTAAAAATTTTTAAATGAGGTTAATAGCCAGGGTTCAGTATCAATGAGATTGTTTATGCAAAGCACTCAGTGTGATGCCTGCACATGGGGAGTGCTCCATTTATATATGGAAGCTGTGATAATAAGGATCCTTCCCCAGGTGGGACCCCAAGGCCTGTCTGCTCAGGTCCCTGTCCCTGAAGAGTATGCCACCCTCCTAGAAGGGAGCTGTCCCTCCATCAATCATCTCCTCTGGATCCCATAGGCCTCCTCTGCCTCCCACCAAGTCAGTGACCTGAAGGCTACGCAGTGAGTTGCTAAGCTTTGCCAAACCTCAATTTTCCTATCTATAAAATGGGCCTCCTAGAGTCTGCATTACAGAGGATCAAATCATTACAGATCATCACATGAGCTATTTCCTAAGCAGGGCACCTGGCACACAGCAGTGTTCCTAGCAACTGCTGCTCTGTTTTCACCAAGATCATCAATAGCAATAGCTACATGGATCTCCCTCAAGTACTTTCCCAAAATTTATTATGAAAAATTTCAAACATACAAAAAATGTAAAAGAATTTATAAGAAACCCGCATATTCATCACCTAGATTCTACCATTAACATTTTACTACTCTTGCTTTATTACACATCTATTGATTCATCTAACTATCTCCATCAGTCTACTTTATCTTTTATAATGAGTTGCAAAATCCTAAAATATTTCTATTAGGATTTCTGAGGACTCTGCTTACACCAAACACTACTTTTGATACTGTACTTAGTTCACTACAGCCACTCACTGGTCTAATTCTCAGCAATTCTCTAAAAACATGTCAAGTATGCAGCATGTTATCCCCATTTTACAGATGAGGACACTGAGGCACAGAGAGCCAAAGGACTTAGAGCTACTGGATGTGGAAGTTGGGTTTGAACCCTGGCCACCTGGCTCCAAACACCCGGTTTTTCATCCATTAATGCCATTTCTCTTCTCTGAAGAACAGGTGAATTTCACCACACAATGAAATATCACACAGTCATTATAAAAGAATGTTTAGAAGAGTCCAGTAAAATAACATTGGTATGTCAGATGATCGTGATTCAACTCAGATCCAGTGTCTAAGAAAAAAGGCTCCAACGAGGGACACCCACTGTTACTAGCAGTAGCTTAAGGGTAAATGAACGCTGTGTGATTAAATGAAATGCTTTTTTAATCATCACAGCTACTATTAATTGAGTTTTTTCTTTGTGCCTCACTCAGGCTCATTATAGGCTTTAGATGCTGTATCTTTCCAAGCACTTATGAAGCACCACCAAGCACCACTTCTCTCGTGGCCCAGTGCTTAAAAGTTTGCCTTCCAATGTCAGGGGTGTGGTTCCATCCCTGTTTGGGGAGCTAAGACCCCACATGGCTCAAGGCCAAAAAAAAAAAAAAACCAACCACCATGAAACAGAAGCAATGTTCTAACGCATTCAATAAAGACTTTAAAAATGGTCCACATCATGCACCTTGAGTCTATTATACAAAGTGAAGTAAGTCAGAAAGAGAAAAACAACTATCATATATTAATACATATATATGGAATCTAGACTGCTGACAGTCCCGTGGACAGCAAGAAGATCAAACCAGTCAATTTTTAGGGAAATCAGTCCTGAATACTCATTGGAAGGAATGATGCTAAAGCTGAGTCTCCAGTATTTTGGCCACCTGATGCAAACGGCCAGCTCATTGGAAAAGTCACTGATGCTGGGAAAGATTGAGGGCAGAAGGAGAAGAGGGTGTCAGAGGATGAGATGGCTGAATGGCATCACCGATGCAATGGACATGAACTTGGGCAAACTTTGGGAGATGGTGAGGGACAGGGAGGCCTGGCATACCGCAGTCTACGGGGTTGCAAAGAGTTGGTCACAACTCAGGGAATGAGCAACAACAACACGCAATCTAGAAAAATGGTACTAAAGAGCCTATACGCAGGGCAGCAATGGAAACGCAGACACAGTGAACAGACTTTGGACTCAGTGGGAGAAGGAGAAGATGGGACGAACTGGGAGAGCAGCGCTGAAGCATAACCATTGCCATAGGTAAAATAGACAGCCAGTGGGGATTTGCTGTATGGCACAGGGAGTTCAAGCCTGGTGCTCTGTGACAATGTAGGGGGCCGAGTGGGGTGGGAGGTGGGAAGGAAACTCAAGGGGGAGGGGACATGTGTATACCTATGGCTGGTTCAATGTTGATGTATGGCAGAAACCAACACAATATTGTAAAGCAATTATCCCCCAATTAAAAATAAATTAAAAATTTAAAAACTGGTCCACATTTAAAAAAAAATCTTAAAAAAAGGAAGTAGCCATTGCTGAACCCATTTTAGAGATTAGGACGCTGAGACTAACAGAAGAGTGGAACTAGTCCAAGGTTACCCAGCCAAGAAATGGCAAAACCAGCATTCAAATTCAGGTTTGTCAGCTGAATTTAAGCTGGTTATCCTTTTCTGACTCTTTCTACTTTCTTATTTTTCAGTAATAAGATGATTTACTTTCAAAAGGAAAGAATATTTTAGAAAGAAGTCCCCTTAAGAAAGCAGACTCATTTATCTTTATTTTATTAGCCATGTGTATTAGTTTTAAAATGTTAACACCACCACCTCACACCATACACAGAAATCAGTTCCAGATAGATTGCCAACCTAAATGTAATGCAAATGATAAAACTTTTGGAAAATAACAAAAGAATATCAATATGATTCAGAGACATGGGGATATAGCTTTATTTATTTATTTATTTTTATGTTGCAAAAAGCTTTATTGTTTCCATTTGGTCCAAGGCTTGAGAGAGGGCTCCAGGGTGTTAACAAGCTGCCTAGTGGCTGCAGAGAGGGGCTTCAGGCAGCCCCGATGTTAGGCGGGTTCTTCAATGGCCACTGGTCTCCAGAAGTTCCTAGTCGTGCTTGAGGGTGAGCCTTTCGAAGAAATACTCGCCCAACCCAGCCTGGGGACCAGCCAGCCTGCGGAGGTTGGTCAGGTGGTCACCCATCTTCTTGATGAATTTCACTTCCTCATCTAGGAAGTGGTTCTCCAAGAAGTCACAGATGTGGGGGTCTCCGTGGGCAGAAGCCAGGCCATGCAGATCCAACAGGGCTTGATTCAGGTTCTTCTCTATGAGAAGGACGGCTTCCATAGCGTCCTGGGTTTTACCCCACTCATCTTGAGATGGCTTCTGCACGTCCAGGAAGAGGGCGCGGCCGCCACGCTGGTTTCGCAGTTTCAAGAGACGCTCCACGCCCTTGCGCTTCTCCTTGGCCAATTCACGAAAAAAGTGACCCACACCCTCCAAGGCCACATCATCGCAGTTGAAATAGAAGCCCAGAGAGAGGTAGGTGTAGGAGGCCAGCAGTTACATGTTAACCAGGCAGTTGACGGCGGCCTCCACCTCGGTAGAATAATTCTGACGAATCTGGAAGCTCATGATTGGTCAGTAATAATGAGTTAAAAAATGGTGGCTGGTCCCGGTGATGGCAGACAGCTGAGTGGCTGACTCCGGAGATTGCGACTGGAAAAAAGGTTGGAGGGTGGTCGGAGGCTGGAGCAAGGGACGTTCCTGGGTCTGTTCCATCCAAGCACTGTTGAAGCAAGAGACAGATCCGCAGGGCTGCTGGGCACACTTCAGGGATATAGCTTTAATAGGATTTAAAAAAAATCCATAAAGAAAAAATTGAGAAATTGAGTGGTGCTAAAGTTAAGACTTTCTTTCCATTCAGTTCAGTTCAGTTCAATCTCTCATTCGTGTGTGACTCTTTGCGACCCCATGAATTGCCACACGCCAGGCCTCCCTGTCCATCACCAACTCCCAGAGTTCACTCAAACTCACGTCCATTGAGTCAGTGATGCCATCCAGCCATCTCATCCTCTGTCATCCCCTTCTCCTCCTGCCCCCAATCCCTACCAGCATCAGAGTCTTTTCCAATGAGTCAACTCTTCGCATTAGGTGGCCAAAGTATTGGAGTTTCAGCTTTAGCATCATTCCTTCCAAAGAACACCCAGGACTGATCTCCTTTAGAATGGACTGGTTGGATCTCCTTGCAGTCCAAGGGACTCTCAAGAGTCTCCTCCAACACCACAGTTCAAAAGCATCTAAAAAATGCCATTAAGAGAGTAAAAAGATGTGATTTCCCAGGTGGTCCAGTGGTTAAGACTTCATGCTCCAAATGCAGTGGGCCCAGGTTTAGTCCCTGGTCAAGGAACTAGATCCCACATGCTGCAACTAAGACCCAGAACAGCAAAAAAAAAAAAAAAAAGGCAAGCCAAAGTAGAAAATGTTCATAGTTCCTATAACTAACAAATGGCTGGTGTTCAGAATATATAAAGAGCAAATTCATTTTAAAAACAAACAACCCATAGAAAATTGTGCAAGACACATAAACAAACACATCAAGATAAAGGATATCCACAAGACCAGCATGCAAATGAAAAGATGGTCAATTTTAATTGTTCATCACGGAAATGCAAATTAAAGCTATTATGAGCTACCACTACAGATCAACCAGAATGGCTAAAAATAAAACACCTGACATGGCCAAGTGTTGGTGAGGATGTGGAACAGTAGAAATGCTCCAACATGGCTGGAGGGAGGAGAATAAATTATTACAATCACTTTGGAAAACTCTTTGGTAGTATCTATCTATTATCTATGTATCTGTCTGTCTGTCTGTCTATCTCTATCTCCCATGAGCCAGCTAGTCTACTCCTGGATTCATACGCAAGAGAAATGTTTACATATGTTCACAATATACTGTAAATGTACTAGAGAAAATACGTACTAGAATGTTAAGAACAAATACCATTTGTAAGAGACAAAAAATGGAAAGAAATCAAATTTCCATCTACAGTCAGTAAATAAATAAACTGTAGAGTATTCGCAGGATGGAATGCTACTTGACCACAAGAAGGAATGGACTGTATGTATAGACCCAACCTGGCTAAATTCTGCAGTTGTAATGTTGAGAGCTGGCTTAAAACTCAACATTCAAAAAACTAAGATTGTGGCATCCAGTCCCATCACTTCATGGCAAATAGACAGGGAAACAATGGAAACAGTGAGAGACTTTATTTTCTTAGGCTCCAAAATCACTGCAGATGGTGACTGCAGCCATGAGATTAAAAGACACTTGCTCCTTGGAAGAAAAGCCATGACCAACCTAGAGAGCATATTAAAAGCAGAGACATTACTTTGCCAACAAAGGTCCATCTAGTCAAAGCAATGATTTTTCTAATAGTCATGTGTGGATGTGAGTGTTGGACCATAAAGAAAACTGAGCACTGAAGAATTGATGCTTTTGAACTGTGGTGTTGGAGGAGACTCTTGAGAGTCCCTTGGCCTGCAAGGAGATCCAACCAGTCCATCCTAAAGGAGATCAGTCCTGAATATTCGTTGGAAGGACTGATTGTGAAGCTGAAACTCCAATACTTTGGTCACCTGATGCGAAGAATTGACTCAGTGTAAAAGACCCGGATGTTGGGAAAGACTGAAGGCAGGAGGAGAAGGGGACGACAGAGGATGAGATGGTTGGATGGCATCGCTGACTCAATGGACATGAATTTGAGCAAGCTTTGGGAGTTGGTGGTGGACAGGGAAGCCTGGTGCACTGCATTCATGGGGTCAGAAAGAGTCGGACACGACTGAGCGACTGAATTGAACGTTGAGAGAAAGAAGAGAGACACAGGAGCTCACAGTGTATAGTTCTGTTTATGTCATGTGGGGTGCAGGCAAAATGAAAGAGGCATGAAGAGACATACTTAGGTGCGGTAACCTAAATTGGGTAGAGGTTAGTGAAGTGGCTACCTTCATGGGGAGGGAGGAAGCCGTGCCTGGGAGGAGTCTGGAGGGAATTTGTAGAAACCTGGGAAGATCTGTTTCCTCACCTGGGCGGTGGTTACACAAGTGTGTTTGTCATAATTCATTCAGTAGAACATTTATATTTCATGTACTTTTCTATATGTATGTCATATTTTGCAATAAAAGATTGCAAAATATATTTTTAAAATTTGTTACTTCACTTGATTACGGATCACACTGCTGCAGTGCGGAAGACTTACGTGGTTTTTTAACTGAGTGACTTCTGCTGTCTGCCGGGGGAGGAGATGGAGGTAAACATTTCCCTTCACCTACTTCTGCGGGGCTGTGAGTGACAGAGACGGGCTACCCTGTGGTCAGGGCCACTGAACTGACATCTAGGATGGCAGGACTCTTCAGGTGGAGGGTTTCGCTGCTCCCCTGATCTCTGGCCCGGGGAGGAGCACCACAGTCATCCTATAACAGGCACCGAGGGTACCAGCCTGCAGATCGCTCTTCAAAGAGAGGTGACCCCCCCCCCCCCCAGGAAGAGATCCAGACTATTCTCTCGAGAGCCAAGTCCATCATTCCTACTGAGCAAGCACAGGCACACCCAGCAGCCTGGGGGGGTGGGGGTGAAGGATAAATAATTTAAAATGACTTTGAAAAATAGGTTTATCATAGCCTTACCTTACAAACTGGGCAGACTGGAAGTCTAGGGTAAATAACTGGGAGGCACTGTGTGTGGCGCTGGCTCTGTGCTGGGCATTGTTCTAAGTAGTTTATATCTATTACCTGATTTAATTGTCACATAACCCTCTAAGATGGCCACTAATAGTATCATTGTTTAACAGATGGAGAAATTGAGGCACGGTGAGGTTCAATCATTTCCCTAAGCTGGTCAATGCTAGACCTAAACACAGGCCAACTCACACCAGAGTAGATGTTCTGTTCGCCACCACAAGATTATTCTAAGGAGAGAATAAGAAATAGGGAAACGGGAGTCTATTGCTCAAAAGCACAAAAGCATCTAAAAAGAGAAACTAGAAATAATTCTATGGCTGTCCTGAGTGGGCAAGAGGCCTGCGTATGATCAGGACAGAGGAGAGGGGTTCATAAGTGAGCTACGACCCCTTTATCAGCCACATCAGGGACCAAAAAGTACAATTCTAGTAGGGCTTTTTTCTTTTCTGGCTGCTCAGCTTGTGGGATCTTATTTCCCCGACCAGGGATGGAACCTGAGGCCCCCAGTGGTCAAAGTGCAGAGTCCTAACCTTTGGACTACCAAGGAAGGCCCCGTGGGTTTTCCTTTTATTTCCTTTCTTTTTTGGCTGGGGTCTTGGTTGTGACGAGCAGGAGCTACTCTTGGTTGTGGTGTGCGGGTTTCTCATTGTGGCTTCTCTTGTTGCGCAGCGCAGGCTCTGAGGGTACGCAGGCTTTAGCAGTTGCAGCGAGTAGGCTCAGAAGTCGTGGTTCATGGGCTCCAGAGCACGGGCTCACGGGCTTAGTGGCTCCGTGGCCTGTGGGATCTTCCCAGAGCAGGGGTTGAGCAGACTCTTCACCACTGAGCCACCAGAGAGACCCCCAGCAGGGCTTTTTAACCTGACTCAGCGATAGAATTCAGGGGCCCTGTGAACTCGGACTGGAAAAACAACTTTGCTTTGACAGCCCTTCAACTCAATGATCCTCAGCATTGTGGTTTGGGAAGAAAGCGATTTTCATAAGATGTGTTTGTCATTTTCACTCTTTAGAAGCTACCTGACCTGCGATGACGTTGTCACTGTGATGGCTAATGAAACGTATGCATGTGTGTCCTTGAGTTTCAAAAACTTCCTCTTTCTGGGAATCCCTGGAGGTCCAACGGTTAGGAGTCGGTGCTTTCACTACAGAGAGCCCAGCTTGGGAAACTAAGATCTCACCATCCTTGAGACATGGCCCAAAGAAAGAAAAAGGAAAGGAAAGAAAAAAAAAATTCTCAATTTTATTTTCTTACATTGTTCTTCAGTCCCTCAGTCATTTCCAACTCTTTTCAACTTCATGGACTGCGGCACGCCAGGCTTCCCTTTTCTTTACCATCTCCCAGAGTTTGATCATGTTCCCGTCCACTGAGTCAGTGATGCCATCCAACCATCTCATCCTCTGTTGTCCCCTTCTTCTCCTGCCTTCAATCTTTCCCAGCATCAGGGTCTTTTCTCGTGAGTCAGCTCTTCCCATCAGGTGGCCAAAATATTGGAGCTTCAGCATCAGTCCTTCCAATAAATATTCAGGGTTTCTTCCATGGTAAATATTGATAGATATAACCCCACATATAACAAAACTCTTTGGGGTCCTCAATAATTTTTAAGAGGGTAGTTTACAAACTGCTGCTGTAATTGAAATTTACCAGGTGCTTCTAACATGGTGGGGGATTGGAAGGACCAACCCCAGGACACAGCAGATTTCTGGCTTTGTCATGAGAAGAAATTACAGATGTTTTTACATCCTATTATAGTCATCCCTATTATAGTCGTCACAAGACTCAAACACCATCAATACACTCAACAAAGCTTCTAAATTACTATTATTTTTAATGCACTGATAAAGAAGTACATATATTACGGTATCACATATACAAAAAATTTCCTGCATCTGTGTAATAGCATCCATTTCCTTTGTATCCTGTGTTTTTTTTTTTTTTTTTCTGTTTTCAGGTTTTATTGTGTGTGTGAATGTTGATCTGTTTTTTCTTCTCTCTCTCTCTCTCTCTCTCTCTCGTCTCCTCTCTTAGAAGCTTACTTTCAGGAAAGTGAAAGGCAAGCTATTTTTTTTTTTTCTTAATGCATGTAAAAACATGATTCAAGGAAGGGCTTCCCCAACCTACCGCAGGTGACTTTAGCAAAAAAACTTCAGGTAGCACTGGTAGCAAAGAACCCAACCACCAATGCAGGAGACGAAAGAGACGCAGGTTTGATCCCTGGGTTGGGAAGATCTGGTGGAGGAGGAAATTGCAACCTGCTTCAGTATTCTTCACCTGGGAAATCCCACAGACTGAGAAGCCTGGTGGCTACAGTCCATGGAGTCACAAACAGTCAGACAAGACTCAGCACACACACAAGAGGAAGCTAAACTTGCTGAGGATTTCCCTGGTGGTCTACTGGGTGGGACTCCATACATCCAATGAAGAGGCAGAGGGTTCAATCCCTGGATAGGGGAACTGTTGGCCCACAGGCCCCGCTGAGCGGCCAAAAAATTAAAAGCAAAAACAATTGCTGAGGGTGAGCAGGGTCTTGAGGTTATTTGAGTTTGACTAAAAGGGCTGCTTTTTTTTTTTTTTTTTCCATTTTAAGCTGCAATGGAGACTCCAGGAGATGGAGAAAAATCCAAGAAGTGCAAAAGCCCATCTTGAACCACGCCCCCAGTGTTCTCGGAAACTGGTGTCCACAGTCAGCAGACACAGCTCTGCTTGAATTTACAAAGCCAAATTGTGGAGTCATTTTGTCAGACAAGAAGAAGCAAAGAAAACCTGGACCCTCTGACTTTTCCTGCTGCTCTGCCAAAATGAGTGAATGAAAGTCGCTCAGTCGTGTCTGACTCTTTGCGACCACATGGACCATAACCTGCCAAGCTCCTCTGTCCATGGAATTCTCCAGGCAGGAATACTGGAGTGGGTAGCCATGCCCTTCTCCTGGGATTGAACTCAGGTCTTCTTTACCGTCTGAGCCAGGCTCCGGGAAAATACCCAAGGCTATCGTGGCAAGCCACTTACAACCTTCAAACAGGTCACAAACCTTTTACAGAGAGAAGTCTCACTGGCTCTCACCTAGTTAGTTAGTGCTTAGTCCGCCCCCCTGGACTGTAGCCCACCAGGCTCCTCTGCCCATGGGATTCGCCAGGCAAGAATACTGGAGTGGGTTGCCATGCCCCTCTCCAGGGGATCTTCTCCATCCAGGGATCAAACCCAGGTCTCCTGCACTGCAGGTAGATTCTTTACCGTCTGAGCCACTAGGGAAGCAAGGTCCCACCTACATCCCAAGGCAGTTTCTGGAACTCACACATTAATAATGATAAAAATAACAGCTGATTCTTATCCAGCCCTTACTCTGGGCCAGGCCCTGTTCTCAGCATGCAATTTCATGTGTCAACTGGTTTAAACCTCAGGATAGCCCACAGCGTTCCAACTGTTATCACCCTCATTTCACAGGCGAAGAAACCGAGTCCCAGCGAGGCTGAGTAACCAGCTCGGGAGCAGCACTGTCATTCGGCGGACCTCGATTTTGTTTTCAGCATGTGGGGGGCGGGGCGGCAGCTGCGGAGGACGTGAGCTAGGCTTGGAGAGAAGGAGGAAGGAACTGCCAAGAATACAAAGCCTGCGAGGAGGGAAAGGGATGGGGAAACTCCCCACGCCAACCCAGGTCGCGGAGGAAGGTGCCTGCACACCTGAGTACCTCGGGATCCTGAAAGGCCAGAGATAGGGACCAGTGTCAGTGCCCTGGGGGCTCCGCAGCTGCAGGGTGAGGCTCCTGGAGACAAGCACAGACTTCCCGGTCCGGGCGCTCACATGGTGGTCAGCTTGGAGGTGGCGGCGGTGGTTTACCAAACCTTCCTGGGTCCCCCTTCCTTCGCTCCGCCCTTGGCGGGGGGCGTGTGGGCGTGGGGCGCCTGGGACCGGCCAGACCAGTGGGACGCAGGGCCCCAGCTGTCTGGGGAGGCCGTCACCTGGAGAAGGCAGGCTCTTCCGGGACTGGGACAGCTGTGGGCGGTGGGATGGCTCATAAATACCACCATCGCATTGGTGCTCGAGACGCGCGCATGCTGGGAGCTGGCGTCCCAGAGGGTGAGCCGGGACCGGAGGGAGTCCCCAGCCCCAGCTCCCGGTTCCCGGATTGACAGTCCCCACCTGCCTCTGCCCTGGCAGGCAGGTCCTCCAGGAGCAGGAGATCCGAAGTGAAGCGGGAGGGGAAGGGCTGGGGAGAAGGTATTGGGGTCACAAAGACGGAAATGGAAGGTTGCAGGATGGAGGAGAGGACCATGAGGCCTCTGAGTGGGGGTGGAATGCTGGCGATGGGGTTGCCAAAGGCAACCTCCTACACTGAGAGCCCCACCCCCAATCCCATTCCCAAACCTCTTGCACTGGGAGTGAACGGTGGATAAGAGCAAGGGTTCTGCAGCCAGGACCCCTGGGTTCCAGTCTCTGCTCCCTCACACTTGAGCCATGCCACTGAATCACTCCATTGCTCAACTTCCTCACCCGTGATACGGGGCTGATGATCACAGAGGCCACCACACACAGGAATGTTGTCGGGCTCCCACGAGTTCATCTATGCAAAGTGCTTAGCACTCAGTGAGGCTCAGAGGGTATTTGTCTCTCAGTCGTGAGTGACGACGCTTGCTTTTGTTTTTTCCCCAGCGTCTGGATAAGCACTCCCTGCGAAGCCCTCCCTGCCATCCCCACTGCCTCGCTCCCTCTCTGCCGGGATCCTCCTCCTTCCCCCATCCTCTCAGCCCCTCCTGCTGATGCCTGCAGGACCCTTCCCCCTCCCCTGCTCCCCACCTCCCCTCTACCATGTGTTCCTTTCGTCCCTGCTGGGCCTGCTGCTGTCTGCTCCTCTTCTTCTCCCTGGAAGTCCAGGGGTCCCCAAAGCCTCCCAGCGCTGCCCCCGAGCAAGTGCACTTGTCCTACTCAGGTAAGTGTCTGTGGCCCCTCCCTGGGCATTTCCCAGTGAGGACTGTTAAATGGGGATTGTAAGCAGTAGGGCATGTGGCTGTGTGGGAAATGATTCTGGTTCTCAGCCTATAGTGAGCATTCTCCTTGGACGATTGGAGTTGTCCTTATTCATTGTGTAACTGCTCATTCTGTTGTCACAAAACTACCTCCTGGTCCTTGATCTTGGGGTGGAGGTGCAAGGGGGTAATAAAACCCTGGACTCTGGACCCTCTGCACCCAGACTTCCGGGTTCTAACCCGAGGTTTGTTGCTTATCTGCTGTGTGACCTTGGGCGAGTGACTTAACCTCTCTGGCCTCAGCCTCCTCATCTGGACAGCGGGGTAATATTAGTGAGACCTCCCAGTGAAGAGTAAGTGAAATATTAACCTGTGAAGTGGCAAACGGGAACTTGGAATGTGGCAGTGGTTCTCACGTGTTTCTGTCTCAGGACGCTTTGGCACAGCTGAAAAAAGTATGAGAACCTCAGAGAGCTTTAGCTTATGTGAGTTATATCCATAATAGTCACCATATCAGAAACTAAAATGGAGGTATTTAAAAATATTGATTCAATCATTAAAAATGAACAATAGTAAACCTATTCAGTAGTAAGGTAAATGAGATTTTTCATGAAAAGTAACTACACTTTAAAAAAGAAAAGCAATATTGTGAGAAAATTGGCATTGACTTATGAAATCAGGGTCTGTTTAATGTCCTCTCCTGCCTGTGACAGTTTCTCAGACTTTTCTTCTGTTTTTGGATCCTTGACACTTTTGGGGTAGTTTCATTTATTTCATTATTTATTTATTTGGCTGTGCTGGGTCTCCCCTGCTGCTCAGGCTTTTCTCCAGTTGCAGCGAGGAGGCTACTCTCTTATTTCAGAACATGGGCGGTAGGGCAGGCGTGGGCTCAGAAGCTGTGGCTCTCAGTCAGTTGCCCCGTGGCATGTGGAATCTTCCTGGACCAGGGATCGAACCTGCATCCCTTGCATTGGCTGGCAGATGATTCTCAACTCCTGGATCACCAGGAAGTCCTAAGGTAGTTTCTTAAAGGTTAGTTGCATTGAGAATCTGAAACCTCATGAATGAAATGGCTTTAGCATTTGCTGGATAAGTAACCTCGGACAAGGCACTTTGCCTGGAAGCCTCTGTTAAAGGGAACAAAAATAAAACTCATCTCACAGGGCTGCTGTGAAAACCCAGTGAGATCATAGCTGTCCTTTGTTTGGCCTACACAATAATGATAATAATAACAAATATACTCTTAGAAGTGATTCAGATGGAAAACTCATTTAACCTCTTATTGACCTTAAGCTGTAGGTACTATTGTTAGTTTCATTTTACAAAAGGATAAACTGAGGCCCAAAGCAATGAAGAGTCTCACCTCAGGTCACACACTCTGGGATTTGAACCCAGGCAGGCTGGCTTAAGAGTCTGCCATATTTGGTCTTCAAACTGTAAATTTTGTACTAATTTTAGATACCATGAGATCTTACTAATACCAACAGTATTTCAGTCCACCAACAAGGGTGTACTTTAGCCTTCTTTCCTCATTTGCAACTTCTTTTTCCAACATTGAGAAACCAAGCTCCCTCTATCTACAATAGACTTGCTTATTTGTTCAGTGCTAAAGTAAGCATAAAGGGGTTGCTCTGTGGCCTGTGGGGTCTTAGTCCCCTGACCAGAGATGAAACCCGAGTTCCCTGCATTGCAAGGCAGATTCTCAACCACTGGACCGCCAGGGAGGTCCCTGTTTTTTTTATATACTTACAGCCCTTTGTTAGTGTTTCTATTCCGTATTGACTTCCCCCTACAACCTACGTGTGTTCTAAGTCACTCCAATTGTGTCTGACTCACTGCAACCCTATGGACTGTAGCCAGCCAGGCTCCTCTGTCCATGGGAGTTTTCAGACAAGAATACTGGGGTGGGTTGCCATACCCTCCTCCACGGGGATCTTCCTGACCCAGGGATCGAACCCTTACCTCTTATGTTTCCTGCACTGGCAGGGAACACTAGCCCCCCTACAACCTAGGAAGGCTTTAATTGTTCATTTCTTGGGGTGTGTGAAGGAAAGATGAAACAGGACTATAGCTCTAGGAGTCAGGGTTTTAAGAAAAAGACAGATTCGAGAAGCATCCTACCCCTGCATCTCGACTAACTACTCCATTCCCTTCCCCTCTGTTTTCTATCCCTTCCCCATTCCAGCCCATGTAAGAAATCCAGCTGTTCAGTTTCTGGTGTACTTTTCTTGTACAAATAAATGAGCAGACACTGGTGTATTCTCTTACACCCTCTTCCGTGAAGAGTAGCTGACTACAGACACCCTTGTGTACATTGCTTCTTTTAATGTTGTGTCCTGGACGTCATTCTGTCCTGGTTCCTAGAGCTCATCGTCTTCCTTTCCGACAGCTGTGAAGTGCTCCCTGGTACGGATGTTACATAGTTCCTTAGGTCACGCTCCTATGTAGGGGCATGTCTGTGGTTTCTGATATTTTGCAATTACAAGCAGTGCTGCCATGAATAACCTGTGCGCGTGCCTTTTGTACACAAGTTGCAGGAAAAAGAATCACCTGGTGGGCTTCCCAGGTGGCCCTAATGGTAAAGAACCCGCCTGCCATCGCAGGAGACATGAGAGACTCCATTTCAATCCCCGGGTCAGGAAAATCCCCTGGAGGAGGGCATGGCAACCCACTCCAGTATTCTTGCCTGGAGAACCCCATGGGCAGAGGAGCCCAGTGGGCTACAGTCCGTAGGGTCTTAATGAGTCAGACACGACTGAAGCGACTTAGCACACGTGCACACACACCACATGGTATTTTTAAAACCTTGATTTTGTTGCTAATGGGGTTTGTTTGTTTGCAAATTGACTTTTCTGGTCATGCCTTGTGGCATGAGAAATCTTAGTTCCCTCACCAGGGATTGAACCCTCGAACCCAGGCCCCCTGCATTGGAAGCGGGAGTTTTAACCCCTGGACCTTGAGGGAAGTCCCTGGTTGCTGACATTCAAGAATTAGAAGCTATTACTTAAAAGTTTGTATGTGCTCTTGGGATACATAAACCACTGTGTAAAGATTTTGGAGAAGGCAATGGCAACCCACTCCAGTACTCTTGCCTGGAAAATCCCATGGAAGGAGGAGCCTGGTAGGTTGCAGTCCATGGGGTCGCTGAGAGTCAGGCACGACTGAGCGATTTCACTTTCACTTTTCACTTTCATGCATTGGAGAAGGAAATGGCAACCCACTCCAGGGTTCTTGCCCGGTGAATCCCAGGGACGGAGGAGCCTGATGGGCTGCCGTCAATGGGGTTTCACAGTCAGACGTGACTGAAGTGACTTAGCAGCAGCAGCACTTAGCAGTATAAAGATCTGCTCTATAAGTTGACAGACTGGCTGGTACCAAGCCTGCTTCCTGCACGGCGGCCATCCCTAGAGCTGAACAGTGGCTTCCGCTCTGAGACAGGGCAGGCTCTACGCTCGGCCACAGACTCCACCCCTCCCTGCTGCCTTCCTCCTTACAGCTGGCCCTTGTTCCCATATATATGACCTAACTGGCCTCCAGACATCTGAGTTTACAACCCCTAAACAGTGTCATGTGTAAAGTATGTGGCACAAGCCTGCACACAGTAACACCATTTATAATAATATCCATCCACTCATGTAACCCTGACTGTACCAGGCACTGTTTCAAGTGCTTTCCTCTTATTTATTCATCTAAGCCTCAAAGAACCCTATAGGGAAGATACTACTATCATTCCATTTTACCGACAAGGAAACTGAGGCTCAGAGAGCTGCAGTGGCTTGCCCAAGGAAAGCACAGCTTGGAAATGGTGAAGCAGGGATTGAACTTGGGACGCTCCAGAACCTGTGTCCTTAACTCCTGAATGTTCAACAGCCTCTCACTCTCTGCACATCCCTCCCCACCTCTGCCCAGGCCTCACTGCCGAACCTCCTTTGCCTCTCTCTCCAGGTGAGCCAGGCTCCATGACTGTAACCTGGACCACATGGGTCCCAGTGCCCTCTGAAGTGCAGTATGGGCTGCAGCCTTCTGGGCCCCTGCCCTTCCAGGCTCGGGGCACCTTCAGCCCCTTTGTGGATGGGGGCATTCTCCGGCGGAAGCTCTACATACACCGAGTCTCCCTGCAGGGGCTGCTGCCAGGGGTCCAGTATGGTGAGAGGCGCCCCGGGGCCCAGGGCGAATGGGAGGAGGAGTGGGATGTGGGCTAGCAGCTACTACTGGTGGGTGGCTCAGGCGGGCTGGTACCCTCTCTGCTTTCCTGCAAGCCTATTGTATGAGACCCTGGGGTGAAAACAGAAGGCTGGAGACTTGGGGTGAGGTGGTCAGAAGGGGCCTGGTTTAGACCCATTCAGTCCCCCCACCAGTTGAAGATGGATGAGGGTGAAGGAGACACCCTGGGGTACTCCTGCCCCCCCCACCACCACCCAGCCCCGGCAGACTGACCTTTTCCTCTCCCCTCAGTTTACCGCTGTGGCAGTGCTCAGGGCTGGAGCCGTCGCTTCCGCTTCCAGGCCTTGAAGAACGGACCCCACTGGAGCCCGCGCCTAGCTGTGTTTGGGGATCTGGGGGCCGACAACCCGAGGGCCCTCCCCCGACTGCGCCGGGACACCCAGCAGGGCATGTACGACGCTGTTCTTCATGTGGGTGAGGAGGCATCGGCTAGGTATGGGGTGGGAGGTAACGCCAGGACTGCGAGGGGCTGGGAGCCGGGGCCAGCGTGGTTCCAAAGGGACGGGGGAGGAGACTGGCAATGGAGATGCTGTCGCGGTTAACCGGGCTCCCGGCTTAAAATCAATCTGGCACTTAGAGCTACGTACATTGGTTTTCTCCTCTGTATTACTGTTGTAAGAGCTGGGACTAGGTTAGAGTCGTCCGACTGTTGTAATGACGATACGGACTTCCCAGGGGGCGCTACTGGTAAAGAGCCTGCCTGCCAATGCAGGAGATGTAAGAGACGCGGGTTCGATCCCTGGGTCAGGAAGATTCCCCGGGAGGAGGGCATGGCAATCCATTCCAGTACTCTCGCCTGGAGAATCCCATGGACAGAGGAGGCTGGCGAGCTACAGTCCATGGGGTCACAAAGAGTCAAACACGACTGAAGCGACTTAGCACGCAGGCACCATGATGAAATAAGTCGACATTGCCTGGCACGCTGTAGGTGCTACATAAGTGTTGCTTGTCATGATTGATTCTGCTGTGATCTGGGAGCCAGGAACCAAATGGGAGATAGAAACGGGCTGATATGATTCAAAGCTGTAGTAGACGCTGGAATCAGACTCCGGAGGTTTGATTTCTGGATCCTTAAGCTCAGCTCTGTGACCTTGAGTCAGCTCTCCACCTCCCTGGACCTCGGTTTCCCCATCTAAAATGGGGATGATAATAACATCCACCTCACAGGGTGTTTTGAAGATCTGGATGATCAAGTAAAGCATCTGGAACACTGCCTGGTACAAAACCAGTGCCAGAGCAGACCATGTCCGTCTCAATGTTGTCATTACTCTGGGAAGGGATGAGATGGGGCTGGGGTGCTGGGGCACAGGAGACCAGTGAGATCCTGGGTCCTGCGGGCATGTCAGGGACCAGAGGCTAAGGAGACGGTTCCACATGCTCATGCCTTGGATGTGAGGTAGGGATTGAAGATGCCTGAGTGGAAGGGGGAGCCAGGACTTGATCAACCAGGTCTCAGTTCTGGCAACAGCAGAGCTGGGTCTGGGTCTTCATCCTCTCCTCCACCCCCCACCTCCCCACCCCCACCCAGGAGACTTCGCCTATAACATGGATCAGGACAATGCACGTGTCGGGGACAGATTCATGAAACTCATCGAACCCGTGGCTGCCAGCCTGCCCTACATGACCTGCCCTGGGAATCATGAGGAACGCTAGTGAGGCCCGAGGGCTTTGGGGTGGGCGAGGGCCTGGCCAACAAAACCAGTCCTTCCTAGTGTCTCACCTTAGTTTCTCACACTGCAGCAGCTTGTTGATGGATGTGAGAGGAGAGGAGATGAGGGCTGGGCTGGGAGCCAGGCTTGGCCTGACGGTGGGAAGTGGGGGGCGGGGGTTGGGGTGGGCACCCAGACCCTCCTTCCTACCCTTTTACTTCCTTTTATCCAGCAACTTCTCCAACTACAAAGCTCGCTTCAGCATGCCAGGGAACACCGAAGGCCTGTGGTACAGGTAATCTGGGGGAGAGCAGGAACACCGGCCTCCCTCCCCTGAAGGATGGGGGATGCAGAGGAGACCCTCACCTCTGACCCCTGCCCTTTGACCCTTCCAGCTGGGATCTGGGACCCGCACACATCATCTCCTTCTCCACCGAGGTATATTTCTTCCTCCATTATGGCCGCCACCTGGTAGAGAGACAGTTTCACTGGCTGGAGAGCGACCTCCAGGTAACCTGTGGATGTCCCCCTGGGATGTGCCCCCCCCACCCCCTCCTCCATCACCGCCCCCCACCCCCCGCCCCTCACTCTGAACCCTTCTCTGCAGAAAGCCAATAAGAACCGGGCAGTCCGGCCGTGGATCATCACCATGGGCCACCGGCCCATGTACTGCTCCAATGCTGACCTGGATGACTGTACCTGGCATGAAAGCAAGGTGAGCACCCCCTCCCTGGGAACAAGATGCCGAAATCCAGGTCGGGGGTGAGCCCTGAAATCCAGGTCGGGGGTGAGCCCGAGTCACGCCTCCCCTCCTTGCTCATCTTGCTTAGGTTCGCAAAGGCCTCCGTGGCAAATTCTATGGGTTGGAGGATCTTTTTTACAAATATGGTGAGTGACCCCCCCCCTCCACCCCAGGACTTGCCAGGCCCCGCCTCCTTTCTCTCCTGAATTCGGAGGCCTGAACCCCTCTTGCTTTGTCTCAGGGGTCGACCTGGAGCTGTGGGCCCATGAGCACTCATATGAACGCCTGTGGCCGATTTACAACTACCAGGTGAGGGAGACCCCCCCGGGAGGGCTGAGACCCATGGAGCTGGTGGTGTCAGTGGACCCCTCAGTCAGATCCCTGGGGGCCTGGCTGGTGTGACACACCCTCTCCACCTTGTCACTTCTCCAGGTACTTAATGGCAGCCAAGAGATGCCCTACACCCACCCTCGAGGCCCTGTCCACATCATCACAGGATCCGCCGTGAGCAGGGCGGGGGGGGTGGGATGTTGCCTTTGACCTCTGATCTATTGAGGGTGGCACCTGTGCCAGCTTGGATGCCTCCTGCTTTATACAGCTGGCATCTCTTAGAGGGTTAGATGTACCTAGTAGTATGCCCATTGCACAGATGCAGAAACAGAAGCTAAGGGTAAAATACTCCTTCGAAGTCACAGGTTCAGTAAGTGGCAGGGGCAGGGGGTGCTTGCCCAGGTCTGCTGGTCGGATCGAGGACAGAGGGCTTATTATTATCCTTGTAACTGGACTCCAGCCTCTATTCACATTGCATGAGCTCATTCTCCACTGTATTTGGTTATTGTGTCTCCTTGCGCTCAGTTGCAGCCAACTCTTTGTGGCCCCGTGGACGGTAGCCCACCGGGCTCCTCTGTCAATGGAATTTTCCAGGCAAGGATACTGGAATGGGTTGCCATCTCCTCCTCCATGTGTCTCCTTAGTCTCCTCCCTTCTGTGACGATTCCTCCATCATTCTGGCCAGTTGTTTGCTTTTGGTCTTTTTCCTGAATGCCCCTGGATCTGGGTTTGTCTGATACTTTCTCATGCCAAGATGCAGGTTACGCATTTGGGGACAATCACAAGTGATGGTTGTGTCCTCAGGACCGAGGGGTCCAGGCCCTCACAGTGTCTCATCCCTGGAGGAGTTTCTCTGAATCACCTGTGTAAGGATGTTCTTCCACCATCAACTTGCTGTGTTTCCCTTTTTGGCGGATAAACATCTTGGGGGAGATGCTTTTAGACCCTGCGAAAGTTGTTTCTCCTCCGACTTTCACCCACTGTTTTCTTTTTTAAATTTGTTTGCCTGCACCAGGTCTTAATCATGGCACATAGACTCTTTCTTTTCTTTTTCTTTTTTTTTTTTTTTCAGTTGCAGCTCTTAGAATTTTTAGTTGTGGCATTTGAGCTCTTGGTTGCGGCATGTGAATCTAGTTCCCCGACCAGGGATCAAACTCAGGATCCCTGCATCGGGAACTCAGAGTCTTAGCCACTGGGCCACCAGGGAGGTCTCCACTTACTAATATTTGAATCCATCAGTGGGTCTTGCCTGCAACAGTGATCACTGGGGCGTTCGCCTGGGAATCGTCTATTTCCCTCATTTCTCCCTGATTTATTAATTAGCAACCTCCTGTGAGGAAGGATTGTCCCTTCTGCTCCATTTAGTTGGTTGGTTAGTTATGGATTTGCACCAGTGTGGCCTCATGGGGAATTATTTCCTCCTGTGGGTTATAATCCAGTTCTCCTGCTACTGATGCTGCTGTGTACAAGCTCTCACTGTGGCCACTGGGAGCTCTTCAGATCAGGTCCCGCATCCTTTCAAAGTGTCCCTGTCATTTAGTGGGCTCTTTCTTACTTTTTGGCTCCACAAGTTGCTCCAGGACCGTCTTGTGTCCCCTCCACTCCCACCACCAGCAGCCTTGGAGTCAATCACTTCCACAAGAAGTGAGGGCTTATTTTTTAAGCTGATTTTACAAATTAGTGGTCTTCCCAGTGGTCACATATGGCTGTGAGAGGTGGACCATAAAGAAGGTGGAGCACCAAAGAATTGATGCCTCTGAACTGTGGTCCTGGAGAAGACCCTTGGGAGTCCCTTGGACAGCAAGGAGATCAGACCTGTCAATCTTCAGGGAAATCAGCCCTGAATACTCATTGGAAGGACTGATGCTGAAGCTGAAGCTCCAATGTTTTGGTCATCTGATGCCAACAGCCAACTCATTGGAAGAGTCCCTGATGCTGGGAAAGATTGAGGGCAGAAGGTGAAGAGGGCATCAGAGGATGAGATGCCTGGATGGCATCAGCGATGCAATGGACATGAACTTGGGCAAACTTCAGGAGATGGTGAGGGACAGGGAGGCCTGGCGTGCTGCAGTTCATGGGGTTGTAAAGAGTCGGACACGACTGGGTGACTAAGCAACAACAAATTAGTGAGATCCAAGGAAGAACTTCTCGTGATAAAAATTCAGACAGTACAGAGGACACGAGATGAAGCCATCCACGTCCCTCTTGCTAAGTCACTGTAGTCGTGTCTGACTCCTTGCGACCCCATGGACTGTAGCCTGCCAGGCTCCTCTGTCCACAGGGATTCTCCAGGCAAGAATACTGGAGTGGGTTGCTATGCCCCCTCCAGGGGATCTTCCAGACCCAAGGACTGAAGTCATGTCTCTTATGTCTCCTGCAGTGGCAGGCAAGTTCTTTACCACTGAGTCCCGCTGTCAATGGTTACGCCTCTTGGGTGGCATTTGAGAATATTTTGTGTGTATGCAAATTAGTCAGTGTCTCAACAGAGACGTATTAGTGCATCACCCTCTTTTCATTTTTTTTGGCTACACTGGATTTTTGTTGCAGTGCATGGTGGGGCGGCGGGGGGCGGGGGCGGTGTTGCTCAACATTACAGCATGAAAGCTTTCTCTAGTTGCAGTGCCTAACTCCCCTGGTGGCTCAGATGGTAAAGTGTCTGCCTATAATGCAGGAGACCTGGGTTTGATCCCTGGGTGGGGAAGATCCCCTGGAGAAGGAAATGGCAACCCACTCCAGTACTCTTGCCTGGAAAATCCCATGGACCGAGGAGCCTGGTAGGCTACAGTCCATGGGGTCGCAAAGAGTCGGACACGACTGAGTGACTTCACTTTCACTTTCAGGCTTCCCGAGTTGTGTCATGTGGGCTTAGTTGCCCCACAGTACGTGGGATCTTAGTTCCCTGACCAGGGATCGAACCCACATCCCCTCCAATCGGAGGCAAATTCTTAACCATTGGACCACCAGGGAAGTCCCATCACCCACTTTTAAAAAACATTTCAGATCATCCTTCATACCCTAGCAGTTCTCAGCCTTGATGCATGTTAGAATTACCTAGGGAGGTTTTAAATCTTTGATGCCCTGGCCTAACCCCAGGACAAACACCAGAAGCTGAGGGCTTGGCCTTGGCCTGTGAACATTTAACCATTCTTGTTTCAATCTCTATTTCTGTCTGTCTGTCTCTTGATATGTGTGTGTGTGCGTGTGTGTGTATGTGTGTGTACAGTTTGACTATCATTTGCAGATCCAATGAAGAGTTCAGTTGCAGAAATGATGCCCCTTTAACCTTCCATCTGTGTTTCCTAAAAAAATGAGGACATTCTCTTACATCAGTACAATATAATAGAGTCAAGTAGTTAACAATTGATAATATACCATCATCCAGTCTCATTCAAATTTATCCAATTGTCTGATTCATGTCCTTTAAGGATTTTTTTTTTTTCTGATCCAGGATCTAGTTTAAGATCATACGTTCTATTTTTGTGTCTTGTTTCTCTCCCCTCCTTTAATCAGAAACATTTTCCCTTCTTTCTGCATTCTTCAAGACTTTGAAAAATTTGAAGAGCACAGCAACGTTGTTTGGTAGATTCTCAGTGTGGGTTCGATTAGATTGAAGTTACACATTTTTTATAAGAACACACAAAAGTGATACTGGTTTTGTCTGTGTGTGTGTGTGTTTTAATATTTACTTATTTGGCCTCGTCAGATCCTAGTTGCCACAGTCGGATCTTCATTGCCTCCTACAGGACCTTTTGTTACATACTGAGTCTTTAGTTGTGATGTGTGGGCTCAGTTGCTTTGCGGCATGGGGGAGGGGGTGGTCTTAGTTCCCTGACCAGGAATTGAACATGCATCCCCTGCGTTGCCAGGCAGATTCTTAACCACTGGACCAGCAGGGAAGTCTCCAGTACTGTGTTCTTTTCAGTGTATCCTATGAGGAAGTGCATGGTATCTCTTTAAGCCTCAGTTTATGCACCTCTTGCACCATACTTATGATTTTCCCCTTTAAAGTTAACAAGTGTCTCCCGAAGTGTCTACTTGGAGACTATGCAGATATCCTGCTATTCCTCATACTTTCCCCGCTACTGTGACCGTCCATTGATGGTTCTTGCTTCCAGCAGTTATTACAGAGATGGCTGCAACATGGGGATTTTCTTTTTTCTTTTTTTAAGCTCCCTCATCCTTCCTGCTCACATCACCTAGTTTTCTACTGCAAGGATAAACACTTCCTCTCTCCCAGGCAATGATGATTTTAAAAGCTTTCTTGGAGGGTCTACTCTGCAGCGAGGGTTGAAAGCCACCGATTTCTTCTATTCTGTGAATTGCATTTTCCCCTTAACAATACATCTTGGCCATCTTTCTATACTGCCCCTCTCTGTGATGGCTACGCTCTAATTTATTTAACTGACCCTTACTGATGGGCATTTGGCTGACTTCCAGCTCAGAGCTTTTACAGAAAACGCTTCAGTGGACAGTCTTGTTCAACCACACACTGTTGTCTAAGTCCAAGACTCAGGGCACAGAAAGCCTGGCTGGGTCAAAACCCCCAGTTGTGTGTGTTACCAAGGTCACGTCTTAACCAGCTTTGTCTTCCCTGGGGGTGGCAGGATCCCACCTGGCAGGTCTTTTCTGCTCCCTGGTGGGTACTTCACCTGCCCCAGCCCTGGGGCTAAATGACTCTTTTCAGCAGGGCTGTGAGGAGCTGCTCACCCCCTTCACCCTCTTCCCGCGGCCCTGGAGCGCCCTGCGTGTGAAAGAGTACGGGTACACACGGCTGCATATTCTCAATGGGACCCATGTCCACATCCAGCAGGTGTCTGATGACCAGGTCAGTGAGCAGCGGCCCGATCACCTGCCTGTAAAAGCAGGCCCGGTGTGTTCTGGAGTCAAGCGGTTTAAAAAGTGGGCTTGAGAGCTGGAGATCCTGCATTCAGATCTTGCCTCTGCTGCTTACCAGCTGGATAAACTCAAGCAACTCTGAGCCACAGTTTTCCCATCTGCAAAATGGGGATGTGAATCGTTTCTGCCCCAGAGGATTGAATGAGGGTTGAATGACTTATTATATAGAAAGTGCTCAGAATGGTTTCTAAAACATGGTCAGTTCTAAAGGGATTTATCAATATGAAGCAGGGGAAGGAAAAATTAGGTGGTGGGAGGCAGGCAGAGGGAAACCAATATGATGTGTGTGTAGCCCCACAGACTGTAGCCCGCCAGGCTCCTCTGCCCATGGGGTTTCCCAGGCAAGGATACTGGAGTGGGTTGCCATTTCCTACTTCAGGGAACCTTCCTGACCCAGGAATCAAACCCGAGTTTCTTGTGCCTTCTGCATTAGCAAGTGAAAACTCTACCACTTGTGCCGTCTAGGAAGCCCCATGGCTTAAGCTTCAGTTCAGTTCAGTTCAGTCGCTCAGTTGTGTCCGACTCTTTGTGACCCCATGAATCGCAGCACGCCAGGCCTCCCTGTCCATCGCCAACTCCCGGAGTTCACTCAGACTCACGTCCACCAAGTCAGTGATGCCATCCAGCCATCTCAACCTCTGTTACATTCAGAAAACGAAGATCATGGCATCCGGTCCCATCACTTCATGGGAAATAGATGGGGAAACAGTGGCTTAAGCTTAGATGGACCCATATAATCATGGCCCACCTTTCTGTATTTTTGCCATCGTAGTTTTAAAATAGCACTAATAACTATGATTGATTGAACACCTATTGTGCACCAAACCCTGAGCTCAATGCCTTATATTTAGTCCCTTTAATCACTACAATAATACTATGGGGCACATTTTCTTTCCATTTTACAGCTAAGAGAACAGAGGCTCAGAGAGAGGGCAAGTAACTTTCCCAGGGTTGCACAGCCAGAGGTTGCGGAGCTGAGATACGACCACAAAGACCATATTCTTTTTACGATAAATAGCTACCATTTATTGTGTGGCCCATACAGGGTCAGGCACTTGTGTGTATTATCTATTCAGTTCTCCCCACTTTGTATTGGGTTGGCCAAAAAGTTCATTTGGGCTTTTTCTAAACATCTTAATGAAAACCACAGACAAACTCTCCGGCCAACCCAAACCCAATAGAATATGAAAGTCCCGCTGAGTTGGACCATGTGCTGGAAGCCATAGAGGGTGGCTTTGCTGGCATATAAAGTGAGTTTTGTCTCACTCTGGGGTTTGTGCTCTAATAGTAACAGCCTACATTTACCCAGTCCTTGCCATGTGCCAGGCTCCCTTTTAAGCCTTTTCCAAATACCTCACTTAATTCTCACGGTATCTATGATGTGCGTACTAGTTCTATCATCCTCTCTTTCCAGATGAGGAAAACTGAGTCTCAAAGAGGTCTAGCCACTTGCTCAAAGTCACACAGCTTATCAGCGACAGAGCTCGGATTTGAGCCCCGGCCACTTGGCCCCAGAATCTGGGCTTTCGGCCCTGATTTCCTCCTCCTTTTTTTTTTTGGTCCCTTGCAGGATGGGAAGATTGTGGACGACGTCTGGGTGGTGAGACCCCTGCTTGGCCGGACGATGTACCCGTAGGAGTGGAGACAGCTCTCATCAGGAACCCCGGGCCTTGCTGCCAGGCCCTAGAGGGGAGTCGGCGGGGGTGGGGGGCGGGCCTCGACTCCTCTGCCGTCCTTGGCACCATGTAGGGTGGATGCAGCCCCGAGAGAGGTGGAGCAGCTCTCACCTCCCAGAGAGCTGGGGGTCCCAGCCTGCTGGGTTGGGAGAGCAGTTGTATGTACAGGCAGAGTGAAGCAAGACAGGTTGTGGGTGGCACCACCCTGCCTTCCTGCATAGCACTAACTGGGCGGAGTGTCCACAGGGCCTCGGGAATAAAGAGGCTTATGGCTGTGTCTCCCTGGACTCTGAACTTCTGCTGGTGATGGCCCCTCTGGGCTGTCTCTTCTGCACGCCTAGCAAAAGGCCCTTAACTAAAGTCAGCAGGGTGGGCACAGCTGTCATGACACCACTGTCCAGCAGGTGGCGCCAGCGACCTTCTCCTCCAGGCCGGCCCTCTGTTCCAATCAGGGGCCTGGCTCCAACAGCCCAAGGGAAGCTAGCCAGTGTGGTCCGTGCCGCAGTCTCCCAGTCTGCCACCGAGTTATCCTGGAAGCGGGCAAGTGTTAACACTCCAAACTGCCAGCTGGGACAGCTGACAAGCTTAGGAGCTCACAGACCTGCGGTTTTCCTCCCTTTAAAAATTTCCCCCCTCCCTCTGTTCGCCTCTTCCTTTTGTGTAATCAATCGTTATTTATTGAGCGCCTATTATGTGCCAGGACCTGTTCTCCATGCCGTGAACAGCACAGAGATGTCTGCCCTCATGGAGGTGAAATTCTATCCAGGGTGTCAGACAGCAAGCACAATAGATAAGTAAAACACATAACAGGGCAAATGGTGATCAAGCACACAGCAAAGGCAGGAAGGGGGTGGAGGAGTCACATGGGCAGAGCGGTCCAGGCAGAGGAAGAGCCAGTGCAAAGGCCCTGGGGCAGAAACACAGCAGAGCATCCGTGCAGAGGCCAGTGTGATGGAGCCAGAGGAAGAGGAAGAGTAGGGATGAAAACAGAGAAGTGAGAACAGCAGATCCCATGGGACACTGTGGGTCACGAGGCGGTCTCTGTCCTTCATCCTGAATGACATGGAGCCACAGGAGGGTTCTGAGCTGCTGATGGGCAGGCCCTGACTCCAGAGGTCCTAGGCAAATGCTGGGCTCCGGCCTCAAGGATGAGGGCTCTCCTGAGTGAAGCCGGTGAGTTCCTAGCTCTGCAGGCTGACGGCACATCACTTCGTCCATTGTGTTGTGCGGTTTCAGCCTCCTCAGATCTTTTCCCCACCCAGCACCCACTCTGCCCAAGGCTGTTTGCAGTGGTGTTTTTTTTTTTTTTTTTAAATCTTGGCTCTATTTATTTATTTATCTTTATTTTAGTTTTTGCTTGTTGGCTGCACAGCACGTGGTATCTTAGTTCCCTGTTGTTTAGTAGCTAAGTTGTGTCTGACTCTTTTGCAACCCCATGGACTAGTCCACCAGGCTCCTCTCTCCATGGGATTTCCCAGGCAAGAATACTGGAGTGGGTTGCCATTTTCTTTCCAGGGGATCTTCCCCACCCAGGGATCAAACCCCTATCTCCTGTATTGGCAGGTGGATTATTTACTGTTGAGCCACCAGGGAAGGCCTTAGTTCCCTGACCAGGGATAGAACCCCCACCCTGGGCAGTGGAAGTATGGAGTCTCAACCCCTGGACGGCCAGGGAATTCCCTCCTTGCACTTTCTTGAGCACCAAGCTCTCTCTCACTGTCGGCCCCCGGCCCTGTGCACTGGCTCTTCACCCTGTGAGTGCCCTCCCTCCGCTCATTCGGGGCTGCATCTGCTCAGCCCCAGGGGTCGGCCTTCCCCGACAACCCCAGCTAAAGGGGTCGCGGTCACACTCTGTCTCATCCTGTCTTGCTTCATGTCCAGCTCTTGGCATTCTGCTATTCACTCATCGACTGATTGGTTACCTCGTTCACTGGCAGTTTGCCTCACTGGGCTGGGGGTGGTCTGTGAGGGTGGAGACCAAGGCCATCTTGTTCATTCATGGGTCCCTACCTCCACACTCACCTCCACCAATCCCTCCCAGACCCCTTCTCAGGCTGAGTGGGGGCCCTGCCCAGTCTGGACTGTCACTGTCTAGGGGTGGGTCTGTCTCCCCCACTGGACTGTCAACCCCACGAGGGCGATGTTCAGGGCTCACTCCAGCACAGCCCAGCACTAGATAAATTCTTGAGGTTAATAAATACTTGTGCCTTAATGAAGGCTGCCATGTGTCAGGCTCCAGCCAGGCAATGTCAGAGACAGAGATGAATCAGCCCGGTAAGATCCTCTGGGAGCCCGAGGGCCGGCAGGGAAATATGGTTACACAATACGGATGAGAAGCAGCAAGAGAACGCCGCAGAGGGAGGCACCAAGCCCATCAAGTGACCAGTGCAGGGGGGGTGGGGGTGGTCATTCATTGCACGCTGTGGCCAAAGACTGAGTTGATGTCCGTGTGGGTCTGGCACGTTCTGTTGGCCTGGCACTGACCACCAGGCAGCAACCGGGTTCGATTCTCCGTTCTGCCACATCCTGTGGGGTGTGGAATCACCACCCCTCTCTGAACCTCTATTTCTTCACCTGTTACAAAAGGGTGATCGTACTTTGTGTGGTGTCCTTGGGATTAAATGAGGTTGAAAGCCTTGGTGTTGTCCCTGACTCCTCTTTTTCTCTCATCCCAGGTTTAATTAGGTAGTAAACGCTGTTGGCTTTTTTTTCTGACCAGTCAACATGTGGGGTCTTAGGTCCCCAACCAGGGATTGAACCTACGCACCCCCATGTTGGAAGCATGGCGTCTTCACCATTGGACCACCGGGGAAATCCCCTGGCTTTGACTTTTAAAATCTATCTAGAATTCGTTTTTTCCTCCCACCTACAAGACTCCCACCCTTGTCCTGTCACCTTGCCCCCCACCTCCCGCCTGGTCTCCCCTGCTCCCCCACCCGCACCATCCCCATGCCATAGTCTGTTCCCTACATACATTCCTGTGGTCACTGGAGTTGGGGAGCCAGAGCTCTCCCCACAGCCCACCCCAATCAGCCTACTGCCATCCCCTCCCTGTGCTCATCTCCCACCACCCGCCCCTTGGCACTCTGCTCCAGCCCCGTGCGTGCACGCGTGCTAAGTCCCTTCCATCGTGTCTGACTCTTTGCGACCCTATGGGCCATAGCCCGCCAGGCTCCTCTGTCCATGGGATTCTCTGGCAAGAACACTGGAGTGGGTTGCCATGCCCTTCTCCAGGGGATCTTGCTGACCCAGGGATCAAACCCGTATCTCTTCTGTCTCCTGAACTGGCAGGCGAGTTCTTTACCACTAGCGTCACCTGGGAAGCTGGCCTCAAATACATCAGGTCACCCTCTCACATTTGCACTGCTTGTTCCTCTGCCTGGGAGGCTGCCCCCAGGGATCTGCTTGGCTCCATCCCTGCCCTCCTTCAGGGCTCTGCTCTAATCTCACCCTTTTGGTCCCTCTTAGACCACTTTGTCAAAACCAGCATCCTCAGCCCCTCCTCCCATCTCCTTTCCCTGCTCTCTTTTCTATTTTGGCCACACCATGCAACCTTCAAGATCTCAGTTCCCTGACTAGGAACTGAACCCAGGCCACAGCAGTGAAAACCTGGAGTCCTAACCACTAGGCCATCAGAGAACTCTCCGTGCTTTATTTCCCTTCAGCGCACTTGGACACTGTGACCTACTATATGGATAGATGTTTAACCATTTCTTCTTCTTCTTTTTTTTTTTAACATATCTGTTTACCTATTTTTCTGTTCTGGGTCTTAGTTGTGGTATCTATTTTTCTGTTCTGGGTCTTAGTTGTGGTGTGTGTATCTAGTTCCCTGACCAGGAATCAAACCCAGGCCTCCTGCACTGGGGGAGCAGTCTTAGCCAGATCACCAAGTAAGTCCCTAACCATTTATTCTTTACCTCCTCCTTCAGAATGTGAGCTTCCAGGGTGCAGGGTTTTCTCCTGGTTCTGTTCACCCCTGTAGCCCCAGCACCTGATTCACAGTAGTTGCTCAATAAACATTGGTTGAAGGAAGGAAGGCAGGCAGGGCACCTGATGCTGGGGGAGCAGGTGAATGACAGAAAAGTTATTTCGGTGAATCAGATAAAGTGGCTCAGCCCTAGGGGCTGCCATGGCTGGGTACATAGGAGATAAGGCATGCACGGCTCATTGCAACACCTGTGACGTTTGACACACACAGGAAGTGTGTCACAGGAAGTGACAGGTTGCAAGCCGGAGACCCTGAGGCTTCAAGGAGGCAAAGCGTGAGCAAGGGTTAAGTTACACAAATGGCTGCCTGGCAGGTGGGGGCAGGGAGGGAGGCGTAGGGAGGTGGAATGGGAAGGGGGCTGTGCGTGCTCCCAAAAAAGGGCATCAGGGCCTGGAACGCTCCTGGGATGTCTGGTTGTGGGGTGCAGGGGCACTATGGAGAAATTAGAAGGAGGAAGCTGCAGGTCTCTAGATTCAGTCATTGACAAATATTTTAATTAATTAAGTCCTGCATTGCTTAAATCAGCCAGACATGGTTTCTGTGGATTGCAAGAACCATGCGAGACTTCTCTGGTGGTCCAATAGTAAGGACTCCAGACTTCCAATGCAGAGGGCAGAGTTCAGTCCCTGGGCAGGGAAGTTCCACATGCCACATGGCATAGCCAAAAAAACAAAAACAAGAACAAAAACAAAAAACCACTATGCACCTACTATGATCACGTGCTGGAGACACAGTGGTGGCCCCTGTGAAGGCTGACTTCTACTGGGGGGAGGGGTGTAGCGAAGAAATCATGAAAACCAAAATGCCATCACAGGGTAGCTCCAGATGGTGATCAGCACTGTGAAGAAAATACACTGAAATTAAAGTGTGGGAATGGAAAGAGTGCTTTCGATGTGGTGTCCAGGGAAGGCCTCTCTGAAGAGGTGACATTTGAGCCAGAGGACAGGGAGTCGGTCAAAGTAAAGACCTGGAAGAGTGATCCAGGCAGAGGGACCAGCAGGTGCAAAGGCCGAGGCAGGACTGAACCTGTGAGTTTGAGAAACAGCCACGAGTTTTTTAATAATTAAATTTATTTATTTTTAATTGGAGGATAATTGTCCTACAATACTGTGTTAGTTTCTGCCAAACATCAACATGAATCAGCCATAGGTCTCCTCCCATCATGATGAGTTTTGACAGATGTGTATTCCCGTGAAACCACCATCAAAATCAAGAATCAGAACATTTCTGCACCCCAAAGCGTCCCCCATAACTGCAGCTAGTGCTTCCCTCTCTCTCTCCGCTTCAGGCAACAACTCATCTCTCTGTCACTGTAGATTAGATTTGCTTTTCCTGGAATGCTCTGAGTGGAACTGTACACAGTCGGCTACAGTGCTGCATCCTTCAATTCAACCAACCGTGGATGGAAAATACCCAGAAAAAAAATTCCAGAAAGTTCCAAAAAGCAAACCTTGAATTTGCTGGATCCTGGCAGCTATTTCCATAGCATTTACAACTATTTACATAGTATTTACATTGTATTAGGTACTACAAGTAATCCAGGGATGATTTAAAGTATACATTCCAGGGGACTACCCTAGTGGTCCAGCTAAGACTCCAGTCTCCCAGTGCAGGAGGCCCAGGTTCAAACCCTGGTTGGGGGACTAGCTCCCACATGCCACAACTAAGACACAGCGCAGCCTAAATATAGTTTCCCAGATGGCTCAGTGGTAAAGAATCCCCCAGCAATGCAGGAGACACCATTTCGATCCCTGCATCAGGAAGATGCCCCAGAGGAGGAAATGGCAAGCCACTCCAGTATTCTTGCCTGGGAAATCCCACGGACAGAGGAGCCTGGTGGGCCTCAGTCCATAGGGTCATGCTGCTGCTGCTGCTAAGTCGCTTCAGTCGTGTCCGACTCTGTGCAACCCCATGGATGGCAGCCCACTAGGCTCCGCCATTCCTTGGATTCTCCAGGCAAGAACTCTGGAGTGGGTAGCCATTTCTTACTCCAGGGGATCTTCCTGACCCAGGGACTGAACCTGAGTCTCCTGCATTGGCAGGCAGGTTCTTTACCACTGGTTAAGCCTCTGGATGAATATTGTCAAAACCTGTCCAGGATCATAGTCCCACATGTGGGATATGAGAGTGGTTGTTATCTTATCTTCTCATCAGCATTGATTATAATATTAAATAAATATTTTTGTGAGAGACCAAAAAAGATCTTTTTAAGAGTCTGATATCCATTTTATTAGTTTCTTGTTCACCAGTTCCGTTTTTCCTTATTGTCTGTACTTTCAAATTTTTGTTCACATTCTTTGCTTACTTTTCTGTTGTATATTCATCTTTCTTATTGATTTGTAAATGCTCTTTACATATAAAGGGCAGAAAGCTTTGTTTGCCATCTATATATTGTCACTGATCTTTTTGTCTTTGATGTACTGAAATTTATAACTTTCATGAGGCCAAATCTGCTTCACTCTTCTCATCTATTTTGATCCATTGGAGGGTCATCTCCTCACAAACCCCTCCAGGAAGTCCTCTACTTGAAGCTCTTTGGGGTCTGATTTCCCCTCTGAGGGCACTGCCATAGGGGAACCTGATTGCCCATCCTGGGGAAACCCTTGGAGTAGATCAGCCACTGGGCTTGTTCCAGGGCTCTGATTGCTAACGGGATCCCCAACTAAATTGTAAGAGGGCTTCCCCACATATGGGTTCTAGAATCTGACAGTCTTCAGTGTGAACAGGACATTAAAGAGGCAAAGGCTGCTGCTGCTGCTAAGTCACTTCAGTCGTGTCCGACTCTGTGTGACCCCATAGATGGCAGCCCACCAGGCTCCCCCATCCCGGGGACTCTCCAGGCAAGAACACTGGAGTGGGTTGCCATTTCCTTCTCCAATGCATGAAAGTGAAAAGTGAAAGGGAAGTCGCTCAGTCATGTCCGACTCTTCACGACCCCATGGACTGCAGCTTACCAGGCTCCTCCACCCATGGGATTTTCCAGGCATGAGTACTGGAGTGGGGTGCCATCGCCTTCTCCCAAAGAGGCAAAGGCTAGATATATGTGTAACTGAATCAGTTTGCTGTATACCTGAAACTAACAAAACATTGTAAACCAACTGTGCTGTGCTCTTCTGTTCTTAGTTGTTCAGCTGTGTCCGACTCTCTGCAACCCCATGGACTATAGCCCGCCAGACTCCTCTGTCCATGGGGATTCTCCAGGCAAGAATACTAGAGTGGGTTGCTATGCCCTCCTCCAGAGGATCTTCCCAACCCAGGGATCGAACCCAGGCTTCCCAGATGGCAGGTGGATTCTTTACCATCTAACCACCAGGGAAATAAAGTGCCATCATCTCAGCTTCTAGACTTGGTGTTTGGCTTTTTTGTTTTGCTTGCAGGATCTTAGTTCCTCAACCAGGGATTAGATTGAACTTGGGCCCCGTGCACTAGAAGCGTAGAGTCCCAACCATTGAACCGCCAGGGAATTTCCAATACTTGGTATTTTAAACATGGAGACCCAGTGAGGCAGAAAGACTTCAAAAGGGCAGAAGAACAAGAATGGTTAATGCTGGCAAGGATACTTTAAAGAGGGTATTCCCTCTGAGCGCTGGCGGAAGTGTGAATTGGATGGAAAACTCAACCTTCAAAAAAACTAGGATCATGGCATCAGTCCCATCACTTCATGAAAAATAGATGAGGAAACAATGGAAACAGTGACAAACTTTATTTTCTTGTGCTCCAAAATCACTGTGGATGGTGACTGCAGCCATAAATTAAAAAGCACTTGCTCCTTGGAAGAAAAGCTATGGCAAAGCTAGACAGTGTATGAAAAAGTAGAAATATCACTTTGCCAACAAAGATTCGCATAGTCAAAGCTATAATTTTTCCAGTGGTTATGTACAGATGTGAGAGTTGGACCATAAAGAAGGCTGAGCGCCAAAGAATTCAGTTCAGTCACTCAGTCATGTCTGACTCTTTGCGACCGCATGGACTGCAGTGCGCCAGGCCTCCCTGTCCATCACCAACTCCAGGAGGTTCTCAAACTCAGGTCCACTGAGTAGGTGATGGCATCCAACCATCTCATCTTCTGTTGTCCCCTTCTCTTCCTGCCTTCAATCTTTCCCAGCATCAGGGTCTTTTTCAATGAGTCAGTTGGCCAAAGTATTGGAGTTTCAGCTTCAGCATCAGTCCTTCCAATGAATATTCAGGACTGATTTCCTTTAGGATTGACTGGTTGGATCTCCTTGCAGTCCAAGGGACTCTCAAGAGTCTTCTGCAATACCACAGTTCAGAAGCATCAGCTCTTCGGCACCCAGCTTTCTTTATAGTCTAACACATCCATACATGACTACTGGAAAAACCATAGCTTTGACTACACGGACTTTTTTTTGGCAAAGTAATGTCTCTGCTTTTTAATATGCTGTCTGGGTTGGTCATATCTTTTCTCCCAAGAAGCAGGTGTTTTTTTAATTTCATGGCTGCAATCACCATCTGCAGTGATTCTGGGGCCCAGAAAAATAAAGTCTCTCACTGTTTCCATTGTTTCCTTATCTATTTTCCATGAAGTGATGGGACTGGATGCCATGATCGGTTTTTTGAATATCGTTTTAAGCCAACTTTTTCACTCTCCTCTTTCACTTTCATCAAGAGGCCAAAGATTTGATGCTTTCCAGTTGTGTGTTGGAGATGACTTTTGAGAGTCCCTTGGACTGCAAGGAGATCAAACCAGTCAATCCAAATGGAAATCAGTCCTGAATATTCATTGGAAGGACTGATGTTGAAGCTGAAGCTCCAATACTTTGGCCACCTGATGTGAAGAGCCAACTCATTGAAAAAGACCCTGATGCTGGGAAAGATTGAAGGCAGGAGGAGAAGGGGATGACAGAGGATAAGATGGTTGGATGGCATTACCGACGCAATGGACATGAAGCTGAGCAAACTCTGGGAGATGGCGAAGGACAGGGAAGCCTGGCATGCTCTAGTCCATGGGGTCACAAAGAATCCGACACGGCTGAGAGACTGCACTGAACCAACCTACAGCACAACTTGCAATGTGAGTCCCAGGCCATACGGCGGCAGCAGAGGGCAGTTAGCGAGAGCCCTGCCGGTGTGTGACTTTGAGCAAATGAAGTTACTTCTCTGAGCCTCAGTTTCCTCCTCTGCAAAGCAGGGATAATCACAGTCCCTGCTGTTTAAATTACACAGCTTAGCACCGTGCATAGTGCATAGAAATGTTTGAGGCATGGGAACAGCTATTATTATATCTTGAAGATGTACATTTCCTTTGACCCAACAGTTGCATTTGTGTTGATCTATTCAAAGGAAATAATTAGAGATGTGCACAAATATTCAGCTACTTGAATTTGGGGGGGGGGGTTATTTATAATAGCAAAATATTTATCACAGTTTAGATGTTCAACGAGTGGTTCAAACAAATTAGAGTTCATGGACAGAATGGCATCTTATGCAGCCATTAAAACAAATGTTCTTGAAGAATATTTAATGACATGGAAAGATACTAGTGGTATTTACAGTCTTGTTTTAAAAAGATATAAAATTATAAATGTGTTTCTGATTCTGTTTTTTTTATTTTATCTTTTTTTTTTTTTTTCTGATTCTGTTTTAAAAGGTAGGTGAATGTACAGGGCTTCTCAGGTGGTTCAGTGGTAAAGAATCCACCTGCCAATGCAGGAGATGCGGGAGACAAGGGTTTGATCCCTAAGTCTGGAAGATCCCCTGGAGAAGGAAATGGCAACCCACTCACTCCAGTATTGTTGCCAGAGAATCCCATGGACAAAGGAGCCTGGCAGGCTACAGTCTGTAGGGTTGCAAAGAGTCAGACGTGACTGAGCACGCACACTGAAAGTACAGAGAAAAAAAAAAGAAATTATGCATCATCCATTCACTGCGTTTGCAGATATTAATTAAATGCCTACTCTGTAAGACACTGTGCCGGGGCAAGAGATATGCGCTAAACATTTAAGAGTACTTCTGCAGAGGTGGATTCACGACTCACCCAACCATCCGTTCAACTAGTGGGCATGCACAGTGACCAAAACAAAACTCCATGCTCTCACGGAGAGACATGCCAGCAAGGCAGGTGGCCAAAACCCGATAACTACGATTAGCTAATTCTGTGTATTAGATAGTATATTAGAGGGTGATCTGAGCAACAGAAAATAAAACCAGACAAGGTAAGGAGTTTAGTAGCATGAGAGAGGGGTGTTTGTTGCATTAGTCAGGGTGGGCTGGAACAGTTCCCCTGTTAAGGTGACATATGAGTAAACCTTGAAGGAGAGAAGGGAGGAAGAAGCCATGAGGGTACCTGTGTTAAGTGTTAATGTGTTAGTCGCTCAGTCCTCTCCAACTCTTTGCAACCCCATGAACTGTAGCCTGCCAGGCTCCTTAGTCCATGGACTTCTCCAGGAAAGAATACTGCAGTGGGTTGCCATTTCCTCCTCCAGGGGATCTTCCTGACTCAGGTATCAAACCCAGGTCTCCTTCATTGCAGGCAGATTCTTTACTGTCTCAGCCACCAGGCGATCCCAAATGAATATGGGATCTTCCCAACCCAGGGATTGAACCCATGTCTTTTCACGTCTTCTGCACAGGGAGGAAGGTTCTTTACCATTGATGCCACCTGGGAAGCCCCGCTTACTAAATTCCAGGTACCAGCAAGCACTTTGCATGCATTATCACACTGATTTTCCCCATTTTGAAATGAGGGTACCTGGGGGAAGTCTATTCCAGAAAAAAGGAATAATCAATGTAATGTTCTTGAAGTGGGAGAGCACCTGAGTTTTTTGTGGGGATGGGGAAGAGCAAACCCATTGACTGGGCTTCCCCAGTGGCTCAGACAACAAAGAAACTACCTGCACTGCCCGAGACCTGGGTTCGATCACTGGTTTGGGAAGATCCCCTGGAGAAGGGGCTGGCAATGCACTCCATTATCCTTGCCTGGAGAATTCCATCGACAGAGAAGCCTGGCAGGCTACAGTCAATGGAGTTGCAGAGTTGGACACGACGGAGAGACTAACACACACACACACACACAAACTCATTGGCTAGAACCCAATGAGTGAAATCACAGAAAAAGATGTACGAGTTTAGTTTATGGGTTTTTTTTTTACCCTTTTTTTTTTAACAAATGCCTGCTAAAAACAAACATCAGTTCAGTTCAGTTGCTCAGTCGTGTGCGACCCCATGAATCGCAGCACACCAGGCCTCCCTGTCCATCACCAACTCCCAGAGTTCACTCATACTCATGTCCATCCAGTCAATGATGCCATCCAGCCATCTCATCCTCTGTCATCCCCTTCTCCTCCTGCCCCCAGTCCCTGCCAGCATCAGAGTCTTTTCCAATGAGTCAACTCTTCACATGAGGTGGCCAAAGTACTGGAGTTTCAGCTTTAGCATCAGTCCTTCCAAAGAACACTCAGGACTGATCTCCTTTAGAATGGACTGGTTGGATCTCCTTGCAGTCCAAGGGACTCTCAAGAGTCTTCTCCAACACCACAGTTCAAAAGCATCAATTCTTCGGCGCTCAGCTTTCTTCACAGTCCAACTCTCACATCCATACACGACTACTAGAAAAACCGTAGTCTTGACTAGATGGACCTTTGTTGGCAAAGTAATGTCTCTGCTTTTCAATATGCTATCTAGGTTGGTCATAACTTTCCTTCTAAGGAGTAAGCGTCTTTTAATTTCATGACTGCAGTCACCATCTGCAGTGATTTTGGAGCCCCCCAAAATAAAGTCTGACACTGTTTCCACTGTTTCCCCATCTATTGCCCATGAAGTGATGGGACCAGATGCCATGATCTTTGTTTTCTGAATGTTGAGCTTTAAGCCAACTTTTTCACTCTCCTCTTTCACTTTCATCAAGAGGTTTTTTAGTTCCTATTCACTTTCTGCCATAAGGGTGGTGTCATCTGCATATCTGAGGTTATTGATATTTCTCCCAGAAATCTTGATTCCAGCTTGTGCTTCTTCCAGTACAGTGTTTTTCATGATGTACTCTGCATATAAGCTAAATAAGCAGGGTGACAATATACAGCCTTGACGTACTCCTTTTCCTATTTGGAACCAGTCTGTTGTTCCATGTCCAGTTCTAACTGTTGCTCCCTGACCTGCGTATAGGTTTCTCAAGAGGCAGGTCAGGTGGTCTGTATTCCCATCTCTTTCAGAATTTTCCACGGTTAATTGTGATCCACACAGTCAAAGGCTTTGGCATAGTCAATAAAGCAGAAATAGATGTTTTTCTGGAATGCTCTTCCTTTTTCAATGATCCACTGAATGTTGGCAATTTGATCTCTGTTCCTCTGCCTTTTCTAAAACCAGCTTGAACATCTGGAAGTTCATGGTTCACGTATTGCCGAAGCCTGGCTTGGAGAATTTTGAGCATTACTGTACTAGTGTGTGAGATGAGTGCAATTGTGTGGTAGTTTGAGCATTCTTTGGCATTGCCTTTCTTTGGTGTTGGAATGAAAACTTACCTTTTCCAGTCCTGTGGCCACTGCTGAGTTTTCCAAATTTGCAGGCATATTGAGTGCAGCACTTTCACAGCATCATCTTTCGGGATTTGAAATAGCTCCACTGGAATTCCATCACCTGCACTAGCTTTGCTCGTAGTGATGCTTTCTAAGGCCCACTGGACTTCACATTCTAGGTGAGTGATCACACCGTCATGATTATCTTGGTCGTGAAGATCTTTTTTGTACAGTTCTTCTGTGTATTCTTGCCACCTCTTAATATCTTCTGCTTCTGTTAGGTCCATACTATTTCTGTCCTTTATTCAGCTCATCTTTGCATGAAATGTTCCCTTGGTATCTCTAATTTTCTTGAAGAGATCTCTAGTCTTTCCCATTCTGTTGTTTTCCTCTATTTCTTTGCAAGAAACATAAAACTTACCAAAAATAGTGTCTTGGTTCGGGGTGAAGTTCTCGGGCTCAGACTGACAGACGTCGTTCAAAACTCATTATTTACTTTCTGTGGTCCCCAAGCAGCTAGTTTGTCCCCTCTGAACCTCAATTTATCCGTAAATGGGCATTAATATACAACACGGTTGCACTGAGTATTCACCAAGAAATTTCACTTGGCAGGGTGTCCGACACATAGTTCATGCTTCAGAGCCGTTTCTGGCCATTATTACCCACTACTGGCTTCCACTCCCTAATTCCTTAGGGTGGAAGGTGGGATGCAGTTACAAGAGAATAGCCATTTTCCCCTTTAAAAATCCAAGTAGGCTTGGAGCCAGCCTACCCGCACCCTTTCCAAATTTTCCAATCCCGGCTTGGCATTTTCCGCCCGAAGGTCTCCGATTGGACAACATGCACCAATCAGAGGCTGGAGAGGGCGCTGCCAGGCGTCCAGCTCCGCCCCTGAGCCGACCCTGCCCCCTGCCGGATCAGCCCCGTTGCTATGGGGACTGGTGGGCGGCGAAGGGGGAAAGCCCCGGATGTTCGTTGGGGATTCAACATGGCGGCGGCAGTGGCGGTGGCGGTGGCGGCGCCAGAGAGTTGAGGGCAGCAGGAGGGCGCCGAGTTCCAGGCCGAGCGGCCAGGCCGCGAGCGACTGCGGTGCCGAGCCGGTAGGATAAGCTGTCTGGCCGGGGGGTTGGTGTGCTCTGGGCAATGCGGTGGAAGAGCGTTTACCCGAGTAGGGGGCGGGGCCGCTGGGGTCAAAGTTCACTCTTGGAGGGAAGGGTCGCTTCCAGGGGGTCGCGGGTCAACGCTGAGCGGGAGGGAGTTGTAGAGGAGGTCAGAGGTCAAACTAACGAAGGGGGCGTGGCGAGGGGGGCGCAAAATTCAAAGTTTGAAGCGGGAGCTCGTTGGAGGGGCACGGGGTGAATGTCAAAAAGGGGGGGTCAAAATTAATAATTTGATGGCAGGATGTGCCCATGAGGGTCAGAGGTCACAGCCTTGGGGGCGGCGGATTGGGGATTTAAGGCAGCAGCCAGTGAAGCAAATGAATGAGATTTGGCTTGGGGGGCATCTTTATGGGACCAAAGGTGGAACGTGACCAAATTGTAGAAAGATCACAGGTGGTGGTCCCAAGGGTCAAAAGTTAAAACCCAAATGGGACATATTGCTGGAGGGGAGGGAGAGGACACTCAAGAAAGAGGTCAAAGGTGCATTCTGAAGGGGGAGAAGGAACCTCCCCTCCCCCAGATGATGAAAAGAATAACAAACTCAGAAAGCACGTACTGTGTGTCAGGCCCTGTTCTGAACGCCTACCGTGTATTTAATCCTGACCACAACCTTATGGGCTTGGTGCCATTACTAAGAGGCTTAGTGTTTTGCACAGGGCCGCCTAATGACTTAGTTTTGCAGCTGAGATTTGAACTCTGGGGTCCTGGGCTCAGAGTTCTATGCTCTGCTGACTCTCAAATACTCATTCTGTTGGTTAATACTTAATGAGTGCTGAGGCTGTTCTCAGCACCCTGTGTGCCTAGTCTTACTATAGCACAATCTGGATAGACCCGCTTCACAGCCAGGAGAAGTGAGGCACGGAGAGCTCCTGCTAAGTAATGGAGGAAGATTCCCTGCTGGATCTGAATAATTCCAGAGCTCCAGCCTCCAGTCGCCACACTGTAAACTGCTGGCGGTCTGTTCCTGGAAGCAGGGAGCTGGGCAAGGCTGGGCCACTCCTTGGGCAGGAATAGATTGTCTCTTTGGCCTCCGTGGAAGGGTGTGATCTGGGAGGAGAGGTTCCCCTGGGCCTATGGGATGCGGTGTTTGTGGGTGGCCCAGAGTCCAAGTGAGTCTGGCAGGCTACTGGCTAGGGAGGGTGTCCTTGGGTGGTACTCTGTACAAAGTTGGGTGTTCTCTGTACTTAAAACCGCAACCTCTCATCACGGCCGTCAGTTGCTCCCATCTCTTGTTCTGCTGCTCTCCCCACCCCTCCGGGAGGTCCAGCCACGCTGGCCTGCTTGCTGTTCTTCGGCTCTGCAGGCTCATGCCTGTCTCCAGGTCTTTGACCTTCCTGTTCCCTTGCCTGGAATCTCGTCTCTGCTCTGTACCCTCTCAGTCACCAGTCGCTCACAGCTTGACGGGTACCACCCTGTCCCCACATACTCTTTATCTCACTGTTGTTCTCTGCCAGCGCTTCACTCTGTGCTTAACTTATTTATCAGAGCGCAGTTGATCTGCCTTCCGCTAGAAGGTGGGCCCCTCACAGGCAGGAGTTTTCCCATGTTCTTTCCCTGAATCCCCACAGGGTTGGTGGCGATTGAATGTTGGGCATGGTGCTGGGTCTGCAGCAGTGGACAGGACCGCGGGGAGCCCCTGGCCCCCAGGGGCCCTCAGTGTCCCTTGGTGGGAGCAGACTGGGAGCAGACCCCTAGCCAGTGAGACATGGCTACATCTCGCCCAGGGTGATGTGACCTGGGAACACATGCTCGGGGGCGAGGAAAAAGCCCCGACACGGGGTCCCAGACTTGGAAAGTCCCCTGGGCAGTCTCTGAAGGATGGGTAGGAGGAATGGGAAGGAGTGTGCCAAGCAGAAGGAAAGGCGTACGTGGAGGTCAGGGGCGCAGAATTGGGGGCTGTGGGCAGCATGGAGCCTGAGTGAGACCCCTGGGGCTCCCGGCTTGGAGTGGGGCGGGCAGTGGAGCAGAGGCAGATGAGTGGCCGCCCCGTGTGTGTGGAGCTCTGAGGCAGTACCTGGGAGTGGTTCAGAGAGGGGACGCTGGGACAAGGATGCCTGGCTCACACCCAGCTCCATCACTCACAGGCTGTGTGATCGTGGGCAAGTCGCTTAACTTTTCTGGGCCTCAGTTTCCCCCTGTGCAAAATGGGCATAATGATAGTGGCTACCTCAGACCTGCTGTGAGGATGTGGAGCGTAAAGAGCTTGGCCCAAGGCCTGGCACACGGTAGCGGCTGTGTCAGCCCTAGTCTTCAGGCTGTTGCAGCTACTGCTGCCTGGGGAGGGCCTCAGAGGTGAAGTCCGTCCGTCTCCACCTGCCTCCTGGCTTGCTCTGGCAGGGTCACTGGGTGGGCACGTGGCCAGGGAGCACTACCAATCCCCGCAGTGGCAGCTCGCTCAGCGGCGTCTCAGGGCTCCGCACAGATAACGGCGGGCTTTGGTGCTGGGTAGGGATTTGGCACTGGACACCGACATTCAGGTTCCCTCCCCGTCACTTCCCAGCCATGGGACCTTGGGCAAGTGATGTCTTGTGTGCCAGTTTTGTTCTTATGATACATTTTAGACTAGTGGAAAGAGTAGAGCTTCAATAAAGCAAAACACCCACGCTTCCAGCGTCCAGCCTGGGACTGTGGATACAGTTACAGGTCCCTGTTCTCTGCCCCTCCTTTCCGATGGTAGCCGCTGGGCTGGATTTGGCCTCCAGCCTTCCCTCACAGGTTTTCCTACTGTTACTACCCTCAGAGGGATTCGCAAACGACAGAGTAATAGCTCTCAACCCTGGCTCCACGCTGCAGTCACTTGGAGAGCTTTCCAGAACGCTGCTGCCCCAGCCCCCTGCCTCCTCCTAGACTCTGGCCTGGGCGCCCTTGGTCTGGGGTGGGGCTAGCTTCAGCACGTGGTGGTAATGGCCGGCCAGGGTTGTCCGCGGTTTCACAGGTCGTCACAAATGGCGCCATGGAAACAGCCTGCTGCTGCTCCTCTGCGTCAGTGCGGCTGTTTCTCAGGTGGACGAGTGTAGATCTGGCGCAGGTTGTTCATTTCCCCCTTGAGTGTTTCCTTTCGTGATGGTGCTGCACCAGAGTTACCCGTCCATCTTTTGGTGGCTGTTTAGGTGGTTTCCACTGGGACTGGACAGACAGCGCTGCCACGAACATTAGAGCGTGTTTCCCTGTGTCCTGCAGCCAGTCTCTCAGGCATATGCCGCACAGTGGAAAGGCTGGACCTTCCCAAATTGCTCTGTTCAGCATTTGTACCAGCGTGTTTCCCAGCAGTGCCTGAGGGTTCCCTGGGCTCTGTGCTGCTTCCGGCAAGCTTGCAGTCCTTGCCGAAACAGTTTCCTCAGCCCTGAGGTGGTGGGTTTTATGCCACCTGTACCCCTTCCCCGGTCTGGTTGCAGACAGGGGTATGGTTCATGTGATGAGCTTAGCTGGGGTCTGACACCTGTTGAACCCCCATACCCAGAGGAGAAGGTAGGCTGGGAAAGGCTTTGACCTTTGCCCTCCAGGGCATCCAGGACAGTGGCTGAAACTTTGACCCACCTCTCCTAGGGGATCATCTCCCAGGGCTGGCCTTTGGAAAGGGAAACATACTGACTTAAACCTCCTCAGGAAGGAGGCAAAGAGAAAGGAAGTGCCGCTCGGAAGGGGATGAGGAAAACCTGGTTACACTGTGTGTGTGTGTTACACTGCTCATCGGTCCCCATGGCGACCAACGCAGTCAAAGCCCAGTCCTCGGGGGTCGCAGGACCGTGAAGGAGACAGACCTGGCCCCAGAGTGACAGCCCAGAGTGGTCAGGCTGGGTAGGGATGCTCAAGCAGAATGGTCAGGGCTGGGACGAGGTAGGGACTAAAGGAGCCCGGAGGCGGCTCCTCACTCCACCTGGGGATCCAGTGAGGGCTTTCTGGAGAAGGGAGAACTGGGAAGAACAGAGCAGGTAATGGGTACAGAAAGTGTGAAGGCCTCAAGGTCCCAAGGAGCTTGGGATGTTTGGGTCCCACCAAAGAAGCCAGGGTGGCAGAGTCAGCAGCGAGGCCAAGGACATGGGGAGGTCTGGCAGACAGGATACAGCAGGGGTCGACGGGCTGAGACAAGGAGTGTGGATTTCTTTCTGTGTGTGATAGGAATCATCGCAGGGCTTTAAGCAGCATCTGCTTTCCCTTTTATAAAGATCGCTCCATGTGGGGAACAGATCAGGGAAGGCGGGGGAGGGAGAGGGATAGTCCATGCCGGGGAGGGTGGGCAGCATGAGGCTGGTGGAGATGGAGAAGGGTCCTGAGTGCTGGCTAAGGTTTTGAGTCCTTTACTCGTATGAACCCATTTGATCTTCACAGCAGCCTACAGGCAGGCACCGCTCTGTGGGGGTGTATTCGCTCAGTCGTGCCCGCCTCCTCGCAGTCCCATGGACTCTAGCCCGCCAGGTTCCCCTGTCCATGGAATTTTCCCAGGCAAGAATACTGGATCAGGTTGCCATTTCCTCGTCCAGAGGATCTTCCCGACCCAGGGATCAAACCCATGTCTCTTCATCTCCTGCATTGGCAGGCGGGTTCTTACCACTGTGCCACCTGGGAAGCCCATAGGTACGGTTATTAACCCATTTAGAGATGACAGAATGAGCCCCAGAGAGGTGTGTGACCTGCCTGGGCCACACAGCAGGCAGGTGGCAGAGGCAGGACTTGAACTCCAGGCCTCTGGGCTCCAGAGTCACTGCTTGTTTTCACAGTGGCCCTCCAGTGATTTGGAAGTGGTTTTGATAAGGGCAGGCTACTTCCTGTTCTTAACCCAGGTTCCTGTTTGGACAGAAACTCTTTAGGGGCAGCCTGGGTAGTTTCTGAGCCCTGGGCCCGCGACTCCCTCAGGACCTCCCACAGCTCCTTCCCCTTCTGGTCCACTGCGTCACCCCTCCTTGTCCTGCTGGCTCCCAGTGAGCCAGACTTCCTGGCCAGACGGCGGTTGGGGTGTCCCCAGCAGCTGTTTCTCCCATCACCCCAGCCAGGCGGCCACAGATGCTGCCAGCAGGAAGCGGTCTCCTTCCAAGTCACGGCCAGGGAAATGGGACCCTTCCCGGCCCAGCCACCCATCTGGGGCTGGGGCTTATTGTCTCACAGCTGCTCTGGCCCACAGGAAGGTTGAGGGGGAGGCAAGGAGGGTCAGAAGGGGAGCTTTCCCAGCTCCCAGGGGAGCCAGCTACGGCAGATGTATCAGAAGCCACCACTCACCGCTGCCGGTGTCACAGGGCCCCTGGTCCCACCCTGCCCTTCCCCAGGGTGCCAGGGGCTCTGCTGCCATCCTGGGAGCAGTGGCAGCTTCCCTGCCAGGGCCACGCATTCCCCGCACCCCGCAGCCCGACCCCCTAGCGGGGACCCCGGGGCGGGGGGCGGAAGGCAGGGCCGCCCCGGCCTCTCCTTCCTCACATGGTGCTCATGCTGTTGCTTCAGTCGTGTCCGGCACTTTGAGGTCGCGTGGATTGCAGCTCGCCAGGCTCTTCTGTCCCTGAGATTCTCCAGGCAAGAACACTGGAGTGGGATGCCATTTCCTTCTCCAGGAGAATCTTCCCAACCCAGGGATCGAACCCGCATCTCTTGCATCGCCTGCATCGCAAGCGGGTTCTTTACAGCTAAGCCACCGGGGATACCCTCCTCAGCTGTTAAATGAGCTATTGGGAAGGTTGGAGGAGACTGATGTCGACGTGCTTGCATGTTGCCGGGCACAGAGTAAGCTTATCGGATGTGCCCCCCTCTGGGCTGCAGCCTCCTTTTCACCTGCTCCCATACCCTCAGGACACTGTGCGAGCCCCCAGCTCCCAAGTGCTAAGAGCTAGATGTGTGCTTTATAAGCATCTCTCTGCAGCTCAGCCCGGAGCCCTGAGGAAGGGGTGTTATTAACCTCATTTCTCTTTTCCTGCATTTTAATTTTAAGAAGGCCCATTTTTGCCCCAGCGGCATGTATGATCTGTTTGCAGTTGAGAAGCCGCGCAGAGCACAGAGGCTGTGCAGCTGTAGGTCTCTTTCCCACCGTGGTGGTTGGCCCCTTCCCAGAGACAGCCTTGTTCTGCTTTCTCTTCTTTCCTGGACATTTGCTCCTGCCCGTGTTCTCTCCCACTTTTGTTTTGCTCACATGGAGCTGACTTTTCACGTTTGTATTCTGTCTTGCTCCTTGCACTTTTCGCTCTTAAGTTCTGTGTCAGGAGGTCAGGGGCTCCCTTGCACTTTCTACGGCTGGGGCAGGTTCCATGGTGTGATGTCTTCCTGCACACGCGTGTGAGCTGTGCGCACCTCTGGAGGTGCTTGGGGTCTGAGATGTGTGCCCAGGAGCCCTGCAGTAGTGTCCTGGTCTGCCAAGAGTCCGTGCCGGTTCGCACCCCCACCCCCAGTGTCCAGGGGCGCCAGGGTCTGTCTCCTCCCATGCTCACCCTGTGGACGGGTGTCATCAGATGCTTTGACCTCGGCCAGTCAGACAGGTGCCGAGTGGTCCTCACTGTGGTTCTAATTTTAACATGAGCAAAGGGGAGCATCTTTGTTGAAAGCCATTTGGAATTCCTTTCCTGTCTATGTGTGATATTTTGCTTTCCCTAAAAAGAAGAAACTGAGGCAGAGGCTAGACACCCTACAGCGTGTGAGAGGCAAATGTGGGACTCAAACCCAGGCAGGCCTGCCCTCTCCAATCCGGAGCTCTTAACCTGTCTGATGGTAGTGGAGATTGAGGGCACGGACTCTGGAACCAAGCTCGCCACTCTTGGCTGTGTGATCCCAGACAAGTCACTTCACCTCTCTGTACCTCCGTGTCCTCATCTGTAAAATGAGGATGATAACGATACCTCCTTTATGGGGTTGTTCTGAGGATGTAGATGCCTGCTCATCAGGCAGAATGCATAGTCAATGTTCAAAGACTGTTAGCTGCTAGTATTAGTCCTCATAGGAGTTCTCTATGTTATTGGTATTAGCAGGTACCGTTCTGCGTGTTTTGAGTAAATGAACTTATCCCATCTTCCTAGCAACCCCAAGATGTAGGTATTTAGGGCTTTTTGTTGTTGTTGTTGTTTGTTTCGGCTGCGCTGAGTGGCATGTGGAATCTTCAGTTCCCTGATCGGACCGAGCTTGCACCCCTGCAGTGAGCTCGGAGTCTTGACCGCTGACCACCAGGGAAACCCTAGGTGTACATGTTCTTGAGTGAAGTGAGTGAAAGTCACTCAGTCGTGTCTGACTCTTAATGACCCCATAGACTATACAGCCTATGGAATTCTCCAGGCCAGAATACTGGAGTGGGTAGCCTTTCCCTTCTTCAGGGGATCTTCCCAAGCCAGGGATCCAACCCAGGTCTCCCGCATTACAGGTGGATGAGCCACAAGAGAAGCCCAAGAATACTGGAGTGGGTAGCCTATCCCTTCTGCAGCGGATCTTACCGACCCAGGTTGCAGACAGATTCTTTACCAACTAAGCTATCAGGAAAACCCCGAACTTGTTCTTCTCTTCCTTTTAAGAGGAGGAAATTGAGATCCCAGGAGACCAGCCGGGTGTCACAGAGTCAGCAGGGCTGGAGTTTGGCCCGGGGCTCCTAACCACTGGGGGGCACTCCCTGAGCCACCCCCTTCACTGAGCCAAGGGATTAGAAGGCTGTCCCTCTCGCCCCGTGCCCACTCAGGGCTGGCTGCAGCGGAGCTCGGAGGGCACACCTTGGCAGGTGGGGGCGCCAGGCAGGGGCCCCACAGAGAGAGCCTCCCTCCCCCGCCCTCTGCTCCCCTCCGCCAGCCCCAGCCCGGCCCTGGAAACTCCTGATAAAGCGGCATTGTGTGGCAGTTTCGGGCTGGCTTCCCCCAGCGGGTTTCAGCCACTCCCACCCTACGGGAAGCGGCCTGGGCCGCCTCCCCGCCCCCGGCCCTCCTCACGCAGTGCTGGGAATGGGGAGGAAGTAGGCCAGCGGGAGAGGGCCGGGCTCCCGCCCTCCCCTAGGTGAGGGCTCCTCCCCCATCAAGCCCTAAGCGCACGTGCTCCCTCTTTCTGGTGCTTTCTTTTTCCCTAGGGACCCCCTCCTCTGCTGCCTCCAGCACCTCCACAGCCCCCTTCTCCCTCCTCCTAGTCTTCAGCAGAAGCCTGGCCCCAGGTCGCTGTGTGTGTATGTGTGTTTTAGGTACTTTGATAATTCCACCTCTTTTTCAACCTTTAATAATTGTGAAGCTTAACATACCTACGGAAAAGTGCATCAGTGCACATATCAGTCTAACAGGTAATTATAAGGTGAGCAGCATTTCCCCATACCTAGGCGGAGACTGAGAACACCCCACCCCAGGACCTCCCTGTTGACCACAACCCCAGTAGCGGCCACCTCCCTGACTTTGGGGCTCACCAGCTCCCTGCCTGTCTGGCGGTTTTACCAGGTCTGCATCCCGAGTCCTAGCCGCCACCTTGGCAGCTCGGGCCCTTTGCACGAACGGACTCCTGCGTCTGGGAGGCGCATCCCTGGGGTCGCGGGTGTGAGTGGTCTGTTTGCCGTGCAGTATTCTAACCATAACTTACTTCTCCGCTCCCACTGCCCGGGTGTGAACGTGCTCTTTGAACATGTCTGCCGGGAAGTCTGTGCCTACACTTCCCCAGGGATCACGTCCAGGGTGCAGTGCTCGGGTGGGGTGGGGGGTGTGTCTCGTCACCTTTAGCAGACCCCGCCACGCAGCTGTCCTTGCCCGTCGGCAGCTGCACAGCCTCCCTCCCTAACACGGGGCCTGTCAGATTCTGCAGTTGACCTTGGAGCATTTTATATTCTCATCTCCTGCAGAAGCTTATCGCTAAGATAAGTCCTCTTGTCCTTTTCTCCTCCCCGGGGTTCCTTACCCATCCTGCTTCTTATGCTTGCCTCTGGGCTCTTGAGACCCCGGTGAACACAACAGGCTCCCTCACTGGGCTCGGTCTGGCAGGGGACGCTGTATGGACCAAGAGTGACATGGAGACACGGAAAATAGACCAGACTCCGGGCCCCATCTTCTCCTAGCGGCCCTGCCTCGTTCACGGGCGTCCCATCCACCTTCCTGGTCAGGCTGGGAATCTGATGTCATCCTGACTCCTCTTGGCCTCTTCCTCCACATCCAGGATGTCCAGAAAGCCTGCGTTTCTACCTTCAGATGAGAACCCGGGACCTCCCACTCTTTGTTGCCACCCTCAACTCCAGCCTCCACCGTGGGGGCAGCCCACCCCCGCACCCCCCCAGCCACTGCCCCACAGTCGGTCCGCACGCCCAGCTAGAGGGAGCCTGGGTCAGATCCCGCCGCTGTCCTGCGGGGGACCCCTTCCCTGGCTTCATCTCTTTTGGGGAGCAGCCTTCCAGGTCCCGGAAGATTCTGGCCCAGTTTCCCTGCTCGCCTTCACTCAGCTTCTGTGGCCCTGTCGCTAGAGCGTTCCGGGCCGAGTCTGCCTCAGGCTCTTTGTTCAGCGGCCCCTCCTAGGTCTACAGGTCCTTGTCACTCACTCCCCACCTTCGCCTGCTTGGCTTCCCTGGTCCACTCACCATCACTACTGCTCCAGGGTGGCCGGGTGTGTTGCTTGGTGTCCCCCTCGCCCACCACCCCCCATAACTTAGCTTCGGGGCGGGGGCAGGTGGGCCACTTACTGTGTCCCTTGCTGTATCCTCAGGGCTTGACTTCCGCTAGTTGCTCCCTAAGCACTGGTGGGCTGAATGAATGAATGAGAGGGTGTAAGAAGTGGAGTGTATCTCTGCCAGGGTGTATGTTGGATGGAGGGGAGGGGGGTAGTTCCCCCAGGTGAGGATTCCAGAGCAGGCTTTCCTGACGAGGAGCTGCCACTTGAAGGATGAACTCGGGGAGGTAGAGGGTCGTGGGTTCGAGGCTGAGGGAGCTGATGTCCGAGGCGGGAGAGTGCAGGGCACCTTTGAGGAACTGAGAGAAGACTGACTGTTCTGTCTGCTCTGGAATTGAATCTTGACAGCCACTTGGGCCTCTCTGTGTCCCAGTTTCTTCCTCTCTAGAACCAAGGCTCCTCTGGGTGTCCCAGGGCATATCTGAGGTTCTGCTCCTAACACACTTATCCTCGGGCCTGGCAGAGAAATAGGAATGTGACTGGTTTATTATCTTTTTTCCAATAAATACTCAGGAGTGCCTGGCCCTTTGTGGCCTCCAGGAACACTGTGCTGATAAACAAACCCAGTGGCTACCCAGTTGGAGCCTGTCTCTTGGACTCTCAGCCTTCTTGCCACACCCCTGACATATCCCAGCTCCATCTCGGAGGCGAGAGAAGGCCTCAGTGACCTTGAGCCTGGGGAGTCCTTATTCCTGAGGCTGATTAATAGGGAGAACTAATTGAGGGTTTGCACGTGCCAGGCTCAGTGCCTATACAGAACTCCCACACTGCTTCTGCTCAGTCCTCCCGGAAGGATTCGACCCATTTCAGAGATGAGGGAGGTGAGGGCAGCGCCAGTGTTGAGTGCTGGGCCCGTCCTGCCCACTGGTGCTGAGCTGGCGTGGTGGCGTCTCCTCCCGGGCCAGAGCAGCCTTCCCCGCTCTGTGCACATCTGGAGTGCACATCTGGAGCGCCCCCTGTGAAGGGCCCATTCCAGCCGCTTGCCTCTTTCTCCTCCAGGCTGTCTGCATTTTCATTTTGAATGTCTGTGAGTTAAGTCTTAAGAGTCTGGACCAGAACCTGTGTTTCTAAGCTGGTCCTCCTTATCTTCTCTCATTTGGTGGCCTGTCTTTTCAGTTTCTTTAAATTGTGCCTTTTGGTGAAGCTTTTAATTTTACTGCAGGCAGATTTATCACCCACTTCCTTTATAGTTTTACAGCTCTGCTTCTCACATTTAGTCGCTCTTTGTTCTGGAATTCGTGTGCGCGCGCGCACGCAGGTCTGTGGTGTGAGGTGTTCACTCAGTTTCACACTTTCCACCTGGATCCCCAGTCATTCGTACACCATTGTGGCAGTAGGCCGTCGTTTCTCCTCTGCCGCCTGGGCCGTAAAGTCATGTCTCTGTAAGTGGGTCTGTTTCTGGGCGCTCTCATGCTTTCTTGTGCTCAAGTTTGCCTATTCCTGTATCAGTACCCCGCTATCCTAATTCATATAGTTGTCTTTTTTTCTGAATATTTCCATTTAAATGGCCAAGCCAGGTCTTAGTTGTGGCGCAAGAGATCTTCAGTCTCTTTAGCAGCCGGCAGGATCTTCAGCTGCAGCGTGTGGGATCCAGGTCCCTGACCAGGGATCGAACCTGGGCTCCCTGCATTGGGAGAGCAGAGTCCTAGCTACTGGACCACCAGGGACATCCCACTAGTTGATAATTAGTCTTGATAGCTTGGAGAGCAAGCCTTCCCACGCATGCGTCCTTCTTCCCAAGTATCTCGGCCAGTTGACTTTTTGTACCACCACTTAGATATGAGACAAGCCTCGTGCCCCACAAACAGACATGACGTTGAGTCTCCCAGTCCATGAACGTGGTCTGTCTCTCGGTTTATTTAGGTCTCCTCTGATGTCACTTAGCAGAGGGTCACACTTCTCCAGCTGGGCCTTGCCCACCTCTTGCGGGGTTTATTCCGGGCACTTGGTGACGTGGCAGAGGGGAGCCCGTGGCCGCCCCTCCCGCGTGGCGTCTTGCTCCCTGGGCTCGGCCTGGCTGGGTGAGGCCCTCAGAGCAGAGGCAGGAGCCTGGCTCCCCCATGCTCTGCTTCCTCCCAGGCACCGCCCCTGGGCCCTGGCAGAGGGCGGGCAGGTTGCCCGGAGAGGAGGTTGTAATTTTCCTGAATGATTTCAAGGGCTAATTAAAGGTTTTCCTTGACTAATCAGCTTACGGTTTAATTATCAGGAAACAGGCTCAGGGATGCAGGAAGCAGCTCGCTGGGGTCTCCTCACAGAGTGGCCAGAGGGAGCCAGGGCCGGGCCGCTCCTCCTGGGGTGGTGGCGGGATGTGGGGATAGCTGAGCACCCTTGGAGGCCGGCCGCGGTTCTCCAGCCCTGCGAGGAGACCAGGTGCAGGGCAGCCGGCGCCTGTGGTTGCTGTCTGAGCGCGTCCCTTCCCGGCTCCAAACCCTTCCAGGTCCCCTCTGGTGGGCTGGGCCTGACCCCTCCAACTCACCTCCTGCGCTCCAGCCTCGCAGGCCTTTGTTTCACGCTCTCACCTCGGTTATTCTCTGGGGTTGGGCTAAAGGTCACACCTCTGGGCAGCCTTCTCAGGCCACTCCCGCCTCCAGAGCAGGAGATGAACTCTGCCCGCCACGTGCTGCAGTCAGCACCGTGCACCTGCCACTGATCAGGGCTCTGAGCCTGGGCTGCGCTCTGTGGTCCAGCACTGGGGGGAAGGGGGACCCAAGAGGAGAAAGGGGCTCAGGACGGGCACCTCAAGGAGAGGGCTAGGAGTAGGCTTCAGGCCCGGAGGACTGAGTGGTTGCCCAGGCCTTGGGGGAGCAGGGGGCGGTTGACAGCCTGGCCAGTGACCTGGCCAAGGATGGGCTCTTGGCAGTTTGCGAGGGGGGCGGGGACCTGGGGATGGCCGTGCCAGGCCTGGCTTCATTCCTTGCATTCCTCAGCCGGCCCCAGACTCCGGTGGGCAGGCAGAGAGGGGCCTCCTGGGCCTCGTGACCTGCCCCTCCCTCTCCTTTTCCTTTCCGCCCCCTACCCCACCCCCCATCAGTCTGTCTCACTTATACCACCCCCTGAGGACTCAGTCCTGGGACTCTGTGTCCAGGCTCCTCTCCGCCCCCATCCCATGGTCCTTAGGGTTACCTGGCACAGGTGTGCATCACTGACTCAACGGACATGAGTCTGAGCCAACTCCCGGAGATGGTGAAGGACAGGGAAGCCTGGCGCGCTGCAGTCCATGGGGTCGCAAAGAGTCAGGCGCCACTGAGCGACTAAACAACAAAAGGTCAGACCGCTTGAATCTGAATCTCTGGCTGTGGGGCCTGAGCACTGGGTTTTGTGTTTTGTTTTTTTTTTAAGCTCCCTGGGCGACTGTAGTGTGATTCTGAACCGAGATGAGAGCCACTGGCTTACAGAAACGGTAGGAATCACATATTAGCTTTCGCAGTGTTTGGACACTTTTCTAGGCTTCTGACATGGGGTAATTAAGTCGTGTCAGCCCTGTCACCCCCACAGCCTCACTACAGGAAGATGTGACTGTTATTCCCACGTTACTGACAAGGGAGCTGAGGCCCCAGAGGAGGTGTCGGGGCTGCTTCATCCCTGGGCCCACCAGCCCGTCTGGGCAGCTGACTGTCCCCTCCTCCTCCCGTCTTTCTCTTCCCGAGTCTTTGCCTCTTGTCTCTCCTCTCCTCTCCCTCAGTTTCTACTCCCTCAACTCCCCTGCAGAGGCTTCCCTGTTTGCAGGCAGGATCCTGCCGAAGCCACACAGGGGAGATGGTTTCTGCAGACCCAGGACGAGGGGGCGGTGCTGGTCCCCGCAGGCCAGCCGCCCTGGCTGCTCCTGGCACCTGGAGGGGGAGGGGGTGGGGGGCAGGGCATGAGTGCCCCTGCTCGTGGAGGGCCTGGGGTCCTGGGACCAGCCCTGCAACCTTGCAGGGAGGAGCGCCCAGGCTGGTGGACCCCCCAGATCCTGTGGGCCGCCAAATCTGATGTTGTCATCCGTTGCTGGTTACCATTTCAGGCTCCCATGGAGTGGCTGATGGTTTAATTTCAGGAAAGGTTTGTGCTCAGATGTGACTGTGGCATCGCAGGAGCCATTATGATTCATTCAGTGGGCATGAGGGGAGCTGAGAGGCCAGAAGCCCCTGTGCCCCCGCTCCCCAAGGGCCCCCTGGCCTCCTCTCCCCCATCCCCTCCGGGCAACGACTGGGCATCCAGCTTTCCTGCTGGCCTCACCCGGCTGCCCCAGCCTCCTCTGTGACCCGGGGCCAGGCCCTGAGCCCGGGGTGTCTCTGCACTGGTTCCCGTTCAGAGCGACTCTCGGCCCAGGTCTGCCATCGCTATAGCTGCTGCTGCCGTGAGGTCTGTTACAGCTGCTAGAGGCAGGATACGTGTCCACAAGGTGAGCGACCCACGAATTCGTCACTGTTCTGACTAGGTCACATTCCCTTTTATTTAAAACCTCTGTATGATGGAAGTGTCCACACGTTCTTCTGAACAATGGCCTGCCGCCCTCCTCACGGCCCCGCCCCAGCTTCAGCAGTTACCTGTCACCACCTGGCTTTTTCATCTGTACCCCACCCCACCGCCCTGATTCTTTGGACGCAGTTCTTAAACATCGGTATACTGCAGCCATAAATATCTCAGATTTTTTGCATATAAGAGATAAGGAGTCTTTAAACACACCCCCACACACGATACCGTGGTCACAGGAGAAAGAGAACCAGTACTTTCCGAGTAGCCTCGCATTTCCCCAGTTGTCCTGTCATCCTTTTCTCCAGCATGTGTGTCTGACTTGGCGTCTGGACAAGGTCTGCTCCGCGTTTGGCCGACAGGCCCCTCTTCCCTGTGCCCGCTGATTGGGTCACTGACCTACCAAAAGCCCGATCCTCCGTCCTCTGGAGCTCCCCACGGTCTGGGTCTCACCGGGGCATCCTCGTGGTGTCATTTCACGGGTTCCTCTGTCCCCCGTGCTTCCTGTTTGTTGGGCCTTAGGTCTAGAGGCGCGATTGGATTCGGGTTCCGCTACTTCATAGATGGTGCTTTGTAGGAATTCAGGCCAACCTTCATGTCTGGCTGACTATTTTGAAGTAATTTCTTTTTTTTTTTTGCAAGTGAGTGGATTAAAATGGAAATTCTGAAGTTGCTCTTAGTGAGGCTGGTAAGCGGTGTAGCAGAACAGGCGACCAGGGTCTGGGGGCGCAGGGCTGTGCTGAGCCCCTGGCTTCCAGCGAGCCTTCTTCACGAACCGAACCGTAGCTTTGGGCTCCCGCTCTTCTGGGGCCAGAGGCCCCCAGCTGAGAGCCATCCCTCTCCCCCACCCTCGCTCTTCACCCTCCCCTCTGCTTATCTTTAGGGGCTCCTGCCCCAGCTCCGCCCTTGGCCAGCTGGGCCCCCGGGGAGCTTTCCCATCCCCCCACCTGCTTCCTCCTCAACATAACATGATGGCGGTAGGGAGGGCTGTGCTCAGGAGGGCTGGGCTCCGAGCAGCTCTTCTGCATTCAGTGTAGACTCTCTGACCTCAGCCACGCCACTCTCCCCTCACACCCTCCCTCCCTTCCTGCCACACCGGCCTCCTGGGCCAGCCTCAGGCATTCTGGAACGAGCTTGCAGTTGTGGTTCCTTCTACCCTGAAAGCATTTCCCTGGGTTCCCCACGTGGCTCCCTCACTCCCCCTGCTTCTGCTCAGGGACCCCCACCCCCCTAGACACCCCATCCCCCACACTCACGCCGTGCTCTGCTCCCCCTCCCACTGGTCATGTGCTTTTTTGTTTGCTTTTATGTTATCTTATCTCCCTCAGTCACTAGCATGTCATCTCCGGGAAGGAGGGACTGTCTTATGCACTGTGTCCCCAGTGCCTAACAATGCCTGGCATACGCTGAGTGTATCATCAAGAGTTGCTGAGTGCATGGCCGAATGAGAGTGTAAACATGGTTAAGTGAGGGACTCCGGCCTGGGTCAGACCTGCCATGGAATCCTGGTTCTTTCTGGTTATTTTAATTTACTTTTAATTGAAGAATAATTGCTTTACAATATTGTGTTGGCTTCTGCTATGTGTGTGTGTGTTAGTCGCTCAGTCGTGTCCGACTCTTCGCAGCCCCATGGACTGTAGCCCGCCAGGCTCCTCTGTTCATGGCATTCTCCAGGCAAGAATACTGGAGTGGGTTGCCATTCCCTTCTCCAGGGGATCTTGCTGGCCCAGGGAGCCGGGGTCTCCTGCATTGTAGGTGGATTCTTGACCATCTGAGCCACCAGGGAAGCCCTGGTTCCTGCCCTACGTCAGCATGACTCAGTCATAGGTACTCATGTGTCCCTTCCCTCTGGAACCTCCCACCCCATCCCACCCCTCTAGGTTGTCACAGAGCCCCGGTGTGAGCTCCCTGAGTCACACAGCACATTCCCAAGAGTTGCACGGGACCAAGGAGAGCCGCTGCTCTGATCACAGGACCAGTTACAGCCTTGGGGGGTGGGTGGAGAGAGAGAGTGTGTATGTGTTAGAGACAGATGGACAGGGAGAGAGCGAAAGAGACTGTGTGTGAAAGAGATCAGAGAGCCACCTGATGGCCTCCCCTGGGCCTGTTGCCCAACTAAGAGAGGAAACACACTTGCCGTGGTTAGAGTCCCCAGGGTCCCCTCCTGCAGGTACCCCGGCCTCGCTGTGATTCCTCGTTGCTTCCCCAAACAGTATCCATATCATATCGTGCTGCAGGTTTGAAAACTGGATGTAAATGGTTCCCTGCTCAGCTGCAGCTTGCTCTCAGTATTGTGCTCTGGAGACTTCTCTAGTGGAGAGATGAAGTCGCCTGCCAGTGGGAATGCAGAGGGAAGCCCCTCCCACAGCCAGATGAAGGCAGCCCTGCCCTGGGGGAGCCTCAGGAGGGCGCCTGGGGGCTCCTCTTGGCTCACCACCCTCCCCCTTCCCCCGCCCCACTCCCTGGTTTGATACCACTGCAGGAGACATAAGAGATGCAGGTTTGATCCCTGGGCTGGGAAGATCCCCTGGAGGAGGGCATGGCAACCCACTCCAGTGTTCCTGCCTGGAGAATCCCATGGGCAGCAAAGCCTGGCGGGCTGCCGTTCATGGGGTCACAAAAGAGTCGGACACGACTGAAGAGACTTGGCACGCACGCAGGCATGCGTCCAGTGAAGGTGGGCACTCCTCTCCATAGAGGGCACCGCTGGCTTCCCAGGTTGATAAATTGGATTCAGTTACAGGCCCTTGACGTGGAAGAGGCCTTCCTGGATGCCTGTTAGGTGGGAAGGGGGTTCTGGTACCATTCTGGGTATGTCATTTCCACAGAAGGGGCCTTCCATGGAGGAGGGTAAGCACGCCCCACCCCCCACTCCATGTGGGAATGGACTAGGGACTAGGGAAGAGGCAGCAGGGTCTCTTCCCCTGCCCCCCTGCCCGTTGGCTTTCCCCTTCAGCTGGTCTCATCCAGCCTTTCCTGGAGAACCTTGTGGATAGTGATCCTATCGAAAGCCCTGATCTGGAGGCGTGGGTTTGCTTCCCAGCTCTGCGACCTGCTAGCTGGGTGACCTTGGGCCCATAGCTCCTCCCTCATCCCTCCTCCACCACCACCCCCGGCGGCCTCAGTTTCCCCATTTGTAAAATGGGGTTGTTATACAGGTTATTTTATCCATGTAAAGCTCTCAGAACAGATCTAGCACATAGAAATCTCTCTAACAAGAGTTAGCTGCCAATGTTACTGCCAGTGCCACTCTCTCTTGCACTTTGTAGATAATCACTACGCTCCTCCTCTGACCTGTCTCCCCACCACGACCCTGCCCTCATGTCCAGGGATAGAAACAGACGCGGCACCAGGCAGTGACGGCACCAGGCAGTGACGGCACCAGGCAGTGACGGCACCAGGCAGTGACGGCCCCAGAGTGACCTTAAGGAAAGCACAGGCCCCTGTGGCATGGCTTGGGTGGGGGAAGCCCTGAGGACTGAGATGAGCCCTGGCTCCAGCCTGGGAAATCAGGGAAAGCTTCCTGGAGGAGGAGACATCGGAGCTGAGGGCTGTAAGAGGAGTCAGTGTGTGGAAGCCTGTGTGCTCCAAGGAAAATGAACAGCATGTTCTAAGGTGGGAAAGGGTCTGAAATTTTTAATAAATTATTAGTAGTCATGTATAGATGTGAGAGTTGGACCAAAAAGAAGGCTGAGCGCCGAAAAATTGATGCTTTCGAACTGTGTTGCTGGAAAAGACTTCTTGAGAGTCCCTTGGACAGCAGGGAGATCAAACCAGTCAATCCTAAAGGAAGTCAGCCCTGAGTATTCATTGGAATGATTGAATGCTGAAGTTGAAGCTCCAATACCTTGGCCAGCCGATATGAAGAGCCAACTCGTTGGAAAAGACCCTGATGCTGGGAAAGATTGGGGGCAGGAGGAGAAGGGGGTGACAGAGGATGAGACGGTTGGATGGCATCACTGACTCAAGGGACATGAGTTTGAGCAAACGCCGGGAAATGATTGATGAAGGACAGGGAAGCCTGACATGCTGCAGTCCATGGTGTCTCAGAGTCAGACATGATTTAGAGACTGAACAACAATATTAGTATTTTTTCATGAAGCTTTTCACTTTGAGATCATTGTGCCTTAATCTGGAGGTGTGAGAAACAACACAGAGAGAGCCCCTGTAGCCTTTAGCCAGCTCCCTTCAGTAGTGACATTCTGCAGAATTAGAATCAGTGCAAGATCACAACCAGGACGTTGTCACAGATACAGTCAGGATGGAGAAGACTCTCTCACAAGGATCCCCCGTGCCCTTTTTATAGCCGCATCCCGTCCCTGCTCTGCCCCTCACTCCAGGCAGCCACTCATCTGTTTGTTCCCCATTTTCATAATTCTGTCCTTTCAACAGTGTTGTGTAAATAAGATCGTACTGTACATAACCTTCGGGTGTTGGCATTTTTTTCACTCAGCATGGTTCTCTGGAGATTCATCCAGGTTGTGGCCTGTGTCAACAGTTGGTTCCTTTTTTTTTTGCTGAGTAGTGGACGTGCCATAGTTTATTGAACCATTCACCCACTGAGGGGCATCTGGGGTGTTTCCAGTTTTTGGCTGTTAGAAATGAAGCTGCTGTTAACAATCTCATACAGGTTTTTGTGTGAATGTAAATTTTCGTTTTTTCTGGGACAAATACCCAGAAGTGCAGCTGCTGGTATGTAGGTGGATGCATGTTTAAAGAAACTGCCAAACTATTTTTTAGGATGGCTGTACAACTTTACATCCCCACCAGCAGCGAATGAGTGATCAATTTCTCTGCGTCCTTGCCAGCATTTGGTGTTATCACTACTTTTTATTTTAGCTATTCTAATGAGCATGTAATGATAATTCTCTGTGGCTTTAATTTGTATTTCTCTAATGGCTAATGCTGTCAGACATCCTTTCATGAGCCTGTCTGCCATCTGTGTATCCTCTCTGGTGAATCATCTTCATGTCTTCTGCCCATTTGCTGATTGGATTGTTTGGGTTCTTTTGCTGTTGAGTGTTGAGAATTCTTTATGTCTTCGAAATATTAGTCCTTTGTCAGGTATGTGGCTTGCAAATATTTTCCCCCAATCTGTTACTTTTTTATATTGTTTACATGGACTTTTGCAGACCAGAAGTTCTTAATTTTTAAAAAAAATTTATTATTGTTTTTTAAATTTTGGCCGCTCTGGGTGTTCGTTGAAGCACATAGACTTTTCTCTAGTGTGGGACACAGGGGCTTCTCCCATCCAAGTACTCACCAGGCCCGACCCTGCTTAGCTTCTGAGACCAGACGAGGTCGGGTGCATTGAGGGCGGTATGGCCTTACACGAGGGGCTTCTCCACTTGCAGATTAGACTGGGGGCTTCTCCACTTGCAGATTAGACTGGGGGCTTCTCCACTTGCAGATTAGACTGGGGGCTTCTCCACTTGCAGATTAGACTGGGGGCTTCTCCACTTGCAGATTAGACTGGGGGCTTCTCTACTTGCAGATTAGACTGGGGGCTTCTCCACTTGCAGATTAGACTGGGGGCTTCTCCACTTGCAGATTAGGCTGGGCTTTCCTACTTGCAGATTAGACTGGGGGCTTCTCCACTTGCAGATTAGACTGGGGGCTTCTCCACTTGCAGATTAGACTGGGCTTCCCTACTTGCAGGCTTCTCATTGTAAGCGTAGGCTCTAGTGTGCAAGGCTCAGGAGTTGTGACGTGTGGCCTCTAGTTGGGGTGCTTTGGCTTAGTTGCCCCACAGCGTATAGGATATAAGTTCCCCAACCAGGGATCGAACCCATGTCCCCTTCACTGGAAGGCGGCTTCTTAACCAACCACTGGACCACCAGGGAAATCCACCAGAAGTTTTTAATTTTGATGAGGCCTACTTTAATAATTTTTCCTTTTATGGGTTGTGCTTTTGGTATCCAGTCTAAGAAGCCTGTGCTTAGCCCTAGATCGTGCAGATGTGTTGGTTTGTTTTCTAAAAGTTTTGTTAAGATTTGTGTAAGTCCGAAGTTCAGATACAGGTTCATTTTTTTAGCATATGGATGTCCCGTTGTTCCAGTACTGTTTGTTGAAAATGCTGTCTTTCCTCCATTGATTGCTTACAGTTCTTTGTCAAAAATAAATTACAACAATGAGACACAGCTTCCCACCTACCAGGACGGCTATTATCTTAAAAAAAAAAAAAAGAAAACTAACTTGTTGGTGAGGAGATAGAGAAATTGGAGCCCTCATGGACTGCTATTGGAGATGCGAAATGGTGCAGCTGCTGTGGGAAACAGTTTGGTCATTTCTCAAAAGGTTAAATATAGAACTACCATATGACCCAGCAATCCGACTCCTAGATACGTATCCAAAGAACTGAAAGCAGAAACTTGAACAGATATTTGTACACTTTTAATGTTCATAGTTGCTTTATTCACAATAGCTTAAAAGTGGAAACAACCCAGGCGTCCAGCAGATGAATGGGTAAACGAAATTTGGTGTCTACATGCAATGGAATATTATTTAGCCATAAAAAGGAATGGGGTTTACATGCATACTACAAAATGGATGGACCTTGAAACATTATGCTTAGTGAAATAAGCCACACACAGGAAAGATATTGTTGGAGTCCACTTATATATTCCACAAAGAACAGGCAGATTCATAGAGAAGGAAGGTAGAATAGGGGTTTCCAGGGGCTGAGGGGAAGGAGGGAGTGGTGAGCTAGCGTCCATGGGCACAGGGTCTTTGCTGAGGATGATGACACAGTTTGGAGCATGAGTCACAGTGGTGGTTGCACAGCGTTGTGAATGCGTTCAGTGCTACTGTAGTTCACACTCTAGGATTAAGGCTGGTTAAAATCATAGATAGATATATAATAGTAGCTCCGTCATGTCCGACTCTTTGCAACCCTAAGGACTATAGCCAGCCAGGCTCCTCTGTCCATGGTATTCTCTGGGCAAGAATAGTGGAGTGGGTAGCCATTTTCTTCTCCAGGGGATCTTCCTGGCCCAAGGTCTCCTGCATTGCAGGCAGATTCTTTACCGTCTGAGCCACCAGGGAAGTCGTTATGTATACTGTATAGGCAGCAGTAACCAAAACCATCCCCAAGAAAAGGAAATGCAGGAAGGCAAAGTGGTTGTCTGGGGAGGCCTTACAAATAGCTGAAAAAAGAAGAGAAGCGAAAGGGAAAGATGTACCCAACTGAATGCAGAGTTTCAGAGAATAGCAAGGAGAGATAAGAAAGCCTTCTCAGTGATCAGTGCAAAGAAATAGAGGAAAACAATACAATGGGAAAAACTAGAGATCTCTTCAAAAAAATTAGAGATACCGGGGGAGCATTTCTTGCAAAGATGGGCACAATAAAGGACCGAATCAGTATGGGCCTAACAGAAGCAGAAGATACTAAGAAGAGGTGGCAAGAATACACAGAAGAACTGTACAAAAAAGATCTTAATGACCTGGATGACCATGATAGTCACTTACCAGAGCCAGACATCCTAGAGTGTGGAGTCAGGTGGACCTTATAGTAAGTGCTACTACAAACAAAGCTAGTGGAGGTGATGGGATTCCAGCTGAGCTGCTTCAGATCCTGAATGATGATGCTGTTAAAGTGCTGCACTCAGCATGTCGGCACATCTGGGAAACTCAGTGGTGGCTGCAAGACTGGAAGAGGTCAGTTTTCAGTCCAGTCCCAACTACCATACAATTGTGCTCATTTCACATGCTAGCAAGGTAATACTCAGACTCCTTCAAGCTAGGCTTCAGCAGCATGTGAACTGAGAAATTCCAGATGTACCAGCTGGGTTTAGAAAAGGCAGAGGAACCAGAGATCAAACTGCCAACATCCATTGGATCATAAAGTATGTATGTGCTTAGTCGCTCAGTCGTGTCCGACTGTTCGTGACCCCATGGACTGTAGCCCGCCAGGCTCCTCTGTCCATGGGATTCTTCAGGCAAGAATACTTGAGTGGGTTGCCATGCCCTCCTCCATGGGATCTTCCCAACCCAGGGATCAAACCCAGGTCTCCAACATTGTGGGTGGATTCTTCTTTACTGCCTAAGCCGCCAGGGAGCCCTTGGATCATAGAGAAAGCAAGAGAATTGCAGAAAAACGTCTACTTCTGCTTCATTGACTGCGCTAAAGCCTTTGACTGTGTGGATCACAACAAACTGGAAAATTCTTAAAGAGATGGAAATACCAGACCACCTGACTTGTGTCCTGAGAAACCTGTATGCGGGTCAAGAAGCAAGTTAGAACTGGACATGGAACAATGGACCGGTTCAAAATTGAAAAAGGAGTACGACAAGGCTGTATATTGTTACCTTGCTTATTTAACTTGTATATAGCATCATGCAAAATGCCAGGCTGGATGAATCACAGCTTGAATCAAGATTGCTGGGAGAAATATCAACAGCCTCATATATGGAGATGATACCACTCTAATGGCAGAAAGTGAAGAGGAACTTAAGAGCCTCTTGGTAAGGGTGAAAGAGGAGCGTGAAAAAGCTGGCTTAAAACTCAGCATTCAAAAAACTAAAATCATGGCATCTGGTCCATCACTTCATGGCAAATAGATGGGAAAAGTAGAAACAGTGATAGATTTTATTTTCTTGGGCTCCAGAATCACTGCGGACAATGGCTGCAGCCATGAAATTAGAAGACATTTGCTCCTTGGAAAGAAAGCTATGATAAACCTAGACAGCATATTAAAAAGCAGAGACATCACTTTGCTGACAAAGGTGCATATAGTCAAAGCTGTGGTTTAACCAATAGTCATGTATAGATGTGAGAGTTGGACCATTGAAGAATTGGTGCTTTCAAATTATGGTGCTGGAGAAGACTCTTGAGAGTCCCTTGGACTGCAAGGAGATCAAAGCAGTCCATCCTAAAAGAAATCAGTCCTGAATATTCATTGGAAGGACTGATGCTGAAGCTGAAGCTCCAATACTTTGGCCACCTGATGCGAAGAGCCGACTCATCGGAAAAGATGGTAATGCTGGAAAAGATTGAAGACAGGAGGGAAGGGGATGACAGAGGATGAACTGGTTGGATGGCATCACCAACTCAATGGACATGAGTTTAAGCAAACTCTGGGGAATAGTGAAGGACAGGAAAGCCTGGCGTGCTAAAGTCCATGGGGTCACAAAGAGACACAGCTTAGCAACTGAAGAACAGACAAGGTATATTTTATCACAATGAAAAAAAAATCAGTGTTTTAAAAACCAGCTGGGTGTATTTGTTTGGGTCTTTGTCTGGATTCTTTATTCTATTCGCTGACTTCTGTGTTTTTTCCCACTGTCTTGATTACTGTGGTTGTACCCCAGGCCTTACCATCAGGGACAGTGAGTCTTCGGGCTTTATTCATCTGTTCCACAATTGAGTAGTTCTGGGGCCTGGCATTTTTGGAGCCCCCCTGGCGCACCCTTGTGTGAAAGACAGCAGTGTGACTTACCGACTTTCAGAGTCGCCCTTGGTGCCTGCCTTGCCCTCGGCCCCCACATGTGACTCATGGACAGGAGTTGCACGTTGCGGGCAGACACACCTCTGGTCTGGGGCCCTCCCTGCATGCCCGGCCGTGGCCGCCTTCAACAGTTGCCCGGAGCAGCGCCTCGGTCTCGTCACCTGTCCCCACGCCCACTCAGGCCGTAGCCAGAGCTCTGTCTTCCAGACGCAGGCCCTCCTCAGCGCCTGCCTTGGCTCCCCTGAGTCCCCTGGCGGCCTGGCCCCTGCCCTGCTCCGGCTCGGCGCCGCTGTGCCCTCATCCCCCCAGCCACCCTTCCCAGCTGGAGTTTCACATTTCCCTGGGTGGTCCTGGACTGTAAGCCCCAGGGGGCAGGGACCATGCTGCACCCCTGTCCCAGCCTGGATGGCACATGGTGGACACATGTTCTGTTTCTGTTGACAAAATACATGAATGCGAGATAGAACCCGTGATTGGGGGTGGTGGTGGAGAAACGAGGCTGGAGAGGTGGGAAGAGCTGGGAGCTGGGGTAGGTGTACAAAGATCTTGACCCTCACAGAAAAACAGACAAAGGCTTTTTCTTTTTTTGGCCACGCTGTGTGGCATGTGGAAATTTAGTTCCCCAACCAGGGCTTGAACCCCCTGTAGTGGAAGTGTGGAGGCTTAACCACTGGACTACCAGGGAAGTCCCAAAATCAACCTTTTTTTCTTTTTTGTCTACGTCATGCGGCATGTAGGAGGCAGAGGCTTTTAGGAGACTGTTAGCAGAAAAGGAGTTCTGGTGACTTTTACAAATTTAAAAGGATGCGCAATTACAAAGTGCCTGTGTGCTTGCTCAGTCGCTAAGTTGTGTCTGACTCTCTGTGACCCCATGAACTGTAGCCCACCAGGCTCCTCTGTCCATGGGATATCCCAGGCAAGAATACTGGAGTGGGTGCCATTGCCTTCTCCAGGGGATCGTCCCGACTCAGGGATCAAACCTGAGTCTCCTGCACTGGCAGGCAGATTCTTCCCAGGTGCTGCGCCATCTGGGAAGCCGGCAATTACTAAGCACCAAAAGGCGGATGAAAACAAGGCCAAGAGGGGCCAGACTTCACCTGTCTGAGTGGGGAAGATGGGAGGGTGTGACAACACCCTGGGCCTGAGGCCAAGGGAAGGGCTGAGAGCGGCAGCTTGGCAGTGCTGTGCTTTGCCCGGCAGTCCTGCTGGTAGGCACTTGGCCCGCAGACATGCTGGCACACCTGTGAAGTGACTTCTGCCCATGGTTTTCACTGCTGCACAATGTGTAAGAGCAAATGGCTGGAAGCCACTGGCCTGGCCCCGTGGGGACTGGCTCAAGGCATCGTGGCCCTTGCACGCAGCTGCTAAAGCAGCAGGGCTGTGCTTTGCAGAGATGGAAGCCTGGAAAGATCATTAGACATATCTATTTTTTTCATTTAAAAATCACGGTTAGCCTACATGTGGAAAGCGCATAAAGTAGAAATGTACAGTATGACCGATTACTCTAAGGGGAAGACCTACGTAACCACTTCCTCCAGCTGAAGTAACAGATGGTGCCAGCCCCCGCCCCCGCCCCGGAGGCAGCCCCTCCCTGACTTCGAGGCAGTCGCTCCCTCCCTTTTCTCTTTGGTTTTGCCCCCTCTGTGTGCATCCCTAAGGAGCATATTTCATTTTACCTGGTTTTGAACTGCTTCTGAACAAAGTCCTAGGATGTGTTGGGTTTGTTTCGCTGCTTCTGTTTGATATCACGTTTGATGTCCGTCCACACCTGGCTGTGGGTCAGTGGATCCGCCTGCTGTGGGCGAGCGTTGCTGGTGTTCCCAGTCTCTCGACCATTCAGACTGTGCCGTGTGCATCTCCCCGTACGTGCCCCTGGGGGTGCGTCCGGGAGAGCACACCAGGTCCCCAGCGTGTCTTCACCTCCACCGGTCGCTGCCAAACGCCTCCTGGTGCCCGCGGCACAGAGGAGCCAAGGAACGGCCTTGAGAAAAGCAAAGTGCGGTGGCGTGTGTGGTGTGCTGCCGTTTATGATTGTTTAAGTGCGAAAGCATCTGTGTGTGCACATGCCTGTGTGCACATGCACACTCGCACAGGTGTGCGTAGGCTCTCAGAAGACAGCAGAATCTCCAGTAGAGGTGACTCCACGCCGAGCTGGGGCCAAGCAGGGGGGCGCCGCCCTGTCCGTGTTACCCTTCGGTGCCACTGGCTTTTGAACTGTGTCCATGTTATAAAGAGACAGAGACTGAGCCAGAGAGAAGGGAAAGAAAGGGAGGGGAGAGATGAAGCCTAAATATGGCAGAACTTGATGGCTGAGAATCTGAGTGATGGATCTTATGGGGCTTCGCTAGTTTAGTCTCTCTTTGGGAGTATGTTTTAAAACTTTTGCTATGAAGATCTGTTCTGGCGTGAGAGACTCTCTTTTCTCCCCCTTTAGCTGTTCCAGGTGTTTAGTTGTGGCATGCAGGCTCTTAGTTTTGACATGTGGCCTCTAGTTCCCTGACTGGGAATCAAACCAGTGCCCCCCTGCACTGGGAGCATGGAGTCTTAACCTCTGGACCACCAGGGAAGTCCCTGTGAGAGGCTCTTGAACGGACCTCTCCTTGCCCCTGAGGCCTGTCCCCAGGAGGACCCCTTGTCTCCAGGGAGACTTCCTTTTGGAGAAGGGGTGCTCCCTCCTTCCCTCCCCTCCCGTCCCTTCCCATGGGACCTAGTTTCCCTAGGTCAGACCTACCCAGTCCTGACCGCCTCCCTCACCAGAGCCCAAACCAGCCAGTCCGGTTTGGGGACCCACCCCATTTGGCTCCTGTCTGGGTGGCTGCCTGACAGGTGCTTCACGCTGCCAGCGGAGGGGGTAGGTAGCCTGGGACCTGGGGAGGGGCCCTGAGACCTGCCCTGCGGCGGCCCCAGGCTCAGCTGGAAGCCCCAGGCTTAGTGGGCAGGTGGTGGACAGAAGGTGTAGATAGGGTTTCCAGGCCAGTCAGGTCTCCTGGTCCACATGATAAAACGGCCTGATAAAGTACCCGCCCGTTTAGGGCAGTGCTGAGCTAAAACTTCATGCATGCTAAGAGCACGCCCCAGCCCAGAGGAGGTTCTCCAGAAAGTCAGGCCACTTATTTTCAGAAGGGTTAATTACATCCTGGCCAGCCAGCCAGCATGGCACACAGAAGTCTTGGCCGTCTCCGCCTTTCTCTCTCCCCATCGCCGTCATGGTCTTCCAGCCCGCCTCACACCTAGATATGGCAATGAGGGGGGTTCACCGTGATCTCCCCTGGTGAGCCTGCAAGTCTCAAGTTCATCCTGATGGGCAAGGGCGGCAGAGCAGGAGCGCCCTGGTCACTGTGCCCTCTAGAGCTCTTGCTAGAATCGCAGCCTGGGTGTCAGGGGACGCAGCAAGCCCCAGATCTCCCGCCACCCTCCCCATCAGAGAGGACGCTTACGCCCTGGCGCCCTGTCCCGCACCGCAGCCCTGGCCGGTATTTCACACCTAACTGGCCCGGCTGCCCCCCTCAGACGCGCAGCCCCGGGCTGGGTAGCCTCTGCTCCCCTGGCACCTTGCCTGGCCTGGATGTGAGATGCGGGCGTGCGTGTGTGGTGGGAGAGTGACCCTGCATGAGCAGGGGCAGTGGTTGGGTCCCCTCCCCTCCACGGGGCCAGTTGTGGGCCACGTGGCCCAGGCTTTCCAGGCTCAGCCCCGCCTCCCTCCGCCCCGCCCTCCACCCTCCCCCTCCCGGGGGTTAGAGCCACAGCCAAGCTCAACTCCTGCCAGGGCAGGGCCAAGTTGCCAGCCGCTGCCAGGGCGGCTGGGGCACAGAGGCCAGCCGGCTCTCCTCGGTGGGCCAGGGGAACCCCTCGATCCTGGCTCCCTGCTTGGTTTCAGCTGGGAGCCCCCTGTCTGCTGGCCTGCCCCACTGCGGGCAGCCCAGGCCTGAGGGAGGGCCAAGGATGGTGGAGGTGAGCTGGCCCGGCCTCGAGGAGGAGGGGACGGGCCGCCTGGGTGTGGGGGAGGGCAGCCACCTGAGCGCATGCGAGGGGCCACACCTTCATCGGGGCCAAGGGCGGGGTCGCGTGTGTGTTTCAGGCGGAGATGGCAGGTGTCTGTGCGCTGGGACTTAGCCCAGGTCTCAGCACGGGCTCCCCCTCCACACCTACCCCTCCTCCGAGCGTCTCTGTGGGAGTGTGTTCTCGGGGTCTGGTTTGCATGGGGGTGGTTCCGAGGGGTCCCTGGGTGGCCGCGGACTTGGTGGTGTGTGTGCCTGGGTCTGTGGCAGGTCTCGTTGCCCACTGTGTGTGGTTCCCATGGTTTCCCTCTGTATCAGGAGGGCTCCTAGGTGGATGGGGTCTTGGGCTCTGCCTTCCTAGGGGAGTCCAGCCGTCACGGAGTGTCTGGGATTGTGTTGTCGGCTTCCCCCAGGATCTTTGTATGCGTCTCTGGGTTTCTCCGGAGCCCTTGCATCTTTGGAGTGTATGGCTCTTTACACTGTTTGTGGAAGGGCTTTCTGGGTCCTTAACTTCTTGGGGTCCCGACTGTGGGTCCCCAGTGTTGCGACCCTCCGTTCTCAGGGCTTCCTCTGAGCCAGGCCCCTCTTAAGACTGCTCCCCACCTTCTCCCACTGACGCCGCACAGTCGGCTCCGGCCACTTCCTGGGCCCGCGTTCCCGAGGCAGGAGCTGAGGCTCAGGGCAGGCCGGCCCTTCCTGCGCCTAGCTCCCGCTGTCCCGTCTCAGGCGCTTTGCCGTGTGACAAGAGTATGTGTTCCTGTGGTCTGGGGTTGTGTGGCTGGACGCCCGTGCTGCGTGTCTGTGTCAGCTTCTGTGCACTGTGGCGCGACCTCGTGTGCTCTGTATCTTGGGGGTGCGCGTGTGTCTGTGGGGGGGGAGGACTTGCGTAAGGGGGGCCAGGGAGGCCTCTGGAGTCTCTTTTCTGCCTCCCGCCCCCTCCCTCCTTCCTGCCCCACCTCAGGGGAGGAACGAATGAAGTCTCGGTCTGATTTCCCCAGTCTCCGGGGGCTCGCCCACACTCTCAGGTTTGTTACGGCATCCATTCCCCTCCCTGGGGGGCTGAGGGACTCCAACAGCGCCCTTTGTGTCTGTGCCCCGTGGAGCCTGCCCGGGGGGCGGGTGGCAGGGGGCCAAGCCTGGGGCTGCCACAGGAGCCGCCTGGCCTCCCGGGGGCTCAGAGCACCGTCTCTTCATCCAGCCACATTCTCTGAGCTGTGCCCCGACCTGTGCTGGGCAGGGTGGCCGAGATGGCCCCAGGGCCTGTCCTCCGGGGGGACACAGTCTGGTGGGAGAGGCAGACTGGCCCTCGGAACATAAAGGGGGACCATTGTGCTGCTCCATCCCAGCCCTGGAGAGGGAGCGTCTTAACAGAGACAGGAGGACTGGCATGTCAGCTTGGGGGCCCTGCTCGGGGGGCCCTGCTCTGGGGACCGTCTTTCCTTCATCTGTTCCTTTATTTGCACGGAAACAGCAGCAGCGCTAATAACCACAGTCAGCCTGTAGCGGTGAGGACCCACTAGGCGCCAGGCACTGCTCTGAATGCTTTGCTAGGTCATCTCTTTCGATCATTCAAACACCCCAGGGGAGAGAGGAACCGTCATGACCCCCAGTTTGCAGACAAGGACATAGAGGCCCAGAGTCACGAGTTCCCGGCCCACAGCTTGACGGTGGTAGAGCAGCCACAAGCTTGGGTGTCCACTCTTCCTCACCAGCTGCCCTTGGAGTCCTTGTGGGCAGAGGCCTGCGGTGTGGCTGGAACATGGAGAGCAGGGTGCCCCTCGATCCCTACCCGGCCAGCTCCAGGCCCTGCTCCCCCAGGCCAGGGTGGCCCCGGATCTGTGTCTTTTTGTGGGATTTCACCCATCGTGGGGACTCACGGATCTCTGACGGCATACCCCCTGTGTGATGTGCCTCTAGCCAAGATTTACTGCCGCTTGCTCAAATTCCCCGCCTAGGCTGTGTGGTGGGAGGGCCTGGGGAAGTGGGCTCACAGCTGGGCACCTCCGGTGTTTGGAACAAACACCAGGTTATTTGCTAAATAGCCAGACTCAGACTCTAAGGAGGCCCAGTTCCTTTGCAGGCGTCAAGGTCAGACTTGCAGGCGGTGTGGACAGGGCTTGGGGACTCCTGTCTAACCCTCTGCCCTGCTCCTCCCGGGGTCCAGCCTCATCACCGCGGCAATGGCGTCACTCAGTCACAGCACAGGTATTGCCAGTGCCTGCTGTGCGCCAGGCCCCGCTCCAGCCGCCGGGGTGCAGCGAGAACAAGACAGACGAAGGCCCCTGTTCTTGGGGAGCCACTGCTCCCCTGCTGGGGGCAGGGGCGGGAGGCAGGACTTAGGATCGACCGGTGTATGAAATGCCAGATGGTAATAAGTGCCACGGAGAAGTATAAAGCTGCGGTGCAAATTTTGTCAGGGGGTCAGGGAATGTGTTTGCATTAAGACCTGATGATCGAGGATGGGTGAGCCGCGCGGCTGTGGGCCAAGGGCGCAGTGGGCACCGAGGCCCTGAGGCTGGAGCAAGCTCCACGTGTCTAGGCCTGGAAAGGAGGCGCTCGTGTGGGGAGGAGGTGAGGCCCCGAGGTGGGCAGGGCCCTGCTCAGTCCCAGTGGGGAGTCTCATCCCGGTGAAGGGGTTTGTTTTCTTCAGATTCCCTCCTAACCACGCGGCCTCTCTGATCTTGGTCCTGGTCATCGGAGGCTGAGCTGTCTCTTGTGAGTGTTCTTGTCCCATATGCCTCTAGGTCCTGCATCTGGAGCAGAAGCTTTGGCAGGAGCCAGGGTTGCTGGGAGGCAGGAGGCTAAGGGGGCAGTGACAGGTCTTCTCCAGGGGGCAGAGCGGACACTTTTGTGCCCCGGCGCTGGGCAGCCCTGGCAGGGACTTCCTGTCTCTGGGCCTCAGTTTCCTAGTTTGGGAAACAGGAGAGGAAGGCCTCTCCACCCATATACCCAGGAACTGCCCAGAGGGTTTATCGTGGTCAAAGTCAGTGCTGAAACCCGTGGATCCCCTCCACCCACCCAGTAACCACACAGGGCAGAACCCTGTTACTGGGATGCAGCTGTAACAGCCGGAACACGGTTCCTGCCCATGCTGAGCCACCAACTTAGCGGGAAGACAGCTGACACGATTGTGACCATGTGACACGTTAGGTGATGCTAAGGGCTGGGAGAGAACGGATCAGGTGCCAGGCTTTGGGGGGATGCAGCCATGGGCAAGACCAGACCAAAGCCTCCCGCCTTCTCGACCTGTCCAGCGCACCCAGAGCCTGCCCACTGCTCCCGCTTCCACAGGCCCCACGTGTCCCATCCACCCTCCTCCTGCTGGCCTCAGGCGTCCTCCTCCTCTGGGCCTCCCTGCTCCTGTCCTGCTCACACCCTTCCTGCGGCTCCATCTCACGCAGGTAAGAGCCGAGTCCTCCCCTAGCCCCCCGCCCCGCCCCAGCCACTCGGCCTCACTCTGCTGTTTGGCCATCAAGCACACTGCGGCCCCAGGCCTTTGCGCTGGCTGTTCTCGCGGCCGGGTCCTCCTCCCCCAGGCACCCACTCCTCTCCCCACCCTGCTCTAGTGCGACCTCCTCTGCGAGGCCCTCCCTCACCGCTTCGCTGAAGTTCCCCACGTCCCCTCACCCTGCACACCCAGCTGACCCCTGCTCTTTTCCTTCTCAGCGCTCACCATCTGACTCACTAGCTGGCTTTCTGGTGTATCTTGCCGTGAGCTGTCTCCTTTCCCCTCGAATGTGAGCTTGGCGAGGGCAGGGACATCCCTGGCTCTCCTGGCCTCTGCTGTGGGCCCTGCCCCGGGCCTGGCAGAGCTCAGCTCTCACCCGACAAGGATGATGGAATAGATGGCGAGTGGGTATGATGGGCCCTTTGTGGGGAGAGCAGGTGTCTGCCAAGGAGAGAGCTTGGGCACATGTCAGTCCCAAAGCTTGAGGCGGGGTCTGGGGACAGGGTACCTGAGGATTCCCTGCAAGGACTAGGCAGGAGGAGAACGGTGAAGGGGGGGTGATGGGCACGTGGATGGGGTGAGCAGAGGTGTGAGGGGGAATGGTCTGGGGTTTCAGGGGGACCGTGAGAGCCTGCCGGGGCTGCCAAGGTAAGGCAGACCCCCGTCCAGCGTCAGCACAGCGCAGGGAGGCAGGCAGCCAGGGGGCTTCTGGAGCCAGTGGCTGCAGATGATGGCAGAAGGGTGAGGGGCCCGGTGAGCGCGTCTCCTTCACCGGCTTCCTGCTCTAGTTTCATTCAGTGACTAGGAAAGGGTGGCCGTGGCCCCTGCTGCGTCCTCCGCTCGGGCCCCAGGGCCTTGGCCGAGTCAGCCCCCTCCATTGCCCTGTGGGGTGGGGGCAGTTTTATTCGGGACTGCAGGCAGGGCAGGAGGAAAGGAAGTCTGCACGCACACACACACGTGTACCCAAGACACTCCCGAGCGCTCGATCATACTCGTGGACTGGGCTCCTCCACGGACACTCATTTCCTTGGTGCGGGGAGCCGCAGAGTGGTGCCATTTTTCTCATGGAAGGTCAACGGGTAGAGCCTGTGAGCGCAGGGGGTGACTGGAAAATGGGAAGGTTTTGCTCGGACAGGTCGGAAACTGCCCATCCCACATGTGAAATCATTCAGAAGTTTTTGGGTTTTTTAATTGAAATAAACATTTTAGCGTAGTATCAACCTGTGTCTGCATTGGGGGAGCAATGAGCAGTGAGCTTCAGAGGCTTCTCTGCCCAGGTCGGTGGCTGCAAGCTGCGCCCTGCCCTCCCGTGTTCCACGTCGCTGGGGTCACGGCTTCACCCTCTGCCTCTGGATTCCAGGCCTTTCTCCGCCAGAGAGAGACCCCGGGCAGAGCCTGAGGTGTCCGAGCAGGGGCGCCGCGGAGCGGGTTCAGGTGAACTGTTCGCTCACCAGATGTTCCTCGAGTGCCTGCCACGCCGCGTCGTAGGCAGTGGGGCGCTCGACAGAGGCCAGGCCCCGCTCCCCTGCAGGAGCTGGCGTTCTCGTAGGAGCAGACACCGGAGACTCGCCCACACACACAGAGTTACGTGGAGAGTACAGTGCGGAAAAATAGAGCAGGGAGGGCGCCGAAGAGGACGGGAAGGCGGACATTCGAGCATAGACTTGGGCGGAGACAGAGAGGGAGGGAGGGAGCTCTGTGGAGATGAGTGAGAAGAGAGTTGGTGGGGGCCAGCTGCCAGAACAAAGGCCCTGAATGGGCCACGTCCAGGGTGTGAAGAGGCCGAGGTGGCTGGGCCAGAGGGGGCGAGGGGGCGAGGGGGCCTGTGGAAGGAGAGCCGACCGGCCGATCATGCAAGACCTCATGGGCCACGGGCCAGAGTTTAAAAATGTTGACTTTGCGGTGGAGCAACTGTCTTCCATGCCCACCTCTGCTTCATGACCGTAGCAAGAGGTTTCACCTTTGTGAGCCTCAGTTTCCACATCTGCACAATGGGAGTGAGGTCAGCCACTCCACGGAAGTCCTGGGAGGCAGTGAGCTCAGCATCGGCGTCTGTGCAGGCTCAGGGGCCCCCACGGTGGTGGAGGTGGTGGTGTGAGCCCTGGGGCTGAGCCGTGGTAAACCACGTTTGGTGGCTGGCACTGGCTCTTGGACTGCTTTCTCGCTGCAGACGGACATGCTGAAGGCCTGTGGAATAGGCGAGGGAGGAGCCCTGGGGGGTGGAGGGTGGTGGTAGGGTGGGTCCCCACATTATGCCACCTCCCACCTACCACTGGGGGCCTGGGCAGGTTGGAGGAGGAGGGACCCTCTCCGCCAGGACGGGTCAGGGCAGGAGAGAAAAAGCAGTGTCTGGGTGAACAGAGGAAGGGGATGGAGGGAGGATGGGGCAGAGACCAGGGACAGCCTGGGAGTTGATGATGATAATGACACAGAAGCACAACCACAGGACAGGCGAGTCTCCAACTGCCCGGGTTCAAGTCTTAGGGTTCCCCTCGCTGGGCCTCAGTCTTCCCACCTGTGAATTGGGGATGATGGGCATGCCTATCTCCCGGGTTAGGGGCGAGGGTGGAATGCGGTTAGACACAGAGCAGGCCTGGGCACACACGTGTCTCCAAGGATGTGGCTGCTATCATTCCGAGAACTGGCAGGGCCTGGACTCAGGTTAGACCAGCCTGGTGTCTTGAGTCCACTCTGCTTCCCAAGCTGTGTGTGACCTGGGCCAGTGGGTGCCCTCTCTGTGCTTCCTCTTCCTTGTGTGTAACACAAGGCCCAAGTTGGCCTCTTCCTCCGGGGTCGGGCCTGCAGATTGCGGGTCAAGTGCCTAGCAGAGGTGCCAGCAGGGCTGGTACTGACACGGTGACTGATGTCTCCCGCCCGCCCCCTTGTGTGCACCGGCCCTGGGGCCAGGCCATCGCGCTGGGTTCTCTGTGACTGCTTGCAAGAACTCCTGGAAGCAGGTGCCGTCTCGGTCCTCTTCTAACAGAAGAGGAAACTGAGGCACAGAGCTGCTGGCCCAGGGCCACACAGCGTGCTTCCACCGTGGGCTGGCTCAGCCTCCCAGCAGAGCCGGCCTCCGGGCCCTGGGCTGTCTGACTCCTGAGTTCTGGGCATGCCTGGGAACCCAGCGCCCACTCCTTGACGCCCCGCTGCTCCTGGCCAGGCCCCTCCCTTCACATGTAGCAGCTCCTTTCTCTCCCCTCTGTGGCTCCAGTTAAGTCAGGAGCTTGGGGACTGATGGAGAGGTCAGGGGAGCCAGCGGTGCTCAGAGTTGCCCTGGGGTGGGGCTCCCGCCTGGCCACTATAAACACGGCCGGTTCCTCTGTTTGTCCTGCTCTCTGTGCAGCGCCCAGAGGGAAGGGGTGGCCCCAGGCAAATATCCGGAGGTGTGCCCCTCTCTCCCCATCCTTTGCAGTCACCCGCCTCAGGGGGCGGGGGCTGGGTGGCCTGGGGCCTCGCGGGTGGGCATCCTGGGTTGGCTGCCCCCTCTAACAGGCTGCCTCCTGCCCACCCTGTCTGGATCCTAAGCTCCTCCCTCTCCTGGGTTTAGTGAGGGGTCATGCGGCTAATCCTGTCCTGCAGAGGGCTCCAAGCTGACTTGGGGCCCACAGGCCACGGGCTGGGGGGCAGGGATGGGCTGGCAGAGTGAGAGAGGCCAAGGTGAGGAGTGAGGCTGGGCCTGAGGCCAGACAGGGGCAAATCTGGGCAGACAGGAGGCATTGGGACCAGGGGTGAGGTGAGGGGGGCGCACGTCTGGGCAGATGGGGGAGAGTCGGGATGTAGGGATGAGGAGAGGAGCTGGGCTGCAAGGGAGGCGAAGGCAGAGAAGCCTGGAGGGAGAACGGGGTCGGTCAGGGTCCCCGAGGCCTGGGAGGGTGGAATGGACAGTGTTCTGGGTTCTGGAATGGGGGAGCCGCACTGAAGGGGCTCCTGGCTTGGTGGGGGTAGAGAAGGGGCTGGGGCAGAGGGCCCCCCGACCCTGGCCAGGTCTGTTCCCCAGGCAGAGCCGAGGCTCTGGCCACCTGCTGGCCAGGAGGCCCAGGCCAGTTGAGACAGGTTGGCTGCTTGGGTCCCCACCCGCCTCCCACTGGGCTCCCGCCGCCAAACCGGTTCTCCTGGATGGCTGCCCACCCACGGTCCCACCTCTGAGCTGGGGATGGTGGCCTCTCCGCCCTCACGCCTTGCTCCCGCGGGAAAGGAGCCAGGAGGATGACTAGGGGCTACTGGGGCCTCATCACGGATCCTCTTATGGGTGTCCTCTCCGGGTCACGAGACTCACTGCGCTGGGGCCAACCCCGCGCCGGGCACCATGCCAGGTGCTGAGGAGCCAGCCTGAGCCAGATAGAAATCCCCACTCAGGGCACTTACCCTTGCCTTTCGGGTCTCAGTTCACAGGAGCCCTTTTTTGGGAAGCCTCCGTATCCCTACCCTGCCATCCCTGCAGGCTGGGTCTGGCACCCTGTGACCCCAGCCCCAACCACCCTGGGCCTTCAGAGGCTGTCTGGGTCACCACTGTGTCCCTCACACTGACCAGCACAAGGCTGGGCACAAAGGAGTGAGTTGCTGATGGCTGGATGGAAGAGTAAGCAAAGCATGTTTTCTTCCCACTTTACAGATGAGTAACCCAAAGCCCCAAGAGGAGACATCACCCACCCAAGGGCACTTCTAGCACAGCCAGCAAAGCAGGTCTGTGGGGCTCCAGGGGCGTGCGTGTGGGGCCGGGGTCAGGGGCTGCACCTGGGCCCCAGGGGCGTGCGTGTGGGGCCGGGGTCAGGGGCTGCACCTGGGCTCCAGGGGCATGCGTGTGGGGCCGGGGTCGGGGGGCTGCACCTGGGCTCCAGGGGCATGCATGTGGGGCCGGGGTCAGGGGGCTGCACCTGGGCCCCAGGGGTGTGCGTGTGGGGCCGGGGTCAGGGGCTGCACTTGGGCTCCAGGGGCATGCATGTGGGGCCGGGGTTGGGGAGCTGCACCTGGGCTCCTGACACAGCTGGGAGTCATCCTCGGCATCAGAAGAGCAAGCGCTGACTGGGCCCTCCCTCCGTGCCCGCACCGAGCCCTGATCGTTAGCTCATTAATTCTCCTGGCAGCCGGCCCGCAGGGGTCAAGCCAAGGCACAGACAGGCCAAGTCACTTGCCCAGGGTTGCACAGCAGGCAGCAGAGAGAGATTTGCACTCTGGCCATCTGGTTTCCCTGCTCTTCATGTCTCTGGCCCCCGCTGTGGGACACCACCATTCCGCATGTCCCCTTCAGCCCCTTCGGTTTTTAAGTTCAGCTTTCATAGGTTCAGGAAGACCCCCTGGAGAAGGGCATGGGTACCCACTCCAGTATTCTTGCCTGGAGAGTTCCATGGACAGAGGAGCCTGGCGGGCTACAGTCGATAGGAGTCACAAAGAGTTGGACTGAGCGACTTACTTTCATTGAGCATTTACCGCTGCTTTGCCAGTACTGTTTTGAGTGCCGGCCTGGAAATCACAGGCCCGAAAGACAGGGGCAGTTTAGTCTTTTAGGATCCTTCATGAAGTGGGTCTTGCACCACTCTGTGAGCAACTTGCCTCCTCCAAGCCTCAGTCTCCTCACCTGTAAAGTGGGAGTATATTAGTGAGGCTGCCTAGGGGTCACGCGTCGGACAGGGGCTTGGTAACCATGTGTTGAACAAGTAACCAGAGGTACGTGCTGTTTCTAGCCCACAGTCCAGGCTGAGAAAGCAGGCACAGAGGTGGCCGCCGCTAGGCACGGGTCACAGAGCACATCCTGTGTGTTGGGCGGGGGCTGGGACAGGTGGCAGCACACCGGGAAACGGGGCAGATGAGACTGGGCCCATGGCACCAGGAGTCGCGATGGGGGTTGCAAACGCTGAACTGTAAACACAAGACTGGCTGTGTGTGTGAGTCGCTCAGTCGAGTTCGATTCTTTGTGTCCCCATGGACTGTAGCTGGCCAGGCTCCTCTGTCCATGGGATTCTCCAGGCAGGTACACTGGGGCAGGTGGCCGTTCCCTTCTCCAGGGCATCTGCCTGACCCAGGGATCGAACCCAAGTCTCCTGCATTACAGGCAGATTCTCTACCGTCTGAGACGCCAGGGAAGCCCAAACGTAAGACTGAGCAGCATAGTTTCCAGAAGTTAGACATGCTGTGAGACGGGGTGGAAGGACAGGGGCCCTGGGGTATATGTTCAGGAGAGGGGCCACCAGTGCCTGCCACCTGAAGCGGGCGGGAGTCAGGCGCCAGCCCCACAGAGGGAACCGCCGCGGTGGAGGCCCTGAGGTCAGAAGCCACTGTGAGCCAGAGGAGGAGCTGAGAGCAGAGGAGCCCACGGGGAGTGCTCGCCTTTCTACCTGAGTGGGCCTGACTCGGGTGCTCACAGGGTCCCTCAGGCTGCAGGTGGGGTGCAGGCTGTGGGAAGGGTGGGGGTGTGGGGAGACGGGAGGAACGGAGGTTGGAGGAGAAGCAGCAGGTCCTGGCGAGCTGCGCCCTTCCGCAGGCTGCCGGCCGGAGCCCCGCTCTGCACTCTCCACGCGGAGAGCCTGGCGCCATGTTCGGGAAGAAGAAGAAGCGGGTCGAGATCTCTGCGCCGTCTAACTTCGAGCACCGCGTGCACACGGGCTTCGACCAGCATGAGCAGAGGTTCACGGGGCTGCCCCGCCAATGGCAGAGCCTGATCGAGGAGTCGGCCCGCCGGCCCAAGCCCCTCATCGACCCCGCCTGCATCACCTCCATCCAGCCTGGGGCCCCCAAGGTACGCTGGCGCCTGCCGCTGCCTCTCCTGACCTGCGCCGGCCCCCGTGGGGTAACCCCAGCCCTCAGCCCAACACTGGACCCGCCCTTGCTGCCCGCCAAACAGGCGCACCCCAACCACACCCCCCATCCTCACCTGTCACTCACCCATCCGCCACTGATCCCTCACCAGGCACCAGCGCCAACCCACCTTCCCTCCTGAGAAGCCCCTGCTGACCTTGACCCTCTGACGATCCCCCACACCAGCCCCAACTCATTTGTCTGTCCTGAGCCCTGTGCTTCTGTCCCCAGGACCACAGACTCATCCTGGGTCTTGACAGGCCTCCCATTGCAGGCAGAGGGACAGACCGGTTCCCACATGGTGACCGCCCCAGTGGTCAGAGCTGGGTCAGGAGAGGCCCCAGGGGCCGTCTGACCCATCCCCGGGGTCCAGGCCAGCTTCCTGGAGTCAGGGTCACCTGAGCTGAGCCCTGAGGGCAGAGGACAGGAGGTGTCATTCAGGCAGATAGATGGTGGAGAGCCAGGGCTTGTAGTGGAGGAAACAGCCCTCAGGAAGCGCGGAGGGTGGGGGGTGGTTTCAGTTTTTTCCCTGCCATCTTAAGCAAACTGTGCCAAGCTGGTATTTGAATCAAGGTCCGTTTCCAAGGCCCGTGCTCTTAACCCCATTCCTGTCTCCACGGTCTTGGCTCCCCGGGCGTGGCCTGTGGTGAGGCTGGTCTGGGGGCAGGGGGTGTGGCCCCCATAGCCTGCAAAGCCGGCCTGGAGCACAGACTTTACCCAGAGGGCAGTGTAAACCAGGAAGGGCAGCCTGGGTTGTTCCGAGGGGTGGGGGTGGGGGTGGAAGGGCTGGTTAGCAGGCCCGGGGCTGACTCATCCTCCGCTGGTGCCCTGGATGCCATGCCCAGCCCAGCCTGGCGGGAGGAGCCCCAGGCAGACCTCTCCTCCAGGGTCTCCCACTGAGGTGTTTGTGCGCCCCAGGCAGGGGTCTTGGATACTTTGAATTCTTTGCCACTGCCTAGAAAAGCAAGACTTTACATCCAAGTCTGTTTCTGCCTTCTGATGAATCAGCTGGGGCCACTGGAGGGGCGCTGGCCCCACCCAGCCCACCTCCCCCTGCCGGGCCCTGTGGCTGCATGCCTGCTGGTTATGCCCTCATTCAGGCACTTCCTAAAAAATCCTCCCCGGCCCCCAGGGATTCCTGACCTCTTACTCCAGCACCAGAGCCTGAGCAGGCGTCTCCCTCATCTCACTGGGCCCCGGGGGTGAGGCCAGGCTGCCCTGCTAACAGCCAGGGTCCAGGAGGGGCAGGGGCAGGGGCCGCCCACAGGGCACAGTGGCCTGTCGGTGCGCTTTGCGGGGCTCGAGTTTTCTGCACAGTTGAGGCAGTGCTGGCCTCAGGATGTCTGGCAGCCCGTGGCCCTGCCCACCAGTGACTGACGCACAGGCCTGGGGCCTGTGCTCTGCGCTGGCAGCCCCTTCCCAGCCTGCCCGCCTCACTCGCTCACTCATGGGCTCAGCCTCCTGCAGACCAGCCACTGTTGTAGGCTTTAGATGCAGCCAGGGGCCACCCTCACGAACACTGCACGTGGGGAGCAGGCCACAGACAGCTGTGCGCCTGCTTCATGTCCGCTGCTTCCAAGTGCTCTGAGAAAAGGAAAGCAAGAGAGCGGAATAGGGAGGGTTCGAGGCTGGCGTTTTAGACCACAGGAAGTCAGGGAGAGCCAGCAGCCGAGATCTGAAGGGGGCGCACTGAGGAGGGGAGCCCCGGGCAGACGAGGGGCAAAGGACTCCAGGCAGGATGAGCAGCCAGTGCCTGAGGCTGCAGTATGTCTGGTGTGTTTGAGGAGCAGTTAAGAGGCCCCGAGTGCCTGGAGCTGGTGGGTGGTGGCCCCTGGGGGGAGCCCTGGAGGCAGTGAGCTGGATCAGGATGGTGCAGGCAGGCAGGGTGCACCTGGGACCGGCCCTCGGGCACTCCTGCCCTCTGCTCCGGGCCCAGACCTTTCTCACTTCAACTTCACCCCACCCTCAGCCTCCACAGGAACAGAGGGCGTGTTCAGGGCTCACAGCCCTGCCAGGCTGCAGGGAAGGAGGTGCCAAGCTGGGCCCTGGCCCCCGCATCCTGTAATTTGCAGCTTTCCAGGGCTTGTTATGGGCTGGTGTGGCCTCTGCCCTCCTTCCCCTGCACCCCGTAGGGCAGGGACCCCCTCCCCCGCAAGCCTAGAGAACAAGGAAGAGGCGGGGGGTGCTTCTCCAAGGGGCATCCTGAGAACCGATGCTCCCAGCCCGGGGGCAACAGCCCTCCTGCCAGGCTCGGTGCTGGGGGCGGGGCTGGGGGCCTCCCCGGGCCGCCCCGCCCTCCCGGCCCCACCGTCCCCCGTGGCATTTCTTCATCCTGTCTCTGTCTTGTCTCTGTGTGTTGTGTTGTCCTGTCCGCCTGTGTTGGATGCACGTCCTGTGTCCCCCTCCTCTGTGCCCGGCCCCCACCCTGCCATTGCCCTGGACCCCAGACCATCGTGCGGGGCAGCAAAGGCGCCAAGGATGGGGCCCTCACGCTGCTGCTCGACGAGTTCGAGAACATGTCGGTGACGCGCTCCAACTCCCTGCGGAGAGACAGCCCGCCGCCACCTGCCCGTGCCCGCCAGGAAAACGGGATGCCCGCGGAGCAGGCCGCTACGGCCAGAGGGGCCCCAGAGAAGGCGGGCAGCCAAGGCCGGGGAGCCGGTCATGGCGAGGCGGGTGGCAGCAGTGGAGACAGGCGGCGGGCGGGGCCGGACAAGAGGCCCAAGTCTTCCAGGGAGGGCTCGGGAGGTCCCCAGGAGTCCTCCCGGGACAAGCGTCCCCTCTCTGGGCCTGACGTCGGCACCCCCCACCAACCCGCCAGTCTAGCCAGCGGGGCGAAAGTGGCGGCTGGCCGGCCCTTTAACACGTACCCGCGGGCCGACACGGACCACCCGTCCCGGGGCACCCAGGTAACCATTCCCCCACCCCAGGACCCCTGACTGTCACCTTGCCCACCCTGTTCCCACCCCCCAACTCCAGCCTGCCCCAGCCCACTGTCCATCTCCATCTTGACCACCATTGTCTGTCCCGCAGCCGGGGTCCCTGTCCCCCAGCCCCTCCTCTGACAGCCACCTCTCTTTTCTGTTGCAGGCGGAGCCTCACAACATGGCCCCCAACGGGCCATCGGTGGGGGGCCTGGCCATCCCCCAGTCCTCCTCCTCCCGGCCCCCTGCCCGAGCCCATGGCGCCCCCAGCCCTGGAGTGCTGGGCCCCCACGCCTCTGAGCCCCAGCTGGCCCCCCCAGCCCGCACCCTCACCGCCCCCGCAGGGCCCCCTGCCCCCGGGCCCCCCGGCCCCCGCTCACCGCAGCGGGAGCCCCAGCGAGTGTCCCACGAGCAGTTCCGGGCTGCCCTGCAGCTGGTGGTGGACCCCGGCGACCCCCGCTCCTACCTGGACAACTTCATCAAGATTGGCGAGGGCTCCACCGGCATCGTGTGCATCGCGACTGTGCGCAGCTCTGGCAGGCTGGTGGCCGTCAAGAAGATGGACCTGCGCAAGCAGCAGCGGCGGGAGCTGCTCTTCAACGAGGTGGGCCTGCCACCCCGTCCCCATAGGGCCCCCCTGCCCCCCCGTGCTCCTCCTGGGCCCCCCTGCCCCCCCGTGCTCCTCCTGGGCCCCTGCCCCCCCGTGCTCCTCCTGGGCCCCCCTGCCCCCCCGTGCTCCTCCTGGGCCCCCCTGCCCCCCCGTGCTCCTCCTGGGCCCCCCTGCCCCCCCGTGCTCCTCCTGGGCCCCCTGCCCCCCCGTGCTCCTCCTGGGCCCCCGTGCTCCTCCTGGGCCCCCCTGCCCCCCCCCGTGCTCCTCCTGGGCCCCCTGCCCCCCCGTGCTCCTCCTGGGCCCCCCTGCCCCCCCGTGCTCCTCCTGGGCCCCCTGCCCCCCGTGCTCCTCCTGGGCCCCCTGCCCCCCCGTGCTCCTCCTGGGCCCCCCTGCCCCCCCCGTGCTCCTCCTGGGCCCCCCTGCCCCCCCGTGCTCCTCCTGGGCCCCCTGCCCCCCGTGCTCCTCCTGGGCCCCCCTGCCCCCCGTGCTCCTCCTGGGCCCCCCTGCCCCCCCCCGTGCTCCTCCTGGGCCCCCTGCCCCCCATGCTCCTCCTGGGCCCCCCTGCCCCCCCGTGCTCCTCCTGGGCCCCCCTGCTTCCCCCAGAACCCCCCCACTCTCCCACCTGCCCCACTCCCCCCAGAGCCCCCCCACCCTCCACCTGCCCCACTCCCCCCAGGGCTCCCCCACCCCTCCACCTGCCCCACTCCCCCCAGGGCTCCCCCACCCCCCACCTGCCCCACTCCCCCCAGGGCTCCCCCACCCCCCCACCTGCCCCACTCCCCCCAGGGCCCCCCCCAACTACCCCACGCCCCCTGGGACCCCCCTGCCCCCGGCTCCTCCCAGGGCCCCCGGCTCCTCTCAGGGCCCGCTGTTTCCCCCAGGGCTCCTGTACCTGCCCCCATTCCTCCCGGGGCTCCCCGCCTCCCCACCTGCCCCCCGCAGCTGCCCCACTCCTCCCGGGGCTCCCCGCCTCCCCCCCTGCCCCCCCGCCGCTGCCCCACTCCTCCCGGGGCTCCCCGCCTCCCCACCTGCCCCCCGCAGCTGCCCCACTCCTCCCGGGGCTCCCCGCCTCCCCACCTGCCCCCCGCACCTGCCCCCACTCCTCCCGGGGCTCCCCGCCTCCCTACCTGCCCCCCGCAGCTGCCCCACTCCTCCCGGGGCTCCCCGCCTCCCCACCTGCCCCCCGCACCTGCCCCCACTCCTCCCGGGGCTCCCCGCCTCCCCACCTGCCCCCCGCCGCTGCCCCACTCCTCCCGGGGCTCCCCTACCCCACAGTTTGGAGGGCATGCAGGGCTGAGAACCAGGAGAGGTCCTGTGGGGCTGGGGTTTGCCAGGCGTGAGTTCCGAGCCCAGCTCCTGTCCCCACTCCTTGCGCCTCCCCAGGCTGTGTCCTCTGTCCCCATGATACCCACTGCCATGCCGTCCTGTCCTGGCCAGGCCCCACTGACTCTCTATGTGCCTTCCAGGCCCCTCACCACCAGGTCCAATACTGGCCCCACACTGTTGACCCCACACCTGCCTTTCCTGGTTCCCCATCTCAGAGAGGCCCCACCACCCCTTGTCCCCAGGCTGGGGCCCTGAACCTCCCCATTCCCACTCCAGCCCCTCAGGCCTGAGCCTGTCGCCCTTCCCCCAATGCAGCACACGGTGAGCGTCATGTCCCCACCTCCAGGCTTTGCCTCGATAGGCCTTCCTGCCCCTGGAATCTAACCCCCAGCCCCGCCTTGTGTCTGAGCTGCCTGCTTGTCCTTCTGGTCTCAGCCCTGTGCTCAGTGCTCTCGTCCCAGCGCCCTCTCCCAGTGCCAGCCTGGCCATCAGGGCTGCTCGCAGACCCACTCAGGGCTGCTCGCAGACCCACTCAGGGCTGGCCAGAGGCCAGCGTCAGCAGTGTGAGGTGTGCATGGGGTGGGAGCACCCCGGAATAGAACACAGATATCAGGCCCTCGCTGCCTCTGGGCCTCTTGGCTTCAGCCGTGGGAGGACAGTCCCTGGACTGGACCCCGAGGAGCAAGAGTGGCAGGTGGAACTGGACCTGCAGTTTGGCAGGGCACCCCCCCAGGCCAAGAGGGCGGGCTCTGGCGGCAGGGACTGCTGGTCCTCCCCGCACTGTGCCAACCCCGCCTCCCGCAAGCAGGTGGTGATCATGAGGGACTACCAGCATGAGAACGTGGTGGAGATGTACAACAGCTACCTGGTCGGGGACGAGCTCTGGGTGGTGATGGAGTTCCTGGAGGGAGGTGCCCTCACCGACATCGTCACGCACACCAGGTACAGCCGGGCAGCTGGACGCTGCTGGGTCCCCAGAGTGTCCCCAGACCTCGCCCATATCAGGACTGCTCCCCTCTAGACCCCTTGGGGTGGGGCCACGTCTCAGAACCAACACACTGTCCCCATCACTCCTCCAGGGTGGGGCCGTGTCCCCATCAGACCCCAGGATGGGGCCCTTGTCTTCCCCACTCACTCCGCGCCCCCCCACCTGCCCTGCCCTCCCAGGATGAACGAGGAGCAGATCGCTGCTGTGTGCCTGGCCGTGCTGCAGGCCCTGTCCGTGCTCCACGCCCAGGGAGTCATCCACCGGGACATCAAGAGTGACTCCATCCTGCTGACCCACGACGGCAGGGTGAGCAGTGGTGGGGTGGCTTGGCCTCCCCTGGCCTCTGCCCAGCTCTCGCCCTGTGGGTGGGGTGGGCCCAGCGCCCAGTTCAGTCCCTTGAGGAGCAGTACGTGTATTCCTTCCTCGTGCATCAGTCCAGAGTCAGGGGTCCAGGTGAGTGGGGGGCTCTGCCATCATCAGCCCCAGCTGCTGAGAGCTGGAGTCTAGCCCCGGACCCAGAGTGGGGAGATTGCATCCAGGTGGCCAGCCACAGCTCTCGGCCATGTGGCAGCCTGCCCCTGGCCTGGTGTCCAGGACTGGGCTGTGGACTCCCGGTCCTGTCTTCTGGACTGAAGCTCCAAGCTTGCAGTCCATGGATAAGCCTCCTGGTCCCAGAACCTGCATTCGTATTCCAAGAGCGGATGTGATTTTTCAGGGGGAGGGGGCCCTTGACTTTCACCAGATTCTGGTTGGTGATCTGCCTGCCCTCCCCCAGGAAAGTTAAGCCAGTTCACAGAGGCGGGGGATTGGGGGAAGGCTTTGCTTCCCAGGGAGTCTCGGTTGGGGTCATGGACACCTGAAGATTCTACAGACGTGTTTGGGGCACACGGGTGAGCACAGAACTGTATGTGCAGTGTGTGAACGTGCTCTCTGGAGGGTCCACTGACATCCTCGGGAGTCTCAGTAGGGCCCATAGTTCCCAAGAAGGTGTAAATCCTTGGTTCTGAGGAGTTGGTTGTTGCAGAGGGACAGGCAGCATCCATCTCACCCCCTGCCAACTAAAGACATGCCTCCTGCCGGGAAGCCAGGGCCCCGGGCACGGCCTGGAGAGCCAGCCCGGTCCGAATCCCTGCCCAGCCTCTGGTACTCATGGGACTCGGGCTGCCTCCCCCGGGAGCCCCAGCACAGACCCTGTCAAGGAGGCAGATGGGTGATCTCGGGCAGCTGACACCGCTGAGGGCCCCGGCCAGGAGATGGCAGAGCTCCGCCGAGGTCAGGCTCTAACTTCTGGGCGGCACGTAGAAACCCAGCGTGTCAGAGGCTGAGGGATTAAACAGGCGACTGCCTCTGCTCACTCTGCCCCGCCGGCATCTCTGACCCCCACTTCTGCGCCCTGCTCCAGGTGAAGCTGTCAGACTTCGGGTTCTGCGCCCAGGTGAGCAAGGAGGTGCCTCGGAGGAAGTCCCTAGTCGGCACACCCTACTGGATGGCCCCAGAGCTCATCTCCCGCCTGCCCTATGGGCCAGAGGTGAGCCAGAGGCAGCCAGTCGCCCTGCTGTCAGCACTGGCTTACACCGTTGCAGTCCAGAGTGTTGGGGTGAGGGGCTTGGTTGCCAGGGACAGTTTGGGGGGAGAAGTAGGCTTGCCTGCGTGCACTCCTCATTGGCTGAGTGCTGGTTCGGAGCCAGTGCTTGGCAACGGGAACAGGAGGTTGGGCAGGAGCAGTCCTTGACCCTGTCTGCCAGCCTGGGGCGGAGGCTTCAAACTGGCTGATGTGCTCTGAAGATGCTCTTGCAAGCATTTTTTTAAAAAAGAGCTCTCACGTGAGTCTGAATTTGGTGGAAAGCCAAGTGATCTGGGCACAAGGAGGCCGCGTTCCCTTATGGCAACAGTCAGGTGCCGAGGAGCAGGGGAACCCTAGTGGTCTTGGTCACAGCCCCAACCCGTCTGTGTTGCCTACACTGACCTGCTTCACTCCCTGCCATTCCCTGCCTGGCCCTGAGGTCTTCCAGCTGTGGCCTGTGGCTCTGAGGACAGTCAGTCAATAAGACTTGACCCAGTGCCTGGCCAGGGTGCCCGTGGAAGCATTGCTTGGGGAACTGCAGGCAGGAGTGGGGTCACATTGGGAGGGGAGGCTGGTAGGAGATTCTGAGGGACCATCTCCACCAGGACTGCCTGTGACAAACCCTTCTCAAGAAGGATTTAGCAAAGTGGAAAACTGGTCCCTACGACTGTAAAGTTCGGCGGGGGCGCAGGCTTCATGCCCAGCTGTGTGCAGTATCCCTCCCGGCTCTGATTTTCCCCGTGTAGCCCTCACTCAGGCAGTGCTGCCCCCATCAGAGCAGAAATGAGGACTGTTTTCCTGACTATCTTGTTGCAAGTCTCAGGGTCGACTGTGACTGGCTCAGCTTGGGTCACACGTCCGTTCCTGAACCAATGACTGTTTCTGCACTCTGCAGATTAAGACAGCTTGGGCATGCAGCATGGACTGAAGTAGCGAGGAGGGGGTTCTCCAGAGGAGTCCAGGGGCAGGGGGAGGGGGTAGCAAAAAGAAGGGGATGGATGCAGGGTTTCCTGGGAGAGGAGTGCATAGAGTCTGGCAGGCTGGGTATCAGTGTTCAGGGCCCAAAAACTCCAGAGTGAAGAGGCAAAGATGGAAGCAGGGCCACCTGCCTGTGGGTGCCCCCCGAGCGCTGGCCGCACCCGCACGGCTCAGCCCTGCTGCCCTGCCCCCACCACAGGTGGACATCTGGTCTCTGGGGGTGATGGTGATCGAGATGGTGGACGGGGAGCCCCCTTACTTCAATGAGCCACCCCTCAAAGCCATGAAGATGATCCGGGACAACCTGCCACCCCGACTGAAGAACCTGCACAAGGTGGGCCCCTCCCGCAGGCGGCGGGCGTGGGGGAGGCCACACATGGGTGGGGGGAGGGCACCGCCCAGCCCAAACCCAAGGAGAGTGCTGGGTGGGGGTGGGGCTCGGGCGCCGATGGCTCTGAGGTGGTGCTTACTGCATGCCGCGCCAAGTCGCCCCCAGGCCTCGAGCGTCCATGTGGACTCTGCATCCTCTGCCCCTCAGAGCTTGCGCTCAGGCTGGCTGGCGAGGTCCAGCAGAGGGACCTTCCTGGTGGGGAAATTGCCTGCTGAAAAAGGGGTGCCTCCAGGGCCCAGCTGTTGCCAGCTCCTGCTGAATCACAAAAGTGGGGCGGTGAGCCCCTGGGGCCAAGCTGTCTGTGCTGAGGGCCTCTCTGCCCCTCCCTGGGGAGTAAATGCCATCGGCCCGTCTGGCAGGAGGAAACTGGGGGCCTGTCGGCAAGCGAGCAGTGGAACTGCTCACCGACCCTCTCGCCCCGCCCGACAGGTGTCACCGTCCCTGAAGGGCTTCCTGGACCGCCTGCTGGTGCGTGACCCAGCCCAGCGGGCCACAGCGGCCGAGCTGCTCAAACACCCGTTCCTGGCCAAAGCGGGCCCACCCGCCAGCATCGTGCCCCTCATGCGTCAGAACCGCACCCGATGAGGCCCGGTGCCACCCCCACCCCTGAACCAAAGAGCCCCCTGGGTCACCCCTGCCTGGCCAGAGGCCAGTGGGGGGCCGGCCCCGCTCCTCCCAGCCCCGGAGACACTCCGTGTGGCGCCGCCCTCCTTGCCGGGGGGTGTGCGGGACCCTACTACTGAGCTCCGGTTTTGATTTTGTGATTTTGAAAGAAACACAGGGACTCATGGGAGCAAGTGAGGCTCCCGAGACCCCCCACCCTCTGGGACAGGCCCGTCCCCGAGGTTTTCCTGTCTCCAGGAAGGGCAGGCGGCCTCCCATCACTGGAAATCCGCTGTGGGGACTGCCAGGGTGGAGACAACACTACGAAAGGTGTGTGTGTGTGTCTGTGTGTGTGCGCGCGTGTGGGTGTGCATGTGGAAGGTCCAGTTCCGGTGTCTTCCAGCCTACAAGTGGGGGTGTCTGAGACCTCACCTGACACGCAGCCCCTCCCCCCGAGCCATTGCAGGGGTCGATCATGAATGTCTGAAGAGTGGCCTTTTCCCTCGCCCCGTACCCCTCTGTGTGGCTGGACCTGGGATCCAGGGGGCAGGGCTTCCCACCCACCCCCAGCCTCTGCAGAACATGACTACTGCACCTGGACAGCCTCCTCTTTTCTAGAAGTCTATTTATATTGTCATTTTATAACACTCTAGCCCCCATCTGGGGACAGACGGTCCTTGGCCCGCGGGGTGGCTCCAGGGACAGAACCACCGCTTGAAGAATCAGGTTCCTGGCCCCTCAGCGCAGCCCCGCCCTCCCCTCCCTCAAGTTAGTTTTACAATTAAAACATTTTCTTGTTTTGTGTGTGTGCAGTGTGTGTGGAGCTTCCCCCCCACCCCAGGTCCAGGCCTGCTGGTGGGGAGAGCTGATGGGGTGGGGCTCTAGGCTTGGGGGGAGGCTTGGCTGACCCCAGGATTCCAGCCCCACTAAGGGCCAGGGCCATGCCTCTGGCAAGGAGGTGGTGGGGAGTGAGTTCCAGCCCAGCAGCCAGTAGCGCCTTCTCATGGGGACCGGATCGACGACCCAGGCCTGGAAAGGCAGCCAGTTTACCAGTCCACATGCCACATGCTTGCAATGTCTGCGATTTGCTGGAAACATAAAGGTTGGGTGGAGTGCATTCAATGGAGAACTGATCCTTGAGAGCTGACGTTAGGAAACTGGTCAGCAGGCAGATGGGCTTTGGGGGGATCGGCTACAACGGAGGGACCCAGGGCTCCCAGCCTCAGAAACACTCCATTGGCTGAGTCCTTCCCTCCAGGCTGAGGCTGGGTCTCAGGAGAAGAGCCGGCTGACAGGTGACACCGCTGCTTCTGCATTCCGGGCAGTGACCGCCCCAGGCTGGGGTGGGCTTTGCGCATGCCCTCTCCAGCACCTGGGAGAGCAAGGAGGGAACCCCCCACCCAGAGCCCTCCAGGCATCAGTGGCACCAGGGACCCCAAGCTGGTGTGTGGTCAGAAAGTGTGGAGAAGACCCAGAGAATCCAGCTTAGTCCTGTCTCCCCCCAGCTGTCAGCACCTGCCCCCTGAGCATCCCTCTCCACAGGCCCTGAGTCCCCCAAGAATCAGGGCTCTGTTTCTGTGACCGCCTGGCTGAACACATGCATGATAGACAGACATAGAGATTTAAAACAGCAGTACAGCCAACTCATACTGCTCTGTATGAGTATGTTTGAGGCCTGGGTGAAATGGATACATTTTCTGTGGGGGGAAAAAAATATATATGCCAAAATTGGTGTGGGGAGAAACAGCACAAGAAAAGACTGAAATACGCCCTCCACACCCACCCATGACAACACACACACACGCAGAGCTTCAAACTTGAGTGCTTTTACAAATGAATTCCACCCGACAGATGGATCAGGTAATTCCCACCAATACAGGTTGTTCCAGAAAATAGAAAAAGAGGATAGCTCCTGGTTCCTTGCGGAAGCTGCTACACCCGTGAGCCAAGAGCCAGCTAAGGCCAGTGGAGAAGATGGCTGTCTCTGACAGTCCTGTGTGATGAGCTCACGCGATGCCCAGAGAGCTCTAGGTTTCAGGACGAGAATCACTTGCCCGTCCATTGCGTGGTGGGGGCAGCTCTGCATGGTTCCATGGAGACCTTCAGTCACCATCACTGCTGTATCAAGAAGGGTCTTGGGTGGTGTGAGGGCATCTCCTCCAGACCTCCCTCCAGGTACCATGCAGAAGCGGTCCCAGGGTATCAGTCAGCCTCTCCAGTTGTTTCCAGTGGGGTCTGGAAGCAGGGAGGGGCAGGGCTTAATCCAGGGGGTTGGTTACCAAGGCACTGGGAAGACTGGAGGAGCCAGAGGAGCCAGCCATGCGGTGGTCAGTTGCTCCATTGTGTCGCTCTTTGTGACCCCATGGACTGTAGCCCGCCAGGCTTCTCTGTCTGTACAAGAATACTGGAGCAGGTTGCCATTGCCTCCTCCAAGGGATCTTCCCCACCCAGAGATCGAACCTGCATCTCCTGCATTGCGGGCAGATTTTTTACCGCTGAGCCAGTGACCCAGCCAGCAGTCATTTAAAGGCGGGAGGCCGCCGCCTCCTGGAGGCTGGAGTAACAGAGTCAGTCAGAACCAGAATGGGTCTGCCGTGGCTGGAACGGGATTGCTTTCCCCACTTCTGCCTTCTGCTCCCATTCCAGTGCCTCCTACCGCCAGGACCTCACTGATGTTCACTGGCAAGGGAGTTCTACGAGTTTTCAGGCTTCCCGCCTCTACAGAGAAGGCAATGGCACCCCACTCCAGTACTCTTGCCTGGAAAATCCCATGGACGGAGGAGTAGGCTGCAGTCCATGGGGTTGCTAAAAATCGGACACGACTGAGCGACTTCACTTTCATGCATTGGAGAAGGAAATGGCAACCCACTCATGTTCTTGCCTGGAGAATCCCAGGGACGGGGGAGCCTGGTGGCAACCCACTCATGTTCTTGCCTGGAGAATCCCAGGGATGGGGGAGCCTGGTGGGCTGCCGTCTATGGGGTCGCAGAGTCAGACACGACTCAAGCGACTTAGCAGCAGCAGCAGCCTCTACAGAACAAGGGACCTCCCTAGTGGTCCAGTGGTTAAGAATCTGCCTGCCAATGCCGTGGACACAGGTTCAATCCCTGGTCTGAGAGGATCCCCCAGGCCATGGAGCAATGAAGCCTGTGTGCCACAACAATCAAAAAAAAAAAAAAAAACAAGGGAGCTCTTAGAAGCGCAAGTGGGGCAGAGCAGCAGCGGACGCGTCCCTCCCGGCCACGTGGCCTGGAGGACTCCCTCTGTCCACATGCTACTGACCAGGCACCGAGTGAACGTTACCTCCGCTGCAGCAGGGGGCGCTCTGGGTGCCGGTCTGAACTGCAGACGCCCAGGAAGGGGAGTCAGGGATGTACTCACCTGTGGATCAGCGGTGTGTTTACACCGACCCAAAATGAGTGATTGAAACAAGTCAGACCGGTGGCTCTCAAAGTGTGCTTCCTGGACCAGCACCATCCTTGGGAACTTGCTGGAAATGCAAATTGCTAGCCCCCACGCCAGGCTGAATCAGAGACTCTGGGTGGCGCCAGCAATCTGTATTGTAACAAGCTTTCCAGGGGACGCGGATGCCCACTCAAGTCTGAGAACCACTGAGATCCACAGTTGCTCTTGGTAAAAAGGCCAAGGAGCGTGGGACGCAGCCCTGCTCAGTCTGCAGGGTCCCAGCCTCCTACCACTTTGCGGCTCCTCCATCCTAGGATCGCGGCCCCTCCCACGTGAATAGGAGGGCACGCCTCTTCCCCGTGGCCTCTTTGGCCTGAGTAAGTCACACGGCCACGCCCAGAAGCAAAGGCTGTTGGGAAATGTAGTCTTTATTCTGGGCGGCTGTGTGTCTAAAACTTCTGTCACTACAAGATCTTGCTGTTCACTAGGTGCGCCAGGCTTCACGCCAGAAAACTCAGAGGCAGACCCAAGTGTACGCAAGAGCAAACGGATGAGGGGCGGGGGGAACAGATAGTTTAATAACAGTGTTGAGGAAATTGGTTCATCTTATCACTTCATGGGAAATAGATGGGGAAACAGTGGAAACAGTGTCAGACTTTATTTTGGGGGGGCTCCAAAATCACTGCAGATGGTGATTGCAGCCATGAAATTAAAAGACGCTTACTCCTTGGAAGAAAAGTTATGACCAACCTAGATAGCATATTGAAAAGCAGAGACATTACTTTGCCAACAAAGGTCCGTCTAGTCAAGGCTATGGTTTTCCAGTGGTCATGTATGGATGTGAGAGTTGGACTGTGAAGAAAGCTGAGCGCCGAAGAATTGATGCTTTTGAACTGTGGTGTTGGAGAAGATTCTTGAGAGTCCCTTGGACTGCAAGGAGACCCAACCAGTCCATTCTAAAGGAGATCAGTCCTGGGTGTTCTTTGGAAGGACTGATGCTAAAGCTGAAACTCCAATACTTTGGCCACCTCATGCGAAGAGTTGACTCATTGGAAAAGACTCTGATGCTGGGAGGGTTTGGGGGCAGGAGGAGAAGGGGACGACAGAGGGTGAGATGGCTGGATGGCATCACCGACTCGGTGGACAAGAGTTTGGGTGAACTCCAGGAGTTGGTGATGGACAGGGAGGCCTGGTGCACTGCAGTCCATGGGGTCGCAAAGAGTTGGACACAGCTGAGCAACTGAGCTGATGGAAAAAAACCTGACTCCTTACCAAATACAACACAAGGGAACCTGAGGTCGGTACTGTGCAGGGCAGTAGCCGCTATTCACATGTGCTTATTTACTTTTAAATTGAAATAAAATTAAATATTTAGTCTCTGTTGCACTACCCACATTTCAGACGTTCAGTTGCTGCTTCTGGCCAGTGGCTGAGAATTACACATTAGAGATGTGAAAACTATTACCTTAGTTTATCGGACAGTGTTTCTCTAGCTGGATTAAACATCACCATGAAAGGTCAACTATAAAGTTGATGGAAGAAAATAATTGATAACCTAGGGGCAGAGAAGGACTTCTGAAAACCCCAAAGGAATAAATTACAAAGGAAAAAATATCAGTTTGATTATGCCAAAATTTATTTTGTTCATGGAAGGACAAAATGGGCAAATGTACTGGGTTTCAGAATGGGAGAAAATATTTGCAAATCCTAACATCTTTACGATATATTTTTTAAACAAGAAAAAGAGCATTCCTTACAGAAAAAAGGGGCATACACGATGGTATAAACAAGCAACGAAGAAAAAAATTCCAAAAAGCAACAAGGATGTGCACAGGTGCTCAAACTCATTAGTAATCAGACAAACACAAATTCCAGGGACTTCCTTGGTGGGCCAGTGGCTAAGACTCCGAGCTCAGAATGCAGGGGGTCCAGGTCAGGGAATTGTTAATATATCCCGCATGCCGCGAGTAACTTTCCATGCTGCAGCAGAAAAAAGAGGCCACTTGCTGCAACTAAAGATCATATGTGCTGTAGTGAAGACAGATCTCAAGCGCTGCAACTGAGACCCAGTGCCGCAAATAATAATAAACATTTACAAAAAAAAAAAAAAGCAAAATTTAACAATGAGCTGTCATTTTAACACTATGAATCTGGTAAAAATTAATGTCTGGCTTAGTCAAATGAAGTGCTGCAAGTACGAATCTCCTAACAATTCCACTCTTGGGTGACTTCCGGAAGAAATTCTCTCTTGGGACCGTGAGGGGGCGTGCCCAAGGATGTTCGCGGCAGCAGTATTTATGTGGGAGCTGAGGGCACAAGGCAAGGTTCCTGCGACATCAGCAGGAGCCAGGGCCCACCTGTGCCCATAGCAAAAAGCCAAGCCAACCAAGTCTGCAAATCAAAAATTGTGTATATAAAATAATCCTGGCTTCCCAGGTGGCTCAGTGGTAACAAACCCGCCTGCCAATGCAGGAGACTTGGGTTTGATCCCTGGGTCAGGAAGATCCCCTGAAGAAGGATATGGCAACTCACTCCAGTATCCCTGCCTGGGAAATTCGACGCACAGAGGAGCCTGGTGGGCTAAAGTTATGGGATCCCAAAAGAGTTGGACACAACTAAACAGCAACATTTTGCAAGACCAAAAAAGAGACTTGTTCGCACAATAGGATGACTCCCATGAGAAGAATGGGGGAAAGGAGGGGCATAGAGGAAGGAATGAAAGAAGAGAGAGGTCTTGGGAGGAATAAAGGCCTTGAAGGCCACAATGAAGGTCTGTTTTGTAAGCAAAGGGCAACCCCCTTTGGTGTGGGTTGGGGTCTGGTTACAGGTATTTAAAATGAGAATTATCCAGGAGATTCTAACATGCAGCCAGGAATGAGAATGGCAGTTTATCTGCCACTGTAAGTCATTGTTGACCTCAAACTTCGTGCCTGCCTCCCGCCACGTCCCACAGGGGAAAGGCCAAGGAATCATTCCACACCTTCCCCCATTTCACAGATGAGGAGACTGAGGTCACATGGCCTACAACGGCCAGGCCTAAAGCCGTGAGTCCCTCATGGGCTTTCTTCTTTAAAAAAAGATTGTTTATTTATTTATGGCTGTGCTGGGTTTTTCTTGCTGCCTTGACTTTTCTCTAGTTGCATTGAACGGGGGCTACTCTCCAGCTGTGGTGTGCAGGCTTCTCATTGTGGTGTCTTCTCTTGCTGCAGAGCACGAGCTCTAGGGCCCACGGGCTTCAGTAGTTGTGGCTGCCGGGCTCTAGGGCACAGGCTCAGTAGTTGTGGCACGTGGGCTTAGTTGCTCCTCGGCATGTGGGATCTTCCCAGACTAGAGATCGAACTGGTCTCCTGCGTTAGCAGCGGATTTTTTTTTTTTTTTTTTTTTTTTTACCACTGAGGCACCAAGGATGCCCTCATTGACTTTCTGAGCCAGGCCTCAGGCTGGGCAGAGAGGCTGCAACAGTGAGCAGGACGTTCTGACTCCGACACCCCAGGGCCAGGCAAATGACATGGGGCAGGGGGAGGAAGTGGCCACACACAGGTCCCTTCGAAGGTCAGTGACTTCTCAGGGCTCCACAGCCTTGCAGAAGTTTGGTCTGATGATGCCAAATGTTCTGATTTTCCTCAAGAAATCCCCATGTTCGTGTGAAAGTCCTTGAATCTCAAAGTAGGTCACTAATTAAAAACATTTAACAGTATCATGTGGGCCAAGCAAAATCGAGGGAATAGTTAGCATTCATCAAAACCTTACGGTGTCCAGCGCTTTGCTGAGTTCCTAGTGTTACCTCATTTAACCCTGTAGAGGCTTGAATAGTGTTCCCCTCTTCCCCCACCAACCCCAAAAAAGAAAAAAACCAGATACGTCCCCATGGAACCTGTAAGTGTGACCTTATTTGGAAAAGGGGACTTTGAGATGTGATTAAGGACCTTGAGGTGAGATCTTCCTGGCTTATCTGGGTGGGCCCTAAAACCAGTGACAAATGTCCTTATAAGAAAAAAAAACAGGGAAATTTGAGACACCCATGAAGGCCTTGTGAAGACAGGCAGAGATTAGAGTCCTACAGCCATGAGTAAAACCACACCAGCAGCCTCCGGAAGCTGAAAGAGGCAGAAAAATCTCCTCCTAAAGCTCCAGAGGGAGCAAGTCCTTGCTGACACCTTGACTTCAGACTCTCTGCTTCCAGAACCATGAGAGAATACGTTTATGCTGTTTCAAGCCACCCCAGTGTGTGGCAATTCATAATGGCAACCCCAGTCCTCCTAGGGCTTTCCCAGTGGCTTAGGCAATAAAGAATCCACCTGCATTAAAGGAGATCCAGGTTTGATCCCTGGGTCAGGAAGATGCCCTGGAGAAGGGCATGGCAACCCACTCCAGTATTCTTGCCTGGAGAATCCCAAGGACAGAGGAGCCAGGTGGGCTATAGTCCTTGGGGTTGCAAAGAGTCAGATACAACTGAGTGACTAACTCTCCAGGCTCACCAACCTTCCTAGCAGCCCTCTGAGGAAGTACCTTCCTTGTCCTGTTTTACAGCTGGGACCCTGTGGAACAGAGACTCCGAGTTACCAGCCTGAGGTCACACAGCAAGAAAGTGGTCAAGGCAGGGTTCAAAGCCATCACCATGCCACAGCCTCCTGAAGACTGAGACTCTCTCCCTTCTGCACCTGAGGGACCACAGGTCTGAGCAGGAAAGGGTCAGCCTCTGTCTTCTGGGGCTGCAGTCAACCAAACTAGGCCAGACCCCCAAAAAGAGACTCCAGAAGAGAGATGGCTGTTCTTGGAAAACGCTGAGAGGTGTTGGGCTGGAGCAGGGGACAAGACAGGGCAGCAAACAGGGTCCTGACCTGTTGCTTGGGGGTTGGGGCCAGCTCACAGCCTTTTCCAGGTTGACCAAAGGTGTCTGCAGAAGTCTGGGGACCACAGGGTTAGACAGAATTAAACTCTCTCTTCCTTTCTTCTCCTCCCCCTCTCTTCTCTACACCTTTATCCCCAACTTTCTATCTCTCTTATTCTGCCATTTAATCGTGTTGAGTATTTGAACAGGTAACAGAAGCCCATGGTTCAAAATATAAAAGATTCCAAAGAGACTAAATTGCAAAGTCAACCTTCCTTCCTCCACATGCCCTGCCCCAGGGTCCCCGTCCCCCAAGGCAGCCACCGAGACAAGTTTCTTGCATCTCCTTCCAGAAATGTATGTGCGTACCTAGAAATACCTACATGCGTTTACTGGCGTATATTTTACCTTGCACAAACGTTCACCAAATGTGCACATCCTTCTAATTGCGACCTAACGGTGTATTCTGGTGGTCGGTCCCAGGTGGGGTACCTAAGCAACCTTGCCCATGGTGATGGCTCAGTAGTATTCCGTGGTGCATATGAACCCTGATTTCACTGGAACAGCCTCTGCTGATGGACGTTCAGGGAGCTTGCGGTGGTTTCCTAAGCAATGCCACAGGAGAGACCTTGCACGTACTTTCTATCTGGCAAATTTATCTTGCCCCCTCCCCTGCCTGCCCCTGGACTCCCACCCGCCCGCTGCCCCCAGGTGATGCCTTCTGGATATCTCTGACCTTCTGGATCCTTCCCTGGATTTGGTCAACTCCATTCCAGTCTCCATAAGCATCTCTGTTGTCTGCCTCTCTGCTTCAGCCTCTCTAGACTTCTCTGCCTTTCTTTCCTTCTGTCTCCATCCTCATCTCTGTCTCTCTTTGTTTTCCTCCTTACCAGCTTCCCTTGTCTTCCTTTTTCTCTCCCTCCATCCCATCTTGTTTCCCTCCTGTTATCTCCCAACTCATCCCGCCTCTCTGTGGCCCCCTACAAGGTGAAGCTGGCCCAACACATGTCCCCACCTCAGAGCCCAGTGGTTTCTCTCTGGGGATGTGGTACCCCTCCCAGCACACCTTTCTCCCACCCTCACGCTTCTCTTGACCTGGCTGGGCTCTCCCATCCTCTGCAGTCCTGGTGGAGAAGCCACCATCTGCTGGTCCAAGCCCTGGTGCCCTGGTGCCCACCCCCACCCTTTCTTTCTCTGTACCAGCAGGATTGGACCCTGGGCCCAACTGGCACTCCTGGGGGTGATACTGGTTTTTCATCAGGAGTCATGGGAAGCTAGACTGAAGCAGGTTGGATGTGGTTCTGGGCTAGACAGAGCCTCGTCCTCCTGTTGGGGACCCAGCCTTCTTGCCCTCCCTGCTCAACAAACAGAGCAACCAGTTTGTGTCAACCCTGAGCTGGGGACAAATAACAAACCCCCACCCAAGGCCCTGCCCTGGTGAGGTTGACATTCTCACCAGGTGACACAGTTCATGACCAGGTGAACATACCCATATACTCATAGGTATTTAAAGACCACACGAAGTTCGAGAAGGAAAGAATGGGCTGTGGTGACAGAGGAGAGCAGGGTCTAGGAAGCTGACCTGGTGGGGGAGCGCCCAAGTGGCTTTATATGAACCAATAGGGACAATCACTGAGACGCTTTGTTAGACAGAATAAAGGAAGAGGGGTGTGTGCCTGAGGAAGAGATGACATTTGAATGGAGAGGAAGGAGGAGGCACGGAGTGGAAGACCTTGTAGGCAGAAGGCGAGGCATATTCAAAGGTCCTGAGGTGGAAGGAAGTTGGCGGCTCAAGGACCAGCAAAAATACAGGACTTACGGTGGGTGAAGAGGAAAGTGTGGACCACCTCACATAGCACCGTGGGGAGGAGATAGACCCATTTTACAGATGAGAAGCTAAGCTTTGGAAAGAAGGCAAGTCCTTTGCCCAAGAACACACAGGGTAAGGGTGAGGACTGCTGAACGCAGGCAGCCTTCCGCTCCTCACCACTAGGACAGTGGTTCTTGGTGAGGGAGCCCAGACCAGCAGCACAGCATTGCCTCTTGGGTCCACCCCAGAACCATCGAATCAGAGACTGGGGGTGGGGGCTTCGCTAGAGGTCCGGTGGGGAAGACTCCACAGTTCCACTGCAGGGATGGGTTCCATCCCTGGTTGGGGAACTAGGATCCCACGTGCCGCAGAGCAGCTGAACGCCACAACCACTGAGCCCACAAACTCCAGCGCCTGCACCACAACTACAGAGCCCTTGTGCCACAACTAAGACCGATGCAGCCAAAAGAAATAATTTTTTTAAAGGAGTGAGACACAAGGAAATGAGAGTGAAGGAAGGCCATGTGACCATGCAGGCAGGGACAGGAGTGATTTGACCACAAGCCAAGGAATGCTGGCACCACTGGGAGCTGGGAGAGGCGAGAAAGGCATCCTTCCTAGCCCCTCTGAGGCGTTGCCACCTGCCAACTTGATTTCAGACTTTTGGCTTCTAGAGCCATTAGAGAATAGATCTGTTTTGTAAGCCACCACACATGTGCTAATATGCTGAGGCAGCCCTAAGAGACGAATCCACCGTGTGATGGGGCAGACGGAGCAGCGGGCTCCAGCTCGACTTCCCACCTGGGGCAGAAGACAGAGCCCACCCAGGCTTCCCCCTGGCCGCTTCTGAGAACTCAGAATCTTATGTGTAGAATTCAGAGATGCCGGGATGTAACGAAAGGGACAGAGACGGGGATGAGGTAAACTGGGACCAACTCAACGACTTAGAAGTGGGGCTGCAAACCAGAATCTGGGGTAGGGGAGAGTCTGGGGAGCCGGGAAGGGTTTCAGGAGAGCAGAGATGACTCACCAGATGGCTGGTGAGAAGGATCAAGATGCAAAAGGAGCTTAGGCCCTAACCTGGGCCACCCTTGCAGGGGATGCAGACTCTGGGGCCAGACAGCAGAGGTTCCAATCCCAGCTCTGCCACTTTCTGGCTGTGTGACCTTGGGTAAGACACTTCACCTCTCTGTGCCTCAGTTTCTTCATCTGTAAAGTTGGTTTAATGATAATCCCTACCTTCCAGGGTGCGTTTGATTTAATAGACATGGAGCACATAGTGCCAGGCACACAGTAACTGCTCCACGATTGCTGTTACTGTTGTTTTTATCATCTCATTCTGTTCCTCAGGTGTTGACATGGTGATGCCTCTCAGATTTGTGTCTCAGCCCTGATACCTGTCTTTGAACTCTGCCTTGTACATCCAGCTGCCCCTGTCCCCAGTATTGCCCCTTTAGATGTCCGGTACTGACATCTGGGGCTTCCCAGGTGGCTCAGTGGTAAAGAATCCTCCTGCCAGTGCAGGACACATGGGTTTGTGTAGCAACCCACTCCAGTATTCTTGCCTGGGAAATCCCAGTGACAGAGAAGCCTGGTGGGCCACAGGCCATAAGGTCGTAATAGAGTTGGACACAACTTGGGGACTAAGCAACAACAATGACTGACATCTGAGATAGAATACTGCTTCCTGCTTCCTCCTCACCGTCAATCCTGTTCTGGCCTCATCTTCCCCTCTCTGCAAACGGTACCACCTTCTTCTGCCCATTGCTCAGCCCTCAAGGCCAATCAAGCCTTTCCTCTCTGTCAAATCAACAAAGATATTCAATCCGTTCTCGACCCAGCAGTCACTCCATGGCGCCATTCTGGTCTTGTCCACCCCCAGCTCCTTCCTTATTGGTTTCCTGCACCCTCTGCCCACACTCAGCTAGAGATTAGTTCATCACTTCCCAGCTGAAACTTTCCCCGCAGTTTCACTGTGAATTTATTACACTTAGATAAATCCTACAGAGCTGTTCCCCACAATGCTCTATCTGATCTCATCTCCCCTGCGCTCCCTCCATTCCAGCCACACTGGCCTCCCTCCTGTTCCCCAAACCCACCACTCCTGGTCCTACCTTAGAGCCTTTACACTTGCTGTTGCCTCCTTTTCAGGTCTTTGCTCAAATGTCACCTCCTCCAAGAAGCCCTCCCTGACCACCTCAGCTAAAACGGGCTTCCTACCCACTCCTTTTCCCTGTCATTACAACCTTTTTCACCATCAGAGCATTTAGTGCTGCTCGTTCATTAGTTACTCATTGAGGGAATTCTCTGGTGGTTCAGTGGTTAGGACCCCGTGCACATTAAGGTGCAGGTTCAATCCCTGGTCAAGAAACTAAGATCCCACGAGCCCAATGACTTGGCCAATAAAAGAAAGAAAGAAAGAAAGAAATTCTTAAATTGCTGAAGTCCATCCCTCCTCCCACAAGGAAGCCGCACAGGGATAGGAATCTGTTCTTCCACCATTATATCACCAACACAGAGGGATTGGACACTGTGGATGTTTAATAAGTATTTGTTGAAAGAATACATCTTGCCTTTTTCACCCAATAGCCTTGTGGCTAGTGGTAAAGAATCTGCCTGCCAATACAGGAGATGCAAGAGACAAGGGTTCAATCACTGCGTCAGGAAGATGCCCTGGAGATGGAAACGGCAACCTACTCCAGTATTCTTGCCTGGGAGATCCCATAGACAGAGGAGCCTGGCAGGATACAGTCCATGGGACTGCAAACAGTCAGACATCATTGAGCAACCAAGGGCGGGGCAGGGAGGTGTGTTGCTATTTCCTGTCTGTATCAGGACTGCCATGTCCTTTTGGCTTTTTTTTACTGGGATATAATTTACATACAAGAAAATACACCCATTAATTTAAAAAAAATTATTATTGTTATTTTTGGCTGAATATAGGATCTTAGTTCCCCAACCAGGGGTTGAACCTTTGCCCCCTGCATTGCAGCATGAAGTTTTAACCACTGGACCACCAGGGAAGTCCCTAAACCCTTTTTTTCTTTCAGTCACACTGGGTCTTTGCTGCTGTGCTCAGGCTTTTCATTGCACTGGCTTCTCTTGTTGCGGAGCAGGATCTCTAGAGCACAGACTCAGTATTTGCGGTGCTTAGGCTTAGTTGCTCCCAGACATGTGGGATCTTCTCAGACCACAGACCAGGGATGTAACCCATGTCCCCTGCACTGGCAAGCGGATTCCTAACCATTGGACCACCAGGGAAGTCACCCCCCCCCCTACACACACCCATTCTAAAGATATAGTTTGGTGAATTTTGGCAGGTGTATACTCCCATATAACTACCACCACAATTAAGATAAAGCTTTTTTCTCACCCCAGAAAGGCCACCCCTCTGCCCTACAGCCCAGGCAACCATCAACCTGCTTTCTTTGATTCTAGATCACTGTTTTGGAGCTTGAGTCCCCACACTGGGACCTTTGCTGATCAGAAGGTGAAGAAAGGAGACACTGGAGATCTAGTGTTGAGAGACACTTGGCTCTGTATGGCTCCTGGATTGCTCAGATTTAAGCAAAAATACTTCTCATAGTATGGAGTGATAGGGTGGGTGTTTCTAAAATTTCAGATTCTGGGGTCTGCAGGGACTGAATTAGACTCCTGGGCGTAAGGTTTGAAAATACACTTTTTTTTTTTTTCTTTTGGCCATACCATGAGGCATGTGGGATCTTAGTTCCCTGACCAGGGATCGAACCCATGCCCCTTGCATTGAAAGTGCCAATCTTAACCACTGGACTGCCAAGGGAAGCCTGAAGATACACATTTAAAGTAAGTTCCCTGGGTGAATCTGGTGAGCCCTAAAGTTTGGGGATCATGTGGTATGAGGATATGGGTGAGACAGAAGGGCATTCTGGGTAGAAAGAACTTTCTGAGCAAAATCCCTGAGGTGGGCGAGAACAGGGACCAGAAATCCAGGGCCTCGAGCGCTGGCAGAGAGCTGGGCTTTTTCCCCTAAGGGCACTGGGGCACCATGGCAGGCTTAAGCGGGGGAGTGACTACCTGTGTTTAACCTTTCATAAGACCCCTTTGACTGTGGCCCGTGTGTGTGTGTGTGTGTGTGTGTGTGTGTGTGTGTGTGTGTGTGTAAGAGAAGGGGCTGAGGCCCCCAGGAGTGAGATAATGTGGACACCATGGCAGGAGGGGGCAAACAGAGGAGGGGTGTTGATCCTCATTCTACAGATTTCCTGCCCTTTTTTTTTTTTTTTGGTCTCTGGCTCTAAGCCACTCCCTGCCCTGGATTCTGACCTGGGGACAGCTCTGACTCCACTAGACAGACACTCTTCCTCTTGACTGTGTCCTTTCCTCCTCCTCCGATGAAGACAGGCCGGCAGCCAGGCATGGGTGTGGGTCTGTGCGCTTGCAGTGGCGGTGGGAGTGTCTCCAGTTATGCGTGGACCACGGGCTCTGCAGGTATTTGGAAACCTCCTGAAGACTTCTGGGTGAGCAGGGATACTGCACATAAGTTAGTTTGTCCCATTCTGTGAGTCCTTCCTCCCCTCAGGTCCCTGGCTAATTCCCAGCTTTCCTAAGATAGGTCAGTTCACCTCTTGCCTCTCAGTTCCCCAGTCAATGGAGGAACTATTACCCGTCCCCACCTTCCAGGGTTGTTGTAAGACTTAATGAGTTAAAGGCAGACACTCAATAAATGTAACTATGTTCTCCCATCTGTTTCTGTGTGAGCCACTGTCTCTGGGGGTAATTTGAATCTGTATCCCTGTGTATCGCATGAAACTCCATGTCCAATTTGCCACATAGCAGCTGTGCAACCTTGGGTGAGTTACTAGACCTCTCTGAGTCTCAGTAACTGAGACTTCTACTCTCAGTTATGGAGACTTCTACAAAAGTAGAAGTCTACAAAATGGATATAACAATAGTACCTATTTCCTATGGAAGATGTGGAGATTAAATTAATTACTCCACCTAAAGAATTTAGAACAATGCCTGGCACACAGGCGTTAATTACACGAGCATCATCATTTGGGTGTGAGCTCCAGTCCATATGTCTGCCTAATGTGTCTGTCAGCATCTTGCGGGAATCTGGGGCGGGAAGCGTATGGGGTTATCTGGGGTGGTGTGGGACCAGGCCTGTGAGGGAGCCCTCTGGTTTTTCATCTGTGAAATGGGGATGACAGCAGCTCCCTACTCAGGCTTGGTGTGCAAGCTGGATGCTGGGGTGTGTGTGGCTGGCGCGCAACTCCATAATCATTCACTATTATCTTTTCTTTACATATAAAATGCCCGTAATAGTAGCACCTACGTTGTTAGGGGATGAAATGAACTTGTAAAAGCTTAGGACAGCATCTAGCAAGCAGAAAGCACTCACTGTAGCGCTTGTTACTGGTAACTTATGTGGGACTGAGCCTGTGCTTACCTGGGCAGGCTGTGGGATGTGGCAAGGGCAGAATGTGGGCGTGGGCATCCGGCCCTTCAGGTTCATCTGCCACCCCACTGCCTCCACACCCCCGACCTCCTGCCCCCGCCATTGCTCCAGCCCTGACCCCAAACTCCCTATGACCTCCCAGGGAGGAGGTTTGGCCAGCCTGCACCGCCTGCCCAACCCCAGGAAGAGATGCAAGGCACCCTTTCTGACACTATCTCAGTGTCTCCCTCGGGTCCCCCATCTCTGTGACTCCCCATCTCTAGCTCAGAGTCTCTCTGGGTCTCTCTCTCTCCCCCACCCCACCCCACTATGCTTCCGGGACAAGAAATTTTAGGTCCCAAGTTTGTGTCCCAGTGAGGGCAGAGGAGGAACAATCAGAGGCGGGACTCCCCTCCCACCCCCACCCCTTACAGCACGCTCAGCTGACGGGGAGGTTGCGGGGGGGGGGGCGGGGGGGGGGAGACAGGGGGCTTCATTAATTAAGCTTACCTCCAGCCACGCGGGATGTTAACGAGGTGGATGGGCCTCATTAGAGAGCCGAGCCCTGGCATTAGCGCCTCGGTCACACCCCTCTCCAGGGCTGATGTCTGGGGAAACTGGAGCAGGAGGCTTGGGAAACCCAGCTGGGCTGGGACCCGGACTTCTGCAGGCTGGGAGAAGGAGGGGCTGGGACCTGGGCTCCCCAGCCCTAGGGAGGAGGGCCTGGGAGCCCGGATCCTTCCCCCAACACACCCCTCTACTTAAAAGCCAGTCGAGGCGCTCCGCCCTCTCCCGCCCCGGGTTCACCCCGAACCCTGCGGAAGAGCCGGGACAGTCACCCAGACCCGAGCGATGGAGAAGGTGCGGGAAGGACCGGAGCTCGGCAGCGGGATGGAGGAGCCCGCGAGCCCCCAGGAGCCAGCGTCGCCGCCCCCGCCTCCGTCGCCGCCTTCGCCCGCGGCCCCTGAGACCCCCGGGCTCCCTGCGCCCGAGTCGCCAACCGAGGCCCACGCGCGGCAGCTGCTGCTGCAAGAGTGGGCGCCGCCGAGAGGGAGCCTGGAGCTGCCCCCTCGCCTCACCTGGAAGCTGCTCTTCCTGCGGCGGCCGCTCTACCGCAACCTACTGCGCTCGCCCAACCCCGAAGGTGCGGGGCGATGGTCTGCGCGAAGCTGGAGCAGCCCGGAGGCCGCCACGCCTCCGTCTCCTTCCCGCGGGCTCGCTCACCTAGACCGTCGGTCTCGTCTTCTCTTTGCTTTCTTGTCTCTCTTACTCTGCTCTCGGTCTCTGTCTCTTGATGTCTCCCTCTGTGTTTTTATTTCTCTGCGTCCTTCTCTGGGGCTTTCCCCCCCCCCCCCCCCACAGTGGCACAGCGGTAAATAATCCACCTGCACTGTAGGAGATGCAGGAGACGCAGGTTCGATCCCTGGGTAGGGGAGATCCCCTGGAGGAGGGCATGGCAACCCACTCCAGTATTCTTGCCTGAAGAATCCCATGGACAGAGGAGCCTAGTGGGCTCCAATCCATGGGGTCGCAAAGAATCTGACACGCCTGAGCGACCGAGCAGCCGTGCATTCTAGCACTTCCTTCTCGGTCCCTTTTTCTCTCAGCGTGTCTTTGTCTCACTTGCATCTCTGTCTCTTTCTACATCTTGTGTCTCTATCTCTCACAGGGTCTGTCTCACCCTGTATCTCTCCGACCCTCCTCCCATGTTACCGTTCCGTCGCTCAGTCATTCCAACTCTTTGCGACCCCGTGGACTGCAGCACGCCAGGCTTCCCTGTCCTTCACTATCTCCTGGAGCTATCTCCCTCCTCCCATGTTCTCTCTCTTTTTCCTGGTTCCTCTCTCTCTTTCTCCCTCTGTTCCTCCCCTCTCGCCACAACGCCCTCCCCCTCCGAGCACTGGCCCTCTGACCCCAGGACATTCTCAGGGCTCTCCCTGGGCCCTGACTCACTCCCCGCTGCCTGGCTGGGCTGGTCTGGCAGGCGGGGCATTGATTCCCGTCCTTCCAGCCGAGTCCAGCGGGCAGGGAGTGGGGAGACTGCAGAAAGGAGGGCAGCTTCAGCACGCCTGAGGCTCCGCTTCCCTGCGCGTTTCAGGCATCAACATTTATGAGCCAGCGCCCCCTACCGGTCCCACCCAGCAACCCCTGGAGGCTCTGGGTAAGCGCCCGGAGGCTAGCCCCATGCTGCGGAAGGGGTGGCCCTGGAGAAGCGGCAAGTTCTAATCTGTTGCTCCTCCACCCGCCAGGCAATTTCCGCGGCTGGCACATCAGGACTGAGAAACTCCAGCAGAACCTCAGGTGAGTGGCCAGGACACACGTGGCCTGCGTTTGATTCCCTCTTCTGGCCTCCCTCGCTGTGGGACCTGGAAAAGCTCTGTTTACCTCTCTGGGCCCTTGTCTCCGGCTCTGTAAACAGGATGAGTCCTAAGAGCATGCCCGTAAAACACACGGCATAGGGTCTGGCCAGTTTGCTCATAGTAGGTGTTCCATGCCGTGCTTAGTCACTCAGTTCGCGTCCAACTCTTTGCGACCCCATGGACGGTAGCCCACCAGGCTCCTCTGTTCATGGAATGCTCCAGGCAGGAATACTGGAGTGGGTTGCCATTCCCTTCTCCAGGGGATCTTCCCGACCGAGGGATCCAGCCCGGGTCTCCGGCACTGCCGGCGGATTCTTTACCGCTTGAACCGCCAGGGAAGCCTAGCAGTTAATACTGTTCCTATACTCAGCCTCTTTCTGTGGGAATGGGAGAGTCACCTAGGCCACCAGCTGTCTGCCTTTAAACCAGGCCCCCTTTCTGCATTGTGGGTGGGATGCCGCAACTCAGGGGCTCCGAGTCACAGGCACTTGGGTTCAGCTCGCCACTTCTTTGCTGCTCGATCTTGATAAGTCACTTCCCTGCGTGCACCGCGGTTTCCCCATCTGCAGCACAGGGTTCAGGATGCATCACCCTCAGAGAAGCTCATAGGAGCCGAGACTGTGAGGTGCTGTGTGGCTGATCAGCCCCCATAGGCCAGCGCCCTTGACGTCTTTAGGAGGGTGCAACGATCAGGGTGTTCCACTTCTGGGGGCCCGGTTGACCTGGGAGAATGCCAGCAGATGGCAGCCCTCCCCCGTGCCCTCTCTCACAGCTGGACGGTGAAGCAGCAGTGCGTGGACCTTCTGGCCGAAGGCTTGTGGGAGGAGCTACTGGACGATGAGCAGCCGCGTATCACGGTCATGGACTGGTACGTGCCTCCGCCCCTCCCACCTGCCCAGCCAGGTGGCCCACGTGGGCTCCCCAAAGCGCATGCCTCACCCCATGCTCCCTGAGACCCTCCTGCCACTGGGGGACCCAGCCCTTTCCATCTCTCTGGCCCTTTTGGTCTGAATCTTTCTGTTCTTGAAATATTCCAGCCCAGAGCCTCTTCTTTCTTCCTTGGATGTTGGTCACCCTCTTTTCTTGAGATGGACTCCCCCCTCTATTTGGCTGCGTCTCACAGCTTGAAGGATCTCAGTTCTTCAACCAGGAATTGAACTCAGGCCACGGGGAGCCTTCCCTGACCACTCCTAAGCTGGGTCAGATGCATTATGCTCCCGTACCCCGAATGTCCCCTATCGCACCCCTGACCATGCCTAATTGTCGCTTCCTAATGACATGTCCACCTCCCCTACTGGACCATTATTAATCCCATGAGAGCAGGGCGTAGGGTTGTCTTGGTCACCACCGTGTCACAAGCAGCACCCAGCCCCAGTGCACGTAGTGGGTGCCAGAGGGTGTGTGTGTGGAACGGCAACCATACCAGGAGCGGGGGCTGTGGTAGCAGCTGAAGGCCTGCTCCCCACCCCAGGTTCGAGGACAGCAGGCTGGACGCGTGTGTGTATGAGCTGCACGTCTGGCTGCTGGCGGCTGACCGCAGCACAGTCATCGCCCAGCACCATGTGGCCCCCCGCACCTCTGGGAGAGGCCCTCCCGGCCGCTGGATCCAGGTGAGACGCCCTACCCCGGCCACCACCCCCACACGTGCTTTCGTGTCCCAAGACCTCATAGAGGGAGGAGGCAGGAGAGCAGGGCTTGTGGGTCCCTAATAAGAACTTCTTCCTGGCCCTGGTGCTGCCCCAGGTGTCCCACGTATTCCGCCAGTATGGCCCCGGCGTCCGCTTTGTCCACTTCCTGCACAAGACCAAGAACCGGATGGAGCATGGTGGGCTGCGGCGGACGAGGGTGACCGACTCTTCTGTGTCTGTGCAATTCAGGGAGTGACTGGCTGACCCTGGGCCCCTCCTGACCTCTTATATGATGATACGAGATACCAACCCCTCAGCGACTTCTTATTCCCTTACCACTTCTGATATCTTAGCATCTCTCTGAACCCCTAGCAGCTCCCTAAGCCTTAGAAGTCCCTAACCCTTAGTACCTCCTGACCCTTAAGCTCCACCATGTTCCCTGAGCACCCCGATTCTCCCTGTATACCCTCCTGTCCCCTTGGCTGCTCCTGGATCACGTACTACCTCCTGTGCCCCGTAATCCTGCCTGGGCCTTGGCTTCTCATTCGACATCTTCACACATCTTTGACTGTCTGGCTGGCTGGGATTTTCGCTGCACTCTCTGCATGAGGGCAGTGGCCACTTCTTCCTGAGTCAGTGCTTAACAAGATAATAGGGGCTCAATAAACCTTTGTTGACTGAATGAATAAATGCGTGTGCCCAAGGAATGCTGTTTCCCTGGTGTTTGCTCCTTAGAACTTCGCCAAGTTCATTTCCCACTTGCACGTCCTCTAATCCTTGATCTCCAGTGCCTCCCTTGACCTCAGATCTCTTATGTTCCAAACTTATGGCCTCGTAGCCTCTCTACTCACCTCCCTCTTCTCCCATGCCTCTTAACTCTCAGAATGTCCCCAGATTTCCTTCCTCCCTCCAATCCCATGTTATCATCCCCCAGAGCTTCCCTCTGCTTCTCCTCCTCCCAAGACCCCTCATTGCTCCTCTTTTACTCCTCCAGAGCCCCCAAACCCAGGTACTCATCAAGGGTCCTTATCCTTAGGAGTAGTAAATTGCAAATTTGAATTTTCAGAAATATGCAAATTAGAATGAAAGTGTTCTCCATGGGTTGGAGCCTGGGGCATTAAAAGTATTTCACAACCCATGAGTCCTGGACTGTGGGCAGATCACAAAACAGACCCTGGACCTACATGGGGCAGAGTCCTTGAAGGCCTCTTACCATGGTAGGTATGAATCCTGAGAGAGTCTTGAGGTCCCTGGCAGGCCTGAACATCTGGTGTGGGGAGGGGGGGATTCAGAAAATGGCTATCCACCAAAAAGTGTGGAAAGCATTTCAGTGTTTAACAATCAGCCAGCCGTGTGACTTCTCTGGTAGTCCTGTGGCTAAGACTCTGGGCTCCCAATGTAGAGGGCCCAGGTTCTATCCTTGTTCAGGGAACTAGATCCCACATGCCTCAGCTAAGACCCAGCATGCATGCTCAGTCATGTCCGACTCTTTGCAACCCCGTGAACTATAGCCCACCAGGTTCCTCTGTCCATGGAATTTTCCAGGCAAGAATACTGGGATGAGTTGCCATTTCCTACTCCAGGGGCTCTTCCCGACCCAGGGACTGAACCAGTCCTTGCATCTCTTGCACTGGCAGGCAGATTCTTTACTACTGCACCACCTGGAAATCCCATGACCTGATACAGGTCATATTTTAAAAAATCAGCCAGCAGTACCATTACTTGTCACACAGATGCCCTATGGGTATGTGCACATGTGTGCGCACCTAAATCCATGCACGTGCCCCCACAGGGTCTATGCATGTGTCCCCACCCACAGCAGGTACTATGGGCTGACCCAGCCCTGACCACCCTGCTCCCTCCTCCGTTCCCGACCCCACATCTGCGTGGACTTGGGGCCCAAACACAAGCAGATGGCAGACAGAGATGGCTTCATAAAGGCTGTATTACAGGGAAGGCAATATGAGGGCAGGCAGAAAGCTCTGTTCTCCTGGGTCTTACAGACTTCAGCAGACCCCATGGACAAGGCCAGGTGAGGGGCTCAGCACTTTGTGAGGGCTGGAGATAAGCGATCTCGTAAGGTATCATTTGCAACTGCAACAGAATAGAAAATTATTGCCAGGGGGTGCCAGGGCCTCAGAGATTTATGGTAGGAGGGATTCTAGAAGCCTGAGATGGGGTTAGGGGCTGGGGCTGGGCTCCAAATTCGGGGGCTAGGCATCCTGGCCTGGGAGTTTGGGGCTGGGGGTTCTTGGGGGTAGAGGGGCAGGTGGGTGGTTTTAGAGGGTGCCCTGGGTGGATCTAGGGCCGCGGGGTCTGTGAGTTTGGATATGTGTCCAGGGTGGGCTCAGGGGCCTCCAAAGTTGGGCCTGGAGGCTTCAGAACCTTAATGGGGGCACTGGAACCAGTTTCTGGGGCCAAGGCTGATGCTGATGAGAAGAGTGGAGCATGAGGGCTAGACAGGGTATTCCTGGAATTAGGTCTGGGGTCTTGAGGTCTGGGTCAGTCAGGTTTAGAATCTGGGAGCCCCAGAGCTGGGTCTGAGAGCCCTGGGATCTGATGATCTAGGGGGGTGAGGAAGGATTAGCTTTGGTTCTGGGGCTTCGAAGTGAGGGGGTTGATGGCTTCCCATCACCAGACTAGGCTGGAGGTCACCAGAGATCACTCACCTGAGAGTGCAGCCGTCTGGTGGGTAGGCAAGTGGGCAGTTCAGGGAGGTGGGAGGGGGAGCCCCCAGAGTGAAGACTGGATTGAGTCTGGGAATCTCAGAGTTGGGTCTGGGAGATCCAAGGGGCATGGGCTTGGGGAAGGGGGCGTGGGGGAGGAGAAGGGGGACCTCGGGAACTGGTTCTAAGGACGCTCAGTTTGGGTCAGAGGCTCAGGGGTCTGGGTGTTGGGGCCGGCGGGCAGGCACCTGCAGTAGACGGAAGAGATGGCGTTGGACCAGTCCCCGAAGAGGCCGCGGCGGTACTCCTCCAGGCGCGGGTAGCTACCGGCCGAGAACTTGCGCGACTTGCCCTCCTTGCCGCGACCGGACCACACGGTGAGCTCGCAGCGCTGGCCCACCACGATCGAGGAGATGACTTTCGTCCAGTCCGAGGGCAGGTAGGGCAGGTCGGCGCCCGACTCCAGGGAGAGCACGGCGCCGGCGCAGCAGTTCTCGTAGTAGGGGTCGCTCTTGTCGTAGAGCTTGGCGCACGTGCGCGTCCCGTCGGCGTTCGTCAGGTCGGCGGCCGCCGGGCAGGCGCCTCGGACGCCGGGGACGGCCAACAGGGCCAGGGTCAGCAGCAGTGGGCACAGCGGGGACATGGTGACGCTGCGAGGCCGAGCCCCAGCTCGCTTTTATGCGCCCGACCCGTGGGAAGCGAAAAGCTGCGAGATAAGGACTTGGGGAGGGAAAGCGAGGGCGCCCGGGAGCCGGGAGACTTCCCAACCTACATCAGAACCCACAACCGCGCATACAGGACGGACTTGATTTGCATAAAACTCAGCTGCTTAAGACGGATTGCAGCAAATGACAGGACCTGTGGCTTGGAATACAGAGGGTAGCATAGGGTTAATACTTATTGGGGGGGGGGGAGCTCTTAAAAATTGACAGCGAGCGGACAACCCCCTCCCACTTCCAAATAGGGAGAGGCCCAAAGAAGGGAGGGGAGCTGGGCCTCCGTGCCAGCCGTGTACCCTTACCCCCTAGGCAGGCCCTTGGGAAAGGACAAGCTGGAGATAAGGAGAGACAGACCTTGAAAGAGAAAGGAGAGATGGGAGGGAGGAGATGAGAAGGGAGTCGCCCCCACCTCCCCAGGAGCAGATCTTCCAGAGCAAGGTTGAGAAGTTAGCTAATGACATATTTGCAGGGCGAAAATCATTGCAAGGTAATATACAAAAGGCTTGGGGGGAAATTTGCAACACTTGGAACAGCACAGAATTAGTAGTTATTATATATAAAGATATATACCAGGGCTTCCCTGGTGGCTCAGAGGTTAAAGCGTCTGCTGGCAATGCAGGAGACCCGGGTTCAGTCCCTGGGTTGGGAAGATCCCCTGGAGAAGGAAATGGCAACCCACTCCAGTATTCTTGCCTAGAGAATCGCATGGACGGAGGAGCCTGGTGGGCTACAGTCCACGGGGTCGCAAAAAGTCGGACACGACTGAGCGACTTGACTTCACTTCACTTCATATATAAAGATGGAAAGAATACAGGGACGAATTGTATTTAAAAAAAAAGATCTTAATGAATCAGATTACTACAATGGTGTGGTTAGTCACCCAGAGCCAGACATTCTGGAGTGCGAAGTCAAGTGGGCCTTAAGAAGCATTGCTGTTAATAAAGCTAATGGATGTGATGAAATTCCAGCAGAACTATTCAAATCCCTAAAAGATGGTGGTTTTGCGTTCATTATCCCAGCAAATCTGGAAGACCCAGAAGTGGCCCCAGGACTGGAAAAGGTCAATCCTCATTCCAATTCCCAAGAAGGGCAGTACCAAAGAACGTGCTAACCATTGGACAATTGCACTCACTTCCCATGCGAGTAAGGTCACGCTTAAACCTTGCATGCTAGGCTTCAGCATTATTCAAACCAAGAACCTCCAGATGTCCAAGCTGGGTTTAGAAAAGGAAAAGGAACTAGAGATCAAATTGCCAACATTCGCTGGTTTATAGAGAAAGTAAGGGAATTTCAGAGAAACATCTATCTCTGTTTCATCGACTACGCTAAAACCTTTGTGTGGATCATGACAAACTGTGGAAAGCTCTTAGAAAGCTGGGAATACCAGACCATCTTACCTGTCTCCTAAGAAACCTATATTCGGGTCAAGAAGCAACAGTTAGAACCCTGTATGGAACACCTGATTGGTTCAAGATGGAGAAAGGGGTATGACAGGGCTGTCTGCTATCACCCTGTCTGTTTACTCTATATGCTGAGCACAGCATGAGAAATGCCGGGCTGGATGAGTTACAAGCTGGAATCAAGATAGGCGGGAGAAGCACCAACAACCTCAAATATGCAGATGATACCACTCTAATGGGAGAAAGTGAAAAGGAATTGAAGAGCTTCTTGTTGAGGGTGAAGGAGGAGAGTGAAGGAGCCGGCTTAAGACTACGTATATTAAAAATACTAAGATCATGGCATCCGGCCCCACTGTTGCATGGCAAATAGAAGGGGAAAGGTGGAAGTGGTGACAGATTTCCGTTTCTTGGGCTCCAAAATCACTGTGGACGGTGACTGCAGACATGAAATCAGAAGACCATTGCTTCTTGGCAGGAAAACAATGACAAACCTAGACAGTGTGTTGAAAAGCAGAGACATTGCTCTGCCGACAAAGGTCCATATAGTCAAGGCTATGGTCTTCCCAGTGGTCATGTATGGTTGTGAGAGCTGGACCGTAAAGAAGGCAGAACGCCAAAGAACAAATGCCTTTGAACTGTGGTTCTGGAGAAGACTCCTGAAAGTTCCTTGGACAGCAAGGAGATCAAACCAGTCAGTCTTAAGGGAGATCAGCCCTGAATATTCACTGGAAGGACTGATGCTGAAGCTGAAGCTGAAGCTCCAGTAGTTTGGTCATCTGATGCAAACAGACAACTCACTGGAAAAGTCCCTGATGCTGGGAAAGATTGAAGACAGAAGGAGAAGAGGCATCAGAGGATGAGATGGTTGGATGGCATCACTGATGCAAAGAACAGGAACTTCGGCAAACTGCAGTCAATAGTGAGGGCCAGGGAGGCCTGGCGTGCTGCAGTCCATGGGGTTGCAAAGAGCTGGACACAACTGGGCGACTGAACAACGACAACATATATAAAGAGGACTTACAAACTGACAAGATATCAAGCAACACCCTCTGCCACATACCCCAAGAAGGACAAGTCAAGGGAGGGGAGAGGGAAGGAAGAAGCTGCCACTGTCCCCCCACCCCAGAAGTCTCACTCCCAGGGAACTAGATTTTCTTAACCAAGATTGGAAATCTTGCATCTATAAAATAAACAGGGGACTTCCCTGATGGTCCACTGGCTAAGACTCCACACTCCCGATGCAGAGGCGCTGGGTTCCATCTCCAGTCAGGGAACTAGATCCCACATGCCACAACTAGGACACAGCACAGCCAAATAAATAGATATTTTTTAAAATAAAATAAACAAAGGATAGGTTAAACTGCATAAAACTTAAACATTTTGTATAGCAACAAATAGAAAAACATAATCTGGGGGGAAATAGACAATTTTTGTAACATGAATGTTTACTGATCAGCAAGTCAAAATGGTACAAACCAAAGGCAAAATTAAGGGGCTCTACAGGAAGGTTAGGGAGGCTAGGACCTCAGGGACATGAGGCCCCTGGCATCTGGGAGTCTGGCCAAGGCCCTTCAGAAGTTCTCTGGAATCCCTGGCCTCCTGCCATATGAGAACAGGGTCAGGTGTGTGAATGAGCTGATCAGATAGATAGTGGTTCAAGTCTGTGGCTCTGTGGGTGAGTCCAAGTCTGGGTCTCAGTTTCCTCATCTGTAAAATGGGTGACATTTCTTCCTACACTATAGGATTGCTATGAAGATTACAAGGGATAGTAGAAAAGTACAGGGGCTAGAGGAACAGCCTATGGAGCCAGGCCGCCTGGAGCCAGATCCCAGCACCTCCATGAGCTTTCTCAAATGACTCTATCTCAGGGTCTCATGGAGACAAGGACGGGCGGTATCCACCTCAGGATGCTGGTGTAAGGAGTAAATGCAATAATCCGCATAATAGCACTTAAAGTAAGGCCCTTGCTATGTGCCATATGACTGTTTGCCTATTCTTTTTTTTTTTTTTTCAATATTTATTTGGCTGCGCTGGGTCCCAGTTGCGGCACATGAGATCTACTGTCTTAGTTGCAGCATACTGAATCTTGAGCTGTGGCTTGTGGGATTTAGTTCCCTGACCAAGGACTGAACCTGGGCCCCCTGCTTTGGAAGTTCAGAATCCTTAGCCTCTTGCCCACCAGGGAAGTCCTTGCCATATTCTTATTATGAAAGCCCTTAGCATGGTGCCTGGCACACGGAAAAACTCAACAAACGTACACCAGCACCCCACCACACTGACAACAGTCTGCTGTTATCCACAGCCACTCGGCTAACCCTGTTCCTCCCTGTTCTAGACACGGTCTTCTGCTTTGCCCAGAGTGGCGTAGGAGTTAAAAGCCAAAGGCTGGAGACACTAAGACTAGGTTCACGTTTTGACTGTCACCTTACTGAGTGACCTTGGGCAAGTGAACTCATCTCTCTGAATGTTTCCTCCTGTCTTCCAAAGGATAATACAAGATGATGATAGAAACAGAAAATGATAATAGAATTACTATCTAAAGTAATTTATAACCAATAAAATAGTATTTAAAATATTAGGAACAATGCACATAATTATTTATAAATATAATATATGTACTTAATTGTGATGGTGAATAAATACAATAGTACAAATATTAATATGTTGTGGAGTCGATAAATTGGGTCTGACTCTTTTGTGACCCCGTGGACTGTGGCCCACCAGGCTTCTCTGCCCATGGGATTGCCCAGGCAAGAATAGTGGAGTGGGTTGCCATTTCCTTCTCCAGGTATCTTCCCTACCCAGGGATCAAACCCACATCTCCTTCATTGACCGGTGGATTCTTTACCACTGAGCCACCTGAGAAGCCCCAAATATAAATATGTTTATAAATGACAGTATAAATGTAATATTTAAAAAGTACAAATATAAGTCCAAAGCACAGTGCCTGGCACACGGTAAATGCACAATTAACAGAAACTGTTAGGACTATTCTTACAATGATTCTGAGACCCTGTACCCTGGCCTGACCCGGCCCCAAATCAAACCTGGATCCTTCTCCCTCCTTTCCTCTTGTGACTATGAAATCTAATCTCCAGCTGCTAACTTCCCAGCGGGCCTCCTTAACTTCAGGGACACAGAGTCCCCACCCTCCCAGCTCTGCGAGGGCTGGACTTGGGGACAGACACAGTTACCTAGAGCCCCAGCCACCCAGGAGGGCCGTGAACTTCAGACACAGAGAGCAACAGGGGATGGTGAGGAGACCCTGACAGGGACAGGAACGCAGGACCCTCTGGGGCACAGAGTCAGAGAGAGTCCACGGAAACCCAGGGCATGGGCACAGCATCCCCAATCCAGGGACACACACACGAGTTGAGGGAAGGTAGGGATACCCCTTCAAGCATCAGTATCACTGATGATCACTGATACTCACTGGTGAATCCTAGAGGATTAAGTGTAGGCATACGCTTGATACACAGTGCCAGAGAAACACGGCCTCAGACAGTCTTGCCAACAGAATCACACGCCCACCATCACTGACAAAGCCCCAGTTCTCAACCACTCCCACCCTATGCTCTATGAAATCTCAAAATTGCAAAACTCCATGCAAACATCTAACATGCCCATGTGAGCACTCACTAGGCATCTTCCTCTGGAAACAATTTCCTTGCTGTTAGTAACATAAAGTGGGCAAATGGTAGAAAAATAAACATCTCTTTACTGCACTTTTTTTTTTTTCTTCAAACGAAAGAATGTCCTGCCCTTGAGGAGCCCATGAGCCCTTGAGAAAGTTAGATGGTAAATCAATAATTCAAACACAATGAAAAGAGCTATTACAGGGGCACTGCAAAGGACTCCGGGAATGCAGTGGGAGGAACAGCAGGTTTAAAAAAAAAAAAAAATCCACTGATATATTTTTATTTGAACAATGTGAAAAAAATTTCCCTTTTTACATCTCATGTCTTGATTTGACATTTTTCATCAGACCATAAAAAATATCTGGGTATACATGTGAAACTGCTAATAGAAGAAAAAAGAAAGTTTTGTCTCAATCTGGGTAGAATCTGAACATAAATAACATTATGAAAATGCTAAATCTGCTGCATGAATACAGGAAAATATTCAAATCAGTACTTAAACTTACACTGGATCACTAGAATGAATCACTTTTTAAATGACAGATCACTGAGAGGGGTCATTTCTATATAATTCTCAAGGGCTGATATAACCCTCCAAACCAACCCTGACTGGTTTGGAAGCAGCAGTTCTCAAAACGTGATCTCTGGACCAACAGCATCCATCAGCATTCCCTGGAAACTAGTGAGAGATGTAGATTCTCAGCTCCACCCCAGTTCTATGAGTCAGAAACTCTAGGGATGGGGCCGAACAGTCTGAGCTTGCTTGTTTGTGGCTTTGTTTCGAGGGGGTGTTGTCCAGGCTGGCTTGAGGGATCTTAGTTCCTAACACACACCCTGGACTATAAAAGCACAGAGTCCTAACCACTAGACCCCCAGGGATTCCCAACACTCGGAGATTGTTTGTTTGTTTAAGATTTATTTATTCATTTATGACTATGCTAGGTCTTCACTGCTGCACTCCAGCTTTTCTCTAGTTGCAGTGAGTGGGGCTACTCTCTAGTTGTAGAGGCTTCAGTAATAGCAGCTCCCAGGCTCTAGAGCGCAGGCTCAGTGGTTGTAGCAAACGGGCTTAGTTGCTCTGAAGTGGGATCTTCCTGGGCAGGGATCAAACTTGTGTCCTGTGTGTTAATAGGTGGATTCTCAACCACTGGACCACCAAGGATACCCTCCAACAGTCTTGAGTTTTACATGCCCTCCTGATGACTTGACGCTGGAGTTTGAGAACACTGGGTCGGGGCTTTGGTCTTCGAAGACTTCATATGTCACTGTTTATTATATCTAGAATTTTCTGTATTAATAGCTCAATTTGCTCAACTCCTAGAAAGTTTATTTCATATATTTTTCCAAACAAATTAAGCCAAATTTCATTAGCAATAGAAAAGGGAACATCTCTTGGGCTCCATGATGGAGTCTCATTAGACCATACCTGGAAGCCAAATTTCTGGAATGTACTTGAACCTTCTCCAGTGCAGACAAAAGGTCACCCCTCATCTAACTTCAAGACACACAGCTGAAGACCATTTTCTCAGCTACATCTGCTTCAGGCGAGGCACCTATTTGGAAGCCTCCCTGGGTCCCATGGTCCCCTGGTGCTGTAGGCCAGGGCTACTCAAACTTCCTGATGTGTGCATCCCCAGTCACTTCTGTTGTGCCCGACTCTTTGTGGCCCTGTGAACTGCAGCCCACCAGGCTCCTCTGTCCATGGGATTCTCCAGGCAAGAATACTGGAGTGGGTTTCCATGCCCTCATCCGGGGGATCTTCCCCTGCCAGGGGTCGAACCTGCATCTCTTAGGTTTCTAGCCTTGGCAGATGGGTTCTTTACCACTAGGGCCACCTAGGAAGCCGCACTCAGGCTTCACTGCGCCCCAAATTACTCGGGGGTGAGATGGGGTGGAGATGGTCCTGTTAAGATACTGATCCGATTCAGCAGGTCTGGGGTAGGATTTCGGTTCCGTGTTTTCTACCAGCTCCCGGTGCTGGGGACCATTAAGCAAGCCTGACATTCCCATCTGAGATAGACAGAGCCAAGAATTTGGCTCCAGACAGGCAACCTGCTACCAGGAGGGTATGGAGGAATTCAGAGGCGATCAAGGCTGAGGAGGAGACGTAGGGAGCCCGGGGGCACCATAGGGGAGTCGTTGAAACTGAGAGAGAAAAATCTAATGAAATTTCAGAGCAACCCGTGGAGGAAGCAGAGTGTGAAATTCCCAAGGGCTGTTAACACTTTTGACCCAGAGACCGCCCCCCACCCCGCCCCACCCAGTGAAAACCCTAAACCAAATCTGGGGAGGGGGCGGAGTTTCGCGGGCTGCGGGCCGGGCGAGGGGAGGCTGGGCGTACCCGCGAGGTGGCGCCCAAGCAGAGATTCCTGGAGCCGGCTGGGGAGAGCTGGAGCCTTGGGTTCAAACCCCGACTCTGCCACTTACGGGCTGCCTGAACTTGGGAAGCTTCTCAGCATCTGGGAGCTTCAGTTTCCTCTCGTGTGAAGTCGAGACAATACACACAAAAGCTAGTTCCCTCTTCTAGTTCTGAGACTTGTAAAGGAGCGTTTTCTTTTGTTTTATTTATTTTTTGTGCAATTGTTAAAGGTTACACTCCATTTACAGCTATTATAAAATACTGGCTGTATTTCCCGTTCTGTACATCCTTGAGCCTATCTTACACCCAGCGGTTTGTGCCTCTCACTCCCCCACCCCTATATTGCCCTTCCCGCTTCCCCACTCTGGTAACCACTAATTTGCTCTCTGTCTCCCTTTTTTTTTTTTTTTGACACCTCGGCTGTGAGATCTTCCTGACTACTGGACGCCTAAGGAATTCCCTGTTTCTTGTTTTGTAGTTGTTATCCTCACTAGTTGGTTGTATTTTTTAGATTCCACATATAAGTAATACCGTACAGTAGTTGTCTTTCTCTTGTCTTATTTTGCTTAGCCTAAAATACCCGCTGGGTCCACCTTTGTTGCTGCAAATGGCAAAACTTCAGAAGGTTTCCTTTTCTGTTGCTTATATTGGTCATTGGTACATTCTCTCTCTCTTTTCTTCTCATTTCTAGTTTTACTGAGATATAAGTTTCTGGTTTTATTGACATGAAAGTGGAAGTGTTAGTTGCTCAGTCCTGTCCAACTGTTTGTCACCCCATGGGCTGGCACTCCCCCACCCCCGTCCATGAGGCTCTTCTGTCCATGGGATTCTCCAGGCAGGAATACTAGAATGGGTAGCCATTCACTTCTCCAGGAGATTTTCCCCACCCAAGGATTGAACCCAGGTCTCCTGCATTGCAGGCAGATTCTTTACAGTCTCAGCCACCAGGGAAGCCCATAATTGACATATAGTATTGTATATGTTTAAGATCTACAACTTAATGGTATATGTATATATTGTGAAATGATTACCGCAGTAAGTTAACATCCATACCCTCAAATAATTACATTTTTTGCCTTGTGGTGAGAACTGTTAAGATCCCTCTCTTAGCTTTTTTTAAAAAATTTATCTATTTTGGCTGTGCTGGGTCTTTGTTCCTGCCCCAGCTCTTCTCTAGTTGCGTCAAGCAGGGGCTACTCTCTAGTTACTTCTCTCACTTCGGAACATGGCTCTTTCTAGGGCCCTCTGGTATCAGTAGTTGCCCTTGCAGGCTCTCGATCACAGGCTCAATCGTTGTGGCCCACGAGTTTAGTTGCTCTGAGGCATGTGGGATCTTCTCGGATGGGGGATTGAACCTGTGTCTTCCGCATTGGCAGGTGGATTCTTTACCACTGAGCCACCAGGGAATCCAGCAACTCTTAAATATACGATACAGTATTGTTAACCATAGTCACCATGCTGTACATTACATCCCCAGGATTTACCTATTTTATAACTAGAACTGTGTCCCTTGTGACCACCTTCATTCATCCATCAATCTGTTCTTGGTTTCTGTATGAGTTCAGCTTTTTGTTTGTTTTTTAGATTTCATATAAAAGAGAGATCAGGCAGTCCAACGGTTAAAACTCTGTGCTCCCAATACAGGGGAACTAGGATCCCACATGCCTCACAGTGCAGAAAAAAAAAAAAAAAAAGGTGAAATCACGCAGTGTTTGTCTTTCTCGGTCTGACTTACTTCACTTAGCATAATGCCATCTATGCTGTTTCGAATGGCAAGATTTCTTTCCTTTTTTATGGCTGAATTTTTTTCACCAGCTTTGAGATGCAATTGCAATTTTTTTTTCAAATTACTAGCGATAACCAACACTTAGCTTTATAGATCCTCTCTATTGTATACTTAGGGTTTTTCTTTAATTTGCTCTTATTTCATTAACAATAACACATAACATTCATTTCTATTGTACATTTGGTTTTTACTCTTTTTTTTTAAATGTATTGTGCTGTTCTTATCCTAACGTTTGAGATTGATGTTTAGCTTGCTAATTTTCAGCCTTTTTTTCTTTTCCCACATTTGTATTTAACGCTTCCTACTTCCTCCGTGAGATTGTGGTGAAGCTTATATAAGATAATGTGTTGTGTGCCAAGATTATATCAGGCACACAAAAATTCTCAGTTTGTTGACTATTAATGTTGATGCTGGTTTTGTTTATCATTATTAATGAGATAATTATCATTATTTTCTCCCTTAAAAACAGAGAAAGATTCAGGAGAAGAAAACAGGATCAATTATGTGTTAGTTTTCTATTGATGCCAGAACAAATGATTACAAACTTGGTGGTTTAAAGCAATACAGGGACTTCCCTTGTGGTCTAGTGGCTAAAACTCTACACTCCCAATGCAGGGGGCCTGGGTTCGATTCCTGGTCAGGGAACTAGATCCTACACACAGCAAATAAAGATCTCACATGCTGCAAGAAAGACCAAAGATCCCACGTGTAAGCCCTGGTGCAACCAAAAATAAATAAATAAATACTTTTTAAAAAAGAAGCCAATTTCAAGAGGTAAGTTTAATAGTTAAATAAAATACAGATTTGTTATCTGACAGACATGGAGATCAGAAATCTAAAATGGATCTTCCTGTGCTAAAATCAATGGATCTCACTGGGCTAAAATCAAGCCTCCTTCTAGAGGTTCTAGAAAACAATCTGTTTCTTTGCATTTTCTAGTTTCTAGAGGCCACCTACATCCCTTAGCCTGTGGCCCCTTCCTTCTTCAAAATTAGCAACATAGCATCTTCAAAGCTCTCCCTGACTTTGAAGGATCTTTGTGATCACATTGAACTCACCCAGATAATGCAGGATAATTTCCTTATTTTAACGTCAGTTGATCAGCAGCTTTTCTTCTATCTGCCACTGTATCTCCCCCGTTCCATGTAATATAACATATCCACCGAGACTAGGGACTGGGAAGGGCATCTTTGGCGGGGGTGTTAGGCTGTCTATCACAAATTAGTATGAGATTTTCCTGACAATAAGTTTCCTTCTCTTTCATGTGAAGATAGGTGCTACTCAAGCTGTCCAGGGCTCCACAGTGCGAAGAACCAAGCTTCTTCTATCTTGTTGCTCCATCATCAATATGTGACTTCCTCATCATGGTCCAAGATGATTTCTTGAACTCCATCTTTGCATCCTTACTCCAGACCACAGATGAAGAATAAGAGGGAGGGAAGAAGAGAATGTTCCATTCTTTAAGAGCTCTTTCTAGAAGTGACACATGATACGCCTGTCTCCACCCTACTGTCAGAACTTAGTTATAGGAGAGCCTACGATGCCATGAGAAATCGAGTCGTGGACTTGCCTTGTGGTCCAGTGTTGAAGAATCCGCCTGTCATTGCAGGGAACACTGGTTTGATCACTGGTTTGGTCCAGGAAGATTCCACGTGCTATGAAGCAATTAAGCCCACATACCGCAACTACTGAGCCCGTGTGCCCTAGAGCCCAAGCTCTGCAATGAGAGAAGCCACCGCAATGAGAAGCCTGTGCACTGAAACTAGAGGGTAACCCCCGCTCACTGCAACCGGAGAAAGCCCATGTGTAGCTATGAAGACCCAACACAGCCAAAAATTGATTAATTAAAAATTTTAAAAAATCAGCCGTATGCCTGGTGGAAAGTCAAGTTTCCTGTTCCTGAAGGAAGATTAGATATTGATGTATTAGATACTGATTAGATATTGAGGTACAGTCACATTGCTTGGGTAAGAGGCAGGTTAAGGGATGAGAGACAGCCACAGAGGACACAAATCTCCAGGGAGGAAAGAGGAATTCAGCCTTTACACCACCTGCATACGGTAGAGGGAATTTTGACTGTGGTAGGCTGATCAGGATCAGTATCAGTTCAGTCACTCAGTCTCATCCGACTCTTTGTGACCCCATGAACTGCAGCACGCCAGGCTTCCCTGTCCATCACCAACTCCCGGAGTTTACTCAAACTCATGTCCATCGAGTCGGTGATGCCATCGGACCATCTCATCCTTGGTCGTCCCCTTTTCCTCCTGCCTTCAATCTTTCCCAACATCAGGGTCTTTCCCAGCATCGGGGCCCCACCTGTGTACGGTAGAGGGAATTCTGACTGCGGTGGGCTGATAATGGCCTCCAGGGATATCCAGGTCCTCATCCTGGAACCCGTGAATGTGACCTTTACTTGGCAAAAGAAACTACACATGTAATCGAATTAAGGATCTTGAGATGAGGAGATTGTCCTGGATTATCTGTATGCCTGCTAAATCAGAGACTGCAGTGATGTTCTTTGAAGATAGGCCACAAGCCCAGGAATATAGGGGGCCACTAGAAGTTGAAATAGGCAAGGAATCAAATTTTTCCCAGAATTCTCCCTAAGGAGTCAGCCCTATTGACACCTTGATTTTGACCCTCTAAGACTCGTTTCAGAGACTTTCGTGGCGGCCCAGTGGTTAAGAATTCCCCTTGCAATGCAGGGGACGGGAATTCATTCCCTGGTCCAGGGACTAAGATAAGACCTGCTGTGGAGCAACTAAGCCCGCACACCACAATTACTGAGCCCCAGTGCTGCCACTAGAGAGTCCATGCACTGCAGCGAAAGGTCCCACGTGATACAACAAAGGTCTCTGTGCTGTAACTATGACCTGATGCAGCCAAATGGGCAAAACATTTTTTAAAGACTCATTTTTATGCAAATGACTAATAAGCACGTGTAAAGACGGCCGCTAATCATTAGGGTAATGCAAACCCATTTGGTTTTTTTTAAAGATTGATTTTACTTTGGCGTGTATATGGTTACTTGGTTTATTTATTCATTGGTCAGTGAACACACTGTGAGTGAGATGGAGCCAGAAGAGCGCTCTGGGTAGGGGAGGGGCCTGACTTGACTCAGGTATTTGCAGATTTCCTCTGGCTTCATGTGGGGATCAGACTAAGGGTCCACAGCAGGACTGGGGAGCACAGGGAAGAGGCTGCTGCCATGGTCCAGCTGAGAGAGCGTGGACAGGAGCAGGGTGGGGCCAGTGAGGAAGTAAGCAAGGGCCCAGTGCAGTATATTCTTACAAGTAGCATCAACTGGACTTACTAACTGGATGTGGGAGATGGGAGAAAGAGAGGAACCAATGATGATTCCAAGGTCTTTGGCTTGGGGATCTGGAAACATGGAGCTTCCATTTTCTAGGATAAGAAAGATTGCAGAAGAAACAGGTTTAGGGTGGGGAAGAGCAGAAGTTACATTTCTGGCATGGTAAGTTTGAGAAGCCCATTAGATATCCAAATGGAGTTGTTCAGTAGTGAGTTTGATGTGTAAGCCTGGAGTTCAGGAGTGAGGTCTGGAAAGCTAAGTTTGGGAGGTGTATCAGTCAGTGTGTGCTGTGTAATAAACAACCACAAAAACACAGTAACCATTGACTTAGCTCAGCTCTCTGCAGATGAGCTGGGGATGGCTCTGCTGACCTCTGGGGTTGGATGATTCCGACTGGGTTCAGTTGGGTGGCTCTGATTCAAGCTGAGGGTCTGGATGGCTCAGGTCTGAGGCCAAGCTAAAGGAGAGCAGCAAGCCAGGAGAGCTCTTCTCAGCATCAGAGCAAAACCCCAGGAGATAACAGGAAACCCGTGAGGCTTCTTGAGGACTGGACTGAGAACAGGCACATTGTTGTATATCATTGCATATGTATATATATATACAGCTTTAAAAAGTCGCATGGCTGGGTCCAAAATCAAGGGACAGAGAAGTAAACTCTGCCTTCAATGAGACCATGGGAAGGGTTAAATGCAGGAAAGGGGAAGAATATGTACCAAGAATTCAATCCGCCACAAAGCCGTGACTATAGAGATGGGATTGGGTTCTAAGCCATGAGAATAAATACATGCATCACAGATAGATGAGAGATAAGCACTGTGATGAGCCCTGGATGTTCCAGGAGATGGAAAATCAGAAAAGGAACTGAGAAGGAACCTCCAGAGAGAGAAGGAAAACCAGGAAAGTGGGAACCAGAGAAGAATGTGTTTCATAGATCAGAGAATGAGCACCCGTGTCAATTACTGCTGAAACATCAGGAAATATTGGTCTGAGTATCAACCACTGGGTTTGGCGATGGAAGGTGGATTCTTAACCACTGGACCACCAGGGAAGTCCCTAGACAATTCTTTTGACAAACATTGCTGAAAATGGCATGTGATGGTCAGCTTTATATGTTAACTTGATTGGGTCATGGGGTGTCCAGACATTTGGCCAAACATTGTTCAAGGTATGCCTGTGAGTGTGTTTCTGGATTAGATTACATCTGAAGTGGTAGAGTAAGTCAAGTATATTGCCCTCCCTACAGTGGGTGGACCTCATCTAATTAATGGCAGACCTGAATAGAAGGAAAAGGTTGAGTAAGAGAGAACTCCATTTGCCTGACTGCACTGAGCTGAGATTGTGCTCTTTTCTGGCTTTCAGACTCGAGATGAACACTGGCTCTTGCTGAGTCGTGAGCATCCTGGTTTGGGGACTGAAACTTATACTATAGGCTCTCCTGGTTCTCAGGGCTTTGGACTTAGCCTGGAACTACACATCAGCTCTCCTGGGTCTCCAGGTGGCCAATGGAAGACCCTGGGACTTGGCCTCGATAGTGCATAAGCCAACTCCTTATAATAAATATATATGTGTGTATATATTTAGGGCTTCTCTGCTGGTTCAGCTGTAAAGAACCCGTCTGCTGATGCAGGGGATGTGGGTTTAATTCCTGGGTCAGAAAGATCCTCTGGAGATGGAAATGGCAACCCACTCCATTATTTTTGCCTGGGAAATCCCATGGAAAGAGGAGCCTGGTGGACTACCGTCCATGGGGTCACAAAAGAGTTGGACATGACTTAGTGACTAAACAACTATATATATATAGTCTATATCTGTATCTGTATCCAGCCAGAGTTCTGTTCCTCTGAAGAATCCTGACTAATACAAGGAGGCAGAAAAATGTGGTAGCTGGAGTGGGTATAGGATTGAGCTGGAATTTTTTTAATTTTTAAAATATTTATTTTATTTATTCGGCTGTGCTAGTTCTTAATTGCAGCACATGGAGTCTTCAGTCTTCATCTCAGCACGGGAGATCTTCAGCTGCAGCATCTGAGATCTACTTCCCTGACCAGGGATCAAACTTGAACCCCCTACACTGGGAGCATGGCGTTCCAGCCACTGGACCACCAGGGAAGTCCCTATTTTTATTATTTATTTATTTATTTTTTGACCACATTATAGCAAGTGGAATTTTAGTTCCCCAACCAGGGATCAAACCCATGCCCCCTAAAGTGGAAGCTCAAAGTCTTAACCACTGGACTGCCAGGGAAGTTCCAGTAAGTAAGCACATTTATGATATGTTGGAAGGAGATATTTGCTGGGGGGAGAGGTGGAAAGTCAGGCACTGGGATATCAGGACCACTGGGGTTTCCCTGGTGGCTCAGCTGGTAAAGAATCTGCCTGCAATACAGGAGACCCTGATTTGATACCTGAGTTGGGAAGATCCCCCGGACCGGGACATGACAACACACTCCAGTGTTCTTGCCTGGAGAATCCCCATGGACAGAGGAGCCTGGCAGGCTACAGGCCACGGGGTCACAAAGAGTCAGACACAACTGAGCAACTAAGCACAGCACAGAGGATTGCAAATTTTGGAAACTATTTACTTCTTTGGCTATGTCAGGTCTTAGTTTTGGCCCACAGGATCTTTCGTTGCGGTCCATGAGCTCTCTAGCTGTGACTTGCAGACTCAGCAGTCGCATCACACAGGGTCTGAGATATGTTGGATCTTAGTTCCCCAAACAGAGATTGAACCCACATCCCCTGCACTGCGAAACAGACTGTGAATCACTGAACCACCAGGGAAGTCCTGGGATTTGTTCTTCTTAATGAGTTGTTGGTGTGGGGTTAAAGGGAAGTCTGCTAGGAGGCTTCTGGGAAAGGTTTTCCTTAGTGATAAGCAGGACACATGGATATTCTTTCCTTTTTCTGCCCCAAGGATTTAGTGTCTGGAACTGTGGTAGCCACCTTACGACCTGAGATGATCAAACCTGAGGAGGCAGCTGAAATGCACAGCTGAAAGATGGGAAGAATTTGAATTATTAATAACATTAGTGTGATTTTTTGAATTAGCCAACTCCTGATCTATCTTACCATCAGGTTTCTTGTTGTATGAAATTACAATGTCCTGATTGTTTAAGCAAGTTGAATTGAAGTTTTCTGCTATTTAAGGAAAAAGAAAAAATCCCTGTAAACATATTTGCATTTCACACACAATAGGATTGTTCCATTTGTTCTCCAACCACATGTGATATGACAATATGCCATTTTAAAAATCTGTAAGTGCTGAAGAAGTTAACAGGCAGTCACCAAGCTCCCAGTGATGGAAGAAACCACCTTCTTCTAGCTGTCAGTGGTGTTCAGAACCATGGAGAGTGGACGCTGATCCTGCCTTCTCAGCCCTGTGGACTAGCTCTTCTTATGGGAGTTTCCATCAGTCAATCCCTTTCTAAGGACCATTATTCAGAAGATGGCAAGGGAACTTTCAGGGACAGTCTTTGTTACTATTGGCTTATCAGCTGGTCCAGTTTAGATCTGAACTTGAGCTGATTTCTATGCACAATAATAATGCTAATTTATCCTGTCTTTAAAGTCAGAGTTGGAGATAAGAACTTAAGATGTTTTATATTGCCTTATCATTCAAAATATTTTCTTCCCGGGGACTTCCCTGGTGGTCCAATGATGAAGAACCCACCTACCAATGCAACAGATGCGGTTTTGATCTCTGGTCTGGGAACTAAGATCCCACATGCTGTGTGGCAACTAAGCCTGCACTCTGCAAAATGAGAGCCCCTGCACCACAACTAAGACCAGACACACGTCAAAAGTAAATAAATATATCTTCTCACCTTCCAAAGAGAGGAATCCATTTCTGTGGGAAACTATTAATCTCTACCCAATTGACCTCAGACATGGCTGTGTCACTTGTTTGGGCCAATGAAATGGGGATGGAAGTGAAGTGATCTGTATCATTTCTGAGCAGAAGTTCTAAGAGCCAGTGACTAGTCCATCATGTGCTCTTGTCTCTCTACTCTCTCTAAGACCATCAAAGTCCAAGATAGAACTGCACCTTCATCTTGGATCCCAGTGAGAAGCTGAGAGTCAGCCTACTCACAACGGTTGTGTTGCATGAGTAAGCAATAAACCTTTGTTGTTATAAGCCTCTGGTTTGAGGGTCATTTGTTGCTGAAGCATAACCCAGCTTAAGTAGGCTGATGCAAAAGTAGTCAATGAGAATATAGTTGGTGAATCTATGAGGATTTGTGAGAAGACCCCAAAGAGAGTATAGAGAAGAGAAATGAGGATCTAGGATAGGCCCCTGAGACACTCCAGTACTCAAGAGATATGGAAGAAGAAAGAGAACCAGAAAATGTGACTGAGAAGAAGCAGGCAGACATGGAAGGAAGACAAGAAGAGTGTGGTATCTCGAAGGTCAAAGTAGGAGAGAGTTACAAGAAGGAGTTACTGAGGAATGGGTTAGCTGCTGCTGAGAAGTCTTCTAGGGTGAGAACTGGAGAAGTAATGCAGAATTTAGCTGTAAGGAGATTGTTGTTGGGGAGTGCAGATCTGGGAACAGAAGCCGACGGTAGGGGTTACAGAGACCTGGAGTCGAGAAAGAGGTGGAGCCGGTAAAAAGAGATGGAGAAACAGTTGCAGAAAAGAGGACAGATTAAGAAAGGGATTTAATAAAAGAGGAGACTACCAATGGGCGGGTACTTGTAGAAAGGAAGTTCTAGAAAATGGAGGCTAAGAGAAGGATAATTTATGGAGGAAGGACATAAGAGGGAACAGGGTCAGGCACTGGTCCAAGTTAGGAAGAAAGGCGGCTCACTGATCTTGATGGGGAAGCAAGAGGAGGGTGGGGACAGGTAGGGTGTGGTATAGATGATGTGGAATTTTTACCTGGTAGCTTCTGTGAGGAAGAGAGCAAAGCAATCTGTTTGGAGAGAGAGAAAAGACATGATGGAGTCACTGATAAGAGGAAGCAGAGAAGACTTGAAAGAGTTGGAGTGAAACTTTCAAGAAACAGAGGTTTGAAGGAACAGCGATGTCATAGAGACTGGGGTAGGCAGAAGAGCCTGTTCACCTGGACTGTAGCTCCAGGTTATTCATCTTCTGCCCCACTTCCATGGATACTGATTATGAGGGCTCTTTGCAGCTTTGAATCAATGACAGTCTTGGGTATGGTGGAGGCATAACAATCTCATACAGCCAGAATCGTCAGCTCTGTGGGAAACCTGCCTTTCATTTCCACGTGTATCATTAAGGACGCTTTTGGCTGCAAGTAACAGTAAGTTTTGGGCTTACCTGGTGGCCCAACAATAAAGAATTCTCCTGTAATGCAGGAGACACAGGAGAGGTGAGTTCAATCCCAGGTCTGGGAAGATCCCCTGGAGGAGGGCATGGCAACCTACTCCAGTATTCTTGACTGGAGAATCCTATGGACGGAGAAGCCTGGTGGGCTACAGTCCATAGGGTCGCAGAGCCAGACGTGACTGAAGTGACAGCAGAGCACACAGTAAGTTTTAACTCGACTGGCTTAAAGAATAGTCTGAACTTGTTATTACACAAAGTAAAGTAATGCATACAGACACAAAAATCCTTAGCAAAATGTTGGCACATAGAATTCAGCAGCACATCGAAAGAATTATACCCTACCACCTAAGGGATTCATTCCAAGCATACGAGATTGGTTCAACATTTGAAAACCAATTAATACAATTCACCAAGACAGGCTAAAGAAAAAAAAGATCACATGATCATATCAATGAAGAAAAAACATTTTCCAAACACAAACATTCATTTATGATTTTTGAAAACTCTTAGAAAAAATAGGAATGAAAAGGAACTTCCTCAACTTGAAAAAAAAAGCATCTTGGGACTTCCATGGTGGCCCAGTGTAAGACTCCATGCTCCCAATGCTGGGGGCCAGGGTTTGATCCCTGGTCAAGAAACTAGATCCCACATGCAGCAATTAAGACCTGGCACAGCCAAATCAATATATAAATTTTTTAAAAAGAAAGAAAGAAAAGAGCATCTACAAAAAAACAAAAACAAAAAAACCCTACAGCTGACATTTACACTCAGTGGTGAAACTGAATGCTTTCCCCCTAAGATCAGGAAGAAGGAAAATATGTTCTCTCTCACCCTTCTTACTCAACATAATAGTGCAGTCCTATCCATTCCAATAAGGCAAGAAAAGGAAATGAAAGACACATAGATCAGAAACCAAAATGATTTGTAGCCAACACAATTGTCTACATAGAACAATGCTCACAGTGGAACTAAATAGTTTTTGATGATAACTTCCTCTGTGATAATTCTCCCAGCAAATGTCCAATCTGACAAGCCATCCCACGTTCAGAACCACAGGTAGTTGGGGTGAATGAACCATAATCACAATTTTAACACATATCCTTAGACATACTCACCGATACAGACTGTAGGTCCATGATAAAGACATTGTCCCACTGATCTGACCCAGACCCAGCCACCTCTAGACATCTTATTTCTTAATGTAATGACAGCTTATGGTGCAATAAAATCTCCCCTTGTGGTGGTTGGAAAAATCCTTAGTGATTCTTGCACTCCTTGCTCATTCATTCTTTTATAGTCTCTTTTTAAATATGATTTACTTCTTTATTTTTGGCTGCACTGGGTCTTTATTGTTGCATGCAGGGTTTCTCTAGTTGCAGAAAACAGGGGCCACTCTTTGTTTCAGTGCATGGGCTGCTCATTGCAGTGGTCTCTCTGTGGCTCAGCACAGGCCCTGCGAGCATGTACTTCAGCAGTTGCACCTCAAGGGCCCACAGCATGTGAGCTGTAGAGTGCTACCTCAGGAGCTGCTCCCACAGGCTTAGCTGCTCCATGGCACGTGGAATCCTCCCCAACCAGGAACTGAGCCACACTCCCTGCACTAGCAGGCAGATTCTTTTCCACTGTGCCACCAGGCCAGTCCCTGTTCTTTCATATTCTCTTCGGTTCTCTCTAACCATTCCCCCTGCCACATATGCAGTCACGTATTCAGACACATATAAACAAGGTCAATGTCATGAACAAATAGTTTATTTTCACACATTGTATAAAAAGTACAAGAATAAATATTATTTAGGGGCTTAATAAAAATATAGAAATCTAGAACCAATAATTCAGTGGAGGTAGTTGGTGCATAAAAAATATCTAAAAGGGTGGGACAGGTTGCAGGCGGGTCTCCAGGGTCAGACACACTGGTCTCCACTGGCAACACATTTCAGGTCCCGGGTGAGGAGGCGGAAGAGGTTGAACATCACGGAGGCTTCGAGGCAGTCCTGGGACTCCTGAGGGAAGAGGGGGACGGCTCAGTATCTCCCACGCCTGGGATCCCAGCTGCCCCGGACATCGGTTTGCTTTCTCCGCTCACTCACCTTCTTTTGGGCCTCCTGGAGCCGGTGCAGCCAGTGGTGGAGGCGGCCCCGGGGCCTGGGGCCTGCTGTGGGCTGAGCTGGGACCTGGGGGCAGAGGAGAGAGGGGTGAGGCTGTGAGGCGGAGCCGGGGACCGAGGGGGACGCCCAGGCGGTCAGAGCCCAGACCCGGCCCGGGGCCCCAGCACTCACACAGGCCTGGAGCTTGGAGTGGACGTGCTGCAGCGTGAGAAGGGGCTGCTCCAGGCTGCGGCCCAGGGACGAGTTAGCCATGGCCTCCAGGACCGTCAGCGTCAGGGCCAGCTCTGCCTCCAGAGCCACGGGGCGCTCCCACACCTGAGGAGGAGACAGAAGACACGTGAGAGCTGCACATGAGAGAGACCAGGTGAGGGGGCAGGTGAGGGGGCAGGTGGGGGGCAGCTGAGGGAGGCAGGGAGGGGGCAGGTGAGGGGGCAGGTGAGGGGGCAGGTGGGGGGACAGGTGAGGGGGCAGGTGAGGGGGCAGGTGAGGGGCCAGGTGAGGGGGCCAGGTGAGGGGGCAGGTGGGGGGACAGGTGAGGGGGCAGGTGAGGGGGCAGGTGAGGGGCCAGGTGAGGGGCCAGGTGAGGGGCCAGGTGAGGGGGGCAGGTGAGGGGACAGGTGGGGGGGCAGGAGGGGGAGCAGCTGAGGGGGGCAGGGGAAGGGAGAGAGGGAGGGGAAGCAGGGGCAGGTGAGAGACACAGTCCACGAGGTTGGCTGAGGGGAAGCGGTGGGAGAGGACTGGGGAGGGCAGGGAGAGAAGGAGGAGGTGAGGGGGCACCTGCGGAGCCAGGGCAGCTGAGGGCAGGCGGGCCTGACTCTCCCAGCTCACCTGCAGGTGCTTCAGGTCCCGGGTCCTGGGGAACAGGCGGCCGCCGCAGTCCCAGTCCTTCTGCAAGCGCGAGTCTTCCTAGAGAGCAAGGGCAAGGTCGGGTCACAGCGGGAGGGACGGGGGGGGGGGGGGGGCCAGGGAGACCGGAGGATGGCCAGCAACAGAGGCGGGAAGTTCACTTCCCAAAGGATGGTAGAGGCTCATCCAGTGCAGGACAGGGGATCGCCCACTGCGGGGAGGGGGGAGGTCAGCCCCGTGGAGGGGGGCAGACCCGCCTGCAGCCCAGGTGGTCTAGGAGCCCACAGGAGGGGGCTGGGGGCTCACCCACTGCAGGAGGGGTGGGGAGACTCACAAAGGCATCCCTGACCGTCTTGAAGGCCTGCAGCTCTTGAGGGGACAGAGACTTGAACTGGGCCATGTGGCAGCCCCTGGCAGGTGGGAGGGCCCTGGGGGCAGAGGGCACAGGAACTGCTCCTGTCCTGCTCAGCGCCGCAGTCATCAGCATCAGCACCAGCACCAGCGTGCAGCCCGGGGCCATGTCTGGTTAAGGAAGGATAGAAAGGTGAGGGGAGGGAGAGCGTCAGGGAGTGAGGGTGCAGGCTCCGGGGAGGTGAGGGTCCCAGACAGTGATGCGGGGGCTCACCCAGCTTCATTCCTGCTCTCTGGTGTCTGTCAGAATCGGGGATCAAGTGTCCACTCGGAGGCTGTTGCCTAGGATCTCAGTCTTGTCTGGCGTCTCTGACTTCAGCCTCCTCTTCTGGATCTCGGCTCGTTGCTCCGTTCGTGTCTCTGAACTTCCAGCTCTGTCTGGTCTGAGGTGTAACTGCTGCCTGAGCTCCATGGTGCAGCTTTTAGCCTGTGCAGTTGGGCAATCCCAGCTGATGTAGGAAAAGTGAAAACACAGCTACAGGCTAACCCTGGAAAGCCCAGAGCAGGGCGGAGCCAGTGAGCCAGGTGAGCAACTGAGCGAAAGAGAAACTGACATTGATTGGTGCTCACTTCCGAGGAAGTGAGTAATGAAGACAAAATCAGGACTGGAGTAGCTTCAGCCCCACAAGGGCGGGTCTCCTGCAGAGACCAGGCTGATTTAGGACTGGGTGGGGAGGGGACAGAGGGATTTTCTTTTTTGCAGATGCTCCAGTGTGGGGAATAGAAGGAAAAGACACTCGTAGAAAGTGTTACCTTGAACAACATGGACCTTCCAAGAGGGAGGCTGTTCAGAGGATGAGAGAAGATCCAAGGGTGCTGTTGAGGGGGGAGGGGGGGGGAGAGGGAGTCAGAAAGGCAGAAACACTCTAGAACTAAGAGAGACCAGTTCCTCCCCACCTATGGATAGTGACAGAATGGGGGAGGGGTGGAGTCTGCACGAACCTGTTCTCTGATTTTCAGGCACAGAGGGACCCAGGAATAGGAGGATCTGCTGAGATTGGGGTGTGACTAAGACTTCAGAGAAATCAGATGGGTTTGAGAAAAATGCCTTCATTCACTAAGTAATTATTTACTCCTCACTTTCGGTCAGATTCTTTTTAAGGTGCCAAGAAAACAGGATTGAAAAAAATGAAAGACATAAAATGATCCTTCAAGAGCCATTTACAAGAAAAAGGTACCAGAGAGTATGGGATGGGGGGACTAGGCATGTGGGATGTATTATGCTAGATAACATCAGATAATGGAAAATGAAAGAAATGAGCCAGGGTCGAGAGTAGAATGGAAAAGAAAGTTGCACTAAATAAGGTAATGAAATGACACTTGAGGGCAGCCCTAAAGGAAGTGAGGGAGGGAGCTCTGTGGAGATCTGAGAGGGAACCTTCTAAGAAAAGGGAACAGTCAGTGCAAAAGGAAAAGAGAGAGAACCTCCTCCTTTTGTGAGCCTGTCTATGTCTCTGCTGCAATGTGGCCTTGCTCGTGATAGCATCCAAAGACATCCATGCTTACCTACATTTCAAATACAGAAGATATTGAAGGGACTCGGAGAGGTTAAGAAAGTTGTTCAAGGTCACACAACAAATAACTAGTGAGGGCAGGATGTGAACTGAGTTTTGTCTGACAGCAGACGAGTAACTACTGCACTCAGCAGCCCCAGTGTGGCTAGATCTGGACTTGGAGGGAATGCACTTCTCCAACAGAAAGTGTGGAGTCCTGGAGAGGGTGGACCACAGCCCTCATCTGGGAATATCTATGAGCGCCAATGCATAATTATGCTTCCAAAGCTACCGCAAGGATGTGCCTTGAGCACCTACAAGTGTTCTGGTCAGATTCTGTCAACTGCACGCACTTTCTATCAAGGGGAAAGGTTGGGGTCAGTGCTTGCTTTTAGGGCTTACCTGGTGGCTCAGAGGGTAAAGCGTCTACCTGCAATGCAGGAGACCTGGGTTCGATCCCTGGGTCAGGAAGATCCCCTGGAGAAGGCAATGGCACCCCACTCCAGCACTCTTGCCTGGAAAATCCCATGGACAGAGGAGCCTGGTAGGCTGCAGTCCGAGGGGTCACTACTAGTCAGACACGACTGAGTGACTTCATTTTCACTTTTCACTTTCATGCGTTGGAGAGGGAAATGGCAACCCACTCCAGTGTTCTTGCCTGGGGAATCCCAGGGATGGGAGAGCCTGGTGGGCTGCCATCTGTGGGGTCGCACAGAGTCAGACACGACTGGAGCGACTTAGCAGCAGCAGCAACAGCATATCAGGGGAAAAGATATCCCTACAACAACAATGAATCATGAAAACTGACTGTTTATCTGAAAATTCCTAGAAAGGAACTTCAGGGGAGTGGTTAGGAGCATTGGAGCTGGAGGAAAATATTCTGGGTTCAAACCTGGTTCTGATCACTACCTATATGACCCTGGGAAACAGTCTTTGCACTTGGGCTACAATGGTTGCCCATCCACAGGTCAGGACAAGTGAAAGAAGTACAGTTTTTGTGCATTTATGTGTGTGGTGATTTAATGGAGACCAGTTATTAAGGCCATTCTGTGACTTCAGCTGGAAGCTTCAGAAACATTATCTCAATGTATATTACTCACTGTAATGGAAGTGTAATAATGTTATGGCATAGATGAAAAAACTGAGGCTCAAAGAGAAGCAATTGGTCCAGACACACAGCTATGAAGTGTGTGTGGAACAGACACTTCTGTGCAGGGACAGAACCGAAACTCAAGTCATCAGATTTCCCTGTCTCAGCATTTTGTTATCAACAGCCCCGCTCACAATGATCACAGGGGAAATAACCAACAGAAATGCAAAAAAAGATTTAATAATTGGCAATAAATTGACAACAGAAGACAGAATAGCAAACATATACAGAAACTTCATTAATACAAAACACACAAGTTATGGAATTAAAAGAAAAAAAACTGCTTCTCAGGACTTTTGGCCCCTTCACTACCCAGTCCCTCAGGGAATGAGGCCTCCCCAGCCGGGAGCTCCAAGAGTCCCAGATTCATGGACTCTCAAGGTGACCACTGAAGGTTCAAAGCTGGGATTGGAACCTCTCATGGGACAGGGGTTGCCGTAACTACAGAAGTAGAAACCGGTCCATGGTCTGTGGTGGTGGTTAGCGACCAAGGCAGACACGGACTCCAGTCTTTTCCTGGGAGGTTCTTAGGGCAACGCATCCCACGGGAATACCGCTGGTTCCCGGGGACTCTTCCTGGTCTTTGGGGAAAGGGTGCCTCAGGCGCCAGCGCATACGGGCGGAGGCTGACAGACCCCCTGGTTCAGTGAGACCGCGGAGGAGGGCGGCGCCCGCAGCCAGGCGCTCTGAGCGCTCCGGGTCCAGACGCAGCGGCGGCGGCATCACAGACAAGGTCCCGCGCGCGCCACCAGCCGCAGGTCCCACGCGAGCAGGCGCAGGAGGTGGAAGATGACGGCGGCTTCGTGGCACCGAGGCGAGTCCTGCAGCCCGGGAAGGAGGCAGGGCGGGGCTGAGTCAGGACTCTGCTTCGCGTGAGACAACCCCACTCCAGACCCTCAGGGCGCAAGCCCGGCCCCCGCCGCGTCTCCACCTCCCGCGGTCCTCCCTACGGTGCTCCCTGCGGTCCAGCCGCGCTCGCGCCGGCTCCACTCACAGCTCGGCGAGTCTTGGGACGCCTCCTGGGCCGCCGCGGGGACCTGCTCCAGGAGCCTGGCCGGGCCACCTCGAGCTGGAGCGGGGAAGGAGGTCAGCGAAGGCGGTGGAGACCCGAGCCTCCCGCCCCCTCCCCGCTGACGCGGGCCCTCTCCCTTCCGGCCGCAGAGCAAAGCCGGGAGGCTGCGCTTGGGGCCCGTGCCCGTTTCCGGGCTCAGTGGGACAGCTTCGCAGTGCGGGTCGTGGCCCTGAGACCAGGGGCGCCGAGCGAGCCGGGAGCGGCGCGGGGCCAGGCCGCCGAGCACTCACGCAGGCCGCCACGTCCCGCCCCGCGGCCGCCAGCAGCTCCAGGGTCTGCCCGACGCCGGGGAAGAGCTCGGGGCTCGGCAGGCTGCTCAGCACGGCCTGGGCGTCGGCGAGGTCGCGGGCCACCCGGCGGAGCATCGCACAGGACTGCGGGGACCGGGCTGGAGTTAGACGGGGCGGCGCCGGAGCCGCCCCCCACCACACACACAACCCCGCCCGCCTCGGGCCTCACCGACGGCCTGGGAGGGTTCCTCTTCAGGCGGATCGAGCAGTTTTGGGGGCCCCAGCCCAGCGTCTCTTCTTCCTGCGGGACAAGAGCTGGGGTGATGCAGGGCCTCCTGGCCAGGGCCCCTGGAGCACTGAGACGTCGAGGATTCCTGGACGTGGATCAGGACTGGTCGGGACCGTGGTGTTTTTCTTGTCTCGAACCAGGCTGCGCTCTGATAATTGTGCGGAGCTGTAAAGCTCCTGCCTTCCGGTGCGGAGCCGGCGCCTCGACGTGAGCTAAGTCCGCCTGGAGGGGGCGCCCCTCTGTGACCCTCACCAAGGCCGTATGTGAGCCGACCACGGGACACCCGGGAAGAGGTCAGAGTCACAGTTGTGGACCCTGAAATCAGAGGTGTGCCTGCTGGACGCTAGAACATGAGCGCCCCTCGGGCCAAAGACTGGTGTCTCTGAGCCTGGAGGGCCCGGGGCCGGAGGGTCCGTGGGGGGACCAGGGCCTCTGAGCATCACTCACATAGTGGTCCCTCCGTGCCTTGACAGCCAGCAGCGCCCGGGGGTCCAAGGAGCGATAATGTGAGAGGAGGCAGTGCCGGGCTCACCAAAACCCACAGCCCGACGGCTGCTGCGGCTGCACCATTCCGCCCCATCTCTGCTCCTGCTGGAGGCGACAGATGTCAGGGAGCCCAAAGAGAAGGCCCTGAGTCCAAGCCCCTGCCTCTGGTTAGACTGGCACAAGGACTGTCACTCACAGCGTGGACGCTGATCACACCCAGGGGAAGAGACAAGGCGGGTCCTGACACCCCTCCTCCCCTCAGCCTCTCTCCCCTCACTCCTCACCTGCACTGTGGCTTGGGTGCCTGGCACTGGAGCAGGGCCTGTCTTCCACTGGCCTCTGGGTGGTGTCCAGAGTGGTGCCCACCTAGGTCGGCGGTGTCTGCACCCTCCATGGTGGCTTTTAAGTGTTTCAAGTGGGACCAGTGAGCAACTGGGCTTCCCCGGTGCAGGGTAAGCTTTCCCAACGTCAGTGCTGGCCAGTGGCCAGCGTGTGTGGACTTTACCCACCTTGGGCCAGTGCCAGCGATGACTCTGCCTGACCCTCGCTCCTGAGCCAGTTGCTACTGTTTGCATTCTGGACTCTGTATTTTCTGTGTGTTGATCTTTCTTTTGCTCTCTAGTGATGAACTGAAAACACACCATTGCCTTCAATTGGAAGCGGCAAGCTTGGCAGAGGTACCAATACAAGTGCCTGCCCTCCAGGAGCTCACACTAGGGTTTCTAATGCTTGCTCTTCCATCACACTCTTGTCGTTACATCGTGTCTTCTCTCCCTGTCTTTTTCTTTCTCTTTCCTTGCACAAATATCCCTCCCTTCTGTTTTTCGGCCTTTTTCCTCATCTGGGTCTTAGAAAAATTCTGTCTTCCCTAGAGTGTTATTTAGTGTGTGTGCATGTTAAGTTGCTTCCATCGTGTCTGACTGTGATTCCATGGACTGTAGTCCGCCTGGTTCCTCTGTCCATGGGATTCTTCATTCAGGAAGTGCTCAGCATGTATCAGCTATAATGATTGTTAACAATGGTTGAGAAAAACATGTCTGCAATTCCAATTTTCAACAGCAAATGAACAATAGTTTCATATTATTAAATGAATAAATATCATTTAATAACACTCCACTAAATGATATGTAGTCCTTTACCAATTACCAACTAACAGGCTTAGTTGCTCCACAGTATGTAGGATCTTCCCAGGCCAGGAATTGAACCCATGTCTCCTGCACTGGGAGACAGATTCTTTACCACTGAACCACCAGGAAAGCCCCACATGTTTAGTGTTTTAAGAAATGACCAACCCTGTTTTCCAGAGGGGCTGTACCATTTTGCATTTACACCAGCAATGAGTGATCAATTTCCTGTATCCTCACTAGCATTTGATGTTATCACTATTTTTTTAGGCATTCTGATAGCCATATAATGGTATCTCATTGTGGTTTTAATTTGCATCTCTCTAATGACGTGAGTTTGAGTGAACTCCGAGAGTTGGTGATAGACAGGGAGGCCTGGCGTGCTGCAGTTCATGGGGTTGCAAAGAGTCGGACACGACTGAGCGACTGAACTGAACTGAACTGAATGGCTAATAATGTCCAACATCTTTTCATATACTTATTTCCCAACTTTCACTCTTTTAGTGAAATGTCTCTTAATGTCTTTTGCCCATTTCCCAAATGGATTGTTCAATTTTTCTACTGTTGAGTTTTGAGAGTTCTTTATCTATTCAAGATACTAGTCCTTCATCAGATGGGGTTTGCAGGTATTTTCTCCCAGTCTTTAGCTCCTCTCTCTTCTTTTTTCATTAATTATTTTTGGTTGTGCTGGTCTTCATTGCTTCACGAGGGCTCTCTCTGGTTGCATGCTCTGGCTTCTCATTTCGGTGGCTTGTTGTGGAGCACAGGCCCTAGGCACATGGGCTTTAGGAGTTGCAGCACTTGGGCTCAGTAGTTGTGGCTCACTGGATCTAGAGCATGGGCTCAGGGGTTGTGGAGCACAGGCTTAGTTGCTCCCAGGCATATGGGATCTTCCCAGATCCAGGATCGAACCCATGTCCCCTGGATTGGCAGGTGGATTCTTATCCACCGTACCACGAGAGAAGTCCTGTCTTTTTAACATGGTCTTTCACAGAGCAAATTTTTGATCAAGTTCAGTTGATCAATTTTCCTTTTATGGATTAATCCCTTTGTCCACCTCTAGACCTTGAAGATGGTCCTCCTAAGTTTTTCTAACTTCTGTAGCTTTATGTTTTACATTTAAGTCAGTGCTCCATATTGAGTTAATTTTTATTTTCATGTGAGTTTTCGATCAACGTTCATTGTTTGGCCTATGGATGTCCAGTTACTCCAGCATTGTTTTTTTAGTTAATTAATTTGCTTATTCTTAGCTGGGTCTGGTCTTCATTACTTCACGGACTTTCTCTAGTTGCAGCAAGTGAGATCTCTTCATTTCAGTGCATGGGCTTCTTATAGTGGTGGCTTCTCTTGCTGCGGAGCAGGGGCTCTAGGGTGCTTCAGTGGGGGCTTCAATAGTTGCTGTTCCTGGGCTCCAGAGCACAGGCTCAATAATTGTGCACAGGCTTAGTTGGCTTGGGTCATGTGGAATCTTCCCAGACCAGGGATTGAACCAGGTGTCTCCTGCATGGGCAGGCAGGTTCTTCACCACTAAGCCACTAAGGAAGCCCAGCACTGGTTTTGAAAGGGCTCTTTTCCCCAGTGAATTGCTTTTGCATGTATGAGTATTTCTAAACACGGGGAGTGTCACAACGTGTGCATTGTTCTCAACATTTCCTTTTTTCACTCTATGTCTTGAAGATTTTTCCATGTCAGTACACATAGATCTACTTCATTCTATTTAAAGTCCAGCTTCACCTGGGGTTCATGAGCCACCCTACAGTAGGATTCAGGGAAGGGTGAACTTGCATGGGAGAAAGTTACATCTTCTTCACTAACCTATAACTGAAATTTAGCATTTCTTTCCCTTATGAATGTAAGCAACAAGCTACAATAATATTAGCAGAAGTTGTGACTTTGTCATAAAAGAAGGCACAGATATTTCATAGCATTTTACAGATATGGCACATGTCTTGCAATATCATTTACTCCTTTTAGTACCTCAAAGTATAGTAGTTGTTAAACCTACTGCTCTATCTTGTACTTAGATCATTAGGCATATGTATCACTTATTGCAAAGTTACTCTAATGTTTTGGTAACTGTGTTTCAATATAATCAGTTTTCTTAATATTTATGTGTATTTAATTTTATGTCTTTAAAAACATATATCTGGGAAAAAAACATTTCTGAATCAATAAGCGATTACAGCAAGGTGGCAGGATATAAGGTTAATACACAAAAGCCTATTGCTTTCAATGAACAATTTGAATTTGAAATTAAAAATACCATTTACATTCAGCATCCCCCCAAATTTAATACTTAAGTATTAATACAAATCTAACAAAATATAAACAAAATCTGTATGAGAAACACTATAAAACTCTGATGAGAGAAGTAAAAGAACATCTAAAAATAGAACTCTTCTATGAATATGGATAAGAAGATTCGATATTGTCAAGATGTCAGTTCTTCCTAACTTAATCTATAGAGTCAATGCAATCCAGAATTCCAGCAAGTTAATTTGTGGATATTGACAAAGTGAAAGTTAAACAGAAATTCAAAAGGCCCAGAGTAGCTTTCACCGTATTAAAGGAGAAGAATAACGTTGGAGAACTGACACAGTCACGTTAAGACTTACTATAAAGCTGCAATAATCAAGACTCTGTTATTAGTGACAAGATAAATAAATCAATGTAACAGAAGAGAGTGCCCAGGAATAGACCCACACAAATGCAGTCAATTGATTTTTGAGAAAGGACCAAAGGCAATTCAGTAAAGAAAGGATAATCTTCCCACAAATGGTATTGAAACAACTGGATAGGGAATTCCCGGGTGGCCCAGTGGTTTAGACTCCGAGCTTCCACTACAAGGGGTGAAGTTTCAGTCCCTGGTCGGGGAACTAAATCCTGCATGCCTTAGGGTGTGGCCAAAAATAAATATAAATAAATAAACCTAGATGCAGACTTTGCACATTTTCACAAAAATTAACTTAAAATATATCATAGACCTAATGTAAAGTGCAGAACTATAAAACTCCTGTAATGTAGTATAGGAGAAAATCTAGGGAACCGTGGTGATGATTTTTTGTATATGCTGAAAGCACAAGACGTGGAAGAAGAAAAATTGGTGAATTAGAAAAATTTAAAATATCAGATGACAGACACCATTAAAAGAATGAAAAAGTCCCTCCCTTTCTCTCCCCTAGTCTTAAGAAGCATGATTTTAACAAGACTGGAAAGAATATCAATGCCCACCAATAGGAGTTTGGGATTGTTTATTCAATAATCCCATTAGATTGGAAGGCTTACTAGTGGTACATGCAAATTGTCTTCCATCTGCCCCTCCAAGTTCATTCTTCCCACTTCTCTAGCCTCCTCTGGGCCCCAGAAGCTGGCCTTTGGCTTCTGCTGAGTGCAGTCAATGGGGAGCCTAGTAATAGGGCTTGAGAGAGGGAAAGTAGAATACAGTCAGTGTATTTACTTCTCTTTCCTCCACCTGTGTGTATGACTCTCTTCCTCCCAGGTCAGGTAACCCCTCCCTCCCCTATCCGCTTTCTTCAGGCTTAGGGATGACAGACCCACGCCGGCTGGGCCCCAAGACCTTGAACTACTCCTCCTCTGCTCCCTTTACCATCCAATCCCTTGGTAAACGCTCCTGGTATTAAACCACTTCAAATTAGCCTAAATTGATTAGGGCATCTTTCCTGCAGGGGACCTCACTGATATAGTATAATTAAAGATGTGGGGGAATGAAAATGAGAGATAATGGTAAGACACGAAAGCTGGCTACCAAACTGTATACAGACAAGCTCCAACTTGGCAGAAATTGTTCATAGAGGAAACAAGAAAAAAAAAAAAAAAAGGAGGATTAGCAACTAACTGCTAGAAAGATTACCTCCAGAAAGTGAGATTAAAGACTTTTTTAACTCTCCAAGTTGTATGTTTTTTTAATTGGCTGAATCTTTATAACGAATGTGTTACTTCGATAATCAGAAAACACACACACAAATCAATATATGTAACATTTCTACACATTGGAAAAACTGTTCCAGAGCTGGGGTGAGGTGAGACAGGGTGAGGTGGGTGGTGAATTTACAGATTTTTTTTTTCTCCCTTATGCATGTCTCTATTTCTCAGGCATTATCCAATGGCCCCGCATTACTAATTTTATCAGGAAAAGTAGTAGGTTTTATTATTTATCTAATATTTTTATTTATTTATTTGGCTGCACCAGAGTCTTAGCTGTGGCATGTGAGACCTAGTTCCCTGACCAGGGATCGAACCCAGGCCCCCTGAATTGGGAGCCCAGAGTATTAGTCACTGGACCACCAGGGAAGTCCCTTTTATTTATTTTTATTTTGGCTCTGTTGGGTTTTTGTTGCAGGCCTTCTTCAGTTGCAGCGAGTGAGGACTACTCTCTAGTTACGATGTGCAGGCTTCTCATTGCAATAGTTTCTTTCGTTGCAGAGCAAGGGCCCTGGAGCACTGGCTCAGCAGTTGCGGCGTATGGGCTCTGTTGTCCCTCAGCACGCGGAATCTTCCCAGACCAGGGATGGAACCCATGTCCCCTGCATTGGCAGGCGATCCTTTACCACTGAGCCACCAGGGAAGTCCAGTAGATTTTATTTTTAAACCAAAACAGAGACTGACTGAGACACACAGAGACACTTGAATGTTTGTGATGTTGACTAAAAAATAGGCACAGCCTAAAAGTTGAGTTACATTTTATTTGGTGGAAATTTTCAGGACTTAAGTCCAGGAGGCAGCATCTTAAGTGGTCCTGGGAGAACTACTCAGATGAGGTGGGAGGGGGAGGGAGTCAGGTTACATTGAAATTTGCATCAAGGGGTAGGTAGTCTGAATGTCAGAAGTATTTTTGTGAATTAAAGAAAATCAGATACCACAAGTTAAGGAATTTAGCGCTTTTCCTTGTGTGCAAAGGTGGAAGAGTCTGGACTCACTGAAATCATTCCTTTTACATGCATCTCCGCTATCTGGGGCCAGTATCCTGAGTTCCCCGGCGTTCACCGTAGGGAGTGGTTACAGCCTGATGGCTGCTGGATGTTGTTCTTCTTCCTGGGCTCAGAAATTCACCTTCGGAGGGCCGGAGTCACTGATGGCTCTATCACCCTTGTCTATTGATATGGCAGGAAATACTCCATTTCTCAGTGAGAAAAAGGAATAAGAAACAAATGAAGTTACTGACAGAGACAAACACAGGACCAAAGAGGTGGAGACAAAACGGGAGGCGAATAGAGAGGGAAGAGAGAGAACCATAATGAAGTGAGGACAGAAGAGGAAAGAGAGGAGGCACTCAGTCAGATATGGGGTGGGCGAAGTTATGGCTTAGAGATCAAGCTTGGAAGCTGGTTTGAGGATAGGCTCAAATTCTGCCTCTGCCAATTGTGAGCTGCGTATCTTGGAGAAGCTCCTTCGTCTTACTGTGCCATGGTTTTCCCATCTGCAAATTGGAGGTATAATAGAACAACTCTTGCAGTGTCATTTTTGAAACATTGAGTGAGATGAGTACATATCAATGCCTTGGAACAGGGCCTTGTAACTGTGTAAGAGCTAATCGGCATTATAGAAAAGAGATAACAACACTCAGGGTGATGAAAGTGAAAGGATACAGAAAGGGACCGGAAGTGTTGGCAGTCAGCTGGGGTGGCATCATAGCTGGCATTGCCCCACTGTGGGTTAAAGTCCTCACATCCCTGCCTACAACCCTCTGGGCCGATCAATGGCCAGCACTGACGTTGGGAAAGCTTACCCTGCACGGGGGAAGCCCAGTTGCTCACTGGTCCCACTTGAAACACTTAAAAGCCACCATGGAGGGTGCAGGCACTGCCGACCTAGGTGGGCACCACTCTGGACACCACCCAGAGGCCAGTGGAAGACAGGCCCTGCTGCAGTGCCAGGCACCCAAGCCACAGTGCAGGTGAGGAGTGAGGGGAGAGAGGCTGAGGGGAGGAGGGGTGTCAGGACCCACCTTGTCTCTTCCCCTGGGTGTGATCAGCGTCCACGCTGTGAGTGACAGTCCTTGTGCCAGTCTAACCAGAGGCAGGGGCTTGGACTCAGGGCCTTCTCTTTAGGCTCCCTGACATCTGTCGCCTCCAGCAGGAGCAGAGATGGGGCAGAGTGGCGCAGCCGCAGTGGTCGTGGGATTGTGGGTCTTGGTGACTGTGGGTGTAGCTGCCGACCCCAACGTGACTGAGCCTCAGCGCTGCCTCCTCTCACACTATCGCTCCTTGGACCCCCGGGTGCTGCTGGCTGTCAAGGCGCTGAGGGACCACTATGTGAGTGATGCTCAGAGGCCCCCGCCCCTCCGCCCCTGGCACCGCCGGGCTCAGATATGCCAGTCTTTGTCCCAAGGGGCCCTGGCGAACTGGAGTCTAGTAGGTGCATGGCGCATCTCAGAGTAGAGAACCCCGACCCCTTCCTTGAGGCTCTGGTGGTCGGTCATACAAGACCTTGAGGTACGTCAGAGATGGGACGCCCCCTCCAGGAGGACTCGGCTCGACGTCGAGGCTTAGGCTCCGCACACAGAGCGCGCGTGCATTTCAGCTGACTCAACAGAGTGCAGCCTGGTTCAAGACAAGAAAAACACCACCGTCCCAACCCGTCCTGATCCACGTCCAGGAATCCTCGACGTCCCAGTTTCACGGGTCCTGGCCAGGAGGCCCTGCGTCACCCCAGCTCTTGTCCCGCAGGAAGAAGAGACGCTGAGCTGGGGCCCCCAAAACTGCTCGATCCGCCTGAAGAGGAACCCTCCCCGGCCGTCGGTGAGGCCCGAGGCGGGCGGGGTTGTGTGTGTGGTGGGGGGTGGCTCCGGCGCCGCCCCGTCTAACTCCAGCCCGGTCCCCGCAGTCCTGTGCGATGCTCCGCCGGGTGGCCCGCGACCTCGCCGACGCCCAGGCCGTGCTGAGCAGCCTGCCGAGCCCCGAGCTCTTCCCCGGCGTCGGGCAGACCCTGGAGCTGCTGGCGGCCGCGGGGCGGGACGTGGCGGCCTGCGTGAGTGCTCGGCGGCCTGGCCCCGCGCCGCTCCCGGCTCGCTCGGCGCCCCTGGTCTCAGGGCCACGACCCGCACTGCGAAGCTGTCCCACTGAGCCCGGAAACGGGCACCGGCCCCAAGCGCAGCCTCCCGGCTTTGCTCTGCGGCCGGAAGGGAGAGGGCCCGCGTCAGCGGGGAGGGGGCGGGAGGCTCGGGTCTCCACCGCCTTCGCTGACCTCCTTCCCCGCTCCAGCTCGAGCTGGCCCGGCCAGGCTCCTGGAGCAGGTCCCCGCGGCGGCCCGGGAGGCGTCCCAAGACTCGCCGAGCTGTGAGTGGAGCCCGGGCGAGCGCGGCTGGACCGCAGGGAGGACCGCAGGGAGGACCGCAGGGAGGACCGCGGGAGGTGGAGACGCGGCGGGGGCCGGGCTTGCGCCCTGAGGGTCTGGAGTGGGGTTGTCTCACGCGAAGCAGAGTCCTGACTCAGCCCCGCCCTGCCTCCTTCCCGGGCTGCAGGACTCGCCTCGGTGCCACGAAGCCGCCGTCATCTTCCACCTCCTGCGCCTGCTCGCGTGGGACCTGCGGCTGGTGGCGCGCGCGGGACCTTGTCTGTGATGCCGCCGCCGCTGCGTCTGGACCCGGAGCGCTCAGAGCGCCTGGCTGCGGGCGCCGCCCTCCTCCGCGGTCTCACTGAACCAGGGGGTCTGTCAGCCTCCGCCCGTATGCGCTGGCGCCTGAGGCACCCTTTCCCCAAAGACCAGGAAGAGTCCCCGGGAACCAGCGGTATTCCCGTGGGATGCGTTGCCCTAAGAACCTCCCAGGAAAAGACTGGAGTCCGTGTCTGCCTTGGTCGCTAACCACCACCACAGACCATGGACCGGTTTCTACTTCTGTAGTTACGGCAACCCCTGTCCCATGAGAGGTTCCAATCCCAGCTTTAAACCTTCAGTGGTCACCTTGAGAGTCCATGAATCTGGGACTCTTGGAGCTCCCGGCTGGGGAGGCCTCATTTCCTGAGGGACTGGGTAGTGAAGGGGCCAAAAGTCCTGAGAAGCAGTTTGGGGTGTGTGTGTGTGTGTGTGTGTGTGTGTGTGTGTGTTTTTAAATTCCGTAACTTGTGTGTTTTGTATTGATGAAGTTTCTGTGTATTTGCTATTCTGTCTTCTGTTGTCAATTTATTGCCAATGATTAAATATTTTTGCATTTTTATTGGTTGTTTCTCCTGTGATCCTTGTGAGGAGGGCTGTTGAGCGCAGAATGCTGAGACAGGGAAATCAGGTGACTTGAGTTTCAGTTCTGTCCCTGCCACTTCAGAATCGTGTCTCTGGACAAATCCTCTTTGAGCTTCACTTTTCTCATCCATGCCATGGCATTATTGCACTTCTCTTGCGTGAATAATATACATTGAAATACTGTTTCTGAAACTTCCAGCTGAAGTCATGGAATGGCAGTAATAATTGATCTCCATTAAGTCATCACACATATAAATGCAAAACAATTGGACTTTAAAAATTTGTCAAGGGACTTCCTGGGTAGTCCGGTGGTTAAGATGCTGGGCTTCCAGTGCCTGAGGCTTGAGATGGATCCCTGGTTGGAGAATTAAGAACCTATTTGCCCTGCTGTGAGGTAAAAAAAAAAAAAAAAGTCTGAACCTGTGGATGGACAATCTTTATGGACAGCTACAAGGCCTGTTTCCCAAGGTCACACAACTAGTGATGGAGCCAGGTTTGAACCCCAGAGTCTTTAACTCCAGCTCCCAGCTCCTACCTGGTATCTCAGAGAGTAAAGAATCTGCCTGCAAGGAAGAAACCCAGATCCAATCCCTGGGTCAGGAAGATCCCCTGGAGGAGGAAATGGCAACCCACTCCAGTATTGTTGCCTGGAGAATCCCATGGACAGAGGAGCCAGGCGAGCTACAGTTCAAGAGTTCAAAAAGAGTTGGAGGTGACTGCACTAACACTTTCTCTTTCTTCCCAAGCTCTTAACCACTGCCCTGAACTCCCTTGGTAAGAGAAGCACTATGATGCTTAAGAATTTTGAGGTATTTTGTCAATTTTCAGGATTCCTTTTAGCCATGTCTCTTCCCGAGATATAAGGTCCCTGCAATTGACAGAACTGATGAGAACACTGGTAGGTGCCTTGGGCATATCCCTGCTGTTGCTTTGGAAACATTATTATCCATTAGTGTTCAAAGATATTCCCAGCTGAAGACTTTGGTCCACCCTCTCCCTGGAATTACGAATGAAGCAAAGAGGGGGTAGAGAAATAGTCAAAAGGACTCCACACCTTCTACTGGAAAAATCCAACTCCCTCCAAGTCCAGGAGATCTAACCACACTGGGGCTGCTGAGTGCAGTGGCTATTTTCTGGTTTCAGACAAAATTCAGTTCATATCCTGCCCTCACTGGTTATTTGCTGTGTGACCATGAATAACTATCTTAACCTCTCTGGGTCCCCCACCCCCACCCTGTCTTCTGTATTTGAAATGTAGATTAAAGCATGGATGACTTGGTGCTATCGTGAGTATTCAAGACCACACTGCAGCAGAGAAATAGACAGGCTCACAATAAGAGGAGGTTCTCTCTCTTTTCCTTTTGTGCTGACTGTTTCCTTTTCTTAGAAGGCTCCCTCTCAGGTCTCCACAGAGCTGCCTCCCTCACTTCCTTTAGGTCTGCCCTCAAGTGTCATTTCATTACCTTATTTAATGCAAACTTTCTCTTCCACTCTGCTCTCAACCCTGGTTCATTTCTTTCATTTTCATTATCTGATGTTATCTAACATAATACATTCCACATGCCTAATCCCCCCATCCCATACTCTCTGGTACCTTTTTCTTGTTAAAAAAAAAAAGAAAGAAAGAAAAAAGAAAGAAAGCTTCATGAAGGATTGTTTTATGCCTTTTATTTTTCTAATGATCTCTTCCTTGTGCCTTAAAAAGGGTCTGACCCAAAGTGAGGGAGGGGGTGAGTAATTACTTATAATAATGAATAAATGAAGTCGTTTTTCTCAAACCCAGTTGATTTCCCAGAAGTCTTGGTCACACCCCGATTTCATAGTAGATCCTCCTATTCCTGTGCCTGACAATCAGAGAACAGGTTAGTGCAGGCTCCACCCCTCCCCTATTCTGTCACTATCAGTACCAGGTGGGGAGGGGCTGGTCTCCTCTCTTGGTTACAGAGTGTTTCTGCCTTTCTGACCCCCTCTCCCCACCCTCAGCAGCACCCCTGGATCTTCTCCCATCCTCTGACCAGCCTCCCTCTTAGAAGGTCCAGGTTGTTCATGGTAACACCTCCTACAGGTGCCTTTTCCTTCCTTTTCCTGCACTGGGGCAGCTGCAAAAGAGAAAATCCCTCTGACCCTCCCCAGCCAGTCTAAATCAGCCTGGTCCCTCCAGAAGAACCCCCAACCCCTTGTGGGGCTGAAGCTGTCCCCATCCTGATTTTGTCTTCATTACTCACTCATTACTTCATTACTCATTCGAGGCGAGCATGAACTGATGTCATTTTATCTTCCAGTGAGCTCACCTGGCTCGGCTCCGCCCTGCTCTGGGCTTTCCCAGCCCGGGCCTCCCCTGGTGGCCACTGTCAGCCTTCACCTGTGTTTTCACTTTTCCTACATCAGCTGGGATTGCCCGGCTGCACAGGCTAAAAGCTGCACCATGGAGCTCAGGCAGCAGTTACACCTCAGACCAGACAGAGCTGGAAGTTCAGAGACACGAACGGAGCAACGAGCCGAGATCCAGAAGAGAGGCTGAAGTCAGAGACGCCAGACAAGACTGAGATCCTAGGCAACAGCCTCCGAGTGGACACTTGATCCCCGATTCTGACAGACACCAGAGAGCAGGAATGAAGCTGGGTGAGCCCCCGCATCACTGTCTGGGACCCTCACCTCCCCGGAGCCTGCACCCTCACTCCCTGACGCTCTCCCTCCCCTCACCTTTCTATCCTTCCTTAACCAGACATGGCCCCAGGCTGCACACTGGTGCTGGTGCTGATGCTGATGACTGTGGCGCTGAGCAGGACAGGAGCAGTTCCTGTGCCCTCTGCCCCCAGGGCCCTCCCACCTGCCAGGGGCTGCCACATGGCCCAGTTCAAGTCTCTGTCCCCTCAAGAGCTGCAGGCCTTCAAGACGGCCAGGGATGCCTTTGTGAGTCTCCCCACCCCTCCTGCAGTGGGTGAGCCCCCAGCCCCCTCCTGTGGGCTCCTAGACCACCTGGGCTGCAGGCGGGTCTGCCCCCCTCCACGGGGCTGACCTCCCCCGTCCCCGCAGTGGGCGACCCCCTGTCCTGCACTGGATGAGCGTCTACCATCCTTTGGGAAGTGAACCTCCCGCCTCTGTTGCTGGCCATCCTCCGGTCTCCCTGGGCCCCCCACCCCACCCCGTCCCTCCCGCTGTGACCCGACCTTGCCCTTGCTCTCTAGGAAGACTCGCGCTTGCAGAAGGACTGGGACTGCGGCGGCCGCCTCTTCCCCAGGACCCGGGACCTGAAGCACCTGCAGGTGAGCTGGGAGAGTCAGGCCCGCCTGCCCTCAGCTGCCCTGGCTCCGCAGGTGCCCCCTCACCTCCTCCTTCTCTCCCTGCCCTCCCCAGTCCTCTCCCACCGCTTCCCCTCAGCCAACCTCGTGGACTGTGTCTCTCACCTGCCCCTGCTTCCCCTCCCTCTGTCCCTTCCCCTGCCCCCTCAGCTGCCCCCCACCTGTCCCCTCACCTGCCCCCTCCCTGCCCCCCACCTGCCCCCTCACCTGTCCCCTCACCTGCCCCCTCCCTGCCCCCCTCACCTGTCCCCTCACCTGCCCCCCTCACCTGGCCCCTCACCTGCCCCCTCACCTGCCCCCTCAGCTGCCCCCTCACCTGGCCCCTCACCTGTCCCCTCACCTGCCCCCTCACCTGCCCCCTCCCTGCCCCCCACCTGCCCCCTCACCTGGCCCCCTCACCTGGCCCCTCACCTGCCCCCTCACCTGCCCCCTCCCTGCCCCCCTCACCTGCCCCCTCACCTGTCCCCTCACCTGCCCCCTCCCTGCCCCCCTCAGCTGCCCCTCACCTGCCCCCTCACCTGCCCCCTCCCTGCCTCCCTCAGCTGCCCCTCACCTGCCCCCTCACCTGCCCCCTCCCTGCCCCCCTCAGCTGCCCCCCACCTGCCCCCTCACCTGGTCTCTCTCTCGTGCAGCTCTCACGTGTCTTCTGTCTCCTCAGGTGTGGGAGCGCCCCGTGGCTCTGGAGGCAGAGCTGGCCCTGACGCTGACGGTCCTGGACGCCATGGCTAACTCGTCCCTGGGCCGCAGCCTGGAGCAGCCGCTTCTCACGCTGCAGCACGTCCACTCCAAGCTCCAGGCCTGTGTGAGTGCTGGGGCCCCGGGCCGGGTCTGGGCTCTGACCGCCTGGGCGTCCCCCTCGGTCCCCGGCTCCGCCTCACAGCCTCACCCCTCTCTCCTCTGCCCCCAGGTCCCAGCTCAGCCCACAGCAGGCCCCAGGCCCCGGGGCCGCCTCCACCACTGGCTGCACCGGCTCCAGGAGGCCCAAAAGAAGGTGAGTGAGTGGAGAAGGCAAACCGATGTCCGGGGCAGCTGGGATCCCAGGCGTGGGAGATACTGAGCCGTCCCCCTCTTCCCTCAGGAGTCCCAGGACTGCCTTGAAGCCTCCGTGATGTTCAACCTCTTCCGCCTCCTCACCCGGGACCTGAAATGTGTTGCCAGTGGAGACCAGTGTGTCTGACCCTGGAGACCCGCCTGCAACCTGTCCTACCTTTTTAGATATATTTAATGCATCAAAACCAGTGTTTTTTTTTTTTTTATTGCCTCCAAATAATTATTTCTTTATTTATGGATGACATTTCTCAAACTCAGACCCAGTATGTTTATTTTTCTACTTTTTATAAAAAAATGTACAAATAAACAATGAGAAAATGATACTTCCTCTGGTGTGGGTCTCTGTATTTGTGTACGTGAATTTTTGGGGGGAGATGCCACAACAAATTCTCACAAACTGAACGACTCCACAGAACACAAATTCATTATCTCACACTTACACAGGTCAGGAATCTGGGTGGGCTTGGGTAGTTTCTCTGCTGTGGGTCTCACAGGCTAAGTCAAAGTGTGGCTGGCTAGATAGTTTCAGAGGCTCAGGAAAGGATCCCCTTTCAAACTCATTTAAGTTGTCAGCAGGATTCTGTTCCTTATCGTTGTCAGACTAAGGTTCCATATCCTTTGCTGTGACAGTCCATCCTTAGCTCTTGGTCCACTAACGAGGACCCTAGGTCTCAGAGTCAGCAATCGTGAGTCAAATCCTCCTTATCCTAGCAGTCCTCTCATTTCTCCCTTGGCCACATTTCTCTTCTATCTTCAGCCTGAGAAATTTCTCTGCTTTTAAGAACGTGTGAGGTACCATTTCACGCCAGTCAGAATGGCTGCGATCCAAAAGTCTACAAGCAATAAATGCTGGAGAGGGTGTGGAGAAAGGGAACCCTCTTACACTGTTGGTGGGGATGCAAACTAGTATAGCCACTATGGAGAACAGTGTGGAGATTCCTTAAAAAACTAGAAATAGAACTGCCATACGACCCAGCAATCCCACTGCTGGGCGTACACACCGAGGAAACCAGAATTGAAAGAGACATGTGTACCCCAATGTTCATCGCAGCACTGTTTATAATAGCCAGGACATGGAAGCAACCTAGATGTCCATCAGCAGATGAATGGATAAGAAAGCTGTGGTACATATACACAATGGAGTATTACTCAGCCATTAAAAAGAGTGCATTTGAATCAGTTCTAACGAGGTGGATAAAACTGGAGCCTATTATACAGAATGAAGTAAGTCAGAAAGAAAAATACCAATACAGTATACTAACACATATATATGGAATTTAGAAAGATGGTAACGATAACCCTGTATGCGAGACAGCAAAAGAGACACAGATGTATAGAACAGTCTTTTGGACTCTGTGGGAGAGGGCGAGGGTGGGATGATATGGGAGAATGGCATTGAAACATGTATAATATCATATGTGAAACAAATCGCCAGTCTAGATTTGATGCATGATACAGGGTGCTCAGGGCTGGTGCACTGGGATGGGGAGGAAGGTGGGAGGGGGGTTCAGGATGGGGAACACATGTACACCCATGATGGATTCATGTCACTGTATGGCAAAACCAATAAAATATTGTAAAGTAAAATAAATAAATTAATTTTTAAAATAAATGAATTTAAAAAAGAACATGTGTGTAGATTGAGTCTACTCAGGGAATCCAGGATAATCTCTCTATTTCAAAGTCCATAAATCTTAATTACATCTTCAGATCCTTTAATTACACCTGCATGTGTAATAAGATTTATTCATAGGTCAGGGATGCGGGGTTGGCGTCTTTGGGGGCCATTATTGATCCCCCTCCCCCCCCGGAGAAGGCAATGGCAACCCACTCCAGTACTCTTGCCTGGAAAATCCCATGAACGGAGGAGCCTGGTGGGCTGCAGTCCAGGGGGTCGCTAAAAGTCAGACATGACTGAGTGATTCACTTTCACTTTTCACTTTCATGCAGTGGAGAAGGAAATGGCAACCCACTCCAGTGTTCTTGCCTGGAGAATCCCAGGGATGGGAGAGCCTGGTGGGCTGCTGTCTATGGGGTCGCACAGAGTCGGACACGACTGAAGTGACTTAGCAGCAGCAGCAGCATTGATCCTCCAAAAGTACCTATGCGATGGTGTGACAGTGTCACTAGAAAGCATTCTTTTTAAAACCCCTTTTCAATTTATTTTATTTTAAATTTTTATTATTATTAGTTTTGGGGTTTTTTTAAAGCCATGACTGGGCATGTGGGATCTTAGCTCCCTGACCGGGGATCAAACTAGCACCCCTTGCACTGGATGCAAAGAGTCTTAACCACTGAACCACCGGGGAATTCCCTAGAATGTATTCTAAGTAAAGTAATATTAACTAAAAATGCCTTAACAATGAGAACATTTGTTACTATATAGGATGAGAAATCTCGAACAGTGGGGTCCATTTAAGATGAGCTGTTCAGTATGGTCTCCAGATCACATGTAGCTATCATGTATTTGAGAGGTAGCCAGTACAAGCAGAGCTATGCTCTAATCAATTTAACGACTTCTTGTTTTTCTTAGTTTTAGGTTTTCAGATGGTGCCTGCCAAGTTTCTCCACTGTACTGTTACTATATTTCTCTTTGGAGTAAATAAGGATGTGGGGAGACTTTGATACCACGTAAATCCCTATTACTTCTCAAACTCTGACACGTTTGTTTTAGCATCTATTGATGGAGTTCGCCTTACTGTTACTGTGCTGATAAGTCGATTCAGTCGTGTCTGACTCTTTGCGACCCCATGGACTGTAGCCCGCCAGGCTCCTCTGTCCATGGGATTCTCCAGGCAACAACTCTGGAGTGGGTTGCCATGCCCTCCTCCAGGGGATCTTCCTGACCCAGTGATGGAACCCACGTCTCAAGTCTCCTGCATTGGCAGGTGGGTTCTTTACCACTAGTGCCACATGGGAAGCCCAACATAAGTGCTAGTGACTCAGTTGTGTCCAACTCTTTGCAACCCCATGGGCTGTAGCCCACCAGGCTCCTCTGTCCTGGAATTCTCCAGGCAAGAATATTGGAGTGGGTAGAACACCAGCTGATGGCTTCTCTGCCACCATCGACCTAACCTTAACCCACCCACAGTGGGTGCAAGAGACACTAGTTCTTCCCCAAGACTAGAACACATTCCCTGGATGCATCCATTTCTGCGGGATGCACGGCCACAGAATATCATCTCAGGTGGTCAGTAGAAGGCTTGATTCCTGGGTCACTTTGGTCACTGACCCCCACATACCAGGAACCAGTCTTACTTACATAATTTCGTGGGTTCCTCTAACCATTATAGGGCTGGTCCTCTGATCTGACCCTTCAATGTCTTTGGAGGATTCTATGAATCTGTCACTCTTGGCTCTCCCCACCCAAGTAAGTCTCATTCCTTGAGGGATCTGGGAATCACAGATGTCAAAGTTCACAGTTATAATACTCTGGGTCCTGCTATTTATGTGTCCCCGCGTTTGCAAACCCCGTGTCCCTGGTGGTATTCTTTTCTCCTGGTGTCAGTTCATTTTCATTTATTAAGTGGTGTTATACTTACTAGTGAGAGCAATCATTCTGAGACAGTGAGAGTGGAGGAAGCCTGACTTTGAACTTGGACCTGAATTTGATACCCAGATGGGACATTTACAAGTCACTCTGTTGAGTGACTTGTTGTAATATATTTACCTTTCCTGGCCTCTAGGTTTCTTCATCTGAAAATAACTTAAGGGGACTTCCTTGGTGGTCCAGTGACTAAGACTCCTTGCTCCCAATGCAGGGGGTCTGGGTTTGATCCCTGGTCAGGGCACTGGATCCCACATTCTGCAACAAGAGTTCAAATGCCACATCTAAAGATCCTGTATGCCTCAACAAGGATAGAAGATCCGTGTGCTTCGACAAACACCCAGCGCAATCAAATAAATAAATACTACAAATTGTAAAAAAAAAAAAAAAAAAAAAAAAAATTTTTAAAGAAAACAACTTAGGAATTCCTCACTTTGAAAGTTTCATTTATTCACCCCTGCAGCCATTCACTCATTCTATACAGATAGTGTTTCCTAGTTGCCTGCTGTTTGCCAGTATTGTGGATACAGAGCCGCAGGTTCCTATCCTCCCAGGAACTTCAGTCTGGGGAGGACTCTGGTCGTTAAAGTTTGAGAAACAGAAAGAAGGCCAGTGTGCGGGAGTCCAGAACTCCTCAGAGGGATGGCTGGGAGTGAGGTTAGACAGGCAGATCGGGACCAGGGCCTTTGGTGTCTGTGAAATCTTTAAGCATTTGGATTCTTCTGTAAGATACACAGGAAGTCACTGCAGAGTTTTAATCAAAGATACAACTGCCCAGATTTGTTTCTAAAAGTTCAGGCCTCAGAGGAGGAAAGCTCCCTGAAGTACCTAAGAGTAGATGAGGGAGTTTGGGTGAGAGATGATGGTGACATGTATTCAAGTAAAGAGGTTCTTCCATAGATTAGAAACAATATATGCCAAGAGATTAGCATCTCAGCTGATGGACAGAGGTATCTCAGGTCTGAGAAAGGATGGTGGTCATGGTTGAAAATGTGAGCTCTGAGGTCAGAGAGATCTTGGAATCTCAACCAATGCTCACTTAGTTACTTCATGACCTGGGGCAAGTCAGTTAAGCTTTTAGTTTCCAATCAGTAAAATAAATTATAATATCCTGCCCCCACTGGGAGGTAGTGGGAATTAAATGTGTTAAATCATGTCAAGTACCAAGACACAATCCCTGGCATAACATAAGGACTCGTTATTAAATCAATTTATCATCATTAAACATTTTTTTTCTAACGTGTGAACTGTCGAAAAAGAGAGGAAGCTCTGTCTTAAAGCCCTATCACTAATATGGTTAAAGGAGACACGGTTGTGGGCAGACCAACAAAATTTCTCAGGTAATTCTTTTCAGCACAGCCCCTCCCCAGTTATTCTTTTCTTTAAAAATAATTTGTGTATTTTTTATTTGGGGCCGTGAAATGTAGCTTGCTGGGAACTGGATCAGGGATCAGGGATTGAACCTGTGACCCACACAATGGAAACATGGAGTCCTAACTACTGAACTGCCAGGGAATTCTTCCCCCTCCCCTCCATCAACGTCATTCTTGATTGACCTAAACCAACCTGCACTAGTGCTCTTGCTGGGGACTAGCGTAGGCTTGACCAGGTGACTGTATCAGCCACGATCCTCTCGATCCTCTAGGGAGACCAAACGATCAGATAGGGCAAGAGATTTATTGAAGCAACAACTGTACAAAGATGCGGGTGCCTAGCTAAGAGAGACCAACAGAGGGCAGCACCCCCGCCCAGCCAACAGCCGGAAGCTACCACCGTTCCTAAAACAGAAGGGACCTGGGAGGAAGTGATTCCCAGTCCCCTGACACAGATTCTTGCAACATCGCAGCTGCCAACCCAGCCGGGAGCTAGTCAGGAGAGTCAATATCCACCTGCTCTCTTTTCCTCCCTCCAATTTTCTGCTAACACCTCCCATGGCTGAACCCAGCTGGAAGGCAGAAGGCAAGGGAGTCCCAGCGGATGTAATCCACACACCCCCACCTAGAGCAGAGCGGAGAGGGACTCTAGAGGGAAAAGAGAGCACGAGCTTTGGGACTTCGCTGGCGGTACAGTGGTCAGGACTCTGCGTTTCCACTGCAGGAGGACGGAGTTTGATCCCTGGTCGAGAAACTAAGATCCCATCATGTCATAAAGCGCGCCAAAAGAAGAAGAAGAAGAAGAGACACAGGAAACTTTTCACAGGGGTCGGATTCTGACCCATGCTGAGGGGAATTTGGCTTAAGAGGAGGTGACTGCTCTAAGAAAGATTTTATGATCTTTCTTGTGGTAAGCTGAAAATCGACTCTCCCAGAGATATCCACAGCCCAACCCTGGGACCTATAAAAGTGACCTTACTTATGGAAGGGGGGAAAAAAAAAGCTTTTTTAAGGATGTGATGATTAAATTCAGTATTTTGAGATGAAATTATCTTGAATTATCAGGCTGAGATGGAGATGCTCAGGCAAGCATCATCACAAGAGAGCTATAAAGGGAGAACCCCTAGGAGAGATGGTCCAATTGCTCTGGGACCCCAGAAGTCATCAAAAAACATCTTCCCAAATAATTTTGTCCACTTACTCAATAAACATCTGCTCTGTGCCAGGCCCTGAACTGGGTGATGAGGGGGCACTGTGATGACAAAGAGAGCCCAGGTCCTGCCCTCACGGAGTTCGCAGTCCGGTTACTCTCAAACTCCCCAGCACTTGATTTTTGTTAGTTTCTTTATTTTGTTTTGTTTGGGGTTGTGTTGGGTCTTTGTCATGTTGCGCTGGCTTCCCTATTTCAGAGCATGCCTGGCATGTGGGATTTTAGTTCCCTAACCAGGGATCAAATCTACATCCACTGCATTGGAAGGTGGATTCTTAACCACTGGACTGCTAGAGAAGTCTCAGCACTTGCTTCTTTAAATCCTTCTGTTTAAAGTCATTCAGGTGGATGAATAATGGTGTCTTATTGTGACTTTGCAGCCATGAAATTAAAAGACGCTTACTCCTTGGAAGAAAAGTTATGACCAACCTAGATAGCATATTGAAAAGCAGAGACATTACTTTGTCAATAAAGGTCCGTCTAGTCAAGGCTATGGTTTTTCCAGTGGTCATGTATGGATGTGAGAGTTGGACTGTGAAGAAAGCTGAGCGCCAAAGAATGGATGCTTTTGAACTGTGGTGTTGGAGAAGACTCCTGAGAGCCCCTTGGACTGCAAGGAGATCCATACAGTCCATCCTAAAGGAGATCATCCCTGGGTGTTTGTTGGAAGGAATGATACCAAAGCTGAAACTCCAGTACTTTGGCCACCTCATGCGAAGAGTTGACTCATTGGAAAAGACTCTGATGCTGGGAGGGGTTGGGGGCAGGAGGAGAACGGGACGACAGAGGATGAGATGGCTGGATGGCATCACCTACTCGAGGCATGTGAGTTTGAGTGAACTCCGGGAGTTGGTGATGGACAGGGAGGCATGGCGTGGTGCGATTCATGGGGTCGCAAAGAGTCGGACATGACTGAGCAACTGAACTGAACTGAACTGATTATGATTTTGTTGTTGTTGTTGTTCACTCACTAAGTTATGTCCAACTCTTTATTACCCCATGGACTGCAGTACCCCAGGCTCCTCTGTCCTCCACTATTTCCTGGAATTTGCTCAAACTCATGTCCATTGAGTTGGTGATGCCATCCATCCGTCTTATCCTCTGGCGTCCCCTTCTCCTCCAGCCTTCAATCTTTCCCAGCATCTGGGTCTTTTCCACTGAGTCAGCTCTTCGCATCAGATGGCCAAAGTATTGGAGCTTCAGCTTCAGAATCAGTCCTTCCAATGAATATTCTGGGTTGATTCCTGTTAGGATTGACTGGTTTGATCTCCTTGCAGTCGGACTCTCAAGAGTCTTCTCCAACACCACAGTTCGAAAGCATCAATTCTTCTATTTTAATTTACATTTCCCTAATGACTAACAATGATGAGTATGCTTTCCTATTGTTATCTGCAATCCATATATCTTTGTTGGTGAAGTGTCTGTTCAAATGTTTTTTTTCTCAGTTTTATTGGGTTCTTTGGCTTATTAACTAAGTTGCAAGTTTTCAAAAACATATTCTGGATAAAACGCCTTTATTCAAAAATAGTTTTGCAAATATCTTCTCCCCCTCCAGGGCTTGTCTTTTCATGTCTTCACCGTGTCTATTTTTTATGTAGAGTTTATATGTATTCTTGAGACACAAATGACATATAGTAAATGGCACATATTTAAATTTACAGCTTGATCACTTTTGATATACGAACTCATCTGTGGAACCACCACCACAATCAAGATAATAACCATATCACTAACCTCTATAGTATTGTCCTGCTACTTTGTAATTCTTCCCTTCCTTGCTAATTTTTAGAAATAATTAATGGATTTTGTTTTTAGTTGCACTGGCCCTTCACTGCTGCACGTGGGCTCTCTCTAGATGCTGCGAGCAGGGCCACTCTGCGCTGTGATGCGTGGGCTTCCCATTGTAGTGGTTTCCCTTGCTGTGGAGCACAGGCTCTAGGCGCACAGGCTTCAGCGGTTGCGGCTTGTGGGTTTTAGGGTGCAGGCTCAGTAGTTGTGGCCCACGGGCTTGGTTGTTCTGCAGCATGTGAAATCTTCCCGGGCCAGGGATCAGGCCCATGTCCCCCTCATTGGCAGGTGGATTCTTACCCACTGTACCAACAGGGAAGGACCTGCGCCGCCTTGCTTATTAACCCACTTCTGAATAAGTCAGAAAAATATCATAAACAGGGTGACTCCTTTATATCATTAGGACTCAGGCCCCAGAAACTGCTCACGCTGGGCCAAGCCTTCCTCTGCAGGCTGAGGCAACACGCACAGACATCATCAGGCAGAGAGACTGCTCATCTGGGGGCTTTTTCTCTCTTATTTTATTTTTTTATGTTTTTGTGGCTTCCATGATACATCACCACACATTTAGCCATTTAAAACAACACATGTTTATTATTTTACAGTTTCTGTAGATGGGAATTTTGAGGGGGCTCCACTGGATCCTCTGCTTAGGGTCTATCACCAGGCCAAAATCAAGTGTTATCAGGGCTGCCTTCCCTCCCGGAGGCTCAGGGGAAGAATCTGTTTCTAAGCTCAAACACTTTGCTGGCAGAATTGTCCCCACAACTGTAGGACCGAGGTCTTGCTTCCTCCCTAGGTGTCCAGCAGGAATCAGTCTTACTCTTAGAGGCTGCCTACATTCCTTCTGGTAGTTTCTATGCGGGCCCCTTCCAGCACCCTGGCTGGAATCCTTCTCACACTTTGAACCTCTCTGATTTCTCCTTCAGGATCGATTCTCTGACCCCAGCCACAGAAAGTCCTCTGCTTTTATAGGGTTCATGGGATTAGACTGAGCCCACTCATATAAGCTCCCTGGTGGCTCAGACAGTAAAGAATCTGCCTGCAATGTAGCAGACCTGGGTTCGATCCCTAGGTTGGGAAAATTCCCTGGAGAAAGGAATGGCAACCCATTCCAGTATTCTTGCCTAGGAAATTCCATGGACAGAGGAGCCTAATGGGCTACAGTCCATGGGATCACAAAGAGTCAGACACAACTGAGTAATTAACACTTTCGCTCAGATAACCCAAGATAATCTCTCTATTTTGTTGCCTGAAACATCAATTACATGTGCAAAGTCCTTTTTGCCATGTAACATACTGCTGTCACTTTTTCTTTATATTTGGCCATGCCACTCAGCTTGAGGTTCCTTAGTTCCTCCTCTAGGGATTGAACCCAAGCCCTCAGCAGTGAAAGCGTGAATTTCCATGTCATTCACTTCTGTCTTATCCATCCAACAACTGTCTCAGGTCCTGTTATCTCTTCCAATTGACCTGGATTTGCTCAAACTACCCCAGCCTCTCAGTCTCCTAACTCATCCCCATTCTTCACTCAACCCCTACAATCTGGCCCCCAGCCTCACCTGCCTACCAAGACTGCCACTGGTAAAGTTTTGGGGCAGCATTTTGTTGATGGGGCCAGAAGGGTTAATTGGTCACGAGGCATCCTTTCCAACCTCCCTCCACTGTGTCCTCATGAAGCTGGAAACCAAGAAACCTTTCTCAGACCCCTTTCCAGTTAAGCTCTGGATGCAAGTTAATTTTGGCCAATGAGGTGTAGTTTAAGAGACTTAAAAGGGGGGAGTGAGACATAGGCCTTCCTCCCACTGTCTTGATTTTGTTCTGCGGCAGGATCCCAGCTGGGCTTCCCAGGTGGCGCTAGTGGTGAAGAATCTGCCTGTCAATGCAGGAGACACAAAAGACTTGGGTTCCATCCCTGGGTTGGGAAACTCCCCTGGAGTAGGAAATGGCACCCCACTCCCGAGTTCTTGCCTGGAAGATCCCATGGGCAGAGGAGCCTGGGGGGCTATAGTCCATGGGGCCACAAAGAGCCAAGTACGACTGACCACACACATACACACACACACAGCATTCCAGGAAATTCCTACCCATTCACAAGTGTCAAGAATCAGTAGGACAGGACTTCCCTGGTGGTCCAGTGATTAAGACTCTGTGCTCCCAACTCAGGGGGTACAGGCTCAATCCCTAGTCAGGGTTAGATCTCCATGCCAAGTGGCTCGACCAAACGAGAAGCGGTGGAACAACCTCATAGTCACTGAGTCCCAGCACAGGATGTATCGTTGAAGTCATCAGTCTCAGTGATGACCTTGTGATCTTCCATCTCCACCTGTTTGTGGCAGAGGGATCAGTCAGGGTCCAGTCAGGAAAATGGAACCACTCTAGGTTATTTCAGGCAAGAGGGTTTTAAATTCAGATATTTGTGCAACTGGAGACAATCACTTGATTGCTAAGCGAAGGAAGTCTGAACATGAAAGACAAATGCCATATCACTTATACGTGGAATCTAAAATGTGACACAAATGAAGTTATCTGTGAAGCAGAATCGGGGCCATAGAGAGCAGACTGGTGCTTGCCAAAGGGGAGAGGATGGGATTGGGAGTTTGGGATTGGCAGATGCAACCTTGTATACATAGAATGGATAAATGAGATCCTAGTGTATGCACAGAGAACTGTATTCAACATCCTGTGATAAACCATAATGGAAAAGAATATGAAAAAGACTATATATGTGTGTGTGTGTTGTGTTCTTTTTTGTATTCTTGTATGTGTATACATATATACGTGTGTGTGTATATATACATGCATGCTAAGTTGAACCCATATCATATATATATATATTAATAACTAAGTCATTTTGCTGTACAGCAGTAATTAATATAACATTGTAATTCAACTATACTTCAATAAAAAATAAAACTTTAAATAATCAGTTCAGTTCAATTCAGTTGCTCAATCGTATCCGACTCTTTGTGACCCCATGAACCTCAGCATGCCAGGCCTCCCTGTCCATCACCAACTCCCGGCATTTACCCAAACTCATATCCATTGAGTGGGTGATGCCATCCAACCATCCCATCCTCTGTCATCCCCTTCTCCTCCTGCCCTCAATCTTTTCCAGCATCAGGGTCTTTTCCAATGAGTCAGCTCTTCGCATTAGGTGGCCAAAGTATTGGAGTTTCAGCTTCAAAATCAGTCCTTCCAATGAACACCCAGGACTGATCTCCTTTAGGATGGACTGGTTGGATCTCCTTGCAGTCCAAGGGACTCTCAAGAGTCTTCTCCAACACCATAGTTCAAAAGTATCAATTCTTTGGCTCTCAGCTTTCATTATAGTCAGATTAATTGGTTGCATAGGTGTTGGAAGGCTGGATGAGCAAAAAAAAAAAAGATGTCAGGGTAACCCAAAGATTGTAATGGAATAAATCCACTATCACCTCTGGGTCTGAAGGAGCAAAGGAAGTCAGGTGGTACTCCCAGAATCCAGGGTCTTAGAGATGAGACCCCACTTGGTGGATTCCAAGATTACCAAGAGCAGGGGCTGGGATCTCCAAGGAGGCACCAAGGCAGTTCAGCTCTGGCCTCTGAAGGAAGCCCCTGCAATAGGTGCCCAAGCTCCAAAAGGAGAACTGTGAAGCTGATTTTCTGATATTCAAATGCAGATTCCCTGCAGCTGGTTCTTCGATCATCCAGGGTGCCTGACATATTATCCTGCTGGTATATTTGTTGGGGGAGGAAACGTACAGAGTAGCTAGGACTGGGAACACTGCAGTATTCCAGCTGAAACTAGAGCTATCCATTGTGTAGTAGATGCCATGATAAATGGCCCAAACTGCCATTCAGGAATGACGCACTTACTTCTCCAGGTGCTGGGAATGCTTAGCCGTCAGCTCGCTTTAGGAATTGCCTAGGCTGAATAAAACTGCTTTGCCTAAATTCACACCTCACTCCAGTGTAGCCAATGACTGATGAACAAGGAGATGTAAAGACCCAGGAGTCCAACAGGAGTCCAACTCAATACAGGAGTGTGATTCAAGACCATTTGAAGAGCCATCCAGAGCCCCTGGAAGGTCAGGAGAGGTCTTATTGGGAATACATCACAGCTCAACTTCTCTGCCCAAGGGCCCCCGTGGGCCAGGCCCTCTCTCCCATCAACACCAGCTCCACTGCCTTACCCTGCCCTGGGTGTTGAGACCCCAGCTTGTCACTGGCACCAGCCAGGACCTGTCCATGACCATCCACCCCCATCCTACTTTGCTGGCCCAAGCCCTATTGACAGATCCCCCACCTCATTCAGTGCCCTCGCTTTCACAGGTGTTGATCTCAAGAACCCCCCCTAGTGTTCTCCTCAGGGACCCCAGCCACGATACACAGAGATGGAGAGGATGCTGAGCTGGAGGAAGTTCCTGCTTTTTTCTCTCATTGGCAGAAATTAATCAGAAGATGGCAAAGGAGTCTAGGCAAATGTAGTTTGTAAGCTTTCAGCCCTATAATCACAGAGCAGAGTAGAGACAAACGAGCTTGAGGCTGAGACTACAGATGAATAAACAGTCTTCCCAATATGCTCTTGAATTCAACAGTCCTGCAATAGTCTCTTGAATCCCGTTTTCCACTTGTGGCAGAAAGAGCAATTTCTGGTTCAGTTCTGCAGCATTGTTTGAGAATCATTTCTGGAGGCCAAGCTTACAGCTTTCTCCTCTGAGCCTTTAAATGATTTTATAAGTACATTAAGGTTCTCCAGAAAAGCAGGACCAATAAGAAATATAGATACCGATTTAGATATAGATAGAGTAGGCTTCTCCATCTATGGGATTCCCCAGGCAAGAATACTAGAGTGGGTTACCATTTCCTTCTCCAGGGGATCTTCCTGACCCAAGAATCGAACACAGGTCTCCTGCATTGGAGGCAGATGCTTTAACCTCTGAGCCACCAGGGAAGCTCTAGAGTCAGAAAGAGAAAGACAGAGATTTATTTTAAGGAATTGGTTCACATGACTATGGAAGTTGGCAAGTCCAAAATCTGTAGGGTGCACTGAAAAGCTGGATATCCTGGAAAGAGGGGATGTCGCAGTTCAAGTCCAAAGCCATTCTGGTGGCAGAACTTCCTCTTGCTCAGAGAGGGTCAGTTCTTTGTTCTATCAGGCCTTCAGCTGATTGGATGAGGCCCACCCTCATGGCAGAAGACAATCTGCTTTACTCAAAGTCCACTGATTTAAATGTTAACCTCATTCAAAAACACCCTCATAGAAACATCCAGAATAGTGTTTGGCCAAATACCTGGGCACCATGGCCCAGGTAAACAGACACATGAAGTTAACTACCTAAGTTTTACACTCTTTTCTGTCTAGAACAGGTAGACTGGCTTACTCCTTCTAGAAATGAACCCTGACTGATATCAGTATCGGCCTTTTCACAAGACACTTGTTAACTGCTTCAAAGTCTTTCTCTTTACAAAGTCTCTTTGTTAAGGGCTGAGGTGGGTCTTTTGGATAATCTCAGGTGAGATCACTGGATTCAGGACCCAGATCTGCCACCGAGAAGGTCTGTGCCTTTGATCAAATTATCTAACCTCTCTGTACCTCGCTTTCCTCTGAAATAAAGGTAAAAATAACACCTAACTCATAAGGTTGTTGAAAATCTACGGTTATTTAACACATCTAAATCATAGAATAATTCTCAGCACATCATCTCTGCTCAATAAATGTTAGTTATCATCATCATGAGCATCACCACCTATCCGTGTTCCTGAAGCTTTATTGCCCACTTGAATTTAATGTCTTCTCCACAAACACTGGAATATAGGGACTCTTGGCCAGTCTTTCCAAGAAGTTCTGAACCAGAAGAGGGAAAAAATCAATAAGGACGGGAACAGGGACAGACAGATAAATAGATTCAGGCTAGGAGCAATCCAGCTACAAAAAGACTTCAAGAAAAAAGCAAGAGCAACTAGTTTCTGTGGAAAATCTGCACTGTTTAAGCTAGAACAAAGAAGGATATTTCAAAATCCTCAAGGCATTTTGTAACCACCAATGGAATAATTGATTCAGAAGAGGATCAGCAATGGACACTAAAACCTTTGGGTGAAAAGTTGTTGGATGGGAGTTCTCTGGTGGTCCAGTGATTAGGACTCTGACATTTTACTGCAGGGAGCAGGGGTTCAATCCCTGGTTGAGGAACTGAGCTCCCACAAGCTGGGTGGTACGGCAAAAAAGTAAACTAAATAAAATATTTTTAAATTTATTTTTTAATTGGAGGAAAATTGGTTTACAATGTTGTGTTGCTTTCTGCCATACAACAATGTGAATCAGTCAAGAGGGAAGGGAGGGAATCCCCTCCCTCTCCTCCCTCCATTCCATCCCTCTGGGTCATAAAATATTTTTTAAAAAAGAAATAAAAATTGTTGGGGCACAGGATATTCACACAATCTCCAGTATAATCCCACAGATGACTCATTAACTAGAAGGAAGGAAAGAAATCTTTGCAATGGAGAAATCTGGCAGACTCCACCTTAACCCAAGGACTTCCCGGGTGGCGCAGTGGTAAAGAGTGCACCTGCCTATACAGAAGACACAAGAGATACTGGTTCGATCCTTGGGTCAGGGAGATCCCCTGGAGGAGGACATGGCAACCCACTCCAGTGTTCTTGCCTGAAAAATTCCATGGATAGAGGACCCTGGCAGGTTACAGTCCATGGGGTCACAAAGAGTCGGTCAAGATCGAGCACACACACACACATATGCACACACAGACACACCTTAACCCAATCAGCCAAAAAGGACATAAACAGACAGCATGTCCCTCAGGATGTGATACACCGAGGACGCAGCATCATCTCTGAATTATTCTTGGCCAAAACGTTTAACTTGAATTGAATCATGAATAAAGAATTAAACAAACCCAAGCAAAAATACCTTACAGAACAACTAGCTTGGAGTCTTCAAAAATGTCAATGTCATAAAAGGAAAAAAAGAAAAAAACAGGCTTGTGGAACTGCTCCAGATCAACGGACGGCAAGAGAGATGACATTCACATCAAAATGCAATCCACAGTCCTTGACTAGATAGGATCCTGAATTTGAAAAAAAAAATATTAAGAACAAAGCTATTGTTGGTATAACCGGATACATTTTAACATGGAGTGCATATTAGGTAATACACAGTTGATCCTGTTACTCTAATGTTAAAATTGTGGAGTATTGTGAGTTAGGTAGAAGATGTCCTTGTTTCTAGGAGCTTCGAAGACAGTGTTTAGGTGGGAAGTATTGTAATGTCTGCAACTTACTTTCAAGTGGAAGGGAGAAGTGAAATTAACAGTGGTGAATCAAGGTAAAGGGTATATGAGTGCTCATTGTACTACTTTTGTAACTTTTCTATAAGAGTGAAAGTTTTCAAAATAAAAAACTGGAAGCAAGTCAACAAGTAAATATTTTTTAAACTTCTTCCACATTCCAAATGATTTTAAGCTTTCTTCCTGCTCCTTGGAGTGTATTCAGTTCTTATTGAGAGCCTATTGTGTGCTTGGCATTATTCTAAGGCACTGGGTAAACAGAACACCTAAAAATCCTTGCTCTCATAGAACTGTGGCAGTCTAGTGGGAAATGCTTCTCAAGCTGACATATCTGGCATTCTCCACACCAGCACATTCCCCACCTGGCCACAGGGGTGTGGCAAAGATTGCTACTGGCATAGGCTCTATCCAACCTCCACTTCTTTAATAACAGAACCCTGATTTAATGGCAGATGGCAATGGTCCAGGCTAAAAGATGTGTACCAGCCTCCCTTGCAGCTAAGACAAAAAAAATCTCTCAAGTCAAGGAATTCCCTGGTGGTCCGGTGGTTAGGACTCTTGAGCTTTCACTGCTAAGGGTGCCAGTTCAATCCTTGATCAAGGAACTAAGATTCCACAAGCCTTGTGGTGCAGCAAAACAAACCCAAAACTCTCAAGTCATTGGATGGGGCTTCCAGGAAAATTTCTTAAAGGGAATAGGCAGCTGGCAGATACTATTTATGCCCTTTATCCTTCCATGTAATATCTACTTTGAATATGGCTTGGGCTCCAGCAAACACAATGAAGGAAGAAATTTTTTGTTTAATATTTATATATTTAGCTGCCTTGGTCTTAGTTGTGGCTTGCAGGCTCAGGGATCACTAATTGCAGCACATGGGCTTAGTTGCCTCTAGGCATGTGGGATCTTACTTCCCCAACCAGGAATCAAACCCACATCCCCTGCATTGCAAGGCAGATGCTTTATCACTGGACTACCAGACGAGTCCCAAGAAATGATCTTAAGATTGGAACACATTGCTGAGACTGGCAGAGCAGAAGGCTGAAAGGAGCCTGGATCCCTAATGTGGAGCTGAAATACTAGCCCTGCCTCTGGATTTGTTTTGCATGGGACAGAAATAAACTTCTATCTTGCATAAGTGACCTTTGTTCTACCAGTCAAATATAATTCACAACTAACACAAGAGCCCTTAGGAATGCCTACAAACCAACCAGAGCCGAAGGGGAAAAGTGTTAATGATGACCCTGTTTACTGAGTGCTATCTACATTCCAGGCATGGATTTAAGTATTTGCATGCATTAGTTTTTCTAATCTTCACATCAACCTATGAAATTGTTGTTCAGTCATTAAGTCATGTCCCACTCTTTGTGACCCCATGGACTGCAGCATGCCAGGCTCCCCTGTCCACCACCATCTCCTGGAGTTTGTTCATACTCATGTCCATTGAGTCGACAGTGTTATCTAACCATCTCATCCTCTGCTGCTCCCTTCTCTTTTTGACTTCCATCTATCCCAGCATCAGGGTATTTTCCAGTGAGCTGGCTGTTCGTATCAGGTGGCCAAAGTATTGGAGCTTCAGTTTCAGCCTTCTTTATGGTCTAACTCTCACCTCTGTACATGACTACCAGTTCAGTGCAGTTCAGTCGCTCAGTCATGTCCGACTCTTTGCAACCTCATGGACTGCAGCATGCCAGGCTTCCCTGTCCATCACCAACTCTTGGAGCTTATTCAAACTCATGTCCATTGAGTCAGTGATGCTATCCAACCATCTCATCCTCTGTCATCCCCTTCTCCTCCTGCGTTCAATCTTTCCCAGCATCAGGGTCTTTCCAAATGAGTCAGTTCTTTGCATCAGGTGGCCAAAGGATTGGAGTTTCAGCTTCAGCATCAGTCCTTCCAATGAATATTCAGGACTGAGTTCCTTTAGGATGGACTGGTTGTATCTCCTTGCAGTCCAAGGAGCTTGGACTATATGGACCTTTGTCACCAAAGTGATGTCTCTGCTTTTTAATACTCTAAGTTTGTCAGAGCTTTCCATCCAAGGAGCAAGCATCTTTTAATTTCATGGTTGCAATCACCGTACACAGTGATTTGGTAGTCCAAGAAAATAAAATCTGTCACTCTTCCACTTTTTCTCCATCTATTTGCCCTGAAGTGATGGTACAGGATGCTATGATCTTAGTTTTTTTTTTTTAATGTTGAAACAACATTGAAACAAGCCAGCTTTTTCACTCTCCTCTTTCACATTTACCAAGAGGCTCTTTAATTCCTTTTCACTTTCTGCCATTAGAGTAGTATCATCTCCATATCTAAGGTTGTTGATATTTCTTCCAGAAATATTGATTCCACCTTTCGATTCATCCAGCCTGGCATTTTGCATGTTGTACTCTGCATATAAGTTTAATAAGCAGGGTGACAATATACAGTATTACTGTATTCCTTTCCCAATTTGGAACCAGTCAGTTGCTCCATGTAAGGGTCTAACTATTGCTTCTTGACCCTCATACAGGTTTCTCAGGAGACAGGTAAGGTAGTCTGGTAATTCCATCTCTTTAATAACTTTCCATAGTTTCTTATGATCCACACAGTCAAAGGCTTTAGTATAGTCAATAAAGCAGAAGTAGATGTTTTTCTGGAAATCCTTTGATTTCTCTATGATCCAATGAATGTTGGCAATTGATCTCTGGTTCCTCTGCCTCTTCAAAACCCAGCTTGTACGTTTGGAAGTTCTCTGATGTCTAACTTGAAGGATTTTGAGCATAACCTTGCTAGCATGTGAAATGAGCACAATTGTACATTAGCTGGAACATTCTTTAGCATTGCTCTTCTTTGGGATGAATGAAAACTGACCTTTTCCAGTCCTGTGGCTACTGGTGAATTTTCCAAATTTGCTGTCATATTGAGTGCAGCACTTTCACAGCATCATTTTTTAGGATTTGAAATAGCTCAGCTGGAATTCTATCACCTCCACTAACTTTGTTTGTAGTAATGAGTCCTAGGCCCACTTGACTTCATACTCCAGGCTGTCTGGCTTTAGGTGAGTGATCACTCTGTCATGGTTATCTGGGTCATTAAGATCTGTTTTGTATAGTTCTTCTGTGTATTCTTGCCACCTCTTCTTAATATCTTCTGATTCTCTTAGGTCCTTACCTTTTCTGTCCTTTATAATGTCCACAAAAAAACTTGTACATAAATGTTTATAGCAGCCTGATTCATAATAGCCAAAGAGTGGAAAACAACCCAGAGGTCCACCAACTGATAAATAAATAAACAAAATACAGTATATCCATACAATGGAATATTATCAGCCATAAATAGAAAAGAAGTATTGATCCATGCTACAATATGGATGAACCTTGAAAACATCATACTAAGTAAAAGAAAGTGAAAGTGAAGTCGCTCAGTCGTGTCCGACTCTTTGCGACCCCATGGACTGTAGCCTACCAGGCTCCTCCGTCCATGGGATTCTCCAGGCAAGAATACTGGAGTGGGGTGCCATTTCCTTCTCCAAGTAAAAGAAGCCAGACACAAAAGATCATATGTTATATAATTCTATTCTATTTGTATGAAATGGCTAGAACAGGCAAATCCATAGGGAGAGAAAGTAGATTGAAAGTGGGTAGTCACTCCGTTGTGTTCATCTCTTTGCAACTCCATGGACTGTAGTCCATCAGGCTCCTCTGTCCGTGGGATTCTCCAGGCAAGAATACTGGGGTGGGCTGCTGTTTCCTTCCCCGGGGATCTTCCAACCCAGGAATAGAAATGGGGTTTCCTGCATTGCAGGCAGATTCTTTACCATCTGAACCACCAGGGAAGCCCTAGAAAGTAGATCAGTGGTTGTCTGGGGCACAAAGAGTCAGAAACAACTTACCAACTAAACCATCACCACCAGGGCTGTATGTGAGGGAAGAGATTGAGAGGAAATGCCGAGTGACTGATAAAACACTCAGGATTTCTTTTTGGGGTGTTGAAAATGTTCCAAAATTGATTGTGGTGATGGCTTTGCAACTCTGTGAATCTATAAGAACCACTGAATTGTACTCTTTTGTTTTACATTGAAGTATAGTTAATTTACAATGTTGTGTTAGTTTTGTTTTTTAAGAATTTTTATTTTCCCAATTATACTGACAACACCAAGATTGCTTTGGGGAGAGAGGAACAGCCTCCTGAGATGTTTCCGCTGGCCAGGAAGACTAGGTTGAGATGATGTAATCTCTGTTTAAAGGGCCCTTTTATTTATTTTTTTTTATTTTCTTTTTTAATCTAACCAGGCTGCACAGCATACGTGATCGAACCTGCGGCCCCTACATTGGAGGCATGGAGTCTTGACCACTGGACTGTCAGGGAAATCCTAATGTTGTGTTAGTATTAAACTGCTGCTAAGTCACTTCAGTCATGTCCGACTCTGTGCGACCCCATAGATGGTAGCCTACCAGGCTCCCCTGTCCCTGGGATTCTCCAGGCAAGAACACTGGAGTGGGTTGCCGTTTCCTTCTCCAGTGCATGAAAGTGAAAGGGAAGTCGCTCAGTCGTATCCGACTCTTAGCGACCCCATGGACTGTAGCCTACCAGGCTCCTCTGTCCATGGAATTTTCCAGACAAGAATATTCTAATGGTGGGCATTTCCTACTCCAGGGAATCTTCTCAAACCAGGGATTGACGTGTGTCTCCTGCATCTCCTACACAAGCAGGCAGATTCCTTGCCACCGAGAATCTCTAGTTTGAAATACATAAGACAGACTCGAATATAAAGTCTGGAGCATAATAATTGCTTCAGCAAGTTGCTTCCCCTTGCTGACCTTCAGTTTCCTCATCTATATAACTGGAATAATAATAATATCTGCTTCATGTACCTGTTGTGAGAATTAAATGAAGAAGGTAACAATATCTGGGAGATAAAACATGTTCAATAAATCTTAGGTTTTGTTTAAAAAGGGAGAAGGAGAGAGCTACAGTAGGTGGCCACAAAAATGGAAAGCAGTCATTCAGTCGCTTTTACAACAAAATGCCTCTGGGAAAAGAATCTATGGAACTTCCCTGGTGGTCCAGTGGTTAAGACCCTGCACTTTCAATGCAGAGGGTATGGGTTCAATCCCTGATGAGGGAACTAAGATCCCACATGCCTCCCAGCATGGCTGACAAAAAAAAAAAAAAAAAGACTGAAAAAGAGTGGATATACGTATATATGGGCTTCCCAGGTGGCACTAGTAGTAAAGAATCTGCCTGCGATGCAGGAGACATAGGAGATGCAGTTTCAATCCCTGGGTCAGGAGGATTCCCTGGAGGAGGGCATGGCAACCCACTCCAGTATTCTTGCCTGGAGAATCTCATGGACAGAGGAGCCTGGTGGTCTCCAGTCCATGGGATCACAAAGCGTCAGACACAACTAAGCGACTAAGCATAGCACAGCATACTCCAATAAAAATCTATTTAAAGCCTCTGGTTCTTTGGGGGAGGTTGTGAAGGACGTTCATGGAGGCTAATCCTGTCCTTTAGCAATTCTAAGCAACAGGTACAGGGTTTTTCTCCCCAGAGAGGCCCTCATGGTGTGGTTGGAGATTAGTCCAGGCTCTTGGCTTCCCTGATAGCTCAGTTGGTAAAGAATCGAGACCCCGGTTGTATTCCTGGGTCGGGAAGATCCCCTGGAGAAGGGATAGGCTACCCACTTCAGTTTTCTAGGGCTTCCCTGGTAGCTCAGCTGGTAAAGAATCTTCCCCCAATGCAAGAGACCTGGGTTCGATCCCTGGGTTGGGAAGATCCCCTGGAGAAGGGAAAGGCTACCCACTCCAGTATTCTGGTCTAGAGAATTCCATGGACTGTATAGTCCACGGGGTCGCAAAGGGTCAGACACGACTGAGTGACCTTCACCTTCAGTTTGGCTTCATAAGCTGCCACTCTACCCTCTTTGATAATCTACAAGCTTCCCAAAGTCTTTAACTGAATGTCTTTCCTGCTCTAGCCAGTGTGGATTCTGTTGTTTGCAACTAAGAGCCCTGACAGCTATAGACAGGAAGGGGTTTATTCAAGGGACAGTAGCAAGGCCATTTGTAGAGGAAAGGGGGTGATGAGGGAGATGAGGTTAGAAGACCTAAAGGGCCAGCCCTCAAAGGGCTCTGTAAAACATGGTAGGGGTTTGGATTTGATTCTGAGTGAAATGGGAGTCATGAGAGGCTCCTGAATAGAAGGGGGGGACATAATCTCTGTGTGTGGGAGACAGACTAGGGTGGGAGTGAGCACCAGGGAGGAGGCTGCCGTGATTGACCAGGGGGTGAGCATAACACAACCAGGATGGGGGCTGTGGAGAGGATGAGAAATGAGTAAATTTGGAAACACTTTGAAAGTACCAGCCAGCAGGATTTGCTGATAAATTGAAAACAGTATGGGCTAGGTGTGAGAAAGAGATGGAGAAAGAGAAAAATCAAGGATGACTTGATGGATACAATAAAGCCTCAATTTTATTAACAGAAAAAGGAAAGCAACATTGCATAGGTTCATCTCAGGGAATTTCTCTAATGATGAGCACATTTCATATACCACCATCATCATTGTTACGGGAGGTGTTTAAGACAATTCATCTAAACCCATCTTCTTTATTCTGGCACCACCACCCCAAACCCTACATATGTCCCCTGGGATTCCAAGAAAGCCCTCTGCCACGCTCCAATTTATTCAAAAACATCTGCTCCCTTATTTTGTGCTCCTCACAAGGAAAATAGGGGCGACTCAGGGTAACGTCCTTCCCTCCCACCCATTCCATGGATTCTAAGATTTGCCTGTCCAGGGTTCTCTTGGAAGGATCCAGGATCCCTATTCTAGCCTCCTTTCCTTTTTATTTATTTATTTGGTTGCTCCAGGTCTTAGTTGCAACATAGGGGACCTTCAATCTTCCTTGCAGCATGTGGGATCTTTAGTTGCAACTTGAGGAATCTCGCTCCCCGACCACAGATCGAACCCTTGTACCCTGCATTGGAAGCATGGAGTCTTAGCCCCTGGTCCACCAGGGAAGTCCCTAGCCTCCCAAATTCAGTTTTTCTGATACTCTCCCAAAGTCAGTATTTCATCTGTCATCTCCTGGCCATGCCCACCGAGACTTCCCCAGGCCGGACCAAACCCTGACAGCAAATTCCAATTCAGCTAGCGTGTTTGTTTTCTTACATAAACTAAGATTGTCCCTCCAGCCAATCCAGTGGTTCAGGGTCTTTGCTTGCTTTACAATCACTTGGGGAACTGTAAAACCACCGGTGTCTGGGCTGCAGTCCCAGAGATTTGATTGGTCTTAATTGTTACACTCGATCAGTGGTGCTCTCAAGCTTTACTGTGCATCAAAATCAGCTGGAGTTCTTGCTAAAGCCTAGGAGACTGGACTCCACGACCAGAATTTCTGATTCACTGTAGCTCAGAGAATTTGCATTTCTAAGAAGTTCCTACTGGACTTCCCTGGTGGTTCAGTGGCTAAGAAGCCACCTGCCAATGCAGGGGATATGGGTTCAGTCCTGGTCTGGGGAGATGCCACATGCCAAGGGGTAACTAAGTCTGTACGCCACAACTGCTGAGCCCATGCGCCCTAGAGCCCGTGCTCCAAATGAGAAGCCTGCGCGCCACAACTAGAGAGAAACCCCCGCTCGCCGCAACTAAAGACTTTCCAAAGCAACAAAGACCCAGCGCAGCCAAAAATAAATAAGTAAATTTAAAAACTTTTTTAATTAAAAAAAAAAAGAAGTTCCAGGTGAAGTTGATGCTGCTGGCCCAAGGACCACACTTTGAGAACCACTGCTGTATACCAAGAGGTGGTAACTTATAATGGTTTAAACTCTTGCTCCTCAAGTGTGATCCACAGACCATCAGCATCACCTTGGGAGAGTGCTAGAAATTCAGGATCTCAGGCCTAACCCCCCACCTACTGAATCAGAAATCTGCATTTTAACAATATCCCCAGGTGATTCATACATAGGTTAAAGTTGAGGGAGCACCAGGTTCAATCCCAGTGCTGCCTATTATTAACTATGAGATTAGGAAGTGGTTTCTTGAGGTCTCAGTTTCCTCACCTGTAAAATGATAGTAATAATAATACCTACCTTATAAGGACATAACCAGGATTACATGAGTCAACCTAACCATAACAGTGCCTGGCATCAGATATGCACCCAACAAACATTTGCTATGTTTGCTATATTATCACCTTCCCAGATGTTTCCAATGTGCAGCTGAGGCTGAAAAACACAGAGCAAGGCTAAAAGCAGGCCCCTCCCCAGGGGGCCTCAGGAGCCATGAAGATATTGATAAAATTTGAAAACAGACTGAAATGGAGATGCACACACCCAGACAGAGGCCAGAGCCGGGAAACAGACAGCAGCGAAGAGCTGGAGCCTGAAACCCGAGTCAAAAGCTGAACCGAGGGACTCCCCTGGTGGTCCAGAGGTTAAGAATCCGCCTTCCAATGTAGGGTACACGGGGTTCGATCCCTGGTCTGATTAAGGAACTAAGATCCCACATGCTGAGATGCAGCTAAGCCTGAGAGCCGCAACGAAGACCCCGTGGTGTGAAAAAGAAAAGCAAAAGCCGAACCCAGGCTCACCCAGAGAGGGAGACAGAGATTCCAGGAGAAATACACCCATAGAGAAGAAGTACCAATGGTTTCCACACATAGAAGTTAGAGGCAGAGCTGGGTGAGGCCGACCTCCCTCCCCCGATCAACATCTGTCTGTCTATCCATCTATCCCTCTGCCCAGTCCATGGCCCAGCCATGACTCCCCTCTCCCTGCCATGTCCTTATCCCTTCAGCCTGTCCATCCAGCAGGTACGGCCACAGGTCCAGTCGTGGTCCAAGTGGCACATTTAGGGGCACACACCTGGGAGATACAGCTGTGTTGTGAGGTCTGAGTCCCCAGGCGTTCAAGAGAACAGCTCAAACTCACCATCTTTGGGAGCCTCCCCCATGAATGTTGCTTCCCAGGTGGCGCTAGTGGTAAAGAACCTGCCTGTCAATGCAGGTTCCTGGGTCAGGAAGGAGAGCATGTTAACCCACTCCGGTATTCTTGCCTGGAGAAGAGGAGCCTGGCGGGCTTCAGTCCACAGAGTCACATAGAGTCGGACACAACTGAAGTGATATAGCATGCAAGCACCCATGAATGTTAAGCAGTTCTCAAGTCAGGCACACCTAGAATTGAATCTGAAGGCAATGGCGCCCCACTCCAGTCCTCTTGCCTGGAAAATCCCATGGGCGGAGGAGCCTGGTGGGCTGCAGTCCATGGGGTCGCTAAGAGTCGGGCACGACTGAGCGACTTCACTTTCACTTTTCGCTTTCATGCATTGGAGAGGGAAATGGCAACCCACTCCAGTGTTCTTGCCTGGAGAATCCCAGGGACGGCGGAGCCTAGTGGGCTGCTGTCTATGGGGTCACACAGAGAGTCGGCACGACTGAAGCGACTTAGCAGCAGCAGCAGCAGCTACCACTTATAAGCTGTGTGGCCTAGGGCAGATTGCTTGACTTCTCTGCGTCTCGATTTCCTCATCTGGAAAAGGGGAAATAGAAATAATATGTCTGACTTGGGTCCTGAGACCGTCCTGAGGATTTAGGGGGATAACACAGTGATGCGTTTAGAGCAGGGCCTAGTACAGGGTAAGCAGTCAAATATCATCCCCGGGGTTTATGGCCTCCTTCTTGCCCTGCTGAAGGCTTACCTCCAGGGCTCCCACTCCCCAAATGCTGTTCTCAGGCCCTCTGTGGAGTCACACTCTCCTTCACTGGGAGATATCAGAGAGAGCTCTTACTATTGAGGTCTATCCCCGTTACCCATGCCTCATGTTGTGGGCTGAGACCCCCTCCCACTCTGCTGCTGCTCTGAGACCCACTCCCCGCTGAGGGACCGAGACAGTAGACAATTTATCACCTGGCCCGCGGTTCGGGCTCATTAACACAGGACGCGAGAGGGACTTCCCTGGCGGTCCAGTGAGTAAGAATCCCCCTTACAGGGGAAGGGATAGTTAGGGACTTTGGGAAGGTCATATACACACTCCTATATTTAAAATGGATAAACAACAAAGACCTGTTATATAGCACATGGAACTCTACTCAATGTTATGTACCAGCCTGAATGCGAGGGGGACTTGAGGGAGAATGGATAACTGTGTATGTATGGCTGAGGTCCTTCGCTGTTCACTGAAAGTATCACAACATTGTTAATTGGCTATACCCCAATACAAGGGGCTTCCCTAATAGCTCAGTTGGTAAAGAATCCGCCTGCAATGTAGGAGATCCCGGTTCAATTCCTGGGTCGGGAAGATCCTCTGGAGAAGGGGTAGGCTACCCACTCCAGTATTCTTGGGCTTCCCTTGTGGTTCAGCTGGTAAAGAATCAGCCTGCAATGTGGGAGACCTGGGTTTGATCCCACGGTTGGGAAGATCCCCTGGAGAAGAGAATGGCTACCCACTCCAATATTCTGGCCTGGAGAATTTCATGGACTGTATAGTCCTTGGGGTCACAAAGAGTCAGACACGACTGAGTAACTTTCACCCCAATACAAAATCTTTTTAGTGTTAAAAATAAAGAATCCCCAATGCAAGGGATATAGGTTCAATCACTGATCGGGGAACTAAGATCCCACATACCATGGGGTAACTAAGCCTGAGCTCCACAACTAGAGAAGCCTGCACTCTGCAAGGAAAGAGCCAGCACAGCCAAGATAAACAAGCTCGATCTCTATCTATCTATCTACACAATGAAAGACTCCTCAGGGAGTTGGTGGGCATAGCTCCTGCCCACCACCCAACAGGATGGGAAAACTGAGGCCTGCCACAGCAAGCGAGGAGCTGGGGGAGCCTAAAGATGGGTATATGTGAGGGTCAAAGCTGAGCAGGACAGCGGGGTCAGGTTAAGGGGGACAGGAGACTCTCAAAGTCAGGTTGAAGGCAGAGAGGTGAGGAGACACACTTGAGTGGCACAGGTGGTGGGTGCAGGTGGCGGGCACAATCGCGGAGCAAGTCAGAGAGGATGAGAGCCCAATGCAAGTCCTAACTCTCCTGCCTTTCCGTGGCTTCACCCGGCCCTCTCCTCCGGCTCCTCTCCCCAGCCTCCCTCACCTATCTCTCCTCACTTTTCTCCCTCCCCTAACTTCCCCTCTGGGCACCCTGGGCAGGGCTGAGCAGGGCTGGGGACCTCAGGGCGCAGAAGGGATGTGGGGTCAGCGGGTCTTCTCAGATCTGCGAGAGGTTGGAGAGAGGTGGAGGGGAGCGGCTGCCTGGGAAACGGAAGCCCCCCCGGGGCGGGTGGGATCCAAGGTTCTTCAGGGCAAGTAGGTGGAGCCAGTCTACCTCCCTTACCCCAGCTGACCCGAAGTGCCCCTTCCTGCCATCTCCCAGTCTCTGCCCTTGGAAACGCTCCCCCGTACTTGCCTCTTGGGTCCCCCCACCCCCGCCTCGCCCTGCCTGCCACGCGGCCACCGCCCTGCTGGCAGCGGGGCTCCTGAGAGACTCACCAGAGATTTCAAGGTGGCTCCGCGGGCACCGAGGGAGGGGTGGGCAGTGTGAGGTGAGCTGAGACCACAAGAAAGGTGCCCGACTCAGCTCTTCCCACCCCCACCTGGGAAGCCATGCCTTCCCCTTCCTGCTTCCCAACCCTGACCACCCAGAACAAAGTTAGCCAGTTTCAGGAGCACCATGAAAGGAGTGCAAACTGCAGAGAAAGATGTGACCGATGCCACTTTTGTAAAACCAAAGGGGAATATGTGCACGAGTCTGCATTTCATATAAGCGTACAGAAAAGGCTGTGAGTTAATGGTTATCTAAGGCGGTTGGAGTGGCGCAGGGAGGGGCGGAAAGGGAGGTAAGGAAGAAAGGGGAAGCTGAACGGAAAAATACTCATGCAATCTCTTGTCCTCCTTTTAGTACATTTATTGTGTAAAAAAATTAAAATTTCTAAAGTTTTACGGTACTGTAGACTTACAGGAAGTTGCAAAAATACTAGAGAAGCTCCTTGAATCCACTATTACATAATTGTAGCACTTTCCCAAAACTAGGAAACTGACATTGTCACAATGCAATTAACTAGACCACAGACCTTACTGAGATTTCCCCAGTTTTCCAATGCACATTTTTTTTAACTTGTATATAATTTGGTGACATTTATATCACATGTATAAGATACATAAGTATAACAATCCAAATACAGATTTATTCTGAATTTCCTGGCAATCCAGTGGTTAGGACATTGCACTCTTACTGCCAAGGGCCCAGGTTGGATCCCTGGTGAGGAAACTAAGATCCCACAAGCCCCGAGACGTGGCCAAAAAAAAGATCATTATACAGTCACACCATCTCTGCTCTTCTGTTACCCTTGACAACTACTAATCTGTTCTCTATCTCTATAGTTTGTCATTTCAAGAATGTTATATAAATTGAATCCTATAGCATGTAACCTTTGGAAATTGGCTTTTTTCACTCGGCACACTGCCCTTAAAATCCATTCAATTTGTATATCACTAGTTCCTTTATTTTTATTGCTGCGTACTGTTCCATTGAACGGGTGTGCTGACAATGAACTATTAACCATTCACCAGCTGAAGGACACAGGGATTGCTTCTAGTTTGGGGCTACTACAAACTAATAATATTAACTAGTTTAGCTAGTATTAAAAGAGCTTAATGAGCTTCCCTGGTGGCTAAGTGGTAAAGAACCTTCTTGCCAATGCAAGAGAGGAGGATTCGGAAAGATCCCTTGGAGAAGGAAATGGCGACTTTCTCAAGTATTCTTGCCTGGAAAATCCCATGGACAGAGGATCCTGGTGGGCTACACAGTCCATGGGATTACAAAAGAGTCAGACACGACTTAGCGACTAAACAACAACAACTGTTTAATGAGCTATTGAAGCTGCCATGAACATTCATATCAGATTTTTATGTGAACATGCACTTTCATTTCTCTAGGATAAATGCCCAGGATCGTGACTGCTGAGTAATGCAATGTAGTGTATGCTTACTTTTTAAGAAATCTCCAACTGTTTTCGAGAGTGGCCGTACCATTTTACATTCCCATCAGCAATATGTGAGTTATAGTTTCTTCTAATTCTCACCAGCATTTGGTTCTCTTATTGTTATTATTATGATTAGCCAGGCTAGTTAGGTGTGTACTGCACGATGGATCATCACTTTATCATGATTTTAGTTTGTGTAATTTTAATTTTCATCTTCCTAATGGCAGGGCTTCCCAGGTGGCTCAGTGGGTAAAAAAATCTGCTTGCAATGCAGGAGATGAGTATTTGATCCCTATGTTGGAAGATCTCCGGGAGTAGGGCACGGCAACCCACTCCAGTATTCTTGCCTGGGGAATCCCATGGACAGAGCCTGGCGAGCTACAGTCCATAGGGTGGCAAAGAGTCAGACACGACTGAAGGGACGGAGCATGCACAATGGCAAGTGATGCTGACATCTTCTCTATGTTCATTTGTCAACTGAATACACCATTCAGTGAAACATCAATATTTTGTGCCCATTTTCTAACTGGATTTTTTTGTAATTGATAGATTTTAAGGGTTTTACAATGTATTCGGGACCCTAGTCCTTGTCAGATATGTGGTTTGCAGGTATTTTCTTTCAGTCGCTTATTTTCTCATCATTTTAATAGAGCCTTTCTCAGAGTAAAATTTTAGATTTTGATCCTTTTTGGTTTTTTCAAGGATTGTGCTTTTGGTGTCAAGTCTAAGAACTCTGCCTAACCCCAGATCATGAAGATGGTCTTCTATGTTCTCGTCTAAGTTTACAGTTTTACATTTTACATGAAGATTTATGACCTGTGTTTGTTTTTTAATGAGATGCCTTTTAATTTTTTTGATTTTATTTATTTATTTTTGGCTGCGCTCAGTCTTCGTTGCAGCACAGGTTTCTCTCTAGTTCTGGTGCACAGGCTTCTCATTGCAGTGGTTTCTCTTTTCCCGAGCGCAGGCTCTAAGGCACGCAGGCTTCAGTAGTTGTGGCACTTGGGCTCAGTAGTTGCAGCTCCCAGGCTCTAGAGCACAGGCTCAATAGTTGTGATGTTTGGGCCTAGTTGCTTCATGGCGTGTGGGATCTTCCCTGATCAGGGATTGAACACCTCCTGCATTGGCAGGCAAATTCTGAGCCACCTGGGAAGACCTGACCTATTTTTTTTTAATTAATTTTTTGGGGAGTATGGTTGCTTTACAATGTTATGTCAGTTCTGCTGTACAGCAAGGTGGGTCAGCTATACATATGTACGTCTGCTGTGCTCAGTCACGTCTGACTCTGTGTGACCTGATGGACCATAGCCCGCCAGGCTCCTCTGCCCATGGGATTCTCCAGGCAAGAATACTGAAGTGGGTTGCCATTTCCTCCTCCAGGAGATCTTCCCAGTGCAGGGACTGAATCCTCATCTCCTGCATTGGCAAGCGGATTCTTTACCACTGAGACACCAGGGCAGCCCGTATGTGTGTGTATATATATATATATGTATGTATACATACATATGTACATACATATATATATATATATATATACCCTCATTTTTGGATTATCTTCCCATTTAGGTCACAGAGCATTAAATGGGGCTTCCCAGGTGGTACTAACATTGAACAGAGTTCCCTGTGCTATACAGCAGGTTCTCATTAGTTATCTGTTTCATACATAGTCGTGCATACATGTCAATCCCATTCTTCCATTGCATTCCACCCCCCGTCCCCTCCTTGGTGTCCGTACATCTGTTCTCTATGACTTTGTCTCAATTTCTGCTTTGCAAGATGACCTGTTTTGAGTTAACCTTTGTATGCGGTGTGAAGTTTAGGTCCAGGTTCATATATTTGCCTACTAATGTCCAGTTGTTCCAGCACCATTTGTTACAAAGACTATCCTTCCTTTATTGGGTTGTTTTTCAGTTTTTGTCAAAAGTTCATTTGGGCATACTTATGTGGCCCCATTTTGGGGTTCTCTATTCCGTTGCATTGATTAATGTGTCTGTGCTTCCCCCAGGATCAGGCTGTCTTGATTACTGTCACTATCCAATAAGTCTTGAGATTAGATAGGGTGATGCCTCTAATACTTTTTCTTTTTTAATATTGTTTTAGCTGTTCTAGTTCTTTTTCTTTTCCATATAAATTTAAACATAATAATCCATATAAATTTTAAGATAAGTGTGTGTGTATATATACCAAAAAAAAATCTTGTTGGCATTTTGAGAGGAGTTACATTGAATTATAGATCACTCTGGGGGGAACTGACATCTCTACTACATTGAGTATTCCAGTTCATTAACACCATATGTCTCTACCTTTATTTATTTCTCCTTTGATACCTGTCTGTAAAAAAGAGAACAAGCTTGATTCCAGTTGGATCTATTCTCTTAATGCTAACCCTTTGTGCTATGTTGCCGCCGCTTCCTGATTCTGGATCTGCACCTTTGTAAAAGAATGTTGCCTCTAGCCTGAAATAGACATGACAGGCCATTCTCAAGACTCTGACCTTTAAAGATATAATCCTTTCCCTTTCATAGAGAGATTAAAAGTTGCAAAAAGAGAAAAACACTTGTCTTGTGGGAGGTTTATAGGATTGTTGTAATTAAACTTATAGTGAACAACTGCAAGAACAAAGGATTCCCATACCAAGAAGTTTAGAACAACCAGCCTTACTCAGCTCCCCTTTTTAGTATAAAAGGGGCTTGAATTCTAACTCAGGTAAGATACTTCTTTGGGGCAGTACTCCACCATCTTTTTGGTCTGCTGGCTTTTCGATTAAAGTCACTATTCCTTGACCCAACAACTCATTTCTCACTCTATCTGCCTATGGTACAGCAAGTGCCATGCACATGGTCAAACTCATCAGAATTTTGTAACTTTTAACATACAGATTCTATTCATATTTTGTTGATTTATAGCCAACTGGAGTTTTTTAAGCAATTATAAGGGGTGTTGTATTTTTAATTTTGGTTTTCAATTGTTTCATGCAGCCATGAAATTAAAAGACGCTTACTCCTTGGAAGAAAGGCTATGACCAACCTAGCTGCTGCTGCTGCTGCTAAGTCGCTTCTGACTCTGTGCGACCCCATAGACGGCAGCTCACCAGGCTCCTCCGTCCCTGGGATTCTCCAGGCAAGAACACTGGAGTGGGTTGCCATTTCCTTCTCCAATGCATGAAAGTGAAAAGTGAAAGTGAAGTCCCTCAGTCATGTCCAACTCTTAGAGACCCCATGGACTGCAGCCTACCAGGCTCCTCCGTCCATGAGATTTTCCAGGCAAGAGTACTGGAGTGGAGTGCCATTGCCTTCTCACAGCATATTAAAAAGCAGAGATATTACTTTGCCAACAAAGGTCCATCTAGTCAAAGCTATGGTTTTTCCAGTAGTCACGTATGGATGTGAGAGTTAGACTATAAAGAAAGCTGGGTGCCTAAGAATTGATGCTTCTGAACTGTGGTGTTGAAGAAAACTCTTGAGAGTCCCTTGGACTGCAAGGAGATCCAACCAGTTAATCCTAAAGGAAATCAGTACTGAATATTCATTGGAAGGACTGATGGTGAAGCTGAAACTCCAATACTTTGGCCACCTGATGCAAAGAACTGACTCATTTGAAAAGACCCTGATGCTGGGAAAAATTGAAGGGAGAAGGGGATGACCAAAGATGAGATGGTTGGATGGCATCACCGAGTTGATGGACGTGAGTCTGGGTAAACTCCAGGAGTTGGTGATGGACAAGGAAGCCTGGTATACTGCAGTCCATGGGGTCACAGAGTCAGACATGACTGAGCGACTGAACTGACTGATCATTTTGAATTAGTGTTTTGGGCTTTTTTTGGATATATACCCAGGAGTGGAATTGCCAGGTTATATGAATGATAGTTTTATTTTTAGTTTTTTGAGAAATCTCTTTACTGTTTTACACAGTGGCTGTACCAATTTATACTTCCACCAACAGTGTAGAAGAAGTCCCTTTTCTCTACATCCTCTCCAGCATTTATTTGTGGTCTTTTTGATGATAGCCATTCTGACAGGTTGTGAGGCCATACCTTATTATGATTTTGGCTTGCATTTCTCTAATGGTTAGCAATGCTGTGTATCTTATCATGAGCCTGTTGGCCATCCGCAATTCCTCTTTGGACAGCGTCCATTCGGTTCTCCTGCCCATTTTTTTTTTTTTTGAAGACAAATGAAAAGTAATTTTATTTTTGTTTAACCTTAAACTTACCAAACTGCTTCTTTCTTTGAACAGTAGTTATCTTGTTTGATATCCAACTGCACTTATACTTAGTGAAAACTTAGTTTTCACTTAAAATTAGTGAAAACTACTTAACAATTCCACTTTGAAGTTATAAGCATACAACTAAGATGTTCTGAATATAAGCCTATCTGTATGTCAGATAAACTTTAGGAACTCTTAGTGTCTCTTCTTTTACAGAAATTCTCTCTCTATCCTGATATACTTTGGTTATCAAAAAAACTAAGGACTAAGGGCCAGAAAACTAATTTCCTTAAATGAGACAAAGGAAAAGATTTTCCAACTACTACTATAATCTTTCTTTCAAATACCAAATCAATTTTTCCAAGTATATGATCAATTCTAATTTGATGGTTTTTTCCTTACTACTTCACTTTAAATGGTGACCTATTAATTTGTTTAAATAATAATAAGTATCTTTTCTGTTTTTCCAGAATAAAAAAAATTAAATCTGTTGAAGATACTACTAAAAATACTTCACCTTTCAAATATGGCCCCTACACTGAATATCTATAGGAATTTTTCCAATTATGTTTCAATCTTCCCACAACCTTTGTTTGTTAATTACCTTTGAAATAATTTGAATGAATGCTCTACAAATCAAAAACTGAATTCACAAATTACCATCATCATCAACTTTAACAAGTCGCTTTTGTTCTGTATCAGTTTTCTTGATGGTACGATAATATGGAAACATTTTTTAACATATAACAGAATATTTAATGACATCAGTCTCCTATCAACAGATAAGTTAGTTAATGCTGTTTATATTGGCCATTTCCATTGGCTGGCTGGAGGCTCTTCCACTAAAGGCTCCCATGGTTTCCACTGGATCATTTTTCTTGCCAGACTTAGTTCGTTTTCAGCCTGAAGAATCACCTCTTCTATTTGGCCACCCTGCAGTTGCTCTTCTAGTTTTTTAACATCTGGTTCCGCTTTAACAATACTCAGCTTCTCATTTGTAATCTGCTCTGTATACTTTCTATACGCTGCATTTTTAGGGATGTGTCCAAGAACATCAAGAATTTTTGTATACAATATTTTTAGCCTCTCATGTGGAGTTTCACAAACAGCCAATCCCACCAGGCCAGTGGTCTTCTTCAGCAAGCCCGCCATGACAGCGCCGAGAAGCCGGAACCTCTCCTGCCCATTTTAAAACTGGGTTGTTTGTTTTTTGTGATGTTGAGTTGTATGAGCTATTTATATATGTTGGATATTAATCCCTCATAGGTCACATCATTTGCAAATATTTTTTCCCATTCAGTAGGTTGTCTTTTCGGTTTGTTAGTGCTTTCCTTTGCTATGCAAAACCTTTTATGATCACATAATTTTTTTCTTTAGTCTGTTAATATGGTGGATTCCATTGATAGATTTTCAAATATTGATCCCGTATTCAGTTCTTCAGGAACTGACTCATTGGAAAAGACCCTGATGCTGGGAAAGATGGAAGGCAGGAGGAGAAGGGGACTACAGAGAATGAGATGGTTGGATGGCATCACTAACTCGATGGGCATGAGTTTGAGTAAGCTCTGGGAGTTGGTGATGGACAGGGAAGCCTGGCATGCTGCAGTCCACGGGGTCCCAAAGAGTCGGACATGACTGAATGACTGAACTGAACTGAACCTGCATTCGTGGAATAAATCTCCACTTGGTCATTGTATATGGTTTTTTTTTTTTTAAATAAAACATTGGAATTCCATTCTTCCAGTAAGGTTACCTTTTTAAACCTCCTTAATTGTGGTGATATATATACACATAATAAAATTTGCCACTTTAAACTTTTTTTTGTCCATACCTTGCGGCTTGTAGATCTTAGTTCCCTGACTGGAGATCAAACCTAAGCCCCCTGCAGTGGACATGTGAGGTCCTAACCATGGGACTGCCAGGGAATTCCTAATATTTAAACCATTTTTAAGGATATAATTCAGTGGCATTAAGTAAATTCACTGTATTGTAAACCATCACCACTATCTGTTTCCAAAAGTTTTTTAACATCCAAACAGAAACTCTGTACATATTAAGCAATAACTCTTTCTCCCATGCTCCCAGTCCTGGGTATCTGCTAAATTCTTTTCAGTTTCTATAAACTGCCTATCCTAGATATTTTCAATAAGGAGAGCCACACAATATTTGTCCTTTTGTTATTGTTGTTGTTTAGTTGCTAAGTCATGTCCACCTCTCTGAGACTGCATGGACTGTAGCCCACCAGGATCCTCTGTCCATGGAATTTTCCAGGCAAGAATACTAGAGTGGGTTGCCATTTCCTTTTCCAGGGGATCTTTCTGGCCCAGGGGTCAAACCTGTGTCTCCTGCATTGTCAGGCAGGTTCTTTACCACTGAGACACCAGGGAAGCCAAGTACAGGGCTTGCAGGTCTGCAAGGTACAACCCAGCAAAGGTCAACTCAGATTGAAGGAAACAAGACAGACCCACTTCCCGGTGGGGAAAGGGTCAAAACTCTTGAAGACATGTTTCAAAACTACTACAATCTGCTTTCTGGCCATCAAATATTTACATTCCTTCCACATACAAAATTCAGTCATCTCTTTCTTCAACCTCAAAAGTCTCATCTATTTTGCATCAAGCTCATAGTCAAAGACTAGGGCCTCATCATCTAAGTCAGAGCCAGGTGCTGAAGAGTCCACCCTCTTACAGGGATGCAGGGTCTCCCAAGCATCTCTGAAGAGAATGAAGCAGGTGCAACTGTTTGGGAGAAAAAGATGAGTATTTAGAACTGCACTGCCCATTATGGTAGCCACCAGGCACAGGTAGGAATTCCTACATGCGCCTACTTTCAAATTTAAATTAAAGAAAAATGAAAGGAACTGAAATTTCAGTTCCTCCATTGCAATAGCCAAGTTGTAAGCACTCAACAGCCACATGTGGCTAGTAACTACCATATTGGACAATGCAAATAGAGAACACTTCCATCATTGCAGAAAACACTATTGAATGGTGCTAAATAGACAATATAGGCACAGATGTGCCCTGTAGTGACTCAGAAATTCTGCTCCTGAATAGAGATTGGGATTTAGTTTGGGATCTTCCAAGGGCATGCCCTGAACCAAGGGTACAGGTAGTCCATCTGGGAGGTATCCCCAGGAAATTCAAGGGAGTAGGAAAATTGGGATTCAAGAGGAAAAAGCTATGAGTTCCCTAGTGGCCTAGTAGTTGGTATTTGCTGCTATTACTGCTGGGTTCAATCCATGGTCGAAGGGTGAAGGTCTGACAAGCTGTGTGGTGTGGCCAAAATATATTTTTAATTTAAAAAAAAAAGAAAGAGGAAATAAAAAGGCAATAAATGGTGCAGAGTGAGGCACTTTGGGTGACCCTTTAAATTTTGCACCCTAGCTATCTTGCTTCTTCACACTAGTCCCAAACCCAAAGGGTGAACACCATGAACAACTAAAGGTCATTCCTACCAGGGACCCTCTAGGGAATTTAGGAATCATGTGGGGCGTACCTCAGAACTGATTCACCAAGGAAAAGGAAACAGAAATACTTCATCCCAGGCTCCTGATCCTCATTGGTTGAAGACTGCCCCTGGGGAATTAATCTTAGCACTTCCTGTCCTGCATGCAGACAGGAGAAAGACCTCAGATGGAGAAGCAGAAAGATACAGGGCACATGAGGTGGGAGGTTGTCAATGTGTGTGGCAACCCACTGGATGTACAAGCGAGGGAGAAAATGAGCTGAAGGGATACAGTGGGGACACCAGGTCAGGGCTACCATTGTTCCTGTTCATTCTCCAAGTCATGTCTGACTCTTTGCAACCCCATGGACTGCAGCACACCAGGATTCCCTGTCCTTTACCATCTCCTGGAGCTTGCGCAAACTCATGTCTGTTGAGTCAGTGATGCCATCCAACCATCTCATCCTCTGTCATCCCCTTCTCCTCCTGCCCTCAATCTTTCCCAGCATCAGGGTCTTTTCCAATGAGTCAGCTCTTTGCATCAGGTGGCCAAAGTATTGGAGCTTCAGCATCAGCCCTTCCAATGAATATTCAGGGTTGATTTTCTTTAGGATTGACTGGTTGGATCTCCTTGCAGTCCAAGGGACTCTCAAGAGTCTTCTCCAACACTACAGTTCAAAAGCATCAATCCTTCGACACTCAGCTTTCTTTATAGTCCAACTCTCACATGCATACATGACTGCTGGAAAAACCATAGCTTTGACTAGACTGTCCTTTCTCAGCAAAGTGATGCCTCTGCTCTTTAATATGTTGTCTAGGTTTGTTGTAGCTTTCCTTCCAAGGAGCAAGCATCTTTTCATTTCAAGGCTGCAGTCACCATCCGCAGTGATTTTGGAGCCCAAGAAAATAAAATCTGCCACTGTTTCCATTGTTTTCCCATCTATTTGCCATGAAGTGATGGGACTGGATGCCATGATCTTAGTTTTTTGAATGTTGAGTTTTAAGCCAGCTTTTTCACTCTCCTCTCTCCCCCTCATCAAGAGGCTCTTCAGTTCCTTTTCGCTTTCTGCCATTAGAATATTACTATCTGCATATTTGAGGCTGTTGATATTTCTTCTGGCAATCTTGATTCCAGTTTGTGATTCATCCAGCCAGGCATTTCACATGATGTACTCAGTACATCCCAGAAAACCTCCAATAGAGAGGATGTGTGTGAGCCTCCTAGTGATGGAGAGCTGAGGGCAACCTAAGCATCCATCACTGGGGGAATAAATAAGTGACAGACTGCCTCGGGCACACCATGGAACACACTGCAGCAGTTAGAAGCAGAGAGCTTGAAGTGCACCCCTATATGGAGAGATCTCACAAACATACTGTTAAGCTAACAAACATTAAAAAAAAAAAAAAACGAGGGGGAAGAAACAGAAGATTTATAGCCCAATCTCATTTATGTAAATTGGAAACATATACTCATACAAAACACAAAGTATAAAGCTACATCCTTGCAGCTATATATCATGGGCATTAAAATGGGTGTCTGGGAAGAGCGGGGAGGGTAGGGATTGGGCATGAGGCTGGGGGTAAAACCTTAGAGGGTCTTTCATGGACCAGTGGCGATTCTATATTATGATCTGAAGAGTATGGTTAATATCTTTCTGCACCTAAGGGCCAAGAAAAAAAATAAAGGAATGAAAAATAGGAAGTCCCGGGACATCAGAGCAATTCCCTTCTCTCTGCACAATGTTTATTACCGCAGGGGATGATGACAGCAAAGCAGCCAGACTCTGCCTGCATTCAGAAAGCCCTCCTCACTGCCTGCTCTCCAGGCAGCCCCAGCAAGTGCTCTTACCCCACAAGCAAGGAGCCCCCTACACTTTCATGCTACCCAGAGGGAGAGAAAGGAAAGTTAGGTATCTTGAGCCCCAGATATACTTTGGCTGTACACAGAGTAGGGAGTAAGTGCATGGAACTCCATTCAAACCCTCTGCCATTAAACACCTGTGGAACCTAAGGTTAAGTCACCTTACCCTCCTGTGCCCTCGTTTCCTCACTGGTAAAATGGGAGTGATCATAAAAACAACTACCCATGAGAATGTTCAGAGCATAAAATGAATGGGTTTGTGGAAAACACTTAAACCAATGGAGGAAGCTTCCTCTCTGCCACTCCAGCAGCCCCGCCCACATCCACACCACCCCAGCCCCTGTCCCTGCCCTGTTGTGACAGCTTCCCACTTCTTATCCTGCCTCAGCCTCCATCAGGGGCTCCCCGACATCCCAGGGATTCATAGCAACATCTCCGGAGCTCTCCTGGGATTTCAGATTCTCTTTTCTTCTGGGCATAATGCTGAGCTCACCTTGCCCCACCCACACCCATCAACTCACCTGGCTCAGCCAGCTGGCCCTACCCACTCATGCCTTTCAAGTCAAAGCCATTTGCCTTTTTGCTTCACAAACCTCAGCCAGGATGGCTCATTTAGCTTGGCTAAAAAGCTGAGCTATGCAGCTGGGGAAGCAGTGGAAATTTGGCCATGGCTGCAGCATGGATCGGAAAAGGCAATGACACCCCACTCCAGTACTCTTGCCTGGAAAATCTCATGGACGGAGGAGCCTGGTAGGCTGCAGTCCATGGGGTCACAAAGAGTCGATACTACTGAATGACTTCACTTTCACTTTTCACTTTCATGCATTGGAGAAGGAAATGGCAACCCACTCCAGTGTTCTTGCCTGGAGAATCCCAGGGACGGGGGAGCCTGGTGGGCTGCCCTCTATGGGGTCGCACAGAGTCAGACACAACTGAAGTGACTAAGCAGTAGCAGCATGGATGCTGGTTCTGTTGGCCATGGGGCTGAGCTTGGCCAGAGCACGTGCTGTCCCCTCCACAATCAGGAAGGGCTGTAACACTGGCATGTTCAAATCTCTGCTGCCAGGTGAGCTAGTGGCCTTCAAGAAAGAAAAGGATCGGAATTCCCTAGTGATCCAGTGGCTTCCCAGGTGATGCTAGTGGAGACATGAGACACAGGTTCGATCCCTGGGTCAGGAAGATCATCTGGAGAAGGGAATAGCAACCCACTCCAGTATTCTTGCCTGGGAAATCCCATGTACAAAGGAGCCTGGTGGGCTACAGTCCATGGGGTCACAAAGAGTCAGACATGGCTGAGCAACTAACACAACACAGCCAGTGGTTAGGACTTTGTGTTCTTACCAACAAGAGCCCAGATTTGATCCTTGGTTGGGGAACTAAGATCCCACAAAGCATGTGGCACAGCCCAACACAGATTGTGGCACAAGCAAACACACACACACACAACCATTAAGTCCCTATTATCATGGGCTAACCTCTACCCCTTCTGCCATAGCCAAGCTGCTGCCCTGCTACTGATGGCTTAACCTCTCTCCTCCAGCTACAGGCTGCATCTAGCTTTTTGTCTACAACTAATCTCTAATTTCTTCAGTTCAGTTCAGTTGCTCAGTCATGTCCGACTCTTTTCGACCCCATGGACTATAGCACACCAGGCCTCCCTGTCCATCACCAACTCCTGGAGTTTACTCAAACTCATGTCCATTGAGTCGGAGATGCCATCCAACCATCTTATACTCTGTCTCTAGCTATTCCAAAGAATAGCAAGCAGAGATAAGAAAGCCTTCGTCAGTGATCAATGCAAAGAAATAGAGAAAAACAATAGAATGCGAAAGACTAGAGATCTCTTCAAGAAAATTAGAAATTCCAAGAGAACATTTCATGCAAAGATGGGCATAATAAAGGACAGAAACAGTGTGGACCTAACAGAAGCAGAAGATATTAAGAAGAGCTGGCAAGAATACACAGAAGAACTATACAAAAAAGATCTTCATGACCCAGATAACCATGATGGTGTGATCACTCACCTAGAGCCAGACATCCTGGAATGTGAAGTCAGTGGGCCTAAGGAAGCATCACTACAAACAAAGCTAGTGGAGGTGATGGAATTCCAGATGAGCTATTTCAAATCCTGAAAGATGATGCTGTGAAAGTGCTGCACTCAATATGCCAGCAAATTTGGAAAACTCAGCAGTGGCCACAGGACTGGAAAAGGTCAGTTTTCATTCCAATCCCAAAGAGAGGCAATGCCAAAGAATGTTCAAACTACCACACAATTGCACTCATCTCACACGCTAGCAAAGTAATGCTCAAAATTCTCCATGCCAGGCTTCAACAGTACGTGAACCATGAACTTCCAGATGTTCAAGCGGGATTTAGAAAAGGCAGAGGAACCAGAGATCAAATTGCCAACATCCACTGGATCATGGAAAAAGCAAGAGAGTTCCAGAAAAACATCTACTTCTGCCTTATTGACTATGCCAAAGCCTTTGTGTGGATCACAACAAACTGTGGAAAATTCTGAAAGAGATGGGAATACCAGACCACCTGACCTGTCTCCTGAGAAATATGTATGCAGGTCAAGAAGCAACAGTTAGAACCGGAAATGGAACAACAGACTGGCTCCAAATTGGGAAAGGAATAGGTCAAGATAATATATTGTCCCCCTGCTTATTTAAATTATATACAGAGTACATCATGTGAAATGCTGGGCTGGATGAAGCACAAGCTGGAATCAAGATTGCCAGGAGAAATATCAATAACCTCAGATATGCAGATGATACCACCCTTCTGGCAGAAAGTGAAGAGAACTAAAGAGCCTCTTGATGAAAGTGAAAGAGGAGAGTGAGAAAGTTAGCTTAAAACTCAACATTCAGAAACCTAAGATCAAGGCATCCAGTCCCATCACTTCACGGCAAATAGATGGGGAAACAATGGAAACAGTGACAGACTTTATTTGGGGGGCTCCAAAATCACTGCAGCCATGAAATTAAAAGACGGTTACTCCTTGGAAGAAAAGCTATGAGCAACCTAGGCAGCATATTGAAAAGCAGAGACATTACTTTGCCAACAAAGGTCTATCTAGTCAAAGTTATGGTTTTTCCAGTAGTCATGTATGGATGTGAGTTGGACTATAAAGAAAGCTGAGTGCCGAAGAATTGATGTTTTTGAACTGTGGTGTTGGAGAAGACTCTTGAGAGTCCCTTGGACTGCAAGGAGATCCAACCAGTCCATACTAAAGGAAATCAGTCCTGAATATTCATTGGAAGGACTGAGGCTGAAGCTGAAACTCCAATACTTTGGCCATCTAATGGGAAGAACTGACTCACTAGAAAAGACCCTGATGCTGGGAAAGATGGAAGGTGGGAGAAGAAGGGGATGACAGAGGATGAGATGGTTAGATGGTATCACCAACTCAATGGTCATGAGTTTGAGCAAGCTCCAGGAGTTGGTGATGGACAGGAAAGCCTGGCATGCTGCAGTCCATGGGGTCACAAAGAGTCAGACATGACTGAGCAACTAAACCAAACTGACTGAATCTCTCAACTCAGGCTTTCCTGGTGGCACTAGCAGAAAAGAACCGACCTGCCAGTGCAGGAGACTTAAGAGACTTGGGTTCGATCCCTGGGTCAGGAAGATCCTCTGAAGAAGAGCAAGGCAACCCACTCCAGTATTCTTGCCTGGAGAATCCCATGGACAGAGAAGCCTGGCGGACTACAGTCCATGGGGTCACAGCGAGTCAGAAACGACTGAAGCAGCTTGGCATGCCACAACCCCTTTCCTCTTGCCCTCCTGCTAGACCTTCATCCTTGCTGTTTTAGCCTCCGTCCCTCCCGCTGTGATCTGACCTTGCCCTTGCTCTCTAGGAAGACTCTCTCTTGCAGAAGGACTGGGAGTGCACCTCCTACCTGTTCCCCAAGACCCGGGACCTGAAGCACCTGCAGGTGAGCTGGGAGAGTCAGGCCCGCCTGCCCTCAGCTGGCCCCACCCCACCCTCTAGCTGCAGCTCTGCGGGTGGCCTCTCACTCACCTCCTTTATCTCATCTGTACTTCCTCCCTTCCTCTGGTCTTTCCTCATCTGTCCTGAGCCCTTGTCTCTCCTCAAATGCTCCCCTGACCCTGTCCCTGTTCCTCCCAGGGGTCATCTTTCCTGTCTCCCTCACCTGTCCCTCTCACCTGCCCTCTTGCCTGTTTCCTTCTCACTTCTCCTTTCCTCTCCCAGCTCTGTCCCCGACCTGTGCCCCTTGCCCTGCCCCCCCATCACCATCGACTCTCAACACTGACTCCCTCTTCCCCTCACCACTGACTCCCACCTCGGTCCCTCTCCATCCCCGCCTCTTCAAACCTCTGTGACCCCTCCCGTGGGTCACTTTTCATTTGTCCCTATTTCAGTTTTTCACCTGTCTCTTCCCCTGTCGTTCTGCCTCACCTGTATCCCCTTCAACAGTCTCCTTCCATGCGTTCCCCTCTACTCGCTCCCTCGTAAGCTCTCCCATCACCTGTGCCCATCGTGTGTCTCATATCACCTGCCCTCCTCCCCTGGATTCCCTGTCTCCACTTCGCTGAGTGTTCTTGCATACCCTTCCTCACCATTCCACCTCACCTGTTCTCTCTCACCTCTCAGGTGTGGGAGCGCCCCATAGCCTTAGGGGCAGAGCTGGTCCTGACCCTGAAGGGTCCTGGGGGCCACGATTACCTCACCCCTGGACCACACCCTGGGGTCCAGTATCTCACGATACTCCTCGCACTGCAAGCTCCAGGCCTGTGTGAGTGCTTGGGGCACCTGGGCTGGGTCTGTGGGTTCTGGGAAGATGGGACCTCACCCTTCTGTCCCAAGTCCTGTCTCACACACCACCCTTTTCTGTGCTTGGGTCTGGGCTCAGCCCGCAGCAGGCTGCAGGCCCCAGGGCCTCTTCCAGCACTGGCTGCAACAGCTCCAGGAGGCCCCAGAGAAGGTGAGTGACCCTGGAAAAGCATGAATGTCTGGGCCCTGGTTAAGGTGGAGGCTGATGCCTGGGCAATGGGAAACTGGGCATCAGTGGGAAACTTCTCATCTCTCCCACAGGAGTCTCAAGACAGCCTCAAGGCCTTCCTCATTCAACCTCTTCCACCTTCTCACTTGGGATGTGAATTGTGTCACCAGAAGACAAGTGTGCATCTGAGAACCAGGACCTGCTCTCAGCCCATCTGAGAACCCAGACCTTCTTTATGCATTAACCCCAGGCCTGCCTGAAGATATTTCTTCTCACCCCCTTTTTAAAAAAATACGTATTTATTTGGCTGCACTGGTCTTAGTTTCAGCACACGGGATCCTCCATCTTCATTGCAGCATGCAGGACCTTCAGTTATAGCATCCAAACTCTCAGTTATGGCATTTGAACTCTTAGTTGCAGCATGTGGGATCTAGTTCCCTGACCAGGGATCAAACCTGGGCTCCCTGCATTGGGAGTGCAGAGTCTTAGCCACTAGAACACCAGGAAAGTCCCTCACCTCTTATTTATAGAGCTGCAGAAATAGACTGTAAGGAGTTGGAACCTTCTGCAATAAGTGAACCCCTGAGTGTGTGTTACTGTGGGTCTGTGACTGAGTGTGGATGTCTGGGTGGTGCAAGCAGAATTCATTACCGGGTTCATATACTTGTGTGTGCCTGCCTTCTGTGACTGCGTGTATGCATCCAAGCAAGTATCTTCCCAAACCAGAGTCTAAAGATGCATAACAGCATATTCATGCCCACATGTGTGAACGGGCATGTGTATTTGTGCACATGTTTATAAGTCTTTCCCTGTCTGTGTGAAATGTGTGTCTCTCTTTTCCATGTGTACCTAGGACAGATAGAAGTCTATATCAGGATTCTTTATCCTGTAACAGGTGTCAGAAACCCAACTCAAAAGGGTAGAACAGAAACGAATGTATTATCACACATAATAAAAAGTGAGTTGGCAGGGCAGTTCCAGGACTCATTCATTCATTCACTTGATAATGTCACTGGGAAAACAGATTCTTCCCATCTCTATTGACCAACTCTTTCTCTGGCTACCTCATGATCTCAAAGTGGCAGCCATGGCTCCAGCTTTCACACAAACAGTATCCTCCAAGTTATAACAAACACCCTAAACACAATGGAGTGAAACAACAAATATCTTATGCTCACAGATCCTGTGGATTATGAAATTAGAGAAGGCCCAGTGTGGACCACCTGCCTCTTCAGTGGAAGGGCCATGAAATAAACTAATTTATGTAAATAATTGAAAACAATTGGCAGAGGTTAAGCCCCATACCTGCATTTATTGCTGTTATTATTTTTTTTTTTGAGGATTTTTTTCTTCCCCAGCAGAGAGAAATTCCTTCCATTTGTTCCTTTCCTTCCTGCTTAGTTCATTCATATGAGGAAGAAAGACTTGAAGCTGTGGTGGCCACTTTGTGACCATAAGGCAACAAGCCTAGACTGTGAAACTGTTCTTCTAAGGAAGGTGGAACAAAGGAGTGGGAAAATGGGTAGGAAAATTGAGATAAGCAAACATCTTGAGTCATGTTAATTAGGTTTTGTTTCTTGTAGCCTAATGTATCCTCAAAAGTCCATCTCTGTATGCCCACTCAAAACCCAGAAAAAGTGACCAATTATTATTTGATAATAAAAATTTGAATCATGTAAGACAAATCCGAGTTCAGACATGAGTGGTGTAATTGAAATAAGATTGCAAACCTCTGCTTGGAGATGTCAAGGCCTAAAAAAGAAATTTTGAACTGGGTATATTTTGGTGTTGCCTGCCCAGAATCCCTGTCTCCTGCTAAAGCTTCTCAATTTTCCTTTGGGGCATGAGCCCCCTTCCTCACTCCCTCATTGGTTGGACACACGACTTAGGTTTGCCCAATCACAGCACTCCATCTCCAGAGTACAATGACAAGTCTTCCCTTGTGACTTCCTCATGACAGCCTTTGCATAAGCTGTTCCATCTGCCTGGGACATGTGCCCCTTACTCTCCCATCACCACTATGTCTTCGTCTAATTTCTACTCATTCCCTATGTCTCAGTAATATCACTTCCTCCTCCAAAAATTCTTCTGAGTGGTACCCTGGGGTTTCTGTTGCTTTTCTATATCCAACAAGTTTTATCACCCTACTTTTCTGGTGACTATTTCGTTTCAACTGAAGAAATTGCCAGTATTCTGCCATTTCTAACCTATAGAACTGGCAATTTCATATGGTTCAACCTAACATTTTTAGCTCGCCCCTCTTTTTCCAGAGCCACACAATCTGAACATGTGACTGTAATCTGGCCAATCAAATTCCATTCCCAATTCCATTCCCTTGGACGGTCCAATCAATGCAGGGTTGGCATGTGACCCTAGTCAAACCAACCAGAGCCCTTCCCTGGGATTCACTTTTATTTAGGACTGGAGGAGATTCTGCCATTTTACTTCTGGGCTACAGTGCTAGAAGGATTGAGTCTGTGTCTGTAAATAAATAGCCATTTTCCCCACTACATGCAGTGGAAGGGCACACATCTGAGCTGAGACAAGTGGAGAAGAGAAATGAATGGGAAGAGTGTCCTGATGGAGTTGAGTCTCAGTTCCAGTCTCTAAGGTCAAATTCCCTATAGTTTTGCCCTTAATTGCCTCCTTCCTAGCTCTATGAGCCAACATATGCACACTTTTGTTTTACACCTAATCAAGTTAAGCTGACTTCCTTGCGCTTGTAGCCAAGACTGTGGCTAACATACTTCCCTGAACCTCTGGGCAGGGTCAGGCAACTCTTCTGTGCTCCGATAGGCTTTATGTTTCTCACACCACAGCCCTATTGCCATCTGTCTGTCTGAGCTTCAGGAGGGCAAGGACTGGAGCTGTCTGGGTCACTTTTGGATATTCAGTGTTCAGCACAGGGCCAGGCACAGAGGAGGTGCTCCAACACTCCTGTTGAATGATACCATGCCCTGTCTCACCTAATGTACCTATTCCTTGGGTTTAAAGCTCTCAGTTTGGGCAGGGGGGTGAGGGGGGGATGTCACCGCCATTGATAAGTACTTCTCTGTTAAATGAAAGGCCCAATGTTACAGAGGAAGGTGAGGGGCTATCATTCAAAGGGCTTGCCTAGGGACCATGTGGGCCCCAAATATGTCAAAGGGTGCGTGCCAAGTTCTGAGATGGCAGTTCCTGATTTTGCTGTGAAGACAGGCACACCTCAGTCAAAGCTGAGTTCTTCACAGAAGTCAAACCAAATACTGCCCCAGCTGAAACCCACAGCTGAGAATAAAATCTTGACTCTTGACCACAGCCCACAAGGCTCAGCAGAAGCTGCTCCCTGCTCGCCTCTCCCACTTGCTCTCCTCTCAGTCTCCTCCTTACTCCAGTCCAGACACGCTGCCTCCTTTGCACATGCTATTCTCTTTGCCTGGAATGCTCTTCCCTGGCTCTTTCCACGGTGGATTTTTCTCAGCTCCCATATCACCTTCCTGGACCTTCCAGTCTAAAGTAAGTCTCTCATCCAGACGTGGAGAATGGGCATGCGGACACGGGGGCTTGACTGGGGGGAGGGTGAATTGGGAGACGGATTGACACATGAGCACAGCATGTACAAAGAGATAGCTAGTGGGCTCTTGCTGTATAGCGCAGGGAGCTCAGTTCAGCGCTCTGTGGTGACCTAGATGGTTGGGATGGGGTGGTGGGAGGTCCAAGAGGAAGAGGATGTGTGTATACCTGTAGCTCATTCCCTTCGATGTACAGCAGAGACTGACACAATATTGTAAAGCAACTATACCCCAAGAAATAAGTAAAATAAACTTCTCAGTCATTCCATCCCATCACCCTGGTGGTTTTTTTTTTGTTTGTTTTTGTTTTTGTTTTTCTGCTGCACCTGCAGCCTACAGGTTGATTGATATCTTTGACCAGGGATCGAACCCTGGCCCCCTGCATTGGGAGTGGGGAAGTCTTAACCACTGGTCCATCAGGGAAGTCCCCCATCAAGATGAGAATGTCTTCATTCTCCATGTGACACTTATCCACTACCAGACACTCATAATTTACTCGCTTGATTACTGGCTCCTGTCTCTAGAATATAAGCTCCGTGGGGCAGGGGTCTCTTGTTTCATCTGTTTTGTTCATTGCGGTATCCCCTGCACAGAGCCAGGTACATAGCACATGCTCAGTAAAGCTTTATCAGGTGGAGCAGAGACAGTACAGTCAGACAGTTAGGTGTGCAGGATAAGAAGGCAGTAAATTCTCCAATCATGGCTCTGCTGTTTACAGACTGCATCATCTTGGGCAAGCTGCTTACCTGTCTGAACTTGTTTCCTTGTCTAGAAAAGGGGGTGCACAAGGCCTCCCACCTTCTGAGATGGCCCGCACTCTGCGAAGTGTGTTTCCCTCTAAATAAATCAACTTACCTAGTCTAAAATAAATAAGAGGGTGCACACACTGCACACATCTGTTTTGGAGTATAGACGTGATCACGCTTCCTCTCTGAGTAAGTCCGTTTTGTGCTCTGTGCCAGGGGCTGAGCTGCACGCTCTATTCATGCTTCAAGGAGGGTTTGTGAGCACCACGGCTGGTGTGTGGGAAGCCCCCGGTACCCAGGAGTCGTGATGACTGAGATAGATAAGTGCAGCTGGGCCACTGGGTGATGCTGGCCTGTGATTCTCTGGTGCCTCTGTCCTTGCTGCCTCCCACCCTGTCTGCCCAGATCCATCCCCCTCCCTCCTGCTCTGTTTCTATTTCTGTCTTTCTCTCCTCCTCCCAAGGCCTCAGGAGGCTCCTGGCTGGCATGAAGCCTTCTTCCTTCTTCCCTAGGATCAGAAAAGTTTTCACTGCAGGACCCATCCACCACCACCCCCAAAAAACTTCCCTGCTTCCCCAGCCACAGCCCACACCCTTGTCTGAGAAACTCCCCTGCCCTCTCCGCCCATGCCAGCCTCTGTGCCCTCAAGTAGACCCCTTCTCTACCTCCTAAGATCCCTCAGGTTCCAAACAGTGTGACTCGTGAGCCCTTTCCCATGTCCCCTCTCCCACCAGGCTGGCTTTTGATACCCAGGCTCAGCTAATTAAGGTCCTTGGGGTCCATTCCCCAGCCTCCAGACACAGACATCAGAGGCTACATTTTGTAGTAGAGTGGAACAGATACTGAGGTCAAACTGCCAACTCTTTCTTCACCAGGAAAATATTGGGCAAGTGACTTCACTTCTTCCTGGTATAGATTCCTGTCTGTAAAATGGGGCCAAGTGTATCAACCTCCAACAAGCTGTCGGACCTCAGAGAGATGAGCTGTGCTTAGCACAATGCCTATGTGGAAAATGAACACTCCCTAGTTGCTGGACACTAAAGATTCAGAAGGCTGCCTGCCGTTTTAAATCCCAATTTTGTTACCTTCTGGTTATGCGACCTGGAGCAAGTTGCTTTACTTCTGGACCCCAGTTTTCTCATCTATAAAATGGGGTCATGGTACTGATATCCTAGGGTTGTTGTGACGATTAAACGATTTAAGTGCTTGGCAATAGTAAGCACTCATTCAAGCTTAGCTATTGTTTTTGGTTTTTTATGTATTATTCCCCACCTCTAATAAATCTCTCAAAGGGTAGGAAACTGCAAATCTCCCTGGTCGCAGTCAGCCGTCCCACCTTTAGTCTCACTTAATAGTCCTACAGCTGTAATCTAGGCCACGCCCCCCTTCAACCTCCCAAGACACACGAACACACACAGAGGTCAGCAGAGCGGCCTCAGACACAGAAAAAAGTTTAATTCTCCTGCGGCGGAGGGTCCCGGCTCCGGTAGCGAGGGGGATTTGGTTTTGGATTTTGTTCCTGTGGGGATTCACTTGGGAGTAAGAGGAAGGAGTCGGGGAGAGTCTGGTCCTTCCGGTGGGACCTGCCCGGGAGAATTGAGTACTGGGGGAGATAATCTGGTGAGACAAGGAGGCTGGACGCCATACGGGAGGGCAGAGGGAGAACAGACGACGGGACAGAGAAAAGAGAGACGAACAGGGAAGGACGTAAGACAGAGATGACAGATGGCGGGACAGAGACAAACGAGGGGAACAGAGAAAAGGGGACCCCAAGCCAGACCCGACGACGGGACCAGGGAATTGAATGGGGTTGGTGGGGGGCCTTTGGAGGCCGCCGCGGGACAGAATAGGATCTAGTCCAGCCAGATACGTGAAATGGGCCCCTCGCCCCTGCCCCGGGTCCCGGGCGGGGGGAGGGGGCTCGTGTCTCAGTGCTGCAGTGTCGGGGGGGCCCTGCCCCTCCCCGCGCTTCGCTGTGTAAGGCACCGGCTCCAGCGAGGTCCGCGAGCGCGCGGGGGGAGGGGCAGGAGAGGGGCTCGGAGTCCGCGGGGGCGGGGAGCCCGGCGGCCCGCCCTCAAACCCCCCTGAGCGCGGGGGCGTGGCCTGGAGCCGCAGCCCAGGCAGCCCGCCCCCCTCTCCAGGGAGAAGGCTGCTTCTCCCCTCCAGTCCGACGACGTGTTGGCTCGGCGCTGTCACCCCCGAATCCTGCCCTAAACGTCAGGGCGGCTGGGCGTTTGTCCGCGGCACCCAGGCGTCCCGGCGCCCGCCCGCCCGCCGCTCACACGGTACTTTCCAGCATCCACTCGGTGCTGGTAAAGGCCAGGCGCGCCCTGGCGGAGCCCAGCCCCAGGTCTCCGTCCTCCCCGGCCGCGCCCCCTCCGGCCCCGTCCAGGTGCGGCGTGGACCGGTGGCGCTTTGTCCGCCGGGCGCGGCGCGGGTAACTGTGGCTCTGGAAGAGCGCCCCGTAGTCCCCGTCGAACGAATAACGCTGCTGAGGCCTCGGCCGGGCCGGGGCTCCCCCAGGAACCAGAGCTAAAGTGGGGGGCGGTGAAGCCGACGGTCCCAGAGCCCCGGAACGGCTCCTCCGAGGGCCCACCGCGGCCCGGGACTCCTCCCCGGAGGTTTCCTCGGATGGCAGTAGGCACAGCGAGGTGGCCGAGCCGCCCAGGGAACGTCCAAGGACCGCCTCCGTCTCCGCGGAAGCCATGTCGGCCGCCGCGGCCTTCGCCTCGACGGCCGCCGCCGCCGCCGCCGCCGCCGCCGCGGGAGTCGCCACCTCTCGCAGCGCCTCGTAGCGGTCGGGCGCCGGCGGGGGCGGGGCCTGCGTTGCGCCTGCGCCGTTGGTTTGCGAGCACACGTGGCTGACCCGCGGAGGCGACCTGGAGGTGCCCTTGACTCGGCGGCCATCCGCATCGCCGTAGACCTTGTAGCGGATCATGAGCAGAACGATGAAAACGAGGACGGAGGCGACAATGACACCCCCGATGGCGATGATCATGGTGCCGCCCAAGAAATGGGCCCTCAGCGGGCGGCAGGGTGCGGGATCCCCAGCCGTGGTAAACTGCACGCAGCCCACCACTCGGGTGGCCGGCAGCGCCGTGGCCCCATCGTCGTAGACGGCCAGCACGCACAGGTCGTAGGCGCGGCCCGCTGCCAGATCATTCACCAGAAAGGTCTGGCTGGTGGATGGGATCATCCTGCAGGAGGGGGCGGGATCAGCGCGGGGTTAGCTCCACTCTGAACCAAGCTGCTTCACTTGCATGTCCCCACCACCCGTGCGGACCTAACCATGCCTCCCTACCAGTGTCTCACCCCCTCCGGGACGACAGCAGCCACTCAAGCAGCAAATTCCCACCCTCTCAGGACCTTGGGTATAGGCCACGCCCCTTATCTGCATGCCCCACCATCAGACCCACTCCCCTCCCGTGTTTCACAGCAAATTTCAGCCATTCGTCTCCCCTCATCTATACATCCTGGCCCCCAGGGAGGAGTGCTACAGCTTCTATGCCCTGCTCTCAAGGGGCTTGCTCCCTAGCAGTGTCTCATTCCTACTGGGACAAATGCCATTCAAGCGCTCACATATTCCCACCCTTTAAGGGGATGGATGCTACAGGCCACGCCCCATTACCTGCAAACCTCACTCTCAATGGGGTGGACTAGCAGGTTACCTCATACTCCCAGTCTTACTCCTACTGAGGCAATGGATGCTCTTCTAGTTCCTCTCTTCTACATGTTCCTACCCCTTCAAGGAAACCATGATACAGATGATGCCCCCTTATCTGCATATCCCACCCTTAGGTACACATACACCTCTCCTAGCAGCATCTATCTTATCCCCTCCACTACATATTCCTGCCCACCAAGGGGCCAGGGCTAAAGGCCACTTCCCTTCTGATTGACAAGTGCCTTCCAAGCCACACCCCACAATGGCCCGGGGAGATGGTTCACCCCCCCGGCCTAGGACCATGTCCACTCTTTGCATGTCATGCCCTGTACCCAGATATCAGAGACGAGCACTTTATGTGCACACCCTGCCCTATACTACCTGAAGTCACTACACCACGCCCCCAGGTAAGTTTCATCCATAATTGGGGCAAATCTTGCCATGGACCCCTGCTCTCAAACAAGTGGCAGTGTAGAGAAGTGGTTAAGCTGACAAAGTCTGAGAGCCACGATGCCAGAGTTTGAGTTTCTCTTCTGCTGCTTGCTAGCTCTGTGACCTCAGGCAAGTTTCTTAAGCTCTCTGTGTCTCATTTCCCCCTCTGAGGTTATTAAGAATTCCTACCCCATAGAGATGGTGTGAAGTATGATGAGTTAACATCCCCAAAGCCTGGCACTTAATAATTTCATTAACAGTTGGCATCCCACACAATGCTGTTTTTGCTGTGCCTCACACTCTCCTACCAGTTGCTTTCCTCCCCATCTATAAGAATCATTTCCCCTGGGCCTTGCCCCTCTTCTGTTGGGCACATCCCTTCCATGTTCATTGTTGGCTAAGCTAAGACTGCCACACCCACACAGATTTGCATGCACTCAATCTCACAGGCTCTCCTCTCCCACAAAGCTCTTAGTGGGTCATCAGAGACATGAACCGCCTCTTCATCTGCGTGGGGACCATGCTGCGGGAGCACCGCCTCCTCTAAAGGCCATACCCCTACCTCCTCAGGCCTCTTACCTCTCAGAAGCATCACCTTCCCTCCAGCCGCACCACCTTCTGGTCCTGAAACCCACCTCAGTTCCTCCACCTCCAGAAGTTTCCGCCATCACCAAGAGCCATCCTCCCCCCAAAAGACTACACATCAGGGGCCCACCACCTCTCCGACTCTCCGCCTGCCTGCCATTTCCCAGACCACTGCCCCCCCAACCAACTCCATCCAACCTTGGGCCCCTGGCTGTAAGTCTTCCTCTTCCTCTCGTCTTCCCTCTCAAAGAGTCTTGGGCTCCTTTTGCTCCTTCCCCTAAAATAACCAGTTGCTAGGGACTCCCCCCTTTTCAAGGACAGAGGCTGGCTCCTTAAGAAAGCTTGAGCCCCTGTGTCTCTAATTGGCTGTAAGGCCCAAGCAGGCCGCAGAGCAGGCTTCTGGTTGGTTGTCACCTCCTCCCATGGCAGCAGTGAGGGAGTTAACCCCTGCAGTGCTGTAGCACAGGCGCCTGCAATGAGGGACAGAGGACTGGGACTGTGTAGCCCTGAGGGGAAGGGAAGAGTCCTAGGGTCTGTTGCCCCATTGGAGACAGAGGGCCATCAACATCTGCAGAAATGCTGGGTCTGGGGGCCCATGAACCTCCCTCTATCCCACCATGTTAGAGAGAGAAGGGAAAAAAAGAAAGAGGTGGAGAATCACAAAAACCAGGAGCTGTTTACACAAATGTATTATCCCTCTCCCCTAATCCCTGGCTGGCAAACAGCAGTTGCCTGATAAACAAGTGTTCAACGTAAAAAGGGCAGAATTGGGAGTTAGAAGGGTAAGAGCTGGAATCTTGGTTCTATCTCTTTCTGTGTGACCTTGAACAAGTGACTTCTCCCACTGAACCTCAGTTTTCCTGTCTATAAAATGGGAGGGGGGATCACAGCTGCCTCACAGTGTAGCTGGGAATGTCAAATGGAATAGTATCCTTTGGCAGTACCTTAGAAAAGTTTCTGTTTCGTCCATTTGTGTTGCCCTAATGTTTTTAACACTGGGCTAGTGTCTTATCCATCTCAGTAGGCCCAGGGCCCAGCGTGGAACTGGCACACAGTAGGCATTTATTCAGTGTTTGGTGACCAAATTCAAAACGAAAAGAAAATGAGCATGACAGAGACAGGAAAAGGAAGGCATCACCTCATTCAACCAATCGTGGGAAAGTGCCTACTGTGTGCCAGGACCATGGCCAAGAGAACACTGGGTGAGATGAAGATGGAAGCCAAGAGGCAGGCTTCTTGGTGTGGGTCTAAGTACCCACAAGATCAGGAGCTGTCCACAGGTGGGGAAGTGGCTCCACCCCCTCTGGAGCACCCAAGGTATGTCATACAAAGGATTAAACATTCAGCAAGCACTCAGCAATGTGCCTAAGGGAGGCAGAGCCAGGACAAAGCAGAGATGTGCACAGAGCCCACAGCCACCGAGCAAACGCCCGCTGTGTGCCAGGTCAACTGCTGTAAGCCACACTATTGAGATGGAGAGACAAGGCAAAGCCAAGACTGAAAAACATCACATATTCTCTGCCTCCTTCCTCTGGGCTGTGAGCTCCCTAGGGCAGGGCCTGGTCTCTTGATCTCCTTGTGTCTCTCCTGCCCAGTTGAGGGTCTGGCACATAGTAGGGGCTTAGTTCCTCATGAGAGCAGGAGGGAGAGAAGGTACAGATAGACAGACAAGTGAAAGCAAGAGACAATCAGAGATGATGGGGGAAAAGTACCTCTTTAACGTCGGTCTACACCACAGGGATCTGTCCACACTGGGGCAATGGCTTCTAACCCAATGGATGGTGGAAACAACTTACATTCTTTTCTGATACTTTTCTGTTTCTATATTGTACCCAATGTGTTGATACAGTAGCCTTGTGTGTGATTTCTAAATATAAATGCAACTGTAACTATATATGTGTGAGTATATTTCCTGCTCTAAGAATGTCTAACTGACAAGGTAGATGATCCAAAAACTTTGGTGAGCAGTGATGTAGACCCTGGGCCCCTTGAGAGCAGGGACCATGCCGGGTGCATTCATGGTGATAAATGGCTCATGTGGGTGCTCCAGGAGGATTTGCAAGATGTGTGAAAAACAAAGATAAGAAATAGAAAGAGAAGGAAATAGGGCAAATGGGAGCCAGAGACCACTCTACAAGCCCATCTAGAACCCCAGCTGAGCAAGAAGGCCTAGGGAGGCGGAGGGAGGGCCCCTGAGGCAGGAGGAGGTCCAGGGACTCTAACACCCACCTGTAGACAAGGGAGTCGTCTGCGGAGCTGTTGTACTGCACCTGGTACATGCGGATGCCAGGCACGGGCCTCTGGGCCGGCCAGCGGATGAGCACAGAGCTGGACGTGAGCTCCGCCGCCACAAGCCGGCGCTCAGCCGCCGACTCATTGGCTCCAGGTCGGCCAGGCGTGGCGATGTCCGAGGAGCCAGGCTCCGTGAGAGGTGGCGGGGCAGCAGGCGGGGGCGCCATCAGAGGCAGAGGCACCACGCACACCTCCACGGGTGCGGTGGCTTCCCCGGCGGCGTTAGAGGCGATGCAAGTGAAGGTGCCACTGTCCCGCAAGGTGGTGATGGTTACATCCAGGGTCCCATCCCCCCGGACCCGGGTCCGGCTCGAGTTCCCCAGCAGGCGCCCGTCGGGTGCCACCCAGTGCACCACAGGCTCAGGGTCCCCCACGGCGCGGCACCGCAGGCTGACGGCCTGGCCCTCCACCACCAGGGCCCGGCCGCCTGCCTGCCGCGTGATCAGCGGAGGCTCACACAGAAACTCCTCCTCGGGGATGGACCAGAAGTAGCGGTCGGTGAGATGCTCCGGCGTGGCGCACGTCTCCAGGTCGTCCTCCCTGGTCAGCCGCCGCAACCACAGCAGCTCACAGTTGCAGTGCAGGGGGTTGCCGCCGAAGCTGACCGTGAGCGGTGTGGGCGGCTTGGGTCCCGGACCTTGGGACCTCAGGAAGAGCCCATCAGGGGGCAGTTTATGCAGGCGGTTGGAGGTCATATCCAGGCGAACCAGTTTGTGAAGCTGCACAAAGGTCCCTTCGGCGATGTGATCGATGAGGTTGTGGTCCAGGGTGAGGGTGTTTAGGTTCACCATCTGGCCCACAGCCTCCCAGGGCAGAGCCTCCAGGTTGTTGTAGGACAGATCCAGGTCCTCCACGGTGGACAGGAAGGCGTCGAAAGCAGCCGACTCCACCCGGCGGATCTGGTTGTTGCCCAGGATCAGGTGCCGGAGGTTGCCCAAACCCCGGAGCTGGTCCCCTCGGACCTCTGCCAGCCGGTTGCTGTCGAGGTGCAGGGCGCGGAGGGCGCGCAGGTCCGCAAAGGCGCCGGCCGCCACCTGGCCAATGGTGTTCCGGGAGAGGGTGAGGTGCACCAGGCTGGTCATGTTGGCGAAGTCTCGGCGGCGGATGGCCGCGATAAAGTTGTCGGTGAGCCGCAGCTCCACCACGCGCCGGTCGATAGCGGGCGGCACGAAGAGCAAGCCAGTCTTGGCGCACAGCATGGTCAGCGTGGGCGCCACGTTCTGGCAGATGCAGCGGCCAGGGCAGGTCTGGCCCCGTGATGCCCCTGCCCAGAGGAGCAGCAGAAAGGGCAGGGCAGTAGGCGGCAGCGAGAGGAGCACTGAGAAGGGGCCCGGAGCCATGGTGCAGGGGGGAGGCGGGAGGAGCGGGAGGTGAGATCTGCAAGGAAGGAGAAGGGTCAGCCAGGCGTAGGGCTTGACCACCTGCCTGGCCACCCTGGGATGTCCCGCTCGGAGTCTGACCCACATCTGTCCCTTCCTGACAACGGGGTCCTGCAGGACAGTGACAGGACTGATCCTCAGCTGGCATGCACTTGTGAACAGATCACATCACTTCCACGCTGCTTGGTAAATTACCACTGCCCCACCTCTGAGTGTCTAACCCCCGCCTCTGCCCCTCTTCCAGGAGCTCCCAGACCTCTCATGACCTCTCAACCAGAGGGATGACATCTGGCCTGGCCTGCGCCTTCTAGTACCCACTAAATATTTTGAAAAATCACTGCTGACTGGGGTTTAAAGTCATGGATTTCAAAGCCATACTCCCTGGGTTTAAATCCCAGCTCTGACACTTACTAGCTGTGTGATCTTGGGCAAGTGTCTGAACCTCTCTGAATCTCGGTTTCTTCATCTGTAAAACGGAGACAAAAACAGGCCTTACCTCTGTGAGGATGAACTGGATTAATGAGCATGGTATACTCAGAACAGTGCCTGGCACATAAAATGTGTTCAATACATGTTAGTGTGTAACTATTATCATCATCGTCATTGAGCGTCCAGTAGGTGCCATGCATATAAATGTGCGCTACTATTAAGAGCAAGGGCTTTCAAATCAAATAGACTCGGGTTCAAGTCCTGGCTCCCCCAACTTACTAACTCTGTGACCCAAACTGATGATTTTCCCGAACTAGGCCATAATTTCCTGATTTGTAAAGTGGTCTGATAATTGTACTATTGTCACTGGATTGTTGCAAGAGTTCAGTGAGCTCATTCATAGGGGTCACGGAGCATAGGGCCAAGCACACAGTACATATTCAATAAATGTTAAGGGTAACACCCCCACACACACCTTTGGCAGTGGGGAATGGGGGTTGTACTGAAGGTGGGAGGGGCTGAGAAAATACCAGTCTCCCTGCTCAGTCTTGGGAAGTCCTTCTCTGAGCCTGGTTTCCTTCTGGCCTCTGCTGAGGGCCCAAGCTGGGGGCAGACTTTCATGCTCACATTAATAGGCACAACACAAGGCCCTATACATGCCTACACACACAGACACACACACACACACACACACACACACAGTCAGGCTGTGCCTCTGCTCCAGGCAAAACCTTCCGGCTGGGATTCCCCCTGCGGCAGCTGCAGCCCACGACATGCCAGCTCCCATCACAACACGGGGTGGGTGGGGGGTGAAGAGGAAAGGATGGGAAGGGGGTGTCCCTGACACTGTTTTCACCCCACCCCATGCCCCAGTCCCTGCTGGCCCACCTCCCAGGAATCTGCAGTTTGGGGCTGTGGCCTCATATGGCCCTGATCCTTCAGCCCACGGGTAAAGGGGGACTGTGGACACAGAGAAGGGACCAAGAGAGTCAGAGAGAGACAAGGGGGAGGGAGGGATGAACTGGCAGACACAGAGAAGGATTCAGAGAGAGACAGAAAGAGACAAGAGAAAGAATCTGAAAGACAGGTGAAGAGACAGGGAGCAAGTCGGTGGCAAAGGGAGAAAAATTGAGTGGAGGAGACCCACACAGAAAAGAGAGACTGAGACAACGAGTTGGAGAGAGGGAGAGACAAGAAGAGAAAATAAGAGTGTTACACAGACGAAGACCAGAAGAAAGAGACTGAAGAAGACAGTGATGCGGCTGAAAAAAGAAAAAGAGGCAAAGTCAGAGCATCGCTTCACCTCTGAGCGACGCCCCCCCACCACCACCACTAATGTTGTGCACTCCCTCTGGGACACTGCTCTACCTCCCGACAGGAAATCCTGGCCTGGGAGGTGGTGCTCCTGAAGTAGGAGACGCAGCTCTGCACCTGCATGGCTCTAAGCTCTCTGGGGCTCAGAACCACTATCTATGAAACCAGAAGGCCCGCAGTGAGGGTGGAACTCAAGTTGAAACAGTGTAATACTAACAATAAAAACAGCTAACATTTCTGGAGAGGCAGCATGGCATTGCAGGACAGAATCTGGCCCCCAACTGCCCAGGTTCACACCCCAATTCCCTGCCATGTGACTTCCTCCCTTTGGGCCTCAGTGTGTTCATCTGTCAAATGGGGATGACAGCATAGGGTTATTGTGAGGATTAAATGAGATAATCCACTGTAACATGCTTAGAGTAGTTGCTGATGGAGTAAACGCTATATAAATGTTACCTGCTTTACATGTTAGCATTAAATGATCATTTGCTCTGGCTCTCTCTCAGCCACCAGTAGGTCTGATTACCAGGAGATGTTCCCACATACATGCACACACATACAAAATGGTAAACCATATCCACGCCACCATCCAAACGCAGGGTCATTTCATGTCAGGCAACTCTTGCCTCCTTTACTAACATGAGGAAACTTCCCTTTTCTGACCACTTTACTCAGCCTAAAAGGGGATACCTCCAGGCCTAACACCCCACCTACCACCCACACCATCGTTCTACGAAGCTCTTACCCAAACAAGACATTCCTGACCTTGTCACCAACCCCCAGCCTGGAGGGCACCTGGCCCCTCAGTACAAGGCATCACTCCAGGCCTCTGACTCTCTCAGAGTAAACCCGATCACTTCACATCTCCATCCCCAGCCGGAGGAACCCCACTCACCTCTCTTCAGGCAGTCAGGGCCCGGGCCAGCACCTGCAAAGGAACAAAAGCCCACTGTTAGTATTCTTCTGGCTCCTCTCCCGAGACCCTCCTCAGAGACCATTTAAGCCCAGGAAGCCCCTGCCGTGGTCACTCTCTCAGCCCTCCTGCTGTAGATTCTGCAGGGTCTCATGGACCCAGGAAGTCACCTCTGGAAATCAAGGAGTCTGAGCCCCAGACTGTTCACCCTCCAAATCCCAAGAGTCTAGGACTTTAGTCCTTTGTCCTCTGGGGGCTCAAGAGGCCGAGATCCCCACACTCCCCCTCCCTTAGACCAAACAGTCCAGGCCTCAGTTTCCTCCTTTCCCAAGATCCAGGAGTCTGGTCCCTCAGCTCTCTGTCTCCTTCAAACCCAGGATGCTAGGCTCCCAGCCTCCTCCTTCCACAATCCACATCCCAGTGCCCCAACTTCAAAGACCTGAACAGTAGCAGGAGCTGGGGGAGGATCAGAAGTTCCCATCTTCGCCATCAGACCATGGGCACCCCAACACATGTGGACATGCCAAAACCCACATGGGCCCACAACCCATGACTCTATCTGAATTGTCATGGACACAGCAGCATGACCTATGTGCCCCTGCCCTCTGGAGGCTCTTGGTCCAGGATGTGGACATACTTGTGTCCATGGATCCCAGCACACCACAGGTCTTGCCACATGGGCCCCCATCTCACTGGGCCCATAAGTGGGGTCAACCTATGTCAAGGACACAGGCACATGTGCACATACCATCCTGCATGTACGTATTTGAACACACACAACCCCACTCTTCAGATGCCAACACAAATGCGCAAATGGACTCAGTAGACACAGACCCTCGAGGGGGACACACCTGCACACAATCACACATACAACATTGCCTTTTCCCTTGCACACTCACACATAGAGGCACACACACAACTGTGAAACCCATGTGTCCCCTGGTGCATGCAGCTATAACAAAGCTACCCTTGCACACTCACCAACACACATGTAACAGATGCTCACGCACACAAAGATACACAGGTGCATGCTCTTAAATACCCAACACACTCATGCAACTTCATGTACCCCCAGTATGCACGGTCACAAAGCTGGTACATTCCCACACCAACAGATACACAAATGCACACACTAGCCTATATACACCTCACACACATGCACAGAACCACAACGGGAACAGACACTGACAAGGCTGATACACACTCAAACAAGCACATAGGTACAAAAAGATCCACCTTTGCACAGACACTCAGAGATGTTCACTCATAACAGGCACATGCTCACATAACTGCCCTATGAGGGGTTTACACACTTACAAATACACACAAAATATTGAACCCCACTGGCAGAGTCAACAGATAGGCAGAGAATCACATTCACACACAGTCTGGACACACATCCCTCCCAGCCCTGAGGCACCCCCACCCCTCCTACCTCCTAGGCCAAGGAAATCCTAACACCCCTCCCTCCCAGCACACCCCCTTCCCCAGCCAGGTCAGAGTTCAGAGGGTTGGGGGCCTGAGCTGAAGAGCACCTGGTCAGAGGCAATCCTCCCAGCAAAGGTCCCCCAGCCTGGCCATCTGGATGTGGGCACCTCCGGCCCCATCTGCAGAGATCTGGCCGGTAGGGAACTGGGGTGGGATGGGTGGGAGAGGGCCGGGTCTGCGTGCCTCCCTCAGGCCCATCTGTCCACCCCTCGGCCTCTCATCCCTCCATCTGTCCACCTACCGGCTGCCCATCCCCCCCTACCCAGCCACCAGGAAGGGGAAGACATGGCCGTCTCCCCCAAGGACCGCCGAGGACCCCCCCACAGTTGACATGGACCGAGGGAGCGGCAAACTCCCCTCCCCCAGACCCACACAGAGGCCCCACAAGGCGCTGAGCCCCAGCCGCCCCCCTCCCGCCGGGAACCTGACATGGACGCACAGACACACACCCTTGGAGACATACAACCCGCAGACACACACACACAAATGGACACCCGAGCGGGCACACCCGGCTACACAGACCCTGGGATGGACATCCAATCCGGACACAAACATCCAACGCAGCTAACCGCGCGAACACACTCACTCGGGGGGGGGGGGGAGGGGGGAGAACCCACACCTGGGCACACAACCCACGCACACACACCTGCACACAGCCCCTCCGATGGGCGCGCGACAGCCCCCCAGACACACAGCTGAAGGGGCAGCCACCCGGGGGGACACACGCGCGGCCGGACACAGCACCTCGGCTCGACAGCCGGCACACACCCGGATGGCCACACAAGCAGGGCGCCGCACACGCCGGCGCCGGGCACACACAGGGCCGCGCGAGCGCACGCCGGGCCCGCCGCAGCGCCGCGGACACACACTCACACGCTCGCACGCTCACACCCGCGCTCACACCGGCGCCCCCGCCCGCCGCCTCCCCGGCCGCTGCGGGCCGCGCTCACCCAGCCCGGGGGGGGCCCGGGGCCCGGCCCCGCCGCCGCCGCCTCGCTCCGCGCCATGGTGGGGGGAGGGCCGGGGGAGGGGGCGCGGTGCCGCGGGGCCGCCTCCCTCCCGCCTCCCGCCCTCCCTCCCGAGCCGCCGCCGAGCTCCGCCCTCCGCGCCGCCCGCCGCCCGAGCCCCGCCGCCGCCACCGCCGCAAGGGGGGAGGGGGCGCAGACCCGAGGGGCCGGGCGCGGCGGCCGCAAGCCCCCGACCCCCGCCCCGGGGTCCGCCGCAGACCCCTCTCCACTGCGGAGCCGCCGGCCCGCCCCCAACCCCTCCCCAGCCCCACCTCCAGCCCAGCCGGCTTCCCCAGAGACCACCAGACCACGCCCCGACTGGCATGGGGACACTTGCAGCCCCAACGAAGACCTCGGATCTTGTCCTGATACCTCGGGGGACTCCAGATCACGTCTTACCGCATTTGAGAACCAAGACCATGTTTGTCAGCCACCCAGGACCACAAACCACGTCCTGCTCTCCTTGGCGACCTCAGACTGGGCCCCACACCCATCAGGGACCCTAGACCAGACCTCCCAATCTAGGGGGGCCCCAGACCATATCTCAAAATCCAAGAGGGTCCACAGCACCCCTACCAGGGACGCTAAATCATACCTAAACATTCAGGTGTCCCCCCAGACCACACCTCATCCCTCAGGGACCCCAGATCACCCCAACATCCAGAGTGGATCCAGACCATATGTCAACATCTGGGGAGACCCCAGATCACTCCCTTGGGGGACCCAAACCATGTTCTATAGCCACTCAGGACCACAGACCATATCCCACTCCTTCCTGAGGACCCTCTATGCCCCTCTGCCCTCTTGACCTCAAACAATTCTCTGCCCCCTAGTAGAGACTCTAGACCATGTCTAACTTCTAGGGGTGCCAAATATAACTCTTTTCCTCATGGGAGACTCTAGACTTTTCCAATTACCCCCATTAGACCCCAGAACATCCTCCCCTCCAAGGCACTCCTTGATTCCAGAATGCCCAATTTGCCCCAAATTCTTGATCGTCTTCCCTCCCATGCTGCCCTCCCGAGGACCTGCCTCATCCCTGTTCTTATTCTCTCTCTTGAACCCTCCAGGCCCTTCCTCCACCCTGTGACTTCCATGGAACTGAGAATTCCTGTTCCTTTCTTGTTCAGATACCTTTGCCCAACTCCTATGGAACAGCTAACCCCCAGAAGGGGACGACAGGGGATGAGATGGTTGGATGGCATCACTGACTCAATGGACATGAGTTTCAGCAAGCTCCGGGAGTTGATGATGGACAGGGAAGCCTGGCGAGCTGCAGTCCGTGGGGTTGCAAAGAGTCGGACACGACTGAGCGACTGAACTGAGCCTCTCTCCCACTGGGTATCTCAGACCACTCTCCATCTCTTTTTGAGATATTCTGGCCTCTAAACCCAGCAAGCTCTCCCCTCAAAATCTGTCTTATTTCATGGAACTTCCCTGGTGGTGCAGTGGCTAAAACTCTAGGCTTCCAATGTAGGGGGCCAAATTCGACCCCTGGTCAGGGAACTAGATTCCATATGCTGTAACTAAGATATAAGGATCCCACATGCCACAATTAAGACCCAATGCAACCAAATAAAAATAAGTAAATAAAGGGGAAAACCTTAACTTAAAAAAAAAGATCTGTCTTATTGCAATCCCCTAGGTCCCTGGTGGCCCAAATCCCTCCCATTTTGGATCCCATTTGGATTCCAAGGTCTTTCCCTAAACCCCTTCTCTAAATTCTTCCTACTCACATCATCACATGGAGCCTGCCCCGCACCCCCAGATCCAAGACACCTCTGCAGAGCTTCCCTCTGGGGAACCTCACTTTAGTGAACCACTCACAACCCTTAGATCCCCCTGAGGACACTCAAAGTCCCACTCCCCACCCCTGAGTCTCTAGATTTCACCCTCCCCACCACCATCACTGGCTTCCCTGGTGGCTCAGTGGTAAAGAATCCACCTGCCAATGCAGGAGACTTGAGTTCCATCCCTGATCCAGGAAGATCCCCTGGAAAAGGAAATGGCAACCCACTCCAGTATTGTTGCCTGGAAAATCCCATGAACAGAGGAGCCTGGCGGGCTACAGTCCATTCAGTCCATAGGATTGCAAGAAGTCAGACTTAGTGACTAAACAACAACCACCACCACACCACCACCACCCAGCCACCATTCCCACCTCTCACCCTGATATTGGGTGCTCGCTGCCAGGACATGGAGGACTAGGGCTGGAAGAACAATAACAATAATAGCAAAATTGGACACATGTCCAACCCTACTATGTACCAGGATTGGATCTAGGGGCTTCACATATACAACTCTACTCACTTCTGGTTTTTGTTAGTTGCACACTTTATTTTTTAAATAATTAATTTTTGGTTGCATTGGCTCTCCTTTGTTGTGCATGGGCTTTCTTTAGATGCAGTGAGCAGTAGCTACTCTCTAGTTGTGGTGCACAGGCTTCTCATTGATGTGAGGCTTCTCTTGTTGCAGAGCACAGACTCAAAACACGCTGAGCGCTTCCACAGTTTTGGTGCACAGTCTTAGTCACCCTGAGCCATGTGGGATCTTCCCCGACCAGGGATCAAACCCATGTCCGTTGCCCCAGCCCCCACATTAGCAGGCAGACTCCCAACCACTGGACCACCAGAGAAATCCTCCATTCACTCTTCACAGAAGACAAATGAGGACTATGACCATTTTACAGATGAGGAAAACTGAGCCACAGAGAGGTTCAATCACTTGCCTAAAATCACATAGATAGAAAGTGGCAGAACAGGTGGAGGCAAAGAGGAAAGAGGATAGGGCAGGTCTGGGATGGATGGGAGTGGAAAAGGGGAGTGGGGTGAGAAGATAATAAAAACAGAGACAGGGAGGTCCCTGGTGGTCCAGTGGTTAAGAATCTGCCTTGCAATGCAGGGCACACTGGTTCAATCCCTGGTCTGGGAAGATCCCACAAGCCGCAGCACAACTAAGCCCATGCACCCCAACTACTGAACCAGTGCTCTAGAGCCGAGAGCCACGAACCAAAACTACTGGAGCCCTGGAGCCTGTGCTCCACAACAAGAAGCCTCCACAATGACAAGCCACTCTCAGGGACTGAAGAAAGCCCTTGCACAGCAACCAAGACCCAGCACAGCCGAAAAAGAAGATGCCGCATGCCTCGAAGCGACTAAACCTCTGCGCCACAACCAGAGAACCCACGTGCTGCACAAAAGATCCCGCATGACCCAACTAAGAGCTGTTGTTCAGTCACTAAGTTGTGTCTGACTCTTTGCAACCCATGAACTGTAGCACGCCAGGCTTCCCTGTCCTTCACTATCTCCCTAAGTTTGCTCAAACGCGTGTTCATTGAGTGTAAGTGATGCCATCCAATCATCTCATTCTCTGTCGCCCCCTTCTTGTCCTGCGCTCAGTTTTTCACAGCATCAGAGTCTTTTCCAATGAGTCAGCTCTTCGCATCAGGTGGCCAAGGTATTGGAGCTTCAGCTTCAGAATCAGTCCTTCCAATGAATATTCAGGGTTGATTTCCTTTAGGACTGACTGGTTTGATCTCCTTGCCATCCAAAAAACTCTCAAGAGTCTTCTCCAGCACCACCGTTCGAAAGTATCAATTCTTCGGCACTCAGCCTTCATGGTCCAACTCCCACATCTGTACATGACTACTGGAAAAACCGTAGCTTTAACAATACAGACCTTTGTTGGCAAAGTAATGTCTCTGCTTTTTAATAGGCTGTCTAGGTTTGCCATAGCTTTTCTTCTAAGGAGCAAATGAATATTATAATAATCATAGAGACAGAGATGGGATTTTCCCAGCAAGAGTACTGGATTGGGGTGCCATTGCCTTCTCCGAGAGACAGAGATAGAGAAATAAAAAGCCTGAATCCAGGCAGAGATAGCCTCACTCACAGAGCATGTCTAGCCCTGTGATCTCTGGCTCCTGCCCACCTTTTGACCTCATCCCTGACCACTGTTGTCTTCCAGACTCAGTAATGAATTTTCTCTTCCTCCAACATATCATGTCATTCCAGCCCCTGGGCCTTCACACTCTTTTCCCCTTCCATGGCTGCTTTCGTCTTTTCATTAAATTCTTGTTTTTTTTTTTTTTCTTTTTTTGACAGGAAATAGCATTTATTGGTGAGCATGATTAAGGAGGGGACAGCGCTGATGCTCACGAGTGCAGGGCCCGTCATTTGTCCAGGGGACCGCGATTTGTATCTGACCCCACAGCCCAGGATGAGTCGCTTTTCTGCCGCCATGTTTTCAAATTCATCTGCATTGAACTTGGTAAATCCCCACTTCTTGGAGATGTGGATCTTGTGGCGGCCAGGGAACTTGAACTTGGCCCGGCGGAGGGCTTCAATCACATGTTCCTTGTTCTGCAGCTTGGTGCAGATGGACATCATGACCTGGCCAAGGTGGACCCTGGCCACTGTGCCCTGGGGCTTTCCAAAGGCACCGCGCATACCTGTCTGGAGGCTATCAGCTCCAGGGCAAGACAACACCTTGTTGATGCGGATGACATGGAAGGGGTGGAGCCATACTCAGATATGAAAACCATCTTTGCCACCGCTTTTCACCATGTACTTGTTGGCACAAATATGGGCAGCCTCCAGGGCTTCAGAGGAGAGCTGCTCATACTCATCTGACACCATGTGGCCATAGAGTGGGAGCTCATCCACTTTGGCCTTCTTACGCCCCAAGCTGAAGACGCGGATCTTAGCATCAGGGACACCTCGGCAGAAGCGGGACTTTGGGTACGGCTTGTTCTTACAATACCGGTAACACTGGGCGGGGTGGTGGCACATGGCAACACCAGGATCTTCAGTGACATGCTGAAGGGAAAGAGAGCTTCATTCAACTCTTAATTCAAATGTAAGCTTTTAAGAGAGCCCTTCCTTTACCATGACCAATTTATATCCTCACTGCCACCGGTTGTCCTGACGTCTTCAGATTACTTTGAAATACTTTAAAAGTAAAAATGGATTAATGAATGGGGGACTTCCCTAGTGGCTAAGACTCTGTGCTCCCAGTGCAGGGAGCCTGGGTCCAATCCCTGATCAGGGAACTAGATCCCACATCCCGCTGCTAAGACCACGTGCAGCCAGATAAATAAATAATTTTTAAATGAATTAATGGATGGATAGATGGATGGCTATGTGATAAAGCAAGTACAGTCAAAATGTCAATCTAGAATCTAGGTGGTAGGTATATGGGTGTTCAGTGTAAAACTATTTCAGCTTTGCTATATGTTTGAAACCTTTCACGATAAATGTTGGCAGGAAGAAACTGGAGGACTCTTCCAGGGACTAAAGAAGCAACAACAACAACAACAATAAAAACCCAAACTGGTCCCACCCTGTTTGGGATTTCTATCATCCCATCAAACTCATTTTTTTTCCTTTATAGCCTTTATCACTCTTGGTAACATTCTTGCTTGCTTGTTTGTTTACCTATTTATTCATTTGTTGCTTATTGTCTCTTAACTGAAATGTAAGCCGCCTGACATGTGGCATGCACACCAATTTCCTCCAGTCCACCACATTTCTCCAATATTGGCACCAGTTGTTGTTTAGTAGCTAAGTCTGTAGCCCGCCAGGCTCCTGTGTCCATGGGATTCCTCAGGCAAGAATACTGGAGTGGGTGGCCATTTCCTTCTCCAGGGGATCTTCCCGACCCAGAGACTGAAGCCATGTCTCCCACATTGGCAGGTGGATTCTCTCTTGTCAGGTGGAACCACCTGGGAAGCCCAATAGGTGCTTTGGTAAAACTGTGTTCTTGAACTCCTCTTAGGAGAAGGTCTGGGAGATAGAGCTGCTGCAGACTCACTGTAGAGCCTACACTCAGGAATAAACATGGTCTTCCAGCCTGGGGCCACTAGAGGGGGAAGGATATATACCCCAGAGGCAGGGGAATGCTCCATGAGATCAGGGAATGTGAACTGGCCTGAAAAAGAAGGCGACAGATGAAAGCATATAGTGTGATTATTTCCCTCCGGCCTTAATTCCTGACCCAGACCTCCTAGTAGAGATCCAATCTAATGCTTCCACAATTTAGGCCCCACCCAGAAGCACAGGTTCCACCCCCTGTCTCTAAAGCCCCATCCCACAGCAAAATCCCTGCCCTATCTGACCTAAATAAGTAACACCTCTCAAGCCTAAGTCCCACCCTCACAGCCTGAGCCCCACCTCTTTACCTTAGACACCATCTTAAAATTTGTAATATTCATGTTTCTTCAGTTTGGGTCCTGCCATCACCCAAGCCCCACCCCTCTATCCTAGCCCCACACCTCCAGCTTAGACTCCACTCCAAAAGAGTCAAGATTGCAGCCTAGGAAAGAGCCCTTCAGGCCTAATTTGGGTACCCCATTCTCAACTCTGACCTAAAGTCCAGTCTTCACCTATTCAACATGAAACCTGCTCACTTTCAAGGTTATCAGGGAGAAGTACCCCAGGGAAAACCTAGGGAGCCTGGATCTGTGGGAACCTAGAAGGGAGGTTTACTTTTTTGGGCTCCAAAATCACTGCAGATGGTGACTGCAGCCGTGAAATTAAAAGACACTTGCTCCTTGGAAGAAAAGCTATGACCAACCTAGACAGCATATTAAAAAGCAGAGACATTACTTTGCCAACAAAGGTCCGTCTAGTCAAGGCTATGGTTTTCCCAGTAGACATGTATGCATGTGAGAGTTGGATTATAAAGAAAGCTGAGCGCTGAAGAATTGATGCTTTTGAACTGTGGTGTTGGAGAAGACTCTTGAAAGTCCCATGGACTGCAAGGGGATCAAACCGGTCCATACTAAAGGAAATCAGTCCTGAATATTCATTGGAAGGACTGATGGTGAAGCTGAAACTCCAATACTTTGGCCACCTGATGGGAAAAACTGATTTATCTGAAAAGACCCTGATGCTGGGAAAGATTGAAAGCAGGAGGAGAAGGGGACAACAGAGGATGAGATGGTTGCATGGCATCACCGACTCGATGGACATGAGTGTGAGCAAGCTCTGGGAGTTGGTGATGGACGGGGAAGCCTGGTATGCTGCCGTCCGTTGCAAAGAGTCGAACAGGGCTGAGTGACTGAACCGAACTGAATTGAGAAGGGAGGTTGGTGGAAAGAGAGGAAGAGGTTCCGTTTGTACCACCCCTCAAAGGTGTGGCCCCAAATGAAAAGCCACAGCCCCACTGTGCCCACTTTTCCTTGTACAGTGGTATTCTGCTCTGACCTCTCTGATTGGTCCCTCCTTGTATAGTGGTATTCTGCTCTGACCTCTCTGATTGGTCCCGCCACGAGCCCTCTAGTCAAACCTACTGTTCATTGGCTGCCGCTGCTGCTGCTAAGTGGCTTCAGTCGTGTCCGACTCTGTGCAACCTCAGAGACGACAGCCCACCAGGCTCCCCCGTCCCTGGGATTCTCCAGGCAAGAACACTGGAGTGAGTTGCCATTTCTTTCTCTATTGGACTGCCCCTCAAAGTCACCCTCTCTGGTTGATGCCTGCTTTCCAAACTCCCTGCTCCTGATTGGGCAAATCTTTGTACATGCCTGTCTCTGACTAGAGCATTTGTGAATGAACCTGGAGGCAGACAGATGTTCAACTATGTTGCAAGCAAGTAGTAGCAAGCAAAAGAAGAGATAGAGGAGGAAGAGGGGGTTCCCTGAATCTCCTTTCTAAGAGAGGGAGTGGCCATGGACCACAGGATAGCCTTGGGTTAAAGTTCTAACCATACAGACCGCTAGTGGTGTGACTTTGGGCAACTCCTTTTGGTGTCTGTGCCTCCGTTTCTTCATTTGTAAATCGGGGATAATAATGATACCTTCTTCAAAAATAATTGTAAGAGTTAAATTAGTTGTAAAGTGCTTATAGAAATACTAAGCACATAGGAAGCCCTCAGAGTATTAGCTGTTATTACCCATTTCATTGTGTAAGTTCATGACCTTGGACAAGTCCTTTTGTCTCTTTGACCTCTGCAGACCAGAAGTTGCTTGACCTCAGCGTTGAATGACCCCTCCCATTCCCTGATCTCTAGCCTTCAGGGACTGAGGCTGTGAACAGAGGGAGGAGTAGAGACAACCCTAGCAGAGAAATGGGGTGGGGGGCACCAGCATATGTGAAAGAGAAGGGTTGAGCACCTCAACCCAAGCCCACCCCCAGAATATTGAGGACTATCAGGATCTCTCTATGGCCCAGTGTAGGGTAATTCTAACCTGAATCCCTCAGGCAAGGGGCATGTCCTGACTGGGGACAAGGGGGCAAAGGATGGGACAGTGTGGGGCAATTGAAGGCATGGCGTGTTCAGGCTTGGAAGCTGGAGGAAGGGTTGGAGCTGGGCTCGTGGGCCCTCACCCAGGAATGACAGGACTGGGGGAGGGGCAGCTGGGTCCCAAGGTCACTCGGTCATTGTTACCATGGCAACAGCCACCTCTCAACTGGGAACCTGGAAAGAGGTGGGGAGAGGGAGTTCCCAGATTCAGGGAACTCAGGGTAGAGAGAGGAACACTCAGAGACCTGGAGGGAAAGCAGAGCTAGACAGTGGTTCAACTCTTTGAAGACCTGCCCATCTCAGAATCAGCAGAGCCTAGGACACTGTGGGTGCTCAATAAATGTCCCTCAGAAATAGAAAGCCTGAGAGCATCAAGTGACCAAAGATGATGAAAGAAAGAAGAATCGCCACAGGGGGAGGGCAGTGTCCCTTTCCTGCCTCCTCAGCTTTTCATACTCCTCAGGGGTCCTCTGAGAGTTCTGATTCCTCCTAATCCTTCCCAGACCTGGGCCCACAGGCCCACCCAACCCCACAAATCACTCACCCCTCAGCAACTCCCCAGCCCCTGAAGCTATTATATTTGACATTTATAACAACTTCAACAACTTTTCTGCCTTCAAAATCTTCCTGCTTGGGGGATTACTGAGAAAATTAGCATAGTTGCAAACTACTGCCTGCAAGGGTGGGAAGGTGAGAGGTGGAGAGACAGGCCCTCACCCTCTTTACTCTCAGGGACTCAGGTGTCCTTGTTCCTCTTGGAACGAGGCCCCTCCACAGATTCAGATATTCCCCCAGTTCCTCTAGGAGACCCAGGCCTCCCTCATTTCTCCTTAGGAAACCCTACAGGCCCCTCTCTTTCTTTCAGAGGAACAGGTATGGAATCCTCCTTGTCCTCCCAGAACTCAGCAGGCATCCACTGGCTCTGCCTGCCCTCTACTGGTCCAAAACTGGTACTGCAGGACTGCCACCTAGTGCCCACAATGAGGAACAGAAAACTGAGCCAGAGCTGAGGGTCTCTGAGTTGTTGCATTTTAATATCTTTAAGGTCTGGGATGTTCAGGCCCTCGGGGGTTTGAGTTCAGGTTCCCGGCCCGGAGGTCAACGAAAGAAAGACAGCTTCTCTTTGAGCCAAGCCTCGGTGAGGTCATCAGTGGTGCGGATTTCAAACACCTGCACAGAGAGAGGGTTCAGTTTTAGAATCCACTCAGGAACTGAAACAGTGAGGGCTCCAGCCCTTCCCTCCTTCAGACCCAGAAACCCAGCTCCCTTCTCCCTCAGACCAGGAGTCCTGACCCGCCGTGGGGGACCTCCAGGGTGGAGTCCCCCACCCTCCATCAGCCCTCGGATCCCAGACTCTCTTCCCTCACACTCAGGAGCGTCGGCCCCGGCCCCAGACCTTTGTGAGCTCTGCTGTCTGCACCAGCCTGTTTTTGCTCCCCGCGTACATCATCTGTTGTTCAGGCTTGCAGCCTGTGTGGAAAATAGAAGAGGAAAGCATAATTGGGGGATGCCAAGGTGTTCTCTAAGGCCCTGGTAATGTCCTACCCTGGAAAAGGAAATGGTATCTCCCCCTCCAGTATTCTTGCCTGGGAAATCCCATGGACAGAGGAGCCTGGTGGGCTCAAGTCCATGGGCTCGCAAAGAGTCAGACACGACTTGGCGACTGAACAATAACAGTGTCCTACAGGCCCCGGAGTTTTCTAAGAATCCCAGGAATTGTTCTAAGGAGGTCCCTGGAGGCTACAGTCAGAGTCTTCAGAGTTGTTTGGGGGCTGGAAGTTATTCTAGGGTTCCTGGAGATGGTTTAGGGGCCAGACAGGGGTTGCCAATAAAAGGAAGAGCTGAATGTGCTTACACACCTCAAAACTAATGAAGATGGGGGTTTGGGGCCCTCACCTCCACCCCATTGCCCTCTCAGCATTCACTCATCACACACACCACACTCTCACACAGGCATCTATACACACGCACACAGTCACACACACAAAATCAGCAGTCATGTGCACATACACACACTTACATTCAAACACACACATGTACACATCCCCACACAGAATCTAAGACCCCCTTCTCAGGAGGAGTAGAGCTGTGTCTCACCTACAGGGCTGGAGAAGATGAAACACAAGGGGTAGGACACTCGGCCATCGGCGTGCATGTACTTGTAGCTGTAAACCACGAACCTACAATAATGAAAGGGAATTCAAACTCAGGCCTTGGCCTGGAGCTCAGGCCTAATGCTCATTACCTGAGACCACAGCCTAGAAATCTTGCCTGAGTTTGAGAACATAGGGTTAACCACTGAGACGGAGGGTACTGGCTTCAAATACAATAAATGATTTAAAAAATAATAATGGGGGAAATTAATAATAATAGGGGAATTCCTTGGTGGTCCAGTGGTTGGAAATCAGCCTGCCAATGCTGATTGGGTCATGGGTTCGCTCACTGATTGGGAAAGACCAGGGCCGCGTGCCGCAGAGCAGCCAAGCCTTCGTGCAATGGCTATTGAGACCATGTTGCAGCCTACTGACATGCTCACGACCAGAGTCTGTGCTCTGCAACAAGAGAAGCTACCATAATGAGAAGCCCGCGTACTGCACCTAGAGAGCAGCCCTCACTCACCGCAGCTAGCGAAAGGCTGTGCATAGCAACGAAGAACCAGCGCAGCCATAAATAAGTTTTTAATTAAAAAAATAATAATAGTAAATGCTAAATAGAATCACCATCTGCTCCACCAATTCCACTACTGGGTATTTATCAAAGAAAATGAAAACAATAATTCAAAAAGATATATGCACCCCCATATTTATTGCAGCCTTATTTATAATAGCCAAGAAATGGAGAAAACCTAAGTGTCCATTGACGAATGAATGGATAAAGATGTGGTGCACACACACACACACACACACGCATGCACACAATGAAGTACTATCCAGCCATTAAAAAAAGAATGAAATCTTGCCATTGCAACATGGATGGCTCTTGGAGGGCATTACGCTAAGTGAAATAAATCAGACAGAGACAAACGTCTTATAATCTCACTTATATGTGGAACTGAAAACATTAGAATAAAGAAAAACCATCAAGTTCCTAAAGAGAGAGAACAGATGAGTGGTTGCCAAAGGTGGGAGAGGGTGAAATGGGTGAAGGAAGTCAAAAGGTAAAAGCTTCCAATTATTTTATTTCCAGTTATTTATTTTAAATAAGTCCTAGGGATGTGATATACAGCATGGTAAGTATAGTTATTAATGCTGTATTGTATATTTGAAAGTTGCTAAAGAAGTAGATATTAAAAGTCCTCATCGTAAGAAAAAAAAAAGTTTTATAAACTATGTATATGGTGACAGATGTTAGCCAGATTATCATGGTGAACATTCTGTCATACAGTATATACAAATATCAAATCATTATGCTTTACACCTGAAAGTAATATATTATACGTCAAATAGAACTCAATAAAGAAAAAACGTTTTACGAGAAAATGGTTTTGGAACTTCCCTGGAGGTGCAACCGTTAAGACTACAGAGGCAGGGCTTTGATCCCCAGTTAGGGAGCTTAGATCCCGCATGCTGAGTGATGTGGCCAAAAAAAAAAAAAGTAGTAAGCGCTTATTTGATTATTCACAACAACGCTATGATGTAGGTACTATTATTATCCCCATACTACATACGGGAAAATCGAAGCCCAGAGAGTGAAGCCATTTGCCCAAGGTTCTATGGGTGGATTTGAACCCAGGAAGTTGGCTGGTAGAGTAGAAGTGCTCAACCACTATGTTTTACTGTCCAGCAGTTTAGAATGAGGGGCTGAGACCAGGGCCAGCTATATAATTTCCCAAACCCAGTGCAAAATGAACATGCAGGGCCCCTTGTAATAAACACAAGAGAAAGCCTTTTTTTCCTTTCTTCTGCAGTCTCTTTCCAGACTGATCTTGGTCTTTTAAACTTTCCTGTTTCAAGTCATGTGCTGTCTTGGGCATGGGGACACTCATGGGGGAATGAAAATGCTCACGGGCACGCCCTGGAATTTATCTTTCAGGAATGAGCACCGCCCCCCTGCCCCTGACACTCCCTGAGTCTGCAATTAGGCCCCCTGCCTGGGGCAGAGGGCATCAGCCATCACTGGGCAATGTGGGAGTGGGGAGCTGAGAACCCATCTAGGGCAGGACATGTGAGCTGAAGGAGGCTCCAAGCCTCCAGCACAGGTTCCACTGTCCTGTCAGACTTCACACAAAACAGATTCAGAGATAAAACTATAAAGAATTTCAAGATAGCAGGCATCAAGCCCTGCCTTCAAGGCTCCCTTCTGGGTCTGGGGCCCTGTGTGATTGCACTTGTCAGATGCCCAGGGTGCTGACTGAGATCTAGAGCCTGAGATTGAGGCTTAAAGTCCTAGGACACCCAAAACTCACCACATTAGAGATGAAAAAATCTAGAGACCAGTTTTCATAGAAGTGTCAAAAAACTCTTCCACACACAAAAAGCACCAGCCTCCTCTGGCTTCACATAGGATTCTCCCCAATCACTAATTGTCAAATAAATCCTTTCCTACTCAAGGTCTTCCCAAGCATTGAAAAATAAAGAAATTTTAACTTTTTTTTTTAATGAAGCAAATGCAATGTTGAGACCAAAACCTGACAAAGTATGTACTAACATCACGTATGACTATTAGCGTAAAATTCTGCAATAAAAGTTTGGTATACAAACCAAAAGTCCTGTGATAGGAACTCAAAGACAAAGTTTCAAAGTCCACGAATAAGACTGGACCCCAAGTGGCCCCTCAGTCTGTAACCCTCCGTGGCCTGACCTTCCCCTTCTTGCCCCAGGATACCTGGGCTGTCTCTCAGGCAGCTCCATTTTCAGTTCCTCTGGAGAAATATTCTGTGAGGGGTGAGGGGAGGAGAGAAAGAGAAAAAGACTGCCATTAAAGGAACATGTACTCTGTGCCAAGGCACTCATCCAAGAAACACACAGATTATTAGCCCATTGATCTCTCCCCAAACCCAGAGGGGTAGGTCCTGTTATTATCCCCATGTTACAGGTGAGCAAACTGAAGAGGAGTTAAGACACTTGCTTTTTTCTAAACAAACTACAAGGATTAAATCACTGAATTTACAGATAACTCGGAGGTAAGGACTGTTATCACCATTTCACAGATGAGGAAACAAGAGACCTATACAGGCAGAGTCCCTCGCCCAGGGTCACAGCTAAGCTGGAACTTGACTTCCGGGTTTTTGCGGCTCCCAACACCAGGCTCTCAGCATCAGTCACAGTCTCTTGGGCCTCCCAGTCCCATCCCCCAGCCCCTCACCTGAAATTCTTCCTCCAGCACCACCATCTGCCGGTCTTTGTCCACCTTCACTGAGGAGCGAGGGCATACGTGGGTCAGACGCCCTTGCCATCTGTCCCTATGCTTCCTCCCCACCCCCATTCGTTCCAGGAGGGAAGATGACACTCACTTATTATGGCTGCATTGTCTGTCTCTTTTCGGAAGCGGAATTTCCTCAGCTTTTCCTTTAGCTCTGGGTCCACCTCACACACCACCAGGGAGTCGGACTGCCAGAGGAGCCCAGTTAAGAGCTGAGTCCCCTGGCCTCAGCCCTGCCCCTTTCCCCAAACCTCAGTTTCCCCATCTACTAATAACGAGGAGGGGCCCATAGCCCATAGATTGCCTTTGTGAACACTGGAGAAATGTACCCTTTCCTCTGGGCTGGACTGGAGCCCTCTTGGCAGGTGCCCTTGGGCTACGCCCGAGGTTCAGGGATCTGCTCGCCTGGGGCTAAACCCGGAACCAGCATCTCTCTTTCCCCAGCCTTGACCTCCCATCCACAGTCTGACCTTCACCCCGGCATCCTCCCAGCCCTAGTCCCACTCCAGCCCCTAGCCCTTCCCATACGACCCTGGCCCTCTACCATGACTTTACTGTCCAGGGGCCTCTTCTTTCCTTGGTTCCGCTGTCTTCTAGGGGTGGGGACCACAGCTCAAGGGGGCGGGGTGTGGGGTAGGGGAAAAGTTTCATCCACCACCACATCCTGTTTATGCCCATTCTGAGACAACTGTCACATATGGCTCCTCCCCCTCCTTCCTTCCCCTCATCTGTTGGGACCTCCCAGGCTTTGCAGTCACGCAGACTGGGGTTCAAGTGCTGCCTGACTGTGTGGCTCTAGCTAAGTAACTTCAACCATCTGACTCAGAATTGTTATGAGGATAAAATAACTGCACATATCTCCCAACATGGTGGACAACACCCAATACACCATAGGTAGCGATGAGCTCTTTTTTTTTTTAATTTTTATTGGAGTATAGTTGATTTATAATATTGTGTTAGTTTCAGGTGTACAGCAAAGTGAATCAATCAACTATACATATTTGCACTCTTTTAGATTATTTTTCCAAGTAGGTCATTACAGAGTATTAGGTGGAGTTCACTGTGCTATATAGTAGGTTATTATTAGTTATCTAATTTATATACAGTAGTTGCTGCTGCTGCTGCTGCTAAGTCGCTTCAGTCATGTCGGACTCTGTGCAACCCCACAGAGGGCAGCTCACCAGGCTCCCCTGTCCCTGGGATTCTCCAGGTAAAAACACTGGAGTGGGTTGCCATTTCCTTCTCCAATGCATGAAAGTGAAAAGTGAAAGGGAAGTCGCTCAGTCGTGTCCGACTCTTAGCGACCCCATGGACTGCAGCCTACCAGGCTCCTCTGTCCATGGGATTTTCTAGGCGAGAGTGCTGGAGTGAGTTGATACAGTAGTATACACATGTCAATCCTGATCTCCCAACTTGTCACTCTCCCTCTTTCCTCCCTGGTAACCATAAGTTTTCAACATTTGTGACTTTTTCTGTTTTGTAACTTTTTTTTTATATTCCACATATAGCCATATCATATAATATTTGTCTTTCTTTGTCTGACTGACTTGACTCAGTATAACAATCTCAGGGACGGTCCATCTGTGTCATCGCAAATGGCACTTCTCATTCTTCTTTATGGCTGCATACTATTCCACTGTGTATATTGATATATACCACATCGTTTTTGGAACGTAACACATTTTCTTTATCCACTCCTCTGCTGATGCACATTTAGGTTGCTTCCATGTTTTGGCTATTGTAAACAATGTTGCGTGTACCTTTTCAAATTATTGTTTTCTCCAGCTATATGCCTAAGAGTGGAGTTGCTAGATCATGTGGTTGTTCTATATTCGGTCTTTTAAGGAACCTCCCACTGTTTTCAATAGAGATTGTACCAATTTACATCCCAGCAACAGTGCAGAAGGGTTCCCCTTTCTCCACACCCTCTCTAGCATTTTTTTGTTTGTAGACTTTTTTGATGATGGAATGATAAGCTCTTTAACTGTTCCTCCAGGAAGCCTTCCTGGAATCCACTACCCCCTAATCTGGAATAGTTTAATTCCAGAGCTAAAAGGAGGAACTTAGAAATGTTTGCTGATCAAACTGCCACTTATTAGGTTGATGGAGAAATGGAGGAGAAAGAGGAGACTCACCAGCGCTCAGGGAATGCTGCATTTTTTTTCCTGCAGTTATTTAACCTCATGGGCCTTATAATGGGCACTACAACAATGGTGTTTAATCCTATCAGACCAGTACCTCCTTTATTATGAAGAACATTTTGTATTGTTCTTCCCAGTTCCCATCCTGGAATGAAATTCCTAGATAAGGCAACTTATTTATACACATGAATTTTCCCTAAAATCAATATAATGTCCTAACTATCATATATAGTAGAACTAAAAGGGAAGTAATTTATGAGAACCCCCTCTGTATTTCTATGAAAAAATACACACAAACAATAGAGTATGTTCACAATGTCTGGCCCGCTGTGCTGAGTTCCCTCCCATAGCAGTAGGCAGATCCCACCCTCTTTAACGTCCTCAAGGGCATCCCTGCAGCTATCCTCCTTCTCCTTGTATCACCAGTACCCTTATCTCTACTGGATCTTTCCCCTTGGCCTACATACCATGGTATGTCTTAAAAACGAAAAACTCTGGGACTTTTCTGGTGGTCCAGTGGTTGAGAATCCACTGCAAAACCCCTGCTTCCCTTGTAGGGGACACAGGTTTGATCCCTGGTCAGGGAACTAGGATCCTGCATTCCACATTTTTCAGCCAAAAATAAATAAATAAAATTTAAAACTAACCTATAAACTTTCTCTCTCTTGCCTATTCATTTCCTTCCCTTTTCAGCAAGACTTTTTGAAAGAATTTCCACACTCGCTGCCTTCAATATCTCCTCCTAATTTGCTCAACTCTCTCCCAGCAGACTCACTCCTGTTTCTCTCCAATGACAAGGACCACCGCCAACCACCATCAGAGGGCCACCAAAGAGCTTTGTGGCATTGGACCCAATAGTCAATTCTTAATCTTCATCTGCCGTGCCCTGTTAGCTGCATCTGATATCATCCATCACTCCTGTGCCCAAAACACTTTCTTCACTTGGCTTCCGGAACACCACCCCAGCTTGGATTTCCTCTGGGTTTTCTGGCTGCCCCTTCTCAGTTCCTTTCTTAAAATTTTATAGCAGCGCAGTTGACTTACAATGTATTAATTTCTACTGTAGAGTAAGGTGATTCAGCTAAACATATATATACAATGTTTTTCATTTCCTTGGCTGCACCATGAGGCTTGTGGGATAAAAGTACCCAGACTAGGAATTGAACCTGTGGCCTTGGCAGTGAAAGTGCAAAGTCCTAACCACTGAACCACCAAGGAAGTCCCTTGTATTCTTTTCCACTATGGTTTATGACAGGATTTGAATGCAGGTCCCTGTGCTATACAGAGGACCACATTGTTTATCCATTCTCCATGTAACAGTTTGCATCGGCTAATCCCAAACTCCCCATCCATCCCTTTCCCACCCCCCTCCTCCTTGGCAACCACAAATCTATTCTCTATGTCTGGGAGTCTATTTGTTTCACAGATAAGTTCATTTGTATCATGGTTTAGATTCTACGTATAAGTGATACAGTATTTGTCTTTCTGACTTACTTCACTTAGTATGACAATCCTTAGGTGCACCCACGCTGCTGCAAATGGCCTTATTTCATTCTTTTTCATAGCTGAGTAGTATTCCATTGTATGTATGCATTGCATCTTTATTCCTTCCTCTGTTGATGGACACTTAGGTTGCTTCCCTGTCTTAGCTATTGTAAATAGTGCTCCAAGGAGCATTGGAGTATATATATATCTTCTTGAATTATAGTTTTCTCTGAATATATGCCCAGGAGTGGGGTTGCAGGATCACATATCAGCTTCCTTTTAAGAGTCATGTGTCCTCAGGCTCAGCCCTCAGTCTGCTTCTCTTTTCTATCCTCCTTCCCATCTTCCTGAGAGCATCAGTCTCTTAGTATTCAAAGGGGGATACCCTAATTATTTCCCCAGCCTGGGCCTCTCTAGGCTCTTATGTCCAACTGCCAGCATGACTCCATCTGGATGTCTTGGAGTCATCCTTGACCCATCTCTTTCCTCTGACAATGTACCTTAAAACCTGCCACCTCTGAACTTCCAAACATAACCAGACTGGCTCACTCCTCCCCTTCCACAGCCTATAATCTGCCCCTGCCGCCTTCAACTTCTGCCTGAACTCTCATAGTAGCTTCCTCACTGTTTTTCTGCTCCCACCTCCCTCCCCACCCTCTATTCTTCATAGGACTGTTGAGAGAGATCCCAATAAAACCCAAACCAAGCCAGGAATTCCCTGGTGGTCCAGGGGTTAAGATAGGCTACAGTCCATGAGGTCGCAAAGAGTCGGACATGACTGAGCAACTTCACTTTCACTTTCCAGGGGTTAAGACTCCACGCTTCAACTGCAGGGGGTATGGGTTCAATCCCTGGTCAGTGTGAACTTCACACATTGTGCAGTGAAGCCAAAAAAACAAAACAAAACAAAACAAAAACCCAAACCAACTGACATACCTGTTTACTCAATACTCTCTCATGTCTCCTGTATTATCTGGGTAAAAGCAAAAGTCCTTATAGTGGCCTTAAAAGCTCTTAATTTTATCTGCCACCATCCCTCCTCTGTTACATCCTGGATCTTGTCTTTCAGTACTCTACTCTTTGCTCACTTCTCTTCAGCCGCACTAGCCTTTTTCTGGTTCTGAGAGTGATCCTGACATCAGGTCTTTTCACATGCTGGCTCCTTTTTCTTGAACCCTCCTTCCTTCATGATTCACCCCTTCACTCCTTCAGATTTCTGGTCAAATGTCACCTGATCAAAGAAGCCTTTCCCTTATCTAAAACAGTGCCGATCCCATTTCTCCATCCCCTTGCTGCTGCTGCTGCTGCTGCTGCTGCTACTAAGTCGCTTCAGTCATGTCCGACTGTGCAACCCCATAGAGGGCAGCTCACCAGGCTCCCCGGTCCCTGGGATTCTCTAGGCAACAACACTGGAGTGGGTTGCCATTTCCTTCTCCACTGCATGAAAGTGAAAAGTGAAAGTGAAAAGTGAAAGTGAAGTCGCTCAGTCGTGTCCAATTCTCAGTGACCCCATGGACTGCAACCTACTAGGCTCCTCCATCCATGGGATTTTCCAGGTGAGAGTACTGGAGTGGGTTGCCATTGCCTTCTCCGCTCCATCCCCTTAGCTTGCTTTCATTTTCTCTATAGAACTTATCACCAAGTTACATTGAAATATACCAAATAAACATTGAAAGTATCATTTGTTTCTGCCCCCCAACTACAATGTAAGCTTCATGCCTGCCTCATTTGTTGTTGGACATTTAGGACATTTTAGTACCTTGAGCCATGCTTGGCACATATTACTCAAGAAATATTATTGAGTAAATAAATGACCCAGTGTCCTTGGAGCCCAACCATTCTATATGGTGTTGAAAGTTGTTGCTTAAACGGAGGTGTCAATGCTTGCAGTTAGTGATGTATCCCCGCCGTCTTTTAAAACGGCCTATCCTCACAGCGCCAGAGATGCCTGGTTTTCCTGGTTTACCTCCTCGCTCTCTCTGGCTGCTGCTTCTCAATCTTTGTTGAAAGTGTCGATTTCTTTGCTCAAACCTTATGTGTCTCCTCTTCTCAAGGTTCTATCTGGTGTTTGTTTCCATTCACTCTTCATACCTTCCCCAGGCTAGGTCACTAACTCCCACAGCTTTACTTACTATCTTGGATCATTCTCAAAGATAGGCTTCGGGCCCCAATATCTCTCTTAAGCCCCAGTCCCAGGGGTTGTGGTGCCTCCTAAATCCTGATGCTGGGTAGCCAACACTGGACTCAGCAACTTCCTAACCTGCTTCACCTCTGGGTCTCCTCCTCAGGGAAGCCCCCAACCCCTCCCCCTCAACCTTCCAGCCAGAGGACCTTGTCTTGAATTTCTCCCTCCCTCACCATCTGTGGCCTCGGAGTAAGTTCTCTGAAGCTCCTGGGCATCGGTCCTGGCACCTACTCCTCCTCCTCTTCCCTCCTCCCCTGATGCAAACGCCCCTCTTCCACCCCAGCTGTCTCCCTGAACACCCAGCTCCAGTTTTATTCCCCCCAATCCATCCTCCATATAGAAGCCAGGGACAGCTTTCCAACCTTCCTCTCCCCTCAACCCCCCGACTCTCCTTGGGGCGAAGACCTTCCATGGCTCCTCAGCGCCCTTGGGACAAGTCCAAACTCTTTCTGGTGGCCAAATTTCTGGCCATGGCTTATTTCCCACCACTCCCTGCCTTAAACTCTACATTCCTCTCTGACTCCCTTTCTTTGGGTTCCTCTAACAATCACGCCTCTGTCACCTGGGAGCCTTCAGTGAGTGCCCCCGAAGTGCTTAGTTCACGCTGCTCCAGGGCAGTGTGTGAAATGAATAGGTCACTACTGGCAGAGCAATGACTCCCATTTATGACCGCCTGCTTTGTGCCCAGCGCTTTGTATACATCGTCTCTTTCAGTCCTATTCTCAATTGAGAGAAGCAATAGACTCAGACGGACAAGGCAATGGCATCCCACTCCAGTACTCTTGCCTGGAAAATCCCATGGACGAAGGAGCCTGGTAGGCTGCAGCGTATGGGGTCGCTAAGAGTCGGACACGACTGAGCGACTTCACTTTCACTTTTCACTTTCACTTTTCACTTTCATGCAGTGGAGGAGGAAATGGCAACCCACTCCAGTGTTGTTGCCTAGAGAATCCCAGGAGGGAGCCTGGTGGGCTGCCGTCTCTGGGGTCTCACAGAGTCGGACACGACTGAAGCGACTTAGCAGCAGCAGAAGCAGCAGTAGACTCAGAGTTGCGATGGAGAAACTGAGACTCCAGCTGCCCTAGCGTCTGCCCGCAACCTGGATGATCAGCGGGTGGTGGGGCCCAGGCCTAGAGCCCGGCTTGTGGGCCAGGCGGACCACCCGGCCTTGAACGCCAGAATCAGGAATTGTGACTTAGTTGCAAAGCTGAGGTAGACACGCGCGAGACTGCCCCCTGCGGGCCGGGAGGCCCAATCCCGGGCGCCGCCGGGCCCGTTGCCCATGGCAACGCCCCGCGCGCCCCGCCTCTTCCCCCCCTACCCCGCAGGGCCGACTGCCCGTCAGCTGAGCAGCCGACCAATCCGACGGGGCGGGGGGTGGGCCTCGTGGGCCTTGTTCAACCCCCGCGGCCCCCCTCTTCGCCGGGACCCAGCCTTTCTCCGCGCACACCTCCCGCCCTTCGGACTGCCCTCGCCGCCCGTTGGCGAGCGCGCGGTTCGTCACCGCGGCGTCAACTAATGCTGGCGCGCGGCGGTCCCGTCGGGGAGGGGCCAGGGGCGGTGACGCACGGCGCGGTGACGCAGCGCGACGGCGGCGGTGGCGGCGGTGGTGGTCGGTGCGGGAGGAGGGAGGGGAGCTCGCGGGCCGGAGAGGGGGCGACGGTGGTGGCGCTGGCCTGAGGAGGCCCGGGCGGCGGCGGCGGCAGCCGAGGCGGTGAGTGGCGAGCAGAGCCAGGCGGACGCGGGGCGGCGGCGGGTCGGGGCTCTCGGGGCTCACCTCAGGGCGCCCCAGGCCGCGCGGGCGGCCCCGCCCCCTCAGGGACCCCGGGCGGCGGCGGGCGCGGAGCGCGGGCCTCAGGGGTCCCGACCCTCGAGAGAATCTCTCGCACTCGTATCCGGAGTCGCCTTCACAGGCCGCTTCTCGAGCTTCTCCCCGAATTCCTCGCCCCTCGGGGTGGCCCGGGAGCCCAGCCAGCGGCCCATCTCGTGATCCCCCCGCCCAGGTCTACCTCAGACAGCTCCCTAGAGGGCACGCCCACAGACCCCCCCGAATCCACTCGAAGCCCTCCGTCCCCTCCCGCCGTGCGCAAGGCTTGTCGAGAGACCATCCCTGATATTTCCACGTCTGCTCCAGACCCTGTCCTACGCCTCAAAAATCTTCCTCAGAGAACCCTGCTCTGGCCCTAGATTCCCCGTCCTCCTCCTCAGTCTAGAAATATTCCCCCCGGGCCACTCCTCGTATTCCAACAATATGTGTCAGATATCTTCTCCAGGAGCCTCCCTCATAAGCCCTAAAAATCTTCAGATCAGAGACTCCCCGAAATCCCCTCCAGACCCCATGCATTCCAGAAATCTCCCCCGGCGACCTACTTCTTACATCCCAACAATATCGCCCAGACTTCCTTCTCACACATCCCAAGAATTTTCCCTCCCATCTATCCCCATACCAGCAATCGCCTTGGAGATTTTCCATTTATGGCCCCCAAATCTCAGAGCCCCTTCCCCTGGAATGCTCCTGATGTACCCTGGAAAATCTTCCAAAGAGACTCTCTGAAATGGCTCGGATCCTCAAAACTCACCTAGAGCCCCACCTCTCCCCCAATTCATCTCCCATATACACTCCCTCTCCATATACACATCCCAAAAGTCATCTCTTTGGACCCTTCCACAGGTCCCAAAAATCTCTCCCAAAGATCTCTTCATGTTCCTCAAATCTCCCCACCCTGAAATGCTCTATAGAGCACCCTCACATACCCCAAAAATCTTCCCATGAGACCCTCCTCACTTATGCCAAAAATCTCCAAAGATCCCCTGAATCTACAGAGAACTCTTTTTCCACATTCCACGAGCCTCTTCCAAAACCTTTTTTATGTATCCCAAATCTTTCCCATTAACCTACGCAAAATGTTTCAAAAATTGCTTCCTAGGATTCCAAAAGGTTTCCCATAGTTTCTCTCTGATATTTTCTTCAATCCCCCTTAGAATCCTCCTTTCAAGGTCCCTCCTTATAGACCCGCTTTCTGATGAACTTTCCTCCTCACAACCCTTGTAAACCCTAAGACCCTTTCTTCTCAACCCCTCTGAAATGCAGTTTTTTAAGACCTCCTCATACCTTCTCAGAGACCCCCGGAACCCCCACGAGCCCTCTGAGATATGCCCTTAAAACCTCTCCTAGAGACTCTTCCAGTAACCCTTGAATCACTACTTACAGACCTCCTGCTTTACTGAGAGTGGAGAAGGAAATGGCAACCCAATCCAGTATTATTGTCTGGAGAATTCCATGGACAGAGGAGCCTGGGGTGCTACAGTCCATGGAGTCACAGAGTCAGACTCGACTAAGTGACTAACACTACTACTACTTACTTACTATGAGACTTTTCCTAGATAATTCCCTCCCTGAACTCACCCTTACAGCTTCCCTCAAATCCTCTAGAACCCTCTGTGAAAGACACCCAACACCAATGCAGTCTTCCCTCAAAATAACTCTGAGCTCATTTTCTTAGAAAGTCCCAGAATTCTTTCTGAAAAACCCTTTACTATGACATTGCCACGTTCCCTCTCAGAAGAACCACCTTCCCCATATACCTTATTGAAGGCTTTACTCAGAGATTTCTCATCTGAGCTCTTTGAGAATTGTTCCTAAAAAGACCTCTGTCATCCTGCTCCAGTAAATCTAAGATCTCTCACAGAAGACCACACATCCACAGACTCCTTTTAGAGAATTTTCTCCAAAATTGCTGTGCATCAACAACTGTACCACTTTGTGAGACTTCCTCAGAACACACTCTCAGATTCTCCCTCTGACATCTCCAAGAAACCTTATTCAAGGCCTTATTACATATCCCTTTTAGAACCTCCATTTATACCCTTTCATCTCCTCCATTCTCTTTCCTGTGAAGTCAACTTAAGAGGTCCTTCTCAGATCTGAGCTGCTTTCCCCCATTATCCCACCATAGGCCCCCAGCATCCTACAGACTTCCCCTATCAGGAGCCTCTGTGTCCCCTTTTATTAAAAGATCCTCAAGAGATACCCTTACCCCTTGAAGTTCCAGCCCTCAGAGCTCTTTCTCTCAGGACATTTTTCTTTGGCTCTATCTTCATAGACCCCTCCTCCCTTCAGATCTTCCCTTCAGAGATAGACAGACCCTTCCTTAGACTTTTCTTGAGGACTCCCTCAACTTTCCTCTCAGAAGTTTTCTCCTTCCTTTTCCACATTGAGAGCTTCCTCACAAAAGAATCCCTCCCCATATAGTAGTCAAAGTGTTGACCCTGGACCAGCAGCACAAGCATCACCTGATAACTTGTTAGAAATGCAAATTCTTGGGTCCCAACCCAGACCTACTGAATCAGAAAGCCTGGCAGTAGCTATCTGTTTTTAGGAACCTTCCTGGTGATTCTGATGCATGTGGTTTGAGAACCACTGCCCTCTAAGAGGATTTCCCTTTCCCCACATAAAGGCCCCTTGAAAGATGCCTCAGAGTATGCCTCTGTGCCCTTCTGCTCACCCCCATTTTCCTGGGAGCCCCATTTGTGAAGTCCTTACCTTCCAAAAGATTCCTTACCTTCCTTGAAAGGTTTCTGGCTTGTCCACAAGGTTACCCCACCCTCTGAGCAATTACTTCAGATTCTGCCTTTGAATGGTTCCCTTTCAGATCTTCCTCAGCATTTTCTCCTTCTGGCTTCCTCTCTACTGCTCCATACCATCCCACATCCTTCAGTGTTTCTGGTTCAGGTTGCTCCCTCCTTGAACACACATGTCCATCTCTTCTTACCTATTCCTCATCTGTCCTCCACATAAACACCCTTCCCTTAAGGCACCTTCCAGTCTTCATTCTCTTACTACCCAGGGCCTTCCACTGCACTTCGTAGAGCGCCACTCATCTTCTCCCTTGTAGTTTTTCATGTACTTTTCCACTCACGCTGACCAGATTGGGAGTTTGGAAAGTACTGGGATGTAACTTGTCCTTCTCTGAATTCCACAAAGTGGGCTCTTCCCTCTGTAAGTTGTAGGGAATCATTGGCTAACCGGCAGCTAAGTTCGAGAAGAGTAAACAGATTACAAGGGTAACACTGGGGTCTGCCTTCAGGGAGCTCACAGCCCAGTAGCGAGGTTGGTCAGGTACATGGGACAGAATGTGAGGTAAAAACTATATACTGTGGGAATTTGGCAGTGAGAAAAGGAACCCTCTATCTGTAAAGACTTCATAGAAGAGGTGGTAAGACTGGGTGCTGTTCCACAAGAGTTGGGACAAGGATGATTGGCCTTCCAGGCAGAGGAAGCAGCTTATGCAGTTGATCAAAAGCAAGAAAGACTCTAACCCATGGCATCTATTCTCTTCACCTGAAGGACACAGATGAAAGAAAACAGATCTCCTCTATCTGCACTGTATTTGCCAGGTGCAGTTTAGTGACCCAAAGAGTAATAATGATCATTGTTTATTGAGTAATTATTATCTACCAGTCACAGTTTAAGTGCTTCACGTGTATTGTCTCATCTCATATTCACAGGAACTCTGTGAGGTAGCTAAAGTATGATTATCCTCATTTTACAAAGGATGAAATTGAGGACAAGTGGCTCAAATAGGTTTCTGGCTCTGTCCATCCCAGGATGATAGTGTCTGAAGTCAGAGTTGGATTTTCTCTTCAGGTAGACAGGATTTGCATCCCACTCATTGCTTACCCGTTTTGTGACCTACAACAAATTACTGAATTTCTCTAGTCCTTAGTTTCCAGAGTTAAAAAATGAAGGTAATAACAATACCTTACTTTATAGAATTGTTATAAGGCTTAAATAGTTAATATGTATATAGTACTTAGAACAAGGGCTTCCCTGGTGGCTCAGATAGAAAAGAATCTGTCCACAATGCAGGAGACCAGGGTTGACCCCTGGGTTGGGAAGATCCCCTGGAGGAGGAAATGGCAGCCCACTCCAGTATTGTTACCTGGAGAATTTCATGGGCAGAGGAGCTTGGCAGCCTACAGTCCGTGGTATCACAAAGAGTCGGACACAACTGAGTGACTGACACACAAACACACACTTAGAACAATGCCCTGTATATGAAGGTGCTCAGTTTCAGCAAAAAAAAAAAAAAAAAGCTTGCAGCAGCCAAGACTCTAAAGATGTAAGAGGCATTACCTTAGCTCAAGTTGGCTTAATTTAAAAAAAAAGAATTAATTGCCTCGTGTTACTGAAAAGTCCAGAACTAGGATGGTTCCTAGATAGACCTAGCTGCGTCCAGAAGTTCAGTCTTCCTAGTAATCGCCCATTTCTCCACTGACTTAACTTCATCCTCGGCTGGTTTCTGCTTTGTGACAACAAAATGGCCCTTAGCAACCCCAGACTTGAACTCTGCCTCCTTAGCAGTCTCAGTGGAAAGAGAACTCTTTGCTGAGAGCCCCAGTTTGAAAACAGTTTCTTCTCTGAGCTAAGTGTGAGACAGTGACAGAAGATCCTCAGAGACATGTTTTAGGTGAGCGGTGCTCTTAGAGATTCTCTTGCTGAACCAGATAGAACTGTGATTCCATCCTTTGACCTTTGAGTGTTGATGATAGTCCCCTCCTCACTGTTCCCCAGCCCCAGTCATTCTCTTCTCTATGATTGTTTGGATCCAGAGATTGTTTTTGGCTAGTCTGACCCCACCAGACTTGACTTTGGGATCTCACTAGTAGAAACAGAGCTTCCCTGGTAACTCGGCTGATAAAAGAGTCCACCTGCAATGCAGGAGGACACGACTGAAGCTACTTAGCAGCAGCAGCAGCAATGCGGGAGACCTGGGTTTGATCCCTGGGTTGGGAAGATCCCCTGGAGAAGGGAATGGCTATCCTCTCCAGTATTCTGGCCTGGAGAATTCCATGGACTGTATAGTCCATGGGGTCGCAAAGAGTCAGACATGACTGAACGATTTTCACTTGGGAGAAACAGGAATGAGATGACTGACTTGGTTTGGTTATAGTCTTGAGGTGGTAGAATCCAGGAGTACTGGTGTTCAGTTCCCTACCTCAACTTTGGGTTTCCAGTACTCAGAGCTTTAGAAGAGGGTTAAATAGGTTACTGTGAGTAAGTTTTGTTTTGTTTGTTTTAGGGTAAATTTGTTGAATAGAGTCTGCTTGAGGGCAACAGAAAAACATTATTATATAGAGTATGCACATCTCAAATGTCTCCAGCAGTCAAACAGTTTATGAAGGCACTTTTTAGGTACTGGAGATACAGCAGTGAATGAAATAGTCAAGGTCTTAGAGCTCTTGGATCTTATATTCTGATGGAGGGAAGATATATGAATAAGTCAGATAGGTGTGTGCTATGAAGGAATTAAATTGAATGGGTTAGGGGATTGTCCACTGTACACAGGGTGGTCAGAATTGGCCTTTTTGAGGAAGTGACAATTGAGCCTGATAACCTGAAAGATAAGAAGGCACCAGTTGTGAGAGGATCTGAGATTTGGGCATTCTAATTTAACCATTGTTACATGTCAAGAAAAGACTCCTGCAAGGTAGGGAAATTTTTCACAGATATTTATTAACAGTCTGTTATGTCCCAGGCACTGTGCTAGAAATTGAATATATAACAATGAATAATACAGCCACAGTCTTCCTTTCCCTCATGGATCTTCCAGTCTAAGTGTTTCCAGAAGAGCTATAGCCTTAGAAGAAACACTTTTTGACAATGATATCAGACCAAAGATTCCTTCCTACTGGGGAGATGAGGAAGATTGGGGCACACATGAACCCAGATCTGACTGATGAAAAGGAACCAGCCATATGATGACCTGGAGAAGGACATTTCAGGTAGAGGAGTCAGCCAGCACAAAACCCCTGAGACGTGTAAGGAGATCATTGTGGCTGAAGCATAAGTAAGGCAGAAGGGGTAGGGGCTTGGAGTGGTTCACAGAGGCCAGATTATCTGGGGTCTTGTGGGCCATAAAAAGGAATTTACATTTTCACTTACAAGCATTTGGAAGCTCTTACAGGATTTCTAAAGCAAGAAAGTAACATGATCTGTTTGTTTTTAAAGAAAATTTGGTTTCTGCAAGGAAAATGGGCAAGAATGGAAACAGGAGGCAATACATTCATCTAGATGAGAAAGGATGATGACTTGAATATGGTGGTAGTAGTAAAAATGGAGATACAGATACCTGTTTGGTGTTGAGCAAACAGGAGTTGATGGTGGGATTAGAGCGAGGAATCCAGGATGATAATACTAGCTAACATCTCTGTGAGGGTATTTATGCCTCACGACTGAGAGTAAGTGCTATTATTAAACCCATGTTACAGATGAGAAAACAAGCACAAGGTAAAATCACTTACTCCAAATTATGCAAATTTCCCATAGCTCCCCAGGCTGTGTTATCTTCCAGGAGGTCCTTCCTGGCTTTTCCCCTCCTCTCTTTCCCTTCTCCAGGACCATTCATACAAAAGCCACAGTCTTGGTTGAGGCAATAATATATGTTTTGTACACATATTTTAGGAGTTTCTGAAAATAATTGTTAGTTTTCATAAGACAGAAGTTGGGCTCCCTTGGCTTCTCACATTCTCCTATTCTTCTCAAGCTGAGATAGTGAATTAACCATAGGTAACTAGCCTATTATCGTAATCATGAAATGAACAAGTTCCTCCAGGGGCTACATGGATGTTCTACGAGGGCTAGGGATAGGTGGGAAGGCTAATAGGACCCCTCATTTGTCCAGAGATGTTGCCATTAAAGTGTGTACACTTTGGTTGAACTTTCTAGGCAGTAGAAGGGAACATACAGGAGGCTGTAGCATTATACACAGAAACAAGCAAGAAGTCTAAAACCAGAGTGCTTGGCCTTAAAAATCTCAGCTTAGCTGTGTAATCTTGGATAGGTGACTTAACCTTCTCTGTGTGCCCATGTCTTCATCTGTAAAATAAGGATATGTATATATGTGTTTATAGTTTTTGAGATCATACAAGCTCATCGGTGGAAAGCTACTAGCATAAGGCCTGGCACATAATACAATATGTGAAGACATGTGAAACATCATTCTAAGTATCTTATGTACATTGTTTCATTTCATTCTTAAGCTTCACTGAGGAAGAAACTGAGTTACTTGTGGAAGATCAGCATGGCAAGTTAGTGTCAGTAGGAGAGCTCTGGTTCAGTCAGGTTTGACTGACTCTGCAGTGCTACTTCTGAGAGAGGATAGCTGACCTCCAGAGGAGCTTCCTGTATGTGGGCTGCTTTTCACTGTTTGGAGAAAGAGCCAATGACTAGTTTTTCCTGGAACATCTTAGCCAGTTTTTGACTCTATTTCCCACCTTCCAGGGTTGGAAGATGCTTCTCAAGAAGGTTCCTTGGTCTCTTAGAGACCAAGTATGGTAGCCATATTGTTAGATTATTTGAAGGACTTAACCAGAAGGGTTCCCTCTAGTGTCTTTTCTCAAAGACAGGGAGTCATTTTTTGTCACCTAAGGATAAAGAGACCAGAGCAGTGGTGAATTCTCCTGTATGGGAACAGTCAAGGCTTAAAGTTGAAACGTTAAGTGGTAAAAACCCAAATCAGACTGGCCTCGGCCCAAAAGGAATTTGTTGGTTCATGTAACTGAAAAGTCTGAGATGAGGAAGTGGGGTGAGAGGCTTCCAACTAGCTAGAGACAGGTCTTCTGATGATATGAACAAGTCTCTCTTTTCTCTCCACTTTTGACTTTGCTTTCATCTGTATTGGCTTCATTCTGAGATGGGCCCTCACTGTGAGGTAGCAGCAGTGGCAACCAGGAATATCAGGAAATAGTGTATAATCTGAGCAGCCCTAATCAAGAACTTATTTTCCCTAGTATTTACAACAAAGTCCAGGGAGGGCTTTCCGTGGCCAAGTTTTACTTTATGTCTACTCTTGGATCCAAGAAGGACAGTTAATTCTTCAAAGGGAATTTAGGGGCCTGGTACCAGAAGATGGGTGTGGATGTTTGGCAGGCAAATCCACTGAATCCATCATAGTAATTTGCTACCACAGTAAGATGCCTTCAAATAGTCAGTGCTGATGCTTTTGCCCTGGCTAATCTCACCAAGCCAAGTCATCCTTTCTCACTGTTGCCAAGCACCCAGGAGAGAAGCTGGAGGTCTTTGGCCCTTTGGTGGAAGAAAGCCATCCAGTCCTCGTCTGCAGTCACCATCCGGACCAAACACCCAGCATTCTTCTGTCTAAAACATAGGAACACTTCCTTTAGGGGTTATTTTTAACTATGCATTTATTTTTATTGACGTATAGTTGATTTGCAGTGTTGTGTTAGTTTCTCATGTATAGCAAAGTGAATCAGCTATGTATGAGTAGTCTTTTTCATATTCTTTTCCATTATTGTTTATTACAAGATATCGAATATAGTTCCCTGTGCTATGCAGTAGGACCTTGTTGTTTTATCTGTTTTATATATAGTAGATTGTATCTGCTGCTAATCCCAAACTCCTTATTTTTCCCTCCCCTGATAGTGACCGTTTGTTTCCTAAAGCCCCAGGGTTTCATGCAGAGTCTCCAAGCCTTCCTTGGACACTAGGTCCTCTCTCCTCATCACGTTTCCTGAGCAGTGGAATGGCTTGAAGATGTAGGACCTTCTCTAAGCCCTTGCTAAGTGTTAGCTGCTCAGTGGTGTCCAACTCTTTGCAACCCCATGGATTGTAGCCCACCAGGCTCCTCTGTCCATGAGATTTCCCAAGCAAGAATACTAGACTGGGTTACCATTCCCTTCTCCAGGGATCTTCCAGATCCAGAGATCGAACCCCAGTCTCCCACACCGCAGGCAGATTCTTTGCTGTCTGAGCCACCAGAGAGGCCCTTGAGAGGGATATATATCAGACTTTTGATCTTTTCACAGTTTCTGTCTATCTGGCCTAAGCCACAGGCTTTGTTTCTTCTATATAGGGTTCATTGTTGCTGTTTTAATATGAATTCGTTGCCAACATTTAAAAATAGGGGAATTTTAATTTAAAAATCTAGATTTCTGGCTCCTCTTTAAAAAAAAAAAAAAAAATCTAACAATACTGGACCCAAATTCCTACATGGCAGCAGTTGATTAGAGCTCAATAGTAAATTCTCCCTTTAGACAATGTGTGTGCTTTTCAGCTCACCATTGCACTCACCGGCCTGCTCCATTCAAAATCTGGCCTTGTAAGCATCATGTTTGAGATCCTACTGTGTCCCAAGGCTTTGCTTCTAGCATTTGGCTTGGGGAAGAAGCTGGATTAATGTTCAGTCAGTAGTTTTATTTCAAGGGCACAGTGCTGTTGCTTAGGAAAAGTAGCCACCCAGTAAAAATGGTTATAGGCAAGAGTTCACAACTTAGGTCTGTTTGTGGATTTGGTCATCTTTTTGCCGTAAACACTGTTGGCATACCAAACATCCCATCACAAATGTTCCCTCTGAAATAGTAACATGTCCTTCTGTCTTATGCGTTGCCACCCAGTGAAGGAATCCCTCCCACTCCCAAGGGATGTTCATCCAGCCTCTTGCTTGACCACTTCCAGCAGCCAGGGAGCTTATTACCTCCTCACATGGCAGCCAATTCCATTCTTGGACAGATACATTATTTTAAAATTCTTCCTTATGTTGAGGCAGCTGCTGTCTCCTTAGGACTGAAAGCCACAAAATACTGGAGCCGGGAAGGGAAACTGACTTTTTCAGGCACATGAACTACTACTCATCTGTCCAGTATCCAGGGGAAACATTGATAATCAATCACAGCACTCTCTCACTGAGCCATAGAGTAGAATGCTGCCTTAGATTTCTTTAAAATTAAATTTATCTTTAAAAATTACAAAAGTAATTTGTGTTCATGTGGAACTAGTGAAATAGCACAAAGTTATATGAAAAGAGTATAACTAATTCCTCCCTCTCCCTAAGGTAACCAATGTGAATGGCACAGGGTGTATCATTCTACACATTTCTCTATATATATAGGTGCATAGGCATTCATATATAATATATATAAGGAGTTTATATACAGCTTTTTTTTTTTCACTTTACAAAAATGACTGAACACATTACTATGTACTTATGGACTAATTGTAACACTCTACGTTGTAGTTAAAGATCAAACACTACACATAGTTAGAAGCACATTGTTTGTATTCAGCTGTCAGAACCAAGCACATTTTTAATTACTACATAATATCCCCTTGTATGAGGTATTCTCCAATTTATTAATCGTTCTCCACTGATGGATATTCCTATTGCTTCATTTTTTTAGGATCCTTCTCACCACAGTATTCCAGGCAGCCACTACCAATTGATTGGAGTTAGCCTGTGAGGAAAAACCCACTTGTCATGTCTGACCAGTCTAGCTCCTTATCTCACACCTCCTAGAGAAGGGAAACAGACTAGCTCAAAGATTAAAGTGACACAGTGGCTGGGGCAAGACTAGAACTGAATTTTCTTGACTTTCAACATTTCTCTTGTCTCAGGTTGCCTCTCACTTAGAGCCATCTACCCTGATTCTCCTCTGAAGTAAATAAACAACTCTAATTCTTCTGTGCGCTACCCCTTCAGGTATTTCAAGTCAGTTATGCCATTCCTCCTGAGTCTTCTCTTCAGGGGAAATTTCCCCAGTGCCTTCAAATTTTTCTCTTAGGGCAAGGTTTCCAAATCACTTTACCATCCTTTTGATCATTCCTTCTGTCGTCTTTGCCCCAAGGGCTGTAGAAGTCCCAAGTGTGGCTTCCATGCTCACCTTCATTCATCCATTCATTCATTAAGTATGTGTTGAACACCTTCTAAGTGCTAGTCACTATTCTGGGCCCTGGGCAGCTGTGTAGCTTGCAATTGTTGGGAAGAGAGAAACAACAAACAAATAAGATATCTGAGGGTGCCAAGCTATGTAGAATAAATTCAGTAGAGTGACAGAAATTTCTTAGATTTGGATGATCAGGGAAGATCTCTCTGAGGAAGTGACACTGAGCTGAGACCTGAGTGACAAATAAAAGCAAGCCATAGATAGGTTGGGGGAAGCTGTGCATAAGTCCAAGTGAACAAGAACTCGGTACACAGTAAGGTTGGAGCGGCCACCAGAGTCTTACAGGGAGCCCTCTACGCATTTTATTTAAATGCAGTGAAAAGTCATTGGAGGATTTTAAGCCAGGGAGGCAATATTTGATTTGTCATTGGGTTGTTTGGTTTTTTTTTTTTTTTTTAATGTATTTATTTTTATTTTTGGCTGTGCTGGATATACGTTGCTGCTCAGGCTCTTCTCTAGTTGCAGGGAGCAAGGACTACTCTCTAGTTGCAGTGCTTGGGCTTCTCATTGCAGTGGCTTCTCTTGCAGAGTGCAAGCTTTAGGGCCCGAGGGCTTCAGTAGTTTTGGCACGTAGGCTCGGTAGTTGCAGCTCATGGGCTCTAGAGCACAAACTCAGTAGTTATGGCATCCAGGCTTAGTTGCTCTGTGGTATATGGGATTTTCCTGGACCAGGGATCAAACCTGTGTCACCTGCATTGACAGGCAGATTCTTTACCACTGAGCCACTGGGGAAGCTCCTGATAGGTCGTTTAGAAAGATTTCTGGGAGGGTTGTTTAATTGGGAATAAGGTTTCATTTCCCCCCACATTTTCTCTTGCTTCTTGTATCCAAAAGGATCGACAGCCAGGCCAGTTTGCTCTGTTCAGGTGGCCCATGAGGGTCTGTGGGGTGAGGCACTGCCGTTGCCAGGTGCGCCTCCCAGTTGTCCTCAGCAGGAGCTTGGAATTCAGGGAGACAGCAGTAGCTCCCTAAGACCTAGCCCAGCAGGTTCAATGAATCTTTGTATGGAGTTCTCAGTCCTCTTGGCAGCCAGAGGGAGATGGAGCCAAGGGCACGGGTTTCAGGAGAGACAGGGGAAATGTGAGTGGAGACCTGGATCAGGAGCCACTTAAAGAAAGGCTTCAGAGTAGTGTCCAGAAACCAATCAACTGAAGAATAGATCTGTTGTCTGCCCAGTTGACACAGCTTCTGTGTGGTTCCTGCCTAAGGAATTTGGACGCTTCCTTGCTTTGGAGTTTTTAACATTTGATGTATCCCCTTCTCAGGTTAGTATCCTCTTGGCTTTTAGGAAAATGGATGACAAGCTCGCATCTCTGAGAGCCAAGGGGCATCCCACTCCAGAGGACTTGAGTCAGGAGTATCCTTAAGGGAATGAGGAAGAACGCTGGGAGAGATTCACCTCAGAGCAAGGGTAGATGGGGTCTTAGAGATCAGAGTGGGAGAGCTTGGTTGGAGGGGATGAGATCCCCTCCGCCCCACCAGCATGTTAGAGATCTTTGAAAAGACCTCCTACCGTTAGGCACCCAGTTGCTGATCAGATGGCTGTCCATGTACCTGAGATCTCCACTGGGGTCACCACTCACCCATATCCCAGCTTTGTGCATCTTAATTTGAAATAATACACAGACTCTGTAGGATCCTTTTAGCAGGCAAGCAGTGACTCGGCCCAGCCCCCTAGAGGAGGTGACCAGAGATCAGCAAGGTCAGGACATGTGCTCAGCATCACATGTCTGCTTAGTCATGTCACCTGGGGCCAGGTCTCCATTAACTCACATCTTTTGCCATAGTGTGCATTGTCTCCTGTTTCCATCTAGAAAATCTTACCAACTTACTCTCTGCTTTAAATCCACTTCCTTTGGCCCTGTGACAGCCAAAAGTGAGGGGCAGCATCTTCTCCTTTGTCTGAGTCTCTGAGTCCCAATCAAGACTTTTCTCTGGCTCTGAAGGTTGGAGGGAGAGTTGGCTTAGTATCTGGTGTTGGCTTTGTCTTTATCCCAGGAGCTCAGCAGAGTTGAGCTAAAGGGGAAGACAGGCCTCCTTAACCTCTGAACCCACACTCACCAGACCAGTTCCAGTCCCTTCTCTCTGACCCGCTTTCTTCCTTTTCCAGGAGCCTGGAGAGGCGTGGCTGGACCAACACCTCCCCTGATGTGAGCAGGTGTCCTCTTCCCCTCATCACCCATTGCCACTACGCCAGGGAACGTCCTCAAGCCCTGGCCCTCAGGGGAGAGGAAACAGGAGCCCAGAGCCGAGACCATGTGACGGCGCTGGCCCTCGCCACCGCCGTCCCCCCACCCTGGCCCCAGGCCTGGCACCATGATGTTCCGAGACCAGGTGGGCATCCTTGCTGGCTGGTTCAAGGGCTGGAATGAGTGTGAACAGACAGTGGCCCTGCTGTCACTTCTGAAGCGAGTCACGCGCACCCAGGCTCGCTTCCTGCAGCTCTGCCTGGAGCACTCACTGGCAGACTGCAATGACATTCACCTGCTGGAGTCGGAGGCCAACAGTGCTGGTGAGTCTCCACCCCCAGAGATGGGCGCAAGGTGGGAGGGAGACCTGGGATGGAAACATATCAGGTGGCTGAGGAGGCCTACCCAGCAAAGGTGCTAAGAAATGTGGTTCTAGGCTTGTTAGTTGGTGAGGAGTCCCTGACCTCTAAAGTCATCATCATGTCTCTTCTGGGGCTTTACTGTCAGAAATCCTCAGACATGGAATGGGACACTCCTGGGGGAGTGCAGTGCAGATTAGAAACTACCCACAGCAGAGGAGGGATTACATAGGGCAGCTGACAAGAACAGAATGAAGCCATTACCTATGAAAGGGGGATGGAAGGTGAGCATTTGTTCATTTCTCAAGCTCCAGGACATCAGAGCTAGGAGGGAATTTTAGAACTCTTCCAAAAGTTACAAGTCATATTATTCTTTATCCCCCTCGAAGGTAGGTTGCACCTAAGGCATAAACAGTTTCAAGAGAGTTTTGAATTTACATGTAGTCCAAATTAGTTTCCTGAACACTCAGTAAAGTAAAGAAGTACTCTTTGTCTCATGAGGGTGACACTGGTGTGGGTGAAGCAAGGCTTCTCTAGAACCTCTCCCTCAGACCTGAATTGTAGATAGAAGTCAGTCCAGAGAACTATCTCACAGGGCACTGCTGAAGCCATTCAGGCCTTCTGGGGCTTCCCAAGTCTGGATGGAGAGGTGTTGACCTTGGTGACAGGTGGGAGAGATGGAAACCAAAGTGAAGTGAAAGTCGCTCAGTCATGTCCAACTCTTTGCGACCCCATGGACTATACAGACCATGGAACTCTCCAGGCCAGAATACTGGAATGGGTTGCCTTTCCCTTCTCCAGGGGATCTTCCCAACCCAGGGATTGAACCCAGGTTTCCCTCATTGCAGGCGGATTCTTTACCAGCTGAGCCACAAGGGAAGCCCATGGAAACCAAAGAGAGGGAGTATATGCACCTGAAAGCTAGCTGGATGGGGGTGGTACCCAGGGACCCATGTAGAGTGTGCCCTAATGTTTCCACCTTCTTCCTCATGATAGCAGTTCACACTGAGTCCCTACAACAAGCCAAGTACTAACTTTACTTATATAGTAACTTTGAAAAGTGTTCTTCATGACTCTAGAATCAGACTGTCTAGGTTTAAATCCCAGTTCTGTCACTTGCTATATAATCAAGTAACTTCACCTTTCTAAGCCCTGGTTTCCTCACCTTAAAATCAAGATGAAAACTGTGCTTATCTTATAGGTTAGTTATGGGCCCTGAGAACAATGTCTGGCATGTAGTAAACACTCAATAATGTTAATTGTTGTTTTTATTGTCAGTAATTCGTTTCGCCCATATAACAACCCGTTGAGATAGGTAATGTTGCTTTCCCCGTTTTATAGGTGAGAAAAATCATCATGGGATGCTAGGATTGGGATTTGGGGACCCCCAGAACTGCTTCCACCTCTTCTGAGGCCTACCCACCTTAGCAGTCACGTTTTTTTTTTTTTGACAAATCACAGAAGTGCCATGGTTTTAGGGGAAGTCAGTTCCTCAGGCCAGGAGTCACCAGCTTATGTTCCTGTCTCAGACAGTGAGCAGCAGGAACCCAGCTTGGCTGCAGCCAGCTCACACCTCAGCTGTTTCACAGTTCTCCCATCCTCCCCACCAAGGAGGGTTCTTCTCTGTTCTAGCACCAGGGCAGGGGACCTGTGGTTGTGGTATGGCTGTACCCCCAGCATAGGAGCTCCTTTGGGGCAGACCAGTGTCTTAAGCAGCTTGGTCATGCATCCCCACCATCCCATTCTGAGCAGAGAGTTGGATGAGCCCTGGGTGCCAATCCTGGCCATCTATCAGAATCGCTGGTTGCTTACTGCCGTTTATTTACTAGAGCATTTTTAGTTTTCCTTTTGTTTTCAAAATTTGCAGTAAAATCAAACCATATGAAAGATGAAAAGTGAGGTCTTCTAGACTTCCACATTCCCAATTTGTGTATGTTTTATAAGAGATTCTGTGCACATTAAAGCACATTCTGCACTTGAGTACATTCAAGTTCTCCCTCCAGCTTTTTCTTTATTTTGATGGTTTTAGCACATAGAGCATCACACATATTAATTTGTTTTTTTTTCCACTTAAAAATGGAACTTTAGGATCATTCCTTATTCAACACATACACCTCATTGTTGTTAATGGCTGCTTGATAGTAAGAATAGTAAAGTAACAGAGAGCCTGACCTCTGTATCAAGCAGTGCTTTACTTATATTATTCATAATCCTCACAACAGCTCTGTAAGGAAGATCTTATAACTCCCCCATTTACAAATGAGACAGGTCTGTGACTTGCCTTGATTGTACAACTGGTCAGAGGTGGAGCTGGAGTTTGACTCTAAAGGTCTTGCTCTTAAAAGGAGTACTATATTGAGTACCCTTTAAGCATCTCTAGGATAAATTCCTTGAATTCTGTGGGACTGCTAGTTTGAAGTTATATACATTTAAAATATCTGTTGTTGCCACATTGCCGTTGAAAGACATGACATACCTTATACCAAGAACCTGAGACCCATCTCAGACAGTTGGCCTTAAGATGTTGTGGTTAATGCCTGTCCTTGAGAACTGCCTTGCAATGACTTGACTGGTGAATGAATATATGAATCAAGGTCTTTATCCCCAGCCCCATGTCAGGTGGTAAGAATAAAACAAGTTGGTACTTAGATGGATGGAGAGTTAGGGAAAACTTAGAGTGAGGGAAGAGAGGGCAGGCCATGGTGTGTTCTGGAGTCAGCAGGAAGCCTGCCAGGATTAGAGCAAAAACATGACTGGAAAGAGAGGTGATCATAGAGATCAGTCCTTTGGACCCTGAATGCCTCGTCCTAATAGGCATGGGGGCTCCAAGCCTGTGTTTCCTCTCTCACTCCCAACCTCACTGGTGAAGGAAGGAGCTATGCGCTGGACTTGGAAACCTGCCTTGTAGGAGGAGCTCTGCATTCTCTTGTCCATTATGGCTTTCCCATCCTGTTGTGTTTCCCAAATTTACGTCATCATCAGAATCACCTGATGGGGGAGAATGTGACCTAAAATCAGATTCCTGGGCCCCTGTCCCAGACCCACTGAATCAGAATCCTTAGAGGATAGGCCTGTTAATGGGCACCCTGGTTCTTCTGCTGACTAGGCACTTTGAGAGATGATTCTGTACTGATGATTCATTTGTCATGGGACATGAGAACAGGAATCAGGACACCCAAGAGTTCTAGATCAAGCTCTGCCACTAACACCTCTTGTGACCTGGGCCAGCCCCATCCCTCTTGGGCCTGAGGATTCTCATCTAGACAAGGAAGGGATTGTTCTAGATACTCTCCTAGTGCAGCAGTAGTTCCTAGTATTTTATGGAATGGGCACCTCAGAGAACCTGTCCCTCCTTCCCACCAAGACGCACACTTACCCTGCAAACCAAATCTTTGAGTTCAGTTGGTCTACCTTTTCTTGGATAAGGATTACCTATTATAGGGTCTGATGCTCTTTGTCAATCCCTTTGGGCCAGGAGAGCAGAACAGTGAGGCAGATTCTCTGCCTTTTTCTGGGGGTTTGTACTTCATGTCTCACCCACCCAACCCTGCTACTTCTTTCAGTTCTCCCAGGGAGAGCCTGGGTTCAAGTTTGGGTCTGGGTCAGAGCTGCTTACCCTCCCATAGCCTCCTCAGAATGGGCCAGAGAGTACAGAGAGCTGAATTTTGGTAAGTGGGTCCCCATGGTGGCTTCATGTCAGAATCACTTTATAAAAAGAACCTGAGGCCTAGGTCCTATCTCCAGAGATTTTGCTGTTTTTTAAGCTTGCTGTTTGGCACTTAGGTACATTCAGTGGAGAACTGCTGTTCTTGCTGACAGTGACTCTGGGTGGGCCCATTAAGGTGGTGAGGGTACTGTCACATGACCTACTGGAAGTGGAGAGTTGGGAGGCATGGAAGAGGCACTGGGCTGGGCTGTCCCTTCCTCTCAAGCAGCTAGAAGGGTAGAAGGAAGTCCCCCAGCCCACGCAGCCAGTGTTGGTTTCATGCGAGCAGAGTCTGAGATAAAACCTGGAAACAGAAAAGCAACACCCCAGGGGTCTCTGGAACCAGGGAGGGAGAAGCCCCAGGTTTCCCGTTGTCATTATCCCTGTTCCTTGTCTCAGTGCTGTCTGCCCTGCCTACTTGCAGCTACAACAGTAATCCTATCACCCGCGCCCCACCCCCGCCTTCCCATGATGACTTGGAGCCCAAGGGTGGGGCCCGGGAAGCTGAAGTCTCCTTCTCTCCCTGGTCCTCTGGCTTCCTGGGCCACATTTCCTGCGTTTCTTCTCTCCTCCTGTTCTCTGAGTCAGAGTCCCTGTATCCAGCAGGTTTAAGCCCTTCCCTCCTTGGCTCATTGAATCTGGGTGGGGAAACTGAGGTCAAGAGGGGGCTGTGGCTGAGTGAGTCACCCAAGCTCAACTCTGATACCTCCACCCTCCCCTTTCAAGCTCTACTAACACAGTTCATCAAACAAAAATGTGAGCCCCTTTGCCCTCCCCTACGTTTGTGTGAGATGGGGTGAAGCATAGAAGAGCATGTTGAAGCCAAAACCCAGCCCCTCTGACTAGTGCCACAGGCTGCCGCGATTGTTGCAACAGCCCAGCATGTAAAAATGAGTTTCTTCTTATGGCAGTCTCCAAGATATATTTGGCTCCTGTGATTTGCAGCACCCAGGGTCATGACCTACTTAGCTCTGGTCACCTGGCCAAGGAGAGCACTTTTACACAGTCTCCCTCATCCTCTCTGGAGTCCAGGTTTGCAGCTTGGTGAGCTGCAGTCATTGACGTCATGGCATTCCCCAGTCCCCTCCCCCATCCGCCCACCTCCAGAATTTCATCACTGCATATTGTGCCTCTAGCTCAGAGGAACCAGAAACGTGTCTGTTTTTGGTAAATAACTGCATGAAATTCCCCACCCTTGTCGGGAATCTTAAGGGGGAGACCCAGATGTGCTCTCCTATGTGAATTGCTCCCTCTAGCCCCAAAATAGCTTGACTCTAGATCTCAACCAGCAGCCAACAACAATAATAGTTGAAGTGCATGGAGCAGTTAACACAGATCAGATGCTTTGCACGATTATCTCATTGAATCTTTAAAACAACCCTGTGTTTTAAAGGCTTTAAATACCCTCATTATACAGAAGAGGAAACCAAGGCTCAGAGAGGTTAAAGGACTGGCCCACAGTTATACTGACTTGTGTCTTAGAGGCAAAGCTAGATTTTGAATCCAGGCAGTTTTGCCTCTTGAACTTATACTCTTTACACCATATAATCTGCTAGGACATGAGACAGAGTGACCTGAGGACAGAGTGATCCTAGACAGGGTATATTATACACACACAGACAATACTGCCTTCCAGGGGACCGTCTGGGTTCAGCTGTACCAGTATTCATTGGGACTCTGCTGTGCCTCAGCTCTGGGCCAGACTCTTCTGATCTGGGCAGGAACCTAGAAGTTTCATCCCCACCCATCATTTTCAGCCCCCACTGGGCTCACCCCAAGGGCCCTGAGGCTGCCCAGAGTCCTTGGACCAGCTCCAGTGTTCACTGATGCTTTCCAGTCTTGAGAGGCCCACCCTTTTCAGCACATTGCCGCACAGATACGTGAACACACATTTCCCTAGGGTCAGCCTCCATTCATCTAAAACCACTTTCCCCTTTCACTGCAGTAGAACAAGGTCCTTCATTGAGCCCAACCCGTGGGGCTCTTCTGTCATGTCCCTTGGCAGTACCAGAGGAGAAACTGTGTTCCTTAGCTCTGGAGTCCTGGCAGTACTCTGGGGGTGGGGGAGGGACTAGACAAGGCTTTTCTCTGTCCCAGATGCCTCCAGCTACCCTGTAAGGACTAAACAACAGCAACTGAGAGCATCAGGGTAGGGCTAAAGGGGTAGGCCAACTGCGCTGGAGGAGAAGGGAGAAAATCACCTATCACTGAGTCACATACTGAATGTTTACTATGGGCACACTCTGTCAGGTGCTTTATGTGGATAGTCTTCCCTAAATCCTCTTAGCAGCCCTGTGACCCCTCTTTTACAGAGGAGGAAGCACGTTGTCCCAGCATCTGTACCACACAGCTGGGGTGCAAGCCCTTGACTTTCTGTCCCTCATCTTCAGTCACTGTATTTCTTCTTCCTTCTCATCAGGAACTGAAAACTTGGGGACTTAGTCAAGGAGATAGAGTGCCAGGGAGTTCCTTTCCCTGTGATCCAGTGGCATATGGAGGTGGGAGAACTCAAACAGTGAAGGCTCCCTGAAGTCAGGAAGACTTGTCCCACCTTGAAAAGATCTTTCGATATGGAGATGACCTAAGAGAACGCTTCATGGTCATGGGGAGCTAGTTCAGGAGATTAAAGACGGAGGGGATGAGGTTTCCTGGCCTCGTGTGCCAGGTCCTGAAAGGGATCTGGAAAGCCAGGAACAAGGGGAAGAAGAAGATAATGGTATTGGAGAGATACAGTGGAGGGTTATGGGATTATGCTTAGTACTGTTATTGTGTAGTTAGTTCTGTTTTGGCCAGTACTGTGGATAAGCATGAACTGATGACTCTGAATAAATGGATGAACCCTTGAGCACTTTAACAGCTTAGGGTAGAAAGGCCAGGCAAGAAAAGGTGCACTGATATGGCCAGGAGTTTGGACTTATATGTGTTTTGTTTTCTTAGAGCTACAAGTGTAAGAATTAAAAGTTTATATGAATTCCCAAGCCACAGATTCCCAGACACATCATTAAGAGAAATAAATGTGTATAAAAAAGGTATTTCTCAGGTTTTCATGCCATGTTCCCAGTGGCCAGGTGTCCAGCCTATAGTGTGGGCAGAGGTGACCAGAAGTGCTTAGAGTATTAAGCCTTAAGGATATTGATATGAGACACCATTGGAGGCAGAGGGACCCAGATCAGGGCTCACTTGAAATCCAGATGCCTGAAATTCTGAGCCTCTTCTGTATATGTCCATTCCTAGCCTCTCTGTTTCCTGGTCTGGGAGTTAGCTTATGCTTTGAGAATCTTTGTGGGTATTTGAAAAGAAGAAGCTTGTGTAAGGTATAACCACGATGGTGTTGGGAATGACAGCTGATGTTTACTGAGGACTTACTTCACGTCCTGCTTTGTGCTGTGGTCTAAATTCATGGCAACCATGCCAGGTAGGAATGATTCTAAGTCTCTGTTTAAGCTAGAGAAAGGGCTCTCTGCAATGATCATGTTTATGTCAGTAAGTAGGAGAGGAGGGACATGGGCCACATTACTGCCTGTTCTTTTTCATCACTCTCCCCTCTGGGGTCCTAGCTCCATTCAGCTCCTTTGTGCCTTTCTGAGACCTTACCATTAGCCCAATAACTCACCTCTCAGAACTCCCTTGTTTATTGTTGGAAGATCGTCACTGTGGGTGCAGGTATGAGCTCAGTTGCCCAAGAGTGAGAATAGAGTTGATCCTGATCATTGTCTTTTTTTTCAAGTGTTGGTATTCTTTGTCCTTTTTCCTTTCCCCGTCAGCATTACCTGCCATCCTCCACTCCATTAAGCTAGTCGTGGAAGTGATAACAAGGTTTTCAAGGAGGGACAGTCAGTCCTATAACAGTTCCTTCCCAAGGCCTCCTTTGTGGGACTAGCTTGGGGCCTTATTCTCTGGGAGCTCACTTCTGAGAACAAGGAAGCCTCACTCATCTTCACAGTACAGATAGGCCCTCAGACTATGGGTTGGTATAGAAAGGAGACATCACCAGATCCCCAAGGCGTGGAGTAGCCAGGGAAGACGTCCTGAAGAAGGACAGGTGTTTAGGCAATCCATAAAAGACTCATAATTTGGATAGGAGGAAGAAGACTGTTGCAGACTAAAACCTTGATTCTCAGCCTGAGTGTAGAAGTTTGGATAAATATGGCATTTAGAGAGCTCCAGGGAAGATGGGGTATCCTAAACCAAGTCTTTATCTGGAAGAATGCCCTAGAAATGAAGGTGATGTTGGGCTAGGAGCTCTTGAACTTGAGTCTATTGGTGCTGGTTGCCATTATAAGCTTCAGGTCAGGAACATGATATCCTGGTGTGCTTTAGGAAGATAAATCCATCTGGTATATGGAATGAACTGGAAGGGTAGAATCTAGAGGCTGATTGCAGTTTAAAAAGCAGCCATCAGCATTTATTAGATATGTTCTATATGCCAGGCCACATTCCATTTTTTATTAACTCATTGAATCTCAGAGCAACATTGTGAATTGGGTACTAAATTTTTCAGGTGAGGAAATCAGTGCTCTGTGAAGTTCAAGTGACTTTTCTAAGATCAAGCTAGTAAGTTGGGGGAGTCCAGACCATCTGATTCCCAAGCCCAAGCTTTTTTTTTTTTGGCTGCACTACACAGCATGTGCCTGGAGAATCTCAGGGATGGGGGAGCCTGGTGGGCTGCCATCTATGGGGTCACACACAGTCAGACTCGACTGAAGTGACTTAGCAGCAGCAACAGTACACAGCATGTGAGATTTTAGTTCCCCGACCAGGGACTGAACCCTGCCCTCTGCACTGGACTGCCAGGGAAGTCCTGAGCTCAAGCTTTTAACCAATATATTATATTCTGTTGTCCTCCAAGTCCGGATAAAGGCTGTTTTGACAGGGGAAAGAGGGTAGAGGCCATGAAGGTAAGGAGTAGGGATACAACAAGAAGAGCAGGCCTGGGGACAGCAGGAGGGACTCAGGTTCTGGAGTGGCATGTTTGGCTGATTAGGAGCCATGGCAGGTTTCTGAGAGTAGGAATAATGAAACCAGAAAAAAGAAAATTACCGTGGAAGCAGGCAGAGTATGTTAGATATCACCTGTATGAGGGACAAGGTTGGAGTCATGGAAGGAGAAGGGAAGTGAGACTGGAGCTGAGGGAGTGGATTGTAGACGCCTCTCCTGGCTTTATGGGGGCCCCGCCCCGGCTGCCCTGACGTTCCCTCTTGTCCCCTCTGCAGCCGTCGTCAGCCAGTGGCAGCAGGAGTCCAAAGAGAAGGCGGTGTCCCTCCTGCTGTCCCACCTACCCCTGCTTCAGCCGGGCAACACGGAGGCCAAGTCGGAGTACATGAGGCTGCTGCAGAAAGTGCTGGCCTACTCGATCGAGAGCAATGCCTTCATCGAGGAGAGCCGCCAGCTGCTTTCCTATGCCCTCATCCACCCGGCCACCACACTGGAGGACCGCAATGCACTGGCCCTCTGGCTCAGCCACTTGGAAGAGCGGCTAGCTAGCGGCTTTCGCACCCGACCTGAGCCCACCTACCACTCTCGCCAGGGCTCGGATGAGTGGGGTGGCCCTGCAGAGCTGGGCCCTGGGGATGCAGGGCCAGCCTGGCAGGACAAGCCACCCCGGGAAAATGGACATGTGCCCTTCCACCCACCCAGCTCAGTGCCGCCAGCCATCAACAGTATTGGGAGCAACGCAAATGCAGGTGAGGAGGTGGGAGTTCCTGGGAAGCCATGCCTACTTGAAAAGGGTCAGACTGGGCTCTCTCTTCACTCACTGTGTCCCTGGGCAGGGCACATAACCAACCTCTCTGGGCCTGTGAGTCAGTGTAGAGGTTGTGAACTGGCATTCCCAGAGCCATTTCTGACACGCCAACATGCTTTATTGAGCCCAAACTCAACAAAACTTTGGTTTTATTTTGTTACATTTTAAAATAAATCAGCAATGTAAGGAATTTTCCCCTAAAAATCCAGATATCAGCTTTCCTTAAAAAATCAAATGATCAGGTAAATCAAGGCCTGTGGTCTGGTGGCAGTCATAAGATGGAGTTAAATATTGGTTACCACCTTTAGACCTACACGTGTCCCAGTAGGCCTCTGCCGCAACCATCCAACTTCAGGCACGTGTGATAACTGCCTGACCTCTGAAAGCATTGAGTTCGTGACCATAATTTGAAGTTCTTTCTAGCTCAGACATTCTGAATTTTTGTATCTGGCTCCAGCTTACCAGACTTATTTCTGAGAAGTGTATGTTTGTAAGCCTGTTCATATAAGATGTAACTCATACTGCAAAGCATTAGTAATAGTAGATGACATTGTTTAGCATTGACTGTGCTAGGTGCTCTATTTTTAAAAGCATTTTGCAGGCATGGTCTCCTTTAATCTTCATCACAACAGTATCATTAGCCCCATTCTGCAGATGAAGGCACTGAGACGCAAAGAGATGAAGTCTTGTATTCAAGGCCACAAAGCAGGTAGTGAAACTGGCCAGGGTTTAGACCGGGCAGCCTGATACCAGTGCTTGCCTCTGATGCTATGCTATCCTCCAACTAAGTGGTCTCAAAATGACTCTCCTAGTTAGTACCTCCAGAGGCTGGGGTGAGCAGGGGGCTGGTATTCCAGTCAGATTTTTGTTTTATGTTTTTTTAATTTTTATTAGAGTATAGTTGCTTTCTGGTTTTTAAAGTGTTAGTTGAAATGAATAGGATAAAAGAGACTGACATTTCCAAGGATTGATGAAGTGATAGTCACGTGACCTGACTCAGGGCAAGAAGTTGCCAAGATTTAACTTCAAAATGCCAGCTGCCTTTTGCAAGCCCTGGTTAAAGCAGGCCAGGTGAGGGCGACAATAAAAACGTTGCCTGTGCCAGGGGCAGAGTGAACCTTGGGTCTTTGGTACCGAGCTGTATGGCGCCTAGTACATATCAGTTACCCCGAGCCACTTTCTTCCCCAGTTGAATATGGATATCCTAGTCACCTGCTTCCCTCCCAAGTGTTGGCAAGAATCAGGAAAGATAGAGGGATAGAGGGGCATTTCCAGGCGCTCTAGCAACAACCCAAGGTGTCTTGGACCTTTTTTTCCAGTCTCAGAACATGACAGTTTCTGTGTCCAACTTGGGAGGGTATATTGATAATTCTAGCTAAAATATATTCAACGTTTAGTCTTTGCCAGGAGCAGTTCTGAGAACTTTATACTTAAAAATTCATTGGCTGAGTCACAGAAAAATCACTTGTCCAAGGTGGTGTAGCCAGAATTTAAATCCCAGCAGTCTGGCTATACAGCTCATATTCTTTATTACTGTGCTACACCACCCCCACCTAAAAGTGACCCTCCCAGAGATGCTCATCGAGGGGAGGGATCATCCATGCAGGGTGCCCATACTTGCAGCAACTTTAAAAGACCAGGCTGGAACAATGTTGGATAGGGGATTTGAACCAGAAGAGAAATTGGACATTTCAAGTACAGGGCATAGCATGGATTGAAGGTATAGGGATGTCAAATTGGAGGGAATGGTATGTAGACAGGTCTGGCAAGGATGGAGAGGTGCAGGGATTTAAATGAGTAATAGCCGTAGCAAATACTCATGTTTACCATGGGCCTGCCCCTGTACCAAAAACTTCGCAAGAAAGTGGAAACAACGGAGGAAATGAAGTGACTTGCCCAGGATCGTGAAGTTAATAGGTGGCTGAGCCAGAATTTGAACTCAGGTCTGTCTTGACTCTCAGATCTCAGTATGTTCAGTTCAGTCACTCAGTCATGCCCGACTCTTTGCGACCCCATGGACTGCAACCCACCAGGCTTCTCTGTCCATGAGATTTTCCAGGCAAGGATACTGGAGTGGGTTGCCATTTCCTTCTCCAGAGGATCTTCCCAACCCAGGGATCGAACCCGGGTTTCCTGCACTGCAGGCAGATTCTTTACCAACTGAGCTACAAGGATTAGGGTCACATTTGGGGGCAAGGGCAGGAGGGCTTGAAGGATAAGATGAAGCTTTTCAATTTAAGGCAATTGCAGGAAACAGGAAGTCATTAAAATATTTTTGAGTGGGGAGTGAGGATTGGCCTGTAAGGGCAGGCAGGGTGGGTTTGGGGTTCTGCCAAGGACAGACCAGGGTTTCTTGGAGAGTGCAAGGCCCTGGATATCTGGCCAGCATTCCTGTTTTTATAGTTCTCATGCTGTGGCCAGCCTCCACCCTAGTGCGGGGCCAAGCAGGGCTTCTCAGGAACTACACAATCGTTCCAATCAGGATAATTTCCTGTCCTCTCAGCCTCGCCTGCCCCCTTCTTGGCTGAGAGGGGACAAAGGAGGAAGCCAGGGGCACCAGGACAAGCCAAAAAAAAAAAGCCCTGCGTTAAGGGTTCTCCAGCCCCCCATGCCCAGAGGGTGACATCTATTACCAGTCCAGAGGCTTTGGAGGAGCCCCATGCAGAGGATCCCAGAGGTCACAGATAATGGGTGGAGGGTAGCCTTCATCGGTGGGATCAGTGCACTGCCCCCTCCCTGAAGTGACTTCCTGGTTAGGAGCGTAGATAACTGTCACAGGTGAGGGAAGGTGCTTTGGGGGCCTGTGCCAGGCTGGGTGTCCTGAATCTGGATTATCAGTGAGGCACTCACAGGAAACCCAGCCGTTCCATCAGAAATGAGGCTAGGGTTCTTCTGTCTCTGCCTCCTAACTCTTTATGGGAACTGGGGTGAGGGACTTCTGTTCCCTAGACCTTGATGGTCTCTCTTTCCCAGCATGAGGCTTTTGGCTTTGTTTTCTTATCCTTTTTGACTTGGGGTACTTCTAGATTTCCTGTGTCAAGTTCAGAGGCCCCCTTAGCACTCTTAGGATAATGGGTGCCCTCCTTTTGGAGTCATTGAATTTTCAGTTATTCCTGTGTCTTGGCCTGTCTTGGGGATGCAGAAATGGTTGGGCAAGCTTGCCGCCATCCTACACAAGCCCAGATTCCAGTGGGAGGCAGCCTAGGGAAGGGACAGGAGGGCTGGACTTGAGATAGCAACACAGGGGCTCAGGGCACACAGAGGAGACAGTTGCAGAAGAGGGGACATTTGAGCCAGGAATGAAGGCCAAAGTGGCTGGCAGTTAAGGGTAGGTGACTGGTGAGCTACGGGAAGGGAGGAGCATGCATAAAGGTCTGGAAGCTCGTGGGCACCTGCCTTGTCCTTAGAATGGTTAAAAATCAAATCGGATCCCTTTTCCTATCCCAGGAATGGGATGGATGGAGGATATGAAACATCCGGTGAATGAGGGCCTGGATTCACCCTTGTTTGGGCTCAGAACAAGAAAACATCCTTTGGGAGGTGTTGAAGCCCAATAATAGATGTTGAGGAAGCAGTTTATGTACCTCATTCACTTATTTTACACATAATTGTGCAGAACCTCCTCTAGTAGAAACCCCCCTGTAATTACTGAGTTTAATTAATAATGTTTAAGACAGGATGGGGCCCTGTTGTCACAGGTCTTGAAGCAGGGGGTACAGTTATAAACAAGTGAACAGATAATTAGATAAGGTCATTTAAAGTTGTGATCAGTGCTGTAAGAAAGACAGGACATAGTAATATGATAGGAGGTTGGTGAGGAGGAGCTACTTCTGACTGAGGGTTTAGGGAGAGCCTCCGAAGAAGTGATGCTTTTTTGAGAGGAGACCTGGAGGAGCCAGCTGCCAAGATTAGGAGAACAAGGAGGAGGAGCAAGCTCAGAAGTCCTGAAGCTGGAACAAGCTCCACTGTTCCAGGAACAAATTGGGAGTAGGGGTGTGGTAAAGGCTAGAAAAGCTTGAACCAGAGGGATGAGTTATGAGAGATGAGACCTCAGAGATGAGCAGGGGCAAGGTCCTGCAAGGCCTTATAGGTATTGGGAGGAGGGTTTGAATTTTATTCTTTTTGTAAAGGGAAGCTACAGGTAGGATTTAGTCAGGGACTAAGTGGGTCAGATTTGCATTTAAAGGAAGATCAGTGTGGCTGTTGTGAGTTGAATAGACTGTAGCGGGTGAAGATGAAGGCAAGAAATTTTGTGAGGAGGCTGTGATGGCAATTCCAGCTAAGGACTCCAGTGACTTAGCCCAGGGTGCTAACAGAGAAAGTAGAGCAGTTCAGAAAAGTGGCTGACAGCTTGCCGATGGGTTGGGTAGGTAGAGGAATGAGGGAACTAGCAGTAGCTGGTAGGTAGTTCCCCTCAGACCCCAGGGTCCTTTCCCCTTGTTGGGTTCCGAGGCTGAGCTGCCATGCATGGCACCGACCAGGGGAACATGGTCTCCTGTGGTCAGATTCCCAGTCCTGACCTCTTGTCTCTCTCCCACTCTGGCCAGGTCTCCCCTGCCAAATCCACCCCAGCCCGCTGAAGCGCTCCATGTCGCTCATCCCCACGAGCCCCCAGGCCCCTGGTGAGTGGCCGAGTCCAGAGGAGCTTGGGGCCCGGGCTGTTTTCACCACGCCCGACCACGCACCCCTCTCACCCCAGAGCAGCGTGGCCTCCTCTGGCAGTGAGCAGACGGAGGAGCAGGGCTCCAGCCGGAACACTTTCCAGGAGGACGGCAGTGGCATGAAAGGTACGGTTGGGGAGACTAGCTCTAGGACCTCCTCAAGAGGCTTGTGCAGAGCTTAAAAGGACAGAAGAGAGCTTGGAGCTGCCACCCCTCCCCACCCAATTCTTCCTCTCCCACGCCCGCCACCCCCCGAGAAGGGGATACAAGTCTGAGGAAAGTGGACAGTCCCTGATCTAAGGGCTCAAGACTGAGCAGAGAGACCCCCACAAGTCCCAGCCTGATTAGGGAAAAGCCCCTGCACTCAGGCAGCCCAGTCTGACTAAGAAAGCTACGACCTAGAGGTGACTGATGGAACAGAGGTTCCAGGGACATCAGAGGTTATCCTAGGACATGTCCAACCCAGCAACTCAGAAGGATAGGGTGTCCTGACCAGGGAAGGCCACCTGGAAGGGTCTGGCTGAAAAGTAGCATATGGATCCTGGGCTTCTCCCTACCCCCTTCCAACGTCCTACAGCTTTTAAGGCTGCCTGTGATTGATGCCTGGTCCTTCCCCACAACTGTCACCAGGGCCAGATTCCTAACCTTACGCCCTCCCTTCTTTTCCGCAGACGTGCCCTCGTGGCTCAAGAGCCTCCGCTTGCACAAGTACGCAGCCCTCTTCTCACAGATGAGCTATGAAGAGATGATGACACTGACTGAACAGCACTTGGAGTCTCAGGTGAAGCTGAGGGGACCATCAGGGCAAGGTTGAGGGCAGTACCATTTTGACATGACCCTTGCAGTCCAAGCCTCCTCTCTTTGGGCCTTGTTGGGGCACCTTGAGTACCTTAACCTCCCATTTTCAGCTTCCTGTCCCCTTCTGCCCCCTCCACAGAATGTCACCAAAGGTGCCCGCCACAAGATAGCCCTGAGCATCCAGAAGCTGCGCGAGAGGCAGAGCGTCCTCAAATCCCTGGAGAAGGTAAGGACCTCGTATCCCCATCTCCAAGGTCAACTGACTGCCCAGTAGTGCTAATGGCTGAGGGCTCTGGGTCCACCTTGCTGCCCATGTGGCCCCCTACCTCGGGATCTCCCCAACCCTAGGGATCCAGGCTCTGGGAACCAAGTGCAAGTCAGATCACAGGGCTCACTTGCTTGTGGCTAAGCTGAGAAGTTCTCCTCCCTGTCTGTCCTGGTCTGTGTCTCAGGAATCTTATCTGTTGACTCAACCCCTTTTCTCCATTTCACTTTTCCATTTCTGACAGCTCTTTCTGATAAAGCAGAGTGTCTCCCTGTGTACACGATCTCTCTTTCCAGTTGGTTATTTCTTATCTGCACCCTATCCTTACATATCTGCCTTGATTTGCATCCCTTTTCCTCTTTCCCTGCCACTTGCCTTCTGGTTTTTGCTCCCTTCAGTGTCTTAGTCCAAATCTGTGGGTTTGAATCTGGTTCCATCCTCAGTGGGACCCTGAGACCCCGGGATTAGCCCACCTTCTCCAGATCTCCATGGCACTCCACCTTGAAGTGGGGAAGAGGGAATATGTATGTACAAATGTGTGTGTATGTGTGTGTGCACACTCCGGCAGCACCTTTACCTGCCTTCTCTGTGTGGTGGAACCCAGGGTCCCGCCAGCTCTTTGCAGGGGCTGTTTGACCCCATACGTGTAGTCATTCTGCAGAGCTGTAGGGATTGGCATGTGACCCAGGCTGTGTCTTCCCCACTCAGGATGTGCTGGAAGGCGGAAATCTGCGAAATGCTCTGCAGGAGCTGCAGCAGATCATCATCACCCCCATCAAGGCCTACAGTGTCCTCCAGGCCACCGTGGCCGCCACCGCCGCCACCACCTCTACTGCCAAGGATGGGGGCCGGGGGGAGCCACCGCTGCCAGGTGCTGAGCCTCCCCTGGCTCACCCTGGCACAGACAAGGGCAGTGAGACCAGTGACCCTCCAGCTGCAGAGAGCTACCCCCCTCCACCAGCTCCGGCTCCCACTGATGGTAGTGAGCCAGCCCCCGCTCCCGTCGCTGATGGAGACATCCCCAGCCAGTTTACACGGGTGATGGGCAAAGGTGAGACCACCCAGGGCCCAGCAGGAAGTTCTGGGCCAGGGTACCAACTGAACCCAGGCATCAGGGGTCAAATCCAGTTTAAATGATGGGAGCAGAACTTTTCAAAGCACCCTGGGGACTAGAGCACTGAAGAAAGGGACTAAGACTAAGGATGACAAGGCCCCTTTCCCTCTGGCATGTCCAGGCTGACGATGAGAGACAGCCCTTACCCTCAAAGCATCTCCAACCTGAGCAGAAGACAAGACATTATGTCAGTGGAAACTGCATACAGCAAAGAGTAAACAGATAAGGCAAATCCATTGGTTCTTTCAGAGGGGACTGAAGTCCACGGGATGGGTATCCTGATGCTCTTAATGGGCTCACCTTTTCCTAAGGCAGCACAGCGTAGGCAAGTTTACACCTGGGTCTGAATTCTTTTAGCTGTGTGACCTGAGGCAAGTGACTCAACCTCTCTGAGCCTCAGACTCGTCAGGCTAAAAATCTCTCCATTGATGAGACTATCACAAGACTTAAAAGGAAAAAAAGTATCATTGACTTCATATCTGCTGTATGCCTGGCAGTACGGTGGGCCCTTTATATATCCTCATAATAAGCCAGGTGCAATGCTTGGCATATAGCTAGTACTCATCCGGCATGAGTTTCCTGACCCACCTTCTCATGGGCCAGGGGAGCTGGAACATGGCAGAGGGCATTCTGGGGGCTAACCTCCCACCTTTTTCCATGTCCCCAAGTGTGCACCCAGCTGCTGGTGTCCCGACCAGACGAGGAGAACATCACCAGTTACCTCCAGCTCATCGAAAAGTGCCTATCTCATGAGGTGAGGCCTTCCCTAGGGCTCTCAGGAATGGAAAGGCTGCCCCCATCCTCTCAGACCAACACTCCTTATGTGTCCAACAGGGCCCTGCCTAACTGATTCCTGCCCACCTCTCCAGCCCCCATCCTTCCAGTGTTGGGTTCCATGGATGCCCTGAGCTCCCATTCTCAGAGCCTTAGTACATAATTCTTCTCTGGGGAGTAAGTCCCCCTCCCGCCTGCTGATCTCTCAGCTCTCAGTAAAACAAGATGCCTTCTCCAGCCCCTCATAACATCAGGTTTCTTGTGCCTCCTGTGATGCTCCCTAGTTACAACGTCTCATGTATCGTCTCCCCAGCTAAATTGTAAGCTGTGTGAGCACAGGTCACCTCTGTGTCCCAGCGTTGCCCAGCACAGGACAGGCAGTTGATAAATACTTGAGCGAATGGATAGAAGGCAGATCTGAAAGAAGCACACACATCTCTTTCACCTCCCCCCCCGCACCCCCCCCCCCCCCCCCCAATTCTAGGCTTTCACGGAGACACAGAAGAAACGACTGCTGTCCTGGAAACAGCAAGTGCTGAAGCTCCTCCGGACCTTCCCGCGCAAAGCTGCACTAGAGATGCAGAACTACAGGCAGCAGAAAGGGTAGGCGGGCGGCCAGGGCACAGGGACCTTCCTTTCGTAGGCCCTTGTTGTTTGACAGATAGTGCTTAGAGGGGTGATTGCATCCTGGGCTGGGAGTCCAGTTGTCCTCATTCAGTAACTGAGTGGCCTTATATAAGTCACCCAGTGAGGACTTTCCCATTAGAAAATCAGGTGGTGCCCGATTTTCCATTAGAATAGAGTGCTGAGCTAGCAGAATTAGTACCATCTCGATAGCTGGCCCCTTGCCTGTCCCTTGTTCTCTTCACCTGTGTGCAGAGGGCTCTGAAGTCGCTTCTCACCCCAAACAAACAACAGAAATATCACACTTGAGAACTGAAGTTAGAACTGCTTTGAGTGGGCTTGAGGAAACCTTTGGACTCTCTCCATCTCCATCTTAGGAGTCCCCTTGGGGCAGAAGGAGACAGAATTACAGTGCAAGGACTTGGACAGGGAATCCCTGCTCATGCAGGTCTATGTTCTGTCCTACCACAGGGGTTGTGGGGGGTGAGAGGAAGAGGTAAACAGGTGGGCCCATACACCTAAACTGATACCCTGCCTTCTGCTCTCTCACAGCTGGGCGTTTGGCTCGAACTCACTCCCCATAGCTGGTTCTGTGGGGATGGGGGTGGCCCGGCGGACCCAGCGGCAGTTCCCAATGCCTCCCCGGGCCCTTCCGCCTGGCAGGATGGGCCTTCTGAGCCCTTCGGGCATTGGGGGCATCTCCCCTCGACATGCCCTCACCAGCCCCAGCCTTGGGGGCCAGGGCCGACAGGTGAGCCAGCTGGAAGCAAAGAGCCTGGCACTTCTGGGGTTGGAGTGGTGGTGCCTGTGATGTGTGTGTCCATATGTTTGCGTCCAGGTGGGCCCAGCTTAGTGGGGAGGGGACTCCTGCCAACTCCACCACTCCTGGGTCTGGGCCTTTGCCCTACCCACCCACTGCTTTCTTTCTTCCCATGCCCCATGCAGAACCTGTGGTTCGCCAACCCTGGAGGCAGCAACAGTATGCCCAGCCAGAGCCGCAGCTCTGTGCAGCGCACCCACTCGCTCCCAGTCCACTCGTCACCCCAGGCCATTCTCATGTTCCCTCCAGGTAAGGTGCCCACCCTTAGGACTCTGCCTCAACACTACTCTTAGCTGGCCTTTCTTTTCTCTTCTGGGTCTTAGACACACTATCCCTTGCATACATTTGTTCTCTTTCTCTCCCCCTCTCCCCATCTTCTCTCACTCCTTACCCCCACCCACCCCCCCGTTTTTATCTCTCTCCCTCCCAGTGTCATAATCTCAGTGCTCATCCTGGTGTCTGTCTGCATCTTTTTCGAGGATTGTTAAGCACTCAGTTTGAAAGGAGTGGAGGGGATGAGACAGAGCGGCCAGGTTTCTGTAGAAGGGAGTCCTGCCTATCAGTCCACTAGTGTTCTTTCAGAAGCCAGGTGACCAAGCTGGAAGCTGTAGACTTCGGCTCTTTGAACAGGTTCTACCCTAAGGGCTGTCTTCCCTCTGCTTACAGATCAGTCTAGAGATGGGAAATCAGAAGGAGGGCAAAGCAGGCAAAAGGGAGGTTAGAGATGCGCTAGTCTATGGGGTCGCACAGAGTCGGACACGACTGAAGTGACTTAGCAGCAGCAGCAGCAGCCCTGCCTTGCTCAGCAAGTCAGGGGTGACTCCCCTTTGCCAGCCCCTGTGCTGGCACTGAGGCTGCAGAAGCAGAGAAGTCTGGTCTGGAAAGGGCTGCCTCTAGAGAGAGCTTAGATTTGCTTGTGACCCCAAACTCTTTATGTCACAAAGAATTCTTTTTTGAGATTATGTGAGAGGCAGGAGACCCCATTTGTCCTGTTTATCCTAGCACAGGGCTTGGCACATGGTAAGCATCTGTAAACACTATTAAATGACTGGATGGCTGAACTGCAGGAGTGAAAAATGAGACCAGTTCTTTTCACCAGTATGCTATGTGTCAGACAGCTTTCCTGCACTGTTGAGTCAAATCCTCCCAGCTGCACTTGTGAAGGCACTGATATTCCCATCTTATTAGTCATGAATCTGAGTCTCAGAGAGGTCAACTTTTTTTTTATTATTAAGGAGAGACAATTAGATGGTCCGACATGGTTTGTGGATTTATAGGGGACATCATGAGAGGTGAGGCTGGAAGGTGAAAGAGCAGGGTCTTGTGAATCCAGGTAAAAAGCTCAGAGTTCCTCTAGAAGCAGTGAGGAACCCAGAAAGGCTTTTAAGCAGTGAGTGGTGTTAGGTCTGCCCGGTACCAAGGGTGTGTATATCTTACAGGCTCTGTGTCTCTGTTTCTTGCCTCTCCTTTCCTTCTCGTCCCCCTCAGCCTCTCCTTCACACCAGCCTCTGTCTTCGTGACTCTACCCTTCACCCCAGTCCAGTCCTTACTGCTTCTGTTCTCTCTCCCACCCAGACTGCCCGGTCCCTGGGCCTGACCTGGAGATCAATCCCACTCTGGAGTCTCTATGTCTGAGCATGACAGAACACGCCTTGGGTGGTGAGCATTTCCTCTTTCCCTGACCCAGCTCCCACCTACCCAGCAGCGTCTCCACCTCTGAACTGAGCAACTCAGAGTCATCCTGAGGGGTCCCTAGGGGAGGCTGGACTCCAGGGAGGGCCTGACTGGGATGACAGGCTACCTGAGCACCTTTTTTTGGGCCTCCCACCAGCTCCTGATCTTCCTCCCTTCCTCCCTTTCTTACCACAGATGGGACAGACAAAACCTCCACCATCTGACGGGACCCACAGCCCAGCGCACCCATAGGCTCCCCGGGCGGCGGGCGGGGGCCAACCCCCAACGGGCTTCTCCGCGACAGCGAGAGGGTGGGCTGGCTCAGCTATACATTCTAATATTTTTCTACTCTCTCACCCTTTTAACTTTTGTTTAACATTGGCACACGCCTTGCTCACTCCCAGGCCCGTCGAGGGATCTCTGCTGAGGCCCGGGGAGGTAGGGGGCAGCCAGGATAAAGGGGGCAGGGACTGGCCAGCCTGCCTGCTCCCTCCTTCCCTCCCCCCCCCCCCCCCCCCACCTGGCCCTGTCCCACCCCTGCCTCCTCTAGACTGCCGGCCACCTGCCCCTCCCAAGGAAAAAGTCTCCCCCAGACTCACTGACCCACTCTCTTGTGGGGCCCGCTCAGAACTATCTGACATTTGGGGAGAGATGAGTGGGGTAGATAATCTGCTCTCCTGAATGTTATTTGAGAGGAGCTGAGGAGATAAAGGCCGGTGAGGAGAGGAGCGTGTCTGTCTGCCTGTCTCTCTCTCCCTCACCTCCTTACACCTTCTTCTTCCCCATTCCCATCATTCCCCAAGGACAGGAGCCACCCTCCTCTCACTCACTTCCTTTTGCCCTGTTTATCAGAGGTTCTCTGCAATTAATTTCTTAGGTCTATTTAAGATACATATTTATATAGTTCTTAACGGTTTTTCTCTCTGATCATTCCCTCTCATTTTTAGAATCCTCAGGCCTCTCTCTGAGCCAAGAAAGTGGCAGGGGGAGCCTGAATTTTACGAGGGGAGAGGGCAGAGCCCCCTCCACACCCCCTAGCCCTTCCCCACCCCACCCCTAGCCCTGGCTCCGCAGATGCAGAGGTCGAAGGCTGGGAGCCAGGGCAGCCAGTGAGGTCAGGAAGTCTGTTGCCTTAACGTCTCCTACCCCCACCAACACAGATTCTTCTCCACTCCCAAGTCTAGCTGCTGAAAGACTTGGGGGTAAAGAATAAGGGAAAGGGGATGGTTTTTGGTTTCCTTCCCCACCCGTATCTCCTTTTCTTTTACCCTTCCCCCACCCCACCCCCCCCATTGTCATGACCTCACTTAAGTGGAACACTATATATCATAACCCAGAGGTTCGTCCCAGCCCCGGAATCATACCAATCTCTGTTCCTACTGAGGGGTTGTGCTGGGGCCCAGTTGGAGGCAGGGGATTTGGGGGTTCAGGCTATGGGGAAGCCAGGGTCCCCTCTTCCAACCCCATCCCCTCAACGCTCCCCCCCTCACTGGGACATTCTCAAGCTTTTCACACCGAAAAGGAAAAAATGTTATTTTTAGATACATTTTATGATAACTTTTGTTATGAATATGGCTGGTAACCATTGTGTATGTTATTAAAGATAACAAAATGTTGGGAAAAAACAAAAAACCAAAAAAAAAAATTTTAAACCACCACCCTCCCTGCACTCACCCACCCATTCCCCAGTCCTTCTTGCCTCTGCCTCCCTGGTCTGGACCTCCCTCAACTCTGACCCAGGGTTGGGGAGGAAGCCAGGGGGTGGGGTGGCCCTGGGGACCTGCTCTAGGTCCCTACCTCCTCTCCCAGTGCCGGGCTGGGTGGGGTGTCAGGTTTATTTATGTACCTCTTGCACACTCATCAACCTATGCAAGTCCCCCATCCCGGCCCCTCCATGTTTCTGTGCCTTTGCTCATTCCCCTCCAACTCCCAGGGCTTCTCCAATCCTCCTCCTAGCCCGGGGAAGTGGGATGGACAGGGGCCACCTCGTTTTTTGGAATCAGCAGGGTGTCCCTCTTAAGAGACCCTCACCTCCTCCCAGCCAGTCCTGTCTTGTTCACTACCCATCAGGGTGAGCTGGGTCTGCCTGGCACTGGGAGGCGGTGAGGGACACCCCCTACATAATGGGAGGCAAGAGCTGCCCCCTTCCCCCTACCTGTCAGCAGAGTGTGCAGGACGCAGGCGGCCCCACTCTGATGGGCAGGATCCTGACCCACTCCTGCCCCTCCCCAGCCCCCGCCCCTCCACCATGATTTCACCCTCCCTTCTATTCCCAGCCCCACTGGCAGAATCAGCTTTGAGTAACTGTACAGTTTTTCTCGCTGTTGGAGAAGACTTATTTGATGGAGTTTCACTTGTTTAATGGTCTGGGCTTATTTTGGAAAAAAAAAAAAAAAGAACAAACAAACAAAAAGGATTCTGATCTTTGTTATGCTACATTTCCTGAAAAACAGTGACCCTGCCTTTGTGGCCTTTGCTTTTGTGCCTTAAGCACCTGGGGTGGTTCAGGGGGGTTCTGTGTGGGGCAGGCAGAATGAGACCATGGTGCCTCGGAGGGGAAATAAAGAGAAGCTGGCTTTATTAACAGCAAAGGTTTGGAGGAGATGAAAACAAAGCAATAGGCTCACAAAGAGACCACTCGAAAAGTGCCTTCCTGCACAAAATAACTATCTGCGCCAGGGCTGAAGGCTCTGGGACTCAGTCACTGTCACTGTCAGCTTCACTGGAATCAGAAGCTGCAGCTTCACTGCCATCCTCCTGAGCAGAATGCTCACTGCCACTGGGGAAGGGACTGGCGCTCCGGCTCCGGCTCTGGCTTCGCTGGCCACCCCCATCACTGCCACTGTCTGAGTCATTGTCACTGCCACGAGCCCGTCCTCTGTCCTCATCATCAGAGTCAGCATCATCCTCCGAATCAGCATCACTGCCGAAGATCTCCTCTTTGTCTCTGGCGGCCCGGGCCTCATCCTCACTGCTTTCATCCTCGCCGCTGCCACTCTTGTCACTCGCCTCATCTCTGTCACCTTCCTCCCGTTCACTCTCACTGCCAGAGCGCTCATCCTCGCTGCCTTCCTTCTCACTGCTGCTGCCCTTCTCTCGTTCCTCATCTGCAAGGGAGCAAGAAGTGAGACCCAAGTTCCCCACCCACCCGGAGTCAGAGTTCGGTCTGTCCAGCTTTACCTGAGCCCCCAGCTTCTTTCTCTTCTGTCTCCATTTCCTCCTCTTCTTCCTCCTCGGGTTCATGGTTCTCCAGCTGAGCCTTCCGTGCCTCCTGGAAGCAGGACAGTTGAGGGGAAGGAGAAGGTTCAATCTGGTTCCTGTGCCACTCTACCAACTACCACCCTCCCCATGGGAGACCAGGGTCAGTGGTGCCTGTTACCTGGGCTTCTAATTCCTTCTCATTCATGTCCCGGTGTTTGACCACAAGCAGTGCATTGGTACCTGACTGAACCCCGGCCTTGGCTCGGCGCTTACTCAGGCGAACCCTGCAGTGGTAGAATTGGGGAGAAGTACATGAGATCCAGTTAAAGACCCCTGTGGGGAATCTGGTCTAACTTGGTTCTTACTTATCTTTACTCATTTATACCTAGCCCAGAAAAGACCAGAATAAATACAGACTGAATAAGGGAAACTAAATTTGGGGTAGGGGACAGGCAAGAAAAAAAGGAGCCCCTTGTGGCTCAAATGGTAAAGAGTCTGCCTGCAGTGCAGGAGACCTGGAGTTCGATCCCTGTGTCAGGAAGATCCCCTAGAGAAGGAAATGGCAACCCACTCCAGTATTCTGGCCTGGAGAATCCCATGGACGCAGGAGCCTAGCAGGCTACAGTCCATGGGGTAGTAGAGTCAGACATGACTGAGCAACTTCACTTTCACAGGCAAGAGAATAGATAGCTCCAAAGGTATCAGTTTGAATGCCTTGTACTTTATATATGTGTATATGTATGTCCTTTACATAAACACATAAATGTATAAAGTAGATTTTAATGTGAATTAGATACCAACACTTAAAAAGAGAATCTGGATTTCTGGCTTTTAGAAAATAAGATTCTATGACTCCACTGGGCCTCTGATCCCCACCCCCCCAAAACAGCAGCAGTGGGTTGGAGCCCTTTGCTATGCTGGGTCATGGTGTTCTTGAAGGTTGCCAAGGGCTCCAGATCACCTAGACCCCAACAGCCTACTGTGCACTTTACATTTTTTGCCTGGCCTAATGGGATCAGAATTTGTGATCTCTGCTTTAAACAGAAACTCAAGGTCACTCTTTCCCAACCTTTACACCAAGGGTCCCAGCACAGCAGTAAACTTGTAACCATCAGGGAAGTTTAGGGGTCATGTTTTTTGAACTTGGGTATCTAGCATTTCATTTATTTAAAACATTAAATTTTACACATTATTCCATATTTTAGCTATGTTTACAACTTAGCAGTCCTACTCTTACATGAAAGCTCCAAATATCTCCAGTATTAGGTAGAGATTTTTCTTCTGGGTTCTTGTGTTAGAACCGGCTCCAGCTTTATAGGCTTCCACTCTTATAAATGCACGTGGCAAATCCCTAGATACAAATGACCTCCAAGGTGGCTCTTTTTGTACACCCCAAGATCCTGATTCTGAAGTACAAGCCCAAGCTAATCTGAGTGAGGTAGGATTGTGTTGAGTACCTGGTCTCCAATTCATTGTAGTAAACACCATCACCCTCTCGGAAGATAAAGAAGTAGTTTTCCTCATAACCCTTGCTAGCCTTGTTCTTCACATTCCAGTTGTACTCTCGAGCAATCTTGTAGTCATACCTGAGGATGAAGGGGACAGGGTCAGCCCCATTTCTTCCCTATGAGGGAGAAAAGGAGACACTTCTCAATACCTAAAACCTAACCCCAACCCACGTACACATCATCTGGTGCATAATCCATCTCCTCTTCCTGGTCCCGCTTTCGTTTCTTCAGTGTTTCCTCCACAGGCAGAAAGTAAGCCACAAACTGGTTCCCTTCCTCATCCATCATGCCCCTGTTTGAGGGGGAAAGAGCAGTGAATACTGAGTGAGGACAGAATCAATGAAAAGCAGGCCGAGGTGGACAGCAGGGCCACTCACCTGATCATGGCCTGAGACATCATCTCCAGTGCAGCTGCACCACTTGTGTCCTTGGGGGCGGGGTCTGAGTCAAAGATTACCTGAGCGCAAGGGTTGATCCACATCTGGGGGATGGAGGCACTGGGGTTAGACTAGGATAGACAGAGATGGCAGGCTGTCCCTCTCTGCCCCCTGCCCTGGATCTGACCTTAAAATCTGGAAAGACAGGCATGACCTCCACTGGTGTCACTCGGGGCTTGCTATAATGCTGGGAGATCTGGCAGAGGCAAAAAAGCAGGGTAAGAAAAAGTACAAAGTGCTCTGGAGCCACAGCTTTATCCCCCCTTCCTCTATCCCAGTCCTTCAATTACAGATTTCTGGGCATCCTCAAAAGTCTTCTCGATAGCTGTAATCTGGCTATCCCTGTCTTTGTATATTTCCTCCTCAGTGAATTGCTGCTTCACAGAAACCCCAATCCTGAGGAGAAAGAGAGAAACACTTAGAGGTAACTGGACATACCTGAAATCTCCACCTTCCCTCTCTACCCTCCCTAACTTACTTGACCTCAGGCTTTTCATTGGAAATGCCATAACGGTTGAACTCAGTGGAGATGTACTCTGTCTTCCGCATCCATGGCACCACCTTCGCATGCTGCTGGGATCTGGAGTGGGAGAATCAGGCACCTCAGGACCCCACTGCCTTCCCATCAGCACCAGTCCTAAGTCCCCACTCAGCACCCCCTCACCTCTTGGAACTGGTGGGGGCCTGAATCTCCTCTTCCAGAAGCTTCTCATCAGCTGGGTCTAGGAGTACTAGAAAAAAGCAAGGTGAGAGGAGGACTCTGAGGGAGGCCCAGAGCTGGCCCTCGCTAGCCTAGAGCAGGCCCTCCCTGTCTCCCAACACACCATTGGGGTCGATGCGGTAGGTATCAGGGTTGATGAGGTCAATGGTAACTCCCAGGTCTGGCTCAGTCAAGAGATCATGTTTGTGCTGTTTTTCCAGGGAAGTTGCTTTGTACTGAACAAACCTGGGTAGGGAAAATATGCCCATTATTGTTTCCTGATTCCAGCCTTACCCCTCACAGCCCAGCTTCCTAGACGCTAAGGTACTCCAGGGAGGAATTCAGAATGAAAAAACCACGTTGGAATCAGGAGGCTAGCAGCTCTTAAGTGTAAAGAGACTTGGATACTGCTTGCTTCTTAACAGACACCTATGGCACACCTACTATTACAGGTTAAGTACCATTCTGTGCCCTGAACTGTCAGAAAAAGCAGTCCCTACCCTCAAGGATCTCACATTCTAAGGTGTTTCCCAAAGACCCATTCTTAGTCTCACCTGTTCTGGTCGAAGGGATAGGTGATGAACTTCGGGTCAAAGGGGATGTCAGGGAGGCTATTGCAGTACTTGACTCGGCAGACCACTCCAGACCTGGGAACACAGTGGCTCAAAACCTGGCTCCTGCTGCCCCACCTCTGCGCCCAGCCCTACTTGGCCCACCCATCCTGGGGAAACACGATGGAGCTCACCTCTCAGGCAAAGTCCGGTGAGAATTGGGCCTGGTGGGTAAAAGAGAGACGATGACAAAAGATGGTAAGAACAGGATAGACAGGAGAGCGAAGGGGGCTTTTCCAAGCTTTTAAAAGGGAAGAAGAGGGTGACAAATGATAATTCCTCTTGGTAGCGGTACCTCAAGTACTCTAACAGAGGGAGTCAAGTATGCCTCTTAGAGACAGTGTCCCTAAATGTTTTTAAATCCCTTTTCAAGGACACGTCTTCAAATACTTTCATAAGAGAGTAAAATAATTGTTTTTTGGGGAAAGGGGTCTCCAAACGCTTGACTGGAAGAGTTAAAAACTCAATCCTCAACAGCTTAATTCCAGAAATGGCAGGGAAGGTGTGGGGGGAGCTAGGGAACACCACGTCCGGGACCCGCCCCCCTGAGCGGGTGTGCGCTCCGTGACGACACGGGCAGACCTGGGGAGCTGGCAAGGTTGTAGACTGACAAACCCACCTGACCCTCTCATCTCGCTGACGCCCACCCAGACCTAGAGAAAAGCGGTACAGTAAGGTGGCGGAGTGCCTACCTGTGGCCATCCTCGCGCTGGGCCTGGGTCTGGATAGTGGGCGCCATGGCGATGAGGCGAGGGCAATCCTGACAAGAGCCTCACAGAGCCACGGCAAACGGCGTGCCGACTTCGGCGGGCGCCCAATCCCAGGCAGGGCTCGGGCTGGCACCGCTCTCCTCACGGATAGGGCCGGAGTGAGGTGGGCTGGTGAGAAGAGTTCCCGGAACACTGGAGTACTACGTAGTACTCAGGTAAACGCGCTAACAACGCCAAGGACTGCCCTACAGGTCCGTCTCCACCAACTGCCGCCAAGACTCTGAGGACCGCAGGTCGCCTCAGCCCGCTAGGTCTCCTGGGAAATAGAGTCTGATTGGATCCACACCCGGATTGGCCAGCGACTGTGCAAAGGCTGGAGCGAGGCGGAAAGAGCCTCTCGTGATTGGTTTATCGACGTCTTATTGTAGCCGTCGGATTTGAGAGTCACGAGTTGGAGGGTGGGTTCTTTCCTCTCATTGATTGTATTGTCTGGGAGGCGGAGCTAATCAGCAAACATGGCCCAGAGACGAAGACGCTAAAAAGAAAACGGGGAGACGCACTTGTGACGCACTTCCGGTGCGCGAGGCGAAGAAGATGGCTGCATCCCAACAGCAAGCTTCAGCGACTTCTTCTACTGCCAGTGTGTCGGGTCCGGGTTCAGCTGGTGGGTCGGGCCCCCAGCAGCAGCCACAACCACCAGCACAACTTGTGGGACCTGCCCAGAGCGGGCTTTTGCAGCAACAGCAACAGGACTTCGATCCTGTGCAGCGCTATAAGATGCTCATCCCGCAGCTGAAGGAGAGTCTACAGGTGATGGGTTGGGAGATTTGGCTCTTTGCCATCGGGGGGTAGGCGGAGGGATTGTTTAGTCTGGGAGAGAGCAAAAGAAGCGTTAAGAAGGAAAGAGGAATGAGACTGTCTTCGTGATGCCAAAGCGAAGTTCTGTGGATTGACAGTGTAAGGTGGGATCAGAGAGAATCTTGAGTTTGAGACTGACCGGAATTTGACTTGGAGGGAATTTAAAGAAAAAACTTAGCTCTGGACGTTAAAGCCTGAGGAAAGGACTAGCCTTGACTGACCGTGATTGGTGGGTGAGGGAGGACCCTAAGGTATGTCTGGGAAATTACTGGCAAGAGAAAGCGGGCCTCTGGAATAATATAGATAGTAATTGCTGTAAAGGTATGGAAGTTGAAATTACTCTGCAGTGATAGGAGGAGAATTAACAAGAGGAGGCCTGAGGTTGGCTGTATCTTAAGGAAGAGTGAAGATCTATCAAAAGTGTCCTCTTCTGTTTCTTCATCTCCCACACCTTTTTTTTTCCTTTCCCTCTTTAGACCTTGATGAAGGTTGCAGCCCAGAACCTGATTCAGAACACTAACATTGACAATGGGCAGTGAGTACTCCCCTTTCTCCAGGATATCAGTATCTCCATCCTAGTCTCAAAAACATCCCCCTTGTACCCCACCCATCCCTCCTTTCTCTTTATTTTGAAGCGTACTCCCTACCCCCTGGCCTTGCCCTTTTTGCCCCTTCTACTATCATCTGTCCCCTAGGTCTTGCTTTGGGTCTCCTGGGCCTATACCTCGTTTTCTGATGGATACTTGGTTGGGTAGTCACTTTGTCCCAGAGACTGGAAATCCATCTCCCATCTTCTTCTCCTGGACTGTAGAAAGAGCAGCGATGGACCCATTCAGCGCTTTGACAAGTGTCTGGAAGAGTTCTATGCACTTTGTGACCAGCTAGAGCTCTGCCTGGTAAGGGGCCTCCTAGCCACCGGGTGACCACAACTACCTCAGTTCCTGTGCTTCAGAAACCTTCATTCAGTCAGTTGACACATGCTCACTGAGCACCTCCTATGGCCCAGACCTGTGTGGATACTGCACCTGATACTGGGGACAGAAAGTTGCCCAGTCCTTGCCTTCACAGAGCTTCCAGTTCAGTGGGTGACAAATATATCCTCCAGCAGTGATAGCTCAGAGAGTCAGGGCTCAGACAGGAGAAGCTCAAGACATGGAAGACCATGAAGGGGAAAACGGGCAGAAGGCTCAGGGCTGGGATGTGGGGGTGAGGGGCAGGCAGAGGGGGCAAGGTTAAAATAAGGGGGCTGTAGACATCCAGAGATGGCATCTGACCCCACCTAGGGTGGGTCTAGGGAGGAAGTGGCTCAGGATAGACTACTAGTAGAGAGCACATCTGAGCCAAGGCTGGAACCAAAAGGGAAGAAGGGCAGAAGTTGAGAGGAGGGCCGATGGCTCAGAGCACAGCCTTTGGAGTCAGAGGGACCACCAGTCTCTACCTCTGAACCTTGGATTCCTCCTTTGAAAAATGGATTTTGGGGAAGGACTCTTTACATGCAAGATCTTGCATGTAAAGCATTTAACATGGTATTAGACAAGTGGCAGATGTTTTATCTTATAGCGTCATCATCATTTTGGACTGGATTTTAAAGGAAAAGGCAGTTTGAGGAGCTTCGTAGTGGTAGAAAGATGTTCCAACCAAGAGGAACAGCTTCTGCTTTAAGTTCCCTTTAAGAATGTCATGAAATTCAGTCTGGCTGAGGTATGGTAGGCACTGGGGCTTGTTGGATTTTGAATATAGCCGGGAGGTTGCTAGGGAGCCAATGGAGGGTTTCAAGCAAGGAAAAACATCAACCCATTTGTTTTTTTAGGGGTATGCCTCTGGTCGCCAAATGAGGGATGGGTTCGAGGGGCTTAGAGTGGAGGCTGGGGGCCCATGGCAGGATTCAAGAGCCACTAGGTTTCACCAGGGCGGGGTCCTAAGGAAGTGGGGAAGGGCAGGTGGGAGAGATAGTCAGAAGGCTTTGTGCCTGGGCAGTGGGACTGATGGGCTGTGGGAGGAGTCTCCAAGATGAGGCCCAGGGGTCTGGTTTGGATGGTAGAACCCTCCCTGAGACAGGGACCCAGGAAGGGGAGTGGTTTGGGGGGCAGAGTATAGGAGCTCTGGAATTTTAGGGCAAGTGGGCACATCAGTGCAGAGTTCAGAGCAGAGTGGTGTGTATGTGGGTGAAACACCTCCTAGAGGGCATGAGAATGAGAGGAGGAGACAGGATTCAGGAATTGCCACACTTAAGGCGTAGGTAGTTTAACAAGCATCTAGAAGAACCAGCCAGAGAAGCAGAAGGAAAACTAGGAGGGGCAGGTGCCACCAGAGAAGCTAGTGTCGATGCCAAGCCTAGGGTTAGGAGAGTCACAATAATAGTAGTTGACATCCATCAACTGGCACTTAAATAACTTGCTAGGACCTATGCCTGTGTCTCACACACTGCGCTCACCATTCTCGTTTTATGAGGTAGCAGAAGTACTTATCAAACCCATTTTCCAAAGGAGTTAACAGGCCCAGAGAGGAGAAGCCACATGCTTGAGGTCACCCAGCAAGTGAGTGACAGGGCCAAGTTCTGACCCCAAGACCCCAGGATTTCAGAGGCTGAAAAGCCTACCCTAGGCTGGCCCTTGGGGTGGGATTGGCAGTACCCGGAGTGAGGCTAATACTGCACTTTGCTTGCCTGTCCACAGCGCCTGGCACATGAGTGTCTGTCACAGAGCTGCGACAGTGCCAAGCACTCTCCAACATTGGTGCCCACAGCCACCAAGCCTGATGCCGTCCAGCCTGACAGCCTGCCCTACCCGCAGTACCTGGCAGTCATCAAAGCCCAGATTGCCTGTGCCAAGGACATTCACACTGCCCTGCTGGACTGTGCCAACAAGGTCACAGGCAAGACACCTGCACCACCTACGGGCCCTGGAGGCACCCTGTGAGCCATCAGGGCTGGGAGTGGGGTAAGGGACAGGGAGGGAATGAAGAGTGGCTTCAAAGCAGCTTTGTCTCTGGCTTTTCTTCCTGCCTGAACACTGTGGCCGGCGCCAGCAGGGGGCAGCAGAGGCCAGCAAGGCGTGCGCAGGGCGGGGCCTTGCCTCTGTGGGCTGCCTTCTCATCCTTGGCTGAGGGTGGACTTTGGATTGTGCCCCTTGGTGATCTCTTCCAGGGGGTCTCCCCCTACCTAGCCTAGTTGTGGAGTCCTGTCTGGGCCCCTCTCCCTCAGTCCATTCTTGATTCTGTCCCAGTTTGGGGGGTGGCTCTGTGTCTGCTCCTTTTCCTAGCTGTTTCTCTTGGTGTCATTCGATCTCCTTTTGTTCCCATCTCCCTGTCTCTGACCATCTCTTGCCCAGTGCTCCTTTGCTAATTGGGACTGTCCCCAGCTCCTAACTGGGATTCTGTGTCTATGCACAGGGCCAGAATGGAAGACAGAACCCCAGGGTCACCTGGGGCTAGAAGGAGCTTCGTTTCCAGGGGCCATAGCCACACCCAGCAATCCCCAGCACCTCTCATGTCAGCTCAACCCCCAGTCTGCTTGACCCAAAAAAGGGAAGTGGAAGGTCTGGGCCCTGACAGCATGCCCAGTCCCAGTCGGGGAGCAACCCAGCGTGCGTGCTCCCCCCCCCCCCCCCCCCCCATACCCAGGGCCTGCGTCAGCAGCACTCAAACAAGGGGTGTTATGCAATCCGCGGTGAAGCCCTGTATTTTTAGCCCCAAAGGAGAAGTGAAAAGGCCCCAGCAGGGATGAATCATCAGTCCTGGGGAAGAACCTAGGCACCTTGGCCTCAGCTCCGGGAAGCAGACCTTGAGGAGGAGGCTTCAGGAAGAGTGTGCCCCACCGGGCTCCCCACTTCCCCAAGAGGCAGCTTCAGGGAGCTCAGCCATGGCCGTCAGGCCTGGGCAAGTATAGGGCGGAGCTACCAGCTCAGCCCCAGCTGGTGGGGTGTGAAAGGCCCAAGTGACTCAGCCTGGTTGGGGGACGGATGGCCCCACCCAGAACCTTCTGTACCCTGGTTCCCATGGCATCGCCCAGAAGTCTGCTGTCCTGGACCCCACATCATTGCAGAACACCTGGGACCATGGAGCCCTGCAAATCACGCAGCACCCAACTCCCCACAATGAAGTTCTGGGAAATGGCCAGCTCTTGTGTGTGTGTGTTTATACATCCCAGCAGTTCCTTCCCTTTCTCCCTGGCCTTCCTTGAAGTACCAGGCACACAGGGCAAGCTCCAGGCAGGGTAGAAGACCTCTCAGGCACAAGCTGAAGCTGCTCTCCACAGGGAGAATTTCTTCTGAGAGGAAGCCACAGCTCTGCCCATTTATCTGACTAGATCAGTCCCCCACCCATGTGACTCCCCACATCTAGGATAATCTGCTTAAAATCAACTGATTATAGACTCGAATCACATCCACAAAATTCCTTCACAGCCTCATCTAGATTAAATAACTGGCGGCTATAGCCTAGCCAAGTTGACAAATAAAACTGACCATCATAACCTTGTCAGTTTGGCACCCCTACACATCTCCTTAACCACACTTAATCTCCAAATCAACACAAAAACAAAGTCCCTGTTCCACCTAACATGATAACAATTATCTGCCTACAACACTCTTTCCCCGAGAGCCTGTTGGCTTCCAGCCTGGGGGCACACAGCACACAGTCCACAGGCCCACACTCATGAGGCACAGCTGGCCCTGTGAGGTGGCATCAACACAGCATCACACACAGATGGGGGCAGGACATCCCAGCAGCCCTGACCCCGGACCCAGCAGTGCCGAAAACCACATCCCAGCAGACAGACGAGAGACACCTGGTGGGCAGTCGGGTGAGGGATGTGCAGTTCAGCAGCACACACGGTGGGAATTGTGCACCGGGAAGCTGAGTCCATGCAACACGCATTTGCTGTGTGTCTGTTTGGGGCCAAGCCCTGTATAGTGTGAACCAAAGATCCCTGCCATGCTGGAGCTGATATTTTAGTGACAGTTAAGTATGATAAAGTAAAACACAGTGTCAAGCAGTGAGAAGTTCTAAGAAAGAAAAGAGACCAGAAGTAGAAGGGGGGGTGGGGGTGGAGGGTAGTGTTAGGAATAGATCTAAAGGTGTAAGGTTTGCACATGGAGAATTATGTTACTTTATTGGAAAACATGAAAGTTTGAGAGTTTAGGTTGGGGGGGGTAAATGGATGGTACATGTATTTTGTTGGTTCAGTTGCTCAGTTGTGTCCAACTCTTTGTGACCCCATGGATGTATTTATTATTTGTTAAATGGATAACAAGGTTATTTTTAAACCTTTTCTAATCCTTGACCCGGGTCATGAAGGCCTCCCTGAGAAGGCAGTACTGGAGTGAACTTAAAGGAGAGGGAATAAGTCCTGGACATTCCAGAGGGAACAAATGCAGAGGCCCTGCCTGTGGCAGAGCTGTGCTGGTGCATTGATGGAATAACGTGGATGCCAGGACCACAGTGAAGAGGCAGGGTAGAAGAGGACCTTAGTGAAGGTTCTTACTGGATTAGCAGGCCCAGAGGAAAACTGTACAGCCTGGTGCACAACCACCCACTCCAGGGAAGGGTGTCCATGAGATGCACAACTGCACAGGGCAAACCAGACCAGGAGAAACAGGCACACAACCCCTCTTCTCTAGTAGAGAACAGCGTGACCCGCCATCCTGCAATCATGGTTGTCTCGGTCCCAGATACAGTCCCACAGACAGACTCAAAGAACAATCCAACCATATGAATACATAAACAACCGTCTATACCACTTAAGCCGCTATCTCCTACCCCATCTCAGACTTTGCCCATCACCAGCTGACTCAGCCCTGTCCTCAGCTCAACATTATCAAAAGCAGTGAGGCTGGCTTTAGATAAGGCTTCTCAGGTTCAAGTGTGCCTGCCTTTTTGCCCCTGCTCTGCCCAGGAAGGCCACCAAGAGGAGCAGGAGTGCGCCAGCCACCCTCCCATCATGCGCTGCAGACGTCAGGGACCAAAGTTCACCAGTTTCACTGCCTTGTGACCTGGCCACAGAGGAACTGCTTCCAGACACTTGGCCTCCTGGGTGTTTTCAGCTACACCCCAAGGACACAAACACAGGAACAGTATTCACATACCTGATAACAACACAGTTCCAGAGGTCTTGAACACAGCTAAGCCACCTAGAGCCACACAGGCTCTCACACACACCCTCAGCTCCCAAGCTGTGTGCTCACAGCTCCTCATCACCCTCAAGGACACACAGTCACCCTCAGCGGCCTCCCTCAAGGAGTTCCCAGCTCTTAGTCACTCCAGATCCCATGGTGGTTCAGAGCTACACACAGATGTGCAGGTAGGTATGGAAGTCACAAGTTCTCATGGGATGCCACTTCAAAGGCAGTTACGTTTGAGTACATACTCCCTCACCCAGCGATGGTGAGTGTCAACACAGTATGGTCACACAGGCAGAGGCGGTTTCCCGTGTTTATTCTCAGAGCGGTGTCAGAGGGTTGTAAGGACACGGCCTTGACATAGGACAGTGGGCTCATTTGTGTCCCACACCTACTTGCCCCACCACACACCCAGGCGCTCCAGGGCAGCCCCCCTTTGCACATGCGGCGCTCACGCGGTCCACACGCACCGCACGGCACACCAGCCGCTGGGCCCGCGCAGCTGCGCACACGGCTCCCGCCAGTCAGTCACGCCAGGAGCACACGGGCCCAGGTCACACGTGCAGCGCGTACACAGTCCCCACCTCGCCCGCGCACTCGCGCCGGCTCTCACACCCCCGCGTTTCCCGTCCCCGCTTGTTTTTCTGGAAACTCTGCTCTCCATTCCCCTCCCCCTAGGCCGGAAGCGCTCGCTGTATTTTTAGCCTCTCTGGTTTCCGCCCCTTTCCCCCCAGCCAGCCCGTCCCGGACCTGCCCCCCTGCGCCCCGCGGGGGACCCCGGCCATCCCCTTCCCCACCGTCATTCCAGAGGGGATTCCCGGCTTTCGCCGAGGCCACGGATTTTCCCGCTGGCTACGTGGGGAGCTGGGCGGAGTCCTGCTCTGAACTTCCTCCTGAGCTGGGACTCCTGAGGCCTGGACGGGGTGGAGCGGGGGATGGGAGCCTGGCTCCTCAATCAGAGAGAGGGGTTGGGGGGGCTCGGACTCCTTCATTTGAGAGACAGGGTAGCTGGGAGCCAGGACTCCTGAGTCTGGTGAAGCCACGGCCTGGGAGCCGGGTGTCCTGGGTCTGAGCGAGGAGGCGGCTTGGAAACCCGAACCCCTTGATCTAAGCAAGAAGGGGCAAAGGCCGGGATTCTCAGTACCCCCGCCCCTGTTAGTGTTTCGATGGGTGCGCAGTCCTTCGGCGCGCAAAGCCCCTTCCAGTCTCTTTGAGAATCTCCCAATCCGAAGCGCCCTGGCCCTTGGGCCGATGACTCAGCAGATGGGAGAGGGGAGGGGGTCAGCCTGACTCAGGAATGGGAACTGCTCCCCGTCTCCAGGGAATCGAAACTGGTATTCCCTCCTCCCGGATCGCGGCCAGAGCCGAGCCGGCCCTTAGGAACCCCAGAATGCCTCCCACCTCTCGTTCTCCCGCCCCTTAGTCCTACTACCGGCACAGGGATTTGGAGCCCAACTGGGCGGCGGGTGCCGGGCATCTCCCTTTTCCCCCCTTTTCCCGTAGTCCTCAAGCCTCTGTTTACAGGCGACCAAAACCCTGGTTACAGAGAGGAACCCGGGCGTCCGGGTCGAGCCTCCTCGTCACGGCTTCCAGGAAGCCCCCCTCCCCCGCCCCTTGCGAGTGAGTCACTGGCGAGAGGGAGGCTGCAACCGTGCCAGAGCCGCCCGCAGCCGCCCAGCTCACGGGACCGGCCGGGAAGGCCCCTCGGCCCGAGAAAGCGCCGCACCAGGGATTCCCCCGTGCTCTGTCGGACGAGCAGATCAGCGTGCCTAGCAGAATCTCCCCACCTCAATACAAGCCCGCAGTCCGCAGTCACAACCTGCAAGAATGAACTTTCCACCATAATAACTGCACTCCGTGGCAATGATTTATTTCTACCACCGTATTTTCAGTCAGGGCAGCCAGCTCTGGAGACCCCCTTTAAAAATTAGTGTTTTTACCATATCTTAAGAGAGCATCACTCAGGGCAACTCCTTTACAATAAAAGACTTGTCAATGAGGGGAGTGATTTCTGCAAACGCAGAGTTCTTTCAAGGCACATCCCTTTATGAGAGTCCCATCCGACCATCAGTTGGGGATGATCCATTTCTTCCATTTGAGACAGCTTTCCAGCAAAGAAACCCTCCATCATAATAAAAGATCTCCCCCTTTCCAATCTTGAGTTTTCTTGAGTGCAAACTCCCTTTAATATGATTTAAGGCCCTGGTATTAAGCTAATGCCATTCACTAACAATAACTTGGCCTCTTCATGCCTGGGTTTCCCTGTGTTTAAAATGGGCATAATACCTCCTTGGGTTAATGTATGTAAGACACTTTCTGCAATTGTGCCTAGCCCAGAGGAAGCCATCAGAAGCGCCATTATTTGTGTGAGGGTGAGAGGACACAGCGGTCCTGTATTTGGGAAATGAGGCCCCTTTCCAACCTCACCAGGTGTGTGGGACCCCACCTCACCCCCAATCCTCGTGAATGGGAGCAAAGAGGGCGGTCCAGGTCTCAGGATCTGGGCAGTTCGGGAGCAAGACCGTCCAGGATTGGGGAGGCTCTTCTCTCACTGTTTTGCTCCTGCGGATTTCTGTCTGTGGATGTTTGTTTCTTCCAGTTTTCGCCCCTTCTCTATTTGTACGACTCTCCCTCCCTCCCGCTTCTCGCTCTGAATTTGTCTCTTTGGGGACTGTCTACGTCTCTTTTCAAGCTCTGCCTTCCCACCTCCCCTCCTCTCCTCACCCTGTCTCCCCCGCTCTGTGCATGTCTCCCTGTGTGCGTAGCTCCCCCCGTGTGTGTGTGTGCCCCCATGTTTTTCTCTTTGCGTCCCTCCATTTCTCTCTTGCTCTCGGTTCGCCTCTCCCCGCCCCTGTCGATCAGTGTCGCGCGCGCACGCCCTCTCCGCCTCTGCCCTTGTCAATTCCCCCGGGAGCCCTGCCCCCACCTCCGTCCCGGTTCCCTTCTCCGCGCCTCAGTCTCCAGCCTTGAAAACTGGGCCGACACCCCCACCCCCCACCTCACGCACTCCCCGCGGGGTCGCGACCGCCCGCGGGCCCCGCTCAGGCGAATTCGGGCCGGGATCCAGGCGGAAGGGCTCCGAACTCGGGCCGGCAGTGCTGCGCTGGGGGCGCGCGTCCGGGAAGCGCCCCTCCTCGCCCCGCCCTCCCGGGGCCAACTCCCCTTGGCCCCGCCTCCCCTCTGGTCGAATAAAAGTGGCGGCTCTTCCACTCCACCGCAGCGTGACTTCAGCGCTCCCACTTTCCGTCGGCTCTACATCCTTCGGCCATCTGCGCCGCCATGGATCTCGCCGCCATCTACAAGGTGAGCCCCCCAACCGATCGGCACCCCGACGTCCGCAACACCTGACTCCCTTCTCAAACCAGGGCTTTCTAGGGCCGCAAACAAATTCCTGCCCCGGACCAGCCCTCCCCGCACCGGTTTCCCTTCTCAAACTGGAACTCCTTAGCGCTTCACACCGGCCCGGGGTTCCTGCCTCCCGGATCAGATCAGTGTGATCCTCTGGGGATGAAAATGGAGCCTGTGGCTTTCTGATCTCGGCCCCAACACGAGTGGGGTGGCCCTCGGAGATGGAAAGCTGGAGAACTTTTCTCAGACCGGGGCTGTCTGGAGGCGGAAATGGCCCCCACACCTGGATTACCCGAGTAGTTGCTGAGGGCGCGGTTTTGCGCGGAGGCGTTTCTGGGGCTGGAGTCTCAGGGTGAGCGGGAGCTGACTTCTGTCTCTTCGCTCCCTGCCCCAGAGGATCTTGGAATTCTAAACCCGAAGAGATCCGGACTCCTGGCTTAATTTTGCCCGCTGTTCCACTTGTGAAATTGGAGAAACCGATGAGTGGGGTCAGATCCCGAGAGGCCCAGAGGCTTAAAAAATTGGAGAACAGCAGTCTGTCCTGACTTTAGGGCCCCTCTGATCCAGCCGGGGGAGCCGAGATTAGTGGGTCCCTCGGGATGAGCTTAAATCGCGAATAAACCTCCAAATCGGGATCCCTGAGATCCGGAACCCGAGGTTTGTTTTTTTTTTTTTTTTCCCTTAGGGCGGGTGGGGCTGAGGCCGGGAGCCCACAAACCGGACTGGCAAGCCCTTGGTTGCCCTGCAGCTGGGGCGGGGCGTCACCCTGTATTTTCGGTGTCTTAACCGATCGTTGTTTCCACAGAGCCTCCTGTCGCTGAGCCCTGAACTGCCATCCGACCTCGGAGAGACTGAGTCCAGCACCAGCTGGGCTTCCTCGGGACCCTGGAGCCTCAGCTCATCCGACTCCAGCCTGCCTGAGGCCGCTGCCCGCCTGCCTGGCCGCTCCACCAGCCTGGTGGAGGGTCGCAGCTGCGGCTGGGTGCCCCCACCCCCAGGCTTTGCGCCCCTGGCTCCTCGACCCAGCTCGGAGCTGTCGCCCTCACCCACCTCGCCTACCGCGACTCCCACCACCTCATCCCGCTACAAGACTGAACTATGTCGGACCTTCTCAGAAAGCGGGCGCTGCCGCTATGGGGCCAAGTGCCAGTTTGCCCATGGCCTGGGTGAGCTGCGCCAGCCCAGTCGCCACCCCAAGTATAAGACGGAGCTCTGCCACAAGTTCTACCTCCAGGGTCGCTGCCCCTACGGTTCGCGCTGCCACTTCATCCACAACCCCAGCGAGGACCTGGCTGCCCCCGGCCATCCCCATGTGCTGCGCCAGAGCATCAGTTTCTCAGGGCTGCCCTCGGGCCGCCGAACCTCGCCACCACCAGCAAGCTTAGCAGGCCCTTCCGTGCCCTCATGGTCCTTCTCGCCCTCCAGCTCCCCACCACCGCCACCCGGGGACCTTCCACTTTCACCCTCTGCTTTCTCTGCTGCCCCCGGGACACCTGTGTCCCGAAGGGACCCCACCCCAGCCTGTTGCCCTTCCTGCCGAAGGGCCACCCCCAACAGCGTCTGGGGGCCTGTGGGTGGCCTAGCTCGGAGCCCTTCTGCACACTCCCTGGGATCTGATCCCGACGAATATGCCAGCAGCGGCAGCAGCCTGGGGGGATCCGACTCACCTGTCTTTGAGGCTGGGGTTTTTGGGCCACCTCAGCCACCTGCCGCCCCTCGGCGACTTCCCATCTTCAATCGTATCTCCGTTTCGGAGTGACAAGTGCCTGCCTAGTACAGATCAGCTGGATCTTAAGGGGGGCCATTTTTCTTGTGCGTGGGTTCCACAAGGGGTCCCGGGGCTGTAGGGAACTGAGGGACTCGTAATCATGTAGTTCTCCCCACCTTCCAAAGTGCATTAACTCACTCCCCTGACCCCCGCGCTGGGGCAGGTCCTCAGCGTGCAGGCTGTTTGGGAAGGAGTGTTTTATGGGGTCTTTTAAAAAAAATGTAGCAAGTTTGAGGGAGGTAGTAAGCCTCTTCAACTTCACCCCTGCCCAATGCTGTGAATAATAAGCCCCCAATGCCCTCTTCCAGTTACTTCCTAGATCCTGGGGCTCCAGTGTCGTGATTGGAGCCTCACCTGAAAGGGAATCCTGGTGCTCAAACTTCCCTCCAAAAGCAAGTAGCCAAAGCCATTGCCAACGCCCGGCTCTCCCACCCCCGCCTTTGGGCCCTTTATTTATGACGACTTTATTTATTCTAATAGATTTTATAGTATTTATATATATTGGGTCGTCTGCTTCCCTTGTATTTTTCTTCCTCTTTTTGTAATATTGGAAACGATGAAATAATTATTGTTATAAGTATACACTATAATATATTAAGTAATATATATTGTTAAAAATTTATTTTTGTGGTTTTCTGGAATTTTTAAATAAATCTGTGTGTAAATTGGAATCCCGGCTGTTGTGCGGTCTTGAGGCAGTAAGATGGGAGGGGTGGACGGTGTGGCCTTTTTTAGAAACTGGAATCAGCCTCGGGTAGCTCCTCCAAACCTACCCAGAGCCCAGGCGCTGGCGGCACTTACCTGGCAGGAAATGACGTCACCGGGCCCAGCCGTTCACCTGAGAGGGCGGGGCCAGGTGAGATCACCCGAGAGGAGCCGGGAGAGCCAGTTCCCGGGGCGTGGGGGGCGCTGAAACTCCTGTCCTGCCCGACTCCTCGACCCAGCTCTCGGCAGGGCGCGGGCGGGGACGAGATGTTTCCGTCCCCACGGGGCCGAGGGAGGAGGGCGGGGCGGAGTGGGGAGGACGGAATGTGCTGGGGCGCGAGCCCAGGGCGGGCGAAGGCAGGCGGCCGGCGCGGCGGGTGGGGGAGGGGTCGTCTCGGAAGCCGGGGCGTCCTGGGGTCCGGAGAGTGTGGGGATACGCAGGTTTTCGGAATCTTGGGGGAGGCATCTTGAAAGCCTCAGGATTCTGGAATCTCAACACTGGGGAATCTCAGACTTGGTCTTCTGGAGACCTAACACTAGAACGTTTGAAGAATCGCACAACTGCAGACTCTGGCTTTCCGGGCCCCTTGAATCTCGAATACCAAAATCTTGGCTGTCGGGATTCGGGAGGCTCGGGATTGCGGAATCTCGACTTTTCTGAGCCGTGGAAACTCGCGGTCTCTCGCCCCAGGCGGGGTGGGAGTCGGCGATCGCGAGGCCCGGGAGGGTGGGTTTCGGTCGGGGCGGGGCTCCCGGGAGGGCCGCGTCCTCGGACCATACAAGGCAAGAGGCGGCGGGAACCACCCTGGGGCGGAGGAGCCCGGCGCTCCGAGCCCGGAAGCTGCCCAGCGTCAGCGCCTGCGCCCCGCCCCCTTCCGTCGTGGCCTCCTCCCGCTTCGACCCCTGTTTCTCTGCTTACCCCCTGGTTTTCCTCTCCCCCATCTTCCCTCTCCTCTCCCACCTCCCCCCTCCCCCCCCCCCTTTCAGTTCCTCCTCGCCAGACCCTCCTGCGCCACCCTTCCCCTCCCCAACTTCCCCACCCTCTCCAGTTCTTCCCCTCCCCCCAGCACTTGTCGCCCCTTCCTCTTTTTACTTTCCTTTCCTTCTTGCCCCCATCCTCCGTCCTCTATCCCCTGTTCTCTTCCTTTCCAGTTCCCTTCCTCTTCTCGCTCCCTTTCCTTTCCTCTCCACTCCTCTCTCCCTGCCCACACTCTTCTTCCCCTTGGTTCCACCTCCCTCCTCACCCCATTTCTGCCGTACCCCATTCCCTCCTAGAGTGCTCGTCTCTTCCCCTCCCATCCTCATGCCTCCTTGACCTCTCACTCCTTGGCCCTCTCCCGTAGCCCACTGGTGGGCCCTAACCTTTGATCTCCTCTCCCACGAAGCCCTCCCATCCCCGCGCTCCGTTTTGGGAAAGGGCTGGGGAAAGAGAGACAGAAACCTAGAAATGTTGGAGAGGAAGCGCAAGCTACGCAGATATATACAGACACTAAAAGAACAAGAAGTAACACAAAGAGTTCTTCCCTTTGCAAAAAAACAGATACTCTGCCCCTTGGAAATAAACTAATAAACCCTTGTTTGAGAAAACAGCACCTGCCACGAGTTACCAGTGCAGAGAGCCGGTCCTCTTGACTGTTTTTCCCTCAAAGCCACAACCCAAACCAACAGCAACCCTGTCTGATTCACTTTCTAAAGAGATGTTACAGCCCACCCTCCTGACTCCTCTCTGGCCCCACCTGCCCGTAGCTTCAGTCTCTTCCCCACTCCCCCGCTAAACAACCAAAGGGAAACTATAATGACACCTCAGTCAGAACACAGTAATGCCAAAGTCCTAAGTCCTAATCGCCTACACAGCCTGGCTCTCATCTTTGGTCACTCTTGCTCTAGTCATTATGGCTTTTGCCGGTACACCTCAGCCACAGGGCCTTTGCACTGGCTGTTTCTGTTGTACTTCCCGAAGTATCCCAACAGCTTGCTCCCCTTCTTCAGGTCTCTGCTCAAATGTTTTCTCAGAGATGGTCCCTGACTACTATTATTGCAACCCCCTTCCTCCCTACCTTGCTCTACTTTTTCCATGATGTTTATTATCACCACCTAACATATAAAATTACTTAGATCTTAGGTTTATAGCAATCAGCCCCCCCCCCCCAACCCTTCACATTCGAGTGTCAAATCCTCAGAGGCAGGGACTTTGTCTTGGTCACTGCTGTATCACTCACATCTAAACCCCAAACAGGAACCAGTCACATAGTGGTCACAAGCTTCAGAATTTATTGAAAAAAATAATCGATTCAGAAACGAGGAGAGAGAACTCCAACACACACACACACACACACACACACACACACACACACGATAGTAACTGAGGTAATTGATGTTAATTAAACATTGTAATTATTTCACAATTTACATGTATCTAAAATTATTTTGTTCACCTTGAACTAACAGCAATTATATATATCGCGATAAAACTGGAAGAAGAAAATCCAAGATAGAAAAAGATGGACAAAGAGACAGTGTCACTTACATGGTTTGCCGAGAACTGACACTGCCTGACACATCTACAAAATTCTTAAACTGAGATTTAGACCCAAATTCCCAGACATCTAAGAGGCAACACCACCCCCTGGTGACGAAGACGAAAACTGCACATCCCCACAATAGAAAACACTCCCTAACTGATCTTTCACCAGAGTCCCAGGATTCTTTCCAGCCTAAAAATTCCGACGATCGAAATGTTTAGGTTGATTAATAAGAATAAATTTATAAATCGGTAAGAGAAAATCAAAAACTGCTCCAGGTGAGGATCGAACTCACAACCTCGGCATCGCTCCGCTCGCACTGCCATATAAGTACCGCGCGCTAACCGATTGCGCCACTGGAGCTTCGGCCGCACCCCTGCGCCGCGGAGTCCTTCAGTCATTCCTGACCACGTGACCTTGGAGGCTAGCCCCGCCTCTACTTTGCATATACAAATAGGAATCTTTGGATTGGCCGATAGGAGAAAGTGCGTTACCAGTTCCGGCTTCTCACGCCTGGAAGGCTCTTGCTGTAAAAGGGAAAAGTCTGCGAGGCTTTTGGTATGTGGGGGTGTAGCCTGTCCGGGACCGCCTTCTCATCAATATTCAGAATCCAGGGAGGAGGGGTCTTAACCCTTTGCGGGCTGGCCGGCCGGAAGGCGGCCCCTCCCCCCTGCGGGCGGGAACAGGATATGAGCCCGGGCGGGGGGGGAGGGGAAGCCCCAGGCGACCGCCCCCCGCCCCACCGCTGGGACCGGACTCTCCAGCCACAGATGTGGCGCCGCCGCCGCCGCCAGTTCCCGGTGCCAGCCATCCCGAAGCCTGAGGGGTCTACAGTTGCAGACTCCAGCCGTCCGAAATTCTGCACCGCGTCCTGAGAGACCCCGAAGCCCAGGCCCCAGCGACCAGGCAGGCTAGAGGACCCCAGATATCCAGGTGCCCAGCGCCCCCTCCTGGAGGAGGAGCCAGGAGTCCGGGACAGCAGACCCGCGCGACCCTGGAGGCCGAGCTTCCTGCAACCGGTTTCGAAGAACTTAGGATCTCAGACCGGAGGTTCCCTCCAGAGTTTTTCCCAGAAAGCTGAGCCCAAAACTCCCAGGACTGGAGGAACTTGGGATACGGACTCCTAGAGCCTCATCCAGCCCGTTGGGGGCTGAAGCGCCCACTAAAAGAGGACCCTGGAATTTGGGACTCTGCGCTCCTGTCTGGAAGTAGTTTAACCCCTGCTCTTAGAGTTAGGGAACTCAGGAATCCAGCCCTCCCCCCACCCCACGACCCCGTCTGGAAGACTCAGGAATTTGGGTTCCCAGCACCCCTATCTGAGACTCGAGCGTCGAGGCTCCCAGCATCTTCCGTTTAGAGGACGAAAGAAATCTGGACCACTGCTCCCGGTTTTCCGAGAGACCCCGGATTCTGGTTGCCGGAGCCGGAGAGCCCGAAGTTCACACCCCTGACTTGCAGAGACCCGAGAGTGCCGGCTCTGCGCCTCCCCGGGGACCGTGCTAGGGTCAAATAGGAACCGGGCTGCCTCGGTTCGGGGCTGGAGACTCCCGGGGAGGTGAGGGGGGAGGCGAGGGGCCCCGAAGGGCTGGGGGAGGGGGCGGCGCCGCAGCCGCTGAACAATGAGGGGGCGTGCCGGCGGGGGGCGAGCGGAGGCGCCGGCGGGGAGTTGGGGGCTAGAGGGCTGTGGGGAGGCGCTGCGGCTGTGGGGACAGTGAGCGGATCTCGGAGGGACTTGACTGAAAGGGGTCGAGGACTCAGGGCCAGCGCCCCGACTCGCAGCCCTCCGTGGGGGAGGAAGCCGTCTGCAGGACCCTGGCATCCGGTCCCCCAGCCTCCTCCGCCCTCCCCTGGGACCCCGCGGCCTCCCGCCCACGGCTTTTTCCCAGCCCTGCCCCTCGCCCTCGGCTCCAACCGGAGCCCAAACGTTCCCAGGATCCCTGAGCCTCCGGCCCCAGACAGACCAGACTCACAGCTTGGGCGACTCTTGTTCGCTTCACTCTTCTTTGTTTCACCCTTCCCGTTTTTTTCTGTGTTCTCTCTCCTTGCTCCCCTCTTTCTATCACTTTGCGACTGTCTCCCCCATTAGTTACTCCCAGGGCCCCCTCCCTGGATTCAGACCGTCCTCCTAACTCTCACGGGGGTGGGGGCGGTGTGGAGACCGGAAAGTCTATGGGGTCCTGGTATCCCAGAAGGGGGTCTTTCTGCAGAAGCCGCTGAACCACTCAGCCATGCCCGAGGGAGCCCGTGGACTGGGCCTGTCCAAACCCAGCCCTAGCCTCGGCCACAGAGGTGAAGTGTGTGACTGTGCGGCTGTGTGTGACACTCGGACAGGTGAGCGGGTGAGGGAGGGGTGGAGCCTGCTGGGCATTCATTCTTTCGTTCAAGACCCTACAGCCTCCCAGGCTGACCCAGTGCAGGCAACACAGGCTGACCAAGACAACCTTGGCCCTCCTGCACAGAGCTCCAGGTCCGGTAGGGAGAGAGACTCATCCTGAGGCCCTGAGGGAAGCCCAGCACACAGTGGTCAGGGCTGGCTGGGATGGGGAGAGCTCAGAGGGCAGTGGGAGCCCTGTCTGGGAGATCAAGGGAGGCTTCCTGGAGGAGGGGGATATCTAAACTGAGAATTGAAAGATTAGGTGGGGTGAATTGAGAGAGGGCAGGAAGCGTATTCTGCGCAGGAGCAGAGAGGTGAGAAGAGGCTGCTTATTTGAGTAAACCAGAGAAGCTGAGTGCCTGGAGCCCAAAGGGTAAGAAGTGGTGTGTCTTGGGAAAACTACACACAGGAAAGGTCTCTAATGGCCACCCTGCAGAGGGCCCTTTGGATCTCAGGAGTTTGGACTTTACCCTGAGGGCAGGTATGGGATTATCCTCGTGAGAGTAAAAGAGTCAGGCTAAATAATAAAGTTCTCCCAGGATGACACATGGAGGTGGATTCAAGGAATGGGGGCCAGCAGTTCAGAGAGGACCCTGCCTGGAGAGGACAGGGCTGGTTAGAGAGGGGAGCTGGTTAGAGAGATGTTGATCAGGGGTGGGTGAGTGTGGGGGCTGAGTGCACTTACTCAGTTGAGGAGCCCCCCTGATGGCTTGTTCCACAACCCCAGCAGCCCCTGCCACCCCCGCCATGACCTCCCCACGAGGTTCTGGGAGCTCCACGTCCTTGAGCACTGTGGGCTCTGAGGGGGACCCGGCTCCGGGCCCCACCCCAGCCTGCTCAGCCTCGAGGCCAGAGCCCCTTCCAGGGCCCCCCATCCGCCTGCATCTGTCACCTGTGGGGACCTCGGGTTCTTCGAAACCCTCGAGGCTGGAGCGTGTGGCCCGTGAGATTGTGGAGACAGAGCGGGCCTACGTCCGGGACCTCCGAAGCATCGTGGAGGTGAGGCGGGTGGGCATCCCAGTGCCGTGGGGACTTGGGCCAGCCCTTCCACCCCCATAACCCCAGTCATTCCCACAGGACTACCTGGGCCCTCTGCTGGATGGCGGGGTTCTGGGGCTGAGTGCGGAGCAGGTGGGCACACTGTTTGCCAACATCGAGGACATCTACGAGTTCAGCAGGTCAGGGATGGGTGGGGTGGGCAGGGGGGTGGGCTAGGGAGCTCAGGAAGAGAGGCTGTGTTCTAACCCAAACCTTGGCGCCCTGTCCAGACTGGAACATGGGGTCTTATGATATTGGGCAGGGATCATGATGGGGAATAAGGACCCAGATGAGGTCCAAATATCAGGATGGATCCAGGCAATGAGATGGGGCTAGCGCCCTGTCAGATCATGGAGCACAGTGAATCAAAGACTCCTGTGCAGGCTGAGGATCATGACTGTGAGCATTTGTGTGACTCATCCTGGGAAACCCCGCAGTCCAGACAAACCAGGATGGTTGGCCCCCTGTGCGGAGGGTGCTAGAGTTCCAGGAGAGCGTGACACCTACGTGTCTTAATGACACTTGTTCAGTCGCTCCATCGTGTCCGACTCTTTGCGACCCCGTGAACTGCAGCACACCAGGCTTTCCTGTGCTTCACCATCTCCCGGAGCGTGCTCAGACTCATATCCACTGAGTCGGTGATGCCATCCAGCCGTCTCATCCTCTGATGACCCTTAATTACGCTTTTTTTTTTTGGCCTCACCGTTTGCATTTCGGGATCTTAGTTCTCCAACCAGGGACCGAACCTGGACCCAGCAATGAAGGCACTTAGTCTAACCACTGGACCACCAGGGAATTCCCTAATTATACATAAAGTTCTTGTGGGAGGTTTGTGAGTCACGACAAGTTTTCAGGGTCACAATAGGATCTTAAGGTTATCACAGCTCTAAGGGTCCTGACACCCCTCTCCCAGGCTGTGCCCCATGAGATCCTCAAGGCTCATGCTGCCTGTGACAAGATCTCAGGCTGAGGAACATGATGCTGCCCAAGGACAGCGTCCGAGCAGGTTGCTACCTCCCACGTCGTGATCAGAGGACCCTTCATGTGGACGTGACATCCCATCCTGGCAGCCCACCAAGGCCCAGCCTTCTGGTGTCCTCGCGGGGTGGGTCTGTGGGGGCAGGGTGGTCCTTCACCCTTTCTCTCTGCCCCTCCCCAGTGAGCTCCTGGAAGACCTGGAGGGCAGCAGCAGCGCCGGGGGCATCGCTGAGTGCTTTGTGCAGAGGGTGAGGCTGGGGCCTGGGTAAGGGGGTTAGGGTGGGAGGGGAGCAGGCCTGGGCTAGGCTTGGAGGGAGGGGTCATGAGGAGTTGGGCACTGACGTCTCCCTGATTCCCTTGTTGCCCACAGAGCGAGGATTTCGACATCTACACATTGTACTGCATGAACTACCCGAGGTGAGGACTGAGAAGCACCTGTTGGGCCCAGGCTGTGCCCCACAAGTTGATGTGCGCTAGCCGAGCACCCCCTACCCCAACCCAGTCAAGTCCCAACACTGCCAGACTGCAACCATGTCCGCCTTCTCCCTAACCTCAACCAGCCCCTGAGCGTTCCCAAACCCTGGTCACTCCCTGACTCCTCCCAGCCTGGCCTGCTGTAGCTGCCCATCCCCCTGACCTGTGCTGTGTCTCCAGCTCCCTGGCCCTACTCCGGGAGCTGTCACTGTCCCCACCAGCAGCCATGTGGCTGCAAGAGCGCCAGGCCCAGCTCCATCACTCGCTGCCCCTGCAGAGCTTCCTGTTGAAGCCTGTCCAGCGCATCCTCAAGTACCATCTGCTGCTGCAGGTCAGCTGTGGGCCCCCGGGGGGCTGCCTGGGGAGGGGCGAGGTCCTGTCCATTGGCCACCTGGTGGTGCATCTGGAGTGCGGACCCTGGGAAAGCTGGGCCAGCGAGGACCAGGGAGGCCTCTGGTCCCTAGAAACTGGGCCAGCTCTGGGGCAGTGTCTTGTTAGCAGTGGGGGCTGGCGCCCGTTGACTTCACTTCCTGTCTTTGCTTGCTTGTCTCTCGGTCTCTGGCTCTCCATCTCTGCCCCTGCTTCTCTCTCTCTCTCTCTGTTCGTTTCTCCCTTTCTCTGTTCATCTTCCTCTCTCTGGGCGCCTACCCTCCAGGAGCTGGGCAAGCACTGGGCGGAGGGCCCAGATGCCGGGGGCCGCGAGATGGTGGAGGAGGCTATTGTGTCCATGACAGCGGTCGCCTGGTACATCAATGACATGAAACGCAAGCAGGAGCATGCTGCGCGCCTCCAGGTGACCCTGGGAGAGGGCTGGGACCCGCCGTGGGCCTGGGGGGGCGGGGTGGACCTGAGGGCCTCCGGCCGGGGGTCGGCAGAGCCTTGGGGTGGACTGGGACCTCACGGTCTGCTTGCTAACCACCCTGTCTTGATTTGCGTGCACTGCCCGCCGGTGTGTTCCTGGGGTCCTGGCAGGAGGTGCAACGGCGCCTGGGCGGCTGGACCGGTCCAGACCTCAGCGCTTTTGGGGAGCTAGTGCTGGAGGGCGCATTCCGAGGTGGTGGAGGGAGCGGCCCCCGACTCCGAGGGGGTGAACGGCTGCTCTTTCTGTTCTCACGGATGCTGCTCGTGGCCAAGCGCCGGGGACCGGAATACACCTACAAGGGCCACATCTTCGTGAGTTCAGGGATGGGGGCGGGGCCGGATGTTGCCTGCCAGGTGTATTCTATACAGAGCTGTAGAGCCAAAGGTGAGGCTAGGGGCAGGGTATACACGAGTGGGCAACTCGCTTAAAAGGACCACGTTTCCTTGGGTCAAGGAGCGAGGTAGGGTTTAATAAGGAGAGGCAGGCAGGGTCAGAGCTATGCAGAGGTGATGTGGACCTAGAAGGGGAGGACCTGGATCTGCCCACCAGGCAAGCATCTACGCTATTCTGCAGTCACGTCTTCTTGACCCAGATGAGAGTGGGAGGGCTGGTGAGGGAGAGCTGAGCCCAGCCTGGTGGAGAGGGTTGACGGGGTGGGAAGGGGACATCTTTTATTTATTTATGGGTGCACTAGGTCTTGATTACTATGAGAGCTTTTGCCCAGTCGAGGCATGGTGGCTTCTCTTATTGTGGAGTACAGGCTCTGGGGCGCAGGGGCTTCAGGAGTTGTGGTACGTGAACTCAGTGGTTGTGGCTTTCAGGCTCTAGAGCGCAGGCTTAATAGTTGTGGTGCAGGGGCTATTCCGTGGCATGAGGGATCTTCCCTGATTAGGGATCAAGCCCAGGTCTCCTGCACTGGCCTGCAGATTCTTTACCACTGAGCCACCAGGGAAGCTGGAAAGGGGACATCTTTTAGGAGGAGGGGGCTCAGATACACTTGAGGGGTACATGGATGAGTCTGAGGCCTCTCTCTGCCCCTCACCCAGTGCTGCAACCTGAGTGTGAGCGAGAACCCTCGAGACCCTCTAGGGTTCAAGGTGTCCGATCTGACCATTCCCAAGCACAGGCACCTGCTCCAGGTGAGGATAGGGTGGGGCTGGGCAGGCGGGGATTTCCCGCCCCCCAGGTCCCTAGACCTCACAACTGGCTCCCAATTCCACCCCCACCTCACCCCACCCCTAGGCCAGGAACCAAGAAGAGAAGAGGCTGTGGATTCACTGTCTCCAGCGCCTCTTCTTTGAGAACCACCCCGCCTCCATCCCTGCCAAGGTACAGCTCCTACCACCACTAGGGGTCCTCAGGGTGCGGGGGACCCGTGCATGCACGCTCAGTCATGTCCAAGTCTTTGTGGCCACCCTGAACTATAGCCCAGCAGGCTCCTCTGTCCGTGGGATTTCCCAATCAGGAATACTGGAGTGGGCTGCCATCTCTAAGGGATCTTCCCGACCCAGAGGTTGAACCTGCGTCTCTTTGCATCTCCTGCATGGGCAGGAGGATTCTTTTACCACTGTGCCACTTGGGAAGGCCCCCCAACTCAATAGCATTGAAAGACCCTGAGTGCCAGGGACGGGGGTGGGGGCGCTGTCTTACAGCATGATAGTTACATTCAAAGTTGGGTTACCTGGGTTTCAGTCCTAACTCCACAACATCCCTGCTGTGTGATTCTGGGCAAGTAACTTAACCTCTCTGGCTTCAGCTTGCTCACGTGGAGGAATAATAGCACCAACTTCATAGGGCTGTGGGGAGGATTCGTGAGTATCAGTCATGTAAGGCACCTGACAGGTAGCAGCACCCTTTAATCAGACCGAGCCTGGGGTTCTCAGGGCCCAGCCCCCTCAACCCTCATGCTTATCTTTTTCAGGCAAAACAAGTCCTCCTTGAAAACAGCCTGCACTGTGAGTCGGGACCTCGGGTTGGGAGGATGTGACAGTAGAGGAATCGCTTCAAAGAAAAAGTAGAATATTAGCTCCAAATCTCTTCCTGTAGGTGCTCCTAAAAGCAAGCCTATCCCAGAGCCCCTTACACCCCCACTTGGGTCTCCCTGCCCGCGAGATGCTAGAAGTTTCACTCCTGGACGACGGAACACAGGTAAAGGAGATGGAACCCTGAGGTTCCCCCTCATCCCTCCCCCAGGAACCTGGAGTGGGGGTCCTAACAGGGTTCCAATCTACCTCTCCCCACAGCTCCATCACCAGGACCCACCGCTACCCGTCGCGGCCGCAGACAGTCTGGTGAGTGCCCTCCCCTAAGGGTGAACTTGGTGTCAGGTGGGGGAGTGGGCCCTGACATCACTGTGTCTTCCCCTTAGAGCCTCTAAAGGACCTTTACGTCATGTTGCCACACAGCGGTGAGTGACTGCCCAGCCCAGCCTGGTGCGCCCGTGTCTGTTCCCTGGGCCTCGCGGGCGTCGTGAAGGAGGGGTGATGGGGCCACTCATCAATAACAAGGAATAACACTTGTTCCTCCATCTCACTCTTTCCTCTTTCTCATCTCTTCCTCCCCAGCTAAGCCTAGACTCAAGGTGAGAAACATTCCACAACCCGTACTCCTGGGTCTATTGGGGGAGGGAACTTGAGTTCCCAAGTCCCCGGTCTGAAGAAGAAGGTGATGAGGCCCTGTCCTCTGAGGGAGGGGATTGGGGCCCCCAGACTCCCGCCCTCCTTCCTTGCCTTCCTCACAGCACACCGGCAGTGCGGGGGAGCTCTACCCGCCCCTGGAGCCTCAGCCACCAAGTCCCACTTCTGGACCCCCTGAGGACCTGGAGGACACAGGACCCCCCACGCTGGACCCTTCTGGGCCCTCAATCACTGAAGAAATCCTGGAGCTCCTGAACCAAAGAGGCCTCCGGGATCCGGGGGTGAGCCAGGCGTCCCCTCCCAATGTCCTTGGGGCTCCAGGCCTGGGTGGGCGTAGCCTGGGATTCAGGGGGCCAACCCACCCTGACACCTTTTGGCTTCCTCAGGGCCCGCTACAGCCACCCCATGATGTTCCCAAGTTCCCCGGAGACTCCCAAGTGCCAGGCGACAGTGACACCCTCACATTCCAAGGCCTGCCCAGCCGAGACTCTTCAGAAGAGGAGGAGGAAGAAGAACTGGACATGGATGAACGGGAGCCTTCCCCACTCCACGTCCTGGAGGGGCTCGAAGGTTCCAGTGCGGCTGAAATTGCCGACATTCCCAGCCTTTCCAAAAGCCCCGACAGACCCAGCCTCCCTGAAGTGCCCAGCCTTTCTGAAATTCCCCAGATGCCCCGCCTCCCTAGCCTCTCTGACATTTCCAGTGTTTTTGAAATGCCCTGCCTTCCAGCCATTCCTAGCGTCCCCGACATTCCTAGTCTTTCCAGCGCTGCCCGCCCGCTCCCCTGTGATTCCTGGCTCCAGGGACCCCCGCAGGAGCTGGATGAGACTCTAGCCACCCGGAGAGAACTTTTCCCCGGAAACACTTCTGGAAAACTGGGCGAGCCCTCCTCAGAAGGCAGGGCAGGGCGAGAGGAGGATGAAGGAGGATCATTCCCAGAATTCCAGCCCCCAGATGTCACCCGGGATCAGGGATTCTCACATGAGTTGGAGTTCCGCTCTTGCTCTGAAATCCGGAGCGCCTGGCAGGCCCTGGAGCAGGGGCAGCTGGCCCGGCCGGGTTTTCCTGAGCCACTGCTGATCCTGGAAGACTCGGACCTGAGTGGAGGCAGTGGCAGTGCAGGAGGGAAGGCGGGAGTCCCGACTTCGGAGAGGTCAGCATCCCGAGTGCGAGAGTTAGCCCGGCTTTACAGCGAGCGGATCCAGCACATGCAGCGGGCTGAGACCCGGGCATCGGCCAACGCACCCCGCCGCAGGCCTCGGGCTCTGGCCCAGCCGCAGCTGTTACCTGGCCTGTCCCAGGAGCAGGCTGAGCCAGGTGAGGTCCAGGTATGTGGTCAGCAGAGGTGGCCCCAGCTGGGGGATCTGTCCTAACTCGACCCATCTGTCTTTGCATGCAGGACCCCTGCCTGCCTTTGGACATGTGCTGGTGTGTGAGCTGGCCTTCCCTCTGACCTGTGCCCAGGAATCTGTCTCCCTCAGCCCTGCTGCCCGGGTTCAAGCTGCCACACCCTTGACTAAGCAGGGAGGCTGCCAGGACAGCCAGGGTCTACATGTTTCAAGTTTGCCTGAGCAAGACCATCTGAGCCTCCAGGTTCCAGCTGCTACCCCCCTGCCTGAGCAAGGAAGCCTCTGGAATACCCAGATTCCAGCCGCCACACCTTTGCTGGAAGAGGAAGACCCCCCAGACAGCCAGGCTGCAGCTATTACAATTTCACCAGATCGAGGCCACCTGGAAATCCAAGTGCCAGCTGCCACTCCTTTGCAGGAGCATAGAGACCACGTGGGTACTCAGGTTCCTTCTAGCACCTCATCTCCTGAGCAAAGAGGCCATGTGGACGTCCAGCTTCCCACCAACCCAGCTTCACCCAAGCGGGGCAGTTCCTCTGATGTCACGGTTTCAGCCACCAGTCCTGCACCCAAGCAAGAAGGCTGCTGGGACAGCCAGAGCCCAACCAACACCCCTGTAACTAAGCCAGGAGGCTGCAGGGATGTTCAGTCCCCAGCTACTGCCTGTGGGCCAGCCGTCGATCCTTCGCTCATACACAGAAGCAGCCTGGACCCTCAGATCCCAGCTGACACCCCACTGCCCTTGCAGCGTGACCTCCCAGACATTCAGGTTCCGGGTACCTCACCTTTGCCTGTACACAGAGGCCACTTGGACCGTCAGAACCCAGCTGATGCCCCACCATCCTTGCCCCAGGAACCCCCCGATTTTCAGGTTCCAGCTACCACACCTTTGCCCCAGACAGCAAGCCTCACGGACACGGATGCCCAGGTCCAAGCCCTCCTGCCTTTGCCCCAGCAGGGAGGTCTCCGAGACATCCAGGGTCGTGCCGCTGCACCTTGGCTTCAGGAACAAAGCCTCACAGACCTCCAGGTTCAGAAGCTGACACCTTTGTTGGAAAGGAAGGGCCTCACGAATGACCAGGTTCCAGCCACCGCACCTTTGCCTGAGCAAGGAGGCCCTATGGACACTCAGGGCCCGTTACCCACCCCAGTCCAGACCACCGTGCTTTTGGCCAAACAAGGAGGCCCCTCGGTCTCTCACGCTGCCAGATCAGAGTCTTCAGACTTGACCCCACCCCACAGTCCCCCACCCCCAACACGGAAGCTCCTGGGCCCCAATGCGGCTGCCCTTTCAAGATACCTGGCAGCTTCGTACATCAGCCAGAGCCTGGCTCGGCGACAGGGGCCTGGAGGAGAGGCTCCCCCAGCCTCCCGGGGCCCTTGGTCCTCCTCTGCCCCCACATCACGGGCACCTTCACCGCCACCCCAGCCCCAACCCCCACCACCCCCAGCCCGGAGGCTCAGCTATGCCACCACGGTCAACATCCATGTCGGAGGTGGCGGGCGGCTACGGCCAGCCAAGGCCCAGGTCAGGTTGAACCATCCTGCTCTCTTGGCAACCCCTCAAGAATCTGTGGGTCTCCGCAGAGCCCAGGGGGGCCCCGATGCCCCTTTCCACATGTGAGTCAGGATGTCGGGCTCCTTGAAAAGCAAAGACTTCAACCAGATGCCAGAGACCCTCAGAATTCGCCCGGAAGTCCAGACACTGAACACAGGTCTAAAAATTGCTGCAGCTTGCAGACACCTGGAATCTTTGGAGAATGGCCCTTGTTACTTCCTGGATTAACCCAACAGGGATGGGGAAGGGGATGTCATTAATATTTTGTTAACTAATATGGAATTATGTATCTTTTCCCATTCTGGAGGCAGTGGGGATGTCAGAAGGCAACAATGAATAGGAAGGTCTGATACGGCACAAATCAGTTGTTCTGAAAATTTGGGGAATCTCAGACTCCTTTGAGAATTACTGAAAACTGGATCCATTACAGTTGGGTGTATGAGTTCAGAAGATTTATAAGCTGCTTAATGCCTACCCAGGAAAGCCAAGTTAAGAAGTCCCCCCCGACCCCGCCGCCAAAAAAAAGGGTTTCCCAAGCAAATCCCTTGAAGCTCTTCCTTTAGCAGTTTATTCAGTTTATGTGCCCCACTATCATCCGGTCGTCTCATCTTCATAGCCAATTCTATCCACCCAGCTGTCTCTCCATCATCTCCCTCTGTCCATCTGTCTTCAAATCCATTATCCTACCCATAGACTTGCTTTATTCAGCTATCTTCACCCTTTTCATCCATCCTCCTACCCCACCCCCCATCTAGCACCCGTTCCTCCACAAATCTACCATCCATAACCCCACCTGTCTGCCTTCTCCAGCCAGCTCTATTCATCCATTCGTCCCTCCGTATTCCCACTGCTGTCCATTCATTCGTTCATACATTTCATCCTTCAGTCATCTCCTAGTCCATCAAGCCAGCCAGCCGTTTAACCATCTCTACCACCAGCCAGCCAGCCGTTTTAATCTCTTTCAATCCATCCTTCCTTACCTGGATTCTTCTGGGTCTCGGTACTACAAAACTTCAGAGACAGTTCCATGCTAACACCAGAATGGATTGTGGTTTGGGATTCTGGGAAAAGTGTCCCACATCTGCCTGAGTTCTCTTGGCAACCACTCTCCACCCTCCTAAGTATTCAATTTCTGTACCCATCCATCCAGTTCTTGTATTGATCCTTTTACCTGGCCTCTTTCTAGTTGGGGGACCTCTACAGTGCCTCAGTGAACCCCCACCTCCAAGTCACTCAGGTCGTGAGACTTTTATTCTAAGATCGTTCTGTCCCCCTCACAGCAGTGGAAGGCCCAATAAGCAGCACAGGTTAAGTCTCTTTGGTAATCTTAGCTTCTTTCATTGAGCACTTAACTTGTGTTCTAGATCTCACTCAGTCTTCCCTGGAATTCTGAGAAACCACAGCACCATGGCTGAGTTGAAGCCCCAGCTTTTCCAGGACTTAGTGTGGAACACCCCCCCCCCCCCCGCCCCCAGCCTGGTTGCCTCATCTGTATGATGAGGACAAGAGTATCCGCCTTTATAGGATCATCATAAAGATTCAGTGAGCATATCCTTACTTCCCAAACGTGTTTAAGCCTGATTCTTTACCAACTGAGCAATGAGGGAAGCCCCCTGACTTACTAAGGCCGTGATCAAATCAGATGCCCCAGGATCCAGTCCCAACCCATGAAATCAGAACCCCCAAGGCAGGAGCCCAAGAATCTGGTTTTAACAATCAGTTAACAGCAAAAAATGCTGTTACTGAGTTTTAAACTACATACCACAGGCGTTAGTCACTATTTCAGCTCATTCCCTTTGAGTCCTCAATATCCCTAACAGGCAAGTGAGGATCTGTAATCCCCACTTGAGAGATGAGGAAACTCAGGCAGAGAGGATACTTGCCCAGTCACGTGAGTGGGAAGGCTCAGAGATGGGATTCAACCACACAGCCAAGTCTGAGTCAGCACTCTTGACTGTCTTTGTCAGGTGCTGCTATTGCCACTGGGGGTACAACAGGGAACAACTCCTTGCCCACAAGAGGCTTGAAGCCTGGTACTCCAAAGTCCCTAAGTAATTACTGATCATTAGCTAGATAAAGTGAACAAGGCCTGGCTCAGTAAATGTTAGCTGCTGGCTTCCATTCAGTTATTTATTGAGTGGGTACGATGCCATACACCAGGGCATAGGCTGATTCTGGCTCCTTGGCCTGGACCTGCTCCACTGCAGCCTCCCAAAGGTCAGGACTGAGGCTGGCCCTCCCCGCTTCCGCCCCCAGCTGCACATTCCCAGCTTGAGGAAAGTTCCCAGCCTGGCCCAGGCTCCCAGCGGCGCCGGAATTCTCGGTATTTGAGGAGGCGGCAGCAGGGAGGGCGAAGGGGGCTGTCTACGCCAAGGCCTGGAGCGAGGAAGGAGGCGAGCCCCCTTCGCCACTTCCAGATGTGTCCCAGCTGTGCCTCTGGGAAGGAGCCAGGAGCCTCAAAATAAGGGGGGTCTCTGGGCCCTGTGGGAAAACCCTGGGCACTAGGCCTGCCTTGGCCCCTCCTGGTCCCTGCCCCCAAACCCCATCCCTCCTGCCTGCCCAGCTCCTACCTCTGCCTCACAGCCCCAGCTCCAACGCCTCCTCATGAATACCTTTCTTGCTGGTCTACTACAGCCTGCCTTTTGTAAGCTCTAATTAGGACAGGCTTAAAGAGGGAAAGTAAGGTCGGCTGGCTGCCGCATGCCTTGGGACAGTGCTGCCCTCCTGGGGATGTTTAGGTTAACGCCAGTCAAACCCAGTCAGGCTGTTAGTAACTCCAGCTTCAATGCAAAACTTCGTGAGGTGGTTATTTTGCCACTACACTAACTTTCTCAGCAGCTACGGTGAAGATACCTGCCTGCCACCCACCTCACAGAGATGGTGTGAAGACAATCCAACAATACTTAGCCTGGCACCTAGTGGAGCTCCACCAACCATACCTCTGTGTGTAATATCTATTTTCTACACCTGAGTACCATCCCACAAGGTTGTCCTGTCAGTAAACAACATTCTCATCAGTGCAGCCCAGCTTCACGGCCACATGTGGCTCCTGTTTCATCAGTAGGGCAAACATACAGTAAATCCCAAGTTCCTTTCCCGGTTTTTGAGAGTGCCGAGTCTTCGTTGCTGCACAGGTTTTCTCTAGTTGCAGAGCAGGGCTGCTCTCTAGCTGTAGTGCACGGGCTCCAGAGCACAAGTTCCATAGCTGTGGCACACAATGTGGCTACTCCACCCCGTGTGAGATCTTCAGGGCAGCAAAACCCGTGTCTCCTGCATTGGCAGGTGGATTCTTTACCAGAGCTGCCAGGGAAGCCCTCCCAAGTTCCCTTTATAAAGAAAATTGGTGAAACTACTCCTTGATCAAGTGGGTAATGATGTTCTTAACAGTTTGCTCAGCAGGAAGTAGTGAGGAAGCCCACTTGGGGGCAGATTGCTGGCTGCAAAGGCTGTTATAGGACAGATGCCCTTCCCACCCCAATAATGCTCACTGCTGCTGCTGCTAAATCACTTCAGTCATGTCCGACTCTATGCAACCCCATAGACGGCAGCCCACCAGGCTCCCCCTCCCTGGGATTCTCCAGGCAAGAACACTGGAGTGGGTTGCCATTTCCTTCTCCAATGCATCAAAGTGAAAAGTGAAAGTGAAGTCGCTCAGTCATGTCAGACTCTTAGCGACCCCATGGACTGTAGCCCACCAGTCTCCTCCATCCATGGGATTTTCCAGGTAAGAGTACTGGAGTAGGGTGCCATCGCCTTCTCCAAATGATGCTCACTAGCTTCCTTTAAATATGGGGAAAGAAACTGAGGGCAACTTAATTCACAAACAACAATTTACTTCCCTATACATATACCCGCACCATCCCCCAGAACTTTCTTCCATGACGGAAGTGCTGTAACATCTCTCTGGCCCAGGGGCAGCAACTGAGTTCACCTACATCAGCTCTTATCATCACATGGCAGACACAAGAGATGAACATGTCCTCAGATCTACGTATTCCCAGGCCCATAACGACAGTCACCTTGAGCGTAACTGGGACTTGCTTTAAGCAGGCCATGGGGAGTGGGGATTACCATCGACATCCTGAAGGATGAAACCAGTCAGGGGAAATCACGCACCTACCCACAACGGGGATTACAGACCCCTACCCAACCTCAATCCTATCTACACTACAGGTTGGCATTAAAAAATTTCCTTTCCCAATACATGCATGTATGGCCCTTAGCTGCTGACTTAAAAGACCTCTCCTCACTTTGTATTAAAGATTACTGATCTTACACATTTCCCCTGCTCTTCTCTGATATGCCATTAAAACAGCAGAAGGACTGAAGGAGGTAAAACCCACAAGGACACTCACACAACCAATGACCAGGAACCAAGCCCACCTGAGCTGTGTTCACACACTGGACTCAAAGTTCAGAGAAACTGAGACCAGGCCTGGTCCTACCCGTCTCTCCTACCCACGTCCTAATCAGAGTGGTAGCTTCTAGAAAGGCTTCTGGGGGTGTTTCTTGCATTCCTTTTAGACAAAGTCCCACCACAGAAGACCACAGCATAGTTCCTAAAACCTTAAATCCCACAACATTTATTATAAAGGTGCTATAAAGAGAAACCCTGATCTTCATGATGGGCTTATCGGTAGGATTTCTGGTAGCGGGCACGGGCACCAGGACCTCCAAACTTCTTGGACTCGCAGCGACGGGGATCGGCTACCAGCAGGGTCCGGTCGTACTGGATGAGGATGTCTTTGATCTCCTTCTTGGAAGCCTCATCCACATCTGGGGGTGAAAGGACGTGAGATTTAGACGCCAGCAAGTGTCCTCCCACTCTTTGTAGCCCTTCACACGCCCCCACCCACCTGCTGGGAAGGACCCACCCTCACTCACATTTCTGGTAATAGGCCACCAAGGCTTTGGAGATGGACTGGCGGATGGCTGTGAGGAAGACACAGACAAAAGGTACATCAGCTTTATGAACATCCAGGGATGGGACCCTGCCCTCAGACCCACCTATGTGCCCAGTGTCCGGGACTCACCGTAAATCTGGGCTACGTGACCACCACCCTTCACTCGGACGCGGATGTCCACACCAGCAAATCGCTCCTTGCCCAGGAGCAGAACAGGTTCCAGTAGCTAGGGTAACAGGAGACGTTACAGGATTTTAGATCACAACCTCACGGAACATTCCTCCACAGCTCTCTACAAGTAGCTCTTGCCACTGCTGGCCTCAAAGTATTAGTGGAAGATGGCTGGGCTGTTACTCAAAGCCCCCTATACACAGCCAGTAGAGCAGGGAGGTTTCTAAGAAAGAAGAGTTTGTTGAAGTCAAATTGAATCCTGCCTGAGCAGGTCCTCCTCCTGCGTTGCTCTTTGGACATCAGGTCACCTGTTTTTTAAACCTGATCCTTAGAATGTAGGCACCTTAGCCCAATAGTAAGGAAAACCTTTGCAGCCACTAAGCCTGCCCCAAATGGTGAAAAAAACCATTCCTGGGCTCTGTCAGGTGCTCTCCCCACCTGAGCTCTCTGCCCTCCCTTTGCACCGCACAGATTTCCAGAAAAATAATGATGCTATAACCCTACTTTGATTTACCTATTTTAGGCCTCAGCTCACAAGTCCCCTCCACCCCTGCTCTGACCCTTCCACCCAAGTTTGAGTCAGAAACCTTCTCTGGGAACCTCTACCCCAGTTCTGACTGTCTGGGAGCAGTGTTTGGCATTGGGTCCACTCTGTGTCCCCCACTGGATTCGAAGCTCTAGGAGGGCAGGCCCTGAAACCATCCAGGTCACTGCTTTGTTGCCAGCACTCAATACAGGATGCACACACAAAGCCTTTGAGTAAACTGTCAGTGACAATAAGCCACAATACTCATCTACCTGCTCTACGAAGGTCTAACTAACCCTGCAATGTAAACAGTTCTTCACTTTCTCACACATCACACACACCAACAACCTCACAGGGAGAATCCAATTTACCCTCACAACAGCCTTCAAGGAACAACCTATTTCCATTTTACAGAGAAGGGAAGTTACTGCCCCAAATAACACAGCTAGAAGAGGCAGAAATCAAACTCAGACATCTTTCCAGTCTGAGCCAAAGAAACTGAGGCCTTCCAATAAAACTTTATTCAGAAAAAAAAAAAGAAAGAAACAAACTGAGGCTTAAACGGGGACGGTAGAGGAACTCCTTTCACAACCAAGCACTACAAACCCGACTTCTGTTCCTGTTCTTCTAATGCTTATTGAGTACCTACAATATTCAAAACCTTATTTTAGTCACAATGTTTTGAGGAACAAAACATTGATTCCTGTCCTCAGAGTGCTCAAACTACTGTAAAAGGTCCCCCAGTAACTTACTGCAAGTCATCAGGCCCCATAAACTTTGGGAGCCCCCATGCCACCTCGTCCCAAATGAGTGACTTTCCAAACAACCCAGTTAAGCACCTGCTTAATCTCCAACATCCACGTTTCCACTCTCAATTCAAGCTTTCATAATATCGCCTGAACCCCCAACACCAGCTGCATCGTCAAATATCCCATTTTTCTATTCCCTACTCAGCCTCTAAACGTCCCCTGTTGACACAAGACCTTTCAGTTTCCAAGATCGACGAACTCCAGGAACCCAATTATTTCAACATCTCCGTCTCCAGAGCCCTCCACTCAACCCAAACGCCCGTCTTCAATCCCAGCACCTTGTATTGCAGCGTGCGCGGTTCGATCATCTCCAGGGGTCGTCCGTTCACCTTGATGAGGCCGTTACCTCGTTTGCAGTGCGCCACGGCCGTGGCCGTCTTCTGTGGAAAGCGAGGGGGAGAGAGCGGAGCCACGTGAGCGCTGGGCCTCGGCTCCCAAGTAGACCCCAGATGCCTTCCCACAGGCCTCTCCGACACGGGCCTCCCCTCGTTCCTACCAACGGGCGCCCGTCTCACCTTGCGTCCGAAGACTTGCACCGACTGCAGAGGGCCCTTAGACGGCATGATTGCAGGCGTAGAGACGAGATCTTCACCGCGCGGCGCCGCAACCGGAAAAGGAAAGCGCGGGGCCACCCTGGCCGCTTTTCAGGGTCTGCGCAGGCGCGTTGTGCTCAGCGTTGCGACGGGAGAGAGCTTTACGGCTTGTGGGCGGGACTTTGGATTGGCGGCAGGAAGGTGGGCCCGGGGAGCGGAGGGGGCGGGACCTGGGAGTGGAAGGGACTGGCCTGAGCGGTGTCGGGGGCCGGCCCGAAACGGCGAGTTGTTCAGTCACTCAGTCATGTCCGACTCTTTGGGACCCCGTGGACTGCAGCCCGCCAGGCTTCCAAGTCTTTCACTATCTCCCGGAGTTTGCTTAAACTCATGTTCGTTGAGGCGATGATCCATCCAACCATCTCATCCTCTGTCGCACCCTTCTCCTGCCTTCAGTCTTTCCCAGTATCAGGGTCTTCTCTAATGAGCCCGCTCTTCGCATCAGGTGGCCACAGAATTGGAGCTTCAGCTACAGCATGAGTCTTTCCAATGAATCTTCAGGCTTGATTTCCTTTAGGATTGACTGGTTTGATCTCCTTGCTGTTCCAGGGACTCTCAAGAGTCTTCTCCAGCACCACAATTCCAACGGATCAATTATTCAATGTTCAGCCTTCTTTATGGTTGAACTCTCACATCCCTACATGACCAGTGGAAAAACTAGCTTTGACTATACGGACCTTCGTCGTCAAAGTGATGTCTCTGCTTTTAATACGCTGTCTAGGCTTGTCACAGGTTTTCTTCCAAGGAGAGAGGAGGGTGAAGACAGGCCATAATTCACATCCTCAGTTCTCACTGGCCACTGCCAGCTCACATTTGTGTTTGGACTCTTCATTTATCTCCCTTCACTCCCATCCTCAATAGATTCTCATACATGCACACTCACCCCCTGCCCACCCTGGTCTTTCCCAGGGGGAAAGCAACCGCCAGGAGGTTGCTTCACAGTTGGCAGTCTTCCTATCTTCTAGAATTTCTCCTCAAGAATCCAGGTAGGATTCAGAATACCCCTCCTCCTAGAATCCATCTTCTTAAAGCATCCTCCCCAGAATCCTTTTCCTCTTAGAGCCCCTTCCCCAGAACCTTTCACCAAAACTCCCTTCATTTTAGGAACTTACCTGGTGGTCCAGTGGCCAAGACTCTGAGCTCCCAATACAGGGGCCCAGTTTCTATCCCTGATCAAGGAACTAGATCCCACATGCCCCAGTTAAGACCTGGTGCAGTCAAATAAGTAAATAAAAAAATATTAAAGGACTTTCTTCCTTTTAGAGTCTCCTCCCAAAATTCTCTCAGAGCCCTCATCTTAGACTCCCTCTTTGCCTAAATCTCCCTCCACTCAGGGTCCTCTTACCCCTCTTTTCCCCCAGAATCTTCCTTTCTTCAGAATCCACAATGCCTAGAATCCCCCTCCCTCAGAAGCTTTCTCTCCCCTAATCCACTTTTCCCAGAACTGCTGCCCCCTCCGAACCCGTTTTCACAAAATCTTCATCCCGGGACTTCCCTGGTGGCTAAGACTCCTTGCTCCCCACTCAGGGGGCCCAGGTTCCATCCCTTGTCTTGGAACTAGAACTCACATACTGCAACTCATGCACAAAGAAAATCAAAGATCTCCATGTAACTAAGACCTGGCACAGCCAAATAAATTATTTTAAAACAAAACAAAAACCAAAATCTATATCCTTCTCAGAGCCCTCTCTCAAAATCTACCTTTCCCCAAAATCCCCAGTCCTTCCACCCCCATCTGAGGAACCTCAGGATGGGGTAGCTCCTTGCTCCCCACTGCTCAGGATGCTCCCTTCCCAGCCAGGAGCTTCCTTTCAGGTGCAGGAGACAGTCAGCTGCCTCAGTTTCTCTAGGTCTGGGGTCCAAGGTTCAAAGGGGCGTGGTGGCTCACGGATGCCTGGAGGACGGAAACAGAGTGACGATTGGTGGGCGGGTCTGGGCCAAAGGGAGGAACCGGCAGCTCAGAGTCCAGCTCCAAAAGAGTGACAGAGGGAGAGGGCGAGGGGCCGGGGAGACAGGCAGCAAGGACCCAGAAGCTGACCTGGAGGGACCCACAGACCTACAGACACACAACACCAGAGAGAGAGGTGCACGTGGAGGAGAAGGCAAAGGCTGGACCAACGGAGGAGAGGAAAACGAAGAGAGACATCGGGTCAATCAGAGATGGACCCAGAAGTCACAAGTGACAGAGGCAGAGGCCAACGCTCAGAGAAAGAAGTCAGCAGGTACAGGCAGGCGTGAAAATCCAAGACACTTGTGGCAGAAATAGGAGAAAGGACAGCTGCTGCTGCTAAGTCGCTTCAGTCCTGTCCGACTCTGTGCGACCCCATAGATGGCAGCCCACCAGGCTCCCCTGTCCCTGGGATTCTCCAGGCAAGAACACTGGAGTGGGTTGCCATTTCCTTCTCCAATGCATGAAAGTGAAAAGTGAAAGTGAATTTGCTCAGTCGTGTCCGACTCTTAGCGACCCCATGGACTGCAGCCTACCAGGCTCTTCCACCCATGGGATTTTCCAGGCAAGAGTAGTGGAGTGAGGTGCCATTGCCTTCTCCAGAAAGGACAGCAAAGACTCCCAAATAAGCACCTGCAGGATTAAAGCTAACTGGTGTTTTCCAGTGGGAAGATAAACAGGCCACAGAATGCTCAGGCTGGACACACTCTGGACTGCCTCATGGGGCTGTTTGGGGGACAGGGGACGCTTCTAAACTCTCCGGTCTCTCCAGGATGATCCTAATAACCTTGCTGAGTCTGGTATCTTGATTGGGGGAAAGGAAGGGAAGAGAGTTCTCTGAACCACGACCTCCCTACTCTAGGCTCACCATCTCCCCCAGCCTCTGGGAGTACACTTCCAGGTATCTATGGATTGAGTAGAGATGGAAAGGCAGGGACGGGGCATTTCCTCTCCCCTGTTTTCCAGCTTGCTCCCTCTCTCTGTACCTCTTGTTTCCAGGAAACCAGGCTGGAACCAGAGAAAGTGTGGGGATGGGCAAGGTGTCTATGTGGCTTCTGTGGACCACCCTCCTGCTGGTGCTGCCCTTGGGAGGCCTAGGACCACCCCTCTGCCCGAGGGAGCCTTTCTACTTCCTCGTTGCCATCACGAAGATGCTGGTGAGGAGGGAGGGAAGAGCCAGCAGGCAAGGGCAGGCTAGTTAAGGAGTGGGGTGGGTGGCATGTTTGCGCAAGGGTCAGTCTCTCCCTCTCCAAGATCTGATTTTCCTTCCTACCCCACAATTACAGGAAAGCAAAAATGATGGCAGTCTCTACACCCCAGATAATCTATTGGTGAGTATCATATTCCCTCCTTACTGAGGTTGGACGTTTAGGGAGAATCCACTAGCTCAGGACACACTAGGAGGCCAGGAGGCAGGCAGGCTGGTATTCTGGCTGTCCGATTCTTGATCCACCCCCAGTCCTGACAAATGTATTTTGTTCACAGCTGTCTGTAACACCTAGTACAGTGATTGGCATATAATAGCAACAAAGGATGCTAATGACTAGAGCTATTATTTTAAATATATATATGTATATATATTTATTTGTTTGGCTGCATTGGGTCTTAGTTGTGGCACCTGGAATCTTTCATTGTGGCACACGGGCTCAGTAGTTGCTTCTCCGCATGTGGGATCTTAGTTCTCAGACCAGGGATCAAACCCCCATCCTCTGCATAGGAAGGTGGGTACTTAACCACTGGACCGCCAGTGAAGCCCCAATAACAGCTATTCTTACATAGTTCCTTACTTGGTGCCTGGTGCTGGTCTAAATGCTTTAAGTGTATTGGCCTTTTTTTGGAGGGGTGCAATCTTAGTTCCCTGACCAGCGATCGAACCCTGAGCCCCCAGCAGTGAAAGCGCCAGCGCGGAGTCCTAACCCCTGGACCACCAGGGAAGTCCTAAGCATGTTAGCTTAATTACTCTTCACACTGACCCTACAAGGTAAACAGAGTTGTCACGTATCGATGTGAAGGCTGTACATTGCACAAGGGTCCCACACCTACAAGGGCAGCATTCTCATTCTGGGTGTATTTGTCAGTTTCCAGCAGACGGCAGTAAAGTATCTTGTTCTAACAAAATCAGAACGTGGAAGTATTTAGGAAGGAACATCTTTTTGCACTTCTAGTAAAGGTAGGGATTATTCACAACTCCATTTACCGCTGAGGAAACAGGCTTAGATTGGTGAAGGGGCTTGTTTCAGGCTACAAGTCAGAAACTGTGGGGGTGAGGACTTGGGATCAGCCCTTGCCCAGAGACACCAGATCACTCTCTCTCTACAGGTGTGTCCTGCTGAGACTCTCCGTTGCTTCCGGCTGGAGCTGTCTGTGATTGGGTTTGAGGAGGGCCCATCCGTGGGGATTGTTGTGTTCCGCCTACAGCGCCTACTGGATACCCTGGGGTCCCGGCTGTGGGTGACTGGTCAGGGCCCTTGTCCACCCTGTGAAGGACACCCTCAGAGACCAGTCCCTCTTTTTCTGGCCAAACTCTTGGAGTTATTACAGGGGACTTGTGCTCAGGACCTGCCCTCAGCATAAACTTCAGAGGAAGTCTCCCTGGTGCTCCCAAAGAGGCCAGGTGGGGAGGGAGAGGAGACTTGATTTCCAGCCCTAGTTCTTAAACCCTAAGCCTTCTCCTTCTAGGCCAGAAGACCTTACCTGTAGCCCCAAGAGCCAGGGGAAGAGGTAAGAAGGAGGAAAATAAGGTGAGATGTGAAGCCTGAAATCTCTGACCTACTGGGGCAGGAGGTTGGATAAATGACCCCACCTTACCCCATTGTTCTCCCTCTCTTTCAGATGCTTCCTCTTCTCTCTGCTTCCAGGAAGAGACAATGCACACTTGTCCTCTAACCTCATCCCCATCCCTTGAGGAGAGGAAGTCTTGTGGCTCATATCCCTGGCTACAAATAATCACCACTTTGGAGAACTTGACAACTGGTCTCTGGTGAATCCTGAACATCTGTATTTTAAAAGTCAATTTTGTTGAGGAATAATTTACATACAGTAAAAGGAGAAGGAAAGGCAGAGAGAAGGAAATGGCAGCCCGCTCCAGTACTCTTGCCTGGAAAAATCCCTTGGATGGAGGAGCCTGGTAGGCTACCATCCCTGGGGTCACAAAGAGTCAGACACGACTGAGTGAGTTCACTTTCATTTTCTTTCACTTTCAAAAGATACCCGTTTTTTTAAAAAACTATTTATTTCGTTGTGCCGTGTCTTAGTTGTGGCATGTGGGATCTAGTTCCCTGACTGGGGATCGAACCCTTGCCCCTTGCATTTGGAGCATGGAGTCTCAGCCACTGGACCACCAGGGAAGCCCCAAAGGTACGCATTTTAAGTGTACATTTCAAAGGGTTCTGACAAATATATATGTATATAGCCACATTTCAATGACCCCAAAGCAATTCTTTTATGCCTCTTCCCTATCAGTCTCCATCTCTAGTCCTAGAGACTGACTAATCTGACTTCTGTTTGTACAGATTGGTTTTACCTGCTCTAGAATCTCATATGAATGGAATAATGCTGTACACATCCTAGTATCTGGCTTCTTTCACTCAGCGAATGTTTTTGATATTCATTCATGTGCATTATCAGTGGATTGTTATCATTCCAGGGCATGTATGCGCTGCAACTTGTTTATTCCTTCTCATGATAGACATTAGGTTGTTTCCTGCTTGGGGCTACTATGCATATCTCTTATCTTCTCAACTGTTCTCATGTGCTGCCAGATGGAGAGTTGAGAACCACTGATACATCAAGAAAGAGTTTTCCGCAGGGAGAAAATGATGGTTCCCTCTCTTTCCTGGAGTAAATGTCTTCCTGCAGAAGTGTCAATAGGCATTTTTATGTGGAATCCCATTCTAAAGAACTGCTGTTTAAAGGAACCAAGCTTAGGAACTTCAATGGTGGTCCAGTGGCTAAGACTCAATGCTCCTAGTGCAGGGGGCCTGGGCTCCTCCTTGGTCAGGGAACTAGATCCCACAAGCTTCAGCTAAGAGTTCACAGGCCAGGACTAAATATCCCACATGCTACAACAAAGATTAAGACCCCAAGTGCAGCAAGTAAGAACCCCGTGGCCAAATAAATAAATAAATACATATTTAAAGAAGAAAAAATTTAAAAAGGAAGCAAACTTATAGAAAAAGAAACTTTTTTGTGTGTGCCACTTCAGCCCATCAGTAACTCATTCCCCTGTAACTAACTAGGTATATATTAAATTTCTGTAAACTGAATCCAGATTTCTCATCGCTTACATGGGAATTTTAGCAATATGTTCTAAAAGCTCCCGATTTTTTTTTCCCCCTGCATCAGGTTAATTTTTATCTCTCCCTGATGCCTGTTCTCTTTGCCGTCTCTCTGACAAATAATTCAGTTCAGTTCAGTCACTCAGTCGTATCCAACTCCTTGCAACCCCATGGACTTCAGCACACCAGGCCTCTCTGTCCATCACTAACTCCTGGAGTTTACTCAAACTCATGGTCCATTGAGTCGGTGATGCCATCCAACAATCTCATCCTCTGTCGTCCCCTTCTCCTCCCGCCTTCAATCTTGCCCAGCATCAGGGTCTTTTCAAATGAGTCAGTTCTTCGCATCAGGTGGCCCATCCAGTTACATACATAATTTTTCTGAGCTTAGGTTACCTCATCTGAGACATAGGGGTATCTACCTCCCAGGAATGTTTCAGAGGCTGTGAGATAGAATCTGATTTATTTGCAAATTTGTTACTATTTGCTAATTCCCTGCCTCCTCGCGGCTTAGCACACCGCGTTAGGCATCTGGACTAAATTACTTCTGGCTGATGCTGAGGCTGGAACTCCAATTCTTTGGCCACCTCATGCGAAGAGTTGACTCATTGGAAAAGACTCTGATGCTAGAAGGGATTGGGGGCAGGAGGAGAAGGGGACGACAGAGGATGAGATGGCTGGATGGCATCCCCGACTCGATGCACATGAGTTTGGGTGAATTCCGGGAGTTGGTGATGGACAGAGAGGCCTGGCATGCTGCGATTCATAGGGTCGCAAAAAGTCGGACACGACTGAGCGACTGAACTGAAATGAACTAAGAAAAGGCCGATCAGAAGGGAGTTAACACACGCCCATTTGACCCTCCGAAAATGTCGGCTCCACGCCCTACTTTAAGAACTCTCTGCCACTCTCAATATGGCGTCCTGAAGTACGTCATCGGGGACGAGTCTCGGGAGTCTCGCGTTAGGCGGGCGGGGCGAAGGGGTAGATTCTCGCGAGAGAGCACGTCAATCCCAGTTAGGCGTCGTGTGAACAGCAGCTGGTAGCGAAGGCTAAAGAGTCGCTAGAGCGGTGAGCCAGTGGGTTGGAGGCCGGGGTTTCAGGCCAGGGGGTTGTTGGAGGCCAGGGAGGCGTAGAGACTGTATTAGGAGCTCAGGAGGTATGGCAGGTGGCGTGGGGGAGGGGGTTCTCTTTCGGGTTCACGGTTACCAGACAAGGCTGCCGGAAGTGCGTTTAGGGATTTTTCTTCCTGGAACCCTAGGGGAAACTGAGGCTCGGGGTGGGATTCCGAACTGGGGGTTGCGCTGAGGCCGCTGTCTTTCCCTGCGAGCAGAAGATGTCGGACAGCGAGGACAGCAACTTCTCCGAGGAGGAGGACAGCGAGCGCAGCAGTGACGGCGAGGAGGCCGAGGTCTGTGGCCGGGACGCTGGGGGAGATATGGGGCCTGGGGACAGGACCAAGGCACAACGGTTCCTATGGGAGCCTAGAGAGGATCAGGACGAGCTCTGGTCTCTGGGGACTTAGAGATTGTCGGGAGGTAGAGAGAGAGAAATAGGCAAGCCCAAGTCAAGCAGAAGCACAGGTGCTGGGCTTGGATATTCCAGGTACAATGAGATAGCAAGTGATGTTTTTGAAGGACTTGACTATAGTAAGAAATATTAGTTTTTATTTTTAGGTATGCTCAGTCATTGGAGAAATATACTTTTAGTGTTTACTACATGCTAGACACAATTCTTAACCCTTGGGCTAAACCAGTAAACAAAGCAGGTTTTTAAAAAAATCTTTCTTTGCTCTGGTGAAGGTAAACAAACATAGCTGATCAGTTAGTCATTTATTAAGCTAGAAGACACTGGAGAAACGTAGAGAAGAGAAGGGGACTAGGGAGTCCTGGTTGAACTTTCAGTAGGACCACGGTGCACCTGGGAGGGTGACGTTTGATGGTGATGGAGTGAGTCATGTCATATGCAGGAAGAGTGTTCCCATAAAGGGGAAGAGCAAGTGCAAAGTTGGGAGCATGTCTGCGGTGTTCAGAAATTAACGAGTCCAGTTTGCCTGTATCAGAGCAGAGTAGCTGTAACAGGAGCCAGATCATGTCAGATCTTGAAGGCTGTGGTGAGGAATTTATCCTTAACCGAGTGAGGTGAAGCCATGTGAAGTTTTTGAGCAAAGGAGGCATATGATCTAGTATTTTGAAAAGATCACTGTGCTTTGGGTCTGTTGAATGTCAGTCTTTAGGAACCAAATACAGACATTTCCTGGGACATATCTGATTGTAGATATTCTTTTATTCTATTAGCCTCATTTATTTTTGATTTATTCATTTGTTGAACAAATGAATATTTGAGCACCTTCTGCTGTGTTCCAGAGACTTCCTAGGTGTTAGGGAGAGTGGAGCAAGGGAAATTTTTGCTTTCACAGAGTTTGCATTTAGTAGGCAATGATTACAGACTGACAAAGAGATGATACTGTGATTACAGAAATGCCAGTTTATTGTTAAAGTCAGTTGCAACACTTGTAAAAAGTTTTATGTAAAAATCAGGTGAGGTCCACAGCAGTTCTTTGCTCAAAAAGTGGCACCCCGCCCCCGCACCTTTTTTTTTCACTGTACATGGCTAAGTGAAACTTAGCCATACAACTAAGATGTATAGGATCTTAGTTCCCTGCCCACAGATCAAACCCGTGCCCCCTGCAGTGGAAGCTCGAAGTCTTAACCACGGGACCATAAGGGAAATCCTGACACCCACCTTTAAAACTGGGAATTTCTCTACTTCCCAGAGTATATTAATTGCCATTTGTCATCATGCAAATTTAAGAAAAGGAAAATTTCATAACCTGGGTTCTGGAAAACATCAGATGGATGGAGAGAGCCATAGGCTTCCCTTGAACTGCCACATTTTCTTACGTTTCCTGTTTGCCCACTTGCAGGCATTTGATTGTCAATCCTTGTCATGCTCTTTGAGGAGTCCTTAGCTTGCCAGAATAGGAATGGGGCAAATGGGAAGATGACAAGAAAGGCCGTTCCTTCAAGCTGTCTCACTGGGTCCTTGGTCCTCTGACTCATGGCTTCAAGACACTGAGCTTGTGGTTAACGCCGGGTGGTAATGAGACCAGGATCCCCAGTTCCTTTGCCTGGCTGAGGCAGTGTGGTTTGTACTGTGCAGGTCTCACTTCCCTAACACCACGTCGGGCTTTTTTTTCTCCACATCAGTCTTTTAACTCACCTGCTGGCTCACCTGCTCTCACCAGGAAAGGCAGGAGGCTTTCCTCACCTCCAGAGATAGGTCTGACTGGGCTTTATATTTTTATTTTAGTTGTGCTGGGTTTTCGTTGTGGCACAGGCTTTCTCTAGTTGTGGCTCGCGGGGGCTTCTCGTTGCAGAGCGTGGACTCTCTAGTTGTGGCACATAGGGTCCGGCGCATGCAGGCTCAGGAGTTGCTGCACTTGGGCTCAGTTGCTCCCTGGCATGTGGCATCTCGGTTCCCTGACCAGGATCAAACCTGCATGCCCTGCTTTGTGAGGCTGATTCGTTTTTGTGGTTTTTGTTTTTTTTTTTTTGAGGCTGATTCTTAACCATTGGACCACCAGGGAAGTTCCCTGGCTGGGCTTTATAGACAGCCAAGTGTTGACATGGTCCTTAAAGGACTGGCTCCTGTGAATACACAGGTGTGTGTGTGTGTGCTAAGTCTCTTCAGTCATGTCTGACTCAGCGACCCCATGGACTGTGTGTAGCCCACTAGGCTCCTCTGTCCTTCTCCAGGCAAGAATCCTAGAGAGGGGTTGCCATGCCCTCCTCCAGGGAGTCTTCCTGACCCAGGGATCAAACCCAGGTCTCCTGCATTGCAGGCAGTTTCTATACTATCTGAGCCACCAGGGAAGCCCTAGATAGACAGCTAGAGATGGCAAATAATGAGCCACCGTTGAGGCAGTTATCTGGTTTATTATTCAGCGTAATTCCATCACCAGGGATTAAACCAGTACCCCTTGCAGTGGAAGCACAGAGTCTTAACCAGGGAAGTCCCTGAGTGATCATCTTATTCATCCATTCAGCAAGTGTTCTTTGAGTTCCTGTTATGTTAGGATCAGTCTCCCTCCCGAGCCCTGTGTTGAGGTTGAGATAGTTTATAAGCCGATGGTTACTCTAGGGCATGCTGAGGATGGGCTGTGTCAGAGCACGTTCAAGCCCTGAGGTAACAGAGATGATAGTGAGAACTGTCTCCTCAGAGAATGGGGAGCCAGGGTTAGCAAGAACACTGCTGGAGCTGACCCAGGGCGATGATGCAGAGTTCCTGGAAATCAGGCTGTGGTCCTGATTTGAGTTAAAATAAGGGATATTATGGGCTAGTCAGAATTCTGTTTTGAACAAATACAATTGACCCTTGAACAAATGGGTTTGGATTGCTTGGGTCCAATTATATGTGGTCTTTTTTTTCAATAGTATATTATACCCCAGGTCCAAAATGGGTTAAATCCTGAGATTTATAATGGTGGATACTGAGACACCCTGTAGTTGGAGGGTTGCCAATAAGTTATGTGTATATTTTTGACTGCATAGAGGGTCAGAGTCCCAACCCCCATGTTATCTGAGGGTCAGCTGTATTTTTAAAGCCGTCTTCTGTTCCCAGCCCTGGGCTGGGTGGTGTTGAGGACCTAAGAGTGTCTGAGCTATCTTGGGCCTTTCACTCAGGGAGCTAGCTCACATGGTCAGGGCTGTGATGGTGGAAGCCCAGAGGATTGTGAGCCTAGAGAATGTGCCTGACTCTCCCTGGTGGGGAGAGGGCAAGCATCACTTCCTGAAAGAGTATTTTGATAGAAGTATGAGTGAGAGGCAGAGGAAGATGGCTTTTTATGCTGAGGACGGATGGTGGACAGTGCTAGGAGAGCGTGCTGTAAGAGCCTCCGTGGGTTTGGACCCAGCGTTTAGGAGGCTCCAGGCCGCCTGGGGAGGTGGCACAGAGGGAGGGGCGGTGGGCCCAATGTGCACTTACACACCAGGCAGCTGGGCCTTCGCCTGAGGGCAGTGGGGAGCCCTGGCTGTTTTAAGCAAGGGACTAAATGATCAGATTCATGTTTTAGATCGTAGTTTCCCAAGACTGTAGATGCTTTCCAGGTGGGGAGTAATGAGAAGTGCTTTTAGGTGGAATAAAAATAAGACCTGAAACCACACTGAATCATTTAGTAAGACAGTTAATTTCCTTTTTATTTGCATATCTTATCTTTTAACTGGGTCATGGAGAAAGTTTCACTTTAGTGCTACTGTGTCTTGAACACCTTTCTGAAATTTGCTAGTCTCTGTGTTTGGCAGGGAGAACAGGCTTTAGGCTTAGCCTGCAGGAGGCAACAGGCAAGTTCCAATCATGTTGGAACTTAGTTAACATTGTTTTCCTTTTAATTTTATGGTTACTTTCTATTTATAACAAGTGAAGTGAAAGTTGCTCAGTCCTGTCTACTCTTTACAACCCCATGGATAGTCCATGGAATTCTCTAGGCCAGAATACTGGAGTGGGTAGCCGTTTCCTTTCTCCAGGGGATCTTCCCTACCCAGGGGTCGAACGCAGGTCTCCCACATTGCAGGTGGATTCTTTACCAGCTAAGCCACAAGGGAAGCCCTATTTATAACAAGCTAACATTTAGTTTTAACTTCTGAAATGTTTAAAAGCAAAAGAAGTGTCTCTTCAGTAAAATTTCCAGTGAATTTAAAGAAAAATACCAAATCGGTTGTTCTGATTTGGAGATGGTGAGAAGTCATGAAGTTAATGAGGGAAAGGTTAATGTTTGGGGACACTGTTTGGTATGAATCATGTCCTTTTGTGATTTGTATGAAAAGAGGGGATTGGAGGTCAAGAGACAGGAAAGGAGGCTGGGGCAAAGATTCAACTTTAGAGGGCAGTGTTCTGGCACAGGCTAGGGGGCTCTGGGAAGGGAAAGGGATAGATTGAAGAGATAATGTTCAGAAAGTAGAAAGATCAAGAGTTTGGTGCCTAGTGGGAGCTAGAGGAGGCTAGCATGGGACTAGGGAAAGACCCTGAGGCCAGTTCGTGACATGGTGGATGTGAAGGGCTCAGAGGACATCAGGGGAAGGTATCCAGGAGGCTGTTGGCACATGAGGGTGTCTAGTTCTGGGAGAAGAGTTGGGGACTGGAGACAGATGGGGTTGTCATCTACAGAGACAGGAAGTGAGATCGTGGAAGATAAAAGGGCCAGAGAGAGGAGTACATAGAGGGAGAAGGAAAGTGGGCCTTTGGCTGAACCCTGGTGATTGACACCAGCATGTGAGGGGTGAGCCCAGTAAGGGGAACCTGCAGAGGAGCAGGTGGAGAGGTTAGAGAAAAACCAGCAGTGATGCGGCAGATGCCAAGGGTAGAGCGGTTCCCTAGGGAGAGAGAAGTCGGTGGGGTGAGAAGTCTTACGGGTAAGGACCAGAGTCTGTGCACAGAAACAGCTGTGGAAGGTGATCCGTGACCTTGGCAAGCAGTGCAGACGAAGCAGCTCTGGGCGTCATTGGCACAGTGACACGCCCGCGGGAGTGGACGAGATGGCCTGGGGGCGTCGTCGTGTAGAGAAGGACAGGGACCGCGGGTCAGGCCTAGAGGAGAGAGTGCTCAGAGGCCTGGCAGAGGCTAGCCAGGAGGTCTAGGGGAGGGGGAGCCCAGGTCGGCTCCCAGAGGCTGATTGGGTGGATGGTGGTGCCGTCACTGAGATAGGGTGGCTGCTAGGGAGGCCCGGCCAGGGTGGAAGAGCGTGTTCACAGAGCAGAGGGGGCGGTGATCAGCCAGGCAGAGCTGAGGCCAGATTTAGGGATGGAGAGCATGGTGTCTGAATTTGGGGGGTTCAGAACACTGGTTCCCCAACCCCCCCACCCTGCAGGTAGAGGAGGAGCGGCGGAGTGCAGCGGGCAGTGAGAAGGAGGAGGAGCCCGAGGAGGAAGAGGAGGAGGAAGAGGAGGAAGAGTATGATGAGGAAGAGGAGGAGGAAGATGACGACCGGCCCCCCAAGAAACCGCGCCATGGCGGCTTCATTCTGGATGAGGCTGGTATGTGACAGGGCCGGCGGGTGCTGAGCAGACGCTGGACTTCCACCTTCGGTTCTGTTTCTCCAGGGTATCACACTTGTTAAACTTTTCCCGTCGGTAAATGTCAGACACTCACCGGTAGGACCCTGTGTGCTACCAGTAGTGAACAGCTCAGCGCTGCACGTGCTTTGTGTATTCCTCCTCACTCCCACCCACCACCAGAAGGTGTCGAAGCAGATCTCAAATACATAATTTTACCCCCAAATATTCCTTTGAATAACCTGTAAGATAGATCCTTTTAAAACAGAATTAAAATACCGTTGTCATGTTTTTAAAAACTGGCGATGTGCCGTGCTAGTCCTGAAAAGCTCAGGTGACGCAGAAGTAGGCAGCTGGACAGGGCACCAGGGGCAGACAGATCCTGGCCTGGCTCTGCTCTTTCCTCAGGGGCCCTGGGCAAGTGGCTGCCTGTCTCGCTCAGCCTCTTTACTGTTCTGTGCAAGGCAGCAGGCAGATCTGCCTACTTCAGCAGGAATATTTTCAGGGATTTGGGGGATCAAGCGTGTAAAGCACATCAAGTTGGTGGCAGCCCAAAATGTAATGGCCAGCCTGCAGTAAGCCCTCAGAAAACGGTGGCTATTTATTCACGTTGTGTGGGCCCACATCATATCTGCTGTTCTGTAACTGCTTTTCTGTTCAGCGATTGTGGAGGTATATGTAATGTACATAGCTTAAGTTAAATGGGTTAGGTTAAATGAATTAAGTTAAATGTAAGAAAAGTTTTCTGAACATTTGGCAGGTCCTCAATAAATTTTAACTGTTAGCATCATCATCGTAGAAATATGTCTTTTCTGATGGCTGCTTAGTGTTCCATTCTAAACTGTGCTTTATGGAACCAGTCTCTAAGTGGACGTTGAAATTGTGTGTAATTTTCAGTAGTAAGCAGCATTACCATGAATATCTTCATATATATTTAAACACATATATGCAAGTTATTGTCTGGGCTAGGGGTTCTTAATCTTTTTTTTGTGCTGTGGCCCCTTTTAGAGTCTGCTGAAGCCTATGGAAGTGTGAATCCCCAACCCTTCTCAGAATCATGTTGTGAAATGCATAAAAAAAAGTACATAGAATTCCAAAGGAAACAATTATGGTGAAATACGGTATCTGAATATTAGAAGAACACTGTAACGTGGATTTCTTTGGTGGTCTAATGGCTAAGAGTCTGCACTTGCGCTGCAGGGAGTGTGGGCTCAGTCCCTAATTGGGGAGGTTCTGTATGCCGTGCAGTGCAGCCGAAAAGGAGAACACTGTGATTATGTGCTGCTTTTTTTTTTGGCATATTGAAAAAGCAAGGTTTAATGGAGGATCTGTTAAGAATCTAATTTTGAAGTAGCAATGACTGTGAGTAATATTTTGAGGTATCTGTAGTTATACTATGCTATGAAAGTGCCAGACTTCACTGCTTGACATGCTGTGGTTTGTTGCCATTGTTCACAATTGATGTAAATACTTAGAGATTAGTGAAAATGAAGGTGCAGTTTTTTTCATCTAACATAGACCGTGCAGATTTTCTACATGGTAAATCTCTAAGTCAAACTGCTGGACAAAGGGGATACATATTTTTTTAAAGCTTTTTGATACCTTTGGCCAAACATAAGCTCCCAGAAAGGCCATACTACTTGATAGGCCCACCACCATCTGTGCAAGCGATGCTTGTCCCTGTGCTTGTTGCCTGTGCCCAGGCAAAGGGGAGTGACTTGGAACGCCACCCCTCATTTTCTTGGGACCCTCTTACCAGAGAGGAAACCAGGGAACAGAAGGGCAGGAGATGCCCTGGGTATTCCTGGTTCTCAGAGAGCTTCAGGCCTTTTCTCAAAGGCTGAGGGGGAGGGAGTCCTTGCTTAGAGAAAAGGTCTTAGCAGATGGACTCAGATCAAGAGAGTGGATAACACGCCATCTGACACAGATGGTGGTCACTAGGGACACCCACTTAGTGGTGGTGGGACTGTCACTGGGTACTGCCTGTGGGAAAGCTCTGTGGCAGTGCCCATTAACATTCCCCATGCAGGGACCCTTAGAAGGAGCAATTCCCTCTGAGGAATTCCCCCCCAGGTACATGGAGATACGAGAACAGACGCTTGCTGCGGTCTGGTGTGCAGTTGCAAATGTTCGGTGACTTCAGTGTGCACTCTTGATTAGGGCCTGGTATAATGAACTCCGGGCTTCCCTGGTGGTTCAGCAGTAAAGAATCTGCCTGCAACGCAGGAGCCGCGAGTTCGATCCCTGGGTCAGGAAGATCCGCTGGAGAAGGAAAGGGCAGTCCACTCCAGTATTCTTGCCTGGGAAGTCCCATGGACAGAGGAGCATGGCAGGATACAGTTTATGGGGTTGCAAAAGAATCGGACATGACTTACCAACTAAGCAGCAACAGCATGATGAGCTACAGGGCCGATAATCAGGTAGCGCGTGAGGCGTGTGCCGCTGTGGAAGAGCTCCGAGCCGTCTTATTGCTTAAAGAAAGAGGGTGAGACAGAACAACGGGCTAGAAAATTGTGTGGAGGGAAAGTAGTAGTCGGGGGGGGGGGGGGGCTGTTTATAGGCATTTTTTATGTGTGGCCAGATTATCTCTAGAACAGAAACTGGTCACACGGTTGCATCTGGGAAGGGGACTAAAAGGGCTTAGAAATGGGAGGGAGACTCACCGAACACTTACCTCTTCTGTACACTTTGGAATTTTTTGTCATGTTAAGTTTTTAGTGTAGTGTCTGATACATACAAAAGAATACATGTAACGAAGAGGTTAGGTGCATGGACCCTGGAGCCAGATTGCTTCTCAGGTACCAGTTGAGAGCCTTTGGACAAGTTAGATGATCTCTCTGTGTCTCGGATCTCTCACTGTGAAACTAGAAAGATGGTGATACCTCCCTTAGGGTGGCCAGGAAGATTCAGTGAGTAATCTAGCAAGTACTCAGAGGAGGGGCAGGGCACTTGGTACCCTAACATTAAGTGTTGGCTATTAGAAATGTAAGAGAATAATAAAACCAACAAACCATGAATCCTGTCTTAAAAAAAAAAAAAGCTATGTACCAGTCTTCCCTTAATAGTTAGGAGGGAACTCTTTTGCTTGCTTATTTGGATCTTGTTTTTAAAATGGATCTGTGGGTGGTGGGAGGGAGGGATAACTTCTAGAATCAGGTGGATCCACACATGAGACTGTCCCTGGGGCTTAAAGCACCTCTGAGGCCTTGGGCAGGAACCTTGCCTGTCCGAGCCTCAGTGTCCTGATCTGGAAGCTGGGGGTCCATGATACCCACTGCCTGGAGGAGATATCTTCTGGGAGCTGGTGCGATGAGGTCACCTTTGCCCTGGCTGCACTGCTGACCACTCGGCATTTCCATTTCAGATGTGGATGATGAATACGAGGATGAGGACCAGTGGGAGGATGGAGCAGAGGACATCCTGGAGAAAGGTGAGGGGGGCCCCACCTCCCGGAGACCGCCGGGGGTGTGGCTGAGAGGGTCTTGAGAGCCCACCCACCCCCGCACTGTCCTGCCCCTCACCCTCCTCACCTTGCTTCTTTCTGTCTTTGCCAGAGAGACCAGCTCTGCACCCTTTTCCTTTTAGGCCCATGAGCTGGGGGGTTGGGGGCTGTGGGGAGAGGACTCTGGGATCCCAGGGCCCCAGTGAATCCCTTCTGGGGGTTGGGGGGGCAGGCTGTACCCCAAGCTACCCCCCACTTCTTGGGCCAGTGCCACCCCTCCCCTGTTATTTTCCGTTCTGTGCGCCTCATACATTTCGGCTTCTCCCCCAACCACCCAGTGCCTGGCCTTTACTTTTGATTTTCAACCTTCTTGTGTCCTTCCCTCCCCCTGTCCCCCACCCATTGGTTGATTTCGCTGCTATAATTTGGCTCATACTTTGTCTGCCCTCGCCCACCACCACCACCACCACCACCACCACCACCACCACCACCACCTCTTCCTCCAAGTAGAAGAGATCGAAGGTAAGAGCTTGAAAGTGTGATTCCCCACCCTCCTCCCATGTCCTGACATCTCCTCCTTCCTGCCCGTGGCACCCTCCCTCACCCCTGGCCCCTGTCCAGCCCTGGGGGCTCTGACTCATGCAGGGTCCCCAGGCAGGGGGTTCTGGGGCCAGATTTGGCCTGGGAAACTATGTGTGTGTTTATGTGTGAGTGTTGTGGGGTGCAGGGGTGAGGGGCTGCGTGAGTGGCATGGGGTAGAGTTCAGGGTGTGCTTAGACAGTGGTTGTGAGTGGCTAGGGCCAACTGGGTGTCCCCAGCTCCTGGGCCCCACCCCCAAGGAGGACACTGGGAGCAGGATGCTGAGGGGCTGAGGGTTGGGGGTTTCCTCAGTGAGGTGTCTCCTGCCCCAGGACCCAACTCTGACCCCCAATCCCCCACCGCTTTCTCCTGGTCCCCGCTCTTCATCTCCCCTTACTCACCCTGTCTGCCCATTTCTTTGCAGCCTCCAACATCGACAATGTTGTCCTGGATGAAGACCGGTCTGGGGCTCGCCGCCTGCAAAACCTCTGGAGGTGAGCTGAGATGGGGAAGGGTGAGGCCGGCTTCCATGGGGAGATTTGGGGGCAGGTCAGCCCACCCTCCTCTCCTCAACCTCCCATTCTCGTTCACTTTCTCTCACACACCCCAGGGACCAGCGCGAAGAAGAACTGGGCGAGTATTACATGAAGAAATACGCCAAGTCATCTGTGGGAGAGACGTAAGGGCGTGTGCTGGGCTGGGGTGGGCCTGGGAGCATGTGGTCCCTTAGGAGGGTTGGGGTCTGACAGACGCCCTTCCTGCCTGACTGCCCCTCTCTCTCCAGGGTGTACGGAGGGTCTGATGAGCTCTCGGATGACATCACCCAGCAGCAGCTGCTCCCAGGAGTCAAGTAAGAGGGTGGGACAGGAGGGCTTAGGTGGGAATTTTTATGGGGTGGTGTGCCCACATGGCTCACTCCCTGAAGTGAATCAGGCCACAGAGTTGCACAGACGGAGTGGTGGCTGGTGGGGAAAGAAGGGAATGGCAAGTTGGTGCTTTTCTCTCTCCTTCCTCTGCCTGCTCAGTTGGTGCTTTTCTCTCTCCCTCATCTGCCTGCGGATGAGGCAGGCAGGATGGAGAAGGGAGAGGATGTGGAGGGAGAGGAAGAGGGGTGGGTGCGGTGGTGTGTATGTTTCCCATGAGGAGACAGATTTACTAAAGGGCTTCTTTTTCCTCTCCTGTCAGGGACCCCAATCTGTGGACTGTCAAATGTAAGGTGTGTGCCCTGGCCTCACGGCCTGAGGGAGGCAGAGGAATGGCGAAGCGGCCTTGTCAGGGGAGCTCGCCTTGACCTGTCAGTCTCTTGGTCCTTCTTCCTCTGCCTCTGCCTCCTTCTCTCTCCTTCCCCCGCCCTCTTCACCCCCTCCCCTCTCCCTCACTAAGTGTCTCCTCCCAGGTTTGCTTGCCGTCTGTGCCTCTTGCTCTCTGACCCCTCCTTCTCTCTTGTTCTTCTCTCTCTCCTGTTTTATTTATTTTTTTCTTGTTTTGGCTGCACTGTGTAGTTTGTGCAGTTCAACCAGGGATCAAACCCAGGCCCCCGGCAGTGAGAGCACTGAGTCCTTTCTAACCACTGGACAGCCAGGAAAATTCCTGCTGTCTTACTTTATCTTTTGCCCAATGACACTGTCTGTCTGTATTTTTTTAATTGAGGTGTAATTGACCTACAATATTATGTAAATTTCAGGTGTACAGCATAGTGATTTGCAATTTTTAAAGATAACTGCATTCGTAGTTATTATAAAATATTGGCTTTGTCCCTTGTGCTGTGCAGTGTATCCTTATAGCTTTATTTTATTTTATACATAGTAGTTTGTAGCTCTTAATCCCATACCCCTATCCTGCCCTCCCCGGCTCTGTCTTCCTTGCTGCTCTCTCCTGCCCACTTTCCTATGTCCTATTCCCCATCTTGTCGTCTCTCTCAAGCCTGCCTTTATTCTTCCAGATTGGGGAGGAACGGGCCACAGCCATTTCCTTGATGCGCAAGTTCATTGCCTACCAGTTCACAGACACGGTGAGTCGGATAGGCAGGCAGCCTCGGGGTGAGAGATGGCTAAAGCCCAGAGTGAGAGACAGAACAGGGTCAGGGGTACCAGGCACCCCAGATGAGCTGCACTGCCTGTTAAAGTGAGCTGCTTCAGCTAGAAAGTGATCCCTTTCTGGGTTGAAGGTGCTTTTGTGCCTGTCGAGGTGCTGTTTTCATTTTCTCTGCATTTCTGGCAGGGTTCCCCAGCCCCTGCACCCCTCTGAAAGTCAGCCATCTCTCTTCCTGAGCCTTTTCTGCCTGAGGGTGAGTTCTTCCTGTTCACCAACCCCGGTGGGCAGCTGTCACCCTCTTGCTGTTTGATTGGGGGTCCTAGCCTAGGGCAGTGTGGCCAAGTGCATCACAGAACAGGCCTGTCAGGAGAATTCCTTCCTTCTCTTTCAGTGTTATCAAAGTCCACTGAGCCGCTCCTCTGGGCTGCTCCCCGCGCTCAGCGATGCCGAGGGTGCAGCAGTGGCCGTGCCAGCGCTGGTCCCGGCCCCGTCAGGGCTCGCTTACATGCAGCACGCAAGACATGAAGTAATGCTGACTGCGTGCAGGGCAGCAGATGCTGCAGGAAGGGCACAGATCTATCTTTAGACTGTTGAGTTTTGAATCCTGCCCCTGTGGCTTCCTCACTCTATGACCTTGATCGAGCCACTTCCCCTCTCTGTGCCCCTTGTTCACCTCAGCATCTTTAGAATTAAGTTATCTTTGAACATGTCCAACTCTAAGTCAGGGCTTGTTCTACAGCACGTGTTCAGTTGTTTTCAGAGGCGTAATTGTTAGTTTTGGAACCAAGGCCTGCTGACTGGTAACTTTCTCGCTGAATGTGATTTGCATTAGACCGAGGGCATTGCTTTCACCTGTCGGAGCAGTGGGTGTGTGTCAGTGGGGCCAGTGGACAGTTGCAGGACGTGCAGATCGTGATTCTAAATGTGCTCAGACTTCTGCTTTGTGCCCTAGGCAAGATTCTAGTAACCTCATTTGAGACAGGACTCAAATGGTACATGTATATCATAAAAGCCAAAATCTCTCCATACCCGAGTCCCATTTTCCAGAAGTAATTATTGTTGGTCTGTGTTCCTTGGCTTCATAGGTGGCTCAGTGGTAAAGAATCCGCTTGCCAGTGCAGGAGCCACAGGAGATGCCAGTTTGATCTCTGGGTTGGGAAGATCCCCTGGAGGAGGAAATGCAACCCACTCCAGTATTCTTGAGGAGAAAATCCCATGGACAGAGGAGTCTAGCGGGCCACAGTCCATGGGGTTGCAGAATCGGACGTGACTGAGGAACTGAACGCACAATCTCGTGTCTTTCCAGACCATCTTCCCTGCATACTGGAAAATGTGCTGCTTGTTAAGTCGCTTCAGTTGTGTGACTCTTTGTGACCCCATGGACTGTAGCCCGCCAGGCTCCTCTGTCCCTGGGATTCTCCAGGCAAGAGTACTGGAGTGGGGTGCCATGCCCTCCCCCAGGGGCTCTTCCCGGCCCAGGGATTGGACCCAAGTCTCTTATGTCTCCTGCATTGGCAGGCAGATTCTTTACCACTGGCATCACCTGGGGAGCCCCATGTTGAGTATGTGTATTGTCAAAACCAGGAAAACATGGAATGAAAACTTGAATTTCTATGTTTACATGATTATTAAAATATCTAATACCTAATAGGTATTTAAAAAAATAAAATGGTATTATATATATATCATTCTGCAGAGAGCCTTTTCTCAGCACCATGATTTATCATCTTTCTATGCCCAGGAAATACAAAGTTGTTTCCATTTTTTGCTATTAGGAACAATACTGAAACAATCTACTTGCTTTTTAAAAAATTGAAATGTAATTCACATACGATATGAACATATATTGCTGGATTTGATGGTCTGTTTCATTAAAGGTTTTTGCATCTGTGTTTATAGGGGATTTAGTCTGTAGTTTTCTTATGTTGTCTGTGTTAGGTTTTGGTATCAGGGGAATAATGGATTCATAGGACTGATTGGGAATGTCCCCCTTCTATTTTTTGGAGGCTTTTGTGAAGGAGTGGGGGTAATTTTTAGATGTTGGATAAATTTCACCAGTGAAGCCATCTAATCCTGGGCTTTGGGTGAGTTGGTGGGCGTGCGTGTGTGTTTTTTGATTATTAGTTCAAAATCGTTACCTTGTATAGGTCTATTAAGATTTTCTATTTCTTTTTGAGTCAGTTGTAGTAGTTTATGTTTTTCTACAAAAAAGAAATACTCATTTCATTTAGGTTTTCTAATTTGTTGGCATGCAGTTATTCATAGTATGCTTTAAAATTCTCGAAGTTTGGTTGGTAGTAGTGTCCTTTCTTTCATTCCTGATTTTGGTAATTTGAGTTTTTTCTCTTTTTTTCCTTGGTCAGTCTGGCTAAAGATTGGTCCAATTTATTGATCTTTTCAAGCAACCACCTTCCCTATTGTTTTTCTAACCTCTGTTTCACTTATTTCCAGTCTGATCTTTATTGTTTCTTCCTTCTACTTGCTTTGGGATTAATTTCCTCTTTCTTTTCTATTTTCTTAAGGTGGAAATTTAGGTTATTGATTTGAACAGACTTTTAAGTTGGTGTTTGCAGGTGTAAATTAAACCTCTGAGCAAGCTTTTTTTCTATGATAATAACTGCAGTGCATATCCTTGTGATGGGGTCATTGCACAACATGTTTCTATGGGATAAATCCCTGGGAGAGAGCTTGCTGAGGTGGCAGTCGTTTCTGGTACTAGCAGTCATGTCTCACTGTCTCTGCCCACTGGCTTGGCCCTCCAGCCCCTGCAGATCAAATCAGTAGTGGCACCGGAGCATGTGAAGGGTTACATCTACGTGGAGGCCTACAAGCAGACCCACGTGAAGCAGGCCATCGAGGGTGTGGGCAACCTGCGGCTTGGATACTGGAACCAGCAGATGGTGCCCATCAAGGAGATGACGGATGTGCTTAAAGTGGTGAAGGAGGTGGCCAACCTGAAACCCAAATCCTGGGTCCGCCTGAAGCGGGGCATCTACAAGGATGACATCGCTCAGGTGCCTGGGGCTGGGCTGGGGCAGCTGAGGAGGCCAGGGCGCTCTGTTCTAGCCTCCCTTCTCTATGCTTTATCCTTTCCAGCCCTCTAATTTAGTCAGAGAGCAGAACCCACTCAGGTCAGGTGAAGCAGAGTCTGGACTTTGTTGCGAACACACAGGAAATGGAGGACCATCTTCTGTGGGTGTTCGATGAATGTTAGGTAATGATCTGAAGATGGTGAGGAAGTGAGCCATGTGAGGTTCTCGGGAAAGAGGTGTGGCAGAAAGCAGCATGTGAGCCAGGATGGGCGAAGCAGAGTGAGCGAGGATGAGAGTGGCAGGAGATGAGCTCAGGGAGGCAATGGGGGCCTGTAGCCCATCCAAGAACTTTGCCTTTTACTGGAGTAAGATGGGAGGCTCCAAGGGAAGCTTGGATTTTAATAGGATTACTCTGCTGACTACATGGAGATCAGACCACTGATTCTCAAGCAGGGGTACCCCCAGGGGACCTTTTACATAGAATGGAGACATTTCTGGTGGTTTTAACTGGGAAATGAGTTGATTCTAACATTCAGTGGGTAGAAGTCAGGGATGCTGCCAACATCTGACAAGGCCTGGGACAACCCCGCACAACAAAGGATCACCTGGCTAAGGAAACCCTGCAATAAACAGGATGGGGCCACAGGAGCAGGGAAATCCGTGAGGAGAGTGCTGTCTGGGTTGCAGGTGATGGTGGACAGGACCGAGGTTGCAGTAGTAGAGGGGGGAGAAGAGGTCAGAATTGTTGAAGGCAGAGCTGACAGGTTTGCTTCCAGGTTGGATGTGGGGGTAAAAGAAAGATAGGAGTGAAGAGTGCCTCCCACATTGTGTGCCTGAGCAGAAGGAGGAATGGTGGGGACCTGTGGGGAAAGGAGCAGATTTGGAGGCAATCAGGAGGTTAGCTGCAGTTATGCTGGGTTTGACGGATCTTTTAGACATCCAGGTGGAGCTGTCACGTCGTCAGTGGGTACTTAATTTCAGGCTGGAGGGAAGACAGTCTAGAGAATGAATCTGGAGGAGTTGTCAGCAGTTTCGTTTCCTCTCATCATGCTCTGTCCCTGGCCCTTCCTGGCATCTCCTCACCCTCCCTGTGTCTGGAGCTGGGGAGGGAAGGCTGGGGCCTTGCTGACCTCCCAACCGGACTTTTCAGGTGGATTATGTGGAGCCAAGTCAAAACACCATCTCCCTGAAGATGATCCCACGCATCGACTACGACCGCATCAAGGCCCGCATGAGCTTGGTACTGTGGGGATGTGCTGCTGGGAGCGGGGAGGGCGTGCTTGATCCCTGCTGGTGGCCAAGTCCTCGTCCCGCATGCTTCCCATCCATGCCTCTTTTCCTACACAGAAAGACTGGTTTGCCAAAAGGAAGAAGTTTAAGCGGCCCCCACAGAGGCTGTTTGATGCAGAAAAGATCAGGTGAGTGTCCTTGGGCTGGGCCGGGTGCCCAGATCTGTGGTGTAGGATGTCCCTTTGCAGATTCTCCTGTAGAGCTGGGCTCCCAGAGCCGTCGAAGGTTTAGCTTATGAGTGGTTAACTTGGCAGTATAGCCTTAGCCAAGCTATTTAACATACCTGTGCCTCAGAGTTTCCTCTGCTGCAAAGATCAGTGAGAGTAACCCTCGCTTCCTAGGATTGCACTGAGACTCAAAAGAATTAATATGTGTGTGTGCCCAAAATAGCACTTGGTACCTAGTCAGTGTGAGGAATGGTGTCACTTATTGAAATGAGATTTGTCGACACATCAGGCCTTATAGTCTCTTTCCTGATCTCCTAATGCCTGGACACCTCAGATGGGGTGCAGAGCCCCTTCTGCTCAGGATGTCTCTGTCCCTCTCCCCCTCCCCAGCTGAGTGGACCTCTGGAGCACCCCAGGGTTTCCATCATCCCAGGGCTTCTGGGGGCTCCAGCAGGGAGGGTAGGTGAGGAGGATGAAGCAACAAAAGCAGCCAGTGACACTTGCCCTCTGGTCCTGCTCTGGAACACATCGTAAATGTGAACAGACAGTTTTTTCATTCTGATAAAGGCTGGATTGTAGAATGAGCCTGTTGATCTGCTAGGCTGGGCTAATACCTCTAGGCCAGGCCAGATTAATACTTCACATGCCTGAATTGGACTCATTTACAGCACTGGTCTCCCCCCAACTGGAAATCCCCTTATTGAGAACAAACCAGAGTGACCTTTCCCTGCCCCGCAGCCGTCGGTCTGACGCAGTGCCCAGACCTGCCCAGCTGAGCACACTCGAACCCCTCTCCCTAGATGCACCGTGTGCATGAGAAGATGATGGGCGGGAGGAACCTAACCTGCTCCGCACACTCCCCTTTTTGAGAAGTGGACAGGCTTTCCCTCCCCACTCTAGCAGCATGGGGCAGGATCTGAGGGTCCCCCTGCCCGCATGACCCATGTGGGTCACCGCACACGCAGGCCAGGAGAGTTAGAGCACAGGCTCGGGAGTCCTAACCCCTGCATTTGAACCTTGCCTCTTAGACTCATAGGCTTGGCCACCTTGACCATATCGTGTACCCTCCCTGAGCCTCATTCTCTCACTTCCCTGGAAAATGAGGGTCCTATTACTGATGCCACGGGCTTTGGAGAGGAGTCAGTGAGGTCACGTGTGTGTGATTATTAACTGTTAGCGTGGTCTGATACTTTGTCTAGCTCGTACTCAACGAGTGAGTGCCTGCCGTGTGCCAGGCACTATTGTAGGGTAAATAGTGAATAAAAGATGCTAAGTTCATGCCTTCTGGAACTGCCATTCTAGGGAGATGGATCAAACAGGAGCTCATCAGAGGGTGTTAATGAGCCGTCATTAAAAATAAAGCAGGGAAGGGGGCGGCAGAGTGCAGAGGGGCGGGAGCAGTGTACCCTGCCATTGAGGCAGGGCCTTCGGGCTTTGTGAGAGGTCACTTCCACCCAGAGCGGGTGTTTGGGATGGGATGGCTCAGACATCCCCTGTCCACTTCCCCCTTTGCTAGCAGAGGAGACTGAGGCCCAACAAGCCTCTTAACACCCTCTTCTCTCCCCCACAAAATTCCAGATCCCTGGGGGGTGACGTTGCCTCTGACGGTGACTTCCTCATCTTCGAGGGGAACCGTTACAGCCGGAAGGGCTTTCTGTTCAAGAGTTTTGCCATGTCTGCTGTGGTAAGAGTCCCAGAGGGAGTCGTGCCAAGGGTGGTAGGGAGCGGGAAGGCCCAGCTTTCTCCCTCCTGCAGTTCAGGCCCCAGAGCAGTGGGTTATCTGGGTTTGTCCCAGGTAATCCTCAAAGGAGTATCCCTAGGAGAATAACCTCACCATCTTTCCAGCCCGTTAAGCTGGGCTGTGCCTCTGACCTTCATCTGCTTCCTTCTCTTCCTCTTGTTTTGGGGCTCAGATCACAGAGGGTGTGAAGCCCACACTGTCTGAGCTGGAGAAGTTTGAGGACCAGCCAGAGGGCATCGACCTGGAGGTGGTGACTGAAAGCACAGGTATGAGGTCACGGTCGGTAACCCAGTCCAAGGAGAGGGCGGCCCACGGTGAGCAGCCCCCAGGTTAGCCCTGTGTCTGCCCCGCAGGGAAGGAGCGGGAGCACAACTTCCAGCCCGGGGACAACGTGGAGGTGTGCGAGGGCGAGCTTATCAACCTTCAGGGCAAGATCCTCAGCGTGGACGGCAACAAGATCACCATCATGCCCAAGCACGAGGACCTCAAGGTGGGGGCCGCACCACTCGTGTGTACCTGCTGGGTTGAGAGCATGATGAGACCATGGAGGATTCTTGAGGTCACTGGTTTTAGTTTGCTTGGGGGTGGGTGCGTCTGACACTTGTCCAGGCCCAGTGGTGTGTGTCTAGGGTGAGGCTGTCTCCAGGTGGGTCTGAGGAGGTCTCTGTAGTCTAGTGTCATCTGTCTTGGGGATGGCCCATCTCTATGCAGGGTTAAGGCTTGTCCAGGCTGATATCCTGGGTTTCTGGGGCAGGCTGAGGGTGGTCTCCAGTTGGGGGCGTGAGCCTGGTGTGGGTTGTGGCCTGAACTTTCTGGGAATACGAGTGGAATCTGAAGGCGGGTGGGCACGTGGTCTGTGGTGACTTCCCTAACCTGCTCGCTGTCCTCACCCCCATCCCCAGGACATGCTGGAGTTCCCGGCCCAGGAACTTCGCAAGTACTTCAAGATGGGGGACCACGTGAAGGTGATCGCTGGTCGGTTTGAGGGCGACACAGGTCTCATCGTGCGGGTGGAAGAGAACTTTGTCATCCTCTTCTCTGACCTCACCATGCACGAGGTAGCTGGTGGGGGGCTGGGAGCGGGGTGGATGTACACGGAGCCACATGGACCCTGCTTCACCCACTCCCATCTCCTACAGCTGAAGGTGCTTCCCCGGGACCTGCAGCTCTGTTCGGAGACGGCATCAGGTGTGGATGTCGGGGGCCAGCACGAATGGGGGGAGCTGGTGCAGCTGGACCCCCAGACCGTGGGTGTCATCGTGCGACTGGAGCGGGAGACCTTCCAGGTGTGTGTGCTGCACGCAGGGGTCTCCTCTCCCTCCAGCTCTTCATCCTGGGAGGTGGCGGAGCAAGGTGGCCGAGAACCCAGACTGCTCCGGGTGCAGACCTGGCTCTGTCGTGCGGGGCCCGCTGTGTAACATCGGTCGGGCAAGTGCTTGTCAGTTAGCCCCTCTGTGCCTCAGTATCACACCTTGTGAAAAGGAAGTAGCAGCGGCATATGCTTCACTGGCTGTGACTGAATCCTGAAGTCAGATACGTACCTGGGCACTGGGTGCTGGGCTTCAGGGCTGGGTGCTGCTAGTGTCTTCCTCCCTTTCACTGAGGATGTGGCAGCCAAAGAGTATGAATGCTTCGGACCCCAGACTCTGGGTTCTGATCTCAGCTCTTTTACGTTCTGCTGTGTGACCCTGAGCTAGTAACTTGCCCTCCCTGGGCCTGAGATTTTCCCTCTAAAATGGGAGCTGTGACAGCACCCACCTCAGAGGGAAATTTGAGGCCTCAGTGGAATCTTGTGTGAAGTTTAGCACCCATCTGGCACAGAGTGATGGATAGACATTAACTAATATGTTAACGTTTGTTCCTCTGCTCATCTCAGGTCCCTGATGCTTAGTCAGAATGGAGTCTCCTTCTAGAGGGTGTTTTGGAATGACGGGGACATTTTTGGGTGACCCGGTGCCCAGGGGGTGGTTCCTAACATCGCCTGCCCCAGAGTCAGGGAGTCTAGACATCCTGCAGAGCTTGGGACAGTCTCCCATAGGAAGAACCATCCCACTGCAGGGAAGCCCTGCCCCACATGACGCCTTTCCACTCTCAGCCACTCGGTATCCCCTCCCGTCCCTCCATAGGTGCTGAACATGTATGGGAAGGTGGTGACTGTCAGGCACCAGGCTGTGACCCGGAAGAAAGACAACCGCTTTGCCGTGGCCCTGGACTCAGAACAGAATAATATCCACGTGAAAGACATTGTCAAGGTCATTGACGGCCCCCACTCGGTGAGTATAAGCTTTGTCCCATCTGTTACAGCTGAGAGATTTGGGGTAGAGCGTGGCCACGAGCTGACTGTCCTTCCCCCGTCCAGGGCCGGGAAGGCGAGATTCGCCATCTCTTCCGCAGCTTCGCCTTCCTGCACTGCAAGAAACTGGTGGAGAATGGTGGCATGTTTGTCTGCAAGACCCGCCACCTGGTGCTGGCAGGAGGCTCGAAGGTGAGGCGGGCATGGTGGCACCCTGTCTGCTGGCCACCTGGCTCAGCTGTCTGGTCTTCCCTGGCCTCAGGAGTGACACAAATGGGCTTGATGTCCGTTTGGACAGGAGGGCAGATGTCAGTGTCAGGTCCTTGGCAAATTGTGGAAAAAAAAGGGTTTTGAGATTCTGATCTATTTACCAAATCATTTATTCATTCAGTTTTATGGAGCACCTGTTAGGTGTTTGACGCTGGAGCTGCGGCAGTGAGCAGTACAAAAAACCCATCTCCTAGTGCTGCTCCTCTGGAGATGAGCAGATAAATAAACACATGTGTAGCACAACTTGGGCTGATGGTGAAGTATAAACCAAGATGAGAGAGAGCGAATGGGGGTTGCTGCTTTAGAGAGGACGCTAAGGACAGACTCACCTCCTTGAGGAGGTGGCATTTAAGCCAGAGACTTGAAGGAAGGGTCGGGGCACCCCATGAATGTCTCAGGGGACAGCACAGTTCCTGAGGTGGGATTTGTAGGAAGTTGTGCAGAACTAGGTATCCAAAAGGAAATCAGATGTGGAATCTGGGGAGCTGGGATCAGGAGATGGTCTCCTCAGGGCCCTGCAGATGGAATGCGGAATCCCCATGGCTTGCAGTTTGTATGTCACCGGGGGTTTAAATTCCTGACCACCACATGGTAGTCCCACTCCTTGCCTCTTGATTGATAGGCCCACAGTGGCATAGGGGTGGCAGTTTTCCTAAAGGGAATTGAGCCATTGTGACCAGAAGGAGGGAGGGATGGCTGCTGGGCAGGTTCAAACAACAGACATGGGATGTGTGGGGCCTGGGAACCTGTCACTCAGGCCCTGGCTGCCAGTTCACTTCTTGTCTCTCCCCCTAGCCTCGCGATGTGACCAACTTCACAGTAGGAGGCTTTGCCCCTATGAGCCCCCGGATCAGCAGCCCTATGCACCCCAGTGCTGGAGGTGAGGGGGATCTGGGGTGTGGATATGTCTGGGGGCTGGAGGAGGGATGTTGTTCAGCCTGCACTCACTGTCTGCTCTGGGCCAGCCTGCAGATGGTAAGACTCACAGCCCAGGGGAGACCCGACCCCCAACCCCTTGCCAACAGTGACAGCCCAGGGTGGTCAGGGCTGTGAAGGGAAAGCCCTGGGCTCTGGTGGGGGGCCCCCAGAGGAGGCTCCTAACCCAGAGGTTGGGGGCAGTCAGGCGAAGAGGGGGCTGGAAGGGACCCTGGCTATGGGCACAGCGTGTGGGGGGGTGAACCAGGGACTAGTGACATTCTTCCTTCCCAGGTCAGCGCGGTGGCTTTGGCAGCCCAGGTGGTGGCAGTGGTGGCATGAGCAGGGGCCGAGGGCGGAGAGACAATGAGCTCATCGGCCAGACTGTGCGCATCTCCCAGGGGCCCTACAAAGGTGATCTGCAGGGCTGTGTGGAGGCCCGGGGAGGGCCGTGGGGAGGAGAGCCCGCTTGCTGACCTCCTGCCTCCCCACCAGGCTACATTGGTGTGGTGAAGGACGCCACAGAGTCCACTGCCCGCGTGGAGCTGCACTCCACCTGCCAGACCATCTCAGTGGACCGCCAGCGCCTCACCACCGTGTACGGGCCAGGGCCGGGCTGGGAAGAAGGCTGTTGGGCGGTGGGAGGGCCCTGCTCACCCTACTTGTTCTCTGTGTCTACAGGGGCTCACGGCGCCCAGGCGGCATGGCCTCAACCTACGGGCGGACACCCATGTATGGCTCCCAGACGCCCATGTACGGCTCTGGCTCCCGCACACCCATGTACGGCTCTCAGACGCCCCTCCAGGATGGTGAGCGCTCCCAGCAGACAGGGATGGGGGTGATGTGGAGGGGTCTAGAGACAGGACAGAACTGATGGACACATCTCTCTCCCGTTCCAGGCAGCCGCACCCCACATTATGGCTCTCAGACGCCCTTGCATGACGGCAGCCGCACTCCTGCCCAGAGTGGGGCCTGGGACCCAAACAACCCCAATACACCATCACGGTGAGCTGGGACCGGAGCAGGGTTCCCTGAGTGTGTGTGCCCGTGTGCGTGCCCGTGTGCATGAGTGGTTCCACTGGGTGTCTATGGAATGGTCAGGTCTGTGTGACCTACCCTGAGTCCTCTGCTCCCAGCCCCAGGCTGGTTATGTGAAGGAGGGTAGGCCTTGCTGGGGCTGGAGCCAAAGTCATTTCCCCAGCTCCCATCAGAGTAGTGAGTTGGGATTAAGACGTGGGCCTGGAGACAGAGTGTGTGACCGTCGTTACGTGGCTGGTTGCATGAGCTTGGATGGGCAGCCTCATCTCTGTTTCCCAAGTGTGCCCACCTGTGAAAAGAGGCCTCTGGATGGGCTGTCTGTGAGGATGAGGTTGCCTTGGTTTTGCCTGGTGTTCCGTGCTGTCCTGGAGGCATTCGCTACATCGCTGTGACCACCATAGTCATTCTCAACAGACCTCTCTCCCCAACAGGGCTGAGGAAGAATATGAGTATGCCTTTGATGATGAGCCTACCCCATCCCCACAGGCCTACGGGGGCACCCCCAACCCCCAAACACCTGGCTACCCAGACCCCTCGTCCCCGCAGGTCAACCCACAGTACAACCCACAGACTCCAGGGACACCAGCCATGTGAGTCCATTGGGGCTAGCCCTTATCAGCCGCTGCCATCGCCGCCTCCTCTGCTAGCATTGATTTGGTGCTTGGGTCTGCATTGCATCATGCGGGACCTTTCATTGCAGCATGTGGACTAGTCGCCTGTGGGATCTAGTTCCCTGACCAGGGATTGAACCCAGGCCCCCTGCATTGCAAGGCGGATTCTTAACCACTGGACCACCAGGGAAGTCTCTTCTCTTCCCTTCTAATGCCCCCAACTAGTACCGCTTCGCTCCTTGTCTCTGCAGGTACAACACAGACCAGTTCTCCCCCTATGCCGCCCCCTCTCCGCAAGGCTCCTACCAGCCCAGCCCCAGCCCTCAGAGCTACCACCAGGTGGCGCCAAGTCCAGCAGGCTACCAGAATACCCACTCCCCAGCCAGCTACCACCCCACACCCTCGCCAATGGCATATCAGGTACTGGTCAACTGACACGCCCTTGAGTGTGCTGGGCTAAGATGGGCCTTGGGCCTGTAGGGACACCCAGGCCAAATGACCTGTTCCCAGCAACCGCATCCCCTTTTCCCTACAGGCCAGCCCCAGCCCAAGCCCTGTTGGCTACAGTCCGATGACACCTGGAGCTCCTTCCCCAGGTGGCTACAACCCGCACACGCCGGGCTCAGGCATTGAACAGAACTCCAGCGACTGGGTGACCACTGACATCCAGGTGAAGGTGCGGGACACCTACCTGGATACACAGGTGGTGGGGCAGACGGGTGTCATCCGCAGCGTCACGGTAAGTAAGGCCCCAGCTGGAGGGTGGGCAGGCATCCTCGCCTTTGGGGTCCCCAGTCTCTCTGGTACTGGTTTGTCCTGGTTTTCATTGTTGTTGTTTGTTTGTTTTTCTTACTATCTACCCACATCTTCCAGTAGCTGTTTATAGCTCGAGACATAGATGTGGAAAGGTTTGGCATGCAAAACTTCACAAGGCAGGGAGTTCTGCCTTTTATGCTCATGGCCCCCATCAGCCTGGGAGATCTAGTGACTGGCACCCAGGAGTATGGTTACTTTTTGACAGTTCAGTAACTAGAACTGAGTGCTCCTCTGTGCCAGGCTTTGGCTTAGCACCAGACCCCGTGCCCCATGGGCGCCCCTGCTCCAGTTTTGCCGACCCTTCATTCTCCCTAGTCACTGACTTCTCTTCAGCCTCAGGGCCTTTGCTCGTTACTTTCCTTTGTCTAGGACTCGCTGCCCTCCGTTCTTTGTCTAGTTAACTCCTACTCATCCTTCAGAGCAACACCTGGGCTGTCTTAGGTCTCTTTCTTTCGGGTTCATGTAATTCTTTTTCATGTTATCTACCTGCTGCCTAAAAGCGTAAAGTTTACTCATATGGGATTCTTTGATCACCAGGTCTGTATTTTCTTCCTAAATAGCCCCAGTTTCTTGACGCAGGATTGACACTTTGTTGGCCTTTGAGTACATATTAATTGAATTAATTAAACAAACACTAGAGATGAAGACAGCTCCAGCCTGCCCTCACAGATCTCACATTCCCATTGGGGAGACAGACATGTCCCCAGACAGCCTGATGGCCCGAGCTGGGATATGGGAAGCACAGAAGGAAAGGGGAGCTATGTGAACCCTGGGGAGGCACCTTACCCAACTTTATACGTGTTCAAGGAGGGCTTCTGGGAGAAGGTTAATGTCTGTGTCGAGACCTGAAGAATGAATAGGAGAAAGCCAAGGGAAATGGCCGGGGCGGGGGTGAGGGCGCTGAAGCTAGGGGGCATGTGCAGAAGCCTGCAGGAGAGGAAAAGCCTGGCACACGTGGGGAGTTGAAGTCTATGCACTGTGGCTGGAACTTAAAGAGTCAAGGGGGAAGTGAGTCATGAGGCCAGAGGGGAGGCTGCAGCAGGTTACATGCCAGCCTGGAGAACTTGGATTGTGTCCTGAGGACACTGGTGGGTGGGCATCTCAGCAGGGATGGGATCAGATGTGTCGCTGGGAATTAATTTACTTATTGCTGTGTCATAGATGGATCAGGTGTGGTGAGACGGGATCAGGGGCTGGGAGCCCAGGGGGAGGTCAGGTTGCACTACTGGGCTGTGGGAAGGAGGGAGGTGGGAGAGAGCCTAATTTAGCCTCAGGAGCCTAAATGGACAGGCCGGGGACCTTGGGGCCATCCTTGAGACAGGGGCCCAGGAGAAGGAGCAAGTGTCAGGGAGAAGCTGAGGCCAGTGTGGGACACGAGTGAAGGGCCTGAGCAGCAGTCTCCCTTTTGCCCTAAGTTAGCTTCATGCAGATGCTTCTCTTGCTGGTCTGATCACCCTGCCCCGCCATCCCCTCTACACCACAGACCTCAGGCCTTGGAACCAGGCCCAGCCTTCCCCTTTCCTGCCCCTATGTCACCTTGGGAAAGTGACTTCTTAGAGTGAGTCCTGATCCTGTGTCCCTTGAGGGCAGGGGAGTATCAGTCCTGTGTTGGGAGCTGACCAGGCTGTCCCCACCCCCAGGGAGGCATGTGCTCTGTGTACCTGAAGGACAGCGAGAAGGTTGTCAGCATCTCCAGTGAACACCTGGAGCCAATCACCCCCACCAAGAACAACAAGGTAAGGGAGGGCAAGGGGACGCTGGGGCGTCGGGCTGCTGCCGTGGCTCCTGACCCCGTGTGTTGTCCCCCTGCAGGTGAAGGTGATCCTGGGTGAGGATCGGGAAGCCACAGGTGTCCTGCTGAGTATTGATGGCGAGGATGGCATTGTCCGCATGGACCTTGACGAACAGCTCAAGATCCTCAACCTCCGCTTCCTGGGGAAGCTCCTGGAGGCCTAAGGCAGGCAGAGTGGACTTTGGCAGATAATCTGGCAGATGGAGAGCATCCCTCTTTCCTTCCCTGGTCCTTGGCTCTGCCTTGGGATCCAGGGCCGGGAGTAGGTCTAGCCTGGTGGTTCAGGATTTCTTTTATTTTCCTTTCTGCGTTCCTTTCTCCCTCCCTGATATTCATGGGAATCAGAGTAGAGTCTGGGGGAGGGTCCCCACCTTCTTATTCCCCACCTTCCCCAGCTTGCTTTTGTGTTACGGTCTTTCAATAAAAAACTGTTTCGTCAAAAGTCCTGTCTGTTTGTGTTCTGGTTTGTAAGTGGAGTCACTTGCAGACCCCACTTAATACCTTGCTGTGGGGTCTTCAGCAGATAATGGTCCTACTTAAGCCTCATGTTATTCAATGGAGTTTGAGTAAACTCCGGGAGTTGGTGATGGACAGGGAGGCCTGGCGTGCTGCAGTCCATGGGGTCGCAGAGTGGAACACGACTGAGCGACTGAACTGAACTCAGCTCAACTCAAACCCTCATCTAGAAAGTGATACTCCTGCCCCAGAGACTACTGAATGTATGAGAAGACACTGGCCAGAGATTTTAGAACAGAGACTGCCATGTGATTGACAAAGTTACATCTAACTTGTGCTTGAGCTGTGTTAGGTGAAAATTAGTGTCCCCTCTGCAAGGAGATCAAGCCAGTCAATTGTAAAGGAAATCAACCCTAAATATTGGAAGAACGGATGCGGAAACTGAAGCTCCAATACTTTTGCCACCTGATGCGAAGAGCCGACTCAGTAGAAAAGACCCTGATGCTGGCAAAGATTGAGAGGGGGACGACAGGACAAGATGGTTGGATGCCATCATTGACACAATGGACATGAGTTTGAGCAACCTCCGAGAGATGGTGAAGGACAGGCAAGCCTGGCATGCTGCAGTTCATGGAGTCGCAAACACTTGGGACATGACTGAGTGGTGGAACAACAATCCCTCCACAAATCTAAATAGGACCTATGGTGCAGGCTCCAGCATCTGATGGTCCTTTCCCTCGAGTCCATCTAGCAGTAACCTCAGAATCGCTGTAGCTCATCTAAGGGCTTGGGTGGGGCTGGGGAGCAGTGTAGAGAATGGGGCTTAGTACCTTAACCACCTTCACTTTTCTCATTTGATGTTCACGTCTTCTTACAAATGTAATATAACTTGTATTAAAATAGTTCAAATGTTTTAAAGGATATGTCAGGAGCACCCATGTCCCCACCACCCAATTTAGGAGCTATCTGTGTACCAAATAAGAAGGACCAGTCCATTTCCCTCCAGAAGTAACACAACCCTAAAATTCTGTGTCTTTCACCTGACTTCGTATGTTTACTACCTTAGTTGTTGCTGTTGTTTAGTCGCTCAGTCCTGTCTGACTCTTGTGACCGACGACCCCGTGGACTGTAGTCCAGGTTCCTCTGACCATGGGATATTCCAGGCAAGAATACTGGAGTGGGTTGTCATTTCCTTCTCCAGGGGATCTTCCCCACCCAGGAATGGAACCTGCGTCTCCTGCTTGTCAGGCGGATTCTTTATCACTGAGCCACCTGGGAAGTCCTTATTATCTTAGTATTTATCCCTAAATGCCGTGTGGTGATTTACATGTGGAAGATTAATCATGGCTCCCGTAGCCTCTAATTCTCGGATTTCCTCTCAATACCCTGAGCCCGCAGCGGTTCGTTTGGCTGAGCCTCCATGAAACTGGCTGACTTTCCAGACCCAGTTTAGGAAACTCAAGCAAGAAAGGGCTGGGAGAAGGGGAGGGAAGGCGGATGAGACCTCTCGGTCGCTCGTGAGGAAGGTGTGTGAAGCTGGCTTTTAGTTTTTAGGACAAATCCAGCAACAATTAGGTCCCTTCCTTATGGCCTCCGCTTGACCCCGGGCAGTGGGTGTCCCGCCCCGTCCTGTGGCGCGGGCGCTGGAACGCCCTCCGGCCTGAGCAGGACGTGACGGCGGGAGACTCCCAGCCCGCAGCCTTTTGTCTCTCTCGGGCTCCCGTCCACCCACCCCGCCCCTGTATTACCATTGGCCGCGGCCCCGGCCCGGGGCGGGGGGAGAGAGTGAGGAGGCGGGGCCGCGTGGCGTCAGCGCAAGATGGCGGCCTCGGCGGCGCTGTTCCTGCGGTTGCGGAGCGGGCTCCGGCAAGGCGCGCGGGGGCTGTGTGCGAGGCTCGCGACGCCGCCCCCTCGGGCCCCGGACCAGGTGAGCCGGATGGGGTTGGTCCCCGGGTGCTGGGGCTCCTTCCTGTGGTTCCGGGCGGGCCGGGGCCGCCCGGAGCTTCTGGAACGCAGCACCTCAAGGTGCTGAATGGAACGCCACGCGCGTTTTGAGTCTCTTCCCCGCTTCCCGGGGTTGGCAGCCCTTGCTTCCCCGGGATAGATGCTTGGGGACTCAAGTGTGTCCTCTGAACCTTACCTCCTCTGGATCCCACCTCTTCTGGACCCCAGCTTCTCGACCCCACGTGGGCGCCGGGGAAGGAGGGGTCACCTGCTCTCCTGTCTCGGTGACGGTTCAGGTAATACTCGAGGGGGAGGGGCCCGGGACACTGGAGTCCCAGCCTGGCCTCGCGGTATTTTCCCCGCCGTGGTGCTGGTGGTGTTGCTAGGTCTTCTGATTCGACCTGCCTCCATCTTGACAGAGACCGTGCCCTTCTGACCTCCGGGTCCATTACTTCTGTGCCCTGCTCCCCAAGTCCTAGCAGGCTATTGCTCCTCCCTTCCGTCCCCCTCCATACGCCACTGTGAGCTCCAGACGGCCGGAGGACTTAACTCCCCGTCCTGTCCTCTTGCGTGGCCTTCAGTGGCTTGCTCCAGAAATCTTAGTCAGTGTTCAGTCAGGGTCCCTGATCGTATCTCCCTTCCCTGCTTCTCCACCCGCGCTCCGGTTCTGTAGGATCCTGGGCCCCGGGCTTGTCATCTCTTGAACCCCTGGGATCATAGCGCCAGTTTAGTTCTTGACTTTTCTGAGAGACCCAGTCCCCTACCTGCCCCTTTAGGCACACAACACCTGGAGGCCATATGGGTGTCCTCTTCCTGGCTCTCAACCTTGATTCTTCTTAGACCAGGGTGCTGGAAACACCCCGACCTTGTTTCTCTTCTTTCTTGGCCAAGCTACCCCCTCTCAATTGCAGGTTGCAGAGATTGGGAGCCGAGCAGGCACTAAGGCCCAGACGCAGGGACCACAGCAGCAGAGAAGCTCTGAGGGTCCCAGCTATGCCAAAAAAGTGGCACTCTGGCTCGCTGGGCTGCTTGGGGCTGGTGGGACCGTGAGCGTCATCTATATCTTCGGTGAGGAACATATCCCTGTCCCCCAGTTATGTTCTCTTGGCCCTCTGTTCTGCTGGGGGGACTGCCCCCTCTTTCCCCTAAGGACTTCACCCATCTTCTTTCCCTGGCTCCTCCCTCAGGGCAGCCAACTGGAACTTGGAAATGAGAGAAATCCCCCTACTACCCCTCTGCTCAAGGTTCTACTCCTTCTAGTTGGTTCCTGTACTAAGCTATAGGGAGTCAGTTTAAAGGGGGGAAGAAGAGGTCTGGACCAGCCCCCTAAGCTACGTTTTCCCTCAGCACCCAAAATTCCAGTCCTCCCTCTAGTCTGTTTATTCCTCAGAGACCCAGGAGACCCTGCCCCAGCCCTCCTTGTCTCAGAGACCCAGATATTCTGGCTACCAGCCCCCTCCTCTTTCTCAGGAGACCATACCTCTAGCCCCCTTCCCTCAGACCCAGGAGGCTAGGCCCTCTGCCCTCTTCCTCCCATAAGTCCCAGGAGACCAGGCCTCAAGTTTCTCATTCATCACTATCTCCCTTGCAGGAAACAATGCTGTGGATGAAAATGGTGCCAAGGTGAGTGGGAGAGAGACACAGAGGCCTTACCAGGGGTCGCATCCTGTGGGTCTCCTCCCATCTGGTCTGTTCAGGCTCCTTTCTGGTCTGGAGTGAACCCTCCCTCCCAGGGACCTTTGCCTGCTCCTCCCAGGGCCCCGGAGATTCCTTGCCTGGGTTTTGCCTCTGCCGTCCCAAACCCTTCTTTTTTCTCTCTACCTCCCAGATTCCCGATGAATTCGACAACGGTGAGTATACAATCGTAGATTCTGGGGTCCCCTGACCCTCTCTACTGTGCCCTCCCCATTTGGTTCCCCCCGCCCACTTCCACTGGGAGGTGGGGGAGTCAGCAGCTGTATGGCTTGGGGGAAGAGGGGCATACAGAACTCCAGTCCCCTTCCCTGGCCCCTCAGCCCAGGAGCAGATGGTCAGGGGCAGTGGGGGAGGGGACTCCTGGGTAGGTGGGACTGCCTGGGGGAGAACTGGGCTTTCTCTGCCAGACACATGGCTTCCTGTGCCTTAGATCTGAGCATCTGCAGCCCCTCACCCCCTTGTTTATGACAGCCTCTCTTTCCCACCAGGCCATAGCCCATCCAGCTCATTTCCAAAACAATGCCTCCTTCCTCCCTCCCCGCCTTCTGATTAGCCAGCTTTTAGGGAGTTTCTGACAAATTGGATAGTAGAGGGAAGCTGCCAATTCTATCACACCTGGTCCTTCCCAAGAGAAATATAAAACTGGTAGGTCCAGAAAGCCACTTGTTTGTGCTGGAGATGTTTGCAAGCCGGCATGTTATTACGTTGGTGTTGGCTCAGAGGGTAAAGCATCTGCCTTCAGTGCGGGAGACCCGGATTCAGTCCCTGCGTTGGGAAGATCCCCTGGAGAAGGAAATGGCAACCCACTCCAGTACTCTAGCCTGGAAAATTCCATGGACAGAGGAGCCTGGTAGGGTATAGTCCATGGGGTCACGAAGAGTCGGACACGACTGAACGACTTCACTTTCACTTTAAACTTGGCAGGTAGCTAAGTATGTGTTAACTGGGCAGATGTAGAGTCATACTGTTTTAAACAAGTCAACATACTGATTTAAGGTGAACGGGTAAACCTGTAGGTTTAAAGTGTGTGTGTTCACAACTTAAGTGGTGTTTCAGTGTTTTGGTTTCAAAAAGACAGGTCTAGAGATAGTAGTTTAACTACACTAAAAATACTGTATTGAAATAGGGAATCATATAAGATTTCTGTTTTAAACTGGACTTGGTGTATTGCTTTAAACCAGGATTTGCTAATCTCAGCCACATTGATAGCTTGGGTCATATAGTTCTTTGTCCTAGGGGAGTGTCCTGTGCATTGTAGGATGCTTAGCAGTGTCTGGGGTGTCTGTCCACTAGATGCCAGTGTTGTGACAATCAAAAATGTCTCCAGACATTGTGAAGTTTCCTGGGAAGCGAGGAACAAAATTGCTTTTTAGTTGAGAACCAACTAAGTTGCTTCAGTCATGTCCGACTCTTTGCGACCCCATGGACTATAGCCTGCCAGGCTCCTCTGTCCTGGGATTCTCCAGGCAAGAACGCTGGAGTGGGTTGCCATGTCCTCCTCCAGGGCACCTTCCTGACCCAGGGATTGAACCTGAGTCTCTTATGTCTCCTGCATCGGAGGTGGGCTCTTTACCACTAGCACCACCTGGGAAGCCCATATAGAGGTGTGTGTATTTATCGTGGCTTACCTAGATTCCACATACTCGCTTAAAGCGGGCACACCTGGAGACCTAGAGGTTCAGAGTTGACAAAATATACTGCCATAATGTTAGCAGATTTATTTATACATATGTGGGATTTAAGTGGGCAGATACAGCATTCTATTTTATACCTGGGGTGATGTGCGGATATAAGTATTCAGATTAAAACTTGACGGGTGAATAAAAACATTTGTTCCTACCTGGCAGTAAGTGATGTCATTCCCTTTTGCCTTGGTTCCTGGAAATGAGCTATTTCAAACCAGATGGGTGTTTTAGGCCTGTTTGTATCTGGTAGATAAACCCCTGGTTTGTCCAGGGGGTTGAGCAGCAGCTTATCCTGGAATCCCTTTTTGCCCTGGTGTTCTCCTAGATCCAATTCTGGTACAGCAGTTGCGCCGGACATACAAATATTTCAAAGATTACAGACAGGTGAGCAGGAGCCCACCCCACCCCCACCATCCTCCCGCCCCCCTTGTCTGAGTACCCAGACCTGGTTGCTCTTTTCACAGATGATCATTGAGCCCACCAGCCCCTGCCTTCTCCCAGACCCTCTGCGGGAGCCGTACTACCAACCCCCATACACACTGGTCTTGGAGCTCACTGGCGTCCTCTTGCACCCTGAGTGGTCGGTGTGTCTTGGGGAAAGCAGCGGGTTGGGGATACCGCATAGGCCTGGGTGGCTGGCTTGTGGTGACATGGTCAGGAGCACAGATGCTGGAGCCAGGCTGGGGTTCAGCCCCCATTCTGCTCTGTGGTCTTGGGGAAGAGGGGTCACCCCTCCTTGCCTTGCGTTCCTCGCCTGTGCTGCTTCCCAGCCCGTAGGTTATTGCAGGTGTACCTTGGCACACAGTCAGTGCTAGAGGGGAGTCAGCTGTTATTAGGGGACCCGATCCTGCAGACTCTTAGACCCTCAGTCACAGCCTTGTACCTGTGGATCCCTCCGCGAGCCACAGAGACAGAGAATACTCTGGGTCTCAGCGTGTCACTGTTCTCACTGCATTTCCAGCTAGCCACTGGCTGGAGGTTTAAGAAGCGTCCAGGCATCGAGACCTTATTCCAGCAGCTCGCCCCTTTGTATGAAATCGTCATCTTTACATCGGAGACTGGCATGGTGAGGGCCCGGGGCTGGGCTGGGATGGTTGATGCGGTAAGAGGTGAGGGAGAGCTGCAGGGCCAGGACTCAGCCTGACCTTGTTCTTCCCCACACCCCACCCCCAGACTGCCTTTCCACTCATCGACAGCGTGGACCCCCACGGCTTCATCTCCTACCGCCTGTTCCGGGACGCCACGAGATACATGGATGGGCACCATGTTAAGGTGCCATGTGGGGGCCATGGTGGGCCTCTGGGATTTGGGGGAAAGCTGGCACTTGTTTGCCTTGGGATCTGTTGCTGTGACTGGTGATAGGGGTCCAGGAGTCTGTGGGGCTGTGAATTGGGTCTCTTTATGGGTTGTTTCCAAATACCCATGCGTCTTGATCGTCTGTTGGGTTTCTGACTGTCTTGGTGGGTCTAGGGGTCTATGGAGTTTTTCAAGGTTCAGAGGGAAATGGGTTGTAATGGAGGCTCTTGAAGGGTCTGTCTGGGTGCCTGTCTTTGTGTGACTCCATGTGTGTTGCTGTGGAACAGTCTGCACCTCTACCTGTGAGCGATTCAAAAACTTGCAACCTGTCACAAACACCAGAGGCCTATGGTTAAATGTACAAGTGGCCACCTCCCTCCCCAAGGAACCTCCGAATCAACCTGTCTGTGCGCCCAGGCTCGGGTCTAGGAGTCTGTGTGGCTTGCTCCCCACTCCCTGGAAGGTTGGGTGTCATCATCCCAGCCTGGTCTTCAAGAGGCCTTTTTGTGGTGCTCTCAGTGTGAGATACCAAGTGTGTGTGGTCTATCTATCTGCCTCTCTCCCCGTCTTTGGTTTCCTGCCTGGCAGAGAAGGAACACAGGCCTTGACCTGACCTTTCACCCACTTTTAGGACATTTCGTGTCTGAATCGGGACCCGGCCCGAGTAGTAGTTGTGGACTGCAAGAAGGAAGCCTTCCGCCTACAGCCCTACAACGGCGTTGCCCTGCGGCCCTGGGATGGCAACTCCGATGACCGGGTCTTATTGGACCTGTCTGCCTTCCTCAAGAGTGAGGCTGACCCCTGACCTCCTGGCCTCTGACCCTGAAGCCCTTGACCCCCAAGAGGAATGATTGATGCTTGATCCTGGCTTGTTTTTTATGGAAAACTGGGGATTTAAGATGCAGGAGATCCATAAGCATCTTGCAGTCTTTAGAAGCTTCCTAGAATGTTGGGGATGCTCTTCTGGAGTGGTTAGAGGATGTGCAGGAATGTTCAGGGGGAGCCCTTTTAGGCTACTGAGAAGGGTCCATGTAACTCCAACCACCCCCCGCCCCCCAGTGTGACCTTTACCCTTGTGGGCCCCACCTCCCTCTGGCCTTCATCCTGGCTGACCCCCACCTGCTGTGTCCCCAGCCATTGCTTTGAATGGTGTGGAGGATGTCCGAACCGTGCTGGAGCACTACGCCCTAGAGGAAGACCCACTGGAGGCTTTCAAACAGCGGCAAAGCCGGCTAGAGCAGGTGGGTGCTCAGATCCCCAGTGTGGTTGGGGGATGTCCTATCAGCTTCCCAGGCTCTTGATGGAGGAGCCCTAAGCAACCTGTCTCCACTCTGACTGTGTGACCTCATTTCAAGGGCCTTCTCTTCCACACCACCCATCCCCGAAGGCCCTTGTAATGAGGGGTGAATAGATCCTACAGCCTGCTTTGAGGACAGGAGGCAGGAAACACCAGGCATTTGAGATAGGTCCAGAGACCTTGAAGGTTTCCCTGGTGGCTCAGATGGTAAAGAATCTGCCTGCAATGCAGGAGACCCAGTTTGATTTCTGGGTCAGGAAGATGCCCCTGGAGGAGGGAATGGCAACCCACGCTATTATTTTGGCCTGAAGAATTCCATGGACAGAGGAGCATGGCAGGCTCCAGTCCACAGGGTAACAGAGTTGGGTACGACTGAGCAGCTAACACTTCTGTCTCTCTTTTCAGAGACCTTGATGTTCTGGGGGCCCTGGTATTTTGTAGGGTGGGGGTTTGGATCAGGTCTGGGAAGAGGGATCCATGGACACTTGGCCCGAGGTTTGGGCAAGTTCTGATGACCTTGGTGTGATCCTCATCATTTGTAGATGGGGCTAAGAATATAGATTGAGAAAGAGATTCCCAGGCGTTTAGGCTCAGGTTGACCAGGTTTGGGGTTGTGTTCCTGACTGGTGCTCCTGAGGGCACAGAGGAGGGGTCCCTGGAGATTTGGGCCTGGCATCCCTCAGCATCCAGACAGGGGTCTTAGGGCTCAGGACTGGGCACCAGGGGCTCAGGGAGCAAGATGACATCATCGGGGGAGGGCCTGGGCTAGGTCCCCAGGGTTCAGGGGACGGGGATTATGAGAGTCTGGGCTTCTGTGGCTCACAGCTGGCTTTTTCCAATGTCTGACGGCAGTCTTTGCAGTCTGGTCTCATCCTGTGTCTGGGCTGGTGGGCTGGTGGGTGAAGGAGTCTGGGCTGGGCAGAGGTTTAAGGATGGAGGTGGCCCTCAGACTGACTCTCCTCTCTGTCTGCCCCCAACTCCAGGAAGAACAGCAGCGCCTGGCTGAGCTCTCCAAATCCAGCAAGCAGAACCTCTTCTTCAGCTCTCTCACGAGCCGCTTGTGGCCTCGCTCCAAACAGCCCTGACCTCTGGGCCTCCGCAAACTAAGTGCCTGGGTTCCAGGCCCGAGGCCCAGCGCTCCCAGACCATGGCTTGGGCAACCACATGTCCAATAAAGTTAATCCCAGATGGCACACTCCAGTGTCCAGAGGGTCTCCAGATGGGCATGTCAGGGTGCAGTGTGGGACACTGGGGGACCTCGTCCCACAGCGGCTGATCAGCTGCCGACCACAGAGTGGGTTGGTCTTTGACCCTGGCCTGGGAATCTGAAACCCTGAGCAGGACCCTGCCCTGCCTGTGTCTTCCTGTGTGCCGTGTGGTCTGCGCAAGTGTGTCTTCCTCTTTGGCCCCAGATTCCCTTTGGAAAAAGAAGAGGATGGCGCTGTGGGGTTGGAGCCACCAGGCTGCTGTGTAAATGTATCAAGTGTGGGCTTGTGGGGCACCGTGGACCAGAGACTTCTCATGTCAAGGGGGCAGCTGCTGCTCGGCTCTGCCAGCTGGGGCCCTAAGGTGGGCCTGGAGTTGCTTGATGTTCTGATTTTTCAGTGGAAGCCAGGAACGGGGATGTTTATGTTGAATCTCTCAGTTTTAAATGTTGGCTCCTAACTCAGCAGACTAGCAGAACTCTGCAGTGGAACTTTCCACCATGTTCACCCCATGTACTGGCCAGTGCAGCTGCCAGTGGCCGTGGGGCCATGACGAACTTGAGATGTGGCGAGGGTAACCGAAGGATGAGATTCTTAATTTTGTTTCTTTTTAATTAATTTTAAATAGCCACCTGCGGCCCCTGGCTCCTGCATTGGATGACACATTTGGGTATCATTTAAGTGTGAATTCCACACTTTGTTTTCGGAAGCACAGAGTCTCAACCACTGGACAGTCAGGGAAGTCCCTCCAGACTCCCAAATCCAAGTTCAGATCCAAGCCCTACCACTCCCTGACTTGTGTGGTCACAAGCAAATGAGCAAGTTAACTTCTGTGCTCTGTGCCTCAATTGCCACATCTGTGAAATACTAGTACTCACCTCACAGGCTAGGCTTGAGGGTGGATGGAGACCCTCCACAAAGACACTCAGATGGCAGCTGTGGGAACCTCGGAAGCACCTTTCTGCCTCCCTTTCCTCAGCTCTAAAATGGCGATGATAACACCTGTCTTAGAGTGGTCGGGAGGAGTAAATGGGCTCATGCTGAGGCTGTATGTATATTCAGTGGAGCTTATTGTTGCCAGGCCATATTGGTTCTTCACAGGCTGAACTATCCTGTACTATCTTGGCAGGCCCCCCCACCAGCTGTCTTAGCCTCCTGCTCCAGCCAGTGTTTAGTACTAATACTAGTTAAATACTTCTAGAAAGCGCTTCCCTCGTATTTGTTAAAATAATTAAAATGTATTTGAAACTGTGCAGGCCAGATTGAACTTTTGAACTCTGGTAGATTTTTTTTTTAAAGCTCACAGATGTCTATAAGGAATTTAAAATTGCAACTCCCCACCCCCACCTGGAAGTGTTACCATGAGATAGACCATTTGTAATCCAAGAGGGAGTTTCCCAAAATCCAGGACACCCTAACTTGAGGGCATCTGCAAGACTGAAGGAGGGCCTGTGTTTTTGCACATAGCTTTGAGAGTTGGAAACTCTTAACAAGATGGGTCATGGTGGAGAGGTCTGACAGAATGTGGTCCACTGGAGAAGGGAATGGCAAACCACTTCAGTATTCTTGACTTGAGAACCCCATGAACAGTATGAAAAGGCAAAACGATGGGATACTGAAAGGGGAACTCCCCAGGTCAGTAGGTGCCCAATATGCTACTGGAGATCAGTGGAGAAATAACTCCAGAAAGAAGGAAGGGATGGACCCAAAGCAAAAACAATACCCAGTTGTGGATGTAACTGGTGATAGAAGCAAGGTCCGATGCTATAAAGAGCAATATTGCATAGGAACTGCTGGGAGGGATTAGGGGCAGGAGGAGAAGGGGACGACAGGATGAGACGGCTGGATGGCATCACTGACTCGATGGACGTGAGTCTGAGTGAACTCTGGGAGTTGGTGATGGACGGGGGCCTGGCGTGCTGCGATTCATGGGGTCGCAAAGAGTCAGACACGACTGAGTGACTGAACTGAACTGAATGCAACGTATTTGGGGCTCGTGATCCTGGGGAGAGTGGATTGTGGACGGAGCCATTGCAAGTGAATGTTCACCTACCAGAGGAGGTGACACACGGAGCCTTCTGAACTAAGACTCGGATCTGTCCACCCACGGGGCATGAAAGGAGGAAGTACCTCAGTTCATTGGCCTGTAGCCCCTGGGAATTAGGGCTAGCACTCTGGGCAGTGCTTCAGTCCAGTGGGTTCCCCCAGGCGTTTTCCCCGCTGCTGTGCTGGTTTGGGGATGGTGTAGTCAGGTCCTGGTCAAAGCTGGAGGGGAGGAGAGGGCGTTTGACTGGTGCCAGGTGGTCTCTGAGACACTGCTTATGCAACGTGGCCTTGGGTGTTTATATTAAATGCTCAAGCTGCATCAGGGCATCCTTCAGTTGGCAGGACTGGGCCAACATTAAGGCATAATTCCCAGGTTGCACACCAATCACAAGTCATGTGACCCTGGGCAAGGTCTCAGCTTGCTCATTTATAAGAGGTTAATAATAGGACTTCTCTCAGCAAATACAAATACCAACTGCCAGACCTCATTTTAGGCACGAGGGTGCATCAGTGAACAAACGAGAAAAAGCTCTGCTCTCAAGGTGATGTTTTCATAGAGGAGACAGAAAATGGTCTGATTGCTTGGGGTAAAATAAATGCATAAAGAAAAGTATGATAAGGAGATAGAGTGGTTTGGGGACTGGAGTACTGTTTTAGATTGAATTGAACAGTCAGGGAAGGCCCGGAAGGATGTGTTTGAGCAGAGATCAGAATGAAATGAGGCAAACCACGGAGAGATTAGTGCCAGGCATGGTCACCCCAAGGCCTTTGCACTTGCTATTCCCTTTTCGTAAACTTTTTTTGAGATCCATAGGGCTCCTTCCCCTCCTTTAGGTCTTTGCTCAGATGTCACCTTAGCGTGGCCTTCTGTGGGCTCTAAGATGGGCACATAAGGGAGAGTCCTAAATAGCCAAGAAGATGTTTGGAACGCCCTTAAGGTGCACATGTAGACCTGAGAGAATTCACAGGAAACAGGCCTGGCACAAACCCTCAATAAAGGCTGGCAGTTTTTACAATCTTTAAAATTTCTGAGCTGTATCAGACCTGGAATCTGTTACCTTTTCCAGTTATGATTCAGGGCAGGAATTTGCCTTCCCCAATAGCTAACGGCTATCCAAACTCCACGTGAGTATCTCCTAGGATGGGATGCTCACTGCTCTACCTATCCCAGAAGAGGGCCTAATTTGCCTCCCAGTAACTGTGATCTACAAGGTTCTATGGCTTCGGGGCCACAGAACTTGTTGAGTACGGGGAACGTGTCACTCAGTCATGTCCAACCCTTTGCCGTCCCATGGACTGCCAGGCTCCTGTGGCCATGGGACTCTCCAGGCAAGATACTGGAGTGAGTAGCCATTCCCTGGAACCCAGGTCTTCTGCGTTGCAGGCGGATTCTTTACCATCTGAGCCACCAGGGGCATCTCAGAAGTCCGAAGGCACTGGGGAGCCACGGCAGAGTCTATGTAGGAGAGGGCCATGGTCAGATGTGTGCTTAGAAAGACCTTACTAGCCACAGTGGTCGCGGCTGGTATAGAGGAGACGTGGGGGGAGTGGGGCTGTGGGGACACAAGGGGTGCCTGACCCCCTTGGGGAGTGTTAGGGAAGGCCTCCCACGGGAGGAGAAGTCCGAATGGTAAGAACAGAATTAAAGAAAGGAGGAAGTGGAAAGCATATACAAGTAGAAGGAAAATCTGTGCAAAGAAAGCTGGGATGTTCTGCACAATTGACCACGGCCCGCCCCTGCCCAAATCCTCCTTGACTCCCATCCTCAGGACGACGAACAAACTGTTTAGACTGAGTCCTTTTATTCATTAAAAATGCCAGAGCCCTCACTGTATGCCTGGCTCTACTGAGCTGTGGTGGATTGAGCACCTTCTCCAAAAGAATATGTCTGTACATAACTGAACTTGGATTTTCCTTTTTAATTATTAGCCTCTAAGTAGGATTTTTTTTTTTTTTAATTCTAGCAGGGAAAAAAAAAAGTTTACTACATCTAAAGGGCTTTGCTCAGCACCTGGCACGGAGTAAAATGATTATGGCCAGAGGGCTGGAACATCTGCTCTAACTGGCTGGCCTTGCGGACGTCCTGGAATACTAAGGGGCTTCTGGAGGGCGCGGGGGTGGCCCCCTCTTCCATTCATCCTAGAGTGGAGGGAGCGGGCCCCTGATCCGTGAGGACAGAATTTCCTGCCCATTTGCTGCTCACACCTTCCGGAGGCCAAATGGGCAGCCCAGCTGCGGCCCTAAGGGGGAGGGGCGCGGCCGCCCGGCAGATGGCGGCATTTACATACAGCTGGGAGTCCCCTCTGAGGCGGGGCGTCTGGTGCGTCTGTGATGGGGGGGCGGGGGCAGGGAGTTGGGAGGGTGGCTTTGTTTTGGGGAGGGGAACATACTTGAGCATGCAGGCATACACACGCACACACGGGTCCACAAAGAACACTGGATCTTCATCCTAGCCACACAGGGCTACACCCCTGGACCTTCCACACCCAGACTCCTTCACACACAAATCCTCAGTCATTCACAGCCTGGTGCAGACCTTACCATGTACACAAACCCAGCCACCTAGAGGCAGCTGCACAGACCACAAAGTCACAGGTTCCTACAACTATACAGGAGCTCACAGTCACGCACTCAACTGCACGGAGAGGCATCTACACAGCCACGGCAATCTCAGAAAGTCACACAACCATGAAATCATGTTCGTAGTCATGCAGGTGTGAGCATGCGACCGCCCCTCCCACCACCGCACACCGCACACACAATCTTAGAATTATTTACGACTTCACAAAGAGGTTTAACCATACAGTTTCAGGCACACGTGGAGCTACACAATCTCACCTAGACACACAATCACAGTCACGTGTACCCTCCCCTTCCTGTAGCTCTTATACCACACACATACCTACTGAGTCTTAAAATCATATCCAACCTGACACGCGAGCTTAACCCCCAACCCCACCCTGTCCTCAGTCACACAAGGTTGTGCCCACAACGGCATGTAAGATCACACACTCACTACATCGCCTGTGGCCAGGACAGGATCTCACTGTCGCTCCAGCGCGCTGCTCTCCTTCCCCTGCGACCTCCTCCCCTGGGGTCCCCGAAGCCCGCGGCTGCCCGAAGGGGCGGAGCCGTCCTCTCAGATATAAGGCTCCGAAGCCCGCAGCTGCGGCTCCCAAAGCCCCCCGAAAGGCCATGGTCGCCCCGCAGATGCCCCAGCTCCTCTCCTCGACGGTGATCCTGGCGCTCTTTTTCCTTCCCCAGGTCAGAGCCAACGTGGAAGGGGGGTATGGGAGGGAGGGAGACCCGGGAGTCTTGGGGACAGGGCGCGGGAAGGATGAGACGCCTGCTTCCCCCGCCCCGGTCCCCCTCACGCGGTTCCCCTCTCCGCCCCAGGCACAGCCGGCCGGCGTCTTCGAGCTGCAGATCCACTCTTTTGGGCCGGGACCAGGTCCGGGCGCCCCGCGGTCCCCCTGCAAGCCCGGGGGCTCCTGCCGTCTCTTCTTCAGGGTCTGCCTGAAGCCAGGGCTCTCCGAGGAGACCGCCGAGGCTCCTTGCACCCTGGGCGCGGCGCTGAGTGCCCGCGGGCCGGTCTACACTGCGCAACCTGGAGCGCCAGCGCCGGAACTGCGGCTGCCGGACGGCCTCCTGCGCGTGCCTTTCCGGGACGCCTGGCCGGTGAGACCCAGCCCCGGGGCATTCCCGTGTGGGGGGCCTCACCAGAACCTCAGCTGCCATCTGCCCTCAAACTTCCAACACCCTGCCCTCCTGGGACTCCAAATTCCCAGTACCGCTATCTCGAATTCCACATTCTCACACGCGGAAACCCTACCCATGCGCGCATGCTCAGCAGCTAAGTTGTGTCCGACTCTTGCGACCCAATTTTCTGACTCCAACCTGCCCTCTAGGAATCCCAAATCCACCCTCCCCCAACCCACATCTTGAAACCCGAATTCCCAGAACCCTACGCTTACCTTCTGGAAATTCTCAATTCCCAGAACCCTCCCCGTGTTACTTGGGGATCCCTAAACACTGGGATCCTAATTTTTATCCCCAAATTTCCTTGCACCTGGGGGCCCTTCTACACTCTGTCTTGGGTACCCCCAATATCTTCTCACCTTATCTCACACCTTTCAGTCGGGGCCTGAATCCATGACTTTTTCACCTCCAAAATCTTATTTCCCATCCCACAACCCTCAAAGCATAGGGGTGAACACAGGTTTTTTTAAAAATTCTAGACCCCTGTCCTTTTAGGGAAGTGACTTTCTCTTTTCCAGCCTCAGCTCCCTCATCTGTAAAACAAACGGGGGACCGTCATGGTAGATCACAGCAGTCCCTTTTGAGGGATTCAACTAGGTATCTCGAGTTCCCACATAGTGAGTGCTCAGCTGTCATTGCTCATTCACTCCGTGGTGTCCGCCTCTTCGCGACCCCCGGGACTGCAGCACACCAAACCTCCCTGTCCTTCACCATCTCCCAGAGTTTGCTCAAATTCATGTCTATTGAGTTGATGCCATCCAACCATCTCATCCTCGGTCATCCCCTTCTCCTCCTGCCTTCAATCTTTCCCAGCATCAGGGTGTTTTCCAATGAGTCAGCTCTTCACATCAGGCGGCCAAAGTATTGGAACTTCAGCATCAGTCCTTCAGTGCTCAATAAAGACAGCTGAAAAAGTCATTCCTTCCCTGGGCCAGTCCCTGTGGGAATCGTCCTGTCCATGTCTGGCATTCAGCACGGTCATCATTCTTTTCCCCTAAAGTCTGGCCTTGACCAGTACCTGTCCTGACCACTGTCTTCATTCTTTTCTCCCACGTTCCTCCACCCAACCAGGGCACCTTCTCTCTCATCATCGAAACCTGGAGAGAGGAGTTAGGTGGACAGATTGGAGGTGAGTGTCTTCAGTTCCGGGTCTTTGCTGCGGAGTGTGGGGGCTCCAGGGAGTTGGGGCATGATGTGAGGTCAAGGAGAGTAACACTGGGCTGTCCATAGGGTGGGGTGTTCACAGAATTGCTGCCCCCAACTGTGTCGTCACAGTTCTAGAGTGTGGTGCGGGCTGTTGACAGCCCCAGGATTCTTGGCGTGTCGATACAGAAATGTCCTGACATCAGACAAAGCGGGTTGGGGGCCGGGAGAAGCTCTCTTACTCTCTTGGAATTGAGTCAGTGGACCAGGATATAGTATTTAACAGTCCTGCTCTGTCACCATCTGATTTTGAGAACCCAGGGTCCAATATGAGTTACTTTCTTGTTCTTGTATGCCAAGCTCTGTCACCTTGTCTACATAGAGGGCCCCAGGAGCCCTTTGGGACGTTGCAGTTTCACCAGAGAGGTTTCAGGGAGGGACAATCGATTATCTTAACCTTAATTGGAGGGGAACTTTGGTGCTATATAAGACCCACTGTGGGGGGTCTGTCACCATTTTCATATAAGAAGATCCTGAGGCACAATTTGGAGGTGTTTTGACCTCACTTCAAAGACTGTCATTGTCCCTTGGCCATAAAGGGGTGTCTATCATACATCCCAGGGTGGTTAAGAGGTCTCTTCACTACTTTAATATGCAAAGCTCCTAGGGCAAAATACAGGGGCATTTCAGCTTCGGGAGCACCGTTATCATCATGACGGTCATCAGGATCGCGTCATCAAAGATCCCCAGGGCTCACTGGCGGTGTTTGCAGCCTTGCTAAGTAACTGTCATCCTCAGAACTCAAAAGGCGTGTTTTGACCTCCTTGAGATGGGCAGGGAGAGTGCGAGCCTGCGCCCTCCGTCTCCAACCCGAGACTGAGTCGGGCCGCATCCCAGCACATCTCCGTTCTCCCCGCAGGTGCCGCCTGGAGCCTGCTGGCGCGCGTGGCCGGCCGGCGTCTTCTGGCAGCTGGGGGCCCGTGGACCCGGGACGTGCAACGCGCAGGCGCCTGGGAGCTGCGCTTCTCCTACCGTGCGCGCTGCGAGCCGCCGGCCGTCGGGGCTGCGTGCGCGCGCCTCTGCCGCTCGCGTGGCGCTCCCTTGCGATGTGACCCGGAAATGCGTCCCTGCGCGCCCGTTGAGGACGAGTGTGAGGCACCGCGTGAGTCCTGCATTCAACCCCACCCCATCCCGTCACAGCCCCCAAGCCCCTTTCACAACCTGGTACCCGCTTCAAGGAACTGGGGACCCGAGAACCTCTCCCCAGTTCCACTCAGGGTCTTCAGCCCGCTCCCAGGATCCAGCTACCACCTTCAGGGAAAGCCCTGCCTGGACGCTCCAGCCCCGTTCCCTTTTCCCAGCACTCTTGTCTCCCCCAGTTGGAATCTCACACCCATTTCCCATCTTGTACCCCCAGTTCATCCCGTAATCCATACTCACACCCCTTTCCCGATGCTCAGACCCCAAAGCTTTTCTAATTCTGGGGCTTTCCTACTCCTACTCAGGAACTTGGGTATCTCCTCCCATTCCCCACCGCCCTGCCCCACCAATCCCCGCTCCCTGCGATTGCACTCCAGACCCCACTGTGTTCTAAAGCTTGGGATCCCCACCTACCTGGATACCCCAGTGTCTGAGCCCCTAGAACTCCCAGGCTTACCATATCCTCCCAGACCCGCCCTAATCCAAGGCCCTCCCATTTCCCCTGAAAGGCTGGGGGGTCCCTCCTCAATCTTCTTTCTTCCTTTCCCTCTCTCCAGGCTCAGACCTGGGAGCCCCCACTCCATTCTCCTTCCAAGAGCACAGACTCTGGAACTCATCGGTCTGGGTTTTAAATCCTCCCTCTACTGCTTCCTTGCTGGGTGAATCACCCCGCCTCTTGGGGCCCCATTTCCCTGTCTGTAAACGGGGGTCTCAATACCAGGTAGCATAATGGGTTGTCAGTCACAAAGATCAAACAAGGGTTGCAGGGAAAGTGCTCAGAATGGTCTCTGATTTCCTATCCTCCTGACTCTGCCCTTCATCAATATTCCTCTTCCTTCTGCCTCTCCTTCCCCCCACAGCGGTGTGTCGAGCAGGCTGCAGCCCAGAGCACGGCTTCTGTGAGCAGCCCGATGAGTGTCGATGCCTGGAGGGCTGGACTGGGCCCCTCTGCACAATCCCTGTCTCCAGCAGCAGCTGCCTCAGCTCCAGGGGCCCATCATCTGCCACCACTGGATGCCTTGTGCCTGGGCCTGGGCCCTGTGATGGGAACCCATGTGCCAATGGGGGCAGCTGTAGTGTCAGTATCAACCCTCCCACCTCATCCTGGACCATGCTTTACTCGAGGAGTCCCCTGTCTGGGGCTCCATGACACAGCGGCCTCAGGGAGGCTAGCTATCAGGGAGGGCTTCCTGGAGGTCTCCAGCTTGCATCTGGGGCTCTGAAGTAGGATGAGGTGATGGGCGTTGGAGAGAGCAGACCCAGTGGGTGGCACCTAAAGGTGTGGATGTGGGAATGCTGAGGGATCCTGTGGGGTAGGGAACAAGTCAGGGCTCAGGTAAGGGTGGTGGGACCAAGTGAGTTGAGGATTCGGGATGGGCGAGCATCAGAGAAGACTTCCTGGAGATGGGCCGGGGCTGGGCTTCTGAAGTCCAGTTTGGTGGATGGGGGGTGACTGGAGAAGCTAGACCAGATGAGTGGCCTAGGGGAAGCAAAGGTGGTGGTGGGGGTAAGCCTGCGATGAAGCAGAGCTCAGTGAGGGGGCCAGTGACAAACACTCAGCGTTCAAGTTAGACGGAGGGTATGAGAAGGGGAGACCCAGGGAAGGCTTCACGGAGGAGGCGGGCTTAGAGCTAGGATCTGGAATTAGGCCAGGGCCATGCAGGCAGCACCAGGGAGGGCAGACAGGGCGGGCAGCATTTGATCGGCAAAGGTATAGAGGTGGGAATAGAATCTCTCTGGGCCTCCAGAGCCTCCCCTCTGTGGGGCTGGGTGGGCAGACCCAGAAACACAGAACAGAGGGGTTGTCTTGGCCCAGGGACTTCCCCAGGAGGCCTCTGTGACCTGGGAGGTGGGACCGGAGTGAGGAGCGGGATGGGGTTTCACTCCAAGGGAATGCTGATCCCAAGTCTTCTTGCCTGTGCCCAGGAAACCCTGGGGTCCTTCGAATGCACCTGTCCCCGAGGGTTCTACGGGTTGCGGTGTGAGGTGAGCGGGGTGACATGTGCGGATGGACCTTGTTTCAACGGTGGCTTGTGTGTGGGGGGCGCAGACCCTGACTCTGCCTACATCTGCCACTGCCCGCTGGGTTTCCAAGGCTCCAATTGTGAGAAGCGGGTGGACCGGTGCAGCCTGCAGCCATGCCGGAATGGTGAGGTGGGGAGAACAGAGTGGTGAGGGATGAAGGTGGGGGACCCTGCATGGTCAGTGGGCAAGAAAAGGGCTTGGCTCACACAGTTGCGGGGCAGGGTAGGCGGATCCTGATTCTGCCCTGAGGCGTGAGGAAGTGATTCTCCCCCTGGCTGCCCAGCCTCAGTTTGTTCTGTGAACTGGGTGAGATGCTATTCCTATCTCAGAAATCTTTGTTGACCATCCACTGTGTGCCAGGCCCTGTTTTGGGAATGCAGTAGGAAATGAGATGGAAACTTCTACCATCATAGAGGAACTTCCCAGGTGGCGCTAGTGGTAAAGAACCCACCTGTCAATGCAGGTAGACATAACGCAGGTTTGATCCCTGGGGTTCAAACCAGGTTTGAATCTCCTGGAGGAGGGCACGGCAACCCACTCCAGTATTCTTGCCTGGAGAATCCCATGGACAAAGGAGCCTGGCAGGCTGCAGTCCATAGGGTCGCACATGACTGAAACAACTTTGCATGCACACAGACACACAAAGGTTAGATGGTGATAAAAACCTAAGAAGAAAAATAAAGCCAGGGGCGGGGGGTGGGGAGTAGTGTGTATGGTTGGCAGATTGACACGTCAGCTAGAATGGGTAGGGAAGGCCATGCTGAAGGTCGGGAGGGAGTCATGTGGGAGTCTGAGGGAAGAGTATGTTTCAGGAGGAGGGATGAGCACGTGCAAAGACCCTGAGGCAGGAATGTGCTGAGGACGGTGGGGAAGTGGATGTGGTTGGAGCAGAGTGAGTGAGGGTTGATTCAGAGATGAGGTTAGGGAGGTCAGCCTGTAGGGCTTCATGGGTTACGGAGAGGATTTTGGTGTTACCCTGAGGGAGATGGAGCCACAGGAGGGTACTGATTTGATATAGGTATTACAACATTAAAGGAGATCAGGAATGTGAAGGGCTCAGTGAGCTCTTCTTCTTATAATACTTGTTTAGTCGCTAAATCGTGTGGGACTTTCGGTGACCCCATGGTCTGTAGCCCACTAGGCTCCTCTGTCCGTGGGATTCCCCAGGCAAGAATACTGGAGTGGGTTGCCACTTCCTTCTCCAGAGGATCTTCCCAAACGGAGCCACGGGGGAAGCCTTTTAGAAGCCCACTGCTCTCCAAAACACTCATTGAGTGTGTTTACTCTGGGCTGAGTGGTACGGGGGACACAGTAGTGACCAGGACAGCTCTGCGCTCTGTCCTCAGAGGGGTATCAGTCCAGAGGGGAAGACAGAGTCGTCGTCAGACAGAGCCAACAGTGGCTAAGGGAGCGCAGGGCTGGGATGGAGGAAGAATCAGGGATGGCTTCCGGGAGGAGGGGGCGCCTGAGTACATCTGAGAAGAGAGCAGGGGAAAAGAATGGGAGAAAAGGAGGATGAGAAAGGGGAGGAGGCATGGGCAAAGGCAAGGTGGTTCAGACCCGTCGTTCTGGAACTGTTAACTATTTCAGTACGGTAAAGCCGAGACAAAAAGAGACAAACAGAGGTGTGAGGCTCAGTCAATCCAAGACCACTCGGGGGGAAAGGAGGCGGGCTGGCTTTCCAGGCGAACTCCCAGAGCCCTTGAATTAAACGAGATAGAGGGGGCCCAGAGAAGAGGTGAGGGCGGGGACTTCCGAGCTGAGAAAAAGAAGCGCGGGTGGGTCGGGGGAGCCGCTTCCCTGACGCTCCCTTCCCCGCAGGCGGACTCTGCTTGGATCTGGGCCACGCCCTCCGCTGCCGCTGTCGCGCCGGCTTCGCGGGGCCGCGCTGCGAGCACGACCTGGAAGACTGCACCGGCCACACCTGCGCCAACGGCGGCACTTGCCTGGAGGGAGGCGGCGCGCGCCGCTGCTCCTGCGCGCTAGGCTTCGGCGGCCGCGACTGTCGGGAGCGCGCCGACCCGTGTGCCGCGCGCCCCTGCGCCCACGGCGGCCGCTGCTACGCGCACTTCTCCGGCCTCGTCTGCGCCTGCGCGCCGGGCTACATGGGCGCGCGGTGCGAGTTCCCGGTTCACCCCGACGGCGCGGGCGCATTGCCGGCGGCCCAGCCCGGCCTGAGACAGGGGGACCCACAGCGCTTCCTTTTGCCGCCAGCTTTGGGACTGCTGGTGGCCGCGGGCTTGGCCAGCGCTGCGCTCTTGCTGGTCCACGTGCGACGCCGTGGCCCTAGCCGGGATACTGGGCCTCGCTTGTTGGCGGGGACCCCGGAGCCATCGGTCCACGCGCTTCCTGATGCACTCAACAACATGAGGACGCAGGAAGGTCCCGGGGACGGCCCGAGGTGAGGGGCTCGATCGCAGACGTAAGCCTTGATCTCCTTGGCTGCTTTCATTAATCTCTGTGGTGCAATTGACCTGAGTCCTTGATGGACCTTCCTGATTGGTCCGTTTCTCTCCAGCCTTTTTCTGGTTGGGTCGTTTCACAAGTCCCTTGGCTTTGGGTTCCTCTATGTGGCGGGTGGGAAAACAGGCTATGAGAATTTAAAGGGTCTAGATCTTACTTTTCTCCCCCGTAGCCCATCCTCAGACTGGAGTCACCCTGAAGATGGAGACGCTCGTTCGATTTACGTCATATCTGCTCCTTCCATCTATGCTCGGGAGGTAGTTAACCCACCTCTCCCGCCTCTGCGCACTTTGGGCACAATGGACAGAGGCAGCCCCTGCTTTAGCTGTAGATCCCCTTTCTCCGTAAAATGGGTGTGGGGTGGGGGTGGGTAGAGTCTCTGGAAGATTCTAAAGGCCACTTCTCAGTTTTCACTTGATTTAGTTCTGTTTCTTGTCTGGAGAATCCCAGGGATGGCAGAGCCTGGTGGGGTGCCGTCTATGGGGTCGCACAGAGTCGGACACGACTGAAGCGACTTAGCAGCAGCAGCAGCAGCAGCAGCAGCATCCCTATTAAGTGTCCTTTTGAGCTCCTTGGCATCTTCTCTTTAGATGACCTTTGGGCCTCAAGAGGTGGGGAGCTTCAGGCTTGAGCTTCTCCACTGATTTCCAGTCACTGGAGAGAGGGAGGAAAGGCAGAGGGCAGCCCCCCTTCCCCTTATTTTCGCCCTACCCATTGGCTTGGGGGATCTTAGTTCCGGTTCAGGCATGGAACCCAGGTCTCTGGCATTGAAAGCCTGGATTCTTAACCACTGGACCGCCGGGGAAGTCCCAGAGGCAACCCTTTCTAATACTTCCTACTTACTCTGTTTCTAGGCTTGACCTGGCCCTTCTCCATGAGCACGTGGAAACAGAACCTGAATGTTTTTGAGTTTTCTGCTTCAGACACTTAGGAATTCAAGCTGGAAAGGGTGACGGGGAGAATTTTGCCATTGAAAGTTGTACATAGTGGTTATTTATATCCTGTCTCTCTTTCTCTCCCTATCCCTCCAGAGACAGCTATAAAAGCTCTTAGTTTGATCAGCTTTGACTCATCAAGTTGAGTGCTTTGTATGTGGTGTTGGGGCTGAGGGAATAGATTTTTGTCTCCTGAGAATAATAGACAAGACTCTGTTGCAGAGGGTCGGAAATAACTCAAAGTTGTTTAAATAAACAAGAGAATGTATTAGTTCATAAAATTGAAAATCCCGTGGCAGGTGTCGCTTCAGCAGGGCTGAGTTCAGAGGCTCAATGTTTTTCTCCAGTTATCTCTGGGAGGACTTCATATGTAGGATGGATGGGCTTTCACTGCCCCTGGCTTGTCACATGGCCTTACTTGAACTAGTGGCCAGACAAGTATGACTTATTTTGATTGGCCAGGCTTGGCCATTTGCCTGGTGTGTGGGGGGGATTAAGGTTAGCCTGTTCAAATCACATGGAATACGTGAGCAAAAGAGTGTCCCTTTCTCGACCAAAAGTCAGGGTTTGTTATTAATACTAGATGTAAGTACTGTACGTGGCAGGCAAAAAAACAGAACCAGGTGGTGAGAACAGAAAGAACCTATTCTACAGAGGAATGGGAGGCTCAGAGAGTGGGGTAATTGTTGCTGCTCCTTCCTAATAAGATGGAGCAAATCTAAGATCTAGTAGAGACGGGGATATCTTCCTAAATTTGAGGACTGTCCTAAAACAGCGCATGATACATCTAATACTACTTCGACCACTGAAGCTAAAGAGTCTGCATCAGGACTTCTCTGGCTCTCCAGTAGTTAAGACTCCACACTTTTCTGAGTGGTATGGTGCAGCCAAATAAATAAATAAATGAATTTTTTTAAAAGCCCACATCAGCCAATTTCTGCCAGTCCTCCTTCCCCGTATTTTCTAATGGCTGAGACAGTGCCCAAACACCTTTGGAAATGAGCAAAATCATAGGGGTGAAAGATGAGAGAACGGTGAGAAAAGTAATAACAAATGAAGGAGTCCTTCTATGAAGGCCATCAGCCAAGGGATCCACATATTCTTTTAAAAAAATTTTTTTATTGAAGTTAGTTGATTTACATATATTCTTTTAATTTAGTTGGCAGATATCATGTTGAATACATACCTATATGTACAAACTCCTCTTTCACGTTTCACCATATTGAATTTCTGTGTTATGAGGATAATCTGTACCATTAAGGAATATGGACATTGAGGGACTTCCTGGTGATCCAGTGGTTAAGATTCCATGCAGCCAATGCATGAGGCTCAGGTTTGATTCCTGGCGGGGAGCTAGGATCCCACATTCCACACGAAACAGCCAAAAAGTAAAAATTAAAGAAAAAAAAAGGCGGGGCGGGGGGGAATATGGACATGGAAGCAAAAGCCTATCATCAAATAATATTTAAATTGAGATTAAAGACAGACATCAACACCAGCCCCATTATTCCTTCAAAGACAAATTGCTTTTCAGAGCCCAAGTCTTTGCTGCCTTGAACAAATTATGCCATCTGCCCAGAGTGCAGAACTCAGTTTAAAAGCAAAGATGGAAAGTTGTTACCCTCATCATGTGTTTTTGATCAACGACTGCGTAAAATCTGAAAGCGGGCAGCTGAATCCCATGGGCTCTCTCTTTGATGTAGTTCCTTGTGTTAAGGATGCCTTACCTGTCTCAGAATCTTGGCACCATTGCTGTACACATCTCTGAGTCATCACAGGAACAGTGATGGATTATCAGAGAGCGATGGCCAGAGTTCTGATTCACCACCATAAGGGAAGAGTTCCACACCCAAGTCAGCAGGCCCTTTAAAACAGGATTTGTTCCATGGCTTTTCCTCACAGGCTGCTGTAGGCTTAGCCTAAGCTAGCAGCTTCTGGGGCAGGGAAGACCATCTTGGATGATCAGTGCTTGCAAGGAAGATAAAGTTATTCTGGTACAAATCCTTCACTTTAAAGGTGAAAGGAGGGAGAGCCCAGAGGACTCAGGTGTAAGGTATTCCACACCAAGGAGAAACTGGTCCTTTTTTTCTCTTTTGGCAGAGCTTTAAATCTTTCAGGTGTACACTTACTGCATTTAGCACAATGGTAATAGGAAATAAAGTAACCTAAATGACCACTCCAAAAAAAAAAATGCAAAAACAAAGACAATTCCCCACCACCTCACCTAGCCAGAGACTTCCCTGGTGGTCCAGTGGTTAAGAATCTGCCTTGGAATACAGGAGTTCAATCCCTAGTGGGAACTAAGATCCAATAAAGCCTGTGCACCGCAAGCTTACTGAGCCTGTGTGCCACAACTAGAGTTCATGGGCCACAAGGAAAGATCCAGCATGCCGCAACTAAGAGCCGATGCAGCCCAAACAAACAAAACCCAAAGCTTGCAAACACACAGAAATCTGACTGCTTTGGTTCAGATCTTGGTTCTGCCACTTATTCAAACAAGTCACTTTACCTCTCTCCCCTGTAAAATGAGACTAGTAATAGAATCTGCTTCAGAAGTTAGTGAGTAGTGAGTTAATAACTACAAGCATTTTATAACAGAGGCTGGCATATGATAGCTGCTCAGTAAATGTTAGTTCTCAATATTATGCTATAAGAGGAAAGCCTACTTCAAGTTCATTTCACAGAGGAGCAAACTAAAGCCCAAAGATGTGGAAGAGGCTTACCCAGCATCACACAGAAAGTTCAGTCTTTCTTGATCCTCCTGGTTTTGGGAACCCAGGCCCAAAAATTAGCACAGGAAGGACTCTCAGAGGTTGAGAAGCACTGTAGGCTTCTGCTTGAAACCCTTGCATGAATCTGAATAAGGTCTGCACCTGACCTAATAGTATTGGACTAGTTGGTTTTGATCACGTACTATGGTTACTTAAGATGTTGTTATGGAGGAAAGCTGAGTGACAGTTACACTGGGATTCTCTGTACTATTTTCCCAACTTCTGGGAAGTGTTACAACTGTTGCAGGGGCTTCCCTGGTGGCTCAGTGGTAAAGAATCCACCACTTGCCAGTGCAGGAGACACGGGTTCGATCCGTGGTCTGGGAAGATCCTACGTGCTATGGAGCAACTAAACCCGTGTGCCACAACTGAGCCCATACTCTAGAGCCAGGGAACCGCAATTACTGAAGCCTCTGCACATCCTAGAGCCCAGTGCTCCTTAACAAGAGAAGTCACTGCAGTGAGAAGCCTGAGCACCACAATTAGAGAATAGTCCCTGTTCACTGCTACTAGAGAAAAGCCTGAGCAACAACAAAGACCCAACACAGTCAAAAATGAATGAATGAATGAATGAAGTCGCTCAGTCGTGTCTGACTTTGCGACCCCATGGACTGTAGCCTACCAGGCTCCTCTGTCCATGGAATTTTCCAGGCAATAGTATTGGAGTGGATTGCCATTTCCTTCTCCAGCGGATCTTCCCAACTCAGGGATCGAACCTGGGTTTCCTGCATTGTAGACAGATGGTTTACCATCTGAGCCACCAGGGAAGTAAATAAAATTATATTTAAAAAGCTGTTTCAAAATAAAAAGACATTTATTGAGTGCCTACTGTGTGCCAGGCCTTATTGTATGAGCTGGGGATTCAGCAGGGAGCCAGACGAGTTCCCACCATGGAGGAGCTCACAGTGTGATAGAGTCCTGTATCCAGGATTCTGTGTCTGGACCCTGGAGTCTGATAGCTGTGGTTTGAATCCTGGTTCTGCCGCGTTCCAGCTATGGGCATGTGTATAGCATTTAGTGCTATGTGAATGTAAGATCTGTTGTTATTCTTCTCCAGGTCACCCTCATTCTGACCTCACTGGAATGTCATTGTTTGGGTATATCTCCCCTGGGCTTTGCGGGTGGCTCAGTGGTAAAGAATCCACCTGCCAGTGCAAGAGACACAGGCTCCATTCCTGGGTCAGGAAGAACCCCTGGAAGAGGAAATGGCAACTCACTCCAGTATTCTTGCCTGGAGACTCCCATGGACAGAGCAGCCTGGCGGGCTACAGTCCCTGGGGTCGCAGAGTCGGACTCACGCATATCTCCCTTACTGTACAGGGAGCCTGATCTCCGGACACGGTCTCCTGACTGCTGTGTCTGAAGAGTCACCCAGCTCAGGAGGGTGCACACTGCAGGCACTCGATAAACATATAGTGAATGCCTGAACATTAAGGACATTGGCAACTGGAGGTAGGGATTCGTGGGATGGGAGTTATCAGGTGAGATCCAGAGGTCCCCGCCCCATCCCCGGCTCGGGGCGGTAGAATCCGCGCGCCCAATGGAACCCCGCGCAACAGCGCCCCATTGTGGTCGCTAGAATCCAGTGCGGATGAGACTCTTCCCGCCCCAAGGCAGGAGGGTAGGGAGGGATCGCCACCCCGGCTACCTGGGGTGCGCCGCGGGACCCCATGAACAACCAGCCGCGGACCCCAGCCCCTACCCCGGCTCAGGCCTCGACTCCGGTCCGGGGTTCGACCCAGCGCAGGACCTCCATTCAAGTTCGGACTCCGACTGCGGGCCCGAACTCGGGCCCGACCCGGATCACGACTCTGGTCCGGACGCCGGCTCTCATCCAGACCCTGACCCCCATCCGGACCCCAACTCCGGTCCGGACCCCAACTCCGGTCCGGACCCGAACTTCGGTCCGAACCCCAACTCCGGTCCCGCCCTCAACTCCGGTCCGGACCCCAACTCCGGTCCCGCCCTCAACTCCGGTCCGGACCCCAACTCCGGTCCCGCCCTTAACTCCGGTCCGGACCCCAACTCCGATCCCGCCCTCAACTCCGTTCCGGACCCCAACTCCGGTCCCGCCCTCAACTCCGGTCCGGACCCCAACTCCGGTCCCGCCCTCAACTCCGGTCCGCACCCCAACTCCGGTCCCGCTCTCGACTCCGGTCCGCACCCCAACTCCGGTCCCGCTCTCGACTCCGGTCCGGCCCCCGACTCCCGTCCGCCCCCCGACTCCCGTCCGGCCTCCGACTCCTGTCCGGATCCCGACACCGATCGGGACCCCAACACTGATCCAGTCCCCGACCCCGGTCCAAATCCCAATTCCGGACCCGATCCCAACCCCGATCCCATCTCGGGTCCTGATTCCTGCCTTGGAATCCCTCCCTGACTCGTCTCTGCCTTCGGGCCCGTCCCTGGAACTTGAACCCACGCTCACTGTGTCACCTGCCAAGAATCTTGAGCCAAGCCCGAGGGTGAAGCAAGTTTCATCAGCCACCAGTGGATTTCCTCCCATCCAAGAGCCCCTTCCTGCTCATACTCCATTGGCCACTGATTTGCAGTCCCCATCCCGCGGGTCCCCTCTGAGGACAGACCCATCGACCACCAAGTTGATAGCTTCTTCTTCTGGACATGTCCCAGGGACGCCCATCCTAGGGGCCATCCAGGCCATCTTACCGGTTCCTGCCACCGCATTAGCCTCCATCAGTGGGAACCTCAAAGCGGAAAACAAGATCATGGTTCGAGTGGTTTACTGGTAAAGAGCTGTCCCTGCTTCCGCCTCTGGGCCTGCCATTCTCTTTGGGACCAGAAAGCTCTGGGTTCATTCATTCACTCTCCTGCCCCTGTGGGCCAGGTCTCAGGAGACAGAGGGCTGAGCCAAGCCATGTTTTCCTGGGGTGGGGGCGGGAGATGGGGGCAGGAAGAGGGAAGAGGAGGAGTGGGAGAACTTCAGAGGCTGACGGCTTAGAAACAGCCTTTCTTGGGAGGTGGGTCTTAGGCTGCAACTTCTCCATGATGAGGCTACCAAGTGGGGTGGGGAGGGTCAGATAGAAGTAGGGGGATCTGGGTAGCAAGGGAAAGGGGGCCCACTGAATACAAAGGCCAGAGGGGTTCACGTTTGTGATCCCAGAGTGGAATCTTTGTGTTAATGACGAGAGTAAACAGCAGTGACCTTCCTTGACTTCCTTGAGACCCAGGACTGAAGGTGGCTGGGGGTGAGGCTTTGTCTTCCCCTCCAGTGCCCCCCAACCCCTCCTGCCCCGCCCCCATGCAATGGTTTCTCTCTAGCTCTCTCTCCAACTCACTGCCTGTTTCTCTTTCCCCTTGTGATGTGTAGCTCTTTCTCCTTCTCTCTTTCCCCCTCTCCTCCGCCTCTCTCTGCCTATGTCCTCCTTTTTCTTCTTCCTTTTTTGGTCAAACCTGTGCTGCACGCAAAGCTTCCCTGACCAAGGATCAAAGATCAAACCCGTGCACCCCTCAGTGGAAGTGTGAAATTTTAACCTCTGGACCACCAGGGAATTCTCCATCTTCTTTCTCTTTCTCTGACTCCATGGATTCATTCATTATTTTATTCACTGAACAACCATTTATTCAGCACCTACCATGTGCTGACCCTACTCTCAGCATCAGAGACACAGTAGTGAATAAGACAAAGATGGCTGTGGCACTGACATTCTGATGTGGAGGGGCAGAAATGGGCAATAAACACAGCACATGGCAAGTTATCTAGTATCTTAGAAGGTAACCAGTGCTATGGACAAAAGGCATCTTGTGGGGGTGGGTGGGTGTCACAGGTTAGCTGGAGTATCCACAAGGAGGCAATACTCGACCAAAAATCTGAAAGAGGGGCGAGAAGGAGCCTTTGAGCTACCAGGGAAAGAGTATTCTGCAGAGAGACCAGCCAGGTCAAAGATCCTGAGGCAAGGCAGCCCTGGAGCTTTGAAAGAAGGGCTAGGAGGTCCCTGTGGCTGAAGCCAGAGGGACAGAGGGAAGAGATGGAGCAGAGAGGTGATGGGGTGGATCCTGTCGGGACTTGTGGACCATGGGAAGGACTCTGTTATTTTTGTGTTCAGATGCTTCTGAGCAGGGGAGGGACGAGATCTGACTTAGCTCTTCACAGTGTCCCTCTGGACTTCAGGAGATTCTAATGATGTATCTTCCTTCCACCTCTCTCTGCCTCCCTCCTCTCTGTCCTCGGCCTCCAGTGGCCTCTGAAGCTACAGCCTGCGGGTAAGTAGTTTTGGCTTTGGAGGTGGGGGGAGTTTGAGCCACGATGTCTGGAAGGGGTTCCTGTTTTCCCTCTTCTCAAGACCTATGACCTTGTGATCCCATGACCACATAATCCCATCTCCTCCCCACAGTACATCCTACTGAGAAAGAGTCTGGAGCAGCAATTTCCAAACTCTCTAATCTTCGTGAGTGTGCTGGTGGCTTGGGACAGTGGGGGGCAATCAGGGCTCCAAGACTCCAAGGGACTTGGAGGGGAGTTCTTTGCCTCCACTAACCTCCACCATTCCCTCCCCAGGAGGAAGAAATATCTGCCCAGGCTACAGGGGAGTTTGAAGTGTTTATGGATGGGAAACTGATACATTCAAAGAAGGTGATTCTGAGCAAGGTTCCTGGACAGGGAGGGAGGCTGGAGCTCCCAGGGGGTGAGAGACCTACATACAAGTCTGTGCTCTTTCCCTTCTGTGCCCAGAATGGTGATGGCTTTGTGGATGAGGCCAAGCTACAGACAATTGTGAACCTGCTCAATGAGGAGTTCAAGAAAAGGGTAGCAGGCAACTAGTGGGCTGGAGGTGAGGTGAGGGAAGTGAGGTGGGAGCGGTGGAGGCTGGACCATGGGTGGGCGGGCAGGCAGAAGGCAGGGCCTTGCCTTGGAGTCAAAGACACCTTAGCCCCAATCCTAGCTCAACCAGTCCTCACTGTTGCAATCAGGTTAAGTTATCTATATCCTTTTCTGAGCCTCAGTTTCCTCATCTGTACAATGGGGTTGTTAATTCCATAAAATGCATCTTATAAGGTAATAAATAGTGCACGGCTCAGAGTATGTTAGAGTATGCTCAGCGTATGTCAACTATACAGTTTTTTTTTCAAATAACTTTTTTTTTTTTAAACTTTTAGTTGTAAAGCTGTGCTGTGGCAATATGTGACAATAACAGCATGTGTCTTTTCACCTTGATGGAGTTAATGAAAATAATACATTAAAAATTCAGTTATTAGTCCCACTAGCCACATTTCAAATGTTCACAGCCACATGTGGCAGCTGTATTGGACAGTGCAGATACAGAACATGGACTCAATAATTGCAGAAAGTCCTACTGCTAACGTTGTCTTAATGTTTTAAAGCATAGACACAACCATTTATTTTCCACCAATACTGGATTTTTAAAACCACTCGCTACGTAGATATTTATAAGCTGCTACTGATTTAATACTTTGCCTATTGTGTATCTACTTTACAATTATTTCCAACTTTACTGAAGTGTAGGTGATGCATAAGAAACAGTACATGTTTAAAGCACACAAGTTGTTGAGTTTTGATATACTCGTCATAAGTATACCATAAATCCCAGCGAAGATTCCCATTGGCATGGATTAAGTTACACATCCGTCTCTGAATGAATCACTCAGGGCCAAGGGAACGTCACTACACTGCTATCATTGGCCCGTCTTGAGTCACGTGTCTTTAACTCCACTGGATTTCATTTTAGTCAGGTATTTCCTGAGTACCTACAAGGTATGGTTCTAGGTCCTGGAGATGATACAGTGGTGAACCAAATAGACACAAACCCTTGGCCTAGTGGAGCTGACAGTTAATGGAAGACAGTGAAGAAGACCCTAGGTGAAGAGAAGGCATTTCATTACTTTTTATTTCTTTTTTTGGCCGCACCATTCAGCATGTCCAATATCAGTTCCTCTGTGCTATGCTGAGTCGCTCAGTCATGTCTGACTCTTTGTGACCCCCGTGGACTATAGCCCCCCAGGCTCCTCTGTCTATGGGGATTCTCCAGGCAAGGATACTGGAGTGGGTTGCCATGCCCTCCTCTCTTAGTTCCTCTATCAGGGATCAAAACTGTGCCCTCTGCAGTGGGAGCGAGGAGTCTTAACCACTGGACTTTAGGGAAGTCCCTAGAAGGCACTTTAGGAGATAAGTGATGAGAAGAAAAATAAAGTAGGGAAAGGGCTTTGGAGGCTGCCGGGGACTTTTTGCAACTCTAAGTTGAGTGGTCAGAGACAATCTCATTGGGAAGGTGATATTTAAACACTTGAAGGATGTAAGGGACTGAAGCATGTGGATATCTAGGGGAAAGTATTCTGGGCGGAAGGGACAGAAAGTGCATGGGCCCTGTGGTAGGAGTGTGTCTGGTGTGTTTCAAAAATGTCAAGGAGACTCTGCTAGGCATTATAAACCATGGAAACGGAAAATCTTAGAGGTGCCTGAACATAGCAAGCCCTACAAATGCTATTATTTACTTTTTAGAGTTTTTTTTTTTTTTCTTTCTTGTTTCCCCGTTTCAGGAGCCTCAGCAGGATGGTGAGAAGGGCTGAAATGATGTCAAATCAGGTCCTTTTCTGATGGCAGCTGGGACAGGGTCAGGGAGAGGTGGAGAGGGAAATACAGAGTCTGCCTCCTGTGTTCTCGTCTGATTGCTCCTGTCCCCGCACTCACTTCTGATGTCTGGGGACATTGCCTGCGACCGTGCTCCCAGCATCTCCTGGACCGGGTGGGCGCGGGTGGGGAGGCCAGCTTGGAACAGAAGGCTACTCCTGTTGCTCCCCACCTGGTGTAGCTTTAGCGTTCTCACATTGTCAAAGTCAATTTCTTTCTTTTGTGGGATCTTTATTTCCCATGGCCTGGTTTGGAATTTGAAAACCTCCCATTTCGTTGGCATTTGTAGGGGTTGAGACAGAAATCGGAATGGTGGCAAGGCTCAAAAGACATTCCAAACTTCCATACATGTTGGTGTTCACTTGCAAAACCCACAGATCTTAGAATGTCAGTGCTGGGAGGGGTCTCAACTGTCTGGGAGAAGACCGTCCATGCATTCAGTAGGCATTGATGAGCCCCTTGCTCACCATCTGACTCCGTGGGGTCAATAGGCATGTTCCAGAAGGTCCAGTGTAAGACATGGGAGTCAGACCTTTACCGTGGAGCTGCTGTGTGACTTCCAACAGGGGACACTACCTCTCTGATTCTCAATTTCTCCTGCAAAATGACTGTCATACTGCTTAATTGTGAAATTTCCAAAGTTTTATACAAGATACATAAGTTTCAGTTAGTAGTAGGTTTTTGAGGACTTTCCTGGTAGCTCAGCTGGTAAAGAATCCACCTGCCATGCAGGAGACTCCAGTTCGATAGCTGGGTGGGGAAGATCCCCTGGAAAGGGGATAGGCTACCCACTCCAGTACTCTTGGGCTTCCATGTGGCTCAGAGGGTAAAGAATTCTCCTGCAATGCAGGAGACCTAGGTTCAATCCCTGGGTTGGAAAGATCGCCTGGAGGAAGGCATGGCAACCCACTCCAGTGATCTTGCCTGGAGAATCCCCAGGGACAGAGGAGCCTGGGGGCTACAGTCCATGGGGTTGCAAAGAGTCCGAAACAACTGAGCAACTAAGTACAGCACTGGTGGTCCAATGTTTAAGAATCTGCCTACCAATGCAGGGGACATGGGTTTGATCCCTGGTCTGGGAACTAAGATTTCACCTGCTGAGGGGCAACTAAGCCCATGAGCCACAACTCCTGAAGCCTGAGTGCCCGAGAGCCCTTGCTCTGCAACAAGAGAGGCCACTGCAGTGACCGCACACCATTAGAGAAAGCCCACATGCAGCAACAATGACCCAGGGCAGCCAAAAGTAAATGAATACAAAATTTAAAGTAGACATTGGTTAGGATGGCTCTTGCCTTCGAGTAACAGCAAGCTGGGCCGTCAGTGGCTCATAAAATATGTGCTCAGTCGCTTCAGTCGTGTCTGACCCTTTGCGACCCTATGGACTGTAGCCCGCCAGGTTCCTCTGGGATTCTTCAGGCAAGAACCCCTGAGTGGGTTGCTGTTTCCTACTTCAGGGGATGTTCCTGACCCAGGGATTGAACTCCTGTCTCTTATGCCTCCTGCATTAGCAAGCAGGTTCTTCACCACTAGCGCCACCTCAGACAATAGAAGCAGCAAATGATTTTGATTTCAAACTGATGGGAGAGGGCTGAGTTCAGCCAGCTGTCCAGCTCTGCCATGGGAAGCCCAGAGTGTTTCTCCACTTCTTTTCTGCCATCATCAATGTGTGATGATGTGTTGGCTTTGGAGCTCATGCCTGTGGTTTCATGGTTGCGCCCTTACCGGTTATGTCTGTTTTCCAGGCAGAAGAGAGTAGACGGCAAGGACATGCCCGCTGGATCACTTTATTAGGAGAGTAAAACTTTCCCAGAAGCCCGGCTCAGTCTTCTTTTGTGACTCCAAGACAATGCCCCGCCCGCTGCCCACCCATCCACTCACAGCCCAACCTGTGCCCCTCCCCACTCCCCTCCCTCAGCGCACCTCCAGTTCACCAGTTGCCTACTACCTTTTCCTGATCTCATTAATAATGGGTACAGATTTTCTGCAGCCTGGCCTCATCCACAAAGCTGTCTGGATCATGAGAACAGGCAGTGATTCAACAGAGATTGAGCAGGGATAGGAAGCAACAGCTGGGGGTACCATGAAGCCCCCATCCTGATATATACACTAGCATTGGGAGCATGTGAGTGAGAACGCAGTGGGTGAATCAAAGGGTTTGACTCTAGAGTTCTTAATATGTCATAAAGTGAAAGTGAAGTCGCTCAGTCGTGTCAGACTCTTTGCGACTCCATGGACTGTAGCCCACCAGGCTCCTCCATCCATGGAATTTTCCAGGCAAGAGTACTGGAGTGGGTGGCCATTTCCTTCTCCAGGGGATCTTCCTGACCCAGGGATTTTTAAGTTTGAGAAAGTTTATGGTTATCAGGATTTGTATACATGATCACAATCAAAACAAAGAGATAAACCAAAGAATAAGACTTTTTTAACCCCCCTGAAAACATAATAAATTACAATTTCTGGTCAAATGTTATTCCTATGCTATATTCATTTTGATCTCATTTTCCATTTTATACTCTGGCATTTCTTTTCTGAATAAAGTTACATATAATATTTTGTGTTAACTCCCTTGTCTTAATACCACAAAGTCACCTGTTTTACCACAGGTATATTTTTATCATTTAGAGTAGGATATCGGAGAAGGCAGTGGCACCCCACTCCAGTCCTCTTGCCTGGAAAATCTCATGGATGGAGGAGCCTGGTGGGCTGCAGTCCATGGGGTCCCTAAGGGTCGGACACGACTAAGCGACTTCACTTTCACTTTTCACTTTCATGCATTGGAGAAGGAAATGGCAACCCACTCCAGAGTTCTTGCCTGGAGAATCCCAGGGACGGGGGAGCCTGGTGGGCTGCCGTCTATGGGGTCGCACAGAGTCCGACACAACTGAAGTGACTTAGCAGCAGCAGCAGCAGTAGCAGCAGAGTAGGATATGCTTGTTAATAAGCCAGTTATACTTCAGTAACTTTGTGAATACAAAAACACTGAGAAGTAAGAACAAATAATGGAATTATCATTTCACGGATCCTCATTCAAGTTCAGGAAAATTACTTCCAGAAAGCTGCAGTTCTGCCAAATATATTCCATGTTTACATGGAAACTGAAAGAAAAGTGAAATTACTGGAAGCTTTTGACGGTTCACTAGACATTGTGTGCTTTCAATAGTTCAACACTGTTATGCTTGATATTCAAGAGTAAGTTAATAGGCTAACATTTTTAAATGTATAGTTTAAGGTATACAGTATATAAACAATCAGGTAAGCTTATAGAGAAGCCGACCAAGACACATAAATTAGGAGATATAAGTGTCCATCTAAATTTTCTATTCATCTTTTTTTTTTTCTTTTTACAGAATATTTATTAAAATTGTTTAATATACAGTTTCTCACTTGTCATTCTGGAAGTCCTTTTTCAGAAAGACTCTTCTTTTTCTGATGACAAACAGCAGCCACATTGTCAGTGATTACTCTGGACCTCCACGTTGGATACATTCAATTTCTTTTTGAAACACAAGTTTCCTTCTGTATTTCTGAGGTAAAGTTTTTATTATCTCTGTGGTGTCTGGTGGACCCTGATGCATCAGCCAGTCTGGCCATTTACTTCCCTTAGAATCCTGTAAAATTAAAGAAGTGTGAGATGGTAGTCCCGCTGATCTTAGAACTTCTGATACATTTGGTTTAGGATGTCTTTTCTGTCAGGGAACCTTATTAATGGAGCCTGTGGCCTGACTACCTGAACGAACCCGCTGGCAGACGCCATCTTGCTGCGCACCATGACCCCCCGAGAAGGAACAGCTTCCGGGTCGCTGGCGAGCCGCGGTTATAACAGGAGTCCTGGGCGGCTGGCGCCCGTGAGCCAGGGATTGAACCTGGTTCTCCCGCATTGCAGGCAGACGCTTTTACCGTCTGAGCCAACAGGGAAGCCCGATATGTCATAAGATAAATATAAGGAACCATAAGGTAGTATTTTAATAAAGGTTTTTATTGTAAGCAGAATTCTAAGGTGACCCTCATTGCTGCCTGTGGCATCTTTAGTTACAGTAGCATGTGGAATCTTTTTTTTTTTTTTTTTTTAATTGCGGCATGTGGGATCTAATTCCCTGAACAGGGATTGAACCCAGGCCCCCTGCATTGGGAGTCGAGCCTCTTAACCATTGGACCATTGGGGAAGTCCTGGGTTCAGTTACTGTATCCTTCTTTTCTGGTGCTTCTTTATATTTTCTAGCTCTTTGGTTAAAAAAAAAAAAAAAGTCTGATTTCTCACTCTGTATATCTGTTCTCCTCCTAAGTTCTTCATCACCTTTGTGATAATTACTCTGAAAACTTGCTCAGGTAGATTGCCTGTCTCCACCTAGTTCTGGGGTTTTATCTTGTTCTGCCATCTGGGACATAGTCCTCTACATAGTCCTCTGTGTAAGTTGCTGTTTGTCTTTTTATGTATGTGGCAGGTCAGTTAACATGCCTTTTTTTCTCTTCTTATTCTTAGTTTTTTGAATGTTGAGTTATTTTTCTTTTTTAAATTTTTATTTATTTATTTTTAATTAATTTATTTTAGTTGGAGGGGAATTACTTCAATGATGTGGTGGTTTTTGCCATACATTGACATGAATCAGCCATGGGTGCTCATGTGTCCCCCCATCCTCAACCCCCTCCCACCTCCCTCCGGACCCCATCCCTCTGGGTTGTCCCAGAGCACCATAGTTACATTTCCTGACCTTGGAGCAGTGACCCTCTGTAGGAGGCAGCCTATGTGTCCCAGCAGTGCACTCCCTTCTCGTCAACCAAGCTATATGCTCTAGGGGTTCCCCCTAAGTGGGCTCTGTGGGTCTTTCTGTAGTGGAGGGCTCCCTGTGTGGGTAATCTGATAGGCTTGGTTGGCCCCTACTCTGGTTGGTTGCCAGGCCCTGACTTGTGTGAGTGCTGCTGGCTGTTGTTTGGGGGAAGTGGGATCTGGTAATGAGGTGGCTGGTTGCAGATTACTAGGCGCCCCAGGGCTAGCGCTGGCTCACTGGTGGATGGAGTCAGAGTCCTGAGGACTCTGGGGCTGTTGCCCACCCACTGGCAGGTGACGCTAAGTCCTGGAGTTAGTGCCAGACTACTGGCAGGTACAGCTGGCTCCTGGCGTCTGGTTGCAGTGCTCAGGGATCCCAGAGCTCATTTCAGGTCATTGACAGTGCAGTAGGGGTGGGATATGAGGTTGGATATGAGGTCTGGGGTGTCCCAAATGTTCACTGGCCTGCTAGTGGCTTCTGGGGCCAGGGTAGGGTTCTGGCCTGCACTGGGAGATCACAGCTGTCTCTCTCTCTCTTTTTCTTTGGCTGCTCTGGGCCTTCGTGGCTGCGTGCAGGCTTTCTTGAGCTGTGGAGAGCAGGGGCTGCTCTCTAGTTGCGGTGTGTGGGCTTCTCATTGCGGTGGCTTCTCTTGTGGAGCACAGGCTCTAGGGTGCGCTGGCTTCAGTAGCTGTGGCTCATCGGCTCACTAGTTGCTGTTGGTGCTACCGGTGCGAGGCTTTGCACCAAGGCCAGAAGCAGAGCCCAGAACCAAGGTCACCTCTGAAGCTGACTGACCCCCCTTTGTAACCTTTCCAAAAGCCCCCTGGTCTTCACTAACAAGCTGCCTGACTCCCAATTAGGCAAAGATGCCCACTCCAGTAAACACCCTATGGCACACCACCCAACCACCTAACACAACTTTCCAGCAGGAATTTTCTTTGTCTGGAGGCTACGAAAGTTGGCTAGTAGCCTACGAAAGGCTTCGGCTCTCCCTTGAGTTAAGCCTGCCATTTTATCAGCATCTCCTTTTCTAATAAACCCTCCTCTCATTCTGCTTTGTGTCTGGAAATTCTTTTCCAACCCGAGTTCCGACCAAGACAGGTGGGACCATGCCCCTGCCCCTCTAGTTGCCTGGCCAGAGGCATCCAGAACCCAGGCCCCACAAGCGGCTGGGCGGGGCCAGGTTCTAGCACCAAGGAGCCAACAGGGCAGCCGCCACGCTGTCTTGGCCAAATGCTCCTCAACGTGTCTGCTGCTAATGTCCGTGTTTCCACCGGGAGCCACAGTCACCCCCACCTCTGCAGGAGACTCTCCAAGACCAGCAGGTAGGTCTGGCCCAGGCTCCCACCAAATCACCGCTTTTGCCCTGGGTCCAGTGCCAAGTGCCTTTTTAAAGGGACGCCACCACCTCCCTAAGTCCTGTGGGGCTCCCGCAATCCTGCACTGAAATGAAGTGTTAGTTGCTCCATCCTGTCTGACTCTTGGCGACGCCATGAACTATAACCCACCAGGCTCCTCTGTCGATGGGATTCTCCAGGCAAGAATACTGGAATTGCCATTCCCTTCTCCAGGGGATCTTCCCGACCCAGGGACTGAACCTAGGTCTCCTCCATTGCAGGCAGATTCTTATCCGTTTGGGCCACCAGGGAAGCCCTGCTGAACTTTAAAGCCAAATGCTCTGGAGGCTCCTCTTCCTGGTGCCAGTGTCAGGGGCTGGGGACCCTGATGTGCTCAGAACTCTCACTCCTGAGGGAGAGCCTCCACAGTACATCTGTTCTCCTGCTTGTGGGTTGCCCACCCTGGGGTATGGGATTTGATTGTATCATGAATCTGCCCTCCCACCTGTCTCACCATGGCTCCTCCCTAAGTCTTTTTAAAAGTATGTGATTTTTTTTCTACTTACTTGGCTGCACCAGGTCTTAGCTGAGGCAGGTAGGCTTTTTAGTTGATGCATGTGGGATCTAGTTCCCTGACCAGGGATTGAACCTGGGCCCTAGAGTCTTAGCCACTGGACCACCAGGGAAGTTCCCCTCCCTAGGTCTTTTTTTTTTTTTTGCCCCACCGCAAGACATGTGGGATCTTAGTTCCCTCACCAGGGATTGAACCCGTGCCTTATGCAATGGAAGCACGGATTCTTAACCACTAGACCACTAGGGAAGGTCCCATTTGGTAGGCTCCAACTCCTTTTCACTGATGGCTGTTCTGCAGACAGCCGAGACCCCAGCGCGCTGGTGAGAGGAGGTGAGCCCAGGGCCTCTCCTCTCTGTTGCCTTGGCTGCTCTTCTATTCTTTCTTTTTTTGAGTTGGAGTAGGCCCAGGGTTATAATGGTGCCCCCTCCCAAACCCATTTTTGTTATTTTGGTTTTGATGCTCTGTTCTACTTGACAGAACAATTTCCAAATTTACATGATGGGATCATGGCCCATCAGAGTCATAAGGCCAAAGAGGCTTCATGTAGCACCTTGGCAGCTGGGTTGGTGGCCTGGTGTTCAGGCCTCCTCCAGAAGCCTGTCCTTTCTCCTCCTGGCTGAGCCAGGGCTGGCTTTTCTTTTTCCCCATATTGCTTGGCTTGTGAGATCTTAGCTCCCCAACCAAGGATGGAACCTCGGCCCTTGGCAGTGAGAGCGCAAGAGTCCTAACCACTGAACTTCCAGGGAATTCACTCGTATTTGTTTTTTAAAAATATAAATTTGTTTATTTTAATTGGAGGCTAATTACTTTACAATATTGTAGGGGTTTTGCTATACATTGACATAAATCTGCCACGGGTGTACATGTGTTCCCCATCCTGAACCCCACTCCCACCCCATTATTTCTTTAAATAAATTCTCTGCCCTCTCCTCTCTTCTCCTGAGATACCCACTCCCTTAATGTTGCCGTTGCTAAAACAGATAGCCCTCCTAGAATTTCCTCATTTAAATAATCTGATTGCTAGTTTCTCTTCTACTTGTATTACTTACAGATTTCTATCTTCAAGCTTGCTAACTGTCTTTTTCAAACATTGTGTGCTCTATGTCCAGTGCTTTCTGGTATATTCTTCATCTCATTGACTGAGTTTTCCTGCTCCAGAATTTCTAATTTCTCTTTAGAGTTTCCATTTCTTTGGTTAAGTATTTCCTCTGTTCATTAATTTTAATCCCGAGTTCACTAAACTACCTTTCTGAATGTTCTTGTGGCTCTTTGATTTTCTTCATAGAGCCATTTTGAATTCCCTACCAGTGAGATCTCAATACTCTTTGCGCGACTTCAAGGTTAGTTTCTGGAGGATTGCCATTTTCTTTTCTGTTACAGTGTTTCCGTGGTTCTTCATGGTTCTTGACGCGTTGCTCCTTTGCCATTGCTAACGATTTAACAGGTTAGAAGTTGAGGCGTTTTAGAGAGTTCCCTGGCGGTCCAGTGGTTAGGACTCGGAGCTCTCATTGTCAAGGGCCATTGTTCAAACCCTGGTTGGGGAACTAAAGCACCGCGAGCGAGGGGAGACCAAGAAAAAAGAAAAAAATTGAGGCGTTTCTCCCGTTTTCCAGTAGGTGGTGCTATGGCACAAGGTTTGGGTTTCTCTTTCCCGCGCTGCCTCTGCCTCTCTGGTTACACTGGCCTTTTTCACCCTCCACTGCGTTAAGGTTGCTCCAAACCCTCCTTATTGCTCCTTGTGCCTCTGGGGTCACTGATGCCTTGTCTCTGCCAGTATTGCTGGTATCGCCGCCTGGGGCTCGGAGACGGTGGGCTCTTCCCTTACTTTCGGGATCCGCGCTCCTTGCAGACTCCGCCCCGAGGGGAGGGCGAGGGTGGCGGGGAGCTGGGTTGCACCTGGCTCCTCTGCCGTGTCCAGGGTTGTAAAGCTTGTCCCTATACATCCCCCTCTGCGTGTACAGATGTGTGGAATTCTCTGGACACCTGGTCTGACGGACCGAGGTGCCTTTATTGTGCTGTGAATGTTTTAGTGGTTGTAGATTGAAGAGGAGAGAGAGTTTCTCATCTGCCAAGTTGCTGATGTCATTCTTCTGAACCAGTTATTTTTCGTGCCTGTTTCAGTCGTTTCAGTTGGGTCCAACGCTCTGCGATCCTATGGACGGACTGTAGGCCGTCAGGCTCCTCTGTTCATGGGATTCTCCAGGCAAGAATATTAGAGTGGGTTGCCATTTCTCCTCCAGGGGATCTTCCTGACCCAGGGATCCAGCCTGAGTCACCGGCATCTCCTGCATTCTTTACCCACTGAGACAGCGGGGAAGCCGAGCTATTTTTCATTCAATAGTTAACATGTAATTTTATTTCTTTATTTATGGTGGCTGTGCTGCCTGGCTTGTGGGATCTTAGTTCCCTGACCAGGGATTGAAACTGGGCCCTTGGCAGTGAACTCGAAGTGCCCTAACTATGGGTTGTTGTTTAGTTGCTAAGTCAGGTCTGACTTTTTTGTAACCTGGTGGACTGTAGCCCGCTAGACTCCTCTGTCATGGGATTTCCCAGGCAAGAATACTGGAGTGGGTTGCCATTTCTTTCTCCAGGGGTTCTTCCCAACCCAGGGATGGAAACTGCATGCGTGGGTGGGTGGATGGCGGGTGGATTCTTGACCACTGAGCCACCAGGGAATTTCCTAATGATTTTAAAAACATTTAAGAAATGAAGCAAATACATATTTTAGAAACCTTAGGCTTAATTTCTGACGCAGTAAATATGGACAGACATAATGCACATAAACAAGAGCTCTTTGGTGTTGTCAATAATTTTTATAAGTCTAAAGAGGTTTTGAGACCATAAAATTTCAGAACCATTGTCCTTGAGAATTCAGTGACACTTAGCTGAGCCAGTTAAGCAAGTCTCAATGTGACATTGAAAGGGCGTGCAGTCATCAATTGTCTTACTTGCAGACTGTGGATAATTTTTCATAATGTAACTCTATGAGATCAAGACTATTAACATCACCCCCGTTTGACAGATGAGAGACTGAGAAGTTGAGTAGTTCCCTTCGTGCTCACTGCTGGTAAGAAGCAGAGTAGGGATCTGAACCATGGCAGTCCAGCTCCATTACTGGAGTATCTCGCTGGCTCTGCCTAGCTGAAGTGCCACCATCTGTCAAAGCAACTATCGTGGCATGGGAAGTAGAGTCACAATGGTCAAACATCATTAAGAGGGTGGAATGAGATTCTTGGAGAAAGGAGGACGTAGTGGGTAGACATCTCAAGAAGTGTCTTCTCAAGTCAGAGTGGAGTCCTGGGAAAAAGTTTTCTCATCAGCACTCCAGTTCCTTTCCAAAGGTGGTGCATTTTGGCAATCGCTGATGAATTGATTATGAGTATTAGTTTTGGAAGTCAGATTAGGGTTTGAGCCCTAATTGTACTGCTTCTTAGCTGCATGAACTTGGGCAAGTGTGATGGTCAATTTTGTGTTCACTCGGCTAGACTGTGGTAACCAGTTGTTTGCTCAAACTCTAGTCTAGATGCCGCTGTAAAGGCATTTCTTAGATGTTCTTAGATACACAGTTGGCTCTGATTGAAGCGAATGTCTTTTCATAATGTGGGTGGGCCTCATCCAATCACTTGAAGGCCTTAAGAGCAAAAACTCAAGTTTCTTGAAAGAGTGGACTTCCCTGGCAATTCAGTGGTTAAGACTCCTCACTGCCAATGCAGGGAGCACGGGTTTGATCCCTGGTCAGGGAACTAAGATCCCACACATGCTGAGCAGCCAAAAGGCTTTTTAAAAAGTGGAATTTTCCTTCAGATTGCAACAGAGATATTCTGCCTGAGTTTTCAGCCTTCACATTCAAGACCACAACATGAGCTTTACCTAAGTTACCAGACTGCTGGCTTCCCCTTAGAATTTTGGACTTGTCAGCCTCCGCAGTCTTGTGAGCCAGTTCCTTAAAATCTCTTTTTCTGTTTGTCTATACAGTATGCATGCTAAGTCGCTTCAGTCATGTCTGACTCTTTGAAACCCTAAGCCCACCAGGCTCCTCTGTGTGGGATTCTTCAGGCGAAGAATACTGGAGTGGGTTGCCATGCCCTCCTCCAGGGGATCTTCCCGACCCAGGAATCGAACCCATGTCTCTTATGTCTCCTTTCTTGGCGGGTGGGTTCTTTACCACAAGTGCCACCTGGGAAGCCTGTATACAGAATATATGTATACATATATAATGTATGTTATACCCGCATATGCTGCTGCTGCTGCTAAGTCGCTTCAGTTGTGTCCGACTCTGTGCGACCCCACAGACGGCAGCCCACCAGGCTCCCCTGTCCCTGGGATTCTCCAGGCAAGAATGCTGGAGTGGGTTGCCATTTCCTTCTCCAATGCATGAACGTGAAAAGAGAAAGTGAAGTCGCTCAGTGGTGTCTGACTCTTAGCGACCCCGTGGACTGCAGCCTACCAGGCTCCTCCGTCCATGGGATACCCGCATATACACAAACATAACTGACGGAAGTTTTTCCTATTGGTGCTACTTCTCAGGAGAACCCTGATTGAGACAGCTAGTAAGCCCCAATTTTCTTATCTGTAAAATGCACATGCTAATGCGAATAGTCTTTACAATTGTGAAAATTCCATGAGATGCCATATATAAAGCTCTCTTAATGGATGACCATGGTAGGTATATCATCACTATGACTGGTTTCCAAAGATGGCCCCTCATGAACCACAGCACTCAGGATTCACCTCCTTTGGTATGGCCTCCCTTCCCCCGAAATGAGCTGGGACTTTATAACCCATAGCATGAAGCAGAAATGTGCTAGCTTGTGGCCTGAGCTATCGGAGGGCCTGGCAGCTTCCTACTTTTGCACTTTTGGAAGCCCTGAGGCAGCCAGATAAGAGATCTGGCAGGACTTCCCTGGTGGTGCAATGGATAAGCATCTGCCTGCCAATGCAGGGGACATGGGTTCGATCCCTGGTCCAGGAAGATCCCACATGCTGTGGGGCAACTAACTAAGCCTGTGAGCCCCAACTACTGAGCCCACATGCTGCAGCTACTAAGGCCCGTGTGCCTAGAGCCTGTGCTCTGCATAAGAGAAGCCAGTGCAATGAGAAGCTGGGGCACCTAAATGGAGAGTAGCCCCTGCTCGTCACAACTAGAGAAAGCCCAAGGGTAGTGATGAAGACCCACTGCAACGCAGAAGAAAGAATGAAAGCAAGAAATTTGGCTATAGTGTTGGAGAGGAAGGTTTGGAACTCCATGAAGGGAGAGGCCCAGCCTTCCAGCCTGCCCCTACCAGGGTGACAGACGTGTGAATGACATGTCCTGGACATTCCAGCCTAACTGAGCTTCTGGCCAACATCACAAGAGCAGAACTGCTGAGCTGAGCCCATCAACCTACAGAAGAGTGAACAGTGAAAAAACAGTTGTTGCTTAAAGCCACTACATTTTAGGGTGCTTTGTTGCACAGAGAGATAACTGGAACATCAATCCTGGGGGCAGAGACTTTCTTCCCCCAGAGTTCATAACGAGAGGCCAATATTATTTTGGAAGAACTATCATGTTAATTTGCCTGGATTTTGTCCCTGGTTCCCAGAAGGTGTCATATAAGTCTTTGGAATTTCCAGCGACAGTGTTTCCGAATGCAAGTCCAATGCACAGTGAGGTCAAATAACACCAAGACGTCAGAGTTTGGAACAGAGAAATGTTTATTACAGAGCCACTCAAGGAGATGTGGCCCATGCCTTAAAAATCCCAAACTCACAAGCTTTCAGCAACACCCTTTTACAGGCAAGGTGAGGGAGAGGAATGGTTGGTTGCTGTAAGCTTCCCGGTGTCAGATCCTTTGTTCTTGAAGTTAGGTCAAAAGTCAGGTAATGATGTTTCTGTAAATCTCCAAACTGTTACTCCGTTCTGACAAGAAAGGGCAAGGTCCTAAGGCACCAACTTTCACCCTCTGAATCCGGGTCCTGGCTAAGAGGAGTGGGGGGGGGGGTCCCTGCAGGGGTCCGTTACCCCGCTGGGGAGCGTTTATCCAGCACAGCGCCCAGTCTGGGTCCTCCCACCAGTGCCCAGGTCTGGCTGAAGAGGCAGATCTCAGCTGGTGGTACCCTCCAGGCCAGGTCCCCAGGCCCTGCCCAGCTGTCATCTCTGAGGGGCTGGGTGCCCAGGATTTAACAGGCCCTCAGACTTCAGGCTGCCCAAACAGGGGCCCGGCCCCGCAGACTGACCGGTGCTGGCTGCTGCTGGGATAGACAAGGCTCACCGCTGCCTCGAGGCCTGGGCCCTGCCAGTGTGTGGCCTTGGTGAGACCCCTGGAGTCCTGTTGGACACAGCCCCAGGCTGTTCCCTCGGCCTCTCAGCTCACCCTCCAGCCCGAGGCTGGAGAGTCAGGAGGGCCCCTGGGAGAAGGTTGTGATCCACTTCTTACCTCAGTCTCCACAGGAGAACTGCAGGATCACTGGCCAAAAGAGGCCTCTAACCTCCGAGCTAACAAGCAGTATGGCGATAAAGGTTGCCTGGTAACGGTAATGCGTGCCTGCCAGCAGCTGTCCCTGTTATAATAGGAGTGTCTTTGTTACTCAGGTGGGGAGAGGTTTGGGCCACCCCAGAGTTTTAGGGAATTTGAACCTTGCAATTTAAATCTGAGCCTACAATACAGGAGACCTGGATTCAATCCCTGGATCAGGAAGATCCCCTGGAGAATGGAATGGCTACCCATTCCAGTTTTCTTGCCTAGAGAATTCCATGGACAGAGGAGCCTGGGGGGCTACAGTCCATGGAAATGCAAAAAGTCGGATGTGACTGAGCGACTAACGTGTTCAGGGCTTGGTGAGCTTCCCTGGTTGGTAAACACTCTGCATGTTTTCAGGCTTCCCTCATATCTTAGTTGGTAAACAATCCGCCTGCAATTCAGGAGACCCCAGTTCGATTCCTGGGTCAGGAAGATCCCCTGGAGAAGGGATAGGCTACCCACTCCAGTATTGCTGGGCTTCCCTTGTGGCTCAGCTGGTAAAGATTCCACCTGCAATGCAGGAGACCTGGGTTCTGTCCCTGGGTTGGGAAGATCCCCTGGAGAAGGGAAAGGCTACCCTCTCCAGTATTCTGGCCTGGAGAATTCCATGGACTCTATAGTCCACGGGGTCGCAGAGTCGGACACGACTAAGTGGCTTTCACTTTCACTGCATGTTTTCTTCCACGGATGTGTTGGCGGGATGATGCGTTCCTGAGGATGGCAATAATGTCACATTTGGGAACCCCTCCTAGGCCTGGCCCTACTCATCTCTTCCTTTTAGCTGGGGTTATGATTTGTATCCTTGGCTGCCGTGAAACTGTAATCATTACTATGGTGCTTTCCTGAGTTCTGTGAGTCATCTTAGCAGATTATTGAACCTGAATGGGTAGTGAGAACCCTCGAGCTTGAAGCCAGCTGGTCAGCAGTGGGAGAGGCCTGGGGTCCCTGAACTTATAGCCGTGTCTGTAACTGAGCCCTGTGTCCTTGACCTGGGGAGTTGGCGTCAAGTCACTGTCCATGGTGACACTGCCACTTAAATTGTCAGGGCAAAAGTTAAAATGCTTTGAGAGACAAAAAGAGGACTTGATTTTGCTCCTGAGATGAAAGGGGAAGAGGAAAGAGGGGGAAAAAGGGTTGAGGTACAGAGAAGTTGAAAGGAGTCAGCCAGGTGGGGAGGACTGTCCTCCATGGGGTGACCCCAGCCCTGTGACCGCCACCCCCCCCACCAGATTTTCAGTCAAATCTACCAAAGTGAAGGGGTCTATTGTGAGAGTGGATTTGATTGGAAAGGTATGAAGGAACTGGTAGGGAAAGGGAAATTTCCCCCTGCATCTGTCCTGAGGTCTTGTGGCTGGACTAATAGTAAAATTAACACAAGACAGATTAACAGGAGAAAAAGAAACAAAATTTAGTTTCTGTGCATGCAGGTCTCAAAAAAATGGAATCTAAGAAGTGGCCAAGGGAATTCCCTGGTAGTCTAGTGGTTAGGACTTGGCGCTTTCACTGATGAGCCCTATTCAGGGAACTGTTCCCCAGTTTGGGGAACTAAGATCCTTCCAACTGCTTGGCAGGGGCCCCCCCAAATGGGGGGATTATACCTCATTTGTAAATAAGGATCATTTGAAGAATGCAAGAATTGCAAGAACGCAATCATGGTGGTAGATAGAAATATAATACCTTCATAGATTATGGAAAGGCCTTTGAGGGCTTCCCTGGTGGCTCAGTGGTATTTCGCCTGCCAATGCAGGAGACATGAGTTAGATCCCTGATACAGGAAAATCCCCAAATCCCGTATGCCGAGGGGCAAAACTAACCCCCTGAGCCTCAACTCCTGAGCCCAAGCTCTAGAGCCGGGGAGCTGCAAAAAGCCACAGTGAGAAGCCGAGCACCACAGCTAGAGAGTAGCCCCCACTCTCTGCAACAAGAGAAAAGCCGGCACAGCAATGAAGACTGAGCAGAGTCAAAAAAACAGCCTCTGACAAAATTCGGGATGTTTCACTGTCATTCATATTATTTTACATTAGAGAGTACTGGCCAAGGAACTAACAAAGAGAAAGAAGTCAGTGGTATGAAGATTATAAAAAGGCAATACTGTCACTATTTGCATATGACATGTTCCCCAATCTAGGAGATTCTAATGAAAAACTATGGTAAAACAGTCAGAGAATTCACTATGTTAACAGGCTATCAAATAAATATGCAGCAATGAATTAGTTTCAGATACATGGGCAAGCTTTTAGGAAATATAACACAGGGACTTCCCTGGTACTCCAGTGGCTAAGACTCTGAGTTCCCAAGGCAAGGGGCCCAGGTTCGAGCCCTGGTCAGGGAACTAGATCCCAGATGCTACAACTAAGAGCCTGCACGTGGCAACTAAAGATGCTGCCTGCTGCAGATAAGACCCGGCACAGCCAGATACATAGATATTAAAAAAGGAAGGAAATATAACACAGATAATCCTCATTTACTATAGAAAAACCATAAAGATAAAATACCGACAAATAAATGAATAGATCCATGAAAGACCTACTTGAGGGACGTTCATTTAAGGACAAACATTGATACTCTTCTGGAGGATACACAGGAAGTTTTCAACAAATGGAAAAACAGGACTTACTTCCCTGGTGGTGCCATGGATAAAAATCTGCCTGCCAATGCAAGAGACATGATGGGGCAGATCCCACATGCAGCGGAGCAACTAAGCCTGTGAGCCACAACTACTGAGCTTGTGAGCCCAGAGCCTGTGCTCCACAACAAGAGAAGCCACCGCAACGAGAAGCCTGCACACCACACTGAAGAGGGGTGACCCCTGCTTGCTGTAACTACAGAAAAGCCTGCACAAAGCCACGAAGACCCAGTGCAGCCAAAAATAAACAAGTAAATAAAGTTCAATTTTTAAAAAATGGAAAAACGAATCATTTGGATATGTTAGAAATAGCAGTTATTCCAGATTTATTAAATGTAATGTGATTCTAATAAAGAACTTTGTTTGAAATAAGGTAAGCTGACTTTGAGGTTGATATAGTAATAAACATAAACAAAAATAGCCAGAACACTCTGAAAATGGGGTATAATGAGGTGGGCTTCCCTGGTGGTCCAGCAGCAAAGTATCCACCTGCCAAGGCAGGAGATGCAGGAGCTGTGGGTTTGATCCTTGGATTGGGAAGATCCCCTGCAGAAGGAAAGGGCAACCCACTCCAGTCTTCTTGGCTGGGAAACTTCATGGACAGAGAAGCCTGGTGGGCTGCAATCCCTGGGGTCACAGAGAGTGGGACAGAACTTAGTGACAAAGACCATTACCATTACATGTAAAATTAATCAGAAAATTTAAGCTACAGTTTGGTATATGATGAAGAAGCATCTTTAAACAAAGTTAGTAGGGAAAAGCTGGGCTAGTTAGTAACTGGTGTTGGGGCAGCCAGGTAGCCATCTGAAAAAGAAAATTGGATCGTTACTTCATACTGTGTGCGCATCAGGATAAATTCCATACGGTTCAAAGACTCAAATATGAGTAATGAAACCATACACATACATACCAAGAAAACCTTGAGATTCAAAATCTTGCAGGTTTTTCTTTCTTTTTTTTATGGCCATGCCTGGAAGCTTGCAGAATCTTTGTTTCCCCACTAGGGATCAAACCCACACCCCAGCGCTGGACAGGTAAGGAATTCCCCAAATCTGGCAGGTTTAAAAGAAAAGAGGAAACAAAAGCAAAAGTCTCCATGCCAAAAGGCTTTCAGGAAAATGAAAGACAAATGACAAAAGAGGAAAAAATATCCATAACTCACATTATAATCTATTATCATATCTCACTATGTCATTAGTAGTTACCACAATCGATCAAGAAAGGACAAAATGATTCAGGAGAGAAAGAGAGAAAAGAGATGAACAGGGGCTTCCCTGGTGGCTCAGTGGTAAAGAATCTGCCTGCCAATACAGGAAACACGGGCTCAATCCCTGATCTGGGAAGATCCCAAAGGTCTTGGAGCAACTAAGCCTGTGTGCCTCAACTCTTCAGCCTGTGCTCCAGAGCCTGGGATCTGCAACTCCTGAGCCCACACGCCACAGCTACTGAAGCCCGCAAGCCCTAGGGCCCAAGCTCCTCAACAAGAGAAGCCACCACAATGAGAAGACCATGCACTGCAGCCAGAGAGTAGCTCCAGCTGTCTGCAGCTAGAGAAAGCCTGCCCAGCAAATGAAGACCCAGCACAGCCAAAAATAAACAAATAAATAAAAGTACACACATACAAAACAGATGAACAGATAGTTCATGGAAAACGGAATACATGCGAGTCAAACGAAGAGATATTTAACTTCACTCATAATGAGAGAAAAGCAAATTAAAACTCTTATGCCATTTTTCAACTTTCTAGATTGGCAAAATTCAGACATTTGATAACACTGTTGGTGAGGCTATAGGGGAAATGCCGACCACGCAAAGGGGTACAACAAGGATGGAAGGCAACATAGCAATATCTGTAAACTTTCAAATGGGTGCATTCAGCTCAAAATTCTCACTTCTGGAAATCCTACAAACTACAGCGATCTTGTAGTACAGAGAGCTTCCCAGGTGGCGCTAATGGTGAAGAACCAGACTGCCAATGCAGGAGATGTAAGAGATGCAGGTTCGAAGCAGGTTCAATCCCTGGGTCGGGAAGATCTGGAGGAGGGCATGGCAACCCACTCTGGTATTCTTGCCTGGAAAATCCCATGGACAGAGGAGCCTGGCAGGCTACAGTCCATAGGGTCGCACAGAGTTGGACATGATTGAAGCAACTTAGCATGCACACACGTACTACAGATATTCTATGTAATAAAGAATCTAAGATGTGCTATCATTTTTATGAAAATGCTGTATTCACCATCAAATGTAAGATAGACCTCAATTTCAGAGATGTCCATATATGAAAACTGCATTTAGAATCAGTAATACTGTATTTGTGCCCATGCTATGAGATATGCAGACAAGATTAACTATTATTGCTTTTTATTTTTTGGCCAATAGAAAAAAACCTAAATACCCATCAGTATGTTCCTGGTTATATAAATTACAACATAACCACAGAATGGAATGAAATACACCTCTAAAAAAGAATGAGGAACTATAGTGGTTTGGAATGATCCTTATGTTCTTACTGAAAATGCAATGCATAAATCAATAAATATAATTTGCCAACTTCTGTAATGAAGAAAGCAAAACCAAAAAAACCACCCAGCTTTGCATTTACTTGTGTATATATAGGGAAACTGGAAAGACAGAAGTACTGTGGTTATAGATGGGAATTGTACTAAGCACTGGATGGAGAGGGGACAGAGATAGAAGACTTTTCATTGTGCAGTTTATATCTGGGGGGCTTACAAATATTTACCAAAAAGGTATTAAAAAAGCAAAAAAATCCAGAAATTTCAGATATTCTTGAATACACAATTTATCGTATAATATATACAGCATTGACTTTGCTTGTCCTTTGAAATGCCTCATAAAACACAAAACTAATCTTACACTAATAACTTCTGTTGAAACCGACGTGAAGAAAACTCAAGAGGAATTATCAGAACTGACAATTTCCGGTTCTCTCCATGGCCTTCCAGTCCTACAGGAATTCCTATTCCTATCACTGCTATTTGATGATTTCTTTCCTCACCATGGGCTCTCTTGGCAGTTTTTCTTCATCAAGCCTCAATTTTAGAAAACCATTCTTCTCTTCAGTGAAGCAATTTGAAAAGACATTTCCACAATGCAGGGAAAAGAATCTGGATCAATCACAAACTCAAAGGACGTCAAAAGAGTCATAAGGTTTTGATCTTTTTTTCATTTCTTCTGAGTTTTTCTCGATAAGCTACCTTTTTTCCCCCAGCTGTGCTTTGCCTTATTCTCACGTACTTTGTAAATTCAAGTTGCAGGAGTGGTATACAACACTGTCTTGAAGGCAGAGTTCTTCTGAAAGTAGTTGCATCATTAAACTATTCTCTACTGATAAACTTATCACAACCAAGTTCTTCTATCAGAGGATTGATAATTTCAGATGCAGTCAGAGTTATACTAAATGTTAAAATATCAAAATCCATCCTCTGAGGATTCCGCTGATATTCTGCGTCAAACGCCGCTTCCCTGGCTCTGCAGGCTTCCACAAATCTCCTGCGCCGTCCTTCAAGCTCCTGAATTCGGCCAGGAGCAATCGGGTAGTGTTCCAGATAGTGGCGGAGGAACTGCTGGTAATTAATTCCTAAAACGCCAAGTGGGTGACGGAGGCGGAGATATGGTAACGCAGCCAGGCCCGGGCCGTTCCTGGACCAGGGTCTGCCCTCGGGACCCTCTTCCTCCGCTGGCTCCACCAACAATCGGGCGACCTCTGCCATCCGGGCTTCCCTGGCCGCTGCCCCCAGGCCTTCTCTGGACGCCGCCATCGGACCTTCCCTGGCCTCCGGCACTGGACCTTCCACGGGTGAAGCCATCGGACCTTCTCCGGCCGCCGCCATCGGACGGTCCCTGGCCTCCACAGGCTGCGCGGGGGCCGGCTCCCGCCTCCTGCCGCCTACCTCCCCCTGCCGGACGTCGCCGTTGTCATTTGCTGCGCCCGCCGGTGGGACACCTTTGTCCGCGGGCAGCTCGGACATCCCGGATCGCGGGGTCAGCTCAGCCGCTCGCACAAATACTGGGATAACGGCACAGCGCGGTTAGCGATGTGCACGTAAGTGCACGTAACTGCGCGTTCATGAGCGCTCTGCACACTGATCCACGCTGTGTGTGCAAACCCACGTGCGCGAGCGTAGGGTGTGCTGCTGAAATTGAGTACTGCGCATGCGTCCTGCCCGCCCGACTGCAATCTTCCAGGCGCCACCTAGCGGCTGGAAGAGCCAACACACCTGAAATCTTCCCAGAACGTCTGAGGGCAGTGTAAGTCTCTTCAGTCTTCTTTGAGACCCTATGGACTGTAGCCCGCCAGGCTCCTCTGTCCATGGAATTTTTCAGGCAAGAATACTGAAGTGGTTTGCCATTCCCTCCTCCAGTGGACCACCTTTTGTCAGAACTCTTCGCTATGACCTGTCTTGGGTGGCCCTGCACGACATGGCTCATAGCTTCATTGAGTTCGGCAAGTCTTTTCACCACAAGACTGTGATCCATGAAGGTGTGCGCCACCAGGAAAGTCCTCTAAACCTTCTTTTTGTACAACATACCATGCAGAAAAAAATATACAAAATATAAATATACAACAGAATGACTTATTGCAAAGTGAACGTACCTATGACCACCACTCGGGTCAAGGAATTATTTCTAGTATCCCAGAATCCTTCCTCCCTTCTATCACTTTCTACCCGGGGGTAACTACTATACTGATGGTATAGAAGTGGTGATGGTAATCATTTTCTTGCTTTTCTTTCTGTTTGACTACCTAAGGGTGTATCCCTTAATTTTGCTTGTTTTTTTTTTTTTTTGAAGTTTATATACTCTTGTGTCTGGTTTCGTTCAAACCTTATTTTTACGTATCACCTATGTTTTTCATTGTAATTATAAATAGATAATTTTTTCCATAGTTACACATTCATTACCATTATTTTTATGTCTCATAATATTGCAACATGCATCTTAAGTACTGACTCTCCAGTTATTTTTCTTTATTCTAATTAACATGAGAAATACCTTATGAAGAAATTCCCCCTTTAATGTTGCTCACAATAACCCCTGTCGTGATTCAGGGGCATCACGACAACAGAAACAGTGACTCACTGTTTTCTGCCCTGTCAGGAGCAGTTAATTTGAGGCACTAGGTCTCATCTGCAGATCATAAAGTTGAATTTTTATTTTCCTAAGCCCTACATTGATAAAAACACAACATCCAGCCTGTGTTGCTTCAAACACAACTTCCCCCCAGCATCTCTGCAGTCTCTTAAGTGTGTGTGGCTCCTTTAAGGTGCCCAGGCTAGTTCGGAGACCTAAGGTCCATTGCTGCCACCCTCAGGCTGCCTGGAAAATCACAAATATTTAATAAAAGGATTTCCAGATTTAGATGGGATAGCAATAGCTCTAAACAAAATCATGGTTTACTTGGGTCTTCCCTGGTAGTACAGCGGATAAGAATCCGCCTGTCAATGCAGAGGACACGGGTGCGATCCCTGGTCCTGGAAGATTCCTCATGCCACAGAGCAATTAAACCTGAGAGCTACAACTACTGAAGCCCGTGAGCCTAAAGCCTGTGCTCCTCAGCAAGAGAAGCCACTGCAATGAGAAGCCTGTGCACTACAATGAAGAGTGACCCGATCGCTGCAACTACAGAGAGCCTGTGCACAGCAGCAAAGACCTAGGACAGACAAACAAATAAATAAAAGCATGCTGTATTGGGAATTCCTTGGCAGTTCAGTGGTTAGGACTCTGATCTCTCATAGGTGTGTGCTGCAGTCCCCCAAAACCTAAAACAACTCTCCCCCAGTTATGGTGTGTTGAACAAAAATGCTCATGTGGGGGAGATGAAAGCAAACGTTTGAGATAGATTCCAGGTTAGCTATTGCTCCCAGTGTTTCTCCTGTGTAGTGGCTGCAGCATCCTAGTCTCTGACTCACTACCAGTGTTTCAGAATCACTTGAGGACAATTTCAGTCATGCTTCAGACTAAACAATCAATAGAGCTGATATCAGGGGCTCCACGCTGATATATTCTTTACAGGAAAAATAAGAGAGATAATGAGGAAAGAGACAGGATCTGCTTTTCCCAAAGGCTGCAAAGTCTGTGATAAATAGCACTGGTGGGAAATTTGTCCTTCCTCTGACCAAAGATATCCTTTAAAGGATAAACACCCATGTTAACCTTGAAATTAAATCTGTACTTTTATGGATATGGAATGAAACCACAACTCAGAATGTGCATTTGGCTTAGATAATTGGGGAAATCATAATGTCCTTCTTGCATCTGGTTTTCCCCAAAGACTATTCTAAAAATTAAAATTGTCTTTATTTGTGGCTGTGCTGGGTCTTCAATGCTGTGTGCAGGCTTTCTCTAGTTGCAGTGTGCAGGTTTTTCATTGAGGTGTCTTCTCTTGTTGCATGGACTTCAGTAGTTGCAGTACTCGGGCTTAGTCGCTCCAAAGCATGTGGAATCTTCCTGGACCAGGGATCGAACCTGTGTCCTCTGCATTGACAGAAAGAAAGGAGAAGAAAAATGTAGCTCAGTCATGTCCGACTCTTTGTGATCCCATGAGCTGTACAGTCCATGGAATTTTCCAGGCCAGAATACGGGAGTGCGGGAGTGGGTAGCCTTTCCCTTCTCCAGGGAATCTTCCCAACCCAGGGATCGAACTCAGTCTCCTGCATTGGCAGGCAGACTCTTATCAACTGGACCTCCAAGGAAGTCCCATTCTTATATCCTTATTACCCCTGATTATCCTAGGCCTTACATCTTCTGCTCACTAGATGGGCTTGAACTGACTTAATGGTAGATATGACTAACCTAGACAGCATATTAAAAAGCAGAGACATTACTTTGTCAACAAAGTTCCATCTAGTCAAAGCTATGGTTTTTCCAGTAGTCATGTATGGATGTGAGAGTTGAACTATAAAGAAAGCTTAATGCCGAAGAAATGATGCTTTTGAACTGTGGTGTTGGAGAAGACTCTTGAGAGTCCCTTGGACTGCAAGGAGATCCAAACAGTCCATCCTAAAGGAGATCAGTCCTGAATATTCGTTGGAAGGACTGATGTTGAAGCTGAAACTCCAATACTTTGGCCACCTGATGTAAAGAACTGACTGATTGGAAAAGACCCTGATGCTGGGAAAGATTGAAGGCAGGAGGAGAAGGGGATGACAGAGGATGGTTGGATGGCATCATCGACTCGATGGACATGAGTTTGAGTGAACTCTGGGAGTTGGTGATGGACAGAGGGAGACCTGGTGTGCTGCAGTCCATGGGGTCGCAAAGAGTTGAACATGACTGAGCGACTGAACTGAACTGAAATGGTAGATATAGGTGCCTCTTCCTCTAAAGGGCTTTTCCATGTTTGCCTGTTTCTCCTGAGATACTTAACGCTGCGGTGAGACCCTAAACATGATGTTACAAGCCTTGTCTCTTTCCCCAAGATTGTTACTGTGCTAGATTAATTGTAAAAGTAACCCCCATTCTCCATCCTCTCTGTTTCTTACACCCTTTGTGATAAGAGTTTGCAGCTCTTCTCATCAGAAGGTGGATTGTTTTTCTCTATCCCTTGAATCTGAGCTGGCCTTGTGACTTGCTTTGACCGGTAGGATGAGGCAGAAATGATGGTGTGTCAGTCTCGAGACTAGGCTTTAAGAAGCATTTCTTTCTTCCATTCTCTCCTGGACTCCTGTCTCGACCAGGAGAACAACCCTGGACCAGCTTGCTGGATGGTGGAAGACAATTTGGAAAGTGGTCTCAGACAAGGCATATAAGACCAGTCAGTCCTTGGATTTCTTTCTTTTTTTTTTTTTTTTCCCGGTCCTGGGAATTCTATCTGTCTAGTGCTTAGGACTCTGCTTACACTGCTGGGGTCTGGGTTCAATCACTGGTCAGGGCAGGCAAAAAAAAAAAAAAAAAACAAAAACCAAAAAACCAAAAAACAATCAGTCCCCAGCTGAGCTAGACTTAGGCTTAGGCTCATAGGCTAAATAAATGCTTGTTTTTTTATGTTGTCGTGATTAACGTGAATTGCCATGCAACATTATTACGATGACAAATAGCTGTTCCAGAAACTGGTATCAGGACTTAGGTAATGTCCTAAGAAAAGGCTAAAATACGGAGGGAGAGCTGTGAGGAAATTGTTAGTGGAGCAGAAAAAATGATGACTCATGTTACATTGTAGTGAAATAATTGGCCAACTGTTGCCTGTGATTACCCAGAAATAGAGACAGAAATAGAAAACGGAAAGTATTTGGCTAGGGCAATACCCAGACATAATGCTGGTTACTAACTGTTGAGTATCATGAGGGTTAGCAAGAAAGGGCTGACCTATAGAAGGAACTGACTGATTTCCCAGAATTTAGAAGAACTATAGAAGGCCTATGACTTGCTAGCCTGGGAAAGAAAAGCTTTTCTCACATCCAATCTCTCCAGTCACAAAAGATGGTCAAAGTGAAAAAGCCTGTGAGTACTGATCAAATTAAGGGTGTGGCTTTACGACCCTTTATTAAGAGCTCAAAAATATGAGGCAGTGCCTCCCAATGAGACAAAAGGATTTCTAGGAAGTTTATGGGCATGGTCCTGTAGAAAAATGATCTTAGTATAGGAAGAAGTCTAGAGAGCAAGGTGCACCCAGCTTTACTGAGATGAATTGACATGAAATATTGTTTAAGTTTTGGGCCTCCCGGGTGGCTCAGATGGTAAAGAATCTGTCTGTGATGCAGGGAGACCTGGGTTCGATTCTTGGGTTGAAAAGATTCCCTGGAGAAGGAAATGGCTACCGACTCCAGTATTCTTGCTTGGAAAATTTCATGAACAGAGGAGCCTGGGGGGCTATAGTCCATGGGATCGCAAGGAGTCGGACCTGACTTAGTGACTGAACACACAAGCACACACGTACATATTGAGTAAGTTTAAGTCATGCAATGTGATGGTTTGATATGTGTATGTATTTTCTAGTAATTACAATGGGGTTAGTTAACACTTTCATCCGCTCACATAACTAGCTTTTTTTTTTTTTTGGTGATGGTAGTAAAGATACTTAAGTGCTACTGTCTTAACAACTTTGAAGTATATAACACTGTTAATTATAATCACCATGCTGAATACTAGATCCCCAGAACTTATCCACCTTTTAAAAATTTTTTGTTTTTAATTGAGGATAATTGCTTACAACTTTGGTTCTTCCATTACAACAACATGAATCAGCCATAAGTATACGCATATCCCTTCCCTCGTGAGTCTCCCTTCCACCCCCACCCCTCCCCAATTTACTCATCTTAAAACTGGAAGTTTGTACCCTTGACCAATTCTCCCCACTTCCCCCACCTCCCAGTCTCTAACAACCACCAGTCTATTCTCTGCTTCTGTGAATATGGATTTTTTAGTTTCCACGTATAAGTGATACCATTTCCCTGTCTGACTTATCTCACTTAGCATAATGCCCTCTAGGTCCATCCATGTTGTCACAAATGGCAAGATTTTCTTTTTTCTCAACAGTGAAACAATTTGTTGTTGTTCAGTTGTTGACTTTTGCTCAACTCTTTGCGATCCCGTGGACTGCAGCACGCCAGGCTTCCCTCTCCTTCACTATCTCCTGAAGTTTGCTCAGATTCATGTCTAATAGGTCAGTGATGCTATCTAATCATCTCATCCTCTGCCACTCTCTTCTCCTTTTGCTTTCAATCTTTCCCAGCATCAGGGTCTTTTCCAATAGGTCGGCTCTCGAGTCAGGTGGCCAAAGTATTGGACCTTCAGCTTCAGTATCAGTCCTTTCAATGAATATTCAGGTTGATTTCCTTTAGGATTGACTGGCTTGATCTTGCTATCCAAGGGACTCTCAAGAGTCTTCTCCAGCACCACAATTCCAAAGCATCAATTCTTTGGTGCTCAGCCTTCTTTATGATTCAACTCTCAAATCCGTACATGACTACTGGAAAAACCAGACCTTTTGCTGGCAAAGTGATATCTCTCGTTTTTAATACACTGTCTAGGTTTGTCATAGCTTTCCTTCTGAGGAGCAAGCATCTTTTAATTTCATGGCTGCAGTCACTGCCCAAGAAAAGAAAATCTGTCACTGCATCCACTTGTTCCCTATCTATTTGCCATGAAGTGATGGGACCTGATGCCATGATCTTAGTTTTTTGAATGTTAAGTTTTAAGCCAGATTTTTCACTCTCCTCTTTCACCCTCTTCAAGAGGCTCTTTAGTTCCTCTTCATTTTCTGCCATTAGAGTGGTATCATCTGCACATCTGAGGCTGTTGATATTTCTCCTAGCAACCTTGATTCCAGCCTGGCATTTTGCATGACGTACTCTGCATACCTGGGGTTCCTAGGTGGCATTAGTGGTAAAGAACCCATCTGCCAATGGAGGAGATGCAAGAGATGCAGATTCGATCCCTAGGTTGAGAAGATCCCTGGAAAAGGGCATGGCAACCCACTCCAGTATTCTGGACAGAGGAGCCCTGCAGGCTACAGTCCATAGGGTTGCACAGAATTGGACATGACTGAAGTGACTTAGCATGCATGCATTCTGCATATAAGTTAAAAAAACAGGGTGACAGTATACAGGCTGTCATACTCCTTTCCCAATTCTGAACCAGTATGGTGTTCCATTCTAAAGGAGATCAGCCCTGGGTGTTCCTTGGAAGGACTGATGCTAAAGCTGAAACTCCAGTACTTTGGCTACCTCATGTGAAGAGTTGACTCATTGGAAAAGACTCTGATGCTGGGAGGGATTGAGGGCAGGAGGAAAAGGGGACGACAGAGGATGAGATGGCTGGATGGCATCACCGACTCGATGGACGTTGAGTCTTAGTGAACTCCGGGAGATGGTGATGGACAGGGAGGCCTGGTGTGCTGCGATTCATGGGGTCGCAAAGAGTCAGACACGACTGAGTGACTGAACTGAACTGAACTGAAGGTGTTCCACGTAAGGTTCTAACTCTTGCTTCTTGACTGGCATACAGGTTTCTCAGGAGACAGGTAAGGTGGCCTGGTATTCCTATTTCTGTAAGAATTTTCCAGTTTGTTATGATCCACAGTCAAAGGATTTAGCATAGTCAATGAAACAGAAGTCAATGTTTTTCTGGAATTCCCTTGTTTTCTCTATGATCCAACAAATGTTGGCAATTTGATCTCTGGTTCCTGTCTTTTCTAAACCTAGCTTGTACATCTGGAAGTTCTCGGTTCACATACTGCTGAAGCCTAGTTTGAAGGATTTTGAGCACAACCTTACTAGCATGTGAAGTGAGAGCAGTTGTACGGTAGTTTGAACATTCTTTGGCATTGCCCTTCTTTGGGATTGGAATGAAAACTGACCTTTTCCAGTCCTGTGGTCATTGCTGAATTTTCCAACTCTGCTGACATATTGAGTGCAGCACTTTATCAGCATCATCTTTTAGGATTTTAAATAGCTCAGCTGGAATTCCATGACCTCTACTAGCCTTGTTTGTAGTAAGGCTTCCTAAGGCCCACCTGACTTCAGATTCCAGAATGTCAAACTCCAGGTGAGTGACCACACCATCGTGGTTATCTGGGTCATTAAGACAGTTTTTCGTTATAGTTCTTCTGGTGTATTCTTGCCACCTCTTTTTAGTCTTCTGCATCTGTTAGGTCCTTACCGCTTCTGTCCTTTATTGTGCCCATTCTTGCATGAAATGTTCCCTCGATAGTGCCAATTCTCTTGAAGAGATCTCTAGTCTTTCCCATCCTACTGTTTTCCTCTCTCTTTCTATCTCTCTACATGTATATATATACAACATATATGTATATAAATATATATATATATAATAGTATCTATCTATCTATCTCATCTTCTTTATCCACTTACCTATAGATAGAAATGTAGGTTTTTCCCATATCTTGGCTATTGTCAATAATGCTGCAATGAGCGCCGGGGTACAGACACCTCTTTGAGATCTTGATTTCATTTCTGTTGGATGTATACACAGAATTGGGATTGTTGGATCATAGGGTAGTACTATTTTTGTTTTATTTTTTTAAGAACGCTTCATACTGTTTTCCATTGTGGCTATACCACTTTACATTCTCACCAAGAGTGAACAAGGGTTCCTTTTTCTCCACATCCTTGCCAACACTTGTTATTTCTTGTCTTCTCGATTATAGCCATTCTAACAAGTGTGAGGAGATACCTCACTGTGATTTTGACTTGCATTTCCCAGTGATAAGTGATGCTGAGCATCTTTTTGTGTACTTCTTGGCCATTTGTATTTCTCCTTTAGAAAAATGTTCATCCAAGTGCTCTGCTCATTTAAAAACTAGATTTGTTGTCTTTTTTCGCAATTTAGTTGTATGAGTCCCTTATATATTTTGGACATTAACCCCTTATCAGATAGATGGTTTGCAAATATTTTCTTCCATGCCATGGATTGCCTTTTCATTTTGTTGAGTGTTACTTTTGCTCTGTGGGAGCTACTTATTTATTTAAAATTTTAATTTTTATGCAATTTTCAAGCTTACTTCTCATTTACAGTTATTACAAAATATTGACTATATCCCCCATGTTGTATAGTACATCCTTGAACTTATCTTATTCCTAATGGTTTGTATCTCCCTGTCTTCCTCCACGCCCGCATTGGTAATCACTTACTTGTTCTCTATATTTGTGAGTCTGTACAGAAGCTTTCTAGTTTTATGTAATCCCACTTACTCATATTTCTTTGCTTTTGGTATCATATCCAAACTAATTATTGCCAAGATCAATGTCAAGGTGCTCTTTCCCTGTGCTTCCTTCTAGGACTTCTGTGGTTTCATGTTTAAGTCTTTAATCCATCACAAGTTAATTTTAAAAATTCATGTATTTATTTGGCTGTGCTGGGTCTTGGTTGTGGTGTGCAGAATATTCGTTGGGGCATGTGGCCTCTTTAGTAGTGGGATGCAGGCTTTTTTAGTTGTGGCACGCGGGATATTTCACTGCAGCATGTGAACCTTTAGTTGTGGCATGTGGGATCTGGTTCCCTGACCAGGGATCGAACCCAGGCCCCCTGCACTGGGAGTTCACAGTCTTAGCCATTGGCCCACCAGGGAAGTCCCCATTGCAAGTTAATTCTTGTGATGGCATAAAATTGGGGTCTGTTTTCATCTTCTGTCTATTTTAACATCCCACACAGTGTTTTCTAATTTTTTATGTAGTGGGCACTCAAAAAATATATGTTGAATCAGAGTGAAGTTAAGCTTCCTCTTCCCCACCACTGACTTTCACATACCAAGGTGTCCGATAATCCTGAAGCTCCTTTGAAGCCTAATTCTGAAAGAGATGGGAATACAGACCACCTGACCTGCCTCTTGAGAAACATGTATGCAGGTCAGGAAGCAACAGTTAGAACTGGACATGGAACAACAGACTGGTTCTAAATGGGAAAAGGAGTACGTCAAGGCTGTATATTGTCACCCTGCTTATTTAACTTACATGCAGAGTACATCATGAGAAACACTGGGCTGGATGAAGCACAAGCTGGAATCAAGCTTGCCGGGAGAAATAGCAATAACCTCAGATACGCAGATGACACCACCCTTATGGCAGAAAGTGAAGAGGAGCTAAAAAGCCTCTTGATGAAAGTGAAAGAGGAGAGTGAAAAAGTTGGCTTAAAGTTCAACATTCAGAAAACGAAGATCATGGCATCTGGTCCCATCATTTCATGGGAAATAGATGGGAAACAGTGTCAGACTTTATTTTTTGGGGCTCCAAAATCACTGTGGATGGTGATTGCAGCCATGAAATTAAAAGACGCTTACTCCTTGGAAGGAAAGTTATGACCAACCTAGACAACATATTCAAAAGCAGAGACATTACTTTGCAACAAAGGTCCGTCTAGTCAAGGCTATGGTTTTTCCAGTGGTCATGTATGGATGTAAGAGTTGGACTGTGAAGAAAGCTGAGTGCTGAACTGTGGTGTTGGAGAAGACTCTTGAGAGTCCCTTGGACTGCAAGGAGATGCAATCAGTCCATCCTAAAGGAGATCAGTCCTGGGTATTCATTGGAAGGACGTTGAAGCTGAAACTCCAATACTTTGGCCACCTGATGTGAAGAGCTGACTCATTTGAAAAGACCCTGATGCTGGGAAAGATTGAAGGCAGGAGGAGAAGGGGACGACAGAGGATGAGATGGTTGGATGGCATCACCGACTTGATGGACATGGGTTTGGGTGGACTCCTGGAATTGGTGATGGACAAGGAGTCCTGGCATGCTGCGGTTCATGGGGTCGCAGAGTTGGACACGACTGAGAGACTGAAATGAACTGAACTGAACTGAACTGAAATCCCCAAAACTAAATGAATGATATGGAACTCACAAAAATTCACTCAATAGGTTCAAAATATCTTATCCAACGGGTGTGCAAAGAAAATGAGTATCTTGCTTGACTTTTATCTGTATCATTTTTGGTTTCCTTTCATCTGTATCTTATAAAAGCTCTGAAGCTACCAAAGAAAATAACCCATACCATTCATCTACTGCCTAGGACACAATATTTCTGCAGGACGTGTGACAGCCCAGTAACTATGACAGCTGTTCTCAGGACCTAGAGAGACTCAACTTGTTTCGAGTTTCACAAATTCATCTCTTCTTATTGGTGACTTGCTATTGCCAACAATGGGATTAGGATATTGATCTGCTATGTGCATGCATGCTAAGCTGCTTCAGTTGTGTCCGACTGTGTGTGACCCTATGAACTGTAGCCCACACCCCTCCTGAGGCTCCTCTGTCCACCGGATTCTTGAGGCAGGAATACTGGAGTGGGTTGCCATGCCCTCCTCCAGGGGATCCTCCCAAGCCAGGGATCGAACCCATGTCTCTTATGTCTCGTGCGTTGGCAGGCGGGTTCTTTACCACTAGTGCTGCCTGGGAAGCCCTTGAGCCCAACAATGAATTCTTTATAATTACATCAAAATTACTTTCTTTTCCCTTCAAAATAGTGACAGTATACGGGAAATACTGATACAAAACCACAGTGACAAACATCTTCCATAGCCTACTGCGGTTTTCTTCTAAATGCAGATATTTCTGTTTCATTTCCTTGTCTTGTTTCTCTATCTGCTGTTGTTATCAGAGAAAGAATATAGACACAGTAAAGGCCCATCATTTATAAAGAACTTCCGTCTTACCCAGTCTTTTTTATAAAACTAAGTTTGTTTTATCTTTGGCTGTGCCGGGTCTCCGTTGCTGCGCGGCCTTTTCTCTAGTCGCGGTGCTCGGGCTTCCCGTTGCCATGGCTTCTCCGGTTGCCGAGCACGGGCTCCAGGCTCGAGGGCTTCAGTAGCTGTGGCTCCCAGGCCTTAGCGCACAGGCTCAACAGCGGCGGTGCTCCGGCTTAGTTTTGCTCCACAGCATGTGAGATCTTTCCTGACCAGGGATCAAACCTGTGTCTCCTGCATTGGAGACACAACTACTGAACCCATGTTCTTTACCACCGAGCTACCAGGGAATCCCCTATCCAGTACTTGAACATGAGACTTATTTGCTTTACACGTAGGGAGCTCAGTGACTAAGTCAGAACATTTAGTATTAACAGTGCAGTGGCCAGAAACCCTCACAGAGCTTGCTCTCTGATACCACGTGGTTGATTTTTTTTTTTTTCCTTTCGGCTGAGCTGTGGCTTGTAGGAACTTAGTTCCCCAACCCAGGTGCTTGGCAATAAAATCTCAGAGTCTTAACCATGGACCGCCAGGGCAGTCTCCTCGCCTAGTTGATGTGAGCCAAGGTTGGTAATTGTATTAATATCCCTAGGCTGCCATAACAGATGAGCACAAACTGGATGGTTGAACACAACAGCAGCGTATCCTCTCACAGTTCTGGAGGCCAGGAGTTTGAAATCAAGCTGTTTAGCAGCGCTGCACTCGCTCTGAGACCTCACGGGAGAAGGCACCCTCTTACCTCTTCCGGTTTCTGGTGGTTGTTGACCTTCCTTGCCTTGCGGCTCCATCACGTCCGCCTTTCTGCCGTGGCCACATTGCTTCCTTCTGTCTCTCTTTTTAAAAATGGTATTTATTTATTATCTCTGTTTGGCTGGGCTGGGTCTTCACTGATGCATGGGCTTTTCTCTAGTTGTGGCCAGCGGGGGCTACTCTCTAGTTGTGGTGGCTAAGCTCCTCACGGTGTGGCGGCTTCTTTTGGGGAGCACAGGTTCTAGGGCTCAGGCTCCAGTAGGTGTGGCTCTAGGAGCTCTAGGGCACAGGCTCAATAGTTGTGACACGTGGGCTCCTTTGCTCCATGGCGGGTGCGATCTTCTGGGACCAGGGATCGAACTTGTGTCTCCTGCACCGGCAGGCGGAGTCTTTACCACTGAGTCACCAGGGAAGCCCACAAGTTATTTTCTAACCAAATCCTTGCGATAGGTTCAGTCATACTGTCTGATAGCTAACCAGATGAATAGTGAGTGACATAGTCAAGATTCCCATGATGTTAATTCAATTATATTATCTTCATTCCTCTTTGTTCCCAACCCACCCACAATAGAGGCCAGTTTACTAACTTGGTAAGCAGTTTCTGCTGCACTCCTACTTGAGCACTGATAATGGTGTCTGATATAGAGGAAATGCTTAATCCTCATTTACCGACTGAAATGATAAGTTCTTTCTTTTCACAGAAAAAATTTTCCAGCATAGCATGACAACTTCTTTCTTCATCCCAATTCTAAGCAAATTATTGAGGTCACACTGAGCTTCTGACCAATCAATAATCATTTATTAGATTGATGACCTGACTCTTCTTCAAAACGAATATATTTTATTTATTTTTGGCTGCTGCCTGGACTTTCTCTAGTTGTGGCAGATGAGACTGCTTGGGGCTACTCTTTGTTACGGTGCGCAGGCTTCTCATTACGATGACTTCTCCTGCTGAGTGCAGGCTCTAGGCTTGAGGCCTCAGTAGTTGTGGCACTCAGGCTTAGTTGCCCTGAGGCATGTGGGATCCCCTGGGACCAGGGATTGAACCAGTGTCCCCTACATAGCAGAAAGATTCTTAACCACTGGCCCACCAGGCAAGTACAAAAGGTACATTTTTAAAAGGTGGTCATCAAGTATACTTCAATAAAAAAATTTAAAAAAAAGATGGCCATTTTGTTTTAATCTCTAGCCTACAAAGGTGAAAGTGAAAGTTAGTCACTCAGTTGTGTCCGACTCTTTGCGACCCCATGAACTTGTAGCCCACCAGGGTCCTCTGTCCATGGACTTCTCCAGGTAAGAATATTGGAGTGGGTTGCCATTTCCTTCTCCAGGGGATCTTCCTGACCCAGGGATCGAACCCAGGTCTCCCACATTGCAGGAGGACTCTTTACTGACTGAGCCACCAGGGAAATCACTGGTGAGCTACAAAGGTAGCTCATATTTTTGGTAACATCCTTCTGCTGTCCGAGTTTGATTTTTTTTTTATATCCTTTCTCCCAAGTCACTACTGTGAATAAACCTTGGAAAGATAAGTTTGCACATAAACCACTGGATAGGGGGAATTCCCTGATGGTCCAGTGGTTAGAACTCTGTGCTTTGACTGCCAACCAAGCACCTGGGTTCAGTCCCTGGTCAGGGAACTATGATTCCCCAAGCCATGCGGTGCAACATGAAATGAAATAAAATAAAGGGTTTCCCTGGTGGCTCAGTGGTAAAGAATCCGCCTGCCAATGCAGGAGACGCGGGTACAGTCCCTGGTCTGGGAAGATTCCACAGGCCGAGGAGCTGCTAAGCCCGGGAACCATAACTACTGAACCCATGTGCTGCAACTACTGAAGCCTGAGCACCCTAGAATCCGTGCTCCACAGTAAGAGAAGCCACCACGATGGCAAACCCGTACACGCAAGTCGAGAAAAGCCCACACCGCAGTGACGACCCAGCACGGGCGAAAATAATGCAAAATAAATAATAGAAACCTCCAAATAGAGCTCAGTCCTCAGAGGATCCTAGAAATGGCTGTCCAGAAGCCACACTCCAGTTAGGACCACTAGGTGGTGGAGTTCAGCCATTATTTCCCAGGACTGGTCACCCTGGTGTCAGTCTTCTGCCCTCTAGAGGGCAGCCAAGTCAAATTCTTGATAGAAACAAGGGCTGAAAGGAGTTAGAGGGACTTCTCAGATTTGCTGAGGACTTCTGAAATTGATGGGCTTCCCTGGTGGCTCAGAGGTTAAAGCAACTGCCTGGGATGCTGGAGACCTAGGTTCGATCCCTGGGTCAGGAAGATCCCCTGGAGCAGGAAATGGCAACCCACTCCAGTACTCTTGCCTGGAGAATCCTCATGGAGGGAGGAGCCTGGTAGGAGCCTGGTAGGAGCCTGGTAGGAGCCTGGTAGGAGCCTGGTAGGCTACAGTCCATGGGATCGCAAAGAGTCGGAAATTGTTGACACTGTGAGAAAATTTAGGCAAGCTGTCAACCACTGTTCATGTCTTCCTATGAGTGTTGTTTGGAGATTATGTCAGAGTAATTGATCAAGTGCTTCCTCTCTCATTAACTTGTCAAGTGGAAGTCTTTTCTGAAATTTTGGATGTGTTTTGAGATGCACTGTTTCTGAAAGTCCCCCCTGAAGTGGAACTGATCTTACCATTCAGAATCTACTGACTCACTGTCTTCAAATAGGCAAAAAAAATTAGGTGAAACATTCTTAACCTTTTTTCCCCTTTATGTTTCACTGAGGAAAATGAAGTGCAAGCTGGTCTTATTCATTCTACTGGGCCGGTTCAAATTAGGCTACACTCTTTGCAACTCACAGATTGTAGCCCGCTAGGCTCCTCTGTCCATGGAATTCTCCAGGCAAGAATACTGGAGTGGGTTGCCATTCCTTTCTCCAGGGGATCTTCTCCAGCCCAGTGGTTGAACTCGGCTCTCCCACACTGCAGGCAGATTCTTTACCGACCGAGCCACCAGGGAAGCCCAGGCTACACTCACTCTGATGAGCGTTTCCCAAACTTTCCCAGCACCTCCTGTGGAGGCTATGACTATGCTCATGTAATAACATCAATCCTGCAACAAATTATTCTTCTAACCCACTGGTTCTCAGTCTTGTCTGCACACTGGAGTCACCAGGAGCTTTGCTGGTGCCCATATCCCTCTTCTCGAGATTCTGACTTGATTATTGTCAGAAGCAGCCTGGGACTGGGGTTTTTAAGAGCTCTTTAGGAAATGTTAATGCATAGCCAAGGTTAGAACCATGGTACTAACCAAACTCCTGCAATCACCCTGCAATTTTTGTTTGAAAGCTAATGAGAATATCTATTCATTTGTTAATTCAGTTATGTTGCCCTCATTTCTTTTTTTTTAAAATATTTATTTATTTGGCTGTGCCATGTCTTAATTTTAACCTGTGGGTTCTTTTTAGTTGTGGCGTGTGGGATCCAGCACTGCACTGGGGGCTCAGAGTCTCATCCACTGGACCACCAGGGAAGTCCCCTGTTGCCTTCATTTCTGATGGTTCCTAATGCAGCCACAGTTTTGGCCAACTGATATACAATGAACTACGTCACACCTACACTCCCCAGCCCTTGTTTATTCAGGTACCTTTAACAGTTTCTGACACAAAGTATGTATTTACCATATAATTACTGGATGAAGAAACTAACATTCTTGGGACATATTCTTTCATAAAAGCAAGGCCCTCAATATTCCCAGAATCATTGTCTTTTGATGCAACTTTTACAATGTAAGGGACATTGTGTTTCCTGGCAAATGGTTACTTAATACATTGTTGTTGTTTTTAACCTGTTTTTTCCTTCACCAGGCATATTAAAGAAAGTTGGCATTTTGCTTGCATGTCTAGCCTGTAAGACCACAAAGCTTACAAAGTAGAATTTCAGTTGTGCTCGACATGACTCTGAAACCATTTGGTTGTTGTTATAGGGGGCTCCGAAGAGCTCTGTACAGTACCACAGTCCTTTATGTCTCAGTGCAGAAAAGAATTCAGCCAAAGGCAAAGTGACAGGTAAGAAGTGATTTATTAGACTAGGACCCTTGTGAGGTTTACAAGTGGGTGGGTGAGAAATGCCACCCCCCTGAGGACTTACTGGGCTACTGTCTCGTGTGTGTTAGTCTCTTAGTTGTATCCTACTCTTTGGATCCCATGGAGTGTAGCCCACCACGCTCCTCTGCCCATGGAATTCTCCAGGCAAGAATACTGAAGTGGGTTGCCATGCCCTCTTCCAGGGGATCTTCCCCACTCAGGGACTGAACCCAGGTGTCCTGCACAACAGGCAGATTCTTTACCACCTGAGCCACCAGGGAAGCCCACAGTTTTATAATCAAAGGAAGGGGAGAAGAACTTCTTTGTCATTCTTGAGTAGATGTCATGCTTCCATCATTAGCTCCTCCTCCAAGTTGAGCAGGGGAGTTTTCTTGTCCCTACCTGGTCAAACCAGGTCCATACATTTTTGCTTTTCATGTGTGCTGAGAGAGTGTCCTAGGGATCATTTAACTTACTGAGCTCACTGGGCAGGCTGTGGGGCTCACGGCACTGGTGTCTTATTGTTTGGGGCCATGTCTTGTGCTTCTGTTGCTAAGCAAGCCTGCCTGGTTTTGTGGTTAAGCAAAACTGCTTTCCTTCCCTTTTAAAGAAAGTGTCTTCTCTTTCACTTATTTATTTTTGGCTGAACTGGGCTTCCGTTGCTGCCCGGGCTTTCTCTAGTTGTGGCGAGTGAGGGCTACTCTTCATTGTAGTACGTGGGCTTCTCATTGCTGTGGCTTCTCTAGCTGCAGAGTATGGGCTCCAGGCAAATGGGATTTACTAGTTGTGTCCAGTGGGTTCAGTAGTTGCAACTCCCTGCCTCTCAAGCACAGACAGGCTCAGTAGGTGAGGCACGTGTCTCCTGCATTGGCAGGCGGATTCTTTACCACTGAGCCACCAGTGAAGCCCCGAACCTGCTTTCTTGAGTAATCACTAACTTACAGGGGTCTCCCATATTTTTTCTACTTATAATCGTTTAGTGGAATTAACTATTTAAATTATCTGCTTTGTCCCTTTACTCTGTCCCTATTAATTCCACTGTCTAGAAAACCATAATTCTGCAGGAGAGTGATGGTTCTCCACAGCCAGGAGAGACTCTGTTCTCACTTTCTTCCAGACATATTAAGGTTTCAAAAACGCTTTTATTTTTTTTGGCCGTGCTGTGCAGAGTGTGGAATCCTAGTTCCCTGATCAGGGACTGAACCCGGGCCCATGGCATGAAAGTCCCAAGTCCTAACGACTGGACCGCCAGAGAAGTCCCACAAATGCTTTTCTTTATAAACATTAGTGAATACAACCAATGCTGGGAGACAGGATTCACTACTGTAACTGCATTAGAAACAACCGAGGCTGACCCTGGAAGTCTCACCTCTGAGGATGGTTTTCCTTCTAAAACATTCCTATGTCCAGCTGCAGTGCTGGAGCGTCCTGTACAGAGCAAACCACTGAGCACTTCTTCCACAGAAAGTACAGATTTTTTCCTGGGAGTCGCAGTGCAAAGCCATGGAGACAGCTCTCATAGCAGAGACTGAGGGTCTCTTTTTTCTCTCTCTCTTTTTGGGCCATGTGGGATCTTAGTTCCCTGGCCAGGGATCAAACCTGTGCCCTCTGGATTGGAAGTGCAGAGTCTTAGCCACTGGACCACCAAGGAGCCCTGAGGCTCTCTTGAACGCTTTTGCTGCCATCCCACCTCCCTGTGGATGACTTCTGTTGCACATGTAATGACAAAGGGTGTGTGTGTGTGTGTGTGTGTGTGTGTGTGTGTGTGTGTGTGTGTGTGTGTGTCTGCATGTTACTTAGACCCTTCTCTGTCCCAGGGGTGTACTATGTACTTATGCTGTTGTTTAGTCGCTCAGTCATGGCTGACTCTTTCAACCCTGTGGACTGTAGCCCACTAGGCTTCTCTGTCCATGGGATTTCCCAGACAAGAATGCTGGAGTGGGTGGCCATTTCTTTCTCCGGGGAGCTTCCTGACCCAGGGATTGAACCCATGTCTCTTGCATTGGCAGGCAGGTTCTTTACCACTGAACCACCCTTAATCTTGGACTTCAGCCTCCAGAGCTATGAGAAAATAAATTTCTTATAAGCTGCCCAGTCTGTGATAGCTACGGCAGCCTTGGGGACCGATACAGCTCACGCAGTTCTCACAGCCTCCCTATCCCACACCTCCTAGGCTATATGATGACTCCAAGCTCAGGAAGACTTGCTCAAATGACTGCCCATCACTCAAAGTCAGGTTGTGGACTCTCCCCTGCCCCTCCCTATTTGAGGACTCATGAAACTCAGCTCAAGGTGGGGGATAAAAAGTGATGATGAAGCATCTGGAGAGCAGGAATTCACCAGGATGTGGAGAAAGCGGAAAAAGTCTGAGCCTGCTGGGGTGCAGCTCCTCCTTCGCACCGTGACTGTGCTGGGGAATTGGTGTGGCTCATTGTGTAACAACTTGCAACTGACTTAATAGCTCTGTGACTCAGGTGCTTTAGGTATGAAATTGACGTAATATTCACAGTACCTACCTCACAGGGGTGTTGTAAGGAATAAGTCAGTTAACTCACGTCATGTCCTTGTAACACAGCACAGAACTTATTAAGCTCAATGAAAATGTTGGGTATTTATTAGCATTAATCTGGCCCATCAATTGGGTGCCAGCTGTCCACCTTCAGTCCCCCTCAGCTGTGTGCGTGCAGTAGATGTTGGTACTGGGAATGAGGCTGCTCACTTTTCTCCTGAAGGCTGGAATGTTCCCACAGGGAACAGAGGGTGAAGGGCATCTGGTTTGGCCCAGGCTGAGGTGGAAGGGATGAGAGGTTACAGGCACATTCACACCAACCCACCTCCCTCTGACTGAGGCAGAGGGAATAACCGTCAGCCCATACCCAGGTCAGTCACAAGACAATATATTAATAACAGGCACACAATGGGACACACACTCACCTCTCTTCTCCTTGGAGCTGTGGTTAAAGGTCCTCAGAGAAAGGGGAGGGGTAGGGAGAGGGTCCCAGCCCTAGCACCTGTCTCACCAGGTTGGTAGGCATCGTCTGAGTAAGATCCCTTCTGTGTCTTGGAGTGCTGAGGAGAAGCCTTTTTAAGGGGGCATCTGATGGGGATTTTTCAAGCCACACCAACCCCATTCCAGAGCCTCATCTCTCTATGACTGAAGGCTTTCTCAGGAACCATGCTGCAACGCTGGATCATGACACAGACATTCCACTAGGAAGTATTTACTTGGCTGTGCCAAGTCTTTGTTGCGGCATGCAGGATCTTTAGGTGCAGCATGCAAACGCTTAGTTGAGGCATGTGGGATCTAGCTCCCTGACTGGGGATGAAACTCAGGCTTCCTGCACTGGGAGTGTGAAGTCTTAGCCACTGGACCACCAGAGAATTCCCACAAGTACTCCATTTTTTTCCATCCTTAGTCTAAGAAGGTTTTATGTGGCTCCAAATGACGGGAGGCTACTGCTCCTGGGAGTGAGGCTGGCTGGCCTAAGGGCTCCAGCCCACACTTCTTCCTGTGAACCAGGAATAAGTGGTAATTTGCTTTGCTAATAAAAATCACCCAAATCTCAATGGTTTATGACAATAGAGTTTATTATTATTTTTGAAACTTTTATTTGTCTTTTGGCTGCACTGGGTCTTCACTGCTATGCGTGGGCTTTCTCTAGTTGTGGTGAGCGTGGGCTACTCTCCATGGTGGTGCACAGGTGTCTCATTGCAGTGGCTTCTCCCATTGCAGAGCACTAGCTCTAGGCCCTCGGGCTCACTAGTTGTGACCTATGGGCTTAGTTGCCCCAGGGCATGTGGAATCTTGTACCAGATGTCCCCAGAATTTATGTTTTACTTAAAATCTGCTCTGGGTCAGCAGTGATTCTGTTCCATGTATCTTCCTCAATTCAAGCCTGAAGAAGCCTTGCCTTCTTGGGACATGCCATTCCTGTGGCAAGACGGAACATAGAAATGGTGGAACTACACACGCTCTCCAAATTTTTGTCCAGAAGTGACACTCATCACTACGGCTCACATTTCACTGGCCAGGTTAAGTCCAATGGCAAAGCCTGGGGTCAATGGGTGGGAGGTCTCTGCTTCTGTTGGAACCAATAACATCATTTACCTTCCCAATGCATTTTAAAGTATCTCAGAGCACACACACACAAAAATTAATGGAGCTTTTAAATTCTTTGTATAAAGTGAGTATACCTATTTTAAAAGCCAAGAAAGACTACACAACAGCACATATAGCAATCTCACTTATGAATACTGATGGAAAAATCCTAAATAGACTATTCATGAATAGTATCAATAGAACACTAAAAGAATAATGCATCTTGATCAGATCGGCTCACTTCCTGAATTATGCAAGGTTAGGAAATTGTTAATTCAGCAGAGGAACAGATCTAATAAAAATCATGTGGGCAGTGAACCCAGGAGCCCCAGTAAAGACTCAGGACACCAATTTTCCAGGTGTTAAATTTAGAAACTTGGATCTTATGGTTCTTTCTTTTCTCAACTTGGTTAATATTCATGGACTTTGCTATTTGCAAGTTGCTGAGTTAAGCTTTATTCTTGTAAAACCAATTTTTGTAGTGAGGCAAAGATAAAAGATACTTTCCACAATAAAGACAAAAGAGTCTGCAAAATAAAGTAAAACTAAAAAAAAAATAAATAAAATGCAAGATACACAAATAGAAAAAAAAAAAGTCTGCATCAATCAAGATTTTTCTAAAAACTGGCTTCAGAAGATCCAACATGAATAGTACCTATTTTCTGTTTCCTAATCATACTCTTCCATTTTCTCCAAACTGTGAAAGAAGTGCTTTCTTTCCACGGCACTCCACACCACATGCTGGAATAAAAATGTTTCAGTTGTAGGATTGGCAAGACTCTCTTAAATGAATTCAAAAAAGAAGGGCAGGTTTCTCTGAAGGCAGCCTTCTCCTCTTTTGATGTAAAGGATATCGCATGTCTTTCGGCCTATCATAGTCGAGCTCTGCAGCCAGGCGACTGAGAGCCACAGATGCAAAGAAATCTTACTTAAATGTATAGGCATCCAGATAAGACGTTGGGATTACGCGTTTGCCAGAGGCTATCGTGGACTGTTTCCTTTGCTGTACACACATCCATAAACACCCAGCTGGGTTTGCCACACCCTCTTAACTGGCTGCCCGGGGCGCTGGGCACCCCTTCCCCTAACAGAGGCTGCACTTGCTCCAAGTCAGGCCCAAAGCCCTCGGGCTTGCGTTGGGGTCGTGGGAAGGCAGCTGGGCCGGGGGCCATTCTCTTGCCAGAGCAGTTCTCAGAGACCCACGTCCTCTTGTAGTCAGAGGCCTTCTCCAACCTTGTCCATCATTCAGCGTCCCTCTGGGGCTCCGCGGGCCTTGCTGGCCACCTCTCGAAGCCTATCTCCACCTGCAGGACATTGCGGTCGGTTTTTGCCACGCTGGGGTCGGCGGGACACTGCTGCCTGTAGGCAACTTGAGCATCTCGAACCCACAGGCTCAACTGCATGCTTCTCAGAAACAGCGGAACAATGAGACACCGCGATACTGTGTGTGACCACGTGAGTGCGTGCGCGCGTATGTATTACTCTGCGCATGAGTGAGCGTGAGTGTGTTTGCTTACGCGCCGCACTTTGAACTCACAGCTGTGGAGACCGTGCCTGAGAGAAGGTTAGTTATGCTGTTTCCGTCCGGCTGAAGAATCCCTTGGACTGCAAGGAGATCCAACCAGTCCATTCTAAAGGAGATTTCTTTGGAAGGACTGATGCTAAAGCTGAAACTCCAGTACTTTGGCCACCTCATGCGAAGAGTTGACTCATTGGAAAAGACCCTGATGCTGGGAGGGATTGAGGGCAGGAGGAGAAGGGGACGACAGAGGAGGAGATGGCTGGATGGCATCACCGACTCGATGGACGTGAGTTTGAGTGAACTCTGGGAGTTGGTGATGGATAGGGAGGCCTGACACTGTTTCCACTGTTTCCCATCTATTTCCCATGAAGTGATGGGACCAGATGCCATGATCTTGGCCTGGCGTCCTGCGATTCACGTGGTCGCAAAGAGTCGGACACGACTGAGCGACTGAACTGAACTGAAGTTGTTCTTAGTACCTAACGAATGAGAACGGCTGCTTCACACTTTGAATCTTAGTCAAGTAACTCTTGGTAAGGCACATTCACAGCATCCGTGTCTCAGACCCTATTTTGTTTTGGAAAACTGCAACTTTTGGTGCTGGAAACCTGAAATGGCCCTCCCGTGTCTGCTGTTAACCCATATGCCTTTGCACCTGTGTGTTTCCCATCTGCTTTTCTCTTTCCAGCTTTTCTTTCACCTTCCCTTTTTCCTCTCTATTCCTTCTCCTTCTTGGTCTCCCCCCCTGCTGTCTTCTCTTTCCGTTTCCCGCATCCACTTTTCCTTTCTCCTTCTCCCGCTCTTCATTTTCTTTCTCCCAGCCTCCATCCTTCACGTTTCTTTCTCCACACCATCTACCCCTCTGCCCTTCCTCTTAAATCTAAGTCTCTGGCAGGCTTCTCTGCCTACCCTACAGTTGCAACTCCCCAAACTTTCATCCCAGACTGCTCCTAACTTATAGGGGAACTGTCTTCCAGACCCTCTTGTAATGCCACCTCTGTGCTTGGGTCTATATCTGGACTGTCCTCCTTCCCTCTCTCCCTCCCTTCCCGCTGGATCCTAGTTTCCTGACCAGGGATGGAATCCATGGACCCTGCAGTGGGAAGTGAGGATTCTTAACCACAGGATCAGGAGCTAAGTCCCACCTCTCTTCTTTCCTATTAATTTGTTTGCTTATCTGCACCAGTGCATTCTTACTATATTTATATCAAACATTTTAATATGTGATTTATTGACAGTGAATGAGCTTGAATCTCCTTCCTAGTTCTTCGAGATTGTCTCAGTTCTCTTTGGGTTTTACAGTGTGAAGTTTTGAGTCAGTTTGAGAATTTCTTTAAAAGCCTACCGGGATTTTCCTGAGGAATTCGTGAATTCTTAGATTAATTTAGGGAAGAACTGGAATTTTTAAAATGAATCTTTCTCCTGTATTAATGTGATGTATGTGTCAGTTTTCTTTATATAAGTTTTATAGTTTTTCCCCCCTAATTGTTTATAGATGTAGCTAGTAAAACTGTGACTAAAAACGAATGAGAAACAAATTCAAAATGGAGTTTACCTGGGGCAGTGAGCAAGTTGAGGCAGTGGGGAGGGATGACTAGGGAGATTCACAGGTGTTACCAACCAGGGTTCTTAGCCTCTTTAATCAACGGACATTGAACAGGCCAGGCACATTCAGGCGAGGCTTTATTGGGACTCGTGTTGCTGTAGGAGTGAGTGAAAACAAGGAACAGGTTCCCTTGCTCTGCTCTCTGAAGGAGTGATGAGCCGGTTTCCTATATGGGAGTGAGCGTCGGGGTGAGGGCCGGGGTGGATGGAGGGATGGGTTAGTTGATCTGCCCATCCAGTTGGTGGTGCTGTTTGGGTTTTTGGTCTTTTTGTATCCTGTTTATAATTTGCCTCAACTCTGCAGCACGCAGTTATCTTTAGTTCCTTATGGCTTCTTTATATTTTATTGCTCTAGGAGGCCCTTGTCTAGGCACCTTGCCTAGGTGCAACCACGGCAGCAAAGGGTCCCAGGTTTGAGCTCATCTCACAGGTACAAATGTTTTTATTTCTGAAGCTTGGTGGTTATATGACTATTTTTTAAAATTTCATTTTAGTTGTTCTAGTTTGTTATATAAGCTTTATGTGTGTGATACATTTTGCAATTTAAACTTTGCCTGCCTTTTATTGTTTTTGATTTTTAGAAATGTTAAGCATTTGTTTGCTGTTGTGAATGGGCTCTTTATTGCTGTGGGACTCCTGGGCTGGTGTATAAGAATGCCAGTGGTTCCCATGTTGCTTTGTCCAGTAACTTTGCTGAATGTTTGTAAGTTCTAATAAACATTAAAATTAGTTTCTTTGACAATTGCAAATAATTTGAGGTGTTTTTTTTTTTTTTTCTTGGTCAGTCTCCCTAATGGTTGTCAGTTTTGTTAATCTTCTCAAGGAACCAACTTTTGATTCTTGATTTTGTCTGAAAATGATTTCTTTCTGCTTGTTTGGATTTAGTTTTCCCTTCTAGTTTCTTAAAGTGGAAGGTTAAATTATTTATTTGAAATTTTTATTTTTTGTTAGTATAGTCATTTACAACTCTAAGTTTCCCTGCAAACAGTGCTTGTGCTACACCTCATAAATTTTGTGTTTTTGTTTTCATTTATCTCAAAATATTTTAAAATTTCTCTTGTGATTTTTTTCTTTGACCAGTTGATTCTTCAGGAGACTATTGTTTAATTTCCACACATTTGTGAATTTCCCAAATTTTCTTCTGTTGTTGATTTTTATTTAGTTCCATTGTGCTCAACATACTGTGTACGATTTCAGTCTTTTAAAAATGTTGAATTGGCAGGGACGCCCCGCCCCCGCGGGCCCGGGTGCTCTAAATGCTGCGCGCGGAGACCCTTTGCCCACCTTGGAACAGTGCACGCCCGTCGCCCTGGGGAATGTGGGCGGGTGCTGTCTGAGTGCTGTGCACCGGCCTCGCTCTGCTGTGGGTACGGAAATTCACAGAAAAACACGAATGTGTTACAACAGAAAACGGTGTTGAAACACTGGGAATTAGCAATTTTGCACAAGAAGCTTTGGGAGATGTTTACCGTAGTCTGCCTGAAGTTGGGACGAAATTGAACAAACAGAAGTTTGGGGCTTGGAAAGTGTGAACTCTATTCTCTATCAGGAGAAGTAACTGAAATTAATAAAACTCTCTCAGAAAGTCCAGGACTTGTCAGCAAATCTTGTTATGAAGATGGTTAGCTGATGAAGATGACATTCAGTAACCCTTTAGAACTAGATGAACTAGTGAAGAAGCATATGAGAAATACATAAAATCGATTGAGGAGTGAAAATGGAAACCCTAAATAAACTAGCTTGAAACAACTTAAAAAAAAACACTTGAACTTCTAGATGTTCAAGCTGGATTTAGAAAAGGCAGAAGAACCAGAGATCAAATTGCCAACATCTGCTGGATCGTTGAAAACGCAAGAGAGTTCCAGTAAAACATCTACTTCTGCTTTGTTGACTATGCCAAAGCCTTTGTGTGGATCATAACAAACTGGAAAATTCTTAAAGAGATGGGAATACCAGACCACCTGACCTGCCTTCTGAGAAATCTGTATGCAGGTCAAGAAGCAACAATTAGAACTGGACATGGAACAACAGACTGGTTCCAAATAGGAAGAGTACGTCAAGGCTGCATATTGTCACCCTGCTTATTTAACTTCTATGCAGAGTACATCATGAGAAACACTGGGCTGGAAGAAGCACAAGCTGGAATCAAGATTGCCGGGAGAAATATCAATAACCTCAGATATGCAGATGACATCACCCTTATGGCAGAAAGTGAAGAAGAACTAAAGAGCCTCTTGATGAAAGTGAAAGAGGAGAATGAAAAAGTGGGCTTAAAACTCAACGGTCAGAAAACGAAGATCATGGCATCTGGTCTCATCACTTCATGGCAAATAGATGGGGAAACAGTGACAAACTTTATTTTTGGGGGCTCCAAAACACTGCAGATGGTAACTGTAGTGATGAAATTAAAAGATGCTTGCTCCTTGGAAGAAAAGCTATGACCAACCTAGACAGCATATTAAAAAGCAGAGACATTACTTTACCAACAAAGTTCCATCTAGTCAAAGCTATGTTTTTTCCAGTAGTCATGTATGGATGTGAGAGTTGGACTATAAAGAAAGGTGAGCACCGAAGAATTGATGCTTTTGAACTGTTGTACTGGAGAAGATTCTTGAGAGTCCCTTGGACAGCAAGGAGATGCAACCAGTCCATCCTAAAGGAAATCAGTCCTGAATATTCATTGGCAGGACTGATGTTGAAGCTGAATCTCCAGTGCCTTGGCCACCTGACGTGAAGAACTGACTCATCTGAAAAGACCCTGATGCTGGAAAAGATTGAAGGTGGGAGGAGAAGGGGATGACAGAGGATGAGATGGTTGGATGGTATGACTGACTCAATGGACATGAGTTTGAGTAAACTCCAGGAGTTGGTGATGGACAGGGAGGCCTGGCATGCTGCAGTCCATGGGGTGGCAAAGAATCAGACAGGACTGACTGACTAAACTGAATTGATGGTCTACCCTGGAGAATGATTCATGTACACTTGAGAAGAATCTGCATTCTCTTGTTGGGTGAATGATAAATTTCTGATAGGATTAGTTGTACAAGTCTTCTGCTTCCTTGGCTTTCTGCCTAATTGTTCTGTCCATTATTGAAAATGGAATACCGAAATCTCCAACTATTATTGTCGAATTGTTTGTTTCTCCATTTGATTTTGTTTTTTGCTTCATGTATTTAGGGCCTCTGTTGTTGGTGCTTATATGTTTGTTTACTTCTTGATTAAATGATCTCTCTTAATATGTCATTCTTTGTCTCTAGTAAAAAAAATTTTTTTTTTGTCTGTAGTAATAATTTTTATCTTAAAGTCTGATTTTAAAGTGTTAGCATAGCCACTCTGGCTTTCTTTTGTTTACTGTTTGCTTGGTATATCTCTTTCATATTTTTACTTTTAGTCTATTTGTGTTTTTGAATCTGGTTTGTGTCTTGTAGATAGCATGTAAGTGAAAGTGTTAGTCACTCAATTGTGTCTGACTCTTTTAGACCCCATGGACTGTGGCCCACCAGGCTCCTCTGTCCATGGAATCCTTCAGGCAAGAATACTGGAGTGGGTAGCCATTCCCTTCTCCAGGGGATCTTCCTGATCCAGGGATTGAACCTGGGTCTCCCACACTGCATGCAGATTCTTTACCATCTGAGCCACCATATATTTGAATCATAAAAATAATTTTTACCAATCTCTGCCTTTTAATTGGAGTGCTCTGTGCTGTCTTTCAGGAAACCAGGTTGGTTTCAGCCCTGCCATTCCTTAGCACATGGGTTCCCAGGTCACCTTGGAGATTTGCTTCCAGTCAGCTTGAAGAAGAAGGGAAAATAGAGCCTGCATAGGAGGTTTTGTGGGAGATTTGCTTCCAGTCAGCTTGAAGAAGAAGGGAAAATAGAGCCTGCATAGGAGGTTTTGTGGGAGATTTGCTTCCAGTCAGCTTGAAGAAGAAGGGAAAATAGAGCCTGCATAGAAGGTTTTGTGGGACAAGCTTGGACATGGTGGCCACGACTTATATTCCATTGGCTACAAGTCAGCCATAGAAATGCTTAACTGCAAAGGAGGTTGGGAAGTGTGCTTATCTCTATGCTACGGAAAAAATGACAAGGACTTTGTGAAATACTAGCAGAGTCCACCACAGTAATATAAGAGAAGGACAGTGTATTTGGAGAATAACATTACCATCAATGAGGTTGCATATTCCACTTGTTAAAAGATCTTGGTGATAACTTCTTTAGATCAGATAACTTTTGAAATAATGGTGGCTATTGGAACTATAGTCATATAGGATTCGTGGCTCTGGATTTTGCTTGGCTAGCAGGAGAAATTAATATTGCAGTTGTCAATTTATGGTAGACCTTAACTAGTAGAATGGATGTGTACTGTCACTGATAAAAAATATCAGGCCTGTGTGACCCAGAAACTGTTAATTGAAAATGTCCATAAAGAAGTATTGAGGTTGCACAAGACTAAGAGCTGGGTTCTGTTTACATACTTGTAGCCTTTTGGGAATTTGGGGATAAATATTTTACAGTTATTTTAGTAATACTAGAAATACCAATTGGCACATATACAGTAGAAATGCTTATAAAAAGTGTCAATTATAGGAACACATCAAGAGCTTTCTCACCTGAAACAAAACAAGTAATATGCCTAGAAAATGAAACCTGAAGGAAGAGAGATGAAGAGTCTTGGACATAGGCAAATTTAAGATAAACTGTCCTTAAGGTTTATCTTAAATTTGCTTATGCCCAAGAAACTATCCTTAAGCTGGGCTTCCCCAGTGGCTCAGCGGTAAAGAATCCACCTGCAGTGCGGAAGCCACAGGAGACACGGGTGTGATCCCTGGGTCAGGAAGATCCCCTGGAGGAGAGCATGCCAACCCACTCCAGTATTCTTGCCTGGAGAATCCCATGGACAGAGGAGCCTGGTGGGCTACAGTCCATAGGTCACAAAGAGTTGGACACGACTGAAGTGATTTAGTGTGCATGTATCCTCAAGGTGCAACAGAAAAGGGAAACTGTTGAAAAATATTACAGAATGTCTCTTTATTTGAGTTTTTCCAGAAGTAGACCCTTAGACCTGGGAGCAAGTGCCAGTGATTTATTTGGGAAGTGAAGTGGGGGGGATGTGTTAACGGGGAAGGGAAGGTGATAAAGAGTGCTTTATTAACCCAGTGACTACAGTACAAAGCAGAAAGTTAAGGCCACATGAAAACTCTGGGAAGTAACAAAACCCATGCCTCAGAATTATCTCATGGGAGACTGAGGGTTTTGGGCAATTTATACACCAACTCCTGAGTATCTTTGATTAGAGTTGTTTCCTGGTACATGTTAATTCCTTGGCATTTCCAGATTGCCATGCATCTATGGGGAGTATTGTTTCCTATAGTTCCAGAAAAGGACAGTAAGGCACTGATGAAGGTTCTGGCTGTTGGAAATCCACTGGTACACAGACACCAAGAAGTGTGAGCAGGGTGCTGATGGTTTCTGTTAGAGTCTCCACTGCACCACTCATGTCTACTGTTGCCTCAGTGAAGTTCAGTCCATCCTGCCACTGATTGTCAAGTGGCAGCAAGTCACACTTGTCTTTCAAAAAGATATACCATTGGACAGGTTAAGGTCTTCACTGCTGTAGTTGGCTGGCCTTGGTCAAATTTTACTTCTATATTATTCTAGACTTCTCTCATACGTGGCCAGTACTTCTCTTGATCTGTGTTGCTTAGTTGCTGGAATAAACTATATGCCTTCTTGTCTGAGCGATCTGAACCCCTGGTTACTTTTCCCTCATTGCACTGATGATGCTGAAGTCTTCTATCTACAGTTAGTTTTGGACATGGAAACATCAAAAGTTCTAGGTGTATTCTTCCTTGTTCCTGTTACATGGCATCAGTTCTGTATCCTGCCAGTATAGTAATCTATTTCTTTGCTTGCTGTTCTCTTGGCATGAAGAGCCCAAAAGTGATTGGGTGGCAACCAGAGCTTAAGATTAATGGAACTCTGGCTGTGTCCTCTGGTGGATGTGGTCCTTCTCCTGAAAACCAAGACCTCTAGAGCTTCAAGATCTGGAATTTCCAGGACAGAAACTCATATTCTCCAAGTGGGTCATGGTGAGAGGGGTCACTTCTCCATCCACCTCTCATTTGCCCAAACCTGGGTATTCTGCTTATTGAGAACTATACCATACAATGGCTTTTGGTTTAAGGCATCCCAAGGGATTGTACTCCAGCACCACAGAGTAGAATCTCCAAGCTGATGCCTTAGCTGTGCTTGCAAAAGGTCACACAGAGGCAGGGAGTGAAGCCTGGATTCTGTTCTCAACTGCTTTTAATATACTCAGCTCATTCAGATCTGAGGCATGCTCCCATTAGAGTCTGGGCTATTTTCAAGAATTGCTCTGTTCCCTATATAGATGGAGTCTTTCTTCTTGTCCTGCCCCAACCATTCACCATCAAGGGAGGTGGGAGGAGACATCACCCTTGTAGATCTTGTATATCAGAGAGATCTATAAGAAACAGTGTCCCAGGTTTACTATTCAGGTTAGAAGCGGTGCACACTCACTCGCTTGGTTATTTGTGCACTCCTTCCACACGTCTGTTTTGAGTAGCTTCTCTATGACAGGCCCCCTTGAAATAAACATCCCCTGATTTCCAAACCATGCTTTCTGTCCATGTGACAGCTTTTGCAGCAGGGGTTCTGGGGATGGGACAGTCTTCAGGGGTGGAGACACTTGGCCTTCACCAATTGTTCTGTTTAATAAACGGTGTCTGATGGCAGAAGATGACCTGTTGCTTTCCTTGTAGCTTCCCAAGGCTCACAGGTGTACTTAGAACCAAGTATAAGCCTCTTAAGTTGGTGCTGAAAGCTTTTGTGATAGGGATCCTGCTTCTCTGATATTTACCAGAACTTTTTAACTCATCTTGAGGGCCCTAAAAATAAAACATTGAACTACTGCCATAAACATGCTATGATACAGTTCCTTTTTTCATTGGTTATGTTGCAACTTCTGATTAATTTTTATTGATAGAACATACCAGTACTTTAATATTTAGGAACTGCTAACTCTTGTTGAATTATCCCTATATTAATATTTTGTCTATTTCATGAGGGAAGCATAAGGAAATTTCACCTGTCTTAATATATGGCTTATGAGTCCATAGTATGGAATGTAGGTTTATTTTACTATCGCAGTTTTTAAAACTTTTTTATTTTATTCATTTTATTTTCTGTGGGGTTGTGCCAAGTCTTTGTGTCCAGTCTTTGTCTAGTTATGGGGAGCAAGGAGTGTTTTTCATTTCAGTGCACAGGCTTCTCATTGCGGAGGCTTCTCTCATTGCAGAACACAGATTCTAGGTGCACAGGCTTTAGGAGTTGGAGCGCACAAGCTCAGTAGTTGGTGACTCTTGGGCTCCAGAGCACAGGATCAGCATTTTGGCACGTGGGCTTAGTTGCCCCACAGCCTGTAGAATCTTCCTAGACCAGGGATCAAACCCATGTCCCCTGCATTGGCAGGTGAATTCTTTTTTATGAAAATGAAAATAGAAAAAATTTTGCACAACTCTACAGGATCTTGGTTCTTTGGGAGACAGAATATGTAAAAGATTTTTATTTTTATTTTTTTAAATAAAAATTAATTTATTTTAATTGGAGGCTAATTACTTTACAATATTGTATTGGTTTTGCCATACATCAACGTGAATTTGCCACGGGTGTACATGTGTTCCCCATCCTGAACCTCCCTCCCTCCTCCCTCCCCCGACCATCCCTCTGGGTCATCCCAGTGCACCAGCCCCAAGCATCCTGTATCCTGCATTGAACCGGGGCTGGTGATTCATTTCATATATTATATTATACATGTGTGAGGGTTCCCTTTTTTATACATCCTTGCCAACACTTGTCTTTTTTTGCCTTTTTGTGAATAGCCATTCTGACAGACATGAGTTGATATCTAATTGTGGTTCTGATTTGCATTTCCCTAATAATTTGTGGTGTGCAGATATCCTCCCCTGTATGGTAGGTTATTTTTTCATGTCCTTGATGGTATTGTTTACTGTGAAGGAGATGTTTAGTTTATTTTTGCTTTTGTTTGCCTCCGGTCAGGTGACATAGCTAGAAAGATACCGCTAAGACTGATGTCAATGAGCATGCTGCCTGTATTTTCTCCTTGGAGTCTTCTGGTTTCAGGTCTTAGATTCAAGCTTTACATCAATTTTGAGTTGATTTCTGTATATGATGTGAGAGAATAGTTTCTTTTTTTTTTTTTTTTTTAATTTTAAAATCTTTAATTCTTACATGCATTCCCAAACATGAACCCCCCTCCCACCTCCCTCCCCATAACATCTTTCTGGGTCATCCCCATGCACCAGCCCCAAGCATGCTGCATCCTGCGTCAGACATAGACTGGCGATTCAATTCACATGATAGTATACATGTTAGAATGTCATTCTCCCAAATCATCCCACCCTCTCCCTCTCCCTCTGAGTCCAAAAGTCCGTTATACACATCTGTGTCTCTTTCCCTGTCTTGCATACAGGGTCGTCATTGCCATCTTCCTAAATTCCATATATATGTGTTAGTATACTGTATTGGTGTTTTTCTTTCTGGCTTACTTCACTCTGTATAATCGGCTCCAGTTTCATCCATCTCATCAGAACTGATTCAAATGAATTCTTTTTAACGGCTGAGTAATATTCCATTGTGTATATGTACCACAGCTTTCTTATCCATTCATCTGCTGATGGACATCTAGGTTGTTTCCATGTCCTGGCTATTATAAACAGTGCTGCGATGAACATTGGGGTACATGTGTCTCTTTCAATTCTGGTTTCCTCGGTGTGTATGCCCAGCAGTGGGATTGCTGGGTCATAAGGTAGTTCTATTTGCAATTTTTAAGGAATCTCCACACTGTTCTCCATAGTGGCTGTACTAGTTTGCATTCCCACCAACAGTGTAGGAGGGTTCCCTTTTCTCCACACCCTCTCCAGCATTTATTGCTTGCAGATTTTTGGATCGCAGCCATTCTGACTGGTGTGAAGTGGTACCTCATTGTGGTTTTGATTTGCATTTCTCTAACAATGAGTGATGTTGAGCATCTTTTCATGTGTTTGTTAGCCATCCGTATGTCTTCTTTGGAGAAATGTCTATTTAGTTCTTTGGCCCATTTTTTGATTGGGTCGTTTATTTTTCTGGAGTTGAGCTGCAGAAGTTGCTTGTATATTTTTGAGATTAGTTGTTTGTCAGTTGCTTCATTTGCTATTATTTTCTCCCATTCAGAAGGCTGTCTTTTCACCTTGCTTATATTTTCCTTTGTTGTGCAGAAGCTTTTAATTTTAATTAGATCCCATTTGTTTATTTTTGCTTTTATTTCCAGCATTCTGGGAGGTGGATCATAGAGGATCCTGCTGTGATTTATGTCTGAGAGTGTTTTGCCTATGTTCTCCTCTAGGAGTTTTATAGTTTCTGATCTTACATTTAGATCTTTAATCCATTTTGAGTTTATTTTTGTGTGTGGTGTTAGAAAGTGATCTAGTTTCATTCTTTTACAAGTGGTTGACCAGTTTTCCCAGCACCACTTGTTAAAGAGATTGTCTTTACTCCATTGTATATTCTTGCCTCCTTTGTCAAAGATAAGGTGTCCATATGTGTGTGGATTTATCTCTGGGCTTTCTATTTTGTTCCATTGATCTATATGTCTGTCTTTGTGCCAGTACCATACTGTCTTGATGACTGTGGCTTTGTAGTAGAGCCTGAAGTCAGGCAAGTTGATTCCTCCAGTTCCATTCTTCTTTCTCAAGATTGCTTTGGCTATTCGAGGTTTTTGTATTTCCATACAAATCTTGAAATGATTTGTTCTAGTTCTGTGAAAAATGTGGCTGGTAGCTTGATAGGGATTGCATTGAATTTGTAAATTGCTTTGGGTAGTATGCTCATTTTCACTATATTGATTCTTCCAATCCATGAACATGGTATATTTCTCCATCTATTAGTGTCCTCTTTGATTTCTTTCATCAGTGTTTTATAGTTTTCTATATATAGGTCTTTAGTTTCTCTAGGTAGATATATTCCTAAGTATTTTATTCTTTTCGTTGCAATGGTGAATGGAATTGTTTCCTTAATTTCTTTTCTACTTTCTCATTATTCGTGTATAGGAATGCAAGGGATTTCTGTGTGTTGATTTTATATCCTGCAACTTTACTATATTCATTGATGATCTCTAGTAATTTTCTGGTGGAGTCTTTAGGGTTTTCCATGTAGAGGATCATGTCATCTGCAAACAGTGAGAGTTTTACTTCTTCTTTTCCAATTTGGATTCCTTTTATTTCTTTTTCTGCTCTGATTGCTGTGGCCAAAACTTCCAGAACTATACCCCACTCACACCTATGGACAGATCAACTAAACAGAAAATTAACAAAGAAACGCAAACTTTAAATGATACATTAGATCAGTTAGACCTAATTGATATCTATAGGACATTTCACCCCAAAACAACGAATTTCACCTTTTTTTCAAGTGCTCATGGAACCTTCTCCAGGATAGATCACATCCTGGGCCATAAATCTAAACTTGATAAATTCAAAAAAATCGAAATCATTCCAAGCATCTTTTCTGACCATAATGCATTAAGATTAGATCTCAATTACAGGAGAAAAACTATTAAAAATTCCAACATATGGAGGTTGAACAACACACTTCTGAATAACCAACAAATCACAGAAGAAATCAAAAAAGAAATCAAAATATGCATAGAAACTAATGAAAATGAAAACACAACAACCCAAAACCTGTGGGACACTATAAAAGCAGTGCTAAGAGGAAAGTTCATAGCAATACAGGCATACCTCAAGAAACAAGAAAAAAGTCAAATAAATAACCTAACTCTACAACTAAAGCAACTAGAAAAGGAAGAGTTGGAGAACCCCAGAGTTAGTAGAAGGAAAGAAATCTTAAAAATTAGGGCAGAAATAAATGCAAAAGAAACAATAGTTTCTTTTTTTGTGTGCCCGACTTTCATAGCAGTTATTGAAGAGACTGTCCTTTCTCCATGGTGTGTTCTTTGTTCCTTTGTCATAAATCAGTTATCCATTTATGTGTGGATTTTTTCTGGGCTTTCAATTCTGTTCCATTGGTGATGTATGACTCTTTTTTTTGGTCCAGTTCTGTGCAGTTCCAAATTGGGAAAGGTGTATGTCAAGGCTGTATGTTGTCATCCTGCTTATCTAACTTATACGCAGAGTACATCATGAGAAATGCCTGATTGGATGAAGCACAAGCTGGAATCAAGATTGCCGGCAGAAATATCAATAACCTTAGATATGCAGATGACACCACCCTTATGGCAGAAAGCAAAGAAGAACTAAAGAGCCTCTTGATGAAAGTGAAAGAGGAGAATGAAAAAGTTGACTGAAAACTCAACATTCAGAAAACTAAGATCAGGGCAACTGGTCCCATCACTTCCTGGCGAATAGATGGGGAAACAGTGACAGACTTTATTTGGGGGGGCTCCAAATCACTGCAGATGGTGATTGCAGCCATGACATTAAAAGACGCTTGCTGCTTGGAAGAAAAAGCTATGACCAACCTAGACAGCATATTAAAAATCAGAGACATTACTTCGCCAACAAAGGTGTGTCTAGTCAAGGCTATGGTTTTTCCAGTGGTCATGTATGGATGTGAGAGTTGGATTGTGAAGAAAGCTGAGCACCGAAGAATTGATGCTTTTGAACTGTGGTGTTAGAGAAGACTCTTGAGAGTCCCTTGGACTGCGAGGAGATCCAACCAGTCCACCCGAAAGGAGATGAGTCCTGGGTGTTCATTGGAAGGACTGGTGTTGAAGCTGAAACCCCAGTACTTTGGCCACCTGATGCAAAGAGTCGGCTCATTGGAAAAGACCCTGATGCTGGGAGGGATTGGGGGGAAGAGAAGGGGATGACAGAGGAAGACATGGCTGGATGGCATCACCGACTCAATGGACATGAGTTTGCATAAACTCCGGGAGTTGGTGATGGAGAGGGAGGCCTGGCTGCAGTGATTCATGGGGTCACAAAGAGTCGGACATGGCTGAGCAACTGAACTAAATGAACGTAAAGAAAAGTAAATAGAGAGGTATTTCATGTTTAAAATTTAATCAGAACAAGGAAGAGAAAATTCTGGTGAAACCATGCTGATGTATCTGATCTTAGGATTTAATATGAAAAGTATTTAGTAGCCGTGTCACCTTTGTTGTAATGCAAGACAGTGGGAAATGTTAAACAGTATAAAAAGTAATATGTGTAATACAAAGCAATGAGGAAATTGCAAATCATATCAACACTGCTGTCAATTGCTTCATTTTCTAGAAGAAGTGGTGACTGCTTACCCATGTTTGTTGGGCATCTTCATGTAAGGTTGGCGGGAATGATATTTAACACAGGCTTCCAGGGACTTCCCTGTGGTCCCCTGGTTAGGACTCTGTGCTTCCACTGCAGGGGGTACAGGTTCGATTCCTTGTCAGGGAACTAAGATCCCACATTCGTCAGAGCAAGTAAGCCGGTGGCCACAACTACCGGAGCTCCCCCACCACAGTGAAAGTTTGTGTACTGCAGTGAAAGATCCCATGTGACACAATATTTTTTATTTTATTTTTATTTTTATTTTTTTTCCGTGTGACACAATATTTTTTTTAAAAACACGAGGCTTTATTAGAATTTTAGCAGTTTTTCTGTGTCTTCAGTGTGTTTGTGTGTGTGTGAGAGAGAGAGATAGCATCTCATTTTGTCATGTGTAGCCACCGTGTAACCACCACCACTGTCCATGCGCACACTGTTCCCTTGTGCTACCCCTTTATAGTCAGGTTCTCAGCCTGATCCAAAGCCTTGATGAGCACTGAGCTTCATCACTAGAATTTTGTGCTGTCAAGAGTTGAGTCCTACAGTAAGTAACCTGTTGAGATCGACATCTTTCATTCCTCAGAGTACCCTTGAGACTCATTCTGTTTAATTTTTCCCAAGTATCAAGTAATCAATACAAAATCTCCTTAACTCTAGGCAGGGTCAGACTTTCTGTTCTATTTATTTTATTCCCTTTTCTTGCCTTATTTTTATTGACTAAAACCTCCAGTAGTAGGTCAGGTAGCAGTGATAATGAATCTTGGCTCGTTTTGGATCTTAGACTGAAAACATTCTTCATTATTGAGTGTGATGTTGACTGTAGATTTATTATAGCCTTCTATCAGGTTGAGAAATTTCCCTTCTATATCTAGTTTGCTGATGATATTTGGCAGAAACCAACAAAATTCTGGAAAGCAGTTACCCTTCAATTAAAAACTGAATAAATTTAAAATTAAAAACAAGATTTTTTTTAAAAGATAAAGTTTTATTGGAAAGAACTATGAATTCCCGAGAAGCTGCAAATGTTGTCTAGTGAGGCCCCATGCACCCATTGCCTGTGCTGTGCTACGTCATTTCACTCAAGTCTGACTCTTTGCAACCCTCTGGACTGTAGCCCCCAGGTTCCTGTGTCCATGGAATTCTCCAGGCAAGGATACTGGAGTGGATTGCCATGCCTGCCTCCAGGAGATCTTCCTGGCCCAGGGATCGAACCCATGACTTTTACGTCTCCTGCATTGGCAGGTGGGTTTTTTACTGCTGCTGCCACCTATTGCCTAGTTTTTCCCAATTGTATACGTCTTACATAATTATAGTAGAGTGTCAAAACCAGGGATTATACATCAGTACAATGGATGCAGATAGTTCTGTGTCATTTTATGAGAAATGTAGGCATGTGTAACCAGCCCCACAATCAAGATCAAACATTACTGCAGTGTCAAGATGGACCGCATGCTGTTCCTGTGTAGCAGCATCTGGCGCTTCTCCCTGACCGCTGTCTACAAGCACCACCCGTGTCCTTTCTGTCTCTGGCTTTACACTTTTGAGGATGGTAGACAAACGCGCTTACACATTATGTGACCTTTTCAGGTCGGCTTTTCCACTCAGGACCATGCTCATGTGATCTCTTGATTTCTCCTTAACCTCACTGTGCTTCACTTCTGCCTCTTTTTCTTTTGGATCCGTGATCTGAACAACTCAGTGCCGATTCATTCCCGTTGTAAGCTGCACTCACTCCCTTGGTGATCTCAGCATTGTACAGTTTTAATTGCTGTCTATATGTTAGAATTTTAAATTTTATATCTCCGACCAGACCTCTCTTCCAAATTCATGCATTAACCCCTGTACAATAGGCATCTCAACCTCCAAGTGCCCAAAGCTGAATTCCTTTTTTCTTGCCAGTGGTCCCAGCCACAGTTTGCTGACCTCAGTGTATGACTTCAGTAGTTCAGTAAATAAGAGCAAAATCCTACTAGTCACTCTTGATTCTCACTTTTAGTGTTTTATTGAAGTAACATTGGTTCATAACATCATAACAGTCTCATGTGTGCAGCCTTATACTTCTGCCTCTGTATCGTCTGCATGACCAAAAACTGTGTTTCTGTCCGTCATCGTACAGTTGATGTGCTCACCCATGGTGCCTCCCCCTATAGCTACTATTCTGTTTCCTATGCATTTATTTTCATTAGGCTTATTTATTTTGTTGATGTTGTTTGCTTTTTATGTTCCACCTATGAGTGAAGTTATATGATATTTGTCTTTCTCAACCTGACTTATTTCCACTTAGTACGATGCCCTCAAGCCCTGTCCATGTTGTTGCAATTGGCAGGATTTCATCATTTTTATAGCAGAGTCTTGTTTCATGTATATATATGTCTATATCTCACCTCTTCTTTATCCAGTCATCCAGTGACGGGCACTTTTTGTTTCCATAGCTTGCTGTTGTCCATAATGCTTTGACAAACATAGGGGTGCGTTTATCTTATGAGTTAGTGTTTTTGTCTTCTTTGTGCACACACCCTAAAGGGGGGTAGCTGGATCATATGTTAGTTCTGTCCTCAACTTGTTCCATAGAGGCTATACCAATTTAGATTCCCAGCAAGAATGTGTGAGGGTTCCCTTTTCTATACATCCTTGCCAACACTTGTCATTTTTTACCTTCTTGTGAATAGCCATTCTGACAGGCATGAGTTGGTATCTAATTGTGGTTCTGATTTGCATTTCCCTAATAATTTGTGGTGTTAAGCAATCTTTTCATGTGCCCATTGGCCATCTGGATGTCTTCTTCCAGATAATGAGAAACTGTCTATTCAGCTTCTTTCTGCTTTCTAGCCAGGTGGTTTGTTTTCTTGCTGTGGACTTGTATGAGTTCTTTATATACTTTGGATATTAGCCTTTATCAGATGTATCACTTGCAGATACCCTCCCCTGTTTGATAGGTTATTTTTTCATGTCCTTGATGGTATTGTTTACCATGAAGGAGATGTTTAGTTTGATGATTATTTTTGCTTTTGTTTGCCTCCGATCAGGTGACATAGCTAGAAAGATACCGCTAAGACTGATGTCAGTGAGCATGCTGCCTCTGTTTACTCCTTGGAGTCTTCTGGTTTCAGGTCTTAGATTCAAGCTTTTCATCAATTTTGAGTTGATTTTTGTATATAATGTGAGAGAATAGTTTCCATTTTTTATGCCCGACTTTCATAGCAGTTATTGAAGAGACTGTCCTTTCTCCATGGTGTGTTCTTTGTTCCTTTGTCATTAATCAATTACCCATTTATGTGTGGATTTTTTCTAGACTCTCAATGCTGTTCCATTGGTGATATGTCACTCTTTTTTTTTTCTGTCCAGTTCTGTGCAGTTCCAAATTGGGAAAGGTGTATGTCAAGGCTGTATGTTGTCATCCTGCTTATCTAACTTATATGCAGAGTACATCATGACCTCTTTACTGAACTCCACAGTTCTACCAACTCCTCTCCCACAAACCTCACCCAAGTCCCATTCACTGCTCTCCAGGATTACTTAATGGCCTTGCGAATGGTCTTATTTTGTCCAGGTCCACGTACAGTCTATTTTCCACACAGCAGCAGAGGAGATCTTTTAAAACACAAATGAGAACAGATCCCTCCTCTGCCTCAAGCTCCCATGTTACTTACAGCAGGACTCCTGCAATAGCCTGTGATCTGCTTTTCCATCTCCTGAGTTCAACCCTCCTTCTGTCTCTTTACTCCAGTCACACAGTCACCCTTTGGTTCCTTGAAACGTCACATTGTCCTTTCACATTGTGGTCTCCATGCTGATCTCTCTAACTAGAAGTTCTTCCCCAAAATACACATGGCTCTTTTCCTGACCTCTAAGCCTTTGCTCAGTTCTCATCTCCTCAACAAGGGCCACCTTAACTAGCCTATTTGAGATTAAGCCCTTGGTGGACTGCTGTGTTCTATTACCCACATCTTTTTGAAGACAGTTCTTCCCTTCTAACACATTATATATTTCACTTGTGTATTATAATTTGAAAGGTACTGCATATATTTTCCAGCTGGAGTGTAAGCTACATACAGCAAGATTTTTATCTGTTTATTTCCACTTATGCAGATAGTACAAAGCCTGCTGCTGATTCATCTCTCAATAAGCAATTGTCAAATGAATAGATAGATGGTTGGATCCCTTTGATTGCTTTACTAACAACCCTCTGATGTGCGATTATGGTCATCAGATATTCTATGTGTAAGAAGACTGGGTGTAGCAGAGGTTACACTTTTAATAAGGCCTCACAGTGGCAGAGCTTAGACTCTCATCCGGGTGGTGTGTCTCTCAAAGTCTAGGGCGCATAGGGAAACTGCCAGCAAAGATTCTGGAACAGGTTCGATGTCTAAGAAATAGTCAGTTGCATACGGCATGGGATGGGTGCCAGTTTTATGACGAAGGGTAGCCAGGGAGCTCTCTGTTATAGCTGTATCATTGTCGTTTATCAGTAGACACAAGGAATTGCACTTAGGTTAAGCATATCAGCGTCTCTAGTACGTGAACCATGAACTTGCAGATGTTCAAGATGGTTTTAGAAAAGGCAGAAGAACCAGAGATCAAATTGCTAACATCCACTGGCTCATGGAAAAAAGAGAGTTCCAGAAAAACTTCTATTTCTGCTTTATTGACTATGCCAAAGCCTTTGACTGTGTGGATCACAATAAACTGTGGAAAATTCTGAAAGAGATGGGAATACCAGACCACCTGACCTGCCTCTTGAGAAACTTGTATGCAGGTCAGGAAGCAACAGTTAGAACTGGACATGGAACAACAGACTGGTTCCAAATAGGAAAGGGAGTATGTCAAGGCTGTATATTGTCACCCTGCTTATTTACCTTCTATGCAGAGTATATCATGAGAAACGTTGGGCTGGAAGAAGCACAGGCTGGAATCAAGGTTGCCGGGAGAAGCAGCAATCACCTCAGATATGCAGATGACACCACCCATATGGCAGAAAGTGAAGAGGAGCTAAAAAGCCTCTTGATGAAAGTGAAAGAGGAGAGTGAAAAAGTTGGCTTAAAGCTCAACATTCAGAAAATGAAGATCATGGCATCTGGTCCCATCACTTCATGGGAAATAGATGGGGAAGCAGAGGATACGGTGTCAGACTGTATTTTTGGGGGGCTCCAAAATCACTTTGGATGGAGACTGCAGCCATGAAATTAAAAGATGCTTTACTCCTTGGAAGGAAAGTTATGAGTAACCTAGATAGCATATAAAAAAACAGAGACATTACTTTGCCAACAAAGGTCCATCTAGTCAAGGCTATGGTTTTTCCAGTGGTCACATATGGATGTGAGAGTTGGACTATAAAAAAAGCTGAGCACCAAAGAATTGATGCTTTTGAACTGTGGTGTTGGGGAGGACTCTTGAGAGTCCCTTGGACTGCATGGAAATCCAACCAGTCCATTTTAAAGGAGATCAATCCTCGGTGTTCATTGGAAGGACTGGTGCTAAAGCTGAAACTCTAATACTTTGGCCACCTCATGTGAAGAGGTGACTTATTAGAAAAGGCCCTGATGCTAGGAGGGATTGGGGGCAGGACGAGAAGGGGACGACAGAGGATGAGATGGCTGGATGGCATCACCGACTCGATGGACATGAGTTTGAGTGAACTCCTGGAGTTGGTGAGGGACAGGGAGGCCTGGAGTGCTGCGATTCATGGATTCCCAAAGAGTCGGACACAACTGAGTGACTGAACTGAACTGAGTACAGTTTGAACCCACTTCTTGGGTCCTTGGAGAGACCCACCACCTGGATGAGAGACTAAGCTCTGCCACTGTTAAGCCTTCTTCAAAGTGTCACCTCTGCTAGACCCAGTCTCTTACACATAGAATATCTGATGACCATAATCCCAAAATAGAGGGTTGTTAGTAAAGCAATCAAAGGTGGACTGAACACACTTTTGATGTCATGAATTTGACAAGAATAGAGGGCAGGGCTCTGTAGCCTGAGTGAAAGGGTCAGGAGTGACTCAGCTCCTAACTGCATTTATAGGGCGCCTTCTCTAGACAGACACACACACAGTTTCAACAGGGAAGAAAGGCCCAGCTGGAGACGATGGACTCCTTGGTATGAAGGATGGGAGGAAGGAATCTGATTACCTCTGCTGCTGGTGCCGGGTCACCTTGAGACCAATCATTGCGTGAATGCTGGTAGAGAATGGGAAAGAGTGTGTGTGTGTGAGTGGGAATCACTGGATTTGCATTATTGTATGTCCTTTTGCACACTGTTTCTCTGGGTTTGGAAGTGTTTGTATATAGCATATGTATCTGTGCCTCTGAGTGCATGTCTGGACTCGGATTAATGTCTCCTTGTTGGAGGTATACTAATGTCTCTTAGCTGTGGGAGGAGATCACATTTTGTGTCCTGATTCCTGATTGGGCAACGATGTGGGGGAGAGGACACTGGCTCTTCATTCACTGACGCATCCGTCTCTTCCATAGCCGAACCCCTACCTGCAGTCTGTTTCCCTGACTGTGTGTTACATGGTGAAGATCAAGGCAAACCTTCTGTCTCCTTTTGGGTGAGTAGAGGCCAGTTCATGTCTGATGGAGGGTGAAGCACAAGGGGAGAGTGTTAGCATGTCTTGGGGACAATTATTAGAAAGAGCTTGATCTTCTTGAATCATCGGAATAAGCTGAGGTGTCTCATGCAAAAGTGTGAGATTACACTCCAGGCAGGATTTCCTTCCTCTGTGTGTATGTGTGTGTGTGTGTGGGGGGGGGTATGGAGGGAGGCAGGGGAGGAAAAGAGAGAGAGAGAGCAAAGTGTGAAAGGTATAAATATTTTGAGAAAGAGGGCAAGGCGAAGGGGAAGGAAGGAGGTGGGGAGAGAGAAAAAAGGGCTTTGGTTGTTCCTGAGGAAGTTGTTGTCTGCAGTAAATGCCTGCCTGCAGGAGCTGTCCTCTTGTCTTTGCAGGAAGAACCCAGAGCTTCAGGTGGATTTCGGCACGGGTACTGGGCAAGGCGGCGACATTCCATTCCGTTTCTGGTACTGCGATGGCATCGTGGTGATGAACACTTTAAAGGACGGGAGTTGGGGGAAGGAACAGAAACTGCATACTGAGGCTTTCGTGCCAGGCCAGCCATTTGAGCTGCAGTTCTTGGTGCTGGAGAATGAATACCAGGTGTGTGAGCCCTCCAGGTGTGGGGTGCTGTGGCTGTGTCGGGCCTGCTGTGGAGAAACAAGCAGAGAGTCCAACTCTGATGTGATCGCAAGAGACCAATTTTGTTTTGTTTTGTACTTTTAACACATGTGCTTTTTAAAATTGAAATGTCATTGATTTCCCTTACTGTGTGAATCTCAGGTGCACAGCAGAGTGATTGACCACCTTGTCCCCGTATAGCATAGGCCTCTATACTCAGGATCTTGTGTGCTGTACAATTAGAGATTCTGTGGTGAACTCCACACAGCTCTTCCTGTATCGGACAGTCAGCAGTGTGGAGGGAGACGTGCAGGCCCCCTGCCCTCAGGGCAAAGCAGGGCTGGCAGCTCTGGGTGCAAGGAAGTGGACATGGAGGATGATTCCTACAGCAGTGTCTTGGCAGGATGTCCAGGAGAATTTCTGCTTTGCTTTTACAGAGTAAAGAAATTTTAGAGAAGGCAATGAAAATAGGAAAGGGAAAGGGGAGGCCTAATTGTTCTGAGCTCACAAGAAATATATCTCCTTCCTTAGGTGTTTGTGAATAACAAGCCCATCTGCCAGTTTGCCCACCGCCTGCCCCTGCAGTCTGTGAAAATGCTGGATGTGAGGGGAGATATCGTGCTGACTTCAGTGGATACGTTATAAGGGGCAGAAGATCTTCCAGTGAATATATCCATCCCGTTACACTCTACTATAATGTGCAGGATCATGGCCACTCCCAGAAGATGCCAGGATGTCCCCCTGCCCTCACACTTATGCCAGTGATAATAAAAGATTCCTGATATGAACTAGGACTTGGCTCTTGCTTGTAGGGAAGACATTAAGGGCAGATTTGACACAAAGAGAAAAGTCGTCCCATGTGTGGAATGCGGAGTGTGGTTTGGGAAGGGCCCAGTTGGCCAAAATGTCAAGGGCTCTCCCTGAAGCAGAGACAGGGTGAGTGTCTCAGGATGTCGTGAAGAAGGTGGTCAGGTTTGGGGTTGTTTAAGGAAGGGATACGACTTTATATGTGAGCCTCTTTTGACTTGTTTTTTCATCCCTTAAATATTTATTGGTCCCTGTATTTGTGAGGGTTCCCCTGAGAGACTGGTGTGTGTGTGTGTGTGTACACATGTACACACAGAGGAATTTGGTTATGTAGACTGACGAGTCCCAAGATCTTCAATGATGTAGTTCTAGTCTGAGTCTGGAAGCCCGAGACCCAGGGAGAGCCAGCGTTTCAGTTCCGTTCTGAAGGCAGGAAGAATCCTCCCTTCTCTGGGCCGGTGAGATTTTTGTGCTGTTTAGGTCTTGAGATGATGGGGGAGCCCATCCACACGAGGGAGGGCAGTCTGTTTTACTCAGTCTGTGGATTCAGATGTGAATCTCATCCCAGGAACACTGTCACAGACACACTGAAAATCACGTATAACCCAACACCTGACCACACAACAGCCCAGTCAAGATGACACAGAAGATTAACCATTACAGCTCCTTTCTGTAACTTACCTTTATACGTGCCAGACAGTCCGTGTGAACCCTACGTGATGCTGAGAGGGCTAGAGAATGGTGCTGTTGGCAAAAGGAACTTGATACTGAAAAGCCAAGGATAAAGTCAGCCTGGTGGGTGTCTGGAACTCAGGAGCTGAACGTCAGGTGTTCGGGCAGATACAACATAAACCACGGTGCGTGGCTTTCCTGGTTTCTGTCCCCCTGGCTTAGGAACATCTGGCAGCTTTCAGGAGTTATGAAGTGTGATGTAGGAGGCTGCACCCAGATCCTTCCGGACCCCTCCAGCCTGGAGGTCTGCTAGAGACATAGGACCTAATGAATCCCTGAGTCTCTGAGTGCCTACCGTTTCCTAGACACTCCGTATATAAAAGGAGGCTGCGTGCCTTTGTCCTCTTCAGGCCCTCTGAGCCTTCTTCCCTATTTCTATACCTTGACAATGAACAGCCTGTAGAGGAAAGGAAGAAACCAATTCTTGTAGAGTGGCGTAAAAAAAGAATACAGTGCTTAAGACAAAATCTAACCAAGGAGGTGCCAGACTTCCACACCGAAAATGACAAAACACCACTGATAGAGATTACAGACGAGCAGCCTCAATAATGAAGAGACATTCCATGTTTATGGGTGGAAGACAATGTTGTTAATATCGTTAATTCTAAATATGTCATCCAGTGTGGTTTGAGAGATTCAGTGCATCCTCTGTGAGAATGCCAGTGGCTTCTGTGTACAGAATGGAAAACAGATTCTAAAATTGACATGGAACAGAAAGGGACACCAAACAGCCAACAGAGTCTGGACAAAGAATAGGTTTGGAGGATTCCCACATCTCGGTTTCAAAACTTAATACAAAGCTTTGCTACGAGCTCTAGGGAAGAAAGTACAGCCTACAGGAGCAGATGGATAATAGAAGCAGAGTGATGGAAATTCTAAGAGAGTCAGAAAGAACCCCTACAGAGTAAAAAATTTACATAAGTGAAGAATGCATTTGATGAGCCCATTATCTAGATTAGCTGTAGCTGGGAAAGAATCTCGGAGGTTGAGGATATGTTAATAGAAACTTCCAAAACTGAAAAAAAGAAAAAAGACTGGAAAGATATTGAATATCAAACAACTCTGAGACAGGTACAGAAAGCGTAGCATGTGCTTAATGGGAGACCTAGATGCAGAAAAGAGATAGGAACAGGAGAGATATTTGAAGTAATAATATCTGAGAATTTCCCACATTTATGCCAAACACCAGAACCACAGACAAAAAGAAGCCAGAGGGAAAAGCACATGCCCACATAGGAGCAAAAATAAGAATTATATCAAACGTCTCCTTAGAAACCATGCAAACACAAGGAGAGTGGAGTGAAAGTTGAGAGAAATTTGGTGCAACCATCATGGGGACCAGTATGGCGATGTCTCTAAAAATTGAGATTGTGATTGTCATATGATCCAGCAGTTTTACTTCTGGATACTCCTCAAAGGAAATGAAGACCCCACCCCAACTCAAAAAAATATACTGTGGTGGCCCCTTGGAAACAGGGGTTATGTTCCAAGACCCACAGGGGATGCCTGAAACCCTGGATAGAACCAAATCCTACATATGTGCACATAATTAACCCTTGAGCAAGGGAAAGCTGCTGGGGGACTTGGTTGCAGAGAATCAAGTCACCTGAAGCTGGAAGGAATAAATTCCCCCTCAGTCCAGAGTTTACAATAGATATCAGTCAATAACTTTATAGATTCTCCCAATTACTTCCTTGTCCCTCCCCCTTTGGACAAGCACTGACTGGATTCTCAACAGTGCTGTCCACCTTCTTGAAATGACATGCATTCCCCTTGATAATTTTGATGCGTATGCATCCTACACATAGGGCTTCCCTTTCCCTTTATTTCTTTCTCTCTTTAAATACATGCTTTTCACTGGAGTAAATTTTTAATCAATGTCTCTTTTTTCAAGATTTATTTATTTATTTATAGCTGCACTGGGTCTTTGCTGCTGCGTGTGGGCTTTTTCCTATTGTGGGGAGCAGGAACTGCTCTCTAGATTGGTGCGAGAGCTTCTTGTTGCATTGGTTTCTCTTGTTGAGGCTCCCGAGCCCTGGGGGACAGGCTCAATAGATTGGGGCACAGGCTTAGCTGTCCTGTGGCATGTGGGATCTTCCCAGACCAGGGTTCAAACCTGTGTCCCCTGCATTGGCAGGCAGATTCTTTCCCAGGGAAGTCCGGCAGTGAGTTGTTTTCTTTTTCATATTCTTACATCCTCAGTTCTTGAGTTTTAGATGTTAGAGAATAATGCAAGAGTGGTATTTCAGAAAGGGTCCTCCCTTTCTGAGACTTTGTCCCCGGCATGTGCCAGTGATTAAGCTAAAGGTTTCACATATACTAGCTCATCTGTTCCTGAGAACATCCTAGGAAGGAGGCCTTTCTGATAATCCTCCTTGTGCCAAGGAAACTGAGACCGGGGGAGTTTAATGAATCTTAAGGTCTCACTGTTAGGAAGGAACCAAATCAGTACTGAATGCAGGCAGCTGACTTCTGAATCTGTTAATCTGATGTGAGGGGCCAACTCAGTGCAAAAGACCCTCATGCTGGGAAAGACTGAAGGCAAAAGAAGAGGGCAGCAGAGGGTGAGACAGTTAGATAGCATCAGTGACTCAATGGACATGAATCTGAGCAATCTCCAGAAAATAGTGAAGAACGGGGGAGCCTAGCGTGCTGCAGTCATGGGGTCACAAAGAGTCAGACACAACTTAGCGACTGAACAACAGCAAGAGTCTGCCCTTTGGTGTCTAACCTGCTGCCCCCCTGGGAACTGCTGTAGGGCAGGAGCCCACACTTGGCCTTGCCCCTCATCCACTCTCATCTCCCTGGCAAGTGCCTTACACACAGGGTGTGTCCTTGGCTGTTGGCTCTTCAGTGACAATCCAAGGGAAACCTGCAGTCTCTTTCAGGTGGGTACGTTATATATAGCCCATGGGTGTGGATGTGGAGGAGGAGTGAGAATACTAGAGTGTGTGTGGGGACGGTCACGTCATGTGTGAGTGACGTTCAAGGGTGTAACCAGCTTCAGGGACACACACAGTGCAGGCGCAGGACTGCTGGCAGGTCTCGGGTCCGGGAGAAGGGTCAGGGCTTTGGTTGTTTATCAAGGGACGTAGGACATTCAGAAGATGCAGGCCCGGGCCAGTGACTGCTGCTCAGCTTGAATCTCGGGCCAAGAACCAGGGCATCCGCCTCCCTGGGCGTGGTGAGCTGAGGAAGCAGGTGCTCGGGGAGAGGGATGACAGCACCCCCAGGAAGGCCGGCCTTCCACGAGGGAGGAGCTGGCAGAGGAGGTGTGTGTGTGTGTCCAGTGTGGGTTCCCACACAAAGCTGCGATTGGTTGGTTGTTCTAAGGATGTTTATTGCATATCAAGCCCCTGCCTGGCTTTGTGCAAAATGCATGGGAGAAATTAAAGAGAGAAAATGACCAAGTCAGCACTTGAAATTTTTAATGAAAGACAGAGTTAGACAACCATAGAAAACTGACCTTAAAGAATCTTTTTCTTGTATCCAAACAATTACAAGCTTTTTTTTTTTTTTTCCAATTTTTGTGGTCAGAAACCTAGGTCTTTCTGTTTGGAATTGAGTTGTCAGCGTTTTAGACTGAGGAAGACAGAATTTATTGTTAGAACAAGCACAGTTGTACACATGGATGCAGTGACTAGACTCTGGTTTTGATGTTCCAGTTACTCATTGCAGAATAAGAAATCTCCTGAGAATACATTGGTTTAAAGCAATGATTTATTATCTCTCCCAGTTTTTTTTTAATTAAATTAAATTTTATTTTATTTTTTTCTCTCTCCCAGTTTTGCAGGTTTATTGTGCTCATATGGGTATCATGTGGCTTTAGTCAGATTATGGTGGAAATCCAGTTTAATTTAAATCTACTTTTAATTGGGTTATTGATATGGTTAAATATTGAGTCTGACATATTGCTACTTGCTTTCTATTTGTCTCAGCTATTGTTCCCACTTTCCCTTTTTCTCCACTTTCCCTTTGTCTCTGCAATCTTTTATTGTTTTTTTTTGGTATAAAGATTATTTTATTATTTTATTTTTAATATAAATTTATTTATTTTAATTGGAGGTTAATCACTTTACAATATTGTATTGGTTTTGCCATACATCAACATGCCATCTTTTAAATTATCGTTTGATTATCATTTTATCTTCCTTGTTGGCTGTTTTGCTAAAAATCTTTATTTTGTCATTTTAGTGGTTCTTCAGGATGTTTAGTGTACATGTTTAACGTACACAATCTGTCTCAAATGATATACCACCTTATAAGCAGTATAATAGCATATTGTCATTTCTCTCCGCTAACATATGCCGATTCCCATGTGTTTTATTTTTGTGTTTTCTTTTTAATTGGAGGACAATTGCTTCACAGTGTTGTGTTGGTTTCTGCTGTGCAACAACGTGAATCAGCCCCAAGTATACACAGAAGCCCCTCCCTCCCTCCTGAGCCTGTCCCCCTGCGCACCCCGTGCCTCTAGGTCATCACGGAGCTCCGAGCTGAGTTCCCTGGGTTATACAGCAACTTCCCAGTGCTATCTCAGCCTGTCACTTTATTTTTATATGTTATAAGCTCTGCAATGCATTGTTATAATTTCTCTTTCACAATTATATTTTCCGATGTAACACCCATTTCCGTTGTCCTTCATTCTTTTGTGTAACTCCAGATTTCCAACTGGTGTCCTTTTCCTTCTGCCTGAAGGATGTACTGTAACATTTCTCTAGAAGGGGTTTGTTACTGATGACCTTTTCTGAAAAAGTCAAGGTTTCCCCATTGCCTTTGAAAGATATCTTCCCTAGATTGAAAAAGTACACTTCAGATTCTGTTGGAGAATTCAGATGTAATCTGTGCATCAGATGATATCCAGGGAGTTTTCTGGAACATTGTAGTGGTAGCTGTGATTATGTTTTCAAAGTCTTCATCAGTTAGAGAGAAATTCTGGAGTATTTATATGAAAGATTTAGTATGACTGAGATTTATTTTAAAATCCCCCCCATAAGTGGGAGGAATAATGAAACAAGAATATTCATAGTTAAAGTGGAAGAGTAGGTACATAGGCATTATTTCTATGATTTTTTCTTGTGAGAATTAATCAAGGAAAAACCTCACTAAAATGAAGTTGGGCAGCCAGAAGAGGGAGCTCTTACGCACGTGCCACTGGCTGTCATCACAGATCCCAGCAGGAAGAGATGTACCTCAGCTCTCTGGCAAAAGTGACCTTACTTTAGGACCCCCAGCAGGAAGAAGAAAGATTTTCTCTCGGCCTGGAAACAGCTCAGCCAATGAAAATACACTGTACTTTAAACTGTCAGTTTCCTCCAATGGACTTCTTGTTTATACCAGCTCCTCGAAACTTTCCTTTTTCCTCAGGAAGAGTTTCCTTTCCTTTTTCTTTAAAATATATATGTACATATGTATTTATTTATTTATTTATTTATTTGTATTTTGTCATGCCATATGGCATGTGGAACCTTAGTTTCCTGATCAAGGATCGAACCCATTCCGCCTGCAATGGAAGCTCAGAGTGTTAACCACTGGATCTCTAGGGAAGTCCCTCTTTGTTTGTTTGTTTGTTTGTTTTTTTAATTACTTACTTGGTCGTGCCAGGTCAGTTAGCACAGCATTGCGGTCCAAGGGGACAAGAAGTTTTGAATAGAGAGATTAATCAGAAACTTGGTAGGGAGACTTGGTTTTAGAGGAATTTGGTTTCAATCCCTGCTCCTGTTTGAACTTCCCCTGAATCTTTGAGGAAACAAGACATCACTTGCTTTAGCTAATTCTTGCTGAAACAGGTCATCATCCTGCCTCAGTCTGAGGAATTGACCCTGCTTTGGGATCTTCTGTGTTCCAAGTACTGGATCGCAGTCTTTCATGGTTTAAGGTATTTAGTCCCTTGGTCCACAGACCCAATTATGAGTAAGTGGAAGAGGGACGACTGGAAATTTAATAAGTTTCGGGAAGCAGATCTCATTCCCTGAGGAAAGAAGGAGAAGAATCCTGAAGAACAGGCTGGCCTGGGCACTTCTGGAGAGACTTGTTTTAAGCCTGATAGGCAGCTGTCTAATTTTATCTAAGTAGGTCTAACTTTGTAATCTGGCCATTAAGATATAAAACACGTACGACTACTGCCCATACATGTCCTTTTTCTGCTAAAATCTAATCTAAAGCAATTGTCTAGCACTATTCATGATACAAAACCTAGTGGTTTATTCTGAGAGGCTGTAGCTTAAGCTCTACCATTTGTTACTACTGTTTTTGTTTATTTTATGTATTTTTGGCTGTGCTGGGCCTTCACTGTGGCTCTTGGGCTTTCTCTAGTTGCAGTGAGCGAGGGCTGCTCTCTCGTTGCAGAGCTTGGCTGCAGAGTGCAGGCTCAGTAGTGTGGCACCCGGGCTTAGTTGCCCCAAGGTATGTGGAATCTTCCAGGACCAGGAATCGAACCTGAATCCCTTACATTGGCAGGCGGATTCCCACTAAGCCACCAGGGATGTCTGTTACTACTCTTCTGAAGTAAGAGAAAGATTTTATTGTTACCTTCAGACTCTAATGCTGTAGTTGGGCAGCTGCTGGTAGATATTGTTTTGAGAATTGATGGCGGTATCCTTGATCCTGATACACTTCAGAAAAATTCAAGTTCACAGTAATAACAGGCATTTGTCTGAAACCATGTCCACAAGGGCTATCCAGCTTTGTTTTGATTTCTAAATGTATTTTTTCCTTAATGGCTAAAGCAGATGTACAGTGTAGAAGCCAGAATGACTTTTGCATGCCTCAATATGGGAACATTTCTTCTGACATTTCCTGCTTTGATTACAGATATTTTGCTATGTCCAATATTTGCCCCTTGGTGCCAGGGTGGTTGGTCCATCATGTGCTGTGGTGCTAAGCCTCCTTTTTGTTTCTATATTTTTTTGCCTAGCTATCCACATTGGGAGAAAACTGATCAGACATAGTGAACAAACTCAGAGGCCTTTAATGAGAGAGAAAGAGTTGTATTGGATGGATTATAATTACCCATATGCATATTTTAACTATTGAGTGACCCCAAAATTCAAATAATAACGGCATGGGTAGAAATGATACCTGTGGGTGAAGTCAGAGCCAATTCTGCGTCTGGAGCAAAAGGGCATGTAAACTGATCTTAGCCCGGTTAGATCTGGGAGAATACCTGAGGATGGCGGTAGCAGCAGAGGGTGCTCTGTGATGAAAGGGGCAGGGGCGATGACGGGAGGTGGGTGCCGGGCACCTCGGGCGGGGCCGGGGGACAGCAGTGTTCCTCTAGGAGAGCCTGTGGAGGCCGTGGAAGGGGTGGTCCCGGGCACACTTACCTGTCCTCATTCTACAGCACAGGCCGTGCAGGACAGATGGCTGGCCATCCTCACAGGGCATTTTGGAGGATTCCACCTCACAGTTTCAGCTCCCATCTTGACGGCTATTTATCTTCACAGCTTGGCCACAGGGCACTCCAAAATGAAAGGCGGTGTCTGAGTTCTCATCAGGCCCAGTGTGGGAATCCACCTGTACTTGTGGATTCCTGCTGATGGGCAGAGCACATAGCATGTTGAACAGGTCTCTTCCTTGTGTGGGAACCCACACTGGATACACACACACACCTCCTCTCCCAGCTCCTCCCTCGTGGAAGGTGGGCCTGCCTGAGGGTGCTGTCACCCTCTTCCCAGGGACCTGCTTCCTCAGCTCACCCCACCCAGGGAGGCGGGATGCCCTGGTCCTTGGCCCGAGGTTCAAGCTGAGCAGCAGTCAGTGGCCTGGGCCTGCATCCGCTGGACGTCCTACATCCCTTGGTAAAGAGCCAAAGCCCTGAGCCTTCTCCCAGCCCCGAGACCTGCCAGCAGTCCTGCGCCTGCACTGTGTGCCCCTGACGCTGGTTACATGCTTGAACGTCACTCACGTGTGAAGTGGGCGTCCCCACACACACTCGAGTATTCTCACTCCTCCTCCACCTCCACCCCCATGGGCTGTATATAAAGTACCCACCTGAAAGAGACTGCAGGTTTCCCTTTGATTGTCAATGAAGATCTGAGAGTCAAGGACACATCCCGTGTGTACGGGACCTGCCAGGGGAGATGAGAGTGGATGAGGGGCAAGGCCAGGTGTGGGCTCCCGCCCTACAGTGGTTCCCAGGGCTGCAGCAGGTTAGACATCAAAGGGCAAACTCTCATCCCCCTTCTCCCTACTTCACCAGAGTTAGGTCCCTGTTCCTTTGAAGAGTTGTGAGGGTCATAGTTAAGAGCCAAGGGTTCAAGGACTTGAACTTCAGTCTCTTCCCTCCCCATGCAGAGGGCACAGGTTTGATCCCTGGTCAGGGCACTAAGATCCTGCATGCCATGTGGTGTGGCTGAACGAGAGACGGGGAGAAAGAGAGATGGACAGGAGCATGAATTCAAGAGCCAGCTTCCTGGATTCAAGTCCTAATTCTGTCCCTGACTAGCAGTGAGATCTTAGATCCATTAGTTGAATTTTCCCTGCCTCAGTTTCCTCAGTACAAGGAGGATTATCAGGAATTCGTACTTTCCAGGGTGTTCCAGGAATAGATGAGCTAGTATACGTAAAGTCTTTAGGCTAATCCCTGGCACGTGCAGGGGTGACCTGTCAGAAGAGGGAAGACCCTTTCTGGAACAGCACCCTTTGATTACCATCTGATATCTGAAACTCTGAAGACAAGACTTGAGGATATAAAAATAGAAGAAAATTCACTCCAGTGAAGAGCGTTGTTTAAAATGAAAGGGAAATAATGGAAGGGGAGGCCCCTTGTGTGGGATGCGTGTGCATCAGAATCATCAAGGGGAACGCACGTCCTTGCAAGAACTTGTACAGCGTTGTTGAGAACCCAGTCAGTCGGTGCTTGTCCACAGGATGTGTGGCAGGAGAGTAACTGGGAGAATCTACAAGTTACTGACTGATTTCTACTGTAAACCCTGAACTGGGGCTGAGTTATTTCCTTCCAGCTTCAGGTGGTTCGATTCTCTGAGACCATGTCCCCCCGCAGCCCTTCCCCAGGACCCAGGGTCTGCTCACCTCCTCCTGTGAGGCAGAGGGAAGGGCTGGCTTGGGGAGGAGACCCGAGGTGGAGTGAGCGGCCCTGCATGTGGACCCAGACTGGAACACAGTGCCCTCCAGCCTGAGGTCGCCTTCTCACACTTGAGAAGAGGCATCTAAGGAGCCCCTCGCTCTGCTCTCGTTAATGCTCAGAGATGAGTTCCGGGTAACTCACAGTCGGCAGGGCCACCAGTTCAGGATCCCCTCTGACACACATGGAAAGACCCACGGGCACTTAAACAGTCACTGCTGTGTCGGGCAAACCCACACGTGCGCACAAAGCCACACACGTACTCACAGATCGACACCCAGTCACAGATTTCTTACACACACACGCACACACATAGTCACACAGACATGCAGCTCCCCGTGCCACACAGGCCTCCCCCATTCTCACCGTACATGCACAGCTGTGCTCCCCTCTTACACACAGACTCATGAAGCCAGATCTATAATCTCAGCCCCTTGCACTCATGCACTCACTCCCTCATCCCAGTCAGTGCTCCACCACCCCCTCCCCCGCTCGCACAAAGTGACAGTGTCTCGGTAGAGTTCACTCGCAGTCACATACCATCAAACGCTATTGCATTGGTCCCGGCTCCACACGATTCCCACAAGGATTCCACATAATAGATCCTCAGGGAATCTCTCTTCCACACACTCACAACTCTCAGGACAACATTCCAGTAGAAATGCACATTTTCATCTGACACAATTTCCTACCTCTTCCTCCTCCCTTTATCTGACCCAGGATCACTGAAAGCTGTGTCTTTTCAGCTCACCCGTTGCTCTGACATTGTTATGTCTTCCTGAGGGCAGCTCTTCCAAACTGTCTAGTTTTGTGTGTGAATGTCTTGGAGTTGCAGAATACAGGTGAATCCTGGCAGCCCTGCCCTCTGGCTTTGTTCCTGTTTATAAGCCTCAGAGTTATCCAGCAGGGTGAAGGGGGATGTCAGAAGCAGATGCAGTCCCAAGGATGTCCTTGAGCAGGGCATGTCTGTGGCACGGCAGGGATTGCGGTGAGGGTAATGCCAGGGAGGAGGGAGTAGCCGGGGAAACACAGGAATAAAGGTGATGGAGCGAGGGGTGGCTGGGTCTAAAGTCCAGCCTTCGTGCCGCTTACCAGGTCTTTACCCCACAGACAGAATCTACTCAAAAGGTGCACATTGTTATAATTTTCACAATGGCAAAGAATGAATGATCCTGGCTCAAAAGACATGAACTTCCTGAAAATTCCAAGCAAGACAGCATTTGGGATGAGAGTTGTAGGATGCATGACTTCTTTCTGATTGGTTGGTGGTGAAGTAATGGTGGTGTTTCAGAAATCTTTTTTTTTTTTTCAATGTATTTTTGGCTGTGCTGGGTCTTCCTTGCTACCTGAGATTTTGCTCTACGTTTCGCAGAGCAGGGGCTACTTTCTAGTCTCAGCACACTGGCTTCTCATTGTGGTGGCTTCTCTCGTTGCAGAGCACATGCTCTAGGGTGCACGGGCCTCAGGAGTTGTGGCTCCAAGGCTCTAGAGCGTGGGCTGAGTAGTTGTGGCACACCAGCTTAGTTGCTCCATGGCAGGTGGGATCTTCCTGGAGTAGGGATCAAGCCCACATCTCCTGCATGGGCAGGTGGATTCTTTACTACTGAGCCACTGGGGAAGCCCTGTTTCAGAAATTTAATCATCAACTTTCTGGTTCCAACCACTTGCTTGTGGTCTCTGTGTAGTCATCCTCTCCTTTACTTGAGTCAAGGTGTTAATTTCTATAGAACAACTCAGAGACACACGTCACATTGTTTTATGTATCGCGAGGAGGAACCAGGATTCTGTTTACCGCTGGACCATTGTTTAAGCCATTATTACTTTTCTTGCTCCTCCTATTTTTTCCTGCATTCCCTCACTTCCCGAATTAGTAACTGAGTCTGCTCTTTGGAACTCAGGGAAGGCCTAGGAAAGAAACTAAAGGCCTTTTCAACAAACAAGAAACAGGGGTTACAGAGGCTGTGTATGTATCTTGGAGGGGTCCGCAGTGGCCTGCTTGGTTTCAACACTGCCCCCTTTTCTTTGACACTCCTCAATCCCGAAGTGGGACAAAAGAAGCAATAAAGTTTTGAATAGAGAGGTCTGTTATGAACTTGGCAGGGAACTTGGTTTTAGGAGGGCTTGGTTTCCCTGAGAATAAGTCCTCACATCTGCAGATTCTATGAAAGTCCTGGCTGATCCTCAGCTGACCCCAAATCTTTCCCAGGTGGCACAGTGGTAAAGAGACCACCAGCCAGTGCAGGAGACCCGGGTTCGATCCCTGGGTTGGAAAGATCCCCTGGAGAAGGAAAAGGCAACCCATTCCAGTATACTTGCCTGGAGAACTCCACGGACAGAGGAGCCTGGGTTTGACATGAAATTGTAGGACTCTGGCTCAGAAAAGTTGAAGTAGATATCCTTGTTCCTACCGCATCCACTAAGCAAGTTTGACTAAGAATCCTAGAGATTACATGTAAGAGAAATAAAGAAGGCTCTGGAAGGTGGAGAGAAAAAGACGGTGCAGCTGGGGACCCTGAGCCCCAAAGCCTCATGATGTTCCCCGATGACTCCTCAGTTTTCTGCTTGTCTCTTCTGTCCCAGACTGGATACTATAGTATCGGAAAGTCTGTAAACTAAACCATTAACCATTAAATGCCCAAGTGGATGAAGAGAGAGGATTATACTCCTGAATCATGCTTCCTGTTTAATTTGGGGGCCTAGTGTCCCCTGCTGGATGCTGATCGCCCCTCCAGGTCACCTCCCAGTACACACACAGGCACGCGCACAGGAATCTGCATGGATGTCAGGATGATTTACGTACACGCAACAGTTTGTTGTTCAATTGCTCAGTCGTGTCCGACTCTTTGCGACCCCGTGGACTGCAACACACCAGGCTTCCCTGTCCATACCATCTCCCAGAGCTTGCTCAAACTCACATCCATTGGGTTGGTGATGTCATCCAACCATCTCATGCTCTGTCATCCCCTTCTCCTCCTGCCTTCAGTCTTTCTCAGCATCAGGGTCTTTTCCAGCGAGTCGGCTCTTTGCATTACGTGACCAAAGTATTGGAGCTTCAGCATCAGGCCTTCCAATGAATATTCAGGATTGATTTCCTTTAGGAATTGACTGGTTTGATCTCCTTGCTGTCCATGGGGCTGTGAAAAATCTTCTCCAGCACCACAGTTCGAACGCACCAATTCTTCGGCACTAGGCCTTCTTTACGGTCCAACTCTCACATCCATACATGACTACATGTAACAGTAAATATACGATAAAGTTTGCCAGCCATACAGTAAATAGTAAAGGGATTTCCCAAGGAGACAGCTCAGTTGGTGGGGAGTGAAGTCAGAGCACAGTGGGGCAGGAGGCTTTTGCTTTATTGGTGAGGAGGTGGGTCCAGGCTCTGCGTTTATGAAGGGCCAGAAGTGCCTCTATTTGAAATTCCCCTGGTGTACACTTGGGCTTTGTTAATATGGTCCCAGAGGTAGTAGGGATTAAGCAGGGAAAGGACAGGGAGCCTGCCCAGGACCCGACATTAGAGACGTTTGTAAATGTAGGGACTTCCTTGGTGGTCCAGTGGTCAAGACTGTGCTTCCACAGCAGGGGGCACAGGTTCGATCCCTGGTTGGGGAACTAAGATCCCACATACCTTTTAGTGCAGCAGCGAAGAAACAACAAAAAAAGATGTTTATAAATGTAGACAGCGTAAACATTATTGCACTTTGCCCACATGCTGGCACACTCAGGCCTTCCCGCAGCTTAGAAGCACTCCAGCGTCCATCTTTGTCGCTGTCAGAGCAGCTCAGGCCAGACCTGAGTTATCCCTGCCCGTCTTTCGATCACACCTGGAATGTGCTCTGTCCACAAGTCCTATTGGCTCTGCTTTCAAATTCGTCAAGGATGGAGCACCGCTCATCATCTGACAGCTCAGTGAAGCCAGAAATTGTATCTGATACCTTACTGTTGCATTCCCATGTCCCTGAAATTGCCTTGCTCCTAGTAGATGCCTCATAGTTATTTTATAATCCTTCGTTTAAATGAATGCCTTCTCTCACCTCTGAAATAAAAGCCTCGTGTTTCTCAGAAATTCTCAGTAATTTCTACGGGTTAAGAAATTTCGAATGTTTCTTCAGAATCTCTTTAAGATTACCTACCCTAAAGAAAAGTAAATTGAGAGGTATTTCATGTTTATAATTTAATCAGAATAAGGAAGAGAAAATTCTGGTGAAACCACGCTGAGACATCTGATCTTAGGATTTAATGAGAAACGTATTTAGTAGCCGTGTCAACTTTGTTGTAATGCAAGACAGTGGGAAATGTTAAACCATATAAAAAGTAATGTGTGTAATACACAGCGATGAGGAAATTGCAAAGCGTATCAACACTGCTGTCAATTGCTTCTTCTAGAAGAAGAGGTGACTGCTTTCCTATGTTTCTTGTGCATCTTCATGTAAGGTTGGCGGGAATGGTATTTAACACAGGCTTCCAGGGACTTCCCTGTGGGCCCCTGGTTGGGACTCTGCGCTTCCACTGCAGGGGGTACAGGTTCGATTCCTTGTCAGGGAACTAAGATCCCACATACCACAGAGCAACTAAGCCAGTGGCCACAACTACCGGAGCTCCCCCACCACAGTGCAAGAGTCTGTGCACTGCAAGGAAAGATCCCGTGTGACACAATAATTTTTAAAAAACACAAGGCTTCGTTTATTAGAATTTAAGCAGTTTATGCATGTCTTCAGTGTGTGTGTGAGAGACAGCATCTCGTTCTGTCACGTGTGTAGCCACCGTGTAACCACCACCACTGTTCATGCGCACACTCTTCCCTTGTGCTAACCCTTTATAGTCAGGTTCTCAGCCTGATCCGAAGCCTTGATGAGCACTGAGCTCCATCACTAGAATTTTGTGCTGTCAAGAGTTGAGTCCTACAGTAAGTAACCTGTTGAGATCGACATCTTTCCTTCCTCACAGTACCCTTGAGATTCATTCTGTTTTGTTTTGTTTTCCAAGTATCAAGTAATCAATACAAAGTTTCCTTAACTCTAGGCAGAGTCAGACTTTCTGTTCTATTTATTTTATTTCCTTTTCTTGCCTTATTTTACTGACTAAAACCTCCAGTAGTAGGTCAGGTAGTAGTGATAATGAATCTTGGCTTGTTTTGGATCTTAGACTGAAAACATTCAGTTTTTCATTATTGAGTGTGATGTTGACTGTAGATTTATTATAGCGTTCTATCAGGTTGAGAAATTTCCCTTCCATATCTAGTTTGCTGATGATATTTGGCAGAAAGCAACACAATTCTGGAGGGCAGTTATCCTTCAGTTAAAAAATAAATGTAAAATTTAAAAAAAAGAAAAAACATGTTTTTAAAAGAAAAAGTTTTATGGGAAAGAATTATGATTCTCGAGAAGCTGCAAATGTTGTGTAGCGAGGTCCCATGTACCCATTGCCTGTGCTGTGTGCTAAGTCACTTCAGTCAAGTCTGACTCTTTGCAACCCTAAGGATTGTGACCCCCAGGTTCCTCTGTCCATGGAATTCTCCAGGCAAGGATACTGGAGTGGATTGCCATGCCCGCCTCCAGGAGATCTTCCTGACCCAGGGATTGAACCCATGACTTTTATGTCTCCTATGTTGGCAGGCAGGTTCTTTACTGCCACTGCCACCTATTGCCTAGTTTCTCCCAATTGCATACATCTTACATAATTATAGTCCAGTGTCAAAACCAGGGATTAAACATTGGTACAATGGATGCATATAGTTCTGTGTCATTTTATGAGAAATGTAGGCATGTGTAACCAGCCCCACAATCAAGATCAAACATTACTGCAGCGTCAAGATGGACCGCATGCTGTTCCTGTGTAGCAGCGTCTGGCGCTTCTCCCTGACCGCCATCTACAAGCACCACCCGTGTCCTTTCTGTCTCTGGCTTTACACTTTTGAGGATGGTAGACAAATGCGCTTAGACATTATGTGACCTTTTCAGGTCGGCTTTTCCACTCAGGACCATGCTCATGTGATCTCTTGATTTCTCCTTAACCTCACAGTCCTTCACTTCTGCCTCTTTTTCTTTTGGGTCCTTGATCTGAACAACTCAGTGCCGATTCATTCCCGTTGTAAGCTGCACTCACTCCCTTGGTGATCTCAGTGTTTCAGTCTTAACTGCTATCTATATGTTAGAATTTCAAATTTTATATCTCCGACCAGACCTCTCTTCCAAATTCATGCATTAACCCCTGTACAATAGGCATCTCAACCTCCAGGTGCCCAAAGCTGAATTCCTTATCTTTTTTCTTCCCAGTGGTCCCAGCCACAGTTTGCTGACCTCAGTGTATGACTTCAGTAGTTCAGTAAATAAGATCAGAATCCTACTAGTCACTCTTGATTCTCACTTTTAGTGTTTTATTGAAGTAACATTGGTTCATAACATCATAACAGTTTCATGTGTGCAGCCTTATACTTCTGCATCTCTATGGTCTGCATGACCAAAAACTGTGTTTCTGTCCGTCATCGTACAGTTGATCTGCTCACCCATTGTGCCTCCCCCCATAACTACTGTTCTGTTTCCTATGCATTTATTTTCATTAGGCTTGTTTATCTATTTTCTTGATGTTGTTTGCTTTTTATGTTCCACCTATGAGTGAAGTTATATTTTTCTTTCTCAACCTGACTTATTTCCACTTAGTACGATGCCCTCTAGGCCTGTCCATGCTGTTGCAGTTGGCAGCATTTCATCTTTTCTATAGCAGAGTCGTGTTTCATGTATATATATGTCTATATCTCACCTCTTCTTTATCCAGTCATCCAGTAACGGGCACTTTCTGTTTTCATATCGTGCTGTTGTCCATAATGCTTTGACAAACATAGGGGTGCATTTACCTTATGAGTTAGTGTTTTTGTCTTCTTTGTGCACACACCCTAAAGGGGGGGTAGGTGGATCATATGGTAGTTCTGTCCTCAACTGTTTCCATAGTGGCTATACCAATTTAGATTCCCAGCGAGAGTGTGCGAGGGTTCCCTTTTCTATACATCCTTGCCAACACTTGTCGTTTTTTACCGTCTTGTGAATAGCCATTCTGACAGGCATGAGTTGATTTCTAATTGTGGTTCTGATTTGCATTTCCCTAATGATTTGTGGTGTTAAGCAATCTTTTCATGTGCCCATTGACCGTCTGGATGTCTTCTTCCAGATAATGAGAAACTGTCTATTCGGCTACTGTCCACTTTTTAATCAGGTGGTTTGTTTTCTTATTGTTGACTTGTATGAGTTCTTTATATACTTTGGATATTATTAACCTTTATCAGATGTATCATTTGCAGGTATTCTCCCCTGTTTGGTAGGTTATTTTTTCATGTCCTTGATGTATTGTTTACCGTGAAGGAGATGTTTAGTTTGATGTTCATTTTTGCTTTTGTTTCCCTCAGATCAGGTGACATAGCTAGAAAGATACCGCTAAGACTGATGTCAGTGAGCATGCTGCCTGTGTTTTCTCCTTGGAGTCTTCTGGTTTCAGGTCTTAGATTCAAGCTTTTCATCAATTTTGAGTTGATTCCTGTATATGATGTGAGAGAATAGTTTCTTTTTGTGTGCCCGACTTTCATAGCAGTTATTGAAGAGACTGTCCTTTCTCCCTGGCGTGTTCTTTGTTCCTTTGTCATTAATCAATTATCCATTTATGTGTGGATTTTTTCTGGGCTCTCAATTCTGTTCCATTGGTGATATGTCACTCTTTTTTTTTGTCCAGTTCTGTGCAGTTCCAAATTGGGAAAGGTGTATGTCAAGGCTATATGTTGTCATCCTGCTTATCTAACTTCTATGCAGAGTACATCATGAGAAATGCCAGAATGGGTGAAGCACAAGCTGGAATCAAGATTGCCGGCAGAAATATCAATAACCTTAGATATGCAGATGACACCACCCTTATGGCAGAAAGCAAAGAAGAACCAAAGAGCCTCTTGATGAAAGTGAAAGAGGAGAATAAAAAGTTGACTGAAAACTCAACATTCAGAAAACTAAGATCAGGGCATCTGGTCCCATCCTTCCTGGCGTATTCTCCAGGGGGAAACAGTGAAAACAGTGACAGACTTTTTTTTGGGGGGGGGCTCCAAAATCACTGCAGATGGTGACTGCAGCCATGACATTAAAAGATGCTTGCCCCTTGGAAGAAAAGCTATGAGCAACCTAGACAGCATATTAAAAAGCAGAGACAATACTTTGCCAGCAAAGTCCATCTAATCAAGCCTATGGTTTTTCAGTATCATGTATGGACGTGAGAGTTGGATTGTGAAGAAAGCTGAGCACCGAAGAATTGATGCTTTTGAACTGTGGTGTTAGAGGGACTCTTGGTGTTAGAGAGTCCCTTGGACTGCAAGGAGATCCAACCAGTCCATCCTAAAGGAGATGAGTCCTGGGTGTTCATTGGAAGGACTGATGCTGAAGCGGAAACCCCAATACTTTGGCCACCTCACGCGAAGAGTTGACTCATTGGAAAAGACCCTGATGCTGGGATGGATTGGGGGCAGGAGGAGAAGGGGATGACAGAGGATGAGATGGTTGGATGCCATTACCAACTTGATGGACATGAGTTTGCGTAAACTCCGGGAGTTGGTGATGGACAGCGAGGCCTGGCTGCAGTGATTCATGGGGTTACAAAGAGTCGGACACGACTGAGCAACTGAACCAGCTGAACCTAAAGAAAAGTAAATAGAGAGGTATTTCATGTTTATAATTTAATCAGAATAAGGAAGAGAAAATTCTGGTGAAACCACGCTGAGATATCTGATCTTAGGATTTAATGCAAAAAGTATTTAGTAGCTGTGTCAACTTTCTTGTAATGCAAGACAGTGGGAAATGTTAAACCATATAAAAAGTAATGTGTGTAATACACAGCGATGAGGAAATTGCAAATCGTATCAACACTGCTGTCAGTTGCTTCATTTTCTAGAAGAAGTGGTGACTGCTTACCCATGTTTGACGGGCATCTTCATGTAAGGTTGGCGGGAATGATATCTAACACAGTCTTCCAGGGACTTCCCTGTGGTCCCCTGGTTAGGACTCTGCGCTTCCACTGCAGGGGGTACAGGTTCGATTCCTTGTCAGGGAACTAAGATCCCACATACGTCAGAGCAACTAAGCCAATGGGCCACAACTACCGGAGCTCCCCCACCACAGTGAAAGCTTGTGCACTGCAATGAAAGAGTCCATGTGACACAATAATTTTTAAAAAAACACGAGGCTTTATTAGAATTTAAGCAGTTTTTGTGTGTCTTCAGTGTGTGTGTGTGTTTGAGTGTGTGTGAGAGAGAGAGATAGCATCTCGTTCTGTCACGTGTGTAGCCGCCGTGTAACCACCACCACTGTCCATGCACACACTGTTCCCTTGTGCTAACCCTTTATAGTCAGGTTCTCAGCCCGATCTGAAGCCTTGATGAGCACTGAGCTTCATCACTAGAATTTTGTGCTGTCAAGAGTTGAGTCCTACAGTAAGTAACCTGTTGAGATCGACATCTTTCCTTCCTCACAGTACCCTTGAGATTCATTCTGTTTTGTTTTGTTTTCCAAGTATCAAGTAATCAATACAAATTCTCCTTAACTCCAGGCAGGGTCAGACTTTCTGTTCTATTTATTTTATTCCCTTTTCTTGCCTTATTTTACTGACTAAAACCTCCAGTAGTAGGTCAGGTAGTAGTGATAATGAATCTTGGCTTGTTTTGGATCTTAGACTGAAAACATTCAGTTTTTCATTATTGAGTGTGATGTTGACTGTAGATTTATTATAGCGTTCTATCAGGTTGAGAAATTTCCCTTCCATATCTAGTTTGCTGATGATATTTGGCAGAAAGCAACACAATTCTGGAGGGCAGTTATCCTTCAGTTAAAAAATAAATGTAAAATTAAAAAAAAAGAAAAAACATGTTTTTAAAAGAAAAAGTTTTATGGGAAAGAATTATGATTCTCGAGAAGCTGCAAATGTTGTGTAGTGAGGTCGCATGTACCCATTGCCTGTGCTGTGTGCTAAGTCACTTCAGTCAAGTCTGACTCTTTGCAACCCTAAGGATTGTGACCCCCAGGTTCCTCTGTCCATGGAATTCTCCAGGCAAGGATACTGGAGTGGATTGCCATGCCCGCCTCCAGGAGATCTTCCTGACCCAGGGATTGAACCCATGACTTTTATGTCTCCTGTGTTGGCAGGCAGGTTCTTTACTGCCACTGCCACCTATTGCCTAGTTTTTCCCAATTGCATACGTCTTACATAATTATAGTCCAAGGTCAAAACCAGGGATTAAACATTGGTACAATGGATGCATATAGTTCTGTGTCATTTTATGAGAAATGTAGGCATGTGTAACCAGCCCCACAATCAAGATCAAACATTACTGCAGCGTCAAGATGGACCACATGCTGTTCCTGTGTAGCAGCGTCTGGCGCTTCTCCCTGACCGCTGTCTACAAGCACCACCCGTGTCCTTTCTGTCTCTAACTTTTCACTTTTGAGGATGGTAAACAAATGTGCTTACACATTATGTGACCTTTTCAGTGTTTTAGTGAAGTAACATTGGTTCATAACATCATAACAGTCTCATGTGTGCAGCCTTATACTTCTGCATCTGTATGGTCTGCACCGCCAAATACTGTGTTTCTGTCCGTCATCGTACAGTTGATCTGCTCACCCATTGTGCCTCCCCCCATAACTACTGTTCTGTTTCCTATGCATTTATTTTCATTAGGCTTGTTTATCTATTTTGTTGATGTTGTTTGCTTTTTATGTTCCACCTATGAGTGAAGTTATATTTTTCTTTCTCAACCTGACTTATTTCCACTTAGTACGATGCCCTCTAGGCCTGTCCATGCTGTTGCAGTTGGCAGCATTTCATCTTTTCTATAGCAGAGTCGTGTTTCATGTATATATATGTCTATATCTCACCTCTTCTTTATCCAGTCATCCAGTGACGGGCACTTTCTGTTTCCATATCATGCTGTTGTCCATAATGCTTTGACAAACATAGGGGTGCATTTACCTTATGAGTTAGTGTTTTTGTCTTCTTTGTGCACATACCCTAAAGGGGGATAGCTGGATCATATGTTAGTTCTGTCCTCAACTGTTTCCATAGAGGCTATACCAATTTAGATTCCCAGCAAGAGTGTGCGAGGGTTCCCTTTTCTATACATCCTTGCCAACACTTATCATTTTTAACCTTTTTGTGAATAGCCATTCTGACAGGCATGAGTTGATATCTAATTGTGGTTCTGAATTGCTATTCCCTAATGATTTGTGGTGTTAAACAATCTTTTCATGTGCCCATTGGCCGTCTGGATGTCTTCTTCCAGACAATGAGAAACTGCCTCTTCGGCTACTGTCCACTTTTTAATCAGGTGGTTTGTTGTCTTGCTGTTGACTTGTATGAGTTCTTTATATACTTTGGATATTATTAATCTTTATCAGATGTATCATTTGCAGGTATTCTCCCCTGTTTGGTAGGTTATTTTTTCATGTCCTTGATGTATTGTTTACCATGAAGGAGATGTTTAGTTTGATGTTTATTTTTGCTTTTGTTTGCCTCCGATCAGGTGACATAGCTAGAAAGATACCACTAAGACTGATGTCAGTGAGCATGCTGCCTGTGTTTTCTCCTTGGAGTCTTCTGGTTTCAGGTCTTAGATTCAAGCTTTTCATCAATTTTGAGTTTAAACCTGTATATGATGTGAGAGAATAGTTTCTTTTTGTGTGCCTGACTTTCATAGCAGTTATTGAAGAGACTGTCCTTTCTCCTGGCGTGTTCTTTGTTCCTTTGTCATAAATCAATTATCCATTTATGTGTGGATTTTTTCTGGGCTCTCAATTCTGTTCCATTGGTGATATGTCACTCTTTTTTTTTTGTCCAGTTCTGCGCAGTTCCAAATTGGGAAAGGTGTATGTCAAGGCTGTATGTTGTCATCCTGCTTATCTAACTTCTATGCAGAGTACATCATGAGAAATGCCAGAATGGATGAAGCACAAGCTGGAATCAAGATTGCAGGCAGAAATATCAATAACCTTAGATATGCAGATGACAACACCCTTATGGCAGAAAGCAAAGAAGAACCAAAGAGCCTCTGATGAAACTGAAAGAGGAGAATAAAAAGTTGACTGAAAACTCAACATTCAGAAAACTAAGATCAGGGCATCTGGTCCCATCACTTCCTGGCGTATTCGCCAGGGGGAAACAGTGAAAACAGTGACAGACTTTTTTTGGGGGGGGCTCCAAAATTGATGCTTTTGAACTGTGGTGTTAGAGGGACTCTTGGTGTTAGAGAGTCCCTTGGACTGCAAGGAGATCCAACCAGTCCATCCTAAAGGAGATGAGTCCTGAGTGTTCATTGGAAGGACTGATGCTGAAGCGGAAACCCCAATACTTTGGCCACCTCACGCGAAGAGTTGACTCATTGGAAAAGACCCTGATGCTGGGATGGATTGGGGGCAGGAGGAGAAGGGGATGACAGAGGATGAGATGGTTGGATGCCATTACCAACTTGATGGACATGAGTTTGCGTAAACTCCGGGAGTTGGTGATGGACAGGGAGGCCTGGCTGCAGTGATTCATGGGGTTACAAAGAGTCGGACACGACTGAGCAACTGAACCAGCTGAACCTAAAGAAAAGTAAATAGAGAGGTATTTCATGTTTATAATTTAATCAGAATAAGGAAGAGAAAATTCTGGTGAAACCACGCTGAGATATCTGATCTTAGGATTTAATGCAAAAAGTATTTAGTAGCTGTGTCAACTTTCTTGTAATGCAAGACAGTGGGAAATGTTAAACCATATAAAAAGTAATGTGTGTAATACACAGCGATGAGGAAATTGCAAATCGTATCAACACTGCTGTCAGTTGCTTCATTTTCTAGAAGAAGTGGTGACTGCTTACCCATGTTTGTCGGGCATCTTCATGTAAGGTTGGCGGGAATGATATCTAACACAGTCTTCCAGGGACTTCCCTGTGGTCCCCTGGTTAGGACTCTGCGCTTCCACTGCAGGGGGTACAGGTTCGATTCCTTGTCAGGGAACTAAGATCCCACATACGTCAGAGCAACTAAGCCAATGGGCCACAACTACCGGAGCTCCCCCACCACAGTGAAAGCTTGTGCACTGCAATGAAAGAGTCCATGTGACACAATAATTTTTAAAAAAACACGAGGCTTTATTAGAATTTAAGCAGTTTTTGTGTGTCTTCAGTGTGTGTGTGTGTGTGTTTGTGTGTGTGTGTGAGAGAGAGAGATAGCATCTCGTTCTGTCACGTGTGTAGCCACCGTGTAACCACCACCACTGTTCCATGCACACACTGTTCCCTTGTGCTACCCCTTAATAGTCAGGTTCTCAGCCTGATCCAAAGCCTTGATGAGCACTGAGCTTCATCACTAGAATTTTGTGCTGTCAAGAGTTGAGTCCTACAGTAAGTAACCTGTTGAGATCGACATCTTTCCTTCCTCACAGTACCCTTGAGATTCATTCTGTTTTGTTTTTCCTAGTCAAGTAATCAATACAAAGCCTCCTTAACTCTAGGCAGGGTCAGACTTCCTGTTCTATCATTTTATTTACTTTTCTTGCCTTATTTTTACTGACTAAGACCTCCAGTAGTAGGTCAGGTAGTAGTGATAATGAATCTTGGCTCGTTTTGGATCTTAGACTGAAAACATTCTTCATTATTGAATGTGATGTTGACTGTAGATTTATTATAGCGTTCTATCAGGTTGAGAAATTTCCCTTCTATATCTAGTTTGCTGACGATGTTTGGCAGAAACCAACACAATGCTGGAAAGCAGTTATCCTTCAATTAAAAAATGAATAAATTTAACATTAAAAAAAGATTTTTTTAAAAGATAAACTTTTATTGGAAAGAATAATGAATTCTCGATAGGCTGCAAATGTTGTGTAGTGAGGTCCCATGTACCCACTGCCTGTGCTGTGCTACGTCACTTCAGTTAAGTCTGACTCTTTGCAACCCTAAGGATTGTGACCCCCAGGTTCCTCTGTCCATGGAATGCTCCAGGCAAAGATACTGGAGTGGATTGCCATGCCCACCTCCAGGATATCTTCCTGGCCCAGGGATCGAACCCACGGCTTTTATGTCTCCTGCCTTGGCAGGTGGGTTCTTCACTGCTACTGCCACCTATTGCCTAGTTTTTCCCAATTGCATACATCGTACATAATTATACTTGTGTCAAAACCAGGGATTAAACATTGGTACAATGGATGCATATAGTTCTGTGTCTTTTTATGAGAAATGTAGGCATGTGTAACCAGCCCCACAATCAAGATCAAACATTACTGCAGTGTCAAGATGGACCACATGCTGTTCCTGTGTAGCAGCGTCTGGCGCTTCTCCCTGACCGCCATCTACAAGCACCACCCGTGTCCTTTCTGTCTCTAACTTTTCACTTTTGAGGATGGTAAACAAATGCGCTTACACATTATGTGACCTTTTCAGGTCGGCTTTTCCACTCAGGACAATGCTCATGTGATCTCTTGATTTCCTCTTAACCTCACTGTCCTTCACTTCTGCCTCTTTTTCTTTTGGGTCCTTGATTTGAACAACTCAGTGCCAATTCATTCCTGTTGTAAGCTGCACTCACTCCCTTGGTGATCTCAGTGTTTCACAGTTTTAATTGCTATCGATATGTTAGAATTTTAAATTTTATATCTCCGACCAGACCTTTCTTCCAAATCATGCATTAACCCCCGTACAATAGCCATCTCAACCTCCAAGTGCCCAAAGCTGAATTCCTTATCTTTTTCCTTCCCAGTGGTCCCAGCTACAGTTTGCTGACCTCAGTGTATAACTTCAGTAGTTCAGTAAATAAGATCAGAATCCTACTAGTCACTCTTGATTCTCACTTTTAGTGTTTTAGTGAAGTAACATTGGTTCATAACATCATAACAGTCTCATGTGTGCAGCCTTATACTTCTGCCTCTGTATCGTCTGCATGACCAAAAACTGTGTTTTTGTCCATCATCGTACAGTTGATCTGCTCACCCATTGTGCCTCCCCCCATAACTACTATTCTGTTTCCTTTGCATTTATTTTCATTAGGCTTGTTTGATGTTGTTTGCTTTTTATGTTCCACTTATGAGTGAAGTTGTATGATATTTGTCTTTCTCAACCTGACTTTTTTCCACTTAGAAAGATGCCCTCTAGGCCTGTCCATGCTATTGCAATTGGCAGGATTTCATCTTTTTTATAGCAGAGTAGTGTTTCATGTATATATATGTCTATATCTCACCTCTTCTTTATCCAGTCATCCAGTCATGGGCACTTTTTGTTTCCGTATCTAGCTGTTGTCCATAATGCTTTGACAAACATAGGGGTGCATTTATCTTTATGAGTTACTGTTTTGTCTTCTTTGTGCACATACCCTAAAGGGGGATAGCTGGATCATATGTTAGTTCTGTCCTCAACTTGTTCCAGAGAGGCTATACCAATTTAGATTCCCAGCAAGAGTGTGTGAGGGTTCCCTTTTCTATACATCCTTGCCAACACTTGTCATTTTTTACCTTTTTGTGAATAGCCATTCTGACAGGCATGAGTTGATATCTAATTGTGGTTCTGATTTGCATTTCCCTAGTAATTCATGGTGTTAAACAATCTTTTCATGTGCCCATTGGCCATCTGCATGTCTTCTTCCAGACAATGAGAAACTGCCTCTTCGGCTTCTGTCCACTACTAACCAGGTGGTTTGTTTTCTTGCTGTTGACTTGTATGAGTTCTTTATATACTTTGGATATTAGCCTTTATCAGATGTATCATGTGCAGATATCCTCCCCTGTTTGGTAGGTTATTTTTTCATATCCTTGATGGTATTGTTTACCGTGAAGGAGATGTTTAGTTTATGTTTATTTTTGCTTTTGTTTGCCTCCGATCAGGTGACATAGTTAGAAAGATACCACTAAGACTGATGTCAGTGAGCATGCTGCCTGTGTTTTCTCCATGGAGTCTTCTGGTTTCAGGTCTTAGATTCAAGCTTTTCATCAGTTTTGAGTTGATTTTTGTATATGATGTGAGAGAATAGTTTCTTTTTTTGTGTGCCCGACTTTCATAGCAGTTATTGAAGAGACTGTCCTTTCTCCATGGTGTGTTCTTTGTTCCTTTGTCACAAATCAATTATCCATTTATGTGTGGATTTTTTCTAGGCTCTCAATGCTGTTCCATTGGTGATGTATCACTCTTTTTTTCAGTCCAGTTCTGTGTAGTTCCAAATTAGGAAAGGGGTATGTCAAGGCTGTATGTTGTCATCCTGCTTATCTAACTTATATACAGAGTACATCATAACCTCTTTACTGAACTCCACAGTTCTACCAACTCCTCTTCCACAAACCTCATCCAAGTCCCGGTCACTGCTCTCCAGGATTAATGGCCTTGTGAATGGTTTTGTTTTGTCCAGGTCCACGTACAGTCTATTTTCCACACAGCAGCAGAGGAGATCCTTTTAAAACACAAATGAGAACAGATCCCTCCTCTGCCTCAAGCTCCCATGTTACTTACAGCAGGACTCCTGCAATAGCCTGTGATCTGCTTTTCCATCTCCTGACTTCAACCCTCCTTCTGTCTCATGACTCCAGTCACACAGTCACCCTTTTGTTCCTCGAAACGTCACATTGTCCTTTCACATTGTGGTCTGCGTGCTGATCTCTCTAACTAGAAGTTCTACCCAAAATACACATGGCTCTTTTCCTGACGTCTAAGCCTTTGCTCAGTTCTCATCTCCTCAACAAGGGCCACCTTAACTAGCCTATTTGAGATTAAGCCCTTTGTGGACTGCTGTGTTCTATTACCCACATCTTTTTCAAGACAGTTCTTCCCTTCTAACACATTATATGTTTTACTTGTGTTTTATAATTTGAAAGATGCTGCATATATTTTCCATCTGGAGTATAAGCTCCATAGAGCAAGATTTTTATCTGTTTTTTTCCACTTATGCAGATAGTACAAAGCCTGCTGCCAATTCATATCTCAATAAGCAATTGTCAAATGAATAGATAGATGGTTGGATCCCTTTGATTGCTTTACTAACAACCCTCTGATTTGGGATGATGGTCATCAGATAGTCTATGTGTAAGAAGACTGGGTGTAGCAGGGGTTACACTTTTAATAAGGCCTCACAGTGGCAGAGCTTAGACTCTCATCCAGGTGGTGTGTCTCTCCAAGTCTAGGGCCAATAGGGAAATTGCCAGCAAAGATGCTGGAACAGGTTTGATGTCAAAGAAAAAGTCAGTTGCATAAGGCATGGGATGGGTGCCAGTTTTATGAAGAAGGGTAGCCAGGGAGCTCTCTGTTACAGCTGTATCGTTGTCGTTTATCAGTAGACACAAGGAATTGCACTTAGATTAAGCATATCAGCATCTCTAGTACGTGAACCATTAACTTGCTGATGTTCAGGCTGGTTTTAGAAAAGGCAGAAGAACCAGAGATCAGATTGCTAACATCCACTGGCTCATGGAAAAAGAGAGTTACAGAAAAACTTCTATTTATGCTTTATTGACTATGCCAAAGCCTTTGACTATGTGGATCACAAGAAACTGTGGAAAATTCTGAAAGAGATGGGAATACCAGACCACCTGACCTGCCTCTTGAGAAACCTGTATGCAGGTCAGGAAGCAACAGTTAGAACTGGACATGGAACAACAGACTGGTTCCAAATAGGAAAGGGAGTATGTCAAGGCTGTATATTGTCACCCTGCTTATTTACCTTCTATGCAGAGTATATCATGAGAAACGTTGGGCTGGAAGAAGCACAGGCTGGAATCAAGATTACCGGGAGAAGCAGCAATCACCTCAGATACGCAGATGACACCACCCTTATGGCAGAAAGTGAAGAGGAACCAAAAGCCTCTTGATGAAAGTGAAAGAGGAGAGTGAAAAAGTTGCCTTAAAGCTCAACATTCAGAAAACGAAGATCATGGCATCTGGTCCCATCACTTCATGGCAAACAGATGGGGAAGCAGAGGAAACAGTGTCAGACTGTATTTTGGAGGGACTCCAAAATCACTGTGGATGGTGACTGCAGCCATGAAATTAAAAGATGCTTTACTCCTTGGAAGGAAAGTTATGAGTAACCTAGATAGCATATACAAAAGCAGAGACATTACTTTGCCAACAAAGGTCCGTCTAGTCAAGGCTATGGTTTTCCAGTGGTCACGTATGGATGTGAGAGTTGGACTATAAAGAAAGCTGAGCACTGAAGAATTGATGCTTTTGAACTGTGGTGTTGGAGAGGACTCTTGAGAGTCCCTTGGACTGCAAGGAGATCCAACCAGTCCATTCTAAAGGAGATCAATCCTCGGTGTTCATTGGAAGGACTGATGCTAAAGCTGAAACTCTAATACTTTGGCCACCTCATGTGAAGAGGTGACTTATTAGAAAAGGCCCTGATGCTGGGAGGGATTGAAGGCAGGAGGAGAAGGGGATGACAGAGGATGAGATGGCTGGATGGCATCACCGACTCAATGGACATGAGTTTGAGTGAACTCCTGGAGTTGGTGAGGGACAGGGAGGCCTGGAGTGCTGCGATTCATGGATTCCCAAAGAGTCGGACACAACTGAGTGACTGAACTGAACTGAACTGAGTACAGTTTGAACCCACTTCTTGGGTCCTTGGAGAGGCCCACCACCTGGATGAGAGACTAAGCTCTGCCACTGTTAAGCCTTCTTCAAAGTGTAACCTCTGCTAGACCCAGCCTTCTTACACATAGAATATCTGATGACCATAATCCCAAAATAGAGGGTTGTTAGTAATGCAATCAAAGGTGGACTGAATACACTTTTGATTCCATGAATTTCAGAAGAATAGAGGGCAGGGCTCTGTAGCCTGAGTGAAAGGGTCAGGAGTGACTCAGCTCCTAACTGCATTTATAGGGCGCCTTCTCTAGACAGACACACACAGTTTCAACAGGGAAGAAAGGCCCAGCTGGAGACGATGGACTCCTTGGTATGAAGGATGGGAGGAAGGAATCTGATTACCTCTGCTGCTGGTGCCGGGTCACCTTGAGACCAATCATTGCGTGAATGCTGGTAGAGAATGGGAAAGAGTGTGCGTGTGTGAGTGGGAATCACTGGATTTGCATTATTGTATGTCCTTTTGCACACTGTTTCTCTGGGTTTGGAAGTGTTTGTATATAACATATGTATCTGTGCCTCTGAGTGCATGTCTGGACTCGGATTAATGTCTCCTTGTTGGAGGTATACTAATGTCTCTTAGCTGCGGGAGGAGATCACGTTTTGTGTCCTGATTCCTGATTGGGCAACGATGTGGGGGAGAGGACACTGGCTCTTCATTCACTGACGCATCCGTCTCTTCCATAGCCGAACCCCTACCAGCAGTCTGTTTCCCTGACTGTGTGTTACATGGTGAAGATCAAGGCAAACCTTCTGTCTCCTTTTGGGTGAGTAGAGGCCAGTTCATGTCTGATGGAGGGTGAAGCAGAAGGGGAGAGTGTTAGCATGTCTTGGGGACACTCATTGGAAAGAGCTTGATCTTCTTGAATCATCGGAATAAGCTGAGGTGTCTCATGCAAAAGTGTGAGATTACACTCCAGGCAGGATTTCCTTCCTCTGTGTGTCTGTGTGTATGTGTGTGTGTTGGGGGGTGGGGTGGAATGGGGGGAGGCAGGGAAGTAAAAGAGAGAGAGATAGCAAAGTGTGAAAGGTATAAATATTTTGAGAAAGAGGGCAAGGCGAAGGGGAAGGAAGGAGGTGGGGAGAGAGAAAAAAGGTCTGCGGTTGTTCCTGAGGAAGTTGTTGTCTGCAGTAAATGCCTGCCTGCAGGGGCTGTCCTCCTGTCTTTGCAGGAAGAACCCAGAGCTTCAGGTGGATTTCGGCACGGGTACTGGGGAAAGCGGCGACATTCCATTCCGTTTCTGGTACTGCGATGGCATGGTGGTGATGAACGCTTTAAAGGATGGGAGTTGGGAGAAGGAAGAGAAAGTTCGTACTGACGCTTTCATGCCAGGCCAGTCATTTGAGCTGCGGTTCTTGGTGCTGGAGAATGAATACCAGGTGTGTGAGCCCTCCAGGTGTGGGATGCTGTGGCTGTGTCGGGCCTGCTGTGGAGAAACAAGCAGAGAGTCCAACTCTGATGTGATTGCTAGAGACCAATTTTTTTTTTGTTTTCTACTTTTAACACATGTGCTTTTTAAAATTGAAATGTCATTGATTTCCCTTACTGTGTGAGTCTCAGGTGCACAGCAGAGTGACTGAGCACCTTGTCCCCGTATAGCATAGGCCCCTATACTCAGGATCTTGTGTGCTGTACAATTAGATATTCTGCGGTGAACTCCACACAGCTCTTCCTGTATCGGACAGTCAGCAGTGTGGAGGGAGACGTGCAGGCCCCCTGCCCTCAGGGCAAAGCAGGGCTGGCAGCTCTGGAGGCGAGGAAGTGGACATGGAGGATGATTCCTACAGCAGTGTCTTGGCAGGATGTCCAGGAGAATTTCTGCTTTGCTTTTACAGAGTAAAGAAATTTTAGAGAAGGCAATGAAAATAGGAAAGGGAAAGGGGAGGCCTAATTGTTCTGAGCTCACAAGAAATATATCTCCTTCCTTAGGTGTTTGTGAATAGCAAGCCCATCTGCCAGTTTGCCCACCGCCTGCCCCTGCAGTCTGTGAAAATGCTGGTTGTGAGGGGAGATATCGTGCTGACTTCAGTGGATACGTTATAAGGGGCAGAAGATCTTCCAGGGAAGATATCCATCCCGTTACACTCTACTATAATGTGCAGGATCATGGCCACTCCCAGAAGATGCCAGGATGTCCCCCTGCCCTCACACTTATGCCAGTGATAATAAAAGATTCCTGATACGAACTAGGACTTGGCTCTTGCTTGTAGGGAAGGGCAGATTTGGCACAAAGAGAAAAGTCGTCCCAGGTGTGGAATGCGGAGTGTGGTTTGGGAAGGGCCCAGTTGGCCAAAATGTCAAGGGCTCTCCCTGAAGCAGAGACAGAGTGAGTGTCTCAGGATGTCGTGAAGAAGGTGGTCAGGTTTGGGGTTGTTTAAGGAAGGGATACGACTTTATATGTGAGCCTCTTTTGACTTGTTTTTTCATTCCTCAAATATTTATTGGTCCCTGTATTTGTCAGGGTTCTCCCGAGAGACTGGTGTGTGTGTGTGTGTGTGTGTGTGTGTGTGTGTGTGTGTGTGTGTACACATGTACACACAGAGGAATTTGGTTATGTAGCCTGACGAGTCCCAAGATCTTCAATGATGTAGTTCTAGTCTGAGTCTGGAAGCCCGAGACCCAGGGAGAGCCAGCGTTTCAGTTCCGTTCTGAAGGCAGGAAGAATCCTCCCTTCTCTGGGCCGGTGAGATTTTTGTGCTGTTTAGGTCTTGAGATGATGGGGGAGCCCATCCACACGAGGGAGGGCAGTCTGTTTTACTCAGTCTGTGGATTCAGATGTGAATCTCATCCCAGGAACACTGTCACAGACACACTGAAAATCACGTATAACCCAACACCTGACCACACAACAGCCCAGTCAAGATGACACAGAAGATTAACCATTACAGCTCCTTTCTGTAACTTACCTTTATACGTGCCAGACAGTCCGTGTGAACCCTACGTGATGCTGAGAGGGCTAGAGAATGGTGTTGTTGGCAAAAGGAACTTGATACTGAAAAGCCAAGGATAAAGTCAGCCTGGTGGGGTGTCTGGAACTCAGGAGCTGAACGTCAGGTGTTCGGGCAGATACGACAGAAACCACGGTGCGTGGCTCTCCTGGTTTCTGTCCCCCTGGCTTAGGAACATCTGGCAGCTTTCAGGAGTTATGAAGTGTGATGTAGGAGGCTGCACCCAGATCCTTCCGGACCCCTCCAGCCTGGAGGTCTGCTAGAGACATAGGACCTAATGAATCCCTGAGTCTCTGAGTGCCTACCGTTTCCTAGACACTCCGTATATAAAAGGAGGCTGCGTGCTTTTGTCCTCTTCAGGCCCTCTGAGCCTTCTTCCCTATTTCTATACCTTGACAATGAACAGCCTGTAGAGGAAAGGAAGAAACAAATTCTTGTAGAGTGGCGTAAAAAAAGAATACAGTGCTTAAGACAAAATCTAACCAAGGAGGTGCCAGACTTCCACACCGAAAATGACAAAACACCACTGATAGAGATTACAGACGAGCAGCCTCAATAATGAAGAGACATTCCATGTTTATGGGTGGAAGACAATGTTGTTAATACCGTTAATTCTAAATATGTCATCCAGTGTGGTTTGAGAGATTCAGTGCATCCTCTGTGAGAATGCCAGTGGCTTCTGTGTACAGAATGGAAAACAGATTCTAAAATTGACATGGAACAGAAAGGGACACCAAACAGCCAACAGAGTCTGGACAAAGAATAGGTTTGGAGGATTCCCACATCTCGGTTTCAAAACTTAATACAAAGCTTTGCTACGAGCTCTAGGGAAGAAAGTACAGCCTACAGGAGCAGATGGATAATAGAAGCAGAGTGATGGAAATTCTAAGAGAGTCAGAAAGAACCCCTACAGAGTAAAAAATTTACATAAGTGAAGAATGCATTTGATGAGCCCATTATCTAGATTAGCTGTAGCTGGGAAAGAATCTCGGAGGTTGAGGATATGTTAATAGAAACTTCCAAAACTGAAAAAAAGAAAAAAGACTGGAAAGATATTGAATATCAAACAACTCTGAGACAGGTACAGAAAGCGTAGCATGTGCTTAATGGGAGAACTAGATGCAGAAAAGAGATAGGAACAGGAGAGATATTTGAAGTAATAATATCTGAGAATTTCCCACATTTATGCCAAACACCAGAACCACAGACAAAAAGAAGCCAGAGGGAAAAGCACATGCCCACATAGGAGCAAAAATAAGAATTATATCAAACGTCTCCTTAGAAACCATGCAAACACAAGGAGAGTGGAGTGAAAGTTGAGAGAAATTTGGTGCAACCATCATGGGGACCAGTATGGCGATGTCTCTAAAAATTGAGATTGTGATTGTCATATGATCCAGCAGTTTTACTTCTGGATACTCCTCAAAGGAAATGAAGACCCCACCCCAACTCAAAAAAATATACTGTGGTGGCCCCTTGGAAACAGGGGTTATGTTCCAAGACCCACAGGGGATGCCTGAAACCCTGGATAGAACCAAATCCTACATATGTGCACATAATTAACCCTTGAGCAAGGGAAAGCTGCTGGGGGACTTGGTTGCAGAGAATCAAGTCACCTGAAGCTGGAAGGAATAAATTCCCCCTCAGTCCAGAGTTTACAATAGATATCAGTCAATAACTTTATAGATTCTCCCAATTACTTCCTTGTCCCTCCCCTTTGGACAAGCACTGACTGGATTCTCAACAGTGCTGTCCACCTTCTTGAAATGACATGCATTCCCTTGATAATTTTGATGCGTATGCATCCCACACATAGGGCTTCCCTTTCCCTTTATTTCTTTCTCTCTTTAAATACATGCTTTTCACTGGAGTAAATTTTTAATCAATGTCTTTTTTTTCAAGATTTATTTATTTATTTATAGCTGCACTGGGTCTTTGCTGCTGCGTGTGGGCTTTTTCCTATTGTGGGGAGCAGGAACTGCTCTCTAGATTGGTGCGAGAGCTTCTTGTTGCATTGGTTTCTCTTGTTGAGGCTCCTGAACCCTGGGGGACAGGCTCAATAGATTGGGGCACAGGCTTAGCTGTCCTGTGGCATGTGGGATCTTCCCAGACCAGGGTTCAAACCTGTGTCCCCTGCATTGGCAGGCAGATTCTTTCCCAGGGAAGTCCGGCAGTGAGTTGTTTTCTTTTTCATATTCTTACATCCTCAGTTCTTGAGTTTTAGATGTTAGAGAATAATGCAAGAGTGGTATTTCAGAAAGGGTCCTCCCTTTCTGAGACTTTGTCCCCGGCATGTGCCAGTGATTAAGCTAAAGGTTTCACATATACTAGCTCATCTGTTCCTGAGAACATCCTAGGAAGGAGGCCTTTCTGATAATCCTCCTTGTGCCAAGGAAACTGAGACCGGGGGAGTTTAATGAATCTTAAGGTCTCACTGTTAGGAAGGAACCAAATCAGTACTGAATGCAGGCAGCTGACTTCTGAATCTGTTAATCTGATGTGAGGGGCCAACTCAGTGCAAAAGACCCTCATGCTGGGAAAGACTGAAGGCAAAAGAAGAGGGCAGCAGAGGGTGAGACAGTTAGATAGCATCAGTGACTCAATGGACATGAATCTGAGCAATCTCCGGAAAATAGTGAAGAACGGGGGAGCCTAGCGTGCTGCAGTCATGGGGTCACAAAGAGTCGGACACAACTTAGCGACTGAACAACAGCAAGAGTCTGCCCTTTGGTGTCTAACCTGCTGCCCCCCTGGGAACTGCTGTAGGGCAGGAGCCCACACTTGGCCTTGCCCCTCATCCACTCTCATCTCCCTGGCAAGTGCCTTACACACAGGGTGTGTCCTTGACTGTTGGCTCTTCAGTGACAATCCAAGGGAAACCTGCAGTCTCTTTCAGGTGGGTACGTTATATATAGCCCATGGGTGTGGATGTGGAGGAGGAGTGAGAATACTAGAGTGTGTGTGGGGACGGTCACGTCATGTGTGAGTGACGTTCAAGGGTGTAACCAGCTTCAGGGACACACACAGTGCAGGCGCAGGACTGCTGGCTGGTCTCGGGTCTGGGAGAAGGGTCAGGGCTTTGGTTGTTTATCAAGGGACGTAGGACATTCAGAAGATGCAGGCCCGGGCCAGTGACTGCTGCTCAGCTTGAATCTCGGGCCAAGAACCAGGGCATCCGCCTCCCTGGGCGTGGTGAGCTGAGGAAGCAGGTGCTCGGGGAGAGGGATGACAGCACCCCCAGGAAGGCCGGCCTTCCACGAGGGAGGAGCTGGCAGAGGAGGTGTGTGTGTGTGTCCAGTGTGGGTTCCCACACAAAGCTGCGATTGGTTGGTTGTTCTAAGGATGTTTATTGTATATCAAGCCCCTGCCTGGCTTTGTGCAAAATGCATGGGAGAAATTAAAGAGAGAAAATGACCAAGTCAGCACTTGAAATTTTTAATGAAAGACAGAGTTAGACAACCATAGAAAACTGACCTTAAAGAATCTTTTTCTTGTATCCAAACAATTACAAGCTTTTTTTTTTTTTTTCCAATTTTTGTGGTCAGAAACCTAGGTCTTTCTGTTTGGAATTGAGTTGTCAGCGTTTTAGACTGAGGAAGACAGAATTTATTGTTAGAACAAGCACAGTTATACACATGGATGCAGTGACCAGACTCTGGTTTTGATGTTCCAGTTACTCATTGCAGAATAAGAAATCTCCTGAGAATACATTGGTTTAAAGCAATGATTTATTATCTCTCCCAGTTTTTTTTTTAATTAAATTAAATTAAATTTTATTTTTTTCTCTCCCAGTTTTGCAGGTTTATTGTGCTCATATGGGTATCATGTGGCTTTAGTCAGATTATGGTGGAAATCCAGTTTAATTTAAATCTACTTTTAATTGGGTTATTGATATGGTTAAATATTGAGTCTGACCTATTGCTACTTGCTTTCTATTTGTCTCAGCTATTGTTCCCACTTTCCCTTTTTCTCCACTTTCCCTTTGTCTCTGCAATCTTTTATTGGTTTTTTTTTGGTATAAAGATTATTTTATTATTTTATTTTTAATATAAATTTATTTATTTTAATTGGAGGTTAATCACTTTACAATATTGTATTGGTTTTGCCATACATCAACATGCCATCTTTTAAATTATCGTTTGATTATCATTTTATCTTCTTTGTTGGCTGTTTTGCTAAAAATCTTTATTTTGTCATTTTAGTGGTTCTTCAGGATGTTTAGTGTACATGTTTAACGTACACAATCTGTCTCAAATGATATACCGCCTTATAAGCAGTATAATAGCATATTGTCATTTCTCTCCGCTAACATATGCCGATTCCCATGTGTTTTATTTTTGTTCTTTCTTTTTAATTGGAGGACAATCGCTTCACAGTGTTGTGTTGGTTTCTGCTGTGCAACAACGTGAATCAGCCCCAAGTATACACAGAAGCCCCTCCCTCCCTCCTGAGCCTGTCCCCCTGCGCACCCCAGGCCTCTAGGTCATCACGGAGCTCCGAGCTGAGTTCCCTGGGTTATACAGCAACTTCCCAGTGCTATCTCAGCCTGTCACTTTATTTTTATATGTTATAAGCTCTGCAATGCATTGTTATAATTTCTCTTTCACAATTATATTTTCCGATGTAACACCCATTTCCGTTGTCCTTCATTCTTTTGTGTAACTCCAGATTTCCAACTGGTGTCCTTTTCCTTCTGCCTGAAGGATGTACTGTAACATTTCTCTAGAAGGGGTTTGTTACTGATGACCTTTTCTGAAAAAGTCAAGGTTTCCCCATTGCCTTTGAAAGATATCTTCCCTAGATTGAAAAAGTACACTTCAGATTCTGTTGGAGAATTCAAATGTAATTTGTGCATCAGATGATATCCAGGGAGTTTTCTGGGACATTGTAGTGGTAGCTGTGATTATGTTTTCAAAGTCTTCATCAGTTAGAGAGAAATTCTGGAGTATTTATATGAAAGATTTAGTATGACTGAGATTTATTTTAAAATCCCCCCCCATAAGTGGGAGGAATAATGAAACAAGAATATTCATAGTTAAAGTGGGAGAGTAGGTACATAGGCATTATTTCTATGATTTTTTCTTGTGAGAATTAATCAAGGAAAAACCTCACTAAAATGAAGTTGGGCAGCCAGAAGAGGGAGCTCTTATGCACGTGCCACTGGCTGTCATCACAGATCCCAGCAGGAAGAGATGTACCTCAGCTCCCTGGCAAAAGTGACCTTACTTTACGACCCCCAGCAGGAAGAAGAAAGATTTTCTCTCTGCCTGGAAACAGCTCAGCCGATGAAAATACACTGTACTTTAAACTCTCAGTTTCCTCCAATGGACTTTTTGTTTATACCAGCTCCTCGAAACTTTCCCTTTTCCTCAGGAAGAGTTTCCTTTCCTTTTTCTTTAAAATATATATGTATGTATATATGTATGTATGTATGTATTTATTTATTTATGTTTTGTCATGCCATATGGCATGTGGAACCTTAGTTTCCTGATCAAGGATCAAACCCATTCCGCCTGCAATGGAAGCTCAGAGTGTTAACCACTGGATCTCTAGGGAAGTCCCTCTTTGTTTGTTTGTTTGTTTGTTTTTTTAATTACTTACTTGGTCGTGCCAGGTCAGTTAGCACAGCATTGCGGTCCAAGGGGACAAGAAGTTTTGAATAGAGAGATTAATCAGAATCTTGGTAGGGAGACTTGGTTTTAGAGGAATTTGGTTTCAATCCCTGCTCCTGTTTGAACTTCCCCTGAATCTTTGAGGAAACAAGACAACACTTGCTTTAGCTAATTCTTGCTGAAACAGGTCATCATCCTGCCTCAGTCTGAGGAATTGACCCTGCTTTGGGATCTTCTGTGTTCCAAGTACTGGATCGCAGTCTTTCATGGTTTAAGGTATTTAGTCCCTTGGTCCACAGACCCAATTATGAGTAAGTGGAAGAGGGACGACTGGAAATTTAATAAGTTTCGGGAAGCAGATCTCATTCCCTGAGGAAAGAAGGAGAAGAATCCTGAAGAACAGGCTGGCCTGGGCACTTCTGGAGAGACTTGTTTTAAGCCTGATAGGCAGCTGTCTAATTTTATCTAAGTAGGTCTAACTTTGTAATCTGGCCATTAAGATATAAAACACGTACGACTACTGCCCATACATGTCCTTTTTCTGCTAAAATCTAATCTAAAGCAATTGTCTAGCACTATTCATGATACAAAACCTAGTGGTTTATTCTGAGAGGCTGTAGCTTAAGCTCTACCATTTGTTACTACTGTTTTTGTTTACTTTATGTATTTTTGGCTGTGCTGGGCCTTCACTGTGGCTCTTGGGCTTTCTCTAGTTGCAGTGAGTGAGGGCTGCTCTCTCGTTGCAGAGCTTGGCTGCAGAGTGCAGGCTCAGTAGTGTGGCACCCGGGCTCAGTTGCCCCATGGCATGTGGAATCTTCCAGGACCAGGAATCGAACCTGAGTCCCTTACATTGGCAGGCGGATTCCCACTAAGCCACCAGGGATGTCTGTTACTACTCTTCTGAAGTAAGAGAAAGATTTTATTGTTACCTTGAGACTCTAATGCTGTAGTTGGGCAGCTGCTGGTAGATATTGTTTTGAGAATTGATGGCGGTATCCTTGATCCTGATACACTTCAGAAAAATTCAAGTTCACACTAATAACAGGCATTTGTCTGAAACCATGTCCACAAGGGCTATCCAGCTTTGTTTTGATTTCTAAATGTATTTTTTCCTTAATGGTTAAAGCAGATGTACAGTGTAGAAGCCAGAATGACTTTTGCATGCCTCAGTATGGGAACATTTCTTCTGACATTTCCTGCTTTGATTACAGATATTTTGCTATGTCCAATATTTGCCCCTTGGTGCCAGGGTGGTTGGTCCATCATGTGCTGTGGTGCTAAGCCTCCTTTTTGTTTCTATATTTTTTTGCCTAGCTATCCACATTGGGAGAAAACTGATCAGACATAGTGAACAAACTCAGAGGCATTTAATGAGAGAGAAAGAGTTGTATTGGATGGATTATAATTACCCATATGCATATTTTAACTATTGAGTGACCCAAAAATTCAAATAATAACGGCATGGGTAGAAATGATATCTGTGGGTGAAGTCAGAGCCAATTCTGCGTCTGGAGCAAAAGGGCATGTAAACTGATCTTAGCCCGGTTAGATCAGGGAGAATACCTGAGGATGGCGGTAGCAGCAGAGGGTGCTCTGTGATGAAAGGGGCAGGGGCGATGACGGGAGGTGGGTGCCGGGCACCTCGGGCCGGGCCGGGGGACGGCAGTGTTCCTCTAGGAGAGCCTGTGGAGGCCGTGGAAGGGGTAGTCCCGGGCACACTTACCTGTCCTCATTCTACAGCACAGGTGGTGCAGGACAGATGGCTGGCCATCCTCACAGGGCATTTTGGAGGATTCCACCTCACAGTTTCAGCTCCCATCTTGACGGCTGTTTATCTTCACAGCTTGGCCACAGGGCACTCCAAAATGAAAGGCGGTGTCTGAGTTCTCATCAGGCCCAGTGTGGGAATCCACCTGTACTTGTGGATTCCTGCTGATGCGCAGAGCACATAGCATGTTGAACAGGTCTCTTCCTTGTGTGGGAACCCACACTGGATACACACACACACCTCCTCTCCCAGCTCCTCCCTCGTGGAAGGCGGGCCTGCCTGAGGGTGCTGTCACCCTTCTTCCCAGGGACCTGCTTCCTCAGCTCACCCCACCCAGGGAGGCGGGATGCCCTGGTCCTTGGCCCGAGGTTCAAGCTGAGCAGCAGTCAGTGGCCTGGGCCTGCATCCGCTGGACGTCCTACATCCCTTGGTAAAGAGCCAAAGCCCTGAGCCTTCTCCCAGCCCCGAGACCTGCCAGCAGTCCTGCGCCTGCACTGTGTGCCCCTGACGCTGGTTACATGCTTGAACGTCACTCACGTGTGAAGTGGGCGTCCCCACACACACTCGAGTATTCTCACTCCTCCTCCACCTCCACCCCCATGGGCTCTATATAAAGTACCCACCTGAAAGAGACTGCAGGTTTCCCTTTGATTGTCAGTGAAGATCTGAGAGTCAAGGACACATCCCGTGTGTACGGGACCTGCCAGGGGAGATGAGAGTGGATGAGGGGCAAGGCCAGGTGTGGGCTCCCGCCCTACAGTGGTTCCCAGGGCTGCAGCAGGTTAGACATCAAAGGGCAAACTCTCATCCCCCTTCTCCCTACTTCACCAGAGTTAGGTCCCTGTTCCTTTGAAGAGTTGTGAGGGTCATAGTTAAGAGCCAAGGGTTCAAGGACTTGAACTTCAGTCTCTTCCCTCCCCATGCAGAGGGCACAGGTTTGATCCCTGGTCAGGGCACTAAGATCCTGCATGCCATGTGGTGTGGCTGAACGAGAGACGGGGAGAAAGAGAGATGGACAGGAGCATGAATTCAAGAGCCAGCTTCCTGGATTCAAGTCCTAATTCTGTCCCTGACTAGCAGTGAGATCTTAGATCCATTAGTTGAATTCTCCCTGCCTCAGTTTCCTCAGTACAAGGAGGATTATCAGGAATTCGTACTTTCCAGGGTGTTCCAGGAATAGATGAGCTAGTATACGTAAAGTCTTTAGGCTAATCCCTGGCACGTGCAGGGGTGACCTGTCAGAAGAGGGAAGACCCTTTCTGGAACAGCACCCTTTGATTACCATCTGATATCTGAAACTCTGAAGACAAGACTTGAGGATATAAAAATAGAAGAAAATTCACTCCAGTGAAGAGCGTTGTTTAAAATGAAAGGGAAATAATGGAAGGGGAGGCCCCTTGTGTGGGATGCGTGTGCATCAGAATCATCAAGGGGAACGCACGTCCTTTCAAGAACTTGTACAGCGTTGTTGAGAACCCAGTCAGTCGGTGCTTGTCCACAGGATGTGTGGCAGGAGAGTAACTGGGAGAATCTACAAGTTACTGACTGATTTCTACTGTAAACCCTGAACTGGGGCTGAGTTATTTCCTTCCAGCTTCAGGTGGTTCGATTCTCTGAGACCACGTCCCCCCGCAGCCCTCCCCCAGGACCCAGGGTCTGCTCACCTCCTCCTGTGAGGCAGAGGGAAGGGCTGGCTTGGGGAGGAGACCCGAGGTGGAGTGAGCGGCCCTGCGTGTGGACCCAGACCGGAGACGCACTGCCCTCCAGCCTGAGGTCGCCTTCTCACACTTGAGAAGAGGCATCTAAGGAGCCCCTCGCTCTGCTCTCGTTAATGCTCAGAGATGAGTTCCGGGTAACTCACAGTCGGCAGGGCCACCAGTTCAGGATCCCCTCTGACACACATGGAAAGACCCACGGGCACTTAAACAGTCACTGTTGTGTCGGGCAAACCCACACATGCGCACAAAGCCACACACGTACTCACAGATCGACACCCAGTCACAGATTTCTTACACACACACGCACACACATAGTCACACAGACATGCAGCTCCCCGTGCCACACAGGCCTCCCCCATTCTCACCGTACATGCACAGCTGTGCTCCCCTCTTACACACAGACTCATGAAGCCAGATCTATAATCTCAGCCCCTTGCACTCATGCACTCACTCCCTCATCCCAGTCAGTGCTCCACCACCCCCTCCCCCGCTCGCACAAAGTGACAGTGTCTCGGTAGAGTTCACTCGCAGTCACATACCATCAAACGCTATTGCATTGGTCCCGGCTCCACACGATTCCCACAAGGATTCCACATAATAGATCCTCAGGGAATCTCTCTTCCACACACTCACAACTCTCAGGACAACATTCCAGTAGAAATGCACATTTTCATCTGACACAATTTCCTACCTCTTCCTCCTCCCTTTATCTGACCCAGGATCACTGAAGGCTGTGTCTTTTCAGCTCACCCGTTGCTCTGACATTGTTATGTCTTCCTGAGGGCAGCTCTTCCAAACTGTCTAGTTTTGTGTGTGAATGTCTTGGAGTTGCAGAATACAGGTGAATCCTGGCAGCCCTGCCCTCTGGCTTTGTTCCTGTTTATAAGCCTCAGAGTTATCCAGCAGGGTGAAGGGGGATGTCAGAAGCAGATGCAGTCCCAAGGATGTCCTTGAGCAGGGCATGTCTGTGGCACGGCAGGGATTGCGGTGAGGGTAATGCCAGGGAGGAGGGAGTAGCCGGGGAAACACAGGAATAAAGGTGATGGAGCGAGGGGGTGGCTGGGTCTAAAGTCCAGCCTTCGTGCCGCTTACCAGGTCTTTACCCCACAGACAGAATCTACTCAAAAGGTGCACATTGTTATAATTTTCACAATGGCAAAGAATGAATGATCCTGGCTCAAAAGACATGAACTTCCTGAAAATTCCAAGCAAGACAGCATTTGGGATGAGAGTTGTAGGATGCATGACTTCTTTCTGATTGGTTGGTGGTGAAGTAATGGTGGTGTTTCAGAAATCTTTTTTTTTTTTTCAATGTATTTTTGGCTGTGGTGGGTCTTCCTTGCTACCTGAGATTTTGCTCTACGTTTCGCAGAGCAGGGGCTACTTTCTAGTCTCAGCACACTGGCTTCTCATTGTGGTGGCTTCTCTCGTTGCAGAGCACATGCTCTAGGGTGCACGGGCCTCAGGAGTTGTGGCTCCAAGGCTCTAGAGCGTGGGCTGAGTAGTTGTGGCACACCAGCTTAGTTGCTCCATGGCAGGTGGGATCTTCCTGGAGTAGGGATCAAGCCCACATCTCCTGCATGGGCAGGTGGATTCTTTACTACTGAGCCACTGGGGAAGCCCTGTTTCAGAAATTTAATCATCAACTTTCTGGTTCCAACCACTTGCTTGTGGTCTCTGTGTAGTCATCCTCTCCTTTACTTGAGTCAAGGTGTTAATTTCTATAGAACAACTCAGAGACACCCGTCACATTGTTTTATGTATCACGAGGAGGAACCAGGATTCTGTTTACCGCTGGACCATTGTTTAAGCCATTATTACTTTTCTTGCTCCTCCTATTTTTTCCTGCATTCCCTCACTTCCCGAATTAGTAACTGAGTCTGCTCTTTGGAACTCAGGGAAGGCCTAGGAAAGAAACTAAAGGCCTTTTCAACAAACAAGAAACAGGGGTTACAGAGGCTGTGTATGTATCTTGGAGGGGTCCGCAGTGGCCTGCTTGGTTTCAACACTGCCCCCTTTTCTTTGACACTCCTCAATCCCGAAGTGGGACAAAAGAAGCAATAAAGTTTTGAATAGAGAGGTCTGTTATGAACTTGGCAGGGAACTTGGTTTTAGGAGGGCTTGGTTTCCCTGAGAATAAGTCCTCACATCTGCAGATTCTATGAAAGTCCTGGCTGATCCTCAGCTGACCCCAAATCTTTCCCAGGTGGCACAGTGGTAAAGAGACCACCAGCCAGTGCAGGAGACCCGGGTTCGATCCCTGGGTTGGAAAGATCCCCTGGAGAAGGAAAAGGCAACCCATTCCAGTATACTTGCCTGGAGAACTCCACGGACAGAGGAGCCTGGGTTTGACATGAAATTGTAGGACTCTGGCTCAGAAAAGTTGAAGTAGATATCCTTGTTCCTACCGCATCCACTAAGCAAGTTTGACTAAGAATCCTAGAGATTACATGTAAGAGAAATAAAGAAGGCTCTGGAAGGTGGAGAGAAAAAGACGGTGCAGCTGGGGACCCTGAGCCCCCAAAGCCTCATGATGTTCCCCGATGACTCCTCAGTTTTCTGCTTGTCTCTTCTGTCCCAGACTGGATACTATAGTATCGGAAAGTCTGTAAACTAAACCATTAACCATTAAATGCCCAAGTGGATGAAGAGAGAGGATTATACTCCTGAATCATGCTTCCTGTTTAATTTGGGGGCCTAGTGTCCCCTGCTGGATGCTGATCGCCCCTCCAGGTCACCTCCCAGTACACACACAGGCACGCGCACAGGAATCTGCATGGATGTCAGGATGATTTACGTACACGCAACAGTTTGTTGTTCAATTGCTCAGTCGTGTCCGACTCTTTGCGACCCCGTGGACTGCAACACACCAGGCTTCCCTGTCCATACCATCTCCCAGAGCTTGCTCAAACTCACATCCATTGGGTTGGTGATGTCATCCAACCATCTCATGCTCTGTCATCCCCTTCTCCTCCTGCCTTCAGTCTTTCTCAGCATCAGGGTCTTTTCCAGCGAGTCGGCTCTTTGCATTACGTGACCAAAGTATTGGAGCTTCAGCATCAGGCCTTCCAATGAATATTCAGGATTGATTTCCTTTAGGAATTGACTGGTTTGATCTCCTTGCTGTCCATGGGGCTGTGAAAAATCTTCTCCAGCACCACAGTTCGAACGCACCAATTCTTCGGCACTAGGACTTCTTTACGGTCCAACTCTCACATCCATACATGACTACATGTAACAGTAAATATACGATAAAGTTTGCCAGCCATACAGTAAATAGTAAAGGGATTTCCCAAGGAGACAGCTCAGTTGGTGGGGAGTGAAGTCAGAGCAGAGTGGGGCAGGAGGCTTTTGCTTTATTGGTGAGGAGGTGGGTCCAGGCTCTGCGTTTATGAAGGGCCAGAAGTGCCTCTATTTGAAATTCCCCTGGTGTACACTTGGGCTTTGTTAATATGGTCCCAGAGGTAGTAGGGATTAAGCAGGGAAAGGACAGGGAGCCTGCCCAGGACCCGACATTAGCGACGTTTGTAAATGTAGGGACTTCCTTGGTGGTCCAGTGGTCAAGACTGTGCTTCCACAGCAGGGGGCACAGGTTCGATCCCTGGTTGGGGAACTAAGATCCCACATACCTTTTAGTGCAGCAGCGAAAAAACAACAAAAAAAGATGTTTATAAATGTAGACAGCATAAACATTATTGCACTTTGCCCACATGCTGGCACACTCAGGCCTTCCCGCAGCTTAGAAGCACTCCAGCGTCCATCTTTGTCGCTGTCAGAGCAGCTCAGGCCAGACCTGAGTTATCCCTGCCCGTCTTTCGATCACACCTGGAATGTGCTCTGTCCACAAGTCCTATTGGCTCTGCTTTCAAATTCGTCAAGGATGGAGCACCGCTCATCATCTGACAGCTCAGTGAAGCCAGAAATTGTATCTGATACCTTACTGTTGCATTCCCATGTCCCTGAAATTGCCTTGCTCCTAGTAGATGCCTCATAGTTATTTTATAATCCTTCGTTTAAATGAATGCCTTCTCTCACCTCTGAAATAAAAGCCTCGTGTTTCTCAGAAATTCTCAGTAATTTCTACGGGTTAAGAAATTTCAAATGTTTCTTCAGAATCTCTTTAAGATTACCTACCCTAAAGAAAAGTAAATTGAGAGGTATTTCATGTTTATAATTTAATCAGAATAAGGAAGAGAAAATTCTGGTGAAACCACGCTGAGACATCTGATCTTAGGATTTAATGAGAAACGTATTTAGTAGCCGTGTCAACTTTGTTGTAATGCAAGACAGTGGGAAATGTTAAACCATATAAAAAGTAATGTGTGTAATACACAGCGATGAGGAAATTGCAAATCGTATCAACACTGCTGTCAATTGCTTCTTCTAGAAGAAGAGGTGACTGCTTTCCTATGTTTCTTGTGCATCTTCATGTAAGGTTGGCGGGAATGGTATTTAACACAGGCTTCCAGGGACTTCCCTGTGGGCCCCTGGTTGGGACTCTGCGCTTCCACTGCAGGGGGTACAGGTTCGATTCCTTGTCAGGGAACTAAGATCCCACATACCGCAGAGCAACTAAGCCAGTGGCCACAACTACCGGAGCTCCCCCACCACAGTGCAAGAGTCTGTGCACTGCAAGGAAAGATCCCGTGTGACACAATAATTTTTAAAAAACACAAGGCTTCGTTTATTAGAATTTAAGCAGTTTATGCATGTCTTCAGTGTGTGTGTGAGAGACAGCATCTCGTTCTGTCACATGTGTAGCCACCGTGTAACCACCACCACTGTTCATGCGCACACTGTTCCCTTGTGCTAACCCTTTATAGTCAGGTTCTCAGCCTGATCCGAAGCCTTGATGAGCTCTGAGCTCCATCACTAGAATTTTGTGCTGTCAAGAGTTGAGTCCTACAGTAAGTAACCTGTTGAGATCGACATCTTTCCTTCCTCACAGTACCCTTGAGATTCATTCTGTTTTGTTTTGTTTTCCAAGTATCAAGTAATCAATACAAAGTTTCCTTAACTCTAGGCAGGGTCAGACTTTCTGTTCTATTTATTTTATTTCCTTTTCTTGCCTTATTTTACTGACTAAAACCTCCAGTAGTAGGTCAGGTAGTAGTGATAATGAATCTTGGCTCGTTTTGGACCTTAGACTGAAAACATTCAGTTTTTCATTATTGAGTGTGATGTTGACTGTAGATTTATTATAGCGTTCTATCAGGTTGAGAAATTTCCCTTCCATATCTAGTTTGCTGATGATATTTGGCAGAAAGCAACACAATTCTGGAGGGCAGTTATCCTTCAGTTAAAAAATAAATGTAAAATTAAAAAAAAAGAAAAAACATGTTTTTAAAAGAAAAAGTTTTCTGGGAAAGAATTATGATTCTCGAGAAGCTGCAAATGTTGTGTAGTGAGGTCGCATGTACCCATTGCCTGTGCTGTGTGCTAAGTCACTTCAGTCAAGTCTGACTCTTTGCAACCCTAAGGATTGTGACCCCCAGGTTCCTCTGTCCATGGAATTCTCCAGGCAAGGATACTGGAGTGGATTGCCATGCCCGCCTCCAGGAGATCTTCCTGACCCAGGGATTGAACCCATGACTTTTATGTCTCCTGTGTTGGCAGGCAGGTTCTTTACTGCCACTGCCACCTATTGCCTAGTTTCTCCCAATTGCATACATCTTACATAATTATAGTCCAGTGTCAAAACCAGGGATTATACATCAGTACAATGGATGCAGATAGTTCTGTGTCATTTTATGAGAAATGTAGGCATGTGTAACCAGCCCCACAATCAAGATCAAACATTACTGCAGCGTCAAGATGGACCGCATGCTGTTCCTGTGTAGCAGCGTCTGGCGCTTCTCCCTGACCGCCATCTACAAGCACCACCCGTGTCCTTTCTGTCTCTGGCTTTACACTTTTGAGGATGGTAGACAAATGCGCTTAGACATTATGTGACCTTTTCAGGTCAGCTTGCCACTCAGGACAATGCTCATGTGATCTCTTGATTTCTCCTTAACCTCACAGTCCTTCACTTCTGCCTCTTTTTCTTTTGGGTCCTTGATCTGAACAACTCAGTGCCGATTCATTCCCGTTGTAAGCTGCACTCACTCCCTTGGTGATCTCAGTGTTTCAGTCTTAACTGCTATCTATATGTTAGAATTTCAAATTTTATATCTCCGACCAGACCTCTCTTCCAAATTCATGCATTAACCCCTGTACAATAGGCATCTCAACCTCCAGGTGCCCAAAGCTGAATTCCTTATCTTTTTTCTTCCCAGTGGTCCCAGCCACAGTTTGCTGACCTCAGTGTATGACTTCAGTAGTTCAGTAAATAAGATCAGAATCCTACTAGTCACTCTTGATTCTCACTTTTAGTGTTTTAGTGAAGTAACATTGGTTCATAACATCATAACAGTTTCATGTGTGCAGCCTTATACTTCTGCATCTCTATGGTCTGCATGACCAAAAACTGTGTTTCTGTCCGTCATCGTACAGTTGATCTGCTCACCCATTGTGCCTCCCCCCATAACTACTGTTCTGTTTCCTATGCATTTATTTTCATTAGGCTTGTTTATCTATTTTCTTGATGTTGTTTGCTTTTTATGTTCCACCTATGAGTGAAGTTATATTTTTCTTTCTCAACCTGACTTATTTCCACTTAGTACGATGCCCTCTAGGCCTGTCCATGCTGTTGCAGTTGGCAGCATTTCATCTTTTCTATAGCAGAGTCGTGTTTCATGTATATATATATGTCTATATCTCACCTCTTCTTTATCCAGTCATCCAGTGACGGGCACTTTCTGTTTCCATATCGTGCTGTTGTCCATAATGCTTTGACAAACATAGGGGTGCATTTATCTTATGAGTTAGTGTTTTTGTCTTCTTTGTGCACACACCCTAAAGGGGGGGTAGGTGGATCATGTGTTAGTTCTGTCCTCAACTGTTTCCATAGAGGCTATACCAATTTAGATTCCCAGCGAGAGTGTGCGAGGGTTCCCTTTTCTATACATCCTTGCCAACACTTGTCGTTTTTTACCGTCTTGTGAATAGCCATTCTGACAGGCATGAGTTGATTTCTAATTGTGGTTCTGATTTGCATTTCCCTAATGATTTGTGGTGTTAAGCAATCTTTTCATGTGCCCTTTGACCGTCTGGATGTCTTCTTCCAGACAATGAGAAACTGTCTATTCGGCTACTGTCCACTTTTTAATCAGGTGGTTTGTTGTCTTGCTGTTGACTTGTATGAGTTCTTTATATACTTTGGATATTATTAACCTTTATCAGATGTATCATTTGCAGGTATTCTCCCCTGTTTGGTAGGTTATTTTTTCATGTCCTTGATGTATTGTTTACCATGAAGGAGATGTTTAGTTTGATGTTCATTTTTGCTTTTGTTTCCCTCAGATCAGGTGACATAGCTAGAAAGATACCTCTAAGACTGATGTCAGTGAGCATGCTGCCTGTGTTTTCTCCTTGGAGTCTTCTGGTTTCAGGTCTTAGATTCAAGCTTTTCATCAATTTTGAGTTGATTCCTGTATATGATGTGAGAGAATAGTTTCTTTATGTGTGCCTGACTTTCATAGCAGTTATTGAAGAGACTGTCCTTTCTCCCTGGCGTGTTCTTTGTTCCTTTGTCATTAATCAATTATCCATTTATGTGTGGATTTTTTCTGGGCTCTCAATTCTGTTCCATTGGTGATATGTCACTCTTTTTTTTTGTCCAGTTCTGTGCAGTTCCAAATTGGGAAAGGTGTATGTCAAGGCTGTATGTTGTCATCCTGCTTATCTAACTTCTATGCAGAGTACATCATGAGAAATGCCAGAATGGGTGAAGCACAAGCTGGAATCAAGATTGCCGACAGAAATATCAATAACCTTAGATATGCAGATGACACCACCTTTATGGCAGAAAGCAAAGAAGAACCAAAGAGCCTCTTGATGAAAGTGAAAGAGGAGAATAAAAAGTTGACTGAAAACTCAACATTCAGAAAACTAAGATCAGGGCATCTGGTCCCATCCTTCCTGGCGTATTAGCCAGGGGGAAACAGTGAAAACAGTGACAGACTTTTTTTGGGGGGGGGGCTCCAAAATCACTGCAGATGGTGACTGCAGCCATGCAGCCACTAATGTGACTGCAGTCACATTAAAAGATGCTTGCCCCTTGGAAGAAAAGCTATGAGCAACCTAGACAGCATATTAAAAAGCAGAGACAATACTTTGCCAGCAAAGTCCATCTAATCAAGGCTATGGTTTTTCAGTATCATGTATGGACGTGAGAGTTGGATTGTGAAGAAAGCTGAGCACCGAAGAATTGATGCTTTTGAACTGTGGTGTTAGAGGGACTCTTGGTGTTAGAGAGTCCCTTGGACTGCAAGGAGATCCAACCAGTCCATCCTAAAGGAGATGAGTCCTGGGTGTTCATTGGAAGGACTGATGCTGAAGCGGAAACCCCAATACTTTGGCCACCTCACGCGAAGAGTTGACTCATTGGAAAAGACCCTGATCCTGGGATGGATTGGGGGCAGGAGGAGAAGGGGATGACAGAGGATGAGATGGTTGGATGCCATTACCAACTTGATGGACATGAGTTTGCGTAAACTCCGGGAGTTGGTGATGGACAGGGAGGCCTGGCTGCAGTGATTCATGGGGTTACAAAGAGTCGGACACGACTGAGCAACTGAACCAGCTGAACCTAAAGAAAAGTAAATAGAGAGGTATTTCATGTTTATAATTTAATCAGAATAAGGAAGAGAAAATTCTGGTGAAACCACGCTGAGATATCTGATCTTAGGATTTAATGCAAAAAGTATTTAGTAGCTGTGTCAACTTTCTTGTAATGCAAGACAGTGGGAAATGTTAAACCATATAAAAAGTAATGTGTGTAATACACAGCGATGAGGAAATTGCAAATCGTATCAACACTGCTGTCAGTTGCTTCATTTTCTAGAAGAAGTGGTGACTGCTTACCCATGTTTGTCGGGCATCTTCATGTAAGGTTGGCGGGAATGATATCTAACACAGTCTTCCAGGGACTTCCCTGTGGTCCCCTGGTTAGGACTCTACGCTTCCACTGCAGGGGGTACAGGTTCGATTCCTTGTCAGGGAACTAAGATCCCACATACGTCAGAGCAACTAAGCCAATGGGCCACAACTACCGGAGCTCCCCCACCACAGTGAAAGCTTGTGCACTGCAATGAAAGAGTCCATGTGACACAATAATTTTTTAAAAAACACGAGGCTTTATTAGAATTTAAGCAGTTTTTGTGTGTCTTCAGTGTGTGTGTGTGTTTGTGTGTGTGTGTGAGAGAGAGAGATAGCATCTCGTTCTGTCACGTGTGTAGCCACCGTGTAACCACCACCACTGTTCCATGCACACACTGTTCCCTTGTGCTACCCCTTAATAGTCAGGTTCTCAGCCTGATCCAAAGCCTTGATGAGCACTGAGCTTCATCACTAGAATTTTGTGCTGTCAAGAGTTGAGTCCTACAGTAAGTAACCTGTTGAGATCGACATCTTTCCTTCCTCACAGTACCCTTGAGATTCATTCTGTTTTGTTTTTCCTAGTCAAGTAATCAATACAAAGCCTCCTTAACTCTAGGTAGGGTCAGACTTCCGGTTCTATCATTTTATTTACTTTTCTTGCCTTATTTTTACTGACTAAGACCTCCAGTAGTAGGTCAGGTAGTAGTGATAATGAATCTTGGCTCGTTTTGGATCTTAGACTGAAAACATTCTTCATTATTGAGTGTGATGTTGACTGTAGATTTATTATAGCGTTCTATCAGGTTGAGAAATTTCCCTTCTATATCTAGTTTGCTGACGATGTTTGGCAGAAACCAACACAATGCTGGAAAGCAGTTATCCTTCAATTAAAAAAATGAATAAATTTAACATTAAAAAAAGATTTTTTTAAAAGATAAACTTTTATTGGAAAGAATAATGAATTCTCGATAGGCTCCAAATGTTGTGTAGTGAGGTCCCATGTACCCACTGCCTGTGCTGTGCTACGTCACTTCAGTTAAGTCTGACTCTTTGCAACCCTAAGGATTGTGACTCCCAGGTTCCTCTGTCCATGGAATGCTCCAGGCAAAGATACTGGAGTGGATTGCCATGCCCACCTCCAGGATATCTTCCTGGCCCAGGGATCGAACCCACGGCTTTTATGTCTCCTGCCTTGGCAGGTGGGTTCTTCACTGCTACTGCCACCTATTGCCTAGTTTTTCCCAATTGCATACATCGTACATAATTATACTTGTGTCAAAACCAGGGATTAAACATTGGTACAATGGATGCATATAGTTCTGTGTCATTTTATGAGAAATGTAGGCATGTGTAACCAGCCCCACAATCAAGATCAAACATTAATGCAGCGTCAAGATGGACCGCATGCTGTTCCTGTGTAGCAGCGTCTGGCGCTTCTCCCTGACCGCCGTCTACAAGCACCACCCGTGTCCTTTCTGTCTCTAACTTTTCACCTTTGAGGATGGTAAACAAATGCGCTTACACATTATGTGACCTTTTCAGGTCGGCTTTTCCACTCAGGACAATGCTCGTGTGATCTCTTGATTTCCTCTTAACCTCACTGTCCTTCACTTCTGCCTCTTTTTCTTTTGGGTCCTTGATTTGAACAACTCAGTGCCAATTCATTCCTGTTGTAAGCTGCACTCACTCCCTTGGTGATCTCAGTGTTTCACAGTTTTAATTGCTATCGATATGTTAGAATTTTAAATTTTATATCTCCGACCAGACCTTTCTTCCAAATCATGCATTAACCCCCGTACAATAGCCATCTCAACCTCCAAGTGCCCAAAGCTGAATTCCTTATCTTTTTCCTTCCCAGTGGTCCCAGCTACAGTTTGCTGACCTCAGTGTATAACTTCAGTAGTTCAGTAAATAAGATCAGAATCCTACTAGTCACTCTTGATTCTCACTTTTAGTGTTTTAGTGAAGTAACATTGGTTCATAACATCATAACAGTTTCATGTGTGCAGCCTTATACTTCTGCCTCTGTATCGTCTGCATGACCAAAAACTGTGTTTTTGTCCATCATCGTACAGTTGATCTGCTCACCCATTGTGCCTCCCCCCATAACTACTATTCTGTTTCCTTTGCATTTATTTTCATTAGGCTTGTTTGATGTTGTTTGCTTTTTATGTTCCACTTATGAGTGAAGTTGTATGATATTTGTCTTTCTCAACCTGACTTTTTTCCACTTAGAAAGATGCCCTCTAGGCCTGTCCATGCTATTGCAATTGGCAGGATTTCATCTTTTTTATAGCAGAGTAGTGTTTCATGTATATATATGTCTATATCTCACCTCTTCTTTATCCAGTCATCCAGTCATGGGCACTTTTTGTTTCCGTATCTAGCTGTTGTCCATAATGCTTTGACAAACATAGGGGTGCATTTATCTTTATGAGTTACTGTTTTGTCTTCTTTGTGCACATACCCTAAAGGGGGATAGCTGGATCATATGTTAGTTCTGTCCTCAACTTGTTCCAGAGAGGCTATACCAATTTAGATTCCCAGCAAGAGTGTGTGAGGGTTCCCTTTTCTATACATCCTTGCCAACACTTGTCATTTTTTACCTTTTTGTGAATAGCCATTCTGACAGGCATGAGTTGATATCTAATTGTGGTTCTGATTTGCATTTCCCTAGTAATTCATGGTGTTAAACAATCTTTTCATGTGCCCATTGGCCATCTGCATGTCTTCTTCCAGACAATGAGAAACTGCCTCTTCGGCTTCTGTCCACTACTAACCAGGTGGTTTGTTTTCTTGCTGTTGACTTGTATGAGTTCTTTATATACTTTGGATATTAGCCTTTATCAGATGTATCATGTGCAGATATCCTCCCCTGTTTGGTAGGTTATTTTTTCATATCCTTGATGGTATTGTTTACCGTGAAGGAGATGTTTAGTTTATGTTTATTTTTGCTTTTGTTTGCCTCCGATCAGGTGACATAGCTAGAAAGATACCACTAAGACTGATGTCAGTGAGCATGCTGCCTGTGTTTTCTCCATGGAGTCTTCTGGTTTCAGGTCTTAGATTCAAGCTTTTCATCAGTTTTGAGTTGATTTTTGTATATGATGTGAGAGAATAGTTTCTTTTTTTGTGTGCCCGACTTTCATAGCAGTTATTGAAGAGACTGTCCTTTCTCCATGGTGTGTTCTTTGTTCCTTTGTCACAAATCAATTATCCATTTATGTGTGGATTTTTCTAGGCTCTCAATGCTGTTCCATTGGTGATGTATCACTCTTTTTTTCAGTCCAGTTCTGTGTAGTTCCAAATTAGGAAAGGGGTATGTCAAGGCTGTATGTTGTCATCCTGCTTATCTAACTTATATACAGAGTACATCATAACCTCTTTACTGAACTCCACAGTTCTACCAACTCCTCTTCCACAAACCTCATCCAAGTCCCGGTCACTGCTCTCCAGGATTAATGGCCTTGTGAATGGTTTTGTTTTGTCCAGGTCCACGTACAGTCTATTTTCCACACAGCAGCAGAGGAGATCCTTTTAAAACACAAATGAGAACAGATCCCTCCTCTGCCTCAAGCTCCCATGTTACTTACAGCAGGACTCCTGCAATAGCCTGTGATCTGCTTTTCCATCTCCTGACTTCAACCCTCCTTCTGTCTCATGACTGCAGTCACACAGTCACCCTTTTGTTCCTCGAAACGTCACATTGTCCTTTCACATTGTGGTCTGCGTGCTGATCTCTCTAACTAGAAGTTCTACCCAAAATACACATGGCTCTTTTCCTGACGTCTAAGCCTTTGCTCAGTTCTCATCTCCTCAACAAGGGCCACCTTAACTAGCCTATTTGAGATTAAGCCCTTTGTGGACTGCTGTGTTCTATTACCCACATCTTTTCAAGACAGTTCTTCCCTTCTAACACATTATATGTTTTACTTGTGTTTTATAATTTGAAAGGTGCTGCATATATTTTCCATCTGGAGTATAAGCTCCATAGAGCAAGATTTTTATCTGTTTTTTTCCACTTATGCAGATAGTACAAAGCCTGCTGCCAATTCATATCTCAATAAGCAATTGTCAAATGAATAGATAGATGGTTGGATCCCTTTGATTGCTTTACTAACAACCCTCTGATTTGGGATGATGGTCATCAGATAGTCTATGTGTAAGAAGACTGGGTGTAGCAGGGGTTACACTTTTAATAAGGCCTCACAGTGGCAGAGCTTAGACTCTCATCCAGGTGGTGTGTCTCTCCAAGTCTAGGGCCAATAGGGAAATTGCCAGCAAAGATGCTGGAACAGGTTTGATGTCAAAGAAAAAGTCAGTTGCATAAGGCATGGGATGGGTGCCAGTTTTATGAAGAAGGGTAGCCAGGGAGCTCTCTGTTACAGCTGTATCGTTGTCGTTTATCAGTAGACACAAGGAATTGCACTTAGATTAAGCATATCAGCATCTCTAGTACGTGAACCATTAACTTGCTGATGTTCAGGCTGGTTTTAGAAAAGGCAGAAGAACCAGAGATCAGATTGCTAACATCCACTGGCTCATGGAAAAAAGAGAGTTACAGAAAAACTTCTATTTATGCTTTATTGACTATGCCAAAGCCTTTGACTATGTGGATCACAAGAAACTGTGGAAAATTCTGAAAGAGATGGGAATACCAGACCACCTGACCTGCCTCTTGAGAAACCTGTATGCAGGTCAGGAAGCAACAGTTAGAACTGGACATGGAACAACAGACTGGTTCCAAATAGGAAAGGGAGTATGTCAAGGCTGTATATTGTCACCCTGCTTATTTACCTTCTATGCAGAGTATATCATGAGAAACGTTGGGCTGGAAGAAGCACAGGCTGGAATCAAGATTACCGGGAGAAGCAGCAATCACCTCAGATACGCAGATGACACCACCCTTATGGCAGAAAGTGAAGAGGAACCAAAAAGCCTCTTGATGAAAGTGAAAGAGGAGAGTGAAAAAGTTGCCTTAAAGCTCAACATTCAGAAAACGAAGATCATGGCATCTGGTCCCATCACTTCATGGCAAACAGATGGGGAAGCAGAGGAAACAGTGTCAGACTGTATTTTGGAGGGACTCCAAAATCACTGTGGATGGTGACTGCAGCCATGAAATTAAAAGATGCTTTACTCCTTGGAAGGAAAGTTATGAGTAACCTAGATAGCATATACAAAAGCAGAGACATTACTTTGCCAACAAAGGTCCGTCTAGTCAAGGCTATGGTTTTTCCAGTGGTCACGTATGGATGTGAGAGTTGGACTATAAAGAAAGCTGAGCACTGAAGAATTGATGCTTTTGAACTGTGGTGTTGGAGAGGACTCTTGAGAGTCCCTTGGACTGCAAGGAGATCCAACCAGTCCATTCTAAAGGAGATCAATCCTCGGTGTTCATTGGAAGGACTGATGCTAAAGCTGAAACTCTAATACTTTGGCCACCTCATGTGAAGAGGTGACTTATTAGAAAAGGCCCTGATGCTGGGAGGGATTGAAGGCAGGAGGAGAAGGGGATGACAGAGGATGAGATGGCTGGATGGCATCACCGACTCAATGGACATGAGTTTGAGTGAACTCCTGGAGTTGGTGAGGGACAGGGAGGCCTGGAGTGCTGCGATTCATGGATTCCCAAAGAGTCGGACACAACTGAGTGACTGAACTGAACTGAACTGAGTACAGTTTGAACCCACTTCTTGGGTCCTTGGAGAGGCCCACCACCTGGATGAGAGACTAAGCTCTGCCACTGTTAAGCCTTCTTCAAAGTGTAACCTCTGCTAGACCCAGCCTTCTTACACATAGAATATCTGATGACCATAATCCCAAAATAGAGGGTTGTTAGTAATGCAATCAAAGGTGGACTGAATACACTTTTGATTCCATGAATTTCAGAAGAATAGAGGGCAGGGCTCTGTAGCCTGAGTGAAAGGGTCAGGAGTGACTCAGCTCCTAACTGCATTTATAGGGCGCCTTCTCTAGACAGACACACACAGTTTCAACAGGGAAGAAAGGCCCAGCTGGAGACGATGGACTCCTTGGTATGAAGGATGGGAGGAAGGAATCTGATTACCTCTGCTGCTGGTGCCGGGTCACCTTGAGACCAATCATTGCGTGAATGCTGGTAGAGAATGGGAAAGAGTGTGTGTGTGTGAGTGGGAATCACTGGATTTGCATTATTGTATGTCCTTTTGCACACTGTTTCTCTGGGTTTGGAAGTGTTTGTATATAGCATATGTATCTGTGCCTCTGAGTGCATGTCTGGACTCGGATTAATGTCTCCTTGTTGGAGGTATACTAATGTCTCTTAGCTGCGGGAGGAGATCACATTTTGTGTCCTGATTCCTGATTGGGCAACGATGTGGGGGAGAGGACACTGGCTCTTCATTCACTGACGCATCCGTCTCTTCCATAGCCGAACCCCTACCAGCAGTCTGTTTCCCTGACTGTGTGTTACATGGTGAAGATCAAGGCAAACCTTCTGTCTCCTTTTGGGTGAGTAGAGGCCAGTTCATTACTGATGGAGGGTGAAGCAGAAGGGGAGAGTGTTAGCATGTCTTGGGGACACTCATTGGAAAGAGCTTGATCTTCTTGAATCATCGGAATAAGCTGAGGTGTCTCATGCAAAAGTGTGAGATTACACTCCAGGCAGGATTTCCTTCCTCTGTGTGTCTGTGTGTATGTGTGTGTGTTGGGGGGTGGGGTGGAATGGGGGGAGGCAGGGAAGTAAAAGAGAGAGAGATAGCAAAGTGTGAAAGGTATAAATATTTTGAGAAAGAGGGCAAGGCGAAGGGGAAGGAAGGAGGTGGGGAGAGAGAAAAAAGGTCTGCGGTTGTTCCTGAGGAAGTTGTTGTCTGCAGTAAATGCCTGCCTGCAGGAGCTGTCCTCCTGTCTTTGCAGGAAGAACCCAGAGCTTCAGGTGGATTTCGGCACGGGTACTGGGGAAAGCGGCGACATTCCATTCCGTTTCTGGTACTGCGATGGCATGGTGGTGATGAACGCTTTAAAGGATGGGAGTTGGGAGAAGGAAGAGAAAGTTCGTACTGACGCTTTCATGCCAGGCCAGCCATTTGAGCTGCGGTTCTTGGTGCTGGAGAATGAATACCAGGTGTGTGAGCCCTCCAGGTGTGGGATGCTGTGGCTGTGTCGGGCCTGCTGTGGAGAAACAAGCAGAGAGTCCAACTCTGATGTGATTGCTAGAGACCAATTTTGTTTTGTTTTCTACTTTTAACACATGTGCTTTTTAAAATTGAAGTGTCATTGATTTCCCTTACTGTGTGAGTCTCAGGTGCACAGCAGAGTGACTGAGCACCTTGTCCCCGTATAGCATAGGCCCCTATACTCAGGATCTTGTGTGCTGTACAATTAGATATTCTGCGGTGAACTCCACACAGCTCTTCCTGTATCGGACAGTCAGCAGTGTGGAGGGAGACGTGCAGGCCCCCTGCCCTCAGGGCAAAGCAGGGCTGGCAGCTCTGGAGGCGAGGAAGTGGACATGGAGGATGATTCCTACAGCAGTGTCTTGGCAGGATGTCCAGGAGAATTTCTGCTTTGCTTTTACAGAGTAAAGAAATTTTAGAGAAGGCAATGAAAATAGGAAAGGGAAAGGGGAGGCCTAATTGTTCTGAGCTCACAAGAAATATATCTCCTTCCTTAGGTGTTTGTGAATAGCAAGCCCATCTGCCAGTTTGCCCACCGCCTGCCCCTGCAGTCTGTGAAAATGCTGGTTGTGAGGGGAGATATCGTGCTGACTTCAGTGGATACGTTATAAGGGGCAGAAGATCTTCCAGGGAAGATATCCATCCCGTTACACTCTACTATAATGTGCAGGATCATGGCCACTCCCAGAAGATGCCAGGATGTCCCCCTGCCCTCACACTTATGCCAGTGATAATAAAAGATTCCTGATACGAACTAGGACTTGGCTCTTGCTTGTAGGGAAGGGCAGATTTGGCACAAAGAGAAAAGTCGTCCCAGGTGTGGAATGCGGAGTGTGGTTTGGGAAGGGCCCAGTTGGCCAAAATGTCAAGGGCTCTCCCTGAAGCAGAGACAGAGTGAGTGTCTCAGGATGTCGTGAAGAAGGTGGTCAGGTTTGGGGTTGTTTAAGGAAGGGATACGACTTTATATGTGAGCCTCTTTTGACTTGTTTTTTCATTCCTCAAATATTTATTGGTCCCTGTATTTGTCAGGGTTCTCCCGAGAGACTGGTGTGTGTGTGTGTGTGTGTGTGTGTGTGTGTGTGTGTACACATGTACACACAGAGGAATTTGGTTATGTAGCCTGACGAGTCCCAAGATCTTCAATGATGTAGTTCTAGTCTGAGTCTGGAAGCCCGAGACCCAGGGAGAGCCAGCATTTCAGTTCCATTCTGAAGGCAGGAAGAATCCTCCCTTCTCTGGGCCGGTGAGATTTTTGTGCTGTTTAGGTCTTCAGATGATGGGGGAGCCCATCCACACGAGGGAGGGCAGTCTGTTTTACTCAGTTTGTGGATTCAGATGTGAATCTCATCCCAGGAACACTGTCACAGACACACTGAAAATCACGTATAACCCAACACCTGACCACACAACAGCCCAGTCAAGATGACACAGAAGATTAACCATTACAGCTCCTTTCTGTAACTTACCTTTATACGTGCCAGACAGTTCGTGTGAACCCTACGTGATGCTGAGAGGGCTAGAGAATGGTGTTGTTGGCAAAAGGAACTTGATACTGAAAAGCCAAGGATAAAGTCAGCCTGGTGGGGTGTCTGGAACTCAGGAGCTGAACGTCAGGTGTTCGGGCAGATACGACAGAAACCACGGTGCGTGGCTTTCCTGGTTTCTGTCCCCCTGGCTTAGGAACATCTGGCAGCTTTCAGGAGTTATGAAGTGTGATGTAGGAGGCTGCACCCAGATCCTTCCGGACCCCTCCAGCCTGGAGGTCTGCTAGAGACATAGGACCTAATGAATCCCTGAGTCTCTGAGTGCCTACCGTTTCCTAGACACTCCGTATATAAAAGGAGGCTGCGTGCTTTTGTCCTCTTCAGGCCCTCTGAGCCTTCTTCCCTATCTCTATACCTTGACAATGAACAGCCTGTAGAGGAAAGGAAGAAACCAATTCTTGTAGAGTAGCGTAAAAAAAGAATACAGTGCTTAAGACAGAATCTGACCAAGGAGGTGCCAGACTTCCACACTGAAAATGACAAAACACCACTGATAGAGATTACAGACGAGCAGCCTCAATATGAAGAGACATCCCATGTTTCTGGGTCGAAGACAATGTTGTTAATACCGTTAATTCTAAATATGTCATCCAGTGTGGTTTGAGAGAGTCAGTGCATCCTCTGTGAGAATGTCGGTGGCTTCTGTGTACAGAATGGAAAAGAGATTCTAAAATTGACATGGAACAGAAAGGGACACCAAACAGCCAACAGAGTCTGGACAAAGAATAGGTTTGGAGGATTCCCACATCTCGGTTTCAAAACTTAATACAAAGCTTTGCTACGATCTCTAGGGAAGAAAGTACAGCCTACAGGAGCAGATGGATAATAGAAGCAGAGTGATGGAAATTCTAAGAGAGTCAGAAAGAACCCCTACAGAGTAAAAAATTTACATAAGTGAAGAATGCATTTGATGAGCCCATTATCTAGATTAGCTGTAGCTGGGAAAGAATCTCGGAGGTTGAGGATATGTCAATAGAAACTTCCAAAACTGAAAAAAGAAAAAAGACTGGAAAGATATTGAATATCAAACAACTCTGAGACAGGTACAGAAAGCGTAGCATGTGCTTAATGGGAGACCTAGATGCAGAAAAGAGATAGGAACAGGAGAGATATTTGAAGTAATAATATCTGAGAATTTCCCACATTTATGCCAAACACCAGAACCACAGACAAAAAGAAGCCAGAGGGAAAAAGCACCTGCCCACATAGGAGCAAAAATAAGAATTATATCAAACGTCTCCTTAGAAAGCATGCAAACACAAGGAGAGTGGAGTGAAAGTTGAGAGAAATTTGGTGCAACCATCATGGGGACCAGTATGGCGATGTCTCTAAAAATTGAGAATGTGATTGTCATATGATCCAGCAGTTTTACTTCTGGATACTCCTCAAAGGAAATGAAGACCCCACCCCAACTCAAAAAAATATACTGTGGTGGCCCCTTGGAAACAGGGGTTATGTTCCAAGACCCACAGGGGATGCCTGAAACCCTGGATAGAACCAAATCCTACATATGTGCACATAATTAACCCTTGAGCAAGGGAAAGCTGCTGGGGGACTTGGTTGCAGAGAATCAAGTCACCTGAAGCTGGAAGGAATAAATTCCCCCTCAGTCCAGAGTTTACAATAGATATCAGTCAATAACTTTATAGATTCTCCCAATTACTTCCTTGTCCCTCCCCCTTTGGACAAGCACTGACTGGATTCTCAACAGTGCTGTCCACCTTCTTGAAATGACATGCATTCCCCTTGATAATTTTGATGCGTATGCATCCCACACATAGGGCTTCCCTTTCCCTTTATTTCTTTCTCTCTTTAAATACATGCTTTTCACTGGAGTAAATTTTTAATCAATGTCTTTTTTTTCAAGATTTATTTATTTATTTATAGCTGCACTGGGTCTTTGCTGCTGCGTGCGGGCTTTTTCCTATTGTGGGGAGCAGGAACTGCTCTCTAGATTGGTGCGAGAGCTTCTTGTTGCATTGGTTTCTCTTGTTGAGGCTCCCGAGCCCTGGGGGACAGGCTCAATAGATTGGGGCACAGGCTTAGCTGTCCTGTGGCATGTGGGATCTTCCCAGACCAGGGTTCAAACCTGTGTCCCCTGCATTGGCAGGCAGATTCTTTCCCAGGGAAGTCCGGCAGTGAGTTGTTTTCTTTTTCATATTCTTACATCCTCAGTTCTTGAGTTTTAGATGTTAGAGAATAATGCAAGAGTGGTATTTCAGAAAGGGTCCTCCCTTTCTGAGACTTTGTCCCCGGCATGTGCCAGTGATTAAGCTAAAGGTTTCACATATACTAGCTCATCTGTTCCTGAGAACATCCTAGGAAGGAGGCCTTTCTGATAATCCTCCTTGTGCCAAGGAAACTGAGACCGGGGGAGTTTAATGAATCTTAAGGTCTCACTGTTAGGAAGGAACCAAATCAGTACTGAATGCAGGCAGCTGACTTCTGAATCTGTTAATCTGATGTGAGGGGCCAACTCAGTGCAAAAGACCCTCATGCTGGGAAAGACTGAAGGCAAAAGAAGAGGGCAGCAGAGGGTGAGACAGTTAGATAGCATCAGTGACTCAATGGACATGAATCTGAGCAATCTCCGGAAAATAGTGAAGAACGGGGGAGCCTAGCGTGCTGCAGTCATGGGGTCACAAAGAGTCAGACACAACTTAGCGACTGAACAACAGCAAGAGTCTGCCCTTTGGTGTCTAACCTGCTGCCCCCCTGGGAACTGCTGTAGGGCAGGAGCCCACACTTGGCCTTGCCCCTCATCCACTCTCATCTCCCTGGCAAGTGCCTTACACACAGGGTGTGTCCTTGACTGTTGGCTCTTCAGTGACAATCCAAGGGAAACCTGCAGTCTCTTTCAGGTGGGTACGTTATATATAGCCCATGGGTGTGGATGTGGAGGAGGAGTGAGAATACTAGAGTGTGTGTGGGGACGGTCACGTCATGTGTGAGTGACGTTCAAGGGTGTAACCAGCTTCAGGGACACACACAGTGCAGGCGCAGGACTGCTGGCAGGTCTCGGGTCCGGGAGAAGGGTCAGGGCTTTGGTTGTTTATCAAGGGACTTAGGACATTCAAAAGATGCAGGCCCGGGCCAGTGACTGCTGCTCAGCTTGAATCTCGGGCCAAGAACCAGGGCATCCGCCTCCCTGGGCGGGGTGAGCTGAGGAAGCAGGTGCTCGGGGAGAGGGATGACAGCACCCCCAGGAAGGCCGGCCTTCCGCGAGGGAGGAGCTGGCAGAGGAGGTGTGTGTGTGTGTCCAGTGTGGGTTCCCACACAAAGCTGCGATTGGTTGGTTGTTCTAAGGATGTTTATTGTATATCAAGCCCCTGCCTGGCTTTGTGCAAAATGCATGGGAGAAATTAAAGAGAGAAAATGACCAAGTCAGCACTTGAAATTTTTAATGAAAGACAGAGTTAGACAACCATAGAAAACTGACCTTAAAGAATCTTTTTCTTGTATCCAAACAATTACAAGCTTTTTTTTTTTTTTTTTTTTCAATTTTTGTGGTCAGAAACCTAGGTCTTTCTGTTTGGAATTGAGTTGTCAGCGTTTTAGACTGAGGAAGACAGAATTTATTGTTAGAACAAGCACAGTTATACACATGGATGCAGTGACCAGACTCTGGTTTTGATGTTCCAGTTACTCATTGCAGAATAAGAAATCTCCTGAGAATACATTGGTTTAAAGCAATGATTTATTATCTCTCCCAGTTTTTTTTTAAATTAAATTAAATTTTATTTTATTTTTTTCTCTCTCCCAGTTTTGCAGGTTTATTGTGCTCATATGGGTATCATGTGGCTTTAGTCAGATTATGGTGGAAATCCAGTTTAATTTAAATCTACTTTTAATTGGGTTATTGATATGGTTAAATATTGAGTCTGACCTATTGCTACTTGCTTTCTATTTGTCTCAGCTATTGCTCCCACTTTCCCTTTTTCTCCACTTTCCCTTTTTCTCTGCAATCTTTTATTGTTTTTTTTTTTTGGTATAAAGATTATTTTATTATTTTATTTTTAATATAAATTTAATTATTTTAATTGGAGGTTAATCACTTTACAATATTGTATTGTTTTTGCCATACATCAACATGCCATCTTTTAAATTATCGTTTGATTATCATTTTATCTTCTTTGTTGGCTGTTTTGCTAAAAATCTTTATTTTGTCATTTTAGTGGTTCTTCAGGATGTTTAGTGTACATGTTTAACGTACACAATCTGTCTCAAATGATATACCACCTTATAAGCAGTATAATAGCATATTGTCATTCCTCTCCGCTAACATATGCCGATTCCCATGTGTTTTATTTTTGTTCTTTCTTTTTAATTGGAGGATAATTGCTTCACAGTGTTGTGTTGGTTTCTGCTGTGCAACAACGTGAATCAGCCCCAAGTGTACACAGAAGCCCCTCCCTCCCTCCTGAGCCTGTCCCCCTGCGCACCCCGTGCCTCTAGGTCATCACAGAGCTCCGAGCTGAGTTCCCTGGGTTATACAGCAACTTCCCAGTGCTATCTCAGTCTGTCACTTTATTTTTATATGTTATAAGCTCTGCAATGCATTGTTATAATTTCTCTTTCACAATTATATTTTCCGATGTAACACCCATTTCCATTGTCCTTCATTCTTTTGTGTAACTCCAGATTTCCAACTGGTATCCTTTTCCTTCTGCCTGAAGGATGTACTGTAACATTTCTCTAGAAGGGGTTTGTTACTGATGACCTTTTCTGAAAAAGTCAAGGTTTCCCCATTGCCTTTGAAAGATATCTTCCCTAGATTGAAAAAGTACACTTCAGATTCTGTTGGAGAATTCAAATGTAACCTGTGCATCAGATGATATCCAGGGAGTTTTCTGGAACATTGTAGTGGTAGCTGTGATTATGTTTTCAAAGTCTTCATCAGTTAGAGAGAAATTCTGGAGTATTTATATGAAAGATTTAGTATGACTGAGATTTATTTTAAAATCCCCCCCATAAGTGGGAGGAATAATGAAACAAGAATATTCATAGTTAAAGTGGAAGAGTAGGTACATAGGCATTATTTCTATGATTTTTTCTTGTGAGAATTAATCAAGGAAAAACCTCACTAAAATGAAGTTGGGCAGCCAGAAGAGGGAGCTCTTATGCACGTGCCACTGGCTGTCATCACACATCCCAGCAGGAAGAGATGTACCTCAGCTCCCTGGCAAAAGTGGCCTTACTTTACCACCCCCAGCAGGAAGAAGAAAGATTTTCTCTCTGCCTGGAAACAGCTCAGCCAATGAAAATACACTGTACTTTAAACTCTCAGTTTCCTCCAATGGACTTTTTGTTTATACCAGCTCCTCAAAACTTTCCCTTTTCCTCAGGAAGAGTTTCCTTTCCTTTTTCTTTAAAATATATATGTATGTATATATGTATGTATGTATGTATTTATTTATTTATGTTTTGTCATGCCATATGGCATGTGGAACCTTAGTTTCCTGATCAAGGATCAAACCCATTCCCCCTGCAATGGAAGCTCAGAGTGTTAACCACTGGATCTCTAGGGAAGTCCCTCTTTGTTTGTTTGTTTGTTTGTTTTCTAATTACTTACTTGGTCGTGCCAGGTCAGTTAGCACAGCACTGCAGTCCAAGGGGACAAGAAGTTTTGAATAGAGAGATTAATCAGAAACTTGGTAAGGAGACTTGGTTTTAGAGGAATTTGGTTTCAATCCCCGCTCCTGTCTTAACTTCCCCTGAATCTTTGAGGAAACAAGACAACACTTGCTTTAGCTAATTCTTGCTGAAACAGGTCATCATCCTGCCTCAGTCTGAGGAATTGACCCTGCTTTGGGATCTTCTGTGTTCCAAGTACTGGATCGCAGTCTTTCATGGTTTAAGGTATTTAGTCCCTTGATCCACAGGCCCAATTATGAGTAAGTGGAAGAGGGACGACTGGAAATTTAATAAGTTTCGGGAAGCAGATCTCATTCCCTGAGGAAAGAAGGAGAAGAACCTGAAGAACAGGCTGGCCTGGGCACTTCTGGGGAGACTTGTTTTAAGCCTGATAGGCAGCTGTCTAATTTTATCTAAGTAGGTCTAACTTTGTAATCTGGCCGTTAAGATATAAAACATGTATGACTACTGCACATACATGTCCTTTTTCTGCTAAAATCTAATCTAAAGCAATTGTCTAGACTATTCATGATACAAAATCTAGTGGTTTATTCTGAGAGGCTGTAGCTTAAGCTCTATCATTTGTTACTACTGTTTTTGTTTATTTTATGTATTTTTGGCTGTGCTGGGCCTTCACTGTGGCTCTTGGGCTTTCTCTAGTCGCAGTGAGCGAGGGCTGCTCTCTCGTTGCAGAGCTTGGCTGCAGAGTGCAGGCTCAGTAGTGTGGCACCCGGGCTTAGTTGCCCCATGGCATGTGGAATCTTCCAGGACCAGGAATCGAACCCGAGTCCCTTACATTGGCAGGCGGATTCCCACTAAGCCACCAGGGATGTCTGTTACTACTCTTCTGAAGTAAGAGAAAGATTTTATTGTTACCTTGAGACTCTAATGCTGTAGTTGGGCAGCTGCTGGCAGATATTGTTTTGAGAATTGATGGCGGTATCCTTGATCCTGATACACTTCAGAAAAATTCAAGTTCACAGTAATAACAGGCATTTGTCTGAAACCATGTCCACAAGGGCTATCCAGCTTTGTTTTGATTTCTAAATGTATTTTTTCCTTAATGGTTAAAGCAGATGTACAGTGTATAAGCCAGAATGACTTTCGCATACCTCAATATGTGAACATTTCTTCTGACATTTCCTGCTTTGATTACAGATCTTTTGCTATGTCCAATATTTGCCCCTTGGTGCCAGGGTGGTTGGTCCATCATGTGCTGTGGTGCTAAGCCTCCTTTTTGTTTCTATATTTTTTTGCCTAGCTATCCACATTGGGAGAAAACTGATCAGACATAGTGAACAAACTCAGAGGCCTTTAATGAGAGAGAAAGAGTTGTATTGGATGGATTATAATTACCCATATGCATATTTTAACTATTGAGTGACCCCAAAATTCAAATAATAACGGCATGGGTAGAAATGATACCTGTGGGTGAAGTCAGAGCCAATTCTGCGTCTGGAGCAAAAGGGCATGTAAACTGATCTTAGCCCGGTTAGATCTGGGAGAATACCTGAGGATGGCGGTAGCAGCAGAGGGTGCTCTGTGATGAAAGGGGCAGGGGCGATGACGGGAGGTGGGTGCCGGGCACCTCGGGCGGGGCCGGGGGACAGCAGTGTTCCTCTAGGAGAGCCTGTGGAGGCCGTGGAAGGGGTGGTCCCGGGCACACTTACCTGTCCTCATTCTACAGCACAGGCCGTGCAGGACAGATGGCTGGCCATCCTCACAGGGCATTTTGGAGGATTCCACCTCACAGTTTCAGCTCCCATCTTGACGGCTGTTTATCTTCACAGCTTGGCCACAGGGCACTCCAAAATGAAAGGGGGTGTCTGAGTTCTCATCAGGCCCAGTGTGGGAATCCACCTGTACTTGTGGATTCCTGCTGATGGGCAGAGCACATAGCGTGTTGAACAGGTCTCTTCCTTGTGTGGGAACCCACGCTGGACACACACACCTCCTCTGCCAGCTCCTCCCTCGTGGAAGGCGGGCCTTCCTGCGGGCCCTGCCACCCTCTTCCCAGGGACCTGCTTCCTCATCTCACCCCGCCCAGGGAGGCGGATGCCCTGGTCCTTGGCCCGAGGTTCAGGCTGAGCAGCAGTCAGTGGCCTGGGCCTGCATCTGCTGGACGTCCGACGTCCCTTGGTAAAGAGCCAAAGCCCTGAGCCTTCTCCCGGCCCCGAGACCTGCCAGCAGTCCTGCGCCTGCACTGTGTGCCCCTGACGCTGGTTACACGCTTGAACGTCACTCACGTGTGAAGTGGGCGTCCCCACACACACTCGAGTATTCTCACTCCTCCTCCACCTCCACCCCCATGGGCTGTATATAACGTACCCACCTGAAAGAGACTGCAGGTTTCCCTTTGATTGTCAATGGAGATCTGAGAGTCAAGGACACATCCATGTGTACGGGACCTGCCAGGGGAGATGAGAGTGGATGAGGGGCAAGGCCAGGTGTGGGCTCCCGCCCTACAGTGGTTCCCAGGGCTGCAGCAGGTTAGACATCAAAGGGCGAACTCTCATTCCCCATCTCCCTACTTCACCAGAGTTAGGTCCCTGTTCCTTTGAAGAGTTGTGAGGGTCATAGTTAAGAGCCAAGGGTTCAAGGACTTGAACTTCAGTCTCTTCCCTCCCCATGCAGAGGGCACAGGTTTGATCCCTGGTCAGGGCACTAAGATCCTGCATGCCATGTGGTGTGGCTGAACGAGAGACGGGGAGAAAGAGAGATGGACAGGAGCATGGATTCAAGAGCCAGCTTCCTGGATTCAAGTCCTAATTCTGTCCCTGACTAGCAGTGAGATCTTAGATCCATTAGTTGAATTTTCCCTGCCTCAGTTTCCTCAGTACAAGGAGGAATATCAGGAATTCGTACTTTCCAGGGTGTTCCAGGAATAGATGAGCTAGTATACGTAAAGTCTTTAGGCTGATCCCTGGCACGTGCAGGGGTGACCTGTCAGAAGAGGGAAGACCCTTTCTGGAACAGCACCCTTTGATTACCATCTGATATCTGAAACTCTGAAGACAAGACTTGAGGATATAAAAATAGAAGAAAATTCACTCCAGTGAGGAGTGTTGTTTAAAATGAAAGGGAAATAATGGAAGGGGAGGCCCCTTGTGTGGGATGCGTGTGCATCAGAATCATCAAGGGGAACGCATGTCCTTGCAAGAACTTGTACAGCGTTGTTGAGAACCCAGTCAGTCGGTGCTTGTCCACAGGATGTGTGGCAGGAGAGTAACTGGGAGAATCTACAAGTTACTGACTGATTTCTACTGTAAACCCTGAACTGGGGCTGAGTTATTTCCTTCCAGCTTCAGGTGGTTCGATTCTCTGAGACCACGTCCCCCCGCAGCCCTCCCCCATGGGCCAGGGTCTGCTCACCTCCTCCTGTGAGGCAGAGGGAAGGGCTGGCTTGGGGAGGAGACCCGAGGTGGAGTGAGCGGCCCTGCGTGTGGACCCAGACTGGAGACGCACTGCCCTCCAGCCTGAGGTCGCCTTCTCACACTTGAGAAGAGGCATCTAAGGAGCCCCTCGCTCTGCTCTCGTTAATGCTCAGAGATGAGCTCCGGGTAACTCACAGTCGGCAGGGCCACCAGTTCAGGATCCCCTCTGACACGCATGGAAAGACCCACGGGCACTTACACAGTCACTGCTGTGTCGGGCAAACCCACACGTGGGCACAAAGCCACACACGTACTCACAGATCGACACCCAGTCACAGATTTCTTACACACACACGCACACACATAGTCACACAGACATGCAGCTCCCCGTGCCACACAGGCCTCCCCCATTCTCACCGTACATGCACAGCTGTGCTCCCCTCTTACACACAGACTCATGAAGCCAGATCTATCATCTCAGCCCCTTGCACTCATGCACTCACTCCCTCATCCCAGTCAGTGCTCCACCACCCCCTCCCCCGCTCCCGCAAAGTGACAGTGTCTCAGTAGATTTCACTCTCAGTCACATACCATCAAACGCTATTGCACTGGTCCCGGCTCCACACGATTCCCACAAGGATTCCACATAATAGATCCTCAGGGAGTCTCTCTTCCACACACTCACAACTCTCAGGACAACATTCCAGTAGAAATGCACGTTTTCATCTGACACAATTTCCTACCTCTTCCTCCTCCCTTTATCTGACCCGGGATCACTGAAGGCTGTGTCTTTTCAGCTCACCCGTTGCTCTGACATTGTTATGTCTTCCTGAGGGCAGCTCTTCCAAACTGTCTAGTTTTGTGTGTGAATGTCTTGGAGTTGCAGAATACAGGTGAATCCTGGCAGCCCTGCCCTCTGGCTTTGTTCCTGTTTAGAAGTCTCAGAGTTACCCAGCAGGGTGAAGGGGGATGTCAGAAGCAGAACTAGTCACAAGGATGTCCTTGAGCAGGGCATGTCTGTGGCACGGCAGGGATTGCGCTGAGGGTAATGCCAGGGAGGAGGGAGTAGCCGGGGAAACACAGGAATAAAGGTGATGGAGCGAGGGGGTGGCTGGGTCTAAAGTCCAGCCTTCATGCCGCTTACCAGGTCTTTACCCCACAGACAGAATCTACTCAAAAGGTGCACATTGTTATAATTTTCACAATGGCAAAGAATGGATGATCCTGGCTCAAAAGACATGAACTTCCCAAAGGCTTCCAAGCAAGACAGCGTTTGGGGTGAGAACTGTAGGATGCATGACTTCTTTCTGATTGGTTGGTGGTGAAGTAATGGTGGTGTTTCAGGAATCTTTTTTTTTTTTCAATGTATTTTTGGCTGTGCTGCGTCTTCCTTGCTACCTGAGTTTTTGCTCTACGTTTCGGAGAGCAGGGGCTACTTTCTAGTCTCAGCACACTGGCTTCTCATTGTGGTGGCTTCTCTCGTTGCAGAGCACATGCTCTAGGGTGCATGGGCCTCAGGAGTTGTGGCTCCAAGGCTCTAGAGCATGGGCTGAGTAGTTGTGGCACACCAGCTTAATTGCTCCATGGCAGGTGGGATCTTCCTGGAGTAGGGATCAAGCCCACATCTCCTGCATGGGCAGGTGGATTGTTTACTACTGAGCCACTGGGGAAGCCCTGTTTCAGAAATTTAATCATCAACCTTCTGGTTCCAACCACTTTCTTGTGGTCTGTGTGTAGTTATCATCCTTTTCTGGGGTCAAGGTGTTAATTTCTATAGAACAACTCAGAGACACACGTCAGATTGTTTTATGTATCACGAGGAGGAACTAGGATTCTGTTTACTGCTGAACCATTGTTTAAGCCATCATTACTTTTCTTGCTCCTCCTATTTTTCCTGCATTCCCTCACTTCCTGAATTAGTAACTGAGTCTGCTCTTTGGAACTCAGGGAAGGCCTAGGAAAGAAACTAAAGGCCTTTTCAACAAATAAGAAACAGGGGTTACAGAGGCTGTGTATGTATCTTGGAGGGGTCCGCAGTGGCCTGCTTGGTTTCAACACTGCCCCCTTTTCTTTGACACTCCTCAATCCCGAAGTGGGACAAAAGAAGCAATAACGTTTTGAATAGAGAGGTCTGTTATGAACTTGGCAGGGAACTTGGTTTTAGGAGGCCTTGGTTTCCCTGACAATAAGTCCTCACATCTGCAGATTCTATGAAAGTCCTGGCTGATCCTCAGCTGACCCCAAATCTTTCCCAGGTGGCACAGTGGTAAAGAGACCACCAGCCAGTGCAGGAGACCCCGGTTCGATCCCTGGGTTGGAAAGATCCCCTGGAGAAGGAAAAGGCAACCCATTCCAGTATACTTGCCTGGAGAACTCCACAGACAGAAGAGCCTGGGTTTGACATAAAATGCAGGACTCTGGCTCAGAAAAGTTGAAGTAGATATCCTTGTTCCGACCACATCCACTAAGCAAGTTTGACTCAGAATCCTAGAGAGTATATGTAAGACAAATAAGGAAGGCTCTGGAAGGTGGAGAGAAAAAGACGGTGCAGCTGGGGACCCTGAGCCCCCAAAGCATCATGATGTTCCCCGATGACTGACTCCTCAGTTTTCTGCTTGTCTCTTCTGTCCCAGACTGGATACTACAGTAGCTGGAAGTCTGCAAACTAAACCATTAACCATTAAATGCCCAAGTGGATGAAGAGAGAGGATTATACTCCTGAAGTCATGCTTCCTGTTTAATTTGGGGGCCAGTGTCCCCTGCTGGATGCTGATCGCCCCTCCAGGTCACCTCCCAGTACACACACATGCACGCGCACAGGAATCTGTATGGATATCAGGATAATTTATGTACACAAAACAGTTTGTTGCTGTTCAATCGCTCAGTCGTGTCCGACTCTTTGCGACCCTGTGGCCCGCAACACACCAGGCTTCTCTGTCCTTCACCATCTCCCAGAGCTTGCTCAAACTCACATCCACTGGGTTGGTGATGTCATCCAACCATCTCATGCTCTGTCATCCCCTTCTCCTCCTGCCTTCAGTCTTTCTCAGCATCAGGGTCTTTTCCAGTGAGTCGGCTCTTTGCATTACGTGACCAAAATATTGGAGCTTCAGCATCAGGCCTTCCAATGAATATTCAGGATTGATTTCCTTTAGGAATTGACTGGTTTGATCTCCTTGCCATCCATGGGGCTGTAAAAAACCTTCAAACGCATCAATTCTTTGGCGCTAGGCCTTCTGTATGGTCCAACTCTCACATCCATACATGACTACATGCAACAGTAAGTACAAGATAAAGTTTGTTATCCATACAGTAAATAGTAAAGGGATTCCCCAAGGAGACAGCTCAGTTGGTGGGGAGTGAAGTCAGAGCACAGTGGGGCAGGAGGCTTTGGCTTTATTGATGAGGACGTAGGTCCAGGCTCTGAGTTTATTAAGGGCCAGAAGTGCATCTATTTGAAATTCCCCTGGTGTGCACTTAGACTTTGTTAATATGGTCCCAGAGGTAGTAGGGATTAAGCAGGGAAAGGACAGGGAGCCTGTCCAGGACCCGACATTAGAGATGTTTGTAAATGTAGGGACTTCCCTGGTGGTCCAGTGGTCAAGACTGTGCTTCCACAGCAGGGGGCACAGGTTCGATCCCTGGTTGGGGAACCAAGATCTCACATACCTCTTGGTGCAGCAGCAAAAAAAAGATGTTTATAAATGTGGACAGCGTAAACATTATTGCACTTTGCCCGCATACCAGCACACTCAGGCCTTCCCGCAGCTTAGAAGCACTCCACCGTCCATCTTTGTCGCTGTCAGAGCAGCTCAGGCCAGACCTGAGTTATTTCTGCTCATCTTTCCATCACACCTGGTCCCACACCGTGTTCCGGTCCTTTAATGGACTGGAATCTGGTGGTCCGGGGTCAACGATAAGAAAGTGAAAGAGAAAGAGGTTAATATTCCCTGGTTTACGCAGAGAACCAAAACCCCTAGAACAGATTTGCACTGCTCACGAAGGCAAAGGGCGCCCTCTCGAGGAGGTCTTGAAAGCCCGGGCAGGGGAGTGAGCTCGACGGGTTTACTGGAGGGAGAGACAGAGCGCAAAAGAAAGAAAGACATGGGGACCCAAGCCTCTGGTGCAGGAAGGGGTGCTTTAATGATCTTTCTGTGAGTATATATAGGCTATTGTACAAGGAATTTCTTTCTACAGTGATAAAGATGAGAAAACCAAACGTACAGCAAGTGTTACCAAGGGAACCAAGGGAACAGATGGTGATGCAGCCATGAAAAGAGTGTCAGAAAGTATGAGATTAGACAGTTTTCAAAGCAGAGAATGTTTACCAAGGTCATGCTGTCTCAAGGCTATGGTTTCAGTGCCATGGGATGTGAGAGTTATTGTGAAACAGCGCTGAAGAATGAGGCTTTGTGAAACAGTGTTGGGAATCCTCTTGAACAGTCCCCTTGGATGGCTGGTCCAAAGTCCATTCTAAGGATGAGTCCTCACCGAAAGCTGAGCTGAAGTGAAGCCAGAGTATTTTGATACCTGATGTTGAGTGTCCCCATGTCCCTGAAATTGCCTTGCTCCTGGTAGATGCTTCATAGTTATTTTATAATCCGTTTAAATGACTGCCTTCTCTTCCCTCTGTAATAAAAGTGTAATAAAAACACTTCCCTCTAGTGTTCCTCAGAAATCCACAGTAATTTCTATTGGTTAATAAATCTCAGCTGTTTCTTCAGAATCTCTTTTTGATTAGATAACCTAAAGAAAAGTAAATAGAGTGGTATTTCATGTTTAAAATTTAGTCAGAATAAGGAAGAGAAAATTCTGGTGAATGCATGCTGAGATATCTTGTCTTAGGATTTAATACAAAAAGTATTTAGTAGCCGTGTCAACTTTGTTGTAATGCCAAGACAGTAGGAAATGTTAAACATTATAAGAAGTAATGTGTGTAATACACAGCGATGAGGAAATTGCAAATCGTATCAACACTGCTGTCAGTTGCTTCATTTTCTAGAAGAAGAGGTGACTGCTTTCCCATGTTTGTTGGGCAATTCATGTAAGGTTGGCGGGAATGATATTTAACAGAGGCTTCCAGGGACTTCCCTGTGGTCCCCTGGTTAGGACTCGGCACTTACACTGCAGAGGGTACAGTTTTGATTCCTTGTCAGGGAACTAAGATCCCACATACCACAGAGCAACTAAGCCAGTGGCCACAACTACTGGAGCTCCCCCACCACAGTGCAAGTCTGTGCACTGCAAGGAAAGATCCCGTGTGACACAGTATCTCATTCTGTCACGTGTGTAGCCACCGTGTAAACACCACCACTGTTCCACGCACACAAACTCCCTTGTTCTACCCCTTTATAGTCAGGTTCTCAGCCTAATCCGAAGCCTTGATGAGCACTGAGCTCCATCACTAGAATTTTGTGCTGTCAAGAGTTGAGTCCTACAGTAGGTAACCTGTTGAGATCGACATCTTTCCTTCCTCACAGTACCCTTGAGATTCATTCTGTTTTTTTTTTTTAATATCAAGTAATCAATAAAAAGTCTCCTTAACTCTTAGCAGGGTCAGACTTTCTGTTCTATGTATTTTATTTCCTTTTCTTTCCTTATTTTACTGATTAAAACCTCCAGTAGTAGGTCAGGTAGTAGTGATAATGAGTCTTGGCTCGTTTTGGATGTTAGACTGAAAACATTCTTCATTATTGAGTGTGATGTTGACTGTAGATTTAGTACAGCATTCTATCAGGTTGAGAAATTTCCCTTCTATATCTAGTTTGCTGATGATATTTGGCAGAAACCAACACAATTCTGGAAAGCAGTTACCCTTCAATTAAAAAATGAATAAATTTAAAATTAAAAACAAGATTTTTTAAAAAGATAACCTTTTATTGGAAAGAATGATGAATTTTCGAGAAGCTGCAAATGTTGTGTAGTGAGGTCCCATGTACCCATTGCCTGTGCTGTGTGCTAAGTCACTTCAGTCAAGTCTGACTCTTTGCAACTCTATGGACTGTGACCCCCAGGTTCCTATGTCCATGGAATTCTCCAGGCAAGGATACTGGAGTGGATTGCCATGCCCGCCTCCAGGAGATCTTCCTGGCCCAGGGATCGAACCCATGACTTTTATGTCTCCTGCCTTGGCAGGCGGGTTCTTTACTGCTGCTGCCACCTATTGCCTACTTTCTCCCAATTGGATACATCTTACATAATTTTAGTGCAGTGTCAAAACCAGGGATTATACATTGCTACAATGGATGCGTGTAGTTCTGTGTCATTTTATGAGAAATGTAGGAAAATCCCATGGACAGAGGAGCCTGGCAGGCTGCAGTCCATGGTGTCGTGAAGAGTTGGACATGACTGAGTGACTTCCACTTTTCACTTTCATACATAGAAGGAATGGCAACCCACTCCAGTGTTCTTGCAGAATCGAGACAGCCTGGTCTGCTATCTATGGGGTCGCACAGAGTCGGACACAACTGTAAGCCATATATGTAACCAGCACCACATCAAGATACTTTCTGTCTGTCTTTAAACTAACTTTAAACTTTTGAGGATGTTAAACAAATGCACTTACACATTGTGTGACCTTTTCAGGTTGGTTTTTCCACTCAGGACAATGCTCATCGAATCTCTTGACTACTTCTTAACCTCACTGTCCTTCACTTCTGCCTCTTTTTCTTTTGGGTCCTTGATCTGAACAACTCAGTGCCAGTTCATTCCTGTTGTTTTTTTTTAAAGCTGCACTCACTGCCTTGGTGATCTCAGCATTGCACAGTTTTAATTGCTATCTATATGTTAGAATTTCAACATTTATATCTCCAACCAGACCTCTCTTCCAAATTCATGCATTAACCTCTGTACAATAGCATCTCAACCTCCAAGTGCCCAAAGCTGAATTCCTTATCTTTTTCCTTCTCAGTGGTTCCAGCCACAGTTTGCTGACCTCAGGGTATGACTTCAGTAGTTCAGTAATAAGACCAAAGTCCCACTAGCCATTCTTGATTCTCACTTTTAATGTTTTATTGAAGTAACATTGGTTCATAACATCATAACAGTCTCATGTGTGCAGCCTTATACTTCTGCCTCTGTATAATCTGCACCGCCAAAAACTGTGTTTTTGTCTCCATCATCGTACAATTGATCTTCTCACACATTTTGCCTCCCTCCCCCATAACTACTATTCTGTTTCCTACGCATTTATTTTCATTAGGCTTGTTTATTTTGTCGATGGTGTTTGCTTTTTACATTCCACATATAATTGAAGTTGTATGGTATTTGTCTTTCTCAGTCTGACTTATCTCAGTTAGTATGATACCCTCAAGGCCTGTCTGTGTCTTTTATAGCACAGTATTGTTTTATATATATATATATACATACATATATATATATATCTCACCTCTTCTTTACCCAATCATCCAGTGATGGGCACTTTCTGTTTCCATATCTTGCTGTTGTCCGTAATGCTTTGACAAACATAGGGGTGCATTTATCTTATGAGTTAGTGTTTTTGTCTTCTTTGTGCACATACCCTAATGGGGGGTAGCTGGATCATATGTTAGTTCTGTCCTCAACTTTTTCCATAGAGGCTATACCAATTTACATTCCCAGCAAGAGTGTGAGGTTCCCTTTTCTATACATCCTTGCCAACACTTGTCAGTTTTTACCTTTTGTGACTAGCCATCCTGACAGGTATGAGTTGATATCTAATTGTGGTTCTGATTTGCAGTTCCCTAATAATTTGTGGTGTTAAACAATCTTTTCATGTGTCCATTGACCATCTGGATGTCTTCTTCCAGACAACAAGAAACTGTCTATTCGGCTTCTGTCCACTTTCTAATCAGGTGGTTTGTTTTCTTGGTGTTGACTTGTATGACTTCTTTATATACTTTGGATATTAGCCTTTATCAGATGTATCATGTGCAGATATCTTCCCCTGTTTGGTAGGTTATTTTTTCATTTCCTTGATGGTTTTGTTTACCATGAAGGAGATGTTTAGTTTGATGTTTATTTTTGCTTTTGTTTCCCTCCAATCAGGTGACACATGTAGAAAGATCCTGCTAAGTCTGATGTCAATGAGCATGCTGCCTATGTTTTCTCCTTATTGTTTCAGGTCTTAGATTCAAGCTTTTCATCCATTTTGAGTTGATTTTTGTATATGATGTGAGATAATAGTTTCTTTTTTGTATGCCCAACTTTCATACCATTTATTGAAGAGACTGTCCCTTCTCTATGGTATGTTCTTTATTCCTTTGTCAGAAATCAATTATCCATTTATGTGTGGATTTTTTCTGGGCTCTCAATTCTGTTCCATTGATTATGTATCTCTCTCTCTCTCTGTTTTTTTTTTTTTTTTTGCCAATAGTGTGCAATTTTGATTATCATGTTTTTTTTTTTTTTCTGCCAGTTACCATGGCTTTTTAATATAGTTTGAGACCACAAGAGTATGACTTTCAGCTTTGTTTCTTTTTTTCAGGATTTCTTTGGCTATTGAGGTCTTTTGTGATTCCATATAAATTTTAGCATTTTCTACCTGTGAAAAACGTCTTTGAGATTTTGATAGGGATTGCATGGAATATGTAAATTGTATAGGTAATATGGACATTTTAACAATTTTATTTCTTTCAGTTCATGAACATGGACTATCTTTCCATTTGAGTCTTCTTCAGCTTCTTTCAACATTGTATAGGTTTCAGTGTATGGGTCTTTCACTTCCTTGGTTACACTTATTCCCGTGTATTTTCTTCTTTTTGTTGTGATTATACATGCAATTGCTTTCTTAATTTCTTTTTCTGCTAGCTCATTTTTAGCATGTAGAAATGCAACATGCTTTTCTCTATTGATTTTGTATGCTGCAACTTTACTGTTTTCATTTATGTGCTAGTCACTCAGTCATGTCTGGCTCTTTGTGACCCCATGGATTGTAGCCTGCCAGGCTTCTCTGTCCGTGGGGATTCTCCAGACAAGAATACTGGAGTGAGTTGCCATGCCCTCCTCCAGGGGATCTTCCCAACTCAAGGATCGAACTCAGGTCTCCTGCATTGCAGGTGGATTCTTTACTGTCTGAGCCACCAGCGAAGCCTTATTTTCATTTATAACTTTTAATAATTTCTGGCGGAGTTATTTGGGTTTTCTATATATAAAATCATGATATCCAAAAATAGGATCAGTATTTTTTTTCCTTTCCAATTTGGACGTCATTTTTTCTTTTACTTCTCTAATTGCTCTGGCTAGGACTTCCAACATTATATTGAGTAGGAGTGGCAGAGTGGGCATCTTTGTCTTGTTCTTGATTTTCGGGGGATAGCTTTCATCTTTTCACCCTTGAATGTATGATGTTTGCTAGGACTTTGTCATATGTCACCTTTACTATTTTGAAATGCATTTCTTCTGTATCAAATATACTGAGGGTTTTTTTTTAAATCTTTAATGGTTGTTGAATACTGACAAATGCTTTTATGTGTCTATTGAGATAATCACATAGCTTATATCCTTTATTTTTCTATGATGTGATATATCATGTTTATTGCTACCTGGATATTGAACCATCCTTGCCTTTGGTTAGCACTTTCCACCTTCCACTGCCTGTATCAGGGGCAAGGCTCCAAGCCCTGACTACCACTGCTTGTGCCTCCAGGGTCCTCAGTGCCTTGCAGATGCCAGTGTCATTGGTTTCACTGCCTGGGACACTGGGATGGTGAGCTCCTCTTCTGAGATTGCCTGAGTCACAGCCTCTGCCACTGTTGGGGGTGGGGAGGGTGAATGGGAAGCCTAGTTGCATGGTCTCTGGTGTGTCCAGGGCTGTAACTAAGCCTTGCAGGCTTCACTGCTGTGGATGGGGAACCTCTTTGCTAAACTCCCAGTTCTCCCAACTCCCCTTCCACAATCCTCATCCGAGTCCCTGTCACTGCTCTCCAGGATTACTGTAATGGCCTTGAGAATGGTCTTATTTTGTCCAGGTCCACGTACAGTCTATTTTCCACCCACCAGCAGAGGAGATCCTTTTAAAATACAAATGAGAACAGATCCCTCCTCTGCCTCAGGCTCCCATGTTACTTACAGCAAGAGTCCTGCAATAGCCTGTGATCTACTTTTCCATCTCCTGAGTTCAACCCTCCTTCTCTCCCCCTTTACTTCAGTCACACAGTCACCCTTTTGCTCCTCAAAACTTCATGTTGTCCTTTCACATTGTGATCCATATTGGTTGCTGATCTCTCTAACTAGAAGTTCTTCCCCAAAATACACATGGCTCTTTTCTTGACGTCTAAGGCTTTGCTCAGATCTCATCTCCTCAACAAGGGCCACCTTAAGCAGCCAATTAGAGATTAAGCCCTCTGTGGACTGCTCTGTTCTATTACCAACATCGTTTTCAAGATACTTATTCCCTTCTAACACATTAGATATTTTGCTTGTGTATTATAATTTGAAAGTTACTGCATATATTTTCCAACTGGAATATAAGCTCCGTGGAGCAAGATTTTTATCTGTTCTTTTTCCACTTATGCAGATAGTACAAAGCCTGCTGCCGATTCATCTCTCAATAAGCAGTCATCAAATGAACGGATAGATGGTTGGATCCCTCTGATTGCTTTACTAACAACCCTCTGATTTGGGATTATGGTCATCAGGTATTCTATGTGTGAGAAGACTGGGTCTGGCAGAGGTTACACTTTTAATAAGGCCTCACAGTGGCAGAGCTGGCACTCTCATCCAGGTGGTGTGTCTCTCCAAGTCTAGGGTGAATAGGGAAATTGCCAGCAAAGACAATAATTTGTGGTGTTAAACAATCTTTTCATGTGCCCATTGGCGGTCGGATGTCTTCTTCCAGAAAATGAGAAACTGTCTATTTGGCTTCTGTCCACTTTTTAATCAGGTGGTTTGTTTCCTTGCTGTTGACTTGTATGAGTTCTTATTATACTGTGGATATTAACCTTTATCAGATGTATCATTTGCAGGTATCCTCCCCTGTTTGGTAGGTTATTTTTTCATGTCCTTGATGTATTGTTTACCATGAAGGAGACTTTTAGTTTGATGTTTATTTTTGCTTTTGTTTCCCTCCGATCAGGTGACAAAGCTAGAAAGATACCGCTAAGACTGCTGTCAGTGAGCATATGCTTAAGTTTTCTCATTGGAGTTTCATGGTTTCAGGTCTTAGAGTGAAGCTTTTAATCAATTTTGAGTTGATTTTTGTATATGATGTGAGATAATAGTTTCTTTTTTTGTATGCCCAACTTTCATAGCATTTTTTGAAGAGACTGTCCTTACTCCAAGGTATGTTCTTTGTTCCTTTGACAAAAATCAATTATCCATTTATGTGTGGATTTTTCTGGGCTCTCAATTCTGTTTCGTTGGTTATGTATCACTCTATTTTTTTCTTTTTGGTCAGTTCTGTGCATTTCCTAATTGGGAAAGATGTATGTCAAGGCTGTATGTTGTCATCCTGCTTGTCTAACTTCTATGATGAGTACATCATGAAAAATGCCAGATTGGATGAAGCACAAGCTGGAATCAGGATTGCTGGGGGAAATATCAATAACCTTAGATATGCAGATGACACCACCTTATGGCAGAAAGCAAAGAAGAACTAAAGAGCCTCTTGATGAAAGTGAAAGAGGAGTATGAAAAAGTTGACTGAAAACTCAACATTCAGAAAACTAACATCAGGGCATCTGGTCCCACACTTCATGGAAAATAGATGGGGAAACAGTGGAAAACAGTGACAGACTTTATTTTGCGGCACTCCAAAATCACTGCAGATGGTGACTGCAGCCTTGAAATTAAAAGGCACTTGCTCCTTGGAAGAAAAGCTATGATCAACCTAGACAGTATATTAAAAAGCAGAGACATTACTTTGCCAAGAAAGTCCATCTAGTCAAACTATGTTTTTCCAGTGGTCATGTATGGATGTGAGAGTTGGACTGTTAAGAAAGCTGAGCACCGAAGAATTGATGCTTTTGAGCTGTGGTGTTGGAGAAGACTCTTGAGAGTCCCTTGGACTGCAAGGAGATCCAACCAGTCCACACAAAAGGAGATCAATCCTGGGTGTTCATTGGAAGGACTGATGCTGAAGCTGAAACCCCAATACTTCAGCCACCTGATGCGAAGAGTGGACTCATTGGAAAAAGACCCTGATGCTGGGAGAAATTGGGAGCAGGAGGAGAAGGGGACGACAGGGGATGAGATGGCTGGATGGTATCACCGACACGATGGATATGAGTTAGGGTAAACTCCAGGAGTTGGTGATGGACAGAGAGGCCTGGAGTGCAGTGATTCATGGAGTCGCAAAGAGTCGAACACGACTGAGCCACTGAACTGAACTGAACCTAAAGAAATGTAAATAGAAAGGTATTTCATGTTTAAAATTTAATCGGAATAAGGAAGAGAAAATTCTTGTGAAACCATGTTGAGATATGTTATCTTAGGATTTAATGCAAAAAGTATTTAGTAGCCACGTCAACTTTGTTGGAAGGCCAAGACAGTAGGAAATGTTAAACATTATAAGAAGTAACGTGTGTAATACACAGCGATGAGGAAATTGCAAATCGTATCAACACTGCTGTCAGCTGCTTCATTTTCTAGAAGAATAGGTGACTGCTTGCATATGTTTGTTGGGCAATTCATGTAAGGTTGGCGGGAATGATATTTAACACAGGCTTCCAGGGACTTCCCTGTGGGGCCGCTGGTTAGGACTCTGCGCTTCCACTGCAGGGGGTACAGGTTCGACTCCTTGTCAGGGAACTAAGATCCCACATACCACAGAGCAACTAAGCCAGTGGCCACAACTACCAGAGCTCCCCCAGCACAGGGAAAGTCTATCCATGCAATGAAAGATCCTGTGTGACACAGTATTTTTTAAAAAACACGAGGCTTTAGTAGAATTTAAGCAGTTTTTGTGTGTCTTCAGTGTGTGTGTCTGTGTGAGAGAGAGAGAGATAGCATCTTGTTCTGTCATGTGTGTAGCCACAGTGTAACCACCACCACTGTCCATGCACACACTGTTCCCTTGTGCTACCCCTTTATAGTCAGGTTCTCAGTCTACTCCAAAGCCTTGATGAGCACTGAGCTTCATCACTAGAATTTTGTGCTGTCAAGAGTTGAGTCCTACAGTAAGTAACCTGTTGAGGTCGACATCTTTCCTTCCTCACAGTACCCTTGAGATTCATTCTGTTTTGTTGTTTTTTCCAAGTATCAAGTAATCAATAAAAAGTCTCCTTAACTCTAGGCAGGGTCAGACTTTCTGTTCTGTTTATTTTATTCCCTTTTCTTGCCTTATTTTACTGATTAAAATCTCCAGTAGTAGGTCAGGTAGTAGTGAAAATGAATCTTGGCTCGTTTTGGATCTTAGACTGAAAACATTCTTCATTATTGAGTGGGATATTGACTGTAGATTTAGTACAGCGTTCTATCAGGTTGAGAAATTTCCCTTCTATATCTAGTTTGCTGATGATATTTGGTAGAAAACAACACAATTCTGTAAAGCAGTTACCCTTCAATTTAAAATGAATAAATTTAAAATTAAAAAAGATGTTTTTAAAAGATAAACTTTTATTGGAAAGAATGATGACTTCCCGAGAAGCTGCAAATGTTGTGTAGTGAGGTCCCATGTACCCACTGCCTGTGCTGTGCTACGTCACTTCAGTCAAGTCTGACTCTTTGCAACCCTCTGGACTGTGACCCGCAGGTTCCTGTGTCCATGGAATGCTCCAGGCAAGGATACTGGAGTGGATTGCCATGCCCGCCTCCAGGAGATCTTCCTGGCCCAGGGATCGAACCCATGACTTTTATGTCTCCTGCCTTGGCAGGCGGGTTCTTTACTGCTGCTGCCACCTATTGCCTAGTTTCTCCCAATTGGATACGTCTTACATAATTATAGTGCAGTGTCAAAACCAGGGATTAAACATTGGTACAATGGATGCACATAGTTCTGTGTCATTTTATGAGAAATGTAGGTATGTGTAACCAGCCCCGCAATCAAGATAAAACATTACTGCAGCGTCAAGATGGACCGCATGTTTTTCCTTTGTAGCAGCATCGAACACTTCTCTCTGACCGCCATCTGTAAGTTACGACCACCACCCATCTACTTTCTGTCTCTAACTTTACACTTTTGAGGATGGTAAACAAATGCGCTTACACATTATGTGACCTTTTCAGGTAGGTTTTTCCACTCAGGACAATGCTCATGGAATCTCTTGATTTCCTCTTAACCTCACTGTCCTTCACTTCTGTCTCTTTTTCTTTTGGGTCCTTGATCTGAACAACTCAGTGCCGATTCATTCCCGTTGGAAGCTGTACTCACTCCCTTGGTGATATCAACGTTGCACAGTTTTAATTGCTATCTATATGTTAGATTTTAAATTTTATATCTCCAACCAGACCTCTCTTCCAAATTCATGCATTACCCCTGTACAATCGGCATCTCAACCTCCAAGTGCCCAAAGCTGAATTCCTTATCTTTTTTCCTCCCCTGTGGTCCCAGCCAATTTGCCGACCTCAGTGTATGACTTCAGTAGTTCAGTAAATAAGACCAAAATCCTACTAGTCATTCTTGATTCTCACTTTTAATGCCTTATTGAAGTAACATTGGTTCATAATATCATAACAGTTTCATGTGTGCAGCCTTATACTTCTGCATCTGTATGGTCTGCACCGCCAAAAACTATGTTTTTGTCCATCATTGTACAGTTGATCTTCTCACCCATTGTGCCTCCCCCGCATGATTACTATTCTGTTTCCTATGCATTTATTTTCATTAGGCTTGTTTATTTATTTTGTTGATGTTGTTTGCTTTTATGTTCCACCTATGAGTGAAGTTATATTTGTCTTTCTCAATCTGACTTATTTCAACTTAGTAAGATGCCCTCAAGACCTGTCCATGTTGTTGCAATTGGCAGGATTTCATCTTTTTTATAGCAGAGTCGTGTTTCATGGATATATATGTCTATGTCTCACCTCTTCTTTATCCAGACATCCAGTGATGGGTACTTTTTGTTTCCATAGTTTGCTGTTGTCCATAATGCTTTGACAAACATAGGGGTGCATTTATCTTATGAGTTAGTGTTTTTGTCTTCTTTGTGCACACACCCTAAAGGGGGGTAGCTGGATCATATGTTAGTTCTGTCCTCAACTTGTTCCATAGAGGCTATACCAATTTACATTCCCAGCAAGAGTGAGTGAGGGTTCCCTTTTCTGTACATCCTTGCCAACACTTGTCAGTTTTTACCTTTTTGTGACTAGCCATTCTGACAGGCATGAGTTGACATCTAATTGTGGTTCTGATTTGCATTTCCCTAATAATTTGTGGTGTTCAACAATCTTTTCATGTGCCCATTGGCCATCTGGATGTCTTCTTCCAGACAATGAGAAACTGTCTATTCGGCTTCTGTCTGCTTTTTAACCAGGTGGTTTGTTTTCTTGGTGTTGACTTGTATGAGTTCTTTATATACTTTGGATATTAACCTTTATCAGATGTATCCTTTGCAGGTATTCTCCCCTGTTTGGTAGGTTATTTTGTCATGTCCTTGATGTATTGTTTACCGTGAAGGAGATGTTTAGTTTGATGTTCATTTTTGCTTTTGATTCCCTCCGATTAGGTGACATAGCTAGAAAGATGCCGCTAAGACTGATGTCAGTGAGCATGCTGCCTGTGTTTTCTCCTTGGAGTCTTCTGGTTTCAGGTCTTAGATTCAAGCTTTGCATCAATTTTGAGTTGATTTCTGTATATGATGTGAGAGAATAGTTTCTTGTTTGTATGCCCGACTTTCATAGCAGTTATTGAAGAGACTGTCCTTTCTCCATGCTGTGTTCTTTGTTCCTTTGTCATAAATCAATTATCCATTTATGTGTGAATTTTTTCTGGGCTCTCAATTCTGTTCCATTGGTTATGTGTCAGTTGTGTGTTTTTTTTTTTTTTTTTCCAGTTCTGTGCAGTTCCAAGTTGGGAAAGGTGTATGTCTAGGCTGTATGTTGTCATCCTGCTTATCTAACTTCTATGCAGAGTACATCATGAGAAATGCCAGAATGGGTGAAGCACAAGCTGGAATCAAGATTGCAGGCAGAAATATCAATAACCTTACATATGCATATGACACCACCCTTATAGCAGAAAGCAAAGAAGAACTAAAGAGACTCTTGATGAAAGTGAAAGAGGAGAAGGAAAAAGTTGACTGAAAACTCAACATTCAGAAAACTAAGATCAGGCCATCTGGTCCCATCACTTCCTGGCGAATAGATGGGGAAACAGTGAAAACAGTGACAGACTTTATTTTGAGGGGCTCCAAAATCACTGCAGATGGTGACTGCAGCCATGAAATTAAAAGGCACTTGCTCCTTGAAGAAAAGCTATGAGCAACCTAGACAGCATATTAAAAAGCAGAGACATTACTTTGCCAAGAAAGTCCATCTAATCAAGGCTATGGTTTTCCAGTGGTCATGTATGGATGTGAGAGTTGGATTGTGAAGAAAGCTGAGCGCCGAAGAATTGAAGCTTTTGACCTGTGGTGTTGGAGAAGACTCTTGAGAGTCGCTGGGACTGCAAGGAGATCCAACCAGTCCACACGAAAGGAGATCAGTCCTGGGTGTTCATTGGAAGGATTGATGCTGAAGCTGAAACCCCAGTACTTTGGCCACCTGATGCGAAGAGTGGACTCATTGGAAAAGACCCTGATGCTGGGATGGATTGGGGGCAGGAGGAGAAGGGGACAACAGAGGATGAGATAGTTGGATGGCATCACCAACTCAATGGACATGAGTTTGGGTAAACTCTGGGAGTTGGTGATGAACAGGGAGGCCAGGCTGCAGTGATTCATGGCGTCACAAAGAGTCGGACACGGCTGAGCAACTGGACTGAATTGAACCTAACCTAAAGAAAAGTAAATAGAGAGGTATTTCATGTTTAAAATTTAATCAGAATAAGGAAGAGAAAATTCTGGTGAAACCATGCTGAAGTATCTGATCTTAGGATTTAATGCAAAAAGTATTTAGTAGACGTGTCAACTTTGTTGTAATGCAAGACAGTGGGAAACGTTAAACCATATAAAAGTAATGTGTGTAATGCACAGCGATGAGGAAATTGCAAATCGTATCAACACTGCTGTCAGTTGCTTCATTTTCTAGAAGAAGAGGTGACTGCTTTCCCATGTTTGTTGGGCATCTTCATGTAAGGTTGGCGGGAATGATATCTAACACAGGCTTCCAGGGACTTCCCTGTGGTCCCCTGGTTGGGACTCTGCGCTTCCACTGCAGGGGGTACAGGTTCGATTCCTTGTCAGGGAACTAAGATCCCACATACCACAGAGCAAGTAAACCAGTGTCCACAACTACCAGACTCCCCCAGCACAGGAAAAGTCTGTGCACTGCAAGGAAAGATCCCGTGGGGCACAGTATTTTTAAAAAAACACGAGGCTTTAGTAGAATTTAAGCAGTTTCTGTGTGTCTTCAGTGTGTGTGTGAGAGAGAGAGATACCATCTCATTTTCTCACGTGTGTAGCCACCATGTAACCACCACCACTGTTCCATGCACACAAACTCCCTTGTGCTACCCCTTTATAGTCAGGTTCTCAGCCTGATCCGAAGCCTTGATGAGCACTGAGCTCCATCACTAGAATTCTATGCTGTCAAGAGTTGAGTCCTACAGGAAGTAACCTGTTGAGATCGACATCTTTCCTTCCTCACTGTACCCTTGAGATTCATTCTGTTTTGTTTTGTATCAGGTAATCAATAAAAAGTCTCCTTAACTCTAGGCAGGGTCAGACTTTCTGTTCTGTTTATTTTATTTCCTTTTCTTGCCTTATTTTTATTGCCTAAAACCTCCAGTAGTAGGTCAGGTAGTAGGGATAATGAGTCTTGGCTCGTTTTGGATCGTAGACTGAAAACATGCTTCATTATTGAGTGTGATGTTGACTGTAGATTTAGTACAGCATTCTATCAGGTTGAGAAATTTCCCTTCTATATCTAGTTTGCTGATGATATTTGGCAGAAACCAACACAATTCTGGAAAGCAGTTACCCTTCAATTAAAAAATGAATAAATTTAAAATTAAAAACAAGATTTTTTTAAAAGATAAAACTTTTATGGGAAAGAACTATGACTTCTCGAGAAGCTGCAAATGTTGTGTAGTGAGGTCCCATGTACCCATTGCCTGTGCTGTGTGCTAAGTCACTTCAGTCAAGTCTGACTCTTTGCAACTCTATGGACTGTGACCCCCAGGTTCCTATGTCCATGGAATTCTCCAGGCAAGGATACTGGAGTGGATTGCCATGCCCGCCTCCAGGAGATCTTCCTGGCCCAGGGATCGAACCCATGACTTTTATGTCTCCTGCCTTGGCAGGCGGGTTCTTTACTGCTGCTGCCACCTATTGCCTAGTTTTCCCCAATTGCATACATCTTACATAATTATAGTCCAGTATCAAAACCAGGGATTATACATTGGTACAATGGATGCATATAGTTCTGTGTCATTTTATGAGAAATGCAGTACTCTTTTCTGGAAAATCCCATGGACAGAGGAGCCTGGCAGGCTGCAGTCCATGGTGTCGTGAAGAGTTGGACATGACTGAGTGACTTCCCTTTCACTTTTCACTTTCATACATTGGAGAAGGAAATGGCAACCCACTCCAGTGTTCTTGCCTGGAGAATCCCAGAGACGGGGGAGCCTGGTGGGCTGCTATCTATGGGGTCGCACAGAGTCGGACACAACTGTGGTGACTTAGCAGCAGCAGGTATATGTAACCAGCACCACAATCAAGATAAAAAATTACTCCAGCATCGAGATAGACTGTATGCTGTTCCTGTGTAGCAGCATCTGCCACTTCTCCCTGACCACCAACTGTCAGCACCACCCATGTCCTTTCTGTCTCTGGCTTTAAACTTTTGACGATGTTAAACAAATGCACTTACACATTATGTGACCTTTGCAGGTTGGTTGTTCCCCTCAGACAATGCTCATGTAATCTCTTGACTACTTCTTAAGCTCACTGTGCTTCACTTCTGCCTCTTTTTCTTTTGGGTCCTTGATCTGAACAACTCAGTGCCAGTTCATTCCTGTTTTTTTTTTTTTTTTTTTTTTTTTTAAGCTGCAATCACTCCCTTGGTGATCTCAGCATTTCACAGTTTTAATTGCTATCTATATGTTAGAATTTCAAATTTTATATCTCCGACCAGACCTCTCTTCCAAATTCATGCATTAAACCCTGTACAGTAGTCATCTCAACCTCTGAGTGCCCAAAGCTGAATTCCTTATCTTTTTACTTCCCAGTGGTTCCAGCCACAGTTTGCTGACCTCAGTGTATGACTTCAGTAGTTCAGTAATAAGACCAAAGTCCCACTAGTCATTCTTGATTCTCACTTTTAATGTTTTATTGGAGTAACATTGGTTCATAACATCATAACAGTCTCATGTGTGCAGCCTTATACTTCTGCCTCTGTATAATCTGCACCGTCAAAAACTGTGTTTTTGTCCGTCATCGTGCAGTTGATCTGCTCACCCATTTTGCCTCCCCGCCCCATAGCTACTATTCTGTTTCATATGCATTTATTTTCATTAGGTTTGTTTATTTTGTTGATGTTGTTTGCTTTTTACATTCCACATATAATTGAAGTTGTATGGTATTTGTCTTTCTCAGTCTGACTTATTTCACAAAGTATGATGCCCTCAAGGCCTGTCCGTGTTTTTTATAGCACAGTATTGTTTTATATATATATATATACACATATACATATATATATATATATATATCTCACCTCTTCTTTACCCAGTCATCCAGTGACGGGCACTTTCTGTTTCCGTATCTTGCTGTTGTCCGTAATGCTTTGACAAACATAGGGGTGCATTTATCTTATGAGTTAGTGTTTTTGTCTTCTTTGTGCACATACCCTAATGGGGGGTAGCTGGATCATATGTTAGTTCTGTCCTCAACTTTTTCCATAGAGGCTATACCAATTTACATTCCCAGCAAGAGTGAGTGAGGTTTCCTTTTTCTATACATCCTTGCCAACACTTGTCATTTTTTACCTTTTTGTTACTTGCCATCCTGACAGGTATGAGTTGATATCTAATTGTGGTTCTGATTTGCAGTTCCCTAATAATTTGTGGTGTTAAACAATCTTTTCATGTGCCCATTGACCATCTGGATGTCTTCTTCCAGATAATGAGAAACTGTCTATTCGGCTTCTGTCCACATTCTAACCAGGTGGTTTGTTTTCTTGGTGTTGACTTGTATGAGTTCTTTATATACTTTGGATATTAGCCTTTATCAGATGTATCATTTGCAGATATCCTCCCGTTTGGTAGGTTATTTTTTCATGTCCTTGATGTTATTGTTTACCGTGAAGTAGATGTTTAGTTTGATGTTTATTTTTGCTTTTGTTTCCCTCCGATCAGGTGACATAGCTAGAAAGATACCGCTAAGACTGATGTCAGTGAGCATGCTGCCTGTGTTTTCTCCTTATTGTTTCAAGTCTTAGATTCAAGCTTTTCATTAATTTCGAGTTGATTTTTGTATATGATGTGAGAGAATAGTTTCTTTTTTTGTGTGCCCGACTTTCATAGCATTTATTGAAGGGACTGTCCTTTCTCCATGGTATGTTCTTTATTCCTTTGTTATAAATCAATTATCCATTTATGTGTGGATTTTTTCTGGGCTCTCAATTCTGTTCCATTGGTTATGTATCTCTCTCTCTCTCTCTCTTTTTTTTTTTTTTTGCCAGTAGTGTGCAGTTTTGATTATCGTGTTTTTTTTTTCTGCCAGTTACCATGGCTTTTTAATATAGTTTGAGACCACAAGAGTATGACTTTCAGCTTTGTTTCTTTTTTTCAGGATTTCGTTGGCTATTGGGGTTTAGTATTTTCTATTTGTGAAAAATGTCTTTGAGATTTTGATAGGAATTGCATGGAATATGTAAATTGTACAGGTAATATGCACATTTTAACAATTTTATTTCTTTCAATTCATGAGCATGGACTATCTTTCCATTTGAGTCTTCTTCAACTTCTTTCAACATTGTATAGGTTTCAGTGTATGGGTCTTTCACCTCCTTGGTTACACTTATTCCTGTGTATTTTCTTCTTTTTGTTGTGATTATACATGCAGTTGCTTTCTTAATTTCTTTTTCTGCTAGCTCATTTTTATCATGTAGAAATGCAACATGTTTTCTCTATTGATTTTGTACCCTGCAACTTTACTGTATTCATTTGTGTGCTTAGTCACTCAGTCGTGTCTGGCTCTTTGCGACCCCATGGACTGTAGCCTGCCAGGCTTCTCTGTCCGTGGGGAGTCTCCAGGCAAGAATACTGGAGTGGGTTGCCATGCCCTCCTCCAGGGGATCTTCCCAACTCAGGGATCGAACTCAGGTCTCCTGCATTGCAGGTGGATTCTTTACTGTCTGAACCACCAGGGAAGCCTTATATTCATTGATAATTTGTAATAATTTCTGGTGGAGTTATTTGGGTTTTCTATATATAAAATCATGACATCCAAAAATAGCATCAGAATTCCTTTTTCCTTTCCAATTTGGATGTCTTTTTTTCTTTTTCTTGTCTAATTGCTCTGGCTAGGACTTCCAACATTATGTTGAGTAGGAGTGGCAGAGTGGGCATCTCTATCTTGTTCTTGATTTTAGGGGGATAGCTTTCAGCTTTTCACCCTTGAATGTATGATGTTTGCTAGGAGTTTGTCATATGTCACCTTTACTATTTTGAAATGCATTTCTTCTGTATCAAATATACTGAGGTTGCTTTTTTTTAAATTAAAAATGGTTGTTGAATATTGACAAATGCTTTTATGTGTCTATTGAGATAATCACATAGCTTACTTTATTTTTCACCAATGTGGTATATCACGTTTATTGCTATCTGGATGTTGAACCATCCTTGCCTTTGGTTAGCACTTTCCACCTTCCACTGCCTGTGTCAGGGGCAAGGCTCCAAGCCCTGACTACCACTGTTTGTGCCTCCAGGGTCCTTAGTGCCTTGCAGATGCCAGTGTCATTGGTTTCACTGCCTGGGACACTGGGATGGTGAGCTCCTCTTCTGAGATTGCCTGAGTCACAGCCTCTGCCACTGTTGGGGGTGGGGAGGGTGAATGGGAAGCCTAGTTGCATGGTCTCTGGAGTGTCCAGGGCTGTAACTAAGCCTTGCAGGCTTCACTGCTGTGGATGAGGACCTCTTTACTGAACTCCCAGTTCTACCAAATCCCCTTCCACAGTCCTCATCCAGGTCCCTGTCACTGCTCTCCAGGATTACTGTAATGGCCTTGAGAATGGTCTTTCTTATTTTGTCCAGGTCCACGTACAGTCTATTTTCCACCCAGCAGAAGAGGAGAGCCTTTTAAAACACAAATGAGAACAGATCCCTCCTCTGCCTCAGGCTCCCATGTTACTTACAGCAAGAGTCCTGCAATAGCCTGTGATCTACTTTTCCATCTCCTGAGTTCAACGCTCCTTCTCTCCCCCTTTACTGCAGTCACACAGTCACCCTTTGGTTCCTCGAAACTTCATGTTGTCCTTTCACATTGTGATCCATATTGGTTGCTGATCTCTCTAACTAGAAGTTCTTCCCCAAAATACACATGGCTCTTTTCTTGACCTCTAAGCCTTTGCTCAGATCTCATCTCCTCAACAAGGGCCACCTTAAGCGGCCAATTAGAGATTAAGCCCTCTGTGGACTGCTCTGTTCTATTACCAACATCGTTTTCAAAATAGTTGTTCCCTTCTAACACATTAGATATTTTGCTTGTGTATTATAATTTGAAAGTTACTGCATATATTTTCCAACTGGAATATAAGCTCCACGGAGCAAGATTTTCATCTGTTTTTTTCCACTTATGCAGATAGTACAAAGCCTGCTGCCGATTCATCTCTCAATAAGCAGTGATCAAATGAACGGATAGATGGTTGGATCCCTCTGATTGCTTTACTAACAACCCTCTGATTTGGGATTATGGTCATCAGGTATTCTATGTGTGAGAAGACTGGGTCTGGCAGAGGTTACACTTTTAATATGGCCTCACAGTGGCAGAGCTGGCACTCTCATCCAGGTGGTGTGTCTCTCCAAGTCTAGGGTGAATAGGGAAATTGCCAGCAAAGACAATAATTTGCGGTGTTAAACAATCTTTTCATGTGCCCATTGGCCATCTGGATGTCTTCTTCCAGAAAATGAGAAACTGTCTATTTGGCTTCTGTCCACTTTTTAATCAGGTGGTTTGTTTCCTTGCTGTTGACTTGTATGAGTTCTTATTATACTCTGGATATTAACCTTTATCAGATGTATCATTTGCAGGTATCCTCCCCTGTTTGGTAGGTTATTTTTTCATGTCCTTGATGTATTGTTTACCATGAAGGAGATTTTTAGTTTGATTTTTTTTTTGCTTTTGTGCCGGGGTCCAGCCCCGGTGGATCCAGGGAATTCGAAGGGTAGAGGGCGTCGGCGTGGAAAGACTTGTTTGTTTATTAATGTAAGATTAGATTAAGAAACTATCGTGTAGTAAGAAGATTAAGTGGAGGAAGAGGGCTGAATAGCTTGGTTTACGCGGAAGGCCAATAAAATTCCAGACAAGGAATTTGCACCATCTACGTTGGGCCACCGGCGCCCGCTTGAATATCTAAGGGTGCCTCGCCTTAAGCTCCCTTTCGTGCGGGTCTTAACTGCCAGGGCAAGTAAGTAGACCTGGCGAGCCTCCGCGCCCCAGGTGGAGATTCAGCCTGAAGTTAAAGTAAAGAGCAGAGAGAGGGAGAGAGAGAGAAGAAGAAAGAGAGAGAGAGACACGGGGGGAGCCAGAGTCCCAAGAACCAGGCCGGGAGACTGGTTCGAGAAACTGGTCCAAGAAGCTGGCCCCATCCTTTATTGTTCAGAAGGCCTTTTATACTTTTGATAACACACAGAGATCAATGGGTAACACAAGATGATGTAGCGTTCGCAGCTCAGACTCTTTCTATACATCATTTTGTATACAAAAGGTCTCAGGTGATTTACATTATCTTCTGGCCAAGAGGCTTGTTAACACTTTTTGGCTCTCTTCCTTAATGAATGTTAATCTTGTTTCCCCTGAAGTGTTTTTCTTTAATCTACATCTCCTTAAAGCATTAAAGTTACATCTCTATAGAACAAAGGTGCAGTGGGATATAACAAAGAAGGTACTTAACTCAAAGATCTAATATTGCTAATACAAGGTCTACTACTTGTTTTTCTAACTATATCTACAAATAAAGGATGTGAAAATTTGGCAGCAAATATTGACTCAACAAATGAAACCTTTAATCAGTCCTAAAAAGATTTTGACTCCTCGGAAGCTCCTACATTCCTAGGATGTTTTAAGCTTCCTGTGCCTCCTGCGGTCAGGAGGCCTCAAACAATCACATGCGCAGCTGTAGGAGTCCTGCAGGCAGGCTAGAAAGCCATCAGAGGGTTATTTGGATTGAAACACTCTTTCAAATGCAGAAGACTAAAGCCCTGAATTGACTTTTTCCAGAAAATGTCAGAAGAGTGGAAAAGCAGAGCACAAAAGCCGGCAGGTTTTTGTTGGGGTACATGCTTAGGAATTTCCAGAGGGGCCCCTGAAGTCTGAGCACGCCTTGCGTATGTCAGCTTCCTTCCTCATGACCTTGTCACGGGCGGGATTCCTCACACTGGCTTCCGGCACTTTTGTTTCCCTCCGATCAGGTGACAAAACTAGAAAGATACCGCTGAGACTGATGTCAATGAGCATATGCCTAAGTTTTCTCCTTGGAATCTTATGGTTTCAGGTCTTAGAGTGAAGCTTTTAATCAATTTTGAGTTGATTTTTGTGTATGATGTGAGATAACAATTTCTTTTTTTGTATGCCCAACTTTCATAGCATTTTTTGAAGAGACTGTCCCATCTCCATGGTATGTTCTTTGTTTCTTTGACAAAAATCAATAATCCATTTATGTGTGGATTTTTTCTGGGCTCTCAATTCTGTTCCATGGTTATGAGTCACTCTTTTTTTTTTTTTTTTTTTTGGTCAGTTCTGTGCAGTTCCAAATTGGGAAAGGTATATGTCAAGGCTGTATGTTGTCATCCTGCTTATTTAACTTCTATGCAGAGTACATCATGAAAAATGCCGGATTAGAAGACGGACAAGCTAGAATCAGGATTTCCGATAGAAATATCAATAACCTTAGATCTATAGATGACACCACTCTTAATGCAGAAAGCAAAGAACGAAAGAGCCTCTTGATGAAAGTGAAAGAGGAGTATGAAAAAGTTGACTGAAAACTCAACATTCAGAAAACTAAGATCAGGGCATCTGGTCCCATCACTTCCTGGCGAATAGATGGGGAAACAGTGGAAACAGTGACAGACTTTATTTTGGGGGGCTCCAGAATCACTGCAGATGGTGACTGCAGCCATGACATTAAAAGACGCTGTCTCCTTGGAAGAACAGCTATGGCCAACCTAGACAGCATATTCAAAAGCAGAGACATTACTTTGCCAACAAAGTCCGTCTAGTCAAAGCTATGGTTTTTCCAGTGGTCATGTATGGATGTGAGAGTTGGACTGTGAAGAGAGCTGAGCACCGAAGAATTGATGCTTTTGAGCTGTGGTGTTGGAGAAGACTCTTGAGAGTCCCTTGGACTGCAAGGAGATCCAACCAGTCCACCCTAAAGGAGATGAGTCCTGGGTGTTCATTGGAAGGACTGATGCTGAAGCTGAAACCCCAATACTTTGGCTACCTGATGCGAAAAGTTGACTCATTGGAGAAGACCCTGATGCTGGGAGGGATTGAGGGCAGGAGGAGAAGGGGACGACAGAGGATGAGATGGCTGGATGGCATCACCGACTCGATGGATATGAGTTTGGGTAAACTCTGGGAGTTGGTGAAGGACAGGGAGGGTTGGCGTGCAGTGACTCATGCGGTCGCAAATAGTCTATAACACGACAGAGCGACTGAACTCAACTGAACGGAACTGAACCTAAAGAAATGTAAATAGAGAGGTATTTCATGTTTAAAATTTAATCAGAATAAGGAAGAGAAAATTCTTGTGAAACCATGCTGAGATATCTTATCTTAGGATTTAATGCAAAAAGTATTTAGTAGCCGTGTCAACTTTGTTGTAATGCAAGACAGTGGGAAATGTTAAACATTATAAGAAGTAATGTGTGTAATACACAGCGATGAGGAAATTGCAAAACGTATCATCACTGCTGTCAGTTGCTTCATTTTCTGGAAGAAGAGGTGACTGCTTTCCCATGTCTGTTGGGCATCTTCATGTAAGGTTGGCGGGAATGATATTTAACACAGGCTTCCAGGGACTTCCCTGTGGGGCCGCTGGTTAGGACTCTGCGCTTCCACTGCAGGGGGTACAGGTTCAATTTCTTGTCAGGGAACTAAGATCCACATACGTCAGAGCAACTAAGCCAGTGGCCACAACTACCGGAGCTCCCCCACCGCAGTGAAAGCTTGTGCACTGCAAGGAAAGATCCCGTGTGACACAGTACTTTTTTAAAAAACACGAGGCTTTATTAGAATTTAAGCAGTTTTTGTATGTCTTCAGGGTGTGTGTGTGTGTGTGTGAGAGATACCATCTCATTTTCTCACGTGTGTAGCCACCGTGTAACCACCACCACTGTTCCATGCACACAAACTCCCTTGTGCTACCCCTTAATAGTCAGGTTCTCAGCCTGATCCGAAGCCTTGATGAGCACTGAGCTCCATCACTAGAATTTTGTGCTGTCAAGAGTTGACTCCTACAGTAGGTAACCTGTTGAGATCGACATCTTTTATTCCTCACAGTACCCTTGAGATTCATTCTGTGTTTTTTTTTTCCCCCCAAGTATCAAGTAATCAATAAAAAGTCTCCTTAACTCTAGGCAGGGTCAGACTTTCTGTTCTATTTATTTTATTTCCTTTTCTTGCCTTATTTTTAGTGACTAAAACCTCTAGTATTACATCAGGTAGTAGTGATAATGAGTCTTGGCTCGTTTTGGATCTTAGACTGAAAACATTCTTCATTATTGAGTGTGATGTTGACTGTAGATTTAGTACAGCGTTCTATCAGGTTGAGAAATTTCCCTTCTATATCTAGTTTGCTGATGATACTCGGTAGAAACCAACACAATTCTGGAAAGCAGTTACCCTTCAATTAAAAAATGAATTAATTTAAAATTAAACAAAGATGTTTTTAAAAGATTAACTTTTATTGGAAAGAATTATGACTTCCCGAGAAGCTGCAAATGTTGTGTAGTGAGGTCCCATGTACCCACTGCCTGTGCTGTGCTAAGTCACTTCAGTCAAGTCTGACTCTTTGCAACCCTCTGGACTGTGACCCCCAGGTCCCTGTGTCCATGGAATTCTCCAGGCAAGGATACTGGAGTGGATTGCCATGCCCGCCTCCAGGAGATCTTCCTGGCCCAGGGATCGAACCCATGACTTTTATGTCTCCTGCCTTGGCAGGCGGGTTCTTTACTGCTGCTGCCACCTATTGCCTAGTTTTCCCCAATTGCATACATCTTACATAATTATAGTCCAGTGTCAAAACCAGGGATTATACATTGGTACAGTGGATGCATATAGTTTTGTGTCATTTTATGAGAAATACAGGTATGTGTAACCAGCCCCACAATCAAGATCAAACATTACTCCAGCACCAAGATAGACCGCATGCTGTTCCTGTGTAGCAGCGTCTGCCGCTTCTCCCTGACCGCCGTCTGTCAGCACCACCCATGTCCTTTCTGTCCTTAACTTTACACTTTTGAGGATGGTAAACAAATGCGCTTACACATTATGTGACCTTTTCAGGTCGGCTTTTCCACTCAGGACGATGCTCATGTGATCTCTTGATTTCTCCTTAACCTCACTGGCCTTCACTTCTGCCTCTTTTTCTTTTGGGTCCGTGATCTGAACAACTCAGTGCCGATTCATTCCCGTTGTAACCTGCACTCACTCCCTTGGTGATCTCAGCGTTTCACAGTTTTAATTGCTATCTATATGTTAGAATTTCAAATTTTATATCTCAAACCAGACCTCTCTTCCAAATTCATGCATTAACCCTGTACAATAGGCCTCTCAGCCTCCAAGTACCCAAAGCTGAATTCCTTATCTTTTTCCTTCCCAGTGGTCCCAGCCAGTTTGCTGACCTCAGTGTATGACTTCAGTAGTTCAGTAAATAAGACCAAAATCCTACTAGTCACTCTTGATTCTCACTTTTAGTGTTTTAGTGAAGTAACATTGGTTCATAACATCATAACAGTTTAATGTGTGCAGCCTTATACTTCTGCCTCTCTATGGTCTGCACCGCCAAAAACTGTTTTTGACTGTCATTGTACAGTTGGTCTGCTCACCCATTGTGCCTCCCCCGCATAACTACTATTCTGTTTCCTATGCATTTATTTTCATTAGGCTTGTTTATCTATTTTGTTGATGTTGTTTGCTTTTTATGTTCCACTTATGAATGAAGTTGTATGATATTTGTCTTTCTCAACCTGACTTTTTTCCACTTAGAAAGATGCCCTCAAGGCCTGTCCATGTTGTTGCAATTGGCAGCATTTCATCTTTTTATAGCAGAGTCGTGTTTCATGTATATATATGTCTATATCTCACCCCTTCTTTATCCAGTCATCCAGTGACGGGCACTTTTTGTTTCCATATCTCGCTGTTGTCCATAATGCTTTGACAAACATAGGGGTGCATTTATCTTTATGAGTTACTGTTTTGTCTTCTTTGTGCTATACCCTAAAGGGGGATAGCTGGATCATATGTTAGTTCTGTCCTCAACTTGTTCCATAGAGGCTATACCAATTTACATTCTCAGCAACAGTGTGTGAGGGTTCCCTTTTCTATAATCCTTGCCAACACTTGTCATTTTTTACCTTTTTGTGAATAGCCATTCTGACAGGCATGAGTTGATATCTAATTGTGGTTCTGATTTGCATTTCCCTAATAATTATTCGTGGTGTTAAACAATCTTTTCATGTGTCCATTGGCCATCTGCATGTCTTCTTCCAGACAATGAGAAACTGTCTATTCAGCTTCTGTCTGCTTTCTAACCAGGTGGTTTGTTTTCTTGCTGTTGACTTGTATGAGTTCTTTATATACCCTGGATATTAGCCTTTATCAGATGTATCATGTGCAGATATCCTCCCCCGTTTGGTAGGTTATTTTTTCATATCCTTGATGGTATTGTTTACCGTGAAGGAGATGTTTAGTTTGATGTTTATTTTTGCTTTTGTTTTCTTCCGATCAGGTGACATAGCTAGAAAGATACCACTAAGACTGATGTCAATGAGCATGCTTCCTGTGTTTTCCCCTCGAGTCTTATGGTTTCAGGTCTTAGATTCAAGCCTTTCATCAATTTTGAGTTGATTTTTGTATATGATGTGAGAGAATAATTTCTTTGTTTGTGTGTCCGACTTTCATAGCAGTTATTGAAGAGACTGTCCTTTCTCCATGGTGTGTTCTTTGTTCCTTTGTCATAAATCAATTATCCATTTATGTGTGGATTTTTTCTGGGCTCTCAATTCTGTCCCATTTGTTATGTTTCACCCTTTTTTTGGTTCAGTTCTGTGTAGTTCCAAATTGGGAAAGGTGTATGTCAAGGCTGTATGTTGTCATCCTGCTTATCTAACTTATATGCAGAGTACATCATGACCTCTTTACTGAACTCCACAGTTCTACCAACTCCTCTCCCACAAACCTCACCCAAGTCCCGTTCACTGCTCTCCAGGATTACTTAATGGCCTTGCGAATGGTCTTATTTTGTCCAGGTCCACGTACAGTCTATTTTCCACATAGCAGCAGAGGAGATCCTTTTAAAACACAAATGAGAACAGATTCTTCCTCTGCCTCAAGCTCCCAAGTTACTTACAGCAGGACTCCTGCAATAGCCTCTGATCCGCTTTTCCATCTCCTGACTTCAACCCTCCTTCTGTCTCTTGACTCCAGTCACACAGTCACCCTTTTGTTCCTCGAAACTTCACGTTGTCCTTTCACATTGTGGTCTGCATGCTGATCTCTCTAACTAGAAGTTCTTCCCCAGAATACATATGGCTCTTCTCCTGACCTCTACGCCTTTGCTCAGTTCTCATTTCCTCAACAAGGGCTGCCTTAACTAGCCTATTTAGATTAAGCACTTTGTGGACTGCCGTGTTCTATTACCCACATCTTTTTGAAGACAGTTCTTCCCTTCTAACACATTATATATTTTACGTGTGTATTATAATTTGAAAGGTACTGCATATATTTTCCAGCTGGAGTATAAGCTACATAGAGCAAGATTTTTATCTGTTTTTTCCCATTTATGCAGATAGTACAAAGCCTGCTGCCGATTCATCTCTCAATAAGCAATTGTCAAATGAATAGATAGATGGTTGGATCCCTTTGATTGCTTTACTAACAACCCTCTGATTTGGGATTATGGTCATCATATTCTATGTGTAAGAAGACTGGGTGTAGCAGAGGTTACACTTTTAATAAGGCCTCACAGTGGCAGAGCTTAGACTCTCATCCGGGTGGTGTGTCTCTCCAAGTCTAGGGCCAATAGGGAAATTGCCAGCAAAGATTCTGGAACAGGTTTGATGTCAAAGAAAAAGTCAGTTGCATAAGGCATGGGATGGGTGCCAGTTTTATGAAGAAGGGTAGCCAGGGAGCTCTCTGTTATAGCTGTATCATTGTCATTTATCAGTAGACACAAGGAATTGCACTTAGATTAAGCATATCAGCGTCTCCAGTACGTGAACCATGAACCTGCTGATGTTCAGGCTGGTTTTAGAAAAGGCAGAGGAACCAGAGATCAAATTACTAACATCCGCTGGATCATGGAAAAAAGAGAGTTCCAGAAAAACATCTATTTCTCCTTTATTGACTATGCCAAAGCCTTTGACTGTGTGGATCACAAGAAACTGTGGAAAATTCTGAAAGAGATGGGAATACCAGACCACCTGACCTGCTTCTTGAGAAACCCGTATGCAGGTCAGGAAGCAACAGTTAGAACTGGACATGGAACAACAGACTGGTTCCAAATAGGAAAAGGAGTACATCAAGGCTGTATATTGTCACCCTGCTTATTTACCTTCTATGCAGAGTACATCATGAGACATGTTGGGCTAGAAGAAGCACAGGCTGGAATCAAGATTGCCGGGAGAAATATCAATAACCTCAGATATGCAGATGACACCACCCTTATGGCAGAAAGTAAAGAGGAGCTAAAAAGCCTCTTGATGAAAGTGAAAGAGGAGAGTGAAAAAGTTGGCTTAAAGCTCAACATTCAGAAAACGAAGATCATGGCATCTGGTCCCATCACTTCATGGCAAACAGATGGGGAAGCAGAGGAAACAGTGTCAGACTGTATTTTGGAGGGGCTCCAAAATCACTGTGGATGGTGACTGCAGCCATGAAATTAAAAGATGCTTTACTCCTTGGAAGGAAAGTTATGAGTAACCTAGATAGCATATACAAAAGCAGAGACATTACTTTGCCAACAAAGGTCCACCTAGTCAAGGCTATGGTTTTTCCAGTGGTCATGTACGGATGTGAGAGTTGGACTGTGAAGAAAGCTCAGCACTGAAGAATTGATGCTTTTGAACTGTGGTGTTGGAGAGGACTCTTGAGAGTCCCTTGGACTGCAAGGAGATCCAACCAGTCCATTCTAAAGGAGATCAATCCTCGGTGTTCATTGGAAGGACTGATGCTAAAGCTGAAACTCTAATACTTTGGCCACCTCATGTGAAGAGGTGACTTATTAGAAAAGGCCCTGATGCTGGGAGGGATTGGGGGCAGGAGGAGAAGGGGACGACAGAGGATGAGATGGCTGGATGGCATCACCGACTCGATGGACATGAGTTTGAGTGAACTCCTGGAGTTGGTGAGGGACAGGGAGGCCTGGAGTGCTGCGATTCATGGATTCCCAAAGAGTCGGACACAACTGAGTGACTGAATTGAACTGAACTGAGTACAGTTTGAACCCACTTCTTGGGTTCTTGGAGAGGCCCACCACCTGGATGAGAGAGTAAGCTCTGCCACTGTTAAGCCTTCTTCAAAGTGTAACCTCTGCTAGACCCAGTCTTCTTACACATAGAATATCTGATGACCATAATCCCAAAACAGAGGGTTATTAGTAAAGCAATCAAAGGTGGACTGAACACACTTTTGATGTCATGAATTTCAGAAGAATAGAGGGCAGGGCCCTGTAGCCTGAGTGAAAGGGTCAGGAGTGACTCAGCTCCTAATTGCATTTATAGGGCGCCTTCTCTAGACAGACACACACACAGTTTCAACAGGGAAGAAAGGCCCAGCTGGAGACGATGGACTCCTTGGTATGAAGGATGGGAGGAAGGAATCTGATTACCTCTGCCGCTGGTGCCGGGTCACCTTGAGACCAATCATTGCATGAATGCTGGTAGAGAATGGGAAAGAGTGTGCGTGTGTGAGTGGGAATCACTGGATTTGCATTATTGTATGTCCTTTTGCACACTGTTTCTCTGGGTTTGGAAGTGTTTGTATATAACATATGTATCTGTGCCTCTGAGTGCATGTCTGGACTCGGATTAATGTCTCCTTGGTGGAGGTATACTAATGTCTCTTAGCTGCAGGAGGAGATCACATTTTGTGTCCTGATTCCTGATTGGGCAACGATGTGGGGGAGAGGACACTGGCTCTTCATTCACTGACACATCTGTCTCTTCCATAGCCGAACCCCTACCTGCAGTCTGTTTCCCTGACTGTGTGTTACATGGTGAAGATCAAGGCAAACCTTCTGTCTCCTTTTGGGTGAGTAGAGGCCAGTTTATGTCTGATGGAGGGTGAAGCAGAAGGGGAGAGTGTTAGCATGTCTTGGGGACACTCATTAGAAAGAGCTTGATCTTCTTGAATCATTGGAATAAGCTGAGGTGTCTCATGCAAAAGTGTGAGATTACACTCCAGGCAGGATTTCCTTCCTCTGTGTGTCTGTGTGTATGTGTGTGTGTTGCGCGGGGGAATGGGGGGAGGCAGGGGAGGAAAAGAGAGAGAGATAGCAAAGTGTGAAAGGTATAAATATTTTGAGAAAGAGGGCAAGGCGAAGGGGAAGGAAGGAGGTGGGGAGAGAGAAAAAAGGGCTGTGGTTGTTCCTGAGGAAGTTGTTGTCTGCAGTAAATGCCTGCCTGCAGGAGCTGTCCTCTTGTCTTTGCAGGAAGAACCCAGAGCTTCAGGTGGATTTCGGCACTGGTACTGGGCAAGGCGGCAACATTCCATTCCGTTTCTCGTACTGTGACCGCATGGTGGTGATGAACACTTTCACGGACGGGAGTTGGCAGAAGGAAGAGAAAGTGCTTACTGACGCTTTTGTGCCAGGCCAGCCATTTGAGCTGCAGTTCTTGGTGCTGGAGAAGGAATACCAGGTGTGTGAGCCCTCCAGGTGTGGGGTGCTGTGGCTGTGTCGGACCTGCCGTGGAGAAACACGTGGAGAGTCCAACTCTGATGTGATTGCAACAGACCAATTTTGTTTTGTTTTGTACTTTTAACACATGTGCTTTTTAAAATTGAAGTGTCATTGATTTCCCTTACTGTGTGAATCTCAGGTGCACAGCAGAGTGACTGAGCACCTTGTCCCCGTATAGCATAGGCCTCTATACTCAGGATTTTGTGTGCTGTACAATTAGAGATTCTGTGGTGAACTCCACACAGCTCTCCCTGTATCGGACAGTCAGCAGTGTGGAGGGAGACATGCAGGCCCCCTGCCCTCAGGGCAAAGCAGGGGTGGCAGCTCTGGAGGCAAGGAAGTGGACATGGAGGATGATTCCTACAGCAGTGTCTTGGCAGGATGTCCAGGAGAATTTCTGCTTTGCTTTTACAGAGTAAAGAAATTTTAGAGAAGGCAATGAAAATAGGAAAGGGAAAGGGGAGGCCTAATTGTTCTGAGCTCACAAGAAATATATCTCCTTCCTTAGGTGTTTGTGAAAAACAAGCCCATCTGCCAGTTTGCGCACCGCCTTCCCCTGCAGTCTGTGAAAATGCTGGATGTGAGGGGAGATATCGTGCTGACTTCAGTGGATACGTTATAAGGGGCGGAAGATCTTCCAGTGAAGATATCCATCCGGTTACACTCTACTATAATGTGCAGGATCATGGCCACTCCCAGAAGATGCCAGGATGTCCCCCTGCCCTCACACTTATGCCAGTGATAATAAAAGATTCCTGATACGAACTAGGACTTGGCTCTTGCTTGTAGGGAAGACATCAAGGGCAGATTTGGCACAAAGAGAAAAGTCGTCCCAGGTGTGGAATGCAGAGTGTGGTTTGGGAAGGGCCCAGTTGGCCAAAATGTCAAGGGCTCTCCCTGAAGCAGAGACAGAGTGAGTGTCTCAGGATGTCGTGAAGAAGGTGGTCCGGTTTGGGGTTGTTTAAGGAATGGATACGACTTTATATGTGAGCCTCTTTTGACTTGTTTTTTCATTCCTCAAATATTTATTGGTCCCTGAGTTTGTCAGGGTTCTCCCGAGAGACTGGTGTGTGTGTGTGTGTGTGTGTGTGTGTGTGTGTGTGTGTACACATGTACACACAGAGGAATTTGGTTATGGAGACTGACGAGTCCCAAGATCTTCAATGATGTAGTTCTAGTCTGAGTCTGGAAGCCCGAGACCCAGGGAGAGCCAGCATTTCAGTTCCATTCTGAAGGCAGGAAGAATCCTCCCTTCTCTGGGCCGGTGAGATTTTTGTGCTGTTTAGGTCTTCAGATGATGGGGGAGCCCATCCACACGAGGGAGGGCAGTCTGCTTTACTCAGTCTGGGGATTCAGATGTGAATCTCATCCCAGGAACACTGTCACAGACACACTGAAAATCACGTATAACCCAACACCTGACCACACAACAGCCCAGTCAAGATGACACAGAAGATTAACCATTACAGCTCCTTTCTGTAACTTACCTTTATACGTGCCAGACAGTCCGTGTGAACCCTACGTGATGCTGAGAGGGCTAGAGAATGGTGCTGTTGGCAAAAGGAACTCAATACTGATAAGTCAAGGACAAAGTCAGCCTGGTGGGGTGTCTCGAACTCAGGAGCTGAATGTCAGGTGTTCGGGCAGATACGACAGAAACCACGGTGCGTGGCTTTCCTGGTTTCTGACCCCCTGGCTTAGGAACATCTGGCAGCTTTCAGGAGTTATGAAGTGTGATGTAGGAGGCTGCACCCAGATCCTTCCGGACCCCTCCAGCCTGGAGGTCTGCTAGAGACATAGGACCTAAGGAATCCCTCACTTTCTGAGTGCCTACCATTTCCTAGACACTCCATATATAAAAGGAGGCTGCTTGCTTTTGACCTCTTCAGGCCCTCTGAGCCTTCTTCCCTATTTCTATACCTTGACAATGAACAGCCTGTAGAGGAAAGGAAGAAACCAATTCTTGTAGAGTGGCATAAAAAAAGAATACAGTGCTTAAGACAAAATCTGACCAAGGAGGTGCCAGGCTTCCACATCGAAAATGACAAAACACCACTGATAGAGATTACAGACGAGCAACCTCAATAAATGAAGAGACATTCCATGTTTATGGATGAAAGACAATGTTGTTAATACCGTTAATTCTAAATATGTCATCCAGTGTGGTTTGAGAAATTCAGTGTCAGTGTCAGAATGCCAGTGGCCTCTGTGTACAGAATGGAAAACAGATCCTAAAATTCACATGGAACAGAAAGGGACACCAAACAGCCAAGAGAGTCTGAACAAAGAACAGCTTTGGAGGATTCCCACATCTCGGTTTCAAAACTTAATACAAAGCTTTGCTACAAGCTTTAAGGAAGAAAGTACAGCCTACAGGAACAGATGGACAATAGAAGCAGAGTGATGGAAATTCTGAGAGCAGTAAAAAAAAACCGCTACAGAGTAAAAAATTTACATAAGTGAAGAATGCATTTGATGAGCCCATTATCTAGATTAGTTATAGCTGGGAAAGAATCTCAGAGGTTGAGGATATGTCAATAGAAACTTCCAAAACTGAAAAAAAGAAAAAAGACTGGAAAGATCAGTTCAGTTCAGTGCTCAGTTGTGTCCGACTCTTTGCGACCCAATGAATCGCAGCATGCCAGGCCTCCCTGTCCATCACCAACTCCCAGAGTTCACTCAGACTCATGTCCATCGAGTCAGTGATGCCATCTAGCCATCTCATCCTCGGTCGTCCACTTCTCCTCCTGCCCCAATCCCTCCCAGCATCAGAGTCTTTTCCAATGAGTCAACTCTTCACATGAGGTGGCCAAAGTACTGGAGTTTCAGCTTTAGCATCATTCTTTCCAAAGAAATCCCAGGGCTGATCTCCTTCAGAATGGACTGGTTGGATCTCCTTGCAGTCCAAGGGACCTCAAGAGTCTTCTCCAACACCACAGTTCAAAAGCATCAGTTCTTCGGGGCTCAGCCTTCTTCACAGTCCAACTCTCACATCCATACATGACCACAGGAAAAACCATAGCCTTGACTAGATGGAAGGACCTTAGTCGGCAAAGTAATGTCTCTGCTTTTGAATATACTATCTAGGTTGGTCATAACTTTTCTTCCAAGGAGTAAGCGTCTTTTAATTTCATGGCTGCAGTCACCATCTGCAGTGATTTTGGAGCCCAATAAAATAAAGTCTGACACGGTTTCCACTGTTTCCCCATCTACTTCCCATGAAGTGATGGGACCGGATGCCATGATCTTCGTTTTCTGAATGTTGAGCTTTAAGCCAACTTTTTCACTCTCCTCTTTCACTTTCATCAAGAGGTTTTTTAGCTCCTCTTCACTTTCTGCCATAAGGGTGGTGTCATCTGCATCTCTGAGGTTATTGATATTTCTCCCAGCAATCTTGATTCCAGCTTGTGTTTCTTCCAGTCCAGCGTTTCTCATGAATATAAGCAGTGTTTCTCTGCATAGAAGTTAAATAAGCAGGGTGACAATATACAGCCTTGATGTCCTCCTTTTCCAATTTGGAACCAGTCTGTTGTTCCATGTCCAGTTCTAACTGCTGCTTCCTGAGTGTGTGTGGGGATGGCCAGTTCACACGTGATGTTCAAGTGTGTAACCAGCTTCAGGGACACACAGTGCAGACGCAGGGCTGCTGGCAGGTTTCGGGGTCTGGGAGAAGGCTTAGGGCTTTGGTTCTTTATCAAAGGACATAGAACGTCCAGAAGATGCAGGCCCAGGCCAGTGACTGCTGCTCAGCTTGAATCTCGGGCCAAGGACCAGGGCATCCTGCTTCCCTGGGCAGGGTGAGTTGAGGAAGCAGGTCCCCAGGAAGAAGGATGACAGCACCCCCAGGAAGGCCGGCCTTCCACGAGGGAGGAGCTGGCAGAGGAGGTGTTTGTGTGTGTCCAATGTGGGTTCCCACACAAAGCTGTAATTGGTTGTTTGTTCTAAGGATGTTTATGTATATCAAGCCCCTGCCTGGCTTTGTGCAAAATGCATGGGAGAAATTAAAGAGAGAAAATGACCAAGTCAGCACTTGAAATTTTTAATGAAAGACAGAGTTAGAGAACCATAGAAAACTGACCTTAAAGAATCTCTTTTTTTCTTGTATCCAAACAATTGCAAGGTTTTTTTTTTTTTCCAATTTTTGTGGTCAGAAACCTAGGTCTTTATGTTTGGAAATGAGTTGTCAGCATTTTAGACTGAGGAAGACAGAATTTATTGTTAGAACAAGCACAGTTATACACATGGATGCAGTGACCAGACTCTGGTTTTGATGTTCCACTTACTCATTGCAGAATAAGAAATCTCCTGAGAATACACTGGTTTAAAGCAATGATTTATTATCTCTCCCAGTTTTGCAGGTTTATTGCACTCATATGGGTATCATGTGGCTTTAGTCAGATTATGGTGGGAAATCCAGTTTAATTTAAATCTACTTTTAATTGGGTTATTGATATGGTTAAATATTGAGTCTAACATATTGCTACTTGTTTTCTATTTGTCTCAGCTATTGTTCCCACCTTCACTTTTTCTCTGCCATTTAAAAAAAAATTCACTTTATTTTGCTTTACAATACTGTATTGGTTTTGCCATACATCAACATGAATCTGCCACGGGTGTACATGTGTTCCTAATCCTGAACCCCCTCCCACCTCCCTCCCCATACCATCTCTCTTGGTCATCCAAGTGCACCTTCCCCAAGCATCCTGTATCCTGCATCAAACCTAGACTGGTGATTAATTTCTTATATGATATTATACATGTTTCAATGCCTTTCTCCAAAATCATCCCACTCTCTCCCTCTCCCACAGAGTCCAAAAGAATGTTCTATACATCTTTGTCTCTTTTGCTGTCTCGCATACAGGGTTATTGTTACCATCTTTCTAAATTCCATATATATGTGTTAGTATACTGTATTGGTGTTTTTCTTTCTGGCTTACTTCACTCGGTATAATCGGCTTCAGTTTCATCTACCTCATTAGAACTGATTCAAATGTATTCTTTTTACTAGCTGAGTAATACTCCATTGCCAACATCCGCTGGATCATGGAGAAAGCAAGAGAGTTCCAGAACAACATCTATTTCTGCTTTATTGACTATGCCAAAGCCTTTGACTGTGTGGATCACAAGAAACTGTGGAAAATTCTGAAAGAGATGGGAATACAGACCACCTGACCTGCCTCTTGAGAAATCTGTATGCAGGTCAGGAAGCAACAGTTAGAACTGGACAAGGAACAACAGACTGGTTCCAAATTGGAAAAGGAGGACCTCAAGGCTGTATATTGTCACCCTGCTTATTTAACTTATATGCAGAGTACATCATGAGAAACACTGGACTGGAAGAAACACAAGCTGAAATCAAGATTGCTGGGAGAAATATCAATAACCTCAGATATGCAGATGACACCACTCTTATGGCAGAAAGTGAAGAGGAGCTAAAAAACCTCTTGATGAAAGTGAAAGAGGAGAGTGAAAAAGTTGGCTTAAAGCTCAACATTCAGAAAACGAAGATCATGGCATCCGGTCCCATCACTTCATGGGAAGTAGATGGGGAAACAGTGGAAACCGTGTCAGACTTTATTTTATTGGGCTCCAAAATCACTGCAGATGGTGACTGCAGCCATGAAATTAAAAGACGCTTACTCCTTGGAAGAAAAGTTATGACCAACCTAGATAGTATATTCAAAAGCAGAGACATTACTTTGCCGACTAAGGTCCATCTAGTCAAGGCTATGGTTTTTTCCAGTAGTCATGTATGGATGTGAGAGTTGGACTGTGAAGAAGGCTGAGCCCCAAGGAATTGATGCTTTTGACCTGTGGTGTTGGAGAAGACTCTTGAGAGTCCCTTGGACTTCAAGGAGATCCAACCAGTCCATTCTGAAGGAGATCAGCCCTGGGATTTCTTTGGAAAGAATGATGCTAAAGCTGAAACTCCAGTACTTTGGCCACCTCATGTGAAGAGTTGACTCATTGGAAAAGACTCTGATGCTGGGAGGGATTGGGGGCAGGAGGAGAAGTGGACGACCGAGGATGAGATGGCTGGATGGCATCACTGACTCGATGGACGTGAGTCTGAGTGAACTCCGGGAGTTGGTGATGGACAGGGAGGCCTGGCATGCTGTGATTCATGGGGTCGTAAAGAGTCAGACACGACTGAGTGACTGAACTGAACTGAATACTCCATTGTGTTACGTACCACAGCTTTCTTATCCATTCGTCTGCTGATGGACTTCTAGGTTGCTTCCATGTCCTGGCTATTATAAACAGTGCTGCGATGAACATTGGGGTACACGTGTCTCTTTGAATTCTGATTTCCTCATTGTGTATGCCCAGCAGTGGGATTGCTGGGTCATAAGGCAGTTCTATTTCCAGTTTTTAAGGAATCTCCACACTGTTCTCCATAGTGGCTATACTAGTTTGCATTCCCACCAACAGTGTAAGAGGGTTCCCTTTTCTCCACACCCTCTCCAGCATTTATTGCTTGTAGACTTTTGGATCACAGCCATTCTGACTGGTGTGAAATGGTACCTCATTGTGGTTTTGATTTGCATTTCTCTGATAATGAGTGATGTAGAGCATCTTTTCATGTGTTTGTTAGCCATCTGTATGTCTTCTTTGGAGAAATGTCTATTTAGTCTTTGGCCCATTTTTGGATTGGGTCATTTATTTTTCTGGAATTGAGCTGCAGGAGTTGCTTGTATATTTTTGAGATTAGTTGTTTGTCAGTTGCTTCATTTGCTATTATTTTCTTCCATTCCAAAGGCTGTCTTTTCACCTTGCTTATAGTTTCCTTTATTGTGCAGAAGCTTTTAATTAGACCCCATTTGTTAATTTTTGCTTTTATTTCCAGTATTCTGGGAGGTGGGTCATAGAGGATCCTGCTGTGATTTATGTTAAAGAGAGTTTTGCCTATGTTATCCTCTAGGAGTTTTATAGTTTCTGATCTTATGTTTAGATCTTTAATCCATTATGAGTTTATTTTTGTGTATGGTGTTAGAAAGTGTTCTAGTTTCATTCTTTTACAAGTGGTTGACCAGTGTTCCCAGCACCACTTTTTAGAGATTGTCTTTAATCCATTGTATATTCTTGCCTCCTTTGTCAAAGATAAGGTGTCCATAGGTGTGTGGATTTAACTCTGGGCTTTTAATTTTGTTCCATTGATCTATATTTCTGTCTTTGTGCCAGTACCATACTGTCTTGTTGACTGTGGCTTTGTAGTAGAGCCTGAAGTCAGGCAGGCTGATTCCTCCAGTTCCATTCTTCTTTCTCAAGATTGCTTTGCCTATCTGAGTTTTTTTGTATTTCCATACAAATTGTGAAATTATTTGTTCTAGCTCTGTGAAAAATACCGGTGGTAGCTTGATAGGGATTGCATTGAATCTGTAGATTGCTTTGGGTAGTATACTCATTTTCACTATATTGATTCTTCCGATCCATGAACATGGTATATTTCTCCATCTATTAGTGTCCTCTTTGATTTCTTTCACCAGGGTTTTAGAGTTTCTGCCATCTTTTAAACTAATCAAGTTTTATTATTGTTTTATCTTCTTTGTTGGCTGTTGAGCTAAAAATCTTCATTTTGTTATTTTAGTGGTTCTTCAGGAATTTTAGTGTACATGTTTAACTTACACAATCTATGTCAAATGATATATCACCTTATAAGCAATATAACTTTACAATAGCACATTTTCATTTCTCTCCTCTAACATATGCTATGATTCTCATGTGTGCTATTTTTGTGTTTTCTTTTTAACTAGAGGATAATTGCTTTACAGTGTTGTGTTGGTTTCTGCTGTACAACAACGTGAATCAGCCCCAAGTATCCATAGAAGCCCCTCCCTCCCTCCTGAGCCCCTCCCCATGCCCATCCCGTGCCTCTAGGTCATCACAGAGCTCCGGGCTGAGCTCCCTGTGTTATACAGCAACTTCCCAGTGCTATCTCAGTCTGTCACTTTATTTTTATATGTTATAAGCTCTGCAATGCATTGTTATAATTTCTCTTTAACAATTATGTTTTCCAATGTAACACCCATTTCCATTGCTCTTCATTCTTGTGTAACTCCAGATTTCCAACTGGTATCCTTTTCCTTCTATCTGAAGGATGTACTTTAACATTTCTCTAGAAGGGGTTTGTTACTGATGACCTTTTCTGAAAAAGTCAAGGTTTCCCCATTGCCTTTGAAAGGCAATGATTGAAAAAGTACACTTCAGATTCTGTTGGAGAATTCAGATGTAATCTGTGCATCAGATGATATCCAGGGAGTTTTCTGGAACATTGTAGTGGTAGTTGTGATTATGTTTTCAAAGTCCTTATCTGTTAAGATAAATTCTGGAGTGTTATATGAAAAATGATAGTATGACTGAGATTTATTTTAAAATCCCCCCCCCAAATAAGTGGGAGGAATAATGAAACAAGAATATTCATAGTTAAAGTGGGAGAGTAGGTACATAGGCATTCTTTCTATTATTCTTTCTTGTGAGAATTAATCAAGGAAAAACCTCACTAAAATGAAGTTGGGCAGCCAGAAGAGGGAGCTCTTATGCATGTGCCACTGGCTGTCATCATAGATCCCAGCAGGAAGAGATGTACCTCAGCTCTCTGGCAAAAGTGACCTTACTTTACCACCCCCAGCAGGAAGAAGAAAGATTTTCTCTCTGCCTGGAAACAGCTCAGCCAATGAAAATACACTGTACTTTAAACTCTCAGTTTCCTCCAATGGACTTTTTGTTTATACCAGCTTCTCGAAACTTTCCCTTTTCCTCAGTAAGAGTTTTCTTTCCTTTTTCTTAAAAAAAAAAAAAAAAAAATTTTTTTTTTTTTTTTTTTGTCATGCCATATGACCTGTGGAACCTTATTTTCCTGATCAAGGATCGAACCCATTCCCCTTGCATTGGAAGCTCAGAGTGTTAACCACTGGACCTCCAAGGAAGTCCCTCTTTCTTTCTTTCTTTTTTTTTTTTTTTTTAAATTACTTACTTGCTCGGGCCAGGTCTTCGTTGTAGCAGGCGAGATGTTCCATTTTGTTGTGCTGTGTGGGGGTCTTTAGTGGTGACACACAGGGCCTTTTACTTGCAGCGCTTGAACTCTTAATTTGAGAGCATGGAATTTTAGCCACTGGACCACCAGAGAAGTCCCCTCCTCTCCTTTTGTTTATGGCCTTGCATGTGGTTCACCATAGCTGCATGTCTTGGATCGTACTTCCTTTGGTGCTTCTGAATAAATCTGTTTGGCAGGTAAAATAACTGACTGTTTTATTATTTTAGGTTAACATTCTTCTTCTTTTGGTGCTTGTTGGAAATTTTTCATTAGAGAATGGGGGAAAGCAGTTAGAATCACTGCTTTCCTGTTCTAGATATGGAAATGTTGCTCAGCAACCCCTCAAAAAAAAAAAAAAAGTCAAATGTGATGATTGTTACAAAGGGTAGGTACAGGGCTTTGAGGGCTAATTCTAGGATGGGTTGACCTGGCCAGGGAGGTCAAGAAATATTTTCCTGAAGGAGATTGTTTAGGCTCTGAGAAAAGAGTAAAAGTTAGGATAAAGGGGAAGAATATACAGGTGGAAAAGCAGTTTGTGCAAAAGTGTAATCAGCATGACAGACCTAAGCGTGAGAGGGACTTCTCTCATGGTCAGAGGTTAAGAATCCACTTGCCAATGCAGGGGCACGGGTTCAATCCCTGGTTCAGGAACTAAGATCTCACTTGCCATGGAGCATCTAAGCCTGCAAGCTGCAACTACTGAAGCCCTCACTCCCTAGCTGTTTTTGTTGTTTAGTCCTTAGTCATGTCTGACTCTTTGTGACCCCCAAGGACTGTAGCCTGCCATACCTCTGTCAATAGGATTTCTCAGGCAAGAATACTAGAGTGGGTTGCTGTTTCCTTCTTCAGGGGATCTTCCTGACCTAGGGATCCAACCTGAGTCTCCTGCATTGGCAGGTGGATTCTTCACCACTGAACCACTGGGGAATCCCACGCTTGATGGGCTCACTCCCTAGAGCCCGTGCTTAATACCACTGCATTTAAGACAGGGAAATTTGGGTTCAGACTGGCTAGGCGCAAATCTAATTTTGCCACTTGATGTGAATAACATGAATAACATGAGTAACAACAAGTTACTTAAGTTTTAAGGCAGGGGTCCTCCACCCCCAGGCCAAGGACTGGTACCAGGCCACAGCCACTCCCTCTCTCTCACTTTACCACCTGAACTCCATGCCTTGTCAAATCAGTGACAGCATAATAAATGTAATGTGCTTGAATCAACCCAAACCATCCCACTCCTCCCCACCCACCATCTGCAGAAAAACAGTCTTTCACAAAACTGGTCCCTGGTGCCGAAAAGGTTGGGGACTGCTGCTTTAGGGTCTTCATCTGTAAAGCCTAAACATCAGTAAACCTGCAGGACATAGTTTCTAATAAGATTAAAGGAAATATATGAAATCACCTTAAAATTTTAACTCTTATCCTGAAACTGTGAGAGTATTGTCTTCTCTAGTAAATAAAATAATTGTGGGATGCTGGTTTCAGAGCTTTGAGTCATTTAAAGCAGTTAGATTTTACAAATTTAATTTGTGCAAGTAGATTTGTATGAAAAGATCTCCTGGTACGCCTGCTAGATTTTTAATAAAGGGAGTGTTTATATATATATATATATGTATGTATGTATGTATGTATTTTAGATGCAAGTATTCTTAAAGCTTTAAATTCTGTTATCAACCTCTACGTGGATTAACTTTTCTAAGTGGATTAACTTTTCCAGGCAAGGAGATCAAACCAGTCAGTCTTAAAGGAAACCATTCCTGAATGTTCATTGGAAGGACTGATGCTGAAAGTGAAGCTCCAATACTTTGGTCACATGATGCAAAGAGCCGACTCATTGGAAAAGACACTGAAGGTGAGAAAGACTGAAGGTGGGAGAAGAAGGGGACTGACAGAGGATGAGATGGTTGGATGGCATCATCAGCTCAATGGACATGAGTTTGAGCAAGCTCTGGGAAATGGTGAAGGACAGGGAAGCCTGGCGTGCTGCAGTCCATGGGGTTGCAAAGAGTCAGACACTACTGAGCAACTGAACAACAGCAAGAGTGAGGACACATTCTTTCATCCAGATAAAAACAGAGCTGATTAGATTCAGTCTTACTTGCTTTGAGAGGTGATTGATACACTTAATCTCCAGGACAGGGATCAAGACCATCCCCATGGAAAAGAAATGCAAAAAAGCAAAATGGCTGTCTGGGGAGGCCTTACAAATAGCTATGAAAAGAAAAGAAGTGAAAAGCAAAGGGGAAAAGGAAAGATATAAGTATCTGAATGCAGAGTTCCAAAGAATAGCAAGGAGAGATAAGAAAGCCTTCTTCAGCGATCAGTGCAAAGAAATAGAGGAAAACAACAGAATAGGAAAGACTAGAGATCTCTTCAAGAAAATTAGAGATACCAAGGGAACATTTCATGCAAAGATGGGCTTGATAAAGGACAGAAATGGTATGGACCTAACAGAAGCAGAAGATATGAAGAAGAGGTGGCAAGAATACACAGAAGAACTGTACAAAAAAAATCTTCACGACTCGGATAATCACGATGGTGTGATCACTCATCTAGAGCCAGACATCCTGTAATGTGAAGTCAAGTGGGCCTTAGAAAGCATCACTATGAACAAAGCTAGTGCAGGTGATGGAATTCTAGTTGAGCTATTTCAGATTCTGAAAGATGATGCTGTGAAAGTGCTGCATTCAATATGCAAGCAAATTGGGAAAACTCAGCAGTGGCCACAGGACTGGAAAAAGTCAGTTTTCATTCCAATCCCAAAGGAAGGCAATGCCAAAGAATGCTCAAACTATGGCACAATTGCACTCATCTCACATGCTAGTAAAGTAATGCTCAAAATTCTCCAAGCCAGGCTTCAGCAATACGTGAACCGTGAACTTCCAGATGTTCAAGCTGGTTTTAGAAAAGGCAGAGGAACCAGAAATCAAATTGCCAACATCCGCTTGATCATGGAAAAAGCAAGAGAGTTCCAGAAAAACATCTATTTCTGCTTTGTTGACTATGCCAAAGCCTTTGACTGTGTGGATCACAAGAAACTGTGGAAAACTCTGAAAGAGATGGGAATACCAGACCACCTGACCTGCCTCTTGAGAAATCTGTATGCAGGTCAGGAAGCAACAGTTAGAATTGGACATGGAACAACAGACTGGTTCCAAATTGGAAAAGGAGGACATCAAGGCTGTATATTGTCACCCTGCTTATTTAACTTATATGCAGAGAAATGCTGCTTATATTCATGAGAAACGCTGGACTGGAAGAAACACAAGCTGAAATCAAGATTGCTGGGAGAAATATCAATAACCTCAGATATGCAGATGACACCACCCTTATGGCAGAAAGTGAAGAGGAGCTAAAAAGCCTCTTGATGAAAGTGAAAGAGGAGAGTGAAAAAGTTGCCTTAAAGCTCAACATTCAGAAAACGAAGATCATGGCATCCAGTCCCATCACTTCATGGGAAATAGATGGGGAAACAGTGGAAACCGTGTCAGACTTTATTTTTGGGGGCTCCAAAATCACTGCAGATGGTGACTGCAGCCATGAAATTAAAAGATGCTTTACTCCTTGGAAGAAAAGTTATGACCAACCTAGATAGTATATTCAAAAGCAGAGACATTACTTTGCCGACTAAGGTCCTTCCATCTAGTCAAGGCTATGGTTTTTTCCAGTAGTCATGTATGGATGTGAGAGTTGGACTGTGAAGAAGGCTGAGCACCAAAGAATTGATGCTTTTGAACTGTGGTGTTGGAGAAGACTCTTAAGAGTCCCTTGGACTTCAAGGAGATCCAACCAGTCCATTCTGAAGGAGATTAGCCCTGGGATTTCTTTTTTTTTTTAATTTTTATTTTTACTTTACTTTACAATACTGTATTGGTTTTGCCATACATTGACATGAATCTGCCACGGGTGTACATGAGTTCCCAATCCTGAACCCCATTCCCACCTCCCACCCCATGACAGCAGGAATAGAAGGAACATACCTCAACATAATAAAAGCTATATATGACAAACCCACAGCAAACATTATCCTCAATGGTGAAAAATTGAAAGCATTTCCCCTAAAGTCAGGAACAAGACAAGGATGCCCACTTTCACCGCTACTATTCAACATAGTTCTGGAAGTTTTGGCCACAGCAATCAGAGCAGAAAAAGAAATAAAAGGAATCCAAATTGGAAAAGAAGAAGTCAAACTCTCACTGTTTGCAGATGACATGATCCTCTACATAGAAAACCCTAAGAACTCCACCAGAAAATTACTAGAGCTAATCAATGAATATAGTAAAGTTGCAGGATATAAAATCAACACACAGAAATCCCTTGCATTCCTATATACTAATAATGAGAAAGTAGAAAAAGAAATTAAGGAAACAATTCCATTCACTATTGCAATGAAAAGAATAAAATACTTAGGAATATATCTACCTAAAGAAACTAAAGACCTAGATATAGAAAACTATAAAACACTGATGAAAGAAATCAAAGAGGACACTAATGGAGAAATATACCATGTTCATGGATCAGAAGAATCAATATAGTGAAAATGAGTATACTACACAAAGCAATCTACAAATTCAATGCAATCCCTATCAAGCTACCAGCAGTATTTTTCACAGAGCTAGAACAAATGATTTCAAGATTTGTATGGAAATACAAAAAACCTCGAATAGCCAAAGCAATCTTGAGAAAGAAGAATGGAACTGGAGGTATCAACTTGCCTGACTTCAGGCTCTACTACAAAGCCACAGTCAACAAGACAGTATGGTACTGGCACAAAGACAGAAATATAGATCAATGGAACAAAATAGAAATCCCAGAGATAAATCCACACACCTATGGACACCTTATCTTCGACAAAGGAGGCAAGAATATACAATGGAGTAAAGACAATCTCTCTAACAAGTGGTCCTGGGATTTCTTTGGAAGGAATGATGCTAAAGCTGAAACTCCAGTACTTTGGCTACCTCATGCGAAGAGTTGACTCATTGGAAAAGACTCTGATGCTGGGAGGGATTGGGGGCAGGAGGAGAAGGGGATGACAGAGGTTGAGATGGCTGGATGGCATCACTGACTCGATGGACGTGAGTCTGAGTGAACTCCGGGAGTTGGTGATGGACAGGGAGGCCTGGCATGCTGCAATTCATGGGGCTGCAAAGAGTCTGACATGACTGAGTGACGGAACTGAACTGAACTGAAGGTGCTTATCAAATCTCCCTTTGGTAATCACCAAGCTGCACTTTTTATACCTTCCATAAGATTTCTAGGTGTTCAACTCTGCTCTTGCTTAAGAATTGGCAACTAATACATAACTCATATTTACATTTCCCCCAATTGTCCAAAAACGTCTTTTATAGCAAATTTTAAGCCCAGGATCCAGTCAGATTCTGTGCATTCCATTGGGTTCCTATATCCCTTTAGCCTCTTTTTGTTGTTTTTCACTTGCTCAGGCACTTCTGACTCTTTGCAACCCCATAGCGGCATTGCAGGCTTCCCTGTCCTTCACCATCTCCTGAAGTTGCCTCAGACTCATGTCCATCATGTCGACGATGCCATCCAACCATCTCATCCTCTGTCGGTCCCCTTCTCCTCTTACCCTCAGTCTTTCCCAGCATCAGGGTCTTTTCCAGTGAGTTGGCTCTTCTCATGAGGTGACCAAAGTATTGGAGTTTCAGCTTCAGCATCAGTCCTTCCAATGAACACCCAGGACTGATCTCCTTTAGGATGGACTGGTTGGATCTCCTTGCAGTCCAAGAGACTCTCAAGAGTCTTCTCCAGCACCACAGTTCAAAAGCATCAATTCTCTGGCACTCAGCTTTCAGGAAAGCATCTGCCAGAGTTGCAGGAGACCTGGATTCAATCTGGGTTGGGAAGCTCCCCTGGAGAAGGAAATGGCAAACCACTCCAGTATTCTCGCTTGGAGAATCTCATGGACAGAGGAGCCTGGCAGGCTACAGTTCATGGGATTGCAAGAGTCAGACACGACTTGGTGCTATCTTTCCTTTTTCTTTATGATCCAGTTCTCACATCCATACACTGGAAATACCATATCTTTGACTTAATGGACCTTTGTCAGCAAAGTGATGGTTCTGCTTTTTAATATGCTTTCTAGATTTATCATAGCTTTTCTTCCAAGGAGCAAGTGTCTTTTAATTTCATGGCTGCAGTCACCATCTGCAATGATTTTGGAGTCCAGGAAAATAAAGTCTGTCACTGTTTCCATTGTTTCTCCATCTATTTGCCGTGAAGTGATGGGATCCAATACCATGATCTTAGTTTTTTTGAATGTGGAGTGTTAAGCCAGCTTTTTAAAAAACTCTTCTCTTTCATCTTCATCAAGAGGCTCTTTAGTTCCTCTTTGCTTTCTGCCTTTAGGATGGTGTCATCTGCATATTTGCAGTTATTGATATTTAGCCTCTTTCAATAGAGAACACTCTTCTGCCTCGTTGTACCATTTTTGTTAAGTTTCCAGGAGTGTTCTTTCAGTAAGGGTTTGTGTACCCATGGCCAAGAAAGACAAACTCTGTTTGGGGGTGTTTGTAGCAAAGTAAGGGTTTATGCAGGGCATCCAGGCAGGGAGTGGAAGACAAGCCCTTACATTTGCTCCAACCTGGTCTTTGAGTTAGGGGGCTTTATAAGGGGGAAGAATGCAGAGACAGGGATTAATTGTCATCTTGTGACATTCCTGAATGTAATTTCAGGAATCAGGATGTGCCTGGTTATGATTCTCTGGCCATGGGGTCCATAGCTCTGGGGTTTCTTAGCTCATTTTGCTCTGGAGAAACAACCTGCATTTGTACATTAGTAATGATACCTGTAACAGCAATGTTAGTACATTAAAGATGTTATCGAAAACAGCAGTTACAGCCATCTGACTCTGGTGGAGAAGTGTTCGGTTAGCACAGGATTGAGATCCAAGGGGACAAGAAAGAAGTTTTGAATAGAGAGATTAATCAGAAACTTGGTAAGGAGAATTGGTTTTAGAGGAATTTGGTTTCAATCCCCACTCCTGTTTTAACTTCCCCTGAATCTTTGAGGAAACAAGACCACAATTGCTCTAGCTAATTCTTGCTGAAACAGATCATCATCCTGCCTCAATCTGGGGAATTGACCCTGCTTTGGGATCTTCTGTGTTCCAAGTACTGGATCGGAATCTTTCATGGTTTAAGGTTTTTCCCTTGGTCCACAGACCCAATTATGAGTAAGTGGAAGAGGGACGATTGGAAATTTAATAAGTTTCGGGAAGCAGATCTCATTCCCTGAGGAAAGAAGGAGAAGAATCCTGAAGAACAGGCCGGCTTGGGCACTTCTGGGGAGACTTGTTTTAAGCCTGATAGGCAGCTGTCTAATTTTATCTAAGTAGGTCTAACTTTGTAATCTGGCCATTAAGATATAAAACATGTATGACTACTGCACATACATGTCCTTTTTCTGCTAAAATCTAATCTAAAGCAATTGTCTAGCACTATTCATGATACAAAACCTAGTGGTTTATTCTGAGAGGCTGTAGCTTAAGCTCTACCATTTGTTACTACTATTTTTGTTTATTTTATGTATTTTTGGCTGTGCTGGGCCTTCACTGTGGCTCTTGGGCTTTCTCTAGTTGCAGTGAGTGGAGACTGCTCTCTCGTTGCAGAGCTTGGCTGGAGAGCACAGGCTCAGTAGTGTGGCACCCAGGCTTAGTCGCCCCATGGCATGTGGACTCTTCCAGGACCAGGGGTCGAACCAAAGCCCCTTACATTGGCAGGCGGATTCCCACTGAGCCACCAGGGAAGTCCTGTTAAGAGAAAGATTTCATTGTTACCTTGAGATTATAATGCTGTAGTTGGGCAGCTGCTGGCAGATATTGTTTTGAGAATTGATGGTGGTATTCTTGATTCTGATATGCTTCAAAAAATTCAAGTTCACAGTAATACAGGCATTTGTTTGAAACCATGTCCACAAGGGCTATCCAGCTTTGTTTTGATTTCTAAATGTATTTTTTCCTTAATGGTTAAAGCAGATGTACAGTGTATAAGCCAGAATGACTTCCCCATACCTCACTCAATATGTGAACATTTCTTCTGTCATTTCCTGTTTTGATTACAGATCTTTTGCTAGGTCAAAATATTTGCCGCTTGGTGCCAGGGTGGTTGATACATCATGTCCTGTGGTGCTAAGCCTACTTTTGTTTATATATATATATTTCGCCTAGCTATCCACATTGGGAGAAAACTGATCAGACATAGTGAACAAACTCAGAGGCATTTTAATGAGGAAACACTTTATAGGCTGTACATTTTATCAATTATACCAATTTATCACAGAAACATTGTATTAATATGCTGCTTTTAGCATCGACTTAAAACAAGCAGTGACGTGTTATGAGTAGCTACACTCTTACAACTTTACTGGACAGTTTTCTTTTCATCTTAAATATTGGGAGTAACAGAATGGTTGGAAGTAAAAAAATAATAATAATTTTCAGTGTTGTAGGAAGAGAGACAACTTGTGAACAGTTCAGTCACATGAACTGGATGGGTCTCACAAGCCTGACTCCGATTCTTGGATTAGCCACCTATCACTGCTGTGGTCTTATCCTGATGTGGGTGTCTTTTGGCATCAGCAGGCCTTTCTATAGGCCAGTCCAACACAGAGCCCTTTCTTGAGTGGGAAATAATAAACTCAGCAGTCAGTTCCCTTCAGTTTTGTTGCAGATGTGCTTTTAAAGAGTACCTGATGAAGGCCCTTTTATGTAGGTTTCAGACAGTCCTTTATGTGCTGCCTTCTCAAGTATACACAGTCTCCCGTTTGAAGTTCTTAGGGCATCTGATCATCCAAAGATAGACTGGTGTGATCAGCTTCAGAAGTAAACTTAAAGTGTCCTTCAATAATTCAGTTAAACTTTACACAATAATGTAACATAACCATAAGCAGGTATCTTTGGAGGAGAGTCTTGGGCAGTAAATACAGATCTGAAAACTAGGATTTAGTATCTACTGAAACATAATCTTTTTTCTGAGCATCAGTGTGTGTTTGCAGCCAAGTGAAAGCTTATTGAAGGGTGCCAAGCACAGGGGCGTGAGACAAGTCTCAGATCCCTTCTGACCTGGTCTTTGAGTTAGGTTTTGTTGTTGTTGCTCTAAGAGGAAGCACAAACTGAAATTGTATGGCTCAGGGAGTCCCTGTCCTGACACCTACTGGTAGGTGGGGCTGGGAAACAAGGCTGCTGGCCAGGGCGTCCCAAGGGTCCTGGTGTTAGTGCTGGCCCATTGGCAGGCAGAGCCAGGTTCTGGTATGAATGGCTGAGGGACCAGGGTCCCAGAGCTGGTGTTGTCCTGCTGTTGTATGGGGCCGGATTCTGGGGCAGGTGGCTCAGGAGCCCCAGGTTGCTTGAGGCTGGTACCAGCCAGCTGGTGGGTGATCCAGGTCCCAGCCTGTCTGGCAGCGGGTTGAGGTGGCCCTGGGGCTGATCCCCACACATTGGGGAATGAGGCAGTGTCTTAGGGCCATTGCTGAACCACTGGTGGGTGGAGCCAGGTCTAGGGGTTTCTGGCAGAGGGCTTGGGGTTCCCAGAACTGGTGTCAGCCCACTGGTGGGTGGAGATGTGTCCTAGGACCTTTGTTGCAGGGTCCTGGGAGTCCTGGAGTTGGTGTCACCCACTGGTGGACTAGCTGTGGGGCCCCAGGAGTCCCAGAGCTAATACCAGCCCACTGGTGGGTCCTGGACCCTCTGGTTGGTGGGGCCAGGTCCCTGGGGAGTCCGCTGATTGATACTGGGTATCCCGGGACTGGGGCCAGCTAACTGATGGGTGGGTCCAGGTCCTGTGCTAATCGGCTAGAGGGAAGATTCCAGAAGGACACGCACCAGCAGCAGTATCCTTGTAGAATGAGCTCCTCAGAAGGGCTGCTGGCAGGTGAGTCCCAGTCTCTCCTGCCCCTCCAGGAGGCTCTCCCAGATCTATAGGTGCATCTGACTCAGGTTCCTTTCAAACAACTGCTCCTGCCCTGGGCCTCAGAGCATCAGGGATTCCGTGTGCATCCTTTCAGTCAAGTCTGTTTCCTACACCCACTGACTCTCCCAAAGTAAGTCCCACTGGCCTTCTTCTGGGGTTGGTCTTCCTGATGTAGAACCTCTAGGTTGGGGAGTTCAGAATCCTCACTCCTCCGGGTGAATCTCTGCAGTTGTAATCATCCTCTTGTTCGTGGGTTGCCTACCTAAAGTAGGTCTTGACTGCATCTCTGCTTATCTTGTCGTGGTTTCTTTTTTATACCTTTGTATCTTTAGTTGTATAAGATCTTTTCAGTTAGTTTTTGGGTCATTCTCATGGACAGTTGCTTTGTAAATAGTTGTAGCTTTTGTGTGTTCATGAGAGGAGGTGAGCTCAGGGTCTTCCTACTTTGCCATTTTGGCCACTCAGCCAAGTTTTTTTTTGTTTGTTTGTTTTTGTTTTGTTTTAGTATACCACAACTGACTCAAGAAAAAAATATATAATAATATAAACAGAACTATACAAGTAAAGAGATTGACTCAGCAACCTCCCTACTAGAACCCTCCTAGATGAGATGGCTTCACTGCTGAATTATGCAATACATTGTATGAAGCCAACATTACTCTGATACCAAAGGCAGACAAAGATATCACAAGAAAGGAATGTTACAGATCAATATCCATATGTATTTTTCCACATGCCTGGGAAAGAGGAAATGTGACTGGTGAATATCTAGCTATCCTCTCCCACAGTGACTCACCTGTGATTTTTACAGGTTTGCAAATGACCCCTTCTAAACTAAATTCTCTCCAAATTATGGAAAATACACAATTTCAGAAAATGTTGAAATTAAATTATATCCATTGTATAAGGTTATTGAATATTGCTAATATTTCTGTGCTCTACAATGACCTAAATTAAAATGGTTCTTTAAAAGAGAAAACTGCCATCAAATTTGGATGCTGAAAATATTTATAACAGATACAGAGTTGACCTGAGGCTTTATAGTTCATCTAGAAAGTCATGAGCAGGTTTCAATATATACAAAAAGACTACCCTGGGATTACAAGAACAGTGGTCCTCTAAGTGTGCTTTCCAGATCAATAAATCAGCTCATCTGGGAACTTATTAAAATGTGTATTTATGGGTCCCAATCTGTATCTACATATATAGTGATATATTGAATTCTGGGGGTGGGACCCAGCTTTATATGTTTTTATAAACCTTCAAGGTGACTCTCTTGTATCCTAAAGTTTGAGAACTACTGGCTGACAAAGATCTCTCTTCTGGTGAAAAAAAAAAGTCAAAACCTTGCAAACTCAAGAGAATGAGAAGAGAAGACATACAAACTGGGAGAAAATAATTGCAGAACACATATCTGATAAGACTCTTGTCAAAACAAGGTATTCTTAAATACACCACAAGAAGAAGAACAAATCAATTTAAAAATGGGCCAAAGAGCTGAAGGAGCTTCTCTGGTGGCTCAGTGGTAAAGAACCTGCCTGCCTATGCAGGGTTCAATCCCTGGGTCAGGAAGATCCCCTGGAGAAGGAAATGGCAACCCACTCTAGTCTTCTTGCTGGGAGAATCCCAAGAACAGTGAAGCCTGGCAGGCTACAGTCCATGGGGTCTGAAAAGAGTCGGACACAACTTAGTGACTGAGCAACAGCAAAGATCCGAACAGATACCTTAACAAAGAAGATACACAGATGGGAAATAAGTATATATGCTGCTTAACATCAGACATCATTAGAGAACTGTAACTTACAACAACAGGATAACACCACAAACCCTTTAGTGTGTCTAAAGCTAAACACAGACAACACCAAACAGTGAGGCAGGTATGGAGGGGTAGGGACTCTCCTTCTGTGCTCGTGAGGGTGCAAGATGGTACAACTACTTTGGAAGACAGTTTGATGCTTTCTTACAAAACCAAACGTATTCTCACTGTGTTTACCGCCAGCTGTGCTCCTATATATGTTTACCCAAAGGGGTTGAAATCATGTCCATTGAAAAACTTGCATGTAAATATTTATATCAGCATTATTCATAATTGCCAGAAATTGAAAGAAATCAAGGTGTTTCTGTGTAGGTAAATGGGTAAATAAACTGGTACATTCAGACAATGTGATATTATTCAGCACTAAAAACTGTGAGCTATGAAGACATGGAAGAATCTTAAAGGTGTGTTACGAAGTGAAAGAACCCAATCTGAAAAGGCTACATACTATATGATTCTGATGTAGGACATTCAGTAAAGGGTACAACTGTGAGGATGGTAAGACAATCAGAGGTTCCCAGGGTGCAGGAGATGAGTAGGTGAGGCACAGAAGATTTTTAGGTCAGTGAAAACCTCCTGCATAATATTTTAAGGATGAATGTATGTTAGTACACTTGTCTCTAGACCCACAGGATGTATAACCCCAAGAGTGAACCCTCAGGTAAGCTATGGATTTTGGATGATTCTGATGTGTCAGTGTAACTTTATCTGTTATAAAAAATGTGCCACTCTGATGGGGCATGTGGATAATGGTGGGGGGTGCCATGTATGTGTGGCAGCAGAGGGCATATGGGAAGTCTCTTTATCTTACTCTCAGTTTTGCCTGGAACCTAGAACTGTTCTTTAAAAAAGTCTTTTAAAAAAGACATTAGGGTGAGAGCTGGTGAGATAAAAAATAGTCTGGTAACTTTCCTGGTGGTCCAGAGGTTTAGAATCTGCTGCCAGTGCAGGGCACATAGTTCAGTCCCTCATAGAAGAATTAAGATCCCACATTCTTCAGGGCATCTAAGTCTGCACGCCACAACTAGAGAGCCTGCACGCTGCAGTGAAGACCCAGTGCAGCAAAAAAGAAGAAAAAAGTCTGAAATTTAGTTAATATACCAATGTGAATTTCTTGGTTTTGGCAAATGTACCTGGGTATGTAAGACATTAACATTAAAGGGAGCTGGATGAATTGTTTGTGGAAACTCTCTAATTATCTTTGCCACTTTTCTGTAAATTTAAAATTATTCCATTATAGAAAGTTTATTCACACAAACAAAAAACCACTACAAACCCTAAGTGGATAGCTAGAGTTTAGCAGGCTCCAGTGGCCAGTTCAGCACAGTGCATAACAAATTCAGCAAGGTACATATGGTTTTTTGAGAAAGTGTAATCTCCCAATCTGGGTCCTGGGAAAAAGTCCTCAGAAAATACAGAAATGTTTACATATGTTCACCAAAATACATGAGTAATACCTCTTGCAGAGAAAAACACTGAGGAAGGATAAATGAAGGTGAGAGGAAAAAAACTGAACAAAGGGTCAGGGAAAGGGAAGCTAAGAGGCAAGAGAGCAGCATGATTTTTTAAATTTAATTTGAGGATTTCCCTGGTGGTCCAGTGGAATCCCTGGCTTCCCTGGTGGCTCAGCTGGTAAAGAATCTGCCTGCAATATGGGAGACCAGAGTTCGATCGCTGGGTTGGGAAGATCCCCTGGAGAGGGAATGGTTACCCACTCCAGTATTCTGGCCTGGAGAATTCATGGACTGTATAGTCCATGGGGTTGCAAAGAGTCAGACACGACTGAGTGACTTTCACTGGTGGTCCATTGGTTAAGAATCCACCTTGCAATGCAGGGGACTCAGGTCCGATCCTAATCAGGGAACTAAGATCCCACATACTGTGGGGCAACTAAGCCCATGTGTCTCAACAAAAGAACCCGTAAGATGCAACAAAGAGCCTGAAATGGCCAAAAACAAAAAAATCTTAAAAATTCAATTTGTTAAGTTCACTTGTTTAGAATTGTTCATGGACTTTCAGCTGTCCCGAATTTGAAAACTCCTTAACCTAAGTTACAAGGACCTCTGTGATTCAAGCTCTACCAAGTTCTTCCCCCAAGTCAGCTGCTGTCTTGTGTGGGAAGGCTGGGAAGACCTGATGTTGGGGGGCTTTGACAGTCCATCTCCTCCACAAGCTGTCCCTTAGGCATTCATTCTTGCCCCCCAGTTCACACCGAGAGCTGCCCACCCACAAAACCCCTTCTTCACCTTTTGATTTCAGGTATCTTCCCAACTTATTCTTTCTCCCAGCACCCTGTTTATTTATTTTATTCTGAGTGACAGTGTTGAACATTGTATCCATGTCCTTCTTGGCTTTGATTTCTTTTCCTTCACTATTTGAGGTCAGAAGTGAAATCTGGACTCACACCGTTATCCCCAGGACCCTGGACAGCACCAGGCACAGCCTAGGTTCTCATTAAGCCTGTTGAGTGGATGATGGGAGGGTGTGGCATTAGGGAGGGGTAGGGTGGGGCATGATTTTGTTAAAATTTTGCTTAAATATTAGGCCTCTAAACCCAGCAGATATATAAGGCTACGGTTCAGAGTCAGGCCACACCTGGTTGAATCACTGTGCTTCTCAAGGATTTCTCATGGCAGGTAAGCTGGGTGAGAGCAGTGCATGCTGAAGATGCTAGAGGTTGAGTAGTCGGGTTGTGATAAACTGAGCTGAGAGGGGTGAGAGTCTGTGGTAGTCTCTGGACTTTGCCAACACTGGCTCATCAGTTTTGGGAACCATTGGGTTATGCCAACAGGGAGCATTTGAAAAACATAGTGCTTACTGCATGACAGGTCAATAAATCGACAGACGATTTTCTTTTTGTTGTTTTTGGCTGTGCTGGGTCCTTGTTGCTGCTTGAGGGCTTTCTCTAGTTGCGGCGAGTGGAGGCTGCTCTTTGTTGTGGTGTCGGGGCTTCTCGTTGCTTCTCTTGTTGAAGAGCACAGGATCTAGGGGCTTTGAGGGATGTGGAATCTTCCCAGACCAGGGATCGAACCTGTATACCCTGCATTGGCAGACAGATTCCTATACCCAGGGAAGTCCACAGACAAGTTCTTGGGACAAGGAATATTGACTTTATTCAGAAAGCTGGCAGACCAAGAGGATGGTGGGCTTGAATCCCAAAGAATCTCCGTGTCTGAGTTACAATTCAGGCTTCTTCTAAAAGGGGAGGAAGTAATGTCAAACATTTCCTGGTTCCCATCAACCTCTGGAGGGAATGTGTTAATGACGTTCCTCCAGTCATTCTCAGGTGAGCCTGGTTAAGATATTTTCTATATGGTAAAGATATTTTAGCTTAATGATCATTACCTGGGAGGGTTCCCAGCGATGGGCTGTTATGTATAATTGAAGCTTATAGGCAACATTCCTTTAGTGATTAACACGTAGTAGAAAATTACATCACCAGTAATGTAAGTTTTTGTTTCTCCACCTCCTTTTGAACAAGTGGTGCTGTTATACTTTTAAATGTCAACCATTTGGTGGTGTTCCGAAAACAAACTTCAACTGAGTAAATGTTAAAGATTTTATTGGCTTTATTCAGTGATTCATGAATCAGGCAGGACCCAGTCTGGCATATCAAAAAGAGCTCAGAGGAGCTGTGTAAAATGAATGCTTTGTATTGTACAGGCAGAAGAATAGGAACTAGGTTATACAAGGTGGGAAATCAGATTATTGCAGGGTTGCTTCCCTTTACGGGATAACAGGGGTCTACCAGGCAGTTACCTAACTAGTACTGATTGAGCAATTCCTGATTGATGGGCTTAAGATTCCATTTCTGGGAGAGCTGAAACTGTGAATTAAATCTGTTGGCAGTGTGGAGCATAAGTGACTCCATTTGGGGCCTTTTGTTTTCAATAGTGGGTACATGAAATTTGATCCAGTTCCATTTCTTTATTAACCAATGAAATTCAGACTCTTCACTCTATTTTAAAGTCTGTTTTGCTTTTCTCTTTTGCTAATTTCCTACTTCTTTCCTTTGGCGTGTTTCTAGTGTTTTTCCCCCCTTTGAGGCTTAGTAGAACATTTGTGTTGTATTCTGGACACCAGTAATTTATTTCTTATATTGGTTGCAGATGTACATGTACGTGTACTCAGTCATGTCTTGACTCTGCGATTCCATGCACTGTAGCCCGCCAGGTTCCTCTGTCCACAGAATTTCCCAGGCAAGAATACTGCAGTGGGTTGCCATTTGCTCCTCCAGGAATCAGCTCTGCTTGCTTTCCAGGCCTGTTGTGTAGGACTCACCCTGGAAGTTCCCCTTGTCACCCTCTTGTGAGGATTCTCCTTTCTTCCACACGAATTCCCCCTTGTTTGTTACCACCCCCCCCCCCAACCCCTGCACTGGGTGGCATAGGAGATCTCAGGTTTTGACCAGGGACTGAACCCATACCTCCGTGCATGGGAAGCTCAGATTCTTAACCACCGGGCCAGGAGGGAAGGCCCCTCCCTCTTGTTCTTCATTTTGTTGAGTTGAGCTATATCCTCAGGTAGCACACAAAACAAGTTGATTGACCCTATGAGTATCTGAATGTATCTTTATTCTGTTCTCAAATGGAAGGATAAATTTAACTGCATAGAGAATTTTATCTTGAAAGTCATTTCCCTAAGGGTGTAATATGAAAGTCCCCAACTATTACTCTGTTGCTGTATATTTCTCCCCTTATTTCTTTACTGTTTACTTTCTATATTTATGTCCTCCTAACTGAATGAACTCCGGGAGATGGTGATGGACAGGGAGGCCTGGCATGCTGCGATTCATGGGGTCACAAAGAGTCAGACATGACTGATCGACTGAACTGAACTGAACTGATGCTTCAGGGGGCAGAAATGTCTACAAATGTATCTTCTTGGCGGACTGACCCCTTTATCCTTCTGTGATGCCCTTTTCTGTCTTTTGCTACAGTCTTTTGTTTCAGAGTATATTTCTTCTGATACAAGTATTGCTACCCCAGCATTCTTTTCCTTCCCATTGGCACTGTTGTTGCTCACTCAGTCATGTCCAACTCTTTGCAACCCCGTCAACTGCAGCGCACCAGGCTTCCCTGTCCTTCACCATCTCCTGGAGCATGCTCAAACTCATGTCCACTGAGTCGGTGACATCACCCAACCATCTCATCCTCTGTCATCCCCTTCTCCTCCTGCCTTCAGTCTTTTTCTCCATCAGATCTCTTCCAGTGAGTCAGCTCTTCTCATTAGGTGGCCAGAGTACTGGAGCTTCAGCATCAGTCCTTCCAGTGAATATTCAGGGTTGATTTTCTTTAGCATTGACGCCTTGGCATGGTATATCTTTTTTGATCCTTTCACTTTCATCCTCTATCTGCAGTTTTGAAGTGTATCTTTTATAGACAGCATACAAAAGCCATATATTAATAGAAGCTTTAAAAAGTCCATTTAGCCACCCAGGTTTTTTGATTGGAGAGTTTATTCCATTTACATTTAAAGTAATTATTGATAGAGTGTAATTGCCATTGCAAAAATTCTTTTCTGGCTTTTTTTGTAGTTCCTCCTCCTCTTTCTCTCTTACCTTGTGGTTTGATTGTTTTCTTTAGTGTTCTGTTTATATCTTTTCTCATTTTCTTTAGGTATCTAATATAAGTGTTTTCTTGTTACTATGAAGTTCACATATATAATATCCTATATATTTTTAACCCCCCCATATTTTATATTTGTATGACACATTTTACATCTTTTTATTTCATGTATCTCTTGACAGGTTATTAATCTTGAATTGATTTTACTATTGTGTCTTTTACTCTTCCTGCTTGCTTTGTATGTGACTTATCCACTTCTTTTATTATTGAATATATATATATATTTAAAAATATTTATTTGGCTGCATTGGGTCTTACTTGCAGCATGCAGGATCTTTTATTGCCATGCAAAGGCTCTCTAGTAGTGGTGGACCAGCTCCAGAGCATGTGGGCTGAGGAGTTACATGGACTCATGGGTTCAGTTGCTTTGCAGCGTATGGGGTCTTAGCTCCCTGACCAGGGCTCAAACCCATGTCCTCCGCATTGCAAGGCAGATTCTTAACCACTGAACCAATAGGCAACTCCCTTGGAAGTATTTTTTAGAAAAGATTTTCATCTATTCTCTTTTAGCAGAAAAACGAAATTCAGCTCGCCGATTCCGCACATGCTTTAATGGAGAACAGCTAGGAGCACTAAGAGCTGTATTTGAAAGGACCAGGTACCCACATTGGTTCCTCATAAGAACACTTGCTTCAACGACTCATCTTGATGAGTCAGTTATAAAGGTATGTACGTGAGGTCTGTCTCTGTATAGCTAGATAGCACACCTAACCCGGAGTTTCACACACATTTAGTCATCATGTAATTCTCATTGCTTGAAAAATTGCTGTGTGCCAGGACAGATGTTAAGCATTTTATATATTTGTTCCAAATTTTTTTTTGAAGAAGAGTCACAGAGAGGAATCATGTTCCAAGAATTATAAACAGTAGAGCCAGAATTTGAACCTAGGCCTTTCTGACTCCAGACCCACAGTGCTAGATGAGATCCTTTGGTGATGGATTTGGGTCTGTTCCTGTTTATTTCTAGATTCTCCTTAATCACAACATTCAGTTATCTATATACCTTGTGGCTAAGTTCCCTTAGAGTATTCAGGGCATAAGAACCGCTGGATAAATCCTGAAGGCACCCCAAGCTACACTCCCACTCCTTATTCTCAGGCTTCAGAACCCTCTCTGAGGACGCAGAGTATCCACCAAGACAAAACCCACTTTCTAAATACACCTCCTGTTCTTGGCTGAAAGCAGTCTGTCCTGTCACGCCCATTGCCAGCGCAATCCTATGCCCCCTTTGCCTCCTGGATTCCAGGGTCAGGAGAGAATAGAATTCTCCTCACTCAAATTAAACATGAAGACGTGTGAGAGTAACTTGCATATACCAGAAACAACCAATTTCTGGAGTATATGAGGATTCTCCTTTGGATGCTTCCCCCTCTTATTAACCTGCTCATCTCTTCCCTCTCCAGACTTGGTTTAAAAACCAACGTGTCAAAAGGAGGAGAGAGGAGAATCAGACTCAGCAAAATCTGTCATCAGGAGACCCATGCCAGGTTGTCTCAGTAGAGGAGGAAGAGATGTCCTTACCGGGCACTTCCGGAAGCACTCATCCCACGAGTCTCAGCCTTGCAGATGATTCTCATCACGAGCTACCTGAGCTTTCTTGTGCTCAGCAGTGTGAAGGGGCTGCTGCCACTCCTTGCCCTTCATCCTGCAATTTCCTGACTGTTCATCTCCACCAGATAAGTCTTGGAGACTCTGATCCTCCTTGGGCCTCCAGTCCTTATGACATGGATCAACTTATACAGTTATACGACTTACCTGGGGATGATGACCCCAGCAGTCTGGATCAGTACCTCTTCCCAGAGTGCTCCAGCTGGGGGACTGTGGCCGGCACTGATCACCATCGTGATGGCGAACACAGCATCAATCCTGAGAAAGTTCCGTGATCCACATATTTTTTTAATGGTTTTATTTACTTGTGTTCGGCTGTGCTGGGTCTCTGCTGCCGGGTGGGCTCTTCTCTGGTTGCAGGGGATGGGCGCCGCTCTCAGGCTATGGTCTCAGGCCTCTCCTTGTGGTGGCTTCTCTCGCTATGGAGCACAGGCTCCTGCAGCCCCCTTCTGTCCTCTAAGCACCTCCTCAACCAAATTTCAGTATAAAGGGCAGTCATCAGGTGTCTTTGGAGAAATAGCAGAAACTAGCTAGTTCCCTTAGTTTGTCCCAGTTGGGCTATCTCCATTAATACCATGTAAAAATACCTATTTTTCATGGGCCTCTTTGTCTTAAAAAAAAAAAATTAGGGACCTTCCTAGTGATCCAAGGGTTAGGACTCCACATTTCCAATGCAGGGGACATGGGTTCAGTCCCTGGTTGGGGAACTAAGATCCCACATGCCACATGGCACAGCTGAAAAAATAAACACCCAAATAACAACCCCCCCCCAAGAAAAGCATTTAAGAGTGTGACATTAGCAATAGATTGGATGAGGAGGTCCCAGCACTTGTACCTGACAAAAAACCCCAATGATTTAATAATTATCCGCTGATAAAAATAGCTCTGGGAGAGCTCTGGAGTTCAGTTACTGCTCAGCAGGGTAGCAGGTACATGAAAGATGCTCAACATGGCTTATCATCTGGGAAATGCAAATCAAAACTGCAGTGAGATATCACCTCACACCCAGTCAGCATGGCTGTCATCTGAAAGACCACAAGAAATGTTGATGAGGACAGGGAGAAAAGGGGAGCCTTCAGACACAAGCAAGAGCACATCCCCATAGGAAATGGAAGCCTTTTACCTGGGTCATCACATAGCCCGCGGCCAAGACTGATCCCTCTGGCTGTGACCTCACACCAGAGCAAAGAAGAGCAGGCAGGCCTTGTCCACTTTCACCAAGGAGTACCAAGGAGCCCTGGGGCTGTCGGTGACACCAGAAGCTTTTGCCACTGACGACTCCCCAAGTCTTCCCACATGTGAATCTCAGCTGATGGAACTGTGAGGCATCCATGCCTGAGCCCTCAGGAGCGGGAGCTGATGCTGCAGCTTCATCAAACACTGGCACTCACCTATGGTGCGAAAACCCACATCGCTGATCAGAGGATGTGACTGCCTGCTGACCTGTGAGATGGACCTAGCCAGCGAGGGACACCTCACCCCATCTTCTGTCCTCTGCATGTCCATTCGGCCTGCATTTCCCATAGCGGGAGCTGTCACAAGAACATAGTCTTGAGAGAGTAATGCGTTGATGAGACCACCTGGACTGAATACATGACTGAACCCAGTTAAGGCCTCCATATAAACATTTTAAGATTTAGTGGGTGCATGTGGAGACCTATTTGTCTTGCGCCCACCCAGGATGAGCTTTGTAATTAAATTTCTTTGTTCATTTAAGCTGCTACCCACCAGTCTGTTGTGATCTGCCTCTTTCTTCACTATTCTGGGGACCAGTTTATGAATCATTACGTTGGTACTAAGAAATGGAAGATTAAATTGAAGCAAGTAGGGAAAACCACTAGACCATTCAGGTATGACCTAAATCAAATCCCTTGTGATTATACAGTGGAAGTGAGAAATAGATTTAAGGGACTAGATCTGATAGACAGAGTGCCTGATGAACTATGGACAGAGGTTTGTGACATTGTACAAGAAACAGGGATCAAGACCATCCCCATGGAAAAGAAATGCAAAAAAGCAAAATGGCTGTCTGAGGAGGCCTTACAGGTAGCTGTGAAAAGAAGAAAAGTGAAAAGCAAAGGAGAAAAGGAAAGATATTCCCATTTGAATACAGAGTTCCAAAGAATAGCAAGGAGAGAAAAGAAAGCCTTCCTCAGTGATCAATGCAAAGAAATAGAGGAAAACGACAGAATGAGAAAGACTAGAGATCTCTTCAAGAAAATTAGAGATACCAAGGGAACATTTCATGCGAAGATGGGCTCAATAAAGGACAGAAATGGTATGGACCTAACAGAAGCAGAAGATATTAAGAAGAGGTGGCAAGAATACATAGAACTGTACAAAAAAGATCTTCATGACCCAGGTAATCACGATGGTGTGATCACTCACCTAGAGCCAGACATCCTGGAATGTGAAGTCAAGTGGCCCTTAGAAAGCATCACTACGAACAAAGATAGTGCAGGTGATGGAATTCCAGTTGAGCTGTTTCAAATCCTGAAAGATGATGCTGTGAAAGTGCTGTATTCAATATGCAAGCAAATTTGGAAAACTCAGCAGTGGCCACAGGACTGGAAAAAGTCAGTTTTCATTCCAATCCCAAAGAAAGGCAATGCCAAAGAATGCTCAAACTACAGCACAATTGCACTCATCTCACATGCTAGTAAAGTAATGCTCAAAATTCTCCAAGCCAACCGTGAACTCAGATGTTCAAGCTGGTTTTAGAAAAGGCAGAGGAACCAGAGATCAAATTGACAACATCTGCCAGATCATGGAAAAAGCAAGAGAATTCCAGAAAAACATTTACTTCTGCTTTATTGACTATGCCAAAGCCTTTGACTGTGTGGATCACAAGAAACTGTGGAAAATTCTGAAAGAGATGGGAATACCAGACCACCTGACCTGCCTCTTGAGAAACCTATATGCAGGCCAGGAAGCAACAGTTAGAACTGGACATGGAACAACAGACTGGTTCCAAATAGGAAAAGGAGTACGTCAAGGCTGTATATTGTCACCCTGCTTATTTAACTTCTATGCAGAGTACATCATGAGAAACGCTGGACTGGAAGAAGCACAAGCTGGAATCAAGATTGCCGGGAGAAATATCAATAACCTCAGATATGCAGATGACACCACCCTTATGGCAGAAAATAAAGAACTAAAAAGCCTCTTGATGAAAGTGAAAGAGGAGAGTAAAAAAGTTGGCTTAAAGCTCAACATTCAGAAAACTAAGATCATGGCATCTGATCCCATCACTTCATGGGAAATAGAAGGGAAATAGTGTCAGACTTTATTTTTGGGGGCTCCAAAATCACTGTAGATGGTGACTGCAGCCATGAAATTAAAAGACTTACTCCTTGGAAGGAAAGTTATAACCAACCTAGATAGCATATTCAAAAGCAGAGACATTACTTTGCCAACAAAGGTCCGTCTAGTCAAGGCTATGGTTTTTCCAGTGGTCATGTACGGATGTGAGAGTTGGACTGTGAAGAAAGCTGAGCGCTGAAGAATTGATGCTTTTGAACTGTGGTGTTGGAGAAAACTCTTGAGAGTCCCTTGGACTGCCAGGAGATCCAACCAGTCCATCCTAAAGGAGATCAGTCCTTGGTGTTCATTGGAAGGACTGATGCTGAAGCTGAAACTCCAGTACTTTGGCCACCTCATGCGAAGAGTTGACTCATTGGAAAAGACCTAGGATGCTGGGAGGGATTGGGGGCAGGAGGAGAAGGGGATGTCAGAGGATGAGATGGCTGGATGGCATCACCGACTAGATGGACGTGAGTTTGGGTAGACTCCGGGAGCTGGTGATGGACAGGGAGGCATGGTGTGCTGCGATTCATGGGTTCCCAAAGAGTCAGACACGACTGAGCAACTGAACTGAACTCAACTGAAGAAATGGAATGAATGAAATGGAACTCGATTAAAACTAAAGTTGTTTAAAAAAAAAGAAAAAACTAGGCTGTAATCCAGTACTACAAATGTTGGGTGGGCCAAAAGGACTCCTCTACTGTCCCGTCAGCTCTGTTTTCTGTAGTTCAGAAAAAATTTAAAAGTCAAAGATGATAATGAGAAATCTGACCTGCTATCACTTGGAGCATAGGTTAGTCAGACTGATCCAAATGAAGATTGACCAAGAGTCAGGGTCTCTTCGCTGGGGACCCAAAGCCTTTTTACACAACAGTGAGTAAAAAGGATCAGTGGTGGAAAGAGAAGTTTCCAGGTCTCCTTGATGTGTGAGCCCCACCAGCTGGGATACCAGAACCCAGTGGTGAAGTCCTGACATGAACTGTAGTGAGACTGAGAACACAAACATGAAGGGCTGATGGGAAAACAGAAGGTGGAACATTTAAACAGGCAGTAGGTAAAGAAGCTGTGTCTCCTTTGCCTGAATGCTTTCTGGGAAAGGATATTACCTCAGGTCATGAAACACATCCCCTACCTAGTGTTAGAAAAGTAAAACTGGCAATCGAATCCTATTGGAGGCTACAGTGAAGAATGTAAGGTTTGGCTGAAATAATGTGAAAGTTTGGAGGTGAACAGTTACATTTCAACAGTCTTTATGTAAAGTGGTTGCATTTCCTTTACCTGATTGTGTTAGAGGGTGGACATTGTATCTGACTGGGAAATGGTACCCCCACCAAGTGCGGTAAAACATACATTCGCCCTTCTACACTATCAGTTAAAAATGCTAAATAAGAATGAGTAACATTTTACATCCCAGGGGTGATTCATTGGAATAGAGAATTTCTGCTTGAGAGGCAAGCTTGCTATTCCTTTAAAAAGATGTTTATTTGGCCACACTGGGTCACGCTGTGGCACATGGGATATTCCTTGTGGTGCGTGGACTCTAGTTTGAGCACTCTGGCTTAGCTGCCCTGCAGCATATGGGATCTTAGCTCCTCGACCAGGTATTGCCCCCGTGTCCCGTGCATCACAAGGTGGAATCTTCACCACTGGACCGCCAGGGAAGTCTCCAGCTTGCTATTCATATTAGCTGGCTAATGGATACACTGGAAACTGTCCCTTTGACTAAAGGATTTGAAATAATCTTGGGCCCTGAAATAGCCATGATATCTTGGATGATGTTGAAGAAATGCTCTAAGGGAATGGCTGTACTTAGAAGAATGTGTAACAAAATGAAAATGGTTTATACCAGAACATGCTGCCTGGGGGATGCAAGGAGGAGGTATGATCAGGCAGCCTCTTTAACCCTGGGACTCACTTTGGAGCCATGCGAGGACCCACTGGGTCTCTCGTGACGTGGATAGGGCTGTATGTGTGGCACAAACCAGCCAGTGAAGAGCTGCTAGACCGTGGACCACAGTTCCAAGGCAAATGGGCAGCATCTTGCTTGGAAAGACCACCGCTCTGGTCAAAGGAAATTAAAAATAAGCTCAGTGGGCTGCACTGCTTGCATCTTCCTAGCAGGATAAACGTATTCAACAGTGGTAAAGGTTCCTGCATTTCATTTTTCTTTTTAAGTTACGTGTTTGCGCTGGGTCTTAGTTGCGACACGTGGGATCGTCCATCTTTGTTGCGGCGTGTGGGATCTAGTTCCCTGGCCAGGATGGAACCCAGACCCCCTGCATTAGGAGCGTGGAGTCTTAGCCACTGGACCACCAGGAACATCCCTGCATTTTGGTTTTACTGACTCATTGGCGGTACCCAGTGGCTTGGCTGTGTGATCAGGCAGAGGGGCAGTGGTTACCTGGCCTCTGAAAGGATGCTGAGATAAGGTGTCATAGAAATCGCTGTGGGAATTTGAAGGGTGTGTTAAAATAAGACCTATCTATGCTCCCCGACTCTTACAGGTTTGCAAGATGTTTGGACTCAACACGCCGATACCCGTGTGCTTGCCTCACCTCAGTCTGTGAAATGAGTGGGTCTGGAAGCACTGCTGCGCTGTAGAGATGGGCTGGACCTAGACTGTTCATCTTGCTCCATGTGAGACAAGCAGAGCCAACGAGAGCTGTCCATCCGCCAGCAAAGAGCCCGAGACTGCAGGTGAACATGCGGCCTTTCCCTGGGGGAACCTTGATCATAGCTGGAGTGTGAGATGTGACTACACATGCTGGGAACAGGATGGTTGCTAAGCAGGAAACTGTACTATAATGTATTATTATTTTCGATATTTACTTCCTTGACTGCACTGGGTCGTAGTTGCAGCAACGTGAGATCTTTGTCAAGGTGCATGGGCTTAATTGCCCCGAGGCATGTGGGATCTTAGTTCCTTGATCAGGGATTGAAAGCACATCCCCTGCATTGCAAAGCCCATTCTTTTTTTTGTTTGTGCTGGGTCTTGTTGCTTTGTGTGGGCTTTTCTCGAGTTGGGGTAAGTGGGAGCTGCTCTCCATTGCAGTGCTTGGGCTTCTCACCGTGTCGGCTGCTCTGGTTGCGCAGCGCAGGATCTAGACCCCCGGGCTTCCGCAGTTGAGGAATACAGGCTCCGTAGTCGTGGCGCATGGGCTTACTCGCTCCACGACATGTGGGATCTTCCCGGACCAGGGAGCAAACCCATGTCCCCTGCATTGCAAGGTAGACTCTCAGCCACTGGGCCGCCAGGAAGTACATGACTGAACTCTTAGCCTGTGGGATCTGATGCTGTGTCCAGGTCCATCATGTCAGAACCGTGTTAAAATTGTAGAACTCCTAGCTGGTGTGTGAGAACTTCTTGGAATTGGGAAAACCCACACACACCTGGAGCCGGAAGTGAAGTACTGAAGTTCGAGGAGAAGCAGGAGTTTTCTTTACATTCCTGTGTGTAGGAAACCCCAAAGTCAGAACTTCAGAACAAATAAATTTAGTAAATTTGCAGGATACAAAATCTACAGATATTAGGCATATCTCTATACACAAACAACAGATTATCTGGAAAGAATTTTAGATAGCACTCCCATGCCCAAAAGCAACAAAAGTAAAATTCTTAAGAATGTACTTAACCAAACAGGTGAAAGACTTGTACACTGAAATTTATAAACATCTGGAAATAGATTAAAATTAAATAAGGCCCAGTTAAATGGAAAGATGACCAGTATTCATGGATTAGAATAATTAATATTATTTATACTTGAATTATAAATAGAAACAAGCATTAACTTGTTTATACTTCCCAAAGTGATCCACTCTCCAGAAGTCACCTCATGAACATAAAAGTCACTTTTATGGCTCATCTCAGGAAATGCCAAGGGTTTTATGCCAAGAGCTTTGTGCCAGGAATGGGAACAATGACCTCATATGTATTTCTTATTATAGATAACAGTATCACAATTTAAGTGCTCAGGTGCTTGGAAAAGAGTACAGAAGTTCAGACAAATCAGAAGATTGCAGAGCAGGAATTCTGGGCTATAAGGAGAAGTTTTGAAGGAGACTGCAGAGGAGGTGAGCTACAGTTCTGGTTCTTCCCTGTACAACATGTCCCATCTTCCCCTTCAGAAACCAGCTGTTAATTGAGTTAGACTCCCCCTACCTAAATTTGAGAGGCATGCTGAGATTGACCAGGACAAGAGTGAGCAAAAGTACATTGCAAAGTCCGGGCATAATAGATGAAGAGAGGGAAAGACAGGGGAGAGTCAGAGTGGAGAGAGGGTCTCTGCTGGAAAGTTGAGGGTGGCGTGCGGGCAGAAGGAGGGACTGAGAGACATGGAAAAGGACCTCTCTGGTGGTCCAGTGGTTAAGACTTTGCCTTCCAGTGCAGGGGAGCAGGTTTGATCCCTGGTCAGGGACCTAAGATCCACATGCTTTTTGGCCAAAAAACCAAAACATAAAACAGAAGCCATACTGTAACAAACTCAGTACAGACTTTAAAATGGTCCACATTAAAAAAAATCCTAAAAAAAATAAAGGGGGAGAAACAGTAATAAGGGAGAGTATAAAAGACAGAATAGAAACAGCTGGATTTATGGAGCAGTGATAGAAGATCAGTGGGAGGGGCCAGCACTGACTCAGACTTGGATATTTGAAATGAAGCCAGTACACCTGAACCCACTCAAGGTGATGGCAATGTCCTGAATGCGCGTGCAAGGCAGGCTGGGAAGGAGGTCACTTGGAGGTGAGGGGTTAGAGGGATATACTCATCACCCACCTGAATTCAACTCACTCTGGGTTATGGGGAGAGCCTCCGGTGCAGGGGTGTGGGGAACGTGGTATTTTGCATAAAGATGAGGAGGGTGGACTTAGAACTCAGCTCCTGATTCAGAGGGAAGAGGAAGAGAGAGGGAGGGATCTTACTCAAGAAAGCTACAGGGAGGGAGACAGGGCTGTTTCAGAGTCCGGGTAGGTATTATACTTGTGTGGCTCTCTCTAACAGCGCTTTTTAAACTCGAATGTACCTTTCAGTTCCCTGGGGATCTGTTTAAACTGCTGATTTTGATTTCACGGGTATGGTGATTCTGTTGGCTGAGACTGTGCCTAGTAACAAGCTCCGAGGTAACACAGATGCTCCTGGTCCACAGGCCACAGCTAGACTCTGTGGTACATTTTTATAGTGGTTACCACATTATCCTTGTATTTCTGTGACTTACAAATGGTCCTTTTGTTTTTCAGACTATTGAGTTTCCTAAGGCCAGTGTTTTCTTTAAAGTTGAACCCAGAGGCCAAGCTAGGTACTCTGCAGTCTTGCAGATGATTATGTTTTAAACTATTAAATTTAAAACATTTAAATTTGCATGTATGACTTGTCAGGATGCATGCGTAGTCTTGTGTGTACAGAACTTTCTCCAGTGTACTTGTTCCCGAACCAGACTTGGGTCTGCTTGCCCAGTGCGCAGGGAAGCCAACCTTTTGCCACTGTTTGTGGTGAAGGAAAATACAGGGTTTATTGCAAGGCTCTGCAACACGAGGAGCATGGGCCGTGGGAAGCGTTTGCAAAGACGGCGTGAGGGAGAGGGCTGCCAGCATCAGCTCGTGGACGTTCTTCTGATTGGTTGTTGACAGGGTGGTATTTCAGGAATTAACCTCGTCAACCTTCTCGTTCCGACTGGTCCGAGGTCTACGTGCTTATGGTCAGCATGCAGTTAACTACTTCCACCTGGTGGGGCTTCAGTATCTGGAAAACAGCTCACACCCGTGGCTCCGGATATCACCCACGGCCCTTTAGGAGGAGGGCGAGGCCCTAGATTCCTTTCATGGGAAAACTGTTATTATTTTGTTGTCTGTTTTTGTTTCTGAATTTTCTCATTCTCTGATTAAATTTGCTCTTTGGAACCGAGGGAAGACTTAGGAGGCTAAAGCTTTTCTGCGAACAAGAGGCAAGGGAAATGGAGGCAGGATCTGTCTCTGGGTGGCAGGGAGGGGGAGCCCTGCAGGTTCCTGCTCAGTTTCACAATGATTGCCTTGTTCCTGGTCCCCCCTCATGAACTCGGACACACAGCACCCTATCTTCAGTTCTGGGTATCTCCCACCCACGGGAGAGGCAGTGGGTGGTGGCTAGCGTTCTCCTGGTGGGATCACTTGAAGTGATCTGCCACCTCTTTCATGAAATCTTATTACCCGTGTCAGCTTAAAACGCACAGCATGAGAGTTGCGAGTTAAGTTTTGATTTGGGGCCAAATGAGGATCATAGCCTGGGAGACAGCTCTGAGAAACTGCTCCAAAGAGGTAGCGGCGAAGGTCAGTATATATGTGATTTCGATGAAGGGGGAGTACATGTAGTTGGTCAAGCACATGCTTTCTCTAAAAGATTTCTACTAGTTTCATGAAGCTTTTGCTAGTCATGAGGAACAGTCGTCACCATGAAGGATTTTAGTGCTTTTCTGGATATGGGGAGACACAAGAATTGGGTTCATAAAATCAGTTCCTGAAAATATCTATTTGAAGGCCTATCCTGCCAGTTTCCCCCAAGAACAGAGTGCCTCATTTCTTCCCTCCACCCTGGACTCCTTTCAGGGGCTGCTGAAGGTCAGCAGAAGCTGCAGCATAGGACATAATTAGAGGTAGATGGCAAGCGCCGATCTGTAGTTGACACCTGTCATTTGACTCCTTTCTGCTAAACGTGGTCATAATTGATGAATCTCATAAATTAAATTAGGAAATAGACAAAGAATATTGCTAAACTGATCCAGGAGCCATCAGGTGGCCTGGGGAGGAGACAGAATGTGGTCGGAGGGAGGGAACAGGATGAGATGTTAAAAAGGCAGACCTCAGAATTTCGGCTTCTAATTGGCATGTGAGGAGCTTGGAAGTTGCCAATCAATCCTAACAAAAAATAAGGAAGACGAACAGGTTGAAAAGCCAGCAACTCTTCCTGAATGTCTATAAGAGAGGAGAGGACACAGGGCACACTGCAGCTCCCAAGACTAGAGAGATAGACAAGTATCAATCGGTGACATCACTGCTTGCTGGAACAGAGACGAGGGGAAAGCACCATGGGGACCAGCGCTGGGGTAGGAAAACCTAAACTGCAGCCGACAAATTGTTAGACGATAAGTGTGGACAGTCTGGGAGTTAACTCTGAGGAGGACGCAGTTACAGTGGGGCGCCTATAATACTGTGGAATTTACCTGGAGGAGTTTGACCAGATTCCCACATTAAATGTGGAGGAAAAGGAAATCCCCTTTGCTTCCAGCTTGGAAGGGGGGGAAAAAAAAAAACTTTTTTTTTTTTTTTTGTCATGCTTCATGGCTTTTGGGATCTCAGTTCTTCGACTAAGGATTGAACTCAGGCTATGGCAGGAATCACTAGGTCACCAAGGAATTCCCAGAACCATTTTGAAGTATGCTAGAATGCTCTCTTAACAAGACCTGCCCTCAGGCAGCGGAGCTAACCAGAGCTTAAGCTGCTAGGGATGATCAGAGTATCACCAACCTGGAGGAAGGAAACATCTAACTTCAGCTGGCTCAAGCCTCATGGGAGAAGGGAAATGCGGGCTCTGGCCGTCTTGTGCAACCTAAGGGGGTGGAATCTGAGAAATATTTGTGAAGTTTATGGTGTAGAGCCACAGACTTACAGACCCAATCATAGGACTCTAGAATACTTCTTCTCCTTCCCCCACCTAACTACTACATGACGGAGGCATCTTTGGATGCAATTTTAAATGGGACTTTTTAAAAACTTTATCTTGTGCTACTTCTTAGGGGAAAGAAATGCAACGGATTCCTGTATATGAATCATGTAACCTACAGTCTTGCTGAGTTCATCTGTTAGTTACAGTAGTTTGTGGGTGGAGACTTCTGAGGATAGTGACAGTCTTACCTCGCTCCTTCCAAACTCAATACCTTTTATGTCTTTTTCTTGTGTGATTTGCTGTGGCTAGGGCTTGCAGTACTATGTTAAATAGAAGTGATGAGAGTGGGTCTCCTTGTCTTGTTCCTGAATTTACTGGAAAGCCTTTCAGCTTTTCATCACTGAGTGTCATGTTGGCTTTAGGTTCGTTCCCTCTATGCCCCCTTTTATGAGAGTTTTTGTCATGAATGGAGATTGAATTGTTACTTTTTTTTTTTAAGTCTATTGAGATGATCATGTGATTTTTCTTTAATCTGGTATATTACATTGATTTGTATATGTCAAACCATCCTTGTGACTCTGGAATAAATTCAGCTTGATCATGGTGTATAGTTCCTTTTTATGTATGGTTGACTTTGGTTTGCTCATACATTGCTGAAAATTTTTGCATTTATATTCATCAAACATATTGCCCTGTAATGTCCTCTTTTGTTGTGTTTTTGTCTGGCTTTTGTATCAAGGTAACGGTGGCTTGTAGAATGCATTTGGGACTGTTTCCTCCTCTTCAACTTTTTGAAATAGCTTTAGAAGGATCATTGTAGGTTTTTCTCTACATGTTTGGTAGAATTCCCAGGTGAAGCTGTTTAGTCTTGAACTTTTGCTTGCTGGGATTTAAAAAAAAAAATTAGATTCTATTTCACTTTTAGTGATCTGTTCAAATTATCTGTCCCTTCTTTATTTCAGTCTTGGTAGATTGTAAGTATCTAGGAACTTGTCCGTTTCTTCTGTGGTGTCCAGTTATAGGCATATATCTTCACAGTATTCTCTTGTGACTGTATCTCTGTAGTATTAGTTGTTATTTCTCCTTTCATTTCTTGTTTGTGTGTGTGTACATGTACCTGCTGGGTCCTCTCATTCTTGGTAAGCCTGGTTAAAGGTTTATCAGTTTTATTTATCTTTTCAAAAAAACACTATCCTTTGGTTTTGTTGACCTTTCTATTATTTTTATCTCTGTTTAATTTACTCTGACTTTTCCTTCCTTCCTTCTGCTGACTTTGGAAGTCGCATTTTCTTTTTCTAACTGTTTTAGGTAATAGGTTAGGTTGATTTTTTTTTTTTTTTCTTGTTTCTTGAGGAAGGCCTATGTCACTCTGAACTTCCCTCTTAGGATTGCTTTTGCTGCGTCCCATAGATTTTGAAAAATTGTGTTTTCATTTTCATTTGTCTCAATGTAAGGGCTTCCCTGGTGGTGCAGAGGTTAAAGCGTCTGCCTGCAATGTGCGAGACCTGGGTTCGATCCCTGGGTCGGGAAGATCCCCTGGAGAAGGAAATGGCATCCCACTCCAGTATTCTTGCCTGGAGAATCCCATGGACGGAGGAGCTTGGTGGGCTACAGTCCACGGGTCGCAGAGTCGGACACGACTGAGTGACTTCACTTTGTCTTGATGTATTTTCTGATCTCCTTGTTAATCCATTGCTTTTTTTGTTGTTGTTGTTGTTGTTGTTAAGCACCATGGTGTTTAGTCTCCGTGTTCTTTTCCTGTTTTAATTTCTATAGTTGATTTCTAGTTTCATACTGTTGTGGTCAGAAAAAAAATGCTTGATATAATTTGTATCCTATTAAATTTGTTGCTTGAATTGATCTCTTACTGTATTGATCCCTATGTCATTAATAGTATAGGCTTTGTCTCAGGCCTATTTGTCTGAGTATGGCCACCCTTGTTTTCTCGTCATTTCCATTTGCGTGGAATCTCTCTTCCCTTCCTCTCACTTTCAGTCTGTGTGTGTCTTCTGCCCTAAAGTGGTCTCTTGTAGGCAACATGCTGAAAGTCTTTGTTTTATATCCAATCAGCTATCCTATTTCTTTTTTATAGGAGCAGGTAGCCTATTGACCAGAGAAGGCGATGGCACCCCACTCCAGTACTCTTGCCTGGAAAATCCATGGATGGAGGAGCCTGGTAGGCTGCAGTCCATGGGGTCACTAAGAGTCGGACACGACTGAGCAACTTCACTTTCACTTTTCCCTTTCATGCATTGGAGAAGGAAATGGCAACCCACTCCAGTGTTCTTGCCTGGAGAATCCCAGGGACGGCGGAGCCTGGTGGGCTGCTGTCTATGGGGTCGCACAGAGTCGGACACGACTGAAGTGACTTAGCAGCAGCAGCCTATTGACATTTAAATTATTGATCAGTATGTGCTTATTTCCGTTTCATTCCTTGATTGCCAGTTATTTCTGTAGTTCTTCTTTGTTCATTTCTTCTTTTTGTTTTTCCCATTGTGGTTTGATGATTGTCTTCTGTAGTATGCTTGAATTCCTTTTTGTTTTTTTGTCTATCTGTTGTAGGTTTTTGATTTGTAGTTCCCATGGAGTTCATATTTGTTGACCCATAATTATACCTCTCTGTGTTAGTCACCTAGTCATATCTCTGACTCTTTGCAACCCCATGAACTGTAGCCCACCAGGCTTCTCTGTTCATGGGATTCTCCAGGCAAGAATACTGGAGCAGGTTGCATGCCTTTCTCCAGGGGATCTTCCCAACCCAGGGATTGAATTCTGGTCTCCTGCATTGGCAGGTAGATTCTTTACTGTCTGAGCTACCAGGGAAACCTCATGGTTATAACCTACCTGCTTTAAACAGATAACTATTAAATTTCAAACACATTCTAAAAGGTCTAAATTTTTTCTCCTCTCCCTCACATTTTGTTTTTATGTCATATTTTATATCTTCATGCTTACCCTTTTGCTATTTATTGTAGTTACAGTTGCTTTTACAATTTTATTTTTTTTTCAGTCTACACACTGGCTTAAGTGATCTTCAATCCTTACTATGTATTTGCCTTTCTTGGATTTTTTTTCTTTCCTGTTGATGCTTATTTCTCTCCATTTAGAGAAGAACCTTCAACATTTTTTTTTAGAATGGGTTTAGTATTGCTGGATTCTTTTAGTTTTTGCTTGTCTTAAAAATTCTTTCTGTCTCTTTCTGTTCTAAGTGATGATCTTGCTGGCTGGAGTATCCTAGGTTGTAGGTTCTTCTCTTTCAGCACTATCATTTCTCTTCTTTCTGGCCTGCAAGGTTCCTGCAGAGAAAGCTGATAGCACTATGGGGATTCTCTTGTATGTGTGTTTCTCATGCTGCCTTGGGAATCCTCTTGATCTTTAACTTTTACCAGTATGTAATGGTTGTGGTTGTCCCAGCTCTAATGCAGGGTTCTGGTGTGGAGTGGGTAGAGCCCGGGCATTTGCCAGCTGGGAGTGGGGCTCATGGCATGGTGGTTGCTGGGGTCCCGGGGGCTGTGCTGCGCCGGAGGCCTGGGCTGCATCTGTGGTGCTGTTGGAGCACCAACAGTGCTCACTGCTGCCCGACCTGGACCACCCGCAGACCCTCAGGTTGCCTCTACATCTGTTAGAGCAAGTCTTTTCTCAGCACTTGGCTGCCCTAGATTCAGTCAAGTTGTGGCATGAGGTCAGTAAGCCAGGGTGTTCGCTCAGTTAGGATTGGGGAATGTGGCCACATAGGCAGAATACTGTCTGGCATAAATCACAGTAATATTTTTTTTTGATCTGTCTCCTAGAGAAATAGAAACAAAAACAAAAATAAACAAATGGGACCTAATTAAACTTCAAAGCTTTTGCACAGCAAAGGAAACTAAACAAAAGGAAAAGACATCCTTGGATTGGGAGAAAATATTTACAAATGATGTACTGGATAAGGAGTTAACATTCAAAATATAGAAACAACTCCCACAGCTTAATTGAAAAAAGAACCCCATCAGAAAGAGCAGAAGGCCGGAAACAGACACTTCACCAAAGAGGACATGCAGATGGCCCGCAGGCATGTGAAAAGACGTCCAACGTCACAAATGATCAGGGAGACGCAGAGCAAAACCACCACAAGTTGGTGATCTGGCTGTCATCCTTTGGCTCAGCAGGTGTGGGGATGGTGGGACTATGAGTGGGTGATTGGACCCCGAAAGGTACCTGTAGAGACCCAGTACCTGAACATTTGGGACGGTGAGCGATCACTATGTCGCCCAGCCCCGAGGTCACTACCAACATTGAGCTCCAGGTGGCGCCATTTGTATATAACATGAAAAGTCCTGCTCAGTGAGGGTGTGGTCCTCTCTTCCATCTGTGGGTGGATAGCTCTCCTCCGCCCTCTGTACAGGCCTGGCTGTTGCTCAGGTTCACAAACCGGTGGATAAACACCAGTGGACACAGGCTGAAACTCAACCAGCTGCTTTCCAGTGGGAATGCTCTATCCAAGTTCCCTGCCCGTTTCCAGCATTGTTGCTCAGAGCTGAAGACTCACTCACCCCTTATCCTTGCTGTCCAATCAGGATGAGGGCTAGATCCCGAGAGGCATTAGCCAGGCAAAGGATACTTTAGGCCAAGAGAATAAAATTTAAGTGAAAATGGAGTTTCTCTTTGGAAGTATTAATGATAATAACTGACATGCAAAAAAGTAGAAAATCTGAATAGACCAATAAGTGAATAAGTTATAAAGGAAGTAAAAAGATCTATACTCTAAGAAAGGCATTAGACTTTAGATTTTAATTAGGTCTAAAGGCATTAGACATTAGATTTATTAACCAATTCATTGTGCATTCAAAGAAAGAACTCCTAGGTTATAGAAAGTGGCCCAGAGATTATGGACATTACTCAAATCATTGTAATTATTAGCATAAGTCTCTTAAATCTAGAAAAACAAAATAGAATAAAATCCAGGTCAACGTCCCCCATAAATGGAAGGAAAATTTCCAGATAAAATGCTAACAAATTGAGCTCAGCAATGTTTTGACAAGTACTCAAAATAACTGATAGGGTTGCTTTCAGAAATACAGAAATACCTCAGTGTTAGAAACTTCGTCAGTGCATTCCAGCACATTCATGTGCTGAAGATGGAGTAACACTTCGATCATCTTGAGAGATGCAGAAATGCTGCAAATTTAAGGGAGAAGTCTGAAATTCAGTCATCTCCTCCCTTGACTGTTCTTCCAGCAGTAGGGACAGAAAGCTGGAGCACAAATTCATCTTTTTTTTAAAAGTTTGAGATAGGACAGCTGAGGGTGTCTGAATCCTCAACTACCTTGACTGCAGATGGCAAAAAAAAGGGAGAGCTGTGGGGAGAGAGGGTGAGAGACACTGGAAAAGTGATTGAGGCAGAGACAGGGAAATGTAGAAATGGAGCAGAGACAAGAGCAGAGGGAAGGACTGAGGCTCAGAGAGGGGGGGTCCTCAGAGACATTTCCTCATCCGAAAACCATGATCCTGATGATTGCCAGGCACAGAATTGAGGGCTGAGTCATGTAGTAGCTACATGATTTCATCAATTCTGAGCTGCTCTGTTTTCAGCCTCTAGAAATTATATTTATCCTATAACTGAGGACATCCTACAGTTGCTCTGTGTTGAACAGCAATCACAATGCAATCATCCTTGCCTGGCTGTTGTTTCCAATAATGTGATGGACCACTACAATCTCATATTCTTTAAGCCCAAATGTTTTAAAACCATTTGAAGAAGGAATTTGAATCCAGTTGTCTGGAAACCCTTCCATTGACACATGGCGACAGGAAGAAAGCTGAGCTCGGAAGCAAATCCATGGACAGGAGTTGAGCATTCTAGCAAATGTTCCATCTGTTATGCTCTTGATAGTGCAAGGACAATATTTATGGGAAAGCAAAAATATTCATAACTCTAAATCAGAAAATAAGTCAAAATGTTTGCAGTTTACTTTGAATTGCACTGCTGGGTGGATACTTGTGTATAAAGCAAGTCCAGGAAAAAAATTCTAGTGGGACAACCTTGGCAGATGATTCCCTTCTCTGGGATTCAGTCTCCTCACATCTGTGAAACAGGAATAATAATAGTTAATATCTACCTTGTGGAGTCATGAAGATTAAATGAATTAAAATGTATACAGCTTTTAGAGAAATGCTTGGCACATATTGAGCTACCATGTAAACATTTTATAGCACTTTTAGAAATACACAATGTTCTGTACATTATTTTTATTCCAAATGAAACTGACTTGAGTTGAAGTTTTTTAAAGAACATGTTGCTTTTCACTTGACACCTTTCAGTACCTTAATTTTTTTGTTACTTTTATGTATTACTTTATTGAAAAAAATTTTAATCATGGCTATTTCTAGTTCTGGATAGCAGAAATATCTATCTTCTTGGGACAGACCTTCTGTCTTCCAGAAAAGCCTAGAACGACAGTTTAGTGACATCAGCGTACAGCAGGTATTCACCCCTGACTGCTAAGATTGCGGGGGATCAGCGTAAGGGACAGAGGTCTTCTGGGAGGAAAGGGATTAGCTCCCAGACTCCTTCACTTTGAGATACAGAAGTTTTAGAACATTTCTGTTAAACTGGAATGGCCAGATTGTAGTCATCTGTCATGAAAAGGTCAAGGGATTTCTATAGGAAAACTCACCATAACGTGTACAGGTGTGTGTGTTTGGTAGTTAGACACAAAGTAGCTTGAATAGTTAGAGGATTTGTATTCCTCTGTGAGGGGTATAGCAAGTTGATTTCCATGTAAGGGGGAAGGTAATTATTACCAATAGGACCACCACAATGGAGGACCACAGTCTGGCATAAACAACAGAAGTTTATTTTTCTTGGTCCTGGAGGCCGTGAGTCCAAGGTCAGGATGCTGGCAGGGTTGGCCGCTGAGGGCTGTGATGGAGCTCCATGCCTCTCCTGTGAGCCCCTGGCTTCCAGGGGTCTGCAGGCAATCTTTGGTGTTCCTCGGCTCGTTAAGTGCCGTCACCTCATCTCTGCCTTCATCTTCATGTGTCATTCTCCCTGTGTGCACATTTGTCTCCATGGCCAAATTTCCCTCCTTTGATAAGGACGCACCCCAGGCAGGCATATCCTCAGAGTCAGAAATACTTGGTACCAAGAAGTCACCATCTGGGTATTTATATTTACCTGGACTTGAGAGATAAAAAGAAATCTCAAGTTTGTTTACTATTTTTTCTGTTTTGAAAATTAGTTTTATTGTATACTTCTAGTACATTCTCAGTATTTTAATTGAGGTATTGGGTTTACAATATTATATAAGTTTCAGGTATACAGTAGTGATTCATAATATTTAAAGGTTAATGCTAATAATAGTTATTATAAATATTGGCTATATCTCTGCACTGTATAATATATCCTTGTAGCTTATTTATTTTATACACAGTAGTTGTGCCTCTTGATCTTCTACCCCTTTCTTGGCCCTCCCCCTTCCCTGTGCCCACTGGTAACGAGTATGTTCTTTTGGTAGGAACATAGAACAAAACTGGTAACCCCTTTATATCCTTTATATCTGTGAGTCTGTTTCTTTTTTGTTATAGTCACTAGTTTGTTTTACCTTTTAGATTCCACCTATAAGTGATACCATACTAGATCTAAGAAAATATTGCTGCCAAAACTAATACAGTATTGTAAAATAAAGTAAAAATAAAAATTAAAAAAAAAATATCGCTACAATCCATGTCCAGGAATAAACGTTTTGCCTGTGCTCTCTTCTAGGAATTTGATGGGGTCATGTCTTATGTTTAGGTCTTTAAATCATTTTGAGTTTATTTTTGTATATGGTATGAAGAGTCCTCAAATTTCATTGATTTACATGAAGCTGTCTAGCTTTCCCAACACTACTAGTTGAAGAGACTGTCATTTTGCATTGTATATTCTAACCTCCTTTGTTGAAAGTTAATTGACCATACAGGTGTGTGGGTTTATTTCTGGGCTGTCTATTCTGTTCCACTGATGTGTGTGCCCTCACCACAGTGTACAGGTCACTACAGTTTTGTAGGACAGTCTGAAATCTGGAAAAGCCTCCTGCTTTGTTCTTTTTCCTAAGGATTGCTTTGGCCACTCTGGGTCTTTTGCATTTCTGTATAAATTTTAGGATTATTTGTTCTACTTCTGTGAAAAATACTGTAGGTATTTTGATAAGGGATTGCATTAAATCTGTATGTTGCTTCGGGTAGCATGGCTGTTTTAACAATATTAATTCTTCCAGTCCAAGAGCATGGGATATCTTTATACTTCTTTGAATGATCTTCAGTTTCCTTTATCAATATTTTATAGTTTTCAGCATATAGGTTTTTTGCCTGCTTCGTTAAGTTTATTCCTAGGTATTTATTTTGTGTGATTTAACTTTTTTTTTTTTAGTTTCCCTTTCTGATATTTCATTGTTAGTGTAAAGAAATGCAACAGATTTCTGTATATTAATCTTGTACCCTGCCATCTTGCTGAATTCATTTATTAGTTCTGATAGTTTCTGTGTGGATGCTCACTAAAGAGCATCATGTCATCTACAAATAGTGAGTTTTACTCCTTCCCTTTCTATTTGGATACCTCTTTTTTAAAAAATTATTTTGTTGCTGTGGCTAGGGCTTCCCATACTATGTTAAATAGAAGTGGTGAGAGTGGGCATCCTTGTCTTGCTTCTGAATTTGATGGGAAGGCTTTTAGGTCTTCACCGTTGAGTATTACATTGACTGTGGGTCTGTTGTAAATGGCTTTTCCTCTGTTGAGATATGTACCCACTTTGGTGAGAATTTTCACCCTGAATGGGGATTGAATTTCGTCAGTGCTTTTTCTGCGTCTTTGAGATAACCATGTGCTTTTTGTCTTTTCTTTTGTTGATGTGTTTTATCACATTGATTCACGTATGTTGCAAATCTGGAATGAATCCAACTTGATCACGGTATGTGATCCTTTTTATGTATTGTTGGATTTGGTTTGTTAATACTTTAAGGATATTTGCATCTATATTCATCAAAGATACTGATCTGTAATTTCCTCCTTTTGTAGTGTCTTTGTCCAGGTTTGGTGTCAGGGTGATAGTGGCTTCATATAATAAATTTGGGAATATTCCCTCCTTTTCAGTTTTTTGGAATAGTTTAAGAAAGATAGGTATAACTTTTTCTTTGTATGTTTGGTAGAATTCCCCCAGTTAAGGCATATGATCCTGGGCTTTTGTTTGCTGGGATGTTTTTTTTTTAATAGATTCCACTTCACTTCTAATGACTGGTCTGTTCAGATAACTTGCTGCTGCTTTACTCAGTTTTGGCTGGCTCTGTTTTTAGAAACTTGCCCAGTTCCTTTTTTTTTTTTTTTGGCTGAGAATTGTACATAATATTCTCTTAAGATTTTTACTGCCTGTGGCATCAGTTGCTATTTCTCCTCTTTCTTATTTTATTTGGGTTGCTTCTCTTTTCTTCTTGATGACCTAGCTAGAGGTTTGTTGATTGTTTTTCTTTTCAAAAATCCAGCTCTTGGTTTTATTGATCTTTTTTTCATTGTTTTTAATCTTTATTTATTTCCTCTCTGATCTTTATTTCCTTCCTTCTGCTGACTTTGGGCTTTGTTTGTTCTTCATCTTCTAGTTCTTTTAGGTGGCAGGTTAGGTTGTTTATTTGAGGTTTTTCCTGTTTCTTGAGGAAATCCTGTATAGCTACGAACTTCTTTTTTAGAGCTGCTTTTGCTGCATCCCATAGGCTCCTCCTGCAATGCAGGAGACCCTGGTTCGATCCCTGGGCTGGGAAGATCCCCTGGAGGAAGGCATGGCAACCCACTCCAGTATTCTTGCCTGGAGAATCCCCATGGACAGAGGAGCCTGGCGGGCTACAGTCCACGGGGTCGCACAGAGTCCAACGCGAGCGACTGCTCGGAGCGACTAAGCACAGCACATAGACTTTAGTGAAGCTGTGTTTTCATTGTTGTTTCGAAGTATTTTATGATTTCCTTGATTTTATCATTGACCCATTGGGTTTTTAGTAGCATATTATTTAGTCTCCATGTGTTTGTTTTTGTCCCAATTTTTCTTAAATTAAAAAAAAATTATAAAGTGTTTAGTATTTCTGCCTGTGCTGGGTTTCTGTTGCTGCGTGGGCTCTTCTCTAGCTGCAGCGAGCGGGGCTACTCTGCTTGCTGCCTGCAGCTTTCTCTTGGGGCAGAGCGTAGGTTCTAGGGTACTCGGGCGTTAGTAGTCTTGGCTCCCAGCTCTAGAGCACAGGCTTGCAGGTTGTGGTGCTTGAGCTTAGTTGCCCCTCAGCATGTGGGATCTTCCTGGATCAGGGGAGGAACCAACGTCATCTTCCTGGGCAGGTAGATTCTTTACCACCGGGCCAACAGAAAAGCCCTTTCCCATTTTTCTTTCTGTGGTTAATTTCTGGCTTCAGACTACTGCGATCAGAAAAGATGCTTGAAATAATGTCTATCCTCTTAAATTTGAGGTTTGGTTTGTGACCCTTTTTATACTCCCGTCTTCCACATTTAGTGACTTTGTTCTGTTTTACATCTTCATGCTTATACTTCTGCTGTTAATTGTAGATATAATCATTTTTATAATTTAAAAATTTTTTTTAATCTATATACTGGCTTATTTAAGTGATTGTCAATTCTTCTATATATTTGCCTTTCCTGCTATAATTTTTTCTTTCCTGTGGTTCATTACTTCTTTTCTATTTAGAGAAGTACTTTCCATATTTCTTTTAGGGTAGATTTAGTGTTGTTGAATTCTTTTGGTTTTTGCTTGTCTGAGAAATCCTTTACCTCTCCTTCTATTCTAAATAATACTGTTGCTGGGTAAAATATCCTAGGTTGCAGGTTTCTCCCTTCTGGACTTTGAATATATCATACCACTCCCTTCCAGCCTGCAAAGCTTCTGCAAAGAAATCAGCCGACAGCCTTGAAAGGCTTGCCTTGTAACTGACTTTTTCTCTTGCTGCCTTTAGAATCCTCTCTTTAACTTTTGCCATTTTCGTTATATGTCTTGATGTGGGTTCATCTACTTTGGAACCCTTTGTGCTTCCTCTACCTGAGTATCTATTTCCTTTTTTAGGAATGTTTGGGAAGTTAGAGACATGATTTTTTCCAGGAAACATTTTCTATCCCCTTTTGTCTTTCTCTTCTTTCTGGAACCCCTATTATGTGTAGATCAGCACATTTCATATTATCCCATAGATCTTGTTTTTTTCATTTGTCTTTGTCTGCTGTTCTGATTGTGTGATTCCCATTATCTTATCGTCCAGTTCACTTATTTGTTCTGTATCATTTAGTCTCCTATTCATTGCTTCTAGGTTGACTTTTACCTTAGCAGTTGACTTGTCTAATTTTGATTGGTTCATCTTTATACTTTCTACTTCCTGTTAAAGTGACCTGCGCTTCTATGATAATCTTCCATAATTCCTGTAGCATTTTTATTACCTCATTTTTGAGCTGAAGGTCTAGTAGACTGGTGAGATCTCTTTCATTACTCTTTCAGAGGATTCCTGTTGTTTATTTAAGAGTAATTTCTCTGATTTTCATTTTACTTTCTCTGTCTCTATAAATTTAGGAGGAATAGTTATCTCCTGTGGTCTTGAAGGGGTATTTTAATGTGGCAGCATCCCTGTGTAGACTGTGTGAATCCAGTGGTTTTGGTGCAAGGGCTGGTTTTGGTATGGGTGCCAGCCACATCTTTCCTCGGAGTATGGTGGCTGGTTTTCCCTTGTTTAGGGTGTTGTTGGCATTCTGGTGTCCAGAACCTGTGCTGGATGCTGGGCAGGGCCTCCTGTTTGCTGTGTGGCTGTCACTGCCCTGTCGGGGGCAGGACCTGCTCCCCAGTTGTTGGATAGAAGCCCTGAGGGTTAGGTTCTATCAGGCTCTGTTGCCCTTGAGTGCATGCCCTGCCCCAGAGGAGGTGACTGCTATGCAAGGGAGTCCCACGTGAACCTGCACATCACGTGTGCAGCTGTCCCTGGCGCTGCTCAGAGGCCGCCCCAGTTCATGTGCCTTTCTCTGCTGTGTTCATCCCGGACCTAGTGCTAGGCTGTGGTGGGGACCGGGCTGTGGTGAGGATCTGGCTGGGGCTTAGAGCCGAGGCACTGTGGCTGCCGGAACCAAGGTGGCTGTGCTTCCTTCGGGGACCTGAGCTTCGTCCCTGGCAGACCTCTTTCAGGACCTGTCTGCCCCAGATCCGGCTCCAGGTGGGGGTGCGGAGTGGGTGGAGCCAGAGCGTTTGCCCCTTTGAATTGGGAGTTCAGCCAGGTGCAGGTCTCTCTGCCCTGACTGGTGTGCAAACCAGCACGCATGCACTCCTCGTGAGTAGAATCTAGGCATCTCCAGCCCTGTGTGTCCCAGAATGCACGGGCTCCCCACGGTGACGCTCTGCCCATGTGGACCTCCTCTCCCTTACAGGTCACTCCTGGGGTCACCAGTCGCTGCCCCACCTCCACCGCCCACCCCACCTGGCTACACGGAGAGCTTTCTTGCAGCATGGGTTGTATGGGAGATCTGTTAGTTTCTAGTCGGCTTTCTGTGAGAATTTTTCCACATGTAGATGTATTTTGATGTATTCGTGGGGGGAAGTGAGCTCCCTGTCCCCTTACTCCACCATCTTTATCCCTCCCTCACTACATCTTCTTTACCCCTTCGTCTGTGATGGATATTAGGTTGGTTTCACTGCTTAGCTATTGTAAGTCATGATGCTGCTATGAACACCGAGATGCATGTATCTATCTGAGTTAACGTTTTTGTTTTCCTTGGGTATATACCCAAGAATGGAATTGCTGGATCGTATTTTATCTCCAGTTTTAGTTTTTTGAGGGAGTCCCATACTGTTTCCCACGGTGGCTACACTGACTTACATTCCCACCTCAGTGTGCAGGGTTCACTTTCTCCACATCCTTGCTCGTTTGTTATCTGTGATCTTTTTTATGACAGGCATTCTGACAGTTGTGCAGTTCTATCCCATTTTGTGTGTGTGTGTGTTTTTATTTTTATTGGGATAGAGTGGCTTTACAATGTCGTCTTAGTGTCTGCTATACAGCACAGCGAATCAGCTGCATGCACACATGTATCTCCTCTTTTTTGGATTTCCTTCCCATTTAGGCCACCACAGAGCACTGAGTAGAGTTCCCTGTGCTATCCAGTAGGTTCTCATTAGTTATCTGTTTTATACATAGCATCAATAGTGTATATGTGTGAATCCCAATCTCCCAATTCATCCCACTTTGTTTCATTTTTTAAACAGCTTCATTGAGATGGAATTCACAGGCCATAAAATTCAACCAGTTAAAGTGAGCAATTCAGCATTTTCTTAGTAGATATGTGAAAGTCACAGTAATTAAGTTTTGAACATTTTCATCAACTCAGAAAGAAACCCCATACCCTTAGCTATCACCTACCAGCCCATCCTTCTCAGTCCTAATCAACCAAGAATTCACTTTCTCAATATATATATATTTGGCTATTATGTACATTTCATATAAATGGAACCCTACAATATGTGGCTTTTTGTTTTTTCCCTTTTAACTTTTTATTTTATATTGGAGTATAGTTGATTATCAATCTTGTGTTAATTTCAGGTGTACAGTAGAGTGGTTAGGTGATAACGTGTATGTATCTGTTCAAATTCTTTCCCATTTAGGTTGTCGCATGATATTGGGCAGAGTTCCTTGTGCTGCACAGTAGGTCGTCATTGGCTATCCATTTTACGTACGGCAGTGTGTACGTGTCCATCCCAAATTTCCCAATTATCCCTTTCCCCACCCTTCACAATATGTTCGTTCTGTTTTCTGCATATGTTCATTTGTATCATTTTTCTTTCAGAGTCTGTATATAAGAAGCATCAAACAGTATTTCACTTTCTTTGTCAGCCTTACTTCACCTAGTGTAATTATCCCTGGGTCCATCCATTGCTGTTGCCAATGGCATTATTCAATTCTTTTTAATGGCCGAGTAATATTCCGCTGTATATATGCACATCTTTATCCATTCCTCTGTCAATGAATATTTAGGTTGCTTTCATGTCTTGGCAATATGTGGCCTTTTGATTTGATTTTTTGTTTTAAAGATTTTTTTGGTTGTTGTTGTGGGCCATTTTAAAAGTCTTTATTGAATTTATTGCAATCTTGCTTCTGTTTTCTAATCTTTCGTGTTTTGGCTGTAAGGCACGTGGGATCCCAGCTCCCTTACCAGGTATCAAACCTACACCCATTGCATTGGAATGGTGTCCTAACTACTGGACTGCCGGGGAAGTCCCTGGCCTGTTGTATGTGGCTGTTTTTTTTTTTTTTTCAGCCTTAGCATATGTCTTCAAGGTTCGTTCATGTTGTAGCATGTGTCAGCCCTTCATTCCTTTTCATTAATATTCCCTTGTGCGGCTGTATCACATTTAGTTTATCCATCCATCAGTTAGTGGGCGTTTGGATGGTTTCCAGTTTTTGCTACTATGAATAATGTTGTTGTACACATTTGGGGTTTGTGTAGACAGTTTTCTTTTCTCTTGGGTATATTCCCAGGAGTGGAATCATTAGGTCATATGATAACTCTACGTTTAATAATTTGAGGAACTCCTAGACTATTTTGGAAACTGGCAGCACCTTTCTACATTCCGTCCGACAGTGTATGAGGGCTCTGATTTCTCCACATCTTCACCAACACTTATCTGACTTTTCAGTTAGTTATCCTGAAAGCGAAGTCACTCAGTCGTGTCCGACTCTTTGCGACCCCATGGACAGTAGCCTACCAGGCTCCTCTGTCCTTGGGATTTTCCAGGCAATAGTACTGGAGTGGATTGTCATTTCCTTCTCCAGGGGATCTTCCCGACCCAGGGATGAAACCTGGGTCCTCCCGCATTGTAGACAGACACTTTTCCATCTGAGCCACCTATCCTAGTGGGTGTGAATTAGCACTTTATTGTGATTTTGATTTGCATTTCCATGATGACTGATGTTGGGCATCTTTTCATATGCCTGTTGGTCTTCTGTATGTCTGCCTTGGAAAGATGTCTGTTCAGATGCTTTGCCCATTTTTAACTGGGCTAATTTACCTTTTTATTACTGAGTTGTATAAGTTCTTTATATAGTCAAGATATAAGTTGCTTTTTAGATATATAATTTGTGAATATTTTCTCACATTGTGGGTTGTCTTCCCTTTCTTGATGGTGCCCATTGATGTACAAAGGTTTTTAATTTTGAAGATGTCCAATTTACTTTTTCTTTGTTATTTGTGTTTTTGGTGTCATATCTGAGTTTCATAGTTTTTCTCCTACATTTAGGACTTCAATCCATTTTGAGTTAATTTTTCAATATGGTTTAAGGTGAAGGCCCAACTTTATTATTTTGTATGGACCACGCAGTTGTTGCAGCTTCATTTGTTGATGAGTGTTCTTTCCCCATTGCACGCTCTTTTGGCCACCGTGTGGAAAACCAGTCAGCCAGACAGAGTCCTGTCTCCAGGCGTCGTCACACGCTACACTGTGAACCCACAAGGTCTCCACAGTATGTGGCCTCTTCTTTGTCTTTGGACATGGAGTATCTTTTTTCGGTGGGTTCCAGTGGCCTCCTGTCGATGGTTGTTCAACAGTTAGTTGTGATTTTGGTGCTCTTGCAGGAGGAGATGAGCTCACATCCTCTACTTCGCCATCTTGAACCAGAAGCTTTGCTTTATTCTTGCTCTTAGTGCGAAAGCATCCAGTCTTTCCCCAATAAGTATGATGTTAACTAAAGTGTTTCATAGATGCCTTTATCATGTTAAAGAAGTCTCCTTCTATTCCTAACTTGCTGAGAGTTTTTATCATGAAAGAGATTTTTCCAAATATTTTCTTTATATCTGTTGAGATAATCACATGGTTTTTGCTTCTCATTCTATTGATGTGAAGTATTACATTAATTGATTAAGGGATATAAAACCAATCTTGCCTTCCTGGAACCAATCTCACTTGTTCTTTGTGTGTGTCCAAATATAAACTTTATTCAGAATAATTAGGGTTTGCTTATAAGCTGACGGATGTAACACATAGTGGAAAACAGCAGAGTTCGTGATTTTTCCTACACATGGCTGGAATGAGAAGTGGTTAGAATCTTGGTTGGTTCCAGTTTTATTTCAGAAAATTTGTAATCGGTTACAGGCCAGCCATTAAGATGCAGTTCCCAGGTCCACCCAGGAAAGCTCCTACCCTCAGCCCTGGGTCTGGATCACACCTCTGCTCCTGCCCTAGACACTGGCCCCAAGGCAGCAGAGTGTATCCTTGTGCAGAGCAATACTGTGTCGACTTAAAAAAGAATAGCACAGTGTGAGAGTTGCAAGTTATGTTTATTTGGGGCAAAATAAGGATGATAGCCTGGGAGACAGCATTTTAGACAGCTCTGAGAAACTGCTCCAAAGAGAAGTGGGGAAGGTCAGTTTATATATGATCTCAGTGAAGGCGGGGAGTACATGCAATCAAGTACCTGTTTTTTGCAGAAAGTTCCCGCTGGTCTTGTGAGGGCCTCTGCTAGTCACGAGGAGCAGTCGTCACGGTGAAGGGCTGTACTGCTGTTCTAGATGTGAGGAGATAACAAGGATTGGGCTCATAAGACTGGTTCCTGAAAATACCTACCTACCTGAAGACCTGTTCTGCCAGTTTTCCTCTGATCACAGAGTGCCTCGTTTCTGCTCTCTGCTCTCCACCCTGAACTCCTTTCTGGGGGTGTTGAAAATCAGCAGCACACGTTTTAATCCTTGTAGAGGTAGATGGCAAGTGCCAATTCGTAGGTGACAATGGGAAGCCCACGTGGAGCCATCTTTCCCAGCCAGACTAGAAGGAAGAGGGAAATCTCACTTGCTCTTGGTGTGTAGTTCTTTTTATACATTGCTGGACTTGGTTTGCCTAGTGTTTGAGGATTTTTGCATCTGTATCAGTATTCATGAGAGATACTGGCCTGTAGGTCTCTCTTCTTGTGTCTCTTTGCCTAATTTAGGTAGCAGGGTGATACTGGCCTCATAGAATGAGTGGGGAAGTGTTCCGTCCTATTTATTGGAAACATTTGTGAAGAGTTGGTATTCATTCATCTTTAAATGTTTGGTAGAATTTAGTGGTGAAGCCATCTGAGTCTAGGCTTTTCTTTATGGGTAGTTTTTAGACTGTGAATTAAATATTCTAACTTGCTTTGAGTTTGTTCAGATGTCCTATTTCTTTATTTTGTTTCAGTAGTTTGTGTCTTTCTAGGAATTTGTTTTTCATCTAAATAATATATTGGCATACAGTTGTTCATAATATTCATTTTTTTTAGAAATTTCTGTAAGTTGGTAGTAATGTCCCCTCTTTCATTTCTGTTTGTAATCATTTCACTCTACTCGCTTTTGTTCTTGGTGTATCTAACTAATATTGTTACTACATTGATCTTTAAAAACCCAACTTTTGGTTTTTCTGATTTTCACCATTATTTTTCTAGTCTCCATTTCACGTATTTCTGCTCTAATCTTTATTTTCTTCCTTCTGACTGCTGTAAGTGTAGTTTTTTTCTTTTTCAAACTCTTGAGTGGAAGTTTATTATTTGCACTCATCTTTTTAAATAAAGGTATTTACAAGTATATATTTTCTTCTAAGCACTGCTTTTGCTGCACCCTATGAATTTTGGTTTATGATGTCTTCATTTTCATTTATTTCAAAGTACTTTGTTTTTTTCTTTTGGTTATTGATGAGAATATTGTTTAATTTCCACATACTTGTGACTTTCCCAAATTTCTTTGCTATTGCTATCTAACTTTATTCTGTTGTCACCAGAAAATTCTCTCTACCTTTCTCAAGATTTGTTTTATGGTCCAGCATACAGTTTTTCCTGGAGAATGCTCCATATGTCCCTGAGACAAATGTATATTCTGCTTTTCTATAGATGTGTTAGGTCTAGTTAGTTTCTAAGTGTTGCTCAAATCTTCCATTTTCTTATTGACATTTTGCCTGATTGTCCTATTTATTATTGAAAGTGGAGTACTGACGCCTCCAAATACTGTTTTTTAAAGAGATTTATTTCAAAAATATTTATTTTAATTTTTGGCCGTGCTGGTTCTTCGTTGCCGCACAAGGGCTTTCTCAAGTTGTGGTGAGTGGGGCCATTCTCTAGTTGTGGTGCTTGAGCTCCTCAGTGCGGTGGCTCCTTTCGTTGCGGAGCATGGGGCTCCTGGGTGTGCACGCTCAGTAGTTCCTGCTCGTGGGCTCTCGGGCCGGGGCTCAGTAGCTGTGGCGCATGGGCCAAGTTGCTCTGCGGCACATAGGATCCTCCCAGACAAGGAATTCAACCCATGTCCCCTGCATTGCCTGAATTCTTAACCACGAGTCCACCAGGGAAATACCCCATTTCTTACCTATGTGGTTGGCCACATGTGCACTCAGAGTATAATTTTTTTCAACTGTATACACACGTATTGATATGTATGTGTCTCTGCACATAGATACACTATATGGCACAATTTTTTAAGATGTTTCTAAATTTTAGCACTATTAGGATAGAGCCCAAGTTCTTCTCATGACATATAAAGCCTCATACAACCTGTATTCTGCCTGTATGCCTGACCTAATCTCCGGCCATCCTCCTCCCTCCCTTTCAGCTCTGGCCACACTGACCTTCCTGCTCCAGCTGATGGGTCAAGTAATAGCAGAGCCTATTGGAGGGGCACTTAATTGGCCCTGCATTTAAAGCCATTTGTATTAGCAAAGCAAACAAATGTCTGTGGTGGGGTGAGTGAGTGAGTGGGGGTTGGACAGCCAGGGGCAGGAATTATGTGGCAACTGCAGGCTCCCAGAGATTAGGAGGAAAGGTGTCTGCTTATATAAGACAGCTGGAGATGGTCCTGAAGGCTGCCAAAAAAGGAGCAGTTGTGGGTGCAGGAGCCATCAATCAGGTCCCCTGAACAGGTGGAGGCTGGCGCTACTCTCAGTGGAAAGCTGGGCTCAGAGCTCCAGTTACCAGCATGGAGAATCCAACTATCAAAACCAATGCCAGAGGGGAGGGAGAGGATGAGAAAGAAGCCTGAGTCAGCGGAAAGAGCGAGTCCAGAGCACCTGAGGTGACTGCAGACCCACTAGAAAGGGAGCTGGACCCCAGTAACAGTAACATCTAACCAGGCAGTTCTCAAAGTAGGGTCCCCTGGACCAGCAGCATCACTTTGATGCAGGAACTCATTAAAAATGCAAAGTTTCAGGCTCCCCTTTCTGAGAATCAGAACTTTCAAGGGGAAGGGAGGGCAGAACCTAGCAATCAATGTTTTAACAAGCTCTCCAAGGACATTCTCACGTCCAACAAAGTCTAAGAACCATGGATTTAATGTCAGTGAGTGTGTGGACTATGTGCCAGGCACTGTTCTGAACAATTTACTTCTATTAACTCACTAGGCTTCATAACGGTACTACCACAGAGGAGACCACCATTTTCCAGATAGGAAAGGTGAAGCAGAGTAACTTATGTAACTTACCTGAAATCAGAGGGCCAGACAGCAGAGCCGCAGCTTGAGGCCGTGCTCTCCTCCTCCCACCACACTCGCCTGTGGTGATGCTGACTCCAGGACACAGCTGCTGGAATGGTTCTCAAAACACTCTTGCCAGAACGCATTCCACGTTTGTGATTTTCTAAAGTTGAACCTGAGAATTTGCACTTTTTCACAAGGCTGCACACTTGGAGAACTTCTGTCCGGTTACTCTGCATTTTCCACACAGTGACTGAGTGCAGCTAATGGAAATGTTGACTGGGGCTTTTAAAAAAACAACAACAAGCTCCCTGTGTATAGGCCCCTGCTGGGATGCTTTGGGCTACAAAAACCCAATTCAAACTGGCTTAGGCAGAAACAATATTTATAAGCTTATCTAATCGAACAGGTTACGTCTCCCTTCAGGTACAGGTGGATCCAGCGCCGAGGAGGTAGTTAGGATTCTCTTTCCCTCTTCATCTCTCAGCTCTGTCTTTCCGTATGGTCGTTTCCAGGTGAGCCCTCCTTGTAAACAGGCCCCAGCAGCTCTGGCCTTGGATCCTACTGGCTGGGAAACCACCACCTTCTGTGTTTTGTGGCTTCCCCCTTCCCTACCAGCTCAGGGGAAGCCCACCCCAGCTCCCATCATCCGGGTCTGGGTCACCGGCTCATTTCTAAAGAGTCGTGGTGGTCAGGAAGATGGAACAGTCTCAGTAGGGAGGCCCAGGTTATGGGCTCAGCCCTAGAGAACCAGCAGGTGGACTTACCCACACCCAAAACACACAGATAAAGAGGCAGAATGTGGGATGCTGCAGCCAGAAAAATGGGCGGCTACTGGGCAGGCCAGTATAACCAGTGTCCACTGCACCACCATCAAGGGACAGGGCACCAGGAAGCCGACGTGTGTCCCACTCATTAACCTTTCATAAATGGGTCCGAGCACAGAGATGATGGTAAAAGAGGGAACCTGGAGGTTGACGTGTTGTTTTGTTTATACAGAGGAAAGGCTTGGGCAAATAACCTGTGGCCCTAGAAGTCAGCACAGTGGCTGTCCTTGGGGAGAGGGTGTATGTATCAGCCCTCTGCTGCTGCTTTGACAACCCCCCCTCACCTTAGTGGTATCATCAAATACTGGTACCTGACGACTGCTATCATTTGTGTGGCTGGTAGTCAGCTGAGCTCTGAAGTATGTGATCGCAGTGTTGGAATTCCTGTAAGGTGATGGACGGACACAGCAGTGTCTGGACCGGGAGGCAACCAGTGCGGGCAGGAGCAGGCCGGACAGTCTGTAGCCTGAGACCAGCCTCACGGGGGCGCTGTGAAGAGTCAGGGAATCATGCAGGTGAAGGCCGCACACGCCACCTGACACAGCGCGGGTGTCCCGGTGAGAATTGAGAAAAGGAAACCAAAACTGGAGTCAGGCCTGGAGAGGGAGGGCTCGTGCCCTGCCCTGCAGCGTGTTACCCCCACAGGAAGATGGCGTTACTGACCCCAGCGGGACGAGGGGTACCCTGCACTCCCAGACAGGAAGGGCAACCACCTTACTACCCACAAGCGGGGATGGGGGGTGGGGTGGGAGAAGGGGAGGCTTCCTTCTTGCCTTGCAACAAACCCAGCCAATGGGAAGCCAGTATGGCTTGCTTCCTCTGCTTAACTTTCTGATAACTTTCCTGTCACGCTGTCCTGACTACGAAACCCTTCTATGTTAACTTCTTGGTTTGCCATACAGAATGCTACCCAATCTATGAATTCTTAAATAATATTTACTCAGTTAAACCTTGTTTTTCTTTTGCTGCTGCTAAGTCGCTTCAGTCGTGTCCGACTCTGTGCGACCCTATAGACGGAAGCCCACCACTCCTAAAAGCGACAACTTACCACGTGATCACCAGTTCTGTTTGGCTGCATGTAACAGGACCCAGGTCCAAAGGGCTTGAATTAGAAAGAAATGCAAGAAATCCAGAGGCGTAGGGTGTTTCGGGGTTGTTGAAGTCAGACATTTAAGAAAATTTAATTTTACTTCCAAAAGAATTTTAACTTAAAAACACACATATTTATCAAGTGCCAACTAATCACCAGGCCCGGAACTGGAGACACAGCAGAGGAAGCAGAGCCCCTCGCCTGGCTCCGTGACTCAGGTCCTTCTGCCCAGACCTCCTCGGCCTGACAGGTGAGCCCCCAGGGGCTGGCATTGCCCTCCTCACACGGCATATCCAGAGGTGGTATGAAGAGTCTGAGCTGCCCACTCCCCTTTTTGATTTAGCTCTACAGAGGTATCATTTACGTGGAGTAAAATAGACCCATTTTAAGCGCACAGCGCAGCAAATCCCAAAAGGGCCCCTCTTCCACTTGCTGGTTTTACCATGTTTTCGTGCCCAGTGTTTCTGTGTGCTGGGTTTTCCGCTTTCTGGGATGGCATCGTCGTCCAGTATGGAACCTTCTGAATTTTGCTCCATTCACAGAACATTCTTTTTCTTGCACACCTGTAGTCCCTTCCTTTTCACTACTGCATAATATTCATTTAAGAGATTTACTGACTCCATGCCAGGTTCTGGAGGTGAGAGTGGAGACCAAAACAGGCTTGGTCCCCATCCTTGTGGATTTATCGATCTCAAGGGAGATAGGCATTTATGCCATGAAAGCATCTCTCCTACCGTCTCACTGTGGCTGCTGCTTCGTGTTTGGATGGAGAGTATCTTTTTGGTAGGTTCCAGTCCTTTTTTTGTTGATGGTTGTTTGGCAGTTGTGATTTTGGTGTTTTTGTGTGAGGAGGTGAACTCAAGTCCTCCTACTGTGCCATCCTGTCTCCGGGAGACAGATACTTAGATGCTGACGTGTATCACAGGTAGTCAGGGCTGAGATGAGGAAAACCAATAGAGCAGATGCCCAAAACAGACACCCAACCACCATGGGGGATCAAGGAGGACTTCCTGGAGGAGGAGACATCTTATTTGAAACCCAAAAGATGTATGTGGTTACTTTGAGAATGAGGTAGGAAGAAAGAGGGAAGCTTCAAAAAAGAGGGAAAACCATGTACAAATGTTTAGAGAGGGGGAGTCTGGAGTGCTAGACCAGCACAATCCAAGAGAAACATCATGAGAACCACAAATTTAAAATTTTCTAGTAGCCACATCAAAAACAAAAAAAGGAAAAATTAATTTTAATAATATATTTTATTTAACCGGATATATCCAAAATATTACCATATTAACATGTGATCAGTATAAAAGCTATTAATGAGACATTTTACATTCTCTTTTTGCACTAAGTCTCTGAGATCTGGCCGGTATTTTACACTAAAGTACATCTCAGGCCACACAAGCCACATTTCAAACCCTCCATGACCACACGTGGCTGGTGGCTGCCTTACTGAGCAGAACAGCACAGCAAGACCCTTGTTACTCAAAGCACTGGCCTCACTTGGGAGCTTGTTAGAAATGCAGAATTCTCAGTCCCCCTCCCCAGACCCACTGATTCAGAATCTGCATTTTAACACGATCCCAGGGGACTTATATGTACATTAGTTTGAGAAGTATGGGTCCAGTTCTGCCTAAAACACTTCTGCGGCTTCCCACTGCCCTCAGGAGAAACCCCAGGTACTGGCCCTGGCAGCCATTCATTCATTCGCTCATTCATTCCTGCTACTGTGCGCCTGCCGTGCACCAGGCCGGGCGCTGGGTGATCCTGGGACACAGCAGGAACACAGACAGACCTGAGTCATGGAGCCCCCAGGCAGTTAAAAGTAAGTACCCAGATCCCTGTTTCCTTTAGACTGTGTTAAACACACTGTGCTGAGGTGAAGTTACGGTGTGGAAGGGAGTGTTACGGGAGGCTGACCTGGCTTGAGCGGAGGGGCGGCCAGAAACGAACCCAAAAAAGGAAGAGGCCACTATCGCGGCAGAGAGCCACAGGTGAAATGTCCCGCTGCGGGGGACGGGCTGCCAGGCAACTCGGCCGTCCTCGGTCACTAAGAGGGATCGTTTTCAGGCTTCAGGGCCATGTGGAGAAATGCCCGGAGGGGATCGGGTTACGGGGAAGAGCCAGGGATGGGGCTGCAGCAGTGTCACACCTGGCAGAGATGTCTGCATTTGGAAAGCCCAGGGGGAGGGGAGCTGAGCTCGGGAAGGTGGTCAGCGTGCCAACAGCGGGAGGACTTAGGGCAAGGAACTTAGGTTCCTTTTGCTTTGAAGGCCATGTCTTCTGATAAAACACCTGAATTGCTTTAAACTAACTGAACAGGGAGGGAACATGTGCAGGATGTGGGTGGAACAAGAATGGCCACATGCTGGTAACTGCTGCAGCTAGGTGATGGGGGCATGGGCACTCGTTAGACTTTTCTCTCCGCCTTGGCGCATGTTTGAAGTTTCCCCTTAACAAAACAAAGTTAAGTGTTTTTCTTTGCAAGTAATTGGGGATGTTGAAAAAAATATTTTTGGCACCTGGAGAAGAAAGTCTTTGAAGCTCTTCTGAAAAGAAGAAACTGCAGTATTAGAAATGTGAGCGTCTCAGGGAATTTCCTGGCGGTGCAGTGGTTTGGGCCCCGCAGTTCCACTGCAGGGGGCGTGGGTTCACTCCCTGGTCAGGGAGCGTAGATCCCATAAGCTGCGTGGGAAGGGCGCCCCTTGACCCCCCCTCCAAAAAAAAAACCACTGTGAATGTGAGCATCTCCTTAAGAATGGAGCCCAAGAGGAAGAGGGTTGAAGGCACAGACAGTAGAACCAATAGAATTCCTGGGTTCAAATCCCAGGGCTGCCACTGACTCCCTATGAAACCTGAAGCAACTGATTGCAACTCCGAACGCCTCACTGGAAAACCGGGATAACAGCAGCTGCCGCCTAAGGGCTGTGTTAGGTTGTTACTGAGTTAATGCACACAGAGGGCTCAGACTGGTGCCTGGCTTGAAGCGGTGCATGTAAACGTTGGCAGTGGTTATCACAGCACGTGCCAGGCAGATGTAACACCACAAAAGGTCTCAAGGAAGACGCACCCACGGTTCCTTTACAGAACTGACTGTCCAATAGTCTGTGGTATCAGAGGGGAAGTCAGGAACTCTTCCCACACCGATGCACTGATACTTTAGTAACCTTCCCTTACACATACAAAACGCTTTTCTATAAGTCAGTTGTTCCAAAGGCTTGTGAAACACCGTCTAAGTGATTTAAGTTCTGTTTATAATAACTGAAGACTTCACGGTAGAGAGGTTCCCTAAGTTGATGTGACCTTGAAAGGAATCCTATAAGCACTCAAGAGGTCAGTCTGGGGTAACTGAGGGTTACAGACACACCTCTGTTCTCTTCCCGCCCTGGTGGAATTGTTTAGGTGATACAAATGATTCCTGAAAGGTCTCTTCTTCTTAAACACAACGTGATTATTGTCTTTTGTTAACTAAACAACAAGCTGTCCCCACAACAGCTACTGGTGTGTTCTGTTAGTAGTCAACAAAAACGTGTTTGTTGCAAAAAATACTTTAAAGTGAATCTCCTCTCCCCTACTTCCAACATGCAGAAATGACACTGGTTTTACATTTTGTCCATCATCTTTACGGATGACGTCTGGGAGTGTTTCAAAATAATGCGGGTGGTGTATGTGGGACGGGCAGGGCTGGCGGGACTGAAGGTCACGGGGCTGAGTGAGGGTGCACACCGAGGCCCAGATAAGAGAGAGGGCCGAGCTCTAGGAAGAGAGGAAGTGAGTTCAGTGTGTCTGCGGCTCAGGCAGTTGGGGAGACAGGCAGAGCAAGTCAGGGACCAGGTCACACCAACGTTTGGTGTCAGTCTATGGCGTGAGGACTCGGTCCTGAGGACGCTGGAGAAATATGGAAGGACTTCAAGCAAGAGGGTGTGATAAGATCTGGGTTTCAAAAAGATCCCTCAGCTGTCCAGTGGAGGTGGGTCAAACGGGGAGACAGGAGGCCAGGCAGAGACGAGGTGGGAGAGGACAGAGCTGGACCTAGGCAGGGCCGTGACAGATGAGAAGGGGCGGGTGGGCGAGTCCAGAGGCCTGGTGGTCAAGCCCTGGAGGAGGATGGTAGGGTGCAGGTTGGGGGAGGGAGGAGGCACCAAGGATGAAGCCTTGAGCTCTCTCTGGGAGCCTGGTATGTGGAGGAGACACCCCTGCGACAAGGGCCAAGAGGAGGAGCAGGTTTGCAGTTTGGGACATGGTGAGTATTAGGGGCTGAGGGCAGGATGGGGTGGGGGCTTCTCGGGGCCCCAGGGAGGAGCCGGAGCTAAAGGCAGAGAGTGGGCATCATCAGTACAGAGGCGGGAGGCGAGAAGAGCCCCCAACCAGCCTCCGATCCAAGGGGTCAGTGGAAACAGGAACTTCTTGCAAAGAAGCAAGACACGGGGGAAAAACCAGGGGACAGTGTTGCCATAGAAACTGAGGCAAGAGCGTCCTTACAGAAACGGGAATGGCCTGCCGTATTTGCTGAGATGGCCCATAAGATGAATACCAAAAAGTGGCCGCTGAGCCAGGTTTCTCAGCCCAGAGAAAGAAGTTACAAGAAAAGGCCAGAAGGAACCCTCTGGAGACTGGGTGAGAGACCATTATGGGCTCAAACAGGTTTATCTGTATATACAGATATCTGTATATATACACGCACAAATACAAATGTGTGTGTATACATGGGTTTCTACGTATACGCTTCCCCAGCTGTGGCAGCTGAGAGACGACAGGGACCCCTCAGGTGCAATGACCACGCTCAGCGCCCAGGTCTTGGTTTCCAATGCCACTCCCCATCAGAGGAACCAGGGCTACCTGCAGAGGGGCTGAGTCCAGGGCTGGGCAAGTAAATGCGAGAGGAACTGGCACATGCTGCAAGTGCTGAAGAATAAGGACGTGCTCGAGGGGAAAATAAGAATGCGGGGCCAACCTGGAAGAGCCCCTGAGGCCAAAACTGGGACGAGGTGAGTGGAAAAGTTCACTACGATAGTACTGGGTTACATGCAGAGAATAAGATATCCATGAGTCCGCACTGATATGACTGTACAAACAAACGGGACAGAAGGGACAAACCTCCCTACAGAAGAGTTCCCAGTAAGAAAAGAGGAAATCAGAAAAGCATCATTAGAACACCACAGTAACAACTGCAGCTGAGAAGCTTCACTGAGGAACACCAAATGAGTGGGTGGAAGGCTGAGGAGAAACAGCCTCAAAGGGTCTTCCCATATTTATTACTGGGGCAGTTTTGACATATGAAAACAAAGTCTTTGTCTTTTCGCTCCAGGAATTGGAGCTTCCGGGCTGGATTTTGGGACTAGTTTCTAAAAGGCATAAGGAAAGGGAAAACCCTAAGAGTACAGTTGAGAAACCTGGCGGCCAGCACCAAAAGGAAGTGATCCGGGCTCCCATCGCCTGAGTGGTACTCTTTGCCCAAACCTGCAATCCTGGTCTAGCCAGGAGAAGAACATCAGACGGCCCCAGACTGAGGGGCCTCCTACCCAATACCTGGCTGCGAAGGTCATGGGAGGGAAGGACTGAGAAACTGTCACAGGGTGGAGGACACGGGATGAACAAATGCAACACGGTGTCCTGGACTGCGTCCTGGAACAGAAAAACATTAGTCAAGCCCACCCATTTTCCCACTAAAGGTAAATTCTATTAGCAGGATAGCAATCAGTGCTCACTGCTTAGTTTTGACAAATGTACTGCAATTAAGTAAGATGCTAACATTAGGAGAGCGGAAGGAAGTCTCTATATTATCTTTGCAACTTTCCTGTAAATCTACTCCAAAAAAGCTTAAGTATCTATTGACTTGGCTACATAGTCACCACCTGCGTCCCAGACTCCATCTGACTCCGATTTCATCTCACAGGTTCTCGACTCCAGGAAGTCCTCCCTGATGCCTTCAACGAGGTCACATGCTTCACTGGGCTCCCACAGCCCCCGTGCCTCCCCCTTCCCGCTGTGACCCCGGTGGTCAGGGCTGTCTCCCCACTGGACAGGTGCTCTGGGAAGACAGCCGGGAGGCTGCCGCAGTCATTACCGGGGTCCCCTTACTTCCTGGGAACTGACCTTTGCCCTTCAAGTTCAGAGCCCGCCAGACCCCCCGCCTTCCTGGTCTCCCCACCCTTCCCCCAGTACACCAACTGTCATGATTTGAGGTGACTGCCCTGTCCACAGCCCTTCCCAGCAGAACGACCTCACTGTAGGAGCCCTCCGTCCACGCTGGGTGGAGGGGGTTGGACACTGGACCCCAACAGTCAATCCAACTTCTGTCTGGGGAACTTGTGATGGGACGGAAAGGCTGTGGGGCACTGCATGGGGAGACCCCATAGAGTCAGGGCAAGAGCCCCCAAGGGCCAGCCCGGCGGCTGCAAACAGAAGCAGCAGCTGCAAAGAGCAGCGGGGCCCACAGGGCCTGCGGGAAGCAGGGTCGCTGCCCCGTGTTGACTCTCTCCTGTCATCACCCACAACCAGCCCACTGTGGGGTCTGCCTTCAAAACGCATCTGGAAGACTGCTCAGGCCGCCCCACGCCCTCGCCCAGGCCACCATCCCCTCCCCACAGGCTCCCTGCCTCCACTCCCAGATCTCAGGCCCACCCACACACTCCCTCCCTAGTGGACTCATCCTGGACCTTATCACCATGAAACCACCAGCAACTCCACGTTTACGTCTCCAGCCCAGATGGCGCCCTGAACGCCAGCCTCCTGCACCTGCTGGGATGTCTGCCACGACCGCGGGCTCCCTCACACAGTGGCCCAGCACTCTGCTCAGGCTAAAGCCGTGCAGCCACTGACCCCCCTTCTCACCTCGCACCCCAATCCACTTCCGCCACCACCACACTGGCCAAGCCACCCCCTCTCAGCTGGATGGGAGCCGCAGCCTCCACGCTGGGGCCTGCTTCCATCCAGGGGCCCCCACAGCGGCCAGAGGAGCCCCACCAGGACGTGAGATGTCGCCACTCTCAGCTCAGGATGTTCCGACTGCTTCCCACCTCCCTGGGAACCAAATTAAGTCCTTCCCGTGCCTGCCCCACCATCCCCTTCCCACCAACTGGCTCAGTGTGCTCCAGTTCACCCCGTTCTGCTCCTCCTACGCACTGAGCACATCACAGGACCTTTGAACTTGCTTTTTCCCCCCAAACAAAACAGGCACACAGCTTGTTTCCTCCCTTTTGGTCAGGTCCCTTCTCCAATCGCATTTTCTCAGAGATCTCTCATTTAACCCCTCCACCTAAAAATAGCAGCTCTTGTCGCTCTCTATCCCCCTTCCCCTGGCCTTCACCAATACTAAGGTAAGTGAAAGTAAGTGAAGTCGCTCAGTCGTGTCTCGACTCTTTGCGACCCCATGGATTGTAGCCTATCAGGCTCCTCTGTCCACTGGATTTCCCAGGCAAGAGTGCTGGAGGGGGTTGCCATTTCCTTCTCCAGGGGATCTTCCCGACCTAGGGATTGAAACCGGGTCTCCCGCATTGCAGGCAGATGCTTTACCGTCTGAGCCACCAGGGACAAAAATATTAACTTTTGTTAAAATCATCTACCTCTCCCCGCTAGAATGTTAAGTTCCCTGAGGACAGGGCTCATGAGCGTCTTATAAAGTATTATAAAACCAGCACCTAAAACAATGCCCGAAACAGTATTGTATATGTGATGAATCAACAAATAACAAAACCCAGACGTTGGCTCCGAGTAACAGCCCTATTCAACTTGGCTTAAACGATTTAAAAAAAGAAAAAAGCTTTATTGGATCCCCTAATAAGAAAGTCCTGGACTCTCTTCAGATGGGGCCTGATCCAGCACTTCAACAACATCCCCAAGGACCTGACGCCTGTCTCTCCACGAGGCCTTCCGAGAGAATGGCTTTACCCTGCAGCCACAGCCCACCTGGGTGCATGCTTAGCCGTGATCATCTTCCCTGCCGTGGCTTAGGTGTCTGCCCTCTGACAGACCCTGTGCTCCTCATGGCAACTTCTGAGATGACAAGTATCAATCATCTCCACTTTACAATTAAGAAATGGAGCCTCAGAAAGGTGAAATCACTTATGTAAAATCATATCGCATCCTGTATCCTGCATCGAACCTGGACTGGCGATTCGTTTCTTATATTATACATGGGATGACCCAGAGGGATGGTATGGGGAGGGAGGTGGGAGGAGGGTTCAGGATTGGGAACACGTGTACACCCGTGGTGGATTCATGTTGATGTATGGCAAAACCAATACAATATTGTAAAGTAATTAGCTTCTAATTAAAATAAAATATCACTAGTAAGTGGAGGAATTAACGCTTTAATTCCCCTCATGACCCTTCTTTAACCATCATGGCGATTTTAACGCTGGTGAACATGCTGCTGGTAATAGTTATGGTAGGCTCACCCTGTGCGTCCTGCTGGTCCTCCACTAGCTTCTCCATGCCCTGGTTTTCTAGTACACATAAAGACAATAATACTACTGCCACACAGGGTGACTCTGAGGGTTAAAAGAGCTAATACATAATACGGACTTTGCTGGTGACTCAGACAGTAAAGAGTCTGCCAGCAATGCAGGAGATTCGGGTTTGATGTCTGGGTGGGGAAGATCCCCTGGAGGAGGGCATAGCAACCCATTCCAGTATTCTTGCCTGGAGAATCCCATGGACAGAGGAGCCTAACGGGCTACAGTCCACGGGGTAGCAAAGAGTTGGACACGACTGAGCGACTTAACACTTCTCATTACACTTATTACTAATAAATAAAATGGTCAGATCTCAAAAAAAAATGTTTCAGTTAGCTAGTGCCAGGTAACAAGTCCCCAAAACACCTTGGCTTAAAATAGAAACCATTTATTTGCTTCTGATGCTGTAGTTTGGGCAAGGGGACTCAGGATGGCTCATCTCTGTGCCATGTGGTGTCGGCAGAGAGCTGGGCTAGACTATCCAAGATGGCACCACTCGTGTCTAACGTAGCACATCAGCTGGGGGCTGACTGGGCCTCCCTCTTTCCACAGGGGTGGTCCAGGGCTCCAAGAGAGTAAAAAGCACAAGCTGCTACTTCCTAAGGCCCAGGGCCCCCGAACCAGCACAGCATCACTTCCACTGGATTCTGCTGGTCCAAACAAACCACAGGCCAGCCCAGATTAAAAGGGAGGAGGAGACTCCACCTCTTCATGGGAGAAACAGGAGAGAACACACGTTCTTCCTCGGTAGCAGCCACTTTAACTTCATGGCAGTCAGCTTCCTCACAGGCGTCTCTACTTCAGTCCTCAGTCCGCTACAGCCAGTTCCCCACACAGCGCCCAAGGGAGCTGCTAACACACATAACTGATCACGCCTCCTTCCACCGTTTAAAATTCTACAGCTTCCCAGGACTTCCTTGGTGCTTCAGTGATTACGACTCTGAGCTTTCACTGCTGAGGGTGCAGGTTCAATCCCTGGTCAGGAAACAGATCCTGCAAGTCGGCACAGTGTGAAAAAAAAAAAAAACCCCAAAACAAACAATCTTCTACAACCTCCCAATGCACCTGGTGGTAAAGACACAGACTCCTTACAGGATCCACATGGTCTGGTCTCTTACTCCCCCTCAGCCTCTACATTCCAAGTCACACACACACACACACACACACACACACACACACTTGATTAATATTCCGTCATCACCTCAAACCTCATTTCCTAGGGTCCAGATTAGACATCCTGTCAAGTGTTCTCACAACGCTCTACTTTGTAATTTCATATCTGTGTGATAACTTAACAATCTGAACCCCCACCCCTGAGACTGAGTTCTCTAGGGAAACTCTTTGGTTCTTTGCTGCATTCTCAATTCTGAGCACAAAGCAGAGGCAAGATGAAATGCCCCTTGGATGTCAAAGACCTCAGCAAGTTTTCAGGCAGCACTGGGCACAGGGGATCAGCAGAGTCCCTAGGATGCTGGGATTGCTAACTACTATGAAATCACCCATCCATTCATCTTGTAAATAGTTACTGAGTCTGTACTACATGTCAAGAGCTCTTCTAGGTGTTAGACAAAAAGCATGGAGTAGACAAAAGCTTCTGCCCTGATGGTCTGCTATGGTGGGAGACAGACAATAAACAAGTTAAAGGGAGGACAGATATGAGTATCAGTGATCCAGTTCTAGAAGGGTTGTCAGGAAAAACCTCCAGAAGAAAGTAACATCTGATAAAGACCTAAAGGAAATGAAGGTGAGCCTCTCTGGGAGAAGAGGGTTCGAGGTAAGAGAACAGCACGTGCAGAGGTCCTGGCGCCAGTATGGCTGGGGCAGAAGGAACAAGCCGAGGGGAGCGGACGATCTCAGACGGGTAACAGGGACACAGCATGCAGGGCCTTGCGAGCCAGAGAGGAATGTGGTTTCTACCTTCTGTGAGACAGAGCCACACGGAATCAAGAGCGGGGAGGGGAATGTGACCAGATGCAGGCTTTCAGAATGTCCCTTTGGCTGCAAGTGAGGAACAGACAGCGGGGAGCAAGGAGACCACTGATGGTCTAGGCAGGAGATGAGTGTGGACAGGGCCAGGGCGACAGGAGTGGAGGTGGGAAGAAATGGTCAGGTTCTGAATATACTTTGAGGGTATTTGCTGATAGACTGGACTAGGGTATAAGACAAAGAGGGGAGTCGAAACAACTCCAAAGCTTTTGATCTGAATAACTACAAGGATGGAGCTGACATTTAGTGAGAATGTGAGAGGAATACATTTTGGGGAAAAGATTGGGTGTTCAATATCTCTAGATATCCAGGAGGAGGTATGCTGGCAGTCAGTCAACAGGTCAAGGGAGAGGTTCTGGGTAGACTTCTACGCTCATCACAGATTCCTTACAGGACGTACATGATCTGACTCCTGTGAGGTCTTGAGGCTCATCTTGCCCCTTGCTAAGTCAGTGGTTCACTCACAGATCCTGAGCCCTCTACTTCCTAGCCATGTAATCTTGGGCTGTGCTTACTTGCTCAGTTGTGTTCAACTCTTTGCGACCCCATGGACTATAACACTGTTCATTAGGATTCTCCTAGCAAGAATGCTGGAGTAGGTTGCCATGCCCTCCTTCCCAACCCAGGGATGGAAGCCAGGTCTCCCGCATTGCAGGCGGATTCTTTGCCGTCTGAGCCACCAGGGAAGCCCAAGAATAATGGAGTGGGTAGCCGATCCCCTCTCCAGGGGAACTTCCCCACCCAGGAGTCGAACGGGGGTCTCCTACGTTGCAGGTGGATTCTTTATCAGCTGAGCTACCAGGGAAACCCTATCTTGGGCAAGTTATTTTTTTTCTACCATCAGTAACCTCATTTACAAAAGGGAGATCATAGTAGTACCTCCTTCCTATGGCAATTCATCCAAAAAATACTTTTTATTAAGCATTTTTGATATGCCAAAATCTGTTCTACAATGCTAGAGAGATCCCTCTCTCACACAGCCTGTGAACTCAGCCTTCTAGAAGTCACCTCCACCCACATTCATCCTCCCCTCCCATACAAGGGCCCTGTCATGGTACAACCCTGGCATCTCCTGCCTAGGACACCATGGCTGCCATCCTGGGCTCCGAGACCCTAGTCTCTCCCGTCAATCTCTTCTGGCAGCTGGCAGCAAATTGGGTCCCTTCCCTTCTGGAAATTACCCCGAGGTTCCCAACTGCCCTCAGGACAAAGTCCAAACTCCCTAAAGAGCCAACAAAATCCTCCAAGACCTAATTCACACAGCCCTTTTCAATAAGATTTCCACTAACACGAATCACCTGCGATTCATTCACACACACCTATTTCTCATCATTGCCTTCGCGCAAGCCATTCCGCCGCACCACTGCCACCCCCAACATTCCTCCATCTTCAGGTCTCAGTTCAGACAACACTTCCATCCCCAGGAAGGTTTCCCTGCCGGCACCGGGCCGGTTCTCTCCGCGTTCCAAGCGGCTTCCGTTAGCGAATACATGCAGATCCATGACGGGGCTCTTGCCCGTCTCTCCTACCGACTGGGGCTTCCCGCGAGCCGGACCCAACAGAGCGGCTAGCAATGCCCCATACTGTGGGGCCACTTCGGGCCTCCCTGCTTACCTCCTGCTCCGTGATCACGACCGCCTAACTTGCATGCTCTCAGCACAGCGCGCAACCCACCTGCAGCAAGACTGGAGAACTCAACGCTCCGGAGTGACTGGCCTAAACCGCCCAATCACTGCTTTCTCCTTCTCTACTGCCCGCCTCCAGCATCCGGGCCCTGGATGTCTCTGGCTGCCGATTGGCTGCCTGGGAAGCCCCTATGCGCGTGAGCGAAAAGAATTCTGGGCTCTGTAGTTCAGCAACGAAAACCAGGAAAAAGGAGTGCCAAGAACGCCATTTCCCAGAAAGCGCCGCGCACCAGTATCCTTTGAAACTGGCGGCTCTTGATTGGCCGGTTGGGGGACAGACGTTTCCAAATTACCATGGAAATAGGCCCACTTACCTGGAACCCCGGTAATTTCTTTTTGCCTGAGAATCTAAAATATTTTGCTCAGCACTGATTCCAAAGAGTGACACAAGACGTGTGCGTGTGTGAGTGGGGTGGGGGATGGGGGGGTATGTAAATTCTGTTCCCATTGCTGCCTGCCATCCCCCAGATGGCACCAATAAGGCCTGCTACATGCACCCAGCACCTACTGAACGCCTGGCAGAATGAGCCACGCCTGTGCAGACTCCGCGCAAACCCTGGCTTATCAGGACAGAACCGTTCCCCATAGACAGCTGGCCCTTTACCTTTCAAGGTCTCAGTTTATCCGAGAAAAGGCCAGTGTGGGCTAGGAGCATATCCAGGATCGCTGTTTAGGATTCCACAGCCCCACTCCTCCTACAGCCACATGTCTGTGCTGTAACTCCCCCAGGGACCGGGGCCTCACCCCAACCTCAAAGCTCTGCCAGCACCCCTTCCCCAAACACCGTTCCCCATGCCTCTGAGGGCGGGGTGAGGGGAGCCAAGGGCCTGCAAACGCTCAGGCGGGCATGTGAGAAAGCTCTTTACTGGGGGGTACAGCAAGGAGGAGCAAGGCCATCTCCCCCTACCTGCCCCCACCCCTCCTAGGGCCCTGGGGTGAGAGGGATCTCCCCCACCCCACTGGACCACCACTGTCTTTGGTACAATAAATAGAAAACAAGGGGAGAGAGGGGGCCAAGGGTCCAGTCCTTAGTGGGGAGGTGAGCCTCAACCCCTCTCCCTGAACCCCTGCCCCAGGCCCCAATCAGTGCAGGCCTCACCCGCCCCGGCTGGGTAGCAGCAATTCCAGTCAAGGGGAGAGATGAGGATGGGAGCCCAGGGCCCCCGGATGGGGGGGTATGGCTTCAGGAGGGGCCCCAGGGAGGGGGCAGGGTCATGAGCTGGCTGCCGTGCTCTGGGGTACACCACGGAGGCCCAAGCGAGGCCCCAGGGTGGCGGGGTCATCAGTGGGTGGGAGGGGTGGACGACCCCCTGTCATCCGAGTCCGGAGGGCTGAAGCAGCCGGGTGCTGGGGGGCGGGCGCCGGGTGAGGTGGGGAGCAGTCTGGGGGCCCGCCCACCAGGCTCACATCCATCAGCTCCGGGGGTGGTGGTGAGGTTGGTGATGGGGGACGACCAAGGCATCGGGGTTGGGGGGGTAACTGGGCTCCAGCCCCTGGCAGTGACGAGGCAGAGGCAGGGGCCTGATGTGTCTTGTGGGGCACATCCCCCCCGGCCCAGGGGCGCAGCGGCTGGGAGGGCGGGACCTAAAGGAGCAAAGCAACGGTGGGTGATGGAGACCTGGGTTCTGAAGCCCCAGACAGCCCACCACCCTCCTCCTAAGTCCCCAAGGCCCCATTACCTGGGGGCTGTTCATCTCACAGTCAGTGATGGGGGGCCCAGGGCCCCCACAATATCGGTTGCTATAGCGGTAGGTCCTGTTGTCACTGGAGGAGCCACTGGAGCCTCCTGGAAGTGCCAAGGAAGAGAGAGGCTTAGCAAGGAAAGGCGGGGGTGGGGGGGCGGCGGCTGGTCTTCAGGTGGCTGAGTCTGGTTCATGGCCCAGGCCCATTCAAAGATCAGACACAAGTGAGATTAGGGGTCACGGTTCAGTTGGGTGTCAAAGAGTCAAAACAAGTTCTAGAGATCTGAGCTCAGGTTCAGAGAGACGCTCAGGGATCGTCTGCGCTCCCCTGTTCCACCCACTGTTGAGTTCAGGATCTCATAGTTTCAAAGCTCTAGGCCAAGGGCCAGTGACAAAGCTATTCCCCACCCCCACCCCCACGCCCCACACGGCCCGATCAGAGCTACCCGACCCCTCGTCCGGCACTGAGCACCCACCGGAGCTGGAGATGGAGCTGGCGGTGCTGGAGGAGGGGCAGGTGTCGAGGGGTGCGGGCGAGGTGGAGGCACTGCTGCCCGCCGGGCCCGTGTTGGTGGCCTCATCAGCCCTGCGGCGGAAAAAGCCGTGCTGCAGCGCCCCCAGCGGGCTGATGCGGGCGGCGGGCTCATACTCCAGCATGCGCAGCACCAGGTCCTGGAAGCGGAGGTAGTCGGCGGGGCTGTGGCCCGGCTCCCCCGCCCGCCGGCCCCCGGGCCCGCCCGTCTGCACGCCCAGCACCTCCTGCAGCCGCCGTGTCCCGGGGCCCTGGTAATCCTGGCAGGGGGAGGTGGGAGGGGGGGCAAGAGAGTGGCCGTCAGTGGGCAGGAGGGGCAGGGAGACACACACGGGGAAACAGAGGCACGAGAGAGAAAGTGGAAAGAGAGAAGCTAAGAAGAGCTGTGCGGTGGGTAGGAGGCGAGAGGGGGTGGGCGGGGGAGGAAGGAAAGGACAGACAGGGAAAGACACAGGGAGAGGAAGCGGGGAGACGGAGGAGGGAGCCCCAAGTGTGAGAGAGTGAGGGGCCGCCGGGGTAGGAGGAGCGGCATGGGGGCAGGGGCCGCACCTTCCTGAGTTCCTTTGTCCTTCGTAGGGTCCAGCCGCCCCCAGGCAGCCGCTCAAAGTACTTTCGAGCCTTGGGCGCCTGGTCCAGCATGGGGGCTGGCGGGATGCCCAGCACCTCCACGATCCGGTTCATCTGGTCCACCTGAGAGCAGGCGGGCCGTCAGGGTCACTGGGCCGGCCGGGCCTCCTCCCCCTCCTCGGGAGCACACCCCCTCCTCGGGAGCACACCTCATTGGAGCCACTGAAGAGGGGCTCTCCAGTGTGCATCTCCACCAGGATGCAGCCCAGGGACCACATGTCAATGGCCAGGTCGTAGGGAGTGCCCAGGAGCACCTCGGGCGAACGGTAGAAACGGCTCTGGATGTACTGGTAGATCTGGAGGAGGGGAGAGGGCAACCATCAGAGGTCCCAGCCTCTGCTATGAGAACAGCCCCAAAGTTAGGAGGGCCGACTGAGGTCAAGCCTCCTGCCCCCAACACTTGGGACAGGGGGCGCCAAACCCTCATGTTATCAGCACCAGCTTCCTGGAATCACCACCACTATCGTACTCATCGGCTTCAGGGCTCTCTGCTGGCCTAGTCTGGTCCTGAGCCCCTCTAAGTCACCACGGGCTGGCAGCCGGCAAACCTAGGCCCTTCCCACCCTCCCAAACTAGACCCTTTTCAAGCCACTACCAGCATCATCTTAGCAGCAAAGTTGAAGAGCCTCGCCCCTTCCATCCCCAGCTTTAAGAGCACAGGGTAAGCAAAACTTTGCAAAGCGCCACAGCCTTTCAGGCTCACAGCCACCCAACTACCCCTCTGCCCCACCCCCTCTCCAATCTGGCAGTCTCAAAACTGGCCCTGTTCCCTCAGGCTCCGCTCTCCCTTCTCCTTTGGGCAGTAAACCCGGTGGCCCTCCCTCTTGGCCCCATCCCAAGCACCGTAGCTCAGGTATCAGGCTGCACGTGACAAGGCTATCCCCGCCTGGCCTCGCCCCGCGGACCCAGGCCGCCAGTCGGCCCCGCCCACAGCCGAGCCACACCCAAACCGAGCCCTGCCCCCGGGGCCGGGCCGCACCCGCTGGCCGAGCTGGCAGGAGCTGCCGAAGTCCACGATCTTGATGGCGCTGCGCTTGGGGTTGCAGAGCAGGATGTTCTCGGGCTTGAGGTCGCAGTGAATGATGCTGAGCTCGGGCGTGGCCAGGAAGAGCAGCGCCGTGCAGAGCTGCTGCGCCAGCTTCCGCGTCAGGTTGAGGGAGACGCCGCGGAAGTGCGTGTTGCGCAGGAGGTCGTACAGGTTGTAGGAGAGCAGCTCGAACACCAGGCACAGGTGGTTCCGGAACATGAAGTGCCGCTTCAGGTGCACTGCCGGGAAGGGGGCGGGAACGGGCCGAGCAAGAAGAAACTGAGGCTCTGCGAGGGCCAGCGGCCCACAGTCACAGAGAGAGGCTGGCATTGGATCTGTGTCTGCTTCTCGAGCATAGACCAAACTGGAGTGTGCTCTGCGTGCGGGGTGCATGCGTGCTAAGTCGCTTCAGTCGTGTCCCACTCTTTGCGACCCTGTGGACTATAGCCCACCAGGCTCCTCCGACCATGGGATTCTCTATTAATGAGAACGTTTTCCTATGTCCACAATTTCATTTACAGGAAGTTAACCTCTTTACAAATCTGTCAGACTTTGTGATTAAACCAAAGATAAAGTTTCTATTTGGTGCTGATGGGTTTTTAACACCGTCCTACACTTCATTTCATTTTACAACACTTTTTAGTCTCAGTTCTGTTTATTTTTGTGACAAGGGGAAATCGCTGTCCATTTACCGTAAAGATGTGTATCTTCCCTTTAAAAGAAACACACTCCTTCAATCTACTTGATTTTTCTAAGAGGAATCAGTACAGCAAAGAGGACAAAGGTGCTCACAGAGTAAAGGCTCTGGAGGTCACTGCCTGGTCAAGTGATAGCACTGCTGAGTGCAAACGTCGTGACCTGCTGCAAGTGATGGCACCTGACTGCCTCTGTTTTTTCATTTCCAGACTGTGGGTAATCTGTGATGACGGTTCAACAGTTAATAATGTGTGTAAAGTTCTTACAATAGCACCTGACCCCTTAGGGAGCTGGTCAATAAACTGACCAGCATTCTCATGTGAACAGGATACTGTGAAAGTGGCAAGCCTGCCCTGAAGACCCCAGCCCCTGGCCGAACCGAGGTGGGGGGGGGGGGGGCCCATCCCGAGCAGCCCTGCCCCAGGCCTCACCTATGTAGTACTTCATCTCTGTGTCGTGCTGGTTCATCAGCTCCAGCAGCCGCAGCTCAATCTGGGCCTGGTTCAGGAAGGCTTTTTTGTTCTTGATGATCTTAATGGCCACCAGCTCCTGGGTCTGATGGTCATAGGCCTTCACCACCTGTGATCACCGGCCGGTCACAAAGTGAGGGAATGGGGGCACAGGGAACAGAGCCAAGGACTACCCCTCTCTCCAGCAAGGACACCCACCGGTATCGCCATCTGTAATACTACTCATTCAAAACTGGAGTCACCCACAGTCAGACACTAGTGTAAACATGGGACACAGCCTTATGTGGGGAGTCCTGTTGTTTGCACTATTTTATAGAAAAGGAAACTGAGGCACAAGTAATCAACTGACTGCGCTGGGACAAGGCCCAGCACGGAGCTCGAAGCCACCGAACCCACTGGCTGTGTGGGTCAATACCAGGGGGCGCCCGTACCTCCCAACCCCTAGATCAGGGTCGGGTGAGGGGCATCCCGCACCTGGCCAAAGGAGCCTTTGCCAATGAGCGAGTCAATCTCATAGCGCTCCAGCCAGCGCTCGCCGCTGCGCACGATGTAGTCGTGGTTGTCATCGTCATAACCGTGGTTCAGGACCTTTTTCTCCTTCTTGGTGCTCGAGTCCTGAGGTGGCGCCTGCTGGGCCCGCCGCTTCTTCTTCGCATAGTACACCTGCCCAGCCAGCCGGGAGACGGGGAGTGGTGAGTGACAGGTTGTCAGGACCCCTCTGCACCCAGCCTGTATCCCTGCTCCTCTGCCCACCTCATTGATGTGCTTGTAGGTCTTGATGAGGTCCACGGAGAGCTTGCGCAGCGGGGCCGAGGTCGCGTCTCGGAAGGCCAGGGGCAGCCTCCGCGGCAGGAGCCGTACTTCAGGCAGCACCTGGGGACAGGCAGGGTGACCAGTCGGTGGGCACTGAGGGAGGGCCTCCACCCCTACCTCGAGGGGGCGAACTCTGTGGGCTGTTGGCTCACCATTACCACATGGGTTATTTATCTGGTCACTGTCTGACAACCCCACTAGAATTGAAACTCCCAAAGGACAGAGACTTTACTTCTCTCCCGAGCCTGGAGCAGGGCCTCGCACATAGTGGGTATTCATAAGCAATTTGCTGAGTAAATCACGAAGTGAATGATTTACCCCTGACCTTTCATCACATACCTTGATTCTTTTCTAAACCTCAGGGGGAGAGGTTGGAAACCTGGGCTCTGACCCTCCCCATCCTTCAGTGGAGACCATCCATCCAGGGACTCCCTCCCAGAGGGGCTTCCTATCTTGTTTTATCCTCACCCTTTGGGGCCTCCCCACTCCGACCCTGCACCCCTTCTCTGTGCCTCTCTGCCCGGTTTCTTCACCCTGAGGATCGCGGATCCTCGTACTCCATCCTGTTTCAAGCTCTATAGCCCAGTCTTCAGTCTACCCTTGAAGGTCTTAACCCTGCACCCCCAGGCCCTGCTGGCTCCAAAATCCTTCAGACTCAAGCTTCTTCCCTTTGAACCCCTCCAGATCTTTCACTTTGGATTTTTTTTTTCATTAATGAGTATTTACTGAGTGTTTACTATGTGCCCGGCACTGTTCTCAGCATTTCCAATTGCATTTTATGAACTTGTTTAATCTTCACAACAACCCTGTGAGGAAGGGTTCGGGTCTTATTTGACAGAACAGGGAACTGAAACATGGGGATCCTATGGAATAACCACTGTGCCTGGATTGTAACCCAGGCTCTCCAAATCCCGACTCCTCCAGCGACTCTTCTCTATCTTCCACTTCCACGGCGCCCTTCACGCCCGGCAGACCGTCCCAGGCAACCACATCATCTTTTTTGGCCCCAAGACCCTTCTATCCCAGCCTCCCCCTCCCCCAGGTAGGTGAGGAGCCAGCGGAACGCGTACCTGCGTGTGCTCCTGGGGCCCCGGGAAGCCAGAGAAGGGACCATGGCCTGGTGGGACAGCCATGGTGGGCTCAGAGGGCCGCAGGGGAGCGAGGCCTGGAGCGGGAGCCCGGCTGGGGGGCGCCTTCTCGCATCCTGCACCTCGGCTGCCACCGCCGCTGAGACCTGAGAGGGGGCAGGGTGGGGGGAGAGGGGGGACATGGAACAAAGGGATGTGTTGGCCAGTGCCAAGCGGGAAAGAGGTGGACAGCAGAGAGAAGGCGGGGCACAGAGTGCGGAGAAAAGGGTGCAAGGGGTCAACAGGTGGCAGTGAAGAGCGGACAGAGAGAAGTGGCGGTGGGGGGCACAGCAGAGCCCCCGCGAATGATGACCAGATACATGGAGCAGGCGGCACGGGGAGGGGAACATGGGAAAGGGAACAATCGCGAGCCAGGCAGGGATGTGAGCCGTGACAGGAAAGGACAGAAAGACATGAATAATTGGGGGGAGGAAGAGAAGAGAGAAACCGCAGGCAGCACAGGGAGCTGGGTTCACACTCTCCTCCCCATTTCTACGTATGGCTCTCCTCAGGGCCCCTCCTGTAGTCTGGGAGCGTCAGGACTTTGTCTTACCACAGGACGGTCCCTCCACTTCAAGGTCTACCCTTCCCAGTAGGTCCCCCAATCCAGAGAACTCTAGGCTCCCTCCCAAACCACAGGGGAGTCTTTCGGCCCCCTCCAAATCACAGCAGACTCCTCTACAGGCCCCTAAAACCACACCAGGGTCTTCAGGGAGCTCCCAACCACACCAAGGTTATCTAAGGACCCCTTTATAACAGAGTCCTAACCCCAAGGCATTCTCACCCACCAGGGTACACCCTTCTCAGAGGACCCTCCCCATTTAGTGCCAAGACCTCTTCCATATCATTTCCTCCCACATCAGGGACCACCCCCCCAGTAATTTCCCAAACCATATCCAGTTCCCGCATGCTACACCAGGGCCCTTCTTCACATTACTCCAAGCTGCTCCCCCCTCCCCCACTAGGGCCACTCCTTTGGGAAGCAAGGGGGAGGCGTTTCTATCGGCGCTTTAGAGTGGATCGTCCTTCTCTCCCCTACCATGGATCCTACCCCCACCCTCGCTACCAATATTCCTGTCAGGGCCCTTTCTCCAGTTACTCCTTCACACCAGGGTCAACCCACAGCTGTGCCCATTCCTAGAAGTCCCCCAGAGCCAAATTCGCCAAATATCACAGAGTTCTCCCCTTCCAGAGTATCTTCCACACCAGACTCCTCTCCCCACGGGCCTTCTCCCCTGTCAATCCTTTCTCCCATGCCAAGCCCTGCCACTCCACGATCCCTCCTCTCTCTTGGAGCTCCCCCACAAAGCAATCTCTGCCCCGGGCCCCTCCCACAACAGGACCCTCTCTCCCAGCCTCCACCCCATACCCGGGTCAGGGCTGGCGCGCCCACGGGGGGCTGGAGCGCGATGGGGCCCCCAGTTGGGTGGGCGAGCGGCCAGCATGGCGGTGGTGGCTGTGGTGAGCAGACAGCCGCCTGTCCCGGCCCGGCCGGCCCGGCAAGCCCCGCGGCGGGGAGGGCAAGCGGGACAGGCGGCCCGGTGGGTGACAACAGCAGGCAGCAGCCGCCGCCGCCAGGGGCGGGGAGAGAAGGAAACTAGGGTCAGCCCGGGGCACGCGGGGGAAGGGGAAAGCAGGTGGACGGGGGAGGGGCGAGTTAACCCTCGCCCCGCCGGCCCCGCCCAGCGCAGCCACCCTCCCCAGGGGACCCCGGCGTCCCGCCCCCCACCCTGGAGGCCAGCCCCGGCCAGAGGAGCCCAGGCGGGCGGGGCCGGACCGAACTTGGCAGTCCACACCTACCATGGCAACAACCGTGCCATTGGTCGTTGCTGCCAAGAGACCAACCAATCACAGCGCAGGACGGCGGTTGCTAGGCGACGACGATGCGGCCGGCGGAGCCGAGCCCAAACAAAGGGCGGGAGCGAGGCCCCGCTACCCCCTCCTAAGACTGCTCCCTCCGGCTCGGCCCCTTCCAGGAATCCGACTATGAATAGCCAGGCAAGGCCTGCACCTGCCCGCCGCCCCCCTTCTCTCCTCCTTCGGCCTCGTGCTAAATCTCGCGGCGACGCAGGCAGGGCGGGTCCCAGACTACCCTCCCTCCCCGAGAACGCGTGCTGTCCCCCAGGAGCCGCGTCCTTACCTGAGAGCGCGGGCAAGGGAACTCAAGCTGCTCGGGAAGCCCGAGCTCAGTCTTGCCCACAGGCTGAAGATATCCGGCGAGCGCAGCGAGCCAGGGCCCCGATTACCCAGTAATGCAACCAGCAAAATGGCGACCACAACAAACCGGCCCCCCCGCCTCGGACTCCGCCCCCACCCCCCAAGCTGTTTCCCCTCACGTGACCCAGGGCAGCGCTCCGCGGTTGCGCTCAAAGAACCTTACTGGGATCCATGCGCAGTGAGCTACCGACCCCGCCCAAGCGCCGAAGTCCAAGTTACGGCTGCGCAGGAGGCAGCTAAGAGAGGAGCGTGCGCAGTGCGACCGGGTGGGAGGACTCGCCCCCACCACCAGGCCAGTGGACAGAGCGTGCGAGCGCCCTGTGAATAGACGTCGTCAAGCAATCAGCGGCAAACGGACCGACTGATGAGTCTTTTAATAGAAAAACAAACGTGTAACAGTAGCAACACTCTCTGGCGATCCAGTGGCGCTGGGCTTCAGTTCTTCACTTTGGGAGGTGGCCTGAGAGAAGAAAGTGGACTTAGAAGAGCCCGTCACCACTTTGGGGCACTCGTAACAAGTACTGATGGGGCCTCGTGCTCACCTGTACACACCCACGACCACAGCATGGTCTCTCTCGTACGGCTCTAGGGTCAGCTGCTCCTGGGGCTTCATGTTCTCTTGCTGCATCTTTTTCACTTCAGAGGCAAAGACAGCCTCGGCGGAAGCTGTGGAGTCAATGCAATTAGCCTGCAAAAGAGAGGATTTGAAGTCTGAGGCAAGCTTTGGGATATTCCCCCGTTTTTGTGCTTCTTTAAACCAGCAGAATTTGTTTTTATTGGAGACTAGGCTTTGGAAATATACGGAAAGACTTTGTTAGAGAAGTTTTCGATTTGGTTTGGGTTTGGAACAGAAATCCTTCAACAGAACCCTATTTATCTCAAACCTAGTGTTTAAATTTTACACATTTTTTTCCCCCTCCTACTTCCTTTTCTTTAGGAATTATGCAGCTGAGAATACCAAAAACAAACGCAACAAAAGAGAATGGGGAATCTGGCTGAAGTACTGGAGAGGCCTCTGAATTTCAAAAGAAGACTTCTTAAAAATGCACCTAGCATTTATCTGTTGTTTGTTTTATACCAGGTTCTATTCTAAACATTCCACATATACTGAGAAGTGTAGTCCTTACATCAACACTAAGAGACAGGACTAATATTGCTATTTTACAAGTGAAGAAACAGGCATATAGGTTAGATAAGTTGCTCAGACACAGCAAGCTGGAATCCAAACTCAGATACTCAGACTCAGTGATCATGCACTCAACCACTATAGTCTAGCCTCTTTAAATTCTATGATTTTTAATTTTGTAGATATTTTTCATTATGTTCTATTTGATTGGGTGGCTTATAGGGAGCTGGGAATACACTGAATCAGGGTTGCTTTGACTGACTGCATGGTAGTTACAAACCAAGAAGATATCACCACCCCATAGACTCCTCCAAGCTCCACACCTTAATGGAAATCACAAAGTGTCCTCCATTACGCAGGAAGGTGTGGGCATTCAGGGCTACAATCCGGGTCTGGTCTGGCTGGGCCACATCAGCAAAGATCACATCCACCATTGCTAGGGAGAAAGAAGTAGCAGTTAAAAGCTGGATCCACTTAATCTTCCCAGCTCCTCCCATGGGGCCAGAGCCCCATCACCAGCAGGTTCCTAGCAGTCTTCCCTGCCTCCAGAATCACCTCCCCCCGCAATGATCCCCCACCCTCCACAGTGCCCCCAAGATGGGTCCAAAGCCCACAGTTACACCAATCATTCATTCCTCTTGTAAACCATATTGCCACCTACTCTGTGGCCAGCCTCGGGCCGGCCGTGGGGGGCACAGAGACGAGTCAGACCCGGACCCTGCCCTCGAGACGCTCCCGGGTCTGGGGGGGAGACAGACACGTCATCAAAAAGGCAAGTAAAGGCGAGCACTTACAGGCAATCGCGTCTGCAGGATTGTGAAATAAAGAAAAGTTGCAGGACAGAGGTAGGGTATGAATGCACAGGGAAAAAAACTCAGGAAGAAAAACTTAAAAAAATGAAAAGATGGTGCAATGACTTTTTTAAAATCAGGAAAAGCCGACATCAAATTGTTCGGGTCAGTTACCTCTGGGGGTGCTTTATAGGTGCTTAATTTTTATACTATGTTTCTGAACTTTTTTTTTTTTTAAGTTATTAATATTCACAATGGGTCCCTCTAGGTGTGCTTTTGGGGTTATGATGTCACCAGATGATGCTGATGAAGACCTCTGAAGGAGGTTTTTATGCCTAAGTCAGGGGTCGCATTACAGGTACTGGGTTTTGGAGGCAGGCAGACAGGAAGTATTCAGCAGGAAGTGGGAGTGTCAAGAGATTGGAGGGAAAGAGGTTGGCCCAAGGACCCAGATATCTGGGTCCCTGAAGCGGGACTGCCACCTCCACCTCACCTGGTCCCCAAACCATTTGCATTTCTGCAGACTCAACCTGTTCATCCACTCCAATTCCATCCGAATCAGGGCTCCGGAGGCCTCCTCCAGGACACCTGGAGTGGCCTGTCTCACACTTTCCCCTCTCCCAAGCCAACCCTAGACCCCTCACCGATGAGCATGCGGTATTTGTGTGGGTGCCGAGCGTCTTCAATGACAGGAATAATGTTGGTCCGCTTCTTGGCCAAATTAATGAGGTCACGGCCAGAACGGTGGGAGAACTCAACTGCATAGACCAGACCGTCCTAGAAGACATCAAAGTCAAACAAAAATAACAATGATAACTAAGTTCTGTATGGAGGGCCTACTCTGGCCCATATACCGCATTCAGTTCAGTTCAGTTCACTCACTCAGTCGTGTCCGACTCTTTGCGACCCCATGAATCGCAGCACGCCAGGCCTCCCTGTCCATCACCAACTCCCGGAGTTCACTCAGACTCAAGTCCATCGAGTCGGTGATGCCATCTAGCCATCTCATCCTCGGTCATCCCCTTCTCCTCCTGCCCCCAATCCCTCCCAGCATCAGAGTCTTTTCCAATGAGTCAACTCTTCACAGGAGGTGGCCAAAGTATTGGAGTTTCAGCCTCAGCATCAGTCCTTCCAATGAACACTCAGGACTGATCTCCTTTATAATGGACTGGTTGGATGTCCTTGCAGTCCAAGGGACTCTCAAGAGTCTTTTCCAACGCCACAGTTCAAAACCATCAATTCTTCAGCACTCAGCTTTCTTCACAGTCCAACTCTCACATCCATACATGACCACAGGAAAAACCACCCCTGACTAGATGAACCTTTGTTGGCAAAGTAATGTCTCTGCTTTTTAATATGCTGTCTAGGTTGGTCATAACTTTCCTTCCAAGGAGTGAGCATCTTTTAATTTCATGGCTGCAATCACCATCTGCAGTGATTTTGAAGCCCCAAAATACAAAGTCTGACACTGTTTCCACTGTTTCCCCATCTATTTGCCATGAAGTGATGGGACCAGATGCCATGATCTTCGTTTTCTGAATGTTGAGCTTTAAGGCAACTTTTTCACTCTCCTCTTCACTTTCATCAAGAGAATCTTTAGTTCCTCTTCACTTTCTGCCATAAGGGTGGTGTCATCTGCATATCTGCTGCTGCTGCTAAGTTGCTTCAGTCGTGTTCGACTCTGTGCAACCCCAGAGACAGCAGCCCACCAGGCTCCACCGTCCCTGGGATTCTCCAGGCAAGAACGCTGGAGTGGGTTGCCATTTCCCCCTCCAATGCATGAAAGTGAAAAGTGAAAGTGAAGTCGCTCAGTCGGGTCTGACTCTCTGCGACCCCATGGACTGCAGCCTACCAGGCTCCTCTGTCCATAGGATTTTCCAGGCAAGAGTACCGGAGGGAGGTGCCATTGCCTTCTCCCTGCATATCTGAGGTGATTGATATTTCTCCCGGCAATCTTGATTCCAGCTTGTGCTTCTTCCAGCCTAGAGTTTCTCATGATGTACTCTGCATAGAAGTTAAATAAGCAGGGTGACAATATACAGCCTTGACGTACTCCTTTTCCTATTTGGAACCAGTCTGTTGTTCCATGTCCAGTTCTAACTGTTGCTTCCTGACCTGCATATAGGTTTCTCAAGAGGCAGGTCAGGTGGTCTGTATTCCCATCTCTCTCAGAATTTTCCAGTTTATTGTGATCCACACAAAGGCTTTGGCACAGTCAATAAAGCAGAAGTAAATGTTTTTCTGGAACTCTCTTGCTTTTTCGATGATCCAGCGGATGTTGGCAATTTGATCTCTGGTTCCTCTGCCTTTTCTAAAACCAGCTTGAACATCTGGAAGTTCACAGTTCACGTATTGCAGAAGCCTGGCTTGGAGAATTTTGAGCATTACTTTACTAGTGTGTGAGATGAGTGCAATTGTGCGGTAGTTTGAGCATTCTTTGACATTGCCTTTCTTTGGGACTGGATGAAATCTGACCTTTTCCAGTCCTGAGGCCTCTGCTGAGTTTTCCAAATTTGCTGACATATTGAGTGCAGCACTTTGGCAGCATCATCTTTCAGGATTTGAAATAGCTCAACTGGACCTCCATCACCTCCACTAGCTTTGTCCGTAGTGATGCTTTCTAAGGCCCACTTGACTTCACATTCCAGGATGTCTGGCTCTAGGTGAGTGATCACACCGTGGTGATTATCTGGGTCATTAAGATCTTTCTTGTATAGTTATTCTTGCCACCTCTTCTTCATATCTTCTGCTTCTGTTAGGTCCATACCATTTCTGTCCTTTATTGAGCCCATCTTTGCATGAAATGTTCCATTGGGGATCTCAATTTTCTTGAAGCCACATGCAGCTCTTCAAATCCCCAAATCAAAACATTACCATTTAATGACCGGTTATCATGATGTGTGTGTGCATGTTAAGTCACTTCAGTCCTGTCTGATTCTTTGTGACCCCACTGACTGTAGCCTGCCAGGCTCCTCTGTCCATGGGATTCTCTAGGCAAGAATACTGGAGTGGGTTGCCATGCCCTTCTGGAGGATCTTTCCAACCCAGGGATTGAACCCAAGTCTCCTGTATCTCCTGCATTGGCAGGTGGGTTCTTTACAACTAGAGGCACCTGGGAAGCCCTTGTTATCATTTTACAGGTGAATATACTAGGTCCAAGGGTTATTCCATCCTACTTTGTCTGATCTGAGAGCCCAGGCCCCCAGTTTAGGCTTAAAATGAGGAAGCTAGGGCATAGAGATGAGATGACGTAACAGCTAAGAATACCTGCACCTGGCCAGACACTGCTCTAGGCATGTTACAGGATTTAATTCACTTATCATCACAATCACCCATTTTCTAGAGGGTTACACTGAGGTTCAGAGGGAGTAAGTACTTGCTCAAAGCCACTTCACTGTTAAGAGCCCGCACCAGAGTCTGGGGTTTTTAACCATTAAATTACACACCCTCTAGCCTCACAGCCAAGTGAGGGATCATGAAGTGAGATGTGTGGGTGCCCTCTCAACAGGGAGGCTGTCCAGCTGCACAGAAGCATAGGCCCCCAAACTGACAATCTCCTGTTTAGGGAAACCAGAAGCCCAGATTTGAGGGCTATCTTTTTTTTGGCTGCACCACATGGCATGTAGGATCTTAGTTCCATAACCAGGGATGGAACCACACCCTCTGCAGTGGAAGCGTGCAGTCTTAACCACTGGACCGCCAGCAAAGTCCCAGAGGGGAGCAATCAAATCCAGTGTATTCTCAGCTCTGGGCCCCCCAACACTGGTTGCCCCGACACCCAAGCCCCTTCGTTCTAGGCCAAGAACTCAGGTGTGAGGCTGAATGGAGCTCTGGAGACCATGTGGTTCAAGCCGCTGCTTCACGCACAGGCACTGTGATCAGGAAGGCCCTGGCTCCGAGCCCCTCGGTGCAGGGAAGCAGCCAGGGCCTCTGAATCCAGGCTGGCAGAGAAGGGGACCTTTCCCTCCCTCCCACCTCCTCCTGTCCCTCTGTCTACTCACCGGGCCAACGATATCAGAGACGTGGGAGACGGTGGTGCCCGAGGCAGCCCCGAGGTAGAGGACCTTGGCCCCTGGCTTGATGTGGATCTGGTCCACCCCGCCCAGGATTGCCGCTGCCAGCTTGGAACGGAAGGGGTTCCAGGCACGGTACTCAATTTTGTCATCTCCCTCCTGCACCGAGAGAGATGGGGATGGAAGTCAGTGCCAGGCTCTTCTGCAAGACCCCAAGGCTCTTAACTCTAGGGCCCTCAAAAGGGACTGGGCCCCCAGTCATTGTACAAGAAACAAATGAGTATATCCATCTATGACCACAACAGGCAGGGCCTGTGCTCTCGTGGGGGTTCCTGACTCAGGGAGAAGGGGCAGCGATGGGGACAATAAAGACAAGATCACCCCAGACAACAGTAAGGCAAGACCTCTGTGTTCGTTCTACGAACACTGCCTGTGCCGGCCCCTAAGCTCAGGCACTGGGCAAACACACCGAAGGGGACAAAGGCCTTGCTCTCCAGGAGTGAGGACATGCTGAATGGACACACACGGCATAGGAGCCAGTGACAGGTGCTCAGAAGAAGGTCAAGCCAGGAAGGGGCGTGTGAAGTCCAGGGAGCAGGGTGAGGGCAGGTGAGGATGAGACGGCGGCGGCCAGGAGAGCCCAGGCAGAGAAATCGCCCAGAGCTGAGGGCTCACTCAGGCCAACAAGGGAGTGAGTTCCGGGCAACAGGGACGCCTGCAGGGAGGTCGTGAGGGCTGCTTCTGCTAGACAGGGTGGGGCAAGGGGGCCTTGTGAGGGAGACAAGGCCAGCTGACCAGAGATGAGTGATGATAAGGGGCCGGCCCTACCTGAAGCGGGGAGGAGGAGAGTATTCCAGGCAAGGAGAACGGGGAGGCTGTGGGAGTGACTGGAAGACACGTGGTTAGGGAGAGAGGGAGACTGCACGTGCAGGGGCCCCCAGTCACACTGAGGACCCAAGACTTGAACCTGAAGCCAGTGCGAGGTCACGGATGTGTCTGGGGAGGGAGTGTGTGATCTGCCTTGTAGCTTAAGATGACCCCCTGGCTGTCTCGTGCAGGATGAACAGCGGGGCCCAGGGAGACCAGACTGCTGGTGGCCCTGGCAGCTTAGCTAGGCAGGGGGTCTCACCGAAATCGAGACTCTCTTCTCTCCGTAAACAGATTCCCCAGGGACCAGGTTCTTGGTGACCAGCGCATCTTCCTTTCCTCGACAAATGAAGACGCCTGGGGGAGGGGGCCAGAGCGGGGTCAACACCCCATCGGAGCACCGCCCCACTCCTAACCCTGGTGGGCTCCCCGCCCTCCTCACTCACCCTCGTGTCGATGGGGCTCTACCATCACATTCTTCCCCGATGGGTTTCCTTTCTTTCCTCCCCGACCACGACCCCGGTTGCCACCAGACTGGAACCCGCCACCTACAAGGCAGAGATGTGGTGAGAGCGAAACCCCACGGTGCTTCCCTCCCCACCCCAGCCCCCAGCCCCAGGAGAGCCCGGTCCATCACCTCTTCCTCCCCCTCCACGTCCACGGCCCCTGAAGCCTCCTCCTCCGCCGCGACCTCGGCCCCCGCCGAAGCCTCCTCGGCCCCCACCGAAGCCTCCGCGGCCACCGCCGCGACCTCCGCGGTCACCAAAGCCACCGCGGCCACCGAAGCCACCCCCGCGGGGGCTGAACCCTGTGATGGAAACAGAAATAGGAATCGTCAACAGGGTCATGGGGCTTGAGAAGTTACTTCTACAGCAAGGGACTCTGCTCAGGAGAGAAATGTGTGCACACGCACACTGGGAGAGGTGTCCACACGTGTCCACGGCAGAACTAACAGGACCGACCTGAACATCCATCAGCAGAAGGGATGAATGAGACTCGGCCCGTTCACAGCCATCAAAGCAAGGTTACCAGCAACACGGGACAGACAGAAAAATCTCAGAATCCCAGTAAGTGAAAAAGCAAGCCCTAGAAACCCAGGTCTGACACAACATCCTTTTGAAAAGTCCAGCTACAACCAAGACTGCCTAGCACTAGCTGTGTAGATCTAGGTGATAACCCAGGCACCCCTTTCCCCTTACAGAGACAAAAGGGTGTGGTAAGTGTGAAGCTGAGTATTAGGCCTGGGGAGGGTGAAATTATAGGATGAGGATGAGAAGGGAAACAGGTGGAGGCACATTGCTGTTAATATTCTGCTTCCCTCCGCTGGGGGGTCAATTCACAGGACCTGTTCTGTTTCCAATACTGATTAGTCTGAAGAAGAGAGTATGCCATGTGTGGCCGTGCGTTGTGGCAGGTGGGTCCCCCAGGCCCTGAAACTTCTTCATGCTCTCCCACTCGGGACCTTGTGTGTGGCAGAGAAGTGCTAGCCCCAGATCGGTGTGGCGGGGGGAGTGGGGGGCAGCGCATTCACCATCCATCTTTCCTGCTAACTGGTCCCCCTGCTTCTAAACACACACAAGTCTCCCCCAGCTTGGTGTTGGCAGGGGAGTGGTGAGGGGGAAGCAAAACCCAAAACTTGTCCTTTATGGATGGGCAACTTATAAGCAGTTTACTTAGGGTTTGTCAACAAGATGGAAAGTTTAGGGGAAAAAAAGTTCAGAGAGACTTGATTTTTCATCACTTCAGGAGACAGCAAACGTTGTTCGCCGAGCCCAAAACAATGTCTGAAGCAGAGAGATTTCTCCTGGTACTCACAGATTCAGTATCTGACCTCTGCGACAGCTTCTAAAGCTTTGCTGTACTTTCAGAAAAAGAGTTATCAATCATTTGTGTGAAAATCCATGCTGGTTTCAACTGACCTCCCTTGATGTAAACTATTCAATATTAAACATGCAAAAGTTTTTGCAAAGGTGTGTTATATTCCCACCCTATGAAGGGGTCATTCCTCTTTTTTTAAAATTTTAATTTATTTATTTTTTGGCCACACCATGCACCATGTGGGATCTCAGTTCCCGGATCAGGGATCGAACCCGAGCCCCCTGCCTTGGGAGCTCTGAGTCTTAACCACTTGACTACCAGGGAAGTCTCCATGAAGGCTTCAATCATTTTAATGACGTTAAAAATGAAAACGTAGAACTCTGAAGAGTTAGTCCTAATTTAAGTGATAGAAATGAGCTGCCGGCCTCTAGTCTCCCGCCCCCTCTGAGGTCTTCTGCCCACACGGCAGCCGGTGACTGAACTTTTCAGAACAGCCAATCGGCTCTCACCATTCCCTTGCCCAAACTCCTTCAAATGTTTTCCATCACGTTCTAAATGAAATCACAGTTCCTTTCTCGGGCTTCCAAAGTCCTAAGTCAGTGGATCTCCCCCTTGCCCCATGCAAGCGATTCTGAGTAACTGTCTGGGGTGGGGGCCAGGCCTGGGACTTTACAGTTCCTCAGGTGACTCTGACGTGTGGCCCAGACTGAGAAATCACCACGCTGGCTTTGCTGACTTTCCTGACCTCACTCTAGGCTAGGTCCTGTGTTCTTCCTCCCCAAGAACAAACTCCACTTCCAGCTTCCACACCCTTGACATCTCCTGTTCCCTCTGCCTGGGTCCTGAGGACACTGTCTGACTCACCCCCTACACTGAATGTAAGTCTGACCAAACGTTCCTTCCTCAGACCAGCCTCCTCTGGCTACCTGGCCTTTACTCCGCTTTCTTTTTCTTCCTGCCAATTATCATACATGGCATTTTAACAATTATCACTGCCTCTTCCCCACCCCCTCCTCCCACTGGAATCAACTCCAAATGGACAGGGATGGTTGTTTAGGTTATCACTGCATCCTGTGGGACTATGGGCTCCATGAAAATTAAATGAGCTGTTTACTGATGACTCTTAAAGCCCTGGGTTCTGCCTCAGGAAGAAAGCGCCCTCTCTGCTCACTCAGGAAGCAGGTGATCGTACGGTGTCCAGAGCCCCGGTCCCTCCCCTCAGGCAGCTCATGGACTGAACACAGGGAGATGGCCACTCCATTCACGACCCTAGAGAGTAGGCAAGATTCATGGGTGTCTTGAAAAGTTCACCTGTAAGGAGACCTGGAAAATAACACAGTGCCCACATCACAGAATTGTAAAGATTAAATGACAACACACAAAAAGTGCTTAATACGCTGCCTTACGTGCAGTTTGAATATATTATTCAAACTCAGGGGAGCAAGTCTCTCCTCCTTCCTATTTAGGGGAGAAACCACTATGCCCAAGAGACCCTCAACCCCGTGCTGACAAAACAGAGACCCAGAAAGTGTGGGCATGGCATGGGGCACAGCATGCACAATACTCAGAACATCTCAGTCCATTTCAGGTCCTGGAGCTCTTAGAAAAATGGACTGTACCCACTCCTCAGAAAAACACACGTTCACATACTTAAAAAAAAAAAATAAGTTTTGGTTTTTAAACAGACCCCCAGTTTAAAACTTCTCTTCTGCCACAGCCTTCCCCATCTCCAAAGTGGCACCCCACCCTTCCAGTTACACACACCAAAACCCTGAACTGTCCTTGACCCCTCTCATGCCCACATGCAAACTATCGGCTCTATCTCTAAAACATATCCGAAAGGGTGACAATTTGTCAACCAGGCCAACTGCCGCCACCCTGGTCCAAGCCACATCATCTCCAAGTAGATGACAGCAACAACTTCTTACTGCTGTCTGTTTCCACTCTTGTTCCTCTAAAATCTTTCACACAGAGCAAGAAGCTGCTGCTAAGTCGCTTCGGTTGTGTCGGACAATGTGTGACCCCATAGACCGCAGCCCACCAGGCTCCTCTGTCCCTAGGATTCTCCAGGGAAGAACATTGGAGTGGGTTGCCATTTCCTTCTCCAATGCATGCATGCTAAGTCGCTTCAGTTGTGTCCGGCTTTTTGCAACCCCATAGATGGCAGCCCACCAGGCTTCTTTGTCCACAGGGTCCTCCAGGCAAGAATACTGGAGTGGGTTGCCATTTCCTTCTCAAGAGCAAAAAGGATCCATTTAAATGTCTCAGTCAAGTCTGACTGATGTCATATCCTTGCTTGAAACCTCCCAAAGACTTCCTCACACAACCAGACTAAAATCCTTGCTGAAGGACTTCCCTGGTGGTCCAGTGGTTAAGAATCCACCGCCCAATGCAGAGGACATGAGTTTGAGTCTGGGAAGATCCCACATGCTGAGGGGCAACTAAACCAGTGCTTAGAGAAAGTCTGAACAACAGTGAAGACCCATGCTCTGATGCGTCCAATTCTTTGCGACCTCATGGACTGTAGCCCGCCAGGCTCCTCTGTCCATGGAATTTTCTCACCAAGAATACTGGAGTGGGTTGCCATTTCCTACTCCAGGGAATCTTCCCGACCCAGGGATCAAACCCATCTCTTGAGTCTCCTGCATTGTAGGCATTCTTTACCACTGAGCCACCTGGGAAGTCCCAGTTGGAGACCCAGCACAGCCTAAAATAAATAAATAAATAAAAAATCCTTGCTAAAGAGCTGATTCCTAACAACTTCTACAACTTCTTATCCTAACACAGTAAGGGCAGGGTTGGGAAGAAGGTGTAGCCTCCATTCCTGGAACCATCAGACCACAGGATGCCTGTGGGCTTGCCAGAGTCTCAGGTGGGAGACACACCGCCTGACACTTCACCAGAAGATCCCCAAACACTGAAGAGAAAGGGAACCTGGGAGGGGGCGTGGAGCCACAAATTCCACTACCCCTGACCAGATGACCCCATTTCTCCACAGGCCGAAGGGGAAGGTGGAAGAAAAAAGAAAACCTGTACTAAGAAACAGACCCTTTCTGTCATGATGGAATATTTCCCCAACTCCAGGGGAGCAAGCTGGGGGGAGGAGGAGGGAATCAGCCTGATTTATAAGAGCTGAGACATCTGGGGAAAAGGACCCTAATTTTGTTCCCCTTGATGAGAATGGTAAAGATGACAATTAGAACCAATACTATTATACATCAAGCACTATGCTATACGAGGTATAATAGACAAAATGTAACTATGTGAAAATTTAAGGTGTACAACCTGTCCAGCTAATACACATATATTGCAAAAGGATTACCACCATGTGCTATTTTTTAACAGGCTCTCACTAAATTTGAACTGGGCGCCATTTTATTGATGAAATAACTAAGGCTCAGAGGTAAAGCGACTTGCCCAAGGTCACACAGTGAATTAAGCATAGTTAGGACTGAAATTTTGAACTGAGGCCTTTCTGCTGTCAAAGCAGGGACTCTCCTCATTCCACTAGGAGGGAGGTGCGGGGGCTTCATCAGAATCTCCAGTAAAATCGGAATGAATTAAACCACTCACGCCCTGTGATTACCTCCCTCCCCCATCCGACAATCCTATACTCGGTGTGTGAAGTTTCACCTCACTTCTCACCGCAGTTGAGGATCACTAGGCTCCGAATCTCCACTCCATGCTTAGGGACCCGCCCCCCTCGGGAGAGTAGAGAGCGGGAAAGTGGGCCACAGACTATCATGCCAGAATACTCATCTATGCGGCTCTCTCTGAGAAGCTAGGTTTGAACTCAAGGGTACTGTAGCTACGGCAGCGACAGGGGAGGATACGGGGTCTTAAGAGGATCCAGCCCAAGATCAGGGACTCTCCGCCTCGCGATGAGGCCAAATCTCCAAATCCCACGCCCAGAGATCCAAGACCCTCGATGTCTGGATCTAGGTTCTGGGCAGCACCCTAGACTGCCGCCCGCGGCCCAATATCCAAGACCCTTATTGACAGCCTCAATGAAACGAATTCCAGTTCAGGACATCCCCAGTTTTACGCCCAAGACCCTCGACTCACGACCGTCACCTCTGACGAGTCAGTCACAAACCTCTAGACCGGGAACCCGAACCCTAGGCTCAGGTTCGCTCCTAGGGCGGAACCAAGCCCTCTCATCCCCACGAGAGGCCGGAACAGGACCCTTCCTCACAAGAGACCCGATCCGGGGCTCAGAAATCCTGCCCGCCAGGCCAAGACCCCGCCCCTCTGTTCCCTCCTGGCACCCCGCTCCCCGCCGAGTCCCAGCCCTGACCCAGACCCCAACCCCGGGCTGCACCTGGTTTCATAGCTAGCGCAGAACTGCGCGGCTCAGGAATCGGTGGCTTCCCGGGCTCCACGCGACTGAGGCTGACGCACGTGGAAAGGAGCGCAGGCGCACGGCGACGTACACTGGGTGACGCAACCACGCAGCCCTGCCCCTCGGAGCCGCAGCCCCGCCCCGACCCCAGCGCGCCCGCTATGGGCGGGAATTTTTGAGCTCGTCAGGACACCGCCCCCTCGAGCGCCCTAGGCGCTACCGTGACCTGTGCAGAGATCGTTACACTAAACACGCTTCCCGCTTCTCTTTCACAGGTGCGAGCATCCCAGTAATTAGGGAGCGAAAATATAGTCCCTAAGTCGGGTCCGACTCTGCGATCCCATTGACTGCAGCCCTCCAGGCTCCTCTGTGGGATTCTCCAGGCAAGAATACTGGAGTGGGTTGCTGTTCCCTTCTCCAGAGGATCTTTACGAACCAGGGATGGAACCCTGGTCTCCCGCATTGCAGACAGATTATTTACCGTCTGAGCCACCAGGAAACCTCAGTAATCAGGGCTCATCCTCAGATTTTCGCAGGAACTGTACCCTCTGCTTTTCTTCTCTGTTCCCAGTTAGCTCCCTAAAATCCCCTCTACACTCAAAAGGCTTCCCTGATCCATTCCCATCCCCAAGAACAAGGGCCAACTCTGGACTCCATTCATACATTGGAAAAGCATTTGTTATGTGCCTGAATGTACCAGGCACTCTGTTCTAGGCACGGGAATGCAGCAGGGAACAAGACATATGAATTCTGGAGCTCATCTTCCGATGAGGGGAACAGACACCAAACAAGTTAGTAAAAACATGCTGAATGGTAGAAGGCCATAGTGCTTTGGAGAATAAGTGCTTTGGAGACTGGTGTTGGGAAGAGAGGTGAAATTTCTTACAGGGTGGTCAAGGAATGCATCCAGTGACATTTGAGCAAAAAGCTAAAGGAAGTGAGTGAGGCATGCTCCTGTCTGGGGGAAGAGAGTTCCAGGCAGGTAGGATTGCATGTGCAAAGGCCCTGAGGCAGGAAAGGTAAGGAGAGTTGCAGAAACACTGAAGAATGTGTTTCATGCAGAGTGAGTAGGGGAGAGTGGAAAGAGATGAGGGCAGGGAGGTTAACAGGTAAATTGTATGGAGCCTTGGGGTGAGAACTTTGACTTTTATCAAGTGAGATGGAGGGTTCTGAACAGAGAAGGGATGTGATCTGACCCGGGTCACCCTGGCCGAATGTGGGAAAAGAGTGAGAGATAGAGGTGGGAGCAGGAAAACCAAGGCGGGGCCTGCTGCAGTGGATCAGGGAGGAGACAGGAAGGACCAGATCAGGATGCAGGCGGAGGAAGGAACACGGAGAAGATTCTGTATTAACACTGAGAATTTTGCACTTTGTAATTTTATAATTTGAATATTCATCCTCATATTGATTCCACAAAGCAAAACATGTGCTACTATGAGAAATTAGTAGCAACCTCCAGGAGAATCCACTGGTCTGTTCTGTTCATTGTTGTATCACTTTGTATCCAGAACAGATACAGAGTGGGTACTCCCTAAATGTTTGCTGAAGGAATGAATGAACCTGTGCTGTCTTGAGCTCTCTGTGCAGGGTGTTCCAGAAACACTCCTGAAAATTTGTTTACATATTAAGATGGAAATTCTGTGGAGTCTATGCTGCATTTCCAGGAACTGTGTAATATTTCAAATGGTTCCAGTTCAGGGTAGTGTTACCTACTACTCATGGATCTTACTTTGCCTTCTTTGCCTTACTTTGCCTTTTAATTGGAATTTGCCTTCCAATTAAAAATAATTATTTTTTCTACAGGGTGAAAATCCAGGACATCCCTGGTGGTCCAGTGGTTAAGATTCCATGCTTCCAATGCACGGGGTGTGGGCTCCATCCCTGGTTGGGGAAATAAGATCCCACAGGCCTCGAAGCACAGCCACAAAGGGGAAAGGAGATGACAATCCTCAGAGCACAGTGCAGGCTGTATTCTGGAATCCTGGCACCATCTCCTGGCTCTGAGATACTGCACCTGCCAACTTGCTCTGCAGACCTGAAATGGGTACTATCAGTGAGTAATTGGGCTTCCCTGCTGGCTCAGATGGTTAAAGAATCTGTCTGCAATGGGTTGGGAAGCCACAGAGAAAGGAATAGCTATCCACTTCAGTATTCTTGCCTGGAGAATCCCATGGACAGAGGAGACTGGTGGGCTACAGTCCATGGGGCCACAAAGAGTTGCACATGACTGAGTGACTGAACACACAGTGAATAATTAGGGGGGGTACCTGCTAGTCTTGTGCTGGGGGCACAGTGACTGAAAGAGTCCAGTCTTCCTGGAGCTGCCAGTCCCTGGTCCTCTGACAGTGGCAGTCCAGAGGGGTCAGGGCCAGAATGAGGGGGTGTGGCGCAGTACAGGTCCCCCACATCCCCTGAACCTTCCTTTTACCTTCCTGCTCTGACCACAACCTAGTTCTCCCATGAAGACACGCCTTTCTGTGCAGCCCTTCTAAGCAGAGGCTATTTGTCTTCCTCAGCCTTCATGCTCACTGGGCCTGTATATGCAGTAAGCTCCTCATGGCTACTTCAAAACCATCCTCTGCCTCCTCTCTAAGACTCTCACTTTGAAGCTTCTGCACAGAACCTGCTCCCATTCTTGTTACCAGCTTTATCGACTCCCAAGTCACTGCAGCTCACTTCATCTTTTTAGCTCTAGGCTCATGGCCACCCAAGCTGCTCCTCTCATAATTCTTGTTGACGTCCAAATTCAGGTGGATGATCCTGTGACCGTTCTGGCCTCTGGATCTCTTGACTTCCTCTCCTCTATCAATCTCATCCTCCTCCCAACCCTTCCTTCCCACACCCAGACTTTGTGCAGGGGACACAATGGTGACTGTGGCAGGGCCGAGATCCCAGGCTGTTGGGAGAGAAAGGCCCACCCCCAGACAGTGACAACCCCAGAACTGCAGCCCCTGCAGAATCTCAGTTCCATGCATCTCACTGTCTGCCCATCACCTCCTGTCTCTCCAGTTCACTCCCTCTGAAACTGTTGCTCCAAGGACCCTTCAGCCCCATGAAGCTGACCTCCTTCTCCCTGCCCCTCACCTCACCTCCTCATGATCACACCACTCTCACCACCCAGCCCAATCCCCCATCCACTGTTATCTCCTCTCCTTTCCTCATGCCCTCAAACTTCTAACTTTTCCTTTTGCACCCCATTGAGTCCACTCTCCACCTCCTTCACACCTGCACACTGGCAGCTGAATGTGGATGGAGAAAAACCCACACCCACTCTGACACATGACCCCAAGCAGTCCCTAATGTGGCCCAGCCATCCTACCACAGGCCCCTAATTAAATCATTCTCCCATTTCCTTTTCTTTTTTTCTTAGTAGTATCGGTAATGTGCTCATTTTTAAATGCTTAAGGCATAATTTACATATCAAAAAATCTACCTCTTTGGGGACTTTCCTTGTGGTCCAGTGGTTAAGAATCCCTCCTCCAATGTAGGGGACTCAGGTTCAATCTCTGGTCAGGAAATTAAGATCCCACAGGTCGAGGGGCAACAAAGCCCGCCCACCACAACTAGAGAGAAGCCTGTGTACCACAACAATGAAAGACCCATGTGTGACAACTAAGAACAGACATAGAAACAAACAAATAAATAAATATATTTTAAAAAGATCAATTTGTTTTAAAAAAACCACCTATTTTATGTGTACAGGTCAACACATTATAGAACACATTTGAGTAGATTTATAGTTTATACCCTCATCACCACAATTCAGTTTTAGAACAGCTCAGTCATCCCATTTCATATAGATAAGATTATACAATAGGAAGAATTCTGTGTCTGGTTTTCGTCACTTAGCATCACGCCCCAAATGGTTGCATGTATCACTAGTTGGTTCCTTTTCATTGCTGAATTCACTGTACGGCTAGACCACACTTTGTTCTGTCTACCTGTTGATAAGCTTTCCAGATGTTTCCAGTATGGAGGTTGTTATGAATAATGCTGCTATGAAATATTCACTTACAAGTACTTGTGTGGACAGATACTTTATTTTCTTTTTTTTAAGAAGAGTTCCAGGAGTCAAATGGCTGAGTCATGTGATCAGAGTACGTTTACCTATATATAACACACTGTTTTCCAAAGCAGCTGGACCGATTTTCTCTTCTCTTTTTTCGGCTGGGGTGGGTCTTTGTTGCTGTGCATGGGCTCTCTCTAGTTGCGGTGATCAGGGGATACTCTTCATTGAGTTGTGCAGGCTTCTCATTGTGGTGGCTTCTCTTGTTGCAGAGTAGGGGCTCTAGAGTGCAGGCTCAGTAGTTGTGATGCAGGGGCTTAGGCGTTCTGTGGCACGAGGAATCTTCCCTGACCAAGGATCGAACCTGTGTGGCCTGCATCAGCAGGCGGATTCTTAACCGCTGGTCAACCAGGAAGTCTTGGACCCCTTTCCTTGAAGGATCATTTTACACTCTCTTCTCTCTCATCAGACCTCAAAACTTTTTTTCTTGTTCTTAACTGATGACTTTGTTTCCCACTTGAATGAGAACATACAAGGAATCACAAGAGAATTTCAGCATCCTCTGACCCATATCTACCAGTCAGTGGCACCTGTTAACTTCCTTTGCTATAAAAGAAATCTGTTTTTGTGTTCATACACTTTACTGCTGACACCAGATATATTTCCACAACAAGCAGTTCTCCAGTTCTCTGCAGACTCCAACTGCTGCCCTACAATTTAATTTCGTTTGGACACTAACTACACGGAGTTGCAGCAGACCCCACAGGTTAAGGACAGAGAGTAACGCAGGAAATCCACTTTAAGTGAGGTGGTTGTGGAAGGGCTCTGTAAGGTAGTAACAGGTAAGTGGACATCTGAAGGATGAGAAGCATCTAGTCAGTGATGAGTGGAGGGAACAGCTGTTTCACAAAGGAATGAAGTAAAAAATTTGGCATGTTCAATACCCTGAAAGAGAAGGTTCCCAAATCATAATGACAGTGATAGATGAGTCAGAAGAGGTTGGCAGAGGACTTCCCTGGTGGTCCAGTGGCTAAGACTCCATGCCCCCAATGCAGGGGGTTCAGGTTCAACTCCCTGGTGAGGGAACTAGAGCCACATGCCACAACTAAAGATCCTGCATGCCACAAGTAAGACCTGGTGCAGCCAAATAAACGTCGTTCAGTCACAAAGTTGTGCCCGACTCTTTGCGACCCCGTGGACTGCAGCACGCCAGGCTTCCCTGGCCTCCACTATCTCCTGGGGTTTGCTCAAACTCATGTCCATTGAGTCGATGATGCCATCCAACCGGCTCATCTTCTGTTGCCCTCTTCTCCTCTTGCCCTCAATCTTTCCCAGCATCAGGGTCTTGGCTTCAGAGTCAGCTCTTCGCATCAGGTGGCCAAAGTATTGGGGCTTCAACTTCAGCATCAATCCTTCCAATGAATATTCAGGGTTCACTTCCTTTAGGATTGACTGGTTTGATCTTGCTGTCCAAGGAACTCTCAAGAGTCTTCTCCAGGGAGAGGGTGGGATGATTTGGGAGAATGGGAATTCTAACATGTATACTATCATGTAAGAATTGAATCGCCAGTCCACGTCTGACGTAGGGTGCAGCATGCTTGGGGGTGGTGCATGGGGATGACCCAGAGAGATGTTGTGGGGAGGGAGGTGGGAGAGGGGGTCATGTTTGGGAACGCATGTAAGAATTAAAGATTTTAAAATTAAAAAAAAAAAGAGTCTTCTCCACTATCACAGTTCAAATGCATCAGTTCTTTGGTGCTCAGCCTTCTTTGTGGTCCAACTCTCTTTATTTATAAATAAATAAGTACTTTTTTAAAATAAGAGGTTGGCAGGGGCCTTTTAGGTGAAGGAATTTGATTTTATTACAAGATCAATTTATAGCCAGTGGTGCTTATAGTGGCTCTGAGCCACTAGTGGCTATGAGCATGAATTACAGGCAGGGAGGAGCAGATGGCAGGCATGATGATGCCAGCTGAACCAGGTGGTGACAGTGGGCATGATAAGAAAGGCAGGCAGATTTCAGTTATGTTTCGATACAATCCAAAAAGCTGTTTTGTTGAACAGGGTGGAGGGCAAAGATGAGGGAAGAATCAAGAATAATTCCCCATGTTCTGACTGAGGTTTGGCATAGTCACTGAGGTTGGGGAGACCAGTATAGGCAGGGCAGGAGAGAGTTAGGACAGAAGAGAGACTTCAGTTTTTAATGCATAGATTGGATGAACACCTTAAGTCCTCACTCCAACTCTGTGAGGTAGGGACTATCCTTAGCTCTACTTTAAGTATGATGCTTTTGACAGAACGCTTGTGTCCTTTCAAGATTCCTGTGTCGGAAGCTAACCTCCAATGTGATGGTATTTGGAGATGGAGATTTTGCAGGGGGTGATACGTCATAAGGGTAGAGCCCTCATGCATGAGATTACTGCCTTCATAAAAGAGGCCCAGAAAACTCCCTTGCCCTTCCACCAACTGAGGACACATGAGAAGACGGTCATCTATGAACCAGAAAGCAGGCTCTCCCCAGATACCAAATCTGTTGATGCCTTGATCTTGGACTTCCCAGGCCCTAGTGAAAGTGGAAGTGTTAGTTGCTCGGCCGTGTCTGACTCTTCGCCACCCCGTGGACCTTAGCTCTTCAGGCTCCTCTGTCCATGGAATTCTCTGGGCACTACTGCAGTGGGTTGCCATTCCCTTCTCCAGGGGACCTTCGCCACCCAGGGATCGAACCCGGGTCTCCCACACTGCAGATACATTCTTTATCATTTGAGCCACCAGGGATCCCAGGCTCTAGAACTGTGAGAAATTTAAATGTTTGTTGTTTATAAACCACCCACATTTTATGATATTTTGTTATAGCAACCCGAGTGGACTAAAACATATGAAGAAACTGAGTGGCAGGGAAATTACCATGCCTGGATTATAAATGACAAAGTTAGAAGCTGTTGATATTTTCCTTTTCTACTTCTTCCCTCCATCCAACTTCATTTTCTCATCCATCCATTCTTCTAATCGTCCAGCTGCCCATTTCCCCCATTTCCCCACCTACATCTTTCCCAATCTATCGATCTGTCTCCATCCATCCATCCCCTCACCTGCCAGGAAATATTCATCATATGCCAGGTTCCCCAGGCATCTGACACCTGATGTGCAGGAAGGAGGGGCTTCCCAGGTGGCTCCGTGGTAAAGAACCCACCTGCTAATGCAGGAGATGTAACAGACTCAGGTCTGATCCCTGAGTCGGGAAGATCCCCTGGAGGAGGGAATGGCAACCCACTCCAGTATTCTTGCCTGGAGAATCCCATGGACAGAGGAGCCTGGCAGGCTACAGTCCACAGGGTCGCAAAGAGTAGGACATGACTAAAGCTACTTAGCAAGCACGCATGTACAGGAAGGAAGGTCATGGATAAGAAGACATGAGACAGACACACTGGTGTGCAACTTAATAGATATTTATTGAATGCTTTTCTGGTTGGCCTCAGTGGCTCAACAAAGGGGTAGAGCGGAGAGGCACAAACAATGACAGAGTGTGCCTCTCAGCCTCCAGAGGCTTCAGGTCCTGCAGCCTTCCTTCCCGGTGGATGACTGATCAGTCCTGGCTGTGAGACACAGACTCTTAGCACACTTTGTAGATGGAGCACCCACCCTGACATCCCCCTCCCCGTGAGGACGCAGGTGCCTCGGCTCCGAGAAGCCTGGCCTCCGAGCTGTATCCCTTACCATGGGGAGAAGTCCGGTGCTTTCCAATTCTCCAACGTTGTCTCCTGGGAGTTAGGCCAATCGTTGCTCCAGTCCGCATCAAAGTTGCCACAGGCCCCACACAGCTTCCCAGCATGGTCATCGCTGACCACCACAGCCAGCTGCCCATTGGTGCCAAGCTGCACCTGAACCCCCTCCTTCTGCTGGACTAGCACAGAGCCGTCAGGGTTCTGACTCACGGACACAGATGTTAACACCTCAGCTGGGAGGTCCACTTGGAGACCATTCACCTGGTGGTTTTGGTGGGGGGAAAGGTGGGTGAAACACAGAGGTGAGGCTGGAACTACAGAGAAGCTGGGGTGTTACTACAAAGGCGACCCCAAGGAAGACAACGAGTCCAAGGAGCAAAAGCAGAGAGGCAGATGCTGAAAGAGATGAAGGCCCGGATGGTTGCACCAAATGGAGAGATGGACACCTAAGGTAATCAGAGATGTGGATGAATGGATAGAGGCACGGAGAGTGGATGGATGAAGAGATGGATCAATGCATAAGTAGGTGTGCACACAACATCCCAAAGGCACCTGGGGCTGGGGGGAGGCACTTGAACCAGAGATAAACGAGTCAAACCCCAGCATCATCCTGTCTAATTCTAGTTTTCAAAATAAAAGAACCCTTGAGCATGTCCTGTTAAGTTACTGGTTCCCTAACAAGGCAACTTCATCCCTTATTTTTGCCACGCTGATGTCTGAAGACAAGTCATGACCTAGCCAGTGTAATAATCATGTGAGAAAATGACCGTTTGTCCATCACAGGCTGTGGACTCAGTAACCTTGGTAACCTGATGAGTTTTTTCTTTTAAATAACTGTTGTCTGTCTTCTCTGGTAAGTTAAGCCTTGTAAAGTCAGATTCCCTGGAGAGCCTTCTTTCAAAGAAAAGTTCCTTTTTTCAAAATGCTGTTGTATGTGATGCTTTCTCTGTCAGATGACTGGAGAGTCAGGTAGATAAGAAAGATAGGTAGACAGATCTGAAGAGGTGGATGGATGGACGGATGGGTGAATCAATGGAAGGAAGGAATGGAGGGGAAGGAAGGGAGGCAAAAAGGGAGGACAGGTGGAAGGAGGAGAGGAGGAGGAGGGATGGGGGCAGTGAAGGACAGCTGGAGAGGCGGGCGGGGAGTCTCAGCAGGCTGCAAGCTTCGATGGCGTAAGAAGTGGGACTGAGTTCTCTGTGTTCCCCAGCACATGGCCTGGCGCAGAGGGAACGGGGATGAATGTAGTCACAAAACCAGACTCCTCCCGGGGCCAGGCCCTGATCCAGGTACTGGTGATGAAGTGACAACGAAGGGGAACAGGATCCCTGCCCACCTGAGGATCATATGCCAGTGAGGGAGCATGTCAACAAACACGAAGAAATAATGGATGACTTCAGAGAGTGACTAGCACCGGAAGGGGATAAAACAGAGTAACTGCACAGAGGCTGGGCTGAAGAGGGAGAGCTTCTGTAGGGAGTTGGGAAAGGTCTCTCTGTAGAAGTGGAGAGACTGGAACTGAGATCTGAAGGATGAGAAGGAGCCTAGGCTTAGGAAATCTGGAAGGAGAACACTGCGGCAGAGGGAACAGCAAATGCAGAGGCCTGGCGGTGGGAACAAGCGTGGTCCACTGTGTGAACAGCATAAAGGCCAGCTTGGCCTATTAGCAGCACAGCCCATGAGCTCAGGAGGGAATTGGAGGACATGAGGTTGGCGAGGCCAGCAGGAGTCTGATTGCATAAAGTCTTGCAGGCCACGGAAGGGAGGTGGCTTGAGTTTGAAATGTTGCTCTGAGACGTCGCTGCAGAGTTTTAAGCAGCAGAATGGCCCGATCTGATTCACATTTCTAGAGCATCTGTCTGCTGTGTAGAGAATTGTTTCTGGACAGATGAGCAAAGGAAGGTCGTGAGTAGGGGTCTGCAGTAATCTCACTCCTGGGCATATATCCAGACAAAAAACACAGGTCAAAAAGACACCTGCACCCCAATGTTCATTCACTGAAGCACCACTTACAATAGCCAGGACATAGAAGCAACCTAAATTCCATCAACAGACGAACGGATAAAGAAGACGTGGTGCATATGCACGATGGAATATTACTCAGCCGTGAAAAGGAATGACATCGGGTCATTTGTAGAGACATGGATGGACCCAGAGTCTGTCGCACAGAGAGAAGTCAGTCAGAAAAAGAAATACATTAACGCATGGATTTGGAATCTAGAAAAATGGTACAAACGAACCTATTTGCAGGGCAGGAATAGAGACGCAGACACAGGGAATGGACATGAAGACATGCAGGAGGGTGGTGGGATGAGCTGGAGGTCGGGATTGACCATATATGCACTGCCACGTGTAAAACCGACAGCTATCGGGAGCTTGCTGTCTAGTGTGGGGAGCTCAGCTAGGTGCCCTGTGATGACCTAGATGGGTGGGAGGGAGGTGAGGGGACACATGTATTATATGCCTGATTCCCTTCGTTGTACAATAGAAACTGACACAACATTATAAAGCAACTACACCCCAATTAAAAAAAACATTCAACATCATAAAAGAGTAGGGGCCTGTTCACCTGAATTATGGATCCAGCAGAGAGTCAAAGAGTGACGGTCTAGACTATGCTAAAGAGAGAACACAAGCTCCCCTGCTGAAAGCAGGGCTGAGTCTTGGGCCATCTCCCTGCACTGGGGGAGGGATGCAGACCATCCCCTGGGGGAGGGGTGTGTGGAGCATGGGCTGTACCCCCCACTGGACCTAGAAGACACCAGTGCCTGGCTCTGCAATCCAAGAACAGGCCATGGAAACAGGACACGGGAGCTTTTGAGCAGCCTGACGTCTGTGTTTGGTCATGAGGCTCTATGACACAGGTCATGGCGGAGCAGACTATGAGTCGACATCAGCCCTCAGTTCGGCCAAAGAGACTCTCTCTAGACATTTGGAACCAGGGTGGTGAGAACTGTGGAGTTTGGCAAATGCAAGGCAGTGATAAGTCAATGGAAGTCAAGGGACAGAAGGAGGACCCATCTGGGCTGGAATGGAATCAGGAGACAAACAGTGACAGGCCTGAGGGGACCCTGAGAGCAAGCTGAAAGACAGCTGAGGGCAGAGGCAAGTGGCCTGGAATTGACGGAGTTCAAAGAATGGTCCCGCTGAGCAAGCACTGGGCCTGGAGTCCGTCTCGGGCCCCTGTGTCCACACCGTCACCACCAGCACTCCATTGCCAGCAAAGTGGTTCAGGGCATGGGTGGTGCTGGTGGGTTCAAGGCCTGGATCTCCCAGGTACTCTCTGAGCGATCTGACTAAATGACTTCACCTTTTTGGGCCCTGGTTTCCCATCTGAGTAAACGGAGATAATGATAATCTCTGTTTCATGAGTATGTTGGAGGGAATCACAGAGAATGAAGCTGACTGGTGATCAGCAAGTCTTAAACAAAGAGGTACAAATCCAGGGCACCTAGATCCAGCCACTCCTGAGGCTGTGTCCCTGGATCTTCTCATTACATGGGCCAATAAATTCAGTTTTGCTCAAGGCACTCTGAAATTGGTTTTCTCTCACTTGCAACCATAGAGTCTTGATTAACACTAACATCTAAACGGGTAAGTTACTTGACGGTGCTTTTGCTCCTCAAGAACTCAGCCAGAAGAAAGGGACTAAGTTTGAAGTACTGACACAAATACAAACCCAGAGAAACTGCAGAGATCTGTGAAGAAAACAGACGTTAGGGCAGACAGGCCACAAGGAACATAGGCATGCTGCAACAGGAAGAACAAAGCTCAGGGGAGACACAGCCCGTGTGTCCTGGCTTACCCATACGCCCTTGTTTTGGGTCACAGTCACCAGCCCGTCCTGGAAGAAGATATGAACCAGAGCCACGGCTTCCACTTTGCCTTTGCAGGGCTGGACATCGGCAACCACACGGTACCAAGGGATGCTCTCCTGTGATCCTGGGCAGCGGAAAGAGATCTCGTAGACACCAGGGGAGCTGACGGCACTGTGGGCCCCATCGAAGGTGGTGAGGTTGGCACCCACAGAGAGGGAACAGAGGCCATGGGGGGCCCAGCAGTCCCGGACCCCAGCCTGGACATCGCATACACGGCCCGGTGGGCAGCTGGCTGCCTGGCACGTCAGGCCGGTGCTTGAGGAACAGGAACAGCGCTGGCTGCAGTCCGAGGTGAGCAGGGAGGAGTTCACCTGTGCACAGAAAGGGGCAGGTGACAAGGTGCGGTGGACTGTAAACACAGCCACCACCTTCCACCCTCTGCATCCATCCGGATGACTGCAGTAACTTCCTCTAAGAAATGCAGTTTAGGACTTCCCTGGTGGTGCAGTGGGTGAGTCTGCCAACCGATGCAGGGGACACAGGTTTGACCCCTGGTCCGGGAAGATCCCACATGCCGAGGGGCAACTAAGCCCATGGGTCGCATCTACTGAGCCTGTACTCTAGAATGAGAAGCTGCCGCAGTGAGAAGCTCAGGTACTATGACGAAGAGTAACCCCTGCTCTCTGCAACTGGAGAAAGCTCACGTGCAGCAATGAAGACTCAACCCCAGCACAGCCAAAAATAAATAAACAAAGAAAAATTGCTTTTTTAAAAAAAGAAAGAAATGGAGTTTATTTCCCCTTTCCCATTATTCTGAGCTGGACTTAAGACTATGCCTTGGTTATTGCAATGCAGCAGAAGCACTGCTGTGCCAGGTTCAAGCCTGGACCTCAAGCGACCTGACAGCTTTACTAGTTTCTCGGAACCCTGTCCAGACACCACAGGCTAGCCCACCCGAGGAGGGACCTCATGGAAGAGGGACGGCCAGCCCTCAGCTGACCCACTGGGGGACTACAGAAGTATGAGTGAGCCCAGAGGATGGCAGAAGAACTGCCCTGCTGAGCCCAGGCCAAACAGCAGAGCTGCAGAATTGTGAACAAACAGTTTTTTGTTTTTTTGTTTGGCATCTTCTTTCCAAGAAGTCCTGCACTTCTAGACCCTCCAGCCTACCATTCTGCTATTAATAAAACTAGGATGAGGGACTTCCCTGGTGGTCCAGTGGTTAAGACTCTGCCTTGCAATGCATGGGACATGAGTTCAACCCCTGGTCGGGGAACAAAGATCCCACACACTGTGGGGCAACTGAGTCTGCATGCTGCAACTACAGAACCTGTGTGCCACAACTAGAGAGAAGCCTGCGTGCTGCACTAAAGACCCCATGCAGCAAAAAAGCAAAAAACAAAAAACTGGGATGAGTGGGGAAGGAATGTGGTAATCTAGCTTTCCTTTATTTGACAAACATGCTTCTGAAGAAGCAGGACAGCCTCATGGTTCAGAGGTGAGTGCAGGCTGCTGGGGTATGAACCCCAGACTCCTCCCTTGCTAATGGGTAGCCTTGGGCTGACTTCTCTTTGTCATCTGTAAAATGGGGAACATAACAATAGTCCGTGTCTCGTAGAATTGCTGTGACTATCGAATGACTTAATATCTATGACCAACTTAGTGCATAGTGAGAGCTCCAAAAACATCAATCATGGGCTTCCCTAGGGGTTTAGTGGTCAAGAATCCGTCTGCCAACACAGGAGACACAAACCCGTGTCAAACCCCATCCCAAGTCCAGAAAGATTCCATGTGCCTTGGAGCAACTAAGCGCATGTGCCACAGCTACTGGGCCTGTGCTCTAAAGCCCGGGAGCCACAACTACTGAGCCACATGTTACAGCTCTGAAGCCCATGTGCTCTAGAGCCTGTGCTCTGCGAGAAGAGAAGCCACCAAATGAGAAACCCGTGCAGCACAACTAGAGAGCAGCCCCCACTTGCCACAACTAGAGAAAAGCCCAAGCAGCGACAGACCCAGCACTGCCAAAAAAAAAAATTAATTTTTTAAAAAATCCATCACAAAAATAAATCAACTCTTAACTTTCAATTCCCATCATTAAATGGCCATAGCCGTGCTATCTACTGCTGCTGCTGCTGCTAAGTCACTTCAGTCGTGTCCGACTCTGTGCGACCCCATAGATGGCATCCTAGCAGGCTCCTCTGTCCCTGGGATTCTCCAGGCAAGAACACTGGAGTGGGTTGCCGTTTCCCTCTCCAGAGTGCTACCTACTACACTGCTGTAAATTACTGTTATTTTTTCTGGGTGTGATGAATGTGGAGGGTGAGGCCCAGTGCTCAGCGAGTGCCTTTCAATCACCCTTGACTCCTAGACACCTAGGGTGCAAGGATGATGGTTAACCCCATTTTACAGATAGAGAAAATGAGGCTCACAGAGAGGACTGCAGTAGGTCCAATAACATCCTCTCTACAAAGATATCAGGTCCTAATGCCTAGAGCTACTAAATGTCAGCTTATATGGAGAAAGGGTGTTTGCAGATGTGATTAAGGATTTTGAGATGGAGAGATTAATCCTGGTGAGCTTTAAACACAGTCAAGTGTATTCTTAGAAGCAGGAGACAGGGAGATTTTAGGGCACACAGCAAAGACTCGGGGAACATGCGGCATGGAAACAGAAATTGGAGTGATGTGGCCATAAGCCAAGAGCTTCCCAGGTGGCTCAGTGAAAAAGAATCCACCTGCCAATGCAGAAGATGTGGGTTCGGTCCCTGGGTCAGGAAGACCCCCTGGAGGAGGAAGTGGCAACCCACTCCAGTATTCTTGCCTGCAGAATCCCTTGGACACAGGAGCCTGGCGGGCCACAGTCCATGGGGTCGCAAAGAGTCGGACCCAACTCAGCAACTAAAATAGTGAGTGTTAGTCCTTCTGTCCTGTCTGATTCTTTGAGACCCCATGGACTGTAGCCTGCCAGGCTCCTCTGTCCATGGGATTTCCCAGGCAAGAATACTGGAGTGGGTTGCCATTTCCTTCTCCAGGGGATCTTCCCGACCCAGGGACCAAACCTGCATCTCATTCATTGCAGGAAGATTCTTTACCATCTGAGCCACCAGGGTAACCAAAACCAACCAAAGACAAGGCCATAAGCCAAGGAATGCCTGCAGCCACCAAAAGCCAGGAGAGAGAAGGAACAGATTTTCCCCTAGAGCTGTCATCCTGGCCCACCTATTCTGGTTTCTGACTTCTAGCCTCTATAACTAAACAAGAGAATAAACTTCTCTTGTTTTAAGGCATCAAGCTATGGTCAATTGTCACAGCAGCCACAGGAAACTAATACGGGGACTTAACCAGCATTGAGTCACACAGCAGGGAAATGTGGCAGCCTCCCTGTCCCCATCCTCAAGGGGGTCAGCACAGAAATCCTGAGTCTCCACAGACTTAGAGGATGAACTTATAGTTCCCGAGGGGGAGGAGGGGGGAAAGAGATAGTTAGGGTGTTTGGGATGGACATGTACACACTGCTATGTTTAAAATGGATAACCAGCAAGGACTGATTGTATGGAACCCTGCTCAATGTGATGCGGCAGCCTGGATGGGAGGGGAGTTTGGGGGAGAACGGATACACGGATAGGTATGAATGAGTCCCTTTGCTGTCCACCTGAAACCATCACAACATTGTCAATTGGCTATACCCCAATACAAAATAAAACGCTTTTTTAAAAAAAGAAAATAAAGAAAATCTGAGTCTCCCTCAAGCTCCTGCATCCTCCTTGTCCACCTCAAGCTCCTTGTTGCTGTTTAGTCACTTCAGTCATGTCTGACTCTTTGCAACACCATGGACTGAAGCCCACCAGGCTCCTCTGTCCATGGGATTCTCCAGGCAAGAATACTGGAGTGGGTTCCCATTTCCTTTTCCAGGGGATCCTCCTGACCCAGGGATCGAACCCGCATTTCCTGCATTGGCAGGTGGGTTCTTTACCTCTGAACCTCAAGCTCCTCCACCCTCCCTGCCCACTTCAAATTCCTCCTTACCGGCAAGTATCGGCCATCGTGGGTACAGCCGCAGTCTTGCACAGGAATACAGACACCCTGGGACAGCAGGAAGCGGTCATCACACTCACAGCCCTCAAAGCAGCGGGTGGTGCAGCCTGTGAGGCCGGAGAGAGCCGCACAGGAGCCCTGGCAGGAGCGCGTGCAGACGGAGTAGTGGCTGTTGGCTGGGCACTGGAGCGCTGCAGAGAAAGGAGCGGGGTGGGGTCACGGCTGCTCGCTGAGCAATGAACGGGACCCACTGCACACCTGGATCTGAGCTGCTGGTGCTGGGGACACAGCTCCAGGCCCTGCCCTGTGGGGCTCAAGTCAGTGGGACAGACTGTGATGGCCCAGTGTGATCAGGGGAAATACAGACAGAAAGTCAGGGCCAGGATGGGAGCTGTGAGGACCCAGGGGAAGCATGCATAGTGAGGGCCTGGGCTCTGGCTAAGCAACAGGTGGATGGTGTGGCTGCCTTGAGATGAGGACCAAGATTGAAAAATAAGAAGATTAAGTTGGGGGTGAAATGCTGATGTCACATGGGAACATAGGAGGTGTGTGAGGGCCCCCTAAGGACACCTAGTGGAAAATGTTCGGGAAGTCACTAGACCCATGAGGCCGGCAGTCAGGAGAGAGGTCAGAGAGGGAGACAGACAGTGGCCACTGCCTGCATGTATGTCCTCCTCTGAGAAGAATGGAGGAGACATAGCTCTGCCCTGGGGTCATGAGTGGCCACTGCTGTGTCCAGGAGAGTCAAAGGAGACACAGCCCTGTCCTGGGGGTTTGAAGGAAACAGATAGGCCCTGACTGGAGGTTAGCTAAGAGGTACAGTCTTGGGCTAGGGGTCTGAGGGGGCTGAAGTCTTGTCCTGAAGGATCTAAGGGGTGATGGTCCCATCCTGGCGGGGGTGGGGCAGGGGCTGGTTGGGGGCAGGGGCCGGGGTGAGACTCGTTTTACTGTGTGACCTCCTGACCTGCCTGACCCATGCTCCTAGGTCACCACAGAAGATGTCCAGGAAGGGCCCTGAGAACTGTAAGAGAAGGTTTCAGGAGAGCAGGCCTCTGAAAGGAGTCTGAGAAGGGCCAGTCAGCTGGGCAGGAGCGAAGCCAGGAGCAGGGTGTGCTAAGGGAGGAACTGGGGCCCTGCCCCTTAGATGCAGACAGGACAGGGGGCACCAAGCCAGAGCTGGAGTCCTCCCAGGGGTCCCCAGACACTCACGGCAGAAGCTGTCTGTCCTCCATGGCTTCACGGCCATGCCAGCCGCCTGGCAGGCCGCTGTATAGGCTGCCAGGCTGCGGCAGAGGTAAGTGACGTTGCCTTTCTGGGCACAGAGGTCATACACGCACTGGCGGAAGTACTCAGAGGGGCTCAGCGCCGCATGGCAGGCTGAGAAGGGGCCGTTGGTGTCCTTGAGCTGCCCGCAGGCCTCGAGGCTCTCGTATGGTGCCGTCTGCTCTGCTGAGCACACAGGGCAGCCTTGGGGTCCACAGCCCTCGCTGCAGCCCTGGGAGGAGCCAGGCACCTGCCATGCGGCTCCAAAGGCATCCACGCTGGGGGCCGTGGCGCCGCTGGGCAGGACAAAGTCGTCATTCCAGTTGCCATTGAAGTTGCCACAGAGGCCACAGAGCCGGTCGCGGAAGGGGGAAGGGATGGATATGAGGATGTGGGCGTCGCCATCATAGAGAAGCCGCAGGTCCTTGGTCGTCTGCAGAACCATGTTCCGGCCCTCGGCCGTCACCCGCACGTGACCCACAGCCACGGGCAGGGCTACGGCCTCACCATCCACAGTGACCTGGATGGAAGGGCCAGGTGGGTCAGGGACTCAGAGAAGCACAGGTTAGCCTGTCTCCTTGGACTCCCAGGCCACAGACTCTCTCTCTCAGTTCCACTGGGGTGAGGCCATGTCCCCCAGAGACTTCCCAGGGCAGAGTATGTTTCCTTCAGAGACCCCAGGCTGACAATGTCTCCTCAGTCCCCAAGGCTGGGGCCGTGTCTCCTTCAGGCCCCAAGGACAGATCTATGTCCTCCTTAGTCCCCTTGCACTGGGTTCATATATCTCTCAAAATCCCTAGGTTAAGCCCTCTCCTCCTCAGACCCCCCCCCCAGGGCAAGGCCGGGTCCACTTACCTGCGGCCCCCGAGCCAGGCTCACCACCTGGCCGGCCACAGTAACCACCACACGCTGGGGATCTCCAGCTGCATTCTTCTCAAGCACAATTGTGAAGTCCTCGTCCTCAGGCTGTGGGTGGCAGACTTGGGCCAAGATATAGGAGCAGGAGCCGTGCAGGTCGTAGACGCGTCCATCCAGGGTAATGTAGTGGATGCCCCCATTGGCCAGGCAGCGGCCACAGCCGGTGGGGCGACAGGCCTGGACACCATCTTGTACCCGGCACTCCTCGTAGGGCCTGCAGGTCTCGCCCTCCTGGCAGCTGACTTGGCCGCCAGGTCCACACTGGCAGTGCCGACCACACTCGGGGCCCGGGTAGAAGGTCTCGCCCAGTGGGTAGTAGCGGCCCTCGTGGAGGCAGCCACACTGGCCCACAGGCACGCAGGTGTCTCCACTGAGCACGAAGCCGGCGTCGCAGACGCAGCCCTCACGGCAGGTGGACTCGCAGCCCTCGGGCGCTGAGAGGCTGGGGCAGCTCACAGGGCATGAGTCACCGCAGAGCTGGTAGTGGCTGTGGGCAGGGCACTGGAAGGCTGTGGGGACAAGAGGGGAAGGAGGCAGGGCGTGAGGGAGTGGGACGCCGGGGAGGCACAGAGTGAGAGAAGCTGCTGGGGTGACTCTGTGTGTTTTGCCTGGGATATCTCATGAGCGAATTTGTCCAGGGATCTGAGTGGGGTGTCTGACCCAGCACGGCCAACGGGGCATCCAGTGTGGGGATCTGGGAAGCAGGTCTCTCCAGCCAGGCTGCGTGTCAACCTGCTCAAGTATTTCTAAAGATCAAGTCAGTCTGACTGGGTGACTCCAGCCTCATATATCTGACCAAGATATGCAGGATTAGAACCAACCGTGAGTATCTCAGGGTATGAATCTTACTTACTGGGGTGCGGGGCCAGATGCATCTTGGGGTATGAATCCATCTGAGTATGCCTGCCTGTGGATGTCTGATCTGGAAGCCTCTCACAGTCTCTCTGACAGGGTCTGTCAATGTGTGACTCTGACCATATGTATATCATTGGGTGAAGCCGACAGCATAAATGTGACCAGGAGATCTGCCTGAGGGGAACTGCCTGGGATTCTCAGACCATGAACCTGTATGTATCTTCATGGGGCTAAGTCAGGGTCCTGATTCCACCCTGATTCTACCAGGCAGGTATATCTGCCTATGTGTGTCTCTGTGTAAATGTGACCAAGTGTCTCTAACCAGAGGAGGCCCTGTCTGAGGTTATGAGACGAAATCTATCTGACCCTGTGCATTACCCTGTTAAAAAAATAAAAACAACCAAAACAGTCTAGAGGCATCTGGAGCTTCCCTAGTGGCTCAGCATAAAGAATCTGCCTGCAAATGCAGGAGATCTGGGATCCATCCCTGGGTTGGGAAGATCCCTTGGAGAAGGCCATGCCAAACGACTCCAGTACTGCCTGGAGAATTCCATGGACAGAGGAGCCTGAAGAGCGATAATCCATGGGGTTGCAAAGAGTCAGACACAACTGAGCAGCTAAACAGCAACAACAACAGAGGCATCTGACCAGGTGTAGCTCTCTAGGGCTCTCTGACCAGAGGTAACTGAGAGAATCTACTGGGCTGATCAGGCACCCCCGTCTATCTGAGTGCATGAATCCTGACAGTGTACTGGACTGGACATGGACATCTCTTTGCTGACAAAGGTCCATCTAGTCAAAGCTTAGGTTTTTCCAGTAGTCACGTACAGATGTGAGAGTTGGACCATAAAGAAGGCTGAGCACCAAAGAACTGATGCTTTCAAACTGTGGTGCAGGAGAAGACTCTTGAGAGTCCCTTGGACAGCAAAGAGATCAAGCCAGTCAACCCTAAAGGAAATCAACCCTGAATAACCATTTGAAGGACTGATGCTGAAGTGGAAGCTCCAAAACTTTGGCCACCTGATGTGAAGAGCCAACTCACTGGAAAAGACCCTGATGCTGGGAAAGATTGAAGGCAGGAGGAGAAGGGGATGACAGAAGACAAGATGGCTGGATGGCATCAGCGACTAAACAGACATGAGTTTGAGCAAATTCTGAGAGATAGTGAAGGACAGGGAAGCCTGGTGCGCTGTAGTCCATGGGGTCACAAAGAATCAGACACAGTTTAGGGACTGAACAGCAACTGGACCCAGGGTTTCTAACCACCTGTATGCATCTCTCCCATTGCAGTATGTCACTGGGTATATTCCAGTGTGTGAATGCCAAGGTATTTCTTTCACAGGTTAAGGGAAGGCGGGATGGTGCCTAAGCCCTACGGAGAAGGCTCTTGTAGGGCTCTCTGACCAGAGGTAACTGAGAGAATCTACTGGGGTGATCAGCGAAGAGGGTAGGAGGAGAGACCCCACTATGTGTCCCATGCATGGATCACTACTCACGACAGAAGTCCGGCCGCCTCCACTCGCCGAGCTGAGCCCCAGCGGCCTGGCAGGCTGCCACATAGGCGGCCACGGCGGGGCAGAGGCCTCCTGGATGGCCCTGAGCCTGGCAGGCGTCCAGCAAGCAGGCCTGGAAGTACTGCTCGGGCGGAATGAGGCTGTGGCAGGGAGCCAGCGGGCCTTCGGGGGACGAGATCACGCCGCAGGCGTCGGGGCCGCCGAAGGGCTCCTGCTGCTCCGGCGTGCAGGGCGTGGGGCACGGCCCGGGCACGCACTCTCCGCAGCCCGCGGCGCCGCCCACTTGCCAGCGGTCGGGCTTCCCCTCCACCGCGTTCAGGTCGTCGTTGGGGTTCTTGTTGTAGTTCCCGCACAGGCCACAGAGGGAGCCCGCGTACGCCGCCGGCACGCGCAGGCGCACGTTGCTGTCTCCATCGAAAGCCAGCGAGATCCCGGAGGCGGTGGTCACCACCACGTCGGCGCCACTCAAGTAGGCGTGCACGCGGGAGTCCAGCTGGAAGGGCAGGGCCACCAGCTTGCCGTCCACCTGCAGGGGCGGGGTGGGAGTGGGGGTTACTGAACGTCGGAGGCACAGGTTAGAATCTTGACTCCACTATCTACTGGGGGCGGGGGCGGAGACACCTTGTGCACGTCACCTTCCCCTCCTTGTAATAGTTAATAGTTGTAGTAGTAATAACGAGGGCTTCCCCGGTGGCTCAGTGGTAAAGAATCCACCTGCATGCAGGAGAACCGGGTTCGATTCCTGAGTGGGGAAGATCCCCTGGAGAAGGGAATGGCAACCCACTCCAGTATTCTTGCCTGGAGAATCCCATGGACAGAGCCTGGTGGGCTACCGTCGGTGGAGTCGCAAAGAGATGGACACGACTGAACTAAAAAAAAATTTTTTTTTTATAGACAGGATATCATTGGCTCCTCACACTACCCTCTGAAGCAGATACGTTTCTTAGCCCCATTTCACAGAGGAGTAAACTAAGGCTTAGACGTGGGGAAGCCGCTGTTTCAAGCCCCCTACTGTGAACCCCTCAATCGGCCCCCTTAGCCTGTGAAAGGCATTCAGGGAATTGGCAGACCCCTAACTATCCCAGGCAACCCCAGGGCTGGCACGTGCTGGTCCACAGACCACTCACCTGCAGCTGCCGGGGCCAGCCGGCACTGAGGGTGAAGCTGTGGCCGTAGATGTGCAGGGTCACAGTGCGGGTGTAACTGACGGCCTGGCTGCCCCGGTGCTCATTGGCTACCGTGACAGTGAAGTTCTCAGCCCCCTCGGGTGGGTCATGGCAGGGCGCACTCAGCAGGTACTCGCAGGCGCCTTGGAAGTCAAATCGGTGCCCATCCAGGGTGATGTAATGGGGGTCACCCCAGGCCTGACACTCGGCTGTGCTGACAGGTTGGCAGCCGTGCTGGCCTGAGGGCAGCAGGGCACACTCTTCACCTAGCCCACAGCTGGCAGGCTTGCAGACCAGCGAGCCACCTCCGGGCCCGCACTGGCACCTCTGGGAACAGGTGGCATCAGCCCAGAACTCGCTGCCAGCCTCATGGTAGGTGCCGTTGGCCCAGCAGCCGCAGCCACCTTCCAGGGGGACGCAGTGGTCGACACTCAACACGAAGCCTGAGTCGCACTGGCAGCCCTCCACGCAGGGGCCCTCGCATATGGCAGGGCTGGTGGGGGGCGTGGGAGATGGGCAGCTGGCTGGGCAGGGTGGGCCACAGAGCTCGTAGTGGCTGTTCTCCGGGCAGGGGAGCTCTGTGGGTGGATGAAGAGAAAGAAAGAACGGTTTCATGGGGTGGGGTCTGAGGATAGGGTAGACAAGCTAGAGAGAGACCAAAAGGGACAGAATAAGAGACAACAGAAGACCCAGGGACGGGGAGAGAGAAGAGGAGAAACCAACAACCAAAGGCAGACACAGAAACAAGGGCCATGAGACCGAGAGACAAAAACACACAGCAAAACAGAGAAACAAACAGACCCCAAAGGACTGGAATGAAATCAAACCAGCTCCAAAGAGGCGGGACCCCGGGCAGCAGCTCCTGCTCCGTCCCCCCAGCGCTCACCACAGCCGGCCTCTGTCCTCCAGTCCTTAATGACGATCCCAGCGGCCTGGCAGGCAGCAGCGTAGGCAGCCAGAGCCTGGCAAAGTATGTCCTTGGCCCCACCGCCCAGGCAGACATCCAGAACGCAGCCCTTGAAGAAGTTATCGGGGGCCACGTGGTCATGGCAGGCGGCGAACGGGCCTCCGGAGCCAGGGGCCAGGGGTCCGCAGAAGCCGGGGCCCCCATACTCCTCCAGTCGGTCCTCAGCGCAAGTCGGGCAGGACCCCTGACATTCATCCCAGCACAGTGGGTCCCAGCCTGGAACCCGCCAGCTGCCGCCCCAGATGGGTATGGAGGGAGCCAGGGTGCCATTGGGGAAGGCTTGGTCGTTGCTCGGGTTGCGGTCCATGTTCCCACAGAGCCCACACACGGCGCCGTGGTAGCTGCTGGGCAGTGTCACCTCCACTCGCCAGTCCCAGTCATAGGTGACCTGCAGCCCGAAGTCAGTGGCCAGTACTGCTTTGGATGCACCGTGGGTCACTGAAAGCCGCCCGTCGGCCAGAGAGACAGGCAGTGCCCTCAGCACACCGTTCACCTGGGGGGAAAGGAGGGCGGGAGGCACCAGGTCACTGGAGATGTGGAGGCCCAGATCTGGCCCCCTGCCTCCCTCGCTCGTCCCGCCGTGGCTGGGAGCTACCAAGGCCTTCCTTATGATTGCTGCTCACAGAGTCATTTGCCAAACACTGTGCAAACACATTTGCTCTAGTCCAGGCCCTGGAGAATGAAAGCCCACCCTGTGGCTTTTTCTGGGTTTCTCTTTTGATCTCCATCTCCCTCCCTTCTTCCCTCTCTCTTTCTCTTTCTTCATCTGGACCTATTGCACTCTCTGGTCTCTCTCTCTGAGTTTCTCTCACTCTGTCTCTCTTTCTCTTTCTCTGGGTCCTCTTCCCTTCTCTGTGTCTCTCTCACTTGTGCATTCTCTCTCTCTGCATCTGTGTGTGTGTGTGTGTGTGTGTGTGTGTGTGTGTGTGTGTGTGTGTTACTTTCTCTCTCTGGGTCCATCTCTCTGGTCTTTCTCTGGGTCTTTCTTACCTAGTCCCTCCCTCTCTCCATATTTCCTGTGCATCTCTGTGTGTCGGGCCATCTCTGCCACTCACTCACCATCGTTTATTGCCTATTCTGTTCCATAAATCATTTTCTTCCTGTGAGCTGCCGTTAATCTGCATCTCCATTATTCTGGGCAGAAAGGGCAGCCCATCTCGCTCTCTGGATCTCCTTGAATTTCTCTCCATGTCTGAGGCTCGGGGCCTCTCATTTGTTTCCTCGCAAACAATCAAGGGTGCTTACCTGGGTCAGATCCTCAGCTGAGCACTTTATGTGCATCACCTCACTGTGGGGCAGTGCCTGCTATGATCCCCATTTCACAGATGAGGAAACTGAGGCCCAACAAGTCAAGTCATTTGTCCAGTATCACACATCTCATAAGGAGAGGGTGGATTCAAACCCGGATGTCTAAAAAGGCAAATTCTGAAGTCCTGCATTAAAGCCCTTAATGAAGGGCTAGACTCATTTAATTCCCAATAGTGGGATGATGTAATTATCATTTATCTTGCTATTTTGTTTCAGGACTAAGTGAAGAGAGAGAGCCCTGAGCTTCCCATCTATGACCAGCAGGACCCTTCCCACCCTACCTGGGGACCTGGGACCAGCCTTACCCGGACTTTGCCGATCTCGCCTTTGTGGATGGAGATGTTTGTGTTGAGGGTGGTCACGGTGACCAGCCTCACATAGGACACAGAGGGGTTGCCCCGGTTCTCGTTCTTGGTGGTGACAGTGAAGGGTGTCAGGCCCTGGGCATTGCTCCCTGGGCAGTCGGTTGATGCCAGCACATAGTTACAGGTGCCCTGGAAGTCAAAGTTCCAGCCGTCGAAGGAGTGGTAGTGTGGGTCGCCCCACAGCCAGCACGTGGCCTGGTAGTTGGGCACGCACACGCCCTGGCCGTTCTTATTCTGGCACGTCTCCTGTGGCCGACACGTCACACTGTGGCACGGGTCTGGGGGCAGAGGAGAGAGGACCTTGAGGGACTGCCAGGCGGAAAGCCAGTTTCTTCCCAGAATCAGCCAGGGCACCAGCTCTAAGGGCTTATGGGGTGCGGGGTCGGGGGGAAGACCAGGTTCCAGGGTCCTTCCATTTGAGAGGCTGGCCCCCAGTCTGCCATTTCTGAGACCAGGCCCAGGGTGCCCCCTCTCCCATGTCTGAAACTGTGTCCAAGACCCTGTCAAAGGTCCCACTTCTGAGACTCGGCCCCCAAGGTCCTTGCAGCCAAGACACAGGTTCTAGTCTCTACCTCTGTGACCCAGGCTCTGGGGTCCCCTTGCTTAAGATCTCAGCCCCAGAGGACTGAGGTCTGAGGCCACAGGGGTCCCTGGTCCCTGTGCCAGCCCTGCAGGCATCCCTAAGGACACCCACAGCCAAGGGTCCTCTGTGTCCCAGGTTCCTGGCACCCAGGTTCCCTCACACCTGGACTCCCAGCCTCCTGGAGGCCACCACATCTGAGACCCAGGTCCTGGTCTCTGTGCCCAAGACCAATGTACTGCATGAACTTTCTGGTGGGAAACTAACCTCAGAGTTCCCACCATTTGAGAGCCTGACCCCAGGGCCCCCTTTTCTAAGTCTCATAGCCTGGCGAGCCCTCTGTTCCAGACTCCGTCTCCCTGGGATTGCTGTGCCTAACACCCTGGTCTTGGGAGATCTCATTTCTCAGGCCCTGCCTCCGAGGGTCTCTTTGTCCAGAACTCCCTTCCTAGGGCCACTGAATCAGTGAGCCCAGGTTTTGGAATCCCTATGCCCAAGTTGTTATTGTTGTTTAGTCGCTAAGTTGTATCCAACTCTTTTGCTACCCCATGGACTGTAGCCCACCAGGCTCGCCTGTCCATGAGATTTCCCAGGCAAAAATACTGGAGTGGGTTGCCATTTCCTTCCCCGGGGATCTTCTCAACCCAGGGATAGAACCCACGTCTCCTGCATTGACTGATGGGTTCTTTACCACTGAGCCACTAGGGAAGCCTCTAGGCCCAAGACCCCAGCCTTAAAACCTCTCTCCCTGTGTGCTAGTTTGCAGTTGACTGCTTCTTAGCTCCAAATCCTCCAGTGGAGTTGGACTTTGTCAGTAGAGGGAGCTAGAGGGTCACAGCAGGAGGAAGGGGTGGCTTCTGCTTCCAGTGGGCTTTGCTCTCTTGGGCTCCTAGTGGCAAGTGGCACCAGCAGCTTGTGGGATGCCTGCTCAGTGAGGCCCCTGCTGGTTTCCCTGTGCACCCCAGCAGGTGGCTTCCCAGTGAGTTTGCCAGCACCCCAGTGAGGGTTTTCCTGCCTGCCAGCTCCAGCCTGCATAACCTGTCTGCCACCCTCCAGTAAGATCTGCCTCCCAGTCTTGATGTGGGGGCTGTCCTCCCAATTCATCCCTTCCTTCGGTGCCCTTCTGTAACCTTTGCGGCAGGGGCTGCTCCCTATATCCACTCTTCTTGTGTTCATTAGCGTTCTTTTTAATCCCTTAGTAGTCAGTCTCTATTACAAGCAAGGAATTCTGTTAAACTTTCCCTATTTAAGCGCCTGTGTGGCTTCCCAGGTGGTGCTAGTGGTAAAGAATGCTCCTGCCAATGCAGGAGACTTGCATTGGGGCAATGCAACCCACTCCAGTATTCTTGCTGGAAAATCCCATTGAGAGAGGAGCCTGGTCCATAGGGTCGCACAGAGTCGGACACGACTGAAGTGACATAGCATGTGTGGTTTCTGTCTCCTTTTGGACTCAGACCGAGATAACAGGGTCCCTGGGAGTCCCTGTTATCCTGCCCATGAGCCCCGATATCTTAGTCAGTCCTAGAGGTACATCCCTTTATCCTCAGGAATAAGGGAATTTTCTCTGCCCTTCACCCAAGAAATCAGTCCTGGGGGGTGGCTTTGTATCTCAGACTTAATTCTGAGAGGTGTCACTGTCTGAGGGTGTATCTCTGTAAATCCTGAACCTCCACTTGTGTATTCAAGACCCTGGCCTTCGGGAGGTCTCGGCCTGAGATCTCAGGACTCTGCTTTCTTTCTTTCTTTAAGATATTTTTGATGTGGACCATTTTTTTTTTAAGTCTTTATTTGTCACTATTGCTTCTGTTTTCCTGTGTTTTTGGTCCAGAGGCATGTGGGATCTTAGTTCCCCGGCCAGGGATCAAGCACATACCCGCTGTCCTGGAAGGCGAAGACTTAACCACGGGACCACTAGGGAAGCACCAGGACTCTGCTTTCTGTCCCTGTGGGTCCTGGTCTCCCCTGCCCCTTGGGGATGGTGACTGAAACCCTGAGCCTAATCCCGCATACCAGTGACCAGCAAACTATGCACTGCCAGCTGCCTATTTCTGCAAATAAAATTTCACTGGAGTCACACCCCTTCACTTACATGGTCTACAGCTGATTGCTTGCTGCAAAGGGAGAACTGAGTAGTAGGGACAGAGACCATATGGCCTGCAAGTTTAAATATTTACCTGGGGCCCTTTACAGAAGAAGTATTCTGTTCTCTGCCTTACGCAGAGAGTCTCTGCCTTTCGCAGACAGTCTCTGCCATCTGCCTGGGGAAACCTATTCCTGAGGGTTCCCACTGCCTGCTTTCTACCATAAGAGTCCCTGCCTCCTGGCCTGGAGGGCCGCTGCCCCGGCCCCGGAAATCCTAGCCTACGGGTCCCCAGGTCTGAGACTCCAGTTGTTAGTCCTCTGTGCCTGCCACCATGAAGATCTGGGTGACACCACCCTCAGCTCCCTGTCCTCTGTCCCCCTTGCTGCACCCTCCCTGGCCCAAACCCAGCACCTTTGGTGACGCAGCTCAGGACACCTCCCGAGGGCTGGCAAACCTGCCCGGCATCGCAGCTGTGGTTCTGGCACACCAGGCCTTTTCCAGGCTGGCACACGCACTGCTGCTGGCAGTTGTCAGTGAGTACCACCTTCTCGGGCTGTGGGGACAGAAGATATGGCTGTCAGGGCTGGGCTGACTCTGGAAACTACAGTGCTCCAGGCATAGGCGGTCCGGAGGATGTAAAAGGGACATCTTCCGGCTGGGTGGCCCCTTATCTGTGAAACTAAAGCACAGCTTGGCCTTGGGGTCCAATTCATTCATTCGTTCTCTTTCATTCATTTACTCATTCATTTATTCTGAAATATCCACTGTCTGCTGTATGAGAGAAACGGTGTAACGTGGGAATTAAGAACATAGGATCTGGAGCTGATTGCCTGGGTCTGAAGCTGGTTTCTGTTATTTCCAAGTTACATCACTCTGCACAAATTGAGCTTTGTCATGCCTGAGTTTTCTCACCTGTAATTTGCAGATAATAGCACCAACTTATTAAAGTATGTTGTTGTTGTCGTTTAGTCGCTAAGTCATAGGTGACTCTTTTGCAACCCGATGGACTGCAGCCTGCCAGGCTCCTCTGTCTATTGAATTTTCCCCAGGCAAGAATACTGGAGTTGGTTGGTATTTCCTCCTCCAGGGGATCTTCCCAACCCAGGAATTGAACCCACATCTCCTGCATTGGCAGGCGGGTTCTTTACCTTTGCGCCACCAGGGAAGCCCTATTAAAGCATAACTGAGTTAATAATACATATAAAGTACAGATGAAATGAAAAGGGATTTTCTTTAAATATCCAGACTGGAGAGGAAACGGGTAGAAATGAAACAAGACTGGGAAAATATTGATTATTTTTAAAACCACGTGATGGATACAGGGAGATTTATTGTACTGGTCCCTTGACTTTTGCCTTTATGAAAATTTTCATAGTAAAAGGTTTATATATAACGTTGTAATATATATATTATATATGAATAAATAAAATGCACGTAAACTGTGGGCTTCCCAGGTGGCGCTAGTGGTAAAGAACCTGCATGCCAACGCGGGCGATGTAAAAGATGCGAGGTCTGTCCCTGGATCGGGAAGATCCCCTGGACAAGGAAATGGCAACCCACTCGAACATTCTTGCCTAGAGAATCCCATGGACAGAGAAGCCTGGTCAGCTACAGTCCATAGGGTCGCAAAGAGTTGGACACGAATGGAGTGACTTAGCACACACGTGTGCATTGTTTACACAGCACTTAAAGCAGTGACTGGCACACAGCAAGCACCATCTACCTGTTTGCTGTAGTACTATTATTATTCGTATGAGGAGGAAAACAGAGAGGGTTCTTGCCCTGACAGAGCTCTCAGACCTTTAAGGGAGACAGACTTTACATAACACACGTTCAAAGGAAAAGCAGTAACTCTGAGCATGGGAGAGGGACACAGACGGAGTCAGCCTCTGGTATAACAAAGTCGAAATCTACACCTGGGAACAAAGCCAAGACTTGACCTGAGGAGCCAGGGGAGGGTTTCAAGTTGTGGGTGTATGCATGTCTGCCAAGTCGCTTCAGTCGTGTCCAACTCTTTGTGACCCCATGGACTGTAGCCTGCCAGGTTCCTCTGTCCGTGGGGATTCTCCAGGCAAGAATACTGGAGTGGGTTGCCATGCCCTCCTCTGGGGATCTTCCCGATCCAGAGAGCAAACCTTTGTCTCTTATCTCTCCTGCATTGGCAGGTGGGTTCTTTACCACTGGCGCCAAATGGGAAGACCTCAAGTTGCAGGACCTGTGGTCGTATTTAGAAAGGTCTTACTTGCTACTGTGGGGATGGTAGACCAGAGAGAGCAAAAGAGGACAAACTGGACCACAGTGGGGTCATGGTGAGAGGAAGAGGAACGGATGGGAGAGACGTTCAGGAGGCCAAATGGACAGGCTGTGGGCAGGGGGTCCAGCATGCAGCCCCCGTTCTGCCTGGGATGGCAGGGTCCCTACCTCGTAGTAGATGCCATTGTGGTAGCAGCCGCACTCCTGGATGGGCACGCAGCCTTGGCCATCACTGAGGAAGCCGGAGTCACACTGGCAACCCTCGGCGCAGCTCTCTGGGCACTGCGGGGGGGCGCTGAGTGCCGAGCAGCCCAGGGAGCAGGTGTCTGCGCAGAGCTCGTAGTGGCTGTTGGCGGGGCACGGCATGGCTGCAAAGAGGGGGTGCGGGTCAGGGCCGTAGGAGTGAGAGGTGTTGGGGCCCAGTGTCTGCCCTTTCTGTGTCTCTGCCTCCCCCTCCCTGCCCCTCACTCACGACAGAATGACTCGGTCCTCCAGGGTTCCACGTGGCCTCCAGCTGCCTGGCAGGCACTCACATAGGCCTGGATATTGCTGCAGAGAATGCTCTCATTGCCGCCGCCCAAGCAGAGGTCAAAGACGCAGTCTTGCAAGGGGCCCTGGGGGTCCAGGAGCTTGTGGCAAGCAGCCAGGGGCCCTGTGGTGCTGGTGAGGAGCCCGCAGAACTCCTGCTGCTCGTATTTGTTCTGCAGCTCGGGTTTACACTCCGTGTCACAGCCCTCGTCGCCCGGCTGGCAGGTGGGGGGCGGCAGGCAGGGTGAGTCGGGCACCGCCTCCTCCCAGGAGTTGCCAAACTCATTGGCGCTGCCCGCCTGCGAGCCGTCCGGCTTCTGGAAGTCGTCCTTGGGGTCGCCGTTGTAGTTCCCACACAGGCCACACAGCTGCTGGTAGTAGTTGCCCGGGACAGTGACCCGCACGTTGTACATGAGGTCGTAGGCCACACGCAGGCCGAAGTCAGTCTCGATCACGACGTCGGAGCCGTGTTGGAAGACGTGGATCCGGCCCTCGTCCAGCACCACGGGCAGCCTCCTGTCCACGCCGTTCACCTGGGAGGCAGGACAGGCCGGGCTTCAGAGGGTACACTTCGAGATCCTAGATCAGGCCCCTGCCTGACACTGAAGATCCACAGGATCTCACCTCTCTGGGTCTTGGTTTCCATATATGCAAAATGGGCATAATAATAGGGTTCATAGTGGGTTGATCAGTGGCTCCCCAAAGATAAGTCCTCCAAGAACCTCAGAATACGACTGTATTTGGAGAGGTAATTAGGGTAGAGATCTTGAGATGGGATCATCCTGGATTAGGGTGGACCCTACATCCAATGGCAAATGTCCCTAAAAGAGCAGGAAGAGGAGAAGGTTCAGGGAGACCCAGAGGAGAAGGCTGTGTGAAAAACGAAACGGCTGGAGTGACGGGGCCATAAGCCAGGAACACCTGGAAGCCGCAGAAGTGGCGGGAAGAGGGGGAGCAATCTCCCCCAGAACCCCTGGAGCGGGTAGGTCTCTTGCCCACGCTTTAGTTTTGAACTTCTGGCCTCCACAGCTGTGAGAGAATAAATCGCTGTTGTTTTAAGCCACCAAGGGGGTGGTGAGTTGTTATGGCAGTCTCAGGAAATGAATATAGGCCTCAATGGAGTAATGCTCTTAGGACAGCAGGGACCAGGAGGGAGGGGCAGGTGGAGGGGCAGGTGGAGGGGGTTGGGGGGATGTCCGGAGGGGATAATCAAGGGCCAGGGAGGGCTTCCACAGTGGTTCAGTGGTAAAGAATCCGCCTCCCAATGCATGGGACATGGGTTCAATCCCTGGTCCGAGAAGATCCCAAGCCTGTGTGCTACAGCTACTGAGCCTGTGCTCTAGAGCCTGGGAGTCACAACGACTGAAGCCCTGCTCTAGGGGGCTGTGCTCTAAAACAAGAGAAGCCACTGCAATGAGAAGCCTGAGCACCACGAGGAAGAGCGGCTCCCACTTGCTGCCACTAGAGAAAGACCGTGGACAGCGACGAAGACTCAGCAGTTATAAATAAATTAGAAAGAGAAAAGGGCAAGGAGAGGAGACACTGAGCCACATGGGGGAAGGCCCAGGTCCCCAAGGTCTCCGCCCTCCTTGGTTCCCCACTGTAGGCTCTGACTGGCACCCCTCTCCCGGGGGACCCCAGGCCCCCCACATCTACTCAGAGCTCTGTGCCCTCCCACCCCTCAGCTGAGAGCTGTGCACGCCCGACCCACAGACCACCCTCTACCGAAGACCCGTCCCCTTCACGTTCTGGGCTGTTCTCACCGTGACTTTCCACTGACTCTGCTCCAGCCGCAGGGTGAAGTTGGCCACCTGGACGGTGATCGCCTTGGTCACACTGACTTTCCCGTTGCCCCAGGCCACGTTCTCCTGCAGGACGGCAAACTGGGGCAGGCCAGGCCGAGTCCCACAGGTCTGAGCCAGCACGTACACACAGGTACCCATGAAGTCGAAGCGTTGGCCGTCGAAGGTGGTGTAATGGGGGTCTCCCGATGCCTGGCAGGTGGTGGAGCCCACAGCCACGCAGCCCAGGACGCCATTGGATGGCTGGCAGGCCTCGTGAGGGCCACAGCTGGATGGCACGCAGGACACCAGCCCGCCCTCCTCGCAGTAGCAAAGGGAATCGCACTCGGGGCCCGGGTAGAAGGTCTGTTCGGGCGGGTAGTAGGCGCCCTGGTACACGCAGCCGCAGGAGGCCAGTGGCACGCAGGACTCACCACTGAGCACGAAGCCCTCGTCACACACGCAGCCCTCTTTGCATTCGAAGCCACAGCCCCCTGACACCGGGAGGTCTCCGCAGGACAGCGGGCAGCCATAGGAACACTCCTCGTAGTGACTGTGAGGTGGGCAGCTCAGCGCTGCAGGGAAAGGGGCCGTCAGGATGAAGCAGCCTTGCTCCCCAGCGACACTGAAGACCCCCTGACACACACACGTGCACACACATAGGCACACATACGCTGACATGTATAAGCAGTCCAGCGGCAAGGAGCCCCTCGGTTCAGTGGGGCCCAGGAAACATTACATCACAGTTAATCTAATCCTGATAATTAAGATTCTATTCCAATTTAACTGTGGTCTGGGGTCATCTGTACTGTCTTGAATGACCTTATTCAAGTTGGTAACAAGTTGTGGATCTGTGATATATATTTTAAACATGCATAGGCATGTGTCCATAATCTATGCAGTGTGTTTGTGAATGCAGTATTTTTAGTAGTAGTAATTTTATAGAAAATTAAAATATTTGCCCAGGGTGGTAAAGAAAACAATGAAAAACTCGCTCCAAACTCACCAACCCAAATTATAAAACAGGGGGTTTCCACAAAAACAAGAAACCCTGAAACGGAACCCAATCAAGTCTCTCTCTGCACCGTCCAATTCGAGAGCCACACATGGCCCATTTAAATGTAAATTAGTGACAATGAAGTAAAAACCTGTTTCCTCGTCTGTTAAATGGGCATAACCACACCCCTACCTCATGGAGCTGTTATAAGAATTAAGTGACTTAATGCTATCTATGTATTAATGAATGTACATAAGGCCGAGCCCCCCAGCTGTCACCCTCAGTACTCACGGCAAAGTTCCTCACTCCTCCAGGGGTACACGGTGACCCCAGCAGCCTGGCACGCATCAGCATAGGCTGCCAGTGCGTCACACAGAGGCCCGGACTGGCCTGGCAGGAGGCAGCGGTCATAGACACAGTCGCGCACAGCACCCTGTGGGTCCAGCGTCTGGTGGCACTCCCGGAAGGGACCACTGGGGTCAGCGAGGATCCCACACTCCTTCTTGCTCTGCAGCTGCTCAGCCACCAGGGAGTCCAGCTTGGGACAGTCACCTGGCTCGGCTGCTCCGCAGCCTGGCCTCGTTTCCTCCTGCCAGCTATTGCCGAAGGCCAGTGCGTTGGCAGCCTGGCCTCCACCCTTCAGAGCCAAGTCGTCAGCTGGGTCCTCGTTGAAGTTCCCGCAGAGCCCGCACAGGGCCCCAGCGTAGCTGGTGGGCACCTTGACGGTCACATGGGCATCCCAGTTGTAGGTGACTGTCAGGCCAAAGTCCGTGCGGATGACAGCATTTCGGCCCTGGCGGAACACCTGCACCTGCCCATCTGCCGCCTGGAAGGGCAGGTACTGAAGGATATCGTCCACCTGGGGAGGGATGGAAGGGGACCAAGAGGTCAGGGTAGTCGAGGCTCTGTGGCCCTCCCTTCACTCACTCAGCTCTGGCTCTTCTGGGCTCCTTGCTATTCTCCTGATGCCCCTCAGGGCCTCTGCACTTGCTGTTCCCTCTACCTGGCACACCACCCACCTCCCTGTCCATGGGGTTCTCCAGGCAAGAATACTGGAGTGGGTTGCCATGCCCTCCTCCAGGGGATCTTCCCAACCCAGGGATCGAACCCAGGTCTCTTACGTCTCCTGTACTGACAGGCTGGTTCTTTACTGCTAGTGCCACCTGGGAAGCCCTTCATCCTTCAGGCATTTGCTTAAATTTAAATCCCTAAGCCATGGCCTTCAAAGCCTACAGGATCTGTCTCCCTGGTTACCTCCCTGACCTAACCTTTCTCCCACTCTCCTCCTCGCTCTTTCTGCTCCTAACTCACACTGGCTTGCTTTCTTCTTCTTTTTTCTTTTTCCTACTATGTGCATGTGTGCTAAGTCGCTTCAGTCATGTCCGAGTCTTTGTGATATTATGAACTGTAGCCCTCCAGGCTCTTCTATCCATGGGGTTCTCCAGGCAAGAATACCGGAGTGTGTTGCCATTCCCTTCTCCAGGGGATCTTCCTATCCTAGGGACAGAATTCGCATCTCCTGCATTGACAGGCAGATTCTTTACCATGGTGTCACCTGGGAAGCCACCATTTTCCCACTACATTTATGATTATTGTTTTATTATAAACAGTACAAATGATGAGCCAGATTAACAGGACTATTGGGTCCCAAGCATAAGAGCTTCTATCCCATGGGTCAGGGTGCACCTCCTTCCCATGTATCTATATTGATTGTTCACCAACCAGGAAGTGCTCATTGTTCAGAGTTTTTACGGAGGTTACATGACGTAGGCAGGGTTGATGAAGTCATCTGCCGCTTGCTTAAGCTCAGTCTCCAACTTCTCTCTCCCCACTGGAGGCCCAGGGTGGGGACTGAAAGTTCCAACCCTCAGTCACCTTGGTTTTCCTGACAGGCAACTGAGCCTTCATTCTGAAGCTTCCTAGGGACCTGCCCTGATTCACCTAATTAGCATAAACTCTGGTATGGTTGAAAGAGGCACTTACTGACGAAGGTACTGGCTTTTTTGATAGTCGCCCAGCTCTCCTAGTTTAGTCTAACTTTAGGGGTTTTTCACTTTGCCAAGAACACCGCCTACCACTTTTCTCCTGGCTGCTTCCCTCCCATCCTTTAGGACTTGACTTAAATCTAAGCCCCTTCCCTAGAACATCCTGCTTAACTTTGGCTCCTGTCCATCTCTGTGCGGGCACCACCTCCCACCTGCCTCACTCAGGCTCCCTTCTGTCTCCCAGAGCGGACCAAGTGCACCCCCACCCCTGGGCCTTTGCATTTGCTGTGACCTCTCCCTGGGATACCTGGGATACCACTCATCACTCTTTATTTAGCCACCTCTACTTCACCTTCTAGGTGTCAGCCTTGATCCAAACTCCTCACAATGAGTGGCCTAAAAGGCCATAGTGTGGTGGCATGCAGGTTCTTAGTTGCGGCATGTGAGATCCAGTTCCCTGCCCAGGAACTGAACCCAGGCGCCCTGCACTGGAAGCATGGAGCCTTAACTACTGGATCACAAGGGAAGTCCCCATGCAAGCATTTTGACAGTCTCCTGAATTCACCAAGCTCAGCCCAGCCTCAGGGCCTTTGCACTTACTACACACTCTGCTTGCAGCATGCCTACTCTCTCCCGCATCCTCACTCTTGGTCTGGCTCCCTCCCTGTTATCCTTCACATCTCAGTTTAAAATCAAGTCCTCTACCCACCAGGCCCTGCTTGTCCCCTCTCTTCTGACCTCGTCTTCCACCATCCTCTCTACCCTACCTCTCCAGCCTCACTCTCTCGGTGCAGCCTCTTTGGCTCCATGCTGTTCTTCAGCTCAGTCCAGCCTCAGCCTTGGCACCTGTTGTTCCCTCTGCCTGGCAACCACCACTCTTCACCTGACGGCTTCTTCCTCATCCTTCAGCTTTCAGATTAAATCACAAACCTCCATCATAACCATCCCCGACATCATCCCCTACCTCGCCGTCCCCTCCCTCTCTCCATTCCAGCCCTGCTGGCCTCCATGCTGTCCCTCTACCCTTCATGTTTGTTCCTGCCTCAGAGCCTTTGCAACTGCTGTTCCTTCTCCCTGGAACACTCTTCCATCCGCTTCCCTCCCTGCCTGTTCCATCTCTTTATTCAGGAAAAGCAACAGAATGTAGAGGTTAAGAGTATGGACTCTGGTGCCGGACAGCCGGGCTTCATATCCTGGCTCTGCCACTCATTAGCTTTGTAACCTTGAATAGGTGACTTCTCTGAGCCTCAGTTTTCTCCTCTAACAACACTAGCTATTTCACAGTGTTGTTACAGAGGTTAACAAATGAGTTACTATACATCAAGCATTCAACACAGAAAAGTAAATTATTCCCAAGTGGCTCCAGTGGTAAAGAATCTGCCTGCCAATGCAAGAGCCTTAAGAGAGGCAGGTTAGATCCCTGGGTTGGGAAGATCCCCTGGAGAAGGAAGCAGCAACCCATTCCAGTATTCTTGCTTGGGAAATCCTATGGACAGAGGAGCCTGGTGGGCTATAGTCTACGGGGTCGCAAAGAGTCAGACACGACTGAGTGACTGTAATGCATGTGTATCTCTATCTATCTATTTATATGTATATATATTGGCTATTATTGCTCAAGACTCAGCTTAAATGTCATCTCAGATAAATGAGAATATAAATATTAATATTATGCCTTCTGTTGAGCTACAGTTTCTGTATTCCAAACACTAGGCTTTGTGGGCAGAATCTCCTTTACTCTAAGGCTGTTCTGAGGGTTACAGAGGGTTGAGGCCTGTAAAGGGTTTGGTGCAGTGTCTGGCACATGCAACACTCTCTTGGTTTTCCATTTCCAGTTCATTCTCCTCCCTAAGGTAGGGGCTACTGCCTCAAACTGCTCAATAATAATTATCAACTATCACTGTAAATCTTAAGAAATCCTACTTATCAATTTTTATCTTTTTTAAAGAGAAAAATCAATGGTTCTTGACTTCTGCTGGGTGGTTGTCTCTTTAAGAACCCTCTGTCCAGAAACCTATGACCTGTGGGCCCATTTGTAAGCACCCCCCACACCTTGCAACCCCTCCCTGCCAACACACTTTTTGTTCCGGACCTTTCAGGTCACCTCACTGTCTGAATATCAATTGTCCTCCAGAGAATGCCCAGATCTTTACCTTTGGAGGGTTCATAGCAATAAAACATTAAGTCAACATTTACTGAATACTTGTTGGGTGCCAACGCCTCTTTTAAACATTCTGCAAATAACAACTGGCCAAATCTCCACAACCACCTTATAAAGCAACAGCCATTGGGGAGGCACCATCTTATTATCCCATTTGTCAGAGGACAAAACTGAGGCTCCAAGAGACAGACACCCAGCTAGGAAGAGGCAGCACTGCCCAGCTTGGAGGGGGGGCAGGCCTACCTACTGAGCACCAGGTCTTCTAACAGACCCCCACCCTCCACCAGACCCATCCTCTTTAAGGGGGATTCCGGCCCCTCTAGCCCGCCTCCGGTGCCCCTCGCTCACCAGCACGCGGCCAGGGTACTTCCGGCGCACCGCCACCTTCACGCCGCGGGCCTCGACCAGCACAGCGCGCGTGTAGCTCACGGTCTGGCTGCCCCGATGCTCGTTTTCCACCAGCACCCGGAAGGTTTGCAGCCCTGAGGCCTGGCCGCACGAGCCGGCCAGCAGGTACGTGCAGGTGCCCATGAAGTCGAAGCGTCGGCCATCGAAGCTCACGTAGTGCGGGTCCCCGGACCCCTCGCAGGTTCCGAAGCGGTCGGGGTAACAACCCCGGAGGCCGTTCTGGACGAGGCAGCGCTCGCCCGTTGGGCAGCCCTGCGTGTCGCTGCAGCGCACCTGGCCGGTGGTGGCATCGCAGGTGCAGCGCCGCTGGCAAGTGTTGTCGGCCCACACCTCCTGGCCAGGCGCGAGTGGGCGGCCCTTGTAGATGCAGCCGCAGGACGAGGCCGCCACACAGGCGCCACCGCTCTCCACGAAGCCCTCGAGGCACACGCAGCCCTCCACGCACTGGCGCGCTGAGCAGTTGGACGGCACCGCGTCAGGGTTGCAGGAGGCTTGGCAGGCCGGGGCGCAGAGCTCGTAGCGGCTGTTGACTGGGCAGGACAGGGCTGCGGGGACAACGGAGAGTGAGTCAGGCCTGTGGGAACGTGCTAGGTCCTCCCTCCCCAAGCCACTGCGTACCCGCGGCTCCCCATCTTAGTTAATGGCACGTCCATCCTTCTGGGTGCGCAGGCCCCAAACCTGAGATGTAGTTGATTCCCTCCCCTTTATCCGCCGAACAACCAAGCTGTCCGCAAACCCTGTGAGCTCCATCTTCAGGAGCTATCCGGAATCTGACCTTTCTCCATGTACCACAGTCCCCCACCCTGGTGCTGTCAGCTCCAGCAGCCTCCTGCCTGGTCTCACGGCTGCTCCCATCCTACATCTCATCCTGTTCCTCACCTGCAGCCAGAGGGATCTGTGAACACGTGAGTCCCCTGTCCTGCTCAGAGCCCTCTGGTGGCTCCCTCTTGCTCAGGTTAAAAGCCAGAGTCCTCCCCAGGTTAAACGGTCTGCCCCCCTCACCTCCTTGTCCTCATCTCCTCCTTTCAGTCTGCCTCTGGCTCTCTCCACCCCGCACGGTGGCCTCCTCTCGGGTCCCCACACTCCCCCCTCTCCTTTTCCCCTCTGCCTGTACTGTATTAGCCTTTCCTCATTGAAGGCATGCAGTTAAGAGAAGGCTCCTGGAACACAGATGGCCTGGATTCAAATCCCAGCTCTCCCCTTCTTAGCTGTGTGATTATAAGCAGACACCTCCAACCTCTGTGCCTCAGTTTCCCCATCAGTAGAATGGGATAATAATAGTCTCCTCTATGTAGAGACATCCCATACAGAGCATCATTGCTAACTCACTCTGTTGCCTAATCCTGGTCTCTGATCGAAAGGCACCCCCTCACAAAGGTCTTCCCTGAGAACTCTCTTCCTGAGCCTCCCATTTAGTCTTATCCCATGAACTCTGTTTCTTTTGCTCTCTGAAGATATTCCAGTTTATGGCTTACTGTCTGTCTCCCCCGCTAGGACTATAAATTCTGTGAGAGTGGGGACCTGATCTGTCTCAAACATGGTGGAATCTCCAGCACCAAGGACAGGGCCTGGCCCACAAGAGATGCCCAGGAAGTGCTGTGAAAACTAATAGGGAGATAAATGAATGCACTGGTTCCTCTTTTGCACCAGGCGTTGGGAAACTCAGTGGTGGTGGTTGTGCTGGTGGTGATGGTGGTGTTTACTGGGCAGTGAGGACACAGGAGTGACCAAGACAAACCCCAGTGGCCCCAGTGTCTCCCTCAGACTTACTTCTCCAGAGTCCCTGTCTCAAGTCCTGAACCTGGAAGCCTTCTCCTCCTTCCTGCCCTGGGCTTTCTGTCTCCCAAACATTTCTCTGGGAGCCTCACGATGACAGAGACAAGTGTGTGTTGGTCCCCACTATGCCCATCACCAACACAGGGGTGGAGCCAGATAGGGGTTTAGGGGATGCATGAATGAATGAATGGATATATAAGTGAACGAATGATTCAGTGAATGGATACCTGGCTATGGAGCTTGGACTTTATCCAGAAGATGTCGGGGAGTCATGGAAGGGTTATAAGTGAAGTGATAGTCACATGTCTGCTTTGGGACACCTCATGCCAAGCCTTTGTACATGGCCTTCTCTCAGCTTGGAGCCCATTTCTTGCCCCTTGCTTTCCCATCTAGTTCTAATCCTTTCTACAGGCTTCAGACTGGGCATCCCTTTCTCTAGGAGAGCCTCCTTCACCCCACAGGCTGAGTCAGGAAGCTTCTCTGGTCTCGCATAGCCCCTCTGAACTTCCCTCATCCCAGCCCTGACCACTCTGGACCATCACTGTCTAGTGACATATCTGCTTCAACTTTAGGCTCGCTGTGGGCAGAGCCTGGCCATCTGGCCATTGCTGTGTCCCCAGCATCATCCAGTTCCAGGCTGGACCACAGTCAATGCTCAGATGCAGGAGGCACCCCGGCCTCCTACCACATGCTCCCAGCCCCCACCAGGGTATTACTCACGGCAGTTGGCTGACGACCTCCAGTTCCCGACAGAGATGCCAAGCTCCAGACAGGCCTGGGTGTAGGCACTGAGGCCGCGGCACAGGCTGGCTCGGTCCCCGTTGACCACACACAGGTCATACACGCATTCCTGCAGGAAGGGCTGGGGGTCCAGGGCCTCATGACAGACAGCGAAGGGGCCATTGAGCTGGGTCAGCATGCCACAGAAACGACTGCCCTCATAGAGCTGGGCCTGGTCTGTGGTGCAGGCAGGACAGTTTTCTTGGCAGCCATCCTCACAGAGGTAGTCCCCGTCATCCAGCTTCCAGCTGCTGGCAAACTCCACAGCATCGGGAGCCTGCTCTGAGTCAGGTGTAAGGAAGTCATCAGTGGGGTCACCATTATAGTTGCCACACAGTCCGCGCACCTGGCCCTGAAAGCGTGCAGGCAGGCTGAGTGCCAGCTGGGCATCCCAGTCGTAGCTGACCACCAGCCCAAAATCCAGCTCCACCACGGCCCGTGTCCCGCTCTGGTACACTCGCAGGCGTCCCTCATTCAGGGAGGCAGGCAGGCGTGAGCGCTGGTTGTCTATCTGCAGAGGGAATGAGGAGGGGAGGGTCAGATCCCCATGTGGTCTGGCCTTCAGCCCCTCATCTCCCGCCACGCGTGTCCCTCCTCTAGCCACATGGGGATTCCTCGCTCCTGTTAGTGCCACCCATCAAGCTTCAGGATCTTTGCTCCTGCCCTTTCCTTGGCCCCAAATTAATAAATTTTATAAAAGAGATCTCCATTAAAAACTATAACTTTAAAAAAAGAATATTCAGGGTAGTACGGCTCGCCATCATGAACACAGCATCCAATCACAGGGGCCTGAGCTAAAGGAACCATGATGAATTCAGCCAATGGCAGGCTGTGCAGCTATAGAAAGGAAAAAGGAGGCTCCCTCCCCACTGATAAGGAAACAGCTCCAGAATGCACTGTTCAGGGGAAAAAGTCAAGTGCAGACCAGAGCCCACGTACAGCACTGTTTGCTAACAAAGGGGGGAGGTAAGAATGTATGTCTATATTTACTTGTATTGGCATAAAGAAACCCTAGATGAACACTCAAGAAATCAGTAAAAGTCATTACCTGTGGGGAGCAGGGGAAAGCAGGTGGAGATGGGGGTAAAGTAGTCTTGTTTTGAGCTGTGAATGCTTTATCTATTAGAAAACTAACTGTAGCAACAGGGAAGAACTTTGAAACTATTATGCTGAGCTTAAAGAAGCCTTCCACAAAAGGCTTCTTGCACTGGCTGATTCCGTCACTATCAAGGTCTTGAACCAGCAAAAGTAACCTCTGGTGGAGAAAAGTTAGAACTACGGTTGCCTGCAAGCATGGGTTGGCCATTGTTTGAGAAGGGACATGAGGGAATTTTTCAGAAGGTTGAAAACATTATATACCTTGACAGAACTTAGATGTGCACATTTATCAAAACTCAGTGTACCGTCTACTTAAGATGCGTAGATTTCATTATGTTTAAATTTTATCTCAAAGGTAAACAAAAATGTAAAAATATTATATTCTAGTTAATGGTATACATGTTGAACTCTCTAGGGATGAAGTGTGTTGATGTCTAGAACTTACTTTCAAGTGCAAAAGAACAAATCTGAGTCAGTTGTAGTGAGAAGGATGAACCTGGAGCCTGTTATACAGAGTGAAGTAAGTCAAGAAAAACAAATATAATATATTAAAGCATATATATGGAATCTGGAAAAACAGTACGGATGAACCTAATTGCAGTGAAGGAATGGAGATAACAGACATAGAGAACAGACTTGTGGGCACAGTGGGGGAAGGGAGGGTGGGATCAACTGAGAAAGTATCATTGACCTATATATACTCAGTTCAGTTCAGCCGCTCAGTCGTGCCCGAGTCTTTGCGACCCCATGAATCGCAGCACGCCAGGCCTCCCTGTCCATCACCAACTCCCGAAGTTCACTCAGACTCACGTCCATCGAGTCAGTGATGCCATCCAGCCATCTCATCCTCTGTCGTCCCCTTCTCCTCCTGCCCCCAATCCCTCCCAGCATCAGAGTCTTTTCCAATGAGGCAACTCTTTGCATGCGAAACAGGCAGCTGGTAAGAAGCTGCTGTGTAGCACAGGGAGCCCAGCCTGGCGCTCTGTGATGGCCTAGAGGGGTGGGATTGTGGGGGCAGCGGTGAAAGGGGAGGGGGAGGGATTATGTATACAATTGTCTATGTATATATACATAGACATATAGTTTTGACTGATTTGTCATGTTATACAGCAGAAGCCAACACAACATTGTAAAGCAATTATCCTTCAATTAAAAATAATTTTAAAAATTTAGTGAATAAAAAGAGGGATTGTTGAGTGGACAGGGGTAGGCAGATGATAGATGCATGATGAACTAAGAGGAGTAAAATGTTTAGAATCTAGGCAACTGGCAAATGAGTGTTCACTGTACAATGATTTCAATCTTTCTGGATGTTTAAGCATGTTCATAGCAATACAGTAGGAAAAAAATCACTACTCATTTATTTTCCTATTATTAGATTGCTGTTATTTATATTGGCTGAGGAGCGATCCATTTACCAGAGGCAGAATAGCCTAGAGGTTAAGGTGGAGGCTTGGGAGCCACCCTGCTGGTGTTCCCAGCTCCATCTCTTACTAGCCTGAAGCCCTTGAGTAGTCATTCATTGCCCTGGACCTCAGTTTCCTCATCAAAAAGTGTTAATAGTGCCTACCTCCATAGATTGCTGTTAGCATTAAATCCCTTAATGCAATAGAAAGTGCGAAGAAACAAACCCAGCACATAGTAGGTACTCACTAAAATTTTAGGGTTTTGTCACGTAAGAAATTCCCATTGTTGGATATTTGTCTTCTTTCTCTCCCCCACCCTCATTGCCTTTTTGATATAATAATATAAACACATTGGTATAAACCTGTTTTTCTAACCATATCTCTGAGCATTCTTAAAACTTTTAGAAATCGAATTGCTGAACAAAAGGAGTTAAGCTTCTGCCACTGATTTTCAAATCCCGCTTCCCCAGCCCCCACACCCTTGGCCCACTTCTCTGCACCCTCCACCCCATGGCAAAGAGCTTGGGTCTGGGGGTCTGACACCCAGACATTGCCTTCTCCATCTGACTGGCAGGCGGCTCCTGGGTATTAAACTCTGATGCCTCCTCTGGATCCTTACCCGGGCGAAGCCAACTTCCCCACGGGCCAGTGACACTGCATGGCTGTAGGCGCGCACGGTCACCAAGCCCACGTAAGAGACACGGCGGCTGCCTCGGTGCTCGTTCTTGGCGTCGACACTGAAGGCAGGCAGGCTGTCATCGTCACTCTGCAGCTCCACCAGTGAGTACAAGCACGTGCCCATCATGTCGTAGTAGCGGCCGTCGAAGGTGGTGTAATGGGGGTCACCCTGGGCACGGCAGGTAGCCACGGAGGCCATGCACCTGGCCTGCCCATTTACCACCTTGCAGAGCTGCCTGGCAGCGCACTGCTTGCCTTCACAGGGGGTCTTCTCCAGCGTCCGCTGGGCTGGGGAGGGAAGGGGGATGGCCACAGAGAAAGAATCAGGAGTGTCCACCCCAGTGGGAATCCTGGAGTTCTCCCGCCCTGGGGAGTTTGGGTGGTTGACTCCCAGCCGCCCATTCAAGAAGTGGGAAGACTGAAGTCTGGAATCTCACAGGGAGAGAGCAGCTCAGGCTTGATTGTTCCTAGGTTTGGTGGTTCCCCAGTTTAATATGGCTCAGCCCCAAGGAACTGGAAGGTGGTGAAGAGCCAGGGGCAGGGACAATCACGGAAAGACCTTCATTTTTGCTTTTTCTCTCTCCCCCCGCCCCCCCCCCCCCCACCACCTTCCCACTCAGGGTAAAAGACTAAGGGATCCTTTTTTAAAGATAGAAAGTGGGGACTTCCCTGGTGGTCCAGTGGTTAAGACTCCTTTCTTCCAAAGCAGGGGATTCAGGTTTGATCCCTGGTCGGGGAACTAAAGTCCCACATGCTGTGAGGTGTGGCCAAAAAATAAAAATAAAATAAAGATAGAAAATGGAAAACAGAAACTGTTCAACAGAATGGAAATGGCAGAGTTAGTTTGCCTATGTTCGAATCTCGGCACAACTAATTACCTGTATGACACTAGGAAGTAATTTAAAATTCTCTGTGCCTCAGTTTCCTCACTTGTGACATGGGGGTGATAGTAATACCTTCTTCACGGGGACAGTTGGGGAGGGGAGAGTGGCCAGGTTTAAATAAGCTAAAACATAAGTTAGGATTTGGAACTGATCCCAGGTGTTAATGAGGTTATTATCTGTTATAAACATTCACCTATCTTTTCCCTGTTACCAGTCAAGCCCAAGGTGGCCCTTTGCAGCTGAGTGGCTTCCAGGCCCTGGAGGGTGGACAGGAGCGCTAGGAACCCGTGTCTAGGATCCTTGCTTCAGGTTGGGGGCCTACACAGGAAGAAGCAGCTCTTCCAACCCTGCCCCCTGGTCTTCAAAAGCTCTTGCCTTCTGACTGCTCACAATAATGGCTCACCCTTACATGGCCCTGCTCACTAGCCCAATACCCACTAAAGGCTCCACCGGTGTTAACTTATCGCACTGTCACTTCACAATCCCGTGAGGGGTGCAGGCATTCTTCCCACTTTGCAGATGTGGAAACAGGCCCACAGAAGTGAAGTCACAAGCCCCAGGTCACACAGGCAGAGGTGGGATCTGAACCTGGGAAGTCTGGCTTCAGCATCCACGCCCTCAAACGCTGCACTGCCTGGTGGCCACTCCTCGACAGGCTGGGCCCCCAAGCACACACAGGGCCAGGTCCTAGAAATGAACTATGTTAACACATACAAGGCCCCTAGAGTGGTCCCCAGTATTTTGAGAAATACTCCCCCCATGGTATCCATCATTATTATATTAATACTTTTAGACCTCCTGAGTTTGGCATTCATATATGAGGTGTGTGTGTGAGGGAGGGAGTTAGTAACTGGTATAGTTGTAGCTTCCCAGAGGGGCTCAGAGGCGAAGAATCCACCTGCCAATGCACGAGATGCTGGAGACGAGGGTTCAGTCCCTGGGTCAGGAAGATCCCCTGGAGAAGGAGGAAATGGCAACCCACTCCAGTATTCCTGTCAGGAAAATCCATGGGGTTGCAAAGAGTCAGGCATGACCGAGTGACTGAACACACACATAGCTGTCTATCAGTTGCTAGAATAACAAAATATTTTCAAGCTGGTTGGTAAGAAACTGCTGACCTGATCCCAGCCCCTAAAGATCCCTTCCTCTTGGCACCCTGGCTCTCCCCAGACCCCCTCTCTCCACAAAAGCAATAGACAAAGGGCTGATGCCAGACACCGTGTGGGCTTCTAGAACCCTGCTGCAGAGCTGTGTCTGGTATCTCTGCAGACTGGTTGGGACCCTGGCTTGTGCCAGTTGCTAAACATTTAGAGAATTGCTTCTGTGGTAGGGTGGTGGGAAGAGGACAGGGAGGGCCTGAGAAGGCTTAAGGAAAGGAAGGATGGCAGGGAGGATTCAGGTAAGTGGGAGGCAGCCCAGCTGACCCAGAAACCACAGATGAGCACAGAGAGGATGGGAAAGGGGAAAAGGCAGGAGAGTTGGCAAAGGGGTTACCATATGGACAGAGTCAGAGGTCGTTTTTTGTCACTCACTCCGGCCACAGGCAGCTGCTGTCCCGAAGCTCACGTCTTGGTCTAGCCCGAAGATGAGCAGCCCAAAGCTGGTAGAGGCCTCGGCCACATGGACACTGTCAGTTGTGCCAAAGTCCAATTCGGCATATGAGAACTCACTGCCTGGCACAGCGGTCCAGGAGAGTTTGGCCCCTAGCCTCTGCCCATCCATGGTCAGCTCGTCAGCAGCCTTGGTTGGTGCCACCACCAGGGCCACACCCTTAGAGCCTGGCACGCTCCTCACCACGTAGGCAGGGCAGTAGGCCGCCACGTCTGGGATCAGGACCAGGTGGGGGTCATAGGTCTCTCCGTCTTTGGTGGTACCCGCACCAAACATCAGGACTTGGATGCCCACGTCTGCAGACAGGTAGAGTGGCCGGGACTGCTGGATCTCAAACTTTGCCACCTTGCCTGCCTGGAGCCGCTGGGAGCGAGTGGTGCCCCCCAGGTGGTAGGTCAGCTTTGTGGCCTGGCTGGCCATGACGTAGACCACATCGTGCTGGCTGTGGAAGGACAGAGGGGGCACCACGTAGCGGGTGCCCCAGGCAGATGTGGGTAGCAGCTGCTCTACCACATGGTTGCAGTTCGAGTTTTTCTGGGCACAGCTGTGGCCGGAGAGGACAGCCACGGGGCTGCTGGCAGTGACCTTTGACCCCGAGAGGTTAGCTGTGCTCTGTACCTGGGCCACCTGGTAGGGGTCCAGGGTCACACTCAGGACATGACCCGCTGCGTAGGACTTGCCCTTGAATGTCACCGACCCCTTCAGCTGTATACTGACAGAGGCACCAGCCGCACCCGCCACCACAGCAAACTCCTTGAGGTTCCTGGATGAAGGGCTGGAGGGCGTGAGCACAAAGTACTCAGTGCCCAGAGCGTGGACAGGCCTCAGCAGTGTCACATCCGCCGTGTAGGGCTTAGCGTTTACCGCCTGCACTGAGATGGCACGGTCAGCGCGGACCACCACCGCATGCTGGAAGGTATTGCTGCCGACCATCTCAGCCTTGGCGCTGATGTTGACCAAGACTGACTGCCCTGGCCTGACAGTGACCTTCTGTGTGGTGCCATCTGCCCGGCTGAGGATGGAGACTGAGGTGAGGCTGTCCGACAGACTGGAGAGGAGCAGGCAGAGATAGGCCTTGCTGTACTTCTGATTATAGTTCTGCAGGAAGGCCGTGAGGAATTCCTCACCCCCGCTGCTCTGGGGGTCCACTGAGGCCTCCTGGGTCAACCCTGAGGTGAGAAAATGCAGTCGTGGGTCTTGCTTTATCCAATCCCCCCTACCCCTGTCAGAGAAGCAGCCTCCTGCCCTGTGCCTGGCTCACAGGTTGAAATACTAACATGAGTTTCTGTTTTCTCTTCTTCTCTCTCCTTTCCCCTTAGTCATGCAGTGGTCACCTACCACATTTTTGGCTTTTGCCTTCCAGAAGCCTGAACACTTCAGACAGGGCGCTCAGGCTCAAATGCTGATGGACCCAACAAGAGACATAAATGTGTGAAACAGAAGGGGCAGACTGTGTGGCTAGAGCATTCATATGCCATACGCATTGCTACTGGCTTGAATCTGTTGTGATCATGATGTCTTATAGGTTCTCCCTTAAAAATGTCAGATCCTACCATTTTTCAAGAGAAATTGGAGAGTTGAATTTCCGTGTGAAATTTCCAATCCAAAATTGTTTTAAGCAAGCAGCCTGGGGACGTCCCTGGCGGCTAAGACTCCAAGCTTTCAGTTCACGGAGCCTGGGTTCAGTCCCTAGTCAGGGACCTAGATTCCATATGCTGGAACTAAAGGTTCAAGTGCTGCAACTAGAGATCCCACTTGCTGCAAGGAAGACCCAGTGTAGCCAAACAAATAAAACAAATATTGCACTGTGGGGCCCAACCTCAGGTGCCAGTTTGTGATTTCTGTCTTCACAGGATGAAGCATGTGTATAAAGGGTAAAAGGGGATTATGAGAGTACAGACAAAATGTCTCCTCACAATAGAGAGGAGTGGGCACTTTTCAACACCTCCATCAAGGAAGAGATCCTCCAGGGCTGAGAGGAGAGGGGGAGAGGAAGAGAGAGATCATTCTATGGGGTCTTAGAGAGTGTTGTGGGGGGTTACAGAGGGACAGTCTGCTGAATAAGGGGAGCCTTGAAGAACATCCCAATGTCCTGCAGGGCCAGGGGATCAGGGGGATGAATGTAACTAGAGTAACCTAAATAGATATTGACTGGTAACTAGAGGCCCCAGATGTCCCATCCGTCCCCCAAACTTTGGCTTTATGTAAGACTCTAGTCCTGGCAAAGCCCTAGAGAATTAGGCACCAAGACCCCCAAAAATGATGTTAGTGAAATTTTCCATCACCTCAGTGGAATGAGGCTCTAAGTCAAAACTTGAGTTGAGCTGCCGAAAACCAAGAAAGTAGCAGTTCTTACCTACTTGAATTCAGGGACTAAAGTTTTTACCTGCTTCCCTCCAGAACTGAGGATGGGTGAATTTCACCACATTTCTCTGCCCGACTTAACGGGCCTCTCTCCCAATCTCAGCTAGCCTGAGGTCACACTGGGAGATGGGTTTGCAGAGGTGGCTCCAGTGGAGGGTGCTGACCCAGGCAGGCAGAGTTCTTCAGTCTGGAACCAGGACATAGATGGGATTTCGGTCTAACTTACCCCACAGGAGGGTTGCTCCGGCCCAAAGCATCCACCAGCTCCGCAGGGAACCCATGTCTGCAGTGGGAGAAGAGAGGGGGTCATGGGAGGCAGATCTGTCCCCCTGTCAGAGGACAAAAGTGCCTTGTCTCTGGACAAGGGCTACCTGGGCACCAGGAAGGCTGAGGTGGGCTGGGTCAAGGGCCAACGTATGTATAGGGGGAGTTGGACATCTGGTGGGTCTCGGGGTTGGGCAGGGAGGGCAAGACAGGAGTTGGATGTCCTGTGGGTCTGGTAGCAAGTGGGATGGGGAGGCCTGGAGCCAGAAGCAAGGGTAGGGGACCTGATGTCCCATTTCTAAAGGTGGCTCAGCCTCTCTCACCTGCAGGTTCCTGGAGCTGTGGTAATGGCTCCTGGGCTGGCCTATATAGTGGAGTCTCTTGATTCCTCAGACCACACCCTGGGCCACCTGCCACGCAGATGGTGCCAACTTCATGGAGGAGGCTGCTAACCCCAGGGTCAGCTGGAATGGGTACCCTGGAGGCCTGTGAAGGGTGAGGGCAAGCCTACATGCCTGATTCCTGAGAGGGGTGTGAGAACAGCTGGCGGCTGTGACTAGGGAGTCTGCTAGAGACTTCAGTCCTGGAAGGGTGGTGTCCTCAAGAGAAACAGCTGGGGAGCAGGGTGCTGAGAGCCTGGACCTGGGATCCCAGAGGTCAGAGAGCAGGAGCTGAAAGTGGCATTTGGTCCGGTTTGCTGGTTCGATGGCTAGATTTCTTTTTCTTTTTTTTCCTTTTGGCTCCTGCCATGAACAATAGAGGATTCACATCCGGGTCCCCAGCGCCACACCCTCCCCCCCCCCCCCAAGCTCTTCTCTGGCCCCCAGCTACCCATATCCTGTTTCCAGTCACTCAAGGCAGGGGCAGGGGAGGTCAGGCATCGGGTGGGCAGGAATCTGAGCACTTGACCCAGGGCTGTGGAGTGGGACACAATACCTCCACCTCCAAACCCACAGGGTCTCCTGGGTACCTAATCTGCAAAATGGGAACATCAGAAGTAGCCTCACTGGGCTTATTTGTCTCCCAGAGGACACTCTGTAAACTCTCAAGGACTGCTGGGGGGAGACAGGCTCGTCTGGTGTGGCCCCAGGTGGGGAGCAGGTGGGATGCAGGGGCTCGAGCTGTGTGCAAAGAAGAATGCAGGCCACTGTTTCCTGGTTCCATGTAGACACTGGGCTCTGCTTTCTGGAGAATTTGTTTTCTGGGAGGTGTTTTGTTTTAGTTTCCTGAGAAGGGTCTAGCTGAACAAGTTTTGGGTGATGTGGTGCCCCCATCAACCCAAAACCTGCCTGGGATGGGAGATAGGGTTCTAGGTCACATCTAGGGGAGCAGAAGCAGAGACAGATGAGAGGAGGTGTGGGTGTTCAGAGATGGAGTCTCTTCCTCCTGAGGGGCTGGCCTGACCCACACCCTGCTCTCCTCCCAGCCTCAGCACTGTTTGCGGGCGAGTCTCCCCTGGGAACAGCAGCTGCAAAGTCTGGCTGTCCTCTCAGACAACACCCCAGCAGCTGCTGTTCCCAGAACTTCTCCTCCCTTATCACAAGGCCTGGGCCTCCAGGCGGCCAGGGTGGGTGGGAGCTGTCAGAGCCCCCACCCAGGGCAGGTTCCCAGATGGAGAGATAAAGACTCAGAGTTGACTGGAACCCAAAGTCAACCGGGAAAATGAGGTGAGCAAACAAGAGACTGCATGAGAGCCAAAGGTACCAGGAAACAGGCAGGGGTGAGGGAATGCACAGGGAATGAGAGCTTTGTGTGGTGGCCTTCCTGGGTCCTGAGGGAAAGGATTGGGAGGAGGGGCTGCTGCGAGTCCTGAAGAGGAAACAGCTATTTGCAAACAAAGATGTCAAATCTTCTATATCAGATAGATACCCCTCATTTAGCCTGAGACATCCAGAGAAATAAGGGCTGAGGGGCAGAGAATTAGGCTAAGACCTAAGGTGATTCTTCACATCAATCTCTAAGTCTTGAGGTCTGCCCTGGTTAACCCAGAGAGGAGCCTTCCCCCATCCAAGTCCATGGCTGCATTCTGCAAGTGGCGCCCGAACAGCACATGCTTTGTTAATTTCAAAAACTAAAAGAAGGGGAGTTTAAGTATAGCTCTCCCCATCAAATCTTGCAACATGCTCTTTTCGTAATAAATATTTTAAATGCTGATTCAGCCAGAACTACTGCAATGCTTCGCCATTGGTGCCCGGAGCAATTAAATGCAAAGCCATTAGTAAAACGGAAGAACCTCCTCTCCGGACAATGGAAAGGTCCCGACCCATTATTAACTAGTGGTCAAGGCTGTGCTTGTATTTTTCCACAGGACGCAGATTCGCCAATTTGGATCCCGGACAGACTGATCCCCCATTGCATCGAAGGGCACTCCTCTGCCCCTGCCATCGCTGCCGCAGGGAACAGCGGCGCACAGGGAACAGCCACGCGCCGGGAGCCGTGGGCGGGGCCAGCCTGGCTGCCAGGGCCCAGTGTGCCATGCTCGCAGCCAGCCGGTAAGCCCCGCCAGAGTCTGGGCTCACTTGGCCGCTGCTGGTTCAGCGGGGGGCAGAGCGAGGCCCGCCCGCTTCCGCTGGCAGAAGAGGCAAGATAAACATCGAGATCCCAGCAGGACTGACAGCTGCTGCAGTGCCAACTCTGACCAGAAAATGATTCTATTTACTCTATTTTAGCTTGTCTACCCTCTCTTTATGGTTTTTTTCTTTGCTAATGATTCTGGAAAACTCAATATACAAATGAATTATACAGGTGGACTTAATGAAAAATGTATGCTTTCATCTTGCTTAACTCTTCAGTACAATGTTTGTTCTTTTGTGGCATTCACATCCACCCTCCGAAGGTGACAACGGTTTGTGAGCTTACTAATTTTAGGGAATTCAGCTTTAATAACAACAACTATTACTGTTACTGTTACTTTGGCAGCAATATCATTGACTCAACAAGTGCAAATGCCCAATATGTTGAAAAATCATATTTTAGGTGTTTGGAATAGCTCAGATATTAGTTTAGACTTAGGGAAACTTCACAATCAGATACAGACCTTGGAACACTCAATTGGATTTTACTGCCCCTGGAGCTGCTAATGACTTTTTCCATACATTCTCTAACCTTATTTCTGGAAAAAACATAATGTCTAATATCTTCAGTTATGCTGCTGTTGGTGCTCTAATTTTACTTCTTATAATCATTCTTCCTTGTATTGTCAGGATTCTTCAGCAGAGAATTTCTGGCTGTTTTAAGAATTAAAAAAGGGGGAGATGCTGGGAGCCAGTGTGAGGAACTTCACCCATGGCAAAGGTCATGAGAAAGGAGGCTTTGGCATACACAAAGGCGAGATTGAGCCTCAGGAAACCCCCTGTTCCCAAGCATCTACCCCCAAAACCAGAGTCTACCTACTTTACTGTTTCATGCTCTCACCTACACCTCTGACTTTATGGGGGGCTGTTCCCCACCGGTTCTCTCGTAGAAGAAGTAAACTTGCAGCTCCAGTCAATAAAAATTCCTGGGCATGACAAGGGTCTCTCAGGTCAAACCTCTCTGCTGGCAGACTAGCTTGTGTGACAGGATTATCCACACTCCTGCCACTATGCACATGATTGTTTACTACCTCTCAGCCATAAACAGCACAGAGAGTTTGGAGTATTTTGAAAATCTTAATTGGCATAGGGCTTTTCTCATTGTTGAGTCAATGATTGCCGCCAGGCCTCCATATCCTTAGGCACCTGGGGATATGTTAATGTATTTGAAATATAGAAAAGGAAATATAGTAGTTTTTGATGTTAGCAATACTAGACTTTTTGAGTTAATGAATTTTCTCTTTTATTATAGATCACTATACTTTGTTATAAATCACTGTGTCCTTGCTATGTAAAAATGTAACTTTATCACTATCTTAAGACTAAATAGATCTTAAGGGGAACATTGGTGAAGGGTTTTCATTTGTTGGGTTGATGTTTGCTGCTAAGTCTCCATATTCCCTGCCCTTATAATGAATATAACTAGCATATAGGAGAAATAAGTATTTAAGATTAATCATGTTAACCTTAGGTTAAATTAATTCCTTTCTTAGTTGTAACTCACTACACCCTCACCCTATAGGAATGCAACTTTATCTGGTACCTTCAGAGGGTGGCACCTGGTTTAAGAAAAAACACCCTTGGAAAAAATAAGTTTTCTGGTTAACTGACTGTTATCAGAAAGAAAGGGTCGTAAAATGTCAGCAGACCTCATGGCCAGAAGATGATGTAAATCCTCTAAGACCTTTTTCTTATACATTTATGTGAAGCACCTGATTTTGATAAAGGTTAGGACTGCTGACCCCCGCGTGACTTTAAAATTTCCATTTGTCTCTATGTGTAACAAAAGGTATATAAGCAAACCTGAAAATAAAGAAAACGGATCAGTTTCTGGAAAGACTGATTCCCCCATGTCGTTCTTTCTTTCCCCTTTGGCTGAATTCCCATCTGGAACGTGGGTACTCGCCAAGCCTGCTAATTTTGCCTGGGCTTCTAAGATCAGACTGGGGAGGCCTCAGTGCCTCCTCTCCTTCGGGAGAACAGAAAGACGCCTGTGGCCTACGTAGGTGGTGCAAATTCCTTGTCTTGGAGTTTTATTGGTATTCCACGTAAACCAAGTTATTCAGCTTTTTTTTCTCTACTAATTTTCCTACTACACTATTCCTTTCTAATCTCTCTTTCCTAGGACGCCGCTTCCATCTCCCCTTCGAATTACCCTGGATCCACCGGGGCTGGATCCTGGCACTGGAGGAGGCTGCTGACCCCAGGGTCAGCTGGAATGGGCACCATGGAGGCCTGTGAAGGGTGAGGGCAAGCCTACATGCCTGATTCCTGAGAGGGGTGTGAGAACAGCTGGCGGCTGTGACTAGGGAGTCTGCTAGAGACTTCAGTCCTGGAAGGGTGGTGTCAAGAGAAACAGCTGGGGAGCAGGGTGCTGAGGGCCTGGACCTGGGATCCCAGAGGTCAGGGAGCAGGAGCTGAAAGTGGTATTTGGTCCTGTTTGCTGGTTCGATGGCTAGATTTCTTTTTCTTTTTTTTCCTTTTGGCTCCTGCCATGAACAATAGAGAAGGATTCACATCCGGGTCCCCAGTGCCACCCCCCCCCAAGCTCTTCTCTGGCCCCCAGCTACCCATATCCTGTTTCCAGTCACTCGAGGCAGGGGCAGGGGAGGTCAGGCATCGGGTGGGCAGGAATCTGAGCACTTGACCCAGGGCTGTGGAGTGGGACACAATACCTCCACCTCCAAACCCACAGGGTCTCCTGGGTACCTAATCTGCAAAATGGGAACATCAGAAGTAGCCTCACTGGGCTTATTTGTCTGCCAGAGGACACTGTAAACTCTCAAGGACTGTTGAGGGGAGGCAGGCTTGTCTGGTGTGGCCCCAGGTGGGGAGCAGGTGGGATGCAGGGGCTCGAGCTGTGTGCAAAGAAGAATGCAGGCCACTGTTTCCTGGTTCCATGTAGACACTGGGCTCTGCTTTCTGGAGAGTTTGTTTTCTGGGAGGTGTTTTGTTTTAGTTTCCTGAGAAGGGTCTAGCTGAACAAGTTTTGGGTGATGTGGTGCCCCCATCAACCCAAAACCTGCCTGGGATGGGAGATAGGGTTCTAGGTCACATCTAGGGGAGCAGAGGCAGAGACAGATGAGAGGAGGTGTGGGTGTTCAGAGATGGAGTCTCTTCCTCCTGAGGGGCTGGCCTGACCCACGCCCTGCTCTCCTCCTCCCAGCCTCAGCACTGTTTGCGGGCGAGTCTCCCCTGGGAACAGCAGCTGCAAAGCCTGGCTGTCCTATCAGACAACACCCCAGCAGCTGCTGCCCCCAGGACTTCTCCCTTATCACAAGGCCTGGGCGTCCAGGCGGCCAGGGTGGGTGGGAGCTGTCAGAGCCCCCACCCAGGGCAGGTTCCCAGATGGAGAGATAGACTCATAGTTGACTGGAACCCAAAGTCAACCAGGAAAATGAGGTGAGCAAACAAGAGACTGCATGAGAGCCAAAGGTATCAGGAAACAGGCAGGGGTGAGGGAATGCACAGGGAATGAGAGCTTTGTGTGGTGGCCTTCCTGGGCCCTGAGGGAAAGGATTGGGAGGAGGGGCTGCTGCGAGTCCTGAGGAGGAAACAGCTATTTGCAAACAAAGATGTCAGATCTTCTATATCAGATAGATACCCCTCATTTAGCCTGAGACATCCAGAGAAATAAGGTCTGAGGGGCAGAGAATTAGGCTAAGACCTAAGGTGATTCTTCACATCAATCTCTAAGCCTTGAGGTCTGCCCTGGTTAACCCAGAGAGGAGGCTTCCCCCATCCAAATCCATGGCTGCATTCTGCAGAGTCCCCAGAAGTGAGGTAGTGGTGGAAAGTCCCCACAATTTAGGATGTGACACCCCTGGGACCTTCTCCCTCCTCTCAGAGCCCAAGGGGTATGAGGGTGGTAGGTGTGTATGGAGGGGGGTATGCTATGACGCACCTTATGCCCTACTCCATGTCTTATCAAATTCTCAGAAACCCCACCAGTGATCCCCGAGACAACCTGTGGGGGCAGTCAGTGAAATCACATCCGTCCTGCACCAGCAGTCCTGGGCTGAGCCCAGACAAGCGGGTGTTTGTGTGTCTGAGCCTCTGGCCTCTCCCTGCTGACAGGCTCTGTTGGGGGCAGATCTGTGTCGGTCATACCATCGGAGACCCCTGGGTCCCTCTGGCTTGTCTAGGTTTTGGAGATCCGGAGCACAGGTGGAGAGAATTTATTCTGCAGCTCAATTCAGAGTACATTCAGATCAAGGAGGTCAAAATTGCTGGAAATGTTGAACTTCGTTCTTTCATGCTCTGGATCCCACAAGGGGTCTTTACACCTCCTTGGGGATTCCTCCATCTTGCCACTAAGCTCCCTGAGATTCAAACTTGACTTTCTTCTTCTTTTGCTCAAGAACATTCCATGCCTCTCTGTCCCTGTGAATGCAAGTCCACACTCTTGGCAGGGCTGTCTGAAGCCCTAATGCCCCACTTCCGGCAACTTTCATCTTGCCGGTGCAGTTCCTTCCACTCTTCATCATATCCTACCTGCTAACTCCAGGCCTGGAATCTAGATATCCTTTTCTGCATGTGTCATTTCCCAAGAACCCGAGGTAAGGCTAACCTCTTTTATTCCTCCTACGTGGCACTGGCCATCCGCTTCCTTGCTTTACAGGAACTCCCTTTATTTGGTTTACCTTCTTGAAACTTCAGACCTGCTGCATCTATGGTCCTGTTCTGCACCTCCCCACCCATGTCTCTCCCACCCACCACAATCTGACTTCCACGTGCGTTGAAATCTCTCTGCTAAACCCTCCAATGTAGCTCCTCTGTAACACAAACACTTCCTCCTTAAAAATTTTGAATGCCTTGGTTTCCATATCACTTTCTTCTGGATCTTGTGTTACTTTGGTCTGTTTCCTACAATAACTCTTTTAACATTGGTGTTCCTCATATTCTCTCTCTGCTTATTTCTTTTTTTCCAGGAGATCTTCTTTTTGTTGTTCAGTCACTAAGTCATGTCCGACTCTTTGCAACCCCATGGACTACAGCACGCCAGGCTTCTCTGTCCTTCACTATCTCTCGGAGTTTGCTCAAACTCATGTCCATTGAGTCAGTGATACTATCCAATGATCTCATCCTCTGTCACTCCCTTCTCCTCCTGCCTTCAATCTTTCTCAGCATCAAGGTCTTTTCCAGTGAGTTAGCTCTTCCTATCAGGTGACCAAAGTATTAGAACTGCAGCTTCAATGTCAATCCTTCCAATGAATATTCAGGGTTGATTCCCTTTAGGATTGACTGGCTTAATCTCCTGCTGTCTAAGGGACTCCCAGGAGTCTTCTCCAGCACCTCAATTCGAAAGCATCAATTTGTCAGCTCTCAGCCCTCTTTATGGTCCAATTCCTAAGTCCGTACATGACTACTGGAAAAACCATAGCTTTGACTATATGGACATTTGTTGGGAAAGTGATGTATTTGCTTTTATATATATATATATATATATATATATATATACACATATATATATTTACGGCTATATTTGGGTCTTCACTGCTATGTGGGTTTGTTTTTTTTTTTTCTAGTTTCATGGAGTCATGGCTTCTCTCTAGTTGCCATGCACAGGCTTCTCATTGCAGTGGCTTTTCTTGTTGCAAAGCACAGGCTCTATAGTTGTGGCTCACAGGCTTAGTTCCTCCGTAGCACGTGGGATTTTCCAAAACCTGGGATGGAACTCGCCTCTGCTGCATTGGCAGGTAGATTCTTTACCACTAAGCTACCAGGGAAGTCCTCTCCAGGAGATCTTATCTGTGTCCACTTATAATATTTTTGTGATGATGAAACTTCTGTGTTTTGGGCTGTCCAGTGTGGTAGGCAATAGCTCCATGTATATATTGAGCTCTTTTCAACATTTTTTCGTTCATATATTTGTTTGGCTGTGTTGGGTCTTAGCTGCTGCACGCATGATCTTCCATCTTTGCTGTGGCATGAGGGATCTTTAGTTGTAGCAATGCAAACTCTCAGTAGTGGCAGGCGTGTCTAGTTCCCTGACCAGGGATTGAACCTGGGCCCCCTGCATTGGGAGCTCGAAGTCTTAGCCACTGGGTCACCAGGGAAGTTCCTCTATTGAGCTCTTGAAATGTGACTAATGTAATGGAGGAAATGAATTTTTAAGTAATCCATTTAAAATTAAATTTAAATAACCACCTGTAACTATATCTATATTAGACAGGATAAAACTCTAGAAAACTCTATCTGCCACCCATACCTACCTACCTATCTATTCTCTTTTATACCCATTTTCTATTCCTGGTCCCCTTGTAGAAACCATTCTAATTTGATTCATGGGAATATTTTTAATGTTCTCTTGAAATAGAATACACATATGGTAAATGCACAAATCATAAATGTATGCAGCTCATTGAATTATTTAAAAATGAATACATCCCTGTAACCCACAACCAGGTCAAGAAAGAATATTTTCAGTAGTCCAGAGCCTTCTGAATTTTCCTTTCTAATCACTACCCACTCTCTACTTGCCATGCTTGCATGCAGTCGCTCGGTTGTGTCTGACTCTGTACGACCCTATGGACTGTAGCCTGCCAGGCTCCTCTGCTCCTGGGATTCTCCAGGCAAGAATACTGGAGTGGGTAGTCATCCCCTTCTCCAGGGGATCTTCCTGACCCAGGGATCATAAGGAGTCGCTGTTATGACTTCAAACACCACAGATTGTTTAGCTTGCTGGTTTTTTGTTTTTTTTTTTTTCCTTTTCTTTTTTGGCCAAGCCATAAGGCATGCGGTATCTTAGTTCCCCAACCAGGGATGGAACCCGAAACCCCTGCATTGGGAGCTCGGAGTCTTCACCAGTGGACTCTGTTTTTGAACTTTACACAAATGAAATGTCCATATTGTTCTGTGTCTGGCTTCCTGCATTCAGTATTATCCTATGTACATAACTGTAGTTCATTTTCATTGCCATATGATAGTTGCTTGTTTAAAAATCACTACATGTTCCCCCATTCTACTGTTTCCACTTTGGGCTAATGAATTCTATCTTTTGACACCAGTGCAGTTTCTGTTGGGATGTGCTGTGGAGTTCCCAATGGTCATTGCTGGGTCACTGGGCTCAGCTTTAGTAGATGCTACCAAACGTGTTTCAGTTTCAACTCCCATAAATGACTGGTCTGGTTGCTCCTTAGCGTCACCAATATTTGGCCTTGTTAGACTTTATAATTTTAGCCGTTCTAGAGGTGTAGTGATGTTGGGTTGTGGTTTTAATGTGCATTTCTTTGTTCTTTTAATGAGGTTGAGAACTATTCACATAGTTATTGGCAATTAGAATCTCTTTGCAATTGGTGATTTTAGTGATGTGCTTGTTCAAGTCTGCCCATTTTTTAAAATTAGGTGTCTTTTTTCTTATTGATCTGTATGAATTATTTATATGTTCTGGGTACAAGTCAATTATTGGTTATATAATTTGCTTTTTTTCTCCCACTCTGTGATTTACCTTTTCAAAATTTATCTTTTTCTTTTTTTTTGCTCAAACCACATGGCTTGGGGGATCTTAGTTCCCTGACCAGGGATTGAACCCACAGCAGTGAAACCACCAGGTCCCAACCACTGGACTGCCAAGGAATTCTCTCTTATCACTTTCACTTTTTTAATAATGAAAAATTCTTAATTTTAATGTGGTTCATTTCATCAATCTATAACATTTTGTGACTGGCCTTTTTTTTTTTTTTTTTTCCCCTGTGTTGAATTCATCTAATCCAAAAACATTTTTGGGCTTCCCAGGTGGTGCTAGTGGTAAAGAACCTGCCTGCCAATGCGGTGAGACATAAGAGATGTGGGTTCACTCCCTGGGTTGAGAAGGTCCCCTGGAGGAGGGCATGGCACTCCACTCCAGTATTCTTGCCTGGAGAATCCCATGGACAGAAGAGCCTGGCGGGCTAATAAGACAAAGATTTAAAAAGCAGCAACATAAACATTCTTTTTCCCATTTATATAGATTTTCTTGGATTTATTTCACCAGTATTTAATTTTTTTTTCAGAAATATTCTGGGGATGGGAAATAAGAATTCTGAGGGGACTTAGGGAAAACAGAAGAGTGATGTGAGCCCTGTCACTTTGGCATGTGCTGTGTCTGAAGAAACTAATAAACATGTGCTCTGAAAAAGTCCCATGGACTGAGGAGCCTGGTGGGCTACAGTCCATGGCGTTGCAAAGAGTCAGACATGACTTAACGACTCAACCACCAACAGCACTGAAGACTTTCAAAGGGACACTTTGTGTTCGACAGTGAGAGTCAGAGCTATGGCGGCTATTGACTGTGATGAGGAATGAATGAATATTCATTGCTATTCTCAGGAACTGTGATCAAATGTTAAAACTCTTTAACACCTGGACTCTGTAGAGCAGGTTCTCCTACCAAAGGTGGAAACATGACACAATCCAGGAAGTTGAAAGAATGCCTCCCAGCCAAAGATAATACCCTTTTTCTCTTCTTGGAATAGGTGAACTACAGGCACATGGCAACTTCCTGCCCAAGCCTTGCCCTTCTCCCTCAGCCATAGATGGTTCTGAAAGGCAAAGGAAACGCAGCAGCTACTGGGCGAAAATATCTAACTTAATATTTCAAAGCTGAACTGATGTAATCCCTGTGAAGAGAAGCTTTTGGAAAACCTTTAAGACTGAGAACTCAGAGAGCTGAGTTCCCTCCCAGAACCCTGTAATTCCTTTACCAAAACACATTCACATCATCTTGTAATTTTTTTGACCTCCTGGATCTGAATAGGGATGTGTTTATTTTGCTGATTAGTGAATCCCCAGGGCCTGGTATAGTCCTGGCTCACGGTGAGTACTTAACAATTATTTCCTGATTGAATGAAATGGAGAAATAAGCAAAGATCTGGAGGAGTGAAAGAGATTTATGGAGTTCGGTTCTGTCTGTTATATTGGCCTGTGATGGAAGTTGTCCTTTCCATAGCGTTAATGGAGAGTGGTATATATATATTTTAATATTTATTTATTTTATTTTTATCGGTTATTTGGCTGCACTGGGTCTTAGTTGTGGCATGTGGGACCTTTGATTTTTGTAGCTGCAGGTGGACTCTAGTTCTCTGACAAGGGATTGAACCCAGGACCCCTTGATTGGGAGTGTGGACTCTTAACCACTGGACCACCAGAGAAGTCCCTGGAGGTTAGTATAGACACTTTGCAGAGGCAGAGTGGGAGACTCAGGCTGCCTGGTCATTTAAAATGGATATGCTTGTTATTCTTCAAGTATACAGCTCAGATCAATGGTCTCTGTGCTCATCAGACCTTTTCTAGAAGTAACAGTTGAATATTTTTAGGTTCAGTCCAATTTTGTTATGATACACAACATACATGTATTAGCCAGATATGAATAAATATAGACCATGGGAACTACATATCTGAAATTTACATAAATATTTAAAGATTTTTAAAAATGCAAATACCCTGGTGGTTAAGAACCTAAGGTCACTTGGCCCCTCTATTTCTCATTTGTCTTTTTTCTTATATTCTTATGGGTTAACATGAGCATTTCTTATAATTCCATCTTGATTTGTTTTTGGTTTTTTTTTTTTTGGCTGTGTTGGGTCTTCCTTGCAGCATGCAGACTTCTCTAGGTGCAGTGCACTGGCTTCTCTAGTTGCAGCTCGTGGGCTTAGTTGCCCCTTGGCATGTAGAATCTTACGTGACTGATGTAGGATCAAATCTGTGTCCCCCTGCATTAGAAGGTGGATTCCTAACCACTGGACCCCTAGGGAATCCCCTATATTCTTTTTGGGTACATTTTTTGTTGTTGTTCCATCACTCAGTCGTGTCCGACTCTGGGACACCATGAACTGCAGCACCCCAGGCTTCCCTGTCCTTCACTATCTCCTGGAGCTTGTTCAAACTCATGTCCTTTGAGTTGGTGATGCCATCCAACCATCTTGTCCTCTGTCGTCCCCTCCTCCTGTCTTCAGTCTTTCCCAACATCAGGATCTTTTCTAATGAGTCAGCTCTTCGCATCAGTATTGGAGCTTCAGCTTCAGCATCAGTCCTTCTAATAACTATTTGGGATTGATTTCCTTTAGGATTGACCTCTTTGCCATTCAAGAGACTTTCAAGGGTCTTGTCCATTACTTTGGATAGAATTTCTTACCACTTGCTTCACGTATTACAAATGAATATGTAACTTATTGCTCAATATTTTACCACTTTGATTGAAGTGCTGAAACTTTACTTCCACGTATGTTCTTTCACCTTCTTCACTTTAAAAAATATAATTGTTTCAAGTATCACCTCCATCTACAGTAAGCACCACATCAAATGATATAATTTTGTCTTCAGCCATAATTGATTTTAAAAACTCATGAGCAAGGTAATATATTTAGTCTTGAGAAAGATAATATATCTACCCACTCTGTTATTCTTTCTTTCTGAAGTTCTGAGACTTCTGGTATCATTTGGAGCTTGGAGAACTTCCTTTACCCATTCTTTAACAGCTGTTCTACTGAAAAGACACTAGCTTTTCACCTAAAACTTATTTCCCTTTAATTTCTGAAGGGTAGTTTTGCTGGCTATAGGATTCACAGCTGACAATTCTTTTCTCTTGGCACTTGAAAAATATGATGTCATGCTTTCTTCTCAATGGTATTAGATGAAAAACCCACTGTAATTTGATCAGTGTTTCCCTGTAGATAATGTATCATTTGTCTCTAGTGCTTTCAAGATCTTTCTTGCCTTAGTTTTCATAAAGTAAGTAGGTAAGTGTTAGTTGCTCAGTCGTGCCCAACTCTTTGCGACCCCATGGACTGCAGCCCACCAGGCTCCTCTCTCTATGAGATTTTCCAGGCAAGAATACTGGAGTGGATTGCCATTTCCTTCTCCAGGGGACCTTCCAACCCAGGGATCAAACCTGGGTCTCCTGCACTGCAGGCAGATTCTTTACCGACTGAGCTACAAGGGAATCCCTTTCATAGGTAATTGGTGTGTATTTCTTTGGATTTACTCTGTTTAGCTTCTTGAATCTGTAGCTTTATATCTTCTGCCAAATTTGGTAAGGGTTAGTCATTATTTCTTCAAATACCTTTTCAGCCCTGCTCTTTCTTTTTCTCCTTCTGTGATACAAATGTTAGATTTTGCGTTATTGTCCTGCAGGTTCTCTAAGGGATTTGGTAGTTCTTTTTTCCCGTCAATTTTTTTTTTTCTGATTTTGTCTTTTGTTTTTAATAAATAAATCACATTTTAATCACTTGGCTTTGTTTAATCAATAAGATCAAGTTCATAGCTTTTTATAGTCTGTTTTCCCAAACAACGTGACCTAATGTGTTCTCTGAAACCTTTCATATTTTAAGAAAAACTTGTTCCACCTTTCATTTTGCAACCCCAGAGCTGACTTTCCTTACACGCCCCATCAATAGCCAATGCAGTCACCTCAAAGAAACAGTGCTGGAATGGTGGTAAACTATAGTCTCAAAGACCCTCAGAATAGTTAAAGAAAAAGAAAAAAGTTATCAAGGAAGACAGCCTCCAATGTTCCCTGGAATGGCTCTCCCTGAATATCCCACTCACTGAAACCTTTCATCCTGTGGCCACTCTGGCCAGGACCCTGGAGCATTCTGTTCCTTCTGCCATCTGTAGCAGGTTCTGCAGTGCTGAAAAGGTATTGCACAGACAGGTCTGAAATTTGTTTCTGCTGGTGACCTACATGGTTCACAGCCACACCAGGCCAGCAGCAGTTCTCAGCCCATGTGCCCTGAGCCAGCTGAGAGCCATGACAGATGGAAGGCTCATGACATGCATTACGTAGTTCCTATACAAACAGAAATAAGGGTTTCATTTGCTCTATTTCCCACTCTTCTGGAAACTTTCCCCCTTGGAGATCAGTTTCCCTGGAGCCGAACTCCTCAGCCCTGGAAGTAACACAGGTACTGAGGGATTCATTGCCTAGCATTTCACATGCCTTCCCACCAAGTCCCACTTAAGTGTTACTATTTTGGCAGTGATCTCTGGCAATCAGAGAAGAGGAAACCCCCCTTGTTCTGAGGGTATCAACTGTGACAACACATCCCTGCCATCTCAAGTAGCAAACTCTAAGAAAGAAAAGTTTCTACATGGTAATACTAATGCAAAAATCTCAGGCTAGGATCATACTAATTCAATGGCCTATACAGGGAATTCCTTATATTTCTCTTACCCATGCCCCACCCCTACTCCTGCCCACAACTTGGTAGAGAAGGGTTTATTTTTATCCCCACCAGAGTAGAAAACCTTTGCATCATTTATTATAGTCTAAAAATTCACACTGGTTTCTCAATACTTTCTACCAACAGGTCAGATACTGTATTTCAGATAAAATGCCTAGATGCTTTTTTTTTTTTAAGCTAAAGACTAACCCGAGGGCCAGTGGCTGACCCATAATCTGCACAGCTCCTTTAGTAAGCATTCTCTTTACGACAAAACTGCTTAGTCACGCCCCCCTTTTTGAGATATGGATTGTTTCCTGACCTTGTGACTATTATCATCCCTTGTTCCCTTGGTAACGGTTACTGTACATTTGGTTTTCTGATCTTTATCATTGTTGAAAGAAATTTCTTGTACTACAGCCTACATATATACTCACAGAAAAATCATTAAAGCACCTTTGCTCCATCAAAGCTTGGGTTCCCATGTCTTTCTTTCTTTCTTTCTCTCTCTCTCCCTCCAGCTCTCTCTTTCACTTTCTTATGGTCGACTCTAGATCGCCAGGTCCCAGTCCATTAAAGGACTCCAACAAGTGGCACCCAGAACACGGACACTGGTATACGTGGCATTTCGGACAGAGTGACTCCAGGAGGTCAGGGCCTATTGAGGTTGGTAAGTACTAAGACACGGGTCAAACGGCTAGAAACCCCCATTATTTCTCTACTTTACTTCACCATTTGTTTAAAGCTCAGGGACTTTTGGTTTCACGCCAATGAATAGAGGCTTACTTTCGAACAGTGATTAAATATAATCCTTGGTTCCCTGATAAATGCAGTTTTGATTTAGAAATTTGGCACCAGGTCAAAGAAAATGTTGAAAGAGCCGCCAAGCAAGGAAAAAATATTCCAGTTGATTTCTGGCCAGTAAAATCTAGCCCTCCTAATATTCAACGACAGAATACTTATTGCACGAATATGAATTAGATGATGAAACTTTACAAAAGGCCCAATTAGAACAACATAAAATATTTCAAAATTTTCTTACGAGCCCTGCCCCAGCTGCTCCAAATGCTCTTCCTCTTCCAACAGGCACAACTCCAAAAGCCTTTAGTGAAGAGGAGCTAAAAGGCCTCTTGATGAAAGTGAAAGAGGACAGCGAAAAAGTTGGCCTAAAGCTCAACATTCAGAAAATGAAGATCATGGCATCTGGTCCCATCACTTCATGGGAAATAGGAGGGGAAACAGTGGAAACAGTGTCAGACTTAATTTTTTTCGGCTCCAGAATCACTGCAGATGGTGACTGCAGCCATGAAATTAAAAGACACTTACTCCTTGGAAGAAAAGTCATGACCAACCTAGATAGCATATTCGAAAGCAGAGACATTACTTCGCCGACTAAAGTCCGTCTAGTCAAGGCTATGGTTTCTCCTGTGGTCATGTATGGATGTGAGAGTTGGACTGTGAAGAAGGCTGAGCGCCGAAGAATTGATGCCTTTGAATTGTGGTACATTCAGTTCAGTTCAGTCGCTCAGTCGTGTCTGACACTTTGCGACCCCATGAATCGCAGCACGCCAGGCCTACCTGTCCATCACCAACTCCCAGAGTTCACTCAGACTCACGCCCATCGAGTCCGTGATGCCATCCATCATCTCATCCTCTGTGGTCCCCTTCTCCTCCTGCCCCCAATCCCTCCCACCATCAGAGTCTTTTCCAATGAGTCAACTCTTCGCATGAGGTGGCCAAAGTACTGGAGTTTCAGCTTTAGCATCATTCCTTCCAAAGAAACCCTAGGGCTGATCTCCTTCAGAATGGACTGGTTGGACCTCCTTGAAGTCCAAGGGACTCTCAAGAGTCTTCTCCAACACCACAGTTCAAAAGCATCAATTCTTCGGCGCTCAGCCTTCTTCACAGTCCAACTCTCACATCCATACATGACCACAGGAAAACCATAGCCTTGACTAGACGGACCTTAGTCGGCGAAGTAATGTCTCTGCTTTTGAATATGCTATCTAGGTTGGTCATGACTTTTCTTCCAAGGAGTAAGTGTCTTTTAATTTCATGGCTGCAGTCACCATCTGCAGTGATTTTGGAGCCCCCCAAAATAAAGTCTGACTCTGTTTCCACTGTTTTCTTCATCTATTTCCCATGAAGTGACGGGACTGGATTAGCTAGATTAGAAACTGCTATTTCCTGTACTGTAATCAGAGAAGAAACCAAGAAACAGCTAGAGAAAATTACTTGCTTATGAGAATGCAAATCAGGAATGTCAAAGAGCTATCGCTCTAATTTGTGAGACTGGGACTATTATTGATTATTTGAAGGCTTATCGCAATCTAGGATAAGAAACTCAAAAGATGCAAATGCTAACTAAGACAATGGCTGCTACCTTTAGAAAGGGAAATAAAGGATGCTTTACATATAGAGATAAAAACCATTTTAAAAGGGTATGCCCTAAGAAAGCTAATAAAAAACCTCCAAGAATTTGCCCTTGCTGCTGTAGAGGAATACATTGGGCCAAAGATTGTAAACCTAAACTTGATATTGAAGGAAAACCTATTCCAGGAAACTCCAAACAGGGGACCCCCCAGGTCCCCTACAACAAAAACCAGGGGCAAATTCTATCTTTTCCCTCAAACCCTCAACATTCAGCAATACTGCCATCAATATACCAGCCCTAAATGATTTTTTCCTTTACCCTCAAGCAGTCCCTTCTAGAGTATCTACCAGACTTTTTGGACCCCTGCCTCCACAAACCTTCAGTCTTTTATTTGGCCGATCTAGTTTGGCTTCTAAAGGAATTACTGTTCACCCTGGAATAATTGATCCAAATTATAAAGGAGAGATGACATCAAATTATGATATCATCTCAGATTCTATGGCAATTCAAAAAGGGGGACAAAATTGCTCAATTACTTCTTTTGCCTTACATTTCTATTAACTCCTCTAATAATGTACGAACAGGCAGATTCAGCAGTACAGATCAAAAACAATCCTATGGACATCATTGGTGTCTGAATATGCCCAACCAAATATAAATATCAAAATTAATGGTAAAAGATTTTCTAGTCTCTTTGGCACTGGATCTAATGTTACTATTATTTCCAAACACTTATGGCCCAAATCCTGGTCTATACAAAAGGTCTCTTACCAAATTGCAGGAATTTCTCAAACCAAAGTACAAGAAATTTATCAAAATGTTCACATCTACCCATATGAAGGACCAAAAGGCCAGCCTGCAACATTAAGACCTTATATGATAAATGCACCCCTTAATTTAATAGAAAAAGACTTACTTATGCAATGGCAAACTCAGATATACATTCCACATTTTTCCTAGGGGCCACTACTCATTTAACAAACAAAGCAATTATTAAAATAACTGAGAAGAATGACGAGCCTATTTGGACAGAGCAATGGCCCCTTACAAAAGAATAATAGAAAATCCCATGGATGGAGGAGCCTGGTAGGCTGCATTCCATGGGGTCGCGGAGAGTTGGACACAACTGAGCGACTTCACTTTCACTTTTCACTTTCATGCATTGGAGAAGGAAATGGCAACCCACTCCAGTGTTCTTGCCTGGAGAATCTCAGGGACAGGGGAGCCTGTGGGGCTGCATTCCATGGGGTCGCACAGAGTCGGACACAACTGAAGCGACTTAGCAGCAGCAGCAGCGGCGGCGGCAAAGAACTTATAGACACACATAGAATTAGAATTAAAACATATTGAGGAATCTTACTCTCCTTAGAACTTTCCTATTTTTATTATAAAAAAGAAATCTAACAAATGGCATCTCTTAACAGACCTTAGAAAAGTTAATGCATTTATGAAACTTATGGATACATTACAACCAGGGATCCCATCACCTACTACTGTTCCTCAAAACTGGCACATTATTAATACTGATTTACAAGATTGCTTTTTAAATATACTGTTAGGTAGGTAGAATAGGGAAAAGGAGTCCAAAATGGCGGTGGCTAAAGCACAAGGAAGGTCAAAGGAAGATCCGAGGACCAGAGTGAAGACTTCAGTTAGAACAAACAGCACTCCTGGCTGAGCCCAATTTGCATAGGGCAGGCCCAGGTGGAGGAAAAACATGTAAAAGGAGCCAAAGCGCTTTCTCTCTCTCTCCCTGTGCGTGCACTTTCTCTCTCTCTCCCTCTCTCTCCCCCTCCCCCATGCGCTCCTCCACTCTCTTCCCTTCAAGTCTTTGGGTTGGCATGCCCACACACTTCGAGGATGGATTCTCCTGCTATTTTCTAAATAAAATGGAGCTGTAACACTGATTTGCCTAAGAGCTATAACACGGTTTGTCCAAGACCCGAGAGCTGTGACGCGCCGAGGGCTTTAATGTCTGTCACTCCAAATCTTTGTTGTGATGAGACAAAGAACCGAGGAACATACACTCGCGTGACAATACCTTTACACCTTTAGACCAGGAGAGATTCACTTTCTCTCTCCCTTATACTAATCATATCGGGCCTCATAAAAGATTTCAATAGACTGTGTTACCTCAAAGTATGCTCAACAGTCCTACTATTTGTCAAAAATTTTGTAGCCAAGGCTTTACATCCAATGTGACAGCAATTCCTTCATGCATATATCATTAATAACATACTATAACTACAAAAAGGAGAAATTATATTTTTGACACTGAATAGCCATGATATTCTTTAGACTCCAGAGAAAACTGATTAAAATAAAATCTTTTTTGAAACTACAAAACTGGTTCTTCTTACATGTGCAGTTAAGAAAAGGTTAACTTTCTTAAAATACTTTTGTGGAGCTCCAGTTCTACCTGGGAAACAAAAACAGGCCTAAGAAAAAACCTAAAGTTAACTCTTATCATGTCCTTGGTATACACAACCCACTCTATCTGGGACTCCAGCCATAAACAAATTGGTGGGGGGGGGGGCGGAAATATATACATATATATCAAAAAAATATTTTAAAGCGGAAAAGATATTTCAAACAGAAAACTATCTAAAATTATCTATGTCTCAATATATGTCTTTGTTTTTGGATAATATGAAGTCAGTGAGCTCTATTTAAATTCACTTGTTTGCTAATTAAGTCATCAACATTATATAATACTTTTATTATGCCTAAGTTTAAGGTAAACTAAATTTGTCAACAAAAGGTAACTCTTTATATATATATATATGAGATGAAAACTTTTAGATAAACTCTATTTAAAATAATTATATTTTTAATAGAATAATCTATTATTATAATCTAAAATAACCTCTTAGGATTGGGGTAACTTAAGTTTCTGGATTTATACTAAACTAAACTAAATAATAAAAGTTTATTAAATAGCTAGATCATTTCCAAATGAAGTAAGAATTTAAGACATTAATTACTGAACATTAACTTCCTCTTATAAAAAGTTTTTTCTTACAGAAAAACTAAAGAGATTTTAAACTATTAATAAGTATAAATATAAATATATATTTATATAATAAATAAATATTATAATATATAATGTGATATAATAAATATATTCACCAATCTATAAAATGCTAATATGCAAGACACCTCATAGTTGCTAAAGAAAAATAAGATGTATACTTTTAATAAAAAGATATAAGAAATGGCAAGTAAAATGATGAATACATAAATATAAAAAAAGTTTACAACAAATGAAAGAAAATTTTATGACAAATGGATGTAACTCATTGCCCTGAACTTTCTTCCTCTTCCTTCTTACATGTCTCGATCGGTACAAATTCTTCTTTTATAGGGGCCACACCTCTCCGAGGTGAAACTACACAACAAGTTATAACCCACCCATTAGCTTACTTTACAATAATGAGAACACTTAATTCTATAAAAACAGACAATGGCCCTGCCTATATTTCTAAACAATTCAAACAATTTTTACATTCATTCTCTATTAAACAGATTACAAACATTCCTTATAGTCTACAAACACAAGACATAATTAAACAAACACATTACACACTAAAGCTACAAATAAAAAATTAAATAAAGAAAAATACACAGGAACACTTTTATCTTCCTTATCCAGAGCAGACTTTACTAGATTCTAATGCAATATATTCTTTAAGCCTATCAGTTCAGTTCAGTTCAGTTCAGTCACTCAGTCGTGTCTGACTCTTTGCGACCCCATGAATCACAGCACGCCAGGCCTCCCTGCCCATCACCAACTCCCGGAGTTCACTCAAACTCACGTCCATCGAGTCGGTGATGCCATTCAGCCATCTCCTCCTCTATCGTCCCCTTCTCCTTCTGCCCCTAATCCCTCCCAGCATCAGAGTCTCTTCCAATGAGTCAACTCTTCTCATGAGGTGGCCAAAGTACTGGAGTTTCAGCTTTAGCATCATTCCTTCCAAAGAAATCCCAGAGCTGACCTCCTTTAGAACGGACTGACTGGATCTCCTTGCAGTCCAAGGGACTCTCAAGAGTCTTCTCCAACACCACAGTTCAAAAGCATCAATTCTTTGGCGCTCAGCTTTCTTCATGGTCCAACTCTCACATCCATACATGACCACTGGAAAAAATCACTGGCTATGGTTGGCAAAGTAATGTCTCTACTTTTCAATATGCTATCTAGGTTGGTCATAACTTTCCTTCCAAGGAGTAAGCGTCTTTTAATTTCATGGCTGCAGTCACCATCTACAGTGATTTTGGAGCCCCCCAAAATAAAGTCTGACACTGTTTCCACTGTTTCCCCATCTATTTCTCATGAAGTGATGGGACCAGATGCCATGATCTTCGTTTTCTGAATGTTGAGCTTTAAGGCAACTTTTTCACTCTCTTCTTTCACTTTCATCAAGAGGCGTTTTAGTTCCTCTTCACTTTCTGCCATAAGGGTGGTGTCCTCTGCATATCTGAGGTTATTGATATTTCTCCCGGCAATCTTGATTCCAGCTTGTGCTTCTTCCAGCCCAGCGTTTCTCATGATGTACTCTGTATATAAGTTAAATAAGCAGGGTGACAATATACAGCCTTGACGGACTCCTTTTCCTATTTGGAACCAGTCTGTTGTTCCATGTCCAGTTCTAACTGTTGCTTCCTGGGCTGCATATAGGTTTCTCAAGAGGCAGGTCAGGTGGTCTGGTATTCCCATCTCTTGAAAAATTTTCCACAGTTTATTGTGATCCACACAGTCAAAGGCTTTGGCATAGTCAATCAAGCAGAAATAGATGTTTTTCTGGAACTCTCTTGCTTTTTCCATGATCCAGCGGATGTTGGCAATTTGATCTCTGGTTCCTCTGTCTTTTCTAAAACCAGCTTGAACATCGGGAAGTTCACGGTTCACATATTGCTGAAGCCTGGCTTGGAGAATTTTGAGCATTGCTTTACTAGCATGCGAGATGAGTGCAATTGTGCAGTAGTTTGAGCATTCTTTGGCATTGCCTTTAACTACAGTTCAGTTCAGTCGCTCATATAGCTTTATTTCGGTTTCCAGTCTGTAAGATTCTTAAAACAAAATAACATCAACTTCAATGCCTATTTCACAATACAAAACAAAAACAACATAAAAAAGACACTGTTTCCCAAATAAGTTATTTGTTCCTAAGAATATAAAAAGTGCAAATATTCACCTTCTTTTCAAGCCCGTCTTGTAAGTATAATCATCTTCCTTGACACACTGAACAGAGAGATTCAACAGGTGCCAAGCTGCATTTCTTTTCCAAGGACAAGGTCAAATATATTTGGATATGAGCAACATTTCATTTATCAAATTGTTCTGCATCAGCTTTTCAATAATTTCACTTAGAAAAAAAATATTTGAATGTTTACTCCTAATCCTTTGCCCCAAATAACACAAACCACTTAAAACATAGTCAGATCCCATTTCTCTTTATATCAGAAAAGATGTATGTACTGAATGAGAAAGAAATCAACCCATTATTTCAAAACCATAGCCAAATTTTCATAGTTAGTCAGTGATGACAACAAGACTATAGTACCTCATGGGAATTAAGACAAACTTGCTTACTAACACGTTGCTTGGTTGGAGCTGATGAACTCTACATTAGACAGACTATGCCTCCGACACCTGGAACTAATGAAAAAATATTTTTTAAATGGGTACATATATCTACAAAGGCTTGCTTTGGGCCACTGACTGTTCCATCTGTTAAACATGAGGCATAAACTGTATCAACCAGAAAAACCTACCTCTAACAACATCAATGTTGTCAACAAAGACCAAGAAGTTAACTTAAAGCCAAAATTGGATCTATTTGATTTACATATATGAAAAGGAGGAACAATAGCATTGGCTGAGCAAGATGATGGCTCATACATTTGACACAGAAATAAACAAATTCATGGAAACAACATTCAAGACGAAAGGTTTAAATAGTCAAGAGTTAAGGTCAACTTAAAATAAAAGCTTCTCAGTGTCCTCTTGGGGGATATTATCTACAGTCCCCAAACAGATCTCTAGATGTTTATTTTTGGACTGAAATATTTCCTAGGAATGTTTTCATCATTATCACTTTCCTTTCTTTCTATAACTATTGTTAATAATAGCTTTATTTATTTTAATTTTTTTAAACTTACCACAGGGAGATATTTTGACAAAAACAGAAAAACATTTTGAAACATTAAAGGACACCTCCCTTCCTTTGCCCATTTGATATCAAGATGGGTTAACTAATCAATGGAAATCTAAGAAACTAATCTTACAGGGAAAGGGATATGCTTTTATTTCTCTAGATGGATCCAACGAACACATATGGCTTCCTCTTCAGAAGATTCAACCTAAGGGGGCCCCCAGCATTCAAATTAGAGACGAAAAAACAAAAACCCAGGAGGAAGAAATTCCAAAACAAGCCATGGCGGTTTAAAAAGTTTCCAAAAAACGCCGCACTGGATGTCACTGACCTTATGATCTCCCTACTTGGGGACAGATAAAAACCCTTACTAATCAAGCTGAAAATCTGATTTCTCAACAGGGAATGCCTCGGAATCCTGAAAATATTTTTCTTTGCTATGCTTGCTTTGGGTGTTAGTTCTAAAAGGTCTTGTAGGTCTTGTAGGTCAACTTCAGCTTATTCAGCATTACTAGTTGGGGCATAGGCTTGGATTACCGTGATATTGAATGGTTTGCTGCCGGGGGCCAGCGTGAGGAACTCCGCCCATGGCAAAGGTCATGAGGAAGGAGGCTTGGCATACGCAAAGGCGTGATCAAGCCTCAAGAAACCCCTGTTCCCGAGCATCTAACCCCAAAACCAGAGTCTGTTTTATGCTCTCACCTACACCTCTGACTTTACGGGGGGCTCTCCCCCATAACCGTTTCTCTCGGAGAAGGAGTAAACGTGCAGCTCCAAGGCAATAAAAATTCCTGGGTGTGACAAGAGTGTTTCAGCTTACAGACTCCTCTGAAGGTTATCTAGCCCGCCTCTATAGGTTCGTCTGACCACATGTGATTGTTTACAGCCTCCCAACCTGAGAGACACGAGATGTTTTAGACTTACTAAAGGCAAATTCTTTTGGGGAGTTAGAAATTATTAGTATAACGGGTTGGTTAGGAATTATATTGGTGAAGGGTTTTTTCATTTGTTGTGTCAATAATTGCTGCTAATTCCCTGCCCTGGGTGGGACAAGGGTGTTTCAGGTCAAACCTCTCTGCTGACAGACTAGCTTGTGTGACAGGATTATCCATACTCCTGCCACTACACACATGATTGTTTACTACCTCTGAACCATAAACAGCCAAGAGGGTTTTGGAGTATTTTGAGAGTCTTAATTAGCATAGGGCTTTTCTCACTGTTGAGTCAATGATTGCCGCCAGGCCTCCATATCCTTAGGCACCTGGGAATATATTAATCAATGTATTTGGAATATAGAAAAGGAAATATAGTAGTTTTTAAGGTTAGCAATACTAGACTTTTTGAGTTAATGAATTTTCTCTTTTGTAATAGATCACTGTACTTTGTTATAAATCACTGTGTCCTTGCTATGTAAAAATGTAACTTTATTACTATCTTAAGACTAAATAGATCTTAAGGGGAACATTGGTGAAAGGATTTTCATTTGTTGGGCTGATGTTTGCTGCTAAATCTCCATATTCCCTGTCCTTATAATGAATATAACTAACATATAGGAGAAATAAGTATTAACCTTTAAGCATATAGGAGAAATAAGTATTAACCTTTAAGATTAATCATGTTAACCTTGGGTTAAATAAATTCCTTTCTTGACTATAACTCACTACACCCTCACCCTATAGGAATGTAACTTTATTTGTAGGGTGGTGCCTGGTTTAAGAAAACACACCCTTGGAAGAAATAAGTTTTTTGGTTATCAGAAAGAAAGGATCATAAAATGTCAGCAGGTCTTATGGCCATAAGATGATGTAAAATCCCTAAGACCTTTTTATGTGAAGCACCTGATTTTGATAAATGTCAGGACTGCTAACCCCTGCATGACTCTGTATTCATCCCTATGTGTAACAAAAGGTATATAAGCAAACCTAAAAATAAAGAAAATGGGATCAGTTTCCGGAAAGACTGATTCCCCCATGTTGCTTCTTTCTTGCTCCTCGTTTCTCTGGCTGAATTCCCATCTGGAGCATGGATGCTATTCCACGTAAACCAAGTTATTCAGCCTCTTTTTCTCCACTAATTTTCCTACTACACTATCCATTTCTAATCCCTCTCTATCTGTAATTAAATATGTATTTTTCCAAGGACGCCAACGCCGTCCCCACCTTCGAATTCCCTGGATCCACCGGGGCTGGACCCCGGCAGTTTACCTTGGATATGAACAAAGATCATTCTGTCGTTTTTGAGATTGCATCTAAGTACTGCATTTCGGACTCTTTTGTTGACCATGATGGCTACTCCATTTCTTCTAAGGGATTCCCGCCCATAGAAGTAGATACAATGGTCATCTGAGTTAAATTCATCCATTCCAGTTCACTTTAGTTCACTGATTCCTAGAATGTCGACGTTCACTCTTGCCATCTCCTGTTTGACCACTTCCAATTTGCCTTGATTCATGGACCTCACATTCTAGGTTCCTATGCAATTTTGCTCTTTACAGCATTGAACCTTGGCTTCTATCACCTGTCCCATCCACAACTGGGTATTGTTTTTGCTTTCGCTCCATCCCTTCATTCTTTCTGGTGTTATTTCTCCACTGATCTCCAGTAGCATATTGGGCACCCACCAACCTGGGGAGTTCCTCTTTCAGTGTCCTACCTTTTTGCCTTTTCATACTGTTTGGGGTTCTCTAGGCAAGAATACTGAAGTGGTTTGCCATTCCCTTCTCCAGTGGACCACATTGTGTCAGACCTCTCCACCATGACCCTCCCATTTTGGGTGGCCCCACATGGCATGGCTTAGTTTCATTGAGTTAGACAAGGCTGTGGTCCGTGTGATCACATTGACTAGTTTTCTGTGATTATGGTTTCAGTGTTTCTGCCCTCTGATGCCTTCTCGCAACACCTATCGTCTTAATTGGGTTTCTCTTACCTTGGACGTGGGGTATCTCTTCATGGCTGCTCCAGCAAAGCGCAGCCGCTGCTCCTTACCTTGGACGAGGGGTATCTCCTCATGGCCGCCCCTCCCAACCTTGAACGTGGAGTAGCTCCTCTCGGCCCTCCTGCGCCCTCACAGCTACTGCTCCTTGGACGTGGGGTAGCTCCTCTCGACCGCCTCCCCGACCTCAGATGTGGGGTAGCTCCTCTCGGCCACTGCTGTGCCGAAGCAGCCTGGCACTCTCGGTCCACTATAGGGGACTGGAATGCAAAAGTAGGAAGTCAAGAAACACCTGGAGTAACAGGCAAATTTGGCCTTGGAGTACAGAATGAAGCAGGGCAAAGGCTAATAGAGTTTTGCCAAGAGAATGCACTGGTCATGGCAAACTGCCTCTTCCAACAACACAAGAGAAGACTCTACACATGGACATCACCAGATGGTCAACACCAAAATCAGATTGATTATATTCTTTGCAGCCAAAGATGGAGAAGCTCAGCAAAAACAGTCAGCAAAAACAAGACCAGGAGCTGACTGTGGCTCAGATCATGAACTCCTTATTGCCAAATTCAGACTGAAATTGAAGAAAGTGGGGAAGAGCACTAGATCATTCAGGTATGACTTAAATCAAATCCCTTGTGATTACTCAGTGGAAGTGACAAATAGATTTAAGGGACTAGATCTGATAGAGTGCCTGATGAACTATGGAATGAGTTTCGTGACACTGTACAGGAGACAGGGATCAAGACCATCCCCATGGAAAAGAAATGCAAAAAAGCAAAATGGCTGTCTGAGGAGGCCTTACAAATAGCTATGAAAAGAAGAGAAGTGAAAAGCAAAGGAGAAAAGGAAAGATATAAGTATCTGAAGGCAGAGTTCCAGAGAATAGCAAGGAGAGATAAGAAAGCCTTCCTCAGCGATCAATGCAAAGAAATAGAGGAAAACAATAGAATGGGAAAGACTAGAGATTTCTTCAAGAAAATTAAAGATACCACAGGAATGTTACATGCAAAGATGGGCTTGATAAAGGACAGAAATGGTATGGACCTAACAGAAGCAGAAGATATTAAGAAAAGGTGGCAAAAATACACAGAAGAACTGCACAAAAAAGAGCTTCACGATCCAGATAATCATGATGGTGTGATCACTAACCTAGAGCCAGACATCCTGGAATGTGAAGTCAAGTGGGCCTTAGAAAGCATCATTACGAACAAAGCTAGTGCAGGTGATGGAATTCCAGTTGAGCTATTTCAAATCCTGAAAGATGATGCTGTGAAAGTGCTGCACTCAATATGCCAGCAAATTGGAAAACTCAGCAGTGGCCACAGGACTGGAAAAGGTCAGTTTTCATTCCAGTCCCAAAGAAAGGCAATGCCAAATGTTCAAAGTACCACACAATGGCACTCATCTCGCATGCTAGTAAAGTAATGCTCAAAATTCTCCAAGCCAGGCTTCACCAATATGTGAACCGTGAACTTCCCGATGTTCAAGCTGGTTTTAGAAAAGACAGAGGAACCGGAGATCAAATTGCCAACATCCGCTGGATCATGGAAAAGCAAGAGAGTTCCAGAAAAACATCTATTTCTGCTTGATTGACTATGCCAAAGCCTTTGACTGTGTGGATCACAATAAACTGTGGAAAATTCTTCAAGAGATGGGAATACCAGACCACCTGACCTGCCTCTTGAGAAACCTATATGCAGGTCAGGAAGGAACAGTTAGAAGTGGACATGGAACAACAGACTGGTTCCAAATAGGAAAAGGAGTCCGTCAAGGCTGTATATTGTCACCCTGCTTATTTAACTTCTATGCAGAGTACATCATGAGAAACGCTGGGCTGGAAGAAGCACAGGCTGGAATCAACATTGCAGGGAGAAATATCAATAACCTCAGATATGCAGAGGACACCACCCTTATGACAAAAAGTGAAGAGGAACTAAAAAGCCTCTTGATGAAAGTGAAAGAGGAGAGTGAAAAAGTTGCCTTAAAGCTCAACATTCAGAAAACGAAGATCATGGCATCTGGTCCCATCACTTCATGGCAGATAGATGAGGAAACAATGGAAACAGTGTCAGACTTTATTTTTGGGGGCTCCAAAATCACTGCAGATGGTGACTGCAGCCATGAAATTAAAAGACGCTTACTCCTTGGAAGGAAAGTTATGACCAACCTAGATACTATATTGAAAAGCGGAGATATTACCTTGCCAACAAAAGTCCATCTATTCAAGGCTATTGTTTTTCCAGTGATCATGTATGGATGTGAGAGTTGGACTGTGAAGAAAGCTGAGCGCCAAAGAATTGATGCTTTTGAACTGTGGTGTTGGAGAAGACTCTTGAGAGTCCCTTGGACTGCAAGGATATCCAAACAGTCCTTTCTAAAGGAGATCAGTCCTGGGTGATCATTGGAAGGACTGATGCTAAAGCTGAAACTCCAATACTTTGGACACCTCATGTGAAGAGTTGACTCATTGAAAAGACCCTGATGCTGGGAGGGATTGGGGGCAGGAGGAGAAGGGGACGACAGAGGATGAGATGGCAGGATGGCATCACCGACTCGATGGACGTGAGTTTGAGTGAACTCCGGGAGTTGGTGATGGACAGGGAAGCCTGGTGTGCTGCAAAACATGGGGTCGCAAAGAGTCGGACACAACTGAGCGACTGAACTGAACTGATGCTTGCTTTGCTTGCTTTTGCTTCCCCCACTCAGGCTGACTTGATTGATCACACTTATCGGGCTTGTATACCTAACCCCCCTTTTTTTATTGTAGGTTATAGTTCGCCGCAGGCTCCCCTGGTGGCTCAGAGGATAAAGCGTCTGCCTGCAATGCAGGAGACCCAGGTTCGATCCCTGGGTTGGGAAGATCCCCTGGGGAAGGAAATGGCAACCCACTCCAGTATTCTTGCCTGGAGAATCCCATGGACAGAGGAGCCTGAGCAGGCTACAGTCCATGGTGTCACAAAGAGTCGGACACGACTGAATGACTTCACTTCACTTCATAGAATGGACAGATATAGGACCAATCGTATCCACTAATGGCTCAACACATATACCCCCTCCTTGGAGCTTGGAGGGGCCCTCTCATTCTGAGAAAAAAGGAAGACTAATAAACATTTCTCTAGGCTGTGAAATCCTTCCCTTATGCATGGGCCAAACAAAATTATATATTAATGTTAATCAACAAACATTGGCTTTTGTCCTGCCTCCAAAAAGGAACTTCCACATGCTGCTTGGATTATTTATTGCCCTTTCTTTGTCCATGAACCATATTTATACTATTGAAACTTTAGGGAAAGAATTAAAGAAAGAACAAAGAATGTTCTTTACAAAGGGTTTACAAATATGCAAAGGGTTTACTAATAAGAACTTTAAATATATTCCTGTTCATTGGGACAAATGTCAGACCAAGTCAGGAAAATTAATGTTTGTGGCTAATCATACAATTGTCAATTGTGGACCCCATGGTATAAGGTTATCTAACTGCTCAGATGATATTAACAGCACTGTATGTGATTGTATTACTCAAGTAGCATTGAAGGTTACTAATACTACAATGGAACATTACCATGACAGAGGACTCTTGGGTGACTTGACGGTAGAATGGCCCCTCCTCGTCCTCGAATCGTCCTTGATAAACAGATTGGGCCTAAACTATGAGACATCTGGAAACTGCTGCAAGCACCGAGGAACTTGGGACTTGGATTGGACATTTCACAGGGACCAATCGTAGTCATAGGAACTCTTTCTTTCATTATAATCAATCATATTTTATACAAGCCTACGTCCCACTTCCTTTTGTTATAGCTATAGGAAATTTACAATTCAATAAGACTTTATGTTCTGTAACTTGCATAAACTGTAAATTATATACTTGTCTTAACTTCTCTATTTCCTTGAGAAATGACTCCCTTTTGATTCTTCGATCTTGACATAATCTGTGGTTACCAATAAATCTCCACTGGCCCTGGGAAGAAGGTCCCATGGCTGGACTTGCTTCCTGGTTACTTACTAAATTGCTCCAACGCTCTAAATGATTCAATGGATGGCTGATTTTTGGCATTTTGAGATTAATAGCTATTTGCACCAATGCTGCTGTCACTGGTATTGCTTTACAAACCTCAATTCAAACACATAATTTTATTCAAAATTGGACTAAAGATGCCCATACTATATGGGCCACTCAGGCTCAGATAGATGAGGATATTCAAGAGGAAATACAGGAACTAAAACATCCGTCAAATGGGTTGGAGATCAATTAACAGATGTACAAAAACAGGTGATGCTAAAATGTGATTGGAATTCTACTCAATTTTGTGTTACTCCTGTTCATTTCAATAATAGTGCCTACAACTGGGAACAAATCAAATTTCATTTACAAAACATACATGATAATGCCTCTCTGAACGTGCAATTATTACAAAAAGAAATTTGAAACCTTTTCTAAAAGTCTGTCCTCTTCCACTAATTTGAAAACTTTAGTTGAACAACTAGCTGATCAATTATCTGGGCTAGACCCACGTGGATGGTTTCAGAACATTACTCACAGCATCGGGTCTGGAACTGTAATTTTAGTGATTGTCTTGACAATTATTTTGTCATCTACCATTGCTTTCATGCAAAGATTATTAAAACTAACAAACTCTAATGGTCAGAACTCTTTTTACAAATATTATAAATAAACAAGGGGGAATTGTCAGGGAGTATTTAACGGGAGGATTCCTACCTGCTGTTTCTCACAAGTCCTTTGTTTCTTTTTAAGCGGAACAGCAGGCTGCTCCCAGGAACTAAGGTCATTGTGTGAGACAGACTTGGGTCTCCTTTAGTAAGCATTCTCTTTACAAAACTGCTTAGTCTCGCCCCCCTTTTTGAGATATGGATTATCTCCTGAACTTGTGACCATTATTCTCCCTGTTCCCTTGGTAACGGTTACTGTACATTTGGCTTTCTGATCTTTATCATTGTTGAAAGAAATTTCTTGTATTACAGCCTATATATACTCACAGAAAAATCATTGAAGTACCTTTGCTCCATAAGAGCTTGGGTCCCCGTGTCTTTCTTTCTTTTTTTCTTTCTCTCTCTCTCTCTCCCTCCCTCCGACTCTCTCTTTCACTTTCTTATTATTGACTCCGGACCACGACATCCTGGTCCATTAAAGGACCCCAACACTGAGGGAGAAGAGATTTCTGCTTTACCCTCTACTAAAAACTAAAATTAATGGGACCCTATAAACAAGTCAGACAGCCAACATGATGCTGGTAATTTCAGCAAAAGATGACTGGGTTGAGGAGAGAAGAATCTCAGGGAGAGAGTGCTCGGGTCTGAGTCAGGCAAGCCCTAGCATGAATAGTTTAGTGCTCTTTCTCAGATGAAAGGCCTTCAATTTCATCTCTGTCTCCCCCAATTGCCATCCAGAAGGCTTTGGCCACCTTTTCTGCATGCATCTTTCTTTGCTCATGAGGAAGCGTCGCAGCCTTGTCTTTCATTTCTTTTTTTTTTTTAAATTAATTAATTAATTAATTTATTTATTTATTTTTAATTTTAAAATCTTTAATTCTTACATGCATTCTCAAACATGAACCCCCCTCCCACCTCCCTCCCCATAACATCTTTCTGGGTCATCCCTTTTAACTTTGAAAACAGTCTTTGAAAATTCTCCAAATCTCCACCACCTGTAGTAAGACTGGAAAGTTCTTGAATATCCAGGTCTAATATGGGATCCACAATGCTATCGACCTGCCTGTCTACTGTGTTAGAGGCAGCCCCTCGATGATCCAAGAGGCATTCGGTCCTCTCTGCTGCTGGAACACAGGGCTGCTTTGAGTGACAGGTCTCTGTGGCAGGTCTCTGCTGACCCAATGCTATGGTTTGCTCCCGTCAATGAGCTGAGATGGTTAAGGCCTCAGTTCCTCTCATTCTTCATCACTACATTGGACCAGACATTGGCATTCAAGGTTTGAACAATTCGCTTTACTCCTGTAGATTCTGGGAAGTCATCATCTTCCTCGGGCAACTCTTCCAGTCTAAGTTCTACCAATTCAAAGCCATGTTTGATACACCACTCTTGAGCTTTCTGTCGGTTTACACCATTTTCAGACACTCTATTGCAAACCAAGATCATCAATCACCTCAGGTAACCATGACTCTGCCAGAGGAAGCCAGGAAGAAACACTATCAAGACCAGATTTTTGTGTGCTGTCAAAATAAACCAGAAATGCTTGGATAGACTCTGCAGTCTCTGCAGTGACAAGAAATTTGTTTGGCACCACACACAGATTGATATCTGCTGAGCAGTATTTATTATCGATGGTCCAGGGATCAAATCTCACAGCATCGTTGGCAGTCACTTCCACAACAGCATCTTCTGTTCCAAGAATATGTTGCACCAGCCGGTCTGCGGAGAAGGTGGAGGAGCAGCTAGTAACGAGCATGCAGGGGACGCCCACAGCCATCACTGTGCCCGCGAACCAGTTCCTTCCCAGAGCCACTCTGATTTTTTTTCTTTTTTCCGATTGGGCAATTTCTATTGTTTTATCTTCAGAGTCACTTATGCTTTCTTCTGTCATATTCCTCCTCCTCTTGAGTCTTTCCAGTGAGTCTTTAAATATCAGTTATTATCATTCTCAGTTTCATCATTTCCATTGTTTTATATTTTCTATAACTTTGGTGAAATTTTCTACTTTTTCATTAGTCTCAAGAGTATTTGTAACTGCTTGATGAAGCATTTTTATGATGGCTACTTTACATCTTCATCAGATAATTCCAACATCTAATTCAGCTCAGTGTGGGCATCTGTTGATTGTCTTCTCATTCAAGGTGTGACCTTCCTGGTTTTTGTTAGGATGTGTGATTATTTTATTATATCCTGAACATTTTAGATATTATGATTAAAAAAAAAAAAAACTCGGGATCTTATTTAACTCTTCCATTTTAGCAGGCAGTTGCCATGTCTAGGTTTAGCATGCAGGTCCTGGCCTAGTTTTGTGTGCTGTGGTTCCAGTGACAATTTAATTTTCAGAAGACTTGTAGTGTTATTCTGGTCTTTTTATTTCCCTAGTTATGGTTGCACTTGCATCCAATTTGTTTTGGCACCAACAGTGGAAATTGAAGGAATTTCCTAGTGCCTGCATGATGCTGCTAGATTATGGGTAGGAGATACTGGCATGAAGGGGTGGAGAGCACTTTCTTCCTGGACTGCCCAGTGCCAGCGGGGCTTCTGCTTGATCACTGCTGATAACGCCCATGGGAGAGAAAAGCACCTACTTGAGTGTCTTCTACTGCTGAATGAAGGCTAGAGAGCCAGTGGGTGGGGGCCACCTCCTGCCATTGGGTCAGTTGAGAAATGCTGGTTCACTGTGTTGTTCCTCAAGTCCTAAGGTCCCAAATCACTTAGGCTTCTACTTTATACCTTTCACAGACTTCTTACAAATGTCTGTTGTATTATTTCTAGAATTTTTGTTGGCCATATCACAGAGAGGTAGGGAGAAATGAACCTCTGCCAACTTGTGTGGAACCAGAAGTCACCATTCATTATTCTAATAATTTATTGGTAGGGTTTTAAAAAATTTCTTATGTACCCAATCCTATTGCTTATGAATGCACTCAGTTGCCTCAGTCATTTTTGACTCTACAACCCTATGGACTGTAGCCCGCCAGGCTCCTCTGTCCATGGGGTTCTCCAGGCAACAATACTGGAGTGGGTTGCCAGGCCTTCCTCCAGGGGTTCTCCCTGACCTGGGCACCAAACCTGCGACTCCTACATCTCCTACATTGCAAGCAAATTCTTTACACACTGAGCCACATGGGCTTATGAATGAGTTTAATTACTCTCTTTCTCATCTTTATATCTTTTCTTTAGCCTCTCTAATACATAGTAGAATAAAAGTCATGATGAGGGCATTCTAGTCTTCCTCCTGATCAGAAAGCAAAAGCTTTCAACATTTTGCTACTAAATATAATGCTTGCATAGTATTTCTGTGAGTACACATTATTCTATTAAACAATTTCCTTCTATTTTTGTTTTTTTTTTACACATAAATGAATGTTTAATTTTATTAAATGATACTTCTGCATCTGTCTCAGTTATGTTAACATCAGCTGTTGATCATTATCTAGATCTAGGGCTGCCAGGTAAAATATAGGACATTCAGTTAAACTTGAACTTCAGATAAACAAAATTAATTTTCAGGATAAATATGTGGATGGGAAGATCCCTCCGAGAAGAGAATGGCTACCCTCTCCAGTATTCTTGCCTGGAGAAATCCATAGACAGAGGAGCCTGGAGGGCTAGAGTCCATGGGATCAAAAAGAGTTGGACATGACTGAGCAACTAAAACTCATACATGTTCAATATAACTCTACTATAATTTTATAAGTAGTTCCCATGAAATTTATAGGCCGAATCTGGCAACCTTCCTAGATTTATTATTTCATTAGGGACTTTGCAAAATGGGGGTTGCTAATTTATTATTCTTTCTTCATTTACTAGATACTATATACAGAAACATCTGTACACTAATATACACATACACTACTATGCAGAGAAACATTCCTCATTAATCCCTTGGTTGCCCTGAGTTGCAGGTAATACAGAAAAAACAACACAAATGCTTCAGTTTTCAGACTTAGCTCTTTCTGAAGGCAAACAAACATTGGGTGTGTGTGTCTGTGTTTAATACTATTACGAATATATAGGTTTTAAACATATTTGCTCTTTCAATTTCCACCTTTGACTAGTAGGAGCCTCCTTGATTTATAGTATGACAAGATGTCATACTCTTGTCATACTGTACAGTATGACAGTACAGTATGGCTGACAGTACAGTACAGCCTGACAGTACAGTCAGGCTCATCACTGTACACTTCCTCACCAAACCCAGAAATCAGTCATTTCTCAAAGAGCTTTGATTCCTACTAGTTTACCGATCTACCGAAAGCCAGCCCTCCCCACAAGGGTTTGTAGCTGCACTAGGCGGCGGGACTCTGGAGGCTGTTCGTTTCTACCTCTCCCGACGGGCGCCCCCCTACCCCTACCCAGCGGCGTCCTCAGCCCACCCTCGGCGGCTGCCCTGGTCCGCGCGACAGGAGCGATGGCAGGGTTCGCGCGCACGTCCCCGGACTCGCCCGCGCCCGTAGGTCTAGGGAGGCGTCCGTCCAGCTTAAGCCGGGGCCTCGGTCCAGCGGCGCGACCCCGCCGGAGGAGGGGCGAGGGGGAGGGGGCGGCCCTAGCGGGACCTCCAGGCCTCAGCGCCTCGCCCCCTCCCCTCCTGGCCGGGGCCACGCCCAGGCGCTGGGACGCGGAAAGGGACTGCTGCGGGAAGAGCCGAGGGCCGACGAAACGTGAGGCTATACGCATCCGCGCCGCGGGTCCTCTGCCACCCCTGGCGCGGGGGCACAGGGGCCGGTCGCGGCCCTTTGATCTCGTTGGAAAAAAAAAAAAGAGAGAGAAATGTATAAAACATTTGCACGATTCCAAAGCCCAGGTTTTATAATGAGGTATATTCCCAGAGGTCTAGCTGCAGTCTCTGTGCCCGCTATCGCATTTCTTCTCCCGGCTTCCCGGGTGGTCAAGAATCCGCCTGCCAATGCAGGAGACACGGGTTCCACCCCTGATTCGGGAAGATCCCACACGCCACAGGACAGCTAAGCCCCTGAGCCAGCAACTATTGAGCTTGGAGAACCACAGCTACTGAGCCCACACTGCAGCTACTCAAGTCTGCGCACCCTAGAGCCTGTGCTCTGCAACAAGAGAGCCACCCCAATGAGAAACCTGCCCTCCGCAACTTGAGAACAGCCCCCGCTAGCCACAACTAGAGAAACACCTGCACAGCAACGAAGGCCCAGGACAGCCAAAAATTAAAAGAAAAAGAACTGCTGGAAAAAGAGTTCTTATTTTCACCTGTAAATAACTATATTTATGGGATTTTTATTCATTTCCAGTGTTTCTCTTTGAAAATACACAAACGTACGTATGTATTTGCATTTCCCTTCTTTCTTACACAAAAGGTAGCATGTTGCATACACCATCCTACACTTTACTATTTTGTGTAACACTTTATCATGGCGGTCATACCATAACAACATGTAAAGATCTCCATTCTTCTTTAGAGTTGCATAGTACTCTACTGTGTAAATATACCTTAAGTTTATTCAGTCATTCCACTACTGATGGATATTTTGGTTTCAAGTATTTTTTTGTTACAAAAAATACTACCATTAACACCCTTGTACTTTCATTATTTTGTATTTTTGTCACTGTATCTTTGTGATAGAACCCTAGAAATGAGAGTAAAATGAGAATTTCTGGATCAAAGGGAATATATAAGTTCTTTAGAAGTGAGATTGATATGTAAAAAGCTACATGTATGTGACTTTGCTGGAGATTACCAGATCCTCCTCTATATGAGTGAAAGTCATTAAGTTCTTTCTGACTCTTTGTGACCCCATGAACTGTAGCCCGTCAGGCTCCTCTGTCCATGGGATCCTCCAGGCAAGAATACTGGAGTGGGTTGCCATGCCCTCCTCCAAGGGATCTTGCTGACCCAGGGATCCAACCCAGGTCTCCTGCATATAGGGGGACTCTTTAAGGTTTGTACTATTTTTCATTCCCACCAGCAATATGAGCGTGCCAATTTCCCCACAACATTAGAACAACAAAGTATGTTATCAATCAGATAAATAAATTATATCTCAATGTAGTTTTATTTGCATTTTAAGTATTATAAGAGGTCAAGCATCTGCTCATTTGTTTAAGGACTTGTGTTTTCTGTGAATTCTGTTCTTTTGTCTTTTTTTCTCATTGTATTTTTTGCTATGCAAAAATTGATCATTATGTAGTCAACTGTATCTTTTCTTTTACTGCTTCTACATTCTGAATCACAGTTAGCAACTTTCGCCCACTTGAAGATTATAAATCAAGTCATTGTTTTCTTTTAGGATTTTCATAGTTTCATCTTTTAAAATTCAGATCTCTGAGTCTTTTAAAATTTATTCTGATATATGGTGTAAGGAGTAGATTCAATTTGATCTTTTTCCATATGATTATCCACTTACCCCAGTACTTATTAAAAAAATCCTTCTTCCCTCCAGTGGTTTGAAATGCAACCTTTATTATATACTAAATTTCTATATGCACTTGGGTCTGCTTTCTGAATTTTCTACTATTTTTTTGGTCTATCCATTCATGTGCTAATTCCTCATTGTTGTAATTACAGAAGTTTTATACTGTGTTTAGCTCTCTGGTCATTACCTACCTGTCATGGTCCTTTTTCTAAGAGCTTTCCTAGCTGTGCTTGTTTACTCTTTCAAATATATTTTTATAATCAACTTTTCTAATTCTAGATAAAAACCTGATGATAGTTTTGAGGGAGTTCCATTGCATTTATAAATCAACTTGGAAAGAATTACTATATTATGTGAGACTTCTATTCAAAGAAATTGGCCTTCCATTCATTCATGTTTACTTTTCCCTCTTTTATGAGTATTTATAATTTTCCTCATATAAGTTTTACAGGCTTCTTGCTAAGTTTCTGCCTTGGTATGTTATTATCATTACTGTTTGCTCTCGTGTATAGGCTGTGCTCTTTTGTGACCTCTTCTGACTGGATACCGCTGAAGGCTGTTGACTTCTGTATATTAATCGTGTGTCATGCTGCTTCACTAAATTCTCCTGTTCATGGTTGCTGTGCACCAATTCTTTTTATTTATTTATTTTTTACTTTGGCCACACCATGCAGCATGCAAGATCTTAGTTTCCTGACCAGGGATCAAACCCATGCCCTCTGCACTGGGAGTGCAGTGTCTTAAACACTTGACCTCCAGGAAAGTCCCTTCACTGATCCTCTTATAATCATATTATCATCAAATAGAGGTAGTTTCCAGTTCTCATGCCCCTTAATTAGAGGCATAAAGTTGAAGGAACTGAAGATAGAGGGCAACCTAATCAAAATACTATCCCCCTCTCCTTGTGTCAGGAGACAGGCTTCACCAATTAACCCCCTTCTCTAAATCTCTGCTCCTACACATCATTGTATAATCATGTTCAGTTTCTTTAAAATACATATGTACATGCACACACGCACACACATACTTTTCTAACAATGCATTCTGCCCTAAATGAAACCCTCTAACTTTCCTTTCCATAGAGTCAAGTCTCTTGAAAGAGCAGTGTACACTCACTAACTCAACTTTCTATATGCTTCTACATGTATTCTTTCTACATTCTTCAGCCCTTACAGTCTAGTTTTCACCCCACCACTTTGCTGAGTTTACACCAGCCACGGTCGCCAATAACCACTGTAACTAAATCCAGAGGATATCTTCCTGCTCTGATATGATCTCTCACAACCTGTTTTTTAAATTTTCTCCCTCTGCTCGTTTCTCTGACAGCACATGCTTACGTGCATGTGTGTGTGCACGCACCTAAGTTTCCATCTAACCCCTCGGGCTGCAACTTTCCAGCTCCTTATCCTCTGCCACCACTCATCTTCAAGCCTCTATCACTGTTGCCTCTTCTTACATCCTACACTCTTTCTACGCCTTCTCAAACCTTTTCCTGGTTTCGGATACCACCATAAGGTGACTCATACCTTGTAATGATTCTAAATGACCTCCTGCTTTTGTTATATTTATTATTGTAAATAAGATCCCATCCAGAAGTTATCAATATTCACTATTTACCACCATATAATGGCTGAGATGTAAAAACTAAGTCACTGGGGCTAGGCCAATAGAAGTACGGAGATAAGGAACATGACCCAGTAATTCTTGATAACAGGGGTACAAGTTCAGGAGAAAAATCAATGATTCTACACCAAGAGAGGATTTTGAAAATTTTAAGAATAGCTCTCCTTTGAGTTCCAGATGGTTTGTCTGTCTACTGGATACCTACTGGATATCTCAAAGTCACTTCAAACTTAGTATATCCCAAACCTCAGTCTCGCTCCACCTACCTAGGTTCTTTTCTTATTCTTAATCTCAGTGAATGATGCCACCATTGGCATCAGTTCTCCAGAAAAGCAAGAGTAAAATGCCTGTTTAATTTTTTTAAGTTAATATACAGTGTGTGTTAGTGTTAGTAACTCAACTGTGTCTGTCTTTGTGACCCCGTGGACTATAGCTTGCCCAGCTCCTCTCCATGAAATTTTCCAAGCAAGAATACTGGAGTGGGTTGCCTCAAATTCATCTATTTACTTCCAAGTCCCTGGTGGCTCAGACAGTAAAGAAACTGCCTGCAATGCAGGAGACCCATGTTTGATCCCGGGGTTGGGAAGATTCCCCGGAGAAGGGAACATTTACCCACTTCAGTCCTCTTGCCTGGAGAATTCCATGGACAGAGATCTGGTGGGCTACAGTCCACGCGGTCACAAAGAGTTGGACAAGATTGAGCTACTAACACTTTTTCTTTCTTCTTCTCAACTGCCATTTTACTAATGGATTCACATAGCCATTGCTCAAAGTCTTTTCTCCTTTGCATCCATATCTACACTGCAATAAGAGTGATCATCCTAAACAAGTAAAATCTTGTCAAGTCATCTCCCAGCTTAAAACCCTTCAGTGCTTGTCCTTTACATTTAGGATAGATTTTTAACTCCTTAGATAATATTCAAGACTGCAAATTATGCCTCCAGCTCTTCTTTCCTGTTTCAACTCATCACCCCTGGTCCCCTTATGTCTCCTACACATACTCTCACTTGCCCTGCTTCTTCTGTTAGTCTGGAATGCCTCCCTCACTGATCTAATTCCTTCTTATTCTTCAGGTCTCTTTGGCTCTAACCTTCTGGCTGGGTTAAGTGCCATCCATTTTTATTCTTGTTAGTCCTGTAGGAGACCCACAAATGCTTCCCTTATATTTTCTCTTAGTAGAGTGCTTTTCAAAGTGGATCTGGAGACCCCTGCATCTCCTTAACCCTTTCAGGGGGTCCCCTGGATCAAGCTTATTTTCATAGCAAAACTAAGACATTATTCAGATTTTACATTATGTTAAAATCTGCAAAAACAACGGCAGGTAAAAATCCTGTCTCTTGGGAGTTCCTTGATGGTCCGGTGCTTAAGAATCCACCTTGCATGCAGGGGACGTGGGTTTGATCCCTGGTCAGGGAACTAAGATCTCATATGCTGAGGAGCAACTAAACTCTCACGCTGCATCTACTGAGCCTGTGAGCTCCAGAGCTTGCACGTCACAACTAGAGAGTCCGTGTGCCACAGTTACTGAAGCCTGCGTGCCAAAACTACAGAGTCTATGTGCCATGACAAAAGATACATGTGACTTAATGAAGATCCCATGTACTGCAACTAAGAAAAACTCCTGGCTCTTGTTGCAAATCAAGGCAGTGGCACCCAACATCCTAGAAATTATTGTATTCTACAAAGGACTCACAGCAAAAAACAAACAATAATATCCAGTTTTTAAATTATGAATTCCACTAAATCTCTACCCTTGAGTACATGTCATTTTAATATACTGCATGACAAAATGCAAGGTCAATATAAAGCTACATAATGATATATGATGACTCTCAAGAAAAAGCATTTGTTGGATTACTTGAGTTATGAACTGTACTGCCAGCTTTTGTCATAGTGTAACTTTTTTTTTTACATTGAAAGAACAATTTTAAAACCATAGACTTGATTATCTGGCAGATATTTTCTGAAAAAGAACAAAGTGAGACTCCCCTTTAAGGAGAATAACGGACTGAATTTGTGACAGATGATAAAATCTGAACCTTCGAGGAGAAACACATATCTGCCACCTTGTGTCTAGCAACTTTCTAAATATTTACAGATTTTCTGATAAGATCAATGTGGATACTCATGACTATGATTTTTTCAATATTATATAATGAAATGTTTCAACATTTTTGAAAATTTGAATAACTTACTAAAGCAATATTTTCCAGTTATCTGATGCATAATGGTATAAAACAGTGAACAGGTAAAAGATGTACTCAAGGGCTTCCCTGGTGGCTCAGTGGTAAAAAATCTGCCTGCCAATGCAGAAGGTGTATGTTTGATCCCTGATCGGGGAAGATCCCACTTGCTGCAGGGCAACTGAGCCCCTGCTGCTGCTGCTAAGTGGCTTCAATGGTGTCCAACTCTGCGACCCCATGGACGGTATGTAGCCCATCAGGCTCCTCTGTCCATGGGATTCTCTAGGCAAGAATACAGGAGTGGGTTGCTGTTCCCTTCTCCGGGGGATCTTCCCCACCCAGGGATCGAACCCTCATCTCTTATGTCTCCTGCTTTGGCAGGTGGGTTCTTACCACTAGCACCACCTGGGAAGCCCAACTAAGCCCTGTGCCACATAATATTTTTATAATATTTTAAATATTTATATAATTATATTTATAATATTTGTATAATTTATATATTTTTAGTAAATCTTTTAAATATACCTCTGTAACTGCTTATACATGTGAAGCCAGATTTTCCTAATATACTTCACCAAAAACAACGCTTCACAATACACTGAATGCAGAAACAGATACCAGAATTCAACTGTTTTCAATTAAGCAGGACATAAAAGATACTTGAAAAACTCAAAATAATGTCATTCTTCTCGGCTGATTTTGTGTGTATGTTTCCTTATGGTTCTCATTAAGATTGGTCAAGCCTACTGTAAGTAAGCTCTCACTGATTACAACTAAAAGTTCTAGCCAGAAAACAGAAAGCAACTTCCCATGAACCCTGGAAAGTAATTGAGAGAAGGCAGGTTGGGAAGGGAAGTCAAAATCCAAAAAATTACTGATATGGTGGTAAAGTTTTGTGGGTATTTTTACCTTCCTGTATCTTCCTACTTTAACCAATGAAAAAGTGAACGTGTTAGTTGCTCAGTTGTATCTGACTCTCTGCGACCCAATGGAATGTAGCCCACCCAGCTCCTCAGTCCATGGAATTATCCAGGCAAGAATACTGGAGTGGGTAGCCGTTCACTTCTCCAGGGAATCTTTCCAACCCTGGGATCGAACCCACGTGTTTTGAATTGCAGGCAGATTCTTTACCGTCTGACCATCAAGAAAGCCCACCTTTAACCAGATGGTGATCCAAATCCCAGATCGGGGCAGCAAACGAAGGCATAAAAATTTTAAGAAACTCTCTTTTCAGTCAGAGGACAGGGAAGGATCATCTATTAGCAGCTAGTGTATGGGGGAGAGGGGAGGAGGTGTTGGGGAAACCAATAGAGTAACTAAATGAAAAAACTCCAACTCAAAAGAAGGCAGAAAGGGGAAAAGATAAGAACAAAACACAGGGGAGCAAATAGAAAACAAATAATAAAATGACAAATCTAAGTCCAATTTATGAATAATTGCATTGCACATAAATGAATGAAACATACCAAATAAAGGCAGAGGTTGTCAGGTTAGATTAAAATTGTATGCTGTCTGGACTTTCTTGGTGGTCCAGTGGTTAGGAATCTGCCTGCCAATGCACAGGACATGGGTTTGATCCCTGGTCCCAGAAGATCCTGCATGCCGAGGGGCAACTAAACTGACGCAACACAACTACTGAAACCGCGCCCCAGAGCCCATGCTCCACAACAAAAGAAGCCACCACAGTGAGCAGCCTGTGCACTGGATCTAGAGGGCAGCCCCCGCTCCCTGCAACTAGAAAACGCCCTTGCAAAGCAAAGACAACCCAGTGCAGTCAAAGGTAAATAAATACAATTTAAAAAACAAAACAAAAAACTATGCTCTCTGATTTTAGGAGTGACTTCAGCATCATAGCAGCTTGAGACACTCCCTTTGTCTCTCCCCTTCAATCTACAACCAGTAAAACATCCATAACTCAGCAAAGGTGCCTCTTCCCAACACAGCAGGATGCCAGAGAATTCCTCAGAAGTGTGCATCTGAAGGTGGGTAGATTGGAACACACAGAGGAGGCAGAAGAAGGGGGACAGCCGAGGTGGTTCCTGACCTGATCCCTGGAACCTGGCCATGGTGGCTGATCTCGCTGAGAAACCAGTGGCTTCAGGGGAGACAGTGCCCGTGACACCAGCCTCCCAGCTGCAGCAATGCTCGCAGCCACAGAGAATCACACAGCAGCAGCAGCAGAGCCTCTGACCCTGTCCATTCAGCTACAAAGGGACCCACAACGCCAGCACCTGCCCTGTCTGCAGCAGCAGAGCCCACCAACCTGACCACTCTGGTCATGGCAGAGATGCCTGCCACCCTGGATCCCTGCTGTGGCAGAGCCAGGAGACCCCAGACATGGTGGAGGCATGTACCCTCCCAGTACCCCAGGTGGTAATGCCAGCAACGTTGGCAGCAGCAAGGCACCAGAAAACAGCAACAATGAGGGCACAAGGGACACCACGAACAGAGGTAGTGGAGAATTGAAAGTTGTTGTTTCATCCGTAAGTCATGTCTGACTCTTTTGCCACCCCATGGAATGTAGCCCGCCCGGCTTCACCCACCAGGCTCCTCCTCTATCCAGGGGATTCTTCAGGCAAGAATACTGGAGTGGGTTGCCATCCTGCCTCCAAGGGATCTTCCTGAGCTAGGGATCGAACCTGCCTCTAAGAGTGGAAAGTGCTCATTCTCAAATATTCAGTTATACGTATTGAATATTTGAGAATGAGCACCCAGAATTGGGGGGTCCCTGGTGGCTCTGATGTAAAGAATCTGCCTGCAGTGCAGGAGACTCGGGTTCAATCAAGGGAACAGCTACCCACTCCAGTATTCCTGCCTGGAGAATTTCATGGACAGAGGAGCCTGGTGGGCTACAGTCCATGGGGTCCATGGGGTCGCAAAGAGACAGGACTAAGTGACTAATACTTTCACTTTCATAACCAGAGGTAGCGCGCAAGAGAACTCCAAAGCTTGTGCTATTGCACCACCTACTGGTAGACACAAGTTGTTGTTCAGTTGCCCAGTTGCATCTGACTCTTTGTGACCCCATGGACTGCAGGCCAGGCCTCCCTGTTAATCACCATTTCCCAAAAATTGCCCAAGTTCATGTCCATTGATTCAGTGATGACAACCAGCCATCTTATCCTCTGATGCCCTCTTCTCCTCCTGCCCTCAATCCCTCCCAGCATCAGCGTCTTTTCCAATGAGTCAACTCTTCGCATCAGGTGGCCAAAGTACTGGAGTTTCAGCTTCAGCATCATTCCCTCCAAAGAACATCCAGGGCTGATCTCCTTTAGAAAGGACTGGTTGGATCTCCTTGCAGTCCAAGGGACTCTCAAGAGTCTTCTCCAACACCACAGTTCAAAAGCAGCAATTCTTCGGCGCTCAGCTTTCTTCACAGTCCAACTCTCACATCCATACATGACCACTGGAAAAACCATAGCCTTGACTAAGCGGACCTTTGTTGGCAAAGTAATGTCTCTGCTTTTGAATATGCTATCTAGGTTGGTCATAACTTTTCTTCCAAGGAGCAAGCGTCTTTTAATTTCATGGCTGCAGTCACCATCTGCAGTGATTTTGGAGCCCAAAAAAATAAAGTCTGACGCTGTTTCCACTGTTTCCCCCATCTACTTCCCATGAAGTGATGAGACCAGATGTCATGATCTTCATTTTCTGAATGCTGAGCTTTAAGCCAACTTTTTCACTCTCCTCTTTCACTTTCATCAAGAGGCTTTTTAGTTCCTCTTCACTTTCTGCCATAAGGGTGGTGTCATCTGCATATCTGAGGTTATTGATATTTCTCCCTGCAATGTTGATTCCAGCTTGTGCTTCCTCCAGCCCAGCATTTCTCATGATGTACTCTGCATAGAAGTTAAATAAGCAGGGTGACAATATACAGCCTTGACGTACTCCTTTTCCTATTTGGAACCAGTCTGTTGTTCCATGTCCAGTTCTAACTGTTGCTTCCTGACCTGCATATAGGTTTCTCAAGAGGCAGGTCGGGTGGTCTGGTATTCCCATCTCTTGAAGAATTTTCCACAGCTTATTGTGATCCACACAGTCAAAGGCTTTGGCATAGTCAATCAAGCAGAAATAGATGTTTTTCTGGAACTCTCTTGCTTTTTCCATGATCCAGCGGATGTTGGCAATTTGATCTCTGGTTCCTCTGCCTTTTCTAAAACCAGCTTGAACATCAGGAAGTTCACGGTTCACGTATTGCTGAAGCCTGGCTTGGAGAATCTTGAGCATTACTTCACTAGCATGTGAGATGAGTGCAGTTGTGCAGTAGTTTGAGCATTCTTTGGCATTGCCTTCCTTTGGGATTGGAATGAAAACTGACCTTTTCCAGTCCTGTGGCCACTGCCGAGTTTTCCAAATTTGCTGGCATATTGAGTGCAGCACTTTCACAGCATCATCTTTCAGATTTGAAATAGCTCAACTGGAATTCACAGAATATTGCTATCTAATTAATAGAGAATTCAAAATACTTGTCATGAAGAAACTCAGTGAGCTGCAAGAAAACTCAGAAAAGCAGTTTGGTAAACTTAGGAATAAAAATAATGAACAGAAAGAATACTTTACCAAGGAAATTGAAACTCAAAATAATAATAATAACCAAACAGAACTGGACCTGAAGGACTCAATAGATGAGATGAAGAACCATTAGAACACATTGGAAGACAGTTCGAAGACAGAAATCTAGAAATGATACAGGTAGAAGAGGCGAGATAATTAAGATATTTAAGGGATTACTCAGTTTTTCTGGGTTCTCCCATGTATGCTACTGCTGCTGCTGCTAAGTCACTTCAGTCATATCCAACTCTGTGTGACCTTATGGACCAGAGCTCACCAGGCTCCTCTGTCCTTGGGATTCTCCAGGTAAGAATATTGGAGTGGGTTGTCATTTCCTTCTCCAGGGGATCTTCCTGACCCAGGGATCGAATCCGGGTCTCCTGCATTGCAGGTGGATTCTTTACCAGCTGAGATACCAGGGAAGCCCAAGACTACTGGAGTAGGTTGTCATTTCCTTCTCAAGGGCATCTTCCCCAACCCCAGGGTTCGAACCCGTGTCTCTTGCATATCCGGCACTGGCAGGCAGATTCTTTACCACTAGTGCCACCTGAAAGCCATCGGTGTGTTCGCTTTGTGCAAATCTGTTGAACGGTACACTAAGGATATGTATCTGGAGAAGGAAATGGCAACCCACTCCAGTACTCTTGCCTGGAAAATCCCATGGACAGAGGAGCCTGGTAGGCTACAGTCCATAGGGTCGCAAAGAGTTGGACACGACTAAGCGACTTCACTTTTAATGATACGTATGTCTCTGTACTTGAATACGAAGTTTACTTAACAAAACTGTAGCTGGTGTGATAAGCGGCAGTGTTTTCCCGCGGCCGGAAGCACAGGCTTTGGGCCCCCGCGCTCTAGTTTCAATCAGAGTGAAAGAGGGAACATAATGTCTGTCAAGATTCAATGGGTTGAGCACGTTAAACTTAAGCAACAGGGCCTGCATGACCCAGCTCCTGGCACCGCTGCCTCACTTTCTCCATCCGTAATGCGCGGGTTCTACTCGATTCCCGGCTACCGGTAATGGCGGGCTTGGAGCTCCTCACCCCCGGTCTGGAGCCGGGTAAAGGGTGTCACCCTTTACGAGTAGCCTTGGTCTTCCTGGCTCCGCGCGGAGGGCAATCCTCGGCTGCAGCCCACGTAGAAACCCCGTTAAAGACATCCCACCCCCACCCCCCACCCCCCGCCTCTGCGGAACCCTGCCCAAGCCTCTAAACAAGAAAGAAGAGCACTTGGCCAGATCTGACAGATATCTGAGAAATTACTCAGTTTGAAAACCAATGCGGGCAGCGCCACCTGCTGTCACGAAAACCAGCGCCAGAAAAAGCCGCGCGAGACCGCGGCCCCGCGCGCTATTGCCGACGCGCACCTCCCCGGGCCCGCCCGCGCGCCCGCGCGCCCGCGAGGTACAAAGTGCGCAGGAGCAAGTCTTGGGGGCGGAGCTCAGGACGAAGCCGCCCTGCACTTTACCTACCGCGCCCATTCAACCTTCTCTCAGCCGTGTCTTAAACTACGCTTCCCAGAACCCATCCAGGCCTTGCTTTCCGGTGGCGTCAGCGGAAGCGGTGACTGGATTAGGCCGGGCCACACAGAGGCCGGCTTGGTCACTATGGAGGAGATAGGTATCCTGGTGGAGAAAGCTCAGGTCCGGTGGGGCTTGGGTCTTGGGGAGAGGGCGAAGCCGACCTGGTTGGGATTCTGAGTGACTTTGGGGATCCAAGCGTAGGTCTGAGTGATTTCGGAGGCCTCAGTGGAGAGCTTCGTGCCGATCCGAGGCCTGGGCTGGGTGTCTGGGTGGCTGAGTGATGGTATTAGGGCTTGGGAAGCGGGGCTGGGGAAACGGTGACGCTAGAGGTTCTTTGGGGCTGAATGATTTCGAGGTTTAGGTGGAATGCTGTGACATAGCTAGGCCCAGTGGCATTAGGGGTGGGTCGGGTGGTGAGTGATGTATGGGATTCGGCCATGGGGCCGAATGATATATGAGGTTGAGCTGGAGAGCTGACTGATATTTGGGGCTTAGTTGGTGTTGGAGCGCCAAGTAATATCTGTAATCTGGCCGAGTGATTTTGGGGGCCTGCCTGGGAGCTGGGTGACATAAGGGCCTAATGTGAGTTGGAGTTCATGAGGGATATTTGGGGGGTAACTGAGTAATACCAGGACTGTATGAAGGCATGGTGACTTTCACCATCAATTGAGGCATCCCTGTAGTATTTCAAACCTGTTGAGGGGGGCTGGAGGGCATTGGGGTCTGGTAAGGAGTTGATCAGACATTTAGGCCCTAGACGGGAGTTAGGACATTGAGGACATGTTACAAGTGGCATCTGATACCAGATCTGTTTGGAAGGCTTTGTGACCAAGGAGTTTGTTAGGAGCTGGGTGACTTCAGGAACGTCTTTAGGGGGCTGAGAAGTTCCCAGGATCTATTTAGGGTGCTGAATGTCAGGAACCTATTAGGGGCCAAGTGACTTCATGGTGAAGTGGGGAGGGGGGCTTTAGATTCTTTCATAAGGGGACCTTCCAACCTGAGTTTCCTTCCATGGTCTAGGATGAGATCCCGGCCCTGTCTGTGTCACGGCCCCAGACTGGCCTGTCCTTCCTGGGGCCTGAGCCAGAGGACCTGGAGGACCTCTACAGCCGCTACAAGGTACATTCAAAGCCAGTCCGCAAAATATCAGCGTTGTTGTTATTTAGTCACTAAGTCCTGTCTGACTGTGACCCCATGGACTGGAGCCCACCAGATTCCTGTGTCCATGGGATTTCCCAGGCAAGAATACTGGAGTACAAAACAAGGGCTCAGTAATAACCTAAAGGGGTGATATGGGGAGGGAGATGGGAGGGAGGTTCAAGAGGGAGGGGACATATGTGTACTTATGGCTGATTCATTTTGATATTTGGCAGAAAACAACAAAATTATGTAAAGCAATTATCCTTCAATTAAAAAATAAAAAAGAATACTGGAGAAGGTTACCATTTCCTTTTCCAGGGGATCTTTACCAGGGAATAAGAACCTGTTGTATAGTACAGGGAACTCTACTCTATACTCTGTAATGGCCTAAATGGGAAAAGAAACTAAGAAAAAAGAGTGAGTATATGTATAACTGATTCACTTTGGTGTATACCTGAAACTAACACAACATTGTAAATCAACTATATGCCAATAAAAAAAAAAATTAACAAAACCAGTCTGGACCCTGCACAGGGCCCAGCATCCCATACTTCCCCTACCTTCATTCCTTGGCTCAGCAAGGCCTGGAACCATCCCTGCTTCTCCACTGTCTGCTCACAGAAGCTGCAGCAAGAGCTGGAGTTCCTGGAGGTGCAGGAGGAGTATATCAAGGATGAGCAAAAGAACCTGAAGAAGGAGTTCCTCCATGCCCAGGAGGAGGTGAAACGAATCCAGAGCATCCCATTGGTTATCGGGCAGTTTCTGGAGGCTGTGGATCAGAATACAGCCATCGTGGGCTCTACCACAGGTGCGTGGCGGGGGTGGGGGTGAGAGGGGGTGTTGTTTACCCATCTGTCCATTCAACAGCTGTTAACTATTTCCTGCCATGTGCCAGGAACTTACAAAGGCAAACAAGGGAAGATGGTGTAATAGTGTTTTTCAGAGCATTTTCAGTCTGATGAAAAAGTAGAACTATATTTTACATATTTTACATTCTCTCCCTTTCTCCTCTATAAGTATATATATATAACTTATACAGTAAAAGTTTGATCAAAGGATACTTAGCTTCATTGTGGTGTGATACTCTAATTAGTTTTCCATTCTGTTCCAGTCTGTTTTGTTTTAAACAGCATTCTGGTCATGACTATCTAAAATGATTTCACAACTACTACTGAGTTGAGTTCAGTTCAGTTCAGTCACTCAGTCATGTCCGACTCTTTGGGACCCCATGAACTGCAGCACGCCAGGCCTCCCTGTCTATCACTAACTCCTGGAGTCTACCCAAACTCATGTCCACTGAGTCAGTGATGCCGTCCAACCATCTCATCCTCTGTCATCCCCTTCTCCTCCTGCCCTCAATCTTTCCCAGCATCAGGGTCTTTTCAAATGAGTCAGCTCTTCGCATCAGGTGGCCAAAGTATTGGAGTTGCAGCTTCAACATCAGTCCTTCGAATGAACACCCAGGACTGATCTCCTTTAGGATGGACTGGTTGGATATCCTTGCAGTCTAAGGGACTCTCAAGAGTCTTCTCCAACGCCACAGTTCTAAAGCTTCAATTCTTCGGCGCTCAGCTTTCTTATAGTCCAACTTTCACATCCATACGTGACTACTGGAAAAACCGTAGCCTTGAATAGACGGACCTTTGTTGGCAAAGTAACGTCTCTGCTTTTTAATATGCTGTCTAGGTTGGTCCTAACTTTCCTTCCAAGGAGTAAGCGTCTTTTAATTTCATGGCTGCAATCACCATCTGCAGTGATTTTGGAACCCCAAAAATAAAGTCTCTCACTGTTTCCCCATCTATTTTTGTTTTCCCCACTTTTTGCCATGAAGTGATGGGACCAGATGCCGTGATCTTCTTTTTCTGAATGTTGAGCTTTAAGCCAACTTTTTCACTCTCCTCCTTCACTTTCATCAAGAGGCTTTTTAGTTCCTCTTCACTTTCTGCCATAAGGGTGGTGTCATCTGCATATCTGAGGTTATTGATACTTCTCCCGGCAATCTTGATTCCAGCTTGTGCTTCTTCCAGCCCAACGTTTCTCATGATGTACTCTGTATATAAGTTAAATAAGCAGGGTGACAGTATACAGCCTTAAGATACTCCTTTTCCTATTTGGAACCAGTCTGTTGTTCCATGTCCAGTTCTAACTGTTGCTTCCTCACCTGCATATAGGTTTCTCAAGAGGCAGGTCAGGTGGTCTGGTATTCCCATCTCTTGAAGAATTGTCCACAGTTTATTGTGATCCACACAGTCAAAGGCTTTGGCATAGTCAATAAAGCAGAAATAGATGTTTTTCTGGAACTCTCTTGCTTTTTCGATGATCCAGCAGATGTTGGCAATTTGATCTCTGGTTCCTCTGCCTTTTCTAAAACCAGCTTGAACATCAGGAAGTTCACAGTCCACGTATTGCTGAAGCCTGGCTTGGAGAATTTTTTTACATTGTTTTACTAGTGTGTGCTGCTGCTGCTGCTGCTAAGTCGCTTCAGTCGTGTCCAACTCTGTGCAACCCCATAGACAGGCAACTCCCCTGTCCCTGGGATTCTTCAGGCAAGAACACTGGAGTGGGTTGCCATTGCCTTCTCCAATGCTTGAAAGTGAAAAGTGAAAGTGAAGTCTCTCAGTTGTGTCTGACTCTGTGCGACCCCATGGACTGCAGCCTACCAGGCTCCTCCGCCCATGGGATTTTCCAGGCAAGAGTACTGGAGTGGGTTGCCATTGCCTTCCCTACTAGCGTGTGAGATGAGTGCAATTGTGCGGTAGTTGAGTATTCTTTAGCATTGCCTTTCTTTGGGACTGAGTTGGGACATGCAATTTGAAAACAGAAGTGAGACTGGGCTCTGATTAGGACTCAGTTTTTATGTGAGAGCTGCTGTTATTAACATGGGTCTAGGTGCTGCCTTCATGATGGTCATTGTTTCTGCGTCTTACTTGTCTTTTCTTGCTTCTGGCCTCTGCTCCTCTAGATCAAGCCATATGATTGTAAAGCTTGCGGGGAAAGGTGTGTGACTGGACCCTGGAGTTGGTAGTGAAGGGAGGGAGAGATCCAAAGTGAGTGTGTCTTTGATCTGTTGGACTCGGGGACAGTGGCTGTCCCTGAGATGGCGACATGGGCAGAAAAGCAGCCTTGTCGAGAGAGTGAGGGCAGCCTGGGACATCACAGGGAAGTGTCTGGGAGGCTACAGGACAGCCAAGTCTGGAGGTCAGGAGAAAGACTGAGGCTGGAAGGAGATGTGTGTGTCACTACCATAAATGTAGAAGGTGAACTGAGGAGGTGAGATAGAGGAGTCTGGGCAAGCAAGAGTCTGTGGCGGAGACCTCGATGGGGAAAGAGGAATTCCCTGCTGGTCTAGTGGTAAAGAGTCCACCCGCCAATGCAGGGGACACAAGTTCAAGCCCTGGTCCAGGAATATTCCACATGCTGCAGGGCAACGAGCCCATGCACCACAACTACTGAAGCCCGTGTGCCCTAGAGTCCATGCTCTGCACTAGAGAACAGCCCCTGCTCACCGCAGCTAGAGAAAGCCCTCTCATAGAGAAAGCAACAAAGAGTCAGTGCAGCCCTAAACAAATACATAAATAAATTAGATGGGAGAGGTTGGTGCTGAGTCGGGGCAGGGTCCCTAGGGGGAGGGAGGGATTGGTTGGAAAGACATTTTAGGAAGCCAGTGGAAGGCCATGGTGACTGACAAGCTGTGGAGGGAAACAGAGAAAAGCCCAGGATGAGGCTTAGGTCTCTCTTTAGTGACTCGGGACCACAGGCCTCCCTGAGACAGAGACCCAGGAGGAGGAGCACAGATGGGGGGAAGATACTGAGAGCACACTGAGACACAGTGAGTGAGCCCTGCTGGGGGACATCCAGGGACAGGCATTCCAGGGGGCTGCTGGTCACCTGGTCCGGAGCTCAAGAGTTAGGGGTAGAATCTGGGGCTTCTCATTTTCCCCTTTCCCTTCTTGTTCTTCACAAAGGCTCCAACTACTACGTGCGCATCCTGAGCACCATTGACCGGGAGCTGCTCAAGCCCAACGCCTCGGTGGCGCTCCACAAGCACAGCAACGCCCTGGTGGACGTGCTGCCTCCCGAGGCCGACAGCAGCATCATGATGCTCACCTCAGGTGAGGGGGAGCCCTGGGCCAGGGAGGCCTGAAGGGACCCTGCGGGCCAGGCTGGGAGCCCTAGCTCTGCTCTCCCACCAGATCAGAAGCCAGACGTGATGTATGCGGACATTGGGGGCATGGACATCCAGAAGCAGGAGGTGCGGGAGGCCGTGGAGCTCCCACTCACACACTTCGAGCTCTACAAGCAGGTAAGGGGCCAGATCTGGCAGGGGAGGGAGAGGCCGGGTCCGCCGGGTCTCCAGCTGGTGATGCACTCCCTGGCTCATCCTCCTCTCCACCTCTGGGCTTCAGATCGGCATCGACCCACCCCGAGGCGTCCTCATGTACGGCCCACCTGGCTGCGGGAAGACCATGCTGGCAAAGGCTGTGGCTCATCACACGACAGGTGAGCCGCTTGGCCCCTCCCCCAAGCTCTGGTCTTCTGGGCTTTTCTGACCTTGCCCTCAGCTCTCTCATCCTCCTCAGGAAGTAGTGTGGCATGGCGATTAAGAAGGTAGGCTCTGGGGTCAAAGCCCCAGTGTGTGTCTTACTGGGTGGCCATGCCATCCTGGGAAGGTGACTTTACTCTCGTGCCTCAACTTCCTCATCTAATAAAACATTCATTTCATAGCATGATTGTGGAGAGAATTAATGAAATAATGACATAGTTTTCCTTTGGTGGGTCATGACCTGTTAGTAATTATGAATTCAAATTCATGGGTTCTAACCAGCATTTTAAAAAGTAAAATAGAACAGAAAACATCAGAGTTCACTCCAGATACTAAGAGCTCATATTGTTTGTGCAAATTAATGCACACAAATATACATACACATATCTGCTATGGTTGTACAAATGTACTTCTTGTAAGTTTCAAAGATGTCTGAAAGTCACTGTATTACTGTTTGTAAAGCCTAAAAACAGGACTCCTAAAATCTTAATATACTAAGCCAGGGAGCAGTAGAGAGTAGTGAGTAAGCACTGGGTCAGGCCGCCTGGGTTTTTGAAATATGGACCTCTTACAACTTCTTATGTAAGGTTGTACTACTTATGTAAGTTAGTTTATGTAACTTTTTGGCAAGTTAGCCTCTATGTGACTCCATTTCCTAATTTTCTGGATTATTCAGAGGATTAAACCAATATAAAGCTTCTAAAACTGTACCTTGGCACATAGTAAGTATAGTAAATATTAGCCATTGTCGTGATCATTCATTGGTTTAGCAGCTCATTGAACTTCTGCAGTCCCCGGTGCTGGGATAGAGTGATGAGCCAGACATGACCCTGCATTGGAGAGTTTCCCAGTTTGACTGAGGGAAAAAGGAAAATAAACACTTAGTCATTCAATATTTATTGAGCACCTGATACATAACAAGCTGTGTCCTAGGTGCGGAAGACAAGTCTTCATACCTCATAGATGTGATGTCTTGGTTGAGGAAGTACTTGAACAGATGAATGAACAGGTCATATGTCATATGGTGCTAAATGCCTGAAGAAAATAATTAAGAGGCAGGGAGATAGGGAAAAACGGGCTGTAGCTGTATGTGCCAGGACTGGAGGTGGTCAGAGAAGACTTTTCTGAGGTGACATTTACGTAAAGACCTAGAATATGCTTTTGAGAGAGTGAGTCACGTGAACGTCTGGAGGGATGGAGTGTGTCTGACTGAGGGACTTCGCTGGTGCAAAGGCCTTGAGGCAGGTATGTGCTTAATGTCCCAGAACAGTGAGGAGGCCCCTATAGTTGAAGCCGTGTGAGCAAGGGGTCATGGGAGGAAGTGAGCCTGGGTGGGGACAGTCTACAGAGTAGCAAATGCCTCAGGAAAGCAAGGAAGGTAGTGGGATAGCCCTCCAGGAGGGTTGTCAATCCATTCTGCAAAGGCCTCTCAGAGAGGGGTCCCAAAAGAGAGCTGTGAGCAGTCTGCCAGGCACTCAGTAAGGAGAGGGAATAGCATTTGCAAAGACGAGGGGGTGGGAAAGAACTTATCTAGGGAGTCATGAGTAGTGGTGAGTAGACCGTGACTAAACTCTGTGGGGGCAGGGAACTGGTGATTTTGTCCTTTTGTGTTTCCAGTGCCCGCCCAGTAGCTGAATTGTGGTAGGTGCTCAGAAAATAACTGATGAAGGCTGACTGAAGGAGGGGCTGTGGGACCAGAAGAAGTCATGGGACCAGAAGAAGTCAGAAAGGGCATGAATATAAATCATCTTAGTGCTAATATAAGAGAGTTTGGCTGTTGTCCTGAGAGCACGGTGGTTGTAGACAGGCCGAGTTCAATAGAAATACGGCCCTGGAACAACAGAGCTTGAACTCTGAGGGTTCACTTGTACCCAGATTTTTTCACACGATGCATGGTTGGATGAATCCACAGATGCAAAACTGTAGATACGGAGGGCCAACTATAAAGTTATACACAGATTTTCTACTACACAGAGGATCGGCGCCCCTAAACCCTGTGTTGTTCAAGAGTTAGCTGTAGAATGCAAGCTATATATCTAATTTAAAATTTCAAGTACTCATTATTTTAAACACGTTAAACAGGTGAACTTAGTCTATATCTATTTCTTATTTAGTTGGTATATTCAAAATGTTATTTTAACATGTAACAGATATGAAATTTGAGTTTTTTCTATCATTTTTTCATGGTAGTAAAATATATGTAATGTAAAATTTATTACTTTAGCTACTTTGTGAGTGTACAGTTTACAAGTGACATCAAGTGCATTCACAGTCCTGTGCAGTGACCACCACTATCCATTTCCAGAACTTGTTCATCATCCCAAACTAACTCTATACTCATTAAACAATAATTCCCTATTTCTCCCTTCCCACCATCCCTGAGAACCCTCTATTCTACTTTCAGTCTCTGAATTTGCCTGTTCTGGGCACCTCATATGTGTGGATGAGTCACACGGTATTTATCTTTTTGTGACTGCCTGCTTTCACTTAGCATCATGTCTTCAGGGCTTGCCCATGTTGGAATGTGTCAGAACTTAATTCCTTTTAAAGGCCAAATCATATTCCACTGTATGTATAAAGCATATTTTATCTGTTCGTTCATTTGTTGGTGGCCATTTATTGAGATGTTTTACTTTTTTCGGTGCTGTCTTTTGAAGTCTGGTATGTATTTCACACTTAGAGTATATCTCATTTTGTTTGGACCAACCACATTTCATTTGCTCAGTAGCCACTGTGGCCAGTAGCCACCGTATTAGAGAAGGACCGGGCTACAAGCTGCACAACTCCTAGTTTATGACCAGGTCTACATAGTGGATTCTGTGTCTCCTTTCTCTGTGGTACCTAGAAGGAATGTCCTGAAGGTTGCTCCATGCAACACAACGCCACATCTAGACACTAAGAAACAAGTTAAGCTCTAAGAAAAGATAGAAAGGAGAGGCAGGCCCAGAACAAACCTGTTGTCAACCCCATTGCCATTTGTTATGTCAGACTATATGCTCCTGGTTCCTGACTCTTGCATGATATTCAAAGGTGGGTCCTTTGAGCAAATGGAACTGAGCTCTTGGTGAGGTAACATGATGCCTTAGTGTATGAAAAGCCTGTTTTCTTGCTGGTGTTTTAAGCACTCTGAAAATCCACTTTTTTTTTTTTTAATATACATTGGATTCCATGAATGTCTCTAGCTCTATTTTATAGGCATGTTGGAGTACAGACACATTTTAAAAAATATCCTGATTTTTAAATGTTGGGCCAAAAAATGGCACATCCATAGGCAGGATTCACGATTTGGGCTGCTGGGTCTCTGAGGGGTACGAGGGAGTAGCTGGTCCTCCTGATTGGATCTAGGACCCTGCCCAGGTCATGAGTGAATGACCTGACCACTTGGAGTGGGCATCCAAAGAAACGGATGTCCTCAAGGATTGCTCAGTTTCAGTTAAAGTAGAATGGGGCCCTACAGGCAGGAGTCCCATTCCCATCTGACCCCTGTCATCCTGCCATCAGCTGCATTCATCCGCGTCGTGGGCTCAGAGTTCGTACAGAAGTACCTGGGCGAGGGCCCTCGCATGGTCCGGGACGTGTTCCGCCTGGCCAAGGAGAACGCACCTGCCATCATCTTCATAGATGAGATTGATGCCATCGCCACCAAGAGATTTGATGCCCAGACAGGGGGTGAGTGATGCCCACACAGGGCCTGCGGTCTTGGGCAGCCTTGCCTATGGGATGCCCTGGGCTGACCGTGTTACATACTCTCCAGCTGACAGGGAGGTTCAGAGAATCCTGCTGGAGCTACTGAATCAAATGGATGGATTCGACCAGAACGTCAACGTGAAGGTTTGGGATTCAGGATGGGCAGGGGCGGTGTGGTGTGGGAAGCAGGGAAAGATGGAGGCTGGCCTGTGAGGGGACAGCTATTGCAGTGGGAGGGAGAGTATAGAAGGGACAGAGGTCTGAGCTGGCCTGTCCCCAATGCCAGGTGATCATGGCCACAAACAGAGCAGACACCCTGGATCCTGCCCTGCTACGGCCAGGACGCCTTGACCGTAAAATTGAATTTCCACTCCCTGACCGCCGCCAGAAGAGACTGATTTTCTCTACTATCACCAGCAAGATGAATCTCTCTGAGGAGGTTGACTTGGAAGATTGTATCCTCCTCTAGAAGCAAGGGGAGGTCACCGTTGGGAATGGGGGTTGTATCTCCACCTCTGCCCTCACCGCCACCCAGATTGAGCAGGTGGGAGACCAAGGTTTGGGGAGGGGGCTGATAACAGAGACAGCCCACGAACAACTTCTGGCTCTGGGCGTTAACCCTGTCATGCAAGGAATAGTTTCCTTAACACATCTGCCACAGATGTGGCTAGACCAGATAAGATTTCAGGAGCTGATATCAACTCCATCTGTCAGGAGGTGAGTGATGGTTTCTGTCTAGATTGGTCAGGGGTATGTGTGGAGACCCTTCCTCTTGAAACCACTCTGCCACGGTCCTTCTGTCCCTCATTGCCACCCTGGGTCTTGGGCTGCGTCTGTGTCTTCCTGCACCATCACTGGAGGCGGGGAGTGCAAGGAGTAGGTTTTAACTCTTATCCCTTGACAGAGCGGGATGTTGGCTGTCCGAGAGAATCGCTACATTGTTTTGGCCAAGGACTTCGAGAAAGCATATAAGACAGTCATCAAGAAGGACGAACAGGAGCATGAATTTTACAAATGACCCCTCTACCCAAACCAGAGGGACTGGGGGCTTCTCTCACCTCCCCAGCCTCTTTCCCCAAACCCAGTTCTCTTTCCTCTTTACCCAGGATTGATTTATTCATTAAACAAATATGACTGAATCTGTTTAATTTCTCATTATAAGTTTAACTCCTTTGGAGAAGCTGGTCCTTGAATAGGATCCTCTGTGCCCCTCCTGCTCTCCTGACAGATACGCAGTTGAGGTACGTGGCCTGGGTTACAGCTTGAGGGAGAAGTAAAGAATTCACACTAAATGGCTTCAGAAATTTGGGGAAAAGGATGGAAAATGAACAGCCCATGACCACAAAATAAAGCCTCTATAATCTCCCTATCCACATTTCCTACAGGTAGAAGACCATTCAAGTTTTGGGCAATGCCTACCTTCTTTACACTCAGAGTATGTATCAAGGGCGGAGGAACCACTCAGTGGAGTCCCCTGGAGCAGGGATGAGGGGGCAAGGGGGAAGTTGGATTGCCTGAGTTCTGTCAGTGTCTCTGGCTCTTCCTACCATCTCACTGGGGCACAGATGTGTTTGGTAGGATCAGTTTCCACTTTCTCTTGATGTCTCTGTTTAGACCCCTCTCCCTCTGGGGAGTCTTCCCCGATACCCCAAAGGGAAGTAACCCGTTCCCTATGCTGCCCTTGCACCGTGCACGTGCTCTGCTTGGGACTTCTTACATTTGCCTCCTCCAGACTGGACTCCCTCGTAGTCAGGGATTGTAGCTTGATCACAATTCAAGTCTCAGCACCCACACATGGCAGACATTCAGTTCATGTTCCTTGGACAAATGTGTGAATGTCACCGTAGAGCTGGGAGTGAGATGGTAAGAAGGTATAAGGAAAAACAGTCGAATCAGGTCCTTGAAGAGATAGGTGATTCCTCTGTAGATAAGCATGACAGGTTGAGCAGAGAAGTTAATTAACTCTTCCTCCCTCCTGGCACCTCAGGAAAACAAAAGTAAGTTATAAATTTTCATGGACACAGAAGGAGGGAGGAGATGGCAATGAAACGATTTTGAAAAGAGGCAGAGATCTGCTTGTTGATGTAGCAGATCTGAGGAAACGTGAACCTGAACTAATGGGAAGTCCAGAAACAGACTCCCATTTTCAGAAACCAGAGGGGCCAGGTTCTGAAGGTGAGGGCAGGAAACAGGAGGATCACCTAAAAGGCTACATAAAAACCAGAACTGATACACAGATGAACAAATGAAACAAATGAGCTGTTGTTACTCCAGGCCCTGTGACCCTTCCCCAGCCTGGCTGAAGACCTCAGATTTACTCTGCAAAGGCTGGGCCAGCAGTTTCTGGGCTGGTGTACCTGGGGCAAGGATGAGACGGGCCATGCTGAAGATGAGATTAACTAAGTGCCCTGGGCAGGCAACTGAAGGATTCCTTCTGAGGAAACCAAACAGCATGATCAAGAGGAAAGTGGATGGTTAAGACACCTGAAGTCTTCACCGTTCATATTCAGTAGCAGCTAATATCAAAACTGATGAGTTTACAAAAGCATATAGTTTAGAAATAATGGAAGTAAATTTCAAAAGAAACAAAAGGATGAGAGGTCCTTGCCTCTTGGAAGTAGACAGGGAAATACAGGGCAAGTGTGCCATGAGAATGCTTTTTTTTCTAATACACTCTGTATTCAATATATACTTGACCTTTTCTTTTCAGCTGTGCCATACAGTATGTAGGATCTTAGTTCCCCAATCAGGGATTGAACCTCTGCCCCTGCATTGGAAATGTGGTATGTTAACCACTGGACCACCAGGGAAGTCCTATACTTGAATTAGGTTTGTTGTTGTTTAGTTGCTAAGTCGTGTCCAACTCTTGGGACCCCATGGAGTGCAGCCCACCAGGCTCCTCTGTCCAGAGGATTTCCCAGGCAAGAATACTGGAGTGGGTTGCCATTTCCTCCTCCAAGGGATCTTCCCTACCCAAGGATCCAACCCTAACTTCAGCAGTTTCCCTCCTTTACTCTCCCTCCTGCAAGAGGACTTGTAAAATCCCTTTTTTTTTTTTGCATGGCTTTGTTATTTTTAAGTCCTAATTTAAATGCAGGAGTGACCCCTGGCTCCTGCCACAAAGGGACAAAACACATTGTAAACATCAGTGATAAAGGGCAGAGAGACTGGGAAAAAAACAAAGCCATGTACCCCAGAAATGACAGCAGACTAGTGTGACGCTCTAATTGGTAAAAAAGTAGTAGCCACTCATATTAGCTGGAAGAGGGGATATTTGGTATATTTTGAGGGTTGCCCAGCAACCTTGTTGTCTATGCTTAGACAAAATTATAAAGTGGCCTCCCTTCATTATGGTCTGAGTGACCCTAATGCTGATGTTCCATGAGACTGCTTATGTCCAATAGGATAATATGGCTCAGCTGTGAGCACTAGGCTATCTTTCAATACCACTGAGGCCTACCTGTAAGTGTCAGGCCAGTTCCTGGATGTCGGGGACTGCTTTTTTCTGTTCTCAGCTACATGCTACTGCATTAAGAAGGAAAAAGTAAGGCCAGTTTGCTGAACAGCCCAACACATGAACACATTGGAAGTGGAGTCTTGAAAGCAAATGTTTTCCTACTAAGGGAAACAGATCCCTTTTCTCTCTCTGCAAAGACAAAGAAAAAAACAAATATATGTAAACCTTTTTAATTGTTTTAATTATAATAATACACATAAAGGAGCCCAAAATATAAATGTATAATGTAACAACATCATAAATAGAACACTTGTGTAACCATCATCCAAGGACCAGGTGGTAGGTTTCCACTGAAAAATTCCTATAAAACTGCCCAGGAGCAGTAATTATCCATTTTGTGAATACCTCTGCAATTCCTACAATGGAGAGCGTACCCTGGCTTGAAAGAACAACAGCTCAGACAAATGTCGATCATTTCCCCAGGTTTCATATATACCTATTCTTTTTTTTTTTTTTTTTAATTATTTGGCTGCATCGGGTCTTAGCTGCAGCACTCGAGATCTTTGCTGCCTCATGTGGGATCTTTCGTTTTGGTACATGGACTCTAGTTGCGGCACACAGGCTTAGCTGCTCCACAGGACAAAGGCTCCAAGGACTAAGGCTCCAAGTTCCCCGACCAGGGATTGAACCCACATCCCGCATTGCAAGATGGATTCTTAATCACTGGTCCACCAGGGAAGTCCCTCATGTATTCTTTAGTAACATTTCCTTTGAGTACAACCAGGATCAGTAAGCATACCTCAGGTGAGACTACAGTGTATATACTGCTAAGTTGTTAAAAAGGACTTGATTGATCAAAAATGACTCTGTACCAATGCAGCAACATGACAAACATCACCACTGCCTGCACAGACCAGAAGCCATGTCATGATGCCACAGATCACACCACAGCCATCCTAGGTGACTTAAACAGTCTTCCATGTCAGCCTCATGGGGAGAAGAGGAGGAGGAGGATGTATAAGAAGAGCGAGCCTGAAATAGATGGTGCTCAACATCCTAAAGACTGCATCTTTTTTTCCTTTACTTATCCTCACAAAGTATCCCAAAACATGACTTGGACATCTTGCCTCTTAAGGTATATGTACTGTCATGTCATAGGATAGAAGGCTCCAGCGGAACGCTCAGCACAGTGACTCCTGCTGAAGCGAGGATATAACAGGCCAGGCAGATGCTGACCCCAGAGTCCTGCAAGGGACAGCAGGGTTCTCTCCAGAAGTAAGCCTGGTGCCCTCAGTGGTCCAGCACCTATTAATTTTTATATCAGTCTGAGACAGACCTGGGACCCTCTGCTTCAGTACTGCGATGCTTGCACTTGGACACGCCTCTCCTTGAGCTACAAAATACAAGAAACTATATGGGACTACAAATAACTGTGTGCATACACAGGCAAATTCTGGACCCAAAGATACAAAAAGACACACACAAAAACGCCCCCCAAACCCCAAATGCCATTTCTGAAGAGCTGGAAGCAAAAGCAGGGTTACTGCACATGCCCCCACCCCCTGCACTCAACACTACCAGAGGGTGGGCAAACCACCTAAGCTACCCCTCCAGCCTGACCCCTGGACACACCCCGACCCTCACCCCATATAAGGAACGAGCTCACACCCACCCCTTGGGGAGCAAAAGAGGGAACCTGTTATGCTCCCTACTGCAGCCCACAGGAGCCCCGGTAAAGCCTTGTGTGAATTTCTTGTCTGGCCTTTAGGCAGTTTCTATTGATTGGGGAAGGCCAAGAACCATATAGATAATTGTGCGTTCAAACCATTACATCCAGTTTCAACCTACCATCCCAGGGTTCATTCTAGTCATCTCCTTTTCCATGTCTGAGGTTCCCCACTGATAGAGAGAAGCCTGGCTGCTCCCATTGCACTTGATATATTTACTTATATTTGATCAGAATCCCAGCCCCAGTGCCTCAAGCCACTCCCTGCAGGATCACCCTCCTCATCCTGCTCAGGCTCTAAGCCCATCTTACAGCTTCAGGACTGAATTGCTCAGAAAGGGCAGGGAAGTACAGAATGTGTTATCATCTGACTAATTGTGGGCTCACTATTCTATGGCACACTGCCTTCTCAAGCATAAAGCGAAATATTTTTTCAGTCCAAGATTCTCAAAAGTATCCGCCACAGACCCATAACATCACAGAAGAGTGGAAAGACTTCCTTCATATTAAAAAAAAATTACTATGATTTCCATTTTTCTCTATGAAAAAATTCATTCAATTCTATGTGTGTGTTAGCCACTCAGTTGGGTCCGACTCTTTGCGACCCCATGGACTGTAGCCAGCCAGGCTCCTCTGTCCATGGAGTTCTCCTGGCAAGAATATTGGAGTGGGTTGCCATGCCCTTCTCCAGGGGATCTTCCTGACCCAGGGATCCAACCCGGGTCTCCTGCATTGCAGGCGGATGCTTTACCTTCTGAGCTACTAGGGAAGTCCATTCATTCTATACAAACAGGCAAAATTGTTTGACAGATAAATGACAAATCTTGAGCTCAAGTCGTGAAACAGCTGATGCTGCAAGAAGATGCAACGTATTCTTTTTATAACAGATCTGCGGCTCATATGATCACACACGTGTACCAGTCACAAGGCCACTGGCACCCGTGAAGTACCACACGCAGACACTCAGATTCACAGACCTATCTCCACACAGCCTGACTTGCACCCGCCGCTCAACCACCCCCGTCACACAGCAACCCGCATACCCACCCCATCACACACACATCACCCCAGTCACACTCCAGCACAGCCACGGTCTCCACCGCGCCTCTCACCTCACAGCTCAGTCACGAATCACACTCCAGGCCGTGGACTCCTTCCAGTTAGGTGCTGCTTCAGCACACGCCGTCTGGCACCCAAAGAATTACACACATGCAGAAACACAACTCATTCTCAGCCGAAGGCACAGTCGGTCCCGCAACCCTCACAGCGGCAAACACACACACACACGTACACACGCTCAAGAGGCCGGGTACATAGGGACACACGCCTGTGAACCACGCGCCGGGACTACCTCGAGGGAAGAATCTGACAGAATCCGCCTCACATGCGCTCGGCCTCAGGGCGGCACTACGGACGCACTCGGCTGTCAAGACTCTGGACTCCATTGTCTGGAGGTCCGTCGAGGATCGCATAGCCCGATCTGAGTTCTGTCAGCTCACCGCGCTAGTACGCGGGTACCAGAGTCCGGGACCAGAGCCGCCCCGTCCGAGCGTGCCTGCGCTTGCGCCTGCGCACTCAGAGCCCAAGCCCACCGGCTACCGGCCGTGGACTACATTTCCCAGAAGCCCCAGGGGGAGGGTGTAAACTTCCACCCCGAGGGCTCCCCGCCGTGCTTTTTGGGTTGCCCAGCCACCGCAGGTGAGCTTGTAGAAGCCGGGGGAGAAGTTGGTGCTAGGTGAGGAGGAGCAGGATTTGTCCGGAGTGGGGATGGAGATGCCGCCCAAAGTGAGGACCCCAGGGAGTCTTTTCTGCCTGCAGCCTCAGGCCTGTGCGGGCAGGAGGAGAGGAGGAAATGGATTGTGTAACTGTGTGTCTGTGTCTGTGTGTGTGTGTGTGTGTGTGTGTGTGTGTGTGTGTGTGTGTGTGTGTGTGCGCGCAGGACCAAGTCAAGCCTCCTGTCGGTGGGTGCGGTTGTCAGTCTGATACTGGCACTTGGTTCAGTGATGAGTGTGACTGACCCACGCTCTTACTGCCTTCCCCTCCCTCCCCTCAGCCCTGGTGTCTGCACAGAGCTATGTCCCCAAGAGAAAAGTCCAAGACTGAACCCCAGGATGAAAGTTCCCAGCAAGAAAGCACAATCCTGGCCTTGGGATGGGGCTTTTAGAGCTAAAAGTGTCTCCGAAACAGACTCCTGGGAGGAAATGGTGAGAGGGGTCCTTACTTGGAGGCAATGTGGGTGCTGCTGCATTTTTCAGAACCACAGCATCCCCTTAACTCTGAGGTGGTTAGGATAGGAGTCAGCTATCATGTCAAAGACAGGCTCCCATCTGGTCACAGGCATGAGGCAGAGCTGATGTGGCGCTGGAGGGGACATTACCCGTCTGGCTGTGCTCTAAGAAAGGCTTGGTGTCTCATGATTTCCTTCTTCCCCAGTCCTGCCAGTCTTCACAAGAAGGATCCTGAAGAGAAAGGAAAAAATTTTCCCCATCTAAAAGTGCAGATCAGGTGAGCTTCTACTTTCTCTTTGTTTGTAAATGCATTTTTATTTTTAGTACCTAGAAACATTTGCTTTTCTTTTTCTGAAATGTCAGTGGCCTATTCTAGCCCTATTCTTCTTTCCCAATAAATGAGCGGCCATACAGATGGGTCACCCTCTCATTCACTTTTTGTAATAGTAAATATATATCCTGAAGTCTAAAGTTACAACTTTGCTTAATAAAGCAAATGAGATGAATATTTAAGTGGAATCACATCATTGCTGTCCTGCAGAACCTCAGTTTAAAAGTGAGGCAAGATCAGAGGTTGTCTGATTGGTGTCAGTAACATGGGCATCTGCTTTTTAAGGTGTTTAGAGCAGGAATGTGATTGGAAATCATGGAAATCTGTGTCATCATGTGTAAGATTTTTTCTAGGGAATTGATGGGTTGAGATTTGCTTATAAAGAGTTTGTCAAAAGAAAAAAAATGTGCATATGAGTGAAGTAAGATTCATTGTGATGAACAATAATACTCAAATTTTAAATGTTATATGAATTTCATTTACTATTATTGGGATTCAGACATATTTTACAAGAGTTATATCCAAAGTGATGTTTCAATTGATTATTCAGTGGAGAGAGGGGAAATGAATCAAACACTGTCTGTCTGCTTTGCCCACATTTTCTTATTTAGTCTGCAATGCCCCTCACCTGATATATTCATTCAGAGGAGAATTTTATCTGTGGAAAGGTCTTATTATATTGAAGAAGAATGTTCAAGAGTTGTTAGTCTTTATTTATAATGGTCATACTGATTCCCTTACTATTCCCACACATGTCAAACAGATTTGCTTCCAAGATTTTCAAATATTTTTAATTGGATATAGATTTGTTGTATACTTAATATTATGGAATTGATGCTAATTTTTTTAAAGAAGTTATTCAGTTATATTACATGAAGGACTTGTAAAAAAGAAAGTTAAAATAGCCCTGGCATTATGATTAATATTTTGGGGAGGTTTATTTTAGCAAAATTTTTTTCTGTGAACCTGTATATATGTGTGTGTGTATGCATGTGTGTGCAGAATAGAAACTGTTCTAATTGAATATTCAAAGGACACAGATTCCACAACTCTTATTTGGAAAAAGTAATTCTACCAAAGCAGAGGTTTCTTATATCTCCATGAATATAGAAAGAAGGGGAACATGTCAGTGATGCTTCATAAACCTGCCAAGTATTTATACCTCCAAATTTGTATTATATAAATAACTATGAATAATTATTGGCACAATTTATCAAATAAGATAGCCCTTCAGGATTAAACTTTTTTTAGGTTGCTCTTGGGACTTTGCTGGTGGTCCAGTGGCTAAGACTCCATGCTCTCAATGCAGGGAGCCCAGGTTCGATCTCTGGTCAGGGAACTAGATCCCACATGCTGCAACTAAGACCCAGCACAGCCTAAATAAATAAATATCAAAAAAAATTAAGTTGCTTTAACAGAACACAGTGATAACCTGTCTAGTCCAAGTATCTTTAAATGCAAACAACATTTTGGAAGGCAGGTTTATAATAGTAGAAAGCAGAATAAAATGGTAATAACTATAAATATTAATGTAAATCTTTACATAGGGCAGGAGAGTAAGATTGAACCTCTTATTAACATTCTCCATTTAATGCCTTATTAGGTTCTCTTTATCAGCTTTATGTTGAACAATGGTGTCTCTTCTTTTGTAGCAGCAAGGATGAGGAGAGATCTACTTAGCACTTTCAAGCCTTGCCTCTGAAATATGTAAAATATCATTATAAAAAAAAGTGGGCATGAGATGCAAATTTTACTATAAAAATAGAAAGTACGAAATAAGTTCCTAACAATGCCATCTAACTTTTATTTAGCAATTACCTGTCACTAAATGCTATGTAATATCCCAGTCTTCGTGACAACTGTAGGAGATTGGTACTGTTCTTATCCCTAGTTTATCAATAAACTAACTGAGAAGTTGGCAGCTGTCAGATTAGGACTTACATTCTGAAAGTCAACAACAGAGTCTGTGTTATGAATGACATTATAATCTTTCCCTTAATTTTACATACTTTTTTTTTTTTTCCCGACTGCACCACTCGGTTTGCAAGATCTTAGTTCCCCCACCAGGTATCGAACCTAGGCCCTAAGCAGTGAAAGCACAGAGCCCTAACCACTGGACACTCAGAGAATTCCCCATACTTGTTTAATTTGCCTGTATCAGTCAGTAATTCATCAGGAATATCCTTCTCCAACATTAAATATGGACCAGTATAATCGGTATTAATAGGGGCCTTAGTGTGCCATCAAAACTGACCATAATTTTGTATTTTAAATGGATAACAAACAAGGACCCACTGTATAGCACATAGAGCTCTACTCAATGTTACATGGCATCCTGGATGGGAGGGGGTTTGGGATAGAAGGGATATATGTATATGTATGGCTGAGTCCCTTCACTGTTCACCTGAAACTATTATAACATTGTTAATCAGCTATACCCCAAAACAAAATAAAAAGTTCAAAGGGGGGTAAAAAACTGACCATAATTTATTCGACCTGTTGCCTCCTGTAGCTATTTATTTTTCTAACAGTTGATTATTCTAAGTTGTTGTATGATAAACATCTTGCACATATATCTTAGTGTGCTAAGAAAAACTGCCTAAAAATGGAATTGTGGTTGAATAACAGACATTAGGGCTCACAGTATGCTGAATCTTATGATAGTAGTTAGAGGAATACAGTATTGAAACATAGTCACTATCCTTCAGTTTCTTATAATATAGCAAATAATATAAAGTCAAAATAGATAGAATAAGCATGAGATAGGAGGTAATAAGGGGTAATAAGGGCTTCCCTGGTGACTCAGTGGTAAGGAATCTGCCTGCAATGCAGAAGATCCCCAGGAGAAGGAAATGGCAACTCATTCCAGTATTCTTGCCTGGGGAATCCCATGAACAGAGGAGCCTGGTGGGCTACAGTCCATGGGGTTGAAAAAGAGTTGGACACGACTGAGCAACTAGACAACAACAGGAGGTCATAAAGCCACTAGAGGTCACATTTCTTGGGAGTTCATAGAGAGGAGATAGTATTTCTCTAGCAACCTCTGTCAGCTTTTGACCAGTTTATTCTGAGTTTAGGGGAACTCTGTGGTGAAAAATGAAATTTTAGGCTGTATGATTCATACCAGCTCTGTCCAGTAGAACTTTCTGCAAAGATGGATATGTTCTATATTTACATTCTCCAGTATGGTAGCTGCTAGCCTCATGAGGCTCTCAAGCACTCGAAATGTGGCTGGTGCAGCTGAGGCAGTGAACTTTCAATTTTACTTAAATTTGATTTGATTTAAATAGCCATATGTGGCTCTTGTATTGGATAGCACAACTTCATATCTTACAGTTTTGCTTCTAATGATGTTAGATTCAAAGTGAGACTAATGGAACAGATATAGATCAATATCATCAGAAATTTGGGTGGACTGAAGACCCTTTTTTCCTTTCTTTCCTTAGCTGCGCTGGGTCTTAGTTGCTACATGTGGGATCTTCTGTCTTTGTTGTGGCTTGTGGGATCTTTGCAGTATGTGGAATCTAGTTCAATGACCAGAGATTGAACCCTGGCCGCCTGCATTGGGAGCTCGGCGTCTTAGCCACTGGACCACCAGGGAAGTCCCTGGAGACCCTTCTGCTGGAGTGCCTGGTCTGGCTTCATGCAGGAAGCCCCTGCTTTGTATCCAGACTTGTGCAGCTTGTTCCCTGTGATATAGTGAAGGTTTGGCTTCATTTAGGCTCCCTCTTTTCTCTTCTGATTTGTATGTGGGATATTATGGGGATAGAAATACAAAGAAGGCAAAACAGGATCGTATTAACTAAGTCATTTTGGGATTCCTTTGAGACATGGCTGGTCTCAAAGTCTCTTATTCCTCCCCCAGTCCTGGCTTCTCTGGATTCTGTGCTTTTCGAGTGGAGGAAGCCCAAAGAGGACTACCAAGTTCTTGCAGTTCTACAACCATGGCCCATGTAAGTTCACGTTTCTCCTCCTTGAGATGCTGTGGTTTTTGAATTCATGTGATCATGTTTATTATCCTGAAACTTCCTTCCTGAGACAGCACTATTGCTCAAGTTGCCCTCAATCACTCTGATCTCAGTGAAGGATGGAGCCACACAACCTAGTGGCCTTCTTCTTTGCCCCTCGTTTCTCTCTCTGGTGTTCACCTATTTCATCACCTCTCCAAAGACTGAGTCTCTCTCAGGACCATTGGGTGAAGTTGCTTGAGGGAAATCCTTGAACTTCTCTCGTTAGAGTCATGATTCCATGACACAGAGATGATGGTCCGTTAAGACTCCACAGACCTGAGTGTTTCCGGTTGATAAGGTGGAATTTAGTGTTGATTTTTTTTTCACATGATGAGATCTCATATTGTAAGAGGTTTATAGGACTAGGTTGGAGTGTGATTGAGGCCTGCATGTCAGAATCTCAAGGGTCTGTCCAAGAGTCTATCCCCCCAGAGGGATAGATAACAGGACAGAAGTCAGTTTTGTGCTTGAAGAGGGTCTCTAGTGACATCAGTGTCATTGTGGATCATCCTACATCAGCATCCTTCAGCTTAGGATCCAAATAAGTCTTCCTGATGGATGGTGGTGGTAGCAGGTGGGAAGACCCTCCCAGATCCCTAATAGGGAATGAAGAAAGGCTAAAGGGACTGAGCTTTAGAAAGAAACACTAGGGCTTCCCTTGTGGCTCAGCTGGTAAAGAATCTGCCTGTAATGTGGGAGACCTAGTTTCGATTCCTGGGTTGGAAAGGTCCCCTGGAAAAGGGAAAAGCTACCCATTCCAGTATTTTGGCCTGGAGAATTCCATAGACTATATAGTCCATGGGGTCACAAAGAGTCAGACATGACTGAGCAACTTTCACTTTTCACTTTTAAAGGGACTGGGGGAGACCTTAGACATTTTGTCCAACCTAAATGCCTAAAAGTGACAGAAGGATTAGTCCGATATATCCACAAGATGGATGAATAGCCAGCCAGTAAATAAAAGAATTTGTCATCTATTATGACAAGGGAAAATGCTTATGACATTATCTTGCATAATAATGAACCTGAGTATTGATTAAATCAAATGTCTGCCGCTATGCTGTGCTCAGTCATGACTGACTCTTTGCAACCCCATGGACTGTAGTGTGCCAGGTTCCTCTGTCCATGGGATTTTCCAGGGAAGAATATTGCAAGTAGGTTGCCATTTCCTCCTCCAGAGGCTCTTCTTGACCCAGGGATCAAACTCGTGTCTCTTGTGTCTCCTGCACTGACATGTGGATTCATTACCAACTGCGCCAAATCAAATGTCAGTAAAGTCCTATTTTCTTAGAGATTTTGGAGTATTTGGGGGAAAAACAATTCATACTTATTTTTTCTTTTAATTTTTTGAAAGGAAAACAGAACATAACTCACATTTATTCACAGCTTAAACTATTCGCATGATAGGCAATGTGCTTATTTATATGATTTTATTTCACTGGAAAACTTTATTGATTCATTACATGATATGCTGGACATTCTATTTGTAACAACTGTATTCTTCAAAAGTATGTAGGCACTCCATTTTACAAATTATTGATTTCTTTTTTCTTCCATACATGTTAGGGGCTTGATGCCAGGTTAACTGCTTGTTATATTGCCTTTTTCCTACAAAGCAGGCTTCCCCTTTTGAAAAGACAGTTAAAACATTGTTTATAATACATGGGTCTGTCATTTCAGATGTCCTTGTCATTCAGGGATGTGGCCATAGACCTCTCCCAGGAAGAGTGGGAGTGCCTGGACCCTGTTCAGAGGGCCTTGTACAGGGATGTGATGTTGGAGAACTACAGCAACCTGGTCTCCTTGGGTAAGGATATCTGCACAAATAATTGACAATCTGCCTTCTGGAATACCAGTTTTCTCCACTGTTGAATTTCAGAGCTCTGTTTTAAGACACCAGCTGAATGGCTTTCCCCTATTTTGAAAGAATGGTTTGAGTATTATTGGGTTGGAAACAGGCACTTGGTTAAGCCCCATCTTCTCCATCCTTCAGTGACCTTCACTCTTTCCTCTGGCCCTTCCGACAGTTGCCTGTTATTCTACATTATTTCTAGGTTTGAGTCCTGTAATGTATTCAGAGAAGCCAGGTGTCATATAATGTGCATGCTCAGAATTCCTGGAGCTGTTCTGTGTTCAGGTCTGGCCTACCTGCAGAGAGACATATTCTCTCTAACCTACTTTGTGGTTGAAAATTCTAGTCTGTGAATCTTACATTTTCTATTGAAAGAATTCTGAGGTAGAACTTGGAAGTATTTTTGAAGACAATATTTTTCTTTTGGGCTTCCCAGGTGTGACTCAGTGGTAGAGAATCCTTCTGCTGTTTCAGGAGACATGGGTTTGATCCCTAATGGGGCAGATCCCCTGGAGAAAGAAATGGCAACCCACTCTAATATTCTTGACTGGAAAATCCTATGGACAGAGGAGCCTGGCAGGCTACAGTCCATGGTGTCAAAAAAGAGTCAGACATGACTTAATGACTAAACAATAACAAGAAATTTTTCTTTTACTAAAATAAGAACAACAACAAAAATAATACTGCATGCTAGGCATCCTTGCAAGCTCTTATATATATTAATTCATTTAATTCTCACAAGAGTCCTCTAAGGTAATAAAAGCCCCATTTACACTGATAAAAGCATAACACATGGAAGGAATAACAGCTGGTGAGTGACAGAGTATTTGAACCCAGACCATAGGGCTCCAGAGTCTGTGTCCTCAATGCCTTTCTGTACTGCCTTTAAAAGCAGAATAGACCTTCTCCCTCCCCTATTTGGCCTCTTTAGTCCTATGACCATGAATCCATCTAAATGTGAATATTCTTCAGTGGCTTTTTCAATTTTATCAAAAGCTATTTTAACCTATATAGGACTTTCCAGGTGGCGCAGTGCTAAAGAATCCACCTGCTGGTGCAGGAGGCATAAGAGATGTAGATTTGATCCATGGGTCGGGAAGATCCCTTGGAGTAGGAAATGGCAACCCACTCTGGCATTCTTGCCTGGAAAATTCACACACACACACACACACACACACACACACACACACTTTGACCTAGAGTTTAATATAAATGTAACCAAGTCTAAATTAAGTCATTTTGAACTTACGGTTTTTGTTTGTTGTAAGTCATGTGGCATTTCTTTCTTGCAAGCAGGATGTTCCACTCCTAAGCCAGACATGATTACTTTATTGGAGCAAGAGAAAGAGCCCTGGATGATAATGAGAGAAGGAACAGGAAGTTGGTTCACAGGTGAGTGAAGGCAGATCAGCCAAGGGGGATGCCATCACACCCTCTGGGTCAGGGAGACACATAGCCCTGAGATGAAGGCTCCTTTCAAAGGCCCAAGACCCAGGGGAAAAGGCCTGATTTCTGGGAAAACATTAAAATCCCCCAACATGAGCCCCCAAAAGCACTTCATCTTTACCCTAGTTTGTCATGCTGCTTATTTCACTTCTCTTCTATTTCCCTCCCATTTCAAAGAGGGAACTGCCTTCTCTTTTCCCCACTGACAACAATTTTATCTATGTTTCCAAGTCCTCGTCTATATTTACACTTCTATTCTTTTCTCCATTCCATAAAATCATTTTATACACATTTCCAACTTACTTGAAAGCAAGACTGTGCCCAAGTTTAAGTACTATTGATATAGATTCCTACATGTTGTAGTAAAGAAGATGACCTGTACAGAGAAGCAAGGCAATATGGTGGTGATATGTTTTTATCTGTGGTAATTTGTCTGAATTTTATTCTAAGAGATTAAAGAGAAACCTTTGGGGAAAAAATTATGTACACATTCTCAAAGTGATCTGCGTCAGAATCATCTGATGAAAAAGATTAAAAATAAAGACATTCAGAAGTTGTTCCGATAGATTTTCATTCCTTTGTTTGGGTTGTTGCCCCAAAAGCAGTATACGTAAGGAACTCCCCTGCGTTCATCCTAAGTAGGGGGACCACTGACTCAACTTGTTCATCCAATCACTTATTTTACCCTCTTTTAGCATCACATCATTTTCTGAAGCCTTTTGCCTTGTTTCAGATTGCGTGACAATTTAGAGTTCTCTAAATCAGGATCCAGAAGACAAACAGCTTATCATCTACTTTTGAATGGCTCACAGGCTAAAACTGGTTTTTACATTTTTAGTGGTTGAAAAAAAATCAAAATAAGAATATTTTGTGAAACAAAAATTTCACAAAATTCAAATTTCTGTGTCCATATACCATATGTGATATTACAACATAGCTACACTTACTCAGTTATATACTGTCTAAGGCTCCCTTCGAGCTTATAACAGCCGAGCTGGGTAATTGTCACAAAGACCGTATGTCCTATAAAGGCTAAAATTTTTACTATCTGGCTCTTTACAGAAAAAGTTTGCCGACCTCTGCTCTAAAACTCAACTTCTAATCTGTGTTATTCTTAGTTTGTCTTTTATTTTGACTATAAGATGCAATCCCTTATTCTACCCCCAACATAGAGAAATCATATCACAGCATTTGTTTCCTTTTTTTCCTCCAGGTTTGGAATCTAAGTATTTCACCAAGAAGTTATTTCCAGAAAAGGATATTTGTGGAATATATTTGTTTCAGTTGCAGACAGTGGATGAAAGTCAAGCTTCTATCCATGAAGACACCATTTTCAGAAATGATTTGCAGCGTAAACATGAGTTTGAGAGACAAGAAGGACATCAAATGAGATGTGCTAGTCAAATGATAATCCAAAAACGTGTAGTTCTTCCTCTACATGAGAAAATTCATGCTATAGAGAAGTCATATGAATGTAAGGAATGTAGGAAGGCTTTTAGACAACAGTCATACCTTATTCAGCATATAAGAATTCATACTGGTGAGAGACCCTATAAATGCAAGGAATGTGGGAAAGCCTTTTGTCATGTGGGGGACCTTAGAGTACATCAGACAATTCATGCTGGGGAGAGACCCCATGAATGTAACAATTGTGGGAAGACCTTTAGGCTTCATTATCACCTTACTGAACATCAGAGAATACATTCTGGTGTGAAACCCTATGAGTGCAAAGAATGTGGGAAGACCTTTAGTCATGTTCGAGACCTTCGAGTACATCAGACAATTCATGCTGGGAAGAGACCTTATGAATGTAAGGAATGTGGGAAGGCCTTTAGACTTCATTATCAGCTTACTGAACATCAAAGAATTTATACTGGTGAGAGGCCTTATGAATGTAAAATTTGTGGAAAGACCTTTAGGGTACAACGACATATTAGTCAACATCAGAAAATTCATACTGGTGTAAAGCCTTATAAATGTAATGACTGTGGGAAGGCCTTCAGTCATGGTTCATACCTTGTTCAACATCAGAAAATTCATACTGGTGACAAACCCTATGAATGTAAAGATTGTGATAAGTCCTTTAGTTTTCATGCAGAACTTACTCGACATCATAGAATTCATACTGGTGAGAAACCCTACGAATGTAAAGAATGTGGAAAAACCTTTCGTCTCCAAACAGAACTGACTCGGCATTGTAGAATTCATACTGGAGAGAAGCCCTATGAATGTAAGGACTGTGGGAAGGCCTTTATTTGTGGCTATCAGCTAACTTTACATCTGAGGGTTCATACTGGTGAGATTCCCTATGAATGTAAGGAATGTGGGAAAACCTTCAGTAGTCGCTATCATCTTACTCAACATTACAGAATTCATACTGTGAGAAACCCTATGGATGTAAAGAATGTGGGAAGGCCTTTCGCCTTCAAGCAGAACTTACCAGACATCACAGAATTCATACTTGTGAAAAACCCTATGAATGCAAGGAACGTGGGAAGGCCTTTATTCGTAGCAGTCAACTTATTTCACACCAGCGAACTCACACCAATGACAATACCTATGAGTGCAAAGAATGTGGAAAGATTTTCAGTCATCGCTACAATCTTACTCAACATTATAAAATTCATACCGGTGAAAAACCCTATGTATGTAAAGAATGTGGAAAGGCCTTTCTCTTTCAAACAGAACTCACTCAGCATCACAGAATTCATACCGGTGAAAAGCCCTATAAATGTCAGGAATGTGGGAAAGCCTTTATCCGTAGCAATCATCTTATTCAACATCAGAGAATTCATACTGGTGAGAAACCTTATGAATGTAACAAATGTGGGAAGACCTTTACTCGGCACTATCATCTTACTCAACATCACAGAATCCACACTGGGAAGAAACCCTACATATGTGACAAATGTGGGAATGCTTTTATTTGTAGTTATCAACTTACCTTACATCAAAGAATTCACACTGGTGAGATTCCATATGAATGTAAGGAATGTGGAAAGACCTTTAGTCGCCGGTATCATCTTACTCAACATTTTAGACTTCATACTGGTGAGAAACCTTATGGGTGTAAAGAATGTGGGGGTGCCTTCCGTCTTCAAGCAGAACTTACTCGACATCACACAATTCATACCGGTGAAAAACCCTATAAATGTAAAGAATGTGGGAAAGCCTTTAGTGTTAAATCAGAACTTACACGACATCACAGAATTCATACTGGTGAGAAACCCTATAAATGTAAAGAATGTGGGAAGGCTTTTATTCGTAGTGATCAACTCACTTTACATCAGAGAAATCACATTAGTGAGGAATCGCTATGCATAATGTAAAGAGGATATTGATTGGTTGCTAACTTGTGTCTGACTCTTCTGTGACCCCATGGACTAGCCTGCCAGGCTCCTCTGTCCATGGGATTTCCCAGGGAAAAATACTGGAGTGGGTTACCATTTGCTTTCTAGGGGATCTTCCTGACCCACAACTCCTGCATTGCAAGTGGATTCTTTACCATCTGAGCTACCGGGGAAGCCCCTACAGAAGATAAAGTGGCCTTTAGAAAATGCTTTTTATAACAGAGAATTCATAATTAAGAAAAATTTTACTTGTTAGGGAACATGTGGTAATCCCCTTTGCTTCATGCTTAAAAGTTAACAGAGATAGTTTTATACTACATATATTGATTTAAAGAGCTGAAAAAATTAAAGCATCACCCAGTCTTGGTTAACTTTAGAGGATGATACTGCTGCAGTGCATTTCAAACCAAGATGAAAGATACCACCTCCCCACAAAAATTGTTGTTGACCAGTACTTTTAAAGGCACAATGAAATTGGATTACCAGATAAATAAAACTGAAAGACAAACAAACATACAAAACAAAAGCCCCCAATTTATGTTACTATTTTAAAAAAATATTTATTTGGGGTTGTGCTGGGTCTTCATTGTTGCATGAGGACTTTCTCTAGTTGCAGCAAGAGGGGGCTACTCTTTCTAGTTTTGGTGCCTGGGCTTCTCATTGCAGTGACTTCTCTTCTTACAGAGCATGGGTTCTAAAGCACAGGCTCAGTAGTTGGGGCACATAGGCTTAGTTATCCCACAGCATGTGGAATCTTCCTGGATCAGGATTGAACCCATGTACCCTGCATTGCCTTATGGATTCTTAACTGCTAGACCACCAGGGAAGTTCCCCCAATTTTTTGTTACTGGATTTAACAGACATAAATTGGCCCTGTCATCTTTCTGTGAATAACTCTATAAATATTTGCTCTCAGTGTCTGTACCGTAACTCATTGCAGACCAGAAGCAAACAATCTGTGGACCAGCATCAGTACATGGACCACACTTTATACAGCATTACAACAGAAAATAATTCTGTTAATGTGACAGATGTGGGAGAAGACTTTAGCCATGGCAAAATTTTTACTAGAGTTCTCATAATTCCACCACTGCCTGTGTGATATTGGCAAGACACTCTTCCCCTCTGTGCCTCAGTTTTAAAGTGGTGATTATAGTTCAGTTCAGTTCAGTTCAGTCGCTCAGTCATGTCCGACTCTTTGCAACCCCATGAATCGCAGCACGCCAGGCCTCCCTGTCCATCACCATCTCCTGGAGTTCACTCAGACTCATGTCCATCAATTCCGTGATGCCATCCAGCCATCCCATCCTCGGTTGTCCCCTTCTCCTCCTGCCCCCAATCCCTCCCAGCATCAGAGTCTTTTCCAGTGAGTCAACTCTTCGCATGAGGTGGCCAAAGTACTGGAGTTTCAGCTTCAGCATCATTCCCTCCAAAGAAATTCCAGGTTTGACCTCCTTCAGAATGGACTGGTTGGATCTCCTTGCAGTCCAAGGGACTCTCAAGAGTCTTCTCCAACACCACAGTTCAAAAGCATCAATTATTTGGCGCTCAGCCTTCTTCACAGTCCAACTCTCACATCCATACATGACCACAGGAAAAAACCATAGCCTTGACTAGACGGACCTTAGTCAGCAAAGTAATGTCCCTGCTTTTGAATATGCTATCTAGGGTGATTATAGTACCTACCTAATAATACTTTTCTAAGGATGAAATTTTAATTTTAAAAGACCTTTAGAAGAGAATGTGTTCAATAATATTACTTTCAGTGATATTAGTAAATTCATGTGAGAGGAAGACCCTGTGAATATAAGGAATTTTTAAAAACTGTCCACTATCTTTCATTTTGTTTACTTAATTAATTATGGATAAAGTCTAGTAAAATAAACTTTCACTTCTAAAATTAAGCAGTCATTTCCAAAAACTAATGTGAGAAAGAAATCTCTAGAGTTGATAAATGTGGAGATTATGAGAGAAAGCTTTTGAAGAATCTGGGAGCACTGTAATGCTTTTTCTTTTATAATCCATAAAGCAGACATGTTACTGTCTGCTTTTTCTGCTCCAAATTCATGATAAATTAGAAACTAACAATGAAAAGACCACTGTCTATTTGGAAAAATAAAAATTCAATGAATAATATAATGGCCTCTCTAGAATCAATGACTGTTAATATGTTCTCTTATTTGCTTTGTATAATTTTTGACATTTTTTACTGTAGTATCTGAGTATAAATATAGACATTAGACATCATGGGGCTTCCCTGGTGGCTCAGACAGTAAAGAACCTTCGTGCAATGCAGGAGGTCCAGATTAATTCTCTGGGTTGGGAAGATCCTTTGGAGAAGGGAATCCACTCCAGTATTCTTGCCAGGAGAATTCCATGGACAGAGGAGCCTGGGGGGTCACAGTCCACGTGGTCATAAAGAGTTGAACGTGACTGAGTGAATAAGCATGCATGCATAGCCATCGTAACATTTCACCTCTCTGTATATCATGCAACTCCTAAGAAAAAAGACTGCTTCCTAGTCAATCACTACGTAAGTTCACACTGAAGGAGATTAACAATAGTACCATATCTGTAATATTACAGATAGATAACCAGTGCCTTAACCCAACTTATCTAAAAGAATGTCTCTGGGAAGAGTAGATTTAATGGTACTGGGAAAATGTTCTGTGGTCACTTATGAACGTCTAAATAATAAATCCCTTCTAAGAAAAAAATGCTCAGTATCATACAAGGACTTGAGAGGCCTACAATAAAGAAAATTTGCTTAGTTTTTGTCTATCCTATTGTTTCTTAACCTTTACTAAGGAAGCCTCATTCACAACACCTAATATCTTCAGGATGTGAACCCACTGAAAATGCTGCCATAACTGAGGAAGAGTGACCCTCACTATGGACAGTCCAGATAACCATGGCAAGTGCTGACCTATGTTGAGAAAGGAAATGCACGGTGTGTTTCTCTGTTGCTCATACCTTCCTGTGCAGTCAACTGCTTGTGCTTTAATTTCTACAAAATTAAACACTTATTTGATCTAGTTTTTTTCTAAGAACATACCATGATGTATTTAAACCTCTTATTTTTTAGTGTTCAGGTTTAACAGTTTTTCAGTTTCAGATATATCCTTGTCTGTGACCACTGGTTTGTGTGAACTGGAATATATTCTTTCAGTTATGTTCAGTTCAGTTCAGTTGCTCAGTCATGTCCGACTCTTTGCGACCCCATGAATCGCAGCATGCCAGGCCTTCCTGTCCATCACCAACTCCCGGAGTTCACTCAGACTCCCGTCCATTGAGTCAGTGATGCCATCCAGCCATGTCATCCTCTATCATCCCCTTCTTCTCCTGCCCCCAATCCCTCCCAGCATCAGAGTCTTTTCCAATGAGTCAACTCTTCACATGACGGGGCCAAAGTATTGGAGTTTCAGATTTAGCATCAGTCCTTCCAATGAACACCCAGGACTGATCTCCTTTAGGATGGACTGCAGTCATCAATTTCTCTGAATTTAGAAATGTCCCAGTACTTAATCATTTACTATAATGTTCACTCTATTTGGAGATAAATTCTCCTTGTTGCCTCTAAATAATTTCCTTCAATATTTGTAGCGGACCAGAGAATACATACTTTGTTTGCTAGTGATTGCTGAATTTTGTCCAAGACCATTTTATTATCTATTGATGAAATCTTATATTTTTCACCTTAAAGTTATTGATGTATTGATTTGTTTCTGTTTGTTTCTTGATGTAAGTTTATTGGTGCCTTGATTTGTTTTTATTTAAAAGTAAATTATAAACAATTCTTGTAATATACTGTGATTTTTTTCGTACTGCTGAAGTTCATTTGGTAATATATGATTTAGAATTTTTCCATCTATAATCATATGTGAGGCAGTATTATAGTTTTCTTTTTCTTTGATAAGATTTTAGATTTGTAATGAACTCTTCTTTAAAAACTATAAACAATCTGCCTATAAAATATAATGAACTTTTATATATTGACTACATCTTTGATATCCTTGCCATAAATTCCGTTAGATCTAGAAGGTTTTTTTTTTTTTTTAATAAATTCAGTTCAGTTCAGTTCAGTTGCTCAGTCATGTCTAACTCTTCATGACCCCATGGACTGCAGCACACCAGGCCTCCCTGTCCATCACAAACTCCCAGAGCCTACTCAAACTCAAGTTCATCGTGTCAGTGATGCCATCCAACCATCTCATCCCCTGTTGTCCCCCTCTCCTCCCACCTTCAATCTTTCCCAGCATCAGAGTCTTTTCCAGTGACTCAGGGTCTTTTCCTGATTTCTTTCTTTCTTCAGGTGACCAAACTATTGGAGCTCCAGCTTCAGCATCAGTCCTTCCAATGAACATTCAGGACTGATTTCCTTTAGGATTGACTAGTTGGATCTCCTTGCAGTCTAAGGGACTCTCAAGAGTCTTCTTCACCACCACAGTTCTAAAGCATCAATTCTTTGGCCCTCAGCTTTCTTTATAGTCCAACTCTCACATCCATACATGACTACTGGAAAAACCATAGCCTTGACTAGATGGACTTTTATTGGTAAAGTAATGTCTCTGCTTTTTAATATGCTTTCTATGTTGGTCATAGCTTTTCTTCCAAGGAGCAAGAGTCTTTTAATTTCATTGCTGTAGTCACCATCTGCAGTGATTTTGGAGCCCCAAAAATAAAGTCTGTCACTGTTTCTATTGTTTCCCCATCTATTTGCCATGAAGTGATGGGACTGGATGCCATGATCTTAGTTTTCTGAATGTTGAGCTTTAAGCCAACTTTTTCACTCTCCTCTTTCACTTTCATCAAGAGGCTCTTTAGTTCTTCGATTTCTGCCATAAGGGTGGTGTCATCTGCATATCTGAGGCTATTGATATTTCTCCCGGCAATGATTTCAGCTTGTGCTTCATCCAGCCCGACATTTCTCATGATGTCCTCTGCATATAAGTTAAATATATAGCCTTGATGTACTCCTTTCCTGATCTGGAACCAGTCTGTTGTTCCATGTCCAGTTCTAACTGTTGCTTCTTGACCTGCACACAGATTTCTCAGGAGGTAGCTAAGGTGGTCTGGTATTCCCATCTCTCATAATTTTCCACAGTTTATTGTCATCCACACAGTCAAAGGCTTTGGCATAGTCAATAAAGCAAAAGCAGATGTTTTTCTGGAACTCTCTGGTTTTTTTTGATGATCCACTGGATGTTGGCAATTTGATCTCTGGTTCCTCTGCCTTTCCTAAATCCAGCTTGAACATATGGAATTTCACAGTTCACATATTGTTGAAGCTTGGCTTGGAGAATTTTGAGCATTACTTTGCTAGCGTGTGAGATGAGTGCAACTGTGTGGTAGTTTGAACATTCTTTGCCATTGCCTTTCTTTGGGATTGGAATGAAAATGGACCTTTTCCAGTCCGGTGGCCACTGCTGGGTTTTCTACTGGCATTTTGAGTGCGGCACTTTTACAGCATCATCTTTTAGGATTTGAAATAGTTCAACTGGAATTCCATCACCTCCGTAGCTTTGTTCATAGTATGCTTCCTAAGGCCCACTCGGCTTCACATTCCAGGAAGTCTGGCTCTAGGTGAGTGATCACACCATTGTGGTTATCTGGATCATGAAGATATATTTCGTATAGTTCTTCTGTGTATTCTTGCCACCTCTTCTTAATATCTTCTGCTTTTGTTAGGTCCATACCATTTCTGTCCTTTACTGTGCTCATCTTTGCATGAAATATTCCCTTGGCATCTCTAATTTTCTTGAAGAGATCTCTAGTCTTTCCCATTCTATTATTTTCCTCTATTTCTTTGCACTGATCACTGAAGAAGGCTTTCTTATCTCTCCTTGCTATTCTTTGGAACTCTGCATTCAAATGGGTATATCTTTCCTTTTCTCCTTTGCCCTTTGCTTCTCTTCTTTTCTCACCTATCTGTAAGGCTTCATCAGACAACCATTTTGCCTTTTTGCATTTCTTTTTCTTGGGGATGATCTTGATCACTGCCTGCTGTACAATGTCACGAGCCTCCATCCATAGTTCTTCAGGCACTCTGTCTATCAGATCTAATCCCTTGAATCTATTTGTCACTTCCACTGAATAATCATAAGGGATTTGATTTAGGTCATACCTGAATGGTCTAGTGGTTTTCCCTATTTCCTTCAATTTAAGTCTGAATTTGGCAATAAGGAGTTCATGATTTGAGCCACAGTCAGCTCCGGGTCTTGTTTTTGCTGACTGTATAAAGCTTCTCCATCTTTGGCTGCAAAGAATATAATCAGTCTGATTCCAGTATTGACCATCTGGTGATGTCCATGTGTAGAGTCTTCTCTTGTGAAGTTGAAAGAGGGTATTTGCTATGACCAGCGTGTTCTCTTGGCAAAACTCTGTTAGCCTTTGACCTGCTTCATTTTGTGCTTCAAGGCCAAATTTACCTGTAACTCCAAGTATCTCTTGACTTCCTACTTTTGCATTCCAGTCCCCTATAGTGAAGAGGACATCTTTTTTGGGCATTAGTCTTAAAGGTCTTGTAGGTCTTCATAGAACTGTTCAACTTCAGCTTCTTCAGCATTACTGTTTGGGGCATAGACATGGATTACTGTGATATTGAATGGTTTCCCTTGGAAACAAACAGAGATCATTCTGTCATTTTTGAGATTGTATCCAAGTACTGCATTTTGGATTCTTTTGTTGACTATGATGGCTACACCATTTATTCTAAGGGATTCTTGCCCACAGTAGTATATATAATGGTCATCTGAGTTAAATTCACCCATTCCAGTCCATTTTAGTTCACTGATTTCTAAAATGTCGATGTTCACTCTTACCATCTCCTGTTTGACCACTTCCAATCTGCCTTGATCCATGGACCTAACATTCCAGGTTCCTATGTAATACTGCTCTTTACAGCATTGGACTTTACTTCCATCACCCATCACATCCACAACTAGGTGCTGTTTTTGCTTTGGCTCCATCTCTTCCTTCATTCTTTCTGGAGTTATTTCTCTACTCTTTTCCCAATAGGGCACCTACTGAGCTGGGGAGTTCATCTTTCAGTATCATACCTTTCTGCCTTTTCATACTGTTCATGGGGCTCTCAAGGCAAGAATACTGAAGTGGTTTGCCATTCCCTTCTCCAGTGGACCACATTTTGTCAGAACTCTGCCATGACCTGTCCATCTCAGGTGGCCCTACACGGCATGGCTCATACTTTCATTGAGCTAGACAAAGTTGTGGTCCATGTGATCAGTTTGGTTAGTTTTCATGATTGTGGTTTTCATTCTGTCTGCCCTCTGATGGATAAGTTACTTAGAGTTTTCTATAAACATAGTCGAGACATATATGAAGTTCATTTTTCATTTTCATTTCCCTTTATGTCCTTCACTTGCCTTATTGCACAGGTTAGGAAGATGACAAAAATAGATAGAAAGATATCCCATATTCTTGGATTGAAAGAATCAATATTGTTAAAATTGACTAAACTACCCAAGATACTCTACACATTCAATGTAATCCCAATCAAATTACCAATGGCTTTTTTCACAGAACTGGAACAAAAAATTTTTTTAATTTATATGGAAACACAAAAAACCTTGATTAGTCAAAGCAATCTTGAAACAAAAAAACAGAGCTGGGGGAATCAGGTTATCTGACTTCAGACTATACTACAAAGCTACAGTAATTAAGAGTATGATACTGGCACAAAAATAGAAATATCAATCAATGGAATGGGAGAGAAAGCCCAGAGATAAACCCATGCATCTATGGTCACCTAAAATGACAAAGGAGGTAAGAATATATTGGAATATATTAATATAACGGAGAAAAGCCTCTTCAATAAGTGGTATTGGGAAAACTGGATGGCTATATGTAAAAGAATGAAATTAGAATACCATTTAACATCATATACAAAAATAAACTCAGAATGGGTCAAAAACCTAAATGTAAGACTGGACACTGTAAAACTCTTAGGGGAAAACACTCTTTGACATAAACAAGAGCAAGATCTTTTCTAATCCACCTCCTAGGACAATGAAAATGAAAACATAAACAGGACCTAATTAAAAGCTTCTGCACAGCAAAGGCAACCATAAACAAGATGAAAAGACAACCCTCAAAATGATAGAAAATATTTTCAAACAAAGCAACAAAGGATTAATCTCCAAAATGTACAGGCAGATCATGGAATTCAATATCAAAAAAACAAACAACCCAATCAAAAAATGGGTGGGAGACCTAAATAGACATCTCTCCAAAGAAGGCATACTGATGTCCAAAAGGCACATGAAAAGATGCTCAGCATCATAAATTATTAGATAAATGCAAATCAAAACTACAGTGAGATATCACCTCATACCAATTGGAATGGCCATCATCAAAAAAAGCTACAAACAATAAATGCTGGAGAGGGTATGGAGAAAAGGGAACCCTCTTGCACTGTTGGTGGGAATGTAAACTGATACAGCTACTGTGGAGAACAGTGTGGATGTTCCTTAAAAAACTAAAAATAGAACTACCATATGACCCAGCAATCCCACTGCTGGGCACATACCCTGGGAAACCCAAAAGGGCACGTGTACCACAATATTCATTTCAGAACTGTTTACAGTGGCCAAGGCATGGAAACAACATAAACGTCCAATGACAGATGAATGGACAAGGAAGCTGCAGTGCATCTGTATACACTATGGAATATTACTCAGCCATAAAAGGGAACGAAACTGGGTCATTTGTAGAAACATGGATGAACCTCAAGCCTGTCATACAGAGAGAAGTCAGAAAGAGAAAAACAAATATCATATATTAACGCATATATGCAGAATCCAGAAGAAATGGTACAGATGAACCTATTTGCAGGGCAGGAATAGAGACACGAATGTAGGGAACAGACTTGTGGGCACGGCGGGCAAAGGGGAAGGTGTGATGAACTGAGAGAATAGCTTCGACACATACACACGATCATGTGTAAAACAGATAGCCAGCGGTTAGCTGCTGTATAGCACAAAGCTCAGCTTGTTGCTCTGTGATGACTGAGAGGGCTGTGAAGCACAGGAGACGTGGGAGGGAGACTCAAAAGGGAGGGGATATATGTATACTTAGAGCTGATTGATTTTGTTTTACAGCAGAAACTAACACAACATTGTAAAGCAACTATCCTCCAATTTAATTAATTAATTTTTAAAAGAAGGAGGTCTGGTATTTAGGACTCTGTGCCTCCACAGCAAGCAGGTGCAGGTTTGATCCCTGGCCGGGGAATTGAGATTCCACATGCCCCTCAGGGTGCCCTCCTGCAAAAAAAAATTTTTTTTATTCTTTTTTTTTTTTTTTACTTTACAATATTGTATTGGTTTTGCCACACATCAACATGAATCCACCAATGTTCATCACAGCACTGTTTATAATAGCCAGGACATGGAAGCAACCTAGATGTCCATCAGCAGATGAATGGATAAGAAAGCTGTGGTACATATACACAATGGAGTATTACTCAGCCATTAAAAAGAATACATTTGAATCAGTTCTAATGAGGTGGATGAAACTAGAGCCGATTATACAGAGTGAAGTAAGCCAGAAAGAAAAACACCAATACAGTATACTAACGCATATATATGGAATTTAGAAAGATGGTAACAAAAAAAATTTTTTTTAAAGAATCACACCTTTTGAAGTTGCAAGAGCTGGTGCTGGTGAGAACAGGATGCTGCTGCCTCTAGCGGTGGGCTGAGGTTACTGTGGGGAGGGAGTGGAGGGCAGGTGGACGGCCATCAGGTTGTGAACGCTGGATGTCAAGTAGGAAGGGGTGCAGACAAAGTGGAACCTGGCTCGGGTCTCACAACCTCCAAGTTCTACAACGTGAGTGACCTGAGGAGGTCAGCACCCTGCTGTGGAAAGCATACAGCTGGCCTAGCACTAGCAGGAGCTGAAGGAGGGCACCTGGCATGAGCCAGCAGGGCAAGCCAGCAGATGATCAGCAACGTGGAGCACTGCCCTTCCGGACATATGGCACTGCTTCTCTTCCAACTTGTAAATATGGCACAAATGTGCCCCTGACCAAGCCTAACAGGAAACCATTCAGGAAGAGAGCTCTTGGAACCATGGTCTAACTTAGCTAAATTGATATGGTATAAAACCAAGCACAACTGGGACTCCTCTTGGTGGTCCCATGGCTGAGACTGCAAGCCCCCAGTTCAGGGGCCCGGGTTCCACCCCTGGTCAGGGAATTAGATCCCACGTGCCACAGCTAGGAGTCTGAATGCAACTAAATTGATCCCACCTGTGCAACGCAATTATCAAAGATCCTGTGTGCTGCAGCTAAGACTGGTGCAGCCATTAACTATATATATATATATTTTAAATAATAGTAAAATAAAAATAGTGGCTTCCCTGGTGGCTCAGTGGTAAAGAATTCGCCTGCCAATGCAGGAGACATGGGTTCAATCCCTGATCCGGGAAGATTACACATGCTCAGGAGCATGTGCACCACATGCCCGGGCACCACAACCATTGAGCCTATGCTCTAGAGCCCAGGAGCTGCAGCTACTGAGCCCATGCTCTGCAACAAGAGAAGTCATTGCAACGAGAAGCAAGCAGCCAAAAATAAAATAAACAAAATAATGGAAGCATGGGAGCTCTGGGTATGCCTCACAGGCACATACTTTACACCACATATATCTCCATTTGACAGTTCCAGAGTTGCATTCACTATAATAAAACTGCAGTTGTAAGAACAGGGGGGGAAAACACCATCATCATTTGTTTAAAAATCAGATCATCACATTCCTCTACTCAAAACCCTCTGATGGTTTCCTTTCTCTTTTAGGATAAAAGTCAAAACAGTTACACTACCTACAGCATTACACATAAGCTGGCCCTTTAACTCCTGCCACTTGCTCATTCTTGTCTCCCTGCAGCCACCCTGGTCACCTTGCTAGCCCTTCAACACACCAATAATGGTCCTTCTTCACTCTCCCCTCTACCTCTTCCCTCCACCCTTTACATCCTTGCCATGGATTATACACATTACTTCCTTCCTCAAGTCATTCCGGACTCTTCAAAACCACAGTTTCAGGGAGGGACCTCCTGACCAGAGTATTTAGAACTGAATCCCCAGGACTTCCCTGGTAGTCCAGTGACTAAGACTCTGCACTCCCAGGGCAGGGAGCCTGGGTTTGATCCTTGAATATTCATTGGAAGGACTGATGCTGAAGCTGAGACTCCAATACTTTGACCACCTGATGTGAAGAGCCGACTCATTGGAAAAGACTCTGATGTTCAGAATGATTGAGGGCAAGAGAAGAAGGAAGGGACAGATGTTTAGATAGCATCACTGACTCAATGGACATGAATTTGAGCAAATTCTGGGAGACAGTGAAGGACAGGAAAGCCTGGTGAAAAGAGTCAGACACAACTGAGCAACTCAACAATAGAGAACTATTGTTCTGTGATCATGGAGAAGGAAAAGGCAACCCACTCCAGTACTCTTGCCTGGAAAACCCCATGGGCAGAGGAGCCTGGTAGGCTGCAGTCCATGGGGTCGCTAAGAGTCGGACACGACTGAGCGACTTCACTTTCACTTTTCACTTTCCTGCATTGGAGAAGGAAATGGCAACCCACTCCAGTGTTCTTGCCTGGAGAATCCCAGGGACAGAGGAGCCTGGTGGGCTGCCGTCTATGGGGTCGCACAGAGATGGACGCGACTGAAGCGACTTAGCAGCAGCAGTAGCAGTTCTATGACCAATAGTGAACTATGATCGCATGCCACAACTAAGAGTCTGAATGCTGTAATGAAGACTGAAGATCCCTCGTGCTGAAATAAGACCCAGCAAGTAAACAAATAAATATTTTTTAAAAGCTGAATCACTCGGGGCGTTCCTTCTCCCTCTCCTATCCAATACTTTTCAACAGAGCACTTAAGCACAAACTGAAATACTACAGTATTTCAGTTATCTGTTTATTTAACATTTTCAGTCAATTCCAGTAGAATGTAAATTCCATAGGACTGTTGTTTTTTCTTGTCATATGCATTACTATATCCAATATCACCTATAAAAGTGACTGACATACAGTAAGGAATCATTGAATATTCTGGATAAAATGAATGAATAAATGAAAGAAGGAACTGAAAGTGGAGCTCCACCTTCTCTATCTGATCTTTTTTTTTCTTTATTTTTGGCTACACCCTGCAGCACATGGGACCTCAGTTCTGGGACCTCAGTTCTCTGACTAGGGATGGGATCTGTGCTCCCTGCATGGGTGGGCGGAGTCTTAACTCCTGGGCCACCGGAAGTGCCTGATCTTCAGGTGACGCTTACTTGTTACTAGCATGTGTGTGTGTGTGTCAGTTGCTCAGCCCTGTCCACTTCACGACCCCATGGACTGTAGCCTGCCAGGCTCCTCTGTCCAAGGAATTCTCAGGCAAGAATACTGGAGTGGGTAGTCATTCCCTTCTCCTGACCCAGGCATCAAACCCAGATTTCCCACTTTGCAGGCAGATTCTGAGCTGCCAGGGAAGCCCCACTTGTTACTAGGTCTCAGGCCTGTTCTCTCCACCCTCAATTTTTCTTTTCTCTTATTTCAACACTACTGAAGCTCCTATTGGGCTTCCTAGGTGGCTCAGTGGTAAGAATCCACCTGCTAATGCAGGAGATGTGAGTTCAACCCCGATCTGGGAAAAATCCCCTGGAGGAGGAAATGGCAACCCACTCCAGTATTCTTGCCTGGGAAATCCCATGGACAGACGAGCCTGGTGGGCTACAGTCCATGAGGTTGCAAAGAGTCAGACACCACTAGTGACTAAATAACAATAACAAAAACTTCTATCACCAACATATGTTGTTGGCAGCCCTATTCATATGCACATGTATGTGATCTATGACTAGACATGTGATAATACAGACACCTTAGAGACATAACACATTCTATGTACGAAAAAGAATGCACACTAGCTTTACACCCAGACTACAAATTCCCCGGTTTCTCAATATCAAGAAACACCACCACAGCCAATCTGGTTGCTCGAGTCTTAAGAGAATTGAGCTTCAGTGCCCACATCAGCCCTAAACCACCCCTTATGACACAGTCACCAAATTCCATTCCTTTTAAGGTAACGTTCTCAAGTCCCTGTTCTTCTGCATGTTGATTTTCATCAGCTTTATCAGAATCATCATCCTCTCTCATCTGGTTTATCTCAAAAGTCTCCTCATTCTTTTTCCCAAATTTACTCCTGCTCCATTTAGTAAGTTATGCTTATAATTGTGAGGCAAACTGGAGAATTCCTTAAATGCCTTCTTTCTCCTTGATAAGAAAAAAAATTAATCTTTTTATCTTCTTGATTAAAGCATAGAACTACTATTGGGATCCATGGTACATGTTCTTAACATAATCTATAAGCCTGGCAAATTATTATCTGACCCCAACTCAATAACTTCAGCTCATGTCAAATTCTCTTGTTCTTTGCACATGAGGCACTTGGAATTTCTTTCAGTTCTTTGTATGTTCTTTTAAACACCTGTGGCTGATTTATGTCAATGTATGGCAAAACCAATACAGTATTGTAAAGCAAAATAAAGTAAAAATTAAAAAATTAAAATAAATAAATAAATATTTATGTATTTATTTGGGCTTCCCTGGTGGCTCAGCAGTAAAGAAACCCCCTGCCAATGCCTGTCAATGCAGGAGACACAAGAGACTCGGGTTCGATCACTGGATCAGAAAGATACCCTGGAGAAGAAAAACGCAACCCACTCCAGTATTCTTGCCTGGAGAATCCAATGGACAGAGGAGCCTGGTGGGCCACAGTCCATGGGGTCGCAGAGACAGAAACTACTCAGCCAGTAAACAACAACAAATTTATTCATCTATTTTTGGCTGCATCAGGGATTAGTTGCAGCACACAGGATCTTTTGTTGTGGAGAGCAAGGTCTTCATTGTGGCTTGTGGGCTTCTGTATAGTTGTGGCTCATGGGCTTAGTTGCCCTGAAGCATATGGGACATATGCCTGTATAGTCAAAGCTATGGTTTTTCCAGTAGTCATGTATGGATGTGAAAATTGGACCATAAAGAAAGCTGAGCACTGAAGAATGGATGCTTTTAAATTGTAGTCCTGGAGAAGACTCTTGAGAGTCCCTTGGACTGCAAGGTCAAACCAGTCAATACTAAAGGAAATAAACCCTGACTATTCATCAGAAGGACTGATGCCAAAGCTGAAGCTCCAATACTCTGACCACCTGATGCGAAGAGCCGACTCACTGGAAAAGATCCTGATGCTGGGAAAAATTGAAGGCAAAAGGAGAAGGGGATGGTAGAGGATGAGATGGTTAGATAGTATCACTGACTCAATGGACATGAATCTGAGCAAACTCTGGGAAGGACAGGGAAGCCTGGCGTGCTGCTGCCCATGGTGTTGCAAAGAGTGGGACATGACTTAGTGACCAAACAACAACATATGGGATCTTAGTTCCCTAACCAGGATCCAGCCTGCATCTCCTGCATTGGAAAGTGGATTCTTAACCACTGGACCATCAGGGAATTCTTTGTTCTTTGTCCTCTGTTCCTTCTTGCAAATGGTGTTCCAACATAATTTCCCATTTGCCTAGAACATCCTCCAGAATATTCAGGAAGTAGCCTAAACTGCCGATGCAAAGGGAAGCCTTCCAAAATCCTGAAACATACTGCCCCAAGCTCCTCATGGCAGAAACCTGTACATCTGAAATTACATAAGTATTTATATAATTACTTGTTTGATGTCAAGATTCGCTTACAGACTTTATTGGCACATATACCCTTGCTACCCACTACTGTGGAGAAGGAAATGGCAACCCACTCCAGTATTCTTGCCTGGAGAATCCCAGGGATGGGGGAGCCTGGTGGGCTGCCGTCTGTGGGGTCGCACAGATTCGGACACGACTGAAGCAACGCAGCAGCAGCAGCAGCAGCAGCCCACTACTGTGTCTAAAACATGAATGATACAGAGAAGGTACTTCATAGAACGAGGCAACGAATGGATGAATGAAAACAGTATAATGCTGTCAGCAACTGAGTTAAGTTCTACAACTTCCTCAGCAGGAAGAGCAGAGGCTAGAGACATGGGTATTACTCTTTAAGAGCAAAAAGGGGCTGAGGGTTGGAAAACTAGACGCTAGGACCACACTGGTGTTCACAAGCCACAACTGTGGATTGTCAAAAAGATAAGCATACATCTCAAAGGCAGAAGAGAGAAAATAAAATACGACAAAAGTGCTCACAAGTAACATGATAGATTTTGTGGCTCTGGTCTCAGGGGATGTTGGGGAGGGTTGCCTAGTGCTGTGAATGTGTTGGACTTGCTGTTTGTGCCTGTGAAGGAAAAGTATCATGGATCCACTGACCCATATCATGAATCCCAAACAAACAACATCGACAGAGGAGAAAATCACTGAACAGATTGATTCTGTAATTGTGTTAATGGACAGACAAGAGCAATGGCCAAGATTTGATTTCACACTGACATTTCTGCCATTCTTCTGTCCAGTCATTCTCATGGGAACTATGACATTGACCAGCAAGTGAAACATCCAGCTCAGGATACATGGAGTAGTAATATACTTCTGGGATTTGAACTTGAGTTCTGCCCACTTGGAGTTCGGGGGGTTAATACTTAAGGCCTGAAAGCCACCCAAAAGGCAGGTGACGCTGAGAGAGGTTCCCCAGGCTACTCTGTGAAAATAAAACACAAGTTTACATCCGATGTCACTTAGGAAATACTTCATCTCAAAGGCTGCCAATGTTGGAGGGATTGCTCCACAGATTAAGGTCAAAGTATTGGCTAAAGCAAGATGGTTGATTATTTGCTCAATTGGTCTCAATCCATGCCTCTTAAAAAGAGGGCAGATATAATGACAAAGGAGTGAGACATTCCCCACAGTCCCTATTCCAGCCTGAGCGAGGATCACCGTCCCTATTGCCCCATCAACAGAAATCATTCCTTCCTTGGCTGGGGTATGATGGTTATGCTCAGATACATGGAACCTGGGGAGAAACAGAAGACACGTATGAATTTCTTCAAGTCAAGTGAAGTACATTTCCCACCAGAATTTCTTTAAAATGTCCTTTCTGGAAATCCTATTCTAATGTCATGCATAAAAATCCATCCATGAGGAATTCCCTGGCAGTCCAGTGCTTGGGATCAGGTTTAATCCCTGGTCAGGTTCAAACCGGTCAGGGGACTAAGTTCCCCAAAACTTTGCAGCATGTGAGGCCACAAAAGAAAAAAAAAAATCCATCCCTAAACTTTGTTTCTCTTAATCACCCAGTATGACCCTCATAATACTTATAACACCTGAAATTATTTCATTGGATTATCTAATTTCTATCGAAGGAAGACAATTTTCTCCAATAGAAACATGAGAGCTATGAAAGTAGGGATTTGTCTCCCTTGTTTTCCACCCATATCTAGGCTCTAGAACAATCTGTCACTAGAAGGCAGTCCATAATAACTATTACATGAATAAATGAATAAACAAATGAATAGTGTCATTATTTTCATCTCAAAAGTTATTTTAACATGGCCTGTAATAGATTTCTTAACGTGAAATGCACATTCTCTACTTAAGAGTTTAAAAAAGTACATTAAACTCACTGGTTGTATTATTCAAAACTGCATATCCTTGCTTGATTTTGGGGGGTTTTGTTTGTTTTGTTTATGCAAAAGTATAGCATTTTCAAGAAACAGGTGTTTGGGTGTCTTATGTTGTACTCGACTGGATCAAATACTCTCTGTCCAATATTATCTTTCTATATACCAATTCAATTTTTGAAAACTTTTGAATCAAGGACCTAAGCTGAATAGAGCAATGTATCTTTTTCTTTTTTGGGCCCCGCCTGTGACTTGTGGGATCTTAGTTTGCCAACTAGGGATCAAACTCATATCCCTTTCAATGGAAGCATGGACCCCTAACCTCTTGACCACCAGGGAATTCCCAAGCAGTATATCTTAATAATATTAAGACAACATAACAAAGGTGTATTCCAAGAGTACATACGATTCATATGGTAATGAACACTGGAAGCAATCTCATTTCATTAGGAAACAAGACTAACATGAGCACAGGTACACAGCGTGTGTGTGCTCAGTCGTGTCTGACTCTTTGTGACCCCATAGACTAGCCCATCAGGCTCCTCTGTCCATGGAGTTTTCCAGACAAGAATACTGGAGTGGGTTACCATTTCCTACTCAAGAGGATCTTCTTGACCCAGGGATTGAACCTGTGTCTTTTGCATTGGCAGATGGGTTCTTTACCACTGCACCACCTAGGAAGCCCCAGGCACACAGCTATTCAATATTTTTCCAATTTTTTCAATAAAATTGCAGGAAAAAATTATTCCTCTTCAAAAGACAGATTATTTTATGTGTTACATTCAACTGAAATTTCTTAATTTCTTTCTTCTTTGTTTAAATTTTATCTTTTCTCTCTCTTTCTCTTTTCTTTACAAACCCCTGTGTCAAAGGCTGACTTTAAATAGATCACAGAGAGGAAACTGCCGCTATAAAACTGAAATATTTTAGAAGCAATACACTAGTAATTTATCCAAATACTATACAAATGTGCAAACTTTTTAAAATATACTTTGAATAAGCACTTAAAAAATTTAGGAGTAAACTATGTCAATAATGTACTGGAAATATAAAAGTAAAGAAAATTAAATAGCATAAGAGAAATCTTGAATTAGCAGAACTAAATTCCATGTTCTTAGATGGGATGATATAACATGTCATCAAGATTTGAAACTTCCTCAAAGGTGTAGACTCAATTCAACATCAATCAACTAAACATACAAACAAACATACAAAACTAAGTCATTCTTTAAAAATAACAAAAGAAAAATAACGATGATGAAGTGGATTGACCTACCCAATTTCTTAAAATCCAACACAGGAATTAAAGTGTGTGGTACGAGAACTTCCGGTAGTCTGGTCATTCAAATGCCATGCTCCTAATGCAGGGAGCCCAGGTTCGATCAGTGGTCAGGGATCAGGGAACTAGGTCCTGCCTGCCACAACTAAAAGACCAAAGATCCCATGCACCTCAACTAAGACCCAGCGTAGTCAAATACATAAATACTTTAAAAATAAAAAAATTTTTCTGGAATTGAGCTGTAGGAGTTGCTTGTCAGAAAGAAAAACACCAATACAGTATACTAACGCATATATATGGAATTTAGAAAGATGGTAACGATAACCCTGTATGCGAAACAGCAAAAGAGACACAGATGTATAGAACAGTCTTTTGGACTCTGTGGGAGAGGGAGACGGTGGGATGATTTGGGAGAATGGCATTGAAACATGTATAATATCATATATGAAACGAGTCACCAGCCCAGGTTCAATGCATGATACTGGATGCTTGGGGCTGGTGTACTGGGATGACCCAGAGGGATGGTACCGGGAGGGAGGAAGGAGGGGGGTTCAGGATGGGGAACACATGTATACCTGTGGCGGATTCATGTTGATGTATGGCAAAACCAATACAATATTGTAAAGTAATTAACCTCCAATTAAAATAAATAAATTTATATTTTAAAAAATAAAATAAAACAATAAAGAAAAGAGATGGAAATTTAAAAAAATAAAAAATTTAAAATTTCATACTGTGGTTTTTAAAAAATTGTGTGATAAAAATGAAGACTAGTTAAGCATATCAATGCTTCAGAAAGAAGTTTCAGGAAAAAAATTATAAATAGGAAATTCAACAAGCAAGGTAAGTTCAGCGTGTGCTCACTAATCATGTCCTACTCTTTTTCCACCCCATGGACTTTAGCCTGCCAGGCTCCTCTGTCCATGGGTTCTCCAGGCAAGAATACTGGAGTGGGTTGTCATTGCCTTCTCCAGGGGATCTCTCCAACACATAGACTGAACTCCTGTCTCCTGCATTGGCAGGTGGATTCTTTACCATTGAGCTACCAGGGAAGCCGGATCTTACAGGCAAAAAAATTTCAGGGCAAAAAAGAAAATCAGAAGACCAGGAAACAGACATACACACACACCCCAAAGGTGTCACTGACCAAGAGAGTATTGTAGCTGGTTAGTGTTGTAGCTGTAGAGTATTGTAGTTTCCTATTTATAGCTCCTGAACGGGCTCTGTATTTGAGCAAAAAGCGTGAAGATGCCTCCCTACAGTTTTATTTACCCTGAGGTTCAGGGGGACTTCAGTAAATCATTAAGCTCTTGTGAACACTGACCCTGCGCTAGCCGCTGCCCTGATCTGTCATGTTTACTTTCAATATTCTTATGTTCCCCTGGAACACAGAGCTGAAGGCAGGGTTCACATCAGGTAGGACTAATATCACATCTCAGAAATCAAGTCTTGGATCCAAGTTTGCTATTAGGAATGAAGACCCAACTCTGAGGATATTCACTGGTAGATGCCTTCTGTAATTGGATCCAGCATTAATTCCAAGCTGTATTATTTCAATTTGAAGATCAAAATCTACAATGATGTAATTTCCTAGTGCACCAGTTGTAGTAAAGATTTAGACAAGGTCTTAAAATCTTCATACAGGGCACTCAAAGAACTTTTCAGTATAAATGAGTTTCCCCAATTCAGTCTCATCCAGACACGGTCCAGTGGAAACAAGGCCTAAACACTGATTTAAGACAGTGTGGGGACTTCCCTGGGGTCCAGTGGCTAAGACTCCACCTGATTTCAGTGTAGGGGGCCTAGGTTCAATCCGTAGTCAGGGAAATAAAGCCGGCAGGCCACAGCTAAGAGTTCACATGCTGCAGCCAAATAAATAAATATCAAAACCAAAATAAAATAGTTTGTGCACTATAATAATTTAATACTTTCATGTTTTATACATTTAATTCACCTTGTTCCTGTGCTCAGGAACTTTCCGCAGACTAAGACACTTTAATCAAAGGACAGAACTAACGCAGACAGAGGTAAAAATTTGGACAGAACGCAGGGAAAGAAGAGAGATGACTTTGGAGGCAGTGAATAAGAGGAATATTCTCTGCAATAATCAGAAAGCAGCCCTTCACACAGACTCTCTCAGGGACTCTTGCATGTTCTCATGAAAAGGTATTATTATCCAGATCTTGGGTAGATTCTCATCTCCAAATACTCACTTCTTTTTTTTTCCAGGCAGTTTCTAAGTCCAAAATAAAAACTCCACTCACTTAAGTAACTTCAGTTCTGGGATGCTGAATCCAGTGATCACTAGACTTGTCATGGGAGGGAAAATCTGAACCCCTTTATTATAGGTTTGGTTTTCCTGACCTCATCTCTCTGGAGCTGTAATTATTATGTTATTTCTAGCAGCAATGACAGTGCCTCCAAGAAACACTCCAAACATCTTTTTCTTGGCATACTAATTATCCAAATTAATTATGAGTGTTTAAATAGTCTATCCCAAGATGCTGTCAGAAGTGACTGGATGTAAACATTTTTTTCTGCATTCCCTACAGGGATGAGGTCAGATAATTGTGAGTCCTAAAAAGTGAGACCTTAGAGAATAAACTGTGATGCTGTCTATATTCTGAAAATCTCTGAAAAATATATTTCCTAGGAGAGAAGTCTTAGATTGCTAAGACCTTGATGAATTCCACCTATTCAAGATTTGGTAAGAAAGAAAGAAGCCTTTCTCAAGGAGAAAGTGTGGGTACATCTAACTGAGGTAGCGTGTATTGACAAAGAACTTATTACAAAAGTTGCGATAAATTAGATGGGGCTGGTCCAAAGGTAAAGAATCCACCTGCCAATGCAGGGGACACGGGTTCCATCTCTGGTCCAGGAAGATCCCACGTACCGTGGAGCAACTAAGCCCACACCTATTGAGCACCACAACTACTGAGCTACGTGCCACAAATACTGAAGCCTGCGTGCCTAGAGCAGAAGCTGCATAACAAGAGAAGCCACTGCAATGAGAAGCCCACCCACCACAATTAGAGATCAGCCCCCATTCACCACAACTAGAGAAAAAGTCTATGCGGCAACAAAGGCCTAACACAGCCAAAAATAAATGAATAAATAATTTAAAGAAAATAATGGTCTGTGAACACTTGAAAAAGTGTTCAACAAGATTAGTCACTAGGGAAACACAAAACCACAGTGAGATATCACTACACAATCACTCAAATTGTTAAAATTTAAGAGACTGATGATGAAGAGCAACTGAACCTCTCATATATTGCTGGCAGGAATGTCAAATGCTAAAACTCCTTTGGAAGACAATCCAACAATTTTTTATAATGTTAAACCTATACTTACCATACAACTCAACAGTTTCACGTCTAAGTATTTATCCAAGTGAAGTGAAAATGTACATCCCCACAAAGACTTATACATGATGTTCATAGCAGATTTATTCATAATAAAAGTCAGAAACAACCCAGTGAATAGATAAGCCAATTATGGTATCTTCACAGAATGGAACACTGCTCAGCAATGAACAGTGATATAGTTTAACGGAATTCTGCTCAAGAATGGACAACTGATATACAATACCAAAGATATATCTCAAAAAACATTTTGCTGAGTAAATAAGCCAGGCACAAGAGGGTACATACTGTATGATTCCATTTATGTGAAATTCTAGAAAAGTCACTCTGTAGGGACAGAAAGCAGGTCGATGGTTGCCTAATTGCCTGTGACTGGGGAAGGAGGTGGAATTGACTACAAAGGAACATGACAAAACATATTATGCTCATTAGCTCAGTCCTGTCCGACCCTTTGTGACTCTGTGGACTGTAGCCTGGCAGGCTCCTCTGTCCATAGGATTTTCCAATAATACTGGAGTGGGTTGCCATTTTCTCCTCCCGAGGATCTCCCCGACCTGAGGATCAAACCCCAGTCTCTTGCATCTCCTGCAGTGCAGGTGGATTCTTTGTCTCTGAGCCACTGGGAAAGCCCAACAGAATATATAGGGAGTGGTGGAGATGTATATCTTGAATGTAATGATGGTTGCATAGGTCAGACATACGCTGGTCAAAACACATTGACCTGTACACTTGTAGTGGTACATTTTAGTGTATGTAAATTATACCACAGTGAAGTTGATGCTTTTAAAATATTTATTTATTTGGCTGCACTGGGTCTTGGTTGTGGCACGTGGGATCTTCAATCTTTTTTGCAGCATGTGGAATCTAGTTCCCTGACCAGGGACTGAACCTGGGCCCCCTGTGTTGGGAGTCTTAACCACTGGACCACCAGAGAAGTCACACAAGAAACTTGATTTAAACAGGAAAAAACAGAAGACATTGATGTTTGGATAGGATGGGGTAGTATGAAGCTATCAAGAAAGCTGAGTGCCAAAGAATTGATGATTTTGATCTGTGGTGTTGGAGAAGACTCTTCAGAGTCCCTTGGACAGCAAGGAGATCCAACCAGTCCATCCTAAAGGAAATCAGTCCTGAATATTCATTGGAAGGACTGATGCTGAAGCTGAAACTCCAAAACTTTGGCCACCTGATGTGAAGGACTCATTTGAAAAGACCCTGATGCTGGGAAAGATTAAAGGCAGGAGGAGAAGGGGACGACAGAGGATGAGATGGTTGGATGGCATCACTGACTCAATGGACATGAGTTTGAGTAAACTCTGGGAGTTGCTGATGGACAGGGATGTCTGGCGCACTGCAGTCCATGGGGTTGCAAAGAGTCAGACATGACTGAGTGACTGAATTGAACTGAACTGAGTATGAAGCAACCCAGTGCTTCTGCTCAGAACAAGTAGAAAAGCCAGATCAATTACTACAATCTTATCTTAAAGATATCAGAGAGCTGTGAAAGCAAAAAGGTTGAAGGAAATAAAATTCCAGAGAGGGAAGAATTTTCAAACAAATGCTGAGGATCCTCGTGTCTCTCCAGAGTCCTCTGCAAATCCTGGGTATGGTCCAAAGAATCTGGGCTTGGTCCAGGCATGGGGCCACTTCTGAGACATAGTGAAGCCAGCAGAACTTTCAGAAGTTGTGTTGAGGGTGGAGGGATCAACCAGGGATTTGAGGGGCTTCAAGAAACTGACTTCTGAGGACTTCCCAGGTGGTCCAGTGGGTTAAGAATCCACCTTGCAATGCAGGGGATGTGGGTTCCATCCCTGGTCAGGGAACTAAAATTCCACATGCTGTGGAGCAACTATACCCATACTGCAACAAAAGATCCTGCAGGATGCAACTAAGACCCATTGCAGCCAAATAAATAAATAAATACAAAAATAGAAAAGAAACAGACCTCCTACTTAAGACATTTGCTAAATTACAAAACTTGGCTGGGTAGGAAACTAAATAGCTAAACCAAAATCTCAGAAAACCAGAGTTACAACTCCCATGGTATCCAGATATTTAATACATAGGAGACAAAGTCCTACTGGGGGAAAGGCCTTGAGAACAACAGATAAGATCTGGAAGTTCTTGCAAGTGTGGTAAATTGCCACTGATGAACCACAGCGACTTTCTCCCTTGGCTTATTTGTCAGTCTGACTCAGAAATGGACTGCAAACTCAGATTTTTGCCCCAGAACAAAAGTCTGCTGCCACAGTTCAAAACAAAATCCAAGTGGGACTGCCCTAGTGGTCCAGTGGTTAGCGCTACACCTTCCAATGTAGGGGTGCAGGTCCAATCCCTGGATAGGGAGCTGGGATCCCACAAGCTTCGCAGCCAGAAGGCAAAACATGGAACAGAGGCAATATTGTAACAAAATTCAAAAAAAACTTTAGAAATGGTCCACATTAAAAAAAAATCTTATTTTTACTTTTATTTTTACTTTATTTTGCTTTACAATACTGTGTTGGTTTTGCCATACATGTACACCCGTGGCTGATTCATGTCAATGTATGGCAAAAAAAAAAAAAAATCTTTAAAAAGAAAGAAAAGAAAATCCAAATAGTTGTTGTTGTTTTTCTGTTGGTAAGTCATGTCTGACTCTTTGCGACCCCGTGGACTGTAGCCTGCCAGGCTCCTCTGCCCATGGGATATTCCAGGCAAGAATACTGGAGTGGGCTGCCACTTTCTTCTCCAGGTCCACTGTTGCAAACTGCATCTAATTCAGAAAACTGAACACAAATCAACAGAAATGAGACATCTCCCAAGAGAGGGGTCAAGAGCCAGATCTGTCAGGAGTGGGTGGAGGGTTCACAGTCCTTATGATGTCCTCTACCAACCCACAGTTTGGGGGCAGGAAACCCAAGTTAGGAATTCAGTTACTCAGCATTAGAAACACAGAGCTGAGGGGCTTGCCTGGTGGTCCAGTAGTGAAGAATCCACCTTGCCATGCAAGGGACATCTGTTCGATCCCTGGTCTGGGAAGATTCCCCACACTCCAGAGCAACTAAGCTTCTGTGCTGCAACTACTGAGTTGTGTACTGCAACTACCAGAGCCAGTGTGCTCTAAGAACTGTGCTCTATGACAAGAGAAGCCACTGCAATGAGAAGCCCACGCACCACAACGAAGAGTAGTCCCCACTTGCCGGAACTAGAGAAATCCCAAGCACAGAAACATAGACCCACCGCAGCCAAAAAATAAAACAAATAAAATAAATCCTCAAAGAAAAATAAAGAAAAGAAACAGAGTTGGTGGGGAGCTCAAACATAGATAGTCCTATCAGAGGATAAACCCTTTCCTGTGGGCACTTGTGAGTGACCCAGATGGTCCAGCCAGTATGCACAGCGTTGTCACAGCTCTGGCCCCCACAGAGGGCTGCCCTAAATCTGTAACGGGCCTCGAGTGTGAGTTCTATTTATTGAGCTATACCTGCTTTCATTTCAGCACAGCGCATAGCAGGTTTTCACTTACAGACATGACCAGGCAATTAGGATCTCTTGATTCAGGATTTTTTTTAAACCAGCAGATGTTTTTTTCAGTAGCAGCAAAGACACGACAGGGCCAGTCATGCTCCAAGCCCAAGTGACAGGCAAGGTTTTCCGAAGCCCTTTTTATCTTGTCAAACTTTGAGTCCAAATTGATCCACTCAAAATGTGCACCTCAGGCCAGAAAATCATCAGCCTCTGAGAGCTGTCAGACATAGGACAAGGACCGACTGTATAGCACAGGTAACTCTGCTCAATATTCTGTAAGAATCTAAATGGGACAAGAACTTGAAGAATGGATACACGTATATGTATAACTGAGTCACTTTGCTGTATACCTAAAAATAATACAGTATCATTAATCAGTTATATGTATGCTTGCTCAGTCGTGTCTGACTCTTTATGACCCCATGGACTATAGCCTGCCAGGCTTCTCTGTCCATGAAATTTCCCAGGTAAAAACACTGGAGCAGGTATTTCCTTCTCCAGGAGATCTTCCCAAGCCAAGGATCGAACCTGACTCTTATCTCCTGCACCGGCAGGTGGGTTCTTTACCACTGTGCCACCTGGGAAGCCCATTAATCAACTATATTCCAATATAAAATAAAACTTAAAAAAATAAGAGTTGTCAGATATACAATTTCACAAGAGCTCCTTAAAAAATGGGCTTCCCTGATAGCTCAGTTGGTAAAGAATCCACCTGCAGTGTGGGAGACCTGGGTTCAATCCCTGGGTTGGGAAGATCCCCTGGAGAAGACAAAGGCTACCCACTCCAGTATTCTGGCCTGGAGAATTCCATGGACAGTCCACGGGGTCCCAAAGAGTTGGACATGACTGAGTGACTTTTATTTTTACTTTCTTTAGAAAACTGAAAAAAATTTTTTTTAATCTCTAAGTGGCTTTATTAAGCAATTCATGAATCTGGCAACAGCAATATCCCATCTAGCAAGTATATACACACTCACTGAAAACTCCTTAAAACTCCAAAAGTGTATCTTTATATGGAGATTGGCTCTCTTTTTATGTTGTCTCATTTTTTCCCTTGGCCTTCAATAGGCAAATGTCATTGTTAAAGATCATCTCTTATTGGGACTTCCCTGGTGGTCCAGTGGCTAAGACACTGCACTCCCACTGCAAGGGTCGTGGGTTCAATCCCTGGTCAGGGAACTAAGATCCTGAATGCCAAAATGAGGGGTCAAAAAATAAAATTAAAAGAAAAAAGAAAAGATCACCACCCATGGAAACTTGTTCTGTTTACAATACTCAAAACAGTTCATCCTAATCCATCCATCAGTGGCAAAAAAGCAAGGAATTTGAGTCTCCCTACTTTGCAGCTCTTCCTATAAGGATGATCCCTCCAGAATTTATGAAATTAAAAGCACTTAACATTTTATATCAATTTTACCATACAGCCATATGCAAGAGTAACAAGATACAAAGCAACTGAAATACCACTCTTTTTTTCCTCATTGAAATTTCACTCAAACTTCTAGAAGTCAATTTAGCACTTACAAGATTAATATTATAGCTTTCAGGAAAAATCATGGCTGGTATGCAGGTGGGAAGACGGAATTTAGGAGCCCTTTCTCCTCTTCCTGGAGGAGAAAACAAAAACTAGAAGCATCACTCAGCCTGCATGCTTCCTCCTCACGTTAGCCAGCATGGCCAAAAGCAGCCAGGGCACCCAGTGAGCCAGCTGTCCTGGGAATGATCTATTACTCATATTCCATAAGTAACTTTTACCTAGGGCTTCCCTGATGGCTCAGGGGAAAAGAATTCAGCTGCCAATGCAGGAGACACAGGTTTGATCCCTGGGTCAGGAAGATCCCTCGGCAAAGGAAATGGCAACCCACTCCAGTATTCTTGCCTGGAGAATACCATGGACAGAGGAGCCTGTAGGCTATAATCCATTGAGTCGCAGAGTCGGATATGACTTATCAACTAAACAACAACAACTTCTACCTCTCACAACAGGTGGCAACTCAGTGCTATTTCATACCATGGATGACTCCACAATCACCCAGGAACCAAATTTTCATCATATCACATTCCTTCATTTTCATTTCCTCTTCTGAAGCAATGCTATTGCTGAAGCTCAGTGAGTTAGAGGTGGGTCTAGTGAATCCCACTTCTGACACCATTTGTATCAGAGGTCTCCAAGACAACCAGCCCCAGGGTCAGCGACTCACTATGAGGACTCATAGGATTAAACCTCTAGTCATATTCGTGGCTGTTGGTTATCCTTATGAAAGGATGCAGAAGAGATAAAGCAAAATCAGCAAAGGGAAAAGGTACATGAGCCAAGTCTGAAGGAAACTACAGAGAAGCTTATGATAGTCTTCCTCCAATAGAGTTACACAAATAGTACATAATTCCTCCACCAATGAGTTGTGTAATATGAAAGTGAAGTGAAAGTCGCTCAGTCGTGTCCAACTCTTTGTGATCCCATGGACTATACAGTCCATGGACTTCTCCAGGCCAGAATACTGGAGTGGGTAGCTTTTCCTTCTCCAGGGGATCTTCCCAACCCAGGGATCGAACCCAGGTGTCCCGCATTGCAGGCAGATTCTTTACCAGCTAAGCCACAAGGGAAGCCCATGTGATATACTGTACAATAATAAAATGGATGAACTGCTGCTATATTCAGCAACTTGGATGAATATCCCACATATACCATTGAGTGAAAGATGCCAGCCACAAAAGAGTACATACTGAATGATTTCACGTAAATGAAGGTCAAAACCCCAGAAAAATCATACTGAATGATTTCACGTAAATGAAGGTCAAAACCCCAGAAAAAATTCTGGGTTATTAGAAGATAAGATAGTGTTTACCTCTCAGGAGGAGGTCAGAGGTAGTACTAGAAGAGGCATGAGGGGAAATTTCTGGGATCCTGTTAATGTTCTGTTCCTTGATTGGGTTATGGTATATTCACTTTAGAAAATTCATTAAAATTAAAATTCATTTACCAATTATGCATTCTCCTGTTTGTTATGCTTATATTAAACTTTTTCTCAAAGGGACTTCTCTAGCAGTCCACTGGTTAAGACTTCACTCCTAAATGCAGAGGCGGGAGCTAAGATCCCACATGCCTCACTGGCCAAAAAACCAAAACAGAAAATAGAAACAATATTGGAACAAATTCAACAGTGACTTTAAAACAAACAACCCATATGTATACTTATGGCTGACTCATGTTGATATATGGCAGAAATCAATACGATATTGTAAAGCAATTATCCTCCAATTAAAATTTTTTAAATCAAGAAAAAGTGTTAAATTTTCAGTTCTTTTTATTTCACTATATTTTCATCTTGAAACATTTTTTGATATGTTGGTCATGAGATTTTATGTTTATGAGAAGACTAAAGAATTTACTAAGCTTATTTATAAGTAACTAAATATGAAAACTACACTATAGTTTCTTATATCAAATCTAACTCCTCCAACTCAAAGATCTGTGATAACCTTCACAAGCGTAAATAAGAGGAAGTTCTAAGACTCTGAACTCCCAATGTAGGGGGCTCAGGTTCGATCCTTGGTCAGGGAACTAGATCCACATGCCATAACTAAGAGTTCGATGCAGTAATGAAGACCGGAGATCCTGAGCAAAGCAAATAAGACCTGGTGCAGCCAAATAAATTACTGATTTGTTTTTGTAACAAATATGGCAACCCACTCCAGTACTCTTGCCCGGAAAATCCCATGGACGGGGGAGCCTGGTGGGCTGCCATCTATGGGGTCGCATAGAGTCGGACATGACTGAAGCGACTTAGCAGCAGCAGTAGCACACTGCCACCAGCAATATGTGAGAGGATCCTTTTCTTAGCGTTCCAAGCAGCGCTGACTTCATAAGTCATCTTCTGTTTTGCCAATTAATGGCTAGAAAATGATGTCTTATTTTTGCTTTAACTGCCATTTCCCTGGATAATAAAGGCAGAGCATCTTTTCATGTTTTATTGGCCTCTTGGATTTTTTCATTCTATAATTTGTCTATTTATATTTTTTGCCCAATCTTCTTGGTTATTATTCTTTTATTCATACAGCTGTCTTTCATTTGCCTTGCATGCTACAATCCTGCCCATTGCTTTGTTTACAGTCATCATCTGCCTAGGATTTTTATTGATATTTTATTATACGGACTTGAGAGTCCTTATCATAAAGGTACCTGTCCATCACAAAACTATACACAAAATTTCTTCAGTTTTCTTCCAATATCTTTACTGACTTTTTTATCTATAAGTATTTTGTTCATTGGAATTTGTCTCCTGAATGGCATGATACGGGCTTCCCAGGCGGCACTAGTGGTAAAGAACCCGCCTGCAAATGCAACAGACGTAAGAGATACTGGTTCGATCCCTCCAGTATTCTTGCCTGGAAAACCTCATGGACAGAGAAGCCTGGTGGGCTACAGTCCATAGGGTCCCAAAGAGTAGGACACAACAAGCGACTTAGCACACACACACATGGCATGATGCAGGAATCATGCTTTATTTTTTTCCAGTTACACCAGCCCCATTTTTATTTTTTTAATTTTATTTCTTATTGAAGTATAGTTGATTTACAATGTTGTGCCAATCTCTGCTGTACAGAAAAGTGACTCAGTTATACATATATAGACATTCTTCTATAAAAAATATTCTTGTCCATTACGGTTTATCACAGGACATTGACTATAGTTCTCTGTGCTATACAGTAGGGCCTTGCTGTGTATCCGTCCTATATATATAGTTTGTATGTATAGTTTGTATACATAGTTTGTATAGTTTGTGTGGCATCTGCTAATGCCACACTCCTGGTCCTTCCTTCAGACCACAAGTCTGTTCTCTATGTCTGTGAGTCTGTTCCTGTCTTTTTTTTAAAGTCTTTTTATTTTGTATTGGGATTTAGCTGACTAACATACAATGTTCTGATAGTTTCAGGTGAACAGTGGAGGGACTCAGCCATACATACACATGTGTCCATTCTCCCCAAAACCTCTCTGCCATGCAGGCTGCCACCAGTATTGAGCAGAGTTCCATGAGCTATACAGTAGGTCCTTGTTGGTTATCTATTTTAAATATAGCAGTGGCAGCACCATTTTAAAAAATAAGCCATTCTCCTACCAAATTCAAATACCACCTGTACATGTGATAAAATCATATTTTTTTTCCAGGCTCTATTTCTAACATTCCTGATATATCTGCCTAGTCATATGGCAGCCCTACACTATTTTTATCTCAACGGCTTTATGGTGAGTTCAAACATCTGATAAGATTAACCTCTTCTCAATTTTCTTTATGTTCATAATTTTCTTGCTTTTTATGAGACATTATTCTTCCATGCAAGCTATATGAGTATTTTACTCAAAAATTCCTTTGGGGGGAAAAAAGTCCTTTGGGGATTTCAACTAGCACCACGTTAAACTTATAAGTTCTAGGAGAAATTATATCATTAAAAATTGTGCAGCTCCTTATCCAAAAGCATGGCTTTCTGTTTGTGCAGATTTTGTTTCATGTTCTCAGAAATGACTTTATATGGGACTTCCCTGGTGGTCCAGTGCTTAAGAATCTGCCTTGCAATGCAGGGGACTTGGGTTCAATCCCTGGTTGTAAAACTAAGATCCTACATGCCATGGAGCAACTCAGACTGTGTGTGGCAACGAACGATTCCGCCTAATGCAAGGAAGGTCCCACGTACCGCAGCTAAGACTCAATTGTTGTTGTTCAGTCGCTCAGGTGTGTCTGACTCTTGGCAACCCCATGCATTTTAGCCTGCCAGGCTCCTCTGTCCATGGGATTTCCCAGCCAAGAATATGGGAGTGGGTTGCCATTGCCTTCTCCATAAGACCTGATGCAGCCAAATAAATAAGTAGATCAGTTACCATCTATCAGCATAAAATATTATTAACTTTATTCCCTATGTGTCCATTACATCCCCATGACTTTTGTATTTTATAGCCAGAAGTTCGTGCCTCTTAATCCCCTTCACCTATTTCACCCATCCCCCTATCAATCTCTTCCTCTGGCAGTGTCTAGTTTGCTCTCTATGAGTCTGTTTGTGTTTTGTTTGTTCATTTGTTTTTGGTTATTAGATTTCACATATAAGTGGAATCATGTAGTATTTGTTTTTATTCTGTCTGATTTACCATCGTTCAGTTCAGTCACTCAGTCGTGTCTGATTCTTTTTGATCCCACGGACTGCAGCACTCCAGGCTTCTCTGTCCATCACCATCTCCCAGAGCTTGCTCATATCCATTGAGTCCATTGATGGTAATGCCATCCAACCATCTCATCCTCTGTCATCCCCTTCTCCTCCTGCCTTCAGTCTTTCCCACCATCAGGGTCTTTTCCAATGAGTCAGTTCTTTGTATCAGTTGGCCAGAGTATTGGAGTTTCAGCTTCAGCATCAGTCCTTCCAATGAATATTCAGGACTGATTTCCTTTAGGATGGACTGGTTGGATCTCCTTGCAGTCCAAGGGACTCTCAAGAGTCTTCTCCAGCACCACAGTTCGAAAGCATAAGTTCTTCGGCACTCAGCTTTCTTTATGGTTCAACTCTCACATCCATACATGACTGCTGGAAAAACCATAGCCTTGACTAGATGGACCTTTGTCGGCAAAGTAATGTCTCTGCTTTTGAATACGCTTTCTAGGTTGGTCATAGCTTTTCTTCCAAGGAGCAAGCGTCTTTTCATTTCATGGCTGTAGTCACCATCTGCAGTGATTTTGGAGCCCAAATAAAGTCTGTCACTGTTTCCATTGTTTCCCCATCTATTTGCCATGAAGTGATGGGACTGGATGCCATGATCTTAGTTTTCTGAATGTTGAGTTTTAAGCCAGCTTTTTCACTCTCCTCTTTCACTTTCATCAAGAGGCTCTTTAGTTCCTCTTTGCTTTCTGCCATAAGGGTGGTATCATCTGCATATCTGAGGTTGTTGATATTTCTCCCAGCAATCTTGATTCCAGCTTGTGCTTCATCCAGTCTGGCATTTCACATGATGTACTCTGCATATAAGTTAAATAACAAAGGTGATGATATACAGCCTTGATTTACCATAAAAGTGAAATCTTGTCATTTTTAGCAACATGGACAGACCTGGAGGGTATCATGCTAAACAAAATAAATCAGATAGAGAAAGACAAATATGGCCAATTTATTTTTGACAAAGGTGCTAAGACAAGTCAATTGGGAAAAAGCAATCTTTTCAATAAATGGTGCTAGGACAACTAGATATTCATATGCAAAAGGAGGAGATGAACCCCTACCTCACATCATATAAATATTAACTCAAAATGCATCATACACCTAAACATAAGAGCCAAAGTATTAAACTGTTAAAGAACACACAGGCACAATCTTTGTAAGCCTGGATTAAGCAAAGCTTCCTTGATGTGATAACCAAATCATAAGCAACCAAAGGAAAAGATTAATTGGACATAGAGTTAAAAACTTTTGTATTTCAAAGGGCACATTCAAGAAAGTAAAAACACAACTCACAGGATGGGAGAAAATATTTGCAAATCATATATATAATTAGGATCTAGTATTCAAAATGGGCTTCCCTGGTGGCTTGGGGTAAAGAATCCACCTGCCACTACAGGAGATGTGGGTTTGATCCTTGATCCATGAAGATCTCCTGGAGAAGAAAATGGCAACCCACTCGAGTACTCTTTCCTAGGAAATCCCTTGAACAGAGAAGCCTAGCAGGCTACTGTCCATGGGGTCGCAAAAGAGTCAGATATGACTTAGCAACTATACAACAAACCACAACATTCAAAATATACAAAGAATCCTCACAGATCAACAACAAAAATATAACCCAATTTAAAAGCCAGCAAAAGATTTGATTAGACATTCTTTCAATGTAGAAATGGACAGTAAACACATGTGAAAGTGCCCATTATCATTAGCCATCTGGAAATGCAAAGGAAGACCACAGTGAGCTACCACTTCATACCCTGTAGGACAGCTATAATAAAATTAATAAATAAATAAGGACTTCCCTGGTGTTCAGTGGTTAAGAATCTGCCTGCCAATGCAGGGGACATGAGTTCAATTCCTGGTCAAGGAAGATTCCACATGCCTTGGGGCAGCTAAGCCCGTGTACCACAGCTATTGAAACCCAAACGCTCTAGAGCCTGTGCTGCACAACAAGTGAAGCCACCGCAATAAGAAGCCCGCCCAGCAATGAAGACCCAGTGTAGCTCAGCTGCTCAGTCGTGTCCAACTCCTTGAAACACCACGGACTGCAGCATGCCAGGCTTCCTTGTCCTTCACTAACTCCTGGAGCTTGCTCAAACTCATGTCCATCAAGTCAGTGATGCCATCCAACCATCTCATCCCGTATCATCCCCTTCTCCTGCCTTCAATCTTGCCCAGCATCAAGGTTTTTCCAGTGAGTCAGTTCTTTGCATAGGTGGGCAAAGTATTGGAGATTCAGCCTCAGCATCAGTCCTTCCAGTGAATATTCAGGACTGATCTCCTTTAGGATGGACTGGCTGGATCTCCTCGCAGTCCAAAGGCCTCTCAAGAGTCTTCTCCAACACCACAGTTCAGAAGCATCAATTCTTTAGTGCTCAGTTTTCTATGTGGTCCAACTCTCACATCGATACATGACTACTGGAAAAAAACATAACACTATACGGACCTTTGTTGGCAAAGTAATATCTCTGCTTTTTAATACACTGTCTAGGTTGGTCATAGCTTTTCTTCCAAGGAGCAAGTGTCTTTTAATTTCATGATTGCAGTTACCATCTGCAGTGATTTTGGAGCCCAAGAAAATAGTCTGTCCCTGTTTCCACTGTACATTGTCTTCCAGTGAAGACCCAGTGCAGCCAAAAATAAGCGAATAAATAAAAATTTTCAAATAAATAAAATAACAAGTGTTAGCAAGAATGTAGAGAAATTAGAAACATCATACATTGCCGCTCAGAATGTAAAATGGTGCAGCTACTTTGGAAAGTTTGGCAGCTACTCAAAGTTAAACAGAGAGTTACTGTGTGACCCATCAATTCAACTGCTAGGTACATGTGTTCATACAAAAATTTCTACACAAATGTTCATGTTAGCATTTATATTATTCACAATAGCCAAAAGGCAGGAGCAAGTTAAATGTCCATCAACTGATAACAGAGGAGCAAAATGTACTGTATCCATGGAGTGGAATATTATACAGCCACAAAAAAGGGATGAAGTACTGATACATGCTACCACGTGGATGAGCTTTGAACAAATTACACTAAGTGGAAGAAGCCAGACACATAATTCCCTTTATACGAAATGTCCAGAACAGGCAAATCAATAGTGACAGGAAGTAATGAGTGGTGCCAGAGGCTGGGAGGTGATGAGATCTAGAGTGTCTTTTAGGGATGGTGTAAGTGTTCTGGAATTATATACAGTTGATCCTTGAACAATATGAGTTTGAACTGCGTGGGTCCACTTATACCTGTATTTTTTTTTCAATAAATACAGACAGTACTACATGATCTGAGGTTGTTGGTTAAATCTACAGATGTGGAACTGCAGATAGGGAGGGGTGACTGTGGGATTTGAGCATTCTCAGTTGTTGGTACCTGCGGCGGGTCTTGGAATCAATCCCCCATGGACTCCAAGAGCGATCCTAATGGGAATGCTTGCCCAGTTCCACGAATGTTTTAAAAACCACTGAAATAAGACTTCCCTGGTGGTCCAGTAGCTAAGATTCCACGCTCCCTATGCAGGGATCTTGGATTCAATCCCTGGTCAGAGAACTAGATCCTGCATGCTGAAACCAAGACATTGCATGCCAAAACTAAAGATCTCGGGTGCCCAAACTAAGACCCAGTGCAGCCAAGTAAATAAATTAAAAATAATAATAATAACAAGCATTGGATTGCACACTTTCAAACTGTGAATCTTATGGTAAGTGAATTACATGTTAATTTTTAAAGAAAAATAATTATGATGCAGGTATAATGATAAATGACTACAGATGCAGAGTCTTGGGATAGACAAAACCATAAGGAGGGCTGCAGTTTCTAATTACCTGGAGGGCACCTTCCCATTGCTCAGCTCCAGGTTGCTGTGCCATGAATGCAGGTTGTGGCCGAGTACTGAAAAATCTCCTGCACATTTTTCAAAAGTATCCAGAAATCTGAACTTTCATGTGAAAGATCTCACTGTGTAAAACACTGATAACTATTATCAGTTACTCAGTTAGGGAAAACATTGCAACATGGGCCAAGTAAAATATATCTGCAGGCTGGATTCTATCACAGGCTCCTAGTTTGTCACCTATGGGATACGTTGTTCCAGTTGTTTAGTCGCTAAGTCACGTCTGACTCTTTTGTGACCCCATGGACTGTAGCCCGCTAGGCTCCTCTGTCCATGGGATTTCCCAGGCAAGAATACTGGAGTGGTTTGCCATTTCCTTCTCCAGGGGATCTTCCCGACCCCGGGATCAAACTCGCGTCTCTTGTTTGGTAGGCAGATTCTTTACCACTGAGCCATCTGGGAAGTCCATGGGATATGTATCTCAATAATTTCTGAAATTTTTTTTACTTTATTTTTAATTGGATGACAATTACTTTACAATATTGTAATGGTTCTGTATTATTTAATATCGAAAAGAGAAACACAAACAGGAAAGGATAAATCCCCCACAATTCCATCACTTAACATTTATGTAAACAAGAGATTTACATAAGTTTGCCCTTTCCAACTCCAAGAAATATTGAATAATAACTATTAGGTATTTGGTGCTTACTTCTGACTGTTTCTATGAATAATATCTATAGAGGTATGTATATAGAGAGAAAACAATATGCACACATTATTAATTATTATATACAGGTCATGCTAAGAAAATCTGTCTTCCCTAGTGGCTCAGTCAGTAAAGAGTCCGCCTGCAATTCCGGAGACCCAGGCTCAGTCCCTGCCTCAGGAAGATCCCCTGGAGAAGGAAATGGCAACCCACTCCAGTATTCTTGCCTGCAGAATTCCATATACAGAAGAGCCTGGTGGGCTACAGTCCATGGGGTCACAAAGAGTTGGACATGACTGAGTGACTAACACTTTCACTTTCAAGAAAATTTAGCTGAATATTGTTCTTTAAAATATTTATTTATTGGCTACATTGGGTCTTGGTTGCACCTCATGGGCTTAGTTGCTGTTATGGGATCTACCACAACCAGGGATTAAACCCAAGTCCCCTGCACTGCAGGACAGATTCTCAACCACGGGGCCACCAGAGAAGATCCTGAATATTGAATTTTGGCTTCCCAATATGTTGTGGGTTTCTTTCCAGATCTGCATGTTCAGCTCAACCTTGTTCTTTTTAATAGCTACATCAGTTCAGTTCAGTTCAGTTCAGTTCAGTCGCTCAGTCGTGTCTGACTCTTTGTGACCCCATGAATCGCAGCACGCCAGGCCTCCCTGTCCATCACCATCTCCTGGAGTTCACTCAGACTCAAGTCCATCAAGTCAGCGATGCCATCCAGCCATCTCATCCTCGGTCGTCCCCTTCTCCTCCTGGCCTCAATCCCTCCCAGTATCAGAGTCTTTTCCAATGAGTCAACTCTTCGCATGAGGTGGCCAAAGTACTGGAGCTTCAGCTTCAGCATCATTCCTTCCAAAGAAATCCCAGGGCTGATCTCCTTCAGAATGGACTGGTTGGATCTCCTTGCAGTCCAAGGGACTCTCAAGAGTCTTCTCCAACACCACAGTTCAAAAGCATCAATTCTTCGGTGCTCAGCCTTCTTCAAAGTCCAACTCTCACATCCATACATGACCACAGGAAAAACCATAGCCTTGACTAGATGGACCTTAGTCGGCAAAGTAATGTCTCTGCTTTTGAATATGCTATCTAGGTTGGTCATAACTTTTCTTCCAAGGAGTAAGCGTCTTTTAATTTCATGGCTGCAGCCACCATCTGCAGTGATTTTGGAGCCCCCAAAAATAAAGTCTGACACTGATTCCACTGTTTCCCCATAGTATTCTAAAATTTGTTGATGATAATTACCCAGCCAGTCCTATATTGAGAGGCACTGAAGCTGTTTCCAATGTTTTTGCTATTTAGAAAATAAACTGCACTGAAGATTCTTGAGCCTGTCTTTATATAATCAAAATATTTTGTGGAATTGATTTACATACATGGAATGGCTAAGTCGTAGGGTATATATGGCTTCTTAAAAATTTTTATTGAAGTATAGTTGATTTACAATGCTGCGTTATTTTCTTCTGTACAGCAAAGTGATTCAGTAGGATTTATGAGTTTTTATTTACTTATTTTTTACCTTTTGGGCCACACCATGAGGAATGTGGTATTTTATTATAGTTCCCCAACCAGGAATAGAACCCGAGCGCCCTGCAGTGAAAGCAAGGAGTCTTAACCACTGGTCCATCAGGGAAGTCCCAGGATATATGTGTTTTAAAACTGCATTCTGTGACCGTGAGATTTCTCTCTAAAACATGTAGCAATTTACACTCCCACCAACATTGCTTATGAGCTTGTCATCTCCCACACACACTTGGCAGGACTTGATGTTATCCATCAGCTGAAGTTTTGCTAGTCTGATGCACATACGGGCATGCGCTCAGTCACTTCAGTTGTGTCCAACTCTTTGGGGTCCTGTGGACTGCAGCCCACCAGGCTCCTCTGTCCACCGGATTCTCCAGGCAGGAATACTGCAGTGGGTTGCCATGCCTTCCTCCAGGGGAATCTTTCCAGCCTAGGGATCAAACCTGTGCCTCCTACATTCCCGGCAGATTCTTTAGCACTGATTCACCAGGGAAGCCTCACTCTGATGTCTACCTGTCTTTTATTTGAAATCTCATTTGCATCCCAAGTCCACCAAAATAGAAAAGAAGCACTTTCCCCAATTAAATGTTTGATCAGAGCAAATATCCTCAGTCTTCTCAACTTAAAGGGAGGAATAAAATACCTTCTTTTCAGGTGTTTCTAAAAAAATAGACTATACTTAGAGCAGCTATCACAGAGCAGAAGTTCAGTGAGCAACAGTAGCACCAAGCATTACTAAAAATGGTACCCTGGTGATGGCAGAAGTTTCAGGTCTCTGGTTTACTGGGGCAGATAAGAGGTAGAACTCTGTGGGGCCAGGGCATACTTATTGGGATTTGACTTATGGAATTTGAAATCAGACCATCGGGGCTCAAATCCTGGCCCAACCACTTACTAGTTCTGCGGCATAGGGCAAGTTACATAACCTCCCTGTGCATCAGTTTCCTCATCTGTCAAGTGGAGCTGAGGACAGTAATAACTACTACTTCATGAGGGTTAAACTAGGTAATACACAGAAAGTAAGGTGTTTAAAGCAGTGCCTATAAAGGTAAGCACTATCTAAGCACTACTATTATTATTGTTTCTCCCTCTGCACTCTTTCCTCCCAGGCATCGTCCACAACCCTTCAGGAGAGGAGAGAAAGAACAAGCTACTTGTTCTCTGTCTTTAGAGTCACATGAGTGTGAAAAACCAAGGACTTGAGGGACATGCCTGGTGGTCCAGTGGCTAAGACGCCACACTTCCAATGCATTGGGCTCAGCCTGAGTCCCTGGTTGGGGAACTAGATCACACACATCACAGCAAAGACTGAAGATCCTGTGTGCTGCAACAAGACCTCTTGAAGCCAAATAAATAAAACGAAATATTTAAAAAGAAATTTTTAAAAACCCAAGGACTTGAAAGCAGGAGATATAGATTCGAGTCTTGGCTCCAAAGAAATTACCTCAATGACCTTGGGCATGTCCATGCCCTTGTCTATGAGAGTTTCCTCCCCTCTCGAATGGGATGGAAGTGGTCTCCAGACACCCATCACTGGGAGGGGTCCAGACCCAGACCAGACATCCCTTCATTGCCACCCAGTTCCTACCAGAGCCTGGGATTGAGTTAGATGATACGAGCTGGTCCCAGTATGGCGCCAGGAAGAACACTGACTGTATAGGCTCCAGCCTTGTAAAAGGAGGTGGATTCTCTCCCAGACCATGCAGCCCAGAGCCACATTTTATAAGTCAGCAGCCCTGAGTGTGAGCCCTTCTCATGAGTAACCTGACACTTGGGCTTTACCCTCTCTTAGATACAGAGCCCAAGGGACGGAAGGATTTCATCTAGGCGACTCCGCCATTTTTTTCCTCACCCTTTCCCAGCTGCAGACGATTTGGGACAAGAAAAGATACTGTGCATCTGCTAGCTGGTGTCTCTAAACAGCGACTTTCCATCTCTCGATACAAGTCTCCTTTTGTAGAAAACGATGACAGCACCTGCCTGTTAGAGTCATTATAAAGATATCAATTAGGGAGCTAACAGCAAGAATAACGTGAATCAAGTGGTTTAAAATAAAAGGGATTTATTTGGTTATCTCACTTGTAAGCAGGCCATATGTAGGGCAGGCTCCACTATTTATAGTTGAAACGGCCCCAGATGTATTTCTGTTCTTCTTCCTTCTTATACAGGGTGCGAGAGGGGGAGGAATACACAAACATAAAGCAAAAGCTCACCACACTCTCATCTCTTTATCTGTTAATTATGCAAAGCAAGAAGTGAATATTTTCTGATCCCAACCCCTAGAGGTCATTTGTGCTTAGAACTTGTGGCATATTTTTTTCAGACATTTTTTTCCTACTCATCAACAGACCACATCTGAGTGTTACAGACACATATACAAATACATTATAACCCAAATAAAATCACACTATGTGTGTTGATTTTCAAACTAGTTAGGGTTTATCTAGAGCAGTGATTAAAAATTCATAATAATTCATAATCCATTGAGACAGAAAGCAGATTGGGGGTTGTCAGGTTTCCATCTGGAGAGATGCATAGGTTCTGGAACTAGACAGTGGTGACGGCTGCACAGCACTATAAAGGTACCCAGTGCCGCTGAGTTGCACACTGTACAGTGGTTACCCTGGTAATTGGTCAATTTTTATGTAATGTGTATTTTACCACAGTTTTAAAAACATATGTGCTCAAGAAGAACAGGGAGAACAGGTAAGTGGATGAATAAAGACAGGTGTGAGGCAATAAGGAGGGATGGGGGCTCGGGCAAATGAAAATGTCAGGCTGGTGATCACAACTCAGCTTAATCGATTGTCACCATAGGAGAACGTAGGCCAGATTTTAGAATTTTCAAGATAAGACAGAGACAGGAATTTTATATGAAAACAGCCAATCTGGGTATGTGAATTTAAAAAGAAAATGTATTATTTATTTATTTGGCCCAGCCAGGTCTCAGTTGCAGCACTTAGATCTTTGATCTTCATTGGGGCATTCAGGATCTTTTGTTGTGGCATGCGAGCTCTTAGCTGCAGCGTGTGGGATCTAGTTCCCTGACCAGGGATGGAATATGGCCCCCCTGCATTGGGAGTGTAGAGTCTCAGCCACTGGACTATCAGGGAAGACCCAAGTGAAGTTCTGAAAAACAGAGTGTGGGCCTGCAGGTCCCCAGTTTATAACTTTAGCAGCAGATGACTTATAGGGTCCCCAGAGGAGGAAATGGCAACCCACCCCAGTATTCTTGCTGGGAAAATCCTATGGACAGGGGAGCCTGGCAGGCTATAGTCCATGGGGTTGCAAAGAGTCAGATACAACTGAGCATGCACCCATGCAGCGCACACACACAAGCTATTGTGTTCACCAGCAAGCTCTAGAAATGTGCTATATCAGGACAGGAACCAGGCACAGGAAGGTGTCCTGCATGAGTGATGCTCTGTGAGGGGAAGTCAGTTCTTTCTCTGAAAAAGGAAACCAGCCAAGCAGACACTGGAGTGCAGAGCCTCTACCCTGAGGTTGGGGTTTGGCATCAGCAAACACTGGCTCCTCCCATTTCTGCAGTAGGTGGAGTTTAGTTTCCGTCCCAGTTGATAGTGGGCCTTGCCACATGAATAGCTTTAGCCAAGGGAGATATGTCAGCAGCCACCAAGGCACACAAAGGTTTTATTTTATGTTAAAATATTTATGCATTCATTTGACTGAGCTGAGTCAACTGCAGCATGCAGGGTCTTTAGTTGAAGCATGTGAACTCTTAATTGCAGCATGTGGGATCGAATTCCTTGGCCAGGGATCAAGCCCAGGCCCCTTGCATTGGGAGTGCAGAGTCTTAGTCACTGGACCACCAGGGAAGTCCCACAAAGGCTTTAAATACTCTAGTGATGGCCCTTGAGAAAAGTATGTCCCCTTCAGCCTGGGCTGCAGAATGAACACATACAGAATAAACCTGAATCCCACCAATGGCTCAGAGCCAAGACCAGCTAACATGTAGGCTGGTGCAGAGTCACCCACCAAAGTCTGCTCTATACCAGACACGCTGCAGTTGACCTCAGTCTGGTGATCAGGAGGCTGTGTGCTGAAGCTACTGAAGTTTGTGGGTAGATGATTAAACAGAATTATTGAGTCAATATCTGACTGATGACACTGTTGTCAAGTGTCTTTTGCACCCAAGGAGCCAAGTGGGTTTGGTAAATCCAAACCCCAATCCATGGTTCTCAAACTTCATGGTATTAAGGTAGCCTACATTTTAAGTTATCTTTACACTCTTAAAAATTATTGAGGATCCCAATGCACATGTTTGTGTTTCATCTCTCAATATTTACCATATCAGAAATTAAAACTGAGAAATTTGAAATACAAAAATGGTACTGAACATTAGCCACCAGAGAAATACCACTCAAAACTACAGTGAGATACCACCTCACACCCACCAGGATGGCTATAATCCAAAAAGACAAATAGTTATCAGCAAAAATGTAGAGAAATCAAAATCATCATACATCACCAGTGGGAATGTAAAATGGTGCAGCCACTTTGGAAAACAGTCTAGAAGTTCTTCAAAGGGTTAAACATAGAGTTAGTATTACCCAACAATTCTGCTTATAGATATACATATATATATATATATATGAATATATATATATTCAAGAGAAATAAAAACACATACCCACACAAAAACTTGTACACAAATGTTCATAGCAGCATTATTCAGAATAGCTAAAAGGTGGAAACAATCTGAATTCCCCTCAGCTGATGAATAGATAAATGTAATGTGGTCTATTCATACAATGGAATATTTGGCAATAAAAAAGAGCAAGGTGTTGATACAGGCTACGATGTGGATAAACCTTGAAAATATTATGCTGAGTAAAAGAAGTTGGGCACAAAAGTCCACATGCTAAATGATTCCATATTATGTTAAATGTTCAGAATAAAAAAATCTATAGAGAAGAAAGATTCGTCACTGCCAGGGGTTAGAGGTGGTGGGAACAGGGAGTAACTGATAATGGGTGGTGGGGTTTCTTTGGTGAGGAAAGAACAAAATTTTCTTAAATTGATTGTGGTGATAGTTGCATAACTTTGTGGACATACCAACGACAATTGGATGGTAATACTGTAAAGAGGCAATTTTTATGGTGTGTGAATTATATCACTATCACAATAAAGCTATTATGGAAAATAAATACACACACCAAAAAAAAAAAAATCTATGCACACATGCCATTAGCGGGCAGAGTAAGGACACCATCACACACGTAACCTCTGGAAAACTCCACTAAGCCCTTGTGGAAGAATGAAAGTGAAAGGGGAAACACATAAGGCCCAGGGATTAGAGCCAAATAGGGAAAAGCTCTAATGGGCTCTCTTTATTAAAATTTTAGTTAATTAATTTGGCTGTACCAGGTCTTAGTTGCGTCAGGTGGGACCTTTTGTTGCAGCGCATGGGTTCCGTAGTTGCAACACATGAGCTTGCATGCCCTGTAGCATGTGGGGTCTTAACTTCCCAGTCAGGGATCGAACTGGTGTCCCCCGCATTGCAAGGCAGGCTCTTAACCACTGGACCACCAGGGAAGCCTCTCTAATGTGTTATCTCTACTCCAGAGCCCCATGTGGGGTCAACCAAGGTCAATGTTGTATCTGTATCACAATTCACGTTCTCCACTGCGCAAAACTCATGCTTCTCTCTTCCTTCCACACGTGTCTAACACTTCAAGCCGAACTTCAGTGTCAAATTGCAACAGGATTCATCAGCATATGGATGGAACATAAGACCTAGAAGTTGCATTTAACACACAAACAAGCCCTAACGTATTTTAGGCCTATTTCACAAGATATAGACTCCTATCTATACTGTGAGCCTGACATCCCGACCTAGAGAGAGAAGAAAAAAAATTTAAACAGCTGCCAGAAGCACTATTTACAATCGCCAAGACATAGAAGAAACTTAAATGTTCATCAAAAGATGAATGGATAAATGAGATGAGGTACATATATACAATGACTAATATACTCAGGCATAAAAAAATGAATGAAATAATCCATTTGCAGCAAGATGAATGGACCTAGAGCTTATCAGACTAAGTGAATTAAGTCAACGATAAATAATACAAATATCATATGCTATCACTTACATGCGGAATTTTTAAAAATGATACAAATGAACTTATTTACAAAACAGATACACTGACAGAAAACAAATTTATGATTAACAAAAGGGAAAAGGGGAGGGATAAATTAAGAATTGGGATTAAAAGATACATACCCTGGTAGCTCAGCTGGTAAAGAATCCACTGCAATGCAGCAGACCTGGGTTCAGTCACTGGGTTGGGAAGATCCCCTGGAGAAGGGAACGGCTACCCACTTCATTATTCTGGCCTAGAGAATTCCACGGACTATATAATCCATGGGGTTGCAAAGAGTCAGACACAACTGAGCAACTTTCACTTTCACTACTATATGTAAAATAAATAAACAACAAGGACCGGTATAGCTCAAGGAACTATATTCAATATCTTGTAGTAACCTATAATGGAAACAAACTAAATATATTTAACATATCACTTTGCTGTACACCTGAAACATTATAAGTCAACTATATTTTGATTAAAATTTTTTAATTTTAAAAACCATAAAAATTTTTAAAAAAACAACAACTGCTATAAGCATTTCCTAGACATCACAAACAGAAAAAAGTCAAAGATGCTCAATCTCATTAGAATTCAGTATTCAGAAACATTCTGATTAAAACTATGACAGTATACTGTTTCATATCCAGCTAGTTGTCAAAAACATAAAAGTCTCTCCATATGAGGTTTTAATCCACAGAGTGAAACAAAAATTCATGAGTCCATGTTGATTTAAGTACATAGTCAAATATGTAAGTAATGGAGAAAAGGAATGGCTCTTTCTTTCAACAGAATTCCAACTAACAGATGTAGAAGGAGAAAGGGACACCCAAAATCACTATTAGGCAAATGCCCAGTACAGCTGTTGCAGACCAGATCCATGCTAAAATTCGTAGGTGCAAGTCTGAGGAGAATCAAGACTTGTATAGTCACAAAGTATCTTCCCCAAGATACTTCTTAATTGCTAATGGAAAAACAGGAACTTTACAGCAGAGACGTGCAGTAGACTGTGCCTTAACCAAGTGACCCAGGTCAATATCACCCACAAGGACATAGTGACATGTCTGATATGTTGCACTGAGAAAGATGCTGTACAAATGTTGCACAGTATCACCTGACCAAAAAAAAGAAAATCGCATAACTTCATTTCAACCATGGAAAACAGGCAAACTCAAGCTGAGGGACATTAATAAAAGAACTGATTGGTTCTCCTCAAAAGTGTCAAGGTTGGGACTTCCCTGGTGATCCAGTGGCTGAGACTCCATGCTCCCAGTGCAGGGGGCCCAGGTTCAATCCCTAATCAGGGAAGCAGATTCCCACTTGCTGCAACTAAAGATTCTACAGGCCACAACGAAGATCAAAGATCCCACATGCTGCAAAAGATCCCACATGGCCCACTTGGAGTGGCCAAATAAATGAATAAGGTCATGAAAGACAAGGAAATGAAGAGGAACGGTCACTGACTCTTGGAGGCTAAGGGCATCTGACAACTCAGGGTAGGATCCTGGATTTGTTCCTGGAACATATAGACATCAGCAGAAAAACTATTAAAAGTCAAGCCAGGCTGGTAGTTAAATTAATAATATGATGCCATTTTAACGTCCTGGGTGTGATCACTCTGAAAGTAAAAGTGTTAGTTGCTCAATCGTGCCCAACTCTTTGCGACCCCATGGACTGTAGCCTGCCAGGATCCTCTGTCCAGGGGGTCTTCCCAACCCAGGGACTGAACCTGTGTCTCCTACATCGCAGGTGGATACTTTACTATTGAGCCACCTGGGAGGAGCTGACACCTCTGGCCAGGAGGCTAAGGGGATTCCCCCAGCCCCCTTCAAGCTTTCTGAAGAGTGAGGCCTTCACAGTGAGGATGAGCCAGGGCTTCAAGCAAAGATCATCCAGATAAGCCATCCTCTAATACCTGACTCACAGAAAGTGTGTGAGATGACCAACGTTTATTATTTTGAGCAGCTTTAGAGAAAACAATTGCTGTTGCGAATAGTGGCCACCAGGTGGCACATGGATACCAAGGATGGAAAGGCAAAAAAAAAAAAAAAAAAAACGGCTGCCAACATTATAAAGAAATCAGGGCTCTGAGTTCATTTATACATTTATTCCAAGCCTAATAAAGATGTCATCAGGTTTTTATTTTCTACAGCTAGGCAACTTGATTATAAGGTTCATTTGGAAGTACAGCAGGCAAATATGGGGGGCGGGAATTAAAAAGGAGAAGGGGGCTAAAAACAGATATTAAAAACAATATAAAACAATGTGTTGTGGATGCATCAGTTACATACACAGATCAATCCAGAAATAGAAACAATTGCTTATGGAAACTTATACATGCATGTACTACTTTTTTAATTCAGGAAGAAACTTTAGGGAAGTTTTTAATTTAGTGCTATTGGATCAACTAGATGAATAAGCAAACAAAAAGCCTGAGTCCGTTCCTCACACAGGATACCAGCTTAAATTCAAAGTGTATCAATGACCTAAGTGGAAAAATACAATCTCATAAATAATAAAACACTAGTGAGTCTCCTAATGACCTGAGAGTGTGAGAGTGGGGTATATTTGCCAAACGGTTCATCAAAATTCAGAGGTGATGAAAGAGCATTTTGTTAAATGACCAAGCAAAAATGAAAACCTTTCACAGGGTCAAAACATAAACCCACCATGGGTAAACTAAACTACAGATGACAAAATGGAAAAAGAAATATTTACAACTAGAATCACAAAGGGTTCAGTTCAGTTCAGTTGCTCAGTCGTGTCTGACTCTCTGCAACCCCATGAATCGCAGCACGCCAGGCCTCCCTGTCCATCACCAACTCCTGGAGTTCACTCAGACTCACGTCCATCGAGTCAGTGATGCCATCCAGCCATCTCATCCTCTGTCGTCCCCTTCTCCTCCTGCCCTCAATCCCTCCCAGTATCAGAGTCTTTTCCAATGAGTCAACCCTTCGCATGAGGTGGCCAAAGTACTGGAGCTTCAGCTTCAGCATCATTCCTTCCAAAGAAATCCCAGGGCTGATCTCCTTCAGAATGGACTGGTTGGATCTCCTTGCAGTCCAAGGGACTCTCAAAGAGTCTTCTCCAATACCACAGTTCAAAAGCATCAATTCTTGGGCGCTCAGCCTTCTTCACAGTCCAACTCCCACATCCATACATGACCACAGGAAAACCATAGCCTTGACTAGACGGACCTTAGTCGGCAAAGTAATGTCTCTGCTTTTGAATATGCTATCTAGGTTGGTCATAACTTTTCTTCCAAGGAGTAAGTGTCTTTTAATTTCAGGGCTGCAGTCACCATCTGCAGTGATTTTGGAGCCCAAAAAAATAAAGTCTGACACTGTTTCCACTGTTTCCCCATCTATTTCTCATGAAGTGATGGGACCAGATGCCATGATCTTTGTTTTCTGAATGTTGAGCTTTAAGCCAACTTTTTCACTCTTCACTTTCACTTTCATCAAGAGGCTTTTTAGTTCCTTTTCACTTTCTGCCATAAGGATGGTGTCATCTGCATATCTGAAGTTATTGATATTTCTCCCGGCAATCTTGATTCCAGCTTGTGCTTCTTCCAGCCCAGCGTTTCTCATGATGTACTCTGCACAGAAGTTATATAAGCAGGGTGACAATATACAGCCTTGACGTACTCCTTTTCCTATTTGGAACCAGTCTGTTGTTCCACCGTCCAGTTCTAACTGTTGCTTCCTGGCCTGCATACAGATTTCTCAAGAGGCAGGTCAGGTGGTCTGGTATTCCCATCTCTTGAAGAATTTTCCACAGTTTATTGTGATCCACACAGTCAAAGGCTTTGGCATAGTCAATAAAGCAGAAATAGGTGTTTTTCTGGAACTCTCTTGCTTTTTCCATGATCCAGCAGATGTTGGCAATTTGATCTCTGGTTCCTCTGCCCTTTCTGAAACAAGCTTGAACATCAGGAAGTTCACGGTTCACATATTGCTGAAGCCTGGCTTGGAGAATTTTGAGCATTACTTTACTAGCATGTGAGATGAGTGCAATTGTGAGGTAGTTTGAGCATTCTTTGGCATTGCCTTTCTTTAGGATTGGAATGAAAACTGACCTTTTCCAGTCCTGTGGCCGCTGCTGAGTTTTCCAAATTTGCTGGCAGATTGAGTGCAGCACTTTCACAGCATCATCTTTCAGGATTTGAAACATCTCAACTGGAATTCCATCACCTCCACTAGTTTTGTTTGTAATGATCCTTTGTAAGGCCCACTTGACTTCACATTCCAGGATGTCTGGCTCTAGATGAGTGATCACACCATCGTGATTATCTGGGTCGTGAAGATCTTTTTTGTACAGTTCTTCTGTGTATTCTTATTCTTGCCACCTCTTCTTAATATCTTCTGCTTCTGTTAGGTCCATACCATTTCTGTCCTTTATCGAGCCAATCTTTGCATGAAATATTCCCTTGGTATCTTTTCTTGAAGAGATCTCTAGTCTTTCCCATTCTGTTCTTTTCCTCTATTTCTTTGCATTGATCGCTGAAGAAGCCTTCCTGATAAGGGCGATAAAAGTGAAAGAAGTGTCTTTTATTCTTCATAACAAGTCAGGGTCCAGTAAGGATAGTGAAGCCACACCAGTTACTTGAACAGGGAGAATTGAACATATGGACTGTAATATAAGGAATTGCCAACTTGGCACAGAGTTGTTATCTAGATAACTGCAAGGGTAAAAAGAGATCCCTAAGGCAGTGGTTCTTAAACCTTAGCCAAACTGTCTGGAGGACTTGTTAAAAGGCAGACTGCAGAGGACAACTACCAGAGTCTGACGGATCCGGTATGGGGCCAGAATGATGTGTTTCTAACAAGTTCCCAGCAGATACTGATGCTGCTGCTCTGGGGACCGCACTCTGAGGACCACAACTCTAAGACAGCATAGAAGTAGCAACTGCAGGAAGCAGGGACCACACCTAGAGCTGGGGGAACAGAGATGCGAAGAAAGGGCACCAGCCAACCGGCACTGATGTTTCTGATGAAACTAGTTTTTCAAGTGTTGCTGTTATTGTTTAGTCGCTCAGTCATATCCACTCTTTGCAACTCTATGGACTGTAACCCACCAGGCTCCTCTGTCCATGGCACTGGCCAGGCAAGAATACCTGAGTGGGTTGGCATTTCCTTCTCCAGGGGATCTTTCCGACCCAGGGATCCAATCTGGGTCTCCTGCATTGGCAGGAGGATTCCTTACCATGGAGGCATCAGGGAAGCCCTTTGCAAGTGTTAGAAAACAACAAATTGGATCCAGGCAATGCGTGCTGCTGCCCCACCGCCACCAGAGTGAAGAAGTGTTGCTGAGGTGTCACTTACAAGAACAGCAGGCAAGTCCCTTCTGCATAAGGTGACCAACCACCCCCAGAAAGAGGTTCCCAGGAAGCATAACTTTCATTGCTAAAACTAGGGACACCCAGAGCAAACCAGCACGACTTAATCACTTTACTTCTGTAATCTCCTAGCAAACCCCGTTGCCGGGGTCTAACATAGAACCATCTGACAAAACAGAAATGTGGTTTCCCTAGACTTCCCTTGTGGTCCAGTGGTTGGGAATCTGCTTGCCAATGCAGGTGACACTGGTTTGATCCCTGGTCCAGGAAGATTCCACATGCAGTGGGCCAACTAAGCCCATGTATCGCAGCTACCGAGCCTGCACTCTAGGGCTTTCCAGTTGCAACAAGAGAGTAGCTCCGCTCGCTGCAACTAGGGAAAGCCTGCTTGAAGCAATGAAGACCAAGGGTGGCCAAAAATAAAATAAATTCTGAATAAATGAAATGTGGTTTCCCAGCTCAGCATCACAAAGCAGGGCATAGGAGGGCGGGCTGGGAGTTCGGAGACAATAACCTCATAATTGATATTGACTCTTCATGATCTTCCTGGTCTTTTACAATCTATCCTCAGGGTTGCTATCAAGAGAAACTTTATAAATAGGTATGACTGATCATTTCAGACTCTTGCCAATATGTTTTCAATAGCTGCCTATGATGTTGTGATATTAAGAAAGATATATATCTGGTCTTCATCCCCTTTCCTGACTCAGAGTCTCTGAAACCCTTGGATAAGTGATAAGAGCAATAAAAGTGAAAGGAGGGGGCTTCCCCGGTGGTCCAGTGGTTGAGAATCCACTTTCAATGCAGGAGATATACATCAATCCCTGGTCCAGAAAGATCCCACAGGCCACACGGCAACTAAGCCCATGCGCCACAATTTCTGAGCCAGCACACCACAACTACTGAAGCCCGTGTGCCTACAGGCTGTGCTCTGCCCCAAGGGAAGCCAGAGGAGAAGCCCCCGCACCACAAACAGGATCCCATGCTTGCCACAACTAGAGAAAGCCCGTGTGCAGCAGTGAAGATCCAGCGCAGAAAAACACAAATAAATCTTTTTTTTAAGTGAGTGTCTTTTATTCTTCATAACAAGCCCCTTTCAACCACACCTGAGTTCATGGTGATGAAGTGGCTGTGGGAAAGCTGAGGAGGAGGGCTGGTTGCTAGGAAACCAATCCTGTGATTAGAGGGTTGGAACTCAGCCTTCCAACCCCCACCCCACCCGTCACCTCCAGGGAAGGAAGAGAGGCTGGACATTGATCACCAAAGGCCAGTGATTTAACCAACTGTGGCTGTGTAACGAAGCCTCCATGAAAAACTCTAAGAGGTCCTGAGAGCTTTCTGCAGGCGTGGGGGGGAGGCGGGTTGTGTGCAGCACAGCTGCAGGGGGCATGTCTGCTCTGCATCCTTCTCCCATATCTTGCCCTGTCCATCTCCTCCATTCAATCACTCTGGAGTTGGATCTTTTTATAATAAACCAACAATCTAGTAAGTATCTGTTTTCCTGAATTCTGTGAGCTGTTTTAGCAAATCATTGAACCTGTGGAGGGGGTATCGTGGGAACCCCCAATTTGTAGCCAACTTGTACTGAGGTTGCAGGTAACCTGAAGACCCACTAGTTGCAATAGGTATCTGAGAGTTGGAGGTTAGACTCATGGGACAGAGTCCTTAAACCGTGGGATCTCAGGCGAACTTCAGGTATCAGAACTGAATTGAATTCTAAGACATCCAGTTGGTGTCCCCAGAGAAGTGGCTGCTGCTGCTGCTGCTAAGTCGCTTCAGTCGTGTCCGACTCTGTGCGACCCCATAGGTGGCAACCCACCAGGCTCCTCTGTCCCTTGGATTCTCCAGGCAAGAATACTGGAGTGGGTTGCCATTTCCTTCTCCACCGGAGAAGTGGAGAACTTCTTTAAAATACATTTATTTGGCTTCGTCAGGTCTTAGTTGTGGTGTGCAGGATCAGTAGCCCCACGGCATATGGGATCTTAGTTCCCTGACAAGGGATCAAACCCGAGTCCCTTGCACTGGAAGGGACTGAACCACTGGAAGTCCCCGATTGGAGAATTTCTTGGTGTGGGAAAGGTGACCAGTATGGAAAGCTGAGTGGTGAGTAGACGAAGAAAAAGAGTCGGTTCCTTTTCACTGCCTACCAGCCAATAGGGGTAAAATTCCTACTTTTTATTATAGCATAAAGGGCTCTTCAAAGTTAACTTCAGTTACAGCCTGAGTCTCATCTCTTTCCTGAACTTTATGTTCCAGAAATATAGAAATCTTTGAGTTTCCTAAAGCAAATCATATTCTCAAGTTGCTATGCTTTGAACATACTATTGCCTTTTCTATTGAAAAGCTCTGTGGCTCAGATGGAAAGAATCTGCCTGCAAGGCAGGCGACCCGGGTTCAATCGCCTGGAAAAGGGAATGGCTACCCACTCCAGTATTCTTGCCTAGAGAATACCATGGACAGAGGAGACTGGCGGGCTATAGTCCAAGTGGTCGCAAAGAGTCGGATACGACTGAGTGACTAACACTTTCATCTGCTGAAAAGCACGCAAATCTCTTTTTTAGAGAAAAACAGAAGATCAGAATACGTGCCTCCCCTTTAAGAATGGAAGTTAGTTTTGATCCATAATGTGTTATTTGAAGGAAAAAAATGATGTCAAGGCAAATGTGTTCTTGAATTCCACAGTATTTACTGTTCTCCAGCTTTTAACACCCAGGGAGAAAAAAGATAAGAAGACTCCCAGTGCTAATGAAACTTGTTAGTTTTTCTTTCCTGTTAAAGATATTTATACTTGAATTCTTCTTAAGGTCTGATATATTTTTAGATGAAATCCATAAATGAAAAGCAATGGTTACTTTAAAAGTTAGAGATGGTTTATACAGTCATATCAGACAATTAAAAAATTTGGTAATAATTTTCTAAGCTTGTTCTTAAATTTGAAAGTTATTAAGATCCTTATGTGGTTATGTGGTTGAGAGTGAGTTTGTTTTTCTCCCCCTCACTTTCTACTGCAATTATTATTTTTTTTTATCAAGTGATTTATGACCAGTCTTATTTGGTTTTTCTCCAGCATAAATTCCCCTGTGAAGAAAGACTTCCAAGGCAAACTCTGGGCTTTTTATAGGATTCTGCTGGATTCAGTAACTTCCTCCAGGAAGTTAGTCAGAAAGTCATGTCTGACTCTGTGACCTCATGGACTGTAGCCTGCCGGGCTCCTCTGTCTATGGAATTCTCCAGGCACTGGGGATGATGACTACAGCCATGAATTTAAAAGATGTTTGCTCCTTGGAAGGAAAGCTATAACAAACCTAGACAGCATATTAAAAAGCAGAGATACCACTTTACCAACAAAAGTCCGTATAGTCAAAGCTATGGTTTTTCCAGTAGTCCTGTAAGGATGTGAAAGTTGGACCATAAAGAAGGCTGAGCACTGAAGAACTGATGCTTTCAAATTGTGGTGCTGGAGAAGATTCTAGAGAGTCCCTTGGACAGCAAGGATATCAAACCAGTCAATCCTAAAGGAAATCAACTCTGAATATTCATTGGAAGGACTGATGCTGAAGCTGAAGCTCCAATATTTTGGCCACCTGATGCAAAGAGCTGACCCACTGGAAAAGACCCAGATGCTGGGAAATACGGAAGACAGGAGAAGGGGACAGCAGAGAACGAGATAGTTAGATGGCATCAGTGATTCAATGGACATGAATTTGAGCAAACTCTGGGAGATAGTGGAGGACAGAAGAACCTGGAGTGCTGCAGTCTCTGGGGTCGAACAGTCAGACACAACTTGGCGACTGAACAACAACAATGAGGGAATTGGATTACAACTCTTTGCACGACCATCTTTCCACTATTCGGATCCTCCTTTTAGGCCGTAACTGTGGATGTTGGTCTTCAGACTCCACATTTTGGGCACAGTATCTTTCCTAGTGTGGACAACCATCAAATGACCACTGAGTGAATGTGACAGCACTTTTGATAAAAAAACAAATTCCAATACAGCCCCAATGATGATTATTTAACTTTAGGCAAGTTTTTTTCTTTTTTTTAATTTTAGGCCGCACCACTGACCTGGATGCAGGATCTTCACTTCCTAACCAGGGATCTAACCTGTGCCTCCTGCAGTGGAAGGGCGGAGTCTCAACCACTGGGCCATCAGGGAAGTCCCTAACCTTGGGCAAGTTTATGGTTGCCTGGCTCTCTGCTGACTCACAGAGTTCAGTGGGCAGGAGTGAGCGCTCTGGAATCAGATTGCTCGGTTTGGCAGTTGCCCAGTTCTGCGGACTTGGACAAATGATTGAACTGCCCAGGGCCTGCCAGCCTTATGTACAGAATATGGATGGTGATGATGGTTCCTACCTTCTCTGTCCCAGTGAGGATTAAATGAGGTGATGCGTGTTTCCTTCAGAGCACAGTGCTTGAGACTTTAGACAGAGTGTAAATGTTCGCTGTTGGAGTTATGGAAATACGGTCTATGGTACTCACTTCATGGTGTTTTCTTTAATAATTTTAATTTATTGATTGATTGGCTCTGCTGGGTCTTCGTTGCTGCTTGGGTTTTTCTCTAGTTGGGGAGAACAGGAGCTACTCTCTTGTTTCGGAGCATGGGCTCCAAGGGGCTTCCCAGGCGTGCTAGTGGTAAAGAACTCATCTGCCAAAGCAGGAGAAGAAAGAGAGGTGGGTTCAATCGCTGGGTCAGGAAGATCCCCTGGAGGAGAGCATAATAACCCACTTCAGAGTTGTTATTCTTGCCTGGAGAATCCCATGGACAGAGAAGCCTGCTGGGCTACAGGCACAACTGAAGTGACTTAGCATGCATGCATGGGCTCCAGGGCACACGGGCTTCAGTAGTTGTATCTCCTGGGCTCTAGAGCACAGACTCAATAGTTGCTCTGAGGCATGTGGGACCTTCCTGGACGAGGGATCAAACCCATGTCCCCTGCATTGGCAGGCAGATTCTTTATCACTGAGCCACCAGGAAAGCCCCATAGTGTTGTGTTTTAAGAACTAAAAGGAGTGATGTATTCAGTGGTTGACAGTAATCTGCATAGAGGGAGCACTCCTGCTTGTCTCTTTTACTTGTTCTGAGGCAGTTTTGTCTCCTTTCAATGCACCCAGATGAGCAGCTAGCTCTGCTACTTCTTGTTTATCACCCAGGAAAAAAAAAATGTTATTCTCCAAAAGAAGGACTGCTGGCTTATGCCAGGAAAGCTAACAGAGTGGAGTTCAAGGGCAGCATTGAGGACTGGTGAGAGCCAAGGTAGGTGCTAGCTTGCCAGGGCTACCATAACAGAGTACCACAGACCAGATGGCTTAAACAACTGAAACTGATTTTCTCACAGTTCTGTAAGTCCAGCATGAAGGTGCCAGCAGGGTTGGTTTCTCTCGAGGCCTCTCTCCTCGGCTTGCAGACGGCCGCCTTCTCCCTGTGTTCTCACATGACCTTTTCTCTGGGTGTACATGCCCTAGGTGTCGTTTCCTCTTCTAACAAGGACACCAGTCCTATGGAGTTAGGGCTCCAGCCTTTCAACTTCATTTAAGCTCAATTATCTCTAAACTCAGTCATACTTGGGCATCAGGGCTTCAGTGTACGGATTTGAAGAGGGGAGGGCATGTTTCAATCCAGAACGATGTGCTAAGGCTGGGGGTGAGCAGGGAGCAGAACCAGATCACAAAGGGCCTTGGGAGGCCTGTTTGGGAGTTTCTTCTTGACCCACCTACCTATGAAGGTCCCCAGGGAATTGGCTCCATGCAGAGTCCCCTTTCTGTCCTTTACCTTTCAGGCAGGACTAAGCACAGCTCAACAGTGCAGTTTTCAAGGTCGCCTGGAATCCTAATTGGTAGCATAGTGGTTAGGATCCCAGGCTTTCACTGCTATGGCCCAGGTTCAATCTCTCTGGTTGGGGAAACAGAGATCCCGAAAGTTGCATAGCACAGCTTGGCTGGAAAAAAAAAAAAGTTGCCCGGGTAAGAGCAGACCCAGTGGGAATCACTAAAGAGAAGCTGACTGGAGAGCAAGCACACCTGGGAGGGAGCATGCAAATTAGATGCAAATGACAGCGCACACACACCCATACCCCAGTTAGGCTTCTTTCTTTGGGTCAGTGGTCCAAGGCTTTTGAAAAAGAGTCTAAACCCGAACAGAGTAGTCCATAAGTTCCTATGTCCACCAAATCTGAATGCCCATTGACCAGGGATTGTTCTAGGCCCTGGGGCTGTTGCAGAGTTTAGGATCTAGACCTGCACTGTCCAATAAAATATTCTCAATATGAAGCACTTAAAACATGGCTAGTCTGAATTGAGATGTGCTGAAGTATAAAATGGGGCTTTCCAGGGGGCTCAGAGCTAAAGAATCTACCTGCCAATGCAGGTGATGCAAAAGACACGGGTTTGCTGTAGAGTAGAAACTACCACAACATTATAAAGAAACTATACTCCAAAAATAAAAAACAAAAGAAAGAATTACACACACACACAAAAGGAATGCAGCCCTGTGACACTTTGATATTATCCCAGTGAGAGTGATTTTAGGCTTCCAACCTCCAGAATTGTAAAACAGTAGAGTTGTGTTGTTAGAGGCCACTAAGTCTGTGATTGTCGGAAAAGAGCAAATTAGCCAAGATGACGTAGTAAGGCTCTCTTGCCCCTCGGCCTCTTGCTCTTGCCCCACATTTTGTAAATAATGATCATGTCACAGCTGAGATTATTTAAAGCACTGCACATGTGTATCACAAGGTACTCACTTGACCAAGGGCTACTTTTGGTCTGCGGGGCTATATAAGCCCCACCTGGAAAGCCCTTGCCGGTATGTGCCTTTATGTTATGGCTGCTGTTACGGCTGCTGCATAAGCTAGGAGAGAAGGTTATGTTATGGCTGTTGCCCGGCAAGAATAAACATGTCTGCAGTTTCTACGTCTCCTCAAGTTTTCTTCCAGCTTCCTCTCTCACGCCTGGCCTACCCTGGGTTCAGCAAACCGTGTGAGAAGTGAGACAGTGATAATTTGTTACAGGAGCTGTAGGAAACTCCCATGCCTGCCGGATATTTCTTTCCTTCTTCCTTCTTCCCTTTCTTTTTTCTGGGTATTTCTTTGAGTCACATTCCTCATTAGCTGAGAGAGCCACTTCCTTCTAAGGTGTAGTAGGGCAAGTTCTGGCTGGGTCTTCAATAGCCCCAGAGGGTCTATTCAAACCTTTCCTCTGTACTAAAGTTGATAAGCAAGGAGATTGGGGAAACTATGCGGAGTTCTGGTAAAGAGGACTGGCATGCACATGCTCAGTCGCTCAGTCGTGTCCGACTCTCTGCGATTCCCAGGCTCCTCTGTCCATGAAATTTTCCAGGCAGGAATACTGGAGTGGGTTGCGATTTCCTTCACCAGGGGATCTTCTCAACCCAGGAATCAAACCCAAGTTTCCTGCATTTCCTACATTGCAGGATTTTTTACTGCTGAGCCACCTGGGAAGCCCGAGGACTGGCATATTTGTCTGCAATGGCCATCAGCATAGATGGAAAGACATCAGATGTCTTTCTATAATTAGGACAAGTACCCAAAAACTGGATAGTTGTTCAACATGCTAAGTCCTTTAAATGAGATAAATCACCTCATTTAACTCTGAAAACAACCCTATGATTTAGATAACTATCAGTATCTCATTTTTTAATAAGACATTTTTACAAAATATTGATATTTATTTTGCTGTGCCGGGTCTTAGTTGTGGCATTTGGGATCTCCAGTTTTCATTGCGATATGTAGGATCTTTTTTAGTTGATCTAACCCAGACCCCCTGCACTGGGATGGTGGAGTCTTAGCCACTGGACTACCAAGGAAGTCCCTAGCATCCCATTTTAAACCTAAGGAAACAAAGTCTGAGAGGTTGAGTAATTTGCCCACAATGACTAAGACAGAAAAACATAAGCCAAGAGCTAAACTTAGGCTTACATATTGCTGAGAACCACCCTTTACTGATGCGAGAGACTATGATGAACAGGATGGATCCATAAGTTTCCTTCATTCATCTCACAGGTAGCTGGGTCCCTGTGTTCAGCATTCGGGGTACAGTGATGAACAACTCAGGCTAGGCTCTTGCAGCACGGAAGTTACATTCTACCAGAAGGACACCAGCAACTGAGAAGTCAGCCCACTATGATGAAAGTGATGATGAGAGGTGAGAGGAAGAGAGAGGTGAGAGGAAGTGGATGGGATGGGGAGGAGACTTTCTGAAGCAATATGTGGTTCTGAACTTGAAAGCCCACTGCCCTCCGAAGAGTGTCATAACCAAATTCATCATGTTCCCTATCTTTTCTTCCCCTTGGTAATTCCCCCAACACAAGCTCCTCTTGTCCTCTCAGGTTCTCTCATCTCCATCATTCTCTGTGCTGTCCTCTCCTCTCCCCGCTCCTGCCTCCCTCCATCCTTCCCAAATTCTGCCACTGCAACCCCTGTAAGCCTTTCACTCGACGTTCCCTCAGACTCTTACCTTAACTAACACCAGATCCTTCTCCAGAGATTATGCCCACAATCTTTACTGAAGGCGCTTCATCCACCCACTCGCCAAACACTTCAAGGTCTGGAGGAGGAGAGGGGAGTAATCAGGATATGCTACGGAAACAAATGAACCCAAATCCAAGTGACTCGCATAAAGGTAGAGACTCCCTCATGCGCCATGTCCAACTTGGGTGGCCCAAGTTCTCCACATGCTCCTTCCTTCACCCAGACTGATGGAGCAGTGTCTAAAACACCACCGATCTCCTGGCTGAGGGAAAAAAGATGTGAACAGCCATGAGCTGGCTCTTGGAGTTTCAGCTCAAAAGAGATATACATCGATGTGTTATTTCATTGGCTAAAGCAGGTCATGTGGCCAAGCTTGATATCAAATGTCTTTAGACTCTGCTATCCCTTAGCAACTCAATGCTGTTTCCAGATATTATCAATCTTTCCCCACACTCTTTTTTTAAATCTTGTTGTTGTTGTTCATTAGCTAAGTCATGTCCGACTCTTTGTGACCGCATGGACTGCAGCTTGTCAGGCTTCCCTGTCCTTCATCATCTCCCGGAGGTTGCTCAAACTCATGTCCACTGAGTCAGTGATGCCATCCAACCATCTTGTCCTCTGTCATCCCCTTCTCTTCCTGCCTTCAATCTTTCCCAGCATCAGGGTCTTTTTCAATGAGTTGGCTCTTCGCCTCAGGTACCCAAAGTATTGAAGCTTCAGCATCAGTCTTTCCAGCTCTCACATCCATACATGACTACTGGAAAAACCATAGCTTTGACTATATGGACCTTTGTTGGCAAAGTAATGCCTCTGCTTTTTAATATGCTGTCTAGGTTCATCCAGGTTTTTAAAAAATCTATTTATTTTTGGCTGTGCTGGGTCTTCATCATTGTGCATAGGTTTTCTCTAGTTGTGGCAAGCAGGGGCTACTCTTTTTTTAAATAATTTTATTTATTTGTTCGCTTTTGGCTATGCTGGGTATGTGTTGCTCTTCACGCTTTCTCTAGTTGTGGTGAACAGGGGTTACTCTTTAGCTGAGGTGGGCAGGCTTCTCATTGCAGTGGCTTCCCTTGCTGCAGTACATGTGCTCTAGAGTGTGCAGGCTCAGAAGTTATGGAGCACAGGTTTAGTCGCCCTGTAGCATGTGGGAGCTTCCCAGACCAGGGATCAGGCCCATGTCCCCTGCATTGCCAGATGGATTCTTAACCACTGGATATCAGGGAAGCCCCTCCTTCTCCACGCTCTTTAAAAAAGTTCTTTCTTCCCCTTGACAGACCTCCTAGAGTAACAGCTAGATCCTCTTCTCTCTTCTCTTCTGACTCCTTAGTCTCCCTAGAAATCCGAGTCACACTTAGCTCCTCCCATTCCCTCATTCCATATCAGACCCTTTAGAATGTTCCAGAGGTTCAAAATCTGTCAGTTCTCTCATTCCCCACTGAATCTACCCTCTTCCAAATCACCATCATCTCTTACCTGTACTACTGAGTTGCCCTAAAAGTTCATTCAGGTTTTTCCATAAGATGTTGTTGAACACAACAGCAACCTTTCAGATCTTGCTCTACAGTTCATTCATGACCTAATTGTTGCTCCCCAGCCTAACCCTTCTGTAGATTCCCATGTCCTTCAGGAAGAGTCTAAAATCTTTGTTGTTTGTTTTGCTCAGTTGCTAAGTCATGTCTGACTCTTTGCAATCCCATGTAAACCCCATATTACTGCAAGCCCTACGTTCCCATTCCATAGGTTGTCTTTTCCGGGTTTTGCTTGCTTGTTTATTTACAATTTCCTTTGCTGTGCAAAAGTTTGTAAGTTTGATTAGGTCTCATTTGTTTGTTTTTATTTGGACCATAAAGAAGGCTAAGTGATAAAGAATTGATGCTTTCCAACTGTGATGTTAGAGAAGACTCTTGAGAGTCCCTTGGACTGCAAGGAGATCAAACCAGTCAACCCTAGAGGAAATTAATCCTGAATATTCATTGGAAGGCAAATACTTTGGCCACCTGATGCGAAGAGCCGACTCATTGGAAAAGACCCTGATGCTGGTAAAGACTGAAGGCAAGATGAGAAGGGGATGACAGAGGATGAGATGGTTGGATGGCATGACCAACTCAATGGACATGAGCTTGAGCAAACTCTGGGAAATGGTGGACAGGGAAGCCTGGCGTGCTGCAGTCCATGGGGTTGCAGAGTCAGACACGACTGAGCAACTGAACAGCAACAACAATATGTCAGAGAACATTTTGCATATACTTTCTTCTAGGAGTTCTATGGTGTCACATCTTAGGTTTAAGTTTTTAAGCCATTTGGTGAAACACTCTGTGAGCGCTTGCTCTACCAGATCTGGAGCTGGATGAAGGCAGAGACTGCCACGTGCCCAACACATTGACCATGCTCAGGAAATATTTTTCCAGTGAGAGAATGAATTTGTCGTACATGAAGTCAGGGGAAGGGAAATAGTAAAGGTGACTAGATGCGATTATATATGACTGAATCAGCTTCCCAAGATAATCAAGAGAGGCAGAGGAGGGCTGGGACACTTGCACCACCTCTGATTCACTTAGTCCTGAACTCATTGGACATCAGTCCCTTCCTGCATTTCCCCCTGTGTTTCTAGACCTCAGAAAATGCCTTCCTCACCCACACTGATTCAGAGAATCTGGTTTCAAGCCTGAGAGAGTGTTCCCGTCCCTCGTCCCCCTCCCTAGCTCCTGCTGTTCTCACCTCTCCCCCAGTTCTCCTTCTCCGCACATCCCACAGGTCCTCTAAGCCAAGTCATCTGCAGAGGCTGAAGCATCCCCGAGATGCTGCCCGTCCTCAGCTTCATTCCTGAGCAGAAAGGCCCTGGAAAAAGAAACACGATGCATGAGTGAGACACATCCCAGGCCTGGGAAGGAGTCTGTCCGCCAAACCAGGCCGCGCAATGGGTGTGATGGGAACAGCTTGGTGTTTTGGGGTTTTGTTTATTTATTTGGTTAGCTTTTGCTTTTTCTTTCCTTTTTTTGTTTGTTGTTGTTGTTTTTTGGAATAGCCTGACAAGGCCCCTGTGTCAAATCATAGTTTCTTCCCTTGAGGCCAAGATGGTGCCTGAAATCATAGCATCAGAGACGCTAGGACTAGCCTTTTGGGACAGCCATAACAAAGTACCACAGGCTGGGTGGCTTAAACAATAGAAATTCACTTCTCATTGTTCCAGAGACAAATGCCCAAGATCAGGGTGAGGGCAGGTGTGGCTTCTTCTGAGCCTCTCTCCTTGGCTTGTGGATGACTGCCTTCTTTCCTCTGTGGACACACATCCCTGATGTTTCTTTGTATGTTCAAATTTCCTCTTCATGTAAGGACACCAATCATGATTGAATTAGGACCCATCTAATGGCTCATTTTCACCTAATCACCTCTTTAAAGGTCCTATGTCCAATAAAGTCATTTCAAGGTATTGAGGATTAGGGCTTCAGCACATGATTTGGGGCGGGGATGGGAGGGAGACAGTTCAGCCCATAAGAGATATTCCTTGGTTTTAGGATATTAACATTCCTTCAAGGACTTTCCAGTTGGCCCAGTGGTTAAGAATCACCTGCCGATGCAGGGAATCTGGGTTTGATCCCTGGTCCAGGAAGATTCCATGTGCCACAAGGCAACTGTGGAGCCCGTGCCCCACAACTACTGAGTTCGAGCTCTAGAGCCTGAGAACCACAGCTACTGAGCCCACATGCTGCAATTGTTGAGCCCCAGGCGCGAGGAGCCCCCATCACAACAAAGAGTAGCCCCCTCTTGCCATAATTAGAGAAAGCCTGAATGCAGCAAGGAAGACCCAGTGCAACCAAAAATAAACTAATTTTAAAAAACAGACCTTCAGTGTTCTCTGAATAAAAGTAGTAATGATTAGATTAATGAGTAATTGAATTTGCTGTCTGTGAATGCTAGCGACAGGGTATAATTAATTTAAAAATGAATAGGTACAATTAATTGTATGTAAACTAGCACTCTAATTCAATGAGAGCGGGGGAGACATTTCCTCTTGATTGGGCCAGTCTTGAAGGAGAGAGAGTGTGCCTTAAGTATATCCTTGCTGCTGCTGCTAAGTCGCTTCAGTCGTGTCCGACTCTGTGTGACCTCATTGACGGCAGCCCACCAGGCTCCCCCATCCCTGGGATTCTCCAGGCAAGAAAACCGGAGTGAGTTGCCATTTCCTTCTCCAATGCATGAAAGTGAAGCTGCTCGGTCGTGTTCGACTCTTAGCGACCCCATGGACTGCAGCTAACCAGGCTCCTCCGTCCATGGTATTTTCCAGGCAAGAGTACTGGAGTGGGTGCCATTGCCTTCTCCGAAGTATATCCTTACAGCCCCAGAAACAAGAAAGCATGAATCTAGAGAAGTAAAGATAGCTCTAGACTCGGTGCTTTTTCTGGGGTTATCAGCATAAAGCTAGGATGTTAAAGGGCTATTTTCAGAGAAGAAAAATCCTGGGACTTAATCAGAGTGAAAGGAAAGACCACAGTTCTTGATATGAAATTCTAGAACCTGAGAGCAAACCCTTGGTACGTTTTTAAAATCCCTCCCTCTGAAAAACACAATGGGAATATACATTTGTCTCTGCCTTTATGATGAGTAAAGCAAGAGAAAAACTTCCCCTGAGAATTCATAACAGTAAGTCCATATTCCTGTGTGTTTACAGTCTAAATTTGTACTATCTATGTAGCCTGAAAGACCTCCAGACAAAATTTTACAGTGGTCCCAAGTTGGCTATATCAACCCTGACTATTCACTGGAAGAACTGATGCTGAAGCCGAAGCTCCAGTACTTTAGCCACCTGACGGGAAGAGCCAGTTCACTGGAAAAGGCCCTGATGCTGGTGTCACACGAGTGTATGCTCCTCGGTTCTGTCTCGTCACAACAAAGATTTGGAGTGACGGACATTAAAGCCCCCTCGGCGTGTCACAGCTCTCGGGTCTTGGACAGACCGCGTTACAGCTCTTCTTAGACAAATCAGTGTTACAGCCCAGTGTTACAGCTCTATTTTATTTAGAAGATAGCAGGAAAATCCATCTTCAAGGCGTGAGGGCACCTTGATCCAAAGATACGAAGAGAAGAGCGCCCCAGCATGCGGGAGAGAGAGAGAGAAAGCTAGCTTTGGCTCCTCTTTTTATATGTTTTTCTCTCCCTGGGCCTGTCCTGTGTAAATTGGGCCAGCCAGGAGTGTTGTTTGTTTTACCTGAGGTCCTCACTCTGGTCCTCGGACCTTCCTTTGTTTTATTTTCACAGGCTTTTCCCTTCCTTGTCTTTTAGCCACAGCCATTTTGGACTCCTTTTCCTTATTCTACCTACCTAACACTGGGAAAGATTGAAGGTGGGAGGAGAAGGGGATGATAGAGGATGAGATGGCTGGGTGGCATCACTGACTCAGTGGACATGGGTTTGAGCAAACTCCGGGAGATGGTGAAGGATAGGGAAGCCTGACGTGCTGAAGTCCATGCAGTCTCAAAGAGTCAACGTGACTGAGGAGTTGAATAACAACCCACAGCTACATGGCAGAAGTAGACACTAACTCTACCCAGGGAAATGCATTTTAAACCCAGGCTTTAAAGAATTTCCAGAGATAAAATCCCAAGGAACATGAGTTCCACAAACCTAACAGGCAGAAGTGACAAACCTCAGAGTCAGGCTCAGAGCTGGTATGAATATTAAATTATAAGGTACTGAATACAAAATAAATAAATGTTTTAAGAAATTGAAGATGGTATTTTGAAAATACTGAAGGAAAAAATAGACTATCAAGACTGGCAAGGAAGATTTGAACAAGGGAAACTAGAAATTACATATGCGAACATTTAAAGACTCAGTGCACAAGTGAAATAAATTATATCACCATTGAAAGGAGAAGAAACTAGAACACATATATATTTGAAGAAATTACCCAGGGTGCAGCATAGGGAGAAAAAATGATGGATATTATGAACAATGGGTTAAGAAATATGGAACAGAGTGGGAAGGTCCAACATACATCTAATTAGTGGTTTGTTTTTAAAAAAAAAAAAAAGATAGGGGCTTCTCTGGTGGTTCCCTGGTAGTAAAGAGTCTGCCTGCCAATGTGGGAGACATGGGTTCTATTCCTGGTAGGGGAAGATCCCACATGCTGTGCCACAACCACTGAGCCTGTGCTCTAAAATCTGGGAGCCACAGCTACTGAAGACCATACACCCTAGAGCGTGTGCCTCTCAACAAGAGAAGCCACTGCGATGAGAATCCTGTGCACCACAAGAGAGTAGGCCCTGCCTGCTGCAACTAGAGAAAAGCCCGGGCAGCAATGAAGACCCAGCAGAGCCAAAACAAATAAAAAGATAATAGAAGGGAGAGAAGCACATTTGATAATGTCTGGAAAACTTTCGGAACTGATGAGAAAGATACCTCAAATTCAGGAAACCCAATGAATCACAAGCAGAATATTTTTTTAAAAATATCCACACTAGGTAATTAGTAAACCTTAGCCCACTAAAGAGAATATCATTAGAATAGCCCAAGCATTACTTTTTATTTTTCAATAGCAATAATCCAGAAGATAGTGGAATGAGATCCTCAAAGGGCTAAAATACAATAACTGTCACACTAGAACTGTATGCCCAGCAAAATATCTTTCGAGAACAAAAAGAAAATGATTGTTTAGACAAACTAAAAAGTAGGGATTAATTCCCAAGATACCCTTTTCAAAAGAATTTCTAAGAGATATACATTGGGAGGAAGAAAACTAATCTTAGAATGAAGTTCTGAAACACAAGAAAGAATAAGAAAAGAAAAAGTAAATAAAAGCATGAGGTAAACATACCAAAAATATCAAAACTCTACCAAAAGTACAGTAACAATGTCAAATTTTAATGTTTAAATAGGAACTAAAATTTCGAACAACTTCTAAATGGAGAAGATTTTGCAGAATGCACATGATGATATTTTTAGAGTAAGCACTAAAAGAACAGACAGTAAGTGTAGAACTTTCAATATAGCATAGAGGGGAAAACGGAAATGCTGGGAGCAGACTCAATCCAAATGAATGCTGGAAGGAGAATAATAGGAAAGGCAAAAGAGAAATGGGTAATATGACAGGAGGAATTCTGTATCTCCCCTCTTTGGAGAATAGATGAGAGCATCTTTGTGTAAGATCAGGTGAAACATGATGTTTAGAGTTGTTAAATGGAAGCCTGAATATATGTAGAAAGATACATATGGGACTTCCCTGGTGGTCCAGTGGCTAAGCCTCCATGCTTCCAAAGTTGGGGGCGTGGGTTTGATCCCTGGTCAGGGAACTAGGATCCATCTGCTGCATGGCATGGCCAAAAAATAAAAACCATATGTATGGATGCTGAGTAGTCAAAGGGGTGGGTGAACTGCCTTCATGACTAATTGTTTCTTAGCCCAAACCCACCCTTTCACACTCCACTTTCTGGCTCTGAGGCTGCCAGCTGCCTATTTGATTCTGCTGAGAGGGAGCACAAGAAAGACAAAAGGCTGGAAGGAGAAAGTACATGTTTCCTCCTGTTTCGCCTGCTGTTCCTGGCAGCATTACTCCAGCAGTAGTTCTCCCTGATGGCAGCAGCTGACTCCTGTCTTTTCCACACTCTCAGTCTCATTTCTCTCTCTCTGAAACACCGAAAACAGCTGTCCCCTCGTCAGAGGACCGCGTTCTGGCTCTACAGGAATATTCCTTCAACCTTCTGGATTCTAATAACCTTATTATGGTTATAATAACTCTATGATGTTCACATCATAGTAAACAGGGCTTTCTTGGTGGCTCAGTGGTAAAGAATCTGCCTGCCAATGCAGGAGATGCGGGTTTGATCCTTGGGTTGGGAAAATCCCCTGGAGAAGGGAATGGCAACCCGCTCCAGGATTCTTGCTTGGAGAATGCTATGGACAGAGGAGTCTGGCTGGCTGTAGTCCATGGGGTTGAAAAAGGGCTGGATGCAACTTAGGGACTAAACAACAACAATAAACAACTAGAAACCTATTCCCTCTGTTCTCAGTCCCAGGGGGTGAACGCCTGCATCTGTTGTCTCTGATTAATACAATATCCCCATCTGGTCATCTCAACTTCTATTTCACCAGCTCAACCAATTCCTCATATTAAATTCTCTCTGTTAGAATAACTGGTACAGTTTCTGTTTTTCTGACCAAACCCTAGTTAATATTGTCTCCTGTAGCTATATGACCAAATTTTGGCCAGAGGAGTAAAAGCAGATGTAAGGTAGGTAACTTCTGAGTCTTGTCTTTAAAATGAAGCTAATTATTCCATACTTCTGCCTTCTGTCTTCTGATACAGGGGAACAGATTTAGTGACCCTAAGATGGCTTCACACATATGAGCCAGGATGATGGCTCGAGCAAAGCAGTAAGATAGCTGGGACCTGATGACCTCTTGGGGCAGGGCCACCCACCTACTCTGGGACATTTTGTAAAATAAATGTCTTCTGAAGCAGCGTGTTCTAGACTCTCTTTATTATACCATAGTCATTCATCCTAGTATAAATGGCTCTAAACACCAAAAACACAGGATCCCCCAAACTTAAATAATATAATACAAATAACTCTCGACTTAGAAAATAAAACATAGGAATTTCCTGGTGGTCCAGTAGTTACGAATCTGCCTGCCAATGCAGGGAACATGGGTTTGATCCCTGGGCCAGGAAGATTTCACATGCCATGAAGCAATCAAGCCTATGCACTGCAACTACTGAAGCCAGCATGTCTCAGAGCTAGCGCCCTGCAACAAGACAAGCTGCTGCAGCCAGAAGGCCTTGCACCGCAACTGCAGGGTAGCCTCTGCTCTGTGCAGTTAGAGAAAGCCCATACACAGCAACAAAGACTCAGTGCGGCCGAAGATAAATAACTGAAATAAATCCTATAACTGAATGGCAATAAAAGCATTACGAAAGCAATGTTTCAAGGGTGATTCATTGCTTTGAACATTTTTATCAAAAGACTGAAAACAAATGGAAGAAGCCTCAGTTTAGAACTTAAATATGAAACAACAGAGAAAAATCCAAAAAGGAAAAAGAAAATAATTTAAAGGCTGAAATTGATAGAGTGATAAAAACAGAGAAGACCAAAAAAAAAAGAAAAAACTCAAAACTTGGCAATTTGAAATTCTAATAAGATAGAAAAGCTTCAGGCAAGACTGATGGGAAAAAGAAAGATGCAAATAAAAACAAAATGCATAACTGAAAAGGGGGGAACTATAGATATATTTTCAAATGATAAAATAAATTTTTGAACTACATAGACCAGTGCACTTGAAAATCTTGACAAAACAGACAAATTTCCACAAGAAGAGAAAACGCCAATTCTGAAACAGGAAACTCTGAAGAGACCAACAGCCATTAAAGAAACTTTAGTTAAAAGAAGCCCCAGAAAGTTTAACAGGGGAATTCTACCAAGCTCTCAAGGAACAAGTAACACCTGCAGTATATAACTTAGTACAGGGGAAAAAAAGGAAAGATATTTATTTTATGAAGCTGGTGTCCTTGACTCCAAAATAGAATAGGGACAATTTGGGAAAAGAATATTAGAGGCCCATTTTACTTTCTAAATATAAATACAATTCTGAAATAAAATATTAGATAAGCAAATACAATAAATGTATGAAAAATAAAATATTGAGTAAGTCTTAATGAACATCAGAAAGTTAATGTAATGTACTACATAATGGAATAAAGGAGAAAAGTCCGATGGTCACATCTACGGCTTGAAAAAATCATTTGATAACGTTCAACATCTATTTATGATAAAAGCTCTCAGAAAATTAGGGATAGAAAGGAACTTCCATACTTTGATAAGGACTATCTACCAAAATCTACTACACACCACACACTTAAGATAGACCCTTAAGCTCATTTCCTTTAAGATCAGAAGGAAGATATAATACAATCACCACTATTGTTTACTCCTAGGGATCCTGGTCACTACAATAAGTCACTATAAATATGTATATAAGGGCTGAGGGGGAGGAGGACAAAATTGTCATTATTTGGATGTGATTTGGTATTCCATATAGAAACTCCAGGGGCTTCGCTGGTGGGTCAGACAGTAAACAATGCTCCTGCAATGCAGGAGACATAGGAGATGTCGATCTCCAGGTGGGGAAGATCCCCTGGAGAAGGGCATGGCAACCCACTCCAGTATTCTTGCCTGGAGAATCCATGGACAGAGGAGCCTGGCGGGATGCAGTCCGTAGGGTTGCACAGAGTCTGGCACAACTGAAACGAGTAAGCACACATGCATACACAGAAACTCCAAACCATGAAAGCTATCAGCAAGCCAGCAGATTGGCCAAATGAAAAATCAAACTGGAAAAATGAATAGCACTTCTCTATACTATAAAGGAAGCTGAGCGCCGAAGAATTGATGCTTTTGAACTGTGGTGTTGGAGAAGGCTCTTGAGAGTCCCTTGGACTGCAAGGAGATCCAACCAGTCCATTCTAAAGGAGATCAGTCCTGGGTGTTCATTGGAAGGACTGATGCTGAAGCTGAAACTCCAATACTTTGGCCACCTGATGCGAAGACTGACTCATTTGAAAAGACCCCGATGCTGGGAAAGATTGAGGGCAGGAGGAGAAGAGGATGACAGAGGGTGAAATGGTTGGATGACATCACTGACTCAATGGATATGAGTTTGGGTAAACTCCGGGAGTTGGTGATGGACAGGGAGGCCTGTGCACAAAGAGTCGGACACAGCTGAGCGACTGAACTGAACTGAACTGATATGATAGTAAACAACTAGAAACTCTAGCAAAAAATAAGGTCCCATTCAGAATAGTAACAAAATTCAAAGGTAATCTAGGAATTCATCCGTCAATCCACAAGATGTTTATGAAGAAAAACAATTTAGGGAATTCCCTGGCAGTCTAATGGTTAGAACTCCGAGCTTTCACTGCCAAGTATTTGGATTCAGTCCCTGGTCTGGGAATTAAGATCTCAGAAGTCATGTGACATGGCCAAAAAAGAAAATAATAATAATGTTGTTAAAGGAAACAGAAGAAATCTAACAAGGGGAGATGCACAATGTTCATGAATGCAACAATTTAATATTATTAAGATGTTTCTTCTATCTAAATCAAGCTATAAATTCAACGCAAGCCCAAATTCCAGAAAGATTTTTTTTAAGAAACAAAATAAATGGATTTAAAAATGCATGTGGAAGAATCAAGACTCACAGATAGATAAGAGGATCTGTATCAAGTAAGATATGCCAAACAGACTTCCTGGTGATCCAGGTGATCCAGTAGCTAAGACTTCATGCCCCCAAAGCAGGGGGCCCGGGTTCAACCACGTGCTGCAACAAAGACCTGCCGTAGCCAAACAAATAAATAAATAAAAATAGTTTATCGAAAAGATATACCAAAAAGCCAGAGTAAAGAAAGAAAACAAAGGTGGAACGGCACATGATCAGACAAACTGATCAAAGGGACAGGAAAGAGACACGTGAATATGAAAGACCCTGAGATATCTCAGAATAAGCATCCTAATCAGAAGTGAAGAGATGGACTGTTAAAGGATAACATCGTGAAAACTGATTCTTTATAAGGAGAAAAGAAAAGTTGGTTCCCTACTTTTCACCACAACACAAAGGTCAAACAAATGGATTAGAGACCTAAACATGAAAGATAATAAGTCTATAAAGGTAGCATATTCCTTTCACAAGGCTGCAAGGACAAGGTACCACAAACTGGGTGGCTTAACACAACAGAAATGTACTGTCTCCCAGTTCTGGAGGCTAGAAGTCTAAAATCGAGGTGTGAAGGGGCCAAGCTCCCTCTGGAATCTGTAGGGGAATCCTTCCTTGCTTTGTCTTAGCTTTGGGTGATTTGCTGGCAATCTTTGCAGTTCCTCGGCTTGCAGCTGCACTGCGGAACTCCAGTCTCAGCCTTTCTCATCACAGGGCACTTTTCCCTCTGGGTGTCTGTCTCCAAGTGGCTGTCTTCTCATAAGGACATCAGTCCTATTGGGCTAGGGCCCCGCCCTACTCCAGTATGACCTCATCTTAATTTAATTCATTACATCTGCAACCACTCTGTTTCCAAATAAAAGCACATTCTGGACTACTCGGGGTAAGGATTTCAGCATATCTGTTTTTAAGAGACATAATTCAACCCAGAATAGCTAGTAGAAAAATGCAGAATATTTTTATGACTTTGGAGTGAATAAAGATGTTTAAACCAAGAAAACAGAAACCATATAATGAGATGGATTTGACCATATTAAGATTAAAATTTTCCTGCAAACAAAGACATGATTGAAAAAGTTTAATAAATGACAAACCAGGAGAACATATTTCTAGCTTCAAAAAAAATGCGATTAAAAATCCAGAATATACAACAAAATCCTGCAAATATTTAAGAATGTATGCATGCATGCTCAATGATTCAGTCAGGAACCCCAATATAAAAATGGGCAAAAGATATGAATAGGCCTATTTCCCTGGTAGTCCAGTGGTTAAGAATCTGCCTGACAAAGTTCTTTCTGGGTAACAAAACACTCATGTATTAGCCAGGAATATAGCCATCCGGAATCAAGATTACATTTTAAAGAATCTCTTGAAGCTAAAAAGCCGGGCAACAATGTTCAGATCCACTGAATACAAGTGGAAGTGATGAGATCACTTCCAGCAAATGTCCTCAAATGGATATATCATGATTATCTGTCCTTTCTTCCTTTCCTATGTCCAGAATGTGGACAGGATGGCTGGAGACAAATTAGTCATTTTTGACTACATAGTGATTTGGGGATGGAGGAAACTCATGATGGAGTCTGAGTCCCTAACACTACGGAGACAAGTCAACCATGAATCGTCTTCTTTCTGGGATATAAAAGTAAATGTATATCTTGTTGAACTGAGTATTATATGACAAACCACAACATAATCCTACCAGAACTCCCCAAAGGAAAATCTTGGCACATCTGGAAAAAGATAGAGGCAGGGAATAAGCACAGGCATGTCCACCATCTCACTCCCTGAAAAATTTTGTCTCAGTCATGGTCATTACTCCAGTTGGAAATTTGAAGAGGGAAATCTGTCTGTCTCTGATCGATCTGAATAATCCAGAAATTTCAGAGTTTATTAATATAAAGACAAAACTAATCTGAAAGTTGAGTCAAGCACAGAATTATCAGAAATGGCTATATCCATGGTTTTCTCCACCCGCAGGAAAAAAACACTTATCAGAGTAGATTAATCCGCACTTAACCTGCAGGTTTGCAATGTGGAAAACTGCTAAAAGTACATATTAGAACTTCTTTCAACATATTTGTTTTCACATTTTTACTAAAAATCTGAGTGAGGAATTAAATTGTAATCAAAACCAGAGATGACATGATGCCAATAGAACAGTTCGTGCCTTGAATAATGGAATCAGAATTACACAACATCAGAACCCCGAGAGGTTTTAAGCTATCATAACTCCCCATTTTACAGCTCAGAAAACTGAGGTTCAGAGTTGTCAACTTGCTTGCCCAAGGTATACCTGGAATCAAGGGTAAAGTTGTTGGTATACCTTCTTTCTACTTTTTATTTTTGAATAAATGAAAACTATGTCATTTAAAAAAAAAAAAAAGGAGAATCTGTCTGATAATGCATGTCCCTGGTCCGAGAAGATCCCACATGCCCCAGGATATCTAAGCCCATGCCCCAACTGTTGAGCCTGCGCACCAGAGCAGGGAGATGCAACTCCTGAGCGCACATGCTGCAACTGCTGAAGCCGGGTGCCCTAGAGCCCACGCTGCGCGACAAGGGAAGCCACTGCAGTGAGAAGCCCGCGCAGCGCAACTAGACAGGAGCCCCTGCTCGCCACAACTGGAGAAAGCCCACGCGCAGAAATGAATACCCAATGCAGCCAGATAAACAAGTTTTTTAAGATATGAATAGGCAATTAACATATAAGGAAATCTAACTGGTTAACAAGTCTGAAGAGATGCTCAACTTCCTTCATAATCAGTTAGAAAATTATAACTTTTTTTAACTTTTTATTTTGTATTGCGGTATGGCCAGTTACAACATGACATTTTAAATCTATCAGACTGGTCAAAATTAAAAGGTCAGTGAGGGACTAGTATTAGTGAAGACATGTAGAATTTGGAACTATCATGCACTTTGGTTAGCATAATTCAGTATGCATATCGTATGATCCAGCAACCCCAATCTTGGTGTATAATCCAGAGAAACTCTCACTCACATCCCAAAGGATATAAGTACAAGACTCTTAATTGAAGTGCTGTTTGTAGTAGCAAAGAATTCAAGGCAATGTAGGTCTTCTTCATTGGTAGGTGAATAATTAAGGATGGTGAACTAATAAATTAGAGTGCTATGCAGCAAACAGAGCAAGTACCTAGATACACAAACAATATGGGATGCTCTCAAAACAATATTGAGCAAAAAATGTAAAAACAGAATGTAGTTGGTTCAATTTTATAAATTAAAACCATATACATATACAAAGCACTATACATCTTTTAGAAATATAGACATAAAAGTACTATTATATTTTAAAAAAAAGAAATAAAGACATATCCAAGAACCACAAACACATTAGAAAGTGTGTTTTTGAGGAGGAAGAAGAAAGGAAAATTAGAATGGGAATATGGAGAAAAAAATAAAAGAATAACTTCATACAAACTATTGTTATAGTGTACCAGAAATGAAACAGCATGGTAAAATCAACTCTCAGAAAAAGAAAAGAAAAAAAAAGAATAATTAAACAATGAAAAAAGAAGTACCAAGGAAATGTTAAGAAAAGAGTTGCATTAAAAGCAAAAAAATCATTAGGAAAGACAACAAAGGCTATTTCATATTGATACAAGAAATAATTCACTTATGTCATATTAATATCATAAAACCTTATGCTCCTAACAACATAAACCCTTATGCTCCTAACAATGTAACTTCAAAATATACTAAGCAAACACTGATACAATTAAAAGGAGAAATGAACATAGCCTAACTCATAATGGGAGACTTTATTACACCTTCCAGAAGCCAATAGATCAAAGGAGGGACAAAGGACAGACATAATAGTTAAGAATTAGATCATTAATAAACTTATATGGTCAGACCTCCTATCCCAACAACTGGAATGCACATCATTTAAAGACAGAACAAAGTCAGGCTCAGCCTAAGGCCGAGGCCAGCTCAGGGCTCCCACTCGGGGCGCCCGGGGTCCCTATGCACACATCAAGTTCTTGCAAGGACCGGTCGAAGCTGGGGCCGGAGGGAGAAGACCTTATTTCCTAGGGTCAATTCTCTCAGCCCACTGACCCTTTGACCTCTCACCCTCAGGGCCCTTGGCAGCCGTAAACCCACCGTCGCCCGGGCTCCGAGGATGCTTTGTGCCCGGTCACCTCATTAGGCCGGCAGGGCTGTAAAGCAGGAATCAGCCGCTGCCTAATCCGGACCTGGGGTCAATGAGAGCTCAAACAATGTGCACAAAGAAGACGGCTTTGGAGCAAGAATTTAGAATATGCATTTAAGTTGTCGTGCTTTGCACTGGAAACCTCTGGGCGATTAAAATAAGCCTGGCTTGTAGTATTTTCTGTCCTTTATTTATGTGTGGTTCCTGCAAGTCAAAGGGGCTGGAGTCCCTTCTGCAGTTTGGGAACTTGTTTTGAAATAGCCACCAAACAGAATTTTTCCCCCTTTGGGTGAAGTTTCCTTCCAGGCTTCAGCCTCTTCACCCCACCCCGTGACTAGAATAGAGTGTTGACATCTTTGAGAGAGCAAAGGAGGTAGATGGTGCTTGCTGTATACTTTATTTTCCATGTTATGTTTGAACCCTGAGGTTTGACCTTTTTCCTGGTTAAATCTCTTGGTACCAAAAGTGTGGAAAATGAAATGTTCATTAACTTGAAAAATCTTTAGCCAATGGATAGGCAGTTTGTCTCTTTGAGAACTGCGGCACCCATACCGTCTCTAAGATTGACTTTAAAATCTAGCTAAAGATGCACTCATCTCACACGCTAGTAAAGTAATGCTCAGAATTCTCCAAGCCAGGCTTCAGCAATACGTGAACCGTGAACTTCCTGATGTTCAAGCTGGTTTTAGAAAAGGCAGAGGAACCAGAGATCAAATTGCCAACATCTGCTGGATCATCAAAAAAGCAAGAGAGTTCCAGAAAAACATCTATTTCTGCTTTATTGACTATGCCAAAGACTTTGACTGTGTGGATCACAATAAACTGTGGAAAATTCTTCAAGAGATGGGAATATCAGACCACCTGACCTGCCTCTTGAGAAATCTGTATGCAGGTGAGGAAGCAACAGTTAGAACTGGACATGGAACAACAGACTGGTTCCAAATAGGAAAAGGAGTACGTCAAGGCTGTATATTGCCACCCTGCTTATTTAACTTCTATGCAGAGTACATCATGAGAAACACTGGGCTGGAAGAAGCACAAGCTGGAATCAAGACTCCCAGGAGAAATATCAATAACCTCAGATATGCAGATGACACCACCCTTATGGCAGAAAGTGAAAAGGAACTAAAAAGCCTCTTGATGAAAGTGAAGGAGGGGAATGAAAAAGTTGGCTTAAAGCTCAGCATTCAGAAAACGAAGATCATGGCATTTGGTCCCATCACTTCATGGGAAACAGATGGGGAAACAGTGGAAACAGTGTCAGACTTTATTTTTTTGGGCTCCAAAATCACTGCAGATGGTGACTGCAGCCATGAAATTAAAAGACTCTTACTCCTTGGAAGAAAAGTTATGACCAACCTAGATAGCAAATCAAAAGCAGAGACTTTACTTTGCCAACAACGGTCTGCTTAGTCAAGACTATGGTTTTTCCAGCAGTCATGTATAGATGTGAGAGTTGGACTGTGAAGAAAGCTGAGCGCCGAAGAATTGATGCTTTTGAACTGTGGTGTTGGAGAAGACTCTTGAGAGTCCCTTGGACAGCAAGGAAATCCAACCAGTCCATTCTCAAGATCAGCCCTGGGTGTTCTTTGGAAGGAATGATGCTGAAGCTGAAACTCCAGTACTTTGGCCACCTCATGCGAAGAGTTGACTCATTGGAAAAGACTCTGATGCTGGAAGAGATTGAGGGCAGGAGGAGAAGGGGACGACAGAGGATGAGATGGCTGGATGGCATCGCTGACTTGATGGACTTGAGTCTGAGTGAACTCCAGGAGTTGGTGATGGACAAGGAGGCCTGGCGTGCTGCGATTCATGGGGTCGCAAAGGAGTCAGACACAACTGAGCGACTGAACTGAACTGAACTGAACTGAACTGAAAGATGCACTGGTGAACCATCTCCCCTGGATACCCGCGGTGTTCTTTGGGTTGTTTGATATGGTAAAACTGTGGTTGATGTTCATGAGTTACGTGAATGGAATTTCTGTAAAATTGGATGAGTGACAAATTGGTAGAGCTCTTTTGTTTGTTTGAATGATAACTCTAAAGGGCACTGCCTTTCCCTCTGAGGTGTGGTTTCTACCATCACTATTGAAATTTACAGCTTGAAAAACACTAAGTTCGTGGAAGCCTTTAAAGGGGGAGTGTTCAGAGCACTTGGACTAATAATAACACAGGAGCAAAACTTCTTTGAATAAGATTCTTATTGTCAAAAACCTGTTGAAACTAAAGAAAACATATTTCTTTGAAAATCGTCTAATAGAGCAAACAATTTTGTGTATTTTTAATGTGATGACAGTCCAACCTGTCTGCTGATCTGATAAATAGAGAAATGTGAGCTTTATAGTAAGTAGAAGAATAACCTTCACCAAATGGCAAGTTTCTAATGTTTGTTCTCTGGGTGTGTATGTTGTCTAATGTGTTTTATTAAAACACAACCTATATGAAGACCATTTGAGCATAAGATGTTAAAAATAGAAGATTCCATTGTGTTTTATTATAAGTTAGCGTTTAAAACAACATATCCAATAACATTTTATGATATTTTTCTAAGAGTAAATGTAGCTTGTTTTGACCTATCTGCAGTTCACTTTTTGTTTTTGGCCAGTGTTGTCCTGCTTGGTATCTGGGACAGTCTCTAATTCCTGACAATGAACTTGATACTGATGTTGGTATACAGCAGCCAGCCCTCCATAACACTAACTATCCTAAATTCAGGGTTAATGCCAAACCTACTGTGTAAGAAATGATTTTCCGAAGTTTCAAAGAAAACCACGTCAATTTGGATGTCTGTTACCTTGAAGTGATCATTTTAAGAGTAATAGCTTCTTCTCTAGGTATAAAAAGACTATTTTCTTCTTTTGGTGTATTTCATTCTGTATTGAGCAATCATTTGTGAAATGAAAAAGCAAAAAAGCACCCCCTCCACACACACAAACCTCCAGCTAACTTAGGATCATAAACATGAAGATGGAGGTGAAGACTAGCCTAATTCAGTGTGTATTGTCTCATGCATTGTGTTGACTGTTGAAAATCTCTTTCAAATATCCGTATTCCACATGTAGAACTAAAGTGTTTAAAACTAGAAATATGAATGCTTGTTTTGTTAATTTCATGTTTGTGTTCAAAAAGCAACATCCAGGATCTCTACAATTGACTTAAATAAAACCATTTAAATTAAAAAAAAAAAAAAGAACACTTCCAAAACAAAACCAAAAATTGCTGCGTACTAGGTCAATGAAATCTCAATAAATTCCTAAGAATCTATGTCATTCAAAATACATTCATTAAAATTAGAAATCAACTACAAAAAGAAAATCAAGGAAAAATCCATTACCTAGATATTAAAAACCCATTTCTAAATAATTTGGGGGTTAAGAGGAATTAAAATTACATTTTTCTGGAACTGAATGATGATGAAAGCACTACATATCAAAACCTGGGGTATACGTAATAATAAAATAAATGCTAATATGGAAAAAAATGAGTCAATAGGCAGAAATTAATGAAATAAAATATCCCTCCAAAAAATTAGTAAAAGGGACTATCTTCTACTTATTTTCAGCAAACAAAAAGCTGAAAGCTTTTTGAAGACCAATAAAACTGTAAATTTTTTTTCAAATTTGATCCAGAAAGATAAGAGAAGGAATAAATAAAAACATCAGGAAAGCCAAAAGAAATATAACTTCGGATCCATATGATTCATCAGAAATAATAAACATAAAGTCATGCCAATGAATCTGAAATCCCAGATAAAATACTGTTCTAGGTATATATAAATTACAAAAATGTATTCTGGGAGAAAGTAATAAATCTGAATAAACCAATATCCACAGAACAGGTTGAAATTGTAGTCAAAGACCTACTAAAAAGGCACCCAATATGAATGATCTGACACTCAAATGTCCAAGGGACAGATACCTCTAATATATCACAAACCATTCCAGAGAGTAAGAAAAGGTAGGCGGCTCCCTCCCTCAAAGAATAGAGCAGCGCTAGCTTCCCTTACATCATGACTGGGCAAGGACAGCACAAGAAAGAAAACCATGAGTCAGTCAATTCCACTCATGAAAACAAATGCACAGCAACTCTAAATAAAATGGTATTAAATCAAATCCAGCAATAGTGAAAGAGAGGAGGATGATACTACATTAACAACATAAAAGTCATCTGATTATATCAATAAATGTATAGAAAGCATTTAATAAGAGTCAATACCTACTAAAGAAAAACTTCATAGCAATTAGGAATAAATTTTTAAAATGTACTGAAAACATCATACTTGATGAAACCTTAGGGGCATTCTTTTAAAAAGTATAGAACAAGACAAGGATTGTCCATTATCATGACTGTCATTCAACACTGTATTGGAACTCTGAACCAAAGAGGGAGGGGTGAGAAATGAGTTATAAAGATTGGAAAATTAAGCTTTTATTTCCCCCCCGGACACCAGGGCCATCTAGCTAGAATAGTATGGAGAATTATTTGTCAAGCTACTCTAGAATGAATAAGAGTGAGTTCAACAAGGTAGCCAAATCCAAGCTCAGCATTAAAAACAGCAGTAACTGATAAGGGAAAAAAAAAATCCCAGCCATTAGTAAAAAAGTAAAAACAGTCAAGTCTAGCCAGTGAAACAAAAAGCACATATAAGATATCCCAGGAAAAAATTATATTTACATCCAAGAACGGAAGACTCAGTATTACAAAGTAATAGATTCTCCCCAAATTAATAATTATTCATTACATTCCCAACCAAAACCCGAAGGATTTTTTTATGGATTTCACAAATGCCACCCCACTCCCCATTCCCATCGCAGAGTCCCCCAGGTTTAGAACCAAGCCAAGTCCTCCTCACCAAAGTCTAGGCATCTGCTTGGAGACCACCTGTTCTGCTGCTCACCTTCTTTGACTTGAATCACCCCATAAACAATTGGTAAACAAAATAAGATGGTAGCATATCACCATCATATTGGTTAATAGGCAATTTTCTCTAGGAGGCTAATGTTTTTAAGCAATCAGAGGTAAATTTTCTCATAATTAAAGGGGAAGACTTAGTAATAAAAGAAGATATTTTTTAAAAAGAAGATATTAAAGGGAAAAGCTGCAACTCTACCGAAATGTCTTCCTTTAGATCCACAATGGATGGTTTAGTGATTTCAAAAACCATAACATTTACTACAATGATATTGTTCAGTCACAAAGTGCTGTCTAGCTCTTTGGGATCCCATGGACTGCTGCAAGCCAGGTTTACCTGTCCTTCACTATTCCCCAGAGTTACTCAAACTAATGTCCATTGAGTTGGTGATGCTATTCAACCGTCTCATCCTCTGTTGCCCCCTTCTCCTCTTGCCCTCAATCTTTCCCAGCATCAGGGTCTTTTCCAACGAGATAGTATGTGGCAAAGCTGTGAAAGCAGGTGAAGAAACTGCAACAATATTTTCCCACATTAAAATAACAGATTAATGAAGACTACACCTTGGATCAGATTTTCTTTTTTCTTTTTTTTTTTTTTGGCAGCTCTGGGCAGCTTGCAGGGATCTTAGTTCCCTGACTGGGATCAAACCCGTGCCCACAGCAGTGGAAGCGGAATCCTAACTAAACCATCAGGGAATTCTCCAGATTCTCACTTTTGATGAAAATGATCTCCATGAGAAAGTATCCCCAGATGGGCACCTCTGTGAAGGAGTTACAAACCCCAGCCTTTAAAACTGCAAAGAAGGAACAGGAAGTATTACTAAGTGCATATGCCCTATGGAGATTTAACTGTGATTGTATTTTTATTAGGGTTTCCCAGGTGGCTCAGTGATAAAAGAATCTGCCTGCCAAGGCAGGAGATGTGGGCACCATCCCTGGGTTGGGAAGATCCCCTGGAGGAGGAAATGACAACCCACTCCCAGTATTCTTGCCTGGGAAATCCCCTGAACAGAGGAGCCTGGTGGGCTACAGTCCATGGGGTCAAAAAGAATGGGATGGCTGAGCACATTTTTATTGGAACGCATTACTGGTTTTGTATAACTCATTATACAGTTGCATATAGTTGTTTTCAGCAAGCTGTCCCTAATTCTGTTTTTCCCCATAAAGCCTTTTTATTTTTAACATGCACTGTTTTGCATAACTACAGGTTTTTCAGGAAAGCATGTATCAAGTTATAGCAGCAAGACCTGTCCTCAAGAAGCTGGGGCCTCTCTTGTAACAAGCAAGGAATTCTTGAGAATTCCTGAGCTTCCCTCACAGGTAGCCAGGAGAGCAGGTACCCTTTTCCCTCTGAGCGGGGAACAATTGCCCAGGAGACTGTGGGGCAGTTCTCTAGGGTTCAGGCACCAGAGCCCGTCATAGTCCTCTTCTCTCCTCCCGCCAGATCCCCACACCAGTCAGGAGAGGCTTAGTGAAGGGATCCAGAATTTTGCTGCTTACAAGCTTTCGGATCTTGAGCAATTCGCCGAACCTCTGCAGGACTGTTTACCCACTCTTTAAATGGGAAGGCATGGTGCCTTTTTTTTTTTTTTTTTTTTTAAATCATTACTGTCGTTGCGGTCGTGGTGGGTTTCCATTTAAAAATCTGCCTTTAATTGTTGCTTTGCCATTTACATTCATGACCTTGGACAAGACACTTTACTTCCCTAGGTGTCATCTGTAGAACGGGGCTTTGAGAGCATTTAGTACTACCGTGCGTGCAGGCACTTAGCAATAAGATACATACTAAGCCTCAGTAAATTGAAGTTCCCATTATGAAAGGCGGGGATTCTCGAGTTGTGACTGTGGAGGCAGAGGAACCCCGGGCTGCTGGGGAAAGCAGATGTGGCTGTGATTTCCTCAGGGACACTCCGCACATCCTCCCAGCCCCGTCTTCCCAGCAGAGGCCTCACTGTCAGCCCGACCCGCGAGCTTGTGGGAGCTCTCCGGGGGGCTGCCTCCCCACAGCGCCGGTCCGAACGGACACTTCCCGGCGTGCACCTCGGGTCGGGCCCCCGAGGGGCAGTCCAGCCGTGGGGACCTCGTCCCGGCCGCGTTAGAGGCTTGGGGCAGTAACCACCATTCACCCAGCTCCTACTTTTCCCTTTGCGAAGCGCGTCAGTCACCGTCAACCGCACCTTGGGCCGCGGCCCTCGAAGGGACTGTGAGGAGCGCTCAGCCCTTTCCTCCTCTCCTCCTCCAGGCGTCCGGCCCACCGCGTCCCAGGGAGGGTCCGAGGCCAGGCTTATCTACCCGGGAGGATTCCTTCGGCCCCGCGTAGTCCCCACTGCGGCCCGAGGCCGGCAGTCAGGCTCTGGAGACTGAGGGACGGGGACGGACTTCGAAGCCGCGCTGCCGGAGACTACAACTCCCAGGCGGCACCGCGGCGCGGCGGCAGCGAGCACGTCACTCAGGCACCGCCGGCGGCCCCGGGAAGCGGCGCGGGCGGGGGCAGGGGCTGGGGCCAACCCGGAGGCCGGTGCTGAGGATGAGGGCCGCCCGGCCGCCCCGCGCGTGAGGAGGCTGAGGGGCGCGCCACCCCGTCCTGGGGCGGGCGCCCCCGGAGCCCCGCCAGCCCCGCCCCGCCCGGAGGTTGTGGCCCGGGATGCGGAGCCGGGGGCCGCCGGTGGAGCTGCGCGGGGTGAGAGGCGCGGGGAAGGGGGCTGCCTGCTTCCCTCACCCTCGTCCCCCACCGGCGGACCCCGGCAGGAATTCGGCAGCTGCGCGGCCAGGCCTTCTTAGCGCCCTGACGTTTAGGGGGGACAGGTGAACCCGCTGCCCTTCCCCCACCCCACCCTGCCTGGACAGCTGAATCAGGGGGCACGACCCTGCCCTTTTAAAGAGGCTTTTTCTTGCTCCTATGGAGGGCCCCCCAGCCATGGCCCCCAGGAGTCCCCTAGAATCCGCAGGGACTGCCCCCCATCCTGGCCGCCGGGGCCCGCCCTCTGCATCCCGCGGGCAGCCTGTGTGAAGCGGCCTCCCGCAGCCCCCGGCCCCTCCCCCATGGAGGAGGAGGAGTGGGGGGCGGCCAAGGAGTGGGGCACGACCCCCGCGGGGCCCGTCTGGACCGCAGTGTTCGACTACGAGGCGGCGGGCGACGAGGAGCTGACCCTGCGGAGGGGCGACCGCGTCCAGGTGCTTTCCCAGGACTGTGCCGTGTCGGGCGACGAGGGCTGGTGGACCGGGCAGCTACCCAGCGGTCGTGTGGGCGTCTTCCCCAGCAACTACGTGGCCCTCGGCACCCCCGCCGCCCCCGCCGGCCTCCAGCTGCCCCAGGAGATCCCCTTCCACGAGCTGCAGCTAGAGGAGATCATCGGCGTCGGGGGCTTTGGCAAGGTCTATCGGGCTCTGTGGCGAGGCGAGGAGGTGGCGGTCAAGGCCGCCCGGCTGGACCCTGAACGGGACCCGGCAGTGACAGCAGAGCAGGTGCGCCAGGAGGCCCGACTCTTCGGAGCCCTACAGCACCCCAACATCATTGCCCTCAGGGGCGCCTGCCTCAGCCCCCCACACCTCTGCCTGGTGATGGAGTATGCCAGAGGGGGCGCCCTGAGCAGGGTGCTGGCAGGGCGCCGGGTGCCCCCTCACGTGCTGGTCAACTGGGCTGTGCAGGTGGCCCGGGGCATGAACTACCTACACAATGATGCCCCTGTGCCCATCATCCACCGGGACCTCAAGTCCATCAACAGTAAGTGGTGTCCTCCTCCAAAAACTTGCTTCCACTGAACCTTGTGAGGCCAAGCCTTGGTGGCGGGAGGGGGACACCAGAAAATCTTGGCTGGGGCAAGAGGGGGCAGCAGTATACCTTCAGGGCTGGGTGAGACAGTCCTTGTCCCATTAAGGGAGGAAAAGGAAGCCCAGAAAGGTTGAAGACTACAGTCACAGTAGCTCTATAAACATGTATCCATGAACACTGTGACAGGCTCTGTGTTCCCTGCTGAGAACAGGACAGGTACAGGGCCTGCCCTCATGGCCCTTACAGTCCAGCACTACCATAGTCCACCAGGCAGAGGCAGAAAGAGCCTGGCCCAAAGTCAGGGTTTCTCGGCCTCAGTGCTATGGACATTTGGCACTGGAGGGTTGCAGAGGGGCTGACCTGGGTGCTGTAAGTTATGGAGTAGCATCCTTGGCCTCTACCCACTGGATGCCATTAGCATTCCCCACCCCCCAGTTAGGAGAACCAAAAATGTTTTCAGACATTGCCAAATGTCCTCTGTAGGGCAAAATAGCCCTCAGTTGAGAACCACTTCCTGGTGTCCTCCTGGGCCTCTGTCCCAGCTAGCCAAGACAAACTGGGAAAGAGGAGGAGGAAGAAAAGGGATGTGGCTTATGTAAAAGCTTCCAGGCTGCCTGACCTATCATAAGACTCTCAAAAGTTGATTGGTTGGTTGACAGAGAACTGGGGCCAGATGGAAGGCAAGGTTCCCCAGAACTTACATCTAGATCAACCAGCTTCTCATGATGTCAGTTAATATTAACTGAGTAGCTATTATGTTGAAGCCCAACAGGGACCAAAACAGCCATGGTTTCTTCCCTTATGGCACTCACCATCTAGGGGTTTCATTCATTTCCTGGATATTTCCTGGATATTTCCTGAGCACCTGTTGGGTACCAGACCCTGTCCTGACTGTTAGGACACAGCAGGGAAAGAAAAATCCTACCTTTCTGGCTCTCCCATCCTTCCTCTGCCCCATGTCACTTCCTTTCTTGTCTGCATTGATTTGTTTATTCTGCCGTTTGGTATTTACTGGATCAGATCGTATACTAAGAAAGAGAGGTCCATTGTGAGTGAGGCCAACATGTTCCCTGCCCTCACATAATATGGGAGGGTTTTCTCTTTGCCCTCAACCCTCACGTCTCATCTGTTTCTGATTCATGTCAGTTCTTCATCTTGAAACGTTTGACTCCACCTCACTATTTTTCTGTGAGCCCCTGGAGTAGAGGGATGGGGTCTTCCTCACTTTCCAGGTCTGGCATTCACTCAACAGACAGCTACCATGTGCCCAGGGTGTGACCAGTCCTGCGCCAGGGCCAGGGAATTGAGCAAGACAGACAGACGGCCCCCGTCCTCTTTGATGCTCACGCTCTAATGCTGAAATTCTGGGTAAATGGAGGCAGGACTGCCAACACGCTCCTCTTGAAGCCTGGGGTCCCTTCTCAGTCCCTCCCCACCCCTGCCCTGCTGATTCACAGCCTGCAGGTGGGGTGTAAGGACATGCTCCCATGGCCCCAAATTTCTCTGTAGCCAATTCCACTTGGACAAGGGGTCAGTAGGGCCCTTAGCCTGGCTTCCTGATTGGGCACTGGGACTGACGCATGCGTGAGACAGAGGAAACAGGGCCTCCACAGCACAGCTTCCCCCGTTTAGCCTCCCCTGAGGAACTCCTCATCTGATGTCATTCATTCGTTGGTTCATTCAACTAATAATTCTGAAGCAGAATTAAGTGTAGGCACTGTCCTGGGCTCTGGGGATTACAGAAGTGAACAAGATAAGATTACCCCACACACTCACTTATGGAAGTTATATTCTAGTGGGCAGAAATAGATGGTTGATGTTTAAATAGATAGATAACAAAATTTCAGAGTATCAAGGGCTCTAAGGAAATAAAGCAGATTAAGAATGGGGCAGAGGGAGCTCTTTAGATCAGATGGTCCAGGAAGGCAACATTTGAGCAGAGACCTGTGGTCTTCTTTATGAAGACCTGGGTAGGGCAAAGGTCCTAAGGTGCCTGGAAGAGCAGGAGTCAGGCAGAAGGAGATGAGGTCGTAAAAGTAGAAGGGCCAGATCACGTCAATCTTGAGGGGCTATGGTGAAGACTTTGGATATTTTATTCAATATAGTAGAAGCCATTAGAGGGTCTTAAGCAGGGGTAACATAATTATATATACATATGTTATATATGTTACATATGTTATGTTATATATATATAACATATATATAGCATGGGCTTCCCTTGTGGCTCAGCTGGTAAAGAATCCACCTGCAATGTGGGAAACCTGGGTTCAGTCCCTGGGTTGGGAAGATCCCCTGGAGAAAGAAATGGCTACCCACTCCAGTATTCTGACCTGGACAATTCCATGGGCTGTATAGCATATACATATGTTATATATATACTATATATATATATAAAACTATACTATATATTATATATTAATATAGTATATAATATATATTTATAGTATATTGTATTAATATAGTATATTATAAATTATAATATACTATATATTACATATATTAACTAACTATATATTATTTTTTATATATATATATAGTGTGTGTGTGTATAGTATATATATATGTAAGTGAATTGAATTAGGCCCAGCATGGGAGAAATAAAGTGTAAGACCATGGAGTGTTCCCTGTGTCACAGGGTCACACCACAAGCAGGAGTTGGTGACTTGAGAAGGGAAGACTTCTAGAAGGTAGAGTCACATGCCAGAGCCTCAGTTTGCTTGTCAATAAAATGGGTTGCTTGCTAGTTAATTTGTTTAAAGGGTTTAGCCCTGTACCTGCCATTTAATAGGCTCCTGATAAACACTGGCCATGATTGTTACTGTTGTTAGTAATCACTCTAGGCAACAAGTAAGTTGGAACCATTCAATATGCTTGGGGGATAGATCAGTCAGTCAGATTTTGTTATAATACTGCTGTGTAACAAACCACCCCCCACACACACCCGGCAAACTTGGTGTCTTAAAACTCAGTGTCCTTCGTTACTGCTCATACATTTGCAGGCCTGCTGGAGGTAAACTGATTTAGCTGGGGCTCATCTTCCTTGGACCAGCAGGCTAGCCAGGGCATGTTGTTGTGGTGATGGCAGAAGGGCAAGAGGGCAAGCAGATATGAGAGGCCGGGGCTTGGAACTGGCACTCTGTCTCTTTTGTCTCATTTTATCAGACCAGTTGAGTCATACAGCCAACCCAAAGTAAAGGATGGGGAGATACATGCTGCCTCTGTAGTGGAAAGAACTTCAAAGTCACATGGCAAAGAGTGTAATGAATAAAAGAGTAGAACTGGGGCCACGAAGGCCCCACAGCAGGTGACAAAAGGGGAAGGAAAACCATCCCCTCCTGCTCACGTCTGCAGTTGCCACTCCTGGGGTGGTTGGGTGTCTGAGACGTAGACCAAGGAGAACCAAGGCCATGGCTGTCAACCTTTCACTGAGCTCCTGGGAGCCCAGGTTAGACTCGGGTGGCCAGTGAACTCAGGAGAAGCCCCCCAGCCCTTGATGGGAGGCTAAGGCAGCGATTAGACCCAGCGATTAGACCCGGGGGAAAGGGTTCATGGGCTTCTGACCTGGGAAGGAGCTACTGCAGAAGGGGGCGACCCACGGTGACAGGGAGAGAACAAACAGGAGATTCCAGGTGAGGTGGGGGTAGGACCCGGGTCTGCAGCCAAGCAGACCCAGGATGACCCCCCCTTTCTTTCCACTCTGCAGTCCTCATCCTGGAGGCCATAGAGAACCACAACCTCGCAGACACGGTGCTCAAGATCACGGACTTTGGCCTCGCCCGCGAGTGGCACAAGACCACTAAAATGAGCGCTGCGGGGACTTACGCCTGGATGGCCCCGGAGGTTATCCGTCTCTCCCTCTTCTCCAAAAGCAGTGACGTCTGGAGGTGCTGACGGTGGGGTAGGGGAGGGGGAGGGGAGGCCTCCTGGGAGTGGAGGAGGGAGGAAGGGGGAGAAGGGCAGAGTGGGAGGGACTGGCTGCCACAGCTGCTGGGAGCTGGGATCTGGGTCCAGGGGCCGCCAGCAAGGTCAGACCAGCAGATGAGCACCAAAGCAGGTGCCTGCTCTGCTAGCAGAAGTGGTATAAAGATAGCTGTCAGCACCAAAGACCCTCAAAACGCCATCCATGACATGGCCCCCACTCCTCAGACAGGAAACTGAGACCTTTATAGGTAACCATTCATTCATTCATTCATCCAGCTGCCCTGAGCTCAGGCGATACAGCAGCATATAAAAACAGACCCAGTTCCTGCCCACAGGAATAATACATACATACACAGGCTTCCGTAATGGTTCAGTGGGAAAAGAATACCTTGCAGTGCAGGAGACACAGAAGACATGGGTTCAATCCCTGGGTTGGGAAGAGCCCCTGGAGGAGGGCGTGGCAACCCATTCCAGTATTCTTGCCTGAAGAATCCCATGGACTGAGGAGTCTGGCTGGCTGCAGTCCAAAGGGTCACAAAGAGTCAGACACGACTGAGCAACTCTCACTTCACTTTCACATACATACGTGTGGAGCTGAAAAGGCTGTTTTTAAGTTAAGAAAATTGTAAAATAATTTTTAATAAATAATAAGTTAACCCACCAGATAAAGGATTAGACAGTATTACGAGCTAAGAAGCTAACTGAAAAACACCCTGCGGTCTGGTGATGACTTTGGGGAAGGTTTTTATGAGAAATGGCACTCGAGCCTGGTTCTGGATGACGAGAAGGAGCCAGTCATGCAGAGTTTAGGGGAAGAAGCTTCCCAGGCAGGGGGAGCAGCTGCCACAAAGGAAATACTGAGGTGAGAACAGGCATGACCTGTTCCAGAAAAGGACACATAGTTAGAGCAGAGCAGGCCGGGAGGAAATTCGTGGGAAATGACGGAGGAAAGAGAGAGCCAAGGGCTCTGCAGAGAAGGGAGCGGACTCTAGGTTTATTCCAAATGCATTGGAAAACCATTGGAGGCATTTGTGAATGACATAATCTGATGGAGCATCACAAAGGCTCCCTTGGCTGATGGACTTCAGGGGACAGGAGAGGGGGCAGGAGGCCAGTGAGGTGGTTGTTTGTCACCTGCAGGATCTGGTGACAGCAGAAACTCAGCCTTCTCTTGGGAGGAAGCCAAACCCAGGTCAGTCCCCAGCTGAGGCTCCAGATGGAGCAAGCAGCAAAGTCATGGTCCTGGGGCAGACAGATCAGACAGCAAGTCTCAACTAGAGCAGCGCAGCCCTTGGGGGGAAGTTTAGTCTTGCTTCACATAAGGCATTCATTTATGATCCCAAACATTTATAGAAGCCATATTTCAGTGACAAAGAGCAGGAAACCCAAAATAAAAATAATATGGATGCTTTTGCTCTCATGTAAAAGCCCAGGACTGATATACTATTAGGAATTCAGAGTCCTATTTTAGGGTTTTTAATGGGGGTGTCATTCACATTGGGCAATCAAAACATCCCCACAGGTTTCCAGAGATGTAGAAGAGGTAGAGGGGTTGGGGTCCGGCCACCTGCACTTACAATCCACTGTTATCTTCCTCCACCTTGTATGGCCTCCATTCCCAAGGCTACTTCATGGTCCAGGATGGCTGCTTGGGCTCCAGTTTTTATTGTCTGTATTCCAACCAGTAGGAAGGAGAAAAGAGGAAAGGGGACCCCATCCCTTTAAGGAGACTTTTTGGAAATTAGTTGCACACTGCTGCTACTGCTAAGTCACTTCAGTCATGTCTGACTCTGTGTGACCCCATAGACGGCAGCCCACCAGGCTCCCCCATCCCTGGGATTCTCCAGGCAATAACATGAGTGGGTTGCCATTTCTTTCTCCAATGCATGAAAGTGAAAAGTCAAAGTGAAGTCGCTCAGTCGTGTCCGACTCTTCGAGACCCCATGGACTGCAGTCTACCAGGCTCCTCCGGCCATGAGATTTTCCAGGCAAGAGTACTGGAGTGGGGTGCCATTGCCTTCTCTGAGTTGCGCACTACACACTTCCATATCCCACTGGCCAGAACCCTTGCCATATGGGCATACTTTGATGCAAAGGAGGATGGAAAATTATTTCAGGCAGCATTCCTCCAGCTCAAATTTCCCAGAGCTGTCACTGAGAAAGGAGAGGCTGTGAGCTGTATGAGGGCAGGGGCTGTGTCTATCTTATTCCAGTACCCGGAACAGTGCCTAGCACACAGCAGACGTTTAATAAGTGTATGATGAATGAACGCATGCCTGGATATGGGGGAGCATGGGGATCCACTCCGTGTTAGGCATTACATAAAACACCGATGAGGAGCCAGAAGGAGCACGGTTTACTGGAGAAGAGGAACTTGCAGGTGACAGTAATAGTGACGCGTGCTCTGGAACGTGTAGCCGCCAAGGCAGCTGCTGTGGGCTTCAGGTGGGCCCGAGCGCAGTGTGGCTCCACCACTTACAAGCTGTGTGACCTTAGGCAAACAACTTAACCTCTCTGAGCCTGCACCCACTCACTGGATAAAATAGGGGTCATACCGAGTGCCTTCTGCCTTACAGGACTCTAATGCTGGCCTGGAGTGAGTGTTCTGTAAATGTTAAATAGTGTTAACTTGTATTTACAGGTAAGTGCAGAGGGTTCAATGGAAATGTAGTGAAGGGGCCTCCGACCCAGATGTGGAGGCTGTGGAATCAAGGAAGCCTTCCTGGTTAGAGAGGGCACCTGAGTTGTGACTTAAAGGACAGTTAGGCAAAGGGGAAGGGTGTTCTCAGCCAAGGGAACAATGTGTGCAAAGGCCAGAGATTAGGAAAAACAGGATTTGTTCAACTATTTAGCATGGCTGCGAGATGCAGCCGGGGTTGGTACAGGGGCCGAGTGTTTAGAGGGGGAAGCGGCAGGGTCAGCAAGATCAGGGTGGATTTGCCCAGTGGGCACAAGGAACCCACCGAAGGTTTTCAGGCAGGGGAGGGGAAAGAGGGACAGAGCAAAGAAGACACCAGAGGACCAACCCCACCACATCTGTCTGAGATCAGGCTGTGGAGGTCAAAGCCAGTTGTGGCCTCACTGGCTGGGGCTGGATGCTGGGGGGAGGGAGGCTCACCACGGGACTGGAGTCAGGGCTGGGGTGTGGGTGAGGATGAGGGTGGGCTCTGGCATCACCCCTCCCTCTCCCCCACCTGCAGCTTCGGGGTACTGCTCTGGGAGCTGCTGACGGGTGAGGTCCCCTACCGTGAAATCGACGCCTTGGCCGTGGCATATGGCGTGGCTATGAACAAGCTGACTCTGCCCATTCCCTCCACATGCCCCGAGCCCTTTGCCCGCCTACTGGAGGGTGAGCCAGGGCCCCGTGGAGAGGGTAGGCTCAGCTTGGGGTGGCAAGGAGCCCTCAGGCCCAGACACCCATCCACCCCTTCACACCCATCCATTCCATTGGGCCCAGGAGTGAGGGAGAAGGGGCTGGAACCATGGGACCATGATCAGTCTCCAGACCTCCATGGCCTCCAGACCTTTGTTCTGGCCAGGCAAGCCCACAGTGCTTGAGGGCAGTCTATTAGGATTCACTGGCCCTGGGATTCCTCCCTGACCCTTGATCCTACCACCAGTCAAGGAACAGGTCCCTGAGTTTCTCTCCCCAGAGTTTCACCAAGTGAAACGCTGCCAAGAACGTGGCTTTGAATTCCTTCCCCCCGGGCTCCATGGGAGCTATTTGTCCACAGTCCCTTAAAGTCCTGCCTCCACTGAGCAGGCTGATGCCCCAGAGCATGGCCACTGACATCTCCACTCCCACTGCTGTCCTCCCCGCCCCAACCCCAGAATGCTGGGACCCAGACCCCCACGGGCGGCCAGATTTTGGCAGCATCTTGAAGCAACTTGAAGTCATCGAACAGTCAGCCCTGTTCCAGATGCCGTTGGAGTCTTTTCACTCGCTGCAGGAAGACTGGAAGCTGGAGATTCAGCACATGTTCGATGACCTGCGGACCAAGGAGAAGGTGAAGGCAGGGTTGAGGTGGGAGGAAGGGAGCAAGATCCCCGAGTTCTGATACCATGGATGGGGCAGAGTCCCTTCCCCTGAGCCCGGGGGTCTTAGCCTTTTCCACATGTTAAGGAAAGACAGCCTCCTGTTGGCAGATTGATAAGAAAAAGACACCCTACCCTGAAGTACTTACAGGTGACACTGCATGAGGTCTAGAAATTGGCTTTAAAACCCCACAGCAAAAGTGAGAGGGAGAGAGGAGCAGGAAGGTGATGCGTGAAAAAAATTTGTGAAGTAACTGTCGAAGTTGGATGGATGGTGAGTGGGTCGGATGCACTGATGCTTTTGTGGATAATTTCCAAATTGAAAACTTCAAAAATTAAAAATAAAAGAGAGAAAAAAAAGGAAGAAAAAGCCAGCCTTTTCTTTGGGCCAACACAGCCTCCTACCCTGGCCCCCAACCTGGTTAGTGAAGAGTAAGTTAGATTGTGCCCCCAATTTGCCCCACAGCAGGATGGCCTGTGCAGGACACCAACCAAGCCCAGCAGCCCCGGGACCATCCCCGGGGGCAGGGTAGCTCCGGCCCTCCCCCCTAACCGCCCATCTCCTCCCCAGGAGCTCCGGAGCCGCGAAGAGGAGCTGTTGCGGGCGGCTCAGGAGCAGCGCTTCCAGGAGGAGCAGCTGCGGCGGCGTGAACAGGAGCTGGCAGAGCGCGAGATGGACATCGTGGAGCGGGAGCTGCACCTGCTCATGTGCCAGCTGAGCCAGGAGAAGCCCCGGGTCCGCAAACGCAAGGGCAACTTCAAGCGCAGCCGCCTGCTCAAGCTGCGGGAAGGCGGCAGCCACATCAGCCTGCCCTCCGGTACCCGGCCACGCCCCTTCAGCAGCCCCGAGAGGCCGCTGGGAGCAGCGCTAACCCAGGGGTCATCTCTTCCTTTTATTTCTTTACTTTTCAAGCCTTATTATTATTACTAAATATATCACAACTACAGAAAATGACCCCCAAACAACTATATAGCTTAATGCATTAATAGAATCTCCCAGGAGAGCAGAGAGACCCTACAGCCACCCCAGATGCCTGCACACGCCCCCTCCAAACAATCCCCTGCCATTCCCTAAGAGTAAACGCCTGCCTTGACTTTCAGGGCCGTCAATTCCTTACTTTTCCTCATAGTTTTGTCTCCCAGCTATTTGTTTAATATCTTTTAAAATCTTCTTTATCCTCCTTGCCTCATTTATCCCAGAGCATTTCCCATAGTCTGGATTTTGCTGCTTGCAGCTCCCTGGTATCTCTTAACATGTCCCTCTGTCCCCTGAATTTCCTATTAATTGGTATTAGGTTAAACCATGTGAAATTGCTGGTGTTCAGCCATTTTTGACCTACAGAAACAGAAGTTTCACATGGCTCAACCTAAGAGTTGGATCTCAAGGCTTAATCAGTTTTAATTTCAGGTTTGATTTTTTTGGGGGGGAGACTGCTTCCTAGGTAACGTCAGAAGGCACTTCATGCTGATATTCTCTCTCTTACAAGAGTTACAAGCCCTATAGCAGTGCCTAGAATAACACCAGCCAACAGAAATAAGGCAGGCTGCATGTGTCATTTTACATTTTTTAGTAGCCATATGGAAAAAAGGCGGGGCAAAACAGGTGAAATTAACTTTAATAGTGTATTTTGTTTAGCCCAATATTCACATGTAGTCATTACAAGAAAATTTTAAAATAAGATATTTTACCTTTTTTCCCACACTAAATCTTTGAAATCCAGCGTGCATCTTACAGGCTTCCCAGGTGGCACCGAAAGTGAAAGTTGCTCAGTCGTGTCCAACTCTTTGCGACCCCATGGACTATACAGTCCATAGAATTCTCCAGGCCAGAATACTGCAGTGGGTAGCCTTTCCCTTCTCCAGGGGATCTTCCCAACCCAGGGATCAAACCCAGGTCTCCCACATTGCAGGCGGATTCTTCATCAGCTCAGCCACCAGGGAAGCCAGGTGGCACTAGTTATGAAGAACTCACTTGCCTGCCAGTGCAGGAGATGTAAGAGTTTCAGGTTCAATCCCTGGGTTGGGAAGATCCCCTGGAGGAGGGCATGGCAACCCACTCCAGTATTCTTGCCTGGAGAATCCCTATGAACAGAGGAGCCTGGCAGGCTACAGTCCATGGGGTCTCAGAGTCAGACACGACTGAAGCGACTTCACTCAGGCATTCTTATGCCTGAGTTCATTTTATATTCTTGTGCATCTCAATCTGGGCTCTAAATTTTCCTCAAAATTTCTTGACCTATATTTAGGTTTCATAAAATGTATAGTTGAAAGAGCAGATTCACATACCAAAGTTGTTCCAAACATACTTAAATGTTTCCAATGACTGAACTGAGTATCTGTTTTTAAAAAGAAATTTAAATTACTTACAACTAAATAACTAAAGGTAACATTCTCCAGTTCCTCGGTTGCACAAGCCACATTTCAAGCGCTTTTCCATGTGTGGCTAATGGCTGCCATATTGGACACTCAAGCCTAGATCCTCGGGGCAGCGGCTCTCAAACCTGAGTGAGCAGCAGAGTTAACTTGGGTACTGTTACACAGCAGTTGGATTGCTGCACCTCACCCCCGCAGTTCCTGATTCAGGGAGGGCAGCAAGAATCTGCATTTCCAAGAGGTTTCCACTTGACGCCGATGCTGCTGGTCTGGGAACACACTTTGAGAACCACCCCATTAAGGAATGTGAAATGGTGGCATTCCTTCTATCTTCCTTCAAAGGGAACTTCTCTTTGGCTACTCATGGAACCCTGTGCTTAGGAAAGTCTCTTTCTTTTTGCAGGCTTTGAACACAAGATCACAGTCCAGGCCTCTCCAACCCTGGACAAGCGGAAAGGCTCAGATGGGGCCAGCCCACCCGCAAGCCCCAGCATCATTCCCCGGCTGAGGGCCATTCGCCGTGAGTATCTCCCAAGGCCTTGACCAGTCAGTGAACAGATTTCCCTGAGCACATACCTGGCACCAAGCCAGAGCAACATCAGGGTGGCAGGCGGGTAGGACCCCCCTCCCTCGTTCTCACTGGGGGAAACGGACAACAAGTAAACAGACCGGTGAACAGGATAATTTCCTGTAGTGATACGCACCCTCAAGGAAGTCAGGGGAGGGACTAAAACAGAAGAGCTGCTATTTTTAAATCACAAAGAAAGCCTGTCAGAGAAGCTGAGGTTTAAGTAGGGACCTGCATGGTCAGGAGGAGTAACATATGCAGAGATCTGAAGGAACAGTGTCCCTGGCAGAGGGAACAGCAAAGGCGGAAGCCCAGAGGCAGGAACAAGTATGCTGATTATGAGCTGGGAAGGCCAACTTGGATGAAGTAGCAAGAATGGGAGGGAGAGCAGTGAGTTTATGGTCAAGGGTTCAGCAGGAGAGGATTGCCCTGGGCCTTAAGAGCGGGGATAAGGAATCTGGATTTTATCTAAAATCTGAGGGGGAGCCTCTGGAGGGCTGTGAGCAAGGCAGTGATGGAGGAAACTTGACCTTTTCCCTCTGACTGCCGTGAGAAGTAGGGATTGTAGGCGGGCAGGAGTCAAGATGGGAGACAGGTGAGACGAGGGTGCTGGGCCAGGGTAGGGACCTTGAATGGGGCAGGTGGCCTGTCAGCTGCATGGCAGAGGTACAGGGTTCACTGAGGAGGTGAAGGATTCCCGGTCAGCTTCCCCACTCCATTCTGCTCCATCATTCACCCCTGGCCTCGCCCCACACACCACCCCTGACACACACTGCTGTTTGGGCACCTGCTTTGTACCCAGAGGTCATTCTCCTGGGCAGACACAGAGACAAATAATGACCGAACCATGGTGGTCAGGATGTTCAACGTGTGATGGGAACAGAGGAGAGAGAGCAGTCGACTCTGCAGGGGACAGGCTGTTCCAGAACACTCCACAGGGACTTGGCATCTGCTCCTCCCTCTGCCTGTGTCCCCCTGACTCCCTCCCTCACCTCCTTCAAGTCTCTGCTCAGATCTCTCCTTCTCACACACCAGACCATCCCTAACTCCCCAAGCCCCCTACCAGCTTTCCATGCCTCACACTGCTGACCACCTTCTAGCCCCCGACTCAGGTAGCAACCTAGGGTGACTCCTGTTGATCATCTGTCCTCGGCCCCTAAAATGTAAACTCTTCCAGGGCCAGGGCAGGGTGTCTGGTCTGCTCATACCACTGCTATCTTCTCAGCATCTCCCACAGGGCTTGGCACGTAGACGGTGCTAGTGAACATTTGGGAATTAAGGGATGGCTGAAGAGTTAGCCGGTGAGGGGTGACAGGTGATGACACCGAGGAAGCCAGGACATCATCCCGACAGCTGGGGGGGGGGCTGTGTGAGGATGGCTAGCAGGGAAGGGTCATGATTGGAGGCAGAACCCCAGCTCCCTTGGGCCTCCAGGTGGAGAGTGGGACCAAGGCGGGGAGAGTAAGGCTGGAGATCAACTGGGACAGGTTGAGGCTCAGTGACCAAGTGGCTTCTCTGGGCCAGTGACCCCCGTGGATGGTGGTGGCTGTAGCAGCAGCTGCAGCAGCAGTGGTGGCGGTGGGACGTGGGGCCGCAGCAGCGCCCCCCCGAAGAAGGAAGAGCTGGTCGGGGGCAAGAAGAAGGGCCGGACCTGGGGGCCCAGCTCCACGCTGCAGAAGGAACGGGCTGGTGGAGAGGAGAGGTACTGGCCGCATGGAGCAACCCCCCGCCCCCCGCCCTGTGCCTCTCTCCTAGGCCCTTGGCAGCCAGGAGGCCTATGACTGTCCCCCCCCTAATCTTTGGTGCCCCCTGCAGGCTGAAAGCCCTGGGAGAAGGAAGCAAACAGTGGTCATCAAGTGCCCCCAACCTGGGCAAATCCCCCAAACACACACCCATCGCCCCAGGCTTTGCCAGCCTCAATGAAATGGGTAAGAGGGTGAGGGTGCCTTTAAAAGGGAGGGAGAGGGACATTCCCTGGCAAAGGGGAACATAATCCAAGACCAAGGGGTGACCATTCCCCAGGGTTGCACGGAGGGAGCCGGATTTCACTGGCCAGAGGGTAGGACGAATTCCTGGAATGGTAGATAGCTGGTCCCTGGGTGGTGGGGGTCATTCCCAAGGGGAGGGGGGTTGGGGGGAGAAATGCTCAAGAACCACGCTTAGTGGGACTTGCTGATCTTGGTGGGGTCACTGGGGGCAACCCCTTGCCCCCAAGTCCCGGGGTGGGGGGATGGGCCGAAGGGCCCCGGGCCCAGAGTTAAGTGAGTCAGAGGCCAGTGACGGCCCTCTCCGGTTGCAGAGGAGTTTGCGGAGGCAGACGAAGGCAACAGCGTGCCCCCGTCCCCCTACACCACCCCGTCCTACCTCACGGTGCCGCTGCCCGCCCAGCCCTCGCCGGGGGCGCGGGCGCCATGGGAGCCGAGTCCGCCCGCGCCGCCCGCGCGGCTCGGGCACGGCTCCCGGCGGCGCTGCGAGCTCGCGCTGCTGGGCTGCGCCACGCTGCTGGGCGCCGTGGGCCTGGGCGCCGACGTGGCCGAGGCGCGCGCGGCGGAAGGCGAGGAGCAGCGGCGCTGGCTCGACGGCCTTTTCTTCCCCCGCGGCGGCCGCTTCCCGCGGGGCCTGAGCCCGACCGGGCGCTCTCCCGCCCGCCGCGACGACGCGGCCCCCGGCCCGGGCCTGGCGCCCTCCGCCACCCTTGTGTCACTGTCGTCGGTGTCCGACTGCAACTCCACGCGTTCGCTGCTGCGCTCCGACAGCGACGAGGCTGCGCCGGCCGCGCCCTCCCCGCCACCCTCCCCACCCCCGCCCCAGCCCAGCACCAACCCCCTGGTGGACCTGGAGCTGGAGAGCTTCAAGAAGGACCCCCGGCAGTCGCTCACGCCCACCCACGTCACGGCTGCGCGCGCTGTGAGCCGCGGGCACCGGCGGACGCCGTCGGATGGGGCGCTGGGCCAGCGGGGGGCGCCGGAGCCCACGGGCCCCGGCCCTGGTGAGTGAGGCTCCACGCGCTCAGAAAAGGGCCCATCGCCCTTGCCCCCGCCAAAGCTCTATGTCCCAGCCCAGCAGGGACCCGCTGGACGCGGAGTCCTCTTGCTTAGCGTGAGGAGAGTCAGTGTCCCCATGGTCCCCACTGCTTCAAGAGGCTTTGTGGATCCCTGGGTAACTGAGACGCAGGAGGAAACAGGGGTGGCAACTCTAATGCCCACAGGGGCCAGGCAGGCGACACTAATGGGAACGATTACTAGCGCTAACACCTGTTAGGTACCCGCGCCCTATAGTTTATCAACAGGACAAAGATGATTAGAACAGAAAGGAACTAAGGCACTGCGCTGCTTGTTCTTCCATTACTGTGTTTAATCCTGTCCTGTGTGGCGAGGCGCTGAAATCCGCATTCACAGACAGCAACATGCCTAAGGTGTCTCTGGGTCTTGGTGAGCCTGCCCAGGGTTGGAGAGGCAGGAGGGAGTACTAGCAAGGAGACGGGCTCTGAGAGATAAAGGGCTGCCCAGAGTCGCACCCAGACGAGTGAGCAGTTCCGAGTGGGGGCGGGTGGGGGTGGCAAGGTAAAGGTCCAAACCCGGTTGGACAGCGGGCCCAACAAAATCAGATTTTTTTGTCAAGAGAAGTCCAATTCCAATCTTCATGTAAATACTCCTGCCTTTTAAACACCACCCTCTGGCCCACCCCACTCACCTCCTCCGATCCTCTCTTACCAGGCCCTCGAGATCCCCTGGACTTCCCCCGCCTGCCCGACCCCCAGGCCCTGTTCCCCACCCGCCGTCGGCCCCCTGAGTTTCCGGGTCGCCCCACCACCCTGACCTTCGCCCCAAGGCCCCGGCCAGCCGCCAGCCGTCCCCGCCTGGACCCCTGGAAACTGGTCTCCTTCGGCCAGACTCTCAGCATCTCGCCTCCCAGCAGGCCGGACACTCCGGAGAGCCCGAGGCTCCCCAGCATGCAGCCCACGCTGCTCGACATGGACATGGAGGGGCAAAGCCAGGACAGCACAGTGCCCCTGTGCGGGGCCCACGGCTCCCGCTGAGGCCTACCCGCAGCCGCCTGCCTGGGCGGCCCTGAATGTAGCGCCCCAGGCCCCGCCCCAGCCCACCGTGCCACGCGGCAGGGGAGGCCCTGGGCAGGATACTCACTATTTATTGGGGAAGGGGGGAGGGAGGGCACTTAATTTATTCCTTTGTACCCCAGGGGTGGGGCCCTGTGCCTGCCCTGCTGTAGGGGGGAGGGTGGGCAGGGGTACTCAGGGACAGGGCGTCATAGGGGATTCGGCACAAAATGCAGCATTAAAGGTAACCCCTGCCCCCTACCGCATTTGGCTGTGTGTCTTTCCCTGGCCCAGGTCCTAGATCATCCCCAGTGGCCCAGCACCCCCCATGCTCCGTCCCGGGCCTCTCTGGATTTCTGAGTCCAGGGGGTGTAGCCTGGGCCCTTGTCCCCACAAGAATACCACACAAAGAAGTTATGGTCACCAGTGATGAGTGCTTTACCAGAGAACTCGGTATGAATGAGTCAGGGGAAGTTACACGGTGAGGTGAGGTGGGATGGGGGAGGGGGGAGTAGGGACACTCCCCCAGGTTGGCCTCAGCCAACGACGTCCCGAGTCCCAGGCCCGGCCCCACTGTCTTCCCGCTGGAGGCTGCAGCGGTTCATCTTGAGCTGAGTCAGCTGGATGTAGCGCAGGACGTTGGTGTCTGCAGGAGAGGCGGGCAAGGCATTATCTGTGTGTCCTGGGGCAGCAGGTGACATCCGCACCACCTTGACTCATACGTCATGGTCCCTATCCTCCACTGGCTCCCCCACACAGCCTGTGTCGCCAGAGCCCTTCTCACAAAGCCCAGCCAAGCAGGCAGAGCAGGACGTGTCACACCTCCATACTTTCGTATCTGCCATGCCTTCAGCCAGGCACGCCTGCGCTCAGAGACTCCTGTCGCACTTCTCACCCTCCAGCAACACTGGAGGAAGTGTGTTCTCTCCAAAGCCCTTAGAGGAAAACTCTCCTCACACCCTGGGCCATGCACCTGTTGTGCTCCTACTTCACTGGTTATTAATACAGAACTGAGTCTTCTGCCTCCTCCACCCACACACACACCCTATGATCTTCCCATCGGGCAAGGAACAAGCCTCCATGTCTGCCAACCCCTCCCCCTGCTAATTTTCTGGCATTGCCAGGAAAGGTGAATGAATAGGTGAGTGTGTGAATGGGTTAGTGAGTAGGTGAATGGGTTTGAGGGGGGATAGGTAAATGGAGATGGAGGCACGCGGTGGAGGGGCCGGGGGCGGAGGTTGTGAGTGGCCAGGAAAGTGACTAAATAGGTGAACAGAAGGTATCAGGGTGGGTTAATGGTCAAAGAGCTGAGAGGTGGTCGGGGGAATGCCAGGAACGACAGGTGAGTGGACACGAATCACTGGCAGGTGAGTGGATGAGTGTGTGTGTGAGGAGTAGATGGGTAAAGAGTGGGCGTGGGGTAGGGGGCACAGCACTCGCTGAAGCCGCTCTGCCCTCATGCTCCTTCCCTTGTTTCCTCCTCTCTCCCACCCTCACTTGCTCCCACCCGCTCCCACCCACCTGTGGGCTCCCGGCTGCGGGCCTCCTGCAGGTAGCGCAAGGCTCGTGCATAGTCGCCCAGGTGGTAGAAGGCAATGCCGGCGCGGTAGGTAGCCTTGAAGTTGCCCTGCTGCTTCTCCAGCACCTTGAGGCAGTACTCGCGCACCCGCTCATAGTTCACCAGCTCCGACTGCAGGAGGCAGGCTGCGGGAGCACCGTAACCGGTACTCTCACAGCCTGTCGACACAGGCCTCGGCTGATCGCGAGGAGCCTGGCCTTCAGGCTCCAGAGAATCAATCCCTTCCGTTTCAGACGGCGGAGCCTAGCCTACAGGCTTGCTCCGGCCACCAGGAAACGCCAAGCTTCTGACCAATCAAGACAGAATCAATCTGCGCCGCCGCTAGAGGGCGCGAAAAACACATAGCGGGGCTCTCGGAGCTTCCTTAGCTGAGAGGTGTCTGTTAGGGAGAGTACTAAGGGCGATATCAGAGATGGTGAGGGATGGGCCCTTGAATGACTCCTCCAGGGTAAGTTTTTCTCACCTGAGATTCGCAGGTGGCAGCCCAAAGCCCATTTCCTGCATCCCAGCTCCTTCCATCCCTAGACTCCCAACACCTCTCCCTAATCAAGTTTTTAGTTCTTCCCCCACCTTACAGACCCCAGCCCTAACGCCTTCAAGCCTCCAGCCCCAACCCCAAGGCTTGAGGAGTACCTCTCACGTCCCGCCCCTCTCACATAGGCACCCTCTGCGCTCCCCGACGGCCGTACCCGTGAGAGAGTCGTAACATTCCACCTCTGTGTTCTCCACCAGGCGCCGCTGCTCCTCGCTGAGGCGGGCTGGCCCGGGGCTGGTGGCGGGCCCGGGGGTGGGGGCGGGCAGGCCTCCAGGGCGGGCTCCCTGCGCCGCCTTCAGCTGCAGTAGCGCTCGATGATACTTGCCGATGGCTTCCCGGAACTTCTTCTCCCGGTAGCAGCGCTGACCCTCCGCCTTAAACGCCACGGCGGCCCGCAGGCTGCTGTCGAGCGCCGCACCCAGGGCTCCCGACGCTTCTGGGGTAGGACTGGACCGGGCCGATCCATGGCGGGGGCTGGGGCCCGGCGGGGAAAGGGCGGGAGGCGGGCGCGGCGGAGGCTCCGGGGCAGCGCTGAGCATCAGCACCGGGGACAGCGCGCCGCGCTGCATTGTGGGAAACTCCTGCGGCCGCCGCTGCAGCTACCGCATCGCCCCCCGCGGGGCTGGTCCCCACCCTTTCTCCGCCCCCGCACCTCCGACAGCCGACTCCGGCTGCCCCCTATGGGTCTAGAGAAACCCCTCAAAACCCCACTCTCTTCAAAACCCTTCTTCCCACTCCTCTTACCTTCCCCACCCTGCTGCTTGCTCTCCTCCCCTATGCCCAGAGCTCCCGAACCTTTCTAGGAGGAAGGAACAAGTCTGGGGGAAAGAGCAGGAAGATAACCTCATGGAAAGCTGGTTTTCAGACCGGTAGGCATCTGGCATAGTTGGATAAGAACACAGGCCATGGATTCAAGCTGCCCAAATTCCTACTTATTTTCTCACTAGTTGTTGACTTGGACAAATCACCCAAATTACCTGTGATTCTGTATCCTCATCCGTGACACAGGGCTATGATAGCAAATGTGGAACACACTCGTTTATCTATGCAACAAACAAATATTGACTGATATCTTTCTGTGCCCAATTCTGGGACTGGGTGATGCTGGGACATAGGAGGGACTGAGAGCACCTCAGAGTCTACCCTCACTGGGTTCCTTGGCAAGTGGGGAGACAGACCAGTGATCAGACAGTGGCAGCCCAGAGTGGGCTAACCTGGGAGGTAGAGGCAGAGGGGCCAGGGCTGCAATGGGGGAAACACAACAAGCTCTGCGGATCCACAGGAGGCACACCCGGCGTGGGCTGAGATGGTGAGTGAAGACTTCCCGAAGGAGGGGAGAACTCGATGAACAGAGAGGTCTGCTTCTTTCCCTCAGCTAGCTCACTGTCTGGGTAGAACAAGACAGCAAGAAAGCAGTCAAGTGACAGCGCAGCATGAGGGTCACAGTAATAAAAAAATGCACAGAGCAAGAAACACACGAGAGATTTTCAAGAGAAAAAGAGCGAATGATTGTCCTGCAACCCTCCTTAGCCGCTTAGTGCTGAGACCTTGAGTGAGCTCCTCGGTCTTCCTCCACCTTCCTTGTGTGTAACATGCGGGTAGCAAGTGAGCTTACCTCCCAAGCAGCTGCAGGAGCTGAATCGTGTTATGTAGGTAAAGCATGTGGTACAGTAATGACCAAATAGCAGCCAGTGTTCCTTATCATTCTTGAGACTGTGAGATATATGATTGTAAGTGCCTGACTCGGAGTCATCGTCCACATAAACTAGTTTCACTTATTTTATTTGGCTCCATTGGGTCTTAGTTGCAGCATGCAGGATGTTTCCTTACGGTGCATGGACTCTCTAGTTCCAGTGTGTGGGTATAGTTGCTTTTAGGCATGAGGGATCTTAGTTCCCCGACCAGGGGTCGACTTGGCATTGCCTGCAATGTAAGGTGGATTCTTAACCACTGGAGCACCATGGAACTCCTGGCACATTCATGAACAGTTGTGGAATGAATGAGTGAATGAGTAACTATGTATAGCACCATTACCACCCCCACCAAGACCCCTAGCCTGGGTTTCATTCCCAAGCATCAACCCTGCATTTCCACTGTTCCCTCCCCCTCCCACGGCAGTTCCCACCCAACAGACCCACACCTGAACATGACACCTCTCATTCCAACTGCATTGCTATATTTTATTGTCTGAGTCGCTCCCTGATCCTCCAAACGTGAACACCCTAGTGGTGAAAACTTCCTCTCAGCACCTCCAAACCTAGGCTTAGTTAAGAGTCGAACATTCCCGAGACTATATTCCAGAACAGCATCAGTCACCTTTCTGCACCTCAGACGTGTTTTTAATTGAAAATGTGGAAACCCACTGATTCATAACAACTATTTTCTGAGCAAACCTACTAATGTCTGAGTACTACAGGCTCAGTAGAAAGAGGGGACAACGGTACTAGCTCACAGTTCTGCTAAGATGCAGTGCTAGCACTTCCACAGTACCTATGAGGTGTCAGGCACGGTCCTAAAGCTTCACGTTTATGTTAACTCACGTCCTCATCACACCACCATGAGGTCGGTACTATAATTATACCCACTGACACTGTGGCACTTCAGATATTAAATAAACCAGACCGAATTTAACAAACTCTTGCTATCCAAGGCCCATACGATCACAAACTGATGACCCTCGCAGGCCAGTATATGTGATGTGTTGGATTTATGCAACCGTTAAAAATACTGAATTAGTTGCCAACATATAAAAGCAGAGATATTTATGGAATCGCAGATTTTCAACTTCCCTTACGAACGAAATCTGAAAACCTGGCACCATGAAGGTGACATTCTTCACGACTAGGAAAGGCATTCTCAGTTCCTCACAGTTGTCCTTCCTAGTTTCTCCCCAACCGGGAGACCAAGGTTCATTAGCCCGCGTTGCTATTTTCCCCTCAGCCTCTCTAATTTCCCCAAGTATTTGCGTTTGAGATCCGAGTTTTTCCCCAGCTCAGCGGCGCTTGTGGAAGCCCGCCAGTGCCCCCTGGCGGCGTAATGCAGAATTCTCATCTCGTCTCCAGCGTGAGAACATCCAATCAGGTGAGTGGGAGGCCCGGAAGTGACCAATCAAAAATTAGAGAACGGCCAGAATTTGACCACTGAGGATAGAGAGCGCTCGGAATAAAAACTTTTTTATTGAAGTGGGAAACCGACGCACAAGGAGAGTCTTTTTTGCTGGGGTCTCCGGGCTCAGGGAGGCCCCGGTGGGGAGTGGCGGAGCAGGCAGGCGGCGGCGAGGCTGGTGCCCTGGCGCTGGGGCCGCGCGTACTTGAGGAAGACGGCGGCGCGGCCGGGCACGGGGCCTCGGAGCGCAGCGCGGACCATGCACGGCTCGAGCGGGCCCAGCTCCGCTCGGCTGCGGCGGAGAGAAGGAGAAACGGAGGTGGGGCAAGAATAGCGGGGGACAGGACACGACCTGTCCTCGGAGCTTGAGGCTGAGAAGACAAACTGACTTGGGTCCCCAGGGCTGCTCAGGGGCTCTCTCGGGGTCAGACACGCCACCCATCCTCCAGAGCGACTGGAGGGGTGCCGAGGGGCGGACCCTCTGTTCTGCCCTCAGGGCGCGGCTATGGGCGAGTCAGCACCCGCGGAGAGGGAAGGAGTAGGGCTGAGGGTGGACAGACAGACATCCAGCTCTACCCTAGGGGCACGGACTGGAGGAAAAGATGATCACTCTGCCCCGCGGTGGCACAGTTAACAAGAGAAGGGGGTTCGAGCAGCTAAAGGGTCATCGCATTCGCGGCCAGGAGGAGAGTTGGGGAACTCGAGGTTTGCAGACCCCTCATTCTCAACTCTGGAATGCAGTTAGAGCATCTTCTGGGCCTGAGGAAATCCTATTTTTCACCCTAGGACAAAGTTAAGGGTCCCCAAATCTGTGCAAACACCCCATTCTCTGAGACACCTCCAGAGAAAAGCAAATGGGACCCCACCCAGACTAGGCACTCACCCCATTCTCTCTCGCACTCAGGAAACAAGTCTACCCCGCCCCCACATAATTGACTCATATTCTCTGAGACGGTAAAGACGGCGACAAAGAAGGTAGGCCCTGCAGCCACAGAGACCCTTCACAGCGGCCATACCTGTACAGCGCCGGCTCAGGCCCGGAACCTGCTCCCTCGAGCACTCGGTGAGCCAGGCTCAGCGCCGCAGCTGCACGGCGACCCGGCTCCCACCCTGCGGCTTCGGCCTCTAGCAGAGACAGCTCCAAGAAGTAAGTGGCGAGAAGCAACACCTGCCGTTTCCGCGGGTAGCGTGTCAGGGCACGCCCCTACTCGCGAGGCCGCGCCACGCCCGCACAGGCCACAGCCCTACCCGCGAGGCCACCCCCGCCCGCACAAGCCATTCCCCGACCCAAGAGGCCGCGCCGCGCTCCTGCCCCTTGCACCTGGGGGCCGCTCCGGGCCAGAGCAGCAAGCAACCAGAGGCAAAGTAGCGGGCCCGGGTGGTGCAGCCGGAAATCCAAGCGGCTCAAGATGCGGCGCTCCGCGCGCAGAAGCTCGGCCCGCGAGAAGGAGCCAGCGCCCAGGAGACAGAGGGAGGAGGGCTGGGAATTGGGGGAAAAGAGGTGGGGAAATCTTCGACCCTAGCTCGTTACTCCCTGGACTTGAGTGCCTGGGATCGTTTCAATCCCCTTTCTGGGCCTCAGTTTCCTGGTCTGTAAAATGGGGCCATTGATTTGCTGTCTGGAAGTCACGGAAAGCAGAGGCTTCACAGCCAGATAGTTCCTGACCTCAAACCCTACCGTTTACTCACTGTCTGACATGGACATCCAATGAAGCTCTCTGAGATTCAGTGTCTTCACATAAAACGGAGATATGACTTCCTACTTCACCAGGCAGTCCTGGTAAGGCACTGCGTTCATGCATGTTAACTATACTCAAGAAGGACTATAGCGACTATAACTACTCAAGACTGAGTCCAAGTCCCCAATGCTTGTCTTCTGGCAAATGTCTTCCTCTCTCTGGGCCTCAGTCTCTTCTTCTGTTAAAAGGACACATTGGTAGCCTCTACCACAGAGAGACATGCTGGCATTCCAAGATTAGGTAAAGTGCTTGCTTGGCACACGCTAGACATTTAATCTGTGAGGCGGGGAGGAATGGCTCCACCCTCCCAAGCCCCGCCCCGGAAGTACCTCGGGAAGCACGCACTCTTCCACTTTGCACGCCAAGAACAGGCAGGCCATGCCCAGCAGCTGCAGGCGGTGTAGGCGCACTCGGCTCGCGCGCAAGTAGGAATCAAGCAGGTGCACGGCCAGGTAGAGCGTGTCCCCCGCCAGACCCAGGTACTCCTGGGGAGGGGGGCGAGTGAGCACCAAAGTTCAAGACTGCTACGCAGGCCCCTCCTTGGCCCCTCCCAGTTACGTACGTGCACCTGAACCAGCCAGTCCACCACTAGCGCGCGCATCTCTGGGGTCACGGTGCGGGGCAGGGCCCTCCGAGGCAGCACGCGGCACACCTGCGGTCGGGCAAGGACGGCTTCAGTCTCCACACCTGTGCCTGGCTTCCCTCCCGGAGTCCAGCCCTGGGTGCCTCAGTCTCCTCGCATCAGTTTGACGTCACGAGTGCCACATACAAACTGGCCTCCAACATCTCTTCCAAATACGCTCCTCTTGGGTGTCCCCATCTAGAACCCTGGACTTTGTTCTGGACGCCTCACTTTCCAGCTCTCCAGTTTAGCCCCAAGGCCACAGGACTTCGTTACTGAGCATCTTATCCTGGGTTCCCAGACTCCAGTCTTAGTCACCAACCCTCAACCCATCCTCCTCAGAGCACCCAGAGGGTCTTTCTAAAGTATAAATCTGACCAAGGAACTCCCCAGCTTACAACCCCTTCCGTGGCTTTCAGTACCCTTAAGAGAAAATCCTAATTGCCCTCAGACTCCGGCCCTGCTCCAGCATCACCTATCCCCTCTCTGCTGCCAAAACCTGCACTTCTTTTGGTCCTGGACTATAACAACCTCGTTCCTACCTCAGGCCCTCGGCATCTATGTGCCAGCTGAAATGGTCATTCCCCACTCCTTGCGTTTCTGACTTCTTAGTCCTTCCAGTCTCAGCTAAAATTTCCTCAACTTTTTCTATACTTTTCCGTGCACCCTATCATCTCTATCTCATTGTTTTATTTTCCTCATGGTACTTTCAGCCTGGAGATATCTGGTGTTTACTTCAAAGTCTTGCCTTTTTGCCCCACTAGACTGTCAGCAGGGCAGGGATTTCTGTCCAGATCACAGCTGTATCTTGGTTCCTAACAGAGACCCTGGCATGGGAGAGATGCTCACAAGATGTGAAATAAACGCATCCCTTCAGTATTTCTTCTGGCAATGCCTGTCTCAGACAGTATCTGTGGACAACCATAGTCTGTGTTTTGGTTTTTGTGGCCCTTCTGAAATTATTGCCTACATTTGCTTATTTGTCTCTGCTCATTGAGGCAGACTGTCTCGTGGTGTCCATCGCGGCATCCCCAGTACCCAGAACATGCTCAGAAACATTTGCTAATGACTCACCAAATAATTGATAAGTGGGTCAGTGTGAGAGACTGCTGCTGCTAAGTCGCTTCAGTAGTGTCCGACTCTGTGCAACCCCAAGACGGCAGCCCTCCAGGCTCCCCCATCCCTGGGATTCTCCAGGCAAGAACATTGGAGTGGGTTGCCATTTCCTCCTCCAATGCATGAAAGTGAAAAAAGTGAAGTTGCTCAGTAGTGTCCAACTCGTAGCGACCTCATGGACTGCAGCCTACTAGGCTCCTCTGCCCATGGGGTTTTCCAGGCAAGAGCACTGAAGTGGGGTGCCATTGCCTTCTCCAACGTGAGAGACTATGCAGTACCAAGGGAAGGGCTGCAGACAGCTGGGGAGGCTGGGAAGGGCATGCCACACAGGTACACTGCACGAGAGGAAGGCCAAGTGGTGGGCGGCAGCAGTGTAAAGGCTGCGAAGTCAGCGGGAAGTGACGTGAGAGGCTGGTGAGGTGGGAGTTAGGAGAGACTTGTTGAGTGGGTGTTGGGTGAGAGAGTCAGCTTTGGCTTCCTCCAACCCGAAGGTCCGCCTCTGCTGCCCTCCAGCGATGTGGGAGGCGTTAGAGTTGCCCAAAGCCCGCTGGCCCACGGGTGTCCCCCCACCCCACCCCAACCTCACTCACCATGACTTCGGCGAAGATGTCCCTGGCGTACTCACGTTCTCCCTCCAGCCCCAGCGCACTCAGAGCCTCCTCCAGCCCCGGCGGCGCGCAAGGCCCCGGGGGCCTCTCCAGGCGTCCTGGGGAGACGCTCCTGCCCGCCAGGACGCCGTCAGGAATTGAGGTGCTCTGAGGCTCTGGGTCGAGGCAGGCGTTTGGACTCTGCAAGGGAGAGGGGCTGGGGTCAAGAGCCTGGAGAGAGGCCCAAGCCGAGAGGCGGGAACCTGGCTCCTGTATCTCACCAGCATCCTTCTGGCTGGCGTCAAGGGTCAAGCCGAGCGCCCGCCTCTTCCTGCTGGAGCGGAGGAGCCGCGACAGGTGCTTTAAATGCGCGTGGGCGCATGCGTGCTGAGCACGGTTTACCTGGGCAGGTGCAGAGGCAAAGACAAAATGCTACACAGGCTGTCTCTGCCCCATCCAAACTCTCTAGGTCAGGCAGATGGCTCAAACCTTCTTTCTGCTACTTACTATGGTCAGAAGCAGGCCCTGTGAGCCTCACTCTCCTCAGCGATACAACAGGGATTTCAAAACTTATCCAACACAGTGGTCCTGAGGAATTTGTAAGATTGTTAAATGTCCAGCACAGGGATCAAAACCTTAAAGGCTCAAGGCAAGGGAGCTATAAAATCATGTAACAAGTATTGATAAAAGGCCTCTGTCCCCTGTGGTGGGTATTCAGGGATGAGCCCGTGGCCTCTGCCTTTACCAAACAGCTTCCAGGGTAGCTGATCCTCACGAGTCACCGGCAATCCGGCTCGGTTAGCGCAGTGGCCTCTTCACTGCTCTTCCTGTAGCTGCCCTCCACAATCACCACCCATTGTGCAGCCGGAAATGACGCTGTGACCCCTAATACATCAGATCATGCTCTGCCTCTCTTCAAAACATTGTGGGCTCCCACAGCCCTCAAGTTCAAAGTCCAAGAGGCCCTATTATCTTCCCACCCCCAAACATACCTTTGAGCCCATCTCCTGTCCCCCTCACTCACTCCTCTCCCATCACACTGGCTTCCTGGCTCAGCCTCACCCACACCAGGCACAATTCTACCTCAGGGCCTTTGCACTGGCTGTTCCCTGTCTGGAACCTCCTCCCTCAGAGATCCTTCACTTCCTGCAGTTTCCGCAGATACTTCCTTCTCCATGAAAAAATGACATCCTGAGCACTTCCTGTTCCCATTCTATGCTCTTACCTTAGCACTTACTGCCTTATTTATTGTCTCCCTCCTGGCTAGACTCTGAACCCCATGAAGGCAGGGCCTATCTAGTTTTTTCATTGCTGTATTTATTCTCAGTGCCTCGAGGAGGCTTGCCAGTGTCAGTACGTAAATATTTGCTGAATGAATGAGTGAACAGACAGGAGGCCCTCTCTGAGGTTATGTTGAAACTGAAACCTGTCAGAGGAGCCAGAAATGCAGAAAGAGGAGAGAATGTTCCAGGTGTGTGTGTCGTTGCAGGGGGGAGGGGGGTTGGTTTCGGGGGAAGCATGAGCAAAGACCCTGAGGCAGGAGAGCTTGCTATTTTCAGGCACTGAGAGGTCGTTGAGGTGGGAAAAGTGAGCAGTGTGAGATGCTGGACCAGTGGCTTCCTGTCATACTTGAAACTCAAACATCTTACCATGGGCCCAAGGTCTTTCTGGCCCATTGCTACCTGTTTAACCTCATTTTCTTCTACTTTTTCTAGGTCTTCACTCCTTGAGACACTGTCTTTATGTTCCCCAAACACATCAGACACCTGCCTGCCTCAGGACCTTTGCACTTGCCATTCCTCTGCCTGAACCGGATGAGAACCTGGATATGTATATGCTCAGAGGACCTCTACGCAGTGGGAGGCAGACCTCAGAGGTAGTGCAGGTTTGGTTCCAGACCACCTCAGTAAAGCAAATACTGCGATAAAGTGGTCACACAAATTTTGGTTTCCCAGTGTATGTAAAAGTTGTGTACACTATTGCAGTCTGTTGTGTGCAACAGTATTATATCTAAAGAAAAAATGTGCATGTCTTAATTTTAAAATACTTTATTGAAAAAAATGCTATCATCTGAAAACAGGGTTGCCACAAACCTTCGATTTGTTTAAAAAAAATGCAGTCTCTGTGAAGCACAATAAAATGCTGTAACAAAATTACTACAAGGGGAAAGTAACAGCTTTACAGGGGCGAAATCTGACAGACACCATAACTGAGGAGTCAGTCATCAGAAACAGAACAGACTGCCTGTGTACCTCCTGATAGGATACACCCAGAAGGGCACCTCATTTCAAGGAAGTTCTTTCAAAAACAGCTTACATATAACCACAAACACCAGGCAACAAACCCTGATCAAAAAGCATTCTGCAAAATAACCGGGCTTCCCAGGTGGCTCAGTGGATAAAGCATTTGCCTGTAATGCAGGAGACAGGTTCTATCCCTGGGTGGGGAAGATCCCCTGGAGGAGGGCATGGCAACCACACTCCAGTATTCTTGCCTGGGGGATCCCATGGACAGAGGAGGCTGGCGGGCCACAGTCCACGGGGCCGCAGAGTCAGCCGCGACTGCGCCTGAGCACGGCCACGCTGCAAAATAACCGTCGTGTAAGCATCAGAGGATGGAAATGCGGCGTGTTACGTGTGGATTGAGTCGTTGGCTGGGACTTACTTTTTTTTTGTATTCAGGGACCCTAATGTGATCATTAATGAAAATCTGATTAAGGTCCAAGAGAAAAGCATCTCATTGTTAACTTCTGAACTTTGGTAACTGGACTGTGGTTAAGAGAATGTTCTGGTATGGGGACAAACATAAATTTAAAAAAAAAAAAAAACTTTGGAGATTCATGGAAAGTTGTAAAGAGGACAGAGTTCCCATATACCCCATAACCACTTTCCCCTATGAATACTTTAGTGTGGTCTGTTTAGCACAATTTAGTAAGCCAATATGGATACAGTATTATCAAACCCACACACTCTTCAGACTTCCTGAATTTTTACCTAGTGTCTTCGCTGTCCTAGGACCCCAACTGGCTTCTTTTGGTTGACAGCTTCTTAGGCTTTCTTTTTTGGAAACTTGACAGTTCTAAGAACCCATAGTCAGGTCTTTTGCAGAACATCCCTCAATTGGAATTTTTCTGGTGGCTATTTTCTATTAGATCGAGAGTATGCGTTTTAGGGAGGAAGAGCCCAGGGGTAAAGTAACATTCTAATCACCTATCAAAGGCACACACAGCCCACATGATCCACCACTGTGTTGACCTTGATCACCTGGCTGACATAGCTTCACTTTCTCCACTGAAAAGTTGCCTTCCCTCACTTTTCACACTGTACTTTGTGGAGTGTCTTTGCAGCCCACATCAGAGGAATTCGGGGGCGGGGTGTGGGGGGGGTGGTATCATGTTTCCCCTCCTTGAAGGCAGAGTGTTTACAGAAATTATCTGTAAGTCTGTGCAGGTATGTCTCTTCCCACCATTTCCATCAGCACAAACTCGTTTATTTTACCCCTTGGGTGTAACCCAGTATTATGCAATTTATTGTTGCTCAAACTGCTTTCAGTTGTGGCCACTGGAGGATCTTCCCCCTTGGCTCCCGTGCCCCTTCACATGCCCCATCAGTGAGGTTTTGGTTTCAGCAGGTCCTTACGTTCCAGCACAAGATGCTCTGAATTAATCTTGAACATCTCCTACTCCAGTCGTAGAATCACTGTGGTAATTTTGAAAGTTTCAAAAGTCTTCAAAGGACCTGCAGTTACTTCAAAATTAAAGTTTAAATACTTGAATTGCTACACTTTGGGGAAAAGCTATCTGACATGTATTAAAATACAGCAACTCTAGAATTTAGGCCTCAAAAATTTAAAAAGCACAAGCGCAGTAAGATGGCTTGTTACACTGAGGTTTATTACATTACTGCTGACAGCAGCAAGCAAACTGGAGACCAAGTGTTTGTCATCGGGGGGCAGCCGAGCCAGCTGAGGCGCCTCCACCTGGAGAAAAGAGTTCGTGAAGCGGCTGGAGGAGTGACAGCACTGTCCACAAGGAGTCCCTCAGATGCAAAACAGGAGCTGAGAAAGGATCTCGTTTCCACCAGTGACCCGGCGTGGCCTGCGGGTGCTGGTACACTGGCAGGATGGAACCCAGCGGCTTGACGTCACAGACACAGGGGTGACGTGAGGGCCAGAATGACTGCTCAAGTGCTCAAGGCCAGGGGTGGTTCGGACTTTCCTCCTCCTTTCCCAAAACTCGTGAAACGGTCTATACGCACGTGACAAAAGATCAACCTATTCAAAAATTAATTTTCATAACTGATGAAATCTTATTACAACTCTTCCCTCTAAAACGCTTTGGGAAAAGTCCTACCAGTGAAATAAGCACCACCATTACGTCTAAGGGGATTTGTTCAACAGAGGGCGGCAGCTGAGCAGCCTCTGGGAGCCCGTCCATGGACACCAGACAAGTGCTAACCGGCTGAGGTAGACAGTGTGACAAGACCCAGCACTGGTCATCTCCAGCGGCTGCACCAGAAGGCCTTATTAAAAAAATATCCTTTTTATCAGAGTGTAGTTGCTATCAAAAGACTTCTCTTTGTAAGCCTCTCTGCCATTTCTCGTATGGACACACTTTTATGGCTCAATAACATTCATATAAAATTAGAAAACAGAATCTCTGAGCTTTTGTTGTAGGATCTGATTTTTTTCTCTACCCTCATTTACAACCTCAGAGACTCCCGGTGTGTGAAAGCCAACACCGTCTGGGAAAATCTGACATTAAATTCACCCGTGCCAGGGCTCAGCCGGGGCAGCCCTGGCCCAGGGCCTGTGAGGAACAATTCAAGCATGGGAGCCCCAGGATTAAAAGGCCAGGTGTCAAGAGGGGCGCAGAGCCCTGAGGGTTATGAACCCATCCGAGGTGGCCCCGGCTGACAGCCACCACACATCCCACTGATCCTCTAACAGCTTTGTATTGGAAAAATGACTTCCCTGGTGGCTCAGACGGTAAAGGTCTGCCTACAATGTGGGAGACGTGGGTTCGATTCCTGGCTCAGTAAGAGCCCCTAGAGAAGAAAACAGCAACCCACTCCAGCACTGCTCCCTGGAAAATCCCACGGATGGAGAACCTGGTGGGCTACAGTCCATGGGGCCACAGGGAGTCGGACAAGACTGAGTGACTTCACTTTTATCGGAACTGGGGGCCATAAATGAGAAGGTGTGTGCAGGCAGTGCCCCCCTCTAGGAAATGAGTCCACTCCCTCCCACACTGGCTCCCAGGGCCCAGCCCTTCACCCATCTCTCCACTCCGCCTCTTTTTGCCTAAGCAGTTCCTAGGGACCAGAATGGTCTCTGTCCACTGCACCCCCAGTCCAGGCACCTTCCACAGACTCTTCACCAGCTCCCCGCTGAAGTAACCTCCACCCCCCAACCTGCGCTTGAGCACCCCAGGTGCCTCCTCTACCAGCTTCCCCACCTTGTGGCTCCACAGGCCCTGTGACCAGAGCAATGGGAGCAGGAGGCAGCCGGTGCCAGGGGCTGGACTCGGGAAGCAAGGAAAGGCCGGGGTGGCGGGCCCCAGTCTGAAATGAGGGTCTTTATTGCTTGTACCGTACAAATACGAGGAGATGGGGACAGGCCAGTGGGGAGAAGGAAGAATTGTCAGATTAACGACATACACACACGGGAAAAAAGAACCCCACCCACCCAAACCCACCCCCGCCCCACCCCAGAAGGTCTCTCTGTGAACTACCTACAGGAGGTGGGGTGGGGAGAGCAAAACCACAAAAACTAAAGTCCAAACACCCAGAGATGCTGGGAGGCAGGGGGGCAGGGCAACAAGTGGGCCCCAGGCGAGGCTCCCCTGCTAGGCCAGCGCCCCTCCCCCTCGGGATGAAGTGCTTGAGCCAGGGGTGGGGCCCGAGCCCACTCACACCACACACACACACACACACCCACACACCCACACACACACGCCACGTGCATCTGCACCCCAGATGCACAGGGACGCCCACAGACAGACACAGTCTGAGGCACACACGCGAGTGCCCACAGCACTGACACGTTCACCTTAAGGCTGCAGAACGTGAGGCCCAGAGAGCAGGAGAGCGCGAGGGGGCCCTCCCTCAGCACGTACCAGACCCCCAGCCCACCCCCCCTCAACCCAAGTCCGCCGGGCGGGCCCAATACTGTCTCGGTGCAAGATGTGTAACAGCCGAGGCTGGCGCCCCTCCACTCCAAGCAGAGAGAAGGGGGAGACCCCGGCCCCCGTCCTCCGAAGGGACTGGGGCCGGGCCCGGGCTCCAGCGGGAGGTAAGGCCGGCCGGAAGGAAGCCCTGGTAAGGCACGGGGCTGGTGGCTGGGGAGGCTAGCCCCCTCGTGTTCCTCCTGCCTCATCCACAGGGTCAGGAGAGCAGCTGAGGGGGCAGGGGAGACGGCCAGGCGGCCGCGCCCACTCCGGGTTCCCCGAGGGGAGAGCGGGCCGTCCATGCGAGGGCGCCCGGACCCCGATCCTGCACGCAGCCTCCACAGGCCCGTGCTACTCCCCCACCCCCGGTCCCTGGACATTATTGCTTTTTCGCCCCCACGGGAGGAGGGGGCCGGACTGCCCCCGCCAGGCCACTCGGAGCCTGACGACAGGGCCAGGAAGGCAGCCTCTGACAGGGGCAGCTGCGCGGAGGCGGGCTGCCCGCGGGCCCCGCGGCTCCACGCTTTGCCCCTCACGGGGGCTTTATGTCGATTAAAAACCGGAATCTCTCCCACTGCCCAAAGGCCTGGTCCTGGGCAGGCAGAGGAGAGGCTCCTGAGTCCTGGTCTGTTAACAAAGGTGAGGGCAGGACGGGATCCTGGAGGCAGGGCCGCGAGGACCGCTGAGGTGAGGAGGGCTGAGGGGAAAACTGGAAATGAGGGGGAGGAGGTGAGGGATGGGGACACAAACAAAAAAGGCAAAATAAAAAGTTGAAAAAAAAAAAGAAAAGAAAAGGCCCCCGGCGGTGATGGCGGCAGCCTGCGTGCGTCCCCTGGCGGCGGCGGCGGCGGCTCACTCTCGGATGCTGGCCGAATAGGAGAACTGGGGGAAGTGCGCCCGCTGGTCCAGCTCCAGTGAGCCCAGGCTGTCATCTGTGGGGGCCGGCGGACGTAGATGGGGAGAGCTGCCCAGGAGAGGGCCCGGGCCCCCCGGCCAGCCCCTGGCAGGGCTGCAGCCAGGCCACAGCGCAACCTCCAGAGACTGAGAATGCGGCTGCGGACCGAGGCTTAGTGGCCTCCCTCCCTCTCAGGCACAGCCCCACCGCCGGGCCGGGACCCCGGCCTGCTCACCCAGCCTCCCGAGCGTCCCCCCAGCTTCTCTGACTCGGTCACACCAGGGTCTCGCCCAGACCTCTGTGCTCCCGTCTCCTGCCCTGGGCACCACTCCCATCCTCAACCACCCTTCCTCCACATGAAGCCAAGGCGGGGTTACCTTCCCAAGGCCTCTCCTCTGCTCAAATCCTTCCCTGGCTCACCTTTACTCTTCCAGGTGGCCCCCAAGATTCTCCTGCTCACCCTTCCCTGCTCTATTCTGACCTCTGCAATGCTCCCGTTTCTGGAGTCCTGTGTGCCATTCCTTTTGCTAAGAACTCAGCTGCCCTGTTTCCTTCTCCAGGAGGCAGGCACTTGCCCTGAGCTCCTCCAGACCTGTATTCCTAACACCATCAGCCGATCACTGTGGGGTGTCACCCCAGCTGGACGTTTGAGTTCCCTGAGGGCAGGGCCCAGGGCCGTCTCATCACTGCTGTGTCTACAGCACGGCCCAGCACTGGTGGGGGGTGGGGCAGCAAGAACTCAAAACAGCTACAGAATCATTGGAGCCATCTATGCAGCCCCAAAGCCCTGAGCGGTGCGGGAGGCGACGACAGGCACTGGCCACTCCTCTGGGTCTCCTGCCCAGACTCCCCCCTCAGCGCTGCAGCCACTGGCTCCTGGTGGCCCTCACTGGGTCCACAGGCGGGCCGACAGTGAGAGCCCTGGCGAGCTCACTGCAGGGTAAACTGCCCAGACACGGAGGGGGCCCTGTGAACTTCCTCCTGGAGAACTGGGGCAAGCGCAGAACCCCCGAGCCCCGCTTCCAAGCCAGGCCCACGGGAGGGAGGGCCTCAGACACTCACAGCGGTCCGGGGGCGTGACTGTGATGGACTGGGCGGTGAACTCGTCGTCAAAGTACCTTGTGTCGACCTCAGACGTGACCTGAGGCTTGAAGGGTGGCAGGAGCTGTGAAGAAGAGGAGTCCAGCCTCAGGTCCCTGAGGAGCAGAGGCCTCGGCCAAGGTCACCAGGGAGAGGCTGGGCTCCTGTGGGGAGCAGGCAGGCAGTGGGGCTCACCTTCTTCTGGACCACGTCCTGCCAGTTGATACTGAGGAAGAACCTGTGCTCCATGACCTCCTTGGCGTCGCTGGGCCCTCCGCCGAGCCTGGGCAGAGACGGCCATGAGCACCCACTTCCCGGGGCAGCCGGGTCCTGGGAGACGGGCTTTCGGTGTGGGCCCTGATAACCTCTAACGACTCCACCTTTAACATCCCAGGACATTCCACCACCTCACAGAGGAGGGATCTGGGGCTCAGGGAGGGAGTCCTTGTGCCCAGGGTCAGAACCTGGAGATTCCAACCTGGCCCCAGGGACGGGGATGCAAGCTGAGAGGGTGGGCTCCGCAGACAGCCGCTCACATCCTGGCTCTGTCACCCTAGGCCAGGCACGGCCACCCTGTTCCTCAGTGTCCCCGGGAAGCAAGGCAGGGCAGGCAGAGCCTAAGGACAGGCTTGGCCAAGGGAGCGCCCTGAAGTACCAGCCGTGGGGCCGGTCAATCAGCACACACCAAGCGTTCCATGGGTGCGTGCATCCCCTGCAGGCCGAGGGAAGTGGCAGCGCTGGGCTGGGCTGCGCGGGGTAGAGGCCAGCCCTCACCTCTGCTTAGGGTCCTTCTTAAGCAGCCCAGCAAGCAGGGACTTGGCCTCGGGGCTGAGCGTGCGCGGGAAGCGGATCTCCTCCATGAGGATGAGCTCGAAGAGGCGCTCGTGATCCTGGTTGTAGAAGGGCAGGCGGCCACACATCATCTCGTACATGACCACGCCCAGCCCCCACCAGTCCACTGCCCGGCCGTAGTCGTTGTCCTCCAGCACCTGAGCAGGAAGGCGTAATGAGGGGCTGCCGAAGGAACCCCGGCCGGCCCTCACGGGCCCGGGCAGAGGGGCCCCGCCTCCCCTGGCCTTCCAGCCCCAGACACCTCGGGCGCCAGGTACTCAGGCGTCCCACAGAAAGTCTTCATGGTGGCCCCGTCGCTGATGCCCTCCTTGCACAGGCCGAAGTCGGTGATCTTGATGTGGCCGTCCTTGTCCAGCATGAGGTTTTCCAGCTGCAGGAAGTCAGCGTGTCAGGGACACAGCATTTATCTCAGGGTTTCCTGTCACCCCCGAAACCCCACACGCCCCTGCCCTTTCCTGGGGTGGGGGTCGTGGCCTGGGGGGGGGTGGCAGGGCCAGGGTGCTTGGGAGAGGGGTCAGAGAGCAACCCGCCCCCCAACCAGGGGTCAGGCCCTCTGCCCTGCTGGGGTCAGCACCTCCCCAGCCCCTGCCGCCCCCAGGGAGCTGGCAAGACAGGGCAGGGGGCGATGGGAGCCAGGTCCTGCCCGAGCGGCTTTCCCTACTGTGGGCGGTGGTGGTCACACTTCAGGCATGAGGAACACTGACACTCTCTCTCTATTTTTTCCTGAACGTAACATAAACGGGCACTTCAGTGGGCCTCTGTATAACCTCCACCAAGTCAAGAAACAACCCCACCAGCCCTAGGTGCTCCGCTGCATTATTAGCCACCACCTTCTCCAACAGAAAAGGGACTTCATTTCTGCTTTTCTTCAGTGTTTCCCACCTACGCGTACACTGTGAGTGACACAGACCCATCCTGGCTGTTCGGGTGGCCCCTCAGCCTCAGCCTGAGGCCAGAGCCTGTCCTCCTGGACTGCTGTACGGATGGTGTGGACCCACCACAATCTCTCCTATCCCCTCTCCAGCAGCGGGCACTTGGGCGGCTTCCATCTGGGGTTAGTGTGCACAGAGATGCCGGAGCGTGTATGTCCACGCAGACACACACACAGGCGCCTGTTCTGGTGTGTGCTCCCAGGGGAGAGTGGCGGGTCACAGTGGACATGTGTGCTGGGCGCTGGTGGGCTCTGCCGGGCCGTCTTTGGAAGAGCCTGGACCAACTCGCCCTCTTGCCGTTGCTCCCAGGAGGCCTGGAAGGGCCCCACGCAGGCCACCTGCCCAAGACCACCACCTTGGGCCTGGGTGGGAGGCTCAGCCCCAAGAAGGACAAGACAGACCCTCCAAGGAGGGGAAGCTCTGCAGACGGGTGCATGGCCCAGGCGTGGCCTGCTCACCTTTATGTCGCGGTACACTACGTCCCGCGAGTGCAGGTACTCCAGGGCTGAGACGATCTCTGCGCCATAAAAGCGGGCCCGCTCCTCTGTGAAGACACGCTCCCGCGACAAGTGGAAGAACAGCTGCCGGTGGAGGGAGGCAGGGAGGGTGAGACCCCCTGGCCCAGAGGAGGGGAGGATGGCACCCAGCCCGGTGACACGGTGACACCTGCCCCGCGAACGGCAAGTGATGGTGAGGACCAAGCAAGGGGCGGTGAGCACAGCAAACTCACATGAGTGACAAAGAAAGAAAAAGTGAACAAGGGGTAGAGAGAAGGCTAGACAACAGGCGCCAAGCGGAGAGTTGGGGGGGCGGATGCAGGAGGGGGCGGACGAACGAGGGAGTGACAGCAAGGAGGCAGAGGAGCACGACTCATGAGCAAGTGGCAACAAGCTGTGAGACGAGACCACATGGGGGATGAAGCCCGTGAGTCACACCAGGCGGAGAGAGAGGGTGTGGGGCGAGGAGTGGGCGCCAGGTGGGCACGGTGAGTGGCGGAAAGAGAGGGTGTGGGGCGAGGAGTGAGCGCCAGGTGGGCACGGTGAGTGGCGGAAAGAGAGGGTGTGGGGCGAGGAGTGGGGGCCAGGTGGGCACGGTGAGTGGCGGAAAGAGGGTGTAGGGGCAAGGAGTGGGCGCCAGCTGAGCATGGTGAGTGGCGGCGAGAGAGGGTGTGGGGCAAGGAGTGGGCGCCAGGTGGGCACGGTGAGTGGCGGAAAGAGGGTGTAGGGGCGAGGAGTGGGCGCCAGCTGAGCATGGTGAGTGGCGGCGAGAGAGGGTGTGGGGCAAGGAGTGGGGCGCCAGGTGGGCACGGTGAGTGGCGGAAAGAGGGTGTAGGGGCGAGGAGTGGGCGCCAGCTGAGCATGGTGAGTGGCGGCGAGAGAGGGTGTGGGGCAAGGAGTGGGCGCCAGGTGGGCACGGTGAGTGACAGCGAGAGAGGGTGTGGGGCGAGAAGTGGGCGCCAGGTGGGCACGGTGAGTGGCGGAAAGGGTGTGGGGTGAGGAGTGGGCACCAGGTGGGCACGGTGAGTGGCGGCGAGAGAGGGTGTGGGGCCAGGAGTGGGCACCAGGTGGGCACGGTGAGTGGCGGCAAGAGAGGGTGTGGGGCGAGGAGTGGGTGGCAGGTGGGCACGGTGAGTGGTGGAAAGGGTGTGGGGAGAGGAGTGGGCACCAGGTGGGCACGGTGAGTGGCGGCAAGAGAGGGTGTGGGGTGAGGAGTGGGCATCAGGTGGGCACGGTGAGTGGCGGACAGAAAGGGTGTGGGGCGAGGAGTGGGCGCCAGGTGGGCACGGTAAGTGGCGGATGTCTCTCATCAGGAGACCCTGCTGAAAGTAGAGGACAGGGGGTCCTGACCTGCAGACCCTTTCTCTGCAGCCTTTAAGAACGTCCTTGCAGCACCGTCAGCCACCACCCCACAGCCCTCGACCTCAGTCTGTATCCCCCTCAACTCACTAAACGTGTGAACTCGGATGAGCCACTTAATGTCTCTGAGCCTGTCTCCCCACCTGCCTCAGGGGGAGGGAGCGAAAGGAAAAAGACACTCCAGTAAGCCTCCCTCTGCCCCTCACACCCAGGAACAGAAGGATTCGGAAGGGCAGGCCGGGGGGTGGGAGCAGACCTCGCCACCGTTGGCGTACTCCATCACGAAGCACAGGCGGTCGTGTGTCTGGAAGGCGTACTTCAGCGCCTGTGGGAAAGAAGGTGGCGGCATGGGAGGCAGGAAGATGGCAGGCTCTCTGCTGGGTCCCAGCAGACACGGGCGCTGCTGATTCCCTCCCCGCCCTCTCCCCCACAGCCCCGGCCAGGGTCATGAGAATAATCTGACAAGGGTTCAAATCGCATCTTCACCTTTTGTGGGTAGTGAGGGAGCTCCTGGCTCTGAAGGCAGGGAAGGGGTTACAGGGCTCAACGATCCTGTCCTCTGCCTCTAATTAAGCCTCCAAGAGACACAGCCAGGGCACAAACTATGTTCTAAGCAACCACGGCTGTTTCACGTCTCTCTTCCTCCCATTTTACAGTCCAGTGTGTTAAACTTAGGGGCTTCCCTAGCGGGTCAGCGGTAAAGAATCTGCCTGCAACATAGGAGTCCCAGGTTCAATGCCTGGGTGGGGAAGATCCCCTGGAGAAGAGAATGGCAACCTACTCCAGTATTCTTGCCTGGAGAATCCCATGGACAGAGGAATGTTAAACTTACACACACACACGCGAGGTTTGCTGGCTGGGGGTTGGCAGTGGCTTGGGAGCCAACTCCCCAGATAGCCTGGACAAGTGATTCTCCAACAAACAAGTCGTGCTCAAACGGTGCTCTAAGGAGCCCGACAGAGTTCCTCAGAGGACCCTTAGGTGACCCCTGCTCAAGAAACTCTACTGCTGCCTGTCTGCTACACTGAAGAACCTCGTAAGGTCTCATTTAAACAAGTGCTTTGGTTCAGCAGGACACCTGAACAGCGAGTGAGCTACAGCAACGACCCTTAAGCCACGTTCCACCTAGTCCATCCGACTGACGTCTGCCAGCCTCGATGGAGACTGCTGCCCAAGAGGCGTCTGTCTGCTGAGCCTAGGTGGACAGTGATGGTGCATCTGCTTCTAGGATTACTTCCTAAAAGTCAGCCCGCTGGACTAAGCACCTCTAACCAGTACAGAGAGAAGCCATGCTCTCCTGGGGCCATTTCATAATCTGGTATCACCAGACGGCCGAGGGGTTGACACGAAGCCACCGTCTATAGAGAAGCTGCCACCCTGGCGTCTCAGTGCAGGCCACCTGGGGAGCCCGTACAGCGGCACCCCCGCCACCAAGCCAACACCAACCCACGCTCCACAGGGCCGGGGCATGGCTCCTCCGAGCTCTGTCCTAAGGGCGGCCTGCGGGCCCCACGTGCGCGCCCTGCTCGCAGCGGAGCGCTACTCACAGTGAGGAACGGGTGCCTGGTGTTCTGCAGGACGCGGCTCTCGGTGACCGTGTGGGCGACTTCATCCTGCAGACAGAGGCGGGTGAGGGGCTGGAGGGCAGCACCACGCCGGCCTCACACCCGCCCCCAGCCTGAAAAGATGGAGGAGCGGGCTGGTGAACTCCTCTGCGTTCCTAACCAACGCAGAGAACGTGAATGATCACTCACGAGCCCTAATGAAATACCAGGCCAGACAAGGCCACGCAGTGACTCGCGGTCAAAACCACCCGGTGAAAAGCTGATGGAGACTTCTGACAAGGGAGGACCCCACTGTCACCACCTGCACCCACGGGCCAGGTCTGACTCTGCAGGAGGGGGAGCAGACACTGAGGGCCCTGAGGTGATGCCACAGGCCGTGGTGTTCCTATAAATGGCGGCGACCCTATACACATTCTTGAAGGACCCAGACCTAGTCAGGACTCTAGGCTGTGAGCAATGATTCCCGGTATGTGGTCCCTACGCTGGCAGCATCGGTGTCGCCTGGGAATTTGGGAAAACACAAATTATCAGGCCACTCCTTGGACCCATGAATCAGAAACTCAGGGTGCAGGCCCAGCAGCAGTGTCACAGGGCACCCCCGGACTCTAACAGGGGCTTGGATTTAGTATCTGAGTGTACCTAGAAAGCTGGGGTGCCCAGACACCTGCTCTCCCTCCACAGGGCAAGTCTGTCTCCAGGGAGGCTGTGATAACACCAGTAACAATGTCTAAGACGTTCCTGACTCCACAGCTCAGGGGTGGAGGGCTGCCCTGGTAGGGGCCAGGGATGCGGGGGCACATCACAGCCCCCCTGGCAGAGGACGGTCTGGTCTCAAATGTCACAGCTGAGGCCGAGAAGCCCTGCCCTGCACCAATGACATCTGGGCCTTGTTAATTTTTGCTGGACATGACCACAGTCTTTAAGACCATCACCTGTTAAAGATACACATCTAAGCATGGACGGCTGGGAATCTCTGGCGCCTAGAACACGCTTTAAGGTGCTTCAGAACAGAAAGAGACGAGGGCAGTGCTAAGGACATAAGACCAGCCAAACGGCACCGCTGAAGCTAGGCGACTGGATGGGGCAATCCACTGTATTTTTCTTTAAAAGTTTTAACGTATTTTAAGAATTTCCTAGTTTAAAAACTTTGAGTAAGAGAAAAGGAACAGAATTCCATTTCCAGCCCAGCCTCCTCCTGAGACACCCTGGGCCAAGCTACCGCCCTAGTGGGCCCCCCAGGCCCTGCTGGGTGAGGCCCCTGTCAGACTCTCCTCCTTCCTCCCTGGTGTCCAGAGGGTGGGGGACTCAGCAGGCAGGGCCCCACAGGACTAAGCAGTGGGTCTGGGGGTGGGGGGACACGGCAGCAGACGCAGGAGGTGTCCCGCCTGGTGCGTGCTCCCGACCACAGGCACGCTCCGGGCTGGGCCCACGGTGGCTGGCCCACAGCAGCCCGGGGGGTGCCTACCTTGGCGATGATCACCTCCTTCCGCAGGATCTTCATGGCATAGTAGCGGCCAGTGGCCTTCTCCCGCACCAGGATGACCTTGCCAAAGGTGCCCTTGCCCAGGAGTTTGAGATAGTCAAAGTCATTCATGGTCTGCCCGGGATGGGGAAAGAGTCAGGCAGTCAGAACTTGGCATGTGGCCCGTGGGAAGAAATTTTAACAAAGAGAAGAGAAAATTCAAAGGACACTGTTGCCAAAATGCCCAGGCAGGAGCAGGGAGGCCCCAGGCAGCAACTGTTTGTTCTGAAGGGGCCTTCAGACTGAGGCTCTCCCACCATCGGCTTTCCCAGGCACGGGGCCCTAGGGGGCTGGGCCAGGGATCTGAGGTGGGGGCACAGGGGTCTTCACCACCACTCAGGATGAGGTTGTCCCACATCCCGTGGGCCCAGGGCAGTACTGCGCCATCTACCGCCTGAAATCACCACACCCACAGGGCAGTCAGGGGCTGTCCTGGCCAGGGCCCTGCGCTCTCGCGCTCGGTGTGGAATTCCAGCGGGGCAGGGCTGAGAGCGAGCGCGGTGCTCACAGACTGGCAGGCCCCCTCCTCCCCGCCCCAGCACTTACCACCTTGGCCCGCGCCTTGCTAACCGCCACCTCCATCTCCTCGGCCGCAGAACAGTCGCTGGGGGAGCCACACTTGTAGTCCATGGGGTCCGCCCCTGGGCCCCGCTGCTTGAGGCTGTTGGCAACCATCTGGATGGCCCGCATCCACTCCTCCCTGTGTGAGGATGCGTCCGGGGATCCATGAGTCCTGGGGTGCCTGGGCCTCAGGGCAGGAGGGGCCGAGCCCCACGAGCCAATGACTAAACACCTTCCAGCACTCGGGGCAGATACGCCTGGGCCTGGCCGAGGGGAGCTTCTGGCCGCGGCAGATCAGGGAGGGCGAGATTAGAGTAAGAACAGAGACTGTCTGTGTGTCCAGCACGAGCCTGGCCCGAGGCCCACGCCCAGAGGGGAGACCGCCTTTCCTCACAGGCTCTGGAACATAAGCTGCCTTCCTGAGCCTTGAACCAGAGAGACGGTGCTCCTCTGAGGCCCTGGGAACAAATGACCAGCTCATGCATACAAGTGACCAGTGTTTTGTGAAAGAAAACCAAGAACAGAAGGAAGCGTTCATTCGCCAAAGAAAGTGGAGATCTTACAAGGCAAGAGCTGACCAACAGGACCCCCTGGAGGTGCCTGTCTGGGGGTGGGCGGCTCAGGGGCCATCCTGCTGGGACTGGGGCAGGGGAAGGGGGGAGTGGTGGGGGGCGGGGGACGCTGGCCAACAGGGAAGCAGGTCCCAGCAGAAGGGAGGCAGGTTTAAGAACAATAAACTAGTTCTGTCACTCATGATTTAAACTCGCTGGGAAAGAATTTTCTTTTGATACTCGCAACAGACTGGTCTGTAGAGAGGGGAAAAAATACACCTAGGAGAAATAAGTTAAAAAATGTCTGCTGTGCTCAGTCGTGTCTGACTGTTTGTGATCCCATGGACTGTAGCCCACCAAGACTACTCTGTCCGTGGGATTTTCCAGGCAAGAATACTAGACTGGGTTGCCGTTTCCTTCTCCAGGGAATCTTCCCAGTGCAGGGAACAAACCCCCATCTCCTGCGTCTCCTGCATTGGCAGGCAGATTCGTTACCACTGAGCCCCCTGGGAAGCCCAAGTGAAAAAGACCACACACCAGAATGAAAAACGGATGTGGCTGAATGATACTAAACTGTTTGGACCCACTAGTTTCGTCCCTCTAGTTTGGACCCACCACACAGTTTTAGGGGTTTAGCTCAACATTTGTTGAGCCCCCTACGGATTTTGATCATGTATATAAAAGCCATGTGACCAGCTCTGGCTGAGATCCACGGTTTGCTGAGCAAAAGCAGCACCCAAGTCCCAGGATCCCAGTTCACACCTAGAAGCTCTGCCTCTCTCACTCAAGAAGACATTGCTTCCTAAGACAGTCACGAGAGTTCTGGGAGCACGATTATCAGGGGCTGGCACAGAGACCCTCCTCAAGCCCGAGCAGAGTCTGGGGGCCCCGGACGCCATGCGTGTCCGCCCCACGAGGGCGGGGATTTGGGGCTGGTTGTAACCCGGGCCCTGGTAGGTACTCGGGAGACATGTGAGGAACGGCTGAGCAAGGCAGCCAAAGCCCTGGGTGGCCCTAAGCCTGCTGCACACTCAGGCCAAGCGGCGCGAGCCTCTCCCCTTCCCGACCCAATACCTTAGGCTGGCATTTCTCAACAGGTTTCACCCAAGCCCTCCTTGGAACAAGTAATGGGACAAATCCCTGGCCCTACATTAATATTCCTGTTTCCAAAAACTGGGGGGGAGGGGAGCATACCCAGCGACATGCTCTTATCAGATCAGAACTGTCCTCTTAAAAATCTGAAAATGCTGACTTTGGGTATATGGCCATGGTTTGAAGAAAAAAAAAATCACCCATCTCGTAAAATAGTTTGAATATACTAAAAAAAAAGGCATATACCTCACATGTAGAGGCTGTGAGGGACTGCCACATGGGAAAGCAATCTGCAGGCCAAGATGTGCGCGTACTATCATCTGTCTGTAAGAGACGGTCCATCCTCAGGAGCCGAAATGGACAAGAGATGGAGCCTCTGCACTACAGGAGGTGCCCCAGAACCAGGGGACAGCTGAGCTGGGGCTCAGACAGCAGCCCTGGCACCGGGCGAGGCCCCCCCAACCCCGCTCGCCCCCTCCTCAGCACCCAGGCAGCACTGAGACGCTGGGGAGCTGCCATGTACAAAACCTGCACCCAGAGAAAGTTCTCGCCTCAAGAAAGGGGCTAAAGATTCCACTGGAGGGGCCTGGACCCATCCCACCTGGAGCTGGAACCAACGGGGGTGCACACGGAAACCAGTCGGGGGTGACTCTCTGCCGCCTGACACGCCCCAGATCTGGTTCCAACTGGACCGAGGTGGCAAGGTTGCGGCACTCAGAATTTCAGAGAAAAGGCAAGGGCCTCTGTCCAGGATACTCCTCAAGGTTTTGCAACATGGTGTCTGGGGCAGAGGGGAGCTTCCTCCCCAGGCTAGGGCTGATGGACCTTCCACCCCTCAAAGGAAAGCTCCCAGGGAAACGCTGAGGAAAATAATGGTTCCAGACACACCACCTCATTCCATGCTCCTTAAGAGGGCTGTAGAGGGAGCAGCCATGCTCCTAATGGGAACAGAGGTAGGGGAGGTAGGGAGGCGCACGGAGGTGGGGTCTCCTGTGGGCATTCCAGTCAGGGGCCGTGGCGCTGAGACCCACACTCGGCACTCCTCCAGGCCCTCCAGCCCAGGGGAATGGCGCTGGGGGCGCTCACGAGTGGGCTCAGGGACACCACGCTGCAACCACAGAACCCAAGGGCGCGGCAAAGGCAAGCTGCCTCTCAGGAGCCCTGACCCTGCCTTGTTTCTAGCCCAGCTTCTGAGAGGACCTCCCTTACTAAACAACACAAGAGCCCTCCACTTGCTTGCTCCCAGAGCTGCTGAAATGCTTCATGTGAAGTAACTTTTTGAGTCTTCCCTGCATCCCTCTGAAGAAGGTACTATTATTCACCTCTTCTTACAAACAAGGAGACTGAGGCACAGAGGGGCTGACAGTTACCCAGTGGCAGTCAGCAAGCGGAGGCCCAGGGTCACAAACCCAGCCAGGCTCCGCAGGGCGGCGTCAGGCAGGGAGAGCTGGGCCTGACCTCACCCTACTGCCAAATGGCCATGGAACGCTGGGCGGCCTCACTTCTAGGACCTCCGTCTGCCCCCCACGTTCCCTGGGCCCAATACCACAGCTGAGAGTACAGACTCGGAAGCTGGAAGGCCTGGAGGGACTCCGGGCTCTGCCCCTTCCTGAGGCAACCACAGGCAGGCCACCTGACTTTCCAAGGGCTGTCCAAGGAAGGAATGAGACACCAGCATCAAGTGCTCAGGAGAGAGCAAACACCTCAAAGGGTTGTGAGGAGTCACCCAGCCAGTCCCTCCTGAGTGGCTTCTGTGTGCCAGGCCTTCTTCCGGGCGCTGGGGGTGCAGCAGGGAACCAGCCCCATTGGAGCTCCAGGCCTAACATGCAAGACACCTGTGTCAAGGCTCCAAGGCAGGGGCCAGAGAGGAAGCCCCTGCTCAGAGAGTAGTCTGGAAAGGCCTCTCCAAGGAGGTGGCACCTAAGTCAGGACCTGGAGGACCTCCCCAGAACATGGGGCTCCCCAGGGCCAAGAACGGGCACTTGGCTGTGAAATAAGTGAAACAGAGGGGAGGAGGCAGCCCTGTGAAGTGCCAGGAGAGAAAAGAATCCAGGCAGAGCAACCAGCATAGCGAAGGCCCCGAGCAGGGAGCCTGCGGCGTCTGTGGAAGGCCCAGCAGGTGCCAGCCTGGCTGGAGCCAACAGAGAGAGAGGAATGGAAGGGATGAGAGCAGGAGGGAGGCCATGGCGTGAAGGAGTTAAGTCTGGATCCTTCACGTCACAGAAGTCCTGGACGGGTCTATCGGGGCTGACAGGGCCTGACTTTTCTGCTCTAAGTCAACAGCTGCTGTGTGGAGTATAGGCTGAGAGTCTCAAGAGGAAGCACAACGCTAGTCCCACGGCAAGAGGAGACGGTGGCAGACGATTCGGAGGCGAGAAAAGGTGGCGTGACTCTCCGGGGGCCCCGAGCCAAGACGCTTCCACATCCTCCTGGTTCCTCACAGCCACTGAGCCCCACCGGGACAGCGGCACAGTGGCTGGTCTGACTCCAGATCCTGGGCCACCCGGCTGAGCAGAATGAACTGCACCCTGGAGGGAAGGCCAGTGGCCTGGAGGTGACAGGGCTGTCCTCGTCACAGCCTCGGGAAGAACAACTGACTGCTGGTCTTGACGCCAGATGGGGCCCTCTCCCCTACAGGGTCCCCCTCAGAATCAGAGGAGCGTTCACAGCTGGAGGCATCTGGGGTCCCCCTCTGCTCAGACACTCTCAGATGGGCTGCCCTGGCGGATTCGGGCCCAGCCCTGCTTGGCAGGGAAAACATAGGCCCTTCAGATCTTCTTTTTTTATTCCGTACCTCTCTGAGCTTCGGTCTCACCACCATCATGTCTGTTTAGCAGGTGAGGAACTCCTGCCTAGAAGTGTAGCGAGGATAAGTGAATTGACACATGTGAAGATCTTCAAACAGGGTCTGGCTGAACAGAGCATTAGTCCTAACCGTTCTTTTATTCATTTGACAAATATTTACTGAACACCTAGTTATATTCCTGGCACAAATAAACAAACAGAAAATGTCACACCAGGCAGGACACATGCTATGAGGACAAATAAAGCAGGCTAAGGGAAACAGTCGTGGAAGGCAGGCAGGACCCTCCAAGAAGGCGGCATCTGAGCAGAGACCCCACAACGTTAAAAGCAGAAATATAATGACATCTGGGGGAAGAGGATTCCAAGCAAAGGAAATAGCAAGTGCAAAGGTCCTGAGGTAGGAAGTGTGCCTGGCATGTTTAAGGAAGAGCATGGAGGCCACGGGGGCTAAAGTGCGGGAACTGGTGGCAGGAAAGTATTCCGAGGCCAGATCATGCAGGTCTTTGTAGAACAGGGCATCGACTCTGGAGTTTACTCCAAGTGAGACTAAGAGCCTCAGAATTTCAAACAGAAACTGCACGGTAAGATTTTCATTAAAAGAGATCACACTAATGTGATGCCCTGTTAAAATTCCTGCCAAGACCAGGGGTCTGCCAACTTCTCCTGGAAAGAGCCGAAGAGTAAATATTTTAGGCCTCGCAGGTCACACAGTCTTGTTACAACTCGGTCACTGCTCAATTCTGCCACAGGACAGCAAAGAGCAGTCACAGATAATTGGTAAGTGAATAGGCGTGGTGTTCCAATAAAACTTTATTTATAAAACTAGGAGGCTGGGCCATAGTTTGCCAACCTTAATTCAGACCTAATTTCCAGTTTACAGGAAATACAGGCACAGAAGAACAAAGAAAACAGTGCCAAAAGACAATAATACGACACATCCAGGGTATAGGGCATCCTGCAAGACAACCAGTCTGGCTTGTCAAAAAAGAAAAAAAAAAAAATCAGTGTTGTGGCGGGGGAAGACACAAAGGTTAAATTACTAGACTAAAACAGGACACAGACAGCATGTACCTTGGTTTATCAAATCCTGGTCTGAAAAACAACATTTTGAGGACAACTGGGTAAATTTAACTATGGCTCAGATCTGGGGAGGACGTTAGTAAAGTATTAATATTACAAATAATCATCTCTGGTGTGATAAGGGCACCAAGATTCTGTAGAAGCAGCTCCTTATTCTTAGGAGATGCCTGCTGATGTATTACGGAGGAAAGTGTCACAAAGTATGAACAGAAGTTCAAGATTCAGCATAAAATACAGCCAGATGAGGCCAACACGGCACATGCTCAACTGCTGAACCTAAGTGCAGGGTATCTAGCTGTTCACTTACGACAGTGGTCTTTCAACTGTTCCGTCCGCCTGAAACAACAAGTCATGGCAAGGAGAAGGAGAATTGCTCCAGGTGCCCTGGGGAGAGCCCGCTGGGGGAGGAAGCGAGCAGGCTGCTGCAGCGGTGACCGGTCACCGGAGTGGCCCCGTTGGCTCCCGCCCCACCCCCGATCCCCAGGCTCAGGCCTGGCAGGGCAGCGAGGACAGTCACGAGCAGAGCAGCCTCCCTCTCCTGGGTTTCGGACTCGTGCCTTCCCTAGAGTTAAGGTCAGGAATCTGGGGTCTGGTCTCAGACAAATCCCATCAGATTCCTCTCCAGTGACAGCAGTAGGTACTAAGAAAAGGAGGAAAGTGGGGGCTCTCCAGTCCCTACAGTCTCAGTAAAGGGACTCTTCCCCACGCCAAAGAGCATGGCATTACGAAAATGGAAACTAGAGCAGGCCTCTTGCTACTAAAACTCTGCCGGCTCCCCAAGGCTGCTCCAGGCTTGCAAAGTGTGTGCCAGGTACTGCTGAGTCCAGGGCTTCCTGTTTATCATCCCCCTGAATCTTTCAGCAACCCTGTGACAAACCCCAATTGATTCACTGCTTGCCAAGCCCTGTGGGGACCTCCATCTGGAGCCCAGGCGCCAGCTGAGCTCGCCAGCTTCAAGGCCTCCGCTTCCCCTCTTCCAAGACCCTTAGCTCTTGATTCTTTAGTCATGCAGAACCCTCTGCAGTCCCTGGGATGACAAGCTGCCTCGCATCCAGGCTTTTTCAAAGGCTGGTCCCTTTTCCCAAAGCCACCTTCTTCTTCCTATCTCCACGGCTGACTCCTCCCCCATTCCTCAAAACTCAGCCCAACGCCTAGACCCTATGCACCTTCTGATCCCAGCTGGCTTTTTACTGGCAGGCCATGTTTCCTGTGCCCAGTTTTCATCTGAGTAATATCTCAGGGGGCCTGAGATGGCCATTCTGTGCCCCATAGAGGGGCAAGTATATTTTCAGCCTTGGGAAGCTCTGCAATGACACAGTTTAGATTAGAGCAGCAAGTCTTTCGCTCCAGAAATGCACTGCCCACAAGGGCAGCCACTAGCCCTAGGTGGCTATTTAAATTTGAATTAGTTAAAGAAAATACAAAATTCCGTTTCTCAGCTTCATGAGCCATGTTTCACGTGCTCAGTGGCTACTAGGCAGTGGCTCAGTGGCACACGTGACTAGTGGCTACCCTGCTGGACACTGCATTTCTACCACGGCAGAAGCTTCTCTTGGGCAGCACTGATTTAGGGTACTCCAGAGGATCAGCTGAATCCTCACCCCAAAGACAAGCTAAAAAAATGTTTCTCAAAATGAAGGCCACACAGGTTCGAACCCTGGTCAGGGAATGAAGATCCCACATGCCACACAGTACAGCCAAAAAAAAAAGGAAAAAAAAAAATCTATCAAAGTGAAGGCCAACAACGTGAGGGAAAAATATTTGCCACTCGTTACAAAGGGCTAAGCTCTCTAATATATAAAGAGCTTTCAAAAATAAATAAGCAAAAGACCAAGTACCCCAAAGAAAAACAGACAAAGGACATAAACAAGACAATTCAGAAACAGAAACTCACATGGCCCTTGACCACACGACAGATAAGGACACACACTCACCAAACGTTTGGTAAAAAGTTGAATGTTTGAAAACACAGGCTGTGATAACCCTCAGACACAGGCATAACCCTCTTAGAATTAGAATTCTATTATGCCTAATACCAACAGAACTGGTCATAAAAATTACCAATGCATATTCCCTGTGACCCAGCAATTCCACATCTAAGAATCCACCTTACAGATTTACCTGCAAGTATGTCAAACAAGGTAACCACAAGTTGTTTCACTGTGGCATTGCTTCTCCCATCCAAGTACTAACCAGGCCCAATCCTGCTTAGCTTGAGATTAGACGAGGTCAGGCGTGTTCAGGGTGGCATGGCTCGTAGACTGTGGCACTGCTTCTAATAAGCCCAAAAGGTTGAAATAACCCCAATCACCATTAACAAAGAACTGCTCAACTCAGGGACACAGATGTGCACCTGTTGAAAAGTGCAGCACAGCATCTCTCTATACACAGAAGCAGAGCGCGTCCCCAAGACACATGAAATGAAACAACAGTGTGGGCATGGAGCCACCTTTTGTATATAAAGAAAGAACAAGAGGAGCAGGGCACAGAAGTGATGTCTGAACGAGCTTGTCCACACTCATTGAGAAGCAGCTCCTGCAGGACACGCAACAGCAGCAGTCAGCCTGGCGGTGGGGGATATGGCGTGCAGGGCTGAAGTGAGAGTGAAGCTTCCGCTACACACCTTCTCATGCTGTTCTGCATTTGTGAACTAGGTGAAACTGCTATCTCTTCTGATTAATAAGATGATCTTTTAAAAACCGGAATCTCTGGACCACCTGCCTCTATATCAATGGAGATGCTCATTAAAAAGGCAGCTCCTTGACCCTTTGCAGGTCTCTGGATAAGCAGAGGCCCTGAAGAAGCCCAGAGCACCTCACTGCTAACAAACTGTTGTGATTCCAGCACACCCTCCCATCTGAGGACACAGAACAGGGAGAACCCCTGCTCCTCTTAGCTTGCACAAGGGCTGAGATGGGAAACTCCTAGGGAGGGGCTCAGGGGAATCTGTCCCTCTGTACCCCTCACCTCAAACAGAGCCTGGCCCCTCCCAAAGGGCGGCCACGTTGAGGCCCCGACTTGCCTCTCGTCCGGGGAGTCAACATGGAAGGTCCTCTCGATGACTGTGGTCCACTGCAGACAGCGAATGACGAAGGTATTGGGCCGAGGTCTCTCGGTCTTCATCAGCTGGCATTCTGCAGAAGAGGGATGTGAGCAGAGTGTGTGCGCAGCCCGCATCCCCCCAGTCAGCCCCGTGTGCCAGCCCCGTGGCACTGCTGACCACGACAGCCTGCCCCTACAGGCCCAGCGTGTGTGTTTAGGGGGCAGGCCCAGTGTGCGTGTGTTTACCTACAGGCCTAGTGTGCGTGTTTACCTACAGGCCCAGTGCGTGTGTGTTTAGGGGGCAGGCCCAGTGCGTGTGTGTTTACCTACAGGCCCAGTGTGCGTGTGTTTACCTATAGGCCCAGCGCGTGTGTGTTTACCTACAGGCCCAGTGCGCGTGTGTTTATCTACAGGCCCAGTGCGCGTGTGTTTACCTACAGGCCCAGCGCGTGTGTGTTTAGGGGGCAGGCCCAGTGTGCGTGTGTGTTTACCTACAGGCCCAGTGCGCGTGTGTTTATCTACAGGCCCAGTGCGCGTGTGTTTACCTACAGGCCCAGTGTGCGTGTGTGTTTACCTACAGGCCAGTGTGCGTGTGTGTTTACCTACAGGCCAGTGTGCGTGTGTGTTTACCTACAGGCCAGTGTGCGTGTGTTTACCTACAGGCCCAGTGTGCATGTGTTTACCTACAGGCCCAGTGCGTGTGTTTACCTACAGGCCCAGTGTGTGTGTGTTTACCTACAGGCCCAGTGCGTGTGTTTATCTACAGGCCCAGTGTGTGTGTGTTTACCTACAGGCCCAGTGTGTGTGTGTTTACCTACAGGCCCAGTGTGTGTGTGTTTACCTACAGGCCCAGTGTGCATGTGTTTACCTACAGGCCCAGTGCGTGTGTTTACCTACAGGCCCAGTGTGTGTGTGTTTACCTACAGGCCCAGTGCGTGTGTTTATCTACAGGCCCAGTGTGTGTGTGTTTACCTACAGGCCCAGTGTGTGTGTGTTTACCTACAGGCCCAGTGTGCGTGTGTTTACCTACAGGCCCAGTGTGCGTGTGTTTATCTACAGGCCCAGTGTGTGTGTGTTTACCTACAGGCCCAGTGCGTGTGTGTTTAGGGGGCAGGCCGCCCACCAGCCAAGGCTCCGGGTTAGGGCTGCGATGGGGGTGAGGGGCATCCAAAGAGGCAGCCAACCCGTCCAGGGGCTCGGAAGGCTTTCCCAGAGGAAGGGCATCCCTGTACTGAGCTCTGCAGGCAGAAGAGGGCACTGGGCACAGAAGCCTAGAGAGGAGAGAGGGCCCGGTGCACTTAGGGAAGAACAAATTCTGTGTGAGGAGGAGAGAAGGGAGAGACAGGCTGGAGAGGAGAGCGGGGGCCAGCCTGCAGGCTCGGGGGCATGGCGACGAACCTGGACTGTGTCCTGAGGGAGCAGGAAGAGCCAAGAACAGACTTAAACAGCCCCCTCTGGTTGTTGGGTAGAGGAGAGAGAGGGGACGCTGGAAGCCCAGGGAGGGCATGGGGCCATCCAGAGGAGGGGAGGGGAGGGAAGGCAGGCAGACCACAGGGCCACAGTGGGGTGCAGAGAAGCATCTGGGTCGCTGCCCTGGCCTGAGGATGAGAGGCAATAAGGCCCTCCCGGAGAAGCCGGGGCGGGGTTGGGGGGAGGTTCAGGGAGGGAGAGAGGACTCAAAGGATGGTGTGGCTCACAGAGGGGATCTCATGGTGGGAATACTCAAGGAGAGGTGTGCAGAAAAGCCGCTCAGGCCAGGCGGGGAGTTCAGGACGGCTGTGTCGGGGTCACCAGCACACGGGAAAGCCACCAAGGCAGGGCTTTAGGCAGGATGGAGAGGGGAATGGGGCTGGATTCCAGAAAGAGCAGGTGGGCTGCTCGAGGGGCAAGGCTGGGGACGAGGCTAGAGCAGAGAGTTGGTGGGGCGAGGACCGTGTCTGGGCTACCTAGTGGCAGTAGAGATGAGTGACTTTGAAACGTTCTTTGGGGGTGTGACAAGAACATGGTGACTCATCGGGTCAGCGGGGAAGGAAGGTGGTGGCGGGGGGAGGGCAGGTTCTGTGAGGCCCAGGCAGGGGCTCTGCACGGGCCAGGCTTCCACTGGTCAGCTTCTGGCTAGAAGGCTCCGCCTCAGGTGCCACAGAGGGCCCAGAAGGCTGAGAAGTGCCCCAGCTCCTTTCTTCCTCCAGCTCTCCACTGGCGATCAACACAGCTCCCAGGCCCAGGAAAGAGAGGTGGAGCAGGAGAGGCGGGCGAACAGACCCCAGACAGGCCTACAGTCCAGAACAAATACACCCCATGTGCCCCCAAGACGCACCTGCGACAGAGAAGTTGTTTAAGGGGGGCAGGGTCTGGTCGGGGGCCTCAGGCCGCTCCTTATAGCCAATGAAGGAGCCGTCGCTCTTCAGCAGGAAGTACCGGGGCCGCCAGGTCTTGATATATTCACCTGAACAGGCAGGGCGGGAGGGAGAGAGGTCAGGGTAGCCAGGCCCAGGGCAGGGCCTGGCAAGGGGCCCCACACTGAGAGGAAGATGGACAAGAGGGTGAAGAGTGTGCTTCTCCCAGAGAAACCCTCCAGGCGGCCCCAGCTGACGCAGGCTGGGCTCTGGGCTGGGCCCAGTGATCCAGAGGTCACGCCTGGCAGGAAGGCGCCGCGCCGCTGCAGGGCACCAGCTGCCTCACAGTGTGGCCAGCAGTGAGCCGTCCTTGCCAGCGCATGGCCCAGTCCCAGGGGAGGCCCAGGCCTCTAACATACATGCCCTGTGGCCCTGGAGGGCCAAATCCCATGGGCGGGTATTCACTCTACAGCTGTGCGGGGGGATCAAATGTCAAAACACCGTGCCAGGCCGGTGTTACTGCTGCTGTGCCCTCCATGTGCTCCTCGACTCCCTCCACTTGTTGTAACCACGAATATCCAAGCACTCCGTGTAGGTACGTATGTATGCACACACGCTCCTCAGAGGGGTGGCTAAGGACTAAAATGAAATGGTGAAGCACATATCCACACGAAACCTTACATACATATAAATACCCACAGCAACATTATTCATAGCAGTAAAGAGGAGAAACTCCGAAGCGCATCCGCTAACAGATGGACAGACGAAATGCGGCACGTCGGCAGGATGGAGTATCAGTATCGCTTGGTCACTAAGAGGAATGAAGTACTGGGAATTCCCTGCCGGTCCAGTGGTTAGGGCTCTGCACTTCCAATGCAGAGGGGGAGGGTTCGACCCCTTGTCAGGGAACTAAAATCCAACATGCAATGCAATGCGGCCAAAAAAGTATTGATACATGAAGTATTAATACACGCTACAAGCTGGATGAACCATAACTTACATACTACAAGGTGGATGAACCATAAGAAGGGTAACTGAAAAAAGCTTGTCACAAAGGACCACAGATTATATGATTTCATCTATATAAAATGTCCAGAACAGGGAAACTTCTCAAGATGAAAACTTGATTACTGGGCCTAGGGCTGAGGAGGGGGGCGAGTCTGGGCGGGGAAGGAGGGTCCTTTTTTAGGGTAGTGAGAATGTTCCAAAGCTGACTATGGTGATGGAGGCACAGCTCTAAACACACTCAAGGCCCCAAGTGGCTGAACTACATGGTATGTGAGCTGTGTCTCAAGCTGCTTTAAAAAGAGAGAGAGAGAGATGGCAAATACAAAGCAAACACAAAGCACCCAGCCTCGCCAGGGACCAGCACACCAATAAATCAACAACAGCTCTTCCTCATCAGCCCACCGGGCAAGCAAAGGGTGTGTACATTGTAACTGGGGCGGAGGGTGGGCTCCCTAAGTCGCCACCAGAAGCCAGGGTGGGTTTCTCTAAGTCTTTGTCTCCTCTCACGAGAAGGACACCCAGTAAGCAACGGTGATGATCAGAAAATACTATAGGGTACTATGTGCCTGCCAGGCACCATCCTAAGTTTCTTAGAGGCTTTAACTTGTTGAATTCTTTCGAATGTCAATACTAAATGATTCGACGTATGTAAAGTTCAAAAACTAGCAAAACCACAAACCTGAGAGCACCATGAAAGGACCACATACCATGACCCAGTGGGCTTTATCCCAGGACTGCAAGGGTAGTTCAAAACCACAAAAAGCAATCAGCGTCGTACGCCTCAACAGAATGAAGTGGGGAAAAAAAAACACAAGGTCATCCAGATTGACACAGAAAAAGCGTTTGACAAAATCCAGCACTCTTTCATGATAAAAATACTCAGTAAGCTAAGAAGAGAAGGGGGACTCTCCTTCCCAAGAGGGCATCTATGAAAAACCCACACGTCAACATCACACTCAAGGATGAAAGAATGAACGCTTCCCCTTGGCTAAGATCAGGAGCAAGACAAAGATTTCCACTCTCACCACTGCTCTGAAACACTGTGGTGTAAGTTCTGGCCAGAGAAAAAGACAGAAAGTATCCAATTTGAAAAGGAGTAAGTAAAACTACCTTTATTTGCAGATAACAGGATCCTATATACAGAAAAGCACAAAAATCCACAAAACAATTACTAGAGCTAACAAATTCAGCAAGATCAACACACAAAAACAAACTGTGTTTCTACACACTAGCAATGAATAATCCAAAAAAGAAATTAAAGAAAACAAATCCATTTACAACAGCACAACTAGGCAAAGATTTATACATTAAAAACTACAAAACAGGGGCCTCCCTGCTGGCTCACCAGTAAAGAATCTGCCTGCCAATGCAGGAGACCCAAGTTCAATCCCTGGTCCAGCAAGACCCAAATGCCTCAGAGCAGCTAAGCCGGTGCTCCACAACTACTGAGCCGGTGCTCCACAACTACTGAGCCTGTGCTCCAGGGCCCAGGAGCCACAACTACGGAGCCCATTTCCACAGCTACTGATGCCTGCGTGCCCTCGAGTCTGTGCTCTGCAACAAGAGAAACCACTGCAATAAAAAGCCTGTGTACCACAACTAGAGTAGCCCCTGCTCACTGCCACGTAGACCCAGCACAGCCAGAAGTAAATAAATAAAAATTATTTTAAAAAAACACTGCTGAAAGAAACTTAAAAAAATGCAAGAATCCTGTGTCAAGGATTGAGACTTGACATTAAGACTGTAAGACTACCCAAAGCCATTTACATACAGATTTAACACATTCCCTATCAAAATTCCAATAGCCCTTTTTTGCTGTTGAGGAAGAACCAACCCTCAAATTTACACAGAATTCAAATTCATGTGGCAAGGGGTTCCAAACAGCCAAAGCAATGTTGAAAAAGAACAAAGGGAAAGGACTCTTACTTCCTGATTTCAAAACTTACTACAAAGCTACAATAATCAAATCAGTGTGGTACAGGATAGCCATACAGACCAAGAGAGTAGAACTGAGAGTCAAAAAATAAATCTACACAACTATGGGCAACTAATTTTCAACAACAGTACCAAGACCATTCCACTGGGGAAGACCAGTCTCTGCAACAAATTGTGCTGGGACAACTGGATACCCACATGCAGAAGAACAGAGATGGAGCTCTACACCATGTTTAAAAAATTAACTCAAAGTGCATCTACCTAAAAATAAGAGCTAAAGCTATCAAACTGTTAGAAGAATACACAGGTCAATCTCTGTAACCCTGAACTTGGCAACAGATTCTTAGATATGACAACAAAGGAAAAAAAAAAAAATACAGTGGACTCATTGAAATAAAAAATTTTGTGCAAAAGATGTTATCACAAAAATAAAAAGTCAACCAACCAACAGAGTGGATGAAAACATTTGCATATCATATGTCTCATAAGAGTCTAGTATCCAGAATAGATAATGAACTTTACAACTCAGCAACAACCGAAAAAAAAAAAAAAAAAAAAAACCAATTTAAAAAATGGGTGAAAGACTTCCCAGGTGGCTCAGTGGTTAAGAATCCACCTGCCAACACAGAAGATACAGGAGATACGGGCTCCATCCTGGGTTGGGAAGATTCCTCGGAGGAGGAAATGGCAACCCACTCCAGTATTCTTCCCCGGACAATCCCATGGACAGAGAAGCCTGGGGGGCTACCGTCCAAGGGGTCGCAAGGAGTCAGACACAAGTGAGCACGCGCACACGCAGTGTCTGAACACTATACCCGAAGGACTACAAAGGTGTTTCTCCAATAAACAAGGACCAGCAAACATATAAAAAGACGCTTAACACCATCAGTCACTAGGGAGATGTCAATCAAAACCATGCTGAAACACCACTGAACACCCACCAGGATGGCTTTCATTAAAAACAAACAACAAAAACTCAAAGAAAACTAGCAGGTGTGGGTGAGGATCTGGAGCCACTGCTGGTGGGAGCGTAAAATGGCGCAGCCCTGTGCCAACTCGGGTGCTCCCTCAGAGAGCCAGACAGAATACACTGTGGGTCACGTGCACAGAAGGTGCGATCCAGACATTTCACAGTTTTTTCTATATTATCTAAATACATAGAATACATTTGATTATAAGCAATATAAACTAATAGATGCCTACTGGGGCTTCCCTGGCAGCTCAGTGGCAAAGAACCCACCTGCCAGTGCAGAAGACACGGGTTCAATCCCTGAGCTGGGAAGACCCCTGAAGAAGGAGACGGCAACACTCCAGTATTCTGGCCTGGCGATTCCCATGGACAGTGGAGACTGGTGGGCTACAGTCCACGGGGTCACAAAGAGTCGGACACGACCGAGTGACTAAACAACAATAGATACGTGTGTCCCAGCAATTCCACTCCTGGGTGTGTACCCCCCAAAACTGAAAACAAGTACTCAAACACTTGTATACAGATATTCATAGCAGCACTATTCACAACAGCCAAAAGGTAGGAATAACTCAGATGTCCATCAATGGACATATGGATAAAGAAAATGTGATATCTTGATACAATGGAACATTGTTTGTCTATAAAAAGGAAGGAAGTACTGTCTGATACATGCTACAGCGTAGATGAACCTTAAAAACGTTATGCTCAGTGAAAGAAACCAGACTTCAGTAGCCACATATTGTATGATTCATGTATATGAAATGTCCAAAGTAAGTACATCCATAAAGACAAACAACAAGCTGACGGCTGCCGGGGGCTGGGAGGAGGGAGACTGAGCTGACTACTCACGGTGCGGAGGGCAGCCTTTCAGGCAGATGAAGATGTTCTGGAGCCAGACAGAGCTAGCGGTTACGCAACAATGTGAAAGTACTCAAGGCCACTGAATTGTCCACTTTAAAACACTTAATTCTGTGTTGTGTAAATTTTACTTCAATTTGAGAAACAAAAACAAAACTAGACAAATTCACCCATGATATTGGAGGTTAGGAGAGTGGTTACTGCTTGCAAGAGGCAGACAGCCTTCTGGGGATTGACTTACTCTATTTCCTGACCTGGACATAGGTTTTGGAGTGAGTTTATGATCTGGGCACTTACCTGTGGGGTTTTATATGTCGGTAACAAGCTACAAAAAAACTGGAAGGGAAAACATCCTCACAACAATCCCATTTTACAGATAGGGAAACTGAGGCACAAAGAGGTTCCAGTACTTGCCTGAGGCTCATGGCTGTTAACTGGGAGAGCTAGGACTAGAACCTGGGTTCGCTCTGCCCATAGTCATTGACAGTGTCTACCTGTAAACTGGCAGACGTGGCCTGGCCCGGCGGGGCCTGGCAGAGTGTGCTGAGGCTGTGTCAGAAAGGGGACCCGCACATGGCATGAAGGACCCGATCCTTGAGTGGGCCTTGCCGAGCCAGAGGCAGCATGTGAGCCAGGCGCTGGCTCAGGACTTGGAGCCTGAACCTTGGCGCTGCCACCTCCCTGCTGAAGCCCCAGGCAACTCAGTCTTTCTGCTGAGCTGAAGCTTCCGGTCTGCAAGACGGTGCCCACCTCACGGGGCAGTAACAGAAACTCAACAAAACTGGGCCTCCTGCGAACACAGCCCCAGGCCCGGCACCGAGTGGGCACACAGTAAGCTGGGCTGCTGTTATTTCAACCACCAGGAGTAGGGCGGGAAGGCGCACGTGTCTGAATGGTGGCAGGGCCCACCTTGCCCTGCCCACCACTTCTGGCTGCTGCTTGGAACAACAGGCACTGGGAGACCCAGGAGAGGCTGCACAAGTGTGTGTGGGTACGGTACAAAACCAAGACAGGTCATCTCAGCAGCTTGTCTGGGCCCCCGTGGACGAACGGAGACACTGAAGGCCTGGGAGAGGCTGAGATTCACTCAATGCCACCTGCAGCCTCGGGAGCCACTGCCCAGCCATAGTTCTCTAGCCACCTCCGGAGAAGGCCCCACCCCAGCCTAGAGAGCCACGGGCCTCAGAAAACTCAGGAGCCTGAGACCTGGCACACCCTATTACACATACCATCCACACACATGATCCCAAGCATCCATCCAACAGTTATTAAGTGCCTACTGCACGCCAAGCACTTTTCTAGGGCACTGGCACTATCCCAGTGAACAAGCCAGATAAAACCCCTGCTCTCATGAAGCTGACACTCCCAGAAGCCTGGGCTGTTGACCCATTTTACAGAGGGGAAACCAAGGCTCAGAGAGATGACACAGTCACACTGAGGAAGTGGCAGAGCTGGGGTTACAACTTTGACACCTGCCAAGGTACAGAGAGCTCCATCAACAGCCCCAAACTCAGGGCCCAATCCAGGCAGGTAGGCCAAGAGGCCCTGGATGCCACCCTGCCTGGGAAGGGGATCGGGAAGGGGGGGGTTGCAGTGAGACCCTCGGCACCGCTCTAGGTGGGCGGGCTAGGCAGCATGCAGAGTGCGCAGGCACTTCTCCAGTTTCAGCAGGGCCAGCCCACCAGCTTCCCGGCCCGCCTCAAGCATGCCCAGCCCACCCCCTCCGGGAACTCGGTCCCCTTCAACTGTGGGGCTCACTCCCTTGCCTCCTTCGGATCTTTATTCAAACACCCCCTTCTTCGTGAGGCCCTCCCTGGCCAGCCCCTCTCTGATAGCTCCCTCACCCCTCTCCTCACACTGTTGGGTTTCTCTCCAAGGCACCAGCCCCACTGGGCCCACTCCTCTACTCAGGTGCCCTGGTCTCGCCCACTTAATGTATGACATCAACACAGGATGGGAACTGTGGGCCCATCTGGTTCACTGCCGTATCCCCAGTGCCCAGAATGTGCCTAAAACACGGCAGCTACTTGATGCATGTCTGCCGAGTGAATGAGAGCGTGCAAAGTGGCGGCCCCCCAAGGGGAAGGTCCCCACTCTGCAGGGGAAGGTCCGAGGAAGCTAGGACAGCCGGTTTCCTTCGCTCCTGGGTGCCTGGACAAGCTGGCTCTCAGCACATGCTTCTTCCCAGCTGCCTCGAACAGCAGTGAGCCCGTTCAGTGCGGCAGTGCTGGGGCAGAGGCCTGGGGTCCCCGGGTCGAGTCTCTCCGTGTCTCCCCTGTAAGTGACTTCATCTCTTAGTCGCCCACCAGCACAACCAGACCTGGTCCCGAGCTCGCTCACAACATCCTGGGCTTCCGAATGCCAGACGAGTTCCAGCCCCTCCAAGGCATCCGGCGCTGGCGGTCTGGTGCTATGTCACGGCTCTGCCCGCCTTCTGCGGCTGGCTCGCTCGCTCGCTCTGCTGTGGCCACCCTGGCCCACTCTATTTCCAGGCACACGGCCCCCATTCCTCGCTGCCCCACTCCCTGGGACCCCCTGGCTGGCTATCTGTGTAGCCTGCTCCCTCACCTGCTCCTGGCCTCCATATACTGGTCCCTCCTCAGAGCCACCTGCATGAGCCCCTTCTTTCTCCAGCGCTCCCGTCAGAGCCCCTACTCCTCACAGGGGCACTTATCGTCACCTGACACCGTGCCTGTCAGTTTCCTGTTATTCCCCGCCCCCCAATGGATCGCAGACTCCATGAGGACACCACAGTGCCCCTGGAGCCTGGGATGGCCAGCCTGGCACACTATGCACTCTATGAGTATTTGCCAGATGAATAAATGCTGGATATTGCCTCTCTGTGTTACTTTAGCTAAGTGACTTACCCACTGTAGGCCTCAGTTTCTTCATCTATGAAATGGGACCATGAGCAGGAACACTTATGCAGAGGCAGAGTTTGAGGCCTGGCCTGGGGGTTCATGCAGGGGGTCAGCAAGGCCTGGAGACTCAGGCCCAGGCGCAGCCACAGCTCCTCCGTCCAGACTACTTTCAAAGAGTCCATGACGTGGGCTAGAAAGAAGCCACTGGCAGGGGCGGGCAGGCAGGGCTCGGAATGCTGGCTCCTCAGGTGGTAAAGACCCTGTACCTCTGCCTCGCAGGGCACAGCTGCCAGGAGAGCTGGGGCGAAAGGGGGAGACGTGCAATCCTGTGAGTAAACGTAGCCCCTTACCGCGCTTATGGAGCCAGCCTTCTTTGATGACAGACACCTCGTTCATGGTGGCAGCGTGACACGCTGTCACCTCGCTCGGGACAGCTCAGGGCAGCAGGACATGCAGGAGGTGCGCTGGACAGAGCACAGTCTGCAAGACAGGAGAGGAGCCCATCAGTCAGAGAGGCAGGGGGATTTGGCAGTGACCCCTCCCCTCGGGATACCCCACCTGAAGCCCCTCTGGCAGCTCTGCGAGGGTGGAGCCAGGGAGGGTGGGGAGAGACTAGCCCTTGGGGCCCAGGCTGGTAGAGGGGGCCAGTGAGAGGCGGTCGGGTCCCCAGGGACCCAGTCTTGGGGAGGAAAGGACACGACCTTGCCCTCAGAGCCCTCCTCTGGAAGGAGCAGAGGGCCCCGGCTGTGCCCTCGCCCCGTGCTCAGGACCCCTTGCCCAGCAGGGCAGCCCCACCACTGCCACTCCTGACTGGGTGGGAGGCTCCGCCCCTGCGTCACTCCAGGCCCAGCGCTGAGGTCACCTGGGATGAATCAGACAGCCCCGGGCACCTGAGGGCGTGCTCAAAGCCACCAGGATCTGCCTGCCACCCTCACACACACACACACACACACACACACACACACACGCACACACGTACACACACACACAGAGGCTCACACTCTCTCTTTTCCAAACCAGGTGCCACCAACCTGCCACCTTTAGCAAACTGAGTACCACCCTCCTACCCAGCACCAGGCCACCTCATGTCACTCCCTCAGCCTCCTGGTCCCCACCAGCTGACAAAGGAAAGGAAGGTCTCAGTGCTCCGGATCTTCGACAAGAAAGGAACCAACTGCGTACGCACTTATCTGGGGCCCGGGAGAAAGTCCTGGGGGCTTGAAACAAGGCCCTGGTCCTTCCCCGAGACCTCTGCTTCTGTCCTCCCAGACCGGCAGCCGACAGACTGACGGACGCCGAGGCCGCTGCTTCGTCTCAGGTTCCCGGGGCGGAGGGGAGAAGCGGGGGAGGCAGCCACCAGCTGGGCCCCTACCTGGAGCCACAGGCCTGGCCGGGGGCCATGGAGCCCAAGGCGCCTTTCGCCTTTCCTGGCCTGGGGTTATTTGCGGACAGCAGGTCAGGAGCTACGGTGGCCCCCAGAGAAGCGGCAGCTGGCCCTGGGGACACCACGGGCATCAGCTTTCTCTCGTGCCCCAGGGGAGCTGGTGGGCCGGACACACTACTGCCTGGCATGTGACGGTGGCAGGCTGCCCAGGCCCCGGGCAGAGGGAAGGGAGGTGAGAGGGAGGAAGCCGGAGGAAGACAAGATGGACAGTGACAGGGAAGTAAACAGCGGGTGAGGAACCATGTCCTGGACTCGGGGCTGCAAAGACAGGGCCTAGAAGGGGCTCCCTTCCCTAGCAAGTATGGCGGCACCCCAGGGGCTCACGCCCACAGACTGAACACACCCAGGACCACCGGACCCTCACTCCGAAATGTGCCCCAGTCTGTGCTTCGATCCTAATGTGACCAGGGTTTCCACCCCAGCCTCCTGACCAGGTGGCTCAGGCCCAGAGCCATCCCCTCCCACGAGGACTCACCCCACCTCCTTCTGGGCCTCCCATCCTCCAATCTGTTTCCCGTTCAGCAGCCCAAGGACCCTCAAATCTGACCTGTGCTTTCCCACGGGCCTCGGGAAAGACCCAGGCCCCCCAGATTGGGATTCCAGTGCCTTCAGGCCCTGGCCTCTGCTGCCCACCACCCCGGCTCAGCCTCGCGGTCCCCACCACCCATCCACCAGCTTTCAGATCACCTCTCCCGCCCCACTGCCCCTCCCACCCAGGCTTTCTTCCTGGGTCCCAGCCTCCGCTGCCCACCCTACGCTCCACCTGAATCTGACTGCGTCCCTCTCTACTCACAGCTCTTCCGCGGCTCCCCAGAGTGCACAGAACACACAAAGAAGAACAAAGTCTTTTCCACCAGAGAAGGCCCCACGTAAATCAAGAGGCACCTAGAAAGCCCTCGAGAAAGGCTAATAACCACAAGGACGATCACACACCAGCCACCACGCACCTCCCCAGGTCCTCCTCCCCGACGCCCACCCTCTGCCAGACTTCTGCTGCTCAGGCCTCCACCCTCAATACCTTTTATGTACTGGGGTTCTCCCTGTTCTCTAAGGTCTCAGCTGAACCAACGCCTCCTCCAGGAAGCCTTCCTGACCCCAGAGGCTGCACTGGGTGCTGTGTGCCCCGTCATCAACTCTCCCCACACCTACAAGCGCTAATTCAGCACACCAGCCCAGCATCTGGCTGTCCACTGAAGGCACGATGAATAAACCCAAGTCTCGGGAGGGGACATGTGTATCCCTATGGCGGATTCATGCTAATTATGGCAGAAATCAACACAACATTATAAAGTAATCATCCTCCGATCCAAAATAAATAAGTAAATAAGAGACACCACAAGAGTTCGCTCTTTTCCTCTGCCACATGAGGACACGCCAAGATGGCAGCCATCAGTGGCCAGGAAGTCAGCACCCACCAGGGACCAGTCCTGTGGATGCCCCGAGCGTAGGCTTCTCAGCCCTGAGACCTGGGAGAAAGTAAAGGTCTGCCCGCCAAGCGAACAAAGAGAAACAATCTCCCCAAGAGATCCCCAGCCCAGGACCAAACACAGCCACAGAAACAATTCCAGAGTCTGTTCACACCACCAGTCTTCCTCTGAGTATGTTCTAAGCTTCAGACTCTATCCTGGTGCATCACTAAGACACAGCTCCTGCCTTCAGGAAGGTCGCATTCCAGCGGGAGGCAGACGATATACAAGACACAAGGTCTGATGGTGGCAAAGAAACACGAACAGGAGAAAGGAGGACAGGGACGGGTGCTGCGTTAGCCACACGGTATGGGAGACACGCGAGCCAACCCCTGAATTAACCGGGGCGGGGGGTGACACATTAAGGAACAGATTTCAGGCAGGGGAACAGCAAGTGCAAAGCCCTTAGGACTGGGAAGGAGCTCCGGGAGTGCAGAGAAGCGCCCAGAGGCTGGCCCAGTGAGGAGCTGAGACAAGGAGAACACTCAGGGCCTGGAGGCAGGTGTGCCGGGGAGTTCGGAATTCCTCCTCCAACACAGGGGCCAACACCACACTTTCTCCAGGTGTGAGCTCTGTTCAGAATAGGGCTGGGTTCCCAATCTGGGCTGGAATGGAGAACCCAGGGGCCAAAGGAAGAGCGGATGTACAAGCAAAGACAGAAACCCCACGTCCACTCTCAGCCCTCCCCGCATCTCCCCTCCCCACACCCTCCCTGGCCCAGCAACTTCCCCTCTCAGAGCCGCTGTGAGCAGCACCCCTGTGCACAGAGGCTCGGCCCACTGCCTGGCCCCCAGTGAAAACGCAAACACGTGGTTGCCTCAATCAGACAGACAGACAGACATGAAGGCGGCCAGGTGTGGCCGAGATTGCAGAATCCAAGAGCTCGTGCCAGCCGGGTGGCCTTGAGCCCGAGGGCGTGCCTCCAGTCTCCCCTGATCGCTCCCGCCCCCCACAACCCCAGAGGGCCATGCCCGTGCCCAGGGACAGCAGACGCTGACACAAGGGAGGCTTTACCTTGGGTCTCCCAGCTGGCTGCTGCTCGGCACACTAGAGCCACTTGTTACGTTCTCACTTCAGCAACTAAGCAGCCAGCAGAAGCCAGGGCAGGGGGAGGACCTGGAGAGCCCCTGCATCCTGCCTGGATCCTGCCGTCCTCCCACGGAGGGTGGCGCCTCTGCTGAGGTGTCTGACGCAGTCCCGTGGTGATGAAACACCAGCACCGCAGCCAAGAAGATGGCCTGCTCCCTGGGGAGCTGACACCCAGCACGCAAGGGCCTGCTGGGCTGTGGCCTGCATGCCCCATGGCGGGGGCCCAACTCCACTCACTGCTGCCTGGGGTGTCTGGGCTTCACTCGGCTGAGGGTCTGGGTAGGAGCTGGAGCTGTGGATTAGAGGCGAGCCACCTGGGAGGCAAGGTGAAAAGAGCACGGGCACCTCACAGGAGGGAACACACACACAACGGAGGACTGTGTGCAATATCCTTAGTTCCAGGGAAATGCACATCGAAACCATCCACCTGGATGGCTAAAAGTTCAAAAACTGACACCACCAAGAATGTGGTCAAGAATGTAAGAGGGCTTGGGGGCTAGGGGGTTCCCTGGTGGCTCAGAGGTAAAGAATCCACATGCCAATGCAGGAGACATGGGTTCAATTCCTGGTACTGAAAGACCCCACATGCTGTGGAGCAACTAAGCCTGTGCGCCACAACTACTGAGCGCCCTAGAGCCCATGCTCCGCAACAAGAGAAGCCACTGGAACAAGAAGCCCGTGCACCTCAGTGACGATTAGCCCCTGCTCGCCGCAACAGAGGAAAGCCTGTACAACAGTGAAGACTCAACACTGCCAAAGATAAATAAATGAGTAAGTGAATACAATTAAAAAAAAAAAAAGAATGTCTTCAAGGGGGACTTCCTTGGTGGTCCAGTGCTTAAGGATCAGCCTTCCAATATGGGGGATGTGAGTTCAACCCCCGGTCAAAGAACTAAGATCCCACGTGCCAAGGGGCAACTGAGCCTGTGCACCAAAATGAAAGATCACGCATGATGCAACCAAGACCCGACACAGCCAAATAAACAGGTTCTTTTTTTAATCAATAAGTAAAAACTGTTAACAGAATGTAAAGGAATTGCTACTGGTGGGAGTATAAAACAGTTCCACCACTATGGAAAACTGTTTGGCAGTAAGAATTAAAGCTCAACATATCCCTACCCCATGACCCAGCAATTCCGCGGCCCTCCAACAGAAATGGGTGTATTTGTTTACTAAACGACGTGTACTAGATCGTCCACAGCAGCAACATTCTCAGTAACCTCAAGACTGGAAACAGACCAGGTGTCCACCCACAGGAGAATGGATAAACAAACTAAGGTAAATTCATAGAGCTCAAGGCCACTCAGCAAGAAAGAGGACCCGACTCCTGAAGCCTACAACAGGATGAAGCGTGAGAACTTCACCTGGAGTGAAAGAAGCCAGATGCGGAACGACCCACTGAGGACGAGCCCACAGACTGCAAGCTCAAAACAGGCAACATGACACGACTTGTTTCTCACCAGTGAAACTGTGCAGAAGATCCAGGAAGCAAATATCCACAGGTCAGGAGCGCTGTTACCTTCGGGAGTGACAGAGGAGGGGGGTTTCTGGGAGCTGACAATGTTGTTGTGATTAGAGAGCATTACTTTTACAGTTATTTGTCATGCTGTATGGTTTAAAACATGTTGAAGATATCTTTCTGTATTTTATGACGAAATAACAACAAAAAAAGAACCTGGGTTTGGGAGCCTGGACGGTAACAGGAAGTTAAACTCAGGCCTCCTAGCCTCCGGGGCCCCCTCTCACCCCAGGCTAGCTCGCCTGGAGTTTCACCGCAAGGCCAGTCGCTGATGAATAAGGAAGAGGACTCTAGGGTCTGGATTTCAACCCCAGGCTCTGCTGCTCCTTGGCCCTTCTGAGCCTTAGTGCTCCCATCTGCACAATGATCCAGCCAGAGGAAGGACCCGCACCCTGAAGGGTAGGGCTCGAGTTTGGGTGAGTCTTTTTAACACAGAAGAAAGCTGAACGGGAATGAAAATCACCCCCTGCTGCGGTCAGCTCTCAGCAGGAAAGAGAGAGGTGACTGGAGACAGGTCCCTGAAGGGACTCTGACTGCACTAGCAGGGCTTGATTTTTAAGTCAAATACCTGCTAAATACCTGGTAAATATCACTGACGCATTCCACAGTACGTCTCAAACGCTCTCCTCCATTCTTTTTTAAATTTCAGGCCTTATTTTTGCCTGTCTGCCTCGTAGGTCTTATTTCTCAATGGTTTCCAAACTGCCTCCGAGTTTCAGCTCACCCTGCTGGTGTCATGTCCGTTAGAGGCGATTTACAGGATGACGCAGGGTGGCGGATAACAAGGCGGGGGAGAGAGGCTGTCGCGTCCTACCTGGCAGCCATCGGAAAGGGTTGGGCCCTGGAAAGGTTCCTTCCAGACCTCCTTCCTCAAATGTAAAATCAGGGTCGCTGTGGTTCCTGCCACTAGGGGGACTATGTGGCCTAGGTGAGCTCAGTGCTTCTGTCCTCCCTCTCACACTCCAGGATGCTTGACCACTGGGTCAGAGGAAACTGCTCTCCCCCAAACCCTGCCATGTCCCCACCTCACCTAGATTGAAAGAAGCCAAAGTCCTTCCAGGAGCCCCAGAACCCTATTCTGCATCACCTCCTCTTCACTCTTCCAAACACTCCACAGCACTGGTGCCTCCGACACACCAGAGGCTCCCCCAACCTGCGCTCCCGACCCCGACCTCAGGACCCTTGCACACGCTACCCCTTCAGTGAGCACAGTCTTCAAGTCCCTGGGGGCCCCGCCTGGCTTCTTCAGCCTCTGCTCACATGTCTCCTCCTGTGCGAAGTCACTCTGTCCTCCACGGTCAAGAGTGTACCTGCTAGCTTCACAAAAGTGAAGCACTTATCGCCACAGACACTACTGTACACGTTTACCTGTTCACAAGTTTACTGTCGACCTCGATCCACTGTGACGTCAGCATGGCGAGGGCAGGGCTCCAGCCTGCTCGGGCACTGCTGCGTCCTCAGCATCTCCCACAGTGCTGGGTCCACAGTGGGCACTCAGTAACTATCTGTGGCATGAATGTGTGGAAGAGGGGAGCCCTGTGCCCAGAACATGCTCAGAATCAGTTAAATTCCTTTCCCTGCCACTCGTCTTTTTCTCTCATCTCCTCTCCCTGACCTGCTTTCTACACCAGACAGCACAGATGGGACGAGGGGGAGGCAGAGGCGCTGCATCTCCTGGAGCTGCAGACAGTGAGGAGGGGGCGCCTTCCTGACACCCTGATACCCCGGGAGCCTGTCACCCACCCTGCAACCTGCGCCTTACCTACTCCCAGGAGGAGTTGCTCGGGAGGGCAATTCAACAGGCACCCATCGTTCGACAGGCAGCGTCTGCTGGTGGGAATCTGGGCAGGCAGAACAACTCCCTCACTCACCACCTGCAGCCCCGGGAACCAGCGCTGTGTTCTGTGATAAAGCAGAAAACGCACATGTCCTCAGAGCAATTCCTCTCACACAGATCGCTTATGTGGGTGCGCAGAGGTTCTCAGGTGCAGTTTCTCAACCTCAGCACCAGGGACATTTAGATAATCCTTGTCTTGGGGCTGTCCTGAGAACTGGAGGGGGTTTGCAGCATCCTGGTCTCTGCTTGCTAAAAAACCAGCAGCATGACCTCCCCAAGAGTTCTGACCATCAAATACGTCTTCAGATATGACCCAGTGTCCCTTGGGGGCCAAGCCAAAAGGTGAGAATGCTGTTCTGAGGATATTGTTGCTGGTGCCCACAACAAGGGTCTGGTATCATCCCAACGGCTGACATTATGCCAGTACTAAGAAGCGTCAACGCCTACACAGCACTTGGCACACGTCAGGCACACCTAAGTGTTTTGTACATGCCAATTCAACTCTCACAGAAACCCTATGTGGCAGGTACTCTTTAGCTGAGGACTTTTTTTTAATCTTCTTGTATAATTACATTGAAATTGTTTTGTTTTTTGGCCACCCCGCATGGCTTACAGGATCTTAGTTTCCCAACCAGGAACTGAACCCCGGCTCTGCAGTGAAAGAGCAACGTACGAACCACTAGACCTCCAGGGAATACCCACAGCCCACTTATCCTCTCCACTCAGAGTGAAATGACTTGCCCCAGCACCTGATCAGGAAGTACGGAGCTGGGCTGGGCCCACACAGCACCACGTGGCTGGTGGAGTCATTGCTGTTCAGTCGCTCAGTTGCGTCCGACTCTTTGTGACCCCACGCACTACAGCACGCCAGGCTTCCCGGTCCTTTACCATCTCCTGGAGCTTGCTCAAACTCGGGTCCACTGAGTCAGTGATGCCATCCAACCATCTCAACCTGTCGCCCTCTTCTTCGCTTGCCCTCAAGCTTTTCCAGCATCAGTCTCTTCCAAACAGTCCACTCTTCACATCAGGTGGTCAAAGCACTGGAGCTTCAGCTTCAGCCCTTTCAATCAATGTTCAGGCTGGTGGCGTTGGGAGGCCTGGATTCAGCTCCCTGCGCCTCAGCTTCTAGCCTCCCCAAGTCTCAGCTCCATTCTCTGTGCAGTGAGGACAGCAGTGCCTCCATTACAGGCTCCTGTGTGGGAAGGGCCCAGCACAGCACCCCATCCTCCACGAGGGTCCGCCCCAACAGAACACAACCAGGCGTCCCACATGCGAGACCCAACCTCGACGTGAGGGGCGGACACTGCCCACCAGCATTCAGCGCGCTCCTGCATCTGATCCCTTTCTGCAGCACAGACGTGCCCCCACCACATCGCCTCAACTCGGACCTGCTTCTCTTTTCACAAGCTGACGTTACTGAGATCGACGGGCATCACACGATCCACGCATAACTTCATTTGCAGCATTCTTGGCAGGAAAGCAGTTATACGATCAACAACAGATCTTACGGGGAATAGTCTTTCACAAGAGGGTAGGAGGTCCACGGTAAACGTCACGTTCAGAGAAGGAACTGTGCCGAAGAGCCAACAGGGGCAGAACAACGGGAGCAGGAGTGACGGTGGCCTTGGGAACCAAATGCACCTCAACCTCGGCTCCTCCACCTGCCACGTGACCTTGGGCAGGTGCTCCCCTAGCTCCACCAGTTTCGTCATTCGCAGGTTAGACAACAAAGCCCCAGGGTTGCTGTGAGGATTGAATGAGTTCATCCCCGTGAGGTCCTTCAACCAGTGCCGGGGACAGCGACCGCACAGCACCTGTCTCCTATCATCCCTTCCCCTGAAGGTGGAGACACGGGCACACGACACGCTTCTGCGCCGTGAACCTCTTCCTACACCGCCTCGTGGTAAGCAGGCGACGCTGAAGGCGCCTTTCTCTCTTGATCTCCACATGCTCCCCATAGCCGCCCCATCTGTCTACTTGGAGCAGGACTGAAGACAGGCTGAAGATGTGGGTGGGCTGCACGTAACAATGGGACAAGAACAGGCACCAGAGCAGGCTTCCTTCTGTCCCCTGCCAACCTGGGCCTTAAAGCACCAACAGAAACCACGCCAAATGTTTGAGTCTGCCTGGCCACAGACCCAAAACACGCTGAGAGCACCACGCTGCAGCCAGTTCAGCTCAGTCACTCAGGCGTGTCCGACTCTTTGGGACCCCACAGACTCCCGGAGTTCACTCAAACTCACGTCCAGTGAGTCGGTGATGCCACCCAACCATCTCATCCTCTGTCGTCCCCTTCTCCTCCCGCCTTCAATCTTGCTTAGCATCAGGGTCTTTTCAGATGAGTTAGCTCTTCACATCAGGTGGCCAAAGTAATGGAGTTTCAGCTTCAACATCAATCCTTCCAATGAATATTCAGGACTGATTTCCTTTAGGATGGACTGGTTGGGTCTCCTTGCAGTCCAAGGGACTCTCAAGAGTCTTCTCCAACACAGTTCAAAACCAACAATTCTTCGGCGCTCAGCTTTCTTTATAGTCCAACCCTCACATCCATACATGACTACTGGAAAAACCATAGCTTTGACCAGACAGACCTTTGTTGGCAAAATAATGTCTCTGCTTTTTAATATGCTGTCTAGGTTGGTCACAGTTTTTCTTCCAAGGAGTGAGCGTCTTTTAATTTCACGGCTGCAGTCACCATCTGCAGCCAGAGGAACCCTGAAACTCAGCACAGCTCTGGGATCACATCACAGACCCTTATGAAGGCCACAAGGGCCCACCTGAGGAAGTCCCTGCCTGCTCTCCAGCCTCACTGGTCAGTATACTCCCCCCACCAACTTCCCCCTTTACTCCTTGCTCTCTCCCCACATCCATCCCAGGGCCTTTGCACACGCTAGTTCCCTGGCTGAACACAGTGCTGACCCATCTTCATGTGCTAAACCCTGTATCCTCAGGGAAGCCTGTCCTGACTGCCCCCGGCCCACGAGCCACAGGCCTCCTGAGCGCAGCTGTCCTGTCTGCTCACAGCGCTCACCTCTACTGTGCTCAGGCACTCCTATAAGTCTCCAGGAACAGTGCCTCCCCCAAGACTAGGGGCCTTGTAAGACAGGGACAGGGCTGGCCCTGATCCACACCGTGTCCCCAGCCCCACCTAGCCAGGGCCAGGCCCAGAGCTTTCATTAATTCAGGATGGGGTGGCAAACAGAACCACAGCCTTGGAGCTCCGAGTTCTGCCAAGTAAAGGTGAAACAAAAAATCCTGCCTCCACTCATTCCACAAATATGGCGTCCGTGCTGGGTCAGCACTGTTCTGGTCCCCGGGAGGCGGCAGAGACCAAAACAGCACTCCCTGCCCCAGGGGAATTTACAGGGGGGAGGAGGGAGGAGAGTGGACGGGCATTAAAACACAAACAAGTTAAATAAACAGGTGAGCTACACAGTACAGCAGGATTTGACAAACACTGTGGAGAAAGGCATACAGAGGACTAGGTGTGTGGGAACGGGGCAAGAGTTTCCGATTTTGTAAACGGTGGTGAGCAGGGCTCACTGACACGGTACAATCTGAGCAGAAATCTGAAAGAGATGCGGCAGCTTCATGGAGACCCAGGGGAGGGCAGTCCAGGCCGAGGGAACAACAGCACGAAGGTGTGGACTGTATGAGACACAGCCAGGAGGTGGTCAGGGGGAAGCAAGGAACCACATGGCTACAGAGAAAGCCGGGGACCTGGCTGGGCAGGGCCTGGGAGGCCACTACACGGGCTGTGGCTAGGAATTCTCCAGCAGGACTGTGGTTAGGACTCGGTGCTCTCACTGCAGGGGCCCGGGTTCAATCCCTGGTCGGAGAACTAAGATCTCAGGTACCACGTGGCATGGCCAAAAAAAGAAACAAAAAAAGACCCCACAGTGGGCTGTGGCTATTTCCTGGGGAGGGACGGGAACTGCCAGCATGAAGAGGGAGCAGTGGATGGAGCCCCGGCCCCAGCGAGGCCGGAGCAGTCCCCAGGAGAAGCACTGCACACTGGCCTGACTCTCCTGCTGCCTGCTTCCCTTGGGGACCAAAGGACCCACACCTCACAGATGGGGAACTGAGGACAGGAGGCTGCACAGGAGGCCACAGCTGACGGATGGGCTCACAGCACCCCAGCCCGAGCCTCTGCACCTCCCTCTTCCCTCGCTCCCAAGAAACCAAGCCCCCCCGACCCCAGCCAGCCCTCCCTTACCGCCCTGGATGCCCTGTGGAACTGGGCCGCCCCTGACACACACAAGCACGTCTGCGCACGTGCACACACAGCCCCTAGAGTCCGGCTGAGGGGCTCCTCCCTCACAGACACTGCTCCACATCGCCATCATCCACCTGCCGCCCCAGCCACGAGCTGAGGGAGGTGCTGGTGGTGTGAGTCCCCACCCTATCCCTAAGGGCACCTTGGAGCAAAGACACACGGTCCTGAGCAAGGCCAGTGGGCACAGGCGCTGAGTGCTCACAGCAGGCCAGGCCTGGATGCGTGTGACAATCCTGCCTGTGACCCAGTGAGGTAGATGCTCTGACTGCCCGTTCTTCTGAAGAAGAAACAGATCCAGCGAGAATAAACTGTGTGCCCAAGACTGTAACGGCAGGCAGATGCAGACAAGAGGATTTTCTGTAATGATGCAAGTGTGGCTACTAGGGCTAGCCCAACTGAAGAACTAAATTCTCCCTTTAATTGTAATTACTTAAAATTTAAATAGCCCCTCGTGGCCAGTGGCCAGCACAGTGGAGGTGCAGCACCAGGAGCCTGAAGGAAGGGGTGCGGGTCGGGGTGAGCACCATGGGTGCTCAGCAGCCTGGGGCTCGATCATCCCAGCCTGCCGAGGAGCCACTCCACGCTACACCGTCCCTCCCCGGCCCTGACCCTGACCCACTCACCCCAGGGTGAGACCCACACCCACACCTGCTCCTGTTCGATTCAAATCCCGACCACCACTTCCAGGCTGCAAGGGACGCTTCTCTGAACGTCAGCATTCTTGTCTACAAAACTGGATCCTGACACCAACCTGACCTAGCATTTATTTTGTTATTTCAAAAGATGCCATTTTTGACAACCCAGGGTCGTCGTGGGGACCCCACGAGACTTGCTGCAAGCACAGCTGACAGTGAGGCCAGTGCTCTGGAAGACAAGCAGCAGTTACACCACGGCGAACTCTTCTAAGCCAAGGCCAGCCTGAGCCTCAGTTAGCCAGAGCTATGGTGGAAGTGGCAGCTATGTTAATACTATTACTAGCAGGTTAAAAGGACTCACCCAGATGATTCATGACATGCCCATATTAACTTTTCAAAAGTACCAGCTACATGAAAACACACAGCTGAAAAAAGCAGACAACCTGCAGACACCACCCCAAAACCCGAGCTCAGCACCCCGCACCGGCACACCCCCCCACTAGGTCTTTGGACGCCAGTTTGAGAAGCACGACCCTAGGGAACCCCAGGCCTGCCCAAATGACCTGGGTCTGCCACCCTCCTCTCCTCCTCCCGCAGCTCCAGCATCGTGGCCTCCTCTCAGGGTCACCACATCACGGCTCTCCCACCTCAGGGCCTTTCCCACACTCTACCCTGCCGGCCTGGATGCCTCGCCTCAGGAGGTCGCCCCAAGGCCCTTCCCGCCAGGCCCTTCCCAGCCCTTCCAGCCGGGTCTCTGCCCCCTCCCCCGGGGCGCTCACAGGGCGCACTCCCTCTCTGTGTCCGCCTCTAGACCAGGCGCTGCTCCCTGGTGGCCAGAGCTGCACAGGCCACAAAGCGAGACACCCAGCGAGAGAAAGGGCACACAACCAACCAGACACAGCCACGGGCTGGCTCCACAGCCACTCAGCAATCACACTCCAAGGCGGGGGTAGGGGACCCCTCACCCCTTCCCCCTGGCCTCTGTCAGGGGGAGGATGGGGCTGGCCAAGGTCAAGGCTCCATGGGCCTTAGCGGATAGAAACAGGAAGCCGCATGCCGTCTCCCAAGCAGACATCGCATGGATCTAACTCAATCATTTCCAGGACAACTGAGGCTTGCTTCGTGTCAGCTCTGTCTAGAAGGAGAGAAAGCAAAGAAAAGATCTTTAGACCAACAGGAACAATCCCAGAAACAGTGGCCATGGCGTTGGTCACAAGCAGAAGAGCCAGTCTTAAAAAGGCGGACTTGACCCCAGATAGAGCTGGGTTCAGATTTCACATCTGTCACCTACCAAAACTTTTAACTTTGGGTAAAGCCCTTCCAAGCCTTCATCTGGGGAGAAGAGCCACCTCAAGCTCCCAGGCTCTGCTGGGGAGCAGTGCCTGGCAGAGAGAGCCCGCTCTGCCAGTTCTCAACAACCACACGGCCTCCTATGCAGCACCGTGCACTTCAATTTCCCACCCACAAAATGGGGGGACTGCTGCCTGCCTCACAGGCTGCTGTGTCTGAGGGAGCACATGCAGAGTGCTCAGAGCCTCTGCTGGGTGACGGGTGTGGTGAATATTCCTGTCCGGTGACTGGCCTGCCACCCCTTCCCTGCCAACCCCCAGGCCCAGGCTGGCCGCATCCAGAGCCCCTTCTCCACTCACAGGTACTCAGCCTGACAATCTCCAGCAATAGCAGCTCAGATCTGCCGAGCACGTTCTCTGGACACGCTAGCTCCATGGGCCCCTCCAGGGCCTCTCGGCAGGAACAGCCCCCTTTCAGAGAGATGAAATGAGGCCCCAGGGCTACAAGGCAACCGAGAGAGGAGCCAGGAGCAGGGTTCACACCAAGGTTGGCTGCCCCCAGTTCGAACTCCTACACAATAACCCACAGATGATGAACACCGAGACTGGGCTGGAAAGGCCGGGGGTGGGGGTGGAAGGGAGGCAAGGGAGTGGCAGGCACCCCAGCCTGTTCGGAAAAGGGCCCACAAGGTGGCAAAGCAAGGCAGCTTTGGATTTCTGGCCTCACCCTTAGAAACAACATCTGCGGAGGCGCTTCCTGGGCAGGACAGCTGGGCCTGAGGAACTTCCTGCGGGAACCTGTGACATGCAGGCTCCCCTTGGCCAGCCTGGCTGTCCCCCATTCCCGCACCCAGGGCAGGCAGGCCTCGATGTGGGCAGGCGCCGGGGGGTGCCGAGCTCGGGGCCAGGCTGAGCTCCCACCCCAGCTCCCTCCCTCCCTCCCTCCTGGTCCTGCTCCCAGGGCCATCTCCCCAAGCTGGGCCTCTTGCTGCTTGGCTGGTTGTCCAGAGAAGCCTGCCACGGAACCACCCCACTGTGCAGCCCAGAGGCCTGGTGGCTGACAGTCTTCCACTGAAAGCTCTTGGGAAGTTGAAGAGAGGCCTAGGGAGGGGTGGGTGTCCCTGGAATCCCTGGAGACTTGGAGATCAACTGCCAAAGACGCTCCCTTCCAATCCCCCTTCCCAAGGAACCAGAGGCCCAAGGATGTCTGCTCTGAGGGGCTCTGCTCCTTTCAGGAAGACTCCAGACAGAGCCTGGGAAAATCAAGAGCCAGGCTCCTGCTTAACACACTAACCCTTAAATTCCAGGCTCAGGTGTGGGGTTAGAGGTCGCCCTCACCCCTGGTTATCACGCACCCTCCTGGGCTGGGGGGGAGGAGGGCCTTGGGAGCCACTCTGCCCAAATACAAAGCCTGTCAGTGTTGGGGGAACCAGCATGGGTTACTGGGGCTCTCCAGGCCTCAGTTCTCACTCCTGGGAGGTGGGAAAGTAAAGTCACTCAGTCGTGTCTGACTCTTTGTGACCCCACGGACTATAGCCTACCAGGCTCCTCCGTCCATGGGATTTTTCAGGCAAGAATACTGGGGTGGGTTGCCATTTCCTTCTCCAGGAGATCTTCAGACCCAGGGACTGAACCTGGGTCTCCTGCATTGTAGGCAGACACTTTGCCGTCTGAGCCACCAAGGAAGTCCAAGGGAGGTGGGGACCAGAGCCAACCCCTCCTCGGTCTGAGGGACCTTCACTCATGCACGTCCTCCCATGGGCTCTTCACTGCAGCACCTCCCCTGGGAGGCCTTCTCAGGTCATTCCAGCTAAAACATTAGGTCCCCACGCCCTCTTTCCCCTGAGCTCCATTCATTCCACTGAGAGCTCTGGGGAAGCTGATCAATTTGAAACATTAATCACAATCTGATTCCTATCACTGGCTTGCTTGCTGGGAACCTGCCTCCACTAGAAGGCAGGCCCCGCCATCCAAGTTCTAGAGCAGCGCCAGGAATGCCTCAGGCCCTCAGGCACATAAGCGGGGAGTGGAAGGCAGAACCCGCAGGTATAGTTTTTATCAGGCATTACTGTTGTTCTGTGCTGTTGTTTGAGATTAGCCCAGCTGCTGGGTTGGGGAGGGGTGAGCAGAAGATCAGCCCATTGAGCCTCCCCCATGTGTCCCTTAAAGGGAACAGCCATGGGCCCTGGGGAACACGGTGTGAAAACCACAAAGGAGGCGGCCACCATCAAGGTCTTTGCTCATTCTCTATCAGAGATTCTACTCAAGGGGGAAGTGGGAAGCCTGACGGGCTCCAAAGTCTATCCCCGCCCCAGGGAGAAGCCTGAGAACCTCTCAGATGGCAAAAGGCATCTTCTAACACCCTAAGTCTGTCAAAGCCACTCTTCAAGACGGTCTCGTGAGGCTCCAAGTGACCCTGCCTGCCCTCAGCCCCTGGCCTAGCCACCCCCCTGCACTCCGCCCAGGCCTCTGTGCAGCTTACCTGTGCCTCACCAAGCCCTGTCCTTCCTGCGACTTCTGCGCTGTGGTTCCTCACACCCCCAGGCTGTTCCTTCTCCTCAGGTCACCTTGCCCATCTGGGATCCGCTCAGAGGCCTTCCTGGCAGCCCGTCACACCTGATTTTAATTGCCGAGCCCCTCCCCTCAATCTGCCCCAAGTGCCCCTCTGTATCCCTGGTACCTGAAAAAATGCCGGGCACGGAACAGGTGTTCGGTAAATGCTGGTGGATCAACAAAAACCTCTCATTTCACTCAGCAATGCCTTCAGGATCACTGCCACGCTTCCCGCCCCGGCCCACAAGGCAGCCTGGCCCCTGACTCCCACAGGCACTTCTGCTGCCCTCTGGGTTGGAGACTGCCTCTGTGCCTCTCGGCCTTCAAAGGGACTGTTCTCACCTGGGTTGAGGTGGTCACCAGCACTCCCAGGAGATATGGTGGTGAAGAGTCAATGAGAGCACATACAGCACAAGGGTTTCCGCAGAACCTGACGTCTGGAGAGGAGCTAGAATTTCGGCCTCGGTGGAGCTCTGGGCAGCAACGGTGGAAGAGAAGAGGGGCCTGGGGGATGCATCTGCCAGTCTCACAGTATGTCCCCTACCCCTTAATCCTCCAGAACCTCAGTCTCCTCATCTGGAAAATGGAGATGCTAATTTCAGCCCTGCCCTCCTCCTGGGATTACCTGATAGGGCCCTTTAACCTGGGAAGGACCTGCAAAATCTTAGTAGAAAAAATAAGAATTATAACTGTTGAGATCTCCTGAGGGTTCACTGTGCGTCCAGCACTATTCTTAAGTACTGGTAACAGGAAACGTTTGCTGCACGCTCACTGCTATGCCTGCACGGTTACAAGTGCCTTCCACAAATTAACCTGTTTAACCTTCACAGCAATCTATGAGGAGGGACTCATCCCATGACACAAGCGATGAAATGAGCTCAGGAAGACGGAGGACTTGCTCCCAGTCATACAGGCACCAAGGGGTAGGGCTGGACTTGAACCCGGTGCTCTGAAGCACTTCAATGCAGCTCTTCACAGAGATTACAAACCAGGACACCAGACTCCCAGATTCTGGCTAGGCCAGGCCGGGAGACTGAATTCCAGGACAATGCCTGAAAGGGTTGAGGGTGGTGAGGTGGGGAAGGACAGATGCCCTCAGACTGCCACCAGAGCATTTATGCAGTGCCAGGCACGGTTCAAGAAGCTTCTCTTGGATTAATTGATGTGGTGCTCACAAAAGCCTGAGGTGGATGCTGCTCTAAGCCCATTGCATGGAGGTGAACACTGTGGCCCAAGGTCACACAACCAGAACGTGAAAGCATTAGAACGTGCACGTGAGCCCACCACGCCATCCTTGTGCAGGGACCTCACACACGGGTGCCCTGGTAACTGTCTTGTGTCTCTCCTGCTTGTTCCCTCCCGGCTCCCAGCAGACAGTCTGCCCCCAGTTAGAAGATGCCCTGGCTCAACTCAGAGGAGGAACCAAGTTTTATCTGCAAGCCCCAAAATTGCTAGGCTGGCTGTTGGCAGAGGTGCTCGAGGCAGCCCTAGGCCCCAAGGCTGAAGGGAAGAAAATACCCAAGGGTGCAGCTGGCTGGAAGCCTGAGGTGACTGAGCCCCACCCCCCCTCCCTACCCAACACCCCACCCCGCCACAAGCTTGGGGACCTAGTCACTGGAGAATTCGTTCAAACCCCAGTCTGGCCCCCAAGCGTCTGACAGACCTGAGAGAAAGCAATTCCTCCTCCGAGCCGCAATTTTCTGACTCTGAAAAATGGACAGAAACACCACATCCACCCCTGGGTTCAACAAAACCACTGTTCCAGTTACACGCAGGCAAGAGGTTCACTCTGAGGCCAAACCAGGCCTGGGGTGCACTTCCCAGCTCTACCACTTCCACCTTTGAGATGTCGAGCAAATCATTTTACTTTGTAGCAAGGGTCTCAGTTTCCTCACCTGTAAAATGGGTATCACGCTGCTGCCTAGCTCATAGGAGTGTATAAAACGGGAAGAACTGTATCTACCCCATGGTTGTGTTTGGAGGTTTGAATGAGTTCATGTGTGTAAACAGCCTGTCATGTGCCTGACAGGTTGAGAGTTCAATAAAATTCATGAACTCTGGAACTGATTTGCTACTCTGTGCCTCAGTTTCCCCTTCTAAAATGGAGATCATGACAACAGAACACAAAGTTCTAGGATGTGAGTATCCTGCAAGTTAACCCTTGAGACGCATTCTAAACAGCGTGTGGCACACAGAGTGCACTCAACAGGCACTGACCTCACGATTATTGTTTTGACTACTGCTGTTAATCCTATCAGGCAAACCCTCTAAACATTAGCAGATCAAAGGAAGAAACCCCCAGAGAAATTCTACATAGCAGTCACCATGGCCTCACAGAAGCTCAGGGACCATTCTCTCCAGCAATCACAACCCATGGAAGCCAGTCAGCTTGGAGGCTGACGGTGTGGACAAGAGCGACCGTCTGCCCACTTCCACCACATCACCAGCTCACATTAGCTGGGTCAATGAGGGATTACGGCCAGCCCTCCGGGAACTCCAGACCTAGGGCAAAGGTTACGGAGCAAGCCAAGGTCACAGGCTGGCCTGAGGAGCAGGGGCTATGGCCTCATGACTGGGGCGAGCTGCTCCAAGCTCCCACCCAGCAATCACAGTGAGAAACCAGATTCGTGGGGTAGCTGCCCCCAGTCCTTCAGAGCAGCCTTCCTCCCTGGGTCAGTGTGGGCTGGGGCATTCCCCGCCCGAGTCCCCTTGGCCTATGGAGAGAGGAACAGCTGGGAAAACAGCGCTCAGCCTCGCTGCCGCTAATGGTGAAGCCAACTGTTAATCGCCTGGTGGAGAGCGTAAACATGATGGGCGGCAGGACTGCTAACCAAGAAGACACAACCATGTGTCTGGCCTTCTGGCCAGGATGGAGGGGGCTGGACACCAGCACCCACCACCAACCACTATCAACCCAGAGGTCCTGATGGATGTTTTCTCTGAGGAGAGTAAACAAGGTTCAAAGGCAGACATGGAGGGCCTAATGATGCCTAGGACTCTTGCTGAGCCCAAGTGGCTTCCCAATGCAAGGAAAAAGGTGCTCCGAATCCCAAGGATAAAGACGTCCCCAGCCACCCTGCCTTCGGGGAGAGGTGGCCCTCAAAACACTCCTTCCTTCCAAGTCTTAAGCAGGTCCGGGGGCACAGGTCCTCAAATCCAAACTTCATAACCCCTCCCCTCCCTAATATGGAGCCGAAAGCTCAGAAAACAAGTGCCGTCTAAGACGTCTCCCCCCCCCCACCCCACACCCCAGCTAAAACCACGGCAAGAATCTGCCACAGGTGTCCCGCAAACCTTAAAATATAGTTTAATAATATGCAAAGGTTCTAGGGTAGAGAGCAGCCCCATTGACCGTCCAGTTCCCCCGAAAGTCAACAAGAAGTTCAATAAAAGTGATGCCCCCTCCAACTCAGTGTAAACCCCAAGCTCCACCCACCAAACACAGAAGGCAGAACCCCTTCCTCATCGCTCGGCATTACCGGGCTCCCACAGTGCTCCCCTAAAACACCCCTCGGGCCCGGCTCCCCGCCCCGCGCGGTCCCTCAAGATCACAAACATCCCAGCTCTCCTCCTCTGATACGGCGCAGCTCTACTTCTAAGGATGCCCCCCCCACCCCGCTCCAGGACCTCAGTGGTACAACCCACAGGGCGCTACCCCGGCCACACTTGGTACAGTCCCCCTCCCCAAAGCCCCCACCTCTCCAAACACGCTCTAGGAACCCTTCCCACAGCCCCGAATAGGTACAGCCCCCTCTACCGGGTGAGGCGCGCCCCCTCCAAGGCTCCGCACCCGCTCGCCCAGCGCGCCGTCCCTCCCGGCCCACTAGCCCAGCCCGCACACGCCGGGGGTCTGCGGCCCCCAGCCCTCCGGACGGTCGGTCCCCGGTCTTTGATGTGCGCCCCCTGCCGCCTCAGTGGTACAGCCCGCCGCCCCCGCCCCCGCCCGGCCAGTCCCACCGCCCCCGCGCGGCCACCCCCACTCCGTCCCGGAAAGGGGGGCTCAAGGACCACGGTCCCCGCCCGGCGGACGCCGGTGGTACGGCCCAGGGCGGCTTTGCGGGGGGTGGGGGGGGGGGTCCGGACGCGACCATCGCGGAGGGGGGGGCGCGCTCGGGGACACGCGCTGGCGCACTCACCTGTCACCGCCGGCCGCCCAGCCTCGCAGGCGGGGTTCTCCTCCTGCCCATCGCCACGCTGCGCTTGATCCCGCTCCTTACGTTTCCTGGAGGCGGCGGCGGCGGCGGCAGCAGCGGTGGCAACGCCTTCGCGGAGCCAGGCCCAACGGCTCGCGCGGCGCGGCCCCCCCCCCCCCTCCCCCCAGCCCCCGCTTACCGCCCCCTCCCACCCTCTGGACGGAAATACCGCCTTCTCCCGCCACAAACAGGAACTGACGTAAGACAGGGAGCGAGGGACCCCCAAGGAGCGCTAAGGCGCAAGCGCAAGGTGGCGGAGGTGGCGGCTCAAGAGAAGGGCGCCTGCGTACTGTCGGCAAGCTTGAGCCGGCGTGGGCCTGGGATGTGCCTCGCGCAGGCGCCAGAGGGGAAAAAGAAAAAAAGAATTGCGCAGGCTCAGTAGGCCTCTGACGACTGCTGTCCCTAGAGGCTGGCAGGCCGCTGTGATATTGCCCGGCATCCCCTGGTCCTTATTTACATACGCTTTGATCTGGCTTTACTCCTTCCTCGTCTGTAGTCCAGGTTCCTAAGCTCTTAAAGAGCCCGGGAGCGGACGTTAGGCAGGGTTTCCTGTTCAGTACCTCTCCTCATGGTTGAGCACAGGCTCTGAAGCCGCACAAGCCCAGCTTTGCATTTCCTTGCTGGTGGCTGTGGGCAGAAGGCTTGACCGTTTTCTGTGCCTCAGTAGCCACAGATGCAAAATGGAAACAATCATAGTTGCGTCACTGGGCTACTGGACTGTTTTACGTAAACAGAATGGTTTATATAAGTTAATACATGCTATGACTCCAAAATATTATTCCTGTCTGCCCGTCATATACATCCAATGAAATATGGGAATGTAACTTTTTTACGGGGTAACTTGGGCCTCCAAAGGAAATCGCGCTGTAAAAATAAAACTGCACAGATCCTGGCCCTTTTATTAACTAGAGTAGTAGACAGCCATGACACATCTGGCATCCCGGTCCCTGCTCTCTCATAGGCTGGGTGGGGCTTCCTACCTTCTGAATTTGGGTTCCAGAAAAGTTATGACCAAACTAGATAGTATATTCAAAAGCAGAGACATTACTTTGCCGACTAAGGTCCGTCTGGTCAAGGCTATGGTTTTTCCTGTGGTCATGTATGGATGTGAGTTGGACTGTGAAGAAGGCAGAGCACCGAAGAATTGATGCTTTTCCACTGTGGTGTTGGCGAAGACTCTTGAGAGTCCCTTGGACTGCAAAGAGATCCAACCAGTCCATTCTGAAGGAGATCAGCCCTGGGATTTCTTTGGAAGGAATAATGCTAAAGCTGAAATTCCAGTACTTTGGCCACCTCGTGCAAAGAGTTGACTCATTGGAAAAGACTCATGCTGGGAGGGATTGGGGGCAAGAGAAGGGGACGACAGAGGATGAGATGGTTAGATGGCATCACCGACTCAAGGGACATGGGTTTGGGTGGACTCCAGAGTTGGTGATGGACAGGGAGGCCTGGCGTGCTGTGATTCATGGGGTTGCAAAGAGTCGGACACGACTGAGCAACTGAACTGAACTGAACTGAATGCCAATGGTCATGTATGGATGTGAGGGTTGGACTATGAAGAAAGCTGAGCGACGAAGAATTGATGCTTTTGAACTGTGGTATTGGAGAAGACTCCTGAGAGTCCCTTGGACTGCAAGGAGATCCAACCAGTCCATTCTGAAGGAAATCAGCCCTGGGTGTTCTTTGGAGGGAATGATGCTAAAGCTGAAGCTCCAGTACTTTGGCCACTTCATACGAAGAGCTGACTCATTGGAAAAGACTCTGATGCTGGGAGGGATTGGGGGCAGGAGGAAAAGGGGATGACAGAGGATGATCAGATGGCTGGATGGTATCACCGACTCGATGGATGTGAGTCTGAGTGAACTCCGGGAGTTGGTGATGGACAGGGAGGCCTGGCGTGCTGTGATTCATGCGGTCGCAAAGAGTCGGACATGACTGAGCGACTGAACTGAACTGAATGCCACATAGCTTCACAAGTATGCATTAGTTAGTGCATACTTCTACAAGTCTGGCTGGGAGTTGAAAAATCCTGGGTCTACCTAAGTCTGCAAGAGTGTTTCAGGGATTCTACCTAAGTCTGCTCAAGAGTGTGTGTGTGTGTGTGTGTGTGTGTGTGTGTATTCAGTCGTGTCTCTTTGTGACCCTGTGTGTGTGTTCAGTTGTGTCTGACTCTTTGTGACCCCATGGACTGTAGCTCACCAGGCTCCTCTGTCCATGGGATTTCCTAGGCAAGAACACTGGAGTGGATTGCCCTTCCCTACTCCAGGAATGGAACCTGTGTCTTCTGGGCCTCCTGCATTGGCAGGTGGATTCTTTGTCTCCACACCTTCTGGGAAGCTCCAACTTCCCCAGAGGTAAACCGAATGCTGGAACCAGCCCTTGCTAATGGGTCTCCAGCTTTGAACTTGCTGCTCTGTGCTCCCCCTCATCCCTGGCCTTCCCCATCACACCCTGACCAATGTGTCCCCCACCACAGCCCTGACCATTTTAGTCTCTCACTGTGTGGTAACAGATCTGTCTCCTCCACTGCCCAGAAGGCCCCAGGAGGGAGACGTCTAGGACTAACTTAGTCATCACTGTGTACCTAACACTGCCCAGCAAAGGGCCTGGCACAGAATGGGCTCTTGAGGAGTATTTGTTTCAAGAAGTAGTCCTGGGATTTCCCTGGACAGGAAGTGGTTAAGAATCCGCTTTCCAATGCAGGGGACTCAGGTTCAGTCTCTGGTCTGGGAACTAAGATTCCACCTGCCATGAAACAACTAAGCTTGTGTGCCACAACTAGAGCGAAGCCCACAGGCCAAAATGAAGAGCCTGAGTGTCGGAAGGGAAGGTCCAAGATCCCACATGCCACAAGGAAGACCCAACAGGGCTAAATAAACACATAAATATTTTTTAAAAGAAAAAGCTAATACATTAAAAAAAATTTTTTTTTAAGTAGCTCTCTGCTCTACTCTAGGCTCAAGGCTGCTGTGGCCTACCCTCTTTACTCCTCTCCATGATGAACAGCACATAGCCCATTCCTCTACCTCTAAGTCTTCCTGGATTAACTTGAATCCCGTCCCTCCTGGGACACAGGGTGGATCACAATGCACAGAGACCTCCCTGCAAGCTCCCATTTGCTTGTGTCTGAACTTGTTGGGGCACTAGTAGTCAAGGGTGTGTGTGTGTCTGGTTAGCTGTGTCCAACTCTTTGGGACCCCATGGGCTGTAGCCCACCAGACTCCTCTGTTCTTGGGATTCTCCAAGGGGTGTGTGTGTGTGTGTGTGTGTCTGTCTGTCTGTCTGTCTGTCTGACTGTCTGGTCAGCTGCATTCAGCTCTTTGGGACACTAGTAATCACGGGGGTGTGTGTGTGTCTGGTCAGCGGCATCCAACTCTTTGGGACCCCATGGGCTATACCCTGCCAGGCTTCTCTCTCCTTGAGATTCTTCAGGCAAGAATACTAGAGTAGATGGCCATGCCCTCCTCCAGGGGATCTTCCCAACCCAGGGGTCAAACCCAAGTCTCTTGCGTCTCTTGCACTGGTAGGCTGGTTCTTTACCACTAGTGCCCCTTGGGATGCCCAGTAGTCAAGGGTAATGCCTTCCCAACTATTTTAATAGCTGGTAGGAATTCCCTGGGGGTCCAGTGGTTAGGATTCAGTGCTTTGACTACTGAAGTGCAAGTTTAATCCCTTTTGGGGGAACTAAGATCCTGCAAGTCATGGTACAGCCAAAGAAACCCTCTTACACAAAGGTGTATACTTATAATCTCATGAAACAAACGTGTCGGCAAATCCTATTTACCCTTATGTATGATCCACTCTAGGGCCTCCCCAGTGGCTCAAGCAGCAAACAGTCTGCCTGCAGTGCGGAGACACAGGGAACACGGGTTCAATCCCTGGGTGGGGAAGATCGCCTGGAGGAGGAAATGGCAACGCACTTCAGTATTCTTGTTTGGAAAATCCCTGGTGGGCCACAGTCCATGAGGTCACAAAGAGTGGGACACGACTGAGCAAGCATGCACTTATGATGCACTCTGGTATTTAATTTTTGTTTTCAGGGCCATTTGAGACCCTGCTGAACTGACTTTCTGGCCCACTATTGGCTTGTGCCTTGCAGTTTGAAACAAACTAGTCTGGGGGGTGAACAATACGCACTGGCTTTGGAAATATAGACAGGCCCTAGTTCCAATCATGCCTCTCCTGTGTCCTTGACAGAATCCCTTCACTTCTCTGAGACTGCCTTTCCTCAATGCAAAACAGTAGCAATAGAACTTACTTGGCAGTTGTTACAGGCTAGGTCCTAGGGGCCGGGGGTAGGGGTTGTCTTTTTAAATTTTTTCATTCAGCTGTGCTGGGTCTGCTGCAGCACTCAGATCTTCCATCTTCCTTGGGGCATGCAAACTCTTAGTTGTGGCATGGGGGATCTAGTTCCCTGACCAGGGATGGAACGTGGGCTCCCTGCATTGGGAGCACAGAGTCTTAGCCACTGGACCACCAGGGACCTCCCCCAGGTTATGTTCTTGACACAGTCCCCCCCCAATGCTATCCTGTTGCTGTCAACACAGTCTTGGAGGTTAAGTACCATGGGCTTGCTCAGGGTCCCAGCACAAGTTAGGGGTGAAGGCAGGATTTGAACCCAGGCAGTCTGTGCTTTGAACTCATGAAAAATGGAAAGTAATGGCCTACTTCTGTCCCTTGTGTAGCTTTAACAAACCACTTAATTACTGTTTGAGGGCCTCAGTCTCTCAATTTCCACATCAAGGGTGACTGAGGAGAAAATTTCCTAAAACCCCAAATTGTTCTCTACCCTCTAATCTATTCTGTAAACTTCCCGCCTATGACTATAAATATGGGCTGCACAGGCAACTCTTCTAGGGAGAAGGGCCTGGAGCGTCTCATCTGAAGCCTGCTCAAAGGCCTATTGATTCAGAAAAAATGATGAAGAATCTTGCCCTGAGGGATGAAGAAGGCATCTCCTCAAAATCCCCTCCTGTGGCCAGACAGTAGAACTCAGTCCCTCAAGTCCATTTCAACCCTTCTCAGAGACTGGGCTTCTGATGGTGACAGGGCAGGTTGCCTGGGCCAGCCATAAAAAACCTCCTAGTAGGGACTTCCCTGGTGGCCAGTGGTTAAGAATCTGCCTTCCGATGTAGGGGGCGTGGGTTCGATCCCTGGTCCAGGAACTAAGATCCCACGTGCCGTGGGGTAAAGAAGCCCACCGCATGCTGCAACAACTGAGCCTGCACAGCACAACCAGAGAGACCACGCATTGGAACACAGACCCTGCATGATACAGTGCACGGCCCAACCAATGAATACTTTTTAAAAAAGATCCTCCTGGTAGCCCCAAATGGGGTGACTTCCACTCCACCCCATAAGAGCTGGGGGGGTGGGGTCTATGCTTGGCAGTGGTGGAGATGGCCATTGGCAAATGTACCCTCCTTGCTACATGAGTAATCAGGGGATACAAGCAGCAAGACTTAAGATTTCCCCCTTTCTTCATCCTAAGCAGAGCATTTTCAGAGGAGAAAGTCCATAGTATTGATCAGATTCTCAAAGAAGTCTGGCACTGTTAAAAAAAAAAAAAAAGTTTTTTATTTAAAAGACTTTCCCATGTTATACAGAAATGTTGAAATAATATCTTTGACTCCCCAACCAGAAGTTACTAAGCCCCACCCTAGGCACTACTGTGTCGGAAAGATCTTTTTAGAGTCATTTTAAGTGTTTTGGCAGTAGTACAGATGAGCCTCAGGGCTTCTGTAAATGTTGGTTCCAATTTCTTTTTTATAAAATGTTTTATCTTCAAAAATTCTAATGGAAGATACTATGAACCATGCACATTCAACTTTTGTGTTGTTTTGACCGCACCACACAGTATGTAGGATCTTAGTTCCCCGAGTAGGGATCAAACCCGAGTCCCCGGCAGTGGAAGTGCAGAGTCTTAATCACTGGACCTCCAGGGAAGTCCCGACACTCAACTTTTTAACACATCAGAGATTTCCCAAACGTCTGAGGTGAGGCTAAATGTGCTTTGCTGCAGACCTTGGGATGAAACTTTCTCTACTCTCAGTAAGGCTGAACGCCTTATTGGTCTGCTCTGACACACACATGGCTTTTCATATTGTGAAATAAAAGCTGAAGACCTCACCATTGTCTTCAGAGACCTGTGTGAGCCCCCCTGGCTGTCTGCCTAACTTGATCTCAAGCTTCTCTCGCCCTTTACCACCACATCCTAGACACACTAACCTTTTCTCTGCCCCACCAAAAAGACAAGCATGTTCCCACCTCAGGGCCTTTGCACTCGCTGTTCCTTTTACCTGGACTGGTCACCCTCCCGGATCCTGATCTTTGCAGGACTGACTTCTGTCTTTCAGAACTCAGTTCAAATCTCCTCTTTAGAGAGGCTTTCCCTGGTCACTCTGAATCCAAAAGAGCTATGCTGTCCCTCCTTTTCAGCATATTTGAATTCTCTACCTAGTGCTTAACACTAAAGAAGAAAATTTTTTTTTATTTTGTAACTGTCTTCCCCCAACACTGGAACATAAACTTGCCCATGAGGGCAAAGGCTTTGTCTTGGGCTGTATTCCCAGTGTCTAGAACATTGCCTACGCACCGGTTGAGACCTGGGGAATCAATAAATATTTGTTGACTGAATGTGGTTTTGATTAGGAAGGTTAAAGCTCTGTACTGGGGTGAATGTTACTTCATGTCTGAGCTTGTCTGCTCACAAAAAAAAAAAATTTGAACAAATAATAATAATCCATTAACCTTTATGGAAGAATTCTCATATATCAGGCACATGCTGGAAACTATATCCATGACCTGAATATGTTCCTGTGGGTAGAAGTCTCTGTAAGGCCTATTTTGCAGAAGTAAACATAGGCCCAGAGAGGGAAAGCCTCGGGAAAAATACCACATACCCGAATGTTGTGGCGCCCAGATCCATTCCCAAAGATGTCAGGCCAAGACCACACTTTTACCCATAGCATTGGACTTCACATGCATGGATCCAGATTTGAGACATGGCGAAACCTCATTTTCAATGCTAATTAAAGTATGTGGGTTTGAGTTACATAAATATTTAAAACATAGCTTCCCATATTATTAAGAAAAATTAAGATGATGTGAATATCACTGGATTTCTTTTTAGCTCATCAGGAAGGGACTCATTTCACAGCAGCCTAACAGGATGATTTATAAAACGCTATTCACGCTGCTGCCACCAGATGGCACCACGTGAGACGGCCATCCCCGCCGGAACCCAGCTGTCTGGCAGGCTTCAAGCCTTCCTGGAGAAAGTTGGACCTTCAGGCTGTTATGGAAACATTCACTGTTTGAAAGGAAACTCTGACAGGACACCTAAACGCAACACGTGATTGGAACTGGATTCTGAGCCAAGGAAAAAACATGGCAATAACGAACATTACAGGGACGGTTGATGAAACCAGAATATGAACTAGGGTTCAGATAAGAAGAGCACTGTATCCTTGTTAAATTTCTTGGTTTCGATAGTTGTACTGTGATTATGAAAGAAAATGTTCTTGTTCTTAGGAAATACACACTGAAGTATTGTCAGGTAAAGGGACATGATGTTCAAGTGAACTCTCAAATTGTTCAAAACCACAGTGTGTGTGTGTGTGTGTGTGTGTGTGTGGTGTCGGGGAGAAGAGAGAATGGAGCAAACAGTTGGCAAATCTGGCTGAAGAGAATATAGGAAGTACTTGTTCTATTCCTGCTACTTTGTTATAAATTTAGAATTAAAATAAGAGTAACTCCTAAAGCTCTTTTTTGTAGTCAATGATAATGTCATTAAGGGGTTCTTTCGGTGGTGGTGCTAAGGCTGATGCAGAAAATCATCAGTTTCAGAGACAGATGAGAAAACCACGCCATGCCAGGCACTGTTTGAGCCCTTCACAAGAACTGACTCATTTGGTCCTCACAATAAGATGCTGCCATTACTCTCACCTTAGTGAAGAGGAAACTCGAGCTCAGAGAGGTTGAGTAACTTGCCCAAGATCATACGGTTGCTGTTAATCAAAACAGCTCAAGCTCTAATCATAACAGACCATAAAGAAGGCCAAACAAGGGGACCTCCCTGGTGGTCCAGTGGTTAAGATTTTGGGCCTCCAATGCAGGGGGTGCTGGTTCAACCGCTGTTCGATGAACTAAAATCCCACAGGCCCCTCAGTGTAGCTGAAAAGTAAAAAAACAAACAAGATGGCCACCCAGCGACTGCCAGGATATGCTATGCTGGCGATTCAGGAACAAGCACTGAAATAAACATGAGGGAGCAGGAAAGGCAGCTCTGGGGGAAAACCTTGGGACAACGAACGTAGGTTTATGTGTTCATGGGCCTCTGCCTCAACCTGACATTCAAATCTATGTAAAAGTCAGCCTTGAATTACGCAAGGTTTAGCTGAAGTAAAACAGGGAAATAAAATGGCTGCTTGTTCTGATGTGCCTAAATCTGTTAGCTGGTAACACGGGAGGAGAAATTGAGAAATTAAGAGTATTCCTCAAACAAATCTGATGATATTTAATATTTACTTTTAAATACACAAATGGCATAAATTCAAACTTATAAAACATAGGTGCATTCCCTTTGCCCTTGCAATTTAGCACCTAGATATTTATCTTCTGGATATGTTCACGTATGAGCAAACCGTGGTGTGCGTAAGAGGTGCTGTTTGTGATAGAAAAAGACTCGGAAACCACCCAAATGTTCATGATAAGGGATTGGTTTCAAAGGTTCATCCACACAAGGGGATGCTATGCAGTTAGTTTAAAAGGAAGCCTCTTTCCAGTAAGGACATTAAAACATGTTTAAATCATTAGCCATCAGGGAAGTGCAAATCAAAAACCACAGTAATAAGATATCATTTGATACCCACTAGGATGGCAATGAGGAGCCACAGGAGACACGAGTTCGATCCCTGAGTCAGACGATCCCCTGGAGGTGGGCATGGCAACCCACTCCAGTATTCTTGCCTGGAGAATCCCAAGGACAGAAGAGCCTGGCAGGCTACAGTCCATGGGGTTGCAAAGAATCAGACATGACTGAGGCGACTTAGCACGCACACACACAGAACGGCAATAATCGAGAACACAGATACTAAAGTGTTGGCAAGAACACAGAGAAATTAGAACTCTCACACACTACTAGTAGGAAAGTAAAATGGTACAGCCACTTTAAACAGTCCGGCAATTCCTAAAATGGTTAAAAATAGAATTAACTTATGATCCAACAATTCTACTCCTAGGTATATACCGAAAAGAATTGAAAACATACGTCTACACAAAATTTGCACATAAATGCTCACAGCAGCATCATTCGTAATAGCCAAAAGGTAGAAACCACCATCAACGGACAAACAAAATGTGTTACACCCATACAACGTGATAAACTTCATCAGTAAAAAGAAACGAAGTACTGCAATGTGGATAAACCCTGAAGACATGCTAAGGGAGAGAAATCAGACACAAAAAGCCACATATTGCATGAACCCATTTCTATAAAGTACCCCCAAGCGGCAAGTCTCTGTGGACAGCCAATTAGCAGTTGCCAAGGGCTTGGAGCAGCGGCGGAGGGGGCAGAGCATGGTAGGACTTGGGGACTGATGCTTAAGGAGTGTGGGTGTTTCTTTCCAGGATAATGAAAATACTCTAAAATTATGGTGTGTGTGCGCGTGCTCAGTCGCATCTGATTCTTTGGGACGCTATGACTGTAGTCCCCCAGGCTTCTCTGTCCATGGGATTCTCCAGGCAAGAATACTAGAGTGGGTTGCCGTTCCCTTCTCCAGGGGATCTTCCCAACCCAGGGGTGGAACCCACACCTCCTACATCTCCTGCACTGGCAGGCGAATTCTTTACCACTGAGTCACCTGAGAAACCCAAAATTATGGTGATGGACACACAGTTCTATGAACAAGAGTCACTGAAATACGCGCTTTAAATGGGTGAATTGTCTCATATGTAAATTATATCTCAATAAAATGTTTTTTTAAGTTCTTTATGTACTGATTGCAATGGTCTCCAGGATATAAAGCATTAATAATAAAAAAAAGCAAAGTATAAAACTATCATATATGCTACCATCTGAGTGGGAAAAAAATATAGTTATGTTTGTAAATGAAATGTTTCTGGAAGGACACATAAGACCCCAGTAATACTGATGGCTTCTGGAGAGGAAAACTGGATGGCTGAGGGATCTAGAGTAAGAGAGAGAATTGTTATTTTTTAATTGCTCTCAGGTACCCAGAGAGTATTAACACAATGGGCACCTGGGTGCCCACAGCTTTAAAACCACTACCATACTGCTGGACCCTATGCACACCCCTCCAATCACAATCCATCCCACCCCAGAACGGGTCTACTATCCTTCACTTGGAATTTATCATCCCCATGCATTGCCTACATTTACTACACTCTTAAGTATCTGTAACCAATACACATTATTTTGCTTTTTTGGTTGGTGTTGGCTGTGCAGCTTGTGGGATCTCAGTTCCTTGACCAGGGACTGAACCCAGGCCATAGCAGTGAGAGCCTAGAATCCTAACCACTAGGCCACCAGTGAACTCCCTATTTCGCATATCTTTAAACTACACATATTCTTCTGTAGTTTGCTTTCACCACTCAATGTTTTGCTTTATTCATATTGATACGCACAACTTTAGTTTTCATCGAAGTATAATATCCACACTCAATACATAGTACATCCAGGATTGACGTGTAATTTTTCAAGATGATCTCTCATCCCTCTTCTTACAATGAGACACTGCCTTTCCTGTCTTGACAGCCACAGCCTGTGGTCCCTCTTGAATCTGGGCAGGCTAGTGACTGTGGCAGAAGTGAAGCAAGGTGACTTCCAATGCTAGGTTAGAAAAGGCAATACACTTTTCCCTGACTCTTGAGAAGAGTGCACTTTGAATCCAGCTGCCATGTTGTAACAAAGCCCAGGTCACATGGAGGAGCCACATGCAGGCATCCTGGCTGACAGCCCACGCTGAGATTTTCCCTCAGTACCAGTAATGGCTAACCACCAGACAACTGAAGAATTTCAAGGGGACACTGGCCCCAGCCAAGATCTTATACCAAGCACATGAGAGCCCCAAGTAACAACAGTCTAATTGAGCATAGTCAACCCCCCAGAACCACAGGAAATGATTACTGATTTAAGCCACTAAGTTTTGAGGTGATCCACTATGCATTAGGTAACTAGAATATGCTACAATCTGCCTATTCTCCAGCTGATGCATATCTGGGTGGTTTCTAAGTTTATGCTACTACAACAGTGATCTTAGGAACATTCTGATACTTGCCCTGGATGCATGTGTGAATTTCTCCAGAATGGTAACTGGTAGATTGGCGAATATGTCATCTTCAATTACGCTACAACATATCAAACTGTTTTCCAAAATGCTGATGCCAACTTACATTCCAACAGCAGTCTACGCACTACTACTATCCCACATCTTCCCCAACACTTGCGACTTTAATCTTTTTGCCAGCCCACTGGGCACAAGAGTCTTATTGTATACATCCTTTTGTACCTTTGAATTTTGTGTTGTTTGCATGAATTAATGCAAAATAATCTGATAAATGTATGCTAATAAATGACTGCTTTTCTGTTTTAAACATGTTTTAAATATTGGGGTTCTATACTAAAATTACTTTGTGTTTTGGCCACGCCACGTGTCTCTCATTATGAAGCTGCCTAGCCCAGGCTCATCTCCACAGGGGTGGCTACAGGGTTCCCAGAAGCAGCATAAACAGGCAGGCTCCACATGTGCAAAGACCTCTTAAGCCTAATTAACTTAGCAAAGCACATACTTTGTACTTCCTGGCACCTGGGTGGTGGTCTGCATTACCTCTTCACATCCCGATCCCCTTGCTCCAGTGGCCTCCAATTAGACGAGCCTAACGGCTCTTAATTCCTTTCTGGAATGGGGTGATACATGTGTAAGTAAATCATCTGAAGAGTGCCAAGACTTTGCAGGAGAACCTTACTGGGATGCGCTGTTGACCCAGCATCAGTGTTTGCACTGAAGTGGTGTCATTGGAGTTCTTCCAATTCACCCCTGAACCAAACCCACCTTTCCCCACAGCAGCACTCCTATAATAACAAGGACTGGAAACAACCCGAATTCCCTTGCCTAAAGGACTGGTTGAGTAAGCCAGGCCATTAACATGTGTGTGCACATCTGTGTGTACTGTGTCCCTCTGGCTATATGTATGCATGCACATGTGTGTGTGTGTACACACACAGACAGGCACATCTCTGGAAGGGTGATCCAAGATAATGGTAACACTGGTGGCCTCTGAGGAGGGGGCTTGGGAAGAGACTTTTCACTGCGAAGCCTTTGTATCTTGGCACTGTACACTAGATATATGTATTCTTTTGGGTTAGCCAAAAATTTCATTCAGGTTTTTCTGTGAGATGTTTATGGAAAAGCCAAATGAACTTTTTGGCCAACCCAATACTTATACTCGAAAAAGTTTCAGAGAACCAGAGGAAAAAATAACACACCCCTGTGGGCCACAGCTGTTGGGGCCGGCTTGGGAGGATCACCGAAGCAAATGGGTGGGACGCTGGAGTGGCTGGGAGGCTGAGGGGTCCGGCTCCACCCTGTCAGGCAGGCGGTGGCAGGGTGGGCATGACCCTCAAAGCCCACAGCCTTCCGGAGCTGCAAGTGCTCCCTGGGGTAAGTAACGGGGCAGTGTGTACACACAAGCAACTCAAGGACACCTGAAACCACTCTCCCAGGACCCTGCCCTCCCCTTTATAAAGGGGGGCCCTGGTTCCGATCTGCAGCTGAGGCACCACAGGCAGGGGCTGAGGGGCGAGGCGCCCGCTCACCTCCCAACGTCACACCCAGCGCTGCCACCCGCCAGCTGTCTGTCCCCCTTCGCACCTCTGTCAGGAGCAACAGTGACTCGACTTACCTCACAGCAGGTAAGCTTGTCATGATAAGTGACACGTTTTTATATCATTTTAGTTCCTATTATGCATTCAGAAATACCCTGTGCTCTTAAATTTAGTAACTGGAACCCTGCCAGGCAACCCTGGCAGTTGCTGAAGTTATCCATGAAGTGGAACTCAAGGAAATCACTAGGAGGGTTTTTAAAGAAAAAAAGAAGTGAAGAACCAACCGCAAGGAAAGTGTCTCTGTGTGTGAGCGCCTCCTTGTGGCCCTGACACAAATGGGCGGCCTCTGGGATCTTGACACCACTATCATTTGCTGTCCTTCTGAGGTCAGCAACCTCAACCAGCCCCACGAGGGTTTGGCCTGGGCCCTCACCACGAGATGGGGTCTATGGCTGCTCTATCACTGCCCCTCATACTGAAGTCTGGCCCGCACACCGCAGGCCCAGCGCGTGGGACCCTGCCTGACGTGCAGCAGCCTCCCAGCATGACGGCACCGACTAACTAAAAATAAACGGATGATCATTTATGAAGACAAAAACAGGTCTGAAGATGGATGACGGTTATACAACAGTATGAATATGCTTAGTGCCACTGAAGAGGACACGTTAAGAACAGTTCAAATGGTCAGTGTTGTGTTGAAATGGAAAATGGAAAAAAATGGAAAAAAAAAACCAATGGGAAAAAAAAAAAGGATGCCGTCTAACCTCACCTTTACCTGCTCTCAGCTCTTCTCCTAACTCCCTGACCACTCCTTGGTAATCTCCTTATCAGAGACTATTCTCGAGGTGGGAAAAGCACCCCCACTCCCTTCTGGGTCCCCTCCTCTCTCTAGGCTCTTCTCCGGCTGGTATCACCAGGCCCGCGGCTGTGAACATGCCTGTGCCGAGCCTTCCCCGCAGACTGCTCACCTCTCAGTCAACCCGGTGAAACCTGAGCGCCCTCCCACCCCACCTAGTGCTACAAAACAGCACGCTCCTCTGGATGCTCAAGTCCCCCATCCAGGCATGACCCAGCCCCTTGTCTTTTCCCAAATTCCAGCCCATCTGCAGGGAGAATCCTGCTGCCCCTCTTGAGGCACCCCCAAAGTCCACCCCTGCCTCTCCTCCCCCTCCCACCACTTCCCCTCAGGCTGCCTCCCTGCCTCCATCCCACCCGCCCGACAACTCACAGTGGCCCCAGCAACCTTCATACAAGGCAACTCAGATCACCACTTGTTAGCCTCAAACCCTCCCAAACTCAACGCTCTCAGGAAGGGGTTCAAATTCCTTAGGCCCGGCACTCACTCACTCAGTCACCAGCCACGCTGGTCTCCTCCGTGTCCCCTCGTCCCACTTCAGGGCCTTGGCCTTGCCTGTTTGCCCTGGTTGAGCACTCTCCTCCTGAACTTCATGTAAACCACCCTACAGGTCACCTCCTCTGAAAGGCCTTCTTGCCCCAAACATCTAGAGAGACCCTGATCACGGGCGCTCAGCCTTCCTTCCAACTCTGAGCAGTGTGATCACTTTCCGCTTGTCTCCCTGGCTGGTGAGGGCAGCCATGCAGACAGGGACGGGCCTGCTTGGCTCACAGATAGACCCCAGCCCTTAGAACGGGCCTGGCAGACACAAGTACCACACAGCAGTGAGAGGGTGAAGAACCCAGTCCACAGGAGCCCACAGCCTCACAATGGAGCTGCAATCTGGAAAACCCCTCACAGGCAACCTGGCAGAAATGGGGGAAACCTATGACGAGGAGGGCAGACAGACAGAGGCCCTGCGGGAGCCCAGAGCAGGAGGAGGTGGCCCAAGTGGATGACGACAGGGACTTACTCCCTTCACCTCAGAGCTGGCAGCAAAATCACGGCCTACAGGTGTGCAGGGAGCTGCCCAGCTCTCCACAGGTGCCCCACCCACTCTGTGCTGCATGTAAAAAGCAATCCTGCAACTCACCCTGAAGGAGGGGAGGGAAACAGTCTGAAAGTCACAAAAATATATTAAAATAGCTGTTTTCTTCTCTCGGTGTTGGCTTCCCACCTCCGTGCCCCTTACCCGCCGCCCGCCAGACTTTCAGGGAGAAAAGAGGCCCGGGCGGGTGCCCTGGCTACAGCCCGGGGTCTGGGGAGGTCCCTCCAGCCTGGGAGTGAGGGCGGCTAACAGTCTCTACTGGCTCGACGCCACCGCCGACGAGGGCGCCGCTGGGAGGCCGGAGGTGCAGGAGGGTCAGGCAGGACGCAGCGGACAGTCGGGCCTTGCCACGGGGACAGAAAACAGAAAAGAAATGAACAGAGTGAAGATCGGGAGAGAGTAGGGGAGGGCAAAGCAGTGGGTGGGGCAGAGGCAGGCGGGCAAGGAAGTCCCGGGGTGGGGGACACAGAAGCCCCTTCGGGTGCACCCTCTCTGGGGGACAGGGAGGCCCCAGAATGTGGGTTTGAGGCAGCAGATGCTGCTGGGAGAGAGAAAGGGCATGGAGGGGAGGAGAAGGGTCCTTGGCATCGGGAGAGGTAAAGAGGGGGTCCTGCCAAGGCCACAGTCAAGAGGCAAGAGCAGAGGACGGGAAGGAAGGGAAGCCCCAGAGCGGCAAGGCCAGGCCACGGTGACCCTCTCAGATTCAGAACACCCAGGTGGCTCCCCGGAAAGCTCAGGCCAGCGGGAACACCTGAGGGGGCGACAAGTCGTCCGGAAGCCAGCAGGGAGGGGTGACGTGCCCTCGCTGAAGACTGATGGAGCCGGGAGTCAGGAGAGGGGCCTGCGCCCCGCCCATGGGCTAGAAGGTCCTCCGGCCCAGTCTTTTGAATACGCTCACGGTGCCCGCGTGGTCCATCTGGGCACCCAGGCCCTCGCTGGAGCTGCTCCCCCGGGGCCCCACCAGAGTCCTCTTAATGGTGACCTTGACCTCAGCTGAGGACTTACTCTTGGTGCTGGTGACCTGGCTGTCCTGAGCCTCAGGCACGAGGGCGGGCTTGCCCAGTCTCTGGATGATGCTGACTTTGGACAGGGCCTCCGGCTTCCTCTCGGGCGCCGGGCGCGAGGAGAGGGCCAGGCGCCGCAGCGTGGGGGCGGCAGCGGCCGGCGCCGAGCTCGTCGCCTTGGCCTTGACAGTCAGCGCAGGCTGCGGGCTGGCCTTGGCGGGGGTGCGGCCCAGCCTCTTCAGGACCCCAGCGTACTGCAGGACGGAGCTGCTGCTGCTGTCGTTGTCGCTGTCCCAAGCCAGATCCTCGTCCGTCTCGGGCGTGGCCCCCAGGCGGCTGAAGACTCCGGTGGGCTGTGGGGGTCACAGACAGGACAGGTGAGCCACCGAGCCACTCGCCCTGTAATCACAGAGCTGCCTCATCCGTGCCTGGCCTCGTGGGGCTCGCACTTGGGAAGCGCACCCCTCGCTGACACACTCGATAGTAGTGAGAGCCAGGAAAGGGCAAGTCCAGGGAACCGGGGGAGCCCAGAGGAGACCACTCCCTGCCAAAGTTAGGGGAAGGCACCCTGGAGAAGGGACCTCTAGGATGAGACCTGAGAGCTGAGTGGATGTGAGTCAAATAAAGAGCAGGAGGGAGAGGGGAGGTGAAAGGAAAAACTGTCTGCTAAGGTCTATAGAGGACCCACAGAGAAGAGGCGAATTTGGTCAATCACTCCACAAATAATCTGAGTTCCAGCTCAATATCTGGCCTGTATTGGGCAGTGCTGGGGACTCAGTGCTGACCAAGACGGGCCCCTGCCCCACTCACAGGGGGCTTACGGTCCAGCAGGGAAGACAGAGCCGGCATCGGACCTCACACAAGTAATTCTCCAGTAATGACAGCACTGTGTGCTTGGGAGGGTGGGCATGGGGCGGGGGCAGTGGAGAGCTGTGGACAGCGAAGCCTCGTCTCTTCGCTGAGTTCAGGGACACTTTCTCTGAGGCTTTGCTGTTTAAGCAGAGTAAAGTGCACCCTCAAAGTCCCCCAGGCATGAGTAAGAGTCATATTTATGGGGTACTTGCCCAGCTCTTTCCACGGCCCCATCTTTAAGCCAGGTTATCCTGAGCATTACAATCACGCTCATGATAAGATTTAGGAAATGAGAAAAAAGCCAGAGTGGGTGAGCCCCGGTGAGCAAGCAAGGAAAGGCAGCTGGCAAACTTGACCAGCCTGAATCTGAGGCGCCATTTCAAGACGCTCACCAGGGACTTCCCTGGCGGTCCAGCAGTTAAGACTGTGCTTCCACTGCTGAGGGCGTTGGTTCAAGCCCTGGTAGGGAAACTTCCATGTGCTGCTCAGCGCGGCCGAAAAAAAAAAAGATGCCGACCAGGCACCAGACAGACCCCACCACACATGTATACCTCATGAGTCCTCACGACTACCCTGTGAGGCAGGGACTATACAGAGGAGGAAACTGAGGTGAAATGGTCGAGGCCATGAAGCCAGGCAATGGCAGAGCAGGATTCATGCCAGGCAACAGGCTCAGGCTGCATCTCCTAACCACATGCCACGCCTGGAGCCTGCGGGACCGCAAGTGGAGGCAAGAAGATCAGGCTACCTCCTGGGCTGGTGAAAAGCCTCTAAGGGTTTACAGTGGGCGAGGAGGGCAGAAGGGGCCTGTCCTGTGGGTCGTAGGCACTGCTGCTGTGAGGGAGGGGCTGGAGGGCTTTCCCTGGAGCTGCACAGACACCAGCTAGGAGGCCACTGCCCATCCCAACAGGACGAGGCTGCAGACAGGAGACAGATGGAGCCCCCAAGACAGGAGGAGGACGTGCTTTGGAGGAAGATTCGAGGCCAGTTAGGGGACATGCTGGTGGGCGGGGTCCCAGGACACTGTCCAGGGGTCCGCCAGAGCCCTGGGGCTATAAATCGGGAGAGAGATCGGGGTAGCAGACAGACAGGGAGCCGGACTTGAAAGGTACATGAGACCGGGTGAGGGGTGTGCAGGAAGCGCCAGGAATGACACTCAGGGAAGACCAAGCTTTGAGAGTCCCCAGGGGCTCCCCCACTTCCCACTCACTTTATTCCCCGTTGTGGTATCTGCCTTGGTCTCAGCGCCGAGGCGGTCAAACACAGATGTCCTGTGGAGACCTGGGAGGGAAGTGAGGTTGTTAGCCTATGCCTGGGGGGTGGCCCCTGCAGGCCTAAGCCGGGCTGAGCACTGAACAGACAGGGAGGGGTCATCACGGCCCGCCCAGACCCCAGGAAGCTCTGGTCCAAGCAGGCGCACACTGGACGGAGTCAGGTTTTATGTCTGTGCTGTCCGCTAACACTGACCTTAACCCCCACACTTCTGGTCAACGTCAAATGTGAGAGGATCAATTAAAATGGACACTTCTCCTCACTTCTTGGTACCAATTCAAGAAGTGTATGTGCAGGAAGAGTTCTCAATCCCTACTGCTTCCTTTCCCTCTTTTGGGGGCCTTGGGCCTCTAAGAGAATCGGATAAATGGTAATACCCTCCCTAAATAACAGTTTGAAGAGCCATCAACAGAAGAATGTTTACTAGATTACGATACAGAAGTATTATGGAAACACTGAACAGCCATCAAGAAGAATGAAGCAGATCCATGTGCACTAACGTGAAAAGAGCTCAATAAAACCTTATACAACAATACCTGCAGGATGAGACTATTTGTGCTTAAAAAGAAAAAAAAGCTGAGATGCATGTAAACACACAGACAGATGTCTGGAAAGGTTCGCAGTACACGTGGGATACAAGTTTGTTTTCACTGCCTCTGCATCCACTGAATATTTTTCCATGAGAATATACACAATGTTCTGACAGAATGCAGGGCTTCAGCAGGAGTTAAAAATCCACCTGCCAATGCAGGAGACAGAAGACACGAGGGTTCGATTCCTGGGTCAGGAAGATCCGCTGGAGAAGGAAATGGCAATCAGCTCCAGTATCTTGCCTGGAAAATTTCAGGGACAGAGGAGCCTGGTGGGCCACAGTCCATGGGGTCGCAAGGAGTCAGACACAACTGAGCACAAAAGGAACACTTAAAGAAGAGCATCCTCATACCGCCGGATAAACGCTAGCTCTGGCCTGAATCTCAACCTGACCCCGCTGGCTCACCACGATGGTTCCTACTGTTTGGGGCACTGTCCTCAGCCAGGCCCGGTCACGGACTTAGCAGGCAGACCAGCACTGGATCCGTGCCACCGTCCGCCGAGGGAGAGACGCCCACTGAGGCACCGAGGATCCCTGCTATGCTAACTGCAGGACAAGAAGGCAGAGGTGGTGATGCGCCCCTCTCTACTATGGCCACCATTGCTGTCCCTGGGTCCAAAGCCCCCTGGATCCCCATCAGAGCCTGCTTCGGGGCCAACACCTGTAGAACGTGACCAACCCTGCAAGACGCAGCAAAAGGGAAACACAGTCTCTGCCCCTCCCCAGGCCAGTACCTTTTGCTGCCTGTTGCTGCTCCAGGATCTTCCGGGTCCGCGGGGTAGTGCCTTTGGGCATGTTGATAATGTACTTCCCCTCCATCTCGGCGGTGACCCGGCGCCGCTTGGTGGGAACACTCAGGCTCTCCTCCTCTCGGCGGGCCAGGGCTGCTGGGGGAGGGGGTGGTGGTGAGCATCTTCTGAAAGGGAATGTCCACTCGGGGTGGGGGGCTGGACGCCCTGCAAAGGGCACTCACGTGCCCTTTATCTCCATGCGTTCCCATGACCAGAATCCCTTCTCTTCCCAACCTCCCCTATGGGCATTGACTGATCCGCCAAGAAAGTCAGGGGCCTGGGCCCAGTGGGGTTGCAGAAGGCTATGGCTGGCCTCCCGGGCTCTCTGTGGCTCTGACCCACCCCCCAGTAGGCTCGCCTCCCAGGCCAGCCAGAATACTCTCAGATGGGAAACTGCTGGGTGGTGGACAGGCCATCGAGGTAATGGCTTCACAGGTATGATCATTTGTTAAAAATCATTCAAGCTATGTACTTACAATGTGTGCCTTGTGCAAAAGTAAATTACAACTCACAAAAATAAACAGAATCTCCTCTACTGTGCTGAAGGGAAAGGAACCATCCATCCCAGGCCCCGCATCTTTTCACTACTTTAGGAATGAATCTTAACTTTCTCGCTCATGTCCCACAAACTGAACAATCAGGAGGAGGAGGAGGAGGCGCTTCCAGACACATGTGGCCCAAAGGGAGCACCTGTCATGGAGGTGGACGGGGCGTGACGGGGCTGGGCGCCATCCTGGGCCTTGCTTTCCATGTGGGCCAAGACCACTGGGCTGTGGGGGTGGACTCAACAAAGGCAGAAGCATGTGACGGACAGAAGGCGGGCTTGGAAGCCCAAAGGCCGTGCCCCACTCCCAGCTCACAAGCTGAGACCAGGAAGAGCAGCGGCCAAGCATAGAAGAGTCTACACAGGAAGAGGACCCTGGGAGAAGGGAATATTGGGGCAAAGGCCCCATGATGGGAAGGACCCTGGAGGGGAATGGAGGCAGCAGGCAAGACATGAATCCACAGGGCCCAGCAAGGCCATGTGGGAAGATGACTTTACTAATGGAACAATAGGAAGCCCTGGAGAGTTCTAGACAAGGGTGGAAAAGGATCAGATGGAAAGTTTTAAAGAATCCCTCTGGTGGCTAAGAGGAAAGGTAGCTTCTTTACCTTTGACCCCAGGCATCAAGCACAGGGCCGGGCACCAGTGCGGGGCTCAGTGACCATCTGTTAAAAAAGACTGAACCACCCACAGTCAACAACACTGTTCTGCACACGTAAAGTTTCATGAAGTAGGCAGATCTCACGTTGTGTTCTCACCACAATAAAATAAAAATTACACAGACTGAACTGGCCCCTGCATGAGAACTGCAACGGGTCCACGATGCTCACAGACACCATCTCAAGGGCTTCCAACCGTCCGCGGAGGAGGGTAGCGCCAGCCCTCTTCGACAGACGTGGAAGGCGAGGCCCCCAGAGAGGCCGTGACCTGACCGAGTCTGAACACTGTGCACACCCCATGGCCTGCACAGCAGCGTCAAGAACACGTCCCCCAGATGCCGTCTGCCAACCCGCAGCGGCCTCCAGCTCCTCCCACCCCCTGCCCACATCCCCTCACCGGCAGCCTTGGCACTCTTTGCCGCCATCTTGTTGGACACGGTGACAGAGATCTTGGAGGTGCTGGTGTCCGGCCGCCTGGGGGGAGTGCCAGGTGGGGAGTCTCGGTTCAGGCTGTTGGTGATCATTCGGGAGGCGGCTGGCAGGAAGAGGAAAGAGGAGAGTCCAGTGAGACAGGGCCCCGGGAAGGGGGCAGGATAGGGAGGGCCACCTTGGGACTGAATGGGCTGTACTGTCAAGACAGGGAGGCCTGGGGAGGGCCTGTCTTCCAGGGACTAGTCCAGCCCTCCTGGCCCAGGGGGGGCTTTCCTGAGGCCCAGACCAGATGGTTCCAAGCACCCTTCATCCACCGGTCACCCAGCCCTGTGCTGAGTCCTTCCCTCTCCCTCCCCCACAGCCTTGCTTTCCTCCAGGACCTTCCTCCTCCAGAAAGCACACACCTTGGGGTGCCTACTATCTGTCTATCTGCTGTCTGGCTGGCTCACAGCTCCCCCAGTACCAATGGGCCTGCTCTCTCTCTTCATTCAGGTCTCCTCTCAGACTCAGCCTCCTCAGAGAAAACTCCCGACTGCCCCCTCAACCACTCCCACTTCTACCCTACACTATTCTTTTTCTTCATAGTCCGTATTACTGCTGGATACGCGTGCATGCTCAGTCACTTCAGTCGTGTCCGACTCTATGCGATGCTACGGACTGTAGCCCACCAGGCTCCTCAGTCCATGGGATTCTCCAGGCAAGAACACTGGAGCGGGAAGCCATCTCCTCCTCCAGGGGATCTTCTTGCCCTTCCTCCAGGGCTTCCCAGGGATTGAACCCACGTCTCCTGTGACTCCTGCATTGCAGGTGGGTTCTTTACCGGCTGAGCCACCAGGGAAGCCCACTACTGCTGGACATTCAAGTACATTTATCTGTCTACTGGCAGACTCGTCCAAGAGACTGCAAGCCTCAAGAGGAGATACTGTTTGTTGCTCTGTCCTCAGCACTTCACAGGTCTTCAGTAATAAACATCTACTGAAAAGATGAACAGGGTCACCGAACCTCCCAACACCCCTAGCAGACAGGCTCTGCTGCAAACGAACTTTAAAGATGAGGAAATTGGGGGCACTCAGGGAGGAGGGTCACCCAGCAGGGGCCCTGGGCAATGTAGGTGTGCCTTCAGCTGGGCTGGGACAAGAAAAGAGGTGACCTCCCTTGGAGGTGGGGAGCAGTCTCAGGTACCCGGTCTCCTGTGGAGAAGGAGAAGGGGTGTCCCAGGTTGCAAGATGGGCTACAGAGAGCAGACAGGAGGGCCAGGAACAGTTGCTGCTAGCTTCGGGGGTGGGTTTCCTGAACTCCTGGGGGAGCCCTGCAGGGGACGGGGCAGGGGGCTCTTCATGCTGCCACTCCTTGCTCCGCAGGCCTAGGAACACCCCCCATAGTGGCTTTCAGACTTTGCTACTTTGTCCTACCCCCTCCCCCCCCCCCACCGCAAAAGCTCTCTCTTCCTGCAGTGTGCTACCTCTCAAAGCCTCCTGAAATCCTTCATGATGACCCTCAACACAAGATTATAATTTCCTATTGCTTGGTTGTTTTTAACTATAACTACAGTGTACAGAAAAATACATCAAAGCTACACAGTCCATTTAACATCAATTTCCATAAACCAGGACTTTCCCAGCGGTCCAGTGGTTAAGAGTGGCTTCCACTGTAGGGGTCATGGGTTTGATCCCTTGTCAGGGAACTAAGGGTGGGTGGGTGTGTGTGTGTGTGCCTGTGTGTGTTACTTAAATGAATTACTTTGCTGCACACCTGAAACTAACACAACACTGTAAATCAAGTATATTTCAACAAAAATTTTTTAAAAACCTTGGGTCAGAAGATCAGTTCCTCATTATCAGTAAGTGCACAAGTATGATTTGAAGTACTAAAATGTGCAAGTGTTGAAAATAAAATAAATTTTGCAAAAGGTGACCTCTTACTCTGAAAAGAAATCAACTACTTTGAAATCAAAAATTTTTTTTTAATGTGTGTTTATATCTGTTTGGGGGAAGCCTGTTAAGCAGCAAAGGCTAATCAATATGTACGTATGCATGTATGTCAAATTTTTCAAGTGTCACACTGCTAAAAAATCAGAAGTATAAATATAGTTGATTCTTATCATTCAGATTCTGTATTTATAAACTGGCATATTTACAAATTTATTCACAACCTCAAAACCAATACTTGTGGGGTTCTGTGGTCATTTATAGACAGGCACAGAGAGGCAAAAATCCTGAGTTGCCTAATGCACGTTCCCAACTGAGGTCAAACAAGGCAACGCTCTGCTATCCTGCCACAGCTCACATAGTAAACAAGTCTATATAGTGCTGCTGCTGCTGCTGCTGCTGCTGCTAAGTCGCTTTAGTCGTGTCCGACTCTGTGCGACCCCATGGACGGGAGCCCACCAGGCTCTCCCGTCCCTGGGATTCTCCAGGCAAGAACACTGGAGTGGGCTGCCATTTCCTTCTCTAGTGCATGAAAGTGAAATGTGAAAGTGAAGTCGCTCAGTCGTGTCCAACTCTTCTCAACCTCGTGGACTGCAGCCCACCAGGCTTCTCAGCCCACGGGATTTTCCAGGCAAGAGTACTGGAGTGGGGTGCCATCACCTTCTCCGCACCATCTATTTACAGTTTCCTCAGCGTTATTTTCACAACTTTGTGTTTCTGTTAGTGATCCTGCTGTTTAAAATGATCCCCAAGCTTGGCGATAAGATGCTGGGTAGTGTCCTAAGTTCAAGAAGGCGGGGATGTGCTTTATGGAAAACATATGTGGGTTGGATAAGCTTCATTCAGGCATGAGTTTTAGTGCTGTGGGCTGTGAGTTCACTGTCAGTGAATCAACAATATATATTAAATAAGGTCTTTTAAAACAGAAACACACATAAAATAAGGTTGTACACTGGTCAGATGATGAAGATGTTGTGACCAGAAGCTTGCAGGAACCTGACCCCACATTTCCCTGGGAGCAGTGACTCAGAGTCAGTGACTCAATGCTCCCAGTGGCTTTGCAGAATGGAATGACCACGAACGAAAATCGATCGTATGCACAGTCACTCTCTGCCCCATTTATTCCTGAGACAAGAGAGCCCCAGATGGCTGTGCTTCCACCTCTGCAGAGTCCAGGCGTGTCCCCTTCACTACAGAATGTCGGAATGGAGGCAAGAGGCCTGAACAGACAGGACTCACCGCTAGAAGCACCTCGGCGAATCTCGCCTGGGAGGGGGCTGGGGCTGCAGGGCACTGCCTCAGTGGCAGCTTTGCACATATCCTGTAAAGAAAACAGGTGCCTGGGGTTACCATGGGGACGGGATGTGAGGTGGAGGAAAAGGGGACCCAGATATCTGAGCAAAACTGGGGGAGATCAGAGCCTGGGCTGTTAGAGAAGAGATTTCAAAACACTGCACTCCTACTTGCAAGTTTTAAGTCGCTTCAGTCATGTCCGACTCTTTGTGACCCTACGGACTGTAGCCCACAGGCTCCTCATTTCATTGGAATTCTCCAGGCAAGAATACTGGAGTGAGTTGCCACGCCCTTCTCCAGGGGATCCTCCTGACCCAGGGACTGAATCCATGTCTCTTTCGTCTCCTGCATTGGCAGACAGGTTCTCTACCACCATCGCCACCTGGGAAGCCCAACTTACAACAAAGCACCAGACAAACCCAAACAGGGACACGCTACAGAACAGCTGAGCAGTACTCTCCAAAACTGTTAAGGTCATCTAAAACTCGGGAAGAGCAGGACTCTGGCCCAAATCGAAAGAGACTAAGGAGACACATGGAGAAAATGCCATGTGGTACCCCAGAGGAGAAAAAGGACATTAGTGGAAACCGGAAGAAACCCAGAGTCTGTAGCTTAGTGACTAACAGCATGTGCATAAGCTGGCGCTCAGTCGCGTCTGTCTCTGCGACCCCATGGACTGTAGCCTGCCAGGCTCCTCTGTCCTTGGGATTCTCCAGGCAAGAATACTGGAGTGGGTTGCCATTCCCTTCTCCAGGGGATCTTCCCGACCCAGGGATCGAACTCACGTCTCCTGCACTGGCAGGGGGGATTCTTTACCAACTGTGCCACCTGGGAAGCCCAATAACAGCATAGCAATGTTTCTTTCTTAGTTTTGACAGATGCGTCACGGCTATGTAGCATGTCAACATTAGGGGAAGCTGGGTGAAGGAAATATAGAAACTTTGTGTCCTACTGTTGCAACTTTTCTACAAATCCAAAATCAGTCTCAAATTTAAAAGTTTAAAGAAAAGAACACATTTTGCTCTGTGACCTCTGGGATAGCTCAGACAGCATCCCTGGCTTGAGAAAGCCCTTGCTGCAGGGTCCTGTCCAGGATGATGGGCAGATGAAAGCCTGGCCCTGGAATGCAGAAAGCCTCTAAAATTAATGAGAAAAATCCCAGTGACCACCACGTGGTACGTGGACTGCTTGAGAGTGCAGCCTCTGCAACAAGCCTCCCTTACGGGAGGAAGGAGTCAATAAGCTGGTAACGTGTATAAAGGATGAAGACAAGGACTGGCGGGCCACGGCAAGAGCCTGGAATTGCTAATGATCACAGCTAAAGCACCTGTTCACTCCAGGCCCGGCACCTGGTGCCACATACACTCTCTGGTGGACGGCCACAGAGGCCCTATTCAGAAAGGGTGAGTGCAAGGCCTGTTTCAGTGACTGGGGGAGGTGAACCACTAGTCCAAGGTCACTGTCAACAGAAAGCCCAAGAATGGAACCACCATGCCGTTGGCCAAGTCACCAACTGTGTCCCACCTCGGAAGCTCCTACTTTGGGGACAGAAGAGTCACAGTAAGAATAACTATGATGAGGGAAGGAAAAACTAACAGTAATAATAATACTTACGGAGAGCCCTTAACAAGGCCCTGCTGTGTACACCGTGCTAGGGCTTTATGTAGCTTAATGCTTACAATCCCCTACGAAACAGGTTTGCCTGTGTGTATTCTACAAGCGGAGAAAGTACGGTTCAGAGAAGTTAGGCAACGTGCCCCGTGTCACACAGCAAGCAGTGGAGCCAACCTTGGAATCCAGGTATGCCTACCTTTGCTTCCAAGCCTCCGATTGGTTCTACCACCAGCCCTCCATCTCACCCTAAACCCAGAAACAGAGGCGTCGAGCAGAGAGCCCACCTGGCGGTGCACCACCTTGGCATGCTTGAGGATGGCAATGATGTCGCCCACCACGGTCACGCCCAGCTCGTTCATGATCTCCTTGTTGAGGTCCAGCAGCATGCTCTTCTGGATTCTGCAGGGAAGGGTGACAAGTGAGTTGGGGTGGGTGGGCCGGCCTGTTCCCTAACTCCCCTTCTTTCCCCAGGGTCAGCCCTGTCCCCTCAGCAGCCTTACCTATTATCCACAAACATCACAGCGTAATTGACAGCAGGTCCTGGAGGAATGCCGGCTTCCTTAAAGAACTGGATCCACTCGGAAGTGGCTGGGAGCATGGAGGTGTAGACAGGGCTTATTATTCACATGATTCTCCTTAGAGCAGCAGCAGCAAAACCACAACAGCAGCAGCTCCCACAAATCAAACGCTTATCAAATGCCAGGTCCTGAGCACTCCACGTAGATGACAGAACTAAGCCGGCCTGCCAGCTCTGTGAATTCAGCAGCACTGACACCTCTACTTGGCCGACGAGGAAACTGAGGCAGGGAGAGGCTGGACGCCTGGCCCCAGGCCACACTGCTAACAAGAAGTAGACTCTCCAAGCCCCTGTGCTCCTGGACTGCCCTTCTCCTCACAACTTTGCCCTGCCTGGAGCATGATGACCCCCAGCAACCATTGTCCCCCAGGCTTGGCCAATGACTGGGGGCGGCGGGGAGTCAGGACTCTGGGTTCTCCACCCAGGTCTCCATCACAGGTGCAGGCCCAGAGGGTGACAGGATCCACAGGTGGGTGGAAAAAAGGTTTACACAGCTGGCCTCTGGGTGTCAGCAAGCATCTCCACTACAACACACAGGAGCAGCCCAGCCTCAGAAAGGAGGTCATGAGCACAGGCTTTGGAGTGTGTGTTGGAATCCTGGCTTTGCCATCTCCCAGAAAAAGGACTCTGGGGAAGGTAGCACTTGCTGCTCGGTCTCCTCTGGGGTCACACATTCCACAAGCATGTACTGAGCAGTTGGCACACACCGAGTCCCGCTCTAGGCACTGGGGATACTGCAGGGCCCAGAGTCCCTTCCCTCAGGGAGCAGACACTCTAGTAGTAAGAGCGCTGACGTCCTGGGTCATCATGCAAACTAAAGAGAAAGGATGCAGAAAGGGCTCGAAATGGCACAAGGCCCAGAAGATGTCCTCCCCTATGGCAGCCGTGATGGTGACGGTGACGGTGATGACGTTCCCACTACACGTGGAGCCTAGACCAGGCAGACTCCATCCACCCAACTTCACTGTTTCCAAAGTTCTTTCTTGGCCTCTTGGGTGTGACCTTCAAAATGACCCTGACCACTCAGGCCAGGTATCAGAGCAGATCACTGGTTCCGAGTAGAATTTTTTTTCTCACATTTTAGTATCTAGGAAACTAGGATTTACCTCACAGTTGATGGTGTGCCACAATTTAATTAGCAACATTTTCTTTTAAAGTCTTTCTCATGGTATATAATGGTACATCCCAAACTCCATGCTATTTTTTTTAAAAAGGAGAAATTTGGTGTTACTATGCCCATTTTGCTGATATGACAACTGAGGCTCAGAGCAGGGCGAGGGACATAGTCTGGATGAGACACTGCGTGGAGGGCAGCGGGGGTCTCAGGTACCCACCCAGCACGGGCCAGTCTCCCCAGGCCTGCAGCAAGTGAGGTGCTCACAGCCTCAGGACTTCTACCAGCCCCGAGGAAAGGATGGACTTTTTTCTTCTTTGCACAAGCACTTTCCATCTGTCAAGACATGGGTGGGGGAGGGGGGGGCCTGGGTTCCTTTAGCCAAAAGCAGGCAGCTTTGTCTAAATATCAAAAACTACCACGTAATAGTTCCATTTATGTGAAATGTCCAGAAGAGGTAAATCTATGGCGATCTATAGGGACAGAAAATAGAATAGCAGCTGCCAGGGACCGGGCTGGGAAAGCAGGGGGGAGGGGGGGAGTGACTGCTAATGGGTATTTGGGAACTGGGGGAAGTGAGGAAAATATTTTGAAATTGATTGTGGCGATCGACGCACAAGTCTACAAACACAGATTTTAAAAACCACTGGACTTCCCTGGTGGCCCAGTGGTTAAGAATCTGCCTGTCAATGCAGGGTACACCTATTCAATCCCTAGGCTGGGAAGATTCCACATGCTATGGAGCACCTAAGCCCGTGGGCCACAACTACTGAGCCTGAGCTCCAGAGCCTGCGAACCGCAACTACTGAAAGCACGTGGCCTGGAGCCCGTTCTCCGCAACAAGCGAGCAGCCCCCACTCGCAGCAACGGGAGAAAACCCACAAGACCCAGCGCAGCCAAAAAGAAAAAAAAACAAACCCAATGAGTTGTATGAAATGTGAACTGTATCTCAACTAAGCTGTTATTAGGGGAAAAGGAAACACCACACGGTTGGAGGCAGTCAGTTGCCTGAAGCAAAGTTCAGGAGCTGCAAGAGACCCCGTGTCTGGCGTCATCATCATTTTGTGTTCTATGAAGGAGGAAAACCTGCTGCCAGTTAAATGGTCCTAAGCACCAGCTGTAAGATGCACCCCCGTCTCAGAAATAATAATACAGGCCACAATGCGTGTCTGGGACTCAAACAGGTGGCTTGCTGTTCACACCAGAAGACAGGCACTAGAATATTCCTAGCAGCTAGTCTCACAATCCAGAAACAGTATCCACTGACCATAGCACTGGCAAAGAAACGACGATCGATGGCTCACCCAGTCCACACGATGGAGCAGAGTAAAGCAAGATCTGCGGGGAATTCCCTGGCAGGCCAGGGGTTAAGACGTTCACTGCAGGGGATGCAAGACAGACCCCTGGTCAGGGAGCTAGGCTCCCACATGCCTCCTGGCCAAAAAAACAAAACATTAAAACAAGCAATATTGTAACAGATTTTTTTAAAAAAAGGAAAGAACTACAGCTACACACAGCACCAGAGATGACTCTCCGGCATTGTGCTGAGCAACAGCAGCCAGATACAAAAGAACACAGGGCATGGCGGGATTTCCTTCATGTAAATTCAAAAGCAAGTCTGTAGGAACGTTTTCATTAGTGGTACAACGATAAAGTAAGGTAAGGAGAGAAGATCACAAAGAGAAGATAGTGGTAGCTTCCATCTGAAGGAGGGAGGTGGTATGACGGGTGGAGCCTTGAGGTGGGTAGGCAATATTCTAGTTCTCCACCTGGATGGTTAGATGGGTGGAGGTTTTTTTAAAACCTTTCTTACTGAACTATAAGGTACACTCACAAAAGTGCACACCAGTCGATAGATTTTCATAAACCAACACACCCATGTAACCAGCACCCAGATCAAGAAGTAAAACATTTCCAACATTCTAGAAGCATTCCCCCAGCCTCCCATTCCCTAGGGAGCCACTTCTGCCTGCCTCCCAAGGGCAATAAACACCTTCTAGCAGCACAGAGTGATTGTGCCTGCTTCTGCGTTTTATTATTTCGACCATGTTGTGCAGCATGTGGGAATCTTAGTTCCCTGACCAGGGATCCAACCCATGTTCTATTGAAAGCGCAGTCTTACCCACTGGACCACCAGGGAAGCCACTCTGTGCTTTTTGTCAATGGAATCAAAAAGGATGTACTCAGATGTTTGCTTTCTAATTGCTCTCATGATCACACAAATCTGTTTTACATACTTCTCTGTATATTCAAATGTCCAAAAATTTAAAAGTGACTAGCTAATAATCTCTGTGTTTTGGCAATCCCCAAGTACAAAGTTTAAAGAGAATGTTGATAAAGCTCATGAGAATAGTAACAGCTAACATTTGCTGAGAACTAGGCTCAAGGCTTTACATGCAATCACCTCCTTAATACTTAAGCAACGTCCCAGGATGTTACGATCTCCATTTTACAGATGAGAAAATCAAGGCTCTAAGAGGTCACGTGGGTGACCTGCTGGACTCCAGAACCCGAGTTCTTTATGGCCATAGTATGTTGTCAGGAGGCCAGGATAGCAGAAAGCAGGCAGTCGGCCCTGAGCAGGCCTGGCCCTGCCTCCAGGTTCCTCAGAGCACAGCTGTTCCTGCCAGTGACTGGCCCTCCCTCCCCCATCCGGCCCCCTCTATTAAGGTCACACGTCAAAAAGAGGGAGAGGGGAGAGAGGGCCCTTGAGAGAAGACTCACCCATAGTCACTGAGACCATTGTCTCCTGGGCCTTCACGCCGCTCCCTGGAGCCTGAAAGAGAGGACGAAGGGAGAGCACTCATGAGCCACTGCCGGCTAAGTGTCTGTCTGTCTCTTACTGCCTGTCTGTCTGCCTGCCAGAAGAGAGTTCCTGGGCTGGGGGCTCACAGCCCAGGAATAGCCTGGACAGCTGGCAGGAAGTCAGCCTGGGGCAGAGCTGTCACTGCAGAGATCACTCCTGCCTGGGACCAGGCCCAGGGACAGCAAATGTCCACAGCTCCGTCCCCACACACCTCCCAAGTTTCTGGCTGGAAAAGAGAGAGACAGATAAAAGACCCTCCCTGGCCCAAGACCTTAACCATAAATACCCATTCATTCTTTCAAAAACTCTCTCCTGAAAACCTCCTGGGTGTGAGGTACTGCTCTAGGGGTCGGGAATACAGAGGTAAACAAAAACCCGGAGCTTGGCCTCTACGTGGTGACACAGTTAAGGACAGAAAACAATTAGCAAACCAGCTGACAGTGTCGTGTGTCAGAAAGCCTTCAGTGTCATGGAGAAAACGCGGAGGGCCCAGGAAGGGAGGGCGTACAATTCTAAACAGGTGCTCGGGGAAGGGCTCTCTCTTTTTGTTGCTGTTGTTTCTTAAAAAAAGTTTCTGGCCCCACCATGCAGCACGCGAGATCTTAGTTTCCGGAGCAGGGATCGAACCCATGCCCCCAGCAGTGGAAGTACAGTCTTATCCACTGGACCGCCAGGGAAGTCCCCAGTAGGAGCTCTCCAAAGTGACATTTAAGAGACCAAAGGAGGTGGAGGAGTGAGCCATGCAGTTTTAGAGAGGAAGAGTGTTCCAGGAGAAGGTACAGCAAGTTCAGGGCCCTGAGCCAGAAGCCCATCTGGCATGTCCGCGGGGCAGCCAGGAGCCCGCAGGGACCATACCATAGAGGGAGCGAGGAGGTGAGTGAGAGAGCCAGGGACAAAGAGGCGGGGCTCCACTCAGGACGGGCCCCAGGGCAGAAACACAAAGCCAGTTTTTACTTGGGTAAGGTCAGCGGGAGCCAGAAAGACACATGACATACGAGCACCAATGGAGACCTTCTCCTGCACGTGAACAGCAGTGCTGAAACAGAACTAAAAGAAATCATTTCCTCACCTGATCCGCCACTACTGACTCCAGGAACCCCCATGTCCCACACTGCCCCTCCCTGGCCATCCTCTCCCCCTACGCTGCTCCCCCGCACTCATGCCAGCCCCCAGTTCTGACTCCTGTCCCCCACCCTTCCATCACCTACAGGATGCAGAAGGCCCACTGTCCAGCCACTTTCTGTGGACCATCACCTACCATCTGCCCCTTCCTACCCACTATTTTAATGGTATCGCAGTGATGGTACTCTGGGGGACTTCCCTGGTGATTTAGTGGTTAAGATTCCACCTTCCAAAGCAGGGGATGTGGGCTTGATCCCTGGTCGAGGAACAAAGATCTCACGTGCTGCAGGACAACTAAACCTGACTGCCGGGGCAACTAAGCCGGAATGCCACAACTAGAGAGGCCTGCACTCCATAAGGAAGAGCCCGCGCAGCCAAAAAAAAGTGTGGCGGGGGAGGGAAGAGTGCCTCCCTGGTAGCTCAGTAGTAAAGAATCTGCCTGCCAAGTGCAGGAGACATGGGTTTGATCCCTGATCCAGGAAGATCCCACTTGCCACGGAGCAACTAAGCCCGTGCGCCACAACTATTCAGGCTGTGCTCTGGAGCCCAGAAACCACAACTACACACGCCCTAGACCCTGTGCTCCGCAACAAGAGAAGGCACTGCAATGAGAAGCCCGTGTACCACAACTAAAGAGTAGCCCCCGCGCATCGCAACTAGAAAAAGCCTTGTGCAGCAACAAAGACCCAGCATGGCAAAAACCAAAACTACATAAAATAAATAAAATTATTTTTAAAAGTAAGGACTCTGGAACCAGACTTGCAGGGTTCAAATCTGGCTCTACCACTTACTAGCTGTGTGACCTTGCCAAGCAACTTCACCAGTCAGGCCCCAGTGTCCACGTCTGTACACTGGGATGGTACACCCCTGACTTACCCCAGAGGACCGCTGTGGGGCTAGATGAGTTTCTATGCACAGAGCACCTGAGAGTGCCTGCTGCATGCTAAGTACTTTAGAGTGCTGGCTCTTCTTGCCCCCCAGGCCTCCCACTCCAGCCTTCCCTCCAACACCCAAGGGCTTTGCTGGCTACCCACTCTTCACACAGAATGTCACCTGTGCCTTGCATGCTTGCTTCTCCTATTCTCCTAGCAAGCTCTCCATCACTCTGCATGGCTGCCACCTGCCTTGTGACATCTTCCCAAAGTCCCCAGGGTGATGCTCTCTCCTCCACCCTCAACTAGGATGAGGAACATGACCAGAGGCATCACTTGATCCCGTACTTGGCTCCTAAGATGCCCTTTCCCTTCGGGATGTTACCACTGGACAAGAACAACACAACCAACATCTCTCAAAGAGCAAGGCCTGAAGGAGGCTTCAGTAAGCCAGATAGAACAACGCTGCACATAGCAAGCACCAACTATGCACCAGGAATGGTGCCAGGCATCACACCGACGCCTCACAACCTCCTCATGCGTGAGGACTATCATTAGCCACATTTTAATCAATGGGAAAAAAAAAAAAAAACTGACTCACTGTGGTACAGTCATTTGCCAAATGCCACATCAAGCCAGAGCTTTACTGGGATTCAAAAACAAAAACAAGTTATCCCTGATTCCAGTGCCCATGCAGCAGCTCCTGATGAGCATTCACGTGCCTAGCATTGCTGATGAACACACCTCAGTGCCTCCTCACCATCATCTGCGGTAGAAAGTAAAAACAATCTCCAAGTTACAGGGGATAGTGGCAGGCCTGAAGTCACACAGCAAGCAACTGAGGGGCCAGGATGCGAACCCAAGTCAGTCCACTGGTCAAGGGATTACTATGAGCTGGGCACTGAGGTCTGTCTTAGCAAAGTTTCAGTTAATACTTACTAGAAGCCTTTAGGTACTGGTATCCTCCCTGGTGGCTCAGTGGTAAAGAATCTGCCTGCAATGCAGGAGACTCAGATTCGATCCCTGGGTCGGGAAGATCCTCTGGAGGAGGAAATGGCAACCCACTCTAGTATTCTTGCTTGGGAAATCCCACGGACAGAGGAGCTTGGCAGGCTACAGTCTGTGGGGTCACAAAAGAGTCAGACACGACTGAGCAACTGAACAATAGCAACATCTTCCCACTACAGCTGCAGAATTCCCCACCAGACTCAATTTTCTCTCTCCACCATTAAAAACCTATCTCCCACGCTGACTTTATGAACAGCGAAAATTATATAACAATAATAGAAAAATGACAGCTCCCCAAAATTCAAGTAATTACCATTCACCAGACTCCCTATGCTCAGCCCTTAGAAGGCCTGCCTCCAAAGCTCGATCTTACCACTTCCTAACCCTGACATTGGAAAAGAGTCTGATGCTGGGAGGGATTGAGGGCAGGAGGAGAAGGGGACAACAGAGGATGAGATGGCTGGATGGCATCACCGACTCGATGGACGTGAGTTTGAGTGAACTCCGGGAGTTGGTGATGGACAGGGAGGCCTGGCGTGCTGCAATTCATGGGGTCGCAAAGAGTCAGACACGACTGAGCGACTGAACTGAACTGAACCCTGACTCTAGGGCAAGTGGTTTAACCTTTTTGGATCGCACTTTCTGCAACTGTAAAATAAGAATGACAGGAGTTATTGTACATCAACTATACTCAAATTAAAAAGAAAAAAAAGGATAGGCGTATCTATTTTTAAAGTGCTTAGTGGGGTTAAGAGTTCCAAAATGCTAAGCTGTTAGAACGATGCTCAGTAGGTTTTGTACATGTGCATTAAATAAAATAAGTACATCTTCAGTGAGTCAGGAAAAGGGTAGGACAATCACTAAGCCAAGACCATCATATGCCAAGTGCGAGCTGAAAACAGAGTATAACTTGACAGGACCCATGAGACCTGACAGCATGGAATCACAAAAACACAAGTCCCTCCTTTTTCAATTCTTTCCTTTTCTATCTACAATATAATAGACCATTCTGCTTCCACTGGAGTTCAGGCTTAGTCCTCCTTTTCACAGCCAAGCAATGCTAGTTTTTCATTAGAAAAGCAATACAAATTTTCCTTCTCAAATGAACCGACTGGAGAAAAATGAATCAGTGGTTTCAAAGAAAAAGGAAAGCCTTAATACTACAGGATTCAGCAAAATATGACAAATAGTAAGTGGCAGGATGTCGATTTGCCTAGCTGTAGATTCAAAGTCTTTCCTATCAGAAGGAAAGTGAAGGAAAGCTGAAGTCTCTGAGCTTTTCCTTCTTCTCTACTTCCTTGCTAGTCTCATCTACACCAATGACTCTTGGAATCATTATGTCGTTATTGTTTAGTCACTAATTCATGTCCGACTCTCTGTGACCCCACAGACATCAGCGCACCAGGCTTCCCTGTCCTTCACTATCTCCTGTAGCTTGCTCAGATTTATGTCCATTGAGTTGGTGATGCTATCAAACTACCTCATCTTCTGCCGCCCTCTTCTCCTTTTGCCTTCAATTTTTCCCAGCATCAGAGTCTTTTTCAATGAGTTGGCTCTTCACATCAGGTGGCCAAAGTATTGGAGCTTCAGCGTTAGCATCAGACCTTCCACTGAATATTCAGGGTTGATTTCTTTGCAGTCCAAGGGACTCTCAAGAGTCTTCTCCAGCACCACAACTGGAAGGTATCAATTCTTCAGCGCTCAGCCTCCTTTATGGTCCAACACTCACATCCATATATATGACTACTGAAAAAACCATAGCTTTGACTATAGGGACCTAAACACCTAATGGGTGTCTGCTATGACCAGTATTATTATTATAGTCCGGATCTATTTATTGAGCTCCTGCTCTACACCGTCAGGCCCTATGCTGAGGACTTTACACGCACATTTCATCAGCATCCTCACAATAACTCTATGATATGATGAAGGGATTATTAGCCTTCATCCTATAAACGATGAAAATGAAGTTCAGATATGGAAGGCACAGGTCCGCTACCACAAAGTGTAGCTTAGGATTTGAACTGAAATGTTGGCTCCCAATTTCACGCTCCCACACCCTGATCTTCCGTATCAAACACAATCATCAACAATACTAACAATAATAGTATAGCAAAGAAGTGTGCAGTGGGCCAGGCGCTGAGCTAGGGCTCCGACAAGCACAAGCTGACTTCTCACTCCAACCCATAAAGAGGATGCTATAGTCACATTCTGACCCCCATTCTACAGAGCAGGAAACTGAGATTCAGAGAAAGAAATCGCTTGTCCAGAGCCGCACGGCGGCTCCAGGACTGACTCCGGAATCCCGGGGGGCCATTCATCTCCACCGCATCCAACCCATATCCACCACCCCTGGCCCGCGCCTCACCTGGCCCTCGGGGCCCGCGCCCACTCGCGCAGCCCGCCCTCCCGGCGGCGCCAACTGTCAGACCCACCTCCCTCCGCCCGGCTGCCCGCCCCGGAAGCACCGTTCTCGCTGCCGGAAGTCGGGCTTACCCGCCCTCGGCCGCTCTAGCCCACGGGAGAGCCACCAGCGAGAGCGCAGGGGCAACCGTCACGTGACCATCCGCAGTCTCCCAGGCGCTTCCCCCGCCCAGCGCTAGCGAGGAGCGCGGCCAATGAGAAACGCAACTGCTTGGCCCCCGCGGGTCCGCAGTCCAGCCGGAGTGCGCCTGCGCGCGGCGGGTTGTTGGGGGGGCGCGCGGGGCTCCAGCCTAGAAGGTACCAGCGGGGCTGGGTCCCGGAGTGGGAAACGTGGAGCGCAGGTAATGTGCGATCTGGGGGCGCGGCGCCTCGGCTGCCTTTCTGTTGTCCTTCCTCTATAATGCATTTCTTCTTTCATATCGTCCTCTGTCCCTTTATATCTCCGTTCCTCCCGTTATGTTGCATCCTGCTTAAATCGTTATCACTGCCTTGTGTTTCCACCACTCTCCTAATGTCGCCATCAATCCCCTTAACAAGATCTCGTCCAGTTCCATGGCCACCGAATGTCACTCCTGTCGTGTCGCCTTCTCCTGTTGCCTACACATCTCGTTGCTGCTGCTCCTTTGCAAAGTCCTTCTCATAAACCGTCATCACACCCCCGTGTCACCTTTGCACGCCTCCTGCCCCCTTCGTAAATCGCACTCACGTTTCCCTTCTGTCTTTCGCAGGCCTTGTGTCTTCGTCGCTCCCCGCTCACCTTTGCTTCTCCGACAGTCACTATCCGTGCCTAATGCTTCCAGTGTTTTCCCATTAGGAGGTTTGTTTTTTGTTTTTTTTTTTTTTGTCTTCATGTCTCTGTCATTTCCCCCGTGTCACCTCTCACATACCAGGTACTAGAGCCCGTTATTCTGGCTCCATCGGGAAACCTCTGGGTAACCTCTACCATCTCATCACACCTTTGCAAACTTAGCTGCCTCATTTGTAAAACCCACACAGGGACACCTATGTCAGGGATGAGAGTCAGGGTCCTGTGAGTTTATTCTGGTGACATGCCCAGCTCGATGTGGTTAATAACGATCAGTCATCTCACCCTCACCCTCAGCCAGTCACCTTCATCCCCTCCTCCTTGTCACTCTCCCCCTCCCCCCAGCTACCCTCATCATTCCTGGGGTGTCACACTCTCTCTATCCTGACAAGTTCGGCTGCAGCAGCCAACCCCTGCTGTCCCACGTCACGGTCTCCAAGCTGTCCTCCCCTCCGCCACGTCACCACACCTGGGAGGGTGGCTCATCAGCCATGAAGAACCTTGCTCATGTCAATATTAATCCATACCTCTTTACCTTGGTGGACAGACTGATTTCCCACCCCCAAATTGAGAGCACTTAGCCCATAGCAGGGGTCGGGCAGGGCTTGGTGGGGGGAAGACTCTAGGTAGCTTAGACCCAACCATCCCTTGACTCATAAAATCAGGGGTACAGAGAGAGGAGGCAGGTCTCACCACACCATCAAACCTCAGCAACCCTAAATCTTCAAGTGAAGAGGCAAATATCTTAGTCACTCAGCTTGCCTTAGCATGGCTGAGGAGGACAGTCATTACAGTGTGTGCCGGGGACTGGACCCCTCCCCCAGGTGCCAATCTTGGTTTAATTGTTTAGTACTTAAATAGCTGCATGAGCTTGGGCAGGTGGCTCAAGGTCCCAGTGCCTCAGTTACTACATCTGTAATATGGGAATGCAAATACAGGTTATTCATTCAATCGATATTTGTTAAGCGTGTTCTACATGCTGAAGACTGTGCTAGGCATGGGGACACATGAGTGAACAAAACAGATTCCCTGGCCTCATGGAGTTTACATTCTATTAATAGCAAGAGCCAGAGACAATACACAAATGGGTAAGTAGATGATACGATATATTGGGGGGATAGGGAACACAGAGATTGTAGTTTTAAGTAGGGTGACCTGGTGACATTTGAACAAAGACTTGAAGAGGGGGAGAGAGTGACATGGCTCTCTGAAGGAAGAACAGCATTCTAGGCAGAAAGTAAAAGTGTTAGTCGCTCAGTCGTGTCCCACTCTGTGACCCCATGGACTGCAGCCAGCCAGGCGTCTCGGTCCATGGGATTCTCCAAGGAAGAATACAGGAGTGGGTAGCCATGCCCTTCTCCAGGGGCTCTTCCCAACCCAGGGATTGAACCCACTGCCTGAGACCTTAGGGTAGCCCCATTCTAGGCAGAGGGAACAGCACATGCAAAGGCCCTGAGGTAGGAGCCTGCACGGCATCGGTAAGAGGTAACGAGGAAGCCAGTGAGGGAGGGGAGGGATGGGGGAGGAAGTCAGCGGGGTAATGGGGAAGGTCCCCTGGGGTCCCAGGGGCCGTGGAGAAGACTTTGGCTTTCCTCTGAGTGAGGCGGGTTTGGAAGAGAGGAGGGACATGATCTGATGTGACATGAAGCCACAGCAGCAGCTGGGGAACTTCTACCAAGGATGGACTGGCAAGAGCAGCCTGGTTGGAAGAACACCTGAAGTCCTCTTTTAAAGCTGCACTCATATCCTTTATGCTTGGAGAAAGTTTCCAATGTCCTTCTCAAAGATTGAGGGGAGGGAGAAGGGGGTGTCGGTAGAGGTTTTGAGAGGCTGTTCAGGAGGGAGGGAGGAAACCACAGGTCTACAGATAACAGACAGCAGGAGAGGGGGCTGTCTATAGCCAGCACCTTAGGGAGCTTGGGCTCAAATCTTGGCTTCCTGGCTTTGTCCCTTTATGCCAATGACTTAACCGCTCTAGGTCTTTAGTTCCCTTATCTGTTTGTTGTTGTTGTTGAGCCCCTAAGTCATGTCTGACTTTGCAACCCCGTGGACTGTAGCCCGCCAGGCTCCTCTGTCCATGGGATTCTCCAGGCAAGAATACTGGAGTGGGTTGCCATTTCCTACTCCAGGGGATCTTCCCAACCCGGGGATGGAACTTGCGTCTCCTGTGTCTCCTACATTGGCAGGTGGATTCCTTACCACAGAGTCACCTGGGGGAAGTTAGGCTAAAACAAAACAAAACAAAAACACTTGTGAAAATTGAATATATAAAGTGTTTTGAGCAGTACCTGGTTCAATAAACATAAGGATCCCAACTCTCTCTCCCGTATCCTTCCGCAGCCACAGACCTCCCGGAGGGTAGCAGGGGAAAGACATTCCACCTTATTTTGTGTTTGTGAGTTGGTTTAACAACACAGTGCTCTGGAACAGAACTGAGCTCTGGGATCAGATTCCCAGCCGACAAACCAACCCTGTGTGACCTGGGCAGGGATTTCCCTGAGCCCTGTCTCATCTAAAAAACAGGGATAATAATGCTTTCCCCCCCCGCCAGATGTGGTTTGTTTTGTTTTTTTTTTTCATTTGTTTGATTTGGTGGGGAGGGTTTGGGGGCCACACAGCCTGTGGGATATTCGTTCCCCGACCAGGGACCGAACCTGCGCCCCCTGCGTTGGAAGTATGGCATCTCAGCCATGGGAAGTCGCTGTTGTTTGTCTGAACGGCAGCATCACCCACTTTCACGGTGATGCCGCGGCATCCCTCCCTTGTTTTCTTTTTCTCCCAGGTACATAGTATACATTTCGCTCATTGACCTATTGTCTCACCCCCTCAAAAGAATTTCTTCCTTCCTAGGGATTTTTCTTTTCTGTTTTTCTGTGCTGCATCTCCAGTTTCTAGACAAGGCTTGTCAGCAGTAGTTGAATAAATGCTAATTGAATGAATAGATGGATGAACTGGCCACTGAGCATCTGCCACGTACTGTCCCTGTGCTGGGTGACGTGGGGAACACAGCAGTGACAGCCAGCCCGGCCCTCCCCTCATGGATTCTGGACCCATCATCAGGTAGTGACAGTCCAGTGGTCAGGGCCAGGTTGCGAGAAGCACAGGCAGAGGGGTACAGGCTAGGACTGATAAGCCTAGGGGACTGCCAGTCCCATGGAGGATGTCTGGACCAGCCAGGGAGTCAGGGAGGGCTTCCTGGAGGAGGTGGTACATAAGCTGATAGAAGTGAGCAACATGAAGAGAGAAAGGTATGCTAGGCAGGAGGGGCAGCTGTGGGCAGGTTTGGTGGTAAATGTGTGGTTTCAGTTCTAGGAACTGAAAGATATTAAATCTGACTGGGCCATGGAGAATGGTACAAGCGTAAGCCCAAAATGTTATTAAGGAAAGGGCTCTGGGAGCCACAGTGTGAAGCTGAGACTTTATCCTGTGCACACTGGAGGGCCACAGAGTATTTGAGCAGGAGAGGGGCAAGTCAGACTCAGCTCAGAGGGGGAATTAGAAGTGTTTGAGTGGAGGCTGGGAGCCACAGGAGGTGGCTGGAATGGGGACCCAGATGAGAGGGGCCAGTTCATGGCCTTGGAGGGGAGGGAAAAAAGGTGGGTGGGAGACACTCTTGGGAGGCCAAGTGGATAAGTTATGGGGGACCCAGGACTCGGGGGGCATCAGGGCTTTCTGGGGAAGGTGGAACACAGGCTGAGACCTGAAGGCTGGGTAGGACAGCTGTCCTGGGAATGGGGACCCAGGGGAGGGGCAGGTTTGGGAGAGATGCTAAGGACAGTTGGAGACATGGGTATAAGGGGCTTAGGGACACCTGGGTGGAGGTATCTAGGAAGCCATGGGACTTGCAGAGCTGAAGTTGAGGGAGGAGATATGAGTCAGAGACAGCTTTGGAATCAGAGGAACTGAAACTGTCAGATGGGGAAGGTCCACAGGCACTGTCCCTGGAGAGCCCAAGAGGGCATCATAGGACAGTTGCACTTTGTCCTGAAGGCAGTGGGCAGCCGCAGAGGGGGTTTGAGTAGGGATGGGACAGCTTTTGAGTTCCAGTTCCCAAGTATTTATTCACCATTCATGATGGGGGGGGGGGGTGGTTTCGTGTGGGTCCTTTTTTTTTTTTTTTTAATGATTTGTTTTTAGACCAAGCATCTTCTGTCCCTGGAAGGGGCACCGTCTGGGGTCCTTTGAAATAAAGGATCTACTGCTAAAAAGAAAACCGTTTACAAAACCAGCGCTCTGTACTGTTTTCTATAGACTTGACCACAGACGATTGTGTGGTCGGTTCAAAGGGGTCTGCACAATCGAATGAAAATTGGCCCCTTTAAAACCAAGAACAGGTCTGTTTTGAACCATGCAGAAGGTCCCTAGGTTTGTAAATGTTTCCTAAGGTATGGCCTGTCCAGTGCTTCAGATGTGCTTCAGCAGTTAAGTGGCCCACCCTGAATTTTACCCTCTGGCTGAAGCACCACTATCTGTACCTACCCTATTGCCCCAGGCTCAGAACGCAAGCTACTAATCATTGTGTAGGAACCCAGTGTCACTGAATCTTAAAGCGACATCTAACAAAGTCTTTTCTCCCTTCTACTGCTCTTTCCTTCTGTTTTCAGAAGAAAAACAAATAAATAAGCATTTACAATGTGCTGGGCACTCGGGTGGGTAGAGGAATAAATCAGACATAGTCTTAGCTTTTCAAGGGACACATATATAAGTTTATCTGTGATAAATAGTGTGTTCAGGGTACTAGGGGACACAACTCACCAGCCAGCTTGTATCTGTGTGCCCTGACTGCTGGGGATGGATTTCATTGACTCTGCCCAGCAAAAGTCATGTTGGTATATTAATCTCCCCAGTGTTCTGAAGAATGTAAGTGAGGCTCAGAAAAGGTAGTCTCTTCTCCAGGTAAAGCACAGAGCTGAGATATGAACCAAGGGCTTGGGGACTGTGAGGCCCACCCTCTTAAACCAGCCACCACTCCCCAGTTGTTTTTTTGACCGTGCCATGTGGTATATGGGACCTTAGTTCCCCAACTGGGGATCGAACCTGCACGCCATACAGTGGAAGCACAGAGTCTTTACTGAACCGCTAAGGAAGTCCCAATCCTCTTTTTATGAATGAGGCCAGCAGGGCTTGGAGAAATAAAGCCCTGTGCCCAATGTCACTGAGTATGAAAGTGACAGAGGGCTTCTGGCTGTCCAGTGGTTGAGATTCCACGCTCCCAAAGTAGGAGGGACCTGGATTCAAGCCCTGGTCAGGGAACTAGATCCCACATGCCACAACTAAAGATCCCACGCGCTGCAACTACGACCCGATGCAGCCGTATATTTATTTACATATAAGAAAATTTCTTTAAAAAAAGTGACAGAGGTGGGATTTGAACCCTGGATTCATCAGTCCAAAACACTTCTATGGAAGGGGGATCAAGTATCCCACCCTCACCAGGGGTGGGGGTGTTCAGGGAATTGTGACCCAACACAGGCCCAGTGGGTTTTGCTTCCTCCTTGTCCCTGGGCTATGGTGTCACACCCAGGGTCAGGCAAGGCACACGCCAAGGGGACAGGGAGATATTCAATGGGCTGGTGAAACTGCACAGTTCAGTCCTAGAGGCTGGGACTCAAAACACAGCCAAAACCCAAACTGGGACTGAAACCCACTTTCTTTTCATCTAAATCACACACCTGGTCTCAGGATTTAATGAAGCTTAGGTTCTTTATCGGAGAAGGCAATGGCACCCCACTCTAGTACTCTTGCCTCGAAAATCCCATGGACGGAGGAGCCTGGTGGGCTGCAGTCCATGGAGTCGCTAAGAGTCGGACACGACTGAGCAACTTCACTGTGACTTTTCACTTTCATGCATTGGAGAAGGAAATGGCAACCCACTCCAGTGTTCTTGCCTAGAGAATCCCAGGGACGGGGGAGCCTGGTAGGCTGCCGTCTGTGGGGTCGCAAGAGTCGGACACGACTGAAGCGACTTAGCAGCAGCAGCAGCAGCAGGTTCTTTATGTCTCAGCACAGAAAGAATTCAGTGAGGGACAAAGTGATAGGTGAAAAGTGGGTTTATTTAGAGAGAGACATTCCATAGACAGGATGTGGTTCATCTCAAGAAGCAAGAACGGCCCTGGGAGAAACACTCCACAGAGTGTGGGCCATCTCAGAAGGCAAGAGTTCCTGAGATAGGGAGTGGTTAATTTTTATGGGCTGAGTAATTTCTTTTCTTCTTTGGCTGCACTGGGCAGCATGAAGAATCTTAGTTCCCCCATCAGGGATCAAACCCATGCCCCTGCAGTGGAAGTGCTGAGTCTTATAATCACTGGACCAGCAGGAAGTCCCTGGGCTGGGTAATTTCATAGGCTAATGAGCAGAAGGATTGTTGTAACTATCTTGGAGAAAGGGTGGTGAGATTTCCAGGAACTGGGCCACCACCCACTTTTGGGCCTTTAATGGCCAGCCTTGGAACGGTCACGGCGCCTCTGAGTGTGTCATATGCTAATGTATATAATGAGACTCCAGGTCCACTGAATAAGGTCACGTTCACAAGTTCCAGGAGTGATGACCACATCCAATTTAATCAGTTTTGAGGCTACCAGTCAACTCAGCCCCAAAGGAGATCATATTTCCTCCTCTGCCCAGAACCTACCCTTGGCCCCATTCTTGCTACAGTCCAGGTAGCTCTGCATAATTCGGTCCTGTGACCTCTGATTCACCTCCTCTTCCTCCCCTCACTGCCATTCCACTAGAGATACATGCCGGCTTGCTCTTCTCTATCCCCACAGGCATACTCCTGCCTCAGGGCCTTTGCACTGGCTGTTCTCTGTGCTTAGAATACTGTTCTGTAGCTCTCTTCCTCCCCCCCTTGAAGTTTTTTTCTCAGATATCCCCTTCTCTATGCAGCCTTCCTTGTCCTCCTTATTTTCAAATGCAAGTAATCCCACCCTCACCCAACCCCGTCCCTCTTCCCTGAGTCTCTATAGCACATATTACCTTCTAACATATAATTTACTTTTTTTTTTTTTTTTTGGTCTGTCTGCAAGTCTATTTTGTTCACAGTGATGTTCCCCAGTGCTTAAAACAATACCTGGTGCACAATAAAGGTGTGCAAAATTAATGAACAGCCTTGTGAAAAGTAGGCAGTATTGGTACTTTGCCCATTTTGCAGATGGGGACACTAAGGCATAGATGTGTTGTCAGTTCTCTGAAATCAAATAATCGCATACATACTGAGGTTCATATTAAGATCAGGCATCTGGCTCCGGATGCCACAAGTGTTAACTGCCTCACCAATCTAATGCAACCTACACCACCTCTCCAATACTGGTTTTCTTTATAAGTACGCTAGGTTCGTTTGCTTTGATAAAAATATAGCAAGTCCAAATTCAACCCATCAGTAAAGACTTGTCATCATGGCACAATTTGAAAGCCAAAAGATTGCTAACAAACTGAATAAAACGCATCTTCAGTCGCTCAGTCACATGAGACTCTGCCACCGCACTGACTGCAGCATGCCAGGCTTCCCTCTTCATCACCAACTACGAGAACTTGCTCAAACTCATATCCCTTGAGTCTATTTTCTTCCTGTTTTTGGTTTATCAGCGACCACCCCAGTTCCCCTGCCTCACCATGGTGTGCGCCATCCCTCACATCTTCCAGCCCTACCTTTCCCCAGTTTTGTTTCTGTTGATCTTAGCTTCCCTCCTGGAGAAGGGAATGGCAACCCACTCCGGTATTCTTGCCTGGAGAATCCCATAACAGAGAAGCCTGGAGGGCTACAGTCCGTGGGGTCGCAAAGAGTGGGACACAAATGAGCAACTAAGAGTCGGACACAAATGAGCAACTAATACTACTAGCTTCCCTAATTTCACCTCACCTTCTGTTCCAACCACATAGTCTTAAATAAAGCATTTCTCTCCAAGGGCTTTGCAAATAAATAAAAGGCAAACTTGTTTCCTGCGCCATGCCTCCCCTCCCCCACCCTTGCTCCCTGCGGTCAGCCTTATCAAAAACTGTTACCTTCTGCTTCTCTTGGTGACCTACGGAGATCAGATAAGCTTGATCTGTTGCTATTCCTTGCTGGATCCATCCCCTTTTTGGCTGGCTCCCTATGATGGGGTGGGGGTGGGGGAATACCTACTGCCCTTAACCAAACTGGGATCAGACGTTGAGGGGGAAGGGGTTTTCAAATTATCCTTTCAGATCTAGGCTGTATCTTGCGGTGAGTGGTGAACCAAACTCCCTTTTGGAATTTCCTTCTTTTTTTTTAAATCACATTAATGCGTGGAATGAATTTTTAAAAACGTGACAAAACCGAGGACGCGGCAACACCTGTGTTCGCTTTATAATTATTTTTTTAACCCGCACAGAGATATTTTTCTCTTCTGTAAGTCGCTCATATTTCACGATTTTAAAAAAGAAAATGGGCGTAGGATAAAAAGCAATCCTGACGCACCCCCTAATCCTGTTGTCAAGGCAACCACTTCTGACGCTGTTGCTTCTTTCAATAATAACCCTTCTCTACCTTTGTGCACTTCCTGCCTGGGTAGGGGAAAGGGGGTCCTGCCCCTCTTTCACTGAGAGAGGTGGGCGGGAAAGGGGGAATCCCTCCAACTTATTATCCCTCCAGCTGTGGCCTTAAATTCTGCTTCGGAGATACGAGATGGTAGATGGGAAGCCCTCCTTATTCCCTTCAGCTGGAGCCTGGATTTTTTTTTTTTTTTTAACACCAAAACCATTTTGTATTGGGATATAGCCAATTAACAATGTTGTGGTAGTTTCAGATGAACAGGGAAGGGACTCGGTCACACGTATACATGTATCCATTCCTCCCCAGCCCCCCGCCACACACAGACTGGTAAGAAACATTTTTTAAATCCCTATCAAAATATCAGTTGGCCTTTTTAAAAAATCAAATAGAGACTGCAATACAGACTACAACAGAAAACCCACCATCCCCTTATCGAACACCCCGCGCTCTTCCCCTCCCGTAACGTGGGCTGCGTCTTTTGATTTTATGGCCACATCCGTAAATCATGTTGTTCAGCCTTGATCGTTCCATTTTATATTATAATTTTAAAAATCATTAGTCTTATTTATGTATTTATTTTTGACTAGGTAATACGTGCCCACGGTACAAATATTCACAGGGTTTATAGCCGAGAAAAGATGGGGGGGGGGGTCTCTTTTTTCTCTTTACCTGAGTCCTCCCTAACCCATAATGGGGGGGCTCTAGGATGGAGCGTAGCAAAGCCATCGCTCAGACCTGTGCTCTTTCTCCACCCCCGCCAGGTTGGCTAGACCGTATCTGGGGGGGCCGGCCCCCCCTCTCCTTGCGGTGAGCCGGGACCGGCGCGCTCACTGCGCAGACTCCCCGCTGCAGAGGGCGGAGCCCCCTTGGGCCCCGCCCCCTCCTCCCTCCCGCCCCTGCTCAGCCTGTTGGGGCAGAAGCTGGGGCCCCGTGGAGGTAGCAGCAGCTGTCTGCCGAGTAAGGCCGAGGCCTCTCTAGGGTACGGTAGGGACGGATGATTGGGGGGATGGGATGGGAGCTGACAGGGAGGCCCCGATGGTCTTGGGCTCCTGGCCTGAGCTGTCTAGTGGTTACCTGAGTGTGAGGTTAAAGGAGCTACCTGGAAAATGACTTCAGGGTAAATCCCAAGGCTGGGAAAAGCCAGGAAAAAAAATATTTAGGGCTCCGCTGACCCAATCCGGAGCTGTCATTTTGGGAATGTGTAGGATAGGGCTCAGAGAAGGGAAGGTGCTAAATGGGGAGCAGGGCCAGTGCTGATGACAGGCAGGGTGGGCGCTCAGGGGGGCATGGTGGGCGCTAGAGTGAGCAGGGAGGGCACCCCAGAGGGACAGGAGGAAGGTGGAGGGGTTGGACTTTGAGGGATTTCGAAATCCCTACTGACCAGCAGTCAGCTTCCTCCTTTAGGGATGGCGGGCGCAGTGCCAGTAGCCCCCGTGATCATAGACAAGGCGACCCAGTGAGTCCTGTGAGCCCGAGGCTGATCCGTTTTCTGTGATGTTCCCCAAAAGCCTAGAACACCCAACAGAGTCCCAGCTTCTGATCCCCACAGTTTGGAGACCGACACACCCACTTTCGCACCTGGGACCTGCATAACCCCTGACTGCCAGCAGGATGAAGCCTAAATTGATGTACCAGGAGGTAGGTGGATGGAGGACCCGGGGAGGAGGGGCTGGATCAGGAGAGGGTGGGGGCCCTGCTGAGCTGACCTGTCACCACCACCCCCATCCTTGTGCCCCAGCTGAAGGTGCCTGCTGAGGAACCTGCCAACGAACTGCCCATGAATGAGATCGAGGCATGGAAAGCTGCAGAAAAGGTAGGTACCCCTCGCCACCCTCAGTCTGTCTCTGGAGGCTGTGGGCTGGGCTGCTTTCCTTGGGCTGACTGCTCGCCTCCTCCTCCCCCGCAGAAAGCTCGTTGGGTCCTTCTGGTCCTTATCCTGGCGGTTGTGGGCTTCGGTGCCCTGATGACTCAGCTGTTTCTATGGGAATACGGCGACTTGCATCTCTTTGGGCCCAATCAGCGCCCAGCCCCCTGCTATGACCCTTGCGAGTAAGTGGAGGGGGCGTGGGAGCCTGGGATGATGGGGGGAGGGGCCCTGCCAGGCCAGGGGCACTTCAGCATGCACTACGCAGGGCCTGCACCCAGTGGTCGAGACAGAATAAGGGGGTGGCAGAGACTCCCAAGTGGACCGTCACAGTTCTTCTGTGCCCACCCGCTTCACCCACACTGTTGCCATGGCAACCACAGCGTCATCTTCTATGCCTCTGTGAACAGACAGGCACACATAGACACACATGGCATCTTCCATCCACATCCATGGACAGACACACTTACACACACACACACATACACAACCTTCCACAAATCTAGAGAGACAAATGAAGACACACAGAGAGAATCACGAGTACAGACACACACAAATACATATAGTCTTCCATCCTCCGTGGGCAGACAAGTGAGCACTCACAGTCTAGCCCACCATAGCTGATTCTGCCTCCCTCCCTCCCCATCTCCCCCACCCAGAGCAGTGCTGGTGGAGAGCATTCCCGAGGGCCTGGACTTCCCCAATGCCTCCACGAGCAACCCCTCCACCAGCCAGGCCTGGCTGGGCCTGCTCGCTGGTGCCCACAGCAGCCTGGACATTGCCTCCTTCTATTGGACTCTCACCAACAATGACACCCACACTCAGGAAGCCTCTGCTCAGCAGGTACCTGGCAACCTGGGCCCTGGCTGGCAGCAGGGGTGGTGGGAGGCATCAGAGGCAGGGAGATGAAAGGGGTTTCCCTCCAGCCCAGGAGACAGACTGGCATGTCTCATGTAGTGGGTTGGACAAAAGTGTTTGGAAGCAACTGTCTTCACATGGCCCGCTGGACTGGGGGCGTTTTGTCATGGTCATCTGGAGGCCTCTGAATGTCAGGGCATGGTTACGAGGGATTAGGCTAGCAGATATGCTCACCCACAAGCTGCCCTGAGCCTGTCACACAAAGAAATGGAAACATGGAATGAGTAGTAGCCCAGCCTCAAGCCAGGCTTCTGCTTCCCAGCTCTGTGACCTCAGGCAGGTCACCTCATCTTGCAGTCTTCTTTTTCTGCATCTGTAGAATGGGGCCATTATCTAATATTCACCTCTTGTGAAGATGAAACAGGCTGATCCCAGCCAATGACAGCAGTGCCTGACAAGAGTCAACCTTTTATAAGCATTTACTATGAGAGCCTTGTTAGGGTCTGCAGACAAACTTAAAAAGCATAAAACTTCAAGATTTGAAAAGGAACAGCCTAGGTAGCTAAGCCCTTCTTTGAAAGACGTAGTGAATTTGTCCCTCTTCTTCCTTTTCCCTGCTGCCACTCTTTGTCAGAGGTAGACTTTAAATGTATTAAAATTGTGGGGATCATTAAACAGTGCCTGGAAAAAATGCACAACAGTTAGAAATTATACGAGCTGGAAATTCCCTGGTAGTCCAGTGGTTAGGGCTCCAAGTGTTCACTGCCAAGGGTTCGATCCCTGATCAGGGAACTAAGATCCTTCAAGCCTGAGTTCGGGTGTAAAGGGGCTTAGAAGGGTCCTGGCTCACAGTATAAACAAGGGAATCATTGGCTGTTACTGTTATTGGCATCATCAAGCCTTACCCAGGTCTTCCCAGACCCCCAAGTCTGCTCTGTGCCTTTAACATCCTTCAAGGTGCCTAGAGACCCCTGCTGTGTCAGGCGTGGATCACTACCAGGTCAGGGGCGTGGGAAGGACCTTGGGAAGGGCAGGAGTGGCAGGGAGGCCCTAACAGGGCTCAGAGCAGCCAGGTATTAAAATAGATAAAGACACTTCCCTGTTGGTCCAGTGGTTAAGAGTCCGTGTTCTGAATATAGGGGGCATGGGTTTGATCCCTCGTTGGGGAACTAAGATCCCTCATGCCACACAGCACAGCCAAAACAATAACTAAAACAGGTAAAGTAAGGTTTTAACTTCTTAACCTGTAAAGCCTTTCCTAACTGTATTAATGTAAAGCCTGATCAGATCTAGAAGCCTAATCTCAAAACAACTCCATGGGGTGCTCCGTGGGGCTCGAGAGCCAGCTGATCCATCCCCTCAGAAGCTGTCTCCTCCCTCCAGGGCGAGGAGGTCCTCCGGCAGCTGCAGACTCTGGCACCCCGAGGTGTGAAGGTCCGCATTGCTGTGAGCAAGCCCAATGGGCCCCAGCCTCAGGCAGACCTGCAGGCCCTGCTACAAAGCGGTGAGCTAGGGGGCCACTGGGGGTTGGCTGGGTCTGGGGCTCCCCAAGCCAGCTCCTGACCTCCACTCCTGTCGGTCCAGGTGCCCAGGTCCGCATGGTGGACATGCAGAAGCTGACCCATGGCGTCCTGCACACCAAGTTCTGGGTGGTGGACCAGACCCACTTCTACCTTGGCAGTGCCAACATGGATTGGCGCTCCCTGACCCAGGTCTGCCTGTGCCCTGCACACCGCCCTTCTAGGTTGCTCCCTGCCTCATGGGGCTCCCAGCCTCCAACCGTACCCCACCTCCTCCTACCAGACCTCCCAAAGCATCCCCCAATCCAGCCCTCCACTACCCTCCCCTTGCTCATGGAAGCCCCTCTGATCCCTGATGGCACCTGCCGGCCCCTTTATACAGCATCCAAGGCCCTGTCCACCCACTTGACCTTCACTACTCACTTCCTGAGAGCCTGCTCTAAGCCCAGCCCTGTTCTGATGCTGAGAACGTGATGGCAACAGATAGACCTCTTGGAACTCATGGTCCAGGGCGGAGATGGGCCTGTCACCAGGCAGTGTCAACCCAAAAGCATCAAGGCTGAGATGGGAGATGGGGAGAAACACAAGTAGAGGGTCAGGATGGGGGACCCAACCTGGAGTATCAAGGAAAATCTCCCAAAGGAGGTGACAGTTAATCTGGTACCTGGAGGAGCTGTAGGAATGAGCATGAGATGGGAAAGGGGTACAGCTGAGGCAGTGATCATGTCTTCAACAAATGGATATTGTGCAAGCCCCTAATTGGGCTTCCCTGGTAGCTCAGCTGGTAAAGAATTTGCCTGCAAAATTGAACCAGGAGACCCCGGTTCAATTCCTGGGTCATGAAGATCCCCTGGAGAAGGGATAAGCTCCCCACTCCAGTATTCCTGGGCTTCCCTGGTGGCTCACTAAGTAAAGAATCTGCCTGCAATGCAGGAGACCTGGGTTCGATTCCTGCGTTGGGAAGGTCCCCTGGCGGAGGGCATGGCAACCCACTGCAGTATTCTTGCCTGGAGAGTCCCCATGGACAGAAGAGCCGAGCCTGGCAGACTACAGTCCATGGGGTTGCAAAGAGTCAGATACAACTGAGTGACTAAGCAGAAGCCCCTAATCCCACTGACTTTTGCGGGAAAACAGAAAATACAGCCATGGCTGAGACATCCCTGGTGCCTGTCCTCCCAGTCCAATGGGGAGACAGGTTTGTCACCAGGGAAAGTGATGAGGGAGGCCCAAGGGACCTGGAGAGCCGAAGGAGTGCCTGACACAGGGTGGGCAGTCAAGGCAGGATTCCTGGAGGAGGAATCCCTCAGTGGAGACCTAAGACTGAGCAGGAACTCAGTAGAAGGTAGAAGCCGCAAAGGTTCAGGAAACCAGGAGCTTCGGAATAACTTGACTTTCACCAAAACTTCAGATTTTAGTCTTGAGTCAAGATCATGTCCATCTCAGGGCTTTAGCTGGGGGAAGGAGGACGGGGGCTAAGGGACAGAAAGAAGGAAGTAGGGGCAGAAAGAGGGGGAGACAGAAGGGCAAGGGGCTGGAAGAGGGACTTGGTGGAGGCAGGAGGAGGGGCTGCAGGTGTCCATGTCACCTGCCGGCACCAGGCCACCACCCTGGGGCTCAGCACTGTGCTCCCGCAGGTCAAGGAGCTGGGTGTGGTCATGTACAACTGCAGCTGCCTAGCTCGAGACCTGACCAAGATCTTCGAGGCCTACTGGTTCCTGGGCCAGGCGGGCAGCTCCATCCCGTCAACCTGGCCCCGGCCTTACGACACCCGCTACAATCAAGAGACTCCAATGGAAATCTGCCTCAATGGAACCCCTGCTCTGGCCTACCTAGCGGTGAGTCCAAGGGAAGGGGGGCCTGCCACATGCCCTCACTGGGCCTCCTCCATCTAGCCCTGCCCAGTGATTTGATGGGGATGAGGGAGTCCTAACTACTAGCTGTCACTTCTGCTCACTCAGGGGTCTGGGCTATGTCCCAACCTCCCTAGGCTTTGGTTTCATCTAGAAATCTTATGATTGCATCATAATATTTGCAATCTCTTAGGGCTAATGAGGCAGCACAGCTGGGTTCATTCAGGCCAATCCCTGGTTGAACTGTCCACTATGGCCGAATGTCACATTTTTAATCAATTAAGATGCTGCTGCTGCTGCTGCTGCTGCTGCTGCTGCTGCTGCTGCTAAATCTCTTCAGTCGTGTCCGACTCTGTATGACCCCATAGCCGGCAGCCCACCAGGCTCCCCCGCCCCTGGGATTCTCCAGGCAAGAACACTGGAGTGGGTTGCCATTTCCTTCTCCAATGCATCAAAGTGAAAAGTGAAAGTGAAGTCGCTCAGTCGAGTCCGACTCTTTGCAACCCCATGGACTGCAGCCTACCAGGCTCCTCCATCCATGGGATTTTCCAGGCAAGCAATTAAGATGAAATGCTGTTAAAAACTCAGTTTTTCAGTCACCCTAGCCCCCTTTCAAAGGCTTAGCAGCCACACCTAGCAAGTGGTTGCCATATTGAACAGTGTAGATACAGAACATTTTCATCACTGTGGAATGTTCTGTTGGACTGCACCCACTCTGGACAAGGCACTGCTGTTTTCAGCTGTTGATGTTTTCGCTCGTTGGGGTGGCCAACCTGGGACCCCCCAAGCAAGTCACCTGGCCAGGCCCAGCATCATCATGAAGGGCCACCCTAAGGCATGGATGGAGGGACATAGTTCACTGGGGTCCTTTACTCCAGTGATCTCCCACTGGGGAGTAAAGTTTCCCTCATCACCGGTTCCCCTTTCAGAGCTTAAGTTTGCTCACCTATTGGGAGGGTGGAGGGGGCTGGGTGAAGCTCCTGGGGTGGGGGGGCACATGAGGAGTGCCATGGCGGTGGGCTGTGAGCCAGTCAGCGACATAAGTGATTAGAGGGCTTCCCCGGTGGCTCAGAGGGTAAAGAATTCACCTGCCAGTGCAGGAGATTCAGTTTCCATCCCGGGGTCGGGAAGATCCCCTGGAGGAGGGCATGGCAACCCACTCCAGTATTTTTGCCTGGAGAATCTCCATGGACAGAAGAGCCTGGCGGGCTACAGTCCATGGGATCAAAAACAGAGTTGGACATGACTTAGCAACTAAACAGCCACAGCAGCAGCAGCAGAAGAAGAAAAAACTTGGTACAACAGTGTAAAGCAACTATACGCTAATAAAAAAATTTTTTTAAGAGATTAAAGCAGAGGTCCTCAAGCCTGAGCATGCACTAGAATTACCAGAAGGGCTTGTTAAAACCAGATCCTTGGGCTCCATCACAACACCTTGATGCTGTGTGCCCTGTGCAGTGAGGCCCAGGAATCTGCATTTCTAACAAGTTCCCAGGTGATGCTGCTGCTGCCTGACCAGGCACCTCATGTCCAGAACCACTGGGTTAGAGCTTAAGTTCTAGAACCAGACCACCTAGGTTCAAACCCTGGCTCCGTTCCTCAGCTCTGTGACCTTAGGCAAATCACTTATCCTCTCTGAGCCCCCGTTTGCTGACCTATGAGCTAGGCCATGGTCATTATCTCTCCCCTTCACGGAGGCTGAGCATTCAGTGAGATACGCAGGGACCTAAGTCCTGATGGGCTGTCTGCAGCTGGGGTCCACGGTGAAGGATGTGTCTAGACTGTCCCCTTGTCCCCCCAGAGTGCACCCCCACCACTGTGTCCAAGTGGCCGCACCCCAGACTTGAAGGCCCTGCTCAATGTGGTGGACAGTGCCCGGAGTTTCATCTACATTGCGGTCATGAACTACCTGCCCACCATGGAGTTCTCCCACCCACGCCGGTATTGCGGGGCACGTGGACAGGGCTCGGGGCTGGAAGCCATGCGAGTGGAAGAGGAGACAGGAGAGGGAGTGATGGGGCCCAGGAAGCAGGCAGGGGACAGAGGGAGGGGACACCACAGGGCGAGACAGAGGCGGCAGGGGGAGTGGCTCTGGCTGCTTGAGACAAGGGAAAGGGGGCAGAGGAAAGGCTGTGAATATTGGGAAAGGGGTATGGAGATGGGGGGCTGGAGGCTTGAGGCAGAGGATGCGGGGTTTCTGGGCATAGGCAGCAGGGAGTGTGGGCGGGATATTGGGTGAGGGGCTGGAGAGGTGGGACTGAGCATATTCAGGTTTGGGGTGGCATGGTTGGGGTTTGAGACCTGGGATAGGAAGGGGGGGTGATTGGGTCTGAGGGTTCAGAGCAGGTAGTCTGGGGGCAGCAGACAAGACGATGAGTGGTTTGGGTAGGGGTGGGCAGGAGCGGGAGCCAGGGATGGAGTGGTCTTTGGAAGTGGGGGTTCTCCGAAGCTGCAGTGGGACCCAGGCCCGGCACCCTAAAGCTGAGGGGAGACCTCCCTCCGTACCCTGCACTCCCTGCCCCCAGGTTCTGGCCTGCCATCGACGATGGGCTGCGGCGGGCTGCCTATGAGCGGGGCGTCAAGGTACGCCTGCTGATCAGCTGCTGGGGACACTCTGACCCCTCGATGCGGGCCTTCCTGCTCTCCCTGGCTGCCCTGCGTGACAACCACACCCACTCCGACATCCAGGTGGTAAGCACCTGCCCAGACCCGCCCCTCAACCCCTGTGCAGAGCAGTGCGGGGACACAGCTCCTATGGAGCTCACCTGTCATCTGACAGAGATGACGCAGAGCGGGCTGTGCCCTGATTGGGGCGAAGGAGGGGTGACCACAGGTCAGGGTTGGAATCAAGGGCGTGGGTAGAGGGGTCAGGGCCAGGAAGGGGGAGCCCCGAGGAAGCTCCTGCTGCAGCCTGAAGGGTCACAGAAGACTTTCAGGAAAGGGGGACATCTGAGGTAAGACCTCAGGGACAATGGTGAAGAATCTGCCTGCAGGGCAGGAGACCCAGATTCGATCCCTAGGTCGGAAAGATTCCCCTGGAGGAGGAAATGGCAACCCACTCCAGTATTCTTGCCTGGAATATTCCATGGACAGAGGAGCCTGGCGGGCAACGGTTCATGGGGTCTCAAAGAATCACACATGACTGAGTGACTAACACTTTCAACCCTAGAGGGAACAGGTGGCATGTGAGCCAGTCTTTACGGAGGATCCACTCCTCTGAAGGGCTTCGCACACTGTGCTAGTCGTAAAGAACCTGCCTGCCAATGCAGGAGACATAAGAGAGACAGGTTCGATCTCTGGGTCGGGAAGATCCCCTGGAGGAGGGCGTGGCAACCTGCTCTAGTCTTCTTGCCTAGAGAATCCCGAGGACAGAGGAGCCTGGCGGGCTGTGGCCCATGGGGTTGCAAAGAGTTGGACGCGACTGAGCGACTTAGCACGCACACATGCACTTCTCCGGGCCCTGTTCTGATCCCCAGGGCCCGAAGGGGAGCAGCTGAGCCCGCGGTCTCAAAGACCTGGTTCCACTCCCCATCCCCAACCCAAGGGCTTCTCTGTCCTCACCCTGCATCTCCCCACCCCTCTCAGAAACTCTTTGTGGTCCCTGCGGACGATGCCCAGGCCCGAATCCCTTATGCCCGCGTCAACCATAACAAGTACATGGTGACTGAACGGGCCACCTACATCGGTGAGTATTCCAGGAGCACCATGATCGGGGGGCAGGGGGGTTGGGTGGGCGATGGAAGGGGGTCCAGGTGGTGCCATGGGCCCTGACTCTCCGGACCCCCAACTCCCCATAGGAACCTCCAACTGGTCTGGCAGCTACTTCACCGAGACGGCGGGCACCTCGCTGCTGGTGACGCAGAACGGGCGGGGTGGCCTGCGGAGCCAGCTGGAGGCTGTGTTCCTGAGGGACTGGGACTCCCCTTACAGCCATGACCTTGACGCTGCCGCCGACAGCGTGGGCAACGCCTGTCGCCTGCTCTGAGGCCCGGTCCGATGGCCAGGCCAGGCCTGCAAGGCCCCTGCAGGCCCAGGTGTTCCAGGTCTCCATCCCCTGTCCCCATGCCCTCCGCTTCTGTCTGACCCGTTGTGACTCCAACAGGCTCCCCCTTCGCAACCACCCCCACCCCAGCCTCCCATCTCTACCTCCGCCCCCACTGGCCTGATGCTGTGGCCCCAGAGGACCCAGCCAAGCTGCGGGCGGGCTCAGTCCCCAGAAGGGGAAGTGGGGGTGCATGCTGGGCCTAGCCTCCCTGGCCCACCCCACTTCCCAGGGCAAAGAGGGCCCAAGGTCATAATAAGAAGTAAATAACTCGTCTGTACAGCCTGTGCCTGACTGAGTGGTGTGAGGTGGGGTGTTGGGTAGGGGACAGCTGGCATGAGCCTCTGGGGGGGGACATTTTTGTGGGTACTGGGCCCTCAGCATGTGACCAGTGTGGTTTGGTGTGCACTGGACTCTCAGCACCTGTCTGGTGTGTGCTGAGCCCTCAGTGGGTGACCAGCATGGGCCAGCGTGTGCTGAACGCTCGGTGTACGATGCACGCTAGCTGGTGTGTGCTGAGCATGGGTGTGTGACCTTGTGGGTGGACATGAACTGAGCCTCCCGGAGCCAGCATGGGGCCACATGTGCTGCACACTCAGCGTGACCCAAGCCACATGAGCACACGCTAAGCCACTGCCCTATCCCTGAGGGTGGACTCGCACGTCTGGACACGCGTGGGTACTGAGCGTGAACTTAACATTTTGCATGTCCTGAGCATGGATACGTGCATGCCAAGCCTGTCACCTGTGGCAAGGACAGGTCAACAAACAATGAGAACTGGGCATCTGGCCAGCTCAGATGGGCACCTTTGAACGCTGAGCATGTTCTGATGGTGAATTCTTGCATGCCAGGCACCAAGAGTGTGCAAGGGAGGGGGCAGTGTGCTGAGTGCAGGCTCCAGCCTGAGCCTGTGGTAGACTGGGTGCAGCACTGGAGAGCAGAGCCTGAGTCCCCCTGAACCCCACTCCCCGTGCCAGTTCAGGCCTCAGGCAAGGAGAACAGGCAGGAGGCAATACTGCTTAACAGTTCTTTATTGAAATAAACAGACGGCAGGGCCAAGGGTGTGCTCAGGGCCAGTGGGGTGAAGCCCCCCCCTTCTTGCATACCTCTGGCCCAGGGGGCCACAGGTCAGACCCCAAAACCCTTCTGTGTTCGGGGTGTGTGTGCAGACATGCACCGAGGGCGGTGGGGGGGGATGGGGAATTTCTGGATAGCTATCTTTCTGTAAGAATAATTTGTCGGTTCAGGGGATGGCTCTGAGAAAGGGGTTGCCAGCCCCGTCAGCGCAGCCCCCAGCGATGGGCAGGGGTGGGGTCACCCATCAGTGGTGCCCGCCAACGTGCTGCAGAAAGCTGGTGGCCCGGGGTGGACCATGTGGGTGGGCATGGCGTGGCGGGAGCCCCTGAACCCGTGGCCCCCTGAGGCCCTCCAGCGTCCAGTCTGCCTCACTCAGCCATTCCCCAGGACAGCTGTTGGGGTCGAAGAGCTCAGGGCCTGGACTCTGTTGGGGAGGAGCAGAGATGGGCATCACCCAGGAAGCCCCCTCCCCACGTCCCACATCCACCCTGGAAACAGCCAGCCTGCCCGCTCATGGACTCCTTCAGTCCCAACTGCTTCCTTGTGACTTCCTGAGGACAATTTTGTACATCCTGAACCCTCTCGACATTTTGGAGGCTTAAATGGTGTGTGCTGAGACCTTAATGTGTCCTAAAGGAGTGTTTGCTGAGACCGTAATGTGCCCTGAAGGAGTGTTTGCTGAGCCTCTGTCCCATCTTCCTGGAGGTGGGTGAGCTGTGCTATGGTCTTGTTCAGGTTTCTGGGCCTTTATCAGTTCCCACATGTGGATTATGATGTTCTGAGTTTTTACACAGCCTGAATATGGGTTCATGTTTGCTGAACCTTGTCACATGAGTGTCTTAGTGTTTGCCGAGCCTCATCACATCCCGAGGGTGGGCTAGTAGTGTGTGTTGGACCCTGAGCCAACTACAGGCCACTCAGATGTGTGGGAGGCCAGGCTGGTTCCCTGTGCCCCAACCCCAGAATCACCTGCACCCTGGCCGCCCCCCATCCCCACCCAGCTCACCTCAGCATCCATGGCCATGTCCTTGATGTCTGGCCCATCCCCGTCACGCTGCGGGATGACAGGCGGCTCGGCAGAGGCCCCAAGGCGCTCTCCTTCTGCCCAGCCGCTGGCCCTGCATGGGGCGTCGTCCTCAGGTGAGGCCTGGCTCAGCCGGATCAGGTTGCTGAAGTTGGAGTCGGACTTGGAGCCGGCCGGTGGCTTGCGGATCTTGTGGCGGCCCACCAGGCGGCTGCCATAGAAGGCCAGGATGGGCTCAGGGCTGGACTCGGGCAGCCGACGGCCCACAGCGGCGGCCTTGAGCGGGGCCAGCACATTGGGGACCACATCAGCATGGGTCTCGCCCCAGAGCCCACGCCCCACCTCCTGCAGGCTCAGGTCGTCCAGCTGATCGATGGCCCTCTGCATGCCGGGGGCCTTCTCCTCTCGGAAGAAGGGCCCGCTGCCCCCCGTGCTGCCCAGGCCCATGGCCACCTCCTCCTCGGCCAGACGGTAGTAGGGGGGCCCATCTTCCGTGGCAGCCAAGACCGACGTGGGTGGCTTGCCCTCCACCTGCAGGGACAGGCGGCAGCTGCGCAGCGAGAGCTGGTAGTAGCGGGTGGTCTCATGGGTGCTGCGCAGCTGCTGCATGGACACGAAGGGGTGGCGCAGGGCGGCGCTGGGGCTGATCCGTTCGTGCGACTCCCAGGTCAGCATGCGCTTGATCAGCTCCACCATGCTCTTGAGATCGGCGTGCTCCGCCAGCACCTCACGGTCCGGGAAGGTCAGCCGACTGGCCGCCCCGACTCCATTCACCGTCTCGATCTGGTCCAGCGACTTGAGCATGTACTTACGGCGCTCCAGTGGGCGCACCTGGTGGGACGCAGGGTGGGGCAGGGGTGGGCACGGAGTTCCGGCCCCAGACTCTCCTGCTGTGGGGCCCACATCTGAACCCCCGCCCTAGTTTCCAGTCGGCCCTCCAGTCTGGCCCAGAGCTCTCTCATGGCTATGAAGTCTGCACACGGGAACCCTGACTTCCAGTTCTGCCTGGGCTCTGACTTGGTGCTCTCTTACTGCTGGGAAGGTCACACTTGCTCCCTACCAAGAGAGGCCCCCTCTAATCTCATCCAGACCCCGCCTATTGCTGCAGGAAGAACAGCTGACCGTGACCTCTGGTCCTCCTGTTTAACCCAGGGCTCTCACTGACCCCAGCTGGCTCTTGCTCCAGCCCTCCCGTCCTTCCCTGAGCCATGGGTGCAGCCCCTGCCAGCAATGAGCAGAAGGGGTGCCTCTTTTGGAATCAAATGCTGACCCCTCTGGCTGCCACAGCTGATCCCCGCATCTGATCCCAGCCCTCAGGCCTCCAACGAGTCAAGCCCAGACCATTCTCCCAGGGGTTATTAAGGTCTGCCGGGTACTTCAGTCCCACCTTTGGTCCCACCCAGACCCCTCTCTTCCTGTGACAGCTCCCACGCCTGGCCCAGACTTCCAGTCCTCTCTGCTGTCTCATCCAGACTCTTGCCGCACAACTCTGATGATTCTGGTTGCAGAGATGGCCGCCCTGACTTCCAGTCCCACCCGGGGTCTCACTCAGATCCATCTTGCTGTAACAACTCCCACAGCCTGCATCCCACCCCCCGCCAAGCTTCCAGTCCTCTCTGAGATCTAACCTAGATCTTATTTCTTCTGGGTGCAGCAGACTGCCCACACTGACTGCCCTCGCCCCCACCTGTCCCCTCTACCTTGGTCTCAGCCAGGTAGTCAGCCGAGGACTTCAGCTGCCAGGGGTTGGCGGCGTCGGGGTGCGGGTTGCGCTTGAAGAAGTGGTGGGCCTTGCGGGCGGCATGCAGCAGGTGGGGCTTGGGCAGGCCCTGCGTCTCACAAATGTAACGCACCTGGTCGTACTCGTTGTTGCCCGGGTAGAGGGGCCAGCCCAGGTGTAGCTCGGCCATGACGCAGCCCAGGGACCACACGTCTACCTTCTCGCAGAAGGGCAGCCCCAGTAGAATCTCGGGGGCCCGGTAGAAGCGGGACTGGATGTAGGGTTCCTTGACGTAACGCACCTCGCTGAATATGCTGGCTGAGCCGAAGTCTATCACCTGGCAGGAGGAGGGAGGCAGGTGGGCAGGGGCAGCCCGTATGAGCCTCCCCTGGCGTCTCGGTGGGCTCCTTCTGCATCTGCCACTTGACTCTCTGCTGCTGCACTTCTGAATCTTGGTCTCTTCTTTATGTCCCTCTCTCCTCCAGCCCTTGTTTCTGGTTTGTGTGCTGGTCTCTCGATCTCTGTTTCTCTCCACGAGAACGTATGCCCCTGGGGGTTAACCTCTGTCTCTTTCTTTCTCCCCCTCCCCCATGCCTTGTCCATCAGCAAATCTTCCTGACTCCATTCACTTTCTGTTCTCCTCACTCTGTGTCCCATTCTCAGCCCCCACCCCGGTCCTGTCTCCCTTCATCCCCAACCTAGGCTATTGGAGAAGAAAATGCAGAAGGAAGTGGCAACCCACTCCAGTATTCTTGCCTGGAGAATTCCATGGACAGAGGAACCTGGTGGGCAACGGCTCGTGGGGTCGAAAAAGAATCGGCCACGGCTGAGCGACTAACACATCAGACTAACGTCAGGGCCTCCTTGCTGGTCTCCCTGTTCCTCCCCTGCCCACACCCGCCCCGCCCCACCAGCCCTCCAATCTGATTCTCACAGGCAGCCCCAAGGATCCTGTGACCACCTGAGTCAGATCGCGTCACTCTCCTACTCAGAATCTTCCTGCAGCTTTACCACATCCTGTGATAAGAGCCGAAGCCTTCATCCCTTGGCCCTCAAGACTCCGACAATCTGCCTCAACCCCTACCCGTGGTCACGTAGCACCAGCTACACCCGCCTCTTGCAATCCTTGAACAACCCAGACACTCACAGCTCAGGGCCTTTACAGTGGCTGTTCCCTCGGCCTAGATAGATCTTCCTCTGGATGTCCACGTGGCTGCCTCTCTCACCTCAAGTCTTTATTGAAATGTCACCTTCTCAGGGAGCCCTCTGCTGACCATCCTATCAAAAACAGCACACCCCACCCTTCTCACCCACCTCCCTGTGTGCGTGCTAAGTCACTCAGTCGTATCTGACGCTTTGCGACTCCCATGTCTGTAGCGCACCAGGCTCCTCTGTCCATGGGATTCTCCAGGCAAGAATACTGGAGCGGGCTGCCATGCCCTCCTCCAGGGGATCTTCCCAACCTAAGAATCGAACCCCAGTCTCATGTCTCCTGCATTGGCAGGAGAGTTCTTTACCACTAGCCCCACCTTGGAAGCCGCACTCACCTCCCTAGCCCTGTTTATCTCCATAGCTCTTTTTTTTTTTTTTCCTGGCTGAATCAGGTCTTAGTTGCAGCACAGGAGGTCTTTCAGATGCAGCGTGTGGGATCTAGTTACCTGACCGGGAACTAGATCCCGGGCCCCCTGCATTGGGAGCAAGGAGTCTAAGCCACTTGATCACCAGGGAAGTCCCTCTCCATAGCTCTTGCTACCATTTCACATACCATGTATTTTAGTTTTGTTTGGAGTTCATTGCTTTTCTATCCAACGAGGACATCAGTCCCATGAGGGCAAGGATTTTATCTATTCATCGCCGCATCCCTAGATGGCTGGAACAGTGCCTGGCACACGGTAGGGGCCCAGGAGAGAGAGAATGAATGTTTGAACTGACTTTTTTATCCCTGTCATTCTCTTTCTTTCTGTCTCTTGTTGGGGTGGTATCTCTCTCTTTTCTTTGCCTCCTCATTGCTTGTCTGCATCTCTCATCTCTGTCTCTCTCGGGCCCACTAGAAGGATACCACCCTGAAACCCATCAAGCATTGCTGACACCCCACACCGGCCCTTGGTTCATACAGGTGCTTGATGAACAACCTGTCGAAGTCACGTTGTGAATGACTGAAAACCCTTGTGTCTTGCCATGCCTCTGGGGGAGCCGTCTGCCATTTTTACTCTGAATCTCTGTGACCATATCTCAGTCTGTCCCTCGGTTTCCCTCCCTGAGTAACACTGCTTTTCATTCAGCCATCCCTTACCTTATATCTGCAGAAGGCAGTGTTACTTATGCCAAATAGTTATTGATCTGGACTCAACACAGACTGCTGAGGCCTGAATCCCAGAAAGTTTGGATGACCCCGATCATTCAGTCGGCCTTCGTGGAATTCATTCATTCATTCGCTCATCCCACAAATGAGGCGGGGGTGCCAACACAGACCAGGTGTTGTGGTTCTGTCCTGTTTGCCTCCTGCTCTATTTGTGGGAATCTCTCCTTCCTTGGGTCTCTCTCCCTCCATCTTTGGGGCAGAATGATCTGCCTTTTCCTGTCTCCGTATCTCCCTGTGTCTCTGACGTTCATTTAGCACTGACTCCACAAAGGCGCTATGCTGGGAAATGCTGAACACACGGAAGTGACCGAAACGCCCCTGGCCCTGCCCGCACAAGGCTTAGTTCAGACCCGTCATCAGAGAGTAACAAACCTGTAAGCAGACAGAAGGGTCAGAGTGGGGATGGGGGAGTCCAAGGACCCGCGACAGCTCAGAGGAGGCACCTGTGTGCCCAGCTCAGGGTCAGGCCCAGCGCAGCCCTCCGAAAATGTTTGCTGATGAACAAACTCACAATGAAGGATCCTGCCCCTGTCCTTCCAGTCACTCAGGCCAACAGGCCTTTCGGCCTCCCTCACTTCCTCTCTCACACGTCACATCAGATCTGCCAGCAAGTCCTGTTCTAAAATCTTTTTTTTAAATCATTTTTTTAATTGGTGAAAAATTGCTTTACAACATTGTGTTGGTTTCTGCCGTACAACAACCTGTTCTAAAATCTACCCAGAGGGACTTCCTTAGTGGTCCGGTGGTTAGGACTCCGTGCTTTCAGTGCCGTGGCCCAGGTTCAATCCCTGGCCAGGGAACTAAGATTCCCGCCAGCCGAGGGGGTAACCAAAAGAAACAAATCTACCCGGAAACCCCATCCCCCCAAACACATCTCTTCTCCCACGACCCCACCCACCTGGACCGGGGGCAGTCTCTCTCTCTCTCTTTCTGCTCCGGCCCCTCAGTCAGTTCCCCTCCCGCAGCCAGAGGGAGCCCGTGAGCACCTGCGTTAGACTACACCCCCTCCTCAGCCCAGGATCCTCAGGTGCTTCCACCGCTCTCTCAGAATAAAACCCAAATCCTCCCTGAGGCCCACGAGGCCCTGTACGCCCCCGCCCCATCCCGTCCCTGGTCTCGTTTCCTCCCTCTTCCCCTCAGTCACTCTGCTCCAGCCACGCTGGCCTCCTCACTGCTCCTCAAACAAACATACTTGTGCATTTATATATATATGATGGTAAAGAATCTGCCTGCAATGCAAGAGACCAGGGTTCAATCCCTGGGTTGGGAAGATCCCCTGGAGGATATGGCAACCCACTCCAGTATTCTTGCCTGAAAATATCCCATGGACAAGGGAGACTGGCAGGCTACAGTCCGTGGGGTCACAAACAGTCAGACATGACTGAGCAACTAACACTTTTACACTTGATCTCAGCCAAAAGGCCTAGAAGCGATAAACACCTTCAGTTTCACACTTTCATATACTTACTCCTGCCTCTGGGCCTTTGCACTGGCTGCTCCTTCTGCTGAGGTGCTTTCCCCCAGATGTGAACACAGCTCCCTCCTTCTCTCAAACCTTCCCTCAAATGTCACCTTCTCAGGGAGGCCTCCCTGACCACAGAGCCTAAAGTTTCATTCATCACCACCCCACATCCTCCTCCTCCTGATTTCGTCTTGTCTCCTCATTCACATAGCTTATTTTGCTCATTTATCTTGGAGACTCTATCTCCCCAGCTACAACTCACATGGGAAAGAATCTGCCTGCAATGCAGGAGACCCAGGTTCAATCCCTGGGTTGGGAAGATCCTCTGGAGAAGGAAATGGCAACCCACTCCAGTATTCTTGCCTGGAAAATCCCATGGACAGAGGAGCCTGGCGGGCTATAGTCCATGGGGTCACAAAGAGTCGGACACGACTGAGCAACTTCACTTTCACTTTCACTATCTCCCCAGCTAGAAGGTCGCAGGGATGGGAGCAGGACAGAGGAGCTGAGCCAAGAATGGAACAAGGACGGGGAGCCCTCAGGACTGGCAGGGAGAGGGGGTCAGGACTGGGATGGGGGAAGAGAGGAATTTCAGAGCCAGGAGGTGGGCAGAACCATCGTGGACAAGGAGGGAGAGACCTCAGGTTGGGGAGGTGGGACCCAGGGAGACCCCAGGGTCAAGGAGAGACCCCAGGGCTGGGGGAAGCTGGGTGAGAACAGGAGCAGGGACCTGCTGCCCTGGGGTGGCGCACTCACCTTGACCCTGAAGGGACAGCGGGTCTGGTCCACCAGCATGATGTTCTCAGGCTTGAGATCAGCGTGGATGATGGCTAGTTCCTTGAGCCTGGCCAGGGCCCGGAGCACCTGCAGGGTGACCGTGCGGATGTGGCGGGCGGGGAGGGGCGCGAAGTTGTTCTCCTTCTGGAATTCGAAAAGGTTTTGCTCCAGCAGCTCGAAGACCAGGTAGAACTTGAGGGCGTCGTGGAAGAACTCGAGGAAGCGGATGATGTGGGCCTCCTCGGGGTCCAGGCCCCGCATGCATCGCAGCAGCTTCAGCTCGTTCTTGATGATCCGGTTGCGGTAGGCGTCGTTCTTCAGGATCTTGATGGCCACCATCTCGCCTGTGCTTCGCCGCCAGCCCTTGGCCACCTCCCCGAAGGTGCCCTTGCCCAGCACCTCGATGATGTCGTAGCAGTCAGTCTCCGACTGGATGGTGGCCATGGTGCCCCTGCCTCTGGACGCTGCCCTGACGCCACCCCTGTTCCACGGGCTCTGCCTCCTAGGCCTCCCGCCCCGACACTGGCCCCGAGGCCCCCACAGTGGGGGAAAGAGGACCTCACTCGTGCCTTGCCCTGCAAGGTTCACCCCCACCTCCCTGGCAACCCCCAGACCCCTGGGCCACACGGTGAGTCTGCCAGGGGCCGCACCCCTCCCCCAAAGCCCTCCCGGCTTGGGACGAGGGGCCCCAGGCCCCCCCGAATGGGTTCCAGCGTTGCTGAGTGGCTCTGGTTCTGTTGTTGGAGACCTGAGCCCCTGGCTGGAATGGGGGGGTGGGGTGGCAGGTAGGGCCTCCCCTCCCCCGCCCAGGGGCGGAACCCTGGAGAGGCTGGAGAGGTGAAAGGTCGAAAGAGAAGGGAGCCTGAACATGGGCCTTGGGCAGAGAGCAATGGGACATTCCTAAACAGAGGTGAGGAGCTGCAGGCTTCCCAAGCTGGGGGATTTGTGGGTGTGTCTGTGTTCAGAAAACACCTGCCCCTGCCTGTGGCTTCCCTGGGGAGGGGGCAGCGTGGTTAACGTGAGGCCAGGTTGCAAAGGATCTTGAGTGCCAGGCTAAGGAGTCTGGACCTTGTTCTGAGAGCACTGGGCTTCCCCGGTGGCTCTGGTAAATAATCCACCTGCCAATGCAAGAGAAGTGGGTTCGCTCCCTGGGTTGGGAAAATCCCCTGGACAAGGGAATGGCAGCCCACTCTAGCATTCTTGCTTGGGAAATGCCATGGACAGAGGAGCCTGGCGGGCTACAGTCCATGGGGTCACAAAAGAGTCGGACACGACTTGGTGACTAGACACCAACAAGTGAGGGCCCTGGGGAGCCACAGAAGGACTTTGAATGAGGAAGGCAGATTGAAAATTTTATTTAGTTACTTATTTTTAAATTTTGGCCTCAAAGCTTGCAGGATCTCAGTTCCCCCCAACCAGGGATCAGACCCAGGCCACAGCAGTGACAGAGATGAATCCTAACCACTAGGCCATCAAGGAACTCCCCAGGGTCAGATTTTGAGTGTCAGAAAGCTACTGTGTGAAGAAGAGTGGATTGGAGGGGGCAAGAGTGGAAGCCCCCAGCCTGCAGCAGAGTCCAGGTGGGAGAGGCGGGAGAGGCAGGTGGATGGGACACTCAGGAGGCCAGGAGGACAGGCCATGGGAATGGCCAGTTATGGGCAAAGGAGGGAGCCATGCAGGACAGGGCCCAGGGCTCTGGCCTGGATAACAATGGGACAGAAGCATGGATTGGCAGTTTGGGGGAGCAGACTTTAGGAAATTTAACACTGAAACATTAAAACACATATTGAATGCTTTAGAAGCCTTATCTGATCCTTACACTATGTATGTGTAAAAAAACTCCAAGGGGTGTCAGCTTGAAGGAAGAAGGTGATGGATTAAGTGAGGAGACTGCGACAACCCAGGGCTTCCCAGGTGGCACTGGCGGTTAAGAATCCACCTACCAATGCAGGAGACACGGGTTTGACCCCTGGGTCGGGCAGATCCCCTGGAGGAGGAAATGGCAACCCACTCCAGTACACTTGCCTGGAGAATCCCACGGACAGAGGAGCCTGGCAGGCCACAGTCCATGGGGTCACAAAGAGTCGGACACGACTAAGTGACCGAGCAGGCGCACACACATACTCATTGGGACAACTCAAAGGCACAGCCCTTCTTCCTCTAGAATGGGAGGGTGGAGGCGTGACGAGAGTGGAGTGGCGGTTATAGCGGCATCACTGGGAGCGTTGCACCTGGACAGCTTACCTGGGGCACCTCAGTGTAATGGGGACCCTGGTGGGGGCTTAGATCCTGAGTGGGGAGGGGTCCCTGGGAGCTGAGGCCCAGCCCCAGTAGGGGCTGACAATCCTGGGACTTAGTCCTAGGGTGTCATGGAGTGGAAGTTCTGAACCTGGGAGCTTGGAGAGGGGACTGGGAAAGGCCTCCCTGGGTAGGGCAGGGGTGGACCGGTAGTCAAGCCAGCCAGGCGGGAAAAGGAGAGCAAGGGTGCAGGAGTGCTCTCGAGGTGGGGAGGTGGCCAGCGGAGGGCAGGGGGTAGCAAGCGTTTTCTGCTTAGGGCTCCTGGGGTTGTCCTGGCAGAAGGGACCCCGCAGGACACGTGGAGTCTCCAGCACAGGGGTCCCTGGGCTCTGCTGGGGCACTTCCCCAGCTCAGAGGCCCCTGGGAATTTTGAACAGCCCGCCTCCCACCAGGCCCACACCAAGGCCTTTCTGACTCTGGGCTGTCTCCCTGCACAGAGGGCCTCTTCAGGCCAGACCTCAAGGGACTCCTTTCTCTGGCCCACCCCCCACCCGCCGCACTCCGCCCCTGCATCGCGAGCACACAGAGGAGACCCCACACAGAGCCACCTCTGGATTATTTTATTCACATGACTTGGCAAGACATAGGCACTCCTGCCAAAGAGCCAGGCACGGCCACCCCGGACCTGCCCTGGTCAGTTGCCCACCTCCCAGCCTTCTGAGGGTTAGTGCTAGTTATCTCACACACAGAACAAAGGGTGGGGGATGGGAAAGGTGAGACGGGGGCGGGGGCCGCGGTCTCCCTCTGCTCAGGGGTTTTCAGATGACGGCAGCCTGAGCCCCCTCCATCCTCGCGGGGCCTGGAGGGCCCATCTCGGAAAACCCCACGCTGGGCAGCCGCACCCGGAATCCACCCTCGTCCTGGTCCCCACTCCCGCCCCGGGTCTTGGGGCTTAGGGACACCCGGGGGAAGCGGAACTTGGGTGACTTCTCCCCGCTGGGAGACTTGGGTGCCGCCTCGCCCTCCTGCCCCCGGGAGGCCTTGGAAGGGGCAGCCAGGCCTACACGGGGCAAGCGGACTCGGACGCGACCTCGGCGCCCGGAGGCCCCTTCCCCGCCGCCCTCCGCGTCTTCCTCCTCAGGGCTGGGGGAGCCTTCCCCACTGACCGCCTCGCTCTGGCTGAAGCCCACGCGGGGCAGCTTCAGTTTTGGGCTCTTGGCCTTCTCACCTTCCTCAGCCCCCTCCTTGGCCCGTGCCAGGCCAAACCGGGGCAGCCGCACCTTGAGCTTGTGTCCGGCATCTCCCTCACCTTCTGCCACCTGGTACTCAGCGTGGGTGCCCACAGCAGGTGGGGAGAGCTCCACGTCGGGCAGGGAGAGGTGGAAGGTGCGCTCTGCCTCTTCGGACTGGTCGCCCGGCCCCTCAGCCCTGGCCCCAGCTCTAGCCCCCAGCGTAGGCACCTTCAGCTTCAGCCCACCCTCACTGGTGGTGGCCTCCCCACCCTGCACCTCTCGGCTCAGCCCCACGTCCAGCTCAAGCTGGGGCACTGTCACAGCGGGCATCTTGAAGACACCCTCGCCCACCAACAGCTCGCCACCCGCCGCCTGGGCTCCAGGTAGAGCCAAGGTCACTTGAGGCACGTGGACCTTGTAGCCCGCTGTGCCCTCTGCTGGAGGGGCAGAACTCTCAGCCTGCTGGCCCGGGGTGGCTTCCCTAAAGCCGGTGAGCTCCACCTGGGGCAGGGAGATGCCCAGCGGCATCCTCAGTCCCCCGTCCTGGGCCTCAGTGCCCACCTGCTTGGCTGGGGACACTTGCAGGCCTGCGAGCCGTCCTCGGCTGCCGGCTGTCTCCTCCTCTACCCGCCCCTCCTCCTGGGCCCCCAGAGCAACCAGTTCCACCTCAGGGATCTTAAGTTGCACAGCTGTGGACTCTGGCTTTTCCCTGGGGCTGACTCGCCCACCCGAGATGTCGGCTTCCTTCCCTCGAGCCAGCCCAAAGGAGGGCATCTTCAGCTTGGGCATCTTCACCTTCCCATCCCAACCCCTGCTCTTGCCCTCCAGCTCAGCCGCCCCTGACACTAGTTCTCCCACCTCAGTGTCCCGGCCCCTGACCCCAAACTTGGGCAGGCCGAACTTGGGCCCCTTGAGCTTGATATCGGCCCTGGCCACCTCTGCCTTGCCTGTGGGCAGATGGGAATCCAGGCTTAGCTGCGGGATGGACAGGTCGAGGGCGGGCAGCAGACCTGTCTCCTCTGTGCCCTTGGCCTCCACCTCGGACCCCACCCGAGCCCTGGGGAGTGAGATGGCGAACTTGGACACTTTCAGCTTGGCAGCTCGTCCGGTCCCCTCAGCCTCTGCTTTGGTCACCTTTGGCCCCGAGAGTCCAAACTTGGGCAGGGAGAACTTGGAGGAGGGCTTGACTTTCGCCTCTGTCACCTCTGCCTGCCCTTCCTCCAGCGCGGGCAGCTGTGGGGTGACGATCTCCACGGAAGGCAACCGGAAGGCAGCTTCCCCGACCCCAGCTGCTTCTGCCTGCTCCTCTTTGCCCACTTCGGCGGCCGCGGCCTGCCCTTCCAGGCCCAGGGCCCCCGGCAGGTCTAGCTCCACCGAGGGCAGTGTGAGAGAGGGGACACCCACACGAGCCTCGCTGCCCACCTCTGGCTGCAGACACGGAAGTGTCACCAGCTTCCCCGAGACCTCAGTGCCTGCCTCGCCAGGCTTGCCCTGAGATGGGGACTCCGCCCTCCCTAGCTTGGGCAAGGTCATCTTGGGCATCTTGAAGCCGAAGTCCATGCCCTCTGCCTCCTCTAACTTGGCAGCTTTTAGCTGCACCTCCGGAGCCTTGGGCAGCTTCACTTCCGGTGCCTTCGGCAGATGCACCTCCGGGACCTTGGGCGCCTGGACTTCTGGCAGCCGCATCTCCGACACCTTTGGCAGATGCACTTGTGGGAGGTGGACGTCCGGCACGACCACTTCCGGCACCCTGGGGAGTTTTATCTCCGGGAGCTTCACCTCGGGGAGCTTGACATCAGGGACTTTCATCTCCGAGACTTTCGGCAGCTGCACCTCTGGGAGATGCACTTCTGGCACGGCCATCTCCGGCACCTTAGGGAGCTTCACCTCGGGGAGTTTCACCTCGGGGACTTTCGGCAGCTGCACCTCTGGGAGTCGCACTTCCGGCACGGCCATCTCCGGCACCTTCGGGAGTTTCATTTCCGGGCATTTCATCTCGGGCACCTTCGGCAGCTTCATCTCTGGAACTTTCGGCAGCTGCACTTCTGGGAGACGCACTTCCGGCACGGCCATCTCGGGCACCTTTGGGAGCTTCACCTCGGGGAGTTTCACCTCGGGGAGTTTCATCTCGGGGACTTTCGGCAGCTGCACTTCTGGGAGACGCACTTCGGGCACGGCCATCTCTGGCACCTTTGGCAACTTCATCTCTGGGACTTTTGGCAGCTGCACCTCTGGAAGTCTCACCTCGGGGACGGCCATCTCTGGCACCTTCGGAAGCTTCATCTCTGACACCTTTGGGAGCTCCACCTCTGGGAGTCGCACCTCTGGAAGGACCGGCTCAGGCATTTTGGGGAGCTTGACCTCTGGGACCTTGGGGGGCTTCACCTCAGGCCCCTTGGGCACCTTGACCTCCGGCGGCGAGACCCCGATGCCAAAGGAGGGCATCTTGATGGTGGGCAGCTTCAGCTTGCTCTCAGGAGCTTCGGGGGCAGCAGGCCGGGGCTCCAGAAGAGAGAGCCCGAAGGTGGGCATTCGAAGCTTGGGCCCCTTCACCTTGGCCTCAACAGCTTCCTTTGCCCGGGCCCCAAAGCGGGGGAAACTGAGGCGGGGCATCTTCAGGGCCACCTCGGGCACCTCGCCTCGGGGTTCCACCTCTGCACCAGGCAAGGCCAGGTCCACCCCCACTGTAGGTGCTGCTACTTCCAGGGTGGGTACCGTCACTGCCACAGCCCCTTCCCGGGTCTCCAGGCAGGGAAGTGTGGGCAGAGCAGGTAGTGAGGGCAAGGAGGGCAGCTCCACTTGGGGCACCTGGATCCCTACAGCCGCAGGCTCCACGGCAGGGACAGCTGGGGCTCCCAGCCCAAGGGTTGGCAGGTGGAGGGCAAAGCCACTGATGGCCTCTGCTGCAGGGGCCGCCTCCCCCTTAGGGGCTGGGACCTGGGGGACACCCACCTCGGCACCTGGCAGCCGGGGCCCAACCAACTCCACCTGGGGAGCCGTGAAACGGGGTCCTGCTGCCACCTCAGCCTCTGCTCTGGCCTTCCGTGGGGGAGGAGCGGCGGCCGCCAGCCTGGCTACCTGGGCCTCTTCGGCCACTTCTCGGACCCGCAGCCGAGGCAGCTGGAGGCGCCGGCGGGTGGGGGCAGCTGGGACAGGACCCTCGACAGCCTCGGCTTTGAGGCCTCGACGCAGACGGGAGAACTTGGGAAAGGAGAATTCGACGTCAACAGGGGCCAGGTCTGCAGGGGCCCCCAGGGCCCCGGGCATCACCATCTTCTTCTTCTTCACAGGGGACAGACTCTGGATGTTCTGGGGAGAGAGGAGAGAGGCAGGAGGCGGTGGGACAGTGGGAGGCCTAGGGTGGACAGGGGGAAGCCCCATGCTGTCATTTTACCAGGATGGGTATGTGCTGGATGGAGCATCTTGTCTCCAAAGCACCATCCCCACTTCCTGCCTGTCATGTCACCATGACTGCCCAGGAAGGCAAAGACTTTAATATGGACTCTTACAGTGCATCACCAGGGGTGTATAAACTGTGACCCAAGACTTCTGGCTCCTCGCCCACCATTTTCCCCAATACCCTCACTTTAGAGATGGGGAAACTGAGGCCCAAAGAGGTAAAGAAGTTCCTCCAGAGTCACTCGGTGGTAAGTGAGCCACCCTTAGGCTTGACTGAACGTGGCCTCTCTGGTTCAGGACCACTGGTGGGTGAGGATCCTGGTTTGGGTGGGTGGGTCCCCCTCCCCAGGGAGGAGTTTAGGGGCAGAGAACAGGAGGCAGTGGATGAGATCAGCGCTGGGTTAGTGACGAGACAGAGGGCAAGGCTGGCCCACGGGTGTGGGGCAGTGGGGCTCACGGCGCAGAGACAGGATCGCTGGGGCAGTCCAGGGCCGGGGCCGGGCTAAGCACGCGTACCAGCTTGGCAACCTTGGCCCGCGGGCCCTTGATCTCGTAGCCGGCCACGGTCCCGGGCCGTAGCGCCAGGTCGCCGGTGGGTACAGTGCGCTTCAGGCAGAAGGAGACTTTGTAAGGCTCGGCGCATTGCAGCAGGCGGAGCGCGTCCTCGTACTTGAAGTTCTCGAAGAACACTCTGGCGCTCAGCAGCTGGTCCCCTGTAGGCCAGGTGGAGGTGGGCAGGGCGTGGGCATCTTCCGGCCCCGCCCACTTCCCTGGAGCCCTTGCAGCAGGGCGCCGCCCAAACTTTTGGCCCCGCCTATACCCGCGTGCAGTGCGTGCTCGATCGCTTCAGTTGTGTCCGACTTTTTACGACCCTACGGGACTGTAGGCTGCCAGGCTCCTCTATCCATGGGGTTCTCCAAGCAAGAATGCTGGAGTGGGTTGCCATGCCCTTCTCCAAGAGCACAGGATACTGAGACACAAAGTTCCTCCCTGTTTGAAGTTCTGATACTTAGAGAAAGCCACGGCCTAGGCTTTAGCCTTGCCTCCCTTAGAGCAAATCCAAGCCCGTTTGCCGCACCTCTCCCCTTTCTACTCCCCCTCCCCGAACCTCACACTTCAAACACTGATTCTGCTTTCTTTTACTGAGAAACAATCAGAAGAAAACTTCCAGAAGCCCCCACCCAATTATTCACCCACCCTGGTCCTGCGGCGATTTTCTCTACTCTCCATCTGTCCTAGGGATAAACCAATCCCACTCCTAGCTCGGGTCAATCTCTCCACCACCTTTTCAGGGATAAACTCCAGCAATTCTCCCCTTGCTCCCTACATCATCATCAATTTGTCCTTCTCTGCTACATTATTGTCATCAGCAAAGAACATACCACTCTTTCTCCCATAAGAAAGGTTGTCTTGGACTTCCCTGGTGGCTCAGTGGATAAGAATTGGCCTGCCAATGCAGGGGACATGGGTTCGATCCCTGGTCCAGGAAGATTCCACGAGGCTCGGAACAACTAAGCCCCTGTGCCACAACTACTGAGTCCATGAGCTGCAACTTCTGAAGCCCTTGCGCCTATGGCCTGTGTTTGCAACAGAAGAAGCCCCTGCAACTAGAGGCCCACATACTACAATGAAGAGTAGCCCACAGCTGCCGCAACTAGAGAAAGCCCTCAAAAAGCAATGAAGACTCAGCATAGCCAAAAATAATTTTTTTTTTTTTTTAAAGAAAGGTTGCCTTGACCTCACTCTTTCTGGAACCTCTGCCCCACTTATCTGTTCACTTTAATGGCACAATTCATGGAGTTGTCTGACTGCGTTATTTTCACTTCTCCAATCACACTTTTGACACCCCCCTCCCAGAGCCTCGAACTGGTCTCTCAAGGTCTCATACAGTGACCTCTGTGTAGCTGCTAAGTCCAGCAGTCAAGTCCCAGACTTCATCCATTTAAACCCTTGCTTGAGACCCAGCTTCACTCTCTCTCTTTCATCTCCTTGCTCAGCTTGGCTTCCAGGGTGCCCAACCCTCTGGAACCTCCCTGGGGGCTTCTTCTCAGCCTCCTGGGATGATTCCTCCCATCTCCCAGACCTCTTAAAGACACAGAGTCCCAGAGAGCCAGCTCAGGCCTTGGACCTCTCCTCTTCTCCATACTACTTATCCCTTAGGGAAGCTCACCCAGGTTCAGGAGTTTAAAGATCATAAATATACTGACAACCTCCAACTGTGTCTCTCCAGCCCAACACTCCCCACATCCATCCTAATTTCACATATCCCTTTACATCTCCACCTTGGTGTCCAGCTCTCATTTGACAGGTCCAAACTATACTCCTGGTCTTTCTCCAAACAAGCTCCAGCCCCAGGGTTTCCCATTTGTGGGGCTACCAACTCCATTCTCAGGTTGAGAATTCCTGGACACATCCTTGACCCCTCTCCAAAAATCCCATATCCAGTCCGGAAGACTCTTCCTTCAGATTATATCCAGAATCCAAAGCCTTGTCTTCACCTCCAATAACACTGTTTTGGCCCCAAGTATCACCCTGTCCTCCACTAACGCCCAGAGTTTGCTCAAATCCATGTATTTAACCATCTCATCCTCTGCTGTCCCCTTCTTTTGCCTTCAATCTTTCCCAGCATCAGGGTCTTTTCCAATGAGTCGGCTCTCACACCCATGGGGTCACAAAGAGTCAGTTCCCTGTACTATAAAGTAGGTCCTTTTTGGTTATCTATTAATATTTTAAATATAGCACTGCATACATGTTGATTCCAGACTCCCTGTTTATCCCTTCCCCTAGCGAGTGAACAACAAATCACCAATCTTAATCTCTTACCTGGATAATCACAGGAGCCTTTTTTCCTGCTCCCCATCCTGCCCTCTACAGTCTACTGCTAATACAGCATTTCAATATGGTCAATTCATGTTCGTTCTTCATTCACAACTTCTGATTAAAAATTAAAGTTCTCCCCGTGGTCCATAAAGCCCTCAAAAAACTACCCCTTCTCTTACTTCTCTGGCCTCATCTCTTACTCTGCTTTTCACTAACTCTGCTCCATTCACACTGGCTTCCTTGCTGTTTCTCCAACAAACCAGGCACTCTCCCATCTTGGGGCAGTTGCACTGGTTCTCTCTGCCTGGAATGCTTTTCCAGATGGCCACAGAGCTCATTCCCTCACCTCCTCCAGGCCTTTCTGCCCTTCCTGGTTCATCCTACTTAAAAACGCAGCTTCCTTCCTAGCTTCCATAAGCATACACGGCCTTCTAGTGTACTCTGTATTTTACATTAGTTTCCATAAATTATGTATATATAATGTACTATGTATTTCACAGATTTTGCTTAAATATGTCTCTCCTCACTAGAAAGTAAGCTTCATAGGAACAGAGAGTGTTGTCTGTTTTGTTCACAGCAGTAGCCCAAGCACCCAGAATAACATCTGGAAATAGAAGGCACTCAGTAAATAGTTGTTGCATGAATAAAGCATCAACCTCATCCATGTTACTTAAAATATCCCTCACTAAGCTCTCTTCGCCACTCCCTCCAAGTTGTTAACTCCGCCTCTTTTCTTCAGCCCCAACAACCAAACTATAACTAGCACTTATATAGTGCTTACTATGTGCCACTTAGTTACCTGCTGTGTTTTCAAATACTGACTCATTTAATCTACATAATAACCCTATGAGGTATGTACTAGAGTAAGTCCCATTTGAGAGGTGAGAAAACCGAGTCACAGAAAGATCACAAGATAGTTAAGTGCAGATTTGGGAGACAATGAACCTCCAGAGCCGGCATCTGGGCAACCGCAAAACCAAGACACACAAAGCCCCGCCCCTAGCCCTTAACCCCGCCTCCCGGCCCCGGGGCCTAGGGCAGATTCCCGCCCCCGCAGGAAGGCCCCGCCCCGTGCCCGCTCCCCGCCCACCTTCCTGTAGGCTGAGGCTCCTGGCCGCCGGCGAGTCCTCACGCAGCTCGCGGACGAAGATTCCCTCCTTGCCGCCTCCCGCTACGTTGATGCCGCTGACCCCGGTCTGCGCCTCTGTCTCCACGATGATCTCCACCAACTCCGCCCGCCTCAGCTCCTGTGGAGAGCGGCGAGGGGTCGCCATGGGGCGCTGGGGCCGGACCTCGCCCAGAGCCCGCCATCGCGCTTAAAAGCAGCTCTCAACCGGGTCCTCAGGGCACAGGCGATCAGGCGGGGCTCAAGCCGGTCGTGTGGGCCCACTCTCGCCGGCATCTCCCCTTTAAGTGAGCGCGAGGGCGGCTCTCTGAGACCCACGGAAGAGTGGGTCTCCCGGCTCACTGGCCTGAGGGAGCCCCGAAGGCCGCAGTCGGGAGAGGCGGGGCGAGGGGTGGTATCATAGAGGAGGGATGGGACGGGGAGGCCAGAGGGAACCTGAGTTGCAACTGAGAGGCGGACCTGCTAGTGAGGGCGGGGCTGTTTGCTAAGGGGGCGTGGTCAGTTCGGAGGCGGGGTTAGGGGTTGGAGCGCGACCAGATAGAGGACAGTGGCCGGAGAGGAGCGGCCAAAGATAGGAAAGGGGTGTGGCTAGAGTGTGTCCGTGGATGCGCGGAAGGGACCCGTAGTCTATGGACGGGCTTGAATTATGGGGAGGGGCTTTAACAACGGCAGAATAGGGCTGGAATTGAGGATGGGGTCCCGAAGAAAGGGTGCGGTATGAAGGGGTGGGGGTGGGCCTGGCCTCCTTGAAGGCTTGAATATGTGTGATTGTCCTATTGTGTACTCTGTGACCCCAAGCCCTGCATAACGCCCACTGGACAGGGAATCTAGTGAAGAGCGGCCGTGCGTGGGTAATGAGGGGTGGACTGGCAGACGCGGTATGCCTGGTATTTACTGTAAATGGTGCTGACCTGGCCCTGGCCCAGCAGTGCACTGTGGGATCCACATCCAGGCTTCCCAGAAGAGACAGTGAAAGACCTCAGTTTCACAACCCGTCCAGGAATGCACTCTGCTATGTGTCTCTAGGGGAGAACTGTGCCCTCTCTGGGCCCATTTCCCTCCTGTAAAGTTGGGTGACATGGGTATATGGAAGGAATTTATGATTGTGATTGAAGCAACAGAGATGTGAGGGGATGCTGTAATGGGCAGTATCTTGAGGCTGGCACAGACTGGCGTTGAGCCCAGAACTGAGCCCAGGACTTGGAGAAGGGAAAGCAAATTTGCCCAGATGCTCCACAGCAGCAGCCCCGAGTCTAGAGTTCTGGGCAGAACATGGTGAGAAGGGGTAGGAAGAGTTGTGGTAGGGGCAACAGGGAAAAGCATGACCATCACCACCATCCTTAGGCCCTGGGCCAAGTATTTTATGTGTGGTGTCTCATTTCATCCTCCACACAGCTTGGGCAGAGAGTAGGACACAAAGGTCCAGAGAAGTGAAGTGACTGCCTAATGCTACACAGCCAGTTCAGTGATGGGGCCTCAGCCTTGGGGGTGTGACCTCAGAGCCCATAAGCTGTCCTGTAGGCAATGACCTCTGTGCATGTTACCCCATGCCTGCCACCCTCAGCCTCAGCTTGGCTGCTATAAAAGGAGACCCGCTGTATGCTTGGCATCCAGTAGGATGCAGTCAGTGCTATGCTCTGTCTCCATGACAGTGAAAGCCACTCACATTTAAGGAGGCTAGGTACCAGGCCCTGGGCAAATGACATAAGTGTGAGTCCTCAGCACCCTCAGAGATGGGGACCATTGCCCCATTTCACCGATGGCAAAACTGAGGGTTTGAAAGGTCAGGTCATCTGTTCAGGGTTGTACAGCTGAAGTGGTAGGACTGGGATGTAAGCCTATAGATCCAAACCCCATGTCTTTAACCCCTACACCATTCTGCCTCTTCTGATGAAGAGGCTTTCTACTCTATTTTCTTTAGCTTAGTATTAATAGAATTCCAGTATGATCCTATCCCTTGTAGCTCAGTCGGTAAAGAATTCACCTGCAATGTAGGAGACATGGGTTCAATTCCTGGGTCGGAAAGATCCCCTGGAGAAGGGAATTGCAATCCACTCCAGTATTCTTGACTAGGAAATCCCATGGACAGAGGAGGCTGGTGGACTGCAGAACATGGGGTTGCAAGAGTCGGACACGATTTAGAGACTAAACCACCACCATGCTCAGTGAATTAGCTTCTTGGAATCTTAGTCTGTGTCAGGTACTGTGTTAAGCACATCACGAATGTTAATTTCTCTTTCCCTCACAGCGAACTATAACAGTCTGTTGCTGTCTCCATTTCACAAATGGGAAGACTGAGGCAGAGAAGCCAAGAAGTGCCTCAGTGCCACCCTAGTCAGTGCTCCCCACCAAGGCTCCGCGGGTCCCCTTTGAAGGGTACTCACCTCGGCACTCCGGCTTCTGGCCTCCATGGCGCTGCTGGGAGTCCCCTGGCCCCCCGGCTCCTCCGGTTTCCTCTCTCCCTTCTGCTGCAGGACCAGCTTCAGTTCTGCATGGAGCAGCTGCCTCTGAGCCTGCGGGGTCAGGAATGCAGGCTTGAGGCCATCCAGGGGAAGATGCGGGGAGAAGGCCGGGCTTAAAGGTCAGGGTGGGTATGAGATGGGGAGAAGGGCCGCCCCCCGCCCCAATCCCAAGTGTCCTCTCACCGCTGCCTGCGCATAAGCACCCCCTCCTAACAGGAGCCCAGCCCGGGGTGGCACACAGTCTTCTGCGGGGCTCGTGCCTTTCCTCTGGGGTCTTGCTGCCTGCCAGGGAGAGACCAGGTCAGGAGGCTCCAGGCAGGCCAGGAAAGGGCAGAGAGGGGCATGTGGCACCAGCCAGTGCTCACCTCAGGGTCACCTCCAGCTCCTTGAGCCTTCTGGGTCCGGGGCTCTAAGAAGAATAACGTGAGCATTACTGTCGGCTGACCCTACTGATGATTCCTGAGTGTCTGACCCTCCCTGCACTCTGTCATTATTCTATCCCCACGGGTTCCCTGGTGGTCCAGTGGTTAGGACTCCACGCTTCCACTGCAGGGGCCAAGGGTTTCGTCCCTGTTTGGGGAACTAAGATTCCACACCCTGTTGCATGGCTTGGGGACTGCAACCCTGCAACCCTGTTACTGCTCTGTCCCCAAAGTGTAGGTGGGGAACCTGAAGCTCCAAAAACCTTTATCCAAGGTGATGTGGCTGGACAAGAAGCAGTAGTATAGCCAGGAATGACTCCTAGGCCTTTCTGACAGTACCATCCCTATGTTAACCACCTCAGCTGACCAAGGGGGCCAAATTCACTGTAAAACCATTGCCTCTACTTGCCAGGTAGGCAAATCACCTCACCTCTCTGTGCCTCAGTTTCCCCATCTATAGAATGGGGCGAATGAGAGCACCTACCTCCCAGGGCTAGTTAGAGGATCACGTGTATTTGTAAATATACAGTGCTGGGCACCTGGTAGGCACTTCATAAGCACTTGCCATGATTATCACTGAGAACTTCCTGTGGTCCTGATCTTGTTTCGAATATCCCACGGGGGTCAGCGTCTGTGGACTTCAGAACACCCTGGTGAGATCAATACAGTTATTGGGCATGGGACTTCCCTGGTGGTTCAGTGGTTAAGACCGCACACTTCCAATGCAAGGGGCACAGGTTTGATCCGTGGCCAGAGAACCTGGGTCCCACATGCTGACGAGTGTGGCCAAAAAATAAAATTATTGAGCTTGTTACAGAGAAGACGTCTGAGACTGGGAGAAGGAAAGTCACTCACCTGAGTCACAGATGGCCTAGCCAGGACTTTTAACTCGTCTGAAGGCTCCAGCTGCTTCTACAGATACTAATAACTAGTGGGCACTGTGTGGTTACTCTTTGCCAGTCCTAGGCTAAGACCTTCACTTCCCACCTCACTGCAGAAAGCCCTAACCCCTGAGAGAGGCCAAGAACCTCATTCAAGGTCACATGGCCCAGTGAGAAGGAGGCAGAGCTGGGGTCTCTGCCGACAGCCCCTTCTAGAGGAGGGAGATGGATCCTGTCCCCCTCCTCCAAGCCTTGTCCTCCTGGCCCCCACCTGGCATGCCAACTCACCAACCCCCACTCCACAGGGAAAGGTCAGGCCTCACGCGGCACATTCCCTCAAACAATGGCCCATCTGCTGTGCTCGGTCACATTCCACCCCTGCCCACCCACCCCCAGGCACACAAAGGCCCTTCATAGCCCACCACTGGCCGAGACAGAGGACAGAGAGACCCCCCCATGCTCCAGCTGTACCCACTCCACTGGTTGCCTTCCCCCCGCCGCCACAACCCCTGGTGTCAGAAGGCTCCTCTCTGGCTCTTCATGTCCTTCCCTGGCCTCCCCTGTGAACCCCCGGCCCCTCCCAGCAGGCTTGACCCCCACATCCAGGTTATTTCCTCTAGACTGGGCCTTATGCAGGCCTCCTTAGGCCTTGAAATCACTCTGGATGTGGAGGCTATTTTAGGGTTGGAAACTGAGGCTCAGAGAGGGAAAGTGACCTATCTGGGGTCATACAGCTAGGACCCGTGCCCTTGACCCCCAACTCTGCACCTTAACTTGCACTGGTGACTCTGAGCCCTGGAGGAGGCCTAGGCAGCAAAACAGTTGAGGCAGAAGTTGGGCTGGCAGAGGGGATCAAGGGTGCCAGAAACAGGTGTTTTGAGAGCAACTCAGTGCCAACACTGGGCGAGGCAGACACTTTACGGCTGTGGCTTCATGGTACCCCATTTTACTGATGAGTAAATGAGGGTTAAGAGATGGGCTATCACAGGGAGTTCCCTGGCAGTCCAGTAGTTAGGACTCGGCACTTTCAGTGCCAGGGCCCAGGTTCAATCCCTGGTCAGGGAACAAAGATCCCACAAGCCACGTTGTTGTTTAGTCGCTAAGATGTAGCCAACTTTGCAATCCCATGAACAGTAGCTTGCCAGGCTCCTCTGTCCATGGGATTCTCCAGGCAAGAATACTGGAGTGGGTTGCCAGTTCCTCCTCCAGGGGATCTTCCTGACTCAGGGATTGAACCTGCGTCTCCTGCAGCTCCTACACTGGTGGACAGATTCTTTACCACTGAGCCATCAGGGAATCCCATTCACAAGCCATAGGGCATGGCCAAAAAAAAAAAAAAAAAAAAAGACAGAGAGAGAGACAGAGATGGGTGGGATATCACAGTGACGGAGTTGGGACTTGAACCCTGGTCTGAAAAGCTAACTCTTAGTCCCTGATACAAGGTAGTGTCCTGAGCTGTGGGTGAGAGAAGCCTGATACTCGCAGGAGATGGTGGAGATGGAAGGGAGGATCTCCAGGGCCACAAGCGCCCTGTCCAGGACAAGTCAGAGAAGGTCACACCCAGAAGCTGGCACCGGAAACCCAGCCAGGGTGAGGGCAAGAGAGAGAGTGCCCAGCTTCTCCATCCCTGCCCGGGACAGCTGCCCAGCCCAGGTTATATTTAGCCCAACTGTGCCCTTCCTGAGCCACGTACCCAGCTCCTGGGGTGGGATTGGGTGGGAGCAGCTTCGGAAGGAAGCCCCCCCACCCCGCCCCCGCTACCCCACAACCCGGGGCACTCTCTGTTCCCAGCTCTGGCTGTCCCACTAGGCAGGGGAAGGAGGGGTAGGGAGGTGCCCAGGGGGCGGGCCTGACCTGTGTTAGGGGAAGCTCTAATGGGGCTTCCCTGGGGAATCAAGGCTAGGCAGTACTCTCCAGAGGCTAACTGCCGATTTCTTGAGCTCCTGTGGCACTTCCCTGATCCATTCCTGAGCTTCCAGAATTCTGAGAATCCCCTTTCTTGAGCATTCACTGTGTGCAAAGATTCTTCCCTGCCTGGGCTCATTAAATCCTAACAACACCTCCCTGGGGAAGTCACAACTCAGATGCTCATTTAAGATGTCACTCCTGCCCTTCCTGCTGAGGAAGCCCCCAGCTTTGCCTCACTGTACCTTCTCCCACCACCCCCATGCCTGGCACCAACGTCACTTAAGAATTCTCCCCACTCACAGCCTCAGCCACCCCGAAGACCAGAGTGACCTGGAGCCCCTGCAGTGGGAGTGAGAGGTTAACCTGACTCATCCAGGCCCCCAGATATCTGAGATATCTGAGGCCATCTAGTGATGCGGAGGGGGAGGCATTCTGGCAGTGGCCTCTGGGTGCCTCATTTAGGCCCAGCTCCAGCACTCCTCAGGTTTGAATACTGGGGCAAGGTTTGAATTTCACCTCTCAGGGCCTCAGTTTCTTCCTCTGTAAAATGGAGCCAATAACAGTGGCTTTGAGGAATTATGAGATAACAGCAGGTGCTTAGAATATTCGGAGTATACAGTATAAGAGCTCAAGTAATAGCAACTAATCTCTGAAGGCAATTGTGTGTGGGAGGCAGGGGGCTGAGTATCTTAAAGTGTCTCATATCCAGCCTTTGCCCACAGTGGCCCCACTTTCTCTGCTACCAAAGAGGAACTTTGGGTGAGGGACAAGATCCAGCTTGGGTACCAGCTTCCAAACCAGCAAGATCATAACTGCCTCCCCAGCACTCTATTCCAGGGACCAAAAGGCCTGTCCCACCCTCAGCATCCAGCCCCAGCTCTTTATAAGCAGCAATTCATTTACTCTCGTGTCAGCCCTGTGAGGTGGCCTCCATCAGCCCCCCTGCCTTTTTCTTGGCTGCACTTTGAGATAGGTGGAACTTCCCCAGCGAGGATGGAACCTGTGCCCCCGCAGTGGAAGCACAGAAAGACTGGACCACCGGGGCAGTCCCATCAGCCCATTTTAGAGGTGAGAAAGCAGAGGCACAATGAATGCAGTATCTTGCCCAAAGCGACACAGCCAGAAAGAAGAGAACACTGGGATTTGAACCCAGGGTCTGGTTTCAAAGTCTGTACCTTTAACTCCTACACCTTGCAGCCTCCTGAGCCCCAGACACCCTCCCAGACCCTCCCAGGATCCTGGGTCTCATTCCCACAGCTTCTTAGCTTGGCCAGGATGGGAACTGGCTGGCTCATCTCTTACCACTAGGCCTCCAGACAGCTCGAGAGCTCCCAGGTCCGGTCTGTCTGCTCAGCCCCGGTCACAGGCTGGGGGGGAAAAGGTATGGGGAGGGGGAGGAGGGGGAGACCCCAGCCATTGGCTGCCGAGATATGACATCACCAGGGGGTGGGTGGTGGGGAAACAAACATCCCCTTCTCCCAGCCACATCCACCCGCCAGGAGGTGGGAGCCACAGAGGAGAAGCCTAGACAGCTGCTCGTCCTCGCCTGGGCTGAGACCTCCACCGTGAGCCCTGATCCTGGGGTTGACAGGTTGCTAGTACCATGGGAGACTAGCCTCCTACCAACACCATTCCCTGGCTTCCAGACCCAGGCATGGCCCTGCTGGTTCCTGGGGCCCCTAAAAATAAACTCCACTCTCTCTCCCAGTTAATGTGGGTTCAAATCCCAGCTCAGCCGTGTCCTGGCTGTGTGACCTTCGGCAAGTCACGGCATCTTTCTGCACCTCAGTTTCTCCATCTCTAAAACAAGGATCACAGAAGTGTCTGCCTTATGGGTTTGTTGTGAAGATAAAATGAGTGAAAAGAGACGAAAAACTTTCAAAAGCTCCTGGCACAGAGTGACTGCTACTTATACGCATTTTGTATTATTCAAACAAATTAGGGGACCAGCTAGACTTGTCAGCGGACTTTTGGCTTGAGTGGGACTGGATCAGGAGCCCCACTTCTCTGTTTAATGGAGTTGCCACTTGGGGGGACATCTATCATGTACCATGCTGGGCACCCAAAGCTTGGCCCCTGGAATCAGGGATGCAAGACAGGCAGATGAAAGCCCAGTTTTTAGTTAAAAATCCAGAAAGTGCTGGGGCTGGGATCCAACCACAGTTCTACAGGACCGCCAAGACCCTGCAATATGCCCTGTCCCCTTCATATAACAGCCAAGGAGGCTCAGAGAGGGGAGTGACACCCAAGGTCACCCACTTCAGGTAGTAGGTAGCACCGGGATTTGAACCCACATCTGCCCAACTCCCAAACCAAGGCCACCAGGCCGCACCCTGATCCCCCGGCCCCTGGCCCCAAGCCGGCCCTGACTCACCAGACCCCGGGGGGCGGCACAGGGAGCATAGGTATTCCCACATGCCCCTCACACCCACCCGGCTGCTGCCTCGGATGCTCCTGGCTCTCTGAGCTGGAGCCTGGGGCCGGGGCTGGGCTGAGGCCGGGGATTACCCCCAAAATGCACATCAGCAGCTTCCGGCCCATTGTCCACCCGGGCTCGGCCTCCAGGCCCTCAGCAGAGGGGGCACCCTCACCTTTCACATCAGCTTAGCTGGCCCCTCAGCAGCCCCCTCCCCACCCTGAGCAGTTGGGGCCCACTCCTGAGGGGCTTGGGGGACCAGAGACCGGCTGGCAGGATCCCAGAGTGCCAGGGGCATCCTCCCTTCTCTCCGAAATGCCCCCTGCCCACTCTCAGCCACTGGGGAAGGCAGGAATGTGCTGAGCTCTGGGAAATGCCTTCCAAGCCTGGCAGCCACTAAAGGTTGGGGTGTGGTGGAACCCAGCTAGAACCCTCCTCCCGGGAAAGTTGGAAGGCATGGTGTGGTCACGGCTACTGATGGGCTCAAGGAGGCCTACCCCCATTGCAGGCGCACGCTCTCTCTCTCTCTCTCATTCATTCATGCATTCAGACATTCCTGGGTTCATTCATTCATTCAATAAATCTTCACAAGCCCTTGGTGGCTGGCCCTTTGCTGAGCACTGGAGACACTGTCAGACCTCAATTCACCACAGAGGGCAGGCTCAGGACACAACTTCTGGGGTCAAACTGGAGGGTTGAGGAGGAAGAAGCCAGGTAAAAGGTTAGGGAAGAAGCTTCCAGGAGGGAGGAGGAACATGGGCAAAGCACCAGCAGGGAGAGAGGGAGCAGTCCTTTATCCAAAGTCAGCAAACAGTCAAGGAGCACCTGGTCTTGTGCCCAGCCCCAGGCTGGATGGTGCTGGGGACACAGTGTGACCAAGATAGCCTGGGTCTGCTTTCAGAGTTCACAGTCCAACAGGGAGACCGACCCAGAGTGGCCAGGGTTGGGATGGGGGAATTGCACACAGAGAGATCAGAGCCTTACTGGGGGAGCCCAGGCAATGTACCTGCTGCAGCCCAGGAAGGGAGGTCAGGGAAGGCTCCCTGGAGGAGGGGACATGTGAGCCGAGGCTTGAGTGACCCATAGGATCTAGGCAAGAGAAGAGGCGGTATGAGACTTCCCTGGCGGTCCAGTGGTTAGAACTCCGAGCTTCCACTGCGGGGGGCACGGGTTGAATCTCTGGTTCAGGGAACTAGGATCCCTCAAACTATGCAGTGGGGTCAAAAAAAAAAAAATAGAAAGAGAGGGAGAGAGAGAGAAGAGGGAGTGGAAAAGTTTTATGGGCAGTGGGAACAGCCCATGTAAAGGATCTGAATCCAGACAGAGTTTGCACATAGGAAATTTTCTGGAGCCAAGAACCATGTCCTTGTTCATGGCTGTGTCTCTATGGTCAATATGCCCTATCATGTGCATCTCCTTCTCATTTATACATGTATTCACCAGCTATTTGCAGACACTTCTTCGGAATCAATCCATCCCTGGGCTGGGCGATGCTGGGGACACAGTAGTCACTGTGCCCTCACGGGACTCTCAATCCAAGGGTGGCAGACACCAAAGAAGTGAGCAATTAAATGAGTCTATAATTGAAACGAGTGTACAATTACACACTAAGCTAAGTGCTCTGAGAAAAAGATCCAGGTCTGTAAGAGGGGTCTGACACTCTGATACTATCAGAAAGGGCAGAGAGAGCTTCTTGGAGGCAGCAACATTTAAGCTGGCACCTGAAGGACACATAGGAGTTCATGCCAAGCTGCGGGTGGTGGATACATGAAAGTGGGTTTCAGGTAGAGGGAACATCCCACGCAAAGGGCCCCTTTGAGAAACCGGTGAATGTGAGAGTAAAGGGAAGCTGAGGGATGGGCCACAGTCAGCAGGGCCATGAGGAGGGCCTCAGACTTTGTCCCACCGGCCCCGGGCACCTACAGGAGGGACAAGGCCAGAGCTGAGTTTTAATAACTGAGGGTGGAAAGAATCTACCAACAGGCCAGGCTAGAACCAGGAAGAAAACTCACTGCTTGCTACTCCGGCAGACAGGGAGGCTGGTACTCGACAGACAGACAGACAGACAGACAGAGGCTATCCGGTCCCTCTCTATGTCTCGGAGGGCAGATAACCTTCCTCATCCCCGATTTTATGGGACAAGCACAGTCCTCTGTCATGAAATATAACATTAGCTATATGTTTTGTGTAGCTGCCCTTTAGCAGGTAAAGAAAGCTTTCTTTCCTAGTGTGCTGGAGGTTTTTTTCCCCCTAATATTTCTCTATTTATTTAGCTGCATCTGATCTTAGTTGAGGCACATGAGATCTTTTTTTTACTTTTTATCTTATTTTTTTTAATTATGAAAATATGATAACACATTTACAGGAGACTTAGAAAATACAGAACAAAGTTACATATATTCCACTAAATATCACAGTTGTTTAAGTAAATAAGTTAAGATTCTTGGTTGGAGTTTCAGTATCAAACTCTGAAGTGCATGGGATCTTCATCTCAGTTGCGGTATGCGGGGTCTTTTGATGCGGCCCATGGGCACCAGAGCGTGCGGGCTCAGCAGTTGGGGCGCATGGGCTTAGTTGGTCTGCGGCACGCTGGATCTTAATTTCCCCAACAGGGATTGAACCCACGTCCCCTGCACTGCAAAGCAGATGCTTACACTGGAGCACCAGGGAAGTCCCTGCTGTGTTTTCTGTGGTGACAGGTCTCTCTCTCTCTGTGTCTCTGTCTCTGTCCTCATTCCTTGTCTCTCTGTGTCTCTCTTTCTCTGTCTCTTGCCTTTCCTTCCCCCCAGGGCGGGGGGTGGCCATGGGAAGTTGAGTTCAGGGGGTGGCACCAGTGTCCCAGTTCCGGCCAAGGCCACCTCCATAAACACAGGACATCCTGCAGGGCTGGGGAAGGACATGGAGGGCGCTACTCAGGGACCACCCTCTCCCCACCCATCTGAGCCATGCAGGAGTCAGGTCCCACCCAGTGCAGCCCAGAGAAACTACCTCCCTCACCCCCATCCTTTACACCTGCTCCTGTCCCCTGCCCTCTCTACTGAGCTCCAGTCCCTGGGGTTTGGGGTGGGGGCGGCGCTGCCTGGATACCTGCCCCTGAGTGTCCTCCTAGTCCCTTGCACCCACAGGGTGTCCCTCTCTGGCCTCAATGTCAACCCCAGACCTGGTCACCATCATAGAGTAGCCCTAGGTTCCCAGGCTAGAGCCCTGGATCTCATCCTAGGCCCGTCCTCCACTGCAGCTCGTCACTCCTACAGGCTGTCCTCTGTAGCAGCTCTGCCTTCCCCTCCCCTCCCCTCTCCAAGGCTGATCTGTCCCTCTATGGCCTCCCCTTACAGCTCCTGGCCTCCTGTATCACCTCCCACCCCCTGGTATACAAGGCAGCCAGACAGATCCATTTATTCCTAGATTCCTTTACCCTAGTGCCTTCAGAGTAAAGTCTCCCATCCAGGGCCTGTGTGCCCTCGTCCCTACCAACCCCTCCAGCTCCATCACTTACCTTACTGCTTTCTCCTTCTTCCCAATAAAACTCAGCAGCTTACAGATCCCTGAAAAGGTTGTAGGGTCCCTCACTCCCTTACCCTTGCGCATCCTTCTGCCTAGAACACTCTCCCCTCAGAACAATAGCCCTTCAAGGTGGCTACACTTACTATCCCAGCTTATAGATGAGGACTCTGAGGCCCAGAGAAGTTGAGTGTCTTGCCTAGGGTCACACAGCCACAGAATGGCAAAATATAGGTGGCCTGGCTTTTAACACAATCCTTTTTTTTTTTTTTTTTTAAATTTTGACTGCATCTCACAGCATGTGTGATCTTAGTTCCCCAACCAGGGCATAAACCTGTGTCCCCTGCATTGGAAGTGTTGCAGTGAAAAGGAAAAAAAGGGGGAATGAGTGCTTCTCTTCTTTCCTGAGAACAAATATAGAGAACAATAAGCAGGCCTGATCACTCCTCATTTTTACTGCAACTGTTCTAATCTGTATTTTGTAACTAAGTTTGCTTTTCTGCCCCCTAACTCCACAGGAGCTACATTTTGCAACTATTATCCTTTGTGCTAATTACATTCTGTACCTGGTGCTCACCTTTACAGCACTCTCTTCACAGACCACCCCTCATAGTTTTTTCCCTTTTCGCATTAAAGAATACCACACATAAAAGACAGTGGACCTTACCCGTCTGCCAGACCCAATTACTGGGCTACCTGATGCCAGCCTATGACTGTTTCTGAAAGAATGTAAGAGCAAGAACACAAGTTCCTTATACATTTCTCATCATCGACCCCTGACTGTGAGCCCTCATCTTATATCCCCAGATTCTTCCTGGAAGGGGAATCTGGACTTCAAGGTCACAGTTCTCAAAGCACGAGCCTACTGACTTCTCCCCTCTGCCGGCTGAGGATTAAAGATTTCCTCTAGACTCTGTCTCTGTATCTTTTACTCGGCTTCAGTGGGAAGAGAAAACCAAGACTTTGGCCGCAACAGAAGCATGTAGTCTTAACCCCTGGACCACCAGGGAAGACCCCCGGTACAGCTTGCTGCTAAGTCACTTCAGTTGTGTCCCACTCTGTGTGACCCCATAGACGGCAGCCCACCAGGCTCCCCCATCCCTGAGATTCTCCAGGCAAGAACACTGGAGTGGGTTGCCATTTCCTTCTCCAATGCATGAAAGTGAAAAGTGAAAGTGAAGTCGCTCAGTCGTGTCCGACTAGTAGCGACCCCGTGGACTCCAGCCTACCAGGCTCCTCTGTCCATGGGATTTTCCAGGCAAGAGTACTGGAGTGGGGTTATTGGGTCAATAATCATTGACCAATAAGCTACCATTAGGGGCTTCCTCGGTGGCTCTGATGGTAAAGAACCTGTCTGCAATGTGGGAGACCTGGGTTCAATCCCTGGGTTGGGAAGATTCCCTGGAGGAGGGCATGGCAACCCACTCCAGGAGTCTTGCCTGGAGAAACCCCATGGACAGAGGAGCGTGGCAGGCTGCAGTCCATGGGGTTGCAAAGAGTTGGACATGACTGAGTGACTAAGCACAGCACAGCAGAAGCATCGTTAGACTTCTGCACTGGGACCAGAAAATGTTCATTGAATGAATGAATGGGACCAGGTGGAAGGTGAGCCTTGGAAAGGGCAGGGTTCGTATCCCCAAGGAGAGGGATACATTCTGAGGGGCCCAGAGGGTGGGAGAGATGCGGTCAGATTTGCCTTTTACATACAGCCCGGCACCTGGTAGGGTAGGTACCGGTAAATCTTTCCTGAATGAGGGAAGGGGAAAGCAGGAGACCAGGGACAGTTCTCCCAGGTGCTGGAGGAGAGAAGGTTGTGTGTGTGTGTGATGGGGGTCCCTGTGAAAGCCCAAGGAGGGAGCGGGCCTGGGGAGGGTCGTGGCGGGAACACACAGAGGCTCTGTGAAAAGCGGCCACAGCAGCAGGGCTGGCAGCTCTACGCGGAATGGTGTGGGCCCTGGAATCTGCTAGCTGAGGTAGCCTGGCTTCCTGGGGTTGAGTCTGAGGGCGGAGGGGCACACCAGAGCCAGGGAGCTGCACAATCCTTCTGCAGGGGGCAGACACAGGGAGAGCAGCACAGCCCCTCAGCTGCGAGCTGTCAGAACCTGAGGGCAGCAGGGGGATGGAAGCAGAACTGATCCGGTCCCTGCGCTGCTTTTGTGCAAAAGGCACGCCCCCTCCCCCAAGGCACTTGATCTCCATCTACTGAGAAACTGTCTTCATAAATATGTAAGCACAGGTGCCAGAGACGTTTGTGGTGGCCCCTTCAAAACGGAGCCTGTGTGCAGTGCACGATCTGAACACCTGTAAATGGACACTGGGAAGAGGGGAGCGTCTGTCACCAAACAGGCCCAGGGGTAGACGGGGCCATTGTTGACAAACTGTCTGTGTCAGTAGGCATCACAGATTATCCCCCAATCTGGCACTCAGAGACACCATCAGAAACAGGTCCTCAAGGTGTTGTAAACAGAAGGCATTCCTGAACCCACACAGGGGGACTCCTTGACCCCGGGTCAGGTCACAAGGGAATCTTAAGGTAGTGACAGGACAGACCCCCTCCCCCAGACTGGGCACCAGGGGGCATTGCTGAGCTTAGCCTACCCGCAAGGTCTGGGTCTGGGTCAAAATCAAATCTGAGTCCCACTGCCCAGGGGCTGGAGCCCCCAGGTGTTGGAGTCAGGCACCCGGAAGACCCTGAACTAGGGCACCAGCTCCCTTTGGGGCATTTCCACTCCCCTCCCGGGGCCACCCCATCCACTTCCAGAAATGGGCACGACTTCCTCCGCTCCTCCAGGAAGCTCCCCTGTGCCCGCCCCTTCCAGGCCCGCAGGCCCGGCCGAAGCTGCCCGCCTCTCCCCCTCCCTCTCCCACCCACCCTTCCTCCGTTTCCACCCCAGCTTCAGCCTCCCCGTAGCTTCCGGCCAGAGTGGAGGCACCCGGGCCCCACGATTTGAAGTGTCCCTTTGCCGGGGCTTCCCGCATCCGAGGCCCAGCCAGTCGGCGCAGGTCACCCTGCGCCCCTCCCCCGCCTGCCTCCGCCCTCCCCCGATGCCGCGTTCCCCGTGCCCCTCCCCCCTCCGGTACCCCGGGCGCGGCCCTGCCCCCACGGCCGCCAGGAAGGACGCCGCCTGGGTCCCGTGCCAGGCCTCTGAGTGTGCGGCCCCTCCCAGCCGGGCCAGGAATGCGGCTGGACGGCGGGGGCGGCGCAGACACCCGGCGCTCAGGCCGGCCCTATCGCACAGGCCTGTCAGGCAGGTGGCCCCAGCCCGCTGGGGCTCCGAGTTTCTTCTAGAACGAAAGCAGGATCCCTTGCCGTTCTTTCTGTCAAGCCACCACACTTAGTGGCTTTATTTCGGAATCGGCTTCCGGAAGCTGCCTTATCCCTAGCCCAAAGAGAGATTTGAGACCTGGAGTGGATTTTGTTTAAAACTTCCTGGAGTCTTTCTTTCACCATTTTCCCAGAGAACTGGTTCTCTGCGCTCAGAGGAGAGGCTGCATCCAGCCTTCAGCTTTGTGCTTTTATTTCTGGTTCATTCTGAAAGCTCCTTCTGCACCCCCAACTCCAAGACACGCAGGTAGACTCCAGGCAAGGTCTAGATTTCATTTTTCAACAGTGGCCTGGGGCTCCTCCTCCTCCACCACCACCCACCACCATTAGGTACACACACAGGCACATGGGGAGACCTGACTGAGTATATTCCAGAAGTTTTCTAGAGAGCCAGTTTCCAGACCTAATTGGTCTGCTTCTCAGACCAAAAAACAGTAAAGTTTGAAACTTATCTCCCTAAGAGTTGACTTCTTGGATCCTCAGTTTTCTCAACTGTAAAATGAGGATAATGACATGCCCATCTTGTTATGAGGATTAAATCAGCACACGTCAAGTGCTTAGAACTTGCTGCGTGCACAGTCCTCGCTTGATAAATGCTAGAGGTTTTCTACCACCCTCACCAGTGCCTTGGCCCAGAAACAAAGCAGTACACACACTTCAGACTTTCCAGGACTGGCTTTAATTTCAAAAAACAGGTTGGGGTCTCTTCCCCCATCGACGCAAATGTATACCAGGCTGTGCCTCCAGGGATTCAGCACAGGACCTAGTCCAATCACATTCCAGCCACCAGGCCCTGTCATTTCATCACAAGGGCCAATCCCAGACTCCCCTCCCCATCAGTCAGAGACAAGAGGATGGAGGTGAAGTTGCCCAGGACTGGATTCTTTCTCTCCAAAGCCCCTCTCAAGGGAAGCCAGCTGTGTCTTTCCAAGGAGAGTTGGTCCAGCCAGCAGGCTCAGTTTGGACATCAGATCAACATCCCGGCCCAGAGGGGTCAACGCCCTGGCCCCGGTGGTCGCTCCAGCGCCTGTGTGCCCACCAGCACGTCCATGAGGTAGTCCAGCTCGGCCTCGTCCAGATCTGGACCTACCTCCTTGCCTGGTCCATCTTCAGGGCTGGATTTGTGGCCCTCAGAGACTGGTGCCCAGAGTTCACTGTCATACATGGACGTGTCAATGTCCTCAAACAGGCCCTCGAGCCCATCGTCCAGCAGACAGCCAGTGGCTGGGCCCAGCAGGTCCAAGGCGCCCAGGCTGGGTGAGGCTCCCCCGGCAGGGCGGCCTAGTGGCCCCTCATCTACCAGGGGCTGTGGGGCCTGGCTCAGGCCCTCAATATGGCTGAGGTCCTCCAGAAGGCTGGCCATGGAGGCTGAGAGGGCAGCATCAGAGCTGGCCAGCAGGTTGTCAGCCACGCTGGGGGCTGTAGGTGGGGTGGGCACAGGTGGCAGGGCAGCCGTGGGTGCCATGGATGCCTGGATTCGCCGCAGTGTGTTCACTACCAGCACCAGGTGCCGCAGGTCCGGCTCACTCTGCCGCAGGCTGTGATGGAGCTTGAGCACCGAAAGGTCAAAGAGAGAACTGGAGGCTACAGCTGGGGGTGCCTGAGCTACTGCTGAGTGGCTGGGATCCAGCCACCAGGCGTCCACTGCCAGGGTTTCCTTCTCCTCCTCCTCCTCCTCCTCCCGCTTTCGCTTCAGGCCCTTGCTCAGCATCATCTGTGGGAAGAGTCATTCAGTTATGGAAAGCCAGTGTGAAGTTCTGACCATTGCTGTGTGATCTTGGGCAAAGCACTTAACCTCTCTGAGCCTACGTTTTCTTGGGGAAGCTTTAAGACATTGATGATAATTGTATCTACTTCCTAGAGTTGTTTTAAGGAATAAATGAGATTTTAAAAAGCACTTTGGACAGTGTCTGGTACACAGCAATTACTCCTGTAAATAAGTACTATTGATAATAACTATTATCTATTTCTTCAATGAACTATGTGAAATGGCTAACATGAAGAGTCCAGTGTGAAATGTCCAATATTCAACTTTTTTTTTAAAACCTACAAAAGCAGTTGTTTCACATGGTTTAATCTAATATTTACTGAGTGTCTACTAATAGCATCAGACAATAAACAAACACAAGAAATGTACGGATGGTGCTAGGAAGATGCTAAAAGTTTCTGGAGAGTGGTCAGGGAAGGCTCCCCTGAGGAGGTGACATCTGAAATGAGCCCTCAAGTACGAGAAAGAATCAGCCATGGAAGAACCAGGGGGAAGGCATTCTGGGAATAAAGAACAGCAAAGGCAAAGAAAAGCCTAGAGACTGGATGAGTCTGAGCTGAAAAAGGACTCTGTAGTCAGTGCGGGGGTTGGGGGTTGAGGGTGGAGTACGGAGGATGTGGGGGTTCGAGAGTAGGCAGAGGCAAGGAGCTTGGATTTTATTGGGGGGTGTGGTGGGAAGCCACTGAAGGGGTTTGAGCAGGGAGGACAGTGGTGTTGTGGACTGATTAGGTTTCCAGAAGATCCCCTTGGCTGCTAAGAGGAAGGGGGAGCGAGGAGGGGAGGGGAGAGCGGCCCTGAGATCCTTTCGGAGGCTACTGCAGTCTTTGGGGTAGGCGAAGACGGTGACTTGGGAGCATAAGGTGGCAGTGGGCATGGAAGGAAGATGGTCGCTTCAGGATTTATTTGAGAGACAGCGTGGACAAAGCTTGCCGGAAAATCCTGATGGGCACGGGGGTCACGGAGAGAAGTTTGAAGACCCACACTTTCCCCGGGGTGGGTGCCCCTGACCCAACCTGCTTTTTTTAAGCCAGGCAGCCTGTAGGGTATAGCACCCAGATCCTTGCCCAGGAGAACTTCAAGAGTGACCCTCTCACACTACTCAAAACTGGGTCCTCGCCTCCTTCCCAGCAAATCCGAGAGTCCGGAACCGCAGGAATTCAGCCCCCACTCCCGACTCCGCCCCTCTGGCCCCGGCGCCCCCTGGCGGAGCCAGGCCGGCTTTCCCCGGGGATTCCGACTCTCCAGACCCCAGGACTCTTTACAGTGCCCCGCGGGACGTGGTCATTTCTGCTTGCCACCAGGGACCGTGCGGGCCGGGATCCCCGGAGGGCCGTTCTGCCCTCTCGGCCTCCGCTCGCTTCCGGAAGGCAGTGGAGGCTACTCCTCCCGAAGCGGCGGCGGCGGCGGGGGCGGGTGAGTCACGCAGCCGGAGCCAGGGAGCCGGCGCCTCCGCCCCCTTCCCGGGCTGCGGTGTGATTCACCCGCCAGGCCCGGGCGGGCGGCACGGAGAGGCCCGTGCGCCTCGATCCCGGACAGCCCTGGCGCGCACCTGCCGGACCGGGGGATCGAACCTGCCAAAGAACCCCGCGGCCAGTACCCCTCTTTCCCCAGGCCTCTTCCCTTCATTTACATACCTAGTTCACCAGCTGCCAATCAGAAAGAAGAGGGAGCCACCCGCAGCCAATCAGGAAGCGGTGGCGGCAGCATTGCTCGCCCGCTCTGCTTCAGCAACCGGCACCTGGGTTGAGAGACGCAGTTCTGACTCCAGCTCACGACTCCCGGCTCCTGACTCCCCTTAGTTACCGCCCACTCCCGTGGCAGCCCCACCCTTCACCCAGGGATTGGTCCTAGACGGTGATGGGCGGAGCCTGTACAAAGCAGGCTAGAAAGAGGCGAGTTGTCTTTAGGGCGCATGTCCGGGAGGCTGCTTGAAGGGAGGGAGGAAGATAGGGTGGCTCTTGGCCCTGTAGGACGGTGGCGCGGTGGAGTTTTTGTCTCTCAAGCTGTGGGCCCCCTCACATCTGGCCACATCTGCATCACATCTGCACTTGTCAAACCCAATAATTGAGCTTACGCTAGCAGCCCCAACAGAGGTCTACACTCTAGGCCAGCTTAGTCCTGGATTCAAATTCTGGTTTTTGAGCCCACAGAGTCTGTTAAAGGGGGATCTTTTTGCCTACCTCTTGAGAGTTGGGAAACTTCAAGTAAGGTATTATCTGTAAGAGCACTATATAAGCAAATTCTGGGTAGTTGGACTCTGTCCTGTGATTACAGACAGGAGTTAGGGGTAGGGAGTGGAATGGCACTGGAGTCCCTTCCTGGGCTCCATTCCGTAAGTACAATAGCTGTGTGACCTTGACCAAGTGCTTTAATTCTTTAGGTTTTCTCACTTATTTTTAAAATGAGAGAAATAGCCTCTGACGCAGAGGATTGTTTTGAGGATTAAACAATTCCTGCACAATGCTGAGTGGTGTGTTAGGTGTCTTTTTTCATTAGTAATGGCTGTTGTAGTAATACCACAGGTGCTCAGTTCAAGGGGAGACATTCACGGTGGGGTGCACGTGGACAGGAGTTTAATACACGTCAGATAAACTGACAATGGGACTTACCTTCTTCAAATACCTCATTTGCTAATTCCTCATTCGCTAAGGGGAAGAACTGTTTGTGAATAAATCTTCTGACCAAAGTAAGCTATCAAAAATGCTAACTCAACTACGTGATTCAGACAACCATTTTCAATAGATGCTCACCCTTTGGGGTGAAAGTTAATGGGGAACAGGATCTCGACAGTTTCCAAAGCATCATCCCACAAATTCCTTGCTAACTGCAAAGGGGGAAATATCCTTTTATGATGGGAAGAGGAGGAGCTCAGCACCTTAACTATATAATGAAACTTTGCATCCACAGCTGCAGGATGCCCGGACACTGGGTGGTGCCTGACGTGATGCATTAGGCAGTACACAACCTTCGTTGTGGAGCTTCCCTGTTACATTTCATAAAGTGAGTCTCAAGTGTCTAGGCCCAAACTTCAGCATACAGGGAACAGAGAGCGACAATATTAAACACAAAAACAGTCAGACAAATACACAGTGTGGGAAGTCTACAGCAAGGCTGGGTTGTTCTTCCAAAAATCCAACTTCAAGAAACCACAGAAAGGGATTAGTGAGGTTAGGGGGTGGATGTTCCAGAATAAAAGATACTGTATAATTTCTTTGTTACAACCAAATAGGCATGTGAACCTCCCTTAGACTCTGCTGCTGCTGCTGCTGCTGCTAAGTCGCTTCAGTCGTGTCGGACTCTGTGTGACCCCATAGACGGCAGCCCACCAGGCTCCTCTATCCCTGGGATTCTCCAGGCAAGAATACTGGAGCGGGTTGCCGTTTCCTTCTCCAATGCATGAAAGTGAAAAGTGAAAGTGACTCTAGTTTGTGGTAAATTCTACAAAGGGTGTTCTTGAGAAAATTGGGCAGATTTGAATATAGGTTGGATACTAGGTGATATTCTGAAATTCTTAATTCTGTCACATGTGAAATAGGACTGTGGTTTGTAGTTGATCGTCCTTAATCTTAAGAGATGCCTGCTGAGCTATTAGAGGTACAACATTCAGATGTCTGCAATATACTCTCCAGTGGTTCAGCAAAAGAAAAAAACAGACACATATACATACACATATTCAAATAAAGGAAACAGAATGTTAACAACTAAATCTAGGTGAGAGGGTATTCAAGTGCTCAGAAGACATACTTTTTTTTCTTTCTTTTTTTTTTGTGCTTGAAATTTTTCAAAATGAATGAAGGGTAAAATGCTAATTAGAACCAGGCCCCTGTTAGGCAAACTCACATAATTATCTTTTTGGCCTGGAAAAAAGAGACTCAGAGTCTCCATCCAAGTGGCTCTTTCCAGGTCATAAAGAGAAGAAGAGCTCATAGGCATCTGATTAGTGTGTGTTTATTGAGCACCTAATATGTGGTGGGCAGTTGTAGACAATGGGGGCACAGCACTTGATACGCCTCACAGAGTCTCTCTTCTCATGGAACAAGGAATGGATGGAGTGGAAAGAGAAAAGAAGTATGAAAACAAATGAATTGAGCACTTTCCATGTGCCAGGCACTGAAGATATGGCTGGAACATTAGAAACAAAAATCCCTGATGTCAGGAGGTGGACAATAAACTGAATAAAGCAATGATTTAGTATCTTAGAGGGTGATAAGTGAAAAGGAAAAGCAGAGTGGAAGAGTAATGAAAGGGCGTGCAGTTTGGACAAAGAAGTGGTGGAGGGTTTCTCTGAAGAGGTGACATCCATTGAGCAGAGACTTGATGAAGTGGGAGAGAGAGGTAAAGCTCTGGAAGAAGCGTTCCAATCAGAGTAAAGGGCCAGTGCCAAGGCCCTGAGGTACGGTCACTGCGGCCAGGGAGGAAGTCAGAGAAGTTTCCAGGCCCTTCAGAGCACTCTGCGGACCTTTGTTTTTTATTGAGCGGGATGAGAAGACCCTGGAAAATCACTAAATGAGGAAGATACTTTCTGCTTCTGTTCAGTGACTTAAACACACACACACACAAATAGGACGGGAGAATAGGCTAGGAGAGAGGTACCTGCAGCCGGGGTAGTCCGGGAGAGCCTCCCTGAGGAGGTGACAGAAGAGCTGAAATCAGAAAGTGGAGAAGAAATTCAAAGGGCTAGGGGGAGGGAAACAGACAGAGGCCGGGCCTCGGGAAATGAAACCAGAAGCGGAGCCACCGTCCCGGCAGGCCTGGGGAGGAGCCTCCGCCAGCAGGGGAGGGAGAGGGGCTGGGGGGTTCGGGGGAACGCCCCGCCTCCAGCCGGCCGCTCCACCCCGCCCCTGGGGAGAGAGGAGGCGCCGGCCGGGCTCCCAGGCAGAGTGGGCAGGTGCGAGGGACCAAGGTGCCCGAGGCCCATCCCCCAACGCGGGACCCAGGCGGGGGGCAGGTTGCGGAACGCGGACTCTGCCCTCAGCGACCCGATTCCCTCTACGAGGCCAGCCCTTCCACTTCTCTCGCCAGTTTTCTGACGGTTGTAGCTGGGCCTCTCTGAGCCGCAGTTTGATCACCTGGAAAGTGGAGGTGCTCCTCATACTGGCCTCACCTTGGTCCTAACAAACTCCATGATTCCTCATCACTCCTGTATTTTGGGGCTTCCCTGGAGGCTCAGACGATAAAGAATCTGCCTGCAACGCGGGATTTTGGCCTTTCCTGGTGGCTCAGACAATAAAGAATCCGCCCACAATGCGGGAGACCTGGGATCAATCCTCGGTTTGGGAAGATCCCCTGGAGGAGGGTATAGCAACCCACTCCAATATTCTTGCCTGGAGAATCCCATGGACAGAGGAGCCTGGCGGGCAACAGTCCATGGGGTCGCAGAGTCAGACAGGACTGAGCGACTAAGTTTAGGGCAAAGAGAGTCCATGTAAAAGTGAGTCTGGGGACTTCCTGGTGATTCTTAGCTAAGACATCCTGCTCACAATGCATGTGGCCAGGGTTCGATCCCTGGTCAGGGAATTAGATCCAACATGCTGGAATCAAGAGTTCCCATGGTGCAGCTAAAAGATCTGGTGTGTCACAACTAAAGACTCTACATGCACAGCCAAATAAATAAATTAAATAAATAAATATTGGGGGGGAAAAAAAAGTGAGTCTCCTTCCTGCACAGCTCAATACCCTGCCATGCCTTCCATCTCACTCAAGGTAAAGCTCTAGCCCTCCCTATGGGACTCTACAACACCCTACAGGACTTGCCCCCTCAAACTCTATCATCCTGTCTCCTAGTACTCTCCTCCTTGCTTTCTCTACTCCAGGCACCTGGATACTCGCTAAGTTATTCCGTCGTGTCTGACTTTTTGCTACCCCATGCACTGTAGCCCACCAAGCTCCTCTGTCCATGGGATTCTCCAGGCAAGAATACTGGAGTGGGTTGCCATGCCCTTCTCCAGGGGATCTTCCCAACCCAGGGATTGAGTCGGAGTCTCTTACATATCCTACATTGGCAGATGGGTTCTTTACCACTAGCTCCACCTGGGAAATCCCACTGACCTCCAAATGGTCCTTTAAACACTCAACTAATGCTCTGACCACAGGGCCTTTGCACTGGCTGTTCCTGCTATAGGGATTGTATCCCCACAGATTCACAAAGATCACTTCTGGTCTTTCAGGTCCCTCTCAAATTTCATCCTGTCAGTGAGGCCTTCTTTGGCCTCCCATCTAAATAGCAACATCCCCATCACTTTCTTGCTTTTTCTTTGTAACATTTGTCACTACTTGACAGACTACATTTTACTGTTTATTTCAGTGTATATTTCAGCCTCTCCCACGATGATGTTTTATGAGAGTGGGAACTCTATTTCCTTCATGTTTTTGGACGAGTGCCAGGTCCACATAGGCACTCAGTAAATCTGAGCAATTATTGGAATCTTTGGTGTGCAGCAAGAGCCCTCTTACACACTCTGCATGATCGCTCAGTGAGGCAGATACTACTCCAGGTGTTGAGGGTGGGACATGGTGTGTTTGAAGAGCATCAGAAAATGGTGTGGGGGAGGTGAGTCGAGAGAGGTGGCAGGGACTTTGGCTATCTCAAGACTGAGAGTTCATCTTCTCAACAACAGCACATAGAAAAAAGAAAAAATTTGAGTGCCCACCTGTGCCAAGGGTAGTTCTGTGCAGTACCCAACCCCTTCCTCTGAGAGATATCTTCAACAGACCAGGAGACTAACCTTAAAAATAACATAAATAACTTGAGACTGGATAGGTACTACTAGGACTTCCTCGATTGCTCAGTGGTAAAGAATCTGTCTGCAATGCAGGAGATGCAAAAGGCTCTGGTTCCATCCCTGGGTTGGGAAGATCCCCTGGAGGAGAAAATGGCAACCCACTCCAGAATTCTTGCCTGGAAAACCCCAAGGACAGAGGAGCCTGGCAGGCTACAGTCCAAAGGGTCACAAAGAGTTGGACACGACTGAGTGACTGAGCACAAGGTACTACTAACAAACTCAAACAATGTGAAATGGGGTTGGGGTGGAGGTGCACCTGGACACGTTAAGCTAGGAAGGGCAGGATGGACCTCTCTGAGAAGGAGACATTTGTATGGGTGAACTTATGCAAGAAGTGTCCTCTGGGCAGTTAACAGCACGTGCAAAAGCCCTGGGGTCAACTGAAGTTGTGTGAGGAGTGGAGGAGAATCAGAGCTAAAACTAGGGAAGCTAGGTGCAAGATTGTCAGGCCTTGCGTGGGTTGGGGTTTCATTCCGAGTGTGGGTTTCCCCGATGGCTCAGTGGTAAAGAACCTGGCTGCCATTGCGTTTGGTCTCTGGGTCAGGAAGATCCCCTGGAAGAGGAAATGGCAACCCACTCCAGTATTCTTGTTGGGATAATCCCATGGACAGAGCAGCCTGGAGGACTGTGTCCATGGGGTGGCAGAGTAGGACACAATTGAGTGAGCAAGACGTCACCTAGAGGTTTAAGTTGGAGTCAGACAGGGGCATGTGCCTTCTGGAGATCCCCTTGACCACCTCCTTTCTTTCTCTGGATTGGCACCCACCTGTCAGTTACCCAGCTGTTTTCAGTTAGATGCAGTGCCTCTCAAGGTGAGAATCTGGCTTTGAGCCAGAAAGCAAAGGCAAAAAAATCCCCTTCCTTTCCCTGCATGTTACAACCACAAGTGGTTCCTCCTTGTATCCTTTTCAGAAAAGTCCCTAAATGCAGCATAAACTTACCTGTTGTCATGTTTTCAAAGGTCTCTGTGGAGGCTTAGCCAGTGCAGCAGTATACATCACATCTTCCCTGGCCTCCCTTCTTTTCCCCTACTCTTGCCAGCCTGGGCTTGCACCTCCTAAATAAATCACTGGAACCATTAACTTTAGCCTGGACTGTACTTCCTAGCCAACAGTTTTGTAGAAAGATCTTAGTGCTGGGGATCTCTGAGCATTTTCTTTCTCCTCTGGGCCTCTGTAGCACATTTCCTACAAAATAAAAGGGCTGATTTTGTTTTTCCATTAAAAATTTTTTATCTATCTGGCTGTGACAAGTCTTAGTTGTGGCATGCAGCATCTGTAGTTACAGCACTGAACTCTTAGTTGTGGTATGTGGGATCTAGTTCTCTGATCTGGTCTTGAACCTGAGTCCCCTGCCTTGCAAGCACAGTCTTAGCCTCTGGACAGGCAGGGAAGTCTCAAAGGGCTGACTTTTTGTGTCAGAGAGCCCTATCCTTTGACATGTTAATTCATGTGACCTAATTTCTCCTTCCTGTGTCCACCATGTGGCTGGGGAGTCTAAATCTACAAAGAAGCGATGAATATAATAGTTAAGAAGGCTCTGGAGGTAGCCTGAATTTGAGTTCTAGCTCCTTGGTCCTTACTCTTCCTAGTTTGGTCCTCACTCTTCCTGAGCAAGTGACTTGACCTTTCTGAACCTTAACCTTCTCTTATGTAAAATGTGGTAACAGTTATCTATTTCAGTATAATCATGAGGAGGAGATGACTTAATTCAAATAAAGTAGGTAGAACAGCGCTCTTAGTGTTCAATAATGTTAGTGGTCTTAACATTCAATAAATATTGTATCTAATAATATACCTACCCCAACTTTGACTGGGAAGGGGTACATGCCCCTAAGGATACCAGGTCCCTCCCACTGACCTACAAAAAAACTTTAGGCAACATCACCCCTTCCAAAATACTTTTATTTAAAAAAAAAATTATTACAAACAAACAAACAAACAAAAACACCACAAAACCCGCTTTTCTTTTAAATAATGCGGCATGGAGCAGTTTGGTTTCCACCCTATTGCACGTGGTCCGGCCTGGTCATGAATCAGGAGGCTGCTGGGACTGGGGTCCTGTGAAGGAGGTAGGGTTCAGCCTGGGGGAGGAGGCCAGCCTCTCCCACTACCTGGAGGTGCCATGAGGCAGAGGCTGGGTTTCCATAGCAACCAGGTAGCACATCCCTGTCATCCTTTGACAGGCCCAGCTTATCTTCCCTGAGGCCCCAGTGACACAAGGGGAGTCAGAACTAGAGGAAAAGGCAGAAGAAATGTGGAAGTGGGAAATCAGACTCCCGGAAACAGTCTCATTAAGGCATTTGGAAGAGATAAATTAATTCAGGAAGACCCACCTTCACAGAAGGCTGAGATAACCAGACACACACACACATGCAAGACAATTTGTGGAACCCTGAAGTGGGAGGAGAGGAGGCCACTGCTTAGAGGCCCCATCAAAACACACACACACACACACACACACACACAGAATTGCATCCAGGGAGTCATCCCACCAAGACTGGGATGAGGAAGGAGCCCTCCCCTGCCCCCCATCAAAGTTTTAGGATCCCAGAATGATTTCCATGATGTGATCTAGTTCATTCCATTCCCAGGACCCTGGGGCACAGAAAAGGTTGTGAGGAGGTTCTGGTGGGGCCACTGCAGGCTCCTTCTCCACTGCGGATGTGTCAATGTCCAGGAAGAAGTCATCCAGGCTTGAGTCCCCCAGGTACCGGGAGCTCAGAGCTTCTAAGAAGACTGGATCGGGCTGGGAAAGCACTTCATTCTGGGGGCTTGGGGGAGCTGCTGGATTCTGAGGTGGCTCAGTCTCATCCATGGAGGTCTCCAGCTCCCGGAGAATAGAGCCAATGGTTGCCGACAGCGAGAAGTCCTCCTCGCCCAGGAAGAGGGGCTCCGGGGGCAGGGCAGGTGCAGGAGTCAGGCAAAGCGCCGCTTGGAGCTGCTGGAGGGTGTTGTGGATGAGCACGTGCCTGCGAAGGCTGGGTGCTCGGGGGCCTAGGCTTCGCTGGACTTTGTCTAGGGAGATGCGGAGCAGGGCTTGCTGGTAGCTCCGGAGGCCTGCTGGACTCCAGTCCCACTTCTCATCCTCTTCTTCTTCCTCCAGATCTGAGTGCTTCCTCTTCAAGCCTCCTACCATGATGCCCTATGGAGAGAAGAGGGGCAAATAAGACAGAGCAGGGCTAATTCAAATCCCGAATCTCTAGTATGACTATTATTGATTTGTAATGATCCAAACTTCAGTTTCTGCATCTAAAAATGAAGATAGTATGAGTCCCACAAGGCTAAGAAGAAAAGCCAATGTACGTGATTAAGAAAATTAGATCTCAGGACTTTTCCTGGTGGTCCAGTGGCAAAGACTTTACGTTCCCAATGTAGGGGGCCCAGGTTTGATCCCTGGTCAGGCAACTAGATCCCAATGTCGCAACTAAAAGTTTGCATGGCACAAGGAAGACAGAAGATCCACATGCCTCAACCAAGACCCAATGCAGCCAAATAAACAGATAAAAAAAAAAAAAAAAAAACCCACACCAAAATCTGGACTTAAAGGGTTTGAATCCCACTTACTTGCCCGTGTTGCCTGAGTGAGTTTAACTCCCTGAGACTCAAATTTCCTCATATGCAAGATGAGGATCCTAACTCAAGTCCCCCTAAATCTTAAAGCTGTTCTTTCGACAATACTCTTTTCTTCAAGTGTGACAGATACAAGACAGGTGTTGAGCACAGAGCTATGGCCTTGAAGCAGAGAATCCTGGGTCTGAATCCTGCTTTTCACACTGCTCAGTTGTGTGATCTTGGGAAGTAATGTGACATCACGCACTTTAATGAACGAGAGTCAACTGCTATTTATGAAATATTTTTGAGTGCCTACATTCCAGCCACCTGGAGCCCTGTTAAGGCACCTATCTGTGAAGACGCTTCTTTCCACATGGAAGCTACTTCTGTCCATGCCCTCATGACTGGGAGCGTGCCCAATGACAAGGTATGCGGCCTCCCTCATTCCCTCCGCGGAGGCCTTCAGGTTTCCCCTGGGCGAGCCTCACAGGAAAACTTGCTAGAACTGATTCACGCCAAGCCCCGCCCCCACCAGTCCATCCAACCAGATCTCGGCCCTCTACAGGCCCCGCCCCCCTACGATTCCTCTTTCCGCACTCAGACACGCCCCAATCTGGCCCAGGGGCTTCTGGGAAATGTGGGCCAATAGCCATCAGGTACACGAACTGACGTTGAGCAAGCACTACAACCCCCGGAGGGCTCCGCAGGCCGCAGGGACTAGCCTTCCCCGCCCTGCCCCCCACCGGGGCATGCGCACAGTGGCCCAGTGTACGTGGGGGAAGGGAACCCGGACGTCCAGCTGCCTGGCGATTGCCAAGCCCCGCCCTCCGCTGCCTCCTGGGCTGCGGGTCTGAGCTCCACGCCCTGAACACCCCTCCCCCACTCCAGACTTTGGCTCTAAAACTGCTTTCTCCCGGTCCTTTGGAACCGCAGAAGGTCCTGGATTCTTCACTCAGGCTGCTCTCGGGCCCAGAGACCCAGGACCCCAGCCACAATGCTCAAACAAATGCGCTCCGATTCACTCCGTTCGGGACACTAAGTATCTCAGTTACGAGACCGTCTCCCGTCAACGTTCCTCTATTCTCCCGTCTTTCAAACGCTTTTCGACTTCACCTCCAGTCTCCCACTGACTTCTAAGACCCGACAGGGAACTCTCCCCAGAACCCGCTCTCCGACTCTGCGTCTGGGAGACCCCAGAGTCCTTGCCCCTACTTCTCTCGCTTCTCCAAAGGTCCGGGATCCCAGCCCAGCCCCTCACACCTTTCCCTAAACACTAGAGCCCCTAATATAACCTGTCCCAGACTGTCCTAATGTTTAGTTTCCTACCCCAAAATTTCCTTCTCTAGTTTTCTCGCTTCTCCAAACACACTATCTCCCAGCTTCAAACTTCCTCCACTTGGAAGAATTTGCCCCCCACCCCCAAACTCGGCCTTCCGTGCAAGGATCTGGAAACCCCGGTCCCTAAATCCTCTCTCCAACCCCTATTATCACCCTGAATCTGCGCCCCCTACTCTCGCTCATACCCCGCCTCCACAACTCTCGAGAGAGCGCCTCCACCTCCCTCAACTTAAGGCAGATCCCAAGCCAGGTAGCCACACCTCACCTCAGCTGCCAGGTTCGCAACCACCACCTCCGGGAACGCCCGCGGCTTAGCGACCCTCCAGCGTTGGGTAGGGGCCTGGTTCACCTCCCCCGGGCCTCTCACCCTGGTCTCAGGCCCACCCAGCTCCGCCCGGGAGCCGAGCCGCGAGTCACGATTGGCTGGAGTCCTGCCGGCCGCGGGGCGCGGATTGCTGGGCGGGGCCACCAGCTAGTCGCCAGGAGACGCCCCACCCGCTCTCCCCTCCTTTGCTTCGCGGACCAATTAAAGGATTCCGACTAGCCGGCCGGGGCCACGTCTCTACAGAGTGGAGGGCACATCAACGCACTTTCCTTTAACTTAGCTACTATCTTCACTCCAACACTGTCATCTTTGCTCTCTGCTATCCCTTTATACCAGGCCAGGACCGCGTCGCGAAGCAAGAACTGTCTGGCACTCCCCACTCCACCCCGCTTTCGGGGCGGGAGGGGCTGAATGTCTCGCTGAGGCCGCGCCCATTGGATTCAGGAGGGCGGAAGCCGCGGGGAGGATGACGCATTGACGATCAGCCAATAGTTTGGCGCGGCCTATGTTGCCTGGGCGATCGCAGCCCCGCCCCTCGCCTCCCCTGTCCTGCCCCTCACACTTTACCCGAAGCCTTCTTCTTATAAGGACTTCTCCCGCCTGTCTTCTGGTGGTGCCTCATACGTCTTCCTAATGCCCCGTCTTTCCGCTCTCAGGGTGGCACGTCTGCTGCTGGAGACTAGCCTATGGCTCCCCACTGTCCTGGGTACAAAGTTCAATCTCATTTTTGTCTCAAAGCCCTTCAGGTCTGGCCAGATACAAACTCCTGCTTGCTCGCTAAAATCCTGCCACACTCCTTGACTTGCTGTATTTCTAAAATGGCTCCAAGTGCACTCCACCACCAAGAACACAGAGATTCTGTTTTCTTCCCTGCTTTATCCACAGTGCCTACAACAATCCCAGATACATAGCTGCTGCTGCTGCTGCGTCGCTTCAGTCGTGTCCTAGTCTGTGCGACCCCATAGACGGCAGCCCACCAGGCTCCGCCGTCCCTGGGATTCTCCAGGCAAGAACACTGGAGTGGGTTGCCATTTCCTTCTCCAATGCATTAAAGTGAAAAGTGAAAGTGAAGTCGCTCAGTCGTGTCCAGGCTTCGCGACCCCATAGACTGCAGCCTACCAGGCTCCTCCATCCATGGGATTTTCCAAGCAAGAGTACTGGAATGGGGTGCCATTGCCTTCTCCGCTGATACATAGCAAGTACTCAAAAATGGAAGGGGAGAAAAGAGGCCTCTGGATCTTTAAACTTGCGTCCCCATTCTGAAAACACACCCTCATTCCCCAGAACCCAAAATTCTCACCAGAAACTCATTCCAAAGGATTCCTTCCCTCAGAAGCCCTCCTTGAAGCTCCAGGATGGGTTGGGCCTTTTCTGGGCTCCCTTGGTGTCCTGTGTTGTTTTCCCCATCCCAGCTCTGACTCTTCTGCTCCTGCCACTGCATCTTGGCTGTGGGCTGTCACTGTCTAGGCTGTGGACCCTTTGATATACCAAGGTTATCTCAGGCTCCCACTGCTTGGGCCACAGCATCACCTCCCACAAGGCTGGACACCAAGCAGGTACCCAGTGAAAGTTTGTAAAATGCCTGGACAACGTGATTGAAAGAGATGAGGGCAGAAATAGAATGGTGCTGGTGCTGCGAAAGCCTGACCCAGCCTGGCCCCACCCCTATGCGTTCTCACCAAGGGAAGTTTTCTCCAGGCCACCCCTGGGAAGGAAGGTTTAAGTCTCCTCAGGCCAGTTCTCCCGCCGGCTGGACTTTGTTAACCAACTTGTCCATATGTTTACAGAGTGCAGGATTGGAATGGATTGGGGGTGGGGTATGGACGGAGAGGGATTTGGGAGTTTGGTGGAAAGGGGCTGGAGGTAGGGAGAGGGGAATGTCTTGCTCAGGCCTGGGAGAGGTGTCTCTGGGGAACAAAGGTTGGGGAGAATAGATTCCAAAGAGGGACATGTTTAGGAAGGGAGGGGGGTACAATTCTTCCCCTTCCTCCTCTCAAACTTGCCCCTCCAGGGTTCCCTTCATAGGGTGACACTGCTAGAACCCCATCTCCAGCATATAGCCCCAGGCTTCTTCCTAGATGTATCCTTCCCCTCTCCAGAGAACTGTCCACTCAAGACTCTCTCCCACCCACTCTCCCTTCTCTACCTCTGGGCACCTGGGTTTCCAGCCTCTGCTCTTTCATCCTCTGATCCATCTTCACACAGTTGCCAAGGAAAGCTTTGTAAAATACAAATCTGAATGTGCCCCCCTCCCTGCATCTCCCCTGCTCCACTCATTGCACAACACCTTAGACTGAAATTTAGACTTTTTACAATGATTCTGAACAGCTTCGTGTCCTTTGAACAGCCCCTCTTGGGGCTGATCGCTCTTCTCCTCCAAACGAAAATGAAAGTGTTTGTCACTCAGTGGTGTCCGACTCTTTGCAACCCCATGGACTGTAGCCCACCAGGCTCCTCTGTCCATGGGATTCTCCAGGCAATACAGGAGCGGGTTGCCATTCCCTTCTCCGGGGGATCTTCCCAAGCCAGGGATGGAACCTGGGTCTCCTGCATTGCAGGTGGATTCTTTATCATCTAAGCTACCAAGAAAGCCCTCTCCTCCAAGCAAAGTGTTATTAACTGTAGGGGATAGATCTGAGTTCTTCAAAGGCACCATGTGCTATTCAGTTGCCTGGCTCAAGTGGTATCTTCTACCTAGAATGTCATGTCTTAGAACCTTCTGGCTCATTCTCACTAAATCAGGTTTCAGGCAGGACATCTGCTCTTCCACAGAACACTGTCTGCACCTCCAGCTGGGTCCCTCGGCCCTGTGTGCTTCCTCCATCAGAGTTCTGGCCGGTCTGTGTTGTCGCTGTCAGGGGCAAGACTGTCCTCCCCACTGGACTGTGAGATCTGTGCGGGCAGCATCACCGCTAGGTCCACAGTCACCACTGGGTCCCTGGCACAGAACCAAGAGAGGAAATGAATGAATGAATACCCAGAAAATCTCACAGAGGCAGACAGATACACTGAGCACGCAGATAGATGTGGATCCTCTAGAGTAATCTGAAGCTCTTGGCTCTAGATTTATTGCCCCCTTCCTTTGTTCTGTTTCACAGGATGCTGTCTTCCCGGGACAGGGCCAGAGCCCTATTCATACACATGGGAGGGGTAGGTGGTGTGCCCGTCGTACTCATCGGTGGTGAGGCAGTGCAGCATGAAGTGGCCCAGGTCGTGTTTGGAGATGACCCTCGAGGGCCCTCGTCCATCCAGGGTCACTGTGTAGGCCCCAGTCAACGGGTGGTCTCCTGCGAGGTAAAGACAGAGGGGCCAGGTAAAGCAGATGACCTTTCCTCTCCCCCAACTTGTGATCACGCCAATGACATCCCAGGGTGTCTACAGAGTGCCTAGACCAGACGGTAGAAGATGGTATAAGAGCTGGGCTTCCCTGGTTGTCCACTGGTTCAGAATCTGCTTGTCCATGCAGGGAACTCGGGTTCAATCCCTGGTCCGGGAAGATCCCACACATCTCAGAGCAACTAAGCGCATGGGCACAACTACGGAGCCTGAAAGCCTAGAGCCCGTGCTCCGCAACAAGAGAAGCCCCTGCAGTAAGAAGCGCAAGCACCAAAGAGTACCTCCCCCTGCTGCAACTAGAGAAAGCCAGGTCACAGAAAGGAAGATCCAGAGCAGCCAAATAAATAAATGAAGGGAAAAAAAAGAGGAAAGAAACATATGCTGTCACAACATTCCCGCCAAAAATATTCAATTTTAGTCTGTAAGACAGAAATTTCTGTAATGACAGAAATCCAGAATGTGGAATATTTCAAAAGATATCTGAGACAACAAGATCCTACTATTTAGCACAGGGAACTACAGTCAATGTCCTGGGATAAACCATAATAGAAACTAATATTAAAAAGAATGGATTCAAGAGGGAGGGGACATATGTACGCCCATGGCTAATTCATGTTGATGTATGGCAGAAATCAAACCAGTATTGTAAAGCAATTATCCTTCAATTAAAAATAAAGTTAAAAATAAAAGAATGGATATATATGTAAAAAGAAAAGACACCTTGCCTGTTATGTTTCATGTTAAAAAATAATTTTAAAAAAATGATATGGAGGATTGTTCCAGACTGGAGGTGACATGGCAACTAAACGCAACACATGATCCTGGATTGGATCCTGATTTTGAGGGGAGGGGAAGGCTGGAAGACATTTTTTGGCAGTTGGGTATGTCTGAGTACGGAGTGGATACTAAATGATGTGATAGAGTGAATGTCAATTCCCTTAGTGCAGTAACCGTACTGGGGTTTGTTTCCAAATACTTCTTCTTGGAAGATGCCCACGAAGAGGTTCTAGGAGTACAGTGTGCCAATGTAGACACACACATTTTTAAAAATGTATGTATATACACTACATATATATTCACATAATCACACATGTACATTGTGTGCTAGGTCATTTAAGTCGTGTCCAATTCTTTGCAGCCCCGTGGATTGTAGCCCACCAGACTCCTCTGTCCATGGAATTCTCCAGGCAAGAATGCTGGCATGGGTTGCCATACCCTCTTTCAGGGGAATCTTCCCAACCCAGGGATCAAACTCATGTCTCTTTACATCTGCCTGCGTTGGCAGGTGGATTCTTTACGACTGGCACCACCTGGGAAGCCCCTACACTTGTATTCACATAAACACACATACCCATTAGCGGCATGCATAAATGATAAGCAGATAGATGGGGAAAAGAAACAAGCCAAAATGTTAACAAGTGAACCCAGATGAAGGGTTTATGGGTAATTCTTAAACCTTGAATTGCCTTAACTTTTCTGGAGGTTTCAAAGTTTTCATATTCACACAGAAAAAGAACTAAAAAACCCCCCAACAACTTCGTGTTAAGGAATTTTTAGGCTTAATCTCTCCGAATATTCGCTTTAAACCTGGGAGGTCAAGAAGTAATATGAGCCCGTTTGGAGATGAGGAAACTGAGGCTCAGAGGTCACAGGCCTGAAGTCTGCACAGCACTGGAGCTGGCGCTCTCTTTCGCTTCTCCACCATGCAGCCTCACCACTGATTCACACCTCAGGATTCTCATCCAACAGGGTCCCTGAACTGAACCTCAACATCGAAGCTTACCTGAACCTCTGGAGGGTGGTATACAAGCCTCCTCCTCCTCCAGGCAGAAGGCCCCGGGCACAGAACTGCTCATCCAGCAGGCAGGCAAACAGGAAGGAGATAACAGTTCCCGACTCAGGCCTGGGCACTGCTGTTCCCTTATCCCAGAATGTCCCCCCTCCCCTTAGACACTAACCTGGTTCCCTCCCTCAGGGCATGAAGCCATGTCCTTAGAAAGCCTCTGCTCTAAGCAGCACCCCATTACTCTCTTCACTGAACTATTAACGTATGTTTCTTCATTCAGCATAGCACCACTCAACAGTAATATGGATCATCTATCTTTCGTTTGGATTTCCCTGGTGGCTCAGATGGTAAAGAATCTGCTAGCAATGCAGGAAACCTGGGTTCACTCCCAGGGTTGAGAAGATCCCCTGGAGAATTCCATGGACAGAGGAACCTGGTGGGCTACAGTCCGTGCGGTTCCAAAGACTTGGATGTGACTGAGCGACTCACACTTGCTCTTTCACATCGTTCTTTTGTTTCCCCTGCTAGAAATGGAAGCCTCATGAGATCAGAGACTATGTCAGTGATACTTGTTTTATTGTTTTGGCCTCAACACGCAGCTTGTGGGATTTTAGTTCCCCAACCAGGGATCAAACTCTGGGCCCTGGGTAGTCAAAGCCAGTGAAAGCCTGGAGTCCTAACCACTGGGCTCCCCGGGAATTCCCACTGGTACTTGTAATGCTGGCCAGGTGCACACCTCCTGTGCAAAGAGACATTTGTAAGTGAACGAATCTCTCCCTCTGACTTTGGGTCTCTCAATGTGAATTCCACACCCGGGAGGGGTAAAGAGGGTGTGGCTCCCTCCACAGCACCACCTGGAAGCAAGGCATCTCCCCTGGTATTAGTTCATTCGACAAATATTTACTGAGCACTTATTACAAACCAAATGCTTTGCCAATGGCTCAACGGAAAAGAATCCGCCTGCTATGCCAGAAACACAGGAGATGGGGGTTCGACCCCTGGGTTGGAAAGATCCCCTGGAGGAGAGCATGGCAACCCACTCCAGTATTCTTGGCTGGAGAATCTCATGGACGGAGGAGACTGGCGGGCTACAGTCCATGGGGTCCCAAGAGTCAGACAGACTGAGCCAAGAGTAGGATAGGACTGAGCAACTGAGCCAAGCCCTATCTAGGCACTAGGAACACAGCAGTAATCAAAACAAGACAAAATCCGTGCCTTCAAACAAAGCTTCATACTTCACAATTCCAGTGAGGGAGACACACACTAAATAAGATTAAAAAACAAGGGAATTCCCTGGTGGTCCAGGGTGACCACTTTGCATTTCCACTGCGGAGGGCAGGAGTTTGAGCTCTGGCAGAGGCTCAAACAGTAAAGAATCTGCCTGCATTGCAGGAGACCCGGTTTTGATCCCTGGATCGGGAAGATCCCCCTGGAGAAGGGAATGGCAACCCACTCCAGCATTCCTGCTTGGAGAATTCTATGGACAGGGGAGCCTGGCACCTACAGTCCATGGGGTTGCAAAGAGTCGGACATGACTGAGCATTAACACTTTCTTTCACTTTCAGAGTGACTAAGATCCCACAAGATGTACAGCGTGGCCAAATAAATACATGGGTTTTAAAAACAAAGAACCGACGTGAAGCATAAGTCCCCATCTCTTGAATGTGGAGGAGCCTCAGTATAACTTCCTTCTAATAAAGAGAGTACAGTGGAAGAAGTCCTGAGAGACTGCAATTTCAGTAAACCTAGACAGCATATTAAAAAGCAGAGACATCACTTTGTCGACAAAGCTGTATAGTCAAAGCTATGGTTTTACCAGTAGTCATGTACAGATGTGAGAGTTGGACCATAAAGAAGGCTGAGCACCAAAGAGTTGATTGATGCTTTTGAACTCTGGTGTTGGAGCAGACTTTTGAGAATCTCTTGGACTGCAAGGAGATCAAACCAGTCAATCCTAAAGGAAATCAGCTCTGAATATTCACTGGAAGGACGGATGCTGAAGCTGAAGTGCCAATCCTTTGGCCACCTGATGTGAAGAGCCAACTCATGGAAAAGACCGTGATGCTGGGAAAGATTGAAGGCAGGAGGAGAAGGGGATGACAGAGGATGAGATGGTTGGATGACATCACATGAGCTTGAGCAAATGAGTTTGAAGGACAGGGAAGCCTGGTGTGCTGCAGTCCATGGGGTCACAGAGAGTTGGACACGACTGAGCGACTGAACAACAGGGAAGGCCCAGCTAATGTCCCCAGAGGACTGGAGGGAGCTGGCTGGTGATGACCTGCAGTTGGCTCTCTGTCCACTCACCTATATGTGGTGGCATCACGGCCACGTACTTCAGGCCCGACTGCTGCAGTACCTTGTGCATCCGGACATGGTCATCGGTCACATCCTGCAGTCTTGGGGGCACCTTGGAAGGGTCCCACAGTAGGAAGGCTGGGGGGACACAGGGCAGGATCAGACAAGACTTGAGGACAGCCTGGCCAGGCCCATAGCCCGCAGGTCTCCTGGCAGAACATCTCCCTGCAGGGACTCATTACTGCCCTTCAGTTGTTCCAGGCTTCTCACCCCACCTGCTCCTGTCTGGTGTTACCTCCTGCCTAGACCATGGCAGAGCCTCCTCCCTGTTCTCCTGACCCTACCCTTGCACATCTGGGACCCTACCAGGACCCCATCTCACTCAGGGGGACAGCAGAGGCCCCATCAGGGCCCCGGGGCCCCACTTGATCTGATAGCATCAGCCCCCTGGCCTCACCACCCAACACTCTCCCCTTCACTGGCTCTGTTGCAGCCACGCCCCTGCCTCACAGTCCCTTCCCCTCCTCACTCCCCCCTCATGTCATCTCCCTTCCCTGGGAGACAACAGGTGTGATGGAAGAGTCGTAAGGCGTGTGGGTAGTGGAGACAGACAGCCTAGTTCCACACCCCAGCTCTGCCAGCTACAGGCTGTGTGATCTCGGGTAAGGCGATGGGCCTCTCTGTGCCTCCACTCCCTTAGCTATAGACGGGAGGCGGTAAGAACAGCTACAATTCACTGGGCACCTAGGATGTGCCACCATGAATGGAAGTACTATCAAAGGAATTTTGAGAGGATTCAGTGGCATTCATCTGTGAGGTGCTCAGATGGTGCCAAGCACACAGTAAGTGCTCAATAAACACTGCTAGCTTTAACTGCTCCTGTCACACACCCTGCAGCCTTCTTTTCAGATTATTCAGGAAGGGCATCTCTTTGTAAATTGGGAGCTCTTTGAGAGTAAAGACCTGGCCCATGTATCCAAGGCTCTGTCACTTCCTCTTGCATTCTCTCCCTGACCCCTTCTTAGGCTGGGTCAGACACCTCCTCTGAACCCCCAGAGTCCTCTAGCCTTCCCCCATCCCAGCTCTGATCCCGTTCCCCATGCTTCCCCCAGATCCTGGCCTTGACCCCTCTGCCTGTGCCTCACCCTCCATCCTGGCCCTGACTACTCCGGCCTGTCACGGTTTGATGATCACGCTGTTACCACTTCCTTTCTGTTCATGAGACCCATGAGTGCAGGGCCCAGGTACCATTCAGCAAGGTTCAGATGCAGAACTGGTGCTCAATAAATACACAGTAACTTGGAATAGCTCCAATGCCACCTTGTAGAAACCTCTGGGCTGCCTGTCCAGTACCCAGCTCCCACTTTTCGGCCCCAACCCCTACGACCCTGCCACCCACCCGAGGTGCAGGCCACGACCTTGTCCACGCCATGGGCCTTCATGGCCGCCACAATGTTCTGGGCACCCTCGGACATCACTGTGGTAGGACCTTAGAGGAGACAGAGAGTGGCTGTCACTGGTGGGCGGCGGCGGTGGCAGGGGTGGCAGGGGAGGGGCTGGGGGCGGGGGCGGCGCTGGGGGCCGAGGTGCAGGGGTGGGCCGCGGGCAGAGAGGGGGCTCAGTACTGAGGTCATTGCGGGTGCCCAGCAGCACGATGACAGCATCCTGCCCAGCCACAGTCTTGTCCACATCGGCTGGCTGCCGGACGTCGCCCACCACCACGTGGGCCGGCTGGGGCCCCTCTGAGGGCAGCCTGGAGGGGTCCCGCACCAGCACCGTCACCTCATAGCCTGCAAAGAAGGGCAGAGAGGCAGGTCAGTCAGCCTGCAGGCTGGCACTCCTAGGCTCCAGAGGCTGGGTCCTGGAGGGTCCCGTGAACCCCCAAATCCATCCCCCAGATCCCCTGTTTTGAGACCACGATCTTCAAACATTTTTGCTGGCATACTCACAGTTGATATACACACAGTTGATTGTTGAAATAGGGTGATACCTCCCCGCCAGTTCATAAATAATCTGCCGATGCCTTTCTCTGCCTCTCAGCCCCTTGACTTCTCTACTCCCTCCTCCCCCCAACAACTAAAGGGTTAAGCTCATCGTCACACTGGTCTATGTCCCCGTCCATGGTCCTGGAGGAAGCTGAGGTACTGCCAAGTATGTTCATCATTGGGTTTGGTCCCCCAGGCCTTACTTCTGAAGGGTTGGGTCCTGTCTTTCGGGTATGTGTGCATGCCAAGTTGATAAGTCATGTCCAACTCTTTGTGACCCCGTGGACTATAGCCCACGAGGCTCCTCTGTCCATGGGATTCTTCAGGCAATAATACTGGAGTGAGTTTCCATGCCCTCCTCCAGGGGATCTTCCCGACCTAGGGATCGAACCTGCATCTCTTACATCTCCTGCATTGGCAGGTAAGTTCTTCACAACTAGCGCCGCCTGAGAAGCCCTGGGTCCTGTCTTAGTGGTCATTTATTTTGAATATTTCTTTGGCATATCACCTCCCAAAAGAATTTTGGAGAACTCTGTGTCCCTTGGCCCCACCATCACACACACAAATACTCCTTTTTAAAGTTTATAACCAACAGGGACTTCCCTAGTGGCCCAGTGGCTAAGACTCCGTGCTCCCACTGCAGGCACCTGGGTTCAGTTCCTGGTCGAGGAACTAGATCCCACATGAGGCAACTAAGAGTTCACATGCCCCAGCTAAGACTTGGTACAATCAAATAAATAAATAAATATATATTAAAAATCAAGTTTACCAGCAACATGTTTCTTTCTTTGTTTTAGACAACGGCAAAATATATTAATGTTTATGCATATTGCAAAAAAAAAAGCCAGTAGTTAGTAGTCTCTGTCATGGACTGAACCCTTTTGTCATGCGCTGAATTCATATGCTGAAGCCCTAACTCCCAGTGGGATGGTATTTGGAGATGCAGCCTTTGGGAGGTAATTAGGTTTAGATGAGGTCATGAAGGTAGAGAGTAGGGTCCCCATAATGAGATTAGTGTCCTTCTAAGAAGAGGAAGGGGCTTCCCTGGTGGCTCAGTGGTAAAGAATCTGCCTGCAATGCAGGAGCCACAGGTTCGATCCCTGGGTCAAGAAGATCCCCTGGAGGAGGGCATGGCAACCGCCTCCAGTATTCTCACCTGGAGAATCCCATGGACAGAGGAGCCTGGCAAGCTGCAGTCCATGGGATCGCAGAGTCAGAGATGACTGAAGCAACTTAGCATGCTTGCACACAAGAAGAGGAAGACCAAGGCACTCTCTCTCTACAGTGTAAGGACACAGCATGAAGGCAGCCTCTGCAAGCCAGGAAGCAGGCCCTCACTAGAAACCACACCAGCTGGTACCTTGATCTTGACCTTCCCAGTCTCTGGAACTGTGAGAAATGAGTGCTGATTAAGCCACTTGGTCTGTGGTATTTTTGTTATAGCAGCCTGAGCTGATTAAGACAGCCTCTAAACAGCATTCTCGTGAAAAATGAGCCAGAGCTCCTTGAAGGAATGGCTGCTTGCTGGGCCGGGGCAGGGAGAGGACAAGATGAACCTGGAACATCTTGTACCACCAGCTATGTGATGTTTAAAGAATGATGAAGTGAGGTCAAGAGGACACAGAAGCCACTTGAAGGGGTTCTCAGGACAAATCAGGGGCAATTTGATTTGTCCCAAAGAATATGGATGGCAAAGAACGGAAGCACATCAAATATATAAAAATATGTGAATTCATAATGATAACTAAGAAATTTCATTGGTCATCACTGGTACCTATCAGAGGATTAATCTGTTGTTCTGAAAATGATAAAGGAAAGGCAAAACAACAAAACTGTCCCAGTTTCCTTGATACTTGTCATCATATATTTAAAAAACAAATAATTAAAAATCTGTATACTGTGGGGCAACGATGATAATAGTGATACTTAGTGGCTTCCCTGGTGGCTCAGTGGTAAAGAATCCGCCTGCCAATGCAGGAGACATGGGTTTGACCCCTGATCCAGGAAGATGCCACATGCTCTGAAGCAACCAAGCCCATGTGCCACGACTACTGAGCCTGGGCTCCAGAGCCAGGGAGCCACAACCGCTGAGCCCGGTGCCGCAGTGACTGAAGCCTGCAGGCTCCAGAGCATGTGGTCTGCAACAAGAGAAGCCACCTCCACGAGAAGCCCACTCACAGCAGCTAGAGAGCAGGCCCCTCTTGCCACGAGAGGGGGGAAAAAAGTCGTTGGAGCAACGAAGATCCAGTGCAGTCAAAAATAAATAAAATGAAAAAATAAAGATACATAGTATTTATAGAGCACTCACTAGATGCCAGGTGCTAAGTACTTTACATGTATTAGCTTATCTAATTGTCAAAGCAACCCGGATTTTGAATTCTATCTGTCCCTACCACTAGCTAGCTTTGTGACACTAGGCAGGCCACTTAACCTGTCTGGCCTTAGAGCCTTCATTTGTAAAATGACACCAAGAACAGTCTCTGCCTTACAGGGTTGATGTAGGTTTGAATAGTATTCCTAAAAGTTTAAAGTGGTTGGTTGATTTTTGACAAGGGTGCCAAGACAATTAATTCAATGGGAAAAGAAGAATCTTTTCAACAAATGGTGCGGGGACAACTGGATATCCATATGTAAAAGAATAAAGATGGATCCCTACCTCACATAATATATGAAAATTAACTCAAAATTATCAAAGATCTAAATGTAGGAGCTAAAACTGCAGTCCATGGGGTCGCGAAGAGTCGGACACGACTGAGAGACTGAACTGAACTGAATTGAAAACTATAAAAATTCTAGAAGGAAAGTGAAGTCGCTCAGTCATGTCAGACTCTTTGCGACCCCATGGACTGTGGCCCACCAGGCTCCTCCATCCATGGAATTTTCTAGGCAAGAGTATTGGAGTGGGTTGCCACTTCCTTTTCCTTTTCCTAGAAGGAAACATAAGCATAAATCTTTGTGCCATTCGATTAGGCAGTGGTTTCCTAGCAGTGACACCAAAAGCACAAGCAACAAATGGGAAAACAGATTCACTGGACATCACCAAAACGAAAAATAAAAATTGGTGAAAAAATGAAAACTGAAATGAAAAAAAAAAAGCTGCCAAGGACACTATCAAGAAAGTGAAAAGACAACCCACAGAATGGGAGAAAACTTTTGCAAATCATATATCTGATGAGAGACTTGTATTTAGAATATATAAAGAACTTTTACAACTTGATAGTAAAAGATGAACATTAAAAACTGAGCAAAAGATCTGAATAGACCTTTCTCCAAAGAAGATAGACAAATGGCCAATAAACGTATGAAAAGATACCCAATATCATTAACCATCAGAGAAACACAAATCAAAACCATAGTGAGATACTATTTCATACCCACTAATGGTCTGGACCTAATAGAAGCAAAAGATATTAAGAAGAGGTGGCAAGAATACACAGAAGAACTGTACAAAAAACATCTTCATGACTCAGATAATCATGATGGTGTGATCACTCATCTAGAGCCAGACATCCTAGAATGTGAAGTCCAGTGGGCCTTGGAAAGCATCGCTATGAACAAAGCTAGTGGAGGTGATGGAATTCCAGTTGAGCTGTTTCAAATCCTGAAAGATGATGCTGTGAAAGTGCTGCACTCAATATACCAACAAATTTGGAAAACTCAGCAGTGGCCACAGGACTGGAAAAGGTCAGTTTTCATTCCAATCCCAAAGAAAGGTAATGCCAAAGAATGCTCAAACTACTGCACAGTTGCACTCATCTCACATGCTAGTAAAGTAATGCTCAAAATTCTCCAAGCCAGGCTTCACCAATACGTGGACCGTTTTAGAAAAGGCAGAGGAACCAGAGATCAAATTGCCAACATCCGCTGGATCATGGAAAAGCAAGAGAGTTCCAGAAAAACATCTATTTCTGCTTTATTGACTATGCCAAAGCCTTTGACTGTGCGGATCGCAATAAACTGTGGAAAATTCTGAAAGAGATGGGAATACAGACCACCTGACCTGCCTCTTGAGAAATCTGTATGCAGGTCAGGAAGCAACAATTAGAACTGGACATGGAACAACAGACTGGTTCCAAATAGGAAAAGGAGTACGTCAAGGCTGTATATTGTCACCCTGCTTACTTAACGTATATGCAGAGTACATCATGAGAAACGCTGGACTGGAAGAAACACAAGCTGGAATCAAGATTGCCAGGAGAAATATCAATAACCTGAGATATGCAGATGACACCACCCTTACGGCAGCAAGTGAAGAGGAACTAAAAAGCCTCTTGATGAAAGTGAAAGAGGAGAGTGAAAAAGTTGGCCTAAAGCTCAACATTCAGAAAACAAAGATCATGGCATCCTGTCCCATCACTTCATGGGAAATAGATGGGGAAACAGTGGAAACAGTGTCAGACTTTATTTTTTGGGGCTCCAAAATTACTGCAGATGGTGACTGCAGCCATGAAATTAAAAGACACTCCTCGGAAGAAAAGTTATGACCAACTTAGATAGTATATTCAAAAGCAGAGACATTACTTTGCTGACTAAGGTCCGTCTAGTCAAGGCTATGGTTTTTCCTGTGGTCATGTATGGATGTGAGAGTTGGACTGTGAAGAAGGCTGAGCGCCAAAGAATTGATGCTTTTGAACCGTGATGTTGGAGAAGACTCTTGAGAGTCCCTTGGACTGCCAGGAGATCCAACCAGTCCATTCTGAAGGAGATCAGCCCTGGGATTTCTTTGGAAGGAATGATGCTAAAGCTGAAACTCCAGTACTTTGGCCACCTCATGTGAAGAGTTGACTCATTGGAAAAACCTCTGATGCTGGGAGGGATTGGGGGCAGGAGGAGGAGGGGACGAGAGTCGGACACGACTGAGTGACTGAACTGAACTGAGGAGGACTATAATCAAAAAGACACAATGACTGTTGGTGTGCCTGTAGGGAAACTGGAACCTTCATACAGGGCTGATGATGTTGAATGATGAGGTTGCTTTGGAAGACAATCCGGCAGTTCCTCAGGTTAAGCGTATTGTTACCCCTGTGATCAGTTGTGTCCGACTCTTTGTGACCCCATGGACTGTAGCCCGCCAGGCTCCTCTGTCCATAGGATTTTCCAAGTAAGAATACTGAAGAGGGTTGCCATTCCCTTTTCCAGGGGATCTTCCCAACCCAGGGATGGAACCCACATCCCCTGTGTGTCTCATGCACTGGCAGACGGATTCTTTACTACTATACCACCTGGGAAGCCGTTGTTACCCCAACGACCCAGCAATTTGACTCCTAGGTATATGCCAAGAGAAATGGAAACGTATGTTCACACAAAACCTGTACATGAATGTTTATAGAGGCATTACTCATCAAAGCCTCAAAGTGGAAACCTCCCAAATTCCCATCAACTGAATGGATAAATAAAAGTGGTATAGGGAATTCCTTGGCAGTCCAGTGGTTAAGACTTCACACTTCCAGCGCAGGGGTTGCAGGTTTGATCCCTGGTCAGGGAACTAGGACCCCACACGCCACACGGCACAGCCAAAAAGTAAGAAAGAAAGAAAGAAAAGTGGTGTAGATAAATAATGTAATGGTGCTGTGCTGTGGTTAGTTGCTCAGTCGTGTCCAACTCTTTGCAACCCCATGGCCCACCAGGATCTTTTGTCCATGGGGATTCTCCAGGTAAGAAAACGGGAGTGGGTTGCCATGCATGCCCTCCTCCAGAGGATCTTCCCAGGGATCGAACCCAGGTCTCCTGCATTGCAGGCAAATTCTTTACCGTCTGAGCCCCCAGGGAGGCCTGTGAATACTGGTGAATACTCTTCTCCAGGAGAGCTTCCCAACCCAGGAATCAAACCGGGGTCTCCTGCATTGCAGGCAGATTCTTTACCATCGAAGCTACCAGGGAAGCCCAACACAATGGTATTTCAACAATAAAAAGAGATGACACATAGGCTACAATATAGATGAACCTTGAAAAAATTCCTTTTGCTAAGTGAAAGAAGCCAGTCATAAAGAGTCACATGATGTATGTCTCCATTTATAAGAAAGGTCTGGAACAGGCAAATCCATATAAACAAAAAGTAGATGAATGATTGCCTAGGGCTGGGGAAGTGGCTGAGCAGGAGAATGGGGAGTGACTTCTAGGGGTTTCTTTTTGTAGTGTGAAATGTTCTAAATTGATTGTGATGATGTTTGCATGAGTCTGGGAATATGCTAAAACCCATTGAATTATATTCTTTAAAGGGGTGAATGGGGTATGGTATGTGAATGATAACTTAAAGTTGCTATTGAAAAGATGCAAAATGAAAACGAAAACAAATGAAAAGCTTAGAGGAGTGTCTGGCACAGAAAAGAGGGCTCTATGGGTGTTGGCTGTGACCAGGCCTTTTCATCATCTCACAATTGTATTTCCTGGCCTGGTCTAGTCCTCCCTGGGCTTCTGGTGTGTCTCAACCCCTCCAACCCACACTGCACATTGTAGCCAGATAGAGCTTTCCACAGTTACATCAAAGTGCCCTAGGACTTCCCCGGGGGTCCAGGATTTAAGACTCCATACTCCCAGGGCAAGGGGCCCAGGCTTGACCCCTGTTCAGGGAATTAGATCCCACATGCTGTACCTAAAGATCCTGCCTGTTGCAATTAAGACCCGGTGCAGCCAACATAAATAAATAAATTAATTTTAAAAAAACACCCCAAAAAACAAAGTGCCCTTGGCTCAGATCTCTCCCTATCCACCCTCCACCCCAGTGCCTTAAGATAGTCATGTTCCTTATGATAGCCTTCAAGCCTCCCCTCTACACGCCCCCTGCATGTGGCCTCTCCTCTCCAGACTGTGCTGGAGCCAAAGCCCTCTTCACTAACTGCGCTTCTTTCAGTTCCTCAAACGCACCATGCTGCCTCCTGCCTCCTGGCCTTCGCACATGCTCCTCTGCCTGGAGCACCCTTACCCTCTTTCTCCAGCCAACCGCGCTTCCTCTGTCATGGGCCTGCTTATGCTGACCAACCAACGGCCCTGTGGGCGCAGGGGCTATGACATACTCAACATCATCTCCTGGATTTATTATTATTATTTTTTAATGGCCCTGCCAGGTAACATGTGGGATCTTAGTTCCCCGACCAGGAATCGAACTTGTGCCCTTGGCAGTGGAAGTGCGGAGTCTTAACCAGTGGATCATCAGGGAAGTCCCTCCCCTGACTTTTATATCAGCCCAAAAGCACAGTCTACACTGCGCCAGAGACTTGAGTTCAGACTCCAGCTCCACCTCTCCTTTTTTTTTCTGACTGCACCACAAGGCCTATAGGATTTTAGTTCCCTGACCAAGGGGAACCTCAAGCCACTCACAGTAGAAGCTCACAGTTTTAACCACTGGACTCCCAAGGCATTTCTCGGCTCCACCTCTCACTGGCAGAGGAACCTCAGAAAACGCCTTCCCTGACTGGTCCTCAGTCTCTTCTCTAAAGTGAAGGTCGGGCTTTCCTGGTGACTCAGTGGTAAAGAATCCGACTGCTAATGTAGGAGACATGGGTTCGTCGATCCCTGGTCTGGGAAGACTCCCACATGCCTCAGAGCAGCTAAGGCCTCGAGCCACAACTGTTGAGCTTGTGCTCTAGAGCCCGGGAGCCCCAACTACTGAGCCCAAGTGTCGCAGCTACTGAAGCCGGAGTGCCCTAGAGCCTGTGCTCCACAAGAGAAGCCACCGCAATGAGAAGCACGTGCCCTGAAACTAGAGAGTAGCCCCTGCTGGCCCCAACTAGAGAAAGCAGCAATGAAGACCCTGTGCAGCCAAAAGTAAATAAATAATTTTAAAAATAAAAACTAAAATGCTCTTGCCTGGGAAATCCCATGGACGGAGGAGCCTGGTGGGCTGCAGTCCATAAGGTCGCTAAGAGTTGGACACGACTGAGCGACTTCACTTTCACTTTTCACTTCATACATTGGAGAAGGAAATGGCAACCCACTCTAGTGTTCTTGCCTGGAGAATCCCAGGGACGGGGGAGCCTGGTGGGCTGCTGTCTATGGGGTCGCATAGTCAGACACGACTGAAGCGACTTAGTAGTAGTAGTAGTAGTAGCCGTCTCTAGCATGCCTATCCTGTGTGTGATCACCTTTCATATGGAATGCTGGCCTCAGACACACTGGGGAGCAACAGGGGCTTTCAGGGTGTCAATGTAGTCACTGGTTAACTACCACCGTATTAGTAAAATGGACCCTAGAAAATTGTGGGCATTTTGGAGGAGAAACATTCTCACCAACACGAGAGCTCTGACACCGGCCCAGCACAAGAGTGCCCATCAGCGCGACATTGTTGGTAATTGTGCTGGTGCCAAGTCGCTTCAGTCGTATCCGGCTCTTTGTGACTCTATGGACTATAGTCTGCCAGGCTCCTCTGTCTGAGGATTCTCTAGGCAAGAATACTGAAGTGGGTTGCCGTGCCCTCCTGCAGTGGATCTTCCCAACCCAGGGATCGACCCGGTGTCTCTTATGTTTCCTGCATTGGCAAGTGGGTTCTTTATCACTATAGAGCCACCTGGGAAGCCTATTGGTGATTAGAGACATTTACTGAGAGCCTCCTAGAGAATTCCCTGGCGGTCCAGTGGTTAGGACTGCAGGCTCTCACTGCTGAAGGCACAGGTTCAACCCCTGGTTGGGGAACTAAGATCCCACAAGCTGCAGGAACCAGCCAAAAAAAAAAAAAGCCTCTTACGTGCCAAGTGCTGTACTAAGCTCTTTCCACTGATGAGTGACTTAAAAAAAATTTTTTTAAACACAACTCACATTTAAATCTAAATAGCCACAAGTGGCTAACGGCTACTATGTCAAACTATAGTTTTAGAATTCACAGATTTTGCCCTTTACAAAGAACACAAGCATTTGTAAGGTTATTTCCAAACTTAAAAAAATTTTCTTTCTTTCTTCCTTTTTTGTTTAAAACAAATCTCTTACTTTATCTTTTTTTCCATTAAATTTTATTTTGAAATAAATTCAGACCTATAGGAAAGTTGCAAGACCTATATTCTCATATTTGCTTTATCTTTCTCTCTGTGTATACACAACACATACATGTAACATGTATAATTATATGTATAGGTATAAAGTTTTTTCCTAAGTATATTAGAATAAGTTGTAGAAATCATGCCCCTTTTAAGCTTTTTTGATCTCAGCCCTCCATTCAAAGTAGATTTCACTGTCTAACATTGTATACACAAACTTATACATGTATAACTGAGACAATAGTTTCATAAAACCAGTATTCTACATGTGATCCATTCTGACACTGTTACGACCCATTGAATATATTTCAGAACTCTCTATGACCCGCAGTTTGAAAACGGCCCTCAGACTGCAACAACCTCACAAAGTAGGTTGTATTATATGCCCATTTTGAGTCTGGGGAAAGTAAGGCAAGTTTAGGTAACTGGGCCAGGATCACACAGCTATAATCTATAATTACTCAGCCAAGGAGTGTCTACTGAGCACCAGCTATATGCTGGACGGGCCTCCCAGGTGGCTCAGGGATAAAGAATCTGCCTGCTAATGCTGGAGATGCGGGTTCAATCCCTGGGTACGGATGATCCCCTGGAGAAGGAAACAGCAACCCACTCCAGTATTCTCGTCTGGGAAATCCCATGGACAGAGGAGCCTGGCAGATTACAGTCCATGGGGTTGCACAGCGTCAGACATGACTGAGCGACTAAACACAGCCCACCACATGGGCACCAGAGTCTGTGCCTTCAGGACTCAGGCCTACAGAGCCACTGAGGTCAATAAAAGTCTAGTTCATTCAAGCCCCTCCTTTTTCTGATGGGGACAGGGAGGCTCAGGCTCACTAGCTCTGAAGAGACCTGTTAGAGCCACCGTAAGAAGGCAAGGACTTCCCTAGGCCTCAGGTACAGCCCATACTTCCAGGTGCAGTCCCAGCTGTGACCAGCAGGGAAGCTAAGTGAAATTTTAAAAAATCTAAGCCTAAGAGAAAGGTAGTAATTTGGGAATCTAAAACTCACAGTGACTCAGCATCTTTCAACTTCTCCCTCTTACTTCCTCCCCAAGAAATATTTATCAGCAAATTTGTTTCTCCTGTCCCCACAAGTCAACATCCTCATAGGTCTTCCCTGGGGAGGTGGAGAGAAGTGGGGCTAAAGGGGAACTTTGAGTCACAATCCCTCCCAGGGAAAGTTGGGCTAGGAGGCAGCTGAGAGTGGGATCCTGGTGGCCTCCACCCTCTGGGGACACCCAGATAGTCAATATCTTCAGAGTCACTCAGGCCAGCAAGGGTGGGGCCATATATCTGGACAGGCCAGACTCTGCTGGGAGCTGGTGAAGTTGGGGTGGTGGGGGCTGGGTCCTGTTGCATGATACTTATCCCCTTTCCTGCCCCCTTTCCTGGGGGCAACTCTGAATTTTCAGCCCTCATTGATTTTCCTGGGACCTGTGTCTCCAAGCCTTCACCCTTGTCTCCATGATCTTTCCATTAGGTACTCATAGCGGCTTACCCCTCAGTTTTTCAATTTTAAAATCCTTGGTGCTCAAACCAAGTGCTGGCAGGCTCTCAGTGGTTAAGAGCAAGTGCCAGGTAACAAATTCCAGCACTGCGCCTTTCCAGTTATGTGACACTGGACAAATCACTCAGGGAGACTCGGCTTTCTCTCATTTGTCAGGTGAGGTGATACTAGTTCCCACCTCACAGGAGTGCTATGAGGATTCAACGCAAATGGCGAGAGGGCACTGCTGGGAAGATGCCTCAGGCCTGGCGTAGTGCAGCCCTTGCTGGGTGTGCAACCACCCACCACACTGCCACCCGCACACCAACTGTCTGTCATAAGAGCATTGGATCGCTACAGTCCCCCAGCCTCCCAGGGCCATTTCGTTTCCCTTGGGACTTAGATCAAGTTGGACCTCATAGCGTCCCCCATTTCTGCCCCCGTGGCCACCAGTTTTGCTCTCTAGGTCCTCGCACACCAAGGCACGCGGGCTCCAACCTCCCTGGGCCCAATCCCAAGATGCCTATAGTTCTAGCTGTGCACCCCGCGACATTCCCTGCCCGTCCCAGCTCATGCCTGCTTGCACCGCCTGCGCCAGCGTGGTGAGCCCGGTGTTGCCGGTGGCGCCGAAAAGGGCAATCTTCTTGACGACCATGCCGCTGGATCGCGGAGGCGCGAGGCCGTAGAGTCGCAGGACACGCGGGAACCGACTGGCTGCTGGTTCCCCTTCGCGTCCTTTCCTAGAGGGAGAGACGGGGCGGGGCCGCCTCACGGTTCGGTCGAGGGGAGGGGCCAAAGGCCACGCCTCTAGCTAAGTATAGAGTGGGCGGAGCTGGAGTCAGCTCGCCTGAGGCCCAGCACCGCCCCCTCCGCCCGCCTCTTAGCCTGGAAGGCGTGTCTGGCGGCCCGCGAAGGTGGACGCAGAGCCCCGCCTCCGCGCTCTAGCCTCCCTGGGTGGGGCGGGGCGAGCGCGGGCCCCGCCCACAGCCCTCTCCTCCTTCACGCCTCCTTTTTCACGGCCGTGAGTCTGATCTGGGGCTCACGTAACGCCCCACGGCCTTCCCAAGGCCACAAGGGGAGAAAGTGAGGCAGAACAGTGTGGGTGCGTGAGGGAGACACTGTGTAGCTGCGTGTCTATGTGCCCGTGTTGACCCCGTGTGACTCTGCGAATAACCCCAAGGGAGAGCATGATTGTGGAAGACACTTGTGCCCTCTGTGTAAAACACCGTATTACAGTGTGAGTCTATGTGTGACACCACGTGTGGAAGGCACTGATGCTCTTCCTCTGTGACCGGTGGTGACACCGGTGGATAGTGGGACCGTTTGTGATCCTAGATGCATCCATGACGCTGGGGGATATGGTGTGAGTGTGGGACGTGTGAGTTGTGATATACGGGAGTGTGTGACTCTTCGTGTGTGACTCTGTGACATCATTTGAGTGTGGCTGTGGGTGTTACTGTTATTGTGATGTTATTTGTGACCTGTGACTGTGTAACGTGTGTGTGACTGTGCAGGATGTACGACTCCCACGTGAGTGTGTAACAAGTTTGAGTGTGTAAAAGTGTGTGATGCTGTGTGATGGTGAAGCCGTGTGTGATGTGTGAGTCGATGATACTCTGTGATCCCATGGAAGTGTGCTACAGTGTGTGGCACATGCGTGCTCGTATATGACTCCACGTGAATGGTGGTGACACGATTTGAGTGTTTTACAGTGTGTGACGCTGTCGGGCACCGTTTCACCGCGGGACCTGGTGCAAGCTTGTGACTGCGTGACATACTTTGAATATTCGACCCTGCGTGACCCCGTATAAGGGGGCGACAATGTGAGCGTGTGGATGTGGATAGTCCTTGTGACGCTGTATGAGACCCCGCGTGTGTGTGGCTGTGCGGGAGTGTGTGACCCCGTGGGAGTGTGCACTGTGTGTGACGCTGCCTCCGGGCCCTGCAGCTGTGTATCGCACGCCGTGGCCGGGTTTGTGGCCGCGCGTGGGTAGGCGCTGCAGGCGGCGGGGGTTGGCAGGGGAACCGCGGGCGGGAGAGGGTCCCGGGGGCGCGCCGAGCGCGGCGGCCACGCGATCGGGAGGAGGCGCGCCGGCGGTAGCGGCGCATGCGGATCTGGCCGAGCGGCGGAGCCGGTGGGGCCGAGCCGAGCCGGCTGGGCCGGGCCGGGCCGAGGACACCGACAGGGAGGGCGGTCGGCCACGGCGAGCAGCGGGGACAGCGGCACCGGCGGCCGCGGGGCCAGGTGAGCGGCTTGGGGGCGGATAGCCCCTCCCTCCAGCATCTTCCCACCTGCCTGAGCATCCCTCCCCCGCGCCCCGTGGGCATGGCCTGAGCCCCGAGGGTCTCCCCGGCTAGGGGAGGCAGAGGGTCGAGGGCAGAATGAGTCCCCAGTCCCTTACCCCAGTCCAACCTCAGCGCCATACGTGGGTCTTCCACCTAAGCCTTGTCCTTCCCAGGCCTCCCTCCTTGGGAATGGTGACTAGACTGTAGGGAGAGAGAGGCGCGGCCTTGGAAGGGTTAAAGCATCCGCTGTCAGCTCCTATCCCCAGCCTCGCCCGACCAACCTTTCCTGGGGCCCTCAGGACACCCCTTTTCACCTCCCCCACCGCCTTCTCCCTTCCTTCCCCGTTGAATCACGTAATAGACAGGGCTGTTCCCCCGCCAGCCTGACCGAGAGCTCACCAAGTGCTAAGTGCCTTTCCATCTCCAAGTATCCTCCATTGAGGAAACAGTTGTGTTCACCGTTATAACAGGGTGGGACACCGAGGCACGGAGAAGCCAAGTCAAAGGTAATCAGGTTTAAAGATACAGTAAGACTTGAACTCATTTTTGTCTGACTTCAGCACAGACACTTAGATGTGCTAAGCTATGTGACTGGAGGATGAATAGTAATAGCAAGGCCCGTGTATTGAGGGCTTACTGTGTACTAGATACCATGTTCCCCACATCATTAATTCTCTCATCTTCAAACACCCCTAGGAAATGGGTACTACTGTTACCATTTTACAGATGAACAAACTGAGCCCTAGAAAAGGTGACTTGGCCAAGGTCACACAGGTGCCCGCTTAAAGGTTTCCATGGAAAAAGGGAAGGATAATAATGGATTTTTGAGTGTCTATGGAAAGGGACAGTCTCTACTACATTGACCAAGACTTAGACCCTGCCTTCCTAAAATCTGGTTTGTTGGCTACTGTCTGAATATTTTGAGAATGGGGATATTGAGCTCCTCCCAGCTCCCTCTTTTCTTAGTCTTAGAATCAGTCCTGGGATTCTAGAGAATGGAGGAGATGTATCTAACATCTCCCACACCCTTAAATTTCATATTTACAATCTGGCAGTGTTCTAGAACATTGCCCTAGAGTCAGACAATATGTCAGTCAGCTAGTGCCACAATAATGCTACATAAGAAAACCACCCCCAGACTCAGTGTCATAAAACACTAGGCATTTATTTAGCCTTGAGTTAATCTGAGGTCAGTGACTTGGGCTCATCTGAGCTTATTTCCCCATTAGGATGGGTAGGGGGATATTGACTGTTGGTTGTTGAGGCTGGCCTTGGCTGTGATGAGGGCCTTGGACTTGGACTAGCCTTGCTATGTTTTTCTCATGGCCACAGTTAAACACAAGCAAAAACATGCAAGATCTCCTGAGTCCTGGGCTCAGAACTCACTAGTGCTTCTATCTAATTCTATTGGTCAAAGCAAGTCATGTGGCCAAGCCCAGAGTCAGGGGGTAGGGCTCCCCCCGACTCAACCCTACTCTTTCATTCCTCCTGTCCCCAGAGTGGGAGAGCACTGAGGAGCTATATGGCAGAGGACGTGGCTATACGGATGAAGAATTGAGACCGTTAATGCAGTTATTCAATCACAGTGACTAAGTTTCAATCCTGGTTACTCACTAGCTGTGTGATTTTGGGCAAGTGAATTAACCCCTCTGTGCCTCAGCTTCCTCCTCTGTAAAACAGGCCTAATAATACCTTTCTTTAGATTGTTAAATTTGTGGGAATTAAATAAGATATAATGCATATAAAGTACTGAGCACAGTGCAAGTGCTCAATAAATGTTAATTATTGTTGTCACTGCCTTATAGAGTTCTACTGATAACAATGCTATAATTCTAACAATAACAGTGACAGTTTTTTATGGGGGAGGCCATGTGGCATGCAGGATCTTATAGGTTCAATCTCTAGTTCCCCAACTAGAGATTGAACCTATGACCCCTGCAGTGGAAGAGCCGAGTCTTAACCACTGGATCACCATAGAGTCCTAACAGTGACAATTTGCTGAGCCCTTACCCTCTGCTAGGTGTTAAGGTGGGTGTTTGACTACAGCCCTATGATGTGGTTAGGGTGAAAGTTATTGTCATTATTAGCATGTCACTCCCTTCTAAAGACAGAGAAACTGAAGGTGAGAGAGGGGACAGAACTCACAGTCAGTCCCTGTTAGAGGTGGGATCTCTAGACTTTACTGGTGGTCCAGTGGCTAAGACTCCATGCTCCCGATGCAGGGGGTCTGGGTTTGATCCTGGTCAGGGAAACAGAGCCCATGTGCCACAAGGAGATATCCCGCTGGCCACAATGAAGATTGAAGATCCTGCATGCTGCAACTATTTATTTGGCTGTGCGAAATTTTTAAAACAGTAGTGGGACTTCCGAACTCAGCCCCTATCCCTAACCTGCCTCTCCTCATCCCTAGGCCTCATCTCCCCCAATGGCGCAGGTACCAGGGGAAGTGGACAACATGGAGGGGCTGCCAGCCCCCAATAATAACAACCCTACAGCCCGCTGGGACAGTCCCGATCGGGGCTGGGAGCGAGAGCAACCGGCCGCCTCCACTGCAGCAGCTTCGCTCTTTGAGTGCTCCCGGATCAAGGCCTTGGCAGGTACCTGGAAGAGGGCTGGGGTTGGAGGTGGGAGAGAAGGAAGGGAAGGCACTGCTGGGGTGGTATCTGTATACCTTGATGACCTGGAGGATGGGAAGAGGGTTACAGACACTTGGAACTTGAGTCTTTAGACCAGCACTCTCCAGTAGAACTTTCCACGATAATGGAAAATTGTTCTCTATCTGTGATGTCCAGTATTGTTGTTGTTTAGTTACTAAGCATGTCCAACTCCTTCGTGGCCCCATGGACTGTTAGCCCACCAGGCTCCTCTGTCCATGGGATTCTTCAGGCAAAAATACTGGAGTGGGTTGCCATTTCCTCCTCCAGGGGATCTTCCTGACCCAGGGATCTCACCTGTGTCTCCTGCATTGGCAGGCAGATTCTTACCACTGAGCCACTTGGGAAACCTCTCATAGAGCCTTAGAAATGTACAATCCCAGAAACGTGGGACTTTCTAAGTGTGCTTCCTTAGAATCCCCAAATGCTGACATCTAGCATCTTAGGACCATGGAATGTCATACTCAGAGGTTCTTTGAATCCAAGACCTTTAGAAATGGAGACTCTTGTAAACAGAACTTTGTAATCACCGATCTTAAACATTTTAATTGTTGGGTCTTAGAATCTTAAAGCCTCAGAAATCTAGACTGTAATATACATACAATATACATAGAAATGTGGATGCTGAGCACTTTGAGAAAGAATGACCACACCTTCATGTTTTTTTGCACTGAAACCCTCAGTCTTGGGACAACTAGAATTGTTGGTCACGCTACTTTGATGTTTTAGGACAATATAAGCAAAGACGAGAGAACTGCATAGAATCTTAGGACCTTAGACCTTTGGAACTTTAAGTTCTTGATCCTTTGGACTTTGTATTCATGAAGTTTTAGAACCTCAGAAGTGTTTAATCATCAATACTAAAGTTTTATGAGCAAAGACCCTTCTCAGACACACAATTCCATAATCATAAGCCTTTAGAACATTAGACCCTTAGCACGTTGACCCTTGGAATGTTAATATCTCAGAAATGCGGCATGTTATGCACATAAAATATATATTTTCAGAGTCATGAAATCTTAAAATCCCAAAGTCAGTATCAGTTCCCTCAGAATCTCAGAATGTTAGTAACTCAGCATTTGACAATCGTGGGATCTTCAATACTGAGATTCTTGGAACTTTATAAGATGTTGAGCATCTTGTTAAACTCCTGGGCCTCTGCGCAAGCAGGTGACATACACAAGTGAGTGGCCTGGGGGCTGTGGTCAACTGGTCACCAGCTCTAAACCCTAGGAAATGTGGGCCCAGAGCTGTTAGCTCTGATGTTTATCTGCCATTTCCCAATTTAAAAAAGCAAACCGAAAATAAGGGCACAAAGTCTGAACCAGATTCAACCTATGGATTGCTGGTTTCCTCTGGTTTCGACATCTAGAAGGATATAAACATATACTCATGAAAACTTAAAACTGTATTTTATTTTTTGGTTGTACCTCACAGCTTGTGGGATCTTAGGTCTCCAACCAGGGACTGAACCCATGTCCCCTGCATTGGAAGTGCAGTCTTAACCACAAGACCACCAGGAATGTCCCAAAAATGTATTTTTAGATTCTTAGATTTAAGTCCTTGGGAATGTATCCACTTAGAATTCTAGAATTTATTATTTCATCCACAAAATATTTAGGCAGTGCCTGCTCTGTGCTTGGACAAAGGGGGGACATAGTGGTGATTGAGGCAGCCCAGGTCCTGCTTCTCCAGGGCTCCCAGTCCAGTGGGAAAGTTAGATCCAGTCCAGTGGGAAAGTTAGATCCAGCCTGGCTGTGATGAACCACAGGAATCAGAGCCGAGATGGGGGAGGCACGGGCAGAGGCCAGATGGGGAAGCTCAGAGCTGTAGGAGCCCAGATGAGGGGCCTGATTCAGGAGAGAGGATCAGAGTGCTTCATGGAGGAGAAGATGGCTAAGCTGAGCTCCAAAGGACAAACAGGAGTGAATGCTGGGGAAGAGAGTGGAAGAATATTCCAGAGGGAGGGAACAGCACAGGCAAGACCTCCAGAAGTTGAGAATAGCTGGACTGAGGTGGTGAGTATGGTGAGTAAATGATGATGGGAAAGGAGGCAGTGGCAGCCAGATCTTGAGGGGCCTTGTTGGCCATTCTGAAGAGTCTGAGGGCACCTGGGACTATGGGGAGATTTTATGCAGAGGTGGGATGTGGCAATGTGAGGATCAAGGACTCTACAACTTTAAGAACCACTGATTCGAGAACACCAGCCCCAGACACTTGAGACAGCATCTAGTCCAGAGAAATGTAGGGACCCCCTTTAAGGAAAAAAGCTTTCTCACATACTCCCTGTGTCTACTTAAATTATCACAACTGCGGTTTTCTGTTGTCTTTTTTCTTTTCCATTGTGGCTTATTACAGGATATTGAATATAGCTCCTTGTGCTATGCAGTAGGGCCCTGCTGTTTATCCATTCTATACATTTATAATGGTTTACACCTGCTAATCCCAAACTGCCAGTTCCCACCCCCACATTCTCTGTGTCTGTGAGTCTGTTTTCTGTTTCATTTGTGTCGTATTTTAGATTCCACATGTAACTATTATCATTGAACTATGGTTTTCTAAAATGTACAAAAACACACAGCTCTGCTTATATCTCTTAGGCTTGTTCTGCAACTAAAACACATAAATTGGATTGAGACTCAAACTGCAAAACCAGTAACTTCCGCTTAACAATGACATCAAGATGCTGCTATCCTACTGCGCAAAATATTACTATGACATAGACAGCTACCGTGCATTTTCTTGTGCATCCCTTTGCCCACTTCTCTCGTGGTTTTCTTTATTCAAACTAAAGCTAAATCTTTGAGCAGAGTCCTCTGTAAATGTTTTTGCATGAATTTATTTAAAAAATTGTCTGGATCCTGTGCTCAGAGAATTTGTGGTTCGCTGGTCTCATGTGTCTGTGTGAGGCCCCATTCTTTCTCTCTCTTAAAAAAAAAAAGAATGTATTTATTTGTCTGCTTCGGGTCTTAGTTGCAGCATGTAGGGTCTTTTAGTTGTGGCATTTGAACTCCTAGTTGCAACGTGTGGGATCTAGTTCCCTGACCAGGGATCGAACCGGGGACCCCTGCATTGGGAGTTCAGAGTCTTAGTCACTGGATTACCAGGGAAGGCCCCGAGGTCCCTATTCTCTTGATCTACTCTTTGATTCTCTTTTATTCCCAAGTCTCACATCAATGCTTTCTCTCTTATAGGCAATCATTCTGATTGTTTTAATGCAAATCTTTTTCTCTGCATGTGGATAACTGCAATATGCATTGCTAATTCCTGTGCATGGATCCATATTTTTAAACTCTTTATTAAAATATCACATCCACAGAGAAACTCAAATATATTGTATGGCCAGCTTTTCCACGATGAGTACCCCCTTATAACTAGATTGGGAAACAGACTCTGACAGCCCCAGAGAAGCCCCCCTCTGACTGCCTCTATATCATCCTGGGAGTAAACACTGTCTTAGCGTCTAACAGTGTACATTCAGTTTGCTGGCACTTGAACTTTATATAAATAGGATCATGTAATGGGTACCCCTCTGTGTTTGGTTTGACTCACTCAGCGCTCGGCTCATGAGATTCATCCATATCTACCTGTACTTGTAGGCTGTTCCTTTTCATTGCTGTATAATATTCCACAATGTGATTATGGCATAGCTTATCCGTTCATCTGTTAATGAGCATTTGAGTTCCTTCCACTTTGGGACTATCACAAACCAGAAGATTACAAACTAGTAACTAGTGGTATCACAAGCTATTACAGATTATTGCTGTTCTAAACTGTGTAGGATACAGGCACTCATTTCTAATAGCTTATACCCACCCAGGAATGAAATTGTTGTGTCACTTGGTATGTGTATATCTAAACTTTAGAAGAAACTTCTGGTTTGGATCATTTTACATTCCCACCGGCAGTGTATGAATGATTCAGTGGCTGTACATCCAACCCTTGGTATGGTCAGTCTTTGTAATTTTAACCATTCTGATGGATGTGCATTCTATTGTGGTTTTAATCTGCATTTCCCTGATGACCAAAAGCAGCTAACGAAGTGGAGCGCCTCTTCAAAGATTTACTCTTTGGATATGCTCCTGTGAAGTGCCCATTCAAGCCTTTTGTCTACTTTCTTATTAATTTTTTTTGGCTGCACTAACAGGCAGTGTATGGAAGCTTAATTCCCCAACCAGGGATCAAACCCTCACCCCCTCCATTCAAAGCACAGAGTCCTAACCCACTTGACAGCCACAGAAATCCCTTCCTGCCTTTTTTCTGTTTTGTGGGTATTCTTATATACTTTGAGTACAAACCCTTGGTCTGATATATGTGTTCTGAATATTTTCTCCCACTATGTGGCTTGTCTTTTCATTCTCTTAATGTTGCCTATAAAAAAAAATTTTATTTATTATTTTTGGCTGTGCTGGCTCTTCGTTGCGTTGAGGGCTCTCTAGTTGTGAGCAGGGGCTACTCTTCCTTGCGGTGCTCGGGCTTCTCGTTGCGATGGCTTCTCTGATTGTGGAGCCTGGACTCTAGTGCGTGTGGGCTCAGTAGCGGTGGCGCTTAGTTGCTCCACAGCACGTGGGATCTCCCCACTTCAGGGGTCAAGCCCGTGTCTCTTGTATTGGCAGGTAGATTCTTTACCACTGAGCCACCAGGGAAGCCCTTAGTGTTGCCTTTTGATGAACAGTGTTTCTTAATTTAAAGGTAGTTTAATTTGATAATTATTTAATCATGATTTCCTATATGGCTCACATTCTGTGTCTTGTGTAAGAAACTGCCTGCACCAAGGTCATGGAGATATTCTTTCATGTTTTCCTCTGAAAGCATTATTGCATTCATTTCACATTTAGGTTTATAAGCCAGATGGTATTTAGTATATTTATTATTGTATACAGTGGGGGTCAAAGTTCTTTTCTCCCCCACCCTGCCCCGCTCCATGAATGTCCAGTTGACTCAGCTCCACTTATTGAAGAGACTTTCCTTTCCCTACTGAACTGCCATTTCACTTTGTTGTAAATCTGGGAGCCCTGTATGTGTGGGTTTGTACATACAGGTATGGCTAATCGATGCATGTTTTATCATAGTCTCGATTGCATTTTTGGCATAATGTTCTCATTCAGCGCTGTGGCTTTGAGCCTCAAGACTCATCCATGTGGCTCTGTGTGCCTCTAGTCTAACTGCTGCCTGGAGCTGACGGTGTATATCCGCCATGCTCCACTTCCCCAGGGATGGACAACCAGGCTCTCTCCAGCCCTCAACCTGTCCCTTCCCCCTCCCAGCAAACAGCACTGCGCTGAGGCATCATCATGTGTGCTCCTTATAAACCAGAGTGGAGGGACTTCCCCGGTGGTCCAGTGGCTGAGACCCTGCCCTCCCAATGCAGGGGACCTGGGTTCAGTCCCTGGTCAGGAAACTAGATCCTACACGCTGCAACTAAGACCTGGTGAAGCCAAATAAATAAATAATAAACATTAAAAAAAAAAAACCCATGTGGGAACGTTTATAGAACATATAAGTAGGGAAAGAATTGTTGGCTCACAGAGGGAGCGCACTAATTTGACTCAGATTGTCTTCAGAGTGGGCTTCCCTGGTGGCTGAGATGGTAAAGAATCTGCCTGCAATGCAGGAGACCTAGGTTTGATTCCTGGGTCTGGAAAATTCCCCTGAAGAAGAGAATGGCTACCCACTCTAGTATTGTTGCCTGGAGAATTCCATGGACAGAGGAGCCTGGTGGGTAACAGCCCATGGGGTCCCAAACAGTCGGACATGACTGAGTGACTAACACAATTGCTGCCCACCAGCTGGCATGAGGGTTATGATATTCCCATGTTTCCATCAATACCTGGTATCTCCAACTTCCTCACTTTTCCCAGACTAATATCCAATGTATCATTTACATATTGTCTCTATCCTTTCTTGGAAACCAACATAGATTAGTCCCTGCTCTATGAAAATCTTGATGTAGTAAATATGTGAAAAAATTAAAGTCTTATTCTAAGGAAATGAGTTTCACTTAAAAAAATTGTTTTTGGCCACACTGCACAGCATGTGGGACCTAGTTCCCTGACCAGGGATGGAACCCTCGTCCCCTGCATTGGAAGTGCAGAATCTTAACCACCGGACTGTCAAGGAAGTCACAGGCTTGCATTTCGCTTGTAATCGGTGACTGCCACAGTGGGGAAGAATATAGAAATCGCAAAATAGTATGTACACAATGGCAGACAAAGAACAATTGTAATTTGACTTGGAGTCTTGACAACCCAAAGATGTGTGTGGCAGCTAGAGGACCAGGAGGAAGTTAATGGGCTCCTCAAAAAGGAGAATTTAAGGAAGGGACTGTTTACAGACGTGTGGAGACCCCGGGGACTGGGACAGGGCAGGGAGTGCTGAGAGGGGAGCGAGGCATCCCCGGCAGGAGTGGGGGCTGTAGGGAGCGCCACCAGGCCCTGGGGGAAGCCTGGTCAAGCAAGGAAAGTGAAAGTGTTTGCCATTGTTCTGTCATGTCCAACTCTTTGCGACTCCATGGACTGTAGCCCACCAGGCCCCTCTGTCCGTGGGATTTCCCAGGCAAGAATACTGGAGTGGGTTGCCATTTCCTCCTCCAGGGGATCTTCTCAACCTAGGGATCGAACCCAGGTCTCCTGTGTTGCAGGTAGATTCTTTACTCTCTGAGCTACCAGGGAAGCCATGCCCTCCTCCAGGGGATCTTCCTGATCCAGGGATCGAACCGGTGTCTCTTATGTCTCCTGCATTGGCAGGCGGATTCTTTACCACTAGGGAACCCTGGGGAGGAAATGAATCCCTCAGCCCTTTCTCTCTCCCCTCATCTCTTGCTAGCCAAACCTCTAATGGCCCAAGAGCCCATTCCCACGGTCCACCCTGGCCAGCCTCCCTGGGCTCACAGCAGGTGCACCAGAGAGGAGGTGGCACCAGAGGGGCAGATGGAAGGCACCCACTTCCATGCGGAGGTAGCTGCACACACTCACCAGCACAGTCAACATTCAATGTCAACTTAGGCCAGAACTGGCACTCTAGGACACATTTGGTTTCAACCCCACTGTGTTTTATAAAAACGTAAATCAGTTGCCAGCATTTAAAAATAGGGAGATTCTTGTCTCCAGATTTTTGGCACCTCGTGGGCTATCACGTGGTGTGGCAGCACTGGGCCTTCACTCCTGTGAGGCTCCAGTCGTGCGGGGCTGTGTGGCTGCTGCTCCCTTTTAGCAGGGCCTCATTCTCCCTTGTGGAGCCTGCCTGGCCCCGGTGGGCATTTCAGTTCTGGACCCCAGCTCCATGCTAACGAGACTGTAATCACAAACTCCCAAATCTCACTGCATAGTTCTCTATAAAGTCACCATCTAGACAGTCCAGGATGTGTTTCTTCTTTTTAAAAAGAGTATTTATTTACTGGCTGCACTGCTGCGTCTTAGTTGCTGAACTCAGGCTTTCTCTAGTTGCGGTGAGCGGAGGCTACTTTGGTGCACAGGCTTCTCACTGCAGTGGCCTCTCTTACTGCACAGCACAGGCTCTAGGAGAGGGGGATTCCCTAGTGGCAGCTCGTGGGCTTAGGTGCCCTGCAGCATGTGGAAACTTCTCAGACCAAGGAGCAAACCCATGTCGCCTCTGTTGGATTACCAGGGAACTCCATCCAGGATGTGTTACTATTAATTTTCTTTGCAGATCACAGAAATGAAGTTACAAAATTAAAAACTATTCTCCCGAGTCCTTGTTTTCCAAGCATGCATTCCCAAACACCCAGGGTCCCCCAGAGCCCACTGAAGTAACCCTGACCTAGTCTAAACCCCTCATTTTGGAAATGGGAAAACAGAGGCCCAAAGAGGAGGGATGGGCTTTGGGCTTTTCCCAACATAGCCTGTCGCTAGTAAAGGCAGAGTTGAATCCAGTTGCCCTCATTCTGCCCCTCTCAGGGGATGCATTCAAGTTCCACTCGGGCCTCAGCATGAACTGCAATCTGCTCTGGGCATTGGCTGTCAGAGGCAGGATAAGCAAACACTCTATTTACATATTTCCCGTCATCACTTCCTTATGTGTGATGAGGGATCATGTGTTCACACAGGCCCCCCCATCCCATCCAAAAGCACACAAGCCACATTCAAGCAAACAAGGTATGCTATTCGGATTCACTGGGTTGTTTCTGTATATTCAAAAAACATTTATTTTTTAATTTTATCTATTATTTATTTGGCTGAGCTTGGTCTTAGTTATGTGGGATCTAGTTCCCTGACCAGGTAGTAAATGGTATATCCATACAATGGACCACTGGGGCTTCCCAGGTGGTGCTAGTGGTAAGAACCCACCTGCCAATGCAGGAGACATAAGAGACGTGGGTTCGATCCCTGGGTGGGGAAGATCGGCTGGAGGAAGGCAAGGCAACCCACTCCAGGATTCTTGCCTGAAGAATCTCCATGGACAAAGGAGCCTGGGGAGCTACAGTCCATAAGGTCGCACAGAATGGGACACACCTGAGTGACTCAGGACTCACGCATGCATGGAATATTACTTAGCTGTAAAAAGGAATAAAAAACTGCTACATACCACAACATGGATGAGCCTTGAAAACATTATGCTGAGTGAAAGAAGTCGGACACAAAAGGTCGCATGTTGCATGATCTCATATCCAGAGTAGGAAAATCCTTAGAGACAGAAAATGGATGAATGGTTGCCTAGGGTTAGGAAAAGGTGGAATGTGGAGTGACTGTTAACAGGTATGGGATTTCTTTTCTGGGGTGATCAAAGTGTTCTGATATTAGATAGAGGTGATGGTCGTATAACTCTGTGAATATGCTAAAAACTACTGAATTTACAACTTAGAAGGACAAATTCTATAGTATGGGAAGTATAGCTCATACTAAAACTGTTATTTAAAAAAGAAATGACAGGAAGAGAGGTCCCAAACAATTTCCTGGTAAGCAGCGAGGAGAAGTTGCATACATCCTTCCCACCTGGCACCTCCCCCTTAAGTCATCCCAAGCCCACTCTTGCCCCAGGGATGGGGGAAACCTGGCAATCCAGCAGCTACAGAGTGGAAGATGTGGCTCCTGCCCTCAGGGAACATGCAGTCTAGCATAGGCCTTCCTCTTCATTCCCCCACAGCCTGTCAGTGGCTAACCCTTACTTTTTCATCTCTAAATAACTCCAAGATGCCCCCCTCCCCCATCCCCTCAGTGTCTGCCCTGGTCCAGCCTCTCTCCGGAGTCCTTTCCCCAATCTCCTCCCTGGGCTTCAGGCTGCCATTCTTGCCCTCTCAGATGTACCCTCCCCACAGCAGCCAGGGATATTCCTGAGACCCAACCCTCATCCTCTCCTCCCTCCTTAACCCTCTGTGACTCCCTAGTCTATTACCTGTGTGCTTAGTCACTCAGTCGTGCCCGACTCTTTGCAACCCCAAGGACTATAGCCCACCAGGCGCCTTTGTTCATGGGATTTTCCCGGGCAAGTATACTGGAGTGGGTTGCCATCTCCTCCTCCAAGGGATCTTCTCCACCCAGGGATCAAACATGTGTCTCCTGCATTGCAGGCGGATTCTTTACCGTGGAACCACTGGGGAGGCCCCAGCTTATGATCTGTGCCCCCACTAAACTGAACTCTGCCAGGAAAGGGCTCTGACTGAATTCAGAGCCCAGAACAGTGCCAGGCACATAGTGGATGCTTGAATACTTAGTGAACAAATGAACAGAGCTGAGTAGGCTAAGACACAAGACAGTTTTCCTATGCAACTGATATCTCAGGAAAATTTTAAAGGACAGCAGAGAGGGGTGAGGGAAGGGCGTCCCAGATAGGAGGAAGCACCTGCAAAAGACCTGATAGTTGCAGAGAGCTGGGCCTGGGCAAGAACTGCCTGGGCCTTGGAGGGCTGGGGTGAAACTGGAAGGCGGAGTTCCTGGAGGAGCTGGGGGCTCATCAGGACCTGTCCTTCAGATGAGCGGGAGGCCGTGCAGAAGAAAACCTTCACCAAGTGGGTGAACTCGCACCTCGCCCGTGTTGGCTGCCACATCGGGGACCTCTATACAGACCTCAGGGATGGCTTCGTGCTCACGCGGCTGCTGGAAGTGCTGTCTGGGGAGCAGCTGGTGAGGGGGCCAGAAGGGGTGGGGAAAGGGGGCCACCCTGGGGTCTCGGGCTGGGCTACTGTATACAGGGCCAGGCTAATGGGTGGATGGAGCTTACTAGAAAGACTGAGTGGATTAGAGGCCCCTCATTCGGGTGGGCGGGGCCATGGCACAAGGTTGAGCTTAGTTGGGAAGAGCCTGGGATCTGGCTTGGAACAGAGGTGGGACTCTGTCTAAGGAGAGGGCTGTCCTTCAGGGAGGAACTCTGGGCTTGGGTGGGGCTCCACTGGAAGTGGTGGTGGGGGGCGGCTAATGGAGAAGGGTGGATCTTTATTAGAAGGGCTTGGCTTGGATATGCGGTAGCAGGAGGCAGGGCTATAAAACTGGGGCAGAACTCTGTTGCAGGGGTCTGTGGTTGAGGGTGTGGTTGTCATCGGAAAAGTGAGGCCGAGGTTGCGGGAGTCTGGGGATTAAATGGAACTCTTGTATGGATACGGCTTATTGTATGGGCTACAGTTGTATTTCTGGGCTTGGATGGGACTTCATTGCAAAGGGTGGGGTTATGATGGAGCTAGAGATTGATGAAAGGACCAGAGCCTGAAGCTCTGGAAGTCATGAGGGGCACATGGTATAGAACAGGAGCGCCCTTGAAAGGAATAGAGCAACTGAACAGCAGCATAAAGAGGAGACTCCTGGAGTGGGGCGGGGCTTGAAAGGAGTGGGCGTGGCTCTAGGCAGAAATCTGAAGAGGAGGAAGTGAAGGGTGTGGTCATGGGACTAGCGGCAAAACAGTGGTGGCCTGGGAGGGAGATCCAATGGAAGGGGCGGGAGTAAGACTACGAGAAAGGGGCGGGGCTTCATGATAAAAGGTGTGGCTATCAGTTTAGAGGTGGAGCTTAACTTGAAGGGGCTGGGCCAGGAACTAGAATAAGCCCTGAAATGACACGACTTAGAAGGGGTCTGGCTATGAGTGGTGCAGAGCCTCTTTAGAAGGACTGGATCCTGGGTCTTTGATAAGGCTGAGGGGGCGTGGCCTGGACCAGGGGTAGAGGGGCCTAGTTATGTAGATTACCTTCTTTGAAAGAGGTGGGATCGAGGGCACGTGCTCTTGGCCAGGCCCTGGCTCTTCTAATACCCCTGCCTCTCTAGCCAAGGCCCACGCGTGGTCGCATGAGGATCCACTCACTGGAAAATGTAGACAAGGCCCTGCAGTTCCTGAAGGAGCAGCGTGTGCACCTGGAGAACGTGGGCTCACATGACATCGTGGATGGGAACCACCGACTGACCTTGGGGCTGGTCTGGACCATCATCCTTCGCTTCCAGGTGATCCCAAGTGACCCCAGCCCAGCCCAGCCCACCCCCCGGAGGGAGGCCTTAAGAGGTTGTCCCTCACCCACTCATCCAGTCATTCCAGAAATATTCCTAATATGCTCCAGGACACAACACCATCATTACAATCATCATGTATATAGATTTTACTGTGTTCTAAGCACTTGGCATTTAATATGCACAATAACCCCATAAATTAGATATTATTCATTATCCCATTTTACCAACAAGGAAACTGAAGCCCAGAGAGGTGAAGTACTATGCTCAAGGTCACACAGCTGGGTAGTGGAGCTGGAATGGGAATCCAGGCAGTCTTGCTCCAGTTCAGAAACAAAATAGACAAATTTTCTGTCTTTATGGAGCAAGACATGGGGGGCAGCAGTAGACAGATAATAAATAAGCCCATCGATATGTAAACAAGATATGTGTGGGAAAAGGACCAATTCTAAGCAGAGAAGAAAAAAAAGAGCCATGCAGAAAAGAATAGATTATGATAAAGCAGTAATAGGGATCGTATGGACCAGAGAAGGGCTTGGGGAGAGGCTGGTAGCCGAATGATTACGAAGATGAAAGGGAAAAGCATTCCAGGCAGAGGGCACAGCAGATGCAAAGTCCCTGGGGTGGGAATGAACTTGGCTTCTTGCAGGAACAGAAAGACCAGTATGACTTGAGACTGGGAGGCAAGGGGGAGACAGGGAGGAGATGAGTCAGAAGTCTCGGCAGGGCCTAGGTGATCTGTGGTTAACAATCTGATCTTATTCTGTCTGAGATGGGGGGAAATTAGAGTTTTATCAAGAGAAAAGGCATCATCAGACTTAGAAATATCCCTCTGGATTGGAGGTCATCACCAAGATTGGGAGCTGGAAGCCCAAGGAAGAGGCTGGAGCTGGACTGGGGTGGGGCATAGGCAGGTGAAGAAGGGGCCAGGTAGGGTAGGGGGGAATGGACATGCCATAGGGGAAGGGGAGGGGGAAAGAGTTGGTGCCCCCACCCTGAGCCTGAAGCTGCCTCTCCCATATCCTCTGTCCCCCCAGGGTGTGGGTGGGGTGTCTCCCAGCCTCAAGCCCTCCAGACCCCAGCAGCCATGTTTTGTGTCCTTACAGATTCAAGTCATCAAGATTGAGACTGAGGACAACAGAGAGACACGCTCAGCCAAGGACGCGCTGCTCTTGTGGTGTCAGATGAAGACAGCTGGGTAAGTCCCCTGTCCTCAGGGGAGCCAGGCCCTCACCTCTGGGCTTCCTTCTGGGACAGGGGTGCAAGGGGCGGCTCAAGTCCTCAGCGTCAAAAGTTACATCTGAAGTTACCAAACTCTTTCACCCTTGATGTATCACAATCCCGTGTCACAGTGTAACCTGTATCACAGTCTGAAAGAACTTGGACTCCTCAGGGGAATAATGCCGGGAGGTGGGGTGTGTCCCCAGCCTGCTCCCTTCTCTCCTCCCACTTGGTCCTGCACCTCTAGAGGCCTCAAGTGCACCTGTGTGGGACCCCTGGGCCCGATTCTCGAGCTGTCCCCCACCCTACACCCTTGAAAGTAGCCCCCTCAGCCTAGGAGAGCACACCCAGGGCTCAGGCAGCTGGGGTGGGAAGTTCAGGGTCCTGGTATCTTCAGTGGGTTTGAGAAGAGGGGACACACAGACACCACTGGGCATGCCCCCTGGTCCTGCAACTCTGTCCTGCTGGGAAGGGCCTGGCCTGAAACTCAAGTGCCCTCTGGAGAGCAGCCTGGGGAAAAAGGAGGTAGGGGCAGGCATGGATGGAGACTGGGCGTTCTCTGTCTCTCGTCCTCCTGGGGCTCCCGGTCTGTCTTGCAGTGCTATCTGTTCTTCCGTGTGTCTGTCTTTACCTCTATATCTACTTTTCCTTGTTCTGATCACTCTCTCCCCCTTCTCTTCTCTCTCCTCCCTTCTTCCTTTCCCCACCTCTGTATCTCTCTCTCTTTCTCTGTCCCTTTTCCTTCTTCCCTCTGTCTCTCTCTTGCTCATCTCCCGTCCCTCTCAATCTTGCTCCCCCTCCTTTCTCCCCATGCTGTCTCCACCTCTGTGTTCCCTCCGTCCTTCCTTCCTTTCCTCATATACCTGTGTATCACCTGTGTCTATCTGCCCATCTGTCTACCTACCTACTTTTCTATCATTTATCTTTCATCATCTATCTATCCATCCATCAATCCATCTCTGTCTCTTCCTCCCTCCCTCTTTCCTCTGGACTTTCTCCATCTCTGCCTGCCTCTGTCTCTCCTTTCCACGCTGCCAGTTACCCCGAGGTAAACATCCAGAATTTCACCACCAGCTGGCGTGACGGCTTGGCCTTCAATGCCCTCATTCACCGGCACAGGTACCAGCTGGCCTGGGGCAGCTCTGCCCTGCACCCTACCCCCACCCTGTCCCTCAGATACTCACCTGTACATGGATGTGTACAGATGCCACTCACAGACACAGAACCCACTCCCTTCACCTCTCTGCTTCCATACGCATTTCCATTCACACACATGCTGTTACACATTTACACAGAGATGCACACACACACAGACCCTGTGCACACACGGAGACCTTTATGCCCTCCCATAGATGTGGGCACACCTGCATATACTCATTCACATATACAACTTCTACATGGACCTGCTGCTTGGGTGGTCCCAGGATGGGCAGCTCACTTGCTATGAATGGTTGAATCTGGTGTGTGCACAGCACCCCCTCCTCTCAGAAAGTTCTTCCTCACAGTGAGCCCCCAAGTCCCCCTTCTGGCTCCCTGCACACCCACCTATTCCTGCTTTAGGGTCTGGTGCCGAGCTGGCTGAGGAAGGGCTCCCAGATAAATTACACCTGCATCATGATCCATAACCTGGAGGAGGGCGTGGCAACCCACTCCAGTATTTTTGCCTGGAGAATCTCATGCACAGAGAAGCCTGGCCAGCTACAGCCCGTGGGCTTGCAAAGAGCTGGACACGACTAAAGCGACTGAGCACATACACGCAATCCATAGTAACGGTCTGTTCATACGACAGATGGGGGAAACTGAGGCCTGAGGCTGGAAGGGACTTGCTTCCAGTGTAAAGGAAGCCAGAACCCACACGTACACACTTGTGTATACGGGGAGGCCCAGCCCCACCTACATGCCCATCAACCCACAAGCTCTGACTGGAGTCCTGCTAACAATGGGAACATCACTGAGTGTACCCGGCATGTTCTAAGTGCTTTCCAATAAGTCGTTTACTATTCAGTGAGCCTGTAGGCAGAGCCTATTATTCTCCCCTTTTTGCAAAGGAGGAAATGGAGGCACAGGGCAAGACAGTAACTCACGCAGAGTGATAGCCAGGAAAAGGCTGGGCTGGGGTTTGAGTCAAGAGGGTGGGCTCCGGACCTCACACCTCACACAATACAGTACAGAGCCCACCCACATAGACACGTGAGCGTCATAGTCAGACGTACACGCGAGCTTCCCTGGTGGCTCAGAGGGGAAAGCGTCTGCCTGCAATGTGGGAGATCTGGGTTCGATCCCTGGGTCAGGAAGAGTCCCTGGAGAAGGAAATGGCAACCCACTCCAGTACTCTTGCCTGGAAAATTCCATGGACGAAGGAACCTGGTAGGGTACAGTCCATGGGATTGCAAAGAGTTGGACACGACTGAGTGACTTCACTTTTCTTTACACATGCCCTCACGCAGAGCTCGCCCCACAGCTACATGGTCCACAGACACGCACCAGTACACATGGCTTTCCCCTTGGCTGGGTTGTGCGCCTCCTGCCCTCGCCCTGGGTGGGACTCAGACAAGGATGTCTTTTCACCCATTTGCCCACCGGCTTTGGAGCCTGCCTGCTGCCTGCCCGCTCTGTGCCCCTGCCCAGGCCTGATCTCGTGGACTTCAGCAAGCTCACCAAGTCCAACGCCAACTACAACCTGCAGAGAGCATTCCGCACAGCTGAGCAACACTTGGGGCTGGCACGTCTCCTGGACCCTGAGGGTGAGCCCTGCACGGCACCAGCCCAGGTTTCCTCCTGGGGGACTCCCAAATCCAGTGCTGCCCCCAAACTCAACTGCAACACCAGCCCAAAGCGCAGGATCATTTCAAATTTAACTCCCTCCCAGTCCCCACCTCTTCCTCATCAAGAATCCTACCTGCTTCCGGGCTCCATATCTGCTGCTTTCTCCTTCTCTACCTTTTTTTTTTTTTTTTTGGCCACTCTGTGGGACTCGCTGGATCTTAGTTCCCCAATCAGGGATTGAACCTGTGTCCTTGGCAGTGACAGCCTGTAGTCCTAACCACTGGACTGCCAGGGAATTCCTGTTCATCTCTGTCTCAAACCCAACCCTATCTCCATTCCTGAGTTCAACTTAACCCTCCTTCCCCAACTCTATCCTTTTTTTAAAAAACAAAAACTGTTTACTTTTGTATTGGGGTATAGGCAATTAACAATGCTGTGATAGTAATAGTTTCAGGCGAACAGGGAAGGGACTCAGCCATACAAATGCACGTATCCATTCTCCCCCAAACTCCGCTCCCATCCTCCGCTCCCATCCAGGCTGCCACAAACATTGAGTGGAGTCCCATGTGCTATACAGTAGGTCTTTGTTGGTTATCTATTTTAAATATAGTAGTCCCAACCCCATTCTTGGGCTTCCCTTGTGGCTCAGCTGGTAAAGAATCCACCTGCAATGCGGGAGACCTGGGTTTTGTCCCTGAGCTGGGAAGTTCCCCTGGAGAAAGGAAAGGCTCTCCACTTCAGTATTCTGGTCTGGAGAATTCCATGGACTGTATAGTCCATGGGATCCCAAGGAGTTAGACATGACTGAGCGACTTTCACTTTCAACCCCATCCTTAATCACCTCCCTGCCAAACCCAATCCCCTCAACCCCAGCCCCATCCCTAAAGCCAACACCACCCCCAATCCAATCTCCAACACTATCTTCATTCCCATCCCCAGCCCATCCCTATTTCTGCCTGCATCCACAGCTCTGCCCTCATCCCCAACCCCTTCCCATTTTCAGTCTGTCCCCAGCCCCACCCCTGACTTCAACCTCATTCCAAATTCATGATCACACCCAATACCAACCCCCCATCTCTAGGGTAATGGCCATGATCATGCCCCACCAATCCCCTGTATCTGAAATAATGATTGCTTCCTTTTTCTGAGCCCCTACGATGTGCTAGGCACATGGCTGGAAATTGTATCAACACTGTTCCCTTTCATCCTCACACCGATTCAGCTGGATAGAAGTCATTGATCCAGTCTTAAACTGATGGAAAGGAAGGCTCAGAGAGGTGGAGTCACTCGTCTAGCATCACACTGAAAACCCAGTAAACAGTACTTTCTGATTCCAGAATTCAGGGGCTTAATCACTCCTCTGCCCTGCCTCTTACAGTGCCTGGTGCAGAGTGGGTGTTTATTGGATGTCAGTTTTATGAGGTGAAGAAGAATCAGGGCCAAGTATGATGCTATGCATTCAGTGGGTAAATTGAAATGATAATCAGGATTTATTGAGCTTCTCCTCTATGCCACTATGAGTATTCTCCACTATGAGTACTCTCTCTCATACTCATAGTGTTCTTAGGTGGCAGGCACTGTGACTATCCTTACTGTAACAATGCGGAAACTGAACTCGGAGCAGTTCAATCTATTTTATTAGGATATTGAGTGAGTAAGTGGTTGAGTTAGGATTCAAGCTCAGGCTGCCTTCAAAGCCCATGTCCTTGACCTCAAACTTCATATACCATTCATATATTTAGTTTATGTATTTTCTGAGCTTCTGCTGTCTGCTGGGCATGGCCCGGACAGTGGTAAAAGACAGGCATAGCACTTGTCCTCATGGAGCTCAAACTTGATAAAGATACAATCACATAAGGCAACATGTAATTAGAAACTGGACTTCCCTCGTGGTTCAGGTGGTGAAGAATTTGCCTGCAATGCAGGAGACCTGGGATTGATCCTCTAAAGAAGGGAACTCACTCCAGTATTCTTGCCTGGAGAATACCGTGGACAGAGGAGCCTAGTGAGTTGCAAAAAGTCAGATACAACTGAGCTACTAACACACACACACAGTTCTAAATTGTGATATATTCTAGGAGGAAATGATAAGAGGGCATGAAGAAGAATAACAGGAAGAGATCATGTCTAGACAGAAGGAACAGGAAGGCTTATTTGAGGAAACTTGAGTGGAGCCCTGAAGGGTGAGTGGGAGTTTGGCCCATGGAAAAGGGAACAGTGTTCCAGACAGTGAGAACAGCAAGTGCAAAGGTCCTGAGGTGGACAGTAGAATGAATGGTGTGTCCAAGAAATCACTGTAGCTAATTTCTCCATGGTGGTGTATATGTGTCAGGCACTGTTTAATCCATGAAGTAGATCCTCACGGGGCAGATAAAGAAACTGAGGAACAACATGGACTTCCCTCGTAGTCCAGTGGTTGGGACTCCACCCTTCTGCTGCAGGATGACAGGTTTGACCCCCTGGTCAGGGAACTAAGATCCTGCATGCTGCTTGGTGTGGTCCAAAAAAAAAAAAAAAAGACAGAGGAACAGAGAGGTTAGTTATCTTGCCCAAGGTCACACAGCTAGGAAGACTGAGTTCTCCCAACCTCCACTCAGTATGTTTGATCTCTCTGTCAGAGTGCTTGTCGTCACGCTCTCTCACTCTTCTTTACCTCTCAGATGTGAACATGGAGGCTCCTGATGAGAAATCCATCATCACCTATGTGGTCTCTTTCTACCATTACTTCTCCAAGATGAAGGCTCTGGCTGTGGAGGGGAAACGGATTGGAAAGGTACACGGAGCCCAGGAATAGGGTAGGTGGGAGCCTGGGAACCATACAGGGCTGCATCTGGGAGGAGACTGACCCCCCTCCCTTCCTCTGCTGGGTCAGGTCCTGGACCAGGTGCTGGAGGTGGGGAAGGTCATTGAGCACTATGAGGAGCTGGCGACCGAGCTGTTGGCCTGGATCCACCGCACCGTGGGTCTCATCAGCAACCAGAAGTTTGCCAACTCATTAAGTGGGGTGCAGCAGCAGCTTCAGGCTTTCACGGCCTATTGCACGCTGGAGAAGCCTGTCAAGTGAGGCCTGGCTCAGCACGGAGGGTGGCAGGTGGAGGTGTGGAGGCAGGGCTCCTGAGCTCAGGCCCCTTCAGGTTTCAGGAGAAGGGAAACCTGGAGGTGCTGCTCTTCAGCATCCAGAGCAAGCTGCGGGCCTGCAACCGTCGTCTCTACGTGCCCCGGGAGGGCTGTGGCATCTGGGATATTGACAAGGTGAGGCTGAGGATGTAGGGCAGAGGAAGGGTTGCCCTGTGAGGTTGTATAGGTTGTGCACTGCTCAAGGGAGCTCTTCACATTGCAGATGTCATGCATCTGACATCCATTCTGATGGTTTTTCCAACAGTAAAGGGTCATAAGGAAGCAAGATTTTTTTTCCAGTGTGTGCAAAGGTGCCAAAGTGCTGAGCATGACCTCAGACAGAGAAGCCAAGGCCATTACTGTGGGGCATTATTGGAATCTTATTTATTTATTTGGCTGCCCCAGGTCTTCACTGCAGCATGTGGGATCTTAGTTGTGGCATGTGAACTCAGTTTCGGTATGTGGGATCTAGTTCCCTGACCAGGGATGGAACCAGGGTCCCTGCATTGGGAGCGCAGAGTCTTAGTTGCTGGACTACCAGGGAAGTTCTGAGCTGTTGGAATCTGACTGCCTCTCTAGGCATGGGGACAACTGGAGAAGGCAGAACATGAGCGAGAGGCTGCCCTCCGGGCTGAGCTGATCCGGCAGGAGAAGCTGGAACTGCTGGCCCAGAGGTTTGACCACAAGGTGGCCATGCGGGAGAGCTGGCTGAATGAGAACCAGCGCTTGGTCTCCCAGGTACAGGGCGAAGGGCTTGGCTCCGGGGGAAAGGGAGAAAGGGTGAGGCTGACGGCCTTGGGACCAGAAAGGGAGATTTCTCGATTTCCTAAGCAACAGAGAAGTGTTGGATTAGTCTTCTAGGTGACAAATGAAGGTGGGATGGGAGAATTGGTTTCCTAAGTGACTGGTCGGGGAGGGATGTGGGCTTGTTCTCCAGGGTAATAGGAGAATGAGGCTGGTCTCCAGGGTAACTAGAGAGGACAGAATTAGTCTCTTTAGAAATAGGGAGAGTAGTTAATTATCTCTTAAGTGACAAAGGAGGTTGTTATCAGGTGTCCAGTGTAACTCAGAAGAATAGAATTGGTCTCCTAAACAACAGGATAGGGTAGGCCTGGTCCTCAGTCTCTAAGGAAATGAAAGGATGGGGCTTGTTTCCTGGGTAACAAATTTAGGGTTAGAGGTGTAACAGGGAATGGTGGGGCTGGTCTCCAGGGTAACTGGGGGGGGGGGATGATGAGACTGGTCTCTAGGGTAACTGGGGATAGTGAGGCTGGTCTCCAGGGTGACAGGGAAGGTTGGAGATGGTCTCCAAAGTAACTTGGGGTGATGGGGTTGATCTCCAGGGTAACAGGGAAGGATAGGACTGGTCTCCAGGGTAACAAGAGCAGGTAGGGGAGTTTCCAGGGCCACACAGGGTCAAGGTAACAGGTTAACTGCTGAGTCATTATGGATGAGCATCTGTGGCCTGCCCTGCCCCAGGACAATTTTGGGTATGAGCTGCCGGCGGTGGAGGCAGCCATGAAGAAGCACGAAGCCATCGAGGCAGACATAGCAGCCTATGAGGAGCGGGTGCAGGGCGTGGCAGAGCTGGCCCAGGCCTTGGCAACTGAAGGTTACTATGATGCCCGCCGGGTGGCAGCCCAGCGTGACAGTGTCCTGCGCCAGTGGGCCCTGCTGACCGGGCTGGTAGGTGCCCGGCGGACGCGGCTCGAGCAGAACCTGGCTCTGCAGAAGGTCTTCCAGGAGATGGTGTACATGGTGGACTGGATGGAGGAGATGCAGGTAGGGGCCAGATCGGGCACCAGTGATGGGGGTGGCATACCTGGAGGGGTGGGAGGGGTCCTTATCCTGAAAGAGTTGTCAAAGATGGAGAGGGAAGAGAAGAGAGACAGAAAGAGGTGACAAGAAAGGGAGACAAAAAGAGTGAAAGATACAGAGAGACACAGAGGCAGAGGAAGAATGTATGAGAGACAGAAAAATACCCGGAGAAATAGATAAAAAGACACAGTAGTACAGAGACAATCAGGGACAGACAGAGACAGAGATTAAGTCAGAGGAAGACTGAGACAGTTTCAGAGAAAGAAATCAGAGAAGAAAACCAGAGAAGCAGGCCCAAAGGTATCACCAGAAATCTATTAAAAGTTGGCTACAGAGGACACACAGCAAGATGGAATCCGTTTGAGAAAGAGAGAGAGACCTATGGGAGAGAGATAGTTGGATAAAGAGCGAGATGGAGATAAGATGATGGAAGCAGAGAGAGAGACAGACACAAGACATGGAGGGAAAGAGGTAGGAATCGAGATGGAGGCAGAGAAATATAAACAAGAAAGGGATGAAGGCAGAGAGAGAGACAAAGCCCAGAACTACGGAGACGATGAGAGACGGAGCATCCAGAGAGACAGAGATGGAGAGAGGTGATGACAGAGGCATGGGGTCTGAGACAGAGATCAGAGTTTAGGTGATGGAGTAGAGGAGCGAAGGCTGGTGTGGGTGGTGGGTGGAAGGGGGAGTGGCCTGCGGGCTGATGCCCAAGCTACACTCAGGGCAGCTCTTACTTGCAGGCTCAGCTGCTGTCCCGGGAGTGTGGGCAGCACCTGGTGGAGGCGGAGGACCTGTTGCAGAAGCATGGACTGCTGGAGGGGGACATCGCGGCCCAGAGTGAGCGGGTGGAGGCCCTCAACGCTGCTGCCCTGCGTTTCTCACAGCTGCAGGGTGAGCCTGGGGCTGAGGACTGTGGTGGAGACTTTCAGGGCTTGTGCTAATAGAAGGAGAATGTCAAAAAAAAGAAAAGAAGAAGCAGAATGTCTCCTGAGATACAGATCAAGAAGTGAGCTCCCCGTCTTTGGAGGTATCCAAACACCAACTAGGATCACACTCCATCAGGGATATCACATGGGAAATTAGTGCCTTGAGTGCGAGGCTGGCCCACATGACTTCTTTCTGCTTTGAGATTCTGCAGTAATAGTTCACGTTTTTTGAACATTTGTTATGTGCTAAGCCTTTCACAGTGGGGTCTCAGTGAATACCATAAAAAGACTGGGTAAGGCAGTTATTGTCAAGGCCTGTTCAGCATCAAGTGATAGAAACTCAATTTCAATTAAGGAGAACAAGAGAAGATATTGGCTGATGTAACTAAATGTGTAAGAAGGGTTGAGTTTTGCTTCAGGTATGGCTGGATCCAGGGATAGTTCAGTGATGCTTTTAAGACTCCACCTGTCTCCACCTCTAATGTTTATGTTTGTGTCACTATTGGGCAGTCCCTCCCCTTGTGGTGTAAATCTGGGACCATCCAGCCCACATTTACATCCCAGCAGCTTCACAGATCCAGCAAGAGACAGGCCCCTTTCTCCCAATATTCTGGCAAAAGGCCCAAGGAAAGCTTTCATTAGCCCATGGTGGGTTCCATTCCCACCACTCAGCCAAGCATTATGGCCCGGGGCTACATACATGATCTAATTGGCCACATCTATGTGACATGCTCACCCAGGGCCAAGAGTGGGGTCAGCTCTCTCCAAAGACACGAACTGAGAAGGGGGCAGGGATGAGATGCCATTAGCAGAAGCAGGGGCATGGATGTCAACAGGCAAAAACTTAGACTGACTCTAGAAAGGTTCTCATTTTCGTGGTGTCAACACCCTCCAGCTAAAGACCACCAGGAGCCCTGCTGTAGTCAAATCAAGCTTGATTTGCACGCATGGGAGTGTGGGGACCATGGGGCATCTTAGTAAGAAGATGTTAAGAGGGGCTTATTGTAGGACATGGGCTGTGTCCGGTGATTTGGGATGATTTAACGTAGTGTATTTTGCTGCAGGTTGGATGCTATCAGGAAGTGGGGGTAATTAGATGATTGTGCATCTTAATCATTTTTAACCAGGTGGTGGGAGGAACATGATTGGCAGGAGTGGTTCACCTTGGCCAGGCGTGGGTAGGCAGGCAGGTGACTGTTTTGTGGTTTGCACAGTGACCTTGTTTTGTGTGCATGCAGACATGATTGTGGAATGGTCTTGTCTTCGTCTCTATCATGATTGCCGAGTGGTCTTTTTTAAAAATAATTTTATCTATTTATTTTTTGGTTGTATTGGGTCTTTGTTGCTGTGCGGGCTTTTCTTTAGTTGTGGCGAATGGGGGCAACTCTCTCGTTGTGGTACATGGGTGTCTCATTGCGGTGGCTTCTCTTGTTGCTGAGCGTGGGCTCTAGGGCGCATGGGCTTCATTAATTGTAGTTCCCTGGCTCTGGAGCACAGGCTCAATAGTTGTGCCCCGTGGGCTTAGCTGTCCTGTGGCATGTGGGATCTTCCCAGAGCAGGGGTCGAACCCGTGTCTCCTGGATTGACAGGTGGATCCTTTACCACTGAGCCACCGGGGAAGCCCTGCTGAGTGGGCTTGTCTGATGTTTTGTCTTGTGCAACTGTGTATGAGTGCTGACAGCATCAAGACTGCTTTTTTCTTTCTCACTGATGAGGAAACTGAGGTTCAGAGGTGCAGAACCGATAAGAGGGTTTGGAGGCTGATCTATCTCACTGCTTTATCTGGAGCTAAGGGAATCCTGGTGCATTGTTAGAAAATGAAGAGGCTCTCCAGCTTTCAGGGGCTACCCAGGCGGTGTAGTGGTTAAGAATCCTCCTGCCACTGCAGGAGATGTGGGTTCGATCCCTGGGCTGGGCAGATCTCCTGGAGGAGGAAATGGGAATCCACTCCAATATTCTTGCTTTGAAATTTCCACAGACAGACGAGCTCAGCATGCGCACACACTCCAGCTTGCAGGATGGTCGGGGGAGTTTCTCACTCTCATGGGCTGGGATATGTCCTAAGAGCAAATGTTGAGGTCTCCTTCCAAGCCCCAGTGCAGGTATCTGCATCCTAGCTCAGCCCATCACCAGCCTCACAACCCCAAGAGGCATCATTCATTCGTCATCCTTCACCCTTCATTCTTATGGATGTTTGTCCAGGAGGCTCTCCCTGTCTTTTCCTTGTGAGATCTCAGCTCCCAGTGATAATGCACCAGCAGTACCGTGGAAACAGCAAAGAGGCTAGTGTAGGGTGTGTGTTGTCATGGTAACGGGAGACAGCAGTGTGTGTGTTGTCATGGTGACGGGAGGCAGCTCTGCCTGCGAAGTGGTCCAGAGTTGGCCTCCTGATGTACCACTTCTTAGCTGATCCTGAGCAAGCAGCTTCCCTCCCTGAGTATGAGTTTCTTCATCGGCAAGATGGAGCTAAGGAGGATACTGGCCTTATAGGATGGTTATGAGAACTCAGTGTCATTGGGTCAGAGTAAGCGCTGGATGCATGGACGCCACTGATGTTTATTATTCAGTTGGGTGCCTTGGAATTTGGGTCAATTTCAGTGAATGTCCAGCAATGCATAAACCTCACATGCCATCTAGGGCAGTGTCTCTCCCACTGTTTTGACCCAGTAAGAAATACATTTACCTCATAACCCACAGTTCACAGGCACACGTGCAGACACACAGAGATACAAAGCCTTTGGAAAACAACGCTTCCCCGTACTTCTCATATTTTCTATTCATTCTACTCTATTCCATTAAAGAAATGCTGACTGCCACCCATTAAGTTAATCTCACAGTTCTCAAACCAGAGATCCAGGTGTGTGCCTGCGTGCTAAGTCACTTCAGTCGTGTCCGACTCTTTACGACCCCATGGACTGTAGCCTGCCAGGCTCCTCTGTCCATGGGGCTGTCTAGGCAAGAATGCTGGAGTGGGTCGCCATGCCCTCTTCCAACAGATCTTCCCAATCCAGGGATTGAAACCACGTCTTCTGGCGCTCCTCCATTGCAGGCAGGTTCTTTAAGAGGTCCAGGAGGAAGGTGAAATATTTGAAGATAAAAAGGAGTTTAGGTGATCACTGGGTTAAGAGATAAGATGACAGAGGATGAGAGAGGAGAGTCAAAACATAGGTTAAGAATAGAGAGGTTTCATTTTGTCCATTTCTGAAGGAAAAACCCTGCACTTACACTAACATATAAAGATTCTAGGATTCTCTGATTCTCCGATTCCATCCCTCATTCAGTCAGTAAGTCACTGTTTTCACTAAGCGACTGCCCTGGGCTCCACCATGTGCTGGGCAGTGGTGGGAACATGGTCTGATGGAGATAGCCCCAGGTCTTGTCCTTATGGGGCTCCCACCCGAATGGGAGATACAGAATGTTCGCAACAGCCCAGAGGGGTCAGAGGTGGGATGAGGGAGTCACAGGCAGAGTGGCCCGCGCTGGGATGGGGAAACAAAGAAGCCTGCGAGAGCCTGCTCCAGATTTGAGGTGTTGGGGAAGGCTGCCAGGAGGAGGGGACGCATAATCTGACATCTGGTAAAGTCGGGCCAAGGACTCTAGCCCCCTGTCTTGGGCGGCTCCTGGTCCGTGCCCAACCTGGGATCTCCCCCTTTCCGTGGCCCAGGTTACCAGCCCTGCGATCCGCAGGTCATCTGCAACCGCGTGAACCACGTGCACGGCTGTCTGGCGGAGCTGCAGGAGCAGGCGGCCAGGCGGCGCGCGGAGCTGGAGGCCTCGCGGAGCCTGTGGGCGCTGCTGCAGGAGCTGGAGGAAGCCGAGAGCTGGGCCCGCGACAAGGAGCGCCTCCTGGAGGCGGCGGGCGGCGGCGGCGCGGCGGGCGCGGCGGGCGCGGCGGGCGGCGCACACGACCTGTCCAGCACCGCGCGCCTCTTGGCGCAGCACAAGATCCTGCAGGGCGAGCTGGGCGGGCGGCGGGCCCTGCTGCAGCAGGCCCTGCGGCGGGGCGAGGAGCTGGCCGCGGCCGGTGGCGCCGTGGGCCCGGGCGCCGAGACGGTGCACTTGGCGGGCCTGGCGGAGCGCGCGGCGAGCGCGCGGCGGCGCTGGCAGCGGCTGGAGGAGGCGGCGGCGAGGCGCGAGCGGCGGTTGCAGGAGGCGCGGGCGCTGCACCAGTTCGGCGCGGACCTCGACGGGCTCCTGGACTGGCTTCGCGACGCCTACCGCCTGGCAGCCGCGGGCGACTTCGGCCACGACGAAGCGTCCAGCCGCCGCCTGGCCCGCCAGCACCGCGCCCTCACAGGGGAGGTGGAGGCGCATCGCGGGCCCGTGGGCGGCCTGCGGCGCCAGCTGGCGACACTGGGGGGCGCCAGTGGCGCCGGGCCCCTGGTGGTGGCACTGCAGGTGCGCGTGGTGGAGGCCGAGCAGCTGTTCGCCGAGGTGACCGAGGTGGCTGCGCTGCGGCGCCAGTGGCTGCGCGATGCCCTCGCTGTCTACCGCATGTTCGGCGAGGTGCACGCGTGCGAGCTGTGGATTGGGGAGAAGGAGCAGTGGCTGCTGGCCATGCGCGTGCCCGATTCATTGGACGACGTCGAGGTGGTGCAGCACCGGTGAGCGCGCACCGGTGGGACTCCTGGTCCCCTTCGTCCCGCACGCAGTCTCGATTTCCTTGATTCACCAGTTTCCCCATATTCACACACTTGGAACCAGTGTGTGTGTGCTTAGTCGCTCAGTAGGGTCTGACTTTTTGCGACCCCATTGGACTGTACAGCTCACCAGGCTCCTCTGTCCATGCGGTTTCCCAGGCAGAAATACTGGGATGGGGTTGCAATTCCCTTCTCCAGGGGATCTTCCCAGCAAAATGGGAATGATATTTACTGGTCCCAACCTCATGGGCTCCTGGAGAACAGTAAATGTGCAAAGTAATTAGCAAATGCCTGGGTCCAGGGAGCATTCCAGGGGCGTTTACTGCTATTTCTGTGAGACTTATAGTCACTTGGCTATATTAACCTCCAGAGATGGCTCAGCATGATCCCTCCGCTGGGACTCCCATCCCTAGATGGGAAGGATGTTACCCCTTGCATAGATGTTACCTCCCCAGCTAATAAAACTGCTCTGACCTTTGTCACTTTCTCTTCCCTCACCTCACTTTACATTTCTTCATAGCAATTACCACCCTGGGACATATTAAATACTGATTTATCTGTTGGCAGACTTAGAGATGGGTCATTAAGTCAGTGGATGGACCCTCTGCACCCCTCTCTCTGAGCATATTCATCCATCCACTCATTCAGTGGATACTTATTGAGCCCTTGCTCTGTTCCAGGCCTTGGGCTGGGCATTGCTGGAAACACAGGCCTGGTCCCCTCTGTTACTGTGCCCACAGTTACCCAAGCCACAGCCTTGGACATTGTTTTAAACAAGGGACCATAGCCAGTTTAAAACGGTTCTTTCTGGCTGGCACATAGAGAGTGGGCTGGAGGGGGTGAGAACGATGGCTGGGAGCCTAGAGAGGCAGCTAGAGTGGGGGTTCAGACAGGAGAGGACAGGACTGGACCATGGCAGGAACCCGAGAGAACAGGCCGTGGGGGCAGACAGGCTTAGGGCTCTGGCCTAGGGAATGGCAGGGGTTGTGGGGAGGGGGAAGGGAGGGAGGCGAGCTGTCCCTGGGATGGAGACCCAGAGGAAGAACAAACTAGGGGAGATGTTGAAGCGAGTGTGAGTCACAGCAAAGAGGCCAAAGAACACAGCAGGCTTTAAGGTGGGGGACAGGCTCAAAAGGGATAATGTTGAGGCTGGAGACAGATGTGGGACTGATGGGCTCGGGGGCGAGGGCGGAAGCTGTGGGGGTGGGTGAGATGGACCAGGCAGGATGTGAGGGAAAGCTGAGAGGACCCAGGGCAGAGCCCTGAGGGACCTACCACTTAAGTGGCAGGTAGAAGAGGAGGAGCCAGCAGAGGAGCCTGAGGAGATGAGGTTGAGAGTTCAGAGGAGAACCAGGAGAAGGCAGTTTCGCAGAAGCCAGTGAACAGGTCCCCAGCGTCCAGGCCTCACTGATCGTGTCCATCCTTCTTCCGCAGATTTGAGAGTCTGGACCAGGAGATGAACAGTCTGATGGGCCGTGTCCTGGATGTGAACCACACGGTTCAGGAACTGGTGGAAGGAGGTCACCCCAGCTCAGATGAGGTGCGTTCCTGCCAGGACCACCTCAACAGCAGGTAAGCGAAGCCTGGGGCTGGAAGTCCTTCTGAGTCCCAGGCCAGTTCTTCCTATCATTCTTTTCCTCAGTCACTCAACTATAGAGGTCAAGAATGTGCCCTTTCAAGCTCCTGAGATGATAAGGTTGTTGTTGTTCATTCGACCCCCTGGATCACAGCACCCTAGGCTTCCCCATCCTTCACTATCTCCCAGAGTTTGCTCAAACTCATGTCCACTGAGTTGGTGATGCTATCCAACCAGCTCATCCTCTGTTGCCCCCTTCCTCTCCTGCCCTCCATCTTTCCCAGTATCAGAGTCTTTTCCAGTGAGTCAGCTCTTCAAATCAGGTGGCTAAAGTGTTGGAACTTCGGCTTCAGCATGAGTCCTTCTAGTGAATAAGGGCTGCAGGCCACTTAGTAAATTAGCAAAATCTTGAAAAAAAAATTATAATGCCCAGTGTTAGCGATGATGTGGTAAATTGAGGATAGAATACATTTCAATGGGCTCTTAATTTACTTGTTCAGAAATGATGTATTGAGAATCCACTGGCTGACAGGAATTTTTCCAAGCACTTTAAAAAAAACCTCCCAGTATCCCAATTGCCATAGTAGTTTCCAGCATTCAGAACTCTTTAAGAATAGTAACCAATTAAACCTTTCCCCTAGAACACTATAAGTAGTTCTTGCAAGGTACGATTCATAGATAAACACACAGATCCAGAGAGGTGAATTCCTCATCCAGGATTACTCAATCTAGTAAGCAGGAGTCAAACCCAGTTCTGCCTGAATCCAGAGCTGAGGCCCTTGACCACATATTGCAGTCTTCCCAGCAACTCTGTGGGGGTGTAAATACCCATATAAGAAAGGAGGAAACAGGAGCTCAGAGAGGCAAAGGTGGCCTAAGGTCCCAAGGGAAATTAGGTGGGGATCAAGCCTGAATTTGAAGTTGAATTTGTCTGACTCCAGACTGTGCCCTTAACTGCTGTGCTGTGAGATCCCAATATCCAGTGATTTCCAAGCGTCTGTATCCTCAACAATCCCAGGGCACCAGGGCCTAAAAAGATAATGACAGCTAGTGATTTATGGCTGTTAGTGAGATGATGTGCCAGTGCTTTAGCCACAAGAACTCATTAAACACCCAGTGAAGTGGACATAATTATCTGCCTGTTTTTCAAATGAGAAAAGAGAAACAAAAATGATTTGCCCAAGTTCACATGGTGGATCTGGCCAGAGCAGAATTTGAACTTGAGCCCTTCTGACTTCAGAGTCCTAATCTCTGCCCTTGTGCTATGTCCATTCTAGAGGGGACAGAGAGAGAGTTAAGAAATAAACAATAAAAGAACAAGATATTTGGACAATTGTAAAGATTCATGCTAGGAAACCAAACCAGTCAAACCTAAAGGAAGTCAACCCTGAATATTCATTGGAAGGATTGATACTGAAGCTGAAGCTTCAATGCTTTGGCCACATGATGCAAAGAGCTGACTCACTGGAAAAGACCCTGATGCTGGGAAAGATTGAGGGCAGGAGGAGAAGGGGATGACAGAGGATGAGATGGTTGGCTGGCATCACCGACTCGATGGACATGAGTTTGAGCAAACTCTAGGAGATAGTAAAGGACAGGGAAGCCTAGCATTTTGTGGTCCGGCAGTATCATCACTTGCTTGAGGGCACAGAGCAAATTAAAAAAAAAAAAATCTTTTGACGGCGCCTACAGATCTTAGTTCCCTGACCAGGGATCAAACCTGTGCTCACTGCATTGGCAGTGTGGAGTCTTAACTACTGGACCACGAGGGAAGTCCCATAAATTTATTTTAGGATAAAATAAATTTGACTCAGCACCTGGCTTATAGAACATGCTCAACTACTGTTTATTGCATCCAACATATTATCTGATGTCATAAGCCGACAGATTTCACATTCTTTGGTTCCAGAACCCTTTGCATGCTTAAAAGCAATTTAAGGACCCCCAAAGAGCTTGATTAATGGGTTATATCTGTCAGTATTTACTATATTAGAAATTAATACTGAGTAATGTAAAATAGTAAGTCGTTAAAATAATAATAAACTTACTATGGTAACATAACTTTTTAAATGAAAAAGTGACTATTTTTCAAAACAAACAAAAAATGTAGCAAGAAAAATGGTGTTGTTTTGCATTAAAAAGAAATTATTATTTACTTTGGCTGTGCTGAGTCTTTGTTGCGGTGAGAGCTTCTCTAGTTGCCTATGTGGGATCTTAGTTCCCCCACCAGGGATAGAACCCAGCCCCAAATGCAGGGGGTCTTATCCATTGGAGTCTTATCCATTGGACCAGCAGGAAAGTCCCTGTTTTGCATTTTTGCACATCTCTTTAATGTCTGGTTTAAGAGAAGGCAGCTGAGTACTCAGGTCTGCTTCTGCAATCAGTCTTTTTCCTGTAGCTTCTGGAAATCTCCACAGTACACTCGGCACAGAATGAAAGTGAAAAGGCAAATAGCGTCTTAGCATTTTGATGAAGATAGCTTTGCCCTCGCTCAGGTTACATTTTGAGAACCGCTGTTCTAAGCAAATGTGCCCGGCAGAGTCCATTTTACACAGGCAGGAACTGGGGCTTGGGGAGATAAGGATGACATTCCAAGGTCACACAGTGGCTGGGTTCCACCCAGGGTCATGGGCCCTCCGCACCCAAGGCGGGGCGGGGGTCTCCGTCTTCCTTACGCTGCCCTGCTTCTCCTGGGTAGGTGGAACCGCATCGTGGAGCTGGTGGAACAGCGAAAAGAAGAGGTGAGCGCGGTGCTGCTGGTGGAGAACCATGTGCTGGAGGTGGCGGAGGTGCGCGCCCAGGTGCGCGAGAAGCGGAGGGCTGTGGAGAGCGCGCCCCGGGCGGGCGGCGCCCTGCAGTGGCGCCTTAGCGGTCTGGAGGCGGCTTTGCAAGCGCTAGAGCCGCGCCAGGCGGCCCTCCTGGAGGAGGCGGCCCTGCTGGCTGTGCGCTTCCCGGCTCAGGCTGCGCGGCTGCATCAGGGTGCGGAGGAACTGGGCGCCGAGTGGGGCGCTCTGGCCGGCGCGGCTCAGGCCTGTGGCGAGGCGGTGGCGGCGGCCGGACGCCTGCAGCGCTTTCTGCACGACCTAGACGCCTTCCTGGACTGGCTGGTGCGCGCCCAAGAGACGGCGGGCGGCGGCGAGGGGCCCCTGCCCCGCAGCCTGGAAGAGGCGGACGCCCTGCTGGCGCGCCACGCGGCGCTCAAGGAGGAAGTGGACCAGCGAGAGGAGGACTACGCGCGCATCGTGGCGGCCAGCGAGGCGCTGCTGGCGGGCGACGGCGCGGAGCTGGGCCCGGGCCTGGCACTCGACGAGTGGCTGCCACACCTCGAACTTGGTTGGCACAAGCTGCTCGGCTTGTGGGAGGCGCGCAGGGAGGCGCTGGTCCAGGCGCACGTCTACCAGCTCTTTCTGCGCGACCTACGCCAGGCACGAGCGGTGCTACGCAACCAGGTGCCCGCTTCGGGGGTTGGCACGTGTGGGGGTCTGAGGCCGCAGGGGGTTTCGGGAACAGAAAACTGTATGGAGGAGTGTGTTTGCGGAGACCACTGGGTTCCTGGCGTACCTCATGCTGCGGGGGAGAGGGGGGTTGCGGGTATCTAGTATGAATAGCTGGGTTTGTGAATAATCCGGTGTGAACAAGCGTGGGTGTGTGTATAACAGAATTTGAGTATTACGATGGGGAGGAGGGTGTCTTACTCTGTTAGAGGTGACTAAGAGTTTGTGGACTGTTCTGAGTGAGTAATGCACTTGGACGTTCTTTGGAGTGACTTCCTGGGTTTGTGGGTTATCTGGAGGGAAATAAGAGTATGAGTTTGATTGGTGATGGTTAATGGGGTTTAAAGAAGCTCTTGGGGTGGATAACAGAGGATGAAGGTTAGGGCAGGAAGGTTCAGGTTGAGGGATTCTTGTGGTTAGTAAATGATTGTGGATTATGCGGCTGTGGGGGCAGACTGTCTTCTTGGGAATGGCAGATTGCACAGCGTCACTGCGTTTATTATGGTGTGAGGAGTCAAGTGCCATGGTTATCTGGGAACAGCTGATCCAGTTCAAGGATCTTTCTGAGATGGGAACAAAGTTTGAAGATTTGGACAAGATAAAAACACCTAGTTTTCAGATTGTCCAAGAGTAGGTACCAGCTTTTAGGAATCATTTTAGAAAACATGGGCTTCCCAGGCAGTGCTACTGGTAAAGAATCTGCCTGCCAAAGCAGGAGATGCAAGAGACGAGGGTTCAATCCCTGGGTTGGGAAGATCCTGGAGGAGGAAATGGCAACCCACTCCAGTATTCTTGTCTGGGAAATCCCATGGACAGAGGAACCGGGCGGGCAGTAGTCAGTGGGGTCACACAGAGTCAGACAGGACTGAGCAGGAGCATCTGTTGGAAAGCATGACAGCCTGTGCTGGTGTCAAGAGAAAGCTGGCTTAGATGGAGGATGAGCTGGAGGAGCAGACAGCAGGCCCCTAGAATCATGAGGTTCCTAAACACTTCAGTTGAGGTGGCCTTGAGATGCTCATTCTGACCCACCCATGTTACCAGTTAGAAAACTAACACCAGAGAGGGAAGGGACTTCCTTGAAGTCACATGGCGCCTGCTAAGTCTTCATCAACTAATCAAATACTTACTGAGTGCCTACGCTATATCAGGTACTTTTCTGGAGCTGAGCACAGAAGAAACAGAACACGAAATCCCATCCTCATGTGGCTGGCATTTGTGTGTGTGTGTGTGTGTGTGTGTCTGTGGAGGAGATGGAGGAGATGATAAAAAAAGTAACTGCATATATAATATCATGTCAGATATATACGCTATGAAGGGATTTCCTAGGTGGCTCAGTGGGAAAGAATCCACCTGCCAAGCAGGAGATTCGGGTTCACTCCCTGGGTCGGGAAGATCCCCTGGAGAAGGGAATGGCAACCCACTCCAGAATGCTTGCCTGGAAAATCCCATGGACAGAGGAGCCTGGTGGGCTACAGTCCATGGGGTTGCAAAGAGTCGGACACAATTTAGGGATTAAAGAACAACAACAAATATGCTGTGAAAAACAATAAGGCAGAGTAAAGGGATAGCTGGGGGTGGGGGGAAGGCGTGGAGAGGATGATATTTTTGACAGAAGGTCAGAGACCTGAGGAAAGTGAAAGAGCCAGCATGGAGATATCTGGAGGGAACAGCATGGGACAAGGACCTGACGTGGGGCCACGTCTGACACGTTCAGTGCTAGAGCCTAGGGAGCAGGGGAGAGCAAAGTGGTGGCTGGGCAGGCCAGGAGCCCCCCCCCCCCCCACCCCACCCCCCACCCCCACCCCATCCTGGATGGAGCAGGGCCAAGCAGAGCCTCCTGCCTCCCCCATCCCCCGTCCCCAGGAGATGGCACTGTCAGCTCAGGAGCTGCCGGGCACCGTGGAGTCAGCGGAGGAGGCACTGAAACGGCACCGTGATTTCCTCACCACGATGGAGCTGAACCAGCAGAAGATGCAGCTGGCCGTGCAGGCTGCCGACGGCCTGCTGAGACAGGGCAACGCCTACGGGGAGCAGGCCCAGGAGGCTGTGACGCGGCTGCTGGAGAAGTAGGTCCCTCAGACCCCCGGGGCCCAGGGGCTGGGATTCAGCAGAGGAGGGGTGACGAGGCCAGAATTCCTTTTCCTTCCATAACATTGCTGCTTCTCTCTGGTTTTTTGGCCGAGCCATGAGGCTTGTGGGATCTTGGTTCGCTGACCAGGGATCGAACCCATGCTTCCTGCAATGGAAGAGCTGAGTCCTAAGCACTGGACCTCCAGGAAATTCTCTCTCTCTGATTTCTACTTAATTCCATATTGCTTTAGATTTGATTTAAATTAATGTTGGTGAAAAGGTAACTTGTGGTTGATAACCCCAAAGCTGGAGAAGTATATATACTGTGAAAAGTTTCTTTTCCAAGCCTGCCCTCAGCCTGGAATGGCAGGACTGGTTGTTACAATGTTAACATCTACTGTGTGTCAAGCACTATTCTAGGCCCTGGGCAAAACAGCAACCCCCCACCCCACCCCCCTTCCTAAGAAATAGTCCAGCGCTCAAGCAGTGACAGGGAAGCCTGGCATGCTGCAGTCTGTGGGGTCGAAAAGAGTCACTGTGGGGTCGCAAAGAATCTTAGCGACTGAACACAGCACCAGAGTCCTTACAGGATTTCCTTCAGGCCTGCTTCTTCCTGTCGTCACTGTTTCTCCTCATCCTCGTGACCCCAGCGTTCTCCTCTCTGGCATGAGTGAGGCAGGAGGAGAGCCTAATACTGCTCTGCCTTTTGTCTCCCGATGGAAATCATACCCCGTCCCTCCACCACTGTCCAGAGTCCTGAGGCCCCAGCCCCTGATCTGTCTGGCTCTGGCATCCTTTTCCCCTAAATTCATTTGGGGAATGGATGGTGGAGTTTTCTAAAGGAAACTTGCATGGGGATTCTCATCCTGAGGAAACAAATTCATGATCTAGTGTCCCCAACTCCAGGCCTGGCACCTTTCTTTTACTCCATGTTTCCTTTTTTTTTTTTTTTAAATGTATTGGCTTTATTAATTTGGCCGTATCAGGTCTTAGTTGCCACACACGGGATCTTCACTGCATGCCACGGACTCTAGTTGCGGCACACGGGCTTAGATGCTCCAAGGCATGTGGGAATCTTAGTTCCCTAACCACGAATCGAACTCAAATCCCCTGCATTGCAGGGCAGACTCTTAACTGCTGGACCACCAGGGATGTCCTTCACCTTTCTTGAGTATCTACTCTCCGCCAAGCTCTGCAGAATCAGGAGGAGGAGGAGCCTGGAGGGCTGTTCTTTTGAGTCATGCCTTTCTTCCCTTGAAGTCATTACTTGCTTCTTTCGTTCTATTGTTTATTCATTTATTCTTCAGCCATTTAAACAGGGACTGAGTCCATGCTGTGTTCCTGGCTCCATGTGGGGCAATGCTGGGCATCCCCTGGTAATGGGATCAGAACACGGTTCCATCCCTCACAGAGCTCTCATGCCATCTGGCAAGGATGGCCAAGAATGGTCAGGGCCGGGCTGGGGGAAGCATGGGCAGAATCGGCAGGTCCAGGATGGGAGAGGTGCAGGGGTCTGAGGGAGCCCTGGGGTCAGACAGGGCCGGGTCCCAGTCCCAGCTCTGCCTGTCAACCTGTGAGATTCAGGGCAAGTCACTTCTCTCTCCCCATGGGGCTCACCTCCCCTGGAACCTGGCCCTGCCCTGCGTGAAAAGATGTTCTTGCATTTTGTCTGCATTTGGCACATGAGGCTCAGAGAGGGGAACAGACTGGCCAGAGGTCACGGCTGTTTTCTCACCCTCCAGGAGACAAAGGGTTTCTCTCATCCCTGGGACAAGTTGGCTGGTGAAGGCCTGGAGGGACTGAGTTCAGTTCCATTTCAGAGGCATTTCCTGTTTCCTGAGCTGAATCTGAGCAGGAGGGAGTCCATATTCGGCTTGTCTCTGGCCCTTCACGTTCCTCCATCCAGCGGTGTGCTAGGTTATCTTTGTAACTTCCTCTCGCACGCTCCATCTCTTTGCCTCCATCTCTCTGTAATCTATGTCTCTCTGTCTCCTTCTCGCTCCCTGTTTTTTCTACTTAGATCTACATCTGTCTTTTCTGCTGCCTCTCTCTTTTTCTCAGACATTTTACTTGTTTCTGACCTCCCTCTTTCTCTCTGCCTGTCTTTCTCTGTCTTTTAAAATTAATTTTGGGCTGTGCCGGGTCTTCATTGCTGCTCATGGGCTTCTCTTGTTGCAGAGCATGAGCTCTAGAGAGAGAGCTCAGTAGTTTCGGCACATGGGCTTAGTTGCTCCGTGGTACGTGGAATCTTCCCAGCCCAGGGATCAAAGCTATGCCCTCTGCATTAGCAGGCAGATTCTTAGCCAGTGGGCCACGAGAGAAGTCCCCTATATGTCTCTCTTGCTTTCTTTCACTCATCAAATACGTATTGAGCACCTACTGTGTGCCAGGCCCCTTTTTTTAGGTACTGGGGAATACAGGGGTGAGAAAAACAGATAAAAATTCCTGCCCTCGTGGAATGACATCCTATGGGGAAGACAGACAGGATAAATATGGGATATATACAGTGTGTTGGATAGTGTTAAGTGCGAAGGAGAACGTTAAAGAACAAAAGAAAGCCAGAAAGTGTTGGTCAGCGGGCAGGAGGGGTCTTGCTAAGAAGGTGACATTTAAGTACACTTTGAGGGGAGGAGCGTTCCAGGCAGAGGAAACAGCCAATGCCAGCCAACACTCTGAGCTGGGAGTTGTTTGTTCAAGGCACAGTGAAGTGGGACCCTTTCAGCCCTCTCTGCCGGCCTCTTGGGCGCTTTGCCTGCACTGCAGGCAGGAGGCCAGGCTGCCTGGGGCTGTGATGCCTGCTGGCTCCAGGTTGGCGGGGCCTGCCTCTCTTTGCCTCCCTGCGGCTCCAGCCCTGCTCTACCCATGCCCTGCTTTCATCCCTCTTTTCAGCTCCATTGCAGCCTTCTGTCTGGCTGGCTGTGTCTTACGGGTGGCATCTTGCCACTTCTCTACCTATCCTTTTCTGGGCTCTCCCTCCCAAGACTCCCTCAGCCCCTTCCTTTCCCTCTGCTTCCCTGTCTGTGGTGGTCTCGATCTCTGTCTCTGGCACCAGCCCGCTTCATTTCTTTTTCTCTGTCTTTCCTATTTCCTCTGTCTCTGGGCCTCTTTCTCGGTCTCTCCTGAGTCTCTGTCAGTCCCTCTTTCTGAGGTCTCTGTTTCTCTCTGTCTCTGTTCTTGCGTGTGTTTCTGTTTATCTCTCTAGGTGCTTGCATCCTCCTCTGTCTCTCTGAGTCAATCTGCCTCTCCCTCCTGGTCTGTCTTTCTCTCCAGGAGTCTCTTGTTCTCTGTTTTTGTCTCCCTCGGTATCGCTTACTCTGTCCGTAGCTCTCTGTTCTCTCTTTCTGTGGGGTTGTGTCTGCGTCTAAGTGTCTGCATTTCTTTCTTTCCAGATATCTACCTGTCTATGTCCCTCCCCTCCACCCCCCCCCCCACCCCCCGTCCTCTCCAGCTGTCTCTGGCTTTGCCTTCACTGATGTTTCTTTGCCTTTCCTCGCATCCCCACATTGCTCTGTCCTCTTCCTCGCTCGTACATATGCCCCAGGTTCCTAGCCCTGCCAAGTTCGATGTCCTCACAGGCTTGCTGCTAGCGCCCCCAAACTCAGGCTTCCCCCAACTCCTATCTCCTCATCCCCAGGAGCCAAGAAAATCAACTACGGGCCCAGCAATGGCTGCAGAAGCTACACGACCAGCTTGGGCTGCAGCACTTCCTCCGAGACTGCCACGAGGTAGGAACTCTAGCTGAACTCCAGCTGTGCTGGGCACCGGACTTCTTCGATAAGGAGAGAAGTGCTCCAGGGCAGAGGCGTGGTGGGGGCAGGGACGCCCCGTCTAAGTGGGTCGCGGAGCGATGTTCACCTGGCACCGCCAGGAGGCGTGCGCATCCTGGCCTCAGTGCGCATGCTCCTCAAGTCCCTCCGCCCACGCGGGCGCTGGGAGGCGGGGATGGAGGGAGGGGCCTTGGGCGCCCCTGGCAACGGCGCGCGTCCGCGCCTTAGGGTCCCGCGGGGACGCGCGCTGATCTCACCTTACCCGCAGGAGATTTCGTGAGAAGTGCTTTCCTGGGGAGAGGAACCAGAGACAAGGAGAGGGGTATGCGGGGAGGCGCGGGTGGACAGAAATCCAGAGCGCAGCTTCGGTCAGAGGTGGTCCAGGACCAAGACTTCACCCCTTTAAAAGTGTCCAGGAATCAAGCTCTGCCCCTTTGGAGATGATCTGCACACCCGTTAGGATCTCCCCAAAACAGGGGTGGTCTAGAGCCCCTTCTTCATTAGAGACGACTCAGGAGATAATGTTGCCTTTCTCTCCTTCCTTTGCATTCTATAGAAACTATGCTGGATTCTGACCCCCATAAGAGATGGCCCCATGAGAGATGGCCCAGTGAACATTTTCCTAATCCCAAACAGAGATGATCCTGGTCTCACCTATCTACCTGACCCGGGATAATTAGCAACCCCTCTACGAAGACACAGTACAAGTTTTCTGCAACCAAAGATGGTTCAGGAACCAGGTCCCAGTCTCCCCAGTCAAAGATGATTTGATTCCCGCCATGGTGAACCCCTGTGTTCCACTCCCCCCGCGCCCCCGCCCCATGAAATGGTTAAGGGCTTCCATCCTCTCCTCCCAACTCAGGTTCATTAGAGATGGGTCTGGGACTCGAACCCACTAGAGATAGGTTCAGGTACCCCTGTCCCCTGCCTTTTTCCCACTGGGAGATTATTCTGGACTGAAGTCTTAAAGAGTCTAGGCCCCCTCCCACATTTTCCACTCCTGTATAGCTGAGGTAGCCAGGGACCTGAGCCCCTTCCCATCAGAGATGATTCAGAAGCCCACCCCACCTCACCCCCCTCACATCGCTGGGGTAGGCCAGGCTCCAGCCTACCCCCCAGCCCCTCTCCGCCGCTGTTTGGCCCTAGGGCCCCTTCCCCCTCTCGTTAGATTGTTCTGGACCAAGCCCAATCATCTGAGATGGCGCAGAACCCCCGCCCCCCACTCCACGCTTTAGGGAGGGTAATGATTTCTTCTCCACCCGCATCTGGGGCCCGGCAGGGAGGCGGGCACCGAGGCAGGCAGGGGGCGCGCGCGGGCGGGCGCGCTGCCGCGGCGCGGGGGCGGGGGAGGGGGCGCGCGTCCGCCGGAGACTCAGCCGTCACCACCGCTGCCGCCGCCGTCGCAGTGGAGGGGCGAGAACCCGCCCGCCCGCCGCAGGGACGCCCCATCAACGCCTCCGCCGCTTCAGGTCTCGGGGGCGCCCAGGGGAGGGGGCTGATGCGCGCCCTCGCTGAGGCGGGCTGGGGGTAGGGGGCTTGGGCGCGTGCTCGTCCGCCCGCCGCGGGAGGGAGGGAGGGGCGTCGGCGGCGCGGGGGTGGGTCGGCTGGGCGCTGGGACCCCAGCCCCGGGGAGGGGCCCAGATGCCGGGAGCTGTCCGCGGTGCTGCTGCGGGTGGGACTGAGGTGCCGGGTCCCAAGGGATAGTATCGGAGACAGGGGACTTCTAAGGCTACTCCTGGGGTAGTGTGGGTTTGCCCTGGGGATTAAGGGGGTCCCAGCCTCTCTAGGGGCCTCTTCTCTGGGTAGTGGGGCATCTGAAATTTGCGCTGAGGTTGGGGGACTCTCAACATTTGAAGGGATTCTTCCCTGGTTCTTGCGGAATCTGAATTAGCCTTAGACGATGGGGGCGAGTCACTTTTGCCGGGATCTGACTTGGGCGATGAGGGTCTTGGACTTGCTCTGGATTTGGAGTGCTCTGACTTTGGGGGCTTTCCCCCAAGTTATTTGGGACTCTGGCTTTGCCTTCAGTGATGGGGGGTCAGTCACTTTGGGGGGGCTTTACTTTGATGACGGAGTACCTCTCCTTCAGGGTCTTTGCTTTCCCTGTGAGCTGTGACTGCCATTGGCAAACTCTTCCCTGCTTATGTGGGGAATCTGTGAATAGCGTTGGAGGATTCAGCATTTGACTTGGCTTGTGTGTGTGTGTGTGTGTGTGTGTCTATGTATGTATGAAGGAGTCTGAAACTGTCTTGGACCCCTGGGGAGCACATGCCCAGGGGATAGAGTGGTGTTTGGCCGACTGGGAATTTGTCCTTGGCTATGACTGCAAGCTAGAGTCCATGGGTTTTTTTTTTTTTTTCCAAGAGGGAGGAGGAGGATCTTGTGACTGAGGGGGGAGGAGAAAGAGGAGGAGCAAACTGTCCAGGTGCCAGGTTTGGTCATGAGTGGGGAGGTTCCTGCTTGAGGGACAAGTCTTATTGGAAGGGAAGGGTGGCTCAGAAAGCAGCCTTGTGATTGGTCCTGCTGAGGGTAGTGAGAAGGGCCCACGCCTGTTGCTTGCGTTTGGATGACTGATTTTGTTGGGAGGTGGGGGCACTAGAACTGGCTTTGGTTTGGGAGAGGGGTTGGCTACAGAAGTTCTCTCTGGTCCATGTTGGAGAGTCTGATCCTAGATTTGGAGTGTCTCCTTTGGGGCAGACTCATTTGGGGAGCCAGAAAGTAGCCCTGATACTTGCATTTGGGGGGTTGGCTTTGGTTGGAGGTTAGAACTCATCATGGTCTTGGGAAACTGTAGTCTTGGCCTGAATCCTCAAGGCTAGATCTGGGTGTCCTGTGGGCTAATTAGTGAGGCTGGATCTGGGTTGCAGGGCACAGGTCTACCCCAGATGGGAGGGATGGTTTGGAGGGGAACTAGACTTGGCACTGGGGCTTCCCAGGTGGTACTACTGGTAAAGAATCCGCCTGCCAATGCAGGAGATGCAAGAGACACAGGTTCCATCTCTGGGTTGGGAAGATCCCCTGGAGCAGGAAGTGGCAACTCCAGTATTCTCGCCTGGGAGATCCCACGGCCAGAGGAGCCTGGCAGGCTACAGTCTATGGGGGCCATAATGAGTCAGACACGACTGAGCATGCACACAGACTTGGCGCTAGTTGGGAGTTGTTTTAGGGGTTCATCTAGCCATATCGGGGGTCTGGGTTTAGATATGGGGCTTTCGCTTGATACCTTTGGGAATGATTTGGATATCTTGAATTGGTCCTTATTAGAGGTGGTGCGAGGAATCGAAGGATCTAAGTATTTCTGGGGGTGGGGTGCCAAGGCTGAATTAGGTTGGAGGGCTTGTTTTGGAGGTTTGATTTGGCTTTGGGTAGGAAGACTCGTCCAAGAACCCTGCCTAGGAGCTTAGGGCTTATGGGGAGTTGAGAAGGGCTATCCTGAGGACAGGGGCTAAGGGATGAGGCATTCTGGAGAGCCTTTCATCCATCCTCTACTCCCTAGAAGAGGGCCTAAGCTGCCCTCACCACTGCCCCCTCCCCCCGCCATGAAGGCCTTACTTGCAAAGGTTCTTCCATCCCACCCTTTTCTCCCTCCCCAGTTCTAGAAGCCTAGCCCCCCCAAAACTGGGGACATCATGGTGGGAATGGGGGCTATGCTAGGTTGTGGAGAATTGGCTGAGCCCCTCCCCCTGTCCTGCACAGCTGGATGGCTGGATCCATGAGAAGATGCTGATGGCGCGGGACGGCACACGGGAAGACGGCCACAAGCTGCACAAGCGATGGCTCCGGCACCAGGCATTCATGGCCGAGCTGGCTCAGAATAAGGAGTGGCTGGAGAAGATTGAGAGGGTGAGGATTCAGAAAGCCTCTCTGCCTCTGCCCGGGGTCAGGGGCCTCCAGAGAACTCACATCTCACCTCCTTCACACTCCACTGCCAGCCTGCATTTCTCATACCTTTGAACTGCTTCAGGTCATTTCCATGCCTATTCCTAGCTCTGTGGCCTTGAGTAATTCATGTAACCTCTTTGAGCCTCAGCTTTCCTGTCTGTAAAATGGCCAGCATCTCTTCTGAATGGCTGTTAAATATTTTACCCCTTCCTATAATCTCTTTGCCAGGCTTCCTTCCATACCATTTGGAGCATTTGCAGTAGGAAGCCAGGTAGTCAGGGTGAGGCAGCCCCAGGAAGCTAGGGTTAAAGTGAGCATTGGACTTCCAGGGACAACCCAGGGTTCTCATTCTGTCTATGCCTATTACCAGCTCTGGGGCCTTGAGGGAATTGTGTTAACTTCTTTGAGCCTCAGTTTGCTCTGCTGTATTTTCATTTTTTATTATTTTTTACTTTTAATTTTTTACGGAAGTGTAGTTGATTTACAATATTGTGTTAGTTTTTGGTGTACAGCAAGGTGATTCAGTTATGTATATGTATATATATATAGATGTATATATTTTTTTCTTATGGTCTATTACAGGATATTGAATATAGTACCCTGTTCTATCCAATAGACCTTGCTCTACTTTATTTTTTAACACCGGAAACATTCTGTATTGGGGTATAGCCAATTAACAATATCGTGATAGTTTCAGGTGAACAGTGAAGGGGCTCAGCCATATATGCTCTACCTTAAAATTAAGGAATAATAACTTCCCTGGGCTCTTGTGTATTTAAAGTACTTAACACAAGGCCAGGCACCTAGGAGCTGTCATTGCTATGATGTTGTTATTTTTAATATGGAATATGATATATGTGGCTCTAGGCCAACATATATGGGAGCTTGACTTCAGTCTTGGGGGAACCCAGGTAGATTTTTGCTGTAAACATCAACCCCCAAAACTGCCCCTAGACCTGCAGCCCTGTATCCCCCCACCATTCTAACTCAAACGGAAACACCGAGGTGGATCTTAAACCCTTAAATGGTCCCTGGTGCCCCATAAATGGTGGCATGAGGCAAAGCCATGCTCCTTGACTGTGAATGTAACAGAGGTTTGTTCTCTCTGCCTCTCTCCCCCTCTGTCTCTTTCTTCCTTCTGCCTCTCTCCGTCTTATGGTCCTCTCGCCATGTTTGTGACTTGCTACATATCTGTGTCCATCTCTTTGTTTTCTCTGTCTCCTTCCCATGCCTCTGTGTGTCTCTCTGCCTCCCTCCCCACACCACTGTCTGTCTGTCCATCTCTCCTCGTCTCTCCTCCCATTTTTGCTGCTTTCTCTGCATTGACCCCCCCCATGTCTTTGTCTCTCTGTGTGCCCTCAACTCCTTGCTTCCGTCTCTCTCTCCATATCTCTCCCTATGATCTGCTGTCCCTGTATTTCTCTGTCCCTCCCCACCATCCGCTCCCTCACTCTGACTTCCTACCCCCCATCGTCTGGGGCAGGAGGGCCAGCAACTGATGCAGGAGAAACCAGAGCTGGCGGCCTCGGTGCGGAAGAAGCTGGGTGAGATCCGGCAGTGCTGGGCAGAGCTGGAGAGCACCACCCAGGCCAAGGCAAGGCAGCTCTTTGAGGCCAGCAAGGCCGACCAGCTGGTGCAGAGCTTCGCGGAGCTGGACAAGAAGCTCCTTCACATGGAAAGCCAGCTGCAAGACGTGGATCCTGGTGGGGACCTGGCCACTGTCAACAGCCAGCTGAAGAAGCTGCAGGTATGGCCTGACTGATGCAGATGGGGGCTTTCTAAACACAGTAGGGTCCCAGCCAGAGTCAGACTCCACTGGAGGTATTTCAGAGGATGTCTAAGATAGGGGTTTAGTTCAAATGTGTTAGAAGGGCTGGAAGCGGAAAGGGAATATGAGGCAGTCCAGCTAGTTAGTTACTGGAAGCAGCTGCCGCGCCTAGGGCAGGAGAGGAAAGGGAGAGGAAAGATTTAGAGCCGAGAAGGTAGATAGCAAGCACACAGAGGGTTTCTCAGAACCCTGACATCTGTTTCCCTGGATCGAGAAACCAAGGCCCAGGGGTAGGGGGATGGCTTTATACAGAGTAATAACAATATTCATGGGACTTGCCTGGCGGTCTGGTGGTTACAGCTCCGTGCTCCCAATGCAGAGGGCATGGGTTAGATCCCTGGTCGTGAAACTAAGATCATTCATGCCATGCCACGTGGCAAACAAACAAGAAGAAGAAATGGCATTCATGGAGTGCTTCCTCAAGAGGAAGCCTCCTTGCTGAGCTCTTACTGACTCCCGCCAGCAATCCTGAAAGAGCAGTACTATTATTATCTGCCATTTGACCAACAAGGAAACAGAGACACAGAAGGTAGAATGCCTGGCCCAGGGACACACAGCCAGTCAGCGTCTCCATCACAAAGCAGGGGCTCTGAGAAGACAGACCACATCTGCTTTATCTCTGCTTCTAGCCTGGCAGCCAGGGGATGCTCCGTATCTGACTGATGCGCTGACTGAAGGTTTGAATGTGGGTGTTGAATCCGTCTCACCTCCCAAGGTGTGACAACTCCTGCCCATACATCTTAGGAATGATGCCTGAGGCTCTGGGGGGTGAACATATGGCCCAGGGTAGCAAGTGGCCGAGCCTGCATTCAAATCCAGGTCCCTCACCTCTTCAGTGCTCCTGTATAATTATGCATCTAGAGAGCTTGACATGGTGTCTGGCAAAAAAAAAAAAAAAAAGTGTCAATTGATAATAAAAGCCGATGACACCAGTTAGTATTTATTCAGTTATCTATGCAGCAAATCTTTATTGAGCAGTTATGTCAGCACGCCAGGCACTTTTCTAGAATACAGCAGTAAGCAAAACAGACGGAAAATCGCAGCCCCTGTGAGGCTCCCATTCTGGTGGAGAGGTGGGCAGAGGAGCAAAGAGAAACACAGACCTGCGTGAGATGCCAGGGTCGTTACCGCTTTCTCTACCCCAGTGGTTCTCAACTGCCTCGTCTCCAGGATCCCTTTACCTTTTACAAATCCCTGAGAATCCCAAAGAACTGGTTTGTGTGGATTATATCTGCTGATGTTTACTATATTAAAAATTAAACCTGAGACATATTTTTAAATATGTTTTTATTTATTTGGCTGTACAGGTGTTAGTTGCAGCATCTTTAGTTGTGGCATGCGGGCTCTTAGTTGTAACATACGGAATCTACCTGAACAGGGATCGAACCTGGGCCCCCTGCATTGGGAGCACAGAATCTTAGCTACTGGACCACCAGTGAAAGTGAAAGTCGCTCAGTCATGTCCAACTCTTTGCGACCCCATGGAATGTAGCCCGCCAGGCTCCTCTGTCCATGGAATTCTTCAGGCCAGAATACTGGAGTGGGTAACTGTTCTCTTCTCCAGGAGATCTTCCTGACCCAGAAATCATATCGGGGTCTCCTGCACTGCAGGCATGTTTTTTACCAGCTGAGCTAAGTCCCTAAAACTGAGACATATTTAAATGATCGGTTTGTTTTGAAACAACAGTAAGGAATCAGTCAATCACATATTATCCCCAAAGCATTCTTTTTCGAAGAATAGCTATAATTTCCAAAACAATGGAGGCAGAAGAGTGGCTTCATTCTCAGTGTTGCAGCCTCCTTTCATGCCTGGCTTAAAAGAGCGCTGGAGGGACTTCTCTGGCGGTCCAGCGGCTCTGTGCTTCCGCTGCAGGGGGCATAGGTTTGATCCCTGGGTGGAGAACTAAGATCTTGCCTGCCATGAAAGGCACTGGATTCTCACTGCTTCCAATAGCACAGGTGCTACAGTCCCTGCAGAACCCTGCTGTGCACCTGGGAGAGAATGAGAGAGGCAAATAACACCTTAAGTATTTTTAAAAATATAATAGTTGTAACCTAGGGACTTCCCTGGTGGTCCGGTGGCTAAGACTTCATGCTCCCAAGGTAGAGGGCCTGGGGTCCATCCCTAGTCAGGGAACTAGATCCCACATGGTGCAACTAAGAGTTTGCATGCCACAATTAGAGATTCTGTGTGCTGTAACGAAGACTGAAGATCCCACGTGCCACAACTAGGAGCTGGCTCAGCCAAATAAACAAATAGTGCTTAAAAATAGTTGAAACCTTGCAGACACCTGGAAAAGATCTTGGGAATCCCCAAGAGTCCCCAGGCCACACTTTGAGAACCACTGATCTGTGCTCAGTGTCCGCCACAGATAACCCATCCCTCCTCTCCAGCAGCCCTACAAGGAGGGGCCGTGGCCATCCTCACTGGACATGTGAGGAGACCACAGCACATGAAGGGTCTGTGGCTCTCCCAAAGTCACACAGCCACACAGTGGCCATTCAGGGCCACATTTAGTTCCCAGTCGCCTTCCTCCCTCGATACTCCCAGACCACAGTGAGGGAAGGTGACCCCCTCACTGGTCTCTGAAAACTCCTTCACTATCTGAGGTCCACACTGCGTTGGCTGGGCAGGCAGTGGGCAGGTGGCGATGGCCTGGCCCCAGGTCTGCTCTGGGATCGCCCAGAGTACTGGCAGAGACAAGTGGTGGCCTGGATGGCCAGGCAGAAGAGAGAGCAAGAAGAACAAGCAGCCAGGGACCAAGTGATGAAAGCCTGGGCAGGGGAGGCAGATAGGCCTGGGTTCAAATCCCAGCGTCCTGCTCTGAGCCTCTGTCATCCCATCTCTGCCTTAACAAGGCCTCCCAGGGCCCCATGTGAAAGTTGTGCACCAGGGTGTGGTGAGTTCCCAACAGATGGGGATCTGTGACTGTCGAGGTCCCAACTGGAAACAGAAGGCACCCTCCACTGAGGCCAGCAGCAGGGAGCCTTCACTTCTGGGGGTGAGGGGGAAGCGGGCATGGAGTCTCCAGACAAGAGCAGGGACCCTTAGTCAAGAATGGCTCCAGAGGCTTCCCAGGTGACACAGGTTCGATCCCTGATCCGGGAAGATTCCACGTGCTGAGGAGCAGCTCAGCCTGTGTGCCACAGCTGTTGAGCTTGTGCTCTGGAGCCCAGGAGCTGCAACTACTGAAGCCCTGCACCCGCCTAGAGAATAGCCCCTGCTCACCACAACTACAGAAAAGCCCATATAGCAATGAAAACCTGGCACGCCAAAAGTAAAAGTCAATCAATAAAATCATATGTATGTAGGTATATATATGAATGACTACAAAAAAGAAAATAAAACACACACACAAAATGGCTGCTACTGCAGGGAGGAGCTGGGAAATAATACATCTACTCCCTCTTAGTTTTGAAATTCTTTTTTTTTTTTTTGGCCATGCTGCAGGCCATGTCAGATCTTAGTTCCCCAGCCAGGGATTGAACCCTCGCCCCTTGCAGTGGAAGCACAGAATCTTAACCTCTACTGATTTTGAAATTCTTAACATTTGAATCAAAGGACCTGCATTTTAATTTTGCACTGGGCCCTGCAAATTATGTATCTGGTCCTAAGCCCAGCCCAGCTGGAAGCCAGAAGGCAGGGGAGCCAATTGCTGTGATCCTTACAGGGCACCCCACCCACCCAGGGCACAGAGCAGGATGGAGAAGTTTAGACTGTGGTCAGGAGGGGCAAACCAAGACCTCCAGCACAGTAACAACTACGGCTAGGATTATTCATTGTCTTACAATGTTGCCTCTTTCCTGGCAGTTTATTGCAGTGGATAAAAGCACTCGGCACTCGGTGGCATGGGTTTGAATCAAAGCTCTGCCACTTACTAGGTGTGTGATGTTAGGTGTGTGGCTTGACCTCTGGTCTGAGCCTCTGTGCCTCTTCTGTCCGACAAAGAGAACCCTAATACTAAGCCACTCGGTGACAACAGGGCTATGAGAGGCAGTACATGCCAAGGTCAAGGCCATGTATGCTGGAGCCTGGCTGCCTGGGGTCAAGCCCAGCTCTGTGATTTATTAAGTGCGTGATCTGGCATTATTTCTCTTTTTGTGCATCAGTTTCTTCTTCAGTAAAATGGACATCATAATATTAGCAACTTCATGTGAACAACGTACAGATTAAAAAATGATGCAGATTAAAAAATGATTTAGTTTCAAAATTGCTGACCCAGCAAATACAAGAGACAATACTTGTTTACAAGTTTAAAATTTTTAATTGTCTTCAACCAAAGGGTACATCATCACTCTACTGCATTAGAAAGTTGGGTTATTTCTCTGTCTTCCATAGATGATGTTGACTATGTGAAATAGTTGTTTCATTTGTTTCTGATTCTAGTCCATTTAGGCATTTCCCCACTCCCCCATCCATGTAGCTTTTCAGAAATGTATTTGGCAGGGGTCCGGTGGGGGTTACTTCCTGGTGTTTCAGGAGCTGGGATTCCAGGCTCTCATTGCCGAGGGCCTGGGTTCAGTCCCTGGTCGGGGAACTAAGACTTCACAAGCCCGGCAGTGCATCCAAAAAAGAAAATTCAGTTAGAAAAATAATGTCTTTGGATGGGGACGTACTATATGAAACATTGGTACAGTGTGAGAAGTTAGAGGCATTTGCAGTTCACCCGGTTGTGACAGATAGCTTGCCTAAGTCCTGATGCTGTTTGATGCATTAAATGAGAGCTCCTTTTTCCAGCCATAGTTGCCAGCGCTTGGTGTTGTCAGACTTTCTAGATTTTTCCCCAGTCTGGGGGATGGGAAGCATTTCTCACTGTGGGATTTGCATTTGCAATTAGAGGGGGGAATTGGCGACCCCAGCACCTGTCTCCCTTTCAGAGGGAGGGTTTGGGGCCCCTGCCCTGGACAAGTGAGGACTTGGCTTGACCCTCCACAGGGCGGTGGGTTCACAGGGCGGCGGGTTCAGCCCCACACACCCTGGAGAGCGTGATGTGGGGTCCCCATTGTTTAAGGGAGAGACTGAGACCTGGCGGAGATGAGGGCCTGGCTGGGAGGGTCACATGGCGATGAGCAGGCTCCAGCGCGGGACTCCTGGGCCCTTTCTCCAGCAGAGGGCGCCCGAGGCGGGGAGTGACTCAGTGGGCCGAGGCCCCCAGACGGAGTCCAGCTGGGCCTCAGGAGCTGCCCCTGGGGGAGGGAACTCCCGTGACCCCTGCTGACTGCTGGGGCCCGCCTGAGATCCAAGACACTGGACTTGTGCGGGAGGGAGGGGGGCGGTCCAGTGGGGCACATTTCCCGGCTGCCCCACCCCTCAGGGCACCCGAGCCGGCTGGGCTGGGGGAGGTGGGGGCCCGGGTCCAGGGGCGTGGATACGTGAGTTCTGTGTCCCCTCTGCCTCGCTCTGGGCCTGTCTCCCAGCCCTGCTCCCCCAGTTCCTCCGTGTCTCCGTTTCTCTTAGTTTTTTCCCCTTTCCTCTCTCCCTCACCTGTCTTTCTCTGCCTCTCCATCTTGCTCGCTCACTCTTCACTTCCGTTCCCCCTCTCTGCCCCTCTCCCTTGACCTCTCCTCGTCCCTGCGTCCTCCTCGCGTCCTTCCCGTGTCCCTCCATCTCAGCCTCTGCAGCAGCCTTTCTGGAACCCCAGTTCCCAGGTCAAGGCCACACGACACCCTCCCCTCAGTCCTCCTTTCGGGCCTCCTCCAATTGTCCTTCCCAGCTGAGGGGCCATATGGTGGAGTCCCAAGCCCCTGCTTTCCCAGTTCCCAGGGGCTAGGCCAGCTGGTCTGGCTCAGCCTTGGGCTCTTGCTCCAGGAGGGAACGGGGGAGCTGGTCTCCTGCCATCTGAGAGGGGACCAGCCAGGGGAAAAGGCACTGGAGGCTTTGCAGCTGCTGGGCTGAGTCCCCAGAGACTTCTTACCCAACTCACCCTGAGCCAGAAAACACTCTGGCCAAGAAAACACCCTCTTTAACTGAGAGGGATAGGGTGAGGAGGGAGGTGGGAGGTGGGGTTTAGGATGGGGGGGACAGACATGTATACCTGTGGCTAATTCATGTTGATGTCTAGCAAAAGAAATCACAATATTGTAATTATCCTCCAATTAAAGTTAATTGGAAAAAAAAAAAGAAAGAAAACACCCTCTTTGCCCCTTTTCAGTCTTTGTCCCACATTTCTTCGTCTAGCTCAGCATGGCCCAGAGTCAGGAGCCACACCGTCCAGGGTTTGAACTCCCATTCTACTGCTGTGTGACTGCAGGTGACTAACCCCACCTTTCTGGACCACATCATCCCGGATTGCAGAGAAGGAGAGTGACCGAGAGCCATGAGGGTTTTTGGTCCCCTGGTCCTGGCTTCAAATTCTGGTCCTGGCAGTTTTCACTCTAGGCCAGGCACTGATCTCTGAGTCTCAGTTTCCCCATTTGGAGTATGGGAAGGCTGCGGGTAGGCTTCCCTGATAGCTCTGTTGGTAAAGAATCTGCCTGCAATGCAGGAGATGCGGGTTCTATTTCTAGGTCAGAAAGATCCACTGGAGAAGGGATAGGCTACCCACTCCAGTATTCTTGGGCTTCCCTTGTGGCTCAGCTGGTGAAGAATCTGCCTGCAATCCGGGAGACCTGGGTTCGATCCCTGGGTTGGGAAGATCCCCTGGAGAAGGGAAAGACTACCCACCCCAGCATTGTGGCCTGGAGAATCCCATGGACGGTATAGTCCACGTGGTCCCAAAGAGTCAGACACGACTGAGCGACTGTCAGTTTGACTTTCAAGGCAGCAGGTGGGTCTGAGTAGCAGTCAGGTTGTTACGGGGGGGAGGGGGGTCTGGGTTTGCGTGTCACCGGGTGGCAAAGCAGCTGAGGTTGTTTTGGAAATAGGTGCCTCTGTGTTTTGTTGATTTGGTTTGGTTTTTGCCTTGAATTTGAATGTCTTTTTAAAAATGAGATATGATTCCATACCACAAAATGCACTTTTTAAAAGTGTATAGTTCAGTGATTTTTAGTGTTTTTGCAAAGTCAAGCAACTCTCACCACTAATTCCAACACAGTTTCATCACCCTGAAGAGAAACCCTGCGGGGCTTCCCAGGTGGTTCACTGGTATAAATCTGCCTGCCAGTGCAGGAGACTCAAGAGATGCGGGATGGATCCTTGGATCGGGAAGGTCCCCTGGAGGAGGAAATGGCAACCCACTCCAGTATTCTTGCTTGGGAAATCCCAGGGACAGAGGAGCCTGGTGGGCTATAGTCCATAGAGTCACAAAAGGGTTGGACATGACCAAGCGATTGAGCACGCAACGAGAAACCCCGTCCTTACTCACTCTCTCTACCAGTCTGCTTTCTGTCTCTACACATTTGCCCGTTTTAGACAGTTCACATAAATGGAATAATACAATATATGGCTCTCATTGTTTTCTGGCTTCTTTCACTTAAAGTTTTCAAGAGTCCTCCATGTTGTTCCTTTGGTTGTAACATTGCAAGCTGGTTTAATTTTTTTTTTTTTTAATGTTAACCTTTAATACCAAGAGAAGGAGAACAACATGGTGGCCAATCCAGCAAACAAAAGCAACACACACACACACACACACACACACACACACACACACACAAAAGCAACACACACAAAACAACAACAACATAAAAAGCAACACACATTTATGGAGACTTACTCTGTGCCGGGCACGGAGCCAGGAGCTGGGCTCCAGTTGTGAGCAATACAAACATCCCCATCTTCCCTGACCTCATGAGCTGTTGCGAGGATTAACTTAATTCATTCTTGTCAAGTGCTGAGAGCGAACATGGGTGTGTTACCCATTATTGCTGTTATGGTAAGAAGTTCAAATGGAAGGGTATGCTGTGAAAAGTAAAAAACCTTTCTTCTCCGCATGCAAGCCCCCCTCCCCAGGGGTATAAGTGCTCTCAACTGTTTCTTCTCTATCCTTCTAGAAATATTCTATGCATACCCCCACATGTACACATGACATACAGACCGCAGTGAAGCTTGCCTTTTCCCTTGGCCGAACAGCCTAGGCATCCCTCCTTGTAGGACATACCCAGTCCTTTTAAACTGTTGCATGATGTTCCAAGGGATAGTTTGACAATGTCATTGACCAGCCTTCTGTTGAGAAACCTTTAAGGCAATTTCTGAACTTCTGCTAGTATAAATAATGTCACAACAGACATCCCTGTCTGTGTGTATTTAAGCCTGTGTACAAGTATTTTAGAATTAATCCTCAGGACTTCCCTGGTTGTCCAGTGGCTAAGACTCCATGTTCCCAATGCAGGGCGTCTGGGTTCAGTCCCTGCTCAGGGAGCTAGATCCTACATGCCACAACTAAAGATCTACTTGCCGAGAAGTAAAGATCTCGCATGCTGCAAGTGAGACACAGCACAGCCAGATAAAGATATATATATTTACCACTGAACCACCTGGGCAGCCCTCCTTCAGTGTTTAGGAAAATGCAAATTAAAATAACTACAATACAGTACCTCTCACTTCTCAGATTAGTGGAGATAAAAAGCTTGCAAGTACCTAATGATGGTGGCCATGTGAGGAGATGGATGGTTTTATATATACACATTTATATATGTATATCAACATATATTCTTTTCTTATATATGTATATTTATAAGTGTATTATAAGAAATATGTATTAGAAAATAATTCTCAAAGTAAAATTTTGGTACCAGAAGATTTATGCATTAAACTTTCCTCCTCATTTCTCTGCTTCTTTTCCTTTTTTTGGCCACGCAGCTTACAAAATCTTAATTCCCCAACCTGTGTCGTCCTCTACAGTGAAAACGAAGAGTCCTAACTGTTGGCCCTCCAGGGAATTCTCTAAACTTTTTGATGAATATTGCCAGATATCCTCCTGAAAAGGCAGTGGGCACGCTTGCAGAATGACAGCCATCCATCTCCCCACATGGCCACCGTCATCAGCTGTTAGCAAGCCTTTTATCTCTGCTAACCTGAGAATTGAAAGATAATTGATTTGTGCTATGTTAATTTGCATTTTCCTAAACATTGAAGGGGGGACTTCCTAGGTGGCTCAGTGGTAAAGAATCCTCCTGCCAATGCAGGAGACACAGGTTCAATCCCTGGGTCAGGAAGATCCCCTGGTGAAGGAAATGGCAACCCACTCTGCTATTCTTGCCTAGAAAATTCCATGGACAGAGGAGCCTGGTGGGCTATAGTCCTTGGGGTGGCAAAGAGTCAGACACGATTGAGCGACTAAACGACAAGACACTGAAGGAGACTGAACATCTTTTCACATGTTTAATGACCAGGTACTTCTGTATCCTTTGCCCATGTTTGCAAGAAAGGTTACATATTATGTCGGTCTTTGAAATACTTGGCATTTTTCTAGAAGTAGAAACATGGCAGTCCCTGGAATAATTCCGTCTCAGGCCACATGGCCACTTGCTCCAGAGGGAGGAAGGGGTTTTCATTTCATGGGGAACTGGAACTTATAACCTTAATATTTCAGACTATATTCGCAAGTTTCCTCAATTCTAATGTGTTTTTATTTTCTACATTTCACTACCATGATTTTCTTAATAAAAAAAGTTGTGGGGAATGACTATTTCACTTTTCTTTGATTTCTGCCGCTCGTGTGTCTAAAAAATTTCCATTGGACATGACTTGGATTTGTCATAAGGTTTGATTTTTTACCCACTTTTCCGACTCCTACGGATTGTGAACTGCATCAACTGGGACTCTCTGAAATGTGGTTCTTAGGACTTAGGCTAAAAGGAGCTGGAAGTTGTTGGCTCATAGAGCTGGAAGAACCAGGGGTAGGAGCTTGGGGCATGGCTGGATCGGTCCCACAAATTCTGACCGTTGGAGTTTCTCTTTGTTTCCGCACCCTGCTTTCCTCTGTGTTGGCCTCATCATTGGGGAACCTGTTCTCTCTTGGTGGCAAAATTGTCCCTATTATCCCAGGCCTGTGTTCTTCCAGCTTTAGAAACAGGTTGAGAAGGAGACCACCTCTTTTCAGTTCACATGCTTTTCCAGAAAAAGTGTGAAGAGTTTTCATTAGCTGATCTTAGGTCACATGCCATCTCTTACCCAATCCTTGTGGCCAGGGTGATTCAGTGTTCTTATTAGCCAGGCCTGAGTCACATGGCCATTCTTGGACTGATGGGTTTCATCAGCCCCTCAGGAAGCTGAAAGAGTTTTCACTGGCCCAGCTTAGGTAATAAGACCTCGAAAAGAGTCGGACACGACTGAGCGACTGAACTGAACTGATCAATCCTTGTGGCCACAGCGGTTTCTGTGTTTTGATTGGCTAGGTTTAGATCACGTGTTCCCCTTTGGCTCTCTAGGTTTTAGTAGAAGACTGCTCAAGAAGCTCAGTTTCTCTGGTGGCTCAGCAGTAAAGAATCTGCCTGCCAGTGCAGGAGACATAAGAGATGCGGTTCGACCCCTGGGTAGGGAAGATCCCCTGGAGAAGGAAATGGCAACCCCCTCCAGTATTCTTGCCTGGGAAATTCCATGGACAGAGGAGCCTGGAGGGCTGCAGTCCTTGGGGGTCACAAAGAGTTGGGCTGGACTTAGCTACTACACAACAAGAAGTTCAGGATCAGAGTGGGATTTGAGGTGCTAGGAAAGAAAGGACCAGTTTGGGGCAGGCAAAAGCAACAGCTCTGCACTACAGAACCTTGCAGCAAAAGTCTTGACTTTGTTCTTAAGATTCCAGCTTTGGGTTGCAGTCTTTTGCTTTAATCTGTTACCACTTAATTTCATGCCTGTTATTTTGTTTTCTGTATTTCCTCCATCTGTTTAGAATCACACAAGTAATACATAAATATATTATTTTGTTAAAAGCTACTGTTATCTTAGAGATCTTTAGTAAAACATAAAGTCTCCCTTCAACATGCCTCCGGATCCCACACTCCAAAGAGAACCCCAATTATTATTTGGTATGCATCTTTCTAGACCTCTCTTTATGTGTTAATAGAGGTACCTACGTGGATTATTAATGGTTTTATTTTCTTCATGTTTCAACTTTTTAATTTATTTATTGGCTGCACTGGATTTTCATTACTGTGAGCGGGGGGTGGGGGGGTGCTATTCCTGTTGCAGAGCATGGGTTCTAAGGGGCTCCGGCTTCAGTAGTTGCAGCACATGGCCTAGTAGTTGTGACGCATGGGCTTCACTGCCCCTCAGCATGTGGAATCAAACCCATGTCCCCTGCATTGGCAGGCAGATTCTTAACCACTGGACCACCAGGGAAGTCCTAATTGAAATTCTTGAATAAATAAATATAATGATTCAGACATCAAAAACTGTATAAAAAATCCTATGTGAAAAGTCTCTCCTTCATCCCTGTCCCCATTCACTAAATTCTCATGCCTCCAGTAGGTACCATCTGTGATTAATTTCTTTATTCTAGGGAAGTTTTATGCATGTGCAGTTCACTGCAAATATCTATTCATAGTATTCATATAGTATTCATAAGTACAAATATCTATTCATAAGTATGTTCTAATTTTTCCCTCTTAACAGTAAGTCTTGGGTATTATTCCATATTGATGTGGACTTGTTTAATCATTTCAGTGTTGATGGACATGGAGGTTAGTTTTTCCATTTTTTTCTCATTATAAACTCTGCTATGATGAGATATCTTTGTTCTATTTATTGATTTGGCTGTGTTGGTCTTAACTGTGTCATGTGGGATCTTTGTTACACCATATGGCATCTTTTCTTGCGGCTCAAGGGCTCTCTAGTAGTGGCACGAGGACTTTAGTTGCACTTGGGATCTTAGTCCCCCAATCAGGGATTGAACCATGTATGCTGCCTTGCAAGGTAGATTCTTAACCACTGGACCGCCAGGGACGTCCCCATGATGAGATCTCTGGACAAACATCTCTGCTCTGAGGAAAATCCTTGGACGAACATCTTTGTAAGCACACATGCCACTGTTTCTTTAAATACATTCCTGGAAGTGCAAGTGCTGGTCAGAGCATTTCGACACATACTGCATTTTGATAGTACCTGCCAAACTGCCTTCCAAAAAGGCTCTTACTAATTTACACCACCACTGACAGAGGCTGAGTGTGCCCGTCTCCCTGTATTTTTGCCAACACTAGATATTATCCATCTTTCACAATTTTGCCAATCTGATACATAGAAAAGAATACCTTCTTTTAGTATGTATTATCCCAATGATTAGTTAGATTGGGCATCTTTTCCTGTGCTCGTTTCTTCTTCGTGTTGCCTGTTCACATCTGTTGCCCATTTCTCTTTCGGGCAATCTCTCTTTGCTGATGTCATTCATTTGTGCATTGGACAAACCACAGTAGAAGGTCTATACATGCCAGACATGGTTCTAGACACTGGGGAATACATAGGTGAAGAGAGACACAGCCTCTGCCCTCATGAAGCTTATAGTCTAGAAGCAGACCAATAAACAGAAGCCTCGTGAGTAAAGACAGTTATCCGATGGTGTTTAAGTGCCAAGGAGACAACGGGAGCAGGATAAAAGGGAATTCTTTTACTGTTAAAGAAACTAGTTCTCTGCTCGAACACATATTAAATGTTTTTCCAGTTTGTCATTTGCCTTCAAATCTAGAAACTTTGGTTGACACAAAACTATTCTTTGTGGCCAAGTTTATAAATCTTTCCCTTTACGGTTTATATGCTTGGAAACATTTTCTCCATCCCAAGATTGTAAAAACATTTGCCCAGATTTCCTTGGTATGCCTTATGGATTTACTTATTCCACTTAAGTTTTTAATCCATCTGGAATTGTTTTCAGCATAAACAGTGAGGAAGGGATCCAGTGAAATTGGTCAGCAACTTGGCCCATGACCATTCATTGAATAATCCATCTCCTTGGAGATTGGAAGTGGCATCTATAAACTATATGAATTCTCCTGTGTATTTGGGTCTGCTCTTGTACTTTCTGTCTCTCCCTGTGGCCCAGCAACCATTTAAATCACTATAGCTTGTATTTATTTTAAATTATTTATTTATTTGGCTTCTCCAGGTCTTAGTTATACATGTGAGATCTTTATTTGTGGCATGTCAACTCTTGAGTTGCGACATGTGGGATCTAGTTCCCTGACCAGGGATTGAACCCCGGCCCCCTGCATTGGGAGATTGGAGGCTTAGCCACTGGACCACCAGGAAAGTCCCTGTATTTATTTTTGATATTTGAAAAGATTGACTCTTTGGACAAATTACCTAACTTTTCTGGGCCTCAGTTTGCTCCTCTGTAAAACAGGGATACCACCAACCTTGAAGGGTTTTTGTGAGAAGTGATGGGCTGCTTTAGTCCAGGGACTCAGGCACGCCTCATTGAAAAGGTAGTAAGTAGTTGAACTGAAATCTGATTGACAGGGAAGAGCATGTCTGGCAGAGGAAATAGGAACAGAAGAGGCCCTGAGGCGGGAACTAGCTTAGTGGGTTGCAGGGATCAGAGAGGAGGACAGAGCTTCTGGAAGGAACTGAGCAAGGGGAGAGTGGAATAGTGGGCCTCGACCGGGGGGTTGGCTGTCATCATAAAGGTACTGGGGAGCCACAGCGGGATCGGGAGGGAGGCCGGGGCCTGCTGACCCTGCCCTTCTCCCTTCAGTCGATGGAGTCGCAGGTGGAGGAGTGGTACCGCGAGGTGGGGGAGTTGCAGGCGCAGACGGCAGCGCTGCCCCTGGAGCCGGCTAGCAAGGAGCTGGTGGGCGAGCGGCAGAACGCGGTGGGCGAGCGCCTGGTGCGCCTGCTCGAGCCGCTGCAGGAGCGCCGCCGCCTGCTGCTCGCCTCCAAGGAGCTGCACCAGGTGGCGCACGACCTCGAGGACGAGCTGGTGAGGATCGGCGAGGGGATCTGGGGCGGGGCCCGGATGAGAGGAGGGGCATGCGAGGGTGGGGCGGGGTCAGCGGGCAAAGGGGGTGGAGACTGGGGTGGGGGCGGGGACATGGCTCTTAGGAGGGTTCAAAGGTGGAGATGGCGGAATGACCTATCCACTGATACGCTGACAGACTCAGTCATTCGATCCTTAAGTTTTTCATTTACTCGCGCTTATTCATTCATTCATTCATTCACTCTCATATTTCATTAACACTTTGACTCGTTGATTTATTCATGAAGTCATTGATTTATTCAGCCCCTCATTCTTTATTCCTTTCTTCACGCATTTATTTTTCATTTATCACTCATCCATTCAGTTCCTCATTCAGTCATTCACTAATTTGCTCATTCACTTGATCGTTCTGGGCCCGGCCCCTTCTTACATGACACTAGGGTCGCAGGAGTGACCACAGCAAATCCCATTCCTCCAAAGGGGAAAACAGACTTATCCTAAGTCAGGGACAGCTCAAGATGGTTAGGAATGTGATGGGGGAAGCTAGGGGACTGTGGGAGCCCAGAGGAGGCAACTGGCCAAGTTTCGAAGTCAGAGAGACTTCCCCGGAGGAGGGAATGTCTAAGCTGAGACATCAAACAAGAGCTGAGCCTGCTGATGGGTTGGGAAGGGAATTTTCCAGGAAGCATGACCTGCCTGTGCAAAGGCCAGAGGTAAGCAGGAACCTGACTCAAGTGCAGAGAGCCAGTTAGAGTGTGTCCAGAGAGGAAGTGGAAGATGTGAGCAGGCGTTTAGTTGAGGGAGGCCCTTGGTTGCTATGGAGGCTTGGATGCGTGCAGTTTAGTTGAGATGGAGGGGTCCTTGCCCTGCTCCCTGTGTCCTTCCCTTGACCTGTTCCCTGATTCCTTTCCAGGCATGGGTCCAGGAGCGACTGCCACTGGCCATGCAGACAGAGCGAGGCAGTGGTTTGCAGGCCGTCCAGCAGTACATCAAAAAGAACCAGGTGAGCAGAGCCAGGGCAAGGGAGTGGGTTTGGACACATTTGGATACAAATGACAGAAAACACTGGAGGTGGTTAAAGCCTAAGAGGGGAATTTATAGGTCCTGTAATTGAGATCTGTGAACAGCAGATACAGATGTGTCCAGGTGCTTCCAAGAGGTCATGAATCTCTCATTGCCATTTTTTTTTTCTACCTATTAGCTTTTTTCTCAGGTCAGCTCGCCTCTCCTGCTGGTAAAAGAACTCGCAACAGATTCAAGTTTACATCCCACAAGGAAAACTAAAGAGACTCTCTCTCAGTAATTTCAGTGGTAGTCTCAGGCATAACTCTTTTTGGCTCAACTTGAGTCACGTGTCCACTCTGAACTAATTGTGATGGCAAGGGATTTAGGCTGCTCTGAATGGCCTGGTCTGGGCCGAGAATTCAGCCTTGGAACCTGCAGGTGAGATCAGCCTTAATTATCTGGGCTGAGATGGAGGCAAGGCAGTTCTCCCAAAGAAAATCAGGGTCCTGTGACTGGAAGTGAGGACAATGGCTATCGGGCCAGGAAAAAAGAAAACATCAGACAAACAAGAACTCCAGGGACTTTTCTGGTGGTCTAATGGTTAAGACTCCATGCTTCCCCTGCAGGGGTCATGGGTTTGATCCCTGGTCAGGGAAGTAAGATACTGCATGCAGTGCAGCTGGAAAATAATAATATAATAGTAATAATAATAATAATACATTGATTAAAGACTTACTATGTACCAAATGCTGTCATAGGGGATTATGTCAGATATTTAATCTCTGCAATAACCCTATGATGTAGGTATTGTCATCACCTCCTTTTATAAAAAATATATATATAGTTTGGGAGAATAGGGCACTGAAGAATGGTGGGGAGGTGGGCACAAAAATTATTTTGGAAAGATTCGTGATCATGCTCTAATAGGTGAAGTTCTTTAAGAGGCTGTAAGTTCTTTAAGAGGCTTTTGTTTTTCTATCTTGATGAAAATACTCCTGGTGGTGGACTACGCTAGGAACAAACAAAACTGGCCCATCATTTTCACAGTTGAGGAAATCAGTCAAGCGCATTTAATATTTAAAATTGGAGATGCTCAAGCTGTGTGTGTGAGAGATTGCTAGACACACAGAGGCTGTGAAACAAATAATAGCAGCTAATGTTGATTGAGCACCTGCTGCATGCCAGGCACAGTTGTCAGTGCGCCACGGTACAGCAGCCCTACAAGGTAAATATTAGGGGGCCACCACTAGCCATGTGCCTTTGGCAAGTTCTTCAACCTCCCCGTGCCTCAGTTTCCCCATCTGTAAAATGAGAATGATGCTTGGCTCCTGGAGTTGGAATGAGGACTAAATGAGTGGCTACAGGGACTTCCCTGGCGGTCAGGACTCTGCCCTTGCACTGCAGGGGGCACAGGTTCCATCCCTGGTTGGGGAACTAAGGTCCCACATGCCACACAGTGTGGCAAAAAGAAAAAGAAAGTGACTACATTATGCAAAGCCCTGACTTAGCAAAGTGCCTGGCGGGCACTGGGTGTTGACTCTTGTTATTGTGTTATTATTTAATATCTCCATTTACCAGGTGGGGAAACAGGCAAAGGAGAGGTTAACTAAAGAACTCAGCAAGTACAGAGCTGGTTGAGAGAACCTTCTGGGGGTGATGGAAGTATTCTGTATCCCTATCTGGGTACACAGGCTTAATAATGTGTAAAATGTGTCCAGCTGTATTCCTAAGATGTGTGCACTGCACTGTAGGTAAATTATACCCCAACCTGTGTTTAGGCCTGTGTCGGGATCCTTAGGCGGGCATCATGGATCACCAGGGATCTTGTTTGAAAGCAGAGTCTCTGGATCCAGCTTCTTGTGTTCAAACCCTGTCACCCCTTCCTAGCTGCTTGTTCTCCTAACGCACTTCACCTCTGCGGCCTATTTTCCCACCTGCAACAAGGGGAGGATGAGTGAGGAGACGTGGTATCCGGCTCTTCGCCAGCGATCTGCGGCTGTTTGTCACTCTCTCCTGGGCGGTGCCAGTCGTGCAGGCGCCGAGCCTCTGAACTCCCCTCTCCTCTCCCACCCGCAGGGCCTGCGGCGGGAGATCCAGGCGCACGGGCCGCGCCTGGAGGAGGTGCTGGAGCGCGCGGGCGCCCTGGCGTCGCTGCGCAGCCCGGAGGCTGAGGCCGTGCGCCGCGGCCAGGAGCAGCTGCAGGGCGCCTGGGCCGGGCTGCGGGAGGCAGCCGAGCGGCGGCAGCAGGTGCTCGATGCCGCCTTCCAGGTGGAACAGTACTACTTCGACGTGGCCGAGGTGGAGGCGTGGCTAGGCGAGCAGGAGCTGCTCATGATGAGTGAGGACAAGGGCAAGGTGCGCCCGGGCTGGCGGTGCGGGGGGCCAGGGCGGGGCGTGGGGGGGGAGGTGACAGTGCGCTGGAGCCCAGGGTCGGCCGCTGCCACCTCATCGCGGGCGCCGTGTGTCCCCAGGACGAACAGAGCACCCTGCAGCTGCTCAAGAAGCACCTGCAGCTGGAGCAGGGAGTGGAGAACTACGAGGAAAGCATCGCGCAGCTGTCGCGCCAGTGCCGGGCGCTGCTGGAGATGGGGCACCCGGACAGGTGGGCGGGGCCAGTTCTTAGGGAATGGTCCAGCAGGATCTGGAGCTTCGCGGTTGGAAACTGGGGCAGAGCCAGGACTGGACGTTGGGGTGGGAGGGTTGGGTCCCTCTTGGCCCCCGTACTGGTGCTTTAGGATTTTGGCAAGTGGTTGGGGTCCCCGCATGGAGGAGCGCTGTGCAAGGATGTTTGAACGGGTGGGGCCAGGAGCACTAGGATTTTGAGTGCGTGGGAGGAGTTGTCTAGGACTGAGGGGAGAAGAGGAGCTCAGGGCAGGAAGGGTTCTCTTCCTACCCAGTGTCTGGGCCCCTCTGGGAGGGCAGAAAAGCCTGGAGCACAGTGAATGGGTGTGGCCTGAGACCTCCTGGACTGCGGGTCATGTGGCCTCTCTGAGGTTAAGTGTAGGGGCCACATCTAGGAGGCTTGGCCCAGGGGTGAGATCCGAGACAGAGGCGCAAGGCTTGACCTCTGTCCTCCTGAGCCTGGAGATCCTGAGTGGGGGTGAGGTGGGTTGGCTGGGGAACCAAGTAAGGGGTCTGGAGTCCCACCGAAGTCACTAGAAGGGCCAGGTGTGGGACTGCAGCTTGGAAAGCTGGGCGCACGCAAGGGGGTGAGAGGGAGTGATGAGCTTATCAAGCTGAGGGAAGCAGAATTTTCCTTGAGCTCCGAGATGCAAGTGCTGAGTTGGCTGCCTCCAAGACTTGTAGAAAACAGAGCTCTGCATGAAGGAGTCTCGGGGGGGGACTCAGTTCTGCCTGAATGTTCAGAGAAACACAGCCCTGCCCTGAGGGGGGTGGCAGGGGCTCAGAGCTCTGTCCTGGAAGTCTGGGCGGGGAGGCGCCATCCCTGCCCTTTCCTGTCCCCTCCCTGTCCCCCTTCAGCGAGCAGATCAGCCGGCGGCAGTCTCAGGTAGACCGCCTGTACGTGGCGCTCAAGGAGCTGGGCGAGGAGCGCCGGGTGGGCCTGGAGCAGCAGTACTGGCTGTACCAGCTCAGTCGCCAGGTGGACGAGCTCGAGCACTGGATCGCAGAGAAGGAGGTGGTGGCTGGCTCCCCTGAGCTTGGCCAGGACTTTGAGCACGTCACGGTGAGCAGCATTAGGAATAAACAGCGATCCAGGGGCCATTGTGTCTGCTACTAAGGTTCTTCGGGCCTCAGTTTCCCCACCCATAATAGGGCGATTATAATAGCACCGCATCATGGCTCTGTTGAGTCACTGATGGATAATGTAAAGCCGTGGCTCCACCCTTTTTGGCACCAGGGTTCAGTTTCACGAGAGATAATTTTTCCATGGATGGGGATGGTTTCAGGATGTTTCAAGCGCATTTCATTTATCGTATACTTTATTTTTATTGCATCAGATCCACCTCAGATCATCAGGCGTTAAATTCCAGAGGTTGGGGACCCCAAAAAAGCACTTAGGGCAGTACTGAACACCCACGGAGCCTAACACAGTGTTAGTTACTATGCTTAGGGTCTTGTTAGTTGCTCAGTCAGGTCTGACTTTTTATGACCCCAGAGACTATAGCGTGCCAGGTTCCTCTGTCCATGGGATTTCCGAGGCAAGAATACTGGAGTGGATTGCCATCTCCTTGTCTAAGGAGTCTCTGACCCAGGGATTGAACCTGGATCTCCTGCATTGCAGGCAGGTTATTTACCATCTGAACTGCCTTATTTATTATTATTGTTACTATTATTGCTACAGAGTGAGTTCTCAGTAAGTGTGGGATGTTATATTTTGTTCTGATGGTCACCTTTAGTGTTGTTATTCTGCCACAAGGTGGTGGGTTGAAGGGGGCTCGTGTCTACGGCACTTTGCCCATGATGGCACACCCCCTCACTCCCTGGTGGCAGGTGCTACAGGAGAAATTCTCAGAATTCGCCAGCGAGACTGGCACGGCAGGGCGGGAGCGGCTGGCGGCCGTGAACCAGATGGTGGATGAGCTGATCGAGTGTGGCCACACAGCGGCGGCCACCATGGCCGAGTGGAAGGACGGGCTGAATGAGGCCTGGGCCGAGTTGCTGGAGCTTATGGGCACGCGGGCCCAACTGCTGGCTGCCTCTCGGGAGCTGCATAAGTTCTTCAGTGATGCCCGAGAACTCCAAGGACAGATTGAGGAGAAGCGGAGGCGACTGCCTCGCCTGACCACCCCGCCGGAGCCGAGACCCAGTGCCAGCTCCATGCAGCGGACCCTGCGCGCCTTTGAACATGACCTGCAGCTCCTTGTGTCCCAGGTGGGGGGCTGGTGGCCAGGAGGGGCTGGTGGGAGGGCCTGGCAGCGTGGCCAGAGGACGGGGGCAGCAGCGCTGGCAAAAATCAGGTTGTGGACCACGTTGAAATGAGACAGTGGAATAGACAGAAAACAGACTACAGAACAGGGAGAAGTTATATGATGGGGCAGGTAGAAAATGGACTGGTTGCATGGTGCGCAGAATCAAACAATTACAGGGAATATAGAATGGGGGGTATAGAATGCCTGATAGAAATCAGACAGTGTTTCCAGTGGAGGTTGGGCAGGGGTTCCCTTGAAAACTGCAAAGTGAATCTTACCCAAAGCCCGATGGAGAGTCTAAAAAGAATTGCAAGGAAGTTGAGAGAAATTTGGCTGCAAAGCAAATAGAAATTAGAGCGCAGGTCTCTGATACAAATCACATGATTTTCCCTGAAGAAATTTGATGGGGTTGGATCTCATGGATGGGAATGAGGGCTAATAGGAATCAGGGAGTGGGTTTGATAGGAATTAAGAGGTAGATCTGAGAAACCAGATGAAAATGTGAAGCTGTGTGCCTCACAGGAAGCAAGCCACAGAACTGAAAGAAATAGGGTTGTAGGTCTAGTGGAAGGTAGAAATTGGACAATTATTTTATATATATGATATGAAAGACCATGAGAAGTCAAGTAGAGAGATTGATAGTGATTATGTGGTGCATCTGACGCAAATATGATGGTCCTCTGAAAGAAGACAAGTGGCTGAAACCACGGAGAGTGAGCAGTGACTCTAACTCACACAGCAGAGATAGTGGAAATTGGATGGGAGACCTGCTAGTGATTGAATAGCGATTCTGAAGGAAATTGGGTGATAGGGAGTGGCTTGAAAAAATTGGACAGCACGTCTAATAGAGGTCAGGGTGAGGAATGGTTTCCTGAAAGAAATCACATGGGTCTGAAACAAGACAGAGGTGGGCCTGAAGAGGCGAGGTGGCAGCCCCAATAGCAATAGAGCTCTCAGACTAGAAGTCAGACAGTGGGCTGAAAGAAACCTGACGGTAGGTGTAAAAGAAGTCACAGTGCAGGTCAGTCACAGAAACATTAGGCAGCAGACGTGAGAGAAATACGGTAGTGGGTCGAAAAGAAGTCAGAGAGTGCGAAGGTCAAAAAGAAAGCGGGCAGTGGCTAGGAATGGATCCCACTGGAATCAAGGGTGTAGGCTCCTTACTTCTTCAAGCTCTGCACCCAGTCTGCAGATGGGAGATGGGGGAGAGGGTGGAGCCTGGATCCCCATGGAGGGCTGGTGCTCGACCCCGTGTCCCCTTAGGTACGGCAGCTGCAGGAGGGGGCAGCCCAGCTGCGGACGGTGTACGCGGGCGAGCACGCGGAGGCCATTGCCAGCCGGGAGCAGGAGGTGCTGCAAGGCTGGAAGGAGCTGCTGGCAGCCTGTGAGGATGCCCGCCTGCACGTGAGCTCCACGGCCGACGCCCTGCGATTCCACAACCAGGCCCGAGACCTGCTCTCCTGGATGGATGGCATTGCCGGCCAGATTGGGGCAGCTGACAAGCCCAGGTGCCCCTCTTCCCACCTCGGGTTTCCTCCCTGCCTCCGGGCAGCCACTCTGAGCCCCTCCGCAGTCCCCTTCCCATAAAAAAAAAAAAAAAAAATCACCATAGCCAATACCTGCGTGGCTCCACCGCCTGCCATGCCTTGTTCTACAGGCTCCTTGTGTGTGAAGACCCCATGTCACGCCTGGCATCGAGCTCAGAGCACAGGGCATCCTCTGCCTCTGCAGGGGTGTCGCAGCCTGGGATGGATTAAAGCCAGGATAGGGATGGGGAGGTGTATATGGGGCTTGGCCTAGTAGGCACTGACTGCTCACATCATGGCTTGATGTGAGTATGCAGCAGAAGCCTGTCCCACAGTGGCTGGGAACCAGTGTTCTTCTGTCATCGACCCTGACATGAGTGGCTGGGCCTTCTACATCCAGCTACAGATGAGGAAAAGAGAGCTGAGGATACAACCGGAGGTTGTAGAGACTAAACTTGCACTCGCATCCCTTTGGCTCCGTGGTCCAAACCTGTCTGCTAGGGACTCTGGGAAATGTAGTCCAGCAGTGTGTCCAGGAAAACAAGGAGGTGGAGAGTAGTGGATACATAGCATTGTCTCTGTGACTGTGAGCACTTGAGTCTGCATTCATTTACTCAGCAAATATTTTGTTGATGCCTACCGTATGCCAGAGGGCTTCCCAGGTGGTGCTAGTGGTAAAAGAACCCTCCTGCCAACTCTAGAGATGTAAGAGATGTAGGTTTGATCCCTGGGCTAGGAAGATCCCCTTGAGGAGAGCATGACAACCCACTCCAGTATTCTTGCCTGGAGAATCCCATGGACAGAGGAGCCAGGTGGGCTACAGTCCATAGGGTTGCAGAGTCAGACACGACAGAAGCAACTTAGCACACACACACGCACGCACGCACTGTATGCGTGTAAGGTCAAGCCCCTGACCGGTGCAGCTGACATTCTGAGGGAGGAATCAGGCAACAGATAAGTCAATAAACAAACACTTAATATTATTCCAGATAGTAATAAAAGAAAAATAAAGCAAAGTAAGGGGGCCTGAGTGCAGAGATGGTGAGTTGGGTAAAGTTTTTGGGGAAGGGTCTTCCTGGTGAAAGGATCAGCAAGTGCAAAGGCCCTGAGGTAGGTTGTGGTTAGATATGTTTGCAGAAAAGCTAGATGATCATTGTGGCTGGACAGAGTGAGTGAGTGGGAGAGTGGAAGGTGGTAGGAGATGAGGTTAGAGGGGAAACAGCATGGTGAGGGCTTCCCACATGGTGGCAGTGTTAAAGAATCCACCTGCCAGTGCAAGAGATGCAGGAGACATGGGCCGGATCCCTGGGCCAGGAAGATCTCTGGAGTAGGAGATGGCACCCCATTCCAGTATTCTGGCCTGGAAAATTCCGTGGGCAGAGGAGCCTGGCAGGCAGCAGTCCATGGGGCCTCCAAGAGTCAGACATGACTGAGTGCTGGGTGTGGTGAGAAGTTTGCCTTTTTTGGAGTGAAATGGGAGCCACCGGAGAGTTTAGAGCAGGAGGAGGGGGTGATGTGATATGATGTATATTTGAGAAAGATAAATCCAGGTGCTTGTGGAAAATGAGAGAGTGTGGAGAGCCAGGGCAGAAGCAGGCAGGCTGCTCGGGAGGCTCCTGCCATCATCCAGGGCACAAGGTGACGTTGGCTTGACTCAGGGTGACGGCTGAAGAAATGGGAAGAAGTGACCAATTTTAGGAAAAAATGATTTTAAAAAATCTTTTTATTATAAAAAATTTCAACTCTCCACTGAAGTAGCAGTAACAGAGAGAACCCACATGTGTACAGTGAATACCCGGCCAGTCTTCATGTATGTATTCCCCTCCACCCTAAGCTGAGTTATTTTAAAACAAATACCAGATTTCCTATCATTTCATAGAGTATATTTTTAAACATTTTTTAAAGATTTTTTTTAAATTTATTTATGGCTGCACTGGGTCTTCATTGCTGCAGGCTTTCTCTAGTTGTGGCGAGCAGGGGCTACCCTCTAGCTGCAGTGTGCAGGCTTCTCGTTGCAGAGGCTCCTCTCGTTGCAGAGCACGGGCTCTAGGCGCATGGTTTTGTAGCTGCAGCTCATAAGCTCTAGAACTCTGGCTCAGTAGTTGTGGCACACAGGCTTATTTGCCCCAAGGCACGTGAGATCTTCCTGGACTGAGGATCGAACCTGTGTCCCCTGCATTGGCAGGCAGATTCTTCACCACTGGACCATCAGGGAAGCCCATTTCACAGAGTATGTTTTAAAGTTACAAATGTCCAGTCTTGACTGATGGATTAGGTTCCTGAGCTGAGGGGAAAAAAAGAGGAGTTACAGATGAATGATGGGCGAATTTACTGAGGTGGAGAATTTCAGGGAGGGTATGTTCGGGAGACAGGGGAGAATCAGGGAGACTATTCTATGCATACTAAGTCTTAGGTAGGAATTGTTACAATGTAAGTGATCAGAAATAAATTTATTCCTATTTAAACATATTTATTCACATTTAAATAAATGTAAACATATTCAACATTAAATCTTTTTTTTTTTTTTTTTTTTTGGTCACACTGCTTGGCTTCTGGGATCCTAGTTCCCTGACCAGGGATTGAACACAGTTCCTCAGCAGTGAGAGTGTGGAATCTTAACCACTGGGCTGCCAGGAAAGTCCCTGGACATATTAAGTCTTATTGGGCTATACTTGATGACTGATGGAACCTTCAGAAATTTGGAATTTGTTTTGGCCATATAATAGTTTAGAATGGCACTGTCCAATAATTATACAACACAGGCCACAAATGTGAGCCACATATATAATTTAAGATTTTCTTGTAACCACATTAGAAAAAGTAAAAAGAAGCAAGTGAAAATTCATTTTAATAATTCATTTTATTTAACCCATTCGTGTGTGCGTGCGTGCTAAGTTGCTTCAGTCATGTCTGACTCTTTGTGATCCTATGGACTGTAGCCTGCCAGCCTCCTCTGTCCATGGGATTCTCCAGGCAAGAATACTGGAGTGGGTTGCCATGCTCTCCTCCAGGGGATCTTCCTAACCCAGGGATCACCCGTGTTTCTTAAGTTTCCTGCATCAACAGGCAGATTCTTTACCACTAGCCCAACATGGGAAGCCCTTTACTTAACCAAGGATACTCCAAATATGATTACTTCAGCATGAAGTGAATATTAAAATTATTGAGTTATTTTTCATTCTTTTTTTATACTAAATCTTCAAAGTATGGTGTCTGCTTGACCCTTGAACACATCTCAAATCAAAGTAGCCACATTTCAAGTGCTTGACTGCCACATGTCTAGTGTTTACCCTCTGGGACAGCACAGACTTAGAATCATAGGTTAGTGGAAGCTTCAGAAGTAGAGCTTTAGAGGATTAGAAAAATTGGATCTTGAAATTCTCAGAATCACTGAAGTGGGACATTTTAGCACTCTGGGAGAAGTCGGAATCATTGAATCAGTGAAGAAGGTTGGCCCCTCAGAACTTGGTTGTGGGAGGTGGACGGGGACAGCGCCAGCCTGAGGGATCTGGGCTCATCACAAGAAGTGTATATGGGGTGGGTTGAAGGAGGTGGCCCGTGGCTCAGATCCCTACCCACCACCCACTGTAGGGACGTGTCATCGGTGGAGGTGCTCATGAACTACCACCAGGGCCTGAAGACTGAACTGGAGGCACGGATGCCAGAGCTGACAGCCTGCCAGGAGCTGGGGCGCTCTCTGCTGCTCAACAAGAGTGCCATGGCTGATGAGGTGGGAGGGGGGCCGGGGGTTCCCCTTTGTCCTCTGTGCCCATCGGGGTGGGGGGCCAGCCCTGATGCCTCTCCCAACCACCTGCCACTCCCAGATCCAGGCGCAGTTGGACAAGCTGGGGACCAGGAAGGAGGAAGTGTCGGATAAGTGGGACCGCCACTGGGAGTGGCTGCAGCAGAGTGAGTGTGGGCCCAGACACACGGGGCTCAAGGGCACAAGGACATCACGCCCCAGCATGTCCGGAAATGCCCAGAGGGTGACAGAGTCATGCTTGCATACCCCCGCATCCCCAGCAGCAAACACGAAGGCCTGGGCGAGTGGACAAGGGGGCTGCCCTGGCACTGACTCCCAACACCTAGGGGAGAAGCTGGTGTCCTCAGAAATAGCCCAGCCCTTCACCTTCCTGCAAACCCCACAGTGGGCAGGGCTGGGATGGAGGAAGCCAGAGGGGGTGTGGAAGGCCAGAGAAAACAGCCCCCAGGTAGGGCCCCCGGGTGCCCCCAGCACCCTTCCCCTGAATGTCTCTCCTCAGTGCTGGAAGTGCACCAGTTTGCCCAAGAGGCAGTGGTGGCCGATGCCTGGCTGACGGCCCAGGAGCCGCTTTTGCAGAGCCGGGAGCTGGGCAGCAGTGTGGACGAAGTGGAACAGCTTATCCGGCGGCACGAGGCCTTCCGCAAAGCGGCTGCAGCCTGGGAAGAAAGGTTCAGCTCTCTGCGGCGCCTGACCACGGTCAGCACCCCATTTCCTGCCCCAGACCCCACCCCCCAGAGCCCCACGTCCATCTCTCTATATGAGACAAACACATGGGCCAATACACGGCCTCCACACTGTGTTGAATAAGGGCTGAGACAGACCATCACTGTGTTTCCAAGTCCTGGGGGCGAGGGGAGCTTTGAAAGGAGAGGGGGAAAAACTTCCACCTGTCACCAGTGACAGTCCAGGGCTAGGATGGGGGAAGCACAGGGGAACGTGAGAGCCCAGAATCACTTGTCCTGGCCTGGGAGGAGTCTGATCTGATACTTGAAGAATGATGAGATCATTGTAATAAAAAGTCTCAAGATCCTGAAGGAAAGAGGCAATGGGTGGGAATGGAAAGGCACCTACAGAAAGTGATGATTTAACCCGTTATTAAATGAGCGCTAGGTGTTTGCTGGAGAAAATAGGAATTAAGCTTCTGGCCAACCCCGCTTTTTCACTGATAAGAACCAATAAACTGGGCGGTGAGGCAGACGACCCAGAGCCACCTTCCCAGCCCCCACCTCCACCATGCCCCTCCACTGGAGCCTGGCCCCTCTGTCCCCAGATTGAGAAACTCAAGGCAGAACAGAGCAAGCAGCCGCCCACCCCCCTCCTGGGGCGCAAGTTCTTTGGAGACCCTACGGAACTGGCGGCCAAGGCCGCGCCCCTGCTGCGGCCAGGGGGCTCTGAGAGGGGCTTGGAGCCGCTGGCCCGCCGGGCCTCAGACACGCTCTCGGCTGAGGTGCGGACCCGGGTGGGGTACGTGCGGCAGGAGCTCAAGCCGGAGCGCCTCCAGCCGCGCATCGACCGGCTGCCCGAGGTCCCGGGGAGGGTGGAGCCTATGGCCCAGCCGGCGGCACCAGAGGAAGCCGTTGAGACCCCGGGGGCCCCTGCGGTAGTCGCAGCGGAGCAGGTCAGGCCGCGGCCCGAGCGGCAGGAGTCAGCTGATCGCGCGGAGGAGCTGCCCAGGAGGCGGCGGCCCGAGCGGCAGGAATCGGCTGATCAATCCGAGGAGACTGCGCGGAGGCGGCGGCCAGAGCGGCAGGAGTCAACGGAGCACGAGGTGGCACACAGCCTTACCCTGGGCCGCTATGAGCAGATGGAGAGGCGGCGGGAGCGGCGGGAGCGGCGGCTGGAGCGGCAGGAGTCCAGCGAACAGGAGATGCCCATCAGAGGAGACCTGGCCAAGGGGTGAGGCCTAGGGAGTGAAGGAAGGGGGACAAGGAGAGCTCCTGGAGTCGCGCAGGCCCAGAGGCCAGGGTTCCCAGGCTCAGACTGGCTTAGCTCCCTAGATATATTCGTGGTACCCACTGAACAGGGGTGTAAACGGAAAGAAGCTGAAAGAGGGTAGGAGTCGCGCTCAATAACCCACAGTGGCAGTGGCTTCCTTCAGGTGCAGGTTGTCAGGTACCGGGTCCTGACCCCTGCTTCAAATCCCCTGGGTGACCCTGAGCAAGGATTTCATCCTCTCTGCATCTCAGTTTCTCCACTGGGCTAACAGTGCAACCATCACCTCTCTGATTGAAGTTAAGATCCTTCATCACCATCTCTACCTTATAAACTGGGGACTGTAATCACACATTTTATGGATGGAGCAACTGAGGCTCAGAGAGGGCAAGTCACTCAGTTTGGGTGAAACAAGACTGGAACCCAGACCTTTCAGAACCCAGAATTAATGAGAATGTGTCATGTGGATCACTTCAATCAGCCGTGTCCCCAGAAAGAGGCCTTTGGTCAAAGACGTTTCAGTAACAGTGATTTCCAGACCCCTTTTAAATTTCGTATTTCACGAACACTGGTCGGGCGCCCACTCTGTGTGTGATGTGTGCTAGGGAGAGCAACAACCCAACCAGCTCCAGCCCTGCTTTCAGGTGGCTCAGTCCAGGGGAAGAAACAGACTTGTCACTGGAGAGTATGATGCAGAGTGATCAGAGGCTGGGAGGGGGCAAATCCAGGGAGCCTGAAAGCTTAGGGGATGGGTGGAAAAGGCAATGGTGTGGGCACTGGTTTGCATTTTGGTCTTTGTGTTGCTTAAAACTCAAGAGGGCAGAGAGGTTCCATCATCCACTTCGCAGACAGTGCTGAGCACCTGTGGTGTGTAAGGCAGACAGCCAAGACAGGCAGCTGCGGAAGTGGACGGGGACCTGGCCTCTCAGGCTAAGATGTGGAGGCTCCTCCGGCCACCCAGGCTGGTCTCTGGGAGAAGGCATCCCAGTCCCAGTGAATCTTTCTGCGCCCCTGCCCCCAGGAAGGCCACCCTGGCTGACATTGTGGAGCAACTGCAGGAGAAAGAGGCAGGCCCAGGGCTCCCTGTTGGGGTAAGTTGAGCCTCGGCATGGGTGGGGGTATGGGGGCCCCTCTCAGAGCAGGAATTAGGATTCCAGAAACACAGGAGCCTAGCCCTGCCCCCTATCTGAACTGTGCAGAGATTCTTGGGATGGACAGCGGCCCTGAGACACCTACCACAGTCTGAAATTTTCTCCCTTAGAAAGATGAGGCCACCGACCTGAGAGTCCTCCTACCACACACACACACACACACACACACACACACACAGATTCCAGACTTCCCACAGTTGTCCTAGACCCTTTCCTCTAAGCACAGCAGGGGTCTCAATAGTCCTTACTGACAACTATACACAAACAGAGAAAGCCCCAGATTCCTCCTCCTACAGATAGATGGGACACCCACCTGCCCGTATCCCCACCTCCATAGGACCAGACCCCATACCCCCAAGATCTAGAGGGATTCCAAACATGAGTCCTGACAGGCCCACTCCCAAGATCCGGGGAGCCCTTAAGCGTTGGGACACTCCAACCCTGAGGTCCTCCCAGACTCGCCTCCAAGACAGATAGCCCTGCAGACAGATGGGACCCCCCCAGGCCCGTGAGTTCCCCCAGACAGATGGCCCCCCACGCCCCACTATGGACAGCACCCCTCTTCCCCCTCCCTTCACACAGCCTTCGCTGCCTCAGCCTCGCGAACTTCCCCCCGGCCGCCTGCCCAACGGGCTTGAGCCGCCCGAGCGGACACCTCGGCCGGACCGGCCGCGGGCTCGGGACCGGCCCAAGCCGAGACGGCGGCCTCGGCCCCGAGAGGGTGGTGAGGGCGGGGGAAGCCGGCGCTCGCGCTCCGCCCCGGCCCAGGGCGGCTCCGCCCCCGCGCCTCCACCACCGCCCACTCATACAGTGCAGCACGAGGGCTTCCTGCTGCGCAAGCGCGAGCTCGACGCTAACCGCAAGTCGTCCAACCGGTGAGCGTGTGGGCGGGGTTTTGGAAGGCGGGTTCCAAGCTCAGTGTCCAATGAGTGAATAGGTGGACCTGGAGAAGGGGTGGGGCAAAACTCTGGGCGCCCAACCCGTGGCGGGGTAGGCGGGGCCTGAGAAGGGGGCCTTAACTTCAAAGAGTCAAGCAATGAACCGGAGAACCGGGGCTTCAAGTTAATGTGTCCAATGGGTGGGCCGGCGGAGCTTAGATGGGACGAGACCTGAAGAAGGCATTATTGCTACTCAAGTCTCAGATCAACCAACTCAGGAGTAAACTAGAGCTAACAGCAAACTAGATATGGGATCTAGTCTAGAGGGTTCTCAAGGTCTGTGAGGTGGAGCCTGGAGAGGTCCTTCAGCCAAAGAGTAGGGTGGGTGAATTTATTTCAGTTTCAGATTGCGGAAGGGTCTGATGAGAGACTGATCCGAAACTGAGGAGTGGGGGGCACCTCATATAGGTTTCCTTCCGGATGGGGGGCCTAACAATGATGTGTCTACTCTTGGGAGTCCAGGTCGGGATTGTCCAACTGGGAGTCAGAATCTAGCGAGAGGTGGAACCCAAAAGGGAAGAGTTGACCAAGCAGAATGAGTTGGGCGGGACAGATTGAGGTTTTGTCTGTGGGGTCTGGAGTTAGCCTTTCCTCCTTGTACTGAGACCAAGGGGCACCTTAGGAATATTTTGCTTGTGGGAGACTTCCTCTTCGGTTGGGGCTTTGGTTGAATGGGGAAATAAGAATTCCTCTTTTCAGGCGTAGGCCAGTAGATCAGCCCTTCTGGGGATGAGAGTGAGCAGGGGTGGAGGAGTAACAAGGAACATGCCCAAGCAAAGGCTTGTGGAGGAGACAGCCTAAGTGTTGCCTTCAGGAATTTCAGTGTGGGAGGGGATAAGGAAGAGCAGTTCCAGCAGGGGCCAGTCTGGGCAAAGGCTTGGTTCCCAGAGACAGAGACACTCCTCTCAGCTTCACAACTGCCATAAGGAGGAGTACTCCCGGCATGTGGCTCAACTAGGGCAAAGGCCCAGAGGGAGGAAGGCTCAGGCATATTCAGCCCCCGAAGGGTATCAATGAAGAAAATCCAGGCAGAGTGCTTCGACTCTGCCTTGAGCCCCATCTCATCGCCCCAGGTCATGGGTGAGCCTGTACTGCGTGCTCAGCAAGGGGGAGCTGGGTTTCTACAAGGACGCCAAGGGCCCGGCATCCGGGGGCACACACGGCGGGGAGCCACTGCTCAGCCTGCACAAGGCCACCAGCGAGGTGGCTAGTGACTACAAGAAAAAGAAGCATGTCTTCAAGCTCCAGTGAGCCCCCTCAATGGGCGGGCGGGAGGTTTCCAGACCCAGCTTCCCCCTCCCAACAATACCGTGTTCCCCTGGAGGATAGTCGGTAGATGGGTGGATGGGTGGGCTGGGCTCCTGGTCCTGGAGCCCCCAAGTCTTGTGTCCTCTCCCACAGGACCCAGGACGGCAGTGAGTTTTTGCTCCAGGCTAAAGATGAGGTGAGATCCGTTCCTTTCTCTCCCTATTCCAACCTCAGGAACCACCTGGCTGGCTGGCTGGCTCCTGGCCCTGAGTGATGGGGCTGTGAAGAGGGAAAGTGCAAGCCAGAGTTACCTGGGCTGAATGGGCAAGCCCATGGCAATGAGAGTTCAGAAGTTCCTAGCCAAACTGTGGGAGATGGAGGATCAGAAGGGCTGCCTGAGGCCCCAGGATAAAGTCCAACTTCTTTGCCTTGGCTTCTGAGATGAGACTGAAAAGTTAGGAGGGCATTAACTTTAAAAAAATAAAAAAAACAATGAACTGCAAGTGCAAGGAAACAGAAGTACAGAATTGCAAAGGGTTAACTGTGCTGAAGGACAGTTCAAGGAAGAAATTTCTTAGAAAGGTTCCCTGAGGTTGGATCTCTAAGGACACTGTGGGTCATTCAGAGGAGGCTAGCATTTATTCTAAGTACACTAGGGAGGGACTTCCCTGGCCGTCAAGTGGTTAGAACTCTGCTTTCACTGCTGAGGGCTGGCTGGGGTTCAATCCCTGGTTAGGGAGCTAAGATCCCACAAGCTGCAAAAACAGAAAGACAAAAAACAATTCTAAGGGCATGAGGGATCCGTGGAAGAGTTTTGAGCAAGGGAAGGTTACAGTGCTGCATAAGAAAGATCCCTTTGGCTACCAGTGTGCAGGGTGGATTGGAGAGGGCAAGAATGGAGGAGGGAAGCACAGGAGGTGGCCAAGGCAGGGACCTAGGTGGGAGAGCACAAGGCTGGACCAGGACAGGCCTGTGGGGAGGGGTCAAGGAGGTAGATGAGAGAGAGGAATGTGAGTGGACCTTGGGACTGGGGCTAAGGGGAAAGGTAAGGAAAGGAAGAGCAGGCACAGAGGTGGTTTGAAGAGATGTTAAAAATAGTAACACTTGCTACCCATTCATCTTCCCAAGATGTTATGAAGTAGGCCTTTATTCTCTTTTGCTTATCTTTAAAATGTAAGTAAAAATAGTTTTCCATCATAGGGTTATTGTGAGAATTAAATAAGTTGATACAAGTAGAATACTTACTGAGCTGGGAAAATACAGTGTCTGCTGATATTATTGTTTCTTGTTTATCTCTGTAGTGGGAGTTAGATATAATCCAATTGCATTGGATTAAGTGAGTTGATCCATAGAAGTGCTTAGAACAGTGTGTGTGTGTTAGTCACTCCGTGGTATCTGACTCTTTTGTGACCCCATGGACTGACTGCCCCCTGCCAGGCTGTTCTGTCCATGAAATTCTCCAGGCAAGAATATTGGAGTGGGTTGCCATTCCCTTCTCCAGGGGATCTTCCCAACCCAAGGGGTCGAACCCAGGTCTCCTGCATTGCAGAGGGATTCTTTACTGTCTGAGCCACTAAGGAAGAGCTAGGCACAAAATAGGTGCTAAGTAACTAAGTAACTATTTACATCATCATCATCGTTGTTGTTATTTTTATTATTACCCCGTTTAATAGATGAGGAAGCTGAGGTTCAGAGTGGGCAGTCAGATTCCAGACTCATATATTACTCAGTTTCCTCTCTTCCAAATATCAACTGTGTGCCCTATTTCTCTCTCTAGGAGGAGATGAACGGCTGGCTGGAGGCTGTGGCCGCCTCGGTTGGTGAACACGCCGAAATCGCCCGCTGGGGCCAGACACAACCCACCACGTCGTCCACAGACGAGGGCAACCCCAAGCGGGAGGCAGGGGAGCGCAGGGCCAGCGGGCGCCGGAAGTGACTTCCCACCTTCTCGACCCTCCTCCCTGCACCGTGGGCACAAAGACACTTTCTCTTCCGCAGGGGCGGGAGCCCCTAGTCCCACCAACACTGAGGACGCGCCAAAACTGGCACTGGAAAGGAGGGGACTTCTCCTGCACCCCAAGAAGTGGTGGGGGGATTGCTGCCCCTATAGCCATATCTCGGCCCCTTCCCGCTCGCCACCCCCACCCCAGGTGCTGGGGCTCTATTATTTTTATGCAATAACTGAGCTTGGGGGGGGCGGGGGACGGGTAAGGGGCCAGCTGAGCCTAGCCCCCTGCCCCACGAAGCTGGGGTGGTAGGGGCGATAATTCCCGTCCCCCCCTCCGCCCTAGGGACGGGCATGGGGGCGCTGGTGAGGTCCCCTGGACCATCCAGGGTGCTAGGGGGTGGGGAGGGGACGCCCCCTCCCCGCCTTTACCTCACTTCCAATGCTGCCTTGATCTCTGTCTGGGAAGGAGGCGTGAAAGGGGCCCTAGCCTCCGCACTCCGCTGTCTCAGAGCCATGCGGTAATTCCTTAGTTTATTTTTGCAAAACGTCGACCTCCTCGTCCCCCGCCCCGCATCCGCGAAGGCTTTTAATGGGAGGGGCGTCAAAGCTCAAAACTGTCTTCCTCTCTCCTCCCCCCTCCAGTTGTAAATACGACGTCGTGAGGGGAGGGGCGAGGGGAAGCCCTCCCCCCTGCATGCTTCTGGCTGGAGCACCTCCCTGGGGAGCGGGGGAACTGGGTTGTGGGCAGCCCCCATGGCCACCTGGAGAAGCCGCTGGGGTCCAGGGGTGAGGAGAGGTGTGGCAGGCGCACACTCTATGTACCTATAATAAATCTTTTGGCTTTGACGGTCTATGCTTGTTTCTTCGCGTTTCATGGGCTGCGCCCAGGAGGATTGGGTGGAGCGACAGGAAGAAACTGTTTTACGGAGGACATTTAGATGTCCCTCTTGGTGTGGACTAGTTTCGAGGTCTAAACTCGTGTTCCCGATTAAGCACCTAGATGCCACTCCTAAATTGGGAATCCCAGAGGGATGAGGAACGGTCTGCTATCCGTGGTAACTAAACTTCCCCAAAGGAGCCGCTCGGTCCGCCCCGTCCAGGACAGGAAAGGCGGGACCCTTTAAGGAGGCGGAGAAGAGAATCGCGATGGGCGAGCGTTTTGCCCAATCGTCAGCTGCTCTGGGAGTCTGAAGCCCAATGAGCACGCGGTGGGGGCGGGGGCGGGATGCACACCCGGAAGCGGGTGCAGGCCGGCCGGCTAGCCGGGGGGCCATGGCGGCCGCGGCCCCTGCAGTCGACGGGGTCCCGGGTCGAGGGCCTCCCGGAGAGGTGATTCATCTGAATGTGGGAGGCAAGAGGTGAGTGTAAGAGTTTCTTGAGTCATTACTCTCGGGGCCGGGGACCCGGCTGGGAATACCCGCCTCTCCCGCGGGGGGAATTCTGTCCATCAAGGATTGCTCCGCCCCCTGCTGGAGGCGCGGGAACCTGGATGGATGCTGGGGGAGGGAGGGAAGCTTACCCGGTGCTGAGACTGGGGGCCGCATTCTTCATCGTCTCGCGTCCGCTCACCGTCCCCGCACAGATTCAGTACCTCTCGCCAGACTCTCACCTGGATCCCAGACTCCTTCTTCTCCAGGTGATTGGGGAAGCGAGTTTAGAGTTGGGGACGGGAGGGTTGGGTATGGGGAGACCTCATCTCCCCGTCACACACACTCCGGCCCGTGACACCTCTGCGTCCCCTCCCTGCAGTCTTCTGAGCGGACGCATCTCGACACTGAAAGATGAGACCGGAGCCGTGAGTAGAGCGAGAGCTGAAACGGGGCGGCTGGTAGGAGGAGGGACAGGAGCCCCACTCAGCCCCGCTCTTGACCCCATCTATTCTCTGCCTCCCTTCCCCGCAGATCTTCATTGACAGGGACCCCACCGTCTTCGCTCCCATCCTCAACTTCCTGCGCACCAAAGAGTTGGACCCTAGGTGGGCATAGAAGATAATGGGGAGTCCCCCACATCTTTACCCCTTGAGAAGTCTCTTCTTCCCCTCAGAATGTTCACTTAAGTTCTTTAGAATATCCCTCCCCAACACACACACACACACACACACACACACACACACACACACGTTTTCACCACCCAGATCATTTCTTCTTTAGAATCTTGATACCATCAACATTTGCTACCTCTTGAGATTCTCTGTGCAGTTTCAGAATCTTGGTCCTCAGAATTCTCTGCCCACTCCCACTCCCCAGACCCTGACACCTAGTCAATTCTACTACCCAGGGGTGTCCACGGTTCCAGTCTCCTCCATGAAGCCCAGTTCTATGGGCTGACTCCTCTGGGTAAGTGGGCCCACCCCCTTAGCATCCTTATAGAAAACTAGCCCTCTAATGATACCCTCTCTTTCTTCTCACTTCTGAAAGAAGGTGGGTTAGAGCTGAGGGCACTGGATTTGGTGTCCTGAGTCTCAGGGGAGTGGTGGTATTCTGTGGAGAAGGAGATAGGGGAGGGGAAAAGGTTCTGCCTCAGCCTTCTCCAAGTCCCAGCCTGTGTGAGTCCTTCTGCCTCAGTTCGTCGTCTGCAGCTTCTTGAAGAGTTGGATCGATCTTCTTGTGGAAACGTCCTCTTTACTGGTTACCTGCCTCCACCAGGTGGGAACTACTAAGGAATACAGGGTGGGAATGGAGGGTGGGGGGGTTAAAGACTACATTTCCCATAAGGCTGCAGCCCTTGCCTGCCTCAGCTGCGATCCCTGAGACACTATGGTAGTTGTAGTTCTACATCAGATGCTTTGACTAATGCTTGGTGAGGAAGTAGGAAACTGCATTTCCAGTGAGGCAATGGGCCAATCTAGTCCCCTTGAGGCTCAAGCTTGCCTTGGAGCCTGATGGAAGTTGTAGTCCAGTTTTGACTTCCTTGTAGAGAGTCTTAGGGAGAACTGGTGTCCTTTGCATGGAGGGGAGAAATATTAAAGGAGAGTTATTGACTGTAATCCCCAAGGAGCAGCCAGTCCACTGGTCATGAAAAATATGCCCCAGTGGTTACTGGGAACTATAGTCTACTATGCTTTGCTGATTGGTAGAAGGTACAGAGTTGGGGAGTTCAGTTTATGACTTTATTTCCCTAACTTCAGTCAGTACCTGTCACCTTCATGAAGTTTGCCAAGTATGAAGACCTACTGTTCTCTTAGTTTGTTCCTGTATTTTTTTATTATTATTTTAAATAGAAGCTTTATATCACTGCTTTTTATGCCATAAATAAGTGGATGTGAAATAATCCTTAAACATAACAGTGTAAGTAAACTCTGGGTAGATGCTGTTGCCTGCCAAGGGAACAGGCTTCCATTTCTTAAAAGGAAAGATTAACAAATATTGAAGGGGTATCATTATCATCGCAGCCCCAAACTGATTCTTTGTGATGGGCTCAAAGGACCTGATAAGGGAACAGCTCACTGTGATTCAGTGTCACTTAATGCCATGTCTCTGCACCACCAAAAATCTTTTCTCTAGGAGACGATGCTACCTGTGTGGGAAAATCAGTATCTGGCATGTTTTAAGTGTTTACTCTGTGACAGTTTTTACGGTTATTACAATGATGTTGCTCTGCCCCTTCTTTCTGCCATAGTGTTCCCGGTGAAGCGGCGCAACCGGCACAGCCTGGTGGGGCCCCAGCAAGCAGGGGGCCGCCCAGCCCCTGTCCGACGGAGCAACACGATGCCCCCCAACCTGGGCAATGCAGGGCTGCTGGGCCGAATGCTGGATGAGAAATCCCCTCCCTCCCCATCAGGTACATTTCTGTCTCATGGGAGATCGGGGTAGCCAGTGGGCCCTGTGACCCTGCCCTGATCCCTGCCTTTCCCCCTAAGGGCTACCCGAGGAGCCGGGGATGGTGCGCCTGGTGTGTGGACACCACAACTGGATTGCCGTGGCCTATACCCAGTTTCTTGTCTGCTATAGGTGCTCAGGGAGGGTGGTGGGAGGAGGGCTTGAGCCCTGTTGATGTGGGTAGGGGATGCTCAGGGTGAAGGTTGGTGATGTCCCCCATTCCTCCAGGCTGAAGGAAGCCTCCGGCTGGCAGCTGGTATTCTCCAGTCCCCGCCTGGACTGGCCCATTGAGCGCCTGGCACTCACAGCCCGGGTGCTTGGTGGGGCCCTGGGAGAGCATGACAAGATGGTGGCAGTAGCCACAGGCAGCGAGATCCTGCTGTGGGCTCTGCAGCCAGAAGGCGGTGGCTCTGAGATAGGTAAGAGAGAGAGCCTGGGCTTCCCTGGTGGCTCAGCGGTAAAGAATCTGCCTGCAGTGCAGGAGACCCGGATTCGATCCTTGGGTTGGGAAGATCCCCCAGAGAAGGGAAGGGCAACCCACTCCAGTATTGTTGCCTGGAGAATTTGGCTGGCTACAGTCTGTGGGATCCCAAAGAGTTGGGCACAACTGAGCAACTAACACTTTTCACTTTCTCTCTGAGATAGGTATGGCCGCAGGCTTTTTCTAGAACCCCTTCACCCTTTATAATTCTGCTCCAACCTGTGGTTTGTTAAAACAGCCACCCTACACAATTCTCATACCTGTAAGACTTTGTGTTGTTACGATGTGCCAACCCTTTGAAATTCTGTATCCCATTAGCATTCCTTGGTCTGGTAGAAAAATCCACCCACATACAGTTCTCTCCTCTGTCAGAATTCACAGCCCTGTTAGATCTCTTTGCTTTGGTCGAATTCTCCATGCCAGTAGAATCCCCAAACCTGTTAGAATCTGTTCCCATTAGAAGAAATCTGACTCCTGAGACTAATCTGTTCCCTGACCAATCTTAATCCTCGTGAGAATCCTCTGCCACCCGTAGAGTTTTTTGCCTTTGTTGAAAATCTCAGCTGAATTCCACACCCCGTTAGAGTCCCACACCCCAGCAGGAATCTAGCTCATTGTAATCCTCTGTAATTCCTGCTGGAATCCTCTAGTCTGTAAAGACTCTAAGACTGAATTGAATCCTCTGGCCCTCGGAGTTCTCCCTGCCACCCCACTTCTCCCACTGTGAGAGGGGGTCCTGGCCGAGCCCTTCTCACCCTCTGCAGGAGTCTTCCACCTGGGGGTGCCTGTGGAAGCCTTGTTCTTCGTTGGGAACCAGCTCATCGCCACAAGCCACACAGGGCGTATTGGCGTGTGGAACGCTGTCACCAAGCACTGGCAGGTCAGGGAGCTGGCCAGCCTGGCTGCCTCTTTCCCAGTCGTCTAGGCAAGCCAGACCCAAGGAGGGGTTCCTTTCTGGCCCACCTGACCAGGAAAGAACCAAAGAATCTGGTAGTGGGCCAGATGCAGTGTCAGGGTGAGGTGGGGTATGATAAAGGCCTAATGAGGATCTGGGAGGCTTTCCTGGAAGAGGGGCTGCTGAGCTGACATGAAGGATGGGTGGTGGCTTTGGAAGGAAGAGAGGGATCTTCAGGCACTGGGGTGGCCAAGCAGGTAAGGGGAGATGGTGTAGGAGGCTGAAACCAAGACATATGTGCAAATGTCTGTCATTTTCTTTGCACTCACCCCAAGCTCTGTCCAGCATGTAAAATATGTGTGTGTTCAACATATATATACACCTACAGCGTTGTTTTCTAAAGGGTGAGTTTGGGTAAGAGAGATGGACAAGCAAAGAAAGAAGAGAGAAAAAAACAGAAATGGAGAGAAATAGATAGAAACAGGAAGTCAGAGGCAAGACAGAGAGCGAGAAAGAGGGTGGATGGAGAGAGACCGGGACTAAATGATTGTGTTAGATGAAGGGACCTCAGAGAGATAGATGGAGATGAATAAAGAAATGTCAGGGATAATAAATAAAAGAGAAAACAACCAAATGAAAAAAAGAAATGTCAGGGAATTCCCTGGCGGTCCAGTGGTTAGGACTGTGCGCTTTCAGTGCTCTGGTCCAAGTTCAATCCCTGGTTGTGGAACTACGATCCTGCAAGCTGCATGGCCTGACCAAAAAAAAAAAAAAGAAGTGTTGGGATATCAGAAGGACAAAGTCAAGGAGAGACTAATAGCGCCCAGCAAGAGTCGTTCAGAGACAGACGTCAGGGATGCAGACCTGGGCCAGGCAAGGCTGGGAGGAGTGAGCCTAGAAACCCTGCCTGGTGGGTGGCGCTGGAGCAGAGAGGCGAAGGCCCGTCGCAAGGGGCGCCGCAGCGAGGGCCACCCTGGCCACAGCCCTCCCCGCCCGCAGGTCCAGGAGGTGCAACCCATCACCAGTTACGACGCTGCCGGCTCTTTCCTGCTCCTGGGCTGCAACAACGGCTCCATCTACTATGTGGGTGAGCAGCGGCCAGCACCCCAGCTATCCGAGAGTCTCCCTTCGGAGGTGGGAGAGGAGGGGAAAGGCTGGGCTACCTTGAACCAACCCGCTTATCCTCCGTGCCCCGCCCACCCCCGCCGCCCCCAGATGTGCAGAAATTCCCCCTGCGCATGAAGGACAACGACCTCCTGGTCAGCGAGCTCTACCGGGATCCGGCGGAGGACGGGGTCACAGCCCTGAGCGTCTACCTCACCCCCAAGACCAGTAAGCTATGGCTCAGCCTTGCCCCTCTGCCAGGAGCAGCCAGCCCCAGCCCCAGCCCATGGCAGTCTCCCCACCCCTTGACACTTGCGTAGCATGGGCCAGTGAGATACATTGAGAGGGAGACACATTCGACTCATTCCAGTCATTCCACAGTTACTAAGCACCACTTATATGTAAGCACTGCGCTAGGTGCTAGCCATGGCAGGCTTCTCCACCAAGGGCAAAGCTGACCTCTTGTAGCTCTTCTTTGTGTTTCTTTCCCATCTCTGTGATTAGGGCATGATGCTTGCACGCTACTAAAACAAAGAGGATGTGTGACTTGAGAATTCCCTAGCCCTCCAGTTGTTAGGACTCCGAGCTCTCACTGCAGAGGGTCTGGATTCGAGTCCTGGTCAGAGAACTAAAATCCCATTAGCCTCAGGGTGTGGCCAAACTATACTGCCCCCATCAAAAAAAAAAAAATTCTGAAATAAAAACAAACAAAAAGAGGATGTGTGTCTTACACGGGGTGAAGCTGAGTTCTCCAACTTGGAACAGTCTTTGTGTTTTGTTTTCTTGATCGCAAATGCAGAGAAATAGATTAATTTTTTATTTGTTTTTATTGAGATACAATCTCCATCCCATAAAGTCCGCAGTTCAGTGGTTTTTAGCAGATTCACAAAGCTATGCCACCATCACCACTATCTAACTCCAGAACGTTCTCAGCACTGAAAGAGAAACCCCACGCTCGTTGGCAGTCACGCCTGTCCCCACTCCTGACTGCCCCAGGCACCTCTAACCCGCCTTCTGTCTCTATGGATTTGCCTGTTCTAGATGTTTCATGTAAAGGAAATCATACAGTCTATGGCTTTTTGTGTCTGGCTTTTTTCACTTTGCATAGCGATTAATTTTATTTTATGGTTAGTGCTTTCTGGAGCTTGAGATGTCTTTCCCTACCTGCAAGTTGCAAAGACTTTTTTCCTATATTTTCTTCTAGAAGCTTTGCATATTTTGCTTTTACACATAGGTCTCTGTTCTATTTCAGATTAACTTTGGTGTGCGGTGTGAGGTAGAGGTCACAGTACATTTTTTCTAGCAGGAGTAAACTAATGACATTTAACTTCACAGCCTGTCATTGCACAAATCCCCTTTCTTTCTTTCTTTTTAAACTTTATTTATTTATTTTTGGCCATGCCTCACAACTTGTGGGATCTTAATTCCCCACCAGGGATCAAACCCAGGTCCTTGGCAGGGAGGATGCAGAGCGCCAACCACTGGACTGCCAGGGAATTCCCAAGGACATTTTTCTTATTTCACTGACTTACTCCTTTTCTCCTCACCACATGGCACTGTTCTGTCATGCATGTTTAATATTTATCTTTTCATTTGTATGTGCCCTTAAAAAATGCGTATTATGGATGTGTTTTTGAATTTGTATAAACAGTATTGAGTATATATCTCAGTTTATATACTTTACTTTGATCCATCCTGCCTAAGCTTCCCTTGTGGCTCAGCTGGTAAAGAATCCACCTGCAATGCAGGAGACCTGGGTTCGATCCCTGGATTGGGAAGATCCCCTAGAGAAGGGAAAGGCTACCCACTCCAGTATTCTGGCCTGGAGAATTCCATGGACTGTATAGTCCATGTGGTCGCAAAGAGTTGGACATGACTGAATGATTTTCACTTCACTTTGCTAAGTCGCTTCAGTCATGTCTGACTCTATACGACCCCATAGCCGGCAGCCCAGCAGGCTCCCCGGTCCCTGGGATTCTCCAGGCAAGAACACTGGAGTGGGTTTCCATTTCCTTCTCCAGTGCATGAAAGTAAAAAGTGAAAGCGAAGTCGCTCAGTCTTGTCTGACTCTTAGCGACCTCATGGACTGCAGCCCACCAGGCTCCTCCATCCATGGGGTTTTCCATGGATGTGGAAGTACTGGAGTGGGGTGCCATTCACTTCACTTATCCTGCCTTAAATTAAATGTCTATCCATGTTGCTACGCATCACCTGAATTCATTGCTTTTAACTCATGCACAAAATATTAAAACCACCTTTTACCCACATTCCTTATGATGGTCCATTAAGTGTGTGACATTACAACATACCTTTTCCCCTGTGGAAAGCTGACAACGGGGGAGGAGTCCCTCAGGCATACAGGGTTGCATTTTCTTGTCTTGCTGCCTTTTTAAAAACTTTTTTCCCCACCATGCAGCTTTTAGGATCTTAGTTCCCTGACCAAGGATGGAACCCTGGCCACGGTAGTGAAAGTGCTGAGTCCTAACCACTGAATTGCCAGGGAATTGTCACTGCTATCTGTCTGTATGTCCCTTTCCGTGTTTTCCTGTTTTTCTCAAATTCCGTCTTTCTCTCTGTCAGTCTCTGTTTCTATAACCCTCCCTGTTTCTGCTTTTCTACCACTTTCTCTGTTTTTCTCTCTCTTCCCCGACTCCTCTTAGCTCTGTCTCTGTGTCTTCATCTCTGTCTCTGGTTCTCTTTGTCTGCTCCATCCCTCTCTCTTCCATTGCCTTGTTCTCTCCCCTCCCTTTTACTTTCTGACTCTGTGTCTGTTCCTTGCTGACTCTTTCTCCCTGCCCCAGTTTCTGTCTGTCTGTGACCCCATCCCTCTCTTCCTCCCCGGCTCCTCGCCAGGTGACAGTGGAAACTGGATTGAGATCGCCTACGGGACCAGCTCAGGGGGTGTGCGGGTCATCGTGCAGCACCCCGAGACGGTGGGCTCGGGGCCTCAGCTCTTCCAGACCTTCACCGTGCACCGCAGCCCTGTCACCAAGATCATGCTCTCGGAGAAGCACCTCATCTCAGGTGAGTCTCATCCCGCTGCCCAGGGCCTCTTTCACCCTGCAAGAGGGATGGCTCCGCTGGGAGCATGAGGCCAGGTGGATGAGGGTCTCCACTGGGGAGGGACGTGGTGTGGGGAGTGGCCTCCAGAGAATTCCATGAAGGAGAGCAGTCTGGGGGAGAGTGAATTGCCAGGAGAGGGGAGAATTCATCAATTTCACCATTGCCAGGTACGGGATACTGTGATAAGCAAGACAGGCCAAGTCCCTACCCTGTGGAGCTGACAGGCAAGAGTACTGGAGTGGGTTGCCATTTCCTTCTCCAGGGGATCTTCCTGACCCAGGGATCAAACCCAGGTCTCCTGCATTGCAGGCAGACGCTTTACCCTCTAAGCCACCAGGGAAGCCCCCTAGTTGGGGCATCAGATGATAAATCAATACAAATATAAATCACTGACAGTGATGGGGGCCGTGAATAAAAACAAGGCTGTGTGAGAGACTAGAGAGCACCAGGGTCATGAGAGTGCGTGGTTCACGAATTCCTTCCTGATGAAGCGCTTTGAACAGAAATGAGCAGCGCAGATCAACAGGGATAAGCATTCCCGGCAAAGGGAACAGGCACTGCGAAGACTCTCAGACGTGAGGACGATTGACATACCTAAGGAAGCCCAGAGTAGAGTGGGCGAGGACGAGGGTGGGAGGTGATGGGGTAGGTCAGGGGGATCTTGTAACCCCTGCAGAAGACTTGGTCCTTAAGCCTGAGTGAGATGGCACCGCAGGAGGGCTCCCAGCAGAGGAGGGCTGTGGCCTGATGCAGGTGCTCACAGGGTCCCTCTGAGTGCACATGGAGACAGACTAGCGGGCAGGAAGGCCAGGGAGAAAGCTGTTCCAGTGGTCCAGACAGAAGATGAGGCAGACAGGACTGGGGTGGGGGCGGGTTGGGGTCAGTGGGCAGGGAAAGGCAAGATCAGCCTCTGGAATGACTTGGAGGCAGAGCCAACAGGATTGGTAACTCTAGAATTCTGGGGAAGAGAGGATGAAGAAAGGGAAGAATTCAGAGGGGCTGGGATCCCAAGACCTTGGAAAGGAGATCATCTCGGGGCTCAGGAAGGTCAGGCAGTGGCCATTACCCTGCCAGGCCTGACCTGCTGCTGCCCTCTGGCTCCCCAGTTTGTGCCGACAGCAACCACGTGCGGACATGGTCCGTGACTCGCTTCCGCGGCATGATTTCCACCCAGCCCGGCTCCACCCCGCTCGCTTCGTTCAAGATCCTGGCGTTGGAGTCGGCCGACGGACACGGCGGCTGCAGTGCTGGCAATGACATTGGTGCCTCCTAGCCCTGGGCCCCCACCCCCGCAGACCCTGCATGACCTCCACCCACCTCCGCTGATCCCTTTCCTCACCCCTGAAGGCCTCTCTTGACCCACCCAATTGATGGAGTTGACCTCCACCGACCACCACCTGACCGCCACTTACTCCCAGCTGCCCCACTTGGATTCTGTTACCCCCACTGATCCCTGCCGATCCAGGACACTCCCCTTGATGTGCCTGAACTCCACTGACTATTGCTGACCCTCTACCCTCTCTGACCTTGCCCAGCTCCAGCATCCTGGGGATGGAGACCTAGTCCTGGGTTGGGAGATTCAACTGTGGGGAAAGGGGCAGAGTCTTAGGGTCTGGAGGTCCCAGAGACCCCAGCTGGCCCTGACAGCCCCCCTCTACCTGGCCCAGGCCCCTACGGTGAGCGAGATGACCAGCAAGTGTTCATTCAGAAGGTGGTGCCAAGTGCCAGCCAGCTGTTCGTGCGTCTTTCATCTACTGGTCAGCGGTGAGGACCATCCCGTCAAATGGAGGGTGGTCAGTGCAGAGGCAGGATGTCAGCCAGGTCACAGAGGTCAGAAGGGCATCTCAGCCAAGGGGGCATCACAGGAGCTGAGGCTGGGAAGGAGCGCAAGCCTGGTCCTAGGTGTAGGGCCTGGGGGTATCAAAGGTGTGACAGGTGTGAATGGGAGTGAAGCTGGAACAACCCCAGGTACCTGTGTAGTTGTGGCCTGGATGGGGGCTGGTGGCGGTGAGGGCTGGGATGGGGGAAGGATGGGAAACCATGGGAACCCAGAGGCGGTGCTTGCGTCAGCCTGGGAACAGGGGTCTCTTGAAGAGGGGCCTCTGAACAAAGACCTTGAGGATAAATAGGGGCAAAGAGAAGAAAGGAGGAAGGGGACAGGTGTGCCTGGCTGAATGGGCAGCATGTGCCAAGGCTGGAATGGCCAAAGAGGTAACCAGAGACGTGCTTGTGGTCTCTGGGGGCTGGAGCACAGAGCTGGAGGTGAGCGTTGAGGCTGCAGCAGGGCGGAGCCTTGCCGATCGTATGGAACAAACAAGACTGTCGTGCATGTTCTGGGAGCCAAGGCTGTGCTCAGGGGGATGGACTGGAGGTTGGAAGAGAGGAGGCTGGGACAGATGGCTGGCTGGAGAGGGTAGGGCTTGACCAGGGCCAGATGGGGAGAGGTGAAGGGGCCCAGGGAGAGAGGCAGGAGGCTGAGTGGACCCACCATGGGTAACGCTGGCAAGTGAGGGAGCACCGTTCTCCTGAATCAGGAGCAGGGGGGGCAACAGGTCTGGGGAGAGTCCCATTTAGGCCCCATGATGGGTGTGTGGGGCTGGGGACTTCCAGGAGGCCACTGGACCCGCAGGGCTGGAACCCAAGGTCTGGGAGCGACGGAGAAGCTTGGGTGCTTATCGGAGAGGCAGGAAGGGAAGTCATAACGGTGGGGACAGAGGCCTGGGAAGGGTAAAGGACGAGAAGAGGGAGCAGGCCAGGCTCTGGTGTGACCAAGGTACCCCTGCGCCCTCCCCTCTCAGGGTGTGCTCCGTGCGCTCCGTGGACGGCTCACCCACCACCGCCTTCACGGTGCTGGAGTGTGAGGGCTCCCGGAGGCTTGGCTCGCGGCCCCGGCGCTACCTGCTCACCGGCCAGGCCAACGGCAGCCTGGCCATGTGGGACCTGACTACCGCCATGGATGGCCTCGGCCAGGCCCCTGGTACTCCCACCACACAGTCTTACACTGAACCCCTCTCCACAACCTCCTTCGCCATGCCTGCCCTCTCCAAGCCCTGACCCTCTGACCCTTACCCTCAACCCCTCCTTACCCTTGCTTTTTAAATGTAATTTTAGTTAGTTAGTTAGTTTCGGCTGTGCTGGGTCTTTGTTGCTTCGAGCAGGCTTTCTCTAGATGAGCAGGGGCTGCTCTCCAGCTGCGGTGCTTGGGCTTCTCATCGCGGTGGCTTCTCTTGTTGCAGAGCACAGGCGCTAGGGTTCACTGGTTCCAGCTGCTGAGCCTCCCGGGTTCTAGGGCACAGGCTGAATAGTTGTGGTGCAGGGGCTTAGTTGCTCCATGGCAGGTGGGATCGTCCCAAAACGGATCGAACCTGTGTCTCCTGCGTTGGCAGGCGGATTCTGAGCCACCAGGGAAGCCCCCTTGCCCTTGCTTTCTAAGCTGTCTCTCTTAGCTTCTGACCCTTGTTCCTTGACCTCTGCACCGTTTTTTCCTATCCTGACCTCAGTCTTTGCACATGACCTTTGTTCCTTGGCCTATGACCCCTGTCTTGCCCCTGACCCTGCTTCCTTGCCCACCAGCAGGGGGCCTGACCGAGGAAGAGCTGATGGAACAGCTGGAGCAGTGTGACCTAGCCCCGCTGGCTTCCTCCAGGGGCTCTCTCCCCAGCCCTTCACCCCGGACCTCTCTTACCAGGTGGGCATGATCAGCGCGGGAGAGGGCCGAACGTGGTGGCCTTAGGGGAGGGGGCCCAGCTCCACTCTGATGCCCTTCATTGACCCTCGTCACCCCCTCAGTCTCCACTCAGCCTTCAGCAACACCTCCCTGTCCAGCCGTTGGGGGAGCCCAAGCCCCCCACAGGCCGAGGCCCGGCGCCGCGGGGGAGGCAGCTTTGTGGAGCGCTGCCAGGAACTGGTACGGAGTGGACCGGAGCCCCGGCGGCCACCAACACCAGCCCCCCGGCCCTCCTCGGGTCTCGGAGCTCCCCTCGCACCCCCCAAGAAGAAGCTCAATGAAACTTCCTTCTGAACACAGCTGCCATGGTGCCTTGGGATATCCAGGTCCTGGGGAACTCGGGTGCCTCCCTCGCTTCCTGTCAGAGCCCTGGGTTGAGGGCCAGGGCCTCCTACTGTTACAAGACCCCACACCACCTCCTTTGTCTGGAGCCAGAGTCACCCTTCCTTAATAAAGTTCTCACTGCCAGTGCTTTGGTTGCAGTCTTAGAGGGCTTGGGGACCCCTAGGGAAAGGGTGAGAGAGATGCAGTACCCCATCAGGTCCCTGGCTGTAGATTCAGGGATGTCTGTCTCTCGCAGTTTAAGTGAAGAAGGGGAAATGGCTTGCACTCTGGCTTCAGGCATGGCTGGATCCAGGGCTCAGATACTCATCCGGAATGTCTTTCCATCCTTTGGCTCTGTTCTCCTCTGAGATCATTCTCAGTCAGGTTTTCCCCGCTCTGTGCCAAGATGACTCCGCATAGCTCCTTAGCAACTTTTTCTCTCTGTTGTTCAGTCTCCAAGTTGTATCCAGCTCTTCATGACCCCATGGACAGCAGCACGCCAGGCTTCCCTGTCCCTCAGCATCTCCCAGAGTGTGCCCAAGCTCATGTCCATTGAATCCGGGATGCGATCCAACCATCTCATCCTCTGTCACCCTCTTCTTCTGCCTTCAGTCTTTCCCAGCATCAGGGTCTTTTCCAATGAGTTGGCTCTTCACATCAGGTGGCCAAAGTATTGGAGTTTCAGCTTCAGCATCAGTCCTTCCAATGAGTATTCAGGGTTGATTTCCTTTAAGATTGACTGGTTGGATCTCCTTGCTGTCCAAGGGACTCTCAAGAGTCTTCTCCAGCACCACAGTTCAAAAGCATCAGTTCTGCAGCACTCAACCTTCGTTATGATCCAGCTCTCATATCCATACATGACGACTGTCATGTCTCTTCATAGCAGCAAAATCACAGGATTGATCCTCACTGGCTTGAACTGAATCGGCTGGCCATTCCTGAAGTAATCATTGTGTCCTTCCAGGGATCATGTACCCTCACAAGCCAGGCAGTGAGGTCAGCCCCATGCTGACAGAGTGAAGGAAGAGTTCCTTAAAGGTGAATCAGGATACTATTACCACAAACGGGGATGAATAGGTACAGGCTGGCAGAAACACAGCTGTTGGCTAGGTGACATTTGTGCCCCAAATCTCACCGTTGCAAACACCTTGCCCATCCATATCCCTGGCTGCCCAGTATTTGCCCCTCTCTTGCTCACAACAGAGAAGATGTGCAGGGTAGCATCAGCTCGCCTCAGCCTTGAGGTTTTCCTCTAGATAATACCTATTCCTCTGGCAGCTCCTCAGGAAAGTTTTCTGCATCTTTTCCTTGGGCCAATGAAAAACCGAGAAAGTGGGTCAACTAAGAACAAGGGATTTTAGAGTATGCTAGTTCTAGAATCCCAGAGTTTCTGGGATGCCAGAACTGTAATTTGGCAGAATGTTAGGAGATCTAGAACACAGGAATATTCTATAGTGTTAGTGGATGGACAATATTAGGCTTCTCCCCTGCCTATCAAAGAATGCAGACTGCAGAAGTTTCTGAGAAACAACCTGGAAATTTGATGATTCTAGAACAGAAGAGTGTTCTAGAATGCCTATCCCAGTAGGAATGTTTTACAAGCCAGAGATTCTAGAATGCTGAGAATTGTAGGACACAGAAAAGAATCTGGATTACTAGGAAATCTAGAGCACAGCGGTATTCTGGAATGTCAACCCTTTTGGATCACTAGAGGATTGCTTTGCATTCTAAGAAATCCATAGTGTCAATGGGCTCTGGATTGCCAGAGAATCTAGAACATGAAGAGGAGCCCTAAAAGATGAGTGAGTCTAAAACATGAGTGTTCTGGAATGTCTGTGCTCTAGAATATGCGAGTATTTTGTGATGCTCATAGAACTGGAATATTGAGATAGTTTTTTCCATGCCAAGGAATCCAGAACACTGTTTTGGGATACTAGTGATCCTAGAACTGAGGATGAGAATGTCAGAAAATCTAGAATACTAAAGAGATTTGTTTGTTTTTGTTTTTAATACCAAGGTAAAACGCTGTGTGTGAGCACATACAATGGAGGAAGCTTCTGGAATGCCAGGACTCTAGAACTCTGAGAGATTCTGAAGGATTGAGATCAGATCAGGATCCAGGGGTGACATAGAAACAATCCTGGGGGTTAGTAGTGCTGAGAGGGAGGGACTGGGAGCTGAGAACTCCAAATTCTGGGGGGAGGGGAAGCCAAAGCCATCCCCGGAAGTTGCAGTGGTGAGCCAGAGGCTGTTGCCTAGCAACGAGCATTGAAGATGCCCTGAATCCCAAGCAGAAGGGAGAAATTTCGGCAGCGCCCCCAGCAAATGCTCCAGCTACAGGGTAGGAGATGGGGAGGGGGAAACGGGAGCAGGGCCACATCGTCCTGCAGGGCCATGTTAGCAGGGATCATGGGAGCCACACGAAGACAGGGGCACAGCACATTCAGTGGGCAGAGCCGGGCACTCCACCATTGAGCAGGGACAGCCCACGGACGCCCCTGAATGGGGCCTGAGTGCCATTATTACTGCTCCAAGAGGCTGTGTGTCCTGGACAGTGTGTGAGCCCAGACTTCTGGGTGGCAGTATTGGGTGGAGACTGTGGGTAGCGGTGATGGTGTGTGTGTGGCTGTGTGAGTCAGCCCGTATGCCTCAAGGTAAGGAGGGAGGGTGAAGAGACCCCTTGACTCCCTTGCACACGCCCTGGAAGAAGGAGCAGGAGTTGGGGATGAGGTGGAAGCTGAATTGATTGCTGTTAGTCTGGGGTCTGCCCTTTGGTCAGGCCTGGTACCCTGTGTGGGTGGAGCCTGGGATCTACTCAGGGTGGGGCTAAGGCTACAGAACTGGAAAGCTTAGGATTTGGAATCCCTGGAGGAGCAACAAGAAGTGGGTAGGGTTTGGCACCCTAAGTGTGGGGCCTCAGCCTAATTCTTGAGGGAAAGGATTTGGTCTGAAACTCAGAGGAGAAGGGATGGGGAACTGGGGTTCAGGCTCTAAAGCGCTGATGCCTTTGGGAGAAGAGAGGGTTTTTAATTCCAAGAAAAGTGTAGCCTTGAATTTATAATGAAAGGACTGGGCTGGGCTTGAGACCCTCTGAGTTGGAGGGTTGTGAGCAGGGCTTGGAGCCCCCTAAACCCACTAAAGTGGGAGCAGGTGGGGCCTAAGGCCCCTTGTGGCTTGGTGCTCCCAGTGGTAGAGGTCCCTAGGAAGGGAGGAATTCTTTTTTTTCTTTTAATTTCAGTTAGTTTGACTGTGCTGGGTCTTCATTGCTGCATGGGCTTTTCTCTAGTGAGGCACGGGATCTGTACATGCGCCCTTCGGTGGCTGCAGCATATGGACACAGTGCTGCAGTTCCCGGACTCTAGAGCACAGGCGCAATAGTTGTGGTACATGGGCGTCGCTGCTCCGAGGCATGTGGGATTTTCCTGGATCAGGGATCAAATCCGTGTCTCCTGCTTTGGCAGGCAAATTCGTTACCACTCAGCCACCAGGGAAGTCCCGGGACTAGAATTCTTTAAGGAGAAAAAGTCTGCAATTCTGGGAGTGGGCTGAGAATTTTTAAAGCTGAGAAAAATTTAGCTTTTAAAAATTCAGTCAGGGAAGTGGGTGTGGTACCCTCTGGGGAGGGGGGTGTGGACAGGGGTGCAAATAGGGGAGCAGAGCCAGGGGGAGCCTTCTAGAAGGGAAGCGGAGTCTGTGAATTAGGGGCCCAGCCATGGTCCTGTGAGAGGCAGAGGCTACAACTTTCCTAGGAACAAGCTATTGTTTATCAAGTCTGGAACCCCTGAAACACAGGGCCTTGAGAAGGGGCCAATCCTGTGGGAGGGTGTAGAGTCGTGGTACCGTCCGGGGGTGGGACCTGGAGCTCGGTGCAGCATTAGAGTTAGCCCCCGGAATCCTGAGTCTCTCGCGTGAGAAGTGGGCACCCGTGGGGTCTTCCGGAATCTACCCCCGTCGGGGAGGAAATTCGGATGGATTTCTCCCAGGACTGTGAGCCGAGAGATGAGGTCTTCCAGTGGGAGTCTAGTTTAGGGGAACCGGGCTTCCCAGGTGGCTGAGCGGTAAAGAATCTGCCTGCAAACCAGGAGATGCAGGAGATGCAGGTTCTATCCCTGGGTGGGGAAGATCTCCTGGAGGAGGGCATGGCAACCCACTCCAGTATTGTTGCCTGGAGAATCCCATGGACAGAGGAGCCTGGGGGCTGCAGTCCATAACGTCTCACAGAGTCGGACACGACTGAAGCGAGTCAGCAAGCTTTCACGCCTACCACCTACGCATCGACTAAGAGGAGCCCCAGCAGCTCCACATTTGGGGCCTCTTCTTTAAGACAGGATTCACTGAGCCAGTACCCTCCTAGGCACTGAAAATTCCGGGCCCCAGCGCCCCCCGCCCGGCACCTGTCCATGTAGCCCCTCCCCTGTCGTCTCCTGATTGGCCGTGTAGGCAGCGCCCCCTGGCGGCACAGAGCTCTGATTGGCGGGAAGTTCGCAGCCCGCGACTGGGATTGTGGAGAAAATGAGTCGGCCTCCGGCGGGGGCGGGAGGCGGGGCAGCGCCGAGCCGGACCCGCTGGACAGACGGGCCGCCTGGAGCGCGACTCCACGCCGGACACGATGCGGCTGCCTGGCCCCAGCGGCCGCCGCCCCCTCCTGCTGGTGCTGCTGCTGCCGCTCCTTGCAGCCGCCGCCACCGCCGCCTCCGCCGCCGGCCCCAGCCCCAGCCAGGCCGTCGAGGTCGCGGCGATCCCGGGCCGTCCGGCCGGGTAAGCCCCGCTGCGGCCCCTTCGTCCTTGTGCCCCCTCCACCCAATAAGTCTGGCGCTCCAGGAAGACCAGGACTTTCGGATTTAGGGGAACATGAGCCCACTGCTTCGTGATAGGGATAAAGAACCAGAGCTCTTGGATTTATTAGGGCCTTCTGTTTTGTAGGGGTTAGAATCCGAGGTGTATTGAGGTTCTGAGCGGAGGGACTCCCTCCCGGTGCGGTAGAGACAGATGTGGCTCCAGGGAATTCTAGAATTTATTTGGAGCAGGGTCCCAGTTTATATAGGGATGGGGCTTTGGGTTCTCCTAGGATGATAGATGGGTGGGGCCGAGCTGGGATGGGGCCCCCAGGTTTCTGGGATCCTTAAGGAGGAAGAGTATGGGAGGTTATCAAGGTGCTTTAAGGAGTTGAGACGTCCTGGTTTTCTGGGGTTTGGGAATGCTTGAAATAATTAATAGTGACCTTTTCCTATAAGACTTGGAGTTTGGTGTTGATGGCGGAGGGGCTTGTGGGAAATTGTGCGGAGGTGGGGTCCGGGGGGCTCAGATTTCACGAGGGTTAAGGATGCTTTAGTTTCCTAGAATTAGAGGATTCCGGGCTTGAATGAAGTACCCGTGATTTCGCGGCAAGAAATCCAGAATTTCATATAGATTTGGGAGTTATAGCCACTCTTCCTGTCTACGGGTGACGAGATCGGAGGAAACAGTCTGCCCAGTACCCCCACCCCCCGCCCTGCGGCCCAGCGCTCCGTTACAAAGGCCCCGGGCTCCGCTCCCGCCTCGGTCTCTGCGAATACGTTTAGTAACCCGAGCCGCTCCGGGGGCGGGGCTGGGAAGGGGTTAACCCGGAGAAAAGGCGGGAGGGAATGACGGCAGGATCGGGGGTCAGGGAGGCTCCCACCCGGGCCGCCCCTTTCCCTACCAGGCCCCACCCGTCTAAAAAGAGTCCATACTGCCGACGTCCCCTTCGCAGCATCCCGCGCTGCTCTTCTCTCCTGACCTGCGCGCGCACCCACAGCCCTCGTCCCCCTTAGCTTGGGGATAATGGATTTGTCTGGGGGGCCCCTGGGTTGCGACGCACTTGCGCCCAAGCTGAGGGCTCCGCCAGCCAGAATCGAAGACCCTCCCGGCGCGGAGGTTCCTTCTGAAGAACCACTCCTTCCTCGTGGTCAGACGGGAAACTGAGGCCCAAAGATCAGGAGACTCTGGCTCCAGGACACACAGCGTGGAAGGGCAGGAACGGGCTAGAACTCAGACCTCGGGATTCTCAGTGCTGGGCTGTGGCTCCTGTATCCCTGTCCACCTCTGCACCCCGCTGGACCCACAGTCAAAAGAGGACTTCCCTCCCCAGCCGTTGAGGCCTGTGGACGTGGCGCCATCTTCTGGCAAACTGCGGGATGACGGCTGAGTCCAGGACAGGGACGTGCGGGGAGGGCCGGGTTCTAGATTCCCAGAGCCGGCTTGGAAGTGCGCTCAGAAATCCTCTCTGAGTCTCTCTCTTTTTCAAAAAAGACTTTAAAATGTCTTTTCCAATAATGCCTTACCAACAAACACTTCAGAAGGAAAATAAACATGAGGTTGCTGTGACCTTTACCTAAACCAATTTGCCTCCCATTGTACAGATGGGGAAACTAAGGCATCGAGCGAAGTGCCTCAAAGTGGTCACATATCAGCCCCAAGCACCCTCCAGCCTTATCTTGGCTTCCCCTCCCCTATCCCTCATCGCTGTCCTTTGGGGAGTTCTATAGTGCTAGGGGCTGAGTGACTTCCTTCCCTCTATTTATAGTGCTCCTGCTTGTCGCTGCTGCCCAAGCCGATGGCCCAGGAGAAGCCGCTGCTTTAGAGGTGGGTTCTTGTAGGCAGGGTATCGGTTGGAGGGGGAAGATGGTAGAAGCAGAAGAGCGGGGGGTCCCTTCCTCATCCCTCACCCCAGCTGGAGAGCTGGATGAAAGAAGAACTCGGCTGCCTCCTTTTCCACTTAGTCCCTGGCTGTCTCTGAAGCCTCCTGCAGGGTCCGGAGCTGCCGGCCCGAAAAGTGTGCAGGCCCTCAGCGGTGCCTGGCTCCAGGGCCCCCAGAGCTGCCGAGCCCCAGCCCCAGCGTGAGGAAGAGACAGGTGTCCCTTAACTGGCAGCCACTGACGTGAGTGTGTGACCCTCTCCTGCTAGATGCTCCCAATCCCGCCATTTCCAGCACATATCTCCCTGCTCCCTGGGTCTCCTTTTCCTTGCTCTCTCTACCAACTTGTGTCTCTGTTTCTATTTCTCCTTTTCTTGCCTATCGCTGTCTCTAGGTCTTTCAGTTTCTATCTCTCTGTCTCTGTCTCCGTGTCCCTCTCTCTCTGTTTGTTCTTTGCGTCTGTCTCTTTCTCTCATAGCTACCTGTTTCTTTCCTGTCTTCTCTCTCTCTCTCTCCCTCCCTCATCCTGGTTTCTCCCACTGACTTTGTTCTTCCTAGCCTCTAAAGAATGTTCCAGGCCTGATCCCCAGAAAGAGATGGAAGGGGGATGCAGAGCCTCCCCTGGAAGACCTCCTGATGTAGGAGGTCCCTTCCAACCGCGGGAGTTGGGGGGAGGGGGTCAGCCTAACCGCGGTGACAACTCCTTCTCTGCCCCATCCCACCCAGGCTGCAGGAAGCCCGAGCCCTGCTGAGGCGACGGCGGCCCCGCGGGCCGGGGGCCCGGGCATTGCTGAGAAGGAGGCCCCCACAGCGCGCCCCTGCCGGCCAGTCCCGGGGTAAGAACATCCGCCCTTCCTCCGCCGGGTTGGGGGGCGGGGAGGCGGTGAAGGGGGATGGGGGGGTTCCGGGCCAGATAAAGCAGTCTGGTTCCCACGGTGCAGCCGCCGCCTAGCCGCCCCCCACTGTAGCTCAGCACCCCTCCCCAGGACTCAGCCCCCTCTAGGGACCCCGGCGTCCGGCTGCGAGAGGTGAGTCCGGGACAGGACTAGACGCGGGCCAGAGGCGCTGACCCGCGGGGGTGGGGCCAGGAAGCCAAGCGTCCGGGCTCCCCGCGGCCGAAGAGGGGGGCGCTGTCCCGGCAGAGAGCGCCCGAACTAGCCCAGACAACAAAAGCGATTGTGCGGGTTGGCGCCTGCCAGGTCACCGAATGCCCCAAATTGCGGGGTGGCTAGGGGGCCAAAGGCCTTCCACTGCTCTCCCGACCCTCCTCCCCCACTCCTCCTGCTCCAGCTCTCAGCCCCTGGGCTAGCACACCCCCTAGTCTCCGCTACCCTCAAAAGTCTCCCTCCTGCTGTGGCCTTCAGCCCAGATGTGTCCCCTCCTCCCTAAACTCTTCCAGATGTAGGCCTTCCGCCAGATGTGAGGACCCCCGCCCACCATCTTCCTCCACAGTTTCCCCTAATCCATTCCGACTTCTCCTCCCAGGTGTGAGGGTCCTGGTCAGATGTGACTGCGCCCTCAAGTGGGCCCCTCCAGAGTCCTGCCCACCAGGCGGACCCCCAATCACTTCGTGTGCCCAGGTGCACCGACCCTTCTCCTCCCCCACCCCAGATGTGCCACCTGGCTGCCCAGATGTGCCATGACAATCGCCTACCCAGATGAAGCCCCTGTCTCTGTGACTGAGGCAGGGACAGCCTTTAGCCTTCTCCCCAAACGCGGCCCCCACTACTCTTTCCTCTAAAGACTCAGCCCGGTCTGAGGTGGGGTGTAGGGGGGACCGGCCCGCCCCCACCTGTTCCCTTCACCGCCGCTCCCCTGCGGGCCCCATTCACTTGTTGATGCGGGGCGAGAGCAGAGGGGGCGCCCCCCCTCCCGCTCCGAGTCTAGCGCCCAGCCTGCGCGCCTCTGGCTGCGCGCCCAGCCCCACGCGCCCCCGCGCGGCCGCCGGGGAGGGAGTGGTGGGGAGGGGGGGCCTGAGCGGGGGCGCGGCCGCCCTCCCCCGCGGGCGGGCGGGCGCGGCCGGGCCCCTCGGGCGGGCTGGGGCGGCGGCGCGGCGGAGCGCGGCGCTGCAGCCATGGCGGGCGGCGCGCGGCTGCTCTGGGTGTCGCTATTGGTGCTGCTGGCGCTGCTCCGGCCGCAGCCCGGGCTAGGTCGACCCCGAGAGCGCCTCCGCGTGCGCTTCACCCCGGCCGTGTGCGGCCTGAGCTGCGTCCATGGGCCCACCGGCCCCCGCTGCACCCCGACCTGCGCGCCCCGCAACACCACCAGCGTGGACAGCGGCGCGCCCGGCGGGGCGGCCCCGGGGGGACCCGGCTTCCGCGCCTGTGAGTGCGGGGTGGTGGTCCCGAGGGAGGGATTCCCGGGGGGAGGTGGAGGATCCCTGGGGATGAGGGAGACAGTCCCCAGGAAGAGGGATCCCAGATTCCTTGTGCCAGAGTGCTGGGGGATCCCCGGCTTATTTGAGGAAGATAGCCTCAAATTCCTGGCTTTTGGGGTTGGATCCTGAGAGTCCTGATTCTGCAAGCAATGAGGGTTCTCAGGGACCTGTGGTGTCCCATGTGAGGCGATGGGGGCTGACTTTCTTGCCTTTGAGTCAAAGTGGGAAATCTCAGAATTGAGGGGCTCTAGAACTTGGGGGAAAGGGGTCTGAATCCTGCGACTGTGAGCAGGGGTCCCAAGAGTCCAAGGGAGAGTTCCAGGGCCTTGAGAAGCGGTTTTCCGTTTCTGCTTCTTTGGGTGGGAGGCATTAGGAAAGTCTAGGATGGGAGTGCCTATGAGGAGGGGGATTGGGGTGTGGAAAGTCGATCCTGAGAGCTGAGAGGAAAGGTGTTCATAGGAGGGTCTCTGCAAGACCCCAAGTTGCAAGGGTCGCACGTGGAAGAGCAATCCAACAGGCGGTCTGGGGGGAAAGGCGCCCCCTGGGGGGCCCAGAGGACAGGAGGGTCTGCGCACCAGGCTCCTCTAGAGATGGAGAGCCCTGGTGGGGGCGGGGGGAGTCAGGTGAGGTAGGGGTAGTGGGCCACCTGTTGGCTCCAGGGCGTGGTGGTGGGTGGGCTCTCAGAGTCTGGGCCTACCTGCCCCCAGTCCCGGAGGCCCTCTGGAGTGGGGAGTGGGGGCCCCTGGCGCCGAGAACTCGCCCAGCCTGGCCCCCGGCCAACCCAGCCCTGGCCGGCGTGAGCTCATCTCTCGCCGGAGCCCCCGCCCGCTGCCACTCCCTCTCTCCACCCCTTCCTCCCTCTTTCCCTCACTCCCTCCCGGCCCAGCCTCAACGGGCCTGTGCCAGGCGCCGTGCCCAGGCGGGTGCCAAGCCCCTGGAGGCGCAAGGAGAGAACTGCGAGGGGCGGCGCGGGGGGGGGGGGAGGTGGTGGCTGACCTCGGGAGGACCTCGATGTCCTCAGCTCCTCAACCCTCCAGGGGTGTGGGACATGGAGTTGCCTGTGCCCATCTAGCGGCCCGCCCTGGGTGTGGGAGCCCTCAGGGAGCTGGGTGGGGGTGGGGGGGGGGGTGGGCCACATTCAGGACAAGAGAAGACGAGGCAGTGTCTTCGATGGCTCGGCAATGCCCCCTCCCCCGACCGCTGCCCCCCAACAGAGACTTCCGATTTTGGAAACTTTATTCCTAGTTAAGCCTTTCCTAAGCCTGCCACTTAATTAAGGACCTCTCTTAGAGCACCCTGGAGTCCTGGCCTGAGTCCCCTAACTAGGGGAGCCGAGAATCTCTGCCCTGAGTCCCCATGCCCCTCCGCACCGCTATCAACAGACTCCAGAGACCAGCCCCTTCAGTGAAGTTCCCGCCCATTCTTCTGATGTAATCGCCCCAAACTGCACCCCTCACCAGAGAACTCTAGTTTTGTCCCTCAGCTACTCCTCCCCACTTCCAGGGGAAACCCCAGATTAGAAAGGCTGTACAGTGATAACTACTCTAGCTGAATTCCCTTCCTGAAAAAGTTTCCCGTTTTCTTCTATTTCCAACTGAATCCCCTCAGAGATCCCTGATTGCTGGGTATCCAAGTCCTTCTCTCCCAGCTGACACCCTCTCCCAGAAACTTCTGATCCCTCTATTTTCAGAGAAACCCAAAGTTGGTCTTGATCAGCTGATTCTCCCAAGAGCACTCCAGATACTGTGCTCCCCTCAAGCAGCCATTAATCTAAAGACTGGGGCACCTTATCCCTTAGCTGAGAGGGAAGCAGGTATTCCGCAATATCTTAGAATCTTCCCAGACAGCTGAGGCTCGCATGTGCTGGAAAGGACTCCGCCACTCCATCTCTACCTTGCTCTCAGCACCCTCAAATTGGCCGTTCCAAGTCACTAGAGTCCTGTTAGTAGGTAACTCTCCCCAAAAGGACTAAAGAGGTTCCTTCTGCCTCCGTTTCCTCTGGGATCGGCTCCCTTTCTGTTCCAGAAACCTCCTGAGGTCTTCGAACGGCGGAGTGCTGCCTTCTAACTGATCTCTTCCCAGGAGTCCAGTCTCCGTACCCTTATAAGTTGAGGGGGCTCCCTCTATGTTTTCCTGTCTTCAGTGTGTGGCTCAGAATCCCACACACGCCTTTTTGGATGGCCCCGGCCGCCTGCCCCCTTCCTCCCCTCCGCACAGCTGTCTCCAGCTGTTCTCGGCAGCCCCAGGGGAGAAAGGGAGGGGGTGCCCTCGCAGGATATGTCCGGCCTTCTTTGGCTCAGCGGGCCCGGGGCTCCCCCAAGGGTCCAGAATGAGGAGCCGCCGCCCTGCCCCCGCCTCACCCCTCTCTTTGTTTACCCCGCCGCACAGCTGGCAGTGCCCCGCCCCAAGGTGGCCCGAGGCCCAACGAGGACGCGCACAGGGGAGAGCAGGCGCGTTCTCGCTGGCCCCGCCCCGGGGCTACCGGAGGCGGGAAGTCGGAGCTGGAACAGGGGAGCCGGAGCCAGACGGGAGGTGGGCGGACACAAAGCGCGGGGATGTGGGGCTAGGACGCGCAGATAGCGGGGAGGTGGGATGAGAGGAGCGCGGGCGAGCGAGCCAGGGCAAACTAACGTGAGAAAGGGAAGATGGGTGGGGCTAAACGCAGCAGGTTAGACGCCTCGATGGGCGGAGTTTGCAATCCTTAGGGTAGAAGAACGCGATGTGGGCGGGGCGCATAGACGTGAGAAGCGGGGACGGGGCGGGGAGAGACGTACAGCATGTGGGCGGAGCTTGAACCGGCCGCACGGGGTGCAAACGTGCCTAGAATGGTAAGAAGACAGAGTTGCGAGCACTGGATGGTGCCAAGGAGTGACTGAAGTGTAGTTTTAGTCAATGGAAGTCACAAGCGCTGGGTCTAAAGGGGCTGGGACAGCAAAAGATGGGCAGGACTAAACGCGAAGGCACGAGTTAGAGCGGGCGTGACTGAGCCTATAGGCGGGGCCAACACTATCTGGGCGGGGCTAGTAAGCCTCGGACTCGGCTGGAAAGTGGGACTTGAGGAGGAGGGCGGGGCGATATGAAAGTGAAGGAGGAGCTTGGGGGCGTGGCGAGAGGACTCAGAGGGCGGGGCTACACCTCCAGGGGCTGGACCCAGCCAATGCCAGTGGCCAGGGTTAGTGAGATGACGCAAGACTACTCAAGGCTGAACGACTTAGAACTGAGTGATACCTTTGACGGTGTAGTTATAACCTTAGGGGTTGAGCTAGTGAGGGGGGTGTAGTTATAACGTTAGGGGCTGAACTAAGCGAGGGTGTCTCGTCCCAAGGGAGGCTGCAAGGAGGGTTGCCGACCCTGAGTGTCCTCGCTCTCTCCCCAGTCCTGTGTCCGTTGATCTGTCACAATGGAGGAGTGTGCGTGAAGCCTGATCGCTGCCTCTGTCCCCCGGACTTCGCTGGCAAGTTCTGCCAGTTGCATTCATCGGGCGCCCGACCCCCGGCCCCGGCCATGCCAGGCTTCACCCGTTCTGTGTACACCATGCCGCTGGCCAACCACCGCGATGATGAACATGGTGAGGAGAGTGCGGCCAGAGTTCCCTCCGTACCCTCCACCACCTCGTCGTTCCTCTAACTCCCATGTTTCCTTCTTTCTCCTGAGTACCCTTCTCCATCGCTCCCTTTTCCCGCATTCCTACTCGCACTTTGCCCCGCGGTGCCTCTCTCCAGGCGTGGCGTCTATGGTGAGCGTCCACGTGGAGCACCCGCAGGAGGCGTCGGTGGTGGTGCACCAGGTGGAGCGTGTGTCCGGCCCTTGGGAGGAGGCGGATGCCGAGGCAGTGGCGCGAGCGGAGGCGGCGGCACGGTCGGAGGCGGCAGCGCCCTACACAGTGTTGGCACAGAGCGCGCCGCGCGAGGACGGCTACTCGGACGCCTCGGGCTTCGGTTACTGCTTTCGGGAGCTGCGCGGTGGCGAAGTGAGAGGAGGCCTGTGGGGAGGGGCCCGGAGCCTGCTACCGCGCGGGGGCGCGCTCACCTTACACTTCCCCACAGTGTGCGTCCCCGCTGCCCGGGCTCCGGACGCAGGAGGTGTGCTGCCGAGGGGCCGGCTTGGCCTGGGGCGTTCACGACTGTCAGTCGTGCTCGGAGCTCCTGGGTAAGCCCCAGGATGTCCCCAAGGCGCTCGGAGCTGGGGAGGACTGAGTACCCTGCCGCTCCCTGTACTCTGCCCGTAGATGTACCCTTACATGAATTCTAGCCACGCCTATCCCGTTGTGGGAATCCTTTCCAGTCTAGACCCACCCATACCAGCTGGGACCATCCATCCCACTTTCTGATTTTGGCTAGCTACCCTGTTCTTACCCGACCTTCACGCCATTCGCCAACCTAAGGCTGACCTTGCGCTCAAACCACACTCAGCACCTTTTAGTTCCTGTCACCCCATTTTCTCCCCCGCCCACTCCATTCTCGCTCCTCTCGCCCCTGGCCCACCCCTCTCCTCTCTCCACAGGTAACACCCACCAGGGGGGCGCCCCAGATGGGCCGTGTCCAACTGGCTTTGAAAGGGTTAATGGGTCCTGCGAAGGTGAGCTGGGGCAGGGGTGGGAAGAGCTCGGGTCTAGGGAAGGCGCTGGCGGGGAGCTTGCCCTGATGCCTCTGGGATCACCCCATTCCTCGTAGATGTGGATGAGTGCGCGACTGGCGGGCGCTGCCAGCACGGAGAGTGTGCAAACACGCATGGCGGGTACACTTGCGTTTGCCCCGACGGCTTTCTGCTCGACTCGTCCCGCAGCAGCTGCATCTGTGAGCCGCCGGGGTCTGAGGCTGGTCCCGTGTCCACCCTATCCTCATGGCCGAGCATCCCTGGGTCTAATTCCCTTAGACCACACCCTCCCAGATTCCCTGGTCCGTCCCTACCACCCCCACCTCTGCCCCCCCAGTCATTCGTACCTCCCCTTCCGCACATCTCAGACTCTCGGGAGCTTCTTTGGCTCCTCTAAGAACCCCTCAAACCTTTTGAACTCAGATCTCCAGACTTTGATCAGCTCCTCTCAAGCCCCGATATTTCCTCATCTCTCGCGATACTTCTTCAGATCCTGAGATCCTTCCCAAACCCCCTTTCACCCCCTCAGATTCTCCCCAAACCCAGAACCCTTCTCAGTCCTCTAGGCCCCTCGCCCCAGCTCTTCTTCAGACTCTCTCAGAGATTTCCCAGATGCCCTTCACACCCACCGAGCTCTCCTTGGGACCATTCCCCTACCTTCCAGATCCCCTAGACCACTACACTGCCAACCCTTCCCTGAAGAATTTCCTCCCCGACCTCCCCAGCCCAACACGTGATCTCAGAGGCCAAGGGGCCGTGCTTCCGCGTGCTTCGAGACGGAGGCTGCTCGCTGCCCATTCTACGCAACATCACCAAACAGATCTGCTGCTGCAGCCGTGTAGGCAAAGCCTGGGGCCGGGGTTGCCAGCTTTGCCCACCTTTCGGCTCAGGTGAGTGCCTCCTGCCTGCCTTTCTCTAGCTTTTTTTTTTTTTTTTTTTTGCTTTCGTGCTCTCTGTTCGACTCTGCAACCCCTTGGATTGTAGCCTGCCAGGCTTTTCTGTCCATGGAATTTCCCAGGCAAGAATACTGGAGTGGATTGCCATTTCCTACTCCAGGGGCTTTTCCCGACCCAGGAATTGAACCCGTGTCTCTTGTATCTCCTTCATTGGTAAAGTGGATTCTTTACCACTTGGGCCACCTTGGAAGCCCACCTTTCTTTCAGTTCAGTTCAGTTCATTTCAGTTCAGTCGCTCAGTCGTGTCCGACTCTTTGCGACCCCATGGACTGCAGCACACCAGGCCTCCCTGTCCATCACCAACTCCCGGAGTTTACTCAAACTCATGTCCATTGAGTCAGTGATGCCATCCAACCATCTCACCCTCTGTCTTCCCCTTCTCCTCCCGCCTTCAATCTTTCCCGCCTTTCTTCAGAGTTGACGCAAATAGGCCTTCTAGGCTCCGCCCCCAGACTCTCCAATCAAGTTAGACCCTAGCCTTGGCCACACCCCCGGCCTTTGAGACAACCTATCATCAGACTGGACTCCGCCTGGGCCCCACCCCACCTTGGGCCACACCCACACCTGAGGCCCGCTACCTTGAAGTTAGGCTGTGCCCCACGAGCGTCACCCCCAGCCTCAACCTCTCATAGTCCTTGAGATAGACTGCTTTCCCAACCTTGTCTCGAGGCTTGGCCATGTCCCCAGCTTCTGAGACACTGCCTCCTATCTAACTTCAGCTTTGGCCCCTGCCCAAGACACACCCCTCTCCGAGACACCTCCCTGGCAATCTTTTTCTGCATAAAACGAGACCCCACAATGGACCTGATTGCTTCCTGGCCTGTCCCTGTAGACACCAAACCAGACCCCGCTTTCAACTCCTGTCCCTGCCATCATCCCAAAGAAAGAAAAACATCCTTGGTCCCACCCTTAGCCTCTGAGATATCCCATTCTTTGCCAGGGTACCACCCCATCTCAGCATCCAATCCAAACCCCTAACACACCCCCAGGCCAAGCCTTCCCCACGATCAAGTCCAGACGCTCAACTCCCTCTTCTCTTTCTCCTTCACCGCCCTTCCCTCTCATTTCCCCTACTCTCTTGCCCTTTCTCTGCCCATCTTTCTCCCTTTTCTGTTACCAGAGGGTTTTCGGGAGATCTGTCCAGCTGGCCCTGGCTACCATTACTCTGCCTCCGACCTCCGCTACAACACCAGACCCCTGGGCCAGGAACCACCCCGAGTGTCCCTCAGCCAGCCCCGTGCCCCACCCTCCACCTCTCGACCACCCTCAGGTGAGCTGGTTTCTGGAGGAGAGGGTGTTGTCTCCAAGGGGCTGCCCCAGGCTCACATAAAAAAGGGGAGATGTTCAGGGACACCCAAATCAAGGTCTCCAATGCTAACACCCCTTCTTTACCAGGCTTTCTGCCCACTCATCGCCCAGAACCTCGGCCTGAGCCCCGGCCTGAGCCCCGGCCAGAGCCCCGGCCAGGCGCTGAGCTTCCCCTGCCCAGCATCCCTGCCTGGACTCGTCCTGAGATCCCTGAATCAGGTGTGGTAGAGGAAAGTGAGGGCATTGATGGGGGTATCACAGGCAAGAGTTCCAGGGAGGGAGGCTCCACCGTGAAGATTCTAGAATAGAACAAACAGGGATGTGACAGCCAGAGGAGCTAAGAAATGGGTGGGAAAAGATCAGGGTTTGCTGGGTGGGATGGTGTGTGCACCAGGGGCTGGAGTCAGACAGGCCTGGGTGCAAGTGCTCTGTCATTACTGTGAGGATCAAACAACCTGTGTGTGAAGTATCTAGGAGGTAGTAAGTGCTCAGTTAATGTGAGACAAGTGATTTTCGTGGAGGACACTAAACATATTTCAGGCAGAGGACGGGAGAGTAAAGTAAAATACTAGAAAATGGACACTTTGGGGTGGCAGTATGGGAGGATTCAGGCAGAAGGTCTGATGAGATCATCGCATGATAGAGAAGGGCATCAGAGGGAGAAGACTGGGTTTGAGGAGGGACACCCAGGAGGGTGTTTTAGGTAGAGGATCTGAGGAAATTGTACTGGGGTGAAAGGGACGGGATTCAGACACGGGGGAACCCTGTCTCATTGGACCCCCGCAGGTCCCTCTGCAGGCGAGTGTCAGCGCAATCCCCAGGTCTGCGGCCGCGGACGGTGCATCCCCCGGCCCAGTGGCTACACCTGCGCGTGCGACTCCGGTTTCCGGCTCAGTCCGCAGGGCACACACTGCATCGGTGAGCCAGGCTGCGGGGGGAGGATGGAGGCAGGACGGGAGGCTGTACGGTGTCACCTCCTGACCAGGCCCTTCTGTACCCGCAGACATGGACGAATGTCGCCGCGTTCCCACGCCTTGTGCTCCCGGGCGCTGCGAAAACACGCCAGGCAGCTTCCGTTGCGTGTGCGGGTCAGGCTTCCGCGCCGGCCCGCGGGGTACGGAGTGTCTGGGTAAGAAATCCAAGCCCCACCCCAGCCGGGGTCTCGCTCCAGCTCTTCCTCTGGAGCAGTCCCCGCCCTCGCACGCTTTCCCACGTCCCTTCAGCCCAACTACTGCCTTGGCCTGGCCCCGGGCCCCGTCTCCAGTCTCCAGACTGATTCCGGCCGCACCACTGCCTCTTTCGCAACCTGCCCGCCCTTCCGGTCGGGGCGGGTCCCTGCCTTCTACTGCCTGGGCTTCTCTATGGTGCTGGGTCCTGGCCCCGCCCTTCCACTGGCCCCGCCCCCATATAACCCCGCCCCTTCTATGTTCCAGACTAGTGCCTGCCCTCTCCAAGGCCCGTCCCCTGACCCTCAACCGCTGTAACCCACCTCCTCACCGTGATTTCCGCCCTGTCACACCATTGCCCCATCCCCAATCCACCCCTTGCCCCCTCCTGCCTTCCCTTTTCTGGGTCTGCAAAGCTGCCCTTCCTGCCCTTGCCTTACCCAGTCCCTGCTGCTGCTCCCCAAATTGTCCCCCTCACGATTCCCCTCTCTGCCTCTGCCGAAGCTGGTTCCCCAACTCAGGTCCTGTCCTCCCCGCTGAAGCTCCACCGCAGCCTTAAACCGACCCACTCCGAGCCCCTCTGCCGCCCCTGGCTCCCGCTTCAGCCTGGCCCCTGCCCCAGCTTGACTCCGCCCCTGCTGTCCCCGGGCCCCCCCACCCCCGCCAAGCCGTCTGGGGGAGGGGAGGAGGCGGAGTGTCTGCCCCAGCCCCAGCCACCCTGTTTGTGCCCGCAGACGTGGACGAGTGCCACCGCGTGCCGCCACCGTGTGACCGTGGGCGCTGCGAGAACACGCCAGGCAGCTTCCTGTGCGTGTGCCCCGCGGGGTACCAGGCTGCACCGCACGGAGCCAGCTGCCAGGGTGAGGGACTGGGCATGTAGCGGGGAAGGGAAGAGCAGCAGCGGTGCAGGATGCTGAGACGGAGCCAGGAGGCAGAGGGAGGCTGATTGATTCGAGACAGAGGCCAGGCTCTGAGAACCAGACAGGCAGCCTGGTTGGGGACGGAGAGGCCAAGTGATGGAAAACAGAAAGGCTGAGTCATGGAGGTTGGAGAAACAGAGGGAGGGGGTGGAGATGAAAGGGTAGAGTTATGAAGGACAGAGTTTAAGGAGGCCCGCTGATATGGACTAGAAAGACAGAGTTCTAGGAAGCAGACAAGCAGCTTCATAGGGATTGAAAAAATAGAGGCATAGAGGATGGAGGTAGGATGATGAGGGATAAGATGGCAGAGTGATAAGGATGGAGAGCCCGGGGATTAGGACAGGGTGGCAGGATGGTGCAGGGTGAAAGGTCAGAACGATGGAGGTCAGAGAGGCAGAATAGAGTATGGGGGGAGGGGCATAAGGGAGGTATGACCTGCGTCCCTTGTTCTGAGCAGATGTAGATGAATGTATCCAGAGCCCGGGCCTATGTGGCCGAGGGGTCTGTGAGAACCTGCCTGGCTCTTTCCGCTGTGTGTGCCCGGCTGGCTTCCGGGGCTCGGCGTGTGAAGAAGATGTGGATGAATGCGCCCAGGAGCCACCGCCCTGCGGGCCTGGCCGCTGTGACAACACAGCAGGCTCCTTTCACTGTGCCTGCCCTGCTGGCTTCCGCTCCCGAGGGCCTGGGGCGCCCTGCCAAGGTGAGGGCGCCAGGTCTAAAGTCACTCCACAGCCCACCCTTTGCTGTGGGGACCAGAGAGAAACAGGTTTGGGGTAGGAGGGGGCAGCAGAGAGGCAGAGGGATGAGATTCAGTGGAGGAGGACAGGAACAGACGCCTGGGGAAAATGAGGGGGTGGGGAGGGTCTGGCTCCAGAGTCTTTCCCCTTTTCTCCAAATATGAGGGTGCTCTCTAGCCCTCCCCCCTTTCTTGGATGATGCTCTTGTGCTTGTGGGCTTTCCCACTGGCTCAGTGGGAAAGCATACACCTGCAATGCAGGAGATCATGTACAATGCAGAAGACACAGATTCGACCCCTGGGCTGGGAAGAGCCCTTGGAGAAGGAAATGGCAGTCCTCTCCAGAGTATTCTTGCCCATGAACAGAGGAGTCTGGTGGGTTACAGTCTATGGGGTCGCAAGAGTCAGGCACAACTTAGCGACTCAGCCACCACCTTGTGCTTGTGGGAACTCTCAGGAACGGACAGGGCTGAGGCACAGAAGACATCATGCAGGAGGTGGTGTCCTGGCCACTTCATGGCAGTTAGAGAGACCATTAATGGGGGAGCAGTGATCTGTCCTTCTGGCAGGAGGGGGCAGCCTGAGCAAGGTCGAGGGCACTGCCTCCAGAATGGAATGTTGGGGTGGGTGGTGATGGTAGGGGGTCCAGGCCCCTTCTTCATCCCCACTGGCCTCCTCTGCCCCAGATGTGGACGAGTGTGCCCGTAGCCCCCCGCCCTGCACCTATGGTCGGTGTGAGAACACGGAAGGTGGCTTCCAGTGCGTCTGCCCCACAGGCTTCCAGCCCAATGCTGCCGGCTCTGAGTGCGAGGGTGAGGCCGGGGAGGGAGGGAGGAATGTGGATGGATGAGGGGGGCATTGGACCACTACTTCAAAGCCGCACTCTTGTCTGCTCCCCAGATGTGGACGAGTGTGAGAACCACCTGGCATGTCCTGGGCAGGAGTGTGTGAACTCACCCGGATCCTTCCAGTGCAGAGCCTGTCCTGCTGGTCACCACCTGCACCATGGCCGATGTACTGGTAAGATCAGGCCCTGGGTGTGACCTTGGACCTGCGTGCGGCATGACTCCTGACTGAGATCATGACCCCTGACCTGAACTGCAGCCTTTTAACCTGGATCTCAGTCGTCTTACCTGGACCGCAACCCCCAGAGCATGACTGCCATTCTTGACCTAGACTTGACCCCCGATCAGAGTGCAGTTTCTGATCTGGACCATGACCCTTGGCCCTGAATGTGACTTCTCCCTCTGTGATCAATGACCTTCAACTTGACTGTGACTTTTGACCTTAGCTGTGAACACTGCTGATAACCCTGGGACCCCAACCCTGGTAGCAGTTGTGCCCCAACTGTCCTCTGGCCCTGTATTCGACCTGTGACCCCTAAACTTGACTGTGACACCTGGTCTAACTGTAACTACCAGTCATAACCCTGACCATAACCCCTGACTCTGTGTGATGCTTGATTCTGTCTTTTCACTTCCCCTGCCCTTTCTCAGGGTCCCTTCTCTGGGGCCTGATTGGGTTCATGATCCTGGATCCCAACCCCTGACCAGAGACTCGGACCCCTGACTCATCAGAATGGCATCCAATTATCCTGCTTTATAATACCTGACCCCTTACCCTAACTAATGTCTGACTCCTGTCCCAGTCCCTTCACCTGCCCCTAGGATCCTAGGAACAGGGAGTTCCCAGAAACCCAGACACAGGATCCTCCGAAGATGGTCCCCAGGATTAGGGAGCCCTGGTCTCCCTTACCTCTTTACCTTACCTCCCTGGACTCTTTACCTCACGTCCAACCCAAGACACTTCCCATCATTTCTTTCTGACCCTCATCCATGTGTCCCTAAGCAGAACCTCCTCTGAAATCCCCATTTCTGCAGATGTGGACGAATGCAGTTCGGGCGCCTCCTGCGGGCCCCATGGCCACTGCACTAACACCGAAGGCTCCTTCCACTGCAGCTGCGAGCCAGGCTACCGGGCGCCAGCTGGCCGGCCCGGGCCCTGCGCAGGTGGGCTGGGTGGGGAAAGGGCTGGACAGCCTGGGAGTGGGCCCTGGCTTCCTGGGCAAAGCCTGGTGGGGAGGTGGGAGCTGGACTAAGGGACCGCATAGGTGGAATTTAGAAACTGGCCATCTGGGGCGTGGCTTGCGAGCAGGGTTGCTGCTTTGTAGGCGGGGCTTGGGCCCTGGGGATGGGTCTGGTGACCCAGTCTGAACTCTGGGTACCCTAGACGTGAACGAGTGCCTGGAGGGCGACTTTTGCTTCCCCCACGGCGAATGCCTCAACACCGACGGCTCCTTCGCCTGTACTTGTGCCCCCGGCTACCGGCCCGGACCCCGCGGAGCCTCTTGCCTCGGTCGGTACCCAGGCCGGGCCTGAACCGGGAAAGGGTGGCGAAAGGGAGGGACGGAGTTGGAGAGGAAAGGGGGAAAGGGCGGAGTCTGGATAAATTGGGCAGTGAATGGAAAGGCTCGAGCCAAGCTCGTCGGGGAGGTGGGGCTTGCAGGAAAGGGAGGAGCCTAAGGCAGGTAGGGGAAGGCGTTAGAGTCTCGGAGCCATAGGGGCGGGGAAAAGGCGGTGGAGGGGCGTGGTCTGGAATGTCAGGCAGAGAAGGAGACTGGCTTGCGGTTGCCGACACTGTCCCGCAGACGTGGACGAATGCAGCGAGGAGGACCTCTGCCAGAGCGGCATCTGTACCAACACCGACGGCTCTTTCGAGTGCATCTGTCCTCCGGGACACCGCGCCGGCCCAGACCTCGCCTCCTGTCTCGGTGCGAGGCCCCGCCCTAGCCAGATCCCTCTCTCCTCTGCCTCCTGGTCTCCCCTATTTGTCTCCCTCTCTGCCTCCCCTCTGCTGCTTCCTCCTTCCCCCTTTCCTGCGTCTCCCGCCTCCCCCTTCTAATCCTGCTCTCCCCTCCTTGTCTCCCCAACCTGTTCTACTTTCCCTCCTTGCCACCCCTCTTCCCGCGCGCCGCTTCCCTCATCTGACAGCCCCGCCTCCTCCCTCAGACATTGACGAATGTCGGGAGCGGGGCCCGGCCTTGTGCGGGTCCCAGCGTTGTGAAAATTCCCCGGGCTCCTACCGCTGTGTCCGAGACTGCGACCCCGGCTACCACGCAGGCCCCGAGGGCACCTGTGACGGTGAGACCACTGCCCCGGTCTCCACGAAGAGCTTTCTTGATGATCAAGGAGGGGCTCCAGGCTTCGCTTAACTCTCCCCATCGGTGGTGCAAACAAGCTACTAGTGTGTCCTTACATTGTCTATAGTGGGGAGACAGGAAGCTGAGGGAAGACACTTCTATCAGGAAACAGACCAGACCTCGCTTCTAGAGGCAGCACAGCTTTGGGGGTAGGGGGGATGGTGTGCAGGTCAACATTTTGTGGAACAGATGAAATGACTGTGAACTGCCTTGCATTCTTGGGTTGCCAGACCCCTGATTCATGGAAACCTAGTTTCATGGACCTCATTCACTAATTTCACAAGAATTCATTAAGCCCTACCGTGTGGGACATTGGTAGCAGAAGAGGCAATAAGTCCAACGAAATCCCTGCCCATGGGACTTCCCTGGTGGGTTAGACTCTGCGGCCCCAATGCAGGAGGCCTGGGTTTGATCTGTGGTCAGGGAACTATATCCCACATGCCACAACTGAAGACCCAGCACAGCCAAAAGAAAACAAAAAAATCTCTGTCCTCATGGAGCTGATGTTTCAGGCGGGAGAGACAGACAATAAATATGTCAATAACTGATTCATTCAGCAAATGATTTAGGGGCACCTACACCTGGGGATAGCGTGAGGAACAGGACAGACACAAACCCCTGCCAATGTGGAGCTTGGATTCTAGGGAGGTGACAATCAGCATGCTAATAAATACATGGATATAAGAAGTTTAAGAAGGAAAGTAAAGCAGGATAAATGGACAGAGAGGACAGGTTAGATAAGGGTGGGGGGGGCTGGTTAGGGCAGCTGGACCTAGACTCTGGAGTGAAGCAAGAGAGGGAGCCATGCAGATAGCTGAGGGGAGAGTATTCCTGACAAAGGGAACACCAAGTGCAAAGGTCCTGAGGTGGGGTCACGTTTAGGCTATTTGAGAAATGGTAATGAGGCCTTGCCTGCCTTAAGAGGTATCAATGCTTATTGGTCAGACTCCAGAGTCAGAGACCTCTCAGGCATAGGAACTGGAAGCAGCACCAAGAACCTGTGAAATCAGGCCTGTGACTCCCCTCTCTTTCCCCTACGCCCTCCCCATGCTTTTGCAGACATAGATGAGTGCCAGGAATATGGCCCAGCGATTTGTGGAGCCCAGCGCTGTGAGAATACCCCTGGCTCCTACCGCTGCACGCCAGCCTGTGACCCTGGCTACCAGCCCACGCCAGGGGGTGGATGCCAGGGTGCGTGTCCCTGGGGCCACGGGTGAGAGGCAGAGGGGATAGAAGTTCCAGCCTCGGCCTGACTGTCTGGTGGTTGCAGATGTGGACGAATGCCGGAACCGGTCCTTCTGTGGGGCCCACGCCGTGTGCCAGAACCTGCCTGGCTCCTTCCAGTGCCTCTGTGACCAGGGCTACGAGGGGGCACGGGACGGGCGTCACTGCGTGGGTACGGGGCTCCTGGGGGAGGGTGGAGCCAGCGGGTGGGGAAGAGGCTGGTCAAGCCCTGATCCTCTCCATAGATCTGAGTGCATGTAACCTTTAGGGGTATGGAATTTAGACCTTGGAATAGAAGATCATTTTCATGTCAGTCAGGAGTCCCTATTAACTCAGATTTTATCTGGGGCGTGCTTTAAAAATTCATGCATAAGGGAGTAGAAGTACAGTAACCTTAAGTGTATGTAAACATTTTTCCCCCCAACATTTACAAAAAAATGTTTGGCAGCACATGGGACCTTAGTTCCCCAACCAGGGACTGAAACCCTGTCCCCCACATTGGAACGCAGAGTCTTAACCACCGGGCCACCAGGGAAGTCTGCCAACATTTTATGAGAAAAATTTCTAAACATATGGCAAGTTAAAAGGCCTGTAGAGTGAATCTCTGCACAGCCATGACCTGCATTCTATTATCGTTATACTTGCTTCCTCACATGTCTCTCCATTAATCCACCTAATTTTTTGGAGAGATTTAAAATTAAATTGCAGGCATCACTATATCACTCCCCAAAATTTTTCATGCATAATGCATGTCATTAACCAGAGATCAATATGTGTTCACAGATATTTTTGAGGTTCAACTTACAGTGCAATGGATGATTCTTAATTATACATTCTCTTAGTTTTGACAAATATGAACAAATCAGGCTTCATTTCTTTAAAGGGAATCAAAACTGTGAAGTTCAGGGAAATATTTGAATTTCGAGGCTACGTGAATATAGGAATTGTAATGAGGCTAGCTGTCTCCCAGCTCTGCTATCCTCTACTGCATTTATCTTCAGGCAGATTCTCTTTTCACAACGACGAAAGGGGCCGTCGCACCTCTGGCTGACATCCTCAGCTTGCCATCCCTAGCTACAGAGGAAGGCTCTGCGTATTTCTAGAACAAGTCCCAGGACTGGCTTTGATTGGGCCCAGCTGGGTCACTGCCTGTCTTTGACCCAGAGAAATGCATCAATCTGCTTGACCTACTCAAAACACATGGGTTGAAAAATGGAGGAGCAGATGACTCCCATGGGGAAATCAGGGTTTGTCACTGGAACATAAGTAGAGGATGGGATCTGAGCCATTAAATACTTCAAAGCTCAGACTTTTATGGAATTCCAGAAGTTTACCACCGTTGACTCCCTCTTCCCTCTTGTCTCCTGCTCACAGATGTGAATGAATGTGAGACACTACAGGGCGTGTGTGGAGCTGCCCTGTGTGAGAATGTGGAAGGCTCCTTCCTCTGTGTCTGCCCCAACAGCCCTGAGGAGTTTGACCCTATGACTGGGCGCTGTGTTCCCCCTCGGACCTCTGCTGGTGAGACTGAGATCAAAGTCTATTTAACTGATGGCTGCTGGCCCCACAGGAAAGTAATGGGATCTAACCATTCCTGACGTGGACAGCTGCCGTCAGTTAGATGCTGTTGTTTTAAACAACAAAAAACTGCAAAACACAGAAGTTAACCTAGGTGTGGGACTCAGTGTCAGGAGAAGTAGATCCTGGTTCTGACTTGACCAGATTCCTCCATTCAACAAATGTTCACGGTGTTTAGGCCCTTTTCTGGGCACTGGGAACACACTAGTGACCAGAAAACCACCCTGTCTTCAAGGGGCTCACAATCCAGGGGGGACAGATAGCAATATAGCCTGAAAGTAATAATCTAGAGAAATCAGGACTGTGATGGAGGCAAGGGCCATGGGGTAGGTAGGGAGGAGAGGGCAGGTGAGAGAGGGGCTTGAGCGGTTCCATGTGGACAGGTTGTGGGGCTGCCTAGTTCGGGGAGCAGTGTCTAGGCCCACGTCTGGGTTTTGAGTATGAAGATTCCCAGGCCGGTTTGGGATGTGTTGATTAGGAGGCCTCCAGGAGGCCAGGGAAATGCCCTCTTCTCTGAACTGCAGGTGGGATGAGGGGCCAGATGCTTGGGAGAGGGAGATAAGGAGGCAAGAGGTACAGAAAGGAGAAGAGGCAAGAATGGAAGAGACCATGGCCGACGGATGGTGAGGGGTGTGGAGCCTGGTTCTGCCACACGGGGGCCTCAGTTTCCCCGTCCATAACGGAGGGGCTGGAGGCTGAGCCCGCACTGTCTCCCCAGGTACGTTCCCAGGCGCACCGCCCCACGCACCTGCCAGCCCCAGTCTGCCGGCCAGGCCTCCGCCCCCACCCCCGCCCCGCCGGCCCAGCCCACCCAGGCAGGGCCCTGTGAGCAGCGGGCGCCGGGAGTGCTACTTTGACACCGCGGCTCCGGATGCCTGTGACAACATCCTGGCCCGGAACGTGACGTGGCAGGAGTGCTGCTGCACCGTGGGCGAGGGCTGGGGCAGCGGCTGCCGCATCCAGCAGTGCCCAAGCACCGAGACAGGTGGGCTTGGGCCTCGGGGTGCACGCAGGGCTGAGGGTTTGAGTAGAAATAGGTGGACATGGGACTGGGCTGGGACAAGGGGACACACTTGGACAAGGGGCAGAAGTGCTGGTATTGCATGGGCAAGGGTGACTTAACAGCTAGGTGGGCATCAGGCTGAGAGGTGGATACAAATAGGCACAGGGGCTGAAGTCTTGGGCAGTGAAGGGCAGGCATGGGGCAAGAGTAAGCACTGAGGCAAGTGGGCACAAGCAGGCCCAAGGCAGGGCCTAGGGCCAGGGTGTGGAGGCTCAGCCTTGTCTCTGTGTGCAGCTGAGTACCAGTCATTGTGCCCCCATGGCCGGGGCTACCTGGCGCCCAGCGGAGATCTGAGCCTCAGGAGAGGTAAGGCCCACCCACCCTCAGCCTCCAGCCCAGCTCTGTCTCACCCGGTCTCTGTTCTCTTCATCTCTATCTCTCATCCTGTGTCTCTGTCTTTCTCCTTCCCACCCTTATCTTCTGACTCTCTGTCTCTGGGTCTTTGTCACCATCTCTTCCTCCTTCTCTTTCCTGATCCTGCCCTGCAGCCACACACTCCCCTCCCCTGATCCAGCCCATCCCACAACCTGGCCCTCCCCCATCTCTGGTGAGGCGCGTGCCTCTGATCATCTTTCCCCCAGACGTGGACGAGTGCCAGCTCTTCCGAGATCAGGTGTGCAAGAGCGGCGTGTGCGTGAACACAGCCCCGGGCTACTCGTGTTATTGCAGCAACGGCTACTACTATCACGCCCAGCGACTGGAGTGCATCGGTAAGAGTCCCCCACCTCCACCATCACCCCCACCCTCGCCTGGGACTCTTTCCAACCCTTGGTCACGCCAGCGCCTCTCTGGAATGTGACCACCACCAGCAGGAAGTCGTGCCTGAAGTCTAGACTCCATTTATCAGGTTGTCAGTGCACTGGGGAAAGGGCAAAGGGGAGGAGGCTACTTCTTAATCACTCCCTCCATGCCTCCCTAGATAATGACGAGTGCGCGGACGAGGAGCCAGCTTGTGAGGGCGGCCGCTGCGTCAACACTATCGGCTCTTATCACTGCACGTGCGAGCCCCCACTTGTGCTGGACGGCTCGCGGCGCCGCTGCGTCTCCAACGAGAGCCAGAGCCTTGGTAAAGTCTTCCCGCGCCCCGCCCCGTCGATTATCACGCCCCAGTCCCGCCCACGCCGTCCAGCTCCTCTTAAGCTCCGCTCAGCTTCAAGCCTACACCCGGGCCACGCCCCTCGCACGTGGCTCGGTCACGCCCCTTAACGCCCCATTTAGCCTCTGGTCTTGGCTTTTTTGACTCTCAGAACTGGAGGCCAGCTGGCGTGGTTAAGGACGGACGTTTCAGAGGAACCTCCCTGCCACTTGCTGGTCCCGTGTATGCAAGCACGTTTGCTTATTCCCTCTTGGACCCCCACAGCTTGCTTTCAGCGCATTGGGTAGATTGGCAGTAGCCCCTACCTTAGAGGGTGGCTCTAAAGAATTCTGTTTCCAAGAACAGAAGGAGGACCTGGTCTCACTAAGTGCTAAAAGCATGCTTTCTGTTATCTTCCTGTGTGTCTCTGTCTCTGCACCTCTCTATGAGTTTCTGTCTTCGGGCTTTTCTCTAAATTTCTGACCCTCTCTGCATCTGTCTTTGCTTTTAGGTCTTTCTTGCTGCACCTTTGCTTTCCTGTGTTTCTGACTGAATCTCTGACTCTTTTGACGTGTTTGTCTTTATTTCTTTGGGTCCCTTCTCTCTTTTTGCCCACTGACCCAAATTCTCTTCTCCTCTTGCTTATTGTTCCTACAACATCCTCCCACACTCTAAGACGTCATTCAAACAACAGTGCTCAGAGCGGAAAAGCAACTGCCCTGGGGTCACAGAGCCTTCCAGAGGCCAGACTTGGATAGATTCCTCCTCCCTAGACCCTGTCTCCCTCCTATTTGATAACCTCATGCCAGGCGAAGCCCTGTACTCACCTGGAGCTACTTAAGAGGACTTCCCGAAGCCACATCACAGCTGATGAGGACTGAATGATAGGGAGGGGCTGGCTGAGCTGAAGGAGATTGAGCAATTTGGGAGGTCTTGAGTGTCTTCTTCCTGCCTTGATGCATGCTGTCTCTGCCCTCAGATGACAATCTGGGAGTGTGCTGGCAGGAAGTGGGGGCTGACCTCGTGTGCAGTCGCCCTCGGCTGGATCGCCAGGCCACCTACACAGAATGCTGCTGCCTCTATGGCGAGGCCTGGGGCATGGACTGTGCCCTCTGCCCTGCACAGGACTCAGGTACCGCCACCTGCCTGGGCCACACTCAGAGATTCTGCCCCTCAGGCTCCAAATCTAGTCCTCAGACTCCCAGTCTTAGACCCCAAGATCCCCCCAAACTCAGCCCCTCAGACCCCTATGTCCCAGCCCATTCCTAAATCTTGATTTCTTGGGCCCCAAGTCACAACCCAAAGACCTCCAAGCCTCAACCACAGAAAACCCAAGGCCTGACTCAGCAGGTGTCATAGTTCCAGTCCCATAGGGCCCTGATGTATATGGGCTCTCAGACCCTCAACCCCTAGTCTCTGGAACCTCAAGACAGCCCATGAGAACCCCTCCCCCAAAGCCTAGACCTTTATAACTCAAATGCCAGTTGCTCAGATCCTGCCATCCTGGCCCCCAGACTCTGTCATAGCTCACAAACCTCCCAAGTTCCACTGGCTTGGATATTCACATCCAAGGGCCTTTAAGAGGCCAGCCCACAGCAACAGAGATCCCCCATGCTTTGTCTCTTAAAAGCCCAGAGTCCCCCATTTCTCAGCCCTTGTGAAACCAGTGCCAGCCCCAGGTCCTTGGTCCTCTGACTTCCAGGTCCCATGGCTCAGATCTACTCCCCTGCATCCTGACCCCTCAGATCCCTGATACTTGCCATCCTACCTTCATAGGCCCCTAGCCCCAGATCTCATGGGTCCCCAAATTCCATCACTTGGATCCAGACTTCTAGCTGTAGTCCTCAGTACTCCTGACCTCAGTGCCTTGGCATCCCAGCCTCAGTCCTCAGACCTTCAGTCCTGGCTCCAGAACCCCTGATCCCAACCCTGCAACCCCAACCTGTTCCTTTGACACCCCTCTAATGCCTCAGCCCAAACCCCTCCCACCCTCTCCTCCAGGCTCCTCTTCCCTGAGGGGGGACATAAATAGCTGGTGCAGGGGAAGCCTGAGCTGATTGTTAGGCTTGGCTCCCATTTGCAGATGACTTTGAGGCCCTGTGCAACGTGCTGCGCCCCCCTGCATATGGACCCCCACGGCCAGGTGGCTTTGGACTCCCCTACGAGTATGGCCCAGACCTAGGTCCACCTTACCAGGGCCTTCCCTATGGGCCTGAGTTGTACCCACCACCTGTCCTACCGTATGACCCCTACCCACCGCCACCTGGGCCCTTCGCCCGACGGGAGGCCCCCTACGGGACGCCACCCTTCGACATGCCAGACTTTGAGGACGATGGTGGCCCCTACGGTGAATCCGAGGCTCCTGCTCCATCTGGCCCGGGCACCCGCTGGCGCTACCGGTCCCGTGACACCCGTGGCTCCTTCCCAGAGCCTGAGGAGTCGCCTGAAGGTGGAAGCTATGCTGGTGAGTATTAAGCCCGAGTGATGAGCGCGAAGATGAGGACCCAGTGTACAGAGATGGCGATAGGAGAAGGGAAGGAGGGAGGGACGGGGAGAGACAGAGATAGAAACAAAGAGAAGTCGGGGGGAGACACAGGCTCAGGGAGACAGGAAAACAGAGATATTGTTGGAGAGAGCGACAGAGAGCAGAGATGAAGAGGAACAGACCCATCTCGGTAGATGAACCGAGAAAACGATGAGGACAGAGGGAAAAGCTAGAGATAACAGAGCAACGTAAACATCCTGGCCCCACAGCGCCACCCACAGCCCTGGAGCGGGATGGACAATTTAGAAGAGGACCCAGGGAATCAGGGCAGGGCCCCACTTGAACTCTGAATCCCCACACTCTCCGCAGGTGCCCAGGCTGGGCGCTACGAGGGACTGGAGGCAGAGGAGTGCGGGATCCTGGATGGCTGCGCCCACGGCCGCTGCGTGCGCGTCCCCGAGGGCTTCACCTGCGACTGCTTCGACGGCTACCGCCTGGACATGACTCGCATGTCCTGCGTTGGTGAGGGGGTGGGCCAGGGCCAGCACTGAGGGGTTGGAGATAGGGTGGAAAACCTTTACTAGCGGTGGGTAATCAGGATCGTCAGGAAGACCAGCCAAACGGCTAGGCAGGGGAACAGAAAGAAATTCTTGCTCAGGGATGGGGCATGCCTGAAGGAGAGGTCAGATTGTGAGGAAAGCCAGGTTGTGACCGCAGGACCAGGGCTGGGCTTGAAGCTGGATGGAGAGAATAGAATCCTGCAGGCGTGATTGCTAAGGGCTACTTTGAGCGATTTGCTTGACTTCTTTGAAGAACCTTCAGTTTTCCCATCTGTAAAATGGGAATATGAATCATGTCTGCCTAGTTTAGACAGCAGGAAAGCAGAGTGGTTACAAGCCAGGACTCTGGGGCAGTTGGATAGACCTCAGGCTCTGTCCAGCAGTGTGATATGTGATCTCGGACAGGTCACTGTCCCTTGCTCAGTTTTTCTTATCTGAAAAATAAGCATATCTTACAGAACCCACTTCACAGAGCCAAGAACATCGATTTGCAATGACAGTGAGGCCTTTGTGTAAACCAAAGCTCAGCGAAGAGAACTGACTTCCCCAAAGACTCAGAACTAAGAAACAGCAGGGAGCTGGGCACTGAGTCTTTGCCAGCTGGTCTGAGAACTTCCTGGGCTTTTTGGTGACACTGGGCCAGGGGCTTCCCCATGCTGAGGCTCAGTTTGCCCAGTACCTACCTCATAGGGTTATTAGGAGGATAGTTAATACAGGTAATATGCTCAAAACAATGTCTGGCACAACAAGCATTTGTGGTTGTTAGTATCATCATCAGTATTGTTTTCCTATCAAAACCCCAGTGTCCTAGGGGGCTACCATACCCATCTCACAGAACACAAAGCTGAAGTGCAGAGAGGTTAAGTCACCTGTCCAGCTCACACAGCCAACAGTCTCCACTCCGACAGGAGACTCAGCATCCACAACCCTCAGGGGCCAGGGAGGCGGGCTCCTGGGTCCCCAGCCCTGAATGCTGCTGCTGCTGCTGCTAAGTCGCTTCAGTCGTGTCTGACTCTGTGCGACCTCATAGATGGCAACCCATTAGGCTCCCCCGTCCCTGGGATTCTCCAGGCAAGAACACTAGAGTGGGTTGCCATTTCCTTCTCCAGTGCATGAAAGAAAAAGTGAAAGTGAAGTCCCTCAGTCGTGTTCGACTCTGTGCGACCCCATGGACTGCAGCCTACCAGGCTCCTCCATCCATGGGATTTTCCAGGTGAGAGTACTGGAGTGGGGTGCATTGCCCTGAATAGCACTCCTGGTATCCCCTTTCCCCAGACATCAACGAGTGTGACGAGGCCGAGGCGGCCGCCCCACTCTGTGTCAACGCCCGCTGCGTCAACACCGATGGCTCGTTCCGCTGTATCTGCCGCCCGGGATTCGCACCCTCACACGAGCCGCATCACTGCACGCCCGCCAGACCCCGGGCCTGAGTGAGTCCCCAGCAGCCCTGGGCCGCCCACTCTGCGCCTGCGCACGCGGGGTCCCTGCTGCACAACCCTGCCACCCACCCGCTTGCGCGCATGCGCACAGCGAGGCCGGACCCGGCGGAGAGGAGGGTCAGTGGGACAGATGGACAAGAAGGAGCAGCCTTCCTACCGACGCCGCGGGCCCAGGCTTAGCCCACGGTCCCCTTCACATTCCTGCTCCTTTTTATAAAAAGTGTTCAATTAAAAAACACCTATTTTGTACCTTCCGCCTCTGTCTGCCTGATGTTTCTCAAAGTTTGGCTCCAGAATTTGTTCTTTGAGCCACTAAATTACATCTTCTCCCCATTTCCGCTTCTTCATTCCTGCGCCTCCGGCGCTTGCTCTATTTCTGCCTCCTTTGGTTCCTGCTTTTCTCCTGTGTCTGTTTCTTTGTCTCTGTCTTCTGGCTCTTGTCTTTCTGCTGCTTTTCTCTGCCTAATTCTCCGTGTTTCTGTGTCTTTCTCTTTTCCTCTCTGTTTCATTCTCTCTAATCTCGAGGTCATACCTCTGGATTTTTAATACTCCTGCCCTTCCCGATAAATCCTGTCCATAGCCTCGACTTCCCCCTGCCGTAGGCCTCAAGAAGGGGTGGGATAGGGTAGCCTAACTAACCCCTGATCAGAATGCTCCCTCTTTACTCAACTAGAGGGAACCCCAGATTTCCTCTACTTCCCAAAGAAGTTTCAAGCTTCTCTGGTGCAAGTGGGCCATGGGGAGGAGGCGGGAGCAGGAGTCTCTGGAGGGGGACGTCCAGACCTGGGCCTCCAGCTGGAATTTGGCTATGGTAGGCAGGGAGTGGCACTCTTGGTGGGTGGCCTGTGCAAGGACATGTGGAAGCCGGGATGAACTCTGTGTGTGGTTGTAAAGAGTCTATCATAGACGCCCCCTCCCTGTTGGTCCCTGCCTGCTTCCTGGCCATGGAAGGAATCCGAAGTTCTCCTCGATGAAAGAACAAAAAGATGGTCTGAATGGGAGTAAGCTCAGTGGATTGGAGACAGTTGGGAGTGGGGGAGCTCTTTGACACTGAAAAAAAAAAATAATAGGAAAGATTGTATCTGGACTTCCCTGGTGGTACGGTGAATAAGAATTCCCCTGCCAGTGCAGGAGACACAGGTTCAGTCCTGGTCCAGGAAGATCCCACATGCCACAGAGCAACAAAAGCCTTGTGCCACAACTACTGAGCCGGTGTTCTAGAGCCTGGGAGCTGCAACTACGGAAGCCTCCGCACATCTTAGAGTCCATGCTTTGCATTAAGAGAAGCACCCCAATGAGAACCCCATGCACAAATGCACCACAAGTAGAGAAAGCCCATGAAGCAGTGAAGGCCCAGCACAATCGAAATAAATACATAGATTTAAACCTGAGTCATTCTTTACCCCCCTGTTAGTGTGAGGGTCTCGAACTCAGACACTTCAGGGACCAGGTGACAGGGAAGCTGGTGCAGGATAATAAACTCAAAGTACAAGGGTAAGGACTCACAACCAGAGGCACTCTACTTAAGGGCTGGAAGGAACAGAGAGGGAAATCTCCCCATTAAAAAAATTTTTTTTGGCCTCGCTCTGCAACTTACCAGAGGTTAGTTTCCTGACCAAGGATTGAATTTGGGCCCTCAGTAGTGAAAGCACAGAGTTCTGACCACTGGACCACCAAGGAATTCCCTCCTTATTTTAAATAAAAATATTGGTTAAAACCACTCTGTGGATCTGCTCCGCGAGAGACCCATTTCAATCTTTCAGGCTGAGCTCAAGTTGCCTACATGGGGAACAGGGGCCCCTTCTTGACCTGACCCCTCATGAGCTTCAGGAAGGGTCGCTTTCTCCCTGGTGCCACGTAGAGGGTCATACAGATATCGCCTGATCTACAGGAGTGCTGGTGGCAGTTGCGTGAGCCATCTGTCAAGTGCTTATAACGGCACCTGGCACCTGGCAAGTGCTCAGTGATTGTACCATAACCCTGAGCAGGTGGCGAGGGCAGGTGGCCAGAGCTCGTTCACTCAGTCTCCCTCCCTGAGGCCAGACTCTCTCCCCGTCCCGTGGGGCAGTGAGAAAGCTAGCACCGGACCTTAGCTGGGGGTGGGGGAGGGTGTCAGACTGTGAGGGGCTCAAAGCTCCAACAAAGGCAATGATGGTTGCACAATTTTGCACGGAAACCCACTGAACTGCACACTTTATTTCTTTTATAATTTTATAATTTTATTTATTATAATTTTATTTATTTTTGGCTGTGCTGAGTCTTCACTACTGCGAGGGCTTTTCTCTAGTGGCCGTGAGTGGAGGCTACTCTTCCTTGCAGTGTGCGGGCCTCTCATTGCAGCAGCTTTTCTTGCTGCCAAGCACAGGCTCTAGGCAAGAGGGCTTCCGGGCTTCCGTAGCTGCGGCACGTGTGTTCACGGCGCACGGCGTGTTGTGGCGCACGGCGTGTTGTGGCGCACGGGCTTAGTTGCTCTGAGGCATGTGGGATCTTCCCAGACCAGGTATTGAACCCGTGTCTCCTGCACTGGCACACAGATTCTTTACCACAGCCCCCAGGGAAGCCCTGAACTGTATACTTTAAATGGGTGAGCTGCATGGTATGCAGTTCAATAAAGCAGTTAAAGAAAACTCCACAGAGGTAGTCAAGAAATGACCTGTCAGCTGACACAGGGAACCTAGCCCAGACATTGACCTGTCATTCATTCATTCAACAAATATGTTCTATATAATACCTACTTTGTAAAAAGCAGGTGTCGAGAACACACTTTAGCCCAGCCCTAGGAGGTAGGAGCTAGGGAAGTTCCTTGGAGAAGACGTCTGAACTAAGACCTGAACAATATGGGGAAATGAGCCAGACCAAGCCATGCAGGAGGGTGTTCCAGGTGGAGGTAACAGCTTCTGCAAATGCCTACAGGTCAGTAGGGCAATATCTTTTAAATGTCCTCTCCTTTCTTTTAAAAAAAATTATTTAAAATATTTATTTACTTATTGGCTGTGTTGGGTCTTCGTTGCTGCTCACAGACCTTCTTTAGTTGCAGCGAGAGTGGGCTTCTCACCGTGGTGGCTTCTCTCGTTTTGGAGCACAGGCTCTAGACACGTGGGCTTCAGTAGCTGTGGCCCACGGGCTTAGTTGCCCTGAGGCATGTGGGATCTTCCTGGACCAGAGATCAAACCAGTGTCCCCTGCATTGCAAAGCAGATTCTTAACCACTGGGCCACAGAGAAGTCCCTCCCCTTTCTTTCGTATGTCACTCCTTGTGTTGGACAGTGCTGGTTTGGACAATGCTGGTGACACTTTCAGTGCCAAAGCAATCCTTGGTCTCTGCCTTCACTGAGCTCCAGTCAGATGTGACCATTTGTGCTGGGATGAGAGAGTCACAGGAGAGGGGTCAGGGCTGGGATAAGGAAGATTAGAGGCCGTAGGTTCCCAGGGGAGGAGGCACCTGACCTAGTCTGAGAGGACATCAGGGAAGGCTTCCTGGAGGAAGAGAGAGAGTTCTGAACAGTCTCTGTTCAAAGATCCCGTTGAGAATCTGTTGAACGCTTTGGATATTCACAGGAGAAAAAAACACACAAACCCTGTGGGCAATTCCTCAATCCTATCAATCCTTCAAGCGCCTGTGCCTAGGCAGCCCATAATTATCCAATGACCCCCCACAACCGCCTTGCTATCTAAATGTCCCAAGAATGGGGCCAGGGGTGGCCAACAGTGCTGGAAAACTTTGAGATGAAATTTCAGCATCCGGGGTGTGGGGTGGGGTTTTGAGAGCCCCAAATATCCCTCTCATCCACCGCCGAGACGGGAGGGTGTGCCGAACACCTGTTTTTTTTTCCTGCCTATATCCTCCACACTAACCTCTAGCTCCGGCGCTTGGGGGCCCTTGGCACGTGCAGAGACCAGCGCGTTCTCCTCTGGAATGTCCAGAGGGAAATAATCCAGGCTGTCCCTTGTCTCGCCAGACAAGCGCCGCAGCGCCCCCTGACGGTCACCGAGCAAGAGCGTCCCAAACTGCCCTCGCCCCCTAGTGGCCAATGCTTATTCAGAATTTACACAGTCATCAGCTAGCATCGACCGCTCCTTCTCAACCTTTGGTCTGCTGGCTAGAGTCATCCTCATCGCTGTCGTCAATGTCACTTCCTTCTTCATCACCACCATCACCATCATCATCATAGCTAATACATAAATAGTGCATCCTATGTACCTGGCGCTATGCTGCTTTATACATATCACCTCGTTTAATCCTTATTATCAGCCCTGTGAAATGGGTTCTGTTACCATCTCCGTTTTCCTCATTTGAAGCACAGAGAGGTAAGGAAACTACTTGCCCAAGATCACACAGCTACGAAGTGGCAGAGTCTGAGTTGAACCTAGGCAGCTTGTCTCCGGAGGCCATTTTTCTGAACTGTTCAAAAATAATCCTGAAGTTATAGGATGATGGTTGGGCTGCTACTGCTAAGTCACTTCAGTCGTGTACGACTCTTAGCGACCCCATGGACCGCAGCCTACCAGACTCCTCTGTCCATGGGATTTTCCAGGCAAGAACACTGGAGTGGGCTGCCATTTCCTTCTCCAAGGATGGTTGGGGATTGCTTCAAATTAATTCCACAAAACAGCTGTGTGTCAGAGTGGAAATAACCTGGGTCTCAGAATCACCGTGTTGCTAGCTTGGATTATTTAATCTGTGGGTATTCAATGAGAATAAACTTCTTAGCTATGGTTTTTCCAGTAGTCATTTCGAAAGTGAGAGTTGGACCATAAAGAAGGCTGAGTGCCAAAGAATTGATGCTTTCGAACTGTGGTGCTGAAGAAGACTCTTGGACTGCAAGAAGATGAAACCAGTCAATCCTAAAGGCAATCAACCCTGAATATTCATTGGAAGGACTGATAGTGAAGCTGAAACTCCAATACTTTGGCCACCTGAAGCAAAGAGTTGACTTATTGGAAAAGACCCTGATGCTGGAAAGATTGAGAGCAGGTGGAGAAGGGGACGACAGAGGATGAGATTGTTGGATGGGATAACCGAATCAATGGACATGAGTTTGAGCAAACTCAGGGAGATAGTGAAGGACAGGAAAGCTTGGCATGCTGCAGTTCATGTGGTCACAAAGAGTTGGATACAGCTTAGCAACTGAACAACAACAAATTTTGAAGTCTCTTTGTTGTAACTTAGCTTTGATCCTAAAACTGCTGCTGCTGCTGCTGCTAAGTCGCTTCAGTCATGTCCGACTCTGTTCGACCCCACAGACGGCAGCCCACCAGGCTCCCCCGTCCCTGGGATTCTCCAGGCAAGAACACTGGAGTGGGTTGCCATTTCCTTCTCCAATGCATGAAAGTGAAAAGTCAAAGTGAAGTCACTGAGTCGTGTCCAACTCTCCACGACCCCATGGACTGCAGCCTACCAGGCTCCTCCGTCCATGGGATTTTCCAGGCAAGAGTACTGGAGTGGGGTGCCATTGCCTTGGGCACCAGAATCACCTAAAGGGCTTGTTAAAAGGCAGAATCCTGGGTTCCACTCCCAGTAACTCTGGAATAAGGACCTAGAATTTGGATTTCAAATAAGTTCCCAGGGGCTGCTGCTGATCTGGGGGCCAGACTCTGAGAACCACTGGAATACAGGTCCTTACCGGGTGTTGTTTTGTATGCCTATTGCTCATTCTCTCTCTTTGGGAGAATTACCTTTTTCACTCTGAGTCCATAAGGCTGACGCCACTGGAAGACTCCAGGCCTGGCCGAAGAGTGAATCCCTCCCCTTAGCCTTTGCAATTGGTTCAGGAATGGGCGTGGCCCTGAAGTCGGACCAATGAGTGTCAGTCCTCGGAGTATTGCGGGATTGTGGGGGAGGGGCCTGCTAGACTTGCCGTGCGGGAAGGGCACTGGCGTGGAGCGTTGGGGACTTCCTTGAGGGAAAAACTAGTCTGAAAGTGAAGCCAACACAGGCGAAAGTAGGGCTGGGAGATGAATAGAGACACTGTACCTGACATATGTGCCTCTGGGTCCAGTGAATCCCCAGAATGTTTCAGGAATTGGATATTTCCCTCCATATCCTACATCAAAAATATAAGCAAATTCTGACAGGTCTACCCCTGAAAGATATTTCATCCTGTATTTTTCAACTGAAGTATATGCATGCTTGCTAAGTCGCGTCAGTCGTGTCTGACTCTTTGAGACCCTATAGACTAGCCCTCCAGGTTCCTCTGTCAGTGGGATTTCCCAGGCAAGAACACTGGAGTGGGTTTCCATGCCCTTCTCCAGGGAATCTTCCCGACCCAGGGATTGAACCGGTTTCTCCTGCGTTTCCTGCGTTCCAGGCAAATTCTTTACCCCTGAGCCACCGGGGAAGCCCTTAATTGAAGTATGTGAAGCTGCTCAGTAGTGTCCGACTCTTTGCGACCCCATGGACTGTAGCCCACCAGGCTCCTCAGTCCATGGAATTTTCCAGGCAAGATTACTGGAGTGGGTTGCCATTTCCTTCTCCAGCGGATCTTCCCAACCCAGAGATTGAACCCGGGTCTCCCGCACGGCAGGCAGACGCTTCACCGTCTGATACTTATGTACAATATTATATGTTACAGGTGTACAATAGTGATTCACAATTTTTAAAGGTTATACTTCACGTATCATTATTATAAAATATTGACTGTATTCCCTGTGTCGTACAATATATCTTCCTGTCCTGTACTGGAAGAAAAGTTAGGTTCTTGATATAAATGAGAACATTACTGGGTCAATGACAAAATTGGAATACAAATAGTAGAGTAGGAAACTTTTGCATATTCATGTTAAATTTATGAAAGTCATTGTACTGTGGTTATGTAAGAGAATATTGATATTCTTAGGAAATGCACACTGAATTATTTGTATCTTAACTTCAAATTATACAACTCCCCCCCGCTCCTATAATAGAGCAAATGTTAAAGAGGGTAAAAATGGGGTTTCCCTGGTGGTTTAGTGGTAAAGAATCTGCCTGCCAACGATCCCTGGTTGGAGAAGATTGCATAGTCCCTAGAGCAGCTAAGCCCATGCACCACAGCTATTGATCCTGTGCTCTAGAGCAAGGGGTCCGAAACTACTGAGCGCATGTGCCCCAAGTACCCGAGCCTGCTGCCCTAGACCCGGCGCTCTGCATCAAGAGAAGCCACACAGTGCAACAGAGTCGCCTCTGCTCACTACAACTAGAGAGCAGCCCGTGCAGCAACGAGGACCCAGTGCAGCTGGAAAATACATAAATACAAGTATTTTTAAAAGAGAGTAAGAATATTAACAAGAGGTGAACCTGAGTAAAAAGTATACGAATGGTCTTTATACCATTCTTAGTCTGGCAACTTTTTCTTGGTAAATGTGAATTTATCTCAAAAAAAAAAAAAAGAGTTAAAAACATATTTTGAGAAATGAGAGATCTAAAATTTTGGATAACAATATCAGTATAAGTAGAACTGGGGAGATAAAAGATAAAATGCTCTACGTTCCAGGTAGTGTTTGGTCTGAAGATTAAACTTTTAATTAAACTTCAGATCTGATTTTCTTTATGGTAAAGTTTCAAGGATTACTGCTAAAAGAATAGAAGTGGTATCTAGATTCCAAATTAGTAGAGGGAAAAGGAAGAGTAAGAAAATATGACATAGCAAACAAAAAACACAATCAGTTCAAAGAAGTCTTAATAAGAGCAAGGGTGGTGGGAAGCATAGGAGAAAAAAAAAAAAAAAGGACAGTAAAATCACAAAGTAATGGGACTTCCCTGGTGATCTGGTGGGTAAGACTCTGAGCTCCCAATGCAAGGGGCTCCGGTTTAACCCCCGGTCAGGGAAGTAGATCTCACTGACCTGACCTGGGCTTCCCAGGTGGTGCTAGTGGTAATGAATCTGCCTGCCATTGCAGGAGATTCAGAAGATGCGGTTTCAGTCCCTGGGTCTGGAAGAGCCCCTGGAGTAGGAAATAGCAACCCACTCCAGTATTCTTGCCTGGAAAATTCCATGGACAGAGGAGCTTGGTGGGCTACAGCCCAAGGGGTCGTGAAGAGTTGGACACAACTGAGCGACTGAGCACACACACACACACACACACACACACACACAGGACCTGGCGCAGCTAAATAAATAAATATTTTTTAAAAACCACAAAGTAAGATGGGAGGAGTGAAAGAAATACAACACTAATAACAGAGAAAAAGTGTATTCTGGGTCTAAACGCTTCTGGATAACTTCCCTGCCTCCACCTGTGTTCCACCCTCCTACCGAGACTTCCTCCTCCCACCCCCGTCCCTGTGTCCCTTTCTCAGGCAGCTAGAGCAGGGGTCCCCAAACTCTAGGATCTAACGCCTGATGATCTGAGACGAAGCTGATGTAATAATAATAGAAATAAAGTGCACAATAAATGCAATGCACTTGAATCATCCCGAAACCATCCCCACTCCATCCGTGGAAAAAATCGTCTTCCATGAAACCGGTCCCTGGTGCCAGAAAGGTTGGGGACCTCTGAGCTAGAAGGACTCTAAACACCCAAGTCAGATCCAGTCCCTCCCCTGCTCCATCTCACTCGTAAAACCTGGGGCCCCGGCTGCAGCCCATAGGATGCCGCACCATCTGCTTCTGGTTTCATTCCACACTTCCTTCCCCTCCCTGCTTATTCCTCTCCAGGCACATGCATCTCCTTGTTTCTGTCTCTAAGAAACCAGATGTGTTCTCGCCTCAGGACCTTTGCACTGGCCGTTCCTTCTGCCTCGAGGACTCTTTCCGCTTGGCTCACTCCCTCACCAACAGAGACCAGATAAATAAACTGGGTACAGCCACACAGCAGGATCCACCAGAATAACCTATAACTACACATGATTACAAGAATGAGTCCCACATTGTGTTGAGTGGGAAAAGGCAGACATTTGAGATAATGTACTTTCTGATTCCATTTACATCAACTTCAACACAGGAAAAACCAGTCCATGTCGTGAAGTCAGAATGAGGGCGACTCTGATGGAAGGGCAGATGGGCTGAAAGGAGCCTACTCTGGTTGGAGAGCTGGTGACAGAGGTGTGATCAGTTGGTGAAAATTCACTCCACTGAACACTGATGGTCTGTCCTGCTTTGCATGTGTGATGACTTCAATAAACAACTTCAAGAAACGAAAGAACGCAAAATGCAAAGAAGCCTCCATGTTCCCACCACCCAGCTTAAGAAGCAAGACACTTCCAGGGCCCTGCTCTCCCTACACAATATGTTTTTATAGCCACACACCAGCCCCTCCGCCCGTTACTTTCCCCAGTTTACTAAGCACATCTTCCCACGCTGGCAGCTAGCGGTGAGGGAGTGTGTCCGGGAGGTCTTGGGGGTGGGGGAAGGGAAGAGGGATGGGATTTCTGGGTTCCATCCAGGCAGCGGGAAGTTAATGCTCCTGAGATGCCCTTGCCCTGAGTATGGTGGGGGGACACTTTGCAGGGAGGCCCCCAAGTGCTCAGGGCCAGTGTCTGGGAGGTGGGACTCAGCACTGACCCTTCCTGCTAAGTAGTCACTGGAAATGCAACCTACTTGCTTGCACACTCTCTCTCGATCTCTTTCCGTGACTCTTTCTCTGTCTCCCTTCCTCCTTCACAATCTCTCAAGAAGAAAAAAACTCACAACTATTTACATAAACTTTTATTACATCAGACTGTAACCAAAGGAACCATGTTCCAACTCTAAATCTTTCAGTAAACTTTGAATAAATAACAGGGCTTTTTATTTTCTTTTTTGTATTGTAAAATTTATTTTTAAATTCTTTTTTACTGGCAGTATTTTATGTAGATGAGGTTCAAGAATAGTTCAGCCTTCATATTTCTTTTCTGGCCATTAATATTATTCATTTCATGTCCTGATTATTATGGGAAATTATCTTGTATAGTGAATGGAAGTGTTGGGCCGGTCTCTCTGATAGCCAGGCGGCATGCCACAGGGTGTGGTGACATTTAGGAAGCTGGGGGCTGGGGGTGGGGTGCTGAGGGGGCCCAGTGACTTAAGGGAAGACAGGAGGTCAGGCAGGGACCCCAGGTGGGACAGGCCTTGGGGACTCTGGGCTGGAGGAGGCGGTGAATTCCAGTCCCATTGAAAGTAGAAACCACAGAACGCAAAGTCATGCTGGTTGCAAGGGAGGAGAGGGTAAAAGGAGGGCATGGCCGCTCTGGGCAGACCCGGTCCCCCCCGCCAGGAGACGGCTCAACCTGCGGGGCTGTGAATAAAGAAGGAAGGGCAGGTCAGGCTAACCGCTGCCATCCTTGAGCGCTTCCTTATAATTGTAAGGAAGGGCGCCCTTCCTTACAACGTGGGTCCTCACTGCACCCATCTTACAGATGAAAAAACTGAGGCTCCAAGAGAGGAAGACCCCAAGCCATAGAGCAGGACTGGAGCTCTGGTCTCCTACTTAACCCTGTGCTTTGAAATCTTAACTTCAGGGTTTCGACCACCTCCAATTACTGCTTTTTCTCCATTAGAAAAAATAAAATAAAATAAAAAGCAAACATGTTTGATTACAAAGCCTGAGGGAATTTTTGGAGTGACAGAACTGCCATGAATCCTGCTTGCGGTGGTGGTTATACAATTCTAGGCATTTGTCAAAACGGAATACATGCAGATATCCAGCCATTGATGACTTCTACTGTTTGTAAACAAGAATACTTTAAAAAATAAATGTACTTTGTCTGGATCCCAGTTCAAACAGAACAACTGTAAAACGATGTTTTGGGAACAGCGGGGGGAAAAACTTGAATAAGAAACAATTAGGAGATGACAGGCCCTTCTCCGTTGCCTCCGTGGTAAAGAATTCACCCGTGATGCAGAAGTCGCAGGAGAAGCAGGTTTGATCCCTGGGTCAGGAAGCTCCCCTAGAGGAGGGCATGGCAACTTATTCCAGTATTCTTGCCTGGAGAATCCTATAGACAGAGAAACCTGGAGGGCTACAGTCCATAGGGTCACAAAGAGGCGGACAGGGCTGAAGTGACTTAGCACACACAAGAGGTAATATTTCAAATTTTGTTAGCTCTGATAAGGCATTGGAGTTATATAAAAATATGCACCTCTTCTTTATTTTGAAGTTCATTGTGGTATTTAAGAATGAGCATGTCCATCACTTTTTTTTTTTTTAATGGTCCCAACTAGAGGGGAAAGAAGATGAAATGGCAAAATGTTGATATTTTTTGAAGTTAGTTGATGGGCCTATGTGGCTTTATTGTCTCTCAGCTTTTGGTATCTGTTTGGAAATGTTCACAACCTAAGTTAAACTTTTTGAAAATAAAATTAAAAAGAAGAGTTCACTGTTGGTTAAGCACAATTTGGAAAATAGAGAAAATCAGAAAAAGACACTACTTCCCCAATCCCACATCACTATTGTAATTAAGAATTTGATGTATTTCCTTTCAGCGTTTTCTATTTTATTCAGGCTTTAAAAGTGGTGTGTGTGTGTGTTTTACATAACTGTGTGAGCAAATTGTTTATACAGTCCTGCTTTTTCCCTTCTTAAAACGTAAGCTGTTCTCTTGTTAAAACATCTTTGTGTAAACACAATCTCTAATGTTTGTATGGTGTTTACTCAACGGGGCAGTGTTGCCAGACATTGAAGCTGTTTCCAATTTCCTCCCATTATAAATAATGCCTCGATGCACAGCCTTGTGTGTCCCAGAGGTGGAATTGCTGGGCCAAAGGGTGCGGATCCCTTGGCAAAATCTCCATAGTGTTTCTGCCTGACCCGAAGCTGAAATGACCTCATATGGCTAAAGTGAGATTTCACTGCTATTTGTTATTTCCTAAAGGTTTGATTCATGACTCGAGTTCATAAGAGGATGTATTTTTTTTTCCCCCAGTTGCAGGAAACAGAAATCCATTCACACCAGCTCATGTCAGAAGAGGGTTGTGTCAGCCAGCAAGTAAAGCTAATATTCAGTTTTGTTGGTCTGAAACAATAAGCCAGGTATTTTACCAGCAAAATTGGGTTTACTTGGGAACAACAGACATTACAACTTGGGATATGCATTCTACAGCAAAGCACAGGCAAGTGGCGAGAACAAAGAACATTCTTTTATAGAGGGGAGGGTTGGGCGGAGCTCTTGGAGAAAGTCCATTGGAGGAAACTTGGGAGCTTGAAGTTTAGTGGCTTTTCGTTGGCTGAGTTGTAACTTTCTCTCATTGGCCATGGAGTTGCCAGGCAAGAAGAAACTCTTCCTTCCTCCTACTGGGTGGTAAAGCAGTAACCTTCTTCCGGTTGGAAATAGAAAGTTACATCTCTTCCTGTTCAGTCTATAATTGCCCCAGAGAGGCTGAGCATAACAGCTCCCCCTTCTGGCTTCTCCACTTCATGTTTTTAATTAATAAATTTTATTTTTGGCAGCACAGGATCTTTGTTGCTTTTTCCCAGGCTTTCTGTAGTTGTGGCAAGTGGAGGGCTACTCTTCCTTAGAAACAGTCTCTCAGGCTTCAGTGGTTGTGGCTCACGGGGCTTAGCTGCTTTGCAGCATGTGGCAGCTTCTCAGACCAGGGAAGGAACCCTGTCTCCTTGCATTGGCTGGTGGATCTCATCCATTGCACCACCAGGGAAGTCCTTCATTTTAAGTGAGGCTTCTGTTTATCAATTTTCACAGCTTGGACGAGCTATCCTGCTCTGTTGACTAATACTAGATTATTTCTGTATTGGTTGGTAAATCGTGCTGCCTCAAGACCTGCATGTTTCCCTTACTATGACCACTCCAACTTTCCCCACTTCCCAACCTCCCACAATGCAGGGGGGGCGGGGAGGGGAAGCCTTACTATGAGGCACAACATTGAAGCATTCTGATCGCTCAGTGCCCAAATTACTGGTTGTTAAATATTCTGATTAATCTTGGATACTAGAACAGAAAAGCTGACTCAGATGGCTTAAAGAGTACAGGAAATTTGTAACTGGAAATTCCACACTTGCCTGGCTTGAGATAAAATTGACATATCTGTTCAGCAGTGTCACCAAGGACCCTATATCTTTTCACTCCTCTACCCCACCTTTTCCAGGGGCATCTCCCAAGAGAGCCACGAGCAGCCTTTGGGCCACCGGGACTCTCATTCATATTCCCCACCTGAAGGGACGCACCTTTATCTCACGTTCCCCCCCAAGTAATAAGACTGACTCTGATTGGCCAGCTGAGGTCACATGCTGTGCCAGAGCCAATCACTGTGGTCTGGGGTGGACCCAAATGCCCAGATTGGCAGAGCCAAGTCACCTGTTCCGCAATGGTAACACCCTTTATTTGAAGCCACAACCGAGGTTCAAATTCCATTTTTATCCGATTCCCTACTGTCCTCTCTGCCCAGTTTCCGGTAAAACAGAGATAATAATGACACTCACCTCCTAGGATTGCTGTGAGGATTAAGTGAGTTCGTTAATGCTGAGCACTTAGAATGGTGCTCATAGAAAGCGCTTAAATGCTAGCTGCTGTTACTGTCATTAGGCGACTATTTTCAGCGCTCCAGGCTGCCATTCTCTGCAAGTTTATTTTTGTACTCCACCCTCTTTCTTGTTACTATTGCTGGGTAACAAGTGTCTCCAAAACATGGTTGGCTTAAAGCAACAATCAGCCTTTTATCTCTCACCATGTCTGTGATCAGATTTTTGGGGAGGGTCCAGCCGGGCAGTTCGGCCTTGGGATCCCATATGGATGTAATTAGTTGGTGGCTGAAGCTGGGACAGTGACAAAGCCTGAGGTAGGTGGGCAGCTCTCTCTTTCATTGTAGTCAAGTGGTCTCTCCCCGTGGGCTGGTTTGGGCTTCCTCAAATCATGAATGGCCTCCAGCAGTCAGACTTCCTGCATGGCAGCTCTGGTCCTCAGTGCCAGTGTCTCCCCCAGGAGGCAGAAACAGCCTCAGTTCTTCTGATCTAGCCTTGGGGATCAAGCGGCATCACTTCTAGCATGTGCTGCTGGTTACAAGCAACTCACAAGCCTGCTCAGGTTCAAACAGAGGGCAGGCAAACCCCACTTCTCAATGGGAGGAGTGTCGAGGTTCTAGAAAAATCTGTGGTGTGGGAAACGTCATTGCAGCCCTCTTTGGAAATTACAGTCTGGCTTCTTTTAGTACTAACCCAATGTGGGTCACATTCTCCCAATCCCAATTCTAGATGGAAGTAGTTAATCGAGAAATCTCAATTCCTCGGCATCAAAAACACTATCATTTCCTTTTGTTTTCTAGTGACTGCCTCCACCTTTGCTCTGTTAATTTACTTTTTACTGCCAGATAAAGGCTATAGGTGGCTCAGATGGTAAAGAATTTGCCTGTAATACAGGAGACCTGGGTCAATCCTTGGATTGGGAACATCTCCTGGAGGAGAAAAATGGCAACCCACTCCAGTATTCTTGCCTGGGAGAGTTCCATGGACAGAGGAGCCTGGTGGGCTACAGAACATGAGGTCACAAAGAGTCGGAATGACTTAGTGACTAGCACAAAGGCTATTCAGTTCAGTTCAATCGCTCAGTCATGTCTGACTCTTTGCAACCCCATGAATCGCAGCACGCCAGGCCTCCCTGTCCATCACCAACTCCCGGAGTTCACTCAGACTCACGTCCATCGAGTCAGTGATGCCATCCAGCCATCTCATCCTCTGTTGTCCTCTTCTCCTCCTGCCCCCAATCCCTCCCAGCATCAGAGTCTTTTCCAATGAGTCAACTCTTCGCATGAGGTGGCCAAAGTACTGGAGTTTCAGCTTTAGCATCATTCCTTCCAAAGAAATCCCAGAGCTGATCTCCTTGCAGTCCAAGGGACTCTCAAGAGTCTTCTCCAACACCACAGTTCAAAAGCATCAATTCTTTGGTGCTCAGCCTTCTTCACAGTCCAACTCTCACATCGATACATGACCGCAGGAAAAACCACAGCCTTGACTAGACGGACCTTTGTTGGCAAAGTAATGTCTCTGCTTTTGAATATGCTATCTAGGTTGGTCATAACTTTTCTTCCAAGGAGTAAGCATCTTTTAATTTCATGGCTGTAATCACCATCTGCGGTGATTTTGGAGCCCCCAAAAATAAAGTCTGACACTGTTTCCACTGTTTCCCCATCTATTTCCCATGAAGTGATGGGACCAGATGCCATGATCTTTGTTTTCACTCTCCTCTTTCACTTTCATCAAGAGGCTTTTTAGTTCCTCTTCTCTTTCTGCCATAAGGGTGGTGTCATCTTCATATCTGAGGTTATTGATATTTCTCCTGGCAATCTTGATTCCAGCTTGTGTTTCTTCCAGTCCAGTGTTTCTCATGATGTATTCTGCATAGAGGTTAAATAAGCAGGGTGACAATATACAGCCTTGATGGACTCCTTTTCCACTGGGAACCAGTCTGTAGGGAACCTTAATGACAATGTCACCAGATTCTCTAATGTTTCCCATATTTTCTGTTTGTGGCTGGGCTGGGTCCTTGCTGTGGCGTGTGGCTTCTTCATTGCAGCGTGCAGGGTTTCTCTAGTTCGGTGTGTGGGCTTCCCTTGTTGTGAGAGTGTGGGCTTCAAGAGTTTCAGGGCTCAGACTCTCTAGTTGTGGCCCCTGGGTTAAGTTACCCTGGGTCATGTGGGATCTTAGTTCACCAACCAGGGATCAAACCCATGTCCTCTCCATTGGAAGGCAGATTCTTAACCACTGGACCACCAGGGAGGTCCCTGTTTCTCTCATTTTCACTCATTTTAAAACACAGTCTTGAACACTAGATTATTTTCTGAAATGATTGCTCCCATTTTTTGGGTGTGATAATAGTATAATGGTTCTATCAACTTTTACTTTCACTCTGTAAGAGAATGGCCTCATCTTAGAGGATACAGGCTGAAGTATTTAGCAGCCAAGCCTCGGTATGGTTCAGCAAATGTTCATATATGTGTGAGCACATGTGGCTATACAGAGAAAGAAGGGAAACAGCATGAAATGTTCAGTTCAGTTCAGTCGCTCAGTCGTGTCTGACTCTTTGCGACCCCATGAATTGCAGGACGCCAGGCCTCCCTGTCCATCACCAACTCCCGGAGTTCACTCAGACTCACGTCCATCAAGTCCGTGATGCCATCCAGCCATCTCATTAACAACTGCTTATTCTTTGGCTTCCCAGGTGGCGCTAGTGGTAAAGAACCTGCCTGCTGATGCAGGAGACAGTAGTTCCATCCCTGGGTTGGGAAGATCCCTGGAGAAGGAAATGGCAACCCACTCCAGTACTCTTGCCTGGAGAATCCCGCAGACAGAGGAGCCTGGCCGGCCACAGTCCATCGGGGCCCCAGGAGTCAGACTAACTGAATCAGCTTAACAAGCGTGCCTGCTAAGGCAGAGGGTATGCTGGCGTTCATTGCACCGTTTCTCTCAACTCTTCCATAGACTTCGTTCTTCCTAACAAGTATTTGAGGGGAAGAAAACTTCAGCTGAAACCAGATTCAGATTTCATGGGTGAGGGAAGTTCCAGCTTCTCCTGAGTACTCTACCCTTTCATTTCCCTCCAAAGAAGATGACACTAACTTTCCTTTTCCCATCATTTTCTGGGGGAGATTAGGCTAGCCTTGTGTCAAGTTTTCAAGGTAGGTGGCTGGTTCCTATTGTGGGGATCTTGAACTGAGGCAGTGGGGTAGTTGGCTGCTTTTGTCCCCATCTTTGGACCTAGTACCAATTCTGGAGGTCCTGGGAAAAGTTCAATTTAGCATCCTCTGCCAGAAGCCTAAGGGCAGAGACTCGAGGTGGCTTTCAACAACTGATGGCTGTATTCCAAAAGGCTGGTTCCAAATGAGTACATCATGGCTGTATATTGTCACCCTTCTTATTTAACTTATATGCAGAGTACATCATGAGAAACGCTGGACTGGAAGAAGCACAAGCTGGAATCAAGATTGCTGGGAGAAATATCAATAACCTCAGATATGCAGATGACACCACCCTTATGGCAGAAAGAGAAGAGGAACTAAAAAGCCTCTTGATGAAAGTGAAAGAGGAGAGTGAAAAAGTTGGCTTAAAGCTTAACATTCAGAAAACTAAGATCATGGCATCAGGCCCCATCACTTCATGGCAAATAGATGGGGAAACAATGGAAATAATGACTGACTGTATTTTTGGGGGTTCCAAAATCACTGCAAATGGTGACTGCAGCCTTGAAATTAAAGGACACTTACTCCTTGGAAGGAAAGTTATGACCAACCTAGATAGCATATTAAAAAGCAGAGACATTACTTTGTCTGTCTAGTCAAAGCTATGGTTTTTCCTGTGGTCATGTACGGATGTGAGAGTTGGACTGTGAAGAAGGCTGAGCACCGAAGAATTGATGCTTTTGAACTGTGGTGTTGGAGAAGACTCTTGAGAGTCCCTTGGACTGCAAGGAGATCCAGCCAGTCCATCCTATCGGAAATCAGTCCTGGGTGTTCATTGAAAAGACTGATGTTGAAGCTGAAACTCCAATACTTTGGCCACCTGATGTGAAGAGCTGACTCATTGGAAAAGACCCTGATGCTGGGAAAGATTGAGGAAAGGAGGAGAAGGGGATGACAGAGGATGAGATGGTTGGATGGCATCACTGATTCAACGGACATAAGTTTGGGTAAACTCCGGGAGTTGGTGATCGACCGGGAAGCCTGGTGTGCTGAGGTTCATGGGGTCACAAAGAGTCAGACACAACTGAGCGACTGAACTGAACTGAACTGAAGCGACTTAGTATGCATGCATGCATAGCCAATTAACAATGTTGTGAGTTTCAGGTGAAAAGAGAAGGGACTCAGCCATACACATACATGTATCCATTCTCCCCCAAACCCCCTCCCATCCAGGCTGTCATGTAACACTGAGAAGAATTCCATGTGCTTTACAGTAGTCCTTGTTGGTTATCTATTTTAGTTTTTTCACTTTCTATCTTTTAATTTTTTTCAAACTTTAAACTTTTTATTTTTTATTAGGCTATAGCCAATTAATGATGCTGAAGCTGAAGCTCCAGTACTTTGGCCACCTCACGTGAAGAGTTGACTCATTGGAAAAGACTCTGATGCTGGGAGGGATTGGGGGCAGGAGGAGAAGGAGACGACCAGGGATGAGTTGGCTGGTTGGCATCACGGACTTGATGAACGTGAGTCTGAGTGAAATCCGGGAGATGGTGATGGACAGGGAGGCCTGGCATGCTGCGATTCACGGGGTCACAAAGAGTCGGACATGACTGAGCGACTGAACTGAACTGAACTGATAGCCAATTAATAATGTTGTGATGGTTTCAGGTGAACAAAGAAGAGACAGCCATACTAATACATGTATCCATTCTCCCGCAAACTCCCCTCCCATCCAGGCAACCATGTAACATTGAGCAGAGTTCCATGTGCTATACAATAAACCTTTATTGGTTATCCATTTTAAACAAAGCAGCGTATACATGTCCATCCCAAACTCCCTAACCGTTCCTTCCTCCCATGCTTCCCTGTTCTGGAATTTTTGTCAAAGCCCCTTTTACACTCTTAAAAGTGATGAGGACCCCAAAGAGCTTTTATTTATATGGGCTAGGATGTCTCTGACAGTCCAGTGGTTAAGACTCTGTGCTTCCAATGCAGGGGGCGAGAGTTTGATCCCTGGTCAGAAATCCAAGATCCCACATGCCACACGGCTCTGCCAAAAAAGTTATAACTATTGATATTTACTGTTGTGAGTGTCAAGTCACTGTATTAAAACTTAGAACTGATACTTTGAATATACAGGAATCCACAAGCACATATTCCATCAGCTGGCAGAGCAATGACATCATCACATGTCCCAGAGCTTCTGAAAAACTCTACTGTACATTCAAGAGAAAACGAGAGTGGGCCGGCCAAAAAACATCCTGGTATTATTACGAAAATAATGTTAACTTTGTGGACAAAAGATCTGGGGAACTCCCAGGGTATCCTGGACCAAACTTTGAGACCTGTTCTAAAGGCATTTATAAACCTGGGGTTGTTAGGTATGCCAAATGGACTTCAGTGTACAGGACAATTCAGCCCCAAATGTCCCAAGTGCCCCTTTGGATGGATTGCTATCCCTTTCATCCAGTTATCTGTGACTTGCAGGGGGTCTCTTGCATATAAACAGTGTTGGTGGAGTGTTTATACATTGTTCCCTCAGATACAGGCTTGACTCCTTCATTTCAGTCAGGTCCCTGATCAAATGTTTTCTTCTTAGAGAGCTGCTCCCTGACCATTCTAAAACTGCACCCCTGGGGAGACTTTTCTGGTGCTCCAGTGGTTAAGACTCCGTGCTTCCAATGCAGGGGGTTCCGGTTCAATCCCTGGTGGAGGAGCTAGATCCCATGTGTCATGCAGAGGGACCAATAAATAAGTAAAACTGAACACTGGAAATTCCCTGGCAATCAGTCCAGAGTTTAGGACTCTGCACTTCCACTACATGGGACCCAGGTTCCATCCCACAAGCCTTGTGGTGGGTCAAAAAAAAAAAAAAAAATCGCTACCTCCTCCCCCGGTTTATTGTCTTCACAATACTTTTCATCACCAGCCATTATATCACATATATACTTATTTTTTAAATCCTCTCATTAGAATATCAGCTCCAGCAAAACAAGGTTTTTTTCCTCTCCTTAACCCTAGTGCTATATCTCCAGGGTCTAGAACAGTAGCTGGCACAGGTGTTCAATACATATTTTTGAAGGAAGGAATGAGGCTGCTGCTGCTGCTGCTGCTGCTGCTGCTGCTGCTGCTGCTAAGTCGCTTCAGTCGTGTCCAACTCTGTGCGACCCATAGGCCGCAGCCCACCAGGCTCCCCCATCCCTGGGATTCTCTAGGCAAGAATACTGGAGTGGGTTGCCATTTCCTTCTCCAATGCATGAAAGTGAAAAGTCAAAGTGAAGTCACTGAGTCGTGTCCAACTCTCCACGACCCCATGGACTGCAGCCTACCAGGCTCCTCCGTCCATGGGATTTTCCAGGCAAGAGTACTGGAGTGCGGTGCCATTGCCTTCTCCAAAGGAGTGAGGGACCAGGCCTATTTTCCCATTAGCCGTGGGACCCAATCGGACTCTGAGGCCCCTGAGGGCAGGACCTGTGTGTGTCATTAAGTATTCTCGACACTCAATACCTAACAGAAGCAAGCATTCCGAAAATGCTTGTAAAATAAAGAGAAGAATACAAAGTAGTGGGAAGTAATCAGTGGTTGCCTGGGGCTGAGGCTGGGAACGGGAATGGGAATGGACTGAAAGAGGGCACGACAGGAGAGATCTTCTTTGGCTGACAGAAACGTTCTAAAATTGGATTGTGGGGATGGCTGTATAACTGTAAACAATCATCACTCAGTAACAGCACATCACTTAAAACAGGTGGATTTTATGATCTGTAGATTACACGTCACCAAAACTAAGCACCGTCCGGGTGAGGAAGCAAATGAATGCTCCCTAGGAGGTGCCCCGCAGGTCGTCTGAGCCTTTCACTGTACTGCCCTGGACGATGCTGGGGACACGGTGGTGACTAAGACTACCCAGAGCTCAGGGCCGGGACAGGGGAGATACAGGCACAGGGGTCAGGGCAGGGATGGGGGAAGCCTAAGTGGCTGCAGGAGATTCAGATGAGAAGTCAGAGAGGACTTCCTAAAGGATCATGTTGTTCGTGACCGTGACACTAGGTGTTTTTTTGTTTTTTTTTTTTTTGCTGTTTCCTTAAACACTTTTCCTACTAAAACCTTAGCACGGGTTGGGCGGGTCTCTCCACTAATCCGGCCCTTCCGCGAGTTCCGCAGGATAAGGCCACACGGGGGCGCTGTTCTACTGCGCTCTGGGATCGCCTTGGCCTCGCAGGAGCCGGAGATAGGAACCGCGCATTCAGGGCGGAGCGGGGAGATGGGGGTTGTTTGTCCGGGGAAAGGTTTCCGAAGGGCGGCGCGTCCCCTTCGTAGGGTGGCGGAAGCAGCCCCCGGGAGCCGCTGATCTTTAGCGGAGCGGGGGGCCGCTCTCAGTCCTGCGCAGGAGCCCGCGGCGCAGCGAGCGGCTTTCGGAGGCGCTCCGGGAAGGGGGCGGAGCGCTAAGCGCAGTCTGGTGTGGAATTTCCCAAAATAGCCCTGGCCACCGCCTACTGTTCCTGGAGAGGGGGCGCCGGGGTGGGAGTGGGGGGCGGGGGTTTGGGTCTGGGGGGGCGGAGCTTTCCAAAGAGGCGGGGAGGGGGGCGCTCAAGCATCCTGAGCTGCACGTCTCCCCGAAGATGACCTCGATGCGGGCGGGGCGTGGGGGGGGTGGATCACGTGGTGTCAGGTGGGACGAGGTCACTGGGCAGGGCGGTGGCGCTAACTCCGCGTCCCTGGGTCTATTCTGAGAGTCTTCTTTGGGCGTGGGAGGGAAGATGGGGAAACTGGCAAAGAGGAGGCCGTGGGAGGTCTTTGGGAGATAACGGGTCCGCGGAACTCCACATCTGCTTCAACGGGGATTGTGGGGAGGGGGGCTTCGTGTGTGTGTGTGTGTGTGTGTGTGTGTGTGCGCGCGCGCGCGAGCGCGCGGGCGGAGGGCGTCTGAGAAAGACTGCTTTGGGCACAGGGAAGAATGGTTTTCTGTAAAGGTCAGCCTCTGGCATAGAAGACGACGGTCTTGACTCTGTCCTTGATTATCTGTGTGCTGCGTGGCCTGTTTCCCCATCATACCAGTGATTCGCATCACCTCCGAGTCCTGGGCTCTTTCTGCCTCTCTCACTCGCCCGTGGTTTGTAGAGGTGAATTGCTGAAACGACCTCTTCTGGGCCTGGCCTTGTGCCCGGACATCAAAATGACCAAGACTACCCCAGACCCATCCCTCACCCATAGTCCACTGGGAGATCAGATAGTGACAGCGCAGGGTGGGTCGGGCCTGGTCTGGGAGAAACAGGAGTTAGGGCCAGGATGGGAGACGCTCAGGGCCCTGGAGGACCCAACTGGAGACTGAGCGCTCCAGACTTGGCCTGAAGGGTGACAGAGTTTTGAAAGGATTGGATGGGGGCGGGACCTTGGAAGAGGCTTCACCTCTACAAAGAGATCTTTGAACTGAGGCCTGAAGAATGAGTAGCGTCCTGTGAACTGTTAACGGAGGGCTGACACGGATCTTTATCTGACTCACCGATATGAAATGGCATATCCAGGGCATTCTATTATTAGGGGAAAATAAAGCAAGTGTTAGTCACTCAGTCACGTCCGACTCTGTGTGACCTCATGGACTGTAGCCTGCCAGGCTCCTCTGTCCGTGGGATTTCCCAGAAAAGGATACTGGAGTGGGTGGCCATTCCCTCCTCCAGGAAGTCTTCCAGACCCAAGGATTGAACCCAGGTTTCCTGTATTACAGGCAGATTCTTCACTGTCTGAGCCACCAGGGGAGCCCCAAAATAAAGCAAACTGCAATACAAAAAAAGTTTTTAAAAAGAATGAGTATTGGTCCAGCATTCTTCTTGGAGAAGGTGCAGTGTCAGGAAAGGTATTGTAGGCAGAAGAAATAGCATCTGCAGAGGCTTGGATTGAAGCACAGCTCCTTCCAAGCAGAGTCCTTTGCTTGCTCCCTAGGAGCCCTCTTTGGTGCCCAGGCAGACCATCTGTCACGGGTTCCCTAGTCCAGGATCCAGCTGGTTGACGGGATGTAATGTAAACCCTTGAGGCCAGATCCTAGGCTTCTCCCCTCACAGCTTGGTGGTTCAATGACTGGCCTTGAGGTCAACCAGAAGCTGGAGTTGAATCCCAGCTCCTCCACTAGTCAGATGTGTGACCTTGGGTAAGTGACTCAATTTTCTGATTTATCAAATGAATATGTGGGGTTGGGTTTCTTGAGACCAGCCTCCTCATTTTAAAGAGCTATAAAGGATTAAACATGTCATCTATATAGTATATATTTTTAAATATATGACTTTATAGATTGTTATCAAGGAACCCAGTAAACTAATAGAGAAACTTAAAAACGTGCTGCCATGTCAAATGACACTTTGACCTGTTATGGAAAATGCAATTGGTGGAACATGAAGCCAGCTCAAAGCTGTGCTATTCCAAACCTAATTATTTAAAATATTAATACGACACTTATTAGAAGATTATATATATATATGCTGCTGCTACTAAGTCGCTTTGCTTCAGTCATGTCTGACTCTGTGCGACCCCAGAGAGGTCCAACAGGCTCCCCCGTCCCTGGGATTCTCCAGGCAAGAACACTGGAGTGGGTTGCCATTTCCTTCTCCAATGCATGAAAGTGAGAAGTGAAAGTGTAGTCGCTCAGCCGTATCCGACTCTTCAAGACCGCATGGACTGCAGCCTACCAGGCTCCTCTGTCCATGGGATTTTCCAGGCAAGAGTACTGGAGTGGGGTGCCATTACACACACATATATATTTACATAATTCTTTGGTTCAAAATCTGTAGACTCAGAAATGGGGTGATTAATTTGGGGTGCCCACTAATATCCACTTCTTGAGTCCTAGGTCAGTGTTACCTGCTACCATGCTATGACTCAGAGGCTAATTCGCAGGGAGGCCCTTTTTACTGCCTTTGGTTTTAGGTGACTGGGAGGAAAGGCTTGGTCTCCACACCGTCTCCCCTGGACACACACCCTGCTTTCTCGAGGGGCACCATTATATTCTTCCTTTATTGGTTGTCCTTGTATAATACAAATCTGCAAGTTTAGATACAAAAAAATCTGGAAATAAAAGATAGAAAAGTACCCGCCAGGCACCCCTTCCTTCTTCCTGGAGCCCCTCCCCAGCGGGCACCGACGTGAGGTAACTGAGCTTCTTCTTCTTCCCTTTCCCCCTCCTCCTACCCCACCTCCTGGCCTCCCAACTTGACCCCCTATCCCCTTGAGACCTTGGTCCAAAGAAGAGGTGGGCCCCCGAGGGGCGGGGAGGGGTGAGCACAGCATTGGCAGTGAACGCAGCAGGTGGGCAGAAGGAAGCCCTTTGCTTGTGCTGTGTATGGGGGTGGGATGATCAGACTTGGGGATGGGCACTCATGTAGGGCCCAGGAGGGCCCCTAGGTGGGTATCCTGCCTCCATCCCACCCAACACTGGAAGGTAGGGAAGGTCAACAACAGAAACTGGGAAATGTAGCTCAAACCAAGGTGCTCAGTGGGACTGTGGCCATCCCCCTGTGTCTGGAGTGAGGGGAGAGGAGGTTGTGCCAGCCTAAGTCTGGCAGAGAAATGAGTCCCTTAGCCAGGCTGGGTCCGTCCCTGAATTCCATCCCGCTGCAACCTGGGCGTCACAATGTCAGTTCCATAGTGGTTGTGGGAGGTGGTCGAGAGAAGGGGTTAGAGGGGCCATGGAGGGTGCAGGACTAGAGGAGAGGTTGGGCCTCCACTCCCAGGTGTGGGGCACCCAGAGATGATGAGGTGGGCAGGGCGGCTCGGGCTACAGTTCAATCTCGAAGGTCTTCTGCAGGTCGCCCGAGAAGGGGTTGGAAGGCTTCTCCACAGCAGGTTTGCCTTCTAGTGCTGCCCACTGGGCCTCAAAGGGGTCCAACTCAGGGGCCGGGGCCGGTGCTGGCTCTGGGGGCCAGGGCGCCCCATTGGGGCGTGGACGGGCCTGGCCCCCAGGAACGCTGGGGGCAGCAGGGGGTGGGAAGGCCCCAGCTTTTCCGAGCAGGGTGGCGGGTTGGGGCTGGAGCTGAGCGGCTGAGCAGAAGGCGTTGGCTACCATCTGTGAAGGGGTGATGCCCACCACAGGCACACGGGGCATGGGTGGGTAGCCCAAGCCCGGGTAGGTGGGCACAAAAGGGGGCTGCATGTGCGGGGCCGGCAGGAACACAGCCACCTGGGCAGGTGTGGCGTCGAAGGGCCCCACGGGGGCAGGGAAGGGCTGCAGGCTGGGGGGCACAGTGGGCACAGGGGCCGCCTGCTGCTGCTGCTGCTGCTGCTGCGCCTTTGCCACCTGGGACACTTCCTCCAGCCACCTCTCGGCCTCCGAAGGGGTCCGCTTGTGCCCGGGCTGGAAGGCAGCTGCAGGGGGCACAGAGGGCTCACCCCAGGCAGAAGTCCCTGGAGAGAGAAGAGGGGCAGTTAGGGGGCGTGGGCTGCAGCAGAGAGAACCCCAGGCTGGGGACCAGATGCTGCACCAGGCTGCCTGCCTTGCCTCTAGCCTGGCTCCTCATTAACTGCACGGACTTTGGACAAATGACTTGACCCCTCCTGAACCACATAAGGTCACACAGCTCTCAGAAAATTCAGTTCTGAGATTCTAAGGTCCTGAGATGGAAAAATATAGGCAAGGGTGACAATCACCCAGGCTGGTTTCCCTTCTGGTTGGTCAGTAACAAACCTGTTATTAAATACTTTTCAATATTACCCTTGGCTCTAATATTTTGACAGTATTGCTTTAGAAGGCTAAGATTCTAAGATCACATGGCTCTTTCTCAGAATGTACTATTCTAACATGGTGGGCAAGTTTCAGTAGTTTTAAGTTTGCGTTTTCGAAGATTCTAGAGTTCTAAATTTACATTGTTTGGAATTCCAAGGTGCTTCGCTGGTTCTGGGATAAGCATGTGGCTTGAGGGGGATTGTCTGGCATTATTTTCTCAGAGAGTCTGCTTTCGAGGCTGTGAGATTCCAAGGTTTTGTGGCTCCAAATGTATTAGGCTCTAATATCTTGTGATTCAAAGACTGTAGGTGTCTAGATTTTACAATTCTAAGACAGGAAGGTTTTAAACATTGATCCCATGGTTCTAAAGTTCTAATCCCGTAATTCTTATGTTATTTCATGGTTCTAGGATGAATCCATGTCACTGAAATGACCTAAGATGGTGCATGGTTCCAAAGTGGCAGATTCTACGATTCTACGATGATTCATAGCTCTTAAATGATCCATGGCTCACAGATGATTCCATGGTGCTACAGTGATTGATTCCATGATTTTAGGGTGATCCTGAATGATCCATGGTAACCTATGGATTCTATGGTAATAGAATCTATGGTAATCTATGGTTTCTATGGCAATCTCATAGCTCTGAGATGACCCAGGGTTCCAAGCTTGTGGGATTCCAAGATTCCCAGAGTCTCTGCAGTGGTCCTGAAAGAAGCAGGGGGAGGCGGGAGCAGCACTGCAGGGCTCTGGCTCAGGGGAAGGGCAGCATCTACCTGTAGGGGCCGGCGGGGGCCCTGATGCCGGGGCTCCAGCACTGGCGAACGACGAGCTGATCTGCGTGCAGAGGGCACTGATGCTGTCGCTGTCACTGGCCCCAGGCGGCTCCATCTCAGGCACTGGGAGGTCAGGAAAGGGCGGAGGTCAGTGAGCAGGCCCTGCCCTTGGCCCCAGCCCTGCGGGTGGCCCTCACAAGGTGTGTGTGTCAGCCCACTCACTCTGCAGTAGCCAAGCGGCCATGGCCACGTGTGTGTGTCACACCTGAGTGGTACGAGAGTCAAGCAGTGTGTGACAGCAGAGTGATTCAGTTATACATACATCCATGTATGTATGTGTGTGTGAATTCTTTTTCATATTCTTTTCCATTATGGTTTATTACTGGATATTGAATATATTAATAGTTCCCTGTGCTATACAGCAGGGCCTTGGTTATCTGTTTAATATATAACAGTTTGTATTGATTATGTGTTTTCTAAGTATGTATAATGGTCACACCTGGTTCTGCAACTTCTGTGGGTGTGTGTGTGACTTTCGGTTGCGTCTCTCTCTAAGTGCGTGACTTCCGAGCATGATACCCGCAGCAGAGTGGGACATCTGTGTGAGTCTATGAAATTTCTGGGTAGCAAGTCACATCCAGGCAAGTGTGCAATTGGCTACAGGCACTCGAGGCCTCCACATGAAGTCTGGGGTGTCTGCCCCCTCAGAGAGCAGATGTGAGAGCCCTGGGGGTGTGCTTACTGGCAGGCTGCTTAATGAAGACAGCAAATGCGAGGGTGTGTGCAGGACACGGGAGTGAGCTGCAGGATATGGAGTGAGCGTGCGTCATTCCCAACAAGCGTTGGCACCTGCTCTGCAGTCACCTTTTGGACTAGCCCAGCCTCCTGGATACAGATCAACACCTCCCACACCAATCCCAGGGGACGTAAGGGGGAGGTGTCACAGATCTGGCATATGGTAACAGGAGAGCGAGCCAGACCGCATGACTTCACTGACAGCTGGGAGGAAAGGCAGCCCTCCAGCCTGTCTCCCTCGGGCAAAACACAGTTCCCTGCCACCTCTCTTCTCTCTTCCCCATGGCAGACGTTGTTTTTAAATCATGACATACGCCGTCTCTCTCCTTTTCCTGGTCCATGGCAGACATTAGTAATCAAACACGATGATTTTCTCCTGTTAAACTGTTGCTCACTTTACCCCTCACCTGGCAAGACCTCATGGCTCTACTGGCCAAATGCTGTAAGAAAGGACTGGTAATTCCATCTTTCCTCCAACAAAAAAGGACATTTGTATTGCCTCTCTCCTATCACCAGGGTGGCAGACATTGCTAATCAATGATGACACACTACCTTTTGCCTTGTCACTCTCCCAGGAAGGCATGTCTAATCAATAACAATGGGTTCTGCCTCCCACAGTCCTTTATCCACAAGCAACATGACAAACCTGTCACTGTGCTCTCTGATTCCATGATCCCCAGGCTACTTGTGCCCTTCGTCTCCTGCTTCCATAAGCCAAATTCTGGGATTCATCTCTTGAGCAAAATGTAACGATCCTGCTCTCTCTTCTTGCTTGCCCAAAACAAATTTTGGTAATCATGTGGTGTGCCGCCTTACTCCCTTTTCTTGTTCATGACAAGAAAGTAAGGAGACCGTGATGTCTGCCATCACTCTGTTCTCCCTGCCCTAAACAGACATTCCTCTGAACCTGTATCCTTCACCTGTATCTCATGGCTGTACTGGTCAAAAGCTTGGAAGGAAGCATTAGCCTATGGTGCTTCAGTCTCCTGAGCAACAGCACGGCATCTGGGCCCAGCTGCTCTCCTCTCCCCTGCCCACGGAAGTTTTCGTCAGTCATTATGTATGCCACCTCTCTCCTGTCCCTAACTACAGCGGACAGTACTAACTGATCATGACTTGAGCCACCTTTGTGCTATCCCTTACCCGGAGCAGACATTGCTAATGGATCACAGCTTACACTTCCTCTCTCCTTGCCCAGACTGATGGCAGACATTGCTAATTGATCACGATGCGTTCCACCTTTCCTTTGCCTGTGGCAGACTGTGTTAATCAATCGTGATGTGTATCATCTCTTCCCTATCTGTTGCTCAGAACAGTCAGGGGCATTGATCCCAATGTTCCTTCTTGCTGAGTCCTGGGCTCACCTGTGCCCTTCACCTGGAAGTCAGTGCGGCGCTGCAGCGTGGATGGCAGCTCATTCAGCCGTAGGCTCAGCTGCCGTTTGAAGGGTGAGTTCTTCTGGCTGAGTGCTGGGAACCCACGGAAGGAACCCTGACGAACCAGCTGCTCCAGGGGGGCATGGCGCCGGGGGATGGCAGCCGCAGTGGTGCCTGCAGGCACTGGGGTGCCTGCCTCACCCTTCTCACCAGGGGATGTGGTGGCTGGTGTTGGGGACACGTGCCCAGGCTGGGCAGGGCCAGGAGCCGCAGTTGGGGCAGCTGCTGCTTCTGCTAGAGACATGGGGGAGAGAGATGGTTAGATACCTCCCCTTGGCATGGGGCCCCTCCTCAGTCCCCTTGATTGTTTTCCAATGCTGCCTTTCTTACCCCATGTGCCCTGGCCTTAAGACAAACTGGTCAGAGCCCTAAAATGTCCCTCATCCCCACTCAAGCCAAGACCACTTTCCCCAGGAGGCCCGTGGGGAGTCATCACCCAACCTGACCCTCTGTGTGTCTCAAGCTTTCTGTCCTCCATCCATCTTCCTCTGCTGCTTCTGCTATTTCTCCCTCAGAGATTGCCTGTCTCCCTTTCTAATCAATTTAACAAACACTTCTTTGGTGCATGACCAATGTATCAGGCAGTGTTCCAAGTGCCTTGAAAGGATGAATTCGTTCAATCCTCACCACCACCCAATGAGGTTGAAACTATCTTTATCCCCATTTTACAGATGTGGTAACTGAGGCCCAGCAATGGCAAGTGACTTGCCTGAGCCACACTGTGAAGGAAGGGGCAGGCTGATTCCACAATCTGAGCTCCACACGACTGTGCTAGCCTGCCTCTTCCTCTGGCCTGCTCTCTCCACATCACGCTGTCATCCTCCGTCATTCCATCTGCTCCGTTCTTTGTCTGCCTCCCACCACTCTTCCCGCCTCAAGCACCTCCTCCATTCCTTCAGTTGCTACCCGCTGTTCTAGAGCCAGCTTGGCACACTTGCTCTGAGGAGTTTTCCAGATTGTTTCAATCTCTCAGCTTGGGATCGCTCCCCTCTGGGGCTGCTCTTTGTCCTCGGTGGGTACCTGGTCTCCCCACTCAGCACCAAATGGCAGGGTTCTCTCACTCCTATCTATACACAAACACACAGCCATCCTCCCAAGTGGCCGCACCTGAGCCACAGCCCGAGTGCTTTGCGCGTGTGTGTGTTAGTCACTCAGTCGTGTCCAACTCTTTGTGACCTCATGGACTGTAGCCCGCCAGGCTCCTCTGTCTGTGGAGATTCTCCAGGCAAGAACACTGGAGTGGGTTGCCATGCCCTCCTCCAGGGGATCTTCCCAACCCAGGGATTGAACCCAGGTCTCCCGCATTGTAGGAGGATTCTTTACTGTCTGAGCCACCAGGGAAGATGAGTGCTAGTGAGGTTAAACTCAGGGTCTTCCCAGGCTGCACTAGTGGTAGAAAACCTGCCTGCCAATGCAGGAGGTATGAGTCACGGGTCTGATCCCTGGGTTGGAAGATCCCCTGGAAGAGGGCATGACAACCCACTCCAGTGTTCTTGCCTGGAGAATCCCACAGACAGAGGAGCCCCATGCTGGCTACAAACCTTAAGTTTACATTTGTGAATTTTGACAACTGTATACACTGTGTAACATCAAGCTCTAGAACATTGCCACCAACCCAGCCCATCCCCTCGTGCTCAGTCGGTCCCCACTGCCTCAGAAACAACCGCTGTCCTGGTATTTTTTCATCACAGACTACTTTTGCCCAATCTGTAAGTTCACATAGAGTATACAGTTCAACGGAGCCATACAGTATTATGCTCTTGTCTGTGGGTTTTATCCCTCGTCGTGCAGTTGTGCATGGAGGCGCCAAGTCACATACTGCTTGGCTCTTGTACCACTCAGGTGTGACACACACACACATGCACAGCTATTTCTGTGGCCATGGCCATTTAGTTACTGCAGAGTGAATCACGACCCACACACCTTGTGAGGGCCACCCGCAGAACTGGGGTCAAGGGCAGAGCCTGGGCCTGTTCCCTGACCTCCCAGTGCCTGAGATGGAGCCGCCTGGGGCCAGTGGCAGCGACAGCATCAGTGCCCTCTGCACGCAGATCAGCTCGTCGTTCGCCAGTGCTGGAGCCCCGGCATCAGGACCACAGTCCATGGGGTCGCAAAGAGTCAAACACAACTGAAGTGACTTAGCACAAGGAAGGCAGGGAGGCTGCCCAGCGCTTCTCCCATCGTCCACGAGGGGGCGATGAGGCTCTCCCCCAGGTCAGGCTGCTGCTGCGGCTGCTAAGTCGCTTCAGTCGTGTCCGACTTTGTGCGACTCCGTAGACGGCAGCCTACCAGGCTTCTCTGTCCATGGGATTCTCCAGGCAAGAATACTGGAGTGGGTTGCCATTTCCTTCTCCAATGCATGCATGCATGCCTGCTAAGTCGCTTCAGTTGTGTCCAACTCTGTGCGACCCCATAGACGGCAGCCCACCAAGCTCCTCTGTCAATGGGATTCTCTAGGCAAGAATACTGGAGTGGGTTGCCATTTCCTTCTCCAGGTCAGGCTGGGGGCAGTGGAACCAGGCTGGGACGGGTTAGAACCACTAAACCACTTCTACCCCCACCACCTGGGGCCTCAGAAAGTCTCCTCTTATCTCTGGGCTGCAGTTTCCCCAACTGAACTTGGAATAAACATCTCCCTGCTGCCTCCCCAGGCCTCCTGAGAGCCTCAGTTGAGACAGTGAATGTTCAATTGCTCTGGAATCCCACAAAAGCTTGGTAAACAACTTTGCGGAAAGGGCACTGTTCCCTATCTCCTGAACTGAAGAGAGCTCTTTTGTAGACATTCGGTGCCTCCAGACTGTGAATCAGTGCATCACTGGGCAAAACCCCATGATGTGTTCAGCAAATCATATACCACACTTTGTAAATTCTCACTTTAGCGGTGCAAACTCTAAAATGCTTTCTACCTGGAAATTATAATATCCTTTGGATTCAAACAGCAAAATCCATTGCAAATTCTAAAGCAAATGACATTCTTGGTGAATTCTAATATCCTATATAAGTAGTAAACTTACCCACTCAGTGTTCTTTTGCAAACAATAAAATATCATATATGCAGGCCCTCTGTTAACTATACTTTGTAATCTGCTTTGCCACTGATAAAGTTCTTTACAAATTCTGATAGACGATGTAAACAGAAAATATTTTGTAAGCTGTGAATAAATCTTTAAATTTGTCAAGAGGTTTGTAAGCGGTCCCATAATTTACCAAGAAAAATAGACATTGTAAACCTGAATATTATAGCAAGTGATAAAAACTTGTTTTCTTAACTTTTTAGCTAGAAATGTTTTAAGCTTACAGAAAAGATGTAAAAATGGAACACAGAGCACACAGGTTCTCTTAACCAATGTTCCCCAGTGTTAACTTGTTACGGTATTCCAGCTGTCTCTTCTTCCATAATTGTCTTTCTGCAACATTTAAGTTGCACGCAACAGCCAAGACATGGAAATAATGTAAATGTCCATTGACAGATGAATGGATGAAGAATATATGGTATATATATATATATATATATATATATATATATACACAATGGAATATTACTCAGCCATAAAAAGGAGTGAAATAATGCCATTTACAGCAACATGAATGGCCTTAGAGATGATCATATTAAGTGAGGCAAGTCAGACAGAGAAAGCCAGATATCAAAGATGTCCCTTGTATGTGGGATCTAAAAAAATGATACAAATGAACTTATTCACAAAACAGAAATAGGACTTCCTTTGTGGCTCAGTGAATCTGCCTGCCAATGCAGGAGACACAGTTTCCATCCCTGGTCCGGGAAGATCCCACATGCCCCAGAGCAACTAAGTCCATGTACCACAACTATTGAGCCTGTGCTCTAGAGACCAGGAGCAGAAACAACTCAGCCCACTTGCTGCAACCACGGAAGCCCTCAAGCTCTAGAGCCTGGACTCTGCAACAAGAGAAGCCCCCGCTTGCTGCAACTAGAGAAAAGCCCACGCAACAAAGAAGACAGCACAGCCAAAAATAAATAAATAAAATTAGGAAAAAACCAAACAGACAGACATCGAATAGACTCACAGACATAGAAAACAAGCCTATGATTACCAAAGGGGAAGTGGGAGGGGGGATGAATTAGGGGTTTGAGACTAACAGATACACACTACTATATGTAAAATAGATAATTTGTAAAGAATTTTATCACAGTATAATTTCTCACTTGAATTAAACATGGATATGATACCATTAGGTAATCTACAGTCCATATTCCAATTTCTACTCATATTCTTTGTGGATATTAATATACATTTCAACATATATATATTCAAAAAATATATTGAATTGAACATTGAATACATATATAATATCCAGGATCCAATACATGATTGAACATGGCGTTTTTTATGAATATTTGTCAAATCTCTTCAGTTGTCTTTATCCTGAATCCAATGGTAAATTCTTTGTAAATTCTAAGCAGTGTTTTCCAAAAATTTAAAAACTAAAATCCACAGTAAAAAAAATTTAAAAATTATGTTTTGACCCAACACATAATACATTCAAATATTTAAAAACACAGTTTGAGAACTTACAAACTGTTTGCCTTTACCTAGAATGTTAAGAGCTTGCCAGGTGTTTTTCCAGTGTTCATGACAGCAATCCACAGTAAGAAATACTTGTTACCTGGTAACCCGTCCCCCTCCCCCACCATGCACATAGGCCCACTGACATAAAAGTACATAACGACATTTACCCTTACTACATTCCCTTACGCTGATATTTTCCTGTCGTTTTCTATTTTATTTCTTAAAATGCCAACCACAACCCAGCAATTCGACTTCGACAACCCATTAACAGGGTGGATACACAGTTTGAAAAGCCTGGGAACCTCCTTGGGTTAGCAGATAATAAAGCGCTCGGTGAGCTTTGCCAGGGTTTGTGGCCGGTAGAATATTGCCCAAAGGACGCCTTAACCCCAAGTACGCTGTAGAAACTGTAACCAGACTTCGTGGTCGATGCCTTGCTTTTTTTGGGGGGGGTAGGGGGGTGGCTTGTTTTGGGTTTTGTTTTGTGGTTTCTTTTCTGCTTTGTAAACCTCTGCTTTCCTCGCTCAAACCAGATCCCTTAGCCACACCCCCGGCCCATCCGATGCCCCGCCGCGCCCGCCGGGCAGCACCCACCTTTCTTTTTGTCCTGGGCCTCTCGCTCCGCCGGTCGTCCGCCCCCAGACAGGCGGAAGGAGCCCTCGCGGGCGAAGCTGGTGCGGCTGGCGTCGAAGGCAGCCGTGACCCCGCATTCCTTCTCCCGCCGCTGTTTCCGCTCCAGGCAGGCCGCAAAAGCACAGCCCACCGCGTGGCTCAGCCTCTCGCCCTGTGGGAAGAGGTGGAGTTGGCCTTAGCGACTCTCTGTGCTGCAGACCGGACGCCGGCAGCCCCGGGTTCCAGCAGCTGGGTGACCCCGAGTCCCTTCACCTCTCTTGGGCCTCCGTGCACAACTGCACGAGGAGGGACAAAAGCCGCAGACAAGAGCGTAATAACTGTATGGCTCTGCTGAACTGTATTACTCTATGTGAACTTACAGGATGGGCAACACTAGTCTTTGATGGAAAAACATCAGAACAGTGGTTGTTTCCTACAGAGTGGGGATGGGGACAGATTGAGCACGAGGGGACCAGTCTGGGCTGGTGGCAATGCTCTAGATCTTGATGTCACACAGTTTCCTTACACAGTGGACACAGTTGTCAAAACTCGACAAATGTATACTTAAGGTTTGTTGGCAGCATGAATTTCACTTCAAAAGAGGGGCTGGAGGGCCCAGTGGTTAGGACTCCATGCTTCCACTGCAGCGGGCATAGGTTCAAACCCTGGCCAGGGAACTAAGATCCCATGGGCCGAAACTTAAGGCCAAAAAAGAAGGCTGGAAACAAATACGAATTCTGCTTACTGGTATGCAAGCTGAAGTGTTTGGGGAAGTATTCTGATGTCTGCAACTATGAAATGCATCAAAAAATAAGATGTGTAGGTAAGTGATATAAGCCCAGGCAAATGTTAATCACCGGATCTGGGTAGAGAGGTGTACAAGTGACTGCTGACTTTACGAATCTTTCAAGTTTGCCTACTTGAGAGGCTCCAAAGCCAGAGACAGCATCACTGACTCAAATGGACATGAGTTTGAGCAAACTTCAGGAGATGGTGAAGGACAGGGAAGCCTGGTGTGCTGCAGTTCATGGGGTCACAAAGAAGTGGACATGACTGAGCAACTGAACAACAAAGGCCGGAGAGCCTGAGATTGATGCTGGCTTCCCATTTCTCAGCTGTGTGACCTCAAGAAAAGCACTTCCAGTATCCAAGGCTCCGCATCTGTAAAATGAGGGCTGTAATAGCACTTGCTTCATCGGGTCGTTGCAAGAAAGGTGAATGAATCTATGCAGGGCGTCTGGCACAAAGCCGGGCACAGGGAAGCCCACATGTGTCAGCAAAAATCTTGTGTAGCCCTGGGTTGAGCTCTGGTTTGCACCCTTTTACAGAATCCTCTCAGGAGTGCCAGGAGGTGGACAACCTTGTGAACCTATTGTACAGATGAAGAAACTAAGGTTTGGTCAACCTGCCCATTATAACAAGTGAATGGCAGAGCTGGGATTCTCGTGCGGTATGTCTGACTTTTGTTCCCTAAATAAGACGCTCTGCTGCTGCTGCTGCTGCTAAGTCGCTTCAGTCGTGTCCGACTCTGTGCCACCCCATAGATGGCAGCCCACCAGGCTCCTCTCTCCCTGGGATTCTCCAGGCAAGAATACTGGAGTGGGTTGCCATTTCCTTCTCCCAGAAACAAGATGCTCAGTCACCTCTTAAAGTTAAATTTGAGGACAAACATCCTCAACCCAATGCCAGCAATCTGAATCCAACAGCACATTAAAAAGGTTATGCACCATGATCAAGTGAGATTTATTCCAGGAATGCAAGGTTGGTTTAACATATGAAAATCAATCAACCACATTAATAGAATGAAAGGAAAAAAAACCCACATGACTCTCTTGATTCTCACGGGAAAAGCATATGACAAAATCCAGCACGCTTTCATGATAAATGCATCCAACAAAATTGGAATAGAAGGGAATTTCCTCAACCTTATAAAGGACATTTATGAAAAACTCACACTTAACATTATCCTCAGTGGTAAAAGGCAAAGCTCTCCCCTAGATCAGGAACAAGATGAGGATGCCATTTTCATCATTTCTATTCAACACTGTATTGGAAGTTCTATCTAGAGTAACTAGACAAGGAAAAGAAATAAAAGGCATCCCAAGTTGGAAAGAGGAAGTAAAATTACTTCTGTGTGCAGAAAGCATGATCATATACTTAGAATATCATAAAGGAGCCACAATTAGTGCAAATAAATAAATTCAGCACAGTTGTAGGATACAAAGTCAACACATGAAAAAAATCAGTTATATCTGTACACACAAGCAGTAAACAATTAAAAAATGAAATTAAGACAGTTCCATTTACAGTACCATTAGAATAATAAAATGGTTAAGAATAAATTTAACCAAGGAAATAAAAGATGTAAACATTAAAAACTATACAACATTGTTGAAAGAAATTTAAGAAGACTTAAATAAATGGAAATACATCCTGTGTTTGTGGATTGGAAGACTAATATTGTTAAAAGGGCAATATTTTCCAAAGCATTCTGCAGATTGAATGCAATCCCTTTTGAAATCTCAGTGGGCTCTTCCACAGACGGAAAAGCTGATCCTGAAATTCTTATGGAATTGCAAGGGACTCAGGACAGCCAAAACAATTTGGAAAAAGAATAAAATAGAATAACTCACACTTTCCAGTTTAAAAACTTACCCAAAGCGAAAGCAGTCACCGCAAAATAATGTGATGCTAGCATAAGGAGAGACATATAGACCAACAAAACTGAGAGCTCAGATACTGGAGCAACTGGACATTCACATGAAAAATAAATGAAGGTTGACTCCTACCTTACATCATTTATAAAAATTAACTCAAAATGGATCAAAGACCTAAATATAAGAGCTAAGGCTATAAATGGTTGGATGGCATCACCAACTCAATGGACATGAGTTTGAGCCAGCTCCAGGAGATGCTGAAGGACCGGGGAGTCTGGCGTGCTGCAGTCCGTGGGGTCGCAAAGAGTTGAACATGACCGAGTGACTGAACAACAAGACTATAAAACTCTTAAATAAGACATTTGGTAAATCTCTATGACCTTGGATTTGGCAATGAGTTCTTAGATATGATATATGACACCCAAAACAGAAGTAACAAAAAAAAAAAACAGAGATTGAACTTCATCAAAATGTGTACATTTGTACATCAAAGGACACTATCAAGAAAGTGAAAAGACACCCCACAGAATGAGGGGAAAGTTTTGCAAATCACACAACTGATAAGTATCTAGTATCCAGAATACATAAAGAGCTATCACAACAGTAAAAAGTCAAACAACCCAAGTAAAAATGTGTAAAGGATTTGAATAGGTATTTCTTTGAAAAAGATGTACAGTTGGCTAATAAGCACATGAAAAGATGCCCAACATCATTAGTCATCAGGGAAATACAACAGTGAGACAGCACTCACATCTATAGGGTGGCTATAATAAAAGAAAGTGTTGACAAGGATATGGAGAAATTAGAACCCTCGTACAGTGTGAGTGGGAATGAAAATGGTGCTGCCACCAAGGAAACAATTTGGCAATTACTCAAAAAATGTGCACTGCTCTGTGTAAAACAGATAGCTAGTGGGAGCCTGCTGTATAGCAGGGAGCCCAGCTCAGTGCTTGCTGGTGACCTAGATGGGATGAGAAGCGGGTCCAAGAGGGAGGGGATATAATACAACATTGTAAAGCAACTATACCCCAACTTAAAAAAAATTAAATTTACTATATGCCCCAGCAATTCCACTCCTAAGTACATACCCAGAAGAATTAAAAACAGGTATTCAAACAAATCCTTGCATACCAACGTCCATAGATGCGCTAGTCATAATAGCCAAAAGGGAGAAACAAACCAAGTGTTCATCAATGGATAAATAAAGTAAAATGCGGTATGTCCATACAATGGAATATTATTGGTTCATTAAAAGGAATGAAATATTGAGTCATGTTACAAGGACGAACCTTAAAAAAGTTATGCTAAGTGAAAGAAGCCAGTCATAAAAGATCATATACTGTATGAATCAGTTTGTACATACTGTCTACAATAGACAACTCCATAGAGCTAGTAAGTAGGTAGTGACTTTTTAATGGGTATGAGGTGTCTTCTAGGAGTGATAAAATGTCTGGAACTAGATAGAGGTGATGGAATTGTGTAAACAGCATTGTGAATATATATATATATCTCACTGAATCGTACACCTGAATTACTTTGGGACTCCCCTGGTGGTGCAGTGGTTAAGACTCCAAGCTCCCATTGCAGGGGGCACGGGTTCCGTCCCTGGTTGGGAAACTAGGATCCCATATGCCCCGTGATGCAGACAAAAATACATAAGTAAGTAAAATTTCAAAATAAGGAAAAATTCGTGGAGCTAGGCATGGGCATCTGTACATGTTACTGTATGTATATGCTCCTCAAATGAGAAAAGCTAGAGAAACATGAAGAATTATTGACAAAGAGGAGGATGATGGTAAGCAATGTTTTTCTGAGTGCTTCCTATATGCCAGGCATCGTTCCAAATACTCTGTCTCAAACTCGTCAAGTCTCACAGTACTCCTCTGTTAGGGGCTGTGAATGGGCTTCCCAGGTGGTGCTATTGGTAAAGAACCTGCCTGCCACTGCAGGAGACAAAAGAGCTGCGGGTTTGATCGCTGAGTCGGGAAGATCCTTTGGAGGAGGGCACGGCCACCCACTCCAGTCTTTTGCCTGGAGAATTCCATGGACAGAGGAGCCTGGCAGGCTTACAGTCCACAGGGTGGCACAGAATCAGACACGACTGAAATGACATAGCACGCATGCACTCAGGAACTGTGAACACACCCCCTTTTCCAGATGAGGACACAGAGGAGAGGTAAGGTGAGTGACTTGCACGACACCACACAGCGGGGGGAGGCTGGGAATACCAGGGCATGGGGGACACAGAGTCAGGTGGCTTTGGGCTTCGGCGGTACTCACCGAATCCTTGAGCGCCAGGAAACAGTGGCAGATCCAGCGACGGGTGGTCCCATCACGGCAGATGTAGGAGAAAGCCTTGTCCAGGTTGCGGTCAGGAGCACAGAAGGAGACCTTTTCGATGGTCTGATCCACCAGCAGATCCTGGGAGGGAGGCCAGGAAAGGAATGTGAACTGTCTCTCACGTATTCATTCAGTATTCCCTTCGTGTCTGGACTGTGTCCTGTCCCAGATGGCTTGGGGACCCTGCATTTGTTGAAACAGCTGTGGGCCCTGCTTACATGCGGCTCCCGAGTTTAGGGCGGGAGTCAGACTCATCACCCAATGGAAACAGGCCAGAGTCCCAGCCACGCTGTTCTTGATGGGCGGAGGGCTCAGGGCTGGATCTGGGAGGTGCAGGGGCTTTTGGGAGCAAGATGAGGTGCCTGACCCAAGCTGGACGGGAGTCCAGCAAAGCTTCCTGGAGGGGGTGAATCCTTTTCAGTCATTAACCTAATTGTCATCACATGCTGGCTGGCTTCCCGGGCAGTCTCTGGGCTAGGGGCATGGAATTCAATGGTGAGCAGACAGAGACCCAGGTCCTGGTTCCACGGTGCTTCCATCTGGCCGGGTAGATGGACAATAAGCACATAACAGCTAATATTTATTGATCGGAACACTTCTGCTATGCCGGGCATGGTTTTAAACTATTTACACATACATTCTCGTTGAATGGTAGGCTCCACTTTTATCCTCATTTTTGCAGATGAGGCAAATGAGGTATGACAAGGGTTAAATCCCACCCCGCCCCCCCTCACACCCAGGGTCACCCAGCTGGAAAGTGGGTGGGCTGGAAGACCAGCTGAGGCAACTGCTCTAGTCTGTGCTCTCACCCACACTCCATGCCGGTTCACAAATAGCCACAGGACTCAATCCTGAATTATGACTGTGAATGTGCCAACTTATTACAGGAGCCCATAGCTGAATCTCGAAGGTCTCCGAGGGAGGGACATCCCAGAGGTGGGTGAGAAGGCCCCGTTCGAGCAGGCTGAGGAGAGGGGAGCCCACTGGTGCCCACTCCCAGGCCCACAGGTCTCTTACCTTGGTCTTGTCATCCACAACCCGGAGCCCATCGGCTGACACCCACAGGACAGACTTCACGGACTTCCGACCCATCTGAAATGGAGGCAGACAGAGGGCGTGGGCAGGGCTGCCTCTTCTGCTCTGACCTTGCTCCCTCCCTGCTCCAGCCCTTCACTCACCGCCTTCAACTTCTTCACAGCATCCTCACACACGTGCATGCCCCGGGACTCCTCCACCTCCACGTGGCCCAGGTACTTGGTGGGGAAGGGGAGGGAGAACGTGAAACAAGCACAGTCATCAACGATTCCTAGTGTTCACTGGGCTGCTGTATCAGGCAGTGTCCTAAGCACATTGTGTGTATTAACTCATTACTCTGCATCTCAGGCCTACAAGATGGCGGACTCCGTTCTCCTCCCAGATATACAAGTGAGAAAACTGAAGCACAGTTTGGACTAGTGATTCTCACCCTGCCTCTGTCCCTGGTGTGTTAGTTTCTGCTGTACAACAACATAAATCAGGTGTACATATATCCCGTCCCTCTTGAGTCTCCCACCCATCCCCTACCCCCCATTCCGCCCCTCTAGGTCATCACAGAGCACCAAGCTGGTCTCCCGGGGTTATACAGTAGCTTCCCAATAGCTATCTATTTTGTTCGTGGTAGTATACATATGTCAATATAACTCTCCCCAATTCAGCCCTCCTTCTCCTTCCCCCGCTATGTCCACAAGTCCGTAATCTACGTCTGCGCCTCTCTTGTATCCCTGGGCTTCCTTAACACATCTCGGTGTCCTTCTGAGTGACACTGTCTGCGCCTGAGGACTGGCCTCACGCAATGACTGACGGGAGCTGGGGTACACACGCTCCAGCTCCCTCACCCCGCGGGTGGGATGGTCCGATTTCCCAGAGTTCCCCAGTGGCATCAAGCTCAGTTGCTCACAGCTGTCGTTTAGTAAAACACCCTTTATTGGCCATCTTCCAGTCCTCATTCTCTCCAGCATTTCCTGTACCTCTCAACAGCCCCTCACACAAGATCCACTTCCAGGGGAAGGGAAAATAAGGCAAGGTGGGGAGGAGAGGAGAGTGTGTGTGTCGGGGCGGGGGGGGGGGACTCCCCCTTCTGTGACCATTATCTGTTGTCTCCTAGCCAGGAAGAGACTGAGTGCAGATTTGAACCTGAATCTTGCCCTCTCCCTCATAAATTTTAGTGTGTGTTATAAAGAGTCGTGGTGCTCTAAACCAGAAAGCACTTAACAGTAGTGAAAGTGAAAGTCGCTCAGTAGTATCGGGCTCTTTGCTACCCCCATAGACTACACCGTTCATGGGATTCTCCAGGCCACAATACTGGAGTGGGTAGCCTTTCCCTTCTCCACGGGACCTTCCCAACCCCAGGGATCGAACCCAGGTCTCCCGCATTGCAGGCGGATTCTTTCCCAGCTGAGCCACAAGGGAAGCCCAGGAATACTGGAGAGGGTAGCCTATCCCTTCTCCAGCGGATCTTCCCAACTCAGGAATCGAACCTGGGGCTCCTGCATTGAAGGCAGATTCTTTACCAACTGACCTATCAGGGAAGCCCACTTAACAGTAGAGGGCTTTGCAAATGCTACAGAATCTTTGTGACCTTCTAGTGCCCCCCCTGGAGACTGTGAGCTCCCACAGAACAGTGTGACTCCAGGCGGGACGAGTTCCCCAACACACACTCCAGGTAACATTTTCCTGGCACAAGAGAATGTGTCTTGGGTTTTAATCCCAACTGTGAGGGACCCAGGCTTGGGGAGCGGGGGCGCTAATGTTGCAGGCTCCACAGTTCTTTGCAGATGTCAAGTCTCTTCCACACAGGCCGAGGTCTCAGTCACCTCTAGGACACTGGAACGCATGAGCACAGCAAACCGCGGGACTACAGCTGCAGCCACGCCCAGCCGAGCCCCGCCCACTCACCCTGACCGGGAAGCTGCACGTGCCCTTGCGCACCGCGTCCTCGTCCGCCTGCCACTGGTGTGGGCGCGACGCTTCAGGCACATAGGCTGGCTTTCTCCGCCGCAGGCTCTGCCGTAGCTTGTTCATGGTGCCCGCCCCGTCTGCTAACACAAAACAGGGTGTGCAGGTCAAGGGCGAGGGTCAGAGGCATGGGGCTCAAGGTGGGGGAAAAACAATGCCCAGGGAGCACGGGGTCAGATAACACGGCAGCAAGGTTACAGGGTTAGGGGTCACGGGGTCAGAGGATCTGACATTCGGGGAACATGGACCAGCAGCAGCTAGGGGATTCTGGCAAGGGGGCACCTGGAAGGCAGGGGAGTGAGAGAACTGGCAGCAGGGATTCAAAAGACATGGGGCTATGGACTTCCCTGTCTGTCCAGTGGTGAGTGCTTCCAACGAAGAGGGTACAGGGGGCACTAGTTCCCGCTGGTCGGGAACTAAGATCCCAGATGTCCTGTTGTGAGGCCAAAAAAAGGCACAGGGCTAAGGGGCGTGGAGTTCTGGGATGGAGTGTCCTGAGTTACAGCTTTTAGGGATCTGCAGTTTGGAGATGTGACGGTCAAGAGGCATGATGATCCAAAGTCATGGGAAGTTAAGGCAGTGGGGACCTGGGAGGTAAAGGGCATAGCAGTCAGGGGCCATGAGGACAGGGGGTTTAGGGGTAAAGGTCAGAGGTGGTCAGAGGGCACAGGAGTTGAGAGTTGCATGGGTCCAAATGGGGGGGGTGGGGGACACAGAAGGTCCAGGGATTGAGATTCAGAGCCCATGCCAGAGAGTGTTGGGGACGGGCTTGTCTCTGATGCAGATACAACCACTCGGACAACTACTGTGAGTGTGTGTACAGGTGAAGGTTGTGTGGAAGGATGCAGGTCTGAGAATGGTTGTGTCTGTGAGTCTGAGTGTGTGTCTGAATGCTGTCTGCGAGGGGATGTCTGTGGCCGAGATTGTGGTTGTTGTCTCAGTGTAGGTCCCTGAAGCTCATGGCTAAAGAGAGTGGCGGTGAGTGTGTGTCAGGGAATGTTGCCTGTGAGGATGGGTCTGTGTTTGAGCATGAAGCTGTTTTCTTTGAAAGGCCATGTCTATGACTGTTATCTTTGATGCTGTGTGTCTGTGTGAGGATGTGGCTGTTGCCTTTGATGGCTGTTGCCCATGACAGTGTGTGTCTGTGAGAGATACTCAAAAGACCATGTCTGTCTAAGAGTGAAGCTGTTGGTGGTGAGGCTGTTTCCATGGCTGTTGTTTGTGACAGTGTGTCTGGGTCAGATCATGTGTTGTTGTTGCAGAGTGTGGGTCTGTGAGTGTTGTTCTGGGGGTGTGTCTGTATGCAGCCATGGGTCTGTGAGGGTCTGTGAGGACATGAGGCTGTTGTCTTTGATGCTGTGTTTGTGTTATTTATGAAGGTGTGATGGTGTGAGAATGTGGCTACTCTCTATGACAGTGCTGACTTATTTGTGAGACTGTGTGCCAAAGTGTAGCTCTTATATAGGCACGAGCACGTGGGTGCTCTCTGTGAGGCTGGATCTGCTTGTGAAAGTGTGGCTGTGGTCTGTAAAGTGTGGGTCTGTGTGTGTTGTTGGAGAGATTGTACAAGAGGACATTTCTTGAGAGTCCCCAAGTTGGTAGCACTCGGCTGGGAGGGAGTCTGGACATTGTTGAGGATTGTGTCTGCGTGTTTGTGTGACCCTGTACCTGTGCGTGCAGAGATGCTGGTGTGTGTCTGAATGTGTGTGTGTGACACAGTCTAGGTAGGTGAGTCTGTGAAGGAGGTCACTTGAGTGTGATGGGAGTCATTTGAGGATGTCCACTTGTAAGTGTGATTAAGCCTGTGTGACTGCAGGGACATTTCCTCTGGCTGTGCTAGGCAGACCCACCCCATCAGTCAGCCTTCACCAGTCCCCAGCTGGCCACTCACCTGGCTCCGTCCTGGAGATTTCAGGGGGCCCCAGGGCCCCACAGGGGGCAGGGGGCAGATGCTGCTCAGGCCTCCTGGGTCCGCCCTGCCCGAGGGAGGGAGGGAAAGTTGAGAAGCTGGCTTGGGGTGGGGCTCAGTCCCCCACCTCACCCCTTCTTTGGATATCAGCCAACCCCCCTTCATCTCAGGATCCCTGATGAGAGTCCTGGTTACTATAGCAACTGTTACTAAGGCGATCAGCCACCTGGTGGCAAGGACCTAGGAATGAGTAGGTGTGTTTTGGGAGCATCTGTTGGGGATGTCCTGGCCTCAGAAGGCCATCAGTACCCAAGGGGCTGGTGCAGAGAGGGAGTGGCCTTGCCCTCTAGACACATGTCCAGGGCTGCACACACACATACAGTCACAGGTATACATGCAACTCTGGTCTCCAGTTGTCCCCAGCACCTGGTTATAGCTCTGCACAATTCGTTACATACAGACACAACCACAGCTACACACACGGGATCACACAGATACACATCAACAGTCACAGCCACTGTAAATATCTGGAAACATATCCATGTTCACAGACACACAATCTCTGCTACAGACCATTTGTCCGCAGGTAAAGAATCCGCCTGCAATGCAGGAGACGCGGGTTCAATCCCTGGGTCAGGAAGATCCCCTGGAAAAGGAAATGGCAACCCACTCCAGTATTCTTGGAGAAGGAAACGGCAACCCACTCCAGTATTCTTGCCAGGAAAATCCCATGGACAGAGGAGACTGGGAAGGGGGCTACAGTCCATGGGGTCGCAAAGAGTAACACATGACTGAGCTACAAAGCACGCACACATGTACAGAGTGCCAGGCTGCCTAGGCAGCGCCACAGATGTTTGGTCTTATCAGCGACTGATATTCGGTCACTTCTCTTTTCTCCGCCACATACAAAGAGCCGGGTCCAGGCACACCCACCAGGGCAGCCTGTGAACAACCACACCCAAGGAGAGTTGCTTCCTCAGGCACGCATCCAAGATACTCATGTCACAGACCCACCCATGAAGAATCACACTCGGCTGGAGGTCACCTATTAGCACCGAGGCACACACCGTGTTCACACACAGCTCCCCTGCTGCCTGTTGACATCCGGTCAGGGACGCATGTAGACATACTGACACACATTTGGTCACACCCAGCTGCAGACACATGTGTCTAGTCATCGACCAGCACATGGCTGTACAAGGACAACTAACCCCAACTGTATCAGTTGCACCAACACACCTTTCTAGTCACACACTGTTACACAGTCATACATCCCAGTCAGAGACATACCTTTGGTCACAGTATCAGCCACACTTCTATGGATGGTCCTCCATATGCAACCACACACAGGGACCCTGATGGCCATGGCCCATGCATTAGAGAGAAACAGGCACACAAACTCAAGACATGCATACAGCCATCCAGAGAAAGACCTCCCCGAGCCCCACTCGGACACAGCCAGACAGTTGGTGGCTCAGAGTCACAGTCATACGCATTTCAGAAACGGTCATGTATCCAAAGTCCCACCCCAGGAGTGTCCAGATTACACAGCCATGTATCATAGTCATGGCACATCTACTGCAGTTATCCACCGACTCCCAGCTGTACTGTCACATCATCCCAGAAAAACAGTCTCTCTTCCTGCAAACACGGAAGTCACACAGATAAGTATAGGGCCATGTATAATCACAGCCCATGTGGACAGACACACTATATCTCACACACAGAAACATCAGCATGCAATTTCCATTTCACACACCTAGATGGAATACTTACAGCTACATTTACACGGAAGACATGGTTCCGGATCGAGACGTGTATGCTGTCAGGAGACATTCACTCTGTCACCAAATCATGCAACTTCAACAAAGCAGCCTAGCACGCCTGCAGGGACACACACGCACCCACCCCAAACAGCCACATTGCTACACGATGTGTAGCAGACCACAATCTTACAGACCGTGACACAGACACAGACACGCAGAGTCACCCAGGGTCACAGACATGCAGGCCACACACAGATACAGAAGTCACAGTCTCATACACACAACCCCACAAACACACGCCATCACCTGGGGCCGGCACATAGACACACCTATAGGCTGAGTCACATGCAATTAAATAACTCACTATTAATAGAGTTTCAGACTCTTAAGTCAAACACATAACCCGAATCACACATACACAGCTACAAATGCGCGGAATCCATCAGTATCAACACACAGACCTAAATGTAGTCATTTATACAGCCCTGATCACATGCATATATGTGGTTATGAACAGAAACACATAAGTCACAGCCAGCACACAACCTATCACATAAGCACAATGTGACTTCATATACAAAGGCAGTCATCCACCCAAAACTGCAGGCAGTTATGTCACACAAACACATGTGTGACACACATATAAAATCAGCTAGAGACACAACCACAAAGACCAGAAGTCATTAGAACAGCCGCACATGGACAGAGTCATAGACACAACTCCACTTACAGTCACAACTCCACCCACATCTTCAGTCAGCCATACACATGCCCAACCCCAGACTCAACGGATATACTGTCACATACCCAGTTAGAGTTACCAAGGTACATATGTGAGGGTCACAAAAGATGTCATCAAAGATACAACCAGAGTCACAACTACGCACACAAACAGAGACGGAAGGAAAAGTACAGGGTTCTGCACATGGAGCAAGCAGCTGTCATACATACATACACAGTCACACAAATGCTGGGGTCATACACAAATACAGTCACAGGCACCAACGGACACAACCACAAGCATGAAACACACACACACGATTCCTCACAGTCCCTAGCAGCAGCTCACACACAGACACACACAGGCAGCCACAGCCACAAAAACACAGGGTCACACTCTTAGCCACCTCCCCATCACTGGCTTCCCCCCCTTCCCCCCAGGTACCACACACAAAGCCGCCGTCACCAGCACGGCAGACACTGCAGACAGACAGGGCTGTACCAGGTCCCTGGGGAGCCGCCCCCTGGCCCAGCCTGAATCCTGGACCCTGGGGGGCCAGAACTGAAGAGGGAAGCGGTGGATTGTCTGCGGGTCGGGCCCCTCCCAGACAGCTGGGCAGCCCCCGGGACAAAGAGGGTGGCCCAGAAGACCTGTGCCCTGGGACCCTTGACCAAGCCTTTTTTTTTTTTTGTGGGGTTTGCCTGAAATTCCCATTATTTTATTCAGACTTGAGGGGGATGGGGTCCCAGGCACAGAGACCTTGTTTTGAGAAAGGGATGTTCCTGGGACAGCGCCCAAGTGTGGGGGCGATGCTCTGCCTGGGATGCCTCTGAGGCCTGGGGACAGACTGTGCTTGGAATCCCCCCAGGCCTTGCCTTGGTGGGGAAGCTGTGCTCAGAGACCCCATTCTCAAGACCTTGCCTAGAGGGTTGTTGTATTCAGAGACCCCCTCAGGCAGGGAGGGGTAAGGATTGTGTCTGGTGTGGAATCCCCTCCTAGAGGCCTTGGCTTCCTAAGGAGGTTGTGTCTTAGACCCCATCCCCAAAATCTTGCCTAGGAAGTTGTACCTAGAAGCTGTCCCCCTGTCCTTGATTTTTTTGGAGGGGGAGATCTCTTTCTGGGATCCCTATCTTTAGAACCTGGGCAAGAGAGGGCCTGTGCCCCAGACCTCTGTCTCCCAAGATTTGGCTTGGAGCGGAGCGTATTCCTGGACCCCCCCACCCAGGACCACCCTCTCCAGCCTTGGCACCCTCTCCATCCGGGTGCCGCGGCCGCCTCCCACCCTCCGCCACATCAGCAGCGGCGCCGCCCCCCACCCGAGCCCCCTTCTCCCGCCCTTCTCACTCTGGCCGCCGCGCTGCGGGACATCCAGGGCTCGGGCGCCCCCGCCTCCCGCGGCCCCGGCTGGGCCCGGATCCCCGAGTGCTGCTGCTGCTCTAGCGGCGGCGGCGGCAGCTCCGTCTGACGCGGGCCGGGGATGGGGGCCGGGGGTTGGTGCGGGATGCACGCTCCGTAGCCTGCTCCGCTCCCTGGAGGATTCCGTTCCAGGGGCGGAGGAGCGCCCCTCCCGCTTCAGCTCCCCGCCCCAGCCCCGCCCATTGGCCCGCCGCCTGCTGGATATGCAGAGAGACCCCGCCCCTTGAGCAGCAGGCCCTGCCTATAGGCAAATATGACCCCGCCCTCTTCGGTGTGGCCACCGCCCCGCCACGCCCATTGGCCAGTCCTGGGCTGAGCACGCACGTGAATCTCGCGGACACTGGTTCTTCTCGGTCCATCCAGGCGTGGGCTCCCTTCCCCTCCGTGACCCCTGACCTCAGATCCCCTTAAGTTCTGCGTCCGAAAGATTTGCCTCGGGAGGCGCCTCGCCGCCCCACATCCCCAAATCTTTCCGCTAACCCCACGGATCTCCCAGCCCAGCGGGGGCGGGCAGAAGCGGTGACGAGGCACTTTTTGCTGGGAAGGGGAGGGGAGTGAACAGACCCCGACGTCCTGGTGCGCGGTCGGTTCAGCTTTGGGGGCGGGGGCACCAGGCTGGGACGGGGGAGCGGCTTCTGGCCGCCCAAGCGCCCCTGCTCCCGCCCAGTCCTGCGGGTTTGGCAAAGCAGCTGGCAGGGGCATTAAGGCCCATTAGCAAAAAAGCGAGGTTGCTGGGAGGCGAGCGAAGGGAGCCAGGAGGCTGGGAGGTGGGGTGTGTGTGTGTGTATGTGTTCTGGGGGGTGGGGAGGAAGGCCTTCTCAGCTGCTGCAGCCTTCAGAGCAGGTGGTCAGCACGTGCGGGAGGGGCAGGATGGGGGGGCGGTAGGGAAAGGAGAGAAGGAGGTTCCTGGCAACAGATGGCCCAGGCAGGACTGGGGCTTTCAGACAAGAGGGTGGGAGAGGGCTGGCCATCTGCACCTGGAGGCAGCCTGCAACCTCCCCCCATCCCCCGTAGCAGAGAAAAGAACTGGGGGAATGGGAGGGTCACTTTTATTAGGTCTGAAGTTTCACCCCCCCACCATGCCCTCCCCAAACACACAGAGAGGATGCCACCAGGGAGAAGGCAGCTGGTGCAGGGGTGAGCAAGGGAAAGGTGAGGGCTGCCCCCACCAACCACCACCCCCTCCTCTTTCACGGACATCTATGGGGGACCTGAGGCAGAGGTGAGGGGCTCCCCCTCTAGCTGCCTCTGCATCTCCGTGATGGCAGTGCAGAGGGGTCTAAGACTCTCAAATGTTTCCAGAAATAAATTAATACCAGGGTAGAATTCCCGGATGCTCCCTTTGGAGTGGGGAGGGCAGGACATGGGCGTATGAAGCTGGGAGTGTCCTAGTCCCAAATCCAAAGTGGGCCCCCAGGCCTGGAGCAGGGGAGAAAAAGAGGCCTCATAGCAGGGGATGGCCTGCGATGGGGCTGGAGTCCTGAGATGGAGTCTCTCTGATGGGTCGTCTGGTTAGGAGGCTATAGGCTGTGGCTATGCCTGGCGACTGGCCCAGTAGCGGTGGTAGGTGTCCTGGAAGAGGTCCCGGCAGGCGATGTGGGCACGGAGGCGGGCACAGGCCAGGAAAGCCCCGGCAAGCTTCCGGTGCAGAGCATAGGTCTCCTCGGGCGGTGGGTGAAGCCGGTGCCGCAGCAGCACAGGGATGAGGCCCTGCACGCGGCGGGCAGTGTCACCCGCCCCAAAGTCGTAGGGGCCCTGGGTGGCAAAGGGCTCCCCCAGGATCATCACGGCCTCCACGTGGGCATCCGAGAATGCCTAGGGATTGGGGAGACCAGAGGCACCCAGTGTGGACATATAGCCCTCTGCTCCCCCAGAGTCTCAAGTACAAACACAAGCCCTCAATTTCCCAGAGAGTAACAGGCAGCCTCCGCTCCTTCCAGAGCCCCTAAGAGATAAGCAGCCCCCCTCTACTCCCCAAAGAAAGCACCCTTCCTGTCCTCTTAGGGCCTCCAGTTGACACATAGCCTTCACTCTCCAGGACAGAGATGCAGCTTCTGTTCTTCAACCGCCTGCCCCACCAGATCCACAAGCAGCCCCCCACTCCCTCTGTAGAATAGATGAGTGGTACCCCCATTTACCCCTCCTCCCCAGAGCTCCCAGTACAGAGAAGCGGTCCCCCTAGAGTCCCCCATTCATCCACAGTTCCCCCAGTAGAGAGAAGCGGTCCCCCTAGAGTCCCCCATTCATCCACAGTTCCCCCAGTAGAGAGAAGCGGTCCCCCTAGAGTCCCCCATTCATCCACAGTTCCCCCAGTAGAGAGAAGCGCTTTTACTCTCTGCAAGGAGACACCAGCTCCAACTCTCCCCACCTTGGTCTCAAAGCCTGTGAGAAATTTGAGGTCTCTCGATTTCTGCAGGACCCGATCTTTATCTCCATTGGCTGCAGCCATCACCACCTGGAAAGGCGGATGTGGGCACAGGGTCTGAGGGGTTCAAGGGTGGGTCTGGAGACGGGAGCTGGAAGTCTGGCCCTGCCCAGATCCACTTCCGTTTTCCTCTACCTAAGCCCTCTCACCTGGAAGCCACTCCCTCTCCACCTTACCCCTGTCTGTGCCTCTCTCAAGACTGTTTCTGAGCCTGGAGGTTGGGGTGGTCAGGCATTCTGCCCACTTGGCTGGGAAGGCAGAGGCTGCCTGGAAGCAGGACAGAGGAAAGCAGATGCCAAGTGATGCCCACGGGTCCAAACACTCAGTTGCTAAAGGGTGTGACCGTGACCCAGAACTGCCTCTGAGGCTGCCATCTCTGGGGTCACTTGATGTCTGGCTTCCATACTGGACTTGGAGCCCCAAGAGGGCAGGGATCGCAGTTGGGTGTAGTCCCAAGTGGCACAGGGTCTGGCACTCACTCAGGAGGCCCTTGGTGAAAACCCTTGTTTAGTAAATCAGTGTTTGGAGCTAAGCAGCTCTCCAGTGGGCAGGAGCTGAGGGCGCAGGGACAGACAGACAGAACCGGGAGCCAGCCTGCTTGGGCTCTATCCAAGCTCTGCCACTCGCTGGCTGACTCTGGGGAAGTCGCTTTGCTCTGGGGGCCTCTGCTTTCTCATCTGTGAAGTGGGGGTGATGAAACTGTCTTCCTCATGGGGCTCTGGGAGGATGAGGGTGTATCTGTGGTGTGCTTTGCGTGGCGCGTGTGTGCTTGGTGTGTCCGACTGTTTGTGGATCTATGGGCTGTAGCCTTCCAGGCTCCAATGGCCACAGGGTTTTCCTGGCAAGAATACTGGAGTGGGTTGCCATTTCCTCCTTCAAGGGATCTTCCTGACCCAGGGATTGAACCCACGTCTACCCGTGTCTCCTGCATTGCAGGCGGATTCTTTACCACTGAGCCACCGGGGAAGTTGCCCACATGAAGGAAACACCAGAAATATCACGAATTCCTATTACTACAGTAAGTACCCTACATACGAATGAGTTCCTTTCTGAGAGCAGATTCCTAAGTTCAGTTTTACTCCTAAGTCCAACAAAGTTAGCCTGGGTACCCCGTTAACACGATCAGTTATATACTGCTGCTTTTACGATTGCTTCCGGACATCGTGGGCTTGAAAGAAAGATGTTGTACTACTGTACTCCACACTGTACAGTATACAAAAGCATAGGCCCTTGTAGAGGATGTACGCAGGTGACAATAGAGGTGACAGGATATGCCATACACGTGAACTAACTTACGTGACAGGACGTGTGAACAGAGGTTCACATCTTTGAAAGTTTGCAACTAGAAGGTTTGTGTGTAGGGGACTTACTGTATTAAAAGGTGGATAGGAGGGTCCCTGCTTCCCAGAAGAGGAACCAGGGTCAAAGTGGGGAATGGCCCGGCGAGGAGGGGAAGGGGGACGAACCCTTCACCACCGGGTTGCCCCTTCTTGGGAGGAAGGGGGATACAGGATTAACTCTGGCAGTTCTGGTCTGTCCCGGCTCCCCCTGCCCCAGCCTGTCTGGCCATCTGTCACGCCTGTGGTCCTTGGGGGACCCGTGTGACAGGGCTTTTTTAAACTGGAAAAGGCTGGGGAGGAGGCAAGAGGGCCATGCTAAACAGGACTGTGGGGGTGGGGAGGGGATGTCCCAACTACCCAGAGAGGCCTCAGCTTTGTAGCTCCAGAGTGGCCTGTAGAGAGAACCTCAGGGAGCCTGTGTGTCTGTGTTGGGGTGGGGGGTAACCAACTCTTTCCTGTCCCCATGCAAAGGGGACCCCCCCCCACCTCACAAGGCCCAGTTCCTCAAGCCAGAGCCCTAGGCCTGTCTCTGACACCTCTCTTCTGCCAGCTCCCCCACCCCACCCCAGCCTCCTAGGGTTTAAGAAACCACTTGTTATTCAGGAGTTTCCTAATTCTATGTCCCTCCCCTGTTCCATACAAGCTGCAAAGCATGGCTTCAGAGATCCAGAGCCTTATTATTTATTTCTTAATACCAGATAGTGTATTTCTCCTTCTCTGCAAGCCTTAGTATCTGGCTTGAGGCTTGGCCCTTAGAGACCCCAGAGCTGGGGGGGGGCACTCACCTCAATATAATGGTCTGTGAATTCGGTCCCAAATTCCCGGCTTGCCCCGAAGTCCAGCAAGGTCACCTGGGATTGAGGGATGGTGAAAGTGACGCTGGGAGTCCACCAATGCTCCCCATTGTCTGTGAGGGTGCCAGGGCCCATCCCTCTGTCCCCCCACACACCCCCTCCTGCCTGAGTCCCTGACCAGCCGCCTCCCGGGACTCCTGGCTTCTGGTCTCCACACTTCAATCCATCCCCACATGAAGCTGATGGAACCTGGCTTTTATTTGGGGGATTCTAGTTGTTTTTATAATAACATGTTTTAGGCACAGAAGAAAAAGAAACACCTAGAGAATAAGAAAATACATGGAAAAGTGAAATCAACGCTCACAAATCCTACCACCAATATACTCACAAATACACTACCAATCAAAGTGGGGCCTGATTCTACCTCCCCCAGTCCCTACCCTCTCTTTCAGGGTACCACTTTCCTGAAATTATTATTGTTTCCCGAAATTCCCATGTGTGCATTGCTACATTGTCTACATATATGTGGACCCCGGAACAATACATAGTCATGTTTTGCGTATTTTAAAACTTCACATACGTGGCATTTATGATAGTTATTCTGCAAATTCTTTGTGTTCAACATGGTTTTGCAATTCATCGCCACTGCTCTAGCTCTTTCATTCATTTTTTCACTGCCCAGTTAAGATCCTGTTGGATGAATATATCACATTTATCTGCTTGATGGGCACTGTGGTTATTTTGGGGTTTTGCTAGTGAATGAACGCATGTGTAAGTTTCTCTGTAACAGTGGAGTTCAAACTATTGACCACAACCCACAGTAAGAAAATGCAGATTCAAAAATGAGGGGATATAAGGATACGCGTGGCTGATCCATTGTGCTCTACAGCAAAAATTGACACATCAGTATAAAGCAACTATTTGTTGTTGTTTAGTCGCTAACTTGTGTCCGACTCTTTTGCGACCCCATGGACTGTAACCTGCCAGGCTCTTCTGTCCATGGGATTTTTCCAGGCAAGAATACTAGAATGGATTGCCATTTCCTCCTCCAGGGGATCTTCCGACACCCAGGGATGGAACCCACATCTCCTGCATTGGCAGGCGGACTCTTTACTATTGACCCACCAGGGAAGCTCTGTACTCCAATTTAAATAAAGTGGCGGGGGGCGGCGGGGGGAGAAAATGCAGATTATTCTGGGCTCCAGTGTGAATGCACACAATAAATAAACATCAAACACAAGTGTCCCGAAACAAAATGATCCCTCCTACTGGCAACATAGTCTATGCCTTTAAAATAAAACAGCTTCTGAGACCCAGCGAATTGATGTCAGGACTCAGATCACCACCCTCAACCCCCACCCTGGCCCCCGAGTTGGGGAAACTGCCCTCCCTGCCGTGGGAGCCTTGGAAGGATGCAGGCGTCTGTGCACTTGGGGGAAGAAAGTGGCAAGGGACAGAGGCTGGATGCAGTGGGGCCCTGTTGCCCCCAGCACATGGCTCACTGGACCCTGAGGGTGCTGAAAGCTGTGGAAGGGACTTGTGCTTTAAAAGGACCCCTCCGGGGAAGGAATGGCACAGACCACTGAGCAACTGGAAAGCTACTGAGCAACCATGCATGCCGAGAGCCTTTCAGTGCAAACTGTCACTCCCAGGCCTTTGGATGGCCTGTGTCCTTTACCAGGAAAGCTCTTTATTCCCTGCTCCTTAAATGGCTGTGTCTTTCTTGTTTCAGCTTCCTTGGCCCTGCTCACCCCAGGCAGGTTTAGCCACTTTCCCTGGCTTCCCACCAACCCCTGAGCTTCCCCCATCACTTGACCCCTCTGTGGCCTGTGCTTCCCTACCAAGGTACTAACTGCAGGTCACGTTGTCTGGTAATAGGGCCCTGTGTTGGGTGAGGAACTCTGGGAAGGCAAAGGTTGGAGTTGTCTTGGCATCACTGTCAGGAGGCAGTAGGTGTTAATACTTGGGATGTTCTAAATGAATGACAGGTGAGATAATGACTCTTCTCCATTGCCACTGCCTAGCCAGAGATTTCCCAGCATCCCTTGCACCTAGATGAATCATGTGTCCAGTTCCTATCAATGGAATGGTGAAGAGAATGATGGGTCATTTCTGGCCAAAGCAGTTAGGCAGGGGGTTACCTTCTCAACCTCTCTTTCCCCTTGCACTGGAAGGAGAGCCTTTCAAGGCCTGGGGTGGGGGTTGGGGGGGTGGCGGCAGGTGGCACACTCACAAAAGGGAAGGAGCCTGGGTCCCTGAATGACTGCATGCAGGACGCCGCTCCAGCCTGCTATAATAGCTATTGGAGCTATTGTGCTGAGCTACTGACATATTGGGAAATCTGTTACAGCAGCTGACACACCCTGACACATCACAAGGAACCCACCTGGTGGCTGGAAGCATCATACAGGAAGTTGGCCCAGTTGGGGTCCGTCTGCATGAATCGGAACTCAAACAGCTCCCGAAGACAAAGCCTCAGGAGCTGGAAGCAGATCTGGGGTGGAGAGAAGGAGTAACAGAAATCTCAGAGTCATGTGTCCCTCTAAAGCCCTCTGAAGCCTGGAGGGGGACCTTGGGTCTGAACTGCCCTGCCCAGCCAGCTCTGCCCCAGGGCAGCACCCTTCTGACTGTCCCATGAGTCCATGTACCTGGTTCCGGATGTCCTGGCTCAAGCCCTGGCACTGGTCCAGGGGGACCCCTCCAGCCAGCTCCATGCCCAGCACCCGCGTCGTGCACAGCTCCTGAATCACCGCCGGCACCCGAAAGAAGGGGTCATCTGCCAACAGCTGCCTGGGGCAGATGGGAGGGTAGGGGTGGGCACCTCACTCTTCAGGCCTCTGTGGCCCTGGCTTGAGCCCTCCCCCTCCTCTGAGAAGTCTTCCATGGGAAAGTCTGTGTCTTGTCTTCTCTCCCGCCCTCTTCTTTCCTCTCTGCCCTGAGTGATGGCCAGTACCTGGCTGGACTGACACCCATTCAGACATTTCCTTCATTCACTCATGCATTCATTCAACAAATATCTGTGCCTGCCCCTAAGTGCGGCTGGAGACCCAGGGACCACTTCCCTACCAGAAACACTTCTCTGACTTCTGTTCACCCCGGGATGAGCTCAGTGTATTAAACTCAATGAGCATTACTTTCTCATCAACTTATTAATTCCTTTATCTGAAAAATAGTCACTGATATACAAATCTTTGAGTCCACAGTAATACTCGTTGGCCACTCCTTGGAGTCATTATTCTGAAAGTGAAAGTGAAGTCGCTCAGTCGTGTCCGACTCTTTGCAATCCCATGGACTATAGTCTACCAGGCTTCTCTGTCCATGGGATTTTCCAGGCAAGAGTACTGGAGTGGGTTGCCACTTCCTTTTCCAGGGGATCTTCCTGACCGAGGGATCGAACCCAGGTCTCCTGCATTGCAGGCAGACGCTTTACCCTCTGAGCCACCAGGGAAGCACTGACTAATAAAGGGCATTCTTGGCGTCCATCCCTGTGTTGGATGATGCTGGGTGACAGAGCAGTAAGAGGAGCCCTAGGAATCCACCCCCTGCCCCCTCCGTCAGTCACAGAAGACCACATTCTAACAAACAAACAGACCAACAGTAGACTGAGATAAGCATGTTACTGTAAGATATGGGAGGCAAAGAATATGAGCAAGGCTTCTGGTTGGGGACCTGTAGGAAGGCTGGTGTGGGGAAGGTGGGGGGACAGGGAGCTGGGGAAATGACATGGGTTTTATCCTAAGAGCACTGGGAAATTCTGGAACGGGTGGTCTCCCCAGGCCCCACACAGGAGTGCTTTGGCCCAGCCCACTTGACACTCTCTTTCTCCAGGTCCTACTTTCCTGCGCTGTGCTTAGTCACTCAGTTATGTCTGATTCTTTGTGACCCCATGGACTGTAACCCTCTAGGCTCCTCTGTCCATGGGGATTCTCCAGGCAAGTATACTGGAGTGGGTTGCCAGGCCCTCCTCCAGGGGATCTTCCCAACCCAGGGATCTAACCAGGTCTCCCACATTGATGTTCTGCTTTGGGGGCTGGTATTTTTGTGCTTGTTGATTAAATCTCTGATGTTTGAAGTGCTCCTCATGGGCCAGGCTTCTGCTGAGCATTCAGTCAGCACAACAATTCCCTCTTTTTTAAAAAAATACTTATTTGGTTGTGCTGGGTAATAGTTCCAGCACACGGAACCTTTCAGCTGTGGCCTGTGAACTCTTAGATGTGGTGTGTGGGATCTAGTTTCCTGACCAGGGATTGAACCCCGGGCCCCCTACATTGGGAGCAGGGAGTCTTGGCCACTGGACCACCAGGGAAGTCCCCGGAGCCCCCAACTCTTGATAGCTTCATCTCTGTTAGTCCAGTGGGTGTGATGGTATCTCGTGTGACTGAGTGCCTGCTGACAAGTCTGTCTCCTGCATCGGACTGCAGTGATTCAGTGTCCTATTTGACCCATGAGAAAGTAGAGACATTTAGAGAGAGGAATTTAGAATGCTCACAGAGAACACAGGGTGTGAATGAAGTAATGAGTGAAGGGCTGGATGGATGACCAAATGAACGAAGAGAGAAGCAGTCTGCCAGCCCCACCACAGGGCTCCAGCTGCCCTCTCGGCCCGTGAAGGAATCTGGAGGGTGGAAGGGGGCCTCCAGGGGCCTGTGTGTGTGTGTGTGTGTTAGTCACTCAGTCATGTCCAACTCTTCCTGACCCCATGGACTGTAGCCCGCCAGGCTCCTCTGTCCTTGGGATTTCCCAGGCAAGAATACTGGAGTGGGTAGCTATTCTCTTCTCCAGGGGATCTTCCCCACAAAGGGATTGAACCCGGGTCTCCTGCATTGCAGGCAGATTCTTTACTGCCTGAGCCACCAGGGAGGCCTGTCCTAGGGCCTGTAGGGGCATCAGCTCACCTGAAGTTCTGGGCACAGGCCGCCTCACGACGATAGTCACACTCCCACGCCAGCTCCCGCTGCAAGGCCTGCAGGCTCTGCTCAGCAAACAGGCCTGGGGGTGGGGAGTGGGGGCGGGGGGTGGGGGGTGCAGCCGTGTCAGGCAGGGAAGGCCACAGCCTGCCTCCTGCCCCCTGCCTGACCCCTCAGGCTCCCACTCAGGGACGTCTTCCCCTGCCAGTCGTGTCTGTCACTGTCTCCCCAGCCCTCATCCCTTCTGCTCCATGTCTCTCACCCACATGCTCTGGGCACACACTCCCCTCAGCTCTTCACACAGCCGCGCCTCTGTGGAAGCCTCTCGGCTGGGGTCTCTTTCTTAGGCACGCACACCGGTCCTTAGGCCCCTTTCACAGTCACATCTGCCACCTGTTCTCTGTCCCTTTTTTGGCCACACTGCACACACCATGGCATGTGGGATCTTAGTTCTCTGACCAGGGATCGAACCTGTTCCCCCTGCAGTGGAAGCGCAGAGTCTTAACCACTGGACGGCCGGGGAAGTCCCCCTCTGTCCCTATTTCTTACTCTCTTATGCTGCTTCCAGTGTCTCTGAAGCTTTCCTCTGGGCCTGACTCTCTCATTCTTGCTCTCCCCCCACCCTCTCTCTCTCTCTCTACACACACACTCTGCTCCATCTCCCTCAGGCGCTCTCTCACATACTGTAACACACTTGTGAGGTCCCACTGACACCTCCTCCTGTTTCTGTGGCTCAGGCCTCCTGTCCCGCTCTGCACATCCCGTGTGTCTGTTTCTGGATTTCTGTCTGGGCTTCTGTCTCTCAGGATCTCTGTCGGCATGTCTAAGCCTGACTTTGTCACACGCCTATACTCTGGGCTCTCCCCACCTTGGTGTCCCTTCATTCTGTCTCAAACACCCAGACTTGGGTGCTCACTCGGGCTCACACATGTGAAACACCCTGCCCTGAGCTGCTGGCCACCCCCTGCTGCGTCCAGCCCCTCCCCCCACTTTATGTCTTCAGGGTGCCACCCGCCACAGTTGGGGTCGGGGTGAGGGGGTTTCTGAGTGCCTCACCCTCCGGCAGAGCCACGCTCATCTTGAGCACCGCCAGCAGGTTTTGGACGTCGCTCTGGATGCTCTGGGCAACGCCTGGGTACTGGGAGGGGAAGAGGCAGGGGGGATGGGAGTCACCCCCTGGGGTGGCCAGGTGCCCCCCCACTCCCACCCTGCTTCCCCTCTCACCTGGATCTTCACGGCCACCTCTGTGCCATCCCTCAGCACACCCTGGTGCACCTGCCCAATGGAGGCAGCTGCAAAGGGCACCTCCTCCAGAGAGGCCACCTTGGCCTGCCAGTCCCTGCCAAGCTCCTCTTCGAGAACTCTCTGGGGAGAGTGGTCATCACACTCGTCATCATGGTTTCAGGCAGCTGGATCCATGCCCTGTGCTGAGCGCTTCACATGCTAATAACCCCACTCACCACATGCAAGGCCTTGGGCCAAGCTCTTGGCTGCTACCCCACTTTACAGATGGGGAAACTGAGGCTCAGAGAGAGGCCTCCTGACCCAAGGTGATGAGCCAGGCGCCGACAGACTGGAAGGCCCATACTCCTGAGGCTGTGCAGGCTGCTGTGGGGAATGCTATTATGTATAGTTAATCTGCCGGCTACATGGGAGACCCAGGTTTGATCAGTGGTTGGGAAGATCCCCTGGAGAAGGGAATGGCAACCCACTCGAGTATTCTTGCCTGGAGAATTCCATGGACAGAGGAGCCTGGCCAGCTACAATCTATGGGGTCACAAGAGTTGGATACAACTGAGCAACTAACACTTTTTACTTCAAGATTGATAATTGTCCTCCATTATACCCATATACCTGTATATTGTATTATTAACTCTACAGTTAACATGATAAAAAAGAGCTAAAATTACAGAGCTCTTCCTGTGGGTTGGGCCCTGTGCAGAGTGGCTCATATGGAGAGGGAGAGAACAGCACTCAGAAGGCAGGTGGCTGTATCCTGGACTCCACACCCTTGCCCCAGTGACTAGAACAGCTCATGTCCTGGGCAGTTACTCAGTGTCAGGCTCTGTGCCAACCTATTTACAGACACGCTCTCCTTTAATTAAAAAAACGGTAATAAGAACAGCTAACATTTGCATGTCACTCGTGGTGTGTCAGGGGCCCTTCCAGGTGCTTTGCACACACTGGTTTCTGTAACCCCAAGACGTGGGTGTTGTTAGAACTACCACCAATCATAGATGAGGTCACTGAAGCAGAAAGGGCAGGCCACGTGTCTGACCGCACAGGTAGCAAGTGGCAGAGCTGGGGTTTGAACTCCCAAAGTCTGGCCTCTGACCACAGTGCTTCACAGCCTCTTTCACAGCCCAGACAGAGCCCTGAGCCTGCCACGAACTGGACGAAGAGCTCTGTGCTTTTTTCTCACTGACTCATCACCACCATCCTCCGAGATGTGGGCTTTAGTGATTCCCATTTAACGAATGGGAACACTGAGTCAGACAGGGAGCCGAGCCATGAAGCCAGGAGGGCCAGGCAGGTGGGGCAGGCCTCCTTCAACAGCCTTTCCCACTCGGAGCACTCACCAGCATCTGCCAGCGTGGCATGAAGTCGGCGCTCTGGCGGACCCGCTCAAAGATGCGCTGCAGCTGGGGGCTGATGAAGCTGTTGTCTTGGGAGACAACGGGGAGAGGGAAGCCAGTGAGAGGGGAGGCCATGAGGGGCCCTGTGGGAGTATCTGAAGCCGGGGCTTGGTGGTAGGTGGGATGGGGTGAGGCTGAGGTCAGGGGTCAGGAGTCAAGAGTCATCACGCTGCTGTACCCTGGATGCTGAGCATTTGGCCAACCTTGAGGGCGGCCCCCCGAACTGTACACAAGGTCTGCACGATCCTTTCAGCGTTGGCCTCTGACAGGAAAAGGCTGGAGCCTGGCTGGGAGCCTCCCTCTGGGGTGGAGAGAATCATTGTTAGTACGGCAACCACAAAAAAGATCATTATGACACCACCGCACAGACACCAGAATGGCTAAAACAAAGACGACAATACTAAGTGTTGGCAAAGATGTGGAACGCTGGAATGCCAACACTGCTGATGACTGTGCCACGGCCCAAGCCCTTTGGGAAGCAGTTGGGAAGTCTCCACTGAGGCATACAACTGTACCCAATTTCTCTCTGAGGTATGTCCCCAAGAGAAATGCATAAATGTGTCCACCAACAGATGCCCCAAGAAGGTTCTCGGCAACGCTGTTCTAACAGTCTCGAAATGGAAACAACCCAAAGGACCATCAACAGAACCAACAAAGGGACTGTGGGAGAGCCACGGGGTGATGAGAACAGTGTTGAACAAACAACCTATGACAGCTTACAGTTAACACAGACCCACCTCTTAAACAGAATGCTGAGCGGAACAAGCCAGACACGTGCCACGAAACACTGTCTGATGATATGGGTGTAAGGAGTAAAAACAGACACAACTAATCTTGAAGGTCAGAAGCCAAGACAGTGGGGGCCCCTGATGTGGGGAGGACATGCCAGAATGGGTACAGAAAAGCTTCTGGAGAACCAGGGCAGCAATTTTCCAAGTGTGGTCTGGGGGCCCTGAAACCCTCTAGGAGAGTCTGTGAGAACAGAACTTTCATAATTATATCAATACATTATTTGCCCTTTTTTACCCTTATTAGCCTATAAATGTTCAGTGGAGTTTTCCAGAAGTTCTGTGACTTGTGATGCTGTAATTGCTCTGATGACAGATGGAGTGAGTGTGTATATTCTTGTTTACAACATTTTTCAGTTTTTAAATTTCTTTTTTTTTTTTGGCAAAACTGCGCCAAAAAAAAAAATGGGATCTTAGTTCACCAACCAGGAATTGAACCCAGGCCATTGGTGGTGAAAGCTCAGAGTTTTAACCACTGGACTACCAGGGAATCTTCCCAAATTTTTCAGTTTTAATCTCCAATACAGCACATATAGTAAATATAACCTACATAAACAAGTTCTTGGGGTTCTCATTCTGTTTTTTAATGGTTTTATTGAGAGGTAATTCATACACGATATAATTTACCCATTTAAAGCACACAGTTCAGTGACTTCTAGTATTTTCAGTTGTGCAACTATCACCACGATCAATTACAGAACATTTTCTTCACCCCCAAAAGGACACCCATACCTATTAACAGTTGTTTAGCCGCTAAGTCGTGTCTGACTCTTTTACGATCCCATGGACTGTAGCCTGCCAGGCTCCTCTGTCCATGGGATTTTCCAGGCAAGAGTACTGGAGTGGGTGCCATTCCCTTCTCCAGAGTGTCTTCCCAGGGACTGAACTGGTGGCTCTTGCATTGGCGGGTGGATTCTTCACCACTGGGCCACCAGGGAAGCCTGTGAGCAGTCACCCCCTCCCATTTCCCTCACCCACCTGCCCTTGAGCCCCTGGAAACCACCAAGATTCAACCACACAATAGCATGGATCAGTCCTTCATTCCTTTTCATGGCTGAATAAAATCCCAGTGTTTAGATATAACACATTTGGTCTATGCAGTCCTCAGTTTCAAAGGTGTAAATGGACCTTAAGATTAAAAAGTTTGAGAACTGCTTGTTTTAGGGGTTTTTGATATGGGTGCACAGATGTGTCCACTTTGTGAAAATGACCCATTCTGTACAATTAGAAATGTGTGGTTCTATATGCAAATTCTATTATTCAATAAAGTGTTTGATAAGCTTTTATTTCATAACAGTTATTGAGCTCTTTATTGAGGGCTCACCTTGTGCTAGGCAGAATTTTAAGTGTTTCTATGGATTCTTTGGCTGAATCTCTACAATCACCCCAGGAAGTAAGAAAAACCAATGCCTTAAATTTCAAGGTGAGGAAGCCAGAGATTCAGAAAGGTGCCTTGCCTGGCTCTAGGTCACACAGCACAGAAGCAGCAGAGCAGGTTGTAAATTCAGTCTAGCCTTACCTTAAAGCCAGACTGTTCCTCCACCTACTGCCAACTTTTTCCTTTGAAAAAGATCCAAACAGACAGAAAGGATGCATTCATCCTGTGAATACCTACATACCTGATTCAAAGTTTTGACATGCTCCTTCACCTACTTTAACTGTACCCAGACAGTGACCATTATTTTTGCTGACTGATCTGTACTTAACCTGTGCTAAGAATAAGAATAATCCCCTAGACAATCACGATGCCAAAATCACATCCAAGAAAATTAACACTGGGACTGCCCTGATGGTCCAGTGGGTAAGACTCCATGCTTCCAATGCAGGGGGCATGGGTTCGATCCCTGGTCAGGGAAGTTCCACATGCCATGTGGCAAAAAAATACAAAATGAAAATAATAATAGAGTTAATAAATTTGACGTTTAAAAAAAAGAAAATTAACACTAATTCTCAACTATCTACCATCCAGTCATATTCTGATTTTCCCAATTGTCCCCCAAAGTCTTTTATAGTCTTTTTTTTTCAAACATTCAATCATGGCTCACACGTTCCCTTTGTCGATTATTATCTCTCTAGTCTCTTTTTCATTTAGAATATCAAGACATTTTAAGACATTGACATGCTGGGGAATCGTACCCACAAATGCTGATCTCTACACTGCCCAGTCCATCTCTATTGGCTGCAGACCCTCAGCAGCTCTCCTATTTTTGTACTTCCTCTGCTGCTTACAGTTAGGAACTGCACTGTGGATGGCTTACATTTTTTTCCCCCATGACCTGCTTCTACCCATCACCACCCTGACAACAGCTTCACCTGCTCTGAGCACTCCACCATGACCCAAAGAGGTGGCTGTGTCATCATCGGCTCCATTCTCTGTATGAGGAAACTAGGGCTCAGAGAGGTGAAACCACTTGCCCCAGGACACACAGCAAGGCCAGGGTGTGGACCCAAGCACGTGGCTTGCTTACCTGGCTGTATACCTCCTCCAGGCAGGGACTTCTTGGCCACCTCAGCCAGTGCTCCCAGCCCCAAGCTCACAGCCAGTCCTGAGGAAGGGAGAGGGGGGCCTGAGTGCTCGCTTGCTCTGGGGCGATCTCCTTCCCCACCCCCTCGACACCTCCCTGACCCTCTTTGCTCTCTGTCTCCCTCTATGCACCCCTGTCTCCCATCTCTTTGCAGTCAGCTCTCTGCAGCCCTCTGTCTCTACATCAGGCTCTTACTCACTGCCTCCCTGCTTGAGGTTCCCATGAAGGCGAACCTCTGTTTCCATCCCTCTCTCCTTGTTTCTGTCTCCCAGGTCAGTGTTTCTCACCCCTGGCTGCATCCAGAGTCACGTGAGGAGCTTTTGTAAATATGATGCCCAGGCCCCACCACTGAGGTTCTGGTTAAACTGGCCTGAGACGAGCCTTTGGCATGTGGGATCTTAGTTTCCCGACCAGGGATCGAACAGAAGTCCCCTGCGTTGGATTCTTAACCACTGGACCACCAGGGAAGTCCCTAGCCTTATTATTATTATTATTTAGATTTTTTGATGTGGACCAGTTTTAAAATCTTTATTGAATTTGTTACAATATTGCTCCTGTTTTATGTTTCAAGTTTTTTTGCCACAAGGCATGTGCGATCGAGCTTAGCTCGCTGACCAGGGACTGAACCTGAACTTTCTGCAGTGGCAGGCAAGGTGCTAACCACTGGATCGCTAGGGAAGTCCCTCAGAATTGGAATTCTTTTCCTTTTAGGCATCCATCCCAGATGATTCCAGTGTACAGCCAAGAGTAAGAAGGCCTGGAAACGATCCCCTTCTCCCCCCAGGTCTCTGTCTTCCTATGACTCCTGTTTCTCTTCTTCATGCGCACCTCTCCTTTTAAGTCAGTTTTTTCTCCATCTTTGCCCTTCCCTCCACCCAGTATGTCTGTCTAGGCCTCCTCTCAGTTCCTCCTTTTGATGTTATCTCTCCAGCTCTGATTTCCTCTGCCTCCTCTGTCTCCTTGTCCTCAAAGACTTTTTAAGTCACTCTGCCTCTTGTATTCTCATCCTTTCCATAAATAATCATAGTTCGAACTTTCTGAGCACTTTCTCCATGCCAAAAACCATTCCCAGTGCCTTTTATGCACTGACTCATTTTGTCCTCACACCCTCATGAGAGAAATTTTATAAAAACACTTCCATTCTACAGAAAAGGAAATCGAGGCTCAGAGAAGTAACTTATCCAGACTCACAAAGTGAGGATGCATAAGAATCAGCCCCTTGAACCCTGGGCAGCCGGGTGCCAAAGCTCTAAGCAGTGCATTTGACTCCTTCTTTACACTGTGAATCAGTATCTCTAAAACTTAAACCATGATTCACAGTCAAGAAGACATTTGCATTATAACCGATAGAGACCAGTGATACATTATGTTTCATGAAACAAGACTTCTCCCTGACTCTACATCTGCACTCATATTTTCCATTCTTCTTTTAAATGCTGGTTGCAACCTACTAAATTATTTCATGCAGGTTGTGACCCGAAGTCTGAATAATCCTGGTGCAGGACCCAGGGTTTAATCCTGTTTACCTCCCTTAGCCTCCACTTCCTCTATAGAATGGAAACAAACACTCATTGATTCACTGCAGAGACCACGTGTAAGGGGCCCTGCACATTCCAGGTTCTCAATAAATATAACATTCTTCTCTATTTCTCTTGGTTTTACAGGCCTTTGCCTTCATTCTCTTTTCATCTCTCCCTCCTCTCTCTCTGATTCACTCTCTCCCTTGCTTCATTCTGTAAACGTCACCTCTTCTGATCTAGGTCACAGTCTCCCACAGTCATACCTACCCCCAAAGTTGGCCAAGCGGCTGATGCGGGAGGCGGGCACCTTGCGTTCTCGAGAACGGTCACTCAGCTGGGAAGTGGGAAGTGGGGAGAAGGTGGACAAAGCACCCAGACAGTCCGACCAACCTGCCACCACACCCTTTCCCAAGCTCTGGAGGCCAGCTGCCTTCATGGGGGTGCTGCTGAGTGGTACACTATGATACCTGGGGCCGGGGCGTCTTCCTGATCCGGGCCTCCCGGGCCTTGCGAATGTCCTCCTCACCCAGGCCCCTGCCAGGCCCATCCTGATGAAGTTTTTGGGCCCAAGAATCCCCACATGGCCCCTGCAAGAGACGTGAACACTGGTAAAGAGCGGAGGATATGGTATCTGCCTGGCCCTTTTAGACCCCTCCCTGTCCTTTGGCCCCCTGAAGCCTCCTTCAGCCTCTTCCCCTTGGAAACCCCTCCTTAGCCTCTTACCCAGCAGCGGGGCCCCGGCCCCAGGGCCCCACAAGGCACACCAATAGTCCGGCCCAGCTGTCCACAGGTCGCACGCAGTAGGGCCCCCACCTCCTGCCACATTGTCTAGGGAAGAAGAGGAGGGACTATATGGATAGGAGTTGTGGGACTGATCTCTTCTTTGCCTCACGTTCCTCCGTGTCTACCCTAAGGCTCCCACCAGCCAAAGACTTCCTTCCCTGTTAATAGGCTCCCAGTTTCTCCTGGTTCCCTCTCTCATTGCTAAGAACCCATGGCTCTTCCCGCGCACCTCTCCAAACTACTTTCCCCCGTCCCATCTCCGCCGTTGCTAGGGTCCTCCCCGTTGCTAGACACCCACAGATCCTCCAGGGCTACCTCTCCGCTGCTCTGAGTACCCCCTCGTAGCTAGGCACCGCCTTCCTCTCTGTTGCTAGGCACCCACAATTCCTCTTGTCTTCCCCCCTACCCCCAACCCGTTACTGGGCACATCCCCTGGTTGCTAAGCACCCACTCCCTGGCTCGGGGTCAGCTACGCGCCGGGGGCCTCTTGCGCTTCCGGGAGTCTCCTCACTCCCGCCCAGTCCGGTCAGCTAGCCAATGACAGAGGAGCAGGTCACTGACTGGCACAAAGTACGCCCCGCTGTGCGTGAAGGGGTGGGGCCTAAGGGTGGTTAGGGGCACTACAGGAGCTCACACGTGCCATTTTATGCCCTTCCACTCACCTCAAAGAACCTTGTACGCAGGAGACCTTTCAGTTTCCTACAGGTCTTTTTTGCAAACTTTTTTTTTTGTAGAAACTCACTGCTCCGTTGCGTGAACATATGTCAACCTCTTATTTGTACTCCCAGTAGGTTCATCGCATCTCTCCTTTGAACACATATGTTCCCAGCAAACATTTCCCTTGCACATGGAGCCCCCCCACTTTGCAAGTTCACCCTCTGTTTCAAATAGCCATATCCTGGTACCTGCTCCCCCCCGCCCCATGTGAAAACTCCCTCACAATCAGCCCTTTGCACACTGGGCCCCCGTTCCCCATACACCCTGCTCTCTTGGCTCCCCACCCACCTGCAGGATGGTGTGAGTGGGAGTCCTTTGTTTCCTGTAGGTCTGACATTTCCCAGAACACACTCAGCCAAGATTCCCTGTGCTGACTCAGGAGCCCCGGCATTCCAGAAAACCAGCTCCCAGCTCATCTGGGTGTGTGTGTTGTTGATGGGGGAAGGAGGACAGGCTTAAAGCATGCTCCCCACACAATAGACTGACTCACTCTTCTCACAGTCTGGAATAGAAGCAGCTGGCTGGGGCATCTCTCCTACCACTTGAAGAAGGGATATGACACTGCACAGCCTCCCCCCACAACCCTGTCTATCCCCCTTGGTCAGGAATCACACCTCCCTATCTCTGTCCCTGTACTATTCAACCTCAGAAGAGCCTTACGCTTTTCTGAATTTCAGCTTCCTAGTCTGTATGATGCACTAGGGGGACCCTGCTATGACTTCTCATTGGTCTGTAAAGAGATGACTCATTTTAGAGCCCTGGGTCTGTGCCCAATATCCCTTTCCAGGTGACTCAGTTTCAAGACAGAAACCACCCCCTGTACCGTACCAGACACAAGGGTCTGACTCAGGAGCTAGGTGGCAGCTCACCCCAAGGGGCAAAATACATAAAAAGCACCTGTGACAATAACTCATCCTACAAAGCTGTGACTGATGGTACCAAGTTGGGTATCACATGCCTCATGTACATGAGATCATATCAGCTAGCCTGGAGACTACAAGCAAAGGCTACAGGCTGGCAGAGCTCTGAACCTCAGTGTCCCCATTTGTAAAGTGGGGTCATGGCATTCCCTCTTACTCAGGGTTAGTGAGAGAGAAATGCAGTGAAATAGTGTCTGTAAAGAGCTTGGCACAGAGCCAGTACAGAACAAGAGCTCTATACATGAGAGAAATTTCTTATGGAAAAACCATTCTTTTCAAAATTTCTGTGAAGTGCTTACCATATGCTTTTCTAGGCTCTGGGGACACAGCAAGAAATAATACAGACAAAAATCTTTGCCTTCTTGGTACTGGCTTCTGGTGAGGGGCACAATAAATAAGTATATGTAATAAATAAATAAATGAGTATATGTAATTAGGTGACACTTGTTAAAGAGAAAAATTAACCTGGGAAGGGCAGGGAGAGGAAGGAAGACTGTGCGTTTAAATAGGGTGGTTCAGGGAACTTCTCTGATGGTTCAATGGTTAAGACTCCTCACTTCCACTGCAGGGGGCGCTCGATTTTTTGATCCCTGGTTGGGATCTAAGATCTCACATGCCACTTGGTGTGAACCAAAAATAAATAAATAGGGCAGTCAGGAAAGACCTCATTGAGCAGACTTCTTTTGAGTAAAGATCTGAAGGAGGTGAGGGAAGAAACTATTGAAATAGCTTAGGGAAGAATGTTTCAGGCAGAGGGAACAACCAGTTCAAAGTCCCTGCCATGGAAGAAAAATAGGAAAGAGGTTAATGGCAAAGTGAATGAGGCAAAAAGGATAAGATGAGGTCTGGAGGTAAACAGAGCCAGCTCAGGTGTGCTACAAGGAGTCACTCATGAGTTACTCAAGAATTGGACACGACTGAGTGACTGAACTGAAGGTTCAAATCTATACAATTTATATGTATGATTTTTTTTTTTTTTTAGTTTAACCTCTTTGGCTGCACAGGATCTCAGTTGCAGCACACAGGATCTTCCACCTTCTTTGCATCACGTGAACTCATTAGTTGTGGCATGTGGGATCTAGTTCCCTGACCAGGGATCAAGCCTGAGTCCCCTCAACTGGGAGTGCAGAGTCTTGGCCACTGGACCACCAAGGGAATTCTCAGATGTGTGATCTAGACTCACTGCTTTGCCTTTCTGTGCCTGTTTCCTTGATGGGGCAACGGGGATGACGATGATCCCACCTTTTAAGATTTTTGGGTACAAAATGGTAAGTGCAGCTCCTGGGACAAAACAAGTACACAAATGTGTTATTGTAAGTAAATTAAAAATCCCCATAACAACCCTTTTTACAGATGGGGAAACTGAGGCTCAGAAGAGACAAGTCTGTTGGGAGAGGTCATCCTGGAAGTCAGTGTTGGAACCAGAATTTGGCCTTCAATTTTTTTCACTGCTCTGGGCCACAATTTCCCAGTTGCTACAAGTAATTGGCTCCTGTGACACTGAACACACCTTTTTCCAAACAATAAATTAAAGCATCCTCATTTTACAGATGAGAAAACTGAGTCTGGGGCTCAGACAAGGGGTTGGGAGTGGAAGTCACTCCCTCATGGGGGACGAGGCTAGGAACTAGCAGAGGCGGGTCTCAACTGACGCAAATAGAATTCCCAAGTCTCTGAAAGTCCTTCCCGGCGCTGCGTGAAGAATGAGCGGGCTGCTGGACTCGTCGCAGGGGGTTACAGGGAGACTAAACTAGCCAGTCGAGGGTGTGGCGAGTTTGGACTAGTTGCAAGGGTGTAGCGAGGGGTCTACTCGCCCGCGATCAGGACACGAGCGCCACAAACACGACCTGTCAGGGACTCGCAGTCCACCCAGCCAAAGGAGGTGGGAGGAGCCAGACAAGGCCCGTCCCTTACGTCACGTCCGGCGAGGCGGGGCTTCGGGGCTTTCCCCGGGATGGAGGAGGGAGTATCGGTTAACCCCTCCGTGGCTGGGCGGGCTGGAGCTTCGAGGGCCGGAACCCGCGAATTGGGGCTCCCCAGCCACACCCCTCGAGGGATTTAAAGGGACAGGAGGGGCTGGGCCCGGTCGAAGCCCGAACCTTGCGAACGGGCATGAGGCGCTGCCCGTGCCGGGGAAGCCTGAACGAGGCGGAGGCCCAGGCGCTGCCGGCGGCAGCCCGCATGGGACTGGCGGCGCCGCGAGGGGGGCGGCGGCGGCAGCCAGGGCAGCAACGACCTGGGCCCGGAGCAGGGGGCCCGGTGGGGCCGCCGGAAGGGGGCGGGCCCCGGGCCCGGACCGAGGAGTCCAACCTCCACACCGAGCCCGAGAGGGCCAGCCTCGGGCTTGCGTCGGGGGCCGACGGACGGGCTGAGCCTGAAGCTGCTGGCCTCGGAGCGGAGACGGAGCGGCCCAACACAACGACGGAGCCAGGCAAGTCCATTCTCCGGACACATCTAGGAGGGAGCAGCCACTGGTCAGAGCTGGAGACAGCCGGTGACTGGACAGAGACTGGGACAGATGGCTTTTGGGCTGATCCACACAGGACTGACCTCCAGTCTCAGCCCCACAGGGCTAACCTCTGGGCACAGCCAGGGGTTGACGGGCCCTGGACAGAACTAGAAATATATGGGTCACAGACCCAGTCAGAGAGGGCCAAGCCCGGGGCGGATAACCTCTGCACCCACCAGAACAGGTCAAGCGTCCGGACCCAGCCAGAGGGGGTCCCTCTCTCAACAGAGCGGAGTGCTGACAGCTCTTGGAAACAACCGTTTACCGAGGGCTCCAGGACGCAAAAAGGTACCGAAGACTCTTGGACGGAGCTGCACACTGATGGCTCCCAGATACAACAGGACACTGAAACAGCCTGGAAGCAGCTTGACCCCTGTGGTTTCCCAACACAAGATACCGATGGCTTGTGGTCACAGCCCGGCACTGATGGACCCCAGACAGAACCTAGGACAGACTGCCTTTTGGGGGAGCCCAACCAAGATGACTCATTAGAGGAACCAGAACACAGGGAGTTGGTGACTCACCTGTACTCTCACCTGGAGGGTTGCCCCCTGACCCCTGTGCCCCGCCTCATTATCACTCCGGAGACACCTGAGCCTGAGGCTCGACCAGGGGGACCCCCCTCCCAGCTTGAGGCGGGCAGTGGTGGCTTCTCCTCGGCCTCCTCTTTCGACGAGTCTGAGGATGACGTGGTGGCTGGGGGCGGAGGTGCCAGCGACCCCGAGGACAGGTCTGGGGTGAGTGGGACCCATCCTGCCCTTGAGCCAGACCCCTACAGACCCCATAGCCCACCCCCCAACTCTCCCACCCCTGCCTTTCCTTTGAGAAGTTCTCTAGAACTCCAGCAGCAGTTTTATCTCCAGGCACCTCTTCCATCCACCAACCTCTTCCCTTTGACAGCAGGGTTCCTAGCTCTCCAGGCACCCTCCTCTTCATTCTCTCCTTTCCCCCACCTCCAGTCCTGGGGTCTAAAATGGATGGCTGCTGGCCAACTTCATGGCACCCAGGAACCCCTAAAAGTTGTGTGAGTCCTGTGAGTATATACACATGGTTTTGCAGCAAGGGTCTGTAACTTCTGTTGGATCCTCTGGACAGTCTGTGACCACCCCCCCCCCCCCAGACTTTAAAGAATACTAGTTTAGGGAGACAGAAAGGGTGCACTTTCTACCCCACTTTTCTTAGTCTGGGGCCTGTAGCTGCCTTAAGGGATCATCAGCTTTCAACACCCCTAAGCTCATTCACTTCTGCAGGGAGCAAGCGCCCAGTATTTTTTTTTAATCATTCTCAAAGGGCTGTGTGAACCCCAAACAGTAAGGGACCCCAGCCAAGGACTCTCCATCTCCCCACTGCATTACCCCCAGCTCCCCAGGGTGCTCCTGCAATCTCTTGTTTACATTCTCCATCCTCAGCTTGGGTGCGGTTCTCTGCTGGTGAATCAGGAGGGCTGGCAGGGCAGGTTCAGGGAGGGAGGGTCAGTGCAGAGGCAGGTATGAGAGCCTCCCATGGGTCAGTCTGCTGGATCCTCCCATTGTCCTGGGGCCCCTGGCTGGAGCCTGCCCTGAGCCCCACTCACCCCACATGCTTCGCTCTCTGAACGTGCTCACACATGTGGCCTCAGGTGTAACAGACAGGCCTGCCCCAGCCTGCCTGCACTGACCCTCTGGGGCTCTGCTGTTGCTATTCCCTCTCCCTATTCCCTCACCTCCTTGGCATCTCATAGCAGCTGAGCTGGAGTGAATGAAGGAAAAAAAGAAACTCTCAAAAAAAAAAACCCACCCAGCTCTCACTTATTCATGCCCAGCCCTGTGCCAAGCTCTTTTGTTGATTTATTTATTTTTTGGTTGCAGCTTGCTGCATAAGGGATTTAAGCTCCTCAATCAGGGATCAAACCCTCTCCCCTTGCATTGGGAGTGCAGAATCCAAACCACTGGTCCGCCAGGGAAGTCCCTGTGCTGATCTCTTTGCTTATATCAGCTCATTTAAACTTCACAGCAGCCCTATGAGGTAGATTCCTTTATCTCCATTTTACAGATGAGGAGACTGAAACACACAGACCTGTCCAAAGTCACAGACCTTGGAAGGCACAGATTCCAAATTTTACTGAATGATAGGCACTTTTTCTAAGTGCTGTATATGTATTAACTCATTGAATCTTTCTAACAGCACTGTAAGTTTGGGATTATTATCTCCATTTTACAGAGGGGACACTAAGGCCTACAGAGGTGAGATCACTTGCTTAGAGTTGGCCTCGTCCAGTCGGAGCCTAGATTCTAACTCAGTTCTGACTGAGTTGAAAACCCAGGCATTTTCACCCCTATAATGTGTGGATCCATTCCTCCTCATCTGCTTTCCTCTGGAGCCTTTCTGTCTTCAGTGTTTCCTCATCCTCTAGAATCTGCCTCCAGGGCCCAGCTGTGACTAACATATGAAGGTGCCCAGCTCCAGAGTCTTCCATGGTTCCCCAGGGCTTTCCTGATAGCGACCAGGAGTTTGGTCCTGAGTTCACAGCTTCCTGTCTCCAGGCTCCTTCCTCTGTTCAGCTTCCCTTCTCCCCTCCTGGCCCCTTCTGCTGTTGCAACGGGGCCTAAGTACATGCTGTTCCCTGAACACACTGCTGCCATCCTGCCTCCGATTGTTGCTCAAGCCATTCCCACCACCCAGAATACCCCTCGCTTCCTGCTCCCTTCGTTTTGAAATCCCATCTGACCTTACAGACCCAGCTACTTTCTTCCTTTCCTCCCCCCTTCCTTCCTTCTCACATGCATCCTCCTAATCAGGCAACAGACAGTCCCCAAGTCCCTGCTATGTGTTTGGCTCCATGTTGGTTTTGCTGGGAACACAGCAGTGACCCAAATGCTGCCTGCATGGAGCTCCCAGGTCACTGGGAGGAGACAAACTCATCACCAGGCAGTGACAGCTTGGAGGGGTCAGGGCTGGGATTGGGGAAGCGCACAGGGTTGTGGGAGTCCAGAGAAGGTGACTGGCCAGACCTAGGGTATCAGGGCTTCCTGGAGTGGGGCGGGGGGCGGGGGGGAGGCATGTGAGCTGAGGGCATGATGAAATCTGAGACAGCCCAGATTAACCATCAGATCTAAGAAAAAAGAGAGAGATAAAGAAGATACTGAATCTGCTTATGATTAAAAGACAGAAAGAAAAACACACTTTCAATCAACTTCCTTCAACCCAAACTATATTTTTGGAGCACTTATTCTGTGTCAGGCCATGACTGGGGACATGCTTGTAACCATGGCAACCTCAGTTCTGCCCTCAATCAAGGCTTGTAATCTGGCAGGGCTGTGGTGGATAACCCCAGGGCACTAGGGGCGGACCAGAGATAGAACCCCAACACTACAATGTGTGATTTAGGCAGGTGACTTCACCCCTCTGAGTCTGTTTCCACCCCTGTAATATAGTCAACAATCCTCCTGGGATGGTGTTTTTAGGACTAGGTGGGTTATGCCACACTGAGCCTTTGTCATTGTGCCTGAAATGTTCCAGGTGCTTAGTAAACAGGAACCTTCATTCATCACCTCCTCTCCATGGCTGGCAGCTGGAGAGGGGAGGGAAGAACCCTTCCTGAGTCCTGCAGTCCAACTCCCTGGTCTGTGTTTGACCTTCCCACCATCCATTAGATGTCTGCTAGGTAACGGGGTTTTCAGGGTGTAGGAGATAACATGACTTTGACCCTCAGTGGAGGGAGATGAGCCATGTAGGTTTTTTCCTCTGGACCACAACTCGTTTTCCCAATCCTTGCTAAGAGTTTGGTATGTGCTTAGAGCAGAGAAGGTATTTGTTTGTGTTTGTGTGTGCGTAGGTAGTGGTAAAGAACCCACCTGCCAATGCAGGAGACGTAAGAGATTCGGGTTTGGTTCCTGGGTCAGGAAGATCCCCTGGAGGGCTTGGCCGCCCACGCCAGTATTCTTGCCTGGGACATCTCATAGACAGCGGAGCCTGGTGGGCTGCAGTCTGTAGGGTCACACAGAGATGGACAGGACTGAAGCGTGCATGCATGTGTGCGTGCACGGGTGTGTGTGTGCGCTCATGGGTGTGTGTGTGCATACGCGGTGAACTCAGGCCCTAACCAGTTCTCAAGATGCTCTTGGCTGAGTCAGCAGGATACAACTAAATCCTTGTTTTCTGTTGGCGTCTCTGTTTTATTTGCTGCCACCTTTTCTCTGCATCTAGGTTTCATTTTCTTTCTCTGTCATTACCTCCTCTCCCATTCTGTTTCTCTGTTTCTTTCTCTTCTAGTAACTCTGTGTCAGTGGGAAGAGGTCAGGACTGCTGTAGTAACAAACAGCGCCCAAACTTAGTGACTTGGAGCAACGAAGGATGTTTCTTCTCTTTTGGCTGTGCTGCCTGTGCGATCTTAGTTCCCTGACCAGGGATTGAACATGGGCCCTCAGCAGTGATGGGTGAGGCGAGGGCCCCCTGCTCCATGCTGCCTTCACTCAGCTGCTGTTTCTCTTCCCACAGTGCCCTGCCCGCCCCGCCCCCTTCTTTAACAGGAAAAAGAACATGGAGTCACTCACTGGCTTTAAGACTCCACCTAAAAGCGACACTTCCACTCACATTTCATTGGCCAAAGCTAAGTTCGAGAGGGCAGGGGTATCCCTGGCAGGGAGGCGGGCCTGAGGTCTTTGGTGAGCAGCTATTAGGGCCGCCACAGTTCCTGTCTTTGTCCCTGTCCTCACTTTGTCCCGTCTCCACTTTTCTCTCTCTGTTGTTCGGCCTCTATCCATCAACTCCTTTATCGTTTTCCCTGGAAGATCTGACTGCCGTCAGGAACAGCAGGCTTCCCCATTTTTGGTGTGTGTATGTCGTGGAAAGATGTGGGGTGTTGCTGGTGACTACAGCAAAAGCTAGCCTATCTTTACTTCTTTGAGAAGGACAGAGAGACACAGATACAAAGTGATCACATTGAGGGACTTCCCTGGTGGTCCAGTGGTTAAGACTCTGCTCCCAACATAGGGTTCGATCCCTGATTGGCCGAGATCCCTTATGCTGTGCAGCCAAAAAAAAAATGATGACACTGAGATAAATGGAAAGGGACTCTTCTCACCTTTGCTGCGGCGTTGGGGGGGTGCTCATGATTGCTAAAGTGAGCTTTGCTCACCCCAGTGAGCTTAAGCCCAGTGATTCCAGGAAGCTCCCCCTGGCCCTTGGAAAGACCCCAGGCTGCCCCTTGGTTCCCTCTCAGAGCACTCACCTCACCCTCCCTTCCTGGCCTCAACCCTGACCCCACCCTCTCTGCCCCACACAGAACAAGCCGTGGAAGAAGCTGAAGACAGTTCTGAAGTATTCGCCCTTTGTGGTCTCCTTCCGAAAACACTACCCTTGGGTCCAGCTGTCTGGACACTCTGGTGAGAGCGGGCGGGGAGAAGGGTGGCTGAGGGGCAGGCCAAGCTGGGCAGAGGTGCCTGGGCGGGGAAGGAACCACCCTTTGTACTTTAGGTCCCCCATCTGTGAAATGGGCTTAGTGGCAGTCTATAGTTCCTAGAGCTGTTGCGGCACGTGCTTAGGCTGGGCCGGGCCGTTCATACCTCAGGATGGAGGGCTGTTTCTTGTTAGCCTGGTGTCAGGGTGCTGGCAGGCAAATCTTTGACCATGGAGACAGAGGGGCCTGAGCTTGAATCCGAGTTCTGCTCTTTATTTGTGGATGGCCCTGGGCAAGTTGCTTTCCCTCACTGGGGCCCTGCCCCTCCTAAATGGCAGTTACCAGCCCCTGTCCCTGTCTGTGTCTGGAGCAGAGTAGGCCCCCAGGAAACAACAGCTATGGGGCTTCCCTGTTGGCTCAGTGGTAAAGAACCTGCCTGCTGATGCAAAAGATGGGGATTCGATTCCTGGGTGGGGAAGATCCTTTGGAGAAAGAAATAGCAAGCCACTTCAGTATTCTTGCCTGGGAAATCCCATGGATAGAGGAGCCTGGTGGGCTACAGACCATGGGGTCAAAAAGAGTTGGACTCAATTTAGTGGCTAAACAACAACAAACAACAGCTTAAATGTCATCCCCCCATCCCCCCAGGACCTAGCACAGTGTCTTAAGCACATAGTAGCATGAGGCCAAGCATCTGGCATTTTTGGTCAGGGGCTAGATAATAAATATAAAGTACTCAACTCTGTTTTTGCAATATATAAGCAGACACAGATAATGTATTCCAATAAAGCTTTTTTTTTTTTTTCTTTTTACAAAAACTGGCAGTGGGCTGGACTAGACAAATTGTTCCTATCAACAAAGGGAAGGGAACTTATCTTCCTGTTCATCCTCAGATCTGAGTCAGAGAAAGGCAAAGTCCCCCCCGCCCCCCACCACCAAAACCGGCAACACAGGCCTGCCATCTGTATGTACCCTAGTTACTATTGCTGAGTTTAAAAAAAACGAAAACAAAATTCAAAACTTAGTGGTTTGGGAAAAAAAAACAACTTCGTGGAATAAAACCACCATATTATTACATTCATAAGTTTTGGGTCAGGAATTCAGACAGAGCATGGCTGGGATGGCTTATTGCTGCACCATGATACCTGGGAATTCAGCTAGGACAATCGAAGGCTGCAGGCTGGAAACCTTCGGAGATTCATTCATTCACACACCAGGCAGTTGATGCTGGCTGTTGGCTGGTTCTCCGTTGGGACTGCCAGCTGGAAAGCCCATGTGTGACTTCTCTGTGTGGCTGCTTGGGGTTCTTCACAGTATGGTGGCCTCAGCAGATTTCTTACTTGGTAGCTCAGGACTGAAAGGCAAGGGTCTGTGATAACAAAGTGGAGGCTGCATCTCAGACTCTGAAGTCATAGTGTTGACAGTCAAGATTCTGTCAGAATCAAGGGGAAAAGAATTAAAGAATTAGATTCCACTTCTTGATTGGAGTGGCAAAATTCTAGAAGAGCGTGTGGACATGAGCTACTCTTTACTCATCATGTATATATGATAAAGACAAAACAAATGCCCCAGGAGAAGGGTTCATGATTACCGTTACAGACATTTTGGAAAATATAATCTGAAAATACTATCTGTCATTCTGATCTACACTATCTGCACGGCCCAGGAAATGCCAGATTTGTGAATTAACAAGGTCCGTTTGTTAGCACTCTGGGACTCCAGGCTGAAACAAATGCAGATCTGCTCGGGAGAGTCATGCTCTTGACTCAGCTCTCACAAAAGTTCTCACTGCTGATCGTGAGCTCATAATCCAAAATTACAAAACAAGTGAGAACATAGTGTGCTGGGAATCTGACTCTGTTTAGACAAAAATGCAGAACTAGGCCCTTCCTTCACCAACTCTGGCCAATATATTTTTTTTAATTGAAGGATAATTGCTTTACAGTATATTGTCGTTTTCTGTCATACATTAACAAGAATCAGCCATAGGTACACCCATGTCCCCTCCCTCCCAAAACTCTCTCCCATCTCCCTACCCATTCTACCCTTTTAGATTGTCACAGAGCACCTGTTTGAGTTCCCTGAATCCTACAGCAAATTCCCACTGGCTATGGGAATTGGCTATTCCCATTTACATATGGTATTGTAAGTTTCCATGTTACTCTCTGGATACATCTCATCCTCTCCCCTCCCCCCATGTCCAGAGGTCCATTCTCTATGTCTGTTTCTCCATTGACTCCCTGAAAATAAATCCATCTTTTTTAGATTCCATATATATGCATCAGTATACAATATTTATACTTCTCTTTCTGACTTACTTCAATATAATAGGCTCTAGGTTCATCCACCTCATTAGAACTGATTCAGATATATTCCTCTGGCCAAGATTTTGAGAGCTGCAGGGAGGGAGAGAAAGTATCGCAGACGGGTCAGGCAAGATGATGGTGGCCAGGATCTGAGACAGACAGCGAAGTGGCTCATTCAGTTTCTGACCCTCTTGTTGATGGCTGCTCATAGGGAACTTTCAGGCAGGAGAAGATGGTTGGATTCTGAAGCGTTTCTGTCAGTATGAGCAGCGCAGCCTGGAGCAGCTGATGCGTGACCCCCTGCGGCCTTTTGTGCCAGCCTACTATGGCATGGTGCAGCGGGACGGCCAGACCTTTAACCAGATGGAAGATCTCCTGGCAGACTTTGAGAACCCCTCCATCATGGACTGCAAGATGGGCAGCAGGTAGGTTCAGGGGCAGCCATGGGGCAGAGGTGGAGGGTTGGGTGAACGTTTTTGAAGATAGCACCAAACCAATCTTCCTTTTAAACAATACTTAATTATTTATTTCGCCGTACCAGGCCCAGCCTGTGGCATGTGGGATCTTTAGTTGTGTCATGTGGGATTTAGTTCCCTATCCAGGGGTCAAACTGGGCCCCCAGCCCTGGGAGCACAGAATCTTACCCATTGGACCACCAGGGAAGTCTTAAGCCAATCTTCAAAGTGGTTGTACTAGCATCCTTTCCCACCAGCAGTGTATGAGAGTTCCAGTTGTTTTATCTTGTCATCGATGCTTTGTATTACCTGTTTAACTACTTTTAGCTATCTTGGCGGGTATCTCTTTATTGTTTTAATTTCTGTTTCTCTGATGACCAAAGAAATTAAGCGTTGATTAGCCATTTAGATATCCTCTTTTGAAAACTGCCCATTTTACTGTTTTGTTTTGCTCATTTTTCAACTGGGCGCTCTTTTTGTTATAAAGATCTGTAAGTCTTTATATATTCTGGATACAAGTCCTTTGCTGTAGGTACACACACACACACACCATTCTCTCTCTCTCCAACTCTCCCATTTCACTCTCATAACATCTTTTGATAAACAGAAGTACTTTTAATGTAGTACAGTTTATCAGTTTATTTCATTACTGTTAGTAGCTTTTAGAGAAATCTGCCTACTTTAAGATCACGACGATCTCCTGTGTTTTCTTCTACAGGTTTTGTTTTCTCCTAAAATCATTTACTTACTTTTGACTGTGCTGGGTCTCTGCTGCCGCGAGCGCTTTTCTCTGGCTGCGGCGAGTGGGGGCTGCTCTCTAGCTGTGGTGCACAGGCTTCCCGGTGCAGTGGCTTCTCTTTGTTGCAGAGCACGGGCTCTAGGGTGTGCAGGCTCAGTAGCAGTTGTGGTTCCTGGGCTCTAGAGCACAGGTTCAATAGTTGTGGCATATGGGCTTAGTAGCTGTGTGGCATGTGGGATTTTCCCGGACCAGGGATCAAACCCGTGTCTCCTGCATTGGCAGACAGATTCTTTACCACTGAGGTACCAGGGAAGCCCCTACAAGCTTTGTTTTAACTTTCACATTTAGATCCACAATCCATCTAGATGTAAATTTTATATATGGTGTGAGGCAGGGATTGAGGTTCATTTTCTCTTTCCATATGGATATCCTGTTGGCCCGGTAGCATTGAAGACTGCTCTTTCCCCATTGAACTGCAGTGCCTTTCTTGTCATAAATCGAGTGAATGTGCTTGTGTGTCTGTTTGTGGACTCTGTCCCAGTTCACTGATCTATTTGTCTATTCTTGTGCCATACTATAGTTTTATAACACTCCTTGATATCAGGGAGTAAAAGTTCTCCAGCTTTGTTCTTCATGGTTTCCCTTGTTACATCCTTTGTGTCCCAGGACCTACCTGGAGGAGGAGCTGGTGAAGGCGCGAGAACGGCCCCGGCCCCGGAAGGACATGTATGAGAAGATGGTGGCTGTGGACCCCGGGGCCCCCACCCCCGAGGAGCATGCCCAGTGTGCGGTCACCAAGCCCCGCTACATGCAGTGGAGGGAGACCGTGAGCTCGACCTCCACCCTGGGCTTCCGGATCGAGGGCATCAAGGTGAGGCCCAGGAGCTGCTGGCCTGTTTCCGGTGGGCTAAGAGCTAGGTCTGAGACAGAGTGACAGAAAAAACAACCAACTAGGATGTCAGAAAAAACTGGAAAGATGCCAGATCTGGAGAGCAAGCAGGAGACTGCAGAGGATGGAAAACAGGCTGGGAGAGGCCCGCTTCCCTGTTCCTGCCACGTCTGTCGCAGACCAAGTTTTATCTGTCCACCTGCCTGAAAGTCTCTTGATTCCACCTTCTTTCCCCCTCCCAGAGGCCCTGTCCGCGTCCAGCCCCACCTTCTCCTACCCCAGCCTCCCTGGGCTCCCACATTCTGGACTTACCCACTCTGATCCATCATCTGATACAGCAGCTGGATGGGCTTTTTCCTCCTTATACAGAAAAGTTTTCTCTTTTTTCTTCTTCTTTTTGTTTTTTGTAAATTAAATCTAATTCTGTGAATAGCTATCCACCACAGTTTAAAAGTCAAAATAATGTAAAAGAAATCTCTCTCCCAACCCTGTTGCTCTCCTTCCTGTTCTGTGCCCCCACCCCTCCAACCCCACACCTCCTCACGGGGAACCACTTGATCAGTTACTTATATTTCTTCCTGTATATACAAACAATGCAGCCTACATTTTCCTCCCTTTCTTACAAAAGATGGCATGGTCCTGGAGAGTTTTCCTTATCATTGCAGAGAGAGAGAGATTTTCCTCCCCTTCTCCTTCCTTCCTTCCTTTTCGCTCTGTATTAGCTCTCTGTGGGTGTGCCACAAGCCCCTGTAGATGGCACAGTGAAGTACTTTCATTTCTTTGAAAGGGTTCTCCTGTCTCCGGCCACAGGCCCTCTGTATTTGCTGTTTCCTGTGCCAGGACTGCTCTTCCCCCTTCCCCTGGCTGACTGACTCTCAGTTACTGTCCAGTCTCCTTCCAAATTCCACTTCCTCTGGGATGCCCTCCTTGATTTCTGTCCTACTAGTTCAGGGCCTCTCCTCACCTCCTTATAACTTCCTACACTCCCTTATCTTATCTCCCTTTGTGATGATCTTATTCAGTATCTGCCTCCCTCATCTAATTACACCTGTGCTGTTACCTGTGTGTTACCATTGCCCACAGGGCACCTGGCATAGCCTGGCAGGATGACTCAGGGGGCCCTTTGTACCTCTCTCAGATATAACAAGTAACATTAATCTCCTTTATTTTATTGCTTCTCTGCCTTTTGACTAAGATCAAGTGTAGTATGGGAGCTTCTCAGATGGCCCAGTGGTAAAGAATCCGCCTGCCAATGCAGGAGATACAAGAGACGCAGGTTTGATCTCTGGGTAGGGAAGATCCCCTAGAGTTGCTGAGTCGCTAAGTCGTGTCTGACTCTTTGCGACCCCATGGACTGCAGCACACCAGGCTTCCCTCTCCTTTGCTATCTTCCAGAGCTTGCTTAAACTCATGTCCATTGAGTTGGTGATGCCATCCAACCATCTCATCCTCTGTCGCCCCCCTTCTCCTGTCCTCCATCTTTCTCGGCATCAGGGTCTTTTCCAATGAGTTGGCTCTTCACCTTAGGTGGCCACAGTATTTGAGCTTCAGCTTCAGTATCATTCCTTCCTAACGAATATTCAGGGTTGATTTCCTTTAAGATTGACTAGTTTGAGCTCTGTGAAGTCCAAGGGACTCTCAAGAGTCTTCTCTAGCACCACAATTCGAAAGCATCTCTAGTATTCTTGCTTGAAAAATTCCATGAACAGAGGAGCCTGACGGGCTACAGTCCATGGGGTCACAAACAGTCAGACATGACTGAGCGGCTGAGCACTTCATTGAGTGGTGCCCAGCGCTGTGCTATGGATCCTACACACTCAGGCTCTCCTAATCCTTATACCAGCTTTAGGAGGTGGGTATTAACACAATCCCATTTTCCAGATGAGGAAATCAAGGTTGAGGCAGGTGAAGTGACTTGCTCAAGGCCACCAAGTTACGAAGTATCAGAGCCACGATTCAAAGCCAGATCCAAGCCTCTCCAAAGCCCACTTGGCTAGACTGGTTCAACCAGGGGGTTTAAGTTCAGACCTGAAGGACTGGTTGCTCAGGAGTATGACCTGGGGCTGAGTATGACCAGGTGGGCTGGCTTCCCCTGAACAGCAAGTACGCCTGGAGGCAGGTAGTTGCCCCCCAGAGGTGTCTGAGGCTGCTTGGTGTTGGGTGTGGGAAAGAAAAGCCGTGACACCCCTCGTCTTGCAGAAAGCCGATGGGACCTGCAACACTAACTTCAAGAAGACACAGAAGCTGGAGCAGGTGACAAAGGTGTTGGAGGATTTTGTGGACGGGAACCACACAATCCTGGTGAGCGGGACACCCAGGCCCCCAAGTTTGGAAGCGTAGGACCGCCACATCCTTGTTCCTCCTGTGTTAACCATCTTTTGCTTCAGCTGACGCTGGGCTGGCATTGCCCACTGTCTTGTCAGGGTGGGCAGGTCCAGGGGTGCCCTGCTGTCATGTCTGGTGGCTGCCTCACTGTCTCAGCTCCTGGCTAGATCGCGCAGCAGGCTGGCCTGGGCTTGTTCTCACAGTGGAAGCAGCAGGCCAAGAGAGCAAGCGAAAAAGCAAGGTCTCTCAATGACTGAGCTCAGAATGGCCACCTTCATTCCTGCAAGGTTCTATTGACCAAAGCAACTCATACAATCAAGCCTAGATTATAAGGGAAATTCTGCCTCTTGGTAGGAAAAGCTGCTAGGAATTGTGGGCATTCATGTAATCTACCAGCTATACTCTTGTCTGTGCCACCTTGATGCCTCCAATCCCACCCCCCCGCCCCCCAATTTCCCCATGGCTCCTCTTATCCCATCCTGGCTGGGGTCTGCCCACTCCTTTGGGGGGAATGAGATGGAGTGAGATTTTAAGGTGGGTACAGACCCACAAAGTCCATGAACTAACCAAGAAATCTTCCCTCTCACCCACAGAGAAAGTACGTGGCACGCCTAGAAGAACTTCGTGAAGCTCTGGAAAGCTCCCCCTTCTTCAGGACCCATGAGGTGCGGGCCCCAGCGGCCATGGGAACAGAGGGCCCTGTGTGTGTTGGGGGGTGTCTGGGTCCAGTGGCCTCAGGAGAAACCGCTGACAGTCACCTGCCAAAGCTATAAAAGGAGACCCTGAAGGAATTCCCTGGCAGTCCAGTGGTGAGGACTCTCACTGACCAGGGCCTGGGTTCAACCCCTAGTCGGAGAACTAAGATCCCACATGCCTTATGGCATGGCCAAAAAAAAAAAAACGAGCCCCTCCCGCAGGTTTGGGAGGTTGCTTCTTTAGGGTAAGCAGCATCAGGAATTTTAGGGGGACAGTTAGGAGCATGGACTACAGGCAGACAGCCTGGGATGAAGGCTGGCCCTGCCATGTGACCCGGGGCATGTGACCTACCCCCTTGGGCCTTGGTTTCTTCCTGGTGGAGGAAGGGAAAATAGTGCTTTCCTTATGGAGTTGCTGAGATGGACCTGAGCGAATATAGAGTGCTGTTCAGAGTGCAGAAGAGCTCCCAGCTCTTGCGATGATTTTGTAGCCATGATTATTTAAAATAACTTCTCTTTATTTGGGGCTGTATCAGGCCTTAGCTGAGGCATGCAAGCTCTTTGCTGTGGTTCTCAGGCTCAGGGATGGTGGTGCTCAGGCTTAGCTGCTCTGTCGCATGTGGAGTCTTAGTTCCCCAACCATGGATTGAACCTAAGTTCCCTGCATTGGAAGGCAGATTCTTTTCTCTTGGAAGAAAATAATTTTATTTATATTTTTGTCTTTGGCTGCACTGGGACTCTAGCTGTGGAGAGCAGGGGCTACTCTCTAGTTGCGGTGCAAGGGTATCCCATTGCAGTGGCCTCTTGTTGCGGAGCGTGGGCTCTAGGGCACGTGGGCTCCGTCATCACAGTTCCTGGGCCCTAGTGCACAAGCTCAGTCGTAGTTGCGCACGCATGAGCTTAGCTGCTTCACTGCATGTGGGATCTGGAATGCGGATTCTTAACCACTGCATCACCAGGGAAGTCTCCATAATTACTCACAGTCATTGTTCCCTGCATTCCTCCTTTGGCAGCTCTCCCCCTCCCCTTTCCCATGCTTTCCCAGCCTGTGTCTCTTTGGAAGCCGTCACCTCTCTGGGGCTGTCTCAGGAAGTCTGTGGTGACGTCACCAGGTGTATCTCCACGCTCTTTCATCTCTCTCTTCCAAGTCCCTCTGTCCTCTTTTTCCTGTTAGCACTGACTGCCGAAAGAGCCACATCTGGGAGTCAGGCGGGCCCGTGTTTGAACCCCAGCTGCCTGGGCAGTGGCTCTGCAGGCCTGTCTTCTGATAGGACAGGGCCCCAGTAGCACCTGCCTCCTGGGTAGTGAAGGTTAAGTGGACTAACTTAGGTAAAGCCCAGCCCACAGGAAACCCTCAGTGTGTGCCAGTTTTTACTGTCACATGTCATCACTGACCGTCACCCTCATCATTGTCACTGCCTTTGAGCTTCACATGTGAGGCACAAAGAGGTGGCTTGGGGACTCCGTCTCTTCTATCCTCGTGTTTGGTGTCACTTGCCTGGTGACTAGAATCTGAAAAAAAAAAAAAAAGTTGCCAAGATTTAAAACCTGAGACTTCACGCAAAAATCGGGATTTCTAGCTTCCTTTGGACCACAGGAGACGTGGCAGTCCTGGGCTCCTCCCCATGTGCCAACAGCCATCCAGAACTGGGCGGCGTCGCCTCTCCTGACAGCCACCTGCTCAGCTGCCCCGTCATCTGCGTTCTCTGGAAGAACTGATGTTTGAAACCCAAGTAGCAAAAGGGAGGGGCTTGCAAACCTGTAGTTAGACAAGAGGAAGGAATGTGTTGCCTTTTTTTTTTTAAGTTTATTTTTTAGAAGTTTATTTACTTCTGGCTGTGCTGGGTCTTCGCTGCTGCTGCTCGAGCTTTCTCTGGTTGCAGAAAGCGGGGGCTGCCCTTTGTTGATGTGCAGGCTTCTCTCGTTGCAGAGCACAGGACCTAGGGCACATGCGCTTCAGTGGTTGTGGTTCCCGGGCTCTAGTGCTCAGGCTCAGTAGTTGGTCCGCAGCATGTGAGATCTTCCTGGACATGGGACCGAACCCATGTCTCCTGCATTGGCAGGCAGATTTGTTACCACTTAGTCACCAGGGAAGCCCTGTATTTCTAAATTAAAAAGAAAAAAACAGCCCAGTATCTCCCTAGGGTGGCGTGCTCAGCTCCACAAGGCAGCTTGTGAGCTGTGAAACGTGGAATGCCGCAAAGGGAGGGGCTCTTACCATCATCCCCATTCTACAGATGAGGAAACTGAGCCTGGAAAAAAGGAAGCCACTTGCCTCGGATCACCAGTAGCAATTCCCTGGGGCTGAGTAGCTGCTGCCCCTTACCATGAGGAGGCATTATCCACACCCTCAGTCCCCACCAGGCTCCTTTGACCCATTTGGGATCCTGCAGGCATTGGATTTTGTACTCCAGTTTGAAAAGGGGTAACAGCTAACACTGTTTTACATCAAAAACTTTCTTATTTTAGCTGTCAGGTCTTAGTTACAGCTCTCGGGCTTCTCTGGTCACTGGCTTCTTTCTAGTTGCAATGTGCAGGCTTAGGAGTTGCCTCACTCCTTGTCCGCTGCATTGCAACGTGGATTCTTAACCACTGGACCACCAGGGAAATCCGTATTTTGCATTTGTTTATACAGGCAAGTCTTCTAAGAGCTTTATGTGGATTACTTCTATAGATAATATGCATAGCAGTCTTTGAGGTAAATGGTAAGGAGAGTTAAAAGTCCCCTGCCCAGGGAGGGGCATGCAGCCTGTAAGTGGCAGAGCTGGGGCTTGAACCCAGGCAGCCTGACTCCAAAGTCCATGCTATCAGCCACCCTCTCAGCTGTCTGCTGGGGCAGGGACCTTGGCTGTGCCTGCCCCTCCCTTTAACCTCCTGCCTCTCCTCTGCAGGTGGTAGGCAGTTCCCTCCTCTTTGTGCACGACCACACCGGCCTGGCCAAGGTCTGGATGATTGACTTCGGCAAGACCGTGGCCCTGCCTGATCACCAGACACTCAGCCACCGACTGCCCTGGGCTGAAGGCAATCGCGAGGACGGCTACCTCTGGGGCCTGGACAACATGATCTGCCTGCTCCAGGGCCTGGCCCAGAGCTGACCTGCTTGTCCACAACCAGGTTCATTTATTGGATGGTACCCATCTGGCTGGAGGGGCCTCGAGATCTGCCACAGGGGAGCTGAAGTCCAGGGATGGGAGAGGTGGCATCGCACACCACGCAGGACCAGTGTGGAAGATCCGAAGGGCCTTGGAGATGGGGGTGGGGGCCCGCGCCACCCTTTGACAAGATGGGAGGTTGTTAAGAACCGGAGAGGCAGTGTGACCTGGCTGGGGCCCGTGGTTGAGTCAGAACCAGACTGGGCCCCTGACCAGCCAGGAGGGGATGCAGCGGCCGCAGCTAAACCACGCGCCCTGAAAGAACGCAGTGCCCACGCTTGCACAGTTCAGGCGTGACCTCGGGCCTGTCGCCACAAGAGTGACTGTGACCACGGCCCCTCCCTCTGCGGGCTGAATGCTGGCGGGGCTGGAGAGCCAGACCTCATTAGCGAACAAACGCAGCAGCCCTCCTCCCACCTAGCAGTTATGGCCCCTACTCTTCAGCTGGGGGTGGCTGAGGCTGGCAGAGGCTGTGCGGGTGTGGCGCTGTGGGTTGGGCCTGAGGGCTGACACCGCCGGGCAGGGCTCGGTTCACCCTGTCCTACTGGCCCCTGTCCCCACGGGCTCCTTCCCTGCTCCCAGAACTGCTGACCCCCTGCCGACCGAAACCACAGCCACATCCCGTGCCGCCACTGTGACAGCACCATCTCGACCCTCAGGCACCAGCCTCAGCTGGGGACTTCCTCCTCCTGCCCTTTCTGTCTCCTTCCTCCTAGAGGGCTGCGGTCGCAGTGAGGGCTTTCTGACGCCAGGCAGACTTGGGCCTGGCTCGGGACCCAGCTACTCTCCTTAGGAGCGCCCCCTCTCCGGCCTCTGCTGGGAAGATGCCCTGCTTGGTTGGGCCTGAGGTGCAGGGTGGGCGGGGCTGGCAACCTGGTCCAAACCAGAAGACCCCAGCACCCTGAGGTGCAGGTGGAGTCCCTCTGTCCTCCAGCTCCCAACTTTGGGTTCCTGGCCCACCAAGCTGGGCTGGGGGAAGAGAGGTGCCCCCTCCCCCTTAGCCAAAGCTCTCGCGTGGTCTTCCAGGCTGAGGGTTGCTCCTTTTCTACTGACCATCTTTATACTTATTTATACGAGAGGTAGTTTGATGGGGTCACACTGGGGATCAGGAGGCAACATCGCTTCACTGCCTTCCCCCTGCAACGACACCCCAATAAACACATTTGTAGTTCATTTCGTGGAGTCTTTTTTTTACATCTGGAGCTTATGGGCTCAAAGCTCATAACTGGGGCATTAGCGCCACATGAGGTGAGGGGATGACGACAGGTCTGGGGTAGAAGTGGGCTCAGAGCTGGTGGTTCATTCATCAGCTTCACTGAGTTGCTATTCTTGGGCCTGGCCCGCTCCGACCCCACCTGTCTAGGTGCTATGTGCCTGGCTTGAATCTGGCCCTGCCACTGGCCAACCCTGTGACCTCAGGCCAGTGACAGTACTTCTCCAGCCTGTTTTTCCCTCAAAAACAGGGAGGATCTAGTGCCCTCCTTATAGGGTTGGAAGACTTGATGAGTTAACTGTGAAGGGGTTGGCACAAATAACTAGCAGTGGGAGCTTTCGCTTTTTAAATTAGGAGAGAACACAGGTGGGGGAGGTGCTGAGCCTGAGGTCCTCTTCCCTGAGGAAGTGATAAGGAACCAGGACCGTGGAGTTCAGGGGTTGTAACGGAGGGCTGGGTACAGGCAAAGGACACCCCAGGCAGCTGAGACACCACTGGTGGCAGAAAGTGTGAGGAGGAACCTGGGGCGAGGGAGACAGGTGAGTTTAGTATCCAGGAGGATGCAGCACGAGGAGCATGCAGGAGGTGCCGGAAGCTTCTCTGGAGGGCAGTGGTGAAACGTGGTTTGGGTTTTGTTTTTGGCCACACCATGTGGCACGCAGGATCTTAGCTCCCAACCAGGGATCAGAATCTGTACCTCCTGCAGTGGAAGCACGGAGTCTTGACCACTGGATCGCCAGGAAGTCCACAGTTCGTGTTTTAAAAGGCTTCTCTGGCTTGACGTGAAGACACTGGGAGGCAAGGGGCGCAGGGAGAGGGTGGTCAGCAGCCAGAAATGGGTGGATGCAGCACTGATGGGGGTGGGGGGTTGCTGAACAGCCCTGGGGTCTCAGCGGTTGTCATTCTCTCCCCTGCAGAGAGGCAGCTGGTCTGTGTGGCTCCTGGCTATAACCCCAGCCCAGAGTAGGTGCTCAATACTGGGAGGTGGGCTTGGGGGAGTTGGGGTGATGCCCAGGATGGATTTGGGGGACCCTGAATGAAGGATCTCTGGTTTGAGGTTCAGTCCAACCCCTTGGGCTGTCGCTCAGGGAGAGAAGCCGGGGAACTCTGTGGCTGGTGACACAGCTGAGCTGGGGCCACAGCAGCCTAGTGGCTGGAGTCCTGTGGTCGAAGGAGCAGGGCCTGGCCACAGAGGCCGGCCCGCACCCCGCCGGCAGGCACCACATACTCCCGGCCATCCGCAGCCCGAGAGGGCGAGAAGTCTGTCAGCTGCAGATTGCTGTCCCGGACTTGGTCATAGTCCCACAGCTGGTGGTGCCAACTCTTGCCCTGCTTGGCGAGGAGGTATACAGCCCCCGGGGAGCCTTCTTCCGGCAGGGACGGTGGCTGTTGGGGTGTGCCGGGCACTGGGTGGAACAGGCCTGGCAGCTCAGGATCCTCTGAGTAGCCAAGGCTGGGCACATGCTGCACACCCAGCAGGACCCCTGCAGGGAAGAGGGGGTGGCTGTGAGTAGGAGCTGAGCCCTGACGAGGGGCTGGGGCTCCCGGAGTCCCCCCACTGCCCTCCGGGGTGGGCGCTGCCATGAGCCCTGCACTGACACAGCGTGGGCACAGCTGGGCTTGGATTTGAACCGATGGTGCTGGGCTTCAGAACTGCAGGCATTTTAAGCCCAGCCTGCAACAGCCTGTCAGCACAGGGAGGTGGCCAAGGCAGCACTGAACAGAGCAGACACCACCACCTAGTTGCTGCAAGCTGTCTAGGAGAGCTGTGCTCAGAGGTGTGCAACCAGGGCGCCGCCTTCTACCAGGCAGGTGGGAAGATGAAGCTGCTGACTATAGCTAACACTGAGACATGGAACCCACCAGGCACCACTTAAAGAGTTTGAACATTCAAACAGCCCTCTGCCCTGGGGACTGTTCACCCTGATTTCCAGATGGGGACCTGGAGATCCAGAGTCACAGAGCCTGGGAGTGTCTGGACCACGTTTGCAGCCCAGTTTGATCCTCCTCTGTGCTCTGAGTTTCTTGTTTGGGAAAAACCCTGATTGACAGATGCTGAAGTACCTGTTCCCGGCCAGGACCCTGCTAACTACCCTGTAGGGACAAAGGTGGTCCAACCCTGACTCCTGCCTTGAGTAGTGTGGAGGGGCTGGCATGAGGGTGAGCATGTGAGGAGGGGAGACGGGATCAGGGAGACCCACAGTGAGGGGCCAGGGCAGGGGAGGGGAACCCACCTGCACTCACAGCCCAGTGGGCCTTGTGGCCCTTCCTCTGACATGGCTCGTGGTTGAAGTCCTCGTCGTAGCTGCGCTGCGGTCAAGGCCAATGCTGGGGGGCGGCCCCGGGACACACACACACATACTCGCCCCCGACTCTCCCCATCCCAGCCCGGCTCCCTCCCTGACCCTGGGATACGGGATTAGGAGGGGGTGTCCGGCGACAACGTGCTGCAGGACGTGGTCTCTGTTGGGACCGCCCAGGCCGCCGCAGAGCACCTCTGCCTGGCAGCCCAGTGCCTCCTGGGCCAGCCTGCCCATGTCAGCCACTGCAGGGACAGAACAGACACACGAGGAGCAGTCACTGTGTTCCAGGCACCGGAGAAAGGCTTTTAGCAATCAGTGCCTATAACCCTCACTGTGAGCATCATCTCTTTGTGCAAATGTGGAAAACGAGCCACAGAAAGACACAGATCCTGTATTAATGCATGTGTGTGGAATTTGGAAAACTGGTACATATGATCCTACTGGCAAAACAGAGACACTGACACACAGACGCAGACAGTCAATGTATGGATACCAAGCGGGCGGGGGTGAGAGGAACGGGGAGATTGCAATTGACACCTATGTACTATTGATACGATGTATGAAATAGACAACTAATGAGAATCTAGTGTACAGAACAGGGAACTCAATGCACTATGGTGACCTGAATGACAAGGAAGTCCTCAAGAGAGGGCGTACATCTACGTGTACGGCTGACTGATCCTGCTGTCCAGCAGAAACTGACACAACATTGCGAAGCAACTCTACTGCAAAAAAAATTCAAAAAAAAAAAAAAAAAGTGAGGCACAGAGAGGATAAGTTGCTTGTCTATGGTGACGCAGCAGGAAGTGGCAGAGCTGGGCTGGGAACCCAGGTGGCCTGGTTCCAAAGTCCACCTCATAACACTCTGCTCTTCTTCGGCAGGGCGGAGGAGGCGAGGGAAGAAGAAGGGTGCAAAGAACAGAACAAAGTCCCCCATGTGCCTGATGTGTCCCAGCCAAGCTCTCCAGTCCCCTCCTGCAGGACATCTGGGTAACACCCTTCCACACCCAACCTACCTGAGAACATCTCCCCCTGGACCGTGTATCCTCTCTCCATGGCCACCTGCACGAGCCTCTCCAAGGGGGTGCCGCTGGGGGGCGCCAGGAGGGTGCCTGCCATCCACAAGGCCACCAGCCCACACCTGGGGAGAGACAGGCCCAGTCCCCCAACCTCTAATTCGAGTCTTTCCTGGCCCCCTCTGCCCTGGAAGCTGGAGTGTAGGGAACAGTTTGCCGCCACGGGGGAATTCCCTTGTCTCCCAGGTCAAGTGGGGAGACCTGACTTCCCCCTCCTAGCAGAGAGGATGGCCAACGCCTGAACCCAAGGCTGGAGGGCTAAGGTGGAATGAGTGGGTGGCAGGTTAGGCAGACATGTCACCTGGGCTTCCAGGAGGAGCAGGTGCCAAGGGGGACTCAGAGATAATGGACTTGTTTGTTTCAATTTACTGTGCATGCTCCCAGGACCCTGACATGGGTAAGTTCCCCTTCTCCTTCCCCCTAGGCTGCCTGGGACGAACCCACTCTTCCCACACTCCCCGGTCAATCCTCACAGAGGGTGGTGAGGGCAAAGGCTTGAGGGCACAGCCGGCCAACGGGCTGGGGTCCCGAATCAGGGTACGTACTGAGGGCCTTCTTGTATGAGGGAGGGCAGGTCAGCACAGAAGAGGATCCACTGCAGGTCACTTCTGAAACTGAATCAGAGGCGCATTCAGGTCACGAGGGAACCAGATCCTAGGGTCTCACCCTCAAGGGCTGCTCTTGGCTGGGTCAGACTGCCTTCATCCCTGATGAGACACTTCCCTTCCCCACCTGTTTTCTCATCTGTTCAATGGGAATCATTCTTCTGCCTGCTACTCCCTGCTTTTTCTCAGCCATTGAAGGGGCAAAGAGCAGATGTGCAAAAGCTTTGCAACTAGGAGTCAGAGGAATTTATTAGAAGGGGTGTCTCTATATCATGTTGAGCCCTAGTGGCTCAGTGGTAAAGAACCAGCCTGCCAATGCAGGAGACTCGGGTTTGATCCCTCAGTTGAGACGATCCCCTGGAAAAGGGAATGGGAATCCACTCTAGTATTCTTGCCTGGAGAATCCCATGGAGAGAGGACCCTGGTGGGCTACAGCGGCAAAGAACTTGACATGACTTAGCGGCTGAGCACGCATGCATGCTCTACACCATGGATGAAAAAATTAACGAAAGAAAGAAGAGAAAATTTTACTGGAGCCAACCTGAGGATTATAACCTGGGAGACAAGTCTTTCAGAACGCTCTGAGGACTTCTCCACCCATCAGATGTCAAAACACAGTTATATGTTAAGTTTTTGAGGCAAAGGGTTGCCAAAATATTACTGACAGTTTACTCAATCCAGATCTACAAGTACAAAGCAAGTTGTGGGACATGGGTCATTTTGACCCCTTAACAAGATTAAGAAGGAAAGTCTTTTGATGAGATTGCTGCTGCTGCTAAGTCACTTCAGTCATGTCCGACTCTGTGCGACCCCATAGACAGCAGCCCACCAGGCTCCCCTGTCCCTGGGATTCTCCAGGCAAGAACACTGGAGTGGGTTGCCATTTCCTTCTCCAGTGCATGAAAGTGAAAAGTGAAAGGGAAGTCGCTCAGTCATGTCCGACTCTTCGAGACCCCATGGACTGCAGCCTAACAGGCTCCTCCATCCATGGGATTTTCCAGGCAAGAGTACTGGAGTGGGGTGCCACTGCCTTCTCCGTTTGATGAGATTAAGAAGGAATATCACTCTGTAAGGAGGTCTGGTAAATGCACACTAAATGGGAGGGAGGAGGCCCAAATGGGCAAAGAAACAATTCACATTTAAATTTTATCTTGCTGGGACTTCCCTGTTGGTCCAGTGGTTAAGACTTTGCCTTCCAAAGCAGGAGATGCAGGTTTGATCCCTGGTTGGGGAACTAAGATCCCACAAGCCCAAACGACCAAAAAACTGGAACATAAACAACAGAAGCAATACTGTAACAAATTCAATAAAGACTTTAAAAATGATCCACATCAAGAAAAAGAAATTTTTCTCGTCTTGCCATAAAACATGAATTTAATTTCATCAATGCTGAAACTCTCCATGTTTTCTCCTCTCAAGCCTGTTCTTCTCGCAGTTAGGATGAAAATCCCTTCACTCAGCCTTGAGCAAAACCAGGTGACAGCTCCAGGCCTAAGAGATCACTGATAAAAGTCAGGCCCAGCCCCTTCTAGGGGAGGCCACTCAGAATATTTTGGTGATTCCAATCCTTCCCCCCTCCCAACCAGGGCTCAGGAAGTGCTGGGCAATGTGCTTATATCTCTATCCCAAAGCCAATGAAAGGGCAAGGCTGGGAGGCACCTTCCTGATGAGAGGAGATACCACAGCACATTGGTTAAAAGCAGGGCACCACCCCCGCCCCGCCCTGCAAAAAGCAGGGCGCCCCATTGCCATGCCCTTCCTCTTCTAAGCACTGTGGCCAAGTGACTTAACCAATGTGAATCTCAGCTTCCTCATCTGAAAAATGGGGTAACAATAGTTCCTGCCCTGAGAGGGGAGAGATAAATTCAAAGGTTGAGTTTAAAACAGATATGCTATTTTGTATCTGGAGGAGGGCATGGCAACCCACTCCAGTATTCTTGCCTGGAAAATCCCCATGGACAGAGGAACCTGGTGGGCTACAGTCCATGGGGTCACAAAGAGTTAGACGCGACTGAAGTGACTTAGCATGTATGCATGCATGCATATATGTATGTGTGTATGTGTATCTGAATCACTGTGTTGTACACCTGAAAATAACATGACCTTGTAAGTCCACTATACTTCAATTAAAAAAAAGAATAGTTCCTGCCCCATGGAATTGCTGAGGCAATTAATGAGTAAAAAACACTTAGAACAGCACTTGGCATATATAGATAATGGGTGGTTGTTACTTGCATTCAATTTGCCTCTCTATGGGGGAATTCCCCAGCAATCCAGTGGTTAGGCTCTGTGCGTCCATTACTGGTGATGTGGGTTTTATTCCTGGTTGGGGAACTAATATTCCACATGCCACACAGTGCAGCAGAAACAAAAAACAAAACAATTCGTCTTACTATACCTGGGGCCTTTAGGACTGATTATAAACTTGTCTAGAGAACTGGAAATTCCTTCCGGACAGGTCATTTCTCCCTTTCCCCTTCACCCCCAGCCCATGTCTAGGCCCCTTCCGTCCTGCCTGGGTCTCTGTGTGCTCCAGCTTCCTTCTGGGCCCCTAGCCTCCAGTCTTACCATCTCCACTCCTGGAAGGCAGCCTCCCTCCCTCCCTGGAAGGGCACAAAGCCCTTCCACAGCTCCCCAGAGCCCTCAGGACAGTCCACCTTCTTTCACAGCAACCCTCCCCACCCCACCCCCCGCCCCGGCTCCAATGCCCTGTGTAGGGCTCCTGGCCACCTGGGAAACCCCACATTTGCCCCTTCTCTGTCAAATATTTGCAGATCCCTGAAAAGAACATCTCTTCATTTCACTTTTGGGCCCAGGCAAAAGCTATTTACTCTTCTCATCAAGAAACTTCCTCGACAGCACTCAGGGGTTCCCTCCTCTAGACAAGCCCCTGGGACCCCCCACTCCTGAGGCACCACCTCCCTCTAGACTCCCTCCCGACGGCTCTGACCTCTCTGGGCTGTCACTGTGGTGGAAGGAGCAATCTGTTTCTCCCACTGGATGAGGTGCTCTCAAGGAGCAGGAGCTTTCTTCACTGCTGAAGGCACACAGCTACTGAAAGCGTCTAAATAGGGAGCTGAAGCAGACTGTTTGCCCTTGAGAACATGGGAAACCCCAAGAGAAGATGACTGAAGTTATGTGGGGAGAGGTGGTTGGGTGAGACCACGGATGGGAGGGATGGGCCATGGGACCCTACCGGTCCTTGTGCAGCTTCAGGAGCCTCTTCACGTCCTCTCTGCTCCCGGGGACTGGGCCGGCCCTCTCCAAGGCCTCCTTCAGGAGGTGACTCTTCTCTAGGCCGAAGACATGAGGGGGAGCAAACCCAGTGGTAGGGGGCGGAGGCGGCAGTGGGGGTGGTGGGGGAACAGGGGCCTGGAAACTCGAGGGTGGAAAAGGTAATTCGGGGAGGTTTAGGGGAAGGGGAGGAAGTGGAATATTAAGGGCCTGGGATGCAGGGGTTTCGGGAGGAGGAATTGGTGGCTCTGCAGGGGGAGAACATGGAGAAATCATTTTGGTCTGTGACTTAGGCTGAAAGGTCGAGAATGGGAGAGAGGGGACAGATCCTCCAAAATGTGGTCACAGGGATGGAGAGTCTGACAGTCTTAGAGCTGAACTCCTGATCTGGGAGCTGAAGTTGGGACTGCAAAAAAACAGGGCTAAAATCTGTAACCTTGGGAGCAGGGATTGAAGCTGACGCAAATCACAAAGAATCTGAGGGTTAAGGGGTCCTTTAATGTGCAAACAGATCTGTGGTACAGAGTTGGGATGCAGAGCTCAAAGAGAGAGGCTTAGTAGGAGTTAACTTCTTATCCTGGGCTCGTTTAGAAAGTTAGGAAATTATGGGACACGAAAGCCCAGGCCTGGGGCAAGGCACGTAAAGCGTGGGATTGAGGACCCCTGGGCTAAAAACTGGAAGAATTTAGAAGAGATCCTACCCCCTTCGCACCTCAGACCGGAGTTTGGAACCTTAGAGCTGACCTTTGAGTCAGAGGTCAAAAGGACACTTGGCAGGGAAATTAGCCTAGTTGTGGAGAAAGTCCTGAAATCGGGGCGCAACGGGAAGTCTTGTGGGCTGGAGAAGGCTCACAGGTTGGAGGTCGTTGGGAGCCCCCATACGGCTGGGGTAACAGGGCCGGGCACTAAAACGCGCCTACCCTTGCCGCAAAATGGCTGCCGCAGCGTACAGCCTTTCCCAAATCCCGCGGTAAGACTCGCAACTCAAGCCCGCCCCTTTAACGATCACGTGACAGAGACTGGCTGCGAAAGAAAGGCCTTGGAAGAGACTGCCGCAAGAACCGAGTCCCGATTGGCAAGAGGCGCGTGAGGGGGCGCGGCCTTCACTGATTGGTCCTTAGTCGCGTGCGCCGCAAAAGGGTTTGCAGGGGCTGGGCGGAGTTTTTCTGCTGAGGCGCGAACCCAATTGCCGTTTTTATTGGCAAAATCTGGGTCCGGGAGCTAGCCTTACTCTGATTGGCCAAGCTACCAAGTTTCTGCGCAGGGGTTGGCTTGTAGATAGACAAGGCGGGTCTAGAGGAGGAAGTTTTGTGGCCGGCGCTCAGCAGCGTAGCAGGCATCGCTTGCGGGAGCTGAGCCTGTTTCGGTGAGTATTCTTGGGCACAAACGGCCGTAGGCGCCTGGCGGCGGAGCGCTTGACGCCCGGGCTTTCCTGCGCCTCGTGTAGTGGGAACTATTTTTTTTCTGCTCGAGGCCAGGGTTCGGCAACGCCGTCCCGCTGGCCTTAACTGGCGCTTACAGCCGGGCCATTTCTCCTGGGCGGGTCTCTGAGCGCGTGGGCCAGTGGGAATCGCCACCTAGGCCGCTCCGCCTACTAAGTCGAGTAGAGCATCCTGGGACTCGTAGTAAACCTCACGAGATTTCCCTCACCACGCGGGGAGGAGAAGCTGTGTGCTGCGTTTGCTTTGTTTTCCGAGCCGTGCTTCCCTCTTTCCTCCTCTGTACCTTACTTGACTTTCTCTTGGAAGGAAGATCCTTTAGTAGCCCGCGTTGGGACAAAAGGATTTTCAGAAACCCAGGACTGAGTGGGACTTTTTCATTCTTTCAGCCCTACCTCAGCAACTTACTCCATGGCAGTTCCCGAGACCCGCCCCAACCACACTATTTATATCAACAATCTCAATGAGAAGATCAAGAAGGATGGTGAGTTTTCGGGATAGTCCGGACACCAGGCTATCCCGCACGAACCTGCTCCCTCTTCTGTCCCCAGCATCCATGTCTCTTCCTCAGCCTTCTCCAGCCAAACCTTTTAAGTTCGGCCTTTGCACAAGCAGTGCTTTTGATATTTCCTCATTTTCTCCTACACTTTTCCCGGTAATCTGGTAACTTGCTTGTCTTTCAAGGTTTCAGCTTCAAGACGCCCCTCCTCCAGGATGCCTCCCCCTTCCCTTTTCCACCCACGTGCTTGCCTCTGACTTCCTAAAACCCTGAACCTCCCCAGCCAAGTCCTGATCTGGCTGTCAGGGGACTGTCTCTCTCCTGGCCTTTGAGCTCCAGGAGGGTAAGAACTGCAACTGTTGGTCACTGTCATGGCCTCAAGTGAATAATCCACAGTGAAAACGTTTCATTTCAAAATAAAGTGAAATGAACCGTGATGGCGGGTAACACTGGGTACCAGGTGCTGATCTATAAATAATGGTTGCATTTAACTTTCACAGCAATCCTGCAGGAAGGACCTGTTGTTCCCATTTCTTAGATTAGAAACTGAGACTCCACAGGGATGTGATTCTCCCAAGGCATACAGCAGGGAAACGTGCTTGAGACCACTATATGGAATTCTGGTTAAGAACTCGATTCTAGATATGACATACTTTTCTTTTTTCTTGAGCAAGTTATCACTTTTTATTGAACTTCATGTTTTTATATATATAGGAAAGCTGGGCAAAATCTGTGCACAGATGTTATAGGGAATATATGAGCTAAACTTCCATGCCTTTTTTTTTATGGTGCCTAGCTGTTAGTAAGGGTTGGATATAAGTGTTAGCTCTTATTATCTCCTCAAGAAAACTGGTAGGAGAACTGAAGGAGCTTGCTGGCATTAAGTTGAGGTTACTGATAAAGTTGCTATTGAAGATAATAAACAAGCCATGTAAATCCCTCATATACTGTTAGAGCATTGTGCCCAGCCAGTTCTCTGTGGAGCTGTGGACACAGTGGTGACTGAGACAGTCCTGGTCCTGACTTCATGGAACCACAGTCTAGTAGAGATGACAGATCTGCTCCCAGACAGTGATAGCCCAGAGTAGCCATGGCCATAATTGGGGGAAGTTGAGGCATAGTAGTCAAGGCTGGGATTGGGCACTTGGAAAAGGGTATTCAGGTTCACAGAACAGGAGACATTTTGGGAAAGCCTACCAGGGAGAGGAAGCAGCATCTGTGTTACAATGAGGGAGAAGAGTGACTAACCTGGACCAGCATGTGCAAATATCCAGGGGCAAAAGAGAGTCTAGGGCATTCTGGGAACCACATGTACTGCAGTTTTGGGTGCCTGAGACTTAGAGGCTGGTGATTTCATGGAGAACATTCAGGCAAGCAGTGCACTCTGGCTCCTGATGCCTTGAGGTCTGGGTGGGTGTTTTACTTCATCCTGAGGGCTTTGGGGAGCCAGGCAAGGGATGCAGTTAATTGTGAAAGATCTTTCCAGCTGTGGAGGGTGAACTTGTGTGGGCAAGAAAGGAGACTGGGCAGAGGCTCAGCACCCAGGGGAATGACTCGGGCCCGCACTGGGTTCACGGGGATGGCAAGTGGAGACAAATCTCAGAATTGTCATCAGAATTTCTGGCCGTTTGCTTCCCTCTTTACCCGACCCCCCTTTTCTTTCCTGCTGTCTCTTCGGCCAGGTGTCTTAAGCTCAGGTACCTTCTTTGCATAAGACGGGTACCCTTTCCTGGCTGTCCATTTGCTAGGGAGGTTTGGTGGTCCTGGGTTCAGATGGACTTGGGTCCTCGGTCAGTGACAGATCCTCTGAGAGCCTCTATCCACATTAGTAAAATTGGGGCAGTTATAATTGCTCACTCATGGAGTAGAGGTAAAAATTCAGTGAAGTTATTCCCAGAAATCATTTAATGATGTGTTTATTCAGGCAGATGTATTTGGAGATTTGTGTGCTGGCAACTATACTGTTCATTAGGGGTTTTTTTTTTTTTTTGGCTCACACCAAGGGACTTATGGAGAAGGCAATGACACTCCACTCCAGTACTCTTGCCTGGAAAATCCCATGGACGGAGGAGCCTGGTAGGCTGCAGCCCATGGGGTCGCTAAGAGTCAGGACACGACTGAGCGACTTCACTTTCACTTTTCACTTTCCTGCATTGGAGAAGGAAATGGCAACCTGCTCCAGTTCTTGCCTGGAGAATCCCAGGGACGGGGGAGCCTGGGGGCCTGCCGTCTCTAGGGTCACACAGAGTCCGACACGACTGAAGTGACTTAGCAAGGGGCTTATGGGATTTTAGTTCCCTGACCAGGGATTGAACCTGGACCCTTGTCAATAAGAGCACAGAGTTCTAACCACTGGACCACTAGGGAGTTCCCTGTGGGGATATTGTGATAAACAAATAGGATAGACTTGTACCTCTTCAGAAAGAGGACCAAACAAAAAGGAAACAAACATGATGTCAGGAGGTGGGAAGTGCCATGAAAGAAAAGCAAGTAGGTTCTCACGGTGAGAGGAGTGACATGAGGGGTCTCTCACCATGGTGGTCAGGGAAGGCCTCAGGTGGTAACATCTCTGCTGAGTCCTGGGTGACTGGAAGGAGGCAGCCATGTACACATCAGGAGAAAGTTGCTCCTAGTAGAGGGAGCAGTCAGTGGAAAGGTCCTGAGGCAAGGTTGCTGTGACGAGCCTGAGAAAGGGCTGGGAGGCCAGTGTTGCTAGAGCTATAGGAGTGAAGATGGGGCATGGGGAGAGATGAGGTGGGAGAAGTCACCAGGGCCAGATCAGAGGGGCTTGTGTCACAGTGCTGGAGACAATTAAAGTCCTTGCATTTATCGAGCATTTGCTGTGTGCCCTCTGTATGTGTGACTCATGTTCCCCTGCAGCGACCTTGTGGGGTAGGTATCGTGTCGTGACTGTTGACCTACTACAGAGTCAATGCACATGACCACCTGAGTGGTTCTAGACTGCTGATGGTATTGCTCAGTACTCTTGTCAATGGGCTGATGGTTTCCCTTCTGGGCTGCATTTCCTCTGAAAAGCGGAGCTCCAGCCCCAGGACACGATACCCCAGCCTACAGTCACCCCTGGGTCTTTTCTCTCCCCACTGCAGAGCTGAAGAAGTCCCTGTATGCCATCTTCTCCCAGTTTGGCCAGATCCTGGATATACTGGTGTCACGAAGCCTGAAGATGAGGGGCCAGGCCTTTGTCATCTTCAAGGAGGTCAGCAGTGCCACCAACGCCCTGCGTTCCATGCAGGGCTTCCCCTTCTACGACAAGCCCATGGTGAGCACCGGGTGTGGAGGGTATGGGTGTGTGCCTGCGCCAAGTGTTGTTGCAGGCTGGATGGGTCTGGACTACTGTCGCCTGTAGTCCAGAGCCTTAAGGATGGGAGTTCCTCCTGCTGGTCCTCGGTATCCACTGTTCACTGTACTGGGGCAGTGGAGACACACAGCAGTCATGAGAAGTTCCAGCTCTGCCCTCGTAGACCCACAGTGCCGCTGGAGAGACATGCCTGTCTCCAGGTGGCGACGACCCGAGGGGTCAGGGCTGGGACATGCGAATGCACGGAACTCAGGGAGCTTACTCTCACCCAGTCTGGGAGTTTGCAGGGGAGCCTTTCTGGATGAGTAAGAGTTGGAGAAGAGTAGCTGAGAATGACAAACAAACTAAGGATGGGAGATGACCAAGAACCTGTGTAACTGAGGAAGTGAGTCAGGTTCATTCAGCAGAAGTGAAGGGTGGGAGATGGTGGGGTGGGCGTGGCCTGGAGAGTTGTCAGAAGTCAGGCTAAGGAGCTGATCCTGAAGGTGGACTTGACTCCAAGGTTGCTGGCAAATCATGGAGGGGTTAGGGAGATGCCTGTGGCTGCTGGGGAGGATGGATTCAGTTGTGGGAGATGGGGTTCAGTTGTGAGGGTGAGGCTGGGTCAGGGTCCCAGGTCTGGAATAAGGGGAGAGTTCATCTAGCATCAGGGGTTCCATTGATGGCTAACACTGGGTACCAGGTGCTGATGTATAAATCACTGTTACATGGGGCCATGGGATGGGAGGAAGTGGGTTACAGATGTTCAGTAGGCCTTGAACAGATGGGAGTCTATTGTTCAGAGTCCTTGCGCTGATCCAGAATTCCTGTCATATCAATCAGTTCTCACCTGATTGGAATATGCCTCCCTGAACCAGTAGGGTGGTGACAGCAAGTGTCAGTGCCTGCAGGTCCCAGGCAGGTTGCTTCACGTGAACGACATTGGCCCCAGGGGCACAGGGCAGGCCTGGTGCCCTCACCTCCTTCCAGAAGGGGCTGTTCTCTGACTCCTGCCTGTGTGTCCTATTGTGGGTGTGTGAGCCCACAGTTGCCACGTCTTCCATTGCTTTTCTGGAGTAGCTGGAAATTCCCTTTTGAGGACTAAAAATCATAAATCATTTTACGTGGACCTTCCTCCCCTGCTTTTCTCTAACATCACTGCTTGAACCATAGGAAATGCTGAGCCACTGTGAGCTCTATCAGGGAATCCTGTCAAGTCTATCTGGGAAACCTGCACTGAAAACAAAATTAAAAAGAACCAACAACACAAGAAATCCAAAGCTCCACTCCAAAAAAACCCTCCACTGATTCTTCCCACTCCTCCCCTGGTACCCGCCTAGTCCCACCTGCGACCCTTCTCCCTGTTTTGACCCCCTGCTCCTCCCAGGCCTCTCTCCATCCCGTGGCCACAGTGCTCCTTGGGAGTCACAAGTGAGAGCTTGTCATCCCCTTGCTTATAACACTCTGTGACTCCTGGCTTGCTCAGGAAAAGACAAAGTCCTAAGGCCCCCTGTTGGCTCTGTGATGTCGCCTCCCTCCCCACCCGTGTAGGCCTCCCTGCTGTTCCTTGAACACACCCCATACGCTGGCTCTTCGAGGCTCTTCCTTGTGCTAGAATGCTTTTTTCCCTAGATGCCTGCGTGCCCCCCTCCCTGTCTTTACGCCAGCATTAGCTCCCTGAGGTCTTTCTGGCTGCACTCTGAAAATTTCACTTCTTCTCATTTTACTTCTCAACTCCTCACCTCCTCTTCCCGTTGGTTCACTTTTTGATCTCTGCCATGTTGTCCCCAGCGAACTAATGCCACGAGGGCGGGGGTTTTGTGTGATTGGCTCATTGCTGAATCCTGAGCACATTTGGGTACTCTGTAACCCACTGAATGAGATTTAGTTTGGAGCCTCGGTCTCGTGTGTGATGGAAAGCCCCCTGTATAGTGCTCCTGTCCTGGCCTGTTTCCTTGTATCCTGAGCAATGCTTGGGGCTGTCCCATCTTCTATCAGAATCCCAGCATCCATTCCGGAGAGCTTGCTGCACGCCAGGCACTGTCTAAAGCATGTTTTAGCTCCTGGTCCTCCTGGTCATCCTTTGAAGTGGGAAATACTTCAGTACCCATTTGACGGATGGAGACATCGAGGCCAAGGGATTTCTATGTTGTTTCCCACCAAGCTCCAGGCAAGGTCTGATTTGGGCTCCTAAGTCCAGTCTCCTTCACCCTCTGCTCTCTGTTGGGCAGCGCATCCAATACGCCAAGACCGACTCGGATATCATTGCCAAGATGAAGGGCACCTTCGTGGAGCGGGACCGCAAGCGGGAAAAGAGGAAGCCCAAGAGCCAAGAGACCCCAGCTGCCAAAAAAGCCGTGCAGGGAGGGGCAGCCGCCCCTGTGGTGGGCACCGTGCAAGGGCCTGTCCCGGTAAGCCAGGGCGCACAGACGCAGCCCTCTCCCCATCAGGTCTTCCTCAGCCTCATAGGCTGGCGTGGGGGTGCAGTAGGGAAAGGTATCCCCTTGGGGATCCAGACATTCCCCCCACTTCCATTTTTCTTGTGGAGATTGTGTGCCTGTCTGTAGCGGGGTGAGCATATGAATGATGGTATCTCCACTTGGAAATGTCTAATGTCTATACCTCTCTGCCAGTTTTTTGGGACTCTTTTTCTGTGTGTCTCAGTCTTTTTGTTTTTTCTCTCCTTGACCTTGATTTTGTTGTGTCTTCTAAAGTCAGTGTCTGTGTAGCAAATCCAGAGGAAACCACTAACCAGCTATTAGGATTGAAAAGAATTTCATTTAACAAGGTCACCAGATCAATATGGAAAAGTCAGTTTTGTTTCTGTACAGTAGCAACAAACAAGGATACTTCAAATCGAAAAACACCCCAAGGAAAGTGTGCAAGGCCGCCCACTGAAATGATAGAACATGGCTGAGAGAAATTGGAAGACTTAGTGCTATTAAGATGTCATTTCTCTTCAAACTGGTTTAGGAGCCAACTCTGTTCCAATCAGAATCCCTAGAGGAATTTGTGGGGACAGACAGGCTGTCTGTAAATGTCTGTGATGGCAAAGCTGGGGCCTGTTGTTCAGGAATGGTATGATATTAGCCTGAGGATGGGAAGATGGACCAGTGGGGCAGAGTAGAGTCCAGAAACACACACTTGTGTATGTGGTCACTCTGTATATGACTGAGGTTTCACTGCTCTCCAGTGGTGAAAGGGCTTTTTCCCCTAGTAAATTGTACTGGACCAGTTGGATATTTGTAAGAGGAAAAAGTTAAGCCCTGCCTTGGCTACATATAAGTTAATTTGAGATAAATGGTAGACTTGAATGTGTCAGCACCAGTAATCAAAGTTCTTGAAGAAAACAGAAAAATGTCTTTATGACCTTGATGAGGCCATAAAAGTAGAAACATCCTGTTTTCTAAACAAGATACAGAAAGCATAAAGTACTAAAGAAAAGATGAATGAATTGGACCCACTCTGGTCTCCGAACCTTCTGATGGCTTGTCTTGTGTCGGTGTCCGTGTCTGGGTTAAGCTGCCCCACTCTTACCCTCTCTGCTCTTGCTGTGCCCAGCTGTCCGTCCAACTTTGACTTCACATGGGTTTCAGCTCCTGTCTCCCCTGGGAGCACGTGCTTTTTGCCTTCAGCCTCTCTCCCTTCCCCTTGTTGTCACTCCTTCCCATGTCTTTCTGCATCAGCCCTGACCATCCCCATCCACCTATGCCTTTCACTGTCTGTTCTCTGGGCCTATTTCTTTCTCCATACAGTCTGTTTGTTTATTTGGCTGTGTTGGGTCTTAGTTGCGGCATGCAGGATCTTCCTGTTTTGACACACTGACTTTCCAGTTGTGGTGTGCAGCCTTAGCTGCTCCGCAGCACGTGGGGTCTTAGTTCCCAGACGAGGGATCAAACTCGTGTCCCCTGCATTGTAAGGCAGATTCTTAACCACTGGACCAGGGAAGTCCCTGTAAAGTTTTAAAGCAGTGCAACATGCTGCTTACAGTGTTTATTCCATCCCTTTTAGTTGATAATGTTTTTATTTTTCTCCTAGTCTTTTTTTCCCCAGTAGGCCCCTAACTTTGTTCATATGTCTACAAGCAAAATTAGGCCATTCTAATTTTTCTTTCCTTTTTTGGGGTCGGGGAAGCCATACTGAGTGACGTGTGGGATCTTAGTTCGCTGACCAGGGATTGAACCTGTTCCCCCTGCAGTAGAAGCACCAAGTTCTAACCACTGGACAGCTAGGGAGTTCCCTAACCAATTTTTATATGTTAAAAAAAGTTTCTATTTATTTTTCTAATTTGATGTCCCCTGTGACCTTGGGCCTGATCTGCTCCATCCATCCCTCTTTGGATGCCTTTCTTGCCTTTTCCAAGTCTGGATCTTTTCTGTGTCTCACACCCGGGGTTTCCTGTAACAACAACCTTTTCTCCTCTCTGCTTCCTCCCAACACTGAAAGCACACCTCCTCCCACCTGCTGGTGCCCCTCAGCCCTGCCCTCCTCTCCCCACAGGGCATGCCGCCGATGACTCAGGCGCCCCGCATCATGCACCACATGCCGGGCCAGCCCCCCTACATGCCGCCACCGGGCATGATCCCGCCTCCAGGCCTGGCGCCTGGCCAGCTCCCCCCAGGGGCCATGCCGCCACAGCAGCTTATGCCAGGGCAGATGCCACCTGCCCAGCCTGTAAGTGTCTGGTCCTCCCGGGGTCTGGTATAGTCAGGAGACAGGAATGGCAGGCAGGGCGCTGTTTTAGGTTGGGTGGTCTGGGCAGGCCTCCCCAAGGAGGTGCTGTTGGAGGATGAAGATTTAGCAGTGGCTTCAGGCCCTGGGACAGAGGAATTGGTGTGTTTGCTGGAGCAGGTCAAGGGGAGGCTGGAACGGGGGTGGGCTGCACCTCGGTTCACTCTGAACTTCTGCTGAGCACCCACTTACAGGTGCAAGTGTGCTCTCTTGTGGCTTACAGTCTAGGGTACAGTCGGGTAGACAGTCAGCAACATGGGGTCTGTTAGGTGAAAGACGAGAAAGAATCCAGGCAGGGAGAGGCTGGAGGGCAGGAGGGCCATAGATCCCCGACCGGACTTACCGTCTCCCGTCGCTCTCCTGCAGCTTTCAGAGAATCCACCAAATCACATCTTGTTCCTTACCAACCTACCGGAAGAGACCAACGAGCTCATGCTTTCCATGCTTTTCAACCAGTAAGTGGGGCCTGTGGCTGGGCTGGGCCCAGAGGGTGGTGGGCCGTGAGGTGGCACCACAGGGACAAGCCTCATGGTTCTGTTCGTGGAGGCCGAGCCTGTGCAGGCAGGCACAGTGCCTGGAGGCCAGAGGGAGGAGTCTGAGGCCGGCCCTGCAGCGGCCGGGCGTGGCCGTCAGCAGTGGCCAGGATGGGCAGACTGTCCTTTGCCTTTATGGAGATGACTCTGGATCTCATCTTCCCAGTCTCTAACTTAGACAAAGGCGAGGTGCAAGTCCAGCAACAGTGAGATGTCACTGAATGCTGGCTAGACTGGAAGAAGTCAGCCTGTTCAGACTGCAGGTGTGGGGTTGGGGGGTGTTCAACCCCTCGGGGATGTGCGTGGATGTGGGCCATTCCGTGGTGTAACTGTCCGCTGTTAGTCAAGTGCTCACCTAGATTTCTCTGGTGGCTCAACAGTAAAGAATCCACTGCTAATCCAGGAGATGGAGGTTTGATCCCTTGGAAAAGGAAATGACAACCCACTCCAGCATTCTTGCCTAGGAAATCCCATGGACAGTGGAGCCTAGGGTCACAGAGTTGGGCGTGACTTTGTGACGAAAGAATAACACTTGGTGACTTTGCTCCTGACTGTATGCAATTCTGTCATGCCCAAGGGGCTGCGTGGGGCATTCCTCATGGTGTGGTCGGGAGCTGGAGGCAGCCTGGGAGAAGGGCGAAGTCAAGTACAGGTGCTCGCAGTTAGAGGGAGCAGGACCCTTTATACCCAGGTTGAGAGGAAATTTTGAAAAACTGAATGAAACAAAAATCATACCATTCAATTTTATACCATGTCCACAAAACAATGCACAGTGTCTAAGAATACTGATGGGGAATCCTGAGGATGGTTGCCTAATGGGGAAGGAACTAAGGAATGAGAAGAGGGAAATGAAAGAAACAGCAGATCATGAAAGTAGAGGGTAGTGGTTATTTTGGGGCTTCCTAGGTGGCTTGTTGGTAAAGAACTCGTCTGCCAGTGCAGAGGATGCAGGTTTGATCCCCGGGTTGGGAAGATCCCTTGGAGAAGGACATGGCAACCCACTTCAGTATTCCTGCTTAGAGAATCTCCATGGACAGAGGATCCTGGTGGGCTACAGTCCATGGGGTTGCAAAGAGTCGGACTCAGCTGAGCACATCAACTTAGCACTGTCTCCATTTTGGGCTGGATGATCCTTTGTTATCGGGGCCATCTTCTGCATCATGGGATGTTTAGCGGTATTCCTGGCCCCTACTCACTGGATGCTGGAATGTTCGAGGGAAGTGCTGAGGCTGGATCCCTGAGGTCTCTGCCTTTCTCTCAGGTTCCCTGGGTTCAAGGAGGTCCGGCTGGTCCCTGGGCGGCACGACATCGCCTTCGTGGAGTTTGACAATGAGGTGCAGGCAGGGGCCGCTCGAGATGCCCTGCAGGGCTTCAAGATCACCCAGAACAATGCCATGAAGATCTCCTTTGCCAAGAAGTAGCACCCTTTCCCCATGCCTGTCCCGGCCCCCTGTTTTGGGGCCACCCCCTCCCCCCTTGGTTCAGCCCCCTGAAGGTAAGTCCCCCTTGGGGGCCTTCTTGGAGCCGTGTGTGAGTGAGTGGTCGCCACACAGCATTGTACCCAGAGTCTGTCCCCAGACATTGCACCTGGCGCTGTTAGGCTGGAATTAAAGTGTTTTTTGCGGTTTGTTTTTTCACAACCATTTGTTTTTATTTTCTTATCCTCCCTGTTTCCCTTCCCTGCACACCAGAATATTCTTAGTGTTTGCGCAGCTCAGCACATTGAGGGATTGCAACCTTGGGAAAATACAGAATAGTGTAGCATCACTGTCCAAACTTTTAAGTCACTTTTACTATTTTGGCAGATTTCTGTTTTGTCTCAAATCAGAATTCAGGGCAAGAAGTTAAAACCCAGGCTGCCAAATACAGCTGGGCAGGTTCTATACTGCACAAGATGCTGCTTTTAATGGCACACCATTCACTGTATAGACTCATGTTGATTGCGATAATGTTCTGACATGATAGAGTGTTAAGAAAGAGGTTTTTCTTTACCTTTTTCTAGACAAAAATGCCTTCTCTCATAGCAGGAGTCTCACAGAAACCACTCTAGGTACTTCAGGAAGAAATGGAAGGAAAATGAGTATTCATGGAATCATTCAAAGGATGGTAGGAATGGAAGTTTGGATGGGAGACGAGCTGAGTTCAACTTTGCAGCCCCTGATTGAGCTGCAGTCTCTGGAGTTCAGGAAGAGGTCCCTGCTGCTGCTGCTGCGGTGAGGGCCCGTGCTGACTTGATCACACACAGGAGATAGCAGCCAGGAGCTTCGGGCAGGTGGCTGAATCAGTCTCCCTCCAGTGCTGCAGCTGCAGTGGAGGCTAGAAGATGTGGTTTCTGGCTGGACAGTTAAATGCCCAGCTGAAGCTGGATAAGAAGGGGAGATTGAATGGGGGACCTTCCTTAGCAGTCTGTCACAGATCTGACTTGACAATTTTTAAGTTGACTAAATGTGTGTGTGTAAATATATATACATATATAGCTTAAAACCCTTTCTCACACCATATAGATAGCAAAATGAGATCCCTTGCCAGAAATAGAAAATTACCACAAAAATAAATACAGTGAGGCACAGTGTTAAATTCTCCCTGGATGTCTTTTCCCGTGTCAAGGCTCTGAGCCCCAGCTTGCATCTACGCTGCTCTCTCCATTAAAGAAGAACGACAGTGTTGGAAACGCTGAAGATTTACGGCACCACATGCACACTTCCTCCTCGTAGGATCTGAAAGATGGAAGCGGGAGGGTGATTGTCACCTTCACTACATCAAGTTATTGCAGACAGCACGTGGGAACATGGTCTCTAGACAGACCCCCCCCAACTCCCACGATAGACAACTGATGTCCCCACTCTGAGCTTCATTTCTTCCTGAGCTGTGCACCCCACCCCAGGTACTTAGCAAGCACTCAGTAAATTCCCCAGATAACTTGCCAAGTACCTGATACACACCAAGTACTGTTACGGCATAGGATATGCAGTAGTTAATGAAACAGACAAGCTAATTTCAGATGCTGGGTTCTGATAGGAATAAAACTGACATGATGGGGTGATGGGGTGGTGGAGCTGGGGAGCAGTAACGGGTGATCAAGGGAAGCCTCCCTGGGAGGTGACATGAATAGAGCTATTTGATGCTTGCCTGGTACTTGGTGCTGGGTTTTGTGTGTGTGGAGATGGCTTAGGCCCAGTCTTTGACCAGAAGGAATCCTTCCCCACCCCAAGCCTATGTTTGTCCATTTTCTTCCCCTAAAACTAAAGTTTGGACTTGCTGGCTAGAGGTGAGAATACCTGAGGAACGAGATGGGTCTTCATAGGAGACTTGAGTTCACATCCTCTGCCACTCTTTCATTCTGGCCTTGGGCAGCTGACAGCTCCAAGCCCAGTAGTGATGGGTATGGGCCTGCAGCCAGATCTAGCCTCTCCACTTACACTAACCCTGGACAGGTTCCTTAAGGCTCTGTGCTTCCATTTCTACCTAAAATGGGATTATGACGGTCCCCCTTCAAGTTGGTGCAGGCTATGTACTTGAGCTAATTAAAAATATGCATGGTGAATTCTTTACTAAATAACTAGTATCCTTTCAGATGAGAAAGGTGAGGCTCTGAGAGTAGTTTAGTGCAGTCAGGAAGTGGTTTCTGAGAAGAAATAGTGATCGTGGTTGGACATCGCCTAGCCTAAGGCCCAACATATAATAATCACTCCGTACTTGAGAGCTGGGGCTATTTCTGGCAATCAAAGGGCTGCCTTGTTCTGCTGCCCCTCAGCACAGGAAATTCCAAGGTGGTTTTTCCATACTGCCTCCTCTTGTTCTGTCTCCGGGGACACGGCCGAGGGGCCTAGGTCTCCAAGCCAACTCAAAAACGATGGAATTGAATATTTTAACCTGCCTGTCTGGGCCCCTCTGTTGAGGGGGGTGACGTTACTTGGAGTGGCCTGGGCTGCCTTGGGGCTCTCTGGGTATTTCCTTGTGCTGGCAACCCTCACCCTGTCGTTGAAATGGTTCTGCCTGGGTAGCAGCCTCTAGGTGGTGTGGGCGAAATCTGGGACTGGTTTAAGGAGGGGACCAGACCCAGAACACAGGTTTCTTTATGCTACTGCCGAGGGAGGGCAGGAGGAAACTTAGAGACCCCATTCCTGCCTTAGCCACTGTCTTGCCCAGAGTCCATGATGGCTTGGTCCTTGGTGTTTCTCGGTGTCGTCTTGCTGTCTGCCTTCCCAGGGCCTAGTGCTAGGGGCCGCCCCATGCCCAAGCTGGCTGACCGGAAGATGTGTGCCGATGAGGAGTGCAGCCGTAAGCGTTAGGGGTCCCGGGGGGTATGGAGGGCTTGGGTTGCTAGCCTGTGTGAGGAGGGTGCCTTCACTCCCTTCTATATTCCTTCTCCAGACCCCATCTCCATGGCCGTGGCCCTTCAGGACTACGTGGCCCCTGACTGCCGTTTCTTGACCATACACCAGGGCCAAGTGGTGTATGTCTTCTCCAAGCTCAAGGGCCGAGGGCGGCTCTTCTGGGGAGGCAGTGTGAGTCTTGGGAGAACAGAGGAGGAAAGGGTAGAGAGCTGGGGTGGGAGCGTACTGTATTTTTTTACCTACAGGGCGAATCTGAGGGGGTGAACTGAAATAGAGTCAGCAGGGGGTGGCTGCTGTGATCCACTCTATTTTTCTTTCTTCAGCAATTATTAGGGCATGTCCTGTAGTGCCAAATTGCTATAGACACCGAAAGTATGATAAAGGATGACACTTTTATTCTAATGGAAGGAGACAAGCCATCAAAAATACCAACTCGTGTGTACTGCTTTAAGAATTAGTATAAAGTGACTGGGTGACTAATTCACATGGGGTGGTCAGGGAGGACTTTCCAGCAGGTGACTTTAAGCTGAGATTGGACTGACAAGGATGGAGCCAGCTAAGTGATCAGGGAGGAGCAAGTGTGCACAGGACTTGAGCAGGAGTAAGCTTGCCATGTTCCCAGACCCTGGCTTTTAACTTCTCTTCCCTAGGTTCAGGGAGATTACTATGGAGACGGAGTTGCTCGCCTGGGCTATTTCCCCAGTAGCATCGTACGTGAAGACCAGACCCTGAAACCTGCCAAAACCGATGTGAAGACAGATGTGAGTATCTTGGGGGCTGGTAGGAATCGAGGGAGAACCTTTGCATTGCAATGACAGGCAAAGATGCTCCTAACCTCGGCTCCCTGGCAGCCTAGCTGCATGTGCTGGAACAGACTCCCTGCCTTTTCTTATCTGAAAGATGAGTGATTTCTAAATCCTAGTTTGATTGAGAGCTGCAGAGTTGAGGGCTCCAGGCTAATTTGCATAGCACTTGTGCAGCCAAACCTGGTCCCTGAGGCTGCAGCATTTGCTAAAACCACTAGATCCTTTGTGGTGTGACCACTGGTTTTCTCCCCACTGTTTCCCCTTTCTCTTTTTCAGATATGGGATTTCTACTGCCAGTGAGCTCAGTCTATGCTGTCAGTGCTGTTGTTTCTCCCCGACTTTATGCAAATACATCAGCCAAGTGCAAACTGGGTGTCTGTGGTCTTTGTGGTGTGGGGATCTAGAAAAAAATGTTTCTCCCAGGTTTCTGAATCTAGCCAATCAACCCACCAACTGTGGTGACAAAGTGGTTGCTAGGCAGAGTTTCATGGACTGAAAGCTCTGCCCTAAGCTCGGTCGAGTTGGGCTCCTAAGCTTAGCTATTACAGACAAATAAATGAGAAGATGGAGTAACTGAACAGTCAAATTGGGGAATTATAGTGTCCTCTCTAGACCAATAAGAGAACTATTGAACTGTTGGGAATGAGCCAATGGGACCATGAGGAAGACAAATCACAGAGCAGAGGTCTTCTGGGTTCTCTTGGAAGATTTTCCTCAGAAGGAGGTAGGAAGGTAATTTGTGTGTACCATGCCAGTTTTCATCCTTCTGCCTTTGAGATCAGTACTCCCAGCTCAAGGTAGTTCCTCTTCCAGGCTCTGTCAATCTTACACTTATCCCCGTCTTTGCATCCGTATCCCCGCCCCCAAGTCCGCGCCTACCCAATCTGGAATCTCGACTCTGCCCCTGGGCTCCTGACCAAATCCGTTTCTGAGCTGGGCGAAGCATCTGTGGCACCACCAATCGCTCGTCTTGGTCCCGCCTGCTCCTCTCACCACCAATCTACGCCTTTGTCCCGCCCCTTACCTGCCGAGTCCTCCAATCCCGGCCTTGGGGAAGCGTTCCCTAGTATCCCGCAGCGTTAGCGGGTCGCGCCGGAGGGGGGTGGAGGCGGAAGTGGCGGCGCCGGCCCCGGGAGTAGGAAGGAGCCGGGGCTGCACCCCGAGCAGAGCGGCTGCCAGCCGAGGAGCAGGCGCGGCCGTGTCGCCATTTTGCGGCCCTAAGCGGCCGCGACCGAGTCATGGCCGAGACCTACGGTGAGGGTGGTGGGCGGACGCTGGGTCTGGGGTCTGGGCCCAGGAAAGATGCGGCCTGTGTATGGGGCGGGGCCTTATATGTCAGGGGGCGGGGCCTGGTATTATGGGGCAGAGCCTAGAGGATGCTGGGAGGGGTTTAGTGGGCCTGAGGCTGAGCTTAGTTAATTTGGGCGGAGCCTGAGGGTCTGGGGTGTGGGCGAAGTCTGGGGCGGGATTTGAGGAGTGCAGTGAGGATGGGTCAGGAAGGAAAGGATGATCCTTACTGTGTCTGGGCGGAGCCTGAGTGGATGGGGCGGAGCTGACTGTGAATGGCAAGGATCAAGCTTGATGGGCTAGGGGATACTGAAGGGATGCTCTGGACCCAGGGATTACCCTGGGAGAGGGCTGGAATGCGGTTGCGGGTGAGTTGTTCTTTAAATAGGGGGTGGGACTAGCGGCAAGGGGTGGGGTTTAAGCTTGAGACTAGCGGTAGTGCCTCGGACTGCGGGAGGGAAGGAGAGACAGAGTTGGAAAATCCGGATGTATGGATGGGTAGAAAGGGGGAGAACAGGGTGCAGTAGAAAGAACAATGGATTAGGAGTCAGAGGGAGCTGCATTCTTTCAACGAATAGAGAAAGCCGAGGGAACAACGCAAAGACGCTGAGGTAGGAAACAGCTTGTCATCTTCACGGAGTAGACTGCAGGCCAGAGGCTGGAGTGCAGTGAATGAATCAGAAAGTGGTAGGAAGCGAAGTTGTGGGGCGGGGTGGGGGAGTGGAGCAAGGACAAGATTGTAGTCCTTGATAAAATGATTTTCAAGAGGCTTTAGCAAAGTAATAGTTACTTGGACTCCGGAGCCAGTTGGTCTGGGTTTGAATCCCAGCTGTACCCAGCAGTGGGATCTTGGGCAAGTCAGTTAACCTTTCAAGACCTCCGTTTTCTCATCTGGAAAATGGGAATAATTATTAGTATACCTCCCTCACAGAGCTTTCTTGAGGATTGAGTTGTTGATGTAAGTAAAGACCTTTACTTCTGCTGGGTATGTGGTAAGCGCTCTGCAAGAATTATCTGTAATGGTTGTTACCCACAGTTCTGTATCTGCTTGTGTCTGTTTCTCTCCCTGTAATTGTGATGTTCCCCTGGTTTCCATCTTTCCATATCTTTCTCTCTGAATGGGTTTTTCTTGAATTTGGCTCCATCCGCTCAGACTTCCTCTTCAAATTCCTGGTGATTGGCAGTGCAGGAACAGGCAAATCATGTCTCCTTCATCAGTTCATTGAAAATAAATGTGAGTTTCTGGGAGTGGTTCTGGGTGCACTAAACCATGGACAGGGCCATGGTGGGGGCAAGTAGGCAGCTGTTGGGCAGGGGTGGGGCTGGCCTTAGGTACAACTTCAGTGCTGGCTGCCAGGTCCTGACTTTGGTATACACTCTTTGCGAGGTCCTCCTTGAGCCTCAGTCAACCCAGCAGTGAGAATGGGTTTGCATAGGCCTCGGAGGACAGGGAATCCTCTGAGCGCCCTCCTGTCTCTTCTCTCCCTTCCACTCCCAGTCAAACAGGACTCCAACCACACAATTGGCGTGGAGTTTGGATCTCGGGTGGTCAACGTGGGTGGGAAGACCGTGAAGCTACAGATTTGGGATACAGCTGGCCAGGAGCGGTTTCGGTAGGTGGGCTGGGCTGGGCTCCCAGTGAGAAAGGGGGTTGGGGGAAAGGGGAGGAGAGAGGAGAGAAAGAGGCATGCAGAGTTACCTGGAAACATAATGACGGGAGCAAGGACACACTGAGAGGGTGGGCAAGGTAGAGAGAGAGGGCAAGAGAGACTGTGATGGGCAGGTCCATGTAGTCAAAGAAAGAAGGTGTCTTGAAGAGAGGATGGCAGACAGACAAAAAGAGATTGAGAAGGAAGCATGATTAAGAGTGAGAGGGCCAGGGAGGGATGACTGACCCTAGCGAGACCCTGTGGGATAGACCCATGTGGCTGGAAGGATGGAGACTTGTCTCCAGGGAGCAATAAGGCCTGGGCAGGAGGAGATGCTTGGGGTGAGGCAAGGAGCAGAGAGTAACTGAAAATGACTGAAACAGAAAAGGAAAGTTGAGAGGTACAGACACTCAGGAAGGGAGAAAAAGAGACAGACTTAGAGAGAAGAGACAGATTAGGACACTCAGATAGAAGTGAGAGACAAAGACAGGGAGAATGGGACAGGTGTGGCCAGAGAGATGGAGAAATGGATGTTTTTGGGGGATAGGGCAATGTGGAGGGCTCAGCACATAGTATGTCTGCAGAAAAGGTGATAGACACACGGAAACCCTGAGTGAGAAATAGCCAGCAGAAAGAAACGAGGAATCCAGTTTCTGGGAAAGGGTGGTCCCTGGTCAGCACTGAGTAGCTGCTGAGTTAATATTCATGCGAGAGTTCATTGTGTGAGCTGCCCAGAGACAGAGAGAGGATGGAGGAGAGAGAGGTGTGTGACTGCGCCAGGATGGCAGTACGTGTTCTGTAAATGGTTGTGGTGTGATTGCACAAATTCCAGAGGGATCCAGCCTGGTGACACAGTGAGAAGCAGACAGTTAACCACCCTGGGAAAGAGGCCTCCCCCAAACAGCAGGAGAGGGCCAAGCGGATGTAGTTGCATAGTGCTTGGCCAGGACTGGGCAAAGGGGAGATGACAGAAAATGTTGAATGAATGGGAAAGGATGAATGAAAGGGAAAGGATGACAGAGCCAGAGCAACAGAGATGGAGAGAAACAGAGAATTAAAGATACATATACCTACAAGAGACAGAATGGTACATACCAAGGAAGAGATGCAGAAAGACAGGGACACAGAAAGAGTCAAAAGTAGGGAGAGGGAATTCCCTGGTGGCCCAGTGGTTAGGATTGGCACTTTCACTGTCGAGGTCCCCAGGTTCCATCCCTGGTCGGGGAACTAAGATCCTACAAGCCACATGGTGTGGCCAAAGACAAAGAAATGGTAGGGAGAGATTGTGACAGAGGCAGGCAGCCAAGATAAGGACTGAGGAAAGTAGGCTACCAGTGGGAGAGACTGTAGTGAGACCCAGACCATGGCCAGGTTTAGGAGGAGGGGCCCGCAGCGCAGGGGGGCCTCCGAACCACCAGTCTCTCTCTGTAGAGGGGGGCAGTCTTGGGCAGACCCCAGCCTTGGGGGTGACTGGGTCCCCCTGGCCCCACAGGTCGGTGACACGGAGTTATTACCGAGGGGCAGCTGGAGCCCTGCTGGTATATGACATCACCAGGTGGGTGCACGGAGTGGGCGGGGTGGGGCCCGGGCTGCCCCCTGCTGCTGCACCTGCCTCCCTCCTGGCTCCCTTTTCCACAGCCGGGAGACCTACAACTCACTGGCTGCTTGGCTGACGGATGCGCGCACACTGGCCAGCCCCAACATCGTGGTCATTCTCTGTGGCAACAAGAAGGACCTGGATCCGGAGCGTGAGGTCACTTTCCTGGAGGCCTCCCGCTTTGCCCAGGAGAACGGTGAGGGCTAGGTGGTGGATCAGTGGGGCAGGGGACCAGCAGAGGGATGAGGGGCATTCAGGGGGAGCCTGTGAGAGCCCCCTAGCTCTCTGTGGCTCTGCCCAGCAGGGCAACATGCAACTTTAGAGGTCTGTGTTCAAATCTGGGTGTTGGCCATGTACGGGCTACATGACCACTCTGTTTCCCCATCTGGAAAAATGGGTGCCCCCCAGACCACCTCCCTGAACTATCGCACACTCTGCTTCACAGATGGTTAAAGTGGGGTGGTCCAGGGGAACTCCCGGCATGGCTTGGATGAATGGGTGCTTCATGAATGTTGGCTGCTAAGAAGGTTTCGGCCACCATGGGGAGACAGCATAGAATATTGGTGTAAGGTGGGGACTGTAAACTCTGACGGCTGTAGGGGACAGGCACATTTTGTGAATAAGGGAGAAGGGGCAGGGGAGACCCTCCGGTTAGCAGGTACTGACATTAGGGGAATGGACAAGACTGACAGCCACATTGAAAGGTATGCAAGTACGTTATCATCAAAAAGACCACAAATAACAAATTGTTGGCGAGGATTTAGAGGAAATGAACCCCTGGTACACTGTTGTTGGCACCCCACTCCAGTACTCTTGCCTGGAAAATCCCATGGATAGAGGAGCCTGGTTGGCTGCAGTCCATGGGGTCACTGAGGGTCAGACACGACTAAGCGACTTCACTTTCACTTTTCACTTTCATGCATTGGAGAAGGAAATGGCAACCCACTCCAGTGTTCTTGCCTGGAGAATCCCGGGGACAGGGGAGCCTGGTGGGCTGCTGTCTGTGGGGTCGCACAGAGTTGGACACGACTGAAGCGACTCAGCAGCAGCACACTGTTGTTGGGAATGTACACTGGTGTAGCCACTTTTGAAAACAGTATGGCAGTTTCTCAGAAAACTAAAACTGAACTGCCACGTGACACAGCAACCCCACTCCTAGGTATATATCTTTAAAAAAAATTAAAAACGGGTTCAAAAAGATACCCCAATGCTCATAGCAGTATTGTTTATAATTGCTGAGATATGGAAGCAACCTCAGTGTCTATCAATGGATGAATGGATACAGTGGTATATATACACAGTGGAATACTATTCAGCCATAAAAAAGAATGAAATAATGCCATTTGCAGCAACATAGACGGACTTGGAAGGTATTGCTAAGTGAAGGAAGTCAGAGAAAGAGAAATATTGTTTGGTATTAATTATATGTGGAATCCAGAAAATAAACTAGTGGCTACAACAAGAGGTATATAGGTCTAAACTCATTTGAAAACATTGTGTTGGCCCACATCTGCTGACTTAGGGTCTGTCCATCTTCCTTCTTTTTTGTAACCTCTAGGTTTAGAGGATTTGCTATCAGAAAGATGTGGGTTTGAATGCTGGCTCTGACTTACTGTGAGGCCTTGTCACATGGCTAATGGGTGGACTATGAATGGGGCCTGTGCTGGATGGTGCTGGGGACACAGTGATGAAAGCAGCCCTGGGCCCAGCTCTCATGGTCTCACAGCCCAGGGCAGAGGGAGGAGGACCATTTCCAGAGAGTGACAGCCCAGAGAGCTCAGGGCTGGGAAGGGGGAGGCGGACGGGTCAGTGAGAGCCCAGGGGAGGCACCTGGTTCATCCTGGGAAGGCCTTCCTGGAGGAGGAGATAGGAGCTGAGTTCTGAAGGAAGAGCTCGGTGGGTACCTGGGGAAGGAGGCTCTCATGGCAGGAAAACACATGTATGGAGGCCCGAAGTGAAGGCTTGAGGGACAGAATGAGAGGTAGCAGGTCAGAGTCTGAGTGGAAACTGTAGACTGACTGAGGCTCTGACTGTCTCGAGTGTCTGTCCCCCTGCCCCCACCAGAGCTAATGTTCCTGGAAACAAGCGCTCTCACGGGTGAGAATGTGGAGGAGGCATTCCTGAAGTGTGCCCGCACCATTCTGAACAAGATCGACTCAGGTGAGACCCCCAACTGACTGGACTGGGAGTGGAAGGCAGAGCCCAGAGGTTTCCAGGGACTGGTCCTGACCTCTCCCCTCCCTCCTCCCAGGTGAACTGGACCCCGAGAGGATGGGCTCCGGCATTCAGTATGGTGATGCCTCCCTTCGCCAGTTGCGGCAGCCTCGGAGTGCCCAGGCCGTGGCCCCTCAGCCCTGTGGCTGCTGAGACCTGCAGAGTCAGGTGGGATTCTGGGGACCTGGGAGCTGCAGGGCTGGTCTCCCAGCAGTGGGGAGGACAGAGCAGAGACAGCGACATAGAACAGGAGACACAACCAGGAAAAAGGGCCATCTTCCCAGACACGGGAGATCCACCCATTCTTCCTATCCCACTGCCAGCTCTCTGCCCTGCATCTCCAACCCTCCTGTTCATAATTCCTCAAATGTCTGTTAAGCACCTTCTATGCGCCAGACCCTGTTCACAGCATGGGGGATAACAGCAATGGGGAAAACAGACAAGAATGCCTGCCTTTGTGGAAGAGACAGACAATAAACAAGACCCAGGAGCAAACTGTATAACAGCCAGAGAGATAAAAGCTATGGAGAAGGACCAAGGAGGGTGGGGAGGTGGAGGAGTGGACGGTCAAATGGGATGATGAGGGGAGGGCTCACTGAGAAGGTGACATTTGAGCAAAGGTTGTGTGGGGACCTGGGGGAAGAGTGTTATAAGCAGAAAGAAGAGCCAGTGCAAAGGCCCTGAGGTAGGGTCCTGCCTCCCCTGGGTGAGGAAGTCAAGGCCACTCCAGTGTGGCTGCAGTGGAGTAAGTGGATGTGTGTGTGGATGTGAGTGTGTGTGTGCGTGCGTGTGAGTGTGTTCGGGGGTAGGTGAGCAGAAGATGAGGTTGGGGTGGGGGAAGCAGATGAGTGAGGCCTCATGGGTCACAGGGAAGGCTCTGGCTTATACAAGCAGAGAAGGGACAGGATCTGATTCAGGTGTTCATAGGGCCCCTCTGGCTGCAAACAGAGAGACTGCCAGGGGGGCGGGGGGTGGGGTGGGCAGGGGTGGTTGCCCAGTGACCAGTGAGGAGGCTACTGCAAAGTCAAGACTGTGGTGGACAGGACCAGGATGGGGGCAGAGGAGGAGTTGAAAGGTGAGTTAGGTTAGATCATCTGTGCCTCCAGGCGTGTCCCCTCTTGATGTAATCTCTGGGTCTTCCTAAAGCACAAATCTGCTTCTTCCCCTCTGTTCTTCTGGTAGCCTCCCCCGCCTCCTCCAGGAAGCCTTGCTTGTTCCCCTACGCTTGGTCCAAAGTCCTTGGCAGGCTTGAAAGACTTGGTCCCATCCTCACCTCTCTGTGGGTGACTACGTCTTGACAATTCTTGTCTCTCTGCTTCAAACCCACTCGCCGCCACCCCCGACCCCCAGCCATTGGCAGCTCCAGGATGGCCTTGGAGCAAAGTGGTTAGACCTTGGACACAGGTACTTTGAGAGCAGGGCCAACATAATTTCCAGATGATTGGATTTGAGAGAGATGAGTCAAGGGTGAGCTCTTGGGGTGGGGCTTCTTTCCTTCCAGGCCTCTGCATCAGCCCTGCCTGTCCTTCTACTTCCCTTCTCAGGCCAACTCCCATTCATCATCAGGTCTCTGCTAAAATATCTCTTCCCAAAAGGGGTCACTCTCTCTAGATGGGCAGTCTGCCTCTCCTTTTCATTATTATTCCTTTTTTTTTGGCTGTGCTGAATGGCTTGTGGGATCGTAGTCCTCCAACCAAGGATGGAACTCTCGCCCTCGGCAGTGAAAGCGCAGAGTCCTAACCACTGGACCACCAGGGAAGCCCCGTCCCTCCTTTTTAAAGTGTTCAACTCTGTCCCCTCCGTCATTATTTATGGTGTTTGTCTCCCCCATCTGAGAAGGTGACAGATCACAGACTCCAGAGCTGGGCTGCCTGCATTTATACTCCGACTCTCACTGCATAGTTGCGTGACTGTCGGCAAATTATTTAAGGTCTCTGGGCCTTGGTTTCCTTATCTGTAAGTGGGGCTAATAATAGTACCTACCTCAAGTGAGTGTTGAGAAGATTAATTAAGTCATGTAAAGTGCTAAGAACAGGGCCTGACAGTCAGTAAACTAAGACTCAATAAACTAAAGACTGTTTATTATTTTTCTTCTTATCCAATTTAAGGACTCTGGGCTGTATAGAAACAGAGGGGTGTGTTCTCTTCACCTTAGGACATAATTTTGAGTCTGTTTCAGGGTTTTCTCAGTGAATCAAATCTAATAAGAGTGCGTTTTCAAACTGTTGATTGCAATGTACAGGAGGAAATACTTTGTATACTGTTCTGATGCAGTCACACACACACAAAACTAAAACACACATTTCCCTCATACTAATATTCTGAAAACAGAGGTGAAATTCACATAAATTTAGCTATTTTAAAGTGTATAATTCAGTGGCATTTAGTACACTCACAAGGTTATGAAACCATCACCTCTGTCTAGTTTCAAAGCAATTTCATCATTCTAAAAGGAAACCCCATACCCATTAAACATTCACTCTCTGTTCCCCTTCCAGCTTCTGACCTATACCCACTTACTTTCTGTGTCTATGGACCAACATTATTATGTATGAAGCACTCTGGTATTTTTTATTTTATTCTATTTCAATGAAAAACTGCTCAAGGCCCACCAAACTGATTTCCCACCCCACTAATGCAGTTGTGGACATTGGAATCACCTGGAGAGCTTTAAAAGCTACTGATGCCTGAGCCTTACCCCAGAGATTCTGAAGTGATCTGGGTATTTCTAGAAGCTCACAGGTAATGCTGTCTTCAGATAACCACAAAGCAAGAACTGATTGTCAAATAGATCTCTGACTTGGAAAACCCTGGAATGAGACCTAGAGCCAGGGTGGTCCAGGAACATAGAGGAACAGAGATACAAAGGTGGGGACACAGAATGTGGACACCGAGACGCCCCTCTACAGACTCAAGGAGACAGCTCTCTGAGGCAAATACACGGGAATGCGGGTGCCCTCAGAGTGAGAGCCGCACATTACCTGCAGACAAGAAACAGAAAGTCAGAAAATGTAGTAAGTTAGGGAGAAAAAGTATAGACAGAAGAGCACAGATAGGAGGGCAGGAAGATACCCAGAAAGGAGACAAAGCTGCAGCTGACAGACCCGGGATCCCCCCAGTTCACCGCACACTTTTCTTGCAGCTCACCTGCTCTCCAGGACCAGCCCTGTCCTTCCGTCTGGGGCCCAGACACAGGCCCTGGGAGGCCGAGCCCCTCACCTGCCCTGGCCCCAGAGAAGCTGCCCTGCCACCGGTCTCCCTTCCCTGGCCTGGTGGGGCCTGGCTGAGGGGCAAGACTGAGCCATGGGGGAAGGGGGATTCTCTCCGTGCCTGCTGCTGCTTCCTGTCTTGGCTAACCCCTGTTTCCCCTGAGCCCCTAACTCCTCTTTGAGCATACTCAGAGAGTTCACAAAGCCTGAGACCAGGGCCATTTGGCCTCAGCATCCCTGGCCCTGCCATTGCGAGTACGTGTTATTTATTACCTGGAGGCCTGTCCTGTTCCAATGCCCGCCCCCCCCCCCCCCATAAAGCATTGTTTACACCTGTGTCATAGCCTCTGTCATTTTGGGGTGGTGGGGAGGGAAGGGAGGCAGATGAGGTCCCTGATTATGTTTGGAGTCCATGTTTTAGGGTTGGACATGGTGTGGGGTCCACCATGACTCCATGGCTCAGGTGTCTGTTGTGGAGGAATTTTGCCCACATATGTAACACGAGGGTCCCTCTGTTTGTGATGGGTGTGATGGGATCTGTAGGAATGAGTGTTGCTTGTGTGTGTGTGACACTTTGCTTGTGAGTGCTCTGTGCCCTTGGTGATTGTGTCTACAAGGGTGATGTTTGGGACGCTGAGGCTAGGGAATGAGAATTCAGGCCTGTGGGTGAGCCCTGAGTCTGCTCAGTGGGTGATACTTATGCATTTCTGATGCCTGAAAGTCTGAGGCAGTGTCTAGTTAGTGCTTGACTGTGCATATGTGCCCCTGAGATCTGTGTGTGTTTTGGTGTGTATTTGGCTCTGTTGACACACCTGTGTGTGACCATTAACCCTGTGTGTGCCCCTGAAGACTGTGTGGGCTTTTGTACTACCCTAACCCCCATGCATACTTAAGGTCAGTGTTACCTCCTGTGTCCAGGTGGACCGCTGACACCTGCACGGGCTCTGCCAGGGACTGGTGCAACCCACTGAGGACACTCCCAATGGCTCTCCCTCCCCCAGGCTGGCCTTAAACCGTCCTCAAGGGAGGCCAGAGTCCCTGCTCAGCCTGGGGCTGGTGGAGGGGGCGGGGCATTTAAAATGACCTCATCTGCATTTTATCCCCCTAGGTCAGGTCGTCCAGACTGTTCAAAAGACTCTTGAGATAGTCATGCCAGTGTCTTCTCTAGCTTTCCTAGCTGGTTTTATTCGGACTCCACACAGTTGTCCCGAAGAGGCAGGGCAGAGCGGGTCAGAACCTGCACATCCCTTCTAGTCCTCTCTCCCTTCTCTCAAGGACGTTGCGGTTTTTTCTTTTTTATAAAATGTCCCTATGTAAATTACTTGCTGTCGTGCAAATTTACATACATTTCCCAACTATTTGCCCAGACGCTTTTCAGTCCTAATCTTGGGCTGTGAGAAGGCGGGGCTGTCCATGTTAATAACATCCATGATATACATGCCACTCCTAGACCCCACTGCTCATCCTCCCGCAGCGTTCTCTGCTCCAAGGAGACTGGCCGGCCTGTCTATGTAAATAGGCTGATTTACATGCCCCTCCCACTCGCTTGGCGTCGTATACGAGCCCCCCGCCCCCACCGCCCTATCCGGCCCTTCCTAACTGCGTTCCTCCTCTCGCACAAAAGGGGCGGGGCGGAGGGCGCCAAGAAGCCCGGCGTTACCGTCGGATCCATTTATTTCCCCTTTCTCCTGGAAGAGGGTGTTCGGAACTCCGTCGCCCCGCCCCGCGCGGCTCGCGCCTGCGCCTGTTCATCTCCTCCGCCCGGACGCGGTCACGTGTCCACCGGGCGAGGCGGGGGCGGGGCGTCGCGGGTGGTGGGGGCGGGGTATGGCGCGCTGTGCGGCGCAGGGCGGCTGGCACAAACGGCGGCGCCGGGGCCGGAGGAAAAAGCTCGGTGAGGAGAGCCCGGGAAGGGAAGGGAACGAGGCGGAAAAGGAGTTGGAAGTCGGGCGCCGGCGCGAGCCGGGCGCGGTGTGGGGGCGCGCGCCCGGCACTCTGGCGGAGCGCCGCGACCCCGGGGAGGGGAGGGGAGCGGAGGGGAGGGGAGGTGGGGGTGGGGCGTGGGGGAGGGAGCGCGCGCCGGGCACGTCGGGCGCCGGCCGTTGGGGGTGTTGGGGTGGGAGCCGGGAGCGCGCGTCGGGCGGAGCGGGGGGGAGGGGAGGGGACACGGGGTCCCAGCGGTCCCTAGGCCTTGCCTTCGTGTCCTGCTGCGCCCCGAGGGGCCTCCGGGCCCGCACCGGAGGGACTTGGGAGGGGGGCTCTTTTTCCCCGCCTCGTCCTGTCCCCGAGTGCGTGAACCCTCCTCCACCCTTCCCTCTGTCGCCGTGGACCCTGCTCCCACGGCTCCCTTCCGTCTGTCCGTCTCAGGACCTCCCTTCCGTCTGGGTGTGTGTCAGCCCCTAACGGGCTTTCCTCCTGTTGGGCTCGGGTCGACCCTTCCACCCGCTTCTGCTCGGCTGTCTCAGGCCCACTCTCTCTCTTCTTCGCTCTATTCTTTTTTCTGTTTCGGGAACCCCCCCCCGCCCCCCCCGCCACCAGTTTCCACTGTCTGTAGATCCCCCCCCCCCGCTTCCTTCTGTGTTTTCCAGACTGATCCGCCCCCCTCCCCCCAGTCCTCCCCGTTTGTTTCTAACTTCTAGTTCTCGCTCCGCCATCCTTTTCTACTAAGAGTCCCCTCCTTTACTTCTTTTTTGTTTGTGGGTCTGTGTGTGAGGATGTATCTCACCCGTAGCCCCCACTGCAGTCCTCTGGCTGTGGGTCACCTACCCAGCCTCACTTCTCCAGCTGTCCCGTTTATTGCCCCTTGTCTCTTCGTGACTCCCCCCAAGTCCCAGAGTCTCCGCCGCCCCCACCCCCCCTCCCGCCATGACCTCAGGTTTTGGGGTCTTTGTAGCTAAGTCTGCCTTGCCCTCTACTGCCCCTACCACTTCCCCCACTCCCCGCCAGTGCACTTGCCTGTGTAGCTCTTCTCACCTTCCTTTTTTTTCTCTCCAGCCACTGTGACAGGTCCCTTCCCAAGCCCCTAGGGACAGCAGAGGACTTGGGGACCAGCAAACACCCCCAGGGCGAGAGAAAAGCCTCTGCCACCTGCCCTGCCTCATCCTGCCCCACGCCAGGCCCAGCCGCCCCGGCCCCCGGCTGCATCAAGTGGAGGAGGAGGAGGTGGAGGAGGGTGGCACCATGGGCCTGGGCCGTGCCCTCCATGCCCGGGGGATGAAGACACTGCTGCCATGGACAGCCCGTGCCAGCCCCAGCCCTTGAGTCAGGCTCTCCCTCAGTTGCCGGGTTCAGTGTCAGAGCCCTTGGAGCCTAGCCGGGCCAGGATGGGGGTGGAGAGTTACCTGCCCTGTCCCCTGCTGTCCTACCACCGTCCAGGAGCGCCCACTGAGGCCTCAGCGGGGAGTGGGACCCCCAGAGCCACAGCTACTTCCGCCACAGGCAGCCCCCTGCGGGAGGGCTTCGGTGGGCAGGATGGCGGCGAGCTGCGGCCGCTGCAGAGTGAGGGCGCTGCGGCACTGGTCACCAAGGGGTGCCAGCGGCTGGCAGCCCAGGGCGCCCGGCCCGAGGCCCCCAAACGGAAATGGGCAGAGGATGGTGGGGATGCCCCTGCACCTAGCAAGCGGCCCTGGGCCAGGCAGGAGAACCAAGAGGCGGAGGGGGAGGGCTGCAGCAGTGGCAGCAGCGAGGCCAGCGCCGGGCTGAGGGAGGAGGTGCTGCCCGCGGCACCCGAGCGCCTGGCCCTGGACTACATTGTGCCCTGCATGCGGTACTATGGCATCTGCGTCAAGGACAGCTTTCTGGGGGCGGCCCTGGGTGGCCAAGTGCTGGCGGAGGTAGAGGCCCTGAAGCGGGGCGGGCGCCTGCGAGACGGTCAGCTTGTGAGCCAGCGGGCTATCCCGCCACGCAGCATCCGTGGGGACCAGATTGCCTGGGTGGAAGGCCATGAGCCGGGCTGCCAAAGCATCGGTGCCCTCATGGCCCACGTGGATGCCGTCATTCGCCACTGTGCTGGGAGGCTGGGCAGCTATGTCATCAATGGGCGCACCAAGGTGAGGCCGCGGAGACCTGCTGTGAGGGGTGGTGGGACGGGGTCCCCAGGCACTTGGACGCCTGTTGTTCTGAGTATCAGTGAGTTTGGGGACAGGCTTCTGGGGTCACAAAAGGGTTTAGGCAGCCCTGGTACAGGGAGTGTCAGAGCTCACTGTGGGCTCTTGTGCCCTGTGGGCCTTAGTTTGTACACCTGCAGGCTGTGGGTTTGGCCCATAGTCACCGGGATTCTTGACCTTGCCGGGGATCCTCTCAAAGAACCTGAAGAGAGGTGTCGCCATTCGTAGCTCTGCATCTGTGTCTGAGCCTTCTTGGGGTCAGCAGCCCTGTGATGTCTGTTCATGGGCCTTAGAGCAAGTGGGCAAGGTTTGTGTCTCTGTCTGTCTGCCCATCTTGTGTTCTTCCTGTTTCCTTATTTTTTCCTCCATCCAAGTGTATCTAGTCCATCCTGTCCACTGTGCGTGTCTTGTCTGTCTAGTCTGTCTCCCAGGTAGGAGAACTGGGAGAGGTAGGTGGCAGTGGTGAGGCCCATGCCAGGCTGAGGGAAGATGCCCACCATGCCTGGTGCTGGGCTGCACTGCACCCTGCATGCCATACTGTGACGTCTGCCTCACGCCAGCTTCCCGGGGTGGCTGTGCGCTGGCTCAGGTGGAGGTCACGACCCCATCTCGCCCATCCTGCCCCATCCTAGTCCGTGTCCTCCGTCTTCTCTGTTCTGTCCGTCCCTCACTTCATCCCTGTCTGGCTCTGGTCTGTTTACTTGATCTTCTGCCTTTGGGTCTTCTCTTGATCCCCTTTTTTTGTTTTAGAGTAGTAGTTATTAATCTTTTTTTTTTTTTCTTTAAATTTGCTCAAAACCAAACTCTGTCTTAAGAAAAACGCTCATTTGATTAGAGTTTATGGGCAGTCATCAGGGCCTTCTGGGCCTCCAGCTGCCCATTCAGGGATCTGGGGTCAGGAGCCCTGCACAAGACAATAGTCCATAGGGCCTTTCAGCCTGCCAACTCATGGAGGGGTGTGAGGGCCCTGGCCTGGAGTTCACGGTGTGGTGGTGGTTGGACAGTAGGGAGTGCCTGCTGCCCTGCACCAGTGATGCCTGGCTGACGGCATGGCTGTGTTCTGCCCTGCAGGCATGAGGCTGTGCTCCTGGCGTCCTCATCCTCCCTCAGATCCCATCTTGGGTTCTGCCTCTGCTGCTTTGCTCTCAGGCAGGAACTGGCTCAGGGACCAGGGCTCCCCCCAAGGCTGAAGCCATGCTGGCCTCCCCACCCCAGCTGGAATTTGTCCCACTTTGCTCTGCCTCCTGTTACCTTGGTAGTGGAGAGCCAGAGGCGGCCATTCAGGGGCAGGAGGTCAATGGGAATCTCCCTAGCCACAGGGTGACCAGCACCTTCTTCCCAGGGTTACCCATCCTTACAGGAGGGAGGTTAGGGGGAGACCACAAGAACTAAATAGCCCAAGGTGGGATACTTCTCTGAACCTCAGTTTGCTTATCACAGGATAGGAAAACCAGGTTAACTGCCTAGCTAGTCTCTGGCCATCTTAGGAGGGAAAGGAGAATACGTGAATCCTCTCTCCTTTGGTGCCTTGGATGTGGTTGGAAACAGGGCCCTGGAGGGGGTGGGTGGCTGGGGGTTGAGACTTTTTTAGCCCTAGGAGGTAAGAACAAGCCTGGCTGGACTGAGAAGGGAGGGGAGGAGCCAGCCCAATCACTGGAGTTCCTCTCTGACCCTCCCCTGCCCCAGTGAGACAGCAACTTCAGCTTCCTCACCTTCACAGGGCAACATCTGGGTTCTGTCCCAGGCTCTGGAGTAAGATGGGGTGGGGTTCTGAGATGCGGCGTGGCCACAGTGGTGGTGGGGCTCAGGTCACAGTGTGGCTGCGGCCAATCACAGCCTGCCTCTCTGTGCTTCCTGAACTCGCCCCCTGTGGTCCTCCGCCTTCCTCCTCCCTGGTTCCTCTGCTCAGTTGACTGGCAGGTGGGAGGGAATTGATTTGCACTGGCTTCAAGGACTAACATAGGGGTCCCGGGGAGGCCCCTTTAAGACCAGTATGGAGGTGGGGCCTGCTGTTGGCTCAGTCCTGGGATTCTGACTTGGGGTGGGTGGGTACTGTGTGTGTGTGCTTTGTGGGGCTCTTGGCATGTTGCTTCTAGCTGTCCCTTATCCTAGCAGCCCCTTCCCGGAGATGGAAGTGTAAAGAACACGTTTCCTTATTACTCTGCTTGTTGTCCCTTTCTCTTGTGGGCGTGGGAAGTAGATGCTTCTCAGGCCAGAGGATGCTTACTCCACCCCCCACTCCCAGGTGAGTATCTGTCGGAGGAAGAGTGGGGCCTTAAAGGGCCTGTTTCTGTGTCTAGCCTGACACAGGAGTCCTGCTTCATGAAAGACTACAGTGTGTGTCCCTGCCTGCACGGTGGGAGGTCCTGTGAGGGGGCATGGGCGGGACACATGGAGGCCCCGAGACCCAGAAGAAGAGTGCTTTCAGTCAGCAGCTCCGTTCTTGGCCCTAGGGAGCCTGGCCTGACCCTGGAGGCCAGTGCTGGGTAAACAAGTGCCTGTGCTGATTTCACTTTGAGGGGGATGGCAGGGGAAGTGAGCCCAGGTGCCTTCAGTTAGAGGACTCCAGGTGCTGCTGGTCCTGAGACCTGACTGACGAGGGGACCAGTGGAAGAGTGTTCCTGGCAGGTGCAGAAGCTTGGGGGTGAGCTCAGCCTGGTCAGGGAAGAGTCAGGACGACTGCGAGGCCAGAGGTAGTTTAGGAGGCTGGTGGCCTTGGAGGCTGTGGTCAGGAATTTGTGTTCTCTGGGGATGCAGTGAGGAACTTGAAAGGATTTGAGCTGTGGTGAGGGGGAGTAAAGGGTGTCCGGCAGCTGTGTGGGGATGGTATGTGGGGGAAGAGGTTTCAGCCCTGGACCCCTTTGCTCACCCCATCCTCAAAACTGGCAAATTCTCGGCTTGGATTCTCAATGGGGAGGGCTTGCCTGTCCCTAATCAGTGACTCACTGGTTCCAGGCCACCCCCCATTCTGGCCACAGCCAGGGATCCTTTCCTCGTGGTGAAGTAGTTGCTCAGAGCACTGACCCGTCTGCAGGGAGTGAGCGGTGCAAAGAAAGTTCTTTGGAACCTGGGGCTGTGGGGGCCAAGACCTTGCCCTCATGTTGCCAGAGAGAAAGGCGCCCCACTGGGTAGCCATGGTGGTGGCAGTTGTCCTGGCCTCTTGCCCACGGCAGGTGCTGTGGTGGGCCAGGTGCACACGTTTAACACAGAGCAGCTTACGCTCCGCGCTGAGGTGAGCCCCGGGGAATAATAAGCTGGGAGGAGGCCGAGGGGTTGAGTCAGCCTGGCCTGCCATGGAGTGCCTGGCAAGCCTCCTGGTTTTGGCAGCAGATGCCGATCTTTTCGATTGGGAATGTTTACCCCAGGGCTGTGGCAGATGGCCATGGCCCCCAGGTGTAGCTGAGCATTATGGGGAGCAGGGGCCAGCAGAGTCTGTCCTGGCATCACTGTGGGTCGAGGGGTCAACATAGAGGGTCCCCAGATGGGGAGCTTCATGCTAGTGCTCCCTTATTCACCTTGTTCAGCCTTCCCAGTGGCTGTCGGCAGAGGACAGGACAGGGACCTTTCAAATTTCAGCCTGTGCTTTAACTGTCGTGTGTCAGGCACCATCCCGGGTGCTTTCCCAGACATTTATGTCTCATTCAGCAAGCTGTGAAGTAGTAGTTACACTCCATTTCAGGGATGAGGAGCCTGAACAAGAGTTCAGCCCAGTCCCCTGCCCAGCATCACAGCTCTTGAGGCCGCAGTGAGACCAGTGAACCCAGGGATTAGCTCTGCGGGAACACTGGGCCTTTCCCTCACACCACACCTGTCATTTTGTGCGTACAGGCCTGGAGTGGCCAGGCCCAGAGCTCAGCGTGGCTAGGGCTGGCTTGGGCAGCAGCAGCAGTCAAGGAGAGAAGGGGGAACCCGGTGGCTAGACCTCTCCATATAGAAACCATGGCCTGGGATGAGGCCTGACTCTTAGGTCTGTGGGGGTCAGGAGCCCCCAAAGTCATATTCTCGGAGGGGTTCATGCTACTGCTGTGAACAGGTGTTTGTTATCCCCGTTTGACAGATGAGATAGATGAGGCATTTGAGGCCCAAAGAGACTTAGCAGCAGCAGCAGTAGCAGGGGATGAGCTCTCCAGGGCTGCTTGACAGGCTGTCCTTGGAACTGTGATTAGATCTCAGGTTCTAGTCATGTTACAGGTTTTGGTACTGTTCACATGTGTAGGAGACTATCTAGCAGATACTCTTTGCCGTTATGATCAGTGCTTCTCAACATTGTGCAAATTAGAGTTACCTGGGAACCTTTAACAATTCCAGGCTGCACCTGAGGCCAAGTACATCAGAACCTCTGAGCTGGGCCTGGGCATCAGTGTCCCAGGTCATTCCAACTCTACAGCTCTGGGAGAGAACTCATGTGGGGCTTTGAAGCCACATCCCTGTATACCAGAAAACGTTTAAATAACATTTAAATTGGTTTTATTCTACTGAAATGTTTGAGTTTGGGATCGGGTTATCTTTTAAAAAAACCCTCAAGTCACTGAGCTGTGTCTTGGTTCCACACTCTGGGCATGTGTATGCTGTTCAGTTGCCAAGTTGTGTCCTACCCTTTGTGACCCCGTGGACTGCAGCATGCCAGGCTTCTCTGTTCTTCACTGTCTCGAGTTTGCTCAAATTCATGTCCATCAAGTCAGTAGTGTTACCTAACCATCTCAAACTCTGTGCCCCCTTCTCCTTTTGCCTTCAGTCTTTGTGTGCCTCATGTGTGTGTGGGAAGTGGGCTCTTGGGGCCGGGAGCTGAGGTTTCTTGTGGATAGAGGCTTGGTTAAAAAGGAACGTCTGGGTGCTGGAACCCTTGGAGCCCCCAGGACCCTTGAGGAGAGGTGAGGGGCTGAAAGAGGTGAGAAAGAGGAGGTAATGGCTGGCTTGCTCAAAAGTCCCTGCCTGCTCGCCTCAGTAAACCCTGTCTCCATCATCTCTGCCAGGCCATGGTGGCATGTTACCCAGGAAACGGGCTGGGGTACGTGAGACACGTGGACAATCCCCATGGCGACGGGCGCTGCATCACCTGTATCTATTACCTGAATCAGAACTGGGACGTCAAGGTAGGATGGTGGGCTGGGGCGGCGTTCACCCAGAGGCTTTTCCTCTCCCCGCTCAGCTGCTCGTATGGTCCCGGTCCTCTTCTCAACCCACTGGGGGGCGTTGTAATCTTTTAGGGGCCCTTCCTGGAAATGGCACCTCCTTCCAGCTGCCTGTGTGGTGGTGGCTCCTGGTGTTGGGTAATGGTGCAGTCTGCCCAGCCCCCAGCCTAAGGAGCACTTCCCCCGCCCCATTTCCTGTCGTCTTTAGTAGCTTCCTGCCCGTTTCCATGGTGATGCAGACCCTGGGTTGTCATTCATTTTCAGAGTCTGAGTGGTGGGAGGGAGTGATACGTGCAGTTACTATGCCCCCTGGCGGGCCCTTGTGGGTTGGCTGTGCAAGGGGAGGCGGGGCTCCAGGCAGTGCTGGCCAGCCTCCTGCCTCATCCTCTGGCCCGCCCTCAGGTGCATGGCGGCCTGCTGCAGATATTCCCTGAGGGCCGGCCCGTGGTAGCCAACATTGAGCCCCTCTTCGACCGGCTGCTCATTTTCTGGTCTGATCGGCGGAACCCCCATGAGGTGAAACCAGCCTATGCCACCAGGTAGGATCCATATTTCTGGGGATGTGCCCAGCTACTTTGCCTGCGCTAGCAGTCTTGTCAGACCCCTGGAGTGACTAGGAAGTGATGGGATGCCAAGACGGAGGGCGGGGCGGGGGCGGCGGCTGAGGGGGTGGAGATAGTGGGTGGGATCAAGTGTGATCTCTAATGGCCCTCTGGGGCTGCTCTGGTCCCCAGGTACGCCATCACTGTCTGGTATTTTGATGCCAAGGAGCGAGCAGCAGCCAAAGACAAGTATCAGCTAGGTACCTGCTTCCCAAATGGTGACCCCGCCTCTTAAGTCCTTCCTGTTCCATGTACTTCTTTAGGCCTCAAGCTGTCTCGTCAATCTCTGATGAATCTCATCATCTCTTGATGAATCTGAAGTCACTGAACCTTGCAGCTCGTTTTTCCCCATTTTTGCCTGCCTTCCCTAGACAGTTGACTCACCTGGTGTCCCCAGCATGAGCCCTCTCTTCTGATACTCTCCCAATCTTCCCAGTTTCCCTTGGCCTCTGTCCCTTCCCGATGACTCAATCCCCTGTTCTTCTTCCTCCCCAGCATCAGGACAGAAAGGTGTCCAAGTGCCCGTGTCACAGCCGACTACGCCCACCTAGTGGCCAGTCCCAGAGCTGCATGGACAGACAGCTTGCCCTGGCTTCAGGAGAGCCCTGGGCCCCGGTGCTGCCCGTCTCGGTGCCTGCTCCTTCCCCGCCACCACCACTGCTTCTGACTTTGCCTCCATCCTGCCTGGTGTGGAGGGCTGCGTCCATTGCTGAGGACCAAGGAGGAGGAGAGACCTCTACTGCCCTGGGATGGGGACGGGGGTTGTGACCTGGACAGGAGCCAGTGTTGGGGCCTTCTGTTACTGGAGCTGGGGGCCTGTGTCCTGCCCTGTCTGGTCATGCCCCTCTCAGGTTTGGAGAGCTGGAAGGAGGCATCGCCACCTCCCGCCAGGACGCAGGATCTGGGGTTGGGGTGAGTCATGGCCTCTTGCTGGGAAAGGTTTGTGGGGGAATATCCCCAAGCCCCCCACACCTCCAGCCTGGAATGTGAAGTGACTCCCCAACCCCTGTCAACCATGGCACCTTTTGGACTAGGCTGCCACTGCTTGGGCAGGATAAAGGTGCTGGGAGGAGCATGGGTGTGCAAGTCCTATCAGCCAAGAAATAAAAGTTTACCTCAGAGCTGCATACAGCTGACTCTCTTGCTCCCTCTTTTTGAAAAGAGTCCTCCATCTGCAGTTCAGGCCTTTATTGACCGAAGAGGGTAAGGAGTTCTGAGAGCCAGTGAGCTGAGCTGAATCTGCCTTCAGTGGGCCACGAGGCGGAGCTGGAAGGCTGGGGGCACGTTGCCCGGGCCAGTGCACTGCGGGGTGAGGTCTGTGTCGGAGTGGCTCCCCACAGGGAGCAGGAAGAACCGCAGTAGAATGGAGGTGAGGAAGATCTCGGTTGGGGCCAGGCCTGCACCCAGGCACATCCGCTTTCCTGGGGACATGGGTATGGAGTGAGAAACCCATGCATGCCAGGGCATGTCCTGACTGGTCCCCTCCCTGCCCAGCCCAGACCTAGGGCAAAGGGCACGAAGGCGTTGTTGCTCTGGAACTCGCCCTGGTTGTTAGGAAGTTGGTGGGGTTTAAGCATTCTGGGTTCTTGAATTGGGTGGGGACCCAGTGTGTAGACACAAGCAGAGGAATCACAAAGGTGCCCTGGGGTGATGTGCCAAGGTTACTCAAAAAAGACCCCAGTTAGAAGCCAACGCAAGGAATCCTTTGTGCATCAGCAGTGAACGCTCAGACCCGCTGATAGGCCCTCCCCATTCCTGTGCAGGATCCCCAGACTCAATGGGCACCTTGGGCAGGAAGTAGTGTTGCAGGTGAGAGCACGCGGGAGCCCGAAGGACACCACGCTGATGAAACGCTGGATCTCGTGCAGCACAGTGTTGGTGCAGAGCGGGTACTCTCGGTCCTCCAGGGTTTGGGCACGCATTCGGCCAGCCACGCCATCCAGCTCAGCCGGCACTTTGCCTGGGGCTACCGGAGATGTGGACTGTGCCTACTGCAGCCTCCAGCTGACCCCAAACCCCAAGCCCCCTCGTCCCTAGCTCTCCAGCTTGCAGACATAACACCTCTGCGTATTTGAGCAGAATGAGGAGTCCATAGCGCAGGGTGGTGCCTGTGATCTCTGTACCACCAAAGAAGAGATTATGCGTCGTCATCACCAACATCTCTGCCTGGAAATGGCTCTCTGGGTTCTCTGTTCCTGTGGGTACAGAAGATAGGTGCTGCTGCGTGCCAGGCGCCTGCTGGTGGGCGGCAGGGCTAGAGTTTAGGGCAGCAGGGCCCTGTACCTTATCTATTTGATCCAGGAAGCTATGGATGAAATAGTGGGGCTTCCCGGGCTGCCGCGTCTGCTGGTGCAGCTGCATTTGCTGAGAGAGGAAAACCCGAAGCGACGTTTCGGAATATTCAGTGATGTGGGCCTGGGAGCCCGTCCAGGAGGGAGGAGAAAATGTACATCTTGGGGGACAGGAAATCAATAGGACTTTGAACAAGACCATTAATTCCCTTTGGGGGCTCTGGACCAGGACTTCGATGTTATAAGCTGTGAAACTCTTCCATTCCAACATTCTAAGACTGCTCCATTCTAATGATCCATGCACTCGGGTTTGGCATAGACTGGGCACACGACCTCGCCCCACCTGGAGCTCATGATGCAAAAGTTGTAATTGAAAAGGTCCAGGAGCCTCAGGAACTCCATGTCCTCATAGCCATAGTGGTTCCCAAAGACCACGGAGCAGATAACATTAGATACAGCATTATCCAGTAGCTGCCGGGGGTTGAACGGGGCTCCTAGAGGTGGGAACATGACGAGGTCATACGCTGGGTGGTTCAGATCCCACCCAGCTCTTGGGTTACTGGCTTCATTCCACCCAAACGCCTTCACTCGGTCCTTTCTTGACCAGCGTCCACGCCCACACTGGTCCCTCTCTTTTTCCAGGCCGTATCTCCAGTGGCTTGAAATTCACCAAGCAGACAAGCCGCCTCTTCCAGGACACACTCTTCGACAGACCGCGTACCCAAGCCAAACTCCTTAAGTGCTCCAAGTGCAAAATGGCGCAGCGTCGGCCAGCGCGGCCCTTCAGAAAACGCTATGCCTTGGGGGAGATGTAGGGGGCGTTGGGAAGAGAAGGGGTTGGGTGATAAGTTGGCCACGCCCCATCCCAGAAGCATCCCGCGATGGAGCCAACTTTTTCGCAACTCTTCGCTCTGCTTCTGTTCCAGATCTTTTGGATGCCACCACCCCAGCCTTCTCGGCCCTATCCACACATTGACCCCGCCTCTGCTGGTCCTGACCCCTGACCAGTGCGTGCTCTGTATGGCTTTGAATCTTAGGCTCTTCTAGGGGCTGCACAAGGAACCAGTCCCCCTACTCCCATTCGACTCCTATGATATAGCTCCGCCCCAACCTCTCCTCATTAGCCTTGACTCTAGGAGGCCCCGCCCCATTTCTCAGATCCAGCTTTTTTTCGCCGGCTGGGTATTCCCGGCAGCTCTTCCGCCGCTCTTCCGCCGCTCCTCCGCCCCCACCCCCGCCGCCCACCCCTGGTCCTCACCATTTCCGCGTGTGAAGCGTTCGAAGATTGCCGTGGCCCCGCGGCCAGAGAAGGCGTCCGCTTGCAGCACCAGTGCGTCCCGCAGCGCTGCGTAGCGGCACAGCACCACTGCAGGGCGCGTGCCTAGCCACACCGTGAACACCGGACCCCAGCGGCCAGAGAGTCACACGGAGCCGGCGGTCAGCGGGCCCTAGTCCGGGCTCCTGACCCCTCCGCCGCCGAGACCCCAGCTCCCTTCTCCTTCGGATCCAGGAGTCCAGCCCCTCCGCCTTCCGTCAAAATCTAGAAGTTCAGGTCCCCAGCCCCCTGCCCCCTCAGAACTAGGTGTCTGGGTCCTCAGGACCCGCCCCCCTTCCCCCACCGCCTTGAGCCAAAACAGACCTCTCTGCGGCCGGCCCTAGGTTCCCCCTCCCTCAGGATCCGGGATTAAGGGTTGGCGTGTGGCAGCGAGACTCCGCCCTGAACCAGGAGCTCAGGCCCACTGCCCATTTTCCCTCCAGATCTACCTTCCCACCCCGTCTCCTCCTTCCCCAGGAAGCAGGACTCTAGCCCCTTCAGCCTCTCTCAGGCCTCGCCGGGTCTGAGCCCTCAGCTCTGTCTTCATTCAGGGAGCTAAGAATTCCAGCCCCCAGCCCCATTTCCAGAAATGCAGGATTCTGAATTCTGACCCCCCACCCACTCGGGGCTTGCCTCCATGAGGGCATAGTCCAGACGTCCAGACTCTTAACTGCAGCAAGTTCCCCAGCAGCGGGAGTGGAGTGGGCCTAGGAGGTCGGGCTCCCTGCCTCAGTGCTGCGTGCACCCCAACCCTGCGTGGCTGGTGCCCGTAGCAGGACCAGCAATGACAGCGCTGTGAGGCCAGAGATCATCATACCCTGATCCTCGAGGCTCGCACCTCCTCATTTCTTCTGTTTTATTCCCCTGAGGTCTTGGGTGGGGCAAGGGTGGAGACTGAGTGTGGGAGGAGTGGGCACCTGCCAGCCTCTCATTCTGTGATTTGTCAACCCAGTTCTTTTCCATGTCATTGGTGTGCTTGGCTTCTCCTGGCTTTGTGTGTGTGTGTGTGCGCGTGTGTGCACGTGTGCGCCTGCCTCAGCCTGTCTTATTTGGTAGTCTTAATGCACTAGCATTTTCATGTCAGCACACCAACAGGTACACCCTCCATAGCACCTTTGGGTCCATCTTACTTGTCCTGTAGTTGTGCATTCCTAAATCCCCCAGAGACCTCTGGGTCCATGAATGTTGGACCTTATACTTTAAAAACAAATTAATTGGCTGCACTGGGTCTTTGTCAGTACTAGTGGGCTTTCTCTAGTTGTGGCAAGCAGAGGCTACTCTCTAGTTGCGGTGCACGGGCTTCTCATTGCAGTGGCTTCTCTTGCTGCAGAGCACAGGCTGCCCAGGCTCTAGTAGTTGCAGCTCGAAGGTAGTTGCCCCGTGGCGTGTGGGATCTTCCTGCACCAGGGATCGAGCCTGTGCCCTCTGCATTGGTAGTCGGACTCTTAATCACTGGACTACCAGGGAAGTCCTGTACCTTGTCCTTCTGATTGCTGAATACACCCTGATTCCTAAATAAACTTCATAAAACACCCCTAGTGATGTGTGCATTGGCCTGGCGCTCCTGTGTGTTGGGAGCTGTGTTAGGCATTAGTGACAAAATGGAGGCACGGCCCCAACCCCCTCTCCTCATCCCGCAGGTACGGTTCCAGGATGAAGGAGTTAGGCCTTGTGATTCTGACTTGCTCTTTCCGTTCTTCCGTTGAGTTGGCTGGAAAAACTGTTAAGGTGCTTATTGTTCTTGAGAGAAGCATGAGAAAGCACAAAGCCTTCTGCAGTTGTGCCCAGAAAATATAAAGTAACCATTGACATTTGTTCAAGGATCTTCACAAAGAATGTTCCAGGATGAGCACATAGGCCGCAGCTTGAGGCCATGGGAAGGATTGTTATCTGAGACCTGTTTGTGAGGGAAATATTTATGGCAAAAGAAGTTTGCTGAGCTTAGGGTTTAGGAAGAATTAAGAATAGCTAGAAGTCTTTTTAGGAGATAGTGATCTTAAGATGCTAGGGGCAAACAAGATTTAGAAAGATAAAAAATAAACTGAGGAATGTAACATGAGTTGCAATGTAATCACAAGTTAAGTATAAGACACATAAGATAAGTAGATAATAGATAGTAAAGCTGATTCTGAGAGAATCGCTGAAGCAGGAACTCTGTAGGGCAACAATGATTTCTGGAGACAATAAATCTGGGTGGGGAAAACTAAAAATGTCAAACCTCTGACCTAATGCTTTTGTCAAAGTATAAAAGAAAACCCTGAGGCTTAAAATAAACGTGTAGTCCTGTACCTCGAGTCAGAGGCTACATCATTGTCCACCGACACCGCTCACCCCTTCAGGCTGATTCCCTGGCTGCTGGGGCTGGACTCCGGCACCTGTGCTCCATGCCTGTGTTACCACCTAAGGACTCAGTACCTGAGCCCTTGTCAATTCCACACTCATTACTCTTGGAGCCTTGTATGCTGTACCTGTCTTCTAGATGCTCACTAGGAGCCCTCTAGTGCCACTCAGCCTGCCACTTCCATGCCTATCCTATGACTCCTGGGTACCTTCCCACAGTTGATCCCCCTGAATCTCCATACTTAGGCCCTGTCCTGAACTCCTCCATCTCTGTTCCCAATGTCCTGGCTCCCAGATGCCCCAAATGTCCTACACCCTTGCTGCTACACCCCTGGTCTCCAGTTCCCCAGGTCCCTCAGTGGGCACCTCTACCTGAGGCCAGACCACGATGGCAGATAAACTTGCCCTCACTCCAGCTGGCCCTGGGAGTGTGGGCTGGGCTAGGGTGGGGTGGGGCAGACCCAGGCCTGGATGGGCCAGGGGTGGGGGATATGGCTGAGTCTGTACTCGGAACAGACTGTTCAGGAAGGCGGCCCACCGTCCCGCCCACCCTGCTGGACCCAGGCTTCCGCCAGGTGCCTGGCACAGGGCCCAGACCCAGGGTGATGATGGGGGGACTGTGCAGAGTCCAGGACTGGGCTTGCCTTTGGAAGTGTCTCTCACTCTCAATCCCTCTGTTTCTCTATTCGTCTCTTTCTCTCTCTTCCCATTTCTCTCTGTTTTACTTTCAGGGTCTGCCTCTGTTTGTGTCTGAAAACCAATTTTCTCTCTGGTGTGCTCTTTTCAATGTCCGTCTTTTTCTCTCCCTGAGCCTCTTTCACTTTGTCTTTACCTTAATTTCCCTCTGTCTCTGCTTCCCCATCTCCCTGCCTGTTTGTGTACCACATCTCCCTCGCTGTCAACCTTTCCCTGTCTGGTGCATGGCAGAGGTTTAGGGGCAGGGCTCTGCTTAGAGGTGCTGACCCTTCAGACAGCAGGGTTGCAGCAAGTGTGCCCTCCTGGACTCTACCCTCCAACTTCCCTCCCAGATTCTCAGATGGATCCTCTTTCTCGGGCTACTTTTAAGAGGTTTTTACTGGATTTGTTACACTATTGCTTCTGGGTGTTTTGGGTGTTTTTTTTACTTAATTTTTTCTTTGGCTGCACTGGGTCTTCATTGCTGCACGCAGGTTTTCTCTAGTTACGGAGAACAGAGGCTACTGTCTAGTGCTGCTGGCTTCTTTTGTTGCTGTGCGCAGAAGCTAGACCGCAGGCTAAGTAGTTGTGATGCATGGGCTTAGTTGCTCTGCAGCACGTGGGATCTTTGAGGACCAGGGGTCAAACTCATGTCCCTGGTGCTGGCAGGTGGATTCTTAACTGCTGGTCCACCAGGGAAGTCCGTTTCTGTTTCACGTTTTGGTTTTTTGGCCACGAGATATGTGGGATCTTAGCTTCCTGACCAAGAATCAAACCCACACCCTCTGCATTGGAAAGAAGGTGAAGTCTTAACCGCTGGGCCACCAGGAAAGTTCCTTTCAAGCTCTTTTCAAGAGGAGGCATTTTGTTTTGTTCACTTCTGTATCCCCAGCACCTAAAATAGTGCCCAGCACACGGTGGGCACCCAGTAAGTGTTTGTTGAAAGAAGGCATGGCTTTGATTCATCCCTGTTTCTGTGCCTTTTTTTCTCTGTCTCTCTCTAATTCAGACTCTGTTTCTCTCTGTCTCTGTCTTTGGCTGAATCCTTGTAAATGTCTCTCTTCCCGCCTTGTCTCTATTTCATCTCTTGAGGTTTCTCTCCAGTTCTCTTTTTGTCCTCTCAGATCGCTGCCTTTCTTCAGCCTCTCTTATTTCCATCTTGGCTTTAGCGTCTCCTTGTCTTCCATCTCTTTGGACACCTGTCTCTTCCCATTTCTCAATTCCTCTCTTTCTCCTCCTCTGTCTCTCTCACTCCCAGTCTTTGATTTTCAGGATCTCGCTCTATGTATCTCTCTGTCTCTTCCTGTCTCTTTTTCTTCACCATGTGTTTCTCTTTGCTGTCTCTCCATCTTTCTTTCTTAGGACCTGTGAATCTCCTTTTCCCCCTCCACCTCTGCATCCCTGCCTGGGCCTTGGGGCAGACTTGGCTTGGGGTGGGAACAGCATGGGGATTAGGGAGCTGCCGCCCCATGTCGGGACTGCCTATAAGCCTCCCTCTAGCTGGCCCCATACTCAGCAAAGCTGTCCCAACTTCTGAATGACCTTGGGAAACTCCATTCAGGGAAGGGCCTTCCACATCACCTCTGCCCCTGGCTGAGGGGCCAGCCTCATTCTGTCTGCCTCCAGCTCAGTGAAGCTTGAGATGCCTGCTCTTTGAGAAAAGCTACTGTCAGCAGGATTGTCAGCTTGTCAAATCCAGTCCCAGGTTGGGAGGCCCCATGCCTGGGACTGCTATACACCCCAAAAGGAGGAACTGCAAGACAAAGAGATAATTCAGTGAGAGGGATGAGAAATGAGTGAGAGTTTGAGCCTTCCAGTGCCTCACTTCCCCATTAATTGCCCTTCTGTCTGTCTTTCTCTGGTCATTGTTTTTTTTCTTTCTTTGTCTCTATCTTCTATTCTCTTTACCTCCCCAGGTCTCAGTCCTTGTTATCTCTCTCCTTTCCTCTGTATCTCTGACTCATAAGATTTCAAAGAGCAGGGTGGGAGCCAGAAGATCTGCTTTCTGCACCCGGCTCTGCTCATTTCTGACTGTGATCTTGGGCAAGTCACTTCACCTCTCTGAGCAACCTCAGTTTTGCTGTAAAAATATATAATAGCACTTCCCCAGTGATCCAGTGGTTAAGAATCCACCTGCCAATGCAGAACATGAGTTTGATCTCTAGTCTGAGAAGATACCACATACTGAGGGGCAACTAAGCCCCTGTGTCATAACTGGCGAAGTCTGCACACCATAGAGCCCATGCTCCACAAGAGAAGCCACTGCAATGAGGAATCTGTGCACCGCAGCTAGACTAGCCCCTCCCCCGTTCGCTGCAACTAGAGAAAGCCTGTGTGCAGCACTGAAGACCCACTGCAGCCAAAAATAGTAAACTAAATAAAAGCCTACCTTATTTAAAACAATGTATAACAAAATTGCTTTGTGCCATGTGTATGTGTGCTAAGTCGCTTCAATCTTGTCCAAGTCTTGGCGACCATATGGACTATAGCCTGCCAGGCTCCTCTGTCCATGAGATTCTTCAGTCAACAATTCTGGAGTGGGTTGCCATGCCTGCCTCCAAGGGATCTTCCCCACTCAGGGATGGAACCCACCTCTCTTATGTCTCCTGCATTAGCAGACAGGTTCTTTACCACTAGCGCCACCTGGCTTTGCCCCATAGGAAGATTTAAACGAGGCATTTGGACCAGTGTGTGAATAGGAAGCACTAAGTCACAGAAGGCAGTGGCAACCCGCTCCAGTGCTCTTGCCTGGAAAACCCCACGGCGGAGGAGCCTGGTAGGCTGTAGTCCATGGGGTCACTAAGAGTCGGACACGACTGAGTGACTTCACTTTCACTTTTCACTTTCATGCATTGGAAAAGGAAATGGTAACCCACTCCAGTGTTCTTGCCTAGAGAATCCCAGGGACGGGGAAGCCTAGTGGGCAGCTGTCTATGGGGTCCCACAGAGTTGGACATGACTGAAGCGACTTAGCAGCAGCAGCAGCAGCAGTAGGTAAGTGGTGTACTTGTGATTTCCCAGTCTCCATGTCTGTTTATTTCTGCGTATCTCTCACTTGCTCTGCTTACATCTCCATCTTTGTACAGCACCCTGCATCTCTGGCAGACCTATGGAACCTTTCTGGGCTGCTGTCTTTTTCTTGGCCTTAGTTTCTTTACTTCTGTCTTCACTCAGGCCCTCCCAGCCTTTACCTCCCAGTCTGTCTCCAGGAAACACTTTCTCCCATTTTTTTTTTTTTAAACTTCCCTAAGAGTGACGGTTGAAGGCATCCAAGCCAGGTGTCTCCCTTCTCTGCAGCCAGACCTTAGTTCTGTCCATCCTAGAGGACTGTCCTCCTCCCTTTAATTCAGCCAAGGTAGCTTTGAATCTATTCTAAAGATAATTTAATAGAAACGGATACAAAAAGCCTTCTCCACCAAAGGGTGTGCAGTAGAACCAATTCTGTAGATTAAACAAGGCACGTACTTTCCCTTCCCCATGCTTCAGGGGAGCAGAAGGTAAAGACAGGAATGTTGGGGAAGGGCATGCAGCTGGCGCAAGGTGATGGGAAGCGAATGTGACAGCGAGAGGGATGGGGGGCAGGGGAATGAGACGTGGATCGAAGCACCCCTCCACACAGGCCCCACCGTTCACAGACGAATCTGGAAGGGGTTCGGCGTCAGCGCGCGCGCACGCAGAGCTGGTAAGGCCGGGGCACATTGCCAAGACCCGAGCTGAGCGGGGTCAGATCGATGTCCTCGGGCGCCCCCAGCGGCTGCAGCGAGAAGCTCTGCAGGATGGCGGTGAGGTAGAGGAAGAGCTCCATGCGCGCCAGCGCCTCGCCCAGGCACAGCCGGCGTCCTGCAGGGAGAAAGGACGGGGAGGAGCAATGAGACAAAACGGAGGTGAAGGGCCTCCTCCACTTTTAGACGAAAGCATGAGAATAATGAGTGGGGACTCACAGACCCATCTATCTAAAGGCCCGGGACAGACAGTTTAAGTACGTTGTGGACCTTCTACAAGTGCAGTCCTGACTGCTATTACTAGCTCTGTGATCTTGGGGAAGCCAGAGTCTCTGGATAGGTGACTGAAGCAGGGAGGATGATAGCGCTTCAATAGGTTGCTATGAGGGACTTTTCCTGGTGGCTCAGACTGTGAAGAATCTGCCTGCAATCCGGGTTGGATTCCTGGGCCAGGAAGATCCTTTGGAGAAGGGAATGGCTACCCACCCCAGTATTATTTCCTGGAGAATTCCAAGGACAGAGGAGCCTGGAAACCACTGGGCAAGCAACGTTTTCACTTTTTTTCAGGTTGTTGTGAAAGGCAAACGGAGGTGAAACAGTGAGAATATAATGCTATGTCGGTTTAGTATGTGTGTGCCCTCGCTGCTCTAAGCCCTATTATCAATTGATTTCATCCTTGTAACAACTCCCAGGGGTGGGCTTTTTTATGATCGCCATTTCATAGATGTAAAATCCGAAGCACAGAGAAGGGAAGGAGCATATCCAAGGCCAAGTGGATAGAATATAACAAAGCTGGGGTCTGGCAGCAAAGTGCATCTCTTAGCCACCACTCTTACAGTTCTCAGAGGTAGCACTGGTGCACAGCAGGCAATGTTGTAGGTTACCTATTATTATGCACCCTACTCCCTTTTCGAACACTGAGTTAAGCAGGAAAAGATGTTTTTTCCAGCCGTTTAAAGACCAAAGCCAAGAAAAACCAGTACGACTTCAACTGCACCACCCAGTGGAGAGACTGAGAATGACCATGTCCAAGTTAGATGACAATCCTGTCTCCCTGCTTCCCTCCACAAGGCTTTCAGTTGCTATCAGCCTGTAGGGGAAGAGTTGGGAAGGAGAAAGGATGTCTGCGCATCTAAAGCTGAGGATTGGGTGGGATGAAGAAGTGAAAGGGTTTGGAGAGTTGGATTAGGCTTGGGGAATGTAGGTGGAATATTGGGCCAGAAAGACTGACCGTTGCCCCCCACCACTCTAACCGGCTGAGAAAGGCATGAAGGCAGGACTCTTCTTGAAGGACATATTGGCATCCAGAAAATGTTCAGGGTTGAATTCCTTGGGCTTCAGAAATTGGCTTGGATCGTAGTGGACTGTATTAAGGAGGGTGATGACATCGGTGCCCTGCGTGTGTGGGGAGGCAGAATCAGTGGCTGGTTAGAAGGGCTGGGAGGTTCCCAGTAGAGGATTTCCACTCTACAGAGCCTGGGTCTACATCAGGAGTCCAGGAAATGGGTATCGGTGTCTAGGGTTCCCAGTGATGGGTGCTGAAAATGATTCTGTTGGGTTCTGAGGTAGGGATGTGGGATATCCTCCTTGTAGAAACAAATCTGGGGTTCCTGGGGAGGGAGAAAGGTCTCCCAGAACAGTGTTTAGGTACAGGGGGTCCCCAGAGTGAAGTCTCAGAACTTGGGGATTTCAGAGAGGGGTCCTAGGGGTCACAGGGAAGGGGCCTGGTGTTCAGGACAGGGTCTAGTCCAGTATGGTATAGGATGAGGTCTTGGGAAGGGTCTGAGGTTCTGGATTTAAGGGCCTCAGATGTCTTTTGCTAGGGCCTGGGTCTTCCTTGCTAGAACCCTGGATGCCCATATCGAGTGTGGGATGCCTCTTCCTAAGGTTTTAGGTATGGTTTGCCAGGTGTCCCCGGAACCTTGGGTATCGTGAAGCCTCGAAAGTTCGTGTCCCGAGTGACACGGTGCGGCAAGCTCATGGGGATGATGTCTGCGAAGCGCTGCACTTCGTGGATCACCGCGTCTGTGTAAGGCATCGCCACTCGGTCCTCTACAGTCGGCAGCCGCTCGCGTCCCACCACGCGGTCGATTTCCTCCTGGACGCGGACTGGGGTGGGGGGAGGGGAGAGCGGTTGTTGAGGGGATCAGCAGACTCGACTGTGCCGAGAAGAGGTGTGTGCATGCGTGCGGAAGCAGTCCAGCCGCTGCTTTCCAGTCGAGGTCGGGGTCGGGGGTCGGGGGCCGCTGCAGGGGTGCATATGAAGGTTAGATGGAGGTTCAGAGAGAGGGGCTGGGTTCAGAGATGCAGTGAGGGCGAAAGTTTCGTTCCCGCCTGGGCTTTTAGGGGCGAGGTTGTGCGGACAGGGTACAGGGCTGCTTGGAGTCCAGGTCCCACATGGGATTGCCGGCGGGGTTTCGAGAACTAGGGCTGCTGGAGGATGGATGGAGTGAGCAGGGTGTGCAGGACAGCTGAGAAATCAGGGGTGGGGCGGGCGGCAAAGATCCAGTCGGTCTCCGCACAGCGTCCAGGCGGCCAGGAAGGTTCAGGGGAAGACCCAGAAGCAGGGTTTGGGGAGGCGGGGTCGCAGGCTATGCAGCGGGAGGGGAGGGATTCTTGGGTAGGCCCGGGCTCTGGGCGTCTGTGCGAGTTGTGTGTGCATGGTCAGAGATGGGTCCCAAAGCAAGACGTTGCGGACGGGGTCTTCGTCCGGACAGAATATGTGGATCTGGGGAGCCACGTGAGTGGGGTCAGCCTCCGGTGGGCTTGAGGGTGTGGCTGTGGGACCCAGGCGTGAGCTGGGGGCTCTTGCTACCAGGCACACTGGGTGGGCGCTCAAGGTCTGTGGGCGGGGCTCCCGGCGCTCCCACCTTGCACTTCTGGATACTTCATGAGCAGCTGGAAGGCGTGGCGCAGCGTGGTACCCACGGTCTCGGTGCCGCCAAAGAGCAGATTGTGTGTGGTCATCAGCAGAGTATCCATGAAGAAGTGGCTCAGCGGGTCTTGCTTTTCCTGCAGGGGTTAGGGCCGGGGATGTGAGCCAAGGCGGAGGGAGATCTCTGGGCGCCGAGACTCTGCAACCCACTCCCCGCAGACCTGCACAGCTGCTACTGGGTGCCAGTTCAGCGCCTCCTCTGTTCTATTTCCTTTCCTTGGGGGATCTGGGGAGCGCGGAGGGCAGGGTAGGGAAAATCTCAGCCATGCGGCCGATTAAATAAACAAACCCTGAAGGATTTCTTAGTGAGGCTGTTAATTGGCGGAGGCCCTGAGTGGTCCCAGAAGAGCCAGGTGGTCCAACTTCACTTTCTGGATATGGGGAGTTCAGACCCAAACACGCTCATCTCGAGATCCTTGTTGGTTCGAAGCGGGATGGAAGGTCAGATCAGAGATGGGACTTCCAGGTAGGGCTTACTTACCTGTGCCATCTTGGTAAGGAAGCAATCAATGAAGTCCCGGGGAGAGTTTGGGTCAAGGGAAGCCTGGTGTTCACGGACGCTGCGGGCGATGAGGTCCTTCATGCGTCCGTAGTTCTTAAAAAGGCGTTGGTGTGGCCCGGGCACCCAGTCCAGGAGGTTCGGAAAGATATTGTACATCTAAGGATGGAGCAGAGTTGGAGGGATTGGGAGGAGCAGGCAGCAGCAGAGAAGGTAAGGTGAAGGTGTGTGTGTGTGTGTGTGTGTGTAGGGTGGGGCAGGGCCTGTGTGTCAGCAGAGCCCCTGCGGAGTGGGCGGGGCCGCATACCTCGGGGGCGGGGTCATACGGAGAGGGCGGGGCCAATAGCAATTCCTTCCCTACCCACTTCTTCCCCAAAAGCCCTTAACTGGCTGGACCCCCCAACCCTGTCACCCGTGGAACTCGGTCTCCTGACCTCTCCCCAGGGGCAGCTCATGATTTGGAAGTTTTCATTGATGAGGTGGATAATGGTGAGCAGACGATCGTCGTCGTAGTCGAAGCGGGAGCCGAAGACCACTGAGCAGATAATGTTGGACACGGAGCGGCTCACCACAAACGTGGGGTCGAAGGGCTTGCCTGAAGGTGAAGGGCGAATGGGTCAAGGGGCATGGCTCAGGAGACACAGTGTACGACAAACCAGGCCCCAGGCAGCAACTGCACGACATCCAACCCAACCATATCAGTGTGACTCACAGCACTGAACTCCTGCTCCTGGCCACCTAACACAGCACAACAGCACCCACAAAATATCTGGCCACACAACAGACAGCACGGAACGCACATTACAGCACAGCGACAGCAATACTAAACAGCTGCACAGGATATTCTTGGTGACACAATACACAGCCTACACAATACAACTTTACACCCAGTGCCTGACAACACTACAACCTCACTCAGCAATGACACACAGCAACACAGCACCTGACACCCAGTGATCTGATGACCCAACAGATCACAGAAAGCAACACCAATACAGTGCATTCCCGCACTGGGCATTACACAACAGCACAGCCCAGAAGACTGAATCTGGAGTTAACTAGACATAGTCTGGATTTTGGCTTGGCCTGTTAGTCTACATGTGACCTGCTGCTGCTGCTGCTGCTGCTGCTGAGTCGCTTCAGTCGTGTCCGACTCTTTGCGACCCCATAGACAGCAGCCCACCAGGCTCCCCCGTCCCTGGGATTCATCAGGCAAGAATACTGAAGTGAGTTGCCATTTCCTTCTCCAATGCATGGAAGTGAAAAATGAAAGTGAAGTCGCTCAGTCATGTCCTGACTCTTAGCGACCCCATGGACTGCAGCCTACCAGGCTCCTCCGTAAATGGTATTTTTCAGGCAAGAGTACTGGAGAGGGGTGCCATTGCCTTCTCCAACATGTGACCTAGGGGAACCAAATTCCCTTCTCTGAGCCTCAGTTTTCCCATCTATAAAATGGGCTTGATGACAGTCTTCTCCTCATGGGGCTCTTATAAAGAGTCAGTGAATGTGTGGCTGGGAATCTTTAGTTAAGTACCGTCATGCCGTCACAAGCCAAAGAAAGGTGATATGGTAGACTGAGTAATGCCCCCAGCCACGCTCCCCACCCCCCACCAAGATGTCCATGTCCCAATTCCAAAAGCCTGTGCATATGTGATTAAGGATCTTAGGATGGGAGATTATTCTGGATTATCTAGGTGGGTTTAATCACATGGGTCCTTATTAGAAAGCAAAGGGTCTGAGTAGGAAAGGTGATGTGATGGGAATTCCCTGGTGGTCCAGTGGTTGGTTCTTTGTGCTTCTACTGCCAAGGGCTCAGGCTCACTTCCTGGTTGGGGCACTAAGATCAAGCTGCACAGCGTGGCCAACCCCCAATCCCCCAAAAAGTGATGTGGTGATGGAAAGAGGGAGAGAGAGAGGAAGAGACATTGGTGGATGCTATGCTGCTGGCTTTGAAGATGAAGGAAGGGGCTACAAGCTGAAGAATGCAGGCAGCCTCTAGAGGCTAAAAAAGGTGAGGAATTGGATTGTCCTCTAGAGCCTCCAGAAGAAGCCAGCTCTGCTGACCCAGTTTAAACTTTGGACCCCCAGAACTGGAGAATAAATTTGTATTGTTTTAAGACACTAAAGTTGTGGCAGTTTGTTGCAGCAGCAACAGGAGAATAATTCAGGCAGTTCTTATTCTTTTACTTTCATCACGTCAGTTAATCCATGAGGTATTACCTGCCACTTCCCCCCCTAAAGTCAGCAAGATTTGGAGATCAGGGTAGAGGGCCATTTACCTTTCTCTGCCTCAATTTCTTCTGTAAAATGGGGTTTATGATAGTACTTACTTCTGAGGTTTGGGTGATTTCTCTTTTCTAAAGGAGAACTGAAACTTTTAAATTTACTTTGGCCATGCTGTGCAGCATGCCAGGTCTTAGTTCCTGAACGAGGGCTGGAAATTGCACCCCCTGAAGTGGAGGTATGGAGCCTGAACCACTGGACCACCAGGGACGTCCCTGGGTGATTTTTCAAGGTGATATACACAGAGTTTTGGAACAGTGCTGGCATATGGTAGGCATCACTTTAAATGTTGATTATTAACTTTTTTTCATGGTCGACAGCTTTGACCGGGGTTTATATCCCATCTCTGGCACTTCCCAGGCACATGACTAACCTTTCTAGGCCTCAGTTTCGTCACTTGTAATAACTCCCTAGGTTTTCTGGGAGGGTGCAACTTGTCAACACATGCAAAGAGTTTACCATAGTACCTGGAATCTGTAAGCACTGGATAAATGAGTATTAATGTTTGGCATGAGGACTTTGGTATCTAAGACTTAGGTTTAAATCTTGGCTCTCCTACTTTCTAGCTTTATCATTTCAAGCTGGTTGCTCAATCTGTGCCTCAGTCTTCTCATCTGCAAAATGGATTGTTCCAAGGCTAAAGGGGCTTGCGCCTGAAAATGAGCTTAACACAGGCCCCCATACATGGTGAGTTTTCAAGAGCAGCAGCAGCAGCATATTGCCCGCCACTATGACAGGAGCATTGCTCGAAAAACCACACAGAGACAATGCAACAAAGGGACCAGGACATACTCTGCCACCCTGTGCATGCATGCTAAGTCGCTTCAGTCGTGTCCAGTTCTGCGACCCTATGGACCGTAGCCTGCCAGGCTCCTCTGTCCATGGGATTCTCCAGGCAAGAATACTGGAGTGGGTGGCCAGGGGATCTTCTCCAGGGGATCTTCCCAACCCAGGGATCGAAACTGCATCTCTGACATCTGCATTGATAGGCAGGTTCTTTACTGCTAGTGCCACCTGGGATGCCCGCTGTCACCATACCTCAAGGAAACACAGCATCATAAACTGATCCACCTCCAGGGGGCGCCTCTCTCATCACTGGTCAAGTGAGAAGCCTCTAGTTCTGAGTACACACCCATGCTATGGTATGGGGCTGCCCTGACCCCCTAAGTAGGTGAATGAGGGGGATGGGCTGCATGTGGGAAACTAGACCTTGAGTTTTCCGAAGCTCCTCCAGCAGGAAGTGGCCTTCTTCCAGGATCCGCTCCTCAATGGTTCTCTTCCCCATGCCGAAGTTGCGCAGAATTTGAAGAGAATACTTTCTAAGGGCTTTCCACCGGTCTCCATTGGAGAAGGCAATGCCTGGGTAGAAGGGAAGGGGCCAGCTCCATCAATGACCTATTCCCAAGACCGCTGTCATCTGAATCCCCTTTCCCAATGTTTGATAAGAGAAAGACCCTGAGTTTGGAATCTCTCCCCAGCCTTGCCAGTAAGTCCTTCCAGACCCTCTGGGCTGGGTCAGGTACCTCATTTGAGCTTCCACAGGGCCCTGGGCTTTTCTCCCCACAGTCCTGCTTACCCTGTCTCTGTTTCTGCTATCACAGACCTGCCCACTCTGGGCTGTCGCTGTCTGACAAGGAACCTGCCCCTTCAGTGAACCGTGAAGGCGGGGTAGGGGCCTGTCTTGGCCGTCACTGTGCTCCCAGGAGCACAATAGGAGCTTCAATAGGACATGCGGTCTCACATGTGTTCATCTCTGAGTCCTCTAGTCCTCCAGTCCTCAGAGAACTGGATGCTAAAGAGGAAGAAAGTATCGTGCTTTGCCTTCATCGTGTGCATCATCTCATCGACCTCTCGTAGCAGCCTTCTCATGATAATAGACTGAGGGTCGGAGAGGGGAGTGCCAAAAGTGCAGGCTAGGCGGAAGAACCCTGCTGTTACCCTCCATACTGAACAACCAGATGCTGGCTATTTCTAGTAACAGATGAGGTATATATCCAGATGTTTTCTGTGTAAAAGTAGCGGGGGCATTTCTCTACCTCCTTGCATCTGGACAGGTGAGGTCATAAGATCAAGCCAGGAGACACGAAGGTAGCAAGTGTACTCAGTATCCAATAGGTGTTCTTTCTCTCTCTCTCTCTCTCTCTTTTTTTTTTTTTTAATTAGAACTTTCCAACTTCAGATCCTGGGGCAGCTGGGACCCATCTAGTGTAAGGGCAAAGGGGAGCCATAGTGATTCTTTAGGGGGAGACGAATAGTCCAGGAGACAGGTCTCCAGGACCCCCTTTTCGTTTAGAGCAACTTTCTTCTTTCCCTCCCACCTCCCTCCGCCTCCCTCTTTTCCTCTTTCCTTCCTTTTGTTTTTGTTCTTTCTCATATATTGGGCCATGCCACACGGCTTCCTTTGAGGAAGAGATTTATGTTACAAAAAATCCACAAGACTAGGTGACTTCCAGACCTACAGAGGACAAGCTACTGAGCTAGGAGAGGTTTGGAGTGAGTCATGTGAGTTGCTGGGTGGGTGGGGATGAAGTTGGGTGTGAGTTGGGATGGGAATGAAAGTGGGGATGAGGGGAGATATCAGGGAGATGAGAAGTTGGGTCTGAGATTAGTGTGGGGATGGAACTGGGTAGAATGAGAGCGACTGGTGGATTGGGGTTGAGATTGAGCTTGGGGTTGGGTCCATATGTGGTAGTATTGGTTTTGGTGACAGTAGAGGGATATAGGTCAAAAGTGAGACCTAGGGACTGCGAACTTCAGTAGGCGACTGAGATAGAAGATGGGGCTGGGGAGGAAAACAATAATGGAATTGAGTTTGACTAAAGGATCGGGATGAGTTAATACTGGATTTTACTATGGAGATTGGGAGAGGTTTGTAGTGGGGATGGAGGTTGCAGTGAGGTGTAGTCAGTGTTGAGAGACAGATGGAGTTGAGATTGAAATGGGGAACATGGAAACAGGGTTGGTGGGGACTGCGGAGAAGTGGACGATACAGACAGGCCAGATAATTTAGCCACTTGACTGAGATGGAAATTTGATGACGTGGTTAGGGTAGAGAGAAGCATTGCGATGAGGGTTGGAGTTGGATTGGGTTGGAGCTGGGTGGAGATGGGAATGGGTATAGAAGTACAATTCAAGACGGCTGAGGGAGGGATTTCCTTGGAAGTCCAGTGGTTAAGACTCTGCTTAAAATGCAGGGAGTATGAGTTCCATCCTTGGTCAGGGAACTGAGATCCCGCATGCCGCATGGCACAGCCAGAGAAAGAAGAAGGAAAAAAAGGTGGTGGTGGGATTTGGGGGTGGTGAAGGTGGGACAGACTTCACCCTACTTGGCTCCACTCCACTTGGTGTCATCAGTGAGATCAGAGGTCCTGAGTGTCACCAAAACTGGGAGGCCATTCTTCTGCCCTATTCCCTCCCTCAGTGTGGAATGGGTGGGGAGTGGAGGAGGCGGGAGCAGGCTCACCGTTGCCCTTGGTGAAGTTGAAGAAGGCAGGGTAGTCGCCACGGCCACTGAACTCCTCCGCCTGGTCCACCAGCGCCTCCTTCACGGCTTGGTACCCACTGAGGACCACCACCCGTCTGGGCCCCAGGTACACTGTGTACACTGCGCCGAATTCCTTGCTCAACTGAGGGCAAGAAGACAGAGGTCACGGGGGCTCTGGGGCCAGAGACCCCTCTCCCTTCATCCAAGCCTAGTCCTTTGACCTTGGTGAGGGAGGTCAGCATATCTTGGGAGCGAAGCTGCAGCAGATTTCCCAGGAATGGGAGGGCCCTGGGGCCTGGGGGCAGCCGGCCCTTGCCCTTTGAGCTGGTGGTCAGGAGTAGACAGACGAGAGCCAGGATCAGGAGCAAGATGGCTGTACTTATGCTGTCCATGGTGCAGGCAGTTGCAGGGACCTGGGTTGGGAGCTGGGTGGGGAGAAGGCAGCGCCGGGGAGGGAGTGAGAGCCTTTCACTGCTCATCTCCCTCTGGAACTTGCCTCCCCCAGACCCCAGAAATAGGAGCAGATAGAGAGAAAAAAGGAAGTAGAGAGGGAGACACTGGGAAAAGGTCAGGGGATGGGGGAAGAGATGGAAGGAGAGGGGAAGGGAGGGAGAGAGAGGAAAAAGGGCATGAGGTAGTCAAAATACAGAGAGACAGAAGTCAAGACCGGTGGAGGGGGACAGAAGAGAGATAGAGACAGAGAGACAGAGACTAAGAGAGACAGAGTTACATGCAGAGATAATGAGGAGACAAAAACCAGAGCGAGCTATCTGGATATCTGTGCATGTCTGCCTTCTATGTATCTATTATCTGTCTGTCTATCAGGAGGAAGACACGCCTGAACAACAACGATAATCTATTATCTGTCTGTCTGTTGTCTGTCTTCAGTCTATCTGCCTGCTGCTGCTACTGCTGCTAAGCCGCTTCAGTCGTGTCCGACTCTGTGCGACCCCATAGACGGCAGCCCACCAGGCTCCCCTGTCCCTGGGATTCTCCAGGCAAGAACACTGGAGTGGGTTGCCATTGCCTTCTCCCAACTATCTGCCTACCATCTATCAATTTTCATCTATCATCTTTCACATAGTGATATATAGAGATAGAGACACACGGGGACTGAGACAGACAAATCAAGACAGAGAAATAGCCAGACAGAGAGAAATCACAGAAAGAGAGGCAGACAGAGAGAGACTAGAGAAGAGAGATCAAACTAGAGAAGACACAGAGCTAGAGAAAGAGATGAGAGAGGTGGGGAGACAGAGATACCCCCTGACTGAGAGACATTGAGATGGATACTGACAGATAGGAGGAAGAGGGTGACAAGCGGATGGAGAGAGGAGGCAGAGGGAAGCCCAGAGGCCGGTGGAGAAGAGAGTGACAGAGACAGAGAGACGTGGAGGGAGAGAGACAGACACTCAGATGGACAGACAGACAGACGGGCAGGGGACATTCGACGGAGGCAGGCAGAGACAGAGAGACCAAGACAGACGAGACAGTGGGAGGGAAGAAGCAGAAACAGACCGAAAGGTGTCCTGAACCCAGGAGTCATAGTTCAGAGAGAGAGATGCCACCTGGCCAGGTAAAGTGCGTCACAAAGAGTGCGCAGTGCCAGGCCCTGGCTCGGAACTCTGAAACACTTTGGTAAATTCAAGAACAGGGTCCCAGAGAGAGCCCCTGAGAGGTAGACCCAGAGACCCCTCAGAGGAGCTGACAAGGCAGACCCCAGCCAGTCTCAGGACAGGGAGATGGAGCCAGTGACTGTCTCTCTTGAGAGTCACCCCCTCTTCTGTGACCAGCCCTCTACCTGCTGAGCTGCTCAGGGGGGAGCTGGAGGGACCAGTCCGGCTGGCAGCGGCTGCTCCAGATGTGTGCCCAGGAGCTCGGAACTGAGGGGTGGGAGCTGCCCTTAAATCATCTCCGTCCACCGCTGCTTACCACCCTTTTCCCTAGTTCATCCAGTGACTTTTAATCCCTCCCACTTTCCTGCCTTCCTCCCCGGGCTGGGGCTCACAGCCAGCTGGAATGAGGCCTCGAATGAGTGCCTTGGGAGCCCTGCCTTCTCTTCCCCTAGGCTGACCTTACCTCTTCTCACTGTGGCCAGTGCTGGCCACCTGTCCTGGATTGGGGGTGAAGTCTTCTCTTTTTTTTTTTGTTGTTGCCACTGGGGATCCTGGATCTAGTTCTGGGTCTGGTTTAGAGTTGTAGGGCTTTGGCCAAATGAAGGGGTAGGGATGAGGTCGGGGTCTCTGTCCTGAAAAGGTGAAGGATTCTCATTCTCTGGGGCCCCAGTCACAGCCTTCTCTGTCTCTTGCAGTTTGTCTCTGAAATTCTGTACATGTCTCTGCTTTGGCCTCTGCATCTTCTTGTCTCTTTTTTATGTCTCTGTTGTTCCCCGTCTCTCTTCCTCTGTGTGTCTGTCTTTCACCATCTCTTCTGCCCCCTGATTTTCTTTGTGGCCTTTCTCTTTTCTCCCTGCTTCTCTCTCTCCACAGTCTTTCTCAGTCGCTCTGTCCTCCTGACTGAGTGTCTGTCTGTCTGTCACACCTCCAAGAGGTGGAGTGCAGTGGACAGGACTGAAGCCAGACTGAGGATCAAGGAAGATTTGGAAGAAGGGCAGGGCAGTCAGGAACCTCACTAGATAGGACCTCAGATGCAAAAGATAGCCCTGCTACTGCCCACCTCCACTTCTGCCTCTCTCCTAAGCCCCCCCCCCACCTGCTCTGATTCTACCCTTGTCTCTTTACACCCAGAAACTGACCACACTCAACTCCTAGCTAGGTCAGAAGGGCAGGTTGCAAAAACCTGAAGAGGGGCTAGGACTCTAGTTCCTTGGAGGGTAAGATGTGGGAGAGAGCCCCAGAGGTCAAGAGTCTGCAAGGCCAAATGGAGGTTTTGTTCCGCCCCCCGCCTCCCCCGGCAACCAGGTCCGTTGGTAGACACCATGGTGGTTGTTTTTCCCATGGAGGGTGGGGGAGGAAGTGCTTGGAGGCCCTGGGGAATTTGACACCCCAGATCTCAGGCCCCTATTGGGATGGAGGTGGGGCTTGTGCTACTGTTTCAGTCCCAGAAAGGCTGGTTAGGGCAGGTCCTGGAAGAGGGGTGAAGGCTTGATTATGGGATCACAGATCTCTAGTTTCCCTTGGCATGAACCCCTACTTCTTGGGGAGAGGAGTAGTACTTGACCTATGGAAGCCCCACAAGTGACTTTTCTCTGACCCCAGAACTGGTTTGAGAGGGGCCTCTTGGGACTTGCCTTAGTGGGGAACTTGGGACTCCTGAGAAGGGGAGTTTTAAGGGGCTTTGAGTTCTTCTTATGGTCTGACTTGCTGCCCTGCTGCAGAGGGGATGTAGGGTAGGGAGGGATGCATTGTGAGTTTCCTTAGCCTCAGCACTATTGACATTTGGGCTAGTAATTCTCTTGGGGTGGAAGCTGTCCTGTGAGTGGCAGGATGTTTAGCAGTACCTCTGGTTTCTACCTCCTAGATGTCAATAGTAACCCCTCTCCCAGGTGTAAAAATAAAAAAAATGACCCCGGATATTATTTAATGTCCACTTGGGGGCAAAGTCCAACCCAGTTGGGAAGTGAAGGTGTAATGGGAGAAACTGAAAGACACCCAAGGGCAGCTGAACTTTCCTGATCTCCAACTGGCCTCTCCTTGACTTCCAACAATTACATTAAAATTTTTTTTAATTAATTAATTTTATTTTTGGCTGCTCTGGGTCTTTGTTTCTGCACCTGGGTTTTCTCTAGTTGTGGCAAGCAGGGGTTACTCTCTTCGGGTTCAATCCCTGCGGTTGGGAAGAATCCCTGGAGAAGGAAATGGCAACCCACTCCAGTATTCTTGCCTGGAGAATCCCATGGACAGAGGAGCCTGGTGGGCTACAGTCCATGGGGTCGCAAATAGCTGGACATGACTGAAGCAACTTGGCATAGCATGGGTACTCTCTAGCTGTGGTTCTCAGGCTTTTCACTGTCATGGTTTCTCTTGTTTTGGAGAGTAGGCATGGCCAGGGCTCAGTAGTTGTGGTGAATGGGGCTTAGTTACTCTGTGTCATATGGAATCTTCCCAGAGCAGGGATTGAACTCTTATCCCCAGCATTGGCAGGCAGATTCTTAACCACTGAACCACTGGGGAAGTCCCAACACTTACAGTATTCTCTGCCCTCTCCAACCTCCAGACCCTTTCCTCCCTCTGTTGATGGTCTCATTTCTTATCCCATAGAAAAAGCAGCATGCTCACCCGCCTACCAGAATCTGAGCCACATATGTAGCCTTGCTTTCCTGACAGAGAAAGGGCAACATTTCCTTCTTCTTCTTTTTTATTTTGTGGGATCTTAGTTCCCTGACCAGTGATAGAACCCGTGGTCCCTGCAGTGAAAGCGCAGATTCCTAACCACTGGACCACCGGAATTCCCAAGTGCAGCTTTTCCTGAAGGTGACAGGGCATCCCACCCCTGTCACTAGCTGGATGGCTTTCTTTCTCTTTATTGCATTGTGTTTTGTGTGGATGTGGGCAGATGGATTTTTTCCTAGTTTACAATTGTTTGAGGTAAAATTTACATGTAGTGAAATACACAAATTGGGACTAATAGATACAAACTACTACATATAAAATAGATAGATAATAAGGTCCTATTGTACAGCATAGGGAACTGTGTTCAATACCTTGTAATAACCTATAATGGGAAATAATACGAAAAGAATATATATATATATATACATATTTATATAGGGGCTTCCCTGGTGGCTCAGTGGTAAAGAATCCACCTGCCAATGCAGGAGACACAAGTTTGATCCCTGGTCTGGAAAGATCCCACATGCCTTGGAGCTACTAAGTCTCTGCACCACAAATATTGAGACTGTGCTCTAGAGCCCAGGACCCACAACTATTGGGCCCATGCACCACCACTACTGAGCCCGTGAGCCTAGAGTCTGCTCCTCAACAGGAGAAACCACACATCACAACGAAGGGTAGCCCTGTTCACCAGAAGTAGAGACAAGCCCTCAGAGCATGAAGACCCAGCACAGCAAATAAACAAATAAATGAAAGTGTTTAAAGAAAGAATTGAAGATTGAAGGCAAAAGAAGAAGGGGGCAGCAGAGGATGAAATGGTTAGATAGCATCACTGACTCAATGGACATGAATTTGAGCAAACTGCGGGAGATAGTGGACGGGGAAGCCTGGTGGGCTGCCTTCCATGAGGTTGCAAAGAGTAGGACATGACTCAGCAGCTGAACAACAACAACAACATTTTACAAAAGAATACATGCCTATATATACATATCTGAATCACTTTGCTATACGCCAGAAACTAACACAGGGACTTCCCTGGTGGTCAGTGGTGAAGAATCCGCCTTCCAGTGCAGGGGATATGGGTTCAATCCCTGATTAGGGAACTAAGATCCCACATGCTGTGGAGCAGCTCAGCTGGAGTGCTGCAACTGCTGAGCCTGCAAGCTCTGGAGCCTGTACCCCACAACTAGAGAAGACCCTGCACGCTGTACCTAGGAAAAGCCTGGGTGCTTATTGAAGACCCAGTGCAGCCAAAATTAAAACAAAACTAATACAGCATTGTAAATCAACTATAGTTCAATTAAAAAAAAATACAGATCTTGCATGAACATTTACTAAGTTTTGGCTGCATATGCTGGTGCAGGGGTTCCCTGGTGGCTCATCTGTAAAGAGTCAATTTTTTTAAAAAAGGAAATATTTTAAATCAACAGTACAATTTGATTCTGAAAGATTCTGTATGGGAAAAATTAGGGTCTTCCACTCTATTTTATTTCCAAAGAATTAATTTACTTATTTTTGGCCGGGCTGGGCCTTCATTGCTACAAGCAGGCTTTCTCGAGTTGCAGCAAGTGGGGGGCTGCTGTTCATTACAGTGCGCGGGCTTCTCATCTTGATGGCTTCTCTCGTTGCTGAGCACCGGCTCTACAGCACAGGCTTCATTAGTTGTGGCAAACGGATCTAGCTATCCCTCCGCGTGAAGGTTCTTCCCGTACCAGAGACTGAACCCAGGTCCTCTGCACTGGCAGGTGAATTCTTAACCACTGGACCACCAGTGAAGTCCTCTCGATGGCTTTATGTTACTGAGTTATAGCCTTTTGCTTCCCCTTCAGTGTGACACATAGAGAAAGCATGGATTTTGCAGTCAGTAGATTCAGATTAAAATCCTGATTCTATAACTTGAAAGTTATGTGACATTGAATGAGTTACCGAATGTCTCTGTACCTCGCTTTCTTTAGGAGCGAAATGGAGGTAATGGGCTTTATACTGGGCTTTATATAATGGGCTTTACGTTCCAGCCCATAATGAAGTGCCTGACCCAGGACTCAAGATGTGTTAAACAAATGACTGAAAAGTGTCAGGAATGTTCCTGGTACATGGCCTGCATTTAATGATAAATCTTCTACACACGTAAGTATGCCTGGTAATTTTTGATTGGATGTCAGTCTTCATAAATTTTACCTTGTGGGTGATGGATATTTTTGTGTTCCTATAAATATTCTTGAGTTTTTTCTGTGATGAAGTTAAGTTACCTAGATATCTTTTGTGAACATTAACAAAAATGTAATTTCAAACTTAACAAAAAGCTTCATGAATAGTACAAGGAACTTTTATGTACAATTTCCTCGGATTTACCAACTGTTAACATTTTTGCACTGTTTATCAAAATCTCTCTTTTTCTCTATTTCTCTATGAATTGAGAGTAAATTGTAGCCCAGGTGCCCTTATACCTCTAAAGTGTTCAGTGTGTATTTCTTAAGAACAAACACAATTTTTATTACATTGATAGTAGTAGAATCAAAATAGAAAATTTAGTATTGTTGCAATATAATTTAATCTTCTGGCAATATTTCAATTTTACTGGTTGTCCAAATGATGTTGATTATAATAATTTTTTTTCTGCTTTGGAAGACCAGATGAGAGTCTCTTTTAATCGAAGTCTGTTCCTCAAACTTTATTTTTTTAAATTAATTAATTAATTTTTGCTATGCTGACAGACCCTTGTCAATGCAGGAGAGAAGTCCCAACTTCTGGACCACCAGGGAATTTCCCTTCAACCTTTATTTGTTTTTGAAGCCATTGGCAAATTTGGCAAATCCTAGCCACTCATTTTTTATACTGAATGTCTCTGTACTTCACTTTCTTTATGAGTGGAATGGAGGTAATACGTTACATTCCAGCCCATAATGAAGTGCCTGACCCAGAACTCAAGATTTGTTAAACAAATGACTGAATCACATCAGGAATGTTCCTGGTACGTGGCCTGCATTTCGTGATAAATCTTCTACACATCTATGTATGCCAAGTAATTAAAAAAATTAATTTATTTTTAATTGGAGAATAATTGCTTTACAATGTTGCATTGGTTTCTGCCATACATCAACATGAATCAGCCATAGGTATACACATGTCCTGTCCCTCTGTAACCACCCTCCCACCTTCCATGCCATCCTGCCCCTCTAGGTTGTCACAGAGCACTGGGTTGAGCTCCCTGAGTCATACAGCAAATTTCCACTAGCGACCTATTTTATGTACGGTGATGTCTGTGTTTCCGCACTACTCCCTCCATCGGTCCCACCCGCCCCTTCCCCCACTGTGTCCACAAGTGCGTTCTCTATGTCTGCATCTCCATTGCTCCCTGCAAGTTGATGCATGGGTACCATCTTTCTAGATTCCATATATACACGTTAATATATGATATTTGTCTTTCTGACTTCATATAATGGGCTCTAGGTTCATCCACCTCATTAGAACCAACTCAAAAGCATTCCTCTTTTATAGCCAAGTAATATTCCACTGTGTATATGTACCACAACTTCTTTACCCATTCGTCTGTTGATGGACATCTAGGTTGCTTCCATGTCCTATCTCTTTTAAATAGTGCCTCAATGAACATTGTGGTTCATGTCTTTTCAATTATGGTTTTCTCAGGGTGCATGCCCAGTAAGTGGGATTGCTGGGTCACATGGTAGCTTTATTCTTAATTTTTTAAGGACTCTCTGTACTGTCTTCAATTGATAGTGGCTGTATCAATTTGCATTTCCATCAACAGTGCAAGAAGATTTCCTTTTCTCTACATTATCTCCAACGTTTATTGTTTGTAGACTTTTGATGATGGCCATTCTGACCAGTGTGAAATGATAGCTCATTGTAGTTTTGATTTTCATTTCTCTAATAATGAGTGATGTTGGTCATGTTCTCACGCATTTGTTAACCATCTGTATGTCTTGGGAGAAATGTGTGTTTAGGTCTTCTGCCCACTTTTTGGTTGGGTTGTTGTTTTTTGGGTATTGAGTTGCATGAGCTGCTTGTAAATGTTGGAGATTAATCCTTTGTCAGTTTCATTTGCTATTATTTTCTCCCATTCTGAGGGCTGTCCTTTCACCTTGTTTATAGTTTCCTTTGCTGTGAGAGAGCCTTTAAGTTTAATAAGGTCCCATTTTTTTTTTTTCCATTACTCTAGGAGGTGGGTCATAGAGGGTCTTAGAGTGATTTATGTCCAAGAGTGTTCTGCCTATGTTCTCATTTGAGAATTTTATGGTTTCTGCCTGGTAATTTTTGATTGGATGTCCAGTACCTTGTCAGTACTGGATATTTTTGTGTTCCTACAAATATTCTTGAGTTTTATTCTGTCATGAAGTTAAGTTACTTAGGAATCTTTTGTGAACATTTGGAAAGTATATAATTCCAAACTTAATAAAAAGCTGCAAGTATAATATAAGAAATTTTTATGCACATTTTCCTCTGATTCATCAATTGATAACATTTTGCCACCCTTTATCAGAGTCTCTGTTTATCTTTATTTCCTTGAGTTAGATAAATTGTTTGAGAATTAATTGTAACCTTGGTGTCCTTATACCTCTAAAATGTTCACTGAGTATTTCCAAAGAAGGACACTTTTTATTACCTTGAGAGTAATATTATCAAAATAGAAAAATTTAGTATTGATATTATTTGATCTTCTGGTAATATTTCCATTTTGGTAGTTGTCCAAATAATGTTCATTATAATAATTTTTTTCTGGTTTGGAAGGCCAGATGAGAGTCTCTTTTAATTGAAGACTGTTTCTCAATTTTTTTTAAATATAACTTTTATTTTTTCCTGTGCTGACAGACCCTTGTCAGTACAGGGGAGGAGTCCTAATCGATGGACCACCAAGGAATTCCTCTTCAACCTTTGATTTGTTTTTGAAGCCACCAGCAGATGTGGCAAATTCCTAGGCATCCATTTTGTATACTGGGTATCTTTGTACATCACTTTCTTTTTGAGTGGAATGGAGGTAATACTTTACATTCCAACCCATAATGAAGTGCCTGACACAGAACTCAAGATTTGTTAAACAAATGACTGAATCACATCAGGAACGTTCCTGGTACATTGCCTTCATTTCACGATAAATCTACACACCTATGTATGCCAGGTGATTTGTTTTAAAATTTATTTTTAATTGGAGGATAATTACAATATTGTGTTGGTTTCTGCCATACATCAACATGAATCAGCCATAGGTATATATATGTCCCCCACACTTGAACCTCCCTCCCACCTCCCACCGCCTCCCACTCCTCCTGGTTGTCACAAAACAGTGGTTTGCGCTCCCTGAGTCATATAGCCAGTTCCCACCGGCTACCTATTTTGCCCATGGTGATGTCTGTGTTTCCACGCTACACTCTCCATTGGTCCCACCCTCTGCTTTCCCCTCTGTATCCTCAAGTCTGTACTCTATGTCTGCATTTCCATTGCTGCCTTGCAGGTAATCAGTACCATCTTTCTAGATTCCATATCTGTGCATTAATAAAAATATTTGTCTTTCGCTTTCTGACATACTTCACTTTGTATAATAGGCTCTAGGTTTGTCCACCTCATTAGAATCTCATTCCTTTTTATAGCTGAGTAGTGTTCCATTGTGAATAAGTACCACAACTTCTTTATCCATTCATCTGTTGATGGACATCTAGGCTGCTTCCATGTCCTAGACCTTGTAAATAGTGCTGCAGTGAACACTGGGGTCCATGTGTCTTTTTCAACTATGGTTTCCTCAGGGTAGATGCCCAGTAGTGGGATTGCTGGATCATATGGTAGTTTCATTCTTAGTTTTTTAAGGACTCGCTATACTGTTCTCCATAGCGGTGTATCAGTTTGCATTCCCACCAACAGTGCAAGAGGATTCTCCACAACCTCCCCAGCATTTATTGTTTGTAGACTTTTTGATGATGGCTATTCTGAAAGAGATGGGAATACAGACCACCTGACCTGCCTCTTGAGAAAACTAGATGCAGGTCAGGGAGCAACAGTTAGAACTGGACATGGAACAACAGACTAGTTCCAGTTAGGAAAAGGAATATGTCAAGGCTGTATATTGTCACCCTGCTTATTTAACTTATATGCAGAGTACCTCATGAGAAATGCTGGGCTGGAAGAAGCACAAGCTGGAATAAAGATTGCCAGGAGAAATATCAATAACCTCATATATGCAGATGATACCACCTTTATGGCAGAAAGTGAAGAGGAACTAAAAAGCCTCTTGGTGAAAATGAAAGAGGAGAGTGAAAAAGTTGGTTTAAAGCTCAACGTTCAGAAAACTAAGATCATGGCATCCGGTCCCATCACTTCATGGGAAATAGATGGGGAAACAGTGGAAACAGTGTCAGACTTTATTTTTTTGAGCTCCAAAATCACTGCAGATGGTGATTGCAGCCATGAAATTAAAAGACGCTTACTCCTAGTTATGACCAACCTAGATAGCATATTCAAAAGCAGAGATATTACTTTGCCAACAAGGGTCCATTTAGTCGAGGCTATGGTTTTTCCAGTAGTCATGTATGGATGTGAGAGTTGGACTGTGAAGAAAGCTGAGCACCAAAGAATTGATGCTTTTGAACTGTGGTGCTGGAGAAGACTCTTGAGAGTCCCTTGGACTCCAAGGAGATCCAACCAGTCCATCCTAAAAGAGATCAGTCCTGGGTGTTCATTGGAAGGATTGATGCTAAAGCTGAAATTCCAATATTTTGGCCACCTCATGCAAAGAGTTGACTCATTGGAAAAGGCCCAGCATTAGCTGGGAGGGGTTGGGGGCAGGAGGAGAAGGGGATGACAGAGGATGAGATGGCTGGATGGCATCACCGACTTGCTGGACATGAGTTTGGATAAACTCCGGGAGTTGGTGATGGACAGGGAGGCCTGGCGTGCTGTGATACATGGGGTCACAAAGAATCGGACACAACTGAGCAACTGAACTGAACTGACTCTGACTGGTGTGAGATGATGGCTCACTGTAGTTTTGATTTGCATTTCTCTAATAATGAGTGATGTTGAGCATCTTCTCATGTGCTTGTCAATCATCTGAATGTCTCTGGAGAAATGTGTGTTTAGGTCTTCTGGCCACATTTTGTTTGGGGTGTTTGTCTTTCGGGTATTGAATGCATGAGCTGCTTGTAAATGTTGGAGATTAATCCTTTGTCAGTTGTTTCATTTGCTATGATTTTTTTTTTTTTACCATTCTGAGGGTTGTCTTTTCTCCTTGTTCACAGTTTCCTTTGCTGTGTAAACACAGCATTTCTCCAAATGTGACCTAAGTGGTGAAAAGGGCTAAGGAGTTCTGAGATCTCTCTCTCTCTCTTTTAAGATATTTATTTATTTGGCTGCACCGAGTATTAGTTGCAGCATGGGATCTTCAGTCTTCATTGAGGCATGCAGGCTCTTTAGTTGGGGCAGGTGGGATCGAGTTCTCTGATCAGAGATTGAACCTGGGTTCTCTGCATTAGGAGCATGGAGTCTTAGCCACTAAACCACCAGAAAATTCCCTGAAGTATATCCTTTATCAGTACACTAATCAAATCCATGAGGGGGTCCACCCTCATGACCAGATCACCTCCAAATATCCCACCTACCAATATCATCACCTTTGGCAACATATGAATTTGGGTGGGGGGACATGTTCAGATATGTCCTTATATTAGTTAGGCTTCAGTTCAAATATCACCAGTCCAGAGAATCCTTTCCTGACAAATTTGTCTAAATTACCAGCCTCTTACCCCATTGGCGTATCCAGCTTAATTTTTTTCTTTATAGTAATTATTACTCTCTGAAATATTATTTGTTTGTGTTTCTAGAATCAGCTTTCCCCACTAGCATATCAGCTCAGTGAGAATGAAGGATTTGGTCAGTTTCATTCAAAACCATGTCCCCAGTGCCTGGGAGAATGCCTGAGGTCAAGTAGAATATTAATGAATACTTTTTGAATCATTGACTGAATGCATGAATTGAATGGGATCAGAGGCTGGTCTGCTTAAAAGTCTAGATTCTCAAGACTGGAATTTGAAGGCATCTCAAATTTGGTTGACTAAATTAAAAAGAAAACACACTGATTCCATTTACATGATGTTCAAGAACAGACTATGTGCATCTAAGGTGATAAAAGTCACAGTAGTCATTACTGAAGCCCGAGCATCTAGAACCCATGTTCTGTACCAACAGAAGCCACCACAGTGAGAAGCCCCCACATCACAACTAGAGACTCGCCCCTGTTCCCCGCAATTAGAGAAAGCCCGCACACAGCAGTGAAAACTCAACACAGCCAAAAACAAATAAACACAATTTAAAAAAGACAAGACAGTAAAGGGTGGTCAATATATATGACACAAAAGAGTCATGGCTTAGGGTAATGAGTAAGGGATGACGTGGAAGAGTTTTAGAAGTCCTTTTAATTGCCTGGTTGAAAGCTTTCATCCTTCATGCAGTGGAAGGATACAGAAGATCAGAAATGGCAGGTCTTTGAAGTGTCTTTTAAGAAATTATAAATTTTGAATTTCCCTGGTGGCGCAGTGGATAAGAATCTGCCTGCCAGTACAGGGGGCATGAGTTCAACCCCTGGTCTCGGAAGATGCCAGGTGCCCCAGAGCCCGTGTATCCACAGCTACTAAGCCTGCACTGTAGAGCCTGTGCTCTGCAACAAGAGAAGCCACCGCAATGAGAAGCCCGTGCACCGCAATGAAGAATAGCCCCTGCTCAGCCCAACTAGAGAAAACAGCCCATGCACTAACGAAGAGCCAGCACAGCCAAACACAAATAAATTAAGTTAAACAAAAAGAAATGATCAATTTTGAAATATTTCCAGAGGCACAGAAAAGTTGCAAATGTTACAGTTTTATTCACCCTTCATCTGAATTCTCTTAATGAGAACATCTTGTGTAAGCACAGTACAATGTTCAAAACTAAAAATAGTAAAAGAAAAAAAACAACCAAAAAGAACTAAAATAGTGTTGGTGCAACACTCTTAGCTAAACCACAGACATTATTTATTTATATTTCACAGCTCTTCCGCTATGTTCTTTTTCTATTCTATTCCAGGATGCCATCCAATATCTCACGTTGGATTTATTTTTTGTGTTTTCTAAATCTCCTCTCTTTTGTAATAATTACTCAGTCTTTATGACCTTGAGACTTAAAAAAAAGTACTTGTCAGTTACTTGTAGAATGCGCCGCAGTCTGATATTAAAAAAATTTTTGTCCTGATTTTTCTTATGATTATATTGGGATTGTGCATTTTTGGCAAGAATAGTATAGAAATGATGTGCCTTTCTTAGTTCATCCTATCAGGGGATACATGATGCTGCCCTCTGATATGTCTTATTACTGATAATGTCAACTTTGATCACTTGGTTAAGGTTTCTTTACTGTAAAGTTACTATATTTCTCTTTGTAATTAATAAATATCTGAAGAAATATATTTAAGACTATGCAAAATTCTGTTTCTCTTCAAATTTTTGCCCATGAATGTTGGCATCCATCAGTGGATCTCACACACAATTATTACTGTAGTATTTGATCTAAAAATGATTTTCTATTTCCCTCATTCCTTCTACATTTATTTATTAATATTTAAATTTATTTCTTTGGCTGCAACAAGTCTTCATTGCATGCAGAATTTTTAGTTGTGAAATGCAGTATCTAGTTCCCTGACTGGGGATTGAACCCGGGCCCCCTGCATTGGGAGCCACTGGACCACCAGAAAAGTCCCCCTCCTACATTTATTAACTGGAATTCTTCCATAAGGTAGAACTATCTCTTCTTCCCAGTTTTTTATTTAGCCAATAGTTTGTATCACTATGGTCTCTTATCCAAGAGACCATTTATTTTATTTCATGGATTATAATCCAATATTTTATTTATATTGTTGCTCAAACTGTTTCAGCTTTGTCATTGTGAGCTTCTTCAGATTGGCTCCTGTTTCTTTTTGACATACCCCATCTTTTTTCAACTACTTCTTTTTTTCTGGCATCATAAATTGTTCTTATATTTTCTCTTCCCCAGCCCTGGAATCAACCACGTCTCTAAGAAGTCTTGCTTCTTTTTATTGGAAGGTGGTATTTAGAAACCAAGATTTGGATATTAGCTGTGCTCATTGCTAGTGGGATATCCTTGCTTACTGGCCCTCTCAGCGGATGGAGCTTGATTTCTCTCTCTCAGAAACAATTCATATTGGTATCTCTGATTTCAATCTAACACACAGGTTCCATTCTAGCTTCCTCTATTTGAAAATTCTTTCCTTGATAGCAAAAATTTGGCTCTCATTTTTACACTATATTCACTTATGTGTTCAACCCTCATATGTATATAAAATAGTCTCACAATTGCTAACCCATACCCAGTGAGAAATAAATTTAGATTGAGAGAACTTTATACAAAGAATTCTGTCTTTAAATTAATTTTTATTGAAGTATAGCTTATTTGCAATGGTCTGTTAGTTTCTGCTGTATGGCAGAGCGAATCAGTTATACATACACATATATCCATTCTTTTTTAGATTCTATTCCCACTGAATCATTGTGCTGTACACCTGAAATGAACACAACATTGTAAACTAACTATACTTCAATTTTAAAAAGTTGGGAGGATTTGGTGATGGGACAAGCGCTTAGTTGACTCGTGCGACCCCTTGAACTGCAGCTGGCCAGGCTCCTCTGTCCGTAGGATCCCCCAGGCAATAATACTGGGGTGGGTTGCTATTTCTTCCTCCGGGGGATCTTCCTGACCCAGGGGCTGAACCTGTGTCTTCTGTATCTCCTGCATTTGCCAGCAGATTCTTTATCACTGAGTCACCTGGGCAGTCCATTAATACCATGTAAAACACATCAAAAAAAAACCTGGGAGGTGGTTGGGAAGGGCCCTTGTAGCCTCCCCATCTAGCCCTGAGGTTTTCTGTCCCAGGTGGGCAGGGTCTAGGGGCATCAACAGGGCGGTGGGCCGCTTTATGGCATAGAGCCACTACTGACTGGCCTTTGTTGCCTGGAATCTCCGAGGGGTCAGAGGCTGCAGCTGGAGACCTGGGTGGAGTTTATTTGGCATTGAGCTTTGAGATGGTCATTAAAAACATGACGTTCAAAACACATTTGAAGGAACAGAGGCAAGAATTTGGGTCCAATTAATTTCTTGGTAAATGCAGCTGAAATTAATAAACACTTAATAAGGAAAAATGCTGAGAATATGCTATCTCTGCTTCATACTAACCTCCTGGGCTCCATGCTGACCTGTAGAGCTGCCATGAAGACAATGATTAAACAGCAGAGCAAGTCCATTGTGAATGTAGGAGGTGTTACTGGTTTCAGAGGAAACTCTGGCCAGTTTATGCACAGTACTAATAAAGAATTAGTCAGATTTTCACATGCTCTTGCTAAAGAAGTAGCAAGAAAGAAAATTAAGGTGAATGTAGTTGCACCAGGATTTGTTCATGCAGATATGACAAAAAGACTTGAAAGGAAAACATTTAAAGAAAAATACTTGGGAGGTTTGGAGCCCCCTTGATGTGGCCCATGTAGTTGTGTTTCTTTTATATACTTATTTTTAAAATAATCCAGATATTTATTAGAGAATTGTCTAGCTTACTTTCAACATACTAACATTAAAATAAAAGAGAAATAGAGCAGAGAATACATCACCAAATTGGATTTTGAGCAACAACCAGACTTAAACAGTGCTGGGAAGACTCCACAGCACATCTGGAGTCCCAGCTGGGAAAGGGTCCCTGGCAGCACATGGGTGAGAATTCAAAGATGGAAGTTCCGGGTTCCGTTTATAATCCCAGGACAGATGCAAATCATTATCACCATCAATCTGTGACCAAATTACAGCTCTGGTTTGATATTAATGCTGTTTGTTTTGTTGTGTAAAACTTGGAATGTAGTTAAGCCTAGGGCTTGGTAGGCCAGGCCCCTCCAGGGGCTCAGCCATCTCGAGATGTCACCCCCATTTTACCCATGGTGCTGCAAGCCCTGCGCTCACAGCAGGCAGTCACTCCCAGTCACTCCCAGTCACTCCCAGTCAGGGCAGTGTCCCGGCAGATGTAGAAGCAAGGTCAGAGGTCTGCTCTGCTTTGTCCTTGAGGCCTAAACAAGATTATTCATGTAATGCCCCTAACAGTCGGCCCCAGGATTGTTTAGACTGAAGAACATAGGAACAAGGCAAAATAACACAAGCAGTCTTACCGATTCTATAAGTAACAATGTAGGACGTATTGTACGTTTTAGTGAAAACAGTCCATTCACAGTTACTGATGGAGTGTTCCAATAAGCAGAGTTCTCAAACTTGAGAAGTTGGTTCATACAGCAGTACTTCCATTGCCTCTGTCAGTAAATGGGTGCAGTTATCAAAGTCTAGATAACTTAACCACCTTTGCAAGAGTCTATGGTTTTATGCTTCTATTGGCCAAACAGTAGGGCAGGTGAATGCTTGGGTGTTGGCCAGGTGATATTTTTGTATTACCATTTGGAGATTCATTTGCTGCATTCTCAAAGAAGCAAACTTACAGGAACAGTTCAGTTCAGTCACTCAGTTATGTCCGACTCTTTGCAACCCCATGGACTGCAGCAAGCCAGGCCTCCCTGTCCATCACCAACTCCAAAGGTTTACTCAAACTCATGTCCATTGAGTCTGTGATGCCATCCAACCATCTCATCCTCTGTCGCACCCTTCTCCTCCTGCCTTCAATCTCTCCCAGCATCTTGGTCTTTCCCAATGAGTCAGTTCTTCTCATCAGATGGTCAAAGTATTGGCGCTTCAGCTGCAGCATCAGTCCTTCCAATGAATACTCAGGACTGATTTCCTTTAGAATGGACTGGTTGGATATCCTCAGTCCAAGGGACTCTCAAGAGTCTTATCCAACACCACAGTTCAAAAGCATCAATTCTTTGGCCCTCAGCTTTCTTTATAGTCTAACACCCACATCTATCCATACATGACTACTGGAAAAACCATAGCTTTGAGTAGATGGACCTTTGTTGGCAAAGTAATGTCTCTGCTTTTTAATATGCTGTCTAGGTTGGTGATAACTTTTCTTCCAAGGAGCAAGTGTCTTTTAATTTCATGAATGCAGTCACCATCTGCAGTGATTTTGCAGCCCCCTAAAATAAAGTCTGTCACTGTTTCCACTGTTTCCCCATCTTTTTGCCATGAAGTGATGGGACCGGATGTCATGATCTTTGTTTTCTGAATGTTGAGCTTTAAGCCAACTTTTTCACTCTCCTCTTTCACTTTCATCAAGAGGCTCTTTAGTTCTTCTTTTCTGCCATAAGGGTGGTGTCATCTGCGTATCTGAGGTTATTGATATTTCTTCCGGCAATCTTGATTCCAGCTTGAGCTTCATCCATCCCGGCATTTCTCATGATGTACTCTGGAGAAGGAAATGGCAACCCACTCCAGTATTCTTGCCTGGAGAATCCCATGGACAGAGGAGCCTGGTGGGCTATAGTCCATGGGGTGCAAAGAGTTGGACACGACTGAGCGACTTCACTCTGTATATAAGTTAAATAAGCAGGGTGACAATATACAACCTTGATGTACTCCTTTCCCGATTTGGAACCAGTCTATTGTTCCATGTCCATTTCTAACTATTGCTTCTTGACCTGCATACAGATCTCTCAGGAGGCGAGTAAGGTGGTCTGGTATTCTCATATCTTTAAGAATCTTCCACATTTTGTTGCGATCCACAGAGTCAAAGGCTTTGGCATAGTCAATAAAGCAGAAATAGATGTTTTTCTGGAACTCTCTTGCTTTTTTGATGATCCAGCGGATGTTGGCAATTTGATCTCTGGTTCCTCTGCCTTTTCTAAAACCAGCTTGAACATCTGGAAGTTCATGGTTCACGTACTGTTGAAGCCTGGCTTGGAGAATTTTGAGCATTACTTTACTAGCGTGTGAGATGAGTGCAATTGTACAGTAGTTTGAACATTCTTTGGCATTGCCTTTCTTTAGGATTGGATTGAAAACTGACCTTTTCCAGTCCTGAGGCCACTGCTGAGTTTTCCAAATTTGCTGGCATATTGAGTGCAGCACTTTCACAGCATAATCTTTTACGATTTGAAATAGCTCATCTGGAATTCCATCACCTCCACTAGCTTTGTTCGTAGTGATGCTTCCTAAGGCCCTCTTGACTTCACAGTCCAGGATGTCTGGCTCTAGGTGAGTGATCATACCATCGTGGTTATCTGGGCCATGAAGATCTTTTTTGTATAGTTCTGTGTATTCTTACCACCTCTTCTTAATATCTTCTGCTTCTGTTAGGTCCATATGTTTCTGTCCTTTATTGTGTCCATCTTTGCATGAAATGTTCCCTTAATATCTCTAATTTTCTTGAAGAGGTCTCTAGTCTTTTCCATTCTATTGTTTTCCTCTATTTCTTTGCTTTGATCACTGAGGAATGCTTTCTTATCTCTCCTTGCTATTCTTTGGAACTCTGCATTCAGATGGGTATACCTTTCCTTTTCTCCTTTGCCTTTAGCTTCTCTTCTTTTCTCAGCTATTTGTAAAGCCTCCTCAGGCAACCATTTTGCCATTTTGCATTTCTTTTCCTTGGGGATGGTCTTGATCACTGCCTCCTGTACAATGTCACGAGCTTCTGTCCATAGTTCTTCAGGCACTCTGTCTATTTGATCTAATCTCTTGAATATATTTGTGATTTCCACTGTATAATCATAAGGGATTTGATTTAGGTCATACCTGAATGGTCTAGTGGTTTTCCCTACTTTCTTCAATTTAAGTCTGAATTTGGCAATAAGGAGTTCATGGTCTGAGCCACAGTCATCTCCTGGTCTTCTTTTTGCTGACTGTATAGAGCTTCTCCATCTTTGACTGCAAAGAATATAATCAATCTGATTTCAGTGTTGACCCTCTGGTGATGTCCCTGTGTAGAGTCTTCTCTTGTGTTGTTTGAAGAGGGTGTTTGCTATGACCAGTGTGTTCTGTTGGCAAAACTCTGTTAGCCTTTGACCTGCTTCGTTTTGTACTACAAGGTCAAATTTGCCTGTTACTCCAGGTATCTCTTGACTTCCTACTTTTGTATTCCAGTCCAGAAATAAGCTTTATAAACAAAATTAGAGTATCCTTTTAAAAACTTGATTAAAATTTTAATAGTATAACAACAAGGTACCCTACCAGGCTCCTCCCTCCATGGGATTCTCCAGGCAAGAGTATTGGAGTGGGTTGCCATTTCCTTCTCCAGGGGATCTTACCAACCCAGGGATCAAACCCGGGTCTCCTGCATTGCAGGCAGACGCTTTACTGTCTGAACCACCAGGAGGTCAAGTGAGGGGTTAATTTGTAGAAGCAGAAGGAGCTTTATCTACATGTACCATAGATCATTGTGAAATAATACTTATTTACTTTCCTGGAGAAGGAAATGGCAACCCACTCTGGTATTCTTGCCTGGAGAATCTCATGGACAGAGGAGCCTGGTGAACTACAGTCCGTGGGGTTGCAAAACTTTATCAAAGTAACAAAAGATTTTACAAGCAAATATAAATCACTTAAAGGCAAAGAAATTCACAATCTGTGATCAAAAGCTGCGTTATAAGAAAACTTTGTTCTTTTAACAGAGAGAGAAAACCAAATTCCAGTCTGGTACCAGTTTACTGTTAAAAATAAAATATGTAAAATGTGTTTATCTAGTTAATCTTATAAAGTCTTTTCCATAAATCTTGAAGAAGTAACAATATTCTTCTAAGCACATGAGAGTGAAACCATAGATGGCATGTTTAAAATATAACTATATTGCAATTGACAAAGCAACCTGGCCATTGCTGTGACAGGTAACACTTTAATATGGTAACTAGAATTATAATTGACAACACTTTATCAGGACATATCGGATCTTTATGATTTCCACATAATTTTTAGGATATCTATATTAGTAACATTAACCATACATATAACCCGAGATTTATCACTCTTCCAACAATACTTCCCAAGTAATTTAACATATCAAATGAACCCATGTAGTTTAATACCTCTCTTTGGGATGTCTCAGGGTCCTCTGAAGCATCCCAAAGTCAGCCAGAGGTCAAAAGAACTTCATTAGATTTTAATTTTAGGAAGTTTTGTCAAAAATATCAGCAGGGTTTATAACACTCAGTCCAACAGGATTATATCAATCATTGTGAAACAATAGTCATTTGCTTAGCCAAAGTTAACAAAAGATTTCAAAGGTAAACAGAACCGATCACTTCAGAGGTAAAATCCATTATAAGGCAGTTCAACATCTCAAGAAAACCTGTATTATGTACAAAATTTTTCTTGGGGTCCACTTTCCATAAAACCTCTTTCTGTTTTTTTAAAATCACTTTGTTTATTTAGAAACAGCCACCTGTAATTGATCTACTTTCTTTTTTCTTAATAAGATGCAATTCCATTTCTCATAGCTTTTTTTTCTTTTTACTTAAAACACACATCTTATTTTCCTTAAGCAACTATGAACTGTACTTTATACTAGCATTCTGTAATACTTTGGCCACCTGATGCAAAGAGCTGACTCATTTGCAAAGACCCTGATGCTGGGAAAGATTGAAAGCGGGAGGAGAAGGGGATGACAGAGGATGAGATGGTTGGATGGCATCACCAACTCAATGGGAGTGAGCTTGAGTAAACTCCGGGAGTTGGTGATGGACAGGGAGGCCTGGCGTGCTGCAGTCCACAGGATTGCAGAGTCGGACATGACTAAGCGACTAAACTGAGATTGGTGAACCAGTTTAATTTCTAAAAACATTTGCTTTCTTATAGAGAACATCTCAGGATGGCACCAAACATATTCATTAATAGTCCAAAATCTCTTTAGTTTCTCTGTAAGAGGAAGTTGCTGCTGCTGCTGCTGCTGCTGCTAAGTCAGTTCAGTCATGTTCAGTAATTAATGTTTCAAATCTTATTTTATTTGGAAATGATGTAGCTATTCAGTAAACTTTTATCACTTAGTTTAGTAGAACCCTAGAAATTCAAGTTACCCCAATCTTCAGAGATTATTTTAGACAGACATTCCTAAAGTATAATTATTCTTAATCAAGTTTATTTAAAAGCTCTTGTCCCATTTATATTTATATATAAATATATATTTTAAATATAAATATATATTTTAAATATAAATATATTATATATTAAATATAAATATATATATTAAAAGTTTCTTCACTTGAGTTACTTTCCTTGTTGGCAAATTTCACTTACATTAAACCTAGGCACAATAAAGGTATTACACAAGCTAATGATTAAAGACATGTCTTAATTAGATTAGCAAACAAACATTAATACTAGATATTTAATATTGAATATTTCCCAGTTCACGTGAACCTGAAATTCATTTAGGTTAATTTCTCTTGTAGTTGTTTGATTCATAAGTGCTTGGTTTTCTTTAAACCAGTTGACAAAGATATACACTGAGACAAGGTAAATTCAGACAGACAGAGATCAGATTTAAAATGTCTCTTTGACTCTTCTCCCTCTCTCTTTTTTTCCCCATGGCTTGAAATTCTAATTTGCCCAAGGTTAAGGTCTCAGGCACATTGGGCTCTGTATTTATTTCAAGTAGCCTGCTGTACTAAATCGCTTCAGTCAGTCCAGCTCTTTGCGAGCCAATGGACTGCCAGGCTCCTGGGTCCATGGGATCCTTTAGGCAAGAATACTAGAGTGGGTGGCTATGCCTGCCTCCAGGGAATCTTCCCAAACCAGGAATTGAACCCACATCTCTTATCCTGCACTGGCAGACAGAGTCTCTACCACTAGCACCATCTGGAAAGCCTAGGCAAAGGTTAACTTCAAGCTTTTTTCTAGGCAGACCTTTGTAAAAATCTAGCTGTTTTAAATTGCATATGCAAAAAGAACCGGTTTTATAGTTTCAAAGGAAGGAAAAAAAATTCATTTTAACCAGTTTTCTCTGGAGTCTGTCAATTACAATTTGGCACTTACCAAGAGATTTGTCAAAGACTGGACAACAAAGGCATTTGCCATCTGCCTGTAGGGAGATTGCTCCAACTCCCTGGTGGCTCAGACAGTAAAAGTGTCTGCCTACAATGCGGGAGATCTGCGGTCAATCTTTGGGATGGGAAGATCTCCTGGAGAAGGAAATGGCAACCCACTCCAGTATTCTTGCCTGGAAAAGCCCATGGACGGAGAAGCCTGTTGGGCTACAGTCCATGGGGTGGCCAAGAGTTGGACACGACTGAATGACTTCACTTTCTACGAAGATTGAGCCCCACACTGCTATAGCTATTGACCTTCAACAACCCTGAGAGAGTTCAGGGTGGAGTGAGGCACTCTGGGCTGCAGGGAATCTGCTGGGACAGGTCTTTAGATAGTTGATGGTTTTAAGAACAGATTTTATGATCTCAATCTCTGCATCTCCTCATATCTAGAGAAGCAATAAATCCCTTCATGGTGACATCAGATCCTGTTGACTAACAGAAAACTTTTTGTAAATGAATGCTTAATGGTATTGATGGCAACCCACTCCAGGTACTCTTGCCTGGAAAATCCCGTGGACTGAGAAGCCTGGTAGGCTACAGTCCATGGGGTCGCAAAGAATCGGACACGACTGAGCGACTTTCCTTCTAATGGTATTGAACTCCGCCCTTCACCAAAACCTTATATATTGTCCTTCTCCCACTGCCACTTTGGAGCAGTATCTCAGAGCTATCTGAAATGCTGCCTCCTGGGCTACAGTCCTCATTTTGCCCCAATCACTTCATGGCAAATAGGCGGGGAAACAATGGAAACAGTGACAGACTTTATTTTCTTGAGCTCCAAAATCACTGCAGATGGTGACTGCAGCCATGAAATTAAAAGATGCTTGCTCCTTGGAAGAAAAGTTATCACCAACTTAGCATATGAAAAAGCAGAGACATTACTTTGCCGACAAGGTCCATCTACTCAAAGCTATGGTTTTTCCAGTAGTCATGTATGGATGGATATGGGTGCTGGGCTATAAAGAAAGCTGAGAGCCGAAGAATTGATGCTTTTGAACGGTGGTGTTGGAGAAGACTCTTGAGAGTCCCTTGGACTGAGGATATCCAACCAGTCCATCCTAAAGGAAATCAGTCCTGAGTATTCATTGGAATGACTGATGCTGCAGCTGAAACTCCAATACTACCCTGATGCTGGGAAAGATTGAAGACAGGAGGAGAAGGGTGCGACAGAGGATGAGATGGTTGGATGGCATCACGGACTCAATGGACATGAGTCTGAGTAAACTCTGGGAGTTGGTGATGGACAGGGAGGCCTGGCGTGCTGCAGTCCATGGGGGTTGCAAAGAGTCGGACACGACTAAGTGACTGAACTGAACTGAGAACTTAACTTGCAACTCTCAAGTTGTACATCTTTTTTTAGCCAACATGTCTAAAGAATATCATGGCTATCCAGTGCCAAAGAGTCACCTTTTCTTTCTGTAGTCATAGTTTTATAGCTAAAAATACAGACCAAAGTGAAAAGTGAAAGTTGTTAGTCATATCCGACTCTTTGTGACTCCATGAACTGTACAGTCCATGGAATTCTCCAGACCAGAATATTGGAGTGGGTAGCTGGTCCCTTCTCTAAGGTATCTTCCCAACCCAGGGATTGAACCCAGGTCTCCCACCTTGCAGGCGGATTCTTTACCAGCTGAGCCACCAAGGAAGCTCAAAATATAGGCCAAATGGTGCCCAAATTGACTCAGAATACAGGCAGAAAAAAAAAATGCTAGAGTGGGCGACAGAGTGGAAGAAGTTGGGCTTCTCCTCCCCCCACTGAGAGATGAGAAAGCTAGAAGGGGATTAGCTGATGGAGAGGGAGACAGAGGCAGAAGCGGGGGTGGTGTAAGGCCACAACAGGAAAAAGGAAAAAGAAAGAAAAGGGAGTGGGGGACATTGTTAGAGCTGTGCGCCGTCTCAAGGGAGAGCCGACTTAAGAAGTGAAGATTTGAGCAACTAAAATACAGTCTTGGCATTGTGACATGGACAGTTGTACTCACAAATCGAATAATTCTTTTTTTCCAATTGTAAACTTCTCTTCAGACAATTTTAAATTAGCTTCATGTACCTAATGGTAGGCAGAGAGGAGGATCCAGCCTCTCACCCAGCGTATCACATTCTTATCCATTTTCAACCTGTGTGAGCCAGAAACATTCAATAGTTTCTAATGGTTCAGCTCTCTTCCTTTACCTTAAAGTTTCAATTCTCACATAATCCAGTGAATCCGTCCCATTCCCTAGTGAACGAGCAATAAAATGAATCTTCCCATCTGGGAATAAAAAGTTCATCAACCTTAATCTCTTTTCTTAAAGAGTGGCATTTTGTTTCACAAATCCTGCTCACAGTGCCAATTAATGTTTTGCTGAAATTTTTCACTTTTGTCTCAGGTTCAAAGGATTTGTTAACAAAAGAAGCCACTTGTTTTACAAATAAATAATACAGATGTTTATTAGAGAATTATGTAGCTTACTTTTAACATACTAACATGAAAAGAAAAGAGAAACAGAGCAGAGAATACATCACCAAATTGGGTTTTGAGCAACATCCAGATTTTAACCGTGCTGGGAAGTCCCCTATCACAGCACAGCTGGAGCCTCAATTGGGAAAAGGGTCCCAGGGAGTGAGTCCGTTCCATGGCTGAGACTTCAGTCGTGTTTCTTTTAGAGTCTCTGGACATTATAGGGCATGTCCTGGTGGTGGATGGGGGCTTGCCCTTCACCACGTAGCCTACTCATACCTATTATTAGAGTTAAGGGCACTCTGTTATACCTGTTTTTGCTAATCAAACCTATCGACGCCACAGATGTTGACTTCCATCTTTGTATGAAGATGTCTGTAAAGAACATGTGTGATCAGCTGTCTTTTCTAAATGACTTGCATACTACATGCTGTCACAGTGTTGGTGTACAGCCACAGGCATTGGCGCCGACAGCCCTAAGAGCCGGTCAGATAATCCAGTCTCTAATACAAAATATCACCCATAGTATTTGCATATAACCTACCTCTACTTTAAATCATCTTTAGATTATGTCTATTACCTAACAGAGTGTAAATGCTGTGGAAATAACTGAAATACAGTGTAGATGCTCTGTGAATGGTTGCTTTTAGGAATTTTCTGGAATTTTTTTTTGGGGGGGCTATTTTCTGTCCCTGGTTGACTGAATCCATGGCTGTGGATAAAAGCCAGGAATGTGAAGGGCCAACTGTATAGACATTTTGCAAGTGATATAAACAGATGTCGTCTTAATTTATACATTTGGTTGCAAAAGTAGGAAAAAGTTATATGGTCTAATTGTCATTAGTTATTTTGTTGTATCAGGCTGAATACTCCAGAAGTTAACTCTGTGGGCCACTGCCAAAGTAAGAGTATTTACAGGGCATTGGATAGGTGATAATACCTTAGCAACCCTGCTAGGGTTAAATTTTTTTTCCTTTTGCCTGTGACTTGGACGATCAGTTAGTATACATGTTGAAAAAAAACAGACACAGACACGAATGTGGAGTCTGGTTCCTTTGAGAGGCATTGCTCTTCTTTGAGCAGCTGGGCACAATAAACTACAGGTGTGGACAATTGACCCAACTTGTGGAAATTCTCAAAGATGGTGAGGCTTAACCCTTACTGTTTTAATACCCGATACAACTGTGAGCTGCATAGACCTCCTCAACTTAGGAAGTGGAAGTGGTATTTGTTTTTTTTTAAATCCACAAAACATTCACTTTGGCTGACTACTTAAAAACGGTGAAAGAAATAATGACATTTGAAAAATTAAGAGTATTTTGCATTAATGAGTGTAAGGATTCTTACTTGAAATTTTAGAAAAATAAGAATTATAAACAATCATAAATAATTTAACTAAATATACAAAAGCAAGGTTGTCTTTACAAGGAACAGGTAAAGCATTAGTCTTAAAAGAAAATATTTGCCTGAGATTAGAGCTGAAGACACAAATTGTGAGTGAAAACATCAGCTATTTTGTAGTGATCTCTTTTGTGAGAATAGAATGATAATTTTATTTTTTATTTATTTTTGACTGTGCTGGACCTTCATTACTGCTTGAGGGCTTCCTCTGGTTTTGGTGTGCGGGCTTCTCATTGTGATGGGTTCTCTTGTTGAGGGGCATGGGCTCTAGAGTCTGGGCTCAGTATTTATGGTTATGGACTCAGCTGTCCCGTGGCATGGGGAATCTTCCTGGACCAGGGATCGAACCTGTGTCCCCTGCCTTGGTAGCTGGATTCTTAACCACTGGACCACCAGGGAAGCCCACATGATAATTTTAAATGTCACCAGATTCATGTTGACTTTTATTATCTATCATTTCAAAATGTTTTAAATATTTATTACATTTTAAAAAGCAATCTTTTTACAGTTTTATTGGAGCTAAGCATGATTTTATGTAAGCAGATTAATTATATATTGAAAGTTTGTACAAAAGTATTAATAGGATATATTAAATAAATGCAGAGAAAATATAAAATTAAATCTGTGTTCTTAAAAAAACACTGCCTGCTGGGTTTTAGCTCCATAGAATATCTTCTCTGTTCTCCCAGCTCATCTGCCTGGCTCTGAAGTGGCTCACTGCCTCACTTCAGATCTATGCTCAAAGTCTACTCTGCACTCAAACCTCTGATCTTACTATCAGAAACGGCCACCGATATTTCTCTGCAGCTGTTGCCTGCGGTTATTCTTGTGAGGCACTCACCACTCCCTGACATGAGAATATGTGTGCTCTTTGCGACCCCATGGACAGTAGCCCACCAGATTCCTCTGTCCATGAAATTTTACAGGCAAGAATACTGGAGTGGGTTGCCAGGCACTGAACCCACATCTCTTGCATCTCCTGCATTGGCAGGGAGATTCTTTACCACTAGCATTACCTGGGAAGCCCAAAGTCTAATCACCCCAGATGGGACCCGAACCCACAACCCCCAGCTTAGGAGGCCAGTGACTGAGGCACTCACTAATCCCTGACAATAGAATAGACACGTTTATTTGTGGGCTTCCCAGGTGGCTCAGTGGTAAAGAGTTTGCCTGCCAATGAAGGAGACACAGGTTCGATCCCTGGATAGGGAAGATCCCTTGGAGAAGGAAATGGCAACCCACTCCGATACTCTTGCCTGAGAAATCCCATGGACAGAGGAGCCTGGTGGGCTACAGTCTATAGGGTCACAAAGAGTCAGACAGGACTGAGCATACAGCTTCTCTGCCCTCCCAGAAAGTCAGCCGGGAGACAGTAGGACCTGTTATGTCTGTTTGCTACTATACATATATTGCTTGACTCAGGCCTTGAGGGAATATTCAGTGACTCAGTAGATGTTATAGAGGAGAGGACTCTGGAATCAGGAAGACCCTGACATGAATCCCAGCTCTGCTTCATTTTTTCTGGGTGTCCTGGATAAGTGGCCATTCCTTTCTGAGCCTCAGTGACCCTGTCTGAGAAATGGGGATGTTGGTCTTTGCACCAAAAGGTTATTGAGGAAACTCAATGCACTCAAGCAAGCTTAGCAGAGCACCTGCCAGTGTAAACAGCTGGTACCTGAGAACTGCTCTTAATCCTTCCTGGGGCCTCCCAAAGGCCAAGTAAATGTTCTCTGATATCCTCTCCCTGGGTGAGGTATGGATGAAAAGAGAGGTAGAATTCCAAACAAGAGGCTGAGGAGGTTTGTTGTGGTGTCAGTTTACAGCCTTGACTTTGAGTTGTGACCCAGTCCTGACCCTTTTTCTTCTAAGTCAGTGGCATGTGAGGGTGGGGCAAATGGTGGAGATAAATGATAACTCCAGTCCTACCAACAGCCAGCCCAGCTCTGAGACCCCCTTGCCATCCCTGGAAAGCTTTAGACCGGGTTTCAATCATTGAATTCCAGAACGTGAGAATCCTAAACACACCCCATGCATGCGTGTATGCTCAGATGTGTCTGACTCTCTGTGACCCCATGGACAGTTGCCCACCAGACTCCTCTGTCCATGGAGTTTTCCAGGCAAGAATCCTGGAGTGGGTTGCCATTCCCTCCTTCAGGGGATCTTCCTGAGTGAGGGATCGAATGTGCATCTCCTGAGTCTCCTGCACTGGCAGACAGATTCTCTACCACTGCACCAGCACACCAGCACTAATATGCGATTTCTATAGAAGTGTGAGAGAATAAATTTCCCTCGTGTCCAGCAAATCCTTTCTTGAATCTACTTCAGATCCATCTGCCTGTTGGAATGCATAGGGGTACTATCTTCCTTTCCCTTTGTTCCTGGGCATAAGGAAGCTCGCTGCAGAGAAGACTACTCACATCCTCTCCCCAGCTCTGAGCCTTCTTTATCACAATCCTGGGGACTCAGAGGCACTCCCCCTCATCGTCCCCTCAGCCTCCATTTGGTATTTGAAGGATCAAGGGTAGTGGGGATGTGGCTTCCTTATTTAGTCACAGACTTGGAGAGCTGACCTGGGGTTGAAAGGAGAGATGGGGAATTAATGAAGCGAAGACAGACTTAAGGAACTGGGGATTTGAATGGAGAAGACGGAGAGGAAGGTTTCCCTGGTGGCTCAGCTGGTAAAGAATGCACCTCCAATGTGGAAGACATGGGTTTGGTGCCTGGGTTGGGAAGATCCCCTGGAGAAGGGAATAGCTACCCACTCCAGCGTTCTGGCCTGGAGAACTCCGTGGACTGTACAGTCCATGGGGTCAGAGTCAGACATAACTGAACAACCTTCACTTAACTTAAAGGAGAGGAACTTCCCCCTCATGCTGTGGGAAACTTAACTACCTGTTAAGCAGGTCCTCTCTGTATGGCAATGGTGGCTGGATTGGACAAGAATTCATGAAAGAGACATTGAGAGGAGCACACGTGGGAAGAAAGTTACAGACTGGGTCAAGCAATGGTAGATGTTCCATTTCAGTGGAACAGATGACAGTCCGCGGAGTGTTATTGTTTTCTTCTGAGCTTTTTATTTTGTTTTGGGGTATAGCTGATTAACAGTGTTGGGGGTAGTTTCAGGTGAACAGTGACGGGACTCAGCCGCACATACACACGCATCCATTCTTCCCCAGATTCCTCTCCCAGCCAGGCTGTCGAATAACATCGAGCAGAGTTCCCTGCGCTCTACAGCAGGTCATTGCTGGTTATCCGTCTTAGATAGAGCAGTGTGTACATGTCCATCCCAAACTCCAGGCGAGTATTATTGAAGGACGGCGAGGACAAGCTGCTTGTATAGGAGAACATAACTGAGAGACGTACAAGTGTAGGCGTTTCAGAGAAGGGGGAAGAAGGGCCAAACATCAGAAACAGAGGAAGACATCAGGAAGGGAGTTCTCACACACGGGGACAGGCAAAGACAGACACTCCCGGAGGTGGAAGACAGACAGAGAAGGGGCCCGAATCACTTGCTGGTTACTTCTAGGTCCCCGGGACATTTAAGTGTTGCGAGTGGGCTGGCTTTAGGCATTCAAGGGCTCTGAATGCCTGGCTGAGGAGCTCAGACTTTGTTTCCTAGGTCCCTGTACAAGGGTGCTGAGGAAGTCTTATGGTCCACAGTGTTTAACTCTTGGTTGACTGGTAAAGGCCAACTTAGGAATCTCCTGGCTGAAGAGTGAAATCAGAGACCTTCACGTTGTCTGTACTCAGAGCATGAAGGAGATGTTTTCTGGGGAACTGGTGGATGAATAGGGGACCCACTCACTCTGACTCAGTCCTCACCATCAAGGACCCTGCCCCTTCCCACCATCAAGGACACTGAATCACTGCATACTTTCTCTCCGTTTGGTTTTTTTTTTTTCAATTTTTTTTGATGTGGACCATTTAAAAAAGTCTTTATTGAATTTTGTGCAATATTGCTTCTGTTTTATGTATTTTTTCAAACTTTTAAACTTTGTGTTTTGTGTTGGAGTATAGCTGATTAACAATTTTGTGGTAGTTTCAATGAACAGGGAGGGCTTCCCTTGTGGCTCAGCTGGTAAAGAATCCACCTGCAATTCGGGAGACCTCAGTTCAGACCCTTGGTTGGGAAGATGCCCTGGAGAAGGGAAAGGCTACCCACTCCAGTATTCTGGCCTGGAGAATTCCCTGGACTGTACAGTCCATGGGGTCACAAAGAGCTGGACATGAGTGAGCGACTTTCACTTCACTTCAATGACCGGGGAAGGAACCCGACCATACATATACAGGTATCCATTCTGCCCCCAAACACTGTTCCATCCAGGCTGGCATATCTGTTATGGTTTTTTTTTTTTTTAACTGAAATACAGTTGATTTACAATGCTGTGCTAATTTCAGGTGTATGACAAAGTGGTTCAATTATACATATATATATACTTTTTCAGATTCTTTTCCCTTATAGATTATTATAAGATATTAAGCATAATTCCCTGTGCTATATAGCAGGCCCTTGTTGGTTACTATTTTATATATGAAAGTGAAAATTTAGTGAACTATACTCAATATTTGATAATAGTCTGTAAGGGAAAAGAATCTGAAAAAGTGTGTATATGTATAACTGAATCACTTTGTTGTACCCCTGAAACTAATGCATCATTGTAAATCAACTATATTTCAATTGAAAAAAACCCCAAAACCCCATAGTAGTGTGTATATGTTAATCTCAAATTCTTAATTTATCTCTCTCCCCCAAATATCTGCTTTATTTATTTATTTATTTTTTAACTTAAGGCACATGAGATCTTAGCTCCCTGACCAGGGCGAACCCACACACCCTGCATCTCAAAGGCGAAGCCTTAACCACTGGGTCCTAGGTGGGACCAGAGGAATCTTTCTCAATATGACCATGTCATTCATTAATCAAGTCAACAAGTATTAATCAAGGGCCAACTAACTACAATTGACCCTTGAACAACATGGGTTTGAGCTGTGTTGTGGGTTCACTGACTTGAAATAGTTTTTTCAGGAAATATGTACTGCTGCAGTACTGCATGATCTAGTTGAATCTGCAAATGTGAAACTGAGGATAGGAAGGGCTGGCTGTCAAATTATAGGCAGATTTTCCACCGCCAGGAAGCAGCTCCTCCAGAGCCTGCATTGTTCCAGAGTCAACTGTATAGGTGCTGGCACTATGTGCTTAGTTGCCCAGTTTTGCCCGACTCTCTGCAACCCCATGGACTGCAGCTGGCCAGGCTCCTCTGTCCATGGGATTCTACAGGCAAGAATCCTGGAGTGGGTTGCCATTCCCTTCTTCAGGGGGTCTTCCTCACCCAGGGATCAAACTCAAGTTTCCTGTGTCTCCTGCATTGAAGGCGGATTCTTTACCACTGAGACACTGGGGAAACAGCAAAGTATTAAACAGAAAAAAAAAAAAAAAAAAGCCCCGATCTCACCAAGTTGACACTCTTGTCAGGCTGTGTCCTTGTGGACAGCGGTGAGAGTTTTTCCTGGGTCGATTGCCAGCAGCGGAATTGCTGTGGGTCTCAGTGTATGTACTACTTGAACTCGGCCAACCATAACCAAATTCTCCTGCAACGATAGTTCAACTAATATATACTCCCACCAATGGCATTATAAAGATTCCTGGTGTTGTCCTTCAATGTTTGTTTCTATCAGTTATGAAATTTTGCTAATCTGATGGGTGTGAAATGATACCTCATTTTAACTGACTCTTCTCCAAATGACTGCAGAGTTGAGCATTTCCTGTGTGTATGAGTCGTTCCATTTTCTCCTTTGTGAACTGCCTTTTAATACCTTTTAGTTTTTTCTTATTAGTTTATAGTTTAGTCTGACCACTGATCTTTTGTTGGAAGGGCCAATTCTTTTGAAAAGCTTGTCTGACTGGATCAGGCCCTCCCAGCATAATCACATTTATGATTAACTCCAAAAAATCAACATATTTGGGGCTCTAATTAGTCTTCAAAATCCCCTTAGTCATGGCAGGTAACAGTCATGGGAGCATGCCATCCTATTCACACATGCTGCCTACACGTAAGAGAAAGGATTATACGAAAGTATGGGTCATGGGGCATCAATTACAGAATTCTGTGTATCACAAGTATTGTAAGAAGTTAAACCATTTTTTTTTTACCTTCTTAAGGGAGTGGTTTTTGGTCTTGTTTCTCTCTCTCTTTTTTTTTTTTTTCAACACTCGTTTACCGGTTACCAGCTCATTACTAGGTGAGATCCTGATGTAGGTACTTCTGTCCATGGAGCTTGGAAGTTGGCACATTGAAGCATTCTGGTTCCCTAACTTGGAAGCTTGCTACTATTTTGTTTTTGTGTTCGTGTGTTTGTTGTTCATTCATTTCTGCTATTATGTTATTTCTTTGATCTTTTAAAAAGTTTTGCTCAGTTATTATTTAAACTTTTTTTCCTATATTGGATGCTGAACTCATTCATTTTCAGTGTTCTTGTTTTCATATAAGCACTCCTCTCTGAAGTCTGTATCCTTTAATGATCTGAGATGCAATAATTTCATCATTCACTCTAAACATTTTAAATATCAAATATGATTTCTACTTGGTCCGTCCATTGTATCAGTTCAGTTCAGTTCAGTCGCTCAGTCGTGTCCGACTCTTCGCAGCCCCATGGACTGCAGCACTCCAGGCTTCCCTGTCCGTCATCAACTCCCAGAGCTTACTCAAACTCATGTCCATCGAGTCGGTGATGCCATCCAACCATCTCATCCTCTGTTGTCCCCCTCTCTTCCCGTCTTCAGTCTTTCCCAGCATCAGGGTCTTTTCCAATTAGTCAGTTCTTCCCATCAGGTGGCCAAAGTATTGGAATTTCAGCTTCATCAGTCCTTCCAATGAATATTCAGGGCTGATTTCCTTTAGGATGGCCTGGTTGGATCTCCTTGCAGTCCAAGCGACTTTCAAGAGTCTTCTCCAACAACACAGTTCAAAGGCATCAATTCTTCAGTGCTCAGATTTCTTTCTAGTCCAACTAGACTACTTTGTTGGCAAAGTGACGTCTCTGCTTTCTAATATGCTGTCTAGGTTGGTCATACCTTTTCTTCCAAGGAACAAGCATCTTTTAATTTCATGGCTGCAGTCACTATCTGCAGTGATTTTGGAGCTCAAGGAAATAAAGTCTCTCACTGTTTCCATAGTTTCCCCATCTATTTGCCATGAAGTGATGGAACCGCACGCCATGATCTTAGTTTTCTGAATGTTGAGCTTTAACCTCCTTTTCATGCTTAAGCAACTTTTTCATGCTCCTCTTTCCCTTTCATCAAGAGGCTCTTTAGTTCTTCGCTTTCTGCCATAAGTGTGGTGTCATCTGCATATCTGAGGTTATTGATGTTTCTCCTGGCAATCTTGATTCCAGCTTGTGCTTCATCCAGTCCAGCATTTCTCATGATGTACTCTGCATATAAGTTAAATAACCAGGGTGACAATATACAGCTTTGATGTACTCTTTTCCCAATTTGGAACCAGTGTGTCCATTGTACAGAAGTATGCTTTAAAATTTCTGGGCATTTTGGTGTCTGTTTTTCTTTTTTTGTTATTGAATTCTATTTTTTTCCTTTACATTGTGGACAGGTTGAATTGTCTATACTGTTATTCCTTTAGCATTTTTAAAGGTTTGTATCTTGGCCTGGTATGGGGCTAATATTTGTAAAACTTCCATGGGTGTTTGAAAATAATGAGGATTCTCTAAGTGTCTAGGGTCCTTCCTATAGCTATTAAATGGGTCTCTCTAATTAAATATCTTTTTCAACTATTCTATACTCTTAGTATTTTAAAAATCTGTTTGATTTATCAATTACTCATAAGGGTAAGTTAAAATCTTATAACTTAGGGCTATCTTGTTATGTGTCAGGATTGGTTTATTTTCCAGGTGCATAGGTCCTTTTATCACCATGTTCCTGTTAGTCTTAATAATTTTTTTTCTCCGTAGTGTGAATCTTGTTTCATAAAGTATCTATAGCCACATTGTCTTTTTTTTGGGAGACATTAGGCTAGTATACCTTCCCCTATTCATTTATCTTCATCCTTACTGTGTCTTGTATGATATTTTTAAAAATTCAGTCTCTGAGTGTGGGTCATTGGGGAGTTTATTAATTGCCAAGTATGGTCTATTTTTACTTATTATTGTTACTTTTTTAGATTTAATTTTTTAAATCAAAGTATAGTTGACTTAGGGGCTTCCCTGATAGCTCAGTTGGTAAAGAATCTGCCTGCCTTGCAGGAGACTCCAGTTTGATTCCTGGGTCAGGAAGATCTGCTGGAGATGGTATAGGCTACCCACTCCAGTATTCTTGAGCTTCCCTTGTGGCTCAGCTGATAAAGAATCTGCCTGCAATGCAGAAGACCTGGGTTTGACCCCTGGGTTGGGAAGATCCTCTGGAGAAGGGAAAGGCAGAATCCCCATAAAGATGTAAAATAGTGAAACAAAGTGTTTTATTAGGAGGAAAAAAGAGTACAGTATATGTGGATAGACACATGGGCAGATGCAGAGAGAGAGAGGAACACTCTCGTGGCAGTTTGAATTACTTGTATGGGGCATTTCTTCTGATTTCCCTTTGACCAATTATTTTGATTTGCCTGGTTCACAGTCCACATTTAGTTTATCTAGGGATCTGCTGTCTATGGGGTCACACAGAGTCGGACACGACTAAAGTGACTTAGCAGCAGCAGCAGCAGCAGCAGCAGGGATCCTTCCATGTGTACACATGCATCTCTTAGCCAAGATGCGTTCCACCGAAGAGGCCTATGGGTAGTTAGCAACACTTAGCATTACTCCTGTTCTGACTTCCAAGGAGTCTTTCTGCACATGGGTAGTCAGGGAGGTCTCCTGACTTTGAGAATGAGAAATATGTGGTCTCTTATCTTCTGTCTGGGTAGGGCTCAGCCTGTTTCTTCAATGGCCCTGCTAGTCTCTTCTTGGAGTATCTACCCTGGGATGGGGGGCATCTACATCCTGTTTCAGAACCAGACTACACTGGATGAGTTACTTAATTCCTCTGTGCCTAAGTTAACCTCCTCTGTACAATGAGGATAATAACAGCATCTAACTCTTGGGGCTGTTGTAAGGATTCAACCAATTGAAAAGTGAAAAGTGCTTTGAACAGTGTTTGAGACATAGGGAGCACTCAGCACTTGCTTGATGATCACTGCAACCTTTGACTTTTTCTGAGCTCTTGGCTATCTGGTCACACCTTTAGCATTTACCGCAGACTCTTCAAGGTGGGAGAAGTGGCCATCATCATACCCAAGATGACACAAAGAATCATGGCAAAGCCTGGGCCAGAATCCTGCACCCCTTTCTTCCAGAGCCCTTCCCTCTCCTAAACCCCAGAGATGCATGGGATTTCAGCTGAGAGCTGAGCTGAGCTTAGCTGCTAAATGGGGAGCGGCCACTGTGAAGTTTGGAGTGGGGTTGAACAGCTCCAGTTTGGATAAAATCTGAGAAGCTGGTGCATGAAAGCTATTTCCTCCTGTTGCTTCTTGTTCTGTTTTCAGTCACACCCATGTTCTTTCCTAGTGGTGGGATTATAGGAATTAACCCACATTCCATCTCTGTCATTTTTCCATATCTATGTCAGTTCAGCCAATCTCAAACCTTGGATTATTTCCAATCTTTTATTTCCCCTGGGGGGAACTTTGTGTTAGAAAAGCTGGTTTCAGTCATCCTCTCCCTCACAAGCTATGACTAGGAAGGATTTAGGATGAGTGATGGAAAGAGACCTCACCTTCTCAGGACATTTTTGCTATCACGGAGAAGCTGTGGATGTTATCTGTAAAGGCGAATGCAGAAGAGTCTCAGGATCTATGCCCCCTGCATTGGAAGCACAGAGTCTCAACCCCTGGACTGCCAGGGAAGTCTCACCCAGTTCTGCGTTTTTGAGTGTCCTTGAATTTAAGGTTTCGGGAGTCTGAGAGTCTCAGATTCTTATTCTAGTGCTTCTAAGTATCACAGGATGTCTTGTTTTAAAGGATTACAAAATGATGCTATTTGTGAATTAAGGGGTGAATTAAGGAATGATATCTGCCATTTATTTTGAAATGCATCAAAAACAAACAAACAAACAAACAAAAAAACAAAAACCACAAAACACCCAGATAGATTGGGTGGATGAAAAGATACATAGATGGACAGATTTGTTTGGGGCTTCTCTGGTGGCTCAGATGGTAAAAAAGACTGGCTGCAATGTTGGAGACCTGGGTTCAATTCCTGGGTTGGGAAGATACCCTGGAGAAGAGAATGGCAACCCACTCCACTATTCTTGCCTGGAGAATTCCATGGACAGAGAAGACTGGTGGGCTAAAGTCCATGGGGGTCACAAAGAGTTGGACATGACTGAGCAACTAACATTTACTAATGCCAGTTACAGAACCGAGGCAGTGACTTACTGTACAAAAATCATTCAATTTTTCTGCATATTTTCAAATTGTCCTATTAAAATGTTAGGAAGCTATGATGCTATTGGTCTCTGTCTCTCCCTCGTTTAGATTTTCAACCGATGGGAGTTGAGTGAGTGCTCACAACTGGTGGAGAGTGTGACAGAGTTTGACTAAGCCTTTCCCTCCAAAGATGCGGTTCTACTGCTGTAAGCAATGGAAAGTAACTCAAATTCATTTAGGCAGAAACAGGGATCTATCTTTCGGAGCTCTGGGGCAGGCCACATGCTGGATTCAGGCTTTGAATGATGTCTTTGTTGTTGTTCAGCTGCTCAATCATGTGCAACTCTTTGTGATCCCATGGACTGCAGCACGCCAGGCTTCCCTCTCCTTGACCATCTCCCAGAGTTTGCTCAACTCATGTCCATCAAGTCAGTGATGCCATCCAACCATGTCATCCTCTGTCATCCCCTTCTCCTCCTGGCTTCAATCCTTCCCAGCATCAGGGTCATTTCCAATGAGTCAGTTCTTTGAATCAGGTGGCCAAAGTATTGGAGCTTCAGCCTCAGCATCAGTCCTTCCAGTGAATATTCAGGGTTGATTTCCTTTAGGATTGACTGGTTTGATCTCCCTGCTGTTCAAAGGACTCTCGAGTCTTCTGCAGCATCACAGTTTGAAGGTATCAATTCTTCAGCTCAGCCTTTTTTTATTGTGATGATGTCTTTTAGCAGCAGTAGTAGTTTAGTTGCTAAGTCGCGTCTGACTCTTGCGACCCCATGGACAGTAGCCTGCCAGGCTCCTCTGTCCTTGGGATTCTCCAGGCAAGAATACTGGAGTGGGACTCTGGTTTTCTCAATCTCTCTGCTCTCTTTGTCTCTTTTGTTGTCTGGTATTATCCATATGGATGTAGGAGAGTTGCTGGAAGTCTCGTCTGTGGTAGATTATATCATTTTCAAAATATTTTCTTCCCTCCCACTGGTCTTTTCCTTAGGATTTTGTTTTCCTCTTCCCCGCTGATGAGTTTGTTGTGCAACTTGTTTTGGCAGTGACTCCTGTTGGCCTTCTTTTGTACCCATAGGTTTCATCCGGTTCCAGGGACTGCTCTCTGCCTTTGACCCTTCAAGGATAAGGGTGTAACGGAGCCTCTCTGTGGCTAGTTTACAGGTGTTTCACCATCCCTCATTGGATACCCTTCACTTTGCAAATAGTGCTATTATTAGATGCTCTATTACCTTACTTGTGTGTGACTTACTTTTCTGCTGGGATCCTGACTGACACAGAATTCTATTGGATAGATCTACCACAGTCTTTTTTTTCTTGGAGGGGCTTCCCTGGTGGCTCAGCAGTAAAGAATCTGCCTGGCAATGCAGGAGATGTGGGTTTTATCTCTGGGTGGGGAGGATCCCCTGGAGCAGGGAATGGCAACCCATTCCAGTATTCTTGCCTGGAAAATCCCTTGGACAGAGGAGCCTGGGGGGCTACATGCAGTCCATGGAGTTGCAATAGAGCTGGACACGACTTATCGACTAAACAGCAAAACAACCGCCACCACAATTTATCAGTCGTTTCATGATGAATGCTTGGGTCATTTCCAGTCTTTCACTACTAAACAATGGCACGACAAATAGACTTGCACATGGGTCACTTTGCAGGTGTTTGAGCACATCTGTAGGAGAAATGATTACATGTGGAATTGCTGAGTCATATAATACATTTCTTTATAATTCTGGCTGATGTTGTCAAATCATGTTTAGAGGCTATGCCAGTTCACAGCCCCTCTCATACTGGCTGAGAGTGAAGATGCTCCCTTCCACTAAACCTGTAGTCTTAAATGTTTGGACAACTGTGGTAGAGGTTAGTAAGAAGGATTCTCAAGATGAGGACACCAGATTTCTGGCAAATAAGAACAGGCAGGTATACTGAGTAGTTAATTGAATAAATTAGGTCTGTGATTGCATTTTTTCAGCATTTTGGACTCTCTGGTCATAGTAGTTAAGGAGAAAAAAACTTTTTTTGTATTTTTTAAAAACTGTATTTATTTATTTTAATTGGAGGATAGCTACAATATTGCAATGGTTTTTGCCATACATCAGTATGACTCAGCCATAGGTAAACATGTGTCCCCTCCATCCTGAACCCTCCTCCCGCGTCCCCCCCTACCCTATCCCTCCAGGTCGTCATAGAGCACCAGCTTTGTGTGCCCTGCTCCATACATCAAACTCTCGCTGGTTATCTATTTTACATATGATAATGTGTGTGTTTCAATGCTATTCTCTCAAATCATCCCACCCTCTCCTTCTCCCATTGAGTCCAAAAGTCTGTTCTTTACATCTGCGTCTCCTTTGCTGCCTGTATGTAGGATCGTCGGTACCATCTTTCTAGATCCCATATATATGCATTAATATATGGTATTTGTCTTTCTCTTTCTGACTTACTTCACTCTGTATAACAGGCTCTAGGTTCACCCACCTCATTAAAGCTGACTCAAATGCATTCCTTTTTATAGGTGAGTAATATTCCATTGTGTATATGTACCGCAACTTCCTTATCCACTGGTCTGCTGGTGGACATCTAGGTTGCCTCCACATCCTGGCTATTGTAAATAGTGCTGCAACGAACATTGGAGTCCATATGTCTTTTTCAGTTCTGGTTTCCTTGGAGTACATGCCCAGTAGTGGAACTGCTGAGTTTTATGGCAATTTAATTCCTAGTTTTTTAAGGAATAGGAGAAAATTGTAAAGGTTTTAAACATTTTAAACAGACTTTGATTCAGTGTATAATGATTATAATATTTTAAGCCTTTGGTTTTGAGACTGTGGTTCCAAGAGTTCATAAATCTTGATAATAAATACCACAAATAGTGTGAGTCAGAGATTTTCAGCTTCCTCCCAGGAGATTGTGCACATGGATGGTAATAGTCTGAATGGACACATTAGTGTTTGTTAGAAAACAAGACATTTGGTGTTTGGGTTTCCTAATAGCCACTCTTTGTCCTTTCCCTTAGACTGTGGAAAGCCGCCAAAACTGGAATCTAAGCTAGTAAAACAAATCTAAAGACATTTGAAACTCAATAACGATGGCATTGTGAAACACACAAGGCTCTAGAGGTTAAATTATTTCACATTTACTTGTTTTTTTTTTTTTTGGCCTGTCCAGATTGGGAAGGGCCAGAAAGACTCAAATAGATCTGGTTCAAGTCTGGGCACTACTATTTTTTAGTTATGTAACTGTGGGTATGTTATTCAAGTCTGAGACTCAGTTTTTTCACCTGCAAAATGGGAACAATAATAACAATAACAGTAATAATAGAAATGGACTACAGTGACTGCTTCTGATGCATTGAAGCATTGCAGAGTTGAAGGCTGAGTTTAGAACAGGCTTCACACTCAGTCCCCCTGTTCCCACCATCATGACTTAGGAACCATATATGAACACATGACCTGAAGTAGAAGCCCAGACATGGAATGTCACTGTTGTTCACAGAGAGGCAGCTGAATATGTTAGTTAAGTGCACAGCCCTGAGCTGAGCTGGGATCCTAGCTCCGCCTCTTGTTCTCTGTGTGAATTTAGACAAAAAACTCAGCCTCTCTGGGGTGTAGCTTACTGACCTGTGAGATAGACGTCATAACTGTATCTGCTTCAGAGAGGATTGTTGAGAGGATTAAGTGAGTCCCCAACTGTAGAACAGTACCTAAAGACGGTTAGAGCCCTGTGATTTTAGTGGTGATTACATTAACCAGCTAAGTAGCCAACAGTCTCTCTCTCTCTCTTTCCTAATTTATTTTATTGATATATAGTTGATTTACAAGGTTGAGTTAGTTTCTGCTGTACAGCAAAGTGATTCAGTTATACATATATGTGTATATTCTTTTTCATTATGGTTTATCATAGGATATTGAGTATAGTTCCCTGTGCTATTCAGTAAGACCATGTTTATCCATTTTATGTATAATAGTTTGCATCTGCTAATCGCAAACTCCCAATCCATCTCTCCCCACCCCTCTCCCCCTTGACAATTGCAAGTCTCCTCTGTATCTGTGAGACTGTTTCTGTTGCATAGATAAGTTCATTTGTCTCACATTTTAGATTTCACATGTAAGTGGATCCTGTGGTATGTGCCTTTCTCTTCTGACTTCACTTTCTATGATAATCTCTCTGTCTATCCATGTTGCTGCAAATGGCAACATTTAGTCTTTTTTATGACTAAATAGTATCACTTCGTGTATATGCGCTGCATATTTTTTATCCATTCATCTCTTGGTGAAGATTTAAGTTGTTTCATGTCTTGGCTATTGTAAATAGTGCTGCTATGAATATATGAGTGTGTGCATTTTGTATTTTTTTGAACTGTGGTGTGTTTGGGTATATGTCAAAGAGTGGGATTGGTGGATCATATGGTATCTCTAGTTCTGGCTTTCTGAGGAACCTCCATACTGTTTTCCACAGTGGCTGTACCAGCTCACATTCCCACCAACAATGAGGGAGGGCTCCCTTTTCTCCAAACTCTCTCCAGCATTTGTTCTTTGTAGACTTTTTAATAATGACCATTCTCACTGGTGTGAGGTGATACCTCATTGTAGTTTTAATTTGCATTTCTTGAATAATATAAAAGCTCAGCTTTCAGAAAACTAAGATCATGGCTTCTGGTCCCATCACTTCATGGCAAATAGATGGGGGAACAATAGAAACAGTGGCTGACTTTATGTTTGTGGCTGCAAAATCACTGCAGATGGTGACTGCAGCCATGAAATTTACTCTTTGGAAGAAAAGTTATGACCAACCTAGACAGCATATTAAAAAACTGAAACATTACTTTGCCAACAAAGTCTGTCTAGTCAAGGCTATGGTTTTTCCAGTAGTCATGTATGGATGTGAGAGTTGGACTATAAAGAAAGCTGAGTACTGAAGAATTGATGCTTTTGAACTGTGGTGTTGGAGAAGACTCTTGAGAGTCCCTTGAACTGCAAGGAAATCCAACCAGGGCATCCTAAAGGAGATCAGTCCTGAGTGTTCATTGGAAGGACTGATGTTGAAGCTGAAACTCCAATACTTTGGCCACCTCATGCGAAGAGCTGACTCATTTGAAAAGACCCTGAGCTGGGAAATATTGAGGGCAGGAGGAGAAGGGGACGACAGAGGATGAGATGGTTGGATGGCATCACCGACTCGATGGACATGAGTTTTGGTAAACTCTGGGAGCTGGTGATGGACAGGGAGGCCTGGTGTGCTTCAGTCCATGGGGTCACAGAATCAGACACGACCGAGTGACTGAACTGACCTATTTAGCTCTCCTGCCCATTTTTTGATTGTGTTGGTTTCTATTTTGTTGTTGCTGTTGAATTGTATGAGTTGTTTATATATTTTGGAAATCAACTCCTTGTTGATTGCATCATATGCAAATGTTTTCTTTCAGCCCATTTGTTCACAGTTTTCATTTTGTTTACAGTTTTCTTTGTGGTACAAAAGCTTATAATTTGTTGGGTTGCATTTGTTTATTTTAGCTTTTATTTCTACTGCTGTGGGAGACTGACCTAAGGAAATATTGGTGGGAATTCCTTGCTGTCCAGTGGTTAGGGTTCGTGCCTTCACCTTCACTGCTGAGGGCCCTGGTTTGATCCCTGGTTGGGGAACTAAGATCACAAGCCTTGAAGTGTGGCCAAAAAAGGAAAAGAATTGAACAAAAAAAGACATTGATACAATTTATGTCAGAGAATGTTTTGTTTGTGTTCTCTTCTAGCAACTTTATGGTGTCATGTCCTAAATTTAAGTCTTAAGTTATTTCAAATTTCCCAGGTGGCTCAGTGGTAAAGAATTCTCCTGCAGTGCAGGGGACACAGGTTTAATCTCTGGGTCTGGAAGAGCCCCTGGAGAAGGCAATGGCAACCCACTCCAGTATTTTGCCTGGGAAATTCCATGGACAGAGGAGCCTGTCAGGCTATAGTCCATGGAGTCCCAAAGAATCAGATATGACTTAGTAACTAAACAACAACAGCAATAATGGCACCATACTGCTTTAATTATTGTAGATTTGTAACATATTTTGAGATCAGGAAGTGTGATGCTTCCAGCTTTGTTTTTTTTTTTCCCCCTCAAGGTTACTAAGGCTATTTGGGAATCCTTTGTGTTCCATATCCATCTAGGCAAGGCTATGGTTTTTCTAGTAGTCATGTATGGATGTGAGAGTTGGACTGTGAAGAAAGCTGAGCGCTGAAGAATTGATGATTTGAACTGTGGTGTTGGAGAAGACTCTTGAGAGTCCCTTGGACTGCAAGGAGATCCAACCAGTCCATTCTAAATGAGACCAGTCCTGGGTGTTCATTGGAAGTACTGATGCTGAAGCTGAAACTCCAATACTTTGGCCACCTGATGTGAAGAGTTGACTCGCTGGAAAAGACTCTGATGCTGGGAGGGATTGGGGGCAGGAAGAGAAGGGGACGACAGAGGATGAGATGGCTGGATGGCATCACCGACTCGATGGACGTGAGTTTGAGTAAACTCTGGGAGTTGGTGATGGACAGGGAGGCCTGGCGTGCTGCAATTCACGGGGTCACAAAGAGTCGGACACGACTGAGCGACTGAACTGAACTGTGGTTCCATATTAATTTTTGCTTTTTTCTGTTTTTGTGAAAAATGCTATTTGGATTTTGATAAGGATTGCATAGAGTCCATAATTCACTTTAGACAGTATGAATGTTAGTAACAAATACTGTTTTCCATCTTTTCGTGTGCTTCTTGGCCATATGTATGTATTCTTTGGAAAAATGTCTATTCAGCTCTTCTATCCACTTGTAATGGGTTGTTTGTTTTTTATTGTTCGTTGTATGCATTCTCTATATACCTGGGGTTTCACGCCTAATCAGATGTATGACTTACAAGTATTTTCTCCTATTCAGTAGGTTGTCTTTTTTATGGTGATGGTTTCCTTTACTGTGCAGAAGCTTTTCAGTTTTATGTAGTCCCAGAGTCTTTTTTTTTTTTTTTTTGGTTTTGTTTCCCTTGCTTGAGACATATCCAGAAAGATATTGTTAAGACTGACGTTCAGAACACTGTGAAAAATTTCTCTTCAATTTTTTGGGAAGAGTTTAAGAAAGATGGGCACTAATTCCTCTTTAAATGTTCCATAGAATTCACCAATGAAGCAGTCTGGTCCTGGGCTTCTCTCTAATGGGAACTTTTTGATTACTAATTTCCTTATTAGATGCAGATCTGTTCGTATTTCTGCTTCTTCATAATCCAGGTAGGTTGAATGTTTCTAGGAATTTGTCTACTTTATTTAGGTTATTCAATTTGCTAGTGTGTAATTGTTGTTATATTTGAGTGTCTATGCCCACTATAGCATATTTTAGGGTAATTTTAGGTAACCTAGCATATTTTAGTGCTAGGTCCATGGGGAACTTAGACAAGGCAACCATTCCAGTGGCTAATACAGGCATATACCTGTTGGTCTTGCAGGTATGTTCAGTTCAGTTTAGTTTACGTTCAGTTCAGTCTCTCAGTCGTGTCTGACTCTTTGTGACCCCATGGACTGCAGCACACCAGGCTTCCCTGTCCATCAGCAACTCCCAGAGCTGGCTCAAACTCATGTCCATCGATGCCATCCAACCATCTCATCCTCTGTTGTGCCCTCCTCCTCCTGCCTTCAGTCTTTCCCAGCATTAGGGTCTTTTCCAGTGACTTGGCTCTTGGTATCAGGTAGCCAAAGTATTGGAGCTTCAGCTTCAGCATCAGTCCTTCCAATGAATATTCAGGACTGATTTCCTTTTGGATGGACTGGTTGGATCTCCTTGCAGTCCAAGGGACTCTCAAGAGTCTTCTCCAACACCACAGTTCAAAAGCATCAATTCTTCAGCACTCAGCTTTCTTTATAGTCCAACTCTCACATCCATACATGACCACTGGGAAAAACATAGCTTTGACAAGACGGACATTTGTTGGCAAAGAAATGTCTCTGCTTTTTAATGTTCTGTCTAGGTTGGTCATAGCTTTTCTTCCAAGGAGCAAGTGTCTTAATTTCATGGCTGCAGTCACCATCTACAGTGATTTTGGAGCCCAAGAAAATAAAGTCAGCCACTGTTTCCCCATCTGTTTGCTATGAAGTGATGTATTTGCCATGAACTTATGTTCAGTAACTCCCTTAAAATTATAGGGAGTATCTTGTTTAAATTTAGTGGGATCTCCAGGTGTAACTGTAATTTGAGCCCTGTATTGATTACGTCCACAAAGCCTTGCCAATTTGCACCTTTCAGCACACTAATTTAGAACCTGTTGTGTAAAGGCACAGAAACTATTCAGTCTCTTTTATCTTTTGAATGTACAAATTCTCTCTATAAATCTTGGTCTTCCACTTAGATCAAATTGGGATTTTTTTTCTCCAGTTTATTTATTTATTTAGCTGCTCTGGGTCTTAGTTGTGACGCATGGAATCTTCCATCTTCGTTGGGGCATGTGAGATCTTTAGTTGTGGCATGAGGGATCTTGTTCCCTGATCAGGGACTGAACCCAGGCCCCCTGCATTGGGAGCATGGAGTCTTAGCCAGTGGACCACCAGGGAAGTCCCTCCAGTTTTTGTTTTCTCTTCCTGTATCCAGAGCTCTCTTTCTCTCTCTTCCCTGGCACCCCTCTTTCTCTCCCCACTCATCCTTTTTTTCCTTTCTTCTTTTTTTCTTTCATCATTGGATATACTTCAGAGGAAGGGGTAGTTACCTCTAATCTGATCATATTTATACATTTCTTCCTCCATGTGTGCCTGCTAAGTTGCTTCAGTCGTGTCTGACTCTTTGCAACCCCATGGACTGTAGCCCACCAGGCTCCTCTGTCCATGGAATTTTCCAGGCAAGGACACTGGAATGGGTTGCCATTTCCTATTCCAGAGGGTCTTCCCCCCCCCCCCCCCCCCCCCAGAGATTGAACTTGCATCTCCTGTGTCTCCTGCATTGGCAGGCAGATTTTTTACTACTGCACCACCTGGAAAGCTTGTGAAATAGAATGCTAAAAAAGTGGGGTGCCACTGTAACAAATACCTAAAATGTGGGTGACTTTGGAATTGTATAAAGAGTAGAGGTTGGAAGAATTTTGAGGCACATGATGAAAAGTGTCTCGATTGCCTTAAATCAATTGTTGGTAGAAATATACATGTTAAAGGCACTGTTGGTGAGGACTCAGAAGGAAGGAAATGTGGAAAGTGCTTTGAAATTGGAGGAAATATATTGTGGCAGAAAGCTTAGCTGAATTGGGTATTACAGTTGTATGGGAAGCAGAACTTGTAAACAATGAACTTGGATATTTAGCTGAAGATATTTCCAAGCGAAACATTGAAGGTGTGATCTGGTTACTTTTTACTGCTTATGGCAACCCACTCCAGTGTTCTTCCCTGGAGAATCCCACGGACAGAGGAGCCTGGTGGGCTGCAGTCCATGGGGTCTCAGAGTCGGACAAGACTGAACGACTTTCTCTTCTTTTTCTTCTTACTGCTTGTAGTAAAATGAGAGTGGGCAGAGATAAATTGAGGAAAGGGATATTAAGCAAAAAGAAGCTGGGTCTTGATTTCAAGGAAATTTAAGAATAGGAATTCATTAACCCATTTGGGTAAATACCAAAGGGCACATCTGCTGGGTCATATGATAGACAATGTTTAGCTTTGTAAGAAGCTGCCAAATTGTCTTCCAAAGTGGCTGAACCAGTTTGCATTCCCACCAGCAATCTGTGAGAGTACCTGTTGTGCTACATCCTTGCCAGCACTTGGTCTTGTCGGTGTTTTGGATTTTAGCTGTTCAGTAGGTGTGTATCCCGAATAGCTCAGTATTTTCCAGATTTGTTAATTCCCTAATGAAATGTGATGTCAAGTGTTGTTTCTTATGCTTATTAGCTATGTGTACATCTTCTTTGGTGTGGGGTCCATTCAGAATTTTCGCCCATTTAAAAACTGGGTTGCATTTTCCTTTTTCTTTTCTTTTCAATAAACATTTATTTATTTAGCTGTGCTGGATCTTAGTTGCACCATGAAGGATCTTTTTAAATTGCAGCATGTGGAATATAGTTCCCTGACCAGGGATGGAACATGCGCTCTGCATTGGGAGCACAGAGTCTTGGCCACCAGACCACTAGGAAAGCCCCTGGGTTGTTTTTAGCTTACTGTCCAATTTTATGTCTTTTTATTTTGGTATATTTTGGATACAAGTCATTTATCAGATATGTGCTTTGCAAGCATTTGCTCCCAGTCTGTAGCTTGTATTTTTCATTCTCTTAACTGTCCTTTGCAGAACAGAAGTTTTTATTTTTATCGTAGTCCATTTATCAATTGGATTGTACATTTGGTGTTATGTCTCAGAAGTCATTGTCAGACCCAAGGACACCTAGATTTTCTATGTTATCTTCTAAAAGTTTTCTTTTCCATTCTACGTTTAGATCCTTGATCAATTTTGAATTGATTTTTGTAGACAGTGTCAGGGCTGTGTCTAGATTCATTTCTTTTATCCATGTGGCTATTCAGCTGTTGTGGCATCATTTGTTGAAAAGACTATACTTTCTTGGTTGGATTGCATCTGTTTCTTGGTCAACATTCATTTTTGAATGTTGATCCAGTCTTTACCCTGGGAATAAACCTCACTGGCTATATTGCTCTTTTTTTTAAAAAAAATATGTTGATGGGTTTGATTTGCTAATATTTTGTTGACAATTTTTGTATCTGTATTTATGAGGGATATTGGTCTGTAACTTCCCGCTTTGTACTATCATTGTCTCACTTTGGCATCAGGGGAATACTGGCCTCCTTAAACAAGTTGAGGAGTATTTCCTTATTTTCTGTTTTCTGCAAGAGATCATGGAGAAGGATGCTAAGTAACCATCATAGCCAACATTGTCTGAAAAATTACATGTCAAAGCCGTGTTTTGATACTTTCCTTTGTGGTACTTCTTTGGAAATCCTGGGAACCATTTTTTTTTTCTCCATTTCCTGCTGGATCCCACGGGACCATTAAGTGGAGAATGGAATGTCCCTGGTAGAAGAAGAAAGGATTCTTTCTTTCCTGTTGGCTTGTTATTCCTGCCAATATCACCACCACAACAGTCCTTCCCTTCAGCAGAGAGGGCAGGAGTGGCATTCTAGGCAGAGGGAAGAGTCAATTCAAATGCTTGCAGATGGGACAAGTCCATGCACAGTAATAGAAGTTTGGTGAGCTTGGGGAATAGGATCTGTTTAGTGTCACGGGACGGACGTCATGAAATGAGCCTGGGAGAGGAGGGCAGAACCCAGGCTGGAAAGGATCTTGCAGACTAACTCAGCAAATTTGGAATTTATCTTTTAAACTTCCTCTCTTCAAACTGCAGTTTGAATCAAACTGATGATTTATAAAAGCAGCTTGAGGGGTTGTCACCAGCATTAAACAAATAAAACAGAAGACAATACAAAATAGCAGCATGCCTCTCGTGAATAAGAAAAGCATCGCTTCAGTTATACAGGTATCTCTGTGCACGTGTTTATACAGGTTTGTGTGCCTCCTGGGAACAGCCACACGTGGCACATCAGGCATCTGAGTCAGGGGTGATATGACATCTGCATTTTCATCCCTCTACCTCCTTTCTCCAAAACATTTCTTCCAAGCACCATTCCCCTCTTTCAGAATTTTTTGGGGGCAGGAGGTCCATCCGAACCATCATTGGAACCTTCAGAGAGGCGCTCTGGAACCCAGCTGCCTGCCTTTGTCGTGTCCTGTGTTGCTTTATGCAGATTCTTTTTTTTTTAAAATTTATTTATTTATTTGGTTCTGTCAATCCTTAGTTGCGGCACTCAGGATCTTTGCTGTGCCACGTGGGTTCTTTCATGGTATCACACAAATTCTCTGGTTGAGGTGTGCAGGCTTAGTCACTCCTCAGCATGTGAGTTCCCAGACCAGGGATCAAACCCACATTCCTTGCACTGGTCCTACTGGACTGCTAGGGAAGTCCCTGGGCAGATTCTTTAACCTTTGCTCATCTGTAACGAGAGATCATTAGTCTCACCTTGCAGACACTTGTAACATGTCTGGTTTGAATGAGTGCATGTGTAAGTGGTGTTAAGGATTAAACTGTGTCAAGAAGCTATGCTGAAGTCTGAACTCCCAGTACCTAAGAGTGTGATCTTATTTGGAAAAAGAATCACTGAAGATAGAATCAGTAAAGATAAAGTCATCCTGGAGTATGGCTGGTATCCTTACAAAAAGATGGCCACGTGAAGAGAGACAAACACAGGGAAGATACCATGTCGTAACAAAGGCAGAGTTCACAATTATACAGCTGCAAGCCAAGCAATGCCAAAGACTGCTGCAAGCCACTGAAAGCTAAGAAGAGGCAAGGAAGGACTCCTCGGTGGTTTCAGAGGGGGCGTGATCCGGCTGACCTTGATTTGGGGTTGAGGTTGCAGAACTGTGAGATGATGTATTTCTGTTGACATAAGCCCAGCTTGTGATACTCATACAAGGGGCTCAGCACAGAGCTTGGCACATAGCAGGCACTCAACACACGCTACCCATGGTTGTCATTATGGCAACAACAGGTGTCTAAGGATTCTTGGCTTGGCAGAAGACGATAGCGAAAACCAAGCTACACAGAAACATCACTACTCTCATCCTCTCATCCCTGCACCCATTGAGTTTTACACCATATTTCAATCTTCAAATAATTCTTGTGAAGGAGTCAGATGAGAAAGAGAGGCCAGAGAGAGGCTCAGGAGGACCCAAGAACTTATTAATAGCGACAAAGCTTGGACCAGAAGCCAGGGCCTCTGTTCACACCTCCACCCCAGCACTGTCTCTTTGCTGGGTTGGGTCAGTGGCCCTTCCAGAGCGACAAAGCTGGGAGCGTCTATCTGGACAGGTGAGATGGATGTACTGGTGACTAGAATGTGACTTGTCCTGGCACCTTTGGTGATGCCTTGATGGATTCCCGCTTTTCCCTTTTCAAGTGTAAGTTTGAGGATTCTGGAGATTAATACTTGTTCTCTCTTCACTCTCGTCTCCCTTCTTGCTAGACAAAGACCTGCTAGCCACTCTACCTTTCCCTGGAGATATGCCTCATTGTCAGAACCCAGCTAGCTCCAGCCCTTCCTTTTCTCTCTTAACTCTTTCTCAGAAGGAACTTTCAACTTGAAGAACATTTGCCACCAGAGGGACTACGAATGAAGTTCCCAAGGATGTGGGCAGGGGAAACTCATGCTAAAATTCTGAGCTTCAAGAATTCCAAGCATCAGTGATTCAAACGTTCTGAGTCTAAGGTTGTGGGAACCTGAGATCCCACAATTATGACTGTGGACTCTGCAGTTCCAAGATTCAACAGTTTAGTTAAGCCACGATTCTGAGATTTCCCCCAGGTGTGGTTTCTGGAAGCCTCTTAAAGTGACACGCATATGGACAGATAAGGTTTGATTCTGACTCTGGACTGTTAGGGACTGCCCTGGTGGCTCAGATGGTAAACAATCTGCCTGCAAGGTACATACCTGGGTTTGATTCCTGGGTCAGGAAGATCCCCTGGAGAAGGAAATGGCAACCCACTCCAGTATTCTTGCCTGGGATATCCTATGGACAGAGGAGCCTGGCAGGTTACGTCTATGGGGTCGCACAGAGTTGGACATGACTAACACTTTCACTTTTCACTTTTGTTAAATAGTGTGCTTGTAATAATAAAGAATGTGACACTGTGGATTCTTAGCTCCTCCCAATGAGTATGAAGCAGCCAATTCATGGAACCCACGTGGTCAAACACAGACAATGCAAATTGAAAATCCTGAGAATCAGCCTGTTAGGAAATTTGTAGGGTTCAAAGGACCAGATTTCCTCTCACTTGATCTCAAATCACTGGTCCTTCAAGTGTGGCAAGTTTTGTGGAGGCAACACCTGTATAGCATTTAGAGCTAAGGTTAGAACTAACCAGTGGTCTAATACAAAGATCTAAAGCTGATGTGTGTAGTGGGAATTCCTAATAATGTGCTTTCACAACCTTGAGAAATTCCACAGAAATAACACCTGCAAAAACAGCATATATTAAGAACCTGTGTTAATGATTATCTTGTGTATTTTTCTTAAGAATAATCACCTTGTTACAAACCCCAAGGCCCGACCCAGAAGGGAGTATGACTGGGATCATGAAAGCATGGACCTTGGAATACCAGGTCGGCTCCAGACATGAACGCTGCCTGTGCACTTGCTGATGGTTCCCGAAACTAGCCCAGGAGGGAACAGCCTGGGGTAAACACAAGGAGAGCTGGACTATGTCAGTGTAGTCCTTGACATTTAGGAGTATGTGATTAACACAGCATGTGTCTTGAGAAAGATAAGATCTGAGAAAGTCTTATAGTCTGCAATTAGAAATAAAAGCTGGACTCAGAGTGGACTCTGCACCTCAGTCCCACAGAGACTGCAGGTCCCCTGACCCATTGCACCAGATTTCGTGTTCTGTCTTCATTCTCGTTGCGCACTCCCAGACCATTAGGGCAACAGATGTATTATGAATTTTCAGGCTGTGCAGTGCTGAAGGATGCCACTTCCAAGGGGACATACACAAACTTATCTGAGAGTAAGCAGGTGATTCAGAGACGCACCACAGATCTCAGATCCATCAGAAAGAGACCCACCTTCAGAAACTCATAGGAAATATGACTTCCTGCATGTACTCTGGAGAACAGGCAATCATATACTTGCACACACAGAGACATGGCTGCGCCGTTACCAAACTTCTGACATTTCTCTGAAAGAGGTTCTCTCTCCCATCCATTTTATTAAGAAGTCTGACTTCTAGGGCTTCCCTGGTAGTCCACTGGCTAAGAATCTGTCTTGCAATGCAGGAGATACAGGTTCCATGCCTGTTCCGGGAAGTTCCCATTTGCTATGAGGCCACTAAACCGGTGCGTCACAACTACTGAAACCCATGCCCCTAGAGCCAGTGCTCTGCTACAAGAGAAGCCACCAAAATGAGAAGTCCAAGTTCTGCAATGAAGAGTAGCCCCTGCTTGCTGCAACTAGAAAAAAGCCTGTGTGCAGCAATGGAGACCTAGCACATCCAGAAAAACAACACCAACAACAGTCTGACTCCCGTTGGACACAGGAGCCTTATCTGGTGGTAGGCACAAAATACGCTGTCATCCAAAGTGTGCCCGAGTTGGGAAGAGCATAGGCAAGTGTGTAGTGAAGCCAGGTGAGCTGCCTGTCAGGACTCTGGAAAAGTCCCCTGGACAGAGCTGTTCAGGTTGTGTAATAATATAATAAGTTGCTGTGTTTTCACTTGAGGAAGGGATGCTATCCAAGGACTGTGGGTTAAGTATGGCCGTCTGTATTCATGTACTTGCTGAGTACTGACTGACTTGTGTTCTGTGGGACCTCAGACAGACTTAAACTTTCTGGTCCTCATCTTTGTTATCTGTAAAATGGGCATAGATACTGTTCCCTATCATAGTAGGTTTGTGAGCATTAAGTGAGGTGAGTTTAAGACACTAAGCATAGAACTGACACAGAATACTTGCTCAATAAATAACATCTGCTATTGTTCTATTCAAAGTATACCATAAGGTTTCTTTTCCTCTCATCTCTAGCAAGCTGAACAAAGAGTCGCTCTGTTTCTTCTTTCTTTCCTATCCACCTTCCCCTTTCCTCCCCACCCTCCACCATTCCTCATCAATAACCCCGCCCCTCCCCTAACCCCGCCCCATAGCCCCTCCCCTAACCCCGCCCCATAGCCCCTCCCCTAACCCCCCGCCCCTAGCCCCTCCCCTCAGCTCCCATACCCCTCCTTTCCCCATCCTTAGCCCCTCCCCTCCCTCATAACCCCGCCCAGGCCCTTCCCTCCCCCATTTTCTCCTCCCACCAGCCCCACCGGGCACAGCCCTGACTCAACGGGGCAGGAAGCTCATGGTGTAGTTTGGAGGGATAGTGGCAAAGCCCACGAGTTTGGGGGACACATTGATGTCCTGGGGCGACTGTGGGGACTTGAAGCGGAAGTTCTGCATGATGGTGGTGAAGAAGAGGAAGAGCTCCATTCTGGCGAGGCCTTCTCCGAAACAGTACCGCTTTCCTGAAGGACCAGAGTGGGAGGCGTGGAGGTGAGGCCTGTTTTCACCGTTGCCTGACCCCCTTTACCGACCCCCAGCTGCGTTCTCAGGGAAGAAGGGCTGGAGTATCGAGGCTGGAGAGACTTGCAGAGAAGTTGCTACTCCTCTCTGAGCCTGTTTCCCTAGAACTTTTGGTGGGATGAGCCCAGACTAGCAATTGGAACTTTGGATGCCCCTTGCCCATAAATACACACTCAAATATGGCTACTGCTATCATCACCTTTCTAAGAATCTGAAGGATTTAAATGACCTTGGACTTAAATTTCTCACTCTGGGCCTTGATTTTCCCCATCTCTGAAAGGGGTACGATCATTCCTTTTCTTTCGCTTTGGCCCAGGCTCTTGGTAGTTATGGGGATTGCTGATTGGCCCCAGGGTATATGGTAAGAAGGACTTCCAAGCTGGAGAAAGAAGCTAGTTAACCTAGCCTTAGAGATGAAGGAGGTCCCTGTGGGTGTTGACTTGGCAGTGTCTCTTACCGATGGAGAAGGGCACAAAAGCATCACTCTTCTTAAATTGCCCCTTCTCGTCCAGGAAGTGCTGGGGATTGAAATCTCGGGGGTTGGAGAAGAACTTGGGGTCTCTCAGCACGGAACCCAGCATAGGGAACACTTCGGTGCCCTGGTTGAGAGGAGGGAGGGGACTTTGATAAGGTGGAGTAAGGGATGGGTATGATGAAAGCACATTGTGGGCAGAGGGGGAGTTTGGGTGCTCCAGGTGAGGACAAGGGAAGGCATGGGAGTTGGGGTCCTCTGAAGGAGGTGCTTTGGGGGACATGAGATTCATGTCCTCCAGACAGGAAGTTTGGCTGACATGGGGCTTATGTCCCCTGAGAAGGGAAGTTTGAAGAGCACGGGTTCTATGTCTCTTGGAGCAGATGGTTTCGGGGACACATAGTTCATGCCTCCCATGGCAGGAGGTTGAGGGGGCGGGAGGGTCATGTTTCCTGAGAAAGGAATTTTGGGAGACATGGGGTTCGTGTCCCTCTAGGCAGGATGCTTGGGGGACATGAGATCATGTCTTTGAAGGTCTAGGGGAAATGAGGTTCATTTCTCTTGAGACAGGAATTTGGGGGCACACAGGGTTCATATTCCTTGAGGCAAGAGGTCTGGAATTCAGGAGTCTCCAAGGGGGAAGGTGGCAGGGACATGGTAGTGGGGAAAGTCTTTGATTAGGGGAGTGGGTCCCGTGGGTCATGGGCTGGGAAGGTTCTAAGGGGAACGGGGTTTAGGGTCACAGGGAACGGGCTGGGTGGGGCAGCACCTTGGGGAGGAGGAAGTCTCGAAACTTGGTATCCTTGGTGACTCTGCGGGCCAGGCCCATGGGGATCATGTCTCCGAATCTCTGGATCTCGTGGATCACAGCCTCTGTGTAGGGCATCTTGGCCCGGTCCTCAAACTTGGGCTGACGGTTCTTGCCGATCACGCGGTCAATCTCCTCATGGATTTTGGCTAGGGGAGGGGGGAGAACATATTTAGCTCTTGAGGGGACTCGGGGCAGGAATGAAAATCCAAATATGTACAACATGCATGTGTGATGTGGATGCAGACCATTCAGATCAGACGGCGGCTGTAGACACTGTTGGTGCAGGGTCTTGTTCGCTTTGTTGCTGTTTGGTTGCTTCAGTTGTGTCTGACTGTTTGTGACCCCATGGACTGTAGCCTGCTGGGCTCCTCTGTCCACGGGCTTTCCCAGGCAGAAATACTGGAGTGGGTTGCCATTTCCTTCTCCAGGGGATCTTCCTGACCCAGGGATTGAACTTGCATCTCCTGCACTGGCAGGCAGGTTCTCTACCGAGCCACCAGGGAAGCCCACCTTGTTCACCTGGTCCTATGGAAGGGGGAGGTGCAGAGGAAGAGTCCTGGGGAATGTCTGGAGGAGGGGGCGGTGGGCACTTGGTTGGGTCAGCCGCAGGAACTGTATACCAATCAGTTCAGATATTTTCAATATTTTAACAGCTGGTGAGACTTGGCTGGTACTTATCAGCCAAACATCACCTAGTCTCTAGAGAGCAGAGCGTGTCTGAGGGTCTGTGGACCTGAGAGAGATGGGACCATTGCAGCAGGCTCAGAGGAATTTGGGGGAGGGGCCCGTGGTGCCCGCTTCCCTGCCCTCTCCAGCCTTACCCTCCACATCTGGGTGCTTCATGAGCAGCAGGAAGCCATACCGCATGGTCGTGCTGACCGTCTCAGTGCCCGCAAAGAAGAGGTTCAGGGTTGTTAGCACCAGGTTCTTCATGTAGAACTCCGTGTTGGGATTCTCCTTCTCCTGCATGGACAGAGGGCTTCAGGTGAAGCCCTATGCTCTGAGGGCCCTTCTGGGGGTTTTCCCTTTGGACCTGTCTCTTTATTTTATAGGGGCTTCCAATGGCACCCCACTCCAGTACTCTTGCCTGGAAAATCCCATGGATGGAGGAACCTGGTAGGCTGCAGTCCATGGGGTCGCAAAGAGTCGGACACGACTGAGCAACTTCACTTTCACTTTTCACTTTCATGCATTGGAGAAGGAAATGGCAACCCACTCCAGTGTTCTTGTCTGGAGAATCCCAGGGACGGGGGAGCCTGGTGGGCTGCCATCTATGGGGTCGCACAGAGTCAGACACGACTGAAGCGACTTAGCAGCAGTAGCAGCTGGTGGCTCAGACAGAATCTGCCTGCAATGCAGGAGACTCGGGTTTAATCCCTGGATCAGGAAGATCCCCTGGAGAAAGGAATAGTTACCCACTTCAGTATTCCTGCCTGGAGAATCCCGTGCGTGAACTGAAGAGCTTGGTGGGCTACAGTCCATGGGGTCGCAAACCGTCAGACACGACCGAGCGAGTAACAACACTCTATTTTATTACCTTTTCAAATCAAATCCCCCCTTTTTGGGGGAGGGCTGTGCCATGTGACTTGCAGGATCTTCTCTGACCAGGGATTAAACCCCAGGCCCTTGGCAATGAGAGTGCAGAGTCCTAACCAGTGGGGCCTGCGTGCTAAGTCACTTCAGTGGTGTCTACCTCCTTGTGACTCCATGGGCTATAGCCCACCAGGCTCCTCTGTCCATGGGATTCTCCAGGCAGGAATACTGGGTTGCTATGCCCTCTTTCAGGAGATCTTCCCGACCCAGGGATCGAACCCACGTCTCTTCTGTCTCCTGCATTGGCAGGTGGGTTCTTTACCACTTGTGCAACCTGGGAAACCTGGTGCACGGTAGTTTTACAGAAATGTTTGCTATCGCGATTCGCATTCATAAGTCCTGCCTGTGGACAGAACGGCTTAATAGGTGGAATGTGTGCTGTGCTAAGTCATTTCAGTCGTGTCTGACTCCGTGCGACCTCATGGACTGTAGCCCGCCAGGCTCCTCTGCCCATGGGATTCTCCAGGCAGGAATACTGGAGTGGGTTGTTGTGTCCTCCTCCAGGGGATCTTCCCGACACAGGGATCAAACTCGTATCTCTTATATCTCTTGCATTGCCAGGTGGGTTCTTTGCCACTGGTGCCACCTGGGAACTCCAGTAGTGGAAGAGTGATGGTTAATTATCACTGGGATTGTGAAGATTACTAGTTCAGTTAGTTAGTTATTTAAATTATTAGTTAGTTATTTAGTTAGTTAGATTATTAGTTCAGTTGTGAAGATTGTTAGTTCAGTTCAGTTAGGTGGCTCAGTCATGTCCAACTCTGCGACCGCATGGATGGCTGCATGCCAAGCTTCCCTGTCCATCGCCAACTCCCGGAGCTTACTCAAACTGTCCACAGAGTCGGTGAGTTATTATTAGGTTGGGGGAGGGGTGATTTCGAGGGGCCTCTGTTCTCCTCCACCCCGAGCCTGATTTCCCTCTGCCTAGCTCTGGGCCTCTTCATCCTGGCTGTGAGGGGGTACCTCCTGCATGCGGATGAGGAAGGAGTCGATGAAGTCCCGTGGGGAGTTGGGGTCCAGTGTGCGCTGGTTTTGTTCCACCTTCTTGGCTATGAAGTCCTCCAGTCCCTGCAGCTCCTTAAAGGCCTGCTGCTGTGGCCCTGGCAGATATTTCATCACTGAGTAGAACATCTCGTAGAGCTGATGATGGGGAGGGGAGAAGGGGAGGGAAGGACAGCTGTCAGTGTGCAGGACCTCGTGGGAGTGGGCCCTGTCTCAGGGCAAGGCAGGTACTGGGTTACAGGTGTCTGCCCAGATATTTACATATTTTGATGAGGCTGGATGGGAATGTGTTTTCACAGTGAGTTACGTGTGAGGGCCCCTGTCCAAGGAATAAAGTGAGATGGACTGGGACACATATTCAGATATTCAGATGATGTTGGATTGGAGAAACATACCCGGGGTTCATATATCAGATGAAGTTGGGTTGGGAGACACCTGTCCAGGTGTTTAGCTATTTAGACGGGACTTGTATGGGTGGTGGTCACCTGCCTAAGTGTTTAGGCATTGGTGTGGTCTCAGTTGGACATAACTGTCCAGATGTTTACGGGGTCTGGGTTGGGGTTTCTGTGCAGGTGTTGAGGTACTAAAGTGGGGTTGGGGTGCAGGTGTTAAGGTGGGGAAATACCTGTTCAGGTGTTCAGATATTCAAATGGGCCAATGGAGGGCACTTCTGTAGGTGCTGGAAATGAGCTGGATCAGGGGACGCTTATTTGGGTGTGTGGGGAACAGTCTACCTAGGTGTTTATGCATTTAGGGGTCTTGGTTGGGGGACCTGTCTACATGTTCAGCTATTTAAGTGAACTGGGGAGGGGGCACTCTCTGGAGATTCCAGTGGGCTGGTTTGGGACATCTGTGGATAACCAGTGATTTTGGTGGGCTGAATTTTGAAGCACCAGGTGTCCAGGTAGTCAGGAAGTAGGCTGAGGTGACCACTTGCCAGGTGTTAAGAAATTCAGATGGAAAGAAAATATCTTTTTTTTTTTTTTTTTGCCACAGCAAGCAGCATGCAGGATCTTAGTTCTCCGACCAGGGATTGAACCCATGGCTTCTGCATTGGAAGCGCAGAGTCAGAACCACTGGACCACCAAGAGGCCCCCTCCCCTTTTTTGAGATGGAGTGTCTAAAAAGGGACCACTTGTTAGAGAGTAAGATAAGCTGGGATGAGGACACCTGTCTTGTAAGAAAGCTGGGTTGAGGACATGTATCTTTTCTGCAGGTTTTTTTTTTCTTCTTTTTTTGGTGGAGGTTGCATCTTTTGAGATATCCAGGTATCCTTGGAGACTGAGTATTGGGCTCTGGTGCAGCTGTTGAGTTGTCCAAGAGTGGTGGTCTGGTTTTGAGGGGACCCTGTCTGGGGGAGGATGGGAGTTTGGGGCAGGTCTCATGTGTGTGTGTGGGGTGGGGTGGGGTGAGGAGTCGGCAGGTTGCCGTAGGAGCAGGATAGAGCCAGGTCGACTCGGGTTACCTGCCCGGTAGACGTAGCGGTGAACTGGAAGCTTCCCAGCATCATTCGCAGTAGTGACAGGAACTCTTTGTCCTCGTAGTCAAAGCGGTCCCCGAAGACAATGGAGCTGATGACATTGGAGACCGTTCGGCTCAGGAAGAAGGTGGGATCGATGAAGGCGCCTGGGGGGATGAGAGCGGAGGGGGTTGGGGAGAGACAGGGATTTAGCGGAGAGTCAGCTCGGCGGTCTGATGCGGTCTGAGACGTGAAGGAGGGCACGGCAGTGCTGAACTATACTTCCAGCACCGGACCCAAGACCCTTCCCCCAACGTGGCCCCCCACTTCCCGCGCCAGAACGCTGTGGCCGCGTCGGGTGTTTCCTCCTCCTCGCACACCGGTGGGTCCCCCCGGCTCACCGCGAGTGCCCCGGAAGGCCTCGATGAGGAAGCCCGCCTCCTCCTGGATGCGCTCTTCGATGCCGCGCTTGCCCACGCCGAAGTCCCGCAGCGTCGTAATTGAGAAGCGCCGGAGCTGCTTGGCGCGCTCCCCGTTGCTGAAAGCCACTCCTGCGAAGGCAGCGCGGGAGTTGGACGAGGGCAGAGCGAGGCAGGGCCCAGACCAGCCCCGGGCTCCCGGGCTCCCGGGCTCCCTAGAGAGAGAAGGGGTGGACAGAGAGAACAAGGCGGGAAAAAGGAGGGTAGAGAGCCAGAGTAGGGTGCAGAGGGGAAGGAGGGATAGAGGGTGGGCGAGAGCAAGGGGAGAGGGAGGGAAGCGGGGTAAAGAGACAGACAGAGGCTGAGACAAACAACGCAGACTCATAGAAATGCAGAAAGAAAGACCTCGTGCAAAAAACAGAATCGGAAAGAACGAGGCAAGACAGATATGCCAAGAGACACAGAGACACTCAGGGGAAGAGGAGACAGAGGAGGGAAGGAGGGGAAGTAAGATGCATGGAAATCTGGGAGGTAGACATAACCATGGCAAATTCTAAAGGACTTCCCTGGTGGCTCAGATGGTAAAGAATTTACCTGCAATACAGGTGACCTGGGTTCGATCCCTGGGTTGGGAAGATCCCTGGAGGAGGAAATGGCAACCCACTCCAATATTCTTGCCTGGAGAATCCCATGGACAGAGGAGCCTGGCTGGGTACAGTCCATGGGGTCACAAAGAGTTGGACACGACCGAGTGACTAACAGACACACGCAAAAAGAAGAGAGAAAAATAGGGAGAAAGAAACAGAGAGGCCCTGGGGGGAAAGAGAGACTGTTACTAAGAGATGGAGGCATGGAGATTTTGAAGCAGAGATAATGGGAGATTCTAAGACAAAGGAAGAAGAAAGAGAGAGGGAAGGAGAGAGAAACCGGGGGAAGCCCAGAGCTTTAAAGAAAGAAAAGACCAAAAGGCATATGGAGATAGAGGACCAGGGTTCCAAAGCAGAAATCCCAAGAGGCTCTAAGAAATACAGAGAAAGAAGAGACATCGAGTGAAAGGGAACGGGGCAGAGAGAAGCAGGGAGAAACAGATGCAGAAACGAAGACAAGATAGAGCAGGGGCAGGCAGCAATGCACAGGAGTGGAGACAGGAATAGCAGAGGCAGTCAGGAGAAAAAAGCTGGGGACCCCGAAGTCTGTCTGACCGTGGCCCCTTCCCCTCAGTCTCCCTCACCATAGCCTTTGAAGAGCCAGTCAAAGGTAGCCTGCTCGCCTCGCCCACTGAATTCTTCAGCCTGGTCCACCAGAGCCTCCTTCACAGCATCATAGCCGCACAGCACCACGATCTGCCGGGTCCCCAGGCGGATCGTGAACACGGGGCCGTAGCGCTCGCTGATCTGATAGAGGTGAGTGGGAGTTAGTTGGTGGGAGTAGCCCCTATTCTGAACTGGCCCTGTACCCAGACCTCACATATTGGGATGCATTTCCTCACAGCTTCTGACTATCAAGGAGCTGGACATCTCAAGATACGTTTTTTTCCTGGCTAGGACCCCGATTGTTGTTGTTGAGTTGCTCAGTCATGTCTGACTCTTTGTGACCCTATGGACTGTAGCCTGCCAGGCTCCTATGTCCATGGCATTTCCCATGCAAGAATACTGGAGTGGATTGCTATTCCCTTCTCTGGGGCATATTCCCAGTGCAGGGATCAAACCCAAGTCTCCTGAATCGGCAGATGGGTTCTTTACCTTTGGGCCACCAGGGAAGCCCCAGGACCCTGGTACTGGATCTTTAAAATTCCCTTCTTCTTTCCTAAGACTCTTGCCCAACATTGCCCATCCCCTGCCAAAAAGCCCCAGACGAACTGGCCCAGGCCACCCCTCCTCATTCCATTCCACCCATCTCTGCCCCATGACACCTTCATGAGGGAGTTGTACATCTGCTCGGTGTTCAGCTGCAGGTAGTTCCCGATGAAGGGCAGAGGAGTGGGCCCTGGAGGCAATTTCCCTTTGAGGTTCCTTTGCCGCCAGACAGACATCAAGACCATGATGGTCAGACAGGCCAGCAAAGCCACGAGGAGCAGCCCTGAGGCCAGCATGGTGGCAACTGGGAGTGATGGCCAGGTGGTGATGTCTGAGATGGTTGGCTTTTATACTATCTGGGAAAGCAGGACAGACTTTGGTCCTGATTATATAATTGTCTTGTTTCACCTCTCATGTACACGCCCCACTATGCTCCCTGCCTAGCTTGGGACCCAGCCAACCAGGAAGGAGGGCAGGAGCCTCAGGTCAGGTTAACAAGGAGAGGGCCCCATGGTGGAATTTGTGGTCTGTGGGGAGAGACTGCCGTAGGGCTGTGGACTTAGGAGGAGACAGTAGATACGTTCCAGAACTGAAGATTTTGGGGAGCCCCTGAGCTTTGGACTTGGGATCTCAGAGTGAGAAGGTGAAGATGAAGTTGTTCAGTCGTGTTCGACTCTTTACGACCCTGTGGACTCGTCTACCAGGCTTCTCCGTCCCTGGGATTCTCCAGGCAAGAACACTGGAGTGGGTTACCATTTCCTTCTCCAGGGGATCTTCCCAACCCAGGGATTGAACCTGGGTCTCCCGCATTGGAGGCAGATGTTTTAGCCTCTGAGCCACCAGGGAAGCCCCTCAGAGTGAGAAGGGACCCTCAAAGTTGTGGATTTGGAGGTCCTGGGAAAGTGAAAATCACAGATCTGGATGTAAGGGTATTAGAATGGACAGGATGTGTGGCTGTGGATTTGGGGGTCTTTTGGTGAGGAGGGATGTAGGTTGAAGGGTCTCATGGTGGCGGCGGGAATTCCAGGGAATGGATTCGAGGGTCTTGAGGTGAGAAAGGACCCCTGCTGTGGGTGTGGGGTTCCTGAGAGCAGAGTCCAGCTGGGTCTGGACTCAGCATCTGATCCCAGATGTTGACTTGCTTTTATTTTTGACATGTTGCTCACTCTCGATGTCCAAAAGCTTCATCGGAACCTCAAAGCGAGGTCACAGTGGGGGTCACAGAACTGACCATCTGTGGTTGGGCAAGAGGTGGAAGACCAGAGCTGTTCTTCTGTGGAACTTTCCACAGAACTGGAGAATAGTAACTCACAGTCTCAACCAGTAGAGGAACTGAGAAGGGCTTGAGAAGGGCTTGAGAAGTAGTAATAACCATCAATCTGATACCAAAAAAAAAAATCCAAAATGTTTCAAGGGTTAGAATTCACACAGCATCCCACTGGTTCCCTACCCAGATCCTTAGGGAAGTCCACTATGTTGACTATATTGTTTCTAGTATTGTTAATGTCTCACATTTTACATGTGAGTATAATGAGGACAGGAGAGAGAGAGTGGGCAAGAGGCACGCAGGTGACCCCTCTGTCTCCTGCTTGGCACTTATTTCCTCTTTCTGGAATTGGGTTTCCCCACTTCCCAGAAGGTGCCAGTGGTAAAGAACCCGCCTGCCAATGCAGGAGATGTAAGAGACACAGATTCGACTCCCTGGAGGGCATGGCAACCCACTCCAGTATTCTTGATTGGAGAATCCCATGGGCAGAGGAGCCTGGAGGGCTACAGTCCCTAGGGTCACACAGAGTTGGACACGACTGAAGGGACTTGGCATACACGCACCAGTGCAAAGGGAGTGTTTGGAAAAGAAGGTTGTACTGGAGGGTGTGTAAAGTCCCCTTTAGAGGTGATTCCTGCTGTGTCAGGGCTTCTGTTAGCAGGCAGAGGAGACTGTGTCAGGAGAGATTTGGGTAAACTCCAGTGTCAGGAACAGAGAGAAATCCTGGGATTCTGAAAGTAGGGGAAGAGAAAAGAGGAGTGGTCCCATGTCCTCCCTTCACTGACATTTTTCCTTCATAATGACTCTTAACCCCATCACAGTACTAACTGAAGATTACGTCCACATCCTCATGATCTTACTGAGTCCCCGTAACAGCAGGGCTGGTTCATTATTGTCTTCACTTGGCAGTTGAGAAGCCTGGACTCTATAAAGCGACTTGCTGGAGGTCATACAGGGAGTAGGTGAGGGAGCTGGAACTGGAGCTCTCTCCTGGTTCTCCTTCCATGGACTGGCCTAGCCCACCCTGGAGGCCACGTGAGAGTCAAGGTTGGAGGCAGGTGAGTGCTGACACTGGCATCAGCCTTGGACACAGGGATTACATTAGGTTCTGCTTTTGGCATTAGGTAGCCCTGGGCAGGCAGGGTATCCTGTTGGCACTGAGCCTGCCCCCAGGTAGACACTAGGATTAAAGTTGACATTGAATCTGATGCCAGGAAAACAGTAATAGAGCCACTTATGGTATCAAGAGGGCTCTGAGGGTAGGCACAGGTAGCTCTTGGGGCTGCCTTCAGGACAGCATAAGGGTGGCACCATAGAGATCCAGAGGTTGGTCCCAGTGGGTTCTGATATGAACATCCCGTGGGTGCTGAGATGGATCCTCTGTGGGCCTGAGAGGGGGCCCCAGATGGACCCCGGACAGGCTCTGAAAGTTGGACAACCCTGCTCAGGTGCCACCTCTAACCTTGGACACGAACAGGTGGGTGAGGCTGGTACTCCTGGCGCTGGCATCTTGCTAGGTCATTCTAGGCTGCTGAGCTCTGAGTCCTTCAGGGAGGGGACAAAGGGCAGAGAACAAAGCAGAGAGATGAAAGTTGTTTGTTGGTTTTGGAGGGTGAAGAGGAGGACAAGAGGATTAGCTCCGGCTTGGCAGGTATCAGTCTCCCTAATCTTGATCACCAGCTGCACCTGGGCTGGCCCCACGCCTGCGTCCGCCTCTTCCCCCTATTTCCATGACAAGAAGGGAGGTAGAAATTTGGGGAATTTGTTTTTCAATGAGATTGGTACCAGCGAGGGCACTCACTGAGTGTTCAAACAGGCTGCTGCGAGCTGGGTGGGGAGGAGAAGCACTTGGGGGACAGTGAGGTCAAGTGAATTTGACTTTGATGTTGGCCCTGGAACATGGAGCAAGAGGTTACTGTCCATCATCATGTGTTGTATCTCCTGGAGGCAAGCAGGACACGTGCTAGCCTGTGGTGGCCTGAATATGGGCTTCTAAGTAGTAGCCCATAATCAATTAATAGACTTCTATTTTTGTATATCTGAGATGCAGACAGTTGGGATCGTCAGTCCAGATGGAAAGTGAGGTTAATTAGTTCCATTGTACTACAATGGAAAAAAAGTCTGTAAGGTGAGGCCAGGCCATTTCCATCCTCTTTTGGTAAAATATTGAGTGGTTGGTAAAGTTTTGTATAATATATTTTTAAAAAATGAAAAAAGTTAACAACAACAACAGTTTAAAGAGTAGCTAGTGGTGAACCCAGGAAAATCCTTTCTCCTTGCTGGGTCACAGTGTCCCTTTCAGGATGATGGAACAGTGGTTAAGAGCAAGATGAAGACATAGATTGGAATCCCCTTCTGTGGTTGTGTCACCTTGAACAGATAACCTCACCTTTCTGGACCTTATGGGGCCAATGATGGTACCCACCTGTTAGCCTCTTTTGGTAAAGAATCAGTAGGTTAAAGCATTTGAGCTGCATGGCAGTAAACAGTCAATATTATTCGTTCTTACCATTAATCCATGGAATGAAGGCCACAGATAAGAGGTTCTCTAAGCATTCCTCTGGCGTGCTGCGATTCGTGGGGTCGCAAAGAGTCGGACACGACTGAGCGACCGAACTGAACTGAACTGAAGCATTTCTCTGTATTTTACATTCTCTGGCACAAAGTCTCGAAAGTTTTTCCTTTGGAAAAGGAGACAGAGAAAGTTTTTTGGGGAACCTCCCTCCCCATTTCTTCCTCCAGACAGCAGAACTGTATTCCCTGGACGTCCCTGGTGGCTCAGTGGTAAAGAATCCGCCTGCCAGTGCAGGAGACACAGGTTCGATCCCTGGGGTCTAAGAAGGTCCCACCTGCTGCAGGGCAACCAAGCTGGCGCACCAACTACTGAGCCTGCGCTCTCGAGCCTGAGAGCCACAGCTACGGAAGCCCGCGTGCCCAGAGCCCGCGCTCTGCGGCAAGAGAAGCCGCCATAATGAGAAGCCCGCGCACTGCCGCGAAGAGTGGCCCGTGCGCACCGCAACTAGAGAAAGCCTGCGCAGCAGCTGAGACCCAGCACCACCAAAAAAGTAAGATAAAGACGTCTCTTCTTAAAAACAAAGAAAGGAAAACTGTACCTCCTGGAGCTGTGCTAGGAAGTGGATCTCTTAGGCACCTCCGGGAGGGATGATGGTTAGGCAGTCTCTGAGGAAGAGTGGGTCAGGATCAGACCCTCTGGACAGGCCCGCTTTGCCCAGCGTTGTGCTTTGTCTTTCTCCCCACCGTTTCTGACTTTCTGTGTCTTGCTCTTTCTCCTCCCGTGCAGGTCAGCCTGCCCTTCAACTCTCTTGTGTGCTTCTGGATCTGTTTATATTTGTGTCATTTTGTCCAGTGGGTTTTCCTAGATGCCTCAGTCATTTTTCTCCTTATTTATTTATTTAGAGACATATCTTTTAGTTGAATTAGTAGACTTTTATTTTGTACCTCTGAGATGCAGGCAGTTGGGATCCTCAGTCTAGATGGAAGGTGAGGTTAATTATGTACACTGTACTACAATGGAAAGAATTCTGTAAGTCAAGGCCAGGCCATTTCCATCCTCTTTTGGTAAAAGTATTGCTGCTGCTGCTGCTGCTAAGTCGCTTCAGTTGTGTCTGACTCTGTGCGACCCCATAGATGGCACCCAACTCCCGCCCCTAGGATCCTCCAAGCAAGAACGCTGGAGTGGGTTGCCATTTCCTTCTCCAGTGCATGAAAGTGAAAAGTGAAAGTGAAGTCGCTCAGTCGTGTCCGACTCGCAGCCACCCCATGGACTGCAGCCTACCAGGCTCCTCCGCCCATGGGATTTTCCAGGCAAGAGTACTAGAGTGGGGTGCCATTGTCTTCTCCAAAAGTATTGAGTGGTTGGTAAAGTTTTGTATTATATAAAAAGATAAAAAGCACTGAAAAAAGTTTTTTTAAAAAGACTATTTAAAAGAATTTTATATCACAGAAAAATTGAGCATTCCCATGTTACACCTTCCCCCAATACATGGTTTCTCCAATTATTGAATATTTTACATGTGTATGATTAGTATGGTTGTTGCTGTTGAGTTGCTAAGTCATGTCCACCTCTTTTTGTGACCCCATGGAATGTAGCCCTCCAGGCTCCTCTGTCCATTGGATTTCCCAGGCCGGAGTACTGGAGTGGGTTGCCATTTCCTTCTCCAGAGGATCTTCCTAACCCAGGGATCTCCTGCATTGCGGGCGGATTCTTTACCACTGAGCCACCTGGGAAGTCTGGTTAGTATGTTTTGTATTAAAAGTATAAGCCAATACATTATTCTTATTAAAGTCCATGCTTTATTCAGATTTCTTTCCTTTACCTAGTGCCCCTTTTCTCCTCTAGCATACCACATTACATTTGATTGTCATGTCTCCTTCAGCTCTTTTTGGTTGTAAGTTTCTCAGACATTTCTGGTTTCTTTGTTTTTGATGCCCTTGGTAATTTAAATGAGGACTGGTCAGATATATTGTAGAATGTTCTCTGAAGCTTTTCTGATGTCTCCTTATTTATACATCTGACTGTGTGTGTACTTCTGGGTGCATGCTTGAGGTGTCTGTGCATGTGTGTGCATGTATGTTTCAGTGTGTCCAAATTGATGTATGACTTTATGCATCTTTGTGGAGTGTGTGTTTGTGCATAAGTGAGTATCCATACGTGTTTATGTGTGTGAGTGCATGACGGGGTATGCACGTGTCTGTTGCCAGTATGGCTGAATGCACGCCGGTCTCTGCATCTGTCTGTGGGTAACATGAGTGCCTGCTTTGGGATATGTCTGATAGGGGATATTTGCGTGTGTGTCTCTGGGTCCAGCTTGATGTGTGACTGTGTGTGCACATCTGTGCTTGTAGAACTCATGACCATACATGAGTGTATGGATTTGTGTGTGTGTGTGTATTCTGGTGTATGTAAGTATATGAGCCACGTTGCAAACATGGGAATGTCAGCTCTGGTTGTGCTTCTCTGTGTTTGGATTCCAAGAGCCCTGGCCCAGTTCCATTTCTCTTCTTAAAAAACAAACAAACAATTCCCTTATTTTTCAGGATATTACTTCCTTCAGTTTTTAAGGATCATATTGGGTAGAAAAAGCCTCCATAGGACAGGTGTGTGTCCTGAGATCATTCTGAGGTAAGTTACTCTCATTGGATCAGCTTCTCAGGAAATTCACCTTCCCACGGTATTATCCCCAGGCTCCTAATTAGCCTTTTAATAATGGCATTTGACCAGTGTTCACAGAAGCCACTACTTCATGCCAGCCTATGCTGGCTGATGCTCAGGGCACAGGGGTGGCCGAGACAGCCCTGGGACCTGCGTTCATGGAGCTTTTTCTCCAGAGGGGGAGACAGATCAGTCGCCAGACAATGACAGCCCAGAATGGATAGTGCTGGGCGGAGGAGGAACAGCTAGAGGGGTCAAGGCCACGACAGGGGGGCTCAGGCAGAGGGGTCAAGGTCAAGATGGGGGGCACAGGCAGAAGGGTCAAGGTCAAGATGGGGGGACATAGGCAGAGGAGTCAAGATGGAGACACAGGCAGAGGGGTCGGGGCTGGGATGAAGGAGGCAGAGTTGTCTGTCCAGAAATGGCACTTGATTCAACCTTGTAGGTTCTGGGTTAGCCACTAGAGGCCTCAGTAGGGAGTTTTCAATGGGAGGATAGGGAGAGTTGGGGGGGAGAGTTGCTGGCAGAGTCAGCTTGTATAAAGACCAGAGGCCTATGGAGTGTGGATGAGAGCTGTTAAGAGCACAGAGATCCGGGGCTGTGTTCACTGATGAGTCTGGAGCCATGAGCAGGAGTTGAATCTGGGGATGGGGTGCAGGGGTGGGAAGTTTGGACTCTGTCCTGAAGCTACAGGGTGTCACAGAAGGCTTAAGCAGAGGAACAAAATGGTCAGATTTGTGTTTTAGAAAGATTTTTCAAATGTTTGGAGATGAGACTACAAGCCAAGAGATGAGGAGGTGACTCATACAGGCAGCCAGATGAGAGAGGATAGGACTATGAGGGTGGAGAGAGGGGAATGGGATCAGAAAGATACAGAAGGAAGAACCATTTCTTCCTTGATTCTGTGTTTTTGTACTGGGGTGATGCTGAGGGAAGAGTCTAGTGTGGGGGAGAGATGGTAGTGTTATTTATTGGTTTGGGGAGACAGGTCAAGAACAGGTCTGAGGCAAGAGAGAAACGAGCTCAACTTTGGAATGTTGAACCATGGCATAGTCCCTGTGCTTAGGGATTTCTTAGACTAGTGGGAGAGCAGACCTGGATAAATTAAAGTCCTCAATGATGCCATTAGGATTAGTTAGTAATTTTAGTACTAAATTGCCACTTAGGGTTGAGGATTGGGAAGGCTTGGCAGAGGAGGTGTCATTTAAACTGGGTCTTGTGGGATGAGTTCACAATAAGGGAGGAGAGCCAGGTGGTCCAAGCAAGAGTAGGGTGGTCCAAGCTGGGTCTTGGACGTGTGAGATAGATGGAGCAAAACAGATGTATTTCACAGCAACACCCCTCTTGCTCTTTCTCCCAACCGTTTCCATCAACTTTCCATCCTCTACCTGCTAGCCTGACCCAAAACTCTTAGGAAAAACTTGGCTCATGCCCACAAGGGAATCTTTTTTTAAAGTTGAAGTGAAATGTGCTGAACATAACATGAACCCTTTAAAGCAAACAGTTCAGCGGCACTTGGGACAGTCACAGGATTGAGAAACCACCGCTCCTAACGAGTTCCAAATGAGAGTCTTGTTTTGTTTTTTCTTCTTTTTGGGGGCCGCTCTGTGTGGCCTATGGGATTTTAGTTCCCTGACCAGGGATTGAACCTGCACCCTCAGCAGTGAAAGCACGGAATCCTAAGCACTGGACCGCCAGGGAGTTCCCCCAAAAGAAGCTTAAGTGAGCCTTCTTGTTTTAAATGTTAAATGCTAGAACTGTGATAATGATATCATTCATTGAACTTATCATCTTAATGTGTGAAATTTTTAATGAGTCGGTGTTGGTTTTGTCATTCCCATTTTGCAAATGAGCTAAATAAGACCCAAAGAGTTGGAAGTGAGTTGCTTTGGGTTTTATCGCCAATAAAGATAGAGCCTGGATATGGTTTTGTGTGACTCTAAATTTCATACTCTTCACCACCACTCTAGACTGCCAAATCTTACCTTTTTTTCTTTATGAATGATCAAAAAACTGCCCCTGATAGCCTGTCATTTTAAAAAAACTTCCCCTAAGGTTGAAAAAAATGTTAAAAAATATATGTTTAAAAGGTATCTTAATAGGAAGGATACTTACCATTCTATCAAGTTTGCATTCTTTGGAATATTAACCAAAGACTTGGTCAACCAGTGTTACCATCCAAGTCATGGGCAGTGAAATGGTAAGTGAGCCTGGAGAATAAGAGGCTTTGGTCAGGGAGTGAAATGTTTGTGTTTCAGATTTCAGTGATGACAGGAATTAGGGTGGGTTGAATAGGAGTGTTGGTTGGAATGCAGTGAAAGAGAAGGTCGAAGAAAGTCAAGGTTTTTTTGGTTTGTTTGGACCGCTCACACCTGTGGCCACTGAAATGCCTCCTTCCCAGACGAATGGCAGGTCTTAGAGGAGAGAGAAGGGAAAAGTTTGCCAGATGACAACAGGGATGAAGGGGGCAGACTCGAAAAAAGAAAAAATTTACAAGGGGATTGAGTGGTCATGCTTTGGAAGTGCTCTGAGGAGTTTCTGATTCTGGTAATGGTTGAATAGCTTCTGTGGGGTCAAAACAGGGCTTCCCAGGTGACGCTAGTGGTAAAGAACCTACCTGCCAATGCAGGCGACACAAGAGAGATGGCTTTAATGCCTGGGTGGGGAAGAGCCTCTGGAGAAGGAAATGGCAACCCACTCCAGTATTCATGCCTGGAGAATTCCATGGACAGAGGAGCCTGGCGGGCTGCAGTCCATGGGGTCGCAGAGAGCTGGGCATGACTGAGTGACTGGGCACACACATAGGGTCAAGCATCCTGAAAATAACAACACATTTAAAAAACCCAATCCCTGAAATTTCTGGATCGTGAATGAAGCAGGCAGATACTGAAGGGGGCCAGAGGAAGATAATTTCGTGTTTTGTGTGTGTATATACACACACACACATATGGGCCTGAAAGCAAGTGCCCTGGAAGGTGCCATGAAGGCAGATAAAACCCAGACAGAAACATTGGAATTTTTCTGACTTGAAGGACCAAGGAACAGAGTTTAGGGTAATTATAACATCTGATGGTAGTGACAGCAAAATATTGAAAGAGGAGAGAGACAGAGAGGGGGAGCCCCAAATTCTATGTATAAACACTGTCCAAATTTCTGACTGCTTTTTGAACTATTTATGTGCTGGAAAATTCCAAGTGGTATCAGCTAAGACTAAAAGAACTGAAATAAGATTTCAGTGCTGAACATTTGAACTCAGCCAAGGTAACTGCTCCCTGAAAATGAAACGAATCAATATTCAGCAGAACACCACGAAACCCAGAGTCTCTACAATGTATCACTTGCAACATTCAGGATAAAATCCCAAATTACTAGGCATATGAAGATATAGGAAAATATAACCATACTCAAGAGAAAAGGCAATTGATGGAGAACAACACTAGCATGACCCTAATTTTGGAGTTTAGCAGACACAACTTAAAAAAACACCTGTTATGTCTATGCTCAAGGATGTCAAAATGGTGTTGAGATACAAGAGGTATTGACTCTAATTCTGATCCTGAGACTCTTTGAAAGTGGTTGAATGAGTAACTTGCCTTGGAGAGAGTATTTTAAAAAAGAGCTGTGCTCTTGAGAGACTGTTCGGTGTAGGACTGGGAAATGGAGAGAAAATTTGGACAAATGGTTCATATATTAAGCAACTGTTGACAGAACACCTGCTGAAGGGGCCAGGATGGCAGAGCAGGAAGACCCTGAGCATACCTTCTTCTACAGACACACCCAAATTACAACTGTTTACAGAGCAACAATGGATAAGAAAGGCCTGAAGACTAGCAGAAAAGGTCTTCAGCTACAAGTATAAAGAAGGAACCTCAATGAGGTGGGTAGGAGAGGCAGAAATTAGCATAGTCAAGACCTATATCCCCAGGTGGGCAACCCACAGACAGGAGGATAATTACAATTGTAGAGATGCTTACCAAGGACCAAGGGGTTCCAAACCCCAAACTCCCCAACCAGGAAGTCCGGCAGCAGGAAGGTGAGCCCCCAGAGTGTTTGAAGGCCAGTGGAGGTTACTTCAAGTTATGAGCCGTGGCCAAAGTTTCTGGGTTTCTTTTTTAAGCTACCCAGTTTGTGATACTTTGACTTGTTACCTAGGAAGCTTTTCCACTGTTTCCTCGGGCTTCCCTGGTGGCTCAGACAGTAAAGAATCTGCCTGCAACGCAGGAGACCTGGGTTCAAGCCCTGAGTCAGGAAGATCCCCTGAAGAAGGAAATGGCCACCTGCTCCACTATTCTTCCCTGGAGAATTCCATGAACAGAGGAGCCAGGTGGGCTACAGTCCATGGGGTCACAAAGAGTTGGACACAGCTAAGTGACCAACTCTGTTTACACTAGGAAGCTACCAGGCTTAGCAAGTTAATCCATCCATTAACAGAAAAATGGATGAGAAAAATATGGTATATCTACACAATTGAATTTTATTCAGCCACGAAAAGGAATAAAGTACTGTTCCATACTATCACTAGCAGGAAACTTGAAAACATTATGCTAGGCAAAAGAAGCCAGTCACACAAATGATCACATGATTATATGATTCCATTTACATGAAAGTCAAGAACAGAGAACCTGTAGAGATAGAAAGTAGTGTAATTGTTGCTTAGGATGGGGAGTGGGGTGACAGAATAGGGGAGTGACATCTAGGAGGTATGAAGTTTATCATTATTTTGCCACATTGTGAGGCAGGCATGTGGGATCTTAAGTTTCCTGACTAGGGATCGAACCTGTGCCCCCTGCAGTTGAAGCAAAGAGTATTAACCACTGGACCAGCAGGGAGTTCCTTATTGTTGAGGTGATGAAAATGTTCTAAAATCGACTGTGGTGATGATTGCATCTATCTATGAATGTATCAAAGAACATTCAGTTGTACACTTTAAGTGGGTGGATTTTTATGACCCGTGAATATCTCAGCAAAACCTTTCAGGACTTCCCTGAAGTGGTACAGTGGATAAGAATCTGCCTGCCTGTAGGGGATGAAGTTTCCATCCCTGGTCTGGAAAGATTTCACAGGCCACAGGGCAATTAAGCCCATTCGCCATAACTACTGAGCCCAAGCCCTAGCACCCTCAAGCTGGAGCTACTGAGCCTGCACGCTGCAGCTGCTGAAGCCTGTGTGCCTAGAGGCTGTGCCCTGGGATGAAACAGGCCACTGCAGCAAGAAGCCCATGCCCCTCAATGTAGAGTGACTCCTGCTCACCACAACTAGAAAAAGCCCACACACAGCATTGAAGACCCAGCACAACCAAAAATAAATTTTAGAAAAGAGAAGAAAAAAAACACAAGACTTCTCAGACCACACACACACACAAAAAAAGCAAAGAAAATGTTTGCTCTGACTCATATATCCTGATTGGTTCTTCCTGTCAGTGACATATAAAGACAGTTGATTTACCTAATTTCTGAGAGGAATTTACTCCAAGGAAATAAAAAGATACATCAACTCTCCAATCTTCTTCTTTTTTTTTTTTTAAATTTTAGCCATACCACTTGGCCTTTTCATGCTGTACATGGGGTTCTCAAGGCAAGACAAGAATACTGAAGTGGTTTGCCATTCATGACTGAACTGAACTGATACCGTTTGGCATATGGGATCTTAGTTCCCTGACCAGGGATGGAACCCTCTTCCCCTGTGTTGGAAGCATGATCTAACTACTGGATTGCCAGGGACGTCCCCTCTCAAACCTTATTCATACTACCTGGTGTCACCCCAAACCCTTGGGCTTCTCTTCTTACATCATAACCTTTGACACTATCCTGTCCTTTCATCCGAGTCCTGGCCATTCTGGCTGTTATTGCCCCGAAATAAGTCAGTCTGTCTCGCTGAACTGTGAGCCCTGTGTGGTCACTGAGTGAATGTAACCTCATCATCATTATGTAATCAGGTCCTTCTACAGGGCCCTATTTAGAATAGGGACGTGTGTTGAACATTGAATGACTAGCCCTTGGAATTTCTAGGAAGTTTCCAATTTGACTCTCCTCATCAATAAATGAAGCCTCTCTTGAGGGTCTTGAGTTCTTCCCAGAGAAAGTCCAGCAGTTTCTGCCCTGCTTCATGTATTAAACTTGTACATAAGATAAGTTGAGCAAGAATTTTCGCAACTAAAAATGTTTGATGACCATTGGCCTGTACGCTTATAAGGGTATTTGTAGCTCTGAAGTTCTATGTTCATCAAAGATGGACCAAAGCTTTAATGATGTGTGTTTGTGTGTCTGTGTCTGTGGCGGTCATGGAGATGAGCCATTAAGATGCCCCTTCAAGAAAGAACTTGGCATTTAGCTGCAAGGAGTGCAGTGAGCTGCCTGCCTCTGGCTGCAGCACCTTCAGGATCCACCTCGTCTCGCAGCAAGGTGAAGTGAAGTTACCCTTCCGGTAACTGGTGGCTTTAGTCTCTTACTGCCCAGCTCTTCCTCCTCCCATCTTTCCTTTCATGGATGTCAGACCTACACCCTGGTCTGAAGACTTTTCCTGACCCGTCTACTTTCTTCCTCTTTGGTCTTTCACACACATTGCCCTCCAATAAAATGATGCTGCTGCTGCTAAGTCACTTCAGTCGTGTGTCTAAACCTCAGTTTTCCCAGAGGACTCAGGTTACCTCCTGCCCATCATGGCGTTTGTTCTTTGTCATGTGTGTGTGCATGCGTGCTAAGTCGCTTCAGTCATGTCTGACTCTTTGCAACCCCATGGACTGTAGCCCTCCAGGCTCCTCTGTCCATGGCATTTCCCAGGCAAGAATACTGGAGTGGGTTGTCATGCCCTCCTCCAGGGGATCTTCCTGACCCAGGAATCGAACTTGTGTCTCTTTCGTCTCCTGCATTGGCAGATGGGTTCTTTACCACTAGTACCACCTGGGAAGCCTTTACCCTGTCTCAAAACTCTCTTCTAGTTTTGAGAAAACCCCCTATTGGATGCCTTTTTATCCGGGGAAGGTCTTTGCCTTCTGCCACAGCAGCTGAATGGGTACCATGAATTCTACCTTGCCACCTCCTGCCTATGGCTTGGCTAACTGGATCATCCTGCTGGGAACTTTGACTCTTGCTGGAGGAAGTGACACAGAAACACAGACACAATTAGGAAGTTGTCCACAGTGGTTTCAATGGGTCGAGTTTCAAGGCAGTTCCATGCCTGGGCCTGGGTGGGTGGCAGTGGCAGCAGCAGCCCCTCGCCAGATGATCCTGGCCATTCCGTTGGGTAATGTTCTCCTGACCCAGCTGGGTTTTTTTGCTACTCATATTCTTAGCCTGGCTTTCCAGAATTCACATAGATTTTGTGAGTGAACCAATCATCTTCCAGTAGCCAGCAGACTTTTCTACCTAAAAGAGCCAATGACATTTGATGTTGATTAAAAATAGGAACCTTGGCTGTTAGGGGCCTTGGGAGTCTCTGGCGGTGGCGGGGGGGTGGGGGTGGGGATGGTCATGGTGAGAAGGAAGTTGTAAAGGATGAGCTGTTATCCCTAGAGTGATACTCGAACCCCCTCTTTCTCTCATGCCCCACCTTCAATACAGTAGCAAAAGCACTCTCATGCTTTCGTTTAGTCTCTCAGTCGTGTCTGACTCTTTGCGACCCCATGGACTATAGCCCCCCAGGCTCCTCTGTCCATGAGATTCTCCAGGCAAGAACACTGGGGTGGGTTGCCATTTCCTCCTCCAGGGGATCTTCCCGACCCAGGGATCGAATCTGCGTCTCCTGTGTCTCCTGCGTTGGCAGGTGGATTCTTTATCACTGAGCCACCTGGGAAGCCCCTGCAGTCTGGTGCATCATAATAAACTCCAAACCTGTCATCTTCTCCCCACCCTCCGCTGGTTCTACTGTGTCTGAGTCAACGTTGCTGCTTGTCATAGCTTCCTAGTTGGTCCTTGCTCTGGTCCTTACTCCCTCCCTCAGTTTATTCATTGAATAACAGCTAGCACAAGCCATTTAAAACATGTCAATACATGTCATGCTATGTTCTCCAACCTTCCCAAAGGCCTCCATTGCACTCAGGTCATCACCAAGGCCCCACATAATCTGGCCTTTTAACCCTTTGCCCTCATTTCGCTCACTCCTCTGCTCTCCCTTCCTCCTCTACTCCAGCCATACCTGTCTGCTTTGTGGGTTCATGAGCACACACCGTCTTTTGCCTTACGGCTCTCCCCTTTTTAATTGTTCTGCCAGGAACATTCCCTCCCCAGATACCTGAACAGCTTGCTCCTTATGGCCTTGTGAAACCACCCATGCCGCCGATTTAAAATTCCAATTCTGGAATTCTTTTTTCTTTTCTCCCTTTTTTTTTTTTTTTGAGAAATTATTTATTTGGCTGCACCGGGTCTTAGTTGCGGCATGCAAGCTCTTAGTTGTAGCTTGTGGGATTTAGTTTGCTGATCAGAGATTGAACCCAGCTCCCCTGCACTGGGAGCTCAGTCTTAGCCATTGGACTACCAGGGAAATCCCTACTTTGCTTTTCTAATGCACCACACCATTTAAAAATTTTATTATGTTTATTCTTCATTATCTACCTTCGGTCATTACTGGGGAAAGGTCAACGGAACAGCATAAAGACATGGAGGTCTACAATAAGAATTTGGTACAGATAGAAACCTAGGTGGAGGTGAACAAATGAACTTAAAATCTACAAGCTTTTGCCAAAGTCTTGGCCAGGGCGTTGCTTTTCTGCTGGATGTAGAAGATATACAGCTCCATATTTTGGGGTGACCCCTGCTGACCTGTGTCCCGTGACAGGGTAATAGTGCCTTCTCTTAGAATTGTTGGGAGAACTGAAGGGGGATGAAGAGGTTTGGTGCGCCGGGACACTTGGGCAGAGCTCTGTTCTCCGACGGCTCCTTCCACCTCCAATAGGGGGCGCTCAGCGGACCATGAAGCAGAGCTCGTAGGTCGGAGGGATGTTGCCAAAGCCTGAGACCTTGGGCGTGATGTCGATGTCAGCAGGTGGCACCAGAGAACGTAGGGAGAAGTTCTGAAGGATCGAGGTGAAGTAGAGGAAGAGTTCCATGCGGGCCATGGCCTCGCCCAGGCAGATGCGCTTTCCTGTGGGCACAGAGGGGAGAAAGGGGGCGGGGGGAATAGTGGGGAGAGGCAAACCCGCGCGGGTTAAAGGAAGCATGGAGAGGATTCCGGTCTCACCACCGCTCAGCCTCAGCTGCCTCCTCTGCATCTCTGGGGTCATGATAATACCCACTTTTCAGGGTTGTAAAGATGCAGTGAGTTTCTACAGTTAATGCTCCGCTAGGATCTTCCACGTATAGGGGGCTCAACACGTGGAAGCTATTTCTCTGATGGCTCAAATTCCAACAGATTCTAAGACAGAATGGTTGTAAAGGATCCATGCATTTAAAGTCTTTTCATTTCTGGTTCTTTTAAAGGTTTAGGAAGTGCCTACAAGGTGCCAGACACTGGTGAGGGAAAACAAAAGCTCACGCTTAAATAGTGCTTGATCTACAAAAAATAAGAGAATATGTATATATGTGTAACTGATTCACTTTGCTGTACAGCAAATACTAACACTACCTTGTAAATCAACTATACTCCAATACAAATAAAAAAAATAGTGCTTGCGGTTTGTCAATCACTCTTCCAATGCTTTGGAGAGATTAATCTCCATTTTACAGACAGGGAGCTGAAGTAACTCATTCATGGCCCCACTGATGGTGTTTTAAGTGGTGGAGTGTGCTGCACTGACACCAGGTTCAGTATAGCTTAAACTTAAAATACGATTTTTCAAAGATATTGTATTATGAGTTAACCAAGCTGCTGTTTATTGGGTAAATCTTTCCTGCTGCCTGTTTTATACTGTCTGCAAAATAAGAATCTTTTAACATTTTTAAGTGGTTAAAAAATCAGGAGAAAAATAATATTTTTTGACATGTGAAAATTAAAATTCAAGTGTTAATGTGCATAGTTTTTTTTAAAATTTTGCATCCATCACAGACATGCTTTTTTCTTTTTATTGTTTTTTGGCCATGCCATGCAGCTTTCAGGATCTTATATCCCCCACCAGGGATTGAACCTGGCCCCATGCTGTGGAAGCTTGGAGTCCTAACAGCTGGATCACCAGGGAATTCCCCAGGATGGCTCAGCAGGTAAAGAACCTGCCTGCGCCCAGGCAACATGGGTTCAATCCCTGGGATGGAAAGACCACCTGGAGGAGGAAACGGCAACCCACTCCAGTATTCTGGCCTGGAAAACCCCACAGACAAATGAGCCTGGTGGGCAACAGCTCATGGGGTTGCAAAGAGTCAGACATGACTCAGTATCAGCATCACTGTTTATGAATGTCTGTGGGTGCGTTCACAGTACAATGGTGTAGACTGCATAGTTCAGACAAAGACCAGCGAAACCTAAAATATTCTATATTTTGGCCCTTAGAAAAAATATGCTGGCCTCTATTTAGTGCAATTACTTTTCTAATTATCAGAGTCCATGGTCCTGATATTCTGTCATTCTGGAATTCTAGTATTCTGTGAGTCCATGAAATACCACCCAGCTTCCCATTCAAACCTGAATGTCAAATACAGACCAATGATTAGGGGACATATCTAGCATGTTTCTGCAGAGCTGGTGGGGATGGGGGGACTCAGACCATAGACACCTACCAGAGGAAAAAGGCACAAAGGCCTCATTCTTCTTGAAGTGGCCCTGCTCGTCCAGGAAGTGTTGTGGATAGAAGGCATCTGGGTAGCGGAAGTACTTGGGGTCTTTGAGGACGGAGCCAAGAAGAGGAAAGACATCGGTGCCCTGGGGTGAAGATGGGCTCAGTTAGGAGAAATCAGTTTGGGGGTATGGAGAATGGTAGGGACCCAGAAGGAGTCGGGTACAGTAGGGTACAGTGGAGGGAGGGATGAGAACAGAGGTGCAGCTCCACCTTGGGCAGAAGGTAGCCTCGGAAATGAGTGTCCCGGATGACATTATGGGGGACGCCCATGGGCACGATATCTGTGAGTCTCTGGATCTCATGGATCACGGCATCTGTGTAGGGCATCTTGGCCCGGTCATCGACACTTGGGATCCGATGTGGTCCAATCACCTGGTCAATCTCTTCGTGGATCTTGGCTGGAAAAAACAAGAACACACAGCAGACAAAGATGCAGGAGGTGTTTCTGGAGGCCAGGATTGGGTCATAGGTTTGTGTCTTCAGCTCCATATGTGTTTGGACTGTCTCTTTATTCTTAACTCCTGACACATTGGTGGGGCTAATAAATATTCTTTCCAGTAGTCACATATGGATGTGAGACTTGGACCATAAAGAAGGCTTAGTGCCAAAGAATTGATGCTTTTGAATTGTGGTGCTGAAGACTCTTGAGAGTCCCTTGGACAGCAAGAAGATCAAACCAGTCATTCCTAAAGGAGACCAACCCTGCATATTCACTGGAAGAACTGATGCTAAAGCTGAAGCTCTGATACTTTGGCCACCTGATGCAAAGAGCCGATTCCTTGGAAAAGACCCTGATGCTGGGAAAGATTGAAGGCAGGAGGAGAAGGGGGCAACAGAGGATGAGATGGTTGGATTGCATCACTGACTCAATGGTGAGTTGAGCAAACTCTGGAAAGACGTATCTGGAGATACTGAAGGACAGAGAAACCTGGTGTGCTGCAGTCCCTGGGTTGCAAAGAGTCAGATGCGACTTAATGACAACAACAACAACAACAATGCATAAAGCCCTTGGAGTTGTGAACTGCCCATGTAATGCAGTATGCAAGTAACTGAGGTGTCCATTAGATATTAGATGATTTAGATTAGTAAAATAACTCAGACAATGAAGGAGAAACTAGATGAGTCTGAATGGAAATGTTAGTCTCTCCCATTGTCTGTAACAAGAGAAATCTGTTAGTTTGTTTTGAATTACATTAGAAGGTGTGCTCAGGTCCTCAGTTGTGTCCAACTCTTTGTGACCCTACGGACTATATATAGTCTGCCAGGCTCCTCTGTCCATGGGATTCTCCAGGCAAGAATACTAGGGTGGGTTGCCATCCCCTCCTCCAGGGGATCTTCCTGACTCAGGGATCGAACTTGCATCTCCTGCATTGCAGGCAGATTCTTTACCGCTGATTCACTGGGGAAGCCACATTAGAAAGGAGAGGGGCCAAAACTGGGATTTTTCCTTTGGTGAATAAATGAGTTTCTCATTACTGGAGTTACCCAACCAGACCAGATTACAGTTTACTGGCAATGGATTCTGTTTGATTCTGCCACTATAGTTAGCCAAATAATGGCCATCAAAAATACTACCTCCTAATCCCTGGAACCTGGGTATATTATCTTACATGACCAAGGACACTTTGCAGATATAATTAACTTAAGGGTTTTGAGATGGGGAGATTATTCTGAATAATCCCTATTGGCTCTAAAAGTAACCACAAGTGTTTGTATAAGAAGGAGGCAGAAAGGTCAGAGTCAGAGAAGGAGATGTGACAATGGATACAAAGAGAGATTTGAAGATGAAATGCTGCTGGCTTTGGAAATGGAGCCCAGGAATGCAAGAAATACAGCTCTAGAGGTTGGAAAAGGCAAGGAGTCAGATCAACCCTGGTTTGACCCAGTGAAAGCCTATCTGAACTTCTGAAGTCCAGAACTGTAAGATGATAGATTATTGTGGCTTTAAGCTACTAAGTTTCTCATAACTCACCACATAAGAGTCTATTTTGTTGTTGTAATTCAGTCACTAAGTCGTGTCTGACTCTTTGCCACCTCATGGACTATAACACGCCAGGCTTCCCTGTCCTTCACCGTCTCCCAGAGTTTGCTCAGATTCGTGTCCATCGTGTCACTGATGCCATCTATAAACGTCTCATCCTCTGCCGCCCCCTTCTCCTTTTGCCTTCTGTCTGCCAGCATCAGGGTCTTTGCATCAGGTGGCCAAAGTATTGGATCAGAAACCATGACAGGCACCAAGCAGAAGATGAAATTAAATGACTTTCCAAGCCAGAGATCCTGAGATCCCACATCCTGAGGTTCTAAAGTGTGAGGAGTTGAAAGCTGTGGGATTCTGCAGTTTCAGGATGATGTCTTCTTTCCTGTGGGGAGTGAGGTCTGCCAGGTAAGGCTCAGGTTGGACGCTCACCTTCCACCTCAGGATGCTTCATCATGAGCAGCAATCCATAGCGGAGTGTAGAGCTCACTGTCTCAGTGCCAGCGAAAAAGAGGTTGAGGGTTGTCAGGACCAAATTCTTGAGGTTGAATTCTGTGTGGGGGTTGTTTTTATCCTGAAAATGAGAGAGATGATAAATAGACTCACCATCTTCTGCCTTCATCTCGTTTTCTCCCTGTGTATAAGGTAGGGCTTTGTGAAAACACAACAGATGGGTGAACCAGGTGAGTATCTGGGAGAGGAAACAGTCAGAGCAAAGGTCCTGGGGCAGAGGTGTGTCTGGTGAGGAACGACAAAGAGGAGGCCAGTGTAGCTGCCAGGATAGTTGGAGTGTAGTGAACAATGGGGAGAATGAGGGAGAGGGAAGTGGAGACTGCCTTATCAGATCTGAAAGTTCTAAGACATTAGGGTACATGATTTCAAACTGCTGAAGGACTTCGCTGGTGGTCCAGTGGTGAGGAATCTGCCTTGCAATTCAGGGGTTGCAGGTTCGACCCCTGGTCAGGGAAGTAAGATCCCACGTGCCTTGGAGCTACTGAGCTCTCGTGCACATGCTGCAACTAAGACCCAACGCAGCCAAACCAATGAATAAAAAATAAATAAAGGTCAAATTTCAATCAAATATCTGTTAAAAAAAAAACCCTGCTGAGTACAGAGGTTCTACAGTAGAAAAATAGAAATCTGTAAGTTTATAAAATCCTAAGAATCCATGATGCAGAGTTACTAAGCTTCTAAACTGCTATATCTCTAAAAGTTTAAACTTTAAAAAATTTTTGAAAAAAATGTTTTCACCATTGAGGATAGTGTTTGCTGTGGGTTTGTCATACATAGCTCTTATTATGTTGAGGTATGTTCCTTCTATTCCTGCTTTCTGGAGGGTTTTTTATCATAAATGGATGTTGAATTTTGTCAAAGGCTTTCTCTGCATCTATTGAGATAATCATATGGTTTTTATTTTTCAATTTGTTAATGTGGTGTATTACATTGATTTGTGGATATTGAAGAATCCTTGCATCCCTGGGATAAAGCCCACTTGGTCATGATGTATGATCTTTTTAATATGTTGTTGGATTCTGTTTGCTCGAATTTTGTTAAGGATTTTTGCATCTATGTTCCCATAGATGCTATGTTCCTGTAGTTTTCTTTTTCTGTGGCATCTTTGTCAGGTTTTGGTATTAGGGTGATGGTGGCCTCATAGAATGAGTTTAGAAGTTTACCTTCCTCTGCAATTTTCTGAAAGAGTTTGAGTGGGATAGGTGTTAGCTCTTCTCTAAATTTTTGGTAGAATTCAGCTGTGAAGCCATCTGGTCCTGGGCTTTTGTTTGCTGGAAGATTTCTGATTACAGTTTCAATTTCTATGCTTGTGATGGGTCTGTTATGGTTTTCCATTTCTTCCTGGTTCAGTTTTGGAAAGTTGTACTTTTCTTAGAATTTTTCCATTTCTTCCAAGTTGTCCATTTTATTGACTTATAATTGCTGATAGTCATCTCTTGTGATCTTTGGATTTCTGTGTTGTCTGTTGTGATCTCTCCATTTGCATTTCTAATTTTGTTGATTTGATTTTTCTCCCTTTGTTTCTTGATGAGTCTGGCTAATGGTTTGTCAATTTTATTTAACTTCTCAAAGAACCAGCTTTTGGCTTTGTTGATTTTTGCTATGGTCTCTTTTGTTTCTTTTGCATTTATTTTTGCCCTAATTTTTGTGATTTATTTCCTTCTACTAACCTGGGGTTCTTCATTTCTTCCTTTTCTAGTTGCTTTAGGTGTAGAGTTAGGTTATTTATTTGACTTTTTTCTTGTTTCTTGAGGTAAGCCTGTATTGCTATAAACCTTCTCCTTAGCACTGCTTTTACAGTGTCCCGTAGGTTTTGGGTTGTTGTGTTTTCATTTACATTCATTTCCATGCATATTTTGATTTCTTCTGTGATTTGTTGGTTATTCAGCAGCGTATTGTTCAGCCTCCATATGTTGGAACTTTTAATAGTTTTTCTCCTGTAATTGAGATCTAATCTTACTGCATTGTGTTCAGAAAAGATTCTTGGAATGATTTCAATTTTTTTGAATTTACCAAGGCTAGATTTATGGCCCAGGATGTGATATATCCTGGAGAAGGTTCCATGTACACTTTAGAAAAAGGTGAAAATTGATTTCTTAGCCGCACCACATGGCATATGGAATCTCAGTTCCCCAACCAGGGGTAGAAACCACACCCCTGCATTGGAAGCTGGGAAGACATTAAACTTTTGATTTTGATGTTTAAACTCCAAAGTTTAGACTTTAAATATTTCAGCTCGGCAAATTCTAAGACTCTAAAAATGCATTCTACTTTTCTGTATTTGTAAGTCTCTGGTGTATCGGATTAGAAAGGTGTACAAGTTTAAGTTTCCATGTTCTTAGAAGTCTTAGCTTCAAAGTTTAAGAGTGTAAGAGTTTATACCTTAACAGTTTCTATATCTCATCTATAAATAAAAATCAACCTGGTGAAACAATGCTTGGCCCTTGACATACTGTCATCAAGATGTTTACAGATAAGTCTAAAGTTGTAGGTGCTAGGGATTGGGGAGATGAGAGGAAAGGACTGGGGGCAGAGGAAGAGGTACCTGGTGCATCTTGATGAGGAAGCAATCAATGAAGTCCCGAGGGTTCTGGGGGTCAAGTGATGCTTCGTTGATCTTGACCCTGGAGGCAATGAAGTCCTTGAGCTCCTCTATCAAGTAGTAGATGCGATTGTGTCTTCCTGGCAAATATTGCATGATTCCAGAATACATGTCATATAACTGTGGGGAATAAGCAAAGGATGTTTGTTAGGATGGGCACCAGAGGCCAGCCTGGGCTGAGTCTGGAGTCCAATAGCTGGGCTTAGCATCTAGCACGGGGTCTGAGAATTGCATGAGGCCATTTGCTTCTTGGAGACCCAGGGCATCTTGATTCTTGCCTCCCAAGATTGTGGGGAGGAGTTAGTGAGGAAGAGGCAGGGGCTTGTTAACAGAGGTTGGGGGGTGGACATAGAGGTGACTGATGGGCACCTGGGCCCAGGATGTGCTCATTTCTATGAAACTCTGGTTGATCATTTGCAGCAACTTCAGGAACTGCTTGTCCTCATAGTCAAAGCGGCTTCCAAAGACGACGGAACTGATGACGTTGGAGACAGTGCGGCTCAAGAAGAAAGTAGGTTCGATGCGAGCTCCTGAATAATGGAAGTTGGAGGCCATGAGTAGGAACATGGAATGTGACATCAGATTGGTTTAATAAGCACCTGAGGGACTTCCCTGGTGGTCCAGTGGCTGAGACTCCACGCTCCTATTGCAGGGGGCCTGAGTTCAATTCCTGGTTTGGGAACTGGATCTCACATGCTGCCACTAAAGGTCCTGTGTGCCTCAGCTAAGACCCGGTGCAGCCAAATAAATACATAAAAATATGTGAAGATTAAAAAAATAGCCACCTCATTGGTTCATGAAAATTCAATGTTAATTATCCATGTAAAATACTTAGCACAGTGCCTGACATGTAATAACCATGTGAGAGATGCTGGTGGAGCTGAATCCTTATTTTTTGTTATTAGAAGTTAATTGTCCTGGGACTTCCCTTGTGGTACAGTGGATAAGAACCTGCCTGCCAATGCAGGGGATGCAGGTTCGATCCCTGGTCTGGGAAGACTGCACGTGCTCAGGAGCCACTAAGCCAGTGTACCACAACTACTGAGCCTGAGTGCGCTGGACCCTGAGAGCTACAACCACGGACCCTGTGCTCTGCAATGAGAAGCCCGCTCGCCACAACGAAGAGTAATGCCAGCTCGCTGCACCTAGAGACAGCCTGCACAGAAATGAAGAACCAGTGCAGCCACAAATATTAAAAAAAGGAGAAAAAAAAAAGAAGTTAACTGTCCTGGAGAGTCACAGGTTTTAGAAAGAAGTGGAGGTAAGGGATGCATTGAAAAAATAGAAAAGAATGGCTAGATTCGGTCTATCTCTACCAATGATTCCATCTGCACTATTTAAAATAAAATTCTTCCCCTGGCCTCAGCTGCACCATCTATAAAACAAGATGCTGGTCAGGCCAGTGGGTGTGGGAAAAATTTCCCTAAAGCAATGCATATAATCACAATTAGCTTTGCAAATAATTTCTAGGGGTACCTGAGTATACAGAGTCTTTATGCCGACCATTTGGCACCCGTGGAGCCCAAGGGAGGAGTCTAATGTAGAGAAATTTGTCTCTGTTTCTGTATCTAATCTATTCATCTCTGTATTTCTCAGCCTCTGTGTCTTTTTTCATTAGACCCCAGACATTCCAGATCTTATTTTTGGGTGCATCATGGATCCCTTTAAAAATGTAATGAAATGGTGTAATGTTTCAGATTCGCGAGTTGAAAAAGTTCTAAAAATCTTTCACAACAATGTAAATATATGTAGCACAACTGAATTGTACACTTAGAACCGTTTGTTGTTGTTGAGTCGCCAGTCATGTCCGACTTTTTGGGACCCCGTGGGCTACAGCACACCAGGCCTTCCTGTCCCTCATCATCTCCTGGACTTGGCCCACATTCATGTCCATTGTGTTGGTGATGCCATGCAACCATTTCATCCTCTCATGCCCTCAGAAATAGTTAGAGTGGCAAATTTTTTCATTGTATGGTTTTTACCCAAATTATGTGTTTTTGTATGTGTATGTGTGAATGTATACCTAGTTAGATAGATAAATTTAATCCTACCGCCACAAAAAGGCATAAACTCACATATTGCCGAAGTCTGTACATGATACGAGGAGCTCAGAAACTCCTTAAGATCCACTGACTCAAGTCCCTGGGCAAGGGATCTCTAAGGGTCTTTCATGTTAACTTTTAACATGGAATCTGGCTAGAAATCTCAGTAAATCCTTCATCTTCTTCACCCTTTGCCACTCCCAAACTTTCTCCCACTAAAGCCCATCTTCTCGTGACTGAGCTCTCCTCACCCCCACCCCCTCCACCAAGTCCCCTGGTAGCCCTCCCGGCTGGGGTCACACATACCTTTGGTCTTGCGTAATTCCACTAGTAGGAAGCCAGCCTCCTCCTGGATCCGCTCCTCAATGCTCCTCTTTCCCATCCCGAAGTCCCGAAGAATGGTCAGGGAGAAGCGTCGGAGAATCCTCCATCGTTCTCCGTTAGCCAGAGCTACACCTGCCAGGATTTCAGGATCAGGCTTCCGTCTCACCTCTTGTTTGTGCCCAGCTCTGTGCTGGACTGGGAGGGTGCCAGGATATGACAGCTGTAAACTTTCCCCTGGGGATGCCTCTTTCAACCTTCCAGGCTTAATGGGGAAACTAAAGTTCCCTCCCTACTGGACTCCCCAAAACAGCCCAGGACTGAGATGAAGGAAAAGAAATCAGGCTAGTAATGACTGTGGGAGATTACGGAGAGTTTCTTACAGGCTAGAGACCTGGAACTGGATAAATGCATATAATGGATGGTTGCCTAGGAATATGGGGGGAGATATAGATAGAATGGGACTTCCCTGGTGGCTCAGATGGTAAAGCGTCTGTCTACAATGCGGGAGACCTGGGTTCGATCCCTGGGTCAGGAAGATTCCCTAGAGAAGGAAATGGCAACCCACTCCAGTACTCTTGCCTAGAAAATCCCATGGACGGAGGAGCCTGGTGCAGGCTACTGTCCATGGGGTTGCAAAGAGTCGGACACGACTGAGTGACTTCACTTTCACTTTCTTTATAGATAGAATGGGCTTCCCTGGTGGCCCAGTGGTAAAGAATCTGTGTGCAATGCAGGAGACACAGGAGATTCGAGTTCTGTCCCTGGGTCAGAAAGGTCCCCCAGAGGAGAGCATGGCAACACATCCAGTATTCTTGCCTGGAGAATCCCATGGACAGAGGAGCCTGGTGGGCTAGAGTCCATAGGGTTGCAAAGAGTTGGACATGACTGAAGCAATTTAGTATACAAGCATAGATAGAATGTCATATGGAGTATGTTGGAGTGGGGAGACTTCTATATTCTGTGTTCTACTTGTATTCTCTAGACATACATGTAAGTGTTCACAGAAGATCATACCTGTACACTAATACACCCACACAAAAGGAGTTACCATATAGTAAACAGTATTTAGAAGTTTCCAGATGTGCATGCATCAGTGAATTAATGTTTGGAAATTTGATGAAATGATTTTGATAGATCACTGAATGGAAGGAAGTGTTTGTGACTGGAATGACTGACGAATGGATGGATTTAAAGACTTCTGGATGGGTAAAGGGCTAATGGATGGATGGTTGGCAATGTATGGGTAAATGGTTGGAAGGAGGTGTGGGTGACTGAATGATTAATAGGTGGATGAATGATGGAAGGAAAAATAATGGATGGATGAGAGGATGACTAGATGGGTAAATGAGAAGTTAATTAATAGATGATGTACAGATCAGTTTGTTGGAAAGATACTGATATTTGTATAGAAAGTCTAATGAATTTTTTTGGTGGCTGTATGGATCAATGGAAAAATGGATGGATGGAAGGAAAGGCATAGGGATAGGTGGGTGAGTGAAAGTATCAAAAAATGGTGTGAGGCTGCTTGGAATTGAATGATGTGGGCAGTTAGAGATGTGTGTGCATGCTAAGTGGCTTCAGTTGTGTCTGACTCTTTGTAATCCTATGGACCATAGCCTGCCAGGCTCCTCTGTCCATGGGATTCTCCAGGAAAGAATTCTGGAATTCTGCCTCAGGGCCATTAGAGACTGATGTGTAGGGAACATTAAAAAGATATCTGTGGAGGATGCAGAGACCTATGGGTTGGGTCTGTGTGTGTATATAGGAGGATAAACAGTAAGCTTGGCTATGAGAGCTTGGTGAATTACAAGAGTGCCACTTGTCCATCAAAAATAATAACACAAGTAACACAGACGATCCTCTAGAGTCAGACGGTTTGGGTTCAAAGTAAAACGATTCTACCACTGACTGTTGCTACTAATGTTTCTCATTCTCAGATTCCTCATTTGCAAAATTAGGAAGACATGAATAGCTCTCAGAGAAGTCACAGCAGTAATTCATTTAGAGCACTTATCAAAGAACCGGGGATATAGAAGTACATTACACTTTGTGATTACATCTTGTTTTTATTTTTGTTGCTGTTACCTACCATGACCTTGGAAGTTTCGCTCTATTGAAGCCAGTTCTCCGCGGCCACTGAACTCATCTGCTCGGTCTACCAGGGCCTCCTTCACTGCTTCATGTCCACATAAAATAACCACTGGCCGGGGCCCCATGTACACGGTGAAGACTGGACCGTATTTCTCCTTGAGCTGAGTGAAGGAAGACATAAGAGGAGGAGGCTGAGTGTAGCACCAAGTGACAACCAGTCAAGGATTTTAGGAGATGGCGATTTCAAGGAGCATGGGAATAACAGATAAAATTGAGTCCTGGGCTTGGAAAGACTGCTGATAAAGAGACACAGAAGTCTTGGCTTCTGTGATCCTGGGCGAGATCCCCCATTGCTGCTACAAGCCTTGGTTTCCGCATCTGTAAAATGGTGGACCTAGATGAGATGGAATTCCAAGATCCATGTGTCTCGCTCTGAAGTGCTAACTTTCTAGAATCCTAAGATTTCATGATACCGAGTCAAAGTTTGAAGACCCACAGAGTGCAAGAGTTCTTGTATCTAAGGATAGAAGGTAACTGTTTATTCCAGGCACTGTCCTGGAGTCCCCATGGTTAAGACTTTACCTTCCAATGCAAGGGGTGGGGGTTTGATCCCTGTTCAGGGAACTAGGATCCCACATGCCTTGTGGACAGAAAACCAAAACAGAAAAACAGAATCAATATTATAATAAATTCAACAATGACTTTAAAAATGGCCCACATTAAAAAAAATCTTTAACAAGTAGTGCAATGCAACATATTTTTCTTTTTAAAGAAGAAGGTACTGTTATTCCAAAGTCCTGAAGGTCTTAAGTTTCAGTGTGCTAGGAGTCTGTGTTTCCAGGAGTTTAAGATTCTGGAATTCCAGAAATCTAAGGTTATGTTTCCAAGAGCCTTTGTTATAAAATTCAGGAATTTCTACACTATCTGTCTATAGAATTAGTTGCTTCCAGCTGTGCGAAAGCAGACAGACTCACCTTCATGAAAGATTGAAAAGTGGCATCAGTACGAACTTGCAACACGTTCCCCAGGAAAGGTATCGGTGTGGGACCAGGCGGCAGCTTTCCCCCTTTGCTCATCCGTTTCCAGGCGATGAGGATGAGAAGACAAGACAGACAGAGTGCTAGAAAGATGGTGAAGGCCCCTCCCAGCTCCATGGTGCCAGGTCGAAGGATTGTGCCCAGGGCACCAGATCCTACCTAAATACATTCTGGGAAATCAACTGTGTAGAAATCTGAACACCCCGGGATTCAAGTTTTCCGGGTACGGATGTCATGAGGGAAGAGATTGCTTTATCTGGGGGGTGGTTATATAACCTATAATCTCCCACCTGTAAAAAGGTGGATTGAATTCACCCAGGGAAATCTACTGGGGACATTCCTCTTTCTTCGTATTTCCAGTCTCTCAGTTCTCTCTCAGCTCAGCTTCCAGTTAAGCTTGTCTTGGTAGGACATGAGAAGCAGTTGAACATCATTTTTAAGGCTATTTCATTTAGGGATCATACAATCTGAATTCCATCTTTTCTTCATTAGGTGAGTCACGTAACTCTCTTGGGCTCAGTTTCCCTGTCTGTCAAATAGGGTTAGCATACGGTTTTAGAAAGTCTTGATGAAAAACAGAGATGACTCCTCTCTCTGTGTTCTTGGTCGCTCAGTTGTGTCCAACTCTTTGCCACCCCATGGACTGTAGCCCGCCAGGCTCCTCTGTCCATGGGGATTCTCCAGGCAAGAATATTGGAGTGGGTTGCCATGCCCTCCTCCAGGGAATCTTCCCAACCCAAGGATCGAACCTAGGTCTTCCACATTGCAGGCAGATTCTTTACCATCTGAGCCACCAGGGAAGCCCCCTCTCTCTTTGCTAGACCCTACTTAATTAGGTTTTTTTTTTTTTAAGAGAGAAAGATGAAGATTTAAAACCATAAAAGAAACAACTCAATTGAAAGGGTTTAATTCAACAAGTTATACTGTTTTCACTCAAGATAATATTAAATAATAATAACCAAAGTTTACCTGTGTTACTTTATCAGAACTTTATTGGTGTGTGTGTGTGTGTGTGTATTCATTTTCCAAGTTTGAGATGTAGGAACCACCTCTGATCCCCAGTCTCATCATCTCTAGAGACATGACTGAGTGATTGCTCTTTGTAATATTCTACATAATGGTTTTCCATCCTTTTTGCACCAGATATTTATAAATCTTCTTTACTGACCTGAAACAAAATTCCTGGGAATTATATTCTACTTACACATGTTATTAAACACAACTCAAAAGCCCTTCTCCTCTATGTTGAGTCTCAGGCTTGGAAACTGAATCTCCTAGGAAGCCTGCAGATTTGGATTAAGGCTTGGCTGTCTACGCTGAGGTGTCCTGTGATCACAATGGTAGGAACTCTGGGAAAATGGAGCGATTCACACAGCACCACCTTCTCCATCTTGGATCTGCTGCTAGAACGGCTTTCATGGAGTAAGAGTAAGCTCTAGGCTGCTTCTTTCAACTCTCACATCTTTTGCCTCTTTTTTTCCATTCTGACTACCTCCCAATGCACACACTTACACCCACTCAGGATTAGATACTAAAAAAAAAAAAAAAAATATTTGGCTGCACTGGTTCTTATTTGCAGCAAGAGCTACAGGACCTTTAGTTGCAGCATATGGGATCTAGTCTCCTGGCCAGGGCCAAACCCGGAACCCCTGCACTGGGAACATGGAGTCTTAACCACTGGACCACCTGGGAAGTCCCTAGACTCTTAATCATCTGTGATGGTGACGGTTGTGAGTTTGGTCCTCCCATTCAGACAGGTTGGAGAGAGAAAGTATTCTGGCTTCAGCAGAAGGGAGGATAGCTAGAATTGTGTTGTTGTTGTTTTTTCCCTAGGGAGGCAAGATAAGCGAGTCTGGGAGATCTTTGTGCACAGTCTAAGAAGACTCATTATCAAAGGTGTTTTATCCTATGAAGGGTGAGCTAAAGACTGAGTTCCAAGACTGAGCTAAGTGGCTTCTCCAAGCTGTCATTTTTCTAAGATTCTGTGGTTCTCCAAATCTGTTGTTGTAATGTTTGAGGATTCCAGAATTCTATAATTTAAAAATTTCAATCTGAGCCACCTCAGACGGTAAAGAATCTGCCTGCAGTGCAGGAGATCCAGGATCAATCCCTTGGTCAGAAAAATCCTGTGGAGGAAATGGCAACCCACTCCAGTATTCTTGCCTGGAGAATCCCATGGACAGAGGAGCCTGGCGGGCTACAGTCTGTGGGGTTGCAAAGAGTCAGATACGATGAATGACTAATACACACAAATTTTCAGTGCTCTGCGGATTCTTCCGGAGGAGAGTGGGGATCAGCATTAAGAAAGTTGGGAGCTATGGGGAGAAGGGAAGAATGTCCTTTCAGTTTGATTCAGTCACTCAGTCATGTCTGACTCTTTGTGACCCCATGGACTGCAGCATGCCAGGCTTCCCTGTCCTTCACCATCTCCCAGAGCTTGTTCAAACTCATGTCCATTGAGTCAGTGGTGCCATCCAACCATCTCATCCTCTGTCATCCCCTCCTCCTGCCTTCAATCTTTTACCTCCTAGATGTTTTTAGTGGGAGTAGGAAGGTACAGCCACTAGTGCATAGCTGTTTCTCCCAGTTACAAAACAAAACCAACCAACCAACCAAACAAAACCAAAACCCCTCCAAACTTAAGGGAACCAAAATCTAGGGACAGAGTTTGATATAGGGGTTATTCTTCTATTGGAGACTGAAAAGGACAGTGAATGGGGCCTCTGAATTTCTTCCCTTCCGCCTAGAAAAAATTATCCAAAACATGGAAATTAAAAAAATAATTATGGGGCTTTTTCATTTTCTTACAGGTCCATTTAAAGATAATCTCATTTCAAAATAGGATGTCATTTTGTTTACATAGTTGATCGAGGTCTAAGCATTTTACAATTCTACAAAACTGTGAACTCATGATAACTGTCTTTTTCTGTTTGTTAGAGAAGGTGACATTCCCCCCCGATTTTAAAAAATGCAATAAAATTAGACATTAACCAGTTTTGTAGTTAACTCAGTATTTCTTTCCCATCATTTTGGACTATAAAAATCCTAGTGTTTCATTTGTCTTGGGGACTAATTTGTCTTGGGGACTAATTTGTCTTGGGGACTAGCTTTCTTTCTTTTTTTTTTAACATATAAAACATTTAATTAAAATAATCATAAAATAATCATAAAATAATAGAGAAACAAATTTAATGATGTCAATAAATGCTAAAACAACATTGGGTATTATTCAGCATTATTTAAAAATAGGTAGAATGTTCAAAACAAAACTCTTAAAAATGCAAAAAAGAAGAAAAACACAGAAAAGCCTCACTTTCACCTGTATTCCCCCAGACAACTGTTTTTTTAAATCCTCTGTTTATCCTTCCAGTGTGACATTACACAAATATAAGCAAATACGGATATTGTCATTCTCCTTCTTACATAAAATTCATTATATATTTTGACAAAATTTATATATACATACACATATTGTTCTTCACCTTGCATTTTTCATTTAACAATATATCTTGGGAATATTAATATTGCCATTTCAATAAGGAACTTTTCCTTACTTTTTATTATAGCTGCATACTATTTCTGCATACTCTACTGTGTAGATATATATTCTATTAAACCAGTTCTCTGTTGGTAGGCATTTTTGTTTTCTATTTTTTACTGTTGCAAACAATGCCAAACATTTGCAGAGCATATATGTAAGTGCGTCTGTGGGATATGCATGCATGCTCGGTTGCTCAGTCGTGTCCGACTCTTTGTGACCCCATGAACGGTTTCCTCTGTCCATGGAATTTTGCAGGCAAGAATACTAGAGTGGGTGGCCATTTCCTTCTCTGGATGGACTAGCTTTCTTTACACCTAGTTCCCTCATTAATGAATTAAATAATCTTGACACTTGTGCAGCACACATTTTGAGAAATTAGGGTTTTAATAATTTTGAGAATTGTCTTTTAAAAATCTCCCTCCTCTTCTTTCTTCTTTCCTAACTCCCTTCACCTTTCCCCCCTCCTTCCATTCCCCTTCTCTTTTCTCCTCAGTTTCTCTCTATATTCCCTTTCTCTCTCTTTCTCTCACTTCCCTCTTTCAAAGACTCTCCCTTCAATGTCTTCCTTTTTTTTTCCTTCATTCTCTCCCTCTCATCTCCCCCTACCACTACTTTTCTTTTTCCTCTCTCCTCCCTCCTTCTTTATCCTCTCCTTTCTTCCATAGGGATAGAAGAATCATCTTAGTGGTTACACTAAGATAGAGTTATGCTACTATCAAATGGCGTAACGTGCATGACTGGAATACCAGAAGAAGAAAGAGATGATGGGACAGTGGAAATATTAGTAGAAATAATGGCTGAAAAGTATTCCTCAAAGTAGTGGGCTGTTTCCCCACGCAATTACTTGTGTCATGTGGGAAGTCCCAGTAATGGTGCCTAAAGTCTGATGGGCAGGAGGCAGCTCTGGGTCCTGAAGCTAATAAACTAGAGGGAGGATTTCAGAATGGTACTTGCCAGCACCCTAGATCATACGGTACTGGTGACCAGAGGGGAGTATCCTGCTGGGATGCATAGGAGGTCTCCCACAAAAGACCACTTTTCCAAGGCTGGGAAACATAACCTACCTACCAAGTACATTGAAATAAAAAACAGCATGTTAGGCAAAATGAGGTGACAGAGGGATATACTCCAAATGAAAGAACAAGATAAAATCCTAGAAGAACTAAGTGAAGTGGAGATAAGTAATCTACCAGTGAAGTGTTTATGTCAGTGATGATAAAGGTGGTCAAAGAACTCAAGAGAAGACTGGATGAACAGAGTGAGAAGCTAGAAATTTTTAACAGAATTAGGAAATATAAAAAAAGCCAAACAGAGCTGAACAGTACAATAACTGAAGTTAAAAATTCACTAAAAGGAGTCAACAGTAGATTAGATGATACAGAGGAACGGATCAGCAAATTGGAAGGCAGAGTAGTGGAAATCACTGAAGCTGAACAGAAAATTTTAAAAATTGAGGACAGTTGAAGAGACCTCTAGGACAACATCAAGTGTACTAATATTTGCATTATAAGGGTCCCAGAAGAAAGGAGTGAGAAAGGGGCAGAGAGCATATTTGAGGGCAGAAAATTTCCCTAACCTGGATAAAGAAACAGATATCCAGATCCAGGAAACACAGAGAGTCCTAAACAGGATTAACCCAAATAGGACCACAACAAGACACATTCTAATTAAAATGGTAAAAATAAAAAATAAAGATAGAATATTAAAAGCAGCAAAGGAAAAGCAACAAATTACAAGGAACTCTTGTAAAGCTATCAGCTGACTTTTCGGCGGAAACCCTGCAGGACAGAAGGGAGAGGTGTGATATATTTAAAGTGATGAAAAGGAAAAACCTACAACCGAGAATACTCTGCCCAGCAAGGCTTTCATTCAGAGTTTATGAAGAGAGCAAAAATTTTACAAATAAGCAAAAGTTAAGGAGTTCACCTCCACAGAACAAATTTTACAAGAATTTTTTGTTTGTTTTTTAGGTTCAGACATCTTTATTAAAATAAAAAAAAACAACTTGGCTATAAAATGACACAGCTAAAATTTAAACTTAGATCTGTATTCTTTGAATTTCAAATTCCTAAGCATCCTTCTCTTGAAGGGAAAATACTTAGTCTATGTATTACCGGATATGCCCTCACACATCAATGATCAGAGACCCTCTTTCTCTAATTACAATTATTCTCCTTTCAGTATGTTCACATAGTTGGTCCCCATGCCCAGACTCTCCTGACACAGATACTCCTGACCCAGGAGAATCTCCATCTACTGAACATTCACCTACCTCCCCTACTCAGTTTCACAGATCTGTAAGACCCATGTTTCAATATATACACAGGAATTTAATTATCATATTCTCACAACATTTCATCACAGCTACTAATCCCAGAGAACCCCAGATATCTTCCCTTTCCAAGGCTACATTTGTCACAGTACATAATTAAGATCTGAACAGGTCTAGTTATAGTGTCACAAATACGTTTACGGCTCTCAAAATTATCTGGCATTCTATTGTGATCGTCTCCAATACAGATAAGGTTGATAATTTGATTATCAGTTCCCTGTCAAAAACATGTGTGAATATTTTTGCATTGCTAATCACTAGGGGTTGCTTCCCGGGTAGCTCAGCTGGTAAAGAATCTGTTTGCAATGCAGGAGACCTTGGTTTGACTCCTGGGTCAGAAAGTTCCCCTGCAGAAGGGATAGGCTACCCACTCCAGTATTCTTGGGCTTCCTTGGTGGCTCAGGTGGTAAAGAATCTGCCTGCTGATCAAACCTGGGTTTGATCCCTGCGTTGGGAAGATCGCCTGGAGGAGAGCATGGCAACCCATTCCAGTATTCTTGCCTGGAGCATTCCCAAGGACAGAGGAGCCTGGCAGGCTACAGTCCATGGGGTCACAAAGAATCAAACACCACTGGGTGACTAAGCACAGCACAGCAATCATTAGGGACTCCTTGCTTTAAAATTTTTTTAGCCATACCACATGACATGTGGGATCTTAGTTACCGGACCAAGGATCAACCCGTGCCCCCTGCAGAGGAAGCACAGAGTCTTAACCCCTGGATCACCAGGGAGGTCCCAACTCCTTTCTAAATTGAAGGTCTCTATCTGTGGCTTAGTCCAATCATATCTCTTTCTTGTTTGCTTTTTCTTTCTCTCTTTTTAAATTAAAGTGTATTTGGTTTACAGTATTAAATTAGTTTCAGAAGTACAATAGTGATTCAATATTTGTATAGATTATACTCCATTTACAGTTATTACATAATAATAGCTATATTTCCCTGTGCTGTATAAGATATCCTTGTTGTTTCTTTATTTCATACATAGCAGTTTGTATTTCTTAATCCCTTACCCCTACTTTGCCCCACCCTCTTCCTTCTCTGGTAACTACTATGCTGTTCTCTGTATCTGGGAGTCTGTTTCTGTTTTGTTATACTTATTCATTTGTTTTATGTTTAGATTTCACATAAAAGTGATATCAAAGAGTGTTTGTCTCTGACTTACTTCACTAAGTATAATACCTTCTAGGTCCATTCACATTGTTGAAATGGCAGAATTTCATTCTTTTTAAGGCTGAGTCATATTCCATTGTGTATATATGCCACAGCTTCTTCATCCATTCATCTGTTGATGGCCACTTAGGTTGCTTACATATCTTGGCTATTATACATAATGCTGCTGTGAACACTGGGATGCATATGTCTTTTCAAATGAGTGTTTTCATCTTCTTTCTTTTTTTATGATTAAATAATATGCTTTATTGAGAGAAATGCCAAGATACAATTAATTTAGCATACATTATTTTCTACTCTGACTATTCGCCATAAGTTGGCAATGAGCCATATTATCCAATTTAAAACTAGAATTTAATTCTCCTAGACATAGTGTTACTATTTTACCAAGTGAATAAAGCTTGACTTTTGTTACCATATTCAAACAGTTTCTAATTTCCCAAAACGTTGCACTCTAAAAATAATATGTACTTAAGGTCCATCTAGTCAAGGCTATGGTTTTTCCAGTGGTCATGTATGGATGTGAGAGTTGGACTGTGAAGAAGGCTGAGCACCGAAGAATTGATGCTTTTGAACTGTGGTGTTGGAGAAGACTCTTGAGTCCCTTGGATTCCAAGGAGATCCAACCTGTCCATTCTGAAGGAGATCAGCCCTGGGATTTCTTTGGAAGGAATGATGCTGAAGCTGAAACTCCAGTACTTTGGCCACCTCATGCGAAGAGTTGACTCATTGGAAAAGACTCTGATGCTGGGAGGGATTGGGGGCAGGAGGAAAAGGGGACGACAGAGGATGAGATGGCTGGATGGCATCACGGACTCGATGGATGTGAGTCTGAGTGAACTCCGGGAGTTGGTGATGGACAGGGAGGCCTGGTGTGCTGTGATTCATGGGGTCACAAAGAGTCGGACACAACTGAGCGAATGAACTGAACTGATGCTTTTTTTTTTTAATTTTTATTTTAACTTTATTTTACTTTACAATACTATATTGATTTTGCCATACATTGACATGAATCCTCCACAGGTGTACATGCGTTCCCAAACATGAACCCCCCTCCCACCTCCCTCCCCATAACATCTCTCTGGGTCATCCCCGTGCACCAGCCCCAAGCATGCTGTATCCTGTGTCGGACATAGACTGGTGATTCGATTCTTACATGACGTATACATGTTACAATGCCATGCTCCCAAATCATCCCACCCTCTCCCTCTCCCTCTGAGTCCAAAAGTCCATTATACACATCTGTGTCTTTTTTGCTCTCTTGCATACAAGGTCGTCATTGCCATCTTTCTAAATTCCATATATATGTGTTAGTATACTGTATTGGTGTTTTTCTTTCTGGCTTACTTCACTCTGTATAATTGGCTCCAGTTTCATCCATCTCATCAGAACTGATTCAAATGTATTCTTTTTAAAGGCTGAGTAGTACTCCATTGTGTATATCAATTCATGCCCATGGAGTGGGACTGCTGGGCCCTATAGTAGTTCTATTTTTCAGTTTTTTTAGGAACCTCCACTCCATTTTCCCACCAACAGTGTACAAAGGTTCTCTTTTCTTCACATCCCCTCTAACATTTGTTATTTGTAGACTTTTTGATGATAGTCATTCTGACAGATGTAATGTGATAGCTCATTGTGATTCTGATATGCATTTCTCTGATGATTAGTGGTGCTGAGCATCTCTTCATGTACCTGTTGTCTACTTTGTGCAATAAGGCAAGAAAAAAAAATCATATAGATTGAAAAGGAAGAAATACAGCTATCCTTATTTACAGATGATATGAACGTCTCTATAGAAAATCCTCAACTACACAAAAAAACTGGAGCTAATAAGTGTATTTTGCAAGGTCACAGACTATAATGTCAGCATACAAAAGTCAAATGTATTTTTATAGAATAGTGATGAAAAATTGAAATCTCAAAAAAAATTTAAATAATATGTAAGATTAAAAAAAATAATATGTAAGTTAGCACCCAGAAAATGTAAGTACTCAATTCTAAATATAACAAAATCTGGAACTGCATGGAAGTCCATTCCTGAGGCTTCCTGCTATTTTCTGTCCCCATAAGGGCCCAGTTCATTGTTCCTCTCCTCCTTTCCCCTTTTCTTCTAAAGTTGGACAAGGAGACCAGATCCCAACCTCTCGTTTCCTAAGAAAAAAATTAATAGAGCAGAACTTACTGAAAAAGTTAGACTAGGAGGAAATGAAAATGCATCAACTAGTGTGGAATTCCCTGATGAGGATGACATGGATAGAGGGGAAATGGATGTTTAGAAGGGTCCAAACTGGTAAATATGGATGAAAGTAAGGACTGAATGGAACGATGCGTGATAGAATGATGGAAAGAAAAATTAATAGATGGGAGGATAGATAGATGAATAGCAGCATGGGTGGATAAACAGAAAGAGGAGTCATTGGATGAGAATGGACCAATGGATAAATAAATGGGAAGAAGGCAAATGGGTGAAAGGTTGAACGTGCTAGTGAGTGAAGGATGAATAAATAAATGTATGGATAAGTGGGTGAGAGGACACGATGGTGGAAGAGTGAATGGATGGTTAGATGGATGCGTGGTAGGAAGGAGGGATGGATGAACGTGTCAGAGGACAAAGGATTAAACGATGGATGCTTTGGGAAGGGTACATAACTAGAATTTGAGATAATTGCCTGGTTGGATGTGAATAGTTGGAAGAATGCCTGAATGATAGACTGAAGAAGGAAAGGTTGATTGAACCACCCTGGCGAGAGAGGGCTTTTTGAAATTGATACATGGGTAGTTGGTGATGAATGGATGAATTTGAGACTGGCACGTCTCTGTGATGGAGAAGGCAATGGCATCCCACTCCAGTGCTCTTGCCTGGAAAATCCCATGGACAGAGGAGCCTGGAAGGCTGCAGTCCATGGGGTCGCTGAGGGTTGGACACGACTGAGCGATTTCACTTTCACTTTTCACTTTCATACATTGGGGAAGGAAATGGCAACCCACTCCAGTGTTCTTGCCTGGAGAATCCCATGGACAGAGGAGCCTGGAAGGCTGCAGTCCATGGGGTCGCTGAGGGTTGGACACGACTGAGCGATTTCACTTTCACTTTTCACTTTCATGCATTGGGGAAGGAAATGGCAACCCACTCCAGTGTTCTTGCCTGGAGAATCCCAGGGACGGGGGAGCCTGGTGGGCTGCTGTCTATGGGGTCGCACAGAGTCGGACACGACTGAAGTGACTTAGCAGCATGTCTCTGTGAGGTTAGTTCCTATAGACTTTCGGTTGGGAGGAGTGTTCAATTAGGAAGTCATAAGAGGACAGAATGTTGTATCTGATTGTATCAGAGACCTCAGAACAACAGTGACTTCAGAAAAGTAACAGTTTATCTTCAAAGTGTCAATCTGAGTGCAAGCATTCAGAGGTTGATATGGCAGTTCCAGTACCAAGAACGCAGATCTCTTCTGCTTTAGCGCCACGGTTTCCCAGTGCATTGCCCTGGTCCTCAAGGTTGAAGATGGCTTACCAGCTCATGGGCTGGGTCTGCGTTCCAACCAGTGGGGTGATGGGACACTGAACTGGAATGGAAGGTACAGCCTGGGACATGGCTTGCCCTCAGATCTTATTCGCTCCCCATCTCAGTGTCTGCCTAGCTGCAAGGGAGTCTGGGAAATACAATCTTTATTTTGGAGGATCTTTTTTCTTTTCATTTCTTTCCTTTGGCCAAGTGGCAAGTGGGATCTTAAGGCATCGAGCCCAAGCCTTTGCATTAGGAGCTTGGAGTCTTAACCACTGGACCACCAGGGAAGTCCTAAAAGATAAGAAGGTTTGTTTTTTTTTAAATTTTTTTGGTCACACCGTACAGTATATGGGATCTTAGTCCCAAGACCAGGGGTCAAACACACACCCTCTGCATTGGCAGGATGGAGTCTTAACCATTGGACACCAGAGAAATAGACATTTTGGATGATCTTGGGCTGAGCTCAGAGTTAGTGTTCTATCACCAAAGAACTTAGAGGAACAACTAACAGTGTCTACCATAGGGATTGACTCGAGGCTGATAATGAAACAAAAGGAAAACACTCTGCAAAGAGCAGAGTTGCTATCTAGCTAACGCACTCCTCATTATGAAAGCCAGGGATGGGGGTGGGGTCCCAGTGCCAGACACAGCAGAGACAGATACTTTTAGGTGTCTTGACGTTTTTGTTCATGTGCTTCCAGAGTGTAAAGATCACCGGGATGGACACGTGGCAAACAGGAAGAGGGTGTAGACCTCTCAGATCTCTATGTAACCAGGAAGAAGGAATTGACCTTGGCCATGGGCCCTGGCTACAAAGATCCTGGGACTCAGCTTCTTCGGTAACCCAAACACCTTCAGATTAAATTTCCTGGGGGTTGGATCTCACTTGGGAGTTTGCCATGCTGCGGAGTTTATATAACTTCTAGTCCTTCCTCTGAATGACCATTGAGTGCCGAGCTCATGAGGTGATTCTCTCCACTTTGTCCCTTCAGTCCCCTCCTCATTCATGTCCATACACTCCAACTTTATTCTTTGAGAGCATGGAGGGTGTCCCTGATGGCTCATACAGTAAAACATCTGTCTGCGATGCAGGAGACCCAGGTTCGATCCCTGAGTTGGGAAGATCCCCTGGAGGAAGGAATGGCAACCCACTCTAGTATTCTTGCCTGGAGAATCCCATGGACAGAGGAGCCTGGCAGGCTACAATCCACTGGGGTCACAAAAACTCAGACGTGACCGAAAGACTGACACTTTCACTCTTCTAGGTTTTAGAACAGTCTGAGTTTTGGAAGCTGAGTCCCAGGATCTTTGTAGAGTCAGGAAGAACCAAGTTCAAGTCCAGCCTCAACAACGTTCTTTCTTTCTTTTCTTTGCTGTGCCACAGGGCATATGGGATCTTAGTTCTTTGACCAGGGATTGAACCCATGCTCCCTACATTGGAAGGGCAGAATCTTAAACACTGGACCACCAAGGAAGTCCCATCTCTGCAACTTTCCTGGTGTGTGTGAACAAGACACCTAATTTCTTTGTATCTCTGTTTTCATTTCTGAAAAATGAGAATATCAATAAAAGTACCTCCCTGAGACTTCCCTGGTGGTCCTGGAATTGGCTCTTTCACTGCTGGGGTCTGCGTTCAATCTCTGGTCGGGGAATTAAGATCCCACAAGACAAGTGGTGCTGCCATTAAAAACAAAAACAAACTCCCTCAAAAAGTTGTTGTATGGATTAAATATACTGAAATCTGTGAGCATGGTGTCATAACTATCACTCAACCTATCCTCAGCACTTTCAAATCTACCCTCGGGGAGGAGTTTGCCATAAGTGGGGCTGATGGCTAGAGCAGGGCTGAGCATAGACTGGGGCTGATGGCGGGTAGTGGACAGAAGACAGCATGGACTGTCAGTTGGGTGCTGGACCAGCAGGGGAGGCAGAAAAGAAGAGTGGGGCATTGCATGTTCCTGAGCCTCTTCTCAGCGCCAGCTTTGTGCTAAGTTGTTTTATTTATTGATTGATTTGGTTACATTGCATCTTAGTTGTCTCACGCGGGATCTTTGTTGTGCCATGTGGAAAATTTCCTTGCAGCACGTGGACTCTAGCTGCAGTGAGGGCCTCAGTAGTTGCAGCCCATGGGCTCAGTCGCTCTAAGGCATGTGAGATCTCAATTCCCTGACCAGGGATCAAACCTGCATCCCCTGCATTGCAAGGCGGATTCTTAACCCCTGGACTGCCAGGGAAACCTCTGTGCCCAAGATCCAGTCCCATGGATCTTCACATCTTTGCGGTCATCCCCATTACACACTCGAACAAACTGAGACTCACCCAAGGTCACTGGGCTCTCAAGGGGCAAGGTTAGGATTAGCGCACGAGTTTGGTCCTCAGGAAGTCTCTTCCACCGGCGACTTGTCTAGGGCTCCTTTCCCTGGGCTGCACTGGGAGTGGGGGGAAACGGATGGGACCAGTTGATGTGTATCAGAAGGGGCAAGAAGTAGTGAGATTGTGAGGTGCTTGCTTAAGCGTAGATGTTGGGAGGATAAGGTGCCTGATACATTCCTCTGGGGGGTGGGGGCGGTGACCTCCAGAATTTTCAGCAGCACCATGCTGGCCAAGAATCTCCAGTGTGTTAGTTGCTCAGTCGTGTCTGACTCTTGCAATCTCATGGGCTGTAGCCCACCATGCTCCTCAGTCCATGGGATTCTCCAGGCAAAACTACTGGAGTGGGTTGCCATTTCCTTCTCCAGGGGATCTTTCCGACCCAGGGATTGAACCCAGGTCTCCGGCATTGCTGGCAGATTTTCTACTGGCTAGGCCACCAGGGAAGCCCAGGAAGGGGGTAAATAGCAAAGCATTTTCTCACTTGTTGAAGCCCCAAACCAGTGGGGTGGGGAGGAGCCAGGCCTCCCTCCTTCTGTCCTCAGAGGCCTCGGTCTCTGGTCTCAGAACTGGATGTCCCAGATCTCAGCCAGCTGCACTGGATGGTTCCCCCAAATTTCCACCCACACCTGTTTCTGTGACTTTGTACCATTCCTAGGGGCCAGAGGAGAGCCTGAGTGCCTGCCTGTCTTTCGTGGGAAACTCTTTCGCCTGCAGCCTCCGAGTCTCCCCCACCCCACCTCCCTCCAGTCTGTGTACTGTTTACTCTCTGGTTGTCTCCAGGTGAGGGGGCCAGTAATCTGATCTCTGTGCAGCTGGGAGAGGCGTGTCTGAGGCCAGGTTACTGGGCTGAGGACAAAGGAGTGGGCTAAGAAAGGTGAGAAGGAAAAAAATGCTCCTTCCCAGCCGCCCCCTCCTCCCTCAGCCCTTTGAATTCATAACGAATGGTTACATAATCAGCTCCATCTTATTCCCTTCTGTGGGCAGTGAGCCAGATGGGGATTAGGCTGGGCAAAAATACAAAAACAAAAAAAAATCCCACGCGTAATTAAGAAGGGAGTGAGAGCAATTTCAGATCGACAGAAGGCAAGAGAAAGAAAGAGGAAGTGAGTAGAGAGGGGACAGTGAGGGAGCGAGAGGATGAGAGAGAGTAAAAGAGCCAAGAGGAGAGAGAGAAGGAGACAAAGTGTCAGATGAAAAGAGAGAAGTGGGGGGATGAGGCAGGGAGGTGAGAGCGAATGATTGACTAGGACACAGAGATAGCACAGTGGTAAAGCATCCACCTGCCAGTGCAGGAGCCACAGGAGATGCGAGTTCAGTCCCTAGGTTGGGAAGATCCTCTGGAGGAGGACATGGCAATCCACTCCAGTGTTCTTGCCTGGAGAATCCCATGGACAGAGGAGCCTGAAGGGCTACAGCCCATGGGGTCGCAAAGAGTCGGACACGACTGAGCGCGTATGCACGCAGGGACACAGGAAGAGAAGCATCCGAAGATGACACAGGACACAGAGGGAGAGGACAGAGCCAGAGATGGAGAGACACACAGAGGAAAGAAGAGTTAGAGCTAGAGGGAGACACACACTCAGAGATGTGGAGACAGGGACGAAGACCGCTGTAGACAGAGGCAAAGACAGAAAGGACAGGAGGGATCTAGGGAAGCAAGAAACAGAGATTCAGAGAAGAAAGCCAGAGAAATACAGAAGGACTGGGATTCACAGTCTGAGAAAGGGACGGAGAGACAGAAAGGAAAGGAGAAACAGTCCAGTGAAGGACACAGATCTGCCTGAGGCAGAAACAGAGGCACAACAGAGAGGAGAGGTACAATCGAATCGAAAAGGGAGGCGACCTGACTGAGCCTTGTGAGCAGCCAGCTCAGTCAGTACTTTTCTAGCCTGTCTTGGGTGTCAGGCTCTGACACACCTAATCTTTTAATCCCAGTAAAAAGCCCTGATGATGATTTCAGCTAACACTTTGTACTATGTCCCACGCATATTCTTAATCCTTTGCACATTTCTCACCTGTTCTCATAACAACCTTATGTGGTAAGTGCAGATATTATCTCCATTTTATGGACGGGGAGATGAGGGCATTCAGAGGCATAAAGTCACTTCTCAGGGTTACCAGCTAGTAGCCAGGAGGCAGCGCCCAGGCAACCTGGCTCCAGTCCCTTGTTTCAATACCTCCACTCCCAAGAGAGAAATAGCTGGGGACTCTAAGGTTTGGCTTGCGTGCATGCTAAGTCGGTTCAGTCATGTCCGACTCTGTGCGACCCCACGGACTGTAGCCCACCAGGCTCTTCTGTCCATGGAATTCTCCAGGCAAGACTACTGGAGTGGGTTACCATGCCCTCTTCCAGGGGATCTTCCCAACCCAGGGATCAAACCTGCATCTCTTATGTCTCCTGCACTGGCAGGCGGGTTCTTTACCACTAGTGCCACTTGGGAAGTCCCTAAGGATGTGGGCCCTCCAAATTTGGAGAAAAGAGGGGGTTCTTTACCTGGAATCCAAAGATTGATAACAAGAGACCATGGATGCCCTGAAATGATTGTGCTACATGGACATCATGCCCACCTGGAGAAATGATGTGCAAGTATTATGGATCCCTGGAAGACACAGCTGTTTTTTTTTTTTTTTTAAAGGCACATGGGATCTTAGTTCCTGGACCAGGGATCAAACTGGTGCCGCCTGCAGTGAAGCAGGGAGTCTTAACCACTGGACCGCCAACTCTTATTTATTTCACATGTGGTTATTATGAGGGTTTCTCACATAGCTCTGGGGGTAAAGAACCCACCTGCCAATGCAGGAGACATAAAAGATGCAGGTTCAATCCCTGGGTTGGGAAGATCCCCTGGAGGAGGAGGGCATGGCAACCTACTCCAGAATTCTTGCCTGCAGAATCCCATAGAGGAACCTGGTAGGTTACAGTCCATACGGTCACAAAGAGTCGGACATGACGGAAGAGACGTAGCACGCATGCATGGTTATTATGAACCCTATTATGTACCAGGCAGTTCTGGAGGGTGAAGGATCCATGGGAAACAAAGCAAATAATAGCAATAACAACAACAACAACAAAATCAGTGAGTCCCTCTCCTCTCAGAGTTGTCCCTTGGGTAGGAGGACTCATTGTCAGAGGCAGCGTCTGAAAGCTCCTGGAGTTTGTCAAGCTCGCTCTCACCTCAAGGCCATTGTTTCTGCCGCTCCCTCTGCTAGGAACATGTCTCCCCACGGCTCCCCACGGCCGACTCTCAGAAGTCACCTCCCCCAAGAAGCCCTCTCTGACCACCCAGTGTGAAGCAGCCCCTGCCAGTCACTATCGATCCTGTTTCCTCGTTTAATTTGCTTGGTGCCATTTATCACTGGTGGAGGTGCTCTCGTCTATTCCGATGCCGTCTGCTTTAAGTCAGTCTCATCTTCTAGAAGTTAACAATTCCCTGAGGAGAGAGAGAGACTTGGATTTTCGTGTTATTTGCTAGAGCCCTTGCGCCTACATTAACAGGTCACATGTGCTCACTAAACTTCCTTGGGAAGGTAAAGACAGTAAAGAATCTGCCTTCAAGGCAGGAGACCTGGGTTCGATCCCTGTTTCGGAAAGATCCCCTGGAGAAGGGAATGGCAACTCACTCCAGTATTCTTGCCTGGAGAATTCCATGGACAGAGGAGCCTTGCAGGCTATACTTCACGGGGCTGCAAACAGTTGGACATGCCTGAGCGACTAATACATATGCGCTCACTAAACCCCCGTCAATCAGTAATGACACCTCACCCATGTATCATGCTCCCCACAGGCCACTAGACGCCCCATGCTCCATATATTAACTCACTTAAGGGGTTCTGGATGGAGAAAGTGGGACAGAGAGCTTAAGAAACTCGTTCAAATTCACAGTGCTGGATGATGGCAGGGTCATGATCAAACTCACCTCTGTGGCTCAGCCCCTGCTGTTTGCCGCTCTGCCCCGAAGGTCACCTGAGCCTGTGCGTTCCTGTCTCCCCACCCCCAGGCCTGGAGTGGTGGACCAGTCTCAGCACTGTGACAAGATTCCCCAGCCTCTGGGGGTTGTCTCATTTGTACTCACAGGATTGCAACTGATGGAGGTGACTGAGGGATAACACAGAGAGGTCAAAGCCATACTAGAAAAACTGAATGTTGGGCCACATGCCCAGGAACGTGAGGCCCCGCACACAGGGCCACAGGAAAAGGCAGCAGCGCTGGTCGGGAGGCAGAAGGGAATGAGAGGAACGTGCAGCCTGGGTCTTCACTGGGAGAGGCAGGACAGAGTCAGCAGTGTAGGACTGGGCTTTGGGTCACAGGGGCTGTCCTGGTTGTCTGGTGCCTGGCCCTTGGGTGGATTTAGGGCTGGGAAATGATTCTTGACTGTCACTGTTCCCAGGCAGGTGCCGCTCCCACTAAACCATCTCAGTCTTCTAAGTGTCCCCACCCCTTGAGAGGCGACTCAATAAATACTTAAAGACAATTAAAAAGACAACAGGCTAGGAAAGCGTTCCAGAGGAGACGCCGGAACTGGGGCTGGAGAAGAGTTCAAGGATGAAAGCAGTGTCCTCTTCCTTCCCCCTCCTCCCTTTCCGCGCCCTCCTCCCCACTCCCTCCCTCTCTCCATCCCCACCACCTTCACCCATTCCCCCCTTGGCCAGACCTCTGACTGCATAACCTCAGTTCTGGTTCCTGCTGCTGAAACTGTTTCTTTTGGAAATAAAACAAACGCTAACCTTGGCGAGGCCGGCCCTTTCCTCATCCACTCACCCACAGATCTGGCATTGGCAGGAGAGAGCTGATTCTCAGCCGGTAGTGGGGTCACCCGATTGGACAGTTCTAGCCAGTGGTGAATTGATAGCGCGCGAGCTGGTCACCTTTGGGGCTGGTGCACCCCCTGCGGGACAAGGGCTGCAACTGCAGGCCGGCTGGCGGCAGATGAGGGACAGGGGCCTGGGGGGTGCGGGGGTGGGGGGTGAGGGGGTGGGGGGGTGGGGGGTGAGGGGGTGGGGGGGGGGGGGGATGAGAGGGCGGGACTCCAGACACAGCTGTCTGGCCTTTCCACACCTCTACGACTGTCACGGCTGTCACGAGATTTGCACTGAAGTTCAGTCCAGTTCAGTTCAGTCGCTCAGTCGTGTCTCTTTGCGACCGCATGAATCGCAGCACGCCAGGACTGTCTGTCCATCACCAACTCCTGGAGTTTACCCAAATTCATGTCCATCGAGTTGGTGATGCCATCCAACCATCTCATCCTCTGTCATCCCCTTCTCCTCCTGCCTTCAATTTTTCCCAGCATCAGGGTCTTTTCCAATGAGTCAACTCTTCGCATCAGGTAGCCAAAGTATTGCCCTGAAGAGGGGCTACCATCTTAGCTGACCTGTTCTAGAATGTTCTAGAAGACCCATACTCGATCTCAGATTCTTAGGATCAGGTGCACTCTCTCTCGTCTTTGAGCCTCTCACCTTCCCCATCCCTCTCTCCCTCCCTTCCTTTCTTCTCTTTGGGGGTGGGAGGGAAGCTTCAGCAGAGGCTTCAGGTTTGTAAAAGGAAAGCCAAGGACTTTTTTAGGATCAAAAACATTTAAGCCAATGAGGAGGAAATGTGCTGCATGGTATTATGAGATTTACCCCCTAGGTGTGATCCGTTCTTGGTGAATAACATCCTTCACCCTCGTGGGATGGTCGTCAGCCTCTTTCAGAGTCCACCTCAGCTCAACAGAGTCTTTTAACAAAGAGGGCGTGCTCACTTGAGCCTGGTAAGCTGTTGACTTTACGGGGGCAAAAAAATTTTTTTTTGAGAAGAGAAAAGGAAAACTGAGGAAAAAAATGAAGCAATATGTTTAATGAATGAACCTGTACAATTGTACTTGTTTGCGGTTACGTTTTAATTAATTATTTGTTTGACCTTATTGCGTCTGGCCTTATTTGCCCCGTGTGGGATCTCTCATTGTGGCACACAGGGATTAGACTGGAGGAGTGGCTTAGGTGGTCTGCCCGCCCCCTTGGTGGTGTGGAAGGTAGATGTGATCAGCACGACTCCAGAGGTGAGACTAAAATCTGAATCTGCCTCACATGTCTCTTCCTCATCCAGGGAGTGACGGAGGGAGAAGATGTTTAACTTCTCACAGTAGGGATGTCATGAAGGACTGAGCTTGGGGTAGACAGAAGATTCTAGGAGAGTTACCCCAAGTCTCCTTCTAAAAGAAAGCCTGGGAGAAAACCCAGGTGTCCTTGAATGAACTGAATGTTCAAACTACCATACAATTACACACAGTTCACATGCTAGCAAGGTTATCTCTTGAGGTCCTTTAATGGACCGGAACCAGGTGGTCTGGAGTTGACGATAATAAAGTAAAAGAGAGAGAGAGAAAGAGGCTGATATTCCTTGGTTTACACAGAAAACCAATAAAGTCCTTGATACAGGTCTTGTTGCTCATGAAGGCACCTGGTGCCCTCTTGAGGGGGTGAAGGCACAGTGTGCCTTCTCGATAGGGTCATAGAAGCCCAGGCAGGACAGTGAGCACGACAGGTCTCTGTGCTCCAGAGAATTAGCCTGAGAGAGAGAGACAGAGAAAGAGAGAAGGAAAGAAAGAAAGACACAGGGACCCAAGCTCTGATGGAGCAAAGGTGTTTTATTCAACATCGTGTGAGTATATATACTGTCTTACAAGGTAGCTATTTTCAGCAAAGATAAAAATCAAAAGTCCAGACTTACAAATTATCAAGGAAAACATAAGGCGATCCATATCAAAGAGAGAGGGTTGTAAACCATCACTTTTACCATATGGTTCATAAAAAGGAAGAGTGTCGTAAATAGTTACTTATCACCGTATGGAAAAACTAACGAAGGAAATGCATGCATTCCTCAGCCCCGGGAGTAGTTTGCTACTCCCCTTAATTCCTGAATATTCAGGAATTAATAAGGGACAGAAGATTCATGACAGATCCAAAACAGCACACAGGAAGCCTCCTGTAAAATGCTTCCTGACAATTCCCCCTATTTTACTATATTTGTAAAAAAGGTCCTGAACAATTGAGTTTGTTTAGTGTTAACCAACCTTATAGAAAGGAAATGATAGACAACAAATATAGTTACCAAGACTATTACCACAGTTGCAGTTCCAGACCCGATTCTGTGGGTAATACTTTGAAACCATCCTCGTGGGTCTAGCCCAGATAATTGATTGGCTAGTTGTTCAGCTAAAGTTTCCAAATCAGTGGAAGAGGGCAGACGTTTAGAAAAAGTTTCAAAGATTTTCTTTTGCAGTGATTGTACATTCAGAGAGGCATTATCATGTATATTTTGTAAATGGAATTTGATTTGTCCCCAGTTGTAGGCACTATGATTGAAATGAACAGGAGTAACACAAAACTGAGTAGAATTCCAATCACATTTTAGTATCACTTGTTTTTGCAAATCTATTAATTGATCTCCGACCCATTTGATGGCTGTTTTTAGTTCCTGTATTTCCACTTGTATATCCTCATCTACCTGAGCCTGAGTAGCCCACATATTATGAGCATCTTCCAGTCCAATTTTGGATAAAATTATGTGTTTGAATCGAAGTATGTAAAGCAGCGCCGGGGACAGCAGCAGTGGTGCAAATAGCTATTAACCCCAAAATGCCAAGGATCAGCCATCCAATGAATCGTTTAGATCGTTGGAGCAGTTTAGTAAGTAATCTGGAAGCAAGTCCAGTTATGGGACCTTCCTTGTAGGGTCGTTGGAGATTTACTGGTAACCACAAATTACATCGAGATCGAAGACTCAAAAGGGAATAATTTCTTAAAGAGACAGAGGAGTTAAGTATATAGTTTGTAATTAATATAAGTAACAGAACGCAAAGTCTTATTAAATTGTAAATTTGCTATGGCTATAACAAAAGGAAGTGGGACACAGGCCTGTATAAAATGTGACTGATTATAGCGAAAGAAATAGTTACTATGACCACGACTGGTCCCTGTGAAATGTCCGGTCCAAGTTCCAAGTTCTTCGGTGCTTGCAGCAAGTTTCCAAATGTCCCATTGTTCAGGCCCATTCTGTTTATCAAGGACGATCCTAGGACGAGGTGGGGCTAATCCACCATCAAGCCACCCAAGAAGTCCTTTGTCATGCTGCCGGGGGCCAGCGTGAGGAACTCCACCCATGGCAAAGGTCATGAGGAAGGAGGCTTGGCATACGCAAAGGCGTGATCAAGCCTCAGGAAACCCCCTGTTCCCGAGCATCCAACCCCAAAACCAGAGTCTGTTTCATGCTCTCACCTACACCTCTGACTTTACGGGGGACTCTCCCCCATAACCATTTCTCTCGGAGAAGGAGTTAACTTGCAGCTCCAGTTAATAAAAATTCCTGGGCGTGACAAGAGTGTTTCAACTTAGAAATTCCTCTGGAGGTCCTCTAGCCTCCCTGATCAGGTTCGTCAGGCCACATGTGATTGTTTACAGCCTCCTAACCTTGAGAGACACGAGATGCTTTAAAACTTTCTAAATACAGACTCTTTTGAGAAGTTAGAAAATTATTAGTATAGTATAGTGGGTTGATTAGAAATTATATTGGTGAAGGGTTTTTTCATTTGTCCTGCCAATAATTACTGCTAATTCCCTGCCCTGGGTGTGACAAGGGTGTCTCAGGTCAAACCTCTATGCTGACAGACTAGCTTGTGTGACAACCTCTCAACCATAAACAGCACAGAGAGTTTGGAGTATTAGCATAGGGCTTTTCTCATTGTTGAGTCAGTGATTGCTGCCAGGCCTCCATATCCTTAGGCACCTGGGAATATATTAATCAATGTATTTGGAATATAGAAAAGGAAATATAGTAGTTTTTGATGTTGGCAATACTAGACTTCTTGAGTTAATGAATTTTCTCTTTTGTTATAGATCACTGTACTTTGTTATAAATCACTGTGTCCTTGCTATGTAGAAATGTAACTTTATCACTATCTTAAGACTAAATAGATCTTAAGGGGAACTTTGGTCAAGGGTTTACATTTGTTGAGCCAATATTTGCTGCTAAATCCCCATATTCCTTGCCCTTATAATGAATATAACTAGCATATAGGAAAAATAAGTATTAACCTTTAAGATTAATCATGTTAAACCTTAGGCTAAGTAATTCCTTTCCTAGTTGTAACTCACTACACCCTCACCCTATAGGCATGCAACTTTATTTGGAGGGTGGTGCCTGATTTAAGAAAAAATCACCCCTGGAAAAATAAGTTTTCTGGTTAAATGACCGGTATCAGAAAGGGCCGTAAAATGTCAGCAGGTCTCATGGCCAGAAGATGATGTCAAACCCATAAGACCTTTGTATAATTTTATATGAAGCACCTGATTGGGACTGTTAGGTTATCGGAAGACTTAGTGAGGTGTGTAACTACATCAGGGACCTGGGACAGTAGCTCCTGCGCTAAACATTCCATAACCAAATAAGGAGGTCAGTAGCTCCTGCGCTAAACATTCCATACCAAATAAGAAAAATCTATAGGGAAGCAGCATCAGGGGAATGTATGAGCTCAGCTTTGCATGTAACCAATCAGGTAGTGCCAACTATGCCTGTTGCTGGACTAAGGGACAAACTGTATATAAACCGCCATACCTCTTTGTTCAGGGTCCAGCCGCATTCTGCTGTGTCAGAGAGGCTAGGACCCTGGCGCGCCAGAAATAAACTCCCTTTATGCCTTTTGCATTACTTTGGTGGACTTGTTCATTCGGTCGGGTAGGGGACACGGACACGGAGCATAACATTTGGGGGCTCGTCCGGGATCTCCGCCCCACCGGAGGAATAATTCCCCTGGTAAGAGGGAGAAGCCCCGCTGAGAGGCAAAGAGCTCTGAACTCCGAAGCACCGGTGCTAATAGTACAGGCCTAGATTAAGTCCAGGGCCCAGTATCGTACTGGGGAGGCATCTAGGTGTGAGAGACAAGGCAAGCCCAGCGTAAGGCCGAGTCCCCGGTAGCGTACCGGGAAGGCGGCTGGCACTGAGGACGTCCTGACGGTAAGACATTTGCAAATAGAAAAGGGGTCTCTAGTGCTAAAAGAGACTGAATTGGAATCTGTTTGTTGTGTCATTTTTGTGACTCTGTGTGCCGGCACTGTCTGTGTGAGTGTCTTGTCGTCATTGTCTGTGTTCTCTGTACCCATGGGGCAATCTACTTCTACTCCGCTGTCCCTGATGACTGACCATTTTTCTGATTTTAAGTCTAGAGCTCGGAATCTTTCGTTACTAGTAAAGAAGAGCAAACTGGTGACGTTCTGTTCCGCCGAATGGCCCACCTTTGATGTCGGATGGCCACAAGAGGGAACCTTCAATCCCCAGATCATCCAGGCAGTTAAAGAGAGGGTGCTTACTCCTGGTCCTGCTGGGCACCCAGACCAGACTCCCTACATTCTGGTCTGGCAGGATCTAGTGAAGAACCCACCGGAATGGCTTAAACCCTTCGTTCTTGCTTCTCCTAAACCTCCCCGTCCCTCTTCCCCGGCTCCAACCTTACTAAACCCACAGGTGCTAGTCATGAAAGCGTCTGAGAAAACGAAAGAAAACCAGGACGAAAAACGACCCAAGCCGGTGTTCCAGGAATCTTCCTCTCTGTACCCTAATTTGATTGACTTGGAAACCGAACTGTCCCCACCCCCGTACGCGGATCCAAATCCACCTTTGCTTCCACAGGCTCCTCAAGTCTCGTCGGGAGAAGCCCAGAGGAGGGCCGAGCCCTCAGCTCCCCCTAGGGGAGGAGGCCCCGCCCAGGGAACTCGGGGAAGGGCAAGGGAGATGGCTAGCGCAGTGGAGGAGGAAGGCCCGGAATTGCCCTCCTCCACTGTTCATGCGTTTCCGGTCCGGGCGGGGCCAGCCAGAGAGGGTGGGGAACGCACATATCAGTACTGGCCTTTTGCTACTAGTGATTTGTACAATTGGAAAACCCAAACCCCCTCTTTCTCTGAGAAACCTCAAGGTCTTATTGATCTTTTAGAATCTATCCTCTTTACTCACAACCCCACTTGGGATGATTGCCAACAACTGCTACAAGTATTTTTCACTACAGAAGAGCGTGAATGGATCCTGTCAGAAGCCCGGAAAAATGTGCCGGGGGTAGATGGGAGGCCCACAGTACAGCCTCACCTCATTGAGGAGGGGTTCCCCTTGGTGCGACCCAACTGGGACTTCGAACGCGTTGAAGGTAGGGAGCGTCTCCGAGTATACCGTCAGATCCTCATGGCTGGCCTTAGAGCGGCCGCCAGAAAACCAACTAATTTGGCCAAGGTAAATTCGGTGAGGCAAGAGCCAAATGAGAGCCCGGCAGCCTTCCTTGAAAGGATAATGGAAGCTTTTAGACAGTATACCCCCATGGACCCCCAGGCAGATGAGTCTAGGGCAGCAGTCATGCTAGCATTTGTAAATCAGGCAGCCCCCGATATTAGGAGAAAGTTAGGTGAACAGTCCCTACAAGATTTAGTGAGGGCAGCAGAGAGGGTTTTCAATCATAGAGAGACCCCGGAAGAAAGAGAGGACCACATTAGAAGGGAAGACAGAGAATTTAGGGCTGAAGAAAACCGTAAAAATCAAAAGGAGCTGGCTCAGATATTTTTCGCTGGGATTGAAAACAAAAATAGATCCCAAAAAGGGAAAAAGCCAGATTCAAAAACTGAGGAGAAACCTGCAAGGCGCAAGCTTGAAAAGAACCAATGTGCATTTTGTAAAGAGTTTGGACATTGGAAAGATAAATGCCCCAAGAAAAACCTAAAAGAGGGGCCAAAAAATTCCAAGAACGAGACCCCCCTCCTGACAGTCATATCCTCTACGCAGGAGAGGATAGTGACTAGGGGGGTCAAGGCTCGACGCCCCTCCCCGAGTCCTGGATAACTATAAATGTGGAGGGGAAACCGGTTGGCTTTATGGTAGACACGGGAGCTCAATACTCAGTCTTAAACCAAAGAGATGGGCCTATGTCTAAGAAAAGTAGCTGGGTACAGGGAGCAACCGGGACTAAGCGATATGGATGGACTACAAAACGGCATGTGAATTTGGGGACCCACCAAGTAACTCATTCCTTTCTGGTGATACCCGAATGCCCAGTGCCCTTGCTGGGAAGAGATTTACTGTCTAAAGTGAATGCCCAAATTCATTTTGGCCATGGACAAGTGTCAGTTTTAGATGGAACCGGGCACCCTCTACAGGTTCTGTCTCTGGCATTGAAGGATGAATACAGACTGTACTTGCCAGAGGCCCCAGTGACAGTAAGTCCTGAAGTACAGCCATGGGTTCAAAGATACCCTCAGGCCTGGGCTGAAACAGCAGGAATGGGATTGGCCAGACAGAGACCCCCTATTGTTGTGGAGTTAAAAGCGGGTGCCACACCAGTGAGGGTACGGCAATATCCCATGAGTCAAGAAGCCTGGCGAGGAATCACTCCTCACATACAACGCCTCACAGACGCTGGGGTCTTAAAGAGATGCCGGTCCCCATGGAACACCCCCCTGCTTCCCATAAAGAAGCCTGGGGGAACTGATTTTAGACCAGTTCAAGACCTGCGAGAGGTCAACAAGCGGGTGAGTGACATCCATCCTACGGTTCCTAACCCTTATACATTGCTAAGCAGTTTGCCACCAAGCTACGTATGGTATACTGTTTTAGATTTAAAAGATGCCTTTTTCAGTCTGCCTCTCGCCCTGGCGTGCCAAGAAATCTTCGCCTTCGAATGGCTAGAAGACGGTGGACAGACTCCTGTGCAGCTGACGTGGACTCGCCTACCACAGGGGTTTAAGAACTCACCCACGTTGTTTAACGAGGCCTTAGATGAAGACCTCCGTGAGTACCGGGTTGAACACCCTACCATTGTTTTATTACAATATGTTGATGACCTTATGCTGGCGGCGACTACAGAAAAAGAGTGCCAGGAGGCAACAGGTGACCTTCTCCAAACCCTTGGGACTTTAGGTTACAGGGCTAGCGCCAAAAAGGCCCAGATCATCAAGCAAGAGGTTACATACCTTGGTTACAAGATAAAACAGGGCCAGAGGTGGCTAACACAGGCTATGAAAGACACCATCCTTCAGATCCCTGAACCTACCACTCCTAGGCAAGTGAGAGAGTTTCTGGGAACTGTAGGATATTGCCGATTGTGGATCTTGGGGTTTGCAGAAAAAGCCAGGCCCTTATATGAAGGGACCAAAGAAAACAAAGACTGGAAATGGACTGAATCAATGAAAACGGCTTTTCAGGAGCTCAGGCGTGCCTTGCTGGAAGCTCCTGCCCTGGCCCTTCCTGACCCATCTAAGCCGTTCCAATTATTTGTGGATGAAAAGCGAGGGATAGGAAAAGGGTACTAACACAGAAATGGGGACCTTGGAAGCGTCCCATAGCCTACCTTTCAAAGAAATTAGACCCAGTGGCAGCCGGGTGGCCACCTTGCCTCCGAATTATTGCAGCCACCGCGCTTCTAGTCCATGATGCTGATAAGCTGACTTATGGCCAGAAACTCTTGGTTTACACTCCTCATGCTATAGAGAGAGTCCTGAAACAACCTCCGGGCAAATGGATTTCCAATGCCCGCTTAACACACTACCAGGCCTTGCTGCTCGACACCTCCCGGATTCATTTTCAAACACCCTGCACTCTAAACCCAGCTACTCTTTTGCCCAATCCAGAAATAGATAGCCCCCTCCACGATTGTGACGAGATACTAGCCGGAGTAACAGCAGTACGAAAGGACTTAACAGACACGCCACTGGATAACAGTGACCTAATATGGTTCACAGATGGAAGCAGTTATGTTAGAGATGGACAGAGACGGGCGGGAGCCGCAATAGTAGATGACTCTGGACAGACGATATGGGCAGAGACTCTTTCCCCAGACACCTCAGCCCAAAGAGCAGAGTTAATTGCCCTGATTCAGGCATTAGAGAGAGCTAAAGGTAAAAGAATAACTATTTTCACTGACAGTCGCTATGCTTTTGGCACGGTGCACATTCAGGGCCCGATTTATCGGGAACGCGGGTTTTTAACAGCTGAAGGAAAAGAGATCAAAAACTTACCAGAAATCCGTCGACTTCTGGAAGCTGTGCAGTTGCCTCGAGCTGTATCAATAGTACATGTACCTGGACATCAAAAGGGGGACAGCCTCACAGCCCGAGGAAATCGTGCCGCTGATTTGGCGGCTCGGAAGGCGGCTGACAAAGAGTACACCGCTCCAGTGCTGGCAATCGGACTTCCGCCCCCAGGTATGGGAACTTTGCCCCCAACCCCTGAGTATTCGTCCACAGACCTGGCCTGGATCCAGGAATATCCCAACCTCCAACAAGGAGAGGATAAATGGTACCGGGACTCCGATGGCTACTTGATACTTCCTGCTCAGTTGGGACGACAACTGTGTGAACATCTGCACTCATCTACTCATCTGGGAGAGAAAAAGACTCTGCTGCTTTTTCAAACCGCGTGCCTACGATTTCCCCGGCACCAAACAACCGAAAAAAACATAGTACAAGCTTGTAAGGCATGCCAACAGATGAAGCCAGGAAAGAGGCAACACGCAGGACTGAGGTATCGAGGGGAAGGCCCAGGACAGCACTGGGAGATAGATTTTACTGAGGTAAGGCCAGGCAAGTATGGTTACCGCTACTTGCTAGTGTTGGTAGATACCTTCTCAGGGTGGGTAGAGGCTTTTCCTACTAAGGGAGAAACTGCAATGGTAGTGGCTAAAAAGATTTTAGAAGAGATAGTACCCAGATTTGGCCTGCCGGTGACCGTTGGCTCTGATAATGGCCCTGCTTTTGTGAGCCAAATAATACAGAACCTTGCCCGGGCTCTAGGAACTAAGTGGAAATTACATTGTGAATACAGCCCACAGAGCTCGGGGCAAGTTGAAAGAATGAATCGGACCCTAAAAGAAACTTTAACTAAATTGGTTATGGAGACTGGCGGGGACTGGGTGACTCTCCTTCCCTTCGCCCTTTTCGCGTGCGTAATACTCCTTATCAGCTCAATTTGACCCCATTTGAAATTCTGTATGGGCGCCACCCTCCCGTATGTCCAAAATTTGAAGGGAAAAGTTTCCACTTCCCACCTTGGGACAATTCCAGGAGGCTTTGATGGCTTTGGGCAAAGTACATTCTGCGTCTGGAAACTACTCCGAGAGGTACATGAGGGTCAAGGTGAGGGAATTAGCCCTCACATAACATTGGCCCCGGGGACTGGGTGTGGGTCAAAGGCACCACGCCAGGGCACTAGAACCCAGATGGAAAGGTCCTTATGTTGTTCTTCTTACCACCCCAACTGCCTTGAAGGTCGACGGTATCGGGCCCTGGGTGCATTGCAATCACGTACGCCCAGCTACTTCAGCCGAACAAGAAGACGCGAAAAGACAATGGGAAGCGTCTCTACACCCGTCCAACCCTTTAAAATTGAAGATCCAGCGCCGGCCGCAGGACCGACGAGACTCATCTGGACCGTCATCTGGATGACTGTGTTGCTTTGTCCTGTGACTGCCAGTGTGAACCCCCACCAACCTGTTAAGATCACCTGGACGCTCTGGAACGGACTGACTCGAGAGGTACTCAATTTGACCACCGGAATTCACCCCCCTAATACGTGGTGGCCGGATCTGTATTTCAACCTCAAAGACCTTATAAAGACTACTTGGACAGCGGCCCAGACCAGAAACTTTGGATTCTGGGCATGTCCCGGACACCTGAAGAGACATAATTGGGAGACTTGTGGGGGGCTGCAACATTATTTCTGTTGGTCCTGGAGCTGTGTGACCTCCAATGATGGGAGATGGAAATGGGAGGTCGGGAACCGGGACTTAGTCAATTTCTCGTTTGTCCAGCCCTATCACGGGCCCTGGAACCAAGATTACCAAAACCTGTTCAGAGATTATGTCGGGCGGCAATGGGAACAGCACTGGAGCCCAATTGCTCAGGTGAAAGTAATGTTCAACCAGGAAGCGGCTAAACTGGAGAGGTCTTGGGTCTCCGGGCTATCATGGGGCCTCCAACTCTACGCTGAGTGGTTTGAAGCAAAGCCTGGGGGAATTCTGGTTATTAGTCAGACAATAGAACCGATATTAGTACACAGTATCGGACCTAATAAGGTAGAGAAATTAGGTGCTGTGACCCTATCAACCACACCCCACCCAACTTCGTTGACTTTAACTAAACCTAACAAGGATGAAGCTCTTGCTGAGACAGACCCGTTGTGGAAATTAGTCAAGGCTGCATACACCACCTTAAACCAGACTCATCCTGAGGCAGCTAGATCCTGTTGGTTATGTTACAACGTAGCTCCCCCATACTATGAAGCCATAGGCCTCAATGCTTCTTACAGCTTGGTCAACGCCTCAGATCCCTCCCAGTGTCAATGGGGAGACCGCAAGGTAGGACTCACGATGAGGCAGGTATGGGGAAAGGGGCTATGTATAGGCACAGTGCCGTCAGATAAAACCTCCCTATGTGTCAATGTCACAAGATCTGTAAACGGGCCTCTGGCTAGCTGGATGATTCCCCAGATGGGAGGATGGTGGGTATGTTCCAGAACCGGGTTGACCCCTTGTGTACATGAGTCAATTTTTGATCCCAAAGAAGAATTTTGTGTCATGGTAGCAGTAGTACCTAAAATAATATACAGGTCGGAAGAAACTGTGTACGACTATTGGGCCCATAGGTCAACCCTCAATCAGCAAGAAAGAGCATATAGAATTAAAAGAGAACCCCTTACTGCAATTACTATAGCCACTATGTTTGGCTTAGGGATAGCCGGAGCTGGAACTGGAATTACAGCTTTGTCTATGCAAAGTCAAGGATTTAACTCTTTAAGGGCAGCGATAGATGAAGATATCACCCGACTAGAACAGTCTATAAGTCATTTAGAGTCTTCTTTAACTTCCTTGTCTGAAGTAGTTTTGCAAAATAGAAGAGGGCTAGATTTGCTATTTCTACAACAGGGGGGACTTTGTGCCGCCCTGGGAGAGGAATGTTGTTTTTATGCAGACCATACGGGTATAGTTAGAGAATCTATGGCCAAAGTGAGAGAGGGGCTAGCCCAGCGTAAACGAGAGCGGGAGGCCCAACAAGGATGGTTTGAGTCTTGGTTTCAACAATCCCCTTGGCTGACTACTTTAATCTCAACCTTACTAGGACCCTTGATAATCCTTCTAATAATGCTCACGTTCGGTCCCTGCATCATCAACAGACTTGTAGCCTTTGTAAAAGAACGTATTAACACAGTGCAGTTGTTTGTGCTACGGCAACAATATCAAACTATATCACCGGGAACAGAGGAAGATTCCTCTGTATGATCAAAGAACAGGGGGGAATGTTAGGTTATCGGAAGACTTAGTGAGGTGTGTAACTACATCAGGGACCTGGGACAGTAGCTCCTGCGCTAAACATTCCATAACCAAATAAGGAGGTCAGTAGCTCCTGCGCTAAACATTCCATACCAAATAAGAAAAATCTATAGGGAAGCAGCATCAGGGGAATGTATGAGCTCAGCTTTGCATGTAACCAATCAGGTAGTGCCAACTATGCCTGTTGCTGGACTAAGGGACAAACTGTATATAAACCGCCATACCTCTTTGTTCAGGGTCCAGCCGCATTCTGCTGTGTCAGAGAGGCTAGGACCCTGGCGCGCCAGAAATAAACTCCCTTTATGCCTTTTGCATTACTTTGGTGGACTTGTTCATTCGGTCGGGTAGGGGACACGGACACGGAGCATAACAGGACAAGGGTCAGGTCTGCTGACCGCCGCGTGACTCTGTATTCATCCCTATGTATAACAAAAAGGTATATAAACAAACCTGAAAAATAAAGAAATTGGATCAGTTTCTAGAAAGACTGATTCCCCCATGTCGTTTCTTTCTTGCTCCCCATTTTTCTGGCTGAATTCCCATCTGGAGCATGGATGCTATTCCATGTAAACCAAGTTATTCAGCCTCTTATTCTCCGCTAATTTTCCTACTACACTATCCGTTTCTAATCTCTCTCTATATCTGTAATTAAGATTTTTCCAAGGATGCCGATTCCGTCCCCACCTTCGAATCACCCTGGATCCACCGGGGCTGGACCCCAGCATCGTGGTCACGTCCCATTGTAGTGTCAGTGACCTTCCATGTCACTTGTGTAACATAGTCACACACCGTGCTGTTAACATCTTCTGAGCAGTTGCTGCTAAGTCACTTCAGTCGTGTCCGACTCTGTGTGACCCCATAGACGGCAGCCCACCAGCCTCCCCTGTCCCTGGGATTCTCCAGGCAAGAACACTGGAGTGGGTTGCCACCTCCTTCTCCAATGCATGAAAGTGAAAAGTGAAAGGGAAGTCACTTGGTCGTGTCCAACTGTTAGCGACCCCATGGACTGCAGCCTACGAGGTTCCTCCATCCATGGGATTTGCCAGGCAAGAGTACTGGAGTGGGGTGCCATTGCCTTCTCCAGGCACATGGCTAATTCAAATCTGGCTTTTTAGAACGTTCTCGAAGTCTTTTGGAGGGGGGAGTGTATTTTCTGTGGTTGGTTGAATTACTAAGTGTGGTAACCTCAGATATAGGTGGATGACTGTAGAGTAAAACAAATCCAGTGAACTCCCTATCCAATTTAACCACAGCTTTACCAATATTGTCGCATCTATCGCCACACCCCTCCCCTAGCTTGTCCCCCACCTTGTACCCTAGAAGTTACCATGAATATGTATTTGGTGCTTAATATTTTCTTGACATTTTTTGTTTTATCACTATTACATATATTCCTACCAATAGATAACCACATACCATGGGGTCCCCAATCAACAATTATGTGATTAGCCACAAACATTAATTTTCCTGACTTGGCTTGACATTTGTCCCAACGGACAGGAGTATACGTAAACTTCTTATAAGTGAATGCTTTGCATAACGATCTCTGTTCTTTCCCTAACTCTTTCCCTAAAGTCTTAGTAGTATAAACATGGTTCACAGACAAAGAAAGGGCAGTAAATAGGGTGAAAGCCCAAATCTGTTGGCTAACGTTTATGCATAATTTCCCCGGGCCCAGGCACAATGGAAGGACTTTAAAGCTAAAGTGAAGAGAAGAAGTGAAGTGAAGTCGCTTAGTCGTGTCTGACTCTTTGCAACCTCGTGCACTATAGCCTGCCAGGCTCCTCTGTCCATGGGATTTTCCAGGCAAGAATACTGGAGTGGGTTGCCATTTCCTTCTCCAGTGCATCTTCCCAACCCAGGGACCAAACCCAGGTCTCCCACACTGTAAACAGATGCTTTTACCATCTGAGCCACCAGGGAAGTCTACTTCTTTATAGCCTAAAGAAATGTTCATTAGTTTCCCCTCCTCCCCAGGGTGTGATGGCTCCTTCACATTCCAGGGAGGGGGCATATGGGTGGAGTCATTGGTTGACAGGATCAGCCCTTTCTCCATGCATTTTATGACCTGCAATAAAGGGGGGTTGGGTAAGTAAGCCCCGTCAAGTTTGATTAGTTGATCCGGCTCAAGCGGGGGAGGTACAGGTCAGGAGACTGAGCATTGCCAGGAGAATGTATTCAGGACTCCAAGGCATTCCCTGTTGAGAGACCAAATTTTCAGCTCGATTAGTAAGGGTTTTTATTTGTCCCCAAGTGGGGAGATCATAAGGTTGATGCCACCGAGGGCTGTGCTTCCTGGAGATCTTTAGAGCCGACATGGCCCATATTGGAATTTCTTCCTCCTGGGGTCCTTGTTGTCCCGTCTCCATTTTGAAGGCTGGGGGCCCCCTTGGGTCAAATCTTCCGAGGAAGCCATATGAGTTTGTTGGATCCACCTGGGGAAATACAAGCATACCCCTTTCCCTGTAAGATTAGTTTCCCCAATTTCCAATGTTTTGTTAACCCATCTTGGTACCAAATGGGCAGAGGAAGAGCAGTGTTGTGGTAAGTTTAAAAAATTTAAAACAAATAAAGCTGTATTAACAATAGTTATAGGTTTAGAAATGACCTTATGTTGGAATCTAGTAAAGTCTACTTTAGATAAGGAAGACAGTAGTGTCCCTGTGTATCCCCCCTTTATTATTATCATTAGCAACTTTAGTGTGTGATGTGTTCGTTCGACTATGCCTTGTGCCTGTGGATTATAAGGAATACCAGTAATATGTTTAATAGAAAAAGATAGTAAAAATCGTTTAAAGTGTCTAGAAATATAAAGTAAAGTAAAGTCACTCAGTCGTGTCCGACTCTTTGTGACCCCGTGGACTGCAGCCCACCAGGCTCCTCAGTCCATGGGATTCTCCAGGCAAGAATACTGGAGTGGGTTGCCATTTCCTTCTCCAGGGGATCTTCCCGACCCAGGGATCGAACCCAGGTCTCCCGCATTGGAGGCAGACGCTTTAACCTCTGAGCCACCAGGGAAGTCTAGAAATATAGGCAGGGCCATTGTCTGTTTTTATAGAACTAAGAGTTCCCATTACAGCAAAACAAGCTAATGAGTTATAACGTGTTGTGTAGCCTCACCATGAAAAGGTGTGGCCCAAATAAAGAAAGAATTAGTGTCGATACAGACATGCAAGAAAGAAGATGGAGAAAGTTCAGGGCAATGAGTTACATCCATTTGCCATAGATCATTAGGTTGCAAACCTCGAGGATTAATACGAGATTAATTCGAGATTGGTCGAAGATGTAGGGGTCTACAAGTAAAGCAATCGCTAATAATTTCTTTAGCCTGGCGGTATGGGATTTTCCATAGCTGGTGTAGGGAGCCAGCATTGTTATGCAACAGAGCATGCTGTTCCTCTGGAGTCGCAAAGGAAACCAGTTTATCAGCTTGCTCATTACCTTAAGTCATGGGGCCAGGAAGACATACATGGGAGAATTGCAGTTTCTAACAACAGATTGTAGTTCGAAAAAGTTGTTGAATAATGGTGGAGGTTTCTGTATATTTTTAACACAAAAGTGGTTAAGGCTCTGACCTTCCACTGCACAGGTTTGATCCCTCCAGGTTTGATCCCTCCTCTGCCTACCCCAGGGCATGGCCTAAGTAAATATAGAGTCAGGGACAATATTAATGGGGTAAGGATGTAGGCAAATGACTTGAATAAGAGCATATAATTCATTTTGTTGAGCAGAATGAAATTTAGTATAAATGACTTTATAGTCCTTAAGAGACCAGAATGAAGCTTTGGCTTTTTTAGTCCCATCTATATAAAAACCTCAGCCTGTGGAATAGGCTGGGAGCTGATAATGTGAGAAATAATAAATTCAGTATTTTTAAAGAAATTCTATAGCTTAGCAGAAGGATAATGAAATGAAATGTCTCCAAAATATTTCAGAAAAGCTATTTGGAAATTGATAGAAGTTTGTAATGTGTTCTCAAATTGAGATTTATTGATAGGTATTACAATTTTATGAGGATCAGAGGCAATTAGAGTTTTAGTCCTATTTCTTCCGATGATAATGATTAGAGCAATTAAGGTAAGATATAAGTGACTTTATTTCTTTAAAACGGGTATAGATCCATTATACTGGGTGTTCTTGTTGGGCAAGAAGTCCTGTGGGAGAATGAAGAGAGGGGAGTGTAAATAATTCTAGAGGTAAATCCAGTTTGATGCGAGTAAGAAATTGTTTTTGTAGTTTATTTTGCACCAAATGAGTTCTTCTCGTGCCTCTTGAGAAAGTGAACGAGGGCTATTAAAATCAGAATCGCCTTTTAAAGTATTAAATAGGTCATTCAGTTGATAATTGGCAATGTCTAAAGGTCTAATCCAATTTATATTACCTAAGAGCTTTAAAAAATCATTTAAGGTTGATAATTTGTCAGTACAGATCTGAGTTAGTTGAGGAGTAATATGTTGTCTATTAATAACAAACCCCAAGTAATGGTAAGGTGTACAGGTTTGAAATTTTTAGGGGCAATGATCAATCCAGATTTTTTAAAGCATAGTTGAGCTATATCAACATGTGTTGAGTTTCTAAGATAGATGGAGCCAAAAACAATATATCATCCATAAAGTGAATAACAAGAAAGTTAGGAAACTGCTTTCTCACAGGCTCACGGGCTTTGGCTACGTAGTACTGACACATGGTGGGAGAATTCATCATCCCCTGTGGCAGTACAGTCCATTGGTACCGTTTATGAGGTCCGATATGATTAGGGTAAGGGAGAGAGAAAGTGAATCTCTCTTGGTCTAAAGGGTGTAAAGGTATATTTAAAAAGCTATCTTGTCAATCAATAATAATAATATGCCAACTTTGAGGAATAGTGGTAGGTGATGGGATCCCTGGTTGTAATGCACCCATAGGTTTCATAGATGCATTAGCTTTTCTAAGGTCTGTTGCTGCTGCCGCTGCTGCTAAGTGGCTTCAGTTGTGTCCGACTCTGTGCAACCCCATAGACGGCAGCCCACTAGGCTCCTCTGTCCCCGGAATTCTCCAGGCAAGAACACTGGAGTGGGTTGCCATTTCCTTCTCCAGTGCATGAAAGTGAAAAGCGAAAGTGAAGTCCCTCAGTCATGCCTGACTCTTAGTGACCCCATGGACTGCAGCCTACCAGGCTCCTCTGTCCATGGGATTTTCCAGGCAAGAGTACTGGAGTGGGGTTGCCATTGCCTTTTCCAAGGTATGTTAGGAGACGTCATTTGTTAGATTTTTTTTAATAACAAAAATAGGAGAGTTCCAAGGGGAACAAGATTCCTCAATATGCTTTAATTCTAGCTGTGTATCTATAAGTTCCTTAGCTGCCTATTATTTCTCTTTCGTGAGGGGCCACTGCTCTGTCCAAATAGGCTCGTCATTCTTCCAAGTTATTTTAATCATTGTATTGTTTGTTAAATGAGCAGTGGCCCCTGGGAAAAATGTGGAATGTATATCTGAGTTTGCCATTGCATAAGTAAATCCCTTCTTATTAGATTAAGGGGTGCATCTATCACATAAGGTTTTAATTTTACAGGTTGGCCTTCTGGTCCCTCACGTGGATAAATTTGAGTACTCTGATAAACCTCTTGTACTTTGGTTTGAGAAATCCCTGCAATTCGGCAAGAAACTTTTTGTACAGGCCAGGATTTGGGCCATAAATGTTTGGAAATAATAGTAATATCAGATCCAGTGTCGAGGAGACCAGAAAATCTTTTACCATTAATTTTGATATTTATAGTTGGTCGGGCAAATTTGGATACTAATGATGTCCAAAAGGACTGTTTTTGATCTGTACTGCTGAATCCGCCCATCCGTACATCATTAGAGGAGTTAACAGAAATGTAAGGTAAAAGAAGTAATTGAGCAATTTTATCCCCCCCTTTTGATTTGTCATAAAATCTGAGATGACATCATAATTTAATTTCTCCTTTATAATCTGAATCAATTACTCCAGGGTGAACAGTAATTCCTTTGGAAGTCCAACTAGATCGGCCAAGTAAAAGACCGAAGGTTTGTGGGGGCAGGGATCCAAAAAGTTCAGTAAGTATTCTAGAGGGGACTGCCTGGGGGTAAAGGAGAAAGGCATTTAGGGCTGGTATATCGACTGCAGTGCGGCCAGCTGTTGAGGGTTTGAGGTAAAAGATGGAATTTGCCCCTGGATTTTGTTGAAGGGGACCTGGGGGGGTCCCCTGCTTGGAGTTTCCCGGAATAGGTTTCCCTTCAATGTCAAATGTAGATTTACAATCTTTGGCCCAATGCATTCCTCTATGGCAGTGAGGGCAGATTTTTGGAGGTTTTTTATTAGCTTTCAAAGCATCCTTCATTTCCCTTTCTTAAGGCAGCAACCATTGTTTCAGCTAGCATTTGCATCTTTTGAGTTTCTGATCCTAGATTGCGACAAGCCTTCAAATAATCAATGATAGTCCCTGTGTCACGAAATGAGCTATAGCCTTTTGACATTCCTGATTTGCATTTTCATAAGCAAGTAATTTCTCTAGTTGCCTTTTGGCTTCTTCTCCAATTACAGTATGGGAAATAGCAGTTTCTAATCTAGCTAAAAAATCAGCATATGTTTCATTAGGTCCCTGAACTTTAAATAAGTGATGAAGTAAAGTAGAAAAGTGACGGGGCTTTCCAGCCGTGTGACCCGTGTCTTAGTACTTACCGGCCTCAATAGGCCCTGGGGTCACTCTGCCCGAATCTGCCACGTGTACCAAGCCCCTGTTCTGGGTGCCACTTGTTGAGATCCTTTAATGGACCGGAACCTGGTGGTCTGGAGTCGACAATAAGAAAGTAAAAGAGAGAGAGAGAGAGAGAGAGGGAGAGAGAGAGAGGCTGATATTCCTTGGTTTACGCAGAAACCCAAAAAAGTCCTTGATACAGGGCTTGTGTCGCTCACAAAGGCACCTGGCGCCCTCTCGAGTGGGTGAAGGCACAGGGCGCCTTCTTGAGAGGGTCTTAGAAGCCCGGGAAGGACAGTGAGCACGAAGGGTTTCTGCGCTCCAGAGAATTAGCCTGAGAGACAGAGAGACAGAGAGAAAGAGAGAGAGAGAGAGAGAGAGACAAGGAAAGAAAGACACGAGGACCCGAGCTCTGATGGAGCAAAGGTGTTTTATTTAACATCGTGTGAGTATGTATACTGTCTAACAAGGTAGCTATTTTCAGCAAAGGTAAAAATCAAAAGTCCAGACTTACAAATTATCAAGGAAAACATAAGGCGATCCATATCAAAGAGAGGGTTGTAAATAATCACTTTTACCATATGGTTCATAAAAAGGAAGAGTGTCATAAATAGTTACTTATCACCATATGGGAAAACTAACCAAGGAAATGCATGCATTCCTCAGCCCCTGGGAGTAGTTTGCTACTCCATTAGTTTGCTAATGGACAGCCTTGATGTACTCCTTTTCCTATTTGGAGCCAGTCTGTTGTTCCATGTCCAGTTCTAACTGTTGCTTCCTGACCTGCATATAGGTTTCTCAAGAGGCAGGTCAGGTGGTCTGTATTCCCATCTCTTTCAGAATTTTCCACAGTTTATTGTGATCCACACAGTCAAAGGCTTTGGCATAGTCAATAAAGCAGAAATAGATGTTTCTCTGGAACTCTCTTGCTTTTTCCATGATCCAGTGGATGTTGGCAATTTGATCTCTGGTTCCTCTGCCTTTTCTAGAACCAGCTTGAACATCTGGAAGTTCACAGTTCACGTATTGCTGAAGCCTGGCTTGGAGAATTTTGAGCATTACTTTACTAGCATGTGAGATGAGTGCAATTGTGCGGTAGTTTGAACATTCTTTGGCATTGCCTTTCTTTGGGATTGGAATGAAAACTGACCTTTTCCAGTCCTGTGGCCACTGCTGAGTTTTCCAAATTTGCTGGCATATTCAGTGCATCATCTTTCACAGCATCATCTTCCAGGATTTGAAATAGCTCCACTGGAATGCCATCACCTCCACTAGCTTTGTTCATAGTGATGCTTCCTAAGGCCCACTTGATTTCACATTCCAGGATGTCTGGCTCTAGGTGAGTGATCATACCATCGTGATTATCTTGGTCGTGAAGATCTTTTTTGTACAGTTCTTCTGTGTATTCTTGCCACCTCTTCTTAATATCTTCTGCTTTTGTTAGGTCCAGACCATTTCTGTCCTTTATCGAGCCCATCTTTGCATGAAATGTTCCCTTGGTATCTCTAACTTTCTTCAAGAGATCTCTAGTCTTTCCCATTCTATTGTTTTCCTGTATTTAACTTATATGCAGAGTACATCATGAGAAACACTGGGCTGGAAGAAGCACAAGCTGGAATCAAGATTGCCGGGAGAAATATCAATAACCTCAGATATGCAGATGACACCACCCTTATGGCAGAAAGTGAAGAGGAACTAAAAAGTCTGTTGATGAAAGTGAAAGAGGAGAGTGAAAAAGTTGGCTTAAAGTTCAACATTCAGAAAACGAAGATCATGGTATCTGGTCCCATCACTTCATGGGAAATAGATGGGAAACAGTGGAAACAGTGTCAGACTTTATTTTTTGGGGCTCCAAAATCACTGCAGATGGTGACTGCAGCCATGAAATTAAAAGACGCCTATTCCTTGAAAGGAAAGTTATGACTAACCTAGATAGCATATTAAAAAGCAGAGACATTGCCAACAAAGGTCTGTCTAGTCAAGGCTATGGTTTTTCCAGTGGTCATGTATGGATGTGAGAGTTGGACTGTGAATAAAGCTGAGTGCCGAAGAATTGATGCTTTTGAACTGTGGTGTTGGAGAAGACTCTTGAGAGTCCCTTGGACTGCAAGGAGACCCAACCAGTCCATTCTAAAAGAGATCAGTCCTGGGTGTTCTTTGGAAGGAATGATGCTAAAGCTGAAACTCCAGTACTTTGGCCACCTCATGCGAAGTGTTGACTCATTGGAAAAGACTCTGATGCTGGGAGAGATTGGGGGCAGGAGGAGAAGGGGATGACAGAGGATGAGATGGCTGGATGGCATCCCCGACTTGATGGACATGAGTTTGAGTAAACTCCGGGAGTTGCTGATGGACAGGGAGGCCTGGCATGCTGCGATTCATGGGGTCACAGAGAGTCAGACACAACTGAACAACTGAACTGAACTGATGCTGTTTGAGGACTCTTGAGAGTCCCTTGGACAGCAAAGAGATGAAACCAGTCAATCCTAGGAAATTCTGGTAGACCACTTTAAGTTAATGATAGCCTCAAGAAAGCTTCCCAAGTGGCACAGGGTAAAGAATCTGCCTGCTAGTGCAGACACAAAAATGCAGACCCAAAAGATGCAGTTTCAATCCTTGGGTTGGGAAGATCCCCTGGAGTAGGAAATGGCAACCTGCTCCAGTATTCTTGCCAGGAAAATTCCATGGACAGAGGAGCTTGGAGGGATACAGTCCATGGGGTTGCAAAGAGTTGGACACGACTAAGCGACAAAGCACACACACACACACTAGAAAGCTATCAGAATGTCGTGGCACGAAGCAGGCTTGCTTAACTATAAAGCCATAAATAAAAGCATGAGCTATGTCCCAGGCCATTAGGTGAAAGAAAAATATCACCAGCCTTCTACTGATTTGAATAAGTGCTATGTTAATCCTAGTTTGACCTTGGAGGGTCAGATACTCTCCTGCCAAACATGAAGAAGGAGCTAGTGGTGTAAGCCTGATGTCAATTCAAAGAAGGCAGTCCTTTCCCCTCCCCACTTTCCTTTGACTTTAAATTGTAGCCGACTTAATCTTTGGGGTAGAGCCCCCTCACCTGCCTGCTTGCATCTCTTACAGGTGTCCTGTATTAATAAATCTACTTCTTGCCCATCACCTTGCTTCTAGCTGAATTCCTTCTGTGCTGAGGTACAAAGAACCTGAGTTTCATTAAGTCCTGAAATCAAATGCATGGAAGACCAGGTTTTGGCCAGGTTTGAGTCCCTGCCGTGGGGGTTCAAGTCCCAAACTGGATTTTGCCCGAGTTCAAGTCCCAGTCTGAGGTGACTGGTTTCACTTCTTTGGATGAGGTAAGTCTCAGAAAACCTCAGTGACAAGGAGCAGCCTTCTAAGAAGCCCTTAGAAAAGCTAGTGAGTTGGAACGTTTGTAGTAAAGAGTCATTCTGGTTCTTCCCTAGTGGTCCACTTGTTAAGACTCCACACTTCCACTTGATTCCTAGCTAGGGAACTAAGATCCTGCATGCCAGGTGGCACAGCCAAAAAAAAAGTTGACTCATTTCTATGCCACAGGCTAATTAAATGGACCAAAAGTCAATTCCCAGATACCCACTACTTAGTGAGCACATTAAGTGTCATGGAAATAAAAGTCTTACATGGACATTCCTTGGATGTTTAATTCTAGCTCATTTTGGTAAGGAACCTGAGTCCAAAGCTCCAAATTGGTCTTCTTTAAGACATTAGATGTCCACCTTATGTCTTAGTTCTCAGTCTTCTAATGTCTGAAATGGGCTGGATAACATCTCCCCGAGTCAAGACTAGTTTATGATACCTGTTCACCTCCCAAAGTTATTTTAAGAGCCAAGCATGATGACTGTGTCAGCAGAAAGGTTATATGTGGCCAGTTGCTTGGGAAAGGAGTTTTTCAGCTCTCGGTTACTGAAAAGCTTTGCTCCAAATGAGCTTCCCCCACCTATTTACTTCCTGTCCTAGCCATTTGGGCTTCTTGTCATAGCTCTCATCACTGGCTGCCAGGATCTTGTTTATTTCTTTTCTCCTCAAGTTGGTGTCAGTTCCAATGGGGCAGGGACATCTCCCTGGTTGCTTGCCTAATCCCAGCCTCAGCATCATGCCTGTTTAAGTGTTTTGGAAATTTTTGCTGTCATCAGGTTGTGTGTGTGAGTCGCTCAGTCATATCCATCTCTTTGCGATGGCACAGACTGTAGCTTGCCAGGCTTCTTTTATCTATGGGATTCTCCAGGCAAGAATACTGGAGTGGATTGCCATTCCCTTCTCCAGAGGATCTTCCTGACCCAGGTCTCCTGCATTGTAGGCAGATTCTTTACCATTTGAGCAAAAGGGAAGTCCTATTTATCATCAAGTTACTGTTCTGTTTTCACGTGTCTGTCAGTAGAAATGTGACTGAAAATGGGGTCTGGCTGCATGCTGCTCAAAAGCCAATAAAGAAGTAAATTTGGTTGGAAGGAAAGTTAGCTTTATTTTGCATGCTGGCAACTGGGAGTAGGGGGAGGCTAAACTTCTGTCCCCCTCCCCCTCAACAATCTGCAGGCAAGAGCTTATATAGATTGAGAGAGGGGGCTGCATGCAGACAAACACAGTCAGCTCTGACCATCTTTTTTTTTTTTTAGGTTTTTTTTTTTTTAACACTACATTTATTTATTTATTTTTGGTTGTGTGGGTTTCCGTTGCTTTGCACGGGCTTTCTCTAGTTGCGGCGAGTGGGTGCTACTCTTCCTTGTGGTGGGCAGGCCCCTCACTAGTGGCTTCTCTTAATCTGGAACATAGGATCTAGGTGCACAGGCTCAGTAGTTGTGGCGCACAGGCTTGCTTGCTCCACAGCATGTGGAATCTTCAGCACTGGCAGGTGGATTCTTACCTACTGTGCCACCAGAGAAGTCTTCTGATAGTCATCTTGAAATTGGTCATCAGTGATCGGACCAGCATCATCTCGACTCTTTCAAGTACAATTAATCTTCAGTTCCAGCGTCAGTTTGTTCTCATTTTCTTGAGGTCTGTACTTGGAGTCATGGCAGCTGAAGTCACGGCCAAAGTCTGGTCATCAGGTAGTTAACTTCGTCCACGAGGTGGGGGGTTTAGTATCTGTAAGACAGTTCACAGAATATGGCTTAGAATGTTATCTATAGCTCTTGAGTAGGAACTAAAAGTCCTTGACTTTGCTTAATGACTAAACTATTATTGTTTTGTCCTGTTTGACTGCTTTTATTCGCTTCTACATTTTCTCACTTTCTGATTAAATTTATTCTTTGGTGAAGGTTTTTCCCAGAGACAAAAGGCAGTCGGAGGACATAGTGGGGAATGACCATAGAGTCCCACTCCGTTTCAGAAATGAAGCCCTTTGTGAATGGCAACTTCTTTGTGAGCAATACAAAAGAATTATTGACATATGTACTTTGTAAAATGAAAAATCACTTTGCAGTAATGTACTCTACCTTACTCAGTAGAGTACCTTACTCAGTAAGGTATTTTGTAGACAGAAATATTGTTATCTGTTATGAAATACTTTATAAACCACCCAGTGTTTATCTATGCTATATCCTATGTACACAGTAGAATCTTTGTAAATGTTAAAGTGCTTTGTAAGTTTAGAAGTACTTTAAAAAGTACAAAATGTTCTGTAAACAGCAAGAAGTTCTGTGTACTGCAGTATTCTCTGTAAACATTACAGAGGTTTTCTAAAGGCAATTTTTTTTTAATGTGAAGTGATCCATACACGTTGAATTGTTTTGTAATCATCAAGTGCTCTTAAAACTGTAAAATGCTTTATAATTGGAAAGATGTAAATTGCTATATGCTTTTGAATAATCAAATTATTTACAAGAGGCAAAGTCTCTTGCATATTGTAAAGCACTGAGCTCACTAAATAACAAAGTAATGTGTAGACAGCAGTGTGTTTGTCAGTGATAACTGGTTTATTAATATAGGATTTGTTCTTTATAAAATAATTTGTGACTTCCCTGGCAGTCCAGTTGATAAAACTCTACGCTTCCACTGCAAGGGGGCATGGGTTCAATTCTTGGTCAGGGAACAAATATCCCACTTGCCTCGCAGGGTGGCTAAAACTTTTAAAAATTAAACAAATACTTTAAAAAATGAAATAATTCAAAATGGGATAGCTTTTGAAGGACATGACCACCACAGAAATGGTCTTAACTATTTTGAAGAATTTGACCCCAGGTGTCTAAAACATGCTTGGCACACACCAGAGGCTCAATAAGTGTTTCTGGGATGAGTGAATATTTTGTAAACTTTTAAGTATTTTACAAACACTAGAATGATTTTAAATATTACACCATAAATTACATAGATTATATAGTATGATGTTTTGATAATCAGCAAACTGATTGTAGATTGTAAAGCATTTGGTCATTTTTTAATGCAGTTGGATATCTACAAGGCAGTGCTTGTTGTTCGTTGTTCATTTTTCAGTTGGTCAGTCGGGTCTGACTCTCTGTGACCCATGGACTGTAGCAGGCCAGGCTTCCCTGTCCTTCACCATCTCCCAGAGTTTGCTCAAACTCATGTCCATCGAGTTAGTGATGCCATCCAACTATCTCATCCTCTGTCATCCCCATCTCCTTCTGCCTTCAATTTTTCCCAGCATCAGGGTCTTTTCCAATGAGTTGGCTGCTTTTTGCATCAGGTGGCCCAAGTATTGGAGCTTCAGCTTCAGCATCAGTCCTTCCAATGAATATTCAGGACTGATTTCCTTTAAGATTGACTGGTTGGATCTCCTTGCTGTCCAAGGGACTCTCAAGAGTCTTCAACACCACAGTTCAAAAGCACCAGTTCTCAAGTGTTCAGCCTTCTTTATGGTCCAACTCTCACATCCATACATGACAACTGGAAAAACCATAGCTTTGACTGGATGGACCTTTGCAATAATGCTTGACATTTTAAGATACATGATATGCTGACATGTATTTGGAAAAGATAAACTTATTTTAATAATGCCTTCAAAATGATGAAGTATTTTGTACATGAAAAACTGTGATTTGAACTGCAAATTACTGCATCCCTTATAAGGTGTTTTTTATAACTTAATTAATTATTTGGGGCTTCGATGGGTCTTTGTTGCTGCACGTGAGCTTTCTCTAGTTGCGGAGAGCTGGAGCTACTCTCTAGTTGTAGTTTCCGGGCTTCTCACTGTGGTGGCTTCTCTTGTTGTGGACAGGCTTTGGGCGCTTGAGCTTCAGCAGTTGTAGCACACAGGCTCAGTAGCTGTGATGCACGGGCTTAGTTGCACCGAGGCATGTAGAAGTTTCCCAGACCAGGCATCAAACCCGTGTCCCCTCTGTCGGCAGGCAGATTCTCATCCACTGTGCCATCAGAGAAGTCCTCTTACAAAGTATTTTATAACTGAATGTTTTGTACTACACCTGCAGTAGGATTCCATTTATATGAAACTTCCAGAATAGACAAAGAAAGATACCAGTGGCTAGAGGGAAGGAAGAGTGATGAGTTACTTGATAAGGGGATGAAGTTTCCTTTTGGGGTGATTAAAATGTTTTAAAAGAAAAAGATGATGGTGCAGAACATAGTGATTGTACTCAAGGCCATGAAACTGTTTAATGTGGTTAAACATTAATTTTACAATACATGAATTTTACCTAAGAGAGAGAGAGCAAGGGAGCACAGATAGCCATTGGCCAGAAAGAACAGAACTTTATTTTGGTCTCGCTGGTTTTGGAGGATAAAATCAGAGAGAGGAGGAAGATACACAGCATAGAAGTTGAGGGCTGAACTAGCCATGTCAATTCAAGGTAGGAGGAGGAGGGCAGGGGTGTGCAGAGCAGATGGAGACAAGGGTGGGAGGCAGGAGATCTGGTACTGATGCTGCTGTTCTGGGTGAGCTTGGCTCTAAATCTTGTTGTCCTCCTTTTGGGACTGTTGGCCTCAGTTTTCCTAACTGCTGGGGGGTTTGGTGGTGACACTAAGATATTGCAGATATTTCTTGACCCTGAAATATCCTCAGTTAACAGTGCAGGCCATCTGGGGATGAGGTGACTACAGCAAGTTGGAGATGATGGGGAGCCCACAGAAGGGACTTTCCACAGGAGAGAGTGAGCAGGGAGGAGTCAGGAGCCTGCACACGTTAATTCTGGACAGAGGGAGGGGCTGGAGGCAAAGACTCCAAGGGGATCTGGACCTCTTCTTGCCTTCCCCCTCCCCTGCAGAGCAGGAAGCTGAGCTGGAACACAGAGGGTGGTCGCACTGCCCCTATCTCCCTCGGCATGAGGTCGATGTCTTCCAGGCCTTGGGAGACCCCAAGGAGAAGTTCTGCAGCAGAGAGGTCAAGAAGAGGAAGAGCTCTGAGCAGACCAAGCTCTCACCCAGACAGAGGCATTTTCCTGCAGGTGTAAGGGAGAGGGTGTCAATGGAAGGGGATCCCTGGAAAACGTGTGGCTGCCCCACCTCCACAGTCCTGAAATATGTGCATGCTCATTTACATAGATTTGCAGGCAAAGTACTTGTGATCCTATCCTTGTCCTCAGTACCAACACCAGTGTGTGTTGGGCCGGGGGGAGTGGGGCTGTGTATGTCAGTGCCTGCAGGGGTGTGTGTCTGTAAGATCCACTTCAGTTCTGCCTCTTCTCAGCCTATCCCATACAGATGCCCTCCTATGTCCCTCCTGGTCCCTAGTCTCCTCCTATCTAGGAAGTTGTGTGCCTCTATATGTTAATTATAATCTCAACTAAGCCAGTTTATGAGAAAATGGGGAAACACTGGAGAAATCTCTGGCAGCGTGCCCTGGCTGTGAGGTACAGGGGAACTGAAACCTCTGGCTTGTCCTGAAGGGGGTGGGCACTTGGCTGTACAAATGGTGACCTACTTCTAATCAGTGGATAAACTGCCTTTGCTCTAAGCTTCTGAGTGTCCACACTCTTGTTCACTTTGACCCTCCTCCCAGCCCCCTGGTCCTGCCCCTCATCAGCAGGCAACAGAGTCAGCCTCCCAGACCCAATCCCCATACCCCAACCTGTGGCGCTTCTGACTGCTCATGCCCACATCATGATTGATAAGTACCCTTGAATAGTGCCCTGCTCACCCTGGAGCCTCATTTTCTATCATAACACCCACTCATGTGGTGTTCATCACAAAAGTGTCCATGTAGGTGGAGCCCTGAATATCCACAACTGACTTCAGCACAGACTGTGCCCACTGGAATAACCAAGAGAGGGACCAGTGTGTGCTTGGGCTGGGCCACAATTTCACTTGCATCCTGTTGACCCACAGTCTCAGTGGGAAGGAAAGGAGCCCAGAGAGCTGCCTTGTATGTGTGGTAAAGTTCATTACAGCTCATAAGTAGTCACAGCACATCTCTGGGTGCATAAACATCTCTGGCACATTGAACTTGGATGGGACTTGTTTGTCCAATGACCTGAGGGCTAAACAGGTGCCTGTTATTCTGTTTTCCTTGTTTCTATGTGTGTCTGGATGGAGCTCCCACTAGCTCCATTTCTACACAATTGTCATGACCTGTGGCAGGGGGCATATTGCCTGAGCAGAAAAATAAACTTTTGACTTTTAGTTCTTGAGATATGAAGCATATTTATCATAGCTTAGCTGTGCCCTGACCTACATAGACCATGACTTCCTACTGGGTCTTCAGCAAGCCCTCTGCCCTCCTGGGCCTCTCTGTTCCAATTCTACAAGAGAGAAAGTTTCAATACTCAGACATTGACTGTTTCTTTAAGAGGTCAAAGGAGAAAACCACTTTGATCACTTGACAGGAGCTGAAAAAATTATTGAGAATACTCAATGTGAGTATTAAAATTTTAAGAAGAACTTGTTGTAAAATAGGGAGAAGAGAGATATTTCCTTTGGTAAGAGTAGTCATAAAATATCTGGAATAGGCAATAGCCAGCATTCAGCTTCATAGAGAAAATAAAAATACTCTCATAGTTAGGACTTGGACAAGATTGCTCACTATCAGTGCTATTACATTACATGATTTCAGAAGCGCTAGCCCCTGATATTAGGGAAAACATGACATGACATATGACTTTAGCATAAGAAATCATTAAGTCATGATATTATCATTTACAGATGCTAACACTCGTTATTAGGAAAACCTAAGAGAATAAAGGAAACACTGTTCATTATGAAAGTAATACAGAGAGTTTGTTCAGTTATGACAGACATATACACCCCAAAAGCTCAGTGGATTTCTGATATACTTATTAAAACAATTAAAATGTTCTTCGAAGAGTGTTTCTGGACTGAAGTGTGTCCTCCCAAAATTTATTTGTTACAGTCCTAACACCCACGGTGATATTTTCTGAAGGGACCTTGGAAGATAATTAAGTTTAAGTGAGCTCGTTAGGGTGGGGCCTTCTTGAGGGGAGCTGCTGCTGCTTCTAAGTCACTTCAGTCGTGTCCGACTCTGTGCGACCCCAGAGATGGCAGCCCACCAGGCTCCCCCGTCCCTGGGATTCTCCAGGCAAGAACACTGGAGTGGGTTGCCATTTCCTTCTCCAATGCATGAAAGTGAAAAGTGAAAGCGAAGTCGCTCAGTCGTGTCCGACTCCTAGCGACCTCATGAACTGCAGCCTACCAGGCTCCTCTGTCCATGGGATTTTCCAGGCAAGAGTACTGGAGTGGGGTGCCATTGCCTTCTCCAGCCCTTGAGGGGAGAGGATTCTTATAAGAAGAGAAAGTGATACCAGAGCCCTCACTCTGCCATGTGAGGCCACAGCAAGATGGCGGCTGTGTGCAACCCAGGAAGACCAGAACCTGACCATGCTGGCACTCTGATCGCAGACTTGTGGCTTCCAGAACCAGGAGAAAATAATATCTTTGTTAAACCATCCAGTCTATGGCATTTTGTTATAGCAGCCCATAGCCCAACCTGACAAAGAGGCTCCACAAACAATAGCCACAATCTCCTCCCACGTTTCTTAGCAATAAATTTAGTAAGAAATATACGAAACCTAGCTAAAAAGTTCAAGATGCCTCCAATGATATGAGAAGGACTAAATGGACACCCTATCTTTTTTCTAGGATGTATTCGACATGTAGACTTGTCAAAGCTATGTGAATCAAATTATAAATTTAGGTTAACCCTCATAACATCCCAGTGGAATTTTTTTTGAGACTTTGACAAAATGATTCTAAAGTATGCTTGGAAGAAAAATAAAACATGTTACATGAACAAAGAAGAGCAATGGCACCTGTAAAATATTAAAACACATTGTACAGATATAATAATTCAAATAATATTGTATAGCTGGAAAAGACAGATTAGACAGTCAATGTGAATATGCATCATTATAAAAAACAAACAGAAATAGACCTAAGGAGATTAAACATTTTAAATATAAATTTCAAATAGTGGCTAAAAATTGAATCATTTGGTAGGTGATGGATTATGGGTAACTGCAAAATTCTGGGAGTAAATATTCCTTAATTTCTTCTGGATCTCATTCTAAACTGGCTTGTATTTTAAATATGAAACTAGCTAGCAAGAAGTAAATCAATGAGTTTTTCTTCTTTCTTTTCCTTTCTGTCCCTTTCTTTCTTTTTACTGTTCTTTCAGCTACTTAGCCATTATCTATCTATCGATCTATATTACATACCTTGAGAGTGAAAGTGAAAGTCACTCAGTGGTGTCCCACTCTTTGCAAACTCATGGACTATACAGCCCATGTAATTCTCCAGGCCAGAATACTGGAGTGGGTCGCTGTTCCCTTCTCCAGGGGATCTTCCCAATCCAGGGATCGAACCCAGATCACCTACCTTGCATATGTGTAAATATTAAAAATATTTTAAAGGACATCCTCTGTAGTATTAACAGGTCTAATTTAGTAGTGACTTAAAGGTTATTTTTAATGCCAACTTTTTACTTTACGTCCTTATTTGTGTAAGTTAGAAGAAAAATGGCTATTTTAATTTTGAAAGAAAAACTGTAAACACTTTTTTTTCTTCATTGTTGGGACATAGCAGGTGCTTGATAATGGATCATTTATTTGTCTGTTCTCTGTGTTCAAGTGTGTGTCTGTGTCTCTCAATTTATCTCTATCACTGAGTCTTCATCTTTCTTCCTCATCATACCTCATCCCTTCCTTCCCCCACCCCATCACCGCCCCCCACTATCCTTGTCTCTGTAGATGTCTTGCTTTCTCTGTCCTTCAAAATCTCATCTTTTGCTGAAATGTGTTTGGGCCTGAACTGAGTCAGAAAGTCACACACAGAGCGGGAGTGAGCAGGCATTCCCTTGGGGAAGAAAGAGCATGGCTTACCCATGGAGAATGGAATGAAGACTTCTGACTTCCTGAAGTTTCCCTGCGCATCAAGGAAGTGGCCAGGGTAGAAGGCATCTGGCTTCTCAAAGTGGTGTGGGTCATGGAGGGCAGAACTCAGGATGGGATACATGGTAATGCTGTAAGAGGATGTTAAAGACAAGTAGACCCAAATGACCACCAACAAAGACTGACTGAATCTACTATGGTGTCTTGACAGCTGATAATGAGCTTCACCCACTGTGTGGCTCTATAGTTGCTGGCAAGAATGTTGAAATGACTTTCCCCCATTTGGTTGCTAGTGTCCCATCCCTCTAGGTATCTTCACCAACAACCCTGATCCCTCATCCCCAAGACCCTTTGGTCTTCTTTATGATCCATCAACTAAAAGGCTCACATCTGACTCAAAGGAGCCCTATAAGAAGCTGACTCCAGGACTAGGGCCAGAATATAATCTGATGGGTGCTGGTATCAATCAACCATTGGGTAATCGACATCGTAAATATCACCCCTAGGTGCACCTATACTCAGCAACATAAGCTACCATGAAAAAAAATGTTAGAACCATAGGCATCGACCTGAATAATATATCTATACATTATGCTGCTATCTGTGCTCAGTCATGACTGACTCTTTGTGACCCCATGAACTGTAGTCTGGCAGGCTCCTCTGTCCATAGGGATTCTTCAGGCAAGAATACTGGAGTGGGTTGCCATTTCTTTCTCCAGGGGATCTTCCTGACCCAGGGATTGAACCTGCAGCCCCGGCACCTCCTGCACTGGCAGGTGGATTCTTTACTACTGGGCCACCTGGCAAGTCACCAGGGAAGCCCCTATCTATACAGTGTACTGTTATATTAAAAAGGAAAGCCATACTCATACACACACAGCAGAAACACACCAACAAGTTGCAAATTGTACTGATATGGACTTAAAGGCCAGGGGGGAAGGTGACATGCACACTGGACACAAGTTGCAAAGTGACAGACACGGTATCAGTCAGTTGTTGTGTATGTGGAAAATCGCTGCAGACAGTAACTTCAGCCATGAAACTAAAAGATGCTCCTGGAAGGAAAGCTACGACAAACCTAGACAGGTAGGTTTTAAAAAGCAGAGACACCACTTTGCCGACAAAGGTCCATATATTCAAAGCGATGTTTTCTTCTAGTCAGTCAGTCAGTTCAGTCACTCAGTTGTGTCTGACTCTTTGCAACCCCATGAATTGCAGCATGCCAGGCCTCCCTCTCCATCACCAACTCCTGGAGTTTACTCAAACTCATGTCCATCGAGTTGGTGATACCATCTAGCCATCTCATCCTCTGTCATCCCCTTCTCCTCCTGCCCCCAATCCCTTCCAGCATTGGGGTCTTTTCCAATGAGTCAACTGTTCGCATGAGGTGGCCAAAGTATTGGAGTTTCACCTTCAGCATCAGTCCTTCCAAAGAACACCCAGGGCTGATCTCCTTTAGAATGCCCTGGTTGGATCTCCTTGCAGTCCAAGGGACTCTCAAAGAGTCTTCTCCAACACCACAGTTCAAAAGCATCAGTTCTTCAGCGCTCAGCCTTCTTCATAGTCCAACTCTCACATCCATACATGACCACTGGAAAAACCATAGCCTTGACTAGACAGACCTTTGTTGGCAAAGTAATGTCTCTGCTTTTTAATATGCTGTCTAGGTTGGTCATAACTTTCCTTCCAAGGAGTAAACTTCTTTTAGTTTCATGGCTGCAATCACCATCCACAGTGATTTTGGAGCCCCCCAAAATAAAGTCTGACACTGTTTCCACTGTTTCCCTATCTATTTTCCATGAAGTGATGGGGCCAGACTCCATAATCTTAGTTTTCTGAATGTTGAGCTTTAAGCCAACTTTTTCACTCTCCTCTTTCACTTTCATCAAGAGGCTTTTAGCTCCTCTTCACTTTCTGCCATAAGGGTGGTGTCATCTGCATATCTGAGGTTATTGATATTTCTCCCGGCAATCTTGATTCCAGCTTGTGCTTCTTCCAGCCCAGCATTTCTCATGATGTACTCTGCGTATAAGATAAATAAGCAGGGTAACAATATACAGTCTTGACGTACTCCTTTTCCTATTTGGAACCAGTCTATTGTTCCATGTCCAGTTCTAACTGTTGCTTCCTGACCTGCATATAGGTTTCTCAAGAGGCAGGTCAGGTGGTCTGGAATTCCCATCTGTTTCAGAATTTTCCACAGTTTATTGTGATCCACACAGTCAAAGGCTTTGGCATAGTCAATAAAGCAGAAATAGATGTTTTCTGGAACTCTCTTGCTTTTCCATGATCCAGCAGATGTTGGCAATTTGATCTCTGGTTCGTCTGCCTTTTCTAAAACCAGCTTGAACATCTGAAAGTTAGTAGTCACGTACAGATGTGAGTGTTGGACCAAGAAGAAGGCTGAGTGTGAAAGAATTGATGCTTTCAAGTTGTAGGGCTGGAGAAGACTCTTCAGAGTCCCTTGGACTGCAAGGAACTCAAACCAGTCAATCCTAAAGGAAATCAACCCTGAATATTTATTGGAAGGACTGATGCTGAAGCTCCAAAACATTGGCTACCTGATGCGAAGAGCTGACTCATTGGAAAAGACCCTGATGCTGGGAAAGATTGAAGGCAAAGGAGAAGGGTGCAGCAGAGGGTGAGATGGTTAGATAGCATCACTGACTCAGTGGATATGAATTTGAGCAAACTCTGGGAGATAGTGGAGGACAGAGGAGCCTGGCATGCTGCAGTCCATGGGGTCCTGAAGAGTCAGACTTAGTGACTGAACAATAATAGTAACAAATGGGTATATATAAGCCTGAGTTCATATAAACATAAAGATGAGATGATAAAATAGCTTTAAAAAAACTAACTCTATTGTATAACAGATTTCAATACAGATATGTTACTTTTCAGCAAATCTAACATCTTATAAAGGTAAAAAGATAAGATAGAATAAACAGGAGAGGACTTTTATCTTTTTCTAAAATCTCCCTTTCTCCCATAAAAATCTAGAAATAAAAATTCTTCTTATAGTCCTACATCAGACAACAACCATAGGACTGGATGCAGACAGCACCTTCCAACTGATTCTGTAGCCCTGCTGGTCTCACCTTAGGGAGGTAATGTCCCCAGAAGTGAGTGTCTTTGATGACTGAGTGGGGCACACCAAAGGGGAGGAGATCACTGAATCTCTGAATCCTGTGGATGATGGCCTCTGTATAAGGCATTTTTGCCTGATCTTCCAGGGCTGGGAGATGGTGTGCACCAATCACTCTGTCGATTTCTGCCTGGACTTTCTCTGAGAATAATAAGGATGGGAGGAAGGTACACAATAAATGCTCATAACAGTGGACCTAAAATGACCTGCAGACTGCTGAGAGGGTTTTATAAATTCTTAAGTAAGATATTGGGTTATCATTCCTTCTCAATGAAAGCATCAAAAAAGAGAGTCAGAAGCTTCTTTGTAGGGAAGTCTTGTGTGATGTTTCCACTCACGTTATAACAGAGGGTAACTTGGGTAAGGCTGTGTGGGTAGAAATTCATTCAACATTTAAGGATGCCTTTTCCCCCCCACTCTTCTAAAAATGAGTTGTAGCTAAAAATGATGTCATATACTTTTGTGCCACTGACAGCTAAGTGATATTAGATAAATTACTCCCTTCTCTAGCCTTAAATTCATTCCTGTGAAATAATGGAGTTTGATCAGTTTCTCCAAGAAATTTTGAGAGCTTCTCCAAGTCTGATGTGCAGACCATCAACAAGAAAACCACAGCAGGGGCTTTATAATTAGTTGTAAATCAGCAATATGCTTTATTTTTCTTTTTTTTTTTTTTTAGCAATATACTTTAAAAAGTCAAGTTCTTAGTCAACATCAAACAGTAGTTGGCAAAAATGATGTACTTTGGTAGACGATGAAATGCATTGCAAATGGTAACGCTTTGTATTGAGCCTGGCTTATAAACTAGAAAGTTTATAGAGTCACCCAAGAATTTTTCAAATTACAAAAAACTTCATAAATACAAACACCTTCTACACCAGAAGGTGCTTTGCTGATGGAAAAATATTTTGTAAACCCTAAAGTGCTTTGTCAAATCCAAAGAGATTTGCCTGCAGCAAATCTTTATGACAAGTTACAAATCCTGATAAGGGTGATTTTTTATTTTTCAGACTGCTCAGGACAGAACTTGTCTGTCTTACCCCATGAGCCAACCACCTTCCTTAGAAATGGAAGGCATGGCCTTAGAGACCCTCAATTGTCCCCTATCCCCACCTCCCATAAGCCCAGCTCACCTAAGACATCAGAGTTCTTGACAAGAAGTAGAAACTCATAGCAAATAATGGAGCTAGAGGTCTCTGTGCCAGCGAAGAACAGTGAGAGCACCGTGTGAATGAGACTCTTCTGGTGAAACCCATTCTCAGGATCTGAGCGCTCCTAGAGATGGGGATGGTTGATTTTTAATGTCTCCTCTTGCAAAGATTCCCAATGTCTGGGTCTTCCTATCTCCCTGTCAACATGTTACTCTATGCCAGTTATTCTTTTTCCTGATCCTTTTTTCTTTAAGCAAGGCCAACAAGGTACCAAAGGGGTGAGATCTGGAGCTAAAGTGCTTGGATTTCAAACTCAACCCTACCATTTACTAGCTGTGTGTCTTTGGACAAAGAATATAACCTCTCTGTCCCTTAGCTCATCATGTGGGGTTGTTTTGAAATAATATATGACACACACCATACCCTTGGGGTTAATTTCTTGTTAATATTGTTGATGTTGTTGTGTCCTTGGGTGTCATTGCACTCCGGATTGGCCCTTGTGGCTAACGTTCCATGGATGATACCAAAAATATTTAAAAATCAGTAGGCACTCGCCTACTAACAGTGAACTAAAATGGACTGGAATGGGTGAATTTCAGTAGATGACCGTTATATCTACTACTGTGGGCAAGAATCCCTTAGAAGAAATGGAGTAGCCATCATAGTCAACAAGAGTCCTAAATGCAGTACTTGGATGCAATCTCAAAAACGACAGAATGGTCTCTGTTCGTTTCCAAGGCAAACCATTCAATATCATGGTAATACAAGTCTATGCCCTGACTAGTAATGCTGAAGAAGCTGAAGTTGAATGGTTCTATGAAGACCTACAAGAATTTATAGAACTAACACCCCAAAAAGATGTCCTTTTCATTATAGGGGACTGGAATGTAAAAGTAGGAAATCAAGAAACATTTGGAGTAATAGGAAAATTTGGCCTTGGAGTACAGAATGAAGCAGGGTAAAGGCTAACAGAGCTCTGCCAAGAGAATGCACTGGTCATAGCAAACACCCTCTTCTAACAACACAAGAGAAGATTCTACACATGGACATCACCAGATGGTCAACACCAAAATCAGATTGATTATATTCTTTGAAGCCAAAGATGGAGAAGCTCTAACAGTCAGCAAAAAAAAAAAAAAAAAAAAAAGACCAGGAGCCGACTGTGGCTCAGATCATGAACTCCTTATTGCCAAATTCAGACTGAAATTGAAGAAAGTAGGGAAAACCACTAGACCATTCAGGTATGACCTAAATCAAATCCCTTATGATTATACAGTGGAAGTGAGAAATAGACTTAAGGGACTAGATCTTATAGACAGAGTGCTGATGAACTACGGAATGAGGTTCGTGACATTGTATAGGAGACAGGGATCAAGACCATCCTGATGGAAAAGAAATGCAAAAAAGCAAAATGGCTGTCTGGGGAGGCCTTACAAATAGCTGTGAAAAGAAGAGAAGCAAAAAGCAAAGGAGAAAAAGAAAGATATTCCTATTTGAATGCAGAGTTCCAAACAATAGCAAGGACAGAAAAGAAAGCCTTCCTCAGTGATCAATGCAAAGAAATAGAGGAAAACAACAGAATGGGAAAGACTAGAGATCTCTTCAAGAAAATCAGAGGTACCAAGGGAACATTTCATGCAAAGATGGGCTCGATAAAGGACAGAAATGGTCCGGACCTAACAAAAGCAGAAGATATTAAGAAGAGGTGGCAAGAATACACAGAAGACCCGTACAAAAAAGAGCTTCACGACCCAGATAATCATGATGGTGTGATCACTCACCTAGAGCCAGACATCCTGGAATGTGAAATCAAGTGGGCCTTAGAAAGCATCACTACGAACAAAGCTAGTGGAAGTGATGGAATTCCAGTTGAGCTCTTTCAAATCCTGAAAGATGATGCTGTGAAAGTGCTGCACTGAATATGCCAGCAAGTTTGGAAAACTCAGCAGTGGCCACAGGACTGGAAAAGGTCAGTTTTCATTCTAATCCCAAAGAAAGGCAATGCCAAAGAATGCTCAAACTACTGCACAATTACACTCATCTCACACACTAGTAAAGTAATGCTCAAAATTCTCCAAGCCAAGCTTCAGCAATACGTGAACTGTGAACTTCCAGATGTCCAAGCTGGTTTTAGAAAAGGTAGAGGAACCAGAGATCAAATTGCCAACATCTGCTGGATCATGGAAAAAGCAAGAGAGTTCCAGAAAAACATCTATTTCTGCTTTATTGACTATGCCAAAGCCTTATTGTGGATAAGCCTTATTGTGTGGATCACAATAAACTGTGGAAAATTCTGAAACAGATGGGAATACCAGACCACCTGACCTGCCTCTTGAGAAACCTATATGCAGGTCAGGAAGCAACAGTTAGAACTGGACATGGAACAACAGACTGGTTCCAAATAGGAAAAGGAGTATGTCAAGGCTGTATATTGTCATGCTGCTTATTTAACTTATATGCAGAGTAAGGTAAGGTAAGGTAAGGTAAGGTAAGTTAAAGTCACTCAGTCGTGTCCGACTCTTTGCAACCCCATGGGCTGTAGCCTTCCAGGCTCTTCTATCCATGGGATTTTCCAGGCAATAGTACTGGAGTGGATTGACATTTCCTTCTCCAGGGGATCTTCCTGACCCAGGGATCGAACCCAGATCTCCCACATTGTAGACAGGTGCTTAACCATCTGAGCCACCAGGGAAGTGCTGAGTACATCATGAGAAACACTGGGCTGGAAGAAGCACAAGCTGGAATCAAGATTGCCGGGAGAAATCTCAATAACCTCAGATATGCAGATGACACCACCCTTATGGCAGAAAGTGAAGAGGAACTAAAAAGCCTCTTGATGAAAGTGAAAGAGGAGAGTGAAAAAGTTGACTTAAAGCTCAACATTCAGAAAAATAAGATCATGGCATCTGGTCCCATCACTTCATGGGAAATAGATGGAGAAAAGGTGTCAAACTTTATCTTTTGGGGCTCCAAAATCACTGTGGATGGTGATTGCAGCCATGAAATTAAAAGATGTTTACTCCTTGGAAGGAAAGTTATGACCAACCTAGATAGCATATTAAAAAGCAGAGACATTACTTTGCCAACAAAGGTCTGTCTAGTCAAGGCTATGGTTTTTCCAGTGGTCATGTATGGATGTGAGAGTTGGACTGTGAAGAAAGCTGAGCTTTGAAGAATTGATGCTTTTGAACTGTGTTGTTGAAGAAGACTCTTTGAGAGTCCCTTGGACTGCAAGGAGATCCAACCAGTCCATCCTAAAGGAGATCAGTCCTGGGTGTTCATTGGAAGGACTAATGCTAAAGCTGAAACTCCAATACTTTGGCCGCCTTGGCGAAGAGTTGACTCATTTGAAAAGACCCTGATGCTAGGAGGGATTGAGGGCAGGAGGAGAAGGGGACGACAGAGGATGAGATGGCTGGATGGTATCACTGACTCTATGGGCATGAGTTTGAGTAGACTCCGGGAGTTGGTGATGGACAGGGAGGCCTGGTGTGCTGCGATTCATGGGGTGGCAAAGAGTCGGACACGACTGAGTGACTGACTGACTGACTGACTGACTGAACAAACAATCCCAGAATCTCAATTGCCTACAAGAGCTAAGCATATTTCTTGGTCGCATTTATTTTTATGGGAAGTCAACAAGAGATTCTACTGCACGTCTTCTTCATTTGGGGACTCAGCGGAAGAGACAGGCTCTATTGGGGATTTTGCTTGTCTAGCAACAGAGTTAAAAGAGGGATGATGGCAGACTATGCAATGGCTCTTACAGCTTTCACTGTGATAACACTCAACACTTCTGCTTGTATTCCATTGGCCAAAGTAAGTCATATGTCCAAGCTGGACATCTGTAGCATGGGAAATATATTCTATCTGTAGGGGAAGTAAGGGCACCCCAGCCCTGGGGTCCAACACAGGGAAGACAAGTCCCCTTAGCTGGTTTGAAAACCGGCAGGGCTCACCAGAGGGCTATAAGACTTTGCTCTTAAAGAGCATGCATGGTTGGGTTGCTTACTCCCAATCACAGCACTAGGTTATATGGAAGAATGCAGAAGCTATCTGGAAGATAGAATAATGGAAAGCATCCAATCAGGACAGCAATAAGAAAAACAAAATTTTTAAAAAGAGGATAGTTTAAGATAGCTCTGGGACATCAAGCATACTAACATTCACATAATAGAGGTCCCATAAGGAGAAGAGAGAGAGAAAGGGGTAGAATGTCTTTGATAGCATTGTAGTGGAAAACTTCCAGAAGCTGAGGAAGGAAACAGATTTCCAAGTACAGGAAGCATGGAGAGTCCCAAAGAAGATGAACCCAAAGAAATCCACACCAAGATGTATCATAGTTAAAATGGCAAAATTAAAGAATTTTCAAGGCAGAAAGAGAAGAACAAAAAGTCACAAGAGACTTTAAGACTATCAGTTGATTTTTCTGCAGATTTTTTGCAGGCCAGAAGGAAATGATGTGCTATGGTCAAAGTGCTGAAGGGAAAACACTGCAGCCTAGGATACTCTGCCCAGTAAGGTATCACTCAGAGTTGAAGGAGAGATAAAGAGTGTTGCAGACAAGCAAAAAAGGAAGAGTTCATCAATACTAAACTGAACTTACAAGAAGCATTAAAGGGTCTTAAGTGAAAAAGAAAAGGTTACAACAGAGTAACTTTTTATAGGAAGTAAGAATTTAAAAGGAAGGAAAAAAATCTGACTAGTAAAAGCTGTGGATCAACCACTTAAGTAAGCTAGTATTATAAAAAGGTTAGAAGACAAAACCTGTAAAACTAACTCTAACTACAATAAAGAGTTAAGAGATAGATATCAAGATGTAAAAATATGGCATGAAAAATGTAAAATGTGAAGAAAGGGAGTAAAAAAGGTAGACTTTTTAGACTGCAAAAGGACGTAAATGACTTAAATATAAACATTTAAGTCATTTTTTAAATGTAAATATAAATAAACTTAATTATCAGTTTGAAATAAGTATATATAGATATGTCAACATATAGGAACTCCATGATAACAATAAATTAAAAGTCTATATTAGATACAAAAAAAAAAAAACCTAGAAAGAAAGGAATATAAGCACAACCCAAAAGAAAATCATCAAACCAAAAGGGAAGAGATTGAAAGGTGAAGAACACCTTCCTTCCATTACCCTGATAGAGAGTAAAACAAAAATAGGGCATCCCTGTTCTCGAATGTTCCTAGCAGCTCCATTTACAACACCCAAAAGGTGGACGCAACCCACATGTCAATAAACTGATGAATGAATACAGAAAATACACATTGTATGGTGTTTCCACACAATGGAATACTATTTGGCCATAAAATGAATGATGTACTGATACCTGCTACAATATGGTTCAATCCTGATAACATTAAGCTAAATGAAAGACCCAGAGACAATCACTTACTGTATGATGCTATTTATTTGAAATTTCCAGAATAGGTAAATTCATGTGAAAAAAAAGCACACTAACGGTTGTTGGGGGTCAGTGGGAGGAGCGAACTGGAGACTGACGTATTTTAGCAGGATGGAGTTTTGTTATGGGATGATGAAAATGTTTTGAAATAGATGGAATTGATCCTTACACAACATTATGATTGGACTAAGTGCCATTGAAATGTACACCTTAAAATAGCTGTGGTTAATGTTACAATATGCAAATTTTACCTAAAAAGAGAGAGAGAGAGAGGCAGCACAGATAGCCTTTGTCCAGAAAGAACAGAACTTTATTTTGGTTTCACTGATTTTGGAGGATAAGATCAGAGAGGTAAAAGAGCTATTTTGGAGTTATGCAGTGCAGAAGTTGAGGGCGGAATTAGTCATTTTAATTCAACGGAGGAGGAGGGCAGGGGTATGCAGAGTAGATGGAGACAAGGGAAGGGAGGCAGGAGATCTGGTGCTGATGCTGCTGTTCTGGGTAAGCTTGGCTCTAAATCTTGCCCTTCTCTGGGGCCTTAGTTACCCTAACTGTTCTAGGGATGGTGGTAACACTAAGTTATTGAAGGTAATTCTTTTTTAGAAAATTTTATATTTGTTTGTTTTTGGCTGCACTTGGATCTTTGTTGCAGCATGTGGGCTTTCTCTTTAGTTGTGGCAATTGGAGACTACTCTCTAATTGCATTGCTCGAGTTTCTCATTGAGGTGGCCTCTCTTGTTGCGGAGCACAGGCTCTAGAGCAAGGGCTTCAGCACTTGTGACACACAGGCCCAGTTGCCTCGTGGCATGTGGAATCTTTCCAAATCAGGAACTGAATCTATGTCCTCTGCACTGGTAGGTGGATTTTTTACCACTGGACCACCAGGGAAGTCCAGCCCATATTTCTTGACCCTGAAATATCCTCAGTCAACAGTGCAGGCCATCTAGCGATAAGTGGCGACTACAGCAGGATGGATAGAGAGACCACAAAAGGGACTTTCCACAGGAGAAAGTGAGCAGGGTGGAGCCTGCACATGTTAATTCTGGACAGAGGCAGGGGCTGGATGCAAGGACTCAGAGGACATCTGTGCTTCTTCTTGCCCTCCCCCTCCTCTGCGGGGTAGGAAGCGGACCTGGAACAAAGGGGGTGGTCTCCCCAGCCCGTTCTCCCTGGGCATGAGGTCGATGTCTTCAGGGGCCTTGGGAGACCCCAAAGAGAAGTTCTGCAGCAGAGTGGTCAAGAAGAGGAAGAGCTCTGAGGGGGCCAAGCTCTCACCCAGACAGAGGCGTTTTCCTGAGGGTGTAAGGGAGGGAGTATCATTGGAGGATAAGATCAGAGAGGTTAAGGGAGCTATTTTGGAGTCACACAGCACAGAAGTTGAGGGCTGAATAAGCTATTTCAACTTAAAGAAGGAGGAGGGCAGGAGTGTGCAAAGTAGATGGTGATAAGCAAAAAGTAAAAGTTTATCAACATGAAGCTGAACTTGAGAACACTTGGTTGCCCCACTCCCCGAAACCCCAGGATATTTGCATGTTCATTTACATAGATTTACATGCGAGGTGTTCTGATCCTATTCTTGTCCTCAGTACCAACAACACCAACAACATTAGTAGGGGCTGAGAGTGGGGGCGGACATAGAGTGAGCTGTGTTCGCACATTTCTATCTCAGTTATATTTCAGTTCTGCCTCCTCTGGGATTATCCAGTACAGTGCCCTCCTCTGTCCCTCCTGGTGTGTCTCTGGTTAAGTATACTGTCAACTAAGCCAATTTATGAGAAAAAAAATGTGAAAACGCTGGAGAAATCTGTGGCAGTATGCTCTAGGGATGAGGACCATGAGAGAGGGATTCAGGGGAGCTGAAACTTCTGGCCTGTCCTGGAGCAGGCGGGCACCTGGCTGATCAAATATTGACCTACATCTGATCATTTGCTCTAAACCTCTCAGTGTCTGCGCTGTTCTGGCCACCTTGACCCTCCTCCCAGCCCCCTGGTCCTGCCCACGATCAGCAGCCAACAAAGCCAGCCTCCCAGACCCAATCCCCACGCCCCAACCTGTGGAGGTTCTGACTGGCCATGCCCACTTAATGCTTATAAAGACTTGAATAGCACTCTGTCCACCTTCGCCCCCATTTTTCTGACTCTTATAACACCTACTCATATCTTCCTGCACGATGAAGTTGACCACCACAAACTGTCCCATCGAGGTGGAGCCCTGAGTATCCACTGACTTCAGCACAGGCTGTGTCCACTGGAATAACCAAGGGTGAGGCCAGCGTGTCCCTGGGCTGGGCTAGAGTTTCCACTATATCCTATTGACCTGCAGTCTCATGGGAAGGAAAGGAGCCCAGAGAGCTGCCTTGTGTGTGTGGCTAAGTTCACTATGCTTCATAAGTATTCATAGATCATCTCTGGGTGTATAATATCTCAGAAACATTGAACTTGGATGGGGTTTTCTTAGTCCCGTGAAGTGAGGGCTAAACTTATGCGTGTCACGCTGTTTTCCCTGTGTCTTCATGTTTCAGGATAGAATCCCCGTTAACTCCCTTTTCTACATGACTGTGATGGTCTGGGATGGGCATGTTGCATGATCAGGAAAACAATCTTTTGGCTCTAAGTTGCTGAAATGTTCAGAGAGTTTATCACACCTTAGCCCTGCCCTGACCTCCGTAGATCATGACTCTATACAGGGGCTTGGGCAAGTCCCCTGAACCCTGAGCCTCTCTTTTTCCAATTCTACAAGACAGAGAATGAGTCAACACTCAGACATCAAAGGAGAAAAGCAATTTGATCATCTTGACAGGAGCTGAAAAGATTATTAATACTCAATATAACATCCTGATCAAATTTTTCAAAAAATAAAAGCTTGTTGTAAAATAGAGATTAAAAAGATCTTTCCTTAATTTCATTTAGAGTTGAGAAATATTGGGACCTTCTCTGGCAGTCCAGTCAAAAAATAAAAGCTTGTTGTAAAATAGAGATTAAAAAGATCTTTCCTTAATTTCATTTAGAGTTGAGAAATATTGGGACCTTCTCTGGCAGTCCAGTGGTTAGTACTCTGCATTTTCACTGCAGAGGACCCATGTTCAATTCCCAGTCAGAGATCTAAGAGCCCACAAAATGTGCGTTGTGGCCAAAAAAAGAGAATAGAATTGAGAAAATATATGGTAGGATCACTGACTCAATGGACATGAGTTTGAGCAAACTCTGGGAGATAGTGAAGGACAGGGAAGCCTGGCATGATGCAGTTCATGGGGTCACAAAAAGTCAGACATGACTTATTGACTGAATAACAAAATATGTTAGAATAGCCATAAAATATCTGGAATAGATCATAGCCATCATTAAGCTTAAGAGAGAAAATAAAAATATTCTCCTTAAAGTTAGAAGTCACTACTTTTGCTGTCACTACTATTACTTCACATGATTCCAGAGGTGCTAGCTCATGATATTCGGGAAAACATGTGACTTTAACACAAGAAACAAAAAGTCAAAATATCATCATTTGCAGATGCTAACACCAATTATTTGGAAAACCCAAGAGAATGAAAAATGGTTAGTTGTAAAAGTAATATAAGGAAATTGTCTGGTTTTGACAGAAATATACATTTCAAAATACCAGTGGATTTTTGATATACCTATTCTAATATACCTACTCTAAAAATTTAAAATACTACATCAAAAAATTGCTGTGAACTTAATCATGTCCTTTCAGAATTTACATGTTGCAGCCCCTAACTCCCAATGCAATGGTATTTAGAGAAAGGATCTTAGAAAGTAATTGGGTTGATCTTTCCTTTTTGGCCACCCCTCACGGCACGTGACATCTTAGCTCCCGGACCAGGGATGGAATCCATGCCCGCTGCAGTGGTAGTCCGGGGTCTTAACCACTTGACCACCAGTAAAGTCTGGTTATTAGCTTTGCATACATGTTTGCTAAGTCACTTCTGTTGTGTTGGACTGTTTGCGACCTATGGGCTGTAGCCTGCCAGGCTCCTCTGTCCATGGGATTCTCCAGGCAAGAATACTGGAGTGGGTTGCCATGCCCTCCTCCTAGGGATCTTCCCAACCCAAGGATCGAATCTATTTGTGTCTTTTACCTCTCCTGCATTGGCAGGCAAGTTCTTTACCACTAGCACCACCTGAGAAGCCCATAAGGTTTAGATAAGTTCATTAGAAAAGCTCCTTAGGCCTCCATGAGGGAATAGTGTTCTTTTTTGTTTGTTTAAAAATTATACCGTTTTGTATTCTCTAAACTTTCAACAATACATTAGCTTTATAATCAGAAGAAAAAGGTACTAAAGAGGAAGAAAGGAAGGAAGGAATGGAGGGAGGCAAGGAGAAAGAATGCTCTCATGTGGTAAAAACAATTCCAAGGGATTGAGTTCTTATAAGAAGAGGAAGTGATACCAGAGCCCTCACTCTACCGCGTGAGGTCACAGCAAGACGGTGGCTGTGTGTGAGCCGGAAGACAGACCCCACGAGAACTTGACCATGCTGGCTCTCTGAGAGCAGACCTCCAGCCTCCAGAAATATGAGGAGATGAGTTTCTGTTGTGTAAGCCACCCAGTCTACAGCCTTTTATTATGGCAGCCTGAGCTGACAAAGAGGTTCTATCAGCAATAGCAACAATCTCTTCTTGTGTTTCTTAGGAATAAATCTAGCTAGAAGTATTCAAAACCTAGTTTAAAAAAAAATTCAACTGATATAGAGGTGATTCAAAGAAATGCTGTCTTCTTGACTGTGTGTGTGCTCAGTCCTGTCCAACTTTTTGTGAGTCCACGGACTGTAGCTTGCCAGGCTCTTCTGTCCATGGAGTTTCCCAGGCAAGAATACTGGAGTGGGTTACCATCTCTTCCTCCAGGGGATCTTCCCAACCAAGGAATTGAACCCATGTCTCCTGCATTGGCAGGCATATTATTTACCACTGAGCCACCTGGGAAGCCCTTCTTCTTGACTGGGCTGTCAAAGTTTTTTGAATTTGTAAAGCTGTCAAAGTTATTCAATGTAAACTACAAATTCAGGTTAATCTTAATAAAATTCCAGGGGGAGTTTTTGAGACTTTGACATAATAATTCCAAAGCATACTTGGAAGAAAAACAAAATATATTAAAAAATAACCATAAAACTATCTATAGAAGAAGAGTAATACAGAGAGACTAGCAATTGTAAAATATTAAAACATATTTCTTGGGTAGAAATGGTCAAGCAGTATTATATAGCTAGAAAGACAGATCAGTAAATGAATCAGATTTATATCTACTCAGATTGAAATTTTTTAGGTATGATAAACTTCAAGTCAGTAACTAAAAGTTGAATTATTTTATAGATGGTTGAATTAGGTTGTTGTATTGTTGCTCAGTCGTGTCTGACTCTTTGTGACCCCATAGCCTGTAGCCCACCAGGCTCCTCTGTCCTTGGGATTTCCCAGGCAAGAATACTGGAGTGAGTTGCCCTTTCCTTCTCCAGGGGATATTCCTGACCCAGGGATTGAACCTGTGTCTCCTCCATTGGCAGGTGGATTTCTTATCACCGAACCACATGGGAAATCTGATTGGATCAGGACACACATGCAAATCCAAGAACGAATATTCCTTAAATCTCTGTTCTTTAAGTGCTTTCTGAACCTCACGCTAGTCCATGGCTTGGATTAACAACTGACAAACAAGGAATAAATCACTGAATCTTCCTTCTTTTATCTTCCTTTCTTTTTGCTATTCTTTCATTTTCTTACCTATTGTCTATGTATCTATCTGTGTATCCATGTATGTACCTATTTATCTACCTATCTATCCATCTAAACCTTTGTGTTTGTATACATGCTACAAAAAGGACATCCTCTGTTATTAATAAGTGTGGTTGAGTGGTAAGTTACAGGTGATTTTCAAATTGAATTTTATTCTTTCTTGCTTTGTATAAAGTAGAAAAATGATGGTTATTTTCATTTTCAGAGAACATGTGAAAAATGCCCTTCCCTGATTTCAGCACATAACAGGTGCTTGGTAATGGATCACTTATTTGTCTGTTATTTTGAGTGTGCAAGTGCGTGTCTGTGCTGTCACTTTATCTCTATCACTGAGTCTCCATCTTCCTCTTCCATCGTACCTCATCTCTTCTTTTCCCCTTCACACTATCTTTGTTTCTGTAGATGTCTTTCTCTATCCTTCAGAATTGTCATTTTTTCCCAGAAACGTTCACCTGGTGTTTGGAGTTGGATCAAGAAAGAGAGTCACACACAGAGCGTGAGTGAGCAGGCATTTTCATGGGGAAGAAAGAGCATGATTTACCCATGGAGAATGGGATGAAGACTTCTGGCTTCTTGAAGTTGCCCTGTGCATCCAGGAAGTGGCCAGGATAGAAGGCATTTGGCTTCTCAAAGTGGCGTGGGTCATGGAGGGCAGAGCTCAGGTTGGGGTACACGGTAAAGCCCTAAGAGGATGTTAAAAACAAGTGGAATCGTCAGTTCATCAGTTCAATCGCTCAGTGGTGTCTGACTCTCTGTGACCCCATGGACATTAGGGCCTCCTTGTCCATAACCAACCCCCAGAGTTTAATCAAACTCACCTCTATTGAGTTGGTGATGCTTTTCAACCATCTCATCTTCTGTCGTCCCCTTCTCCTTCCGCCCTCAATCTTTGCCAGCATCAGGGTCTTTTCCAACGAGTCACCTCTTAGCATCAGATGGCCAAAGTATTAGAGTTTCAGCTTCAACATCAGTCTTCCAATGAACACTCAGGACTGATTTCCCTTAGGATGGACTGGTTGAATCGCCTTTGCAGTCCAAGGGACTCTCAAGACTCTTCTTCAACACCACGGTTCAAAAGCATCAATTCTTTGGTGCTCAGCTTTCTTTATAGTCCTACTCTCACATGCATACATAACTACTGGAAAAACTGTAGCTTTGACCAGATGGACCTTTGTTGACAAAGTAATGTCTCTGCTTTTTAATATGCTGCCTAGGTTGGTCATGACCTAAATCAAATCCCTTATGATTATGCAGTGGAAGTGAGAAATAGATTTAAGGGCCTATATCTGATAAATGGAGTGCCTGATGAACTATGGCATGAGGTTTATGACACTGTACAGGAGACAGGGATCAAGACCATCTCCATGGAAAAGAAATGCAAAAAAGCAAAATGGCTGTCTGTGGAAGCCTTACAAATAGCTGTGAAAAGAAGAGAAGCGAAAAGGCAAGGAGAAAAGGAAAGATGTAAGCATCTGAATGCAGAGTTCCAAAGAATAGCAAGGAGAGATAAGAAAGCCTTCTTCAGCAATCAATGCAAAGAAATAGCGGAAAACAATAGAATGGGAAAGACTAGAGATCTCTTCAAGAAAATTAGAGATACCAAGGGAACATTTCATGCAAAGATGGGCTCAATAAAGGACAGAAATGGTATCGACCTAACAGAAGCAGAAGATATTAAGAAGATGTGGCAAGAATACACGGAAGAACTGTACAAAAAGGATCTTCACGATCTGGATAATCACGATGGTGTGATCACTCATCTAGAAACAGACATCTTGGAATGTGAAGTCAAGTGGGCCTTAGAAAGCATCACTATGAACAAAGCTAGTGGAGGTGATGGAATTCCAGTGGAGCTATTTCAAATCCTGAAAGATGATGCTGTGAAATTGTTGCACTCAATATGCCAGCAAATTTGGAAAACTCAGCAGTGGCCTCAGGACTGGAAAAGGTCAGTTTTCATTCCAATCCCAAAGAAAGGCAATGCCAAAGAATGCTCAAACTACCGCACAATTGCACTCATCTCACACACTAGCAAAGTAATGCTCAAAATTCTCCCAGCCAGGCTTTAGCAATACGTGAACTGTAAACTTCCAGATGCTCAAGCTGGTTTTAGAAAAGGCAGAGGAACCAGAGATCAAATTGCCAACATCCGCTGGATCATGGAAAAAGCAAGAGAGTTCCAGAAAAACATCTATTTCTGCTTTATTGATTATGCCAAAGCCTTTGACTGTGTGGATCACAATAAACTGTGGAAAATTCTTCAAGAGATGGGAATTCCAGACCACCTGACCTGCCTCTTGAGAAATCTGTATGCAGGCCAGGAAGCAACAGTTAGAACTGGACATGGAACAACAGACTGGTTCCAAATAGGAAAAAGAGTATGTCAAGGCTGTATATTGTTACCCTGCTTATTTAACTTCTATGCAGAGTACATCATGAGAAACGCTGGACTGGAAGAAACACAAGCTGGAGTCAAGATTGCTGGGAGAAATATCAATAACCTCAGATATGCAGATGACACCACCCTTATGGCAGAAAGTGAAGAGGAGCTAAAAAGCCTCTTGATGAAAGTGAAAGAGGAGAGTGAAAAAGTTGGCTTAAAGCTCAACATTCAGAAAACGAAGATCATGGCACCTGGTCTCATCACTCCATGGGAAATAGATGGGGAAACAGTGGAAACAGTGTCAGACTTTATTTTGGGGGGCCCCAAAATCACTGCGGATGGTGATTGCAGCCATGAAATTAAAAGACGCTTACTCCTTGGAAGAAAAGTTATGACCAACCTAGATAGCATATTCAAAAGCAGAGACATTACTTTGCTGACTAAGGTCCATCTAGTCAAGGCTATGGTTTTTCCAGTAGTCATGTATGGATGTGAGAGTTGGACTGTGAAGAATGCTGAGCACTGAAGAATTGATGCTTTTGAACTGTGGTGTTGGAGAAGACTCTTGAGAGTCCCTTGGACTGCAAGGAGATCCAACGAGTCCATTCTGAAGGAGATCAACCCTGGGATTTCTTTGGAAGGAATGATGCTAAAGCTGAAACTCCAGTACTTTGGTCACCTCATGTGAAGAGTTGACTCATTGGAAAAGACTTTGATGCTGGGAGGGATTGGAGTCAGGAGAAGAAGGGGACGACCAAGTATAGGATGGCTGGATGGCATCACTGACTCGATGGACACGAGTCTGAGTGAACTCCAGGACTTGGTGATGGACAGGGAGGCCTGGCATGCTGCGATTCATGGGGTTGCAAAGAGTCGGACACGACTGAGCGACTGAACTGAACTGAACTGAAGGTTGGTCATAGCTTTTCTTCCAAGGACCAAGCGTCTTTTAATTTCATCTCTGCAGTCAACGTCCACAGTGATTTTGGAGCCCAGAAAAATAAAGTCAGCCACTGTTTCCACTGTTTCCCCATCTATTCGCCATGAAGTGATGGGACCTGATGCTATGATCTTCGTTTTCTGAATGTTGAGGTTTAAGCCAATTTTTCACTCTCCTCTTTCACTTTCATCAAGAGGCTTTTAGTTCTTCTTCACTTTCTGCCATAAGGGTGGTGTCATATGCATAACTGAAGTTATTGATATTTCTCCCAGCAATCTTGACTCCAGCTTGTGCTTCCTCCACCCCAGCGTTTCTCATGATGTATTCTGCATAGAAGTTAAATAAGCAGGGTGACAATATACAGCCTTGATGTACTCCATTTCCTATTTGGAACTAGTCTGTTGTTCCATGTCCAGTTCTAACTGTTGCTTCCTAATCTGCATACAGATTACTCAAGAGGCAGGTCAGGTGGTCTGGAATTCCCATCTCTTGAAGAATTTTCAACAGTTTATTGTGATCCACATAGTCAAAGGCTTTGGCATAGTCAATAAAGCAGAAATAGATGTTTTTCTGGAACTCTCTTGCTTTTTCCATGATCCAGAGGATGTTGGCAATTTGATCTCTGGTTCCTCTGCCTTTTCTAAAAACAGCTTGAACATCTGGAAGTTCACGGTTCACATATTGTTGAAGTCTGGCTTGGAGAATGTTGAGAATTGCTTTACTAGCCTGTGAGATGAGTGCAATTGTGCAGTAGTGTGAGCATTCCTTGGCATTGCCTTTCTTTGGGATTAGAATGAAAACTGACCTTTTCCAGTCCTATGGCCACTGCTGAATTTTCCAAATTTGCTGGCATATTGAGTGCAGCACTTTCACAGCATCATCTTTTACGATTTGAAATAGCTCAACTGGAATTCCATCACCTCCTCTAGCTTTGTTCATAGTGATGCTTTCTAAGGCCCACTTGACTTCACATTCCAGGCTATCTGGCTTTAGGGAGTGATCACACCATCATGATTATCTGGGTTGTGAAGCTCTTTTTTGTAGGGTTCCTCTGTGTATTCTTGCCACCTCTTTTTAATATCTTCTGCTTCCGTTAGGTCCATACCATTTCCGTCCTTTATATAGCCCATCTTTGCATGAAATGTTCCCTTGATATCTCTAATTTTCTTGAAGAGATCTCTAGTCTTTCCCATTCTATTGTTTTCCTCTATTTCTTTGCACTGATCACTGAGGGAGGCTTTCTTATCTCTCCTTGTTACTCTTTCGAACTCTGCATTCAAATAGGTATGTCTTTCCTTTTCTCCTTTGCTTTTGGCTTCTCTCCTTTTCACAACTCTTTGTAAGGCCTCTTCAATACCCATTTTGCCTTTTTGCGTTTCTTTTTCTTGGGGATGATCTGATTCCTGTCTCCCATACAATGTCACAAACCTCCGTCCATAGTTCATCAGGGACTTTGTCAACCAGATCCAGTCACTTAAATCTATTTCTCATTTCCACTGTGTAATCATTAGGGATTTGATTTAGGTAATACCTGAATGGCTTAGTGGTTTTCCCTACTTTCTTCAATTTAAGTCTGAATTTGGCAATAAGGAGTTCATGATCTGAACAACAGTCAGCTCCCGGTCTTCTTTTTGCTGACTGTATAAAGCTTCTCCATCTTTGACGGCAAAGAATATAATCAATCTGATTTCAGTGTTGACCATCTAGCGATGTCCATGTGTAGAGTCTTCTCTTGTGTTGTTGGAAGAGAGTGTTTGCTATGACCAGTGCATTCTCTTGGCAAAACTCTATGAGCCGTTGCCCTGTATCATTCTGCACTCGAGAGACAAATTTGCCTGTTACTCCAGGTATTTCTTGATTTCCTGCTTTTGCATTCCAGTTCTCCATAATAAAAAGACATCTTTTTTGGGTGTTAGTTTTAGAAGGTCTTGTAGGTCTTTATAAAACTGTTCAACTTCAGCTTCTTCAGCATTGCTGTTTGGGGCATAGGCTTGGATTACTGTGATGTTGAATAGTTTGCACTGGAAACGAACAGAGATCATTGTGTCGTTTTTGAGACTGCATCCAAGTACTGCAGTTTGGGCCCTTTTGTTGACCGTGATGGCTGCTCCATTTCTTCTAAGGGATTCTTGCCCACAGTAGTAGATATATTGGTCATCTGAATAAAATTCACCCATTCCAGTATATTTTAGTTTGCTGATTCCTAAAATGTTGACATTCACTTTTGCCATCTCCTGTTTGATCACTTCCAATTTGCCTTGATTCATGGACCTAACATTTCAGGTTCCTAGTGGAGGTGATGGAATTCCAGTAGAGCTATTTCAAATCCCGAAAGATGATGCTGTGAAATTGTTGCACTCAATATGCCAGCAAATTTGAAAAACTCAGCAGTGGCCACAGGACTGGAAAAGGTCAGTTTTCATCCTAATCCCAAAAAAAGGCAATGCTAAAGAATGCTCAAACTACTGCACATTTGCACTCTACTCACACACTAGTAAAGTAATGCTCAAAATTCTCCAAGCCAGGCTTCGGCTATACGTGAACCGTGAACTTCCAGATGTTCAAACTGGTTTTAGAAAAGGCAGAGGAACCAGAGATCAAATTGCCAACATCCGCTGGATCATGGAAAAAGCAAGAGAGTTCCAGAAAAACATCTATTTCTGCTTTATTGACTATGCCAAAGCCTTTGACTGTGTGGATCACAATAAACTGGAAAATTCTGGAACAGATGGGAACACCAGACCACGTGACCTGCCTCTTGAGAAACCTATATGCAGGTCAGGAGGCAGCAGTTAGAACTGGACATGGAACAACAGACTGCTTCCAAATAAGAAAAGCAGTATGTCAGGCTGTATATTGTCACACTGCTTATTTAACGTATATGCAGAGTATATCACGAGAAATGCTGGGCTGGAGGAAGCACTAGCTGGAATCAAGATTGCTGGGAGAAATATCAATAACCTCAGATATGCAGATGACAACACCCTTATGGCAGAAAGTTAAGAAGAACTAAAAAGCCTCTTGATGAAAGTGAAAGAGGAGAGTGAAAATGTTTCAGAAAACTAAGATCACGGCATCGGGTCTCATCACTTCATGGTGAATATATGGGGAAACAGTGGAAACAGTGTCAGACTTTATTTTTCTGAGGTCCAAAATCACTGCAGATGGTGATTGCAGCCATGAAATTAAAAGACGCTTACTCCTTGGAAGGAACGTTATGACCAACCTAGGCAGCATATTCAAAAGCAGAGACATCACTTTGCCAACAAAGATCCATCTAGTCAAGGCTATGGTTTTTCCAGTGGTCATGTATGGATGTAAGAGTTGGACTGTGAAGAAGGCTGAGCACTGAAGAATTGATGCTTTTGAACTGTGGTGTTGGAGAAGACTCTTGGGAGTCCCTTTTACTCTGAGATCCAACCAGTCCATCCTAAAGGAGATCAGTCCTGGGAGTTCACTGGAAGGACTGACATTGAAGCTGAAACTCCAATACTTTGGCCATCTGATGCAAAGAGCTGACTCATTGTAAAAGACCCTGATGCTGGCAAAGATTGAGAGCAGGAGGAGAACGGGATGACAGAGGATGAGATGGTTGGATAGCATCACTGACTCAATGGACATGGGTTTGGTTGGACTCTTGGAGTTGGTGATGGACAGGGAGGCCTGGTGTGTTGTGGTTCATGGGGTCGCAAGAGTCAGACATGACTGAGCCACTGAACTGAACTGAACTGATGCAATATTGCTCTTTACAACATCGGACCTTGCTTCCATCACCAGTCACATCCATAACTAGTTGTTGTTTCTGCTTTGGCTTTGTCTCTTCCTTCTTTTAGCAGTTATTTCTCTACTGATCTTTAGTAGCATATTGGGCACCTAAACATGGAACAACAGGCTGGTTCCAAATAGGAAAAGGAGGGCGTCAAGGCTGTATATTGCCACCCTGCTTATTTAACTTATATGCAGAGTACATCATGAGAAACGCTGGGCTGGAAGAAGCACAAGCTGGAATCAAGATTGCTGGGAGAAATATCAATAACCTCAGATATGCAGATGACACCACCCTTATGGCAGAAAGTGAAGAGAAACTAAAAAGCCTCTTGATGAAAGTGAAAGGACAGGACAGGACTGAGTCGCTCAGGCATGTCCAGCTCTTTGCGACCCCATGGACTGTAGCCTATCAGGCTCCTCTGTCCATGGAATTTTCCAGGCAAGAGTGCTGGAGTGGATTGCCATTTTCCTTCTCCAGGGGGAAAGTGAAAGAGGAGAGTGAAAAAGTTGGCTTAAAGCTCAAATTCAGAAAACTAAGATCATGGCATCTGGTCCCATCACTTCATGGCAAATAGATGGGGAAATAACGGAAACAGTGTCAGACTTTATTTTTGGGGCTCCAAAATCACTGCAGATGGTGATTGCAGCCATGAAATTAAAAGACACTTACTCCTTGGAAGGAAAGTTATGAACAACCTAGATAGCATATTGAAAAGCAGAGACATTACTTTGCAAACAAGATTCGTCTAGTCAAGTGTCGGGAGCTGTGTTAGGCATTACTGACAAATTGGAGGCATGGCCCCAACTCCCTCTCTTTGTCCCACAGGCACGGACCCAGGATGAAGGAGTTAGACTTTGTGATTCTGACTTGTTTTTTCCTTTCCTCACCTGAGTTGACTGAAAAGAATATTAAGGTGCTTATTGTTCTTGAGAGGAGCATGAGAAGGCACAAAGCCTTCTGCAGCTGTGCTCAGAGAATAATTCATAAAGTTAATCATTGACATTTGTTCAAGGACTTTTACAAAAGAGTGTTCCAGGGTGAGCATGTAGGCTGCAGCTTATGGCCATGGGAGGGATTGCTATCTGAAGCCTATTTGTGAGGAAAGTGTTTATGGCAAAGGAGTTTGCTGAATTTAGGGTTTAGGAATAATTAAAATAGTTAGAAGCTAAAGATTTAAGGAATGTTGTAATGTTAGCATATTCTACTATAGCTTATAAAGATTAGGAACTTTAGAGATATTAATAGCTAGAAGCCCTTTTTAAGAAATAGTAAGCTTAGGATACTAGGGGCAAACAGGACTTAGATAAGAAATAAGCTGAGGTTTGTGTTATGCACAAGTTACAATGTAATCATGAGTTAAAGTAAACACTATTCTGAGAGAACTGCTGGAGCAGAAACTCTGTTTGAAGGGCAACAGTGATTTATGGAAACAATAAATCTGGGTGAGGGGAAATTGAAACTGTCAAACCTCTGACCTAACGCTTTTGTTAAAGTATAAAAAGAATCTTAAGCTTGAAGTAAAGTTATGCAGTCCAAGAAAATTGAGAGGCTGGGTCATTTCTTGCCGACACCACCCATCTCTTCAGGTTGATTCCCTGGCTGCTGGAGCTGGACTCCGACAGTCAAGGCTATGTTTTTTCCTGTGGTCATGTATGGATGTGAGAGTTGGACTGCGAAGAAAGCTGAGCGCTGAAGACTTTTGATGCTTTTGAACTGTGGTGTTGGAGAAGACTCTTGAGAGTCCCTTGGACTGCAAGGAGATCCAACCAGTCCATTCTAAAGGAGATCAGTCATGGGTGTTCTTTGGAAGGAATGATGCTAAAGCTGAATCTCCAGTATTTTGGCCACCTCATGTGAAGAGTTGACTCATTGGAAAAGACTCTGATGCTGGGAGGGATTGGGGGGAGGAGAAGAAGGGGACAACAGAGGATGAGATGGCTTGATGGCATCACCGACTCGATGGATGTGAGTTTGAGTGAACTCTGGGAGTTGGTGATGGACAGGGAGGCCTGGCATGCTGCGATTCATGGGGTCGCAAAGAGTCGGGCACGACTGAGTGACTGAACTGAACTGAACCGACCTGGGGAATTCATCTTACAGTGGTTTATCTTTTTGCCTTTTCTTACTGTTTATTGGGCTCTCAAGGCAAGAATAAGTGGTTTACCATTCCCTTCTCCAGTGGTCCTCATTTTGTCAGAACTTTCCACCATGACCATCCATCTTGGGTTGCCTTTGATTGCATGGCTCATAGTTTCATTGAGTTAGACAAGGCTGTGGTCCATGTGATTAGATTGGTTACTTTTCTGTGATTGTGGTTTCAGTCTGTCTGCCCTCTAATGTCCTCTCCCAGCACGTACCATCTTACTGGGGTTTCTCTGACCTTGGACCCAAATGACCATTAACAAAGAGTGGCTGAATCTACTAATGTGCCTCCACAGCTGATAATGAGCTTCATCCACTGTGTGGCTCTATAATTGGTGGCAGGAATGTTGAAATGATTCTCCCACATTTGATTGCTAGTGTCCCATCCCTCCAGGTTTCCTTACCAACCACCCTGATCCCTCATCCCCAAGACCCCTTGGTCTACTTTATGTTCCATCAACTAAAAGGTTCACATCTGACTCAGCAGAGCCCTATAAAGAGCTGACTCCAAGACTGGGGCCAGAATATAACCTGATGGGTGCTGTTCATTGGGTGATTCAAAACTGTGGATATCACCTCTAGGTACACCTATACTTAGCAACATAAGCTACTGCAAAAAATGAGTTATAACCATAGGCATTGTCCTGAACAATATATCCACAGCAAACTGTTATATTTAAAAAATAAAGGCACACTCACATACATACACACACACAAATTGCAAATTGTGTTAGATGCATAAAAAGACAAGGTCACTCAGTTGCAAACTGACTCTCACAGTATGAGCCAATTGTTGTGTGTATGGATATATATAAACACATGGATTCATATAAACATTAAGAAGAAATGATTTTAAAAGATTTTTAAAAACCAACTCGTTACTGTATAACGAGCTTCAAAAATATATTCTATTTTCTCCAGCAAACCTAATATCTTGTAAAGGTAATAAATATGACTGAACAAAAGAAAGAAGACTTCAGTATATTTGTAAAATCTCTTCTCTTCCATAGAAATCTGGAAATGAAAATTCTTATCATAGTCCAACAACCAGATATGAACCATAGGATTGGAGGCAGACAGCACCTACAATCAAGATTTGTGACCCTGCTGGTCTCACCTTAGGGAGGTAATATCCTTGGAAGTGAGTGTCCTTGATGACAGAGTGGGGGACACCAACAGGGACTAGGTCACTGAATCTCTGAATCTCGTGGATGACAGCATCTGTATAAGGCATTTTTGCCCGATCTTCCAGAGCTGGGAGACGGTGTGCACCAATCACTCTGTCGATTTCTGCCTGGACTTTCTCTGAGAACAGTTCAAGTGGGAGGAGGGTATGTCAACAAATGCCCATAACAGTGGACTCAACCAAGTGACCTGAAAATGACCTGCAGACTGATGAAAGGGTCTTATAAATTCTTTTCTAAGATGTTGGGTTATCGTTCCTCTCAATGAGAGCATCAAAAAAGAAAGTTAGAAACTTGTTTGTGAAGAAGTCTTATCTGTTATTTTTACTCTAGTTATGAGTTATGACAGGGGGTAAGTTGGGTAAGGACAGGTGGGTGGAAATTCATTCAACACTTAATGGTGCTTTTTGCTTTTCCAACTAAAAATGAATTGTAGCTGAAACTGGTGTCATCTCCTTTTGTCTCACTCACTTGCTATGTGATTTTAGATAAGTCATTCCCTCAGGCTGGCCTTAAATTCATTCTTATGAAACAATGGAGTTTGATGAGGTGAGAGTTTCTCCAAGTCTGATCTGCAGACATCAACATGAGAACCAGTGAAGGTGCTTTTTAATTAGTTGTAATTTGGCAATATATACTAAAAAGTCAAGTTCTTAGTCCACCTCAAAGAGTAGTTGGCAAGAATCCTGTACTTTAGTAGACAGCAAAATGCACTGCAAAAGGTAATGCTTTACGTCAGGAGCATTCTTTGAAAACCAGAAGACACCTTATCATCACTCAGGGCAGATTGCAAAACACTTCATAAGTACAAACACCTTCTACACCAGAGGGTGCTTGCCTGCATGAAAAATTCTTTGTAAAATAAATCCTAAAGTACTTTGTCAACTTCAAAGAGCTTTGTCCCTAGCAAACTTTTATTACAAGTTACAAATGCCTGTGTGCTGTGCTTAGTTGCTCAGTCACATATGATTCCTTGCAGTCCCATGGACTATAGCCCACCTGACTCCTCTGTCCATGGGGATTCTCCAGGCAAGAATATTGAAGTGGGTTGCGATGCCCTCCTCCAGGGGAATCTTCCCAATGCAGGGATCCAACCCAGGTCTCCCCCATTGCAGGAGGATTCTTTACCAGCTGAGCTACCAGGGAAGCCCTCTAGGGGTGATTTTTTTTGTTTTCCCCCAGATCGCTCAGGACAGAAGTTATCTGTCTCAGCCTATCAGCCTCCCAGCATGGCCTTAGAGACCCTCATTCCTCCCCCGCCCTCACCTCCTACAAGCCCAGCTCACCTAAGACACCAGGGTTCTTAAGAAGGAGTAGAAACCGAAAGCAGAGTGTGGAGCTGGAGGTCTCTGTACCAGCAAAGAACAGTGAGAGCACCGTGTTAACGAGATGCTCCTGGTGAAACTCACTCTCAGAATCAGAGCGCTCCTAGAGATGGAGATGGGCGATTCTTAACATTTCCCCCTGCAGAAATTCCCCCATTTCTGAGTCTTCTTATCTCCCTACCAACACCATGTTCCTCTTCTTTTTCTTGAACCTTTTTTTCTCTAATCAAGGCCAGTTCCGTTCAGTTCAGTTCAGTCACTCAGTCGTGTCCGGCTCGTTGTGACCCCATGAATCTCAGCACACCAGGCCTCCCTGTCCATCACCAACTCCTGGAGTTCACTCAGACTCACATCCATCGAGTCAGTGATGCCATCCAGCCATCTCATCCTCTGTCGTCCCCTTCTCCTCCTGCCTCCAATCCCTCCCAGCATCAGAGTCTTTCCCAATGAGTCAACTCTTTGCATGAGGTGGCCAAAGTACTGGAGTTCAGCTTAAGCATCATTCCTTCCAAAGAAATCCCAGGGCCGGTCTCCTTCAGAATGGACTGGTTGGATCTCCTTGCAGTCCAAGGGACTCTCAAGAGTATTCTCCAACAACAAGGTACCAAAAGGGTGAGCTCCAGAGTGAAAGTGTCTGGACTTCAAATTCTGGCCCTAACATTTACCAGCTGTGTGTATTTGGGCAAGGAATATAACCTCTTTGTGCCTTAGCGCATCCTCATGGAGTTATTTTGATAATGTATGATAAGCTCAATGAAAATTAGAGGTTAATTTCTTGATGTCATTGCTGTTGTTGATTTTCTCTGTCCTGGGGTGTCATTGCACTCCTGATTGGCCTTTGCAGTTTACATTCCAGGGATATTGCTGAATATATTTAACAACTAGTAGGCACATTACTTTGCTGACTAAGGTCCGTTTAGTCAAGGCTATGGTTTTTCCTGTGGTCATGTATGGATGTGAGAGTTGGACTGTGAAGAAGGCTGAGCGGTGAAGAGTTGATGCTTTTGAACTGTGGTGTTGGAGAAGACTCTTGAGAGTCCCTTGGACTGCAAGGAGATCCAACCAGTCCATTCTGAAGGAGATCAACCCTGGGATTTCTTTGGAAGGAATGATACTAAAGCTGAAACTCCAGTACTTTGGCCACTTCATGCAAAGAGTTGACTCACTGGAAAAGACTTTGATGTGGGAGGGATTGGGGGCAGGAGGAGAAGGGGACGACAGAGGATGGGATGGCTGGATGGCATCACTGACTCAATGGACATGAGTCTGAGTGAACTCCGGGAGTTGGTGATGGACAGGGAGGCCTGGTGTGCTGCGATTCATGGGGTCACAAAGAGTCGGACGTGACTGAGCGACTGAAATGAACTGAACTGAACTGAACTGAGGCACTTGCCAGAACAGACATTGGTCTCAATCAGTTAGAACAGATGTGGGCTTCTGACTAATCAGAACAGACTCAGTTCTGTGCCTCTCAGAATTGGAGGAAGGAGTGAGATCCATCTCAGAGTAAGCTTACTGGGTCACATGTTAACTCCTTGGTCTTAATCTCTTTAAAAGCATTCCAGAAGGAAGGCTTGGAGAGGATTAGGAAGGAATAGAGGGGAGGTATTGGACCATGGACTGCTTTCTAATCCTTAGGGAAGTATTTCAACATTTAAAGAACACGTACATCCCACACAAAGAGGCTAGCTCAATGACAGTAGTGTGTCCATCAGTCTCTTTCTGGCTCCCCCAGGGCAGCCCTTGCCTTGTCCATATTTAACAACTGGTATGGCTCTTGCCAGACCAATCAGAACAGACATTGGCCTGCACCAATCAGAACAGACATTGGTCTTTATCAATATGAATATACATGGAGCTTGACCAATCAGAACAGTCTTGACTGTCACAACTGGGGGAAGGAGTGAGCTGTGTCTCAGAGAAAGCTTACTGGACACATGTTAACTGCTTAGTTACCAGCTCTTTAAAGGCTGTTTGGAGGAAGGCTTGGAGAGGCATAGGGAAAAATGGTGGGGGATTATGGATCTTGGCTTTCTTGCTAATCCTTAAGGAACTACTTCAACGTTTAAAGAACACATACATCGCACCGAAAGATATTAGTTCAATGTCAGTACAGTTTCCATCACTCTGATTCCCATCCCCAATGCATATCCGGGGCAGGTCTTGCCTTGTCCATGCGAAGCAGGAAGGAATCAATGAAGTCCTTAGGGCCACTGGGATCCAGCATCTTCTGGTGCCTCTCCACGTTCTCAGTGATAAAAGCTTTCACGTCTTCAATCATGCTGTACAAGGGGATGTGTTTGCCAGGAAAGTGTTTCAAGATGCCCGGGAAGATTTCAAACACCTACAGGGCAGCCAACAAGGCACAGAACCCATTGTATTCACTGGGCTGGTTCTGTGAGTGTTGATGCTTTGAGCTGCACACGTAGCAACATCTAAAGGGCATCGTTCACCCCGTGGACTTGGAGGGTGTGCCTCCCAACTGAGTGTGCATGCACACACTCATACATACACACATACTCACACAAACACACACACAAACAGTGGTGCCTGGACCTCTGCACCCAGCCCCAGTCACTCTCACATCTACTGAGGTTCCTTCTCTCGAAGCCCGTCCTGTCCAAGGCCTGATTTAGACTCCCAAACTGACAGACGGCCTCACCTGGGAGGGCCACTAAATCTTCTGTGTTTAGTGTTCAGGACAGAAAAAGTATCTGATCTCTTTCTGGGGTCCACCACCCTAATTGCTGGCCCACTATGCAGTTGATGACTCACCTGGGTATAGAAGGAGGAGAGAATGATTAAGATTTCATTAAGTAAATGTAGCAGCTGTAATAGTCTAGGGTCCTGATAATTAAAGCACTCACCAAAGACAGTGGAGCAGATTATGTTGGCACTGATGGAGTTAAAAAGGAAATGAGGATCCAGGTAGGCCCCTGAGGAGAGAGATCTGTCATGGGGGGAGGGGTCCCCTGCACAGTCCTTCTGGTTGGCTCTGACCTGACTGGTGCCATCTCATCCTGGCTGGTGCCATCTCATCCTAGCTCCTTTGATTAGTTTCTTTGTCTTTCCCTTGGCTGACTGGGCTTTCATTGGGTATCTAAGATTTTCTTTCTGAAAGTCTTCACCTCTGAGTCTTTTGTTGCTTTTCTTGGTCTATGTCTTGGGCTGACTTTCTCTGGACTTTCTCTGGTCTTTTCATTAACTCTACTCACTCTTTCTTTCAGACTCACTCCTTCTTCTCTGTTCTCTTGCCACATCTTTGTAGCCCCTCTCCTTAACCTCATTGACATTCTGTGTTCCCCTGACTTTAATTCCCTACTCCCTTTACTTTTTGCTTTCACTTTTCCTTGCAGTTTCTGTTCCTAGATTTATTGTGTCACCTTCTCCATATCTCTCCATCCTGCTTTTGCTGTCTTTCTCTCTGTCTATGCTCTCTGTGCTTCTGTCTACTTTCTCTGCCTCTCCCTCTCTCTTTGCTAGTCTCTATTTCTCTGTTTTTCCTCATTCTCTTTCTCTTTTTCTGTCTCTATCTCCTTCTCCTCTGTTTATCTGAACCTATTTCTGCCTCTCTCTGTCTTTGTCTCTGGATCTCTCTTTATCAGTCACATGCCCTCTCCCTCTCTCTCACCCCATCTCATCCCCACCTCCACCCAGTCTGCACTCACCCTGGGATTTCCGAAGCTCCTCCACCAGAGACTGAGCCTCCTCCTTGATTCGTTCCTCAATACTCCACTTCCTCATCCCAAAGTCCTTCATGGTGGTCACAGAGAATCGCCGTAGAACCTTCCATGACTTCCCACTGACAAGACCCAGACCTGATGGTGGGGAGTGGAGAGAAGGTTTTGAAGGCACATGGGATAGTCCCTCCTCTCCCTAATCCTCACCCCTATCCCCTCACTCACCTGGTTCCTGGAAGAGAGAGTCAATGATGGTGATGCACCCTCGGCCAGAGAACGCTTCAGCCTGATCCACCAGAGCCTTCTTCGTTGCTTTGTACCCCCACAGGATGACAGCTGGCCGAGACCCCAGAAAGACGGTAAAGACATCCCCATATTTCTCCCGCAGCTGTGGGGGCAGAGTCCAGGTCTCACTCTCTGACTCAAGAAAAGGATCTCCACCTCACCCCTGGATCACACCTCCCAGCTAGCCTACCCTGCAGGCTACAGCCCCATCAGGGAAGAGCAAAGACTGGAACTCTATGGTTTCCTCCGAACCTCACATATATCACCTGACCCAAAGCATCCGCCTCTGTTGACTTTACCCTGAGCCCTCCCAGCTTTGCTTTTAAGAATTACAGAGGGCATGGTCCTAAGATGGTGGAGGAATAGGAGAGGGAGACCACTTTCTCCCTGACAAATTCATCGAAAGAACATTTGAACACTGAGAAAATTTCACAAAACAACTTCTGAATGCTGGCAGAAGACATCAGGCACCAAGAAAGGTGTCCATTGTCTTCAATAGGAGGTAGGACAAAATATAAAAGATAGAAAGAGAGACAAAAGAGTTAGGGATGGAGACCCATCCCAGGAAGGGAGTCTTAAAAGAGGTTTCCAAGCACCAGGAAACCCTCTCACTGGCGGGTCTGTGGGGAGTTTTGGAATCTCAGAAGGCGACATAACCAGGAGGAAAAATAAATAAATAAATAAAACCCACAGATTACATGCCTAATGGCAACTCCCCACAGAGAAGTAACCCAGATGCTCGCCACCAGCAAGCAGAGGCTGAACACGGACGCACGGGCTGCATTGCTTAGGGTAAGGACCAGGTCTGAATGCCCTGAGGGCAATCTGAGGGAGCCAATGTGAGGTAGCAACCCAAACTGCAGGATAGCCAGAGAGAGAGTGAGGGGAAAAAAGAGAGAGAGAGAGAAAGAGAACTATCCCGCAAAAAGTCCTAACCTAAGGCACTGCAGGGCCCCCTCACAGAACAAAGGACTAAGCTAATACCAGAGGAGAGCTAGCCAGCTGTGGACTGGCCCATCCCCTGCCGGAGGCAGGGAGGCAGGCAGGTGGCAGCCAGAGCTGGAAAGGGGCAATCTCAGCCCCAGAAATGGCATCCTCTACCAAACTGCAAGCAGGCTCCCAGGTGCTAACCAAGACTTCCTGGGATTCTGGACAGCTGACATCCACCGGGAGGGTCGCAGCCAGAGATCAGCTCCCCAGAAGAGACACACGGTATACCTGAGACGGCGCGCCTGCTGTGTACCCAGGAAACCAAGTGGCTGGGACAGGGGAGGCAATAAGACACATCCACTACCTGAGGAGAGTGCACTCTCCAAGCACATGGTCCTTGAGCTGCTAGGACCTAGGAAAGGCACAAAACGCAAGCCCAATCGAGTCTGTGCCTTTGTGGAATACCTGAGAACCTGAACCTGAGTGGCTTAGACCTGGGAAGTGCACACAACCCAGGGCCCACTTTAGACAGTTCCCCTGCAGAGCAACCTGGAGCCTGAGCAGTGTAGACTGGGAAAGCACACATGCCATGTGTGGGGGCAAACCCAGTGTGGCTGAGATACTGCGAGCACTCCCCACACATGCCAGTGATATTTGTTTGCAGTGTTCCTCCCTCCCCAAAGCACGATTGAATAAGTGAGCCTAAATAAGTGACCACCTTCACCCCCTTGTGTCAGGGTGGAAATTAGACACTGAAGAGACCTGCAAACAGAAGAAGCCAAAATAAACAGAGGGAACTGCTTTGGAAGTGACAGGTGCAACAGATTAAAGCCCTGTAGTTAGCACCGACTACATTGGAAGGGGCCTATAGATCTTGAGAAGAATAAGCTGAAGCAAGAAACTATCTGAAACTGAACTGACCCCACACTGCCCACAACAACTCCAGAGAAATTCCTAGATATATTACTATTATCATTAAAATTTTTTTTTAAAAAAATTTAAAATTAAAAAAAATTTTTTTAAGTCCTCTATTACTCTCTCCCCCTTTTGACTCTCTTTTTCTCCCCCAGGTCACCTCTCTCTCCTCCCTCCCCCTTCTCTTCTCTACCCAAATCTGTGAATCTCTTTGTGTGTTCCGGGATGTGGAGAACACTTAGGGAACTGATTACTGCTTAGATCTGTCTCTCTCCTTTTGATTCCCCCTCTTCTCCTCCTGGTTACCTCTATCTCCTTCCTCCCTCTTTTCTCTATGTAACTCTGTGAACCTCTCTGAGGGTTCCAGATTGTGGAGAGCACATAGGAAATTGATTACTAGCTAGATTGCTCTCTCCCCTTTTCATTCCCCTCTTCTCCTCCTGGTCACCTCTATCTCCCTCCTCCCTCTTCTCTTCTTGATGTAAGTCTGTGAACCTCTCTAGGTGTCCCTTACTGTGGAGAATCTTTTCACCATTAACCTAGATGTTTTATCATCAGTGCTATATGGATGGAGAAGTCTTGAAGCTACTGTAAGAATAAGACTGAAAAGCCAGAGGCAGGAGGCTTAAGCCTAAAACCTGAGAACACCAGAGAACTCCTGACTCAGGGAACATTAATCGCTAAGAGCTCATCCAAAAGCCTCCATACCTACACTGAACCAAACACCACCTGACAGCCAACAAGTCCCAGAGCAAGACATACCATGCAAATTCTCCAGCAATGCAGGAACATAGCCCTGAGCTTCAATATACAGGCTGCCCAAAGTCACACCAAACCCATAAACATCTCAAAACTCACTACTAGACACTTGATTGCACTCCAGAGAGAAGAAATCCAGTTCCACCCACCAGAACACCAACACAAGCTTCCCTAACCAGGAAACCTTGACAAGCCACTCGTCCAACCCCATCAGAGGGAGGAATCTCCACAACAAAGAGGAACGACAAACTGCCAGAATACAGAAAGGCCACCCCAAACACAGCAGTCTAAACAAGATGAAAAGGCAGAGAAATATTCACCAGGTAAAGGAACATGATAAATGCCCACCAAACAAAACAAAAGAGGAGAAGAAAGGGAGTCTACCTGAAAAAGAATTCAGAATAATGATAGTAAAAATGATCCAAAATCTTGAAAACAAAATGGAGTTACAGATAAATAGCCTAGAGACAAGGATTAAGAAGATGCTAGAAATGTTTAACAAGGACCTAGAAGAAATAAAAGAGAGTCAATCAACAATGAATAATGCAATAAATGAGATCAAAAACACTCTGGAGGGAACCAACAGTAGAATAATGGAGGCAGAAGATAGGATAAGTGAGGCAGAAGATAGAATGGTAGAAATAAATGAAGCAGAGAGGAAAAAAGAAAAAAAAATTAAAAGAAATGAGGACAACCTCAGAGACCTCTGAGACAATGCTAAATGCCCCAATATTTGAATCATAGGTGTCCCAGAAGAAGAAGACAAAAAGAAAGGCCATGAGAAAATACTTGAGGAGATAATAGTTGAAAACTTCCCTAAAATGGAGAAGGAAACAGTCACCCAAGCCCAAGAAACCCAGAGAATCCCAAACAGGATAAACACATATTAATCAAATTAACAAAGATCAAACACAAAGAACAAATATTAAAAGCAGTGATGGAAAAACAACAAATAACACACATGTGGATTCCCATAAGGATAACAGCTGATCTTTCAATAGAAACTCTTCAGGCCAGAAGGGAATGGCAGGACATACTTACAGTGATGAAAGAGAAAAACATACAACCCAGGTTACTGTACCCAGTAAGGATCTCATTCAAATATGAAGGAGAAATCAAAAGCTTTACAGACAAGCAAAAGCTCAGAGAATTCAGCACCACCAAACTAGCTTTTCAACAAATGCTAAAGGTTATTCTCTAGACAGGAAACACAGAAAGGATGTATAAACTTGAACCCAAGCAATAAAGTAAATGGCAATGGGATCATACTTATCAATAATTACCTTATATGTAAGTGGGTTGAATGCCTCAACCAAAAGACAAAGACTGGCTGAATGGATACAAAACAAGACCCCTATATATGTTGTCTACAAGAGACCCACCTCAAAACAAGGAACACATACAGGCTGAAAGTGAAGGGCTGGAAAAAGATATTTCATGCAAATGGAGACCAAAAGAAGTAGCAATACTCATATCAGATAAAATAGACTTTAAAATAAAGGCTGTGAAAAGAGACAAAGAAAGACACTACATAATGATCAAAGTATCAATCCAAGAAGAAGATATAACAGTTATAATTATATATGCACCCAACATAAGAGCACCGCAATATGTAAGGCAAATGCTAAGAAGTATGAAAGGGGAAATTGACAATAACACAATAATAGTGGGAGACTTTGATACCCCACTCACATTTATGGATAGATCAACTAAACAGAAAATTAACAAGAAAACACAAACTTTAAATGATACAATGGACCAGTTAGATCTAATTGATATCTATAGGACATTTCACCCCAAAACAATGAATTTCACCTTTTTCTCAAGTGCACACAGAACCTTCTCCAAGATAGATCACATCCTGGGCCATAAATCTAGCCTTGGTAAATTTTTAAAAAATGAAATCATTCCAAGAATCTTTTCTGAACACAATGCAGTAAGATTAGATGTCAATTACAGGAAAAAAACTATTAAAAATTCCAACATATGGAGGCTGAACAACATGCTTCTGAATAACCAACAAATCACAGAAGAAATCAAAAAGAAATCAAAATATGCATAGAAATGAATGAAAATGAAAACACAACAACCCAAAATCTATGGGACACTGTAAAAGCAGTGCTCAGGAGAAGGTTCATAGCAATACAGGCTTACCTCAAGAAACAAGAAGAAAGTCAAATAAATAACCTAACTCTACACCTAAAGCAACTAGAAAAGGAAGAAATGAAGAACCCCAGTGTTAGTAGAAGGAAAGAAATCTTAAAAATTAGGGCAGAAATAAATGCAAAAGAAACAATAGAGACCATAGCAAAAATCAACAAAGCTAAAAACTGTTCTTTGAGAAGATAAATAAAATTGACAAACCATTAGCCAGACTCATCAAGAAACAAACGGAGAAGAATCAAATCAACAAAACTAGAAATGAAAATGGAGAGATCACAACAGACAACATAGAAATACAAAGAATCATAAGAGACGACTATCAGCAACTATATGCCAATAAAATGGACAACTTGGAAGAAATTGAAAAATTCTAAGAAAAGTATTAACTTTCCAAAACTGAACCAGGAAGAAATAGAAAATCTTAACAAATCCATCACAAGTACAGAAATTGAAACTGTAATCAGAAATCTTCCAGCAAAAAAAAAGCCCAGGACCAGACAGCTTCACAACTGAATTCTACCAAAAATTTAGAGAAGAGCTAACACCTATCCTACTTAAACCCTTCCAGAAAATTGCAGAGGAAGGTAAACTTCCAAACTCATTCTATGAGGCCACCATCACCCTAATACCAAAACCAGATAAAGATGCCACAAAAAAAGAAAACTACAGGCAATATCACTGATGAACATAGATGCAAAAATCCTTAACAAAATTCTAGCAAACAGAATCCAACAACATATTAAAAAGATCATACATCATGACCAAGTGGGCTTTATCCCAGGGATGCAAGGATTCTTTAATATCTGCAAATCAATCAATGTAATATACCACATTGACAAATTGAAAGATAAAAACCATATGACTGTCTCAATAGATGTAGAGAATGCCTTTGACAAAACTCAACATCCATTTATGATTTAAAAAAAAAAAAACAACTCCAGAAAGCAGGAATAGAAGGAACATACCTCAACATAATAAAAGCTATGTATGACAAACCCACAGCAAACATTATCCTCAATGGTGAAAAATTGAAAGCATTTCCCCTAAAGTCAGGAACAAGAAGAGGGTGCCCACTCTCACCACTACTATTCAACATAGTTTTGGAAGTTTTGGCCGCAGCAATCAGAGAAGAAAAAGAAGTGAAAGGAATCCAGATTGGAAAAGAAGAAGTAAAACTCTCACTGTTTGCAGACGACATGATCCTTTACATAGAAAACCCCGAAGACTCCACCAGAAAATTACTAGAGCTAATCAATGAATATAGTAAAATTGCAGGATATAAAATTAACACCAGAAACCCCTGCATTCCTATATGCTAACAATGAGAAAACAGAAAGAGAAATTAAGGAAACAATTTCATTCACCATTGCAATGAAAAGAATAAAATACTTAGGAATATATCTACCTAAAGAAACAAAAGACCTATATATAGAAAACTATGAAACATTGATGAAAGAAATCAAAGAGGACACAAATAGATGGAGAAATACACCATGTCCATGGATTGGAAGAATCAATATAGTGAAAATGAGTATACTACCCAAAGCAATCTATAGATTCAATGCAATCCCTATCAAGCTACCAATGGTATTTTTCACAGAACTAGAACAAATAATTTCACAATTTGTATGGAAATACAAAAAACCTTGAATAGCCAAAGCAATCCTGAGAAAGAAGAATGGAACTGGAAGAATCAACCTATACTACAAAGCTACAATCATCAAGACAGTATGGTACTGGCACAAAGACACAAATATAGATCAATGGAACAAAATAGAAAGCCCAGAGATAAATCCATGCACCTATGGACACCTTATTTTTGACAAAGGAGGCAAGAATATACAATGGAGAAAAGACAATCTCTTTAACAAGTGGTGCTGGGAAAACTGGTCAACCACTTGTAAAAGAATGAAACTAGAACACTTTCTAACACCATACACAAAAATAAACTCATAATGGATTAAAGATCTAAACGTAAGACCAAAAACTATAAAACTCCTAGAGGAAAACACAGGCAAAACACTCCCTGACATAAATCACAGCAGGGTCCTCTATGACCCACCTCCCAGAGTAACGGAAATAAAAGCAAAAATAAACAAATGGGACCTAATTAAACTTAAAAGCTTTTGCACTACGAAGGAAACTATAAGCAAGATGAAAAGACAGCCTTCAGAATGGGAGAAAATAATAGCGAACGAAGCAATTGACAAAGAATTAATCTCAAAAATATACAAGCAGCCCATGCAGCTCAATTCCATAAAAATAAACAACCCGATCAAAAAATGGGCCAAAGAACTAAACAGACATTTCTCCAAAGAAGACATACAAATGGCTAACAAGCACATGGAAAGATGCTCAACATCACTCATTATCAGAGAAATGAAAATCCAAACCACAATGAGGTACCATCTCACACCACTCAGAATGGCTGCTATCCAAAAATCTACAAACAATAAATGCTAGAGAGGGTGTGGAGATAAGGGAACCCTCTTACACTGTTGGTGGGAATGGAAACTAGTACAGCAACTATGGAGAAAAGCGTGGAGGTTCCTTAAAAAACTGGAAATAGAACTGCCATATGACCCAGCAATGCCACTGCTGGGCATACACAGCGAGGAAACCAGACTTGAAAGAGACACATGTACCCTGATGTTCATCACAGCACTGTTTATAATAGCCAAGACATAGAAGCAACCTAGATGTCCATCGGCAGATGAATGGATAAGAAAGCTGTGGTACATATACACCACAGAATATTACTCAGCTATTAAAAGGAATGCATTTGAATCAGTTCGAATGAGGTAGATGAAACTGGAGCCTATTATACAGAGTGAAGTAAGTCAGAAAGAAAAACACCAATATAGTATATTAACACATATATATGGAATTTAGGAAGATGGTAACAATAACCCTATATGTGAGACAGCAAAAGAGACACAGATGTATACAACAGTCTTTTGGACTCTGTGGGAGAAGGCGGGGCTTGGATGATCTGAGAGAATAGCACTGAAACGTGTATATTATCATATGCAAAACAGACAGGGTGCTCACTGGGATGACCCAGAGGGATGGGATGGGAGGGAGATGGGAGGGGGTTCATGATAGGGAACACATGTACACCCATGGCTGATTCATGTCAATGTATGGCAAAAACCATTACAACATTGTAAAGTAATTACCCTCCAATTAAAATAAATAAATTTTTTAAAATGAAAAAAAGAAAAAGAATTACAGAGACTCCCTACATCCAAGCTATAGAATCTCTCCCTCTCAACCCACACGGTGTCACAGCTCAAAGTCTCACGTCTATTCGAATGTCTCTCTCCAAAGGGAACACTCCTACACTGTTGGTAAGAATGTAAATTGGTTGAGCCAGTATGGGGAACAGTATGAATGTTCTTCCGAAAACTAAAAATATAGTTGCCTTATGACCCAGGAATCCCACTCTTGGGCATATATCCAAAGAAAACCATAAGTCAAAAAGATATATGCTCCCCAGTCTTTACTGCAGCACTGTCTTCAATAGCCAGGACATGGAAGCAACCTAAATGCCCATAGATAGAGGAGTGGGTAAAAAAGATGTGGTACATACATACAGTGGTAAATTACTCAGCCATAAAAAACAATGAAGTAATGTCATTTTCAGCAACAGAGATGGACCTCGAAATTGTCATCCTGAGTAAAGTAAGTCAGACACAGAAAAACTAATATATGGTGTCACATATACATTGAGTCTTTAAAATAATGGTACAAACAGACCTGTTTACAAAACAGAAATTGAATTACAGATATAAAAAACAAACTTACAGTTACCTAGTGGGGAAAGGGAATGTGATAAATTGGGGGATTTGGATTAACATATATACACTACTATATATAAAACGAAAGTGTTAGTCACTGTTGTGTCCAACTCTTTGTGATCTCAGGGAGTAGCCAGCCAGGCTCCTCTGTCCATGGAAATCTCCAGACAAGAATACTGGAGTGGGTAGCCAATCCCTTCTTTAATTATTCCACCCCCTTTGCCCTTTCCATCTCACCACCTGGAAAGACTTGAGGAGGCCCTTCTGGTCCATTTGCAAGACATTCCCCAGGAAGGGCAGAGGCCAGGGTCCAGGAGGGAGGTGGCCTCGGGGAAGCAGGGCGGCCCCAGAGGAGCAGGAGGCCAATGAAGAGAATGAAGAACAGGATGGCGGAGAGAGCCATGGTCTGGGCCTGCCTTTGATCAAGCTGTCCCTCTTAAAGGTAGCTTACTTTGTTGTTTGTTATTTTGCCCTATGGGTGGAATAGGTGTGTCAAGATCCTTGCTTGGCAGAGCTCCTGCTAACTCTCCAGAGACAAGGGGGAGCCCAAAGGACCAGGTACTGCAGAGGCCACGATGTTTATCATCTCAGTGGATCCTAAGCAGCTTCTGATAAGCCCTTGTGGGTTGGAATTGTCTTGGTGGGCAGTTCCCTTGAACAGAGAGCATGTCTCCCAAGGAAGAAGAGTGGTGTCAGCTCCAGGAACTTGTGGAGGCTGTGTTTAGAGTGTTGGCACCACAAGGGCAGCTCTCAGACAGTTTTGTCAATGAGTGGCATTGCATCATGAGGGACTGAGGTTAGCTGGCCAGCAGAAATGGGCTTCCTGTGCCCGCTGGGGCTTGGGGTTTGTTTGCACATCTGCGGAGAGTGTGGTGTGGAGGAGGAGGTGGGGTCTGATGGGAGACCTAACTCCATGTGGTCTGAGATGATTCATTCATTCATTTCACAGCAAGTGTTTTATTTTATTTTATCTTATCATTTTATTTTGCCCCATTGTGTGACATGTGGAATCTTTCCCAACTAGGGTAGAAACCCGTGCCCCTGCAGTGGAAGCTTGGAGTTAATCACTGGACCAACAAGGAAGTCCCTTCGGCAAATATTTTAGACATCTGTCACCTACCACATACTGCTCCAGGTACTGAGAGTAGAGTGTTGAACAAGACAGTATGTTTTCCCTCAAGCAACAGGCACTGAGGGGAAGGAGAATTCAGTTTAGTAGCTCAGTTGTGTCCAGCTCTTTATGACTCCATGGACTGCAGCACGTTAGGCCTCCCTGTCCATCACCAACTCCTGGAGCATATTCAAACTCACATCCATTGAGTCAGTGATGCCATCCAACCATCTCATTCTCTGTTGTCCCCTTCTCCTGCTGCCTTCAATCTTTCCCAGCATTAGGGTCTTTTCCAATGAGTTGGCTCTTGGTATCAGGTGGCCAAAGTATTGGAGCTTCAGCTTCAGCATTTGTCCTTCCAATGAATATTCAGGACTGATTTCCTTTAGGATGGACTGGTTGGATCTCATTGCTGTCCAAGGGACTCTCAAGAGTCTTCTCCAACACCACAGTTCAAAAGCATCAATTCTTCGGTGCTCAGCTTTCTTTATAGTCCAACTCTCACATCCATACATGACTACTGGAAAAACCATAGCTTTGAGTAGATGGACATTTGTTGGCAAAGTAGTGTTTCTGCTTCTTAATATGCTGTCTAGGTTAGTCATAGTTTTTCTTCCAAGGAGCAAGCATCTTTTAATTTCATGGCTACAGTCACCATCTGCAGTGATTTTGGAGCCCAAGAAAATAAAGTCTGTCACTGTTTCCATTGTTTCCCCATCTATTTGCCATAAAGTAATGGAACCAGATGCCATGATGTTAGTTTTGTGAATGTTGAATTTTAAGCCAGTTTTTTCACTCTTCTCTTTCACTTTCATCAAGAGGCTCTTTAGTTCCTGTTCGCTTTCTGCCAAAAGGGTGGTGTTATCTGCATATCTGAGGTTATTGATATCTCTCCTGGAAATCTTGATTCCAGCTTGTGCTTCATCCAGCCCGGCATTTTGCATGATGTACTTTGCATTATATAAGTTAAAGAAGCAGGGTGATAATTTACAGCCTTGACATACTCCTTTTCCAGTTTAGAACCAGTCAGTTGTTCCATGTTCAGTTCTAATGTTGCTTCTTGACCTTCATACTGATTTCTCAGGAAGAAGGTAAGGTGGTCCAGTATTTCCATCTCTTGAAGAGTTTTCCACAGTTTGTTGTGATCTACACAGTCAAAGGCTTGCCATAGTCAGTAAAGTAGAAGTAGATGTTTTTCTGGTATTCTCTTGCTTTTTTGATGATCCAACAGATGTTGGTAATTTGATTTCTGGTATCTCTGCCTTTTCTAAATCCAGCTTGAACATCTGAAAGTTCACAGTTCATGTACTGTTGAAGCCTGGCTTGGAGCATTACTTTGCTAGGGTGTGAGATGAGTGAAAGGGCAAAGCAGAAAGCTCTGAAAGAAAGACAAAAGAGAAGCTAAAGGCAAAAGAGAAAAGGAAAAGTATACCTATTTGAATGCAGAGTTCCAAAGTAAAGCAAGGAGAGATAAGAAAGCCTTCCTAAGTGAACAACGTAAAGAAATATAGAAAAACAATAGAATGGTGGAAGACTAGAGATCTCTTCAAGAAAATTACAGATACCAAGGGAACATTTCATGCAAAAATGGAAGGAGAATTCTCACCTCTCAAAAGATCCCTAGTGATTAGACAATAAATGAGTTATATGTAACCTGCTAGGATCACCTGCCCCAGGAATGTCAGATATAGGATGTTTATTTGTGGCTCAGGGTACTGGAAGGGGAATATCAGGGAATCCAAGACCCCATTATAGAACCACACAGCTCATGGGCCATGGGCTGATGAGACCCTTCTTGAAGGGAAGGAGGAGGGAGAGGCAAGAAGCTGAAGATGAGGGAGGACCACTCTGTACAACTATGATCTCCAACATGGATGTAACTGGACAACACCACACTAAGTTAAAAAAGCCAGACATGAAAGACCAAGATTGTATAATTCATTTATATGAAATGTGCTGAACTGGTAAACCCATGGAGACAGCAAACATTTGGTGTTATCAGGGGCTGAGGGGAAGGGCAAATGGGGAATGACTACTAAAGGGTACCAGGTTTTCCTCTGGGTGATGAAAATGTTTGGAACTAGAGAGAGTAGTGGTGATGGTCAGGTTTGTGAATGAACTAAATGCCACCAAATTATGCGCTTTAAACTAGTTAGTTACATGATGTGAACTTCAGCCTCATTTTAAACTATCTTGTGGACAGAAAGGAGCTGAATGAAAAGTTTGAGCTCAAAATCCAGGGACCCAGAGTGTGAATCTTGTTTCTCCACTCACTAACCAGATGACCTTGGAGCACTCTGGCCATTGCCTAGCTCCTGTTTACTCATCTGTAACGTGTGCAAAATCAATTGAACCCACTTCAAGGAGCTACTGGAAGGAGGATTCAAGGGAGCCCATGGATGCACAGATTAAGGAGTACAAGGTGATGAGAAAAGGAAGCTGTGGTTGTGTTGAAGAGAGGAGAAGTCACTTGGGGTGAGCTGTGGAGTCAGAGGCAGAAGTGGAGAGAGATACTGAGCCACATTTTCCCATTTAGTCCTATTTTCTACACATAGAACACTGCTGAAATTCTATACATGGGGAAAGAAAAAAACACCTTCTTGAGTTTAGAAGAGCTGGGGAAGGATGGAAGGAGGTGAGACTGCAGATGGGACTTTCCCATGGAGGTGGTATCCATGGAGGGGAGAGATGCTGGCTCACAACACAGCCTGATCAGAGGCAGGAAGACAGGGAGAGAGTCCAGGGGCAGTTCTCTGGAGAGGTGGAGACACACGTGACCCTGGCATCCTTGATCACCTTCCCTCAGCCTCTTTGATGGGGCAGGAAGTGGATCTGGAACATCAAGGGAACTTTGCCCACCCCACTGTCCTGGGGAGTGAGGTCAATGTCTTCAGAGGTCTAGGGGCTGGCCATGGAGAAGTTCTGGAGGATGGTGGTGAAGAAGAGGAGTAATTTTGTGTAGGAGATGCCTTTGCTGAGACAAATAGGCTTTCCTGTGAGCTCAGAGGTTCACAATGTGGACAACAGGTGCTTGCACATTCTTTGCCCTGTCACCTCCCAAAGCCCAGACACCTGTGTCCATTGCAGTATATTTGTGTGAAATTGACTTTTAACCTGCCATTCAAGGTTGACTCCTAGCCAAGTCCCAGATCCTGTAAAAGTAGGTGTGTTTTGTTGGGTGGATGTAACTTTCTCATCTTTCCATGTCACTGTTTGTAGCATTTGTTTGATTTCCAAAGAGTTCAGTGGCTCCACAGAATGTAAGGAGCTACTTCTCCTTGGATGTGTGTGTGAGTGTGTGTGCTTCCACATGGAGGTATGGGCATATTTCTGACTTGACATTTTTACTGTCTTTCATGTCTAATATGGGAAGAACAGTACCTATCTTGTAGGGCTATTATGAAGTAAAAGAAGTTAATGTTTGTTAAAATTCTTAGAATAACACTTGACCCACATCTAGGCCCATTTAGAAGTTAGGACATATGAACTTAGCAACACTCAGGGAAGAGCTCCCATGTGATTATTCTGTAACTGGTTCTGCAACCAGGCTCTTCCAAAAGAGCCTGATTTCTGCTTCCTCCCACCCAGTCTTCCCCATCCCTTGGGCTCTGCAACCAGCCACCCTTGGGCTCTCTCTGCCCGTGGTCATCTGCCTCAATCCTTTTTCCTGTCTATACCTCCTGTCAGGCACTGTTTCTTTCTATACTCTTTTCCTCTTCCTTGTTCTGTCTTCCTCAATCTTATTTAACTCACCTTCTCCGTCTATGCCAGTCTGATTCTGTCTGCAATGCTTTCTCATTTTTCAGTCTCCCTATTGAGTTCCCTTTTCTCTGCTTCAGTGTTTCTTCTTTGCTATTTATGTCAATCTCTCCTTTTCTCTCTCTGTCTTACCCTGTTTCTCTCCTTCTTCTTCCTCCTCTTCCTCTTCATCCTTCTCCTCCATCTACTTGCGTTACCCCACATCTCTCTCAATCTTTCTGCCAGTATTTCTCCTGTCTTTCTCTGACTCTGTCTTGTCTCTGTCTTTCTCTCATTATATCCTTATCTGTCTGTCTCTCTCTTTACTTGCCACATCTGTGCCTCTCTCTAAGCTTAGAAGAGGACTGCTGAATGGATAAACTGACTCTCATGCATCAACCCACATGTGCCCCCAGCTGAAGATCAATTGAAGGAGGAGGCCATTGTACTGGGCAGAGCTAGGGTTCCTGGGTCAGTGAAGTCATTGGTAAAATTCAAGACTAGGGACTTGATGATAATGAAAACCACAATCACAGAAAACTAAACAAAATGAAAAGGCAGAGGATTATGCCTCAGATGAATGAACAAGATAAAACCCCAGAAATACATGGTGTATATATACAATAGAATATTACTTAGCTTTAAAAAAAATGAAATAATGCCATTTGCAGCAACATGGGTGGATCTAGAGATTGTCATACTGATTGGAGTTAGTCAGAGAAGGAGAAATATCAGATGACACCCCTCATATGTGGAATCTAAAAAGAAATGATACAAATGAACTTACAAAACAAAAAGAGACTCACAGACTTCTGCTTGGATGAACAGAGAATGAATTCATGGTTGAGGAGGAGGATGCAGGGAAGGGATACTTAGGGAGTTTGGGACCTACATGTACACACTGCTATACTTAAAATGGATAACCAACAAAGACCTGCTGTATAGCACAAGGAACCCTGCTCAAAGTTATGTGGCAGCCTGGATGGCACAGAAATTTGGAGAATGGATACATGTACACGTATGGCTGAGTCACTTCACTGTTCACCTGAAACAATCACAATCTTGTTTGTTAATTGGCTATGTGAAATTGAAAGTGTTAGTCACTCAGTCATGTCCGACTCTTTGCGACTCTGTGGACTGTAGCCCTCCAGGCTCCTCTGCCTGTGGAATTCTCCAAGCAAGGATACTGGAGTGAGTGGCCATTTCCTTCTCCAGGGGATCTTCCCAACTCAAGGACTGAACCTGGGTCTCCCACACTGCAGGCAGATTCTTCATCTTGTGAGTCACCAGGGATATCCCAATACAAAGTAAAAAGTTAAAAAAAAAAAAAGAATAAAGGTGGAAAGTGTTTCAGCAAGGAAATGAAACAGATGTGGAACCTGGGACCCTTCACTGCAGTGTTACAACGCTTGCGTGTGGACATACCTCTCCACAGCAGACAAAAGGTGGAACAATCAACATGTCAATTAACTGATGAAAGAAGACACAAAATGTATTTCCACACAATGGAATATTAGTCAGCCATTAAACAAATGACATACTAATATCTGCTACAATGTCGATGAACCTTGAAAACATTATGGTAAATGAAAGAGCCAGAGATAGTCACTTATTCCCCTCTGTCCATGGGATTCTCCAGGCAAGAGTACTGGAGTGGGTTGCCATTTCCTTCTCCAGTAAGCTTAGATCTAAATCTTGCCCTCCTTTGGTGCCTCAGTTACCCTAACTGTGCTAGGGGCGATAGTGCTTGCATGCTGAGTTGCTTCAGCATGTCTAGCTCTTTGCAACCCTAAGTACTGTAGCCCCCCAGCCTCCTCTGTCCATGGGATTCTCCAGGCAAGAATACTGCAACGGGTTGCCATGACTTCCTTCAGGGGATTTTCCCAAGCCAGGGATCAAACTCAGTCTCTTATGTCTCCTGCATTGGCAGGTGGGTTCTTTACCACTTGTGCCACCTGGGAAGCCCAGGGGTAGTGGTAACACTAAGTTTTGAAGACATTTCTTGACCCTGAAATATTGTCAGTCAACAGAGTGGGCCATCTGGGGAGGAGTGGTGACTATAGCAGGAGATGAAGGAGAGACCAGAGAAGAGACTTCCACAAACACAGGGAGCAGAGAGGAGTCAGGAACCTGCACGTGTTAATTTTGGACAGAGGCAGGGGCTGGATGGAAGGACTCGTTCTGCTTCTCACCGTCCCCTTCCCCTGCGGGGCAGGAAGCAGACCTGAAACACAGAGGGTGGCCTCCCTGCCACATTTGCCCAGTATGAGATCATTGTCTTCTGGAGTCTTGGGAGAATCCAAGGAGAAGTTCCGCAGAGGGAGGTCAAGCAGAGGAAGAGCTCTGAGGGGGCCAACCTCTCACCCAGACAGAAGCGTTTTCCTGAGGGTGTAAGGGAGGGAGAGTCAGTGGGCGGAGTCCTGCAGAGCACTTGGTTGCTCCACCCCCACAATTCTGAGGTATTTGCTTACTCCTACACGTGAGGTTGGAGAAGGCAATGGCAACCCATTCCAGTACTCTTGCCTGGAAAATCCCATGGATGGAGGAGCCTGGTGGGCTGCAGTCCGTGGGGTCGTTAAGAGTCGGACATGACTGAGTGACTTCACTTTGACTTTTCACTTTCATGCATTGGAGAAGGAAATGGCAACCCACTCCAGTGTTCTTGCCTGGAGAATCCCAGGGATGGAGGAGCCTGGTGGACTGCCATCTATGGGGTCACACCGAGTCGGACACGACTGAAGTGACTTAGCAGCACATGTGAGGTACTTCTGATCCTATTGTCCTCAATACTAACACACCTCTGTGCGTGTGTGTGTGTGTGTGTGTGTGTGTGTGTGTGTGTTTGCCTCCGCGCTGGAGGGGTATCTATATGTTCTAAGTCCTTCCTCTTCTCAGCCTATCTCATATGGCGCCCTCCTCTGTTCCTCCTGGAACCTAGTTTTTTCCCTTCTGGAGTTCTCTGTCTCTGTGTGTGTGCCTTTATGTGTTAACTATAATCTCAACTAAGCCAATTTATGAGAAAATGGGAAAACAATGGAGAAATCTGTGGCAGCGTGCCCTGGGTATGAGGACCATGGGAGAGAGGTAGAGGGAGATGAAACCTTTGGTCTGTCCTGGAGTAGGTGGGCACTTGGCTGTTCAAATGGTGACCTACTTCTGATCAGTGGATGCACAGACTTGCTCTAAGTTTCTGAGTGTCCGCACTCTTCTGGTCACCTTGACCCTCTTCCCAGCCCCCTGGTCCTGCCCACAATCAGCAATCAACCAAATAAGCCTCCCAGATCCATGCCCAGACCCATGGCCTCCCAACCTGTGGAGATTTTGACTGCTTATGCCCACCTCATGCTTTAAAAACTTAGACCAGGACCACATCCACTCTTGCCCCCATCTTTCTTTTCTTTCTTTCTTTCTTTTTTTTTAAATAAATTGACTTATTTTAATTGAAGGCTAATTACTTTACAATATTGTAGTGGTTTTGCCATACATTGACATGAGAGTCAGAGCCACGGTTCTGACTGTCAAAACCACCCCTCAGATCTCCCTATAAGATGGGTTCAACTTCCACAAAAGCATCCATGCTGGTGGAGCCCTTAGTATCTCAGTTGACTTCAGTACAGCCTATGTCCCCCAGAATAACCAAGGGTGAGAGCAATGTGTCCTTGGGCTGGGCTAAAGTTTCGCCTGCATCCTGTGGACCCACAGTCTCATGGGAGGAAAGGAGCCCAAAGAGTTGCCTTGTGTGTGTGTGTGGCAAAGTTAATTACTGTTCATTAGTATTCATAGCTCATCTCTGAGTGCATAAACATCTCTGCCACATTGAACTTGGATGGTATTTGCTTTGTCCAGTGAAGCAAGGGCTCAGTTTTGCTTGTCATGCTGTTTTCTCTGTGTCTACTATGTAGGATAGAACCTTCATTAGCTCCCATTCTATAAGACTCTCAAGGCCTGGGATGAGCATGTTGCATGCACAGGAAAATAACCTTTTGATTTTAAGTCACTGAGATGTTCAGAGTGTTTATCATACCTTAGCCCTACCCTGACCTCCATAGACCATGGTTTCCTATGGGGCCTTGAGCCAGTCCCCTGTCCCCTGAAGTCTCTCTTGTTCTCAGCTCCTATCAAATGATCAAATTATTTTTTCCTTTGACCACTTAAATAATTTGATCATTTGATAGGAGCTGAGAAAACTATTGGTAATACTCAATATAACACCCTGGTAAAAAATTTTAAAAAGAAGAACTTGTAAAATAGAAACAAGATATTTCCTTAATTTGATTTACAATTGATAAAAACACATGGTAGAATAGCCATAAAATATTTAGAATACATGATAGCCAGCATTAAGCTTAATGGAGAAAATAAAAACATTCTCCTTAAAGTTAGGAATTAGAGGAGATTGCTCACTATCAGTATTATTTCTTCTCATGATCCAGAAGTGTTAGGAAAACATGGTATGTGACTTTAGTCTAAGAAACATTTAAATATCATCATTTACAGACGTTAACACTATTTATTAGGAAAAGACAAGAGATAAATGAAAAACTGTTAATTATAAAAATAATATAAGGAATTTGTTCAGTTAAGACAGAAATATGCACCCCAAAACTTCAGTGGATTTCTGATATGCATATTAAAACAATTTAAAATACGTTAGAAGAATGCTCTATACTGAAATGTGTCCTCCCCAAATTTATACATTGCAGCCCTAACCCCCAAAGTGATATTTTGAGAAGGGATCTTGAAAGGTAGTTAGGTTTAAATGCCTTCATTAGGGTGGAGCCTCCAAGAAGGAAGAGGGTTCTTATAAGAAGAAGAAGGAATACCAGAACCCTCACTCTGCCATGAGAGGCCACACAAGATGATGGCCGTGTGCAAGTCAGAAAGAGAGACCTCACCAGAACCTGACCATGCTGGATCCCTGATCACAGACTTGTGGTGATTTGTGGCAATAATTATTTCCATAACTGTGAGAAAATAATTTATTTTGCCTAAGCCATCAGTCTACGGTATTTTTAAAATAGCAGCCCACAGCCTGAGCTGAAAAAGAGGCCCTACAAACAATAGCCACAATCTCCTCCCATGTTCCTTAGGAATAAATTTGGAAAGAAATAGGCAAAGCCTAGTTTAAAGAAAGTTCAAGATGCCACCAATAATACAAGAACTAAATGGACACACTATCTTGTGTCTAGGATATAGTAAATATTTAGATTCGTCAAAGCTATCTGAATCAAACTACCAATTTGGTGAATTCTAATAAAATCCAAATCGAATTTTTTTGAGACTTTGACAAAATAATTCTAAAGTATACTCTGAAGAACAATAAAATGTGTTACAATAACAAAGAAGAGTATGATATCCATAAAATACTACAACATACGTATAGGTATAATAAGTCAAATAATATTATATATCTAGAAAAGATAGATTAGACAATGACTGTAGAGGTGAGTCAATATAAAAAACAAACAGAGGTAGACCTAAGGAGATTAAATTTTTTCAGTTGAAGGAATTTCAAGTCAGTAGCTAAAAGTTGAATTACTTGATAGGTGATTAAATCAAGGTAACTGCACAACCCTGGGAGTGAATATTCCTTAAATTTATGTGCCCTGAGTACCAACGGATCTCACTCTAACCTGGCTCATATTTTAAATATGAAACTCTTTTTTGTCTTCACTTATATTATAAAAATTCCCCCTTGTTTCCAATATAAAAATTAGAATAGCTATTTGAGTTTTCAAAGAAAAACTGTAAACATCTTTCAACATTCCTGGCACATAGCAGGTGCTCAAAAACGGATCATTTCTTCGTCTGTTCTGTGTGTGCAAGAAACGTGTGTCTGCGTCTGTCTCTTTACCTATATCACTGATTTTGTCTCCATTATCTCCTCTATCATACCATATCCCTTCCCTTTGCCTCACACTCTCTCTCTCTCTGTAGATGTTTTGCTTTCTTTTTCCTCCAGAATCCTCACATTTTCCCAAAATGTTCACCAAGTGTTTGGGGCTGAACTGAATCAGAAAGTCATACACAGAGCGTGAGTGAGCAGGCATTCCCTCTTGGGAGAAAGAGCATGACTTACCCATGGAGAATGGAATGAAGACTCTGACTTTCTGAAGTTGCCCTGCACATCCAGGAAGAAGCCAGGGTAGAAGGCAACTGGCTCTAAAAGTGGTGTGGGTCTTGGAGGGCAGAGCTCAGGATGGTGTACACAGTAATGTCCTAAGAGGACATCAAAGACAAGTGGATTCAAATGGCCATCAACAAAGAGTGGCTGAATCCATTATGGTGCCTCCGCAGCTGATAATGAGCTTCACCCACTGTGTGGCTCTATAGTTAGTGGCAGAAATGTTGAAATGACTCCCCCATTTGTTTACTAGTGTCTGATCCCTCTAGGCATCCCCACCAATCACCCTGATCCTTCATCCCCAAGACGCCTTGGTCTTCTTTATGATCCATCAACTAAAAGGCTCACATTTGACTCAACAGAGCCCTGTAAAGAGCTGACTCCAGGACTGGGGCCAGAATATAACCTGATGGGTACTGTTCATTCAGTTCAGTTCAGTTCAATCACTCAGTCGCGTCCAACTGTCTGCGATCCCATGAACTGCAGCATGCGAGGCCTCGCTGTCCACCACCAACTCCCAGAATCCACCCAAACACGTGCCCATTGAGTCAGTGATGCCATTCAACCATCTCATCCTCTGTCGTCCCCTTGTCCTCCTGCATTCAATCTTTCCCAGCATTAGGGTCTTATCCAATGAGTCAGCTCTTCACATCAGGTGGTCAAAGTATTGGAGTTTCAGCTTTAGCATCAGTCCTTCCAATGAACACCCAGGACTGATCTCCTTTAAGATGGATTGGTTGTATCTCCTTGCTGTCCAAGGGACTCTCAAGAGTCTTCTCCAACACCACAGTTCAAAAGCATCAGTTCTTTGGTGCTCAGATTTCTTCACAGTCCAACTCTCACATCCATACATGACCACTGGAAAACCATAGCCTTGACTAGATGGACCTTTGTTGGCAAAGTAATGTCTCTGCTTTTTAATATGCTGTCTAGGTTGGTCATAACTTTCCTTCCAAGAAGTAAGCGTCTTTTAATTTCATGGCTGCAATTACCATCTGCAGTGATTTTGGAGCCCAGAAAAATAAAGTCAGCCACTGTTTCCACTGTTTCCCCATCTATTTGCCAAGAATACACAGAAGAACAGTGCAAAAAGATCTTCACGACCCAGATAATCACGATGGTGTGATCATTCATCTAGAGCCAGACATCCTGGAATGTGAAGTCAAGTGGGCCTTAGAAAGCATCACTATGAACAAAGCTAGTGGAGGTGATGGAATTCCAATTGAGCTATTTCAAATCCTGAAAGATGATGCTGTAAAAGTGCTTCACTCAATATGCCAGCAAATCTGGAAAACTCAGCAGTGGTCAGTTTTCATTCCAATCCCAAAGAAAGGCAATGCCAAAGAATGCTCAAACTACTGCACAATTACACTCAACTCACATGCTAGTGAAGTAATGCTCAAAATTCTCCAAGCCAGGCTTCAGCAATACGTGAACCGTGAACTTCCTGATGTTCAAGCTGGTTTTAAAAATGGCAGAGAACCAGAGATCAAATTGCCAACATCCCCTGGATCATGGAAAAAGCAAGAGAGTTCCAGAAAAACATCTATTTCTGCTTTATTGACTATGCCAAAGCCTTTGACTGTATGGATCACAATAAACTGTGGAAAATTCTAAAAGAGATGGGAATACCAGACCACCTGACCTACCTCTTGAGAAACCTATATGCAGGTCAGAAGAAACAGTTAAAACTGGACGTGGAACAACAGACTGGTTCCAAATAGGAAAAGGAGTACGTTTAGGCTGTATATTGTCACCCTGCTTATTTAACTTCTATGCGGAGTACATCATGAGAAATGCTGGGCTGGAAGAAACACAAGCTGGAATCAAGATTTCTGGGAGAAATATCAATAACCTCAGATATGCAGATGACACCACCCTTATGGCAGAAAGTGAAGAACTAAAGAGCCTCTTGATGAAAGTGAAAGTGGAGAGTGAAAAAGTTGGCTTAAAGCTCAACATTCAGAAAACGAAGATCATGGCATCTGGTCCCATCACTTCATGGCAAATAGATGGGGAACCAGTGGAAACAGTGTCAGACTTTTTTTGGGGGGGGCTCCAAAATCACTGCAGATGGTGATTGCAGCCATGAAATTGAAAGACACTTACTCCTTGGAAGAAAAGTTATGACCAACCTAGATAGCATATTCAAAAGCAGAGACATTACTTTGCCGACTCAGGTCCATCTAGTCAAGGCTATGGTTTTTCCTGTGGTCATGTATGGATGTAAGAGTTGGACTGTGAAGAAGGCTGAGTGCCAAAGAACTGATGCTTTCGAACTGTGGTGTTGGAGAAGACTCTTGAGAGTTCCTTGGACTGCAGAGAGATCAGCCCTGGGATTTCTTTGGAAGGAATGATGCTAAAGCTGAAACTCCAGTACTTTGGTCACCTCATGTGAAGTGTTGACTCATTGGAAAAGACTCTGATGCTGGGAGGGATTGGGGGCAGGAGGAGAAGGGGACGACAAAGGATGAGATGGCTGGATGGCATCACTGACTCAATGGACACGAGTCTGAGTGAACTCCGGGAGTTGGTGATGGACAGGGAGGCCTGGCGTGTTGCAATTCATGGGGTCGCAAAGAATTGGACACGAATGAGAGACTGAACTGAACTGAATTGAACTAATGGGGACTGATGCCATGATCTTAGTGTTCTGAATGTTAAGCTTTAAGTTAACTTTTTCACTCTCCTCTTTCACTTTCATCAAGAGACTCTTTAGTTCTTCTTCACTTTCTGCCATAAGGGTGATGTCATCTGCATATCTGAGGTTATTGAGATTTCTCCCGGGAATCTTGATTCCAGCTTGTGCTTCCTCCAGCCCAGCGTTTCTCATGATGTACTCTGTATATACGTTAAATAAGCAGGGTGACAATATACAGCCTTGATGTACTCCTTTTCCTATTTGGAACCAGTTTGTTGTTCCATGTCCAGTTTGAACTGCTGCATTCTGACCTGCATACAGGTTTCTCAAGAGGCAGGTCAGATGATCTGGTATTCCCATCTCTTTCAGAATTTTCCGCAGTTTATTGTGATCCACACAGTCAAAGGCTTTGGCATAGTCAATAAAGCAGAAATAGATGTTTTTCTGGAACTCTCTTGCTTTTTCAATGATCCAGAGAATGTTGGCAATTTGATCTCTGGCTCCTCTGCCTTTTCTAAAACCAGCTTGAACATCTGGAAGTTCATGGTTCACATATTGCTGAAGCCTGGCTTGGAGAATTTTGAGAATTACTTTACTAGCGTGTGAGATGAGTGCAATTGTGCAGTAGTTTGAGCATTCTTTGGCATTGCCTTTCTTTAGGATTGGAGTGAAAACTGACCTTTTCCAGTCCTGTGGCCACTGCTGAGTGTTCCAAATTTGCGGCATATTGAGTGAAACACTTTCACAGCATCATCTTTTAGGGTTTGAAATAGCTCAACTGGAATGCCATCACCTCCACTAGCTTTGTTCGTAGTGATGCTTCCTAAGGCCCACTTGACTTCACATTCCAGGATGTCTGGCTCTAGGGGAGTGATCACACCATCATGATTATCTGGGTCGTGAAGCTCATTTTTGGAGAGTTCTTCTGTGTAGTCTTGCCACCTTTCTTAAAATCTTCTGCTTCTGTTAGGTGTCTATCATTCTGTCCTTTATTGAGCCCATCTTTGCATGAAATGTTCCCTTGATATCTCTAAATTTTTGGAGGAGATCTCTAGTCTTTCGCATTCTATTGTTTTCCTCTATTTATTTGCATGGATCGCTGAGGAAGTCCTTTAAATCTATTTCTCACTTCCACTGCTGTCCATTGGGTGATTCAAAACTGTGAATATCACCTCTAGGTACACCTATCTCAGCAATGTAAGCTACCACACACAAAAAAAATGAGTTATAACCATAGTCATTGGCCTGAACAATATGTTTACAACAAACTGTTATATTAAAAAAAGAAAAGGACACTCACATACACACACACACACACAAATTGCAAATTGTGCTGCTGCTGCTGCTGCTAAGTCACTTCAGTCGTGTCCAACTCTGTGCCACCCCATAGACGGCAGCCCACCAGGCTCCCCCATCCCTGGGATTCTCCAGGCAAGAACACTGGAGTGGGTTGCCATTTCTTTCTCCAATGCATGAAAGTGAAAAGTGAAAGTGAAGTCGCCCAGTCTTGTCTGACTTTTACCGACCCCATGGACTGCAGACTACCAGGCTCCTCCATCCATGGGATTTTCCAGGCAAGAGTACTGGAGTGGGGCGCCATTGCCTTCTCCCAAATTGTGCTAGATGCATGGAAAGACAAGGTCACTCAGTTGCAAACTGACTCTCACAGTATGAGCCAATCATTGTGTGTATGGGTATATATAAACACGTGGATTCATATAAACATTAAGATGAAATGATTTTAAAAGGTTTACAAAAACCAACTCTACTGTATAACGAGCTTCAAAAATATATTCTATTTTCTCCAGCAAACCTAATATCTTGTAAAGGTAATAAATATGGCTGAACAAAAGAAAGAAGACTTCAGTATATTTGTAAAATCTCTTCTCTTCCATAGAAATCTGGAAATGAAAATTCTTATCATAGTCCAACAACCAGATATGAACCATAGGATTGGAGGCAGACAGCACCTACAATCAAGATTTGTGACCCTGCTGGTCTCATCTTAGGGAGGTAATATCCTCGGAAGTGAGTGTCCTTGATGACAGAGTGGGGGACACCAAGAGGGACTAGGTCACTGAATCTCTGAATCTCGTGGATGACAGCATCTGTATAAGGCATTTTTGCCCGATGTTCCAGAGCTGGGAGACGGTGTGCACCAATCACTCTGTCGATTTCTGCCTGGACTTTCTCTGAGAACAGTTCAAGTGGGAGGAGGGTATGTCAACAAATGCCCATAACAGTGGACTCAACCAAGTGACCTGAAAATGACCTGCAGACTGATGAAAGGGTCTTATAAATTCTTTTCTAAGATGTTGGGTTATCGTTCCTCTCAATGAGAGCATCAAAAAAGAAAGTTAGAAACTTGTTTGTGAAGAAGTCTTATCTGTTATTTTTACTCTAGTTATGAGTTATGACAGGGGGTAAACTGGGTAAGGATGGGTGGGTAGAAATTCATTCAACACTTAATGGTGCTTTTTGCTTTTCCAACTAAAAATGAATTGTAGCTGAAACTGGTGTCGTCTCCTTTTGTCTCACTCACTTGCTATGTGATTTTAGATAAGTCATTCCCTCAGGCTGGCTTTAAATTCATTCCAGTGAAAGAATGGAGTCTGCTGAGGTGAGAGTATCTCCAAGTCTGATCTGCAGACATCAACTGAGAACCAATGGAGGGGCTTTTTAATTAGTTGTAAATTGGCCATTTCCTTCTCCATGTAAATTAGCAATATATGTTAAAAAGTCAAATTCTTAGTCCACTTGAAAGAGTAGTTGGCAAGAATCCTGTACTTTAGTAGACAGCAAAATGCACTGCAAAAGGTAATGCTTTACGTCAGGAGCATTCTTTGAAAACCAGAAGGCACCTTACCATCACTCAGGGCAGATTGCAAAACACTGCATGAGTACAAACACCTTCTACACCAGAGGGTGCTTGCCTGCGTGAAAAATTCTTTGTAAAGTAAATCCTAAAGTGCTCTGTTAACTTCAAAGAGTTTTGTCACTGATAGTGAAGTCGCTCAGTCGTGTCCGACTCATTGCAACCCCATGAACTGTAGCCTACCAGGCTCCTCCGTCCATGGAATTTTCCAGGCAAGAGTACTGGAGTGGGTTGCCATTTCCTTCTCCAGGGGATCTTCCCGACCCAGGGATTGAACCCGGGTCTCCTGCATTGCAGGCAGACGTTTTACCATCTGAGCCACCAGAGTTACAAATGCCTGTGTGCTGTGCTTAGTTGCTGTCACATACAATTCCTTGCAATCCCATGGACTATAGCCCACCAGACTCCTCTGTCCATGGGGATTCTCCACGCAAGAATATTGGAGTGGGTTGCCATGCCCTCCTCCAAGGGATCTTCCCAACACAAGGATCCAACCCAGGTCTCCCCCATTGCAGGAGGATTCTTTACCAGCTGAGCTACCAGGGAAGCCCTCTAGGGGTGATTTTTTTTTTTTTTTTCCAGATCGCTCAGGACAGAAGTTATCTGTTTTAGCATATCAGCCTCCCAGCATGGCCTTAGAGACCCTCATTCCTCCCCCGCCCCCACCTCCCATAAGCCCAGCTCACCTAAGACACCGGGGTTCTTAAGAAGGAGTAGAAACCGAAAGCAGAGTGTGGAGCTGGAGGTCTCTGTACCAGTAAAGAACAGTGAGAGCGCCATGTGAATGAGATTCTCCTGGTGAAACTCTCAGGATTTGAGCGCTCCTAGAGATGGGGATGGGTGATTCTTAACGTTTCTCCCTGCAGAAATTCCCCATTTCTGAGTCTTCTTATCTCCCTACCAACACCATGTTCCTCTGTGCCAGTTATTCTTTTTCTTGAACCTCTTTTTCTCTAATCAAGGCCAACAAGGTACCAAAAGTGTGAGCTCCGGAATCAAAGTGCCTGGACTTCAAATTCTCACCCTAACATTTACCAGCTGTGTGTATTTGGGTGAGGAATATAATCTCTCAGTGTCTTACTGCATCCTCATGGAGTTATTTTGATAATTTATGATAAGCTCAATGAAAGTTAGAGGTTAATTTGTTGATTTTGTTGATTTTCTGTTGTTGATTCTCTCTGTCCTTGGGTGTCATTGCACTCCTGATTGGCCCTTACAGCTGACATTCCAGGGATGATCCTGAAGATATTTAATAGCTTACTGCTTGGAAGAAAAGTTATGACCAACCTAGATAGCATATTCAAAAGCAGAAACATTACTTTGCCGACTAAGGTCTGTCTAGTTAAGGCTATGGTTTTTCCAGTAGTCATGTATGGATGTGAGAGTTGAACTGTGAAGAAGGCTGAGTGCCAAAGAATTGATGCTTTTGAACTGTGGTATTGGAGAAGACTCTTGAGAGTTCCTTGGACTGCAAGGAGATCCAACCAGTCCATTCTGGAGATCAGCCCTAGGATTTCTTTAGAAGGAATGATGCTAAAGCTGAAACTCCAGTACTTTGGCCACCTCATGCAAAGAGTTGACTCATTGGAAAAGACTTTGATGTGGGGAGGGATTGCGGGCAGGAGGAGAAGCGGACGACAGAGGATGAAATAGCTGGATGGCATCACTGACTCAATGGACGCGAGTCTGATTGAACTCCAGGAGTTGGTGATGGACAGGGAGCCTGGCGTGCTGCAATTCATGGGGTGGTAAAGAGTTGGACACGACTGAGCGACCGAACTGAAGCACTTGCCAGAACAGATGTTGGCCTCCATCAGTTAGAACAGACATAGGCCTCTGACTAATCAGAACAAACTCGGATCTGTGCCTGTCAGAATTGGGGGAAGGAGTGAGATCCATCCCAGAGTAAGCTTACTGGACCATGTGTTAACTTTGTCATAATCCCTTTAAAGGCATTCCAAAAGGAAGGCTTCGAGAGGATTAGGAAGGAATAGAGGGGAGGGATTGGACCACGGACTGCTTGCTAATCCTTAGGGAAGTATTTCAACATTTAAAGAACACATACATCCTTCATAAAGATACTAGCTCAATGTCAGTAGTGTGTCCATCAGTCTCTTTCCGGCTCCCACTCCCCCCGAGTCCAGGGCAGCCCTTGCCTTGTCCATATTTGACAGCTGGTATGGCACTTGTCAGATCAATCAGAACAGACATTCGCCTCTATCAATCTGAATATACATGGAGCTTGACCAATCAGAACAGACTTGACTCTGTCCCAACTGGGAGAAGGAGAGAGCTGTGTCTCAGAAAAAGTTTACTGGACACATGTTAACTGCTTACCATCTCTTTAGAGGCTGCTGGAAGGAAGTGTTGAGGGGGTATAGGAAGGAATGGTAGGGGGCTCTGCTGAGAGGTTGGATCTTTGGCTTTCTTGCTAATCCTCAGGGAAGTATTTCAACATTTAAAGAACATGTACATCACACTCAAAGATATTAGTTCAATGTCAGTACGATTTCCATCACTGTCTTTCCCATCCCCAATGCCCATTGGGGGCAGGCCTTGCCTTGTCCATGCAGAGTAGGAAGGAATCAGTGAAGTCCTTAGGGCCACTGAAGGCTAGCATCTTCTGGCGCCTCTCCCTGTTCTCAGTGATAAAATCTTTCACTTCTTCAGTCATGCTGTACAAGTGGGTGTGTATGCCAGGAAAGTGTTTCAAGATGCCCGGGAAGATTTCAAACACCTACAGGGCAACAGACAAGGCACAGAATCCATTGTGTTCACTGGGCTGGTGCTGTGAGTGTTGATGCTCTGAGCTGCACACGCGGCAACATCCAAAGGGCATAATTCACCCTGTGGACTTGGCGGGTGTACCTCCTACCTGAGTGCACACACACACACACACACACACTCACACCCACCCCAACACACACACACGCAAACAGTGCATAGATCCCTGCACCCAGTCACTCTCACATCTGCTGAGGTTTCTTCTCTTGAAGCCTGTCCTTGTCCAAGGCCTAATTATGACCTCTGAACTGATGGATGGCCTCACCTGGGAGGGGACAAGTGTTGTACCTTCTGTGTTTAGTGTTCAGGACAGAAAGTATTTGATCTGTTCCTGGGGTCCACCCACCCTGATTACTGGCCCACCATTCATTTGATTCCTCACCTGAGTATAAGAGGAGTAGAGAATGATGAAGATTTCATTTATTAAATGTAGCAGCCATAATAATCTAGGGCCCTGGTAATTAAAGTGCTCACCAAGGACAACGGAGCAGATGATGTTGGCACTGATGGAGTTAAAGAGGAGGTGGGGATCCAGGTAGGCCCCTGAGGAGAGAGGTCTGTCATGGGGGAGGGGTCCCCTGCACAGTCCTTCTGGTTGGCTCTGACCTGGCTGGTGCCATGTCATCCTAGCTCCTTTGATTAGTTTGTCTTTCTCTTGGTTGACTCAGCTTTTATTGGTTTCTAAGATTTCTTTCTGAAGGTCTCCACCTCGGGGTCTCTTGTTGATTTCCTTGGTCTGTGTCTTGGGCTGACTTTCTCTGGTCTTTTCATTCACTCTTTCAGACTCACTCCTTCTTCTCTGTTCTCTTGCCACATCTTTGTAGCCCCTCTCCTTAACCTCATTGACATTCCGTGTTCCCCTGACTTCAATAACTCCCTACTCCCTTTACTTTTTGCTTTCACTTTCCCCTGCAGTTTCTGTTCCTAGATTTATTGTGTCACCTTCTCCATATCTCTCTGTCTTGCTTTTGCTGTCTTTCTCTCTGTCTATGCTCTCTGTGCTTCTGTCTACTTTCTCTGCCTCTCCCTCTCTCTTTGCTAGTCTCTATTTCTCTGTTTTTCCTCATTCTCTTTCTCTTTTTCTGTCTCTATCTCCTTCTCCTCTCTTTATCTGAACCTGTTTCTGCCTCTGTCTTTGTCTCTGGATCTCTCATTATCAGTCACATGCCCTCTCCCTCTCTCTCACCCCATCTCATCCCCACCTCCACCCAGCCTGCACTCACCCTGGGATTTCTGAAGCTCCTCCACCAGAGACTGAGCCTCCTCCTTGATTCGTTCCTCAATACTCTGCTTCCCCATCCCAAAGTCCTTCATGATGGTCACAGAGAATCGCCGTAGAACCTTCCATGACTTCCCACTGACAAGACCCAGACCTGATGGTGGGGCGTGGAGGGAAGGTTTTGAAGGCACATGGGATAGTCCCTCTTCCTCTCCCTAATCCTCACCCTCGTTCCCCACTCACCTGTTCCCTGGAAGACAGGGTCAATGATGGCGATGTGCCCTCGGCCAGAGATCCAGAGCCTCCCTCATCACCTCGTATCCCCATAGGATGACAGTGGGCTGAGACCACTGTTGACGGTAAAGGTAGACGGTAAAGATATCCCCGTATTTCTCCTGAAGCTGTGGGGGCAGAGTCCAGGTCTCACTCCTGACTCAAGAGAAGGATCTCCACTTCAACCCTGCCTCATACCTCCCAGTTAACCTAACCTTCAGACTTCAGCCCCAACAGGGAACAGCTGAGACTGGAACCCTGTGGTCTCCTCCGAGCCTCACATACCACCGACCCCAAGCATCCCCCTCTCTTGGCTTTGCCCTGAGACCTCTCAGTTTTGCTTTTAAAAATTACAGAGACTCCCCACATCCAAGCTATAGAATCTCTCCCTCCTAACCTACACAGCATCACAGCTCAAAGTCTACGTCTATTCGAATGTCTCTCTCCAAAGGGAACCCTCCTACACTGTTGGAGAGAATGTAAATTGGTGTAACCAGTATGGGGAACAGTATGGATGTTCTTTAGAAAACAAAAAATATAGTTACCATATGACCCAACAATCCCATTCTTGGACAACTGTCCAGAAAAAACATAAGTCAAAAAGATTGAGAACTTCCAGATGTACAAGCTGGGTTTAGAAAAGACAGAGGAACAAGACATCAAATTGCCACTGGATCATAGAAAAAGCAAGGGAATTCCAGAAAAGCATCTACTTCTGCTGACTGTGTGGATCACAATAAACTGTGGAAAATTCGAAAAGAGATGGGAATACCAGACCACCTGACCTGCCTCTTGAGAAATCTGTATGCAGGTCAGGAAGCAACAGTTAGAACTGGACAAGGAACAACAGACTGGTTCCAAATAGGAACAGGAGGACGTCAAGGCTGTATATTGTCACCCTGCTTATTTAACTTCTATGCGGAGTACATCATGAGAAATGCTGGGCTGGAAGAAGCACAAGCTGGAATCAAGATTGCTGGGAGAAATATCAATAACCTCAGATATGCAGATGACACCACCTTTATGGCAGAAAGTGAAGAGGAACTAAAAAGCCTCTTGATGAAAGTGAAAGAGGAGAGTGAAAAAGTTGGCTTAAAGCTCCACATTCAGAAAACGAAGATCATGGCATCTGGTCCCATCATTTCATGGGAAATAGATGAGGAAACAGTGGAAACAGTGTCAGACTTTTATTTTTGGGGGCTCGAAAATCACTGCAGATGGTGACTGCAGCCATGAAATTAAAAGACGCTTACTCCTTGGAAGGAAAGTTATGACCAACCTAGATAGCATATTAAAAATAGCAGAGACATTACTTTGCCAACAAAGGTCCATCTAATCAAAGCTATGGTTTTTCCAGAAGTCATGGATGGATGTTAGAGTTGGACTGTGAAGAAAGCTGAGCACCGAAAAATTGATGCTTTTGGACTGTGGTGTTAGAGAAGACTCTTGAGAGTCCCTTGGACTGTAAGGAGATCCAACCAGTCCATTCTAAAGGAGATCAGTCCTAGGCGTTCATTGGAAGGACTGATGCTAAAGCTGAAACTCCAATACTTTGGGCCTCCAATACTTTGGCCATCCTTTCTGCCAAAAGAGTGGTATCATCTGCATATCTGAGGTTATTGATATTTCTCCCAGCAATCTTGATTCCAGCTTGTGCTTCTTCCAACCCAGCATTTCTCATGATGTACTCTGCACATAAGTTAAATAATCAGGGTGACAATATACAGCCTTGATGTACTCCTTTTCCTATTTGGAACCAGTTTGTTGTTCCATGTCCAGTTCATGGACACCAGGGTCTTGGAAAAGACCATGATGCTGGGAGGGATTGGAGGCAGGAGGAGAAGGGGACAACAGAGGATGAGATGGCTGGATGGCATCACCGACTCAATGGACATGAGTTTGAGCAAACTCCGGGAGTTGGTGATGGATAGGGAGGCCTGATGTTCTGCGATTCATGGGGTCACAAAGAGTCGGACACTACTGAGTGACTGAACTAACTGAACTGAGCTAAGTAGGTATATAAGTGAAGTGAAGTGAAAGTCACTCAGTCGTGTCTGACTCTTTGCAACCCCATAAACTACAGTCCATGGAATTCTCTAGGGCAGAACACTGGAGTGGGTAGCCTTTCCCTTCTCCAGGGGATCTTCCCCACCAATGGATCAAACCCAGGTCTCCTACATTGCAGGTGGAATCTTTACCAGCTGAGCCACAAGGGAAGCCCAGTAGGTGTATAACTTCCTGTTAAAGACTAGCATGGAGACACTTTTTCTGCTCCCTTCTGGTGTCTATGTCAGAAGTTTTCTCTATCTCTTTTATACCTTAATAAAACTTTATTACACAAAAGCTCTGAGTGATCAAGCCTTGTCCCTGGCCCCGATTGAATTCCTCTCCTCCAGAGGCCAAGAATCCCAGCATCTTTCACGGCTCAGCAACAACCTTTCAATATAAATAACCGTAGATATGTCGATGATACCACCCTAATGGCAGAAAGCAAAGAGGAACTAAAGAGCCTCTTGATGGAAGTGAAATAAGAGAGTAAAAAGCAGGCCTAAAACTCAATATTCAAAAATCTAAAATCATGGCATCTTGTCCCATCACTTCATCACAAATAGATGGGGAAAAAATGGAAGCAGTGACAGATTTTCTCTTCTTGGCCTCCAAAATTACTGTGGATGGCCTCTGCAGCCATGAAGTTTGAAGATGCTTTCTTCTTGGAAGAAAAGCTATGACAGACCTAGACAGCGTATTAGAAAACAAAGACATCACTTTGCCAAAAAAGGTCTGTATGGTCAAAGCTATGATTTTTCCAGTGGTCATGTATGGATATGAGAGTTGGACCATTAGAAAACTGAGCCCCAAAGAATTGATGCTTTTGAACTGTGGTGCTTGAGAAGACTCTTGAGTCCCTTGGAATGCAAGGAGATGAAACCAGTCAATCCTAAGGGAAATCAACCCTGAACATCCATTGGAAAGACTGATGCTAAAGCTAAAGTTCCAATACTTTGGCCACCTGACGCAAAGAGCCAATTCATTGGAAGAGACCCTGATGATGGGAAAGATCAATGGCAAAATGAGAAGAGGGTGGCAAAAGATGAGATGGTTGGATGCATCACTGATTCAATGGGCATGAACTTGGGCAAACTCCAGGAGATAATGAGGGACAGGGAGGCCTGGCATGCTGCAGTCCATGGGGTCGCAGAGTCAGACACTATTTGGCAACTGAACAACAACAGATACAAAATAGATAACTTATAAGAACACACTGTATAGCACAGGGAACTCTACTGAATACTTGGTAATGACCTATATGGCATTGCAGTTTAAAAGAGGGTGGACATATGTGTATATATGGCTGATTCAATTTGCTGTACAGCAGAAACTAATACAACATTGTACAAATCAACTGTACTTCAAAAAAACTAATTAAAATTGAAAAACAAAAATAGAGTCACAGATATAGAAAACAAACATATGTTTACCAAGGAATAATGGGTGGGAGGGATAAATTGAGACTAGGATTAACATATACACACTACTCTAGATAAATGCTTCTAATGAGCAGTCATGTTTAAAAACAACTGGACTCTATGATGATCTACTTTTATCTAATTTGTTTCACTTTTTCTATTTCATATCCAGTGCTCCCATTTCATTTCATTTATGTTCTTCAATTTCTGCATCTCCTTTTTAATCTTTTTTCTCAAAGCTTATCAAGTGTAGTAGAAAAGCTTTTGTATGTATATGTATATCTGTATAATATGTATAATATATATGTTTTTGAAAACTTGTGACTTTTTGCCTAAGCTAAAAAATTATGGCATTTTGATTCTACTTGTTTGACTTAGTATGAATAGAATGCTAGATTTCTAATTAAAAAATAGATTGCGGGGGACAATGCGGCGTCCTTGGCGTTCTCGCTGTCCTGGGCATTCTCACTGTCCTGGGCGGGCCTGAGCCTTTGGGTCTCCGGTGACGGGCAGAGGAGGCTACCGGCTCTGGACGGGCTCGTTTCGGTGGCAGACTGACCTTGGCCCAGAGTCGGAGCCGATGGCAACTTGGGCTGTTATCAGCTTGAGCAAGGTCGCTGCCCAGTGCTTGTGGCCTCGAGGCCCCGGGGTCCGGGTGGCTCTTCCGTGCGCCGCCCTGGCCTTCCAGCCTGAGCCCCCGTGCTGTAGCGCCGCTGGGGGTCGGACGCTGCACCTCACGGCCGAAGTCCCCGCGGGACACAACAAGTGGTCCAAAGTCCGGCACATCAAGGGTCCCAAAGACGCAGAAAGGAGTTGCATCTTCTCCAAGCTCAGCTTGAGCATTCGCTTAGCGGTTAAAGAAGGAGGCGCCAACCCTGAGCTCAACAGCAACCTGGCCAGCATCCTAGAAGTGTGTCGCAGCAAGCACATGCCCAAGTCAACAATTGAGGCAGCGCTGAAAATGGAGAAAACCAAGGACATGTATTTGTTGTATGAGGGCCGAGGCCCCGGTGGCTCTTCTCTTCTCATTGAGGCGTTATCTAACAGTAGTCCCAAGTGCCACTCGGACATCAAACATATCCTGAACAAGAATGGGTAGGGGAATGATGGCCGAAGGAGCTCGGCACTCCTTTGACAAAAAGGGGGGTGATTGTGGTTGGAGAGGAGGACAGAGAGAAGAAACCTGTGACCTTAGAGCATGCCCTGGAGCTGGCAATAGAAGCAGGAGCTGAGGATGTCAAGGAGATCGAAGACGAAGAGGAAAAGAACATTTTTAAAGTGAGTAGTAGCCATGGTGTCTGGTGGACTTCTGAGAGGGCCCTGATAGACGTGTTAAGTATTCTTCTCTCAGTCTCTTCTGTCTGGGGGACAGGTGAAATAAAGAGCTCACATATTGCACAGATAATTTATTAAGTGAATACTGGATAGGACTTACTCTCCTGAGGACGAGAAGGATTCAGAAGCCTGAACACTCTGTTTCTGCCAGTGAAGACTTAAACCCAGTGATACATTTCGGGAATTTCATGCAGGTGTTTACAGACTTCTGTCCAGCTTTGTCGTGTTATCTCCTGGCTCCTTACCTCCTGACTTTGCTTTGTCCCTAGTTTATTCGTGATGCCTCTTCACTGCATCAAGTGAGGAAGAAACTGGACTCCTTGGGCCTATGTTCTGTGTCCTGTACGCTAGAGTTCATCCCCAACACAAAGGTGCGGCTGGCTGACCCCGACCTGGAGCAGGCTGCCCATCTCATCCAGGCGCTCGGCAACCACGATGACGTGATCCATGTCTATGACAACACTGAGTAGCCAGACTGTACGAGCCCCCAGGCAGCCTATTCTGTAGCACAAGCTTCTGCAGGGTCCCCTGAGACTCAAGCAGATCGGGGGTGGGGGGCTGGTTTGCCTAGCAGGTTAGCAAGCATAGACCTGCAGTTTTGCGGTCAGCTGACTCGCTACATGTCCGTGAAGCCTCTCTGTCAGCTCTGCTGGTGTCTGAGCCCTCCTCGGTGAGTCCCCCACATCCTTCTCGATGTGGGGGGTGTGGCCAGTCAGCTAGTCAAGTTCTGATCTCAGGAATCCGGCCCTTGTGGAAACCGTAGGCGCCCTGAGGGCCCATGTACTAGAAACTACTCTTCAATAATAACAGTAATTATTGACCTGAGTAGCTGCCCTGCTGTTGTGTGACTTGAGTTTTCCTGGGTTTGTGTCCAGTTGGTGGGACCCTCTTGACTTTAAGTCTGTGGGCTTAGTTCCAGTACTCCAGTCCCAAGACTGTATTTTTTTGATTGACCATAGAAACGTGACTCCCTCCAGGTGCTTTGTGTTCTAGTGCTGGTCTAGAATCTCATTCTTTCACATACCTAATATCAATCAAACACCTACTGTGTACCAGGAACTGTACTTACAAGCTGTTCAACTGATGCCTTGTGCTGGATCTGCTCTAAGACATTGGACCTCAGGGAGAAGACACAGGATCTCTTTCTCCTGGAGCTGTCCGAGGGCAATGTGAACTGCTGTGCACGCATCCTTGTTCTCTTCCTGTGGCCTCTGTATCCTTCTTCTGCCAGAGAGCTTAAGGCTCTAGAACAAAGGGTGCCAGTGTAAGGGACTCCGAGGCCTTGCTTTGTCCAGGTCCCTCTGTGTCCTGAGTGCTTTCACTGCTGAGTGAACCTATCAGTGGGCTGCACTCAGGAAAAGAAACACCATGCTGGTTTTGAAAGCTGTCTGATGCCCAGAATGCCTGACTCTGACTCTGGCCCCTCTTGATCCCTGATGCCAGTTGGATGATGGGGCACTGGGAACTGGAAAGGAAATGAGAACAGAAAGAAGGGTGAAGAGCTGAGTCAGGAGCCTGGCCAGATGGGAAATAGGAGTCATGGTGCCTTTTGCTCCAAAGAGTCACTTCTAGGTTTAGACACACCAGGAGTGCCAACCACCTGTGCTGGAGCCCGTCAAGTATGTGGGGCCTGGAGTAGCTTTTTGGTCCCTGTTATTCACCTTCTTATAAGTTGGTTAAGGCAGTTCTGAGCTCAGTGTAATTTTCCTGAAGGAGCCTTAGGTAAATTAGGATGGGAAAGAACTAAAACCAAATTGGCTCTAAGTGATAGCTTCACTTTCTAGGAAAAACAGATTACTAATTCCATGATGACTTCAACAGCTGGAGAGTGAAGCCTGGGGGAAGAAAATCAATTAAATAATCCATTGTGGTGCCAAGGCATGTGCTCTTATACCTCATTTCATAATGGTGGTACTACCTGGGATTTTTAGTTTTTATAGGAGATAACTCATCTAAATATCTGAATAGCATATCATTAAAACAGGGTAACATAAAGTTTAAATGCCACGTCCTAATTTACAAGATACTTTCATATTTTATTTATTTGACTTTCAAAACAAACGTATAAAATAGTCAGCCCAAGTATTTTATGCACAGATGATCTCATACCAAGCAGGTGAAAAACTCTGTCTTGCGTTCATAGACCTTGGTTTATAAAATAGCTCTGTTTTGTGAATGTTGAATATAGATGAATTTGGAGAAATGTGATCATTTCTGACATGAGTAGTCTTGTACTAAGGAAGCCTGCTCGAGAAGGGAACTTGGTTACTCATGTGAACAGTCCTCTGATCTAGTAGATAGGATTTGTTACTGTGAATTCTGTAAACCAGTTTGTTTGCATCAAGACATGCTAGGCAGCTCTGCACTGACCCCTGGCGGTGCCCTGCAGTCTTCTTGCAGTTAATATGGAAAAGCCAGAAATGAAAGCTTACTCAGACCTGTTCTGACTCTAGATCTGATAAAGAGATCCTTAGCTACATAGGTTAAATAGCTGTTTAACTGAAAATTCAAGTAAAAATTGTATGAGCTGTTTTGCCACTAGAAATTATTTTTTAAAGAATATTTTATGTCAGAGAAAACATTTACAATATAATGTTAAATGAAAAACAAAGATTAAAAACTGTATGTATAGTGTGGTCCAAAAAAAAAAAAAATAGATTGCAAGAAGCAACAAAAGTTTACTGTATAGCATAGGGAACTATAGTCAATATTTTGTAATAACCAATGATGAAAAATAATTTCAAAAGCAGTATATGTGTATCTGTATAATTGAATCACTTTGCTGTGCACCTGAAACATTGTAAGTCAACTATACTCAATAAAATATAACATATACACACTAGTATAAAAAATAGATAACTAATAAGAAACTACTATAGAGTACAGGAAACTTTACTCAATACTCCATAATAACCTAATCTATTTGGAAAAAAATCTTAAAAAGAGTGGATATATGTGTATGCGTAAGTGATTCATTTTGCTGTACAGCAGAAACTAACACAACATTATAAATCAATTATACTTCAATAAAAATTAATTACAAAATACTGCACAAGAGGCAACCCACTCCAGTGTTCTTGCCTGGAGAATCCCAGGGACGGGGGAGCCTGGTGGGCTGCTGTCTATGGGGTCGTACAGAGTCGGACACGACTGGTGACTTAGCAGCAGCAGCAGCAGTGGCATTAAGGACGAGTTCTTCCACCAGACCATTCAAAGTATTGATAATTACTGTCATCTATCTTTATTATGACTACTTTTCAACACTTATTTGGCATGTATTATTAAACTGTACTGGGGACTATATTAAAAGTCTTTAAAAAAAAAAAAAAGAACAAGATACATGAGCCCCAATGTGATTGCAGCAATATTTGCAATAGCCAAGACAGGGAAGTAACCTAAATGTGTATTGATGGAGGATTGGTAAAGAAAATATATTACTTATATACAGTGGAATATTACCCAGCCATTAACAAAAAAGAAATAATGCCATTTGCAACAACATGGTTGAACCTAGAGATTATCATAGTAAGTGAAGTTAGACAAAGAAAGACAAATGTATAATAGCACTCATATAGAATCTAGTTTTTTTTTTAACAAATCATACAAATGAACTTATTTACAAACAGTAACAGAGTCACAGATGTAGAAAACAAATGTATGGTTACTGAAGAGGAAACATGGGTGGTGGGGTGGGATAAATTAGAAGCTTGGGATTAATATACACACACTAAAAAATACATCCATATACACTATTATATACAAAGTAGATCATCAACAAAGACCTCCTTGTGTAATACAGGGAACTCGACTCAGTATTCTGTAATAACCTATACGGATAAAGAATCGAAAAAGAATAAATATATGTGTGTGTGTGTATATATATATATATATAAAACTGGATCACTTTTCTGTACACCTGACTAATGGAACACTATAAATCAACTCTACTTCAATAAATTTTTAAAATAAAATCAATACAATATTGTAAACCAGTTATCCTCCAAACAAAAATAAATAATTAAAAGAAAATTTCTTTTTTAATTTCTCTCTCCACCCAACCTTGCCTTCACTCCTTCTCATAAGAATCCTGGTAGCTTCTCTATTGTGTATCTAGGGCCAGACCACGGCTGGAAGAAGACAGTCCCCAAGGGGGTCTGGGAAGTCACACCCGAACTTGGCCCTCAGCTCCCTTGCTGCCTCTGAGCTGTTTCCCATCCACCCACCTCATTTTCCTCCCGCCCCCCACCTGCCCTTTCCATCTCACTGCCTGCAATGACTTGAGGAAGCCCTTGTGGTCCATTTGCAAGACATTTCCCAGGAAGGGCAGAGGCCAGGGTCCCGGGGGAGGTGGGGAAGGTGGACCCGGGAGGCAGCGGGGCCCCAGAGGAGCAGGAGGCCAATGAAGAGAATGAGGAGCAGGATGGTGGAGAGAGCCACGGTCCGTGCCTACCTTCGATCCTGCTGTCTCTCTTAAAGGCAGTCTGCTTCACTGTTTGTTATTTTGCCCTATGAGTGGGGAAGGTGTACCAGGATCCTACCTTGGCAGAGCTCCTGCTAACTCTCCAGAGACAAGAGGGAGCCCAAAGTTTGCAGGGGCTGCAGAGGCCATGAAGTTTATCATCTCAGCGGATCCTAAGCCAGCTACCCAGGGGCCCCTGACGGGCTGGAGGTGTCTTGGTGGGTGATGCCCTTGAACGGGGAGCACATCCCCCAAGGTGGTGGGAGGGGGTGTCAGCTCCAGGAACGTGTGGAGGCTGGGTACAGGGTGGTGGCATCACAAGGACAGTTCTCAGACAGTTTTATGGGTTTGTGGCATTGCATCATGAGGGACGGAGGTTAGCTGGCCAGCAGAAGTGGGGTGTCCTGTGCCCGCTGAGGATGGGCATCTGTGAAGAGTGAGGTGTGGAGGAGGAGGTGGGATCTGATGGGAGACCTAACTCCGTGTGGTCTGGGTTGGGAGGGTTGTATTTTTTTGCATATATGATTTTATTTATTTATTTATTTTTGGCTGTGCTGGATCCGTTGCTGCACTTCTTTCCTCTAGTTGCAGCGAGCAGGGGCAAGGGTTGAGGAGCGGAGGTGGCAGTGCAGGGGTCTCACTGCAGTGTCCTCTCTTGTTGGGGAGCTTGGGTTCGAGGCATGCAGGCTTCAGTAGCAGCGATACGTGGGTTCAGTAGTCGAAGCTCCTGGGCTCTAGAACAGAGTCTCAATAGCGGCAATGCACAGGCTTATCACTCCACCAAGAAGATTGTGGGATCTCCTTGGACCAGGGATCGAACCCACGTCTCCTGCATTGGGAGGCAGATTCTTTTACCACTGAGGGACCAGGGAAGCCCCAATGGGTTTCTTGACTCATTCATTTTTTCCCCATGGAAAATTTTATTTTATTTTACCTTATGTTATTTTGCCACACATCATGGCATGTGGGATTTTCCCCAGCCAGGGGGGTAACCCAGTCCCCTAGAGTGGAAGCATAGAATCTTAGCCACTGGATCACCATGGAAGCCCACTCAGTAAATATTTTAGATGCTTGTCATCTGTTACACACTTCTCTAGGTCCTGAGAGTAGAGTGATGACCAAGACAACAGGCTTTCCCTCAAGGAACAGGCGTGGAGGTGTGAAAGAGAATTCTCACTTTTTCAAGGCTCTTTAGTGACCTGACAATAAATGGTTCACAGCTAAGCTGGCAGGGATCATCACCTACCCCAGAGATGTCAGGCTTCAGATTATTTGGGTGGCAGGGCATTAGGAGGGAAATATAGGCAAGGAGGTCAAACCAGTCAATCCTAAAGGAAATCAGTCCTGAATATTCATTGGAAGGACTGATGCTGAAGCTAAAGCTCCAATACTCTGGCCACCTGATGCAAAGAACTAACTCACTGGAAAAGACCCTGATGATAAGAAAGACTGAAGGCAGGAGGAGAAGGGGACAATACAGGATGAGATGGTTGGATGGCATCACTGACTCAATGGATATGAGTTTGAGTAAGCTCCGGGAGTTGATGATGGACAGGGAAGCTTGGCATGCTGCAGTCCATGAGGCCACAAAGAGTCAGACACGACTGAGCGACTGAACTGAACTGACAGGGACTCAAGATCTCTATATAGAGCTACACAGCTCAGGGGGCATGGGCTGATGGGGCCTTCGTGGATGGAAGGAGGTGGGAGAGGCAGGAAGATGAATAAGTGGGGGGTCCACTCTGTGTACCCCTATGGTCTACAGTGTCAATGTACCACAAAAACACCACACTAAGTGAAAGAAGCCAGACATGAAAGACCACATGATCTACTTATATGAAATGTGCAAAATAGCAAATCCATGGAGATAGTAAGCATTTGGTGCTGTCAAGGGCTGAGCGCAAGGGCAAATGGGAATTGACTACTAATGGGTACTGGGTCTTCTTCTGGGTGATGAAAATGTTTGGAACTAGATAGGGCTGGTGATGGCCAGGATTGTGAATGAACTAAATGCCGCCTCATTATACACTTTAAACTGGTTTGTTACCAGATGTGAACTTCATCTTCATTTTAAACTCTATCTTGGGGACAGAAAGGAGTTGTGTAAAGAGTTTGAGTTCAAGAGCCAGGGACCCAGAGTGTGAATCTCACTTCTCCAATCACTAGCCAGGTGACCTTGGACCAAGCTGGCCATTGCATGGCCTCTGTTTACTCATCTGTATGATGGGCATGATCACTTTATCCACTGCATGCGGCTACTGAAAGGACTCAAGTGAACTCATGGATGCACAGATCATGGAGCCCAAGGAGCTGAGAAAGGGAGGCTGTGGCTATTCTCAAGAGGGGAGAAGTCACTCAGGGTGAGCTGTAGCCTTGGAGACAGAAGTGCAGAGAGATCCTGAGCCAAGTTGCAGAAAGACAGAAGGAGGGGAGATGTAGATGGGATTTCACCATGGAGGTGTCATCCATGGAGAGGAGGGATGTTGAATCACAGCACAGGCTCCTCAGAGGCAGGAAGACAGGGAGAGAGTCCAGCAGCCACTCTCTGCAGAAGTGGGAACACACATGACCCTGGTATCCTTGATCACCTTCCTTCCTTTGATGGTGCAGGAACTGGATCTTGTAGACTGGGGACATTCTGCCCACTCCACTCTCTTGGGGAGTTTGGTCAATGTCCTCAGAGGTCATGGGACTGGCCACGGAGAAGTTCTGGAGGGTGATGGTGAAGAAGAGGAATAAGTCTGTGCAAGCAATGCCTTCACTAGCACAGAACAGAAGTTCACAATGTGGGCACAGGATGCATGCATGTTCTTTGCCCTGTCACACCCCAAAGCCCAGACATCTCTGTCCATTGCCATAGATTTGTATGGGATTAGCCTTTAACTTCCAGTTACAGTAGACTGGTAGAGGACTCCCAAATCCTTTGAAAGCAGTTGCAAGTCATTGGGTGATGTACCTTGCTCATTTTTCCAGGACAGAGTTTGTAGCTTCTGTTCAATTTCCAAAGAGTTCTGCGGCCCCACAGAATATAACAAGATATTGCTGCTTGTGTGTGTGTGTGTGTGTGTGTGTGTGTGTGTGTGTGTGCCTGTGCATGCACACACATCTGCCTGCACATAGGTGTGTGTGCTTATTCTCTGTCATGTCCAACTCTTCACAACTCCATGGACTGTAGCCCACTAAGCTCCTCTCTCCATGGGATTTTCCAGGCATGAATACCATTTCATTTCCAGGCATGAATATCATTAGAAAGTGGCAGGTTGCTGCCTGACTTCAGACTATACTATAAAGCTACAGTCATCAAGACAGTATGGTACTGGCACAAAGACACAAATATAGATCAATGGGACAAAATAGAAAGCCCAGAGATAAATCCACCCACCTATGGACACCTTATCTTTGACAAACGAGGCAAGAATATACAATGGAGAAAAGACAATCTATTTAACAAGTGGTGCTGGGAAAACTGGTCAACCACTTGTAAAAGAATGAAACTAGAACACTTTCTAACACCATATACAAAAATAAATGTCTGGGAATGTTTAACAGGAGGATTCCTCGTGCTGTTTCTCACAAGTTCTTTGTTTCTTTTTAAGTGGAACAGCATGCTGCTCCCAGGAACGGGGGTCATTGTGTGAGACAGGCTTGAATCTCCTTTAGTAAACATTCTCTTTATGACAAAACTGCTTAGTTTTGATCCCTTTTCTTGAGATACGAATTGTCTCCTGACCTTGTGACCATCATCATCCCTTGTTCCCTTGGTAACGGTTACTGTACGTTTGATTTTCTGATCTTTATCATTGACGAAAGAAACTTCTTGTACCACAACCTTTATATACTCACAGAGAAATCATTAAAGCACCTTTGCTCCATCAGAGCTTGGGTCCCCATGTCTTTCTTTCTTTCTTTCTTTCTCTCTCTCTCTGACTCTCTTTGGCTGATTCCTTAGAACGCAGAGACCTGTCTTGCCTCACTCTCCTGCCCGGGCTTCTAAGACTCTCTCTAAAAGGCGCCCTGTGCCTTCACCATCCCACCCTTGAGAGGGTGCCCGGTGCCTTCGTGAGAGACGCAAGTCCTGTGTCAAGGACTTTATTGGTTTTCTGCATAAACCAGGGAGTCTCAGCCTCTTTCTCTCTTTCACTCTCTTATCGTCGCCTCTGGACCACCAGGTCCCGGTCCATTAAAAGGACCCCAGCAAATAAACTCATAATGGATTAAAGATCTAAACATAAGACCAGAAACTATAAAAGTCCTAGAGGAAAACATAGGCAAAACACTCTCTGACATAAATCACAGCAGGGTCCTCTATGACCCACCTCCCAGAGTAATGGAAATAAAAGCAAAAATAAACAAATGGGACCTAATTAAACTTAAAAGCTTTTGCACTACGAAGGAAACTATAAGCAAGGTGAAAAGACAGCCTTCAGAATGGGAGAAAATAATAGCAAACGAAGCAACTGACAAAGAATTAATCTCAAAATATACAAGCAGCTCGTGCAGCTCAATTCCACAAAAATAAACAACCCGATCAAAAAATGGGCCAAAGAACTAAACAGATATTTCTCCAAAGAAGACATATAGATGGCTAACAAGCACATGAAAAGATGCTCAACATTACCCATTATCAGAGAAATGCAAATTAAAATCGCAATGAGGTACTATCTCACACCGGTCAGAATGGCTGCTATCCAAAACTCTACAAACAATAAATTCTGGAGAGGGTGTGGAGAAAAGGGAACCCTCTCACACTGTTGGTGGGAATGGAAACTAGCACAGCAACTATGGAGAACAGCGTGGAGGTTCCTTAAAAAACTGGAAATAGAACTGCCATATGACCCAGCAATGCCACTGCTGGGCATACACACCAAGGAAATCAGAATTTAAAAAGATGTGTACCCCAGTGTTCATTGCAGCACTGTTTATAATAGCCAGGACATGGAAGCAACCTAGATGTCCATCAGCAGATGAATGGATAAGAAAGCTGTGGCACATATATACAATGGAATATTACTCAGCTATTAAAAAGAGTGCATTTAGGGTGGGATGATTTGGGAGAATGGCATTCCAACATGTATACTATCATGTAAGAATTGAATCACCAGTCTATGTCTGACGCAGGATACAGCATGCTTGGGGGCTGGTGCATGGGGATGACCCACAGAGATGTTATGGGGAGGGAGGTGAGAGGGGGGTTCATGTTTGGGAATGCATGTAAGAATTAAAGATTTTAAAATTAAAAAAAATAAAAAACTAAAAAAAATGTTAAAAAAAAACAGTGCATTTGAATCAGTTCTAATGAGGTAGATGAAACTGGAGCCTATTATACAGAGTGAGGTAAATCAGAAAGAAAAACACCAATACAGCGTATTAATGTGCATATATGGAATTTAGAAAGATGGTAACGATGACCTTATATGTGAGACAACAGAAGAGACGCAGATGTAAAAAACAGACTTTTGGACTCTGTGGGAGAAGGCGAGGGTGAGATGATTTGAGAGAATAACATTGAAACATGTATATTATCATATGTGAAACAGATCTCCAGTCCAGGTTCAATGCATGAGACAGGGTGCTCAGGGCTGGTGCACTGGGATGACCCTAAGGGATAGGATGGGGAGGGAGGTGGGAGGGGGGTTCAGGAAGGGGAACATAGATACACCCATGGCTGATTCATGTCAATGTATGGCAAAAACCACTACAATATTGTAAAGTAATTAGCCTCCATAAAATAAATTAATTTTAGAAAAAAAGAAAATGGCAGGTTGCATTTTCTACTCCAGGGGATCTTCCCAACCCAGGGATAAACCTGCATCCCTCGTATCTCCTGCATTTGCAGGCTGATTCTTTACCACTGTGCCACCTGGGAAGCCTCCACATATAGGCAGGTGTGTATTTCGGACTTGACATTTTTGATGCCTGTCATGCCTAACGTGCGAAGAACAGCACCTATCTTGCAGGGCTATTGTGAAGGTAAAGAAGTTAGTGCTTGTTAAAATTTTTCAAGTTACACTTAACCCACATCTTCTAGGCACATTTACAGGTTAGGATACAAAAGCTTATGAATATTCGGAATGGAGCTCCCAGCTGATTCATCTCCAGCAACTGGTTCTGCAACCAGGCTCTCCCAAAACAGCCTGACTTCTGCTTCCTCCCAGTCGGTCCTCCCTATCCCTGGGGCTTTGCAACTGGACACCCTTTGGCTCTTTCTCTCTGCCCATGGCGATCTCCGCAGTATTTTTATATGGCTATACTTCCTGCCAGGCACTGTTCCTCTGTCTGTCTTCTCTTTTTCTCTTCCTTGTTCCTCTTCCTTGTCCTTGCGAATCTTGTTTAACTCCCTTTGTCTGTCTGTGCAGGTCTGATCCTCTCTGCAGTGCTCTCTCATTTTTCAGTATTCCTGTGTAGTTCCCTCTTCTCTCGGTCAGTGTTTCTTCATTGCTCCTTATATCACTTTCTCTTTTCCTCTCTCTGTCTTACTCTGTTTCCCTACCTTTTATCCCTCCTCCACCTTCCATCTTGGGCTTCCTCTGTGGCTCAGCTGGTTAAGAATCTGCCTGCAATGCAGGAGACCTGGGTTCGATCCCTCGGTTGGAAAAATCCCCTGGAGAAGGGAAAGGCTACCCACTCCAGTATTCTGGCCTGGAGAATTCCATGGACTGGTCACAAAGAGTCAGACACGACTGAGTGACTTTCACTTTGCTTCACTTCACCCTCCACCTTCTTCTATTATCTCACATTCACTCTCTTTCTGCCATCATCTCTCCTGTCTTTCTCTGTGTTCCTCACCTCTTTGTCCTTATCTGTCTGTGTCTGTTTAGTTGCCACATCTGTCATTCTCTAAACTTCAGAAAGGACTCATGGATGGAGAAATTGGCCCTCAGCTCCCCCACCCCACGTGTTGCCTGACTCTCATGAAGATGAAATGAGGGAAGAGGCCATTGCATTGCAAGAAGCTAGGAGTCCCAGGTCACTGAAGTCACCTGTGCAATTCCAGATTAGGGACATGATGCTGGGGTCTACCTTTCTCCCCAAGAAGAAGGACTCTGGGCATTGGAATTTTCTCTGGATGGGGTCAAAGAGTGGAGAATGGGGAGAGAGAGAAGCCAGAGCAGGTCAAGATCCTCCCGACTCCCCCCCCAAATCGCCCCCCCCTCCAACCCCTCCCTGGCAGGCAGGACACATCCAGACTCCTCCCCGTGTCAAGGCCCCGCCAGCTGAGCTCTTCACTGCTATCTTCTGGAGAAGGAAATGACAACCCACTCCAGTATTCTTGCCTGGAAAATTTCATGGACGGCCGGAGAAGACTGGTAGCCTAGAGTCCATGGGGTCGCAGAGTCGGACACAACTTCTGTAACCGGGTCTTCCAGAGTTCTGCTTTCTAAGATGAGCCATGCCGTGTCCACCTACAGGCTCTGCCCTTGCTTCTCCTTCTGAAGGAACACGCCTTCCGGTGGCTGGCTGATACTCCCCCATGATGTCATAGCTTAGAAGCCCCTGCTTCAGGTAAGCTTTTCTTCACCGACCCACCAGGGGGAGTAAGTATTTCCTATTTTATGTTCCCAAAGCCAGCTTTAGAGCACTTTTCATAATTACGATTAATTATCTGAAAAAGAGTTGCCCTTGGGCTTTCCTAGTGGCTCACTGGTAAAGAATCTGCCTGCCAGCACAGGAGACATGGGTTCGATCCTTGATGTGGGACAATCCCGCGTGCCTCGGAGCAACAGTGCCCATGCACCACAACTGCTGAGCTGGTGCTCCAGGGCCCAGGAGCCACAGCTACTGAGCCCACTGTGCTGCAACTACTGAAGCCCATGCACTTTAGAGCCCATGGTCTGCAACAAGAGAAGCCACCACGATGAGAAACTCAAGTACTGCAGCTATCCCCTGCTCGCTGCAACTGGAGAAAAGCCTGGCCATCAACAGAAGACCCAGCGTGGCCAAAGAAAGAAAGAAAGAAAGAAAATTATTATTAAAAAAATGAAAAGTTAAAAAAAAAAGAGTTGCCCTCTGAGCACGTACTTTAGCCAAGCAGTTTTAAGCATATTGCAAGCAGTCATTTAATTATGTTATTTTGTGACCATGACTTATGCTCATCTTCCCTACTGGACTGTAAATTTCCTGGGGCAAAAACTGTGTTTCTGTGTGACTTATCTGCTGCACTACCCTTAAACCCCAATAAAATATTTGGGATCAGCATAGTGCTCAACAGATATTTGATACCAATGTGTGTGGAGCTTCCCAGGTGGCTCAGTGATAAAGAATGTGCCTGCCCAATGCAGAAGAGACGCAGGTTCGATCCTTGTGTCTGGAAGATACCCTGGAGGAGAAAATGGCAACCCACCAATCAAGAGGTTAAAAATAATTGCCCAAGGTCTATCTTCCCAAGATGTGCCTTTGGATGTGATCTCACTTCTCTAGCCCCCTCTAGGCTTGTAGTGAAGGTGAGATGGGTGAATACAGGTAAAGCAACTGGTGTAAGCTAACTGCCCCATGAACTAAGACCTCTGTTTGTCTCAAGGAGACCATGGCACCTGTACCCTGGAATGAAGGTCCAGCCTACTTTTATTGGCATCCTGAATGTGGTCAGGGGGACCATGTTGGCGGTTAAGACTCTATACTTCCAATGCAGGGGGGGGGGGCAGTTCAATCCCTAGTCAGGGAACCAAGATCCCTTATGCCCCACAGAGTGGCCCAAAAATTTAAGAAACAAACACAAGCAAACAGAAAGTGGTCAGGGTTAAAGGCATCTGGTTTTTCAAATTAACCCGGATCATGGAGAGCAGAGCTCAGGATGGAATAGACTGCTGTGCCCTGAGGGGAGTGTCACAAGATTAAAGATACTTCCATTTCCTCTCCAACCCACCCCCAGACATAATGAAACAAGAATGAGTGATCCACCAAAAGAGTTGTTGTAGGAGGCTCACACAAAGGAGATATGGGAGCCCAGTAAGGTGCTGTACCCTCGGGAGGATGTACCCTCGGAAAAGAGCGTCTTTAGTCACCATGTGGGACACGCAAATGGGGATGAGGTCCGCAAATCTCTGAATCTCATAGATGACTGCATCCGTGTGTGGCATTTGGGCTCTGTCATCCAGGGCTGGAGGGCGATATGAGCCCATCACCTGATCAATCTCCTTGTGGATTCTCTCTGCACAGAAGCGTGGGACCAATGAACCTTGTTTATAGAGACATTTCTCCAGGAACACTGCTTTCAATGTTGGAACACAGAACATTGGCCCATTCATTTCCAGGCCAATGAAACCAGAAAAACCTATAGGAGATTGTTAGATCATTGACACCCCTCTGAGTAACGAGCTTGTGGCAGGAGGCGAAGTGGGAAAACTGTAAGATTTCTCACCCGTTGGTATCTAATGAATGCTATGGATACACTCCCAACATGCACAGGCAAGCGTGCACACACATGTGCAGCCCAGTTTTGCTCAGAATTTCAGACTGAGAACTCAAGGTATGAACCTGTTGAAACTCCTCCTCTAAGAAGAACTAAGATTTATCATGCACGTATTATAGATGTGCCAATGTGCTAGGTCCTCAGGAATATAATAATAAAACAGATCAGTGAATTAACCCACAAACAATTGGAAAAATAAATGAATACATCAATCAGTCAAGCAGTGGGTCAATTTGTAAATGGAAAGACTGATGAATAGAAGAATGTTAATGAATGGATAATTTCCTTATCAAAGATCAATTAATTAGTCATTTATTAATTAATGATCCATAGACAAATAAATAAATGAACATGATTAACCAGTAAACCACATGAATGGTGGATGGTTAAATTTATGGAAGAATAAAGTGAATGAATTGTTTTAAAGGAATAAATAAGAGGAATAAGTGGGTGGTTAGATGGATTGAATAATAGATATATAAACAAAGGGTGAATAAAGGAGTCAATTGCTAAGTACATAAATCAAAAGAAAGATTGGACGAAGGATGAATTGAAAAACTGGATGACAGAAGGATTAAGGTATGTTACCTAGTTTTAGAAAACTATGTGGATGAATAAATGAATAAAGGGACCAATGTATCGATGACAATTCATTCAGTGAATAATTATTTTAAAAGGTCAACAGAGGAATCAATTTACCCAAATAAAGAATGGAAGTTCATGTCCTTAGATGAATCATAGATGAAAGAATCTGATGTTGAATTAGTTTAACTGATGAATGAAAGAATAGACAGATGGATAAATGGATGGGTCCATCCTTAAGTGATGGAGAAAAAGACATTGACAGCTTCTCTCTCTTTTTTTTGCCTTGCTGTTCTGCTTCCAGGATCTTAGTTCCTCTGCCAGGGATTGAACCTGGGGCCAAGACAATGAAAGCACTGAGTCCTAACCACTGGACCACCAAGGAACTCCCCACATTGGCAGATTCTTCATTCATTCATCCACCAATTAGGCTGGCTTAGTTTTGGAGTCATTCAGAACCTACAGTGCTCCAGGACTTCCCTGGTGGTCCAGTAGTTAAGCCTTTGAGCTTCCAACGCAGGGGGCATGGGTTCAATCCCTGGTGGGGAAAATATGATTCTCTTGCTATAGGGTACGGCCAAAGAGGGAAGGAAACCCTACAGTGCTCCTGGTATAAGAGGGGAACACTGCCTTTCTGGTTCACAGAAGACCACTAGACCCATTTCTGCAGCCCCCAGAGGGGTCAGAACGCCCCTCCCCCAAGTGGCTGTCCCCCGTCCGCCCACCTGCAATGTGGAGGTATATGACTATGAACAGGAATCCATAGCGGAGTGTGGTGCTGGTGGTCTCAGGGCCAGGGAAGAAGAGCGACAGAGCAGTGATGATGAGGTTGCGCTCTTGGCACTTGCTGTTGGGGTTGGACTTCTCCTGGGTCCAGGAGCGCAAGGTTCACATCAGGAGAGACTGGGGCCCTGCTGCACATACATGTCTCTGGGTTCCTCCACCTCTTTCTGGGTCTCACGTCGTCTGGCCCTTTTTCCTTTCCTCTGTGCTCAACCATCTCTCTCCCGCCTCAGCCTTGCTTGGTTTCAATCCGTCTCTCCATCTCTTCGGTGTATTTGTCCCCCTTCCTCTCTCAGCTTCTTTCTGCCTCTGTAACTCTTCACCAGCTGCTAATGTTTTTCCCCTTCAGAATCTCCCCTCACCCGATTCTTCTACTCCTTTCTCCTCCCTTCTCACCCGCGTCTTTTTCTCCTCCCCTCTCGCCCCCCATTGCCTCTCCTGAATCCCACTGTATCCAAGCAGAGCAGGTAGGAGTCGATGAAGTCTGGGAGGAGCAGGGTGGAAGTAGGGGGGCACACTGGGGTCCAGGGTTTCACGGATCTTCTCCACACTGTGGTCGATGAAGGCGTTGACTTCCTGCAGGTTTTTGTAGACTTGCCTGTGAGCGCCAGGAAGGAACTTCAAGAAGCCAGAGTAGAGCTTGAACCACTGCGAAAGAGAAGGGGCCATGAGGTCCTCCCGGGGCTGAGCTAGCAGGTCACAGGGAGGGCAGCCCTCCTGGCCCCCAGAACCTTCACAAGAGAGCTCTGTCTCCCTCTGTCTCCCTCTCCATCTCTGTCTCTGTCTCCGTCTCTCTATGTCTGTGTTTCCCTCTGTGTCTCGGTGTCTCTGAGTTCCTCACTCACTGCTTCTGTGTCTCCTTTGATCTCTTATTCTCACATTTTTCTCTTTCTGCATCTTTCCGCCTCTCCTCATGTCTTTTTGTTGGTCTCTGCCCTGCCTCTCTTCCTCTCCTTTCCACCTCTCCTCATCTCCCTGTGTCTCCTTCTCATCCACCCTCTGCCCTGCCCCTCTCTCTGTCTCTTTCCACCTCTAGCATCTTCTTTGCTGAGTCAGATGTTGATAACATAATGGTTACACAGGATAAATTTGCTGACTACTTAAGATGATTTATGTATTTAAGAGCATATCTCTGTATTTGGCTTACAGAGAAATATAATACCTAACTTGTCAACAATTGCACACACACACACAAAAAGCAAAATTGTATAAAGTCTGAGGTAAAACTCCTCCTTCACCTGTCCTAGAGATAACCATGGTTAACTGTTTGGCAGATCTCCTTCCAGACTTTTGATTCCCTGTGAGAGGAGAAAAATGAAACCCTGTGTTGGCCTTGTGCAAATACTCACCTGAACGTCCTTCCAGCTTTTCCAGATCTGACTGTCCGCTAGGAGGTCACGGGAATTTGTATTTGTGACATTCATTCATGTGACTCTGGCCCACACTCCCAGTTGAGAACAACAGCCAGTCAGACTTTTCGCAAGTTTACCTTTTGGCTTAATGTACCACAGAGGTATTTCCAGGTTAGTTGAGAAAGAGAAGCTTTATTACTCTGTTTTATTTTTATTATTTCTTTATTTATTTTTGGTGGTGCTGGGTCTTCCATGCTGTGCACCAACTTTTCTCTAGTTGCGGGAAGTTGGGGCTACTCTGGTTGCGGTGCTCAGGCTTCTCATTGTGGTGGCTTCTCTTGTTGTGCAGCACGGGTTCCAGGAACTTGGCTTCAGTGGTCGCTTGTGGCACACCGCCTTCGTTGCCCCAAGGCATAAGAATCTTCCCAGAACAGGGATTGAATGCATGTCTCCTGCATTGGCAGGTGGATTCTAAACCAATGGACCACCAAGGAAGTCCCTATTATTTTGCCTTAAAAGAGGAGCATGTTGCTTTATAATCTGGGAGAAAATTTTGTATGGGATGTTAGTTCCTTGACCATGGATTGAACCGGCACCCTGCAGTGGAAGCACAGAGTCTTAACCACTGGACCACCAGGGAAGTCCTCAGGAGAATTTTTTTTTTAAAGACATCAGTTCAGTTCAGTTCAGTTGCTCAGTCGTGTCCGACTCTTTGTGACCCCATGAATCGCAGCACGCCAGGACTCCCTGTCCATCACCAACTCCCGGAGTTCACCCAAACTCATGTCCATTACTATCTGAAAAGAAAGAGGACTTTTATATGCAAAAAATTCCCCTGTAAAATATGGACCTGTGATTTTACAGCTCATAGAAAGGGATCAAGAGCCAAAACTTCTAGTAGTTATTCCCTGCTGTGGGCACCAAAAGGAAAATTCACAAATTACCCAGGGGAACAAAAAACAGGGCAGATCGGGAGGCACAGAAAACAGCCACAGACCTGATGACCATTAAAGGTGTGTGTGTGTGTGTGTGTGTAGTTGCTGAGACGAGTCCAACTCTTTGAGACCCCATGGACTGCAGCCTTCCAGGCTCCTCTATCCATGGGATTTCCCAGGCAAGCATACTGGAATGGTTGCCATATCCTTTTCCAGAGGATCTTCCCGACCCAGATATCAGTGGAAACAAACATGGAGAAAATTTGACAACAAGCTGCTAGGCTTCAGCAGACAAACAACCACCAATCCTATTATTTAATATAGGATAGAAAATTAAAAACTGATTCTCTATTTTGTTCTCTAGTATCCTATGAGGTTTAACAAACTTGCTGGCAGGAGGTTTTCGTTTTCTTAAACCCTTTTTTTCCCCAGTCATACAGATTCATACTACGTATGTCTCACGCTCTGTTATCTACCCTACTGTGGTCAACCTATGACTAAGAATTTTTGGTCCAGTAAGGACATCTGGGACCAATAGGTCCAGAACTTCCATTATAAAAATAGAGAAACATATTAAACTTGAATCTCGAGATTAACAAAAATATATACCAAAGCAGAGTGGCTTCTTGAAAGGGGTGACATTGCCTCCCCATCTGGTCAACAGTTAAGGAAGCCCTTCCAATGTTAATGTGGTTCCTTTCCTTTCTAGACCCTTCAAGGGTATTGTTGTTCTTCTCCTTTTCAGCCCCTGTTTGTTTAAAGGTTTGGTTAAGTTTGTGTCTTCTAGGCTCCAATAGTTGGAACTAAACCTCATGATGACTCAAGGAAATCAACCCATTCCAGCAGAGTGGTCCAGGTCCCTACAGGTCCTAGAATACTCAGTAAGGGATTCTACACAGCTAGGGAAGGCTAGGGTCTCTCCAGAAGGAAGAAATTTCAGAAGAGGAGACAGTCAATCCCTGACCCATTAAGAACAACAGTTTAGAGTGTGTCAGGGGAGATGAGGACGACCTGGGATCTGGGATGCTTCACCTCAGGGCTTGCACCTGGGCACACCTCTCCTCCAGCAACAAAATGCAAACTATTTGTTGTTCAGTCACCAAGTCATGTCTGACTCTTTGCAACCCCATGAACTGCACCACACCAGGTTTCCCTGTCTTTCACTATCTGAGAGTTTGCTCAAACTCATGTCCATGGAGTTGATGATACTATCTAACCATCTCATCCTCTTACACCCCCTTCTCCTCTTGCCCTCAGTCTTTCCCAGCATCAGGGTCTTTTCCAATGAGTTGGCTCTTCACATCAAGTGGCCAAAGTATTGGAGCTTCAACATCAGTCCTTCCAATGAATATTCAGGGTTGATTTCCCTTAGGATTGGGCTTCCATGATAGCTCAGTTGGTAAATAATCCACCTGCAATGCAGGAGACCCCAGTTTGATTCCTGGGTCGGGGAGATCCACTAGAAAAGGGATAGGCTACCCATTCCAGTATTCTTGGGTTTCCCTTGTGGCTCAGCCAGTAACGAATCCCCTGCAATGCAGGAGACCTGGGTTCGATCCCTGGGTTGGGAAGATCCCCTGGAGAAGGGAAAGGCTACCCACTCCAGTCTTCTGGGCTGGAGAATTCCATGGAATGTATACCCATGGAATGCGACCCATGGGGTCACAAAAAGTTGGACACAACTGAGTGACTTTCACTTCACTCCCTTAGGATTGACTGGTTTGATTTCCCTGCTGTCCAAGGGACTCTCAAGAGTCTTCTCTAGTGCCAGAATTCAATAGAATCAATTCTTCAGCCCTCAGCCTTCTTTATGATCCGACTCTCACCAGAGGGGTTGGAAAACCACCTAAACCAACCCTACAACCTAACCCCTGGACACACCCCTACCCTTACCCCATATAAGGAACAAGCTCACCCCCTTAGTCAGCAGTTCAGCAAGGGAACCTGTTACTTGTTCCCAGTTCCCCATATGCAGGAGGAGTCCCAGTAAAGCCTTGCTGGAAAAAAAAAAAAATAGAAGAACACCTCCCTTCTATTACCCCAATAAAGAGTGAAACAAAAATGGGGCAGCGTGTACATGAATGTTCCTAGCAACTCTATTCACAATAACCAAAATGTGGAAACAAACATCAATCCACTGATGAAGGAATACATAAAAGTGGTATTTCCATATAACACAATACTATTCAGCCATGAAGGAAATGAAGTACTGATACCTGCTAAAATGTGAATGAACCTTGAAAACATTAAGCTAAATGAAAAAGCCGAAAAAATCACTTCATGTATGATACCATTTATATGAAATTTCCAGAATTGATCAATTCATCTGAAAAATAAAAGCCAAAAACATAGTTGTGGTTGTCAGGGGTCAATTGGAGGAGAGAATGGGAATTGACATCTTAATGGCATGGGGTTTTTTATGAAAATGTTTTGGAATAGATAGAATTGATGGTTACACAACATGATTGTACTAAATACCGTTGAAGTGTACACCTTAAAATTGTTATAGTTAATGTCAAGATATGTGAATTTACCCAAAAGAGAGCGAGAGAGCAAAGGAAGCACAGACAGCTATTGGCCAAAGAGAACAGAACTTTATTTTGGTCTCACCGGTTTTAAAGGATAAAATCAGAGAGGGGAGGGAGATATTTAGAAGTCACACAGGAAAACAGCACTGAGAGCTGAACCAGCCATTTCAGTTCAAGGAGATAGGAGGAGGGGAGGGGTGAGCAGAGTAAATGAGACAAGGAGGGGAGGCAGTGAACCTCGTGCTGCTGCTGCTGCTGCTCTGGGTAAGCTTGGGTCTAAATCTTGTCCTCCTCTGTGGCTTCAGTTATCCAGACTGTGCTAGCAGGGTGGTAACACTAATATATTGCAGGTATTTCTTGATCCTGAAATATCTTCAGTCAACAATACAAGCCATCTGGGGATGAGTGGTGACTACAGCAGGCTGGATGATGGGGAGACCACAGAAGGGACTTTCCACAGGAGAGAGGGAACAGGGAGGAGTCAGGAGCCTGCACACATTAATTCTGGACAGAGAGAGGGGCTGCATGCAAGGACTCAGAGGGGATCTGAGCCTCTTCTTGCCTTCCCCCTTCCCTACAGGGCACGAAGCTGACCTGGAACACAGGGGGCAGTCTCCCTAGTGCCAGAAGCCAGCACGGGCCATCCCAGCCATGACAAAGTCATGCAGAAGAGACCTGATAAGCAAGGCTTCAGGACTTGAGGGGCTCCCTAGACCAGCTTGAGCATCTACCCCAAAACCAGAATCTGTCTGTCTTACTATTTTGTGGCTTTCACCAACTCTCCTGACATTAACAGGGGGCTATCCCTGACCACCTTTCTCTGGAGAAAATCAACTTAGGGCTCTAGCTAAAAAGTCTCCTGGACATGAGAGGAATATTTCAAATCAAATCCCCTCTGTTAGCATTCTAGCTTGCTTGGCAGGTTTATCCAGACTCTTGCAGCTACACATATGATTGTTCACAGCCTCCCAGCTGTGAGAGGCATGGGAAGCCTAAAACATAGAGCCTCTCAAAGAGTTTAAAGTTATTAGAGTAGTGCTGGGGTAAGATTTCATTATTGGGCCAATGCTTGTTGCTAAGTTCCCATATCTCTTATCCACTGTGCACCTGGGAGTGCATTAGTTAACACAGTTGGAATGTAAGAAAAACAAGTGTAGCCTTGAAATGAACCACATCAGATCTTTGAGCTAATTGGTTCTTGTAACTCACTGCACCTTTGCTCCATGAGAAATGTAACTCTGTTTAGCATTTTCTGAGGCTGACATAGATTAGAAATATAAAGAAAAAACACTTTGAGGGAAAATCAGTTTTCTGGTTGAGCAGCCTGTATCAAAAGAGGGTCATAAAATGTCCACAGGCCTCCAAGGCCAGAAGATAATCCACACAACATCATTTGTGGGAAAGGTATGCAGAAAAAATACTGGCTTCAATAAGGGCAAAACTGCTGGAGTGTTTGGGCTGACTCTGCATGACCTTGCATCTTTCATTTCCCTCTATGTACAAGTGAAGGTATAAAAGTCCCTTTTGAAAATAAAGTAACGGAGATGGCGGAGGAATAGGACAGGAAGACCACTCTCTCCCTCACAAATTCCTCAAAAGAACATTTCAACACTGAGCAAACTCCACAAAACAACTTCTGTAGGCTGGCAGAGGACATCAGGCAACCAGAAAAGCAGACCATTGTCTTCAAAAACAGGTAGGAAAAAATATAAAAGATGAAAAAGGAGACAAAGGAGGTGGGGAGGGAGCTCCGTCCCGGGAAGGGAAGCCCGTCCCGGGAAGGGAATTTTAAGAAGAGAGGTTTCCAAACACCAGGAAACACTCTCCCTGCCGAGTCTGTGGTGAGCCTTAGAAACACAGAGGGCAACATAACAGGAGGGGAAAAATAAATAAATAATTAAAACCAAGAGATTACAAGCCCAACAGTAACTCCCCCAGCGGAAAAGCAGCACAGACGCCTGCATCCGCCATTGGGAAGTGGGGGCAGGGCAGGGACGCGCGGGAGGCGCGGGCTGCAGTGCTTTGTAAGAATCGGGCAGGAACGCCCCACGCGCAACCAGAACGATCTAACTGGGGCTAGCAAGCCAGACTGTGGGACAGCTACCACGCGAAAAGCTTGAACATAAGACACTGCCAGGACCGAGCACAGAACAAAGGACGGAACGGAAAAAGCCGGCTGCAGACCATCCCCCGCCGGGGACAGGCAGCCAGAGCCGTAAGGTCTGGAAAGGGGCAATTGCAGACCCAGAGAGACTTTACTTACCTAACTGCAAGCAGGCTCCTTTGCTAAGACTTCTGGGGGTGCTGGACAGTCACCATCTGCCTCACGGGGTGCACCAGCGGTCCACCCAGAGAGCTGAGCAGCAGCGGCAGAAAAGGTGACAAGCCGCGGCGATCGCGCTCGCCAAACTCCTGAGCTACTCGGACCTGGGAAGGGCACAAAGCGCAGTCCCAGCCAAATCTGTGCCTCTGAGGGCTGCCTGAGCGCCGAACCTGAGCGGCTTGGACCGGGGAAGTGCACGCAGCCTAGGGCCGGCCCCAGACGGTTCCCGGCTGAGCATCGTAGAGCCGGAGCGGTTTGTGCGCCTCGAGAAGGGACAGGTCAAGCGGGGCTGAGACACTGTGTGCACACGACAGTGCTATTGGTTTGCAGCATCCCCCCTCCCCACAGCGCGACTGAACTAGCGAGCCTAAAAAACCAGCATAAAGAAGAAGTTAAACAGAGGGAACCACCTTGGAAGTAATCCCACACGGCCCATAACATCAGAGAAGGGCCAGAAATATTTTACTATTTTTAAAATCATTCCTTTTTGTTTTGTTTTTGTTTTTTTTTGTATTTTTGTTTTTTTTCTAACTTTTTTTTAATTGTTAAGTCTTCTATTTCTCATCTAACTTTTATTTCTATAACCTACTATTACTATTTAAAAAAAAGACTTTTTTTTTGTTTTTTAAGGCAAACACCATATATAGTCTTTGGATGGTTGTTGGTGGTTTTTTGTTTGTTTGTTTTTTTGTTTGTTTTTTGTTTTTTGTTTGTTTGTTTTTAATAATTCTTGTTTTTTTCTTTCTTCCTTTTTCCTTCTGCTTCTTTTCTTTAATATTGTATTTTTGAAAATCCAACCTCTACTCTAGATTTTTAATCTTTGCTCTTAGGTTTTTGTTGTCAATTTTGTACATTTAAAAACCCAAACTTCACTACCCAAGTTTACCTGAGAGCAAGATTACTGGCTTGACCACTATCTCCTCCTTTGGACTCTCCTTTTTCTCCACCAGGTGGCCTCTGTCTCTTTTCTCCCCCATCTCTTCTCTATCCAACTCTGTGAATCTCTGTGTGTTCCAGATGGTGGAGAATACCTAAGGAACTGGTTACTGGCAGGATTTGTCTCTCCCTTCTCATTCCTCTCTCTTATCCTCCTGGTCACCTCTGTCTACTTCCTCCCTCTCCTCTTCCCCATATAACTCCGTAAATACCTCTGAGCGGTCCAGACTATAGAGTGCACATAAGGAAGTGACTACTGGCTAGCTTGCTCTCTCCTCTTTTGATCTCACCGCATCTCATTCCAGTTACCTCTAACTACCCCCTCCATCTTCTCTTCTCCTTGTAACTCAGTGAACCTCTCTGAGTGTCCCTCAATGTGGAGAAACTTTTCATCTTTAACCTAGATGTTTTATCATTGGTGCTGTATAGATGGAGAAGTCTAGAGGCTACTATAAAAATAAAACTGGAAACCAGAAGCAGGAGGCTTAAATCCAAAGCCTGAAAACATTAGAGAACTCTTGAATTCAGGGAACATTAAGCAATAGGAGCTCATCAAATGCCTTCATACCTACACCGAAACCAAGCTCCACCCAAGGGCCAACAAGTTCTGAAACAAGACATACCACTCAAATTCTCCAGCAACACAGGAACACTCCCCTGAGCTTCAATATACAGGCAGCTCAAAATTATTCCAAAACCTTTGATGTCTCATAACCCATTACTGGTCACTCCACTGCACTCCAGAGAGAAGAAACCCAGCTCCACCCACCAGAACTCCAACACAAGCCTCCCTAACCAGGAAACCTAGACAAGCCACTGATACAACCCCACCCACAGTGAGGAAGCTCCATAATAAAGAGAACTCCACAAATTCCCAGAACATAAAAAGGCCACCCCAAACGCAGCAATATAACCAAGATGAAGAGACAGAGGAATACTCAGCAGGTAAAGGAACAGGAGTGTTGCCCACCAAACCAAACAAAAGAGGAAGAGGTAGGGAATCTACCTGAGAAAGAATTCTGAATATTGATAGTGAAAATGATCCAAAATCTTGAAATCAAAATGGAATCACAGATAAATAGCCTAGAGACAAGGATTGAAAAGATGCAAGAAAGGTTTAACAAGGACCTAGAAGAAATAAAAAAGAGTCAAAATATAATGAATAACGCAATAAATGAGATCAGAAACACTCTGGAGGCAACAAATAGTAGAATAACGGAGGCAGAAGATAGGATTAGTGAAATAGAAGATAGAATGGTAGAAATAAATGAATCAGAGAGGAAACAAGAAAAACGAATTAAAAGAAATGAGGACAATCTCAGAGACCTCCAGGACAACATGAAACGCTCCAACATTCGAATTATAGGAGTCCCAGAAGAAGAAGACAGAAAGAAAGATCATGAGAAAATCCTTGAGGAGATAATAGTTGAAAACTTCCCTAAAATGGGGAAGGAAATAATCACCCAAGTCCAAGAAACACAGAGAGTTCCAAATAGGATAAACCCAAGGCGAAACACCCCAAGACACATATTAATCAAATTAACAAAGATCAAACACAGAGAACAAATATTAAAAGCAGCAAGGGAAACACAACAAATAACACACAAGGGGATTCCCATAAGGATAACAGCTGATCTTTCAATAGAAACTCTTCAGGCCAGGAGGGAATGGCAAGACATACTCAAAGTGATGAAAGACAATAACCTACAGCCCAGATTACTGTACCCAGCAAGGATCTCATTCAAATATGAAGAAGAAATCAAAAGCTTTACAGACAAGCAAAAGCTGAGAGAATTCAGCACCACCAAACCAGCTCTCCAACAAATGCTAAAGGATATTCTCTAGACAGGAAACACAAAAGGGTGTATAAACCCGAACCCAAAACAATAAAGTAAATGGTAACAGGATCATACTTATCAATAATTACCTTAAACGTAAATGGGTTGAACGCCCCAACCAAAAGGCAAAGACTGGCTGAATGGATACAAAAACAAGACCCCTCTATATGCTGCATACAAGAGACCCACCTCAAAACAAGGGACACATACAGACTGAAAGTGAAGGGCTGGAAAAGATATACCACGCAAATAGAGACCAAAAGAAAGCAGGAGTGGCAATACTCATATCCGATAAAATAGACTTTAAAACAAAGGGTGTGAAAAAAGACAAAGAAGGCCACTACATAATGATCAAAGGAAAATAAAGTAACGGGCCTTGCTCACCGAAGCTTGGTCACCCCGTGTCTTTCTTTTTTCTTTCTTGCGTTCTCTCTGTTACTCTCTTTTTCAGGCTGATCTCTTGGAGCATAGAGGCTCTCTGTGTTCACTTATCTGCCTGGGTTTCTAAGACCTGAACGGGAAGGTGTTCTGCGTCTTCACTCCCTCAGGAGACCAGGAGGGCACCTGTGGCCTCTGTGAACAGAGCAAGCTCCTTGTCTCAGGGCTTTACTGGCTTTCTGTGTAAACAAAGGAATATCAGCCTCTTTCTCTCCTCTATTTTCTTATCTTCAACATTCTTTCTTTCAATTCAGTTCAGTTCAGTTCCGTCGCTCAGTTGTGTCCAACTCTTTGCGACCCCATGAATCGCAGCACACCAGGCCTCTCTGTTCATCACCAACTCCTGGAGTTCACTCGGATTCATGTCCATCAAGTCAGTGATGCCATCCAGCCACCTCATCCTCTGTCGTCCCCTTCTTCTCCTGCCCCCAATCCCTCCCAGCATCAGAGTCTTTTCCAATGAGTCAACACTTCGCATGAGGTGGCCAAAGTACTGGAGTTTCAGCTTCAGCATCATTTCTTCCAAAGAAATCCCAGGGTTGATCTCCTTCAGAATGGACTGGTTGGATCTCCTTGCAGTCCAAGGGACTCTCAAGAGTCTTCTCCAACACCACAGTTCAAAAGCATCAATTCTTCGGCGCTCAGCCTTCTTCACAGTCCAACTCTCACATCCATGCATGACTACTGGAAAAACCATAGCCTTGACTAGACAGACCTTAGTTGGCAAAGTAATGTCTCTGCTTTTCAATATGCTATCTAGGTTGGTCATAACTTTTCTTCCACAGAGTAAGCGTCTTTTAGTTTCATGGCTGCAGTCACCATCTGCAGTGGTTTTGGAGCCCAAAAAAATAAAGTCTGACACTGTTTCCACTGTTTCCAATCTATTTCCCATGAAGTGATGGGACTGGATGCAATGATCTTTGCTTTCTCAATGTCTCTCTCTAAATCATTCGCCGATGCCATTTCTCCTGAGGGTTCCCCCGGATCCTGCAGGGGCTAGACCCTGGCACCCCAGCCCATTCACCCTTGGTGCAAGGTCAATGTCCCCAGGGGCCTTGTGAGACCCCAAGGAGAAGTTCTGCAGCAAGGAGGTAAAGATGAGGAAGGGCTGGGAGCGGGCCAAACTCTCACCCAGACAGAGGCATTTTCCTGTGGGTGTAAGGGAGAGTGTCAAGGAGGGGAGCCCTGCAGAGCACTTGGTTGCCCCACCACGAAAATCTAAGGATATTTGCATGTTCATTTACATAGATTTACATGTAAGTACTTCTGATTCTATGTTGGTGATGGTTAGTTGCTAAGTTGTGTCCAACTCTTCACAACCCCACCGTCCTCGGTCCATGGGATTTTCCAGGGAAGAGTACTGGAGTGGGTTGCCATTTCCTCCTCCAGAGGACCTTCCCAGAGAGGGGCAGAAGGGAGCTGAAACCTCTGGCCTACCCTGGGGTAGGCAGGGACTTGGCTGATCAAATACTGACCTACTCTGCTCAGTGGATACACAGTCCTTGCTCTAAGCTTCTGAGTGTCTGCACTCTTCTGGTCATTTTGACCCTCCTGCCAGCCCCCTGGTCCTGCCCACCATCAGCAGTCAACAGAGTCAGCCTCCCAGACGCAATCCCTACACCCCAACCCATGGAGGTACTGTCTAGTCATGCTCACATCATGATTGACAGAGACTTTAAATAACACCCTGCCCACATTTACACCCATTTTTCTGACTCTCATGACCACTCCTCACATCGTCCTGCCACACGGGGTCAACTATCACCAATGGGTCCACCATGTAGGTGGAGCCCTGAATATCCTCAACCGACTTCAACACAGGCTGTGTCCACTGGAGTAACCAACAGAAGGACCAGCATGTTCCTGGGTTGAGCAAGAGTTTCATCTGCATCTTGTTGACCCACAGTCTCGTGGGAAGGAAAGGAGCCCAGAGAGCTGCCTTGTGTGTGTGGCAAAGTTCACTACTGTTCGTTCATTAAGTATTCCCAGTACATTTCTTGGTGCATAAACTTCTCTGCCACATCGAACTTGGATGGGATTTCCTTCATCTGGTGAAATGAGGTCTAAACTTGTGCATGTCATGCATTTTCCCCTGTTTCTTCATATATCAGGAAAGAGTCCCCATTAGCCCCCATTTCATGACTGTTATGGTCAGGGATGGGCATGTTGCATGAGCAGGAAAATAATAACCTTTTAAGTTCTTGAGATGTTCAGATTTTTTATTACAACCTAGCCCCACCCTGACCTCTACAGAACATGACTTCCTACCCGGCCTTGAGCAAGTAAACTGCCCACCCAGCCACCCTCTCCTGTTCCACTTTGACAACAGAGAATCATTCAACACTGAGACAGCGACTATTTTTTAAGCGATCAAAGGAGGAAGACAATTTGATCCTCTTGACAAGAGCTGAAAAGATTATTGAGAATACTCAGTGTAATATCTTGGTTAAAAATTTAAAAAGAATTTAGTGTAAAATAGGGAGAAAAAAACATTTCCTTAGTTAGACTTACAGTTGAGAAAAATATATGGTAGAGTAGCCGTAAAATATCTGGAATAGGCAATAGCCAGCATTCAGCTTCATAGAGAAAATAAAAATATTCTCCTTAAAGGTAGGACTGGGACAAGATTGCTTACTATCAATGCTGTTCCTTCACATGATTCCAGAAGTGCTAGTCCTCAATATTAGGGAAAACATGACATGTGACCTTAACATAAGAAACAATTAAGTCAAAATATCATCATTTACAGCTGCTAACATCAGTTATTAGGAAAATCCAAGAGAATAAAATGAAACATTGTTAGGTATAAAAGTAATGTAGGGAATTTGTTCAATTATGACAGAAATACACACCCGAAAAGATGAGTGGATTTCTGATATACTTAGTAAAACAATTTGAAATGCCTTTAGAAGAGTGCTCTGGACTGAAGCCTGTGCTCCCAAAATTTATATGTTGCAGTCCTGATGCCCACCGTGGTATTTTGAGAAGGAATCTGGGAGGTAATTAGGTAATTGAAATTAGTTCATTAGGGTGGGGTCCCTGAGAGGAGAGCGTTCTTAGAAGTGAGTCCATGGTCCCCAGGCTGCATGCGAGTCCACAGCAAGGTAGCGGCCATGTGCAAACCAGGAAGAGACCGCACCAGAACCTGACCATGCTGGCTCCCTGATCGCAGACTTGTGGCTTCCAGAACTGTGAGAAAATAAATTTCTTTTGTTTAAGCCACCCCGTCTATGGCATTTTGTTACAGCAGCCCACAGCTGAGCTGACAAAGAGGTCCTACAAACAGTAGCCAAAATCTTCTCCCGTATTTCTTAGGAATAAATTTAGCAAAAAATATGCAAAACCTAGTTTTAGAAAAGTTCAAGATGCCACCAGTGGTACAAGGACGAAATGAACACACTGCCTTTTATGCTGCTGCTGCTGCTTAGGACATATCAAAAATGGGCTTCAGGTGGTGCTCATGGTAAAGAATCCGTCTGCCAATGCAGGAAACATAAGAGACACCTGTTAGATCCCTGGGTTCTGGGTCGGGAAGATCTGGAGAATGACATGACAATCCACTCTGGTCTTCTTGCCGGGAGAATCCCATGGACAGAGGAGCCTTGCAGGCTACAGTCCATAGGGTCGCAAGAGTCAGATATGACTTAGCGACTAAACCATTACTATCAAAAATGGAGATTTGGCAAAGCATCAGAATCAAAATACAAATTTAGATTAATCCTAGTAGAATCCCAGTGGGATATTTTGGGACTTTGACAAAATAATTCTAAAATACACTCAAGAAAAATAAAATGTGTTACAAACAAAAAAAGGAAGAGTAATGTCCCCTAGAAAACACTAAAATATATGTACAGGTATAATATTAATAATTCAAAGAATATGATATAGCTGAAAAAGACAGATTGGAAAATCAGTGTGAATATGGATTATTACCAAAGGAAAAAAAAAAGAACTCCAAAACAGAAATAGACCTGAGGAGAATAACCACTTCAAATATGATGAATTTCAAGTCAGTGGCTAAAACTGAATTATTTCATAAGTGATGAATACAGAATAACCCTAGGAATGCATATTGAATCAGGGTTAACCTAGGACTGAATATTCCTCACATTTCTGTGCCTTAAGTGTCTCATATATCTCACTCTAGTCTTGCTTGTATTTTTAAATACGAAATCAGCTAACAAGAAACAGATTAAGGAGTTTTCTTTCTTTTTCTTCCTTTCTGATCCCTTCCTTTCCTGTTATTTTTAATTAAGTTACCTACCTATTATCTATTTACCTACCCACCACCTACCTTTGTGTGTGAGCAAATATTAATAGAACCAGTAAAGGCCATCCTCTGTAGTACTAATAGGTCAGGTTTAGTGGTGAATTACGGATGATTTTCACCTTTACTTCATACTTCACTTTTTGTATGAAAATGAGAGAAATGTCGTTATTTAATCTTGAAAGGAAAGTTGTAAACGCCTTTCCCCATTCTCGCCGCCTGGCAGGTGCTCAGCACTGGACCCTTGGTGTGCCTGTTCTCTGTGTGCAAGCATGTCTCTCTGCCTCTCACTTTATCTCCATCGCTGACTGAGTCTCCGTCTTCCTTCTCCATCATACCTCATCCCTATCCTTCCCCCTCACACTATTCTTATCTCTGAAGATGTCTTGCTTTCTCTTCCCTTTAGACTCCTCATCGTTTCCCAAACTGTTCACACAGGGCTTGGAGCTGGATCAAGAGAGGGAGTCACATACAGAGTGGGAGTGAGCAGACATGCCCACGGGGGAGAGAGAGCATGACTGACTTATGGAGAATGGAATGAAGACTTGTGGCTTCTTGAACTTGCCCTGCGCATCCAGGAAGCGGCCAGGGTAGAGGGCATCTGGCTTCTCAAAGTGGCGTGGGTCATGGAGGGCAGAACTCAGGATGGAGTACACAGGAATGCCCTAAGAGGATGTCAAAGACAAACGGGCCCAAATGGCCATCAACAAAGAGCGGCTGAATCCTCAGCAGATAAGGAGCTTCACCTGCTATGTGGCTCTACAGTTGGTGGCAGGAATGTTGAAACCATTCTGCCCTATTTGGTCAATAGTGTCCCATCCCTCCAGGTATCCTCACCAACCACCCTGATTCCTCCTCCCCAAGACCCCGGGTCTTCTTTATGATCCGTCGACGGAAAGGTTCACATCTGACTCAACAGAGCCCTGTAGGAAGCTGACTCCAGGACTGGGGCCTGAATATAATCGGGTCAGTGCTGTTCACTGGGCAATTTGATACTGTTCATATCTACAGAGTATGGTTATATTTCAAAATGAAAGCCACACACACAAATTGCAAATTGTATTGGTATGGACATAAAGACCAGAGGGGAAGGTGACATGAACGCTGGGCACATAAATTGCACAGTAACAGATGCAGTAGGGCCCAATCATTGTGTATATAGGTATATATAAACATATGGGTTCATATAAAGGAGAGATTAGAACACAGATTATAAAACCAGTCAGCTGTATAACAAGTTTCAATAAGTACATGGTACTTTTTTCAGCAAATGTAACATTTTGTAAAGGTTAAGGAAAAAAAAAAAGAACAAAAGGGAGAGGACTTTTCTCTTTTTAAAATCTCCCTCCCTCCCACAAAAATCTGGAAATAAGAATTCTTCTTATAGTCACGAACCAGACATGAACCATAAGACTGGGGGTGGCCAGCACCTTCCAACCAATATTCTCTGGCCCTTCTGGTCTCACATTTGGGAGATAATATCCCCGGAAGCGAGTGTCCCTGATGGCAGAGTCGGGTAGGCCAAGTGGGACAGAGTCACTGGATCTCAGAATCTCACGGATGACGGCATCTGTATAAGGCATATTTACCCGCTCTTCCAGTGCTGGGAGACGGAGTGCACCATTACTCTGTCGATTTCTGCCTGGACTTCCTCTGAGAATGGTTAGGGTGGGAGGAGGGTATGTCGATAAATATTCATACCAGTGGACTCAACCAAGTGACCTAAAAATGACCTGCAGCCTGATGGGAGGATCTTGTAAATTCTTTACTAAAGATGTTAGGCTACCATTCCTTCTTAATGAAAGCATCAAAAAGGAAGTTAGAAGCTTCTTTGAGGGAAGTCTTGTGTGGTGTTTCCACTCTAGTTACAACATGAGGATAACTTGGATAAAGATGGGTGGGTGGAAATTCATTCAACACTTCAGGATGTGTTTTTTTTCTTTTCAGCTAAAAATGAGTTGCAGGTAAAACGGGTGTCATCTCTTTTTGTCCCACTCACATGCTATGTAATTTTATATATGTCACTCCCCACTCTGGCCTTAAATTCATTCTTGGGAAATAACATGTCTGACCAGGTGAGAGCATCTCCAAGTCAGATCTGCAGACCATTAACTTGAACAGAGAGGCTCTTTAATTAGTTGTAAATGGGCAATTTACAGACTAGGAAAAGGGCAATTTACAGACTGAAACAGACTGGCTCCAGATAGGAAAAGGAGTACATCAAGGCTGTATATTGTCACCCTGCTTATTTAACTTCTATGCAGAGTACATCATGAGAAACGCTGGACTGGAAGAAACACAAGCTGAAATCAAGATTGCCGGGAGAAATATCAATAACCTCAGATATGCAGATGACACCACCCTTATGGCAGGAAGTGAAAAGGAACTAAAAAGCCTTTTGATGAAAGTGAAAGTGGAGAGTGAAAAAGTTGGCTAAAAGCTCAACATTCAGAAAATGAATATCATGGCATCTGGTCCCATCACTTCATGGCAAATAGATGGGGAAACAGTGGAAATAGTATCAGACTTTATTTTGGGGGGCTCAAAATCGCTGCAGATGATGACTGCAGCCATGAAATTAAAAGATGCTACTCCTTGGAAGAAATGTTATGACCAACCTAGACAGCATATTGAAAAGCAGAGACATTACTTTTCCAACAAAGGTCCATCTAGTCAAGGCTACGGTTTTTCCAATGGTCATGTATGGATGTGAGAGTTGGACTGTGAAGAAGGCTGAGCTTTGAAGAATTGATGGTTTTGAACTGTGGTGTTGGAGAAGACTCTTGAGAGTCCCTTGGACTGCAAGGAGATCCAACCAATCCATTCTGAAGGTGATCAGCCTTGGGATTTCTTTGGAAGGAATGATGCTAAAGCTGAAACTCCAGTACTCTGGCCACCTCATGCGAAGAGTTGACTCATTGGAAAAGACTCTGATGCTGGGAGGGATTGGGGGCAGGAGGAGAAGGGGATGACAGAGGATGAGATGGCTGGATGGCATCACTGACTCAATGGACGCGACTCTGAGTGAACTCCAGGAGTTGGTGATGAACAGAGAGGCCTGGCGTGCTGCAATTCATGGGGTCGCAAAGAGTCGGACATGACTGGGCGACTGAACTGAATTGAACTGAAATGGGCAATATACTTCAAAAAGTCAAGTTTTTTTTGTCAAACTCAAAACCCATGTACTTTCATAGACTGGCAAAATCCACTTCAAATGTTTTGTGCTTTTATTATAAGTCCCAATAGAAGTGATTTTTTATTTTTCAGACTACCCAGGACAAAAGTTATCTGTCTTAGCCCATCAGACAACCATCTTCCCGTACGGCCTCAGGGACACTCACCCCTCCATCGTCGCCACCTCCCATAAGCCCAGCTCACCTGAAGACATCGGGATTTTTAAGAAGGAGTAGAAACCCATAGCTGAGAGTGGCGCTGGAGGTCTCTGTGCCAGCAATGAGCAGTGAGAGCACCGCGTTAAGGAGATTTTTCTGGTGAAACTCACTCTCAGGATCTGAGCGCTCTGAGAGACAGCGATGGGCACTTCCTAAGGTCTCGCCTTGCAAAGATTTCACTTTTTAGGATCTTCCTCCCTCTGTACCAGCACCATGTTCCTCTGTGCCCGTCCTTCTTTTTCCTGATCTGTTTTTCTCTGGCCAAGGCCTATACGATACTAAGAGGGTGAGCTCTGGAGCCAAAGCTCTGGATTTCAAACTCAGGTCCTACCATGTACTAACTGTGTATCTTTGTGCAAGAAATAAAAATTCTATGTGCTTAGTTCATCACGTGGGTTGTCGTGATATAATGTATAATAAGCTCAATGGGCTTCCCTAGTAACTCAGATGGTAAAAAATCTGCCTGCAATGCAGGAGACCCGGGTTTGACCCCTGGGTCAGGAAGATCCTCTGGAGAAGGAAATGGCAACACACTCCAATATTCTTGCATGGAGAATTCCAATCTGAGGAGCCTGGCAGGCTACAGTCCATGGGATCACAAAGAGTTGGACACAACCGAACGACTAACACTTTTACTTTCCAGCCCAATGAATGTAGAGTTTAAATTGCTAACATTGTTGTTCTTGTGTTGTTGCTTTCCTGTCTTTGGGTGTCGTTGCACTCCTGTTTGGCCCTTGCAGCTGACATTCCAGGGATGCGAATGAAGACATTTAACAACTGGTATGGCACTTGCAAGCTTCCCTGGTAGCTCAGCTGGTAAAGAATCTGCCTGCAATGCAGGAGAGCCCACTTGGGTTCCTGGGTAGGGAAGATCCCCTGAAGAAGGGATAGGCTCCCCACTCCAGTATTCCTGGGCTTCCCTGGTGGCTCAGCTGGTAGAGAATCTGCCTGCGATGCTGGAGGCCTGGGTTGGGAAGATTCCCGCTGGAGGAGGGCATGGCAACCCACTCCAGTATTCTTGCCTGGAGAAGCCCCATGGACAGAGAGCCTGGTGGGCTGCAGTCCATGGAGTCACAAAGGGTTGGACACGACAAGCCACTAAACACAGCACAGCACATGGCACATGCCCGACCAATCAGAACAGACTTTGGTCTCTATCAGTCTGAATATATGAGTAGCCTGACCAATCAGAACAGACTTGACTGTCAGAACTGGGGAAGAAGGGAGCTGTGTCTCAGAGAAAGCTTACTGGACACATGTTAACTGCTTAATTACCAGCTCTTTAAAGGCTGCTGGGAGGAAGGCTTGGGGAGGCATAGGAAAAAAGGTGGGGGACTGTGGATCGTGGCTTTCTTTTAATCCTTAGGGAAATATTTCAACATTTAAAAAACATGTAATCACACCCAAAGATATTAGTTCAATGTCAGTACGGTTTCCATCACTCCATTTCCCATCCCCAGCGCCCATCTGGGCCAGGTCTTGCCTTGTCCATGTGAAGCAGAAAGGAATCCTTGAAGTCCTTAGGGCAACTGGGATCCAACGTCTTCTGGCGCCTCTCCATGTTCTCAGTGATAAATCTTTCACCTCTTGGATCATGCTGTACAAGCACGTGTGTGTGCCAGGAAAGTGTTTTCAAGATGCCTGGGGAGATTTCAAACTCCTACAGGGTGGCCGACAAGGCCCCAGAACCCATTATACTCGCTGGACTGGTTCTGTGAGTGTTGATGTTCTGAGCTGCACATATAGCAACATCCAAAGGCTATTATTTACCCTGCAGACTTGGAGGGTGTGGCTCCCATCTGAGCACACTCACACACACACACACACACACACACACACACACACACACACACACACACACACTGTTGCATGGACCTCTGCATCCAGCCCCAGTCACTGTCTCATCTGCTGAGGTTTCTTCTCTCGAAGCCCATCCTTGTCCAAGGCCTGATTCTGACACCCAGACTGACGGATGGCTTCACCTGGGAGGGGTCAGGGCTTGGAGTGCGCACATGAAACTGATCTCTCGATGCCTTCTGCCTTTGGTGATCAGGACAGAAATCATCTGACCTCTTCCCAGGGTCTACCCACCCTGATTCCTGGCCCACCATGGAATCTTTAGCCTCACCTGGCTATAGAAGGAGCTGACAATGACAGAGCCCTCTTCATTAAATGTAGGAGCTGTAATAATTGAGGGTCCTGGTAATTAAAGTGCTCGTTGAAGACAATGGAGGAGATGGTGTTTGCAGTGATGGAGTTAAAGAGGAAGTGGGGATCCAGATGAGCCCCTGAGGAGGAGAGGTCTGTCATGGGGGTCCCCTGCAGTGTCCTTCTAGGAGACTGACCTGACTGGTGCCAGCCTAGCTTGTTTGATGGTTTTCCTCTTTTCTTCTTTGCTTTCATTGTCCCTCTCTGTCTCCCCAGAATGTCCACTCTGTGTCTCTTGTAGTTTTTCTTGCTCTCTGTCTTGGGCTGATTTTCTCTGGTCTTATCTTTGACTCTTTATTCCAGGCTCACCCCTTCTCCTCTGTTCTCTCTCCAACTCCCCATCTACCCTCATGGCCCCTCTCCTTGACCTCACTGGCATTCCATGTTCCTCTGACTCTGTATCTCTCTACCTTTATCTTTGTACGGCTTTTTCTTGCAGCTTCTGCTCCCGGACTCACTCATTCATTCAGTGGCCTCAGCATCTCTCTGTCTCTTGTTTTCTCTCTGCCTCTGGTCTCTTGTGCTTCTGGCTGCTTTCTCTGCCTGTTTCTCTCTCTGCCTCTGCTGGTCTCACTTTGTCTCTCTCTCTCTACCATCTTCTGTTTTTCTGTTTATTCCTGTCTATCCCTTCTCTCTATTCCTGAACCTGTCTCTGCATCTCTCTCTCCCGCTCTCTCTCACCCCATCTCATCCCCACCTCCACCCAGCCCGCACTCACCCAGCTCCTCCACCAGACGTTGAGCCCCTCCTTGATTCCTTCCTCAATACTCCGCTTCCCCATCCCAAGTCCTTCATTGTGGTCACAGAGAATTGCTGTAGAACCTTCCAAGATATTCCACTGGCAAACCCACACCCGATGGTGGGGCATGGAGGGAAGGTTTTGAAGGCACATGGGATAGTCCCTCCCTCTCTCCCTAATCCTCATCCTCGTCCCCCCACTCACCTGTTCCCTGGAAGACAGGGTCAGTGATGGCGACGTGCCCTCGGCCAGAGAACGCCACAGCCTGATCCACCAGGGCCTCCCTCATCGCCTCATACCCCCACAGGATGACAGCAGGCCTAGACCCCAGGTAGACGGTAAAGACATCCCCGTATTTCTCTCGCAGCTGTGGGGGCAGAGTCCAGGTCTCACGCTCTGACTCAAGAGAAGGCTCTCCACCTCACCCCTGCGTCACACCTCCCAGCTAGCCTACCCTGCAGGCTGCAGCCCCATCAGGGAAGAGCAGAGGCTGGAACTCTGTGGTCTTCTCCGAGCCTCACATATATCACCTGACCCCCAGCATCCTCCTCTCTTGGCTTTTCCAAGAGCCCCCCCACCCCAGCTTTGCTTTTAAGAATTACAGAGACTCCCCACATCCAAGCTATGGAATCTCTCCTTTTCAACCCACACAGGACCACAGCTCAAAGTCTCAAGTCTATCAGAATCTCTCTCTCCAAAGGAAACCCTGCTACACTGTTGGTGTAGCCACCATGATGCAGCCACCATAGAGAATAGAATGGATGTCCCTCAAAAATACTAAAAATAGTTTCTGTGTGACCCAGCCATCCCACTCCTAGGCATATGTCTGGAGAAAACCATAATTCAAAAAGATACATGCACCCCAGTGCTCATCGCAGCACTATTTACAAAAGCCAGGACGTGGAAGCAACCTAAATGTCCATCGATAGAGGAGTGGATAAAAAGGTGTGGCCCATATATCCAATGGACAATCACCCAGCATGAAAGAGAATAAAGTGACGCCGTTTGCACTGACACAGATGGACGTGGGCCTGGCAAACCGAGTGAAGGAAGGCAGATGGAAAAGGCAAATATGTGGTGTCACATATACGTGGAGTCTAAAAAAATGGTACCAGAAAGCCTATCTAGAAACAGTAATTGAGTCACAGATGTAGAAAACAAACTTATTTACCTAGAGGGAAAGTGGGGAAGGGTAACTTGGGAGACTCGTTTGACATATACTCAGGCTAATATACAAAATAGGTAACTGATGAGAACTTACTGCATAACACAGAGAAGTCTGCTCAGTTCTCTGTAATGACCTATGTGGGGATGGAGCCTAAAAGAGAGTGGGTATATATGTGCGTGTGTGGCTGACTCACTTTGCTGCACCAGAAACCAACACGCCATCAGAAATCAACTATACTCCAATAAAAAAGTAATTAAAATTGTGAAACAGAAATGGTCACAAACACAAAAAACAAACTTACGGTAACCAAGGATAAAAGAAGGGAGAGATTACTTGGGAGACTGGGATTAACACATGTACATTAATATACATCAAATAGATAACTAATAAAAATTTACTGAACACCACAGGGAACTCTACTCAATACTCTACAGTGACTTATATGAGAAAAGAATCTTAGAGTGTGTGTGTGTTAGTCACTGAGTCATGTCCAGCTATTTGTGATCCCATGGACTGTAGCCCACCAGGCTCCTCTGTCTCTGGGATTTTCCAGGCAAGAATATTGGAGTGGATTGCCATTCCCTTCTCCAGGGGATCTCTCAACCCAGGGATTGAACCTGGGTCTCCCACATTGCAGACGGATTCTTCACTGTCTGAGCCATCAGGGAAGCCCATAAAAAGAGGGGATACATCTACATGTATAATTGATCCACTTTGCTAGCCAGCAGAAACTAACAAAGCATTCCAAATCAACTAGACTCCAACATACAGTGATTAGAGAAACAAGACAGGACTTCCCTGTGGTACAGTGGATAAGAATCCTCCTGCCACTGCAGGGGACACGGGTTTGACCCCTGGACCGAGAGGATCCCACAAGCTACAGAGCAGCCAAGTCCATGCACCACAACCACTGAAGTCCACGTGCCCAGAGCCTGTTCCCCTCAACAAGAGAAGCCCGCACAACGTGGAGCCCACACACCTGAGCCAGAGAGGAGCCCCTGCTCTCTGCAACTAGAGAGCCCACAAGCAGCCTCAAGACTCAGCTCGACCAAAAATTTAAAAATTTATTTAAAAAAAGAAGGCCTTAAGGAGCAACTCTTTCACTGCACCTTCCAAAGTACTAATGATCATTATCTATCCTTACTATGACTACGTTTTGAAAACCCATTTGGCACTTGTTATTAAACTGTACTGGGAACTGTGTTAAAAGTATTTTTTAAAAAAGAAAAGACTCTTGAACCCTAATATTGATTGCAGCACTATTCGAAATAAGGAAGAAGAAGAAGCAACGTACTTGTCCATTGACAGAGGCTTGGGTAAGAAGATATGGTGTATGTATAGAGTGAAATATTACTTAGTCATAAAAAGAACAAAATAATGCCATTTGCAGCAACATGGATGGACCTAGATTATCCATTATCTAGATTATTCACTTACAAAGTGAAGTAAGAAAGAGAACAAGTATCTTACGATGTTGTCAATATGTGGAATACAGTTTTTTTTAATGATACAAATGAACTTATTTCCAAAACAGAAACAGAGTCACAGATGTAGAAAACAAGTTTATTGTGGGGCCCTAAATGGGGAACCTTAAAAAAGATGGGTTAGCTTTGCAGTGGGAAACTAAGATGGCGCCTTGGGGAAGAGAGAGGGGCGTGGTCTATGTTAAAGTTTTTGATTGGCTCTCTTGATTTCTGTGCACGTGGACAGCGTGTGATCACCATAGACTCCTGTTATAATGAAGGCGCATGACGATTTGACCTTTAACATGATTGGTGCAACTATGGCATATTACGATTTGACCTTTAACGTGATTGGTGCAACTATGGTACCTGACGATTTGACTTTTAACATGGTGCAACTATGGAAAGTTCCTCACAAAACCCCCCTGCTTGCCTTATATAAACCAAGAGTTTCTGGCAATAAAGCAGAACTGCTCAGACAGAACACCTGTCGTGTCTGATTGTCTCTTGCTCGCCGAGGGGCTGGGTTGGCGGGCAGCAGGCTCACCTCTCCTCGGGACCCCTCGGCTTTGCTTAGGGAAGTTCCACTGCCTCTCTCTTTCTGCGGAGTGTCACCTGCAGTTTATGGTTACTGAGAAGAAAATATAAGGCAGGGAGGTGGGACAGGATAAATTAGGAGTTTGAGGTTAACATACATACCCATCTATATATTAATATAAAACAGATAATCAACAAGGACCTCTATACAGCAGGGAACTCTACTCAATATTCTGTAATAACCTATATGGGCAAAGAATTTGAAAAGAGTGAATATATATGTTTAGCTGAATCACTTCTCTGTACATCTGAGACTAACACAAGAGTGTAAATCAACTATGCTCCAATAAACTATTTTAATTTAAAAAAAAGTACTTCTCTCTTCACTCAACCCATCCTCCACTCCTCATAGGAATTCTGTTAACTTCTCTATCCCATATCTAGGGCCAGATCATGGCTGGAAGAAGACAGCTCCCAAGGGAGTCTGGGGAATCCCATCCAAAGTTGACCTGCCTTTCCCAGCTCTCTTGCTAACTGGGAGCTGTTTCCCATTCACCCCACCTCTTGCTTTCCACCTCCTGGTGCCCCTTCCATCTCACCGCCTGCAATAACTTGAGTAAATCCTTGGGGTTCATTTGCAAAACGTTTCCCGGGAAGGGCAGAGGCCAGGGTCCAGCCAGAAGGCGGGCCTGGGAGGCAGGGCACCCCAGAGGAGCAGGAGGCCAATGGAGAGAATGAGGCGGAGGATGGCAGAGAGAGCCATGGTCCATGCCTGCCTTCCGTCCGATGTTCCTCTAAAAATTTAGGTGTCTCTGTTCTTTGTTACTTTGTCCGATGGGTGTGGAGGTTGTACCAGGATCCTGCCTTGGCAGAACTCCTGCTAACTCTCCAGAGACAACAGAGAGCCCAAAGTTTGCAGGGGTTGCAGAGGCCACGAGGTTTTATCATCTCAGCAGATCCCAAGCCAGCTCCCCAAGGGCCTCTGATGGGCTGGAGTTGTCTTGGTGGGCGATGCCATTGAACAGAGAGTACGTCCCCCACGGAAGAGGGGTGGTGCCAGCTGAAGGAACTTGTGGAGGCTGCACTTAGGGTGGGGGCCCTACAAGGGTGGCTCTCAGACATTTTATCAGTGAGTGGCATTGCAACATAAGAGATTAAGCTTAGCTGGCCAGCAGAAGCGGGCGTCCTGTGCCCACTGGAGACAGGGCTGTGACTGTGCATCTGTGAAGCGTGAGGTGTAGAGGAGGAGGCGGGGTCTGATGGAAGACCTAACTCCGTGTGGTCTGGGTTTAGGGGTTCATTGCTTTTTTCATTCATCCATCAGCAAATATTGTAGATACCTGTCACCTACCACACACTGCCTCAGGTGCTGACGGTAGAGTGTTGCTGCTGCTGCTGCTGCTGCTGCTAAGTCGCTTCAGTTGTGTCCAACTCTGTGCGACCCCATAGACAGCAGCCCATCAGGCTCCCCCGTCCCTGGGATTCTCCAGGCAAGAACACTGGAGTGGGTTGCCATTTCCTTCTCCGATGCATGAAAGTGAAAAGTGAAAGTGAAGTTGCTCAGTCGTGTCCGACTCTTAGCGACCCCATGGAATGCAGCCTACCAGGCTCCCCCACCCATGGGATTTTCCAGGGAAGAGTACTGGAGTGGGGTGCCATTGCCTTCTCCGCAGTAGAGTGTTAAACAAGACACTAGGTTTTCCCTCAAGGAACAAGCATTGAGATGAAGCAGTTCTCACCTTCTGGAACGATCTCCAGTGATCTGACAATCAATGAGTTATCTGTAAGTTGGCAGGGATCACCACCGGACCCAGGGATGTCAGGCTTCTGACGTTTATTTGCAGCTCGGGGCATTGGAGGGGGGTTGTCAGGGAATCCAAGACCCTTGTATAGAGCCACACAGCTCAGCGGCCGTGGGCTGAGGTCCTTCATGGGAGGAGGGAGGCGGGAGAAGCAGGGAGATAAATAAGAAAGAGGACCGCTCTGTGTAACCCATGGTCTACAACATGGATGTACCTCAAAAACACCACACTAAGTGAAAGAATCCAGACACGAAGGAACACACATTGTATGATCCGTTTATATGAAATGTGCAGAATAGCAAGTTCATGGAGACAGCAAGCATTTCGTTTTGCCAGGGGTTGAGCACAAGGGAAAATGGGGAATGACTACTAAGGGGTACCAGGTTTTCCTCTGGGTGATGAAAATGTTTGAAACTAGATGACGGTGAATGAACCAAGTGCCACCTTGTTATACACTTGAGATTGGTTAGTTACAAGACATGAACTTCATCTTCATTTTAAACTCTGTCTCGGGGACAGAAAGGAGCTGTGTGAAGAGTTTAGGTTCAAGAGCCAGGGACCCAGAGTGTGAATCTCAATTCTCCACTCATTAGCCAGGTCACCTCAGACCATGCTGGCCATTGCATGCCCTCTGTTTACTCATCTGTACAATGGACATGATCATTGTACTCACTGCATAGGGCTACTGGAAGGACTCAAGTGAGCTCATGGATGCACAGATCATGGAGCCCAAGGTGTGGAGAAAGGGAGGCTGTGGTTATTCTCAAGAGGGGAATAGTCACTTGTGTAAGCTCTGGTGCAGAGGCAGAAATGCCGAGAGATACTGAGGCAAGTTTTCATTCTTTGCCTCATTTATTTAGCCAAATATATATATATATATATATATATATATATATATATATATATATATATATGTATGTATGTATACATCACTTGTGGAATTCTATTAATAGGTGAAAGGAAAACACCTCCTTGAGTTTAGAAGAGCTGCAAAGGGACGGAAGGAGGTGAGACACAGATTGGACTTTCCCATGGAGGTGGCATCGATGGAGGGGAGGGATGCTGGCTCACAGCACAGCCTTTCCAGAAGCAGGAAGACAGAGAGTTCAGGAGCCATTCTCTGCAGAGGTGGGGACACATATGACCCTGGCATCCTTGATCGCCTTCCCTCAGCCCCTTTGACGGGGCAGGAACTGGATCTGGTAGTTTGGGGGCACGTTGCCCACCCCAGTCTCCTGGGGAGTAAGGTCGATGTCCTCAGGGGCCATGGGGCTAGCCACAGAGAAGTTCTGGAGGATGGTGGTGAAGAAGAGGAATAATTCAGTGCGGGCGATGCCTTCGCCAAGACAGATACGCTTCCCTGTGAGGACAGAACAGAGGTTCGCAATATGGACACAAGGCACAGACTCTCGGGTCACAGTGTGCATCGGGGTAATGCATACACTTTGCCTTGTCACACCCCACAGCCCAGACACCTGTCTTCATTGCAACCAAGTTGTGTGGGATTACCCTTTAACCTGTAGTCACGGTAGACTCTTAGAGGATTTCAAAACTCTCTGAAAGCCAGTGCCAATTGTGGGCTGAATGTACCTTGCTCATTTTTCTGGGACAGAGTTTGTAAGCTTCTGTTCAATTTCCAGAGAATTCTGTGGCCCCAGAGAATGGAAGGATGCTTGACTCTGTGTGTGTGTGTGTGTGTGTGTGTGTGTTCATCTGTCTGCACATACAGACTGGTGCATATTTCTGACTTAATATTTTCATGTCTGTCATACCTAATATGGGAAGAATGGTACCTATCTAGTAGGGCCCTTTTGAAGATAAAGAAGTTAGTGTTTTCTAAAATTTTTGGAAGACCTGACCAATTCAGTTCAGTTCAGTCACTCAGTCATGTCCAACTCTTTGCAACCCCATGGACTGCAGCACGCCAGGCCTCCCTGTCCATCACCAACTCCCAGAGTTTACTCAAACTCATGTCTGTTGAGTCGGTGATGCAATCCAACCATCTCATCCTCTGTCGTCCCCTTCTCCTCCCACCTTCAATCTTTCCCAGCATCAGGGTCTTTTCATATGAGTCAGTTCTTCTCATCAGGTGGCCAAAGTATTAGAGCTTCAGCTTCAGCATCCGTCCTTCCAATGAATATTCAGGACTGGTCTCCTTTAGGATGGCCTGTTACTAAAGGCAAATGTAGTGCCTACCTGTGTTGGTTTCTGGGTGTGTGTAGTGGGGGTTTGTGTGCCAGGTGTGTGTCTGGTCCTGTGTGTATTTACATGTCTCTGTGTTTTCTTCTTATCTCAGCCTGGGAGCTATGGGCTCCAGGAGTTCTGAAAAACAAAACAAAAACGTACGTAACATTGTGTGCAGGACTGATGGTCATGGGATGTGAGTGGACAGCTTCCATGAGATTCTTGGAGGCATATGGATCCCCCCACCACAGTTCCAAACCATGAACTTGGAGGGAAGTGAGAATGGAAGGAGCCAGAAGAAAGGCTGAGACCTGACAGCCTCTCTCTTTTTTAAAAAAAATTTCATTTCATTTAATTTTTTTTGGCTGCACCGAGCGGCCTTTGGGAACCTCAGTTCCCTGACCAATGCTCAAACCTTTAGTCCCTGCTGGGGAAGCCCAGAGTCAACCCCTGGATGGCCAAGGAATTCCCCCTCAAGTCTTCCAAGTGGTTAGACTTTATGCCCATTGGAGGTAACTGGAGAAGGGTCTACACCTTCTAGGCTCATTTAGAAGTTAGGACACAGGAGCATAGCCATACTCAGAGTGGCGTGCCCAGCTGATTCTTCTCCTGTAACTGCTTCTGCAACCGGGCTCTTCCAAGAACAGTCTGACTCCTGCTCCCTCCAACCCGGAACTTCCCGTCCCCCGGGCTCTTCAACTGGACACTCTCTGGCTCTTTCTGTCTGCCCACGGCCGTCTGCCTCAGCCTTTTTCTCGGTCTATACCTTCTGCCAGGCACTGTACTTCTCTCTGTCCCTTCTCTGCTCCGCCTTCTTGAATCTTACGTAACTCCCTTTCTCTGTGTGTTCGAGTCTGATCCTCCCTGCTGTGCTCTTGCGTTTTCCACTCTCCCTGCACAGTCTCTCCTTTCCTCTCCTCCAGCCTGTCTTCCTCGCTGCTTAAGTCGCTCTCCCTTTTCCTCTCCCTCTTACTCTTTCTCAGCCTCTTCTTTCTCCACCTCCCCCTATTATCTCATATTCACTCTAAGCCTCTCTCTACCGCTCTCTCTCCTGTCTTTCCCCATCTCTCTCTGTTTCTCACTCACTCTGTCCTCATCTGTCTGTCTGTCTCTGTTTTTGTTAGCCACGTCTCTGCCTCTCTTCAAACTTAGGACAAGACTGTTTAATGGAGAAACCTTCACCCACCGCCCAGACCCCACAGCTGCCCTGGGTCTCACTGAAGAAGAACTAAGGAGGGAGGGGACACCCTTGCTGGTCCAGTGGATAAGACTGCAAGCTCCCAATGCAGGGTAACTAGTTTGATCCCTGGCCGGGGAACTATTAATGATTCCCACATACCGCAACCGAGGCTGCGCAGTGACTACTGAGCCCACAGGCTCTAGAGCCCCTGCAACACCACACCCAGCGCAGCCAAAGACTTAGAAAGAAACAAGAGAGGACACCATGGCACTGATCAGAGCTAGAGGCCCCGTGTCACTGGAGTTACCGGCACAATTCAAAACTAGGGACTTGATGCTGGGGTGCATCTTCCTCCCCAAGGAGGAGAACCTGGGCCTTGGGGTTTCCTCTGGCTGGGATCAAAGAGCAGAGAAGAGGGAGAGAGTGAAATCAAAGCAGGTCAAGACCCTCCCTGGCTCCCTAGTTCCAGCAGAACAAATTCAGACTTCTCCCAGTTTTCAAGGCCCCACCCAGCTGAGCTCTTCACCCTTGTTGTTCAGTTGCTAAGTCGTGTCCAGCTCTTTGTGACCCTATGGACTGCAGCACGCCAGGCTTCCCTATCCTTTACCATCACTGAGAGTTTGCTCAAACTCATGTCCATTGAGTCAGTGATACTATCCAACCATCTTATCCTCTGTCACCCTCTTCTCCTGCCCTCAGTCTTTCCCAACATCAGGGTCTTTTCAGATGAGTCAGTTCTTCTCATCAGCTGGCCAAAGTATTGGAGCTTCAGCTTCAGCATCAGCCCTTCCAATGAATATTCAGGGTTGATTTCCTTTAGGATTGACTGGTTTGATCTCCTTGCAGTCCAAGGGACTCTCAAGAGTCTTCTCTAGCACCAGAATTCAAAAGCATCAATTCCTCAGTGTTCAGCCTTCTTTATGGTCCATCTCTCAAATCCATACATGACTAATGAAAAGCCATAGCTTTGACTATATGAATCTTTGTCGGCAGAGTGATGTCTCTGCTTTTTAATACACCGTCTAGGTTTGTCATGGCTTTCCTTCCAAGGAGCAAGCATCTTTTAATTTCATGGCTGCAATCATCATCTGCAGTGATTTTGGAGCCCAAGAAAATGAAATCTACCAGTTTCCACTTTCTGCCCATCTTTTGGCCATGAAGTGATGGAACTGGATGCCATGATCTTCATGTTCTGAATGTTCTTTCACCCTCATCAAGTGGTTCTTTAGTTCCTCTTCACTTATCTTCTTTGCCCTTCTCTTCTGTAACCCACATCCCAGTCTTCCTGAGTTCTTTCTCAGATGAGCCATGCCATCTCCACCTTCAGGCTCTGCCCTTGCTTCTCCTTCGGAGAGAACATGCCTTCCAGTGGCTGGTTGATACTCCCCCATGACGTTATAGCTTAGAAGACACTGTTTAGGGTCAGCTTTTCCTCACCGACCCACCAGGAGTAGTCAGTATTTCCTATTTGATGTTCCCAAAGCCCCCATTAGAGCAGTTGTCATAATTGTGATTCGTTACATGAATAAGAGTGGGCCTCTGAGCACTTACTTTAGTCAAGGAGTTCTAAGCCCACGGAAACATTTATTCATTTAATTATAGACTTTTCTGTAACCATATGACCTGTGCTTATCTCCCTTGTTGGGCTGTAAACTTCCTGGGGCAGGAACTGTGTCTCTTCCTGACTTGTCCGATGGGTTATCTTCAACCTCTGATAAAATGTTTCGCTCATGGTGGTGCTCAACAGATTTGATACCTGTGTGTAGAGAGGTATAATTGTGCCCCTTACAGAGCTGTGCCTTTGGGATATGATCTTGGTTCTCAAGCCCCCTCTAGCATTGGCATGAAGATGAGGTGAGTTAATACAGGTAAAGCAACTGGCACAAATAAACTGCTCAATGAACAAAGACCTCTCTTTGATTGTCTTCAAGAGGTCATGGCACCTGCACTCTGGAATGCAGGCCCAGCTTACCTATGGAGAAGGGCATAAAAGCATCATTTTTCTTCACTGCCCCACTGGCATCCAGAAAGTGGGCAGGGTTGAAGTCATCTGGTTTCTCAAAGTAACGCGAGTCGTGGAGAGCAGAGCTCAGGATGGGATAGACTTCTGTGCCCTGAGGGAGGGTCACAAGGTTGAAAGATATTGCCATTTCCTCCCCCAACCCACCCCTACATATAATGAACCAAGGGTGAGTGATAAAACCAAAAAGAGGTCAAGGTTGGCAGATGAGAGAGAACCCAGGAGACCCACACAAGGGAGAGATGGGAGCCCAGTGAGGTGCTGTACCTTGGGAAGGATGTACCCTCGGAAATGAGTGTCTTTAATGACCGTGTGGGGCACACCAATGGGGATAAGGTCCGCAAATCTCTGAATCTCATGGATGACTGCGTCTGTGTATGGCATTTGGGCTCTGTCATCCAGGGCTGGAGGGCGATCTGAGCCAATCACCTGGTCAATCTCCTTGTGGACGCTCTCTGCACAGAAGAATGGGACCAGGGAACCTCATTTATATTTCTATGCTGGAACACAGTTCAATGTTCTATGAACCTTGGCCTGTTCATTTCCAGGCCAATGAGCCCAGAAAACCTATAGGAAATGGTTAGATCATTGACACCCCTCTGAGTAACCAGCTTGTGGCAGGAGGCGAAGTGGGAAAACTGTGATTTCTCATCCGTTGGTATCTACTGAATGCTATGGATCCTCTCCCAACATACACAAGCAAACACACACACACATGTGCACCCCAGTTTTGCTCAGAATTTCAGACTAAGAACTCAAGGCTATGAACCTATCAAAGTTCCTCCTCTAAGATGAGTAGAAAGTGAGCTAATATTTATTGCATGTATATTATAGAGAGGCACTGTGCTAGGTCCTCAGGAATATAGCTGTGAAGTTACACCAGTGGATTAACCCATAAACAGCTGGGCAAATACATGAGTACATCAATCAGTAGATCGATCGGTAGATCAATTCATGAGTGGAAAGACTGGTAAATGGGAGAAGGCTAATGAGTGGATGCATTATTAACTCATCAAAGGTTAATTTATCACTAAATGATCCACAGACAGATAAATGAACTTGATGAACCAATGACTCGTGTGAATGGCTGGGTGGCTAAATTCATGGAAGAACATGTGAACGAGTACATTTAAAGGGACAGGTGAGCAGAGGAATGAGTGGGTGGTAGGAGGGACTGAACGACAGATGTATGAATCAAGGTGAATAAATGAGTGAATTATTAAACAAACATATGAAAAGACAGGTGGATGAGGCTGGAGTGAAAAACAAGCGATGGAAGGATTAAGGTCTGTAACCAATTTTAGAAAAACAGATGGACGCATGAATGAAGGAACAGACGACTCAGTGACAAACGGTTCGTTCAACGAATCGCTGTTTCGAATGATCAATAGATGAGCCAGTCTGTCCAAATAAAGCATGGATATATACATCCTAGATGAGTCATAGAAGAAAGAATCTGAGCGCACGGGTTGCTTGATGAGTTGAAAGGACAGATGGATAAATGATGGGTCGATCTTTAAGTGATAGGAGAAATAGTGGGAAAACAGATGAATGGATTTTTTTTGTTTGTTTCTGCTACACTGCGCTACTTGCCAAATCTTAGTTTCCTGACCAGGGATTGAACCCAGGGCCATGGTAGTGAAAGCACTGAGTCCTAACCACTGGACCTCCAGGGAACTCCCCAGATTGACAGATTCTTCGTTCATCCATCCACCAACAGTGCTGGCTTAGTTGGGTAGATCATTCAAGACCTGCACTGCTCGGGGAACTTCCCTGGTCCAGTGGTTAAGACTGCACTCTGCCACAGCATGGGGTGCAAATTCCATCCCTGGTCAGGGGTCAAGTGAGAAGAAAAACAGAAACAACCTTCAGGGCTCCTGGTATAAGAGGGGAATGCTGCCTCTCTCATTCACCAAAGACCTCTAGCCCCGTTTCTGTACCTGCAAAGGGCTCAGAACCCCTCCGCAGCGTCTGTCCCCAGCTTGCCCACCTGCAATGTGGGGGTATTTGAGCATGAGCAGGAACCCATAGCGAAGCGTGGTGCTGGTCGTCTCCGTGCCGGCAAAGAACAGCGACAGAGCAGACATGATGAGGTTCCGATGGTCGAACTGGCTGCGGGGGTCGGACTTGTCCTGCAGCCGGGTGGGTGGGGTGCCCATCAGGGGAGGCGGGGCCTGCTGCCCTCAGCTCTTCTCTCCGGGCCCTCCACCTGGTTCTGGGTCTCACACCGTCCGGCCCTTCCCCCCTCTATGCTCTGTGTGTCCACCGTCTCTCTATCTCCGTCTCAATCTCTCTTCGCTGTCTTGCTCTGTTTCAATCATCTCGCATCTCTTTGGCGTTTTGTCTCCCTTCCTCTCTGTCTCTTTCTGCCTCTGTGACTCTTTTCACCAGCTGCTGCAGTTTTCCCCCTTGTCCTGTATTTCCATACCTCTGTCTCCTCCCTGCCATCTCCCCACTCTTTCCTCTCTCCCTCTGCTCCCTTACGATTCTCCCCTCCCCTCTCCCTCCCGCCACTGCTCCACTCCTTTCCCATCCCTTCTCACTCTGCATCTTTTGTTCTCCTCCCTTCCACCCCCATTGCCTCTCCCAAATCCCACTTTTTCCATGCGGAGCAGGTAGCAGTCAATGAAATCCCGGGGGGCACTGGGGTCGAGGGTCTCACGGTGCTTCTCCACACTGCGGTCAATGAAGCCGTTGACTTCCTGCAGGTTTTTGTAGATTTGCCTGTGTGAGCCAGGAAAGTGCTTCAAGAAGCTGGAGTAGAGCTCAAACAGCTGCAGGAGAGAAGGGGCTGTGAGGCCCTTCTGGGGTTGAGCTGGCCGGTCACGGGGAGGGACAGCCCTCCTGGCCCCCAGTACCTTCACAAGGGATCTCTGTTTTCCTGCCTCTCTCTGCCTCTCTGGGGTGTCTTGGTCTCCCTGTCCCTGCCTCTGTCTCCCTCCGGCCCTTACTCTGTGTCTGAGCCCCTCACTCACCGCTTGTGTGTCCCCGCTGTGTAAGAGACCTCACTTTTCTCTTTCTGCATCTTGCCCCTCTCCTCGTGTCTTGTTAGTCTCTGGCCCACCTCTCTCTCTCCTTTCCACCTCTCCTCATCTCCGTGGGTCTCCTGCTCATCCACCCTCTGCCCTGTCCCTGCCTACCCCAGCCGGTTTATCTGTTCTGCTCAAACCTCTCTCTGTCTCTTTCCACCTCTTGCATCATCCTTGTGTGTCAGGCGTTGATAACATGATGCTTACACAGAATGAAGCTGCTGCCTATTTGGTAGCATATGTCTGTTGCTTTGCCTAATGAGAAATGTAACATCTAACTTGTTGCCAACAGTTGCAAAAAAATGCAGGATAGTATAAATTTTGATATGGAATTTCTCCTTCACCTGTCCTTCTAGAGATAACATGGTTAACTGTTTGGCAGATCTCCTTCCAGACTTTTCCCCTGTCTGTGGTTCTCTGTGAGAGGAGAAAATTGAAACCCCATGTTGGACTTCTGCACGTACTCATCTGAACTTCCTTCCAGATTTTCCAGGCCTGACTCTCCACTAGGACGTCATGGGAATTTGTATTTTCGATATTCGTTCCTGTGACTCTGACCTGCACTCTCGGCTGAGAACAACAGCCAGGCAGACTTTTCTGAGGTTTCACTTTTTAACCTAACATACAATAGGGGTGGGGCTTCCCTGGTGGCTCAGAAGGTAAAGAATCTGCCTACAATGCCGGGGTCTGGGTTAGATCCCTGGGTTGGGAAGATCCCCTGGAGGAGAAAATGGCAACCCCTTCCAGCAGTTGTGCCTGGAGAACTGCATGGACAGAGGAGCCTGGCAGGCTACAGTCCATGGGGTCACAAAGAGTCAGACTCGACTAAGGACTAGCGCTTTCACTTTTCACAATGGGGGTATTTCTAGGTTGACTGGGAAAGACAAACTTTATCATTTTGTTTTAAATGAGGAGCATGCTCATGTGTGTGTCTTTGATTCCTCTCTCTGTTTCTCCCTCCTCCATCACTCCCCTTTCTTCCTCTTACTCTCTCAGTCCTGTCTCATCATCTCTCCCTTCCCCCAGGTCTCTGTGTCCCTGTGTCTCTGTCTCTGTCTGTTGTCTTTGCCCTTCTTCTGGCTGGAAGCTGCATTTCCAGTTCACAAAAGCAAATCACCCCTCTCCCCTGCCTGGATGTCCACCTGAGCTCTGCCCTCTCAGACCTGGCTGGACAAGGAGCTGATGAGCACGAAAGATTTGAATAACAACTCCAGCAGCCTCAGGAACTGAGGATCTCTGTAGTCAAAGCGTTTTCCGAAGACAATGGAGCAGATGATGTTGGCGGTGATGGAATGGAAGTAGAAGACGGGATCCTGAAGGGCGCCTAGAGGGAAAGGGGTGGGTCGCAGGGCACAGACTCAAATGCCTGGGGACCTGTCTCTGTGTGACTCTCCTCTATCACTCAGTCACAATAAATAAATTTTAAAAACAACTGGCATCATAAGAGCCAACACTTGCTAGCCTGGAAGTTGTGCCAGGCCCTATTCTAAGCACTTCACATATTATTTTATTAAATTCTCATCTCAGTCCTGTGAAGAAGGTGCAGAGCAGGTGTTCAATCAGTTGCATGTGCCATTTACATAGCTCTGTTCTCCTGGTCCCTTAACTGTCCGCCCTGCCCGCCCCCCATCTGTTTTGTCCACCTCTAGAGTTCTCTGGTCTTTGGGGAACTGTTCTGCACTTGATTGTTGATGTCTAGATGTGCCAAGCTCGCCCCAGTCAGAGGGAGGGCGGGCTGTGCGCCCAGGAGTGTCAGCTCAGTGCAGTCTCTCTCCCTGGGGCTCGCCTGTCCATTGCCTCTTGTTCCCTTGCACACCCTTTCCTGAGCCTGTCTGTCTCTCTCTAATCTTTGTGCCTCAGTTTCTCTCTGCCGTTGTTCCTTCCTGCCTCTCTGAGTCTCTTCTCTTTTTGCCTCTGTCCCTCCATCCCTGTCTCTTTCTTCCTCTCTGTGTCTCCATCTGAATCCCTCTGTCTCTTCTTGTCTTTCTTCTGAGTCCCTCCGTCCTTATACCTCTATAGCTCCCTGTGGCTCTGCCTCTTCCTCCCAGACTCTCCGTTTATGTCTCAAAATCTCTTAAGAAAGCATCTTGTCACCTCTATGTCTCAGACACACATTTCTGAGGAATCCTAAAACCACTGGAAGTGCCCACTTGAATTCCTAAGAGCAGAAAACCCTGACTGCGCCCCCTTGCTCACTGCTAGTTGTTCACCTAAAGAAAGGAAAACACAATTTGTCCTTTAAAAAAAAATGTCTGTAGTTTTCTCTTTTTCTCTCTTTACTTTCTTTTTATTGAAGTCACATTTTGGCCATTGACAGATGCAATCAAACCGTGAACTGGTCCCCCAGAACACAGGCCATTAACATGCTATTTACTGTCTGAGTCGTCTTCGAGTTCCTCTTGACACTACACTTCCGTATCTCTCCTGCCCCTGCATTTCTCACCTACCCACCTCTGCCCCGTCTCTCTGCCCCTCTCTCTGTCCCTGCTCCTCTGACGGTCTCCCAAGCTCTTCCTCCTCTCTGTTTCTACGTCTCTCTCTGCCCACCTATACCCTCTGTCTTTGGGCTACAGTCCTCACACAGCTTCCCGTGTTTCTCTCCTGCCCACCCCCGCCCCAGGGCTCACCCTGGGATTTCCGCAGCTCCTCCACCAGACACTGAGCCTCCTCCTGAATCCGCTCCTCCACGCTCCGCTTTCCCATCCCGAAGTCCCTCATGGTGGCCAGAGAGAATCGCCGAAGGGCCTTCCAACGTTCCCCATTGGCAAAGATAACACCTAGGGTTGAGGAGAGGCTTGGGTTGCAGAGGAATTTTCAAGGAGACTCTGGGTCCCGCTCCACCCCTTCCCTTCCCTTCCCAGCCTCACCCTCCCCAATCCCCATCCTCCATCCCTGTCCCTTCCCAGTGGCCCTGAGGCCCTTACCGTGTTCCTGGAAAACTGGGTCAACAACAGCGATCTTCCCTCGGCCAGAGAAGACCTCGGCCTGGTCCACCAGGGCCTCCCGAATGGCCTCTGTCCCGCATATTATGACCACTGGCCTTGGCCCCAGGTACACCGTGAAGACATCCCCATATTTCTGTTGGAACTGCCAAGCATACCCACAGCCAGGGTTGCTATTAGTCGGTATGCACCTCTGTCGCCATCTCCACTTTTAAACCAGTAAAGCAAGTGTGTGTGTGTGTGTGTGTGTGTGTGTGAGTCACTCAGTTGTTTCTGACTCTTTGCGACCCCATAGACTATAGCCCGTCAGACTTCTCTATCCATGGAATTCTCCAGGCAAGAATACTGGAGTGGGTTGCCATGTCCTTCTCTGGGGGATCTTCCCAAACCAGGGATCGACCCTGGGTCTCCTGTATTGCAAAAAAACTCTTTACCATCTGAGCCACCAGGGAAGCCCTAAGACACTTGCATATAGATTGGTGATTAGACATGTGCATATAGATTGGTGATTGACACTTGCGTATAGATTGGTGATTAGACATTTGCATATAGATTTGTGATTAGACACTTGCATATAGATTGATGACTAGCCACTGCCCCAAGACCTTACACCCCAGTCTGCCTTTTTCCTTCCCAGAACCCAGCAGTTAAAAGATTAACCCATGACCCAGCCCAGTCCACACTGGTTGGCTTGGTTGGTGTCTTAAGCAGCGTGTGTGTGCTAAGTCACTTCAGTCATGTTCAACTCTTTACGATCCTGTGGACCATAGTCCGCCAGACTCCTCTATCTGTAGGATTCTCCAGGCAAGAATACTGGAGTGGGTTGCCATGCTCTCCTCCAGGGGATCTTTCTGACCCAGGGATCGAACCAACGTCTCTTACATCTCCTGCATTGACAGGTGGGTTCTTTACCACTAGCACCACCTGGAAAGCCCCCCAAGAATCACAGATGGTTAAATATTCCTATTAATAATTTCACCCAAGCCCAGGTGATATTAGTTGAGTCTGGTGAGATCTCCCTGGCATCTCAACTAAAGAATCATCCTTCTTGGAACTTCCCTGGTGGTCCACTGGCTAAGACTCTGCGCTCCCAATGCAGGGGCCCATGTTCAATCCCTGCTCAGGGAACTGGATCCCATTAAGTATTTGCATGCTGCAGTGAAGAGCAGCTAAGACCTAGCACAAGCAAAATAAATAAATAAAATATTAAAAAAAAATCATCCTTCTTGTGACCCATCTTCAACCCCCATCTGCCTCCTGGCAATTTCCCCAGAGAACCACCCACCTACTTGGGAGGCATGAAGGTAAAGTGATGGCCTTCTGGGGGTTATCATGAAATTTGAAAAGTCATAACATCAAGTCTTGCCACTGGGGCAACAGCTCAACAGTATTTATTGAAGCTGGAGGCAGGTATACTGAGTAACTCAGCCACTTCATTCCCAGAAACACACTCAACTAAAATGCATACATGTGCTCAGCAAAATAAAAAACAAGGAGATTCATAGATGCCTTATAATAAATGCTCGCAACACAGGGAATAAACAACTAGTGATGAATTCATATTGTGGACTACTATGCAACCATGAAAAAGAACAAACCACTTCTACAACCAACAACAAGAATGAAACTCACAGATGTAATGCTGAGTGAAAGCAACTAGACCCAGAAGAGTTCATATGTCATAATTGTATTTCTATGAAATTCAGAAACAGATAACAAGAACTTATAGTGTCAGAATAATAGGAGGGTAGTGACTGGAAGTGGAGAAGGCAATGGCGCCCCACTCCAGTCCTCTTGCCTGGAAAATCCCATGGGTGGAGGAGCCTGGAAGGGTGCAGTCCATGGGGTCGCGAAGAGTCGGACACGACTGAGTGACTTCACTTTCACTTTTCACTTTCATGCATTGGAGAAGGAAATGGCAACCCACTCCAGTGTTCTTGCCTGGAGAATCCCAGGGATGGGGGAGCCTGGTAGGCTGCCATCTTATGGGGTCGCACAGAGTCAGACACGACTAAAGTGACTTAGCAGCAGCAGTGACTGGAAGGGGGACTTAAGGAGGTTTCTGGGCGTGAGCCAAGTTGTTACGTATCTGTATGTCCACTCCATCAGTATGTTCATTTGAGAAAATTCACTGAACTGAGCACTTAGGATTTGTGTGCTTTACCCTAAAGGTTAAACTTCAATTACAAATTGACCTACAGAAGAAGAAAGACCAACAGCACATGATGTCACTTACATGTGGAAGCTGAAGTATGACGCAGTCAGGGAACTAAGATTCTGCGTGCTGCACAACGCGGCCAAAGAAATAATAATTAAATAAAGTAACATGGTGTAAAGGAATAAAAGCGACACAAATGAAACAAATAGGACACAAGTTAACATACCTAAGAACCAGAAACAGAATCGCAGACACAGAGAACAGACTGGCTGTTGTCAAGGGGGAGGACGCGTGATCGGAGAGGGAGGCTGGGCAGAGCAGATGCAAGCTTTCACATATGGAAGGGATAGACAATGAAGGCCTATTGTACAGCACAGGGAACTATATTCAATATCCCAAGATAAACCATAATGGAAAAGAAGATTTTTAAAAAGGAATGCATGTATATGTAAACTGAATCACTTTGCTGTACAGCAGAAATCAGCAAAACTTGGTACAGCAGAAATCAGCAAAACTTGGTAAATCAACGATACTGCAATTTCAAAAACCGATTTTAAAAGTTGACTTAAAATTATAAAGTGGTTAAGTCTATTGAAAACTCTCACAGTGATCTCTGCAAACCACTCTTGCTGGTCTCCTTACTTCGTTTTCTGCGCTACCCACAATCCTTTCACTGCACACCCCACCCTATCTTGAAACCAGAGTGATCTGATTAAAATGTAAATTAATTAATATCCCTAACCTGTTTCAAACCACCCAGCACTCCTACTCCCCTGACTAAGACCTGAAGTTTCCCCACGGTGGACAGAGCCTACGTGATGTTGCCCATCACCCCTCTGACACCTCCACCCACTCACACAGGTCCTTTGATCGCACAGATCCAGGGTCCCTGGGGCTCCCCAAACATGCTGAGCTTGCTCCTGCTTCTGAGTTCTGGCAGTGATACCTGTCGCTCATTGATGTCTTCCACAGGCATCTTTCAGGGTGTCTGATCAGCAACAAGGCAAGATGGAGCCTTTTCTTCACCACTCATTCTAAAGTAGCTTCAAGTAACTCCTGTCACTTTTTAAAAATATATATTTATTTTTAATTAGAGGACAATGATTTTACAACATTACATTGGTTTCTGCCGGATGTCAACATGAATCAGTCGTAGATCCACCTATGTCCCTTCCCTCTTGAACCTCCCTCTCCCCTCCTGCCCCATCCCACTGCTCCAGGTGGTCACAGAGCCCTGGTTTGTAGCTCCCGCCACTCTTGAAAATATCACCTCGCTTTATTTTAATCATAGTTCTTACCAACCCAATATTTCCTTCTCTGTGTGTGTGCCCTGTCTAATGCCATACCATCAAAGCCTAGAATGTTTCCAGGCACACAGAAGGTGCCCAGTAAGTTACCGTTGAATGAATGAATAGATCGAGTATTAATGAGCACTTACTGTATACCAAGCTCTACGCACTGTCTAGTCCTCACAACTCTCTTATGAGGCAGGCATTCTTATCATCACGACCTCATCCTGCTGAAGAGAAGCTAAGATTCAATGAGTAAGAGTTGAATCTGGAACACAAACCCTCATCTGTCTGACTCCAGAAGGATTTGGAAATAAATCATGACACCTACTAACCTATGACCTCTCTTTCCTTCCCTCCCTCCCTCTTTCTCTCTCAACCTCTCTCTCTCTCTCCAAAGACACAATGAGAATGGAGGATCATGGGGAATTCCCTGGTGGTCCAGTGGTTGGAATTCCAAGTTCCCACTGTAGGGGGCACGAGTTCAATCCCTGGTTGGGGAATTAAGATCCCACATGCTGCATGACACGACAGGAAAAAAAGAGGATCACGGACACACAGAGAACCCTTGCAAGGACTATAGAAGAGATTTAGCGGGTCTGAAACTAGAAAAAATTTATGCAAAATGTATGTGAATATTTGTGGGGGAGGGGATCCACCGTGCCTTAAACGCCCAAAGGATTTAGTGATCCCCAAGTTTTCAGGAGACACAGAAGAAGGGGTTTCGATCCCTGGGTTGGGAAGATCCCCTGGAGTAGAACATGGCAACCCACACCAGTATTCTTGCCTGGAGAATCCCATGGACAGAGCAGCCTGCCAGGCTACAGTCCATGGGGTCACGAAGAGTCAGACACGACTGAGTTTGCATGTGATAACAATAAATAAAATAACAAATTGTTAGGCAGCTTCCATCCATGAAGGAGAAGAAAAGGGCTCTGTGCTGGACTCACACGTCCCCTCTGTGAAGTCCCAGGGTGTAACTACGGACCAGTGCCTTCCCCAGGCTGCCCTCACTATCTATTTCTCTAAGGTGAAGGCGACACCTCTTCTAGCCCACAAGGCGTTCTAACCAAGACCTGATGAATTCCCTCCATGATACAAATAAATCCAGCCACACAGTTCTGAGTGAAGAAACTAAGTCCAGGTATTTCCATGAAAGTCCATGGTGTTTACCCTTGCGATGAAAACGAAATAATACGCACTTGGGGCCTCCACATCTGTGATAAAACACTCTCCCTTAAAATCAAAGGGTGGTCCAGTGATTAAAAATCCACTTTCCAATACAGAGGACACGGGTTCGGTCCCTGGTCGGGGATCCCACATACCACAGAGGAACTAAACCAGAGGGCCGCAGCTAAAGAGCTCTCGAGCTCCGAGCCTGCGCACTCTAGAGCCCGTGCGCTCCAAGTGAAGCTGGCACACCACAGCTAGAGGAAGTCTGCACACCACAGCAAAGAGCCAGCGGAGCTCAAAAAAAATCAAACACGTGACAAGCCCAAGACTCAGGAGTGTGGTCGCTGCAGGGGTTGTGCGGAGAGGACCTAGGCACCTGGGGCTGCTGGAAGTTACTGTCAAGTGTCCCCTAAGCCTAACCTGTCGGGGAGTGGGCTCACGGGTGTAGATTACATGGTGGGTGTGCTCGGTTGCTCAGTGATCTCTGACTCCTTGCAGCCCCATGGACTGTAGCCCCCCAGGCTCCTCTGTCTATGGAATTTTCCAGGCAAGACTACTGGACTGGGTTGCCATTTCCTACTCCAAGGGATATTCCCAGCAGAGGATTCAAACCTACTGACAGGCAGATTCTTTACCACTGCACCACCTGGGAAGCCCATGGATTACATCATTAATACATATATAGATCATCAGTCATGAAATCGTGCCTGGAGAGCAGTGATGCAGGACCTGGTAAACACTCCAGCGTCAGCTACTCATTGCACATTAACGTTTATGATTAGTAAGAACTCTGGACCTGGCCTCCCATTCTGTTCTCCCTCCCTCCTCCTCTTTGTCTGGCACTGGCTGGGACCAATCTTTTGACAGCTTTTGTTGGCGGGTACTACCACCCCTTTTCTCCCTCTCTCCCTGTGGCAGGCAGGGACTCGGGAGAAGGGGACAGAGGAGCAGGGATTTCTACACCCCTGCCTCACACCCAGACACCTCTTCACGCCTGCCTGCCCTCTCCAGGGACAGTGCCCACACACTTCCAACTGAGCAAGGGACGCCTCTGACGGCCTGATCGCCATCCACCACACTTCAGCTCCACATCCCTTCCTCACCGAACTTCCCACAGCCCACCCCTGAGCCTGGAAGGATGCCTCACATCTACTGGTGAATGATCCCCAGGGACGGAGGCAAGCAGCCACCCTCAGATCCGCCCACCTGAGTCTCACCCTCAGGAAGGATTTGAGCAGGCCTTTTCTGTCCATCTGCAGAAGGTTCCCCAGGAAGGGCAGAGGACGGGGGCCAGGCGGGAGGTGGCCACGGGCCTTTGGGCGGCCTCTGGCCAGGAGGATCAAGAGTCCGGTAAGCAGAGCAAAGAGAAGGAGCACGCTGAGCTCCATGGCCGAAGGTTGACAGTCTTCCAACCTGCTGGGCTTCTGGCTGAGCCTTTTATACTAAGCTTGTCCCCACACCCACTTATGTAACATCATCCATTCCCTGGCATCCTCCAAGAGTGTGAACTCAAAGAGAAGGAGCACACACTTCCTGCTCCTACAGTCAGCTGACCTGCTCCCCTGATACCTCTACAGCCCCTCCCTAGATGCTGGCAGAGACACCGCGGTAGCAAAAACAAGGTCCACATGAGTCTGTTTACTTTTGTGGGTATGGAGAGCACCCGCTGTCTCCCTGCTTTAGCTATGTTAGTGGGTTTGTGTTTACACACTTCGGTGCATACCTGCTTGCGTGTGTGTGCTTGCGTGATTCTTACACATGAAAGAGGGTTTGTACTTATATGAACATGCCCGTGTGTGTTTCTGTACATGAGTGTGAGTGTGCTTATGCATGCATCTCCACACGTGTGTGGACTTCTATGTATTTCTGTGGGGTCTCACACCTGAAGGTGTGTCTGTGTTTTTGCGGAGATGGTGGTGGGGTGGGTCTGTGTGTGTGAGTCTGTGTGTGTGTGTCTGCATCCCAGCAGTCCCTGTCACTACAGGGCTTGCAGACACTCAGCCTTTCTCTCTCCGGCCCGCCTTCCTTCACGCTCACTTCTGTGAGAGCCACAGATGGGAGAGGCGGGAGGAACAAAGCAATAGGGCGAGAGACAGTTCTGGGGTCTTCAGATCTCTGATTGCCCTGAGTTTCCTCCCTGCCTCCTGCTCTGTCTTCACAGTTGCAGCACTTTTTTCCATCCCTCCAGGATATGTGTGCGTGTCCCTCTCTCTCCTGCTCTCTCTCTCTGTCTCCGTGTCTCTGTTTCACTCCTTAAACTCTGAGCTCCAGGAGCACAGAGACTGCGTGCAGTTTGATCAATGCCACTGAGCTTGCTTGTCTCCAGCATTCCCCTGAGCCTTTGGCAGGCTCAATTTGTATTTACCAAATATACTAATGACTGTGTCTGTGTCCACTTGTCGTGGCCTGGGTCTGGCTTTCCACCTCCCTCTGTCTCTCCTCTTTAGAAGGAGGGTGGCAGTCTCTTTCTTGCAATGTTAGGCAAACGTCTTGAGAACCCAAAACTCTGATCCCAGCAGCTGAGTCAGACTCCTCCAACCCAGTGTCCCTTCATCTCTTGAAGAGGTGGGACCTGTACTTTCCTGACCTTGGAGAGAGGCCACCATGAACTTTCCTCAACCCAGGTCCTGGGTTCCGCTATGCTATGTGAACTGGCACTGAACTTGGGTCCTTATTCCAGGCCCAGGAATCACTGATGGGGAGGCATGAAGTGCTTTACACAGAGGAAATCACCTGATCTTCACTCAGTTAATGGGGTGAATCACAGAGAGATTAAGATCTTGCCCAAGGTCACACAGCCATCCTGTGGCAGCCTCAGGAGTCAAACCCAGACAGTCTAGCTCCAGAGTCTGTGCTTCCAACCATTTGACTGGGCTGCCTTGCTGAGAGAGAGGCAGAGATGCAGAGTGAGATAACAGACAGAGAGAAGCAGAAAGGAAAAGAAACAGAAAGGGTGAGAGGCAGAAGAGGGCAGAACGTTCTAAGGGAAAGACGTCTCTGGGTAAGTAAGCAAGGGAAAACCTTGGTTAAACAAGCTGCTTTCTTTCCTACAGGGCTTCTCAGAGCCCTTAGATTGCTAACACGAGCTGTCCATAGCTCATCGAGAGGGGAGGGGACTTGACAGGAGCCCCCAGTCTGTTTAGAGGATGCATCACAATCTCTCGGGCAAGTGTCTGCTGCTCTTTGAGCGTCAGGTTTGTGCATCAGGAAAATGTGGGTACCTACCCTGTAGGATATTGATGAGGACGAAAATGAGACCCACTGTGCAAGGGGCCTGGCCCATAGCAAGTGTTCTATGGATGCATGGTGGCCACAGAGAGAGACTCAGAGACCAAGACTGAGGAAGGCAGAGAGACAGACCCAGAAAGAGAGGCTTGAGACATGACTGAGGGGCACCCAAGACAAGGCTATGGTGAGACCTCAAAGGACACAGCACACAATTACTCATTCACTCAACAAGCAATTATTGGGTACCTACTGTGTGCCAGGCCCTGTTTTAGGCACTGGGGACACAGCAGTGAACAAAACGTGAGTATCTTCGCTCTCACAGAGCTAACATTCTAGAGGGAGGGTCAAATAACAACAAAATGGTGATACATTCAGTAAATTCACATAGGGACAGGTAGTATACAGGCATCAAGCCCTGGGCTGTCTTTCCTGGTTGTCTTATCACCTGTGCGCATTTTGTTTGATCAACATCCACCTACACTGGGTACATGGTAAGTTTGATAATCACCCCGGGAGTGTGATAAGTTTTATTGTCAGGGAAAGAGGCACAAAGGTGGAAATGGTGATAACCTGAGATTGTGCGAGGACAGGCATGGCGAAGAGGCAGGCAGAGAGATAATGAGACATGACGAGGGAAACACAGAAGCCCAGGGACGGGAGGACGGAAAGACAGACATGAACATTGGAGAAATGAAGGCACTGGTTGTAGCTGTTTAGTTGCTAAGTCATGTCCAACTCTTTGCGACCCCATAGACTCTAGCCCTCCAGACTCCTCTGTCCATGGGATTCCCCAGGTAAGAACACTGGAGTGGGTTCCATTCCCCTCTCGAGGGGATCTTCCCGGCAAAGGGATCAAGCCCGTGTCTCCCGCATTGGCAGGCGGGTTCTTTACCACTCAGCCCCCAGGGAAGCTCTAAATGAAGGCACACTAGGGGACAGTGAAGGACAGACGTGTGTCCTGAGAGAACTGGTGAGGAGCTGAGGGACTTGCGAGGGGCTGAAGGAGGGGCTCTGGGCTGAGGGAACCCACGAGCGGCTCGGAGAGCTAGTGAGGAGCTGGTGGAACTGGTGAGATTCTGAAGGGAAAGTCAGGGGCCACCTGAGGCAGATTGAGAGGCTCAGGTAAAGCAAGGTGACACTCAGAATCAGAGACATAGAAACACAGAGACACGGAGAGACCCAGAAGAGAGGGCAACACCGTGCGATGAGACCCAGGGCAGCCGCAGTGACAACTGCCTGTCCAGAGACCACGACGGACAGACAGCTGGGTGCTGGTCTCTCGGGCCACCCCCTGTCTCTGGGGCCCTAAATGGGAAACCTTAAAAAAGATGGGTTAGTTTTGGGGTTGGAAACTAAGATGGCACCTGGCGGAAGAGATAGGGGCGTGGTCTATGTTACAGTTTTTGATTGGCTCTCTTGATTTCTGAGCACGTGGACATTGCGTGATCACCATAGACTCCTGTTATAATGAAGGCACGTGACGATTTGACCTTTAACGAGGTTGGTGCAACTATGGCATATTACGATTTGACCTTTAATGTCACTGGTGCAACTTTAGAAAGTCCCTCGCAAAACCTCCTGCTTGCCTATATAAACCAAGAGTTTGTGGCAATAAAGGGGAACTGCTTAGACCCCCTGTCACGTCAGATTGTCTCTCGCTCGCCGAGGGGCTGGGTTGGTGGACAGCAGGCTCACCTCTCCTCGGGACCCCTCGGCTTTGCTGAGGGAAGTTCCACTGCCTCTCTCTTTCTGCGGAGCGCACCCCACACCTGTCGCCACAGCTGAGGGCCTGGCAGGGCCAATGTTCACGGGGCGCCTGGGCCCAACGCCCACGGTCATCGCTGTGTGGCTACCAGGCAGTGTGAGGCCCTGCTGGAGAGGTGGGTGCCTTCACTGGGCACTTTGGGCACAGCCATCGCCCAGAGGACCCTGTGGGTCAGTGGTGAGATGGGGGCGCCCGGCTCAGGGCTCACTTCACACCCAGCAGGTCCCCTGCAAGATGCAGCTCAGCCCAGTCGTTAAGCGCTCAGGCCCTAGAGTCAGAGGTTGCTGTTGTTTAGTCGCTCAGTCCTGTCCAGCTCTCTACGACCCCCGGGACTGCAGCACGCCAGGCTCCCCTGTCCTTCACCATCTCCCGGAGTTTGCTCAAACTCATGTCCATTGAGTCAGTGGTGCCATCCAACCATCTCATCCTCTGTCATCCCCTTCTCCTCCTGGCTTCAGTCTTTCCCAGAATCAGGGTCTTTTCTAATGAGTTGGGTCTTCATGTCAGGAGCCAGAGGACCCGAGTTCAAACCCCAGCCCCACCAGCACTGTCTATATGCTGGCTGGTTCTCGAACCTCTCTGTACCCCTCTTCCCTCACCTGTAAAATGGGGATAATGTCCAACCCCATCCCCAGGGATGTTGTGAGAGTTCAATCAGGTGTTACACCTATACGTGTTATACCCTGGTGGTCCAGTGGCTAAGACTCTGCACTGCCAATGCAGGGGGCCCAGGATCCATCCCTGGTCAGGGAACGAGATCCCACATATTGCAACTAATGATCCCCCATGCTGCAAACTAAAGATTCTGCATGCCACCACTAAGACCCAGCACAGCCAAATAAATAAAAATTCGAAATAATTTTTTAAAAAAAGAAAAAGCAACTTGGATGGATTCTAGCATGTAATACCCATTACACACCTGTTTTCCTGCTAAACTCAGTTGAAACATTGGGAGGTTTGCTCCAAATCCTCTTTTGCCCATTCGCACGTGAAGGTGCACGATGGTTTCAGAACAGCGCTTTTAGCTGCATAAGGGTAAATCCCTTAAAGAAGCCAAGCACACGGTGTGGCTGAGTCCCTCTGCTGTTCACCTGAAATTATCTCAGCATCGTTGCTTATCGGCAGTGTGCTCTGCTTAGTTGCTCAGTCGTGTCCGACTCTTTGCGACCCCGTGGACAGTAGCCCGCCAGGCTCCTCTGTCCATGGGGATTCTCCAGGGAAGGATACTGGAATGGGTTGCCATGCCCTCCTGGTTAGTTGGCTATACCCCAATACAAAATAAAGTTTAAAAGAAAAAGGCAGTTTTTAAGATATTTAATCTTCTTTGTATACCTTTCTAAAGTTTTTTTAGCATAAATAAATGTCAAACCTGAAAAAGAAGAAGTCAGCCACACAGAGTCACACATTGCACATGATTCCATTTACATGAAATACCCAGAACTGGCAAATCTGGGGACACAGAAAGCAGTTCAGTGGTTGGCAGAGACTAGGGGAGGGGAGAATGGGATGTGCCTGCCTGATATATACAGGGTTTTCCTTTGGGGTGATGAGAAGCTTCTGGAAGTAGACAGTGGTATGGTTTTACAACATCGTGTGTGTACTTAATGCACTCAATTGTACTTTTAAAAATAGTAAACCTCATGTTTGCTTTACCAAGATAAAAATATTTAATTCATAAGATCCCCACAAAAATCAATTTTATTAAAAGTCAAAAACAAACCAAATGTGTGATATAGTGCATTCTTGTCAGAAACGTGCTCAAAAACAAGATCTAGGCATCATCTTAGATTGGTGATGAGTCTAAATGATATTTCCAGAGCTGCAATTGAAATGTGCTGTGAAAATATCTGTGGTTTCTGGGGACTTCCCTGATGGTCCAGTGGTTAGGACTGCAGCAGGAATGCAGCAGGATTGAATGGGTTCCATTCCTGGTGGGGGAAATAAGATCCCAAATGCTGCAGGGCATGGCCAAAAAGAGAAGAAAATGTCTGGTTTCCATTAGTGACAAAGCCACTGTTACTGCTGACATGACTGCAGTCTGCCTTCATAATCGGGAGAAAGGCTAAATTTCAGAATGAGTTTAGTGAAAAACATGCAACTTTGCTTTCCATCCAAGTTCCTGGAGGCCCGGAAATCTAGGGCTGCCCGGACCACACTTAAAGATTTTCAGGTCTACAGGCTTCAAATCTAGGCCCTGGAGTCCTGTTAGCCTGGATTTCAACACTGTCTCTGGCACATATTAGCTTTGAGAAGTGACTGTCCTCCTTAGGCCTCCATTTTGTCATCTATAAAATGGGGAGTGTTTTTTTTTTTTTCTCATCGTTTTTAAAATTTATTTTTAATGGAAGGATAATTTCTTTACAGTATTGTGTTGATTTCCGCCATACATCAACACGAATCAGCCATAGGTATACCTATGTCCCTTCCCGCTTGAACCTTCCTCCCACCTCCCACCCCCATCTCACCCCTCTAGGTTGTTGCAGAGCCCAGGTTTGGGTTCCCTGAGCCATACAGCAAATTCCCAATGGCTGTCTATTTTGCATGTGGTAGTGTGTATTCTTCCTTGCTGCTCTCTCCATTCACCCCACCCTCACCTTCCCCTTCCCACCCCCACGTCCCCAGGTCCATTTCTATGTCTGCATCACCACTGCTGCCCTACAGACAGATTCATCAGTGCCCTCCTTCTAGATTCCGTATATATGCGTCAGTATGCGACGTTGGTCTTTCTGTTCCTGACTTACTTCACTCTGTGTAATAGGCTCTAAGTTCATCCATCTCATTAGAACTGACTCACAAGCATTCCATTTTATGAGTGAGTAATACTCCTAAAATGGGGCGTTTTAAAATTGTTTGTATGCACTACATGAAGAATGTGGCTCTTCAATGAATCACACAGGTCACACAGCACAGTAGGAACTGTGACCTGGGGTCAGGAAAGTCCACGGTGGCACCTCTCCAAGGTCAGGAAAGTGCATGTTTCACCCCTGTGTTGAAATGCACCATAAGACCAACAGGAAACAAAGGTCAGGAAGCTGAAGAGTTTGCAATGTGTAACTCCCCCGTCCTTGTAGGGCACAGATTGAATGTGTCTGGTGTTTCCAGTGCCCAGTTGGGTGTTTGGGTCATGGCAGGGACCCAGAAGAATATTGTGACATGAATAACAATTTTCTGGGGTTTAATTGTGTCACCCCCAAAATTGATACATTGAAGTCCGACTCAATGGACATGAGTTTGAGTAAATGGGAGCTGGTGATAGACAGGGAGACCTGGTGTGCTGCAGTCCATGGAGTCGCAAAGAGTCGGACATGACTGAACGATTAAACTGAACTGAATTGAAGCCTTAACCCCCAGTACCTCAGAATGTGACCTTATTTGAAGATGCATTCATTCATTGCAAATGTAAACAACTTAAAAAGAGGTCCTTAGTGTGGGCCCCAATCTGGTTTGACTGATGTCTTTATGAAAGGGGTAGTTCAGGACACAGACACATCCCAGGGAGAATGCCATGGGAAGATGGAAGGCAGAGATCAGGATGATGCTTCTAGAAGTCAGGGAACATCAAAGATGGCCAGCAAACCACCAGACACAGGGGGAGAGGCCTAGAATAGATTCTCTCCCATGGCTCTTGGAAGGAATCAACTCTGATGACTCCATGGTCCTTGTTATAGTGGACTTAGCAAACTAATATAGACTGGGAAGACCCCAGATGGAAAGTCACATGATATATCAGTTTCCTATGGCTGATATAAAAAACAATCACAAACTCAGTGCCTTCAAATAACACAAATGTATTATCTTACAGCTTATTTATTTATTTAGCTGTATCATCTTACAGCTTTTTTATTTATTCTTATTATCTTACACATGTTCAGTTTCTAGATGCTGCGTCTCTTGGTTCATGGCCCCTTCCTCAGTCTTCAAAGCCGGGAGCGTAGCATCTTCTTTCTTCTCTGACCTCTGCCACTGTCCTTAAATCTTCTCTGTGTCTGATCTTTCTGCCTCTTTCCTTTTTTTCCCAGGAGGACACACCACATGGCTTGCAGGATCTTCGTTTCCCAACCAGGGATAGAACCTGTGCCTCCTGCAGTGGAAGCATGGAGTCCCAACCACTGGACCACCAGGGAATTCACTCTGCCTCCCTCTTACAAAAACTCTTACTGTTACATTGGGTCCATCCAGATAATCCAGGTTAATCTCCCCACCTCAAGATCCGTAACTTTGTCCCATCTGCAAAGCCCCCTATGCAATGAAAGATATTTTAACATATTCTCAGGTTGTAAAGATTAGGACACAGAGATCCTCGGCACGAGATGGGGAGATACTACACAGGACTTTGCAGGCTGGGTCCATGGGAAGTGACCCTGAGATGGACATTCGTGCATAAGACCCCTGTTGGTTCTCATCACCAACTCAATGGACATGACTGTGAGCAAACTCCAGGAGACAGTGAAGGACAGGGGAGCCTGGCATGCTGCAGTCCATGCGGTCACGAAGTCTGGTAAGTCAGACACGACTTAGCAACTGAACAACAACAACAAATTCCTGAGGAAGGACCTGGGAGCCATGGAATGGCTTTGAGCAGGAGAGTGAGATGGTCAGATGTGTGCTTGGAAGGGATCGCCCTCTGGCTACTAAGCGGAGAGTGGCTGGGAGAACAGCTTGCCTCTCTTGACCTTGGCACAGATACATCCTTCCACCCCACCTTCCTGATCTGCTGCTTGGTCTCCAGCATCATCTGTTCCATGATCTTTGACCACTGTTTGGACTCCCAGGATGAAGGCTTCCTAGGGCTGCTGGCTGAACACCTGCAGCAGGTGGACGATTTTTGGGTGAGGTATCTGCTGAAGCCATCCCAACCCCAATCGCACAGCCCTTCCTCCAAAGTCCCTTCTTTCAGGTCAAATGTCTGCCAACATAAATAAGCCTATATGTGTGTTCAGCTCTTGGTTGGATACTGGAGACACACGAGGAGCCAAGATATACCTAGCTGTGTCATCAAGGGCCACAGTCCAGTGGGGTAGACAGACATGTCACCAAACCTGATCGCCCAGAGAGACCAGGACCATGACAGATTGAACAATCATTCAGTCCATGCTCACTGAACCTGCTATCCCGTGCCAGCCTGCACGCGCCAACCTGTGGAAGACACAAGGGTGGCCCAGACAGCCGTAGTGGCCCTGACCTGGCAACCTTGAACTCTTTAATCAATAGAAATTGACTAGAGACCAGAGGAGAATTTCAGGCAAGGCTTTTTGGGGGGCTTAGGCTGCAATACCAAAAAAGTGAAAATAGGAAATAAGTTCCTTTGCTCTCTCCAAGGGGGTGCAAGCTGGTTTCTTAAACCGGGTGAGGATAGGGGGGCGGATAGGTGGATTGGGCAGGAGGCGTAGCTTAGGTGGTCTGCCACTCCCTCGGCGGTGCTGTGGGCGGGGCGGATCATGCGCAGTATCCTGCTTTTCCTCTGGGCACCTCAGAAGTGGTCGTTGGTTTGTGGCCTCTTTGTATCTTTTTCTTCCTAATTGCCCCAACTGCGCATGTGTGCAGTTATTTTCAGCAGCTTCTACTTTGTTTTCTGTTGCCCCCGGAGATGTTTGTCCAAGAGCTAGCACTCCAGTAAAGGGTCCAAGGTCCCAGCCAATCTCTCTGGGACCTGTCCTCACAGAACTCTCATCCCAGAGGGGAGATGGAACAGTCAGCAGAGAGTGACATGTCAGGGGCGGGGGGTTGGGGCGGGGGGAGCTGATGCTCACGCAGCCGTGACAGCACAGAGAAACTGCTTGTCATTGTCTGGAGGTCAGGGAAGGCTTCCTGGAGGAGGTCAAATCCAACGTGAAACCTCAGTGATGAACAGGACTAAACCAGCAAAAGTGAGAGGAAAGATGGGGAACAGGATTTCAGGCAGAGGGAATAGCATGTGCCAAGACACATTCTCTCCAGGGCCTCTTTCCCCCCCAAGATATATAGCCTTTTCCCTGCTTTTCTGAGCCACTTTCCTGGTCCACGCAGCTGTCTCTTTGAGGTCTTTGAGAAACAGAAGGAGCTTGTGGCTGGAGTGTTGAGGAAGCATGAGGTTTCCTTGGACCTGGCTCAGTCCCCGGGATTTCATGGATGCCTTCCTCACTCGCATGCAGCAGGTGAGACTTGGAGCAAGAGGCAGTGTATTCTGGGATCAAGTACGAGCTGTCTTGGGGTCTGAGGGTCTCATCTCTGGATGAGACTCAAGAGACTTGGGTCCCAGATTCCCCATTCTTTCAGTTTACTGTGTGAGAGGGTACAATTCCCCGCCACATCTCTGAGCCTCTGGTTTTCCATCAGTAAAATAGAAGTTCTGATGAGGCAGCTTTTATTCTAGCTCTGGAACTATAAACAGGCTTCATTTTGGGTGTCAACTTTGTTCATCTGAGAAGGATTCTGAGGTTTAGTATCAAAGAGGTCTATGATTGATTGGTGATGCCTGCTGTGGTCAGAGAGTCAGGAAGGAGACGTGTAATCAAGGATCTGAATAGATCTTTTGGCTATCTGAAAAGGCTCTTTTGGCTCCTCTCTAATTCCTGCATCCTGTGTTTTTGCATACAGGAGGAAAGGGACCCCCACACTCAGAATTTAGGAAGAGAATTTGCGCAGTTGTGCTCTCGACATATTTTTTGCCAGGGTGGAGACAACCAGCACCACCCTCAGATATGGGCTCCTGGTCCTCCTGATGTACCCACAGGTTACAAGTTAGGCCCTTTCTCTTCTGATGTTGTCAAGCTAGGTATAAGGATCAAGTTCTAATAACACCTTGCTTGGAGGCTTGGGGAGTGGGGTGGGGTGGAGTACCCATTTTTTTAAATTTACTTTTGGCTGCCCTGGGTCTTCCTTGCTATGCATCAGTTCAGTTCAGTCGCACAGTCGTGTCCGACTCTTTGCGACCCCATGAATCTCAGCACGCCAGGACTCCCTGTCCATCACCAACTCCCAGAGTTCACTCAAACTCATGTCCATCGAGTTAGTGATGTTATCTAGCCATCTCATCCTCTGTCGTCCCCTTCTCCTCCTGCCCCCAGTCCCTCCCAGCATCAGAGTCTTTTCCAATGAGTCAATTCTTCGCATGAGGTGGCCAAAGTACTGGAGTTTCAGCTTTAGCATCAGTCCTTCCAAAGAACACCCGGGACTGATCTCCTTTAGAATGGACTGGTTGGATCTCCTTGCAGTCCAAGGGACTCTCAAGAGTCTTCTTCAACACCACAGTTCAAAAGCATCCATTCTTCGGCGCTCAGCCTTCTTCACAGTCCAACTCTCACATCCATACATGACCACTGGAAAAACCATAGCCTTGGCTAGACAGACCATTGTTGGCAAAGTAATGTCTCTGCTTTTCAATATGCTGTCTAGGTTGGTCATAACTTTCCTTCCAAGGAGTAAGCGTCTTTTAGTTTCATGGCTGCAGTCACCATATGCAGTGATTTTGAAGCCCCCCAAAATAAAGTCTGACACTGTTTCCACTCTTTCCCATCTATTTCCCATGAAGTGATAGGACCAGATGCCAAGATCTTAGTTTTCTGAATGTTGAGCTTTAAGCCAACTATTTCACTCTCCTCTTTCACTTTCATCAAGAGTGTTTTTAGTTCCTCTTCACTTTCTGCCATAAGGGTGATGTCATCTGCATATCTGAGGTTAGTGATATTTCTCCCGGCAATCTTGATTCCAGCTTGTGTTTCTTCCAGTCCAGTGTTTCTCATGATGTACTCTGCACATAAGTTAAATAAGCAGGGTGACAATATATAGCCTTGACGTACTCTTTTTCCTATTTGGAACCAGTCTGTTGTTCCAATCCAGTTCTAACTGTAGCTTCCTGACCTGCATATAGGTTTCTCAAGAGGCAGGTCACGTGGTCTGGTATTCCCATCTCGTTCAGAATTTTCCACAGTTTATTGTGATCCACACAGTCAAAGGCTTTGGCATAGTCAATAAAGCAGAAATAGGTGTTTTTCTGGAACTCTCTTACTTTTTCCATGATCCAGCGGATGTTGGCAATTTGATCTCTGGTTCCTCTGCCTTTTCTAAAACCAGCTTGAACATCTGGAAGTTCACGGTTCACGTATGGCTGAAGCCTGGCTTGGAGAATTTTAAGCATTACTTTACTAGCGTGTGAGATGAGTCCAATTGTGTGGTAGTTTGAGCATTCTTTGGCATTGCCTTTCTTTGGGATTGGAATGAAAACTGACCTTTTCCAGTCCTGTGGCCACTGCTGAGTTTTCCAGACTTGCTGGCATATTGAGTGCAGCACTTTCACAGCATCATGTTTAAGGATTTGTAATACCTCAACTGGAATTCCATCACCTCCACTAGGAACCTGGAATATTAGGTCCATGAATCAAGGCAAATTGGAAGTGATCAAACAGGAGATGGCAAGAGTGAATGTCGACATTTTAGGAATCAGCAAACTAAAATGGACTGGAATGGATGAATTTGATTCAGATGACCATTATATCTACTACTGTGGGCAAGAATCCCTTAGAAGAAATGGAGCAACCATCATGGTCAACAAAATGGTCTGAAATGCAGTACTTGGATGCAGTCTCAGAAACGACAGAATGATCTCTGTTTGCTTCCAATGCAAACCATTCAGTGTCACAGTAATCCAAGCCTATGCCCCAACCAGCAATGCTGAAGAAACTGAAGTTGAAAGGTTTTATGAAGACCTACAAGACCTTCTAGAACTAACACCCAAAAAAGATGTCCTTTTTATTATGGAGAACTGTAATGCAAAAGCAGGAAATCAAGAAACACCTGGAGTAACAGGCAAATTTGTCTTTGGAGTACAGAATGAAGCAGGGCAAATGCTCACAGAGTTTTGCCAAGAAAATGCACTGGTCATAGTAAACACCCTCTTTCAACAACACAAGAGAAGACTCTACACATGGGCATCAGTTGTGTCTGATGTCCCTAATAATTATCCCATCTGTCTGATGGTTAAAAAAAGAAAATGAAAAAGAACTAAAAGAACTAAGGCACAAAGGCCAACTTCAGTAACATTCTAGCAAAAATTTTACGAGGTCAATAGTAAAAGAATTGATAAAATTAGGACTTAATGGCTTCAATGATCATTTCAATTTTATTATCTTTAGGCATCGAGATTACTGTATTTTTTAGAAGGAGAAATTTACTTTAGGAAAATTGGGCACAGGGTGATATAGACCATTATGTTCAAGGTAGACTGGGTCTTGTTCTAAAATCAATTATCTGTGTTCAACTTACCATGTTATTAAATTGCTTTAAGTCTCAGTTGCTTCATTCATCACACAAGGATAATAAATTACTTCAAAATATTGTTCTAGGAACTAAATAACTTCATGTATAACCTACTCAGCTTGCGGTTTCTGTCATGTATTACAATAGTTCAGGGCCACGTGCCTGCATCTGAACCCTGGCCATGACTCAGAATCTTCATAACATTGGAACAGTTACATACTATAGTTGACCCTGAATTATTTTTTGTGTATAAAAATGAGGACAATAGTATATGCTTCTTGGAGTTTTTATGAGATTAAGTAGGGTATAAGTAAAATATTTAAAATAGAGTCTAAAACATGGTAACAATAAGGAAATGCTAAGCACTTTTTTATAGGTGGTAATATCAATAAATGTTTCTCTTTACTTCCTCCTTGCATTAGAAAATAGAGTTTTAAAAACAAGGGTGGTCAGAAATCATAGAGTTCCCAAGTGACTCAGTGGTACAGAATCTGCCTGCCATTGCAGGAGACTTGGGTTCGATCCCTTAGCTGGGAAGATCCCCTGGAGGAAGAAATGGCAACCCACGCCATTATTCTTGCCTGGGAAATTTCATGGACAGAGTAGCCTGCTGGGCTGCAGTCCATGGGGTCACAAAGAGTCAGACACGTCTGAGGGAGGTGGACATCAGATCAGAAACCAGCGCCTCCTCCACCTTTTTTCTTTTAGGGCCACAAGCTATCACTAGTAAGGGTTAAAATAAATAAGCAGGGGTTTCCCTGACAGTCCATTGGTTAAGGCTTCGCCTTTCAGTGCACGGGGTGCAGGTTGAATCCCTGGTCAGGGAGTTAAGATCTCACATGCCTTGTGGCAAAAGCAGTAAAATAAAATAGAAGCAATAGTGGCTTCCCTGGTGGCTCAGTGGTGAAGAATCTACCTGCTAACGCAGGAGACACGGCTTCCGTCCCTGGTCCAGGGAGATCCCAATGCCTTGGAGCAACTAAGCCTGTGCAGCACAACTATTAAGCCTGTGCTCTAGAGCCCAGGAGCCACGACTACTGAAGCCCGCATTCCCTAGACAGAGCCTGTGCTCTGCAAAGGAGAAGCCGCTGCAATGAGAAGCCCTTGCACTGCAGCTAGAGACTATGAAGGAAAGTTACGTGGCTCAAAGTAGCCTGGGATTAAAACTCCCCTCCCGGTCCGCCCACCATTCTATGCAAAACAAAGAACTCTCTCACCCAAAGGGGGAAAAACGGACGTTCAGGTTGATTACACCCAGCTCCCAGCCGGTCCAGCCTCTGGCTGATCTCCAGAATTCCTTGCCCCAGCCATTTAAGAGATAGCTGCTCCGAACAACCTTGGAGAGGAACACGCCCCCTTAAGACAGACAATTTCCACATATATGCCTGTATATACTTACTCTGTCTTGGGTTAGTGCAGCAGCTCACTAATCTGACTGCTGCCCCTTCTCTCCTCATTAAAGGTGATCTGTTCCTGTAAAGTGCCGGTCTCAGTCTCATTCTTTTTCCAAACCTCGAACCTCGCCTTCTCTAACTCCCTTACCCTACAGAATAGCCCTCACTCTCCCCAACTAGAGGATGCCCACAGGCAGCAACAAAAACCCAGCACAGCCAAAAATAATAAATAAAAAATGTAAAAAATAGAACCAATAATGTACCAAATTCAATAGACTCTCAAAATTCAAATATAGACTTTAATGAAAAAATTTTTAATAGACTTTTAAACAATCTTTAAATAAATAAAACTATTCCTGAAAACAAATCTCCCTAAATCTGAGGATAGATCTACCTAAATACACCGCTTTTTATGTGTGGAGTGGGGACTTTCTTCCCCCTTCAATAGCAAGTGGTGAGTAGTGCTAAGGAGGAGAGAGGCCACCAGGGGAGTGCCTGAACCTTGGTCCTCAATGGCCTGAAAGTTCCCAAATGTCCTTAGTGTTGACTGGGATGTTAACTTGTTTGCTGGAATTAATGACACATGTACTCTTGGGTGGAGAGGTTAATAAATCTATGACATTGCTCAAAAGCCATCAGAACAGCTAAACATGATCTGAAACAGGCAAGTGTTCTCACCAAGGGCTGAAATCTGTTTTTGTGGTCAGAAGCCATGTAAGTAACACCAGAGGAGCCACCAGCTTTTATAGTGCATCTTTGTGATAATTAAAAAAAAAAAAATCTTCTCTGAGCAAGTGACCTGTGGATTGCATGGTAAGAAGAAAAAGGGCCCTTCTGGGATTTCAGTCCTGCTGCGGTGACAGCCCATGTGACTGTTGTTGTTGTTTAGTTGCTGCTAAGTTGCATCCGGTTCTTTTGCAACCCCATTGACTGTGGCCCACCGGGCTCCTCTGTCTGTGGCATTTCCCAGACAAGAATACAGGTGCAGGAGTGAGTTGCCATTTCGTTCCCCAGGAGATCTTCCCAACCCAGGGATCAAACCCATGTCTCCTGCTTTGGCGGGCAGATTCTTTTCCACTGAGCTACCAGGATGCCTGGTCCATATGATAGCCCTGAGTAATAACAGTCATTTATTGAAGGTTTAGCATGTGCCAACTGATTTCTCACTATTTTATGGACTCTTGTGAACAGGTGCTATTCTTATGCCCATTTTGCAGATGGAGATACTCAAGTTCAGGAGAAGTCGCTTGCTGGGTCTTCCAGCTGGGAAGTGACAGAGCTAGGATTTGAGCCCAGGTCTGCTGACTTTGTTATAGCAATCTGATGGCAGGTTGGAAAAGACTGTCCAGACACGGAGCATTTCAGAAAGGAGTGAGTTTATTAAGGACAAAGAACAGAGATAATGCGAACACTGCAAGCAGAGCAGACCATTCTTCTGACAGGGAGAGCCAACTCTTAGAACACTGGGTCAGCTCAAGGGAAGAGTTGATGCCTTTCATGGGCTATTAGCCAGCTTTTATAGCCTCAAGATAAAGAAAACTCCTGCTGGAAGGGTGGCATTAGGTGATTGGTTAGGGCGCTATAGGATGAGAACAGGGGTGGGCATTAGTCAGGAAGCTGGCTGGTAAGGATCAGGAGGGCTTTTGGCAACCATTGCGATGGGGTTCAGTCAGTTCCCAAGCTCATCAGAGGTGAGCTTGGGGCAGGACTCCACATCTACAGTCTTGGTGCAAGGTCTCGCACCTGTGACCTTGGTTTTGGGCTCCACAGTGTTATGCCCAAGTCGCGAAATCTCCCAGTGACCACCAGGGAGCCAGTATCCGATGCAAAAGCAAGAGAGTTTTTATTACCAAGCTCGAGCTGGGGCTCCCACCGATACCGACACAGCGGCTATAGGGAGGAGCCCCGAACTCTGTGTTACATTGCTTATATAGGGTATTCTCGAGCGAAAAATTCAAAAAACGGGAGTTTCCGGGTTGGAAGACGTCTAATTGGTTACCTTCTGTGGAAGGGTTAGGTGTTGGGTTCTGATTGGTTTTCTTATTTCCACGGTAAATCATTACTTCCAAGGTAAATCACAAATGTAACTCATTACTTCTAAGGTAAATCACAAATGTAACTCATTACTTCCAAGGTAAATCACAAATGTTACTCATTACTTCCAAGGTAAACGATTACTTCCAAGGTAAATAACGAAGTCTTGAACTTAAAGTCAGGAGGTTTAACCTAAGGGCTGATTGGCTCGCGCACAGTGGGGCAAGTTTAGGCAATATACAAAGTCTAAGTCTGTTTGCCCGGAACATTTACAAAATGGAATTCTTTTACAAGATGGAATAGCTTAGGCTCTTCACACAGACCCCAAAGTCTGCAGTCTCCCCACCCTGCTGTTCCCCAGGGCTGAGTAGATCGGGAGTTTGGGGTCAACATGTGAGAAGCCCCACCTCTGGTTGTTTTCCTGGGTATGGCAGCCATGAACATCAGGACAGACTCCCTTCACAGGGCACCACGGTGTTCCCATTGCTCCACTCCATTCTCCACAATCCTGACCAGTTCCAGGATCCCTCCTCCTTCCAGCCCGAGAGGATTCTGGATGCCAAAGGAGCTTTTCAGAAGAGCCCCGCCTTTCTGCCCTTCTCTGCAGGTCAGTGTCCATGAGTTTGTCCAGGCCAGGGGCTGCTGTGTGACTCCACAGAGAATCCCTTCTCTCTCTGCACCTCCCTCTTTAACACTAGTGATTTTGTGATTGCTGGTGTCAACTTAAGCACAACCTAAAAGTTGTGACACAACCTATAAAGTTGTGTACACACAACCTAAAAGTTGAGATTTATGTTTTATTTGGCAAAAATTTTTAGTACTTAAGCCCAGAGAATTGCTCCTAGGAAGTAAGGGGAAGAGCCGGATTATACACGAGTTTTACAACAAAGGGAAGGTAGTCTGAACATTAAGAGATTATCATTAATTAAAGGAAACCAGATATCCGAAGTTAAGGAATTTAGTGCTTTTCTATGTATGGGAAAATGCAAGAGTCTGGGCTCATTGAAATCATTCCTTTCATACGCATTTCCCCTGGGGGAGAGGGGGCCAGTATCTGGTGTTTATTCACATCCTGAGTTTCTCAGAGTTCACCATAGGGAGTGGCTGCAGCCTAATGGCTGTGGGATCCCTGATATTGTTCTCCTTCCTGGGTCTTCTCAGGGCTCAGAAGTTCACATGGAGGGCTGGAATCACTGATGACTGTGACATCCTTGTTTGCCAATTTGACAAGAAAGTACTCCATTTCTCATTGGTTTGGAAAACACATGCTGGAGACCAGGCTCAGGCGAGAAGAGTAGATGGAAAGCACAGACATACCCTAGCCACAGTTAATCCTGAGGTCAGTTTTCACTCAGGAACTATAGATTGTGCCAAGCCTATGGAAAACACCCGAAAGGTTTTTTGGGTTTGGTTTTGTTTTGTTTTGTTTTTTACATTTGCTAGATAATGATTAAAAATACCTAACTAAACATAATCCTCCAACTTCTAGGTAAAATAAACAGCACATTTAATTCAAAATACAAAATGCTTTTAAAATGATCAGTTTTCTTAGTTACCTAAAAATTGGACAGCTTTGTAAACACTGGCTAATCATTTTATTTAAACTACTTTTTAATTATACATGTAAAGTGAAAGTCGTTCAGTCGTGTCCGACTCTTTGCGACCCCATGGCCTATACCGTCCATGGAATTCTCCAGGCAAGAATACTGGAGTGGGTAGCCTTTCCCTTCTCCAAGGATCCCAGGGATCCTAACCCAGGGATCGAACCCAAGTCTCCCGCATTGCAGGCAGATTCTTTACCAGCTAAGCCACAAGGGAAACCCAAAATACTTGAGTGGGTAGTCTATCCCTTCTCCAGCAGATCTTCAATCCAGCAGATTGAACCGGGGTCTCCTGCATTGCAGGCGGATTCTTTACCAACTGAGCTATGAGGAGAAAGCAAACACTTAACAAAAAATTAATCCTGCAGAATGAGAGAATATAAAGTGAAAGTATGGCAGTCCCCCTGGAAGCCCTGTGGTAAGGACTTGGCACCTTCACTGCCAGGGCCCAGGTTCTGGAGTCCCTGGTCTGGAAACTAAGATTCTGCAAGCCATGAGACATGGTCTAATTAATTAATTATGAATTAACAATAAAATGAAAATAAAGTCCTCCTCCCCATCCTATTCCTAGATCACAAGCTATAAACTTAGTGACAAGCATGGCTAAGGATTTCTTATACATCCTTCAAATTTTGTTTGTTGAAATGCACACATAAATATGAATGTACGTAGATGGTTTACAAAACTAAGCACTCTTGGCCTCCCATCGTGACCTTTCTTCCGCCATCCGTCTCGGTTATTGTGCCTTTGCAGCATGCAAAGTTCTAAGTCTTTCTTAATGTTTGTGTGGCTTCTATTGTTGAGACACCATAATGTATTCACTCATTCCCATATTGATGTGGATTGTTTCGAGTTTTTTTTTTAGTTTGCTCTTTTTTAAATGTATTTATTTTTAACTGAAGGATAATTGCTTTACAACATTGGTTTGATTTCTGCCAAACATCAACATGATTTTTGAGTTTTTCTGTTTGTGGCAGTGTATACTGTTCTACCTGGGTCTCCAGCCTCCCCAGAGTGTCACTGAAGGAGCAGTCCCTAGGAGCAAACTCTTGGGTCACATGCATTCACTGAAGAAGCTACTGCTTTCACTTTTCTGTACAGCTGAAACTAACACAAACCATAAATCAACTTCAGTTCAATAAAAGAAGCTATCACCTGGGCTTCCCTGGTGGCTCAGTGGTAAAGATTCTGCCTGCTGATGCAGGAGACACAGCTTCAAGCCCTAGTCCGGGAAGATCCCACATGCCAAGGAGCAGCTAAGCCCATGTGCCACAACTATTGAGCCTGTGCTCTAGAGTCCAGAAGTCACAACCACGGAGCCCCCGGGCTGCAGCTACTGAAGCCCATGCTCCCTAGAGTCCGTGCTCTGCAGCAAGAGAAGCCACCGCAATGAGAAGCCCGAGCACCTCTACTGGAGAGGAGCCTCCTCTCGCTGCAACTAGAGAAACAGTAACAAAGACCTGCCCAGGAACAAAGACCCAGCACAGCCAAAAATAAACAGATAAAATTCTTGTCTTTAAAAAAGAAGTGATTGCCTGATTCTGTGGGCTGCTACTGAAAGACAAAAGGATGCAGACCCAAGGATGATCTTAAGTAGGGTTAATCCATCATTTCCCCACCTGACTTTTCAGCGTATTTGAAACATGGTTGATTCCTGGGGTCTTTGAAAGTCTCACAACTTCACTTTCCGAGTATCTCTGGGAAGATACTGAAATGCCTCAGTCTATCTTCTCCCCAAACCCAGGGGCGACTTTGCTTCTCAGATGGAGCTGTTCGCACTCATTGAGGTGATCACCTGGGACATACCTGCCTTCATGGGTAGACGAGAGTGTGTGACATCCTGGCTTATGGGAGAATGAAGTTTCAATGTTCAAGGAGGAAATCAGGAAAGATTTCTGAACTGAAATCCCAGTCTTAAATCATCAGTGACTCGGACAATGGCCCAGAGGTCATCTCTGACCTATCTCTTTCTCCAGGTCTATTACCTCTAATCTGTGCTTCCCATCCCCTTCTTTCTGTCTCTCCCTCCTCAACTCTAATCTCAGGCTCCCTGCTCACCTTGGGTGCTGGGTATGCCCCAGAGAGTCTCTGGTGGAGACTGAGCTCTTTCTCCACCTGACGTGGCTGGTACAGCACTTCTCAGCCACCTCTCCACTGCCTCCCGTGGCTCTGGACCTGCGGACCCAGGACAGCTTTCCAGCTCATCCTACAGCCAGGACAGCTCCTGCAGAGCCAAGCCCACTTCCGACACTGAGCCCCTGTCCCCTGGCTGGGACCCTGTGCCTCCCTTCCATTGTCTGGCCTCAGTTTCCCTAAATGCACATTAATGTCCACAAATAGGCTTGGGAGTCTGACACCCTGGGTTGGGGCTTCCTTCAATCACTGGGAGTTCTATCCCAGCTCCCAGAATGGCAGCTGGCATACAGTAGGTGCTCAATAAACATTTGCTGCATTAATGCGGGGGGGGGGTTTGTTTTGTTTTTGCATTTTTAAAATCTATTTTATTCAAGTGTAATTGATTTACAATGTCGTGTTAATTTCTTCTGTACTTCAGAGTGATTCAGTTATACATATACATACATTCTTTTCAATATGGCTTATCAAAGAATATTGAATGTAATTCCCTGTACTATTCGGGAGGGCCTTGTTGTTTATCCATTCCATGTATAATTGTTTGCATCTGTTCACCCCAAACTCCCACTCCTTTCCTCCCCCACCTTCCTTTCTTTGGCAACTGCAAGTCTCTTCTCTGTGTCTGTGGATCTGTTTCTGTTGAAGTTCATTTGTGGTCATATTTTAGATCTTCCCTGGTGGCTCGGATGGTAAAGCATCTACCTACAATGCGGGAAACCCGGGTTTGATCCTCGGGTTGGGAAGATCCTCTGGAGAAGGCAATGGCAACCCACTCCAGTACTCTTGCCTGGAAAATCCCATGGACGGCGGAGCGTGGTAGGCTACAGTCCATGGGGTCGCAAAGAGTCGGACACAACTGAGAGACTTCACTTTCACTTTCTTTCTGTAAGTGATGTCATATGGTTTTGTCTTTCTCTGTCTGACTTACTCCACTTCGAATAAAAATCTCTAGGTTCATCCCTGTTTCTGTAAATGGCGTTATTTCCTTCTTGCTATGGCTGAGTAATATTCCATTGTATGTATGTACCACATCTTTATCCTGAATGAATATGTTTCTTAAATAAATCCCAGCTCTGACACTTTCTCTACTGTGTGACCTTGGTCAAGTGATTTTCCACTTCACAGCCTCAGTTTCCTCACCTGTAAAGTGGGGTAATAAAAATGCCTGCCTCACAGACCATTCAACAGATTACTTATCAAACATCTACTACATTCTAGGCTCTGTGCTAGGTGCTGAGAATACCACAGCAAACAAACAGGAAAAGTACTTACATTTGCGGAGTTGACATTTGTGTGTGTTGAGGGAGGGAGAGGGGATAGATAATAATTAAGAGACAAGAAATAACTAAATGGTATGGAATGCTTTCGAATTGTGGTGCTAGAGAAGACTCTTGAGAGTCCCTTGGACTGCAAGGAGATCAAACCAGTCAATCCTAAAGGCAATCAACCCTGAATATTCATTGGAAGAACTGATGCTGAAGCTGAAGCTCCAATACTTTGACCACCTGATGCGAAGATCTGACTCATTAGAAAAGACCCTGATTCTGGAAAAGATTGAAGGCAAAAGAAAGGGATGACAGAGGATGAGATGGTTAGATAGCATCACTGAGTCAATGGACGTGAATTTGAGCAAACTCCAGGAGACAGTGGAAGACAGAGAACCCTGGCGTGCTGCAGTCCATGCAGTCACAAAGAGTCGGCCATGACTTAGTGACTGAACGACAGCAACATGGAATGTTTGAAGGTGATGTAAAAAGCTGTGGGAGAATAAATTAGAGGGGCAGGAGTAGTGGATGGGTCCATCTGTGGTTTTCAACTTGGTGATTCGGAAGATCCTGCTAAGAAGGGGACTTTGGAAGAGAAATTTGAAGGAAATGAGAAAGCGCTGATGCAGATATCCCAATGAAGAGTTTCAGGCCCTGGGAAGAGCCAGTGCAAAGGCCCTGGGGCAGGACTGTGCCTGGAGTTCAGAGAAGCAACCAGGCGGCCAGTGTGGCTGACAGGATGAGTGAGCTTGCCAGTTATGGGAGAGGTGATAGGATTGATGGCAGAGGACTTTGGCTTTTTTCTTGAAAGAGATGGAACCCGTGGAAGGTTTTTGAGCAGAGAGAATGTGGTCTGACATATTTTTAAAGAATCCCACTCGCTGCACACCTGTATGTCCTTAAAGTGCCATCTCCTCTGAGGCACGTGCAGACAGAGGCAGGGCCCTGGTAATCCTTTTCTCCAACTCCCAGCCAACACCCAGACCCAGCAGGGGCTGGGCCCCAGGGCTGGGTTCCCACCTGTGCTCTTGCCTCTGAGCCACAGCCTGTACCGGGGAGAGGGCTCATGTGCTTCCATCTGTCTTTGGCTTAACTCTCAGTCCTTGAGTAAACTGATGATGCAAAGAAAGCTTGGCGGGTGGGTGAACCAGTGAGCCCTGTTTGGTAACATCAGCCAAGAGACTTGCTCTCTGCTGCCTTCTGTGGAGGGATGAGTTATACAAGGATGACTCTTGCCCGGGATGGCCTGGGGATAGTCCGGTTAACTGCCTCTTGTCCTGGCTTAATTATTCTTTGAATTAATTCATTCACTTTTTTGGCCATGCCATGTGGGATCTCGGTTCCCCAGTCAGGGATGGAGCCCCTGCCCCCTGCACTGGGAGCCTGGAGTCCCAGCCACTGGGCCACCAGGGAAGTCCCTGGCTCAGTTACTAATAGCACCTCTTGCACTCTCAAAGCAATTTGGGTGTAGCAATAAATTATAAGGTCTAGTTTAAATGATTTTACAGCCCAGTTATCTGGGGGTGGAGGGTGAATTTAGGGGCTTTAGAAACAAAGAAATAATATTTATTTTTATCATATTTATCATAAATAGATGTTGGAATCATGAGCTCTTCAAACAACCAGAATAGCTGGCCTTTGTTAACCACTCCCTCTGTGCCACACAATGTTGTAAACATTTTACAGTTATTAAGTCATTCCGTCCTCCCATGACCTCAAGTGTAGGTACTGTTATCTCCATGTTACGGTGGAGGAAACTGAGCCCCAGTGGTCGCCAGCTGGTAGGTGGGGAAGCCAGGACTTGCCAAGACCCACATCACCGTGCTATGCTGTTTCTCTCATCACAGAGCCACTACAGTTTAGAATTCTCCAGCCATGAGAACCACAACCTGTATTTATCTGCTGCTCACAGGGACTGTCTTACTGAAGCTTTACAACAAGCCTGTGAAGTAGATATCATGAGCCCCCTATCAGATTTTTTTAAATTATTGATTCATTTATTTTTAACTGTGGTAAAATATGCATACCATAAAATTTACCACTTGGAAGTGGTGTAACATAAAATTAACCGTTTTTAAGAGTGCAGTTCAGTGGCTTTAAACACATTCATGTTGGTGCACCCGTCACCACCTGCATCTGCAAAGGTGTTCATCTTGCAAAACTGTATCTGTTAAAACACAACTCCCCATCCTCCATTCCCCCCAGGCCCGGCAACCGCCTCTCCACTTCCTGTCGCCGTGAATCTGGCTGCTCTGGGCGCCTGATATACGGGGAACCGCTCAGCATTTGTCCTCTTGTGGCTGGCTTACCTCATTTAGGGCTTCCCTGGTGGCTCAGCTGGAAAAGAGTCCGTCTGCGATGCGGGAGGCCTGGGATTCGATCCCTGGGTTGGTAGGATCCCCTGGACGAGGGCATGGAAACCCACTCTGCTATTCTGGCCTGGAGAATTCCATGACCCGTGTAGTCCGTGGGGTCGCAGAGAGTAGGACACAGCTGAGTGACTTTCACTTTCACCTCTTACTTCACTTACCATAATGTCAAGGTTCCTGTATGGTACAGTATGAGTATAATTTCCTTCCTTTATAAGGCTGAACAACATTCGCTGTATGGATATACCACATTTTGCTTGTCCAGTTATTCCTCTGTGTCAGTTTTATTTATTCATTTACTCATGTACTTAACAAATTATACACCTAACACAGTAGCTGTGGATAAAACTGGCAAAGAGTTTACACTGCCCTCAAAGCGTCTACATTCCTGTATGTTTGGAAACAAACACTAAGTAAAAAGCAAAAGATATGCCATATCAAACTACTATATATAAAATAAACAAGATCCTACTGTGTAGCACAAGAAACTATATTCAATATTCTGTGATAAACCATAATGGGAAAGAACATGAAAAAATATATACGTGTGTGTGTGTGTGCATGCTAAGTTGCTTCAGTCGTGTCTGACTCTTTGCAACCCTTTGGACTGAAGCCCACAAGACTCCTCTGTCCATGGGATTCTCCAGGCAGAATACTGGACTGGGTTGCCATACCCTCCTCCAGGGGAAGTTCCCCGCCCAGAGGTCAAAACTGTGTCTCTTATGTCTCCTTCATTGGCATGTGGGTTCTTTACCACTAGTGCCAGCTGGTTAGTCACTCACAATCTTTGCAATCCCGTGGACTGTAGTGCTCCAGACCCCTCTGTCCATGGAATTCTCCAGGCCAGAATGCTGGAGTGGGTTTCCATTTCCTTCTCCAGGGGATCTTCTTGACTCAGGGATAACCCAGATCTTCTGCATTGTAGGTGGATTCTCTACCATCTGGGCCACCTGGGAAGCCAGGTATTTATACATAGACATACATATATATATATAACTGAATCCCCTTGCCGTACAGTAGAAACCAATACAACACTGCAGATCAACTATACTTAAAATGTAAAACTACAAATGGAAAATATATGGTGTATCAGATGGTGATGAGTGCTGCGGTCTAAAATAGAGCAGAGAGAGGACAAAGGAAATGCTAGGCAGAGGGGGTGGTAGTTTTAAATAAGTGAGGAGAGGCTGCCCTGAGAAGGAGAGTCTTTGAGCAAAGACCTAGATGGGATGAGAGTGGGAGCCATCTGGATATACTCGGGGAGAGCATTCCCAGAAGAACCAGCTAGTGCAAAGGCCGTGAGGTTGATGGGCCCACTGTGTTCAGAAACAGAGAGGGAGCCAGTGAGTTTGGAGCAAAGTGAAGTATCAATAACCTCAGATATGCAGATAACACCACCTCTTTGGCAGAAAGTGAAGAAGAACTAAAGAGCCTCTTGATAAAAGTGAAAGAGGAGAGTGAAAAAGTAGGCTTAAAGCTCAACATTCAGAAAACGAAGATCATGGCATCCGGTCCCATCGCTTCATGGCAAATAGATGAGGAAACAGTGGAAACAGTGGCTGACTTTATTTTTCGGGGCCCCAAAATCACTGCAGATGGTGACTGCAGCCATGAAATTAAAAGACGCTTACTCCTTGGAAGGGAAGTTATGACCAACCTAGACAGCATATTAAAAAGCAGAGACATTACTTTGCCAACAAAGGTCCATCTAGTCAAGGCTATGGTTTTTCCAGTGGTCATGTATGGATGTGAGAGTTGGACTATAAAGAAAGCTGAGCGCTGAAGAATTGATGCTTTTGAACTGTGCTGTTGGAGAAGACTCTTGAGAGTCCCATGGACTGCAAGATCCAACCAGTCCATCCTAAGGGAAATCAGTCCTGGGTGTTCATTGGAAGGACTAATGCTGAAGCTGAAATGCCAATACTTTGGCCACCTGATGCAAAGAGCTGACTCATTTGAAAAGACCCTGATGCTGGGAGGGACTGGGGGCAGGAGGAGAAGGGGACGACAGAGGATGAGATGGTTGGATGGCATCATCGACTCGATGGACATGGGTTTGGGTAAACTCCGGGAGTTGATGATGGACCGGGAGGCCTGGTGTGCTGCGGTTCATGGGGTCACAAAGAGTCGGACACAACTGAGCCAATGAACTGAACTGAGGAAGAGAGAGAGAGGGAGCTGAGGGAAGTGAGACTTTGCAAAGTGGCAAAAGGCCTTTCTCAAGGTCACAGCTAGGAGGTGGCTGGCCTGCCACTTAAGCAGGATCTGCTTGACTTCGGAGCTTGAGCTCTTAACCAGGGCATTGTTTTGCCTCACAGATGTGTTGCTGCTATTCAGTTGCTAAATCGTGTCTGACTCTTTGCAATCGCGTGGACTGCAGCACACCAGGCCTCCCTGTCCTACGCTATCTTCCAGAGTCCATTGAGTCAGTGATGCTATCCAACCATCTCATCCTCTGTTGCCCCCTTCTCCTTCTGCCCTCAGTCTTTCCCAACGTCGGGGTCTTTTCCAATGAGTCGGCTCTTCACATCAGGTGGCCAAAGTATTGGAGCTTCAGCTTCAGCATCAGTCCTTCCAATGAACATTCAGGGTTGATTTCCTTTAGGATTGACTGGTTTGATCTCCTTGCTGTCCAAGGGACTCTCAAGAGTCTTCTCTAGCACCATAATTCAAAAGTATCGTTTCTTCAGTACTCAGCCTTCCTTATGGTCCAGCTCCCACAATCATACATGACCACTGGAAAAACCATAGCTTTGACTAAACAGACCTTTGTCGGCAAAGCGATGTGTCTGATTTTTAATATTCGGTCAGGTTTGTTGCGGCTTTTCTTCCAAGGAGCAAGCATCTTGTAATTTCATGGCTGCAGTCACCATCTGCAGTGACTTTGGAGCCCAAGAAAATAAAAATCTGCCACTGTTTCCATTTCTTCCCTATCTATATTTGCCATGAAGTGATGAGACTGGACGCCATGATCCTCATTTTTGGAATGTTGAGTTTTAAGCCAGGTTTTTCACTCTCCTCTTTCACCCTCATCAAGAGGCTCTTTAATTCTTCGCTTTCTGCCATGAGGGTTATATCATCTGCATTTCTGAGATGGTTGATATTTCTCCCGGCAATCTTGACTCCAGCTTGAGCTTCATTCAGCCTGGCACTTCACATGATGTACTCTGCATAGAAGTTAAATAAGCAGGGTGACCATATACAGCCCTGATGCATTCCTTTCCCAATTGTGAACCAGTCCATTGTTGCATGTCTGGTTATAACTTGCTTCTAACCCACATACAGCTTTCTCAGGAGGCAGGTAAGGTGGTCTGGTATTCCCACCTCTTTAAGAATTTCCCATAGTTTGTTGTGATCTATGCAGTCAAAGGCTTTAGCATAGTCAGTGAAACAGAAGTAGATGTTTGTTTGGAATTCTCTCACTTTTTCTGTGATCCAATGGATGTTGGCAATTTGATCTCTGGTTCCTCTGTCTTTTCTAAATCCCCAGTGTTTTTGCTGGCCTTGGGCTATCAATAAGCAGTGTTTGTGGTTGGACTGGCCCTTGGAGTTTTTATTATGAATGCAAGATGCCCTTCAGCAATAACCATCAGGAAACTTTGTGGAGAAAAAAAATAAAGATTTATTATTTATGAGACCTAGAAATTACATAGTGCAGCTGGAGCCACTCAGTGAGGTCTCTGGTATAGATGGGGGGTAGGGGGGAGTGCAGAGGGGTGGGGGGCAAACCTGGGGTTCTGCTTTTATTGGTGTCAAGAATGGGCACCTAGGGTTTCACTGGCCCACTCCTCACTGGTGAATTCAAAACAGAAGAGCATGAATTTAAAGTGTGGGAAGACAGGGGACTTCCCAGGTGGTCCAGTGGCTAAGACTCTGCGCTCCCAATGCAGGGAGCCTGGGTTCCATCTCTGGTCAGGGAACTAGATCCTACAGGCCATAACTAAAGATTTCAAGTGCTGCAACTAAGATCTGATGCTGCCAAATTAATTAATTTAAAAATCAAATGAAAATAAAATGTGGAAAAATAAATGAAGTGTAAATAAATGAAGAGAAAAAAGCAAGCAACCCAAATGATCTCAAGTTATCCATGTCAACCAAGAGCTCTAAAACAAAGGGCCTCAGAGGGAGAAGGTGGGCTGGCTCTTCACCTAATCCTGTGGCCGGTAATGTGTTTATTTGAGAAAGGCACCTTGGAAGCAGATGCCTCTGACAATCAAAGCTTCAGTCAAGCAATTGCATTACAAATAAAGAAAAAAGCAAACAAAACAAAACAACCGTCAAGGTTTGCCCTATACCCAGGAACAATCTCCAGGAAGTGATGTTTACCTGGGCTAATCCTGGGCTCATACCTTACAGGCATCGTCTCATTTTACACATTGCAAAACAGGGGCTCCAAGAGATGCAGGAACTGGCAGGGGCAGAATTAAAGACAGGTCTCTGTTATGCTTAGTCATTCAGTCTTGTGACTCTTTGCAACCCCATGGACTCTAGCCCTCCAGGCTCCTCTGTCCATGGGGATTCTCCAGGCAAGAATACTGGAGTGGGTTGCCATTTCCTCCTCTAGGAAATCTTCCCGACCCAGGAATTGAACCAGGGTCTCCTACATTGCAGGCAGCTTCATATGTGCTACCAGGGAAGCCCAAGAATACTGGAGTTGGTAGTCTATCCCTTCTCCAGGGGAATCTTCCCAACCCAGAAATCAAGCCAGGGTCTCCTACATTGCAGGCAGATTCTTTACCAGCTGAGCTACCAGGGAAGCCCCATAAAGACAGGTCTAGCTGAAGTTTAAGTCCATGCTCTTCCCTGCTGTTACCACACTGACACGTGGAGCTGGAGTTCTTAAATTAGAGAGCTTTAGCATTTTAAGACCCGCTCCAGTACTCTTGCCTGGAAAATCCCATGGACGGAGGAGCCTGGTAGGCTGCAGTCCATGGGGTCGCTGGGAGTCGGACACGACTGAGCGACTTCACTTTCACTTTTCACTTTTATGCACTGGAGAAGGAAATGGCAACCCACTCCAGTGTTCTTGCCTGGAGAATCCCAGGGATGGCGGAGCCTGATGGGCTGCCGTCTACGGGGTCGCACAGAGTCGGACACGACTGAAGCGACTTAGCAGCAGCAGCATTTTAAGATTTTGGGGCCAGGACTGACAAGGCTTAATATTGATAAAATATCTAAATACTTCCTGGACTTCGTGGTAAATAGCCACTGCCCTGAGGGTCTCCCCTACTGCTCCCACATGGCCCTGGTCACCCCAGAATCCCCCGATCTCCCCAGAAAATAGCACCTAAAGAGTTAACGCTGGACTCAGCAATGAGCCTCGCTACCTTGCTCCTGCCCTATGTCAGGTATCTGTTCTTCTTGTGTAAGTGTAAGAGCCTTGTTAGAACTATAATGAGACGTTCCTGGGAGGAGGTGGGGTCTTCAGCTCAGAGAATTCACATCCAGTTAATCCAGCAAGGATATGGAGAAAGAGGGCAAAGATGGGGCAGTTTGGGGAGGGGGTTGGGGTGGGGTGTCTTCTTAGTTGACATTTCTGAGCTCTGGCCTCATTTGAACCTGCCTCTAAGCACTTTATGGCTTGCTCAGTGGTAAAGAATCTGCTTGCCAATGCGTGAGACATGAGTTCGATCCCTGGGTCAGAAAGATCCCCTGCAGGGGGATACGGCAGCCCACTCCATTATTCTTGCCTGAGAAATTCCAAGGACAGAGGATCCTGGCCAGCTCCAGTCCATGGGGTCACTAAGAGTCGGACACAACTTACACAACTTAGCAGCTGAACAAGCACTCACTAAAAGCAAATACATACCACAGGCAATAAGCACTCAATCGCCAGAAGAATTTTTTCTGGAACGATAGCCTAAGGTGAGAGATCATGTGCTCCACTTTCAATTAAACTTTTGTAATAATGTGATATGTTTCCTTTCAATAATGTGGGTTCATATAATCCTTCATCCAGTCTCATTAGTTTCCCTGTGATGATCTCTAAAGGAAACCAGTGATGTTTCTATCAACGGGTGTAGATCTAAGGTTGAGGAGGGTTAGTGGAATAGACTTGGCGTCTACAGTTTTAGCCAATTGGGTTTTAATTGTTCCAGCTGGTTCCATTAACCGGAAAGACCGAGGAAAATCACCATGGAAACGCTCCATAGTCGGCCAAATCTTAAAGTATTCTTAAACAATTTGTCCAGCAAAATGAGTTCCTCTATTACTATGTTGTTGTTTTTTTTAATGGTTATGTATTTCTGAGGGAAGAGGGTGCTTCCCTGGTGGCTCAGATGGTAAAGAATCTGCCCACAGTGCAGGAGACCCGGGTTCGATCCCTGGGTTGGGAAGATGCCCTGGAGGAGGAAATGGCAACCCACTCCAGTACTCTTGCCTGGAGAATTCCATGGACAGAGGAGCCTGGCGGGCTCCATGAGGTCACAAAGAGTCGGACACGACTGAGTGACTAACACACTTCTGAGGGGACTCCCCGAAAGAGGGTTACCCTTTTGAAAAGGAGTTTCCCTCCTGATTGTGCTGTGGGCTGTCTGCATGAGAATGCTCCAATCCAATGTGAAATATACAAATCATAACAAGAATGTATTGATTACCTTGAGAGTCAGACATTTGTATAAAATCAAGCCGCCAAATTTCAAAGGGACCTGCAGGTAAAGGAAAATGTCCTTGAGAACCATACCATGGCTTCCATGAGTAACATTTTGGCCAAATGGTACATCTTTGAAGAATAAACCTTCTGAGCTGTTGTAAAGGATGCCTTCCAAAATTATTGTTTACCCCATAATACCATCTTGTCTGGGTTCCAATGAGCTAGCTCATGAATCTATTATAAAATAATATTGAGCTCCAGACAGAAGGATAGGCTTCCTGTTTGGTCCTATCCAAAGCTCTTCGTTGGGATCAAATCTCCTTTTTTGACTCCCAGGAGTCTTTTTCTTTTCTTGTGCCATGCCACCAGAATACGAGTGTGCCAGGGCAGGGTGGAGGGTAGTGGCACAAGAAATTCTGGAGGGATTTTGGAAGGATCCCACCAGAAGGGATCAGGTAGAGAGAAAAAGATAAATGGTTTGGGAATTCTCTGCTGGTCCAGTGGTTAGGACTTGGCACTTTCACTGCCTGGACCCAGGTTTGATCTCTGGTTAGGGCTTCCCTGATAGCTCAGTTGGTCAAGAATCCTCTTGCAATGCAGGAGACCCTGGTTTGATTCCTGCATTGGGAAGATCACCTGGAGAAGGGAAAGCGCACCCACTCCAGTGTTCTTGGGCTTCCCTTGTGGTTCACTTGGTAAAGAATCTGCCTGCAATGCGGGAGACCTGGGTTCGTTCCCTGGGTTGGGAAGATCCCCTGGAAAAGGGAAAGGCTACCCACTCCAGTATTCTTGCCTGGAGAATCTCATGGACTGTATAGTCCATAGGGTTGCAAAGAATAAGACATGCCTGAGCGACTTTCACTTTCAGGAAACTAAGACCCTGAAAGCCATGCAGGAAAAATAAATAAATAACTAAATAAATGTTTCATCTTTATTTACCAAGATATCGAATTGCTGCAAGTTCTAGTTACCTCGAGAGGAAAGACTCCTTATGTCTGGAAAACAAAGATTTAAAAAATTAGTAATATTTCAGACAAAAAGCCACAAAAATTATAATCATTCCTCAGTCCATTCAGTCTTATGTAACTACTTCTTGAGCTTTGGTTAGTAGTTTTATGAAGCCATCGGTTTCTTCATTAGAGTTCTATAAATTCTTACCCAGCTCAAAGGTATGGTCTAAAAGTTTATCAGCAGTTTGTTCTTGTCAAAAAGTCCTTTCTATGAACCTTCTTGAAGATGTAGCATTTTTGCAAAAGCATGAGAGTATAATGTTAACTGTTTGTAAATGACAAAAGAGTAAAAATGGCATGGTAAAGATCTGACTATAAGGTAATTGACAAAGAAAATGTGGTTATTTCTGTGATACACATTTTAACGTAATAACTAGAATTATGAATGATGACATTAACACTAACATATAACAGATTTTACGAATTCCATATAATTTTAGAACACACATTATTAACATTTACCCATGCAATATGACCTAAGAAGGTTATCACTTATTTCACAATGGTTCCCATGTAATTTCATGTACCAAATAAGTCAATTAATTTAATATCTCTCTGAGATGTTTCAGGGGCCTCTGAAAATCTCAAGGTTACTTAGATAATAAAGGGATTTCACTTAGAATTTTATTTGAGAAAGTTTGATGGATATATCAAAAAGTTTTAAAACACTTGGTCAAGTTGAATCATAGGTCACTGTGAAACAATGCTTATTTGCTTAACCAACGCGACAATCAGTTCAGTTCAGTTCAGTCGCTCAGTCACGTCTGACTCTGTGCAACCCCATGGGCTGCAGCACACCAGGTTTCTCTGTCCTTCGGGATCTCCCAGAGTTTGCCTGAACTCACCGTTGAGTCAGTGATGCAATCCAACCATCTCATCCTCTGCTGCCCCCTTCTCCCCCTGCCTTCAATCTTTCCCAGCATCAGGGTCTTTTCCAATGAGTCGGCTCTTCACATCAGGTGGTCAAAGTATTGGAGCTAGCTTCAGTTTTAGTATCAGTCCCTCCAATGAATATTCAAGACTAATCTCCTTTAGGATTGACTAGTTTGATCTCCTTGCAGTCCAAGGGACTCTCAAAAGACTTCTCCAACACCACAGCTCAAAAGCATCAATTCTTTGGCAAACATGACAATAAAATATTTCAAAAGCAAATACAGGAAGTTACAACAGATTACTTAAAAGGTTAAAAAAACAACAACTTCACAATCTGTTCTCAAAAGCAGATCAATATTCAAGACAACTTTGTCCTCTTAACAGAGCGAAAAGACTAAGTTTAATTTTGCATTCAGTTCAGTTCAGTCGCTCAGTCGTGTCCAACTCTTTGCGACCCTGTGAATCGCAGCACGTAGCTTACTCATTAACTTAAATTCGTTTTCACCTTAGCCAGTCCTGGCTACACTTAAAATTTCTTTCTAAAGATTCCTTTTTTCTCACAAAAACAAACCTTTTACATCTTTCTATGTCCATTTTAGTTTATCCTTTATTTTCTTTCTCATTTAGAAATAATCAGCTTTAGGAGAAAATTACTTTCTTTCCCTAACAAAACCATTTCCATTCTTTGTACCTTTGTTTGGTCTTACACATAAAGATGTTTTCTTTATTAACTTTGTAGTAATTTTAACTGCATATGTTAATTAGAATCCTTGACCTTTAAGATACTTAAATTCTAGTGCAAATTAAGAAGTAAGCAACTTTACATTGAGAAGTAAGCAAATTTTACATTAGCATTCTGTAAACTGGTGAACTCATAAATACCATTTATAGCTTCCTAAAACATGTGCTTTCTTTTTTTTTTTTTAAATGTAAAAATTTTATTTTATTTTTTTTTGTACTTCCTGTTTATTTTATTATTATTTTTTTTTAATTTTAAAAACTTTAATTTTTACATGCATTCCCAAACATGAACCCCCCTCCCACCTCCTTCCCCATAACATCCTTCTGGGTCATCCCCATGCACCAGCCCCAAGCATGCTGCATCCTGCGTCAGACATAGACTGGCAATTCAATTCACATGATAGTATACATGTTAGAATGTCATTCTCCCAAATCATCCCACCCTCTCCCTCTCCCTCTGAGTCCAAAAGTCCGTTATACACATCTGTGTCTCTTTCCCTGTCTTGCATACAGGGTCGTCATTGCCATCTTCCTAAATTCCATATATATGTGTTAGTATACTGTATTTGTGTTTTTCTTTCTGGCTTACTTCACTCTGTATAATCGGCTCCAGATTCATCCATCTCATCAGAACTGATTCAAATGAATTCTTTTTAACAGCTGAGTAATACTCCATTGTGTATATGTACCACTGCTTTCTTATCCATTCATCTGCTGATGGACATCTAGGTTGTTTCCATGTCCTGGCTATTATAAACAGTGCTGCGATGAACATTGGGGTACATGTGTCTCTTTCAATTCTGGTTTCCTCGGTGTGTATGCCCAGAAGTGGGATTGCTGGGTCATAAGGTAGTTCTATTTGCAATTTTTTAAGGAATCTCCACACTGTTCTCCATAGTGGCTGTACTAGTTTGCATTCCCACCAACAGTGTAGGAGGGTTCCCTTTTCTCCACACCCTCTCCAGCATTTATTGCTTGCAGATTTTTGGATCGCAGCCATTCTGACTGGTGTGAAGTGGTACCTCATTGTGGTTTTGATTTGCATTTCTCTAATAATGAGTGATGTTGAGCATCTTTTCATGTGTTTGTTAGCCATCCGTATGTCTTCTTTGGAGAAATGTCTATTTAGTTCTTTGGCCCATTTTTTGATAGGGTCGTTTATTTTTCTGGAGTTGAGCTGCAGAAGTTGCTTGTATATTTTTGAGATTAGTTGTTTGTCAGTTGCTTCATTTGCTATTATTTTCTCCCATTCAGAAGGCTGTCTTTTCACCTTGCTTATATTTTCCTTTGTTGTGCAGAAGCTTTTAATTTTAATTAGATCCCATTTGTTTATTTTTGCTTTTATTTCCAGCATTCTGGGAGGTGGATCATAGAGGATCCTGCTGTGATTTATGTCTGAGAGTGTTTTGCCTATGTTCTCCTCTAGGAGTTTTATAGTTTCTGATCTTACATTTAGATCTTTAATCCATTTTGAGTTTATTTTTGTGTGCGGTGTTAGAAAGTGATCTAGTTTCATTCTTTTACAAGTGGTTGACCAGTTTTCCCAGCACCACTTGTTAAAGAGATTGTCTTTACTCCATTGTATATTCTTGCCTCCTTTGTCAAAGATAAGGTGTCCATATGTGTGTGGATTTATCTCTGGGCTTTCTATTTTGTTCCATTGATCTGTATGTCTGTCTTTGTGCCAGTACCATACTGTCTTGATGACTGTGGCTTTGTAGTAGAGCCTGAAGTCAGGCAAGTTGATTCCTCCAGTTCCATTCTTCTTTCTCAAGATTGCTTTGGCTATTCGAGGTTTTTGTATTTCCATACAAATCTTGAAATTATTTGTTCTAGTTCTGTGAAAAATGTGGCTGGTAGCTTGATAGGGATTGCATTGAATTTGTAAATTGCTTTGGGTAGTATACTCATTTTCACTATATTGATTCTTCCAATCCATGAACATGGTATATTTCTCCATCTATTAGTGTCCTCTTTGATTTCTTTCATCAGTGTTTTATAGTTTTCTATATATAGGTCTTTAGTTTCTTTAGGTAGATATATTCCTAAGTATTTTATTCTTTTCGTTGCAATGGTGAATGGAATTGTTTCCTTTATTTCTTTTCTACTTTCTCATTATTCGTGTATAGGAATGCAAGGGATTTCTGTGTGTTGATTTTATATCCTGCAACTTTACTATATTCATTGATGAGCTCTAGTAATTTTCTGGTGGAGTCTTTAGGGTTTTCCATGTAGAGGATCATGTCATCTGCAAACAGTGAGAGTTTTACTTCTTCTTTTCCAATTTGGATTCCTTTTATTTCTTTTTCTGCTCTGATTGCTGTGGCCAAAACTTCCAGAACTATGTTGAATAGTAGCGGTGAAAGTGGACACCCTTGTCTTGTTCCTGACTTTAGGGAAATGCTTTCAATTTTTCACCATTGAGGATAATGTTTGCTGTGGGTTTGTCATAGATAGCTTTTATGATGTTGAGGTATGTTCCTTCTATTCCTGCTTTCTGGAGAGTTTTTATCATAAATGGATGTTGAATTTTGTCAAAGGCCTTCTCTGCATCTATTGAGATAATCATATGGTTTTTATTTTTCAATTTGTTAATGTGGTGAATTACATTGATTGATTTGCGGATATTGAAGAATCCTTGCATCCCTGGGATAAAGCCCACTTGGTCATGGTGTATGATCTTTTTAATGTGTTGTTGGATTCTGATTGCTAGAATTTTGTTGAGGATTTTTGCATCTATGTTCATCAGAGATATTGGCCTGTAGTTTTCTTTTTTTTGTGACATCTTTGTCAGGTTTTGGTATTAGGGTGATGGTGGCCTCATAGAATGAGTTTGGAAGTTTACCTTCCTCTGCAATTTCTGGAAGAGTTTGAGTAGGATAGGTGTTAGCTCTTCTCGAAATTTTTGGTAGAATTCAGCTGTGAAGCCATCTGGACCTGGGCTTTTGTTTGCTGGAAGATTTCTGATTACAGTATCAATTTCCGTGCTTGTGATGGGTCTGTTAAGATTTTCTATTTCTTCCTGGTTCAGTTTAGGAAAGTTGTACTTTTCTAAGAATTTGTCCATTTCTTCCACGTTGTCCATTTTATTGGCATACAACTGCTGATAGTAGTCTCTTATGATCCTTTGTATTTCTGTGTTGTCTGTTGTGATCTCTCCATTTTCATTTCTAATTTTATTGATTTGATTTTTCTCTCTTTGCTTCTTGATGAGTCTGGCTAATGGTTTGTCAATTTAAATAAAATTAACATGTGCTTTCTTATAGAAACTTTCTTAGTGTGGCACCAAGTATATTTACCAGTAGTCCTAAATATCTTCATTATCTCTGTAAAAAGAATCCTGTGTTCAGTAATCAGTGTTTTAGTATCTTATTTTATTTGGGAATAATCTAGATATTCAGTAAATTTTCATTTGACTTAATTTAGCAAGATCCTAAAGTTTCAAATCACCACATACCATAAAACATAATTATTATTTTTAAAGATTTCCTCTAAAAACTCTTATCTAATTTACATTTATTTAATTACTTAGGAAAATATCACAAGAAGTTATTTTTGTTATTGATGAATTTTGTAACAGAGATAAGATGAACTTGGAGTAAATCTAGGTACTAATGAAGCAGAAAGCAGATGCCGCCCCCCCCCGACCGGCCCCCTCACAGCACCACCACCCCCCAGGGTAAGGTGATTAGAGATTCATCCCATATGGAAATAAGGAAGTCAGAATGATTTCACTTGTTTCATTAACTCCAATGTAGTTTGACACAAACATGAATTACCTTGGTATCTGCTGAAACACAAATGATAACATCCTTAAAGACTGAAGAAAAAAAATAAAACAGGTTGGGGGCGTCCCTGGTGGTACAGTGGCTAAGAATCCACCTGCCAAGGGTTCCATACGCCCATGGAAGATGAGTGGTTACAAAATAATATTCACTTCATAATTGGGGAAGATTCCATATGCCACTGAGCAACTAAGCCCCTGGGTCACAACTACGGAGCCCATGCTTTGGAGCCTGTGCTCCTAAATGAGAGAAGTCACTGCAATGAGAAGCCCATGCACCTCAAGGAAGAGTAGCCTCTGCTCATCGCAACTAGAGAAAGCCCACTTGCAGCGATGAAGACCAAGAGAGCAACCAAAATGTAATTAATTAATGAAAGTCACTTGGTTGAAATGATTGCTCCAAGAAGCTATTTCAGTTACTTTTGACTACTAGTAATCTTTAGAAAACAAAAACATCTATTTTTCAGTAAGAATTTTCATTTTGGGGGACTTCCTGGTGGCCCAGTGGTATGAATCTGAAATGTACAGTTTTTAAAATTATTATGTGAAAAAGAAGTCTTCCATGAAGAACCCAAGTTATAAAAATTCACATTTTTATAAGGTTTACTTTGAACATGTTGTTTTAACTGAATGGTATTTGTGGGAGAGGCTGTTGGAGGGGTTGGAGATTATGAAGTGAATATTATTTTGTAACCACTCATCTTTAACTTTGGGGGAAAATGTTTACCATGTGACAAAAATAAATTAAGATTATTACTCTTAAGATTATTACTCTTATGTTGAGCCACTCTTCCCAGGTGGCTCAAGTGGTGAAGAATCCACATGCCGATGTAGGAGATATAGGAGACTCCGGCTCTATCCCTGAACCAGGAAGATCCCCTGGAGTAGGAAATGCCAACCTGGAAGACTTCATAGACAGAGGAGTCTGACAGGCTACAGTCCATGGGGTCATAGTCAGACATGACTGAGCAACTAAGCACACGGGCGCACACGGTCACACACGTGCACATGCATGCGCGTGAGCACGCACACGCACACATAAGTATTACGTTACTAATGATATCCTAGATTTGAGAATAAGGTCTTCCCCCCACCCCCCAGAACAATGTGTACTTTAATCAAAACTTCCAAGCTACTAGTTCAGCTTAAGGGAAAAAATCACATAACCTAACCAGTAAAGTCCTTAGCAAACCATTTACATATTAATTTTTCAAATATACGTGTACATTTGACCCTTGAACAAAGCATTGGTTAGGGGCATCATCTCTTCAAAAACCTTATATAATTGATTTTAGAGTTAGCCTTTTGTATCTGTCTGTACTTTCACACTTGCGGATTCAACCAACTGTGGATCGTGTAGTATGTATTTACTGAAAACAAGGCAACCCCCCCACCCACCGCAGTTAAACCCATGTGGTTAAACGGTCAGCTGTGTATTGCTAGCTGGGAATCCTCTAATTTCTGAATTCTGGAACAAATGAGCCATTGTCACACAGACTTTTCCCAGACTTTTTGCACAAACTCCCCTCTTCTGGGACTTCCACAAATTTCTACGAATGCTTAGCATTCAGGGCATTGTCATCCCATAGAGCAATGTACCACAGAAAGATGAAGGCTGGGTGATTAGCTTAGCAGCAGACCAAGGTAGGCAGGTAAACTTGACCTGAGGTTAAGGACCTGAATACAGATCCCCTCATGCTGTTCAAGTTGTGGACTTTCATTAAAGTCTTCATGTTGCCACAAGAGGAATGCACACCCTAGTGACTTCCTGATGCACTCCTCACTCTGCTAGCTTCCTCCCCACTTTTGCCAGACTGAATTAATCAAACACAGATGCGCTAATTCCTCGCCCCCACCCCTAAGCTATGCAAACTGGGGAGACCAAAGACAGAAATAAGATGTACACAACCCCCACTCCATCCGGCAACATATATTCAACATGCTACATAAAGTATAATTTCCATTTTATTGTCTTTTCAGGGAAACCAATATTTCTTCCATCTTTAAGGACTTGGATCCTTACATGGGCTTTAGTCGAGGACGTGGGGCAGCACCCGCAGGTCTAAATCGGGGTGGAGGTGTTCGGTCCTTCCCGGCTTCCGGAGAGCGATTCCTGACAACCTTGCTGTGAATGGCACAACTCACGCAGCAATGTAGTTTCACATACAGCTTGGGAAGCACATAGGCGTTGAAAACACTCGCTTCAGAAATGTCCCTGACAGCTGCAGCCTCTACGACGTGCCGAATGACGAACTTCTTAATGGCCTTATCCTTGGGCGCGCGTGGGCACAGTTGGTGCAGGGAATAGGCTGCATGTGGCCACGGCCCTTTTTGGCACGACCGTTGTTCCTCCTTTTCTTGGTCATCTTGGAGGCGCGGAGGCGAGAGAGTGAGAACAAGGTCTCTAATGGGAGAAGGAAGTTCTTGACGTACTATTTGTAATATCTTCTTGTTCTTTGTTTAATTCATCACTCAGGGGATTATCAACTACAAACTGGCACTTGCCAAGGACATTAGCCATCTGCCTCTGCAAAGACTGAATCCTGTGCTGCTGCGGCTGTCGACCTGTGACACGCTTTGAAATGAGTTCAGTGTGGAGAATGAGGCACTCTATGCTCCAGGGAAACTAGTGGAACAAATCTTTACATAGTTTGATGTTTTCAGGAGCTCATTTGATTATCCCAATCTTTGCATCTCCTCATATCTACAAAAGCACTAGATCTCTTCACGGTGACATCAGCGTCTTGTGACTAGCAGAAAACCTTTTGTAAAATAAGTGCTTGATTGCACTGAACTCCTCTTTCACAAAAATCATATATATTGACCTTCTCCCACTACCTCTTTGGAACTACTATAGTTTCTCAGAGCTATTTGGGATGCACTCCTCCCGGGTTGCTGTCCTCATTTTGCCCCAGATAAAACTTCACTCACAAGTCTCACATTGTGCATCTTTTTCAGTCAGCAGGATCATCTTCCTGTCCAGTCTTCTTATTTTAACTAACCAAATACTTTACAGCCAAAATTTTATACTTTACCAAAAGACTGTGCTGATCCTCTGGAATTTTACTAAAATTTTGGCACTTACTTTTATGCCAATTAAATAGAGGTCTTTTACAAATTAGTTTTGGTAATACCATTCAGAGATAGAAAAAAATATTATATCTATAATGTACACAAACAGACATATAGACAGACATAACCACAGATCTCACCTTTCATTTTAAAACTTTAGTCATGAATTTTAAAAATAGAAATAAAAATGAAACTTTAGTCATGGATCAGATACAATATAAAATTAACTCGTTTATAAATAGCAGTTGAGATGTGTTAGGTCTGCTCACTCTGAAGGCTAAAGTCTTGTACTGTTTTGTGGAGAAGACGCTTAAACTTTTGAGTTTTAAAAGGCTTCTTTTTTCAATTTTAAGAATTCTCTCTCTTATTTTAAAAAGTCTTTATTTATTTGACTGTGCCGTACACAGGACCTTTGCTGCAGCAGGCAGGATCTTCAGTTTAGTTGGAGCATGTGGGATCTAGTTCTCTGACTAAGGATGGAGCCTGGACTCCCTGCATTGGAAGCACAGAGTCTTAACCACGGGACCACCAGGGAAGTCCTGGAATTATCACTTATGGAAAAGTTCCTTGAAAAGAGCAGGTAGAACATTTACACCCCAAAGGCACCTGAAGAGGAATGCAAGCTCCCCTTAGGATTCTTACGGAGTCCAAGCTCACTCTGCTTGCCACAATAGGCCAGCGAATCTGAGACACAGTGTTGAAGCAAGGAATGGGACTTGATTCAGAAAGCTGGCTGACCAAGAAGACAGTAGACTAAAATCTCAAAATAACCATCCTGTCTGGATGCCAGGTTTGTTTATGAATTAGAAGCTGGGGTGGGGAGGTGAGGAAACAAAGTGGAAAAGGCCGTTAGTCTTGCAAATATCTCCTAGTGTTAGTCATTCAGTTGTATCTGACTCCCTGTGACCCTGTGGGCTGCAGCCTGCCCGACTCCTCTGTCCATGGAATTCTCCAGGCAAGAACACTGGAGTGGATAGCTGTTCCCTTCTCCAGGGGACCTTCCCAACCCAGGAATTGAACTGGGGTCTCCTGCATTGCAGGGGGATTCTTTACCAGCTAAGTACCAGGGAAGCCCTGGTAAAGAATACCAGGGTCAGGGTAAAGTCAAAGAGACAGATCTAGCATGTGGAAAGTCAGCATTGACTCTTCCCTCTTACAGGACTTCTGTTCCCTTAGAGGCAGAATTTTGAGGGAGGCGGAGGAGGTGGGGGAATAGCTTTGTCAAGTAGGCTTTCTCTAGAGCTTACACAGAACAGACCATCTTAGCATGTCCAAAGAGCCCCACCGTGGCCGTTTCACAGTGAGATCCCCTATAACATAGCTTTCCTATCTAAGCAAGTACTTTCAAGTATAAGCTCCACGTTTGTACATGCACCTGGCTGGAGTGTTATTAATAGCTATGAAGGCTGACTCTCTGGTGCCCTTTGTTTTTAATGATTTGGAGGCTTTGTTTCCTGTTTTAGGGTCAGTTTGTCAGGAAAAGAATACTATTGCAAACTGTGTGATGGGCCAGTGTGTTGTTTGTCAACTTAACCCCTCTTATGCGAGTCACCTTGGAGTTGTTTCAACTCTATTTTTTTTTTTTTTTGGTGAGTTCCTTTATTGACTTCTTACTATGTCTCAGACACTCAGCTTTCCAGTCTTTAGCTATTTAATGCGTTTGACAATCCTCTGATATATTGATAGATTCTGTTTCTGCCCCATATTCTTCAAACAGGAAAGCAAGTATAAGTGGTTAAATGAGATGGCCCCCAGATTGAGTATCTTCTAAGTGGAGATACTTTGGTGGTAAAATGGACAGGATTTGGTGGTAAGCTGCAAACAAGGGAAGAGATGGGGAAGATGAGGCTGGAGCTGGGATGGTGGCTGGGACAATGGGTGGATGGGAAATTCCCAGACACACAAAGGGCTGGGGTTGCTCTGGTCTTGCTGCTATTCCAGACAAGCAGGTTGGGGGCTGAAGCACCCTCATTTGGGAGGAAAGCCATCCAGAGGAATCATGTGTGCAGGGAAGAGCCAATTCTAACTCCATGTTGGAATTGTTCCTTTAACTTGCTTTATGTTGTTTTTGTTATTATAACCAGGCATAATGGCCTGCTTTAGGGAACTCTGCCCCCTCTGCTTGACCTGTAGGGCTAGAATGCCTTTGTTCAGCTCCCAGAGAGATCATCTGACCCTGCCTACCTGTGAATGGCTTCAGGAAAGAGGAGATTGACACTTTCCCCTGCCCAAGTTTGCCATTCTACGAGATACAGGCAAGGTTAATGGGCTTTTTGCCTTGTTTCCTCACCTCCCTTCACTTCTGTTCTATAAAAGAACCTGGCATCCAGATCCTGTAAGATGGTTATTTTGAGACATCAGTCAGCCAGCTTCTCAGCTGGTTTTCCAAACAAGAGTGAGCCTGGACTCAGTAATAGATGTACCTGGAAGGGTGGGTGCAGTGCTGAGGGATCTTAGAATCTCAGGATAATAGTTAATGTCGACAGAGTTTTTCTTAGTCCAAACTAGCTTTACACCGAGCAATTTACATTCATGAAATTACATGATTGAACCCTCTCGTCTTCTGAGTCAGCTATCCCTGACCTCTAGATGAGAAAACAGCTCAGACGGGGTGGGGGTGGTCTCTAGTCAGGGTTAGAATGCAGCAGAGATGGATTTGACCCCAGGTCCACCCAGCTCCAAAACCCTCAAACAGGACTTCCCTGGCGGTCCAGTGGTTAAAATTCCATGTTTCTATGTCAGGGAGCACAGGTTCAGTTCTCAGTCAGGAAACTAAGATTCAACATGCCACGTGGCAAAAAAAAAAAAAAAGGCAAAAAACCCCTCAAACAATAAGCCTTCCTTGCAATGATGCCAATGTTAACATTCCTGACCGAAACATTCATGACAAGAATGCTCTTATTAGAGAGCCTGCTGTGAGTCAGCACTGCCTGACAGTTTGACAGGCCAGGCCTTATGTCATTTCACCCCCAATTCACAGAGGAAAATCGAGGCTCAAAGAGGCTAAAGTATATGTCCAAGGTTGCCATCCAGCAGAGATGTGGCTTGAACCCAAGCTGTTTTTGCCTCCAAAGTCTATCCTAGAGCTCCTCGCTTATACTAATTTTTGAAAATGAAGAAACTGGGACTTCCCTGGTGGTCCAGTGGTTAAGACTTCACACTTCCAGTGCAAGGGCCAGGATTCGACCCCTGGTCAAGGAACTAGATCCCACATGCTGCGACTAACGGTTCACATGCCAAAACTAAAGACCCCACGTGCATGTATGTGTGCTAAGTCGCTTCAGTCGTGTCCGACACCATGCGGCCCCAGGGACTGTAGCCCATGAGGTTTCACTCTATGGATTCTCCAGGCGAGAACACTGGAATGAGCTGCCATGCTGTCCTCCAGGGGATCTTCCCAACCCAGGGATGGAACCTGCATCTCTTAAGTCTCCTGCATTGGCAGGCGGGTTCTTTACCACAAGCACCACCATACCACAACAAAGAAACTGCATGCTGCAACTAAGACCCAGCACAGACAAATCAATCAATCAATACTTTTTTTTAAAGAAGAGAAGGTCAGAGAAGGAAGGGTCTCATGCAAGTTTCCCCAGCCAAATGCAGCCAAAGAAAGGGCTGCGGTGAGGAAGAGGAGGTGGGAAGTCTGAATAAGAGACCTGTGTTTGCAGACATTCCTGTGCATAATTCTTTCATGCCCTTCTTGACAAGGCTATCAACACAAAGCTGTAAACAAAGCAGGCATGGGCCCTTAACCTCCCGAGGAATTCTTTTGGAACTATTCTGCTGCCTCTCCCACTCTGTGTACTCTGCCTGCCAAGTCATGTGTGTCCTCCAGGTCAAGCCCAGAATGGCCCAGGTACTTCTCGCTGACTTCTAGAGAGGAACCTAGCCCTGCCTGGCCAAGGTTCTCACCAAGCCCTTTCCCCTTGTTGCGCCTCAGTTTCTCCAGCTGTAAAGAGAGATCATATGGGGGTCCATGCATGGGGGAGTCGATTTGAAATCACTGGTCTGAATCCAAAGCTGTGTGACCTTGGACAAATGTCTTGGCCTCTCTGCCTCTGTTTCCTTATCTGTAAAATGAAATGAGAAGAGTACTCATTGCACAGGGTCGTTTTGGAGCCTCCATGAGGATGTGGGTATATTAATACTAAGTCTGGTAGTCAAGTTGCTTAAAAATGTTTACCTCTGGGACTTCCCTGGTGGTCCAGTGGCTAAGACTCCATGCTCCCCGTTCAGGGAGCCCAGTTCCATCCCAGGTCAGGGAACTGGGTCCTCACACCTCAACTAAGAGGATTGACTAGTTTATCTCCTTGCAGTCCAAGAGACTCTCAGGAGTCTTCTCCAGCCCCACAGTTTGAAAGCATCAGTTCTTCAGTGCCCAAATTTCTTAATCGTCCAGCTTTCACATCCATACATGACTACTGGGAAAACCATAGCTCTCTGTTCAGATCTGTGGCAGCAGAGTGATGTCTCTGGTTTTTAATACGCTGTCTAGGTCTGTCATAGCTTTCCTTCCAAGGAGCAAGCGTCTTTTAATTACGGCTGCATTCACCATCCGCAGTAACCAACATGGCTGTCTCTAATCCTCTTCTCTGAGGGTTAATTCTCCACTTTGTCTTCCTTGTCTAGCCTGAAGGGAGTTTAGAAGGTATTTCCCTCCTGGGGTTGTGCTGCTTTATTTCTTCTTGTTCATGGATCTTAAATTTGCCTCGATCGACCACAGACTGGGGCTTCCCTGCTGGCTCAGTTGGTAAAGAATCTAGCTGCAATGCATGCAACCCAGCTTTGATCGGTGGGCGGGGGGAGGGGAGGTGCTTCAATTCATGGGAAGGAAACCAAGTCCCCCTAAAACTCAGTTCCCTTACCACATTTATGACTGAATTCCTCTTTCCAGAACTTTCTTCCCTTGAGTGTCTCCTCTGACCCCAGTCCCATCCTCATCCCCTCTAAGTCAATCCTGTGCTGTTGTTGCTGTTCCACTGCCAAGTCGTGTCTGACTCTTTGCAACCCCATGAACTGGAGCACACCAGGGCTCTCTGTCCCTCACCATCTCCTAGAGTCTGCCTGACTGAACACTGCTTCACCACAATCAGATGACTCAGATTGCTGTTGTCATATCATCAGTGCGCTAAAACTGGTATTAAAGATATCATGAACTACAAGCTCAGGATGTTTCCCCAGGGCAAAATGAACTCAGGGATCTCTAAGCCATGGGCCACTTGGCCAAAGAATTGTAAACTGAAGACATCCTGATTCCTGGAACTATGATTAAGAAAGATCAGAAGATGATGCTCAATCTTTTCTGTCATCTTCCTCTTTAAAATATCTTTAACTTGAAGACCAAGTTCAAGTGGACCTGAGGTTTGTCTCCCAGTTCCTTGCTTGCTGTCCTCCAAATGCATGGGTGTTAAGTCTGTCAGTCATGCCCAACTCTTCGCAACCCTTAGGACTGTAGCCACCTAGGCTCCTCTGTCCATGGGATTTCCCAGACAAGAATACTGGAATGGGTTGCCATTCCCTTCTCCAGAGGATTTTCCCTACCCAGGGATGGAACCTGAGTCTCCCACATTGCAGGGAGATTTTTTTTTTTTTTACCATCTGAGCCACCAGGAAAGCCAAAAATATAAAGCTTTACTTTGCTGCAAACACCCGCTATCAGAGGTTGACTTTCTCTGCTGTGGGCATATGAGCCCTCACTCAGTTACAGAACTCCACGGAGCTTGTCTGTAATACCAGAAATCTTGACAACTCTTGGTTCTTGAATCTAAACTCAGGGCCAGTGGGGTGCCTTTGTATTAAACCAGAAAAATGCTCTCCCTCTAGATGGAAGCAAGTATCTCATCTGGGCAGAGCCATACCTCAAAGAGCAAAGTTTGGTGAGCAATGCTTTCTCAGGGAAAAAACAAACAAAACTGCCCTCCTGTGGTTGGATGCAGCTCTGCTCCACGGTGCGTGACTTGGCAGGTGAAGTGTAAGCAGGCTGCATTTGCTGCTCACTCCATGTGCAGTGAACAGCCTGCCAGCCACACAGCCATTCACTGTTTGGATCCCACCTTGGAGGGTGTGCCTCTCAGCAACAGTCATCAGAGCGCTAGACCCCTAACGGGAGTCAATGGAGCTGGTCAACTATAGACAAACATCAGCCATGTTACTGACTGTAGATGGGACCTAAGGTATTCATCAGAACATTTCCAAGAAGAAAGCCCAGGACTCCCCTGATGGTACAGTGGATAAGAATCTGCCTGCCGATGCAAGGGACACAGGTTCAACCCCTGGTCCGGGAAGATTCCACATGCTGCAGAGCAGCTAAGCCTGTGCAGCACAGTTCCTGAGCCTGTGCCCTAGAGCCTGTGCTCTGCAACGAAGAGTAGCCCCTACTCGCTGGAACTAGAGAAAGCCTGTGTGCAGCACCGAAGGGCCAACACCACCAAAAATAAATGAATAAATAAGATAAGGCCCAGAGAAGGTCTATATTAATGTAAAGGCCAAGTTGCTATAACTGTAAGATCCCAAAATACAATGGTTTAAGTAAAATAGAAGGTTCTCATTCTCTTTCGTGACCCTCCTGAAGTAGGCATGTTGTCTAAGATGGCAGGTGGCTCCCCTCCCCGTGGTCAGTCAGGGACACAACTTCCTTCAGTCTTTTTTTTTTTTTAATACTTTATTTTACTTTACAATACTGTATTGGTTTTGCCATACATTGACATGAATCCACCACGGGTGTACATGCGTTCCCAAACATGAACCCCCTCCCACCTCCCTCCCATAACATCTCTCTGGGTCATCCCCGTGCACCAGCCCCAAGCATGCTGTATACTGCGTCGGACATAGACTGGCGATTCGATTATTACATGATAGTATACATGTTACAATGCCATTCTCCCAAATCATCCCACCCTCTCCCTCTCCCTCTGAGTCCAAAAGTCCGTTATACACATCTGTGTCTTTTTTGCTGTCTTGCATACAGCGTCATCATTGCCATCTTTCTAAATTCCATATATATGTGTTAGTATACTGTATTGGTGTTTTTCTTTCTGGCTTACTTCACTCTGTATAATCGGCTCTAGTTTCATCCATCTCATCAGAACTGATTCAAATGTATTCTTTTTAACGGCTGAGTAATACTCCATTGTGTATATGTACCACTGCTTTCTTATCCATTCATCTGCTGATGGACATCTAGGTTGTTTCCATGTCCTGGCTATTATAAACAGTGCTGCGATGAACATTGGGGTACATGTGTCTCTTTCAATTCTGGTTTCCTCGGTGTGTATGCACAGAGGTGGGATTGCTGGGTCATAATGTAGTTCTATTTGCAATTTTTTAAGGAATCTCCACACTGTTCTCCATAGTGGCTGTACTAGTTTGCACTCCCACCAACAGTGTAGGAGGGTTCCCTTTCTCCACACCCTCTCCAGCATTTATTGCTTGCAGATTTTGGATCGCAGCCATTCTGACTGGTGTGAAGTGGTACCTCATTGTGGTTTTGATTTGCATTTCTCTAATAATGAGTGATGTTGAGCATCTTTTCATGTGTTTGTTAGCCATCCGTATGTCTTCTTTGGAGAAATGTCTATTTAGTTCTTTGGCCCATTTTTTGATTGGGTCGTTTATTTTTCTGGAATTGAGCTGCATAAGTTGCTTGTATGTTTTTGAGATTAGTTGTTTGTCAGTTGCTTCATTTGCTATTATTTTCTCCCATTCAGAAGGCTGTCGTTTCACCTTGCTTATATTTTCCTTTGTTGTGCAGAAGCTTTTAATTTTAATTAGATCCCATTTGTTTATTTTTGCTTTTATTTCCAGTATTCTGGGAGGTGGATCATAGAGGATCCTGCTGTGATTTATGTCGGAGAGTGTTTTGCCTATATTCTCCTCTAGGAGTTTTATAGTTTCTGGTCTTACATTTAGATCTTTAATCCATTTTGAGTTTATTTTCGTGTGTGGTGTTAGAAAGTGATCTAGTTTCATTCTTTTACAAGTGGTTGACCAGCTTTCCCAGCACCACTTGTTAAACAGATTGTCTTTACTCCATTGTATATTCTTGCCTCCTTCGTCAAAGATAAGATGTCCATATGTGTGTGGATTTATCTCTGGGCTTTCTGTTTTGTTCCATTGATCTATATGTCTGTCTTTCTGCCAGTACCATACTGTCTTGATGACTGTGGCTTTGTAGTAGAGCCTGAAGTCAGGCAAGTTGATTCCTCCAGTTCCATTCTTCTTTCTCAAGATTGCTTTGGCTATTCGACGTTTTTTGTATTTCCATACAAATCTTGAAATTATTTTTCTAGTTCTGTGAAAAATATGGCTGGTAGCTTGATAGGGATTGCATTGAATTTGTAAATTGCTTTGGGTAGTATACTCATTTTCAGTATATTGATTCTTCTGGTCCATGAACATGGTATATTTCTCCATCTATTAGTGTCCTCTTTGATTTCTTTCATCAGTGTTTTATAGTTTTCTATATATAGGTCTTTAGTTTCTTTAGGTAGATATATTCCTAAGTATTTTATTCTTTTCGTTGCAATGGTGAATGGAATTGTTTCCTTAACTTCTTTTTCTACTTTCTCATTATTAGTGTATAGGAATGCAAGGGATTTCTGAATGTTGATTTCATATCCTGCAACTTTACTATATTCATTGACTAGCTCTAGTAATTTTCTGGTGGAGTCTTTAGGGTTTTCTATGTAGATGATCATGTCATCTGCAAACAGTGAAAGTTTGACTTCTTCTTTTCCAATTTGGATTCCTTTTATTTCTTTTTCTGCTCTGATTGCTGTGACCAAAACTTCCAGAACTATGTTGAATAGTAGCGGTGAAAGAGGGCCCCCTTGTCTTGTTCCTGACTTTAGGGAAAATACTTTCAATTTTTCACCATTGAGGATAATGTTTGCTGTGGGTTTGTCATATATAGCTTTTATTATGTTGAGGTATGTTCCTTCTATTCCTGCTTTCTGGAGAGTTTTTATCATACATGGATGTTGAATTTTGTCAAAGGCCTTCTCTGCATCTATTGAGATAATCATATAGTTTTTACTTTTCAATTTGTTAATGTGGTGAATTACATTGATTGATTTGTGGATATTGAAGAATCCTTGCATCCCTGGGATAAAGCCCACTTGGTCATGGTGTATGATCTTTTTAATGTGTTGTTGGATTCTGCTTGCTAGAATTTTGTTGAGGATTTTTGCATCTATGTTCATCAGTGATATTGGCCTGTAGTTTTCTTTTTTTGTGACGTCTTTGTCAGGTTTTGGTATTAGGGTGATGGTGGCCTCATAGAATGAGTTTGGAAGTTTACCTTCCTCTGCAATTTTCTGGAAGAGTTTGAGGAGGATAGGTGTTAGCTCTTCTCGAAATTTTTGGTAGAATTCAGCTGTGAAGCCGTCTGGACCTGGGCTTTTGTTTGCTGGAAGATTTCTCATTATAGTTTCAATTTCCATGCTTGTGATGGGTCTGTTAAGATTTTCTATTTCTTCCTGGTTCAGTTTAGGAAAGTTGTACTTTTCTAAGAATTTGTCCATTTCTTCCACATTGTCCATTTTATTGGCATATAACTGCTGATAGTAGTCTCTTAAGATCCTTTGTATTTCTGTGTTGTCTGTTGTGATCTCTCCATTTGCATTTCTAATTTTATTGATTTGATTTTTCTCTCTTTGCTTCTTGATGAGTCTGGCTAATGGTTTGTCAATTTTATTTATCCTTTCAAAGAACCAGCTTTTGGCTTTGTTGATTTTTGCTATGGTCTCTTTTGTTTCTTTTGCATTTATTTCTGCCCTAATTTTTAAGATTTCTTTCCTTCTACTGACTCTGGGGTTCTCCAATTCTTCCTTTTCTAGTTGCTTTAGGTGTAGAGTTAGGTTATTTATTTGACTTTTTTCTTGTTTCTTGAGATATGCCTGTATTGCTATGAACTTTCCTCTTAGCACTGCTTTTATAGTGTCCCACAGGTTTTGGGTTGTTGTGTTTTCATTTTCATTCGTTTCTATGCATATTTTGATGTCTTTTTTGATTTCTTCTGTGATTTGTTGGTTATTCAGAAGTGTGTTGTTCAACCTCCATATGTTGGAATTTTTAATAGTTTTTCTCCTGTAGTTGAAATCTAATCTTAATGCATTATGGTCAGAAAAGATGCTTGGAATGATTTCGATTTTTTGAATTTATCAAGTTTAGATTTAAGGCCCAGGATGTGATCTATCCTGGAGAATGTTCCATGAGCACTTGAGAAAAAGGTGAAATTCATTGTTTTGGGGTGAAATGTCCTATAGATATCAATTAGGTCTAACTGGTCTAATGTATCATTTAAAGTTTGCATTTCTTTGTTGATTTTCTGTTTAGTTGATCTGTCCATAGGTGTGAGTGGGGTATTAAAGTCTCCTGCTATTATTGTGTTATTGTTGATCTCCCCTTTCATACTTGTTAGCATTTGTCTTACGTATTGTGGTGCTCCTATATTGGGTGCATATATATTTATAATTGTTATATCTTCTTCTTGGATTGATCCTTTGATCATTATGTAGTGGCCTTCTTTGTCTCTTTTCACAGCCTTTGTTTTAAAGTCTATTTTATCGGATATGAGTATTGCCACTCCTGCTTTCTTTTGGTCTCTATTTGCATGGTATATCTTTTTCCAGCCCTTCACTTTCAGTCTGTATGTGTCCCTTGTTTTGCAGTGGGTCTCTTGTAAGCAGCATATAGAGGGGTCTTGTTTTTGTATCCATTCGGCCAGTCTTTGTCTTTTGGTTGGGGCATTCAACCCATTTACGTTTAAGGTAATTATTGATAAGTATGATCCTGTTACCATTTACTTTATTGTTTTGGGTTCGGGTTTATACACCCTTTTGTGTTTCCTGTCTAGAGAATATCCTTTAGAATTTGTTGGAGAGCTGGTTTGGTGGTTCTGAATTCTCTCAGCTTTTGCTTGTCTGTAAAGCTTTTGATTTCTCCTTCGTATTTGAATGAGATCGTTGCTGGGTACAGTAATCTGCGCTGTAGGTTATTTTCTTTCATCACTTTGAGTATGTCTTGCCATTCCCTCCTGGCCTGAAGAGTTTCTATTGAAAGATCAGCTGTTATCCTTATGGGAATCCCCTTGTGTGTTATTTGTTGTTTTTCCCTTGCTGCTTTTAATATTTGTTTTTTGTGTTTGATCTTTGTAAATTTGATTAATATGTGTCTTGGGGTATTTTGCCTTGGGTTTATCCTATTTGGAACTCTCTGTGTTTCTTGGACTTGGGTGATTATTTCCTTCCCCATTTTAGGGAAGTTTTCAACTACTATCTCCTCAAGGATTTTCTCATGGTCTTTCTTTCTGTCTTCTTCTTCTGGGACTCCCATAATTCGACTGTTGGAGCGTTTCATATTGTCCTGGGGGTCTCTGAGATTGTCCTCATTTCTTTTAATTCGTTTTTCTTGTTTCTCTGATTCATTTATTTCTACCATTCTATCTTCTATTTCACTAATCCTATCTGCTGCCTCTGTTATTCTGCTATTTGTTGCCTCCAGAGTGTTTCTGATCTCATTTATTGCATTATTCATTATATATTGACTCTTTTTTATTTCTTCTAGGTCCTTGTTAAACCTTTCTTGCATCTTCTCAATCCTTGTCTCTAGGCTATTTATCTGTGATTCCATTTTAATTTCAAGATTTTGGATCATTTTCACTATCAATATTCAGAATTCTTTCTCAGGTAGATTCCCTACCTCTTCCTCTTTTGTTTGGTTTGGTGGGCAACTCTCCTGTTCCTTTACCTGCTGAGTATTCCTCTGTCTCTTCATCTTGGTTATATTGCTGCGTTTGGGGTGGCCTTTTTATATTCTGGGAATTTGTGGAGTTCTCTTTATTATGGAGCTTCCTCACTGTGGGTGGGGTTGTATCAGTGGCTTGTCTAGGTTTCCTGGTTAGGGAGGCTTGTGTTGGAGTTCTGGTGGGTGGAGCTGGGTTTCTTCTCTCTGGAGTGTAGTGGAGTGACCAGTAATGGGTTATGAGACGTCAAAGGTTTTGGAGTCACTTTGAGCTGCCTGTATATTGAAGCTCAGGGGTGTGTTCCTGTGTTGCTGGAGAATTTGTGTGGTATGTCTTGTTCTGAAACTTGTTGGTCCTTGGGTGCAGCTTGGTTTCAGTGTAGGTATGGAGGCATTTGATGAGCTCCTATTGCTTAATGTTCTCTGAATTCAGGAGTTCCCTGATGTTTTCAGGCTTTGGACTTAAGCCTCCTGCTTCTGGTTTTCAGTTTTATTTTTACAGTAGCCTCTAGACTTCTCCATCTATACAGCACCGATGATGATACATCTAGGTTAAAGATGACAAGTTTCTCCACATTGAGAGACACTCAGAGAGGTTTCCTGTTTTTGAAGACAGTGGTCTGCTTTTCTGGTTGCCTGATGTCCTCTGCCAGCCTACAGAAGTTGCTTTGTGGAGTTTGCTCAGCGTTGAAATGTTCTTTTGAGGAATTTGTGAGGGAGAAAGTGGTCTTCCCGTCCTATTCCTCCGCCATCTTAGGACCGCCTCCTTCCTTCAGTCTTGTTACTGAGATCACTAGCATCAGCATCACCTGAAACTTGTTAAAAATGCAGATTCTCAGGCCTGACCCTGGACCTACTGGATCAGAAACTCTGGGACTGGGCCAGCGACCTGTGTTTCAACAAGGATTCCCACTGACCCTGATGGACAATTAAGGTGGAGGACCACCACCTTAGGGTGTTATCCTGATCTTCATGGTCAAAGGGAGGGCTTTGGACTTCTTGAATCACCCCTTCCTATCCAGGAGGTGGCCAGGATGGAGGTGCTCTGGCTGTTCAAAGACCTCAGTCCAGAAGAAACTTGACTTCTGGGCATGCAAGGTGGTTTAAGAGGATGAGGGTGGCCAGACCAGCATAATGGTTAGTGGTTTAGATTCTGGAGACAGGCTGCCTGCATTTAAATCCCAAAGTTGCTGTGGCACCAGCTGTGTGAACTTCAACAAGTAACTTTACTTCTCTGAGCCTCAGTACCTTCTCCTATAATACAGGGATCATTGCTAATATTAATATCTGTCCCATGATGTCACTATGGGAATCACAGTGTTATTACGTGCCCTACACATAATAAGCTCTCAAAATGTTAGCTTAATCATCTCAATATCTTAATAAAAGCTGCTTCTTATTTTATTTTATTTTGGCCATCCTGTGAAGCTCATAGGATCTTTAGTTTCCTGACCAGGGATTGAACCCAGGCCCCAGCTGTGAAAGTGCCAAGTCCTAAACATTGGATCACCAGGGAATTCCCAAAAGCTGCTATTTATTTCATGTAGCATCATATTGAATCTTCATGATACTATTGTGAGAGGTATGTTTTACATATAGATATTCATTTTATAAAGGAGAAAATTGAGGGGCAGACTGGTGAGATAACATAGGTTACAGGTAATCAAATGGTAATTCTAACTCAGGTCAGATTCTTACAGACTCAAATGTAAATCGCCTCTCAAAAAAGTTGGGAGGGGGTGATATTTGCCACCCAATAAAATGAATAAAATTTTTTAAAAATTAAAAAAAAGGAGGGGGGAGTAGATTTCTAAAACTTCCTGTCTTACAGGAAGACTGTGTTGTTTGTGGCTGGAGGGCTGATCTGTAATAGGAATGTATGCCAGGGACTTCCCTGACAGCTCAGCGGTTAAGACTCCACACTTCCAATGCAGGGGTCTTGGGTTTGATCCCTAGTCAGGGGACTAAGATCCCACATGCTGTGAAGCTAAGCAACAACAATAAAAGGAATGCATATGGTAAGGCTAGGGGAGAAATCTCTCACCTTGTTTGTAACCTCTCCAAATTCTCCCAATCACTTGGGCAGATGGACAATCCCCTAAGGAGAGATGAGAAACACTGCCCAGGGCCAGATCCAGCCCCAGAAAAGAGGTGCCTGGAAAGGTATGCACCAGACAATGCATCAGACACGTTACATCACTGTCACTGAACCAGCATATTACCGTCTCCACTTTAGAAATAAATAAAACAAAATGCAGAGATAGTAAATGTCCAAGGTCTTAGCCAGGAAGCAACAGAGTGGAAGTCATTCTCAGAGCTGAGCGTCTCTTGCGCCTGAATCCCTATGGAGCTGTGAGACAGCGCCACCTGGTGGTGTTCTGTTGGAACGGCTTCTGGAGGAAGAGAGAACAAGATAAAAAGGGGATATTACGGGGGGGGGCGAGGGAGGGTAAGATCTGGTTGGATGGCATCACTGACTCAGTGAACACGAGTTTGAGCAAGGTCCGGGAGATGGTGAAGCACAGGGGAGCCTGGTGTGCTGAAGTCCATGAAATCGCAAAGAGTGGAACACGGCTGAAAAACTGAACGATAGTTCAGTTCAGTTCAGTTCAGTCGCTCAGTCTTGTCTGACTCTCTGCAACCCCATGAATCGCAGCACGCCAGGACTCCCTGTCCATCACCAACTCCCAGAGTTCCCTCAGACTCACGTCCATCGAGTCGGTGATGCCATCCAGCCATCTCATCCTCTGTCGTCCCCTTCTCCTCCTGCCCCCAATCCCTCCCAGCATCAGGGTCTTTTTCAATGAGTCAACTCTTCACAAGAAGTGGCCAAAATATTGGAGTTTCAGCTTTAGCATCATTCCTCCCAATGAACACCCAGGACTGATCTCCTTTAGAATGGACTGGTTGGATCTCCTTGCAGTCCAAGGGACTCTCAAGAGTCTTCTCCAACACCACAGTTCAAAAGCATCAACTCTTCTGCGCTCAGCTTTCTTCACAGTCCAATTCTCACATCCATACATGACCACTAGAAAAACCATAGCCTTGACTAGAGGGACCTTTTTTGGCAAAGTAATGTCTCCGCTTTTCAATATGTTGTCTAAGATGGTCATAACTTTACTTCCAAGGAGCAAGTGTCTTTTAATTTCATGGCTGCAGTCACCATCTTCAGTGATTTTGGAGCCCCCCAAAATAAAGCCTGACACTGTTTCCACTGTTTCCCCAGATATTTCCCATGAAGTGATGGGACCAGATGCCATGATCTTTGTTTTCTGAATGTTGAGCTTTAAGCCAACTTTTTCACTCTCCTCTTCCACTTTCATCAAGAGGCTTTTTAGTTCCTCTTCACTTTCTGCCATATATAGTTAATATATAGCATTTAAAATGGGCTAGGCACTGATTAAATTAACTTGTTTAATAACTCCTCCTAACAGACCTTTAAGGCAGTTAATTAATAATAATTTCCACCCTTCTCCACTTTTATTTTACTCTTCTTTCTTTGGGAAAAAAAAACTTACTATGGAACATTCAGGCATACCCAAAACTGGATGAGGGGGCTTCCTTGGTGGTTCAGTGGTAAGGAATCTGCCTGCTAATGCAGGACACACAGTTCAATCTCTGATCTGGGAAGACTCCACGTGCCACTGAGCAACTGAGCCCATGCACCGCAACTAGTGAGTCTGTGCTCTAGAGCCCGGGAGCCACAACCACTGAGCCCACGGGCCGCAGCTGCAGAAGCCCGTGCACCCTAGGGCCCGTGCTCTGCAACAGAGAAGTCACCGCAATGAGAAGCCTGTGAGCTGCCACCAGAGGGTAGCCACCCACCCACCACAACTAAGGAAAAGCCCGAGAAGCAAAGGGGACCCAGCCCAGCCGAGAATAAATAAATAAAATGATATATTTTTTTAAAAAGAACTGGTGATGATGTATCCATCATCCTGGTTCAACAATGATCAACTCACGGCCAATCTTGTTTCATCCATACTCTCAACAATCCCCTCCTCCTACACCCCACCAAATCAGAATTACTTGGAAGCAAAGTCCAGACGTTGTATCCATTCTCACTGGTAAATACTTCCAATTATGTATTCCTAAAAGTGTCCCCATCTTGCTGTTGAGGAATCTGACCAAGGTCACTTTGCTGATAGGGTTCAGAGGCCAGATCATTCCCAGTGGTCTTGTTTCAGGGCTTTTGCCACTGGCTGTTGTGATGCCTCTGGAGTGTGGATCACTCAGACAGCAGCACAACTCAACCTCAGCCACTTTTATTTTTCTTTTTGGCCTTGTGACTTGTGGGATCTTGGTTCCCCGATCAGAGACCGAACTCAGGCCCTCGGCAGTGAAAGCACAGCTGGAGGACCAGGAATTCCCCAACCTCTTTTGCCAAAGTTGTCAATTGATTCTCACATTGACAAAGTTGGAATATAAAGAGTAGAGATGAAAGTATTGTATCAGTGTTAACCTAACATCACTAAACTTGATAACCAGACTGCAGCTGTATGAGAAAACATCTCTGTTCTTAGGAGATACATGCTGAAATCTTCAGGAGTAAAAGGCCATGCTGTGCGCAGTCATGTATCCTGAATGATTCAGGAACATATTAGATAGATATGAGACCAGAGAGAGGAGAGTCAAATGATATTGGAAACGAAATAAAATGTTAACCCGATGCTAATCTGGATAAAGAGCCACCAAACGGATGTTATTTGAACTGTATTCATTTTTGAAACTTTTCTGTACATTTAAAACTGTATTGCCCCCAAACTTTTAAAATTTAGAAAAAGAATGCATACTACATATCGCATATGATTCCATTTAGGTGAAGGGTTGTTTAAATCTAATAAAAGGACTTTCATCCAGAATTTACTAAGAACTCTCAAAACTCAGTAATGAGAGAACGTACAACCCAACTTAAAAGTGGGCAAACAATTTGAACAGGTATTTTTAGGTGAAGTTTTGAAACAGGCAAAAGTACTCTAGATGAAGTAAGAACAGTGGTTCCACTCTGTGGCTATCACTGAGGAAGGGCAGGATGGAGAGGTCCAGGGTACCAAAAAAATTCTTTATCTGTTATGAACATGTCTCATTAAGCTGTCTGCTTAAAAGCTTTGTTTGCACTTTACTGTATGTAAATTATACCCACATAAAAATGAAGGCAATAATAATAATAAAAGCAAAAGACCAAAACAGGAACATTGCCACAGTCATAAAATCAATTACTGTAAAGCAAGAAAAATGAATGAACTGCAGTTTTACACAATAAAAAGCATGAGAGAATTCCCTGATGGTCCAGTGGTTAGGACTCCTCACTCTCACTGCCCCGGGGCCTGGGTTCAATCCTTGGTTGGGGAACTAAGATCCCACAAGCTCCACACATGGCCAAAAAGTTTAAAAAATTAAATTAAGTTAAAAATGTGTTCTCTTTAACAACAGCAACAGAAAAGAATCTCAAAAACATAACTTTGATAGTGGAACTATATGCAGCCTTGTTCTCTATTTTCCAAGTCTCCTGTAAATTTGTGCAGAAGCTATTAAGAAGAGGTGGCAAGAATACACAGAAGAACTGTACAAAAAAGATCTTCACGACCAAGATAATCACGATGGTATGATCACTCACCTAGAGCCAGACATCCTGGAATGTGAAATCAAGTGGGCCTTAGAAAGCATCACTACGAACAAAGCTAGTGGAGGTGATGGCATTCCAGTGGAGATATTTCAAATCCTGAAAGATGATGCTGTGAAAGTGCTGCACTCAATCTGCCAGCAAATTTGGAAAACTCAGCAGTGGCCACAGGACTGGAAAAGGTCAGTTTTCATTCCAATCCCAAAGAAAGGCAATGCCAAAGAATGCTCAAACTACCGCACAATTGCACTCATCTCACACGCTAGTAAAGTAATGCTCAAAATTCTCCAAGCCAGGCTTCAGCAGTACGTGAACCATGAACTTCCAGATGTTCAAGCTGGTTTTAGAAAAGGCAGAGGAACCAGAGATCAAATTGCCAACATCCACTGGATCATGGAAAAAGCAAGAGAGTTCCAGAAAAACATCTATTTCTGCTTTATTGACTATGCCAAAGCCTTTGACTGTGTGGATCACAATAAACTGTGGAAAATTCTGAGAGAGATGGGAATACCAGACCATCTGACCTGCCTCTTGAGAAACCTATATGCAGGTCAGGAAGCAACAGTTAGAACTGGACATGGAACAACAGACTGGCTCCAAATAGGAAAAGGAGTACATCAAGGCTGTATATTGTCACTTGCTTATTTAACTTCTGTGCAGAGTATATCATGAGAAACACTGGGCTGGAAGAAGCACAAGCTGGAATCAAGATTGCCGGGAGAAATATCAATAACCTCAGATATGCAGATGACATCACCCTTATGGCAGAAAGTGAAGAGGAACTAAAAAGCCTCTTGATGAAAGTGAAAGAGGAGTGTGAAAAAGTTGGCTTAAAGCTCAACATTCAGAAAACAAACATCATGGCATCTGGTCCCATCACTTCATGGGAAATAGATGGGGAAACAGTGTCAGACTTTATTTTGGGGGCTCCAAAATCACTGCAGATGGTGACTGTAGCCATGAAGTTAAAAGACGCTTACTCCTTGGAAGGAGAGTTATGACCAACCTAGACAGCATATTGAAAAGCAGAGGCGTTACTTTGCCAGCAATGGTCTGTCTAGTCAAGGCTATGGTTTTTCCTGTGGTCATGCATGGATGTGAGAGTTGGACTGTGAAGAAAGCAGAGCACAGAAGAATGGATGCTTTTGAACGGTGGTGTTGGAGAAGACTCTTGAGAGTCCCTTGGACTGCAAGGAGATCCAACCAGTCCATTCTAAAGGAGATTAGTCCTGGATGTTCTTTGGAAGGAATGATGCTGAAGTTGAAACTCCAGTACTTTGGCCACCTCATGCGAAGAGTTGACTCATTGGAAAAGATTCTGATGCTGGGAGGGATTGGGGGCAGGAGGAGAAGGGGACGACCGAGGATGAGATGGCTGGATGGCATCACTGACTCGATGGACGTGAGTCTGAGGGAACTCTGGGAGTTGGTGATGGACAGGGAGTCCTGGCGTGCTGCGATTCATGGGGTTGCAAATGGTCAGACACAACTGAACGACTGAACTGAACTGAACTAAACTGTAAATTTGTTATCATATTTTTTTAAAGTTAAAAGAAAAAAAACTTTAAGCAAAGAAAATAGACACAAAACTGTATGTACTAAATGTTTTATTTATGCGAAGTCCCACAAAAACAGGCGGGCAAGTAAACCCTGCTTAGGAGGTAAAAGGCCAAACACACTAAAACTCTATGAAAGTCAGGAAAATGCTTTTCTTTGAGAAGAGAGAGGCAGGAGTCATGGGGAGGGGCAGTAGAGGGGCGTCAGGGATGCAGGCTACATTCTGTCTCTTAACCTGGGTTTTCACTTTTTAACAATTCATTGGGCAGATACTCATTTGTTGTGGCTACTTTTTCATATGTATTGAAACAAAATATACATAATTTTCCATCACATCTAAACCATGAGCGACTAAGGCATAAATCTGATAAAGTATGTGTAAGACCTGTACACCGAAAACCACCTGATATTACTAGGGTAACTGAGTAAGACTGAATAAATGAGAGATATGTCATGTTCAAGAATCAGAGGAGTCAAGATTGCTGAAGCATCAGTGCTCCAATGAGCTGCAGAATAAAGAATTCTGAACACAATCAACATCCCATCAAGCTTTATTTTTTGTCGAATAGTTAATACTTTTGTCAAGCTGAGATGAAAACGTCTTTTTGACAATTTGTTTTCCCACAGACTATCCATTCAAGCCCTTCCCTGGTGGCTCAGTGGTAAAGAATCTGCCTGCAATGCAGGAGATGCAAGTTCATTTCCTTGGTCAGGAAGATCCCCTGGAGAAGGGAATGGCAACTCACTCCAGTATTCTTGCCTGGAGAATCCCATGGACGGAGGAGCATGGTGGGGCTACAGTCCATAGGGTCACAAGAAAAGAAAATATATAACTGCTTCCACTTTTTCCCCTTCAATTTGCCATGAAATGACGGGACTGGATGCCATTTGTTGTTGTTGTTCAGTCGCTGAGTTGTGTCCAACTCTGCGACCCCATGGACTGCAGCACACCAGGCTTCCCTGTCCTTCACTGTTTCCTGGAATTTGCTCAAACTCATACCCATTGACTTGCTGATGCCACTGAGTCACTATCTCGTCCTCTGTCATCCGCTTCTCCTCCTGCATTTAATCTTTCCCAGCATCAGGGTCTTTTCCAATGAGTCAGTACTTTGCATCAGGTGACCAAAGTATTGGAGATTCAGCTTCAGCATCAGTCCTTCCAATGAATATTCAGGACTGATTTCCTTCAGGATGGACCGGTTGGATCTCCTTGCAGTCCAAGGGACTCTCAAGAGTTTTCTCCAACACCACAGTTCAAAAGCATCAATTCTTCCGTGCTCTGCTTTCTTCACAGTCCAACTCTAACATCCATACATGACCCCCGGAAAAACCATAGCCTTGACTAGACAGACCTTTGTCGGCAATGTAATGTCTCTGCTTTTCAATATGCTGTCTATGTTTGTCAAAACTTTTCTTCCATGGTGCAGGCATCTTTTAATTTCATGGCTGTAGTCGCCGTGATTTTGGAGTCCAAGAAAATAAAGTCTGTCACTGTTTCCATTGTTTCCCCATCTATTTGCCATGAAGTGACGGGACTGGATGCCATGATCTTAGTTTTCTTTCACACCACACCCAAAATTAACTTAAAATGAATCATAGTACAAGCATGTATGAAATATGATACAGCCATATGATTCTGATGCTTAAGTAGATATAGATGATACACTGAAGACAAAGCAAATAAATAAGGATTAAGATCTTCAGCTTAAAAGAAGGAGAACCCCCAAAGTACAGTTTTATTTTTAAAAAGCAAAAGAAACGCTTGATTCTTCTCTTTATACTACTACTAAGTCATTTCAGTCGTGTCCAACTCTGTGTGACCCCACAGATGCCAGCCCACTAGGCTCCCCTGTCTCAGGGATTCTCCAGACAAGAACACTGGAGTGGGTTGCCATTTCCTTCTCCAATGCATGAAAGCAAAAAGTGAAAGTGAAGTCGTTCAGTCGTGTCCAACTGTTAGCGACCCCATGGACTGCAGCCTACCAGGCTCCTCCATCCATGGGATTTTCCAGGCAAGAGTACTAGAGTGGGGTGCCATTGCCTTCTCCGTCTTCTCTTTACATATATCAACTTTCCCCAAAAGTGAATTTATTCTTCAGTATCCTTCCAAAGTGGCCCGTGAGGTTTTTAGTCTCATGACTATTCACTGATATGCTTGATCACAGTGAAAGTTTCCTGGTTATGTCAAAATCTGGGGATCAGATACTGGCCAGTGCTTAGAAAAGTAAACAAACAAAAGACAAAGCTGTTATTAATATTAAGAAAAACACCTGCAGGAGAAAGAACATGTAGCTATAAGTCATTACATGGCCCAGCTGTGAACTCTATTACACAGTCATAAAAATGTAAACACCCGATGTTGATTTAAGAAGAAACGGTGATAAACTCAACAGAGGAACTGAAGGGAGAAAGAGAGTGAGTGCAGAGGGAAGTTCTAGCTCCCCATGATTTGATTCCTGAAGGAATTCTCTAAGAGACTGAGGTCTCTGAGTTGTCCTGCTCTGTCTCCGAGCAGGAGGCTGAATAACAGCCCCCTCCCCAAAAGAAGGGCTTCCTAGGGTAGCTCAAAAGGTAAAGAATTTGCCTGCAATGCAAGAGACCTGGGTTAGATCCCTGGCTTGGGAAAATCCCCTGGAGGAGGAAATGGCAACCCACTGCAGTATTCTTGCCTGGAGAATTCCACAGACAGAGAAGCCTGGTGGGCTACAGTCCATGGGGTCGCAAAGAGTTGGACATGACTGAGCAACTTTCACTTTCCCCAAAAGATGCCCCTGCCCTCATACTCAAACTGTGCTCCCCTTACCTGCTAAAACAGACTTTGCAGGTGTGATTAAATTAAGGATCTTGACAAGGGTAGATTATTCTGGATTCTTCAGGTGGCCCATTGTAATCACAGTGGTCCTTATAAGGGGTGACAGAAGGGTCAGAGTCAGAGATGGAGATTGCAACAGCAGAAGCAGCCATCAGATATCATCAGATGCAGCCATGAGCCAAGGACGGTGGGCAGCCTCTAGGTTCTGGAAGAGGCAGGGGACAGATTCCCCCTAGAGCTGCCAGACAGAAGCAACTTAGTGGACACTTTGATTTTAAATCCCTGAGACTCACTTCATTTTTTTTTTAAAGCACTGTCATTATCCTCATTCTTTTTTTCTTTAATCTATCAGATTTTTTCTTTTTTATTCTTTTATAGTGAGAAATAGAGTATCTCCTGCCATATCAGTACTGTATCAGCAAACAAGGATGTCACAGTCATCAGCGATTTCAGCCCTCCAATAGGAACCAGCAAGCCCTAAGGGCATGCAGGAAGGAGAAGAATACCTGCCATCTAGCAGCCAAAAACTGCTAGTTTTTCCAGTGGTCAGGTATGGATGTGAGAGTTGGACCATAAAGAAAGCTGAGTGCCAAAGGATTAGTGCTTTTGAACTGTGGTGTTGGAAAAGACTCTTGAGAAACCCTCGGACTGCAAGGAGATCCAACCGGTCCATCCTAAAGGAAATCAGTCCTGAATATTCATTGGAAGGACTGATGCTGAAGCTGAAACTCCAATACTTTGGCCACCTGAGGCAAAGAACTGACTCATTGGAAAAGACCCTGATGCTGGGAAAGATTCAAGGCAGGAGGAGAAGGGGGCGACAGAGGAGGAGAAGGGGGCGACAGAGGATGAGATGGTTGGATGGCATCAGCAACTTGATGGACAAGAGTTTGAGCAAGCTGCAGGAGTTGGTGATGAACAGGGAAGCCTGGCGTGCTGCAATCCATGGGGCTGCAAAGAGTCAGAAACGACTGAGCAACTGAACTGAGCAGCCATCAGACTGCAGCCACCCTCTACGGTGAGCCCCAGGAGAGCTCAAGATGTGAAACACGGGACACTGGCCCTATGATAGCTGAGGTGCATATGAAAGGAACAATTTCAGTGAGCCTGGACTCTGGCACCTTCCCATACATAGAAAAGTGCTAAATCACTACTTAGGATATCTGGTTTTCTTTAATTAATGATAATCTTTTAATGTTCAGACTACCTGCTCTTTGTTGCAAAACTTTGATATAATCTGGGTCCTTTCCTCATGTCTGACTCTTTGCAACCCCATGAACTGCACCACACCAGGTTTCCCTGTCTTTCACTATCTGGGAGTTTGCTCAAACTCATGTCCATTGAGTTGATGATACTATCTAACCATCTCATCCTCTTACACCCCCTTCTCCTCTTGCCCTCAGTCTTTCCCAGCGTCGGGGTCTTTTCCAATGAGTTGGCTCTTCGCATCAAGTGGCCAAAGTATTGGAACTTCAACATCAGTCCTTCCAATGAATATTCAGGGTTGATTTCCCTTAGGATTGGGCTTCCATGATAGCTCAGTTGGTAAATAATCCACCTGCAATGCAGGAGACCCCAGTTTGATTCCTGGGTCAGGGAGATCCACTAGAAAAGGGATAGGCTACCCATTCCAGTATTCTTGGGTTTCCCTTGTGGCTCAGCCAGTAACGAATCCCCTGCAATGCAGGAGACCTGGGTTCGATCCCTGCGTTGGGAAGATTCCCTGGAGAAGGGAAAGGCTACCCACTCCAGTCTTCTGGGCTGGAGAATTCCATGGAATGTATACCCATGGAATGCGACCCATGGGGTGGCAAAAAGTTGGACACAACTGAGTGACTTTCACTTCACTCTCTTAGGATTGACTGGTTTGATTTCCCTGCTGTCCAAGGGACTCTCAAGAGTCTTCTCTAGTGCCAGAATTCAAAAGAATCAATTCTTCAGCCCTCAGCCTTCTTTATGATCCGACTCTCACCAGAGGGGTTGGAAAACCACCTAAACCAACCCTACAACCTAACCCCTGGACACACCCCTACCCTTACCCCATATAAGGAACAAGCTTGCCCCCCTTAGTCAGCAGTTCAGCAAGGGAACCTGTTACTTGTTCCCAGTCCCCCATATGCAGGAGGAGTCCCAGTAAAGCCTTGCTGGAAAAAAAAAATAGAGGAACACCTCGCTTCTATTACCCCAATAAAGAGTGAAACAAAAATGGGGCAGCGTGTACATGAATGTTTCTAGCAACTCTATTCACAATAGCCAAGATGTGGAAACAAACATCAATCCACTGATGAAGGAATACATAAAAGTGGTATTTCCATATAACACAATACTATTCAGCCATGAAGGAAATGAAGTACTGATACCTGCTAAAATGTGAATGAACCTTGAAAACATTAAGCTAAATGAAAAAGCCAAAACAATCACTTCATGTATGATACCATTTATATGAAATTTCCAGAATTGATCAATTCATCTGAAAAATAAAAGCCAAAAACATAGTCGTGGTTGTCAGGGGTCAATTGGAGGAGAGAATGGGAATTGACATCTTAATGGCATGGAGTTTTTTATGAAAACGTTTCAGAATAGATAGAATTGATGGTTACACAACATGATTGTACTAAATACCATTGAAGTGTACACCTAAAATTGTTATGGTTAATGTCAAGATAGGTGAATTTACCCAAAAGAGAGAGAGAGAGCAAAGGAAGCACAGACAGCTATTGGCCAAAGAGAACAGAACTTTATTTTGGTCTCACCGGTTTTAAAGGATAAAATCAGAGAGGGGAGGGAGATATTTTGAAGTCACACAGGAAAACAGCACTGAGAGCTGAACCAGCCATTTCAGTTCAAGGAGATAGGAGGAGGGGAGGGGTGAGCAGAGTAAATGAGACAAGGAGGGGAGGCAGTGAACCTCATGCTGCTGCTGCTGCTGCTCTGGGTAAGCTTGGGTCTAAATCTTGTCCTCCTCTGTGGCTTCAGTTATCCAGACTGTGCTAGCAGGGTGGTAACACTAATATATTGCAGGTATTTCTTGATCCTGAAATATCTTCAGTCAACAATACAAGCCATCTGGGGATGAGTGGTGACTACAGCAGGCTGGATGATGGGGAGACCACAGAAGGGACTTTCCACAGGAGAGAGGGAACAGGGAGCAGTCAGGAGCCTGCACACATTAATTCTGGACAGAGAGAGGGGCTGCATGCAAGGACTCAGAGGGGATCTGAGCCTCTTCTTGCCTTCCCCCTTTCCTACAGGGCAAGAAGCTGACCTGGAACACAAGGGGCAGTCTCCCCAGTGCCAGGAGCCAGCACGGGCCATCCCAGCCATGACAAAGTCATGCAGAAGAGACCTGATAAGCAAGGCTTCAGGACTCGAGGGGCTCCCTAGACCAGCTTGAGCATCTATCCCAAAACCAGAATCTGTCTGTCTTACTATTTTGTGCCTTTCACCAACTCTCCTGACATTAACAGGGGGCTATCCCCGACCACCTTTCTCTGGAGAAAATCAACTTAGGGCTCTAGCTAAAAAGTCTCCTGGACATGAGAGGAATATTTCAAATCAAATCCCCTCTGTTAGCATTCTAGCTTGCTTGGCAGGTTTATCCAGACTCTTGCAGCTACACATATGATTGTTCACAGCCTCCCAGCTGTGAGAGGCATGGGAAGCCTAAAACATAGAGCCTCTCAAAGAGTTAAAAGTTATTAGAGTAGTGCTGGGGTAAGATTTCATTATTGGGCCAATGCTTGTTGCTAAGTTCCCATATCTCTTATCCACTGTGCACCTGGGAGTGCATTAGTTAACATAGTTGGAATGTAAGAAAAACAAGTGTAGCCTTGAAATGAACCACATCAGACCTTTGAGCTAATTGGTTCTTTCTTGTAACTCACTTCACCTTTGCTCCGTGAGAAATGTAACTCTGTTTAGCATTTTCTGAGGCTGACATAGATTAGAAATATAAAGAAAAAACACTTTGAGGGAAAATCAGTTTTCTGGTTGAGCAGCCTTTATCAAAAGAGGGTCATAAAATGTCCACAGGCGTCCAAGGCCAGAAGATAATCCACACAACATCATTTGTGGGAAAGTTATACAGAAAAAATACTGGCTTCAATAAGGGCAAAACAGCTGGAGTATTTGGGCTGACTCTGCATGACCATGCACCTTTCATTTCCCTCTATGTACAAGTGAAGGTATAAAAGTCCCTTTTGAAAATAAAGTAATGGGCCTTGCTCACCAAAGCTTGGTCACCCCGTGTCTTTCTTTTTTTTTCTTTCTTTCTCTCACTCTCTTTTTCAGGCTGATCTCTTGGAGCATAGAGGCTCTCTGTGTTCACTTATCTGCCTGGGTTTCTAAGACCTGAACGGGAAGGTGTTCTGCGTCTTCACTCCCTCAGGAGACCAGGAGGGCACCTGCTGCCTCCATGAACAGAGCAAGCTCCTTGTCTCAGGGCTTTACTGGCTTTCTGTGTAAACAAAGGAATATCAGCCTCTTTCTCTCCTCTATTTTCTTATCTTCAACATTCTTCCTTTCAGTTCAGTTCAGTTCAGTCGCTCAGTCGTGTCCAACTCCTTGTGACCCCATGAATCGCAGCACGCCAGGCCTCTCTGTTCATCACCAACTCCTGGAGTTCACTCAGATTCACGTCCATTGAGTCAGTGATGCCATCCAGCCACCTCATCCTCTGTCGTCCCCTTCTTCTCCTGCACCCAATCCCTCCCAGCATCAGAGTCTTTTCCAATGAGTCAACACTTTGCATGAGGTGGCCAAAGTACTGGAGTTTCAGCTTCAGCATCATTCCTTCCAAAGAAATCCCAGGGCTGATCTCCTTCAGAATGGACTGGTTGGATCTCCTTGCAGTCCAAGGGACTCTCAAGAGTCTTCTCCAACACCACAATTCAAAAGCATCAATTCTTCAGCGCTCAGCCTTCTTCACAGCCCAAATCTCACATCCATACATGACCACAGGAAAAACCATAGCCTTGACTAGACGGACCTTAGTTGGCAAAGTAATGTCTCTGCTTTTCAATATGCTATCTAGGTTGGTTCTTCCACGGAGTAAGCGTCTTTTAGTTTCATGGCTGCAGTCACCATCTGCAGTGGTTTTGGAGCCCCCCAAAATAAAGTCTGACACTGTTTCCACTGTTTCCCCATCTATTTCCCATGAAGTGATGGGACTGGATGCAATGATCATCATTTTCTCAATGTCTCTCTCTAAATCATTTGCCAATGGTGTTTCTCCTGAGGGTTCCCCTGGATCCTGCGGGGGCTAGACCCCAGCACCCCAGCCCATTCACCCTTGGTGTAAGGTCAATGTCCTCAGGGGCCTTGTGAGACCCCAAGGAGAAGTTCTGCAGCAAGGAGGTAAAGATGAGGAAGGGCTGGGAGCGGGCCAAACTCTCACCCAGACAGAGGCATTTTCCTGTGGGTGTAAGGGAGAGAGTGTCAAGGAGGGGAGCCCTGCAGAGCACTTGGTTGCCCCACCACGAAAATCTAAGGATATTTGCATGTTCATTTACATAGATTTACATGTAAGTACTTCTGATTCTATGTTGGTGATGGTTAGTTGCTAAGTTGTGTCCAACTCTTCACAACCCCACCGTCCTCGGTCCATGGGATTTTCCAGGGAAGAGTACTGGAGTGGGTTGCCATTTCCTCCTCCAGAGGACCTTCCCAGAGAAGGGTAGAAGGGAGCTGAAACCTCTGGCCTACACTGGTGTAGGTGGGGACTTGGCTGATCAAATGCTGACCTTCTCTGCTCAGTGGATACACAGTCCTTGCTCTAAGCTTCTGAGTGTCTGCACTCTTCTGGTCATTTTGACCCTCCTCCCAGCCCCCTGGTCCTGCCCACCATCAGCAGTCAACAGAGTCAGCCTCCCAGACGCAATCCCTACACCCCAGCCCATGGAGGTACTGTCTAGTCATGCTCACATCATGATTGACAGAGACTTTAAATAACACCCTGCCCGCCTTTGCACCACCCGTTTTTCTGACTCTCATGACCACTCCTCACATCGTCCTGCCACACGGGGTCAACTATCACCAATGGGTCCACCATCTAGGTGAAGCCCTGAATATCCTTGACAGACTTCAACACAGGTTGTGTCCACTGGAGTAACCAAGAGAAGGACCAGCATGTTCCTGGGTTGAGCAAGAGTTTCATCTGCATCTTGTTGACCCACAGTCTCGTGGGAAGGAAAGGAGCCCAGAGAGCTGCCTTGTGTGTGTGGCAAAGTTCATTATTGTTCATCCATTAAGTATTCCCAGTATATACCTTGGTGCATAAACTTCTCTGCCACATTGAACTTGGATGGGATTTCCTTTATCTGGTGAAATGAGGTCTAAACTTGTGCATGTCATGCATTTTCCCCTGTTTCTTCATATGTCAGGAAAGAGTCCCCATTAGCCCCCATTTCTACATGACTGTTATGGTCAGGAAAATAATAACCTTTTAATGTTAAGTTCTTGAGTAGTTCAGATTTTTTATTACAACCTAGTGCCACCCTGACCTCCACAGAACATGACTTCCTACCTGGCCTTGAGCAAGTAACCTGCCCACCCAGCCACCCTCTCCTGTTCCACTTTGACAACAGAGAATCATTCAACACTGAGACAGAGACTATTTTTTAAGCAATCAAAGGAGGAAGACAATTTGATCCTCTTGACAACAGCTGAAAAGATTATTGAGAATACTCAGTGTAATATCTTGGTTAAAAATTTTAAAAGAATTTACTATAAAATAGGGAGGAAAAAACATTTCCTTAGTTTGACTTACACTTGAGAAAAATATATGGTAGAGTAGCCATAAAATAGCTGGAATAGGCAATAGCCAGCATTCAGCTTCATAGAGAAAATAAAAATACTCTCCTTAAAGTTAGGACTTGGACAAGATTGCTCACTATCAGTGCTGTTCCTTCACATGATTCCAGAAGTGCTAGTCCTTGATATTAGGGAAAACATGACATGTGACCTTAACATAAGAAACAATTAAGTCAAAATATCATCATTTACAGCTGCTAACATCAGTTATTAGGAAAATCCAAGAGAATAAAATGAAACATTGTTAGGTATAAAAGTAATATAGGGAATTTGTTCAATTATGACAGAAATACACACCCGAAAAGATGAATGGATTTCTGATATGCTTAGTAAAACAATTTGAAATGCCTTTAGAAGAGTGCTCTGGACTGAAGCCTGTGCTCCCAAAATTTATATGTTACAGTCCTGATGCCCACTGCGATATTTTGAGAAGGGATCTGGGAGGTAATTAGGTTTAAATTAGTTCATTAGGATGGGGTCTCCCTGAGAGGAGAGTGCTCTTAGAAGAAGTGAGTCCATGGTCCCCAGGCTACATGCAAGTCCACAGCAAGGTAGCAGCCATGTGCAAACCAGGAAGAGACCGCACCAGAACCTGACCATGCTGGCTCCCTGATCACAGACTTGTGGCTTCCAGAACTGTGAGAAAATAAATTTCTTTTGTTTAAGCCACCCCATCTATGGCATTTTGTTACAGCAGCCCACAGCTGAGCTGACAAAGAGGTCCTACAAACAGTAGCCAAAATCTTCTCCCGTATTTCTTAGGAATAAATTTAGCAAAAAATATGCAAAACCTAGTTTTAGAAAAGTTCAAGATGCCACCAGTGGTACACGGACTAAATGAACACACTGCCTTTTATGCTGCTGCTGCTGCTTAGGACATATCAAAAATGGGCTTCAGGTGGTGCTCATGGTAAAGAATCTGTCTGTCAATGCAGGAAACATAAGAGACACCTGTTAGATCCCTGGGTTCTGGGTCGGGAAGATCTGGAGAATGACACGGCAATCCACTATGGTCTTCTTGCCTGGAGAATCCCATGGACAGAGGAGCCTTGCAGGCTGCAGTCCATAAGGTCACAAGAGTCAGATATGACTTAGCGACTAAACCATTACTATCAAAAATGGAGAGTTGGCAAAGCATCAGAATCAAAATACAATTTTAGATTAATCCTAGTAGAATCCCAGTGGGATATTTTGGGACTTTGACAAAATAATTCTAAAATACACTCAAGAAAAATAAAATGTGTTACAAAAAAAAAGGAAGAGTAATGTCCACTAGAAAACACTAAAATATATGTACAGGTATGATATTAATAATTCAAAGAATATTATATAGCTGAAAAAGGCAGATTGGAAAATCAGTGTGAATATGGATTATTACCAAAAAAAAAGAACCCCAAAACAGAAATAGACCTGAGGAGGATAACCACTTCAAATACGATGAATTTCAACTCAGTGGCTAAAACTGAATTATTTCATAAGTGATGAATACAGAATAACCCTAGGAATGCATATTGAATCAGGGTTAACCTAGGACTGAATATTCCTCACAATTCTGTGCCTTAAGTGTCTCATATATCTCACTCTAGTCTTGCTTGTATTTTTAAATATGAAATCAGCTAACAAGAAACAAATTAAGGAGTTTTCTTTCTTTTTCTTCCTTTCTGATCCCTTCCTTTCCTGTTACTTTTAATTAAGTTACCTACCTATTATCTATTTACCTACCCACCACCAACCTTTGTGTGTGAGCAAATATTAATAGAACCAGTAAAGGCCATCCTCTGTAGTACTAATAGGTCAGGTTTAGTGGTGAATTACGGACGATTTTCACCTTTACTTCATACTTCATTTTCCGTATGAAAATGAGAGAAATGTCCTTATTTAATCTTGAAAGGAAAGTTGTAAACGCCTTTCCCCATTCTTGCCGCCTGGCAGGTGCTCAGCACTGGATCCTTGGTTTGCCTGTTCTCTGTGTGCAAGCATGTCTCTCTGCCTCTCACTTTATCTCCATCACTGACTGAGTCTCCGTCTTCCTTCCCCATCATACCTCATCCCTATCCTTCCCCCTCACACTATTCTTATCTCTGAAGATGTCTTGCTTTCTCTTCCCTTTAGACTCCTCATCTTTTCCCAAACTGTTCACACAGGGCTTGGAGCTGGATCAAGAGAGGGAGTCACATACAGAGTGGGAGTGAGCAGACATGCCCACGGGGGAGAGAGAGCATGACTGACTTATGGAGAATGGAATGAAGACTTGCGGCTTCTTGAACTTGCCCTGCGCATCCAGGAAGCGGCCAGGGTAGAGGGCATCTGGCTTCTCAAAGTGGCGTGGGTCATGGAGGGCAGAACTCAGGATGGAGTACACAGGAATGCCCTAAGAGGATGTCAAAGACAAATGGGCCCAAATGGCCATCAACAAAGAGCAGCTGAATCCTCAGCAGATAAGGAGCTTCACCTGCTGTGTGGCTCTACAGTTGGTGGCAGGAATGTTGAAACCATTCTGCCCTATTTGGTCAATAGTGTCCCATCCCTCCAGGCATCCTCACCAACCACCCTGATTCCTCCTCCCCAAGACCCCGGGTCTTCTTTATGATTCGTTGACGGAAAGGTTCACATCTGACTCAACAGAGCCCTGTAGGAAGCTGACTCCAGGACTGGGGCCTGAATATAATCGGGTGGGTGCTGTTCATTGGGCAATTTGATACTGCCCATCGGGCAAATTGATACATTCTATCAACTTGATACACAAATATCAGGTGTATCTAGATGCACCTGATCACCTAGATATCTAGGTGATACACCTAGAAACACCAATACTCAGCAGCATAATCAAGGACGAAGATAAGAGTTAGAACATAGGCATTGACCTGAAAAACATATCTACAGAGTATGGTTATATTTCAAAATGAAAGCCACACACACAAATTGCAAATTGTATTGGTATGGACATAAAGACCAGAGGGGAAGGTGACATGAACGCTGGGCACATAAATTGCACAGTAACAGATGCAGTAGGGCCCAATCATTGTGTATATAGGTATATATAAACATATGGGTTCATATAAAGGAGAGATTAGAACACAGATTATAAAACCAGTCAGCTGTATAACAAGTTTCAATAAGTACATGGTACTTTTTTCAGCAAATGTAACATTTTTTAAAGGTTAAGGAAAAAAAAAAAGAACAAAAGGGAGAGGACTTTTCTCTTTCTAAAATCTCCCTCCCTCCCACAAAAATCTGGAAATAAGAATTCTTCTTATAGTCACGAACCAGACATGAACCATAAGACTGGGGGTGGCCAGCACCTTCCAACCAATATTCTCTGGCCCTTCTGGTCTCACCTTTGGGAGATAATATCCCCGGAAGTGAGTGTCCCTGATGGCAGAGTCGGGTAGGCCAAGTGGGACAGAGTCACTGGATCTCCAAATCTCACGGATGACGGCATCTGTATACGGCATATTTACCCGCTCTTCCAGTGCTGGGAGACGGGGTGCACCATTACTCTGTCGATTTCTGCCTGGACTTCCTCTGAGAATGGTTAGGGTGGGAGGAGGGTATGTCGATAAATATCCATACCTGGACTCAACCAAGTGACCTAAAAATGACCTGCAGCCTGATGGGAGGATCTTGTAAATTCTTTACTAAAGATGTTAGGCTACCATTCCTTCTTAATGAAAGCATCAAAAAGGAAGTTAGAAGCTTCTTTGAGGGAAGTCTTGTGTGGTTACATAGTTACAACATGAGGATAACTTGGATAAAGATGGATGGGTGGAAATTCATTCAACACTTCAGGGTGTGTTTTTTTTCTTTTCAGCTAAAAATGAGTTGCAGGTAAAACGGGTGTCATCTCTTTTTGTCCCACTCACATGCTATGTAATTTTATATATGTCACTCCCCACTCTGGCCTTAAATTCATTCTTGTGAAATAACCTGTCTGACCAGGTGAGAGCATCTCCAAGTCTGATCTGCAGACCATTAACTTGAACGGAGGGGCTCTTTAATTAGTTGTAAATGGGCAATTTACAGACTAGGAAAAGGGCAATTTACAGACTGAAACAGACTGGCTCCAGATGGGAAAAGGAGTACATCAAGGCTGTATATTGTCACCCTGCTTATTTAACTTCTATGCAGAGTACATCATGAGAAACGCTGGACTGGAAGAAACACAAGCTGAAATCAAGATTGCCAGGAGAAATATCAATAACCTCAGATATGCAGCTGACACCACCTTTATGGCAGAAAGTGAAAAGGAACTAAAAAGCCTTTTGATGACATTGAGAGGGAAAGATGGCGGAGGAATAGGACGGGAAGACCACTTTCTCCCTCACAAATTCCTCAAAAGAACATTTCAACGCTGAGCAAACTTCACAAAACAACTTCTGTAGGCTGGCAGAGGACATCAGGCAACCAGAAAAGCAGACCATTGTCTTCAAAAACAGGTAGGATAAAATATAAAAGACAAAAAAGGAGACAAAGGAGGTGGGGAGGAAGCTCTGTCCCGGGAAGGGAATTTTAAGAAGAGAGGTTTCCAAACACCAGGAAACACTCTCCCTGCCGAGTCTGTGGCGAGCCTTGGAAACACAGAGGGCAACATAACAGGAAGGAAAAATAGATAAATAATTAAAACCAACAGATTACAAGCCCAACAGTAACTCCCCCAGCGGAAAAGCAGCACAGACGCCTGCATCCGCCATTGGGAAGTGGGGGCAGGGCAGGGACGCGCGGGAGGCGCGGGCTGCAGAGCTTTGTAAGAATCGGGCAGGAACGCCCCACGTGCAACCAGAACGATCTAACTTGGGCTAGCAAACCAGACTGTGGGATAGCTACCACGCGAAAAGCTTGAACATAAGACACCGCCTGGACCGAGCACAAAACAAAGGACGGAGCGGAAAAAGCCGGCTGCAGACCATCCCCCGCCGGGGACAGGCAGCCAGAGCCGTAAGGACGGGAAAGGGGCAATTGCAGACCCAGAGAGACTTTACTTACCTAACTGCAAGCAGGCTCCTTTGCTAAGACTTCTGGGGGTGCTGGACAGTCACCATCTGCCTCACGGGGTGCGCCAGCAGTCCACCCAGAAAGCTGAGCAGCAGCGGCAGAAAAGGTGACAAGCCGCGGCGATCGCGCTCGCCAAACTCCTGAGCTACTCGGACCTGGGAAGGGCACAAAGCGCAGTTCCAGCCGAATCTGTGCCTCTGAGGGCTGCCTGAGCGCCGAACCTGAGCGGCTTGGACCGGGGAAGTGCACGCAGCCTAGGGCCGGCCCCAGACGGTTCCCGGCTGAGCATCCTAGAACCGGAGCGGTTTGTGCGCCGCGAGAAAGGACAGGTCAAGCGGGGCAGAGATACTGTGTGCACACGACAGTGCTATTGGTTTGCAGCATCCCCCCTCCCCACAGCGCGACTGAACTAGTGAGCCTAAAAAACGAGCAAACAGAAGAAGTTAAACAGAGGGAACCACCTTGGAAGTGATCCCACACGGCCCATAACACCAGGAAGGGCCAGATATATATTTTTAATATTTTTAAAATCATTCCTTTTTTTTTTTTTGCTTTTTTGTTCTAACTTTTTTTTAATTGTTAAGTCTTCTATTTCTCCTCTAATTTTTATTTCTATAACCTATTATTACTATTTTTTTAAGACTTTTTTTCTTTTTAAGGCAAACACCATATATAGTCTTTGGATGGTTGTTGATGGTTTTTTGTTTTTTGTTTTTTTGGTTTTTTTGTTTTTTTTTGATTGTTTGTCTGTTTTTTAATAATTCTTTTTCTTTCTTTTTTTTTCCTTTCTTCCTTTTTCCTTCTGCTTCTCTTTAATATTGTATCTTTGAAAATCCAACCTCTACTCTAGATTTTTAATCTTTGCTCTTAGGTGTTTATTGCCAATTTTGTACATTTAAAAACCCAAACTTCACTACCCCAGTTTACCTGAGAGCGAGATTACTGGCTTAACCACTCTCTCCTCCTCTGGACTCTCCTTTTTCTCCACCAGGAGGCCTCTGTCTCTTTCCCCCCCGCCCCCCATCTCTCCTCTATCCAACTCTGTGAATCTCTGTGTGTTCCAGACGGTGGGGAATACCTAAGGAACAGGTTACTGGCAGGATTTGTCTCTCTCCTACTCATTCCTCTCTCTGATCCTCCTGGTCACCTCTGTCTACTTCCTCCCTCTCCTCTTCCCCGTATAACTCTGTAAATACCTCTGAGCGGTCCAGACTATAGAGTGCACATAAGGAAGTGACTACTGGCTAGCTTGCTGTCTTCTCTTTTGATCTCACAGCATCTCATTCCAGTTACCTCTAACTACCTCCTCCATCTTCTCTTCTCCTTATAACCCAGTGAACCTCTCTGAGTGTCCCTCAATGTGGAGAAACTTTTCATCTTTAACCTAGATGTTTTATCATCAGTGCTGTATAGATAGAGAAGTCTAGAGGCTACTATAAAAATAAAACTGAAAACGAGAACCTGGAGGCTTAAATCCAAAGCCTGAAAACATTAGAGAACTCTTGAATTCAGGGAACATTAAGCAATAGGAGCCCATCTAATGCCTTCATACCTACACTGAAACCAAGCTCCACCCAAGGGCCAACAAGTTCCAAAACAAGACATACCACGCAAATTCTCCAGCAACACAGGAACACTCCCCTGAGCTTCAATATACAGGCAGCTCAAAATTATCCCAAAACCTTTGATGTCTTGTAACCCATTACGGGTTACTCCACTGCACTGCAGAGAGAAGAAACCAAGCTCCACCCACCAAAACTACAACACAAGCCTCCCTAACCAGGAAACCTTGATAAGCCACTGATAGAACCCCACCCAACGTGAGGAAGCTCCATAATAAAGAGAACTCCACAAATTACCAGAATATAAAAAGGCCACCCCAAACGCAGCAATATAACCAAGATGAAGAGACAGAGGAATACTCAGCAGGTAAAGGAACAGGAGAGTTGCCCACCAAACCAAACAAAAGAGGAAGAAGTAGGGAATCTACCGGAGAAGGAATTCCGAATATTGATAGTGAAAATGATCCAAAATCTTGAAATCAAAATGGAATCACAGATAAATAGGCTAGAGACAAAGATTGAGAAGATGCAAGAAAGGTTTAACAAGGACCTAGAAGAAATAAAAAAGAGTCAAAGTATAATGAATAACACAATAAATGAGATCAGAAACACTCTGGAGGCAACAATTAGTAGAATAATGGAGGCAGAAGATAGGATTAGTGAAATAGAAGATAGAATGGTAGAAATAAATGAATCAGAGAGGAAACGAGAAAAACGAATTAAAAGAAATGAGGACAATCTCAGAGACCTCCAGGACAATATAAAACGCTCCAACATTCGAATTATAGGGGTCCCAGAAGAAGAAGACAGAAAGAAAGATCATGAGAAAATCCTTGAGGAGATAATAGTTGAAAACTTCCCTAAAATGGGGAAGGAAATAATCACCCAAGTCCAAGAAACACAGAGAGTTCCAAATAGGATAAACCCAAGGCGAAACACCCCAAGACACATATTAATCAAATTTACAAAGATCAAACACAGAGAACAAATATTAAAAGCAGCAAGGGAAACACAACAAATAACACACAAGGGGATTCCCATAAGGATAACAGCTGATCTTTCAATAGAAACTCTTCAGGCCAGGAGGGAATGGCAAGACATACTTAAAGTGATGAAAGACAATAACCTACAGCCCAGATTACTGTACCCAGCAAGGATCTCATTCAAATATGAAGGAGAAATCAAAAGCTTTACAGACAAGCAAAAGCTGAGAGAATTCAGCACCACCAAACCAGCTCTCCAACAAATTCTAAAGGATATTCTCTAGACAGGAAACACGAAAAGGGTGTATAAACCCGAACCCAAAACAATAAAGTAAATGGTAATGGGATCATACTTATCAATAATTACCTTAAACGTAAATGGGTTGAACGCCCCAACCAAAAGACAAAGACTGACCGAATGGATACAAAAACAAGACCCCTCTATATGCTGCTTACAAGAGACCCACCTCAAAACAAGGGACACATACAGACTGAAAGTGAAGGGCTGGAAAAAGATATACCACGCAAATAGAGACCAAAAGAAAGCAGGAGTGGCAATACTCATATCCGATAAAATAGACTTTAAAACAAAGGCTGTAAAAGAGACAAAGAAGGCCACTACATAATGATCAAAGGAACAATCCAAGAAGAAGATATAACAATTATAAATATATATGCACCCAATATAGGAGCACTGCAATACGTAAGACAAATGCTAACAAGTATGAAAGGGGAAATCAACAATAACACAATAATAGTGGGAGACTTTAATACCCCACTCACACCTATGGACAAATCAACTAAACAGAAAATTAACAAAGAAACGCAAACTTTAAACAATACATTAGATCAGTTAGACCTAATTGATATCTACAGGACATTTCACCCCAAAACAATGAATTTCACCTTTTTTTCAAGTGCTCATGGAACCTTCTCCAGGATAGATCACATCCTGGGCCATAAATCTAAACTTGATAAATTCAAAGAAATTGAAATCATTCCAAGCATCTTTTCTGACCATAATGCATTAAGATTAGATCTCAATTACAGGAGAAAAACTATTAAAAATTCCAACATATGGAGGTTGAACAACACACTTCTGAATAACCAACAAATCACAGAAGAAATCAAAAAAGACATCAAAATATGCATAGAAACGAATGAAAATGAAAACACAACAACCCAAAACCTGTGGGACACTATAAAAGCAGTGCTAAGAGGAAAGTTCATAGCAATACAGGCATCCCTCAAGAAACAAGAAAAAAGTCAAATAAATAACCTAACTCTACACCTAAAGCAACTAGAAAAGGAAGAGTTGGAGAACCCCAGAGTTAGTAGAAGGAAAGAAATCTTAAAAATTAGGGCAGAAATAAATGCAAAAGAAACAAAAGAGACCATAGCAAAAATCAACAAAGCCAAAAGCTGGTTCTTTGAAAGGATAAATAAAATTGACAAACCATTAGCCAGACTCATCAAGAAGCAAAGAGAGAAAAATCAAATCAATAAAATTAGAGATGAAAATGGAGAGATCACAACAGACAACACAGAAATACAAAGGATCATAAGAGACTACTATCAGCAGTTATATGCCAATAAAATGGACAACGTGGAAGAAATGGACAAATTCTTAGAAAAGTACAATTTTCCAAAACTGAACCAGGAAGAAATAGAAAATCTTAACAGACTCATCACAAGCATGGAAATTGAAACGGTAATCAGAAATCTTCCAGCAAACAAAAGCCCAGGTCCAGACGGCTTCACAGCTGAATTCTACCAAAAATTTCGAGAAGAGCTAACACCTATCCTCCTCAAACTCTTCCAGAAAATTGCAGAGGAAGGTAAATTTCCAAACTCATTCTATGAGGCCACCATCACCCTAATACCAAAACCTGACAAAGATGTCACCAAAAAAGAAAACTACAGGCCAATATCACTGATGAACATAGATGCAAAAATCCTCAACAAAATTCTAGCAAGCAGAATCCAACAACACATTAAAAAGATCATACACCATGACCAAGTGGGCTTTATCCCAGGGATGCAAGGATTCTTCAATATCCACAAATCAATCAATGTAATTCACCACATTAACAAATTGAAAAGTAAAAACCATATGATTATCTCAATAGATGCAGAGAAGGCCTTTGACAAAATTCAACATCCATTTATGATAAAAACTCTCCAGAAAGCAGGAATAGAAGGAACATACCTCAACATAATAAAAGCTATATATGACAAACCCACAGCAAACATTATCCTCAGTGTTGAAAAATTGAAAGCATTTCCCTAAAGTCAGGAACAAGACAAGGGTGTCCACTTTCACCGCTACTATTCAACATAGTTCTGGAAGTTTTGGCAACAGCAATCAGAACAGAAAAAGAAATAAAAGGAATCCAAATTGGAAAAGAAGAAGTAAAACTCTCACTGTTTGCAGATGACATGATCCTCTACATGGAAAACCCTAAAGACTCCACCAGAAAATTACTAGAGCTCATCAATGAATATAGTAAAGTTGCAGGATATAAAATCAACACACAGAAATCCCTTGCATTCCTATACACGAATAATGAGAAAGTAGAAAAAGAAATAAAGGAAACAATTCCATTCACCATTGCAACGAAAAGAATAAAATACTTAGGAATATATCTACCTAAAGAAACTAAAGACCTATATATAGAAAACTATAAAACACTGATGAAAGAAATCAAAGAGGACACTAATAGATGGAGAAATATACCATGTTCATGGATCGGAAGAATCAATATAGTGAAAATGAATATACTACCCAAAGCAATTTACAAATTCAATGCAATCCCTGTCAAGCTACCAGCCATATTTTTCACAGAACTAGAACAAATAATTTCAAGATGTGTATGGAAATACAAAAAACCTCAAATAGCCAAAGCAATCTTGAGAAAGAAGAATGGAACTGGAGGAATCAACTTGCCTGACTTCAGGCTCTACTACAGTCACAGTCATCAAGACAGTATGGTACTGCCACAAAGACAGACATATAGATCAATGGAACAAAATAGAAAGCCCAGAGATAAATCCACACACATATGGACACCTTATCTTTGACAAAGGAGGCAAGAATATACAATGGAGTAAAGACAATCTCTTTAACAAGTGGTGCTGGGAAAGCTGGTCAACCACTTGTAAAAGAATGAAACTAGATCACTTTCTAACACCGTACACAAAAATAAACTCAAAATGGATTAAAGATCTAAATGTAAGATCAGAAACTATAAAACTCCTAGAGGAGAATATAGGCAAAATACTCTCAGAAATAAATCACAGCAGGATCCTCTATGATCCACCTCCCAGAATTCTGGAAATAAAAGCGAAAATAAACAAATGGGATCTAATTAAAATTCAAAGCTTCTGCACAACAAAGGAAAATATAAGCAAGGTGAAAAGACAGCCTTCTGAATGGGAGAAAATAATACCAAATGAAGCAACTGACAAACAACTAATCTCAAAAATATACAAGCAACGTATGCAGCTCAATTCCAGAAAAATAAACGACCCAATCAAAAAATGGGCCAAAGAACTAAATAGACATTTCTCCAAAGAAGACGTATGGATGGCTAACAAACACATGAAAAGATGCTCAACATCACTCATTATTAGAGAAATGCAAATCAAAACCACAATGAGGTACCACTTCACACCAGTCAGAATGGCTGCGATCCAAAAATCTGCAAGCAATAAATGCTGGAGAGGGTGTGGAGAAAAGGGAACCCTCCTACACTGTTGGTGGGAATGCAAACTAGTACAGTCACTATGGAGAACAGTGTGGAGATTCCTTAAAAAATTGCAAATAGAACTACCTTATGACCCAGCAATCCCACCGCTGGGCATACACACCAAGGAAACCAGAATTGAAAGAGACACATGTACCCCAATGTTCATCGCAGCACTGTTTATAATAGCCAGGACATGGAAACAACCTAGATGTCCATCAGCAGATGAATGGATAAGAAAGCTGTGGTACATATACACAATGGAGTATTACTCAGCTGTTAAAAAGAATTCATTTGAATCAGTTCTGATGAGATGGATGAAACTGGAGCAATTATACAGAGTGAAGTAAGCCAGAAAGAAAAACACCAATACAGTATACTAACACATATATATGGAATGTAGGAAGATGGCAATGACGACCCTGTATGCAAGACAGTAAAAAAGACACAGATGTGTATAACGGACTTTTTGGACTCAGAGGGAGAGGGAGAGGGTGGGATGATTTGGGAGATGGGAATTCTAACATGTAAACTATCACGTAAGAATTCAATCGCCAGTCCAAGTCCGACATAGGGTGCAGCATACTTGGGGCTGGTGCATGGGGATGACCCAGAGAGTTGTTGTGGGGAGGGCGGTGGGAGGGGGGGTCATGTTTGGGAATGCATGTAAGAATTGAAGATTTTAAAATTAAAAAAAAAAATTTGAGTACAATAAAAAAAATAAATAAATAAATAAAATAAATTAAAAAAAATATAAAAAGCCTTTTGATGAAAGTGAAAGTGGAGAGTGAAAAAGTTGGCTTAAAGCTCCACATTCAGAAAATGAAGATATGGCATCTGGTCCCATCACTTCATGGAAAATAGATGGGAAACAGTGGAAACAGTGTCAGACTTTATTTTTTGGGGCTCCAGAATCACTGCAGATGGTGACTACAGCCATGAAATTAAAAGATGCTACTCCTTAGAAGAAGAGTTATGACCAACCTAGACAGCATATTGAAAAGCAGAGACATTACTTTGCCTACAAAGGTCCATCTAGTCAAGGCTATGGTTTTTCCAATGGTCATGTATGGATGTGAGAGTTGGACTGTGAAGAAAGCTGAGCTTTGAAGAATTGATGCTTTTGAACTGTGGTGTTGGAGAAGACTCTTAAGAGTCCCTTGGACTGCAAGGAGATCCAACCAATCCATTCTGAAGGTGATCAGCCCTGGGATTTCTTTGGAAGGAATGATGCTGAAGCTGAACCTCCAGTACTTTGGACACCTCATGTGAAGAGTTGACTCATTGGAAAAGACTCTGATGCTGAGAGAGATTGGGGGCAGGAGGAGAAGGGGACAACAGAGAATGAGATGGCTGGATGGCATCACTGACTCGATGGACGCGACTCTGAGTGAACTCCGGGAGTTGGTGATGAACAGAGAGGCCTGGGGTACTGCAATTCATGGGGTCGCAAAGAGTCGGACACGACTGGGCGACTGAAATGAACTGAAATGGGCAATATACTTCAAAAAGTCAAGTTTTTTGTCAAACTCAAAAACCATGTACTTTCATAGACTGGCAAAATCCACTTCAAATGCTTTGTGCTTTTATTATAAGTCCCAATAGAAGTGATTTTTTATTTTTCAGACTACTCAGGACAAAAGTTATCTGTCTTAGCCCATCAGACAACCACCTTCCCATACGGCCTCAGGGACACTCACCCCTCCATCGTCGCCACCTCCCATAAGCCCAGCTCACCTGAAGACCTCGGGATTTTTAAGAAGGAGTAGAAACCCATAGCTGAGAGTGGCGCTGGAGGTCTCTGTGCCAGCAATGAGCAGCGAGAGCACCGTGTTAAGGAGATTTTTCTGGTAAAACTCACTCTCAGGATCTGAGCGCTCTGAGAGACAGCGATGGGCACTTCCTAAGGTCTCGCCTTGCAAAGATTTCACTTTTTAGGGTCTTCCTCCCTCTGTACCAGCACCATGTTCCTCTGTGCCCGTCATTCTTTTTCCTGATCTGTTTTTCTCTAGCCAAGGCCTATAAGATACTAAAAGGGTGAGCTCTGGAGCCAAAGCTCTGGATTTCAAACTCAGGTCCTACCATGTATTAACTGTGTATCTTTGTGCAAGAAATAAAAATTCTATGTGCTTAGTTCATCACGTGGGTTGTCATGATATAATGTATAATAAGCTCAATGGGCTTCCCTAGTAACTCAGATGGTAAAAAATCTGCCTGCAATGCAGGAGACCTGGGTTTGACCCCTGGGTCAGGAAGATCCTCTGGAGAAGGAAATGGCAACACACTCCAATATTCTTGCATGGAGAATTCCAATCTGAGGAGCCTGGCAGGCTACAGTCCATAGGATCACAGAGAGTTGGACACAACTGAACGACTAACACTTTTACTTTCCAGCCCAATGAATGTAGAGTTTAAATTGTTGACATTGTTGTTTTTGTGTTGTTGTTTTCCTGTCTTTGGGTGTCGTTTCACTCCTGTTTGGCCCTTGCAGCTGACATTCCAGGGATGCGAATGAAGACATTTAACAACTGGTATGGCACTTGCCAAGCTTCCCTGGTAGCTCAGCTGGTAAAGAATCTGCCTGCAATGCAGGACAACCCACTTGAGTTCCTGGGTAGGGAAGATCCCCTGAAGAAGGGATAGGCTCCCCACTCCAGTATTCCTGGGCTTCCCTGGTGGCTCAGCTGGTAGAGAATCTGCCTGCGATGCTGGAGGCCTGGGTTGGGAAGATTCCCGCTGGAGGAGGGCATGGCAACCCACTCCAGTGTTCTTGCTTGGAGAAGCCCCATGGACAGAGAGCCTGGTGGGCTGCAGTCCATGGCGTCACAAAGGGTTGGACATGATGAGCCACTAAACACAGCACAGCACATGGCACATGCCCGACCAATCAGAACAGACATTGGTCTCTATCATCTGAATATAGGAGGAGCCTGACCAATCAGAACAGACTTGACTGTCAGAACTGGGGAAGAAGGGAGCTGTGTCTCAGAGAAAGCTTACTGGACACATGTTAACTGCTTAATTACCAGCTCTTTAAAGGCTGCTGGGAGGAAGGCTTGGGGAGGCATAGGAAAAAATGGTGGGGGACTGTGGACCGTGGCTTTCTTCTAATCCTTAGGGAAATATTTCAACATTTAAAAAACATGTAATCACACCCAAAGATATTAGTTCAATGTCAGTATGGTTTCCATCACTCCATTTCCCATCCTCAACGCCCATCTGGGCCAGGTCTTGCCTTGTCCATGTGAAGTAGTAAGGAATCCTTGAGGTCCTTGGGGCTACTGGGATCCAGCGTCTTCTGGCGCCTCTCCATGTTCTCAGTGATAAATCTTTCACCTCTTGGATCATGCTGTACAAGCACGTGTGTGTGCGCCAGGAAAGTGTTTTCAAGATGCCCGGGGAGATTTCAAACTCCTACAGGGTGGCAGACAAGGCCCCAGACCCATTATACTCGCTGGACTGGTTCTGTGAGTGTTGATGTTCTGAGCTGTACATATAGCAACATCCAAAGGCTATTATTTACTCTGCAGACTTGGAGGGTGTGGCTCCCACCGGAGCACACTCACACACACATACTCACACACATACACTGACACTCACACACACACACACACACACACACACACACACACACACACACACACACACACAGTGTTGCATGGACCTCTGCATCCAGCCCCAGTCACTGTCTCATCTGCTGAGGTTTCTTCTCTCAAAGACCATCCTTGTCCAAGGCCTGATTCTGACACCCAGACTGACGGATGGCTTCACCTGGGAGGGGTCAGGGCTTGGAGTGTGCACATGAAACTGATCTCTCGATGCCTTCTGCCTTTGGTGATCAGGACAGAAATCATCTGACCTCTTCCCAGGTCTACCCACCCTGATTCCTGGCCCACCATGGAATCTTTAGCCTCACCTGGCTATAGAAGGAGCTGACAATGACAGAGCCCTCATTCATTAAATGTAGGAGCTGTAATAATTGAGGGTCCTGGTACTTAAAGTGCTCATCGAAGACAATGGAGGAGATGATGTTCGCAGTGATGGAGTTAAAGAGGAACTGGGGATCCAGGTAGGCCCCTGAGGAGGAGAGGTCTGTCATGGGGGTCCCCTGCAGTGTCCTTCTAGGAGACTGACCTGACTGGTGCCAGCCTAGCTTGTTTGATGGTTTTCCTCTTTTCTTCTTTGCTTTCATTGTCCCTCTCTGTCTCCCCTTTTCTTTCTAGGAATGTCCACATCTGTGTCTCTTGTAGTTTTTCTTGCTCTCTGTCTTGGGCTGACTTTCTCTGGTCTTATCTTTGACTCTTTATTCCAGGCTCACCCCTTCTCCTCTGTTCTCTCTCCAACTCCCCATCTACCCTCAGAGCCTCTCTCCTTGACCTCACTGGCATTCATGTTCCTCTGACTCTGTATCTCTCTACCTTTATCTTTGTATGGCTTTTTCTTGCAGCTTCTGCTCCCGGACTCACTCATTCATTCAGTGGCCTCAGCATCTCTCTGTCTCTTGTTTTCTCTCTGCCTCTGGTCTCTTGTGCTTCTGGCTGCTTTCTCTGCCTGTTTCTCTCTCTGCCTCTGCTGGTCTCACTTTGTCTCTCTCTCTACCATCTTCTGTTTTTCTGTTTATTCCTGTCTATCCCTTCTCTCTATTCCTGAACCTGTCTCTGCATCTCTCTCTCCCGCTCTCTCTCACCCCATCTCATCCCCACCTCCACCCAGCCTGCACTCACCCAGCTCCTCCACCAGACACTGAGCCCCTCCTTGATTCCTTCCTCAATACTCCGCTTCCCCATCCCAAGTCCTTCAAGGTGGTCACAGAGAATTGCTGTAGAACCTTCCAAGATATTCCACTGGCAAACCCACACCCGATGGTGGGGCATGGAGGGAAGGTTTTGAAGGCACATGGGATAGTCCCTCCCCCTCTCCCTAATCCTCACCCTTGTCCCCCACTCATCTGTTCCCTGGAAGACAGGGTCAGTGATGGCGACGTGCCCTCGGCCAGAGAACGCCACAGCCTGATCCACCAGGGCCTCCCTCATCGCCTTGTACCCCCACAGGATGACAGCGGGCCGAGACCCCAGGTAGACGGTAAAGACATCCCCGTATTTCTCTCGCAGCTGTGGGGGCAGAGTCCCGGTCTCACTCTCTGACTCAAGAGAAGGCTCTCAACTCACTCCTGCATCACACCTCCCAGCTAGCTTACCCTGCAGGCTGCAGCCTCATCAGGGAAGAGCAGAGGCTGGAACTCTGTGGTCTTCTCCAAGCCTCACATATATCACCTGACCCCCAGCATCCTCCTCTCTTGGCTTTTCCAAGAGCCCTCCCAGCTTTGATTTTAAGAATTACAGAGACTCCCCACATCCAAGCTATGGAATCTCTCCTTCTCAACCCACACAGGACCAACCACAACTCAAAGTCTCAAGTCTATCAGAATCTCTCTCTCCAAAGGAAAGCCTCCTACACTGTTGGTGTAGCCACCATGATGCAGCCACCATAGAGAATAGAATGGATGTTCCTCAAAAATACTAAAAATAGTTTCTGTGTGACCCAGCCATCCCACTCCTAGGCATATGTCTGGAGAAAACCATAATTCAAAAACATACATGCACCCCAGTGTTCATCGCAGCACTATTTACAAAAGCCAGGACGTGGAAGCAACCTAAATGTCCATCGATAGAGGAGTGGATGAAAAGGTGTGGCCCATATATCCAATGGACAATCACCCAGCATGAAAGAGAATGAAGTGACGCCGTTTGCACTGACACAGATGGACGTGGGCCTGGCAAACCGAATGAAGGAAGGCAGATGGAAAAGGCAAATATGTGGTGTCACATACGTGGAATCTAAAAAAATGGTACCAGAAAGCCTATCTAGAAACAGTAATTGAGTCACAGATGTAGAAAACAAACATATTTACCTAGAGGGAAAGTGGGGAAGGGTAACTTGGGAGACTCGTTTGACATATACTCAGGCTAATATACAAAATAGGTAACTGATGAGAACTTACTGCATAACACAGAGAAGTCTGCTCAGTTCTCTGTAATGACCTATGTGGGGATGGAGCCTAAAAGAGAGTGGGTATATATGTGCGTGTGTGGCTGACTCACTTTGCTGCACCAGAAACCAGCACGCCATCAGAAATCAACTATACTCCAATAAAAAAGTAATTAAAATTGTGAAACAGAAATGGTCACAAACACAAAAAAACAAAACAAAACAAAACAAAAAACAGTAACCAAGGATAAAAGAAGGGAGGGATTACTTGGGAGACTGGGATTAACACATGTACATTAATATACATAAAATAGATAACTAATAAAAATTTACTGAACACCACAGGGAACTCTACTCAATACTCTACAGTGACTTATATGAGAAAAGAATCTTAGAGTGTGTGTGTGTTAGTCACTGAGTCATGTCCAGCTATTTGTGATCCCATGGACTGTAGCCCACCAGGCTCCTCTGTCTCTGGGATTTTCCAGGCAAGAATATTGGAGTGGATTGCCATTCCCTTCTCCAGGGGATCTCTCAACCCAGGGATTGAACCTGGGTCTCCCACATTGCAGACAGATTCTTCACTGTCTGAGCCATCAGGGAAGCCCATAAAAAGAGGGGATACATCTACATGTATAATTGATTCACTTTGCTAGTCAGCAGAAACTAACAAAGCATTCCAAATCAACTAGACTCCAATATAAAGTGATTAGAGAAATAAGACAGGACTTCCCTGTGGTACAGTGGATAAAAATCCTCCTGCCACTGCAGGGGACACGGGTTTCACCCATGGACCGAGAGGATCCCACAAGCTACAGAGCAGCCAAGTCCATGCACCACAACCACTGAAGTCCACGTGCCCAGAGCCCATTCCCTCAACAAGAGAAGCCCCCACAATGCGGAGCCCACACACCTCAGCTAGAGAGGAGCCCCTGCTCTCTGCAACTAAAGAGAGCCCACAAGCAGCCTCACAACTCAGCTCGACCAAAAATAAAAAAATTTATTTAAAAAAAGAAGGCCTTAAGGAGCAACTCTTTCACTGAACCTTCCAAAGTACTAATGATCATTATCTATCCTTACTATGACTACGTTTTGAAAACCCATTTGGCACTTGTTATTAAACTGTACTGGGAACTGTGTTAAAAGTATTTTTTAAAAAAGAAAAGACTCTTGCACCCTAATATTGATTGCAGCACTATTCGCAATAAGGAAGAAGGAGAAGCAACGTACTTGTCCATTGACAGAGGCTTGGGTAAGAAGATCGTGTATGTATACAGTGAAATATTACTTAGTCATAAAAAAAGAACAAAATAATGCCATTCGCAGCAACATGGATGGACCTAGATTATCCATTATCTAGATTATTCACTTACGAAGTGAAGTAAGAAAGAGAACAAGTATCTTACGATGTTGTCGATATATGGAATACAGTTTTTTAAAATGATACAAATGAACTTATTTCCAAAACAGAAACAGAGTCACAGATGTAGAAAACAAGTTTATTGTGGGGCCCTAAATGGGAAACCTTAAAAAAGATGGGTTAGCTTTGCTGGGAAACTAAGATGGCACCTGGCAGAAGAGAGAGGGGCGTGGTCTATGTTAAAGTTTTTGATTGGCTCTCTTGATTTCCGTGCACGTGGACAGCATGTGATCACCATAGACTCCTGTTATAATGAAGGCGCATAACGATTTGACCTTTAACATGATTGGTGCAACTATGGAAAGTTCCTCGCAAAACCCCCCTGCTTGCCTATATAAACCAAGAGTTTCTGGCAATAAAGCAGAACTGCTCAGACGGAACACCTGTCGTGTCTGATTGTCTCTTGCTCGCCGAGGGGCTGGGTTGGCGGGCAGCAGGCTCACCTCTCCTTGGGACCCCTCGGCTTTGCTGAGGGAAGTTCCACTGCCTCTCTCTTTCTGCGGAGCGCCACCTGCAGTTTATGGTTACTGAGGAGAAAATATAAGGCAGGGAGGTGGGACAGGATAAATTAGGAGTTTGAGGTTAACATACACACCCATCTATATATTAATATAAAACAGATAATCAACAAGGACCTCTATACAGCAGGGAACTCTACTCAATATTCTGTAACAACCTATATGGGCAAAGAATTTGAAAAGAGTGAATATATATGTTTAGCTGAATCACTTCTCTGTACATCTGAGACTAACACAAGAGTGTAAATCAACTGTGCTCCAATAAACTATTTTAATTTTTTTAAAAAAAGTACTCTTCTCTTCACTCAACCCATCCTCCGCTCCTTTTCATAGGAATTCTGTTAGCTTCTCTATCCCATATCTAGGGCCAGATCATGGCTGGAAGAAGACAGCTCCCAAGGGAGTCTGGGGAATCCCACCCAAAGTTGACCTGCCTTTCCCAGCTCCCTTGCTAACTGGGAGCTGTTTCCCATTCACCCCACCTCTTGCTTTCCACCTCCTGGTGCCCCTTCCATCTCACCGCCTGCAATAACTTGAGTAAATCCTTGGGGTTCATTTGCAAAACGTTTCCCGGGAAGGGCAGAGGCCAGGGTCCAGCCAGAAGGCGGGCCTGGGAGGCAGGGCACCCCAGAGGAGCAGGAGGCCAATGGAGAGAATTAGGCGCAGGATGGCAGAGAGAGCCATGGTCCATGCCTGCCTTCCGTCCGACGTTCCTCTAAAAATTTAGGTGTCTCTGTTCTTTGTTATTTTGCCCGATGGGTGTAGAGGTTGTACCAGGATCCTGCCTTGGCAAAACTCCTGCTAACTCTCCAGAGACAACAGAGAGCCCAAAGTTTGCAGAGGTTGCAGAGGCCACGAGGTTTTATCATCTCAGCAGATCCCAAGCCAGCTCCCCAAGGGCCTCTGATGGGCTGGAGTTGTCTTGGTGGGCGATGCCATTGAACAGAGAGTACGTCCCCCATGGAAGAGGGGTGGTGCCAGCTGAAGGAACTTGTGGAGGCTGCACTTAGGGTGGGGGCCCTACAAGGGTGGCTCTCAGACATTTTATCGGTGAGTGGCATTGCAACATAAGAGATTAAGCTTAGCTGGCCAGCAGAAGCGGGCGTCCTGTGCCCACTGGAGATAGGGGTGTGTCTGTGCATCTGTGAAGCGTGAGGTGTAGAGGAGGAGGCGGGGTCTGATGGAAGACCTAACTCCGTGTGGTCTGGGTTTAGGGGTTCATTGCTTTTTTCATTCATCCATCAGCAAATGTTGTAGATACCTGTCACCTACCACACACTGCCTCAGGTGCTGACGGTAGAGTGTTGCTGCTGCTGCTGCTGCTGCTGCTAAGTCGCTTCAGTTGTGTCCAACTCTGTGCGACCCCATAGACGGCAGCCCATCAGGCTCCCCCGTCCCTGGGATTCTCCAGGCAAGAACACTGGAGTGGGTTGCCATTTCCTTCTCCGATGCATGAAAGTGAAAAGTGAAAGTGAAGTTGCTCAGTCGTGTCCGACTCTTAGCGACCCCATGGAATGCAGCCTACCAGGCTCCTCCGCCCACAGGATTTTCCAGGGAAGAGTACTGGAGTGGGGTGCCATTGCCTTCTCCGCGGTAGAGTGTTAAACAAGACAATAGGTTTTCCCTCAAGGAACAAGCATTGAGATGAAGCAGTTCTCACCTTCTGGAACGATCTCCAGTGATCTGACAATCAATGAGTCGTCTGTAAGCTGGCAGGGATCACCACCGGACCCAGGGATGTCAGGCTTCTGATGTTTATTTGCAGCTCGGGGCATTGGAGGGGGGATGTCAGGGAATCCAAGACCCTTGTATAGAGCCACACAGCTCAGGGGCCATGGGCTGAGGTCCTTCATGGGAGGAGGGAGGCGGGAGAAGCAGGAAGATAAATAAGAAAGAGGACCGCTCTGTGTAACCCATGGTCTACAACATGGATGTACCTCAAAAACACCACACTAAGTGAAAGAATCCAGACACGAAGGAACACACATTGTATGATCCGTTTATATGAAATGTGCAGAATAGCAAGTTCATGGAGACAGGAAGCATTTGGTTTTGCCAGGGGTTGAGCACAAGGGAAAATGGGGAATGACTACTAAGGGGTACCAGGTTTTCCTCTGGGTGATGAAAATGTTTGAAACTAGATGATGGTGAATGAACCAAGTGCCACCTCGTTATACACTTGAGATTGGTTAGTTACAAGACATGAACTTCATCTTCATTTGAAACTCTGTCTCAGGGACAGAAAGGAGCTGTGTGAAGAGTTTAGGTTCAAGAGCCAGGGACCCAGAGTGTGAATCTTGCTTCTCCACTCACTAGCCAGGTCACCTCAGACCATGCTGGCCATTGCATGGCCTCTGTTTACTCATCTGTACAATGGACATGATCATTGTACTCACTGCATAGGGCTACTGGAAGGACTCAAGTGAGCTCATGGATGCACAGATCATGGAGCCCAAGATGTGGAGAAAGGGAGGCTGTGGTTATTCTCAAGAGGGGAATAGTCACTTGGGTAAGCTCTGGTGCAGAGGCAGAAATGCCGAGAGATACTGAGGCAAGTTTTCATTCTTTGCCTCATTTATTTAGCCAAATATATATATATGTATACATCACTTGTGGAATTCTATTAATAGGTTGACGGGAAAACACCTTGAGTTTAGAAGAGCTGCAAAGGGATGGAAGGAGGTGAGACGCAGATGGGACTTTCCCATGGAGGTGGCATCGATGGAGGGGAGGAATGCTAGCTCACAGCACAGCCTGTCCAGAGGCAGGAAGACAGAGAGAGAGTTCAGGAGCCATTCTCTGCAGAGGTGGGGACACATACGACCCTGGCATCCTTGATCGCCTTCCCTCAGCCCCTTTGACGGGGCAGGAACTGGATCTGGTAGTTTGGGGGCACGTTGCCCACCCCAGTCTCCTGGGGAGTAAGGTCGATGTCCTCAGGGGCCATGGGGCTAGCCACAGAGAAGTTCTGGAGGATGGTGGTGAAGAAGAGGAATAATTCGGTGCGTGCGATGCCTTCACCAAGACAGATGCGCTTCCCTGTGAGGACAGAACAGAGGTTCACAATGTGGACACGAGGCACAGAATCTCCGGTCACGGTGTGCATCGGGGTAATGCACACACTTTGCCTTGTCACACCCCACAGCCCAGACACCTGTGTTCATTGCAACCAAGTTGTGTGGGATTACCCTTTAACCTGTAGTCACGGTAGACTCTTAGAGGATTTCAAAACTCTCTGAAAGCCAGTGCCAATTGTGGGCTGAATGTACCTAGCTCATTTTTTCTGGGACAGAGTTTGTAAGCTTCTGATCAATTTCCAGAGAGTTCTGTGGCCCCAGAGAATGGAAGGATGCTTGACTGTGTGTGTGTGTGTGTGTGTGTGTGTGTGTGTGTGTGTGTGTGTGTGTGTGTGTGTTCATCTGCCTGCACATACAGACTGGTGCATATCTCTGACTTAATATTTTCATGTCTGTCATACCTAATATGGGAAGAATGGTACCTATCTAGTAGGGCTCTTTTGAAGATAAAGAAGTTAGTGGTTTCTAAAATTTTTTGACCTGACCGATTCAGTTCAGTTCAGTCACTCAGTCGTGTCCAACTCTTTGCAACCCCATGGACTGCAGCACGCCAGGCCTCCCTGTCCATCACCAACTCCCAGAGTTTACTCAAACTCATGTCTGTTGAGTCGGTGATGCAATCCAACCATCTCATCCTCTGTCGTCCCCTTCTCCTCCCACCTTCAATCTTTCCCAGCTTCAGGGTCTTTTCATATGAGTCAGTTCTTCTCATCAGGTGGCCAAAGTATTAGAGCTTCAGCTTCAGCATCCGTCCTTCCAATGAATATTCAGGACTGGTCTCCTTTAGGATGGCCTGTTACTAAAGGCAAATGTAGTGCCTACCTGTGTTGGTTTCTGGGTGTGTGTAGTGGGGGTTTGTGTGCCAGGGGTGTGTCTGGTCCTGTGTGTATTTACATGTCTCTGTGTTTTCTTCTTATCTCAGCCTGGGAGCCATGGGCTCCAGGAGTTCTGAAAAACAAAACAAAAACGTACGTAACATTGTGTGCAGGACTGATGGTCACGGGATGTGAGTGGACAGCTTCCATGAGATTCTGAGGCATATGGATCCCCCCACCACAGTTCTAAACCATGAACTTGGAGGGAAGTGAGAATGGAAGGAGCCAGAATAAAGGCTGAGACCTGACAGCCTCTCTCTTTTTTTAAAAAAATTTAATTTAATTTAAATTTTTTTGGCTGCACCGAGCGGCCTATGGGAACCTCAGTTCCCTGACCAATGCTCAAACCTTTAGTTCCTGCTGGGGAAGCCCAGAGTCAACCCCTGGATGGCCAAGGAATTCCCCCTCAAGTCTTCCAAGTGGTTAGACTTTACGCCCACTGGAGGTAACTGGAGAAGGGTCTACACCTTCTAGGCTCATTTAGAAGTTAGGACACAGGAGCATAGCCATACTCAGAGTGGCGCGCCCAGCTGATTCTTCTCCTGTAACTGCTTCTGCAACCGGGCTCTTCCAAGAACAGTCTGACTCCTGCTCCCTCCAACCAGGTCCTTCCCGTCCCCCGGGCTCTTCAGCTGGACACTCTGGCTCTTTCTTTCTGCCCACAGCTATCTGCCTCAGCCTTTTTCTCGGTCTATACCTTCTGCCAGGCACTGTACTTCTCTCTGTCTCTTCCCTGCTCCGCCTTCTTGAATCTTACGTAACTCCCTTTCTCTGTGTGTTCAAGTCTGATCCTCCCTGCTGTGCTCTTGCGTTTTCCACTCTCCCTGCACAGTCTCTCCTTTCCTCTCCTCCAGCCTGTCTTCCTCGCTGCTTAAGTCGCTCTCCCTTTTCCTCTCCCTCTTACTCTTTCTCAGCCTCTTCTTTCTCCACCTCCCTCTTTTACCTCATATTCACTCTAAGCCTCTCTCTACCGCTCTCTCTCCTGTCTTTCCCCGTCTCTCTCTGTTTCTCACTCACTCTATCCTCATCTGTCTGTCTGTCTCTGTTTTTGTTTGCCACATCTCTGCCTCTCTTAAAACTTAGGACAAGACTGTTTAATGGAGAAACCCTCACCCACCGCCCAGACCCCACAGGTGCCCTGGGTCTCACTGAAGAAGAACTAAGGAGGGAGGGGACACCCCTGCTGGTCCAGTGGATAAGACTGCAAGCTCCCAATGCAGGGTAACTAGTTTGATCCCTGGCCAGGGAACTATTAATAATTCCCACATACTGCAACTGAGGCTTCGCAGCGACTACTGAGCCCACAGGCTCTAGAGCCCCTGCAACACCACACCCAGTGCAGCCAAAGACTTAGAAAGAAACGAGAGAGGACACCATGGCACTGGGCAGAGCTAGAGGACCCGCGTCACTGGAGTCACCGGCGCAATTCAAAACTAGGGACTTGATGCTGGAGTGCATCTTCCTCCCCAAGGAGGAGAACCTGGGCCTTGGGGTTTCCTCTGGCTGGGATCAAAGAGCAGAGAAGAGGGAGAGAGTGAAATCAAAGCAGGTCAAGACCCTCCCTGGCTCCCTAGTTCCAGCAGAACAAATTCAGACTTCTCTCAGTTTTCAAGGCCCCACCCAGCTGAGCTCTTCACCCTTGTTGTTCAGTTGCTAAGTTGTGTCCAGCTCTTTGCGACCCCATGGACTGCAGCATGCCAGGCTTCCCTATCCTTTACCATCACTGAGAGTTTGCTCAAACTCATGTCCATTGAGTCAGTGATACTATCCAACCATCTCATCCTCTGTCACCCTCTTCTCCTGCCCTCAGTCTTTCCCAACATCAGGGTCTTTTCAGATGAGTCAGTTCTTCTCATCAGCTGGCCAAAGTATTGGAGCTTCAGCTTCAGCATCAGCCCTTCCAATGAATATTCAGGGTTGATTTCCTTTAGGATTGACTGGTTTGATCTCCTTGCAGTCCAAGGGACTCTCAAGAGTCTTCTCTAGCACCAGAATTCAAAAGCATCAATTCTTCAGTGTTCAGCCTTCTTTATGGTCCATCTCTCAAATCCATACATGACTAATGAAAAGCCATAGCTTTGACTATATGAATCTTTGTCGGCAGAGTGATGTCTCTGCTTTTTAATACACCGTCTAGGTTTGTCATGGCTTTCCTTCCAAGGAGCAAGCATCTTTTAATTTCATGGCTGCAATCATCATCTGCAGTGATTTTGGAGCCCAAGAAAACGAAATCTACCAGTTTCCACTTTCTGCCCATCTTTTGGCCATGAAGTGATGGAACTGGATGCCATGATCTTCATGTTCTGAATGTTCTTTCACCCTCATCAAGTGGTTCTTTAGTTCCTCTTCACTTATCTTCTTTGCCCTTCTCTTCTGTAACCCACATCCCAGTCTTCCTGAGTTCTTTCTCAGATGAGCCATGCCATCTCCACCTTCAGGCTCTGCCCTTGCTTCTCCTTCGGAGAGAACATGCCTTCCAGTGGCTGGTTGATACTCCCCCATGACGTTATAGCTTAGAAGACACTGTTTAGGGTCAGCTTTTCCTCACCGACCCACCAGGAGTAGTCAGTATTTCCTATTTGATGTTCCCAAAGCCCCCATTAGAGCAGTTGTCATAATTGTGATTCGTTACATGAATAAGAGTGGGCCTCTGAGCACTTACTTTAGTCAAGGAGTTCTAAGCCCACGGAAACATTTATTCATTTAATTATAGACTTTTCTGTAACCATATGACCCATGCCTATCTCCCTTGTTGGGCTGTAAACTTCCTGGGGTAGGAACTGTGTCTCTTCCTGACTTGTCTGATGGGTTATCTGCAACCTCTGATAAAATGTTTGGCTCATGGTGGTGCTCAACAGATTTGATACCTGTGTGTAGAGAGGTATAATTGTGCCCCTTACAGAGCTGTGCCTTTGGGATATGATCTTGGTTCTCAAGCCCCCTCTAGCATTGGCGTGAAGATGAGATGAGTTAATACAGGTAAAGCAACTGGCACAAATAAACTGCTCAATGAACAAAGACCTCTCTTTGATTGTCTTCAAGAGGTCACGGCACCTGCACTCTGGAATGCAGGCCCAGCTTACCTATGGAGAAGGGCATAAAAGCATCATTTTTCTTCACTGCCCCACTGGCATCCAGAAAGTGGTCAGGGTTGAAGTCATCTGGTTTCTCAAAGTAACACGAGTCGTGGAGAGCAGAGCTCAGGATGGGATAGACTTCTGTGCCCTGAGGGAGGGTCACAAGGTTGAAAAATATTGCCATTTCCTCCCCCAACCCACCCCTACATATAATGAACCAAGGGTGAGTGATAAAACCAAAAAGAGGTCAAGGTTGGCAGATGAGAGAGAACCCAGGAGACCCACACAAGGGAGAGATGGGAGCCCAGTGAGGTGCTGTACCTTGGGAAGGATGTACCCTCGGAAATGAGTGTCTTTAATGACCATGTGGGGCACACCAATGGGGATAAGGTCCGCAAATCTCTGAATCTCATGGATGACTGCGTCCGTGTATGGCATTTGGGCTCTGTCATCCAGGGCTGGAGGGCGATCTGAGCCAATCACCTGGTCAATCTCCTTGTGGATTCTCTCTGCACAGAAGAATGGGACCAGAGAACCTCATTTATATTTCTATGCTGGAACACAGTTCAATGTTCTATGAACCTTGGCCTGTTCATTTCCAGGCCAATGAGCCCAGAAAACCTATAGGAAATGGTTAGATCATTGACACCCCTCTGAGTAACCAGCTTGTGGCAGGAGGCGAAGTGGGAAAACTGTGATTTCTCATCCGCTGGTATCTAATGAATGTTATGGATCCTCTCCCAACATACACAAGCAAACACACACACACATGTGCACCCCAGTTTTGCTCAGAATTTCAGACTAAGAACTCAAGGCTATGAACCTATCAAAGTTCCTCCTCTAAGATGAGTAGAAAGTGAGCTAATATTTATTGTGTGTATATTATAGAGAGGCACTGTGCTAGGTCCTCAGGAATATAGCTGTGAAGTTACACCAGTGGATTAACCCATAAACAGCTGGGCAAATACATGAATACATCAATCGTAGATCGATCGGTAGATCAATTCATGAGTGGAAAGACTGGTAAATGGGAGAAGGCTAATGAGTGGATGCATTATTAACTCATCAAAGGTTAATTTATCACTAAATGATCCACAGACAGATAAATGAACTTGATGAACCAATGACTCTTGTGAATGGCTGGGTGGCTAAATTCATGGAAGAACATGTGAACGAGTACATTTAAAGGGACAGGTGAGCAGAGGAATGAGTGGGTGGTAGGAGGGACTGAACGACAGATGTATGAATCAAGGTGAATAAATGAGTGAATTATTAAACAAACATATGAAAAGACAGGTGGATGAGGCTGGAGTGAAAAACAAGCGATGGAAGGATTAAGGTCTGTAACCAATTTTAGAAAAACAGATGGACGCATGAATGAAGGAGCAGACGACTCAGTGACAAACAGTTCGTTCAACGAATTGCTGTTTCGAATGATCAATAGATGAGCCAGTCTGTCCAAATAAAGCATGGATATATACATCCTAGATGAGTCATAGAAGAAAGAATCTGAGCGCACGGGTTGCTTGATGAGTTGAAAGGACAGATGGATAAATGATGGGTCGATCTTTAAGTGATAGGAGAAATAGTGGGAAAACAGATGAGTGGATTTTTTTTTTGTTTGTTTCTGCTACACTGCGCTACTTGCCAAATCTTAGTTTCCTGACCAGGGATTGAACCCAGGGCCATGGTAGTGAAAGCACTGAGTCCTAACCACTGGACCTCCAGGGAACTCCCCAGATTGACAGATTCTTCGTTCATCCATCCACCAACAGGGCTGGCTTAGTTGGGTAGATCATTCAAGACCTGCACTGCTCGGGGAACTTCCCTGGTCCAGTGGTTAAGACTGCACTCTGCCACAGCATGGGCTGCAAATTCCATCCCTGGTCAGGGGTCAAGTGAAGAAGAAAAACAGAAACAACCTTCAGGGCTCCTGGCATGAGAGGGGAATGCTGCCTCTCTCACTCACCAAAGACCTCTAGCCCCATTTCTGTACCTGCAAAGGGCTCAGAACCCCTCCGCAGCGTCTGTCCCCAGCTTGCCCACCTGCAATGTGGGGGTATTTGAGCATGAGCAGGAACCCATAGCGAAGCGTGGTGCTGGTCGTCTCCGTGCCGGCAAAGAACAGCGACAGAGCAGACATGATGAGGTTCCGATGATCGAACTGGCTGCGGGGGTCGGACTTGTCCTGCAGCCGGGTGGGTGGGGTGCCCATCAGGGGAGGCGGGGCCTGCTGCCCTCACCTCTTCTCTCCGGGCCCCTCCACCTGGTTCTGGGTCTCACACCGTCCGGCCCTTCCCCCTTTCCTCTATGCTCTGTGTGTCCACCGTCTCTCTATCTCCGTCTCAATCTCTCTTCGCTGTCTTGCTCTGTTTCAATCATCTCGCATCTCTTTGGCGTTTTGTCTCCCTTCCTCTCTGTCTCTTTCTGCCTCTGTGACTCTTTTCACCAGCTGCTGCAGTTTTCCCCCTTGTCCTGTATTTCCATACCTCTGTCTCCTCCCTGCCATCTCCCCACTCTTTTCTCTCTCCCTCTGCTCCCTTACGATTCTCCCCTCCCCTCTCCCTCCCTCCACTGCTCCACTCCTTTCCCATCCCTTCTCACTCTGCATCTTTTGTTCTCCTCCCTTCCACCCCCATTGCCTCTCCCAAATCCCACTTTTTCCATGCGGAGCAGGTAGCAGTCAATGAAATCCCGGGGGGCACTGGGGTCGAGGGTCTCACGGTGCTTCTCCACACTGCGGTCAATGAAGCCGTTGACTTCCTGCAGGTTTTTGTAGATTTGCCTGTGTGAGCCAGGAAAGTACTTCAAGAAGCTGGAGTAGAGCTCGAACAGCTGCAGGAGAGAAGGGGCTGTGAGGCCCTTCTGGGGTTGAGCTGGCCGGTCACGGGGAGGGACAGCCCTCCTGGCCCCCAGTACCTTCACAAGGGATCTCTGTTTTCCTGCCTCTCTCTGCCTCTCTGGGGTGTCTTGGTCTCCCTGTCCCTGCCTCTGTCTCCCTCCGGCCCTTACTCTGTGTCTGAGCCCCTCACTCACCGCTTGTGTGTCCCCGCTGTGTAAGAGACCTCACTTTTCTCTTTCTGCATCTTGCCCCTCTCCTTGTGTCTTGTTAGTCTCCGGCCCACCTCTCTCTCTCCTTTCCACCTCTCCTCATCTCCGTGGGTCTCCTGCTCATCCACCCTCTGCCCTGTCCCTGCCTACCCCAGCCGGTTTATCTGTTCTGCTCAAACCTCTCTCTTTCTCTTTCCACCTCTTGCATCATCCTTGTGTGTCAGGCGTTGATAACATGATGCTTACACAGAATGAAGCTGCTGCCTATTTGGGAGCATATGTCTATTGCTTTGCCTAATGAGAAATGTAACATCTAACTTGTTGCCAACAGTTGCAAAAAAATGCAGGATAGTATAAATTATGCTGTGGAATTTCTCCTTCACCTGTCCTTCTAGAGATAACATGGTTAACTGTTTGGCAGATCTCCTTCCAGACTTTTCCCCTGTCTGTAGTTCTCTGTGAGAGGAGAAGATTGAAACCCCATGTTGGACTTCTGCACGTACTCATCTGAACTTCCTTCCAGATTTTCCAGGCCTGACTCTCCACTAGGACGTCATGGGAATTTGTATTTTCGATATTCGTTCCTGTGACTCTGACCTGCACTCTCGGCTGAGAACAACAGCCAGGCAGACTTTTCTGAAGTTTCACTTTTTAACCTAACATACAATAGGGGTGGGGCTTCCCTGGTGCCTCAGAAGGTAAAGAATCTGCCTACAATGCCGGGGTCTGGGTTAGATCCCTGGGTTGGGAAGATCCCCTGGAGGAGAAAATGGCAACCCCTTCCAGCAGTCTTGCCTGGAGAACTGCATGGACAGAGGAGCCTGGCAGGCTACAGTCCGTGGGGTCACAAAGAGTCAGACACGACTGAGGACTAGCACTTTCACTTTTCACAATGGGGGTATTTCTAGGTTGACTGGGAAAGACAAACTTTATCATTTTGTTTTAAATGAGGAGCATGCTCATGTGTGTGTCTTTGATTCCTCTCTCTGTTTCTCCCTCCTCCGTCACTCCCCTTTCTTCCTCTTACTCTCTCAGTCCTGTCTCACCATCTCTCCCTTCCCCCAGGTCTCTGTGTCCCTGTGTCTCTGTCTCTGTCTGTTGTCTTTGCCCCTCTTCTGGCTGGAAGCTGCATTTCCGGTTCACAAAAGCAAATCACCCCTCTCCCCTGCCTGGATGTCCACCTGAGCTCTGCCCTCTCAGACCTGGCTGGACAAGGAGCTCATGAGCACGAAAGATTGGAATAACAACTCCAGCAGCCTCAGGAACTGAGGATCTCTGTAGTCAAAGCGTTTTCCGAAGACAATGGAGCAGATGATGTTGGCGGTGATGGAGTGGAAGTAGAAGACGGGATCCTGGAGGGCGCCTAGAGGGAAAGGGGTGGGTCGCAGGGCACAGACTCAAATGCCTGGGGACCTGTCTCTGTGTGACTCTCCTCTATCATTCAGTCACAATAAATAAATTAAAAAAACAACTGGCATCATAACAGCCAACACTCACTAGCTTGGAAGTTGTGCCAGGCCCTATTCTAAGCACTTCACATATTATTTTATTAAATTCTCATCTCAGTCCTGTGAAGAAGGTGCAGAGCAGGTGTTCAATCAGTTGCATGTGCCATTTACATAGCTCTGTTCTCCTGGCCCCTTAACTGTCCGCCCTCCCCCTCCCCATCTTTTTTGTCCATCTCTAGAGTTCTCTGATCTTTGGGGAACGGTTCTGCACTTGATTGTTGATGTCTAGATGTGCCAAGCTCGCCCCAGTCAGAGGGAGGGCGGGCTGTGCGCCCAGGAGTGTCAGCTCAGTGCAGTCTCTCTCCCTGGGGCTCGCCTGTCCATCGCCTCTTATTCCCTTGCACACCCTTTCCTGAGCCTGTCTGTCTCTCTCTAATCTTCGTGCCTCAGTTTCTCTCTGCCGTTGTTCCTTCCTGCCTCTCTGAGTCTCTTCTCTTTTTGCCTCTGTCCCTCCATCCCTGTCTCTTTCTTCCTCTCTGTGTCTCCATCTGAATCCCTCTGTCTCTTCTTGTCTTTCTTCTGAGTCCCTCCATCCTTATACCTCTATAGCTCCCTGTGGCTCTGCCTCTTCCTCCCAGACTCTCCATTTATGTCTCAAAATCTCTTAAGAAAGCATCTTGTCACCTCTATGTCTCAGACACACGTTTCTGAGGAATCCTAAAACCACTGGAAGTGCCCACTTGAATTCCTAAGAGCAGAAAACCCTGACTGCGCCCCCTTGCTCACTGCCAGTTGTTCACCTAAAGAAAGGAAAACACAATTTGTCCTTTAAAAAAAAAAAGTCTGTAGTTTTCTCTTTTTCTCTCTTTACTTTCTTTTTTTTTTTTTTCCTTTAGAATTATTTTACTTTCTTTTTATTGAAGTCACATTTTGGCCCTTGACAGATACAATCAAACCATGAACTGGTTCCCTTGAACACAGGCAATTAACGTGCTATTTACTGTCTGGGTCGTCTTCGAGTTCCTCTTGACACTACACTTCTGTATCTCTCCTGCCCCTGCATTTCTCACCTACCCACTTCTGCCCCGTCTCTCTGCCCCTCTCTCTGTCCCTGCTCCTCTGACGGTCTCCCAAGCTCTGTCTCCTCTCTGTTTCTACATCTCTCTCTCTGCCCACCTATACCCTCTGTCTTTGGGCTACAGTCCTCACACAGCTTCCTCTGTTTCTCTACTGCCCACCCCCTCCCCAGGGCTCACCCTGGGATTTCTGCAGCTCCTCCACCAGACACTGAGCCTCCTCCTGAATCCGCTCCTCCACGCTCCGCTTTCCCATCCCGAAGTCCCTCATGGTGGCCAGAGAGAATCGCCGAAGGGCCTTCCAACGTTCCCCATTGGCAAAGACAACACCTAGGGTTTAGGAGAGGCTTGGGTTGCAGAGGAATTTTCAAGGAGACTCTGGGTCCCGCTCCACCCCTTCCCTTCCCTTCCCAGCCTCACCCTCCCCAATCCCCATCCTCCATCCCTGTCCCTTCCCAGTGGCCCTGAGGCCCTTACCGTGTTCCTGGAAAACTGGGTCAAGAACAGCGATCTTCGCTCGGCCAGAGAAGACCTCGGCCTTGTCCACCAGGGCCTCCCGAATGGCCTCTGTCCCGCATATTATGACCACTGGCCTTGGCCCCAGGTACACCGTGAAGACATCCCCATATTTCTGTTGGAACTGCCAAGCACACCCACAGCCAGGGTTGCTATTAGTCGGTATGCACCTGTCGCCATCTCCACTTTTAAACCAGTAAAGCACGTGTGTGTGTGTGTGTGTGTGTGTGTGTGAGTCACTCAGTTGTTTCTGACTCTTTGTGACCCCATAGACTGTAGCCCGTCAGACTTCTCTATCCATGGAATTCTTCAGGCAAGAATACTGGAGTGGGTTGCCATGTCCTTCTCTGGGGGATCTTCCCAAACCAGGGATCGACCCTGGGTCTCCTGTATTGCAAACAAACTCTTTACCATCTGAGCCACCAGGGAAGCCCTAAGACACTTGCATATAGATGGTGATTGACACTTGCATATAGATTGGTGATTAGACATTTGCATATAGATTGGTGATTAGACACTTGCATATAGATTGATGACTAGCCACTGCCCCAAGACCTTACACCCCAGTCTGCCTTTTTGCTTCCCAGAACCCAGCAGTTAAAAGATTAACCCATGACCCAGCCCAGTCCACACTGGTTGGCTTGGTTGGTGTCTAAAGCAGCGTGTGTGTGCTAAGTCACTTCAGTCGTGTCCAACTCTTTACGATCCTATGGACCGTAGTCCACCAGACTCCTCTATCCATAGGATTCTCCAGGCAAGAATACTGGAGTGGGTTGCCATGCTCTCCTCCAGGGGATCTTTCTGATCCAGGGATCGAACCAACGTCTCTTACATCTCCTGCATTGACAGGTGGGTTCTTTACCACTAGCACCACCTGGAAAGCCCCCCAAGAATCACAGATGGTTAAATATTCCTATTAATAATTTCACCCAAGCCCAGGTGATATTAGTTGAGTCTGGTGAGATCTCCCTGGCATCTCAACTAAAGAATCATCCTTCTTGGAACTTCCCTGGTGGTCCACTGGCTAAGACTCTGCGCTCCCAATGCAGGGGCCCATGTTCAATCCCTGCTCAGGGAACTGGATCCCATTAAGTATTTGCATGCTGCAGTGAAGAGCAGCTAAGACCTAGCACAAGCAAAATAAATAAATAAAATATTTTTAAAAAAATCATCCTTCTTGTGACCCATCTTCAACCCCCATCTGCCTCCTGGCAATTTCCCCAGAGAACCACCCACCCACTTGGGAGGCATGAAGGTAAAGTGATGGCCTTCTGGGGGTTATCATGAAATTTGAAAAGTCATAACATCAAGTCTTGCCACTGGAGCAACAGCGCAACAGTATTTATTGAAGCTGGAGGCAGGTATACTGAGTAACTCAGCCACTTCATTCCCAGAAACACACTCAACTAAAATGCATACATGTGCTCAGCAAAATAAAAAACAAGGAGGTTCATAGATGCCGTATAATAAATGCTCGCAACACAGGGAATAAACAACTAGTGATGAATTCATATTGTGGACTACTATGCAACCATGAAAAAGAACAAACCACTTCTACAACCAACAACAAGAATGAAACTCACAGATGTAATGCTGAGTGAAAGCAACTAGACCCAGAAGAGTTCATATGTCATAACTGCATTTCTATGAAATTCAGAAACAGATAACAGGAACTTAAAGTGTCAGAATAATAGGAAGGTAGTGACTGGAAGTGGAGAAGCCAACGGCGCCCCACTCCAGTCCTCTTGCCTGGAAAATCCCATGGGTGGAGGAGCCTGGAAGGGTGCAGTCCATGGGGTCGCGAAGAGTCGGACACGACTGAGTGACTTCACTTTCACTTTTCACTTTCATGCATTGGAGAAGGAAATGGCAACCCACTCCAGTGTTCTTGCCTGGAGAATCCCAGGGATGGGGGAGCCTGGTAGGCTGCCATCTTATGGGGTTGCACAGAGTCAGACACGACTAAAGTGACTTAGCAGCAGCAGCAGTGACTGGAAGGGGGACTTAAGGAGGTTTCTGGGCATGAGCCAAGTTGTTACGTATCTGTATGTCAACTCCATCAGTATGTTCATTTGAGAAACTTCACTGAACTGAGCACTTAGGATTTGTGTGCTTTACCCTAAAGGTTAAACTTCAATTACAAATTGACCTACAGAAGAAGAAAGACCAACAGCATATGATACCACTTATATGTGGAAGCTGAAGTATGACGCAGTCAGGGAACTAAGATTCTGCGTGCTGCACAACGCGGCCAAAGAAACAACAATTAAATTAAGTAACACAGTGTAAAGGAATAAAAGCGACACAAATGAGAAAAATACGACACAAGTTAACATACCTAAGAACCAGAAACAGAATCGCAGACACAGAGAACAGACTGGCTATTGTCAAGGGGGAGGACACATGATTGGAGAGGGAGGCTGGGCAGAGCAGATGCAAGCTTTCACATATGGAAGGGATAGACAATGAAGGCCTATTGTACAGCACAGGGAACTATACTCAATATCCCAAGATAAACCATAATGGAAAAGATTTTTAAAGAGGAATGCATGTATATGTAAACTGAATCACTTTGCTGTACAGCAGAAATCAGCAAAACTTGGTAAATCAACGACACTGCAATTTCAAAAACTGATTTTAAAAGTTGACTTAAAATTATAAAGTGGATAAGTTTATTGAAAACTCTCACAGTGATCTCTGCAAACCTCTCTTGCTGGTCTCCTTACTTCCTTTCCTGTGCTACCCACAATCCTTTCACTGCACACCCCACCCTATCTTGAAACCAGAGCGATCTGATTAAAATGTAAATTAATTAATATCCCTAACCTGTTTCAAAACACCCAGCACTCCTACTCCCCTGAGTAAGGCCTGAAGTTTCCCCCTCTGACACCTCCACCCACTCACACAGGTCCTTTGATCGCACAGATCCAGGCTCCCTGCGGCTCCCCAAACATGCTGAGCTTGCTCCTGCTTCTGAGTTCTGGCACTGATACCTGTCACTCACTGATGTCTTCCACAGGCATCTTTCAGGGTGTCTGATCAGCAACAAGGCAAGATGGAGCCTTTTCTCCACCACTTATTCTAAAGTAGCTGCAAGTAACTCCTATCACTTTTAAAAATATATATATATTTATTTTTAATTAGAGGACAATGATTTTACACCATTACGTTGGTTTCTGCCGGATGTCAACATAAATCAGTCGTAGATCCACCTATGTCCCTTCCCTCTTGAACCTCCCTCTCCCCTCCTGCCCCATCCCACTGCTCCAGGTTGTCACAGAGCCCTGGTTTGTAGCTCCTGCCACTCTTGAAAATATCACCTCGCTTTATTTTAATCATAGTTCTTACCAACCCAATATTTCCTTCTCTGTGTGTGTGCCCTGTCTAATGCCATACCATCAATGCCTAGAATGTTTCCAGGCACACAGAAGGTGCCCAGTAAGTTACCATTGAATGAATGAATAGATCGAGTATTAATGAGCACTTACTGTATACCATGCTCTACGCACTGTCTAGTCCTCACAACTCTCTTATGAGGCAGGCATTCTTATCATCACAACCTCATCTTGCTGAAGAGAAGCTAAGATTCAACGAGTAAGAGTTGAATCTGGAACACAAACCCTCATCTGTCTGACTCCAGAAGGATTTGGAAATAAATCATGACACCTACTAACCTATGACCTCTCTTTCCTTCCCTCCCTCCCTCTTTCTCTCTCAACCTCTCTCTCTCTCTCCAAAGACACAATGAGAATGGAGGATCATGGGGAATTCCCTGGTGGTCCAGTGGTTGGAATTCCAAGTTCCCACTGTAGGGGGCACGAGTTCAATCCCTGGTTGGGGAATTAAGATCCCACATGCTGCATGACACGACAGGAAAAAAGAGGATCACAGACACACAGAGAACCCTTGCAAGGACTATAGAAGAGATTTAGGGGGTCTGAAACAAGCAAAAAATTATGCAAAATGTATGTGAATATTTGTGGGGGAGGGGATCCACCGTGCCTTAAACGCCCAAAGGATTTAGTGATCCCCAAGTTGTCAGGAGACACAGGAGAAGGGGTTTCAATCCCTGGGTTGGGAAGATCCCCTGGAGTAGAACATGGCAACCCACACCAGTATTCTTGCCTGGAGAATCCCATGGACAGAGCAGCCTGCCAGGCTACAGTCCAGGGGGTCACAAAGTCAGACACGACTGAGTTTGCATGTGATAACAATAAATAAAATAACAAATTGTTAGGCAGCTTCCATCTATGAAGGAGAAGAAAAGCGCTCTGTGCTGGACTCGCACGTCCCCTCTGTGAAGTCCCAGGGTGTAACTACGGACCAGTGCTTTCCCCAGGCTGCCCTCACTATCTATTTCTCTAAGGTGAAGGCGACACCTCTTCTAGCCCACAAGGTGTTGTAACCAAGACCTAATGAATTCCCTCCACGATACAAATAAATCCAGCCACACAGTTCTGAGTGAAGAAACTAAGTCCAGGTATTTCCATGAAAGTCCATGGTGTTTACCCTTGCGATGAAAACGAAATAATACCCATTTGGGGCCTCCACATCTGTGATAAAACACTCTCCCTTAAAATCAAAGGGTGGTCCAGTGGTTAAAAATCCACTATCCAATGCAGAGGACACGGGTTCGGTCCCTGGTCGGGGATCCCACATACCACAGAGGAACTAAACCAGAGGGCCGCAGCTAGAGAGCTCTCGAGCTCCGAGCCTGCGCACTCTAGAGCCCGTGCGCTCCAAGTGAAGCTGGCACACCACAGCTAGAGGAAGTCTGCACACCACAGCAAAGAGCCAGCGGAGCTCAGAAAAAATCAAACACGTGACAAGCCCAGGACTCAGGAGTGTGGTCGCTGCAGGGGTTGTGCGGAGAGGACCTAGGCACCTGGGGCTGCTGGAAGTTACTGTCAAGTGTCCCCTAAGCCTAACCTCTCGGGGAGTGGACTCACAGGTATAGATTACATGGTGGGTGTGCTCGGTTGCTCGGTGATGTCTGACTCCTTGCAGCCCCGTGGACTGTAGCCCCCCAGGCTCCTCTGTCTATGGAATTTTCCAGGCAAGACTACTGGAGTGGGTTGCCATTTCCTACTCCAAGGGATATTCCCAACAGAGGATTCAAACCCACTGACAGGCAGATTCTTTACCACTGCACCACCTGGGAAGCCCATGGATTACATCATTAATACATAAATAGATCATCAGTCATGAAATCGTGCCTGGAGAGCAGTGATGCAGAACCTGGTAAACACTCCAGTGTCAGCTACTCATTACACATTAACGTTTATGATTAGTAAGAACTTTGGACCCAGCCTCCCATTCTGTTCTCCCTCCCTCCTCCTCTTTGTCTGGCGATGGCTGGGACCAATCTTTTGACAGCTTTTGTTGGCAGGTACTACCACCCCTTTTCTCCCTCTCTCCCTGTGGCAGGCAGGGACTAGGGAGAAGGGGACAGAGGAGCAGGGATTTCTACACCCCTGGCTCACACCCAGACACCTCTTCACGCCCGCCTGCCCTCTCCAGGGACAGTGCCCAACACTTCCAACTGAGCAAGGGACGCCTCTGACTGCCTGATCGCCATCCACCACACTTCAGCTCCACATCCCTTCCTCACCGAACTTCCCACAGCCCACCCCTGAGCCTGGAAGGATGCCTCAAAATGATCCCCAAGGACGGAGGCAAGCAGCCACCCTCAGATCCCGCCCACCTGAGGCTCACCCTCAGGAAGGATTTGAGCAGGCCTTTTCTGTCCATCTGCAGAAGGTTCCCCAGGAAGGGCAGAGGACGGGGGCCAGGCGGGAGGTGGCCACGGGCCTTTGGGCGGCCTCTGGACAGGAGGATCAAGAGTCCGGTGAGCAGAGCAAAGAGAAGGAGCACGCTGAGCTCCATGGCCGAAGACTGACGGTCTTCCAAACTGCTGGGCTTCTGGCTGAGCCTTTTATACTAAGCTTGTCCCCACACCCACTTATGTAACATCATCCATTCCCTGGCATCCTCCAAGAGTGTGAACTCAAAGAGAAGGGGCACACACCTCCTGCTCCGACAGTCAGCCGACCTGCTCCCCTGATACCTCTACAGCCCCTCCCTAGATGCTGGCAGAGACACCGCGGTAGCAATGACAAGGTCCACATGAGTCTGTACTTTTGTGGGTATGGAGAGCACCCGCTGTCTTTCTGCTTTACCTATGTTAGTGGGTTTGTGTTTACATACTTCGGTGCATACCTGCTTGCGTGTGTGTGCTTGCGTGATTCTTACACATGAAAGAGGGTTTGTATTTATGTGAACATGCCCGTGTGTGTTTCTGTACATGAGTGTGAGTGTGCTTATGCATGTATCTCCACACGTGTGTGGACTTCTATGTATTTATGTGGGGTCTCACACCTGAAGGTGTGTCTGTGTTTTTGCGGAGGTGGTGGTGGGGTGGGTCTGTGTGTGTGAGTCTGTGTGTGTGTGTCTGCATCAGACAGTCCCTGTCACTACAGGGCTTGCAGACATTCAGCCTTTCTCTCCAGCCCGCCTTCCTTCACCCTCCCTTCTGTGAGAGCCACAGATGGGAGAGGCGGGAGGAACAAAGCAATAGGGAGAGAGACAGTTCTGGGGTCTTCAGATCTCTGATTGCCCTGAGTTTCCTCCCTGCCTCCTGCTCTGTCTTCACAGCTGCAGGACACGCTGTGTGCGTGTCCCTCTCTCTCTCCTGCTCTCTCTCTCTGTCTCCGTGTCTCTGTTTCACTCCTTAAACTCTGAGCTCCAGGAGCACAGAGACTGCGTGCAGTTTGATCAATGCCCACTGAGCTTGCTTGTCTCCAGCATTCCCCTGAGCCTTTGGCAGGCTCAATTTGTATTTACCAAATATGCTCATGATTGTGTCTCTGTCCACTTGTCGTGGCCTGGGTCTGGCTTTCCACCTCCCTCTGTCTCTCCTCTTTAGAAGGAGGGTGGCAGTCTCTTTCTTGCAATGTTAGGCAAACGTCTTGAGAACCCAAAACTCTGATCCCAGCAGCTGAGTCAGACTCCTCCAATCCAGTGTCCCTTGATCTCTTGAAGAGGTGGGACCTGTACTTTCCTGACCTTGGAGAGAGGCCACCATGAACTTTCCTCAACCCAGGTCCTGGGTTCCACTGTGCTGCGTGAACTGGCACTGAACTTGGGTCCTTATTCCAGGCCCAGGAATCACTGATGGGGAGGCATGAAGTGCTTTACACAGAGGAAATCACCTGATCTTCACTCAGTTAATGAGTGAATCACAGAGAGGTTAAGATCTTGCCCAAGGTCACACAGCCATCCTGTGGCAGCCTCAGGAGTCAAACCCAGACAGTCTAGCTCCAGAGTCTGTGCTTCCAACCATTTGACTGGGCTGCCTTGCTGAGAGAGAGGCAGAGATGCAGAGTGAGATAACAGACAGAGAGAAGCAGAAGGGAAAAGAAACAGAAAGGGTGAGAGGCAGAAGAGGGCAGAACGTTCTAAGGGAAAGACTTCTCTGGGTAAGTAAGCGAGGGAAAACCTTGGTTAAACAAGCTGCTTTCTTTCCTACAGGGCTTCTCAGAGCCTTTAGATTGCTAACACGAGCTGTCCCTAGCTCATCGAGAGGGGAGGGGACTTGACATGAGCTCCCAGTCTGTCTAGAGGACGCATTACAATCTCTCAGGCAAGTGTCTGCTGCTCTTTGAGCTTCAGGTTTGCGCATCAGGAAAATGTGGGTACCTACCCTGTAGGATATTGATGAGGATGAAAATGAGACCCACTGTGCAAGGGGCCTGGCCCATAGCAAGTGTTCTATGGATGCATGGTGGCCACAGAGAGAGACTCAGAGACCAAGACTGAGGAAGGCAGAGAGACAGACCCAGAAAGAGAGGCTTGAGACATGACTGAGGGGCACCCAAGACAAGGCTATGGTGAGACCTCAAAGGACACAGCACACAATTACTCATTCACTCAACAAGCAATTATTGGGTACCTACTGTGTGCCAGGCCCTGTTTTAGGCACTGGGGACACAGCAGTGAACAAAACGTGAGTATCTTCGCTCTCACAGAGCTAACATTCTAGAGGGAGGGTCAGATAACAATAAAATGGCGATACATTCAGTAAATTCACATAGTGACAGGCAGTATACAGGCATCAAGCCCTTGGCTGTCCTTCCTGGTTGTCTTATCACCTGTGCGCATTTTGTTTGATCAACATCCACCTACACTGGGTACATGGTAAGTTTGATAATCACCCCGGGAGTGTGATAAGTTTTATTGTCAGGGAAAGAGGCACAAAGGTGGAAATGGTGATACCTGAGATTGTGTGAGGACAGGCATGGTGAAGAGGTAGGCAGAGAGATAATGAGACATGACGAGGGAAACACAGAAGCCCAGGGACGGGAGGACAGAAAGACAGACATGAACATTGGAGAAATGAAGGCACTGGTTGTAGCTGTTTAGTTGCTAAGTCATGTCCAACTCTTTGCGACCCCATAGACTCTAGCCCTCCAGACTCCTCTGTCCATGGGATTCCCCAGGTAAGAACACTGGAGTGGGTTCCATTCCCCTCTCCAGGGGATCTTCCCGGCAAAGGGATCAAGCCCGTGTCTCCCGCATTGGCAGGCGGGTTCTTTACCACTCAGCCCCCAGGGAAGCTCTAAATGAAGGCACACTAGGAGACAGCGAAGGACAGACGTGTGTCCTGAGAGAACTGGTGAGGAGCTGAGGGACTCGCGAGGGGCTGAAGGAGGGGCTCTGGGCTGAGGGAACCCACGAGGGGCTCGGAGAGCTAGTGAGGAGCTGGTGGAACTGGTGAGGTTCTGAAGGGAAAGTCAGGGGCCACCTGAGGCAGATTGAGAGGCTCAGGGTAAAGCAAGGTGACACTCAGAATCGGAGACATAGAAACGCAGAGACACGGAGAGACTCAGAAGAGAGGGCAACACCGTGCGATGAGACCCATGGCAGCCGCAGTGACAACCGCCTGTCCAGAGACCACGACGGACAGACAGGTGGGTGTTGGTCTCTTGGGCCACCCCCTGTCTGTGGGGCCCTAAATGGGAAAGCTTAAAAAAGATGGGTTAGTTTTGTGGTGGGAAACTAAGATGGCACCTGGTGAAAGATATAGGGGTGTGGCCTATGTTACAGTTTTTGATTGGCTTGCTTGATTTCCGTGCACGTGGACAGCGCATGATCACCATAGACTCCTGTTATAATGAAGGCACATGATGACTTGACCTTTAACGTGATTGGTGCAACTATGGCACATGACGATTTGACCTTTAACGTGATTGGTGCAACTATAGAAAGTCCCTCAGAAAACCCCCTGCTTGCCTACATAAACCAAGAGTTTGTGGCAATAAAGTGGAACTGCTTAGACGGAATGCGTGTCGCGTCAGATTGTCTCTCGCTCGCGGAGGGGCTGCGGTGGCGGACAGCAGGCTCACCTCTCCTGGGGACCCCTCGGCTTTGCTGAGGGAAGTTTCACTGCCTCTCTCTTTCTGCGGCGTGCACCCCGCACCCGTCGCCACAGCTGAGGGCCTGGCAGGGCCAATGTTCACGGGGCACCTGGGCCCAACGCCCACGGTCATTGCTGTGTGGCTACCAGGCAGTGTGAGGCCCTGCTGGAGAGGTGGGTGCCTTCACTGGGCACTTTGGGCACAGCCATCGCCCAGAGGACCCTGTGGGTCAGTGGTGAGATGGGGGCGCCCGGCTCAGGGCTCACTTCACACTCAGCAGGTCCCCTGCAAGATGCAGCTCAGCCCAGTCATTAAGCGCTCAGGCCCTAGAGTCAGAGGTTGCTGTTGTTTAGTCGCTCAGTCCTGTCCAGCTCTCTACGACCCCCGGGACTGTAGCATGCCAGGCTTCCCTGTCCTTCACCATCTCCCAGAGTTTGCTCAAACTCATGTCCATTGAGTCTGTGGTACCATCCAACCATCTCATCCTCTGTCATGCCCTTCTCCTCCTGGCTTCAGTCTTTCCCAGAATCGGGGTCTTTTCTAATGAGTTGGGTCTTCATGTCAGGAGCCAGAGGACCCGAGTTCAAACCTCAGCCCCACCAGCACTGTCTATATGCTGGCTGGTTCTCGAACCTCTCTGTATCTCTCTTCCCTCACCTGTGAAACGGGGATAATGTCCAACCTCATCCCCAGGGATGTTGTGAGAGTTCAATCGGGTGTTAAACAACTGTACGTGTTATACCCTGGTGGTCCAGTGGCTAAGACTCTGCACTGCCAATGCTGGGGGCCCAGGTTCCGTCCCTGGTCAGGGAACGAGATCCCACATATCGCAATGATCCCCCATGCTGCAAACTAAAGATTCTGCATGCCACCACTAAGACCCAGAACAGCCAAATAAAAATTCGAAATAATTTTAAAAAAAAGAAAAAGCAACTTGGATAGATTTTAGCATGTAATACCCATTACACACCTGTTTTCCTGTAAAGTCAGTTGAAACATTGGGAGGTTTGCTCCAAATCCTCTTTTGCCCATTCGCTCGTGAAGGTGCACGATGGTTTCAGAATAGCGCTTTTAGCTGCATAAAGGTAAATCCCTTAAGCCAAGCACACGGTGTGGCTGAGTCCCTCTGCTGTTCACCTGAAATTATCTCAGCATCGTTGCTCATCGGCAGTGTGCTCCGCTTAGTTGCTCAGTCGTGTCCGACTCTTTGCGACCCCGTGGACAGTAGCCCGCCAGGCTCCTCTGTCCATGGGGATTCTCCAGGGAAGAATACTGGAATGGGTTGCCGTGCCCTCCTGGTTAGTTGGCTATACCCCAATGCAAAATAAAGTTCAAAAGAAAAAGGCAATTTTTAAGATATCTAATATTCTTTGTATACCTTTATAAAGTTTTTTTTTAGCATAAATAAATGTCAAACCTGAAAAAGAAGAAGTCAGCCACACAGAGTCACACATTGCACATGATTCCATTTACATGAAATACCCAGAACTGGCAAATCTGGGGACACAGAAAGCAGTTCAATGGTTGGCAGAGACGAGGGGAGGGGAGAATGGGATGTGCCTGCCTAATATATACAGGGTTTTCCTTTGAGGTGATGAGAAGGTTCTGGAACTAGACAGTGGTATGGTTTTACAACATCGTGTGTGTACTCAATGCACTCAATTGTACTTTTAAAAATAGTAAACCTCATGTTTGCTTTACCAAGATAAAAATTTAATTCATAAGATCCCCACAGAAATCAATTTTATTAAAAGTCAAAAATAAACCAAATGTGTGATATAGTGCATTCTTCTCAGAAATGTGTTCAAAAACAAGATCTAGTGGCATCATCTTAGACTGGTGATAAATCTAAATGATATTTCCAGAGCTGCAATTGAAATGTGCTGTGAAAATATCTGTGGTTTCTGGGGACTTCCCTGATGGTCCAGTGGTTAGGACTGCAGCAGGATTGAATGGGTTCCATTCCTGGTGGGGGAAATAAGATCCCAAATGCTGCAGGGCATGGCCAAAAAGAGAAGAAAATGTCTGGTTTCCATTAGTGACAAAGCCACTGTTACTGCTGACATGACTGCAGTCTGCCTTCATAATCGGGAGAAAGGCTGAATTTCAGAATGAGTTTAGTGAGAAACATGCAACTTTGCTTTCCATCCAAGTTCCTGGGGGCCCTGAAATCTAGGGCTGCCCAGACCACACTTAAAGACTTCCAGGTCTACAGGCTTCAAATCTAGGCCCTGGAGTCCTGTTAGCCTGGGTTTCAACACTGTCTCTGGCACATATTAGCTTTGAGAAGTGACTGTCCTCAAAAGGCCTCCATTTTGTCATCTATAAAATGGGGAATTTTTTTTTCTCGTCATTTTTAAAATTTATTTATTTTTAATGGAAGGATAATTGCTTTAAAATATTGTGTTGATTTCCGCCATACATCAACACGAATCAGCCATAGTTATACCTATGTCCCTTCCCACTTGAACCTCCCTCCCACCTCCCACCCCCATCTCACCCCTCTAGGTTGTTGCAGAGCCCAGGTTTGGGTTCTCTGAGCCATACAGCAAATTCCCAATGGCTGTCTATTTTGCATGTGGTAGTATATATTCTTACTTGCTACTCTCTCCATTCACCCCACCCTCACCTTCCCCTTCCCATCCCCATGTCCCCAGGTCCATTTCTATGTCTGCATCACCACTGCTGCCCTACAGACAGATTCATCAGTGCCCTCTTTCTAGATTCCGTATATATGCGTCATTATGCGACATTGGTCTTTCTGTTCCTGACTTATTTCGCTCTGTGTGATAGGCTCTAAGTTCATCCATCTCATTAGAACTGACTCACATGCGTTCCATTTTATGAGTAAGTAATACTCCTAAAATGGGGCGTTTTAAAATTGTTTGTATGCACTACATGAAGAATGTGGCTCTTCAATGAATCACACAGGTCACACAGTACAGTAGGAACCATGACCTGGGGTCAGGAAAGTCCACAGTGGCACCTCTCCAAGGTCAGGAAAGTGCATGTTTCACCCCTGTGTTGAAATGCACCATAAGACCAACAGGAAACAAAGGTCAGGAAGCTGAAGAGTTTGCAATGTGTAACTCCCCCATCCTTGTAGGGCACAGATTGAATGTGTCTGGTGTTTCCAGTGCCCAGTTGGGTGTTTGGGTCATGGCAGGGGCCCAGAAGAATATTGTGACATGAATAACAATTTTCTGGGGTTTAATTGTGTCACCCCCAAAATTGATACATTGAAGTCCGACTCAATGGACATGAGTTTGAGTAAATGGGAGCTGGTGATAGACAGGGAGACCTGATGTGCTGCAGTCCATGGAGTCGCAAAGATTCGGACATGACTGAGCGATTAAACTGAACTGAATTGAAGCCTTAACCCCCAGTACCTCAGAATGTGACCTTATTGTGTGGAGAAAAGGGAACCCTCCTACACTGTTGATGGGAATGCAAACTGGTACAGCCACTATGGAGAACAGTGTGGAGATTCCTTTAAAAATTGCAAATAGAACTACCTTATGACCCAGCAATCCCACTGCTGGGCATACACACCGAGGAAACCAGAATTGAAAGAGACACATGTACCCCAATGTGCATCGCAGCACTGTTTATAATAGCCAGGACATGGAAACAACCTAGATGTCCATCAGCAGATGAATGGATAAGAAAGCTGTGGTACATATACACAATGGAGTATTACTCAGCCTTTAAAAAGAATACATTTGAATCAGTTCTGATGAGATGGATGAAACTGGAGCCAATTATACAGAGTGAAGTAAGCCAGAAAGAAAAACACCAATACAGTATACTAACACATATATATGGAATTTAGAAAGATGGCAATGATGACCCTGTACGCAAGACAGTAAAAAAGACACAGATGTGTATAACGGACTTTTGGACTCAGAGGGAGAGGGAGAGGGTGGGATGATTTGGGAGAATGGCATTGTAACATGTATACTATCATGTAACAATCAAATCGCCAGTCTATGTCTGACGCAAGATAAGATACAGCATGCTTGGGGCTGGTGCATGGGGATGACCCAGAGAGATGTTATGGGGAGGGGAGGTGGGAGGGGGTTCATGTTTGGGAACGCATGTACACGCGTGGTGGATTCATGTCAATGTATGGCAAAACCAATACAGTATTGTAAAGTAAATAAAGTAAAACAATAAGAAAAAAAAAAAAGAAGATGCATTCATTCATTGCAAATGTAATCAAGTTAAAAAGAGGTCCTTAGTGTGGGCCCCAATCTGGTTTGACTGGTGTCTTTATGAAAGGGGGAGTTCAGGACACAGACACATCCCAGGGAGAATGCCATGAGAAGATGGAAGGCAGAGATCAAGACGATGCTTCTAGAAGTCAGAGAACATCAAAGATGGCCAGCAAACCACCAGACACAAGTGGAGAGGCCTAGAATAGATTCTCTCCCAGGGCTTTTGGAAGGAATCAACTCTGATGACTCCATGGTCCTTGTTACAGCAGACTTAGCTAATATAGACTGGGATGACCTCAGATGGAAAGTCACATGATATATCAGTTTCCTATGGCTGATATAAAAAACAATCACAAACTCAGTGCCTTCAAATAACACAAACGTATTATCTTACACCTTATTTATTTATTTAGCTGTATCATCTTACAGCTTTTTTATTTATTCTTATTATCTTACACATGTTCAGTTTCTAGATGCTGCGTCTCTTGGTTCATGGCCCCTTCCTCAGTCTTCAAAGCTGGGAGCGTAGCATCTTCTTTCTTCTCTGACCTCTGCCACTGTCCTTAAATCTTCTCTGTGTCTGATCTTTCTGCCCCTTTCCTTTTTTTTCCAGGAGGACACACCACATGGCTTGCAGGATCTTCGTTTCCCAACCAGGGATAGAACCTGTGCCTCCTGCAGTGGAAGCATGGAGTCCCAAGCACTGGGCCACCAGGGAATTCGCTCTGCCTCCCTCTTACAAAAACTCTTACTGTTACATTGGGTCCATCCAGATAATCCAGGTTCATCTCCCCACCTCAAGATCCGTAACTTTGTCCCATCTGCAAAGCTCCCTGTGCAATGAAAGATATTTTAACATATTCTCAGGTTGTAAAGATTAGGACACAGAGATCCTCGGCACGAGGTGGGGAGATACTACACAGGACTTTGCAGGCTGGGTCCATGGGAAGTGACCCTGAGATGGGCATTCGTGCATAAGACCCCTGTTGGTTCTCATCACCAACTCAATGGACATGACTGTGAGCAAACTCCAGGAGACAGTGAAGGACAGGGGAGCCTGGCATGCTGCAGTCCATGCGGTCACGAAGTCTGCTAAGTCAGACACGACTTAGCAACTGAACAACAACAACAAATTCCTGAGGAAGGACCTGGGAGCCATGGAATGGCTTTCAGCAGGAGAGTGAGATGGTCAGATGTGTGCTTGGAAGGGATCGCGCTCTGGCTACTAAGCGGAGAGAGGCTGGGAGAACAGCTTGCCTCTCTTGACCTTGGCACAGATACATCCTTCCACCCCACCTTCCTGATCTGCTGCCTGGTCTCCAGCATCATCTGCACCATGATCTTTGACCACTGTTTGGACTCCCAGGATGAAGGCTTCCTAGGGCTGCTGGCTGAAAACCTGCAGCAGGTGGACGATTTTTCGGTGAGGTATCTGCTGAGGCCACCCCAACCCCAATCGCACAGCCCTTCCTCCAAAGTCCCTTCTTTCAGTTCAAATGTCTGCCAACATAAATAAGCCTATATGTGTGTTCAGCTCTTGGTTGGATGCTGGAGACACACCAGGAGCCAAGATATACCTAGCTGTGTCATCAAGGGCCACAGTCCAGTGGGGTAGACAGACATGTCACCAAACCTGATAGCCCAGAGAGACCAGGACCATGACAGATTGAACAATCATTCAGTCCATGCTCACTGAACCTGCTATCCCGTGCCAGCCTGCACAGGCCAACCTGCGGAAGACACAAGGGTGGCCCAGACAGCCGTAGTGGCCCTGACCTGGCAACTTTGAACTCTTTAATCAATAGAAATTGACTAGAGACTAGAGGAGAATTTCAGGGAAGGCTTTTGGGGGGGCTTAGGCTGCAATACCAAAAAGTGAAAATAGGAAACAAGTTCCTTTGCTCTCTCCAAGGGGGCGCAAGCTGGTTTCTTAAACCGGGTGAGGATAGGGGCGGATAGGTGGATTGGGCAGGAGGCGTAGCTTAGGTGGTCTGCCACTCCCTCGGCGGTGCTGTGGGCGGGGCAGATCATGCACAGTATCCTGCTTTTCCTCTGGGCACCTCAGAAGTGGTTGTTGGTTTGTGGCCACTTTGTATCTTTTTCTTCCTAATTGCCCCAACTGCGCATGCATGTAGTTATTTTCAGCAGCTTCTACTTTTCTCGTTTTCTCTTGCTCCTGGAGATGTTCGTCCAAGAGCTAGCACTCCAGTAAAGGGTCCAAGGTCCCAGCCAATCTCACTGGGACCTGCCCTCACAGAACTCTCATCCCAGAGTGGGGGATGGAACAGTCAGCAGACAGTGACATGTCAGAGGGTGGGGGGCGGGGGGAGCTGATGCTCACACAGCCGTGACAGCACAGAGAAACTGCTTGTCATTGTCTGGAGGTCAGGGAAGGCTTCCTGGAGGAGGTCACATCCAACGTGAAACCTCAGTGATGAACAGGACTAAATCTGCAAAAGTGAGAGGAAAGACGGGGAACAGGATTTCAGGCAGAGGGAATAGCATGTGCCAAGACACATTCTCTCCAGGGCCTCTTTCCCCCCCACAAGATATATAGCCTTTTCCCTGCTTTTCTGAGCCACTTTCCTGGTCCACGCAGCTGTCTCTTTGAGGTCTTTGAGAAACAGAAGGAGCTTGTGGCTGGAGTGTTGAGGAAGCATGAGGTTTCCTTGGACCTGGCTCAGTCCCCGGGATTTCATGGATGCCTTCCTCACTCGCATGCAGCAGGTGAGACTTGGAGCAAGAGGCAGTGCATTCTGGGATCTAGTAGGAGCTGAGAGTCTTGGGGTCTGAGGGTCTCATCTTTGGATGAGACTCGAGAGACTTGGGTCCCAGATTCCCCATTCTTTCAGTTTACTGTGTGAGGGAGTACAATTCCCCCCACATCTCTGAGCCTCTGGTTTTCCACCAGTAAAATAGAAGTTCTGATGAGGCAGCTTTTGTTCTAGCTCTGGAACTATAAACAGGCTTCATTTTGGGTGTCAACTTTGTTCATCTGAGAAGGATTCTGAGGTTTAGTATCAAAGAGTTCTGTGATTGATTGGTGATGCCTGCTGTGGTCAGAGAGTCAGGAAGGAGAAGTGTAATCAAGGGTCTGAATAGATCTTTTAGCTACCTGAAAAGGCTCTTTTGGCTCCTCTCTAATTCCAGCATCCTGTGTTTTTGCATATAGGAGGAAAGGGACCCCCACACACTCAGAATTTAGGATGAGAATTTGCTCAGTTGTGCTCTTGACATCTTTTTTGCCAAGGTGGAGACAACCAGCACCACCCTCAGATATGGGCTCCTGATCCTCCTGAAGTACCCACTGGTTACAAGTTAGGCCCTTTCTCTTCTGATGTTGTTAAGCCAGGTATAAGGATCAAGTTCTAATAACACCTTGCTTGGAGGCTTGGGGAGTGGGGTGAGTGGAGTACCCATTTTTTAAAATTTACTTTTGGCTGCCCTGGGTCTTCCTTGCTATGCATCAGTTCAGTTCAGTCGCACAGTCGTGTCCGACTCTTTGCGACCCCATGAATCTCAGCACGCCAGGACTCCCTGTCCATCACCAACTCCCAGAGTTCACTCAAACTCATGTCCATCGAGTTAGTGATGCTATCCAGCCATCTCATCCTCTGTCGTCCCCTTCTCCTCCTGCCCCCAGTCCCTCCCAGCATTAGAGTCTTTTCCAATGAGTCAACTCTTCGCATGAGGTGGCCAAAGCACTGGAGTTTCAGCTTTAGCATTGGTCCTTCCAAAGAACACCCGGGACTGATCTCCTTTAGAATGGACTCGTTGGATCTCCTTGCAGTCCAAGGGACGCACAAGAGTCTTCTCCAACACCACAGTTCAAAAGCATCATGTCTTCGGCGCTCAGCTTTCTTCACAGTCCAACTCTCACATCCATACATGACCACTGGAAAAACCATCACCTTGACTAGACAGACCGTTGTTGGCAAAGTAACGTCTCTGCTTTTCAATATGCTGTCTAGGTTGGTCATAACTTTCCTTCCAAGGAGTAAGCATCTTTTAATTTCATGGCTGCAGTCACCATATGCAGTGATTTTGGAGCCCCCCAAAATAAAGTCTGGCACTGTTTCCACTATTTCCCCATCTATTTTCCATGAAGTGATGGGACCAGATGCGAAGATCTTCATTTTCTTTAAGCCAAATTTTTCACTCTCCTCTTTCACTTTCATCAAGAGGCTTTTTAGTTCCTCTTCACTTTCTGCCATAAGGGTGTTGTCATCTGCATATCTGAGGTTATTGATATTTCTCCCGGCAATCTTGATTCCAGCTTGTGTTTCTTCCAGTCCAGTGTTTCTCATGATGTACTCTGCACAGAAGTTAAATAAGCAAGTGACAATATACAGCCTTGACGTACTCTTTTTCCTATTTGGAAACAGTCTGTTGTTCCATGTCCGGTTCTAACTGTTGCTTCCAGACCTGCATATAGGTTTCTCAAGAGGCAGGTCAGGTGGTCTGGTATTCCCATCTCTTAAAGAATTTTCCACAGTTTATTGTGATCCACACAGTCAAAGGCTTTGGCATAGTCAATAAAGCAGAAATAAGTGTTTTTCTGGAACTCTCTTACTTTTTCAAGTCCCAGTCCTGTGGCCACTGCTGCGTTTTCCAAATTTGCTGGCATATTGAGTACAACACTTTCACAGCATTATCTTTCAGGATTTGAAATACCTCAACTGGAATTCCATCACCTCCACTAGGAACCTGGAATATTAGGTCCATGAATCAAGGCAAATTGGAAGTGATCAAACAGGAGATGGCAAGAGTGAATGTCGACATTTTAGGAATCAGCAAACTAAAATGGACTGGAATGGGTGAATTTGATTCAGATGACCATTATATCTACTACTGTGGGCAAGAATCCCTTAGAAGAAATGGAGCAACCATCATGGTCAACAAAAGGGTATGAAATGCAGTACTTGGATGCAGTCTCAGAAACGACAGAATGATCTCTGTTTGTTTCCAATGCAAACCATTCAGTGTCACAGTAATCCAAGCCTATGCCCCAAACAGCAATGCTGAAGAAACTGAAGTTGAACGGTTTTATGAAGACCTACAAGACCTTCTAGAACTAACACCCAAAAAAGATGTCCTTTTTATTATGGAGAACTGGAATGCAAAAGCAGGAAATCAAGAAACACCTGGAGTAACAGACAAATTTGTCTTTGGAGTACAGAATGAAGCAGGGCAAATGCTCATAGAGTTTTGCCAAGAAAATGCACTGGTCATAGCAAACACCCTCTTCCAACAACACAAGAGAAGACTCTACACATGGGCATTGCTAGATGGTCAACACTGAAATCAGATTGATTATATTCTTGCCCTCAAAGATGGAGAAGCTTTATAGTTAGCAAAAAAGATCAGGCACTGACTGTTGCTCAGATCATGAACTCCTTATTGCCAAATTCAGACTGAAATTGAAGAAAGTAGGGAAAACTACTAGGCCATTCAGGTATGACCTAAATCAAATTCCCTCACAGTAGAAGTGAGAAATAGATTTAAAGGACTAGATCTGAGAGACAGAGTGCCTGATGAACTATGGACAGAGGTTCATGACATTGTACAGGAGACAGGGAGCAAGACTATCCCCAAAAAAAAAGAAATGCAAAAAAGCAAAATGGCTGTCTGAAGAGCCCTTACAAATAGCTGTGAAAAGAAGAGAAGCAGAAAGCAAAGGAGAAAAGGAAAGATATTCCCATTTGAATGCAGAGTTCCAAAGAATAGCAAGGAGAGATAAGAAAGCCTCCCTCAGGATCAGTGCAAAGAAATAGAGGAAAACAATAGAATGGGAAAGACTAGAGATCTCTTCAAGAAAATTAGAGATACCAAGGGAACATTTCATGCAAAGATGGGCTCAATAAAGGACAGAAATGGTATGGACCTAACAGAAGCAGAAGATATTAAGAAGAGGTGGCAAGAACACACAGAAGAACTGTACAAAAAAGATCTTCATGACTCAGATAATCACGATGGTGTGATCACTCGCCTAGAGCCAGACATCCTGGAATGTGAAGTCAAGTGGGCCTTAGAAAGCATCACTACGAACAAACCTAGTGGAGGTGATGGCATTCCAGATGCGCTATTTCAAATCCTGAAAGATGATGCTGCGAAAGCGCTGCACTCAATATGCCAGCAAATTTGGAAAACTCAGCAGTGGCCTCAGGACTGGAAAAGGTCAGTTTTCATTCCAATCCCAAAGAAAGGCAATGCCAAGGAATGCTCCCACTACCGCACAGTTGCTATGCACAGGTTTTCTCTAATTCCGGCAAGCAGGGGCTCCTTTTTCTTGCTGTGTGTGGGCTTCTCTTTGTGGTGGCTTCTTCTGTTGCAGAGCATGGGCTCTAGGTAGTACTTGTGGTGCACAGGCTTAGTTGCCTGTATCATTTGGAATCTTCTTGGACCAGGAAAATCGAACCCGTGTCCCCTGCATTGGCAGATGGAGTCTTCACCACTGGACCCCCAGGGAAGACTGGGTATTGGTTTGAGAGCATGCAAGGTGACCGCCATTAATGCAATCCTGGGCTTGAAGCCTGGGAAGTTGAGGGTAGGGGTGGGTGCCCAGGATGACAAGCCTTCCCATGGTCACGACTTCCTTTTTCCCACCCTTTTCTGAATGGAGCAGAACTCATACAGCAAGAGACTGACCATGTAGTGGGGCCAGAGAGGTGGCCCTGCCAGGGGTACAGGGCCCAGACGCCACACAGATGCTGTGCTCCATGAGATCCTGAGGTTTGCTGACATCCTACCTCTGGGCGTGCCCCGTGCGGTCACCCAGGACACCCAGTTCTGGAGATACCATATGCCCAAGGTACAGGCTGGGTATGGATCCTCTGGGTTCAGCTGGTGTTTCCAGCCTCCTAGGTAGAGCTGCAAGACTGGGCCTCTCAGTGTTAGGTTCCTGGATCCATCCATAGCTTGACCCTCACCCCAACCCAAAGAGGTCTGGGATTGCCAGCCCCTGATGGAACACCAAAGCACAAGCGTTGAGAACTAGGCCTCTGGAGTCACCTAGAATCCCTGCACCTCCACTGCCCAGCTGTGCAATTCTGGGAAAGTGACTCAACCTCGCTGAGGCTCAGTCTCCTCTATGATCCAATGGATATAATAATACCACCACAATACTCTGTATGGTTGTGAGGATTCAGTGGATTGATGGTACATAGTAAATGCTCAAACATGTTAGCTATTTTGGTTGTTTTTCCAACTATTGTCAACACCAAAGCCAGAGTAGTCTAATAACTCCTCTTAAGTCATATCCCTCCTCTGCTTAGAGAGCTTCCTTGATGGCTCAGTGGGTAAAGAATCCCGCCTACAACCCAAGAGCCACAGGAGACTCGAGTTCGATCCTTGGGTCAGGAAGATCCCCTGGAGAAAGAAATGGTAGCCCACTCCAGTATTCTTGCCTGGGAAATCCCATGGACAGAGGAGCCTGGTGGACTATAGCCCAAAGGGTCGCAAAGAGTCAACACAGCTGAGCAACTAAGCACTCCTCTGCTTAACTCCCCCATGGCTCCCTTCTCTAAGGACAGACCAAGTGGACCTGCATCAGACGCCCTCCAGCCCCCTCTGTGAGCTCACCTCCTGCCTTGTCTTCCTGGCTAACTCCAGCCCACCTGACCTCATTGTCCTTGCATGTTCCAGGGCTTCTCTCATTTCAGGGCTGTGCACCGGGGGAATGCCCTTCACTCAGAGACCCTCATGGCTCACTCTCTCCTCTCCTAGAACTTGCTAGAAGTCACCTTCTCCAGAAGGCCTTCCCTGGCCCTCAGATGAACAAGCACACAGTGTCTGTCTGATCTCATCCACATGGGGCATTTGCGTCAGTCACCGTGAAGGAGAGAGGAGGCTCCTGGGAAATCGTGTTTTGCCCTGGAGTTGCCTGGAGTGAGAAGTCCCAGGTCTATGCCTACTCTTGTTGCCGAAACTCAGCCTGTGTTCTCCAGTGCCGAATAGAAACATGGAGACGGAATTTGGAGGGAAGTAGAAGAAGGCAATGGCACCCCACTCCAGTACTCTTGCCTAGAAAAACCCATGGACAGAGGAGCCTGGTAGGCTGCAGTGCATGGGGTCACTGAGGGTCGGACACGACTGAGCGACTTCACTTTCACTTTTCACTTTCATGCATTGGAGAAGGAAATGGCAACCCACCCCACTATTCTTGCCTGGAGAATCCCAGGGACGGGGGAGCCTGGTGGGCTGCCGTCTCTGGGGTCGCATAGAGTCAGACACGACTGAAGCAATGCAGCAGCAGCAGCAGAAGAGTAGCTTCAATTTTTTTACCAGGCAAAGGGGGCCACAGTGGGCTGATGCCCTGAAAACCGTGTGGCCCACCCTGGAGGGGGTAGTAAGGAGTTTTATAGTGTTCAGGGAGCAGGATGTGGTCAACTCATGGCCAGTTCTTGGATTGGCTGGCATCAAGGTGAAGTTTCAAGCATCAACAGCCTTCTGGTTTCAGCCAGTCCAGGGTCCGTGTCCTTGTGGTCAGCGCTTTTCATCTGGGCAGTGGGTCTTCTTTTTCATCTGGGGTCAGGGGAGGTCTTCTTCCTGTAAAAACAGAAACAACTTATGAATGTGTGTCAGGCTTTATCTATGTCTTTCAGAGAACTGGGAGTTCGGTGACTCTTACGTGGCTGAGTTACCATCTAAATTGTTACAGTTCCTTAGCCCAACAGCTATCCTTTGTTTCTACAGATTCACTTTTCCCAGTCATTAACTCTTGAGTCAGTATTTTGCCTCGAAAGACAAGGGCACCAGGGGCTTGAAGACAGTTTCACTGTTGTGAGCACAGCGTGTGTGAGGTTGGTTTCCTAGAAACAGACGGCGAGATGGAGATATGCGTGCGGGAGTCTCACCAGGGAAGCCTCCAGGGAGTGACCCCCCTGGGGCAGCGGGGCTGCAGGATGGGGAGCAAGTGGTAGTGGATTGTGACTCGGCTGCATAGAGGCCCTGGTCGGTCCCATCGGGGGCTCTGGGACTGTGGGACCCGCAGAGCTGTCCCAAACCAGAGCAAGAGGCTGGCTTCATACTCCTGTATCAACGGTGGCTGGTCATGGCTTTCTGCGGGGAGGGGCTCTGACCAGGGCAAGGTAAGCTTCCTTTGTCAAAGGCAATTCTTGGAAAGGGATCGGGTCTGAGTTGTTAGCAGCAGATGTTCCCAGGAGCTAGAGCTAAATGCTTCAGTCCCAAAGGAGGTGTGGGCGGCCACCATAGTGTCCACTACGTGGGGCAGGACGCCAGGGGAGGTCCAACCTTCTCTAAGTATGTGGAGATGAACCAACAACCATTAGATAAAGCATGCTTCCTCCTCCTTCCCTGACAGAGAGAGCTCCCCAGTGACGTGAAAAGCAAAGTTTTATCTGGATAGTCTCAGACTTCCTCAAAGGAATGTGACAGTTCTGGGGAGAGCTAACCCTGGCCCCAGACCCGTGCCTACCTGCTTTCCTTCCCACTTACAGCTCCATCCTACACCGCAGCCTGAGTGAGCCACGCTCCATCCACACCCATATCCAGCCGCCCCTTTATTGAAACCCTTTGTCCCTGCTTCTCTTTTATGGTTATTTGTTTGTTTTGTTTTGTCACTAAGTTGTGTCTGCCTCTTTTGTGACCCCACGGGCTGTAACCCACCAGGCTCCCCTGTCTGTGGGATTTTCCAGACAAGAATACTGTAATGGGTTGCCATTTTCTTCTCCAGGGGATCGTCCCAACCCAGGGGTCGAACCCAAGTCCTGCTTGGCAGGCAGATTCTTTGCCACTGAACCACCTGGAAAGGTTATGCTGCTGCTGCTAAGTCGCTTCAATCGTGTCCGACTCTGTGCGACCCCAGAGACGGCAGCCCACCAGGCTCCCCTGTCCCTGGGATTCTCCAGGCAAGAACACTGGAGTGGGTTGCCATTTCCTTCTCCAATGCATGAAAGAGAAAAGTGAAAGTGAAGCTGCTCAGTCGTGTCTGATGTCCCTAATAATTATCCCATCTGTCTGATGGTTAAAGAAAATGAAAAAGAACTAAAAGAACTAAGGCACAAAGGCCAACTTCATTAACATTCTAGCAAAAATTTTACGAGGTCAATAGTAAAAGAATTGATAAAATTAGGATTTAATGGCTTCAATGATCGTTTCAATTTTATTATCTTTAGGCATCGAGATTACTGTATTTTTTAGAAGGAGAAATTTACTTTAGGAAAATTGGGCACAGGGTGGTATAGACCATTATGTTCAAGGTAGACTGGGTCTTGTTCTAAAATCAATTATCTGTGTTCAACTTACCATGTTATTAAATTGCTTTAAGTCTCGGTTGCTTCATTCGTCACACATGGATAACAAATTCATTCAAAATATTGTTCTAGGAACTAAATAACTTCATGTATAACCTACTCAGCTTGTGGTTTCTGTCATGTATTACAATAGCTCAGAGCCAGGCGCCTGCATCTGAACCCCGGCCATGACTCAGAATCTTTATAACATTGGAACAGTTACATACTATAGTTGACCCTGAATTATTTTTTGTGTATAAAAATGAGGACAATAGTATATGCTTCTTGGAGTTTTTATGAGATTAAGTAGGGTATAAGTAAAATATTTAAAATAGAGTCTAAAACATGGTAACAATAAGGAAACGCTAAGCACTTATTTATAGGTGGTAATATCAATAAATGTTTCTCTTTACTTCCTCCTTGCATTAGAAAATAGAGTTTTAAAAACAAGGGTGGTCAGAAATCATAGAGTTCCCAGGTGACTCAGTGGTACAGAATCTGCCTTCCAATGCAGGAGACTTGGGTTCAATCCCTTAGCTGGGAAGATCCCCTGGAGGAAGAAATGGCAACCCATGCCATTATTCTTGCCTGGGAAATTTCATGGACAGAGTAGCCTGCTGGGCTGCAGTCCATGGGGTCACAAAGGGTCAGACACGTCTGAGGGAGGTGGACATCAGATCAGAAACCAGCGCCTCCTCCACCTTTTCTTTTAGGGCCGCAAACTATCACTAGTAAGTGTTAAAATAAATAAGCAGGGGTTTCCCTGACAGTCCATTGGTTAAGGCTTCGCCTTTCAGTGCACAGGGTGCAGGTTGAATCCCTGGTCAGGGAGTTAAGATCTCACATGCCTTGTGGCAAAAGAAATAAAATAGAAGCAATAGTGGCTTCCCTGGTGGCTCAGTGGTGAAGAATCTACCTGCCAACGCAGGAGACGTGGCTTCCATCCCTGTTCCAGGGAGATCCCACATGCCTTGGAGCAAGTAAGCCTGTGCAGCACAACTGTTAAGCCTGCACTCTAGAGCCCAGGAGCCACGACTACTGAAGCCCGCATTCCCTAGACAGAGCCTGTGCTCTGCAAAGGAGAAGCCGCTGCAATGAGAAGCCCTTGCACTGCAGCTAGAGACTATGAAGGAAAGTTGCGGCTCAAAGTAGCCTGGGATTAAAACTCCCCTCCCGTCCTCCCCCCATTCTATGCAAAACAAAGAACTCTGTCACCCGAAGGGGAAAAAACTGACGTTAAGGTTGATTACACCCAGCTCCCAGCCGGTCCAGCCTCTGGCTGATCTCCAGAATTCCTTGCCCCAGCCATTTAAGAGATAGCTGCTCCGAACAACCTTGGAGAGGAACACGCCCCCTTAAGACAGACAATTTCCACATATATATGCCTGTATATACTTACTCTGTCTTGGGTTAGTGCAGCAGCTCACTAATCTGAGTGCTGCCCCTTCTCTCCTCATTAAAGGTGATCTGTTCCTGTAAAGTGCCGGTCTCAGTCTCATTCTTTTTCCGAACCTCGAACCTCGCCTTCTCTAACTCCCTTACCCTACAGAATAGCCCTCACTCTCCCCAACTAGAGGATGCCCACAGGCAGCAACAAAAACCCAGTACAGCCAAAAATAATAAATAAAAAATGTAAAAATAGACGCAATAATGTAACAAATTCAAGAGACTCTCAAAATTCAAAAATAGACTTTAATAAATAAAACTTTTTAAAAATAGACTTTTAAACAATCTTTAAATAAATAAAACTATTCCTGAAAACAAATCTCCCTAAATCTGAAGATAGATCTACCTGCATACACCGCTTTTTATGTGTGGAGTGGGGACTTTCTTCCCCCTTCAATAGCAAGTGGTGAGTAGTGCTAAGGAGGAGAGAGGCCGCCAGGGGAGTGCCTGAACCTTGGTCCTCAATGGCCTGAAAGTTCCCAAATGTCCTTAGTGTTGACTGGGATGTTAACTTGTTTGCTTGAATTAATGACACATGTACTCTTGAGTGGAGAGGTTAATAAATCTATACATTGCTCAAAAGCCATCAGAACAGCTAAACATGATCTGAAACAGGCAAGTGTTCTCACCAAGGGCTGAAATCTGTTTTTGTGGTCAGAAACCATGTAAGTAACACCAGAGGAGCCACGAGCTTTTATAGTGCATCTTTGTGATAATTTTAAAAAAAAAATCTTCTCTGAGCAAGTGACCTGTGGATTGCATGGTAAGAAGAAAAAGGGCCCTTCTGAGATTTCAGTCCTGCTGCGGTGACAGCCCATGTGATTGTTGTTGTTGTTTAGTTGCTGCTAAGTTGCATCCGGTTCTTTTGCAACCCCACTGACTGTGGCCCACCAGGCTCCTCTGTCTGTGGGATTTCCCAGACAAGAATACAGGTGCAGGAGTGAGTTGCCATTTCGTTCCCCAGGAGATCTTCCCCACCCAGGGATCAAACCCATGTCTCCTGCTTTGGTGGGCAGATTCTTTTCCACTGAGCTACCAGGATAGCCCGGTCCATGTGATAGCCCTGAGTAATAATAGTCATTTACTGAAGGTTTAGCATGTGCCAACTGATTTCTCACTATTTTATGGACTCTTGTGAACAGGTGCTATTCTTATGCCCATTTTGCAGATGGAGATACTCAAGTTCAGGAGAAGTCGCTTGCTGGGTCTTCCAGCTGGGAAATGACAGAGCTAGGATTTGAGCCCAGGTCTGCTGACTTTGTTATAGCAATCTGATGGCAGGTTGGAAAAGACTGTCCAGACACGGAGCATTTCAGAAAGGAGTGAGTTTATCAAGGACAAAGAACAGAGATAATGCGAACACTGCAAGCAGAGCAGACCATTCTTCTGACAGACGGGGAGAGCCAACTCTTAGAACACTGGGTCAGCTCAAGGGAAGAGTTGATGCCTTTCATGGGCTATTAGCCAGTTTTTATAGCCTCAAGATAAAGAAAACTCCTGCTGGAAGGGTGGCATTAGGTGATTGGTTAGGGCGCTATAGGATGAGAACAGGGGTGGGCATTAGTCAGGAAGCTGGCTGGTAAGGATCAGGAGGGCTTTTGGCAACCATTACAATGGGGTTCAGTCAGTTCCCAAGCTCATCAGAGGTGAGCTTGGGGCAGGACTCCACATCTATGGTCTTGGTGCAAGGTCTCGCACCTGTGACCTTGGTTTTGGGCTCCACAGTGTTATGCCCAAGTCGCGAAATCTCCCAGTGACCACCAGGGAGCCAGTATCCGATGCAAAAGCAAGAGAGTTTTTATTACCAAGCTCGAGCTGGGGCTCCCACCGATACCGACACAGCGGCTATAGGGAGGAGCCCCGAACTCTGTGTTACATTGCTTATATAGGGTATTCTCGAGCGAAAAATTCAAAAAACAGGAGTTTCCGGGTTGGGAGACGTCTAATTGGTTACCTTCTGTGGAAGGGTTAGGTGTTGGGTTCTGATCGGTTTCCTTATTTCCACGGTAAATCATTACTTCCAAGGTAAATCACAAATGTAACTCATTACTTCCAAGGTAAATCACAAATGTTACTCATTACTTCCAAGGTAAACCATTACTTCCAAGGTAAATCACAAATTCTTGAACTTAAAGTCAGGAGGTTTAACCTAAGGGCTGATTGGCTCGCGCACAGTGGGGCAAGTTTAGGCAATATACAAAGTCTAAGTCTGTTTGCCCGGAACCTTTACAAAATGGAATTCTTTTACAAGATGGAATAGCTTAGGCTCTTCACACAGATCCCAAAGTCCGCAGTCTCCCCACCCTGCTGTTCCCCAGGGCTGAGTAGACTGGGAGTTTGGGGTCAACGTGTGAGAAGCCCCACCTCTGGTTGCTTTCCTGGGTATGGCAGCCATGAACATCAGGACAGACTCCCTTCACAGGGCACCACGGTGTTCCCATTGCTCCATACCATTCTCCACAATCCTGACCAGTTCCAGGATCCCTCCTCCTTCCAGCCCGAGAGGATTCTGGGTGCCAACGGAGCTTTTCAGAAGGGCCCCGCCTTTCTGCCCTTCTCTGCAGGTCAGTGTCCATGAGTTTGTCCAGGCCAGGGGCTGCTGTGTGACTCCACAGAGAATCCCTTCTCTCTCTGCACCTCCCTCTTTAAAACTAGTGATTTTGTGATTGCTGGTGTCAACTTAAGCACAACCTAAAAGTTGTGACACAACCTATAAAGTTGTGTACACACAACCTAAAAGTTGAGATTTATGTTTTATTTGGCAAAAATTTTTAGTACTTAATGTCAGGCAGGCCGGACGGCTCAGTGAGGTGCATAGCACCAGGGACCTGAGTCACGTTTCCTGTCAGCTGGGACCAAATTAGGAAGACTTCCCATACACACCAACCAGAAAGAGACAGGACATGCGCTCATCCTGCCTAGCCAATCATGTAACGCCAGCTACTCCTGTATCTGAGAAAAAAAACTGCGTGTATATAAGCCGCCATACTCCTTTGTTCGGGGCTCTCGTCAGATTCTGACGTGTCGGATGAGACTTGGGCTCTAGCGTGCTAGAAATAAAATTCCCTTCTTGCCTTTGCATTACTGTGGTGGACTTGTTTGCTCTCTCAGTCGGTTCGGAGATACGGCCTCGGTGCATAACATCTGGGGGCTCGTCCGGGATCTCCGGCCTACCGGGGAGGACAACTCTCCTGGTAGAAGGGAATAATCTCGTTAGGAGTTGAGAGCTCTGAGCACCGGTGCTAGCAGTGCAGAGGCCTAGATTAAGTCCGGGGCCCAGTATCGTACTGGGGAGGCATCTAGGTGTAAAGTGAAGAGGCAAGCCCAGCGTAAGGCCAGGTCCCCGGTAGCGAACCGGGAGGGCAGCTGGCACTGAGGACGTCCTGATGGTAAGACACTTGCAAGTAGAGAAGGGGTCCCTAGTGCTATAAAGGATACTGAAAGTAATATTGAGAGTTGGAATCTGTTTGTTGTGTCGTTTTTGTGACTCTGTGTGCCGGCACTGTCCGTGTGAGTCTTGTTGTCATTGTCCGTGTTCTCTGTACCCATGGGGCAATTTGCTTCTACTCTGCTGTCTCTGATGACTGACCATTTTTCTGATTTTAAGTCTAGAGCTCAGAATCTTTCGTTACTGGTGAAGAAGAGCAAATTGGTGACTTTCTGTTCCACCGAGTGGCCCACCTTTGATGTTGGATGGCCACAAGAGGGAACCTTCAATCCCCAAATTATCCAGGCAGTTAAAGAGAGGGTGCTCACCCCTAGACTCCCTACATTCTGGTCTGGCAGGATCTAGTGAGAAACCCGCCGGAATGGCTTAAACCCTTTGTTCTCGCTCCTTCTAAACCTCCTAAACCTCCCTGTCCCTCTTCCCCTACTCCAACCTCGCTAAACCCACAGGTGCTAGTCATGAAAGCTTCTGAAGAAAAAGAAGAAAAACAGGATGAAAAACAGGACAAAAAACGACCTAAGCCAGTGTTCCAGGAATCTTCTTCTCTGTATCCTAATCTGATTGACCTGGAAACCGAGTTGTTCCCACCCCCGTAGGCGGATCCACATCCGCCCTTGCTTCCACAGGTTCCACAAGTTTCATCGGGAGAAGCCCAAGGGAGGGCTGAGCCCTCGGCTCCTCCTAGGGAAGGGGGCCCCGCCCAGGGAACTCGGGGAAGAGCAAGGGAAATGGCCAGCGCAGTGGAAGAAGAAGGCCCGGAAATTCCCTCCTCCACTGTTCACGCATTTCCGGTCCGGGTGGGGCCAGCCAGAGAGGGTGGGGAAAGGACATATCAGTATTGGCCCTTTTCCACTAGTGATTTGTACAATTGGAAAACTCAGGCTCCCTCTTTCTCTGAAAAACCACAGGGTCTTATTGATCTTTTAGAATCTATCCTCTTTACTCACAACCCCACTTGGGATGATTGTCAGCAACTGTTACAGGTGATTTTCACTACAAAGGAGCACGAGCGAATCCTGTTAGAAGCTCGGAAGAACATGCCGGGGGTAGATGGGAGGCCCACAATACAGCCTAACCTCATTGAGGAAGGGTTCCCCTTGGTGCGACCCAACTGGGACTTCGAACGCGCTGAAGGTAGGGAGAGTCTCCGAGTGTACTGCCAGACCCTTATGGCCGGCCTTAGAGCGGCCGCCAGAAAGCCAACTAATTTGGCCAAGGTCAATTCAGTGAGGCAAGAGCCAAATGAGAGCCCGGCAGCCTTCCTTGAAAGGATAATGGAAGCTTTTAGACAGTATACTCCTATGGACCCACAGGCAGATGAGTCTCGAGCAGCAGTTATGCTAGCATTTGTGAATCAGGCAGCCCCCAATATTAGGAGAAAGTTACAAAAGATAGAGAGGCTGGGTGAACAGTCCCTGAAAGATCTAGTGAAGGCAGCAGAGAGAGTTTTCAATCATAGAGAGACCCCAGAGGAGAGAGAGGATCGCATTAGAAGGGAAGAAAGAGAATTTAGACCTGAAGAAAACCGTAAGAACCAAAAAGAGCTGGCTCAGATATTTTTCGCCGGAATTGAAAACAAAAATAGGTTCCAAAAAGGGAAAAAGCTAGACTCAAAGACTGAGGAAAAACCTGCAAGGTGTAAGCTTGAAAAAACCAATGTGGGTTTTGTAAGGAGATTGGACATTGGAAAGCTAAATGCCCCAAGAAAAACCTAAAAGAGGGGCCCCAAAATCCCAAGAACGAGACTCCCTCTCCAGACAGTCATATCCTCTATGCAGGTGAGGATAGTGACTAGGGGGGTCAGGGCTCGACGCCCCTCCCCGAGTCCTGAGTACCTATAAATGTGGAGGGGAAACCGGTTGGCTTCATGGTGGATACGGGAGCTCAATATTCAGTCTTAAACCAAAGAGATGGACCCATGTCTAAGAAAAGTAGCTGGGTGCAGGGAGCAACCGGGACTAAGCGATATGGATGGACTACAAAACGGCATGCGAACTTGGGGGCCCACCAAGTGACCCATTCCTTTCTGGTGATACCTGAGTGTCCAGCGCCCTTGCTGGGAAGAGATTTACTGTCTAAAGTAAATGCCCAAATTCATTTCAACCACAGGCAAGTGTCAGTTTTAGATGGAACCGGGCATCCTCTTCAGGTCTTGTCTCTGGCATTAAAGGATGAATACAGACTGTATTTGCCAGAGGCCCCAGAGACAATAAGTCCCGAAGTACAGCTATGGGTTCAGAGATACCCTCAGGCCTGGGCTGAAACAGCAGGAATGGGACTGGCCAAACAGAGGCCCCCTATTATTGTGGAACTGAAAGCCAGTGCCACACCGGTGAGGGTGCGGCAGTATCCCATGAGTCAAGAGGCTCGGCAAGGGATTACTCCTCACATACAACGCCTCACAGACCCTGGGGTCTGGAGAAAGTGCCGGTCCCCATGGAACACTCCCCTGCTTCCCGTAAAGAAGCCTGGGGGAACTGATTTTAGACCGGTTCAAGACCTGCGAGAAGTCAACAAACGGGTGAGTGATATTCATCCTACGGTTCCTAACCCTTATACATTGCTAAGCAGCTTGCCACCAAGCTACGTTTGGTATACTGTTTTAGATTTAAAAGATGCCTTTTTCAGTCTGCCTCTTGCCCTTGCAAGCCAAGAGATCTTCGCCTTCGAATGGCAAGAAGACAGTGGTCAGACTCCTGTGCAGCTGACATGGACTCGCTTACCACAGGGTTTCAAAAACTCACCCACGTTGTTTAACGAGGCCTTGGATGAAGACCTCCGTGAGTACTGGGTTGAACACCCTACCATTGTTTTATTACAATCTGTTGATGACCTCATGCTGGCAGCGACTACAGAAAAAGAGTGCCAAGAGGCAACAGGTGACCTTCTCCAAACCTTGGGGACTTTAGGTTACAGGGCCAGTGCCAAAAAGGCCCAGATTGCCAAGCAAGAGGTTACATACCTCGGTTATAAGACAAAGCAGGGCCAGAGGTGGCTACCACAGGCTATGAAAGAAACCATCCTCCAGATCCCTGAGCCGGCCAACCCTAGACAAGTGAAAGAATTTCTGGGAACTGTGGGATATTGCCGATTATGGATCTTGGGGTTTGCAGAAAAGGCCAGGCCCCTGTATGAAGGGACCAAAGAAAACAAAGACTGGAAATGGACTGAGTCAATGAAAACAGCCTTTCAGGAGCTCAGGCGTGCCTTGCTGGAAGCTCCTGCCCTTGCCCTTCCTGACCCATCTAAGCCTTTCCAATTATTTATAGATGAAAGGCGAGGGATAGGAAAAGGGGTACTAACACAGAAGTGGGGGCCTTGGAAGCGTCCCATAGCTTACCTTTTCAAGAAATTGGACCCAGTGGCAGCCGGATGGCCACCTTGCCTCCGAATCATCACGGCCACCACGCTCCTAGTCCATGATGCTGGTAAACTGACTTATGGACAGAGACTCTTGGTCTACACTCCTCATGCTATAGAGAGAGTTCTGAAACAACCCCCGGGTAAGTGGATTTCCAATGCCCGCTTGACACACTACCAGGCCCTGCTACTTGACACCTCACGGATTCATTTTCAAACATCCTGCACTCTAAACCCGGCTACTCTTTTGCCCAATCCGGAGGGGGATAGCCCCCTCCACGATTGCGATGAGATACTGGCCGGGGTAACGGCAATATGGAAGGACTTAACAGATATGCCACTGGATAACAGTGAGCTAATATGGTTTACAGATGGAAGCAGTTATGTAAAAGATGGACAGAGACAGGCGGGGGCCGCAGTGGTAGATGATTCTGGACGAACGATATGGGTGGAGACTCTTTCCCCAGACACCTCAGCACAAAGAGCAGAGTTAATTGCCCTGATTCAAGCATTAGAGAGAGCTAAAGGAAAAAGAATAACTATTTTTACTGACAGTCACTATGCTTTTGGCACGGTACACATCCAGGGCCCGATATATCGGGAACAGGGGTTTATGACAGCTGAAGGAAAAGAGATTAAAAACTTGCCAGAAATCCGTCGACTTCTGGAGGCTGTGCAGTTGCCTCGGGCTGTGTCAATAGTACATGTACCTGGACATCAAAAAGGGGACAGCCCCACGGCACGAGGAAATCGTGCCGCAGATCTGGCAGCTCGAAAAGCGGCTGATGAAGATTTTATCGCTCCTGTGTTGGCGATCGGACTTCCACCCCCAGGTATGGGAACTTTGCCCCCAACCCCTGAGTATTCATCCACAGACCTTGCCTGGATCCAGGAACGTCCCAACCTCCAACAAGGAGAGGATGGATGGTACCGAGACTCCGATGGTTACTTGATACTCCCTGCTCAGTTGGGACGGCAACTGTGTGAGCATCTACACTCGTCTACTCATCTGGGATGGAAAAAGACTCTAATGCTTTTTCAAACTGCGCGCCTGCGATTCCCTCAGCACCAAACAACTGTGAAGAACATAGTACATGCTTGTAAAGCACATCAACAGATGAGGCCAGGAAAGAGGCAACATGCAGGACTGAGGCATCGGGGAGAAGGGCCAGGGCAGCACTGGGAAATAGATTTCACCGAGGTAAGGCCAGGCAAGTATGGTTACCGGTACTTGTTAGTGTTGGTAGATACCTTCTCAGGGTGGGTAGAAGCTTTTCCTACTAAGGGAGAAACTGCAATGGTAGTGGCTAAAAAGATTTTAGAAGAAATAGTTTCCAGGTTTGGCCTTCCGGTGACTGTTGGCTCTGATAATGGACCTGCTTTTGTGAGCCAAATAGTTCAGAGCCTTGCCCTAGGTCTGGGGACCAAATGGAAATTACATTGTGAATACAGCCCACAGAGCTCGGGGCAAGTTGAAAGAATGAATCGGACCCTAAAGGAAACTTTAACTAAATTGGCTATAGAGACTGGCGGGGACTGGGTGACTCTCCTTCCCTTCACCCTCTTTCACGCACGTAATACTCCTTATCAGCTTAATCTGACCCCATTTGAAATTCTGTATGGGCGGCCTCCCCCTGTATGTCCAATATTTGAAGGAAAGAAACTTCCACCTCCTACTTTGGGACAATTCCAGGAAGCTTTGATGGCTTTGGGCAAAGTGCATTCTCGCGTCTGGAAACCACTCTGGGAAATACATGAGGGTCAAAATAAGGGGACTATCCCCTCACATAACATCGGCCCCGGAGATTGGGTGTGGGTCAAAAGGCACCACACCAAGGCACTAGAACCTAAATGGAAGGGTCCTTATGTTGTTCTTCTTACCACCCCAACTGCCCTAAAGGTCGATGGTATCGGGCCTTGGGTGCATTGCAACCACATACGCCCAGCCACTTCAGCAGAGCAGGAAGACGCTAAAAAAGAATGGGAAGCATCTCTGCGCCCGTCCAACCCCCTGAGGCTGAAGCTCCGGCGTCGTCGACAGGACCAAGGCAACTGGTCTGGACCATCTTATGGATGACCATGTTACTCTGCTCCGAAGCTGCCAGCGTGAACCCGCACCAACCCTTCAAAATCACCTGGAAACTGCAAAATGGACTAACACGTGAGATGCTTGCCTTTGGCCCATGCATTATCAATAGACTTGTATCCTTTGTAAAGGAATGCATAAATACAGTACAGCTGTTCGTGCTTCGGCAACAATATCAGACTGTGTCTCAGGAACCAGAGGAAGGTTCCTCTGTATGATCTAAGAACAGGGGGGAATGTCAGGCAGGCCGGACGGCTCAGTGAGGTGCATAGCACCAGGGACCTGAGTCATGTTTCCTGTTAGCTGGGAAAAAAACAGCATTCCTTGACCAAATTAGGAAGACTACCCATACACACCAACCAGAAAGAGACAGGGCATGCGCTCATCCTGCCTAGCCAATCATGTAATGCCAGCTACTCCTGTAACTGAGAAAAAAAAAACCGCCTGTATATAAGCCGCCATACTCCTTTGTTCGGGGCTCTCGTCAGATTCCGACGTGTCGGATGAGACTTGGGCCCTAGCGCGCTAGAAACAAAATTCCCTTCTTGCCTTTGCATTACCGTGGTGGACTTGTTTGCTCTCTCAGTCGGTTCGGAGATACGGGCTCGGGCTCGGTGCCTAACACTTAAGCCCGACAGACAGCATCTCAAGTAACCCAGAGAATTGCTCCTAGGAAGTGAGGGGAAGAGCCGGATTATACACAAGTTTTACAACAAAGGGAAGGTAGTCTGAACATTAAGAGATTATCGTTAATTAAAGGAAACCAGATATCCGAAGTTAAGGAATTTAGTGCTTTTCTATGTATGGGAAAATGCAAGAGTCTGGGCTCATTGAAATCATTCCTTTCATATGCATCTCCCCTGGGGAAGAGGGGGCCAGTATCTTGTGTTTATTCACATCCTGAGTTTCCCCGGAGTTCACCATAGGGAGTGGCTGCAGCCTAATGGCTTTGGGATCACTGGTATTGTTCTCCTTCCTGGGTCTCCTCAGGGCTCAGAAGTTCACATGGAGGGCTGGAATCGCTGATGGCTGTGACATCCTTGTTTGCCAATTTGACAAGAAAGTACTCCATTTCTCATTGGTTTGGAAAACACATGCTGGAGACCAGGCTCAGGCAAGAAGAGTAGATGGAAAGCACAGATATACCCTAGCCACAGTTAATCCTGAGGTCAGTTCTCACTCAGGAACTATAGATTGTGCCAAGCCTATGGAAAACACCCGAAAGGTTTTTTGGGTTGTTTTTTTGTTTTTTTTTTTTTTTACATTTGCTAGATAATGATTAAAAATACCTAACTAAACATAATCCTCCAACTTCTAGGTAAAATAAACAGCACATTTAATTCAGAATACAAAATGCTTTTAAAATGATCAGTTTTCTTAGTTACCTAAAAATTGGACAGCTTTGTAAACACTGGCTAATCAGTTTATTTAAACTACTTTTTAATTATACATGTAAAGTGAAAGTCGTTCAGTCGTGTCCGACTCTTTGCGACCCCATGGCCTATACCGTCCATGGAATTCTCCAGGCAAGAATACTGGAGTGGGTAGCCTTTCCATTCTCCAAGGATCCCAGGGATCCTAACCCAGGGATCGAACCCAAGTCTCCCGAATTGCAGGCAGATTCTTTACCAGCTGAGCCACAAGGGAAACCCAAAATACTTGAGTGGGTAGTCTATCCCTTCTCCAGCAGATCTTCAGTCCAGCAGATTGAACCGGGGTCTCCTGCATTGCAGGCGGATTCTTTACCAGCTGAGCTATGAGGATAAAGCAAACACTTAATAAAAAATCAATCCTGCAGAACGAGAGAATATAAAGTGAAAGTATGGCAGTCCCCCTGGCAGCCCTGTGGTAAGGACTTGGCACCTTCACTGCCAGGGCCCAGGTTCTGGAGTCCCTGGTCTGGAAACAGATTCTGCAAGCCATGAGACATGGTCTAATTAATTAATTATGAATTAATAATAAAATGAAAATAAAGTCCTCCTCCCCATCCTATTCCTAGATCACAAGCTATAAACTTAGTGACAAGCATGGCTAAGGATTTCTTATACATCCTTCAAATTTTGTTTGTTGAAACGCACACATAAATATGAATGTACGTAGACGGTTTACAAAACTAAGCACTCTTGGCCTCCCATCGTGACCTTTCTTCCGCCATCCGTCTCGGTTATTGTGCCTTTGCAGCATGCAGAGTTCTAAGTCTTTCTTAATGTTTGTGTGGCTTCTATTGTTGAGACACCATAATGTATTCACTCATTCCCATATTGATGTGGATTGTTTCGAGTTTTTTTTTTTTAGTTTGCTCTTTTTTAAATGTATTTATTTTTAACTGAAGGATAATTGCTTTACAACATTGGTTTGATTTCTGCCAAACATCAACATGATTTTTGAGTTTTTCTGTTTGTGGCAGTGTATACTGTTCTACCTGGGTCTCCAGCCTCCCCAGAGTGTCACTGAAGGAGCAGTCCCTAGGAGCAAACTCTTGGGTCACATGCATTCACTGAAGAAGCTACTGCTTTCACTTTTCTGTACAGCTGAAACTAACACAAACCATAAATCAACTTCAGTTCAATAAAAGAAGCTATCACCTGGGCTTCCCTGGTGGCTCAGTGGTAAAGACTCTGCCTGCTGATGCAGGAGACACAGCTTCAAGCCCTAGTCCGGGAAGATCCCACATGCCAAGGAGCAGCTAAGCCCATGTGCCACAACTATTGAGCCTGTGCTCTAGAGTCCAGAAGTCACAACCACGGAGCCCCCGGGCTGCAGCTACTGAAGCCCATGCTCCCTAGAGTCCGTGCTCTGCAGCAAGAGAAGCCACCGCAATGAGAAGCCCGAGCACCTCTACTGGAGAGGAGCCTCCTCTCGCTGCAACTAGAGAAACAGTAACAAAGACCTGCCCAGGAACAAAGACCCAGCACAGCCAAAAATAAACAGATAAAATTCTTGTCTTTAAAAAAGAAGTGATTGCCTGATTCTGTGGGCTGCTACTGAAAGACAAAAGGATGCAGACCCAAGGATGATCTTAAGTAGGGCTAATCCATCATTTCCCCACCTGACTTTTCAGCGTATTTGAAACATGGTTGATTCCTGGGGTCTTTGAAAGTCTCACAGCTTCACTTTCCGAGTATCTCTGGGAAGATACTGAAATGCCTCAGTCTATCTTCTCCCCAAACCCAGGGGCAACTTTGCTTCTCAGATGGAGCTGTTCGCACTCATTGAGGTGATCACCTGGGACATACCTGCCTTCATGGGTAGACGAGAGTGTGTGACATCCTGGCTTATGGGAGAATGAAGTTTCAATGTTCAAGGAGGAAATCAGGAAAGATTTCTGAACTGAAATCCCAGTCTTAAATCATCAGTGACTCGGACAATGGCCCAGAGGTCATCTCTGACCTATCTCTTTCTCCAGGTCTATTACCTCTAATCTGTGCTTCCCATCCCCTTCTTTCTGTCTCTCCCTCCTCAACTCTAATCTCAGGCTCCCTGCTCACCTTGGGTGCTGGGTATGCCCCAGAGAGTCTCTGGTGGAGACTGAGCTCTTTCTCCACCTGACGTGGCTGGTACAGCACTTCTCAGCCACCTCTCCACTGCCTTCCGTGGCTCTGGACCTGCGGACCCAGGACAGCTTTCCAGCTCATCCTACAGCCAGGACAGCTCCTGCAGAGCCAAGCCCACTTCCGACACTGAGCCCCTGTCCCCTGGCTGGGACCCTGTGCCTCCCTTCCATTGTCTGGCCTCAGTTTCCCTAAATGCACATTAATGTCCACAAATAGGCTTGGGAGTCTGACACCCTGGGTTGGGGCTTCCTTCAATCACTGGGAGTTCTATCCCAGCTCCCAGAATGTCAGCTGGCATACAGTAGGTGCTCAATAAACATTTGCTGCATTAATGCGGGGGGGGGGGGTTGTTTTGTTTTTGCATTTTTAAAATCTATTTTATTCAAGTGTAATTGATTTACAATGTCGTGTTAATTTCTTCTGTACTTCAGAGTGATTCAGTTATACATATACATACATTCTTTTCAATATGGCTTATCAAAGAATATTGAATGTAATTCCCTGTACTATTCGGGAGGGCCTTGTTGTTTATCCATTCCATGTATAATCGTTTGCATCTGTTCACCCCAAACTCCCACTCCTTTCCTCCCCCACCTTCCTTTCTTTGGCAACTGCAAGTCTCTTCTCTGTGTCTGTGGATCTGTTTCTGTTGAAGTTCATTTGTGGTCATATTTTAGATCTTCCCTGGTGGCTCGGATGGTAAAGCATCTACCTACAATGCGGGAAACCCGGGTTTGATCCTCGGGTTGGGAAGATCCTCTGGAGAAGGCAATGGCAACCCACTCCAGTACTCTTGCCTGGAAAATCCCATGGACGGCGGAGCGTGGTAGGCTACAGTCCATGGGGTCGCAAAGAGTCGGACACAACTGAGAGACTTCACTTTCACTTTCTTTCTGTAAGTGATGTCATATGGTTTTGTCTTTCTCTGTCTGACTTACTCCACTTCGAATAAAAATCTCTAGGTTCATCCCTGTTTCTGTAAATGGCGTTATTTCCTTCTTGCTATGGCTGAGTAATATTCCATTGTATGTATGTACCACATCTTTATCCTGAATGAATATGTTTCTTAAATAAATCCCAGCTCTGACACTTTCTCTACTGTGTGACCTTGGTCAAGTGATTTTCCACTTCACAGCCTCAGTTTCCTCACCTGTAAAGTGGGGTAATAAAAATGCCTGCCTCACAGACCATTCAACAGATTACTTATCAAACATCTACTACATTCTAGGCTCTGTGCTAGGTGCTGAGAATACCACAGCAAACAAACAGGAAAAGTACTTACATTTGCGGAGTTGACATTTATGTGTGTTGAGGGAGGGAGAGGGGATAGATAATAATTAAGAGACAAGAAATAACTAAATGGTATGGGATGCTTTCGAATTGTGGTGCTAGAGAAGACTCTTGAGAGTCCCTTGGACTGCAAGGAGATCAAACCAGTCAATCCTAAAGGCAATCAACCCTGAATATTCATTGGAAGGACTGATGCTGAAGCTGAAGCTCCAATACTTTGACCACCTGATGCGAAGATCTGACTCATTAGAAAAGACCCTGATTCTGGAAAAGATTGAAGGCAAAAGAAAGGGATGACAGAGGATGAGATGGTTAGATAGCATCACTGAGTCAATGGACGTGAATTTGAGCAAACTCCAGGAGACAGTGGAAGACAGAGAACCCTGGCGTGCTGCAGTCCATGCAGTCACAAAGAGTCGGCCATGACTTAGTGACTGAACGACAACAACATGGAATGTTTGAAGGTGATGTAAAAAGCTGTGGGAGAATAAATTAGAGGGGCAGGAGTAGTGGATGGGGCCATCTGTGGTTTTCAACTTGGTGATTCGGAAGATCCTGCTAAGAAGGGGACTTTGGAAGAGAAATTTGAAGGAAATGAGAAAGCGCTGATGCAGATATCCCAATGAAGAGTTTCAGGCCCTGGGAAGAGCCAGTGCAAAGGCCCTGGGGCAGGACTGTGCCTGGAGTTCAGAGAAGCAACCAGGCGGCCAGTGTGGCTGACAGGATGAGTGAGCTTGCCAGTTATGGGAGAGGTGATAGGATTGATGGCAGAGGACTTTGGCTTTTTTCTTGAAAGAGATGGAACCCGTGGAAGGTTTTTGAGCAGAGAGAATGTGGTCTGACATATTTTTAAAGAATCCCACTCGCTGCACACCTGTATGTCCTTAAAGTGCCATCTCCTCTGAGGCACGTGCAGACAGAGGCAGGGCCCTGGTAACCTTTTCTCCAACTCCCAGCCAACACCCAGACCCAGCAGGGGCTGGGCCCCAGGGCTGGGTTCCCACCTGTGCTCTTGCCTCTGAGCCACAGCCTGTACCGGGGAGAGGGCTCATGTGCTTCCATCTGTCTTTGGCTTAACTCTCAGTCCTTGAGTAAACTGATGATGCAAAGAAAGCTTGGCGGGTGGGTGAACCAGTGAGCCCTGTTTGGTAACATCAGCCAAGAGACTTGCTCTCTGCTGCCTTCTGTGGAGGGATGAGTTATACAAGGATGACTCTTGCCCGGGATGGCCTGGGGATAGTCCGGTTAACTGACTCTTGTCCTGGCTTAATTATTCTTTGAATTAATTCATTCACTTTTTTGGCCGTGCCATGTGGGATCTCGGTTCCCCAGTCAGGGATGGAGCCCCTGCCCCCTGCACTGGGAGCCTGGAGTCCCAGCCACTGGGCCACCAGGGAAGTCCCTGGCTCAGTTACTAATAGCACCTCTTGCACTCTCAAAGCAATGTGGGTGTAGCAATAAATTATAAGGTCTAGTTTAAATGATTTTACAGCCCAGTTATCCGGGGGTGGAGGGTGAATTTAGGGGCTTTAGAAACAAAGAAATAATATTTATTTTTATCATATTTATCATAAATAGATGTTGGAATCATGAGCTCTTCAAACAACCAGAATAGCTGGCCTTTGTAAACTACTCCCTCTGTGCCACACAATGTTGTAAACATTTTACAGTTATTAAGTCATTCCGTCCTCCCATGACCTCAAGTGTAGGTACTGTTATCTCCATGTTACAGTGGAGGAAACTGAGCCCCAGTGGTCTCCAGCTGGTAGGTGGGGAAGCCAGGACTTGCCAAGACCCACATCACCGTGCTATGCTGTTTCTCTCATCACAGAGCCACTACAATTTAGAATTCTCCAGCCATGAGAACCACAACCTGTATTTATCTGCTGCTCACAGGGACTGTCTTACTGAAGCTTTACAACAAGCCTGTGAAGTAGATATCATGAGCCCCCATCAGATTTTTTTAAATTATTGATTCATTTATTTTTAATTGTGGTAAAATATGCATACCATAAAATTTACCACTTGGAAGTGGTGTAACATAAAATTAACCGTTTTTAAGAGTCCAGTTCAGTGGCTTTAAGTACATTCATGTTGGTGCACCCGTCACCACCTACATCTGCAAAGGTGTTCATCTTGCAAAACTGTATCCGTTAAAACACAACTCCCCATCCTCCATTCCCCCCAGGCCCGGCAACCGCCTCTCCACTTCCTGTCGCCATGAATCTGGCTGCTCTGGGCGCCTGATATACGGGGAACCGCTCAGCATTTGTCCTCTTGTGGCTGGCTTACCTCATTTAGGGCTTCCCTGGTGGCTCAGCTGGAAAAGAGTCCGCCTGCGATGCGGGAGGCCTGGGATTCGATCCCTGGGTTGGGAGGATCCCCTGGACGAGGGCATGGCAACCCACTCTGCTATTCTGGCCTGGAGAATTCCATGACCCATGTAGTCCTTGGGGTCGCAGAGAGTAGGACACAGCTGAGTGACTTTCACTTTCACCTCTTACTTCACTTACCATAATGTCAAGGTTCCTCTATGGTACAGTATGAGTATAATTTCCTTCCTTTATAAGGCTGAACAACATTCGCTGTATGGATATACCACATTTTGCTTGTCCAGTTATTCCTCTGTGTCAGTTTTATTTATTCATTTACTCATGTACTTAACAAATTATACACCTAACACAGTAGCTGTGGATAAAACTGACAAAGAGTTTACACTGCCCTCAAAGCGTCTACATTCCTGTATGTTTGGAAACAAACACTAAGTAAAAAGCAAAAGATGTGCCATATCAAACTACTATATATAAAATAAACAAGATCCTACTGTGTAGCACAAGAAACTATATTCAATATTCTGTGATAAACCATAATGGGAAAGAACATGAAAAAATATATACGTGTGTGTGTGTGTGCATGCTAAGTTGCTTCAGTCGTGTCTGACTCTTTGCAACCCTTTGGACTGAAGCCCACAAGACTCCTCCGTCCATGGGATTCTCCAGGCAGAATACTGGACTGGGTTGCCATACCCTCCTCCAGGGGAAGTTCCCCGCCCAGAGGTCAAAACTGTGTCTCTTATGTCTCCTTCATTGGCATGTGGGTTCTTTACCACTAGTGCCAGCTGGTTAGTCACTCACAATCTTTGCAATCCCGTGGACTGTAGTGCTCCAGACCCCTCTGTCCATGGAATTCTCCAGGCCAGAATGCTGAAATGGGTTTCCATTTCCTTCTCCAGGGGATCTTCTTGACTCAGGGATAACCCAGATCTTCTGCATTGTAGGCGGATTCTCTACCATCTGGGCCACCTGGGAAGCCAGGTATTCATACATAGACATACATATATATATATAACTGAATCCCCTTGCCGTACAGTAGAAACTAATACAACACTGCAGATCAACTATACTTAAAATGTAAAACTACAAATGGAAAATATATGGTGTATCAGATGGTGATGAGTGCTGCGGTCAAAAATAGAGCAGAGAGAGGACAAAGGAAATGCTAGGCAGAGGGGGTGGTAGTTTTAAATAAGTGAGGAGAGGCTGCCCTGAGAAGGAGCGTCTTTGAGCAAAGACCTAGATGGGATGAGAGTGGGAGCCATCTGGATATACTCGGGGAGAGCATTCCCAGAAGAACCAGCTAGTGCAAAGGCCGTGAGGTTGATGGGCCCACTGTGTTCAGAAACAGAGAGGGAGCCAGTGAGTTTGGAGCAAAGTGAAATATCAATAACCTCAGATATGCAGATAACACCACCCCTTTGGCAGAAAGTGAAGAAGAACTAAAGAGCCTCTTGATAAAAGTGAAAGAGGAGAGTGAAAAAGTAGGCTTAAAGCTCAACATTCAGAAAACGAAGATATGGCATCCGGTCCCATCACTTCATGGCAAATAGATGAGGAAACAGTGGAAACAGTGGCTGACTTTATTTTTCGGGGCCCCAAAATCACTGCAGATGGTGACTGCAGCCATGAAATTAAAAGACGCTTACTCCTTGGAAGGGAAGTTATGACCAACCTAGACAGCATATTAAAAAGCAGAGACATTACTTTGCCAACAAAGGTCCATCTAGTCAAGGCTATGGTTTTTCCAGTGGTCATGTATGGATGTGAGAGTTGGACTATAAAGAAAGCTGAGCGCTGAAGAATTGATGCTTTTGAACTGTGCTGTTGGAGAAGACTCTTGAGAGTCCCATGGACTGCAAGAAGATCCAACCAGTCCATCCTAAGGGAAATCAGTCCTGGGTGTTCATTGGAAGGACTGATGCTGAAGCTGAAATGCCAATACTTTGGCCACCTGTGCAAAGAGCTGACTCATTTGAAAAGACCCTGATGCTGGGAGGGACTGGGGGCAGGAGGAGAAGGGGACGACAGAGGATGAGATGGTTGGATGGCATCATTGACTCGATGGACATGGGTTTGGGTAAACTCCGGGAGTTGATGATGGACCGGGAGGCCTGGTGTGCTGCGGTTCATGGGGTCACAAAGAGTCGGACACAACTGAGCCAATGAACTGAACTGAGGAAGAGAGAGAGAGGGAGCTGAGGGAAGTGAGACTTTGCAAAGTGGCAAAAGGCCTTTCTCAAGGTCACAGCTAGGAGGTGGCTGGCCTGCCACTTAAGCAGGATCTGCTTGACTTCGGAGCTTGAGCTCTTAACCAGGGCATTGTTTTGCCTCACAGATGTGTTGCTGCTATTCAGTTGCTAAATCGTGTCTGACTCTTTGCAATTGCGTGGACTGCAGCACACCAGGCCTCCCTGTCCTACGCTATCTTCCAGAGTCCATTGAGTCAGTGATGCTATCCAACCATCTCATCCTCTGTTGCCCCCTTCTCCTCCTTCTCCTTCTGCCCTCAGTCTTTCCCAACGTAGGGGTCTTTTCCAATGAGTCGGCTCTTCACATCAGGTGGCCAAAGTATTGGAGCTTCAGCTTCAGCATCAGTCCTTCCAATGAACATTCAGGGTTGATTTCCTTTAGGATTGACTGGTTTGATCTCCTTGCTGTCCAAGGGACTCTCAAGAGTCTTCTCTAGCACCATAATTCAAAAGTATCGTTTCTTCAGTACTCAGCCTTCCTTATGGTCCAGCTCCCACAATCATACATGACCACTGGAAAAACCGTAGCTTTGACTAAACAGACTTTTGTCGGCAAAGCGATGTGTCTGATTTTTAATACTCGGTCAGGTTTGTTGCGGCTTTTCTTCCAAGGAGCAAGCATCTTGTAATTTCATGGCTGCAGTCACCATCTGCAGTGACTTTGGAGCCCAAGAAAATAAAAATCTGCCACTGTTTCCATTTTTTCCCTATCTATATTTGCCATGAAGTGATGAGAATGGACGCCATGATCTTCATTTTTGGAATGTTGAGTTTTAAGCCAGGTTTTTCACTCTCCTCTTTCACCCTCATCAAGAGGCTCTTTAATTCTTCGCTTTCTGCCATGAGGGTTATATCATCTGCATTTCTGAGATGGTTGATATTTCTCCCGGCAATCTTGACTCCAGCTTGAGCTTCATTCAGCCTGGCACTTCACATGATGTACTCTGCATAGAAGTTAAATAAGCAGGGTGACCATATACAGCCCTGATGCATTCCTTTCCCAATTGTGAACCAGTCCATTGTTGCATGTCTGGTTATAACTTGCTTCTAACCCACATACAGCTTTCTCAGGAGGCAGGTAAGGTGGTCTGGTATTCCCACCTCTTTAAGAATTTCCCATAGTTTGTTGTGATCTATGCAGTCAAAGGCTTTAACATAGTCAGTGAAACAGAAGTAGATGTTTGTTTGGAATTCTCTTGCTTTTTCTGTGATCCAATGGATGTTGGCAATTTGATCTCTGGTTCCTCTGTCTTTTCTAAATCCCCAGTGTTTTTGCTGGCCTCAGGCTATCAATAAGCAGTGTTTGTGGTTGGACTGGCCCTTGGAGTTTTTATTATATGCAAGATGCCCTTCAGCAATAACCATCAGGAAACTTTGCGGAGAAAAAAAATAAAGATTTATTATTTATGAGACCTAGAAATTACATAGTGCAGCTGGAGCCACTCAGTGAGGTCTCTGGTATAGATGGGGGGTGGGGGGGGAGTGTGGAGGGGTGGGGGGCAAACCTGGGGTTCTGCTTTTATTGGTGTCAAGAATGGGCACCTAGGGTTTCACTGGCCCACTCCTCACTGGTGAATTCAAAACAGAAGAGCATGAATTTAAAGTGTGGGAAGACAGGGGACTTCCCAGGTGGTCCAGTGGCTAAGATTCTGCGCCCCCAATGCAGGGAGCCTGGGTTCCATCTCTGGTCAGGGAACTAGATCCTACAGGCCATAACTAAAGATTTCAAGTGCTGCAACTAAGATCTGGTGCTGCCAAATTAATTAATTTAAAAATCAAATGAAAATAAAGTGTGGAAAAATAAATGAAGTGTAAGAAGAGAAAAAAGCAAGCAACCCAAATGATCTCAAGTTATCCATGTCAACCAAGAGCTCTAAAACAAAGGGCCTCAGAGGGAGAAGGTGGGCTGGCTCTTCACCGAATCCTGTGGCCGGTAATGTGTTTATTTGAGAAAGGCACCTTGGAAGCAGATGCCTCTGACAATCAAAGCTTAAGTCAAGCAATTGCATTACAAAAAAAGAAAAAAGCAAACAAAACAAAACAACCGTCAAGGTTTACCCTACACCCAGGAACAATCTCCAAGAAGTGATGTTTACCTGGGCTAATCCTGGGCTCATACCTTACAGGCATCGTCTCATTTTTCACATTGCAAAACAGGGGCTCCAAGAGATGCAGGAACTGGCAGGGGCAGAATTAAAGACAGGTCTCTGTTATGCTTAGTCATTCAGTCTTGTGACTCTTTGCAACCCCATGGACTCTAGCCCTCCAGGCTCCTCTGTCCATGGGGATTCTCCAGGCAAGAATACTGGAGTGGGTTGCCATTTCCTCCTCTAGGAAATCTTCCCGACCCAGGAATCGAACCAGGGTCTCCTACATTGCAGGCAGCTTCATATGTGCTACCAGGGAAGCCCAAGAATACTGGAGTTGGTAGTCTATCCCTTCTCCAGGGGAATCTTCCCGACCCAGAAATCAAGCCAGGGTCTCCTACATTGCAGGCAGATTCTTTACCAGCTGAGCTACCAGGGAAGCCCCATAAAGACAGGTCTAGCTGAAGTTTAAGTCCATGCTCTTCCCTGCTGTTACCACACTGACACGTGGAGCTGGAGTTCTTAAATTAGAGAGCTTTAGCATTTTAAGACCCGCTCCAGTACTCTTGCCTGGAAAATCCCATGGACGGAGGAGCCTGGTAGGCTGCAGTCCATGGGGTCGCTGGGAGTCGGACACGACTGAGCGACTTCGCTTTCACTTTTCACTTTTATGCATTGGAGAAGGAAATGGCAACCCACTCCAGTGTTCTTGCCTGGAGAATCCCAGGGATGGCGGAGCCTGATGGGCTGCCGTCTACGGGGTCGCACAGAGTCGGACACGACTGAAGCGACTTAGCAGCAGCAGCATTTTAAGATTTTGGGGCCAGGACTGACAAGGCTTAATATTGATAAAATATCTAAATACTTCCTGGACTTCGTGGTAAATAGCCACTGTCCTGAGGGTCTCCCCTACTGCTCCCACGTGGCCCTGGTCACCCCAGAATCCCCCGATCTCCCCAGAAAACAGCACCTAAAGAGTTAACGCTGGACTCAGCAATGAGCCTCGCTACCTTGCTCCTGCCCTATGTCAGGTATCTGTTCTTCTTGTGTAAGTGTAAGAGCCTTGTTAGAACTATAATGAGACATTCCTGGGAGGAGGTGGGGTCTTCAGCTCAGAGAATTCACATCCAGTTAATCCAGCAAGGATATGGAGAAAGAGGGCAAAGATGGGGCAGTTTGGGGAGGGGGTGGGGGTGGGGGTCTTCTTAGTTGACATTTCTGAGCTCTGGCCTCATTTGAACCTGCCTCTAAGCACTTTCTGGGTTGCTCAGTGGTAAAGAATCTGCTTGCCAATGCATGAGACATGAGTTCGATCCCTGGGTCAGAAAGATCCCCTGCAGGGGGATATGGCAGCCCACTCCATTATTCTTGCCTGAGAAATTCCAAGGACAGAGGATCCTGGCCAGCTCCAGTCCATGGGGTCACTAAGAGTCGGACACAACTTACACAACTTAGCAACTGAACAAGCACTCACTAAAAGCAAATACATACCACAGGCAATAAGCACTCAATCGCCAGAAGAATTTTTTCTGGAACGATAGCCTAAGGTGAGAGATCATGTGCTCCACTTTCAATTAAACTTTTGTAATAATGTGATATGTTTCCTTTCAATAATGTGGGTTCATATAATCCTTCATCCAGTCTCATTAGTTTCCCTGTGATGATCTCTAAAGGAAACCAGTGATGTTTCTATCAACGGGTGTAGATCTAAGGTTGAGGAGGGTTAGTGGAATAGACTTGGCGTCTACAGTTTTAGCCAATTGGGTTTTAATTGTTCCAGCTGGTTCCATTAACCGGAAAGACCGAGGAAAATCACCATGGAAACGCTCCATAGTCGGCCAAATCTTAAAGTATTCTTAAACAATTTGTCCAGCAAAATGAGTTCCTCTATTACTATGTTGTTGTTTTTTTTAATGGTTATGTATTTCTGAGGGAAGAGGGTGCTTCCCTGGTGGCTCAGATGGTAAAGAATCTGCCCACAGTGCAGGAGACCCGGGTTCGATCCCTGGGTTGGGAAGATGCCCTGGAGGAGGAAATGGCAACCCACTCCAGTACTCTTGCCTGGAGAATTCCATGGACAGAGGAGCCTGGCGGGCTCCATGAGGTCACAAAGAGTCGGACACGACTGAGTGACTAACACACTTCTGAGGGGACTCCCCGAAAGAGGGTTACCCTTTTGAAAAGGAGTTTCCCTACTGATTGTGCTGTGGGCTGTCTGCATGAGAATGCTCCAATCCAATGTGAAATATACAAATCATAACAAGAATGTATTGATTACCTTGAGAGTCAGACATTTGTATAAAATCAAGCCGCCAAATTTCAAAGGGACCTGCAGGTAAAGGAAAATGTCCTTGAGAACCATACCATGGCTTCCATGAGTAACATTTTGGCCAAATGGTACATCTTTGAAGAATAAACCTTCTGAGCTGTTGTAAAGGATGCCTTCCAAAATTATTGTTTACCCCATAATACCATCTTGTCTGGGTTCCAATGAGCTAGCTCATGAATCTATTATAAAATAATATTGAGCTCCAGACAGAAGGATAGGCTTCCTGTTTGGTCCTATCCAAAGCTCTTCGTTGGGATCAAATCTCCTTTTTTGACTCCCAGGAGTCTTTTTCTTTTCTTGTGCCATGCCACCAGAATACGAGTGTGCCAGGGCAGGGTGGAGGGTAGTGGCACAAGAAATTCTGGAGGGATTTTGGAAGGATCCCACCAGAAGGGATCAGGTAGAGAGAAAAAGATATATGGTTTGGGAATTCTCTGCTGGTCCAGTGGTTAGGACTTGGCACTTTCACTGCCTGGACCCAGGTTTGATCTCTGGTTAGGGCTTCCCTGATAGCTCAGTTGGTCAAGAATCCTCTTGCAATGCAGGAGACCCTGGTTTGATTCCTGCATTGGGAAGATCACCTGGAGAAGGGAAAGCGCACCCACTCCAGTGTTCTTGGGTTTCCCTTGTGGTTCACTTGGTAAAGAATCTGCCTGCAATGCGGGAGACCTGGGTTCGTTCCCTGGGTTGGGAAGATCCCCTGGAAAAGGGAAAGGCTACCCACTCCAGTATTCTTGCCTGGAGAATCTCATGGACTGTATAGTCCATAGGGTTGCAAAGAATAAGACATGCCTGAGCGACTTTCACTTTCAGGAAACTAAGACCCTGAAAGCCACGCAGCAAAAATAAATAAATAAATAAATGTTTCATCTTTATTTACCAAGATATCGAATTGCTGCAAGTTCTAGTTACCTCGAGAGGAAAGACTCCTTATGTCTGGAAAACAAAGATTTAAAAAATTAGTAATATTTCAGACAAAAAGCCACAAAAATTATAATCATCCCTCAGTCCATTCAGTCTTATGTAACTACTTCTTGAGCTTTGGTTAGTAGTTTTATGAAGCCATCGGTTTCTTCATTAGAGTTCTATAAATTCTTACCCAGCTCAAAGGTATGGTCTAAAAGTTTATCAGCAGTTTGTTCTTGTCAAAAAGTCCTTTCTATGAACCTTCTTGAAGATGTAGCATTTTTGCAAAAGCATGAGAGTAAAATGTTAACTGTTTGTAAATGACAAAAGAGTAAAAATGGCATGGTAAAGATCTGACTATAAGGTAATCGACAAAGAAAATTTGTTTATTTCTGTGATACACATTTTAACGTAATAACTAGAATTATGAATGATGACATTAACACTAACATATAACAGATTTTAGGAATTCCATATAATTTTAGAACACACATTATTAACATTTACCCATGCAATATGACCTAAGAAGGTTATCACTTATTTCACAATGGTTCCCATGTAATTTCATGTACCAAATAAGTCAATTAATTTAATATCTCTCTGAGATGTTTCAGGGGCCTCTGAAAATCTCAAGGTTACTTAGATAATAAAGGGATTTCACTTAGAATTTTATTTGAGAAAGTTTGATGGATATATCAAAAAGTTTTAAAACACTTGGTCAAGTTGAATCATAGGTCACTGTGAAACAATGCTTATTTGCTTAACCAACGTGACAATCAGTTCAGTTCAGTTCAGTCGCTCAGTCACGTCTGACTCTGTGCAACCCCATGGGCTGCAGCACACCAGGTTTCTCTGTCCTTCGGGATCTCCCAGAGTTTGCCTGAACTCACCGTTGAGTCAGTGATGCAATCCAACCATCTCATCCTCTGTTGCCCCCTTCTCCCCCTGCCTTCAATCTTTCCCAGCATCAGGGTCTTTTCCAATGAGTCGGCTCTTCACATCAGGTGGTCAAAGTATTGGAGCTAGCTTCAGTTTTAGTATCAGTCCCTCCAATGAATATTCAAGACTAATCTCCTTTAGGATTGACTAGTTTGATCTCCTTGCAGTCCAAGGGACTCTCAAAAGACTTCTCCAACACCACAGCTCAAAAGCATCAATTCTTTGGCAAACATGACAATAAAATATTTCAAAAGCAAATACAGGAAGTTACAACAGATTACTTAAAAGGTTAAAAAAACAACAACTTCACAATCTGTTCTCAAAAGCAGATCAATATTCAAGAAAACTTTGTCCTCTTAACAGAGCGAAAAGACTAAGTTTAATTTTGCATTCAGTTCAGTTCAATCGCTCAGTCGTGTCCAACTCTTTGCGACCCTGTGAATCGCAGCACGTAGCTTACTCATTAACTTAAATTCGTTTTCACCTTAGCCAGTCCTGGCTACACTTAAAATTTCTTTCTAAAGATTCCTTTTTTCTCACAAAAACAAACCTTTTACATCTTTCTATGTCCATTTTAGTTTATCCTTTATTTTCTTTCTCATTTAGAAATAATCAGCTTTAGGACAAAATTACTTTCTTTCCCTAACAAATACCATTTCCATTCTTTGTACCTTTGTTTGGTCTTACACATAAAGATGTTTTCTTTATTAACTTTGTAGTAATTTTAACTGCATATGTTAATTAGAATCCTTGACCTTTAAGATACTTAAATTCTAGTGCAAATTAAGAAGTAAGCAACTTTACATTGAGAAGTAAGCAAATTTTACATTAGCATTCTGTAAACTGGTGAACTCATAAATACCATTTATAGCTTCCTAAAACATGTGCTTTCTTATAGAAACTTTCTTAGTGTGGCACCAAGTATATTTACCAGTAGTCCTAAATATCTTCATTTTCTCTGTAAAAAGAATCCTGTGTTCAGTAATCAGTGTTTTAGTATCTTATTTTATTTGGGAATAATCTAGATATTCAGTAAATTTTCATTTGACTTAATTTAGCAAGATCCTAAAGTTTCAAATCACCACATACCATAAAACATAATTATTATTTTTAAAGATTTCCTCTAAAAACTCTTATCTAATTTACATTTATTTAATTACTTAGGAAAATATCACAAGAAGTTATTTTTGTTATTGATGAATTTTGTAACAGAGATAAGATGAACTTGGAGTAAATCTAGGTACTAATGAAGCAGAAAGCAGATGCCGCCCCCCCCGACCGGCCCCCTCACAGCACCACCACCCCCCAGGGTAAGGTGATTAGAGATTCATCCCATATGGAAATACGGAAGTCAGAATGATTTCACTTGTTTCATTAACTCCAATGTAGTTTGACACAAACATGAATTACCTTGGTATCTGCTGAAACACAAATGATAACATCCTTAAAGACTGAAGAAAAAAAATAAAACAGGTTGGGGGCATCCCTGGTGGTACAGTGGCTAAGAATCCACCTGCCAAGGGTTCCATACGCCCATGGAAGATGAGTGGTTACAAAATAATATTCACTTCATAATTGGGGAAGATTCCATATGCCACTGAGCAACTAAGCCCCTGGGTCACAACTACTGAGCCCATGCTTTGGAGCCTGTGCTCCTAAATGAGAGAAGTCACTGCAATGAGAAGCCCATGCACCTCAAGGAAGAGTAGCCTCTGCTCATCGCAACTAGAGAAAGCCCACTTGCAGCGATGAAGACCAAGAGAGCAACCAAAATGTAATTAATTAATGAAAGTCACTTGGTTGAAATGATTGCTCCAAGAAGCTATTTCAGTTACTTTTGACTACTAGTAATCTTTAGAAAACAAAAACATCTATTTTTCAGTAAGAATTTTCATTTTGGGGGACTTCCCTGGTGGCCCAGTGGTATGAATCTGAAATGTACAGTTTTTAAAATTATTATGTGAAAAAGAAGTCTTCCATGAAGAACCCAAGTTATAAAAATTCACATTTTTATAAGGTTTACTTTGAACATGTTGTTTTAACTGAATGGTATTTGTGGGAGAGGCTGTTGGAGGGGTTGGAGATTATGAAGTGAATATTATTTTGTAACCACTCATCTTTAACTTTGGGGGAAAATGTTTACCATGTGACAAAAATAAATTAAGATTATTACTCTTAAGATTATTACTCTTATGTTGAGCCACTCTTCCCAGGTGGCTCAAGTGGTGAAGAATCCACATGCCGATGTAGGAGATATAGGAGACTCCGGCTCTATCCCTGAACCAGGAAGATCCCCTGGAGTAGGAAATGCCAACCTGGAAGACTTCATAGACAGAGGAGTCTGACAGGCTACAGTCCATGGGGTCATAGTCAGACATGACTGAGCAACTAAGCACACGGGCGCACACGGTCACACACGTGCACATGCATGCGCGTGAGCACGCACACGCACACATAAGTATTACGTTACTAATGATATCCTAGATTTGAGAATAAGGTCTTCCCCCCCCCCCAGAACAATGTGTACTTTAATCAAAACTTCCAAGCTACTAGTTCAGCTTAAGGGGAAAAAATCACATAACCTAACCAGTAAAGTCCTTAGCAAACCATTTACGTATTAATTTTTCAAATATACGTGTACATTTGACCCTTGAACAAAGCATTGGTTAGGGGCATCATCTCTTCCAAAATCCTTATATAATTGATTTTAGAGTTAGCCTTTTGTATCTGTCTGTACTTTCACACTTGAGGATTCAACCAACTGTGGATCGTGTAGTATGTATTTACTGAAAACAAGGCAACCCCCGCCCCCTGCAGTTAAACCCATGTGGTTAAACGGTCAGCTGTGTATTGCTAGCTGGGAATCCTCTAATTTCTGAATTCTGGAACAAATGAGCCATTGTCACACAGACTTTTCCCAGACTTTTTGCACAAACTCCCCTCTTATGGGACTTCCACAAATTTCTACGAATGCTTAGCATTCAGGGCATTGTCATCCCATAGAGCAATGTATCACAGAAAGATGAAGGCTGGGTGATTAGCTTAGCAGCAGACCAAGGTAGGCAGGTAAACTTGACCTGAGGTTAAGGACCTGAATACAGATCCCCTCATGCTGTTCAAGTTGTGGACTTTCATTAAAGTCTTCATGTTGCCACAAGAGGAATGCACACCCTAGTGACTTCCTGATGCACTCCTCACTCTGCTAGCTTCCTCCCCACTTTTAAGACACCAACTTAAGCCATTTGCCAGGCTGAATTAATCAAACACAGATGCCCTAATTCCTCGCCCCCACCCCTAAGCTATGCAAACTGGGGAGACCAAAGACAGAAATAAGATGTACACAACCCCCACTGCATCCGGCAACATATATTCAACATGCTACATAAAATATAATTTCCATTTTATTGTCTTTTCAGAGAAACCAATATTTCTTCCATCTTTAAGGACTTGGATCCGTACATGGGCTTTAGTCGAGGACGTGGGGCAGCACCCTCAGGTCTAAATCGGGATGGAGGTGTTCGGTCCTTCCCGGCTTCCAGAGAGCGATTCCTGACAACCTTGCTGTGAATGGCACAACTCACGCAGCAATGTAGTTTCACATACAGCTTGGGAAGCACATAGGCGTTGAAAACACTCGCTTCAGAAATGTCCCTGACAGCTGCAGCCTCTACGATGTTCCGAATGACGAACTTCTTAATGGCCTTATCCTTGGGCACGCGTGGGCACAGTTGGTGCAGGGAATAGGCTGCACGTGGCCACGGCCCTTTTTGGCATGACCCTTGTTCCTCCTTTTCTTGGTCATCTTGGAAGCACGGAGGCGAGAGAGCGAGAACAAGGTCTTTAATGGGAGAAGGAAGTTCTTGAAGTACTATTTGTAATATCTTCTTGTTCTTTGTTTAATTCATCACTCAGGGGATTATCAACTACAAATTGGCACTTGCCAAGGACATTAGCCATCTGCCTCTGCAAAGACTGAATCCTGTGCTGCTGCGGCTGTCGACCTGTGACACGCTTTGAAATGAGTTCAGTGTGGAGAATGAGGCACTCTATGTTCCAGGGAAACTGGTGGAACAAATCTTTACATAGTTTGATGTTTTCAGGAGCTCATTTGATTATCCCAATCTTTGCATCTCCTCATATCTAGAAAAGCACTAGATCTCTTCACGGTGACATCAGCGTCTTGTGACTAGCAGAAAACCTTTTGTAAAATAAGTGCTTGATTGCACTGAACTCCTCTTTCACCAAAATCATATATATTGACTTTCTCCCACTACCTCTTTGGAACTACTATAGTTTCTCAGAGCTATTTGGGATGCACTCCTCCCGGGTTGCTGTCCTCATTTTGCCCCAGATAAAACTTCACTCACAAGTCTCACATTGTGCATCTTTTTCGGTCAGCAGGATCATCTTCCTGTCCAGTCTTCTCATTTTGACTAACCAAATACTTTACAGCCAAAATTTTATACTTTACCAAAAGACTGTGCTGATCCTCTGGAATTTTACTAAAATTTTGGCACTTACTTTTATGCCAATTAAATAGAGGTCTTTTACAAATTAGTTTTGGTAATACCATTCAGAGATAGAAAAAAATATTATATCTATAATGTACACAAATAGACATATAGACAGACATAACCACAGATCTCACCTTTCATTTTAAAACTTTAGTCATGAATTTTAAAAATAAAAATGAAACTTTAGTCATGGATCAGATACAATATAAAATTAACTCGTTTATAAATAGCAGTTGAGATATGTTAGGTCTGCTCACTCTGAAGGCTAAAGTCTTGTACTGTTTTGTGGAGAAGACACTTAAACTTTTGAGTTTTAAAAGGCTTCTTTTTTCAATTTTAAGAATTCTCTCTCTTATTTTAAAAAGTCTTTATTTATTTGACTGTGCCGTACACAGGACCTTTGCTGCAGCAGGCAGGATCTTCAGTTTAGTTGGAGCATGTAGGATCTAGTTGTCTGACTAAGGATGGAGCGTGGACTCCCTGCATTGGAAGCACAGAGTCTTAACCACGGGACCACCAGGGAAGTCCTGGAATTATCACTTATGGAAAAGTTCCTTGAAAAGAGCAGGTAGAACATTTACACCCCAAAGGCACCTGAAGTGGAATGCAAGCTCCCCTTAGGATTCTTACGGAGTCCAAGCTCACTCTGCTTGCCACAGTAGGCCAGCGAATTCGAGACACAGCGTTGAAGCAAGGAATGGGACTTGATTCAGAAAGCTGGCTGACCAAGAAGACAGCAGACTAAAATCTCAGAATAACCATCCTGTCAGGGTCTGGATGCCAGGTTTGTTTATGAATAGAAGCTGGGGTGGGGAGGTGAGGAAACAAAGTGGAAAAGGCCGTTAGTCTTGCAAATATCTCCTAGTGTTAGTCATTCAGTTGTATCTGACTCCCTGTGACCCTGTGGGCTGCAGCCTGCCCGACTCCTCTGTCCATGGAATTCTCCAGGCAAGAACACTGGAGTGGATAGCTGTTCCCTTCTCCAGGGGACCTTCCCAACCCAGGAATTGAACTGGGGTCTCCTGCATTGCAGGGGGATTCTTTACCAGCTAAGTACCAGGGAAGCCCTGGTAAAGAATATCAGGGTCAGGGTTAAGTCAAAGAGACAGATCTAACATGTGGAAGGTCAGCATTGACTCTTCCCTCTTACAGGACTTCTGTTCCCTTAGAGGCAGAATTTTGAGGGAGGCGGAGGAGGTGGGGGAATAGCTTTGTCAAGTAGGCTTTCTCTAGAGCTTACACAGAACAGACCATCTTAGCATGTCCAAAGAGCCCCATCTTGGCAGTTTCACAGTGAGATCCCCTATAACATAGCTTTCCTATTTAAGCAAGTACTTTCAAGTATAAGCTCCACGTTTGTACATGCACCTGGCTGGAGTGTTATTAATAGCTATGAAGGCTGACTCTCTGGTGCCCTTTGTTTTTAATGATTTGGAGGCTTTGTTTCCTGTTTTAGGGTCAGTTTGTCAGGAAAAGAATACTATTGCAAACTGTGTGATGGGCCAGTGTGTTGTTTGTGAACTTAACCCCTCTTATGTGAGTCACCCTGGAGTTGTTTCAACTCTTTTTTTTTTTTTGGTGAGTTCCTTTATTGACTTCTTACTATGTCTCAGACACTCAGCTTTTCAGTCTTTAGCTATTTAATGCATTTGACAATCCTCTGATATATTGATAGATTCTGTTTCTGCCCCATATTCTTCAAACAGGAAAGCAAGTATAAGTGGTTAAATGAGATGGCCCCCAGATTGAGTATCTTCTAAGTGGAGATACTTTGGTGGTAAAATGGGCAGGATTTGGTGGTAAGCTGCAAACAAGGGAAGAGATGGGGAAGATGAGGCTGGAGCTGGGATGGTGGCTGGGACAATGGGTGGATGGGAAATTCCCAGACACACAAAGGGCTGGGGTTGCTCTGGTCTTGCTGCTATTCCAGACAAGCAGGTTGGGGGCTGAAGCACCCTCATTTGGGAGGAAAGCCATCCAGAGGAATCATGTGTGCAGGGAAGAGCCGATTCTAACTCCATGTTCGAATTGTTCCTTTAACTTGCTTTATGTTGTTTTTGTTATTATAATCAAGCATAATGGCCTGCTTTAGGGAACTCTGCCCCCTCTGCTTGACCTGTAGGGCTAGAATGCCTTTGTTCAGCTCCCAGAGAGATCATCTGACCCTGCCTACCTGTGAATGGCTTCAGGAAAGAGGAGACTGACACTTTCCCCTGCCCAAGTTTGCCATTCTAGGAGATACAGGCAAGGTTAATGGGCTTTTTGCCTTGTTTCCTCACCGCCCTTCACTTCTGTTCTATAAAAGAACCTGGCATCCAGATCCCATAGGATGGTTATTTTGACACATCAGTCAGCCAGCTTCTCAGCTGGTTTTACAAATGAAAGTGAGCCTGGACTCAGTAATAGATGCACCTGGAAGGGTGGGTGCAGTGCTGAGGGATCTTAGAATCTCAGGATAATAGTTAATGTCGACAGAGTTTTTCTTAGTCCAAACTAGCTTTACACTCAGCAATTTACATTCATGAAATTACATGATTGAACCCTCTCGTCTTCTGAGTCAGCTATCCCTGACCTCTAGATGAGAAAACAGCTCAGACGGGGTGGGGGTGGTCTCTAGTCAGGGTTAGAATGCAGCAGAGATGGATTTGACCCCAGGTCCACCCAGCTCCAAAACCCTCAAACAGGACTTCCCTGGTGGTCCAGTGGTTAAAATTCCATGTTTCTATGTCAGGGAGCACAGGTTCAGTTCTCAGTCAGGAAACTAAGATTCAACATGCCACGTGGCAAAAAAAAAAAAAAAAAAAAGGCAAAAAACCCCTCAAACAATAAGCCTTCCTTGCAATGATGCCAATGTTAACATTTCTGACCGAAACATTCATAATGACAAGAATGCTCTAATTAGAGAGCCTGCTGTGAGTCAGCACTGCCTGACAGTTTGACAGGCCAGGCCTTATGTCATTTCACCCCCAATTCACAGAGGAAAATCGAGGCTCAAAGAGGCTAAAGTATATGTCCAAGGTTGCCATCCAGCAGAGATGTGGCTTGAACCCAAGCTGTTTTTGCCTCCAAAGTCTATCCTAGAGCTCCTCGCTTATACTAATTTTTGAAAATGAAGAAACTGGGACTTCCCTGGTGGTCCAGTGGTTAAGACTTCACACTTCCAGTGCAAGGGCCAGGATTCGACCCCTGGTCAAGGAACTAGATCCCACATGCTGCGACTAACGGTTCACATGCCAAAACTAAAGACCCCACGTGCATGTATGTGTGCTAAGTGGCTTCAGTCGTGTCCGACACCATGCGGCCCCAGGGACTGTAGCCCATGAGGTTTCACTCTATGGATTCTCCAGGTGAGAACACTGGAATGAGTTGCCATGCTGTCCTCCAGGGGATCTTCCCAACCCAGGGATGGAACCTGCATCTCTTAAGTCTCCTGCATTGGCAGGCGGGTTCTTTACCACAAGCACCACCACACCACAACAAAGAAACTGCATGCTGCAACTAAGACCCAGCACAGACAAATCAATCAATCAATACTTTTTTTTAAAGAAGAGAAGGTCAGAGAAGGAAGGGTCTCATGCAACTTTCCCCAGCCAAATGCAGCCACAGAAAGGGCTGCGGTGAGGAAGAGGAGGTGGGAAGTCTGAATAAGAGACCTGTGTTTGCAGACATTCCTGTGCATAATTCTTTCATGCCCTTCTTGACAAGGCTATCAACACAAAGCTGTAAACAAAGCAGGCATGGGCCCTTAACCTCCCGAGGAATTCTTTTGGAACTATTCTGCTGCCTCTCCCACTCTGTGTACTCTGCCTGCCAAGTCATGTGTGTCCTCCAGGTCAAGCCCAGAATGGCCCAGGTACTTCTCGCTGACTTCTAGAGAGGAACCTAGCCCTGCCTGGCCAAGGTTCTCACCAAGCCCTTTCCCCTTGTTGCGCCTCAGTTTCTCCAGCTGTAAAGAGAGATCATATGGGGGTCCATGCTTGGGGGAGTCGATTTGAAATCACTGGTCTGAATCCAAAGCTGTGTGACCTTGGACAAATGTCTTGGCCTCTCTGCCTCTGTTTCCTTACCTGTAAAATGAAATGAGAAGAGTACTCATTGCACAGGGTCGTTTTGGAGCCTCCATGAGGATGTGGGTATATTAATACTAAGTCTGGTAGTCAAGTTGCTTAAAAATGTTTACCTCTGGGACTTCCCTGGTGGTCCAGTGGCTAAGACTCCATGCTCCCCGTTCAGGGAGCCCACTTCCATCCCAGGTCAGGGAACTGGGTCCTCACACCTCAACTAAGAGGATTGACTAGTTTATCTCCTTGCAGTCCAAGAGACTCTCAGGAGTCTTCTCCAGCCCCACAGTTTGAAAGCATCAGTTCTTCAGTGCCCAAATTTCTTAATCGTCCAGCTTTCACATTCATACATGACTACTGGGAAAACCATAGCTCTCTGTTCAGATCTGTGGCAGCAGAGTGATGTCTCTGGTTTTTAATACGCTGTCTAGGTCTGTCATAGCTTTCCTTCCAAGGAGCAAGCGTCTTTTAATTACGGCTGCATTCACCATCCGCAGTAACCAACATGGCTGTCTCTAATCCTCTTCTCTGAGGGTTAATTCTCCACTTTGTCTTCCTTGTCTAGCCTGAAGGGGAGTTTAGAAGGTATTTCCCTCCTGGGGTTGTGCTGCTTTATTTCTTCTTGTTCATGGATCTTAAATTTGCCTCGATCGACCACAGACTGGGGCTTCCCTGCTGGCTCAGTTGGTAAAGAATCTAGCTGCAATGCATGCAACCCAGCTTTGATCGGTGGGGCGGGGGGAGGGGAGGTGCTTCAATTCATGGGAAGGAAACCAAGTCCCCCTAAAACTCAGTTCCCTTACCACATTTATGACTGAATTCCTCTTTCCAGAACTTTCTTCCCTTGAGTGTCTCCTCTGACCCCAGTCCCATCCTCATCCCCTCTAAGTCAATCCTGTGCTGTTGTTGCTGTTCCACTGCCAAGTCGTGTCTGACTCTTTGCAACCCCATGAACTGGAGCACACCAGGGCTCTCTGTCCCTCACCATCTCCTAGAGTCTGCCTGACTGAACACTGCTTCACCACAATCAGATGACTCAGATTGCTGTTGTCATATCATCAGTGCGCTAAAACTGGTATTAAAGATATCATTAACTACAAGCTCAGGATGTTTCCCCAGGGCAAAATGAACTCAGGGATCTCTAAGCCATGGGCCACTTGGCCAAAGAATTGTAAACTGAAGACATCCTGATTCCTGGAACTATGATTAAGAAAGATCAGAAGATGATGCTCAATCTTTTCTGTCATCTTCCTCTTTAAAATATCTTTAACTTGAAGACCAAGTTCAAGTGGACCTGAGGTTTGTCTCCCAGTTCCTTGCTTGCTGTCCTCCAAATGCATGGGTGTTAAGTCTGTCAGTCATGCCCAACTCTTCGCAACCCTTAGGACTGTAGCCACATAGGCTCCTCTGTCCATGGGATTTCCCAGACAAGAATACTGGAATGGGTTGCCATTCCCTTCTCCAGAGGATTTTCCCTACCCAGGGATGGAACCTGAGTCTCCCACATTGCAGGGAGATTTTTTTTTTTTTTTACCATCTGAGCCACCAGGAAAGCCAAAAATATAAAGCTTTACTTTGCTGCAAACACCCGCTATCAGAGGTTGACTTTCTCTGCTGTGGGCATATGAGCCCTCACTCAGTTACAGAACTCCACAGAGCTTATCTGTAATACCAGAAATCTTGACAACTCTTGGTTCTTGAATCTAAACTCAGGGCCAGTGGGGTGCCTTTGTATTAAACCAGAAAAATGCTCTCCCTCTAGATGGAAGCAAGTATCTCATCTGGGCAGAGCCATACCTCAAAGAGCAAAGTTTGGTGAGCAATGCTTTCTCAGGGAAAAAACAAACAAAACTGCCCTCCTGTGGTTGGATGCAGCTCTGCTCCACGGTGCGTGACTTGGCAGGTGAAGTGTAAGCAGGCTGCATTTGCTGCTCACTCCGTGTGCAGTGAACAGCCTGCCAGCCACACAGCCATTCACTGTTTGGATCCCACCTTGGAGGGTGTGCCTCTCAGCAACAGTCATCAGAGCGCTAGACCCCTAACGGGAGTCAATGGAGCTGGTCAACTATAGACAAACATCAGCCATGTTACTGACTGTAGATGGGACCTAAGGTATTCATCAGAACATTTCCAAGAAGAAAGCCCAGGACTCCCCTGATGGTACAGTGGATAAGAATCTGCCTGCCGATGCAAGGGACACAGGTTCAACCCCTGGTCCGGGAAGATTCCACATGCTGCAGAGCAGCTAAGCCTGTGCAGCACAGTTCCTGAGCCTGTGCCCTAGAGCCTGTGCTCTGCAACGAAGAGTAGCCCCTACTCGCTGGAACTAGAGAAAGCCTGCGTGCAGCACCGAAGGGCCAACACCACCAAAAATAAATGAATAAATAAGATAAGGCCCAGAGAAGGTCTATATTAATGTAAAGGCCAAGTTGCTATAACTGTAAGATCCCAAAATACAATGGTTTAAGTAAAATAGAAGGTTCTCATTCTCTTTCGTGACCCTCCTGAAGTAGGCATGTTGTCTAAGATGGCAGGTGGCTCCCCTCCCCGTGGTCAGTCAAGGACACAACTTCCTTCAGTCTTTTTTTTTTTAAATACTTTATTTTACTTTACAATACTGTATTGGTTTTGCCATACATTGACATGAATCCACCACGGGTGTACATGCGTTCCCAAACATGAACCCCCCTCCCACCTCCCTCCCCATAACATCTCTCTGGGTCATCCCCGTGCACCAGCCCCAAGCATGCTGTATCCTGCGTCAGACATAGACTGGCGATTTGATTATTACATGATAGTATACATGTTACAATGCCATTCTCCCAAATCATCCCACCTTCTCCCTCTCCCTCTGAGTCCAAAAGTCCGTTATACACATCTGTGTCTTTTTTGCTGTCTTGCATACAGGGTCATCATTGCCATCTTTCTAAATTCCATATATATGTGTTAGTATACTGTATTGGTGTTTTTCTTTCTGGCTTACTTCACTCTGTATAATTGGCTCTAGTTTCATCCATCTCATCAGAACTGATTCAAATGCATTCTTTTTAACAGCTGAGTAATACTCCATTGTGTATATGTACCACAGCTTTCTTATCCATTCATCTGCTGATGGACATCTAGGTTGTTTCCATGTCCTGGCTATTATAAACAGTGCTGTGATGCACATTGGGGTACATGTGTCTCTTTCAATTCTGGTTTCCTTGGTGTGTATGCCCAGCAGTGGGATTGCTGGGTCATAATGTAGTTCTATTTGCAATTTTTTAAGGAATCTCCACACTGTTCTCCAAAGTGGCTGTACTAGTTTGCACTCCCACCAACAGTGTAGGGAGGTTCCCTTTTCTCCACACCCTCTCCAGCATTTATTGCTTGCAGATTTTTGGATCGCAGACATTTTGACTGGTGTGAAGTGGTACCTCATTGTGGTTTTGATTTGCATTTCTCTAATAATGAGTGATGTTGAGCATCTTTTCATGTGTTTGTTAGCCATCCGTATGTCTTCTTTGGAGAAATGTCTATTTAGTTCTTTGGCCCATTTTTTGATTGGGTCGTTTATTTTTCTGGAATTGAGCTGCATAAGTTGCTTGTATGTTTTTGAGATTAGTTGTTTGTCAGTTGCTTCAGTTGCTATTATTTTCTCCCATTCAGAAGGCTGTCTTTTCACTTGCTTATATTTTCCTTTGTTGTGCAGAAGCTTTGAATTTTAATTAGATCCCGTTTGTTTATTTTTGCTTTTATTTCCAGTATTCTGGGAGGTGGATCATAGAGGATCCTGCTGTGATTTATGTCGGAGAGTGTTTTGCCTATATTCTCCTCTAGGAGTTTTATAGTTTCTGGTCTTACATTTAGATCTTTAATCCATTTTGAGTTTATTTTCATGTGCGGTGTTAGAAAGTGATCTAGTTTCATTCTTTTACAAGTGGTTGACCAGTTTTCCCAGCACCACTTGTTAAAGAGATTGTCTTTACTCCATTGTATATTCTTGCCTCCTTTGTCAAAGATAAGGTGTCCATATGTGTGTGGATTTATCTCTGGGCTTTCTATTTTGTTCCATTGATCTATATGTCTGTCTTTGTGCCAGTACCATACTGTCTTGATGACTGTGGCTTTGTAGTAGAGCCTGAAGTCAGGCAAGTTGATTCCTCCAGTTCCATTCTTCTTTCTCAAGATTGCTTTGGCTATTCGAGGTTTTTTGTATCTCCATACAAATCTTGAAATTATTTGTTCTAGTTCTGTGGAAAATATGGCTGGTAGCTTGATAGGGATTGCATTGAATTTGTAAATTGCTTTGGGTAGTATACTCATTTTCACTATATTGATTCTTCCAATCCATGAACATGGTATATTTCTCCATCTATTAGTGTCCTCTTTGATTTCTTTCATCAGTGTTTTATAGTTTTCTATATACAGGTCTTTAGTTTCTTTAGGTAGATATATTCCTAAGTATTTTATTCTTTTTGTTGCAATGGTGAATGGAATTGTTTCCTTAACTTCTTTTTCTACTTTCTCATTAATAGTGTATAGGAATGCAAGGGATTTCTGAATGTTGATTTTATATCCTGCAACTTTACTATATTCATTGATTAGCTCTAGTAATTTTCTGGTGGAGTCTTTAGGGTTTTCTATGTAGATGATCATGTCATCTGCAAACAGTGAAAGTTTGACTTCTTCTTTTCCAATTTGGATTCCTTTTATTTCTTTTTCTGCTCTGATTGCTGTGACCAAAACTTCCAGAACTATGTTGAATAGTAGCGGTGAAAGAGGGCCCCCTTGTCTTGTTCCTGACTTTAGGGAAAATGCTTTCAATTTTTCACCATTGAGGATAATGTTTGCTGTGGGTTTGTCATATATAGCTTTTATTATGTTGAGGTATGTTCCTTCTATTCCTGCTTTCTGGAGAGTTTTTATCATAAATGGATGTTGAATTTTGTCAAAGGCCTTCTCTGCATCTATTGAGATAATCATATGGTTTTTATTTTTCAATTTGTTAATGTGGTGAATTACATTGATTGATTTGCGGATATTGAAGAATCCTTGCATCCCTGGGATAAAGCCCACTTGGTCATGGTGTATGATCTTTTTAATGTGTTGTTGGATTCTGATTGCTAGAATTTTGTTGAGGATTTTTGCATCTATGTTCATCAGTGATATTGGCCTGTAGTTTTCTTTTTCTGTAGTATCTTTGTCAGGTTTTGGTATTAGGGTGATGGTGGCCTCATAGAATGAGTTTGGAAGTTTACCTTCCTCTGCAATTTCTGGAAGAGTTTGAGTAGGATAGGTGTTAGCTCTTCTCGAAATTTTTGGTAGAATTCAGCTGTGAAGCCGTCTGGACCTGGGCTTTTGTTTGTTGGAAGATTTCTCATTATAGTTTCAATTTCCATGCTTGTGATGGGTCTGTTAAGATTTTCTATTTCTTCCTGGTTCAGTTTAGGAAAGTTGTACTTTTCTAAGAATTTGTCCATTTCTTCCATGTTGTCCATTTTATTGGCATATAACTGCTGATAGTAGTCTCTTAAGATCCTTTGTATTTCTGTGTTGTCTGTTGTGATCTCTCCATTTTCATTTCTAATTTTATTGATTTGATTTTTCTCTCTTTGCTTCTTGATGAGTCTGGCTAATGGTTTGTCAATTTTATTTATCCTTTCAAAGAACCAGCTTTTGGCTTTGTTGATTTTTGCTATGGTCTCTTTTGTTTCTTTTGCATTTATTTCTGCCCTAATTTTTAAGATTTCTTTCCTTCTACTAACTCTGGGGTTCTCCAACTCTTCCTTTTCTAGTTAGGTGTAGAGTTAGGTTATTTGTTTGACTTTTTTCTTGTTTCTTGAGATATGCCTGTATTGCTATGAACTTTCCTCTTAGCACTGCTTTTATAGTGTCCCACAGGTTTTGGGTTGTTGTGTTTTCATTTTCATTCATTTCTATGCATATTTTGATTTCTTTTTAATTTCTTCTGTGATTTGTTGGTTATTCAGAAGTGTGTTGTTCAACCTCCATATGTTGGAATTTTTAATAGTTTTTCTCCAGTAATTGAGATCTAATCTTAATGCATTATGGTCAGAAAAGATGCTTGGAATGATTTCGATTTTTTAAAATTTATCAAGTTTAGATTTATGGCCCAGGATGTGATCTATCCTGGAGAATGTTCCATGAGCACTTGAGAAAAAGGTGAAATTCATTGTTTTGGGGTGAAATGTCCTATAGATATCAATTAGGTCTAACTGGTCTAATGTATCATTTAAAGTTTGCATTTCTTTGTTGATTTTCTGTTTAGTTGATCTGTCCATAGGTGTGAGTGGGATATTAAAGTCTCCCACTATTATTGTGTTATTGTTGATCTCCCCTTTCATACTTGTTAGCATTTGTCTTACATATTGCGGTGCTCCTATATTGGGTGCATATATATTTATAATTGTTATATCTTCTTCTTGGATTGATCCTTTGATCATTAGGTAGTGGCCTTCTTTGTCTCTTTTCACAGCCTTTGTTTTAAAGTCTATTTTATCGGATATGAGTATTGCCACTCCTGCTTTCTTTTGGTCTCTATTTGCATGGTATATCTTTTTCCAGCCCTTCACTTTCAGTCTGTATGTGTCCCTTGTTTTGCAGTGGGTCTCTTGTAAGCAGCATATAGAGGGGTCTTGTTTTTGTATCCATTCGGTCAGTCTTTGTCTTTTGGTTGGGGCATTCAACCCATTTACGTTTAAGGTAATTATTGATAAGTATGATCCTGTTACCATTTACTTTATTGTTTTGGGTTCGGGTTTATACACCCTTTTTGTGTTTCCTGTCTAGAGAATATCCTTTAGCATTTGTTGGAGAGCTGGTTTGGTGGTTCTGAATTCTCTCAGCTTTTGCTTGTCTGTAAAGCTTTTGATTTCTCCTTCGTATTTGAATGAGATCGTTGCTGGGTACAGTAATCTGGGCTGTAGGTTATTTTCTTTCATCACTTTGAGTATGTCTTGCCATTCCCTCCTGGCCTGAAGAGTTTCTATTGAAAGATCAGCTGTTATCCTTATGGGAATCCCCTTGTGTGTTATTTGTTGTTTTTCCCTTGCTGCTTTTAATATTTGTTCTCTGTGTTTGATCTTTGTAAATTTGATTAACATGTGTCTTGGGGTGTTTCGCCTTGGGTTTATCCTATTTGGAACTCTCTGTGTTTCTTGGACTTGGGTGATTATTTCCTTCCCCATTTTAGGGAAGTTTTCAACTACTATCTCCTCAAGGATTTTCTCATGGTCTTTCTTTTTGTCTTCTTCTTCTGGGACTCCTATAATTCGACTGTTGGAGCGTTTCATGTTGTCCTGGAGGTCTCTGAGATTGTCCTCATTTCTTTTAATTCGTTTGTCTTTTTTCCTCTCTGATTCATTTATTTCTACCATTTTATCTTCTATTTCACTAATCCTATCTTCTGCCTCCGTTATTCTGCTATTTGTTGCCTCCAGAGTGTTTCTGATCTCATTTATTGCATTATTCATTATATATTGACTCTTTTTTATTTCTTCTAGGTCCTTGTTAAACCTTTCTTGCATCTTCTCAATCCTTGTCTCTAGGCTATTTATCTGTGATTCCATTTTGATTTCAAGATTTTGGATCATTTTCACTATCAATATTCGGAATTCTTTCTCAGGTAGATTCCCTACCTCTTCCTCTTTTGTTTGGTTTGGTGGGATACTCTCCTGTTCCTTTACCTGCTGAGTATTCCTCTGTCTCTTCATCTTGATTATATTGCTGCGTTTGGGGTGGCCTTTTTATATTCTGGTAATTTGTGGAGTTCTCTTTATTATGGAGCTCCCTCACTGTGGGTGGGGTTGTATCAGTGGCTTGTCTAGGTTTCCTGGTTAGGGAGGCTTGTGTTGGAGTTCTGGTGGGTGGAGCTGGGTTTCTTCTCTCTGGAGTGCAGTGGAGTGACCAGTAATGGGTTATGAGACGTCAAAGGTTTTGGAGTCACTTTGAGCTGCCTGTATATTGAAGCTCAGGAGTGTGTTCCTGTGTTGCTGGAGAATTTGCGTGGTATGTCTTGTTCTGGAACTTGTTGGTCCTTGGGTGCAGCTTGGTTTCAGTGTAGGTATGGAGGCATTTGATGAGCTCCTATTGCTTCATGTTCCCTGAATTCAGGAGTTCCCTGATGTTTTCAAGCTTTGGACTTAAGCCTCCTGCTTCTGGTTTTCAGTTTTATTTTTACAGTAGCCTCTAGACTTCTCCATCTATACAGCACCGATGATGATACATCTAGGTTAAAGATGGCAAGTTTCTCCACATTGAGAGACACTCAGAGAGGTTTCCTGTTTTTGAAGACAGTGGTCTGCTTTTCTGGTTGCCTGATGTCCTCTGCCAGCCTACAGAAGTTGCTTTGTGGAGTTTGCTCAGCGTTGAAATGTTCTTTTGAGGAATTTGTGAGGGAGAAAGTGGTCTTCCCGTCCTATTCCTCCGCCATCTTAGGACCGCCTCCTTCCTTCAGTCTTGTTACTGAGATCACTAGCATCAGCATCACCTGAAACTTGTTAAAAATGCAGATTCTCAGGCCTGACCCTGGACCTACTGGATCAGAAAGTCTGGGAGTGGGCCAGCGACCTGTGTTTCAACAAGGATTCCCACTGACCCTGATGGACAATTAAGGTGGAGGACCACCACCTTAGGGTGTTATCCTGATCTTCATGGTCAAAGGGAGGGCTTTGGACTTCTTGAAACACCCCTTCCTATCCAGGAGGTGGCCAGGATGGAGGTGCTCTGGCTGTTCAAAGAACTCAGTCCAGAAGAAACTTGACTTCTGGGCATGCAAGGTGGTTTAAGAGGATGAGGGTGGCCAGACCAGCATAATGGTTAGTGGTTTAGATTCTGGAGACAGGCTGCCTGCATTTAAATCCCAAAGTTGCTGTGGCACCAGCTGTGTGAACTTCAACAAGTAACTTTACCTCTCTGAGCCTCAGTACCTTCTCCTATAATACAGGGATCATTGCTAATATTAATATCTGTCCCATGATGTCACTATGGGAATCACAGTGTTATTACGTGCCCTACACATAATAAGCTCTCAAAATGTTAGCTTAATCATCTCAATATCTTAATAAAAGCTGCTTCTTATTTTATTTTATTTTGGCCATCCTGTGAAGCTCATAGGATCTTTAGTTTCCTGACCAGGGATTGAACCCAGGCCCCAGCTGTGAAAGTGCCAAGTCCTAAACATTGGATCACCAGGGAATTCCCAAAAGCTGCTATTTATTTCATGTAGCATCATATTGAATCTTCATGATACTATTGTGAGAGGTATGTTTTACATATAGATATTCATTTTATAAAGGAGAAAATTGAGGGGCAGACTGGTGAGATAACATAGGTTACAGGTAATCAAATGGTAATTCTAACTCAGGTCAGATTCTTACAGACTCAAATGTAAATCGCCTCTCAAAAAAGTTGGGAGGGGGTGATATTTGCCAACCAATAAAATGAATAAAATTTTTTAAAAATTAAAAAAAAGGAGGGGGGAGTAGATTTCTAAAACTTCCTATCTTACAGGAAGACTGTGTTGTTTGTGGCTGGAGGGCTGATCTGTAATAGGAATGTATGCCAGGGACTTCCCTGACAGCTCAGCAGTTAAGACTCCACACTTCCAATGCAGGGGTCTTGGGTTTGATCCCTAGTCAGGGGACTAAGATCCCACATGCTGTGAAGCTAAGCAACAACAATAAAAGGAATGCATATGGTAAGGCTAGGGGAGAAATCTCTCACCTTGTTTGTAACCTCTCCAAATTCTCCCAATCACTTGGGCAGATGGACAATCCCCTAAGGAGAGATGAGAAACACTGCCCAGGGCCAGATCCAGCCCCAGAAAAGAGGTGCCTGGAAAGGTATGCACCAGACAATGCATCAGACACGTTACATCACTGTCACTGAACCAGCATATTACCGTCTCCACTTTAGAAATAAATAAAACAAAATGCAGAGATAGTAAATGTCCAAGATCTTAGGCAGGAAGCAGCAGAGTGGAAATCATTCTCAGAGCTGAGCGTCTCTTGCGCCAGAATCCCTATGGAGCTGTGAGACAGCGCCACCTGGTGGTGTTCTGTTGGAACGGCTTCTGGAGGAAGAGAGAACAAGATAAAAAGGGGATATTAGAGGGGACGACAGAGGGTAAGATGGTTGGATGGCATCACTGACTCAGTGAACACGAGTTTGAGCAAGGTCCGGGAGATGGTGAAGCACAGGGGAGCCTGGTGTGCTGAAGTCCATGGAATCGCAAAGAGTGGAACACGGCTGAAAAACTGAACGATAGTTCAGTTCAGTTCAGTTCAGTTCAGTCTCTCAGTCGTGTCCAACTCTTTGCAACCCCATGAATCGCAGCACGCCAGGCCTCCCTGTCCATCACCAACTCCCAGAGTTCACTCAGACTCACGTCCATTGAGTTGGTGATGCCATCCAGCCATCTCATCCTCTGTCGTCCCCTTCTCCTCCTGCCCCCAATCCCTCCCAGAATCAGGGTCTTTTTCAATGAGTCAACTCTTCACCCGAGGTGGCCAAAATATTGGAGTTTCAGCTGTAGCATCATTCCTTCCAATGAACACCCAGGACTGATCTCCTTTAGAATGGACTCGTTGGATCTCCTTGCAGTCCAAGGGACTCTCAAGAGTCTTCTCCAACACTACAGTTCAAAAGCATCAACTCTTCTGCACTCAGCTTTCTTCACAGTCCAATTCTCACATCCATACATGACCACTAGAAAAACCATAGCCTTGACTAGAGGGACCTTTGTTGGCAAAGTAATGTCTCCGCTTTTCAATATGTTGTCTAGGTTGGTCATAACTTTACTTCCAAGGAGCAAGTGTCTTTTAATTTCATGGCTGCAGTCACCATCTGCAGTGATTTGGGAGCCCTCCAAAATAAAGCCTGACACTGTTTCCACTGTTTCCCCAGATATTTCCCATGAAGTGATGGGACCAGATTCCATGATCTTTGTTTTCTGAATGTTGAGCTTTAAGCCAACTTTTTCACTCTCCTCTTCCACTTTCATCAAGAGGCTTTTTAGTTCCTCTTCACTTTCTGCCATAAATCTTTAATATATAGCATTTAAAATGGGCTAGGCACTGATCTAAATGGCTTACTTAGATTCCGTTTAAATTAACTTGTTGAATACCTCCCCCTACAGACCTTTAAGGCAGTTAATTAATAATAATTTCCACCCTTCTCCACTTTTATTTTACTCTTCTTTCTTTGGGAAAAAAAAATCTTACTATGGAACATTCAGGCATACCCAAAACTAGATGAGGGGGCTTCCTTGGTGGTTCAGTGGTAAGGATTCTGCTTGCTAATGCAGGACACACAGTTCAATCTCTGATCTGGGAAGACTCCACGTGCCACTGAGCAACTGAGCCCATGCACCGCAACTAGTGAGTCTGTGTTCTAGAGCCCGGGAGCCACAACCACTGAGCCCACGGGCCACAGCTACGGAAGCTCGTGCGCCCTAGGGCCCGTGCTCTGCAACAGAGAAGTCACCGCAATGAGAAGCCTGTGAGCTGCCACCAGAGGGTAGCCACCCGCCCACCACAACTAAGGAAAAGCCCGAGAAGCAAAGGGGACCCAGCCCAGCCGAGAATAAATAAATAAAATGATATATTTTTTAAAAAAGAACTGGTGATGATGTATCCATCATCCTGGTTCAACAATGATCAACTCACGGCCAATCTTGTTTCATCCATGCTCTCAACAATCCCCTCCTCCTACACCCCACCAAATCAGAATTACTTGGAAGCAAAGTCCAGACGTTGTATCCATTCTCACTGGTAAATACTTCCAATTATGTATTCCTAAAAGTGTCCCCATCTTGCTGTTGAGGAATCTGACCAAGGTCACTTTGCTGATAGGGTTCAGAGGCCAGATCATTCCCAGTGGTCTTGTTTCAGGGCTTTTGCCACTGGCTGTTGTGATGCCTCTGGAGTGTGGATCACTCAGACAGCAGCACAACTCAGCCTCAGCCACTTTTATTTTTCTTTTTGGCCTTGTGGCTTGTGGGATCTTGGTTCCCCGATCAGAGACCGAACTCAGGCCCTCGGCAGTGAAAGCACAGCTGGAGGACCAGGGGTTCTCCAACCTCTTTTTCCAAAGTTGTCAATTGATTCTCACTTTGGCAAAGTTGGACTATAAAGAGTAGAGATGAAAGTATTGTATCAGTGTTAACCTAACATCACTAAACTTGATAACCAGACTGCAGCTGTATGAGAAAACATCTCTGTTCTTAGGAGATACATGCTGAAATCTTCAGGAGTAAAAGGCCATGCTGTGCGCAGTCATGTATCCTGAATGATTCAGGAACATATTAGATAGATATGAGACCAGAGAGAGGAGAGTCAAATGATATTGGAAACGAAATAAAATGTTAACCCGATGCTAATCTGGATAAAGAGCCACCAAACGGATGTTATTTGAACTGTATTCATTTTTGAAACTTTTCTGTACATTTAAAACTGTATTGCCCCCAAACTTTTAAAATTTAGAAAAAGAATGCATACTACATATCGCATATGATTCCATTTAGGTGAAGGGTTGTTTAAATCTAATAAAAGGACTTTCATCCAGAATTTACTAAGAACTCTCAAAACTCAGTAATGAGAGAACGTACAACCCAACTTAAAAGTGGGCAAACAATTTGAACAGGTATTTTTAGGTGAAGTTTTGAAACAGGCAAAAGTACTCTAGATGAAGTCAGAACAGTGGTTCCACTCAGTGGCTATCACTGAGGAAGGGCAGGACGGAGAGGTCCAGGGTACCAAAAAAATTCTTTATCTGTTATGAACATGTCTCATTAAGCTGTCTGCTTAAAAGCTTTGTTTGCACTTTACTGTATGTAAATTATACCCACATAAAAATGAAGGCAATAATAATAATAAAAGCAAAAGACCAAAACAGGAACATTGCCACAGTCATAAAATCAATTACTGTAAAGCAAGAAAAATGAATGAACTGCAGTTTTACACAATAAAAAGGATGAGAGAATTCCCCGATGGTCCAGTGGTTAGGACTCCTCACTCTCACTGCCCCGGGGCCTGGGTTCAATCCTTGGTTGGGGAACTAAGATCCCACAAGGTCCACACATGGCCAAAAAGTTTAAAAAATTAAATTAAGTTAAAAATGTGTTCTCTTTAACAACAGCAACAGAAAAGAATCTCAAAAACATAACTTTGATAGTGGAACTATATGCAGCCTTGTTCTCTATTTTCCAAGTCTCCTGTAAATTTGTGCAGAAGCTATTAAGAAGAGGTGGCAAGAATACACAGAAGAACTGTACAAAAAAGATCTTCACGACCAAGATAATCACGATGGTATGATCACTCACCTAGAGCCAGACATCCTGGAATGTGAAATCAAGTGGGCCTTAGAAAGCATCACTACGAACAAAGCTAGTGGAGGTGATGGCATTCCAGTGGAGATATTTCAAATCCTGAAAGATGATGCTGTGAAAGTGCTGCACTCAATCTGCCAGCAAATTTGGAAAACTCAGCAGTGGCCACAGGACTGGAAAAGGTCAGTTTTCATTCCAATCCCAAAGAAAGGCAATGCCAAAGAATGCTCAAACTACCACACAATTGCACTCATCTCACACGCTAGTGAAATAATGGTCAAGATTCTCCAAGCCAGGGTTCAGCAGTACGTGAACCATGAACTTCCAGATGTTCAAGCTGGTTTTAGAAAAGGCAGAGGAACCAGAGATCAAATTGCCAACATCTGCTGGACCATGGAAAAAGCAAGAGAGTTCCAGAAAAACACCTATTTCTGCTTTATTGACTATGCCAAAGCCTTTGACTGTGTGGATCACAACAAACTGTGGAAAATTCTGAGAGAGATGGGAATACCAGACCACCTGACCTGCCTCTTGAGAAACCTATATGCAGGTCAGGAAGCAACAGTTAGAACTGGACATGGAACAACAGACTGGCTCCAAATAGGAAAAGGAGTACATCAAGGCTGTATATTGTCACTTGCTTATTTAACTTCTGTGCAGAGTATATCATGAAAAACACTGGGCTGGAAGAAGCACAAGCTGGAATCAAGATTGCCGGGAGAAATATCAATAACCTCAGATATGCAGATGACACCACCCTTATGGCAGAAAGTGAAGAGGAACTAAAAGCCTCTTGATGAAAGTGAAAGAGGAGTGTGAAAAAGTTGGCTTAAAGCTCAACATTCAGAAAACAAACATCATGGCATCTGGTCCCATCACTTCATGGGAAATAGATGGGGAAACAGTGTCAGACTTTATTTCGGGGGGCTCCAAAATCACTGCAGATGGTGACTGTAGCCATGAAATTAAAAGACGCTTACTCCTTGGAAGGAGAGTTATGACCAACCTAGACAGCATATTGAAAAGCAGAGACGTTACTTTGCCAGCAATGGTCTGTCTAGTCAAGGCTATGGTTTTTCCTGTGGTCATGCATGGATGTGAGAGTTGGACTGTGAAGAAAGCAGAGCACAGAAGAATGGATGCTTTTGAACTGTGGTGTTGGAGAAGACTCTTGAGAGTCCCTTGGACTGCAAGGAGATCCAACCAGTCCATTCTAAAGGAGATCAGTCCTGGGTGTTCTTTGGAAGGAATGATGCTGAAGTTGAAACTCCAGTACTTTGGCCACCTCATGCTAAGAGTTGACTCATTGGAAAAGATTCTGATGCTGGGAGGGATTGGGGGCAGGAGGAGAAGGGGACGACCGAGGATGAGATGGCTGGATGGCATCACTGACTCGATGGGCGTGAGTCTGAGGGAACTCTGGGAGTTGGTGATGGACAGGGAGTCCTGGCGTGCTGCGATTCATGGGGTTGCAAATGGTCAGACACAACTGAACGACTGAACTGAACTGAACTAAACTGTAAATTTGTTATCATATTTCTTTAAAGTTAAAAGAAAAAAAACTTTAAGCAAAGAAAATAGACATAAAACTGTTGTACTGAATGTTTTATTTATGCGAAGTCCCACAAAAACAGGCAGGTAAGTAAACCCTGCTTAGGAGGTAAAAGGCCAAACACACTAAAACTCTATGAAAGTCAGGAAAATGCTTTTCTTTGAGAAGAGAGAGGCAGGAGTCATGGGGAGGGGCAGTAGAGGGGCGTCAGGGATGCAGGCTACATTCTGTCTCTTAACCTGGGTTTTCACTTTTTAACAATTCATTGGGCAGATACTCATTTGTTGTGGCTACTTTTTCATATGTATTGAAACAAAATATACATAATTTTCCATCACATCTAAACCATGAGCGACTAAGGCATAAATCTGATAAAGTATGTGTAAGACCTGTACACCGAAAACCACCTGATATTACTAGGGTAACTGAGTAAGACTGAATAAATGAGAGATATGTCATGTTCAAGAATCAGAGGAGTCAAGATTGCTGAAGCATCAGTGCTCCAATGAGCTGCAAAATAAAGAATTCTGAACACAATCAACATCCCATCAAGCTTTATTTTTTGTCAAATAGTTAATACTTTTGTCAAGCTGAGATGAAAACGTCTTTTTGACAATTTGTTTTCCCACAGACTATCCATTCAAGCCCTTCCCTGGTGGCTCAGTGGTAAAGAATCTGCCTGCAATGCAGGAGATGCAAGTTCATTTCCTTGGTCAGGAAGATCCCCTGGAGAAGGGAATGGCAACTCACTCCAGTATTCTTGCCTGGAGAATCCCATGGATGGAGGAGCATGGTGGGGCTACAGTCCATAGGGTCACAAAGAAAAGAAAATATATAACTGCTTCCACTTTTTCCCCTTCAATTTGCCATGAAATGATGGGACTGGATGCCATTTGTTGTTGTTGTTCAGTCGCTGAGTTGTGTCCAACTCTGCAACCCCATGGACTGCAGCACACCAGGCTTCCCTGTCCTTCACTGTTTCCTGGAATTTGCTCAAACTCATACCCATTGACTTGCTGATGCCACTGAGTCACTATCTCGTCCTCTGTCATCCGCTTCTCCTCCTGCATTTAATCTTTCCCAGCATCAGGGTCTTTTCCAATGAGTCAGTACTTTGCATCAGGTGACCAAAGTATTGGAGATTCAGCTTCAGCATCAGTCCTTCCAATGAATATTCAGGACTGATTTCCTTCAGGATGGACTGGTTGGATCTCCTTGCAGTCCAAGGGACTCTCAAGAGTTTTCCCCAACACCACAGTTCAAAAGCATCAATTCTTCCGTGCTCTGCTTTCTTCACAGTCCAACTCTAACATCCATACATGACCCCCGGAAAAACCATAGCCTTGACTAGACAGACCTTTGTCGGCAATGTAATGTCTCTGCTTTTTAATATGCTGTCTATGTTTGTCATAACTTTTCTTCCAAGGTGCAGGCATCTTTTAATTTCATGGCTGTAGTTGCCGTGATTTTGGAGTCCAAGAAAATAAGGTCTGTCACTGTTTCCATTGTTTCCCCATCTATTTGCCATGAAGTGACGGGACTGGATGCCATGATCTTAGTTTTCTTTCACACCACACCCAAAATTAACTTAAAACGAATCATAGTACAAGCATGTATGAAATATGATACAGCCATATGATTCTGATGCTTAAGTAGATATAGATGATACACTGAAGATAAAGCAAATAAATAAGAATCAAGATCTTCAGCTTAAAAGAAGGAGAACCCCCAAAGTACAGTTTTATTTTTAAAAAGCAAAAGAAATGCTTGATTCTTCCCTTTATACTACTACTACTACTAAGTCACTTCAGTCGTGTCCAACTCTGTGAGACCCCATAGACGGCAGCCCACCAGGCTCCCCTGTCCCTGGGATTCTCCAGGCAAGAACACTGGAGTGGGTTGCCATTTCCTTCTCCAATGCATGAAGTAAAAAGTGAAAGTGAAGTCGTTCAGTCGTGTCCAACTGTTAGCAACCCCATGGACTGCAGCCTACCAGGCTCCTCCATCCATGGGATTTTCCAGGCAAGAGTACTAGAGTGGGGTGCCATTGCCTTCTCCGTCTTCCCTTTACATATATCAACTTTCCCCAAAAGTGAATTTATTCTTCAGTATCCATCCAAAATGGCCCATGAGGTTTTTAGTCTCATGACGATTCACTGATATGCTTGATCACAGTGAAAGTTTCCTGGTTATGTCAAAATCTGGGGATCAGATACTGCCCAGTGCTTAGAAAAGTAAACAAACAAAAGATAAAGCTGTTATCAATATTAAGAAAAACACCTGCAGGAGAAAGAACATGTAGCTATAAGTCATTACATGGCCCAGCTGTGAACTCTATTACACAGTCATAAAAATGTAAACACCCGATGTTGATTTAAGAAGAAACGGTGATAAACTCAACAGAGGAACTGAAGGGAGAAAGAGAGTGAGTGCAGAGGGAAGTTCTAGCTCCCCATGATTTGATTCCTGAAGGAATTCTCTAAGAGACTGAGGTCTCTGGATCTGCTCTGTCTCCGAGCAGAAGGCTGAATAACAGCCCCCTCCCCAAAAGAAGGGCTTCCCAGGGTAGCTCAAAAGGTAAAGAATTTGCCTGCAATGCAAGAGACCTGGGTTAGATCCCTGGCTTGGGAAAATACCCTGGAGGAGGAAATGGCAACCCACTGCAATATTCTTGCCTGGAGAATTCCACAGACAGAGAAGCCTGGTGGGCTACAGTCCATGGGGTCGCAAAGAGTTGGACATGACTGAGCAACTTTCACTTTCCCCAAAAGATGCCCCTGCCCTCATACTCAAAATGTGCTCCCCTTACCTGCTAAAAAAGACTTTGCAGGTGTGATTAAATTAAGGATCTTGAGATGGGTAGATTATTCTGGATTCTTCAGGTGGCCCATTGTAATCACAGTGGTCCTTATAAGGGGTGACAGAAGGGTCAGAGTCAGAGATGGAGATTGCAACAACAGAAGCAGCCATCACATATCATCAGATGCAGCCATGAGCCAAGGACGGTGGGCAGCCTCTAGGTTCTGGAAGAGGCAGGGGACAGATTCCCCCTAGAGCTGCCAGACAGAAGCAACTTAGTGGACAGTTTGATTTTAAACCCCTGAGACTCACTTCATATTTTTTAAAGCACTGTCATTATCCTCATTCTTTTTTTCTTTAATCTATCAGATTTTTTCTTTTTTATTCTTTTATAGTGAGAAATGGAGTATCTCCTACCATATCAGTACTGTATCAGCAAACAAGGATGTCACAGTCATCAGCGATTTCAGCCCTCCAATAGGAACCAGCAAGCCCTAAGGGCATGCAGGAAGGAGAAGAATACCTGCCATCTAGCAGCCAAAAACTGCTAGTTTTTCCAGTGGTCAGGTATGGATGTGAGAGTTGGACCATAAAGAAAGCTGAGTGCCAAAGGATTAGTGCTTTTGAACTGTGGTGTTGGAAAAGACTCTTGAGAAACCCTCGGACTGCAAGGAGATCCAACCGGTCCATCCTAAAGGAAATCAGTCCTGAATATTCATTGGAAGGACTGATGCTGAAGCTGAAACTCCAATACTTTGGCCACCTGAGGCAAAGAACTGACTCATTGGAAAAGACCCTGATGCTGGGAAAGATTCAAGGCAGGAGGAGAAGGGGGCGACAGAGGATGAGATGGTTGGATGGCATCAGCAACTTGATGGACAAGAGTTTGAGCAAGCTGCAGGAGTTGGTGATGAACAGGGAAGCCTGGCGTGCTGCAATCCATGGGGCTACAAAGAGTCAGAAACGACTGAGCAACTGAACTGAGCAGCCATCAGACTGCAGCCACCCTCTACGGTGAGCCCCAGGAGAGCTCAAGATGTGAAACACGGGACACTGGCCCTATGATAGCTGAGGTGCATATGAAAGGAACAGTTTCAGTGAGCCTGGACTCTGGCACCTTCCCATACATAGAAAAGTGCTAAATCACTTTACTTAGGATATCTGGTTTTCTTTAATTAACGATAATCTTTTAATGTTCAGACTACCTGCTCTTTGTTGCAAAACTTTGATATAATCTGGGTCCTTTCCTCACCTCCTTAGAGTAGTTCTCTCAGGGTTACTTGAGATGCTGCCTCCTAGGAAGCCCTCCCTGATCCCCACTACTCCCAGGCTGGGGCAGGCACGTTTTGTGGACTCCCACAGTCCCCTGTACCTTCCGCATACGGGGTCTGAGCCCTCTGCTTATGCCACCCCCATGCCAGCCCAGACCTCACTGGGCAGTCAGCGTGACTGATCTGACTACCCCACTAGAGGGCAAAGCTGTCTATGTTACCACTGTGACCCCATCATGGACCAGCCAGGCCTGAGCACAGAGCTAGCTGGCATCCACTTTGGAGTTAAGAGGGGGAAACCAGGGTTCACTGGGGCCTCTAGCCTTAGGCACAGACAGAATGCCCTTCTGCATCCTGGCCCTTTGGCTCTCCTCCAGCCAATTATTCTGGAAGCTGTGCACGTGTGTGTGTTTAGCCACTAAGCCACGTCCAGCTCTTTGCAACCCCATGGTCTATAGCCCACCAGGCTCCTCTGTCCATGGGATTTCCCAGGCAAGAATACTCGAGTGGGTTGCCATTTCCTTCTCCTCTGGAAGCTGGGGCATATTGAAATAACTCGTAGCCCTAAATGCAGATGGAATTTACTTGAAATTTGGAGACAAAGTGGAATGTGACATTTCCAAAGTAACACCGGGAGCCAGTGATCTCCTGACCCTGGGCAGGGTCTTCTGTCAGCTATCTAAGGGTGAGTCTCCTTTGGTAGAAAGATAGAAATAGAACCAGTCCACACACCGGTTGGGGCAACGAATCTGAGAACATGAGTAACCCCTTAGGTGTTTCCCGGGCTTGAAGGCTCACCCTGGGGGCTGAAATAGTTAGGGCCAGGGAATGAGGAGTTGAAGGGATTCTTTCCCCGCAGTCTTCGAGAATTTTTTTTTTTTTCTTTTTTGGCCACGGTACGCGGTTCACGAGACCGTCAGGGAACCCCCAGTGTTTTGAGATTCTTGAGTTTATAATCATCTGCTACTTGTGTAACTGAATTTCTGTAGAAAACGGTGGTGCAGACTGCTTTGGGCTGTTGTGAGATCCGAGGGCCACGCCTGACACGGACGCACACCCAGAACGACACAGCAGTGAGCAGTGTAGCACGCATGCTGCCTGCCGGGATCGGCCTCAGTCATTCTCCAGATGAGAAACTGAACTAGAGGGAGGTGTTCAGCTGGCCTGCCCGAGGTCACACAGCTTCTCAGGCTCGGTGCCGGGATTTGAACCCAGGAACCCTCACCTGGCAGCAGGTACGAATATCCCTCGCAGGTTCCCGCCCCCTCCAGTCTCGGGTTCTCTCCCGGATCTCTGGCCACCTCCCTTCTCCAGCTCACAAGGCTCACGTCCAGTGACTGGTAGAGAGGAGGGCGCCCCCTGGTGGAAGTCCTGTGTGAGCGGCAGAAGAAGCTAGTGGGAGTGGATGGGGGGTGTCGCAGTGCGGGGTCGTACCCGATAGGGAAGGGTGGGGATCAGCGTTGGGCTCACTCCTTCATTTCATCATAGTCCAGGGCAACCAGTCTGTACCAGGCAGGTTGTGGAGTAGGGATGGAGGAATAGGGAAGGAACAGCCCCAAACAACAGAGAGCTACGTGACCTTGAGCAGGTCACCTTGACTTTCTTCTGCCCCAGTTTCTTCATCCGATATCATGACACCTCTGTTAATGTATTAAGGAGTGATAATAAGATTCATGCCTTTTCTAGGAGGAGCCCAAAGGAGATTCCTTAACCCAGGCTGGGGTGGGGGGTAAGGGGTCTGGGTTTACCATTTGCTTGCTTGCTTAGTCGCTAAGTCACATCCGACCCTTTTGTGACCCCATGGACTGTAGCCCTCCAGGCTCCTCTGTCCATGGAATTTTTCAGGCAAGAATATTGCAGTGGATTGCCATTTCCTTCTCCAGGGGATCTTCCCCACCCAGGGATCCCACTGCTGAGCCACCAGTGAAAGAAAGTGAAACTGATAGTTGCCCAGTCCTGGCCACTCTTTGCAATCCCATGGACTATAGAATCCATGGAATTCTCCAGGCCAGAATACTGGAGTGGGTAGCTGTTCCCTTCTCCAGGGGATCTTTCCAACCCAGGGATCAAACCCAGGTCTCCCACATTGCAGGCAGATTCTTTACCAGCTGAGCCACCAGGGAAGCCCCAAATCCCTGGCAGACAGGTATAATTATGAGCCCCATTTACAGATGGGGAAAACTGCAAAGCTAAAATAACTTGCTAGTGTTAGGTAGGTAGAACAGGGAAGAGGAGTCCAAAATGGCCACGGCCACAGACAAGGAAGGGAAAAGCCCACGAAAATGAAACAAAAGAAGGTCCGAGGACCGGAGTGAGGACCTCAGGTGAAACAAACACCACTCCTGGCTGGCCCAGTTTACATAGGACAGGCCCAGGGAGAGAGAAACATATAAATAGAGGAGCCAGAGTCAGCTCTATCTCTCTCTCTCTCTGTCCCGCGCGCTGGGCCGCTCTTCTCGCCTCTTTAGATCGACGTGCCCTCACACCTCAAAGATGGATTTTCCTGCTATCTTCTGAATAAAATAGAGCTGTAACATTGAGCTGTAACACTGATTTGTCTAAGAGCTATAACACGGTCCATTTGAGACCTGAGAGCTATAACACAGTCTATCCCAGACCTGAGAGCTGTGACTCGCTGAGGGGGCTTTAATGTCCGTCACTCCAAATCTTTGTTGTGACGAGACAAAGAATCGAGGAACATACACTCGCGTGACACTAGAATCACTCAGAGAGCTGTGGCAGTGGCAAGACAGAGACTTGAATTCAGGTAATTCCTGTTCTCAAAAGTTTCCAAACTGGAGGTTCCAGCCCTTCAAAGCTCACACTCCAGCCTCCAGCCCATCTCCCCAGACTCTTCCTGTTCCTTTTGAATGCAAAACTAGTCCACACCATCCTAGCCCGCCCCCCCCCAACTCCCCACTTCCACCCCCCAACCCCACCCCAACTTGACCAACTGGCCAAACCACATACTTTCATCAACCAAGCCAGTTCTTCCCCTAAGAAAGAAAGACAGCGCTAAGTCGTGTCCAACCCTTGTGATCCCACGAACTGGAGCCCGCCAGGCTCCTCTGTCCGTGGGATTCTCCAGGCAAGAATACTGGAGTGGGTTGCCATTTCCTTCAGAGAATTCCAAAGCCAGCTGCTGAGACTGTACACTTTCATCCCACTTATGTCTGTGTCTTCCTAGTCGGGTGCTGCTGGGTGGCGAAGATGAACCCTGCCCCTGCCCTGGACCCTGTCTGGCTCTGGGCTTGGAACACAACCAGCTTCAGATCAATGATCAAAGATGGGTAATTTAAAGACTCTCTGGGATTTCCCTGGCTTTCCAGTGGTTAAGACTCTGTGTTTCCACTGCAGGGAGGTGAAGGTATGATCACTGGTCAGAGAAGATCCCATACTCGATGCGGCAAGACCAAAAAATCATAATTTTTAAAAAAATAAAATAAATAAAGACCCTCTCTGGCTTCAAATGGAAGGTAGATGGGAGCGTGGAGGCCTGGATGCCAGGAGCTTAGAGGAGATTAGGTTGGATCCAAAGGAAAGATAGGAGGGGAGAGATTGAAACCAAATGCTGCAAGCAGAAGGAACCAAACCCTCGTGACTCAGGCACTTGAAATGAGGAAATTCTTAACCAAGAGAAAGATTCAGTGCTAGAGAAACTGTCAAAGCCGTTCCATGAACTGCCTGCCTGGAGCTGAAACAAATGCAGCAAAGCTGCCTTGTCTGGATATGAGTGACCCCAAAAATAGAAGAAAAAGAGACCAGTTGCAGACAGATATGTGTGTGGTATGTGCTGTCCTGCGTATCCAGGTCTTAAACCTGCAAAAGACTTCTAAATATTGTGTTGGATGCACACATATGTGGTAAAAGAATGAAAAGTTATGTCAGAATAGAAACTGTAAGAGAGTGGTTTCCCTGGGGGCGGGGGGGAGGGGGGTGCGGGGTAGAAATATGACATCTGGGATATAAAATAAATTGCTTTAAAAAAAGAAAAGAAAACAAAAAAAACTCTCCCATCTCTGTATTTGAAATAATTATTTCTAAAACAGAAAAGGGGGACTTCCCTGGTGGTACAGGAGAGGATGCAGGAGACTCCCACACACTGAGTTAGAAATTTTTTTCTTTCCCTAAATAAATAAATGGTAAAAAATGGTAACATATAATAAAATGTGTAGACACACTGAATCATGACGGTTCTTCAAAATCTGTCCTGTCTTGGGAATTCCCCGGTGGTCCCTTGGTTAGGGCTCCATACTTTCACTGCAGGAGGCCCAGGTTCAATCCCTGATCAGGTACCGAAGATCCCAAATGCCTGTGGCACAGCCAGAAAATAATAAAATAAATTGCTTAAGAAAAAACACCTCTCCCGTCTGTGTATTTGAAATAATTCTTTCTAAAACAGAAAAGGGGGACTTCCCTGGTGGTACAGTGGATGGCAGTCCATCTGCCAGTACAGGGACATGGGTTCAATCCCTGGTGCAGGAGGATTCCACACGCGTCGGAGCAATTGAGTCTGTGCGCGACAACTACTGAGGCGGTGTGTTGCAACTGTTGAAGCCCATATGCCCAGAGCCCTTGCTTTTTAGCAAGAGAAGCCACTGCAGTGAGAAATCCATGCACCACAACAAACAGAAAACCCTCACCCAGCAATGAAGACCCAGTGCAAGCAGATACATAAAAATTTTGAGAAAGGCTCAGAGGAGGAGGGATGTTAACCTTATGTGAAAGTTAGGGCAAAACAAAACCAAAACAGAACAGAGGAGCGATGGAGCCAGATAATAATCAGATGCAGTTGTAGATAGAGGGAAGGGAGCAAGAGCCGTGGCAGGAAAGACCTACAATTTTATCTCAGCCCTTGGCTGCCTTCCTGAACGTATAGGGCAGTGCCTTACTTTTACCTGCCCCGCCCACCACCCGCCCCACTACAGGGTATGATACATCGAGGGTCTCAGGAAAAGAGAGGATGGGGTAAGAGCATTACTGAAGCCAACTTGGGTCCACTCACCTACCATGAAGCAAAACCAATCTACTGATACCAGGCTGTTTGAAGAAAAAGTACAGCAGGTAGCCAATTGCTGGGATCCAATCAAGGAAACTGGGCAGCTCGTGCTCAAAAGACCCAGACTCCTGGATGGCTTTCAGGGCAGGATTTTTAAAGGCAACATTTGGGGTGAGGGTTGCAGTGTATGGACTTTCTTCTGATTGGCTGATGGTCAGGTAACAGGGTGATGTTTCTGGAATCTTAATCACCAACCTTCTGGTACCAGGCAGTCTAGTGTCTACTTTGTTTGTGGTCCAGGTAGTCACCATCCTCCACCTATGAAGTAGGGGTCGGGGGTTCTTAGTGTCTGCCGAAAACTCAAAGATATGCACAGATCGTTGTGTGTATCCACTGAGGAGGAACCAGGACTCTGTTTTATGCACAGAACCAACAAACCATTGTTTAAGACATCATTGCTTTTCCTGCTTAGCCGCTCCTCCCTTGTCTCTGCATCCCCTCACTTCCCTAATTAGCAACTGCTGAAGTCTGTTCTTTGGAACGCCAAGAAGGCCTAAGAGACTAAAGCTTTTTTCTAACAAACAAGAAATGGGGGACATAGAAGGTTTTTTGTGCCTAGGACAGCCCTACAGTGTGCTGCTCAGTTTCAAGTCCCCCTTTCTTCTATATTCCTCAATCCTGACAGGAACAGGAGCCAGACAACAAACGGAGTACAGTTTTGAATAATCATAAACTCAGCAGAGGAATGTGGTTTTAGGGGGACTTGGTTTCAAGAGCATGGGATGAAGTGGTGGATGAGAGAGTAAATGAGCGGATGGATGAGGGATGAAACAGGAGACAGCAATAGAAAGCCAAAGAACATTGCTGCCTGTGGACTGTGACATAGCCAAGTCCCTCATGTTACTCGGGCTTCCCTGGTGGCTCAGACAGTAAAGCATCTGCCTGCAATGCAGGAGATCCGGGTCCGATCCCTGGGTTGGGAAGATCTCCTGGAGAAGGAAATGGCAACCCACTCCAGTATTCTTGCCTGGAAAATCCCATGGACAGAGGAGCCTGGTGGGCTACAGTCCATGGGGTTGCAAAGAGTTGGACACGACTGAGCGACTTCACTTTCCTTCCTTTCCTCAATTACTCACAGCCAAGGATGCTCTTAGAATCCAGGGAAACCCTAGGCCCAGTATAGTAGGAAGGAAGCAAGACTCATCTTAAACTTCCCCTTTGCCTAGTTCTGGGTGCTGGGTGGGGTAGCTTTGCAGAAGGGAAGGCAAAGAAACTAAGCAGAGCTGGGGAAAGAATATTTGGGACAAGGAATAAGCCAGAGAGCAGATGGGCCATGGCTCACCACCAGATAGCAAATCAGGTTCTACAACTGTAAGGCTTGGAGGATCCAAGCAAAATAAAGCCCCAGCAACTTATAGAACGCACCCACCACACAGCCTGCTGGAACCCTGGGGTTGACAACCCCTAGAGCAGTCTCTTAAAATCCATCATAGTAGACTAAATTAAAAGTCACCCAGTGAGAAATTCTCTGGTGGTCTAGTGATTACACCTTGATGCTTTCACTGCCCAGGGCTCCTGGATTTGATCCCTGGTCAAGGAACTAAGATCTTGCAAGCCACGCAGCACTGCCAAAAAATAAAAATACAAAATTAAGTCACCCGTAGGGTGTCTGGTGGGAAGTAGCTGATATGGGGGAGCACAGGGTCAGCTGTCAGTCACTGAATAAGATACGTGAGCATCTCCTGGTCCAGGGAAAGAGAGATAGGATCTACCAGAGATTACTCAGTTACTGAAGAATCTACCCTGGGAACCTCGGAATCTTTGCTCTGTAGACTGAGATTTTGGAAAACTTGATTGCTCTTTAGAGGAATTTGAGAGACTAGCAAATCTCTCATTCAAATCACTCATTCAACAAAATAATTATTGAGTACCTACTGTGTGCCAGACACTGGGGACACATCAGTGAACCAGACAGAAGTTCCTGCCTTCATGGAGAGCATATTCTGGAGAGGGAAGGCAGAATGAAAATGTGAATCAACATATAAGATACTTCAGGAGACTTCCCTGGTCATCCAGCGGCTAAGACTTCATACTCTGGAGCTGCACTGAGATCCCATGCCATGATCTTTGTTTTCTGAATGTTGAGCTTTAAGCCAACTTTTTCACTCTCCTCTTTCACTTGCATCAAGAGGCTGTTTAGTTCTTCACTTTCTGCCATAAGGGTGGTGTTATCTGCATATCTGAGGTTATTGATATTTCTCCCAGCAATCTTGATTCCAGCTTGTGCTTCTTCCAGCCCAGCCTTTCTCGTGATGTACTCTGCATAGAAGTTAAATAAGCAGGGTGACAATATGCAGCCTTGAGGTACTCCTTTTCCTGTTTGGAATCAGTCTGTTGTTCCATGTCCAGTTCTAACTGTTGCTTCCTGACCTGCATACAGATTTCTCAAGAGGCAGGTCAGGTGGTCAGGAGACCTGGTACAGCCAAATAAATAAATACTATTTTTTTGAAACAAAAGATGCTTCCAGGTAGTGATAAAAAGCTATGAAGACAATTTTGTGTATATTTAATAAACACATTCAAAACTGCCTCTATGCCAGACATTGTTATTGTAGGTGCTTAATCGCTCAGTCGTGTCTGACTCTTGGTGACCCTGTGGACTACAGCCCGCCAGGCTCCTCTGTCCATGCGGGAATTCTCCAGGCAAGAATACTGGAGTGGGTTGCCATGCCCTCCTCCAGGGGATCTTCTGACCCAGAGATCGAACCCCGGTCTCCCCTACTCCTAGTGGATTCTTTATTGTCTGAGCCACCAGGAAAGCCCATTGTAGAGGCTTAGAAAACATTACTTCATTTCATATTTATTAATTACCTTACTTTATAAATTATAGCAAGGTCTGGGGTGGGTTGGAGATGAAGGGAATTCTGCTTGTGTCATCTATGACAGTCTCTTCCAGAGAGGGCTGGCATTTAAGCTGAGAACAAAAGATGAGCCAGTCTCAATCTCTAGGCCAAGCATTTCAGGCAGAGAGCTAGTGCAAAGACCCTGAGGCCAGCTTGCTGTTTAAAACACTGAAAGAAGGCCAGTGCTCAGGATGAGTGGACCATTCTGAGCATAGAACAGAGTGGGCCCAGATGATGTCAAACAGCAGCCAGTGGACAGATCCCCCAAAAGGGCCCCATTGGCCATCACGAGGGACTTGAATTTAACTACCACGGTGGTGGAAAGTCTTGTCTTGAAATCTTGAGAATCTTTAGAATCTTATGAACTATAGGAATTTGCAGTCAAGTTCATCTTAAAACGTGATTAGACTCTTAGGCCTCTGCAATCTTGAAATTTCTATTCTAGGCCAGAGCCCTTTCTCTCAAAACATGGCTAGGACTTCCCTGGTGGTCCAATTGTTAAGAACCCACGCTTCCACTGTGGGTTTGGTCCCTGGTTCTGGGAAAGTTCCACATGCCAAGGTGCAGCAAAAAAAAAAAAAAAAAGGCCAAAATGTTCTCTACAGTCTCGATTCTAGCCTCTGACACCCAAAGGTGTCTCCTGAAATCAGAGAGAGATGGAAAGAGGCTGGCCTACACTTCGTTACAATGAAGCGGGTGTGAGTCCTTAAGTTTTTCCTTTGCCCCGTTCCAGAGGGTCCTGGGAGGTCCCAAGTCCAACGTCTGACCTGCCTGTCCACTTGGCTCTTCTTCTGGGATAGCTAACAGCTATCTTAAACTTCTCGGGAACAAAAGAGAATTCCTGATTTCCCCTCCCTCCAGTAAAACTTGCTTCACCAGTTTTCCACCTCTTTGTCCCTTCTATTTGTCTCCTTCCTCACCTCTATAAAAGGAAAGCATCATGTTTCCACTTGCTGAGGACAAAAACAAAGCATTAGGGAACACATTGGTTTCACTAGAAAATACATTTTTCTGGGTTGTCACATTCTGAGGTTGCTCACTGTCTTTGCAATAGACTCTGTCCCCTCTACTGCAACAGTCTTTTGGAATAAAAAGTCTCTCCTTACTCTCTAGAATTGTTAGTACATGACAGAATCAACCTGAATTCCTTTGCCTTCAAACCAACTGTGTCAGGAAACCCTGCAGACTCTACCTCCAAGTATTAATACATTCAAAATAAATCCATTTCTTTCTCTTCTCACTGGTAGCCACTCTGCTCCCTGCCATTAGCATCGCTTGCCTGGACCTTGATTGCACTGGGCTCCCAGCTTTTTCTTCCCCTGCTCCCCACTCCCCAACAGTCCCTTCTTCTAAAGGCAGACAGAAAGATCTTTTGAAATGCAAAAAGAGAGGAATTCCTTGGTGGTTACTATTCTGCACTTTTCACTGCGAGTGGCCTTGCAATGCAAGGGACACCGATTTGATCCCTGATCAGGGAAGAGCCCACTCACCGCAGAGCAACTAAGCCCGTGTGCCAAACTACAGAGCCAGCACCCTAGAGCCCACGAGCCTCAAATACCGAACACTTGTGCTGCAACTACTGAGTCCCGTGCACCCTGGAGCCCTTGCTCTGCAATAAAAGAAGCCATAAGAAGCCCACACACCACCACTAGAGAGTAGCACCGCTTCCCTGCAACTAGGGGGAAGCTAGAGAACAATAACAAAGACCCGCCACAGCCAAAAAGTAAAACAAATACATAAATCTTTTTTTAAGAAATAAGAAAAAAATGCAAAGAGAAAATGAATGTTTGAAGGGGTGATGGGAAGAGGCCTGGTAGTTTCTAGGATGATGGTAACTCTCTGTATCCCCATAGGATTTTGGGGTCACACGGAGGATGTACTCATGTGTGGAAATGTGTGCATTTCATTGTGTGTAGATTTACCTGGGAAGTGGCAAGGAATGACCTGTAAACCAATATTAACTCTAGCATGCTAGATGCATGCTAGTTATGATATGCATGCGGATGTGTTTAGAAGTGAAGGATACTGGTGTCTGCAACTGTCTTTGAAATGCATTAAAAAAGATGAATTGATGAGACATGATGAATAGATCCATAACAAAGGAAAGACAGTTGAAATGTTATCAGTGGAAGCTAGGTGGTGAATATACTGGTGTCTACTGTATGTTTTAAAGTTTTCCTAATAAAATGCTAGATGAAAATGCAAAGCAAACAGAGTAACTTCCTGCTAGAAACCCTTCCATTGCTTCCCCTTTCATTAGAAATAAAACACAAAATCTTTTCTGTGACGTCCCTGTCAACCTCAACATCCTCATCCCCTACATTCAATCTGTAATGCAACAGACATGTATTGAGCATCTACTGTATGCCAGGCGCTGCCCCAGGTGCTGGGGTACATCATGAATCTGACACTGTAACTGTGTTCTGCCTGGAGGAGCCCTTTCCCTTGGCCGGCCTCTGAGATTCCTTAAATTGTCTTAATTTGCAAGTTTCTTTACACAGGCGTAGGTGCTCTGAGAGGGCAAGGTTCTCTCTATTACTCATAGCTGCACTGGCAAAGTCTTATTTACAATCAGACTGCAGTAACAATTAGTCAGCACTTGTTTAATGTTCGTTATATAGGCACCTGGCCCTGTTTTAAACTATGTACACACATTACTGGTGGCTCAGATGGTAAAGAGTGCGGGACACTGGGTTCCATCCCTGGGTTAGGAGGATCCCCTGGAGAAGGAAATGGCAACCCACTCCAGTATTCTTGCCTGGAAAATCCCATGAACAGAGGAGCCTTGCAGGCTACAGTCCATGGGGTCAAAAAGAGTTGGACACAACTGAGCGACTTCACTTTCACTTTCTCACACACATACCTATCTTTTTATATTCTTTTATGTTTGGCCTCTTATTTGTGAGATTTTATTTCCCCGAATAGGGATTGAACAGGGGGCCCTTAGGAGTGAGAGCCCAGAGTCCTCACCACTGGACCACCAGGAATTCCCACATTTACCTATTTAATTCTAAAACAGATCCCCATTTTACAGATGAGTTAACAGAGTCACAGAGAAATTAGGCTGTGAACTCAAGTAGTCTGGCTTTAGACACCATGGTTCTAACCACTGTGCTATACTGTGAAGTGAATGAATGGTTTAGTCAATCATTCAGACTGGCCTGAGTTCAAATTCTAGTTGAGCCCCTTTGTTAGCTGTGTGGCCTAAGGCTCTCTGAACCTAGATTCTTTATTTTTTTGTTTGTTTTGTTAACTAATTAATTTTTATAGAAGTACGGTTGATTTACAGTGTCATGTTAATTTCAGGTATACAGCAGGGATTCAGTTACACATGCCCATTTACATACATATATATGTGTATAATTAATATATGTAGATATACATGTGTCTATATATACACATACATATTTATATATACATTACATATGTATATATAAATATATAATATATATATAGGTACACATGTATATGTATTTTCTTTTTCAGATTCTTCTCCATTACAGTTTATTACAAGATATTGAGCACAGTTCTAGGTGATATACAGTAGGTCCCTATTGGTTACATATTTTATATATATGTGTGTGTATGTGACTTGCTTCTTGGTAGGAAAGCTACGACAAACCTAGACAGTGTGTTGAAAATCAGAGACTTTACTCTGCCAACAAAGGTCCATGAAGTCAAGGCTATGATCTTCCCAGTGGTCACGTATCGTTGTGAGAGCTGGACTGTAAAGAAGGCAGAGAGCGGAAGAATTGATGCCTTCAAACTGTGGTGTTGGAGAAGACTCCTTCGAGTCCCTTGAACAGCAAGGAGATCGAACCAGTCAATCCTAAAGGAAACCAACCCTGAATATTCATTGGAAGGACTGATGCTGAAGCTGAAGCTCCAAAACTTTGGCCATCTGATGCAGAGAGCCAATTCATTAGAAAAGACCCTGATGCTGGTAAAGATTGAAGGCAGGAAGAGAAGCTGGGGCAGGGGATGAGATGGTTAGATAGTATCAGCAACTCAATGGACATGGGTTTGAGCAAACTCCAGGCGTGCTGCAGTCCTTGAGGTCACAAAGAGTTGGACCCGACTTAGCAACTGAACAACAACATATATATAAGTATATTGTGTGTGTGTGTGCGCACACGCGCGCACTTGCGCTGTGCTGTCTTAGTCGCTCAGTTGTGTCTGACTCTTTGCAACCCCGTGGACTGTAGCCCGTCAGGCTCCTCTGTCCATGGGATTTCTCAGGCAAGAATACTGGAGCGGGTTGCCATGCCCTCCTCCAAGGGGATCTTCCCGACCCAGGGATCGAACCCAGGTCTCCCTGAGCTCTCCTTGCAGGCGGATTATTTACTGTCTGAGCCACCAGGGAAGCCCAAATATATATGTACTTGTGTGTGTGTGTGTGTTTATATATATATATACTTTTTTTTTTTCCTTTTTCAGCTTCCTTTCCATTCAGTTCAGTTCAGTTCAGTTCAGTCGCTCAGTCATGTCCGACTCTTTGCGACCCCATGAACTGCAGCGCGCCAGGCCTCCCTGTCCATCACCAACTCCCGGAGTTCACTCAAACTCACGTCCATCGAGTGGGTGCTGCCATCCATTACAGGTTATTAAAAGATACTGAGCATAGTTCCCTGTGCTATACAGTGGGTCCTTGTTGATTATATATTTTATATATTGTTAAAGGTCCCGTTCCCCGTCTTAGTTCATGGTGAAGATGTAAGATGCTGGAGGAAACCGGCTCAGACCCACCACACAAGCCAGCACGCGAGCACAGACACTCAGATAACAGTGAGGAAGGAGGCAGGAGCTGGGGAGGGCGGCCCGGGGTCGCCGCCAGGCACTGGGGTGTGGCCTCCAGGAGGCGGCCAAAGTCTCCGGCTTGCAGGTTCCTCCCGTGGGTCCACGCCCTACCTGGGGCGCGGGGAGCGGTCTCCGCCCCCTCGAACCTGGGGGACCTAGGACCGTTGAGGAGTGTCTCCCCGACACCAGGCGGAGGCAGGCGTCTGGGAGAAAGAAATCCGGCGGCGGGGAGAGAATCCCGCCCGCACGCAACGGGAGAGGCTCCGGCCCCGCCTCCCTCGGGCGGATTCCGGCGGGGAGGGAGGGAGCCGCCCCGCACCCGCCCCCGACGGGCCGGGCCGCGTGGGGCTTCTGAGAACCGGAGAAGCCGCAGACCTGCAGAGATGGAGGCGGCAGGCACCTGGGCGCTGCTGCTGCTGCTTCTCCTCCTGGTGGTGACGCTGGTGCTGCCTGCGACCTGGGCCCGAGGCCACCTGCCCCCGGGGCCCACGCCTCTGCCGCTGCTGGGCAACCTGCTGCAACTCCGGCCGGGGGCGCTCTACCTGGGGCTCCTGCGGGTGAGCGGCCGCATGACGTCCCGGCTAGAGGAGAGGGGGTGAGAGGGGTGCCAGAGCCAAGAGACGCGAGGGGACCCCAAACCGGGAGACCACGCAGAGAGGCCCTTGAGTATCCTAGAGGATGCAGGCGAAGGGGCTACGGATTCCCCGGGATGGGGTGGGAGTAAGGGTCCCGGGCTGAGATAGTTGGGGGAGTGACGGTGAGAAAGGAGGCTAGGGTGGGGATGGCGCTAGGAGAGGCAGAGAATCCTGGAGAGGGTGTGAGGGGTCGGAAGCAAGATCCAGAGTGGCAGGGGTCCCGGGTTAGAGAGACTGGGAGAATCCTAGGAAGGTTGCAGCGGGGTGCAGGGAACCGGAGCTGAGACAAGAGATCTCAAGCAGAAGAGACCGTGGTGGCTTGTCCCACTGGGAGAGGTAGCGGGGAATCACAGGTGAGTCTCCTGAGGAGGGAGCAGAGAGTGAAAAGAAGGTGTTCCACCCCACCCCACCCCCCGCCCCTCACGCGGGGGAGTTGGAGGCTGGAGGATTCCAGGAATCTGTCTGCCGGGACTGATGGGGATACGGGCTGGAGACGGGTGGGGGGGAGGGGAGGGGAATACATGGAACTCAGCTAGGAGGGAGCCAGAAGCTCCTGGGAAGGAGAAAGGGGGGGAGAGAAAGAAGGCTGGGGTGGCCCCAACCTTTTCAGGGTGGGGGGGAAGTGAGGAAAGGCCAGAGGTTCCCCATTCTGGGGTCCTCCATACCTGCAAGGCCAGTATCCGTCTTGTTTGGAGAGAGAGAGTGCTGGTGCTTGGTGATATCTGCTCCCAGAATTTGAGGATTTAGCAGTGACTCAAAGGAGTGGTTAGTTTTTTGGGGGTGCGGGGATTAAGGAAGCCCACTGTTATCATCCGTGCCCATTTTTGCCGCTATGTGTCTGAGTTGTGGAAGTAATGGTGGGTCTTGGGTCTTCCTGGCGTCAGAAGTTAGGGCTCTGCAGAGTAAGGGGATGGGGACAAGAGAGTGTGTTGGGTGATGGAGTTTGGGGAAGGAGAGCTTTTGGGGGCGGGAGGCTGGGAGCCTGGTACAAAACAAGAACTGAATCTCCCAAAGGGACTATTTCCATTTGGGGTGAGGCAGAAGCAGAAGGGGTTCCTCTTAGGTGGTTCATCCAGAGACAAGGGGTCGAGATGGAGACACATAGACTTTGAGAGGCAGCAGCCTGCCCCACATCACTCATGCTTCTCCTCCCTGCTCCCAGCTGAGTAAGAAGTACGGACCAGTGTTCACCGTGTACCTGGGACCCTGGCGGCGCGTGGTGGTCCTGGTTGGGCATGAGGCTGTGCAGGAGGCCCTGGGAGGTCAGGCCGAGGAGTTCAGCGGGCGGGGGATGGTGGCAACGCTGGACAGGACCTTCGATAGCCACGGTGAGTCACCAGGGGAGCTGGAGGCTGCTGGGTCCCTTCACTCAGAGCCTGCCACCATTTATTGGCCTGTGGTCATCTGTGCGTGGTTCAGGGTCTCTGGGCCTCTGATTCCTCATTTGTAAAATGGGATGATAACAGTGCCTATTACCTAATGGTACTGAAGTTTGCTCAAAGTCAGCACTCACTAGTTATCTGGTTGTAGTAGTTATTACTGCTCCAGGGGAAGCCACAGGGTTGGGAGGAAAACGGAGAGCATTTGAGACACTGGGAATTAGTGGGCAAACTCTCAAAATGTACAAACGAGCCTCTGTGTTAAGATTGAAAGCAGGAGGCCAGTGCTGGGTGCTCCAGGGAACACAGCCGTGAGTAAACAGCCTCAGCCCTGCTCTCCCGGACCGCACAGGTCAGGAGCAGACAGACCTGTCGCCTGATAGTGACAGGCCAGAGAGGTCAGGGCTGGCCTGCGGGAAGCCCTGGGACTGATGGAATCGGAGGAGGCGCCTGGCCCAGCCTGTCCAGGAGGCCTTCCCGAAAGATGGGGAGAGTCTGAGCTGAGACTCATAGGATTAGGGGAACAGTGCTCCAGGCAGAGAGCCCAGCACCTACAAAAGCACGGAGGTGAGGTAAGCATGCGTTCATCGACTGACACCTTTTCATTACACCTGGCTGGGTACTGGGAACACAGCAGTAGCAAATGTAATGACATGTTTTACTGTGGAAGTGATGAGCTGTGTGAGATGGAGGGAGAGACTAGACTTCCAAAGCCAGGTGGCGCTAGTGGTAAAGAACCCCCCTGCCAATACAGGAGCCGCCAGAGACTCGGGTTCAATTCCTGGGTTGGGAAGATCCCCTGGCGGAGGAAATGGCAACCCAGTATTCTTGCCTGGAAAATAATTTCCTGGACAGAGGAGCCTGAAGGGCTACGGTCCATGGGGTTGCAAAGGGTCAAACATGACTGATCATGCATGCACTGTCCTGAAAGCAGGACAGAGGGGACCTTTACTGGCCACAGGAGCAGAGGGAGTTGAGGGGAGAATAGAAGGAGTCAGGGAAGGCTTCCTAGAGAGGGTGACATTTAAGCTGAGACCTCCAGGCTGAGTGGAGTTAGTTCAGTGAGGAGGAAGAGGTGAGTGGTCCAGACAGAGGGAACAGCAAGGGCAGAGGCAGAGGGGACATGCTGACACCTTTGAGGAAGTGAGAAAAGGCCAGTGTGAGTGCATGCGGAACAAAGCTGGAGACGTCTGCGGAGCCTGATCATGCAGAGCCTGAGTCAAGCCAGACTTTGGGTTTTCCTGGAAAAGAACAGAGTCAGAGTTGAAAAGGTCCTCTGGTTCCTGTGTGGGAGTCCAGAGAGGGGCTTGGCCTGGACCAGGGCTGGACCAGGGCTGGGGCCGTGGAGTGGGGAGGGGAGGTGGTCGGGAGAGGAACGCAGGACTCTGGGCAGGGAATGGGATGCTCGGTGGCTGAGCCAAGGAGAGATGCTGAGGCCAGTGTGGGGCCCAGTGGAGGGATGGGTGGGCAGGGGACATCCAGAAGGAGGCATCCAGGAGGCCACTGTGGGCTGGCATTCTACAAGTGGAAACAGCTCAGAGCAGGGAAGGGTGTGTCCAGAGCAAGTCTCCTGGATAAAGAGGAAAACAGTGCAATTCCTCCCTCCTGCCTCCCTGGACCCAGTGCCCGCGCATGCGTGCTAAGTCACTTCAGTCATGTCCGACTCTTTGGAACCCTATAGACTGTAGCCCGCCAGGCTCCTCTGTCCTCTGGCCATGGGATTCTCCAGGAAAGAATACTGGAGTGGATTGCCATTTCCTTCTCCAGGGGATCTTCCCAACCCCAACCCGCCTCTCTTTTATGTCCTGGATTGGCAGACAGGTTCTTTACCGCTAGGGCCAGCTGAGAAGACCTGCATAAATGTTAAGATAGATGGATAGAAGGGTGGGAGGGAGGGAGAAAGAGGAAGAGGAAGGAAGGATAAATGGATGGGTGGGTGAATAGAGGAATAAAAAGGTGGATAGAGAGAAGAAAGGAAGTCATCTTCATTCACCTCGGTGAACTATCCAGACACGAGTCTGGATAATTCCCGTTAATGACTCCCCAGGAGGTCAGCCTCTGACGCAGGGTTTGGCACTGATGGAGCACCTCCTGAGTCCTCCTCCCTGGACTAGGCTCATATGGACCCAGGACAGGGCACCTCCCTGGGAGGAAGGGAGGAGTCCTGGGGATCAGGGGGAGGACCGGTCCCTCCTTGAGCCTAGCTGTCTCTGCAGGGGTGTTCTTCTCCAACGGGGAGCGATGGAGGCAGCTGAGGAAGTTCACCACACTGGCCCTGCGGGACCTGGGCATGGGGAAGCGAGAAGGCGAGGAGCTGATCCAGGCGGAGGCCCGATGTCTGGTGGAGGCTCTCCAGGGGACAAAAGGTCAGCAGGGCCGCCGGACTATGGCAGGAACTTCGGGGCCAGGCTGGGGGCTCTGTTTACTCCACCTCTGTCTTCCTCCGCCTCCGTCCACCCTGCTATCTCCCTGAGAGCTGTCACGTCACTCTTTCTGCCTCTTCTTTTTCTCTGTGTGCTCAGTTGCTCAGTCATGTCAGACTCTTTGCGACCCCATGGACTGTAGCCCGCCAGACTCCTCCATCCATGGGATCCTCCAGGCAAGAATACTGGAGCAGGTTGCCACAGCCTAATAGATCTTCCGGACCCAGGGATCAAACCCACATCTCCTTCATCTCCCGCCCTGGAAGGTGGATTCTTTACCACTGGGCCACCTTTCTCTATTTTTCTGTTATTCTATCCTGTAAGTCTCTCTCTCTCTAACTCTCTCTCTCTTTTTCCCCTTGGCCAAGCCAAGCCAAGTGGCACGTGGGATCTAGTTCTCTGATTAGGGGTTGAACCCTCGCCCCCTGCAGTGAGAGTGCAGACTCTTAGCCCCTGGCCCCCCAGGGAAGTCCCATGTCTGACTCTCTTCCCCAGTCTGACTCTCAGCATCTCTCTTTCGCTGACTCTGCCTCCCTATCTCTCTCTGTCTCAGTCGGCTGTCTCTGTCTCCCTCTGTGCCTATTTCTGGTGGTGTCGGGCCCCTCTTCCATCTGCGGACCAGCTCTGCCCAAGCCAGTTCCACTCTGCCTGTCTCCATCACGGCCTCCCCACTGTGCCCCCTCCCCAGGACAGCTGTTTGACCCCTCCCTGCTGCTGGCCCAGGCCACCTGCAACATCATCTGCTCCCTCGTCTTCGACCTCCGCCTCCCCTACGACAGTGAGGAGTTCCAGGCCGTGGTCCGGGCGGCTGGCGGCATTGCTGTGGCTGTCAGCTCCCCGTGGGGCCAGGTGAGTGGCTGGGACCCCTCTCCGGCCACCTTCCCCAAAGGTCTTCCAGGTAACCCCAGAGCGCCCTGTCCACCTGCCCCTCTGCCCTGGTGCAGGGCCCCCGGGAAAACAGCTGTCGTTCTCCCTGCAGACCTACGAGATGTTCTCCCGGTTCCTACAGTGCCTCCCAGGCCCCCACACACAGCTCCTTGGCCACTTGGGCACCGTGGCCGCCTTCGCTGCCCAGCAGGTGGGGCAGCACGAGGGCAGCCTGGGCGCCGCAGGCCCTGCACGCGACCTCATGGACGCCTTCCTGCTGAAGATGGCAAAGGTGGGTAAGGTTGGGGTTGGGGGCCTCCTGGCCGGCCCCCACCCGGGTGGTGTAGCTGGGACGCTCTGTCAGCCTCCCTCTTTCTCTCTGCACGTCCCTCTGTGAATGCAGGGCTGAGTCCCTTGCATCTTGTCCTCCCTCCAACCTCAGCCCCCTGCCCAGGCCTCAAGCCCCTTGACCCGCTGCTGTCAACCCTCACTGTCACTTCCCCCCGCCCACACAGCACAGTTCCTATTAATTACAATGGTTTACTTATGAAACCTTGTGATTGCAAATTACACTAAGAAAGTCCTTTTTATTAATTAAGTGAGAACAACCAGCATATGGGAAATTTCACATTATGATGACCCCTGTGGAAATAACTAGTTTTTAATTGTACACACTTTGCAATTAAGGGAGATATTCAGGGCCACAGTCTTTGAATACATGCAGCCACCCTGTTCATGGAGAGAGAGGAATTTTTTTCTTAACTCTGTGGCCCTACTTTTTTATTTTTTGGCCATGCCACTCGGTTTGTGGGATCTTAGTTCTCTGACTGGGAATTGAACCCAGGCCCTCGGCAGTGAAAGTATGGAGCCGTAACCACTGAACTGCCAGGGAATTCCCATTTCCTTTCATTTTTTGAATTAAAAAGATTTAATTATATTTGAGATGAACAGATATTACTGTATATAAAATAGATAAACAAGGACCTACTGTATAGTACAGGGAAGTATATTTAATGTCTTATAATAACCCATAATGGAAGAGTTTGAAAAAGAATATATGTAGTATAATTCAGTTATGTGTGTATAACTGAATCTCTATACATTCTGTATACCATCTGTATAACTCTGCTGTATCTTGGAAACATCATAAATCAACCAGACTTCCGTAAAAAATTAAAATGTGAAAAATTCAGAAGTTCTCTGGTGGTCCAGTTGTTGGGACTCCACACTTTTGCTGCCAAGAGACTGAGTTCGATTCCTGGTCAGGGAACTAGGAGCCCACAAACTGTGGCATGGTCAAAAAAAAAAATGAAATATACAATTTAGTAGTGTTAGATATTAATTACATCATCACCACCCATCACCAAAACTCTTTTCAACCGCAAAACTGAAATTCTGTACTCGTTAAAAGACAGCTCCCCCTTCTTCCCTCCTCCAGCCCCCAGCCACCCCCTTCTACATTTTGTCTCTATGAATTTGACTACTCTAGGCACCTCATGTGTGTGTGTTAGTAGCTAAATTGTGTCCAAATCTTTGTGACCCCATGGACTATAGCCTGCAGGGCTCCTTTGTCCATGCAGTTCTCCAGACAAAAATACTGGAGTGGGTAGCCATTCCCTTCTCCAGGGGAGCTTCCTGACCCAGGGATCAGACCCAGGTCTCCTACATTGCAGGCGGATGATTTACCGTCTGAGCCACCAGTGTTTGTCCTTTTGTGGCTTATCTCATTTAGCATAATGTCCTCAGGATTCATTATCGCTCTACCTCGTGACAAGATTTCCCTCCTTATTAAGGCTGAATTGTATAAATATAGCACATTTTCTTTATCCATTCATCCATCAGTGGACACTTGGATTACTTCCACCTTTTGGCCAGTGTGTGAATAATGCTGCGATGAACATGAACATCCTGCTTTCTATTATTTTTCTTGCTTTCTACTCTTTTGAATAAATCCCCAGAAGTGGAATTGCTGGATCACATGGTAATCCTGTTTGTAGCTTTGGAGGTACAGCAGTCTATACCATTTACCATAATAGCTGCACCCTGCCCTTTTTGTGTGTGGCTGCACTGGGCCTTCATTGCTGCGCTTGAGCTTTCTCTAGTTGCGGTGAGCAGGGGCTACTTTTCTTTGTGGAACACGGGCTTCTCACTGCGGTGGCTTCTCTTGTTGTGGAGCACGGGCTTTAGGAGTGTGGGCTCAGTGGTTGTGGCGCACAGACTTCGTTGCCCTGCAGCATGTGGGATCTTCCCGGACCGGGGATCAAACCCATGTTTACCGAGTTGGCAGTCGGATTCTTAACCACCAGGCCACCAGGGAAGTCCCTGCTGCACCCTTTCATGTGTCCCCTTGGTGATAGGGGTTCCGGTTTCTCCACATCCTCATCAACACTTGTCATTTTCTGTTTGCATTTTTTTAATCGCAGCCACTCTTTCATTTTTAAACTATTTCAAGCCAACAGAAGTAATGTCAAGACCCGACTTGCCCATGCATCTTATTTAAACTCCCTGACAAAGCTTTTCACTTGCTGCCCTATACCCTAAACGTGGCTGTGCTGGATCTCTAATGCCCACAGCCTGCGTTGTCTGAGTCCCTCTGCTTGGTTTCTCCCAGGAGAAGCAAGACCCAAACACAGAATTCACCGCCAAGAACCTGCTGATGACGGTCGTGTATCTGCTGTTCGCCGGGACGGTGACCGTCAGCACCACGATCCGCTACACCCTGCTGCTCCTGCTGAAATACCCTCAGGTCCAAGGTAGGAGCCTTCTCCACCAGCCGGGCCCTGGGAACAGGAGGGAGGGCTCGAGAAGAAGAATGTTCAGGAGAGTGGGCAGTCTGAGCCAGAGCATGGAGATGAGAATGGGCCCAGACATCCAGGGTGTCTGAGGAGCGGGAAGTTTGGGGACTGCCGGCTGCAGCTTGAGGCACAGTGAAATGAGAAAGGAGGCAGGAGATGTCTCCGGCCTTGCTGCCTTGGTGGTACATTGTACGCCTCACCCTGAGCAGTGGGGAGCCATGGAGAGCTGTTGAGCAGGGGAGGGCAAGGTCAAATTAGCATTTTAGAAAAATGTTTTGGTCTGTCATGAAGAAGTAGGTTGTAGAGTGTGAAAGAGGACGCCAGGAAGTCAGGGTGGAGCCAGGGCAGGGACCTGGGTGGGAGAGAACAGGGCTGCGCCAGGCTGTGAGGAGGGAAGAGGGGGCCTGGTAGGCAGGTGGTAGAGGATGACAAGGGAGGGAGGCGTCCAGGGACAGGCCCAGGGCTCTGGCCAGGGGATGGGCGAGCCATGAGGCCACCCTGAGATGGGGGCAGAGGGATGAGGAGCTATTTCAGGGGAGACACTGAGGCCGTGAGTTCATGCTCAACTGCTCAGTCGTGCCCAACTCTTTGCAGACTGTAGCCCGCCAGGCTCCTCTGTCCATGGAACTTTCCAGGCAAGAATACTGGAACAGGTTGCCATTTCTTCTTCCAGGGGATCTTCCCAACACAGGGGTCGAACTTGAGCCTCCTACATTGACAGGCGGGTTCTTTGCCACCGAGCCACTGGGGAAGCCCCATTTGGAGACAGTTTGAGTGTGAGGAGCCTGGGACCACCAGGGGGAGGCATCCAACCCGGGTCAGAACTGAAGATAAAAAACAAACTGGGGTTATCAGAGCACAGGCAAGACCTGAAGCTGTGTTGGTGAGGGAAGGCTGGGAATGTGCCCCAAGGCACTGCAGCATTTCAGGGGCAGGCCACTCCATCAAATGCCATCGAGCCAGTGGGATGGGATGACAGGGAAGCTGGGACCTGGTGGCCTTGGTGGAATGGAGTCAGCTGCGATTTCAGCTCACCAGGCCTCAGTGTCCTTATCTGGGAAATGGGGCTACATAATGGCTACTCCCCCGCCACCGCAGGATTGTTGCGGGAATTGGAAGAAGAGAGACGTGATGCCCAGCACACAGGATGTCCGGGCTGTGGAAGGCCAGAGGACTCTCCCTTCGTGCCCGCCAGCCTCACCCCTAACCATAGCCGATCAAGAAGATGGGAGTTCCCTGGTGGTCCAGTGGTTAGGATGCCACACTTTCACTGCCAGGGGCTTGGGTTCAATCCCTGGTCTGGAAACTAAGATTTGGGCAGCACAGCTAAATAAATAAATAAATGTTTTAAGAAGAAGAAGAAGGTGAGATGTCCAAGGGGAGATCAAAGGACCCCGCCCAGACTTTGACCTCCAATTCTCCTCTTCTGGCATGCAGAGCGTGTGCAGGAGGAGCTGATGCGAGAGCTGGGGGCTGGCCAGGGGCCAAGCCTGGAGGACCGAGCCCGCCTCCCCTACACGGATGCAGTTTTGCACGAGGCGCAGCGGCTGCTGGCACTGGTACCCATGGGAATACCCCGTGCCCTCACCAAGACCACCCGCTTCCGGGGGTACACCCTGCCTCAGGTAGGTTTTCCGGTCAGCCAGATCCAGCGGCTCTCTCCCCCCCGAGCCTTGTCTCCGAGTCCCTTGCTGTCTTTGTTTCTGGATCTTGGTCTGTTTTCTGTGTCTTCGTCTTCCTCTTCTCTCTCTCTCCTCTCTGGATGACATCTCCCTCTTTCTGTCCTTGTCTCTGCACCTCTGTTTCCTTCTGTGTACATTTTCTCTTGCATTTTGACGCTGTCTCTGAGCCTGTTTGCCGGTGTGTCCAACGGATCCTAATTCTTTGTTGTTGAGCCGCTAAGTGGAGTCTGACTCTTTGCGACCCCACAAACTGCAGCCCACCAGGCTCCTCTGTGCCCCACTATTCTGCCTCCTTCCAGTTGTGGCTGAGACAATCAGATAAGGTGACAGGCAGGGAAGCAAGTTGAGAACTGAGGGCCAACGGAGACCTCTCCCCTCCACTCTCCCCATTCCCCTCCTCGCTGCAAAGGCTATCAGGCTCTCCTTCCCTCCACACCTACACACTCAGTTCCTGCCCCTTCATTCGAGAGCAACTCACAGCTAGCACCACCAGGGGGCGACATCTCCCTGGAAACCGCAAGTGCCTTTCCGGCAAGCTGCTCCTTGAGTTTGTTGTAGAATCCAACTCAAAGCAGTTAGAATCCAGTCCTGCTGTTTTCTAGCTGAGACCTGGAGCTAATCACTTCGCCCTCCATCTACTTCTCTACTAAATCGGAAACAATAATATTATCAATTTGAGATTGTAAGGAATCTGTGAAATGAGGCTTGTGAAATACCAAATGAGAGACTTCCCCAGTGGTTCAGTGGTTAAGACCCCCAAACTTCCAATGCAGGGGGCACAGGCTCAATCCCTGGTCGGGGAAGTAAGGTCCCACATGCCATGCGGCATGGCCAAAAAGAAAAACCCCAGAACACCAAATGAGCTGTGCAGGAAGTGGGGCTCCTACGTACCCCACAGCAGCAACTATTGGTAAAGCAGCGACCATTGCAGCTACAATAACCATACGATAATGGCAACAGCAGTTACAGGCATCAGTGATCAAGGGCCTGCTCTGTGCCAGATATTATTCTAAATGCTTTGCACGTATTACCTTATTTAACCTTCAGAGCAACACTATAGCTTTATCATGCCCACTTTACAGATGAGGAAACTGAGCCTTGAGAGGTTAGATTTGCCAAGCTCACCCAGCCTGCGAGCAATAGGGGTAGGATTTAAGCCCAGAGCCTATGCTTTAACCATTGCTATCTGTCTTTCTCTTTTTTTTAATCTCTTTTCTGAACAGCGACAGTATGACCTTCTCCTCAGTGCTCACTCAACCTTCCCAATTCAGAGCCCCAGTAGCCAGTGTCTTCAGTAAAGGAGGTCCCTCACTTCCTCCTCAGATTCCCGACCTTCGTTCACCCTCCACCATAGTCTTGGGAACATGGAGACTATGATCTCAGCTGAAGGGGCTGCCCCTCTCCCCAAACCCGAGCAGGGGGATGCCTTCATGGACAGCCCTCACCCACCCACCCTTCACCTTCAGAAGACCATAGTGGCAGAAAGCTGGACTCTGAGCTAAGAGGCTTAGGATAGCCACAGCTTAATCACAGCATACCCTCAAGGTATAATAACAAATGTAAAAATAATAAGCTCTGCCTAGCCATGTCCAGATGTTGCCTCAAGCAAGTTGCTTAAGATCGCTGAGCCTTTGTTTTCCCATCTTTTTTTTTTGGTTACGCAACTTGCAACTATTAATAGTTCCCTGACCAAGGATGGAACCCATGTCCCCTGCAGTTGAAGCACAGAGTCTTAGCCATTGGACTGCCAGGGAAGTCCCCCATCTCTAAAATAGGGATCATATTAGTAACTGTTCCCTGGACTTGTTAAATGAAGAAGGAAACGGCAACCCACTCCAGTACTCTTGCCGGGAAAATCCCATGGACAGAGGAGCCTGGCCGGCTATAGTCCATGGGGTCGCAAAGAGTCAGATACGCCTGAGCACTCATACATACCTGCAGCCTTGTTAAAAAGATTTAGTGAGTTTGTGTGTCTTTGTAAGTATAATATGTGTATATAGTATATGTGAGGTAATATATGTAACACTTAATAAGATGCCTGATCCGTAAAAGTACTCAGTGAACATGATGCCGCTATGTTTTGTGAGTCAGTTTCCCCAGACTCCAGACTGCTGTGCTCTGCCCTCAGGAACTGAAAACCTTGGGGGTGAGGGATATTTGTAGTTTGGGGTGTTTTTTATATTTTTTTATGTCCCCACTGTTTTCCAAGAGCTTAGGGGCCAGAATTTTGGAGGGAGGGCGGGGTTGGGGGGCGCTGTGCTGGGTCTTCGTTACCGCGTATAGACTTCTCTAGTTGCCCCTCAGCATGCAGGATCTTCATTCCCCAAGTGTTCCCTGAGTTGGAAAGCAGATTCTTAGCCACTGGGCCACCAGGGGAGTCTGGATATTTGTAGCTTTGTTATGACCTCCCCTGGTGGCTCAGATGGTAAAGAATCTGCCTGCAGTGCGGGAAATCCCTGGGTCAGGAAGATTCCCTTGGAGTAGGAAACGGCAACCCACTCCAGTATTCTTGCCTGGAGAATGCCATGGACGGCAGAACCTGGCGGGCTACAGTCTATGGGTTCGCAAAGAGTCGGACGTGGCTGAGTGACTACCACCACCACAGGGCACAGAGGTCTTCCCCCTTCTCGGCTCCGTCCTGCATGACCCCGCGGTCTTCAAAGAACCCGAGGAGTTCAACCCAGGCCGATTCCTGGATGCGGATGGGAAGTTCAAGAAGCACGAGGCATTCCTGCCCTTCTCCTTAGGTATCTTCTGGGGCCGCCCCTGCCCACTCACCGGTCCCCCTGTGCCTGGCGGGGAGGGTGGCTGACCCAGTGCCACCTCTCTCTTCCCTCCAGGTAAGCGCGTCTGCCTCGGGGAGGGCCTGGCTCGGACCGAACTCTTCCTCCTGTTCACCGCCATCCTGCAGGCCTTCTCGCTGGAGGGCCCATGCCCGCCGGGCGCCCTGAGCCTCCAGCCGGCCATCAGTGGCCTTTTCAACATCCCCCGAGCCTTCCAGCTGCGATTCCGGCCCCGCTGACCTCCATCCCACCGCCACCTGCTGTGTGGACTGGATGACAGCCTTGGAAGGGTGGCAGCCTCGACAGTGGGCATGGACATGGCTGTGTCTCCAGAGTCATGCGTCTAGGGCAGCCTCATTCACATGTGTAGGTGAATATTCACACATGTGTGTTCAGCCTCCACATCCGCAGGGTTATCAGCACCCGGACACACCCACGAGAACCATAAGGTAACTGCGCCACACTGCTTTCTAAAGACAGAAATTCAGCCCATCTGAAATCACAACCACATACCCAGATAACCCACCAACTCAACACACAGCACAACCACCCTGGACTCCCAGCCCACACATGGGCATTCAGCTGCTGCTGTTACAATTCACGGAGATGGCCACAGTGTTTATGGCCCACATGCCCTCTGAGTGCATCAAATTTACTGGTGCCACCGTCTCTGGGAGCCTGGAGCAGAGACCCCAGGCTGGGTCACATCACCACACACATGTCCTCAGAGAGGTATGTCCCTTGGTGACCCTACTGCGATCCAGGTATAAGACTGTTGCCATCCACAGGCCCCCAGCTGTCAAAGGACACAGCCAGCCCACGTGTGTGTGGCACCACCTGACTGCTGGATATCTCCCTGCTAAGACACAACACAGCCTCGAGGGCCACCTTCAGCCAAGGGCATTCCCTTTGCAGGTACCCTGATCCTCAGATGCCCCCAAATACAGACATACCCCAGTGGACAATTGTGCACACAAGCCTGGGAACCAGGTAAAGTTGGACACACGTGGACCCCCAGGCCAGGGTAGCGTGCGCCCGCACACACACACACATACACACACCAGCTTATATCAGGGATTGAACCCATGTCTCTTACGTCTCTTGCATGGGCAGGTAGGTTCTTTGCCACTGAGCCTCCAGGGAAGCCCTAGCCTCTCAGGCTCGCCCCTCGCCCCCACCAGCACATGCACTGACCCACCGCCCTGACTGTGTCACAGCCCCAGCTAGACCCCATGGAAGGAGCCAGATTCCAGTTCACTGTGTCAGGGAAGAGGCCAGTTCTGACGTCCTTGCCACTTGGAAGGTCCCCATTTTGCAATAAAAGTTTGTTTCTGGCCCCGAGGCTGGGCCTACTCTGAGTGTGACAGTGTCCATCATTGTGAGTAAGGGGTGGGGACGGTGGTCCACCCCTCCCTCGAGGCTAGGCGGGAACTGAAAAACATGGCCCCCGCCTACCCTGGCTGTTGACATCAGTAGCAGATGTGTGGCGGGGAGGGGAGCTGTCCTAGGCCTCACTTCCGGTGAGGCTGGTTGGGGGAGGGGCAGGACTAGGGGGCGGGGGCTTGGGGCGGTGGGGGGACCTCAGTTTGGGACAGCCTGAAGGTGACCGCCCAGCACCCTGGGCACCCTCCCAAACTGAAAGCAGATGCTGAAACACAAACCTTCACTCTGGCCTCTCCTGCCACACTTTCCCTCCCTTCTCTTCACAAGGAAGCCAGAAGCACCTTTTTATTTGTCAACTATCCGGTAAGGAAGTTTTCAAATATACGGTAGTAGAGAGAATAGGGCAGTGGGCCCATGACCCGGCCTCATTCGATAAGCCATCAGCTTTCTGCTGATTTTATTTCATCAGTCGTTCTCTTGCGATGATTTTAAAGCCAGTCTCAGAAAATAATTGAATACACATTCCTAATAGGAACAGACATTCCCCCCGCCAACATTTTTTTCCCTTTCTTATTTTCTTTTATAAAGTCAATATGTTGGACCTGACGATTTTTTTTCTTTTAAAATATTCGTTTATTTATATATTTATGGCTGTGTTGGGTCTTAGTTCCGGCCCTCCAGATCTTCACTGCAGCATGCGGGCTTCTCTGTAGTTGTGGCTCACAGGCTCAGTAGTTGAGCCTAGTTGCCCCGTGGCATGTAGGATCTTATTTCCCTGACCAGGGATCGAACCCGAGTGCCCTGTATTGCAAGTCAAATTCTTAACCACTGGGCCCACCAGGGAAGTCCCCCTTCTCCTGCAACATTTTGTTATGACAATTTTCAAAAATGCAGCAAAGTTGAAGGGATTATTCGGGAACATCCATGGGACACCACCTACATTCTCCCACCTTGGTTGCTCTGCTTCATCAGTACATTTCTATCCACCTGCCCATCCAACTCTTTATTTTTTGTTAAGGCATTTTAAAACAAATTTCAAAGACTTCCCTGGCAGTCCAGTGGTTAGGACTCCACCTTTCCACTGCTGAGGGTGAGGTGGAGGGAACAGGTTCAGTACCTGGTTAGGATACTAAGATTCCACATGCCATTCGGCACAGCCAAAACAAACAAAAGATTGCAGATATTGGCCTCTGAAAGCTTCAGCAGTGCACAGATTGTTGGCTAAACGTGTTTGGTCGTTTGTTTTTTTTTTTTTAATTTTCCATGATGTCGTCACTATCTTTTGGCTTAAGTTCTACAAAGGTAGCACAGAACAGTGATATGATACAAAATAGAAAGACGAGACTGGGTCACATCTTAACTTTGCCACTTTCTAGTTAATGATGCCTTCACTGAGGGTTGAGCATCTAAAAGACACGCAATTTAACATGCTCCCAGAGTAGAGGGCATCAGTTTGATCCCCGGCCAGGGAGCTAAGATCTCACATGGCGCATGGCATGGCCAAAGAAATAATTTAAAAAGAAAACAATAAAATATTTACTTAATTTAAGAGAAGGGATGCGAAAAATTCTGGAACTTCACAGGCACCAGAATATATGTTACATTCTTGGATTTATTATTATTGCTACTTTTTATGTCCTGGACAGAAGAGCCTGGTGGGCCACAGTCCACAGAGTCCCAACATTTAGACACGACTTATCGACTGAATACTCAATTTTTATGTCAGGAGGATACGAAAAGGAATGAATGAGGTTTGAGGTTTGCTCTTTTTATTTAAATTAAGGCAGTGGGGATGTCCTTGGTGGTCTAGTGACTAAGACTCCGTGCTCCCAATGCAAGGGGCCTGGGTTCGGTCTCTACTCAGGGGACTAAGTTCCCACATGCCGTAAGGTGCCACCTAATTAATTAATTAAGGCACCAACTAGCTTTCCTTTGCTAGTTCACATTCAGGAAAATTTGGAATCAGAAATACCTGCAAAGTCATTTATTTATGGAAGGATGGACCTTGTACTACATTAATATGAAAGTTGACATATTAGAATGATTGCAGTAGCAAGCAAAGAAGAACATAAACTCAGAATGGCTCAACAATAATTATCGGACCCCAAAGTAAAAGTATTTACAATTAGTGTGGTCTTCAGTTTTTTTGGGGGGGAGTGGGTAAAATATATCCATTTATCATTTTCACCACTTGTAAGTGTATTAAATACTTTCACAATGTATAACCATCACACTATCTATACACAAAACTTTCATTATCCCCAGCAAAGGCTCCTAACTTATTAAAACAACTCCACCTTTAAAATCTATTCTTTTTTTTTTTTTTTTTGCCATGTGTCTCTCGGGATCTTAGTTCCCCAACTGAACCCATGCCCTCAGCACTGAAAGCTTGGAGTCCTAACAACTCAACTGTCAGGGAATTCCCTAAAAGCCACTTTTTAGAAGTCACAACTCTGGGGTTTCCCTGGTGGCTCAGTGGTAAAGAATCCGCCTGCCAAAGTAAGAAGCACGGGTTGGATCCCTGATCCAGGAGGATCCCACATGCCACAGAGGAGCTGAGCCGTGCCCCACAACTGCTGAGCCTGTGCTCTAGAGCTTGGGAGCCACAACTCCCGGACCTGAGTGCCCCAGAGCCTGTGCTCCACAACAGGAGAGGCCGCTGCCATCAGAAGCCCGCGGCCTGCAACTCAAGAGTATAGCCTCTGCTCACTGAAACTAGAGAAAAGGCTGCATAGCAACAAAGACCCAGCACAGCCAAAAACAAACAAAATGATTTTTAAAAAGTCACAACCACATCCACATCTTCACACCTATCACAGTTAGCTCTTTCGCAGTTAGTGTTCATCTTTCCCCGAAGTTTCCAGAAATGTACTTTGTGATCGTATTTACTCAAATCAGCACTCAAAGGCTCACCACGCAGTGCCTTCATTGGGATGCTGTACTCAGTCACTCAGTCATGTCTAACTCTGCAACCCCGTGGACAGTAGTCCACCAGGCTCCTCTGTCCATGGGATTTCCCAGGCAAGAACACTGGAGTGGGTTACCATTTCCTTCTCCAGGGGATCTTCCCAACCCAGGGATTGAACCCACATCTCCTGCATTGGCAGGTGGATTCTTTACCTCTGCTCCAGCAGGGAAATCTTCTAAGCTGTAATCATTCCCCAATCTTTTGAATCCTACTTATTTTTTTAAATTCTTATTGAAATATAGTTGATTTACAATGTTGTATTAATTTCAGATGTACAACGCAGTGATTCACTTATACATCTACATAATTATATAATTCTTTTTTATATTCCCTTCTATTATAGGTTATTATAATGTATCAAGTATAGTTCCCTGTGCTATATGGTAGATGCTTGTTATCTATTTTATATATAGCCAGGTATATATTTTAATCCCAGACTGTTAATTTATCCCTCCCCCTTTTCTCCTCTGGTAATGCCACTAATTTCTTGAAGAAACTGGGTCACATCCCTCATTTGGCTGATGGCTTCTTGGGGGTGAAGATGTCTACTCAAGAAGATGTCTTTCCATTGCCAGGAATTCCCTGTAAACTGGGAGTTAGACCAGATGCGGGCTTATTCTGGCAAGAGCTCCTCGCTAGGGAGTGCTGGGTCCCTTGCCAGCATCAATAATAAACTGTCCCATGTAGTGTGTCCAGGTCTTGATGCCCCTGTTAGAAAGTTTCCCATCACCCTTTCACTTACTGGTCTCAGTAGAGCCATATTTATGTATTTACAGCTGTCCTGGGTCTTCACTCCTGCAAAGGCTACTTTCCAGTTGCTGTGCATGGGCCTCTCATCGAAGTGGCTTCTCTTATTGTGGTTGCTGGGCTCTAGAACATGGGCTTGATAGTTGTGGTGCCCACAGGCTGAGTAGCTCTGCAGCGTGTGGGATCTTCCCAGACCAGGGGTCACACCTGTGTCCCCTGCACTGGCAGGCGGATTCTTTACCACTGAGCCCCCGGGAAGCCCGAGATCTTTGAAAACCAAATCAAATCAGGTCACTCCCCTAATCAAACACTTGTGCGCTGTTGGTGGGAATGTAAATTAGTGCAGCCACCATGGAGAACAGCTTGGAGGCTCCTCAAAAACTTAAAAATGAAATTGTTACACAGGATCCAGCCCCATCCCACTTCTTGGTATATATCTAAAGGAAACAAAATCAGCGTCTCAAGAGATACCTGCACCCCTGTGTCCACGGCAGCATTATTCACCATAGCCAAGGCACAGAAACAAATCTGTGTCAGCAGATGAGTGGATAAAGAAACATAGGAACATCCCTTGTGGTCCAGTGGTTACGACTCTGCGCTTCCACTGCAGGGAGCAAGGGTTCAATCCCTAGTCAAGGAAGTTTCACACACGGTGATGCAGCCAAAAAAAAAAAAGAAAAGAAAGGGAAAGGGAAAGTGACATAGATAAGTAGCAGAATATTGTTCAGCCGTAAGAAAGACGGAAATTCTGCCATTTCTGACAAGCATGGATGGACCTGGTAGACATTATCTGAGTGCAATTAAGTCAGACAAACTGTAGTATGATCGCTTATATGGGGAAGCTAAAAAAAACTGAAAAATCACGAAACAGAGAGGGATATAACGTAGTAGGTGCCTGGTAATCATGGTTAATGATACTGTACTATACATATGAAGGTTGCTAAGAGAGTAGATTATTTTAAAATTATGTATTTATTTAAACTGGGGCATGTGGGATCTTTAGATACAGCATATGGGATCTAGTTCCCTGACCAGGGACTGAAACCCCCTCCCCTGCCCGCCCCCTCCCCCCATAATTGGCAACATGGAGTCCTAGCTACTGAACCACCAGGGAAGTTCCAAAAAGAGATTTCTTTTTTTTTTTTTTTTAATCTGCCATGCAACTCAGCGTGCAAGATCTTAGTTCCCTGACCAGGAATTGAACCTAGTCCCCCTGCGGTGGAAGCAGAGTCTTAACCACTGGACCACCAGGAAAGACCCCTGAAAGTAGATCCTAAACATTCTGTTAACAACACCAACAAAAAACTGTCACTGTGTAGTAATGGAGGTTAAACGAGACTTACGATGGTGATCATTTCACAATATATACAAATACTGAATGTCTGTGTACATCAGAAACTAATGTAATGTTGTATATCAATTATCTCTCAATTAATAATTAATGGGGGCTTCCCTGGTAGCTCAATCAGTAAAGAAACTGCCTGCAGTGCAGAAGACCCAGGTTTGATCCCTGGGTCAGGAAGATCCCCTGGTGAAGGAAATAGCAACCCACTCCAGGATTCTTGCCTGGAAAATCCTAGAAACAGAGGAGCCTAGTGGGCTACAGTCCATGGGGTCACGAGAATTGGAACAATTTAGAGACTGAACCACCACCTATAATTAATTAATTAAATGAAAAAGTAAAAGAATGGTGGTTGCCAGGGACTGGGTGAGAAATGGGGAGATTTTGGTCAAGGGTGCAGAGTTCCATTTACAAAATAAATAAACTCTGGGATCTAATGTACAACCTGGGGAACATAGCTAATACTGTGTTGCATGCTTATTGATTGATTGGCTGTGCTGGGTTTCTGTTGCTGCACCTGGGCTTTCTCTAGTTGCATATATCGGGAGCTACTCTCTAGAAGCTCTGACTTCTCATTGTTGTGGCTTCTTTGGTTGCCGAGCGCGGACTCTAGGGCACATGGGCTCAGTAGTTGTGGTGCAAAGACTACTAGCTCCGAGGCATGTGGAATCTTCCAGGACCAGGGATCGAACCAGTGTCCCGTGCATTGCAAGGCAGATACCTAACCACTGCTCCACCAAGGAAGCCCCTGTATTGTATACTTGAAATTTACGAAGAAAGTAGATCGTAAATATCCTCACCATCCACACCAAAAAAAAATGGTAACTATGTGAGGCAATGGATGGGTTAACTAAATATATTGTGGTAACCACTCCACAATATATACATGTAGTGAACCATGTCGTACCCCTTAACTAGTTTACACACTTTTGTCCATTGTGTGTGTTAGTCACTTAGTCGTGTCCGACTCTTTGCGACCCCATGAACTGTAGCCCGCCAGGCTTCTCTGTCCATGGAATTCTCCAGGCAACAATACTGGAGTGGATTGCCATTCCCTTCTCCAGAGGAGCTTCCCGACCCAGGGATTGAACCCTGGTCTCCTGTATCGCAGGCAGATTCTTTACCACTTGAGCTACAGGGAAGTCCTTTATACATTTGTCCATTATACATTGATAAAGCTGGGTAGAGAAAATAGCCCCCTAGTGCAGTCTATCATATTTAGAACAAAAGCCCAAAGTCTTCCTTGCCAGGCTGACAATGACCTCACCGCCTCCATGACCCCCATCCATTCCTGCCACACAGGTCTCCTCCTTGGAGTTCTCCACAAGCCGGCCTCCAGGCCTGTGCAGGGGCTGTTCCCTCTGCCTAGAATGCCCTTCCTTACATGACTCACTCACTTGCTAATTTACTTCGACCTTGATGGCAACGTCAGAGAGGCCTTCCCTGACCACCTTCCCTAAAACAGCACTCTCCACCCCCTTGATCTCCCTCCCCTTGATGTATTTGTCGTCACTGCCCATGACGCATCCTGATAAATGTCTCTCTGGGAGGCTCAGTAGTTGTAGCACTCAGGCTTAGTTGCCCCACAGCACGTGGGAACCTTCGTTTCTCTACCAGGGATCAAACCCATTGATCCCCCGCATTGAAAGGCAGATTCTTAACCACTCGGGACCACGAGGGAAATCCCGAGCAAATAGTTTTTGAGAGAACGAATACAGATTCGACTTGGCCATGCACACAGCAGGCCCATTAGGTGCGTACGGACCCCCAACATGTTCAAGCAAGCGGGCAGATCGTTGCAAATATTTGCATCCCCCCCACAATGCCACAATAATTAATTGACCCCTTTATGAAAGGTTTTTTACAGGGTGGTGGGGACAGAGTGATGACTAAGACATACCCAATGCCTGCTCCCTTAGAGCCCACAGACCAGCAGGAGAAGGAAGATACAAGACACACAGTTGCTGCAATAAATAGGCCTGAAAACTCAAGCAGCATCACCAGAGAAAAGGACAAGGGCTTCCCTGGTGGTCCAGTGGCCAAGACTCTGCTCTTCCAATGCAGGGGGCCCAGGTTCGATCCCTGCTCTGGGAACTAGATCCCACGTGCCACAGCTGAGAGTTCTCATGCCACAACTAAAGATACCACATAAAGATCTGGTGCAGCCAAATAAGCAAATAAATATATTTGTTAAAAAAAGAAAAATATTAAATAAGTATATATAGAGAGAGAGAGAAAAAAAAAAAAGAAAAGAAAAGGACAAAGTGTTGGGAGTGAATAACATGGGGACCTAGAGTTGACTGGGAAGTACCAGGCAGTGATGCCATGGAAAGGGGGCAATTGAGATGGGGCTGAGGGGTTGGGGACAAAGGGCTACAGGAGGAGGCCGGAGACCTATGAGCAAGAGAAAGGAGCCAAGTGGTGGACATCAGAGGGCACGAGGCAAGCAGTTTAGGGGTTTTTCATGGAAGATTTGGGACAAAGGAGGAAATGGTTTGATTTGGGATTGAGAGACAGTCTTTTTATCTGTCTTTGTTTTTTTCAATATCTATTTATTTGGCTGCTCCGAGTCTTAGTTGAGGCATGTGGGATCTAGTTCCCTGGGCAGGGATGGAATCCGGGCTCTCTGCAGTGGGAGCTCAGAGTCTCAGCCACTGAACTGCCAGGGAAATCCCAAAAGACATTCTTCTTGCTCTTGACTGGTTAGAGGGAGGGTGAGTGGAGGCCAGGAGACCAGGGAGGAGGCCAGAGCAGGAGTCCAGGTCAGAGAAGACAGGTCTGGACCAGGGTGAGGTCATGGAGAAGAGAGCAGGGCCAGGCAGGAGAGAGGTTAATTAGCTGAGTCTAATCCTCCATGGCAGCTGGAAACTTACTGAGGGTAGGAGGTATTTGAGAAGACCCTGAGGGTCAGGCTCAGGAGGCAGGATAGATGCTGAGGTCTCCATTGAAATGGAAGACAGCTCAAGAAGGGGGCCAAGCCTCAGCCCTGGATGCCAAGTTGAGGAGGCCAGGGCTCATCCTGAGGGCAGTGAGGAGCCAGGGTTAAGCAGGGAGGGAACGGGGTCAGATTTGAGTTTCAGAAACATCCCTCTGGTTACAAATGGGAGATGGGTTGGAGGAGGTATGGAGGCCCGGGAGGAGGCCAAGGCAAGGTCCTGGTGGGAAAGGACTGAGGAAAGGGGGCGGGTGGCTGAGACCTTGAGAGGCTGAAAGGAATTTGGGAAGAGCTGTGGGGATACCAGTACAGAAGCAGAACAGCCAAGAGCAGAGAGTTGGGAGTTCAGTCTGTTCTGCACAAACACGCAGGCTCAGAGAGACCACACACACACACACACACACACACACACACACACACACACACGTGCAAAACACATGGGGGAGGGAAATGGACAAGCAGGAGAAACCAGCACACCTGCACCGGATCTGCAGGATCAGGATACCAAACCACCAGAGGGAGACAGCAATGCAAGCGCCCAGAGACAGACCCAGGAGATGCAGAAAAACCGAGGACACCTAGTCAGCTGTCGTTACCACGTGCAACGGAACTGCATGTGCCCTGTCCCCAGAGCCTGCCAAGCAGGTTCTGTTCTTATTCCCAGCTTACAGATGGAAAAACTGAGGCTTAGGGAGGCCAGTCCCTTGTAAGGTCATGGGGTTAGTGGCAGAGGCAGGATTCCCATCCAGGTCTTCAGGCTACTCCCACCCCCACCCCCGTGAGTGCCCATCCACTGGCATCCTGTTTCTGTGCCCACGTTGGTCTTTATTTGGTACTAGGGGCGATGTTCCCCTCCCCGCACCCCCCCCCAATCAGTGCACCCCGGGGATGCCCATACAGCAGTGTCCTCCCTTTTCTGGTTTCTGAGACTTTTTTCCAGGAATGGAGGCGCTCCTGACCCGGCTTGTCTGAGTGTGGGCGGGCGGCGTGTCCCTGCGTGTCTCCTCCTGTCCCAGCCTCTCGTGTGTGTCTGTGTGTGTGGATGACATCTGAGTGTGTGTGTGTGTGTGTCCTGGTCTGAGGAGCTGCGAGTGCAAAGGGGGAGTGCCTGGCTGGGCTGGGCTGGGGGTGGAGGCAGGGGAGGGGGGCGTCACAGAGGGGAGTGGAGTTCTGGAGGAATGTTTACCAGACGAGCACGGAGAGAGAGCCCAGAGGGACAGCGCCCAGAGCCAGGGTACAGAGCCGCTCAGCTTCCCTGCCCTGCCGGCCCGGAGCGGGAGCGGGGACGCAGCCGCCAGGGGCCCCTGCCCCCTCCTCAGCCTCCCTCCAGGGCCCCTTTAAGACCGAACTGGTCCTCTTCTCTCCGTGTTAACCCCTCAAAGTCTAGGTGGCCTCTTGGGCTCCAAGCTGGTGGGCGGAGGCAGAAGCGACGGGGAGCCAGGGGCGGAGAAAGTGTTGCCCGAAGTCTGGGAGGGAGAGAAGGAGGCAGAGGAGCTGGGAAGGCGGCCCGCTGAGCCGAGCCCGCGAGGGACACCCCCCAACCACCACGCTGTGCCAGGCGGGCAGTGCCAAATCAGGGCGGCGGGAGCCGGGAGCTGGGGGGAGGGTCGGGGACAGCCCGGCCCTGCCCCCTCCCTCGCGGGGTGCCCAGCAACTTCTGAGGAAAGTTTGGCACTGACTGCCTGGTGCCCCGAGGATGGGCAAGGTCCTGTTGGCTTGGTGCTGGGCGTTGTGCTGCTGGGGGCGCGTGGCTCCCAAGGGTGAGTGATGATGGGGGGCCTATGGGGAGGGACCTCTCGTAGAGGGGCTGTGGGGGGAGAGGAGGGGGACGGATGGCAGGTGTTTGAGGGGGATGGCGCTGAGTCCTGAGCCCGCTCGGGGAGTTTCCTTGGGACGACAGAGAGGGGGACAAGGGGGACACAGAGACAAACCAAGAGAGGCCGGGAAAGAAAAAAAAGGGGACCCTTGAGAGAGGAACAGACGACAAGAAACAGAAACTGGGAGCCCCAGAGATGGGGAAGAGATGGACACAGCACAATGGGACAGACAGGAGATGGGAGGGGTAGGGGCTGGGCTGGAACTGGGGGCCTCGCAGAGAGGGGCTGAGCAAGTGCTGCCCGGAAAGGAGCCTTCCAGAAGGGACCCGAAGTCAGGCCGCAGGGTGAGGAGGCTCCGGAGCCCTAGGGGAAGACCCTCACCCCTGCCACCCCACTTCTCCTCACCCCAGGGCTGCTTGTCCGTGTGCCCCACCTCCGGGCCGGGGGCTCTGCCTTCGCCCGCCATCTCTGTGCGTCTCCATGTCTCTGTCTTTCCCTCTCCCTGTTCCCTAAGTGTCTCTTATCAACGTCTCTGTCTGCGTCTTTCTCTCTTCCTCTGCGTGTCTCTCCCCCAACTTTTTCCCCTCTAGGTGGGTCTCTCCATTTCTCATCCTCGGTCCCTCTTGAGTCTCTGCTCCTCTCTGTCTGCCTGACTGTCTCTGGTTCCACTCTCTGTCTCTCTTTCCCCATTTCTCTCTCTCTCTCTCTCCCAGCTCTCTCCCATCCCGTTTTCTTCCCCACCATCCACCAGCCCAGTCTGTGAAGTCTCTAGAGACCCTAAGCAGGGGCAGGCCAGCCGGGCAGTCAGGGCGTGGGAGGCTGCCAGATGCTGGGCCTACTTCCCAACGGGATGGAGGCCGGACCCCAGTCCCCTGGGAAGGCTCCCATCCTCCCCACGAAGCCTCCACCCTCTGCCCCCCCAGCTGAGGTCACTCAACAACTATGTGGGCCTAAGGGCCTGGCGGGGTCCTGGCAGCCGTAGGCAGGCCGGCAGGGGTGGAACCGAGGAGTCCAGGGAAGCAGGGGTTCCCGAGCTAACGTTCTTCCATCTCCCTGCAGGCCCACAGACTGAAGTGTCCCCCTTCGTGGGGAGTCCGGGGAACATCACCGGTACCCGAGGACTCATGGGCACCCTTCGGTGTGAGCTCCAGGTTCAGGGGGAGCCCCCCGAGGTGACCTGGCTTCGGGATGGACAGGCCCTAGAGCTGGCAGACAGCACCCAGACCCAGGTGCCCCTGGGCGAAGACGGGCAGGATGACTGGAAAGTAGTCAGCCAGCTCAGGTGCCCAGCCTCCCCTTCCGACCAGCCGTGACCCACGTCCCTCCTGTCCCCACACCTCCACCACCTGAGGCCAAGCGGGCACTCACTCGCAGGAGCCCCACCTGGGCTGGATGGCAATGTGGTCACTCTCGAGCTGTGTGGCTCTGACCAAGTGATGTAACTCACCCTGGCTTTCGCTTTCCTCTTCTGTAAAATGAGTTAATAATAGCACCCACTTCCTAGCTCTTACAAGTTTCTGGGCCAGACCCCCTTCCCCGCTTTCAGTTCTGAGGACCCCCCTCGTCAGGTCCAGCTCTGACCCTGAATCTCTCTGTCCCTCTTCTTGCCCTGTCAGAATCTTGTCTCTGCAGCTCTCAGATACGGGATGGTACCAGTGCGCCGTGGTCCTGGGAGGAAAGACCTTTGTGTCCCAGCCTGGCTACGTGGGGCTGGAGGGTGAGCCCTGGGCTCCGAGGTCCTGGGAGGGCAAGAATCCTAAGTGAGGGGTCAGAGAGTGCTGGTGGATTCAGGGTGTCTTAGGCCTAGGAACATGCGGCCTAGGAACATCAGACATCTTGGGAGGGTCAGGCAAGGGGGTCTATAAATTATTGAGGACAAGCCTGTGGGGGCAGATTATGTCTTTTTTGGGAAAAAGCTATCTTGGGGGTTGTCAGATAAGAGATTCAAGGCAACTTACCACTCTCCCCCACCCCGGGAGACTTAACCCTATCATCCCCCATTGCTGGGGATTGGGGGATGGCTCACTTTCCTCATAGATAAAGTGGGATGAGGTGGCTCGGTGGTCAAAGAGGCTGCCTGCAATGCAGGAGATGTGGGTTCGCTCCCTGGGTCGGGAAGATCTCCTGGAGAAGGAAGGAAATGGCATCCCATTCCAGTATTCTTGCCTGGGAAATCTGGTGGACAGAGGAGCCTGGCAGGCTACAGTCCCTGGGATCACAAAAGAGTCAGATATGACTTAACGACATTCTGGAAAAGAAACATGAAAGGGGGTCAGACATTGATGAGAGGAGTTGGATATATGGGACCTTGTGTCCTAGGAATAGAGGTATCCTGAGGGCTCAGACATAGGCGTCAAAGACCCAGCAGCCTACATCATCCTTGCGGCGAGTCAGACCCCTAGGGGGATCAGAGGGACCCCAGCCTTTACCACTGCTCCCCCAGGCCTGCCTTACTTCCTGGAGGAGCCTGAGGACAGGACTGTGGTTGCCAACACTCCCTTCAACCTGAGCTGCCGGGCGCAGGGACCCCCAGAGCCTGTGGACCTCCTGTGGTTCCAGGATGTTGTCTCCCTGGCTTCAGCCATGGACCACAGCCCCCAGCACATACTCTGCATTCCAGGTGAGTCCAGGGATGTGATCAGCTCAGGACAGAGGGCCAGGCGGGATGGAAGTGGGGGGCCCTTCATGCCTCCATCTGAGGCTCTCCTCATCCTTCTGTCCTTGTCTGTCTCTCTCTGTCTGAGTTTGTCTCTAGTTTTTCCTCTTTGTCTCTGAGTATCTCTGTCTCTGCATTTCTGTCCCCATCGATCTCATTTCTCTCTGCGTACTTTCTTTCCGTCTCTCTGTTCTCCATCTCTCTCTGTGTCTGTCTCCCTGTCTCTCTGTCGTCTCTCTGCTCTTTCTCCCTCCGTTCGCGCCAGCCTCTCTGAATAGCGTCCTTTGTCCTGGGTTTCCTCTGAGCTGTTCCATGGCCAAGTGTGTGTGGGCCCGATGCCCCTTTGTCAGCCCCTGACCCCAAGCAGGGCACCGGAATCAACTGTGTCCTCCTCTTCTCCTCCTCCTTGCAGATGTAAGCCAAGAAGGAGAGAGACGGGACAGGGCTGAGTGACAGATGACACCCTCCCCGTCTCAGGGTGACCAACTCTTTCCACACCTCACACACGGGGCAGAATCTAGCTTGGGGGGTCACGCAGTGGTCAGGCAGAGTTAGGGGACCCTGGGCCCAGGGAGTTCCCCTCACTGAGGAAAGAGAGACAAAGGAACACAGATGGGGGAGGCTGAGTCAGTCAGAGGGAGGTGGCTGGACCTTGGAAGGCATCGGCTTCCAGCAGCCCCAACCCGATACCTTCATCTGCTGGCACTGGGAGGGTGCTCCGGATGGAGGGTCTCTTAGGGTGGAAGGAGGGGCTCACATTCCAGCATTCCGGGGGCCCTGAGTGTGCGAGGAAGCAGCAGTGAGCATGCTGGGCTCCAGAGGAGTGACTCAGGCCCAGGGCTCACTCCAGGCCTGAGTCAGCCTGGCAGGACCCCGGACAGGGGGAGGGGGGGTATGGATCCCGGAGCCCATCCCAGGAAGAGGGAGAAACGGGAGGGCGAAGGTGTGAGAGGATCTATGTGCTTATCAGCATGGGAGCTGCCAGGCGGGGTCTCTGTGTGTGTCCCAGTGTGGAGGGCGTGGTGGGAGGCTCTGGGTGTGTCTCTGGCCCTCTGGATCTGTGTCTCAGTGCTTCTGTCAGCATCAACCTCTCTGGATGAGGGTGTGCCTTAGTGAGGGCCAGCTGCAGAGAATGTCTCGGGGGTGTGTGTGAGTGTGTGTGTGTGCGCGCACTACTAGGTATGTTTTGTCAGTTTAGCCATCTGTCCCACTGTATGGGTCTCTCTCTCTTTTTTTTTTTTTTTTTTGCCTGTGCTGAGTCTTCATTGCTTTGGCTTTCTCTAGTTGCGGCGAGCAGGGGCGACTCTTCATTGCGGTGCACGGGCTTCTCGTTGCGGTGGCTTCTCTTGTTGAGGAGTATGGGACTCTGCAGCTTGAGGGCTCAGTAGTTGCGGTCCACGGGCTTAGTTACCCCGTGGCATGTGGGACCTTCCCAGACCAGGGATGGAACCCATGTCCCCTTTATTGGCAGGGGGATCCCCATCCACTGCCCCACCAGGGAAGCCCGTGTTTGGGTCTTTATGGCATATTTCTGCAAGTTTCTCAGCGGCTGTCAGTGGAAGTGTGTGTCTGTGTGTGTGACTAAGAATCTCAGTGTTGGCCTCTTTGTGTGTCCATAGCTGTGACTCACTGTGTGAGGGTGGATTAGTGTGTGTGTGTGTGTGTGTGTGTGTGTGTGAGGAGAGATGGCAGAGTGCTGGACCACAGCCACAGTGTGTCTGAAGGCTGTTTTGTACACCTCACTGTATAGAGGTGACCATGTCAGCTTACAGGTGTGTTCCTCTAGGTGTGAGTGTGTCTTGGTGGGGATTTTGTTTCTTTGCGGAGTCAGGATGGGTCATTGGACAACTTGGTGTGGCTGTCTGTGTATGGATATCTCTGTGATATCTGTATGTATGTCGCAGGGTGAGAATGTTGGTGTACAGCTTTGTCCCATGGATCCCTATAGAAGTGTACGTGTCTGTGTGTGATTCACAGCAGGCAATAACAATACCCTTCAGCTTCTATTTGTTCGGGTGTGTCAGTCCCAGCCCTGACTACCTCCCGGTGCATGAACCTGAGGTCCTCACCAGCCCATGTGTATATGTGTCTGCGTCACCTCCATGCACTGGGCAGCGCCTCCACGCTTGCGTGCCTGCAGCAGCCCTGTGTGTTTCTGTGTCACTCTGCATCTTGATGAATGCGTCTGAAGCGAGCTGAGTGTGTCCAGCTGTGTTTGGAAGGCTTGGCTGTGTTTGTGTGCGAGCGCATCCACATCAGCCTGGTCTGCGCCCTGTTGTGTGTGTTTGTCCACTTCAACCTCAGTGTGCATTTGTCGGTCGCAATCTGCAGGGAGGCTGGTGTGTTTGTCAGCTTCAGCCTAGGTGTATATTGCGTTACTGAGTGTTTGTAGGGCTTCTTTGGTGGCTCAGATGGTAAATAATCTGCCTGCAATGCAGGAGACCTGGGTTCTATCCCTGGGTTGGGAAGATCTCCTGGAGAAGGGCATGGCAACCCATTCCAGTATTCTTGGCCGGAGAATCCCCATGGACAGAGGAGCCTGGCAGACTACAGTCCATGGGGTCACAAAGAGTCGGACACGACTGAGTGACTAAGCACAGCACAACGAGGGAGACCCAGGTTCAGTCCCCAAGTGGGGCAGATCCTCTGGAGATGGGAATGGCAACTCACTCCTGTATTCTTGCCTGGAGAATTCCAGGGACAGAAGAGCCTGGGGAGCTACATACAGTTCACGGGGTCGCAGAGTTGGAGAGGACTGAGAGACTAAACACACACAGCTGTCTGCATCCGCGTGGGCTTGTTTGACTGCGAGCTGATGCGAATGTGGGCATGTGTGTGTCTGCGTACATGTCAATGTCAGCCCCCTGTGTCTACATACAGGTCAACCAGTATGTTTTTGAGTCACTGCTTGTTTGTGACAGTACCCTCCGCGGCAGTTGACCAGTGTTGCTGTTTTCCGTTTTAGGACCAGCAACTGCCCCTGTATGTTAAGTGTGATTCACTGTGCGTGTATGCAGGAATTCGCGGTGGTGCCGCGTTAGGAATTCCGTCCGTTTGTGCGTGTCTGTCCCTGGATCTGACTCAGGGCGTACCCCCTCTCTCTCTGCTTCCATCTCTCCCGTTCCCTCGGAAAAAGCGGACTGCGCTCCGGGGTGGGGGAGGGCCGGGACATCTGGAAAGCACATCTGGCCCGAGAGCGCGCCGCGAGGGAGGGGGTCCCAGGCCCCTTCGCCCCGGCTCCCTCCCTCCCTCAAGGTGCGGGCCGCTGGGGCCTGGCTAGGGGGATCTCGGCCGGCCGGAAGTGCGGGGGGGCCGCTGGGGTGACTCACGCGGGGGCAGGAATGCTGCGGTCAGAACGGGACCCGGCTCCAGACCCCCTCCCGCCCGCGGGCTCCTTTACGGGCGGCGGGCCGCGCGGGCTCTCGCGCCGTGACCCTGGCGGGGGGCCCCCACGTGCCAGGTGCCTGGAGCGGACCCAGGCTTCCCGCCGCGCCCCACCCCCACCTCCCCGGGCAGCCCGCCCGGGGCCGTCCTGTCCCTCGGCTGGGCCCGCGGGGGCTGCGGGCACCTGACCTTGGCTGGGAACCGCGGCCCAGGCAGCGGAGCCGCGGAGCTTCCCTGCCCACCCCCTTCCGGCCTCGCCGCCTTTGCCTGCGTCCACTCCCTCTGCCGCCTGAGGAAAGGAAACTTTGTGTCTGCGGGTAGCTGCTGATGGTGGTGGGAACAAGCACGGCGCAGAGCGAAGGCGGGAGACGCCGCGAGGCCAACAGACACTCAGACACAAACACAGATGGATTCAGACCTGCAGTCACGCACAGATTTAAGACGTGGTCCTCCTTACATGCTGTCACCCAGACGCTGTGTGTGTGTGTGAATCTGTGGACGTTGTATAGCTCTGTGTGTTGTGTGTCTCTGTGTGTGTCTGCGTCTCTTGTGTTTGCCTGTGTGCTTGTATGTGCCTTTGTGAGTGTGAATCTGGACTTTCGATAGCTCTGTGTGTTGTGTGTCTTTGCGTTTGTGTGTCTGTGTCTCTTGTGTTTGCTTGTTTACTTCTATATGCCTTTGTGTGTGTGTGTGAATCTGTGGACGTTGTATAGCTCTGTGTTGTGTCTCTCTGTGTTTGTGTGTCTGCGTCTCTTGGGTTTGCCTGTGTACTTGTATGTGCCTTTGTGTGTGTGCGTATGTGTGTATGTGTGTGTCTGCCTGTGTTCCCACCACCACCACACTGGGGAAGGGAAGGCAATCCCGCTGACACCCAAAAACAGTTACTCAAGACTCCTCCACGAACTCACCCATGGATTTACACAAGCTCACATTGCTACGTACACACCCTAAAATGCTCATAAGTACACAAATGTATCCACACCAATCCAGCCACTCATTCAACAAACATTTATGGAGCACCTACTGTGTACCAGGCCATATTGGGCCCCGGGGAGGGGGACGGGGTGGGAATACAGCAGGGCTGAAACCCCGAACCCCTGAGTCAACACTCAGTGAACAGGAGACACAGGACCGTGTGAAGGATACTGTGATGAGAACCAAAGAGAGAAAGTAAAGCAAGGAGAAGGCTGGCTGTGGAGGTGAAAGTCACTCAGTCATGTCTGACTCTTTATGACCCCATGGATAGTCCATGGGATTCTCCAGGCCCGAATATTGGAGTGAGGAGCCTTTTCCTTCTCCAGGGGATCTTCCCAACGCAGGGATCGAATCCAGTTTTCCCGCATAGCAGGCAGATTACTTACCAGCTGAGCCACCAGGGAATGTCAGTTTTCGACAAGGTGCTTGGGGAGGGACAGAGTGGCTGGAAGGTGGGATCTGAGTAAAGAGTGTGAAGGAGGGTGGATGTCTGTGGGGATGCTTTTCCAAGCGGAGGGAATGGAAGTGCAAAATTCCCGAGGTGGAAATATGTTTGGTACCTTCTAGAAACACCAGGAGGCCGGTGGGGCTAGAGCAACTGGGTTTGGGGGAGAGCAGTTGGTTGCAACTGAGCATGTAAATGAACAAACACTCGTATGTTTACACAACCCCATGAAGGCCTGCTTCTTAAGTGTGTGTCTAATAGGTGTGTACACCTCTACGGGTGTCTGCGTGGCTCAGTGTGATTGTGTCTGTGCTTGTGTGTATATGTCTGTGTGTTTGCCTGTGTCTAGGTATGAGTATGTGTATTTCTATATGTAAGTGTGTACATTTGTGTGTATAACTGTATGCTGGTGCATATGTTTGTGGTGTCTGTGTGTGAGTGTGTGTCTGTGTGTGTGTACTTGTACATGTGTCTATCTGGGTGGGGGTTGGGTCTGTGTAGGGGTGGTGTTAGCTGGCCTGTCTTTGGGGGTGGAGGTCTGCATTCCCCATACATCACCTCCCTTTTTGACACTCCCTTCAAGCAGGCACCACTGGGGGCTGGACTGATCCTGGGGATGGAGTGTGGTGGGGCATGCTCAGCCTGGCCCCAACACCCTCCTTCCCCTCTCTGACCGGGCCCCCCCTCACATGACTCCTCAGGCCTGAACAAGACTGCTTCTTTCTCCTGTGAAGCCCACAACGCCAAGGGGATCACCACATCCCGCACGGCCACCATCACAGGTGACAGGAGAGGGAGCCGGGGAGCTAGGTGTCAGAGGGTATGGGCTTGGGGTCAGAGGTCAGAGCTGGAGTAGAGGGCCGGACAAGGAGCTTCAGGCACAGGATCAGTCCCTCCCCTCATCTGTCCACAGTGCTCCCCCAGCGGCCCCATGACCTCCGCTTGGTTTCAACTCAGCCGACGGAACTGGAGGTGGCTTGGACCCCAGGCCTGAGCGGCATCTACCCCCTCACCCACTGCATTCTGCAGGTAGGTGAGACTGCAGCCTTTCCTCGCCTCCATCTCAGCCCTCCTTCCACCCAGAGCTGCAAGCCCTCATCCTCTCCCTGGGAAACCAGCCTTTCCCAGCCATTCGTTTGAGAGGCAGTAGAACCTTGGGATAAGCCAGATGTCCTGGGTTTAAATCCTAGCTCCAACAAGCTGCTGGCTGCATGAGCTTGGGTGGGTGACTCAACGTCCCTGGGTCTCAGTTCTCTCATCTGTAAAATGGGCATAACGATAGTCCAAACCTGGTAGACTGGCTGTAGGAATTCAGTGAGTGACTGCATTTAACAAACTTAAAATAGTATCTGGAACTTGGAAAGCATGCAATAAACTGTTGACTGCTTTTGGAAATTCCCTAGCCATCCAGTGGTTAGGACTCCATGCTTTTGCTGCCGGGGGCATGGGTTCAATCCCTGTTTGGGGAACTAAGATCCTGCAAGTCGAGCAGCGTGGCAAAAGACAAACAAACAAAAAGCTATTGGCCGTTTTCATTTTTTTAGTGTTGGTGATATTGATTCTAGCCAGAATAGAAACCCTGAAACAACAGGGACCAGAGCCATCATTCACCATTGGGTGCTCACAACCCTTGGGCTTCTCCTATCCCATCTCTGACCACTCTGGCTTTTCACTGTCTGGGGGTGGGTCTATCTCTCCACTGGACTGTGAGCTCTGGGATGGCCAGGGCTGAGCTGGCTCAACCACCACTGGGTCCTCATAATTTTATTTCTTTATGTTTAAAAATTATAATTATTTTTATTTTTTGGCTGCTGCGCAGCATGTGGGAGCTTAGTTCCCTGACCCGGGATGGAACCTTAGTTCCCCTTCCTGCAGTGGAAGCATGGAGTCTTAACCAGTGGACCACCAGGGAAATCTCTGGGTTCCCATTACTGCCCAGTGCAGGGCCAGACACTGAGTAGGAAATGTTTAGTGGAAAATTACCTGATAATTGAGGTGAACTGGACCCAGCCTTCTGCACTGAAGTTGCTCCTGCTCTAGAATAAGAAAAACAACCAACAAACCAAATACGAGATCCAGTTCTGGCCTGAAGTTGTCTGAGATTTGAGAGTTTAAGTGGGGATGAGACAATGCCCATGATGGGAAATGACAATATTGAATAGTGACCAGCTCTTTTTTTTTTTTTTTTTCAGTCATGTCACATGGCTTTTAGGATCTCAGTTCCCTGACCAGGGACTGAACCTGGGCCACGGCATTGAAAGCCCAGAATCCTAACTATTAGGCCACCAGGAAACTCCCAATGACCAGTTTTTATTGCATGTCCGTTATGTGCTTAGGTTTCCCTGGTGGCTCAGTGGTAAAGAATCGGCCTGCCAATGCAGGAGACACAGGTTCGATCCCTGGGCCAGGAAGATCCCCTGGAGAAGGAAATGGCAACCCACTCTGGTATTCTTGCCTGGGAAATGCCATGGACAGAGGAGCCTGGCGGGCTACAGTCCATGGGGTCACAAAGAGTCAGACGCAACTAAAGAACAAAAACAATAACACAACCACTATATGCTGGGCCTTGTGTTACAGCTTAACACATTCTTGTTTGAGTGTTTTGTGAAGTAGAGTCTATGGATACACTCATTTTCCAGATGAAGAAACTAAGGCTCAGGGACTTCCTTGGTGGTCCAGTGGTTAAGACTTGCTCTTCCACCACATGGGGGATGGATTTGATCTCACTTTCACTTTTCATTTTCATGCATTGGAGAAGGAAATGGCAACCCACTCCCAGTGTTCTTGCTGGAAAATCCCAGGGACGGGGGAGCCTGGTGGGCTGCCGTCTATGGCATTGCACAGCGTCGGACAAGACTGAAGCGACTTAGCAGCAGCAGCAGCAGGGAACTAAGATCCCACATGCCATATGGTGCGGCCAAAAAGTTCAAAAAGAAACCAAGTTTCAGAGTAATTAAGCAACTTGCCCAAGGACAAAGCCAGGAAGTGGCAGAGGTGGGATCCAAACCCTTGTCTTGCCAAACCCAAAGGGCACTTCTGAAAAGCCATTTAGAGCCAGTGCTTGATTAAACAGGAGCTACCTTTCTTATAAGACCCTGGGCCTGGGGACAACCTCACATTCAGTTGATATTTTAACCCCAGACAGTAATGACTGTTCATCTTCCCATTTTCAAGATAAGAAATTGAGACCCAGAGAGGGGAAGTGACCTGCCTTCTCCAGTGGCTAAAAAGGCTAAAACTGATTCAGTCCCAGAAGCTGGGCTGATTTGGGAAGACCTCAAATGCCAGGTCAGACGCCAGCTGTACCCCCAACCCACATCCATCCAGTGTCCCCCAAGAAAAGCAGAAGTGTGCCCTCTTCCCTCTCCAGGTCTCACTTCCTGCTGTGCATGAGCTCAGGGTTCAAGTTGGAGGGTCACAGCCATGCGAGGGAAAAGAGAAGTGGGGGTGGGCAGGGGAAGGCTGACAGTCTGCGCCCATGTCCCCTTTGTCCCGGCCGAGGTTCCCCTTCTGGTCAGTTAGTGTGGGTCAGAGAGCAGGCAAGGAGACCACCTCCCCCACTCCTGCTATCTCCTCCCCAGGCCTTGCTGTGGTTTCCCCACTCAGGGACTGTATGGGCAAGCTGCTGGATCTCTCTGGGCCTCTGTTTCCGCATCTGTAAAATGGGAATAAAAAAAGGAATTGACCCCCATGGGTGCTCATTCCAGACTAATGTGCTTGGCAGGGTGTTTGGGACACAGCTGGCACTCAAAATAAGTTAGCTGTTGACAGGCTAGGCAAGCCAGTTCATGGGCATTATGTCAGTAAACCTCTCACCTTGACAGGTAGAGACTCTCGGAGGCCCATTTTCCAGAGGCAGGAACTGAGGCCCGGGGAGGTAGAAACACTCACTCTAAATCACATAGCAGGGACTTCCCTGGTGGTTCAGTGGTTAAGATTTTACGCTTTCACTGCAGGGGGCAAGGGTTTGATCCCTAGTTGGGGAACTAAGATCCCGTAAGCCACCACGTGGCATGACCAAAAAAATAAAAGACAGCAAATAATATCCAAGCCAAGATTTGGACCCGATGGAGTCTGGTTGTAAGCAGTAACTCTTTCCCAGCACAGTGTGTGTCGTGGTTATATTGCCTGGATGCTCCCCAGGGTGAAGGCAGCACCCCTGCAGCTGTGACGGGTTTGTGGTTCTGTGGGGAAGAGCTGTACGGACGTCCTCCCCAGCTGTGGTCCCTCCCATCCTGATCTTGCCAGTCCTGGGGACCAAGTGGGTGGAGAAGCCTTTACCGCTGTGCAGGATGTGCTGGGTTTGACACTGGTGGCCAGACAATCTCACACACACAAAATAATGACAAACGCTCAATCTGCACAGACACTCTTTTTTTGTTTCTTTTTGCTTTTTTAAATATTTATTTTCGGCTGCCCTGGGTCCTTGTTGCTGTGCACAGCCTTACTTGGGGGCTCCACTCGAGTTGCAGTGTGCGGGCTTCTCATCGTGGTGGCTTCTCTTGCCGTGGAGCATGGGCTCTAGGGCACGCGAGTTTCAGTAGTCACAACTTGGGGGCTGCATAGTGCAGGCGCGACAGTTGTGGCGCACATCCCCGTGGCATGTGGGATATTCCCAGACCCAGGATTGAACCCATGTCCCCGTCATCACAAGGTGGATTCTAGCCACTAGCCACTGTACTACCAGAGAAGCCCTGCACAGACACTTTCCTACATGCTTACAGGGTATCACTTCAGTTAATCCTGTGAAGAAGGGAAACACTGTTGTCATCCCGTTTTTCAGATGAAGAAACTGAGGCACAGGACTAGGGAGTAGGAGAGGCTGGATTTGAATCCCAGATCCAGTATCTGTGCTCTTCAGCACTAAGATGCATTGCATCTCTGTACAGAAGAGTATTATTACCATTACTGATGTTCTTAAAAGGACATTCTTATTGTCAGTAGGGCAAAGGTTTTGAAGATAGGATGGGTTCAGTTCCCAGCTTCATCAGTGACAAGCTAGTGTCCTCGGATCAGTGATTCCATCTCTCCAAGCCTCAGTGCCTTCATCTGTATATGGGCAGAAACATAGCACATACTTACAATGCACAGCTAAAGTGAGGGTCAAATGAGTTTAGGTTTGTAAAAAATTTTGCTTTAAAAAAAAAATTATTTCTCTGGCTGCATTGGGTCTTAGTTGCAGCGTGTGGGATCTAGTTCCCTGACCAGGGATCGAACCTGGGCCCCCTGCATTGGGGGCACAGAGTCTTAGCCACTGGAGCACCTTGGGAGTCCTTTTTTATTTTTTTAAATTAAAATATATAATGTTCATAATCTTTGGTGTACACCTAGATTGTTTAACCAGTGTGACCACTCTCTAAATCAAGATACAGACTCTTCCCAGCTGTTGAAGGTTCCCTCACTCCCCAGAGATGCCCACTTTTCTGACTTATTTTTTAGCTAAGAGAGGCTTGCGAGATCTTAGTTCCCCAGCCAGGGATTGAACCTGGGCCCTCAGCAGTGAAAGCATGGAGTCCTAACCACTGGGCCACCAGGGAATTCCCTCCTCTGACTTCTATTGTGGGCAATTGCTTTTGCCTGAGGTTGAATGTCATTATTATTGATGCTGACCACCTGCCATGCACCGTCCAGCCATCCTACACTTAACTTTTTTGTATGGCCATGCCACATGGCATTCGAGATCTTAGCTCCCTGACCAGGGATCAAACCTGTGCCTGCAGTGGAAGCATAAAGTCATAACCACTGGACTGCCAGGAAGTCCCTTACATTGAACCTTTAAGCAGCCCTGGAAGGCATTTGCTCCTCTCAGTTCAGTCGCTCAGTCGTGTTGTCCGACTCTTTGCGACCCCATGAATCACAGCATGCCAGGCCTCCCTGTTCATCACCATCTCCTGGAGTTCACTCAGACTCACGTCCATCGAGTCCGTGATGCCATCCAGCCATCACATCCTCGGTCGTCCCCTTCTCCTCCTGCCCCCAGTCCCTCCCAGCATCAGAGTCTTTTCCAATGAGTCAACTCTTCCCATAAGGTGGCCAAAGTACTGGAGTTTCAGCTTTAGCATCATTCCTTCCGAAGAAATCCCAGGGTTGATTTCCTTCAGAATGGACTGGTTGGATCTCCTTGCAGTCCAAGGGACTCTCAAGAGTCTTCTCCAACACCACAGTTCAAAAGCATCAATTCTTCAGCGCTCAGCCTTCTTCACAGTTCAACTCTCACATCCATACATGACCACAGGAAAAACCATAGCCTTGACTAGATGGACCTTAGTCAGCAAAGTAATGTCTCTGCTTTTGAATATACTATCTAGGTTGGTCATAACTTTTCTTCCAAGGAGTAAGCATCTTTTAATTTCATGGCTGCAGTCACCATCTGCAGTGATTCTGGAGCCCAAAAAAATAAAGTCTGACACCGTTTCCACTGTTTCCCCATCTATTTCCCATGAAGTGATGGGACCGGATGCCATGATCTTCGTTTTCTGAATGTTGAGCTTTAGGCCAACTTTTTCACTCTCCTCTTTCACTTTCATCAAGAGGGTTTTTAGCTCCTCTTCACTTTCTGCCATAAGGGTGGTGTCATCTGCATATCTGAGGTTATTGATACTTCTTCCGGCAATCTTGATTCCAGCTTGTGTTTCTTCCAGTCCAGCATTTCTCATGATGAACTCTGCACAGAAGTTAAATAAGCAGGGTGACAATATACAGCCTTGACGTACTCCTTTTCCTATTTGGAGCCAGTCTGTTGTTCCATGTCCAGTTCTAACTGTTCCTTCCTGACCTGCATACAGATTTCTCAAGAGGCAGGTCAGGTGGTCTAGTATTCCCATCTCTTGAAGAATTTCCACAGTTTGTTGTGATCCACACAGTCAAAGGCTATGGCGTAGTCAATAAAGCAGAAATAGATGTTTTTCTGGAACTCTTGCTTTTCCATGATCCAGCGGATGTTGGCAATTTGATCTCTGGTTCCTCTGCCTTTTCTAAAACCAGCTTGAACGTCAGGGAGTTCACGGTTCACGTATTGCTGAAGTCTGGCTTGGAGAATTTTGAGCATTACTTTACTAGCATGTGGGATGAGTGCAATTGTGTGGTAGTTTGAGCATTCTTTGGCATTGCCTTTCTTTGGGATTGGAATGAAAACTGACCTTTTCCAGTCCTGTGGCCACTGCTGAGTTTTCCAAATTTGCTGGCATATTGAGTGCAGCACTTTCACAGCATCATTTTTCAGGATTTGAAACAGCTCCACTGGAATGCCATCACCTCCACTAGCTTTGTTCGTAGTGATGCTTTCTAAGGCCCACTTGACTTCACATTCCAAGATGTCTGGTTCTAGATTAGTGATCACATCATCATGACTATCTGGGTCGTGAAGATCTTTTTTGTACAGTTCTTCCATGTATTTGCTCCTCTAAGCTGCCATTTTCCAGATGAGGAAACTGAGGCTCAGAGAGAGAAAGTCTTGTTTGAAGTGGCTTTTGCAATAGATGGCAGAGCCACGTTGTGGAGCTGGGTGGCCTCCTCGCTTTGCAAACCCAGGTTCCCGTGTTGCACAAACATGGAATCAAACATGGAATCGTCATACACACACACATCCTGGAGAAGGTGTGTCATCACACCAGGGTCACTACCACTGAGAATTGTTTGACCTTGAGTGTGGCCACCCTGACCTCACACCCCCTCCCTCTTCCCAGGCTGTGCTGTCAGACGACAGGGTGGGCGCCTGGCTGGGAGAGCCAGACCCCCCAGAGGAGCCCCTCACCTTCCAAGCGTCCGTTCCCCCTCATCAACTGCGGCTGGGCAACCTCCATCCTCACACCCCTTACCACCTCCGGGTGGCCTGTGTCAGTAGCCAGGGCCCCTCACCCTGGACCCACTGGCTTCCTGTGGAGACACCAGAAGGAGGTAAGAAGGGGCTGGTGGCAGGGAGACATCATTCACTGCCCCACTGACCCTTGCATACATCAGCATGACCCCCAGCATCTCCTCTCACCTGTATACCCTACGTGGCTTCACTCTCCTTCCTGTCCCATCCCCAACTGGCATCTCTCCTGGACCTCATCTCTGTGCCCCTGCTCATGGGAGACCTGTGCCAGCTGCCCGCGTGCTTGTCCTTTGCACCCTGCTCCTACTCCTTGGGAAGAGGGGAGGGGGTCAGGAAGAGGTGGGGATGCCAGCTTCCCCTTCTCCCTGTCCTCCAGTGCCCCTGGGCCCTCCTGAGAATGTTAGCGCCATGCGGAATGGGAGCCAAGCCCTTGTGCATTGGCAGGAGCCAAGGGCACCGCTGCAGGGCACCCTGTTAGGGTACCGACTGGCCTATCGAGGTCAGGATACGCCCGAGGTGGGTGCTGCTGGCTGGGCTGGGGCGGAGTGGCTGTGGAGGAGGCGACTGGGGAGGAGAAGGTGACAAGGCAGACAAGGACAGTTGGGCAGGTTGCATAGAATGCGGTCACCCTGTGCTGCAGAGCACGTTCTGGGGCGGTTAAAGGGGACCACGAGAGGGTTGCGTGTGTGCATGCTCAGTTTCTCAGTCATGTCTGACTCTTTGAGACCCTGTGGACGGTAGCCAGGGACCTGCCAGGCGCCCTGTCCATGGGATTCTCCAGACAAGAATACTGGGGTGGGGTGTCATTTCCTTCTCCAGGGGATCTTCCCAACCCAGGGATCAAACCTCCATCTCCTGCATTGGTAGGCGATTCTTTACCATTGAGCTACCTGGGAAGTCCCCAGGAGAGAGTTTAGGGGATGGCTATTTATGAATCTGTGAACTGTGGTGTTGAAGACTCTTGAGAGTTCCTTAGACTGCAAGGAGATCAAACCAGTCAATCCTAAAGGAAATCAACCCTGAATATTCATTGGAAGGACTGATGCTGAAGCTGAAGCTCCAATACTTTGGCCACCTGATGCAAACAGCCGACTCATTAGAAAAGACCCTGATGCTGGGAAAGATGAAAGGCAGGCGGAGAAGGGGATGACAGAGGATGAGATGGTTGGATGGCATCACCAACTCAATGGACATGAGTTTGAGCAAGCTACAGGAGATAGTGAAGGATATGGAAGCCTGGCGTGCCGCAGTCCATGGGATCACAAAGAGTTGGACACAACTGAGCAACTGAACAACAACAATTTATGAATCATGTACAAAACATTTCAGTAGACATATTTACTAGGACAATTTTACAGCAGAGAGTTGCATAGCACATCAAGGAAGGGGTGTCTCTTTCTAATTAACATGAAGGTACTATCTAAGCAAGCAGCACCCTGGGATGGAGAGATAGATGGGAGAAAGAGTGAGGAATTAGAAGGGGATGGAGGGATGAGGGGGCAAAGATGAGAATTCAGTCCTTTCAACAACGGTACTGTGTTCCACGCCTCCTTGTGCTAGGACCTGAGGATGTATATGGCAGTGAAGAAGACAAAGTCCTGGACCCGGTGAAGCTGATATTTTAACGAGTGTAGGGATAGAGAATGGAAAGGAGAGGACAGGATGGGGGATGAGAGATGAAGGATAGGAAGAGGTAGGGGATGAGGGGCTGGAGATGAGGAGTGGGCTTTGAGAAAGATGGGGAGTTGAGGCTGAGGGTGAGGGCTTAAGCGCTGGGGCTGGAGCTCTACTCTGATGCCTTATTTGCATGTCCTAGGTGCTGATGGACATAGGGCTAAAGCGAGAGGTGACCCTGGAACTGCGAGGGGAGGGGTCTGTGCCCAACCTGACGGTGTGCGTGGCAGCCTACACCGCCGCTGGGGATGGACCCTGGAGCCTCCCTGTGCCCCTGGAGCCCTGGCGCCCAGGTAGCTGCAAAGCCATGCTCAGCCTCCCTCAGCCTACCCACAGGGGCCATGTCTATTCCAGATGCCCGTGACTTGCTCCTTGTACCTTTTGGCGTTACCCCAGTGTAGGCTCCATTCCTACCTGGAAGCTTCCTGAGAGCCTTACTCCCTCTCTCCCATGTCTTACCACTCTCTCTGAGCATATCCTCCCTCCATCCTTTCTCCTTGCAGGACAAGGACAGCCAATCCACCAGCTGGGTAAGGGCTTCCACACCCCCTCTCCTGCTCTCCCTTCCCCCAAGGCCCAGTGAGGGCCCCATCGCTGCACATTCTCTTTACACATCCCTTTCTTGTTCTTCAAACTCATCACTCTAACCCTCTGCTTCTTGGTTTTGTGTGGTCCTTGATGGAAGTGCCTGGAGTGGCCCAGAGCATTGTGGGTACTTGGTGAATGGTGGATGGATAGGTGGATGGATGGACTGACGAATGAATGGATGTGTCGATGGACCAATGAATGAATGCGTGGCTGAGTGGTGGGCAGATGAATGAATGGGTGGATGGTGGACGGATGAATGAATGGGTGGATGGTGGACGGGTGAATGAATGGGTGGATGGTGGACGGGTGAATGAATGGGTGGGTGATGGACGGATGAATGAATGGGTGGGTGATGGATGGATGACTGAATGGGTAGATGAGTGGGTGAATGAATAGGTGGGTGGGTAGATGAATAGATAGGTAGAGGGACAGAGAGATGAGTTATCCCCCTCATATTCATCTTCCTCAAATATTTCTTCAAATATTCCTCCTACACCCATTGTACCCTCCTGGCACTATTACACCCCACCTCTTCTAACTCAACCCACTATCCTTAAATATTCCTTATGTGTTTTCTCGCATTTCTTTGCATACCCTTTCCACACTAACCCCACCCTCCTTTCACATCCATCCCATTATAACCCCTCATTCTTCTCACGGGCTTCCCAAACCCAATACACACGCACACTTCTCATTCACAAACTGATACTTTTTGCACACTCACCATGCATCCCACATTGCAGGCACTGAAAGACTTTCAATCCACACGATCTCACATTCTGCAACTCTCCTTGCACACTCACTAGACACTCCTTACACAATATTCCCTCACCTTGAGCTAAGCCTAACCCATGCCCACTTTCTGCACATACCGCACCAAACTCTTGGTACACTCATCCTCCACTCCTTACACAGTCACTCCCACTATTTTGCATATCCTTTTCATTCATCTCATGCTCATCTTCCCCTCCCACGTCCTTTGCACACTCATTGCACACTCCTCTCACACCAAAGTTACATCCTTACAAATCACTGCCCCTACCTTGTATCTAAAACTCCTTGAATACTCCTTGAATCCTCACATACTCCCAATTCCTCAAATACTCATCTGGCACTGTTTACACACTCCTTTGCACACCATGCCCCTTTGCACATTTATTTCACTCTCATCCCTTGCTTTATGAAAGCCCTTCTAGGGAATTCCCTGGAAGTCCAGTGGTAAGGAGTCAGCGCTTTCACTGCTGAGGGCATGTGTTCGACCCTTAGTCAGGGAACTAAAATTCCACAAGCTTCAAGGAGTGGCCAAAAAAAAAAAAACAAACACGCTTTCATAGTCATCATATACTCCCCCAAAATGTCCCTTGGCCATTGGTCCCTGGAGCCTCCAACTCCTTGCATATCCATTGCACATGCTTTGTACACACTACACACATTCTCTCCCTGCTCAACAGTTTTCCACACCCAAATGCCCGCTCCTTGCATAATCATCACATGTATCACACACAGGTACCCCACTTGAGATTTACTTACAGCCCTCCCATGCTCCTCCAGCCCTCTTTCCATTCTCACAGCCCATCCCACACAATCTCTCACTCTCATCCCACACTCCTTCCACACTCATTGAACACGCCCCAAGTATCCATCCCACTTTGCACTCTCCACACTCATCCTAGGAGTTTCACACTCCTCATTGAAAAAACAAAATAATTTATTTGGCTGCATCACATCTTAGTTGCATCATGCAGGATCTGTCCTTGTGGCTCGTGGATTCTCTAGTTGCAACACATGGGCTCCAGAGCACCTAGGCTCAGTAGTTGTGGCACGGGGGCTTAGTTGCTCCTAGGCACGTGGGATCTTAGTTTCCTATGCCTGCGTGTGTGCTCACTCGTGTCAGTCATGTCCAACTCTTCGCGACACTATGGACCATAGCCCACCAGAACCCTCTGTCCAGAGGATTCTTCCGGCAGGAATACTGGAGTGGGTTGACATGCCCTCCTCCAGGGAATCTTCCTGACCCCAGAGATCCAACCCACGTCTCCTGCACCTCCTGCATTGCAGGTGGACTGTTTTTACCACTGAGCTATCAGAAAAGCCCCTTAGTTCCCCGATCAGGGATCAAACCCAAATCCCCTGCATTGCAAGGTGGATTCTTAACCACTGGACCACCAAGGACGGCCCCTCACACTCCTCCTCCAACATCCACTCCTTTTGTATCCATTGCATGCCCCGTCCAGCCCTGTCCATCACCCAATGTACCTAAACCTGCCTCCCTTCAACACCACACCCCTGGGGACCCAAGGAACCAAGACCTCCACCATGACCTGTCCCGCGTGCCCCCTGACAGTGAGTGAACCCCCAGCCCCCGCCTTCTCGTGGCCCTGGTGGTACGTACTGCTGGGAGCAGTGGTGGCCGCTGCCTGTGCCCTCATCCTGGCCCTGTTCCTCTTCCATCGGCGGAAGAAGGAGACCCGTTATGGGTAAGTTGGGACCATGCGGGTCGGGAGGCTGGCCTGGACTGGGGTAGAGAGGCTGGAGGTGGGGAGACCGTGAGGAGGCTGGCACAGGAGGAGAGAGTACCAAGAATCAGAACGAGAACAAGCATCTGGGGAGTGAATGGAAGGCAGAAGGCAGCAGCCCAAGAGGCTCTCAGCAGACATTGGAGGAGAGGGCTGGCAGGTCTGGGGGTTGGGATGGTGCTTGCTTCCACTGCTGGTGGAAGTGGAGGGGGTTCCACGTCACTCTGCCCTGCCCTCACCTCCTCTCTGTTCCCTCCCTAGAGAGGTGTTTGAACCAACCGTGGAGAGGGGTGAGCTGGTGGTCAGGTACCGTGTTCGCAAGTCCTACAGTCGGAGGACCACTGAAGCCACCTGTAAGTGAGCCCCATGCCTCCCTGCCTGGATTTGGGATAAGAAGTATCAAGTGTTGGGCATGCTGGGCTTCAGCAGATGCGTGAACCAAAAGTTTCTGAAGGCCTTGGAATATTAGCACCACGGACCCTAAGAACAACAGAACTGTGGGACCACACACGACTTTAGAATAATTGAATCTTAGACACAATAAATTTTAGAAAGGCCAAACTCTGAGTCATAGGCTCTTAGAACCACGTGATGATGATGATAAAGACGATAAACACAATGACCATGGCAATGAAGAAAATGCCCATGATGAGGTGCTTACAATGCTGAGGATAACAGCTTAGCACTTCCTCTGTGACTACTACTGTTCCTTATTAAAAATTAAGTATTTATTTACTTATTGGCTATACTGGGTCTCCATTGCTGCTCACGGGCTTTCTCTAGTTGCGGTGAGTGCGGGCTACTCTCTAGTTGTGGTCTGAGGGCTTCTCGTTGCAGTGGCTTCTCTTGTTGCAGAGCACAGACTCTAGGGAGCACAGGCATCAGTAGTGGCGGCACATGGCCTTAGCTGCCCTGAGGCATGTGAGATCTTCCTGAAGCAGGGGTCGAACCTGCGTCCCCTGAAGTGGAAGGTGAATTCTTAACCACTGGGCCACCAGGGAAGTCCCACAGGTGCTGTTCTAAGCTTCAACACATGTCACTTAATTTAATCCCCATGACAACCCAGTGAGGTAGGCACGTTATCCTCCCCACTACCAGTGGCACAGAGTGGCTAAGTAACTTACTGGAGGCCACACAGTTTGTAAGCTGGAGAGCTGGGGTTCACACCCAGGCGGTTCCACTCTCAAGTTCATCCTCTGAACTGCCTCTTGGAAGTAGAGGATGTGCGAGAGGATGTCCAATTATAATTGGCCTAAAAAATTATAATCCAGTGCTATAGACTCTTAAGGCTCCCCTGGTGGCCCAGATGGTAAAGAATCTGCCTGTAATGCAGGAGACCCGGGTTCAATCCCTGGGTCAGGAAGATCCCCTGGAGAAGGAATGGCAACCCACTCCAGTACTCTTGCCGGGAGAATCCCATGGGCAGAGGAGCCTGGAGGGTTACAGGCCTTAGGGTCGCAAAGAGTCAGACATGATTGAGCAACTAACACTTGATAGACTCTTAGGATCTTAAAAATCATAGAATCTTAGCACTATAATAGACCCTGTGTTAGAGGATTGTAGCATTTATGGAGGGTCCCAGCTAAGAAGGGACTTCAGCAGCCACTTAGTCAAATTTCTTCTTCTCTCCAGTTGGGAAAACAGATCCAGAAAAAAAAGGGGGGGGACAGAGTTAGGCCTCTTTTGGAGTTAGCACCCAGGGAGAAGACTGCTGGGGGCCCCAGGGAGATACCCGAAGGGCTGGGAAAGACATTTATTGCAAAGGAGAAGGAAGAGGAAGTGAGGAGGTCACAGCAATCTAATGGGAATAACATGCAGCAGCAGTTTTCCAAGTGTGATCCAAGTCCCCGGGGATCCCCAAGACCTCTGCAGGGGGTCCATGAGGTCAAAACTATTTTCAAAATAATACCAAAACGTCATTTGCCCTTTCACACCCTCCTTCTCTTGCAAGTGCTCTGCAGAGTTTTCCAAAGGCTTCCAAATATGTGATGATATCATCCTTCTGTTGACTGATGTGCTTGTATATTCTTGTGTTTTGAAAATTTGTCTGGGGAACTTCCCTGGTGATCCAATGATGAAGACCCTGAGATTCCACTGCAGGGGGCTCGGGTTCAATTCCTGGTTGGGGAATCATTAATAAGATCCTTCGTGGTATGGCCAAAAATGAAAAAAGGCAATCATATCAGTTTTCATCATGAACACGGTAAATATTGCTGTGTAGACAACCCACATAAAAGAAAGCTTTTTTCAAGTCTCAATAATTTTAAGAATGTAAAAGGATCCTGGGGCCAATAAGTTGGAGAACAATTGCTACACAGCAGTGAAAATGAATAAACCCAACTACACACAGCAGCTGGGCTTCCCTGGTGGCTCAGTGGTAAAGAACCTGCCTGCCAATGCAGGAGACATGAGTTCCATCCCTGGGTCAGAAAGATCCCCTGGAGGAGGAAATGGCAACCCACTCTAGTATTCTTGCCTGGGAAATCCCATGGACAGAGAAGCCTGGCAGCCTACAGCCCAGGGGTCGCAAAGAGTTGGACACCACTTAACAACTAAACAACAACAATACACAGCTGCATTACAATTATTTAAGAGATATCGTGCTAAGTGAAAGAACCGGACACTAAAGAGAACATAGTATGTGATTCCATGTTTATAACATCCCCAAACAGAAAAGACTAATCTGGGGTAAGAAAAGTCAGGAAAGTGGCCACCCCTGAAAGGACAGGTCATAGTCTATTCTTGACGTGGGTGTTGGTGACACACACTGTTGTGTTTGGTTCATGAAAATCCATTGAGCTGCTCACTTATGATTTTTGCAGGTTATCCTTTAGTGAAAAGTTAAGAAAATTTTTGAACAACTGGTACAGCAGGATGTTAACCAATCAAGGTGCCACGACTGCAAAATTATGTGCCAGGCTCTAACCCTTTAGTTACTGCTCTGGGGGAAGATATGGGGAGTCTAAAGGAAAAGTGGGAGTTGGGAGTGCTCAGCTCATCCTGAATGAATGCAGAATTATTTCAGTATTTTAACAATGGGTATACAGGCATGGGGCTTCCCTGGCGGCTCACAGTAAAGAACCCTCCTGCCAATGCAGGAGATGCGGGTTGGATCCCTGGGTTGGGAAGATCCCCTAGAGAAGGAAGTGACAACCCACTCCAGTATTCTTGCCTGGAGAATCCCATGACAGAGGAGTCTGGCAGGCTACAGTCCTTTGGACTGCAAAGAGTTGGACACAACTTTAGTGACTAAACAATGATAAACAACAATACACAGGTGTACCTGGGAGACACTGCACATTTGATTCCAGACCAACACGATAAAGTGTGCAATGCAATAAAGTGAGTCACATGCGTTTTGGGGTTTCTCAGTGCATATAAAAGTTATGTTTAGGACTTCCCTGGCAGTCCAGATAGATTTGCTTGACACAAGATTGCCACAGACCTTCAAATGTAAAGAACACAATATCTGCGAAGTGCGGTAAAATGAGGCACGCCTGTATCCTTATTGGAGGCGCTGCCTGGATGTCAGCTCTGCTCCACGGGTCTGTCTGCTCCCACCCCCCATGCAGTGAACAGCCTGGGCATCAGCGAAGAGCTGAAGGAGAAACTGCGGGACGTGATGGTGGACCGGCATAAGGTGGCTCTGGGGAAGACCCTGGGAGAGGGTGAGTGTCCCCCACCTCACGCACACACACACATATCTCCCTGAGCCATGCAGTCCTTCATCTCCCCACCCCTACCCAACCACAGGAAATGCAGTTCCTACAGCATCCCCCCCTGAAGTCAATGGGGGGGTGCCCCCCCCCCATGCATGTCAAAGTCTCTCTCTGGTCCCCCACAGGAGAGTTCGGAGCTGTGATGGAAGGCCAGCTCAACCAGGACGACTCCGTCCTCAAGGTGGCTGTGAAGACCATGAAGAGTGAGTATGTACATACATGTGCACACATGTGGGATCCCCATCCCTTAACCTCTGGCCCCTCCCCTGTGCCCCTAAGGAGGTAGAACAGGAAAGGTGACAGCCATTTAGCCCAACCCTAGAACTTCAGTGGTTCCAGACGAGAGATTAAGTCCCTGCCAGGTCCTTCAACAGAAGGAACTCAATACGGGGAGATCACTACAAAGGTGTAGGGAAAACTGAAAGAACAGCAGGGTTAGCAACCTAGAGGTTAGCAGCAGCCAAGTGTGTCACTTCCGCCTCCCAGGCCGGAAGGGGCGGAGTTACCAGAGCCCACAGCCAGGGCCCGCTGATGGGATTGAGGCATCACAGAGTTAGGGGCTTCCTTGTGGGAGCTTGAAACACAAAAGGAGACACAGCCACCACCAAGGCAATACTGGAAGCAGAAAGAGAGAGGGTGAAATGCCCTGATTTCTCCTCTCGCCCACCTGCCAGTCTCCCATCAGCGCTTCCCATTGGCGGATTCCAACAGGAAACAGCAGGAAAGGGAACCTGGGCAATGTAGTTTTCTGGGGCCAGCCGCATGTGATACAGAGCAAGCATGAGATGGTCCAGAATGAGGCACACCTGGCTTCATCATTTACTAGCTGTATGCTTCCCTGGTGACTCAAATGATAAAGAATCCGCCTGCAATGCAGGAGACCCAGGTTCAATCCCTGGGTTGAGAAAATCCCCTGGAGCAGGGAATGGCAACCCACTCCAGTATTCTTGCCTCGAGAATCCCATGGACAGAGGAGCGTGGTGGACTATAGTCCATGGGGTCGCAAAGAGTCGAATATGACTGAGTGACTAACACTTTCACTATGATCTCAGGTAAGTGACTACCCCTCTCTGAGCCTACCATTCCTCACCCGGAAAAAAGTATCATCGTGTTTCTACCTCCTAGGGTATTATGTCAAAGCACTTAATGCTGGGTTTGGCACATAGTACACACAGTTAATGTGGACTAAAACCATGTTATCTACATCAACAGAGAGGGTGAGAGCCAGTCCCGTCCAAGCTCATGCAGCACAGAAAGGTCAGGGTCAAGCTTTTCCACATACGGATAAAGCTTAGAGGGTCATGCTGGAGGGAGGAACGATCGTTTCAGAATCACAAGGGGTAAAAAACTTGGGTTATGGAGTCATCACCCATTCATTCATTCATTCATTCTTGACTGCCTCCTGAATCCTGGGTTATGTTCCTGACCTGGGTTTGAATCCCAGCTGTGTGACGCTGGGCAAGTCACTTTGCCTCTCTGAGCCAGTGTCCTGAGTTGTAAAACAGGCACAATCGTCTGCATCCTAGGGCTGCTGGGAGTGTGCTAGGAAGCAGCCTAGCACAGAGCCCACACATGGACCCCTGAGCCAGACTGCCTGGGTTTGAACTCTGCCTGTTCCTCTTGCAAGCTGTGGCAAGTTTCTTAAACATTCTGTGCCTTGTCTCTCCATCCTTCTTGTTGTTCAGTCGCTAAATTGTGTCAGACTCTTTGTGAACTCGTGAACTGCAGCACGCCAGGCTTCCCTGTCCTTCATTCTCTCTCTGAGTTTGCTCAAACGCATGTCGAGTCAGTGATGCCATTCAACCATCCCATCCTTCTGTAGCCCCCTTCTCCATCTTTAAAATGGGGAAATAGAAGCGCCTCAGAGGGTTAAATGGGTTCATTGTCAAGCACTGAGTACAGCCCCTGGTACTTACTAGTCATGCTTGATGAAGAAGGAGAAGATGATGATGGTAATAAGGAGGAGGAGGAAAAGAGTCCTCCCTCAGCCTCCTCCACCTTCCTCTCTCCTCCCAGTTGCCATCTGCACAAGGTCGGAGCTGGAGGATTTCCTGAGTGAAGCTGTCTGCATGAAGGAATTCGACCACCCCAACGTCATGAGGCTCATTGGTGAGGGAGGGGCAGATTTAGTGGGCCAGCAGGCCCCATGCAGGCTGCACCAGAGGGAAGAACCCTCCCTCAGGCACTGGGAAGATCAAACCTCCAGGCTTCCTCCCCCCACCACCCCAGAGTGAGCAGGCTCCCCCCTTCCTCTCTCCCTCAGCGAGGAATGTGACCTCTGACCTTTCCCAGAAATAGCTGAGGTCCCCAGGAGGGCTGGAGAAACATCCCTGGGAACCAGTGCTGGACATGGCTTCTCTGACGCTTGGTCCCTGCCACCACCACCCCCGCCCCCCAACAGTTTGGAGGCCAGATCTGAGAGGGAGCGGGGAGAAACAGAGGTGGGAGTGGGGGTGGCATCCCCTTCTGCCCACCTCCAGTGACAAGACTGCCTGGGGGGGTGGGCGGGACTCAGGCGTCTGTTTCCAGGGTTCTGAACGAGAGGGCTTCCCGGCGCCCGTGGTCATCTTACCTTTCATGAAACACGGAGACCTTCACAGTTTCCTTCTCTATTCCCGGCTTGGGGACCAGCCAGTGGTGAGGGCATTTTATTATCTGGACCGCAAGTGTTAACTGAGCACCTACTGGGTACCCGGTAATCTCTCTCTTATTTGAAAAAATGGATGTCTATTCTGCGTACACTGAAATGTGCACATTTGTTGCATGCAGCTCAGTGAATGTTTTCTTGTGTATAGACCCATGGAAGGGCTGCCCACGTGGTTCAGTGGTAGAGAATCCGCCTGCCAGTGCAGGAGACGTGGGTTCCATCCCTGGGTTGGGAAGATTCCCTGGAGAAGAAAATGGCAACCCACTCCAGTATTCTTGCCTGTGTGATCTATGGCCAGAGGAGCCTGGTGGGCTACAGTCTATGGGGTCGCAAAGAGTCAGACATGACTGAGTGACTAAGTACCCACGCACGCATTAGGTACCTAGTGCTGCTCAGCCACTAGGAAGGTGATGGAGACCAAGAGCTTGTTTTCGTGGAGGAGCTGTCTGCCAGAGGTGGGGGGACCAGACAATAAACAAGTTAACAAATGAATAAGCATGATAATTTTTAAGTGCCAGGAAGGAAACAGAGCAGGATGAGTGACAGGGAGGGCAGGCAGTTTGTTTGAGTGAACAGGGACAGTCTTATGGAGGAGATCGAAGGAGGAGCTAACTGGTGGGAAGTGGGAGATCTGGGAGGAAGTGGTCCTGGCAGAGGGCACAGAATGTACAAAAGCTCAGAGGTGGGAACAAGCATGGCTTGTTGAAAGACCAGAAAGGGGGTTCCCTGCTGGAGCGTATGTCAAGGACAAGCACAATGGGAGCTCAAGACAGGAGAGGAAGGTAGGAGGGGATAACAAAGGGCTGATATGGAAAGGGGTGGAGTTTAAGTCTCAGAGGCATGGGAAAGCATCACAGGGCAGAGCTAGTAGGGTGGAGGGATGGATTTCTGGGACTCCGCTGATCTCTACCTCATCCTGTCTTGCCCGCCCTCCCCAGTTCCTGCCCACCCAGATGCTGGTGAAGTTCATGGCAGATATTGCCAGTGGCATGGAGTATCTGAGTACCAAGAGATTCATACACCGGGACCTGGCTGCCAGGAATTGCATGTGAGTGCCCAGCCTTCCAGGAATCCCCCTTCTTAAGGGACCCACCCGTACCCCCAACCCTCCTTCCCAGGATGGAAGAAGGTGTCCCCCCCCCCCCGCAACACACACACACCCTTCAGGCAAGTCAGAACTCAGGAGTGGAAGAGAGAGATGAGCAGGGAGGTTGGGGCCAGCTTTCTGAACTGAGATCCCGCACGTGCTGGAATGTGCAGAGAAAAGGAGATGGGGCATGCTCAGTGGGTAGCAGGATGTGAGCAAAAGGGCAGAGGAAACCCAAGAGGGTGGTGACATTTAAGCTTCATCTTTGTCCCCCTCCAAGCTGAGTGTCTTGCCTGGGGGTACACTTGGGCAGTGGCCACACTGGATAAAGAGACCACACCCCCTGCTAAGTTGTTGCTGCTCAGTCGCTCACTCAGGCGTGTCCCACTCTTTGAAACCCCGACTGCAGCACTCCAGGCTTCCCTGTCCTTCACTATCTCCCAGAGTTTGTTTGAACTCGTGTCCTTTGAGTCAGTGATACCATCCAACCATCTCATCCTCTGTCGCCTCCTTCTCCTCTTGCTTTCAATCTTTCCCAGCATCAGAGTCTTCCAATGAGTCAGCTCTTCGCATCAGGTGACCAAAGTATTGGAGTTTCAGCTTTAGCATCATTCCTCCCAATGAATATTCAGGGTTGATTTCCTTTCCAAGGGACAAGCAAAAAATAACCCAGAACCTGGTCTAAGGGCTATGTGTGTGTGTGTGTGTGTGACATATAAGCTTAGAATATTAGTCTCATTATAATGATGGACTCAGAAATTGGAGCTGGAGAGGACTTTCCTGGTGGTCCAGTGGCTAGGACTTCACACTCCCAATATAGGGGGCCTGGGCTTGACCCACTAAGAGTTCACATGCCCCAACTAAAAGATCCTGCATGCCACAACTGAGACCCAGAACTACCAAAGAATAAGTATTTTTAAAAATATTAAAAAAGAAGTTGGAATTGGAGAATCAGAGAATCTTCAATAAGACGTGCAAATGTTCACAAATGGTTTTGATTACCTTCCATGGAATGCACATGTCAGTTTGAGGAGAATTGCCTTTTATACATTTGGGGTCTTCTCATCCATGATTATGGCATAGCTTTCCAATTTATTTAGGTATTATCCAGCTTCTTTCAGCAAAACTGTATAGTTTTTTTTTCCTGCCCCACTACACAGCATGCAGGATACTGGTTCCCCAACCAGGGATTGCACCAGTGCCCCCTGAAGCAGACATGCAGTCTTAATGACTGGACCAGGGAATACCCCACTCCCAATTTTTATTTTGAAAAAATTCCAAATCTACAGAAAAGTTGAAAACATTGTGCCGTGAACACCCATATCTCCTCCTTGTTGAGATTTTGCCACGTTTTTCCTCTCTTCTCCGTCTCTCCCTCCCCTCAACCATTTGAAAGTAAGTTGCCAAGATGGTGACACTCCACTCCTAAATCTTCAAGAGGTGTCTCCTAGAATAAGGACTTAAGTCTAAACAATCGCAATTCTGTTTTCAGACCTAAGAAGATTAACAATAATTCCGTAACAGTCTCATATCCAATCCATATTCAAATTTTACATATATAAGGCGCAAAAACAAACACAAGTAATCCACACTGTTAGAAGTGAAGATCTCAGTCACCCTACAAGGGGTAATTATACCCCAGGAAGAAAGGTCTGGTAATCTTTCTTTCTTGTTAAAAAAAGTAATTGATGTTTATTCTACATACACTAAAATATACATATTTTATGCATGTAGTTCAATGAATGTTTACATATTTATAGACACATGGAAGGGCTTCTCAGGTGACCCAGTGGTAAAGAATCTACCTGCCAATGCAGGAGACTCAGGTTTGATCCCCGGGTTGGGAAGTTCCCCTGGAGGAGGAAATAGCAACCCAGGATTCTTGCCTGGGAAATCCCATGGACAGAGGAGCCTGGTCGGCTACAGTCCATGGGGTTGCAAAGAGCTGGACACAACTGCGTGAGCATGCACATAGACCCACGGAAACCACCACCACTGAATCAAGATAAAGAACATTACTTGGCCCTTAGTAGGCTGTGTCCTGCCCTTCCCAGCCACTGCCCTCAAGGGATAACAACTATTCTGTACTTCTGTCACCTGTTCTTAAACGTCATGTAAATGGAATTGCAATTTTGACTCCTCTGTGTCTGGCATCTCTTGCTCAGCGTGAAGTTTTTGAGATCAGTCCGTGTTCCTGTACGTATCTGTAGTTCTTGTTCTTTGCTGTATGGTATTCCATTGCACAGCTGCCCCATGATAACCTCTTTCTTAATCTGGGTTCTAGTTACATAGGTGTGTTTGTGAAAATCCAGTGAGCTTTCCACTTAAGATTTGTGCATGTTTTTGTATATGTCTTGTGTACATCAAAAAAATTTTTTTAAATGGACTCCCCTGCTGGTGCAGTAGCTAAGATTCCATTCTCCCAACACAGGGGCACTGGGTTTAATCCCTGGTCAGGGAACTAGATCCCGCATGCCGCAGTGAAGATCTTGAGTGCAGCAACTAAGGCCCAGTGCAGTCAAATAACTATTTAAATTTTTTTTTAAAATATCAGAGAATCCAACCCAAGGAGCCTGGGAAGGACCTTAGAATCTGGCAAAAAGCCAGAGCTGGGAAGGCCCCCTAGCAGCCCTTTTCAGACCCACCTTTCACAGAGGGTATAAGAAGTAACGTAGTTCCCTCCCAGGTTTGGAGGCTGACCGATCCCCACCCCGAAGCAGGACAGCCAGGGCAGGAGACAGAGACACGTCTGAGAGTGAGGGCAGGCTTCCTGGTGGAGGGGGCAGTTCTGTGACCCCATTCCTCTCCCCCAATCTGGGCAGGCTGAACGAGAACATGTCGGTGTGTGTGGCTGACTTTGGGCTCTCCAAGAAGATCTACAACGGGGACTACTACCGTCAGGGACGCATCGCCAAGATGCCGGTCAAGTGGATCGCCATCGAGAGCCTGGCGGACCGTGTCTATACCAGCAAGAGCGATGTGGTACGTGTGTCCCAGCAGGACTAGGGGAAGGGCATGGCCTGATCATCCCACACCAACCCAGGCTCCTGGGGACACGAGGGCTTCCCTGAGCAGGGGCCTGTCCACGTGGACCGTGTGTGGTGGGTGTCTGTGAGCAGTGGTGTGGACATGCTCGGGGGGTGTGTGCACATGGCTATGTGTGCATGGTGACAGGTTGCTTCATGGACTGTGCAGACAGCTTAGGTTGGGAGAGGCAGTGGCAAGTGTATGCACGTGTATAGCTAGGGTGTGGAGGGTGACCCTAGACCACGTGTCCATGCAGTGTGTAAGTGTGTGCACGGGTGAGCAGGTCTAGGTGTGCACACGAATTGCCTCCATAAGTGTGTACCTGCACCAGAGTGTTTCGTGACTAGCTCTGATGCACCCACAAAGACATCTGTGTACATGTAAGTGTGGGTGTATCTGTGTGTTGGGTGAGGGCGTCTTTGTGCAGGAGAGACCCTCTAATTTTCTCCCTTCTGTCCCCCGACAGTGGTCCTTTGGGGTGACAATGTGGGAGATTGCCACGCGAGGGCAAACCCCATATCCGGGAGTGGAGAACAGCGAGATTTATGACTACCTGTGCCAGGGAAACCGCCTGAAGCAGCCTGTGGACTGTCTGGATGGACTGTGAGGACCCTCAGGATTCCCCTCCCCTACCTCATGGGATTCCATCCCCAAACCCTGAGCTCCCCACCTGGCCCTGACATATCCAAGACCCTCTAAAACCTGCACAGGGACTTCCCTGGTGGTCCAGTGGTTGGGACTCCAAGCTTCCCCCTGAAGCGGGCACAGGTTTGATCCCATGGTCTGGGAACTAGGATCCCATGTGCCACCTGGCACGGCTCCCCCCGCCAGAAAAAAAGAAAAACCTGCTCAGACTCCCTCAGACTGTTGAGGAACCTATCTGCCCCTCACCCATGCTCCTCAGAACCACTATTAGCTCGAGAGGTGTGCTAAGTCGCTTCAGTCATGTCCGATGCTTGGCGACCCCATGGACTGTAGCCTGCCAGGCTCCTCTGTCCATGGGACTCTCCAGGCATGAGTGGGTTGCCATGTCTTCCTCCAGGGGATCTTTCCAACCCACCCAGGGGTCAAACCCGCATCTCTCACTGTATCTTGTGTTGGCAGGCGGGTTCTTTACCACTCATGCCACATGGGAAGCCCGAGAGGTATGAATGAACAAAGGTGCCCTTTCTTCCTTTGCTCTGTGCCAGATTCAGGCTGGATCAGTATCCTGCCAGGTTATCTGTGGGCTGTAGTGCCCATTCCCAAAGAATTCTAATTCCATCCAGACTCCTGAGCACCCATGCTTCCCCTACGTGCTCTTCAACACCCAGAACCCTCTTCCAAACCCTTATAATGAACTTCTCCAAACTCTCAGGGCTCCCCTGAGATGTTCTCAGAATCTTTTAGGGTGGTGCTTATCACACTTTGCCATCCCATGAAATACGTAGAGAAGAGAACTTGGGGGATAAAGAGAAGATGTTGCTTGGGTCAGGAGGGGACAGCCTGGGGCTTCAGACTCCCCAAGTCCTCCTTGGGTGTTCCAAGAGCTGAAGGGAGTAAGAAGAGTGAAAATTTCCATAGGACTTACTAGAAGGCACGGTTTCAGGTGCTTTGCATGAAACTAAGTCATTTGATCCTTACTACAGCCATTTGAGGTGGGTTGTCACCATTAGTAGGGCTTCCCAGTTAGCACAGTGGTAAAGAATACCACTCCTGCCAATGCAGGAGACACGGGTTCGATCCTTGGGTCGGGAAGATCCCTTGGAGAAGGAAATAGCAGCCCTTTCCAGTATTCTCACCTGGAAAATTCCATGGACAGAGGAGCCTGGCCAGCCACAGTGCATCAGGTTGAAGAGTCAGACCCAGCTGAGCAACTGAGCACGCAGGCACTCAAGGCACCATTAGTATTCCCCTGTGTAAATGATGTAACAGAGACCCACATCAAGGGAAGATCATTTGCCAAAGGCTGCACAGCTGGTGTTTTAGTTATCTATATCCCCAAAATCCAGTAGCTTAAAACAACAGGCCTTTTATTACTTCACATGGTTTCTGAATGTCTGGGGTCTGGGAACAGCTTGGCAGGCTGATTCTGAATCAGGGTTTCAGTGAGGTTACAGTCAAGATATCAGGGGGGCTACAGTCTGAAGGTTGGGACTGGAAGCTGGCTCACTGACACAGCTGTGGCAGGAGGCCTCAGTTCCTCGCCACGTGGAACCCTCCACAGTGCTGCTTGAGTTTCCTCGTGACATAGTGGCTGGCTTCCCCCAGATAAGCATCCCAAGAAAAAGAACAAGGAGGAATCCACAATACCTTTTCAACCTAGTCTCAGAAGTCACACACACCATAGAACTTCCCTAACAGTCCAGGGGTTACGACTCTGCACTTCCAGGAGGCATGTGTTCAGTGGTTTCCTATGCGACGTGGTATGGCAAAAAAAAAAGTCTCACACACACTATCATTGGTACCAAGTCAGAAAGCAGTGCTCTATCTTTTGAAGGGAGGAATGTCAACGAATTTGAGTACATATATATATATATATAATTTATTTTTTGGCTGCACTGGGTCTCTACTGCTGTGCGAGGGCTTTCTCTAGTTGCAGAGAGCAGGCGCTATTCTCTAGCTGCGGCTGCACAGCATGGGCTCTAGGTCATGTGGGCTTCAGTGGTTGTGGCACGTGGGCTTAGTTGCCCCGCGGCATGTGGAATCTTCCTGGGCTAGAGACAGAACTTGTGTCTCCTCCATTGGCAGGCAGATTCTTAACCACTGGATCACCAGGGAAGTCCTGAGTTCATATTTTAAACCAACACAGCTTGCAAAGCTTTGATGCTAGAGTCTGTCCTGAGAAGCCATATTGGGAAGCTTTGCTCTAGCAAAACCTCACTAGAACATCACCCCACACCTAGAAAGATTTCCCAAGACATCTTCCAGCTCCTGAGTGTCTGTTCCAGGACTCCCCTTAGAAACTTGTGCAAATTCCCAAATCCCCATAGGTGCCCCCCTCGAAACTGCTACAGTTCCCTCCACTCCCATGAAATGCCCTCAGTCCCGAGTGTCCTAAAATGCCAAGCTCCCAGGAGGCTCCCTGTCTGAGCCCCTGCTCAGTGTCCCACCCCTCATTCTGCTGCCCTAGGTATGCCCTGATGTCCCGGTGCTGGGAGCTAAACCCCCGGGACCGGCCAAGTTTTGCAGAGCTGCGGGAAGACCTGGAGAATACGCTGAAGGCCCTGCCCCCTGCTCAGGAGCCGGAGGAAATCCTCTACGTCAACATGGATGAGGGTGGAGGTCATTCTGAACCACTTGGAGCTGCTGGAGGAGCGGACCCCCCAACTCAGCCTGACCCTAAGGATTCCTGCAGCTGCCTCACCGCCGCCGAAGTCCATCCTGCTGGCCGCTATGTCCTCTGCCCTTCTACAGCCCCTGGCCCCACCCTGCCTGCTGAAAGGAGCTCCCCAGCAGCCCCAGGGCAGGAGGACGGCGCCTGAGACCACCCTCCACCTGGGACTTCCTCTCAGGACCCAAGCTAGGCACTGCCACTGGGGGACCCGCCCCCTACTTTCCCACTCCAGACCTTAACCCCAATCAGAGCCCTCTCTTCCCACCTGTTCCACTTCCATCCCAGACAGATCCTCTTCCTTTTCCACACCTCAGTGTCCCCATGAGTAAAAGAAGGGGATTGGACTGAAATCCCTGAGGGCCCTCCCAGGTCTAACATTCCAAGATTCTAGATTCTAAGGTTTAAAGAGTCTAGATTCAGAGGTTTCAGAGTTTCAGAGCTGAGTCTTTGATTCTAAAGACTTGGAATTCCAGTCTCTAATTCTAAAGTGCTAAGGTTCTAGACACAGAAGTTCTAAGGCCTACATTCTAAGGCTCTGAGATGCTGTGGCCCTAGATTTTTCTGGTCCTGAGATTCTTCATAAAGCCCATGAAATTTTAGGTTACAAAGCTCTAAGATTCTATTTCTAGAATCTAAGGCTCTGTGATTTTAGATTTTATTTTTCTAGGGTTCTAAGTCCTGAGGGTGTAAGATACTAGATCCTACAATTCTAAAAATCCTACAGTTCTAGACATGGAGGTTCTAAGGTCATATGTTCTAAAATTTGAAGTTCTGAGCCTCTTAGAGTATAACTTTTCTGGTTTTAAGACTCCAGATCATAAGCCACAAGATTTGATCTTCTCAAGTTCTAAGATTCTAATGATGGTCAGTGACAGAGTCTAAGGCTTTATGATCCTCGAAACCCTTGTTATGAGACTGTGGATCTTAAAGATCTAAAATGCTAGCATCTGCAATTCAAAAGTTCTAATAGTCTAAAGATGGAGGTTCTTCTAAGGTCTAATGTTCTAAGATGTGATGTTCTAAGGCTTAGTCTAAGAACCTAGAGTCTCTGTGTCTAAGATTCTAGATCATATGCTTCAAGATTCTAGATTATTAAACTCTAAGATTCTAATGTTGTTCTGTTCTGTGTTCCAAGGCACTCTAGATCCTGTTGGTCCAAGATTCTGGATCCTCAGCATCTATGGTATAGATATTCCACAGTTAGTGGTGACAAACTGGATGCCAAAGTTCTAATCATTTTTAATTTTGGACACCTTTAAGTTCTATGCTGCATCTTCTCTTTCTAGGATTTTAGTTAAGGGTCTAGGAATTCATGGTTCTAAGTCTTACGATTCTGAGTTCCAAGATTCGCATGTTATAAGATTCTAAAGGTCTAGAATTCTAAAGTAAAATTCTGAGGTTCTTACCTTATAGTTTTATCCTGTGTGACCCTTCCCTTCTTAGCCACCTCTGCTTCCTCTTCCTTTCACTTGGGGGTGTGCCCCCTCAAACCTGTGCAATGCAATAAAGATGCCTCCTTTCCCCAGAGGACAATATCCCTCTTTTGGGGGCCATATTGCCCCCCGCCCCCGAGCCAGTCCTTTATGCCCCTTGAACAGAGTGTGAACCCTGGCACCTCCAGTGGGGCTCAGATCACATAAAACTTTGTAACCATGCTTCTGTCTCCTCTTGTCTCCACTTGGCTGTCATATGGCCCTTCTCCCAGGCAACTCAGCTTGTGTAAAAAGGAGGGTTTCGTGGGGTCTTGGAGTTCTCCCCTCACTAAAGAGGGTAGATGTGAACAGATTCAAAGACAACAAGGACAGGCAAACAAAGAAAAGCGGACTTGCCAGACTCGACGAAACCCCTAGTGAGAAATAAGCACATAGATACTCACAAGGTCACACAGAGATCCTCCCTATTTCCCAAAGTAACAGACTCTTTTTTTTTTTTTTTACAGACTCCTTAATTAATGGACAAACTCAAGCACTCTTGGTCACAAATACAGAGACACAAATTCAGACAGAGAAACACAAAATTACACAAACATGTTTACAAATATGCACTGGCAGGCGGTCAACCAAGAATAAGAAGAAACTTGAGTAACTAGAGGAAAACAGATACAGACACAAATACTCATATAGAGTACCTAGGGGGCTTCCCAGGTGGCACAGTGGTAAAGAATTGCCTGCCAATGCAGGAGGAGCAAGAGATGTGAGTTCGATCCCCCGGTCAGAAAGATCTCTTGGATAAGGAAACGCAACCTAGTCCAGTATTCTTGCCTGAAGAGTTCCATCTACAGAGGGAGAGTGGGAGGCTACAGTCCACGGGGTGGCAAAGAGTCGGACATGACCGAGCGCGCGTGCGCGCGCGCGCACACACACACACACACACACACACACACACACACACACACACACACACACACACACAGTACTTAAAGGGGACTCACAGACCCAAACATTCAGAGTCACATAGAAACACAAGCACAGAGTACCTCCGATAACCACGGGCCCACAAAGGGATTCCTGCCAAAACAAGACCACTGTGTTTTACACGAATCGCAGGCATAAGTTCCTGGGTGTGTCTAGCAGCAGACGGAGGAACCCTTGGCAGCGCCCGGACGCCCCCCAGTGGTAGGTCCTGAGAATGAAAAACAGTTCAATCCGGGCCACAAACTTTTTTAGAACAAATCATTGTGGGAAGCTGGGAGGAGAGAGGAAGTCGGACGTGGGCGAGGGGCGGGGTGTCTGGACTGGAACCTACGGGCCCACGTGAGTGTCTGTCCCGCTTCTGAGTGGGTGCTGTGTGTCTAGGTTGCCGTGGTGTAAGCTTGTAGTGTAACTGTCCTGTGTCTATATCATTTGATGCTGCCTGCTTGTGCCAACCTTAATGGGCACATCTACATCGCAGTTTGGTGTACTATCCCCTGAATGGATGCATCTGATCCTACACACGCCATTTGTTTATCCATGTTGTGTGTGCGCCTTTGTCTAAGTAGAGGTTGTGTATGGCTTTCGTGGGTTTTAGATATGGCTCCGTGGGCAGCGGGCATTTGCATTGCGTATCCCGATAGTGTACCTTCCAGTTTTGTGTCTTTTGAGTTAGGCGACAGGGCTAGACATTGTGAAACTGTGGCGTTTAACAGCCTTAACTACGGACCTGTGTGTTTGAGCTTAGCATACTGACGCCAAACAGGCGGATCTACTGAACAGTAATTTATAGAGGATTTGGGTAGAGACCCCTGAACTTGAGGTCTTTCCGGAGGGAAAGGCTCTATGATCGCGTGCTGAGCGTCCATTCACTTAAGATACCAACCATAAAGACAGCTCAGCTACGATTGTGGAAGGAGGCGCTCGATGAAATGTACTATCAAAGGGGAGAGGGTGCGATTCCCCGTTATAACTTTTCTCCCGCTGTTAGTCTAGCTTTTATTTTCAAATCTTCAGGACTCTGAAGTCAAAGGGTTGCTTTTCTTACAGGCAACTGAGTTTCTTCCAGATTAAGAATAATTTATCTACTTAATCTCGACTTCACATACTTCCTCGACAGCGAAATTTGTAAGGCCGTCTGCAACCAGAATGGCCAATCTGTTTAGGTTTTCCTAAAACGATGCAACTATACTAGCTTTAGTGAGATAAGTCAGTAACTGAGATTGGTGGACAGATTGTTTTGAAACCGCCCTAACGGCAAGGGGCAGGTCCTTAGTGAATTCATCTCTTTCCGGTTTCTTAAAGGCAATCGTGAAGGGGGGGCGGGGCGGTCTGCCGACTCTCCATTTGATTGGTTCTGGTGGTTTTACCCGCTTGGACTCCTCTAGGGGCGGGAGATTTAGACCAATCAAGATATGTGTTACAGAGACACTAGTTTGATGAAAGGACCGCGCAGGGAAGGCCGTGCGGTGCTCATTCTGAGACCACATCACTGATTGGCCCAAATCTTTACTCTCTTTCCCTCATTTGACCCTACGGGAGCGGGCGCGCTGGCACTACCCAATCACCGGGCGCCCCTCCTCCCTCCTTTTCCCGCCCTCCCGTTTCGATCCCGGCATCGACGTAGTCCAACGCTTCCTCCCCGGCAGCTCCTAAGCCCTTTCATTGCTGTTCTTTTGAAAGACGCGCTCTGATTGGTTGAGCCCTTGGGCCCGCGCCCGTTGTCCCTATGAGGTGGCCAATTGGCAACTGTGTTACATCGCCCTGGGCCACGGAGGAGGGGGGAGGTGGCGGCGGCGGCCATTTTGAGCCGCCGCCGCCATTGGAGTGGGGGCCCCCCCCCTTTCCCCCTTCGCCTGCTGACAGGAAAGGTTTAAGGGGGACAGAGCCCTGGGAGGCCGGGCCGGGCTCGGGGGCCGCCCCGGGGGCCCGGGCCATGGATGTGCGCCGTCTGAAGGTGAACGAACTTCGCGAGGAGCTGCAGCGCCGCGGCCTGGACACTCGCGGCCTCAAGGCCGAGCTTGCTGAGCGGCTGCAGGCGGCGCTGGAGGCCGAGGAGCCCGACGACGAGCGGGAGCTCGAGGCCGACGACGAACCGGGGCGACCCGGGCGCAGCAACGAGGAGGTCGAGACCGAGGGGGGCTCCGAGCTGGAGGGGACCGCGCAGCCACCGCCGCCCGGGCTGCAGCCGCACCCGGAGCCCGGCGGCTACTCGGGGCCGGACGGACATTGTGAGAGTGCGCGGGGCGGGGGCCGGGGAGCCCGGACTCCGGGCCGAGGAAGGGCTGTGGGACGCGGGAGTCCGGCGCCTGAGGTCGGGGAGACGGTCTGAGGATCGGGGGATACTTCTCCCCGCCGCTGAAAAGGATCAGGGGACAAGGCCCGCGGGACGACCGGAGGGTGGATCCTGGCATTCGGCGCAGGGAAGATACTGGAGTGGGGGCTCTCGTTTTCGGAGATGAGGAAGGTCCGGGGTGGGGGTGTAGAGGATTCCCGAGCCTACGGCTCAGAAACCGGAAACCGTGGTTTTTGGAACCGAAGACAGTCGGAAGAACAAGGAGATCTCTTTTAGTAGACTGAGATCTTAAAGATGGTGATCTTAAGATTTGGAGCTGGGTAGGCTTGGGAGCCGTGTTTTCAGGGCAGGGACCGTTTTGAGGATGGAGTATCCTGGAGTTTGCTGCTGGATGGGGTACCGGGGAATTCTCATGTTTTGTTATTGGGATGGGTTGGTAAGATGGAGTTCCGGTGTCTGGCCAGGGAGGGTCTGACGGACTGTGCGTTCTAGTGGTTGACTGGGGAGCTTTTAGGGGATGCGAGAGACTATCATGGGGAACCCCTATCTGTCTGAGGACGGCCTGGATTGGGGGGGTGTCTCAGATCCAGGGCTGAAAGGCCAGCCTTGAGGCATGGGCAACCTGGGCATTTGATGCTGGCCATCTGGGGCCCTTTTTGGCTGACTTCTAGAGACGGTATATGGAACATCGATGTCCAGAAGCTGGTGGGGGAGAGAAGGCTACTTCACTGGGTGAAGTACCTGGAGGTCTGGAGCTAGGAAACCATTGGGGACAGATAACGCAGTGGCTCCTGCTGAATGGTCTTAGATTAACAGTATGGGGTGTTTGGAGAAAAAGAGTAGCTGGGGGTGGGTGGGGTAGATAACAGTGGAGTTTGAAGTTGAGGGATTATCTGGGGGTAGAGGATCATGCACGAGAAAAGAGTGTGTAGCTGGTGTGTCAAATATAGAGAAGGGAAGAGTGTATGATGTGGAGGGTGAAAGCAAACTTGTTGACTTGGCAGGGTGCCGCAGGGCGAAGGGGGTGGTGTTTCTGGGGCTGAGCATCTCCATGAGAGGGCTCCTCGGTCCCCAGAAGCAGAGTTTTTGTGTGTGTGTGCCTAGGGATTGGAGAGGCCTCAAGGGGTGGTTGAGAACCTCTACATCAGACACTCTGAAGGAGAGGGGATGGAGTAGATCTGTGACTTTCTGAAGGGAAGAGACCCTGGTATGGGAGGAAGTAAATCAAGTTAAAAGCGGATGGCTTTCTAGCAGGACAGGACATGGTGATTGGAAAAGTTGAGTAAGTAGAAAGGACTCTGGCATCCAGAGTTTGTATTATTTACCTGAAAAAGAGGGTACCCTGCGCTGTGGGACTAAAGAAATGAGGAAAGCCAGAGGATCAGGGAAGAGACTAGATTTGGAGTTGGCACAGGGTATTTACGTGCTTTCTTAGAGCAGGGCAGTCTGAGGGTAGATTTGGGGTGGAGGGTGGTTGTCTAGGATTCAGATGCTGGGAGGAGTACTTCCCATTGCAGAGACCTGTCAAGGAAGGAGCAGTAGCCCAGTGTACCTGCCTGGGGCAGGCAAGACCCTGGCAGGAATGTTGATGGCTGGAAATTTCTCCAAAGAAAAGTGATATGCTGTACGGCACAGCTCTAGACTCAGATTTTTGTCTTGGGCAAGTCACTTCACCTCTGAGCTCTGGCTTCCTTGTGTGTAAAATTGGGATGTAATAATAGTGCCCCCCTCCCCACTTGGGGATGAATGAGATTACGTGTGTAAGGGGCTTAGCACTGGTTCTGCCTGTTATTAGGAGGTAAATGTTTTAGAGAACAGAGAAGGGCCCCAGAATCATAAGCTGCTCTGGGCGAGGCTTCCTCTGTGAACACAGGAGAGATTCTCGGAAAGAAAGATATGAGTCTTTTGTGGCAAGAACAACACTGTGCTTAGGACCTGGAAGAAACAGAATGGTATGAAAGGGCCCCCTGTGTTCTAATTAAGGAGTTATTCTGTGTCTTCCTTTCTCTCCTACCCATTACAGCAAAATCCTTTGAGCCCCTTTTATGCCCCCTTCCAACCCTGCCTTCAGCCCTGGTAAACAGACCTGTAGCGAACCACGTGATCTGTGTGAGTTTCCTCCCTTTGGGCCGCACCTGGTTTGTGCCCAGATACATTTGTCCTCTGAGAAAGGATCCAGTCAGTTAGCAAGCAGCAGAATAGTCTCTCCTTCCCCATGGTTCTGCCTCACTGGTCCTGGCACAGCCACTAGTAGGGCCCTGGAGGCGCCTTGCAGAGCCTGCCCCTGGGGTGGAGAACCTGCTTGCTACTCAACCTAGGTTTCCAAAGTTCTCTCTGGGTTTGGCTACAGGGTTCTCCTTGAAGAAGTTTCAGGTTTTAGTCCTATCTCTGAGCTCTCTCATGTGTCACCCCAACCCCAGGAATGTTTTCTCCATTCTCATCACTGGGTTATCGTCACTTATGTATCCTTTGAGTCCAGGCTTATCTGTTACTTTCTGGGTCCCTGATCTCAGCCCCTGGTACTTCTTCATAGCCCTTAATACAATACAATTTTTGTACTTTCAGATTTGTTTAATGTGTGTATGTCTGACTAAGCTGCAACTTGTTCTTAGTTATATCCTAGCATGTGGTGTATAGTATGTACTCCACTCCATGAATGGTTGATATTGTTTTTCCTTCTTTTTTGGCTGCATTGCACAACTTGCGGAATCTTAGTTCCCCAACCAGGGATTAAACCCTGGCCCCAGCAGTGAAAGCACTAAATCGTAACCACAGGAAATTCCCTGATGTTATTATTCTTGCCACCCTTCAGTTGAGTTCCTCCTGGACCCACAAAAACACCTTCCTGAAACACTTCCTGCCTAACTCCAAATATTTTAGGGCTTATCCCTAATGAGTCTGAAGGCCACTATTATCATGACTCCTGTTTTCTTAACAGTTCCTTTCCTTCCTCCCCCATTTCCCCTTCAACTGAGATGGTTTTCCCTTATCTTTACAGCTATTGCAGGGTGGAAGAAATTCATAAAGAGAGTTGGCTATGCAGGTGGGAATAGTGTATTGGGTTGGACAGAGGACTGGTTTGTGTTCTGAACAATTTTTAAGGTTGTACCCTAAAGGCAACTCCCTAAGCTTTATACTGTGTCAGAGAACAGCTGGGCTGGTAATTTTTAAACTGTGTTCATGGAGTTGCCCCCCACCCCAGTGGGGACTTAGAGGGGAGGTCAAGTTGGACCCCTTCTCCAACTTTCCCATCTCCTTGCTCCAACCAAAGCATTTGTGCTTCAGTTGGTTTTATGTGTTAGCATTCTGTAGAACCTAGTCACAGATAGATCTCTTAACTTTTGAGGGGCAAGAGGGCCTGTCTTCAGGCAGCTGGGGCCCCTGACTGCCCAGGTGGGTTTCCATCTGAAGGTGTTTTCACATCTTTTAGCCTCTGGAAGACTGATTGTCCACTGTGGGGATGGCATCGTTTTGTATTAAAAAGCTACCTCTAGTCCCAAGAAATACCCTTCTGACTGGCCATTTTTTGTTTTAAGATGTCATGGACAATATTACCATGCAGAACCAATTCTATGAGACGCAGGTCATCAAGCAAGAGAACGAGTCAGGCTACGAGAGGAGACCACTGGAAATGGACCAGCAGCAGCAGGCCTATCGCCCAGGTAGGAAAGCGCATGTGATACATCTCTTTTGAAGGAAATGTAATCTATGTGTGGGTGGCCTCTACCTTCTGCCTACTGCCTGTCTTCCCAGAAACTTTGTATCTTCCTTTCAGGCAATACTTTGGGCTTGGTCACTCTGGCAAGATCTTTTTGAAGGGAAGAACTTAGTCTCTCTCATTCGCAAGTGTTAGGATAGGGGAGTCTTCAAAGTATCTGTCATCAGATGTTAGTACCAACATCTTGGCGAGCTTAGACCTGGAGGCCAACATCTGAGTCCTGCTTAGAATCTTAGAATGCTGAAGTTAGAAAGGACCTTCGAAATCTAGTATTTGCCATGTTCTGAAGAATATTGTTCCAGGAGATATTGCTAGGGACTTCTCAGAGAAGAGTTCCTTGGCCAAATGCATCTGAAAAATGCGGCATATACCTTGCCACCTCTGGGAGAGTCACTGTGTTCATGAAAGATGCTGAGAAGTCCTGGATTGGGAAAAACTGCGTCACATTGTTTAAACCCAGCGTTTCCCAAATATGTAAATGTGTCTTTGTAGAACAGTTTTCTACAGTACAAGCTTGGAAAGCAAAATTATAATGTAGATCTCTCCCCATTTTACAGATGGGGGAGGTCAAGGGCTAGGGTTAGATCCAGGACGTTGAACTGGCTTCTGGGCCACTGCTCTTGGCTGATCAGCAGCACTCCTTACCTAGTGTTTGGGGAGCGGGTCCTCCTGTCGGGTACCGACCGAGCCAGGGCTGACTCCCGGTCTTGTGCTCCTTCCACTGTGCTGTGGCCCCAGTGCCTTTTCGTGGTCAGTCTAGTCGGTTCTGTCTGATTCCATTCTGGTCCACCCACAAAGTAAAATCCCCGGACATTTCTTGTGATTGGCTCAGGGTTTTAATGAATGTAGGTTACAAACTGTAGATTTGTGTCAGGCTCTGTGAGACTTGTGGGATCATGTGGCCCAAGGAGACTGTTTTCTGTGCAGACATTTATCAGGGCCTCCCATGAGCCCAGTGCTGTGATGGGAACCAAGGAAGCTCTGTCCGTGTGGGTGAGCACCATCTCTGCCCTAGTGAACGAGGAGCCTTCTCTGAGATTTTGTCTGTGTGCCAGAGCCAGGGAGTGCTCCAAGGTGGTGTTGAGTTGAATGCTGAAGTATGTAGATGTGATGTGAGTGATCCACAGCATCCATAGATGAGGTGAGTCTGAATCCACAGTTTGCTCTCAGTAGGCATGGATTCTTGGGATCTGCCTGAGCCTGGGACATTCTTGTGGTCCACAGTGTGTTATCCCATCCTGACTTCCTATTTGTGGGGTGATTTAATAAGGCCATCCCACCTGTGGGCTAACTTACATGCATACCCTCCCTTCTGGAGTGCTTCTGGGCTAATAGTGATTAAAGCCCATGGAGTTACGTGGGGGACCACAGCACTGCTGAACTGACTTTCCCCTCCATTGCTAGACTGAAGAAGCTCGGTAAGAATTGAAGTGAAGAGATTCTCTGGGAGAAAAAATTATAGAATGCAGAATTGTGAAATGGTGGAAGTCTTTAGGGCTCCCTCCTACTTGGTGCATGCGATGGTAGCTCCCAGCTTTCCCAACTTTCCCGTGCCTTTGGCAAAGTGGCCCAGGCAGTCATTCGCCTTTGAATAGGCCCTTAGAGAGCTTCTCCTTGTTTAGTGCTAAAGTTCCCCTCTCCTTCCCACGAAGCCTGAGAATTTTCTGACTGACATCTCTCACCCTATCAACTACTGGTGCTGCTGGGCCTGGATGGCCATCCCCAGCCTCACTTTATTGTAGCCCTGTCCTCCAGTACAGCCTTTTGGGTTCCCTGAGCAGGCTTCCACTGAACCTAGCAAGAGCCTTTGCCCAGACCTCATCACCATAGTCAGGATCCTGCCAGTATCTCCTGAAGTAGAGGGGACCAGAAAAGTGATAACTGAAGAGTTTCTGAGTGTCTTAACCGTCTGGATTTGTCCTGACTGTAGAAGTGAAGACAGAGATGAAGCAAGAAGCACCCACCAGCTTTCTCCCACCCGAAGCATCTCAACACAAACCAGACAGACAGCAATTCCAGAGTCGCAAGAGGCCTTATGAAGAAAACCGGGGACGGGGGTACTTTGAGCACCGAGAGGATAGGAGGTGGGTCTCTGAGGCAGTGGTCATCCTTTTTCCAATAGGTCTCAATGTCTGTAGCCCAATGCCCACCGGGGTCTTTTTACTAGCCAGGAGGGCAGAGCTGAGGTCTCCCTGCCCTCTCACTCTCCCCCATTTCTTCCTATACCCACTACAGATTCAGCTCTGCTAAACTTCTGATCCTTCCCTCAGTTTCTCCTTTCCCATTACTTGAAGGATGAAGTTCAAACACCTTGCCGTTCACATGTGAGATGCCAGCCTGCCTTTTTGTCCTTTGCCCCACTGCCCTGCATATGACCTGACCTGAGCATATGGTAGACTAAGCTCGTCCAGACTGTCCCAGGGAGGACCCTAGCATTAGACTCCACACTTCTACCCCTTCCCCTTATTCCCGTATGTTGGAAACCACCAGTATTTTCACATAGTCCGTTTTAGTATTTTGGTTGGAATAAATTTCGTTCATAATTTAGGACACTTTTAAAAGAGAAGAAGACAAAAATGGGTCATTTCAAATCCTTTCAGATGTGGAGTTTTAGGAAGCCTGGAATACGGACAGATTATAATAACAGATTTATCTAAATTTTCACAGATTGCTGTTCCTGGCCCAGTACCCTCTGGGCTACTGTAGCCTCCCATCAGTAGCAGAGTTCAGTGTGAAGGCGGTGCTCAGCATGTAGAGGGGTGGATCAGAATCTGAGGGTGTGAGAGAGTGGTATTTTTCAAAAAGTTCTCCAAATAATTCTCATGGCCGTCTTCAGCAGAGCACACCCTCTCCAGTCTCTGACCCCGCCCTGGTAGTTAATAGTCATTGCTCTCATTGCAAGAATGTAGGGTTCCAGAGTTCTTTTGCTAACATCTGGGAGGAACTTGAAATCCAGGAAGCAGCTTGTAGGCCACTTATAAATTCCTGCAGAAACTTGAGGTCCCTTCTTCCCTTGTCCGTCTGTTCTCCTGTGACTGATACCTCTTTATGACGCAGGGGGCGATCTCCTCAGCCTCCGGCTGAAGAGGATGAAGATGACTTTGACGACACCCTTGTGGCCATTGACACATGTGAGTCCTTGGAGTGCCTGTTCGATACTGTCTTCAGTCAGTGCAAGGAGACTGCCTTTACCTTCACAAAATCCACCGTCCAGAGCAGTGTTAGTTCAGATGTGAGAACCAGCAGAGCCCTGGAGTCAGGGTGTTGGTTTGGAGATAGAAGATTTACTTCAGCTCTATCTGTGAGATTCGGTCAAGTTATTCTACTTCTCCAAGCTTCTCTTCAGAGAGGAAGAATCCTGCTCTTATACCTCAGGGGACTTTCAGTGACATTCATCAGAGAGCAAGTTGGAAAACCCTGAACACCCTGTAAAGTTGTCATCTAATCAAGAAGGGAACCTGAGTGCTGCTGGGGAAACTTAACTCATTGACAGCTGTTTCCCCAGTTTCCATCCGCTGCTCACGTTCCTGGTGAAACCAATGCTGCCTTGTCTCCTCAGGCATTAACCTGGCCTGCCCTGCTCTCTGTCCCCCAGTTCCGTTTTGTTTCCTCTAGATAAGTGACTTCCCCCTTGACCGTGCATCTAAATACTTGGGGGAACGGATATAGAGGTCCTGTCCCTTCTCAGGCCTCCTCAGACAGACTCTTAAGTGGTAGAGCCTGTGAATCTGAATTGTTGAACACACCCAGAAGCCCAGTCAAGTCTGAGGACTGCACTTTTCAACAGAGCAGAAAATTAATAGCAGTTCATTCGTGTACTTGTTTACGTAGCTCGTGTTTATAAACCAATGGCTACATGCTTTAAAAGAGGTAAAGACATCTCGTATACAGTCCCTTTTATCACAGGAGCTAAAGGATTCAGAGTAAAACGGAGTGTTAATTTTTTAAGTATTGGGTGGCAGTGGTTCATGAAGCAGCATCTGATTAAATGCCAAATGTACAGACGATGGCACTCAGCCTTTAGAGAAAGGAGAGAGCCTACTGGACGAGACAGACAGGAAAGACTTTCCTAGAGACGTGGGTGGCCCCTGGCAGAGTGGGGAGTCTGAGCAGCAGAGTCCTGGGCCCACGCAAGGAGCTGGGAACCTGTGGCGCACCTGACCGTGGTCCTGGGTGGCGGGTGTGGATCAGGGTCAGCTGTTGGTGCCGCTCTTGGCAGCGGGAGCATGACTGATATTCCACACTGATAGAGTTAGCATGGGAGATGGTTGAAGTTTATGGTGTTGGGAATTAATCTTTTCTAAATTCTAAAATCACCTGAGACTCTAACCTTTTAAATTCTAGAATCACTTGAAAGGATATTGACCCTCTCCCTAGCAAGTGTGCATGCTGAGTCACTTCACTTGTGTCCAATTCTTTGTGACCCTATGGACTGTAGCCCACCAGGCTCCTCTGTCCATAGGATTCTCCAAGCTAGAATACTGCAGTGGGCTGCCATGCCCTCTTCCAGGGGATCTTCTAGACCCAGAGATCGAACCCACCTCTCTTATGTCTCCTGCACTGGCAGGCGGGTTCTTCACCACTATCCCCATTAGAGAGGCATGTGTGTATTATTTGCAGGAGCCCCCTTGACAGCCATCCTTGGACCCCAACCCAGTGAAGAACCCTAGTTCCTCTGTGGAGTGGCAGCTTTCATCCTGCACAGTACAGTTTGCAGTATTGCAGGGCCTTTGTGCTAAAAGAGAGAATGGTTAGGTGGTGTGGCTGGTTTCTTGTGAACCTATCCCCACACCATGTCAGCTTGTGTACTTTTGGTTAACACTCTTAGGAAACTTACCTCTGCCTGTCCCTCTGCTGCTGTTGCTGCTAAGTTGCTTCAGTCGTGTCCGACTCTGTGCGACCCCATAGACGGCAGCCCACCAGGCTCTCCCCGTCCCTGAGATTCTCCAGGCAAGAGTACTAGAATGGGGTGCCATTGCCTTCTCTGGCCTGTCCCTCTGGGGAGCATTAAAACATCAGCCAACTACAGGCTTTTCCCTCCACAGATAACTGTGACCTCCACTTCAAGGTGGCCCGAGACCGGAGTAGTGGCTACCCGCTCACGATCGAAGGCTTTGCATACCTGTGGTCAGGAGCCCGTGCCAGCTACGGGGTCAGAAGGGGCCGTGTGTGCTTTGAGATGAAGGTAAGTGGGAGCAACAGAGGGATGGGGACAGAAAGCAGATCCATCCTTGGTCAGAGCCATGATTGCAAAAGAAATTTGATTGAACATGAATTTTATGTTCAGGCCAAAGAAAGAGTAAAATGAATTCGTGAGAACGGTCATTGCTAAATATATGGGGAAAGCAAGGCGACCATACGTTGCTTCATCAAGTGGATTTTTTCCTTGATGGAGTTTGACCTAGGTGCTATATAGCCAGCCATTCGAGGGTGATATGTTTGTAGAGCTGGGGAGAGGAGTTATTTGGAAAAACAGTGAGCTGGAAAGAATTGGCCCTGGCCAGTTAAAGGGAGGCCAGGTGAGAGTAGGGCAAAGTAGGGTTCTGCTATCCGGATATCCTCTACCATTATCTCTCCACAGTTCCACGTCAAAGTGTATTTATGAAAATAATACCTGGTCATGTTTAGTAAAAGGTCGGAGAGCACAGAAGAGTAAAAACCAGAGTTATACTCATCCGCCCAGCCCCATCCTACCCTCTAGAGATACTTTATGTGTTAACAGTTTCTTGTATATCCTTCGTATATCCAAACTTATTTGTGATAACTAATATCTATAGAATACCTTGCATGTGCTAGGTACAGTGCCAAGTTCTTTCCATGGATATCTCCATTAATCTTCACCATCTCTTCACAAAATATGTACTGTTGTCCCCCATTTTTCAGAGGTGGAAACTGAGACCAAGGGTTATCGTATTTGACTAAGACTCTTGATTCCAAGTTGCACATTGTTTTGTGTGCATAGAGAAACTGCCAATTAAACTAACAGTGCTTTCGGACATCAGTTGTAAGACATATACTGACTCTGGAGATGTTAAAGTGTGAAAATCGTGTGTCCAAAAGTCAATTACTATAGTAACTTTCCAAAAGCCACAAACTAATAAGATAAATGTTGATTATTAGATAATTAACTGCTAATTAAAAGTTAAGTCAGAAGGTGCCTTTTATTTTTTCTGCTCGTTACTTAATACTATGTATCTCGAACGTTTTTCCGTACCAGTGTATTAGCCCTGCTTCGTTCATTTTAACTGCTGTATCATTCTGTGGCATGGATGTGCCTTAATGTGACTGGTACTTTACAGGCGGTGTTTTCTTCCTTCCTCTTCCCCTCTCTTCCTTCCTTCCTTTTCAACGTAAAGACCGCCGCACTGCACTTTGTGTGTGTGTGTGTCTCTAGGACAGACTGAAAGTTGAACTGCTTGGTTACAGAGCATGTGCATTTGCTGTTAATAGTAAGACTGTTACGCTGCCCTCCAAAGACATTACACCAATTTATGTGTCCACACCAAATGTTGTGAGAGTCCCTGTTTGCCTTGTACCAAGTATTAAAGCTAAAAAAATAACTATTTTTAAATTCCCATCTCTGTGGCCCTGAACTCTCCTGAGCCCTCTGGAGGCCCTGGTTTCGGTATAGCTGGCCCTTCAGACAGCTCAGATACGTGTTCCCCAGCCACAGAAGCCATTCCTGTTTTTTTAACATCTGTTAAAAAGTGTTTTTTAACACTTCCCACCTGTATTGCCTCCTAAATTGTCAGCCTCCAGAGAATCAATTCTGAGCCGCCTTTTTCTCTGTCCCCAGATCAATGAAGAAATCTCTGTGAAGCACCTTCCGTCTACAGAGCCCGACCCCCACGTGGTCCGCATTGGTTGGTCCCTGGACTCTTGCAGCACTCAGCTAGGTGAGGGAGGTCAGCCAAGCAATCCAGAGAGTAGCGCGGGTGCCTTGATGCCTGGATTCTCAAGCTTCCTCAGCTTCTCTCTCCCGCATTGGACCCAGAACAGAACTACCCTGGGGTGGAATAGACACAGGGATTAGGTTTGTGGTGCTGCCTAGCTTCAGACTTACAGGATTTAACTGGAAGGACCACAGTCATAAAACAACTTTTCTACAAAAAATTTATCCTTCATCTTTAAGAACAGGGTCCAAAGTTCTCTTCAGAAAACTGTTCCCTTAGAAAAAAAAAAAAAGACCAGTTGTCTCCTGTTCTCAAACCATGGTGAGAGTAATGAGATCCTCAAGTTCCACTGAGTTCTGTCTGGAATGTTCTGTCCAGAACCTAACCCAGAGTGAAAGAGAAAGACCAGTGGGGCCAGGGCTGGCTGGTGGAGAGAGGCAGGGAGGGGCTGTCTTGAGAGGTTTTGAATTTTCACAGATTCCCGAGGCCCTAATGACCTTCTGGCCCCAGGTGACTGATTTCAGTGACCGATGGTGAGACTTTCTTTCTTGATCATGTAAACATTCTGTGAAAATAATGTCTGCTCCGTGTGAAAATTCAGGCCGTTACAGAGAGGGGAAATGAAAATCCTTCTAAACCTGTGAGATAACGACTAGTGTTAGCATTTTCATCTGCATTCTTCGAGACAGTTTCTTTGTCCTTTGTGAATCTCAAATGGGATATGTTGCAGAACTTTGTTGTAGACTGACTGCTTTTCCCCACTTAATGTTGATGGTTATATTTTTGTAGATAAGTATAGATTTTTTGACCACTGCATAATTTTTCATTTTATAATTATATTTCCTATTCATAAATGTTTTGTAGGTCATTTACATTGATTACAAATTTTTATAGTAAAACACTTGAGCTCTCCTTGTATGTAATTAGTCTGAGCCTTAAGAGTAGAAATGGTAGGTTAAAAGCAATGTACAGTTTTCATTTTGACATGTATTAGTAGTTTTATTTAAGATTCATATGTCATCTCCTTTTATCTTTGTTTCAGTTTTGAGATGTAAATGGAGAATAGTTGATACAGATAAAGATACAAAGCCCAGAACAGTCAAGCAGATGTCCAGGTTACACAGCTGATTCAGGCTAGAGCTGGGCCTGGAATTTATGCTTGTTGGCGCCTGCTTTACTGCCAGAACTTAGTTTCTGGCCTAATATCTCTGTAACTCAGGGCCCAGGGGGTCTCAGTCATCTTTCTTCGGAACCCAGTTGTGTAGCCTGAGGAAATCGGTACCTTTCCTATGGGTTAGACCTTGTGGTCCGCAGAAGCAAAACCTCTTTACTGATTTCTGACCAAAATTTATTGACACCAAAAACAGACACCAGACACCGTTAGGAGACTTAAACTGAATGTTGAATGTCACAGGGAAAAAATGTGCCTTAGTGTACAGCCTTCCTCCATCCCAGCTTCTCTCTTCCCTCCTCCCTTTTCCCCCCAGTTCTCCCTTTCTGTTCAAAGCTGTTCAGGTCAGCTCCAACTCTCAGACTTAACACCTAAAGCCATCAAACCCTCAGAATCTCTGCATGATGAAGGGCTTCCTTTCAATGGAAGCTTTCTTACCTCCTCCCCCAAAAGCACCTGATTCTAGAACTGGCAAAGAAAATGTTTCTTTTATTTGTTTTAATTTAAAACTTTGTAACTGCCGTAAAGGCCATTGTGACCATCTCAGGTCTAACCTGCCTTTGCCTGTTTCTTCCCTCAGGCGAAGAGCCTTTCTCCTATGGCTACGGAGGCACTGGGAAGAAGTCCACCAATAGCCGCTTTGAAAACTATGGAGACAAGTTTGCAGAGAATGATGTAATTGGCTGCTTTGCGGTGAGTGCTGGCAGCCCGTGGGAGTTGGCAGAGCCAAATGTTGGTCCTGTGAGGTCAACCTGCAACATCTTTTTCAGAATACCTTTGTCCATTGTCTGCCCTTTGTCCAGCTGCTCTCACCATACCTCTGTTTCTCTGTGACACACTGAAATGTTTGTGGTCATTTTGTGCAAAATTCTGCCATTCTTCCCCCTCTGGTCTTTTGTGCAAAGTTTTCAGATGGCATCCTGAAGATGTTTGGGGATGTCAGACATGCACAACTTCTAGATACCAGAGTGACATTTCCTAAGCAAACTAAGGAATTTCTTCTCTTTGCTGTGGAGTAGTCAGCATGCGCAGGTGCTCAATTGTCCAAATCTCTTCAAGCCCATGGACTGTAGCCTGCCAGGTTCCTCTATCCGTGGAATTTTCTCCAAGAATACTGGAGCGGGTTGCCATTTCCTTCTCCAGGGGATCTTCCTGATCCAGGGATCAAACCCTTGTCTCTTGTGTCTCCTGCATTGACAATCAGATTCTTCACCACCAGCACCACCTGGGAAGCCCATGAAATAGCCAGTCTGTTCTCAAGGGCAGTGGTGTTGGCTCTTCCCCCCACTTTAGCATCATCTCATCCCAGAACTTCTCCCTTCCTTCATCTCATTGGTTTAGCCAGGCTTCCAGTAGTGCATTGCCTTTTAGGAGGATGGGGTGGATGCAAAACAGAACAAGGTAGAAGAAACCTGAACTGCTGCTGAACTTTAGTTCCCAAGAGCAGTAGCCAGCACTCACAGAGGTATAGAGTATGACTGATGGTTCTGGGGCCAGAATCCCTAGGCCCAGACCCAGTCCCTGCTTTTCAACTCACAGCCCTGCCTTCCCTGTGTTTCAGTTTCCTTTCAGTGGGAATTCTCACACCTACCTCAGAATTTCATGTTGTGTCATTAAAGTAAACCATGAGAAACACTTACAACAGTGTCTGGCAGAGAATGAATGCTCAGGAAATACTCTTTAACACTATGATCATTGGAAGTTAAATGTTTGTAAAAATATGCCATGAAGCCCCAGGGAGAGTCGTTAACCAGGTGGATGCTTCCTCTTGGCCTTGTTCCCGCTCCCTTCTTCCTTCTCTCCCTCATATTTATATACACGGTACTCTTTTTTCTTTTTGTCCATCTTTATTTCTCCCCTCTTTGAAAGAATTTCCAACTTACAGAAAAGCCATAGAATTCTCATAGAATCTTGTCCACATTCTAATGTTTGCTTTACCATTTTTCTCAAATATATGTATGTGTATGTATATGATTTTTATCTGACCTATTTGAGAGTAAGATGCCTATTTTCTGTCTTTATTCCTTAATATTTTAGTATGCATTTCTTAAGAATAAAGCTATTCTCTTACCACAGTAATCAAATTTAATGTTGATTTAATGCTATTATCTACTCCACTGTCCATGGTTAAGTTTTGTCAGCTGTCCCAACAGTATTCTTTAGAGCAATTTGGTCTGTAGTTCAGGATCACTGATTGCATTTTCTTGTCATGTCTTTTTAGTCTAAAACAATTTTTCAGTCTTTTGTCAGTCATGACCTCATTATCTTTTTAATAAAAAGCATGTTTTCTTGAATAAAAATTAACCATGTCTATATTCTACATACTGTTCCAAACCTCGCATTTTTTTCAATTTAACAGTAAATCTCAGCTATCTTTCCCGTCTGCACAGAAAGTATAAATCTAGCTCAATTTAAAACACTGTTGGATAGTTAATAAATTCTTATGGATTTCAAAAATATCCGGACATACAGAAAGGTATACAGTATAAAGTCTTCTTCAGACCCTTCCCCTGGTTCACATATGCCCTCCCCTACACATGAGCCCGCTGGTACTCAGCATTTCTTTATCAAAATACAGGAAGGTGGTTGTTATTTTTCTTTTCTACACAAAAGGTAGCATATTACACATGTTATTCTGTATCTGTCTTTGTTTAACTGTATATCTTAGAGGTTTTTTTTAATATCATTACCTAGAGGACTTCTTTGTTTTTTATATAATCTGCAGTCATTGTGTTGATCTACCGTATTTATATAATCAGTCCTCTCTTAGTAGACATTTGGTTAATTTCTCATCATTTTACTTAGTGGCTTCCTAGTATTCTAATGTAGGTGTCAGTTTCCCCTGGTGGACCTGAAAGTTATTTCTTGGAACAGTTGATGCTACAGTGATAGCTTATCATTTCCCACTTACCAGAGTATCTTGGAGGGCTTTTCATGTTCCCATTCATGGACGTCCTGTGTGATTTAGTCTCCCACTTCCCCGTTGGAGGACATTTAGCGGTGTTGGAGTGAACAGTTTGCACATTCTTGAGTTATTGTGGGCATACAGTTGTAGGATATATGCTACTGAAAGCATGAATTCTGAGTCAGAGGTATAGTTTTAATTAATTTAATTTGGACTACTGTCAAGACTGTAGTCCAACTCCAGAGAGGTTGTAGCAGTTTAATGTGTCATCATTGTGACTGTGTTCCCCACGCTCTCATCCGGGTATGACATTCTGAGTGTGTGACACTTGGGAACTTTGGGCTTTGACTCTTGCTTCAACCAGTTCATCTTTACTTCTGTTTTTTAAGATTTCGTGTTCAGTTTCCTTTGTTTAAAGGATCAGTTCAGTTCAGTTTAGTTGCTCAGTCACGTCTGACTCTGCGACCCCATGGATTGCAGCACGCCAGGCCTCCCTGTCCATCACCAACTCCCAGAGTTTACTCACATGAGTCAGTTCTTCACATCAGGTGGCCAAAGTATTGGAGTTTCAGCTTTAGCATTAGTCCTTCAAATGAATAGTCAGGACTGATTTCCTTTAGGATGGACTGGTTGGATCTCCAGTTGCAGTCCAAGGGACTCTCAAGAGTCTTCTCCAACACCACAGTTTAAAAGCATCAGTTGTTCAGCCCTCAGCTTTCTTTATAGTCCAACTCTCACATCCATACATGACTACTGGAAAAACCATAGCCTTGACTAAATGGACCTTTGTTGGCAAAGTAATGTCTCTGCTTTTTAATATGCTGTCTAGGTTGGTCATAACTTTTCTTCCAAGGAGCAAGCATCTTTTAATTTCATGGCTGCAGTCAGTGATTTTGGAGCCCCCCAAAATAAAGTTTGTCACTGTTTCCCCATCTGTTTCCCATGAAGTGATGGCATCACTTTAAAAGATTCAGAGCGAAGGGTTAAGAAGGGGTGTGAAAAATCAGTGACCTGTAGGGGAACTAGTAGGGAGGACATTGGTGTCAGAGCTTGAGTTCTCAGTATTCACAAAACAGGACCAGATGACCTTCCAGGTGGAAAGAACAGTATAGCTCACTTCAGCAAACCATAAGGAGTGAAATACTTGGTGCCTCGGGGACAGCACAGAGAGGTGTGAGAGGTGAGGCTGTGAAAACACAGACTTTGAACAGTGCCAAGCTAGGACTTTGGGTCCTTAGGCCCTAGAGTGGCACCTGGAGACATTTCAGCAGAAGTGACACCGTTACGCTTGCCTCGTTGACTGTTGGCTCTGTTGAGCCGGATTTGTCAGTTGAGGGTACTGGTTTCCGTACAGGGAGGTAAGTTCCTGTAGTTGAAGCTGGTGGACATAAGAAAGGTTAGCCCCTGCTATGTTCAGTTCCACAACAGAGGAAAAGTGACCTGGGCGATTCTTGCTCAGGTGAGAAGATACGGGAGGGATCATACTGCAGGAGTTGAGGCAGGATTTAGTCCAGCAGATGTCTGCGTGTCTGCCCTGCATGATCTCTACCTTTATGGGCACTTAGAGACACAAAGGACCATGTGGAACTATGCCCTGTGACCACTGAGGAGGGTGGCGAGGAGGCTCCTTGGGGGAAGGGGGCTTTCACAGCTGCTCAAAGGCAAGTCCCAAGGTGGTCTCTGCATGTAGGAGGGGAAGGAATACCACTCAGCCTTTGCTCCTGCCTACTTACGACCACAAATTTTGAGTCTTCCTTAATTATTAACCTTTGCCCTGCAGCTGAAGTGATCTTTGTGAAACACAGTTTTGACCAGGCAATTCTGCTCTTAGGAACAAGTCAGGGGCTCTGCTCTGCTGCCATCAGCAGGAATCTAAACTCCTTCCCCACCCCCACGCTTCAGTCCAGAGCAGTGTCTGGCATCTGGGAGTGAGACCACCCACTCGTGCTCTCACCGTAGGAAATACATTAACCTGTTTAGTCCTTAGCACAACTCTGCTATATTGCGGAATCTTTTTTGATAAGGAAATAGGATGTAGTAAATGATAGAACTGAAGCCATCTACCTTCCAAAACAGGATCTTGACACTACACCTCAGCTGATCAGTAAGGACTCAGTGAATCGTTGAATTAATGAATATGCTCCCTTCCAGCTGCCGGCTGTACCTGAAGTTAACCACCTCCCAGTTCTTTATGCTTCAGCCAGTCTGACCTTGTGTCCTCTCACTGCCAGATTTGTACATAAGCACTTCTCTTAAGGACTGTCTTCTCTCACCCCAAACTTGGCTTGTTCCCATTTATTGTTCAGGACTTGGCTTACAGGGTCCTCCTCAGAGAATCTTGATTCTGCGTGGGTGTTCTCAATGAATTAGAATAATGTCCTTGTCTGGTTTCCCACTAGGCTCTGAACTCTTGTCAGGCTCAGATGACTAGAATATGCATCAAGAAGAGCAGGAACTCGGGGAGCGTGTGTTGAACATATAAATGGATGCACTTGTGGAGCCAGGCTTGACTTAACAGGCCCTGCTATGAATTTCTTTCCATCCATTATCTTGTGGGAGTTGAGAATGGACAGGACAGCTTCCTCTCCATCTCAGGCTAGGCACAAGACTCAAATACTTGGAACTTCCTAAAATTACACACTTCACATCCACTTCTGGGTTATGGCCAAAGAGGGCCTTGGGCTGTATATGGTCTGAGCCATTCCTTGGGGCTGGCGAGCACGTCTATATGTTGAGGAGGGCTGCACTTGAATCTGGGGCGCAAGCTATTTCCATCCCTTACATCTGCTCCCTGACTTCTGGTTCCTCGTACCTTACACAGAGCATTGGAACTTAGCTTTCTTTGACTTTTTTCCCGTAGGACTTTGAATGTGGAAATGACGTGGAACTTTCCTTCACCAAAAATGGGAAGTGGATGGGCATTGCCTTCCGAATCCAGAAGGAAGCCTTAGGGGGTCAGGCCCTCTATCCTCACGTCCTGGTGAAGAACTGTGCGGTGGAGTTCAACTTCGGGCAGCGGGCAGAGCCCTACTGTTCTGTCCTCCCAGGCTTCACCTTCATCCAGCACCTCCCCCTGAGTGAGCGCATCCGGGGTACCGTCGGACCAAAGAGCAAGGCAGAGTGTGAGGTGAGGGGCCTGGAAGCCTGCCTGGGTGGCCACCTCTGCAGAGCCACACTGCTGCCTAGACAGGAGGCCTGCCTGCAGCTGAGTGTGGAGGAGCGTCCTAGTTTCGGGGAGAGTGAGGGGTATGGGCGTGGCTTAGGCCAAAGAGGGCTGGACTGTCATAACTAAATACCAGAAAGATCCCAGAAGTTGCCACACTGTTTCTTGAGTGAGGTCAGAATCTTGAGAAAGGAGGCCTTCTAGCAGAAAAAAGGTGCAAAGGCACTTTGGTGACAAGGTTCTTAAAGGAGGTTGTGTGGCTCCACGCTCCTGCCCAAGCCTGTCTGAGAACAAAAATGGTACCTGGGCTTGGAGCTGATTTGGCTGCAAAAGCTGTACTCTGGTCTTGATTCTCAATTTTTGTTTTTCTGGTGCATAAGTGATTTTGAGTTTATTCTAGAAAATTAAGAAATATAAAGGAGAGTTTCCTGTAATTCCACCATCTACAAATGTTTCCTTTTAAGAGTTTTGAAGTTTATCCTATGCTTTTTTTCTATATTAGGTACCAGTTATACACACATTTTATTGTTGAGATCTTACAGTATAAGTAAGCATTTTGATACCCTACCCTTAACAGTTTTTGGTGAGCTTTTATCTTAACCACATGAACACCTCTTTGAAATTTGTTGTTAGTAGCCTCAAACTATTTTCCTCCTCTTACGCATTTTACTTGCATCCAATGTTTGCCAAATTTTAAAGGTACTAACTAGAAATGGTGCTTGTCCTTGCACATACAATCTGTCCCCATCTGAGACTCCAGGAATGTTGTACCATTACTTGTGCCTATTCCATGGGCCTTTCCCTGTCAGACGCCCCTGGATCTTGCGTAAACAGAAATGTTAATATTCATGATAACAGCAGGCCCTCTGCTGAAAGTCTCACAACCCTCATTTCTTTCACTCGCAACAGCAAAACTGTGAGGTAGACACTGTTACTGCTTCCATTTCCCAGAGGTGGCTGTGAGGTTTAGGGTCACCCTCATGGGCCTCAGCGAGTGGTGATGCCAGGCTGCACACACTGTTCACAGCGCCCCTCTTGGTCCTATTCTCGTAGATTCTAATGATGGTGGGCCTGCCCGCTGCTGGCAAAACCACGTGGGCCATCAAACACGCAGCCTCCAACCCCTCCAAGAAGTACAACATCCTGGGTACCAATGCCATCATGGATAAGATGCGGGTAAGCGCAGCCCCTCTTTACCCCCGCCCCCCCCCCAACTGCCTGCTGCCTAGCAAACAGGACCCCCACCCACCCCTCTCCACTCTCTGCCCGCAGGTAATGGGCCTACGCCGGCAGCGAAACTACGCCGGCCGCTGGGACGTCCTGATCCAGCAGGCCACTCAGTGCCTCAACCGTCTCATCCAGATTGCTGCCCGCAAGAAGCGCAACTATATCCTAGATCAGGTACTTCCTGGTGACCATCGTCCCCTAGGAGAGGGAACGGGCCTTTTGGGTACCTGGAAAGTCCTCTCTGGTTCTTTTTTTTCCCCTTAATACTCTTGGCCTACAGTATTGGTCAGAGGTCAGCTATACATGATAGCACAGTCCCAGACTCTTAACTTTCTGAGTCCAGTCTGCCGGGGGGTCAGTGGGCAGCAATCCAGACCTGGCTCAAGCCCACAGCAGCCCAAAAGAACATCGTCAGGTGAGAGCAATTGTGTGAAATGGAAAGGCTTAGATTTCTGAGCCAAACAGACCTGGGCTTGAGTCCCAGCTCTGCCACTCGCTAGCTGCATGCCTGTGGGCAGCGGCCTTTATCCTTTGACTATTAAGTCTCCTGATCTGGAAAACAGCTCAAAATGGTGCCCACACAGCTAACATGGAGACTGGCATGTGGTAGCTGGAGGTTGTTAATCTACAGAACGGGTCTGTCCCAGCCTCTCTCAGCATGTTTTTATGACCGTCAGGTACATGTATATGTCGTGTGTTCTCTGCCTGCATTTCAGTGAAGACCAGGGTTCTTCACATTAAAAGTATGACCGACCCAAACGGTTAACGTTCCTTGTTAGTACCCCATGAGACATCATCCTTGTCGTTTGTCCTGAAGGCTTTCTCAAGTAGCAGGTTTTGTATACGTGTGCAGATATATAAACTAAGTAGCAGCGCTGATCCAGCAGCCCTAACTAGAGTGCCTTCCATGAGTGTGGCCCTGTCCCAGCCCTGATCAGAAAGTGGTTAAAAAGAGTTCCTAGTGGTCCAGTGATTAGGACTCTGCACTCCCACTGCAGGAGGCCCCTGGGTTCAATTCCTGATAGAGGAACTAAGATCCCACAAGCCATGTGGAGCAGCAATAGATAGATGGATCCATTATTCACCCAACTAACTCACAACCTTTTAGAAAGAAAAGAAAGAAAGGTGGTTGGAAACTTCAAGGGATCAAAGTACTTCTGCACAGGAGAGAGCATCTTACAGAAAACAAGCCAGAGCTTCTGGGTTGGTGAATAGTGGAGATTCGGGGAGGGTGGCACGTTCCACATAGCTTGCCCTTTGCGTCTTTTCCATCAGGTTGTTCCTGCATTATATCCTTTTATAATACGCTGGTAATCTAGTGTTCAAAGTTGAAACATTGATTCCTTAATATCCAACCTTTGAAAGGAATACACAGAACTGAAGACAAAAATAAAAGACTACTAGTTGGTGATGGTTCTTCATGACAGATAAACAGTCTTGCCAGTTAGATACTGAGAGTGGAACCTGGGTTGCTGATGAAACAGTTATGCTAGGAAACTGAAAGTCGGCCAGGCCTGCAGGACTGTTGCCACTCTTCTGTCGTGGGGAGGGGTACAAGATTTATACTGGGCTCTGCTTTTCTGGAAGGTGGACATGTAAAAGGCCTACTTTTTAATTTTCTTGTAAGGTGGGTGTGTTTTTTTTTTTCTTGAGTTCTTTTTTGGCCACACTGTGCATCATGGGCGGGGGAGGGTCTTAGTTCCCCGAGCAGGGGAACACACACACACAGTGGAAATGTGGAGTCTCAACCACTGGACCACCAAGGAGTTCCCTGGAAAGGTGTACTTTTGTCTAGTGACCGATGCTGCAACCCTGGGATTAAGCCCTAAAGACTGACATTTGGGAAGACAGATATGATCCCATAATACTAAATTTTGATACAACAACTAATGGGGCTGATATTTAGACTGCATTTATGGGGGAGGGGTGGTTGGGCACAGGGTAGTCCAAGAGCCACTCAGGGTTGCTGTCCTAGCCCAGCCCCATCAATAATGTGTACAGCCAGCCTTCTTCTCCTTTGAAGACTTTGTATAAATTAACCCTGGCCTCACCTTGCCCCATTTCTTGTCAGGGCATTTTGGAATTGTAGTCCATACCTTGAGAATTATTTTTTTGGATACCACAAGTATTCCCTGCCTCCCTTTTCTCAGTTTGCTAGTTAAATCAGCTGTGAAACCCATTTCACATATAGGGCCTGGTGGAGAATGTTTATAATTCTAGGGGTAAATTGTCTTAACATCTCCGTCCAACATTGCAAAATGGGCTTTCTCTGAAGGTCAGGCCCCCAGCCCCTCAGCCAGGCACAGAACTGCTGAGCGCTGTAAAGACTCACTGTTGGCCCTCTCAGCTTGTGTCAACTAGCTCAGGACAGGGTCCAGGGCTTTTCCAGGTGCCCCTGTGGTCTCCAGGGCTGCTGGCTTCCTGGTGAAGGAACATGCAGGTCAGGCCAAGTGCTCCAGGCCAACAGCAAGGCAACGGAACGCAAACTCTGAAGGTGGGGTGGGATGGGGAGGAGGGTTCTCTGGCTAACCGCAGATTGGAGGATTGACTTGGGGCCCCAAACCAGAGGTTACTGAGGCCTGAAAAGAGGTCTGAAGCCAGTGGTTTGACCTGTTTTGGCTTAAACATCAAAAAGGGTGTACCAGAAAAGCCTATGTGGGTAGATGTGTGTGTAGAAGATTCAGAGCAGGCCCTAGGCCAGACCCTGGCATTTCCTCCCCCACCAGCCTTGGCAGTGAGGGGTAGGTCAATGTGCAGCTGACTCCTCAGTTAGATGGGGTTCCCAGAGCCAGGATTGGAGCTGCAGGCAGAGTCCCTGCAGCTCCTGGATCTCAGCCCAGCACTGTCTTTTTCCTTCTCTGGTTTTTCCTGAGTGGTCTGACCTCCCCACATTTGGCTTTTCTGGGTTTCCTGTTACCTAGTTTGACCCCAGAAATGCCCCTTCTTGAGAGGGGAGTGTGCCTGCAGAAGCCAGGAAAGGCCAGGTTTCAAGGTGGGGGGTGTCTTTTGCCTTCGTTCCGTGGTGACCTGAGTGTCCTCTTCAGATCCTGTGAGTGTTAGAGCTGTGGAACAGCTGAGGAGAAAAAGCAGCAGTAGGCCACATTGCTTCAAATGGCTCTTTTAGGTGCCAGTGGGAATCCTCTGGAATGGGAGACTGCCTGGACTGTCCCTGGCCTACCAGATGCAGAGCAGGAGCTGGCCTCAGTGAGGCAGCAGACCTGCCCTCCTGGAGGCTTCTGAGAAGGCCCCTCAGGGCCATAAGTGAGGGCCCAGGCCACTCCCAGAGTGGAGGTCTGAGGCTAGGAGTTTTCTTAGGAATCCAGCAGCCCAGAGCCAGGCCAGGCAAATGACCAGAGGCTACGATATGACAGCATCATTAACCTTGCCTCAGCTCGAGGTGGTTGTACTGCTTGGCATCCATGTGGGCACGTACCATGCCTTTGCCTGAAACAGACCGAGGGCTACTGTGGGGACCCAGAGTAAACTGCCTCTTGTGGACAGGCATTGGAGAAGAGGGTGTTTCTTCTGTCCTCCCCAGCCCCAGAACCTCAGCCCATTCCATTGTTGACACTCTTGCCAGTTCTGTGTCTGCACATGTGGTTCATTCTACTGGGTTTACCTCATGCTGAGCCCAGAGTGAACTCTTCGGTCAACAGCTTTAACCTTGCTTCTGTGGGATTCACGCATGTTTCTCCTGCTGCCAGCCTGACCTTGTTGAGTTATGGAAGAGGGACAGTTGACAGGAAGCAGTGTCTCTTAGAGATTTCAGGCTGTGAGCAGCTTGCTGTGTCCCCTCCTGCCTGCCCCAGACTGCCACACACCACAACTACCGCGGCAGCTGCTCGGAGAAACCCAACCCCTGTCCTTTGGCCCATATCACAGAGGAAGGGGAGTAGCCAGGAGGCAGGGAACACAGACAGCCCCAGACCTCCTTCGAGTCAGCATCTTCAAGCAGGGTGGGACTGAGAGGAGCAGGAATGAGGCAGCAGGAGCCCACACAGCTGGAAAAGCTGACCTAGCTGTTGTGTTGGTCTCCTAGCAACAGCCACCAGCAGCCCCCAGTGACCACAGCAGTGCTGGGCCAGCCCAGGGGCTCTGACCTCACTGTGTTTGCTGTGGCAACAGCCACCAACAGCTAACTCCCTTCCCTCTAGGAAAGCCAAGTATTTGCATTTTTGCTGGTGTGGCTTAGATGCTATTCTTCCTTTCCCCAAGCCAAGGAGTGAGGGGAGGGAGGTGCAGTCTCTAAATCGTCACCATGAGGGTTCTCAGCACCTCAGCTCTGAAGTATCTGAGGAGCCATCCCTTGGTGTCTAGCCACTTCCCAGGATAGAGGCCAGCTGTTGAGGAGTTCCGTCTGCTCTTCCCCATACTTCCCATCAAGAAGCTATGGGGACTGGTCCCTCTGGACAGCAATGCTTCTCCTCTCTGTCTTCTCATCAGGACATGGACAGGGCGGGTCTGCTTCATAGAAAACCCCCAAGAGGCATTTATCCACGTCCTTGAGGTTCAGAGGAATCAGATAGGATCACTGATCATTTCTTATGGGCAAGCAAACAGTGGAATGAGTTGTCCACTGTTCATCAGTTGTCCACAGAATGTCTGGGGCCACACTCACTCCTGGCTCATCTGGGTTGTGTGCCAGGAGGAAGCTTCTTTATTTAGCTGGAAATCAAATTCTATCTTCCTATGACCAGATGCCACCTGATTCGCTTCTAGGAATGGAGCCTGGGAAGAGCAGCGAGGAGAAGGACTTGACTTTTCCTTTGTAACCAGTGTACTTTTTCACCGTTTGTGTGGCTAAAGGCACAGATGACTGCATGTGTATGCCTTCACCTCCACCCCCAATGAAGGTTGAGACATTTTCCCTGGGAAACAAGGAAGACCCTCTAACTGCTGTGTGTGTCAGAGCCACGGGGTCGAGTTGGTTTAGAGAATACCCACTGACCAGATCTCCCAACAGGTGTGCACTGCGGTCCCTGGCCTCTGGCTGACCCACATCCCAGCTTCTGTTCCTCGTGTTTTTGGAATAGGCTCTCTTGTGTTTCATCTTCTCCTCAAACTTAACTTTCCCTGATGCTCCCTACTGGGAAGCCTCTCCCAGGACACCGTCAGTCCTGCTGGCCCCAATTTCAGACTTCTTTCCCTGCCAGACATTTCCACATCTGCAAATCCCCACCAGAGCCAGGGGGAGGGTGGTAGGATCTCCGTCTTTCAGATGCAGAAATTTGAGACTCAGACTAATTAGGTGGCTTGTCTACATCCTCACAAATAGAGGGCACAGCTGCGATTTCAACCTCGAGCCTCTTCCCCAGAGTCTAGATTTCTACGCTGACTTTGTCCTCCTGATGGGAATCACCGTAGCTGGACTTTCACCTGGTCCAGGTTGCTTGAACTCAGCCATACCGTGAGAAGAGCCAGTGCAGCCATCCAGTGATGGCCACCAGCCATCAGCCATCTCACCAACCATGACCTCTGTTTGCTGAGTGTCGGCTGTGAGCCAGACCCTGGACTAAGCAAGGGCTTTACTCGCCTGAGCTCCTTCAGTCTTTGTAGTGACCATATGACTTTCCTCTTATTTCCCCCTTTCAGGGTTTGAGACTTAGTAGATAGACTGAGGCTCTGAGAGGAAGTCACTCACTCCGGGCCCTGTGGTGTGACTTAACCAGGTCACCTTAGATCTGGGGTGTGCGAAGCCTCTGCCCTGCACCACTGGTCTCTCTCTGGGCAGCTTCCATCCTGGAGGCCACAACGGAGCCCCTACTCCAGGGATCCCTCACACATGGTCAGTTGCTTTGTGGCCCTTTTTCCGGTCAGTCTTCACCAAGTCCAGGAGAGAGGCTTTTCTCCCGCATTTCATGGATGAAGCAACAACACGGACTGGCTGTGGTGAGCGAGTAGCCACACTGGAACTCGATGCTGGGCTTTTTCCACCCCACTAGGCTGCATCTTCAAAACATAATATTTGTTTGTCTGTTGGTACATGCAGGCCTCTTTACAGATTTGTTCCCCGCTGTGGCTTCTCCCCTGATTACCTTTCAGGGCCACTGAAAGTTGTTTAAATGCAGCATTCCTTATCACTCCAGTTCTTTTGTGTGTCAGAATGTGAAAAGGACACCCGTATGTGTGTCTGGGCTCCACTTCAGAGACGGGGGTTGAGGAAGACCCCTGTAGGGGGGTTCCAGCTGCTGTCTTTTTCAGTCGTGTCCAAGTGATTCAGGTGCATAGGCTGAGTCCTTGGACCACTGGGGTTTGATAGATCTGGGCCCCAGTCCCAAAGGGCCCAGCACGCGGGAGGTACGCAGTGAATGGGAGCTGTTGTGCTCTCAGTCAGGTGTGTCCTAGAGTATCACTCTCTGCCAGCACCAGGCCAGGATGCACCTAACCATCTAGAAGAAGCAAAGAGGAAGTTACTAGCAAAACTGCACTTCCAAACAGCACAAGCTGTTGGCTTGCCAAGCACCCTAATTTAGAAGCCTGTGGGTGCAGCTGGTGTTTCAGAGCAGGACTAAGGGGATAGAATAAACAGTGTTGATGAAAATGATCTACACAGCTGTCAAAGGGACTGGTTAATCATGGCATCTGTTCTACAAATAATAAAGGAGAACACCAGGGAATTCCCTGGCGGTCAATGGTTAGGACTTGGCATTTTTGGTTCCTAGGGCCAGGGTTCAGTCCCTGGTTGGAGAACTAAGATCATGCAAGCTGCACAGCGTGGCCAAAAAAAGGGAGAGCACCAGCACAGAAAAATGATAAATGTTGAGTGAAAAAAAGGCTTCCAAAGAGTGTGTGTTGTTTGATTCCATTGGTTTTAAGACTCACACAGATACTTCTAAAAATACATAAGAAATTCAATGCAGGTTTTATCTCTGGGAAGTAGGAACAGCAGCAGTAGGTGGATGAAGGGCTTCCTACTCTATACACCTTGTACTCTGGATTTTTTTTACAGTAAGCATATGCTACTTTTAGAATAGGGGCCAAGAGAGCTGTAATGTACAATACCAAGAACAAATAGGATTAAAAAGCAAAGCTCAGACATTAGGAATCTCCTGTCCTGTGACTGTCAGCAGCCACTTTCCCAAGTCACTTCGTTTTCTGAGGGTAGATTGAAGAATCTTAGAAGTGAAGAAGGAGCAGTTTCCTGAGTTTCTCTGCTTAGGAGAACTGGTATCCTTTTCTCACTCCTTGGCCCACATAATACCCTGCAGAGGAAAAACCGACTTGTAATGTGCCACCTCTTGCCTCTTCTGATACCTACCCCTAGACAAATGTTTATGGGTCAGCCCAGAGACGAAAAATGAGACCATTTGAAGGCTTCCAGCGCAAAGCCATTGTAATTTGTCCCACTGATGAGGACCTGAAAGACCGAACAATAAAACGAACTGACGAAGAAGGGAAGGATGTCCCAGATCACGCGGTCTTAGAAATGAAAGGTAGGAGATGAGTGATTCCCAGGGGGGCATCATGGCAAGGCCCTTAAGGGGAAAAGTGTCTTACCCCGTTTTTCCCGACCCAGCTGCTTGAGTATTCTTTTTTTGAATTTGTTCTTTCTTTGCTTCTGCTTTGTTCCTTGCCTGTGTAGTACCGCTGTGACTGAAAGAGCCGCCCATACCCCGGTGGGGCAGGCTTTTCAGATTAGATGGGGCCGGGGCAGGGTGTGGGAGACCTGCGTGGCCTTCTGCCCCTGGCACCCACTGGGTGGGCTGGCTGAGCAAGCCTCAGTGAGGCATCTCCATAATAAACAAGGATGGTGATTCTCCTTGACTGGCTTGTTCCTGGGGTATCAAACATCGGTTTGGTAGAATTTAGTCACCTCTTCAGAAAAAGGAGAAGAGGGTCATTGTTAGCCCCTGATTGTTGATTGTAGGCAGAGCTTGGGACCCTCTCTCCTCTGTTGCTCACACTGCGGTCCCCTACTCGTCCTCCCTTCTGGCAGACCAGTGTCCTGGGGGTGAAGGAGACTAACCCTCGGAAGGTGCTGACCGCCTTTCCTCTCCTTCTGGCACCCTCCCTTCCTCCTAGCCAACTTCACGTTGCCTGACGTTGGGGACTTCCTGGACGAGGTGCTGTTCATTGAGCTGCAGCGAGAGGAAGCAGACAAGCTGGTGAGGCAGTACAACGAGGAGGGCCGCAGGGCTGGACCACCACCTGAAAAGCGCTTTGACAACCGCGGCGGGGGTGGCTTCCGGGGCCGCGGGGGTGGCGGTGGTTTCCAGCGCTATGACAACCGAGGTCCCCCAGGGGGCAACCGAGGAGGCTTCCAAAATCGAGGAGGAGGCAGCGGTGGAGGAGGCAACTACCGAGGAGGTGAGACATCTCACACTGAACTCTCCTGCTTGTGGTTCCGGGGTCAGGGTTGACTGTTTCCTCAGTCAGCAGATGACATTTCCTTGGCACCAGCTGTTGGCTGAGCCCTAGTAGAGAACTGAGATAAAGTCTGGGGCCTCAGGGAAACTCCCACTGTCATCTCTTCCCTCCCCACCCCCCACCAGCATTACCCCTGAAGGCCTTGCCCATTTGTGTGTCACATTGCTATTATTTTTGTGAGTCTTTCCTACCCCTCATCTGACCATGAGCTCCTTGAGAAGAAGGGCCAGTCCTGGGTCCCACCTCAGGACCTGGCACAAGGCAAATATTAGGACTGTTTTTGCTTCTAAAACAAATGGAGAAACAGGCTTGGACAGATTAATTTGCTCAATTCACCCAGGTGAATCCATGGTTGGTATTAAGTGACGGATCCAAAGCCCAAGTGTCAGTCCAGAAGGATGCTGGGTTGAATGGGAAACCCCCGGGGTACAGTGAGCTCCAGTGATTCAGCCTGCAGAGGAGCAGGGCTCAGGAAAGACCCCCAGAAGTGCTAATGCCTAAGCTAAGGTTCTGAAGCCACCAGGAGTGGGCTGGGGAAAGGATTCCGGGCCAAAGACTTGGGGAGAGGCTGGCTCATTAGGCCAAGCACTTAGATGTTGGAGACAGTAGAAACCAAGACGGCTCTGGTTCCAGGCCCAGAGTCCAATGGGCAGGACAAACCTGTCAGCAGGCCTTGATGACTGGGCTCTCCCAGGGCTCTGGGGGAGGCCAGAGGGGGTGCTTGACTTGTTCACTGGACCTGCTCTGTGCATGGTCACGCTGGAGCCACAGCAGTCCCCAAGACAGCCTGATGCCTGAGGGTCTTAACCAGTCAGAACAGTGGGGCCTCTTACCTGCTTCTCCAATGCAGGTTTCAACCGCAGTGGAGGTGGTGGCTACAACCAGAACCGCTGGGGTAACAACAACCGGGACAACAACAACTCCAACAACCGAGGCAGCTACAACCGGGCTCCCCAGCAACAGCCTCCGCCACAGCAGCCACCGCCACCACAGCCGCCGCCACAGCAGCCTCCACCGCCACCCACCTACAGCCCTGCTAGGAACCCCCCAGGGGCCAGCAGCTACAACAAGAACAGCAACATCCCCGGCACGAGCGCCAATACCAGCACCCCTCCTGTCAGCAGCTACAGCCCTCCACAGGTGAGAGGATGAGCGTGTGTGTGGGGGGGGGGGGTGTGTATACAGGTGAGAGGAGGTGGGGCCACAGGTCCTCACTCTTGGCGCCAGCCCTGCCCTTTCTCCCTTTGTCGCCCGTGCTTTCAGCTGGAACAGACCCTAGATACTCCCAGATCCTTCCAGACTCAGAGTAAATGGGGAACCTACCTGTTCTGTCACCCTCAGGGCCGACTGTTGTCATGAGCAAGTGCATTTCTCTTGGCTGTATTGTCATTGGCCTCACTGAATTCCCAAGAGAGCACTGCATTGGAGTTACCTCTTGCCCAGACTAGAAGGGGTGACCCCTTCGTCTTTAGGATGTGGAGACAGACCCTGAGGTTGGTGAGGACTGGACCTCTGCCCTCAGAGCTTCACTGCTAAGCAGTTTCCAGGCTCAGCTCAAGTTCTCAGCTCTGGTGTGCACGGGCCCTGTAACCAGTGGTCCCTGTTTACTGTGAGCCTTCCACTCGCCAGGCCTGGAGGCAGCTGCCAGGGGATACAGGTGCATGGTCTAGTCCCAGTCTAACCAGAATATTTCCTAGAACAGGAGCTGGGCAGATGCAAATTCAAACCCCAGCCTTACAACCTTCTGGTTTTGTGACCTTGGACAAACAGCTTTACCTCTCAGAACCTTGTTTTCCTCATAAAGGCCTAGAATTGTTAGTAGAACTCACTTCAAAGGTTTGCTGTGAGGGAAAGATAACGTTATAGCTTTGCAGGCAAGGCTCTGGAAATAGGCGGACCTAGAGGCAAGTCACGACTTTTTGCCCGTGTGACTTGGGCCCTGTTGATTTCACCTCCCTGGCCTCCCCTTCTTTCTCTATAAAACAAAGCCAATGGAACCTATCTCAGAGAGTTGATCAGGGGTCAGATGAGTTAAGGATACAGCCTGGACATGGGGAGCATTTAGAAATTGCCACTGCTGTTTTCCTTAGCTGGTCTTGCTGTAACAAATGCCACTGTTTATTGTGCTCAATGGAGTGTGCACATAAGCTTACTGAATACGTAATGCAGTCCAAAGGGGTAGTCCTGTTGTAATTCTCATTTTACAGGGGCAGGGGGTGGGGAAACACCTAGGTTTTCAAGAGATGCTGTGTGCCTTGTTCCCGAGGGTCTCAGGCCTGGGATTAGAGTCCAGGATAGAGCTCTGCATCCTCCCCTGTCCTGCCAGGTCACAGAGCTGACCCACCCCCTTCTTAGCCCACGAACAACCTCCCCTGGTGACATTCCTTTGTGGGCCCACTGCTTACAAAGGCCCTTCCTCCATCCCAGCTGAGCTGGCTATTTCACAGAGACCTGGTTTTTCTTTCCCTTCCACTTTCCAGCCGAGTTATAGCCAGCCACCTCCCTACAACCAGGGAGGGTACAGCCAGGGCTACACAGCCCCTCCGCCTCCGCCTCCGCCACCACCTGCCTACAACTATGGGAGCTACGGCGGCTACAATCCAGCCCCTTACACCCCACCACCGCCCCCCGCAGCACAGACCTACCCTCAGCCCAGCTATAACCAGTATCAACAGGTAAGTGCCAGAAACAGGGAAGGTAAAATGGGGCCCCACACGGATGTGTATTCCCAGACTCATGTCCTTGCTTATCCCTAAAAGATGGTATCCATCTAGTATAGCCATTCCATTTGGTGACCACTGCCACACTGGCTGCTGAGTGTAGGAACTGCCATTCTAGTTCCTCTCCCCAGTGCAGCAAGCAGAGGGGGCCGCAAACCCTGCTTCAGCACCATGGCCAGTGTCCATTCTGATTGGTTGTTGCTAGGCCCCTGTACCTATTTTTGAGTATTTTGGTTGTGGTGTAACACCCACATCTAGCTACACTTGAAAGGGCAGTAGGTTGGCAAGCCAGGAGACCTGGGCTTCAGTCTCGAACTGCCCACCCATACCATCTCGGGTCATTCACTTGTCCTCCCAAGGTACCTTGGTTTCTCTGTCAAGAGACCTATGTGTTGACTGTCATCACTGTACCATGGTCGGGGGGTGGTCGGGAGGAGCCAGATGTGGGTCTGAATGAACATGTGGCGTTCTTGGTTTCTCTCTCCCCAGTACGCCCAGCAGTGGAACCAGTACTATCAGAACCAGGGCCAGTGGCCGCCGTACTACGGGAACTATGACTACGGGAGCTACTCCGGGAACACACAGGGGGGCACAAGCGCACAGTAGCCACGTGCCCTGGAGGCCCCTGCCGGCTTCCTCCACCAGCGCCCGCCTCAGTCCTCCTCATCCATCCCTCCCGGGTCCCGTGGTGCTGGGGGATGGGTCCTCCCAGGCTGCCTCCCCTCTGAGGGGCTCTTCCCCCACACAGGGCCGGGCATTTCCTCTGGATTCCAACAGGCAACAATGACCTTTTATTTTCTGTTCGTCCCCCTACCCTCCTCTTCCTCCATTCCTCCTTTTTGACTAAAGACCCCCCTGTCCCTTGGCCTTGGTCGTACAGTGAGGCTACAGGGCTGAGGGGAGGGCCCCTTCCTGTCCTCTCCTCCCAGCCCTGCTCTAGGCCCTCAGCTTCTCAGACTCTCATGCAGTTGGTTGTAAATTCTTCCAGGAGCTGTTTTACTGTCTACTTTTCAGGATTTAAAAAAAAAATCAAAAACTTAAAAAAACACAAGTTTTAAAAAACAAAATGCAGAGGGAGGAAGCAGTGACAGATATTTTTTTGGTAATTATGCTTTTTTTTTTTTTTTTTTTTAATTTTTAGAACTTGTCCGTTTTTACTGTGGGTCAGCTGTTGATATTTCATCAGGATAACCATTTCTTTGCTGAGTTCAGGTGACAGAGGAAGAGCCACACCCTCAAAACACACACAAAACAAAACCACAGAATCATCTTTAACCTAACTTTTTATACAATGTCTCAGTTTCCCGTAACTTTGCACACAAGCTTCTGTGTTGAGTTGAATTGTACCTGCTTTTTGTATTTGGAGAGAGTGTGACTATTGAACTTGAAACCTTTTATTCCGGGCGTCTTGGTAGTTTCTCGTGGGATTAAGGGGGTAAGAGGGAAGAAGGGAGTTGGGGGGCTCCTACCCTTCAGAACATGAAGTTTCTCCCACTGCTCCTCTCCAGAGGTCTCCCAGTGCCAGACCTAAAGGTTTTTCCTACAGTGATCCTCTGATTATTTTTACTCCCCCTTGACCCATATGTTTTAACAGAACTTTTAACAAACTGCACTTATTAAGAAATGTGTTTGCCCTGTTTTGTTTTTGTTTTTGTTTTGTTTTCAATAAATGACATGGCACCTCCTAGCAGGAAGGAAGCAGGGTTTCAACGCTGAAGTGTTACTGCAGTTGGCCTTTACTTGGGGTGGGGGCCTTTACAAGGGGACATTATTTACTCATTAAATACTTACTGTGGGATTTGTGTTCCAGTTCGGTCGCTCAGTCGTATCCGACTCTGCGACCCCATGAATCGCAGCATGCCAGGCCTCCCTGTCCATCACCAGCTCCTGGAGTCTACCCAAACCCATGTCCACTGAGTGGGTGATGCCATCCAACCATCTCATCCTGCCCTCAATCTTTCCCAGCATCAGAGTCTTTTCAAATGAGTCAGCTCTTTGCATCAGGTGGCCAAAGTATTAGAGTTTCAGCTTCAACATCAGTCCCTCCAGTGAACACCCAGGACTGATCTCCTTTAGGATGGACTGTGGGATTTGTGTGCCTTTCCACATTTTTGGTGCTGGGTGTGCCCCCTTAAACCTGGGGCCCTCAGTTTAAAATCCACTAGTTCACTTTTAAAGTGGTTCTCTGGTTTCTGCCCCTTTCAGTCCATCCACCCAAGCCCCTCCCAGAATTTGTGAATAGAAAGGATGTAACAGGTCCCTCAGCAGAGAGCAAGGTAGGGCCAGTGTTTGGGAACTAGGGCTGGGCTGTTGGGGTCACCCCTGGGTGTGACTGCCCATCTACATTAGGTCTTGCCTGGGTGCTAGACTTAAGATGGTTCCTGACTGCTCCTGGATCCAGGCTAGTGGGGTTCCAGGATCTAATGTATCCAGCTAGTAAGTGTCAGTTTTTGCTCTGTTCTTATCCACCCACTCTGGACAGTGTTAAGACCACAGCATGAGCAAAGGTGGTCTTGGACCCTGCTCTCAAGGGGCTCCCAGTCCAGAAGTGACACAGACCTCTCATGGAATGGTGACAGGGTCAAGATCAGCTGTGAGTGCGTGGGTTGGGTGCGGGGTGTGGTGAGGGCTTCCTGAAGAAGGGGAAAATTTTCTTCAAGTGGGAATGATCTGGGGTAAAGGATTGCATCCCCACAGCTGTCCTCCTTCCCTGGCAACTTGAGTCATTTCTTCTGGGCATGCTGTGCTCCTGGCCCCTTGTGAGGGACAAGGCTGGAATGCAGGAGGAGCCAGTTCAGCCCTACCTCTTCCCTCACAGAACTATCTCAGAGCCTTCTGAAGGGGACATGGGCTACAAAAAAAGGGAGGAGGAAGGTTGACTACCTTTGAGGTCAAATGTGAGGTATCTGACATGAGACGGAGCCAAGGTTGATGCCTAAAGGCCACAAGTGATCCTAGAGCGGCCTCCCTGCTGAGAGGGCCTCAGGGCCTCAGGCCCTCTAGCCTGGGAAGTCCCCCTGCTGCAAGCCCATGTGTTGGACAAGAGTGCCCTCTGCTGGCCTCTCTTGGCAACATCTAAGTGTGATCAGTCCCCACCTATTCCAAGCAGCAACTGGGGGGCAAATAGGAAGTTACTCCTCTGCGTTCAGCCATAATATCAGGGTTACTGCATCAGCCTCCTCACAGATCTCGCTGTCCTCCAGTCCATTACCCTGATGCCCTCACCCTCTTCTAGCTCTCCGCAGGATCAAGGAGCTCAAGCTACTTAATTCGGCTTACGTGGCCCACATACTTGGGCCTGGTGACCTCACTGGTTTTATCTTTTGCCACTCCCCTTTCAAACTTCAAATCACTAAGCTGTTTAGGGAGAGCCACAGATCCCTTTTAGGCTCTAAATGCCATGAACTTCTGCCTTGGAAACGCATGTGTATTTGGAACTTTGCATAGATCATGAGAGTCTCCGATCCTTGCAGTCTGGTCAGGGCCAAGTTTGAACTTTCCTACTTCTGGTGGCTCAGATGGAAGCGTCTGCCTGCAATGAGGGAGACCCAGGTTCAGTCTCTGGGTTGGGAAGATCCCCTGGAGAAGGAAATAGCAACTCACTCCAGCACTCTTGCCTACCAGGCTCCTCAGTCCATGGGGTCGCAAAAAGTCAGATATGACTGAGCGACTTTACTTTTCATTTCACTCCTTGACCATACTGAAGTCCTTGCAGCAAACAGAACTATGGATACCTGCCTTCCCTTCTAGGGCTTTGCCTTGCCCACTTCCTACATGAGACCCTTCTCTACCTCCCTCTTACCCTAATTCCTGCTCATCTTTCAGGTCTCAGGGTATCCTTCACTCCCAGAAAGAAACCTTCCTTGGGCCCTCCAGGCTGGGACGGACAGCTCCCTTAGCTGAACCTGTGGGTCCATCAGCCCTGTCCATTTGGTCAGTGGTTTGAATGCCAGTCCTTACCTACCACCTAGGGCAAATTAAGACCAAGGTCTTCTTTCCACACCTGCAGATTCTTCAGGTCCTGGAAACAAAGTGGGACGTTCAGTCTCTGATCTCACCACCAATCGTGCTAACCAGGGACTGGGTGTGATGACAGGCATGCTACAAGACTTAGCAAATATTCTTTGAGGTGGTGAAGAGAATAGACAGGTCTAAACCAGAGCCCAAGCACTCAGAGGTCATGAAGGGTGGTGATTCATCCATTCCCAAATGAAGCATGCTGGGCTCTGGGGTCAGTAGTGCACAGGTTGAACACTGCTTCCCTCCTGAAACCCCACAATTTCGTAGCGGTTCAGGTTGGCGGGGGTGGCCCGGAAGAGCCCATCTGGCCCTGGCGCGCTTTTCCTGCCCGGCTGGAGTGGGCGGGGTCGGGCAGCAGCACGCGTGCGCAGAGGAAGGGCCGCCTTCGTCCCGGAACTTTAGTTCTTGATGCCGTGGAGCACCCGGTCCCAGGAATGTACTCAGCCGGAAGTGGCCTCTAAAGACCTGCGTCAGGAATTGGTGTTAGGAGCTCGCCACGGCGGGTAACAAGTCGTAGACGGTCGGGATGGAGGCCGTAGTGACCGCGGCGAGGGAACCTGGTGAAGGTGAGGTCCTGGCCGCGCGGAGGCGGCAGGAGGGTGGGGCTGCAGTGTCACTGTGAAATGTTTCCCCTTGAAGGTGAAGGAGGACTGTATAAAAGAGGGCACCTGTCCTCGGCCTTACCTGTCCGCTTCACCGCTTTGTCCAGATTAACCCCTGTCTTGGCAGGCTGACCTCTTTTATCCCATCGCCTCCCCTGAAATTAACCTCTTCCAGTTCTTTCGGTGTCCCGGGCTAACCCGTTTCCTTACGAGGCTAACTCAGGCTAGCAAACCTGTCCCTGTCCTGGGCTAACTCTCGCATTATCTCAGCCAACCTTGCTTTCTCATGTTACCTCCTTCCCTTGACTCCTCCCCTCCCACGCAAACTCTTCTTTGCTAACGCCTCCCCACATTTCACTCTAATTCCCTTTCTCCGAAAGTCCACAGTCCCATCTGCTTACTCAGGGTCGTTAATCCATTTCTGTGCTCTCTTTTGCGTTTTCAATCTCTTTATTTCTCCTGATGCCTCTCCCATCAGTACCTAAAATGCTTTTGTTTTGCAAGTTTTAACCTAAAAAGCTATCCCTTGATTCCATGCCGCCTTCCAGATACCATTTAATCTTCTCCAAAGAGTCATTTACACTTGCCTCCTCTTTCCACCCACTGCTGTCTGGCTTTTACCTTCAGAAACTGCACTGATTAGGGTCCCCAGTGACCTCCCTGTGTAGTTGTGTGTTTTTTGTTTTTTTTTTTGTCTTAAGAAAGATTTATGTATGTATTTATTTATTTATGGCTGGGGTGGCTCTTTGTTGCTACATGCAGGCTTTCTCTAGTTGTGGAGAGCCAGGGGCTACTCTTTGTTGCGATGCACAGGCTTCTCACTGTGGTGGCTTCTCTTGTTGCAGAGCACAGGCTCAGTAGTCGTGATCTACGGGTTTATTTGCTCCAAGGCATGTGGGATCTTCCCGGACCAGGGATTGAACCGGTGTCCCTTGCATTGCAAGGTGGATTCTCAACCATTGTACCACCAAGGAAGCCCCACTCTGTAGTTAAACCACATGGCCCTGTTCAGGTTTTTTTTTTCTTATTAAACTACTTGGAGAATTTGATGCCATTGACCCCTCTGTCTTTACTGAATGTTTTTCTTTGGTTTCTGTGACACCATTCTTTCTGATTTCCTTCCTATCTCTCAGGCTCCTCCTGCTCAGCCAGCATTAGTTTCCCATGGCTGCTGTAGCAAATGACCACAAATTGAGTGGCTTAAAACAACAGAAATTTCTTCTCTCACAGTTCTGGAGGCCAGGAGTCTGAAATCAGTATCACTGAGTTGACATCAAGGTGTCAGCAGGGCTGAGGAGGCTCTAAGGAGAACCCATTCCTCAGCTCTCCTAGCTTCTGGTGGCTCCTTGCATTCCGTGGTTTGATCCCACATCACTCCAATCTCTGCTCTGTCTTCACCTTGCCTTCTCCTCTGGGTGCATCAGATCTCGCTATGACAGGACGCTTGTAATGGCATTTAGGGCCCACCAGGATAATCCAAAAGAATCCCCCTATTTCAAGGTCCATACCTTAATCACATCTGCAAAGACCTTCTGAGTTTTGGGGGGGGGTTTTGGCCATGTAAGGTTAACATTCACTGGTTCCAGGAATTAAGATGTGGCTATATTGGGGGGCCATTTTTAGCCTCTCACAGCCTCCTTCCCATCCAGTCATGGCTCTTTCTTAGTCCCTCCTCTCTTTTCATCCCTCACACACTCTCCTGTACCCTCCCTGTGACTTTTTTCCTTCAGCTCCACCGCTTTCCTTGTCTCTGATGACTTCTGTAACTGTCCCCAGAGCAGCACTTCTCTCCTGAGAAGTCTCCAGCCCCAGGTACCAGCAGTCTCATAAATGCCTTCCCTTGGGTGTCTCCTGGGCCTGTCATACCATCCATGTCCCAAATTGGTCTCAACATCTTCCCCCAAATGTGCTCCTCATCCATGCCTGTGTGTCAGGGACAGTTTGACCAGTTTACTGGCCAGAGGCCTGGACCTTAACTGAATGCCTTCCTCGCCTTCCAGCCCTTCAATCCCATGACTTGTCCTAGTCAGCCTCTCAAGCATCTTTTTAATCTATCCTCTCTTCCACAGCCCCTTACATGGTCCAGCCCAGTCTTCTCTTGCCTCAGTGATTAAAACGCTCCCTGAAGCCCATTGCACCATAATCACCACCCTCTTTCTCTTCCCCATCCCAGTCAAGCTACCTAGAGGAGTTGTCTATACTTCCCCTCTTCGCTTATTTCCTGCTTGCAGTAGCCTTGCTCCAGTTCCCGCCACTTTTGAGAAAACAGCTCTCACCAAGGCTTGCCCAGCCCTCAGCTTTTCTGTTTCCAGTGCCTGTACTGGCTTTGACCTTGTCTGTCTTCTCCCATCAGACCAGGTGCTCCCTGGGAGCTGATTTGGATCCCTCAGTGGGTCTTCAGCGTTGCCCAGCTCAGGGCCCAGCACAGATTTAGAGTTGCTGAAGAGTGGTTAGATGGATGTGTGTGAGTAGGAGAGAAGGATGGATGAGTGAGTGGAGTTAGTGAATGTATGGAAGATTTCATGAACAAGGGAAAAGGCAAAATAGAGTGAATCAGTGACTGAAGTGGTCAAGGATAAGGAAACACACCAAGCACACTTCTCTCTCGGGGCCTTTGCACTGGCTCTTTCCTCTGCCACTTCCCACAGAAATCTCATGGCTCAGTCCCTGATGGCCTCAGGTCTCTAACTGAAATGTCACTTTTTTGGCAAGACCTTCACTGACTGTCCACTTAAAACTGCAGCCTGACCCCCATACCCTCCTCCTTCTCTCTTTTTTTATTTTACTCTACAATACTGTATTGGTTTTGCCATACATCAACATGAATCTGCCATGGGTATACACGTGTTCCCAATCCTGAGCCCCCCTCCCACCTCCCTCCCCATACCATCTCTCTGGGTCATCCCAGTGCACCAGCCCTCCTCCTTCCCTCTTAATTTTCCTGCACGGCTCCTGGAACCACCTAACACACTATTGTTTCTACTAATCATGTTTCCATTTGTCTGCCTTCCCCACTGAACTGTCAATCTCTTGCTTAGGGTGGTCTCTCTAGGGCCTAGAACAGTGCCCAGAATATAGCAGGTGCTCACTAAATGTGAAACGAGTGAGTGAGTGAGCACTCAGTCCCTGTCACCCACTCCCCCTATCCCCTCTCCCATCCCTGGAGTGACTGATCTCCCCTGTCCCCACAGGCCACACAGAGCCCAGTCCTGGGCACTGGGGGGAGCTGAGCTGGACGCCGGTCCTGCCCAGACCCCAGGACAAGGCGGAAGCAGCAGAGGGAACGCCAGGGGCCCTAGATGCCGACCCCCTGGAAGTGGAGGACACGGCGGTGAGTGCCATGCTGCGCGCGGTGGCTGCCAGCCGCCTGCCCGTGTGCAGCCAGCAGCAGGGCGAGCCCGACCTGACGGAGCGGGAGAAGGTGGCCATCCTGGGCCAGCTGTACCACGAGAAGCCGCTGGTGTTCCTGGAGCGCTTCCGCGCGGGCCTCCGGGAGGAGCACCTGGCCTGCTTTGGACACTTGCGCGGTGACCACCGCGCAGACTTCTACTGTGCCGAAGTGGCCCGGCAAGGCACCACCCGCCCCCGCACGCTGCGCACCCGCCTGCGTAACCGCCGCTACGCCGCCCTGCGTGAGCTCATCCAAGGTGTGGGGGCACACGGGCTGAGCGGGAGGGGAGACTGCGGCAGAGGAAGTAGAAGCAAGGGTGCGAGAGCAGAAACAGACGGAGATCCCGGAGAGACGGAGACAGAAATGTGGGGTGACAGGGCGCGATAGGGAGAGACAACAGGGACTCACGGGTAGAGAATGGCACAGGCAGTGAGAAGGGCTGGAATTTTGAGGATGACAGAAGTGCCATTTCAGGCCAGCGGGTCAAGGACACAGTGCCCGGCACGGTGATAACTGGTCATCCCTCAGGAAAACTAGGTCCCTACCTCATACTGTACAAAGAGGCATTGCCAGAAACCCAGGGGAGTATGTTCAGGAAAGGCCTCTTGAAACACACACACGTGTGAAATGCATGGAGAAAAACATCAGTGGGACTTCCCTGGTGTTCAGTGGCTCAGACTCCGCCTTCCAGTCCAGGGGTCCAGGTTCATCCCCAGTCAGGCAGCTAAGATCCCTCGGGACCAGTAACCCAAAATACAAAACAGAAGCAGTGTTGTAACAAGATTCAGTTAAGACTGTAAAAATGGTCCACCTCAAAAAATCTTGGAAAAAAAACAAAACAGGAAAGAAAATATCAGTACCTTTTTCTCTTTTCTTTAATTTTTAAATTTTTTGAAATTTTTGTGTAACGCTGTTACCCTTTTGCCCATGATGTAATTACAAGCAGCTTTGTGACCGAAGACACCAGAACTAAAAGATGCTAAAAGATGAGAGCAAATGAAGGAGAGGGTGAGTTAAGCTCTAGTCAGAGAGAAGGCACAGGCTATAGAGAAGGGGGACTGGAGAGGGACACAGTGACAGATGAGGAACAGGGATGAAGAGCTGAGGGAGGGTGAGTGAATGAAGGAACTCGGGTGAGACAGTAGAAACTGAGGAGAGAGAGACGGGGGCAGACAGGGGCAGGGGAAGGGAGGCAGAAACCGAGACCCAGAGAGAGAGAGTGCCAGTGAGAGATAAGGAGAGAGAGACTGACTGGTGGGGAACACCAGAAACAGCTATGGGGGCAAGAGGGGGGACAAGACGGAGCCCAGCATAGGGCTCTCGAGGGTGGGGCTGGGCAGGCTGAACTGTTATCTAAGGGACAGAGCTGCCTCTGCAGGGGCAGACAGCTAGGGGAGGTGGGAAGGCCCTGAGACTGAGGGGCAGGGAAGCCCGGCCCACCTGAGGGGTGAGGTGTGGGGTTTGGAAGACCAACAGGGACGCCCACACCTGGCCAGGTGCCCTGCGAGGCCTGATCCGGTGCACACGCACACCTGCTCCGTGCAGATGTATTCTTATGTGCCCAGCAGTGCAGGTGTGTCCAGGCAACAGCCAGAAGGAGGCTCAGCAGACAGGCATGCACGGTCTACACACCAGCTCCCCTGTGCAGTGTACTTGCCCACAGTGCCCTGCTCACCAGCTCCGAGACATGGGCCCAAGCAGTGTGCTGATGTGTGCACGCACACATGGGGTACAAATCCTTGCCAGCACAGCTGCACATGGGCCCTAGGCCACCAGGGCCTCAGGGGCCAGAATGTCCAACAACCTGACTGGACCCGACAAACTTGGGACACGTGAGGCCACACGTAGATACAGGCCTGGTCATGTTCATGTGCTCACACATGTTCATGAGTCCTCGTGGTCACGACCTCAGACATCTGTGCATGTTTCACTGCATTCCTGAATTTGGACAGTCACACACTTGTGTGTCTACAGCTTCCAGTCAGCATGGTTCCACGGCTGGGTGGACACAGGTCTGCCCAGAAGCTCACCCCCACCCAGCCCCTCGCCTCACCCGCTGACCCAGACCCCACGCCCACCCTCTCTCCTCCATGCAGGGGGCGAGTACTTCAGCGACGAGCAGATGCGCTTCCGGGCCCCACTGCTGTACGAGCAGTACATTGGGCAGTACCTGACCCAGGAGGAGCTCAGCGCCCGCACCCCGGCTCACCGGCCGCCCAAGCCTGGCCCCCCCGGCACGCCCACCTGCCCACTCTCCGACCTGCTGCTCCAGTCCTACCAGGAGCGGGAGCTGCAGCAGCGGCTGCTCCAGCAGCAGGAGGAGGAGGAGGCCTGCCTAGAGGAGGAGGACGATGAGGAGGACGAAGATGAGGAAGGTGAGGGTCGGGGGCCAGGGGGCCCCAGCATCGGCGCACCCAGCCCCAGCCTGTGTGCCTTAGCTCCTTGGCGGCACCACCTGCAGGAACAGATGGCACATCCTCCCCTGCCCGCCCTGAGCACCCTGGCCCTTCCATCCTCTCCAGCATCCCTACCCCCCTCCTCAAAGGACATCCCTCACCTCCAGGCCTTCGCTCATGCTGTTCCCTCCGCCTGGAGGGCCCTCCCTTGACCGCCCTCCTTCAGGTGTCAGGTCTCCACCCTGTTCTGTGGCCTCCAAAACACTGCGTTGTCACGGGTTTGATGTATGCCCTGGGAAGGTAGGGACAGGGCCATCGCGGTCACTGTCTTGTTCCCAGGGCCGCCCAGCATGAGGGATGCAGCTCTCTATGCACCTCTCACACCCCCCGACCCTGGGTGTCTCCCCTACAGACCAGAGACCTGGCAACGACTCAGAGGCCTGGGTCCCTGACTCGGAGGAGCGGCTGATCCTGCGGGAGGAGTTCACCAGCCGCATGCACCAGCGCTTCCTGGATGGCAAGGATGGGGACTTTGACTACAGGTGCTCCCCTGCCCTCGACCCTGGTCCCCCAGGCCAGCACCCCACAGGGCAGGGGCTCTGGGTTCACCCAGCTTAGGGGTGATCAGAGGTCAGTGGGTGACCCTGGAGCAGCTTTGTCCATCTCTGAGCCTCTGTCCCCTCCCCCGAAAGAGGGATTTGAGCGGGGCTGACGTTCAGCTTCACGTTGATAGACCACCGAAACATTCCTGTCCGGGTAGATGGTATGGCAGCCTGATACGACGTGTCCCCAGGACCGCAGACCTCCCCTTGCTGCAGGAAGTAGTCACTGGCAGGGTGACACCTGGTGTGGAGGGGCCTGTGCCGGGCGCCCTTGCTGGGCTCGTCGTTCATTTCTCCAGTGCAACCCTAGGGAAAAGATTCCCAGGCCACCCGGGAGAAAAGAGATTTTGCATCAAGGAAAAGGACACAGGCGAGTGAAGTATCAGAGTGAAAAGACAGATGCTTTTTGTTAACTGTGGCAGCCTTGCCTTGTGGTCTGAAACATCAGGTGTGGCAGCATAGGCCCCACCCCCCACAACACGTGAACAAGCAGCCCCTCGGGTCTCATCAGTAGAATGGGGGTCCTCATTGCCTCGGCCACGCCAGCCCCTGGTACAGGAGCATCTCTGGTCCAGTCTGGGATCCCCAGCTCTAGAGGCAATTCTGGCTGATCCACTTCGACATTTATCACTCTCAGGGCTCCACACAAAGCAGTGAGTAGAGTGCGCGGGCCCTGGGCACTCAGTAAGGACACCACTGCCACCATAAAGCCAGGTGCCCATGAGAAAGTCAGACCCAGCATGGGGTGTGGTGTGGGCCAAAGCCTGTGCCATCTGTGGGGGTCAGGGGGGAGCTGCTGGCCTGCATTCACCACTAGGTTCTCAGCGCTGCCGTGTCCAGACTCTGGGGATCAAGCAGGGAACAAAACCAGTGGAAGGATTCTCTGTCCAAGGGCGTCCCACTCCAGTGAGGAAGGCAAAAAAGGATCTAGTGAGGGAGCCAGAAAGAAAAAGCAGGGGGGTGGGTGATGAGGTGGCCAGGAGAGGCTCTCTGAGCAGGTGACATTGGAGCAGAGACCTGCAGCAGGGGAAGGGTAGGCGAGGGAAGAGCATTCCCTGCAGGGGGCAGGAGCAGGAGTCTTGGGGGGCACAGAGAGCCGCAGGGCGGGTGAGGAGGGAGCCAGGTGGTCTCATCAGAGGCGAGGGGGCTGAACTGGACAAGGCTTCATGCACCAGAGAGTGTGAGCAGGCCTGGGAGGGTCCTCACAACAGGACCCCTGGTTGCCTGAGGACAAGGTTTCTCCCTGTTGGCACTGTGGACCTTTTGGTCCAGATAATCCTTGTGCGGACTATCCTGCGTGCGGCGGGCGTTGACCAGCCTGCCTGCCTGCCTGTACCTCCTGAACACCAGCAGGAGCCCCCGCCTCCAAGCTGTAACAACCAAAATGTCCCCAGTTACCACGAATGTTCCCTGGGGTGGGGGTGGGGGTCAGGATCTTCCTGGTTGGGAAGAACTGCCTCTGGGGAATGTGGGCCCATGTGTCACTGCATCTTCCAGCTTTTTAAGAGAAACCAGAAGTTGTCTTGCAAGATCTTTCTTTGGCAAGTGTTTCTTTTTGTGTGAAGCCCTCAGAGACCCAGCCTAACCCAACTGTAAGTTAGCTCCAACTTACAGCTACCAGCAAACGGCCTTTGATTTCGGGGGCACCCCGGGCCCCAGCTCTTCCACCAGGTGAGAAGTGGGGAGGCCAGTGGCAGGCAGAGCCCATCCCTGACAGCCCCTCCCCCTGCAGCACCGTGGATGACAACCCCGACTTCGACAACCTGGACATCGTGGCCCGGGACGAGGAGGAGAAGTACTTCGACGAGGAGGAGCCCGAGGACGCGCCCAGCCCGGAGCTGGACGGGGACTGATGGCTGCGGCCGCCCACCGCCTCCCGCCCGCACAAGGCCAGCTCAGGGACTTTCTCTAAGCAGAAGCAGGCGGTTGCCCGGTGCCACCAAGCCTGGTGGTGGTCTCCACACCCTCTCCCCAGCTGTCCCTGGGCATCCCCCTAGCCCTCATCACCCACCTCAACCTCTTTCTCTCTGCCTTTCTAGCTCCTGCTATCTCTGTCTCTCTCTCTCCCCACCTCCCTGTTTCTCCTTTCTGCCTTTCTCTTTCTTCCCCTCCCTCTGTGCCTTGGCCCCTGTCCCCACCACAGGGCCCGGGATGAACATCCTCCCCTGGACCTAGGCCAGGGGCCCTCTGGCTGGAGCTGGCCAGGCTGACCTCAGAGCAGCGCTCCCCACTCTGCCCCACCACCAGCCCTGCTCTGACTCTCCTGCGCTCTGCACTGGCGTCTCAGGCTCGCAGGTGCACCTCCGTGCCTGGTACCTTGTTTCCTTTGGATTCAGCTCTCGGGACCCATGGCCACACATTCCCATCTCTCTCAGCCTCTGTGCTGGTTCTGTCCCTCTCTGCCTTTATCTCTGGGTTTCAGGATCCCCGCCTCCTCCCCAGGCTGTGAGCATCCCCCATCCTGGCTGCTGTGGGCAACAGAGCCTGGCTGCTGAGTAACCCAGCCTTGCTGTGGACAGCGGGGAGACCCTGGAAGTGGCCACCTGCTCTCACCTCTCCCTCAGGGCTCAGGTTTGGGAAAGGTGGGCAGGAGCAACGTGGGACCACGGGCCTGCTAGGTTGGGTAGGAGGGACTCTCCCCTCCCAGCATCCCCCTCCCAGCCACAATTTTCCCTCCCTTCCTTCCTTCACTTCCTCCACCTCCCTCTCCCTCTCCTGTTTACACTCCCCGAATACGCACAGGCTGTTATCATGGGTCCTGAGTCATCCCACATATACACACAGTCGGCCCCAGCCTCCCTGCCCCCAGGCAGCCACAGAGCCGGCCCCGCTGAGCCCCCTGCTGCCCTGGGCTAATGGGAGCCAGATGGCCGCCTGGTGACTCAGCAGCCGGCCTGTGGGAACCCAGGCGTCCCGCCTTCCCATGGCCCCACACTCAGCTCATGCTCCCCCAGCAGACATACACAGAAGGGGCTGGCTGCCCAGGGGGGAGCCAGGGGGAGGACACAGGCCATACGCTGGAGAAGAGGGGTGTGGGGACCCCTCACTCCCATGAGCCAGGCCATGGCCTGGCCTGAAAGCCCTCTCAAAACTGCCTCCAGCATGCAGCCCAGGGTGAAGGGAGACTCCAAGGACTCCTGGGGCTACAGCACTTGACCCCCAGGGCTCGGCTCTGCCCTCTGGGTCAACTGGAATTAGGGCCAGACACAGAAAGTGAAAGCTGGATGGAGGCTGGAGTTGAAGGGGTGGTCAATATAGTTCAGATTATTGAATAAGGAAGCTTCCAGTTCCTGAGCAGTTCGGTCCTGTGCCAGGCCCTGGCCAGGTGCCTGATGCTGGACTGAACCTCCAGACAGCCCCAGGAAGCAGGGGCTCCGTCCCATTCCATGTGTGGGCCATGGGCAGCCCAGAAAGGAGATGTCACATACTCAAGGCCAAGTCTTTGAGACCACCTCCTGGCCTGCCTGTCCACTCTCAGGGCCACGCAGCGTGGACGGACACACCCATTTCTCGGGGGTACCGACTGAAGGTGGGTCAGCTGCTGAGGCCGCCAACAGTGGATAACGCCTTTGGGGCCCTCCTGGTATGCTAGGCACTGCCGTTCCTCTCCAGAGACGCATGGAATCTTCTGGTGTTTAGTCAGTACCTGGATCACTGGACCATCACAGATATCCCGTGCAGTGCATACTCTCAGCACCGACGGTGCATCTCGGAGGAGACGCAGGGCTATCCCGTCAGCCAGACCCCCAGCTTGGAAAGATGAAGAGGGTGGGATGTTTGTCTCAGGTGCTTGTGTTCATGCCCTCAAGTTGTGAGGGGTCTTTCATACCACAAGTATCAGCCCCGGATGACCTGTACATTTTCCTTTTGATCATTAAATTTGTGATATACTGTGCCATACATAAATTTGTTACATAATTTTTTAAGTGATGAGAGACAGCATTTTGAGTCAGAATTAGGGTTAGTCAGATGGTGGAGCAGGAGCGTCTGTGCCTGAGAGACAGAGGTGGAGCCCGGAGACACACCCCCGTCAGAGCCGGTGAGACACTGAGGTGCCCAGAGAGGCGCCTGCCCCTCTGCTCCCGCTCCTTGGGGTTGGGGTGGGCGGAGAGGCTGAGTCAGGGAGGGGAGAGCCCCTCTGGGGGCATCCGGCCCCCACCCCCGTGTCTCCGGTCTGTCCTCCTGGTCGGGCTCTGCTGGCAGCCGGCTCCCCTCACACACACACACACACATCTGACACCTCTGTGCCTCCCGCCAGGGCTAAGCCTGTCCCAGCCCCTCTCCTCACTGTCCCCTCCTTCCTCTGCTCCTCCCCTCGCTCCGTCTTCTTTCTGGGGGAGCTGTCTCTGCAGCTCTGTCAGTATCTCCCCTCTCAACCCCTTCTCTTCCCACCGCTTTGCCCCCCACCTTTCTCTCTCCTTGTCTTTCCCTCCCTCTCAGTCTCTGCTTCCCCATACCTTTCTGTCGCAGCTCCCCGCCCCAGCTGCTCCTCTTGGCTTCACCCTCATTTTTTCCTACCCCTCTCTCTGCTGTCTCCTGGCCCACCCTCCTCGTCCCCACTCTGTTGGTCTCTCTCCCAGATCCTGGGAAGCCCAACGGGAATGTGCGGGTCAGAGCTTCACTGGTGGCCCCTGGGAGCCCAGGATGAGGGGTCACCACCTCGCCCCCACCCAGAAAGGGGGCGGGAAGGGGCAGCGAGGCTGTGGCCTGTCTGGCCAGAAGGAAGTGACTCTGCTGTGGCCTGTTCACCCCCGCCCCCAAGGACCTGCCGGGCTGCTACCACCCCCGGACTGGGGCCGAGTAAACACAGCCGCCAGCAGCTCAAGATATTTATACCGAGGTCCGGGCGTGGGTCCAGTGCCCACCACAGCCCCTGCCCTGCCCTGCCCGCCACAGCCAGCCCCAAGCCAACGTGGCACCAGCCAGCAAGGGGACGCGGCCGCAGACACAGCCAGCCTCCAGTCGGCACAGAGGCCGCCAGGCGTGTTGCTTGGGACGCCAGCGGCTTCACTGGGGACACAGGATGCCCCCCTGCCCTGGAGACACCAGAGCACAAATGCAGCCCTGCACACGCAGCTGCCCATGAACGTGAACACACACTCCACCGAAAACTCCAAAGCAACAGTGCAAAATAGAGACCCATGCAGCTGCTCACACACTGAAGTCATCAGCCCACATGTGGGGACAGAATGCAGACCCACCTGCTCACAGACCCCACAGAGGCTGAGAACACCAGTCCCAGAGATGGACATGCACACACACCGCGAGGACAGCAAGCATGTGGCAGACACACCCCACAGATACAAACATCCTCAGAATACCAGCCACACACACTGATCACGAAACAATGTAACCCAGAGGCCACTTGCCCACAGACACACTGGGAACTGTTGCACACACATACTGAAAACAGCCTGAGCAGGAAACACAACACACACACACTGTACCTCCTGGAAACACACTTTTCTCACAGACCCATAAACACACTTCTACTCAAACTTAAGCTAAGAATGTACAAATTTACCCCCAGAGAAGAGCACAGTGTTGAGGAAAAAATCCAGAGAAATAACACACCCCAGGGACACAACAAACTTACACACACAGGCTAACCGAGTCACATGGTGTCAGGACACAGAAACCAGAGTGCACACCAGCTTGTACAGCAGAAACACAAAGCAGGTGCAAGCGCCACGAATGCAGCACAGTCACACACACACACACATTCACAGTAGAAACGAAAGACACCGCACACTGATGTCCATAGATCGAGGCAGAAGGGGATTTTCTGTCCTCCCTCTCACCGCGCCCCTCCCTTTCTCCCTCTCTCACTGACCCCGTCCCAGGTCCCAGGCACATCTGGGGGAGGGGGCAGGAAGGCCTGGGCTGGCCTCCCTCGGCCCTGCTTCCTGCCCCGTGGGGGCTGGACGGGAAGCTGGGGCTCCAGCCGGAACCCAGGCTCCCCCCACGACTTCCCTCCCCGCCCGGGCTGCCCGCGGAGGCGGGGGAGGGGAGCGGGGGGCCCCCCCGAACCCCGGGGTTCGCCCCTGCGGCTGGCTGTCCTGCGAGGTCCGGCCTCCCCGCGGGGGCCCGGTGCGGGAGCCGCCCGGAAGGTGCTGAGCCCGCGGCTCTCCCTGCCCCCGGCGCCCGGGCAGGTGGGCGGGGTGTGGCCCGAGGGCGGGGCCGGGGCTCGGCGGCCGCGGGAGCGCGCGGCCCGGAGCGCGGCCGGGACTTGTCCCGGGCCCAGGCGCGAGCTGGGCGTGTGAGGGCCGCGGCCCCCGGGGTGTGTCCGGGTGTGGGGGACTCTCCGTCTGGGCCCCGGGGTGTGACAGTGCGTCTGGGTATGACGGGGCGGCCGCCGTCCGGAGGGCCGCGGGGGGACTCCCCGGGCTGAGCGTGTGGAGCGGCAGCTGTCAGGCCGAGTGGGCACGACCGCGCGGCCCTGACGTGTCAGGCCTCCGTGTGTGGGACGCTCCTGGGTGGGGCCTGCCGTGTGCGTGCACGCTGTGCCTGTGGGTGACGGTGACCCCTTGGAGGATGTTTGTGTAACTGCTGGTGGGTCGCAACCGGAGTCTCTGCTTCATTTCCTGAGCGGCTCGGATGCTGCGAGGAGTGTGTGCGTGACACTGCTCTTCCTCTCTGTCTGCTGTGCGCTGGTTGTGACCAGGACCCCACAGGAAAGACTTGTGTCGCTGCGTCTTGCTGTGTCCCCGTTGCAGTCTCTGCTTATGGTGTGTCCCAGCGGAACTCCAAGGCTGGGCTGTGTGCATGGAATGGGGCAGTGTGTCACACTGACACCAGGTCTCCCAGCCAGTGACTTGGGTCCCGCAGGTGTCTGTGTGTCCACTGTGGCACTAAGGAGACGCTGTGGGACCTTTACCCATATCTGAACCTCTGTGTGAATGTGTGCATACGTATGCCACATCCTCGTGGGGCTGCAGTGACTACTATTCATATCCTCGTGTCCTTGCTGGCATCTTCACACCAGAGGCTGCTAACAACAGCAACACTTCCTTGAAGAGACCTCCTCTGGTCCCCCATCTCATGCCCGGCCCTTTATGGCTCCCAGACCTGGGCCAGCAGGAGTGACCACACATCTACCGCTGGTCTGGGCTGGAAGGGGGCAGATGCTGGGACTCACACATCCAGACCTAGAGCTGCTGTCCCCCTGCCCCCAACAAAGGAAGCTCAGCACTCACACCATCCTCCCCCACGGGGGTCACTGGGCAAAACAGGTTAAGGAGAGGGCCAGGGAGAGACAGGAACTGAAACCAGGGAGGAAGAGGGGAAACTGAGAGGCCAGAGAAAGAGGAAGCAGGGCAGAGTTCACCAGCAAGACCCCAGCAGATGGGAACAAACAGAGCTCAGAGAACAGGTTCTCACAGGTTCCTTGATGGGGCTCTGGAAGGTGGGATCAGTGCAGAAGTCGTGTGCATAAACCCTCAACTCCAGCTGCCTGGATTTCAATCCCAGCTTTGCCATTTGCTAGCTGTGTGACCTTAGCAAGTCACTTAACCTCTCTGTGCCTCAGTATTCCCATCTGTGGAGTGGGGAGCAAATGGTCCCTGTAGCAGGAATTGTCAGGCTTTTCCTATCAAGGGTCAGATAATAAAGGTTTTTGACTTTGCACACTTTCTACTCAACTCTGCCCTTGCAGCACTAAAACAGCCAGACAGTACAGTAGGGAACGACCGTGGCTTTGGTCCAGTAAAACTTTATTTACAGAAACAGGCAGCCCGTCAGAATTTGCCTCGGGAGATAGTTTGCCAACCCCTGCTTTCTTGAGCTGTGGGGAGAATGCCGTGAGCTAGAAGCTCCATACCTGGCATGGAGAATTGTTGTTATTACTCTCTGGCCTGTGAGTGTTACTTTCTGACTCAGATCTTAACACCCTTCCCTATGCCCCTCCCTTCTAACCGCACTGGTCTCTTTCCTGTGTAGCTTACCCCAAGTTCAACTTCACTTCCAGGCCTTTGCTTTTGTTCACCTACCAAGAACACCCTCCCCCATCCTCCTCCAAGCTGCCATTTTGGCTTCCTTCAAGTCCCAAATGCCACCTCCTCCAAGAAGCCCTCCCTCCTCCCCAAAGCCATCTCTAGCCCATCCTGCTTTCCTATTTTTGCACACTGCTACTATGTCTGTCTCCTCCCCAGAAAGTAGGTTCTTAGTGGGCAGGAACAATTCCTTAACCTCTCTGGGCTTCGGTTTTCTTAAAGTGGGTATTATCAATCTCTATCTCAGAGCTTTGTTATGGTGGTTTCAAAAGTTAATTATTGTAAGACACTTAAAATAGGGTCCAAGATGCTCAGTCAAGAAACCTAACAATAAATAAATCTAAATGTTCAGTAGCAGTGAGGAACATAACAAGCGCAAAGGAAGTTTTTGTGTGAAGAGGGGCAAATAAATGGTGGACAAAGACAGGAGGAGGCAGATGAGGTGGGGGGGTGAGAGAACGTCGGAAAGGAGAACGCCGTCTGGCGCCCAACGACACAGAGACCCAATCCTCTCGCCACCTTTAATGGACCCCAGGTGGGCTTGATGGGGGGGGGCCGGGGTGCTGTGTCCTTAAATACAGTCCTGGTGAGGCGGGCGGGGGCGGGGCCGGGCCTGCCGGGTGGGCGGGGCCTATGGGGCGGGGGCTGTTGGGGTGGGGCGGGGCCTCAGCTGCACTTGCAGGAGCGCACGATCATGTTGGACAACTGCTCCACCTTGGGCTTGCGGCCCACGTAGTACACGATGGGCAGGGGTTCCAGCGCCTGAGGCACGCAGCACGGCGCCGCCGATGCGCCCGGGTTGTGCTGGTTGTACAGGGCCAGGACCTGCGGGGCGGGTGCGCGGGGTCAGGGTTGGGGGTCGTGGGGAGGATGCCGCCACCCTGCCCGCCTCTCCCCATCTCCCCCTGTCTTATCTCATTCCGTGTCTTTCTGATTCTCTGCCTCTCCCCATGTTCCACTCTTGGCTTGTATCTCACTGTCTTTCTCCTTCCATTTTCCGAATTCTCTACCCTCCTGCCTCTTGCTCTCTCATCTGTCTCCTTTTCTTTCTCCTTCCATCTCCCCACCTCCTCCCTTGCCCAAGTTACCGGTCTCCACAGGCTAAGTCACATTAGTCGTGTCCGACTCTGTGACCCCATGGACTGTAGCCTGCCAGGCTCCTCTGTCCATGGGGTTTCCCAGGCAAGAATACTGGGGTGGACCGCCATTTCCTTCTCCAGGGGATCTTCCCGACCCAGGGATTGAACCCACGTCTCGTGTCTCCTGCACTGGCAGGTGGGTTCTTTAGCACTAGGTCTCCCCGTGTCTCTGTCTCCCACTGCCTTGAGTCTCTAACTTTGCAGACCCTGCCTCGAGCTTTTCTCCCATCCCATTATCACCTCCCCTCCAACCTTCCTCTCCCCTGTATTTCTGACTACCATCTCGCCAATTCATCTGATTTGACCTCTCTTTCTCCCTCTCCTCCCTGGGTTTCTGCTACCCCCATCCCACCCCAAGCTGGGGTGCAGGGGGTGTCGGGCTCCGGACACACCTTGCTGTACTGCGTGTCCAGGCTCCAGATGTAAGGGCAGGGCCCCAGGCAGAAATTGGCGTGGTACCCCTTGGGTTCGTGAATCCACTTCCAGCCCAGGTCCTTCCGGAAGTCAATGTAGAGCTGACGAACACAGCAGTTCTTTTCTGTGGAGCTGCAGGCGGGAGGGAAAAACACAGTCAGGAGAGCAGAAGGCTGCCCCTCCTCCCCTGCAGTGGGTGTGTGTCACCCTGGTTGCCCTCCAGCACGGTATCCAACTTGGTCTCCCTTGCACTCTCTGTGGCAATAACAGAAATAACTGTAGTAATAGCAGTGATCATCGCTAACACTGATAAAGCACTTCCTCTAGTCCAGCACTGCACTAAGGGCATCCTCATAAGCATCATCTCAGGCAGCGCTCAAATCACACCTGTAGGGCGCTAAAGGGAGTTCCCAGGGAGACATCCAGTAGTTAAGACTCCAAGCTTCAAAACAACAAAAAAAGAAACAAAAAACAAACAAGCAAAGACTCCAAGCTTCCACTGTAGGGCACATGGATTCGATCCCTGGTCAAGGAAGTTCCACGTTGCATGCTGCACAGTGCAGCCAAAAAAAAAAAAAAAAACCCAAGCCAAATGACTGTCCACAGGGGACAGCTACACAGATCACACCGCATCTACACGCTACAACATAAACAACACAGCGCAGGTCCATGTGTACTGACATCTAAGTGTGCAACAAATGTTTACTGAACTACTGCGTGTTGGGCTGGGGTCTACTGCGGACTCAGTACGAATGAAACAGACAAAGCCCTGCCTTCTGGGGCCACATACTAGAGACTATCATGTTGCCCCTCTGCTCTGAACAAGCACAATGCCCAAGTCCTCGCCACAGGCTCAAGGAGCTACCAGATCTAGCTGATCTCAACCCCCTCCCCACTCCCCCTCTCACTGTCCTCTGGCCCCTTTAGCATCCTTGCTGTTCCTGAGTCCCAGTCCAGGACCTTTGCACGTGCTGTTCCTTCTGCCTGGCTTGCTCTTCCCACAGATACCCTCTCTGGCTCTGTTTCTTCACTCCATTTATACATGTGCTCAAACATACTCCACATGTCTTCCCTCCTACAACACTGTGTGGCATGCAGTAGGTGCTCAATAAATATCAGTTAAACAAATTGCGTCAGAGACCTTCCTGGATGATCCTTCCCCAAATACCAATCTAAATAATTGTTAATTGCTAGGGACTTTCTGGGCAGTCCATTGGTAAAGACCCTGTGCTTCCAATGTAGGGGGCATGGGTTCGGTCCCTAGACAGGAAAGATCTCACATGCCATGAGGCACAGCCAAAAAAAAAAAAAAAGATAGTTAATTCCATTTAGCGTAATAACGACATTTCAGTTCTGCAAGGAAATATACCAATGCCTGCAACTGAAAGGGGGCAAATCTTAACACCTGTTGATCTAGATGAGAGTGTATGGGGGTTCATTTTACCATCCTGGTTGCTTATACATTTAAATGTTTCCATAATAAAAAGTTTAAATCAGAATAGGAAAAACAAATCACCACAATGATTTCTTTCTTTCCTCTTCCTTGGATTTATATTCCTTCTTAGAACTTACTGCCACCTGCTCTTTTATTAGAGATTGATCTCGTCCTTTCCTGTCTTCCTCTGAGGACAGGACTTTTTGTCTATTTTGTCCCTAAAGGTGTCCCCACTGCCTACAATAGTCACCAGCACACGGCAGGTGCTTAGCAAGTGTTGGCTGTATAAATTAATTGATCAATATGTTAGACTTTTCAGAAGCACATCAGAGAATGGTGGTGGGTAAGACGACTGCCATGTACTCATGATCTCTGTCCCAGGCTCAGATGCAAAAGTCAGTCCTCGGGCTTCCCTGGTGGCTCAGTGGTGAAGAATCTGCCTTGCAATGAAGGAGACAGGGGTTTGATCCTTGTCTGGGAAGACCCCATATGCTGTGGCGTGATGAAACCCTTGTTGCACAACTATTTCTACTGAGCCCATGTGCACAACTGCCGGAGTCCATGCACTCGAGAGCCCGTGCTCTGCAACAAGAGAAGCCACTGCAGTGAGAAACCCACACACTGCAACCAGAGAAAAGCCCACACGAATATAATAAAAGTCTGTTTGGAGGGGGACTGAGGGGTCAGAACTGGAGAGTCTTTGAATATCCTTTCTAGGTTTGGTCCATGTGCATGTATTTTCCTATTTAAAAATCGATACAGAATTTCCTACAAGGCAAGTCGTCTCCTTTTTTTTTTTAAATATGTATTTGGCAGGTCTTCCAGGCAACAGGCGAATTCTTTGGTTGCTATATGAGGATCTTAGTTCCCTGACCAGAGATCGAACCCTGGCCCCCTGCATTGGGTGTGTGGAGTCTTAGCCATTGGACCACCAGGGAAGTTCCAAGGCAGGTCTTATATTATTATTCCCATTTGAAGGAGGAATAAACTGAGCCTTAGAGAAAGGGGAATGTTGTCTGTTCAAATGTAGGCTGTAGGTGGTAGAGCTCAGGGCCAGAGGTCTCTGACTTCATTTGCCCAGCACAACTAAGTCAGCTCAAGCAGAGCAGGAGAAGGCGATGCCACAGGCTCTCCCAGGGCAAGACAGGGCCTTTTCAAGAGCCACAGGACCTCTAGAAGGAAGTCAGGAAACTAAGATTCCTGTGAGCTCAGCCTGGTCCCTCCTCAGTCTCGTTAGGCCTCAGTTCCTTCATCTATACAAAGATGCAGGGGACGTCAGATCAAATAAGATATTGTTAAGGGCCAAGGAGACATCAGGAAGTCCATGGATAGGCTCAGGGAGGGGTCTGAGCTCTCTAAACCATGCACACAGATGTGTGTTGTTGTTGTTTAGTTGCTAAGTCATGTCTGACTCTTCTGTGACCCCCTGGACTGTAGTCTGCCAGGCTCCTCTGTCCATGGGATTCTCCAGGCAAGAATACTGCAATGGGTTGCCATTTCCCCCTCTGAAGGATCTTCCTGACTCAAAGATCAAACCTTCGTTTCCTGTAGCTCCTGCATTGCAGGCAGATTCTTTATCGATGAGCCACCAGGGAAGCCCACATATGTGTGTATGTATAGGCATATTCTGGGGGGAAAGGTACCTGGCTTTCAGCTTCTCAAAAAGGTCTTAGATTCACAGAAGGGGAAGAACCACTGTCCAGAAAAATCTATCATTTCTGGTCCAGCTCTGCTGGGGTGCTGAGATCCTCTGATTTGAAGTGTGCGATTCCAATACCCAACTCAACTGCTCTCCATGTGGGGTTCCTGGAGCAGCAGCAGCAGCATCGCCTGGGAACTTGTGGGAGATGCAAGTTCTCAGGCCCCACCCCAGATGCACTGAATCAGAAACTGGGGGGTGGGGATGGCTGGGAGACAGCAGGCCACATTTAACAAGCCCTTCAGGTGACCCTGAGCTACTCTTTAACCCTGGATGTTGGGGAAAGGGTCACGGAGGCTTCCCAGTGGAGATAGTGGTTAAGCTAAGAATAACTTTATTGCGGAAAGTCTCGGACATACACCAACCCACTCCAGTAGTCTTGCCTGGAAAATTCCATGGACAGAAGAGTCTGGCGGGCTACAGTCCATGGGGTCGCAAAGAGTCAGACATGACTGAGCACAGCACAGGCATGGGACATACACAAAAGCAGAGAATCTTATATTTAACTTCTGTGTCTCTACCATCCAGCTCCAGCAAACATCAAGTCATGGTCAGTTTCACTGTATTTCTTCCCGCATCCCCTTTCTCTCCTTTGACGAATGATTTTGAAACCCACGTCATCCACCGTATTATTTCATCCATAAATATTTCTATCTTCAAGGAAATCTAGACTACTTTACAGCATCACACAAAAAAATTAATGGTAATTCCTTGATATCATCAAATATCTAATCAGAGTCCATACTTTCCCAACTATCTCATAACTATCTTTTAAATTATTTTATTTATCTGTTTTTTAGCCATGCCATGTAGTATGTGGGATCTTAGTTCCCTGACAAGGGATCAAACCCACATCCCCTGCAATGGAAGCTCAGAGTCTTAAACAGTGGACTACCAGAGAAGTCCCAATATCTTAAAAAAAAAAAAAGTTTGAGTCATTCCCTGGTGGCCCAGTGGTTAGGACTATGCTTCCAAGACAGGAGACATGGGTTTGATCCCTGGTCAGGTTAAGATCCTGGAAACCGTGAAGCGAGGCCAAAAAGCAAATAAGTAAATAAAAACGTAAAAACAGTCCGCATACATAAAGACTCAAGTCTATACATGGCTATTGGTTGATACATCTTTTAAGATTCTTTTAAAAATCTAATAAACTCATCTCTCTATTTCATCCCTTTGTATCGTATTTGTTGAAGAAACTGGGTCAGGTTTCCCAAAATCTAGATGTTGCAGGCTGCATGCCCATGGTGGCTGTTTAACTGTTTCTCTGTCCTTATATTTCTGGAAAATTGGGAGTTGGACCTACCATTATTGATGGGCTTCAGGTTTGATTTTTTGGCAAGATTTCCTAAGTGACACCGTGTCACTCACGTGGCTGGCTGCCTCTCTCTTAATGTTACAGCGGGTTGGCACTCAGACTTCAATCCATCCATTCATTCATAAGGCTGCTGGGCAGAGGGTAGGATCTAGTGATGAAGGACCTTGGAAACAGAGCTGACTTTCCAACAGGAGAAGTGCATGCAACAAAGGCCAAAGGCACCATCAAAGTACTTAGCAGAGGTGGGCCAAGGTCAGATTATTCTTCTAAATTTGCCATATTCTTAACTCTGAATTTCAAAATTCCAAGACTACAACTTCGCAGTTTTTTTAGACTGCAATACACTGGCATCTCAAGATTCTAACACAGCAACAGCTTTCCAACTTTCTAGAATTCCCACATCCCCACTCTCGAGGATCTTGGCATTCTGTTTTTTTTTTTTTTTGATCTTAGTATTCTTGAATCCCAGTATTTCAAAACTGCATTCCAGCATTCCATAGTTCTGAGCCCATCTCCCCAGAGGTTCAAGCTGCCACTTTCTAAGATCACAGGCTTCCAAGATTCTAACACGACTCTAGCACTGGGACTTCCCTGGTGGTCCAGTGGTTAAGAATCCACCTGCCAATGCAGGGGACATGGGTTTGATCCCAGGTCAGGGAAGGTCCCATGTGTGCAAGCAGCAACTACTGGAGACAGAGCACCTAGAGCCCGTGCTCCTCAGCAAGAGACGCCTCCTCAACTAAAGAAAGCCCGAGCAGCAGCGAAGATTCAGTGCAATCAAGAATAAATAAGTAAGACTGAGTCCCAGCGTTCCAAGGTGCCAGTATTCTGGCTTTCACCAACTCCAACATTTATGGATGCTAAAAGTTCAATACAGGATTCCACCATTCTGGACCTAATATTCAAGGACTCCAACCTGCCAAAATGGGAGATTCCAGTCGGTCAATGGTACCCATCACAGGCAATCTTTCAGTTCTGAATTCCCAACTTCTAAGAACCCAACAGTTCTTGAATCCAACATTCTCAGATTTCAATAATTAATACCGAATTCTAACATCCTAGAATCCCAACGTTTTCAAACCCCAACCTGCCCACAGCACAGAAATCTAACACAGCGACTTTCCAATACTGAAGTCCCACATGTTCGGCGTTCCACATTCTAATAAATCTCCGATACATCCGAGGACTCCCAGTTTGCACACACTCTAGCATCCGAGGCTCGGACCTCATGCCCTGAGCCCTCCAGGCTGAAGGAGACGCTAGCCCAAGCAGAGCACCAGCCAGGTGCCCAACCTGCAGTGGCCACTGAGCGGATGGCGAGGACGCCCCCAGCCCAAGAGGCTGCAAGGTTCACCTGAAGCAGTAGTTGGTGTCCAGGGCTCGGCGGTGGCGGGAGCTGTGCAGGTGCTGGGCCCTCTCCAGAGGGGTGGCCATGAGGAGCAGGAAGGGCCGGTTCATGCCGTGAATGGTGGCGAGGTCACCCCGGCGGCCGGAACTGAACCCTGCTTTGGTTTTGGGAGTCAGGGGGGTGGGGAGGATTGGGGACACACACACACTCAGATGGATGGATGACAGGGATAGGCAGGGGAGGACACACACACAGACAGACACACATCACTGCTAGGCGTCGGTGGGGGGCAGGGAGGGGGCCTCACCGTTGATGTCCACTTGAAGCGTGTTATCCTTACTGTCACAGGAACAGTGGGCACTGAGGCGAAAGCCCTCTATTTCCTCTGTGGGAGTGGGGAGAGGGAAGCCAGCATGAGGGGGGCAACTCACCCATCCCTGCGGGTGGGCAGAAGAGGAAGGAAGTCGCAAACCCCTGGGGTGTGGGGGGAATCTCTTTCCTGCCCCTTCCCCTGCCAGCCCCCTCACTGCACCCTCTTGCTCCAGTTCTTGGCCTTGCAGCCTCCTTCTCCTCCTCCAGGTCTCAGCTCTGAGGTCACCTCCTCCAGGAAGCCCTCCTGGACACAGCCCCTCCCCCCACTGTGACAGCACGTTTTTTTTTTTTCTCCAAAGCACTGACCTCTGTAGCTCTGACATTTGTCTTTGGCTATTTATTCCCCTCATTGTTTTCAGTGGAGAGCAGGATACAACGGGGGCAGGGAACCTTGTTTTCTTGTTCCCTGCTGGGCCTGGCCCTCTGTCTTAAAAACAAACATCTCCTGAGTGCGCTGGGCGCCAGACCCTGTTCTAAATACTCTTTGTGCGTTATTTCCTTTAATCCTCACCAAAGTTCCCCATTTTACAGATGAGGAAGCCAAGGCCCACAGGCAGGACTGGGATGGGATGCAAGGACCTAGGCTCCTGTCCCAAGGCAGGTGCAGAAGAAAGGTTTTCCTTCTTTTTTTTTTTTTTAACATACAAAACAAAAAGTAACGGGTTTTATTAACATTTTTTGAAAGAACAGTGTGTTAGTCACTCAGTTGTGTCCAACTCTGCGACCCTATGGACTGTAGCCCACCAGGCTGCTCTGTCCATGGGATTCTCCAGGCAAGAATACTGGAGTAGGTAGCCATTCTCTTTTCCAGGGCATCTTCCCAACCCAGGGATTGAACCTAGTCTCCTGCATTGCAGGCGTATTCTTTACCATCTGAGTCACCAGGGAAGCCCTTTTGAAAGAATATGTATATCTAATAATCATAGCAGTATTTATCAGTTCTTATTTTTTAGATTAACCTTTACTGGAGTGTAGTTGCTGTACAATGCTATGTTTAGTTTCTACTGTACAGCAAAGTGAATTAGCTGAATGTATACATACATCCCAGAAGAAAGGTTTCTTGAATGAATGCTTTCCTAAGCACCCACTATTGTGTGGGACCCTGTATCGGGTGCTCTGGACTCAACAGTCAACTCAGGACGCTCATCCCAGTATGCACCTGCTCCCTAACCCCCATCCTTTCCTCTGGCCAAACCATCACCTCTTCCATGAGTCTCAACACAATCATTCTCACCCAGAAAGCTCTCTTGAACCCCCTCAGAGGAGTAAGGGTACCCACTCTGGGCTCCTATAGCACTTATGGCCTCCCCTGGCCATCATGGCCTGCTAGGGCTTTGGGCAAGATTTCCTGGGTATCTAGAAGTGAGTGCGGGTCCCATGAGGGCAGGCCTAGAGGTTGTCATGGTTACCTCTGATTCCCCCACCCCACCAGCATAGGGCCAGCCAGAGAGCAGGAACCTACTAGCATTTACCCCAGTGAAGGAATGAATGAGAGGGAGACTCAGAAGGGAGATGTGAGCACTGGGGCCTTCAACATGACAGGACAGACAGTCCTCTTCCAGACAGAACAGGTGTGTCAGGCTTTCCCTGGACTCGAGGCCTCTGCACAGCCTATCCCCCTGCCTTGAACACTTTTGCCCCTCCCTCCTATCCCAGGCTGGCCCCAGGCATCCCTTCGATACCCGCTCCAATATCCCCTCCTCCAGGAAGCCCTCCCTGACCTCCCAGGCTGCATCAGGCACTTCCTCTGGGCTCCCCATCCCAACCCTGCCCACACTGGGACATTACTACCTGGTTTTCAGGTCTTTTCCCCAAGTCCCCCAACCCAAGCAATGGAGCACAAGCTTCCTGAAGGTCAGGATGAAGCTGTTTCCGTCACTTCTGTGTCTCCAGCATCACCCAGCACAATGCAGGTGCTCAAGAAATAGATTAACCATTAATCACTCAGGTGTGAGTGTCTGGGAGGAGGGCCAGGTCTGGGCTCTTCAGCACCAACACAAGGCAGGGGGTGCTAGGCAGGGTGGTCCCAGGACAAATAATGGGTTACAAAATAGAGGTGGGGCAGACAAGTGGTCCTCACCTCTGTGGGTCAGCCACTGCCGCACAACTCCAGTGACGTCAAAGGACAGCCACTCCGGTGAGTCGCTGGGGGCGAGCAGCCGGTTGCTGAGGTAGCGCCAGGAATTGTTGCTATATTTCTGAGGGATGAAGAATTGGGTGAGATAGTGGGTAGAGGCTGCCACACACACCCATGTATCCTGCACCCCTCACTCCATCTGCTTCCCAAAACGGGTCTCCACACAGTCCATCAGACAGTCCACCTCCCAGACATCCACACTGAGGGACTTCATAGAAACCACCCAACCCCATGACAGGGGACAAAGAACTCCAGGCTGGGGCTCAAGGCACCTAGGCATTTCAGCCTCCACCCTTGATTCCGGGATGGCTGTGGAAAATTCCTTTCTCTTTTTTGGCCTCAGTTTCCTCACTGATGAAATGCCCAGTTCCTTTCAGCTTGGACAGCTCATGAGGCTAAAATTCCCCTACTGACATCATAGAGGTCATTGACGATACAGCTCTGAATTCCGAGAGTCTATCGCTTTCTAGAAGTTATGTTCGAAGTCATTCCATAACTCCAGCACTTGGTGGCACCCCAAGAATTACACATTCTATGAACCCGAGAAGTTTTATGAGAGTCAAGTTCAACAAACCCAGGAGTTCGATGAGCCAGAAACCTAGACGTTGCAAACGCCTGACATCCACAAGGAATGATGACACCCTGGGAACTGGCAGCATAAAGCCGAGTTCTCTAGATTCCGAGCAGTTGATATCAAAGCTTCCTCATCGTAAGAATCTAACATCGACCACTGAATCTAACATTCCATCTGACAGGGCGTCTAGGTCACATAACCTTCAAGAAAATCCAGATTTTCTGGACTCTTCCTGGAGACTCTTCTAGAACAGAGCTATCCAAGAGAACTTTCTGTGACGATGCAAATGGGCTTTATCGGTGGTGTCCAAAATAGCAGCCACTCACCCCATGTGACTACGTGCCACTTGAACTATGGCCAGTGAGACTGAGAAACTGAATTCTTTCTTCTATTTAATTTTAATCCACTTAAATGGCCATATGTGGCTAGTGGCTACTGGGTGGGCACAGGGCGTTTTGAAAGTCTCCAACTTTTCAAAGATTCCAACTTTCCTTGTCCTGAGTTTTCAGAGTCCAGCTCCGAAAATTCCAGCTGCTAAGCATTTAACATTCTAAGGCTCTAGGAGACTCCACACTCTGTGCTCCCTCATCCTTCAGGGTTGGTCCTCGTGGACCCTGCAGCCACCAGCCTTGCAGCCGTCCTGGGACCCCCCCAGCCCAGGCCACCTTCCAGGACCCTTGCCCCCACCTGGTACAGCTCCACGTGCTGCTCCACTTTTAACTTGAGCCTCAGCAGGCGCAGCTCTGCCCGAGAGAGCAACACAGGTTCAGGCACTGCTTCCCGGAGCTCAGACGTGTTGAAGAACATATATATGCTGTGCGAGCTAGACTTCATTTTGTCATAGATTTCTAGGCAGAAAGAGTCGGGGTGGGGGGCTGTCAGTGTTTGGCAAGGGGCAGGGGAGCTAGTGTACCCCAAATCGAAGAGCTCTGGGTTGGACTCTGACCCTGACACTTTTTAGCTGTGTGACCTTAGGTGACTAGCTTCTCCTCTCTGAGTTTGTTTCCACCTCTTTATTATTATTTTAAATATTTATTTATTTGGCTGTGCAGGGTCTTAGTTGTGGTGTGGGATCTTTGGGCTTCGTGCAATGTGGGGTCTTTAGCTGCAGCATGCAAACACTTCGTTGTAGCATGTGAGATCTAGTTCCCTGACCAGGGATCGAACCTGGGTCCCCTGCATTGGGAACTTCGAGTCTTAGCCACTGGACCACCAGGGAAATTCCTCTAGCTCTTTAAACAGGGTCCTATCCATTCTTCCCTCTCATCAGGTAGGAAGTGGCCCCTCAGTACAAAGCCGGCTTGAGGATGGGGCTGCTCTGCTTGCTCAGGCCTCCCCAGCTCCTGGAGTCTCAAATGCAAGTTACGTTGAAGCAGAGAGATAAAGGGCGCTTGGATGAGACTATGGCTTTGCTGCCTTCTGTGACCCTGGGCAAGTCACATTCCCTCTTGGAGTGGTTAAATCTACTTGACATCAAGCTCTCTGCCTCCCAACCCAGGCTCTCCTAACTGAAGCACAGTGGAACTTTGGGCAGATGAATTCCTCTCTCTGTGCCAGATTCTCACCTATAAGCCAAGGACTGATGTCAGGATGCCAGTGTGAAATAGATGAGATGATGCAGATAAAGTATGTGGCACAGAGTCTGCATACAGTAGTTACTCTAATGTGTATTCAACAACCCCATGAGAAAGATTCTATTAGTATACCCATTTTATAGATGGGCAAACTGAGGCAAAGAGATGAAACAATTTGTCCCTAAGCCACACAGCCAGGAAACTACAGTGTGGGGTGGGGATTCAAACTCGGCCAGTCTGATCCGAGGCTATGCTCTTAATCCCTAGGCTATGCTCCCTCCCTGCTAATGTGGCATTATTTTTGTTATTATTAGTAGTATTTCCTCCCTTAACTGGTTATAGAAAGCCAAGTTCATTCTAGATAAGGATGGCTTCAGGGGTGGGGGAAGGGAAACAAAATTAAGAAGACTCCCAGTTCAGGAAAAATTGGGGACTGGGACTGAAGGGGGCAGGCCATGATCAACTGGAGCAGTTTCTTTAGGCCTCTGCCATGGGGGCATGGAAATGGTGGAGACATGTTGAGAAAAGACAGAGGAAGACCCTCTTGAGCGCCTCCTTCCCCCTGCTCCTCCCTCTCTTGGGGGCTGGCCCCTCTCCCTCACAAATAAGCCCTATCTTGGCCCAAGAGTTACTCAGCCGACCCAAACGGAAGGGTAGAGCCCAGGCCCAGGAGACAGATAGGGAGGAAGAGCGATACAGGGAGCAGGAAGGGTCAGAGGGAGAGATGGAGAGTAGGATATGGAGGAGAAAAAGAGAGAAAAAGGGAAGAGATGGAGAGAGAAACTAGGAGACCCAGAGAGGGACAGGGTAACACGGATGAGGGAGAGACGGAAAGGCAGAAGACAAATGCGAAAACAGACGGAGGGTTTGGGAGCGAGATGGAGGCAGAAGAGGGCTGAAGAACAACTGAAGGTGTCAGCGTTGGAAAAACCTCTCCAACGAAGGTGAAGCGTCGACGGAAAAGGTGAGACGGAGATGTGGGTGGGTAGGCTGTAGGGATGTCATTTGACTGAAGCCGCAACTGGGCGCCCAAATGGGCCTGAGACCCACACGTCTACTGCCCACGAGGGAAACTAAAAGCGGGGGGCGGGGTTCGCCCCCGAGCCTCGGGGCCCAGCGGGACGCCTGGGTACCCGCGCGGGCGCCGACAGGGCGGGCCCAGGGTAGCCCCGCCCTGAGCTGGGGGTGAAGAGGGCGGGAGTCGCCGCCGTCGCGAGGGCGGGGACCGGACCTGCCTCGTCTCGCCCCAGGCTCCGCGAGCGATCCCCGCCCCGTTACCCCCCACCCCCAACCCCGAGGCACAAGAAGGAAAGGGAAGGGAGGGCTAGGCAGCCGGACGCTGGGGTTTCCCCAGCCTCGCAGAGAGGAACTAGGAGCTTGGGGTCTAGGCTCTCCGCAGAGCTCTGCGGGGTCCTCCTGCTCCTTCCGGAAGCGCAGGCTCCTCCCCCACGCCCGCGCGTGGCACCCACGTGGGGCTTCTCCAACCCCTACCAGCTCGGTCTTTCCCCCGGGTCTCGCAGAGTCGCATCCACCCACCTATCTCTCTCTACTAAGACTCCTCACTCAGCCCTCTCCCTTCCAGCCAGCGGCGGGAGGGTGGCGGGCCCTGCTGCTCCCAGCATGACACCATCCGTCGCTCCTCTACCCCATTCCAGGTCTACCTTTCCCACGCTTACCCTCCCGTTCTGTAAACCCCTTCCCACGACCCAGTACTGTAGGTTTCCTGGGGGCGCGCGCTTCCTCTCTGGGTTTCCTCCTCTTACATTCCGTCTGGGAAATATTCAGAGCACCTCCTGGCACATCCTGGGCACCCCCCGCCCCCACCTCCTGGGCACATCCTAGGGTCTCCGCTTCTCTCCCGCTAGTTTCCCGCACCCTACAACCTCGCGTCCCCTTCCGACCTCACATTTATCACCCCCTCCCCGCCTCTCTTCCTAAGCCCTCCCCCAATCTCGCGTGTTCTTCGAGTCCTGTGCATGCGGGTCCACTCTCTCTACTTTCCTGGCACCCCTCTGGGGTTCGCTTCTGTTTTTCTGTCCTTGAATCTTCCTGCCTCACGGCCCCTGAACTCTGAGTCAGCTTTCCCCACTACCTCTCCTTTTCCAAATGCCGGGGTGCTAGTTTCTCCCAAAGCGAGCTCCCTCTCTGCAGCCCCGCTCCCACGACCCCTGCATTCTCGAGCACCCTGCAAGGGGAAGTCTTTTTCGAATGGCTTCGCTTCTCTCACTCTAAGGGATTCCCCGCACGATCTCGCATGATCCCGTCGCCCTTTAAAAGCGGTCCACTTCACTCACTATCTCTTATTCAAGACCAGATAGATACCTTGGGGGTTAGGGAGCTCAGCTCTATGCTCTTTGGGACCCCTCCCCCCACACACGTTCCCGGCGCCCCCGGGGGTTCTCTTCCTCCAGCCAGTTTCCTCTACCAGCAGTTTCCTCCCCGTGACCCCTGCACTCCGGCGCCCCCTGGGGGCTCCCCTCCAGGGTCCCCTGCCCCTGCGAGCTCACTGTTGCCGTATTCCACCATTAGCACGCGGGTGACCTCCTTGGCGTAGTAGTCCGCCTCTGGCTCAGGCTCCGTTTCGGCACTTTCCCCGGCCACCCGGTCGCGGGTACTGTTGTAAAGGGCCAGTATGGCCTCGGGCAGCGGGCCGGGTGGCACGTCCCCCTGGCTCGGGGGACTGGCGAGCCGAAGTTTGGACAAAATCTGGCCGCGGATGGCCTCGATGCGCTTCCGCTTCACCAGCTCCATGTCGATGGTCTTGCAGGTGGACAGTCCGGCGACCGGCCGGCCAGGCGTCAGCATTAGTAGCCACAGCAGCGGCAGCAGCAGCGGCAGCAGCCGCAGCCCCGAGGGCGGCATGGGGGAGGCGGCGCCCCCAGGCACAGCCGAGAGCGCGAGCTGGACTGGGGTGGGAAGAGGGAGGCCCCGCCCCTACAGGGGCTGGGGTGGGTGGGGGTCTCCCGAGGAAAAGGTAGGAGGGTCTGTTTGCGGGGAGAGTTGAGGCCTTCAGGGAGAACGGAGCAGAGCTGGAGGGGAGGCTCTGATGGGTGGGTTCTCGGTATCCCACGGAAAAAAACCGAGATGGGTGAGCTCTGGTACTAGAGATGGGTGATCTTGAATAGGAAAGCTGAGGCAAGTCTGAGAGAGATCCCGGATATCGGAGAAGGGTCCTTGGATGCGCGGGGGCTCAGGAGAGAGGCTGGGGAGTTGGGGGGCCGTGCAGGGGGTGCGCCCGAAGTCTGGGGTCAAGTCTTCGCGGGAATCGGGTTTGCGGTTCCTGATGGCTGGTCCGGAATGGGGGCGCCTGGGGAATGCCGTGTAGGCGGCAGGGAGGGAGCAAGCGTCCGAGGTGGTGGCGGGGGCTGCTGCTGTCTGGGGTCCTCAAGTTCCTGCCTCGCGGAGCAGCGCTGCGCGTTGCGGTCCCCGCGCCTTCGGCTCCCAGAGGCAGCGGAAAAGTCTCAAAACTTTTTTTCCTCTTCTCCCAACCAGCTCGTCCCTCCTCCCGCTCCTCCTCCCCCTCCTCCCCGCAGTGGCGGCGGCGGCGGCGGGGGCGGCGGCGGCGGCTCGTCTCAGACTCTGGGGCCTCGGGCTGCTCCTCGGCCCCGCGGGCGGCTCCGAGCCCGGGGGGTGCCCCGGAGGGGGCGTCCCCCCTGCCCCCGGCCGGGGGCCTCGCTGTCTGGCGGATCCGCGGCGGGAGGAGGGAGGTGGGACGGCCTGGGGCGCGAAGGGCGGCGGCAGCTGGGACCGGCAGGGGCGGCGGGGGTTTTTGAAGCCGCCCCGGCCCCACCCAGGAAGCGCGCGGGGCGGGGGCGGCCCTCAGGGGGAGGGCACGGGGGGGCCGGGCCACGGTCCGCATCTTGCGTGGGCGGGCTCCAAGGGGGGTCCCTTAAGCCCGGGGGGAGGGGGCGGACACCCGGCTCCGCCCCACCAACAGGGTGCTGCCTCCTGGCGGTCGAGCGCTACCGAAGCGGGCGGCAGTGATGCTTGTGGGTTTGAGGACTGGGCCGGGGGTCAGCGAGAGCATAAAGACCTACGTAGTGCGGAAGGCTCAGAGAATGGGGACCCAGGATACAGGGACTTCGAGGTGGACTGCCCTGAGTGGAGAGTGGGAAACCGGGGCAGAGGGGAAGAGGGTCAGCCAGAAACTAAGGAGCCACTGGGGAAAGGGGCACGGGGCGGGGGGAACCTCCAACGAGTGGGGGCCCTTAAGAGCATCACCCAGAGTGGAGAAGGGGGTCAGACGCTGAGGCAGAGGGCAAGGGAAGGGGGCTTGAGGAGGGTAACAGTAGGAGGAATCCCCCCACCCCCGGCCCACGTCTGACAGATGAAGGTCAAAAAAGCACCCACACTTGAAAAGCACTACATCTTTATTGAGCCCTTCCACGTGCCAGCAGCTTCTCTGCACCCAACCCCTGTGAGCCCACACACCTACTAGCCCATTTTACAGATGGGAAAACTGGACCTGGGAGGGGTAGCCACTGGGCTTGAGGTGCTAGTCAGGTTAGAAGCTGCACCAGCCTTGGCTGGGTCTGGCCTCACAGTCTCCAAAGCCCATGCTTCTGACCACTGCACCATCCTGCCCCTTATGGGGTGTCCCAAGACATGGCTGGGGGCCAGCCATTCTTATAGGCTCCTTCAGCATTCAACCCCATACCGATCAAAGTGGCGCAGCAGCAGGCTCAGCTCAAGGTGCACAGTGCCCCCGGAGGTGGTGTGCAGGCGATAGCGGTCAGCCCCACTGTAGATGGCATCTCCATGCAGCAGCTGAGGCCCGCCGCCCACGAAGGCCCTCGCCAGCTGCTCTCGCCAGCTGCCCAGGGGCCGCCACGTGGGGCAGTCCAGCTGGTGGGTGCCTGGACTGCTGGGCACATGGCAAAAGCCATAGCCTGCAAGCTGGCAGCGGCCGAAGCTGTCCTGGGACCACACCTGGAGATGGAGCCGGGGCCAGCCTGCAGGATAGGGGGGAGGGTGGAAAGGTGAAGGGGTACAGTCCAGCCTCTTACTCCTGAAGACCCCCTGCCAGGTTTCTGCCCCACCCTCCTCCTCTGGACCACCACAGAGCAGCCAAAGGGATCTTTCTGAATCCAGGTTCTTCCTCGGCTCAAAACCCTTCCATGATTCCCTAATGCTCTCAGTATAAAGTCCAACCTCAACATTCTAGACCCTTGAGGTCTGGCCTCTGTTGAATTCTCTGTTGGCCTTCTCCTCTGTGTCCACATATCTGGGGAGCCCAGTCCCCAGGTGAGGGTGGTGGGCCTGGTCCTGGATGCCTCCTTCCTTCCCTCCCCATGGCCACACCCTGTCCTCTTTCCTGGCCTCGGGGCCTTCTTTCTTGCCTTCATCATCTTTCACCTGGCAGCTGGAAGCATCTTTCTCCCCTTTCCATAGATTTCTCAGTTCCTCACTCAAGATACAGTTCAGCTCCTCACCCTATAGGCAAAGTGCTTGGGAGATCCAGCCCCATTTCACCCTCCTTTTTGAGTCTCTCTGAGCTTGGCCCTGTTCTAGAAGCTGGGGATACAGCAGTGAACAGGGCAGACAAAAATTTCTGCCCTTGTGCAGCTGACATCTTAGACAACCAACACAGTAAATACGCAAATTATAGGGTATGTCAGATGGTGATAACTGCTCTGGAGAAAAATAAGCTGGGTAGGGTGGGAGTAGGTAGGCATGCAGTTTTAGAAGGCGGTGATCAAGAAAAAATTTACTGAGGTGACATCGGAGGCAGTGCTTAAAGGAGGGAAGAGACTGGGGGCTATATGGCTATCTAGGAAAGAGTGCTCCCAGCAGAGGGGACAGCTAGTGCAAAGGCCCTAAGGTGGGAGCTGCCTGGTGGGACTGATGTGGCTGGAGCAGACGGGGAAGGGGAGACAGAACCAGATCAAGCAGGGCCCTGTCCTTCCACGGTAAGGCTTTGCCTTTTACCTTGAGTGATGTGGGGACCACAGAGGGTCCTAAGCAGAGGAGGAATGTGGCCTGACTTAGGTGTTCACAGGAGGGACACCTCAGTAAAGACTCTATGGTAACAGCCTAGTGAGAGGTGATGGGGGTCGGGGGAGTGATGACATTCAGGATGCATTCCAAAGGGGGAGCTAATGGGATTTCCTAATAGAATGAGAAAAGAAACAGCAAGGATATTTGGGATCCTTAAGAGCTGAAAGGACTGTGGCCTGCCTCACCTTCCAATCCGTCACCTGTGAGACAGCCAGAGGGATCTTTTTTTTAACTGCAATCTTTTTTTTTTTTTTCAAGTTTATTTATTTGTTTGGCTGAGTCAGGTCTCAGTTGTGGCACATGGGATTTCTGTTGTGGCACTAGGGCTCCAGAGCCCATAGGCTCAGTAGTCACGGGGACCCAGCTGCCCCACAGCATGTGAGATCTTAGTTCCCTGACCAGGGATAGAACCTATCTCCCCTGCATTGGAAGATGGATCCTCAACCCCTGGACCACCAGGGAAGTCCCCAGAGGGATCTTTTAAAAGCAAAATCTGACTTGTCAATCACCTGTTCTGGCTCCCCAGATATGGCCTCCACTCTGCGGCCTGGCATTGAAGATTCTGCAGGGCCTGTTCCCTGTCCCCTGCCACATCACCCCATGTAGTCCCCCTGCTCACCCTCCATCCTCCAAATACCCCTGACTCACCTCCCCCCTTGACACTTCCACACATGGCTTTCTGCCTAGAACCCTCTTCCATCTTTCCATTTTAATAGCTCCTACTGACTCTTCCCAGCAAAACCAAACATTCCCCCTCCTCCGGGAACCCCTCCCTGAACTCCCCAGCAGAGTAAGGCATCTCCTCTGGGCTCCCAGAGTCCTTCAGGATCCCTCACCCAGGCCTGCCCACTCTGGGCTGCCACTCAGGGTAGCTCTTTCTCTCCCCAGAGATGATCTGTGTGGGAACAGAGCTGGGCTAGCAGGGGCTGTCTCATCACTGACATCTCCTTGGCACCCCCTGACACAGGGTAGGCACTCAGTAACTATTACTTATATGATAGAAATATATGGTATATTTATCTAGACTATTTCCTGGAATCTACTCCTTTCTAACGACACAAATATTCCTCCAGAAAAGGTTTTCTGATACCCCTCCTCTCTCACATATTCATTTACCCTCCGAGCAGCAGAAAAGCCCTGCTTGCAGAACAGCCACTAGCCTTCACCTCTCTCTCTCTTAACCCTCTCCCAGCTTCCTCCTTTTTTTTTTTTGACTGAGCCAAGTATTGTGTGGGATCTTAGTTCCCCTACCAGGGATCAAACCCAGGCCCCCTGCATTGGAAGCGCAGCATCTTAACCCCTGGACCTCCAGGAAGTGCCTCCCAGCGTCCTTCTGATTGAAGACTCTCTTGCTTTGTCTCTGTGAAAGCCACGTCCCTCTCCCCCGGCCCGCCCCTTGACCTTGCCCCCTTCACCTTGGCCTCTGCCCTGGTTCTAATGAACTCTAGAGCTGGTCTGGGGAGGTTTCAGCTCAGCCTCTCCAGGGCCAAGTCTGGTCAGGAAAGGGACCCAAAGGCACAGGAAGCAGGGCCAGCACTTGGTGGTTCCGGTTCTGGTAGCATGTGGGTGCCGCTAACTCACCTCTTATTAGTCTAGCCTGAGGTCCAGGCTGGGAACCCACCTTGAAGGCCTTTGGTGGCGAAGTGCAGGTCGATGGGGTGGGACCAGTAGGCCATGTCCCCTATCTGGGGAGTGTCCACCTGTGTTTGGCCCTCCCGCACGCCTGACAGGAGCTTCCATGCTGCCCCTGCAAGTGAGAGCCAGGACATGGATGAGGTCAGGGGGAGGGGCAGGGGACAGTCCTCAGGAAGGGGATCCCACTGTGGTTGCAGGACCCCCTTCTCCCTGGAACCGGGGGTGGGTGGTGGTCAAGGATTGCAAAGTGTAGATTCTGGAGCCAAATGTCTAGATTTAAATCCTGGCACTATTTCCTCCTGCCTATGCAACTGCAGATGGTGACTGCAGCCATGAAATTAAAAGATGCTTACTCCTTGGAAGAAAAGTTATGACCAACCTAGATAGTATATTCAAAAGCAGAGACATTACTTTGCCAACTAAGATCCGTCTAGTCAAGGCTATGGTTTTTCCTGTGGTCATGTATGGATGTGAGAGTTAGACTGTGAAGAACGCTGAGCGCCGAAGAATTGATGCGTTTGAACTGTGGTGTTGGAGAAGACTCTTGAGAATCCCTTGGACTGCAAGGAGATCCAACCAGTCCATTCTGAAGGAGATCAGCCCTGGGATTTCTTTGGAAGGAATGATGCTGAAGCTGAAACTCCAGTACTTTGGCCACCTCATGCAAAGAGTTGACTCATTGGAAAAGACTCTGATGCTGGGAGGGATTGGGGGCAGGAGGAGAAGGGGACAACCCAGGATAAGATAGCTGGATGGCATCACGGACTCGATGGAGTTAGTGATGGACAGGGAGGCCTGGCGTGCTGCGATTCATGGGGTTGCAAAGAGTCGGACACGACTGAGCGACTGAACTGAACTGAACTGATGCAACCTTGGGCTTGTTACCTTTCTCTGCCTCGGTCTTCCCATCTGTAAGGTGGGTATAATAATAATGCATCCCTCACAGGTTTGTGAGATGATTAAATGAATTAATACACACGAAGCACTAAGAATAGTGTCCATGGCATAGTGCCTGCTGAAAAAGTGTTGGGTATCACTTTATTATATTACTATTCTCATTCCACATTTAGAGGCCCTAGTCCGAGGACTAAGATGGGGCCAAGGGTGTCCTTCGCGAACAAAAGCACAGAGCATATGGTGAAAGGTGCATCGTAATAGCAGTCCTACCGAGGGTGACAGTCATAGTGAAAATGCACTGAGTGCTTAGCAAATGCCAGACGCTGTGCTAAGCGCTTTAGTAATGAATTCATTTAATCCGCCTTCTGGGACTCTTAATCCCCACCCCACCCCCTGCTTACAGATTCTCCTCCATAGCCCACAGGCCCTGCAAGGCCTGGCCTGTGCCCACTCCCCGCCCCACCCACCACCTTCCTGAGCTCATCTTTCATCACTTTCCTCATTCCTCACCACTCTCTGGCCTCACTGGCTCTATTTTTGTTCCACTCTTCAGGGCCTTTGCACTGGCTGTTCCCTTTGCCTACAAAACCCTGCTCCTGGATGTCCCCAGACTTGTTTTCCCCATACTTCAGGGATCAGCTCAAGCGCTACTTTCACAGGGGTATTCTCCCTCACTCTTCTATCCCCAAACTAACCAGTCCCTCTCACATCATCTCTCAGCTCATCTCTTCCTAGGACCTAGTACACAATCTGTAATCATTAGACTCATGTCTTTATCTGTTTATTTATTCTCTGTCTCCCCTACTGTGAGCCCCCAGAGAGCAGGGATCTTATAATGTACTGGATCCCTAGGATCGCAAACTCAGATCTTGGTACACAGAAGGTGCTCGATACGTGTTTGCTGGACAAAGAAATGATCCTAGGAGGTGGGGGCTAATACAATCCTCATCTTACAGGTAAAGAAACAGACTCTGAGAAGGAATGGCACTTGGTCATTCATTCCACAAACCTTTACCGAATACCTTCTCTGTGCCAAGCACTGTTCTCCATGCTGAGGCTACAGCAGGACCGCAGCAGACCAAGTCCCACAGTGGTGCTAATTCAAATGGAGCTCTGGTTTGTTTCTGGTTTGTTTGTTATTTGTTTTTGACCGCGCCTCGAAGCATGCAGGGATCTTAGTTTCTCGACCAGGGATCGAACCTGCATCCCCTGCAGTGGAAGTGTGGAGTCTTAACCACCAGCGAAGTTCCTCAAATAGAGTTCTGACTGATAGCAGAGACCAAGCCCCTTATCTGACTGCCTCTCGGCTCTCTCTTGCATAACTAACCTCCTCTCCCTGGCGAAGAGCCCCCTGAAATAATAAAAATCATGTTGGTTACTGCTCCCTTCTGGGCCAAGTGAGGAAAGCAACAGACCCTGAGTCAGGATTCTCACATACAAGACTTCCTGACACTGCTATGAAGGACAAATAGTCCCATTTTACGGACCAGGAAACTGAGGCAGGGTCACAGAACAGATGAGTGGTAGGGCGCTGGAAACCGAGTTGATTCCAGGCTTGTCTTATTCACTCAACTGGAGGATCCCAGTTTCCCAGGGAATCTCAGCCACTAGTCTATCCACCAGCGAAATCACAAAGGACTCTGGACCTAAAAAGATGATGATGGCAATGGGCACACTCATTTCATGGACATGTATCTCTGCTAGACAACATATCCCAGGCTTAGAAACAAGAGCCCATCCAGCTGTTACACAAGCCAGGCAACACTTACGAGGACTTACAAATCCAGGTTCTCTTCTAAGGGCTGTTGATATTCATGTAGTCCTCACAACAACCCCATGAGGTATACAGTGTTATTATTCCCATTGTACTGACAGGGAAATCAAGGCAAAGACAAGTGCCCAAGGTCACATAATTAATAAAGAGGAGCTGGTTTTGAATCCAGGTAGTCTCTGCTCTTAACCTCTTAGTACTCTGCTGCCTCTTAGGTGCTATTAGCTTCATTTTCAGACAAGGAAACAGGCTCAAAAAGGTCAAGTCCAAAGGCTCCCAATTAATAGGTAAGAGAGTTTGTATCTGAGCCCAGACTTGGTGACCTGTGGCCCTATCACACTAACCACCAACCCTCTACTGCCTCTGATGGAAAGGCATGAAAACTGGGACCTCCACGGTCCCTCTTGGGCTTATGTGGATGGACTTGGATGACGATCAGAACCAGGTTCCTACGTTTTCACAGAGAAATATGAATACAGGAGGGTGGTCTCTCGTCTTAGTTGCAAGATGGAAACTTCCATTTCACCTTAAGAATTCAATAAATGGAGATGGCAAAGCAAAGAATTAAGATGGGGGAGTCACCCAAGGCCAAAGCACCTCTAAGACAGTGAATGGAAGCCAAATAGTGTTGTTGGGGTTTTAAGTGTTTTGAGGATTGGGAGTGTGTGCTGGGGGTAGGCGGGTGTGTCAAGCCTATAGTCCCCTATCCTTGCTGTGTGTGCTAAATCACTTCAGTCATGTCCGACTCTTTGTGACCCTATAGACTGTAGCCTACCAGGCTCCTCTGTCCATGGGATTCTCCAGGCAAGAATACTGGAGTGGGTTGCCATGCCCTCCTTCACGGGATCTTCCAGACCCAGGGATCAAACCCATGTCTCTTATGTCTCTTGCATTGACAGGCAGGTTCTTTACCACTAGCACCACCATAGGAAGCCCTCAGGGAATGTGTATTGAGAGACTGGAACTCAAGAGTTCCCAGAGGTGGGATGGGAAGGGATAAGAAGGGAGCCTGAGACTCGCATGAACAGAATGTGGTCAGGGATAGGAGTCCTGAGAACTGACGGAAGCTAAGGACCAGGGATTGAGCCAAGGGGTCAAGGAAAGAAGGTGGAGCAGCTAGACTGAGAGGTTTCGGTGGGGAAATGAACCATGTCGGGGAATACCTGTGTGGACGCCCCACTTGCAGAACAGGCTACTTTCCGAGAAACCGGTGGCCCCCATGATCTGTCCGATCACGTGCACCTCAGCCATTGCCCTGAAAGGGGAAAATATAATCACAGCCTTATGAGAAAAGTGTACAATTATCTCCACCTAATAGAAGGGAAGACTGAGGCCCACCAAGTAAGGAGCAATACGTGGGATTCCAAGCTAGTTTCGTCAAACCACTGAGGTTGCGGTTTCAACCATGATACTAACTGCCCCTCCAGGAGAGTCTCAGAAAAATGAGGGGCGAGAAATGGACGCTCCAAGGAGCTGGCGCGTTACTCTGCCTGCCTCTAAAATAACTCCCTAGGCTCAACGCCGCGGAAAGTCCCGCCCCAGGGGCCCAAGTGGCTCCGCCCACAACACAAAAGCTCCTCCTCCCACGTCAGATTTCCGCCCCCCCAAGTCCATGAGGCGCATGCGTTGCTGGGCGCCTTAGCTCCGCCTGTGAGTTCGCGCATGCCTTATTCCTACCTCAGAATACCTAACGGTTAGGAGAGGCGAGAGCGCTGGCGGGGATTGGAGTTCATGGGCCTGACCTGTCCCTCTCTCCGCAGGCGCTGACTTCCCAGGTCTGGCTCACGCCTTTCCTAAGACACTCCTGGCAGCGAGAGAGCTGAGGCGCAGATCTCTCCGAGACCGCGCCCGCCTCCTGCCTCCCAGGTTGTTGCTGGGGCAACGGCAGCCTCCTCCCCTGGCCTTGCACCCGCCCTGCGGGTTGCTAATTGGCCCTAGCGGCACTTGGCGGGGCGGGACTATGCTGTGATTGACATTTTTTCTTCCCCACCCGTTTCCATTTTTGGGTAAGAAGTCTCTCCAGCCACGACCCAAGGTTCAGCCATTTGCGGCGTGGCCCGGTTGTGGCCATGTTGTGCGCGGCGAAGAAGTTTGAACACTGTCTGTCTCAGATATTCGTATAACAGAATAAGCAAATCCATCCATGCCCCATTACCCCTCAAACTGTCTCTCAACAGGGACCGCAAGACAGACTTGAGCCAGAGCTACGGGGGAATCTCACAAGTTTGGATGCATCCCTTTGCCTCCTAACTGGAAATAAACTTCATCTGGTTGGCGGGGTTCCTTTTTAGAGTTCCCCCAAGCTCCTCAAAGACTGATAAATCCAACTTCCTTCTCAGAAATACCGCCCATTTCTTCATTGTTAGTGCTGATTCTGAGCAATGAGTGGGTGGGGTGGGGGAAGGGGTAAGAGAAATGAGGAACTGAGGCCACTTTATCTGCAGAAAATCCTGTTTTTGAAGGCTGGACTCTGTCAGTAACAGGACCCTGCACAGCTCTAAGTCTCAGTTATCTCATCCATGTCATGACCCCAAGTGGAGTGACTGAGTCAGGCACTCACGTTCTGATTTCCTGAGCAGTACCTTCTCCACCCTCCAAGTTCAGTTGAACCTTAGTTCCTGCCTTATTCCTCCAGCCCAGACCAGGAGTCCAAAGGGAACTTATTCCCCTACTTATTGTAAAACGGGAACAGCAAAAGTTAAGAGTCACCAGCTCAAAGTGATAGGGAGGGGGGCAACATTTCAATAGGATAGTGTCGTGGATTGTGTGCAGGTTAGAAAGGTATTTCCAGACATGAGGCAGAATGAGAGGAGGATAGAGTTTATTCGGGAGGGAGATGCCCTTAGAACAGCAGGCCTACCTCCTGACAGAGCAGGGAGAGCTGACTGTTAGAACAGCAGGCTGGCTCAAGAGAGAGCCAACGCCTTTCATTGGCTAGTAGCCAATTTTTATAGCCTCAAGACAAAACTCCTGCTGGAAGGGTGGCATTAGGTGATTAGTTAGGATGCTATAGGGTGAATAATGGAGTGGGTGTTTTTACCTAATATGGGATCAAGGAATTGAGTGGTTTAGATCTGGAGGGCGCTCATGGCAATGGTTGATATGGGGGCTCTGGTCAGTTCCTGAGATGACCTTAGTACGGGCCTTCACATTTGTGAACTTGGTACAAGGCTTTACACCTGTGACCTTGGTGTAGGGCTCCACAGATAGTATTTATATAGAAAAAAAAATAGGTATATAATTTGATAATATTCCACTAATAGGTATATTTGAAAGCTACCATTTATCAAGTGATTTCTCTGTGCCAGCCACTGTAAACTGATTGTTTTGCAAGCATGATCTCCTTTAATCCTTAGATATCTCACGTGTGTGCTCAGTCGTGTCTGACTCTTTGCAACCCTTTGGACTGTAGCCCGCCAGGCTCCTCTGTCCATAGGGATTTTTCAGGCAAGAACACTGGAGTGGGTTGCCATTTCCTTCTCCAGGGGATCTTCCTGACCCAGGGATCAAATCCATATCTCTTACATTGGCAGGTGGATTCTTTACCACTGCACCATCAGGGAAGCCCACAGATATCCCACAGGGTGGGTAATTATCAGATTTATATAAGATGGAGAAATTAGGGCAAAATGATTTATCCTTAAACCAAATAGACTATAGTTCTGTCTTGTGCTACGTGCTCAGTTGCGTCCGACTCTTTTCTGACTGCATGGACTGTAGGCTGCCAGGCTCCTCTGTCCATGGAATTTTCCAGGCAAGAATACTGGAATGGGTTGCCAGTTCCTACTCCAGGGGATCTTCTCAACCCAGGGATGGAACCCACATCTCCTGCATTGGTAGGTAGATTCTTTACCACTGTGCCACCTGGGAAGCCCATAGTTCTCTCTCGCTCTGTCCCAAAACTTTATGTTCTTCACCTCCTGCTGTCTCACTTCTCTTGGATACACATCTCATCTCCCAGTATCAAAGGAATATGGAGGTCATGGGTGTCATCCTCAACTCCATCACGTCCCATGTCCAGCCAGTCATCAAAGTCCTATACATGGGACTCACCTGGTGGTCCAGTGGTTAAGACTCTCTGATTCCACTTCACTGGGCACAGGGTTCGTTCTCTGGTCTCAGAACTAAGATCCCACATGCCACACAGCATGGCCCAAAAACAAACCAACAAAAGTCTCATAAAAAGCTCCTTCTTAAATATTTTTTCTTCAGTTGGTTTCTTTCCCACTGATAATATTAGTGATTAAGCAAATACTTCCCAGTTCACCTACCTGGATTTAAGTCTTAGTTCTGGCCCTTCCATTTGACCTTTAGCCTCTCAGTTCCCTCGTCTGTAACAGGAGCATGAGTAATGGTACCCACCCTGTTAGATTATGGTCAGAATTTAATGAACGTATGAAGCTGGACATTTAAAACATGTTTCCAGATTCCTGACACTCCTTTCACTAGGTGGTGGAGCCTGCCGCTCTTGAGTATAGGCTGCACTTTGTCACTTGCTCCAGTAGCTCCTGGTACAGTTGTTACTGTGTGATTTCTGAGACTAAGCCGTAAAAGGCATGGGGATTCCACCTCCATTTCTCTCTTGCATGGCTCACCTGAGAGAGCCCAGCCACCATGACAAGACAGCAGAGATACCCAAATGGGGAAGAACCAAAGCCAAACAAACCAGCGCCATGTGAGAGACCCATCTTGGAAGGAGATGGTTCAGCTGCAGCAAACCTTCAGTGACTATTGCAGCTGGCCACCATGCCAGCTGTAACTTCATGACACCCTGACCCAGAGTCAGCCAACAAAGCCTGACCAACAGAAACTATGTCTGATGGTAGTATTTGTTGTTTTAAGCCACTGAAGTTTTGGAGGATTTTGTTATGCAGCAATAATAACAATGTCAATGCCTAATAATAATCATACAAATGCCTAATGAATTTAGGGTAGTGCCTGGCACATAAGAAGCACTGTAAATGTTTGTTATTATTGATGGTTTTTATTGCTCATGTTGTTGTTACTGAGATGGCACATTTTACATACTTTTTACAAGAAGCACACTGAATATCTCTTTATGTAGTTTTTATTCTTTTTTTTTTTTAGTTTTTATTCTTAAAGTCTTTTAAATTGTGAGAACATACTCATAAAATTTACCATTTTAACCATCTTTACGTGAACAGTTCAGTGGCCTTAAGTACATTCACATAATTCTGCAATGTCTTTAGAACTCTTTTCATTTTGCAAAACTGAAACTGTACCAATAAAACAAAAACTCCCATCCCTCCCTCCCTTCCTCTAGCCCCTGGAAACCCCCTATTTACTTTCTACTTCTGTGAATTTGACTACTGTAGGTACCCCATATGAGTGGAATCAATATTTGTCCTTTCATGACTGGGTTTTTTCATTTAGCATAATTTAGCATAATGTCCTCAAGGATCAGCCATGCTGTAGTGCATGTCAGAATTTCCTTGTGTTTCAAATTTATATGGCAATTATTTATTTATTTTGAAGCATAGTTGACCTCCAACACCATGTTAGTTCCAGGTACACAACATAATGGTTTGGTATTTCTATACATTACAAAGTGGACGTCACAGAATTTCCTTCCTTTCTAAAGTTGAATAATATTCCATTTTAGATTTACATTCTGTTTTCTTTATCCATTCAGCTAGTTGGGTTGCTTCCACCTTTGGGCTATTGTGAATACAGCTACTATGAACATGGGTGTATACACACATCTCTTTAATACCTTGCTTTCAGTTCTTTTGGGTATATACCCAAAGAAGTGGAATTGCTGGGTCATATGGTAATTCTATTTTTAATTTTTGGAGGAAATGCTGTACTCATTATTAGAGTGACTGTTCATCTTCTTTTATATCTTGGCTTTTTTTTTTTTTTTTTTTTTTGGCCAAGCAGAGTGGCTTATGGGATCTTTGTTCCCTGACCAGGGATTGAACCCAAGTCCTTGGCAGTGAAAGAGCCTAGTCCTAACCACTGAACCACAGGAAATTCCCACATCTTGCATTTTTCACTCAGTGATACATCTTGGAAGGTTATCCATATCTTTAGATCAAACTCACATTTTCAAAAATAAATGTTTGGCAGTATATGTACAGAAAAGTGCACAAATCATAAGTGAACAGCTGAATTAAATTTCATCAACTGAACACACTTGGTAACCAGAAATCAACTCATGAAAAGAACATGACTAACCTCCAAGGATGCCCTTCATGCCTCATCCAGGATGCCACCAAGGGAAACCACTAACTGGACTCCTAACAATATGCATTAATTTTGCCTGGTTTTGTACTTTATATAAATGAAATCTCGCAGTATGTCTTACTTTGTGTCTGCTGTCTCTTGCTCAGTGCTTTGTGAAATTTATCCCATGCCATTGCACGTGGCTGTAGTTCTTTCATTCTCATTGCTATATAGTTTCCTCTGTGTGAAGATGCTGTACTTTATCCATCTGTTGATGGGAACCTGTTTTCCGGTGGACATATGTTCATATCTTATTGGACTGGAATTGCTGGGTCATTAGTAAAGAATCCACCTGCCAGTTCAGGAGACCCAACAGACATGAGTTTGATCCCTGGGTTGGGAAGATCCCCTGGAGAAGGAAATGGCAATCCACTCCAGTATTCCTGTCTGGAAAATACCATGGACAGGGGAGCTGGGCAGGCTACAGTCCATGGGGTCACAAAGAGTCAGACATGACTAAGTACGCACACGCACACACAAGATATGTTCAGCTGTAGTAGAAACTGCCCAGGAGTTTTCCTAGTGGTTGAACCAATTTGGATGCTCATTCAACCTAGTGGTTGAACCAATTTTAGATGTATGAGAGTTCCCCTGCTCCACATCCTTACCAGTACTTCCTGGTGGCTTCTTCTATCATTTAGCCATTCTCATGGGGGTGTATTAGTATCACATTGTGATTTTAATTTGCATTTGCCTGATAATTAGTTGGGTAATTTTTTAAATGTTCGTTGCTACCTTGGATTTCCTCTTTTTGTGAAGTTTTGTTCAATTTTTTCACTTGATTTTCTTTTCATATATATATGTATGTATATACACACATATATACACATATGTGTACACATATACATATATTCATAATATTATGTTAACAGTAAAATTCTCCAAGAATTACAGGATTCTCCTATATAACCATAATACCAGTTTAACATTTCCCCAAGTATCAATTTAATATTGACAGAAAACTATCATCTAACTCATAGTTTATATTCAAATTTCTCCCATTGTCCCAATAAAACACCTGTCACCATCTGCTCTCCATCTGGGATCACACTTTGTATTTATTTGTCATGTTTCTTTAAGTAAGTAAGTATTAGTCGCTCAGTCGTGTCCGACTCTGCAACCCCATGGACTGCAGCCCGCCAGGCTCCTCTGTCATGAGATTTTCCAGGCAAGGATACTGGCGTAGGTTGCCATTTCCTTCTCCAGGGGATCTTCCCAACCCAGGGATCGAACCCAGGCCTCCTACATTGCAGGCAGATTCATGTTTCTTTGCATGCGGGCTAAGTCGCTTCAGTCATGTCCACCTCTTCGCAACCCCATGGACTGTAGCCCATCAGGCTCCTGTCTATGGAATTTTCCAGGCAAGAATATCAGAGTGGGTTGCCATGCCTTCCTCCAAGGGACGTTCCCGACTCAGGGATTGAACCCAAGCCTCTTATGTCTCCTGCATTGGTAAGTGGGCTCTTTACCACTAGTGCCACCTAGGGAGCCCGTCATGTTTCTTTGGTCACATTTAACCTAGAACAGGCTGCCAACTTTTAGATTTTTATGTTTTTGTTTTCATGACACTGACATTTAAAAAATACATATTTAATTTGGCTGCATTCGGTCTTAGTTGTGGCATGCAGGCTCTCTAGTTGTGGCACATGGGCTCCAGAGTGTGCAGGCTTCATAGTTGCAACTCACGAACTTAGTTATACCTTGGCATCATCCCCTGCATTGCAAGGTGGATTCTTAACCACTGGACCACCAAGGAAGTCCCAATACTGACATTTTTGAAGAGTTCAGATCAGCCACTTTATAAAGTGTTCCTCAATTTGACTCTGTCCCATATGTTCTCCTGATTAGATTCAGATGATGCATTTTTGGCAGAAGCATCATAGAAATGATGTCATGTCCTTCCTTTTCAAGTGCACATCAGTAGGCATATGATGTTGATCTGTTCCGTACTGGTGATGTTCATTTCCACCACCTGATTTAAGTGGTGTCTGCTGACTTGTCCATTAATACTGTTTTTTCCCCTTTGTAATAAGTTATCTGTGGGGGGATCCTTTGAGACTAAATACATGTCCTGTTCGTCATCAAACTTTCACTCAGTGGCTTAGGCTTCTGTTCATAATCCTGGCTGGGATTTCATGTTCAGTATTTCTGGACCACCACAAAGCCCAAGAACCCTGGAAGGGGCAGGGAGACTGTACAAGGCTGATGGTGGCCAGAGAATGTAGTGAAGTTAATAAATCTCTAGGGTGTGGGACTTCCCTGGTGGTCCAGTGGTCAGGACTTTGCACTTCCACTGCAAGGGGTGCAGATTCCATCCATGGAACAAAATCCTGCATGCAGAGTGACCAAAAAAAAAAAAAAATCTTTAGGGTGGCCTAGGGGGTCAGGAGGCCCCATGTTGCTCAGGGATTCAGTAAAAATCAGTAAATTCAGCCTCAGTAAAATGTACTGATTCAGCCTCAGTAAAAAAGGGAAGCTGGTAACAATTCATGTGCCCATGCCACAAATAGGTATTGAAGGCCTGCTTTGCACCCAGGCACTGTTCTAGGCCCCGAGGCACAGCAGTGAACAAAAGAGTGCAAATCCCAGCTCAGCTGCAGCTGGCACTGAAGTGGGGGAATTCAAACTACAAACAGCCAAAGTATGTAGTATGTTTCACAGTGATAAGAGCAAGGTTAAGGAGATAATAAAGAGTAACAGGTTATCTCTCCTGATAGAACAGTTCTGCTCCCTCTCCTCCTCCATCCTCCCGCAGGTCTCCCCGCCTGTTGTCAGCCAGAATATCTGGCTGAGCCAAGTGCACTTCCAGACACCATCTGCTCTCCCTGGGAGTGGGGCCCGTGCCAACTCCAGCGTCTGGACTCTTGGCACAGAGCCCCAGAGCCCTGGAGCAAGAGAACTCTGGCCGGCCCCACATCAGGAAGGGAATCCTCCAGTTTGGCTGTCTGGGACTGGTGAGACAGAAGGCTTCCGAGAGACAGGGAAGCCAGTGCAAGCTGGTGGCCTCCTTAAAGGAGGTCGAGGCCTGTAAGGCGAGAAGAGTCCCTTCATCAGACTTAAGATGATGGCTATATTAATAAATAATTCTATTCCTAAGCACTATTAAACACATTCAGAGTGCCTAGTTTGGGGCAAATGCTGGACATGTGTTAATTTCACTTAATCTAAGTGCTTTATATATGCGATCACAATCTAAGAGACAGGGAGTACTTACCCTATTTTACAAATGGAGAAACTGCAGTTCAAAAAGGTGATGCTATTATCCAGAGGTCACATAGTGAGTGCTTTGAAGAGCCTGGAAAGGAACTCAGGTCTGCGTGGGTCCAAAAGGTAACTCATAATTACCGCCTGTACCACCTGATAACCAGCACACCATCCCTGGCCCACTCCCACCGCCGGCCCTCTCCCTGGAAGCCCCCACCTCATCTTCTGCCTGTTTCCATCCCTCTACGTGGGCCAGCAAGAAATACAGCCTTGGGTTAGAATCTGCCTGTGGGTCCTGGTACTAGTTGTTTACCTCGGACCAGTGAACTCACACACATCTCTCAGCCTCAGTTGCTTGATGTGCAGAATAGGGAGAGAGATCGAGAGGAATCCGTGAGATGATGAACGCAGGGCATCTAACGCAGGGGCAGGGCGTGGGTCACTGCACTCACTGACCCTGCGCACGCTCTTAGGCAAGCTCTAACTCTCGGCGCCTGTTTCCTCCTGGGCACGACAGGACCACCAGTAATAGTGCTTCTCAGGTCGTTCTCAGGAATAAACGTGTCCGTGTATATACACAACGCGTGTATGTAAAGCACTAAGAACCGTGCCCACAGTTAGCTGGGGTTGCTGCTTTGACTGTTGGGCAGCGGGGAGGGCGGTGGGCTGGAGGCGGGGCCAAGCCGGGAAGGCCCTGGAGAATCGGGGTGCTCCCTCCTCCGTCCTGCAGCTTTAGGGTCTGGGTTCACGGAGTCAGGGCCCGCTGTTCTCAGAGACTCCCGCCCGCTCCTCCACACCGGGGGTGGTAGGGGTCTGTGCCCGGCGCTGACGTCGGCCTTCAAGGCCCCAACCCCGGGCCTCCGCGGAGGGCGGAGCCCGGGCGCCGTCGCTCCGCCCCCATCCCCGCCCCCGCGCGCTGCGGGCCCGGGGCGCTGAGAGGGGTACTGGGCTGAGCGCGGAAACCCAGAGCCCGCAGGCAGGCCTGGACCCCGGGGAGGGCGGGGCTCACTGAGTGCCCCGACCCTGGGCGGCAGGGTCGGGTCGGGTGTCTGTGCAGGGAGCTCAGGAGGTCCTGGCCTATGGCTGTGGGCGGTGAGTGAGGGGCGCAGCTGCGGGCCGGGGGCACCGCTTTTACCCCAGGTCTTGGGTTTAGGGACAGGGAGACAAAACCTTGGCGAGGAAATCGGCTCAAGCCAGGTTTGGACTGAGGGCGGGAGACTTGGGGACCCCCCTCTCCCCCCGGGAGATCGTGAGGGCCAGAAGAATATTCTCTATGGTTGAGTGGAGTGTGTGGTGGGTTGGTGGTGTTCTGGGGGAGGGGTGCAGCGGTGGATTCTTGTCAAACAGGAGGTGTCTGGGGAGCAGGTGGGTGTGGGTCATGAATGTGGGTGGAGTAAGAGGGGTGTGTGGACCCTGGTGTTTGGGGCAGGTGTGCAGGGGAAGTGATGGAAACGGGAGCGTGTTCCACCTGCATGTGTGGGAAGCCTGTGCATACACGTACATCTGGGGAAATTCTGATGTTGAGGGGATTAGGATGAATGTACAAGGAGTTATTTGGGGTGAGTGTGTAAGAAGGTTGCAGGCCTCAGAGGGGTGTTTCCTGGGAACTCATGTTGTCTGGGGCAAACTGTCCCTTGGGACATGAGTGTGCGCAGGTGGGGGTTGGGCTTGCCTGGTTGGGTATGTGTGGCAGGGGACTTGGGTATTGAGTATGCAGGCTTGGGGGGCCCAGGGGGTGTGTGGACTAAGCATCACTGGGGATGGCTGTGCACGAGAGGGATGGAATGTGAACTCAGGATGGGTGTGTAGTTCATGGGCCAAGTAAGTGTGTAAAGCATGGTTTGGAATAACTGTGGAACAGGTATGTGGTTTTGCCCTGAGAGAGAAGCCTAGAACTGAATGTCCAGATTCCTGAGGTCCCCCCCACCCCCACCCCCCCACACACAACTTGGACCATCCTCTTTAACTCTTTTTAAAATTATTTATTTATTTGACCATGCTGGGTCTTAGTTGCAGCACGTGAGATCTTCAGTCTTCATTGAGGCATGTGGGATCTAGTTCCCTGATCAGGGACTGAACCTGGGCCCCCTGCATTGGGAGTGCAGAGTCTTAGCCACTGGACCCCCCAGGGAAGTCCCTTTTAACTCTTTAGACCTCAGTTTTGCTGTCTCTAAATGGGTCTTAGGATGGTTCAGCTACCTAGTCTCTGCCTGGAGTCTCTCCAAAGCCAGGAGTCAGGGGAGAGATGAAGGTGAGACTATTAACAGCTTGTCTTGTTCTTTCCCCTTCCCCTAGGAAGGAGCCTCTCCCCAGCCATGGACAGCCCCAGTCTTCGAGAACTCCAACAGCCCCTGCTGGTGGGTGGTGAGGTTCCCATCCAGAAGTCCGGTGAGCCTGAGCTGGGGCCTCCCTTTCGAGAGACAGCCTTTGCGGAGTCGCTGAAGGGTTGGCAGTTCCTGCCACCATCTCTTCCTTCTGTGAGTGCAGGACTAGGGGAGCCAGGGACCCCCGACTTTGAGGTAGGAGCAGCAGCACTAAGGAAGGCTCCCTAGTGGAAACTGGGGGAGGGGACTGGAAGGAAACCCAGCTGTGGCCAACATCCGGCAGGCTGGCAGGTGGAGTGCCCATCTTTGGCCTGGAGTCTCACTTCCCAACTGCATGCATGTTCCTGGGTTTCCAGTTGTGGTTTTTCCTGTTCTTCCTCTCCCCTGGTTTCTTTACCTTTTTCTCTCCAGATTCGTCTCTCATCTTTGTTTCTTTTGGCTCTTTCTTCCCAATCATTTCGGGCCCCCTTTTCTCTCTGTCCATCTCTCTAAAGCTGATGCGTCTCTGCACCTCTTTCTTTCTCCCCCCTCCCTAGTTAATGTCATTTTTTATCATTTCTTATTCCGTGTCCATATTCTCAAGCTTGTCTTTTATTTGCAAAGCAGGTTTTCCTGTTGCTACTGCTGTTTAAGAAATCACCCAGAACTTGGTAGCTTAAAACAACAATCACTATCATGGCTCATGGTTTCCATGGGTTGGGAATTTGGGAAGGACTTGGGTGATTCTGTCTCAGGGTCTTTCATGAGGTCGAGGCCAGCCAGTAGCCAGAACTGGAACAGTCAGAGCCTGAAGCAGCAGGGGGGTCTGGTTGGGTATCTCTCTCTTAATGTGGTCTCAGGGCTTCTGCAGGAGTCACCCCATGTGGGCTGGTTTGGGCTCATAGCACGTAAGCTTCAGGGCAGCACTCTGAATGTGCCTCCAGCCCCCCGGCAGGAGTGTTTCAACAAAGCTGAACCTGCCTCACCTTTTCTGACTTAGGCTTGTGAGTCGTGTGGTATTATTTCCACCACATTCTATCAATTACAGATGAATCATAACCTGCCCAGACTCAAGGAAAGTGGACACAGACCTCACCCCTTGATGGGAAGATTATCAGTCACACTGTAAGAAGAGCCTGTGGGAGGGGAGAGGTGGTTATGGCCATTTTTAGAAACAGTCTGCCACACCGTGGCAGTAAGCTTCACTTGGACATGGTTATGTGTCTGATAATTCCAGTATTTGAAGACTTTCAGGGCCTTATTATTTTGCTAGTTCTCCTCCATGGTTCCTGTGTACCTGGTTATCTTTGATGGCTTGTTGGTTATTGTATTTGAAAAATGGTTTTGAGAGTTAGAATGAAAGTACCTTGTCCAAAAAGGATTTGGTCTGCTTCTGTCAACTGCCTAGGGGCACTGCCATTCAGAGATCATTTTTAATCTAGTTCAGGGTCTGAATGAAAGATTAATTCTTCTGGGATCAGGAAATGCCTGCTGGGCGGAAGGGACCTTCTCTGTTAATTTCGATTTTCACTTCAGTTTTGGCCTTACAGTAACTCCTTAAAATCTTGTGAGCTATTTGATGCAAGATTAAATATATATATACATTCCAACTGACTCATTGGAAAAGACCCAGATGCTGGGTAAGATTGAAGGCAGGAGGAGAAGGGGACGACAGAGGATGAGATGGTTGGAGGGCATCACTGACTTGACGGACATGAGTTTGAGCAAGCTCAAGGAGTTGGTGATGGACAGGGAATCCTGGCATGCTGCAGTCCATGGGGTCACAAAGAGACAGACACGACTGAGTGACTGAACTGAACTGAACTGATACATATATATATATATATATATATATATATATGTAAACCTAGAACCTGTGGTTTCAGCAGGCAGGTTTGTCCTAGTAATTCAGGCCACCAGAGCTCTCTCCTCTAATCTCCATCTTTTTTGCAGGTTCTGATCCCCATTGGTTTGTGCGTCTACTTCAGGGGTTTATAACTCAGGGCTTATGAGCAGCTGTAATACCCACCCATGGCTGGACCTATGAACTTCTTGAAATTGAACTCAAAGCTTTTGAGTGTGGGTGAGGTTTTTCTCAGGAGGCAGGGTCCAAAGCTTCCCCTCGGAGGCATCCAGGATATAGTGGGGTCAAGAGTCTATCTCTGGGAACATTTTTCTCTCTTGGTATCTTTGGGGGCATGGGGAGCAGAACAGTGGAGCAAGGATGGGGGATGGAGATGCCCACTCAGGCTGTCTCCTGCCCACAGGATGTCTCATCCAGTGACAGTGACTCGGACTGGGGTGGGGGCGGCCCCCTCTCCCCGCTGCTGCCCCACGACCACCTCGGCTTGGCTGTCTTTTCCATGCTGTGCTGTTTCTGGCCCTTGGGCATCGCCGCCTTCTGCCTGGCCCAGAAGGTCAGTCTCTGGGTGGGGTTGAGAGGGGACTGGATATAAAAGAGAAAATGGCATTTAAAAGAAAACAAATAAGACGAGCCCTGCTTAGGTAGGTTGGGGTAGGGGGTGGGAAGTGATGAAGAGGATTCGTAGAAATATTCAGGAGTGAAATGAGGCGTGTGTGTCACAGAGGGGAGTGCAGTGAGCTCCACTCCTAGGCCTGCCCCCCCTCCCCCCACCCCCTGAGGTGGTGGTCAAGCCACTTAAATTCCCTGTGCCCCATTTTCCTTATCTGTAAAATGGGGATGACTAATTCTTACCTCAGGGTCATTGTGAGGCTCAATGAGTTAGAACTGCGGCATATAGTAATATATGTCTATTTTTATTAGTCAACCAGTAAACCCAGTGCCCAGCTGTGCCTGACCCAGGGTAGCTGTTCACTGTTTTTGGAACATATGAATACAAGGGTGTGGGGGGTGGGGGAGGGGTCGGGCTGCGGGAAGCAGGGTGGGATGAGGGGACGCCTGAGTCACCGCTGCCCAACGCCTCTACAGACCAACAAGGCTTGGGCCCAGGGGGACGTCCAGGGGGCAGGGGCCGCCTCCCGCCGAGCCTTCCTGCTGGGGGTCCTGGCCGTCGGGCTGGGCGTGTGCACGTACGCGGCCGCCCTGGTGACCCTGGCCGCCTACCTCGCCTCCCGGGACCCGCCCTAGCTGCCCCTGCGGCCCCCGCTGTGAACCCAGAGGCCGGCCGCCCAGCGCGTCTGCGGTCGGAGTGGAGAGTCCCCGGCGGACGGGGCGGCAGTGGCAGCATCCAGAAACGGGAGTGGGCTGGGCCGCCCCCTCCCTCCCGCCCTCCTGGAGGCCGCAGAGAGCGATTAAACACCAGACACTCTTGCTGCCAAACCTGTGTCTGTCTGAGTGTGTGGGCAGGTGGACAGGTGGGGCCAGAGTGACAGGCTGTCCCCCGGGGTGTTCCTGGACACCTCAGAGCCAGAGAAGGGAGAATCCATGGAGGCTTGGCAGAACTGGAGTGGGATGTTCCCAGATGGCAGAACATTCTCTCCATCTCTCCATGGGTAGTCGGCAGGGAATTAGGGAAAGCGAGGTTCCAAGTCCTTCCTCCTCTGAGTTCACAGTGTAACCCTGTGGTCTGAGCCTCACTTTTCCTCATCTGCAAAATGGAACTGATTTCCCCCACAGCTGGAGCAGTTGTAGAGACCAAATGAATGATACGGTCTACACAACAGTCTCCTCCTGAGTTCCTTTAACAGCAGTGGCAGAAACCCAACTTTTACACAAAAAAAGGCGGGGGGGAAACTGAGAGAACTGGATTCAGGGTGTCAAGTGAAATGGTCTGGTCTCCCCATCTCTTGGCTTCCACTGTGCAGGTGCCCCCTCCTGGGGGAGGAAAGTGGGAGCGGGCAGCTCTGGCACCACCAAGGTCTTCTTTGCCAGGCACCCTCACTGGCCCACCTGGGGTCCAAGGCAGCTGCATCCCACAGCCTGAGATTGGGACGGCTGGAGCCTCAAAGCATCAAAGTGCTAGCAGGCAAAATAGCCCCGTGCCTAATGTGCTTGTCAGATACATGAATTGGGCCTGAGGGACTTCCCTGGTGGTCCAGTGGTTAAGACTCCACACGTCCAGTACAGGGGACGACGGAGCCATCCCTGGTCAGGGAACTAAGATCCCACATGCCATGGCCAACCCCCACTGCCGATCGGATATTATCAAGTAATGAAGTGAGAGCTGTTTAGTTTTCTTCACTCCACTTAATACCATTTTGAGGCTTCTCAGGTGGCGCTCGGAGAAGGCAATGGCATCCCACTCCAGTACTCTTGCCTGGAAACTCCCATAGACGGAGGAGCCTGGTAGGCTGCAGTCCACGGGGTCGCTAAGAGTCGGACTCGACTGAGCGACTTCACTTCCACTTTTCACTTTCATGCATTGGAGAAGGAAATGGCAACCCACTCGTGTTCTTGCCCGGAGAATCCCAGGGACTGCGGAGCCCAATGGGCTGCCGTCTGTGGGGTCAGAGTCGGATACAACTGAAACGACTTAGCAGCAGCAGGTGGCGCTAGTGGTAAAGAACCTGCCTGCCAATGTAGGGGATGGAAAAGATGGGGGTTTGATCCCTGGGGCAGGAAGATGCCCTGGAGGAGGGCATGGCAACCCACTCCAGTATTCTTGCTTGGAGAACCCCATGGACAGAGGAGCCTGGTGGGCTACAGTCCACAGTTGCGGAGTGGCACATTACTGAAGTGACTTGGCGTGCACAGGCGCACTGCCATTTAATCCTGCCAGAAGCAAACATTATTCGCTGTCTATACTCTCCTGACTGTTTTCACAGAGTGTAATCTCAAGCTATTTATGCATTTCCTTGGTTAGTGGAGATGAAAATGACACCTGCCCAAAGGGCCAACTGTGTGAGTCAGTGCACCCGTTTGAAGCTGCAGCAAAGGACCCCCTTCCCCAACCTGTCATTTTTACCATAACCCCCCAGATGTCAGTGGCAGACAGGATCTGGCAGGCATGTGGCCCACCTGTGGGAATCAGTCAAATCAGAACTGAAAATATACCTCTTTCCAGAAGCCCCTTATGCGGTGCTACTACCCGACTGAGAACCAACAGGCCTCAGTCACTTCCGTTCACTGTCAGGGACCTGAGGTCCAGAGTGTGCTGACTCTCTTGGGGTCTGAATAGTGGGGCTCTGGGTCTGGACTCTGAGGAGGGACCCATGTTCCACCACTAACTAGCTAGTGACCTCTGCCAGTTAACTGGCTCCTAAGTTTGTTTCCTTACCTTAAAATAGGGACCATAACAGCCCCACCTCAGGGGGTTGCTGGATAAAGGCAGTGCTCAGAGGCAGATTGCCTTCCAAGGCACACGAACCCTGTTGTCTCCCTGACCATTTCCTCCCTCCTGCCCTCCCTTCCTCTGCTCCAGCTGCACCAGCCATCTTGCTGGTCTTTGAACCTCTGCCTATCTCTGCCAAGGGGTCCTCCCCGCCACGTGTCCATGAGTCCCTAAGCTCATCCCTGGCCTCCTCCTGGACTTCCCTCAGATGCTCCCTCTCCACGAGGGTGTCCCCTTCCCCCACCATGAACTCACCTAAACCCCTTTATAAAAATTTTTTTATTTTTTAAATACCATCCACCATCCAACACACACTACTGTTATTTGTCTATCACCTCACCGTTCCTCAAACCTGGGCCTCACTCACTGCTGACGCCTTAGCACCCAGCAGGGCTTGCACACTCTAACTGCAGTCGGCTTCATGGGGCTGTTAGAATGAGTAGCTTCATTCAGTGAATGCACTACCCTACCAGTGCCTTCCTGGAGTGGGGTGGGGTCCCCCATGCCCAGGGGGCCGGCTATAGCCACTCTTTTCTCGGCAGGGCCGGCCTGCTGGCTTCTTTGACGCTGGAGGTGGCGGGAGGGGCGGCCTGCCCTGGCTTGCCTCAGCTCTTGGAGTAACGCCTCTGCAGCGATTCCCGGTAGAAGCGGAAGACGTGTGTGGAGGCAGTCTGGGCTGCAGCCAGGCACTGCTGGAGCTGGGAGGGGAGCGGGGGGGAGCAGGGGTGGTCAGTGCCGGGGGCCCCACCTGACTCCCAGAGCCCCCCAAACCTAACACCTCCCCTTTCACCAGGAGTCCCTCTCCCCAGGGGAGGGTGGTGGTGAGGGGGTTACTCCACATGCATTCCCGTCTTCCCCACTTCATGGCCTCGTTAGAGGAGGCTTCAGGGCTGATTAAACAGCTCCAGGCCCTCGGACCAACAGTGTCAGGCATCCTGCTCCCGGAAGCATTCCCAGGTTCCAGAGAGACTGGAATTTTAGACCCAGAGGCCCTGTGACTCCAAATACTCTTAAAAGCCATGGAACTCAAGACCCCGAATCTTTACTGCCGCATATACATGTTTTCACAGGAGGGCCAGGTGGTAAATGTTCTTGGTGACCATTTGGCCCAATAGGTGCCAAACTCTGTTCAGACACCCCGAACTCCAGGGTGCACAGCTCTGAGCTGGAAGCTGGGAGGCCTTCAAGTGCCCCGTGTCCTGATTTCCACCTGAGCCCCTCTTCTCATCAACTGGGCTTCCCTTTAAAATTCCCACAAAGGATTCTATGGCCACAAAGTTTAAAACCTATTTGCAGAAGGGGTGCAAGGAAGGGGTTCCCCTTACGCCTCTTAGAATAGTGACCAGACCTCGTGTCAGGGGGGCGCAAAGGGCCTGGTGTTCACCCCCAATTATGCAGTGATACCTCGGCGTCAGAGTAGAGCCCCTTGGTGGTGGACATCAGCAGCTTCCGTTCCACGCTGTCAAGGGCAAAAGTCAGGACTGCCCGGGCCTCCTAGGAACAAGAGGTACAAGGTGGAAGACCTGGGACCCTCCCCTCAGATACAATCTCAGCTGGCCCCAAAGCGGGTGTGTGTGTGTGTGTGTGGGTGGGGGGGGGGGGGATGGTTGCTTTTCCTGCAGCCAGGCCCTCACGTAGCAAGTGTATTTTTTGAGGGGAGTCTACACATCACCCCCCCCCTGCGTAATCGCTCCTCACATGATCCCACCACGTGGCTCCGACAGGGGCTTCCAAAGCACAGTATTCCACACCAGAGGGGCAGCCACGGTGATGGTCATCCCTCAGTGCCTCCCAGCAGTGCTCTGCTCTCTGGGGCTGGAAGCCAGCAAGCTCTATTTCCCAGGTTCCCCTGCCAGTTTGGTTCTAGTGGGAATCTGGTGGGAGACGAGAGGAAGCAGAAAGCAGCATCTGGGTCCTCACAGGATCTGGGTCCTCACAGGAGTTTGGGGCGTATCACCCACCACAGTTGTCATGGAGATGGGGTGGCTGCGGACCTCAGCAGCCAGGCCAGAGCCAGACTGTCTCTGTTTTCATCTAGATCTGACTGCGCCCATGTCCCCAACAGTGCCCGGTAGGAGCTGGCCTCAGGTTTCTCGTCTTGGGGGGTCCTCCCTTCTTCCCTTTTGCTTCTTCAGCTCTTTCAACATGGCTGTTGTGACCAGTTCCCTGCATTCAATTCCACTCCCCTCCCCCCACATCTGAAGCTCCCAAGGGGTTTCTTTCCGCTTTCCTGACTGGAAGTGACTGTCACAGTCCTGAGCAGATAACTGGGAATAACTGGAGCCCCAGCACATTGTGAACTTGAGCCACTGAAGAAGAAACTCTAAGATTTGTTTTTGGTTTTGAACCTCTTAAAATCAACTCCCTTGTCGCTTCAGCAGGTTAGAGCTGGGTTTCTAGCAATTGCCCAGAGGAACAGAGCAGAGCTAGCTGGCTGAGCAAATGAGGTGGTACCAGCCAACTGTTTTGGAGAAGTGAGGCCCAGAGGAGGAGAGGGAGGGTGCCTGCCCAGGGCCTTTCACCACCCCGCCCTTCACACTTACCTTTTCCTGTTTAGCAGTAGGGTCTAGCATGAGGGTCCCATCAGAGTCCAGAGCACAAGTGACCCCACAGAAGAGGGCCCGCATGGGCACACCGGCGTCCACCAGGGCCATGCAGGCGGCATTCAGGCAGCAGGCCAGGAGCTGAGTGCCACAGGCCGTGGTTAAGTTTCTTTTTTCATCCTTTTTTTTTCTTTGACCACGCTATGTGGCTTGTGGCATCTTAGTTCCCCAGCCAGCAACTGAACCCAGGCCCTCAGCAGTTACAGCGCAGAGTCCCAACCACTGGATTGCCAGGGAACTCCCATGTTAAGAGTTTCTACCGAAGGTTGGTCAGCAGAATACATCCATGCCTCTGGTTCACCAAGCCAGTGCCTGTGAACACTAGACAGCTAACTGATCACAGAAAGGCAGAGTAATCCTGGGATCTAGTATCCTTGGGTTCCAAACGTGAACTGCCACCCCTAGGCTGTGTGACCTTGAACAAGCTACTTACTCTCTCTCAGCCTCAGTCAGGGATCACAATGATATTCGGCAGGTATGCACCTTCGGGGAAACAAAGGTCAGAAGCCTTTCAAGATAAAACAAGGAGGCAGTGGCAGAGCCAGGCCTGGGGCTGGGGAATCGAGCAAGCAGTGCTACCGGGTGGCAGGCTGGCAGGATGACGGAGGGAGGAGTCAGTGTCCTCAGGGAGCCCGCAGTCCAGGGGAGAGGTGCGGCCCTGGCCCTGTGCAGGGTGAGCACAGGCCTGAGTCAGCCAGCCAGCCCCAGCTCAGTTTCCTCTCCTCCCCAGGGCCCAGCTTTACAGTCAGCCAGCCCCACCTCTGCCACTGACCCTCCGTTATCTCCCATCTGTGAAATGGGTTCACAGTGCGCCTCTTCCCCCATCTGTGAAGTATCTGCCCAGTGCAGGGCCATACCCACGCACAAAGCTGTCTAGAAATGCCCATTTCTGGGCCTCTGCCTCTCGCACCCAAACCGCGGCCACATTCCAAGGCTGAGCTGCTGAACCAAAGGCTCTGCCTGCTCAGGGCTCCTGCCCTGTTGAGCCTCAAATCCAAGCTCAGGGTCAGAAATGAGGTCAATGGCACAGGCTCTGGAGTCAGATGGGCCTGTGTGTGAATTCAGCCTCTGCTGCCTTCCAGCTGTGTGACCTTGGGTAAGCGACCTCTCCTCTCGTGGCCTTGGTTTCCTCACCTGAAACATGAGAACAGGACCCAGCTGCTAGGGGCCTTGAGCTCTAGAGCCACATGGCTTGGGCTCATGTCCTGGCATTGCCAGTTACTAGAAGTGTGAGTTGTCCACACTGTATAAATTGCCTGACACACAGTAAACACTCAAGCTGTGTTTGCTGTTCCTACAAGTTGACATCTGTCAAGCGTGTACATGGCCATCGGCAATCAGTGAGATTCTGGAGGACTTCCTGGAGGAAAGGATACAGAGCCAGCATCGCTGACGACCTGCAGCACCACAGTTATGGAGGTGCGGGGGTGCAGCGCTCCCAGTACCACCGCTTCACATGTGTTTCTGATCAGCCGCTCCCGGCTCTTCTCCGCTACGCCTGCGGAAATCAGGGATGGGGTTGGGCTGTCAGGCTCTCCCTGTCCAGCTGGCTCACCTGTCTCCATGTGCCCCACCCAAGCCTCCAGAAAAAAGGGATGACAAAGGAGTCCTAGTGGGAGGGAGGCAGGGCCTGACTGCCACCCACTTGATGCCCGCCACCTCCAGCACCCACCAAGGGAGCCTCCCGGGGGAGGAGAACCTCAGAGCTCTCCCATGTCCAGTGCTGCTGTCCATTCCCATCGCAGTGCACCCAGCCCTGGGGAGTGAGGGGGGCAGAGAGTAAAAGCGTGGAAAAACAGATTAATGGAAAGGAGGAGAGATGGAGCCAGGAAAGAAGGAGGGAGCGGGGAGAGAAGATGGAGAGAGACAGGGAGAAAAGTGATAAGAGACGTACAGGCAGAGAGCTAGAGAAAAAGAAACAGTTGAGGGGAGCTGAGAGGAGTGAAGACCAGAAAGGGCAGTGATGGGGACACCGGGCAAGAGGACCAGTTACCAGGCAGTCCAGTTTTCGGCCTCAGGATCACTTCCAGCGTGGCCTTGTTGAAGATCTCTTTGCTGATCTTCACCTCGGCTGGCCCATACACGCCGGCCAGGACGGAGGTATCCCCTGGGGAGAAAGCATGGGCGAGCTCACCTGCATCTTCCCTGCCTCTGGGGTCTGACACGAGGAACTTAACATTGTGGGCCCTGAGCTGGGTGGCCAGGGGTCCCCACGTCACCCTCACTCTGGCCCACCCCTTGTTGGCAGCGATTCCTTGAGCATTTGCTTCATGTCTCTGCTTCTACTTCCTCATCTGTAAAATGAGGATAACTACAGTACGTCCCTGGGACTTTCCTGGTGGTCCACTGGCTAAGACTGAGCTCCCAGTGCAGAGGGCCTGGGTTCAACCCCTGGTCAGGGAACTAGATCCCACAAGCTACAGCTAAGAGTTTGCATGCTGGGACTAAGACCCAGTGCAGACAAAAAAAAAAACAAAAAAGCAAACACCTATAGGACATCCTTCACAGCTATGAGGATTAAATTAGATAAAAAGAGAAACACTTAGGATGCTGCCTGCTAAGTTGCTGAGTGCCCAAAGGACTTTAGCTACTATTACTAACTTTAACAGGAAGTTCTTCCTGAGTGCTAACCCTCCTTCTTACTGCTGCTGGTCCCAACTTCTCCTTCCAAAGCTCCCCCGAGGCCGAGTTCTCTTCCCTCTAGCTCACGTCCCCAAACTCTGTAGCAGTCAGGACACCTGAGAAACGGATGAATATCTAGGGCTGGCTCCTGACACCTGCTTATTTCCTCCTGGCTCTGTAATCTCAGCTGATTTTGCTTACTTCTCTGGGCCTCAGTTTTCCCATCAGCAAAATGGGTAGACTGGACTACAAGAGCAGTTTCCAAACATTCCTGATCCTAACTCCCTGTAAGAAATACATTTTAGACTCAAATACACTTCAGGACCCAAAACTCACACAAATCTGTGTGGATATAAATGGAATGAACGCCTCCCAAAACAACTCTTTACTGTTACTGCTTTGACGTACTCGGAGATTTTCTACTATATTTCAGTTACAAAGAACCATTAAAGGGGACTTGCCTGGTGGTCCAGTGGTTAAGAATCCACCTTCCAATACAGGGGATGCTGGTTCGATCCCCGATCAGGCAACTAAGCCTGTACATGCCGTGGAGGAACTAAGTCCATGCACCACAGCTAACACCTGACCTGACCAAAGAACAGAAATAAGATGGAAACAAAAACAAAAACCCACTAGTGAACACAGTGGTTCTCAACCCCGTATGCACACTGGGCTTACTGCAGAACTTTGAAAGATCTAGATGCCCAGGCCCCTCCTCTAGAGAGCCTTAATCCCATTGCTGGGGGCTGAGGCTAAGGCACTGGGAGCCTCAGAGCTCCAACAGGCCATTCTAATGTGCAGCTGGACCTGCAACCTGCAGTGGGAAGACATGGAGCTCCAGCACGGTTTCAAAACACAGGCCTGCAACCAGAATCGCTACAGCAGATCATTTAAAAATACAGAGGGCTGGCATCCCTGGGTTGGGAAGATCCTCTCGAGGAGGAAATGGCAACCTGTTCTAGTATTCTTGCTGGGATAATCCTATGGGCAGAGAAGCCTGGCTGACACGACTGAGCAACTAATCAATAAGGACAAAGAGGGCTAGCCTTAGTTGGCATAGGTGGGTTCTGGGGCTTGGCATTTTTAACCTCACTGGAGAGTCTAGTGAGGGTTTGCAGAGGACCCTGCTCCAGGGTCCTGGGCTTTGGGGTTTTAGAACATACAAGGGGCTCAGTATTTCTTTCTTTTTTAGAACACACAAGGGGCTCAGTATTTCTTAAATTCTAAGAACCTCCAGGCACCTGCACTGAGCAAGAGATCTAAGCCTGGAGAGGTCCCTGGCAGAGGCTTTTTTGTTCTGGGGCTGGCGAGGAAGAGCTGCTATACAACTGAGGGGCTCTCTTGGCTCCAGGAGAATGGACCCTGGAGGAGGAAATTGTCCAAGCAGAAATAGATCCACACCGGGGTCTTCCTTCCTGTTACTCCAAAGGCACTGTCTGTGCTTCACCTGGGCACAAGAGTGCCTCTCTTCTCATCTTCCTGAGGCCATGGCTCTAGCAATTCCCTCCCCTGTGGACCCCACATCCATCTAACTCCTCGCCCATCTATCTTATCCTTTTACAGCAAAGTTCCTGAAGAGCGGTCTCTGCTCACTGTCTCTTTCTTTTCCTCGACTCCACCCCTCCACCGGAACAGCTTTTTCTTTTTTACATTTTACTTATTATTTTTGGCTGTGCGTTGGGTCTTCGTTGTGATATGTAGGTTTCTTATTGCACTGGCTTCTCTTGTGGTGGAGCACAGGCTCTAGGGTGTGTGGGCTCAAGTAGCTGTGATGCAAGGCATGTGAAGCTTGCTGGACCAGGGATCGAACCTGTGTCCCCTGCACTACGAGCTCAGAATCTTAACCAGGGAAGTCCCAGAGTGACTCTTGGCTGCACCACCTACAATAGACAACCAGGTTGTCAACCCACAGGTCTAGTCCATCCTCACGATTCAGTCTCTCAGCCGGACCAAAACGGTTGGTCCTTACATTTCAGACACGTTCTCTGGGCTCCAGGTCGCTGCCCTCTCTTGGTTTTTCTCCTACCTTACTAGTTGCTCCTTCTCTATGTCTTTTCCTAGCTCCACCCAGGCTAGAAGGCAAAGGGCTAAGTTCTAAGTTCTCTTCTCCACCTATATTGATTCTCTTGTTGATTCTATCCAATCAGTAGCTTGAACTGCCAAAGGACTCCCAAATTCCAGCCTTGTATGTCCGACTGCCGAATCCACACTGCCATGGGAGAGTCTATTAGGCCTTGCAAATGTAATGTTCCCAACTGAACTCATTGTCTCCCAGCACAGCTGGTCTGGGTAAAAAACTGACCCTGTCACACCCCCAAACCAAACCAGCTGCAATTTATCAGTTTGCCTTCAGACTCTCACCACCTGTACTGCTTCCACTCTGGTCTGCACCACCCTCCTCTCCTTTCCCCCGTGCCCTTTGCCATCAACACTGCAGCCAGAAAGTCTAAAATCTATAAAAAAAATATATATTCAGAGCATGTCACAAGTCTCCATTCTCAGTCACTAGACTTTATATGAGGGGCAGGTCTCCTTATCGCCACCCCACCTCCTGTCACCGCTGCAGGCACCCCGTCCCCCTGACTGTCCCTCAAACACACCAGGCAAGTTTTGGCCTCAGGGCCCTGTGGTTCCTAATGCTTCATAAGCTTTCCTCTTGATCTGTTTAGGGTTTGCTCCCCCTGCAAAAAGCCAATTTTAGGGAAAGAAACTGCTTTAAAATTTTTTTATTTGGCTGTACTGGGTCTTCACTGCAACACGCAGGATCTTTAGTTGGGGCATGCGAACTCTTAGTTGCACCATGTGGGATCTAGTTCCCTTACCAAGGACTGAACCCAGGCCCTCTGCATTGGGAGCTCAGTCTTAGCCACTGGATCACCAGGAAAGTCCCATCTTTAAGTGTTTATTCAAAAGGTACCATCTCAGTTGATGCCTTTCCTGACCATCCTAATTAAGACTGCAACCCTCTCTGGCACACCCCAATCTACACCCTTACTGTATTTTTCTTGTTTTCTACTACATATTTTACTTATCTTTTGCCTGTCTCTCTGACTAGAATGTAAGAATGTCAAATCCGTTACCGCAGGGATTTTTAAAAAATTTATTTACTTATTCTCAGTGTCCAGAACAATACTAAGCAAAGGTACATGTTCAATGAAAGAATGAATGAAAGCAGGTTTTGTATTTGGGTTTCAGGTAATGCCCTAGAGCAGGGTCTGAAGCATTTATGGGGGTGACCCTTAGGCCTATCTCCAGAGGAACATTTCCCTCAGAGGCGTCAGGGAACTGAGTCTAGTTTCAGAGTTGTTTAGCTAGGAAAAGGGGATATTTCCCTAATAGGTAAGAACTGCTCCAATCTTAGGGATATAAGCAGAGTTGTGTATCCCAGCCAAAGGGACATTTACCCAAGAGGTGGGGCTGGGGACATCACCATCCATCTGAGAAGTAACTATTTGGATAAAAGATCTGCCACCGGGCTAGGGAGTACACCAGAAGTGGTGATCTGACAGTCCACTGGGTATTTATGCAAACAAACAGGTTTGCCTCAGCCTGGGATGTATGGACCCAGGGTGCGTGTATGGGAAACCGGAGAGGAATCCAGTCAAGGGAGACCCCGGGGTAAGAATATTTCCCCTATTCTGGAGTATTCATTCTTTAGAAGCGGTCTGCCCTCTCCCATTCTGCGTACTTTAACAATCTTCTCCTTGCTAGTCTGGAGGGAGAGATATATGTCTACCTGCGTATACAGTAGTGTCCACCCAGGCAAGAACTGCACTAGTTCAGGAGAGATTTTTACCAGCTAGCGCGATACATTGTAACCGCCCCCCGCCCCACCAAATAATACAACCTAGTAGTTCCTACCTTGCAGGAAAGAGGCAGAGCCATCAGGCCGGGACAACAAGTTCTGTTCGCAGGCAAAGTGCCGGAGGCTACAGCCGGGGCCCCTAGGGCCGGGCTCTGTCCGAGAATCAGCCCGAATCTTCGATTCAGTCTGCATTGCCCCCTCCATAGCCCCGGAGCCCACGTGCAGCCGGGGCTTGTTGCTTCCTCCCAGAAGCGCGCGCTTGCGTACGAGGTGCGTACGCTGTACGCACGCGCCGACCCGGGGGCTCCAGGAGTGGCGCCCGCACGTGGCTCGGCGTTTACTAACAATCTGGACCCTCCCACTCCCGCCTCGAAAGTCCAGGAAAGCCATTGGACAGAAGAGAAGAGTGGGCGGGCCTTGGCATGAGCTCGTCCTACCCGAGGCCCCCGGCCCTGAAACCCTGAGGCTCTGGACGGGTTGTCCTCTTCTTTGCCGGTTACAGGAATAACTAACGTGAGGCGGTCAGAGTAATTTTGGGAAGTTAGGTGGCTTTATGCACCTACATGTGTGTCCCAGAGGCTGCAGAACTAGTAGCGTATGGTTTCTTGGCAGGGTGTTGCTGGCATTTGAGTCAGGCTTATGAAGGGGCAGCCCCGGTCTCGCCGAGGAGAGGGGCGGATCTCCGAGGGATGGTCAGCCAAGATGGCGGTGGCGGCTGCGGCGGCGAGGGTTTGGAGACCAAGTCGAGGCTTGGGACGGGCGGGCCTCCCGCTCCTGCGGCTGCTTGGGGCTCGTGGGCTGGCTAGATCTGTGAGTACCTGGAGCACCTGAAAGTTTTCTCGAAAGAGGTATAGGAATGTTTATGCAGTCTTCAGAGAGAGGGGGTTCCCTTAGGTCCCTGTAGGAAGTGAAGGAAGGGCTGTGAGAGAAAGGACGAGGGCTGGGAGAACCACTTGGACAGGACATGCAAGGGAATAACTTCCACTTCCTTAGGAGAAGAAAAGCCAGGCAGCTCCTTTGTGACCCTAAGGGAGGGAGAAAACTTGGAGAGAGCGAGGTAGTTACTTAATTGCCGCCCATCCCCAGGGGAGGCCGCTTGGAGAATACGGGAGAAGGGTGTGACCTCTCCCCTCAGGAGCTGGAGAAAATTGTGTTTGTAAGGGAAAGACTTTCTTCTCAATACGGTCTACTTTCAAGGAGGAGGAGAGAGACATCAGTTGCCCTTTCAGGGACTTTTATGGTGCCCCGTGTTTCTTTGCTCCAATTCTGATTTTTAAATAAACTGCGTTAAAAAAAAAATCTTTCTGGGACTTCCCTGGTGGTCCAGTGACTGAGACTCCGCGCTTCCAATGCAGGGGGCCTGGGTTTCATCCCTGATCAGGGAACTAGGTCCCACGTGCCGGCAGTTAAAGAGTTCGTATGCTGCAGCTAAAAATCCTGCATGCCATAACTGCAAGACCCAGTGCAGCCAAATAAATAAAGATAAAATACTTATAAAAAGTCGTGGCGCCTGTGCCTCCGGTATAGAACGGTAGCCAAGGACCTTGTTGGTTTTGGTCACTCTAAGGCGGAGGTGATCAGTGAATATTTGTTGAACTAATGAGGGGAGAGGTCCTGGCAGAGCACTTACTCCATATTTCTGAGAAACAGTGGAGAAATGCCTTGTTTCTTGTCAAAAGGAGCAGACTCCTTTTAGATTGATGCTGCTAATGGCATGCTCGCACAGCAGAAATGTAGATGGGAACCACTATTTAGAGAGACAGAGGCAGGGGACTTGAGAAAAGCTGTGAACTGAGATTTTGCATATAACAGAGTAGTGGTTAAGAAGATTGGCTCGTGCTAAATCATGTGAGGCGGTGTTCTGTAATCTGCCTTTTTCTAGCTCTGTAGCTTTGGGCAAGGGACTGCTCTTCTCTGGACCTGATTTTCCTCTCTGTAAAATGCTAACAATGGTCACCTCATAGAGTTGTTGTGAAAATTAAATATGTAAAGTGCTAAGAACTGGATCTGGCATATGATGAGGGCAATTGGAGTGTTAGCCACTGTTGAAAGTGAGGTTGGAGGGATGGGACAAAAACTCACCTCGGAAATGGGGGGAGAAGAAGGGAGGTGACCTGGGAAAGGCCTGGATTGGTGAAGGCCTTGGCGGGAATTCTGTCCAGACCTTGTGGGGCTGGGTCTGACCATCTGATCCCAAACCATTAGGAAAGGAAAATGGAATTTGGGGCGAAGCTCTTGCTAGAGGGAGAAATGGGAGGAGGATGGGCTGTGAATAATGTGTGGGAAGACCTAAGAAGGGAGTTACTTGAAGCAGGTAATTTCAAAAAGGTTACTGGAGCAAGAGGGAGGTGGGAGAGTCCCTGCCTTTGGGCTGGTCTCTGTGGGGGTTTGGTTTTGATTTGAGCAATCAGATCCTCCACAGCTCCATCCCTAGGGCCCATTGGTTGAGCCTGTGGAGTGAGGGTGAGCTTGACTGAGTGGGAGAAGGGAAAGCATCACTCACGGCTGATTAAAGCTGCTTCCTTTCTGGCTCCACTCCTTGCTACTCTTCCCTCCTGCCTTCCCCCCATTTTTTTTTTTTTTTTTTTTGAGTGAGATCTGTTGGTGGGGAGGGAAGCAGGGGGAAGTGGTCTTTCATTATTTATTTGGCTGTACTGGGTCTTCCTAGTGTCATGAGGGAGCTAGTTCCCTGACTAGGCATCGAACCTGGGCCCCCTGCATTGGGAACGTGGAGTCTTAGCCACTGGACTACCAGGGAATTCTCCGTGTATTTTTAGAGTCCCTGTTTCGTCTTCTCCACTTTTAATTATCTCACTTGTTTTTAAGTGTTAAAAGAAGAGAAAAGAGTAGTAGCATTTACTCAAAGATCTGGGATCTGGTGTGTCCAGTAGCAGCTTCCCTCGTGACTCAGATGGTAAAGAACCCTCCTGCCAATGCAGGAGACACAGGTTCGATCCCTGGTTCAGGCAGATCCCCTGGAGAAGGGAATGGCAACCCACTCCAGTATTCTTGTCTGGAGAATCCCATGGACAGAGGAGGCTGGCAGGCTGACTTTTTGTGATGATATCCACGTTGTTCAGTACAGTAGCCACTAACCACCCATGGCTCCTGGGCCCTTCAAATGTGGCTAGTGTGACAGAGCACTTGAAATTCTCGTTTAACTTTAATGACTTTAAATAGCTAGAAGAGGTTGGTGGCTGCCATATTGGATGATGCAGTTTTAGGCAGTCAGGGTGGAGTCAGGAGATAGTATCTTAGAGGCAGGTTGGGAGGTTGTGCTTGTAGTGGACTGATTGGTTTGTTGGGGCAGGCTGTGTTGGGAGGAAGTCTTCATTCTCCACTCCCCCCCCCCCCCTCCCCCCCGCCCCGCTTGCCTCTCCTTTCACTGCCCTTTACTCAGGCTGTGCCCCGTTGCCCTGGAGGCATTTGGCTGGTTCTGCCCTCAGTCCTGTTTCTAGCAGACGTTTTGTTGTTCAGGGAGAAGAGGAACTTGATTGTCCCGGAGTCCTGAGTTGTTTTCTCAGCCACCACCCCAAGAAGCAAGTGTGATCTCGATCAAGTCATTTCACTTCTCTGAGCTTTAGCAGGTGGGGTAACTCGAGTGCCTCCTGCCCAGTTGGGAGTCAGGGAGCACCTCAAAGCTGGGTCTGTGTAAATTATCAATAATAGTGTTTCTTGGACCCTGCTGTTCAGGCAGTGTGTCTGGGGGCTCTAGAACTCCAGGGCTCTGGGCGGCATCTCCATGTGGTTGGTGCCCAGAGTATATTGCAGCATGAAACAGTAGTTTGTCGTCTCCCTCTTGGCGGTGTCTTAATGAAGCGCTTTCTCATTGACAGGGCCAACTCACACCATTGTTATATTTAACACTGCAAGGTACGGTACTGGTAGTTTTCTTCTGTTACAGGGGAGGAAACTGAGGCTCAGAGAGGTGAGGTCTGAACTTGGAGCTCTGGACTCCAGAACTGCCCAGAGGAGCAGGGGCAGGACTTCGGTTCAGGTCTTACCGCATCCTGCTTAGTCCAGACTGGGTGTGCATCATCAGCCTCTACCTGGGGCTGGTGGCAAGGTGGGGTGCCCTCCCCTCCCTGTACTTCAGCCCCACTGGCATTTTCCCTTCCCTTGGGTGAGCTCCCACCGCCTTGGTAGGGATATGGTCTTTCCAGTGTGGGCAGACAGGTCATTTCTTCAGAGAAGTTTTCCCACCCCGACCGCCAGTCTCAGTCCGTAGAATAGGGACAGTAGCAGTGCCTCCCTCAGAGAGAGGTGAGGGTTAAAGGAAACGGTTCTTAGGAAGCGCTTATGACACATACCTAGGGCTTTCCTGGTGGCTCAGCGGAAAAAAATCCTCCTGCTGTGCAGGAGACTCGGGTTCAGTCCTTGGTTGGAGAAGATCCCCTGGAGAAGAAAATGGCAATATTCTTGCCTGGAAAATCCTATGGACAGAGGAGCCTGGTGGGCTACCATCCATGGGGCCGCAAAGAGTCAAACTCGACTTAGCAACTAAACCACTACCGCCACCCACACCATGCGCTCCATAAAGGCTCAAGAAATGGGAGCTGTTGTTTTTCTCCAGGGACAGTGACACTGTTGTGTTTCTGACTGATGCAAAGCAAGGATGCTTTACACCTTCAGTGCCTTGGGGAGCTTAGTGCTCCTAAACCTCCTGGGTCCTTGAGGCCAGAAAAAGCCTGACCTGTCTCTACCCTTCCCTGGCCTCCCCAGCCAGGCCCCCACCCCGCTCTGGCCCCAGGAAAGGGAGGCCACTAATGAGGGCGCTGACATTCCTCAGCTGGGAGTAGAGCCAGGGTTTAGCTCTCTTTGAGGGCAGTGTGCCTCAGATCCCAGAGAGTGCTGGCTGAGGTGACCTTAGCCATCAGAGGACCTCCTTCAGAGGACCGGGTTCCCTGGCCCCATCCACAGAGCCGTCCCAGGCTGGACCCCACCATCCTCTCCAGCTTCCCTGTAGTGGTCAGGTTGCCTGGCTTCATGTGCTGACATCACCGCTCCCGATCTCCTTGGATGGCAGACAAGTTGCCTAACCCCTCTGAGCCTCGGGGCCGCCTCTCTACAGCGATGTGGTCATGGTGCCCTCCTCGGGTTCGTCACACAGCAAGGGACTGGTGTAGCCCAGACGCACATCCGTAACTGCTGTCATTAACGTGCTGCAGCCAGATGGTCTCCACGGTGCCAGGGTCTCTCCTCTGGCCTCAGCCTTTGCCCTTCGGGAGAACTGACATGTTCCCCCATCCCAGTTTTTGCCTGGCTCACCCCTGCTCGTCCTGCAGGCCTCAGCTTCCCTCTTCCTTTTCCCCCGAGGCTTTTCCTCTTACAAGTGATACAGATAGCAAAAGGCTTCCTTCTCCAGGTATAGCAGGTGCTTTTTACCCTCCCACCACCAACTGGTGTAGCAATTCTTCGTGGGTTCAGGGAGGCAGTCTCCTGCCCAATGTGACGTGACTGGAGAGCCAGGATTCAAGCACAGGCTGCTCAGCCCTCCAGCCCTCACCCTAACTGACCAAACCCTTCACAATCCTGCCTCCTCTGAGATCGCTCCTCCTGATTGTAACTCCTATGTTCAGTGTCCATCATCCATCTCTCCCCATCGTCTCCAGCCCTCAGTTCAGGGCCTGACTTAGAGCAAATATTCATTGACGCCTTGTTTGACCGCAATAGCCATCAGGCAAACTTGTTAGCTACCCATATTTGTCCAACATTGGTTATATGCCAGGCGTGAGGTCCTTAATCTGCATACCAGCCTCCTTTACACATAAGGAACGGAGGGAGCTGTAGTTCCACATCCCGGAAGCAGTGGTGGACTCGCAGTCCTTGTCCTTAACTACGGTGCTATGGCATCCACAAGTACTGCCCATCAGTACTTGTGGGGCAGACCTGGCCTTCCAGAGCATGTCTTGGTCCTGTGCTGGGAGAGGGCATGGCTTCAAGGCTTTGTGTAAATCGTGCAGTTTCTGCAGGATTCCACCAGAACAAACCCACCTGCACCAAAAAGAAGGGAAAATGGGTGGAGAGGCATATATCCTCTGCACGTGATTCACCGCCGCACCACCGTCCCCGCCCCGCCCCCACCTCGTGATGGAGCTGTTCCTGAGGGCCAGCACTGTGTGGAGCCCTCTGAAAGCTCGTGGAATCAGCACAGTACCCTTGGCATGGGTACCACCTTCATCTCTACAGGCCCCGGATGTGGGGGCACCGCCAAGGCCCAGCTCCAGGGACAGCGCCCTGCCGGTAGCCCTCCAGCCTCTGGAGGTAGATAGCCGTGCCCTGACCCTGGGGTTTGCTCTGAGCCCTGTGACTGTGTCCTCCTGGGCCCTGCTGGCCCCTGGCCTCCTGTCCCGGAGCCCCTCCCCAGATGGAGTCTCCGCTGCACCTCAGTCTCGAGTGTCCACTGGGGCCTGGTCTGGAGTTACCATCTGGTCTGAGACGCAGGCAGTCCTTCTCCCTAACTCCCGTTTTCCCATCTTTCCAAGGTGCCAGTCAATTTTTCTCATTTCTCTTCCTAGCTTTTGGTTTTTTCCTCCCTTCTACCAGTTTTTGAGCATATAATAGTTCCCACACCTGTGCTGAACCCTCTGCATACCTTATCTGAGGTACTACTGGTAACCCTGCGCCACCTTTTCACAGATGAAAAAATTCAGAGACACCGTGTTTTGCAGAGGGCTGTGCAGTGAGCTAAGAAATTGGAACCCAGGTTGGTCTGACTCCAAGCCAGTGAACATTCATGCACTGGGTCAGGAATTCCCTGTTGAAGTGTGTGCCCTGTAAACCTGCGTGGACATGCTCCCTGCCTCCGGAGCTCATGGTGTGTGTGGGGGAGACGACACCACCAGGTGGTTGGGAGGGCCCAGCCTGCGTGAGCACCCTGAAAGCAGGGGGGTGGTCTGCAAGAGCTGAGCAGCTGCCCTGCCATCGGAGCATAATTTCCTGTATTTCTTCACCACCACAAATGCAGAGAAAAGCACACTCGTTCACATTCCCCCACTGGCCTCTTTGCCTCAGTTAAAGGAGGGAGGTGGGGAACCCATTTGCGCACCCTCGTGTGAGACCTAGCTCAGGACGAGCCCAGGTGGTGTGCTTCAGTTCCTCTGGGAGGTGAAGCCATGGTTAGCCAGCTGAGAGAGGACCCTGGGGACCTGTGGGAAGTGGGGAACCTGGGCTTGGGGGTCTGGCTGTCAGCCCTGCCCAGGTTTGAAGCCCAGTCTCGACTTATCTGTCTGGTTTAGCTCTGCGGCCTGGTGCAGGAATTGATACAGCCACCCTAAGCCTCGGCTTCCTCGTCTGAAGGGCGAGAGTAAGTGCTCCCTGCCTCCCAGACGTGCTCTGAGCAGTGAGGGCTGTATCTTGGGACGTCAGCCTGGCACCCTGCTTGGGCTTAATAAAGAGGCTCTGTTGTGACACTGAGGTGGTTCAAGGCTAACTGGAGAGCTGAGAAATGGGATCAGTTCTCCTGGTGCGCATGTGGCCTTCTCCTGGGCTTTCCCAGGCCGCCTCTGAGCCGGGGGCTGCAGTGTTTCCCACAGGACTCCTCCCGCGTTCCACAGATACATGCCACTCCTCACGTTCTGCCTTCTGCCTGTTCTGCCGTGCATGCATGCTAAGTCACTTCAGTCATGTCCGACTCTTTGGGACCCCATGGACTATGTAACCAGCTAGGCTCCTCTGTCCATGGGATTCTCCAGGCAAGAATCAGTTCAGTTCAGTTGCTCAGTCGTGTTCGACTCTTTGCGACCCCATGGACTGCAGCACACCAGGTCTCCCTGTCCATCACCAATTCCTGGAGCTTGCTCAAACTCATGTTCATTGAATCAGTGATGCCATTCAACTATATTATCCTCTGTCGTCCCCTCTGCCTTCAGTCTTTGCCAACATCAAAGTATTGGAGCTTCAGCTTCAATATCAGTCCCTTCAATGAATATTCAGGACTGATTTCCTTTAGGATGGACTGGTTGGATCTCCTTGGAGTCCAAGGGACTCAAGAATCTTCTCCAACACCATGGTTCAGAAGCATCAGTTCTTCAGTGCTCAGCATTCTTCACAGTCAAACTCGCATCCATACATGACTACTGGAAAAACCATAGCTTTGACTAGACAGACCTTTGTTGGCAAAGTAATGTCTCTGCTTTTAATATGCTGTCCAGCTTGGTCATAGTTTTTCTTCCAAGGAGCAAGTGTCTTTTAATTTCATGGCTGCAGTCACCATCTGCAGTGATTTTGGAGCCCAAGAAAATAAAGTCTCTAACTGTTTCCGTTGTTTCCCCATTTATTTGCCATGAAGTGGTGGGACCAGATGCCATGATCTTCGTTGTTTGAACGTTGAGTTTTAAGCCAGCTTTTTCAGTCTCCTCTTTCATCAAGAGGGTGCTCAGTTTCACTTTGCTTTCTGCTGTAAAGGTGGTGTCATCTGCATATCTGAGGCAGAATACAGGCAAGGATACTGGAGTGGATTGCCATGCCATTCTCCAGGGGATCTCCCCAACCCAGGGATCAAACCCACATCTCTTACATCTCCCATATCGTCAGGCGGGTTCTTTATCACTAGAGCCACCTGGGAAGCCCGCGTGTTCTGTTACCCCAGCCTCGAATGCTCCTTCCCTGACTCCTGGATATCCTTCAGGTCCCAGCTCTCACATCACTTCCTCAGGGGAACTGTCCCCTCTTTCCACTCTGCTCTTACCCCACAGCTTCTCCTGGAAGAACACACATCACCCTTGGCCCCCCAGGGTTACTTGCTGGGGCTCTGTCTTCCCTGCTGTGTGGCAGGGGCAGGTGTCTTGCCTCTCTTAGGTCCCCACAGACCAGCACAGGCTGTGGAACGAAGCAGGTGCTCAAATATTTGTTGAATGAGTCAGTCTGGGCTCCTGGAGGGGGTTAGGCCTGGAGAGGGCAGCGAAGCATGTGGAGCTCTTTGCCAGGAGATGGGGGAGGAGGCCTTCTAGTGCAGATGAGAGCAGAGATGTGGGAACGAGGATCAGCATTACTTTGCACCTTCGTGATAGGTATAAATATTCTGCTCACCGTTTTATACGTGTGCTTTTGTCTAAGCCTCCCTGTGTTTCCATGAGGTGTTCCCCATGTTACAGATGAGAAAGGGGAGACTTGAGGAGGGAGACGCTCATTCCCATGGTCACAGCAAGGGATTTGAGCCTAGGCAGGCTGACTTTTAAGGGCTCCCAGACGTAAACTCTAAGCTGAGAGACTGGCTTAGAGCGGTCTCCTTGTGGGTAGAGGGGTCGGTGAAGAGCATATCTGGGTGTGTGTTTGTGGGGGTCACCATGGGAGATGAGAAGAGGGGCTAGCTTCGGTCAGCCTTGAGAGTCCTTGAATGCCGGGAGAGGAATTTGGGCCTCTTAGAGCTACCAGTTCCTGAGCCACCTGCCACTTTATTAGATCATTTAAGCTTTACAACAGCGTTGTGTGATAGATGCTATGATTTTCACCCCAGTTTTACAGCTGAGGAGCCAAGACTCAGGGTGGTTATAGGAACCTGCCTGAGGTCACACACTGGGAAGGTGATGGAGCGGGAAATGAGACCTTGTGTGTCGGGCCCCAGAGTCCACTGCGGCCTGGCGGCTGCATCACCAGCAACACTGCCTGTCAGCACAGGGAACTTCTCTGCTGCTCCTGACCTGGGTGTTCCGCTCCACACTCTCTCCCCAGCATACCCACAGGTGGCAGCAACAGCGGCACTTCTCGTCCCTGGATGACAAGCCGCAGTTCCCAGGGGCCTCAGCGGAGTTCATAGACAAGCTCGAGTTCATTCAGCCCAATGTCATCTCTGGGATCCCCATCTACCGGGTCATGGACCGGCAGGGCCAGATCATCAACCCCAGCGAGGATCCCCATGTAAGAGGCCACCTCCCTTGACCTCGTGCCTCCCACGCCCAAGCCCCTTGCCCATCTCCTCTCTGGCCCCAGGTGGCCCATGTCTGTCTGTGCCTCTGTCTGCAGCTGCCCCAGGAGAAGGTGCTCAAATTCTACAAGAGCATGACCTTGCTAAACACCATGGACCGCATCCTCTATGAGTCCCAGAGGCAGGTGCGTGGGGATGGGCTGGGGAGGGGGCCTGGGATTACCTGAGGTCCTGCCCACCCTACCTGTGTCTAGGCCTACAGACAGCACCCGGAGAAGGGGGAGTGGAATGGAGATCCCTGAATTGTGGTCCTTAGACCTCCTGGGGTTCTCCTGGGGCTCTGGAGGAAGAAGATGAGGGGTGGTCCTGCCCCAGGGCAGAAGGTTGAACCGGATCACAGGAAGCCTGTTGTCTGCTGGGCTGGGGCTTAGCTGTGCTGGGGGCGGCAAGACAGGAGAAGACTGGATGGCCCTACGTCTCAGACACTCGCAGTCCTGAGAACAGGGCGGCCCTCGGCGCTTCCTGGAATGCCTGTGTCCAGTGTGCTGTGGAGGGACACCCAGCAGTGTTAGCTTCAGCAGACAGAGACCTAGGCTCAGCAGTGTCAGCAGAGAGGAAGCTTGCTGACTCGAATAGCTGCAAGTCTACAAGGCCCTATTTCAGGCACAGCTGTACCCTGGGGCTCAAAAAATGTTATCAAACCTGTTTCTCTCCCCGAGTGTCTTCCACTCTGCTTTGCCTGGGCTTCCCTCATGCTCAAGCCGCAGTGGTCTCTGGAAGCTCCAGACTCACAGAGGGGCCAGTGAGACGGTTCGGGGTGCAGGCTCTGGAGCAGGACTGCAGTCAGAGTCCATTCTGTCACCCTCCAGCTTTGTGGTCGTGAGAAAGTTGCTCAGCCTCCCAGTGCTTCAGCTTGCTGGTCTCTAGCTACTTTATGGGGTTGCTGCGAGGGTTGATGGCCGTGCACATAATAGCCTGAGAAACAGTGAAACGCATTGGTCATGGATACCAGCCTCGCAGTTACTATCTCCTCTGCTTAGCAGTGGAAAGAGAGTGTCCCTAACATTCCAGCAGAAGGCCCAGGGCTGATGCTGATTGGCCAGGCTTTGGTCACAGACAGATTCCTCTCTGAACCAACCCGTGAGATTGACAGGCCAGGCCGAGGCCGTGTGCCCATGCCTGGGAACCATGGGCGCAGAGGCCTGGCGTCTGTCCTTCCTGGGCTGCAGAGACTTAAGAGCAGGGGCACGGGGTTCCTGTTAGAAAAGTGGGAGAATGCCGGCTGTCCCTCAGCTTCCACCACCGCTGCTGGGTCAGAAGTGGGGATGGGCTTGGGAATCTGCACTTGCATCAAGCCCCCAGGTGACCCCACTGTGGACTGAAGAGGCCCACCGAGGACAGTTCCAAGCAGATCATGCGGGCAGCCAGCTCACAGCAGCGCTGTGTGTGGGTTCGCCACCCTGCCCAGAAACTTCCCTTGGCTCCTGTCGTCCACAAGATCAAGACCGGCCCTTCCTGTCTGCCCTGTCTCCCATTGTGGCGCTCAGCCATCTGCTCCCCTCTGCACAGCCTCAGGGCCAGGCCCCGCCCCCCATCCGCTCCTGTTCATGGGCTCTTCCTGCCCCTGGATTGACTGTGCACACGGGACCTTTGGAACCTGAGGACATGGACCCAAGTCACGACTGGGACTTTAGGCAGATGGTTTTTCTTGTCTTTGCCTCAGTTTCTTTAGTGTATTAAAGAAAAAAAGTAGAAATAACAAGAGAACACATCCCAGAAGGTGGGAGTGGGAGTTCCATGAGACCCACACATCAGGTCACTTGTCCATTGGCCGACACTGGGGACCCTCAGTAAGATCAGCTTGGCCGTCAGGTTCCAGCCTTTATTAGCTTGGATGACACTCAGCTATAAGTAGCAGTCAGCCCTCCCTCAACACCCCCCAAATCCTGACAAAAATAAAAGCAATAGTTTAAACAGATTAGTAGTTTCCTTCTCTTGCATAAAAAATGTGGAAACAGGTGGTCAGGACTGATGCACCACAATGTCACTGGACAGCTAGCGCTGGCTTCTAGCCTCTAGGGCCCCTCAGGAACCCAGTGGCTGCTGGAGCCCTCCATCACGTCTCACCCCAGGCAGGAAGTGGAAGGTGGAAGGTCAGACACGGCACTGCCCAGGTATCTCCCCACGCCCACATTTATAGAACTTCTAGGTAGTCCCACCAAATAACACCACAGGTGTCACTGGTCACTCCCAGCTGCCAGGGACACTGAGAAAGTAGTCTGTTAGTCTGGGCAGTGGCTGCTGCTGGTGCAGGGAGACCTGTTAGTAAAGAGAAGAGGGATTGGACGCTGGATAGGCAGCCAGTGGCCTCTGCCACTAGCCCAGGTCCCGTTTCCTTGGGATTCCCCCCTCTCAGGCCTCTCCCCACGCCAACCTAGACAGCCCAGCCAAGCGCTCAGCATCCACCCACTCACTTGGCACTGCGCGGTCAATTAACTTTTAATTGGCCCTCCACTTGGAAGCAAGTAGTATTCATCGGTTCCCGGATTGTGACGGGAGGCTAGGCCTGGGCGCGGGGCGTCCTGCAGAGCCTGGCCTGAGTGTGTTACCGCTCATGCAGCCCTGCTTACCGCCCATCTCTGTGCCAGGCTCCCGAGTCTCCAGCCAGACTTCACCTCTCAGCCCCAGATCTACTTGGCTTCTCACCCTGGGTGTCCCTCACCAGTTTCAGCCTGTCCAGACTTGCTCCTCTTTCTCCCTTAGGCCGTTGGTCAGTGATGGGTGCCACCATCCACCCATTTACCCAAACGAGACCCACAGTGTTCTTGCTGTCACTTCCCCTCTCATTCTCTCTGTCCTTAGGTCTTTAATTAGAAATCCATTCTGCTCAGTACCACAGTCAGGAACCCAGACTTCTTACCTTTCTGCTTCATCATCTTGGGCAGCTTGACTTTCCTGTAATTGTTGCCTCGTTCACAAGATGGCTGCCACAGGTCCAGGCTTCACAGCTCTGCAAAGTGGGGGAAATGGATGGCAGCGCTGCAGTGATCTTTTTTATCAAGAAAGCAAAAGCAGACTTCCACTTGTCTGGCTGGAACTGTGTCCGGTGGCCACTTCTGACTATAAGGGAGGCTGGGGACCTGACTTTCCAGGCCCTGGGATTGAGGGATTCAGGAAGGGGGGCTCCCTTTGGGCACTGGTGTATCCAGCTAGCAGGTGCCTCCCTCTCTCCAACCTTGCCGCCCCCTGCCACACTTTACATCCCAGCCCTTCTGGCCTCCCGGCCTTTGTTGTGGGCTCTCTGGAAACCGCCACCATCCCCACGTTTGCTTACCTTAGGCCTTGCTCCATGATGCCTCTCCATGGTGGAGTGGGTACACCTTCAGCTTCCATCACCCTGGCTCTGACCAACCTGGCACTTCTTCCATGGAGGCAGGCATGCCAGTGTGGCCTGGCCCAGAGCCGGCCTTCAGGAAGCATCTGCAGAATCACAGAGTCAGCAGATAGTCAGCATTTGGATACTTGTCTGTCGTTGCCCAGCCTCACTGAACCCTGGCCCCCGGGCCCCCCTCTACCCCCAGGGCCGCATATCCTTCTACATGACCAACTATGGCGAAGAGGGGACGCACGTGGGCAGCGCGGCAGCCCTGGACGACACAGACCTAGTGTTTGGCCAGTACCGGGAGGCAGGTATGTCTGACCTTAGCTGGGCCATATGAAGTGGGGCCCTGGATCTGTGGTCTCCGTGGAGACAGGTCAGGCTCAGTCCTGCCTGCTCAGAAGGTGAGGCCTACATTAGTTACCAGTGTGCCCTTCTGTGAGCGGCATGATGCCAGGGAAGCCTCAGGGTGCTTCACCTCCGAGAGGCCTGGCAATATTGTAGTTAAGCGCCTGTGCCCCTAACCTTTCCATGCCCTGCTGGTTGTTAGATTGGGGCAAGTCACTTCGATTCTCTGAGCCTCATTTTTCTCATCTAGAAATAGAGATTACGATGGGGTGGTGACTCCTGCATGGTGGGGCTGCCGGGAGCCTACAGTGAGGGCAGGCTGGGCTGCGGGAGCCCTGTCTACATGTGCAGGGCTCTGCCAGCCTCTTTCCAGGTGCCAGGTCACTCACCCAGCAGAAGCAGATGGACGGTGTGTTCTAACCATTTCTAAGTGAACGGGGGAGAGGATGGAAGGGTCACAGACTAGGAATGAAGAAGACGGATGAGCGTTTAGGAGAGACTGGGGGGAGAGTGGAGCTGAAGTTGGGGCTTCCAGAGCAGTTGTTGGCATGAGGACCCAGCAGGGAGCCCCATCTGCCCCTTCCTCTTAGGTGCTTCATGATCCTGGGCAGGTTGCTTAACTGCACCTTGCCTCAGCCTCCTCATCTCATGTCCTCACCGTGCGGGATGGGGACCCCTCCCAAGACAGTTTCACCGGGCAGATGACATGAAGCCCTCAGCACAGGGCATACGGTGCGCAGTAAGCCCTCAAAGTTGGAGGCGATGCTGTGGCCAGGGCCTCGCACCCTGAACAGCTCTTCAGGGAGATGTGGCCTGGCCAGGGTGTCTGTCCAGAGCCTGGACCAGCTGGCATGGCCATCTTGTCTCAGACTGTCTCTTCTCTCAGCTGCACCAGACCTCCCACCCCCACACACTCCGGGAGAACAGACGCCCCATGATAATGACTCTGGTTCAGCATCATTAGATTTCCCCGGGCACTGGGCCACAAGCCAGGCCCTGCCAGGTTTGCCGAGTGCTTCCCGCTGTTTTTGCCGAGTGGTTCTCTCTGGGGAGGGCTCCAGGCAGGGCCTGGCATCACGGGCGCCAGCTGGGCACTGCACACGGGGGCCGTTAGGGCCCTGGCCACCTCTGCAGGAGTGAGCCATCCTGCCCGGGTCCTGGAACGCCCTGCGTCCTGGCAGCTGCAGGGGCACCTGTGCAGGGCAGGAGGAAAGGCCGACCCTGCTTGCCCATCCTGGCTGGGCAGCTGCTCGCCTGGCTGACTCGGTGTCTCCCGTCTCTGGAGTGGGGAGAACAAGGGCACTGAGGATGGCGGCGCTCCCGGAACCTGTCTCCATTGCGCTGCCGGCCTCGCGCTGGAGGGGCTGCATGGGGCCCCCGCCAGCCCTGCCAGCCAGGTGGTGTGAAGCCCAGGTCAGAGAGGTGTGTGCTTGCGGCTTTTGATGATGAGGTGGGTGTCCACCAGGGATTTTACTGCTGAGAACAGGTTTGAATATTTCCTCCCTTAGTCCAGGAGTCATGAACATGGTCCATACATTTATTTGGTTCGTATGATTTTTTTTTTTTTAAGTAAATGAATTAGAGGAACACTTAAAAATCAGGTAGCTTCTCAAAAGAAAAAAAACAGGCAAGCTGAATTTCTCCTTCTTTGAAAACTGAAACCATGTGGCCTTCCTGAGCAGAGGCCAGTTGGTCTGAACAGCAGCCTCCCTTCTGAGCCAGGCCTCTCTGCTCTGCGCACCATCCCTGTGAGCATCCGAACGTTCCTTCCCTGCTCTGCTCCGGCTCCCTGGCTGCACTGGCACAGGGGCGGGGCCTGGCGGCAGGCCACGGGGTAGCCTTCAGGGGTTGGCCTGCCCCCATACCACTCACCAGAGTAACCCTGCCTCCTCCTGCTGCAGGTGTGCTCATGTACCGGGACTACCCCCTGGAGCTGTTCATGGCCCAGTGCTACGGCAACGTGAGTGACCTGGGCAAGGGGCGCCAGATGCCCGTCCACTACGGCTGCAGGGAGCGCCACTTCGTCACCATCTCCTCTCCACTGGCCACGCAGATCCCCCAGGGTGAGAACGCGCGCCCAGGCCTGGCACACGCAGACTGACGACGTTCCCTCCTCGGAGCCTCACCTCTCCACCGGGGCCTCCTGGTGGGCGCAAGGACCCAGCGCTGGTCTGGGCTCTAGACTTAGAAGATCTCTCTTTCTGGGACCCTCGTGGGAGGGCTCTGGTGGCGCTCGGCAGGCACAGTCGCTCTCTGTTTCCCGTGCTTGTGCTCACCTTGTGTCTGCTCAGCAGCACAGCCAGCCGTGTGGAACTGAGTGTGTGCCAGGTTCCTCGCTAAAGGTCACTGGCAGGTCCCAAGAAGAGTTGGCTCTCATGTTGTGGACCAGGTGGCTCCAGAGCCCAGGTTCTCTACCCCAACCCTGGTCTTCCTCTGTCTTCGGAGTCTGACTCCCCCGAAGCAGACTCTAGAAGCGCACGATGCTTAGCACAGCCGGTGTGACTTCTATTAAAGATGACCACTTGTGAAGCAGACCCGCTTGGGGCCAGGCCTGCGGCCACAGAGTGCAAAGACAAGGTCAGGCTGCTCCAGGGCAGACACTTGAGCTGATGTGTGCAGGGTTTAGCAGAGTCCCTGGCACGTTCGCCCCTAGTGAGTTTTAGATAAGAGCAGTTTATGTCTGAGGTGGGAGGTGGACAGGGCAGCTTTCTGCGTGGAGGTAGCATTTTCATTGATCTCCATCCCGTAGAATTTCCATAAGGTGGGATTGGGCCCTCACCTTCCGTTTGGGTGAGCAGTTTAGTCAGTCAGTTGGATATGTCTGGAGTCCATGCGCTGTGCTGGGCACCATTCTAGGTGCAGTGAACAGAGGCAGTAAAACCCTGAGGCCTCTGGGTGCTGACCCTGGTGGGGGAGATGGACGGCATCTGGTGCAGATAACATGTGGAGCATGTCAGGCGTCATAAGGCCTACAGGGAAAACAGCCTGGGTGTGATACAGGCTCTTGATTTTTGAGCACGCTTGGACCCACAGAGGACCCCCACTGGGGGAGGAAGAGGAGCAAGTCCCCTGTCGGCCTGGCTCAGGGTTTAACCAGAGGGTAACAGCGTGGGTGGGAGGAGCAGGAGTCGGGGAGGCTGCTTAGGCACGCAGCGAAGAGGCAGGGCTGGGACCACCAGGGTGAGCTGAAGAAGAGGTCAAATGTTAACTCCCATTTTGGAGGTGGAGGGGTACAGGAATGACCGGACTCAAAGATGCTGAAGGTTTTGGCCTGAGTGGTTGGAAGGATGGAGCTGCCGTCAGTTGAGGGGAGAAGACCAGGTGGGGAGCTTCTTGGGGGCTCAGGTGTTTTCTTCCCCTCAGTGCCTGGCGACTGCCAGCCTGAGCCCCAGAGGCCCGGGTCGGGGAACAGGGGTGTGAGCGCAGGTGAGACGTGCATGTCTCTGCTCCTGCAGCGGTCGGGGCAGCCTACGCAGCCAAGCGGGCCAACGCCAACAGGGTGGTCATCTGTTACTTCGGAGAGGGGGCAGCCAGTGAGGGGGACGCCCACGCCGGCTTCAACTTCGCCGCCACCCTCGAGTGCCCCATCATCTTCTTCTGTCGGAACAACGGCTACGCCATCTCCACGCCCACCTCAGAGCAATACCGCGGGGACGGCATTGGTGAGGGCCCTGCTGGGCGCCCCTCCGCTCCCCTCGCCTCCCCTCCCGGCTCAGGTCTCGACTGAGCCCTGGGGCCTGGCCGGCCTCTGTCCCCACAGCGGCTCGAGGCCCCGGGTACGGCATCCTCTCCATCCGCGTGGATGGCAATGATGTGTTTGCCGTGTACAACGCCACCAAGGAGGCCCGGCGGCGGGCCGTGGCGGAGAACCAGCCCTTCCTCATTGAGGCCATGACCTACAGGTACCTGCTGGCTGCCCCCATCATCCCCCAAGCGTGACAGCCTGTCCCCGGCTTCTCCCCCACGTTGGCCACTGTCCCCACAGCACGACCCTGCTGCCCCGCACCCTCTGGCCTCCATTCCATTCCCACTCCTCTGTTCCTAGTCTAGCCTTAACCTCCTGACCCTTGCCTGTGGGGCCGTAGCCTGACCCAGGCCTCCCCTCCCCCTGTAGGATCGGGCACCACAGCACCAGTGATGACAGCTCGGCGTACCGCTCAGTGGACGAGGTCAACTACTGGGACAAGCAGGACCACCCCATCTCCCGGCTGCGGCATCACCTGCAGAGCCGCGGCTGGTGGGATGACGAGCAGGAGAAGGCCTGGAGGAAGCAGTCCCGCAAGAAGGTGAGGCAGGGCTTCCCCGCCCTGGCTGGAACCCACCCCACGGGCCATGATGCTTCATAAGGAGCGCTGCAAGAATGGAGAGGCTGGGGGGGTGTTCGTTGTTTAGTCGCTCAGTCGCAACCGACTCTTTTGTGACCCCATGGACTGTAGCCCACCAGGCCTCTCTGTCCATGGGATTTCCCTCGCAGGAATACTGGCGTATTCCTTCTCCAGGGGATCTTCCCAATCCAGGGATCGAACCCACATCTCCTGTACTGGCAGGAGGATTCTTTTCCATTGAGCCACCGGGGAAGCCCAGCTGTGGGGCGTGGTGGGGAGTGCCATTGAACGGAGCCTTGGGGATAGCCCTGATGTCACAATGCCCAGACAATGCATCTTGGCCGTGTCCCAGCAGATGTCTGGCCCCAGCTCTTTCTTCTCTGAAGAGGGATACGGGGTACCTGCCTCAGAAGTTTGTCTGAGGCCTTGCACTTACTCCAAATGCAGTGTAAGTGCCCACCAGAGTCTGTGCACTGCCCCCCTCAGCCCTGGTCATCAGATGCCAGGGACATTGCAGCCCAGTGGGCAGGGTGGACCCTGGTGTTGGGCAGCATGCACTTCCTGACTCTGACATCATGGACACGTTCTTCTCTCTGCCTCACTTTCCTCTCCCGAGTTGCCTGCTTCTTAAGGGTGCTGAGAGGCCAAAATGATTCTGTGCTCTTAGTACAGTGCCTGGTTCCACTAAGGATGGAGAAGCTGGGGTTGGTGGTGGTAACTGTCACCACTGTTAGGGTGATTATTTCCATCGTCTGTGTGGGAACTTGAGGCTCAGGGGGCTTAACCCCTCACCGAGGTCCCACAGGAGGAGGTAGGTTCCTGGGTGAGGGATGGGCTGCCTGCCCATCACCCCTTGTCTCCCAGGTAATGGAAGCCTTTGAGCAGGCTGAGCGGAAGCTGAAGCCCAACCCCAACTTGATCTTCTCGGACGTGTATCAGGAGATGCCTGCCCAGCTCCGCAAGCAGCAGGAGTCTCTGGCACGTCACCTCCAGACCTACGGCGAACACTACCCACTGGACCACTTCGAGAAGTGAGGCCCCACAGCCCCTGGGGTCGTGCCTCAACTACCCCAAGAGGCAGCCCCAGTTTGAGGGGCAGACGGGATTGGCAGGGTGCCAGCTTCCTCAGACAGGTGCCTCCCAACACACTCAGGAGCCAGGCAGTACTTGAGGCCTGTTCCGCTAGGCTGTTACACTGGGCGGGGTCCTTGGTCAGCCCCTTCTCCACCCTGAGTTACACGGTCTTCTCCCAGGGGCTGGGCGAGGGCACCTCTGGGACTGGACACCCCTGAGGGCTGGGGCTAGATGTGGCAGGTCAGTCTGTGGAACCTGACTCAGAATGAGAGGCCAGCACGCAGTGAATAAACTGTGTCTCTGTGTTTGGCTCCCTGCCACATCTGGTTTCTGTTTCCTGAAGTGGGGACTTGGGAGGCAAGGCCAGCATGGCTGGCTTGGGACTCCCCTAGCTCCTCCATTGGCGATGAGTAAAGCCAAGACTGTTGAGCTGTCATCTTCTTCTCACAAGCTGGAGGGTCAGCTTCAGCGAATAGCATGGGGCTGGGGTCCTCCAGAGATGACCTCTGGTCTCCTGAAGAACGGGTCAGAGCTGGTGTCCAGCATGACAGCTAGGCCATTAGAGTGGACCTCGCCCAGGGTGGGGGCAGCATCTGGTGTGAAGGTCAGGGGACAGCAGAGCCTTGCTCTGTATGCTACCCCAGGTTCCGGTAGACAAGAGAGACAACTCAGGGTCTCAGAACGTGGAGTGTGCATGTTTTGTTTCAAAATCTAAAAGACAGGCCCAGCAGGGGCTCAGGTAGCCTCCATTCCAGGACCTCCTTCCTCACCCCTCAGGGGCTGCCCTGATCGCCCCTCCCCGCTCCCACCTCCGGGGCTCAGCACTGGAGCCCAGGGTCCTGCAGCTGTTTCCAGAGCCGGATGCTGTCCTGAGGGCTGAGGGGTCGCACCAGCAGCAGGTCTCTGAAGGCACAGGGGTCAGCAGTGCGGTCTGCTGGCCAGGCCGTGAGGAAGCCTTTGTGGGTCCTGGGGGCCAGGCCCAGGGCCTGGAAGCACAGGCCAGTGTAGACGTCGCCAAAGGGGAAGGGGGCCACGCGGGCCGCTGCCTGCAGCAGCCAGGGTGCCAAGCGCCCCGCGATGACGTAGCCGCCCCCACTGGCGTAGGCCGGGTAGCTGCCCTCGAAGAAGGACCCGGGCACGTAGAAGGGTCCTCCTGGCTTCCGGAGAGGCTTGGCCTGGGTGAAGACCTCACCCAGGTAGAGGCCCCGGGCCTTGGCGGGCGGCAGGCCCTGCAGGTGGTCCAGCAGAGCAGGGGTGCGTACAAAGGCGTCGTCCTGGGCCTGCAGGACAAAGCTCACGCCGGGGCAGTGGCGGCCAAGCCAGGCCAGCAACATCAAGTCCTTGAGCGTCTGATTGAAGGGGACGTCGAGGAAGTCCCAGAGCAGCAGGTCACCGTAGCGCCGGCTCTCCCAGGACACCAGGGTGCCGAGGTCCGGCCCCGCCTGGCCCACCGGGGACCCCAGGAGGAAGAGCAGCCGGACCCCGGGGGCCGGCCTGCCCCACGTCTCCCTCACGGCTTGTCGTTCCGCAAAGTGCCCTGGTTCTGACTTGACAGCCAACAGCAGGAAGGGGACATCACCGGGATCCTTGCAGCCGGTCACCTGGCCTCCGCCGCCTGCAGGCAGCCACCGTGGGAAGCTCCGGCAGGCGGCCCACAGCAGAAAGCGGCGGAGGTCCTCGGGGTAGGAAGCAAAGTCTGGGATCTCAGCCGCGGCGGCGGCCCCCCAAGCACCACAGTCCTCCGCCTCTGTGCTGTTCACTCCGGGCAGGGTCCCCAGCCGCCACTGCTGCTGGTTCCAGTAAGCCAAGGGCAGGGGGCCAGTCTGGCCCAGACGGGCTGAGAGGTTGGCCGGCAGGGTGGGCTCGGCGCTGGCTGGCGTGGGGCCTGGCAGGGTGCTGCGGGGTCCTGGGTAGGCCTTGCCCAGCCGGGGCTCGGATGTCCACTCGATGTACACTTTGAGGCCCAGGAGTGTGAGCAGCGCTGACAGGCAGAGAAGGCACTTGGGGCAGCGCATGACCCGGCCCAGGGAAGGGGCGGCTGTGGGAGCTGCTGAAGAGACACAAGGCCTTTGGGGCGGGGGCCGGGCCAGGCCCTGGCAACTCCTGTGAGGCTTCTGTGGTCCGGACCCTAACCCAGCCCTCCACCAACCACCCGATGCCCGGTTTTCCTGGACCGGCGAATCCCCACTCCACTGCCATTCTGGCACCTGGCTCTTTCCATCCAGCCCAGAGCCTTCTATTTTCCCCATTCCCCATCCCCACCCTAGAGACCAGGGACTCCGGCATTCCTGCCCCCCCACCCCGCCCCACCAGGAGTCAGGATCACAGGGGTTATGTCCTCGCCTGACAGGCCCCACCCTAGGCACTGCTCCCTCCTTTTTACCTCTGGGGCCAGCTCCGGCCAACTCCAGCGCTCCGGCCTCGGTCTGGCTCTCTCCTCGGTCCAGAGGTGCGGGTGTTGTTCTCCAGCCCAGCCCAGCCGGTCCGCGGGCGGGGAGGGGAGCTGCTGCGGGCTGGGAGGGCCCCAGGGGCCGGGAGGGGCTGGGGCGGGGCTGAGGGAGAGGGGGAGCGGGGGAGGGCAAGAGGCAGGCCTGAGGGATGGGGCTGGGGCGTGTCAGGGCTGGTTTTCTGGTGAGACCGGGAAAGGTGTATGGGAGCCGGCAGACCCGGGAGGGGAGAACCAGGGGCCTAGGAGAGAGTCCCAGGGAGGGTGAGGCTGAGGGCCGCCGAGCCGGGCTGGGAAGTGGAAGACTGACCCAGGGAGAGGCAGAGCCCTAGAGTGGCCAACCCTGAGGCCAGGGGTTGGGCCTGGCCAGGGGAGGAGGCGGGCAGTGAATGTGCTGAGAGGGCAGGGGGCCTTGCCAGAGGTGGGGGTGTTGCCAGGAGTCAGGGTTGGGGGCAGGGAAGGAGAAGACACTGGCCGAGGAAGCAGAGAGCCAGGGAGACCACAGGGGCAGGGCGGGTGGAGAGAGAGGCTCAGGGAGGCCCAGAGGAGAGGCTAGAGGTGGAGCCGCAGGAGATAAGGGGACCCCGGGGGGAAGGGGTAGGGAGAGAATGTGGAGGGGCAGGTGGAGGGACTCGGGGTGGAAGCAGAGAGCCGGGAGTGGGCGAACAGCCAGAGCCAGGGAGAGGCCGAGAGCTGGGGAGGAGCTGGGGAGCGAGTGGGTGGAGGGGGAGCCAAGCCAGGGGCATTGAAGGGTGGCCGGTGGGAGCACTGGGAGCCCTGGAGCTGGGCTGACCTCCGCACCCCCACCCCATTCCCTTGGGTGCCTGGCAGGGCCGCAGTCCGTTCCTGCTGGTCCCTCTCTCCAGCCCTGGGCCGGCCCCGCCTACAGCTGCACGGTGACTCCGGGAACGCTCACATCCGGCCCCCTCGGGACCAGAGGGTGTCTGCCTGTGTTTACGGCCCTGCCCTACAGGGGCCTCTGCTGTTGGGGCTGCTACAGCTGTCTGGGGAGGCAGGCCGGTGGGGCCGGCTCATCCTAGACCTCCTGGAGCCTGGGGTGAGAGTGAGGGAACCCCCCTCCCCCGCCCGCAGGTGAGCTTGGCCTGACCCCCTACTTGGGTTGGGAACTGTTCAAATCACTGCAGGAACCCTGTCTGTCAGCAACTGCCGTTTGAGTAATGGAGCCCATGGGACCAGATGGAGGAAGAGCGTGTGGAGAAGGTGGGGACTATTGATGGAGTTTGATGGAGTAAAAGCCAGAGTGGGCTGGGGCAGGGCTCTGAGAGCCCCTGGAAGGGGTCTGCAAGCCTTTTTCCCCCCAGGCTGGGCTGGGGTGGTGTCTCGCCCCCTGACTCTCGGCTCATCTAGCTACTCCCGGAGCACAGAGCAGGGGCAGACAGTTTCGGTTGCTGCGTGCCTTAGTCTGCAGACATGCCAGTGAGGAGAGAAGCCATCCAGCGACTGGAGCAGGTGAGGTCGCATGTCGAGTGACTAAAAGAGGTAGGTGCCTTCTGGTGGAACGTGGACCCCAGCCTGCATTTTTGCCTCCCCGGGTCTTTGGATCTCCCTCTCCAGTTTATGCCTGGGCAGTTCGGGTTTCTCACCTTAGTAACCATAGGTCACTGTTGAGTCCCAAGTTCCAGTCAGCCAACCAAGAAGACTGTCAGGACAACAGCAGCTGCACTCGCTAACTCATTATACCCAGAGTCTCCAGTAAGCGCCCTTGTATCAGTGAGCTTCGCTCCGTGCAGTATGAGGTCCGCTCTCACTGGCCTAACACCCTGAGAAGCCACTCCCGTGCGGCTTCTTGGGTGTTGACTGTACATCTGTCTGCAGGTCTTGCCCTTCTGTGTAAGAGCTGAGCTGTTCCCTTCTGGGTCGCCGTGAGCACCCGCTCCCCGGAGCGTGCTGAGGCTTGACCTGTGGCCTAGTGACAGCAGGGGGCGCTCGTGGGAAGTCTCCAGAAAAGCAGATCTCCCTTTCAAGGCATTTGCCCGAGGGGAGGTCATGGCCGGGTTTTCAAGTGCAGGATCACAGGTGGTCTCCCCACATTGTTAGGGAAGGCTTCCAGGAACTCGGGGGTTCGAGGTCGTCCGTTTCCTCTGGATCCAACCAGATGATCTGACTCCAGGTTTCTGGATCCCACTGTGTACCAGTCAGCACCCTCAATACCACCAGAGAAGAAACTTGTCCAGACTGGGGAATTCAAGTGTCATAACTCAGCAACCCACAAACCTAAACACTGGGTTGTATTTTCAGCAGTATCTATGAGCAGTAACCTTGGCGGGGGGAAATGCTGTCACGGGAGCTTGCCAGTTCCGAGGGGGGTGACTGAGCTGGGCGCTTGAGGGAGTCTGCCCAACCCTATCTTTAGAGCTGTCATTACTGCGAGCGTCATGCCCAGCAGCCACAGGGCCCCCTAGGGCACGTGGCACCTCACTGGCATCTCATCACAGCCCCAGGCGATAACATTTCTGTGATCCTGCAGCATGCCTTGGGTTGTTACTTCTTTAATTTTTATTTTATACTGGAGTCTTCCCAGGTAGTTCAGTGGTTTAAAAAAACCAAAAAAAAACCTGCCTGCCGATGCAGGAGACGTACATTTGATCCCTGGGTTGGGAAGATTCCCTGGAGGAAGAAGTGGCAACCCACTCCAGTCTCCTTGCTTGGAGAATCCCATGGACAGAAGAGCCTGGTGAGCTACAGTCCTTGGGTTCACAAAGAGTTGGACACGACTGAGAGTCTAAACAACAATAGTTGATTAATAATGTGTTAGTTTCAGGGGTACAGTAAAGTGATTCATGTACATGTTAGCTATTTTTTTAATTCATTTCCCATTTAGATAATTACAGAACATGAAGCAGAGTTCGCTGTGTTATACATAAGGTCTTTGTTGGTTATTTAGCCTATTTTTTATTTGGCCCCTCTTAGTTCCCCAGCAAGGGACTGAACGTGTGCCTGAGAGGGTAACAGGCAGGAAGGCCAGAGGTTCCCAAGCAGCAGGAGGAAATAAATGGCAAGTGGCAGACGTCCTGCCTTGAGCTAACCAATGTTTTTCTTGTGGAAATGTTTTTTAAACTATGTATTTGCTTTAGAATTTGCCTTTCTTCAAAATGGTTCCACCCAAGACTAACTTTTTTTCTTTTCTCAAACCTTGGGCTGATAATGGCTCAACAAACCAGTATTCCTATCAATTATTTTATGGCTGGGGGAGAGGTCTGGTGAAACTCCCTCAGCCTTGAGGTGTCTCTCTTATCTGATTAATAGCTTTCTAACACACATAAAAACTTGCTTGCTAAAAACTAGCAAGGGGGCACCCTTTCTGTTCCCATCTGATGTTGGCGTCAGAAGCTTTCCCTATCTCTATATTTTAATGAGACTTGGTTATACAAAAAGTTCCCCAAGTAGTCAAGCCTCATCTCTGACCCCAGATTGAAATCCTCTCCTCCAGAGGTCACAAATCCCGGTGAAACACACAGCTCAAAGCAGCAACCTTTTATGCCATCAATAGTGGAAGCAGTCGTAACCACTGGACCACCAAGGAACTCCGTCTGTTTTAAATATAGCAGAATGTGCATGTCAATCCCAAACTCCCAGGCTATCTCCTCTCCTTCCCCCAGTAGCCATAGGTTTTTCTCTAAGTCTGAGTTTTGAAGTTCATTTGTATCATTTAAAAAAAATTCTACATATAAGTGATATCATATTTTTCTCTATCAGACTTACTTCACTTAATATGATAATCTCCCGGTCAATCCATGCTGTTGCAAATGGCATTACTTCATTCTTTTTCATGGCTGAGTAGTATTCCACTATGTATCACATATACCCCCTACATCTTTGTTATCCATTCATCTTGTTGATGGCATTTAGGCCATGGATTTCTAATGTCTCATTTCCCACTGCCACGGAGCTCAGTAGTGCAGTTGAGCCAAAGGCAGGAACGAACCAACCCCCAAATCCTGTCTTTGTGAGTTTATCTCTGGGAACACTCCAGATGCCAAGGCTCTTATCAGTCTGGATCCAGTCTAGAGAGAAAAGCCACACAGTAATTTGAACAGGTAAAGTTTAATATAGAGAATCAATGACTGTAACAGCAAAGTGAAGTAAGGAGGGGATTCACTGGTAAGGGGCCCTGGGAGTTACTGGAAATCCACCTTCAGGGGTATGGTGGAGGGGCATTCACCGAGAGACACCTCAGTGGAGGCTGTCTTCTGCGGGGGGGTGGGGGCGGGTGGAGGGCGCCAGGGGAAGCTGCTGACCACCTGATTCACCTCAGCAGATACGGGGAGCCCTGCACCACCATGCGCTGCATGGCAGCTGAGCAAGCACCTTTGAGCTGAGCCAGAAAGCAAAAGCCTTTCCTCCCTTGAGGAACATCTCTCGGCTGCCCTCTACTGGCAACCCTTATCAGGCCAGTTAGCAAAGAATACTTCAAAGGCCCAGATCAATTTTCAGAGCAAACAACGTTGAATTTGGAGCTGAGCGTCAGTAACTCAATAAGGGGAACGCTGTGGGACTCCCCGCGGGTAGTGGGTATGGACCAGGGATATTGCAGCCTGCAGTGAGCCGAGTCGTCCCACACAGGGAAGAACTAGCCCTGTAGAATGCCAGTAGTGCCCGCTGGCAGGAAACAGGAGCACATGCAAGTGGGATAATCCGACTTCTAACAGAAGTCAAGAGAAGTCTCTTGCCAGAGAAGTGGGCTCGGTGCGGGGCAATCACAAGGGAGAGTGCAGCTCCCCGGGGCTACTTGCAGCCAGGACCCTTACCTCCCCCAGGCTGGAGAAGGGGGCTCCCGAAACTGGGAAGGAGAGAAGCATGTGAAGAGGGCTACCTGACAAGCTGAGGAGCTGGGAGCTTCAGGCTGGGTGCAGCCAGCGAGTACCCCGGCAGCGGAGAACAAATGTCCCAAGCTCAGGCTCTCCTCCCCTCAGCCCAGCCCGACCTCCCGAGTTGAGTGAGCCCAACAGGGCCAGAAGGATGAGCTGTTGGGCGCTTAGCACAGCCTGGCCGAGACCCTGCTTGATGGGGAGGGGCTGAAGGCTAGGCGGGGATGGGGCTGCCGGCTGCATCTGGGGACTGCTCCTCTGGCCCCACCTTGAGGCCCTGTGCCCAGTCAGCCCCCAGAACCTCACAGTGGGGCAGCATCTCCTCCACCAAGATCTGAGTGAGGCCCGGGTTGGACACGGCAGGAAGGTCGGAGATATCCAGCCTGCGGAGGTTCCTGAGAGGAGGCAAGATGGGGGGGTCACATGTAAGGATGGCATCTCTGTGTGTGAGTGTGGGGGGGGTGTACCTGCCTCCACGCTGACCTCCAGCTTTCGAATAAAATCTTTGCTCAAGTACATGAGACCCACTGTGTTCATTACAAACTGCACACCTCTGGCTCCTGCTGTCCCACAACAGTGTAAATATCTTGTAATTTCATTAATACAAAAAGGCAGGAAGACTAAGAGTCTTCCCACCCTCCCAGAGGTTCACTGCGCAGCTCATCTATGCTGACCCACCACCAGCTCTAGGTCTGTCCAGGAGGCAGGGATGGGGGCACTGCCCTCCCCTGGTCTGGGGCCCAGCCTGAGTTGAGGTCTCACTGGAGGTGGTGGAGGCAGGCGAGGCCCCGTTCAGAGATGCGGGGGCAGCCGGCCAGCGAGAGCTCCTGCAGCGAGTCGGCCAGGTGGTAGAGACGGCCGAGACACCAGTCATCCACGTGGGGACAGCGCTGCAGCGATAGGGACTGGAGCTCCTTCAGGGCCACTGCAGGGGGCAGAGGGCAGATGGCACTGACGGCCCTTCTGGAGCCCACCACGAAAGGGCAGAGCCTGGCCCATCTCCACCTCATCCCACCCCACTCACAGAGGTTGTCCAGGCCTTGGTAGTTGATGGCACAACCACTGGCATCCACAGCCTCCACGGGCACCTCCTGGAGCTTCCGGAACTCAAGAGAGGAAAGGCCCTGCTCATTTGCCCGCATCCACTCCCTGTCCCGAAACCTGGGAGAGAGGGAGTGTCAGCAGGGTCCCTCAACCTTCCAACCTCTTAACACTCCTAGCACCGTATCAGAGAACCTGCTGCACTCACTAAACACCAGGCCCTGCGCTAAGGGTTTTACATGTCTGGTCTCATTGGGTCCCCTGACAACCCCATCAAAGATGGAGTGTTTGGCCATTTTACATACCTGGAAGTTGAGGGTTGAAGAGATTATAGATATTAACATGAGAAAAAAGAGCTATGAGACAAGAATTGTTGGAGATGGGTGAATGTTGAGATATTTACAGACAGGTACACCATTTCTAAGGAAGGTGCTGGAGGAAGTGCTCAAAACAAGTGAAAATCTCAATCAGAACCAAGAGGAAGGCTATGTGAATTGTGTTTTCAAAAAAGAAGGAAAACAAAGGGGAAAAACAAGAGGCGGCGGAGGGGGAAGGAAGAAAGAAAAGACGCACCAGCGCTGACCTAGCACACATGCTACGTTGGCCTGTGACCCATGACAAGTGTCCAGACTGCAAAGTGTCTCTGAATCTTTCAGCACACCTTGTAGGTTACACATGACCACCATCCCATTTTACAGATGACAACACTGAAGCTCAGGAACAAGGCCCCAGCCACATGGCCAGGAGGGGGCAGAGACCAGGGTGTGCACGGAAGCCAGTCGGACTGACATGAGCCCATCCGGATGAGCCCCAGGCTTAGAAAGTGGCTCTCCCGCCTCTCCCCCCTCCCCCCATTCTGACACCTTTGCCCTCATACTTGACTGCGCCTCCCTGCTTCAAGACGAAATAGGCCCCTGCGACGTAGGGGCCGTATCGCTCCTCGATGTAGGTGAAGGACCTGCCGGGAGAAGAGTAGCCGAGGGTGAGCCTTGAAGCACCACACCCCTTGCCAGGCCCAGGTGCTGCTGAGAGGGTCACAGTCCACAGCACAGGACTGAGATACGCAGGCACTCTGAGTCAGATGGCTAATATTTACTGAGGGCCTCTGAAGTGCTGGGCACTGGGGGACAGTTGTGACCAAGGCGGATCACTGTCCCTGCCCCTGCAGAGTTATTTCACAGGGGAAACAGACAACCGCCAAGTTAGGAACAAACCGCGGAGTAGCAATTCCGTGATGAAGTTGATACGGAGGGAGCAGACTAGGGGTGGCTCGGGTCGGGATGGCGGATGGAGGTAGTGATTTGGTTTGCGTGTTGGAGGAGGCAAAACTGGAGAGATTTGAATGAGAGAGGGACTGCAGAGGTCAGGGTCAGAGTCTGCCAGGCCAAGGGAAAAGCCAGTTGCAAAGGCTCAGAGGCTCGAATTAAGGTGAACAAATGGCAATAAGGATGCCAGGCTGGCAGAGGTGAGTGGGCGTCCCTGGTAGAGGTCTCAAAGCTCAGTAAGGGGGCAGATTTTCGGCCTTGGAGTTTGGCTTTTATTCTAGTTGCAGTCGGAAACCATAAGAGGATTTTAAGCAAAACGGTAATGTTATTCATCTTCCTTTCTTACGAGTCCTCTGGCTGCTGTGTAGACTGTAACAGGGCCCAAAAGTGACCAGATAGGAGACAACTGCAGTCATCCAACCATAAAATAAAAGGGCTCCAACCAGGCTACGGACAGTTAGAAGGTGACCATTGGTCAAATTTAGGATATTCTGGTGTTTTATTGATGGACTGGATGTGGAGGAAAGGGACGCAAAGACAGGAATCAGGGATAACTCCTTAGAATGTGGTCTGAACAACGGATGGGCCACTGACTGGGATGAGGAAGGCTTAGGGGTGAGAAGGCTGTTTTAGGGGGAAACCAAGGTTTGCTGTTAGCCATGTGAGGTCTGAAGCGCCAGCTAGACCTCCAAGAGGAGACAGTGGGCAATGGATTGCCTCTATGAGCTGGAGGGTTTGGGAAGCATGTGGGCTGGAGATGAAGAGGCACGTGGGCATGGCTTGCACTGGAAGCCCTAGGGCTTCCTGGAGTGGCAAGGGCAGCGCGGGCAGACCGGGGAGGCCTGGACAGCAGGGCTGGGCAGGTCAGTGGGTTCTCACCGATTTTTCTTTTGCACCTTCAACACCTGCTTCCGGAGAAGGTACTCCCTCACAGCCTCCACGTCATAGAAGTGGTCAGTCAGGAACTGGAGTAGCGTCCTCCCCTTCCTCTGACTGCCCTCCGGGTCCACTGCCTTGCTCAGGCCACGGATGCCGCTGGTACCCCTGTTCCATACCGGGGCCACTAGCCGCAGGGACTGGGGAGGAAAGGGGAGGAGGAGCTGAGCCCAGAGCCTCCTGAGAGACACACAGGCAGATTCCCCCGTTTCTCCTCCCAAATCTTCCCTCCTCAATGCTTCCCGCTCATTTCTCTTCTAGGACCTTCCAGTTCTTTGGAATCTGCAAAATTTCCCCAGGCTTTCCCCAATCAATCTTCAGTTCTCTTTGGGACTTCCCTGGTGGTCCAGTGATTAAGAATCTGCCTGCCATCGCAGGGGACGTGGGTTCGATCCCTGGTTTGGGAAGCTCCCACATGCTGGGGAGCAACTAAGCCCACGTGCCTCAACTACTGAGCCTACTTGACCTAGAGCCTGTGCTCCGCAACAAGAGAAGCCACTGCAATGAGAAACCAGTGCGCCACAGCTAAAGTAGCCCCTGCCTGTCACAACTGGAGGAAGCTTGCACGCAGCAACCAAGACCTAGCGCTGTCAAAAAAGTTTATCTTCGATTTGGCCCAAGGGTCTTCTGGTTTTCCTAAAGTCTCCCCCTGACTTCCCCCAAGCCCTTAGCTTCTTACCAAACCTCTATTATCTGAACTCTTAATGTACTACAAATTCTCCCCTTAATTTTATCCACTTCCCACCAGAGTTTTCTTAAATAAGGCATTCCTTTCCCCAAAATATAACAATTAAAAAACATTTTTTTTAATTTTTGGTTATGCTGAGTCTTTGTTGCCGTGCACGCTTTCTCTAGTTGCTGTGATGGGGGGCTACTCTTCCATTTCAGTGAGCAGGCTTCTGATGCTGTGACTTCTGTTGCTGAGAAATGGGGTCTAGGGTGCTTTACCACTGAGCCACCAAGGAAGCTCCCAAATATAATCTTAATTTCTCGCCAAACCATCCTTAACTTACCTCTTGAAGCTCCCAAACTCTCTTCAAGTTCCCCTCCAAAGTTTTCTCTTAACCTGCTTCAGTTTCTCTTTTTGCTTTAACCAAATTCTCCCAATAGTTTTGCCTACATACTTATTTTCCTTAAACTTCCTTTTAAGCTCCCAACCTTAATTTTCCTAGGTCCATTCCTTGATTTTGCCGAATTCTTCCTAAATTCTTTCCACAATATTGCAAATTCTCCCCTCAATTTCCCCTAGATCGTTTCCCTTGGAATTCCCAAATTCACCTCTTGGCTTTTCCATCAAAATTCCTAACTATTCCATGAGTTTCCCTCACCTACTCTTGGACCTCACACCTCAGTTTTTCTGCCAATTTCTTCCAAACCCTCATCCTTTGCAGGCCCCACTGTCGTCCGTTCCCAGACTCCCAGCGCCCGTCGGATCCCTCCCTCTGATTGGTCTGGCGCACTTTCTCAGTCGGCACGCCCTGCTTCCCCATTGGTTTCTCTCCTTCGCTGCCTGTGACCCGCACCGCTCCTTCCCGGCTCCCGACGACCACACCGCGCCCAGAGTGAGGCTTAGCGGGAGGGACCCCCTGCTCCTTCTCGCTCCTTGTCCGCTGGGCGCCGAGAGAGGTCCTGAAGGCAGAGACAGCGGAGCGGACACTAATTTAGGGGACTCGAAAAGCTTCGGTCACCTACCGCCCTGGGCGCCGCCATCTTGCTAGGATTGTGTAACCGGAAGGGGCTCATCTTACCCAACCCGCCGGGTCTCTTATGACCACGCCCCCTCCGTCTTCCAGCCCTCCTCTTAAAGGGCTTCCGTGGTGGCTCAGCTGATGAAGGATCTGCCTACAATACGGCAAACTCGGGTCGATCCCTGGGTCGGCGAGATCCCCTGGAGAAGGGAATGACAACCCACTCTAGTATGCTTGCCTGGAGAATTCCATAACAGAGAAGCTTGGAGGGCTATTGTCTTTACCGTCCACGGAGGCCCTAAGAGTTGGACATGACTGAGCAAATAACATTTTTTAAAATTTTTTATTGAAGGATAATTGCTTTACAAAATTTTGTTGTTTTCTGTCAAACTTCAACATGAATCAACCATAGGTATACATGTATCCCCTCCCTTTTGAACCTCCCTCAAATCTCCCTCCCCATCCCACCCATCCAAGTTGATACAGAGCCCCTGTTTGAGTTTCCTGAGCCATACTACAAATTCCCCGTTGGTTATTTATTTTACATATAGTAATATAAATTTACACGTTACTCTTTCCATACATCTCACCCTCTCCTCCCCTCTCCCCATGTCCATACGTCTATTCTCTATGTCTGTTTCTCCATTGCTGCCCTGTAAATAAATTCTTCAGAACCATTTCTCCATATGTGCCCTGGAATAAGATATTTATCTTTCTCTTTCTGACTCACTTCACTCTGTATAATAGGTTCTAGGTTCATCCACCTCATTAGAACTGACTTAAATTTGTTCCTTTTTATGGCTGAGTAACATTCCATTGTGTATATGTACCACAACTTCTTTATCCATTCATCTGTTGATGGGCATCTAGGTGCTTCCATGTTCTAGCTATTGCAAATATTACTGCAATGAACAATGGAATACATGTGTCTTTTTCAACCCTGGTTTCCTCAGGGTATATGCCTAGGAGTGGGACTACTGGGTCATATGGTGGTTTTTATTCCTAGTTTTTAAAGGAATCACCATACTGTCTTCAGTGGCTGTATCAATTCACATGCCCACCAACAGTGCAAGAGGGTTTCCTTTTCTCCACACCCTCTCCAGCATTTATTGTTCATAGACTTTTTGATGATGGCCGTTCTGACCAGTGTGAGGTGATGTCTCATTGTGGTTTTGATTGCATTTCTCTAATAATGAGCGATGTTGAGCATCTTTTCATGTGTTTGTTAGCCATCTGCATGTCTTCTTCGGAGACCTTAGGTCTTTTTCCCACTTTTTCAAATACCACTACTTAAAGGAGCACATGCTTATTACTCTTCTTGGGTTTAGCAGTCTGTTGGACCTCCCTTTCCAACGGGCGTTAAAATGGGATCCAGCAGTCTTTCCCTTAGAAGAAGGCTGTTGGAGTACCTTCCTTCCCTCTGACTGTGCTCACAGTCCCTGTGAGCTTTCCTGTTCCTCTAGGTCTAACCAGCTGTTAATGCTTCCCTAGAACAGAAAAAGATGCGCTGAGAAACTCCACATATTTATTTTTTAATTATTATTTTTAAAAATATTTATTTATTTTTGGCTGTACTGGGTCTTCGTTGCTGAGGGTGGGCTTTCTCTAGTTGTGGAGAGCGTGGGCTGCTCTAGTTTCCATACTCGGGCTTCTCATTTATCATTTCGGGTCCCATTTTGGATTCTCTTGTTGTGGTCATGGGCTCTAGGGCAAGCTGCTGCTGCTGCTAAGTCACTTCAGTCATGTCCGACTCTGTGCGACCCCATAGACGGTAGCCCACTAGGCTCCCCCGTCCCTGGGATTCTCCAGGAAAGAACACTGGATGGGATTGCCATTTCCTTCTCCAATGCATGAAAGTGAAAGCGAAGTCGCTCAGTCGTGTCCAACTCCCGGCAACCCCATGGACTGCAGCCTACCAGGCTCCTCCGTCCATGGGATTTGCCAGGCAAGAGTACTGGAGTGGGTCTTAAAATGCTAAAGCTCTCTAATTTAAGAACTCCAGCTCCATGTGTCAGTGTGATAACAGCAGGGAAGAGCATGGACTTAAACTTCAGCTAGACCTGTCTTTATGGGGCTTCCCTGGTAGCTCAGCTGGTAAAGAATCTGCCTGCAATGTAGGAGACCCTGGTTCGATTCTTGGGTAGGGAAGATTCCCCTGGAGAAGGGATAGACTACCAACTCCAGTATTCTTGGGCTACCCTGGTAGCTTGTAAGAATCTGCCAGCAATGCAGGAGACCTGGGTTCAATCCCTGGGTTGGAAAGATTTCCTAGAGGAGGAAACGGCAACCCACTCCAGTATGCTTTCCTGGAGAATCCCCATGGACAGAGGAGCCTGGAGGGCTAGAGTCCATGGGGTTGCAAAGAGTCACAAGACTGAATGACTAAGCATAACAGAGACCTGTCCTTAATTCTGCCCCTGCCAGTTCCTACATCTCTTGGAGCCCCTGTTTTGCCATGTGTAAAATGAGACAATGCCTGAAAGATATGAGCCCAGGATTAGCCCAGGTAAATATCACTTCTTGGAGATTGTTCCTGGGTGTAGGGTAAACCTTGACGGTTGTTTTGTTTTGTTTGCTTTTTTCTTTTTTGTAATGCAATTGCTTGACTTAAGCTTTGATTGTCAGAGGCATCCATTTCAGAGGTATCTGCTTCCAAGGTGCCTTTCTCAAATAAACACATTACCAGCCACAGGACTGGGTGAAGAGCCAGCCCACCTTCTCCCACTGAGGCCCTTTGTTTTAGAGCTCCTGCTAAGTAGCTTCAGTCGTGTCCGACTCTGTGCAACCCCAGGGATGGCAGCCCACCAGGTTCCCCCTTCCCTAGGATCCTCCAGGCAAGAACATTGGAGTGGGTTGCCATTTCCTTCTCCAATGTTTAGAGCTCTTGGTTGACATGGATAACTTTAGATCATTTGGGTTGCTTGCTTTTTTCTCTTCTTACACTTCATTTATTTTTCCACACTTTATTTTCATTTGATTTTTAAATTAATTAATTTGGCAGTGCCAGATCTTAGTTGCGGCACTTAAGATCTTTAGTTATGGCCTGTAGTATCTAGTTCCCTGACCAGAGATCGAACCCAGGCTGCCTGCATTGGGAGCGCAGAGTCTTAGCCACTGGACCACCTGGGAAGTCCCCTGTCTTCCCACACTTTAAATTCATGCTCTTCTGTTTTGAATTCACCAGTGAGGAGTGAAACCCTAGGTGCCCATTCTTGACACCAATAAAAGCAGAACCCCAGGTTTGCCCCCCACCCCTCCGCACTGCCCCCCACCCCCCATCTATACCAGAGACCTCACTGAGTGGCTCCAGCTGTGCTATGTAATTTCTAGGTCTCGTAAATAATAAATCTCTATGTTTTTTCCCTCAAAGTTTCCTGATGGTTATTGCTGAAGGGCATCTTGCATTCATAATAAAAACTCCAAGGGCCAGTCCAACCACAAACACTGCTTTATTGATAGCCTGAGGCCAGCAAAAACACTGGGGATTTAGAAAAGACAGAGGAACCAGAGATCAAATACCAACATCCACTGGATCACAGAAAAAGCAAGAGAATTCCAAACAAACATCTACTTCTGTTTCATTGACTATGCTAAAGCCTTTGACTGCAGAGATCACAACAAACTATGGGAAATTCTTAAAGAGGTGGGAATACCAGACCACCTTACCTGCCTCCTGAGAAAGCTGTATGTGGGTTAGAAGCAAGTTATAACCAGACATGCAACAATGGACTGGTTCACAATTGGGAAAGGAATGCATCAGGGCTGTATATGGGCACCCTGCTTATTTAACTTCTATGCAGAGTACATCATGTGAAATGCCAGGCTGGATGAAGCTCAAGCTGGAGTCAAGATTGCCGGGAGAAATATCAACCACCTCAGAAATGCAGATGATATAACCTTCATGGCAGAAAGCGAAGAATTAAACAGCCTCTTGATGAGGGTGAAAGAGGAGAGTGAAAAACCTGGCTTAAAACTCAACATTCCAAAAATGAAGATCATGGCGTCCAGTCTCATCACTTCATGGCAAATAGATAGGGAAAAAATGGAAATAGTGGCAGATTTTATTTTCTTGGGCTCCAAAGTCACTGCAGATGGTGACTGCAGCCATGAAATTACAAGATGCTTGCTCCTTGGAAGAAAAGCCGCAACAAACCTGACCGAGTATTAAAAATCAGACACATCGCTTTGCTGACAAAGGTCTGTTTAGTCAAAGCTACGGTTTTTCCAGTGGTCATGTATGATTGTGGGAGCTGGACCATAAGGAAGGCTGAGTACTGAAGAAATGATACTTTTGAATTATGGTGCTAGAGAAGACTCTTGAGAGTCCCTTGGACAGCAAGGAGATCAAACCAGTCAATCCTAAAGGAAATCAACCCTGAATGTTCATTGGAAGGACTGATGCTGAAGCTGAAGCTCCAATACTTTGGCCACCTGATGTGAAGAGCCGACTCACTGGAAAAGACCCTGATGTTGGGAAAGACTGAGGGCAGCAGGAGAAGGGGGCAACAGAGGATGAGATGGTTGGATAGCATCACCGACTCAATGGACTCTGGAAGATAGCGAAGGACAGGGAATCCTGGTGTGCTGCAGTCCACGCGATTGCAGAGTCAGACACGATTTAGCAACTGAATAGCAACAATAAACCTGTGAAGCAAAACAATGCCACGGTTAAGAGCCCAAGCTCCGAAGTCAAGCACATCCTGCTTAAGTGGCAGGCCAGCCACCTCCTAGCTGTGACCTTGAGAAAGGCCTTTTGCCACTTTGCAAAGTCTCACTTCCCTCAGCTCCCTCTCTCTCTCTTCCTCAGTTCAGTTCAGTAGCTCAGTTGTGTCCGACTCTTTGTGACCCCATAAACTGCACCACGCCAGGACTCCCTGTCCATCACCAACTCCTGGGGTTTACCCAAACCCTTGTCCATCGAGTCGATGATGCCATCCAGCCATCTCATCCTCTGTCACCCCCTTTTCCTCCTGCCCTCAATCTTTCCCAGCATCAGGGTCTTTTCAAATGAGTCAGCTCTTTGCATCAGGTGGCCAAAGTATTGGAGTTTCAGCTTCAACATCAGTCCTTCCAATGAACACTCAGGATTGATTTCCCTTAGGATGGACTGGTTGGATCTCCTTGCAGTCCAAGGGACTCTCAAGAGTCTACTCCAACACCACAGTTCAAAAGCACCAATTCTTCAGTGCTCAGCTTTCTTTATAGTCCAACTCTCACATCCATACATGACTACTGGAAAAACCATAGCCTTGACTAGATGGACCTTTGTTTGCAAAGTAATGTCTCTGCTTTTTAATATACTGTCTAGGTTGGTAATAACTTTCCTTCCAAGGAGTAAGCGTCTTTTAATTTCATGGCTGCAGTCACCATCTGCAGTGATTTTGGGGCCCAGAAAAATAAAGTCAGCCACTGTTTCCACTGTTTCCCCATCTATTTGCCGTGAAGTGATGGGACCAGATGCCATGATCTTTGTTTTCTGAATGTTGAACTTTAAGCCAATTTTTTCACTCTCCTCTTTCACTTTCATCAAGAGGCAAGAGCCTCTTCTTCACTTTCTGCCAAAAGGGTGGTGTCATCTGCATATCTGAGGTTATTGATATTTCACTTTGCTCCAAACTCACTGGCTCCCTCTCTGTTTCTGAACACAGTGGGCCCATCAACCTCAGGGCCTTTGCACTAGCTGGTTCTTCTTCTGGGAATGCTCTCCCCGAGTATATCCAGATGGCTCCCACTCTCATCCCATCTAGGTCTTTGCTCAAAGACGCTCCTTCTCAGGGCAGCCTCTCCTCACTTATTTAAAACTACCACCCCCTCTGCCTAGCATTTCCTTTGTCCTCTCTCTGCTCTATTTTTGACCGCAGCACTCATCACCATCTGATACACCATATATTTTCCATTTGTAGTTTTACATTTTAAGTATAGTTGATCTGCAGTGTTGTATTGGTTTCTACTGTACGGCAAGGGGATTCAGTTATATATATATATATGTATGTCTATGTATAAATACCTGGCTTCCCAGGTGGCCCAGATGGTAGAGAATCCACCTACAATGCAGAAGATCTGGGTTATCCCTGAGTCAAGAAGATCCCCTGGAGAAGGAAATGGAAACCCACTCCAGCATTCTGGCCTGGAGAATTCCATGGACAGAGGGGTCTGGAGCACTACAGTCCACGGGATTGCAAAGATTGTGAGTGACTAACCAGCTGGCACTAGTGGTAAAGAACCCACATGCCAATGAAGGAGACATAAGAGACACAGTTTTGACCTCTGGGCGGGGAACTTCCCCTGGAGGAGGGTATGGCAACCCAGTCCAGTATTCTGCCTGGAGAATCCCATGGACGGAGGAGTCTTGTGGGCTTCAGTCCAAAGGGTTGCGAAGAGTCAGACACGACTGAAGCAACTTAGCATGCACACACACACGTATATATTTTTTCATGTTCTTTCCCATTATGGTTTATCACAGAATATTGAATATAGTTTCTTGTGCTATACACTAGGATCTTGTTTATTTTATATATAGTAGTTTGATATGGCACATCTTTTGCCTTTTACTTAGTATTTGTTTCCAAACATACAGGAATGTAGACGCTTCGAGGGCAGTGTAAACTCTTTGTCAGTTTTATCCACAGCTACTGTGTTAGGTGTATAATTTGTTAAGTACATGAGTAAATGAATAAATAAAACTGACACAGAGGAATAACTGGACAAGCAAAATGTGGTATATCCATACGGCGAATGTTGTTCAGCCTTATAAAGGAAGGAAATTATACTCATACTGTACCATAGAGGAACCTTGAGGACATTATGGTAAGTGAAGTAAAAGGTGAAAGTGAAAGTCACTCAGCTGTGTCCGACTCTCTGCGACCCCATGGACTACACGGGTCATGGAATTCTCCAGGCCAGAATACCAGAGTGGGTTGCCATGCCCTCGTCCAGGGGATCCTCCCAACCCAGGGATCGAATCCCAGGCCTCCCGCATAGCAGGCGGATTCTTTTCCAGCTGGGCCACCAGGGAGGCCCTAAGTGAGGTAAGCCAGCCACAGGAGGACAAATGCTGAGCGGTTCCCCGTATATCAGGCACCCCGAGCAGCCAGATTCACAGCGACAGGAAGTGGAGAGGCGGTTGCCAGGGCCTGGGGGGAATGGAGGATGGGGAGTTGTGTTTTAACGGATACATTTTTGCAAGATGAACACCTTTGCAGATGCAGGTGGTGACGGGTGCACCAACATGAATGTATTTGAAGCCACTGAACTGCACTCTTAAAAACGGTTAATTTTATGTTACACCACTTCCAAGTGGTAAATTTTATGGTATGCATATTTTACCACAGTTAAAAATAAATGAATCAATAATTAAAAACAAATCTGATAGGGGGCTCATGATATCTACTTCACAGGCTTGTTGTAAAGCTTCAGTAAGACGGTCCCTGTGAGCAGCAGATAAATACAGGTTGTGGTTCTCATGGCTGGAGAATTCTAAACTGTAGTGGCTCTGTGATGAGAGAAACAGCATAGCACGGTGATGTGGGTCTTGGCAAGTCCTGGCTTTCCCACCTACCAGCTGGCGACCACTGGGGCTCAGTTTCCTCCACCGTAACATGGAGATAACAGTACCTACACTTGAGGTCATGGGAGGATGGAATGACTTAATAACTGTAAAATGTTTACAACATTGTCTGGCATAGAGGGAGTGGTTAACAAAGGCCAGCTATTCTGGTTGTTTGAAGAGCTCATGATTCCAACATTTATTTATGGTAAATATTATAAAAATAAATATTATTTCTTTGTTTCTCTAGCCCCTAAATTCACCCTCCACCCCCAGATAACTGGGCTGTAAAATCGTTTAAACTAGACCTTATAATTTATTGCTACACGCAAATTGCTTTGAGAGTGCAGGAGGCGCTATTAGTAACTGAGCCAGGGACTTCCCTGGCGGTCCAGTGGCTGGGACTCCAGGCTCCCAGTGCAGGGGGCACGGGTTCCATCCCTGGTTGGGGAACCGAGATCCCACACGGCACGGCCAAAAAAGTGAATGAATTAATTCAAAGAGTAATTAAGCCAGGACGAGAGGCAGTTAACCGGACTATCCCCAGGCCACCCCGGGCAAGAGTCATCTTTGTATAACTCATCCCTCCATAGAAGGCAGCAGAGAGCAAGTCTCTCGGCTGATGTTACCAAACGGGGCTCACTGGTTCACCCACCCGCCAAGCTTTCTTTGCATCATCAGTTTACTCAAGGACTGAGAGTTAAGCCAAAGACAGGTGGAAGCACGTGAGCCCTCTCCCCGGTACAGGCTGTGGCTCAGAGGCAAGAACTCGGGTGGGAACCCAGCCCTGGGGCCCAGCCCCTGCTGGGTCTGGGTGTTGGCTGGGAGTTAGAGAAAAGGATTACCAGGGCCCTGCCTCTGTCTGCACGTGCCTCAGAGGAGATGGCACTCTGAGGACATACAGGTGTGTAGCGAGTGGGATTCTTTAAAAATATGTCAGACCACGTTCCCGCCTCTGCTCAAAAACCTTCCACAGGTTCCATCTCTTTCAAGGAATAAGCCAAAGTCCTCTGCCATCAAACCTGTCACCTCTCCCATAACTGGCAAGCTCACTCATCCTGTCAGCCACACTGGCCACCTCGTTGCTTTTCTGAACTCCAGGCACATTCCTGCCCAAGGGCCTTTGCACTGGCTCTTCCCAGGGCCTGAAACTCTTCATTGGGATATCTGCATCAGTGCTTTCTCATTTCCTTCAAATTTCTCTTCCAAAGTCCCCTTCTTAGCAGGATCTTCCAAATCACCAAGTTGAAAACCACAGATGGCCCCATCCACTACTCCTGCCCCTCTAATTTATTCTCCCACAGCTTTTTACATCACCTTCAAACATTCCATGTTGCTGTCGTTCAGTCACTAAGTCATGGCCGACTCTTTGTGACTACATGGACTGCAGCATGCCAGGGTTCTATGTCTTCCACTATCTCCTGGAGTTTGCTCAAATTCATGTCCATTGACTCAGTGATGCTATCTAACCATCTCATCCTCTGTCATCCCTTTCTTTTGCCTTCAATCTTTTCCAGAATCAGGGTCTTTTCTAATGAGTCAGATCTTCGCATCAGGTGGTCAAAGCATTGGAGCTTCAGCTTCAGCATCAGTCCTTCCAATGAATATTCAGGGTTGATTGCCCTTAGGATTGACTGGTTTGATCTCCTTGCAGTCCAAGGGACTCTCAAGAGTCTTCTCTAGCACCACAATTCGAAAGCATCCCATACCATTTAGTTATTTCTTGCCTCTTAATTATTATCTATCCCCTCTCCCTCCCTCAACACACATAAATGTCAACTCCGCAAATGTAAGTACTTTTCCTGTTTGTTCGCTGTGGTATTCTCAGCACCTAGCACAGAGCCTAGAATGTAGTAGATGTTTGATAAATAATTTGTTGAATGGTCTGTTAGGCAGGTATTTTTATTACCCCACTTTACAGGTGAGGAAATGTGAAGAAACACTGGACTGGAAGGAACACAAGCTGGAATCAAGATTGCCAGGAGAAATATCAATAACCTCAGATATGCAGATGACAACACCCTTACGGCAGAAAGTGAAGAGGAGCTAAAAAGCCTCTTGATGAAAGTGAAAGAGGAGAGTGAAAAAGTTGGCTTAAAGCTCAACATTCAGAAAACGAAGATCATGGCATCCGGTCCCATCACTTCATGGAGAAATAGATAGGGAAACAGTGGAAACAGTGTCAGACTTTATTTTTGGGGGCTCCAAAATGACTGCAGATGGTGACTGCAGCCATGAAATTAAAAGACGCTTACTCTTTGGAAGAAAAGTTATGATCAACCTAGATAGCATATTGAAAAGCAGAGACATTACTTTGCCGACTAAGGTCCGTCTAGTCAAGGCTATGGCTTTTCCAGTAGTCATGTATGGATGTGAGAGTTGGACTGTGAAGAAGGCTGAGCGCCGAAGAATTGATGCTTTTGAACTGTGGTGTTGGAGAAGACTCTTGAGAGTCCCTTGGACTGCAAGGAGATCCAACCAGTCCATTCTGAAGGAGATCAACCCTGGGATTTCTTTGGAAAGAATGATGCTAAAGCTGAAACTCCAGCACTTTGGCCACCTCATGCAAAGAGTTGACTCATTGGAAAAGACTCTGACGCTGGGAGGGATTGGGGGCAGGAGGAGAAGGGGACGACCGAGGATGAGATGGCTGGATGGCATCGCGGACTCGATGGACGTGAGTCTGAGTGAACTCCGGGAGATGGTGATGGACAGGGAGGCCTGGCGTGTTGCGATTCATGGGGTCGCAAAGAGTCGGACACGACTGAGTGACTGAACTGAACTGACTGAAGATCATCCTTGGGTCTGCATCCTTTTGTCTTTCAGTAGCAGCCCATGGAATCAGGCAATCACTTCTCTTTTAAAAACAAGAATTTTATTTGTTTATGTTTGGCTGTGCTGGGTCTTTGTTCCTGGGCAGGTCTTTGTTACTGTTTCTCTAGTTGCAGCGAGAGGAGGCTACTCTCCAGTAGAGGTGCTCGGGCTTCTCATTGCGGTGGCTTCTCTTGTTGCAGAGCACAGACTCTAGGGAGCATGGGCTTCAGTAGCTGCAGCCCGGAGGCTCCGTGGTTGTGGCTTCTGGGCTCTAGAGCACAGGCTCAATAGTTGTGGCACATGGGCTTAGCTGCTCCTTGGCACATGGGATCTTCCCGGACTAGGGCTTGAAGCTGTGTCGCCTGCGTTGGCAGGCAGAGTCTACCACTGAGCCACTGGGGAAGCCCAGGTGATGGCTTCTTTTATTGAACTGAAGTTGATTTATGGTTTGTGTTAGTTTCAGCTGTACAGAAAAGTGAAAGCAGTAGCTTCTTCAGTGAATGCATGTGACCCAAGAGTTTGCTCCTAGGGACTGCTCCTTCAGTGACACTCTCTGGGGAGGCTGGAGACCCAGGTAGAACAGTATACACTGCCACAAACAGAAAAACTGAAAAATCATGTTGATGTTTGGCAGAAATCAAACCAATGTTGTAAAGCAATTATCCTTCAGTTAAAAACAAATACATTTTTTAAAAAAGAGCAAACTAAAAAAAAAAAACCTCGAAACAATCCACATCAATATGGGAATGAGTGAATACATTATGGTGTCTCAACAATAGAAGCCACACAAACATTAAGAAGACTTAGAACTCTGCTTGCTGCAAAGGCACAATAACCGAGACGGGTGGCGGAAGAAAGGCCACGATGGGAGGCCAAGAGTGCCTAGTTTTGTAAACCGTCTACGTACATTCATATCTATGTGTGCGTTTCAACAAACAAAATTTGAAGGATGTGTAAGAAATCCTTAGCCATGCTTGTCACTAAGTTTATAGCTTGTGATCTAGGAATAGGATGGGGAGGAGGACTTTATTTTCATTTTATTATTAATTCATAATTAATTAATTAGACCATGTCTCATGGCTTGCAGAATCTTAGTTTCCAGACCAGGGACTCCAGAACCTGGGCCCTGGCGGTGAAGGTGCCAAGTCCTTACCACAGGGCTGCCAGGGGGACTGCCATACTTTCACTTTATATTCTCTCGTTCTGCAGGATTGATTTTTTATTAAGTGTTTGCTTTCTCCTCATAGCTCAGTTGGTAAAGAGTCCTCCTGCAATGCAGGAGACCCCGGTTCAATCTGCTGGACTGAAGATCTGCTGGAGAAGGGATAGACTACCCACTCAAGTATTTTGGGTTTCCCTTGTGGCTCAGCTGGTAAAGAATCTGCCTGCAATGCGGGAGACTTGGATTCGATCCCTGGGTTAGGATCCTTGGGATCCTTGGAGAAGGGAAAGGCTACCCACTCCAGTATTCTTGCCTGGAGAATTCCATGGATGGTATAGGCCATGGGGTCGCAAAGAGTCGGACACGACTGAACGACTTTCACTTTACATGTATAATTAAAAAGTAGTTTAAATAAAATGATTAGCCAGTGTTTACAAAGCTGTCCAATTTTTAGGTAACTCTAACAAAACTGATCAATAACCTCAGATATGCAGATGACAACACCCTTATGGCAGAAAGTGAAGAGGAGCTAAAAAGCCTCTTGATGAAAGTGAAAGAGGAGAGTGAAAACGCTGGCTTAAAGCTCAACATTCAGAAAATGAAGATCATGGCATCCGGTCCCATCACTTCATGGGAAATAGACGGGAAACAGTGGAAACAGTGTCATAATTTATTTCTTTGGGATCCAAAATGACTGCAGATGGTGACTGCAGCCATGAAATTAAAAGACGCTTACTCCTTGGAAGAAAAGTTATGACCAACCTAGATAGTGTATTGAAAAGCAGAGACATTACTTTGCCGACTAAGGTCCGTCTAGTTAAGGCTATGGTTTTTCCTGTGGTCATGTATGGATGTGAGAGTTGGACTGTGAAGAAGGCTGAGCGCCAAAGAATTGATGCTTTTGAACTGTGGTGTTGGAGAAGACTCTTCAGAGTCCCTTGGACTGCAAGGAGATCCAACCAGTCCATTCTGAAGGAAATCAACCCTGGGATTTCTTTGGAAGGAATGATGCTGAAGCTGAAACTCCAGTACTTTGGCCACCTCATGCAAAGAGTTGACTCATTGGAAAAGACTCTGATGCTGGGAGGGATTGGGGGCAGGAGGAGAAGGGGACGACCGAGGATGAGATGGCTGGATGGCATCGCGGACTCAATGGACATGAGTCTGAGTGAACTCCGGGAGATGGTGATGAACAGGGAGGCCTGGCGTGCTGTGATTCATGGTGTCCGACAAAGTGTCGGACACGACTGAGCGGCTGAACTGAACTGAACTGAACAAAACTGATCATTTAAAAAGCATTTTGTATTTTGAATTAAATGTGATGTTTATTTTACCTGGAAGTTGGAGGATTGTGTTTAGTTTTTTTTTTTTTTTAATCATTATTTAGCAAATGGGGAAAAAAAAAAAAAAACCTTTCGAGTGTTTTCCATAGGCTTGGCACAATCTATAGTTCCTGAGTGAGAATTGACCTCAGGATTAACTGTGGCTAAGGTATGTCTGTGCTTTCCATCTACCCTTCTCGCCTGAGCCTGGTCTCCAGCATGTGTTTTCCAAACCAATGAGAAATGGAGTACTTTCTTGCCAAATTGGCAAACAAGGATGTCACAGTGATCAGCGATTCCAGCCCTCCATGTGAAGTTCTGAGCCCTGAGGAGACCCAGGAAGGAGAACAATACCAGTGATCCCACAGCCATTAGGCTGCAGCCACTCCCTATGGTGAACTCCGGGAAACTCAGGATGTGAATAAACACAAAATACTGGCTCCGGATAGGGGAGATGCATATTAAAGGAATTATTTCAGTCAGCCCAGACTCTTGCATTTTCCCAGTTCAGTTCAGTTCAGTCGCTCAGTCGTGTCTGACTCTTTGCGACCCCATGAATCGCAGCACGCCAGGCCTCCCTGTCCATCACAATCTCCCGGAGTTCACTCAGACTCACGTCCATCGAGTCTGTGATGCCATCCAGCCATCTCATCCTCGGTCATCCCCTTCTCCTGCCCCCAATCCCATACATAGAAAAGCACTAAATTGCTTAACTTCAGATATCTGGTTTCCTTTAATTAACAATAATCTGTTACTGTTCAGGCTACCTTCCCTTTGCTGTAAAACTTCTATATCAGCTGGCTCTTCCCCTCACTTCCTAGGAGCAATTCTCTGGGTTACTTGACATGCTGTCTGTTGGGCTTAAGTACTAAAAATTTCTGCCAAATAAAACATAACTCTCAACTTTTAGCTTGTGTCTATACAACTTTTTAGGTTGTGTCACAACTTTTAGGTTGTGCTTAAGTTGACACCAGCAATCACAAAATCATTGGCTAGTGTTAAAGAGGGAGGTGCAGAGAGAGAAGGGATTCTCCCTGGAGTCACACAGCAGCCCCTGGCCTGGACAAAGTCATTGACACTGACCTGCAGAGAAGGGCAGAAAGGCGGGGCTCTTCTGAAAAGCTCCGTTGGCATCCAGAAACCTCTCGGGCTGGAAGGAAGAGGGATCCTGGAACTGGTCAGAATTGTGGAGAATGGAGTGGAGCAATGGGAACACCGTGGTGCCCTGTGAAGGGAGTCTGTCCAGATGTTCATGGCTGCCATACCCAGGAAGGCAACCAGAGGTGGGGCTTCTCACATGTTGACCCCAAACCCCCAGTCTACTCAGCCCTGGGGAACAGCAGGGTGGGGAGACTGCGGACTTTGGGGTCTGTGGAGCCCAAAACCAAGGTCACAGGTGCAAGGCCTTGCACCAAGACCATAGATGTGGAGTCCTGCCCCAAGCTTATCAGAGATGACGAACCCCATTGTAATGGTTGCCAAAAGCCCTCCTGATCCTTACCAGCCAGCTTCCTGACTCCATATTAGGTAAAGTGCCCACCCCTGTTCTCATCCTATAGGGCCCTAACCAATCACCTAATGCCACCCTTCCAGCAGGAGTTTTCTTTATCTTGAGGCTATAAAAACTGGCTAATAGCCCATGAAAGGCATCGATTCTTCCCTTGAGCTGACCCAGTGTTCTAAGAGTTGGGTCTCCCTGTCTTTCAGAAAAATGGTCTGCTGTGCTTGCAGTGTTCGCATTATCTCTGTTCTTTGTCCTTAATAAACTCACTCCTTTCTGAAATGCTCCGTGTCTAGACAGTCTTTTCCAACCTGCCATCAGATTGCTATAACAAAGTCAGCAGACCTGGGCTCAAATCCTAGCTCTGTCACTTCCCAGCTGGAAGACCCAGCAAGCGACTTCTCCTGAACTTCAGTATCTCCATCTGCAACATGGGCATAAGAATAGCACCTGTTCACAAGAGTCCACAAAATAGTGAGAAATCAGTTGGCACATGCTAAACCTTCAGTAAATGTCAGGTAGGTAAAATAGGGAAAAGGAGTCCAAAATGGCGGTGGCTACAAGACAAGGAAGGGAAAAGCCCGGGAAAATGAAACAAAAGAAGGTCGGAGGATGGAGTGAGGACCTCAGGTAAAACAAACAACACTCCTGGCTGGCCCAATTTACACAGGACAGGCCCAGGGAGAGATAAACATATAAATAGAAGAGCCAAACCTAGGTCTCTCTCCCTCTCTCCCTCTCTTTCTCCCTCTCCCCCTACCCCCCCCCCCCCCCCCCCCCGCCACCACGTGCCCTCACGCCTGGAAGATGGGTTTTCCTGCTATCTTCTAAATAAAATAGAGCTGTAACACTGAGCTGTAACACTGATTTGCCTAAGAGCTATAACATGGTCCATTTGAGACCTGAGAACTATAACACGGTCTGTCCAAGACCTGAGAGCTGTGACATGCCGAGGGGCTTTAATGTCCGTCATTCCAAATCTTTGTTGTGACGAGACCAAGAATCGAGGAACAGACATGACATCGCGTGACATCTATGGTGCCGTGACTTGGATATAACCTGGCTGAAACAACCTCCGCGTGGAAAAGGCCAAGCACAGCCGGAACCCAACTCAGTGAAGCTCCCGCGGTAGACGCGGAACGCCAAGAAAATCCAGCGCAGGGGAAGGCCCATCGAGCTGGAAACCGGGACGGCGGAAAGCCCATGGGGCCCAGTCTCAGATCCCAGAAGACCTCCAGTTAAGGTAGGAGGTCCTCGCTCCTCTGGCTGGAGGGACATGCCTAACGAAATCTTAATTCCTTTACAATCTCTTGTTTCTTGTTTCCTCCAAACTCCCGCGAACAGGCGGGTGGCAGGGGGCACAACTGAGGGACTCTGGAGAGGCTACTCCTCAGCATGTCCCAAAGGCACTATCTGCTGAGCCCCAGTAGCTGTTATACAAGCCGGTGGGGGTTCTTCTGTCCTTTCTCTTCTCTGTCCCAAGGATCAGACCAAAGAAACGGTGAGCACTGTTTTTAGCTAACAGAGATTTAGATATTTATATATTTAGATATTTAGCAAATTTCCCGGCGGGCTATGAAGGGGATTCCTTGGCACATTTTCCCACTGCTTTTTCCTCCTGTCCTTCAGCTCTCTCCGGGGACTCAAGCCCGGCCAAAACTAATAAAGTTCAGGCTCTGAGGTCGCATTACAAAAATTCATTGAGGGTCAAAGTGATAGATAAGAGGTAGACTTGTTAAGATTCACAGAAAAGCCTTGCACTCTACAGGGTACTGGTCATTGAATGCGGCCTGGCTAGGTTTTGTAAGAGGGGTGAATTCATATGTTAATGAGTGGGAGGATCATCCCAGCCTTTGGGGAACCACTCATTCCTCCATTTGTTTCACAGTGCCTTGGAGCTCTCCTGCCACCTCTGGGTGTGTCTGTTGGTTTATAGATTGGAGATTAAGTTTTACTTGAATTTGACTTGTCATCTTAGACCCAATTGATTTTAATTGGTTTACATTATACCCTTGTGCTATGTCATTCTTTCAAAGGTTGCACTCTGCCCTCTTCCCTCCTGTTTCATGCTCTTTTCCTGAGCCCCATCCAGACCCACAAGGTTGCCTCTACAATCTTCTGGAAAGACAACCAGAAAATAGCTGGCCTTGGGAGAGAAATACACTATAATATCCGAACCCCTAATTCTACCCCCCACTGGTCACGCTGGAGACCTTGGGGACGCCCAAACTGCAGTCCGGGGGTCCCAGGAGGTCATCACGCCTTGACCTGCCTAGGGATCTAGTCCTCAAAAGGTTGTCACGCCTCAACCTGCTCGGGGATCCGCCAGTCCCAGGGGTCCCAGGAGGTCATCACGCCTCGACTTGCCCAGGGACCCAATTCTTGGGAGGCCGTCAGGCCTCGGCCTGCCTGGGGATTCGATCTCTAGGAGGCTGTCACACCTCAGCCTGCCTGGGGATCTGCACCCTGACCCGGGGACGCCTGGCTCTCAGGTTGCAACAGTTCTGGGTAGGATAAGCTTCAGAAAGACTCACCCCCTAAGGAAGTCCACCCATGGAAACAGAAAAAAGCCTATTGCTTGTGGGACTGTGCCCAGTCTCAGCAATAACTCAGGAGCCCAATGAGAACCCCATTGCCTTTCTGGAAAGGCTAAAAAAGGCACTCCAAAAGTTTACCAATATGGACTTAGACTCTTATGAGGGACAGGTGATTTTAAACGACAAATTCCTGTCCCAATGTGCATCAGATATCAGAATTAAGTTACAACAGCTACAACAGCAGGACCCCGCTGCCTCTTTAGATGAGATGGTCCAGACAGCCACCAATACCTTTTATAACAAAAAACAGGAAAAGGAGGCCAAGGCCCAAGAGAAGGAGAGAAAAAAAGAGAGAAGGCATGCCAAGATGCTGGCCACCCTCCAGAAAAGCCCTATGGCAAACCCTGAGTCCTTAAAGGACAAGGCACCAGACAAATGCCTGATCTATAGACAGGCGTGTCGTTGGGCCAAAGAGTGTCCAAACCATGACAAGTCTCCTAAAACGGCTTGCCACAAATGCCATCAACTGGGACACTGGGCGGCACTCTGCCCTGGGGACCCAAGAGCCTCAAGGTCAAGCGCCAAGCCTACCCTCACAATGGTTCAAGAGGACTGAAGCGGCCCGCTCCAGCCAGCCCGCCTGTCACAGATAACCATTACGGGGCTGGAGCCAAGGGTGCAACTGGATGTGGCAAGTAGGTCCGAATGTTTCTTGGTTGACACAGGGGCTACCTACTCTGTCTTGATCTCCTACTCCGGACCCTTCTCCTTCCAAACCTGTACCATTTTAGGTGCTACAGGAAAAGCAACTACTAAAAGATTCACCCAAGCACTTCTTTGTTGCTGGGATGAACAAATATTTTCCTACCAGTTTCTAGTCGTCCCTAACTGCCCTACTCCCTTATTGGAAAGAGATATACTCACTAAACTGGGAACCACCCTGGTGATGAAAAGTTTTTCAGCCCCTAGAGCCCTGCAGCTCCTGGTTACTACTGAAGAACCCATTACACCTTCAATAGAGAAGGACCAAAAACTATGGGAAGACAAAATTAACCCCCAGGTGTGGGACCAGGGGATTCTTGGACGAGCCCACCAAGCTGAACCAGTCATCATTGTCCTCCGAGATCCCACTTGGTTTCCTAACCGGAAACAATACCCTCTCAAAAGAGAGGCTCAAGAGGGACTACAGCCTTTAATAAGTAAATTCCTTGCTTGTGGGCTATTGGTCCCCACCAATTTGCCATGTAACACCCCAATCCTCTTAGTAAAGAAAAAAGACAGAACCTGGCGAATGGTTCAAGATCTCTGGATCATAAATGAAGCTGTAGTTCCCCTCCATCCCACGGTACCCAATCCCTATGTAATCTTGGGAGAAATCCTACCCAGTGCCAAGTGGTTTACAGTCTTGGATCTCAAAGATGCATTGTTTTGCATACCACTGGCTAAAGAATCCCAATATCTTTTTGCCTTTGAGTGGGAGGTCCCAAGAGAAAAACACCAACAGATGACTTGGACAGTATTACCTCAGGGGTTCAGAGAGAGCCCCCACCTGTTTGGACAGGCCCTTAGCCAGGATCTCCTAGATCTGGACCTGGGACCTAATGGGAAAATATTACAATATGTAGATGACCTACTAATCTGCTCTCCAGATGAGAAAAGTGCCCGACAACATGCAATTCAGGTTCTAAACTTCTTGGCAGAAAAAAGATATAAAGTCTCCGGCGCTAAGGCACAGATGGTCGAGACAAAGGTCACTTACCTGGGAGTTCAGATTACACACGGGTCCAGGAGGCTGTCCTCTGATCAGGTACAAGGAATCCTCCAGTTGCCCTCCCCCATAACTCGAAAACAATTGCGAGCTTTCCTGGGACTAACTGGATATTGTAGAATCTGAATACCCAACTATGGTCTAATTGCCCAGCCCTTATATGAAAGCTTAAAGGGACGAGATGATTCAATCCCACTGATATGGGGAACTCCTCAAAAGAAGGCAGAGGAGCCCCAGCCTGTAGCTTACTTATCCAAAAAGCTCAATCCAACTACCCGAGGCTGGCCCCTCTGCCTTCGAAATCTTGCAGCTATTGCAATCATGATAGAAGATGATTTAAAACTCTCCTTTGGAGGCAAACTAACTATTTTTACCAGCCACCAGGTAAAACAACTCCTAAATGGGAGAGGCCATTTATGGATGTCTGATCAAAAAATCCTCAGATATCAAGTAATGCTGATGGAAAATCCAGGCCTCACTATATCCCCTTGTGAGGCTCTTAACCCAGCCACCCTCCTGCCTACCCCCGAGGGCTCTCTCCCCTTTCACTGTTGTCTAGAAACCTTGGACCACTGGACAAAACCCCGAGAAGGATTGTCAGAAGATCCTCTGACCAACCCTGAGGCAATCTGGTACACTGATGGAAGCAGCTTTGTCTTGGATGGAAAAAGAAGAGCCGGGTATGCAGTAGTCTCCAATTTTGAGACCATAGAGGCTAAGCCTCTGCCACCAGGTACTTCAGCCCAATTAGCTGAACTCATAGCCCTGACTTGAGCTTTAGAGCTGGGAAAAGGAAAAAGAAAATAGCCATTTACACTGATTCCAAGTTTGCCTTTCTGGTGCTACAGGCACATGCGGCTATTTGGAAATAGAGGGGCCACTTGACCACCCAAGGTCCCCAGTCAAATATGGTGATCAAATTCTTTGACTCTTGGAGGCTATCTGCCCAGTGAGGTTTCAGTCTCCCACTGTAAAGGACACCAAAAAGGGAACACAGAAGTGGCACGAGGGAACCAAGCAGCTCATCAGGCAGCTAGGAGAGCAGCGTTACAGAACCATGACCTAACAGGGGTTGCCACCTTAGTTCCACAGACTAATTTGCCAGAAACTCCTTCATATACTGAAGGTGAGAGTCTTAAAGCTAAGAGTGAGGGCTTTCAACAAGATCATATGGGGTGGTTCCAAAAGGAGGGACTCCTTTTTCTGCCTGAGAACCTCCAATGGAAATTGGTTAACTCCTTACATGCCACTACTCATTTAGGAGAAAAGGCCCTCCAAAGATTACTAAAAATGTCCTTCAGAGGAACAGGCTTCCAAACAACTATAAGACAGGTGGTGTCCTCTTGTCCCACTTGCCAATGAAACAACCCCCAAGGAGCTTGAAGACCCCAGCTGGCCCAGCCCATCCAACGACGTGGGGCCTACCCAGGGGAGGACTGGCAGATGGACTTCACCCATATGCCAGTTTCTCAAGGGTATAAATACCTATTAGTCATGATAGATACATTCACAGGATGGACTGAAGGCTTTCCCACTCGGACTGAGAAGGCTGAGGAGGTGGTAAAAAAATGCTCCATGAAATCATTCCAAGATTTGGTCTGCCCAGGTCATTACAAAGTGACAATGGGACATCATTTACTTCTAAGGTCACCCAAGGGGTCTCTAAAGCATTAGGCATTACTGATTATGTCCATTGTGCCTGGAGGCCTCAATCTTCGGGAAAAGTAAAAAGAGCCAATCAATTCTTAAAGTCAGAGATAAAAAAGATAACCCAGGAAATCTCCCTGGAATGGATGGAGGCTTTACTGATAGTTCTCCGCACCCGCATTGCCCCTAAGGAACAGCTTGGTCTCAGTCCTTATGAGATGCTATATGGGGGACCTTTTGTTTCTGTCAATGACCTCTTCCTAGATCCAGAGGTTCAGACCCTCCAGTCTTATACCATGGCCACTGAGCAATTCCAACAGGATATACGCTTGTAGGGTATGAACCAGGACCCAAAAGATTCTAAAGAGTCACCACTATATGCTCCAGGGACTCAAGTCCTAATTAAAGTCTGGAAAGATGGGTCCCCAAAGGCTCACCTCCAGCCTACATGGAAGGGCCCCTACCCTGTAATACTTTCTACCCCCACAGCAGTCAAGGTACCAGGACACGACACCTGGATTCACTACTCACGGGTCAAGCTGTGGAAAAAAACAGAAGAGGACACTCAATACACCTGTGAGCCCCTGGGAGCTCTCAGATACCTATTCAGGACTACCAATGAGTGCCATTCTAATGAACACCCCCAAAATCTAGTTTCTGGGGATAAGATTTCTCAGGATAGCTCTAAAGAGCCAACATAGCTTGACAAAGATTATACTCCAAAACAGACAGGAGATAGATCTTCTGATCCCTGAACAAGGAGGGACTTGAGCCATCCTGGAGATGTGAATTTAAAATTGACCAATGCCACTACTAGTCCTTGTTATGCTATATTGATGACGCTTATGATTATTCCATGTACTATCAATTGTCTAACCTGTTTTGTCTCTGCCCAGGTCAACAAGCTGCAACATGCAGTGCCAGTTCAACAAAGATGTAAAACTACAGCCGACCACGGAAAATATCCCTCACCCTTAGATGGACACCATTATAAGGACCCTGAGGCTTGAGACTAGCAAGAGGGGGAGGCCCAATACCCCTCGCCGTCCCAGTTCAGCAGGAAGTAGCCAGAAAGACCTCGACGCCTCTATTCCCAAAGAATTGGGCCTCCCATCTCTTGAGGGGGGAATGTCAGGTAGGTAAAATAGGGAAAAGGAGTCCAAAATGGCAGTGGCTACAAGACAAGGAAGGGAAAAGCCTGCGAAAATGAAACAAAAGAAGGTCTGGGGACCAGAGTGAGGACCTCAGGAAAGACAAACAACACTCCTGGCTGGCCCAATTTACATAGGACAGGCCCAGGGAGAGAGAAACATATAAATAGAAGACCAAAGCTAGCACTCTGTCTGTCTGTCTGTCTGTCTCTCCCTCCCCCCGCCCCCCCCCAGCCCATGCCCTCAGGCCTCGAAGATGGATTTTCCTGCTATATTCTAAATAAAATAGAGCTGTAACACTGAGCTGTAACACTGATTTGTCTAAGAGCTATAACACTGTCCATTCGAGACCTGAGAGCTATAACACGGTCTATCCAGGACCTGAGAGCTGTGACACGCCGAGGGGCTTTAATGTCCGTCACTCCAAATCTTTGTTGTGAAGAGACAAAAAATCGAGGAACATACACTCGCGTGACAATAAACGACTATTATTACTCAGGGCTATCACATGGACCGGGCTATCCTGGTAGCTCAGTGGAAAAGAATCTGCCTGCCAAAGCAGGAGACATGGGTTTGATTCCTGGGTGGGGAAGATCTCCTGGGGGAAGGAAATGGCAACTCACTCCTGCACCTGTATTCTTGTCTGGGAAATCTCACAGACAGAGGAGCCCGGTGGGCCACAGTCAATGGGGTTGCAAAAGAACCGGATGCAACTTAGCAGCAACTAAACAACAACAACAGTCACATGGGCTGTCACCGCAGCAGGACTGAAATCCCAGAAGGGCCCTTTTTCTTCTCACCATGCAATCCACAGGTCACTTGCTCAGAGAAGATTTTTTTAAAAATTGTCACAAAGATGCACTATAAAAGCTGGTGGCTCCTCTGGTGTTACTTACATGGTTTCTGACCACAAAAACAGATTTCAGCCCTTGGTGAGAACACTTGCCTGTTTGAGATCATGTTTACCTGTTCCGATGGCTTTTGAGCAATGTCATAGATTTATTGACCTCTCCACGCAAGAGTACATGTGTCATTAATTCAAGCAAACAAGCAAACATCCCAGTCAACACTAAGGACATTCGGGAACTTTCAGGCCATTGAGGACCAAGGTTCAGGCACTCCCCTGGCAGCCTCTCTCCTCCTTAGCACTACACACCACTTGCTATTGAAGGGGGAAGAAAGTCCCCACTCCACACATAAAAAGCAGTGTATGCAGGTAGATCTATCCTCAGATTTAGGGAGATTTGTTTTCAGAAATAGTTTTATTTATTTAAAGATTTTTTTTTAAGTGTATATTTGAATTTTGAAAGTCTATTGAATTTGGTACATTATTGCTTCTATTTTTTACATTTTTTATTTATTATTTTTGGCTGTACTGGGTTTTTGTTGCTGCCTGTGGGCATCCTCTAGTTGGGGAGAGTGAGGGCTATTCTGTAGGGTAAGGGAGTTAGAGAAGGCGAGGTTCGAGGTTCGGAAAAAGAATGAGACTGAGACCGGCACTTTACAGGAACAGATCACCTTTAATGAGGAGAGAAGGGGCAGCACTCAGATTAGTGAGCTGCTGCACTAACCCAAGACAGAGTAAGTATATACAGGCATATATGTGGAAATCATCTGTCTTAAGAAGGCCTGTTCCTCTCCAAGGTTGTTCGGAGCAGCTATCTCTTAAATGGCTGGGGCAAGGAATTCTGGAGATCAGCCAGAGGCTGAACCGGCTGGGAGCTGGGTGTAATCAACCTGAACGTCCGTTTTTTTCCCCTTTGGGTGAGAGAGTTCTTTGTTTTGCATAGAATGGTGGGAGGACGGGAGGGGAGTTTTAATCCCAGGCTACTTTGAGCCGTGTAACTTTCCTTCATAGTCTCTAGCTGCAGTGCAAGGGCTTCTCATTGCAGCGGCTTCTCCTTTGCAGAGCACAGGCTCTGTCTAGGGAATGCGGGCTTCAGTAGTCGTGGCTCCTGGGCTCTAGAGCACAGGCTTAACAGTTGTGCTGTACAGGCTTAGTTACTCCAACCAGGGAGGGAAGCCGTCTCCTGCATTGGCAGGTAGATTCTTCACCACTGAGCCACCAGGGAAGCCACTATTGCTTCTATTTTATTTTATTTTATTTCTTTTGCCACAAGGCATGTGAGATCTTAACTCCCTGACCAGGGATTCAACCTGCACCCTGTGCACTGAAAGGCTAAGCCTTAGCCAATGGACTGTCAGGGAAACCCCTGCTTATTTATTTTAACCCTTACTAGTGATAGCTTGTGGCCCTAAAAGAGAAAAGGTGGAGGAGGTGCTGGTTTCTGATCTGATGTCCACCTCCCTCAGACGCGTCAGACCCTTTGTGACCCCATGGACTGCAGTCCAGCAGGCTACTCTGTCCATGAAATTTCCCAGGCAAGAATAATGGCGTGGGTTGCCATTTCTTCCTCCAGGGGATCTTTCCAACTAAGGGATCGAACCCAAGTCTCCTGCATTGGCAGGCAGATTCTGTACCACTGAGTCACTTGGGAACTCTATGATTTCTGACCACCCTTGTTTTTAAAACTCTATTTTCTAATGCAAGGAGGAAGTAAAGAGAAACATTTATTGATATTACCACCTATAAAAAAGTGCTTAGTGTTTCCTTATTGTTACCATGTTTTAGACTCTTAAATATTTTACTTATACCCTACTTAATCTCATAAAAACTCCAAGAAGCATATACTATTGTCCTCATTTTTATACACAAAAAATAATTCAGGCTCAACTATAGTATGTAACTGTTCCAGTGTTATGAAGATTCTGAGTCATGGCCAGGGTTCAGATGCAGGCACGTGGCTCTGAGCTATTGTAATACATGACAGAAACCGCAAGCTGAGTAGGTTATACATGAAGTTATTTAGTTCCTAGAACAATATTTTGAAATAATTTGTTATCCATGTGTGACGAATGAAGCAACTGAGACTTAAAGCAATTTAATAACATGGTAAGTTGAACACAGATCATTGATTTTAGAACAAGACTCAGTCTACCTTGAACATATCACCCTGTGCCCAATTTTCCTAAAGCAAATTTCTCCTTCTAAAAAAGACAGTAATCTCGATGCCTAAAAATAATAAAATTGAAAGGATCATTGAAGCCATTAAATCCTAATTTTATCTAATTCTTTTACTATTGACCTCATAAAATTTTTACTAGAATGTTAATGAAGTTGGCCTTTGTGCCTTAGTTCTTTCAGTTCTTTGTCATTTGTCATTTTCTTTTTTTAACCATCAAACAGATGGGATAATTATTAGGGACATATAACCTTTCCAGGTGGTTCAGCGGCAAAGAATCTGCCTGCCAAGCAGGACTTGGGTTCGACCCCTGGGTTGGGACGATCCCCTGGAGAAGAAAATGGCAACCCATTACAGTATTCTTGTCTGGAAAATCCCACAGACAGGGGAGCCTGGTGGGTTACAGCCCGTGGGGTCACAAAAGAGGCAGACACAACTTAGTGACAAAACAAAACAAATAAGTAACCATAAAAGAGAAGCAGGGACAAAGGGTTTCAATAAAGGGGCGGCTGGATATGGGTGTGGATGGAGCTTGGCTCACTCAGGCTGCGGTGTAGGATGGAGCTGTAAGTGGGAAGGAAAGCAGGTAGGCATGGGTCTGGGGCCAGGGTTAGCTCTCCCTGAAACTGTCACATTCCTTTGAGGAAGTCTGAGACTATCCAGATAAAACTTTGCTTTTCACATCGCTGGGGAGTTCTCTCTGTCAGGGAAGGAGGAGGAAGCATGCTTTATCTAATGGTTGTTGGTTCATCTCCACATACTTAGAGAAGGTTGGACCTCCCCTGGTGTCCTGCCCCACGTAGTGGACACTATGGTGGCCGCCCACACCTCCTTCGGGACTGAAGCATTAACTCTAGCTCCTGGGAAGTCTGCTGCTAACAACTGAGACCTGGTCCTTTTCCAAGAATTGCCTTTGACAAAGGAAGCTTACCTTGCCCTGGTCAGAGCCCCTCCCCGCAGAAAGCCATGACCAGCCACTGTTGATACAGGAGTATGAAGCCAGCCCCTTGCTCTGGTTTGGGACAGCTCTGTGGGTCCCACAGTCCCAGAGCCCCCGATGGGACCGACCAGGGCCTCTATGCAGCCGAGTCACAGTCCACTACCACTTGCTCCCCATCCTGCAGCCCCGCTGCCCCAGGGGGGTCACTCCCTGGAGGCTTCCCTGGTGAGACTCCCGCACGCATATCTCCATCTCGCCGTCTGTTTCTAGGAAACCAACCTCACACACTGTGCTCACAACAGTGAAACTGTCTTCCAGCCCCTGGTGCCCTTGTCTGTCGAAGCAAAATACTGACTCAAGAGTTAATGACTGGGAAAAGTGAAGCTGTAGAAACAAAGGATAGCTGTTGGGCTAAGGAACTGTAACAATTTAGATGGTAACTCAGCTACTTAAGAGTCACCGAACTCCTGGTTCTCTGAAAGACATAGATAAAGCCTGACACACACTCATAAGTTGTTTCTGTTTTTACAGGAAGAAGACCTACCCCCACCCCCAAATGAAAAAGAAGACCCGCCGCCCAGATGAAAAGCGCTAACCACAAGGACACGGACCCTGGACTGGCTGAAACCAGAAGGTTGACGATGCTTGAAGCTACTCTCTTCTACTTCCCTCCAAATTCCGTCTCCATGTTTCTATTCGGCACTGGTGAACACAGGCTGAGTTTCGGCAACAAGAGTAGGCATAGACCTGGGACTTCTCACTCCAGGCAACTCCAGGGCAAAACACGATTTCCCAGGAGCCTCCTCCCTCCTTCACGGTGACTGACGCAAATGCCCCATGTGGATGAGATCAGACAGACACTTCTCTCTACACTATGTGCTTGTTCATCTGAGGACCAGGGAAGGCCTTCTGGAGAAGGTGACTTCTAGCAAGTTCTAGGAGAGGAGAGAGTGAGCCATGAGGGTCTCTGAGTGAAGGGCATTCCCCCGGTGCACAGCCCTGAAATGAGAGAAGCCCTGGAACATGCAAGGACAATGAGGTCAGGTGGGCTGGAGTTAGCTAGGAAGACAAGGCAGGAGGTGAGCTCACAGAGGGGGCTGGAGGGCGGCTGATGCGGGTCCACTTGGTCTGTCCTTAGAGAAGGGAGCCACGGGGTAGTTAAGCAGAGGAGTGATTAGTCGCTCAGCTGTGTCCGACTCTTTGTGACCCTTTGGAATATAGTCCACCAGGCTCCTCTGTCCATGGGGTTTCCCAGGCAAGAATACTGGAGTGGGCTACCATTTCTTTCTCCAGGGGATCTTCCTGACCCAAGGATCGAACTCGAGTCTCCTGTGGCTCTTGCGTTGTAGGCGGGATTCTTTACCCACTGAGCCATCAGGGAAGCTCTCCAAGCAGAGGAGGGATATGACTTAAGAGGAGTTATTAGACTACTCTGGCTTTGGTTTTGACAATAGTTGGAAAAACAACCAAAATAGCTAACATGTTTGAGCATTTACTATGAACCATCAATCCACTGAATCCTCACAACCATACAGAGTATCATGGTGGTATTATTATATCCATTGGATCATAGAGGAGACTGAGGCTCAGAGAGGTTGAGTCACTTTCCCAGAATTGCACAGCTGGGCAGTGGAGGTGCAGGGATTCTAGTTGACTCCAGAGGCCTAGTTCTCAACGGTTGTGCTTTGGTGTTCCATCAGGGGCTGGCAATCCCAGACCCCTTTGGGTTGGGGTGAGGGTCAAGCTATGGATGGATCCAGGAACCTAACACTGAGAGGCCCAGTCTTGCAACTCTACCTAGGAGGCTGGAAACACCAGCTGAACCCAGAGGATCCATACCCAGCCTGTACCTTGGGCATATGGTATCTCCAGAACTGGGTGTCCTGGGTGACTGCACGGGGCACGCCCAGAGGTAGGATGTCAGCAAACCTCAGGATCTCATGGAGGACAGCATCTGTGTGTGGCGTCTGGGCCCTGTACCCCTGGCAGGGCCACCTCTCTGGCCCCACTACACGGTCAATCTCCTGCTGTGTGAGTTCTGCTACATTCAGAAAAGGGTGGGAAAAAGGAAGTCCTGACCATGGGAAGGCTTGTCATCCTGGGCACCCACCCCTACCCTCAACTTCCCAGGCTTCAAGCCCAGGATTGCATTAATGGCAGTCACCTTGCATGCTCTAAAACGGATACCCAGTCTTCCCTGGGGGACCAGTGGTGAAGACTCCACCTGCCAATGCAGGGGACACGGGTTCGATTTTCCTGGTCCAAGAAGATTCCAAATGATACAGGCAACTAAGCCTGTGCACCACAACTACTACCTACAGCCCATGCTCTGCAACAGAAGAAGCCACCACAAAGAGAAGCCCACACACCGCAAGAAAAAGGAGCCCCTGCTTGCCGGAATTAGAGAAAACCTGTGCATAGCAACTGTGCGGTAGTGGGAGCATTCCTTGGCATTGCCTTTCTTTGGGATTGGAATGAAAACTGACCTTTTCCAGTCCTGTGGCCACTGCTGAGTTTTCCAAATTTGCTGGCATATTGAGTGCAGCACTTTCACAGCATCATCTTTCAGATTTGAAATAGCTCAACTGGAATGCCATCACCTCCACTAGCTTTGTTCGTAGTGATGCTTTCTAAGGCCCACTTGACTTCACATTCCAAGATGTCTGGCCCTAGATTAGTGATCACATCATCATGATTATCTTGGTTGTGAAGATCTTTTTGTACAGTTCTTCCGTGTATTCTTGCCACCTGTTCTTAATATCTTCTGCTTCTGTTAGGTCCAGACCATTTCTGTCCTTTATCGAGCCCATCTTTGCATGAAATGTTCCCTTGGTATCTCTAATTTTCTTGAAGAGATCTCTAGTCTTTCCCATTCTGTTGTTTTCCTCTATTTCTTTGCATTGATCACTGAAGAAGGCTTTCTTATCTCTTCTTGCTATTCTTTGGAACTCTGCATTCAGATGCTTATGTCTTTCCTTTTCTCCTTTGGTTTTAACCTCTGGTCTTTTCACAGCTATTTGTAAGGCCTCCCCAGACAGCCATTTTGCTTTTTTGCATTTCTTTTCCATGGGGATGGTCTTGATCCCTGTCCCCTGTACAATGTCACGAACCTCATTCCACAGTTCATCAGGCACTCTATCAGATCTAGACCCTTACATATATTTCTCACTTCCACTGTATAACCATAAGGGATTTAATTTAGGTCATACCTGAATGGTCTAGCGGTTTTCCCTACTTTCTTCAATTTAAGTATGAATTTAGCAATAAGGAGTTCATGATCTGAGCCACAGTCAACTCCCGGTCTTGTTTTTGTTGACTGTATAGAGCTTCTCCATGTTTGGCTGCAAAGAATATAATCAATCTGATTTCGGTGTTGACCATCTGGTGATGTCCATGTGTAGAGTCTTCTCTTGTGTTGTTGGAAGAGGGTATTTTCTATGACCAGTGAGTTTTCTTGGCAAAACTCTATTAGTCTTTGCCCTGCTTCATTCCTCATTCCAAGGCCAAATTTGCCTGTTACTCCAGGTGTTTCTTGACTTCCTACTTTTGCATTCCAGTCCCCTATGATGAAAAGGACTTCTTTTTTGGGTATTACTTCTAAAAGATCTTGTAGGTCTTCATAAAACCGTTCAACTTCAGTTTCTTCAGTGTTACTGGTTGGGGCATAGACTTGGATAACTGTGATACTGAACGTTTTGCCTTGGAGATGAACAGAGATCATTCTGTCGTTTCTCAGATTGCATCCAAGTACTGCATTTCAGACTCTTTTGTTGACCATGATGGCTACTCCATTTCTTCTGAGGGATTCCTGCCCACAGTAGTAGATATAATGGTCATCTGAGTTAAATTCACCCATTCCAGTCCATTTTAGTTCGCTGATTCCTAGAATGTCGACGTTCACCCTTGCCATCTCTTGTTTGACCACTTCCAATGTGCCTGGATTCATGGACCTGACATTCCAGGTTCCTAAGCAATATTGCTCTTTACAGCATCCGATCTTGCTTCTATCACCAGTCACATCCACAGCTGGGTATTGTTTTTGCTTTGGCTCCATCCCTTCATTCTTTCTGGAGTTATTTCTCCACTGATCTCCAGTAGCATATTGGGCACCTAATGACCTGGGGAGTTCCTCTTTTGGTATCCTATCATTTTGCCTTTTCATACTGTTCATGGGGTTCTCAAGGCAAGAATACTGAAGTGGCTTGCCATTCCCTTCTCCAGTGGACCACATTCTGTCAGACCTCTCCACCATGACCCGCCCATCTTGGGTTGCCCCGCGGACAAGGCTTGGTTTCATTGAGTTAGACAAGGCTGTGGTCCTAGTGTGATCAGATTGACTAGTTTTCTGTGAGTATGGCTTCAGTGTGTCTGCCCTCTGATACCCTCTTGCAACACCTACCATCTTACTTGGGTTTCTCTTACTTTGGGCATGGGGTATCTCTTCACGGCTGCTCCAGCAAAGCACAGCCGCTGTTCCTTACCTTGGACGAGGGGTATCTCCTTACCACCACCGTTCCTGACCTTCAACGTGGAATACGTCCTCTAGGCCCTCCTGTGCCTGCGCAGCCACCACTCCTCAGGTTGCTCCTCCCAGCCGCCGGCCCCGGCCTCGCGCTCGGGGTGGCTCCTCAAGGTCACCACCCCTGGCCTCGACGCGAGGTGACTTCTCCCGGCCCCTCCTGACCTAGGACACGGGGTGTCTCTTCCCAGCCGCCACTGGCCTCGGACTCGGGGTAGCTCCTCCCAGCCGTCACTGACCTCGGACGCAGGGTAGCTCCTCTCGGCCGTTCCTGCGCCAACGCAGCCTGGCACTCTAGGCTGCTGCCCCTGACCTCAGACGTGGGTAGCTCCTGTCGACCGCGCTCAGTCAGCCGGCCCGCCTGGGCCTGGCGTGGTGCAATTCATGGCGTTGCAAAGGGTCAGACACGACTGAGTGACTGAACTGAACTGATGCATAGCAAGGAAGACCCAGGGCAGCCAAAAGTAAATTTTGGGTACTCCACTCCACCCCACTCCCCCAGCCTCCAAGCAAGGTGTTATTAGAACTTGATCCTTATACCTAGCTTGACAACATCAGAAGAGAAAGGACTGGTCCTAACCTGTAACTGGTGGGTACTTCAGGAGGACCAGGAGCCCATATCTGAGGGTGGTGCTGGTTGTCTCCACCTTGGCAAAAAAGATGTCGAGAGCACAACTGAGCAAATTCTCTTCCTAAATTCTGAGTGTGCTTGGGGGGGGGTCCCTTTCCTCCTATATGCAAAAACACAGGATGCTGGAATTAGAGAGGAGCCAAAAGAGCCTTTTCAGATAGCTAAAAGATCTATTCAGATCCCTGATTACACGTCTCCTTTCTGACTCTCTGACCACAGCAGGCATCACCAATCAATCACAGAACTCTTTGATACTAAACCTCAGAATCCTTCTCAGATGAACAAAGTTGACACCCAAAATGAAGCCTGTGTATAGTTCCAGAGCTAGAACAAAAGCTGCCTCATCAGAACTTCTATTTTACTGATGGAAAACCAGAGGCTCAGAGAGGTGGGGGGAATTGTACCCTCTCACACAGTAAACTGAAAGAATGGGGAATCTGGGACCCAAGTCTCTTGAGTCTCATCCAAAGATGAGACCCTCAGACCCCAAGACTCTCAGCTCCTACTAGATCCCAGAATGCACTGCCTCTTGCTCCAAGTCTCACCTGCTGCATGCGAGTGAGGAAGGCATCCATGAAATCCCGGGGACTGAGCCAGGTCCAAGGAAACCTCATGCTTCCTCAACACTCCAGCCACAAGCTCCTTCTGTTTCTCAAAGACCTCAAAGAGACAGCTGCGTGGACCAGGAAAGTGGCTCAGAAAAGCAGGGAAAAGGCTATATATCTTGGGGGGGAAAGAGGCCCTGGAGAGAATATATCTTGGCACATGCTATTCCCTTTGCCTGAAATCCTGTTCCCCATCTTTCCTCTCACTTTTGCTGGTTTAGTCCTGTTCATCACTGAGGTTTCACGTTGGATGTGACCTCCTCCAGGAAGCCTTCCCTGACCTCCAGACAATGACAAGCAGTTTCTCTGTGCTGTCACGGCTGCGTGAGCATCAGCTCCCCCCGCCACCCCGCCCCCCCCCCCCGCCCCCGACATGTCACTGTGTGCTGACTGTTCCATCCCCCACTCTGGGATGAGAGTTCTGTGAGGGCAGGTCCCAGTGAGATTGGCTGGGACCTTGGACCCTTTACTGGAGTGCTAGCTCTTGGACGAACATCTCCAGGAGCAAGAGAAAACGAGAAAAGTAGAAGCTGCTGAAAATAACTACATGCATGCGCAGTTGGGGCAATTAGGAAGAAAAAGATACAAAGAGGCCATATACCAACGTCCAATTCTGAGGTGCCCAGAGGAAAAGCAGGATACTGCGCATGATCCGCCCCGCCCACAGCACCACCGAGGGAGTGGCAGACCACCTAAGCTACGCCTCCTGCCCAATCCACCTATCCGCCCCTATCCTCACCCGGTTTAAGAAACCATCTTGCCCCACCCCCTCGGAGAGAGCAAAGGAACTTGTTTCCTGTTTTCACTTTTTGGTATTGCAGCCTAAGCCCCCCAAAAAGCCTTGCCTGAAATTCTCCTCTGGTCTCTAGTCAATTTCTATTGATTAAAGAGTTCAAGGTTGCCAGGTCAGGGCCACTACGTCTGTCTGGGCCACCCTTGTGTCTTCCGCAGGTTGGCGCGTGCAGGCTGGCACGGGATAGCAGGTTCAGTGAGCATGGACTGAATAATTGCTCAATCTGTCATGGTACTGGTCCCTCTGGGCTATCAGGTTTGGTGACATGTCTGTCTACCCCACTGGACTGTGGCCCCATGATGACACAGCTAGGTATATCTTGGCTCCTGGTGTGTCTCCAGTATCCAACCAAGAGCTGAACACATGTATAGGCTTATTTATGTTGGCAGACGTTTGAACTGAAAGAAGGGACTTTGGAGGAAGGGCTGTGCGATTGGGGTTGGGGTGGCCTCAGCAGATACCTCACCCCAAAATCGTCCACCTGCTGCAGGTGTTCAGCCAGCAGCCCTAGGAAGCCTTCATCCTGGGAGTCCAAACAGTGGTCAAAGATCATGGAGCAGATGATGCTGGAGACCAGGCAGCAGATCAGGAAGGTGGGATGGGAGGATGAATCTGTGCCAAGGTCAAGAGAGGCAAGCTGTTCTCCCAGCCTCTCCGCTTGGTAGCCAGAGCGCGATCCCTTCCAGGCACACATCCAACCATCTCACTCTCCTGCTCAAAGACATTCCATGGCTCCCAGGTCCTTCCTCAGGAATTTGTTGTTGTTGTTCAGTTGCTAAGTCATGTCTGACTTAGCAGACTTCGTGACCGCGTGGACTGCAGCATGCCAGGCTCCCCTGTCCTTCACTGTCTCCTGGAGTTTGCTCACAGTCATGTCCATTGAGTTGGTGATGAGAACCAACAGGGGTCTTACGCACGAATGTCCATCTCAGGGTCACTTCCCACGGACCCAGCCTGCAAAGTCCTGTGTAGTATCTCCCCACCTCATGCCGAGGATCTCTGTGTCCTAATCTTTACAACCTGAGAATATGTAAAAATATCTTTCATTGCATAGGGGGCTTTGCAGATGGGACAAAGTTATGGATCTTGAGGTGGGGAGATTAACCTGGATTATCTGGATGGACCCAATGTAAGAGTAAGAGTTTTTATAAGAGGGAGGCAGAGCGAATTTCCTGGTGGCCCAGTGGTTGGGACTCCATGCTTCCACTGCAGGAGGCACAGGTTCTATCCCTGGTTGGGAAACGAAGATCCTGCAAGCCATGTGGTGTGTCCTCCTGGAAAAAAAAAAAGGAAAGAGGCAGAAAGATTAGACACAGAGAAGATTTAAGGACAGTGGCAGAGGTCAGAGAAGAAAGAAGATGCTACTCTCCTGGTTTTGAAGACTGAGGAAGGGGCCATGAACCAAGAGATGCAGCATCTAGAAACTGAAGATGTGTAAGATAATAAGAATAAATTAAAAAGCTGTAAGATGATACAGCTAAATAAATAAATAAGCTGTAAGATAATACGTTTGTGTTATTTGAAGGCACTGAGTTTGTGATTGTTTTTTATATCAGCCATAGGAAACTGATATATCATGTGACTTTCCATCTGGGGTCATCCCAGTCTATATTAGTTTGCTCAGTCCGCTTTAAAATCCACTCCAGTACTATTGCCTGGAAAATCCCATGGACAGAGGAGCCTGGTAGGCTACAGTCCATGGGGTCGCAAAGAGTTGGACACAACTGAGCGACTTCACTCACTCACTCAAGTTGGCTGTAACAAGGACCATGGAGTCATCAGAGTTGATTCCTTCCAAGAGCCATGGGAGAGAATCTATGCTAGGCCTCTCCCCCTGTGTCTGGTGGTTTGCTGGCCATCTTTGATGTTCCCTGACTTCTAGAAGCATCATCCTGATCTCTGCCTTCCATCTTCCCATGGCATTCTCCCTGGGATGTGTCTGTGTCCTGAACTACCCCTTTCATAAAGACACCAGTCAAACCAGATTGGGGCCCACACTAAGGACCTCTTTTTAAGTTGTTTACATTTGCAATGAATGAATGCATCTTCAAATAAGGTCACATTCTGAGGTACTGGGGGTTAAGGCTTCAATTCAGTTCAGTTTAATCGCTCAGTCATGTCCGAATCTTTGCGACTCCATGGACTGCAGCACACCAGGTCTCCCTGTCTATCACCAGCTCCCATTTACTCAAACGCATGTCCATTGAGTCGGACTTCAGTGTATCAGTTTTGGGGGTGACACAATTAAACCCCAGAAAATTGTTATTCATGTCACAATATTCTTCTGGGCCCCTGCCATGACCCAAACACCCAACTGGGCACTGGAAACACCAGACACATTCAATCTGTGCCCTACAGAGACGGGGGAGTTACACATTGCAAACTCTTCAGCTTCCTGACCTTTGTTTCCTGTTGGTCTTATGGTGCATTTCAACACAGGGGTGAAACATGCACTTTCCTGACCTTGGAGAGGTGCCACCGTGGACTTTCCTGACCCCAGGTCATGGTTCCTACTGTGCTGTGTGACCTGTGTGATTCATTGAGTAGCCACATTCTTCATGTAGTGCATACAAACAATTTTAAAACGCCCCATTTTAGGAGTATCACTCACTCATAAAATGGAACGCATGTGAGTCAGTTCTAATGAGATGAATGAACTTAGAGCCTATTACACAGAGTGAAGTAAGTCAGGAACAGAAAGACCAACATCGCATACTGACGCATATATACGGAATCTAGAAAGAGGTCACTGATGGATCTGTTGTAGGGCAGCAGTGGTGATGCAGACACAGAAATGGACCTGGGGACGTGGGGGTGGGAAGGGGAAGGTGAGGGTGGGGTGAATGGAGAGAGCAGCAAGGAAGAATACACACTACCACATGCAAAATAGACAGCCATTGGGAATTTGCTGTATGGCTCAGGGAACCCAAACCTGGGCTCTGCAACAACCTAGAGGGGTGAGATGGGGGTGGGAGGTGGGAGGGAGGTTCAAGCGGGAAGGGACATAGGTATACCTATGGCTGATTCATGTTGATGTATGGCGGAAATCAACACAATACTGTAAAGAAATTATCCTTCCATTAAAAATAAATAAATTTTAAAAACGATGAGAAAAAAAAACACTCCCCATTTTACAGATGACAAAATGGAGGCCTAGGGAGGACAGTCACTTCTCAAAGCTAATATGTGCCAGAGACAGTGTTGAAACCCAGGCTAACAGGACTCCAGGGCCTAGATTTGAAGCCTGTAGACCTGGAAGTCTTTCAGTGGGGTCCGGGCAGCCCTAGATTTCCGGGCCTCCAGGAACTTGGATGGAAAGCAAAATTGCATGTTTTTCACTAAGCTCATTCTGAAATTTAGCCTTTCTCCCGATTATGAAGGCAGATTGCAGTCATGTCAGCAGTAACAGTGGCTTTGTCACTAATGGAAACCAGACATTTTCTTCTCTTTTTGGCCATGCCCTGCAGCATTTGGGATCTTATTTCCCCCACCAGGAATGGAACCCATTCAATCCTGCTGCAGTCCTGCTGCAGTCCTAACCACTGGACCATCAGGGAAGTCCCCAGAAACCACAGATATTTTCACAGCACATTTCAATTGCAGCTCTGGAAATATCATTTAGACTCATCACCAATCTAAGATGATGCCTAGATCTTGTTTTTGAGCATGTTTCTGACAAGAATGCACTATATCACACATTTGGTTTGTTTTTGACTTTTAATAAAATTGATTTTTGTGGGGATCTTATGAATTAAATATTTTTATCTTGGTAAAGCAAACATGAGGTTTACTATTTTTAAAAGTACAATTGAGTGCATTGAGTACACACACGATGTTGTAAAACCATACCACTGTCTAGTTCCAGAAGCTTCTCATCACCCCAAAGGAAAACCCTGTATATATTAGGCAGGCACATCCCATTCTCCCCTCCCCTAGTCTCTGCCAACCGCTGAACTGCTTTCTGTGTCCCCAGATTTGCCAGTTCTGGGTATTTCATGTAAATGGAATCATGTGCAATGTGTGACTCTGTGTAGCTGACTTCTTCTTTTTCTGGTTTGACATTTATTTATGCTAAAAAAACTTTATAAAAGTATACAAAAAATATTAGATATCTTAAAAATTGCCTTTTTTTTCTTTTGAACTTTATTTTGTATTGGGGTATAGCCGACTAACCAGGAGGGCATGGCAACCCATTCCAGTATTTTTCCCTGGAGAATCCCCATGGACAGAGGAGCCTGGTGGGCTACTGTCCACGGGGTCGCAAAGAGTCAGACACGACTGAGCGACTAAGAGGAGCACACTGCCGATGAGCAACGATGCTGAGATAATTTCAGGTGAACAGCAGAGGGGCTCAGCCACACCGTGTGCTTGGCTTCTTTAAGGGATTTACCCTTATGCTGCTAAAAGCACTATTCTGAAACCATTGTGCACGTTCACGTGCGAATGGGCAAAAGAGGATTTGGAGCAAACCTCCCAATGTTTCAACTGACTTTAGCAGGATTGCAGGTGTGTAATGGGTATTACATGCTAGAATCTATCCAAATTGCTTTTTCTTTTTTTAAAATTATTTCAAATTTTTATTTATTTGGCTGTGCTGGGTCTTAGTGGTGGCATGCAGAATCTTTAGTTTGCAGCATGGGGGATCATTAGTTATGATATGTGGGATCTCGTTCCCTGACCAGGGATGGAACCTGGGCCCCCCAGCATTGGCAGCACAGAGTCTTAGCCACTGGACCACCAGGGTATAACACGTATAGGTGTAACACCTGATTGAACTCTCACAACATCCCTGGGGATGGGGTTGGACATTATCCCCGTTTTACAGGTGAGGGAAGAGGGGTACAGAGAGGTTTGAGAACCAGCCAGCATATAGACAGTGCTGGTGGGGCTGGGGTTTGAACTCGGGTCCTCTGGCTCCTGACCTGGAGAGCCAACTCATTAGAAAAGACCCTGATTCTGGGAAAGACTGAAGCCGGGAGGAGAAGGGCATGACAGAGGATGAGATGGTTGGATGGCACCACTGACTCAATGGACATGAGTTTGAGCAAACTCCGGGAGATGGTGAAGGACAGGGAAGCCTGGCGTGCTGCAGTCCCGGGGGTCGTAGAGAGCTGGACAGGACTGAGCGACTAAACAACAGCAACCTCTGACTCTAGGGCCTGAGCGCTTAATGCCTGGGCTGAGCTGCATCTTGCAGGGGACCTGCTGGGTGTGAAGTGAGCCCTGAGCCGGGTGCCCCCATCTCACCACTGACCCACAGGGTCCTCTGGGCGATGGCTGTGCCCAAAGTGCCCAGTGAAGGCACCCACCTCTCCAGCAGGGCCTCACACTGCCTGGTAGCCACACAGCGATGACCGTGGGCGTTGGGCCCAGGCGCCCCGTGAACACTGGCCCTGCCAGGCCCTCAGCTGTGGCGACGGGGGGTAGCCTGAGAGACCAGCACCCAGCTGTCTGTCCGTCGTGGTCTCTGCACAGGCAGTTGTCACTGCGGCTGCCCTGGGTCTCATCGCACGGTGTTGCCCTCTCTTCTGGGTCTCTCCGTGTCTCTGTGTTTCTATGTCTCTGATTCTGAGTGTCACCTTGGCTTACCCTGAGCCTCTCAATCTGCCTCAGGTGGCCCCTGACTTTCCCTTCAGAATCTCACCAGTTCCACCAGCTCCTCACTAGCTCTCCGAGCCCCTCGTGGGTTCCCTCAGCCCAGAGCCCCTCCTTCAGCCCCTCGTGAGTCCCTCAGCTCCTCACCAGTTCTCTCAGGACACACATCTGTCCTTCGCTGTCTCCTAGTGTGCCTTCATTTAGAGCTTCCCTGGGGGCTCAGTGGTAAAGAACCCGCCTGCCAATGCGGGAGACACGGGCTTGATCCCTTTGCCGGGAAGATCCCCTCGAGAGGGGAATGGAACCCACTCCAGTGTTCTTACCTGGGGAATCCCATGGACAGAGGAGTCTGGAGGGCTAGAGTCTATGGGGTCGCAAAGAGTTGGACATGACTTAGCAACTAAACAGCTACAACCAGTGCCTTCATTTCTCCAATGTTCATGTCTGTCTTTCTGTCCTCCTGTCCCTGGGCTTCTGTGTTTCCCTCGTCATGTCTCATTATCTCTCTGCCTGCCTCTTCGCCATGCCTGTCCTCGCACAATCTCAGGTATCACCATTTCCACCTTTGTGCCTCTTTCCCTGACAATAAAACTTATCACACTCCCGGGGTGATTATCAAACTTACCATGTACCCAGTGTAGGTGGATGTTGATCAAACAAAATGCGCACAGGTGATAAGACAACCAGGAAAGACAGCCCAGGGCTTGATGCCTGTATACTACCTGTCCCTATGTGAATTTACTGAATGTATCACCATTTTGTTGTTATTTGACCCTCCCTCTAGAATGTTAGCTCTGTGAGAGCGAAGATACTCACGTTTTGTTCACTGCTGTGTCCGCAGTGCCTAAAACAGGGCCTGGCACACAGTAGGTACCCAATAATTGCTTGTTGAGTGAATGAGTAATTGTGTGCTGTGTCCTTCGAGGTCTCACCATAGCCTTGTCTTGGGTGCCCCTCAGTCATGTCTCAAGCCTCTCTTTCTGGGTCTGTCTCTCTGCCTTCCTCAGTCTTGGTCTCCAAATCTCTCTCTGTGGCCACCATGCATCCATAGAACACTTGCTATGGGCCAGGCCCCCTGCGCAGTGGGTCTCATTTTCATTCTCATAAATATCCTACAGGGTAGGTACCCACATTTTCCTGATGCACAAACCTGAAGCTCAAAGAGCAGCAGACACTTGCCCGAGAGATTGTGATGCGTCCTCCAAACAGACTGGGAGCTCCTGTCAAGTCCCCTCCCCTCTCGATGAGCTATGGACAGCTCGTGTTAGCAATCTAAGGGCTCTGAGAAGCCCTGTAGGAAAGAAAGCAGCTTGTTTAACCATGGTTTTCCCTCGCTTACTTACCCAGAGACGTCTTTCCCTTAGAACGTTCTGCCCTCTTCTGCCTCTCACCCTTTCTGTTTCTTTTCCGTTCTGCTTCTCTCTGTCTGTTATCTCACTCTGCATCTCTGCCTCTCTCTCAGCAAGGCAGCCCAGTCAAATGGTTGGAAGAACAGACTCTGGAGCTAGACTGTCTGGGTTTGACTCCTGAGGCTGCCACAGGATGGCTGTGTGACCTTGGGCAAGATCTTAACCTCTCTGTGATTCACCCCATTAACTGAGTGAAGATCAGGTGATTTCCTCTGTGTAAAGCACTTCATGCCTCCCCATCAGTGATTCCTGGGCCTGGAATAAGGACCCAGGTTCAGTGCCAGTTCACACAGCACAGCAGAATCCAGGACCTGGGTTGAGGAAAGTTCATGGTGGCCTCTCTCCAAGGTCAGGAAAGTACAGGTCCCACCTCTTCAAGAGATGAAGGGACACTGGATTGGAGGAGTCTGACTCAGCTGCTGGGATCAGAGTTTTGGGTTCTCAAGACGTTTGCCTAACATTGCAAGAAAGAGACTGCCACCCTCCTTCTAAAGAGGAGAGACAGAGAGAGGTGGAAAGACAGACCCAGGCCACAAGTGGACACAGACACAGTCATTAGTATATTTGGTAAATACAAATTGAGCCTGCCAAAGGCTCAGGGAAACGCTGGAGACAGGCAAGCTCAGTGGGCATTGATCAAACTGCACGCAGTCTCTGTGCTCCTGGAGCTCAGAGTTTAAGGAGTGAAACAGAGACACGGAGACAGAGAGAGATAGCAGGAGAGAGAGGGACACGCACACATATCCTCGACGGACGGAAAAAAGTCCTGCAACTGTGAAGACAGAGCAGGAGGCAGGGAGGAAACTCAGGGCAATCAGAGATCTGAAGACCCCAGAACTGTCTCTCGCCCTATTGCTTTGTTCCTCCCACCTCTCCCATCTGTGGCTCTCACAGAAGGGAGGGTGAAGGAAGGCGGGCTGGAGAGAGAAAGGCTGAGTGTCTGCAAGCCCTGTAGTGGAAGAGACTGTCTGATGCAGACACACACACACAGACTCACACACACAGACCCACCCCACCACCACCTCCGCGAAAACACAGACACACCTTCAGGTGTGAGACCCCACATAAATACATAGAAGTCCACACACGTGTGGAGATACATGCATAAGCACACTCACACTCATGTACAGAAACACACACGGGCATGTTCACATAAGTACAAACCCTCTTTCATGTGTAAGAATCACGCAAGCACACACACGCAAGCAGGTATGCACCGAAGTGTGTAAACACAAACCCACTAACATAGCTAAAGCAGGGAGACAGCGGGTGCTCTCCATACCCACAAAAGTAAACAGACTCATGTGGACCTTGTCATTGCTACCGCGGTGTCTCTGCCAGCATCTAGGGAGGGGCTGTAGAGGTATCAGGGGAGCAGGTCAGCTGACTGTCAGAGCAGGAGGTGTGTGCCCCTTCTCTTTGAGTTCACACTCTTGGAGGATGCCAGGGAATGGATGATGTTACATAACTGGGTGTGGGGACAAGCTTAGTATAAAAGGCTCAGCCAGAAGCCCAGCAGTTTGGAAGACCGTCAGTCTTCAGCCATGGAGCTCAGCGTGCTCCTTCTCTTTGCTCTGCTCACCGGACTCTTGATCCTCCTGGCCAGAGGCCGCCCAAAGGCCCGTGGCCACCTCCCGCCTGGCCCCCGTCCTCTGCCCTTCCTGGGGAACCTTCTGCAGATGGACAGAAAAGGCCTGCTCAAATCCTTCCTGAGGGTGAGACTCAGGTGGGCGGGATCTGAGGGTGGCTGCTTGCCTCCGTCCCTGGGGATCATTCACCAGTAGATGTGAGGCATCCTTCCAGGCTCAGGGGTGGGCTGTGGGAAGTTCGGTGAGGAAGGGATGTGGAGCTGAAGTGTGGTGGATGGCGATCAGGCCGTCAGAGGCGTCCCTTGCTCAGTTGGAAGTGTGTGGGCACTGTCCCTGGAGAGGGCAGGCGGGCGTGAAGAGGTGTCTGGGTGTGAGCCAGGGGTGTAGAAATCCCTGCTCCTCTGTCCCCTTCTCCCGAGTCCCTGCCTGCCACAGGGAGAGAGGGAGAAAAGGGGTGGTAGTACCCATCAATAGGTTTCTCCTCTGCCAACAAAAGCTGTCAAAGATTGGTTCCAGCCAGCGCCAGACAAAGAGGAGGAGGGAGGGAGAACAGAATGGGAGGCCAGGTCCCGAGTTCTTACTAATCATAAACGTTAATGTGCAATGAGTAGCTGACGCTGGAGTGTTTACCAGGTCCTGCATCACTGCTCTCCAGGCACGATTTCATGACTGATGATCTATATATGTATTAATAATGTAATCCATGGGCTTCCCAGGTGGTGCAGTGGTAAAGAATCTTCCTGTCAGTGGGTTCGAATCCTCTGTTGGGAATATCCCTTGGAGTAGGAAATGGCAACCCAGTCCAGTAGTCTTGCCTGGAAAATTCCATGGACAGAGGAGCCTGGGGAGCTACAGTCCATGGGGCTGCAAGGAGTCAGACATCACCGAGCAACCAAGCACACCCACCATGCAATCTACCCCCGTGAGCCCACTCCCCGACAGGTTAGGCTCAGGGAACACTTGACAGTAACTTCCAGCAGCCCCAGGTGCCTCTGTCCCCTCCGGACAACCGCTGCAGTGACCACACTCCTGACTCCTGGGCTTGTCACATGTTTGATTTTTTTTCTGAGCTCCGCTGGCTCTTTGCTGTGGTGTGCAGACTTCCTCTAGCTGTGGTGTGCCAGCTTCACTTGGAGCGCACGGGCTCTAGAGTGCGCAGGCTCGGAGCTCGAGAGCTCTCTAGCTGCGGCCCTCTGGTTTAGTTCCTCTGTGGTATGTGGGATCCCCGACCAGGGACCGAACCCGTGTCCTCTGCATTGGAAAGTGGATTTTTAACCACTGGACCACCCTTTGATTTTAAGGGAGAGTGTTTTATCACAGATGTGGAGGCCCCAAGTGCGTATTATTTCATTTTCATCGCAAGGGTAAACACCATGGACTTTCATGGAAATACCTGGACTTAGTTTCTTCACTCAGAGCTGTGTGGCTGGATTTATTTGTATCGTGGAAGGAATTCATCAGGTCTTGGTTACAACGCCTTGTGGGCGAGAAGAGGTGTCGCCTTCACCTTAGAGAAATAGATAGTGAGGGCAGCCCGGGGAAGGCACTGGTCTGTAGTTACACCCTGGGACTTCACAGAGGGGATGTGTGAGTCCAGCACAGAGCCCTTTTCTTCTCCTTCATAGATGGAAGCTGCCTAACAATTTGTTATCTTATTTATTGTTATCACATGCAAACTCAGTCGTGTCTGACTCTTCGTGACCCCATGGACTGTAGCCTGGCAGGCTGCTCTGTCCATGGGATTCTCCAGGCAAGAATACTGGTGTGGGTTGCCATGTTCTATTCCAGGGGATCTTCCCAACCCAGGGATCGAAACCTCTTCTCCTGTGTCTCCTGACAACTTGGGGATCACTAAATCCTTTGGGCGTTTAAGGCACAGTGGATCCCCTCCCCCGCAAATATTCACATACATTTTGCATAAATTTTTGCTAGTTTCAAACCCCCTAAATCTCTTCTATAGTCCTTGCAAGTGTTTTCTGTGTGTCCGTGATCCTCTTTTTTTCCTGTCGTGTCATGCGGCATGTGGGATCTTAATTCCCCAACCAGGGATTGAACTCGTGCCCCCTACAGTGGGAGCTTGGAATTCCAACCACTGGACCACCAGGGAATCCCCCATGATCCTCCATTCCCATTGCGTCTTTGGTGAGAGAGAGAGAGGTTGGGAGAGAAAGAGGGAGGGAGGGAAGGAAAGAGAGGTCATAGGTTAGTAGGTGTCATGATTTATTTCCAAATCCTTCTGGAGTCAGACAGATGAGGGTTTGTGTTCCAGATTCAACTCTTACTCATTGAATCTTAGCTTCTCTTCAGCAAGATGAGGTCGTGATGATAAGAATGCCTGCCTCATAAGAGAGTTGTGAGGACTAGACAGTGCGTAGAGCATGGTATACAGTAAGTGCTCATTAATACTCGATCTATTCATTCATTCAATGGTAACTTACTGGGCACCTTCTGTGTGCCTGGAAACATTCTAGGCATTGATGGTATGGCATTAGACAGGGCACACACACAGAGAAGGAAATATTGGGTTGGTAAGAACTATGGTTAAAATAAAGCGAGGTGATATTTTCAAGAGTGGCGGGAGCTACAAACCAGGGCTCTGTGACAACCTGGAGCAGTGGGATGGGGCAGGAGTGGGGAGGGAGGTTCAAGAGGGAAGGGACATAGGTGGACCTACGACTGATTCATGTTGACATCCGGCAGAAACCAACGTAATGGTGTAAAATCATTGTCCTCTAATTAAAAATAAATATATATTTTTTAAAAAGTGACAGGAGTTACTTGAAGCTACTTTAGAATGAGTGGAGAAGGAAAAGCTCCATCTTGCCTTGTTGCTGATCAGTTCAGTTCAGTTAGTCGCTCAGTCATGTCCAACTCTTTGTGACCCCATGAACTGCAGCACGCCAGACCTCCCTGTCCATCACCAACTCCTGGAGTTCACTCAGACTTGCGTCCATTGAGTCAGTGATGCCATCCAGCCATCTCATCCTCTGTCATCCCCCTCTCCTCCTGCCCCCAATCTCTTCCAGCATCAGAATCTTTTCTAGTGAGTCAACTCTTCGCATGAGGTGGCCAAACTACTGGAGTTTCAGCTTCAACATCATTCCCTCCAAAGAAATCCCAGGGCTGATCTCCTTCAGAATGGACTGGTTGGATCTCCTTACAGTCCAAGGGACTCTCAAGAAGTCTTCTCCAACACCACAGTTCAAAAGCATCAATTCTTCAGCGCTCAGCTTTCTTGGCAGTCCAACTCTCACATCCATACATGACCATAGGAAAAACCATAGCCTTGACTAGACAAACCTTTGTTGGCAAAGTAATGTCTCTGCTTTTGAATATGCTATCTAGGTTGCTCATAACTTTTCTTCCAAGGAGTAAGTGTCTTTTAATTTCATGGCTGCAGTCACCATCTGCAGTGATTTTGGAGCCCCCAAAAATAAAGTCTGACACTGTTTCCACTGTTGCCCCATCTATTTCCCATGAAGTGATGGGACCGGATGCCATGATCTTCGTTTTCTGAATGTTGAGCTTTAAGCCAACTTTTCCACTCTCCTCTTTCACTTTCATCAAGAGGCTTTTTAGTTCCTCTTCACTTTCTGCCATAAGGGTGGTGTCATCTGCATATCTGAGGTTATTGATATTTCTCCCGGCAATCTTGATTCCAGCTTGTGTTTCTTCCAGCCCAGCATTTCTCATGATGTACTCTGCATAGAAGTTAAATGAGCAGGGTGACAATATACAGCCTTGACGGACTCCTTTACCTATTTGGAACCAGTCTGTTGTTCCATGTCCAGTTCGAACTGTTGCTTACTGACCTGCATATAGGTTTCTAAAGAGGCAGGTCAGGTGGTCTGGTATTCCCATCTCTTTCAGAATTTTCCATATTGTGATCCACACAGTCAAAGGCTTTGGCATAGTCAATAAAGCAGAAATAGATGTTTTTCTGGAACTCTCTTGCTTTTTCGATGATCAGACACCCTGAAAGATGCCTGTGGAAGATATCAATGAGAGACAGGTATCAGCGCCAGAACTCAGAAGCAGGAGCAAGCTCAGCATGTTTGGGGAGCCCCAGGGACCCTGGATCTGTGCAATCAAAGGATCTGTGGGTGAAGGTGAAGGTGTCAGAGGGGTGATGGGCAACATCACTTAGGCTCTGTCCACCGTGGGGAAACTTCAGGCCTTACTCAAGGGAGTAGGAGTGCTGGGTGGTTTGAAACAGGTTAGGGATATTAATTAATTTACATTTTAATCAGATTGCTCTGGTTTCAAGATAGGGTGGGGTGTGCAGTGAAAGGATTGTGGGTAGCACAGGAAAGGAAGTAGGGAGACCAGCAAGGGGGGTTTGCAGAGATCACTGTGAGAGAGTTTTCAATAAACTTAACCGTTTTATAATTTTAAGTCAACTTTTTAAATCAGTTTTTGAAATTGCAGTATCGTTGATTTACCAAGTTTTGCTGATTTCTGCTGTACAGCAAAGTGATTCAGTTTTACATATACATGCATTCCTTTTAAAAAATCTTCTTTTCCATTATGGTTTATCTTGGGATATTGAGTATAGTTCCCTGTGCTGTACAGTAGGCCTTCATTGTCTATCCCTTCCATATGTGAAAGCTTGCATCTGCTCTGCCCAGCCTCCCTCTCCAATCATGCGTCCTCCCCCTTGACAACAGCCAGTCTGTTCTCTGTGTCTGCGATTCTGTTTCTGGTTCTTAGGTATGTTAACTTGTGTCCTATTTGTTTCATTTGTGTCGCTTTTATTCCTTTACACCATGTTACTTTATTTAATTATTATTTCTTTGGCCGCGTTGTGCAGCAGGCAGAATCTTAGTTCCCTGACTGCGTCATACTTCAGCTTCCACATACAAGTGATATCATTTGCTGTTGGTCTTTCTTCTTCTGTAAGTCAATTTGTAATTGAAGTTTAACCTTTAGGGTAAAGTACACAAATCCTAAGTGCTCAGTTCAGTGAAGTTTCTCAAATGAACATACTGATGGAGTTGACATACAGATATGTAACAACTTGGCTCACGCCCAGATACCCCCTTAAGTCCCCCTTCCAGTCACTGCTGCTGCTGCTAAGTCACTTTAGTCGTCTCTGACCCTGTGCAACCCCATAAGATGGCAGCCTACTAGGCTCCCCCGTCCCTGGGATTCTCCAGGCAAGAACACTGGAGTGGGTTGCCGTTTCCTTCTCCAATGCATGAAAGTGAAAAGTGAAAGTGAAGTCACTCAGTCGTGTCCTACTCTTCGTGACCCCATGGACTGCACCCTTCCAGGCTCCTCCACCCATGGGATTTTCCAGGCAAGAGGACTGGAGTGGGGCGCCATTGCCTTCTCCACTTCCAGTCACTACCCTCCTATTATTCTGACACTATAAGTTCCTGTTATCTGTTTCTGAATTTCATAGAAATACAATTATGACATATGAACTCTTCTGGGTCTAGTTGCTTTCACTCAGCATTACATCTGTGAGTTTCATTCTTGTTGTTGGTTGTAGAAGTGGTTTGTTCTTTTTCATGGTTGCATAGTAGTCCACAATATGAATTCATCACTAATTGTTTATTCCCTATGTTGCGAGCATTTATTATAAGGCATCTATGAACCTCCTTGTTTTTTATTTTGCTGAGCACATGTATGCATTTTAGTTGAGTGTGTTTCTGGGAATGAAGTGGCTGAGTTACTCAGTATACCTGCCTCCAGCTTCAATAAATACTGTTGAGCTGTTGCCCCAGTGGCAAGACTTGATGTTATGACTTTTCAAATTTCATGATAACCCCCAGAAGGCCATCACTTTACCTTCATGCCTCCCAAGTTGGTGGGAGTTTCTCTGGGGAAATTGCCAGGAGGCAGATGGGGGTTGAAGGTGGGTCACAAGAAGGATGATTTTTTTAAAATATTTTATTTATTTATTTTGCTTGTGCTAGGTCTTAGCTGCTCTTCACTGCAGCATGCAAATACTTAATGGGATCCAGTTCCCTGAGCAGGGATTGAACATGGGCCCCTGTATTGGGAGCGCAGAGTCTTAGCCAGTGGACCACCAGGGAAGTTCCAAGAAGGATGATTCTTTAGTTGAGATGCCAGGGAGATCTCACCAGACTCAACTAATATCGCCTGGGCTTGGGTGGAATTATTAATAGGAATATTTAACCATCTGTGATTCTTGGGGGGCTTTCCAGGTGGTGCTAGTGGTAAAGAACCCACCTGTCAATGCAGGAGATGTAAGAGACGTTGGTTCAATCCCTGGGTCAGAAAGATCCCCTGGAGGACAGCATGGCAACCCACTCCAGTATTCTTGCCTGGAGAATCCTATGGATAGAGGAGTCTGGCGGACTATGGTCCACAGGATCGTAAAGAGTTGGACACGACTGAAGTGACTTAGCACACACACGCTGCTTAAGACACCAACCAAGCCAACCAGTGTGGACTGGGCTGGGTCATGGGTTAATCTTTTAACTGCTGGGTTCTGGGAAGCAAAAAGGCAGACTGGGGTGTAAGGTCTTGGGGCAGTGGCTAGTCATCAATCTATATGCAAGTGTCTAATCACAAATCTATATGCAAGTGTCTAGTCACCAACCCATATGCAAGTGTCTAATCACCAATCTATATACAAGTGTCTTAGGGCTTCCCTGGTGGCTCAGAAGGTAAAGAGTTTGCTTGCAATACAGGAGACCCAGGTTCGATCCCTGGTTTGGGAAGATCCCCTGGAGAAGGACATGGCAACCCACTCCAGTATTCTTGCCTGGAGAATTCCATGGATAGAGAAGTCTGACGGGCTACAGTCTATGGGGTCGCAAAGAGTCAGAAACAACTGAGTGATTCACACACACACACACACACACACACACACACACACACACACACGTGTTTTACTGGTTTAAAAGTGGAGATGGCGACAGAGGTGCATACCGACTAATAGCAACCCTGGCTGTGGGTGTGCTTGGCAGTTCCAACAGAAATATGGGGATGTCTTCACGGTGTACCTGGGGCCAAGGCCAGTGGTCATAATATGCGGGACAGAGGCCATTCGGGAGGCCCTGGTGGACCAGGCCGAGGTCTTCTCTGGCCGAGCGAAGATCGCCGTTGTTGACCCAGTTGTCCAGGGACACGGTAAGGGCCTCAGGGCCACTGGGAAGGGACAGGGATGGAGGATAGGGATTGGGGAGGGTGAGGCTGGGAAGGGAAGGGAAGGGGTGGAGGGGGACCCAGAGTCTCCTTGAAAATTCCTCTGCAACCCAAGCCTCTCCTAAACCCTAGGTGTTGTCTTTGCCAACGGGGAACGTTGGAAGGCCCTTCGGCGATTCTCTCTGGCCACCATGAGGGACTTTGGGATGGGAAAGCGGAGCGTGGAGGAGCGGATTCAGGAGGAGGCTCAGTGTCTGATGGAGGAGCTGCGGAAATCCCAGGGTGAGCCCTGGGGCGGGGGTGGGCAGGAGAGAAACACGGGAAGCTGTGTGAGGACTGTAGCCCAAAGACAGAGGGTATAGGTGGGCAGAGAGAGAGATGTAGAGACAGAGAGGAGACAGAGCTTGGGAGACCGTCAGAGGAGCAGGGACAGAGAGAGGGGCAGAGAGACGGGGCAGAGGTGGGTAGGTGAGAAATGCAGGGGCAGGAGAGATACAGAAGTGTAGTGTCAAGAGGAACGCGAAGACGACTCAGACAGTAAATAGCACGTCAATTGCCTGTGTTCAAGGGAACCAGTTCATGGTTTGATTGTATCTGTCAAGGGCCAAAATGTGACTTCAATAAAAAGAAAGTAAAGAGAGAAAAAGAGAAAACTACAGACATTTTTTTTTTAAAGGACAAATTGTGTTTTCCTTTCTTTAGGTGAACAACTGGCAGTGAGCAAGGGGGCGCAGTCAGGGTTTTCTGCTCTTAGGAATTCAAGTGGGCACTTCCAGTGGTTTTAGGATTCCTCAGAAACGTGTGTCTGAGACATAGAGGTGACAAGATGCTTTCTTAAGAGATTTTGAGACATAAATGGAGAGTCTGGGAGGAAGAGGCAGAGCCACAGGGAGCTATAGAGGTATCAGGATGGAGGGACTCAGAAGAAAGAAAAGAACAGACAGACGGATTCAGATGGAGACACAGAGAGGAAGAAAGAGACAGGGATGCAGGGACCAAGGCAAAAAGAGAAGAGACTCAGAGAGGCAGGAAGGAACAACGGCAGAGCGAAACTGAGGCACGAAGATTAGAGAGAGACAGACAGGCTCAGGAAAGGGTGTGCAAGGGAACAAGAGGCGATGGACAGGCGAGCCCCAGGGAGAGAGACTGCACTGAGCTGACACTCCTGGGCGCACAGCCCGCCCTCCCTCCGACTTCGGCGAGTTGGCACATCTAGACATCAACAATCAAGTGCAGAACAGTTCCCAAAAGACCAGAGAACTCTAGAGGTGGACAAAAAAGAGGGGGACGGGCAGGGTGGACAGTTAAGGGACCAGGAGAACAGAGCTATGTAAATGGCACATGCAATTGATTGAACACCTGCTCTGCACCTTCTTCACAGGACTGAGATGAGAATTTAATAAAATAATATGTGAAGTGCTTAGAATAGGGCCTGGCACAACTTCCAGGCTAGCGAGTGTTGGCTGTTATGATGCCAGTTGTTTTTTAAATTTATTTATTGTGACTGAGTGATAGAGGAGAGTCACACAGAGACAGGTCCCCAGGCATTTAAGTCTGTGCCCTGCGACCCACCCCTTTCCCTCTAGGCGCCCTCCAGGATCCTGTCTTCTACTTCCACTCCATCACCGCCAACATCATCTGCTCCATTGTCTTCGGAAAACGCTTTGACTACAGAGATCCTCAGTTCCTGAGGCTGCTGGAGTTGTTATTCAAATCTTTCGTGCTCATCAGCTCCTTGTCCAGCCAGGTCTGAGAGGGCAGAGCTCAGGTGGACATCCAGGCAGGGGAGAGGGGTGATTTGCTTTTGTGAACCGGAAATGCAGCTTCCAGCCAGAAGAAGGGCAAAGACAACAGACAGAGACAGAGACACAGGGACACAGAGACCTGGGGGAAGGGAGAGATGGTGAGACAGGACTGAGAGAGTAAGAGGAAGAAAGGGGAGTGACGGAGGAGGCAGAAACAGAGAGAGGAATCAAAGACACACACATGAGCATGCTCCTCGTTTAAAACAAAATGATAAAGTTTGTCTTTCCCAGTCAACCTAGAAATACCCCCATTGTGAAAAGTGAAAGTGCTAGTCCTCAGTCGTGTCTGATTCTTTGTGACCCCAGGGACTATAGCCTGCCAGGCTCCTCTGTCCATGCAGTTCTCCAGGCACGAATGCTGGAAGGGGTTGCCATTTTCTCCTCCAGGGGATCTTCCCGACCCAGGGATCTAACCCAGACCCCGGCATTGTAGGCAGATTCTTTACCTTCTGAGCCACCAGGGAATCCCCACCCCTACTGTATGTTAAGTTAAAAAGTGAAACTTCAGAAAAGTCTGCCTGGCTATTGTTCTCAGCCGAGAGTGCAGGTCAGAGTCACAGGAACGAATATCGAAAATACAAATTCCCATGACGTCCTAGTGGAGAGTCAGGCCTGGAAAATCTGGAAGGAGGTTCAGATGAGTACGTGTAGAAGTCCAGCATGGGGTTTCAATTTTCTCCTCTCACAGAGAACCACAGACAGGGGAAAAGTCTGGAAGGAGATCTGCCAAACAGTTAACCATGTTATCTCTAGAAGGACAGGTGAAGGAGAAATTCCACAGCATAATTTATATTATCCTGCATTTTTTGCAACTGTTGACAACAAGTTAGATGTTACATTTCTCATTAGGCAAAGCAATAGACATATGCTCCCAAATAGGCAGCAGCTTCATTCTGTGTAAGCATCATGTTATCAATGCCTGACACACAAGGATGATGCAAGAGGTGGAAAGAGACAGAGAGAGGTTTGAGCAGAACAGATAAACCGGCTGGGGTAGGCAGGTACAGGGCAGAGGGTGGATGAGCAGGAGACCCACGGAGATGAGGAGAGGTGGAAAGGAGAGAGAGAGGTGGGCCAGAGACTAACGAGAAAACACAAGGAGAGGGGCGAGATGCAGAAAGAGAAAAGTGAGGTCTCTTACACAGCGGGGACACACAAGCAGTGAGTGAGGGGCTCAGACACAGAGTAAGGGCCGGAGGGAGACAGAGGCAGGGACAGGGAGACCAAGACACCCCAGAGAGGCAGAGAGAGGCAGGAAAACAGAGATCCCTTGTGAAGGTACTGGGGGCCAGGAGGGCTGTCCCTCCCTGTGACCGGCTAGCTCAACCCCAGAAGGGCCTCACAGCCCCTTCTCTCCTGCAGCTGTTTGAGCTCTACTCCAGCTTCTTGAAGTACTTTCCTGGCTCACACAGGCAAATCTACAAAAACCTGCAGGAAGTCAACGGCTTCATTGACCGCAGTGTGGAGAAGCACCGTGAGACCCTCGACCCCAGTGCCCCCCGGGATTTCATTGACTGCTACCTGCTCCGCATGGAAAAAGTGGGATTTGGGAGAGGCAATGGGGGTGGAAGGGAGGAGAACAAAAGATGCGGAGTGAGAAGGGACGGGAAAGGAGTGGAGCAGTGGCGGGAGGGAGAGGGGAGGGGAGATTCGTAAGGGAGCAGAGGGAGAGAGGAAAGAGTGGGGAGATGGCAGGGAGGAGACAGAGGTATGGAAATACAGGACAAGGGGGAAAACTGCAGCAGCTGGTGAAAAGAGTCACAGAGGCAGAAAGAGACGGAGAGGAAGGGAGACAAACACACCAAAGAGATGCGAGATGTTTGAAACAGAGCAAGACAGAGCGAAGAGAGATTGAGACGGAGATAGAGAGACGGTGGACACACAGAGCATAGAGGAAAGGGGGAAGGGCCGGACGGTGTGAGACCCAGAACCAGGTGGAGGGGCCCGGAGAGAAGAGGTGAGGGCAGCAGGCCCCGCCTCCCCTGATGGGCACCCCACCCACCCGGCTGCAGGACAAGTCCGACCCCCGCAGCCAGTTCGACCATCGGAACCTCATCATGTCTGCTCTGTCGCTGTTCTTTGCCGGCACGGAGACGACCAGCACCACGCTTCGCTATGGGTTCCTGCTCATGCTCAAATACCCCCACATTGCAGGTGGGCAAGCTGGGGACAGACGCTGCGGAGGGGTTCTGAGCCCTTTGCAGGTACAGAAACGGGGCTAGAGGTCTTTGGTGAATGAGAGAGGCAGCATTCCCCTCTCATACCAGGAGCCCTGAAGGTTGTTTCTGTTTTTCTTCTCACTTGACCCCTGACCAGGGATGGAATGTGCACCCCAAGCTGTGGCAGTGTGCAGTCTTAACCACTGGACCAGGGAAGTTCCCCGAGCAGTGCAGGTCTTGAATGATCTACCCAACTAAGCCAGCTCTGTTGGTGGATCGATGAACGAAGAATCTGTCAATCTGGGGAGTTCCCTGGAGGTCCAGTGGTTAGGACTCAGTGCTTTCACTACCATGGCCCTGGGTTCAATCCCTGGTCAGGAAACTAAGATTTGGCAAGTAGCGCAGTGTAGCAGAAACAAACAAAAAAAAATCCATTCATCTGTTTTCCCACTATTTCTCCTATCACTTAAAGATCGACCCATCATTTATCCATCTGTCCTTTCAACTCATCAAGCAACCCGTGCGCTCAGATTCTTTCTTCTATGACTCATCTGGGATGTATATATCCATGCTTTATTTGGACAGACTGGCTCATCTATTGATCATTTGAAACAGCGATTCGTTGAACGAACTGTTTGTCACTGAGTCGTCTGCTCCTTCATTCATGCGTCCACCTGTTTTTCTAAAATTGATTACAGACCTTAATCCTTCCATCGCTTGTTTTTCACTCCATCCTCATCCATCTGTCTTTTCATTTGTTTGTTTAATAATTCACTCATTTATTCACCTTGATTCATACATCTGTCGTTCAGTCCCTCCTACCACCCACTCATTCCTCTGCTCACCTGTCCCTTTAAATGTACTCGTTCACATGTTCTTCCATGAATTTAGCCACCCAGCCATTCACACGAGTCACTGGTTCATCAAGTTCATTTATCTGTCTGTGGATCATTTAGTGATAAATTAACCTTTGATGAGTTAATAATGCATCCACTCATTAGCCTTCTCCCATTTACCAGTCTTTCCACTCATGAATTGATCTACTGATCGATCTACTGATTGATGTACTCATTTATTTACCCAGCTGTTTATGGGTTAATCCACTGGTGTATTTCACAGCTATATTCCTGAGGACCTAGCACAGTGCCTGTCTATAATATACTCACAATAAATATTAGCTCACTTTCTACTCATCTTAGAGGAGGAACTTTGATAGGTTCATAGCCTTGAGTTCTTAGTCTGAAATTCTGAGCAAAACTGGGCTGCACATGTGTGTGTGTGTTTGCTTGTGTATGTTGGGAGAGGATCCATAGCATTCATTAGATACCAGCGGATGAGAAATCACAGTTTTCCCACTTCGCCTCCTGCCACAAGCTGGTTACTCAGAGGGGTGTCAATGATCTAACCATTTCCTATAGGTTTTCTGGGCTCATTGGCCTGGAAATGAACAGGCCAAGGTTCATAGAACATTGAACTGTGTTCCAGCATAGAAATATAAATGAGGTTCCCTGGTCCCATTCTTCTGTGCAGAGAGAGTCCACAAGGAGATTGACCAGGTGATTGGCTCAGATCGCCCTCCAGCCCTGGATGACAGAGCCCAAATGCCATACACGGACGCAGTTATCCATGAGATTCAGAGATTTGCGGACCTTATCCCCATTGGTTTGCCCCACATGGTCACTAAAGACACTCATTTCCGAGGGTACATCCTCCCCAAGGTACAGCACCTCACTGGGCTCCCATCTCTCCCTTGTGTGGGTCTCCTGGGTTCTCTCTCATCTGCCAACCTTGACCTCTTTTTGGTTTTATCACTCACCCTTGGTTCATTTTATGTAGGGGTGGGTTGGAGGAGGAAATGATATCTTTCAACCTTGTGACCCTCCCTCAGGGCACAGAAGTCTCCTGGGTTCTCTCTCATCTGCCAACCTTGACCTCTTTTTGGTTTTATCACTCACCCTTGGTTCATTTTATGTAGGGGTGGGTTGGAGGAGGAAATGATATCTTTCAACCTTGTGACCCTCCCTCAGGGCACAGAAGTCTATCCCATCCTGAGCTCTGCTCTCCACGACTCGCGTTACTTTGAGAAACCAGATGACTTCAACCCTGACCACTTTCTGGATGCCAGTGGGGCAGTGAAGAAAAATGATGCTTTTATGCCCTTCTCCATAGGTAAGCTGGGCCTGCATTCCGGAGTGCAGGTGCCGTGACCTCTTGAAGACAATCAAAGAGAGGTCTTTGTTCATTGAGCAGTTTATTTGTGCCAGTTGCTTTACCTGTATTAACTCATCTCATCTTCACGCCAATGCTAGAGGGGGCCTGAGAACCAAGATCATATCCCAAAGGCGCAGCTCTGTAAGGGGCACAATTATACCTCTCTACACACAGGTATCAAATCTGTTGAGCACCACCATGAGCCAAACATTTTATCAGAGGTTGAAGATAACGCATCAGACAAGTCAGGAAGAGACACAGTTCCTGCCCCAGGAAGTTTACAGCCCAACAAGGGAGATAAGCACGGGTCATACGGTTACAGAAAAGTCTATAATTAAATGAATAAATGTTTCCGTGGGCTTAGAACTCCTTGACTAAAGTAAGTGCTTAGAGGCCAACTCTTATTCATGTAACGAATCATGATTATGACAACTACTCTAATGGGGGCTTTGGGAACATCAAATAGAAAATACTGACTACTCCTGGTGGGTCGGTGAGGAAAAGCTTACCCTAAAGAGTGTCTTCTAAGCTATGACATCATGAGGGAGTATCAACCAGCCACTGGAAGGCATGTTCTCTCAGAAGGAGAAGCAAGAGCAGAACCTGAAGGTGGAGATGGCATGGCTCATCTGAGAAAGAACTCAGGAAGACTGGGATGTGGGTTACAGAAGAGAAGGGCGAAGAAGATAAGTGAAGAGGAACTAAAGAACCACTTGATGAGGGTGAAAGAACATTCAGAACATGAAGATCATGGCATCCAGTTCCATCACTTCATGGCAAATAGATGGGGAGAAAGTGGAAACTGGTAGATTTCATTTTCTTGGGCTCCAAAATCACTGCAGATGATGATTGCAGCCATGAAATTAAATGATGCTTGCTCCTTGGAAGAAGCCATGACAAACCTAGACTGTGTATTAAAAAGCAGAGACATCACTCTGCCGACAAAGATCCATATAGTCAAAGCTATGGCTTTTCATTAGTCATGTATGGATTTGACAGATGGACCATAAAGAAGGCTGAACACTGAAGAATTGATGCTTTTGAATTCTGGTGCCAGAGAAGACTCTTGAGAGTCCCTTGGACTGCAAGGAGATCAAACCAGTCAATCCTAAAGGAAATCAACCCTGAATATTCACTGGAAGGGCTGATGCTGAAGCTGAAGCTCCAATACTTTGGCCAGCTGATGAGAAGAACTGACTCATCTGAAAAGACCCTGATGTTGGGAAAGACTGAGGGCAGGAGAAGAGGGTGACAGAGGATGAGATGGTTGGATAGTATCACTGACTCAATGGACATGAGTTTGAGCAAACTCTCAGTGATGGTAAAGGATAGGGAGGCCTGGCGTGCTGCAGTCCATGGGGTCGCAAAGAGCTGGACACGACTGAGAGACTGAACTGAACTGAACTGGTCAGGTCTTCTAAAAATTTTAGAAAACACTAACTACTTTATCTTCAAAAGAGCCCTACTAGATAGGTACCATTCTTCCCATATTAGGTATGACAGACATGAAAATATTAAGTCAGAAATATGCACCAGTCTGTATGTGCAGGCAGATGAACACACACACACACACACACATACACACACACACACACAGAGTCAAGCATCCTTCCATTCTCTGGGGCCACAGAACTCTCTGGAAATTGATCAGAAGCTTACAAACTCTGTCCCAGAAAAAATGAGCAAGGTACATTCAGCCCACAATTGGCACTGGCTTTCAGAGAGTTTTGAAATCCTCTAAGAGTCTACTGTGACTACAGGTTAAAGGCTAATCCCACACAACTTTGTTGCAATGAACACAGGTGTCTGGGCTTTGGGGTGTGACAAGGCAAAGTATGTGCATTGCCCCGATGCACACCGTGACCTGAGAGTCTGTGCCTTGTGTCCGCATTGTGAACCTCTGTTCTGTCCTCACAGGGAAGCGTATCTGTCTTGGCGAAGGCATTGCCCGCACCGAATTATTCCTCTTCTTCACCACCATCCTCCAGAACTTCTCCGTGGCCAGCCCCGTGGCCCCTGAGGACATCGACCTTACTCCCCAGGAGAGTGGGGTGGGCAACTTGCCCCCAAAATACCAGATCCAGTTCCTGCCCCGTCAAAGGGGCTGAGGGAAGGCGATTAAGGATGCCAGGGTCATATGCGTCCCCACCTCTGTAGAGAATGGTTCCTGAACCCTCTCCCTGTCTTCTTGCCTCTGGACAGGCTGTGCTGTGAGCCAGCATCCCTCCCCTCCATCGATGCCACCTCCATGGGAAAGTCCCATCTGCGTCTCACCTCCTTCCATCCCTTTGCAGCTCTTCTAAACTCAAGGAGGTGTTTTCCTTTCACCTATTAATAGAATTCCACAAGTGATGTGCATATATATATATATATATATGGCTAAATAAATGAGGCAAAGAATGAAAACTTGCCTCAGTATCGCTCGGCATTTCTGCCTCTGCACCAGAGCTTACAAAAGTGACTATTCCCCTCTTGAGAATAACCACAGCCTCCCTTTCTCCACACCTTGGGCTCCATGATCTGTGCATCCATGAGCTCACTTGAGTCCTTCCAGTAGCCCTATGCAGTGAGTATTGATCATGCCCATTGTACAGATGAGTAAACAGAGGCCATGCAATGGCCAGCATGGTCTGAGGTGACCTGGCTAGTGAGTGGAGAAGCGAGATTCACACTCTGGGTCCCTGGCTCTTGAACCTAAACTCTTCACACAGCTCCTTTCTGTCCCTGAGATAGAGTTTAAAATGAAGATGAAGTTCATGTCTTGTAACTAACCAATCTCAAGTGTATAACAAGGTGGCACTTGGTTCATTCACCATCATCTAGTTTCAGACATTTTCCTCACCCAGAGGAAAACCTGGTACCCCTTAGTAGTCATTCCCCATTTTCCCTTGTGCTCAACCCCTGGCGAAACCAAATGCTTGCTGTCTCCATGAACTTGCTATTCTGCACATTTCATATAAACGGATCATACAATGTGTGTTCCTTCGTGTCTGGATTCTTTCACTTAGTGTGGTGTTTTTGAGGTACATCCATGTTGTAGACCATGGGTTACACAGAGTGGTCCTCTTTCTTATTTATCTTCCTGCTTCTCCCGCCTCCCTCCTCCCATGAAGGACCTCAGCCCACGGCCGCTGAGCTGTGTGGCTCTATACAGGGGTCTTGGATTCCCTGACATCCCCCCTCCAATGCCCCGAGCTGCAAATAAACGTCAGAAGCCTGACATCCCTGGGTCCGGTGGTGATCCCTGCCAGCTTACAGACGACTCATTGATTGTCAGATCACTGGAGATCGTTCCAGAAGGTGAGAACTGCTTCATCTCAATGCTTGTTCCTTGAGGGAAAACCTATTGTCTTGTTTAACACTCTACCGTGGAGAAGGCAATGGCACCCCACTCCAGTACTCTTCCCTGGAAAATCCCATGGGCGGGGGAGCCTGGTAGGCTGCATTCCATGGGGTCGCTAAGAGTCGGACACGACTGAGCAACTTCACTTTCACTTTTCACTTTCATGCATCGGAGAAGGAAATGGCAACCCACTCCAGTGTTCTTGCCTGGAGAATCCCAGGGACGGGGGAGCCTGATGGGCTGCCATCTATGGGGTCGCACAGAGTTGGACACAACTGAAGCGACTTAGCAGCAGCAGCAGCAACACTCTACCGTCAGCATCTGAGGCAGTGTGTGGAGGGTGACAGACATCTACAACATTTGCTGATGGATGAATGAAAAAAGCAATGAACCCCTAAACCCAGACCACACGGAGTTAGGTCTTCCATCAGACCCTGCCTCCTTGTCTATACCTCACGCTTCGCATATGTGCAGACACAGCCCTGTCCCCAGTGGGCACAGGATGCCCGCTTCTGCTGGCCAGCTAAGCTTAATCTCTTATGTTGCAATGCCACTCACTGATAAACTGTCTGAGAGCCACCCTTGCAGGGCCCCCACCCTAAGTGCAGCCTCCACAAGTTCCTTCAGCTGGCACCACCCCTCTTCCATGGGGGACCTGCTCTCTGTTCAATGGCATCGTCCACCAAGACAACTCCAGCCCATCAGAGGCCCGTGGGAGCTGGCTTGGGATCTGCTGAGATGATAAAACCTCATGGCCTCTGCAACCCCTGCTCTCTCCTGTCTCTGGAGAATTAGTAGGAGTTCTGCCAAGGCAGGATCCTAGCACAACCTCCACACCCATCGGGCAAAATAACAAAGAACAGAGACACCTAAATTTTTAGAGGAACGTCGGATGGAAGGCAGGCATGGACCATGGCTCTCTCTGCCATCCTGCGCCTCATTCTCTTCATTGGCCTCCTGCTCCTCTGGGTGCCCTGCCTCCCAGGCCCGCCTTCTGGCTGGACCCTGGCCTCTGCCCTTCCCGGGAAACGTTTTGCAAATGAACCCCAAGGATTTACTCAAGTCATTGCAGGCGGTGAGATGGAAGGGGCACCAGGAGGTGGAAAGCAAGAGGTGGGGTGAATGGGAAACAGCTCCCAGTTAGCAAGGGAGCTGGGGGAGGCAGGTCAACTTTGGATGGGATTCCCCAGACTCCCTTGGGAGCTGTCTTCTTCCAGCCATGATCTGGCCCTAGATATGGGATAGAGAAGCTACCAGAATTCCTATGAGAAGGAGTGGAGGATGGGTTGAGTGAAGAGAGAAGTACCTTTTTTCTTTTTTGATTAAAATAGTTTATTGGTGCATAGTTGATTTACACTCTTGTGTTAGTTTCAGATGTACAGAGAAGTGATTCAGCTAAACATATACATATATTCACTGTTTTCAAATTCTTTGCCCATATAGGTTATTACAGAATATTGAGTAGAGTTCCCTGCTGTATAGAGGTCCTTGTTGATTATCTGTTTTATATTAATATATAGATGGGTGTGTATGTTAACCCCAAACTCCTAATTTATCCTGTCCCGCCTCCCTGCCTTATATTTTCTCCTCAGTAAACCATAACCTTGTTTCTACATCTGTGACTCTGTTTCCGTTTTGGAAATAAGCTCATTTGTATCATTTAAAAAAACTGTATTCCACATATTGACAACATCATAAGATACTTGTTCTCTTTCTTATTTCACTTCGTTTGATAATCTAGGTCCATCCATGTTGCTGCGAATGGCATTATTTTGTTCTTTTTTTATGACTAAGTAATATTTCACTGTATACATACACCATATCTTCTTACCCAAGCCTCTGTCAATGGACAAGTACATTGCTTTCTGTTCCTTCTGTTTCTTCCTGCGAATAGTGCTGCAGTCAACATTAGGGTACAAGAGTCTTTTATTAAAGAAAAATACTTTTAACACAGTTCCCCATACAGTTTAATAACAAGTGCCAAATGGGTTTTCAAAAAGTAGTCATAGTAAGGATAGACAATGATCATTAAGACTTTGGAAGGTGCAGTGAAAGAGTTGCTCCTTCAGGCCTTCTTTTTTTAAATACATTTTTTTATTTTTGGTCGAGCTGAGTCTTGAGGCTGCTTGTGGGCTCTCTAGTTGCAGAGAGCAGGGGCTCCTCTCTAGCTGAGGTGTGTGGGCTCCACGTTGTGGGGGCTTCTATTGTTGAGGGGAACGGGCTCTGGGCACGTGGACTTCAGTGGTTGTGGTGCATGGACTTGGCTGCTCTGTAGCTGGTGGGATCCTCTCGGTCCATGGATCAAACCCGTGTCCCCTGCAGTGGCAGGAGGATTCTTATCCACTGTACCACAGGGAAGTCCTGTCTTGTTTCTCTAATCACTGTATGTTGGAGTCTAGTTGATTTGGAATGCTTTGTTAGTTTCTGCTGGCTAGCAAAGTGGATCAATTATACATGTAGATGTATCCCCTTTTTTTATGGGCTTCCCTGATGGCTCAGACAGTGAAGAATCTGTCTGCAATGTGGGAGACCCAGGTTCAGTCCCTGAGTTGAGAGATCCCCTGGAGAAGGGAATGGCAATCCACTCCAATATTCTTGCCTGGAAAATCCCAGAGACAGAGGAGCCTGGTGGGCTACAGTCCATGGGATCACAAATAGCTGGACATGACTCAGTGACTAACACACGCACACTCTAAGATTCTTTTCTCATATAAGTCACTGCAGAGTATTGAGTAGAGTTCCCTGTGCTTACGGTAAATTTTTATTAGTTATCTATTTCATGTATATTAATGTACATGTGTTAATCCCAGTCTCCCAAGTAATCCCTCCCTTCTTTTATCCTTGGTTACTGCTTGTTTTTTTGTGTGTTTGTGACCATTTCTGTTTCACAATTTTAATTACTTTTTTATTGGAGTATAGTTGATTTCTGATGGCGTGTTGGTTTCTGGTGCAGCAAAGTGGGTCAGCCACACACGCACATATATACCCACTCTCTTTTAGGCTGCATCCCCCTATAGCTCATTACAGAGAATTGAGCAGACTTCTCTGTGTTATGCAGTAAGTTCTCATCAATTACCTATTTTGTATATTAGCCTGAGTATATGTCAAACCAGTCTCCCAAGTTACCCTTCCCCACTTTCCCTCTAGGTAAATAAGCTTGTTTTCTACATCTGTGACTCAATGACTGTTTCTAGATAGGCTTTCTGGTACCATTGTTTTAGATTCCACGTATGTGACACCACATATTTGCCTTTTCCATCTGCCTTCCTTCACTTGGTTTGCCAGGCCCACGTCCATCTGTGTCAGTGCAAACGGCGTCACTTCATTCTCTTTCATGCTGGGTGATTGTCCATTGGATATATGGGCCACACCTTTTTATCCACTCCTTTATCGATGGACATTTAGGTTGCTTCCATGTCCTGGCTTTTGTAAACAGTGCTGCGATGAGCACTGGGGTGCATGTATGTTTTTGAATTATGGTTTTCTCCAGACATATGCCTAGGAGTGGGATGGCTGGGTCACACGGAAACTATTTTTAGTATTTTTGAGGAACATCCATTCTATTCTCTATGGTGGCTGCACCATGGTGGCTACACCAACAGTGTAGCAGGGTTTCCTTTGGAGAGAGAGATTCTGATAGACTTGAGACTTTGAGCTGTGGTCCTGTGTGGGTTGAGAAGGAGAGATTCCATAGCTTGGATGTGGGGAGTCTCTGTAATTCTTAAAAGCAAAGCTGGGAGGGCTCTTGGAAAAGCCAAGAGAGGAGGATGCTGGGGGTCAGGTGATATATGTGAGGCTCGGAGGAGACCACAGAGTTCCAGCCTCTGCTCTTCCCTGATGGGGCTGCAGCCTGCAGGGTAAGCTAGCTGGGAGGTGTGATGCAGGGGTGAGGTGAGAGCCTTCTCTTGAGTCAGAGCGTGAAACCTGGACTCTGCCCCCACAGCTGCGAGAGAAATACGGGGATGTCTTTACCATCTACCTGGGGTCTCGGCCCGCTGTCATCCTGTGGGGGTACGAGGCGATGAGGGAGGCCCTGGTGGGTCAGGCTGTGGCGTTCTCTGGCCGAGGGCACGTCGCCATCACTGACCCTGTCTTCCAGGGAACAGGTGAGTGGGGGACGAGGGTGAGGATTAGGGAGAGGGGGAGGGACTATCCCATGTGCCTTCAAAACCTTCCCTCCACACCCCACCATCGGGTGTGGGTTTGCCAGTGGAATATCTTGGAAGGTTCTACAGCAATTCTCTGTGACCACCATGAAGGACTTGGGATGGGGAAGCGGAGTATTGAGGAAGGAATCAAGGAGGGGCTCGGTGTCTGGTGGAGGAGCTGGGTGAGTGCGGGCTGGGTGGAGGTGGGGATGAGATGGGGTGAGAGAGAGCGGGAGAGAGAGATGCAGAGACAGGATCAGGAATAGAGAGAAGGGATAGACAGGAATAAGCAGAAAAACAGAAGATGGTAGAGAGAGAGACAAAGTGAGACCAGCAGAGGCAGAGAGAGAAACAGGCAGAGAAAGCAGCCAGAAGCACAAGAGACCAGAGGCAGAGAGAAAACAAGAGACAGAGAGATGCTGAGGCCACTGAATGAATGAGTGAGTCCGGGAGCAGAAGCTGCAAGAAAAAGCCATACAAAGACAAAGGTAGAGAGAGATAGAGTCAGAGGAACATGGAATGCCAGTGAGGTCAAGGAGAGAGGCCATGAGGGTAGATGGGGAGTTGGAGAGAGAACAGAGAAGAAGGGGTGAGCCTGGAATAAAGAGTCAAAGATAAGACCAGAGAAAGTCAGCCCAAGACAGAGAGCAAGAAAAACTACAAGAGACACAGATGTGGACATTCCTAGAAAGAAAAGGGGAGACAGAGAGGGACAATGAAAGCAAAGAAGAAAAGAGGAAAACCATCAAACAAGCTAGGCTGGCACCAGTCAGGTCAGTCTCCTAGAAGGACACTGCAGGGGACCCCCACGACAGACCTCTCCTCCTCAGGGGCTCATCTGGATCCCCACTTCCTCTTTAACTCCATCACTGCAAACACCATCTCCTCCATTGTCTTCAACGAGCACTTTAATTACCAGGACCCTCAATTATTACAGCTCCTACATTTAATGAAGAGGGCTCTGTCATTGTCAGCTCCTTCTATAGCCAGGTGAGGCTAAAGATTCCATGGTGGGCCAGGAATCAGGGTGGGTAGACCCTGGGAAGAGGTCAGATGATTTCTGTCCTGATCACCAAAGGCAGAAGGCATCGAGAGATCAGTTTCATGTGCGCACTCCAAGCCCTGACGCCTCCCAGGTGAAGCCATCCGTCAGTCTGGGTGTCAGAATCAGGCCTTGGACAAGGATGGGCTTCGAGAGAAGAAACCTCAGCAGATGAGACAGTGACTGGGGCTGGATGCAGAGGTCCATGCAACACTGTGTGTGTGTGTGTGTGTGTGTGTGTGTGTGTGTGTGTGTGTGAGTGTGTGTGTGAGTGTCAGTGTATGTGTGTGTGAGTGTGATCAGGTGGGAGCCACACCCTCCAAGTCTGCAGGGTAAATAATAGCCTTTGGATGTTGCTATATGTGCAGCTCACAACATCAACACTCACAGAACCAGTCCAGCGAGTATAATGGGTTCTGGGGCCTTGTCTGCCACCCTGTAGGAGTTTGAAATCTCCCCGGGCATCTTGAAAACACTTTCCTGGCACACGCACGTGCTTGTACAGCATGATTCAAAAGGTGAAAGATTTATCACTGAGAACATGGAGAGGCACCAGAAGATGCTGGATCCCAGTGGCCCTAAGGACTTCAAGGATTCCTTCCTGCTTCAAATGGACAAGGCAAGACCTGGCCCAGATGGGTGTTGGCGATGGGAAACGGAGTGATGGAAACCGTACTGACATTGAACTAATATCTTTGGGTGTGATTACATGTTTTTTAAATGTTGAAATATTTCCCTAAGGATTAGAAGAAAGCCAAGATCCACAGTCCCCCACCGTTTTTTCCTATGCCTCCCCAAGCCTTCCTCCCAGCAGCCTTTAAAGAGATGGTAATTAAGCAGTTAACATGTGTCCAGTAAGCTTTCTCTGAGACACAGCTCCCTTCTTCCCCAGTTCTGACAGTCAAGTCTGTTCTGATTGGTCAGGCTCCTCCTATATTCAGATGATAGAGACCAATGTCTGTTCTGATTGGTTGGGCATGTGCCATGTGCTGTGCTGTGTTTAGTGGCTCAGTCGTGTCCAACCCTTTGTGACTCCATGGACTGCAGCCCACCAGGCTCTCTGTCCATGGGGCTTCTCCAGGCAAGAATACTGGAGTGGGTTGCCATGCCCTCCTCCAGCGGGAATCTTCCCAACCCAGGCCTCCAGCATCGCAGGCAGATTCTCTACCAGCTGAGCCACCAGGGAAGCCCAGGAATACTGGAGTGGGGAGCCTATCCCTTCTCCAGGGGATCTTCCCCACCCAGGAACCCAAGTGGGCTCTCCTGCATTGCAGGCAGATTTTTTTACCATCTGAGCTACTAGGGAAGCCCATTGAGCTTATTATACATTATATCACGACAACCCACGTGATGAACTAAGCACATAGAATTTTTATTTCTTGCACAAAGATACACAGTTAGTACATGGTAGGACCTGAGTTTGAAATCCAGAGCTTTGGCTCCAGAGCTCACTCTCTTAGTATCTTATTGGCCTTGGCTAGAGAAAACAGATCAGCAAAGAGAATGAGGGGCACAGAGGAACATGGTGCTGGTAGAGAGGGAGGAAGACCCTAAAAAGTGAAATCTTTGCAAGGGGAGACCTTAGGAAGCGCCCATCGCTGTCTCTTGGAGCGCTCAGATCCTGAGAGTGAGTTTCACCAGAAAAATCTCCTTAACGCGGTGCTCTCACTGCTCATTGCTGACACAGAGACCTCCAGCGCCACTCTCAGCTATGGGTTTCTACTCCTTCTTAAAAATCCCGATGTCTTCAGGTGAGCTGGGCATATGGGAGGTGGCGACAATGGAGGGGTGAGTGTCCTGAGGCCGTACGGGAAGGTGGTTGTCTGATGGGCTAAGACAGATAACTTTTGTCCTGAGTAGTCTGAAAAATAAAAAATCACTTCTATTGGGACTTATAATAAAAGCACAAAGCATTTGAAATGGATTTTGCCAGTCTATGAAAGTACATGGTTTTTGAGCTTGACAAAAAAACTTGACTTTTTGAAGTATATTACCCATTTACAACTAATTAAAGAGCTCTTCCATTCAAGTTAATGGTCTGCAGATCCGACTTGGAGGTTCTCTCACCTGGTCACACACATTATTTCCCAAGAATGAATTTAAGGCGAGTGGGGAGTGACATATATAAAATTACATAGCATGTGAGTGGGACAAAAAGAGATGACACCCGTTTTACCTGCAACTCATTTTTAGCTGAAAAGAAAAAAACACACCCTGAAGTGTTGAATGAATTTCCACCCACCCATCTTTATCCAAGTTATTCTCATGTTGTAACTAGAGTGGAAACACCACACAAGACTTCCCTCAAAGAAGCTTCTAACTTCCTTTTTGATGCTTTCATTAAGAAGGAATGGTAGCCTAACATCTTTAGTAAAGACTTTACAAGATCCTCCCATCAGGCTGCAGGTCATTTTTAGGTCACTTGGTTGAGTCCACTGGTATGGATATTTATCGACATACCCTCCTCCCACCCTAACCATTCTCAGAGGAAGCCCAGGCAGAAATCGACAGAGTAATGGTGCACCCCGTCTCCCAGCAGTGGAAGAGCGAGTAAATATGCCGTATACAGATGCCGTCATCCGTGAGATTCTGAGATCCAGTGACTCTGTCCCACTTGGCCTACCCCACTCTGCCATCAGGGACACTCACTTCCGGGGATATTATCTCCCAAAGGTGAGACCAGAAGGGCCAGAGAATATTGTTTGGAAGGTGCTGGCCACCTCCAGCCTTATGGTTCATGTCTGGTTCGTGACTATAAGAAGAATTCTTATTTCCAGATTTTTGTGGGAGGGAGGGAGATTTTAGAAAGAGAAAAGTCCTCTACCTTTTGTTCTTTTTTTTTTTTTAACCTTTACAAAATGTTACATTTGCTGAATAAAGTACCATGTACTTATTGAAACTTGTTATACAGCTGACTGGTTTTATAATCTGTGTTCTAATCTCTCCTTTATATAAACCCATATGTTTATATATACCTATATACACAATGATTGGGCCCTACTGCATCTGTTACTGTGCAATTTATGTGCCCAGCGTTCATGTCACCTTCCCCTCTGGTCTTTATGTCCATACCAATACAATTTGCAATTTGTGTGTGTGGCTTTCATTTTGAAATATAACCATACTCTGTAGATATGTTTTCCAGGTCAATGCCTATGTTCTAACTCTTATCTTCGTCCTTGATTATGCTGCTGAGTATTGGTGTTTCTAGGTGTATCACCTAGATATCTAGGTGATCAGGTGCATCTAGATACACCTGATATTTGTGTATCAAGTTGATAGAATGTATCAATTTGCCCAATGAGCAGTATCAAATTGCCCAATGAACAGCACCCACCCGATTATATTCAGGCCCCAGTCCTGGAGTCAGCTTCCTACAGGGCTCTGTTGAGTCAGATGTGAACCTTTCCGTCGACGGATCATAAAGAAGACCCGGGGTCTTGGGGAGGAGGAATCAGGGTGGTTGGTGAGGATACCTGGAGGGATGGGACACTATTGACCAAATAGGGCAGAACTGTTTCAACATTCCTGCCACCAACTGTAGAGCCACACAGCAGGTGAAGCTCCTTATCTGCTGAGGATTCAGCCGCTCTTTGTTGATGGCCATTTGGGCCCATTTGTCTTTGACGTCCTCTTAGGGTATTCCTGTGTACTCCATCCTGAGTTCTGCCCTCCATGACCCATGCCACTTTGAGAAGCCAGATGCCCTCTACCCTGGCCGCTTCCTGGATGCGCAGGGCAAGTTCAAGAAGTCACAAGTCTTCATTCCATTCTCCATAAGTCAGTCATGCTCTCTCTCCCCCATGGGAATGTCTGCTCACTCCCACTCTGTATGTGACTCCCTCTCTTGATCCAGCTCCAAGCCCTGTGTGAACAGTTTGGGAAAAGATGAGGAGTCTAAAGGGAAGAGAAAGCAAGACATCTTCAGAGATAAGAATAGTGTGAGGGGGAAGGATAGGGATGAGGTATGATGGGGAAGGAAGACGGAGACTCAGTCAGCGATGGAGATAAAGTGAGAGGCAGAGAGACATGCTTGCATGCAGAGAGCAGGCAAACCAAGGGTCCAGTGCTGAGCACCTGCCAGGCGGCGAGAATGGGGAAAGGCGTTCACAACTCTCCTTTCAAGATTAAATAAGGACATTTCTCTCATTTTCATACGGAAAGTGAAGTATGAAGTAAAGGTGAAAATCGTCCGTAATTCACCACTAAACCTGACCTATTAGTACTACAGAGGCCTTTACTGGTTCTATTAATATTTGCTCACACACAAAGGTAGGTGGTGGGTAGGTAAATAGATAATAGGTAGGTAACTTAATTAAAAGTAACAGGAAAGGAAGGGAACAGAAAGGAAGAAAAAGAAAGAAAACTCCTTAATTTGTTTCTTGTTAGCTGATCTCATATTTAAAAATACAAGCAAGACTAGAGTGAGATATATGAGACACTTAAGGCACAGAAATGTGAGGAATATTCAGTCCTAGGTTAACCCTGATTCAATATGCATTCCTAGGGTTATTCTGTATTCATCACTTATGAAATAATTCAGTTTTAGCCACTGACTTGAAATTCATCATATTTGAAGTGGTTATCCTCCTCAGGTCTATTTCTGTTTTGGGGTTCTTTTTTTTTTTTGGTAATAATCCATATTCACACTGACTCTCCAATCTGTCTTTTTCAGCTATATAATATTCTTTGCATTATTAATATTATACCTGTATGTATATTTTAGTGTTTTCTAGGGGACATTACTCTTCCTTTTTTTGTTTGTAACACATTTTATTTTTCTTGAGTGTATTTTAGAATTATTTTGTCAAAGTCCCAAAATATCCCACTGGGATTCTACTAGGATTAATCTAAAATTGTATTTTGATTCTGATGCTTTGCCAAATCTCCATTTTTGATAGTAATGTTTTAGTCGCTAAGTCATGTCTGACTCCTGCGACCCTATGGACTGCAGCCTGCAAGGCTCCTCTGTTCATGGGATTCTCCCGGCAAGAAGACCAGAGTGGATTGCCATGTCATTCTCCAGATCTTCCCGACCCAGAACCCAGGGATCTAACAGGTGTCTCTTACGTTTCCTGCATTGGCAGATGGATTCTTTACCATGAGCACCACCTGAAGCCCATTTTTGATATGTCCTAAGCAGCAGCAGCAGCATAAAAGGCAGTGTGTTCATTTCGTCCTTGTACCACTGGTGGCATCTTGAACTTTTCTAAAACTAGGTTTTGCATATTTTTTGCTAAATTTATTCCTAAGAAACATGGGAGAAGATTGTGGCTATTGTTTGTAGGACCTCTTTGTCAGCTCAGCTGTGGGCTGCTGTAACAAAATGCTGTAGACTGGGTGGTTTAAACAAAAGAAATTTATTTTCTCACAGTTCTGGAAGCCACAAGTCTGAGATCAGGGAGCCAGCATGGTCCCGTTCTGGTGAGGGGTTTGCACACAGCCACTATCTTGCTGTGGACTCGCAAGCCTCGGGACCGTGGTCTCACTTCTTCTAAGAACACGCTCCTCTCAGGGAGACCCCACCCTACTGAACTAATTTAAACCTAATTACCTCCCAGATCCCTTCTCAAAGTATCGCGGTGGGCATCAGGACTGCAACATATAAATTTTGGGAGCACAGGCTTCAGTCCAGAGCACTTTTCTAAAGGCATTTCAAATTGTTTTACTAAGTGTATCAGAAATCCACTCATCTTTTGGGGTGTGTATTTCTGTCATAATTGAACAAATTCCCTATATTACTTTTATACCTAACAATGTTTCATTTTTTGCTCTTGGATTTTCCTAATAACTGATGTTGCTGCTGCTGCTAAGTCGCTTCAGTCATGTCCGACTCTGTGCGACCCCATAGACAGCAGCCCACCAGGCTCTCCCGTCCCTGGGATTCTCCAGGCAAGAACACTGGAGTGGGTTGCCATTTCCTTCTCCAATGCATGAAAGTGAAAAGTGAAAGTGAAGTTGCTCAGTCGTGTCCGACCCTCAGCGACCCCATGGACTGCAGCCTTCCAGGCTCCTCCGTCCATGGGATTTTCCAGGCAAGAGTACTGGAGTGGAGTTAACTGATGTTAGCAGCTGTAAATGATGATATTCTGACTTAATTGTTTCTTATGTTAAGGTCACATGTCATGTTTTCCAAAATATCAAGGACTAGCCCTTCTGGAATCATGTGAAGCAATAGCACAGATAGTGAGCAATCTTGTCCAAGTCCTAACTTTAAGGAGAATATTTTTATTTTCTCTATGAAGCTGAATGCTGGCTATTGCCTATTCCAGATATTTTATGGCTAGTCTACCATGTATTTTTCTCAACTCTAAATCAAACTAAGGAAATGTTTTTCTCCTCCATATTTTACAGTAAATTCTTTTTAAATTTTTAACCAAGATATTACACTGAGTATTCTCAATAATCTTTTCAGCTCTTGTCAGGAGGATCAAATTGTCTTCCTCCTTTGATCACTTAAAAAATAGTTGCTGTCTCAGTGTTGAATCATTCTCTGTTGTCAAAGTGGAACAGGAGAGGCTGGCTGGGTGGGCAGGTTACTTGCTCAAGGCCGGGTAGGAAGTCATGTTCTGTGGAGGTCAGGGCAGGGCTTGGCTGTAATCTGAACATCTCAACAACTTAAAATTAAAAGGTTATTATTTTCCTGACCATAACAGTCATGTAGAAATGGGGGCTAATGGGGACTCTTTCCTGACATATGAAGAACCAGGGGAAAATGCATGACATGCACAAGTTTAGACCTCATTTCACCAGATAAAGGAAATCCCATCCAAGTTCAATGTGGCAGAGAAGTTTATGCACCAAGAGATGTACTGGGAATACTTAATGGACGAACAGTAATGAACTTTGCCACACACACAAGGCAGCTCTCTGGGCTCCTTTCCTTCCCACGAGACTGCGGGTCAACAAGATGCAGATGAAACTCTTGCTCAACCCAGGAACATGCTGGTCCTTCTCTTGGTTACTCCAGTGGACACAGCCTGTGCTAAAGTGGGTCGAGGATATTCAGGGCTCCACCTACATGGTGGACCCATTGGTGATAGTTGACCCCGTGTGGCAGGACGATGTGAGGAGTGGTCATGAGAGTCAGAAAAATGGGTGTAAAGGTGGGCAGGCTGTTATTTAAAGTCTCTGTCAATCATGATGTGAGCATGACTAGACAGTACCTCCATGGGTTGGGGTGTAGGGATTGCGTCTGGGAGGCTGACTCTGTTGACTGCTGATGGTGGGCAGGACCAGGGGGCTGGGAGGAGGGTCAAAATGACCAGAAGAGTGCGGATACTCAGAAGCTTAGAGCAAGGACTGCGCATCCACTGAGCAGAAGTAGGTCAGTATTTGATCAGCCAAGTCCCCACCTACACCAGAGTGGGCCAGAGGTTTCAGCTCCCCTCTACCCCTCTAGGAAGGTCCTCTGGAGGAGGAAATCCACTCCAGTACTCTTCTCTGGAAAATCCCATGGACAGAGGACCGTGGGGTTGTGAAGAGTTGGACAGAACTTAGCAACTAACCATCACCAACATAGAATCAGAAGTACTTGGCATGTAAATCTATGTAAACGAGCATGCAAATATCCTTAGATTTTCGAGGTGGGGCAACCAAGTGCTCTGCAGGGCTCCCCTCATTGACACTCTCTCCCTTACACCTGCAGGAAAATGCCTCTGTCTAGGTGAGAGTTTGGCCCGCTCCCAGCCCTTCCTCATCTTTACCTCCTTGCTGCAGAACTTCTCCTTGGGGTCTCACAAGGCCCCTGAGGACGTTGACCTTACACCAAGGGTAAATGGGCTGGGGAGACTGCCCCCTGTGTTCCAGGTCAGCTTCCTGCCCTGCAGGGGAGGCGGAAGGCAAGAAGAGGCTCAGATCCCCTCTGAGTCCTTGCATGCAGCCTCTCTCTCTGTCCAGAATTAACACGTGCAGGCTCCTCACTTCCCTGCTCACTCTCTCCTGTGGAAAGTTCCTTCTGTGGTCTCCCCATCATCCAGCCTGACCACAAGGGGAGCCCCGCATCTTTCTTTAAAGCAGGCTCAGGGAAGAGAAAGATCGAATAGATGGTGATCTGAGGTTTCAAGGTAAGGGACAGAGGCAGAATTCAAGACTAGTATTGTGGTGTGTTGGCAATTTCAGTTTGGAGTTCAAGGCTACATCTCAAGGGAAAATTCATTACGAAGTCTTGTGGATAGAATTACTCATTCATTCATTCTACAAATATTTACTGAGTCCCTACCATGTGGCAGGCACTGTTCTGAGTTGTGAGATTACCATGGAACCAAGGAATGGAATGGAGCCAACATTCCAGTCAGTGAGAGGATGGTTAAGAAACAAATGAATAAGCAAGATAATTGCAGACAGTGTTTGATAAGAGGCAAATAAAAACAAGCCATATAATAGGGAGTGACTGAGGCACAGGGCCATCGATAAAGACCTCTGTGAAGTGGTGACTTTTAAGTGGAGGTGAGGGATGAGAGTGCTGCACGCAATATGCCAGTAAATTTGGAAAACTCAGCAGTGGTCACAGGACTGGGAAAGGTCAGTTTTCATTCCAATCCCAAAGAAAGGCAATGCCAAAGAATGCTCAAACTACCACACAATTGCACTCATCTCACATGCTAGTAAAATAATGCTCAAAATTCTCCAAGCCAGGCTTTAGCAGTACATGAACCGTGAAGTTCCAGATGTTCAAGCTGGTTTTAGAAAAGGCAGAGGAACCAGAGATCAAATTGCCAACATCCGCTGGATCATCGAAAAAGCAAGAGAGTTCCAGAAAACACCTATTTCTGCTTTATTGACTATGCCAAAGCCTTTGACTGTGTGGATCACAACAAACTGTGGAAAATTCTGAAAGAGAAGGGAATACCAGACCACCTGACCTGCCTCTTGAGAAACCTATATTCAGGTCAGGAAGCAACAGTTCGAACTGGACATGAAACAACAGACTGGTTCCAAATAGGAAAAGGAGTACGTCAAGGCTGTATATTGTCACCCTGCTTATTTAACTTAGATGTAGAGTACATCATGAGAAACGCTGGGCTGGAAGAAACACAAGCTGGAATCAAGATTGCCAGGAGAAATATCAATAACCTCAGATATGCAGATGACACCACCCTTATGGCAGAAAGTGAAGAGGAACTAAAAGCCTCTTGATGAAAGTGAAAGAGGAGAGTGGAAAAGTTGGCTTAAAGCTCAACATTCAGAAAATGAAGATCATGGCATCCGGTCCCATCACTTCATGGGAAATAGATGGGGAAAGAGTGGAAACAGTGTCAGACTTTACTTTTTGGGGCTCCAAAATCACTGCAGATGGTAACTGCAGCCATGAAATTAAAAGACGCTTACTCCTTGGAAGAAAAGTTATGACCAAACTAGATAGTATATTCAAAAGCAGAGACATTACTTTGCCAACAAAGGTCTGTCTAGTTAAGGCTATGGTTTTTCCTGTGGTCATGTATGGACGTGAGAGTTGGACTGTGAAGAAAGCTGAGCGCTGAAGAATTGATGCTTTTGAACTGTGGTGTTGGAGAAGACTCTTGAGAGTCCCTTGGACTGCAAGGAGATCCAACCAATCCATTCTAAAGCAGATCAACTCGGGGATTTCTTTGGAAGGAATGATGCTAAAGCTGAAACTCCAGTACTTTGGCCACCTCATGCAAAGAGTCGACTCATTGGAAAAGACTCTGATGCTGGGAGGGATTGGGGGCAGGAGGAGAAGGGGACGACAGAGGGTGAGATGGCTGGATGGCCTCACTGACTCGATGGACATGAGTCTGAGTGAACTCTGGGAGTTGGTGATGGACAGGGAGGCCCGGTGTGCTGCGATTCATGGGGTCGCAAAGAGTCAGACACGACTGAGCGACTGAACTGAACTGAACTGATGGATGAGAAGGAAACAGCCATTCAGGGGCCTGGGGGGAAAGTGTTTCAGGCAGAGGTAACAGCCAGTGCAAAGGCCCAGAGCTGGGACCGGCTTGCACAGAGGTGTGGGAGACTGGGTCAGAGAAGGGGGCGAGAAATTGACTGTGCTTTATTCCATTTGCACGGGCATGCCATGGTCTGATTTATATTTTCTTTTTGAAGATTCTATTTATTTGTTCATTTACTCATGTATGTGGTAGGTCTTTGTTGCTGCACCCAGGCTTTGCTTTCTCTAGTTGTGACAAGCGAGGAGCTCCTCTGTCGTGGTGTGCGGGCTTGTTGAGGTGTCTTGTCTTGTTGTGGAGCTCAGGCTCTAGACTGTGCACGCTCAGTGGTTGTGGCACAGGGCCTTAGTTGCCCCAAGGCACGTGGGATCATCTGAGACCAGGGCTCAAACCTGTGTCCTCTGCATTGGCAGGTGGGTTCTTAGCCACTGGACCACCTGGGAAGTCCTAACAGATCTTAGATGCTGACTATGGACGGTGATTGCAGCCATGAAATTAAAAGACACTAGCTCTTTGGTAGAGAAGCTATGGCAAGAGTATCGGAGTGGGGTGCCATTGCCTTCTCCTGACAAACCTAGACAGCATATTAAAAAGTAGAGACATCACTTTGCCGACAAAGGTCTGTCTAGTCGAAGCTATGGTTTTCCCAGTAGTCATGTACGAATGTGAGAGTTGGACCATAAAGAAAGCTGAGAGCCTAAGAATTGATGCTTTTGAATTGTGGTGCTGGAGAAGACTCTTGAGAGTCCCCTGGGCAGCAAGGAGATCCAACCAGTCAATCCTAAAGGGAATCAACCCTGAACATTCATTGAAAGGACTGATGCTGAAGTTCCAATACTTTGGCCACCTGATTCGAAGAGCCAACTCATTGGAAAAGACCCTGATGCTGGGAAAAATTGAAGGTAAAAGAGAAAATCCCATGGATGGAAGAGCCTGGTGGGCTGCAGTCCATGGGGTTGCAAAGAGTCAGACACGACTGAGCGACTTCCCTTTCACTTTTCACTTACATGCATTGGAGAAGGACATGGCAACCCACTCCAGTGTTCTTGCTTGGAGAATCCCAGGGACAGCAGAGCCGGGTGGGCTGCTGTCTCTGGAGTCACACAGAGTCAGACACGACTGAAGCGACTTAGAAGCAGCAGCAGAGCATGAGATACAACCGATAAATTGTGGTGGCAGTTGTTTTGCTGTTTAGTCGATAAGTCGTGTCCACTCTTTTGCAACTCAATGGACTGCATGTAGCCCACCAGGCTCCTCTGTCCAAGGGATTTTCCAGGCAAGAATACTGGAGTGGGTTGCCATTCCCTGCTCCAGGGGATCCTCCCTACCCAGAGATTGAACCCACATCTCCTGCATTGCCAGGCAGATTCTTTACTGCTGAAGCACCAGGGAAGCCCCTCAAAAAAAAAATTGTGGTAGATCTATCCAATAGAATTCTGTGTCAGTCAGGATCCCAGCAGAAAAGTAAGTCACACACAAGTAAGATAATAGAGCATCTAATAATAGCACTATTTGCAAAGTGAGGGGTATCCAATGAGGGATGGTGAAACACCTGTAAACTAGCCACAGAGAGGCTCCGTTACACCCTTATCCTTGAAGGGTCAAAGGGAGAGATCAGTCCCCGGAACCCCATGAAACCTATGGGTACAAAAGAAGGCCAACAGGAGTCATGGCCAAAACAAGTTGCACAACAAACTCATCAGCGGGGAAGAGGGAAACAAAATCCTCTCCTAAGGAAAGGACCAGTGGGAGGGAAGAAAACATTTTGAAAATGATATAATCTACCATGGACGAGACTTCCAGCAACTCTCTTACCACCATATGGATAATACCAGACAACAAAAGAGACAAAGAGAGCAGAGAGATTGAGAAAACCAGAGTCCCACTCCAGTATTCTTGCCTGGAGAATTCCAAGGACAGAGGAGCCTGGCAGGCTACTGTCCATGGGGTCGCAAGAGTCGGACACGACTTAGCGACTAAACTACTACTGCTGCTAAAGACATCATCACAATAAAAAAAGGCTGAGCTGAAGAACTGATACCTTCAAACTGTGATGCTGCAGAAGACTCGAGAGTCCTTTGAACAGCAGGGAGATCAAACCAGTCAATCCTAAAGGAAATCAACCCTGAATATTCATTGGAAGGACTGATGCTGAGGCTGAAGCTCCAATGCTTTGGCCACCTGATTCGAAGAACTGACTCATTGGAAAAGACCCTGATGCTGGGAAAGATTGAAGGCAGGAGGAGAAGGGGATGACAGAGAATGACATGGTTGGATGGCATCACTGACTTGATGGACATGAGTTGAGCAAACTCTGGGAGATGGTCAAGGAGAGGGAAGCCTGGCGTGCTGCAGTCCATGGGATCACAAAGAGTTGGACATGACTGAGCAGCTGAACAACAACAAAGACATCATTTAAAGCCTGAATCCAGCATGTGGCCTGCCCCAGAGCTCCGAAAAATAGATTCCTGTTTCTGCCTAAATGAATTTGAGTTACTTTCCATTGCTTACAGCATCTTTGGAGGGAAAGCCTTAGTCAAGCTCTGTTACACTCTCCCACCAGTCATGAGCACTGACTCAACTCCCATCGGTTGAAAATCTCAACCAGTGAACTCTCCCAAAGGAATCAACAGTCTCCACTAAGAGACAGAGACCAATAGCATCATAGCTTCCTAACATTTTAATAGGACAATTTGAAAATATACAGAAAAGTTGAAGATTTGTACAGTAAGTCACTGCCTAGATTCTGTAACTGGCATTAGGAAATGTTAGTTGCTCAGCCATGTCCAACTCTTTGTGACCCCCATGGACTTTAGCCCATCTGGCTTCTCTGTCCATGGAATTCTCCAGGCAGGAATAGTGGAGTGGGTTGCCATTCCCTCTTCCAGGGTATCTCCCCAACCCAGGGATTGATCACCAACTCAATGGATATGAGTTTCAGCAAACTCCCGGAAGTAGTAGAGGACCGAGGAGCCTGGTGTGCTACAGTTCATGGAGAGGCCTCAATCGCTAGTGATAATGTTTGTGGACAGGTCCAGGGCTGGCAGAACTGCTGCTCAGCCTGGGCCAGCAGCCTGAACACCAAGGAACTCCGGCTGAGGGATCGTTCTCCTGGAAGCCACTCCTGGCTCTTCAGGCACAGGTTCTGGGAAGCCCTGCAAGGGCCAGAGTGGAGAAGACGGGCAAGCATCAAACCAGGGGAAGACAGAGGCAAGTGGAGGAGAGGGCTGCAGGGGGCGTTGGGGAGGAGCAGTGGGCGGGACCCAGGAGGGGCGGGGCAAGAAGAGGCGGGGCAGCCGCTCACCCGTGAGGGGTCCATCTGAGAAGAGGCAGGGAGGGGTGGAGTTTGACCTCCGGCCAGAGCGGCTGAGGTTGGATCCCTGTGAGCAGACCTGATGTTACACTTCAATTAAAACACACACACACACACACACACACACACACACACACACACACACACACACACACACGAAGCTGCTGATTCTCTGTGGAGAACGGACTTTGTGATGCCAGGGGGTGCTCCTCCCTCCACTGCCCTTTCCCCTCCTCCCGCCCCCAGCTACCCAGGGGCTAGGTCACTCTGGACCTTGCTACTTCCTGTTACTGGCTGCCGCAGTTCAGAGGCTATGGAGCTCTGGAAGCAGCTGAGGCAGGCTGGACTGGTGCCCCCGGGGCTGGGCCCACCCCCGCGCGCCCTGAGGGGAGTCCCCCCAGTGGAGAAGGTGGGTCAGACCCTCGCGTCCCCAGGGGCTGGCGCTGGAGGTGCCAGGGAGAGTCTGCTGTGGATCTGGGAGGAGCTGGTGAGTGAGGGGTTCGGAGGAATCAGAGATGGGGGAATGGGGAGTGGATAAATGAATGGGGATGGATGAAAATAAAAGGTGCCAGAGACTGAACGACAGAAAGTGAGAGAGAGGAATAGAGAAATAGAGGCAGAGACAGATACAGACAGGGTGAGATGGAGACAGACAGAGACACGGAACGACCCGAAGAGTGAGACAGTAATAGAGACAGAGACAGAGAGAGAGACAAGAGAAGGAAAGCAGAGACGGAGAGCCAAAGGCAGGCTCGTATTAAATCTAAGACAGAGATGGAGAAAGTCAAAGGCAGGGGCAGAGAAATAGAGACAGACAGAAAGACAGAGAGGGAGAAAGTCAAAGGCAGGGGCAGAGAAATAGAGGCAGACAGAGAGACAGAGAGGGAGAAAGTCAAAGGCAGGGGCAGAGAAATAGAGGCAGACAGAAAGACAGAGAGGGAGACAGCCAAGCAGAGACAGAGAGATGGAGACGGATAACAAGAGGGGGAGACCTAATAAGAGAGACGGAGACTAAGACTCAAGACACAGGGAGAACCAGAGAGGTGGAGAAAGCGGGGGACAGGGAAATGGAGAGACCAAGGCAGTGGGCGACAGGACAGAAGCAGGCTGACAGAGTCCAGGGACACAGTGAGGGGGCCACCCACATGCTGTAGGCCAGACTGTTAAAGAAAAAGTAATTGGAGCCTGGTAGAGTGCAGTCCATGGGGTCGCTAAGAGTCAGGCATGACTGAGCGACTTCACCTTCACTTTCCACTTTCATGCATTGGAGAAGGAAATGGCAACCCACTCCAGTATTCTTGTCTGGAGAATCCCGGGGACAGAGGAGCCTAGTGGGCTGCCATCTATGGGGTCGCACAGAGTTGGACATGACTGAACCGACTTAGCAGCAGCGGCAGCAGCAGCTAAAGATGGCAAGGCTGTAGGTATAAAGACCCGTTGTAATGGGATTTTGTAGTAGAGGAGAGAGATTGGGCTGAACCTTGAATATAGCACGGGCTATTGGGAATTGACAGCCAAGGAGCAGGGTCAGGGGATAGAACATCCTTAAGAGGCTGGGGTGTCCCTGGAGGTCTAGTAGTTAAGCCTCAGAGAGGTTCCAATGCAGGGGATTTGGGTTTGATCCCTGGTGGGTAGCTAAGACCCCACATGCCAAGTGGCACAGCCAAAAGGGGGAAAAAAAAGAAAAATTCCTAAGAGTCAACCTCAGGGGTAAGGAGGGAGTCTGGCTAAACTGATCTAGCAGGATTCTTGCTGAAGGCAGGCCAGGGTGATCAGCCATTACCTGGGGGATGGAGGAGTGGGGAGGACAAGGAATCTGATCAGATATGGAAGAGGGTGTTGTTAGTCTCTTAGTCGCATCCAACTCTTTACGACCCCATGAACTGTAGCCCGCCAGGCTCCTCTGTCTATTCAATTCTCCAGGCAAGAATACTGGAGTGGGTTACCTTTCCCTTCTCCAGGGAATCTTCCCGACCCAGAAATTGAACTGGGGTCTCCTGCATTGCAAGCAGATTCTTTACCGTCTGAGCCATGAGGGAAGCCCAAAACATACAAGGAGGGGGATTCTTGCGAAAACTGGATTTTACTGATACAAAGAAGAATTGATGGGCCCCGGAAAATGTTCAGGACCCTGACTAAAGTTTTGTTAGGCAAAGAATCTGTGTTGGAACTTGAGCTGGGAGCTGCTCCCACCCAGGTTTCCAGGCAGAGGCACACTAACCCTTTGCCGTCTGGAGTGGCACGCCCATGACTGCCCCTTCCCACCCCAGGGGAACCTCCGCCGAGTGGATGTCCAGCTGCTGGGCCAGCTGTGCAGCCTGGGACTGGAGATGGGGGCACTGCGGGAGGAACTGGTGGCCTTCCTGGAAGAGGAGGCAGAGGAGAACACCGAGGAAGAGGAGGAGGACAGAGAGCTGAAAGGGAAACTGGAGGGAGCCTACAGTCCAGTTCCCGGCCACCACCGCCCCCCTGACTTTGAGATGACTATCTGAGGCCCTGCCAGTGTGCTTCCAATGGACATGTGAATGATACACAAATTTATGTAAGAAGACAGGAAGGGAGGGATTTGCAGGTCTAACTGACCTGCAGATGTCCAATTTGGTACGGTCATGTGCTCCCTGAGCAAGTGCTTTCTCTGAAAGTGTCTGAGATGAGATTGAGGGGTGGGCCCCTGAATGGTGTGTGTGTTTCTAGATGCTGTGGGAGGTTTGCAGAGAAACTCTTGGTGTCTTTGCAAATATGATGGAGATGTGTACAGGTGGCTAGTAAGCACTTGGAGAGTGGCTAGCTCTAACTGAGGTCTGCTGTAAGTGTAACACACACGCTGAATTTCCAAGCTGGGTTTGATAAAAAGAATATTCAGTATTTCAATCATTGTAAAAGTTAATTCTATTTTGAAATGATAATATTTGGGGTATGTTGGGATAAATAAAAATATGACTAAAGCTAATTTCACCTGTTTATTTGTAAATTTCTTTTACCGTGGTAAGACACATAACATAAAAGTTACCCTTTTACCCATTTTTAAAGGGTCAGACACAACTTAGTGATTAAATCACCACCAAAGGGGAGGTCAGGGTGCCTTTCTCCTAGCTGTTGTTTTTGTGTTTGTATTTTTTTTTAATAATATTTATTTATTTATTTTTGGCTGTGCTGGGTCTTCCTTACGGCATGGGCTTCTCTCTAGTTGCAGCGAGCAGGGGGCTCCTCTCTAGTTGCGGTGTACAGGTTTCTCTCGTGTTGAAGGATGGACTCTCACGCGTGTGCTTCGGTAGTTTCAGCATGTGGGCTCAGTAGCTGGTGTTCCCAGGCTCTGGAGCACAGGCTGAACAGTTGTGGTGAACGGGCTGAGTGACTCTGCAGCATGTGGGATCCTCCCAGATGAGGGATCGAAGCCGTGTCTCCTGCTTTGGCAGGCAGATTCTTTACCACTGAGCCACCAGGGAAGCCCTGTGTGTGTATTTTTAAATTAAATGGATTCTTTTTGGCTGTGCTGGGTCTTTGTGGTTGCACGGGCTTTTCTCTAGTTGCGGAGAGCAGGGGCTACTCTCTAGCTGTGGTGCACGGACTTACTGCGGTGGCTGTTCTTGACGCAGAGCACCGGCTCTAGGGCACACAGGCTCTAGGGCACACAGGCTTCAGCAGTTGCGGCTCCCGGGCTCTCGAGCACAGGCTGAGAAGCTATGGCGCACGGGCTTAGTTGCTCCGAGGCACATGGGATCTTCCCAGACTAGGAATCCGAACCTGTGTCTCCAGCACTGGCAGGTGGATTCTTAACCGCTGAGCCACCAGGGAAGCCCCCATTTTAACCATATTTTAAAGTTTACCATTCAGTAGTGTGAAATACATTCACGTTGTGGTGTGAATGTGTTTTCATCTTGCAAAACTGAAAATGCACCTGTTTTACAACTCCTCATCTGCCCTCTCCCAGCCCCTGGCAACCACCCCTCTGCTTTGTGTCTCTATGAATTTGCCTACTCTACGAACCTCATGTAAATGGGATCGCACGGCATGTATCTTTTCCTGACTGGTTTGTTCATCCATGTTGCAACACGTATCAGAGTTTCCTTTCTCTTTGAGGCTGAATAATATTTCATTGTATGAACAACCACATTTTGTTTATTTGTCAATGGGCACTTGGGTCATTTCTACCTTGTGGCGATGGTGAACAGCATTGCTCTGAACAAGGGTGTACAAATATCTGTCCAAATCCCTGCTTTCTTTCTTTTTAAATATATATATATATTTGGCTGTTCCAATCTTAGCTGTGGCATGTGAGATTTAGTTCCCTGACCAGGCTCAAACCCAGGCTCCCTGCATTGCGAGCGCAGAACCTTAGTCGCTGGACTACAAGGGAAGTCTTTTCTTAAAAATTCTTTTGGGTATATACTCAGAAGTGGGATTGTTGGGCTGTGGGTGATTCTGTTTAGTTAATTGAGAAGTGCTGTGCTGTTGGTTATGCCATTTGCATCCACACGCCCATGACCACGATCCCCATCCCTACGACCAGTGCACAGGGGCTCCAACTTTCTACCTCCGTGCCAACACTTGTTTTTTTTTAATATTTAATTATTCTTTTATTATTTTATTGTCTTTATTTTTTGGCTGTTCCCCGAGGCTTGTGGTACCTTAGTTTCCAACCAGGGATAAAACTTATGCCCCCTGTGTTGGAAGTGCAGAGTCTTAACCACTGGGCCACCAGAGAAGTCCCTTGCTAACACTTGTTATTTTCTTTCTGTTTTTTTCACGATAGCCATCCTAGTGGGTGTGAGGTGGTATCTCATTGTGGGTTTACTTTGCCTTTCCCTAATGATTGGGCTTTCCTGGTGGCTCAGTCAGTAAAGAATCTGCCTGCAATGCGGGCGACCTAGGTTCTATCCCAGGAAAGGCCGCTGGAGGAGAGCATGGCAACCCACTCCAGGATTCTTGCCTGGAGGATCCCCATGGACAGAGGAGCCTGACGGGCTGCAGTCAGTCCCTAATGATTAATGATGTTGAGCATCTTTTCTTGTGCTAATTCACCCATTTCTTATTTACATTTAAAAATATGACTGCTAGAAAACTTGAAATTACATAAGTGGCTCCCACCGTATTTCTCTTGCGCCGCACTATTTCAGATGTTTGAAAATGGAATGTGGATGTGAGCAGATGAGCCGCGAGGGTTCATCCGTGTTCCCCGACGCGATGCAAATGCGTCACAGCGCCACCTGCAGGAGATGGGCAGGTATCTGCAGATAGCTGCCGAAGAGAAGTAGGGCTGCTTCTGTTAACTCCTGCCTAAGTCCACATTCTTAGAAGAGATGCCCAGGGAGACAGCTCTCCGATGGGGGCGATTTGGGAAGGAATGTTTACTATTCAAGAACAGCAAGGGGACTTCCCTGGTGGTCCAGTGGTTAAGAATCCGCCTTGCAACGCAGGGAACTCGAGTTCGATCCTTGGTCGGGGAACTAAGATCCCACGTGCCAAGGAGCACCTAAACCCACGCGCTACAGCTATGGAGCCTGCGTGCCACAACTAGAGAGTCTGTGCGCAGCAATGAAAGATCCTGAATGATGAATGGAGACCCGACACAACCATATAGAAACATCAGTATTTAAAACGAACAGCATGACCAGTAGCTCCTGATGTCGGGGTGGGAGTTGCTCTGGACCATGTCCTGGGTCATAGAGGTGACATCTATAGGGGAGTCACCTTCATCAAACACTCAGGGAGTTTGGGTGGGTGTGGGCAGCAGCCCCTCTTCTGGTGCTGTCCTCAGTGCCACACTTATTGAGCTACATCCAGCAGTGACAAAAGCGCCAGGTTTGCCCTTCCAAGTGCTCAGCCCAGCAAGGTGTGTTGAGGGGCACACCTTAACACATAGAAGCAGCCAAGACGAGCAGGGCTGGGATGAGGGGAGGCACAGACAGACGGGTCAGGGCCGGGTTGCGGGAGCACAGACTCTCACATCTGGCAGCATCTCACTTCTCTGGGAATAACCTCTCTCCCAACTAGAAAGACAGTAGCTCTCCTTGCTTTTTCACTTGATGCCAGGCCCTGTATGCCCGCTGTTGTACTGTACTACTGCACTTTTCAAGGCTCCATCCTGTAAGATTAAAAATGTTTTCTTCATTTTTTGTGTTTGTTTTCTATTTGTTAGTTGTGTGGAAAGTATTATAGACCTATTACAGTCCAGTGCTATTTAGCCAATTATGTTAGTTTGGTACCTGGGCTAAATTTGTTGGGATTATGAACAACTTAGATATATAAATATGCTCTTGGAATGGGACTTGTTTGCATGTAAGGAACTTACTGTACTGAAATTGATCAGTTATTTATTTATTATTATTTTTTGCTGCACTTCATGGCTTGCAGGATCTTAATTCCCTCAGCAGGGACTGAACCTGGGCCCTTGGCAGGGAAAATCCTAACCACTGGACTGTCAGGGAAGTCCCTGAATCAGAAATTTAAAAACTTCCAACAAACAAAAGTCTACGCTTAGAGAAGAGATAATACCTATTCTTCTGAAACTATTCCCAAAAATTGCAGCGGGAGGAATGCTTCTGAACACATTCCGTGAGGCCAGCAACCAGATACTGATACCACAACCAGAAAGAGACATCACACACAAAACAGATAGTTACAGGTCAATATCACTGATGCACACAGATGCAAAAATCTGCAACAAAATAGTAGCAAACAGAACCCAATGATACATTCAAAATATCTTACATCATGGTCACGTGAGATTTATCCCAGAGATGCAACAATTTTTCAATATCTGCAAATCAGTCAATAAGAATAAAAGCCAAAAAAAAAAAAAAAGAGACAAAAAAAAAAAAGAATAAAAGCCATATGATCATCTCAAGAGATGCAGAAAAAGCTTTTGATAAAAATTTTCAACATAATGAAGGTTGTATTTAACTTCTCTGGTGGTACAGTGGATAACAATCTGTCTGCTGATGCAGGGGACACAGGTTCAGGGAGATTCCACATGTCTCAGGCAACTAAAGCACGGAAGGCATTAAGGCCACCAATTTGGGACATAACATTGTTTTCCTTCTCCTTTGGTTCCTATCCAGAGCAATTTCCTTCTGATAATTTGACTTCTGTGAAGGCTGTCTGGCTGTGGTCAGTGAGTGCAGTCTGAGAGCCTGAACTTGTGTTCAGAGGGAGCTGAGGGTCACAGAACAGGATAGGCCAGCAGGAGGTCACGTGTGTGCATCTCCTGGGGGCTGTGAAGGATGTGGCTCATGCAGGCTAGCTCAGCTGCCCTTGAAATCACCTGTTTTCTTTGGGTTATAATATTGCTTTATTTTGAGATGCTGCAGGGTTTCTGCAGCATTGGGCTTTGTTTGAAAATTCAAAGAGTCCTCCAATGACAAGCTTGACTGTGCTAAAAAATAATCAATGAAAACCCAAGTGCTTGAGATATTCTGAAAGCAAGTCACAGATGTCCCTGGCTTGTATCATGCTCTAGCCCAGGGGTCCCCAAGCTCTGGCTCATGTAGACTGATATCTCCTACAGATCAGCAGCAGCATTAGATTAGAAATAAAGTGCGCAATAAATGTAATGTGTTTGAATCATCCAGAAACCATCCCCCCAAACTCTGACCCATGGAAAAATTGTTGTTGTTCAGTTGCTCAGTGGTGTGCGACTCTGCTACCCCATGAACTGCAGCACGCGAGGTTCCCCTGTTTAAAAACAGAAAAACCAGGAGCTGTTTTCCTATTGCTCTAGAGGCATGGCCTTGCTCCTAGGACTCTGTACTTCTTCTTTCTTATTAGGTCCTACCAGAGGCTCCATAAAGCATCTTTCAAGGAGGTACAGATATAATAATGTACCCTCCTTCTGGGTGGTCCAGCATGCCTGGAGTATTGGAGACCTGAGAGATCAGAGACATGGATAGTGCCTGAGGCCATGAAACTCTCATGCTTCATTGTCTTCTTATTTGCTTGTTTTAAATTTTTATTTATTTGGCTGCCTTGGGTCTTAGTGGCGGGATTTGGGATCTAGTTCCCTGATGCAGGATCGAACCTGGGCCACCTGCTTTGGGAGCTCAGAATCTTAACCACTGGCCGACCAGGGAAGTCCCAGTTTGTTTGTTTGTTTAATTTTTATTTTAAAATTTATTCTTGCTCTGCTGGGTCTTTGTTGCTGTGCACGGGCTTTCTAATTGCAGCACGTGGGGGCTTCTCTTCACTCCTGCTTCTCACTGTTGGGGAGCACGAGCTCTAGAGGATGAGTTTCAGTAGTTGTGGCACATGGGCTTAGTTGTTCCTGGGCATGTGGGATCTTCTCAGACCAGGGATTGAACCCGTGTTTCCATGCGTTTAAAGATTCCTAACCACTGGACAACCAGGGAAGCCCTCCACTCACATTTCTGACCCAGTTGCTACAAATTCAGAATCTCATGACTTCCTCAGATTGGGTATATTGCTAGAATAACTCATGAACTCAGGAAAATACTCTGCTTATGATTAGTATTATAGCAAGAGCCACAATTTGGAAGCGGCAAAAGGGAGAGTTCTAGGTCAAAGACAGGGTAGGTTCCACATGCAAGCTCCCCCATGTCCTCTCCCCATAGAGTCAGGCAAGACATATCACCCTCAACCATGCTGAAGCAAGCGCGTCGGATCATTGGTGTTCAGACTGTTCATTCGAGTTTTATCACATCAGCAGGCGTGACTGAATCACGGGCCATGATATTGAACTCAATGTCTACCCTTACTTCCATCCCTAGATGACAGGCTGGCCAAAGCTTCATCTCCTAATTGCAAGGTTGGTCGTTGGGATGACTGGGCCCCCAAGCTGGGCCAAAGTGTTGGCATGAACTCTGAAGGGGTCCAGGAACTCCTGAATACCAAAGACAGTCCTATAACTTGGGAAATTACAGGACCAGGGGCAAAGACCTGACAAGTTATTTTATTATACTGCACTGTTACTTGTAGTCCCCATGTTGACCTTCATTCCTGCTCAGTCACTCAGTCCTGTTCAACTCTTTGAGACCCCATGGACTGTAGCCCACCAGGCTCCTCTGTCCATGGAATTTCCCAGGCCAGAATACTGGAGTGGGTTGTCATTTCCTTCCCCATGGGTTCTTCTCGATGCAGGGATCAAACCCGTGTCTCCTACATTTCCTGCATTGGAAGGCAAATTCTTTACCCCTGAGCCACCTGGGAAGTCCCCTGCCATGCTGACACACTCCCTGTGTTCAGATTTGTAGTCCATTATCACATGACTCCTTAGATCCTAGCTCAGAAGTAGGCTGCTTTTGTTCCTGGTTGTACATATTAGCCACATTCTGCATATTGAAAAGCAGAGACATTACTTTGCCAACAAAGGTCTGTCTAGTCAAGGCTATGGTTTTTCCTGTGGTCATGTATGGATGTGAGAGTTGGACTGTGAAAAAGGCTGAGCACTGAAGAATTGATGCTTTTGAACTGTGGTGTTGGAGAAGACTCTTCAGAGTCCCTTGGACTGCAAAGAGATCCAACCAGTCCATTCTGAAGGAGATCAGCCCTGGGATTTCTTTGGAGGGAATGATGCTGAAGCTGAAACTCCAGTGCTTTGGCCACCTCATGCGAAGAGTTGACTCATTGGAAAAGACTCTGATGCTGGGAGGGATTGGGGGCAGGAGGAGACAGGGATGACAGAGGATGAGGTGGCTGGATGGCATCATTGACTCGATGGACGCGAGTCTGAGTGAACTCTGGGAGTTGGTGATAGACAGGGAGGCCTGGCGTGCTGCGATTCATGGGGTCTCAAAGAGTCGGACATGACTGAGCGACTGAACTGAACTGATGGTCCTTTGAAATTTATTCCCTTTTCTCCCTTTTGCCACACTAATAATTTCTATTTGGGGATTTTGAGATCCAGGGAGGATCTCAAAGGAGGATCTCAAAGGAGGCTGGGGACAGTCTTGTGAGGAAGCTGTTGTCTTTTTTTTTTTTTTTAATACATTTATTTTTCTGTATGTTTTGCTGAGTTGTGCAGTTTGCAGGAACTTAGTTCTGCAACCAGGGATTGAACCTGGTCCTCAGCAGTGTAAGTGCTGTGTCCTGACCACTGGAACCCTAGAAATTCCTGAAACTGAGTAGAACTGAGGCAAGAGATAGATGCCCTCTCTTCCTCCACCCCAACCCCAGGGTAAAGTGACTGGAGATTTATTCCCTTTGAACCAAAGCTCCAAGACGAGAATAGCAGGACAATTAAGGGAGGAGGCTGGGCCCTTCGCAGACCATATATTTCTCATTCTCAAAGTTGGGAGACCTCCCTGACCTCACACGTACAAAAAGCCTCCTTGGAGTCAAACGGGAGTATTGTTAACTAAGGCCAGGTTACCCACAGGTCTCTTCAGTAGAACCCATCAGGGCTAAGAGATGCGTGTACACATATGGGAGGATCCTGAGATATAGCAAATATGTACTGTGAACCAGGCAAGTCAAAATGGTTGGCCAAAGAAAACTCAGAAGAAATGCCCCATGAAAGTAATTCAAACTGCCATGAGGGTACAACCCTCACACACCACACAATTGCACTCATCTTCCCTGTGGCTCAGATGGTAAAGCGTCTTCCTGCAATGCGGGAGACCCAGGTTTGGTCCCTGGGTCATGAAGGTCCCCTGGAGAAGGAAATGGCAACCCACTCCAGTACTCTTGCCTAAAAAACTCCATGGACTGTCGCCTGAGGAGCCTGGTAGGCAACAGTCAATGGAGTCGCAAAGAGTCGGACATGACTGAGCGACTTCACTTCACGCTAGCAAAGTAATGCTCAAAATTCTCCAAGCCAGGCTTCAGCAGTACATGAACCGTGCACTTTCTGATGTACAAGCTGGATTTTAAAAAGGCAGAGGAACCAGAGATCAAATTGCCAACATCCGTTGGATCATTGAAAAAAACTAGAGAGTTTCAGAAAAACATCTACTTCTGTTTTGCCAAAAGCCTTTGACTGTGTGGATCACAACAAACTATGGAAAATTCTTCAAGAGATAGGGATACCAGACCACCTGATCTGCCTCTTGAAAAATCTATATGCAGGTCAGGAAGCAACAGTTAGAACTGGATATGGAACAACAGACTGGTTCCAAATAGGGAAAGGAGTATGTCGTGGCTGTATATTGTTATCCTGCTTATTTAACTCAGATGAAGAGTACATCATGAGAAATGCTGGGCTAAATGAAACACAAGCTATAACCAAGATTGCTAGGAGAAATATCAATAACCTCAGATATGCAGATGGTACCACCTTTATGGCAAAAAGCAAAGAAGAACCAAAGAGCCTCTTGAAAGTGAAAGATAAGAATGAGAAAGTTGGCTTAAAATGCAAGATTCAGAAAACTAAGATCATGGCATCTGGTCCCATCACTTCATGGCAAATAAATGGGGAAACAGTGGAAACAGTGACAGACTTTATTTTTGAGGGCTCCAAAATCACTGCAAATTGTGACTGCAGCCATGAGATTAAAGGGAGTGTGCTCCTTGGAAGAAAAGCTATGGCCAACCTAGAGAGCATATTAAAAAGAAGAGACATTACTTTGCCAACAAAGGTCCATCTAGTCAAGGCTACGGTTTTTCCAGTAGTCATGTGTGGATGTGAGAGTTGGACTATAAAGAAAGCTGAGTGCTGAAGAATTGATGCTTTTGAACTGTGGTGTTGGAGAAGACTCTTGAGAGTCCCTTGGACTGCAAGGAGATCCAACCAGTCCATCCTAAAGGAAATGAATCCTGAATATTATTGGAAGGGCTGATGCTGAAGCTGAAACTTCAATACTTTGGCCACCTGAGGCGAATAACTGACTGATTGGAAAAGACCCTAATGCTGGGAAAGATTGAAGGCGGAAGGAGAAGGGGATGACAGAGGATGAGATGGTTGGATGGCTTCACGGACTCGATGGACGTGAGTCTGAGTGAACTCTGGGAGTTGGTGATGGACAGGGAGGCTTGGAGTGCTGCGGTCCATGGGGTCCCAAAGAGTCGGACACAACTGAGCAACTGAACTGAACTGAAGTGAGGTTGCAACACAGGGACTCTCCTTCTGAGTCTGCCCATGTGTCCATCCACAAGTACTATGCTTTTTCCTCTTAATAAATACTCTACCTGCTTTACTACTTTCTGTCTTGGTGGAAATTCTCTTCTGCAGACCTGAAGGGCTAGGGCTCTTGTCACTGACCACAGGTCTAGTGGCTAGGATCTAGTGCTTTCACTGCTGTGACTTGTCCTCAGTCTCTGGGATCTCAGTCTGTTGAAGCTCCACTTCAAGCCATTGGAGGCTAAGGCCACCCGAGATCAGAGCAAAGGAGGAATCAAAGACAGCCTCATATATTAAACTCTTAGATTCTTTGATTTTAAAAGTAAGAGTCAATAGAGGAGGCACAGGCAGTGAGCCTTGTCCCAGCAAACAAGGCTACCAAGGTGGTCTTGCAAATTAAGGAGGAGGGCAAATCCATTTCTTTAAAAAAAGTTCTCAAGGGGGAATATATAAAATACCTAAGTTTGAAATGAAATTAAAAGACGCTTGCTCTTTGGAAGAAAGGCTATGACCTTAGACAGTGTATTAAAAAGCAGAGACATCACTTTGTTGACAAAGGTCTATATAGTCAAACCTATGCTTTTTCCAATAGTTATGTACAGATGTGAGAGTTGGACCATAAAGAAGGTTGATTGCCAAAGAATTGATGCTTTTGAACTGTGGTGTTGGAGAAGACGCTTGAGAATCTCTTGGACAGCAAGGAGATCAAACCAGTCAATCCTAAAGAAAATCAATCCTGAATATTCATTGGAAGGACTGATGCTGAAGCTAAAGGTCCAATACTTTGGCCACCTGATTCGAAGAACTGACTCATTGGAAAAGACCCTGATGCTGGGAAAGACTGAAGGCAGGAGGAGGAGGGGATGACAGAGGATGAGATGGTTGGATGGCATCACTGATTCAATGGACATAAGTTTGAGCCAACTTCGGGAGATAAGTGAAGGACAGAGAAGCCTGGTGTACTGCAGTTCATGAGGTCAGAAAGAGTTGGACACAACCAAACAACAAAAGCCAGACTATTTCCAAACTCTTGGTTCTTTACCTTGGATTGTCCCGAGAGAGTATTTCAAGGTAAGTTTGCAAGGATTCATCTTTTGCAAACATATCCAAATACATTCCCCATTAGCAGTCCTGTTTTGGCGATGAATAGCAAGCAATTTTCTTGGATTAGAGGTCATATTTCCACTTGAATGCAGTTTCTTCTCTTCTGGCAACAAAACCATTTGCAGAGATTTGGAAATCATGAGCGTCCTAGGAGAGAGAAGGTGTATTTTGCCAAAAGTTTTACTTTTGTTTTAGTCTTGAAGGATTTTTTTAACAAGAGAAATCATTCATTACACACACACACACTAAACAATTTCAATATTTAATAGTGGGTTATGTGACAATTTCAATATACGGTCATTAAACAAACAAACAAAAAAATAGAAATAATAGAGAGATGTAACCACAAGAGAGAGAGATTTACACCACCAAATTGGGCCAAAACCTATATCTAGACTTGAACAGCATTGGGAAGCCCCAAATAACAGCAATTTGGGAAAAAGTTTCCAGTTGGGAAAAAGTTCCCAGGTGGTGCATCCAACCCACAGGTGAGACTTCATATTGCAGCTTTGGGGGCTCCCGCTTATAATCCCAGGCCACTAACTGATGTGCAAAAGTGCAGCTCTGGTTTTTCTTTACCTTATAATGCTGTTTGTTTCACCTTGTAAGTCACAAGATTCCCTAGACCCCGGGGGACTGGCCAGGTCTCCAGGGGCTTAAGAAATTCCCAAGACTCACTCCCTTTCTTATCTAACTTATTGGTAACAATTGGTATGCTTGTGGGCAGGCATGTAGTTCAGGCAGGGTTCAGGCAAAGGCCAGAAGTTGGTCAGAGGCTTGCTCCCCTACTTCTGAAACCTGAATAAGACTACCTCCATTTAAATTTTCCTAACAAGGTGATTCTTGTTCATTTGAAAACAGCCTTTCAGAATGGCTGGTCGATTACAGTCCCCTTTCAAGACCTGGTGTGCATTGTTGATGATGATGGGGTTGGGTTTGTGCAGGGGTCATAGCTGAGCTGAGCCAGCAGGGGGGACCTGGACCATGTCCTGGGACACATCTCCAGGGATGTGGCCTGTCCACTTGGAGAAAGAGTCCAGATCCACAGGCGTGATTACCTGGGCTGTGGATCACTCGATCTTGGACTGGGAAATGGTGCTGGGCTTGCTGATGAAGTCCTTGTCACACAGGTCAGTACTGCTCCAGATGGTGGCGAGGAGGTCAAGGATGAGCTAGAGGGCGCACCAGGGTGCAGCACCACCTGCTGTTAGTACAGAGGCAGGCACTTGTCCTTGCCCACCTCCATGCACAGGGCATACATCACCTCCATGGCCTGGCTCCACTTGGTGAGGTAGTCGTGGTAGCTGCCGAGGTTGAAGCTGGCAATGGTGATGTGGCAGGTGACCATGGAGTACGTGGAGGCCCAACTGTCCTGCACCACCGGCAGGGAGGAGGTGCAACAGGTAGACAGAAAACTTGAGTGTGGAGGGGTATTTGCGGCAGAGGATGCTGACCGGCTTGCCGTGCTTGGCTATCACCTCCAGGCTGAAGGCCTGCATGGCCACATCCAGCACCTCATCAGTCATGCCCACCTCGTCCAACTGCAGCTTCTCCTGGCTGGACTTATGCTGAGGTCCTTTAATGGACCGGAACCTGGTGGTCCGGAGTCGATGATAAGAAAGAGAGAGAGAAAGAGACTGAGATTCCTTGGTTTATGCAGAAAACCAATAAAGGTCTTGACACAGAGCTTGCACTGCTACACGTATGCCGCGGCCAGCACAAGCAAGAGTCGCACCTGCACAGGGAGAGAACGGAGCGTCCCCGCCAAGAAAATAAAAGAGAGACAAAAGATGGGGTTGAGAGGATCAGACCAAAATGGCTGATACCTTGCTTTATTGTGCTGCAGTATATATAGGATAAAGTACGTGACTTAAGGCACTTACAAGATTGTTTTTAATCTCAGGATACAATCACCAGACCCTTACCATTGTATACAGAACACAATCAGATAATCTATCTTCTATGAAGTATACACAATAAGATAATCTATCTTCTATGAAATGTTGCCGAAACCAAACATCTTGGAGCCTTAAGGGCTATTAAAAATTCTTGAGGGTGGCGGGACAGGGAGCTTAGGAACATGTCCTGGCTCTGCATACCTGCTGAGCAGCTCCCAAGACTTAACCCTTCACGGGTCGTCCCCCGCACACGTAGGCACCAGGAGCCCTCTCAAGGGGGTGAAGGCACAGTGTGCCTTCTCGAGAAGGTCTTATAAGCCCAGGCAAGGAAGTGAGCTCAGCGGGCTTCTGCACTCCAAAGAATTAGCCTGAGAGAGAGAGAGAGAAAGAGAGAGAGAGAGGAAGAGAGAGAGAGAGAGAAAGACACAGGGACCCAAGCTCTGATGGAGCAAAGTTGTTTTATTCAACATAGTGTGGGTATATATACAGTTTTCAGTTCAGTTCAGTTCAGTTCAGTTCAGTCGCTCAGTAGTGTCCGACTCTTTGCGAACCCATGAATCGAAGCACGCCAGGCCTCCCTGTCCATCACTAACTCCCGGAGTTCACTCAGATTCACGTCCATCGAGTTGGTGATGCCATCCAGCCATCTCATCCTCTGTCTTCCCCTTCTCCTCCTGCCCCCAATCCCTCCCAGCATCAAGGTAGCTATTTTCATCAAAGATAAAAATCAAAAGTCCAGACTTACAAATTATCATAAGGCAATCCATATCAAAGACAGAGGGTTGTAAATAATCACTTTTACCGTATGGTTCATAGAAAGGAAGAGGGTCGTAAATAGTTACTTATCACCATATGGAAAAACTAACGAAGGAAATGCATGCATTCCTCAGCCCCGGGAGCGGTTTGCCAACTCCTCTTAATTCCTGAATATTCAGGAATTAATAAGGGGCAGAGGATTCAAGACAGATCCAAAACAGCACACAGGAAGCCTCCTGTTAAATGCTTCCTGACAGACTTGGACCAGGCCTGGTGCATGGCCAGCACATGTGGGATGATGTGGGTCTCCTGGCAGCACTGCATCTTGGGGTGGGCATCCAGCATGGCACACAACAGCATGGTGTCCCTCCAGGGCAGGAATCCCAAGAAGATGAGTGACAGGCCTTCCCATGGAGGTACTCCAGGTGGTCCATGCCCACTCTCACCAGGTCCTCCAGGGCAGGCATTATAAATTGGCCAGGTGAGGGGATTTCATCTACTAAGTTCAATAGTGACCTGAGCATGACTGTAGTCTTTCTTTTAGATAAATTTCCTCAGGGCCAAACAATTAGACCCTTGGAGTGGAGAAATTTACCACAGTAACCCAAACGTATTAGATGCAAGTAATTGGCCAGAAACTCAACAATTGGGATTGATTTCTAAAAGTAGCATAAGAGCATGCATATGATAGAAAAGCATTTGATCCAAATATAAAAGTCCAAGAAGTTAAGGAAACATTATAAATGATAAGCCAGTAAATTTTCAGATAGAAACCACAAAAATTATAACCATATTCACTCAGTCCTGTGAATAAAAACAGTGCATTCGGTCCTTTTGTTAACTTTCTATGAAGCCATCAGGTTTTTCATTAGAATTTTTCAGTTTCTTACTCAGTTCAGCATTATGGTCTGAAAGTCAGAAGCCTGTATTTATCCAAAAGCTCTTTTTATATACCTTCTTGAAGAGGAAGCATTTTTGCAAAGGCATTGTAGTGAAACTGTGTCTATAATGACAAAAGAAAAGGCATGTTTAAAATCTGATTACAGTGCAATTGACAAAGTAGCTTGGTTGCTGCTGTGACATACAACACCTTCAGATAATAACTAGAATTATGACTGATAACACTTTACTAGGGTAGACTAGATTTTTAGGAACTCCATTCAATCACTAAAATATCTATATTATTCCTAGTAACAATTATCATACTATCTAACCTAAGAAGATTTATTACTGTCAGGAAGCATTTAACAGGAGGCTTCCTGTGTGCTGTTTTGGATCTGTCATGAATCCTCTGTCCCTTATTAATTCCTGAATATTCAGGAATTAAGTGGAGCAGCAAACTACTCTGGGCGGGGTGGGGGTGGGGCTTAGGAATGCATGCATTTCCTTCGTTTGTTTTTCCATGCCATGAAAAGTAACTATTTATGACCCTCTTCCTTTTTATGAACCATGCGGTAAAAGTGATTATTTACAACCCTCTCTCTTTCATATGGATGACCTCATGTTTCCTTGATAACTTGTAAGTTTTGATTTTATCTCTGCTGAAAATAGCTATCTTGTAAGACAGTATAAATACCCACACAATGTTGAATAAAACAACTTTGCTCCATTAGAGCTTTGATCCTCGTGTCTCTCTGTCTCTCTCTCTCAGGCTAATTCTCTGGAGCGCAGAGACCTGTCATGCTCACTCTTCTGCCCAGGCTTCTAAGACCCTCTTGAGAAGGTGCCCTGTGCCTTCACCCCGCCTTGAGAGGGCGCCAGGTGCCTTCGTGAGTGACACAGCCCTGTGTCAAAGGACTTTATTGGTTTTCTGCATAAACCAAGGAATATCAGCCTCTTTCTTTCTCTCTCTTTTTCTTTCTTATCATCGACTCTGGACCACCAGGTTCTGGTCCATTAAAGGACCTCAACAAGTGGTGCCCAGAACAGGTACCTGGTACACGTGGCAGATGCGGACAGAGTGACCCCGTGGCCTAATGAGGCTGGTAAGTACTTAGACATGGGTCAAATGGCTGGAAAGCCCTATCACTTTTCCACTTTACTTCAGCACTTATTTAAACTTCAGGGATTTTCAGTTTTGTCTCAGCAAATAGAGGCTTGCCTTCAGACAGCAGTTGAGTGTAACCCTTGGTTCCCTGATGAGGTAGTTTTGATTTAGAAATTTGGCACCAGGCCAAAGAGAATGTTGAATGTGCCACCAGACAGGGAAAAAATATCTCAATAGATTTTTGGCCTCTATGGGCTCTCACTGAAGCCGTGATTTTGCCATTTCAACGTAATTCTAGCCCTCCTGATATTCAGCAACAGGCAGAATACTTTTTACATGAATAAGAATTAGACGATGAAACCTTACGAAAGGCCCAATTAGAACAAAATAAAAATATTTCAGAATTTTCCTACAAGCCCTGCCCTGGTTGCTCCAAGCGCTCCTCCCATGCCAGTGGGCACAAATCTCAAAGTCCCTCCCTTGCTAGAACCTAATGATTCTGGCAACAACTCCCCTAAGACACCTTTTGACATTAAAACCAACAACACCTTTCTGAATAACAATAATCTATCTACTCACTCTCCTTCACGACAGAGGCTCTCTGAATTGCTGGCATTGCAATCACAGGTCTCTGAAGCAAATGGTTTCTCCGCCTTTCCAGTTTTAGGAAATCCTGACGCTCAAGGGCACATAATACCTCAATATGAGGGTATTAACTTTTATCACATGCAACAAATTCAAAAAGCTATAACTATGTACGGCCCACGCTCACCTTTTACTAAAGTACTTCTAAATTCTATAACATCCTCTATTGGAAATTTTATTACCCATGATTGGCGAAGTTTGGAGAAGGCAACGGCACCCCACTCCAGTACTCTTGCCTGGAAAATCCCATGGACGGGGGAGCCTGGTGGGCTGCAGTCCATGGGGTCGCTGAGGGTCGGACACGACTGAGCAACTTCACTTTCACTTTTCGCTTTCATGCATTGGAGGAGGAAATGGCAACCCACTCCAGTGTTCTTGCCTGGAGAATCCCAGGGACAGGGGAGCCTGGTGGGCTGCCATCTCTTGGGGTCGCACAGAGTCGGACACGACTGAAGCGACTTAGCAGCAGCAGGCGAACTTTAATAAAAGCTCTCCTTAAATCAAGAGAATATCTTCAGTGGATGATGTGGTTTAGTGATATAGAACAGAGATGATGCTAGCAGAAATGCTTGAGCTGGTGCTCCCCCAAATCAAATTACTTTTGAAATGCTAACTGGTACAGGACAATTTGTCACTATAGAAGCTCAAATACAGTGCCTTCCCTTGTTACATAAACAATTAAAAACAGTGGCCCTTGAAGCTTGGGATCCAATTACTCCTCAAGGGAAGCCTACAGGTAGCTATACTAAAATATGACAGGGACCCAATGAAACATATGCTGATTTTTTAGCTAGATTCAGTTCAGTTCAGATCAGTCGCTCAGTCGTGTCCGACTCTTTGCGACCCCATGAATCGCAGCACGCCACGCCTCCCTGTCCATCACCAACTCCTGGACTTCACTCAGATTCACGTCCATCGAGTCCGTGATGCCATCCAGCCATCTCATCCTGGGTCATCCCTTTCTTCTCCTGCCCTCAATCCCTCCCAGCATCAGAGTCTTTTCCAGTGAATCAACTCTTCACATGAGGTGGCCAAAGTACTGGAGCTTCAGCTTTAGCATCATTCCTTCCAAAGAAATCCCCGAGTTGATCTCCTTCAGAATGGACTGGTTGAATCTCGTTGCAGTCCAAGGGACTCTCAACAGTCTTCTCCAACACCACAGTTCAAAAACATCAATTCTTTGGCGCTCACCTTCTTCACAGTCCAACTCTCACGTCCATACATGACCACAGGAAAAACCATAGCCTTGACTAGATGGACCTTAGTCGGCAAAGTGATATCTCTGCTTTTGAATATACTATCTAGGTTGCTCATAACTTTTCTTCCAAGGAGTAAGCGTCTTTTAATTTCATGGCTGTAGTCACCATCTGCAGTGATTTTGGAGCCCAAAAAAATAAAGTCTGACACTGTCTCTACTGTTGCCCCATATATTTCCCGTGAAGTGATGGGACCGGATGCCATGATCTTCGTTTTCTGAATGTGGAGCTTTAAGCCAACTTTTTCACTCTCCTCTTTCACTTTCATCAAGAGGCTTTTTAGTTCCTCTTCACTTTCTGCCATAAGAGTGGTGTCATCTGCATATCTGAGGTTATTGATATTTCTCCCGGCAATCTTGATTCCAGCTTGTGTTTCTTCCAGTCCAGGGTTTCTCATGATGTACTCTGCATAGAAGTTAAATAAGCGGGGTGACAATATACAGCCTTGACGGACTCCTTTTCCTATTTGGAAGCAGTCTGTTGTTCCATGTCCAGTTCTAACTGTTGCTTCCTGACCTGCATACAGATTTCTCAAGAGGCAGGTTAGGTGGTCTGCTATTCCCATCTCTTTCAGAATTTTCCACGGTTTATTGTGATCCACACAGTCAAAGGCTTTGGCATAGTCAATAAAGCAGAAATAGATGTTTTTCTGGAACTCTCTTGCTTTTTCCATGATCCAGCAGATGTTGCCAATTTGATCTCTGATTCCCCTGCCTTTTCTAAAACCAGCTTGAACATCAGGGAGTTCACGGTTCACGTATTGCTGAAGTCTGGCCTGGAGAATTTTGAGCATTACTTTACTAGCATGTGAGATGAGTGCAATTGTGCAGCAGTTTGAGCATTCTTTGGCATTGCCTTTCTTTGGAATTGGAATGGAAACTGACCTTTTCCAGTCCTGTGGCCACTGCTGAGTCTTCCAAACTTGCTGGCATATTGAGTGCAGCACTTTCATAGCATCATCTTTCAGGATTTGAAACAGCTCATCTGGAATTCCATCACCTCCACTAGCTTTGTCCGTAGTGATGCTTTCTAAGGCCCACTTGACTTCACATTCCAAGATGTCTGGCTCTAGATTAGGGATCACATCATCGTGATTATTGAAGATCTTTTTTGTACAGTTCTTCCGTGTATTCTTGCCACCTGTTCTTAATATCTTCTGCTTCTGTTAGGTCCAGACCATTTCGAGCCCATCTTTGCATGAAATGTTCCCTTGGTATCTCTAAAGAAACTGCTATTTCCCATACTGTAATTGGAGAAGAAGCCAAAAGGCAACTAGAGAAATCGCTTGCTTATGAAAATGCAAATCAGGAATGTCAAGAAGCTATAGCTCCAATTCATGAGACAGGGACTATTATTGATTATTTGAAGGCTTGTCACAATCTAGGATCAGAAACTCAAAAGGTGCAAATGCTAGCTGAAACAATGGTTGCTCCCTTAAGAAAGGGAAATGAAGGATGCTTTACATGTGGAGATAAGAACCATTTAGAAAGGGACTGCCTTAAGAAAGTTAAAAACCTCCAAAAATCCGCCCTCGCTGCCATAGAGGAATGCATTGGGCCAAAGATTGTAAATCTAAATTTGACGCTGAAGGGAAACCTATTCCGGGGAAACTCCAAGCAGGGGACCCCCCAGGTCCCTTTCAACAAAAACCAGGGGCAAATTCCATCTTTTCCCTCAAACCCTCAACAGCTGGCCGCACTGCAGTCGATATACCAGCCCTAAATGCCTTTCTCCTTTACCCCCAGGCAGTCCCCTCTGGAATACCTACCGGACTTTTTGGACCCCTGCCCCCAACAAACCTTTGGTCTGTTACTTGGCCGATCTAGTTTGACTTCTAAAGGAATTACTGTTCACCCTGGAGTAATTGATTCAGATTGTAAAGGAGAAATTCAAAGTATGATGTCATCTCAGGTTTTATGGCAATTCAAAGGGGGGATAAAATCGCTCAATTACTCCTTTTACCTTACATTTCTATTAATTCCCCTAATGATGTACGGACGGGCGGATTCGGCAGTACAGATCAAAAACAGTCCTTTTGGACATCATTAGTACCCGAATTTGCCCGACCAACTATAAATATCAAAACTAATGGTAGAAGATTTTTTGGTCTCCTCGACACTGGATCTGATATTACTATTATTTCCAAACATTTATGGCCCCCAATCCTGGCTTGTACAAAAAATTTCTTCCGAATTGCAGGGATTTCTCAAACCAAAGTACAAGAGGTTTATCAGAGTACTCAAATTTATCCATGTGAGGGACCAGAAGGCCAACCTGCAACATTAAAACCTTATGTGATAGAGGCACCCCTTTATCTAATAGAAAGACATTTACTTATGCAATGGCAAACTCAGATATACATTCCACATTTTTCCGAGGGGCCACTGCTCATTTAACAAACAATACAATTATTAAAACAACTCAGAAGAATGACGAGCCTATTTGGATAGAGCAGTGGCCCCTCAGGAAAGAGAAATAATAGGCAGCTAAGAAACTTATAGATACACAACTAAAATTAAAGCATATTGAGGAATGTTGTTCTCCTTGGAACTCTCCTATGTTTGGTATAAAAAAAGAAATCTAACTAATGGCGTCTCCTAACAGACCTTAGAAAAGTTAATGCATCTCGGAAACCTATGGGTGCATTACAACCAGGAATCCCATCACCTACCACTATTCCTCAAAGTTGGCATATTATTATTATTGATTTACAAGACTGCTTTTTTAATATACCTTTGCACCCTTTAGACCGAGAGAGATTTGCTTTCTCTCTCCCTTACCCTAATCATATCGGACCTCATAAGCGGTACCCATGGACTGTACTGCCACAGGGGATGATGAATTCTCCCACCGTGGGTCAGTACTACGTAGCCAAAGCCCTTGAGCCTGTGAGAAAGCAATTTCCTAACTTTCTTGTTATTCACTATATGGATGATATATTGTTTTCGGCTCCATCTAGCTTAGAAACTCAACACATGTTTGATATAGCTCAACTATGCTTTAAAAACTCTGGATTAATCATTGCCCCTGAAAAATTTCAAACCTCTACACCTTACCATTACTTGGGGTTTGTTGTTAATAAACAATGTACTACTCCCCAACTAACTCAGATCCGTACTGATAAATTATCAACCTTAAATGATTTTCAAAAGCTCTTAGGTGATATAAATTGGATTAGACCTTCCTTCAGTTCAGTTCAGTTCAGTCGCTCAGTCATGTCCGACTCTGTGCGACCCCATAGACGGCAGCCCATCAGGCTCCACCGTCCCTGGGATTCTCCAGGCAAGAACACTGGACTGGGTTGCCATTTCCTTCTCCAATGCATGAAAGTGGAAAGTGAAAAGTGAAAGTGAAGTCGCTCAGTCGTGTCCAACTCTTAGCGACCCCATGGACCGCAGCCTAGCAGGCTCCTCCGTCCATGAGATTTTCCAGGCAAGAGTACTGGAGTGGGGTGCCATTGCCTTCTCCAGACCTTCTTTAGGCATTGCTAATTATCAACTGAATAACCGATTTAATACTTCAAAAGGAGATCCTGATTTAAATAGCCCTTGTTCACTTTCTCAAGAGGCATGAGAGGAACTCTATTTGGTGCAAAATAAATCACAAAACAATTTCCTACTCGCATCAAACTGGATTTACCTCTAGAGTTGCTTATACTCCCCTCTCCTCTTTCTCCCACAGGACTTCTTGCCCAACAAGAACAGCCATAGACTGGATCTATACTCGTTTTAGGGGAATAAAGTCACTTACACCCTACCTTGATTTAATTGCTCTAATCATTATCAATGGAAGAAATAGGACTACAACTCTAATCGGCTCTGATCCTCATAAAATTATAATACCTATCAATCAATCTCAACTTGAGAACTCATTACAAACTTCCACCGATTTCCAAATAGCTTTTCTGGAATACTTTGGAGAAATTTCATTTCATTATCCTTCTGGTAAGCTGTGGAATTTCTTCAAAAATACTGAATTTATTAGTTCTCACATTATCAGCTCACAGCCTGTACCACAGGCAGAGGCTTTTTATATAGGTGGGACTAAAAACGCCAAAGCTTCATTCTGGTCTCTTAGGGAATATAAAGTCTTTTATACTAAATTTGCTTCTGCTCAACAAAATGAATTACATGCTCTTATTCAAGTTATTTGCCTACATCCTTACCGCATTAATATAGTCTCTGATTCTATATATTTTGTATTAAAAAATATAGAAACCTCCACCATAAACTCCAAACAACCTATTATTCAACAACTCTTTTTCGAACTACAATCTGTTGTTAGAAACCGCAATTCTCCCATGTATATTACACATATTCGAGCACGTTCTTGTCTTCCTGGCCCCATGACTTACGGTAATGAGCAAGCTGATAAACTGGTTTCCTTTGCGACTCCAGAGGAACAGCATGCTCTGTTGCATAACCATGCTGGCTCCCTACACCAGTTATGGAAAATCCCACACCGCCAGGCTAAAGAAATTATTAGTAATTGCTTTACTTGTAGACCTCTACATCTTCGACTCATTGCACAAGGTATTAATCCTCGTGGTTTGCAGCCTAATGAACTATGGCAAATGGATGTACCTCATTGCCCTGAACTTTCTCCATCTTCTTTCTTGCATGTCTGTATCGACACTAATACTTCTTTTATTTGGGCCACACCTCTTCACGGTGAGGCTACACAACACGTTATAACTCACTTCTTAGCTTGTTTTGCTGTAATGGGAACTCCTGCTGTGGCTGCTGCTGCTGCTAAGTCGCTTCAGTCGTGTCCGACTCTGTGCGACTCCATAGACGGCAGCCCACCAGGCTCTGCCATCCCTGGGATTCTCCAGGCCAGAATACTGGAGTGGGTTGCCATTTCCTTCTCCAATGCATGAAAGTGAAAAGTGAATATAACTCACTTACTGGCTTGTTTTGCTGTAATGGGAACTCCTAGTTCTATAAAAAAACAGACAATGGTTCTGCCTATATTTCTAGACACTTTAAACAATTTTTACAATCTTTTTCTGTTAAACATATTACAGGTATTCCTTATAATCCACAGGCACAAGGCATAGTCGAATGAACACATCACACACTAAAGTTGCAAATAAAAAAATTTTAAAAGGGGGAATACACAGGAACACTACTGTCTTCCTTATTTAAAGCAGACTTTACTAGATTCTGTCACGAGGGTGTATGTTGCTCGGTTCTTTGTCTCGTCACAACAAAGATTTGGAGCGACCGACATTAAAGCCCTCGGCGCATCACAGCTCTCGGGTCTTGGACAAACCGTGTTATAGCTCTTAGGCAAATCAGTGTTACAGCTCTGTTTTATTTAGAAGATAGCAGGAGAATCCGTCCTCGAAGCATGAGGGCATGCCAACCCAAAGATCTGAAGAGAAGAAAGTAGAGGAGCTCGTGGGGAGGGAGAGAGAGAGGGAGAGAGAGAGAAAGAGCCCACACACGTGGGAGAGGAAGAGAGAGAGAAAGTGCTTTGGCTCCTCCTTTTATGTGTTTTTCCTCCCCCTGGGTCTGCCTTACACAAACTGGGCTCAGCCAGGAGAGCTGTTTGTTCTACCTGAAGTCCTCACTCTGGTCCTCGGACCTTCTTTTGTCCTATCTTCGCCGGCTTTTCCCTTGCTTGTCTTTTAGCCACCGCCATTTTGGACTCCTTTTCCCTATTCTACCTAACAATTCCAACATAAGATATTTTCTAAACCTGTACCTACTGTTAATACAGCTTTATTTGTTTTAAAATTTTTAAACTCACCACAGGGAGATATTTTAACGAGGGCAGAGAAGCACTTCGAGGAATTGAAGGTCACCTCTCTTCCTCTGCCCATTTGGAACCAGGACGAGTTCACGAAAAACTGGAAATGGGGGAAATTAATCTTACAGGGGAAAGGGTATGCTTGTATTTCCTCAGATGGATCCAACGAACTCACATGGCTTCCTCTTCGGAAGATTTGACCCAAGGGGTCCCCCAGCCTTCAAAATGGAGACGGGACAACAAGGACCCCAGGAGGAAGCAATTCCAATACGGGCCATGTCGGTTCTGAAGATCTCCAAGAAGCACCTCCCTCCGTGGCCTCATCCTTATGATCTCCCCACTTGGGGACAAATAAAAACCCTTACTAATCGAGCTGAAAATTTGGTCTCTCTACAGGGAATGCCTCAGAGTCCTGAATACGTTCTTCTGGCAATGCTCAGTCTTTTGGCCTGTACCTCCCCCGCTGCAGCTCTGACTAATCACACTTACTGAGCTTACATAGGCAACCCCCCTCTATTGCAGGACATAGAATGGACCGGGAAAAACAGATCTTGTCAACCATTGACTCCACCCACATGCCCCTTCCCTGGAACGTGAAAGGGCCCTCACACCCTGGGGAGGAGGGAAAACTCATTAACATATCTTTAGGCTATGAAGTCCTTCCCCTGTGCGTGGGCCCAGCAGAATTGTGTATAAACGTTAGCTGACAAACTTGGGTTTTCGTCCTGCCTCCCAAAAAGGATTTTCAGATGTTGCTTGGATTATTTACTGCCCTTTCTTTGTCTGTAAACCATGTTTATACTACTGAGACTTTAGGGAAAGTGTTAGGGAAAGAACAAAGAACATTATGCAAAGGGAAATGGCAATCCATTCCATTACTAGTGCCTGGAAAATCCCATGGACAGAGGAGCCTGGTAGGCTACAGTCCATGGGGTTACAAAGAGTCGGACAAGACTGAGCGATTTCACTTTCACTTCCTTATAAGAACTTTACATATACTCCTCTTCGTTGGGACTAATGTCAAGCCAAATTAGCAAAATTAATGTTTCTGGCTAATCATACAATTGTTGATTGGGGACCCCATGGTATGTGGTTATCTAACTGCTCAGAAGATGTTAACAGCACGGTGTGTGACTGTTACGCAAGTGACATGGAAGGTCACTGACACTATGATGGAACATTGTCATGACGAAGGACTTCTTGGGGGCTTGCCGGTGGATTAGCCCCACCTCGTCCTAGGATGGTCCTCGAGCAACAGAGGGGCCTGAACAATGGGACATTTGCACATTTGCTTGAGCACCGAAGAACTTGGAACTTGGACCGGACATTTCACAGGAACCCGTCGTGGTCATAGTAACTATTTCTTTCGCTATAATCAGTCACATGTTATACAGGCCTGTGTCCCACTTCCTTTTGTTACAGCCATAGGAAATTGACTGTTAGGACCAAACTGAAGCCAGGACAGGCTCTAAGGGGCAAGCCCACAGGCAGTGTAGTTAGACCAATCAAAAAAATCCCCATAGCCCCCCCGCCCGCGCCAGACCCGAGCCAATCCAGATAGGGATATGAGGTTTAAAAGTCCCGCGTGCACGTATGGTTTAACCAATCAGCTATGCTGTTACAGAAACAAAGAACCGTCTGTATAAAAGTATATGTGATTCAGAGCAAGGGGCCTTTGTCAGATTCCACTGTGCTGGATAAAACCTGGGCCCTGGCTCGAGCTAGTAATAAACCCCTTTATGCTTTTGCATTGCTGTGGACGTCTTATTCTCTCAGTTTTGGGGACTCCGACTCTGGGCATAACATTGACAATTTAATAGGACTTTATGTTGTGTAACTTGTATTAATTGCAAACCATATACTTGTCTTAACTCCTCTATCTCTTTAAGAAATGATTCCCTTTTGATTCTTTGATCTCGAGGTAATTTGTGGTTACCAGGAAATCTCCAACGACCTTGGGGAGAAAGTCCCATGGCTGGACTTGCTTCCAGATTACTTCAATTTTGTGTTACTCCTGTTCATTTTAATCATAGTGCCTACAACTGGGAACAAACCAAATTTCATTTTACAAATATAATAAAATAGGGGGAATTGTCAGGAAGCATTTAAGAGGAGGCTTCCTGTGTGCTGTTTTGGATCTGTCATGAATCCTCTGTCCCTTATTAATTCCTGAATATTCAGGAATATTCAGTGGAGTAGCAAACTACTGCTGGGGCTTAGGAGTGCATGCATTTCCTTCTTTTGTTTTTCCATGCTGTGATAAGTAACTATTTATGACCCTCTTCCATTTTATGAACCATACGGTAAAAGTGATTATTTACAACCCTCTCTCTTTCATATGGATGACCTCATGTTTCCTTGATAACCTGTAAGTTTTGATTTTATCTCTGCTTAAAAAAGCTATCTTGTAAGACAGTATAAATACCCACATAATGTTGAATAAAACACTTTGCTCCATCAGAGCTTTGGTCCCCGTGTCTCTCTCTCTCTCTCTCTCTCTCTCTGGCTAACTCTTTGGAGCGCAGAGACCCGCTGTGCTCACACTCCTGCCCAGGCTCCTAAGACCCTCTCAGGAAGGCACCCTGTGCCTTCACCCACCTCGAGAGGGCGCCAGGTGCCTTTGTGAGCGACGCAAGCCCTGAGTCAAAGCACTTTATTGGTTTTCTGCATAAACCAAGGAATATGAGCCTCTTTCTCTCTTTTACTTTCTTATCGTCGACTCTGGACCACCAGGTTCCAGTCCATTAGAGTGTTATGCCCAAGTCGCAAAATCTCCCAGTGACCACCAGGGAGCCGATATCCCATGCAAAAACAAGAGAGTTTTTATTACCAAGCTCGAGCTGGGGCTCCCACCGGATACCGACACAGCGGCTATAGGGAGGAGCCCTGGGTTTTGCGTTACATTGCTTATATAGGGAGTGTTCATGGAAAAAAAAGAATTTCTAGGTAGGGGACGTCTGATTGGTCACTTTCTTTCAAAGGATTGTGTGTTGGTTTTGATTGGTCCCTATTACCTAAGTAGACCACGAGTTCCTGAACGTTAAGTCAGGAGATTCTGGTCTGGGGTCCAATTGGCTCGTGGGTGGTGGGGTGAGATCACAGGCTTTCCAAAGGCTCTTTTCCGGAACCTTACAAAATGGAGTTTTTCTGCTAACAAAATGGAGTAGCTTAGATTTTCCAAAAGGACCTCAACATATTACTCATTTGATAATATTGCCCGTGTAGTTTAACCTACCAAAGGAACCTAATTAGCTTAATATCTCTCTTTGTCCTGTTTCAGGGGCCCTTTGAAGCATCCCAGAGTTAGCTAGGGGTCAAGAAGACTTCATTAGAATTTGATTTAGGAAGTTTTGTTGAAAATATCAAAAGGAGTTGAAACACTAAATCAGGTAGAATCATAGATCAGTGTGAAACCGTGGTTATTCACTTTGCCAAGGTGCTGGATGGTCACTTAGCTTGCTGATATGTTACAGTGAGCATATACTGAGGCTCAGGGTCTAGTGGAATTCGACTCTGCATCTTGGCTTTAGTTGGGTCTATCAGGCGAGTGTATGCTCATTGGTTCTGCCTCGTCACAACAAAGATTTGGAGTGACGGACATGAAAGCCCCCTGGGCGTGTCACAGCTATCGGGTCTTGGACAGACCGTGTTATAGCTCTCAGACCTTGAACGGACCGTGTTATAGCTCTTAGACAAATCAGTGTTACAGCTCTATTTTATTTAGAAGATAGCAGGAAAATCCATCTTCGAGGCGTGAGGGCACGTTTATCCAAAGACACGAAGCGATGAGCGCCCCGGCACGCGGGTGAGAGAGAGAGAGAGAGCGAGCTAGCTTTGGCTCCTCTTTTTGTATGTTTTTTTCCTGGGCCTGTCCTATGTAAATTGGGCCAGTCAGGAGTGTTGTTTGTTTTACCTGAGGTCCTCACTCCAGTCCTCAGACCTTCTTGTGTTCTATTTTCGCGGGCTTTTCTGTTCCTTATCTTGTAGCCACCGCCATTCCGGACTCCTTTTCCCTATTCTAACTACCTAACATTACCCCCTCAAGAGATGGAAGGCCCAATTCTTTGGGATTAGGGGCGTCGAGGTCTTTCTGGCTACTTCCTGCTGAACTGGGACGGCGAGGGGTATTGGGCCTCCCCCTCTTGCTAGTCTCAAGCCTCAGAGTCCTTATAGCGGTGTCCATCTAAGGGTGAGTGGTATTTTCCGTGGTCGGCTGTAGTTTTATATCTTTGTTGAACTGGCACTGCATGTTGCAGCTTGTTGACCTGGGAAGAGACAAAACAGGTTAGATAATTGACAGTACATGGAATAATCATAAGCGTCATCAATATAGCATGACAAGGACTAGTAGGGGCATTAGCCAATTTCAAATTCACATCGCCAGGATGGCTCAAGTCCCTGCTTGTTCAGAGATCAGAAGATCTATCTCCTGTCTGTTTTGGAGTACAGTCTCTACCAAGCTGTGTTGGCTCTTTAGAGCTATCCTAAGAAATCTTATCCTCAGAAACCAGATTTTGGGTGTGTTCATAGGAATGGCACTCATTTGTAGTCCTGAATAGGTATCTGAGATCTCCCAGGGGCTCACAGGTGTATTGAGTGTCTTCTTCTGTTTTCTCCCATGGCTTGACTTGTGAATAGTGAGTCCAGGAGTCATGTCCTGGCAGCTTGACTGCTGCAGGGGTAGAAAGTATTACAGGGTAGGGGCCCTTCCATGTGGGCTGGAGTTGAGCTTTTGGGGACCCATCTTTCCAGGCTTTGATTAGGACCTGGGTCCCTGGAGCATATAGTGGTGACTCCTTAGAATCTTTTGGGTCCTGGTTCATACCCCACATCGCATATCCTGTTGGAATTGCCCAATGGCCATGGTATAAGACTGGACGGTGTGAACCTCTGGATCTAGAAGGTTATGGACAGAAACAAAAGGTCTCCCATATAGCATCTCATAAGGACTAAGACTAACCTGTTCTTAGGGGCAATACAGGTGCAGAGGAGACCTATTGGTAAAGCCTCCTTCCATCCCAGGGAGGTCTCCTGGGTTATCTCTTTTATCTCTGATTTTAAGAATTGATTGGCTCTTTCTACTTTTCCTAAAGATTGAGGCCTCCAGGCACATGGACATAATCAGTAATGCCCAATGCTTTAGAGACCCCTTGCGTGGCCTTAGAAGTAAATGATGTCCCATTGTCACTTTGTAATGACCTGGGCAGACCAAATCTTGGAATGATTTCATGGAACAGTTCTTTTTTTCCTGCCTCCTCAGCCTTCTCAGTCCGGGTGGGAAAGCCTTCAGTCCATCCTGTGAATGTATCTCTCATGACTAATAGGTATTTATTATATACTATTATACTATTATATAGTGGCATCAGGGTGAAGTCCATCTGCCAGTCTCCTGGGTAGGCCCCACGTCCTTGGACAGGCTGGGCCAGCTGGGGTCTTTGAGCTCCTTGGGGGTTGTTTCATTGGCAAGTGGGACAAGAGGAGACCACTTGTTTCATAGTTGTTTGGAGGCCTGTTTTTCTGAAGGACCTTTCTAGTAAACTTTTGGAGGGCCTCTTTTAGCCTTTCACTGGGCCAAAGAGTGTCCAAACCGTGACAAGTCTCCTAAAACGGCTGCCACAAATGCCATCAACTGGGACACTGGGTGGCACTCTGCCCTCAGGACCCAAGAGCCTCAAGGTCAAGCGCCAAGCCTACCCTCATGATGGTTCAAGAGGACTGAAGCAGCCCGCTCCAGCCAGCCCGCCTGTAACAGATAACCATCACGGAGGCTGGAGCCCAGGGTGCAACTGGATGTGGCAGGTAGGTCCGAGAATTTCTTGGTTGACACAGGGGCTACCTACTCTGTCTTGATCTCCTACTCCGGACCCTTCTCCTTCCAAACCTGTACCATTTGGGGTGCTACAGGAAAAGCAACTACTAAAAGATTCACCCGAGCACTCCTTTGTTGCTGGGATGGACAATATTTTCCCACCAGTTTCTGGTGGTCCCTGAGTGTCCTACTCCCTTAATGGGAAGAGACATACTCACTAAACTGGGGACCACCCTTGTGATGGGAAGCTTTTCAGAGCCCTACAGCTCCTGGTTACTACTGAAGAACCCATTACACCTCCAATTGAGAGGGACCAAAAACTATGGGAAGACAAAATTAACCCCCAGGTGTGGGAACAGGGGGCTCCTGGACGAGCCCACCAAGCTGAACCGGTCATCACTGTCCTCTGAGATCCCACTCAGTTTCCTAACAAGAAACAATATCCCTTCAAAAGAGAGGCTCGGGAGGGACAACAGCCTTTAATAAATAAATTCCTTGCTTGTGGGCTATTGGTCCCCAACAGTTGGCCATGTAACACCCCAATCCTCTCAGTAAAGAAAAAGGATGGAGCCTGGGGAATGGTTCAAGATCTCCAGATCACAAATGAAGCTGTAGTCCCCCTCCATCCCACAGTACCCAATCCCTATGTAATCTTGGGAGAAATCCCACCCAGTGCCAAGTGGTTTACAGTCTTGGATCTCAAAGATGCATCTTTTTGCATACCACTGGCTAAAGAATCCCAATATCTTTTTGCCTTTGACTGGGAGGTCCCAAGAGAAAAACACCAACAGATGACTTGGACAGTATTACCTCAGGGGTTCAGAAAGAGCCCCCACCTGTTTGGACAGGCCCTCAGCCGGGATCTCCTAGTTCTTGACCTGGGCCCCACAGTTCTAACCAGGGTTCATCATATCCTATGGCTACGTCATTCTTTTAAAGGTTGTGTTCCGCTCCCTTTCCTCCTATTTCATTCCTCCCTCAGAGATGTTATTCCCATAGTCTTTTGTGAAGCAGAGGGGCGATGGTCCATCTTCTGTAACTGCTTCAAGGCTGAGTAGGGACATCGACCCTGCCTGTCAGGGAGTGAAAATCTCTGGATTCCTGATCTAGGGGCCCCAGGGGCAGGACAGCTCCTTGCTTTTATCTGCATGGGCCAGAATCCCTGCCCAGTCACCATCCAGCCTGTGCAACTACTGTAACTGCTTCCACAGTCTTTCTATGAATCTCCTTGATGAGGAAGCATTAAGGTTACAAAATACCCTTGATAGCAGCAGGGTACAAAAGTATCTATAGATACTTCAGAGGAATGGTAAAACATCTGATTACAGTGTAATCAATAAAAAAAACTTGGTTACAGTAACCAGAATTACAAATGATTACATTTAACTTAACATACCAAATTTGTTGTTTTTCAGTCACTAAGTTGTGTCTGACTCTGCAACCCCATGGACTGTAGCACACCAGGCTCCTCTGTCCTCCACTTTCTCCCAGTCTGTTCAAATTCACGTCCATTGAGTCAGTGATGCTCTCGAACCATGTCATCCTCTGCTGCCCCTTTCTCCTTTCGCCTTCAATGTTTCCCAGCATCAGAGTCTTTTCCAATGAGTCGGCTCTTGGAATCAGGTGGCCAAAGTACTGGAGCTTCAGCTTCAGCAACCAATCCTTCCAGTGAATATTCAGGGTTGACTCCTAAATATTTTTCTTTAAGATACCTCGGGGAAGCTCTCAAGTATCTCAAGGTTAGCTGGAAATCAAAAGAACTTTAATTAAAACTTGATATTTGGAGAACTTGTCAAAATGTTTGGAAATACTTGGTCAAATAAGATCTTCTGTCACTGTGAGACAATATTGATTCCTCAACCAAAGTAACAAGAGATCTCAAAAGCAAATGCAAATCATTTAAAGGCAAAGAAACACACAGTCTGTTGTCAAAAGCAGCATTTCAAGAATACTTTGGAAGCATAGAACAAATCCAGTTTTGTTCTAGCCCATTTCTAACAAAATCCATCTACCCACTCAATTCATTTCAATCTTAGAAAAGCCTGATCATGCCTAACTCTTTTCAGTACTACTTCATTTCTCACACCTTCTCTTACAGAAAACACTTACAGAGCTTACTTTCCTTAAAAAGTTTTTTCCACACTGAGTTACTTTTCTTGCTGAAAATTTTGTAACAGATAGAATAAGATCTTATTTGATCTGTAGTAAACCTAGTGAAGTGAAGTCGCTCAGTCGTGTCCAACTCTTTGCGACCCCGTGGACTGTAGCCTATCAGGCTCCTCCGTCTATGGGATTTTCCAGGCAAGAGTGCTGGAGTGGATTACCATTTCCTTCTCCAGGGGCTCCTCCTGACTCAGGAATTGAACCCGGGTCTCCCGCATTGTGGGCAGACGCTTTACCGTCTCAGCCACAGGGAAGCCCTAAGCAGAACAGAAATATTACACGTCACATTGATGACTCTGAAGACATGTCTATACTAATTAGATCAACTAATAAACTTTAATACCATGTATTAGTTTAATACAAAATATTTCCTAGTTCACATGAACTTGAAATTCATTTAGCTTAATTTCCTAGTGGCTCAGCTGGTAAAGAATCTGCCTGCAGTGTGGGAGGCCTGGGTTCGATCCCTGGGTTGGGAAGATGCCCTGGAGAAGGACCGGCTACCCACTCCAGTATTCTGGTCTGGAGAATCCCACGGACTGTATGGTCCATGGGGTCACCAAGAGTCGAACACGTCTGAGCGACTTTCACTTCAATTTCTCTTGTATTTAGAATTGTTTGATTAGTAAGCACTTACTTTTCTTTAAGCCAATTAAATTTAGCTCATTTATGAATTAACCTCTGCAATATTATCCAAAGGAAAAGACACATACTGAGACATACATATATCCAGACAGACAGAATGGGAGATCTAGCTTCATTTTCTAAACTCAGTCATGAAAATCAGGTATCATAAAATTCACTAGTTTATAAATACCTGTTGGAATAGGTAAAAATTTTAAAGGCTTCTTCCTATTTTTCTCTGTCTCAGGAATCAGATGGTCTGGTCTAAGTAAGTGTTTCTGAGAGCCCTAGTCTCAAGGCACAGGGAGGGAAAATCAAGTTCTCTAAGTAGGACTTGTTCCCTCCGAGTCAGAATTCTCAAAAGATGTTTGATTAAGCTTGCTTTTACTAACTGTATATGCAAAAAGAACCAGTTTCGGAATGAGTCTTTTAAGAGTTTTGCCTAAATCAACTTTCTCTGGAATCTAAACAATACAGTGACCACACCATGTTATCCCAGGTCACAAGGCAGGATGGCCATCACAAACCACAGAGTATAAAACACACACAGGCCCAGCCGTCCTAATCAGACCCTCCCTTAAACACAAGGTTGAAGTCCCTCAGAAAACCTCCTACTGAGACACAGAACTTCAGATCTTAGTGCTAACAGAGGAAATGGAAACATCTCAGGCCTTCAAAGAGTTCCAAGGGAGGGAAGGAGGCCAGGTTGAAAGAAGGGAAGAAGGGGAGACAAAAGGGGTGGCCTTACAGATGTTTCTTGACACCTGCAAATGCCCAGGGGTTACAGGACTTTTCCCTCGGCTTCTAGGAAGGGAGGACGGGGCAAGTTCTCTGCCCACCGGAGGTGACCAGGCTCCCACATTCAGATCAAGTGAGGCCCTTCAAACCGACTCCTGCATCCAGGACCAGGACAGAAGGAGAAAAGGGTAGGATAGGAGAGGTTGAAAAGAGGAAAGAAAGAGGGAAGGGGAAAGAAAGAGGGAAGGGAAAGAAGTCATTTTCTTTTTCCTTACCTGGTCAGGGCACTCTGGCCAGTTGTCTGCATCAGGAGGAGATCAGGGACAAAAGGTTCCAGTTATGGCCACTGGCTCTGGTTCACTGGTGGGCGAGCTGGTCACCGAGTAGCCCCAAGTGGTTAGGATGTCAGCTGTAGTGAAGAAGAGGTCCCACAAGAGTTGACATTTGATGCAGGAAAGGGACCCCTCCCAGGGCCAGAGAGTGGGCTCATGTCTAACCTTCAGAAATGAATTGTGTGAGGAGATGCACATGCTGAGAAAGCAAGAGTCCTTCTTGGGAAGGGGTGCCCAGGGGCAGAGGAGCGGGGAAACGGAACCCAGGAGAACTGTTCTGCCACGTGGCTCAAGTTCTCGAGTTTTATGGTAATAGGATAAGTTTCTGGGTTGTCTCTGGCCAATCATTCTGACTTAGGGTCCTTACTGGTGGTGCAAACATCGCTCAGCCAAGATGGATTCCAGTGAGGAGGATTCTGGGAGGCTGGTAGGACATATGAACCGGTGTCTCTCCTTCTGGACTTTCCTGAATTCGTCCAGTTCATAGTAGCTTGTTAGTTCCACATTTCTGACCAGGACTTCCTGTTTTGAAGTACATAGGCAAAGAGTTACTATGGTGCCTGGCCAGGGTAGGCAGTTTCAGTTTGTTTTCCCTAACACTTCAAGGACATGACAAAGCTTAACTTCAAGTTTCTCCTAAGAATATTAGAATGTTTCTGTTCTCTCAGGGTCAGTGTTTTTGAAAAAAAAAAAAAATATATATATATATATATATATGTATATATATATATATATATATATATATATGTATATGTATAGGTATAGGTATTTTCTCAAGCCAGCTTTCTCTAACTGCACATGCAAAAAAAGCCAGTTTTGGAATTTCAAGAGTATCATCCCAATCAGTTCTCTCCAGCATCTAAAGAGTATTGTGACCACTCGATGTTAAAATATCTTTTCCTTACCTACAGGTCGACCAGTCAGCCAAAATTTTTCTTATGAGGCTGTGTGATGGAATCAAAGAAGCACTTTCCAATTTTGATCAGAAATGAGTAAACCAAATGCAAACCAGACCTCACCAGCTAATGAAAGCCTATAGCAGGGGGAGAAAAACAGAAAGCATAAAGCTCAGAGTGGCTGCTTCCAATTCCTGCTCAGCCTGTGATTTTTATCCAAGTGGTATCTTACAGGTGGAATTTCCAAATTGAAATACCCAGATGGAAGCTGAATGTTCCCCAGATGGAATCGAAAGTTCCTCAGATGAGCATGTGGAAGGTGAAGCTGCTTACCGCAGGTTGGGACTTGAACCCATGTGCTGGAACTCGAACCTCGAACCCAGCCAAAACCCATGGTCTTCCAGCTGAGATCACAGACCTGGTTTCAAGACATAAGAAAGCTCAGGTTCTTGATGTCTCATCACAGAAAGAATCCAGTGAGAGACAAAGTGATGGGTAAGACGTGGATTTATTCATAGAGAAACACTCCCCACAGACAGAGTGTGAGCCATTCCAGAGGGCGAGTGCCACGGCCTGGAAGCGTGGTGTGCTTAGTTTTCATGGGCTGGCTAATTTCACAGACTCATAAGTGGGAGGATTATCCCAAGAGTTTTGAGGAAGGGGAGGGGAATTCCAGGAGTTGGACCACGGCCCACTTTTTGGTCTTTGATGTTTGACCTCGGAACTGTCCTGGCACCTTGGACGTGCCATTTAGCTTGCTGATGTGTTACAGTGAGTTTATACCAAGGATCAAGGTCTCGTCAAGTTGACTTGTCGGCCATCTTGAACCCATTTGATTGTAATTAGTTTCTGTTGTGCCCTCGGGATATGTCAAAGGTTGTGCCCTGCCCTTTCCCCTCCTGTTTCAAAGGAGCCTCAGAATATTCACCTGGGGACTTACCCAGATGCTGGCCAAGGTGTCTCCACGTCCCCGATGCTTTCTCCTTCCTCCAAATAATTCTTTGGAGCAGAAAAATTCAGGCTGGCATAGGCTGGAGAAAGAAACTTCTTTAAGGCGAAGGTGGCCTCCCCAGCTTCTAGGGTGGTCCTCCTTCGCCCTCCACTTCTGACTCAGAGCCCCCACTGCCTGGATGCAGTACCTCGTATGACTGGAGCTCAGCCTTCTTGACAAGGGTCCCAGGCAACCTGGCCTCTGTAGGAATCTTCCAACCCTCTGCCTTCTCAAAAGAGCCTGGCTTGGAGGAATGACCTTGGAGAGTCGGATCAAGCCAGGGGACCCCCGTGGGGCTGCCCCTAAGTCAACCGCACACCGAACGCCCAATTTGTTGCCAAAATCCGGCCTCTGTACAGTGGTGCGGGATGAAACCTTTAAGGAAGAGTTGGGTGAAGTAGAAACAAATTAGCTTTACTGTTTGGCGAGGCAAAGAGGGCCACAGCAGGCAATACCTTAAGACCGTGTGTCCCGGCCTGGTGGTGGTAGTGAGGTGTCTCACAGTGTTTACCAAGCCGTGGTCAGTGGTGAGGTAATGAAGAGGCAGCGTCATCAACCTTCTGGATCCAAGTGGTCTGGGGTTGACTTGCTTGTGGGCAACATACAGTTAACTTCCTCCACCTGGTAGGGGTTTCAGTATCTGCTAAAAAGTTCACATACAAGGCAGAGAACAATATCTATAGGCCTTGAGGAAGAACTAAATAAAGGTCCTTGACTTTGTCTAATGGCTGAAGTATTATTATCTTGGCTTGTTTGACTGTTTCCCTTTTCTTTCCTCATTTTCTCACTTCTCTGATTCAATTTACTCTTTAAAAATTCTTTTTACTTTTTATTTTCTGGCCGCGTCGCACAGCAAGTAGGATTCTTGTTCCCCAGCCACAGATCAAACCTGCATTCCCTGCAGGGGAAGTTCAGAGTCTTCACCCACTGGACCCCCAAGGAAGTCCCCAAGTTTATTCTTTGATGAAAGGTTTTCTACAGACAAAAGGCAGGTGGAAGACTCGGCTGGGTCCGAGGGTCCTGCCCGGTCACCGTCTGGCCCTTCCTCTGCTCTGGGCCCCGTTGGAGTCTCGGTCAGCAGAGAACCAGGCAGAAGACCACAAGACACTTTGGTAATCCTTTATGTCCAGGGTCAAGTCTATGCATTGCCAGGAAGGCACAGTTGGTGTCTTGCTTAGAACAGCAAAAGTTCGATTTCCAAATGTTTGCCAGTGTTGAAGGAAATCAGTTTAGCGGCCACCACAGGAAGCCAAGCTGGTAATCTGTGTCTCCTGAAACCTGTTATCATGTTAGTGATGTCTGACCAGTTTTAAATCAGTCCTCTCTCTTAGACAGAGGAGTCGGTATTTATAATTAATAAGTATATCCAAATCTCTACTGTTAACTTCCCTCAATGATGCGGCTTCTTTAGCAATAATATACGATGTCGTCTTCTAAGATTTCGCAAAGATAGCATAGATTCCGAACAGATACATAAAAAGAAATTAAATCATAACGGCTTCTGCTAGTTGGCGACTAAACATCTTTGTAAAGATGTATATGATATTGTTTTATAAACAATTCACGTTTAACTGGTTGCTGTCTTGTGTAGTACAAATATCAGCATCCCTTGGACTGGCAACTCAACAGTTCAAGGGTTTCAGGGCTTGTTTTGTTCCATATATCATTAATTTATCTATGAGAAACCCACGGAAAATATATATTTTGCATACAAACGTAATACATGTGTCTACTATATGTTATATTATGTATGTTACATAATATGACATACATTTACTATGTATTATATTATATATTACATAATATGATATATATCATTATGTTATCTACGTCTGTGTGTGTGCGCTCAGTCACGTCCGACTGTGACCCCATATACTATATAGCCCATTAGGTTCCATGGGATTTTCCAGGGAAGAATACTGGAGTGTGTTGTCGTTTCCTACTCCAGGGGATCTTCGTGACCCAGAGATTCAACCTGCATCTCTTGCATCTCCTGTGTTGGCAGGCGGATTCTTTACTACTGTGTCACCAGGGAAGCTCCCAAGGTGTACAATAGTATACATATTATTACAATATATACCAGACACTGGTATGTACCTGGTACAGGTATATTGCTCTGACTTTCATTTTCGTTTCCATTAAGAGTTTTGTTCTTTTCCTTCCTTAAAAAAATTTTTTTTCTGGGGGTATAGTTGATTTACTGTAAGGCCGGACCCCGGGGGCCATGATGGGCCGCCCCTCCTCCCCCTCCTGCCGGCGGGGGAGGTCCCTATCGGAAGGAGCCTCGCAGATCCCGGGGACCGAAGACAGCACACTTCGCCAGCTAAAGCCGCCCCACCCCAGCCACGTAGAAGGACCTGTCAGCCTGTGACACCTCGGCCTCGTGACCTATCCAAATCCCTGTCCTTCTAGCCTGACCATCCCTCGCAACGAACGGATAAAAGCCACCCCCAACACAGTCCGGGCGCGGACTTCCTCGCCCGGGAGGGCTTCGCCATTACAGAGCCTGTTAGACACTTTTCTGGTGTCCTGGTCTTTTACCTAACATTTACAATGTTGTGTTAGTTTCAGTTACACAGCTAAGTGAGTCAGTTATACATATATCCACGCTTCTAGATTCTTTTTCCATATCGGTCATGACAGGGTACTGAGTAGAGTTCCCTGTGCTATACAGAAGGCCGTTACTCCTCACCTATTTTATATACAGTACTGTGTACATGTCAACCTCAGTCTTCCAATTTATCCCTCCCCTCCTTACCTCAGGTAACCATCAGATTCCTTTCTACATCTATAATTTTATTTGTTTTGTAGATCAGTTCATTTGTGCCCCTTTCTCATTTCTCAGTGGGTGCGTTTTAGATACTTCTGGTTAGATAAAATAAAAGAGTAAACATAATCTATTAAGTGGGAGAAAACAGTGGCAAATACTATACGATATCACCTACATGAGGAATCTAACAAAATACCGCAAACTAGTATATGTAAGAAAAAAGGGAATGTCCATCTCTGGACTTCAAATGTCCTTCCGCTGAGCTTCCAAGGTGCTGAGATGTGTGAGGAAGTGAAACAAACTGTCGCCACAGTGGAGGCTGGAGAGGAGCCAGAGCCAAGGGAGGGGCGGGGAGCGCGGGCAGAAGAATCTAGAACACGAGGGCACAGGATGAGGAAGCATGAGGAAGACTGTGGTAGGCAGAGCCCAAAAGGATCTAGAAAGCCGGGAAGCGGGAAGAGTTTAGGGGGCAGAGAATGAAGAGCGGGTCACTGCCCTCGAGGAAGGGAAGGGAAAGCGGGAAGGGAAAGCGGGGGCGGGGCTGCTTGTGCAGTTTCAGTTCTCGAGGCAAAAGGAGGCCTCAGTGACCTCTCCCGCTGTTGGAACTGCCAGCCTCCAGGACCCCCTGGGGAAGCACAGCGCTTGTTGGGGCCCACACCATCCACACTTCCCCTCCCAGAACGGTCCTTACCCTTTGAGGGCTCCTCGGTGGCCTGGAGCTTCTCCTTCCCTCTGTTCTCACCCAGTTCCCTCCCTTGCCCGGGCCCGCGCATCCCTGACTCCTCTCAAGGCCCCATGGTTCCTCGCCCTCCCCTCAGGTCTGGATCAGCCCGCCCCAAACTCCCAAGTCGGCACCCACAGGGCAGATGCCCATTAAAGGTTCATTTGGCAGACCCCCTCTGTTGACCAGATCCCCAGATAGAGTGGGCAACTTCCTGGCCAGCCAGGTGCCTTCTCGGGCAGACTGGGTGACCCTGCCGCGTAAGAGCAGCCAGTCCAGGACATCAGGGAAAAACCAGTCCTCCAGGGAGAGGTCTTCCGGCTACATGGGGCCATCTGCATTCAGCCTTGAGGGAGAGGGCAGAGGAAACACACTACTCCTCTGGGAGTATCTACTCCAGCCTGGGAGGAAGCCCAAAAGCCCTTTTGTAACCTCTGCCCAGCAGTAACCTAATAAAGCCTGTGTTTCTCAAAGAGGCGGAAGAAATGAAAAGCCCCCCTCCCCCCACAAAAAACCCCAAACATAGTTCACAAAGATACTATAGCTCCCAAATGCATATATAAATAGAAATCAAGCCACAATCACTTCTGTTGGTTGATTACCCATCTTTTCAAATATATATACGCTCTTATTTTTAAAAAATTTCTTGACCTTCCAGTTGCATGCCACCGAAGCAATCTTGTGTAGTACAAATGTTAGTATCCCTCTGATTGGGTATGGGATCAACCAGTAAAAGGGTCTCAGGGCTTGCTCCATTCCACATGTTGTTAAAATAGCTTCTATAAGTTTTGTTACCTTCTGTGTGAGAAATTCAGCCCCCACCCGCTCTGGGACTTCCAAGACCTTGTCCATGATCAGCGAAACAAGTGAATCCTCTCTGGCTTCTTCCTGCTGGACAGGAGGAGTCAGTATTTATAATTAATAAGGATATCCAAATCCCTACTGTTAACTTCCCTCAATGATGAGGCTTCTTTAACAATAATATACAATATCGTCTTCTAAGATTTCCCAAAGATAGCATAGATTCCAAAGATATATAGAAAGAAATTAAACCATAACAGCTTTTGCTAGTTGGTGACCAAACGTCTTTTTAAAGATGTATATGATATTGTTTCATGAACAATTCACGTTTAACTGGTTGCTGTCTTGTGTAGTACAAATATCAGCATCCCTTGGACTGGGCAACCCAACAGTTTAAGGGTTTCAGGGCTTGTTTCGTTCCATATATCATTAATTTATCTATGTTAACCCACGGAAAATATATCATATGCATACAAATGTAATATATACATCTACTATATATTATATACTGTATTATGTATTATATATTATATGATATATATCTACAAATAGCTGTGAAAAGAAGAGAGGCGAAAAGCAAAGGAGAAAAGGAAAGATATAAGCATCTGAATGCAGAGTTCCAAAGAATAGCAAGAAGAGATGAGAGCTTTCTTCAGCGATCAATGCAAAGAAATAGAGGAAAACAACAGAATGGGAAAGACTAGAGATCTCTTCAAGAAAATCAGAGATACCAAGGGAACATTTCATGCAAAGATGGGCTCGATAAAGGACAAAAATGGTATGGACCTAACAGAAGCAGAAGATATTAAGAAGAGGAGGCAAAAATACACGGAAGAACTGTACAAAAAAAAATCTTCATGACCCAGATAATCATGATGATGTGATCACTTATCTAGAGCCAGACATCCTGGAATGTGAAGTCAAGTGGGCCTTAGAAAGCATCACTACGAACAAAGCTAGTGGAGGTGATGGCATTGCAGTTGAGCTGTTTCAAATCCTGAAAGATGATGCTGTGAAAGTGCCGCACTCAATCTGCCAGCAAATTTGGAAAACTCAGCAGTGGCCACAGGACTGGAAAAGGGCAGTTTCCATTCCAATTCCAAAGAAAGGAAATGCAAAAGAATGCTCAAACTACCGCACAATTGCACTCATCCCACATGCTAGTAAAGTAATGCTCAAAATTCTCCAAGCCAGGATTCAGCAATACGTGAACCGTGACCTCCCTGATGTTCAAGCTGGTTTTAGAAAAGGCAGAGGAACCAGAGATCAAATTGCCAACATCCGCTGGATCATGGAAAAAGCAAGAGAGTTCCAGAAAAACATCTATTTCTGCTTTATTGACTATGCCAAAGCCTTTGACTGTGTGGATCACAATAAACTGTGGAAAATTCTGAAAGAGATGGGAATAGCAGACCACCTAACCTGCCTCTTGAGAAATCTGTATGCAGGCCAGGAAGCAACAGTTCAAACTGGACATGGAACAACAGACTGCTTCCAAATAGGAAAAGGAGTCCATCAAGGCTGTATATTGTCACCCTGCTTATTTAACGTCTATGCAGAGTACATCATGAGAAACCCTGGACTGGAAGAAACACAAGCTGGAATCAAGATTGCCGGGAAAAAATATCAATAACCTCAGATATGCAGATGACACCACCCTTATGGCAGAAAGTGAAGAGGAACTAAAAAGCCTCTTGATGAAAGTGAAAGAGGAGAGTGAAAAAGTTGGCTTAAAGCTCCACATTCAGAAAACGAAGATCATGGCATCTGGTCCCATCACGTCATGGGAAATAGATGAAGAAACAGTGGAAACAGTGTCAGACTTTATTTTTGGGGGCTCCAAAATCACTGCAGATGGTGACTGCAGCCATGAAATTAAAAGACGCTTACTCCTTGGAAGAAAAGTTATGACCAACCTAGATAGTATATTCAAAAGCAGAGACGTCACTTTGCCGACTAAGGTCCGTCTAGTCAAGGCTATGGTTTTTCCTGTGGTCATGTATGGATGGGAGTGTTGGACTGTGAGTCGGATGTGAAGTTGGACTGATCGCTGAAGAATTGATGCTTTTGAACTGTGGTGTTGGAGAAGACTCTTGAGAGTCCCTTGGACTGCAAGGAGATCCAACCAGTCCATTCTGAAGGAGATCAACTCTGGGATTTCTTTGGAAGGAATGATGCTAACGCTGAAACTCCAGTACTTTGGCCACCTCACGTGAAGAGTTGACTCATTGGAAAGGACTCTGATGCTGGGAGGGACTGGGGGCAGGAGAAGGGGTCGACCGAGGATGGCATGGCTGGCTGGCATCACGGACTCGATGGACGTGGGTCTGAGTGAACTCCAGGAGATGGTGATGAACAGGGAGGCCTGGCGTGCTGGGATTCATGGGGTCGCAAAGAGTGAGACACGACTGAGCGACTGAACTGAACTGAACATTATACACATCATGTATATTATATACGCGTGTGTGTGTGTGCTCAGTCATGTCCGACTGTGACCCCATAGACTATATAGCCTCTGTCCATGGAATTTTCCAGGCAAGAATACTGGAGTGGGTTGTCATTTCCTACTCCAGGGGATCTTCGTGACCCAGAGGTTCAACCTGAATCTCTTGTATCTCCTGTGTTGGCAGACGGATTCTTTACTACTGTGTCACCTGGGAAGCCCCATATTATATATTATATATATATACATTTTTTTAGTATACATATTATTATAATATATACCAGACACTGGTATGTACCTGGTACATGTATATTGCTTTGACTTTCATTTTCTTTTCCATTCAGAGTTTTGTTCTTTTCCTTCCTTAAAAAAATCTTTTTCTAGGGGTATAGTTGATTTACAATGTTGTGTTACTTTCAGTTATACCGCTAAGTGAGTCAGTTATACATATATCCACGCTTTTCTAGAAGCTTTTTCCATATCGGTCATGACAGGGTACTGAGTAGAGTTCCCTGTGCTGTACAGAAGGTCGTTATTCCTCACCTATTTTATATATAGTAGTGTATACATGTCAACCTCAGTCTTCCAATTTATCCCTCCCCTCCTTTACCCCAGGTACCATCAGATTCCTTTCTACATCTATAATTTTATTTGTTTTGTAGATCAGTTCATTTGTGCCCCTTTCTCATTTCTCAGTGGGTGTGTTTTAGATACTTCTGGTTAGTTAAAATAAAAGAGTAAACATAATCTATTAAGTGGGAGAAAACAGTGGCAAATACTATAGGATGTCACTTACATGAGGAATCTAACAAAATACCGCAAACTAGTATATGTAAGAAAAAAGGGAATGTCATCTCTGGGCTTCAAATGTCCTTCCGCTGAGCTTCCAAGATGCTGAGATGTGTGAGGAAGTGAAACTAACTGATGCCACAAGTGGAGGCTGGAGAGGAGCCAGAGCCAAGGGAGGGGCGGGGAGCGCGGGCAGAAGAATCTAGAACGCGAGGGCACAGGATGAGGAAGAATGAGGAAGACTGTGGTAGGCAGAGCCCAAAAGGATCTAGAAAGCCGGGAAGCGGGAAGAGTTTAGGGGGCAGAGAATGAAGAGCGGGTCACTGCCCTCGAGGAAGGGAAGGGAAAGCGGGAAGGGAAAGCGGGGGCGGGGCTGCTTGTGCAGTTTCAGTTCTCGAGGCAAAAGGAGGCCTCAGTGACCTCTCCCGCTGTTGGAACTGCCAGCCTCCAGGACCCCCTGGGGAAGCACAGCGCTTGTTGGGGCCCACACCGTCCACATGTCCCCTCCCAGAACGGCCCTTACCCTTTGAGGGCTCCTCGGTGGCCTGGAGCTTCTCCTTCCCTCTGTTCTCACCCAGTTCCCTCCCTTGCCCGGGCCTGCGCATCCCTGACTCCTCTCAAGGCCCCATGGTTCCTCGCCCTCCCCTCAGGTCTGGATCAGCCCGCCCCAAACTCCCAAGTCGGCACCCCACAGGGCAGATGCCCATTACAGGTTCATTTGGCAGACCCCCTCTGCTGACCAGATCCCCAGATAGAATGGGCAACTTCCTGGCCAGCCAGGTGCCTTCTTGGGCAGACTGGGTGACCCTGCCGCATAAGAGCATCCAGTCCAGGACATCAGGGAAAATTTTGTTACCTTCTGTGTGAGAAATGTAGCCAGCACCCGCTCTCGGACTTCCCAGACCTTATCCATGATCAGCGAAACATGTGAAGACTCGGAGAAAGCTTGAGTTGTGAGCGCTCCTTTGAGAACACACCCTGATTTACTTCCTCCAGAGGATGTTGTGGGAGGTGCCCCTTTTCAAAGAGGAAGCCCAGGGGGCGGGGTTTTCCGAGAAGTGCTCTATGTAGTAGCTCAATCAATCAAGGCCTTGGTGTGGGACATCTGTGGGTTGTTTGTGTTTGTGTGTGAATATGTATCCATATATGTCTATCTGTGTGTATATATGTAGATATGTGCCTATATACGTGTGTGCACACGGATGTGTGTATATGTCTGTGTATTTGTGTGTTTATATCTATTTGTATGTGTGTGTGTATGTTTCTGTGTGTTTTGCATCTGAAGGGAGTTAGCGACACGCAGGCACAAATCTCCTGGCACACAGGAGTCCCAGGGAAGAGGAGCCGGTGGAGAAAGGGTCCAGGAAACCAGGTGGAGAAAGAGATTGGAATCCTTTGGGGCTAGAAAAGCAGAGTTTGAGTAGAAGTAGGGGATGTTGGGGAGAAAGCAATGGCACCCCACTCCAGTGCTCTTGCCTAGAAAATCCCATGGACAGAGGAGCCTGGTGGGCTGCAGTCCATGGGGTCGCTAGGAGTCAGACACGACTGAGCGACTTCACTTTCACTTTTCGCTTTCATTCATTGGAGAAGGAAATGGCAACCCACTCCAGTGTTCTTGCCTGGAGAATCCCAGGGAAGGTGGAGCCTGGTGGGCTGCAGTCCATGGGGTCGCACAGAGTCGGACACGACTGAAGCGACGCAGCAGCAGCAGCAGCAGCAGCAGCAGCAGCAGCAGCAGCAGCAGCAGGGGACATCAGGACCCCGGGGGAGACAGGAGTCTTGAGCTGAGGGCGCAGGCGATTCAAAAAATGAAGGACAGGAGGAGTGGGGATGGGGGCCAGAATAGGGTTCCTGGACTCCAAGCCTGGGGAAGTGAGGGAACGGCTTGGGGTAGGACCTAGAACGTTGGACAAGAGGGCCGGGTTTCCAGGTTCCAGCGGGAACCAGGCTGAGAAGGCCAGGGTTGCTCTCAGAGGGGGTCTGGTTGGGGCCGCCAGCGTCTGGGGAAGCCTGCAGGAAAATGAATGTCCACGTGGGGGCGCCAGACGTTCTTCCATGGAGTTTGCGAGACGGTGAAATGTGTGAGTAGGTGAAACCAACTGAGGCCACATGGAGGCTGAAAAGGGTCCAGGACCCAGGGAGCGGAGGGTATAGTGGGCAGAAGAATCTAGAATACAAGAAGTGGGAAGGGGAGGAAATGGAGGATGGGGCAGGCCTAGGAGTGCGCAGAGCCCAGAATGGTCTAGAAGAGCGGGGGAAGGGGAAGGAGTTTAGGGGGCAGGGAGTGAGGAGAGCGTTGCTGTCCTGGGGGATGGGAGGGGAAAGTCGGGGTGAGGAATGACTCTGCAGAGATGGGATTACCTGTGTAGTTCTGTTTTTCAGGCAAAAAGGGGCCTCAGGCGCATCCTGCCCTTCGGAACCGCCAGCCTCCCTTGGGAAGCTCAGCGCTTGTTGGAGTCCACACCATCCGCGTGCTTCCCTTGTGGGGACGGTCCTTACACTGGGAGGGTTCCTCTGTGGTACAGCGCTCCTCCTTCCCGCTGTTCTGACCTTATTCTCTCTCTTGAAGACTGGCTCCCGGCCCTGTGCACCCCACACTCCTCTCAAGGCCGCCCTGGCGCCTCTGGGCCCTCTGCTCCTACGGGGAGCCTGCCTCCCAAGCTCCCAAGTCTACACTGTTCAAGCAGTCTGAGCGCGGGTTGGAAAAGAATTTCCAGACACAGGGCATTTCAGAAGGGAGTGAGTTTATTAAAAACAAAGAGCAGAGAGAGAGTGGGCCCCGCGAGCGCAGCTGGCTGACAACGGCTGACAGACCAGGGAGTCGACAGTGTTCATGAGTTAATAGCCCACTTTTGTGGCCTTAAAACAAAGAAGTTCCTGCTGAAAGGTTGGCATTAGGTGATTGGTTTCACGCTACAGGGTTTTTACTGGAGTGGGCATCTTTGCCTAACTGGGAGTCAGGCAGCTTTCTAGTTACTATTGGGGGGGGGGGTTGGCAACAGTTATAAAGTGGGACAGTCAGCTTTCGAGGTGACCTTGGTTCTGGGCTCCGCTTCTGTGGCTTGGTGCAAGACCTCGCAGCTGTGCCCTGGAGCGGGATTCAGTGTCCCCTGTCTTATTAATGGGCTAGATCTTTGGCCCCTTTACACCCTGCTCGTGTCTAACTACCTGCCTATCCTCTCTTGCAACTTGGGGACCCAAGCCATTGGGGAAAGGGGCCGAAACTGCTCTGGCTTCTTCCTGCTGGACAGGAGGGTCATGGGGTCCTGGGTCCCAATGCCCACACTCCGTCAGGGTGCAGTTTTGGAGGGAGATGAGAGTCTATGGAATGAGAAGACTGCTTGTTCTAGCGTCGTCCGAGTGTCAACCAGCTGGTATCCCTGCTGCATCAGCATCTGGAGAGTCTATTTGTATTCTAGAAGAAACAAACTCAACAAGAAGGTTAGAGATACATGGCCTGAAGATTCATAGAAGTAGAAAAACTGCCAAGGGGCCTAAAAGAGGGGCTAGTCAGGAGCACCAAGGCCAGACATTGGTCTAGGTATGAGAAGATGCAAGAATTGGGGTTCATGAAAATCTTTACTTGGAAATCTCTAACTATCGGAAGGCCTGTCCTGCCAGTTTTTCTTAGAGCACACAACCTCGATCGTGATTTCTAGCCCGAATTCCTTTCTGTGGGTGTAGAAGGTCGGCAGCTGTAGTGGCTCCTGATTTCATCTTTGTAGAGGCGGATGGCAAGTGCCAGTTTCCAGCCACAGGCTCCCTTCATGGCCACAGATTTGACCATGGTTTTGGGGGCATGTTGTGGTCGTTTTGTCCCGTGATGTTAGGAATGCTCGTTCCCAGGTCTAGCGAAGATATACTAAGAATGCTCATTCCCGGGTCTAGCGAAAATATACTAAGAATGCTTGTTCCCGGGTCTATCGAAGATGTTTTGATTGTCCACTCAAGGCGCTGTTACTGGACTAGGCTACGAAAGTAGCAAAAGTCCTGGATCGTATCTGCCTTACTAGTACTCTCTTATAGTCCATGAAAATATTCCGTCTTTTTGCTTCTTCTCATATCCAGAGTTGCATTATTATAATCATTGATCTCATATGGAACTATATATCATCCTTTTATTAGAGACTCAGTCACACAATTGGTAATGTAAGAGACAACAATTCTGTAAAGTAGGCAATGTAGAAAGCAATATAGCTAGCAGTAATAGTAATGTCACAAGTAAGAATTTAAGAACTCTTACTAGGTGTAGCCCAGTATTTACCTTGTCGTCTGACTTAGTTTGTTGAATGACTATAATCTCGTGTTGATCTTCTGGTTGTAGACCATGGAGCATCTGATTTTTATCCAAAGATTGATTATGAAGTTGGTCTTCAGTAACAAACTAGAACGTCCTCTTACTTAATTAAATTTTATAACAACAAATAATTATCTCAGAAGTGAATCTTAGTAAACACTAACCTTAATTAACAAAACTAGGATTTAATATTCAGTGAGACAAATTTCTTTCTACCATTACCCTAATTTTTATTAAACACAGCCAAGACTAATTTGTTTTTAATATGTTTGGTCCATTGACTGTAGCTGTCATAGGTCTGGCATCAGTTTTTGCTGAGGTGGATTTTTTCTTCTAGAGGGCCCCACTATACTTTGAGATTTCTTTGAGACAGTCTTTTTATTTACCTGATAAGTTTGTTCCGGATGTCTGGCTCTAGGTGAGTGATCACACCATCATGGTTATCTGAGTCATGAAGAACTTTTTTGTACAGTTCTTCTGTGTATTCTTGCCACCTCTTCTTAATATCTTCTGCATCTGTTAGCTCCATACCATTTCTGTCCTTTATCGAGTCCATCTTTGCATGACATCTTCCCTTGGTATCTCTACTTTTCTTGAAGAGGTCTCTAGTCTTTCCCATTCTATTGTTTTCCTCTATTTCTTTGCATTGATCAGTGAGGAAGGCTTTCTTATCTCACCTTGCTATTCTTCAGAACTCTGCATTCAAATGGGTATATCTTCATGACCCAGATAACCATGATGGTGTGATCACTCACCTAGAGCCATCTTGAAATGCGAAGTCAAGTGGGCCTTAGGAAGCATCACTACAAACAAAGCTAGTGGAGGTGATAGAATTCCAGTGAAGCTATTTCAAGTCCTAAAAGATGATGCTGTGAAAGTGCTCTACTCAATATGCCAGCAAATTTAGAAAACCCAGCAGTAACCACAGGAAAAGGTCAATTTTCATTCCAATTCCCAAGAAAGGCAATGCCAAAGAATGTTCAAACTAGCGCACCGTTGCACTCACCTCAATCGCTAGCAAAGTCATCATCAAAATTCTCCAAGCCAGGATTCAACAGTACGTGAACCAAGAACTTCCATAGTTTGAAGCTGGATTTAGAAAAGGCAGAGGAACCAGAGATCAAATTGCCAGCATCCACTGATTCATTGAAAAAGCAAGAGAGTTCCAGAAAAACATCTGCTGCTCCTGCTGCTGCTGCTGCTGCTGCTGCTGCTGCTGCTGCTGCTGCTGCTGCCAAGTCGCCCCAGTCGTGTCCAACTCTGTGCGACCCCACAGATGGCAGCCCACCAGGCTGCCCCGTCCCTGGGATTCTCCAGGCAAGAACACTGGAGTGGGTTGCCATTTCCTTCTCCAATGCATCAAAGTGAAAAGTGAAAGTGAAGCGCTCAGTCGTGCTCTTAGCGACCCCATGGACTGCAGCCTACCAGGCTCCTCTGTCCATGGGATTTTCCAGGCAAGAGTACTGGAGTGGGTTGCCATTGCCTTCTCTGAGAAAAACATCTACTTCTGCTTGATTTACTATGCCAAAGCCTTTGACTGTGTGCATCACAGGAAACTGTGGAAAATTCTCCAAGAGATGGGAATATCAGACCACCTTACCTGCCTCCTGAGAAATCTGTATGCAGATGAAGAAGCAGCAGCTAGAACCGGACATGGAACAACACACTGGTTCCAAATTAGGAAAGGAGCCTGGCATGCTGCAGTCCATGGGATTGCAGAGTCAGACACGACTGAGCAACTGAACTGAACTGATTAACTTAATAGTGAATATTTCCCAGTTTACATGAGCCTGAAATTCATTTAGTTTTCTTTTTCTTGAATTCAGAATCGCTTGATTTCTAAGCGCTTACTTTAGTGTATGTGTTGTAGTCGCTCAGTTGTGTCTGACTCTTTGCAACCCCCTGGACTGTAGCCGGCCAGGCTCCTCTGTCCGTGGAATTCTCCAGGCAAGAATACTGGAGTGGGTAGCCATTCCCTTTTCCAGGGGATCTTCCCGACCCAGGGATTGAACTTGGGTCTCCTGCATTGTGGGCAGATTCTTTACCATCTGAGCCACCAGAGAAGCCCTACCTTTCTTTAGGCCAATTAAACAGAGCTCATTGACAAATTAACCTCAGCAATATTATCCAAATCAAAGACACACACTAAGGCATGCATATGTCTGGACAGACAGAGATCTCACAGTCTGCCACTTGAGATTTAAAATATCTCTTTGCCCCCTTTTCCCCCTTGGCTTGAAGTTCTACTAATTTGCTCTCAGCGGGAGTGTCAGGCAGAGTGGGCTGTGTATCTCAAGGACATGGAAAGAGTTAACTTCAGTTTTTTTCCTAGGAATGTTTTTGCTTCTCAGGCAGGGTCTGCTGCTGCTGCTAAGTCGCATCAGTCGTGTCCGACTCTGTGCGACCCCGTAGACGGCAGCCCACCAGGCTCCCCCGTCCCTGGGATTCTCCAGGCAAGAAAGGGTTGCCATTTCCTTCTGCAATGCATGAAAGTGAAAAGTGAAAGTGAAATCGCCCAGTCGTGTCCGACTCCTAGCGACCCCATGGACTGCAGCCTACCAGGCTCCTGCGTCCATGGGATTTTCCAGGCAAGAGTACTGGAGTGGGGTGCCATTGCCTTCTCCACAGGCAGGGTCAGAACTTCAAAAAAAGAAAAAGTATCTTAACAAGCCAGCTTTTTCCTAATTGCACGTGCCAAAAGAAATAGTTTTGCAATTTCAAAAAGATTTCATTTTAGCCAGTTTTTTTTTGGACTCTATAGAATATTGTGGCTGTGTTGTCTTTTTCCTTTCCGTGATCATGGTCTTGTAGCTTAAATTTTCAACTGGAGAGTGTTCAGATTCACATTGGCTCTGGTCACAGGTGTGGATTGGCTGATATGGTGTTGTCCCAGCAGGGACTGTTCCGCTGGGATGGCAGAGTCTTGGTTTGATTAGAAGAATCTGAAGGAGTAAGGGAACTTGCAGGAATAGGGGAAGCTTGGTTCTGTTCCCACTTCCTTCTCTCCCACCCCACCGCCCCAAGAGGCAGGAGGAGTTAGAAGAGGATTCTTTAGAATTTTAGGAGAGTTTTTCCAGGCTTTTGATTATAGGGAAAAGTCCTGGACCAGGAGATCTGGTGGAGGGAGAGACAGAGGGGAATGAGGGGATTGGGCAGCAGCAGAGAGACCCATGCAGCGTGAGCCCCTGAGATCTGCAATCTGACCGAGTGCCATAAAGTTTTGAGCATAAGGAACATCAAAAGAGATCAAGTTGGAGGATTGTGCTGTAGTTTAATGGGCCATGAGGAAGCCATTGTTCTTGGTTCCTCAATTTGTACTGGCTCCAAGTTCTGTTGCAAAAGAAAGTGACCCTTTTCTTCTTAAGATTTTCAGGGTCAAAAAATTTTTTTCCAGTTCTTCAGAATACAGCCTAGAGGTGAGTCTGAGGGAGGGTCTCAAGACACACCTGAGCCCATTTTTAGAATGGGGGTACCGAGAATTCACTGGCCACAGAAGGCATTCCAGCTGACCCAATGAACCCTCTGCATTCGATGAGGCACCGTGTGCCTAGCGGCACAAATGGCCCACCATCCCAGCAACAGCGTCCAACAGTGAGAGATCACCTCGGAATGTGTGACCGAGAGCGGCACGAAGCCGTGTGGCTAGGCACCAGCCTAGGCCCAAACCGCGTGAAAACACCTGGCTACTAGGGCTGGAACGACGGAGAGAGTGTTCCTGGAACCAAGCGTGACTCGCCTTTTGAGGATCCTCTGACCCGGGGAAGGCCTTCTTTGGGATGAGTCAGAGGCTGCTCCTAGGCCCCTGTAAATTAGTCATGACAGAGGGAGGGAAAGTGAAAGGGACAGAGACGGCAAGCTGAGGGTAGTCTGCTGTTTACTCCTGCTAGGAGCTGTGGCCTGGGCACTGGGCTCAGTGTCTTGCCTGAACCGATATGGCACATACTGTGCACGGAAGTTGTCTTGGGGGCAGGAGCTCCGAGAGCCTGATCTGTTCCGTGACTCCCTTTATTCTGCCATGGGTGTCTTCTAGCGGCAGGCACCCTGCTGCTGCTGCTGCTGCTCAGTCATTTCAGTCATGTCCGACTCTGTGCGACCCCATAGACGGCAGCCCACCAGGCTCCCCCGTCCCTGGGATTCTCCAGGCAAGAACACTGGAGTGGGTTGCCATTTCCTTCTCCAATGCATGAAAGTGAAAAGTGAAAGGGAAGTCGCTCAGTCGTGTCCGACTCTGAGCGACCCCATGGACTGCAGCCCACCAGGCTCCCCCGCCCCTGGGATTTTCCAGGCAAGAGCACTGGAGTGGGGTGCCATTGCCTTCTCCGGCAGCCACCCTAGTGGCTTTTAAATGCCTGACCCGTGCCAACACAATATTGATTTGCCTAGTCCTCAGTTGGAAAGGAGGAAAAAAGAGAGACCCTCACCCACTTGGGCAGCAACTGCTGGGGCCCAGCGAGCAGTGGGGCCTTCGGGACACACCAGAGGGTAAGGCTGGCCAGAGTTCCTCAGTTGCTTCCACAGCCACTTGCCTGTTCGCAGAGGGCCCAAGGAAGAAGGAAGGAGGAAAGGAGATTGGGGCAGGGTCCCCTGAGAGCAATCCCCATAGACCACCAGATGCTGAGGCAGTGTGAGCATGCATTGGAAAAGAATTTCCAGACCCAGAGCACTTCAGAAGGGAGTGAGTCTATTACGAACAAAGCACTGAGGGCGCTGCGAACGCAGCTGGCTGTCAACTCCTGACAGACCAGGAGAGGTGACAGTGTTCATGAGTTCACAGCCAACCCTTATATCAAGACAAAGAACATTCCTGCTGGAAGGTTGGCGATAGGTGATTGGTTGGGACGCTATAGGGTGTTTACGGGAGTGGGCCTCTTTGCTGAATTGGGAGTCAGGAGGGTTAGTGGTTATCAGGGGCTTTTGACAAGGCTACAAAGGGGCTCAGTCAGCTTTGGTGGTAACCTTGGTTCTGGGCTCTGCTTCTGTGGCCTTGGTGCAAGACCTCACTCCTGTGGCCTGGGGCAGGACTCAAGAAGTTCCTCTTCTTACAATATTTATTTATCCATTTGGCTGTGGTGGGTCTTTCTTGTGGCACTCGGGCGCTAAAGCTCGCAGGCTCAGTAGTTGCAGCATGCAAGCTTCGTTGCGCCAGCGTGTGGGGTCTTAGTTCCTCGACCAGGGATTGAACCTACGTCCCCTGCATTGCAAGATGGATTCTCAACCACTGGACCACCAAGGAAGGCCCACAAAGGAAGTTCTTGATGCACGTCGGAGTGTCCTGTTAATGCCTAATCTCAATGTTGATTCTGAATCACGTCTTACCACAGAGAAGGCTGAGAATGTTTTCTGCCTGCTGTTCCACTCCCCACTGGAATCATCTGGATAACTGCCAGCAGTTGTCCTTAGTCAGGGGCTTCCCGGGTGGTGCAGTGGAAAAGAATCCCCCTGCCAGTGGAAGGAAACTCAGGAGATGTGGGTTCAATCCCTGGGTCGAGAAGATCCCCTAGAGGAGGAAATGGCCACCCACTCATTTTCTTGCCTGGGAAATCCCATGGACAGAGGAGCCTGATGGGCCACAGTCCATGGGGTCACATGGACAGAGGAGCCTGGCAGGCTACTTTGTGTCAGACACACACACACACACACACACACACACACACACACACACTCTGCCTGTCTCTGTCTCTCTGTCTTTCTGTGTGTCTCTCACTGTATCTCTCTCTGTGTGTCTGTCTCTGTCTCTCTTTCTCTCTCTCCCTGTCTCTCTCTCCCTCTGTCTTTCTCTTCTGATCTGAGGAGGAGGACTGTGCCCAGGCAAACATTCGAATCTCATTGGAGACGCAGCGGATGCTCCATGCAGACGCTGCTGCTGTCTCTGATCTGCAGCTGCTGTGGTGATGGCATCTCTGTGGGCAGAGAGGGTCTCAGGACCCAGTCCCTGTAACTACAGACTCAGGAGCCCCTCGTCCATCCTGAGTAACTCTTACCTGCACAGAACTCTGGAGCAAAGAGCAAGAGTCAGGGGAGTGCTTCTTTATGCTCCACCTCTGAGCAAAAAACAGAGGGAGTCTCCAACAGGAGAGAACCTTGGAGCTGTGTTTGTGCACTGACATTGGGCAGGACATGTGCTGACCCTGCCCCGATGACCATATCCTGGCTCCGGCTGGATGGAGGGATGATTGGGGAGCAGAAAGTGGGGTTTCCAGTGGGGCTTTACTGAGCAAAAATTCAAGTGAGTTTTTTTTGCTCACATAAAAGGTTTTTTATAAATAAAATGGGATTTATTGAAGGTACCATATAAAACCTAGCTTTCTGGAGTCCCTGGGAATTTGCAGGTAATTATAATTCGGAGGAGAGCTCAGAACGAATGAATGTCTGTATTTCCTCTGTCTGCCATGGGAGATGCTGGGGAAGAGAAGGAGGGGAGGCCCCCTGTGTGCAGACACGGAGGCAGAGCATCTGTGAGTGGGTGAGGAGAGCAGTGCTCGTCCTAACATGGCTCTCAGTGTATTAGGAAGACAGGGGACAAAGGAGTAAAAACCAAAACAAAGTATGAATTTTGTTTTGAGACTAAGAGAGCGGCTTGGTTGTGCTGATTGCGGGTGAGCAGCAGGTGTGTCCGGCAGGTGAAGCCCGCTGCGCTGGAGTGGGAGAAGGGGCGAGGAGAGTGGAGTGGTGGGAGGGGGGTTCCAGGAGGAGGGAGAATGTGAATCGCTGGGATGAAACCAAGACGTGTTTCTTGCTTTTTCGAGGGAAATTAATTCAGCCGGATCTAGAGAGGAACAGAAAACAGGATGGAAGCGAGCTGCTGAAAGTCTTAGGTGCCTGATGGAAGGTTGCCCTCCCCCGTGTCCCTACCAGTGGTAAGTAATGAAACTCTTTCTTTTCAAAGAGAAAAAAAACTCTTGGTTTCACTGATCTGTTTTTTTCTTTCTCTGGTCTTTATTTCATTTACTTCTGCTCTGAGTTTTAGTATTCCTTTCCTTCTGCTAACTTTAGGTTCATTTCTTCTCTTATTATAGTTCCTGGAAGAATAAAGTTAGCTTGTTAAGTATAAAGTGAATTTGTTAACAAGTTAGCTTGTTAATTTTCCTTTACAGAAAATGGCATTTATTTTAAATTTTAGGGGAAAAACCTCCACACTTCTGATTGTCAGTAAATAGAGACAAAGCATGTAATAGAGGGCTAAAATAATACCCACAGAACCTTAGTCTAGAAATAAGCAACAGTAAAGTGCTGTTTTCTTTCTGGACTTTTTTCCCCCAAAACCTAATTAGTTCACCTTGAAAAAATGTTTTGTACGCTAATTTCTATTTATGTTGGAACTCTATATAAGAAAGATCTTGCTGTTTTTGAAAAATGAAAAAACAAGTGTAATATGTGGTCAGTTTTTACTGCAGTGGTCAGTTCTGTTAGATATATTCTTATTGCTGTGCTATAGAGCAGCAGTCTCCCAACATTTTGGGGACTGGTTTTGTGGAAGGCAATTTTTCCAGGGGCTGGGGAGGGGGATGATTTCTGGATGACTCAAGTGCCTTCATAACAACAACTGGAAAAATTGTGCTGATGGGCACTTAGTATTCAGCAAGTCATGTTCACTTAATTTTTACCATGCTGAGGGTTTTCTATTTTTTTTCCTGTTTATGGCTCCCCTTGCTGAGGAAATGCTTTTAAAGTCAATGAGGAAATAAAATAAAGTCAATGAGGCCCCATTTGTTTAGTTTAGTTTTGTTTTCCTTTCTCTCAGATGAAGACCAAAAAAAGTTGTGATTTATGTCAAAGCATCTTATACCTATATTTTCCTCAAGAGATTTAGATTCCTGGCCCTCTCTTCAGCTCTTTAATCAATGTGGGGTTTCTTCTTCTCTCTGGAGTGTCCTAATTTCATTCCCTTTTTACTTGAGAAACCTCCCCGCTGTTCTGCGTGCTGGCTGTGAACAGTCGACACTGCCAGCACCACTGTAGGAGGCTTCCCTTCTCTCCGCAACCTCCCCAGCATTTCCTGGTTTTAGACTTTTTGCCGATGTCCATTCTAACCTGTGTGAGGTGATACCTCATTGTAGTTTTGATTTGCATTTCTCTTAAGATTTCACAGTTTTGAAATACGTCCATGTGATTTTTTAGAAAACAGTGAGAGTCAAACTGACCTCCCGAAATCGTCCTCTTGACAGTCTGCTGTTTTGAATTCTTTCTCCGTTACCAACCCAAGGACGTTTGTTGAGGGCTGGTGTATTTTACTGACAGCCCCACAGACGTGGTGAATATTAAGTGCCCACAAGAACAGGTTTTCCAGTTGTTGTTACCAAAAGTGGCCACAAGGCGGCAGCGCTTCTTAATGCGCCACTGTTTTCCTTTTGTAATTTAGCGTTTATTTTCTGTTGGAGGAGAGCTGATTTCCAATGCTGTGTTTGTTATAGCTATACAGAAACCTGGTTTAGTTATACATGAACGTGTATCTGTTTTTTTCTTTCAGATTCTTTTCCCATATCGGTTCCTTCCATGTGTTCAGTAGACGTCTGTGAGCTATTCACTAGGTCCTTTTGGATTATCTATTTGATAAGTACTGTGTGTATGTTAATCCCAGCCTCTTAATGTCTCCCTTCCCCTACCTTTTTAAAAAATAAAAAATAATCATAAGTGGTTTTCTAAGTCTGTTTATAAATCAAGTTTCTGTTTATAAATTGTTTCTGTTTATAAATTAATTCATTTGAATGAAATTACAGATTCCACCTGTAAGTGACAAGACGTTTCTCTTTCCCTCTCTGGCAGACTTCACCCAATATGACGAATCTCTTGGTCCATCCACGCTGCGGCCAGTGGCATATTTTCGATCTTTTTGATGGCTGCGTGTATTCCAGTGTGTAGAGGACTAGTTTCTCTTCATTTCTCTATGGATGGACATTCTGGTTGATGCTCTTGGATAGTCAATAGTGCTGCCCTGAAAAGAGGGATGCACGTGTCATATAAAATTAATCTTCCTTCCAGATCTAAGGCAAGGAGTGGGCTTTCCAGATCATGCGGTAACTCTATAGTTAATGTTTTAAGGACCCTCCATACTGTTTTACTTCATGGCTGCACCCACCCATTTACTTCCCCACCCACAGTGTAGGATTCCCTGTTCCCCTCGCCTTCAGCAACATTTAATCTTTGTAGATCTTTGAGAAGATGGACATTCTGAGGTGTGTGAGGTGATACCTTGATGCCGTTTTGATTTGCATTTCTGCAGTAATTAGTGATGCTGAGCATCTTTTTTGGTGCTTTATGGCTATCTGGATGCCTTCTTTGGACAAACGTCCATTTAGATCTTTGACGCATTTTTCTACTGGGTTGATTGTTTTTTTGGTATCGAGCTGCATGAGCTGTTTGCATGATTTGGAGATAAATCCTGTTTCTAAATTCAGTTGCAAACATTTTTCCCCACATTGCAAGTTTTTTTTAAGTTTGGTTTACGGTTTCCCTTGCAATGCAAAAGCTTTTGAGGTTAGAGGCTCTTTTGTTGAGTTTTGTTTAATTTTTCATTATTTTAAAAGTGGATCTGTTATTAGGAGAAGCACGCTGACTGAAACCACCCACCCTGGCCAGGTACCATAGTAACTATTTGCATGAATTGTTTTACGACAGGAGGTCCTGGTAAGGAACATGGAACTTTTATAAGCCAACACCAACCAGAAGAAATCGAGAAAGGTCAAAAGGAGACACCACATACCTGACCACCTCCTGGAATCCTCACTCGAATCCATCTTGGCTGAACAAGGCCTGCATCACTAGGAAGAACTCTGAGTCAGAATGATTAGCTAAAGACAACCCGGAAACTAATCCCATCACCATAAAACCTGAGAGTGCAAGCCATGTGGCAGAGCCTTTCTCCTAGCTCCCTTATCCTCCTGCTCGCCACCCGGGTGCCCTTTCCCATAAAATCTCTTGCTTTGTCAGCACACGTGTCTCCTCAGACAATTCATTTCCAAGTGTTAGACAAGAGCCCAGTTTCAGGCCCTGGGAGGGGTCCCCCTTCCTGCAACAGATCCAAAAGGGCTTGCTGCCATTTATGTCAAAGTGTGTTTTCCCTATACATCCCTCAAGAGGTTTAGAGTAATTGTCCCTCAGTTTAGCTCTTTAATCGGTTTAGTTACTTTTTTCTGTAGGGGGATAGGGAGTGCCATAATTTCATTTACTGTTCTCTTAAGGAGGCTCCACCCTCTCCTCTGTACGGACTCTTAACAATTTATATTGACAGTATCACTGCAGGAGAATTCCCTTTCCTGCAAAACCCACCAGCATTTATTGTTTGTGGACTTTTTGACAAAGGTCATTTTGACCAGTGTGAGGTGATTCCTCATTGTAGTTTTGATTTGCGTTTATATAAGGTTTTAGTATGTGGAGGCTTTTCATAGGATTTTTTTTTTTTTTAATAACAACAAACAGTGTAAAACTGACCTGTGGAGATTGCCCTCTTGTCATCTGCCCTCTTTTGAATTATTTTTCCAGGACCTGCTTGAGGACATTTGTTGAGGACAGGTGTTTTTTCCCTTACATTCTCGCAGGCCTGGTGAATACAAGTGTCTAAGTGAAAGTGAAAGTTGCTCAGTCGTGTCTGACTCTTTGCGACACCATGGACTATACAGTCCATGGAATTCTCCAGGCCAGAATACTGGAGTGGGCAACTGTCCCCTTCTTCAGGGGATCTTCCCAACCCAGGGATTGAACCGAGGTCTCCCACGTAGCAGGTGGATAAGTGTCCAAGAGCAGAGGTTTTTCAGTTGCTGATATTAAAGTGGCCACAAGGGGCAGCATTTCTCCCTGCTCCAGCTGTGGTTTTTGCTCTGGTTTAGCGTTTATTTTCTATTGAAGTAGAGTTGATTTCCGATGTTGTGTTTGTTTTAGTTACAGGAACTTGGTTTTGTTATACATGAACATATATCTATTTTGGGGAAAGGAGGTCTTTTCCCGTGGGGCCCTAAATGGGAAACCTTAAAAAAAAATGGGTTAGCTTTGCCGTGGGAAACTAAGATGGCACCTGGCGGAAGAGATAGGGGCGTGGTCTATGCTAAAGTTTTTGATTGGCTCTCTTGATTTCCCTGCACGTGGACAGCACGTGATCACCATAGACTCCTGTTACAATGAGGGCACATGACGATTTGACCTTTAACGTGATTGGTGCAACTATGGAAAGTCCCTCGCAAAACCCCCTTGCTTGCCCATATAAACCAGGAGTCTGTGGCAATAAAGCAGAACTGCTTAGATTGAACCCCTGTCGCATGTTATTGTCTCTGGCTCGCCGGGGGGCTTGGTTGGCGGACAGCAGGCTCACCTCTCCTCTGGACCCCTCGGCTTTGCTGAGGGAAGTTCCACTGCCTCTCTCTTTCTGCGGAGCGCCCCCCGCATTTTCCCATCTAGGTTCTTTCAGTGTATTCAGTCAGTTCAGTTCAGTCGCTAAGTCGTGTCCGTCTCTCTGCAACCCCATGGACTGCAGCACACCAGGCTTCCCTGTCCATTACTAACTCCCAGAGCTTGCTCACACTCATGTCCATGGATGCCATCCAACCATCTTACCCTCTGTTGTCCCCTTCTCCTCCTGCCTTCAATCTTGCCCAGCAGCAGGGTCTTTTCAAATGAGTCAGTTCTTCACATCAGATGGCCAAAGTATTGGAGTTTCGGCATTACCATCAGTCTTTCCAATGACTATTCAGGACTGATTTCCTTAAGGATGGGCTGGCTGGATCTCCTTGTAGTCCAAGGGACTCTCAACTGTCTTCTCCAATACCACAGTTCAAAAGCATCAATTCTTCAGCACTCAGCTTTCTTTATGGTCCAGCTCTCACATCTATACATGACCACTGGAAAAACAATTCCTTTGACAAGATGGACCTTTGTTGGCAAAGTAATGTCTCTGCTTTTTAATATGCTGTCTTGGTTGGTCATACCTTTTCTTCCAAGGAGCAAGTGTCTTTTAATTTCATGGCTGCAGTCACCATCTGCAGTGATTTTGGAGCCCAAGAAAATGAAGTATGTCACTGTTTCCAATGTTTCCCCACCTATTTGCCATGAAGTGATGGGACCAGATGCCATGATCTTAGTTTTCTGAATGTTGAGTTTTAAGCCAACCTTTTTCACTCTCCTCTTTCACTTTCCTCAAGAGGGTCTTTAGTTCTTCTTTGCTTTCTGCAATAAGGGTGGTGTCATCTGCATATCTGAGGTTATTGATATTTTTCCTGAAAATCTTGATTCCAGCTTGTGCTTCATCCAGCCAGCATTTCTCATGATGTACTCTGCATCCAAGTTAAATAAGCAGGGTGACAATATACAGCCTTGACGGACTCCTTTCCCAATTTGGAACCAGTCTGTCATTCCATGTACAGTTTTAACTTGCTTCTTGACCTGCATATGGATTTCTCAAGAGGCAGATCAGGTGGTCTGGTATTCCCATCTCTTAAAGAATTTGCCACAGTTTGTTGTGATCCACACAGTCAAAGGCTTTGGCATAGTCAATAAAGCAGAAGTCGATGTTTTTCTGGAACTCTCTTGCTTTTTCGATGATCCAGCAGATGTTGGCCATTTGATCTCTGGTTCCTCTGCCTTTTCTAAAACCAGCTTGAACATCTGGAAGTTCAGGGTTCATGTACTGTTGAAGCCTGGCTTGGAGAATTTTGATCATGACTTTGCTAGCGTGTGAGATGAGTGCAATTGTGGAGTAGTTTGAACATTCTTTGGCATTGCCTTTCTTTAGGATTGGAATGAAAACTGACCTTTTCCAGTCCTGTGGCCATTGCTGAGTTTTCCAAATTTGCTGGCATATTGAGTGCAGCACTTTCACAGCATCATCTTTTAGGGTTTGAAATAGCTCGACTGAAATTCCATCACCTCCACTAGCTTTGTTCATAGTGATGCTTCCTAAGGCCCACTTGACTTCCCACTCCAGGATGTCTGGCTCTAGGTGAGGGATCACACCATCGTGATTATCTGGTCATGAAGATCTTTTTTATGTAGCTCTTCTATGTATTCTTGCCACTTCTTCTTAATGTCTTCTGCTTCTCTTAGGTCCATAGGGAAACCCTAAAGGAAAACAAAGATAATCCTCGGGGGGGGAAAAAATGTTTGCAACCAAGCAAAAAGTAAGGAATGCATTCCCCAAACACACAAACAACTCATTCTGTTCAATTAAAACAGCTTAAAAATGGGCCAAAGATCTAAATGGACATTTCTCCCAAATAGGCATCCAGATGGCCATAAAGTTCATGAAAAGATGCTCACATCACTAGTTATTAGAGAAATGCCAAAGAACTAGAACTGGGCGTCTTCTCAAGCCTGTCAGAATGGCCTTTGTCAAAAAGTCTACAGGCAATAAATAGCGGAGAAATTTTGGAGGAAAGGACATTATCCTGCCTTGATGCTGGGAATGGAAACTGCTAACAGCCAGCTCAAAGGAGAGAATGGAGGTTCCTTAAACAACGAAAAGCAAATGAAATTACAACACTCCCTAACCCCATCCCGGAAAAGGAACTCCAAATCGATTAAAGAGCTAGAAGCAGGGAAGATACTCTAACAGCTCTCGAGGAAAATATGGGCAGAACACACTGTGACAGAAACGGCAGCAAGTTGTTTTTGGATCCACTCTTAGAATAATGACAAATAAGACCTAATTCAGCAAAAGGGACCTCAGCCACCTGAAAAGCTATTGCCCCGCAAGGAAAACCCTAAAAAAAGAAAGGCAACATGAGGCATAGGAAAAAGGCAGTTTGCAGCCAAAAATAAAAACTCAGAATTTATCTAGAAAACAGGCAGGCAGCTTATAAAGCTCAATGAAAAGAATAAAGAAAAAAAAAAAACCAACCCAACAGAAAATGATGCTGAAGATGTAAATGAACATTTCCCTAAAGAAGGCATCCAGAGGGCATAATGCACATAAGAGATGCCCAGCGTCACTGTCAGATGAGTGCCAATCAAAGCTGCAAGCGCCAGCCCCCTCATGCAGGGCAGAATGGCCATCCTCCAAAAGAGAAGCAAAGAGTAAATGCTGCTGAGAAGAGGGGATTCTTCTACACTGGGGGCAGCGATGTAGTGGGCAGGGCAGGTCACAAAGGAAAGCAGTATGGAGATTCTTAAACCACTAAATGCAGAGTTACCACTCACTCTGGCAAGACCACCCCTCGCCTCAGATCCGGAGAAAATCATAATTTGAGATGATACTTGTTCCCCTATATTCAGGGCAGCACTATTGACAATATTCAAGACAGCAAAAGTGAAAGTGTTCGTTGCTCAGTCGCGTCTGACTTTTTCCAACCCCTGTGGACTGTATAGCCCACCAGGCTCCTCTGTGCATGGGATTCTCCAGGCAAGAATCCTGGAGCCCGTTGCCATGCCCTCCTCCAGTGGATGCTGCCAACCCAGGAATCAAACCTGAGTCTCCCGCACTGCAGGTGGATGCTTTACTGCTGAGCCACCATAACATCCGAAGCAGAGCATCAATCAAAAAGCCATCAATAGAGAAATGAAGGGTAACTAGTCCATCTAGACACTGGAATACAGTCCGTCATCAGGAAGAGCGAAGAAACGCCTTGGAAGCAGCTTAGATGGACTGAGAGACTCGTCATATGCAGTGAAAGTCAATCAGAGAGCGGCAGAAGTATTATCACTTACAGGTGGAGTCTATAAAATCATTAAAATGAACTTCATAAAGAGAATGAACTTTATAATTTATAAAGAGAAACTCACAGACTTAGAAAACCAACTTACGATTATCTTTAAAAACTACACAGGGGAAGTGGGACATTAAGAGGCTGAGATTAACAGATTAACACACTACTTATTATCAGATAGAGAATCCAAAAGGGCCTACTGAATAGCACGGAATACACTGAAAGAACCTATTTGGAAAAAGCTCCCTTAAAAGCAAAGAATCGATATCTGTCTATGTATAGCTGAATCAAGTTCCTGTAAACTTTAAACAGATAAACAACAGTAAGCCACTCTACACTGATTCAAGTTGTTAACCATGATCCCCCAGCCAAAGTGTGGCGCATAACGAAATGCTGCCGCCTTGTGGCCATGTTTGGTAACAACAACAGAAAAATCTGTGCCTACTTCCCTGGTGGCTCAGACGGTAAAACGTCTGCCTACAATGAGGGAGACCTGGGTTCGATCCCTGCGTCGGGAAGATTCCCTGGAGAAGGAAACGGCAACCCACTCCAGTACTCTTGCCTAGAAAATCCCATGGATGCAGGAGCTTGGTGCAGGCTACTGTCCATGGGGTTGCAAAGTGTCGGGCACGACTGAGCGACTTCACTTCACACGAGGACTTACTCTTCCCAGGCCTGCAGGAATGCAAGGAAAAGACACCTGTCCTCAACAAATGTCCTGGAAAAGAATTCAGAACAGAGCAGACTGTCAAAAAGCCAAACTGGGGAGTTCAGTTTTACTCATAATGTTTGTTTGTTTGTTTTGAAAGGATTTCAACATCATGAAATCTTGCAGAAATGAAAATCAAAACTACAGTCACATATCAGCTCACACCAGTAAGAATGGCCTTTGTCAAAAAGTCTACAAACAGTAAGCGGTGGAGAGGTTGTGGGGAAAAGGGAACCCTCCTGTACTGATGCTGGCATTGTTAAATGGCTAACAGTCAGTAGGGAGGATAGCGTGGAAGTTCCTTAAATAGTGAAAAGAGAATGACATTACCACACTGCCTAACCTCATAGAGAAAAAGGAATTCCACATTGATCGACGATCTCATTGGAGGGGAGATTACTCTCTACCTCTTGAGAAAAATACATGCAGAACACACTTTGTTTTTTTGTTTTGTTTTTTTTTTTTTGTACAGATGGCACATGGTGCCAATTTTATTTGCAGATAGTATTCCAAAGTTCACAAGTTACACCTTTGCCACAGCCTTGGCTAAATCTTGAACTAGTGCAGAATTCAGCTGTGCTAGAGTGCTGATCTTAGCATGCTTAGATGTGGCATACTTGTTCTTGATAGTCATGTGCTTTGAAAGCCCACGGTTCACCATGACCACATTCTTTGCCAGGTGTTGCATAACAACAAGCAGGGATTCTTCAGTGTATGACAGGTAATGCTGTAGAGTTGGTGTCCATTCACCATTATCAAGAATTTTCAGTGCTAAGCAAAAAGCTCCTGCTGCAATCTGAGAAGGAGGAAAGTGCACCATATCGTAGTCCAGCATAGTTAGTTCCATCAAATATTTGGCCAGAGTATGTAGCTCAACATCAACCTCTCCAATCTTAGATGCTCTCCGAAGGAAATGCAGGGGTAGAGGGCGACCCAGACTAAAATTTAAAGCTCTCAGAATCTTCATTTCCATCTGTCTGATTTGAAACTTGGTGTAGGTGTTGTCAGTCACAAAGGCAAAGTCACCGATTTCTGGAGGGTACATTTCCTCATATTTGCTTGCAACAAACATGGCAGTGACTCCCACCAGCTGCAGCATCTTCTTGGGCACACAGTTATCCTGCATGAACCGATCAATTATGGAAACAGTCATGTACATGGTCTCCTGCAGTAACCTGAATTTCATTTGAACTTGCACTAGCCAGTCAATCAGGATGGCTCTCATGTTTCCAGTGACTTCACGACCCATTAGGTATTTTGGTTTGACTGCTTGCTCTTCCTCAAGTTGTCTTAGATAAGCATAGATATCTTTTACATATTCGCTACAAAGGTTTGGATCCGCTCCGTCTTCTGCATCCACATCACTCACTGCAAGAATTACATCTGAGAAAGCCTGACACAGATATTCTTCTGCAGGGGCACAGCCAGATGTTTCCATGGGGCTTGGAGACGGAGTATCGACCTTTTTCAGAGGCAGTTTGGCCTGCGGTTGTTCACTGACTTTGTTACCGATGTCTCCAAGCGCTGTTCGGGGCCTCAGCCCGGGCTTAGAGGTTGCAACACCGGCCACAGGCACGTGCTTGGCCCCTGCCATACTGATCTTCGCCTTATTTTCAGCATTAATCTTCCGCAGAACACACTTTGACATAAATCACAGCCAGTTACTGTTGGATCCACCTTTGAGAGCAATGAAAAATAAAATGGAAGTGAACAGAAGGGACCTCATCGACCTTAAGGGTTTGCACAGCAAGGGAAATCCTAAATGACAGAAAAAGTCCATCTTCAGATTGGGAAAAGAAAAGGTTTCGAAATGAGGATACCCACAAGGAATTCATCTCCAACACATGCAGACAGCTCATGTAGCTCAATATCAAAAAACCCCAACAGCAGAAAAATGGGCCAATGGTCTAAATGGACACTCCTCAAAGAAGGCATCCAGATGCCCGGAGAGCACATGAGAAGGGGCTCAGGATCCCTGTTAAAGAAATGCCGACCAAAACTGCACTGAAGTATCTTCTCAAACCTGTCAGACGGGCCCTTTTCAAAAGTCTACAGACAATGGTGGAGAGGTCCTGAAGAAAAGCTGACTCTTCAGTACAAATGCTGGGAATGTAAATTGTTAGCAGGATGGAGAACAGGGAGAAGATTTCTTAAACAAGAGAAAAGTGAGTGAAGTTACAACACTCTCAAACCCCATGCAGAAAAAGAAACTCCAAATTGATTAAAGAGCTAAATGGAGGGACGATTACCCTAGACTCTTGAGGAAAATACAGGCAGAACATGCCTCGACATAAATTGCAGCAAGTTCTTTTTGCAACAATTCTTAGACTAATGGAAAAAAATTTTTAAACTCAACAAAAGGGACCTCATTAACCTCAAAACCTTTGGCACAGCAAGGAAAATACTAAACAAAGGGTGGAAAAAAAAACCCTCAAAATGGGAAAAAAAAGTTTGCAACTGAGTTTAAAAATGGAACTCACCTCCAAAACATGCAAACAGCAGCTCAATATCAAGAAAACAATCAATTCAATTGAAAAACAACAGGCCAAAGTTCTGAATGAATATTTGTTCAAAGAAGGTATCCAGATGGCCATAAAGCACCTGAAAAGATGCCCAGGATCATTGTTAGAAAAATGCCAATCAAAACTGCGGTCAGGTATCAGCTCACACGGCTCAGGATGCCATCTTCCAAAAGATCTACAAAGAATTAAATGCTGCCGAGGGCGAGGGGAACAGAGCATCCTCCTCGCCCGTGGGGTGGGGGTGTTCATGGGTGGGTGCAGCCATGAGGAAAAACCATGGAGATTCCTTAAAACGCTAAACACAGACGTAACGCATGATAAGGCAAGCCCACCCCTTGCCTTAGATCTGGCGAAAATCATCAGATGATTTGTAAATCATTTAAAATGATTTGTGCACCCCAGTTTTCAGGGCAGCACTGTTGACGCTGTCCAAGACAGGGCATCAACCAGTGTCCATCAATAGAGAAGCGAAGAGACGCTGGAATACACTCAGCTATCCCAAAGAATGGAAAAGTGTCATTGTCAGGAGCATGGAGGGACTGAGTGAAGTCAGTCCAAGAGGGAAAGAAATATATCACTGATGGGTACAATCTATAAATTCACACAAATGAACTAATTTATAAACAGAAAGAGACTCACAGACTTAGAAAACCAACTTATGGTTATTTTTTTTAAAGGTAGGGGAAGGGGAACATTGAGAGTGTAGGACTGACGCATACACACTGCTTACTATCAGATATAATCCTAAAGGACCTACTGTTAGCACAAGGAAGTCTGCGGAGCACGCTGCAAGAACCTATTTGGGAAAAGCCCCCTTAGTAGAATCGATGTATGTCTGAGTATGACTGAATCAAGTTCCTGTACCTAAAACAACACAACAACAGAAATCAACTCGACTCCGACAGAAAGTAGAAACTGAAGCTGTTAGTTGTTCAGCTGTGTCTGGCTCTGCGATCCCATGCACTGTCGCCCGCCAGGCTCCTCTGTCCATGGAATTCTCCAGGCAAGAATTCTGGAGTGGGTTGCCATTGTCCTCTCCAGGGATCTTCCTGACCCAGGGATTGAACTCGGGTCTCCTGCATTGCAGGCAGATTCATTACTTTCTGAGCCACCAGGGAAGCCCAACAGAAAATTAAAATTAGCCAGAGGTGGGGGGAAAAAAAACCAAAACTCCAAAGTGTGGAGCATGAAGAAATGCTGCCGCCTTGTGGCCACTTTTGGTAACAACAATGGAAACCTCTGTGCTAATGGATACTTAAAAGTCAGTCGCCAAGCCTGAGGGGATGTGGGAAAAAACACCTATCCTTAACAAATGCCTTTGGGTAGGTTCTGGAAAAATATTTCAGATGAGGGCAGATGGTCAAGAAGACAATCTCGAGAGATCATTTTTGCTCACAATGTTGTTTCTTTTAAATCACACGAAAAACTTTCAACATCATGAATCTTATTAAAATGCAAATCAAACTAAAATGAGGTATCAGCTCATACCTGTCAAAACGACCTTTGTCAAAAAGTCTACAAACACTAAATTCTGCAGAGGTTGTGGAGAAAAGGGAACACTCCTACACTGATGCTGCCGGTGTATGTTGTTAACAGCCAGGATGGAGGAGAGGGTGGAGGTTCCTTAAACAGAGAAAAGTGAAAGAATCTACATCTCGGCGTCTGTCAGCTCTTGTGCTACGTGTCTCTGGTGAGCAGACGCGGAGCAGACATCATGGATCAGGTAATGCAGTTCGTTGAGCCAAGTCGGCAGTTTGTGAAAGACTCCATTCGGCTGGTTAAAAGATGCACCAAACCTGTTAGAAAAGAATTCCAGAAGATTGCCATGGCAACAGCAATAGGATTTGCTATAATGGGATTCATTGGCTTTTTTGTGAAATTGATCCATATTCCTATTAATAACATCATTGTTGGTGGCTGAATACCTTTTTAGAAAAGTAGTTTTCATCTTGGGGATTGGTGAACAAGTGAGGATTTGAGAAGCTGTTGGAGCAGAAATTTGTCTCTGTGTTTTATATTTTTCTTTCATTTTTTTCTTCCAAGATGTTTTCTATTTGTAAATTAAAATAATTTTAAAATAGAAAAAAAAAAGAATCTACATCTTTCCCTAACCACTTGCGGAAAAAGAAACTCCAAATCAATTAAAGAGCTAAATGGAGGGACGACTATGCTAAACCTCTCAAGGAAAATATATGCAGAACATGCTTTGACATAAATCGCAGCAAGTTCTTTTTGGATCAACTCTTACAAGAGGGAAAATTAAAGAAAAACTCAACAAAAGGGACCTCATTAACCTCAAAAGCTTTTCAACAGCATGAAAAACCCTAAAGGAAAGAAGAAGACAAACCTCAAAATGGGGGAAAAAATGTTTGCCACCAAATTTAGAAACAAGCAGTTCATCTCCAAAACATGCAAACAGTTCATACAGCTCAATACATATATATATATATAACATATATATATATAACAATCAACCAATAGAATATGGGCCAAAGATCGAAATGGACATTTGTCCAAAGAAAGCATCCAGATGGACATAAAGCACATGAAAAGATGCTCAGGATCACTGTTAGCGAAACGCCACTCCAAACTGCAATGAGGTGTCAACTTACCCCTCTCAGAATGACCATCTTCGAAAAGTGAAAGCATTAATCGCTCAGTCGTGTTTGACTCTTTGCAACCCCATAGACTGTAGCCTGCCAGGCTCCTCTGTCCATGGGAATTCTCTAGGCAAGAATACTAGAATGGGTTGCCGTTTCCTTCTCCAGGGGATCTTCCCAACCTAGGGCTTGACCCAGCTCTCCAGCCTTGCAAGCAAATGCTTTACCATCTGAGCCACCAGGGAAGCCCTTAGTCTTCAAAAGATCTACAAAAGATTCAGTGCAGCTGAGGGCAAGGGGGATAGGGGATCCTCCTACACAGTTTCAGAGATGTATATGGGTGGGTTCAGTCACGAAGGAGAACGCTGTGGAGATTCCCTAAAACACCAAATACAGAGTGACCACCTGATCTGGCAAGCCCACTCCTTGTCTTCAATCCAGAGAAAATCATAATTTAAAATGACACCTGCACCTCTATTTTCAAGGCAGCACTATTGACAACCTCCAACACAGACCATCCACCAAAATATCCATCAATAGAGAAATAAAGGGTAACCGGTCCATCTATATACTGGAATACACTCAGCCATCAAAAAAAACGAAGGAAATAATGCCATTGGCGGCAGCATAAATGGACCCACAGATGATCATCAGTAAGGAAAGACAAATATCCGAAGATATCATTTCTAGAAGAAATCTAAACATGGATACAATAAACTTCTTTAAAAAACAGAAACAGCCTCCCAGACTTAGAAACAGTACTTATGGTTACCAAAAAATGAAAATTTGGGGGCAGGGAGAAATTAGTAACATGAGAATAACAGATACACTAGTGTTTATAAAATAATCCATAAGGACTCAGTGTAAAGCACAAGGAATCCTGCTCAACACTCTGTAATGACCTACATGGGGAACGAAGCTGAAAAAGAACATATAAGTCATGTGTAAATTATTCAAGTTGCTGTACACCTAAACAAAACAAAACAAAACCCACCACAATGTAAATTGTCTATATATTCCATTTCAAAATAAGTGGCAAAAATAGAAAGCCAAAAAAAAAAAAAAAATGACTCTATTCTCCTCAGGACTTGGGACCTGGGCTGATGTCACATCCTTGGAGCCTGAGTAGGCTTGGGTCCCCAGACTGGACTGTAGTGGGGCTGAGGGTCTGGGGAGGGTACGCCAGGCAATGAGCCCCCCAACCGCGATAGACATGAACTTCCTTTTCCCCTCTGTATGAGCCCTCAGTCTCCAGATCCAGGCGGGTCCTCCTGCAGCAGAACCAACCATAGTGCCCCCAAAGGATGGTGGAGCCTCTGGACTGGAAGAACTTTGCAAAGTCCCCTGGGCTCTGCGTCTCCTGATGGTGGGGTTGGGGTTCCCATCTCCAGCTTCCTTACTTAGCGTCACCCCACCTGTGGATGACACCCCCTTCTGCAGAGTGGTGTTGCAATCGGGATCTGTCCTTGGGATGGAGGGTAAGGGGGAGGAAGTAAGGGGGGACACAAGTCTTAAGCATACCCACTCTCACTGACAACCCAGAAATAGGAAGTGCCCTAAGGCTCTGGTTGCGCAGGGACCCAGAGTTGGGCATGAAGAAATGCTGCCACCTTGTGGCCATTTCCCACAACAACCGCTTGAAAGCCGAGGCTGGTGGGTATACACAAGCCTGCCCTTAAGAAATGCTCTGGGGTAAATCACCGGAAAAGAATTCAAAACAGGGCAGACCTTCAAAAAGTTAATTGCAAGAGGTAAGTTGTACTCACAGTGTAGAAGATAAACAGGGACCTGGAAAGATACTCAACATCACAAATTATAAAGAACTGCAAATCAGTACTAGAATACGGTTTCACCCTACACTGATCAGAAGGACCATCACCAAAAAGTCTATTCTCCCAGTGTTTATTGCAGAACATGAAGCAACCTAAATGTCCACGAACGAAGAAGTTGTGGTATGTATATACAATGGAATCATCAGTGCAGTTCAGTCGCTAACTCGTGTCTGACTCTTTGAGACCCCATGAATCGCAGCACGCCAGGCTTCCCTGTCCATTACCAACTCCCAGAGTTCACTCAGATTCGTGTCCATCGAGTCAGTGATGCCATCCAGCCATCCCATCCTCGGTCGTCCCCTTCTCCTACTGCCCCAATCCCTCCCAGCATCAAACTCTTTTCCAATGAGTCAACTTTTCCCATGAGGTCGCCAAAGTACTGGAGTTTCAGCTTTAGGATCATTCCTTCCAAAAAAATCCCGGGGCTGATCTCCTTCAGAATGGACTGGTTGGATCTCCTTGCAGTCCAAGGGACTCTGAAGAGTCTTCTCCAAAACCACAGTACAAAGGCATCCGTTCTTTGGCGCTCAGCCTTCTTCACAGTCCAACTCTCAGATCCATACATGACCACTGGAAAAACCATAGCCTTGACTAGACAGACCTTAGTCGGCAAAGTGATGTCTCTGCTTTTGAATATACTATCTAGGTTGCTCATAACTTTTCTTCCAAGGAGTAAGCGTCTTTTAATTTCATGGCTGCAGTCACCATCTGCAGTGATTTTGGAGCCCCCCAAAATAAAGTCTGACACTGTTTCCACTCTTTCCCCATCTATTAGCCATGAAGTGATGGGACCGGATGCCATGATCTTCGTTTTCTGAATGTGGAGCTTTAAGCCAACTTTTTCACTCTCCTCTTTCACTTTCATCAAGAGGCTTTTTAGTTCCTCTTCACTTTCTGCCATAAGGGTGGTGTCATCTGCATATCTGAGGTTATTGATATTTCTCCCGGCAATCTTGATTCCAGCTTGTGTTTCTTCCAGTCCAGGGTTTCTCATGATGTACTCTGCATAGAAGTTAAATAAGCAGGGTGACAATATACAGCCTTGACGTACTCCTTTTCCTATTTGGAACCAGTCTGTTGTTCCAGGTCCAGTTCTAACTGTTGCTTCCTGGCCTGCATACAGATTTCTCAAGAGGCAGGTCAGGTGGTCTGGTATTCCCATCTCTCTCGGAATTTTCCACAGTTTATTGTGATCCACACAGTCAAAGGCTTTGGTATAGTCAATAAAGCAGAAATAGATGTTTTTCTGGAACTCTCTTGCTTTTTCCATGATCCAGAGGATGTTGGCAATTTGATCTCTGATTCCTCTGCCTTTTCTAAAACCAGCTTGAACATCAGGGAATTCTCGGTTCACCTATTGCTGAAGCCTGGCTTGGAGAATTTTGAGCATTACATTACTAGCGTGTGAGATGAGTGCAATTGTGCAGTAGTTTGAACATTCTTTGGCATTGCCTTTCTATGGAATTGGAATGAAAACTGACCTTTTCCAGTCCTGTGGCCACTGCTGAGTTTTCCAAATTTGTTGGCATATTGCATGAAGCACTTTCACAGCATTATTTTTCAGGATTTGAAACAGCTCCACTGGAATTCCATCACCTCCACTAGCTTTGTTCGTAGTGATGTTTTCTAAGGCCCACTTGACTTCACATTCCAGGATGTCTGCTCTAGATGAGTGATCACACCATGGTGATTATCTGGGTCATGAAGATCTTTTTTGTACAGTTCTTCCGTGTATTCTTGCCTCCTCTTCTTAATATCTTCTGCTTCTGTTAGGTCCATACCATTTCTGTCCTTTATCGAGCCCATCTTTGCATGAAATGTTTCCTTGGTATCTCTGATTTTCTTGAAGAGATCTCTAGTCTTTCCCATTCTGTTGTTTTCCTCTATTTATTTGCATTGATCGCTGACAGAATGTGGTCCACTGGAGAAGGGAACGGCAAGCCACTTCAGTATTCTTGCCTTGAGAACCCCATGAACAGTATGAAAAGGCAAAATGATAGGATACCGAAAGAGGAACTCCCCAGGTCATTAGGTGCCCAATATGCTACTGGAGATAGTGGAGAAATAACTCCAGAAAGAATGAAGGGATGGAGCCAAAGCAAAAACAATACCCAGTTGTGGATGTGACTGGTGATAGAAGCAAGATCCTGTCATCTGGGGAATGTTAACTATGAAGTCCATATCTGGTATTGACGACAGGTTAGTTTTGTTGTTCAACTGTGTGTGAATTAATGGAGACACTTTTTTAGACAAGGTAGGCTTTTTACAACACCTCAAAAGTCTCTAAAGGGCATTTGGAAACCCCCAGTTAAAAAGTGGAGGGTTATTGCTGCATTTATGAGCTCCATTTAAGTGACTTCAAGTAAGTGCTTACAAATGCAGTGTTTCTAAGTTTCCTGTCATCTGGGGAATGTTAACTATGAAGTCCATATCCGGTATTGACGTCAGGTTAGTTTTGTCGTTCAACTGTGTGTGAATAAATGGAGACACTTTTTTGGACAAGGTAGGCTTTTTACAACACCTCCAAAGTCTCTAAAGGGCAGTTGGAAAGCCCCAGTTAAAAAGTGGAGGGTTATTGCTGCATTTATGAGCTCCATTTAAGTGACTTCAAGTAAGTGCTTACAAATGCAGTGTTTCTAAGTTTCCTGTCATCTGGGGAATGTTAACTATGAAGTCCATATCCGGTATTGACGACAGGTTAGTTTTGTCGTTCAACTGTGTGTGAATAAATGGAGACACTTTTTTGGACAAGGTAGGCTTTTACAACACCTCCAAAGTCTCTAAAGGGCAGTTGGAAAGCCCCAGTTAAAAAGTGGAGGGTTATTGCTGCATTTATGAGCTCCATTTAAGTGACTTCAAGTAAGTGCTTACAAATGCAGTGTTTCTAAGTTTCCTGTCATCTGGGGAATGTTAACTATGAAGTCCATATCCGGTATTGACGACAGGTTAGTTTTGTCGTTCAACTGTGTGTGAATAAATGGAGACACTTTTTTGGACAAGGTAGGCTTTTTACAACACCTCCAAAGTCTCTAAAGGGCAGTTGGAAAGCCCCAGTTAAAAAGTGGAGGGTTATTGCTGCATTTATGAGCTCCATTTAAGTGACTTCAAGTAAGTGCTTACAAATGCAGTGTTTCTAAGTTTCCTGTCATCTGGGGAATGTTAACTATGAAGTCCATATCCGGTATTGACGACAGGTTAGTTTTGTCGTTCAACTGTGTGTGAATAAATGGAGACACTTTTTTGGACAAGGTAGGCTTTTTACAACACCTCCAAAGTCTCTAAAGGGCAGTTGGAAAGCCCCAGTTAAAAAGTGGAGGGTTATTGCTGCATTTATGAGCTCCATTTAAGTGACTTCAAGTAGGTGCTTACACATGCAGTGTTTCTAAGTTTCCTGTCATCTGGGGAATGTTAACTAGGAAGTGCATATCTGGTATTGACGTCAGGTTAGTTTTGTCGTGCAACTGTGTGTGAATTAATGGAGACACTTTTTTAGACAAGGTAGGCTTTTTACAACACCCCAAAAGTCTCTAAAGGGCAGTTGGAAACCCCCAGTTAAAAAGTGGAGGGTTATTGCTGCATTTAAGTCCGCGCTTACAAATGCAGGGTTTCTAGGGTTCCCGTAATCTGGGGAAGGCTCACTATGAAGTCCATGTCTGGGACTGACGTCACGTTAGCCTGTGGTTCCAGGGTGTGCGAATGAATGGAGACCAACACTGCCATCAGCGTTCATTGTCCCTAGTTCTGCTGCTGGTCAGAAAGTCGCATCTGGTGCCGACTTGGATGCCGGGAGCCAGCACGGGAGATCCCACCCGACTTTGACTGCAAGGAAATTAACTATGATGATATTGTCATAAATAATAGACATAAAGGGTAGAAAAGTTTTTAGGTAAACTCTTTAAAAGAATTATATTTTGTTTTTCCGGATGCTTGGGAAGTTAGAACTTTAGGGTTTTGCTAATTTCAGTAAAACGATGAGAATGCACGGAAGATGAAATCAATTTTAGATAAAACACTGAAACACTGACTCCTGAACAAGTCAGTGTTTCTTTATCTTTACCTTCTTATGAATAAAAACACTAAATATGTTTATTAAACACACACCTTGTACCACCTAAAAAAAAATTATGCTTTATGAAATCTAATGTTCATAAAAAGAAATATAATTCAATTGCTTGTTTCTTGGTTTTCAGTTGTCAGGGATTTGAAAAATGCAAAGTATTTACAGTTACTAAAAATGGTAACAGAATGGAATGCAAGTAGGATATATGTTTCTGTCCAAAGAAGATACAGAAAATCACAGTAGTTTTTCTTGAAATCTAAGAAGAGGATAAGTTTGCTGATTTGGATAGGGAAAAACAAGAGACAGGTCATGTGGATCCAAAAAATGATACATGTTTTTAAAATAGGGAGGACTGATTAAGGTTAAATTAAATTTAATTAGGTAAAGAAGTTTCCTTTTAATAGTCAGCTGGTACAAGACTGGAATTTGGTTTTTCCTGGAATAATGAGCTGCCTTGGAGAGCAGATGGGAAGTCTCTTTCTCTAACTGACTTTGAGTGTTCCAGAGGAACTGTGAGGCAGCTCAGAGGCAAATATCAGATTAACTAGCATCACGGGGGTGTTCAAAACCTTGGGGAGCATTATCAAATGTAAGTCCTCTAGACATTACTGTGGCTGGTTGCTATGAATAGAGATGCATTAAAAATTATGGAATTCCCAGAAACCTGGTATGTCTCCACGTTCCCGAGTCATAGTTCCGGTTCCTGGAATGCAGTTTCTGAGCCCATTACATTGTGCTCATGTGTGTTGCCATGTCTTCCAGTCACTCACAGATAGTTCTCATCCCCTGATGGTTTCGCAGAAGTGCTTCATAGAGGGAAGACCATTTTGAGAAGCACTGGTCTCTGATCAATTTCACATTCAGTTCAGCTCAGTGGAGTCGCTCAGTCGTGTCCAACTCTTTGCGAGCCCGTGAATCGAAGCTTGCCAGGCCTCCCTGTCCATCACCAACTCCCGGAGTTCACTCAGACTCAGTGATGCCATCCAGCCATCTCATCCTCGGTCGTCCCCTTCTCCTCCTGCCCCCAATCCCTCCCAGCATCAGGGTCTTTTCCAGTGAGTCAACACTTCGCGTGAGGTGGCCAAAGTACTGGAGTTTCAGCTTTAGCATCATTCCTTCCAAAGAAATCCCAGGGCTGATCTCCTTCAGAATGGACTGGTTGGAACTCCTTGCAGTTCAAGGGACTCTCGGGAGTCTTCTCCAACACCGCAGTTCAAAGCATCCATTCTTCGGCCCTCAGACCAACTTCACATCCGACTCACAGTCCAACTCTCACATCCATACATGACCACTGGAAAAACCATAGCCTTGACTAGACGGACCTTAGTCGGCAAAGTGATGTCTCTGCTTTTGAATATACTATCTAGGTTGGTCATAACTTTTCTTCCAAGGAGTAGGCGTCTTTTCCTTCCATGCCTGCAATCACCATCTGCAGTGATTTTGGAATCCCCCCCAAATAAAGTCTGACCCTGTTTCCACTGTTTCCCCTTCTATTTCACATTAGGAAATTTAAAATGAAGTGAAAGTCACTCAGTCGTGTCCGACTCTTTGTGACGCCATGGACTGCAGAGTCCATGGAATTCTCCAGGCCAGAGTACTGGAGTGGGTAACCTTTCCCTGCTCCAGGGGATCTTTGCAACCCAGGGATCAAACCCACGTCTCCAACACGGCAGACGGATTCTTCAGGAGCTGAGCCACAAGGGAAGCCCAAGAACACTGGAGTGGCTAGCCTATCTATTCTCCAGTGGCTCTTCCTGGACCGAATGAAGCTGAAAAATTTTGCACAACTGAGGAAAACATCGACTAGAGAGCAATGACATACTGGATGGGAGGAATTAGTTATAGGTCACGTAGGATTCACTACTATGAGGACCCGACAAAATAAGCAAGCTGGCGTGTGCAACAAAGCAGCAGCAGACGCACCGAGCCCCGATAGTTTGAATCACTAGTGGTTTCTTGCAGGAGGGCAGGGGCTTCAATATGGGGGAGGAGGAGTGGGAGGTACAGACCGCTGGGAGGAAGACAGGCTCCTCTGTCCATGGAGTTCTCCAGGCAAGAATACTGGGATTGGGTTGCCATTTCCCTCTGCAGGCCATCTCCCCCACCCAGGGAAGGATCCCGTGTCTCCTGTGTGTCCTGCATTGGCAGGCGGATTCCTGAACACGAGTGCCACCTGAGAAGCCCTAAGACGGCTTCAAGGAGGGATCGTACACCACGGGGAACACAGGCAGTGTTTTGTAGGAGCTGTAAATGGAAAGCGCCTTTCAAACTTGTCAATGCAAGAACTTAAGTTTAGAATTTAAAACAAAGGAAGCGAGCTGAGCCTGGGTGTGTGAGTAAAGGCTTCCTGGACACGAGCCCAGGGAAAGTGAGGGAGGCCGATGGTGAGAGGTCTTGGGGTGGGGTCTAGAGTGTGGGACAGAGGGTAGGCTTTCCAGGCTCCAGCTGGGACCGGGCTGAGAAGGGCAGGATTTTTGTCAGAGGGGGTCTGGGTGGGGCCTCCAGCATCTGCAGGAGCTGTGTAGGAAAGCAAATGCCCACCTCGGAAGTCAAAAGTCATGCTTTAGCCGAGTTTGAAGATGCTGAGATGTGTGAGTAGGTGAACCAAACTGAGACCAGAGTGGAGGCAAAACAGATCCAGGGTCCAGGGAAGGGATGGCATGAGGACAGAAGCGTCTAGAACACGGGGAACTGAGAGGGAGGAAAGGGTGGAGGGTGTTGACCCAGGAACCTGCAGAGCCAGAAAGGTAGGATCCCCACCAGAGTTCTTGGAATGCTTAGTCAATAGACATTGATAAGAGGCCAGACAGGAAACTCAGACAAGGTTTTATTGGAGCTCTGGGTGCATCAGGAAGGGAGTCAAACAAGTGACAAGTTTGCCTTGTTTGCTCCTGTGGGGTGAGAGGGTGTTGGGGAGCATGTGGGGAAACTGGGCCATTAAATGGGGTGAGGGCAGGCTGGGTCCAGCGCTGGGCTGGAGGGCTGCATGCGAGGTCTGCCCAGGCCCTTGGTGGTGCTCTGTGCAGGCATCGCGACCAGGACCCTGCTTTAGTTCTGCATTTCCAAAGGGGTGACTGGAGTTTTGATCTTTTTTCATCTCGTGCATCCTTTGCCCCAGCCGTTCACGTCCGTAGAGTTACATTTAGTCCCTTGTCGTTTCCTTGTTGTCTGTGGCTCAAGAAGACGTGTGTCCACGTGGAAGCACTGCAGTCCAGGTCCCAAGGTGTCTGAAATCTAGAACCTGGAGAGCGGGGAGGGGCAGAGAATCGAGGATGGGGCAGGCCTAGGAGTGTGCAGAGCCCAGAAGCATCTAGAAAAGCCGGGGATCGGGGGATGAGTTTAGGGGGCAGGGGTTGAAGAGAGAGGCACTGCCCTGAGGGATGGGAGGGGAAAGTCAGGGTGAGGAATAACTCTGATAGGGTAGGGACGGGGCTGCATTCCCAGTTTCCCTCCTCGAGGCAAAGAGAGGCCTCCGGTGCAGCCAGCGCTGCTGGAACCGCCAGCCTCCCGGGCCCCGCCTTGGGAAGCACGGAGCTGCTTGGAGTCCACACCCACCGCCGTCCACACGCTTCCCCTCCGGGGCGGTCCTTACACTCCGGGGGCTCCTCCGCGGCGCAGAGCTTCTCCCTGGCTCTGTTCTGACCCTAGTCTGTCCCCGCGCCCTGTGCCCCCGCCTCGTCTCGGGCCGCCCGGGTTCCTCGGGCCCCTCCGCTGAGCGCGGGAGCCCGTCTGCGCAAGCGCCGCCCCCGCTGCGCACAGGCCGCCGCCTCAGGGCTCCCGGCGCCGCGGAAGGTGCGGAGTGCAGGCACCTCGCAGCCTTCCGGGCCGCTGGGACTCAGGGCCCTCAGCCCTCCTGCCCCCACGACCCTGTCCTTCCAATTGCTCCTGGCTTCCCTCCAGACCTCCTTGCCGAAATTGGGCCTCTGTGTACTGGGGCCAGGTTTCCCCCCAACCTCGCCAGAAGGCATGAGGGAATCTTTGTTTCCCGACCTGGGTCCTGCCTTCAGCCCATGAATTTGACCGGTGGAGCCTTAGCCAGCAGACCACCAGGGAAACCCCTACATGGATTATTTGGTGAAAGATTTTCTACAGACAAAAGGCTGGTGGAGGACTTGACGGGGGTTTCTTCTGGGTAAGCCTCAGTGGGTCCTGCTTGGTTACAATCCTGCCCTTCCCTAGTCCACCCCTGCCTGGCGTCTCCGCCCTCCAGGAGAAGGAAGTCAGCACAGAAACAGGCGGGAGGCCACGTGAGAGTTCAGATGCCCTTTATTTCTTTAGGGTGAAGCCTACACGTTGTCAGGGTGGCTGAGCGGTGAAGAAGACGCCTGCAGCGCAGGACGTGTCGGGGACTGGAGCCTGGTCTCCGGATGCGTAAGATCTGCTGCCCTAGGAAATGGCAGGCCACTCCAGTATTTTTTCTGGGAAACCGCATGGCCATTGGAGCCTCGGGGGGCCACAGCGCGAAGGGTCACAAAGAACGACTGAACAGGCACCCAGGCGGGAAGGTAAGATTTGGGCGTTGCCAGCAACAGCCAAAATTCGGTTTCTATGTTTTGTCCTGCTTCTTGCAGTGGAGGAGCCAATACAGGAAGGCAAGCTGGTAATCTCTGTCTCCTGAACACTGTTATCATCTTGTCAGTGATGTCCCTCCAGGTTCAAATCAGTCCTGTTGGGTAGGCAGGCACGTTTGGCACGTGTAAATCATAAATCTTGGTGATGAAGATCCCACAGTGCTAAACTTTTTAACATGATCCTGCATTTTCTTGAGACTTCGCCAAGATAACATAGATACTGAAAGTGAAAGTGAAGTCGCTCAGTCGTGTCCAACTCTTTGCAGTGTAGCCCAGAAGGCTCCACCGTCCATAGGATTCTCGGTGCAAGAATACTGGAGTGGGTTGCCATTTTGTTCTCCAGGGAATCTTCGTGACCCAGGAATTGAACCCAGGGGTCTCCCGCATTGCAGGCAGAGGCTTTAACCTCTGAGCCACCAGGGAAGCCCATGAAATACTGAAGTGGCAGATAAATAGAGATTAAACCGTGAAGACTTCAGATCTCTTTTGACAAAACATCAGCTTAAATATAAACAAGATCTTATTCTGTAAAGAACTCAGGCCCAGCTGGTTGCATGCCACGGAACCTATCTTTTTTAGGGCCCATCTCATCAGACCTTTGACTAGGGGTTTAAGCAGCCATGTGAAGGGTGTCCAGGCCTGCTCCATTCTGTATACTTGTAATTGATCTTCTACAAATTTACTTGCTTTCTCTGTGAGAACATTAGCAAGTGTATCTTGAAGAGTTTCCATTAGCTCGGTCTTGGTTAAAGAAATCAATCTCTCCATGCCAGAAAAGGGAGCTTGTGTGAGTGTGTCTGTTCCTTTCAGTCCACGTCCTGAATTTATTTGCTCGGTATGAGCAATCTCCTCACTTGTTGTATGTTAAGCGCTTTCGGTATGAGCAATCTCCTCACTTGTTGTATGTTAAGCGCTTTCGGTATGAGCAATCTCCTCACTTGTTGTATGTTAAGCGCTTCTCCTCCACTTGTTGTATGTTAAGTGCTTTACAGCGCATAGAATTTTTAAAGCGCAGTTGTAAATGTTAAGTCAGATTTAAGTGCTACACTTTTTAAGACAAAGTAGGCTTTTAGAGCTCATAAGGGGCAGTTGGAAATCCCCAGTTTCCTGATAACTTTCATTTGTCAGCAGTCTAAGTTGTCAAAACTTTTGATTGGCTCTCTTGATTTCCGTGCACGTGGACAGCGCGTGATCACCATAGACTCCTGTTCTAATGATGGCACATGACGATTTGACCTTTAATGTGATTGGCGCCATTATGGAAAGTCCGTGGTGTAAGAAACGCCGCGGGAAGAAAGAGCCACCTCTACCGACCGTTGATCAGAGCCATTATTGGGCGGTCGCTCTCGGACAGAACTCCCGGGGGTGGGTGAGCAAGGAAGCAGAGGGAGTCTGGTGGGTATGAGGGGTGGGGAAAGGTTTTATAGCCAGGGCCGGGCTCCCATATAAGGAAGAAAGCACAGGCTCAGCGGTGGTTGGTGTCCAAGGGCTCCATGTCAGCACCTGATTGGACGGCTTGGTTGTCGGCCCGCCTCCTGGACTTGTCTGCGGCACTTTTCCGGGGCATGCCTCCACATGCCTGGGCATGCCTCCACATGTCCGACCTTGCCCGACCTTTCACCTGGCAACAACCCTGCCCGCCGCTGCTTGCCTTCATAAGTCAGGAGCTTGCGGCAATAAAGCGGAACTGCTTAGAGGCAACCCCTGTCGCGTTTGATTGCCTCTCGCTCGCCGAGGGGCTGGGTGGAAGTGACAAAAAACTCTCCTGACTTATTTTCTTTCTTCTCTTCTTTTCTGATCTGTCCTTAATTCCTTTTTCGGGAGTTTCAGTGAACTGGAGAACGGTTGTGGAGGCAATTGATAAGTCCTGGCTAGGGCCACGCTCTGGCGGACTTTGAAGGCCCCGCAACAAGTAAGCCTCAGTAACTAGAGCCCGACCGGGTGAAACTCCCCTTGAATCATTCTTAACTGAGGACGTGGCCTAGAACCTTCCCTGTGGGCACGGGTCAGGCACTTAAAGGCCATTAGGGCGCCTGCCACTTGAAGACTCCCGTGACAGGGTAAGGGGGTCACGGAACGGGCTAGAAACCTCTAGGGTGCCCGCCCCCAGCAAGAAAACTTCCGTGCAACGACGCAGGCACAGAAACAGTTCCAAAAGCATACCATAAGCCCAACTTTCTGGCCGCCACCACTCCCGGTAGGATTTTTGGTGGTTGTCCTCAGTGACTTTTCTTTCTATTCTCCCTCGGCAGCATGGGAAATAACATCGGGAAATCTGATGAGCCCGCACTCAAGGCACTGAGACATATGCTCATAAGCAGGGGACTTGAGATTTCTGACCCTCAGGCCATTAAGGTCTGGGGGACCATTGTACGGGTGGCGCCCCCCCGCCCCGGTTGCTTTGGCCAATCTGTTCTCTTGGGACACTTGGGATCGAGTACAAACCCTTGCTAGGCAGTGAGAGGTTACAGTACGGTGGGGAGCCCCCCATAGGGTTCTGTCTGACCATTTCGGCCCTCAAGCTCTGCTTTTCACGGAGTGAGGAGCGTGTCACTGATACGGGTGCCCCCAATTCAAAATCAGAAAAACAATGGGAAATTCCCTGGCCGATAGAGCGGCCTCCCTTACAATCCAAGCTTGTAACTTACAAGATGCCTATGATCTTCACGATCTTACTCATATAAATTGGAGAGGGCTACATAAAAGGTTTCCACAGATCCCTATTAGAGAATTAAAAAAAAATCATACATACTTGTAAATCCTGTCTTCCTTATTGACAAGTACCGCCTTTACAGCCCCCAGGAGTAAACCCTCGAGGGCTAAAACCCAATGTGCTGTGGCAAACTGATGTAACCCATTATTCTCCTTTTGGAAAACTCAAGTATGTTTTTGTGTCTATTGACACTTACTGTCATGCCTGCTGGGCTACTGCCCACACAGGAGAAAAAGCAAAACATGCTCAAAGCCATTTTTTACAATGTTTTGCGTCGTTGGGCCTTCCCCATCAAACAAAAACAGATAATGGCCCTTGCTTCATCAGCCAGAGCTTACGGAAATTCTTCCAACAATGGCACATTCGTCATAACACCGGAATCCCACATAACCCCCAGGGACAAGCCATAATTGAGCACCACCATCACAATTTAAAGGCTCAATTACAAAAACAAAAAGGGGGAATAAGCCCTCACCAGCAACTTGGAATGGCACTCTTTACTCTAAACATTTTAAATTTTTCAAAAAATGAACCGATACCATGTTTTCCAAAACATTAGTCTAACCAAGAAATAAAACCTGAAATACAAGTGAGATGAAAAGACCCCATCACTGGACAGTGGAAGGGGCCCAATCCACTCCTTACAATGAGAAGAGGATTCGGATGCATATTCCCCATTGGGGACCCCAGCCCTATATGGGTGCCAGCAAGGAATCTTAAATTTACACCACAAGAGAGAGGTCAAATCTCAAAATCTGACACAGATTAAAGAGACACTCACATATAGAGCCCAAGAACAAAAAGTTCCTGAGGCAGTCTTTTCTTCCCTTTCAGATCATCGATGGCGGTGACCCTGGTGGACACTGCTCCTGGTGATCGTCGGATTACCTGTCCTCTCCTTGCTGACCTTCGTCAGTGCCACGGCTGTGCAACAGTTTTTGGAGAAGCCTGGGTTTAATGACACACAAGGCCATCACCCATGAGGGTACAACAGTGTCAGCATCCGTACTGGGAGTTCAACAAGCTCAGACCATCGAGGTTTTAAACATACCCAGTGCCTCTGCTCAAGGATTTCAAACCAGCTCGAACACCTGAAGATCCGCCATAATGGGACTCCAACAACAGCTTGATCTCCACGCCAGAGCAATCGAGACGTTGAGTGTCTTGGCTCGCATACACTGGGATGTGAGATACCCCAGCTTTTGTCTGACAGCTTTTCCAGTGTTAAATGAGACTCTACCAGGTGAAAAAGGGAGCAACGGATCTATGGGACTGGGTACAAAGTCCATTTACCTGGTTTAAAAATGCCTTCTATTTGCTTGTTTTTGTTATTCGGCTTGTTGTAATGTTAAAGGTAAAAAATCTCACAGCCCGCAATAGGTGCTTACAGCAAAAAATAGTTATGCTTGCCCAGGTCATGGAAAAGGAGTCCCACATTGGGCACCCACAAAATCCCTGGATTAATTTAGCCCTTCGAGAGATTAACCGAGACATATAAATAAGAAAATGTTCTAGAAACCCATTGTCTAGAGAGATTCCACCTAGCCCCCAAGAGGTGGCTGGATAGCCAATGACAGGTAAGACCCTCAGAAGAGGGCAACCTAAGACAGGCACAGCCTCGAGAGGGGCTGGCGAGGCTGGAGGTTGGCCGCCTACAGCTTTACGCCTTGCTTTACAGAACATCAATACAAATGTCTCCAGGGCTTAAATAAAATAAAAAAGGGGGAGATGTGGGGCCCTAAATGGGAAACCTTAAAGAGAAGGGCTAGCTTTGCAGTCGGAAACTAAGATGGCACCTGGTGGAAGAGATAGGTGCGTGGTCTAAGAGGTTTTCAAAACTTTTGATTGGCTCTCTTGATTTCCAAGCACGTGGACAGCACGTGATCACCATAGACTCCTGTTCTAATGATGGCACATGACGATTTGGCTTTTAATGTGATTGGTGCAACTATGGAAAGTCCCTCGAAAGCCCCCCCACCCCCCGCTTGCCTTTATAAGTTGGGAGCTTGCGGCAAAAAGCGGAACTGCTTAGATGGACCCCCTGTCGCGTCTGATTGTCTCTCGCTCCCCGAGGGGCTGGGTTGGCAGACAGCAGGCTCACCTCTCCTCGGGACCCCTCGGCTTTGCTGAGGGAAGTTCCACTGCCTCTCTCTTTCTGCGGAGCACCCCCCGCATCAATGTTTCTTTATCTTTACCTTCTTATGAATAAAAACACTAAATATGTTTCTTAAACACACATCTTGTACCACCTAAAGAAAAGTTATGCTTTATGAAATCTAATGTTCGTAAAAAGAAATGCAATTCAATTGCTTGTTTCTTGGTTTTCAGTTTTCAGGGATTTCAAAACTGCAATGTATTTACAGTTCCTAAAAATGGTAAGAGAATGGAATGTAAGTACGATATATGTTGCTGTCCAAAGAAGATACAGAAATCACAGTAGTTTTCTTGACATGTAAGAAGAGGAGAAGTTTGCTGGTTTGCATAGGGAAAAACAAGAGACACATCATGTGGATACAAAAAATGATAAATGTTTTTAAAATAGGGAGGACTGAGTAAGGTTAAATTAAATTTAATTAGGTAAAGAAGTTTCCTTTTAATAGTCAGCTCGTACAAGACTGGGATTAGGTTTTTCCCGGAGTAATGAGCTGCCTTGGAGAGCAGATGGGAAGTCTCTTTCTCTAACTAATTTTGAGTGTTCCAGAGGAACTGTGAGGCAGCTCAGAGGCAAATATCAGATTAACTACATCACGGGGGTGTTAAATACCATGGGGAGCATTATCAAATGTGAGTCTTCGAGAGTTCTACTGTGGCTGGTTGCTATGAATAGAGATATGTTAAAAGTTGTGGAATTCCTACAAACCTGGTATGTCCTGATGTTCCCGAGTCATAGTTCTGGTTCCTGTAATGCAGTTTCTGAGCCCATTACATTGAGCTCATGTGTGTCACGATATCTTCAAGTCACTCACAGATACTTCTTGTACTCTGATGGTTTTGCAAAAGTGCTTCATAGAGGGAAGACCATTTTGAGAAGCACTGGTCTCTGATCAATTTCATATTAGGAAATTTAAAATGAAGTGAAAGTTGCTCACTCGTGTCCGACTCTTTGCGACCCCATGGACTACACAGTCCATGGAGTTCTCCAGGCCAGAGTACTGGAGTGGGTAACCTTTCCCTGCTCCAGGGGATCTTTGCAACCCAGGGATCACACCCACATCTCCAACACTGCAGACGGATTCTTCAGGAGCTGAGCCACAAGGGAAGCCCAAGAACACTGGAGTGGCTAGCCTATCTATTCTCCAGTGGATCTTCCTGGACCGAATGAAGCTGAAAAATTTTGCACAACTGAGGAAAACACCGACTAGAGAGCAATGACATACTGGATGGGAGGAATTAGTTACAGGTCACGTAGGATTCACTAATATGAGGACCTGACAAAATAAGCAAGCTGGCGTGTGCAACAAAGCAGCAGCAGACACACCGCGCCCCAAAAGTTTGAATGACTAGTGGTTTCTAGCAGGAGGGCAGGGGCTTCAATATGGGGGAGGAGGAGTGGGAGGTACAGACCGCTGGGAGGAAGACAGGCTCCTCTGTCCATGGAGTTCTCCAGGCAAGAATACTGGGATTGGGTGGCCATTTCCCTCTGCAGGCCGTCTCCCCCAACCAGGAATGGATCCCATGTCTCCTGTGTGTCCTGCATTGGCAGGCGGATTCCTGAACACGAGTGCCACCTGAGAAGCCCTAAGACAGCTTCAAGGAGGGATCGTACACCACGGGGAACACAGGCAGTGTTTTGTAGGAGCTGTAAATGGAAAGTGCCTTTCAAACTTGTCAATGCAAGAACTTAAGTTTAGAAATTTAAACAAAGGAAGCGAGCTGAGCCTGGGTGTGTGAGTAAAGGCTTCCTGCACTCAAGCCCAGGGAAAGTGACGGAGGCCAATGGTGAGAGGTCTTGGGGTGGGGTCTAGAGTGTGGGACAGAGGGTAGGCTTTCAAGGCTCCAGCTGGGACCAGGCTGAGAAGGGCAGGATTTTTGTCAGAGGGGGTCTGGGTGTGGCCTCGAGCATCTGCAGGAGCTGTGTAGGAAAGCGAATGCCCACCTCGGAAGTCAAAAGTCATGCTTCAGCCGAGTTTGAGAGATGCTGAGATGTGTGAGTAGGTGAACCAAACTGAGACCAGAGTGGAGGCAAAACAGATACAGGGTCCAGGGAAGGGATGGCATGAGGACAGAAGCATCTAGAACACAGGGAGGGGGAAGGGAGGAAAGGGAGGAGGGTGTTGACCTAGGAGCACCCGGAGCCGGAAGGGTATGATCCCCACCAGGGTTCTTGGAATCCTCAGTCAACAGACATTGATAAGAGGCCAGACAGGAAACTCAGACAAGGTTTTATTGGAGCTCTGGGTGCATCCGGAAGGGAGTCAAACAAGTGACAAGTTTGCCTTGTTTGCTCCTGCGGGGTGAGGGGGTGTCGGCGCGCATGTGGAGAAATCTGGGCCATTAAATGGGGTGAGGGCAGGCTGGGTCCAGCGCTGGGCTGGAGGGCTGCATGCGAGGTCTGCCCAGCCCCTTGGTGGTGCTCTGTGCAGGCATCGTGTCCAGGACCCCCGCCTTTGTTCTCCAGCTCCAAAGGGGTGACTGGAGTTTGGATCTTTTTTCTCTTTTTATCTCGTGCATCATTTGCCCTAGCTGTTCATGTCCGTAGTGTTACATTTAGTCCCTTGCCATTTCCTTGTTGTCTGTGTCTCAAGAAGATGTGTGTCCACATGGAAGCACTGCAGCCCAGGTCCCAGCCTGTCTGAAATCTAGAACCTGGAGAGCGGGGAGGGGCAGAGAATCGAGGATGGGGCAGGCCTAGGAGTGTGCAGAGCCCATAATCTAGAAAAGCCGGCGGTGGGGGGATGAGTTTAGGGGGCAGGGGTGAAGAGAGGGGCACTGCCCTGAGGGATTGGAGGGGAAAGTCAGGGTGAGGAATAACTCTGTTGAGGGAGGGACGGGGCTGCATTCCCAGTTTCCTTCCTTGAGGCAAAGAGAGGCCTCCAGTGCATCCAGCACTGTTGGAAACCCCGAGCCTCCCAGGCCCGTCTTGGGAAGCACGGAGCTGCTTGGAGTCCACACCCACCGCCGTCCACACGCTTCCCCTCCGGGGCGGTCCTTACACTCCGGGGGCTCCACCGTGGCGCAGAGCTTCTCCTTGGCTCTGTTCTGACCCTATTCTGTCCCTTGAAGACGGGCGCCCAGGACCTGCGCCCTCGCCTCATCTCGGGGCCGCCCAGGTTCCTCCGGCCCCTACGCTGAGCTCGGGAGCCCTGCTGTGCACAGGCCGCCTCCTCAGGGCTCCCCTCTGGAATGTGCCCTTTGGCACCTCTCAGCCTTTCACCCTGCTGGGACTCAGGTCCCTCAGCCCTCCTGCCCCCACGACCCTGTCCTTCCAATTGCTCCTGGCTCCCTTCCAGATCTCCTTGCCAAACTGGGGCCTCTGTGTACTGGGGCCAGATTTCCCCTCAACCTCGCCAGAAGGCATGAGGGATCTTTGTTCCCCGACCTGGGTCCTACCTTCAGCCCATGAATTTGACTGGTGGAGCCTTAGCCAGCAGACCACCAGGGAAGCCCCTACATGGATTATTTGGTGAAAGATTTTCTACAGACAAAAGGCTGGTGGAGGACTTGACTGGGGGTTTCTTCTGGGAAAGCCTCAGTGGGTCCTGCTTGGTTACAATCCGGCCCTTCCCTGGTCTGCCCCCTGCCTGGCGTCTCCGCACTCCAGGAGAAGGAAGTCAGCACAGAAACAGGCGGGAGGCCACGTGAGAGTTCAGATGCCCTTTATTGCTTTAGGGTGAAGCGTACACGTTGTCAGGGTGGCTAAGCGGTAAAGAAGACGCCTGCAGCGCAGGACATGCCGGGGACTGGAGCCTGGTCTCCGGATGCGTAAGATCCGCTGGCGTAGGAAATGGCAGGCCACCACAGTATTTTTGCTGGGAAACCCCATGGACATTGGAGCCCGGGGGGCCACAGTGCAAAGGGTCACAAAGAATGACTGAACAGGCACACAGGCGAGAATGGAACATTTGGGCGTTGCCGGTAACAGCAAAAATTCGGTTTCTATATTTTGTCCTGCTTCCTGCAGTGGAGGAACCAATACAGGAAGGCAAGCTGGTAATCCTTGTCTCTTGAACACTGTTACCATCTTGTTAGTGATGTCTCTCCAGGTTCAAATCAGTCCTGTTGGTTAGGCAGGCACGTTTGGCACGTGTAAATCATAAATCTTGCTCATAAAGATCCCACAGTGAGAAACTTTTTAACATAATACTGCATTTTCTTGAGACTTCGCAAAAATAGCATAGATAGTGAAGTGGTGATAAATAGAGATTAAACCGTAAAGACTTCAGATCTCTTTTGACGAAACATCGCCTTAAGTATATACAAGACCTTATTCTGTAAAGAACTCAGGCCCAGCTGGGTCCATGCCACGGAACCTATCTTTTTTAGGGCCCATCTCACCAGACATTTGACTAGTCCTTTAAGCAGCCATTTGAAGGGCGTCCGAGCCTGCTCCATTCTGTATACTAGTCATTGATCTTCTACAAATTTACTTGCTGTCTCTGTGAGTCATGAGCAAGTGTATCTTGAAGAGTCTGCATTAGCTCGGTCTTGGTTAAAGCAATCAATCTCTCCATGCCAGAAAAGTGAGCTTGTGTGAGTGTGTCTGTTCCTTTCAGTCCAAGTCCTCAGTTTATTTGCTCTGAAGGAGCAAGAATCCTCTACTTTTCTAGACAAGGTAGGCTTTTTACAACACATCAAAGTCTCTAAAGTGCAGTTGGAAATCCCCAGTTCAGCAAGTCCCCAGTTAGACCCTGCATTTCTTACTGTGCTCTTAAATATGTTTCACCAAGAATTAATATAAAGCGAGGGCAGTTCTGGTGCCACAAAACAGATCTTTCAGTGTAAAGCTAGGGCAGTTGTGCTTAGCTAAGTCCCTTCAGTCGGGTCCGACTCTGTGTGACCACAAAGAGAGTAGCCCACCAGGATTCCCCGTCCCTGGGATTCTCCAGGCAAGAACATTGGAGTGGGTTGCCATTTCCTTCTCCAATGCATGAAAGTGAAAAGTGAAAGTGATGTGGCTCAGTCCTGTGTGACTCTTAGGGACCCCATGGACTGCAGCCTACCAGGCTCCTCCAATCATGGGATTTTCCAGGCAAGATTACTGGAGTGGGTTGCCATTTCCTTCTCCATGGGTAGTTCTAGGAACATAAAACAGATTTCTAAATGCTTCTGTTTTGTGTTATTAGAACTACCCTAGCTTTACATTTTTATCTCCAGTCCATTCTGAAGGAGACCAGCCCTGGGATTTCTTTGGAGGGAATGATGCTGAAGCTGAAACTCCAGTACTTTGGCCACCTCATGCGAAGAGTTGACTCATTGGAAAAGACTCTGATGCTGGGAGGGATTGGAGGCAGAAGGAGAAGAGGACGACAGAGGATGAGATGGCTGGATGATATCACTGACTCGATGGACATGAGTCTGAGTGAACTCTGGGAGCTGGTGATGGACAGGCAGGCCTGAGTGTTGCGATTCACAAAGAAGTCGGGTCACAAAGAGTCGGACTCGACTGAGACTGAGCGACTGAACTGAATTGGACTGAACTGTGTTACTAGAACTACCCTAGCTTTATATTTAAATCTGTTTTGTGTTACTAGATCTGCCCTAGCTTTACATTTAAATCTTGGTGAAAAATAGAGAGCAAGGTTACATGTATTTCCACTGTATATTATAATTATATTTTGAATAGATAAATGAAGATTTGTTTTGGAGTTTCAATATCAAACTCTCAAAAATTGATCAAACGAATATTCAGAGAAGTAGAGGATATAGTAGTCCTGACAAGCACAAGGAACCGATTCAACATAATTAAGACTTACATGATTTTCACACAACAGTAGGATACAAATTCTCTTCAAGTTCCCGTACATTAGGAGACACTGGAACACATCCAGGGACATAAAGCAAGGTACAAAAATGTCATGGTCTAAAAGGTATTAAAACCATACACAGTCTATTCTCTTATCACTGTTGAATCATGTTAGAAATCAATATCAAGAGAGATTTTAAAGTAACCAATACATTTTCAACTACAATGTGACATATACTATTGACTTTGACTTATACACTGAATCCTCCCCGAAATTTAGGATTAGTCATCATGGCGGCAAACAAGTGGGCGTGAACTCACCTCTTCCCTCAAGTGGCGCCATGTTCCCTGTCACACACTCATTGGCCAGTGACTTCACCACGTGACTTCTGTCAGAGAAAATAAATTCTGGACGTGGACTGAAAGGAGCAGAAGCACTTGAAGTTTTCCCCAGGGCTTTACTTCTTTCACTGAAGAAGCACAAGACCATGGAAGTTCTAGTGGGTATGGTTGCTGAATTCCTCACAGAGAAGGTCAAGAAATTCATAAATAATGAAGTAATGATATATGGAATGGAGCAAGTCTGAAAACCCTTAAACTGGTTGGTTGCATACCTGATGAAAAGGATATTGATATTTGTACTACAGAAGATAACATCCATGACATACAGCCGGTTATACCTGAATTGTTTAAAAAATAAGCTCATGTACGTCTTTAAAAGCATAAAACACCAACCAGCAAAAGTGACTGATTTAATTTCTATTGATATATCCGTTCGCTATCTGTGCTATCTTCAGAAAATCTTAAAAGGACGTCATATATTATTGTTTAAGAAGAGGCATCATTGTGGCAAGTTTAAAGCAGAGATTTAAGTTTCCTTGCTAATTATAAATACCAGTTGCACCTGCCTACCAAAGAGTGATTTCAAACTGAAGAACTGTCACTAACGTTACGATAACGAGTCTGGAAAAAACACGTCGGATTTGAATTAATACATTGGCTCCTAAATTGCCATTTCCGCAAACACTGGGAGAAAATTTGAAACCAAACTTTGGCTGTTACTGTCTTACCAAGTCTATCTGCCTTTTTGACAATAAATACAGCTGATCCTGGAGAAACGGTAGCTGTGGCCTCCTGCCTGGTCGTGTGCTGACTTTCTTCTCCTGCTGGGCTGAGGGTCCCGCAGGCGGGCGCAGCGCAGGCCACGGGCCGGGCCTGCAGGAGCCAGGAGGCAGCGGGGCCGAGGGCGGGAGAGGCTTCAAAGGGGAAACTCCGGCGGGGAGCCCTGAGGAGGGGGCAGTGTGGCGAGCAGGGCAGCGCTGGGCGCGGGGCTGGGAGGCCGCTTCCCGACCTGAGGGAGAAGGGCCGGCGGGGCCCTGGGGACCTTGAGAGGAGTCGCGGGGCACAGGGCCCGGGCGCCGGTCTTCAAGGGACAGAACAGGGGGAAGGAGAAGCTCTGCGCCGCGGAGGCGCCTTCGGAGTGGAAGGACCGCGCCGAAGGGGAAGCGCGCGGCCGGTGTGGATCCAACAAGCCCTGAGCTGCCCAGGGCGGCCGGGAGGCTGGCGGCTCCAGCAGCGCTGCGGGCGACTCGGGCCTCTTTTTGCCGCAAGAACGGAAACTGCGCAAGAAGCCCCCCGCAGCCCCCCACTTCCCGCCGCCGAGTTACTCCTCACCCCGACTTTCCCCTCCCGTCCGTCAGGGCAGGATGTGTTCATCCCCGGCCCCCTCAATTCGTCTCCTCTCCCCGGCTTTTCTAGACCTTTCTGGGCTCTGCACACTCCTAGGCCTGCCCCATCCTTGATTCTCCCCCCCTCCCCTCTCCAGTTGCTAGATTCTTCCTGCTCTGCTCACCACGGTCTCACTCGTCCTCCATTTCCTCCCCTCCCCCATCTCGTGTTCTGGATTCTTCTGTCCTCGATCCCCTCTCCTTCCTCGGCTCTGGCTCCTTTTCAGCCTCCGCTAGGGTCTGAGTCGGTTTCATCCACTCACGGGTCTCAGCGTCTGGCGAACTCTGTGGAAGGACGTTTGGCGCCCCCGGGTGGACATTCTCTCTCCTGCAGGTCTTCCTCCCCACCCAGACACCCCGACTCCGCACCGCAGAGCAACCCTGCCCTTCTCAGCCTGGTCCCAGCTGGAGCCTGGAAACCCTGCCCTCCGGTCCTACACTCTAGTCCCCGCCCAAAGCCCTCAGGTCCTTTCCTTTTTTGAACCGCCCACAGTCTCAACTCTAGCTTTCTCTCTCCTCCCATTCCTCTTGGGTCCTGACATCCTCTACTCCCTGCTCATTCTCTCTCTGCCTTTCTAGCCCCAGAACTCCTGTGTGTCAGCTGATTTGTGCCTGTCTGTCCCTAACCCCCTTCACAGGCAGATGCACAACACATAGAAACATACACACACACACAGATGCCTGTAATCATATGAATACACATACATATACCCACACCTGCATGTCCACACAGATTACATTGAGACATACCGATAAACACACACAAATATACACGCACATATAAACACACACAAACATTTCCCTATGTCCAAAGACACACATGTATATATAGACAAATATACACACACATACTTATTCACACACACACACACAGGTGCACACACATAAACACACACAGGTGTAATGAACACGCCTCCCCCTGGGCTGGGCCTGGAGCGCGTCCTTTCTCTTAGTGACTGTTTAACCCTGATTGTGCTCTGGAGGGGCTTCCCTGGTGGCTCAACTGGTAAAGAATCCACCTGCAGTGTGGGAGACCTGGGTTCGATCCCTGGGTTGAGAAGATCCCCTGGAGAAAGGAAAGGCTACCCACTCCAGTATCCTGGCCTGGAGAATTCCATGGGCTCTAGAGTCCATGGGGTTGCAGAGTCAGACACGACTGAGCGACTTTTACTTTCACTTCCTTTCATGTGCTTTGGCGTCTTATCATTTCTCATCTCAGCCCAGATCAGAATCCTAATTGCCACCTCTGTTTCCAAAGCATCTGATGTTGTTTCCCAGAGAGTCTCATCCTTTTCTCTCAAAGTATTTATACGATATAGTGCGTGCCGTGGGTGCACGGTGTGGTGTCTGTACCCAGGCTGCTCAGTGGTCTCACAGAGGCCTCACTCTGTTGCAGAGACTGCCCTCAGCTGAGCCACAGTCCCTCTTCAGACAGTTGCCCCCCATCCACTCCTGGGAGCAGCCAGCAGCCAGGACTGCCTAGCACAGGGCTCTGGAGCCCCAAGTGAGGCCGGCCATGGGCTGAAGTGTGTGCTCAGAGCCCCTCGGTAAGGCTGCAGCATGCCACCCCCCCCCCCAGACCTGACCCTGGCTAGCTCCTGGCTCTGTGCTGCCTGGATTCCCGCCAGTGACCCCTCCAGGAAACTCCAGAATCCTCTCTCTTGCTCTGCTTCCAGGAAGCCGGACTGGAGACCATCCACTCCAGCAGTGGCTCTTGCTCGGAAGCCAGCCCTGCAAGTTGTTTCCGGATCAGATCACTCACCACAGGACTGGGAAGTAGGGCACTGGTATCCTGGACATTTTATCCGAGGGGAGCAGTGGGGATAAGAACAGAGGTGCACAGCTGGCATGCTGTCTCGGGGTTGAGGTGTGGGGGGTGGTAGAGAGAAGGAGTGTGGAATCAGGTGCTGGTAACCTGAGCCTGGACCAGAGAGAGGGACGGGCTCGCTCCTGTCATTCAGCAGTGACAGCCAAGTGTGAGAGGCCAGGGGACCCTCACCTCCTGCAGTCAAAGGCTGAGACCTGGCAGCGGCCTTAAGTGTAAAGAGCAAAACTTAGAAATGGAGCTCTTGGCTTCAGCAAACACTTTGTGCCTACACTGGGGAAGGAAAGGACCCTGAGATGAGGTCGGGGGGACCTGCTCCAGAATAGATCCCCTTGTGGTCTTGACCCCACAATACTCTGAGTCCTCTGCACGGAAGAAGGAAGAATGCCCGTGAATCCCTCCTTTTACACAACAAAGGAGGAGATTTTGCAGACAGGATGAAGTGAAGGATGGTGACGTGGGGGGGACTCTATTTTTGCATTCTCCACGTGGTTCAGTGTTATCATCCTGGTCCTGGTGAAGTAGGGGCAAGAGAGTGAAGGAGAGAGGAAGACGTGAGAGCAGAGGCAGAGGCAGGAGTGATGAGCTGTGAAGACACAGGAAGGGGCCGTGAGCCCTGGATGCAGGCAGCCCGCAGAGTCCAGCGAAAGGGAGAGAAACACATCCTGCCCTGAAGACTCCAGACGGGGTACAGCCCCACTGACCCTGGATTCGAGCCCCGTCGGGTTCACTGCAGACTTGCACGACAGGACTGTGCTCTGTGTGTGCTGGGTGGTTACGGCAGCCATGGGAAGCAAAGACACCCCTTCTTGAGAGATTGTGCAGATTTCAAGGGACACACGACAGCTTCAGAAATTCCCTGGCTGTCCAGCTGTTAGGACTCAGCACTTTCACTTCCTGGAGCCCAGGCCCTAGCCTGGTTGGGGAACTGAGACCTGCAAACTGCACAGTGTGGCCAAAGGAAGAAAAACACAAGCTACACTTCCTCAGGTTCCTCACGACAATTCCTGTAGTGAATTTAGGAAGTGAGTGTCGTTGGGATTGGAATCCCAGGCACGGGGTGAACCGGTGATGGTTTATGAACCTGAGTTCATCCTTGAGGGTCTTTGGGATGTGAACCCTCCAAGAGAAATGAGGGGCGCGTTTCTGATTAAGGGAGGGGCGTGAGCCCAGGCCCAGAGTTGGAAATGGGCGGAAGGCATGGGGGTGGGGGGACCCCGTGTAGTGTCTGCAGAACCGGCCCAGGACGTGGGGCTTTTATGCTGCAGCCACTGGGGACGCGGACACTGACGGCAGCCGAGGGGAGGAGGTAGGAAGAGGAGCCAGTGGACTGCTCTCTGCTTCCACTCTTAGAAGCTCAGCTGAAGGGAACGACAGGAAAATCCGTCGTAGCTGACACCTGTTCAGAACCAGGCGTCCTGCAAGGTCCTCTTCCACACAGGGCCGATCTCGGTTGTCACGCTGAGGGAGGTGTTAGGACCAGGGAGGGTTCACAGCTTGCTTGCTCTCAGGGAGGCTGAAAGCACTCATGGCAGAATTTGAGCCCACATCCGCCTGATGCAAAGTCCTTGTTCTTTCCACTGCGACACACTGCCTTTGTCAGCTCTGTTAAGAGTCCAGGCTTCTGAGAACCACAAGAAAGTGTAAATAAGTCTGTTGTAATGGGATTTAAGGGCGAAACGAAAGACCAGGGAGATAACAGGCTTGAGAGACTGAAAGAAAGTCCCCATCTTTATGGGCAGAGCAAGTAAGGCCTCCGCAGGACAAGTGACCAGAATGTTTCAGTGTCTAATAGGCATCGTCAGGTTTTATGTCCAAATGAGGGTCTTGGGTTCTTTCTGGTTTCCCCAGCGATTTTCCCAAGAGTTCCCCATACCATATAACGGAACCACTATCCCTCTGCTGATTCAGTGAAAAGCTTGATTAAAGTTAGGGCCTTGCGTTGTTTAAAGTTAATTAATTAGTTATTCTTTGGCTGCCCTGGGTGTTGCTTGCTGCAGGCAGGCTTTCTCTAGCTGTGGCAAGCAGGGGCTGCTCATTGTGATGCCCGGGCTTCCCATTGCTTCCCTTGCTGTGGAGTATGGGCTCTAGGGCACACGGGCTTCCGCAGCTGCGGTGCAGGAGCTCAGTAGTTGTGGCCCACGGGCTTAGTTGCTCTGCAGCATGTGCTATCTTCCCAGACCGGGGATTGAACCCGTGTCCCATGCGTTGGCAGGTGGAGTTTTATCCGCTGGACCACCAGGGGATTCCTGGTCTAAAGGTTTAGAAAGCTGAGCCCAGCAAGTTTTCCCATATGGCCACCAGAGAGAAGTGAGGATGTTTCCTTGGGCAGTGGCAGCCCTCAGACAAGCAGCTCCCCTGTCATTGCTTTCCTTTGCATCAGGACGGGCCCTGCACGTGCGGCTGAGTGTTCCCTGGGACATAGCTGCTCGCCGGCCTAGCAGGAGCAGCCGCGTCGACTCCGTCAGCTGGAAGCGTGCCTGCTGCGAGCTGCGCGGTCACAGGCTCTCAAGAAACCCTTGCATATTTCAGCAGTTCCTGTCATTGGTCCTGACTGTGAGGGAAGAAATGTGTTTGAGGGGGGAAAAAAAGGGTGTTGGCATATGCCAGTACCTTGGTGGTGCAGGTTTTTTCAAAAATAATATTCATGGTGCACAAGGAAGAAAAAAGATGCCCAGAACAAACTGCCCCTTGAAGTTCAGGGAAGAATGGATATATGTATAAATGTGGCTGAATCCCTTTGCCGTCCACCTGAAACTATCACAACACGGTTAGTCGGCTATACCCCAATACAAAACAAGATGTTTTAATAAAAATTAAATTGTAAAGACGGCTTCCTTGGTGACTCAGTGGTAAAGACTCTATCTGCCTGCCAATGCAGGAGACCCGGGTTCGGTCCTTGATCCAGGCAGATCCCACATGCGGTGCAGCAACTAACCCATGCGCCACAACTGTTGAGCCTGTGCCCGGATCCCGGAAGCCGTAATCACCGGGCCCACGTGCCACAACTGCTGAAGCCCCAGTGCTCTAGAGCCCGTGCTCCGTAAGAGGAGAAGCCACAAAATGAGAAGTCGGAACGCCACAACCAGAGAGTAGCCCCCTGCTCTTCTCAATTAGAGAAAAGGCCCGAGCAGCAACACAGACCCAGCGCAACCAAACATAAATAAATAAAAACAAATTGCCCCTTGAATTGCTTCCACTTTGGGGCCACCAAAGTACACGTATGCAGTTAGCCACAATTTAACAAGGAAAACAGGGACGATGAGGGGATGCGGTGGTTGATAATGGCTGACCAGTGTCTCTGCGACTCCTTAGCTGTCTCGTACAGGACAGCCCTGGCCACCAGCAGGGCAGCCGGGAGACTGTGCCGGGCCGGCACAGGAAGTCACTGGTGGAGGCCAGATCTCCAGTCTGTGCCCTGTTAGCTGTCCCACTGCCCACTCGATTTCGTGCACACTTGGAAGCCTGAAGACCTCAATCCGGGCCCACACTCTACGACCGTCTCGCTCTGGGTGACTCAAAAACACCACTCCTCGCTGGCCTCTCATCTAAGCTGGGCCCATAGTTCAGCAGTCAGGCCCTTCACTGTCAGCCACCTTCGCTGCACACAGTTAAAAAGTTTCTTTCTGGTCTCCACACAGGCTCCTGTAAGGCCGGACCCCGGGGGCCATGATGGGCCGCCCCTCCTCTCCCTCCTGTGGGCGGGGGAGGTCCCTAACGGAAGGAGCCTCGCAGATCCCGGACGGATGACAGCACACTTCGCCAGCTAAAGCCGCCCCACCCCAGCCACGTAGAAGGACCTGTCAGCCTGTGACGCCTGGGCGTGGCGATCTATCCGAACCCCCATCCTTCTAGCCTGACCATCCCTCGCAAGGAACGTATAAAAGCCACCCCCAACACGGTCTGGGCCGCGGACTACCTTGACCTGCCTCTTTCGGGTCTGGGAACCCCGCCCAGGACGGCTTCACCATTAAAGAGCCTGTTAGACACTGTTTTGGTGTCCTGGTCTTTTACCTAACAGCTCCCTCCTCATACCTCTCATCCTGTTCTTTCCATCCACCTGCTTGTTCAATTAAGGGTCATGGGATCGGACTTCCCTGGTGGTCCAGGGAATTCACCTGCCGGTGCAGGGGACACACGTTCAAGCCCTGGTCTGGGAAGATCCCGCTTGTCACGGAGCAACTAAGCCATGCAGCAACTCCTAAAAGCCCCGCACCCTGGGGCCTGTGCTCTGCAACAAGAGAAGGCATTGCAAGGAGAAGCCTGCACACTGCAACCAGAGAGAAGCCCCCTCTCGCCGAAACTAGAGGAAGCCTGTGCACGGCAATGGAGACCCAGTGCAGCCAAAAGTAAATATAAAATAAATCAATAATTTTTTTTTTAAAAAAAGAGTGATCCAGTCTCCAAGACAGACCCTGGTTGAGTCCACGTAGAAGTGCTAATCATGAATTCTTGCATTTAAAATAAACATTTAAAAATGACTGTCAAATTCCTTCAGCTTGAAATATTATCCCTGCGCAGGGGCTAATCAAACACACACACACACACCCCCTTCAGGGCACCTACAGGACCCTGCACAGCACCAGGCAGGCTTTGGGAGAAAACTGAAGAGACGAAATGAGCCATGTGATGTCCCAGGGACAGTTGCTGGGAGCCTGCTATGAGGGTTGAGATGGGATTGTGATGGGCAGGTGGCCTGGGGACTGCAGGGAGAGGGAGGGAGCCAGGGAGCCGGGTACTGATGCCCAGGGAGGACACATTGCTATTCCCAACAGAGACCACGTCTCTGCAGCAGCTGCCCCTACAGAGGGTCGCCCTGGTGAGCCTGGCAGTGCCTTGGCCCCCACACCAACCTTCCCTGGGGTGAGGAATTTTCAGTCTGTGCCCCACATGGGTAGGATTGTTGTTGATGGTGACACCCAACGGAAACCTATGATTCCACAGTCTAAATCTTGTGTCTGCAAAACAGGACCACACCCGTGTGTTCCATGCTAAATTTCCCAGGCAGCACTGCCACTTCCGAATGACAGGAAGTTCAGCCGTTTCCTGGCTTCCTCCCCAACAGGTCTTCTTGCAGACACAACGGATGGGTAACAATCGTCCCTGCCTCTTCCTTCTGCTCAGTTGCTGCCATCATCCTGGGAGCTGGCTGATAATCAGGATATGGAGGCTGAGAGCCTGGTCGCACAGCCCACCAGGAGGGCAGGACTCAGCCTCCATCCCGGTGGGGTCAGAGGTGACAATGACCATTCTGATGACCTGGGTGTATCTGGAAACCTGAGGCCGTCAAACTGAGTTGCCCAAGCGTGGTCAGGACACAGGCTTGAAGCAGGACTGGGTGGGGGAACAGAGTTAAGGCACCTCGGCTAGAAGCAATGAAGCAGTGTTGTTTAGCCGCTCTGTCGAGTCTAACTCTTTGCGACCGGATGGACGACTGTAGCTCGTCAGGCCCCTCAGTCCATGGGATTCTCCAGGCAAGAGTACTGGAGTGGGTTGCCATTTCCTTCTCCAGGGGATCTTCCTGACCCAGGGATTGAACCCGGGACTCCTGCATTGGCAGGTGGATTCTTTACCATCTGAGTCACAGGGAAGCACAGGAATGAAGTGAGAAGTCTCTGACGTTTGCAGGGATGCGGCTGGAGTCTCCGAGGAAAACCGCCCACCCGCTGGTTCAGCGGCAGCAGTTGGGCGGACAGTGCACGGGAGTCTGTCCATCATCTAACTGCTCCCCCTCAGGAACACCACCCTCTCCTCACGGCCACCTGCTGAATCTCACCTGTGCGCCTACATTTTCCAGTCTACTTGAAGGGACTCTGGGATCTCTTTTCCTGCACTGCAGGGAGTGGGAAGGAGTGTCAAGCACAGGAATGGTGTCCTGAGAGGCGGGGTGGCAGGACCTCCCCGTCCCAGCACCCCGGGTCCTGATCTGGAGTTTATGGTGAACCTGGGACCCCCAGCTGCCCCCTCAGCCCCCAGGAGAACCTGTGCCGCAATGATAGACGCATCTCCCCTGACCCTTCCCAGCACAAGGCCTCCTGAAGTGCCCAGGAGGACTCGTCTCCTGCTGTGGAGGGTCCATTCTGGAAGGTTCCTCAGCAGCCCAGCCAAGGGCACATGCGCAGATCCTGAGTGACTGGGCCGCAGGTTCACAGCCGTTTCCCCCAGTGCCCACGCTGGTGGCCTAGGCGTCTGGGCACCTGTGTCCAGCCCACACTGCCCACTGTGCCTGGAGCCGTCCCCCTCAGCAGTGACTTGGGTCCTGGGGTGGGTTCCAGGTCACCAGTCCATCCTGCCACCTGCTCCACGTGAGGTTCTTCCTGCGGGACCCTGATGTCTGTCCGCTGGTGGTTGTGGCAATGAACACACGGGCATTTGTCTCAGGTTAGGGCAAAAGACTCTTGAGAGTCCCTTGGACTGCAAGGATATCCAACCAGTCCATCCTAAAGGAGATCAGTCCTGGGTGTTCATTGGAAGGACTGATGCTGAAGCTGAAACTCCAATACTTTGGCCACCTCATGCGAAGAGTTGACTCATTGGAAAAGACCCTGATGCTGGGAGGGATTGGGGGCAGGAGAAGAAGGGGACGACCGAGGATAAGATGGCTGGATGGCATCACCGACTCGGTGGACATGAGTTTGAGTAAACTCTGGGAGTTGGTGATGGACAGGGAGGCCTGGTGTGCTGCAGTCCGGGGTCGCAAAGAGTCAGACACGACTGAGCAACTGAACTGAATGGAACTGACGGCAAAAGAGGAGCGTGAGTGCCCTCTAGTGGACTGATCGTGGTAGAAGAGGAGCAAAGAGGGCTCTGCGGAGTTGAGAGACTGGGGTTGATCTTGGACAAAGGGTTCGTTTAGGAGGCATATTTAGGGGGGATAAACTTATGGCTACCTGCAGCTCCCAAGTGGGAAGACTAGTTTTCCAAAGGGGGTAATCACAAGTCAGAATGTCACCCACTGGGTTATACTGAAAGTACAATGAGGGCGATTCTGTAGACGTTGGAAAGAAACGATATATAATGAATCCATATGCATTGCCATTAGACAGGCTGTTCTGATATTACCATCTGAAGAGAGGTCTTGGCAATGAATACAAGACCCCTTATGGTTTGGAAGAAATATCTTACTGAGAAGAAGATTATATCACAGGAATTTCTTTTTTTTTTTTTTTTTCTGCACGCTATTTGCTTTACAATATTGTGCTGGTTTCTGCCATACATCAGCACGAATCAGCCAGAGGTATACATGTGTCCCCTCCTTCTTGAAGCTCCCTCCCATCACCCAATGTTCATCGCAGCATTTTTCACAATTGCTAGGACATGGAAGCAGCCTAGATATCCAGTGACAAGAATGGATACAGAAATTGTGGTACATATATACAGTGGAATGTTACTCAGTTTTAAAAAAGAATGCATTTGAGTCAGTCTTAATGAGATGGAAGAACCTAGAGCATATTCTACAGACAGAAGTAAGTCAGAAAGAGAAAGAATTTCTTTTGATTTTCAGAATCACGTACCTTGGCATCATTCCTTAAGGATGAATCTATCCCCCATGATGGTGTGATTACTCACCTAGAGCCAGGCATCCTGGAATGCAAAGTCAAGTGGGCCTTAGGAAGCATCACTATGAACAAAGCTAGTGGAGGTGATGGAATTCCAGGTGAGCTATTTCAAATCCTAAACGATGATGCTGTGAAAGTGCTGCACTCAATATGCCAGCAAATTTGGAAAACTCAGCAGTGGCCACAGGACTGAAAAAGGTCAGTTTTCATTCTAATCCCAAAGAAAGGCAATGCCAAAGAATGCTCAAACTACAGCACACTTGCACTCATCTCACACGCTAGTAAAGTAATGCTCAAAATTCTCCAAGTCAGGCTTCAACAGTATGTGAACCCTGAACTTCCAGATGTTCAAGCTGGATTTAGAAAAGGCAGAGGAACCAGAGATCAAATTGCGAGCATCTGTTGCATCATGGAAAAAGCAAGAGAGTTCCAGAAAAACATTGACTTCTGCTTTATGGACTATGCCAAAGCCTTTGACTGTGTGAATCACAACAAACTGTGGTACATTCTTCAAGAGATGGGAATACCAGGCCACCTGACCTGCCTCCTGAGAAATCTGTAGGCAGGTCAAGAGGCAACAGTTAGAACTGGACATGGAACAACAGACTGGTTCCAAATTGGGAAAGGAGTCCATCAAGGCTGTATATTGTCACCTTGTTTATTTAACTTAGATGCAGAGTACATCATGAGAAATGCTGGACTGGATGAAGCAGAAGCTGGAATCAAGATTGCCAGGAGAAATATCAGTAACCTCAGATATGCAGATGACACCACCCTTATGGCAGAAAGCGAAGAACTAAAGAGCCTCTTGATGAAAGTGAAAGAGGAGAGTGAAAAAGTTGGCTTAAAGCTTCACATTCAGAAAACGAAGATCATGGTATCTGGTCCCATCACTTCATGGCAAATAGATGGGGAAACAGTGACAGACTATATGTAGGGGGGCTCCAAAATCGCTGCAGATGGTGACTGTAGCCATGAAATTAAAAGATGCTTACTTCTTGGAAGAAAAGTTATGACCAACCTAAACAGCATATTAAAGAGCAGGGACATTACTTTGCCAACAAAGGTCTGTCTAGTCAAAGCTGTAGTTTTTCCAGTAGTCATGTATGGATGTGAGAGTTGGATCATAAAGAAAGCTGAGCGCCGAAGAATTGATGCTTTTGAACTGTGGTGTTGGAGACGACTCTTGAGAGTCCCTTGGACTGCAAGGAGATCCAACCAGTCCATCCTAAAGGAAATCAGTCCTGAAAATTCATTGGAAAGACTGAGGCTGAAGCTGCAACTCCAATACTTTGGCCACCTGATACGAAGAGCTGACTCATTGGTAAAGACCCTGATGCTGGGAGGGATTGGGGGCAGGAGGAGAAAGGAACAACAGAGGCTGAGATGGCTGGATGGCAACACTGACTCATGGACATGAGTTTGAGTGAACTCTGGGAGTTGGTGATGGACAGGGAGGCCCCGGCGTGCTTCAGTCCACGGGGTTGCAAAGAGTCGGACACGACTGAGCGACTGAACTAAACTGAACTGAACTGAAACTCCTCGGGGGATTCCTCTGATGTGCCCGGTGGCCCATGCCCATCTTTTCCCTCGGGGTCTGCAGGTAAGGCCACACTCCTCTGCGTGTCAGCAGACTTTGCTGCCACTTGTTCCTCCTCACTGATGTCACTATTGCCATCTTCAAGATTCATTTCTGTCTCATCCATAGCACTGTCTTCTTCCTCCTCCTCATCTTCCTTGGAAACATTCTTTAATGTGGTGAGCAGTCGATGGTAACCAGACACTTGTTCTGGTTAAGTCTCTGCTTCTCTTTCAGAACCTGAAGTATCTGAACTCTCTGACAGGTGACAAGTCTGCGGTTTTGCTTCCTTTCTGGAAACCTTGTCGTAGAAGGGATGCTCCTCGCCGAAATCTCAAAGATGCTTCTTCTGCTTTTTAGTCAGGGAGCTGAGCAGCTGGCTCCAGCTCTGGCTCCCATGTATGCCCATGGCAAGCACCTCAAATCCTCCCATCCCTAAAAATTAGCTTTTTTCACCTGGAAATAGTCTGGTCAACCCATTCACGTGGGACCACCGACGGGGCTTTACGGCGGAAGGCCCTCATTTGTCCTTATTTTGCTTGGGGGAATGGTCTGGTAGCAGAAATTCACCTGTAACTCTGAGTCCACTCTATTCTGGGGGCACAGGGGTACACAGAAAAATATTATATCTAAATTATCCTAACCTCCATCACTGTTTCCTGGGAGAGAGAAGTTCTGGCGGCAGAACGTGGTGGGTATGATATTAACAGGAAAGGATGACGTTCACAAGAATCTTTACCCTGGGACTCTCCCTGGTAGTCCAGGGGCTAAGACTCCTCACTCCCAGTGTAGGGGACCTGGGTTCCAACCTTGGTCGGGGAACTAGATCCCTCACACCACAGCTAAGAGTTTGCGTGCTCCAGCTAAAGATCTTGAAAGCCGCAATGAAGGTGCAAGATCCCAGTACTGCACCTAAGACTTGGCACAGCCACATTAAATAAGTAAAAGTTTAAGAGTACAATATTACAGGAGAGCTTTCAAAAAGGAGTGGGGAAAAAGCCCTTGTGCAACCAAGATGGCTCTGGGCTGCGCTCATGCTGCCCTGAGGACCGAGGGATCATGGCTAGCTCTCAAACTTTTTTCCTTTGCAAACGCAGGAAGGAACGTGGGAAAATGGGGCTGGCTGATGTCCATACAAATATGAGCAGGAAGAAGCAAGCACAGGTGGTAGACATGTCATGAACAGTTACTGCTTGATCCCTTCCAGTGCCCTGAGCCCTCCTGGCCTCCTCAGTCCAGACTCTGGAGGGAAAGACGCCATGTCCGTCTGTCCATGCTTACTAAGTCGCTTCAGTTGTGTCCGACTCTGCGACCCCATCGACTGTAGCCCACCAGGCTCCTCTGTCCATGGGAATTCTCCAGGCAAGAATACTGAGTGGGTTGCCATGCCCTCCCCTCCAGGGGATCTTCCCCACCCAGGGATCGAACTCGCATCTCTTATGTCTCCTGCATTGGCAGATGGGTTCTTTACCACCAGCGCCACGTGGGAACCCGAAAAGATACCACAGAACACACCAAGTCTTCAGAAAAGCTACTGTCTCTTTTGTCTCACCTTCCCCCAAGAGCTCCCTCTCCCCTGCTCCTTGTTGTCTCATTTCCACGCTTGTCCCCTCATCACTCTTGGTCCTCTGGAACTTGCTCGCGCCTCCCTGTATCTGCCTACGCAGTCCCTGCATGGGATGGCCTCTTCCCCTTTCCCCATCAACCTGCTCCGTCCCCTCTTACAGCCAGACTCACTGGCCATCTGCCACAGTCTGTCCCACCCTTTCAGATAATAACTAGAATTATGACTGATAACATTTTACTAGGATAGACCAGATGTTTAGAAACTCTATTCAATCACTAGAATAGCTATATTATTCCTAGTAACAATTATCATACAATGTAACGTAAGAAGATTTATTACTGTCAGGAAGCATTTAAGAGGAGGCTTCCTGTGTGCTGTTTTGGATCTGTCATGAATCCTCTGTCCCTTATTAATTCCTGAATATTCAGGAATTAAGTGGAGCAGCAAACTACTGGGGGCAGGGGTGGGGGTGGGGCTTAGGAATGCATGCATTTCCTTTGTTTGTTTTTCCATGCCGTGATAAGTAACTATTTATGACCCTCTTCCTTTTTATGAACCATATGGTAAAAGTGATTATTTACAACCCTCTCTCTTTCATATGGATGACCTCATGTTTCCTTGATAACTTGTAAGTTTTGATTTTATCTCTGCTGAAAATAGCTATCTTGTAAGACAGTATAAATACCCACACATGTTGAATAAAACAACTTTGCTCCATTAGAGCTTTGATCCCCGTGTCTCTCTGTCTCTCTGTCTCTCAGGCTAATTCTCTGGAGCGCAGAGACCCGTTGTGCGCACTCTTCTGCCCAGGCTTCTAAGGCCCTCTCGAGAAGACCCTGTGCCTTCACCCCCCCTTGAGAGGGCGTCAGGTGCCTTCATGAGTGACACAGCCCTGTGTCAAAGGACTTTATTGATTTTCTGCATAAACCAAGGAATATCAGCCTCTTTCTCTCTCTCTTTCTCTTTCTTATCATCGACTCTGGACCACCAGGTTCTGGTCCATTAAAGGACCTCAACAAGTGGTGCCCAGAACAGGTACCTGGTACACGTGGCAGATGCGGACAGAGTGACCCCGTGGCCTAATGAGGCTGGTAAGTACTTAGACATGGGTCAAATGGCTGGAAAGCCCTATCACTTTTCCACTTTACTTCAGCACTTATTTAAACTTCAGGGATTTTCAGTTTTGTCTCAGCAAATAGAGGCTTGCCTTCAGACAGCAGTTGAATGTAACCCTTGGTTCCCTGATGAAGGTAGTTTTGATTTAGAAATTTGGCACCAGGCCAAAGAGAATGTTGAACGTGCCACCAGACAGGGAAAAAATATCTCAATAGATTTTTGGCCTCTATGGGCTCTCACTGAAGCCGTGATTTTGCCATTTCAACGTAATTCTAGCCCTCCTGATATTCAGCAACAGGCAGAATACTTTTTACATGAATAAGAATTAGACGATGAAACCTTACGAACGGCCCAATTAGAACAAAATAAAAAGATTTCAGAATTTTCCTACAAGCCCTGCCCTGGTTGCTCCAAGCACTCCTCCCATGGCAATGGGCACAAATCTCAAAGTCCCTCCCTTGCTAGAACCTAATGATTCTGGCAACAACTCCCCTAAGACACCTTTTGACATTAAAACCAACAACACCTTTCTGAATAACAATAATCTACCTACTCACTCTCCTTCACGACAGAGGCCCTCTGAATTGCTGGCATTGCAATCACAGGTCTCTGAAGCAAATGGTTTCTCCGCCTTTCCAGTTTTAGGAAATCCTGACGCTCAAGGGCACATAATACCTCAATATGAGGGTATTAACTTTTACCACATGCAACAAATTAAAAAAGCTATAACTATGTACGGCCCACGTTCACCTTTTACTAAAGTACTTCTAAATTCTATAACATCCTCTATTGGAAATTTTATTACCCATGATTGGCGAACTTTGGAGAAGGCAACGGCACCCCACTCCAGTACTCTTGCCTGGAAAATCCCATGGACGGGGGAGCCTGGTAGGCTGCAGTCCATGGGGTCGCTGAGGTCGGACACGACTGAGCAACTTCGCTTTCACTTTTCTCTTTCATGCATTGGAGGAGGAAATGGCAACCCACTCCAGTGTTCTTGCCTGGAGAATCCCAGGGACGGGGGAGCCTGGTGGGCTGACATCTCCTGGGGTCGCACAGAGTCGGACACGACTGAAGCGACTTAGCAGCAGCAGGCGAACTTTAATAAAAGCTCTCCTTAAACCAGGAGAATATCTTCAGTGGATGATGTGGTTTCATGATATAGCCAGAGATGATGCTAGCAGAAATGCTTGAGCTGGTGCTCCCCCAAATCAAACTACTTTTGAAATGCTAACTGGTACAGGACAATTTGATGCTATAGAAGCTCAAATACAGTGCCTTCCCTTGTTACATGAACAATTAAAAACAGTGGCCCTTGAAGCTTGGGATCGAATTACTCCTCAAGGGGAGCCTACAGGTAGCTATACTAAAATATGACAGGGACCCAATGAAACATGTGCTGATTTTTTGGCTAGATTCAGTTCAGTTCAGTTCAGTCGCTCAGTCGTGTCCGACTCTTTGCGACCCCATGAATCGAAGCACGCCAGGCCTCCCTGTCCATCATCAACTCCCGGAGTTGACTCAGACTCACATCCGTCGAGTCCGGGATGCCATCCGGCCATCTCATTCTTGGTCGTCCCCTTCTCCTCCTGCCCCCAATCTCTCCCAGCATCAGAGTCTTTTCCAATGAGTCAACTCTTCACATGAGGTGGCCAAAGTACTGGAGCTTCAGCTTTAGCATCATTCCTTCCAAAGAAATCCCAGGGTTGATCTCCTTCAGAATGGACTGGTTGGATCTTCTTGCAGTCCAAGGGACCCTCAAGAGTCTTCTCCAACACCACAGTTCAAACACTCAATTCTTTGGCGCTCAGCCTTCTTCACAGTCCAACTCTCACATCCATACATGACCACAGGAAAAACCATAGCCTTGACTAAATGGACCTTAGTCGGCAAAGTAATGTCTCTGCTTTTGAATATACTATCTAGGTTGGTCATAACTTTTCTTCCAAGGAGTAAGCGTCTTTTAATTTCATGGCTGCAGCCACCATCTGCAGTGATTTTGGAGCCCCCAAAAATAAAGTCTGACAGTGTCTCTACTGTTTCCCCATCTATTTCCCATGAAGCGATGGGACCAGATGCCATGATCTTCGTTTTCTGAATGTGGAGCTTTAAGCCAACTTTTTCACTCTCCTCTTTCACTTTCATCAAGAGGCTTTTAGTTCCTCTTCACTTTCTGCCATAAGGGTGGTGTCATCTGCATATCTGAGGTTATTGATATTTCTCCCGGCAATCTTGATTCCAGCTTGTGTTTCTTCCAGTCCAGGGTTTCTCATGATGTACTCTGCATAGAAGTTAAATAAGCGGGGTGACAATATACAGCCTTGACGGACTCCTTTTCCTATTTGGAAGCAGTCTGTTGTTCCATGTCCAGTTCTAACTGTTGCTTCCTGACCTGCATACAGATTTCTCAAGAGGCAGGTTAGGTGGTCTGCTATTCCCATCTCTTTCAGAATTTTCCACGGTTTATTGTGATCCACACAGTCAAAGGCTTTGGCATAGTCAATAAAGCAGAAATAGATGTTTTTCTGGAACTCTCTTGCTTTTTCCATGATCCAGCAGATGTTGCCAATTTGATCTCTGATTCCCCTGCCTTTTCTAAAACCAGCTTGAACATCAGGGAGTTCACGGTTCACGTATTGCTGAAGTCTGGCCTGGAGAATTTTGAGCATTACTTTACTAGCATGTGAGATGAGTGCAATTGTGCAGCAGTTTGAGCATTCTTTGGCATTGCCTTTCTTTGGAATTGGAATGGAAACTGACCTTTTCCAGTCCTGTGGCCACTGCTGAGTCTTCCAAACTTGCTGGCATATTGAGTGCAGCACTTTCATAGCATCATCTTTCAGGATTTGAAACAGCTCATCTGGAATTCCATCACCTCCACTAGCTTTGTTCGTAGTGATGCTTTCTAAGGCCCACTTGACTTCACATTCCAAGACGTCTGGCTCTAGATTAGGGATCACATCATCGTGATTATTGAAGATCTTTTTTGTACAGTTCTTCCGTGTATTCTTGCCACCTGTTCTTAATATCTTCTGCTTCTGTTAGGTCCAGACCATTTCGAGCCCATCTTTGCATGAAATGTTCCCTTGGTATCTCTAAAGAAACTGCTATTTCCCATACTGTAATTGGAGAAGAAGCCAAAAGGCAACTAGAGAAATCGCTTGCTTATGAAAATGCAAATCAGGAATGTCAAGAAGCTATAGCTCCAATTCATGAGACAGGGACTATTATTGATTATTTGAAGGCTTGTCACAATCTAGGATCAGAAACTCAAAAGGTGCAAATGCTAGCTGAAACAATGGTTGCTCCCTTAAGAAAGGGAAATGAAGGATGCTTTACATGTGGAGATAAGAACCATTTAGAAAGGGACTGCCTTAAGAAAGTTAAAAACCTCCAAAAATCCGCCCTCGCTGCCATAGAGGAATGCATTGGGCCAAAGATTGTAAATCTAAATTTGACGCTGAAGGGAAACCTATTCCGGGAAACTCCAAGCAGGGGACCCCCAGGTCCCTTTCAACAAAAACCAGGGGCAAATTCCATCTTTTCCCTCAAACCCTCAACAGCTGGCCGCACTGCAGTCGATATACCAGCCCTAAATGCCTTTCTCCTTTACCCCCAGGCAGTCCCCTCTGGAATACCTACCGGACTTTTGGACCCCTGCCCCCAACAAACCTTTGGTCTGTTACTTGGCCGATCTAGTTTGACTTCTAAAGGAATTACTGTTCACCCTGGAGTAATTGATTCAGATTGTAAAGGAGAAATTCAAAGTATGATGTCATCTCAGGTTTTATGGCAATTCAAAGGGGGATAAAATCGCTCAATTACTCCTTTTACCTTACATTTCTATTAATTCCCCTAATGATGTACGGACGGGCGGATTCGGCAGTACAGATCAAAAACAGTCCTTTTGGACATCATTAGTACCCGAATTTGCCCGACCAACTATAAATATCAAAACTAATGGTAGAAGATTTTTTGGTCTCCTCGACACTGGATCTGATATTACTATTATTTCCAAACATTTATGGCCCCCAATCCTGGCTTGTACAAAAATTTCTTCCGAATTGCAGGGATTTCTCAAACCAAAGTACAAGAGGTTTATCAGAGTACTCAAATTTATCCATGTGAGGGACCAGAAGGCCAACCTGCAACATTAAAACCTTATGTGATAGAGGCACCCCTTTATCTAATAGAAAGACATTTACTTATGCAATGGCAAACTCAGATATACATTCCACATTTTTCCGAGGGGCCACTGCTCATTTAACAAACAATACAATTATTAAAACAACTCAGAAGAATGACGAGCCTATTTGGATAGAGCAGTGGCCCCTCAGGAAAGAGAAATAATAGGCAGCTAAGAAACTTATAGATACACAACTAAAATTAAAGCATATTGAGGAATGTTGTTCTCCTTGGAACTCTCCTATGTTTGGTATAAAAAAAGAAATCTAACTAATGGCGTCTCCTAACAGACCTTAGAAAAGTTAATGCATCTCGGAAACCTATGGGTGCATTACAACCAGGAATCCCATCACCTACCACTATTCCTCAAAGTTGGCATATTATTATTATTGATTTACAAGACTGCTTTTTTAATATACCTTTGCACCCTTTAGACCGAGAGAGATTTGCTTTCTCTCTCCCTTACCCTAATCATATCGGACCTCATAAGCGGTACCCATGGACTGTACTGCCACAGGGGATGATGAATTCTCCCACCGTGGGTCAGTACTACGTAGCCAAAGCCCTTGAGCCTGTGAGAAAGCAATTTCCTAACTTTCTTGTTATTCACTATATGGATGATATATTGTTTTCGGCTCCATCTAGCTTAGAAACTCAACACATGTTTGATATAGCTCAACTATGCTTTAAAAACTCTGGATTAATCATTGCCCCTGAAAAATTTCAAACCTCTACACCTTACCATTACTTGGGGTTTGTTGTTAATAAACAATGTACTACTCCCCAACTAACTCAGATCCGTACTGATAAATTATCAACCTTAAATGATTTTCAAAAGCTCTTAGGTGATATAAATTGGATTAGACCTTCCTTCAGTTCAGTTCAGTTCAGTCGCTCAGTCATGTCCGACTCTGTGCGACCCCATAGACGGCAGCCCATCAGGCTCCACCGTCCCTGGGATTCTCCAGGCAAGAACACTGGACTGGGTTGCCATTTCCTTCTCCAATGCATGAAAGTGGAAAGTGAAAAGTGAAAGTGAAGTCGCTCAGTCGTGTCCAACTCTTAGCGACCCCATGGACCGCAGCCTAGCAGGCTCCTCCGTCCATGAGATTTTCCAGGCAAGAGTACTGGAGTGGGGTGCCATTGCCTTCTCCAGACCTTCTTTAGGCATTGCTAATTATCAACTGAATAACCGATTTAATACTTCAAAAGGAGATCCTGATTTAAATAGCCCTTGTTCACTTTCTCAAGAGGCATGAGAGGAACTCTATTTGGTGCAAAATAAATCACAAAACAATTTCCTACTCGCATCAAACTGGATTTACCTCTAGAGTTGCTTATACTCCCCTCTCCTCTTTCTCCCACAGGACTTCTTGCCCAACAAGAACAGCCATAGACTGGATCTATACTCGTTTTAGGGGAATAAAGTCACTTACACCCTACCTTGATTTAATTGCTCTAATCATTATCAATGGAAGAAATAGGACTACAACTCTAATCGGCTCTGATCCTCATAAAATTATAATACCTATCAATCAATCTCAACTTGAGAACTCATTACAAACTTCCACCGATTTCCAAATAGCTTTTCTGGAATACTTTGGAGAAATTTCATTTCATTATCCTTCTGGTAAGCTGTGGAATTTCTTCAAAAATACTGAATTTATTAGTTCTCACATTATCAGCTCACAGCCTGTACCACAGGCAGAGGCTTTTTATATAGGTGGGACTAAAAACGCCAAAGCTTCATTCTGGTCTCTTAGGGAATATAAAGTCTTTTATACTAAATTTGCTTCTGCTCAACAAAATGAATTACATGCTCTTATTCAAGTTATTTGCCTACATCCTTACCCCATTAATATAGTCTCTGATTCTATATATTTTGTATTAAAAAATATAGAAACCTCCACCATAAACTCCAATCAACCTATTATTCAACAACTCTTTTTCGAACTACAATCTGTTGTTAGAAACCGCAATTCTCCCATGTATATTACACATATTCGAGCACGTTCTTGTCTTCCTGGCCCCATGACTTACGGTAATGAGCAAGCTGATAAACTGGTTTCCTTTGCGACTCCAGAGGAACAGCATGCTCTGTTGCATAACCATGCTGGCTCCCTACACCAGTTATGGAAAATCCCACACCGCCAGGCTAAAGAAATTATTAGTAATTGCTTTACTTGTAGACCTCTACATCTTCGACTCATTGCACAAGGTATTAATCATCGTGGTTTGCAACCTAATGAACTATGGCAAATGGATGTACCTCATTGCCCTGAACTTTCTCCATCTTCTTTCTTGCATGTCTGTATCGACACTAATACTTCTTTTATTTGGGCCACACCTCTTCACGGTGAGGCTACACAACACGTTATAACTCACTTCTTAGCTTGTTTTGCTGTAATGGGAACTCCTGCTGCGGCTGCTGCTGCTGCTAAGTCGCTTCAGTCGTGTCCGACTCTGTGCGACTCCATAGACGGCAGCCCACCAGGCTCTGCCATCCCTGGGATTCTCCAGGCCAGAATACTGGAGTGGGTTGCCATTTCCTTCTCCAATGCATGAAAGTGAAAAGTGAATATAACTCACTTACTGGCTTGTTTTGCTGTAATGGGAACTCCTAGTTCTATAAAAAAACAGACAATGGTTCTGCCTATATTTCTAGACACTTTAAACAATTTTTACAATCTTTTTCTGTTAAACATATTACAGGTATTCCTTATAATCCACAGGCACAAGGCATAGTCGAATGAACACATCACACACTAAAGTTGCAAATAAAAAAATTTTAAAAGGGGGAATACACAGGAACACTACTGTCTTCCTTATTTAAAGCAGACTTTACTAGATTCTGTCATGCGAGTGTATGTTCCTCGGTTCTTTGTCTCGTCACAACAAAGATTTGGAGCGACCGACATTAAAGCCCTCGGCGCATCACAGCTCTCGGGTCTTGGACAAACCGTGTTATAGCTCTTAGGCAAATCAGTGTTACAGCTCTGTTTTATTTAGAAGATAGCAGGAGAATCCGTCCTCGAAGCATGAGGGCATGCCAACCCAAAGATCTGAAGAGAAGAAAGTAGAGGAGCTCGTGGGGAGGGAGAGAGAGAGGGAGAGAGAGAGAAAGAGCCCACACACGTGGGAGAGGAAGAGAGAGAGAAAGTGCTTTGGCTCCTCCTTTTATGTGTTTTTCCTCCCCCTGGGTCTGCCTTACACAAACTGGGCTCAGCCAGGAGAGCTGTTTGTTCTACCTGAAGTCCTCACTCTGGTCCTCGGACCTTCTTTTGTCCTATCTTCGCCGGCTTTTCCCTTGCTTGTCTTTTAGCCACCGCCATTTTGGACTCCTTTTCCCTATTCTACCTAACAATTCCAACATAAGATATTTTCTAAACCTATACCTACTGTTAATACAGCTTTATTTGTTTTAAAATTTTTAAACTCACCACAGGGAGATATTTTAACGAGGGCAGAGAAGCACTTCGAGGAATTGAAGGTCACCTCTCTTCCTCTGCCCATTTGGAACCAGGACGAGTTCACGAAAAAATGGAAATGGGGGAAATTAATCTTACAGGGGAAAGGGTATGCTTGTATTTCCTCAGATGGATCCAACGAACTCACATGGCTTCCTCTTCGGAAGATTTGACCCAAGGGGTCCCCCAACCTTCAAAATGGAGACGGGACAACAAGGACCCCAGGAGGAAGCAATTCCAACACGGGCCATGTGGGTTCTGAAGATCTCCAAGAAGCACCTCCCTCCGTGGCCTCATCCTTATGATCTCCCCACTTGGGGACAAATAAAAACCCTTACTAATCGAGCTGAAAATTTGGTCTCTCTACAGGGAATGCCTCAGAGTCCTGAATACATTCTTCTGGCAATGCTCAGTCTTTTGGCCTGTACCTCCCCCGCTGCAGCTCTGACTAATCACACTTACTGAGCTTACATAGGCAACCCCCCTCTATTGCAGGACATAGAATGGACCGGGAAAAACAGATCTTGTCAACCATTGACTCCACCCACATGCCCCTTCCCTGGAACGTGAAAGGGCCCTCACACCCTGGGGAGGAGGGAAAACTCATTAACATATCTTTAGGCTATGAAGTCCTTCCCCTGTGCGTGGGCCCAGCAGAATTGTGTATAAACGTTAGCTGACAAACTTGGGTTTTCGTCCTGCCTCCCAAAAAGGATTTTCAGATGTTGCTTGGATTATTTACTGCCCTTTCTTTGTCTGTAAACCATGTTTATACTACTGAGACTTTAGGGAAAGTGTTAGGGAAAGAACAAAGAACATTATGCAAAGGGAAATGGCAATCCATTCCATTACTAGTGCCTGGAAAATCCCATGGACAGAGGAGCCTGGTAGGCTACAGTCCATGGGGTTACAAAGAGTCGGACAAGACTGAGCGATTTCACTTTCACTTCCTTATAAGAACTTTACATATACTCCTCTTCGTTGGGACTAATGTCAAGCCAAATCAGCAAAATTAATGTTTCTGGCTAATCATACAATTGTTGATTGGGGACCCCATGGTATGTGGTTATCTAACTGCTCAGAAGATGTTAACAGCACGGTGTGTGACTGTTACGCAAGTGACATGGAAGGTCACTGACACTATGATGGAACATTGTCATGACGAAGGACTTCTTAGGGGCTTGCCGGTGGATTAGCCCCACCTCGTCCTAGGATGGTCCTCGAGCAACAGAGGGGCCTGAACAATGGGACATTTGCACATTTGCTTGAGCACCGAAGAACTTGGAACTTGGACCGGACATTTCACAGGAACCCGTCGTGGTCATAGTAACTATTTCTTTCGCTATAATCAGTCACATGTTATACAGGCCTGTGTCCCACTTCCTTTTGTTACAGCCATAGGAAATTGACTGTTAGGACCAAACTGAAGCCAGGACAGGCTCTAAGGGGCAAGCCCACAGGCAGTGTAGTTAGACCAATCAAAAAAATCCCCATAGCCCCCCCGCCCGCGCCAGACCCGAGCCAATCCAGATAGGGATATGAGGTTTAAAAGTCCCGCGTGCACGTATGGTTTAACCAATCAGCTATGCTGTTACAGAAACAAAGAACCGTCTGTATAAAAGTATATGTGATTCAGAGCAAGGGGCCTTTGTCAGATTCCACTGTGCTGGATAAAACCTGGGCCCTGGCTCGAGCTAGTAATAAACCCCTTTATGCTTTTGCATTGCTGTGGACGTCTTATTCTCTCAGTTTTGGGGACTCGGACTCTGGGCATAACATTGACAATTTAATAGGACTTTATGTTGTGTAACTTGTATTAATTGCAAACCATATACTTGTCTTAACTCCTCTATCTCTTTAAGAAATGATTCCCTTTTGATTCTTTGATCTCGAGGTAATTTGTGGTTACCAGGAAATCTCCAACGACCTTGGGGAGAAAGTCCCATGGCTGGACTTGCTTCCAGATTACTTCAATTTTGTGTTACTCCTGTTCATTTTAATCATAGTGCCTACAACTGGGAACAAACCAAATTTCATTTTACAAATATAATAAAATAGGGGGAATTGTCAGGAAGCATTTAAGAGGAGGCTTCCTGTGTGCTGTTTTGGATCTGTCATGAATCCTCTGTCCCTTATTAATTCCTGAATATTCAGGAATATTCAGTGGAGTAGCAAACTACTGCTGGGGCTTAGGAATGCATGCATTTCCTTCTTTTGTTTTTCCATGCTGTGATAAGTAACTATTTATGACCCTCTTCCATTTTATGAACCATACGGTAAAAGTGATTATTTACAACCCTCTCTCTTTCATATGGATGACCTCATGTTTCCTTGATAACCTGTAAGTTTTGATTTTATCTCTGCTTAAAAAAGCTATCTTGTAAGACAGTATAAATACCCACATAATGTTGAATAAAACACTTTGCTCCATCAGAGCTTTGGTCCCCGTGTCTCTCTCTCTCTCTCTCTCTCTCTCTCTCTGGCTAACTCTTTGGAGCGCAGAGACCCGCTGTGCTCACACTCCTGCCCAGGCTCCTAAGACCCTCTCAGGAAGGCACCCTGTGCCTTCACCCACCTCGAGAGGGCGCCAGGTGCCTTTGTGAGCGACGCAAGCCCTGAGTCAAAGCACTTTATTGGTTTTCTGCATAAACCAAGGAATATGAGCCTCTTTCTCTCTTTTACTTTCTTATCGTCGACTCTGGACCACCAGGTTCCAGTCCATTAGAGTGTTATGCCCAAGTCGCAAAATCTCCCAGTGACCACCAGGGAGCCGATATCCCATGCAAAAACAAGAGAGTTTTTATTACCAAGCTCGAGCTGGGGCTCCCACCGGATACCGACACAGCGGCTATAGGGAGGAGCCCTGGGTTTTGCGTTACATTGCTTATATAGGGAGTGTTCATGGAAAAAAAAGAATTTCTAGGTAGGGGGACGTCTGATTGGTCACTTTCTTTCAAAGGATTGTGTGTTGGTTTTTGATTGGTCCCTATTACCTAAGTAGACCACGAGTTCCTGAACGTTAAGTCAGGAGATTCTGGTCTGGGGTCCAATTGGCTCGTGGGTGGTGGGGTGAGGTCACAGGCTTTCCAAAGGCTCTTTTCCCGGAACCTTACAAAATGGAGTTTTTCTGCTAACAAAATGGAGTAGCTTAGATTTTCCAAAAGGACCTCAACATATTACTCATTTGATAATATTGCCCGTGTAGTTTAACCTACCAAAGGAACCTAATTAGCTTAATATCTCTCTTTGTCCTGTTTCAGGGGCCCTTTGAAGCATCCCAGAGTTAGCTAGGGGTCAAGAAGACTTCATTAGAATTTGATTTAGGAAGTTTTGTTGAAAATATCAAAAGGAGTTGAAACACTAAATCAGGTAGAATCATAGATCAGTGTGAAACCGTGGTTATTCACTTTGCCAAGGTGCTGGATGGTCACTTAGCTTGCTGATATGTTACAGTGAGCATATACTGAGGCTCAGGGTCTAGTGGAATTCGACTCTGCATCTTGGCTTTAGTTGGGTCTATCAGGCGAGTGTATGCTCATTGGTTCTGCCTCGTCACAACAAAGATTTGGAGTGACGGACATGAAAGCCCCCTGGGCGTGTCACAGCTATCGGGTCTTGGACAGACCGTGTTATAGCTCTCAGACCTTGAACGGACCGTGTTATAGCTCTTAGACAAATCAGTGTTACAGCTCTATTTTATTTAGAAGATAGCAGGAAAATCCATCTTCGAGGCGTGAGGGCACGTTTATCCAAAGACACGAAGCGATGAGCGCCCCGGCACGCGGGTGAGAGAGAGAGAGAGAGCGAGCTAGCTTTGGCTCCTCTTTTTGTATGTTTTTTCCTGGGCCTGTCCTATGTAAATTGGGCCAGTCAGGAGTGTTGTTTGTTTTACCTGAGGTCCTCACTCCAGTCCTCAGACCTTCTTGTGTTCTATTTTCGCGGGCTTTTCTGTTCCTTATCTTGTAGCCACCGCCATTCCGGACTCCTTTTCCCTATTCTAACTACCTAACATTACCCCCTCAAGAGATGGAAGGCCCAATTCTTTTGGGATTAGGGGCGTCGAGGTCTTTCTGGCTACTTCCTGCTGAACTGGGACGGCGAGGGGTATTGGGCCTCCCCCTCTTGCTAGTCTCAAGCCTCAGAGTCCTTATAGCGGTGTCCATCTAAGGGTGAGTGGTATTTTCCGTGGTCGGCTGTAGTTTTATATCTTTGTTGAACTGGCACTGCATGTTGCAGCTTGTTGACCTGGGAAGAGACAAAACAGGTTAGATAATTGACAGTACATGGAATAATCATAAGCGTCATCAATATAGCATGACAAGGACTAGTAGGGGCATTAGCCAATTTCAAATTCACATCGCCAGGATGGCTCAAGTCCCTGCTTGTTCAGAGATCAGAAGATCTATCTCCTGTCTGTTTTGGAGTACAGTCTCTACCAAGCTGTGTTGGCTCTTTAGAGCTATCCTAAGAAATCTTATCCTCAGAAACCAGATTTTGGGTGTGTTCATAGGAATGGCACTCATTTGTAGTCCTGAATAGGTATCTGAGATCTCCCAGGGGCTCACAGGTGTATTGAGTGTCTTCTTCTGTTTTCTCCCATGGCTTGACTTGTGAATAGTGAGTCCAGGAGTCATGTCCTGGCAGCTTGACTGCTGCAGGGGTAGAAAGTATTACAGGGTAGGGGCCCTTCCATGTGGGCTGGAGTTGAGCTTTTGGGGACCCATCTTTCCAGGCTTTGATTAGGACCTGGGTCCCTGGAGCATATAGTGGTGACTCCTTAGAATCTTTTGGGTCCTGGTTCATACCCCACATCGCATATCCTGTTGGAATTGCCCAATGGCCATGGTATAAGACTGGACGGTGTGAACCTCTGGATCTAGAAGGAGGTTATGGACAGAAACAAAAGGTCTCCCATATAGCATCTCATAAGGACTAAGACTAACCTGTTCTTAGGGGCAATACAGGTGCAGAGGAGACCTATTGGTAAAGCCTCCTTCCATCCCAGGGAGGTCTCCTGGGTTATCTCTTTTATCTCTGATTTTAAGAATTGATTGGCTCTTTCTACTTTTCCTGAAGATTGAGGCCTCCAGGCACATGGACATAATCAGTAATGCCCAATGCTTTAGAGACCCCTTGGGTGGCCTTAGAAGTAAATGATGTCCCATTGTCACTTTGTAATGACCTGGGCAGACCAAATCTTGGAATGATTTCATGGAACAGTTCTTTTTTTCCTGCCTCCTCAGCCTTCTCAGTCCGGGTGGGAAAGCCTTCAGTCCATCCTGTGAATGTATCTCTCATGACTAATAGGTATTTATTATATACTATTATACTATTATATAGTGGCATCAGGGTGAAGTCCATCTGCCAGTCTCCTGGGTAGGCCCCACGTCCTTGGACAGGCTGGGCCAGCTGGGGTCTTTGAGCTCCTTGGGGGTTGTTTCATTGGCAAGTGGGACAAGAGGAGACCACTTGTTTCATAGTTGTTTGGAGGCCTGTTTTTCTGAAGGACCTTTCTAGTAAACTTTTGGAGGGCCTCTTTTAGCCTTTCACTGGGCCAAAGAGTGTCCAAACCGTGACAAGTCTCCTAAAACGGCTGCCACAAATGCCATCAACTGGGACACTGGGTGGCACTCTGCCCTCAGGACCCAAGAGCCTCAAGGTCAAGCGCCAAGCCTACCCTCATGATAGTTCAAGAGGACTGAAGCAGCCCGCTCCAGCCAGCCCGCCTGTAACAGATAACCATCACGGAGGCTGGAGCCCAGGGTGCAACTGGATGTGGCAGGTAGGTCCGAGAATTTCTTGGTTGACACAGGGGCTACCTACTCTGTCTTGATCTCCTACTCTGGACCCTTCTCCTCCCAAACCTGTACCATTTGGGGTGCTACAGGAAAAGCAACTACTAAAAGATTCACCCGAGCACTCCTTTGTTGCTGGGATGGACAATATTTTCCCACCAGTTTCTGGTGGTCCCTGAGTGTCCTACTCCCTTAATGGGAAGAGACATACTCACTAAACTGGGGACCACCCTTGTGATGGGAAGCTTTTCAGAGCCCTACAGCTCCTGGTTACTACTGAAGAACCCATTACACCTCCAATTGAGAGGGACCAAAAACTATGGGAAGACAAAATTAACCCCCAGGTGTGGGAACAGGGGGCTCCTGGACGAGCCCACCAAGCTGAACCGGTCATCACTGTCCTCTGAGATCCCACTCAGTTTCCTAACAAGAAACAATATCCCTTCAAAAGAGAGGCTCGGGAGGGACAACAGCCTTTAATAAATAAATTCCTTGCTTGTGGGCTATTGGTCCCCAACAGTTGGCCATGTAACACCCCAATCCTCTCAGTAAAGAAAAAGGATGGAGCCTGGGGAATGGTTCAAGATCTCCAGATCACAAATGAAGCTGTAGTCCCCCTCCATCCCACAGTACCCAATCCCTATGTAATCTTGGGAGAAATCCCACCCAGTGCCAAGTGGTTTACAGTCTTGGATCTCAAAGATGCATCTTTTTGCATACCACTGGCTAAAGAATCCCAATATCTTTTTGCCTTTGACTGGGAGGTCCCAAGAGAAAAACACCAACAGATGACTTGGACAGTATTACCTCAGGGGTTCAGAAAGAGCCCCCACCTGTTTGGACAGGCCCTCAGCCGGGATCTCCTAGTTCTTGACCTGGGCCCCACAGTTCTAACCAGGGTTCATCATATCCTATGGCTACGTCATTCTTTTAAAGGTTGTGTTCCGCTCCCTTTCGTCCTATTTCATTCCTCCCTCAGAGATGTTATTCCCATACTCTTTTGTGAAGCAGAGGGGCGATGGTCCATCTTCTATGACTGCTTCAAGGCTGAGTAGGGACATCGACCCTGCCTGTCAGGGAGTGAAAATCTCTGGATTCCTGATCTAGGGGCCCCAGGGGCAGGACAGCTCCTTGCTTTTATCTGCATGGGCCAGAATCCCTGCCCAGTCACCATCCAGCCTGTGCAACTACTGTAACTGCTTCCACAGTCTTTCTATGAATCTCCTTGATGAGGAAGCATTAAGGGTGCAAAATACCCTTGATAGCACCAGGGTACAAAAGTATCTATAGATACTTCAGAGGAATGGTAAAACATCTGATTACAGTGTAATCAATAAAAAAAAACTTGGTTACAGTAACCAGAATTACAAATGATTACATTTAACTTAACATACCAAATTTGTTGTTTTTCAGTCACTAAGTTGTGTCTGACTCTGCAACCCCATGGACTGTAGCACACCAGGCTCCTCTGTCTTCCACTTTCTCCCAGAGTCTGCTCAAATTCATGTCCATGGACTGTAGCACACCAGGCTCCTCTGTCTTCCACTTTCTCCCAGAGTCTGTTCAAATTCACGTCCATTGAGTCAGTGATGCTCTCGAACCATGTCATCCTCTGCTGCCCCTTTCTCCTTTCGCCTTCAATGTTTCCCAGCATCAGAGTCTTTTCCAATGAGTCGGCTCTTGGAATCAGGTGGTCAAAGTACTGGAGCTTCAGCTTCAGCAACCAATCCTTCCAGCGAATATTCAGGGCTGACTCCTAAATATTTTTCTTTAAGATACCTCGGGGAAGCTCTCAAGTATCTCAAGGTTAGCTGGAAATCAAAAGAACTTTAATTAAAACTTGATATTTGGAGAACTTGTCAAAATGTTTGGAAATACTTGGTCAAATAAGATCTTCTGTCACTGTGAGACAATATTGATTCCTCAACCAAAGTAACAAGAGATCTCAAAAGCAAATGCAAATCATTTAAAGGCAAAGAAACACACAGTCTGTTGTCAAAAGCAGCATTTCAAGACTACTTTGGAAGGATAGAACAAATCCAGTCTTGTTCTAGCCCATTTCTAACAAAATCCATCTGCCCACTCAATTCATTTCAATCTTAGAAAAGCCTGATCATGCCTAACTCTTTTCAGTACTACTTCATTTCTCACACCTTCTCTTACAGAAAACACAGAGCTTACTTTCCTTAAAAAGTTTTTTCCACACTGAGTTACTTTTCTTGCTGAAAATTTTGTAACAGATAGAATAAGATCTTATTTGATCTCTCGTAAACCTAGTGAAGTGAAGTCGCTCAGTCGTGTCCGACTCTTTGCGACCCCGTGGACTGTAGCCTATCAGGCTCCTCCGTCTATGGGATTTTCCAGGCAAGAGTGCTGGGGTGGATTACCATTTCCTTCTCCAGGGGCTCCTCCTGACTCAGGAATTGAACCCAGGTCTCCCACATTGTGGGCAGATGCTTTACCGTCTGAGCCACAGGGAAGCCCTAAGCAGAACAGAAATATTACACGTCACATTGATGACTCTGAAGACATGTCTATACTAATTAGATCAACTAATAAACATTAATACCATGTATTAGTTTAATACAAAATATTTCCTAGTTCACATGAACTTGAAATTCATTTAGCTTAATTTCCTAGTGGCTCAGCTGGTAAAGAATCTGCCTGCAGTGTGGGAGGCCTGGCTTCGATCCCTGGGTTGGGAAGATGCCCTGGAGAAGGACCGGCTACCCACTCCAGTATTCTGGTCTGGAGAATCCCACGGACTCTATGGTCCATGGGGTCACCAAGAGTCGAACACGTCTGAGCGACTTTCACTTCAATTTCTCTCTTTTTTTTTAGTTTTTTATTTTTTAAATTTTACAATCTTTAATTCTTACATGCATTCCCATACATGAACCCCCCTCCCACCTCCCTCCCCATAACATCTCTCTGGGTCATCCCCATGCACCAGCCCCAAGCATGCTGCATCCTGCGTCAGACATAGACTGGCGATTCAATTCTTACATGATAGTATACATGTTAGAATGTCATTCTCCCAAATCATCCCACCCTCTCCCTCTCCCTCTGAGTCCAAAAAGTCCGTTATACACATCTGTGTCTCTTTCCCTGTCTTGCATACAGGGTCGTCATTGCCATCTTCCTAAATTCCATATATATGTGTTAGTATACTGTATTGGTGTTTTTCTTTCTGGCTTACTTCACTCTGTATAATTGGCTCCAGTTTCATCCATCTCATCAGAACTGATTCAAATGAATTCTTTTTAACAGCTGAGTAATACTCCATTGTGTATATGTACCACAGCTTTCTTATCCATTCATCTGCTGATGGACATCTAGGTTGTTTCTATGTCCTGGCTATTATAAACAGTGCTGTGATGAACATTGGGGTACATGTGTCTCTTTCAATTCTGGTTTCCTCGGTGTGTATGCCCAGAAGTGGGATTGCTGGGTCATAAGGTAGTTCTATTTGCAATTTTTTAAGGAATCTCCACACTGTTCTCCATAGTGGCTGTACTAGTTTGCATTCCCACCAACAGTGTAGGAGGGTTCCCTTTCTCCACACCCTCTCCAGCATTTATTGCTTGCAGATTTTTGGATCGCAGCCATTCTGACTGGTGTGAAGTGGTACCTCATTGTGGTTTTGATTTGCATTTCTCTAATAATGAGTGATGTTGAGCATCTTTTCATGTTTGTTAGCCATCCGTATGTCTTCTTTGGAGAAATGTCTATTTAGTTCTTTGGCCCATTTTTTGATTGGGTCGTTTATTTTTCTGGAATTGAGCTGCATAAGTTGCTTGTATATTTTTGAGATTAGTTGTTTGTCAGTTGCTTCATTTGCTATTATTTTCTCCCATTCCGAAGGCTGTCTTTTCACCTTGCTTATATTTTCCTTTGTTGTGCAGAAGCTTTTAATTTTAATTAGATCCCATTTGTTTATTTTTGCTTTTATTTCCAGAATTCTGGGAGGTGGATCATAGAGGATCCTGCTGTGATTTATGTCTGAGAGTGTTTTGCCTATGTTCTCCTCTAGGAGTTTTATAGTTTCTGATCTTACATATAGATCTTTAATCCATTTTGAGTTTATTTTTGTGTGCAGTGTTAGGAAGTGATCTAGTTTCATTCTTTTACAAGTGGTTGACCAGTTTTCCCAGCACCACTTGTTAAAGAGATTGTCTTTACTCCATTTCAATTTCTTTTGTATTTAGAATTGTTTGATTAGTAAGCACTTACTTTTCTTTAAGCCAATTAAATTTAGCTCATTTATGAATTAACCTCTGCAATATTATCCAAAGGAAAAGACACATACTGAGACATACATATATCCAGACAGACAGAATGGGAGATCTAGCTTCATTTTCTAAACTCAGTCATGAAAATCAGGTATCATAAAATTCACTAGTTTATAAATACCTGTTGGAATAGGTAAAAATTTTAAAGGCTTCTTCCTATTTTTCTCTGTCTCAGGAATCAGATGGTCTGGTCTAAGTAAGTGTTTCTGAGAGCCCTAGTCTCAAGGCACAGGGAGGGAAAATCAAGTTCTCTAAGTAGGACTTGTTCCCTCCGAGTCAGAATTCTCAAAAGATGTTTGATTAAGCTTGCTTTTACTAACTGTATATGCAAAAAGAACCAGTTTCGGAATGAGTTTTTTAAGAGTTTTGCCTAAATCAAGTTTCTCTGGAATCTAAACAATACAGTGACCACACAATGTTATCCCAGGTCACAAGGCAGGATGGCCATCACAAACCACAGAGTATAAAACACACACAGGCCCAGCCGTCCTAATCAGACCCTCCCTTAAACACAAGGCTGAAGTCCCTCCAAAAACCTCCTACTGAGACACAGAACTTCAGATCTTAGTGCTAACAGAGGAAATGGAAATATCTCAGGCCTTCAAAGAGTTCCAAGGGAGGGAAGGAGGCCAGGTTGAAAGAAGGGAAGAAGGGGAGACAAAAGGGGTGGCCTTACAGATGTTTCTTGACACCTGCAAATGCCCAGGGGTTACAGGACTTTTCCCTCGGCTTCTAGGAAGGGAGGACGGGGCAAGTTCTCTGCCCACCGGAGGTGACCAGGCTCCCACATTCAGATCAAGTGAGGCCCTTCAAACCGACTCCTGCATCCAGGACCAGGACAGGAGAAAAGGGTAGGATAGGAGAGGTTGAAAAGAGGAAAGAAAGAGGGAAGGGGAAAGAAAGAGGGAGGGGAAAGAAGTCATTTTCTTTTTCCTTACCTGGTCAGGGCACTCTGGCCAGTTGTCTGCATCAGGAGGAGATCAGGGACAAAAGGTTCCAGTTATAGCCACTGGCTCTGGTTCACTGGTGGGCGAGCTGGTCACCGAGTAGCCCCAAGTGGTTAGGATGTCAGCTGTAGTGAAGAAGAGGTCCCACAAGAGTTGACATTTGATGCAGGAAAGGGACCCCTCCCAGGGCCAGAGAGTGGGCTCATGTCTAACCTTCAGAAATGAATTGTGTGAGGAGATGCACATGCTGAGAAAGCAAGAGTCCTTCTTGGGAAGGGGCGCCCAGGGGCAGAGAAGCCGGGAAACGGAGCCCAGGAGAACTGTTCTGCCACGTGGCTCGAGTTCTCGAGTTTTATGGTAATAGGATAAGTTTCTGGGTTGTCTCTGGCCAATCATTCTGACTTAGGGTCCTTACTGGTGGTGCAAACATCGCTCAGCCAAGATGGATTCCAGTGAGGAGGATTCTGGGAGGCTGGTAGGACATATGAACCGGTGTCTCTCCTTCTGGACTTTCCTGAATTCGTCCAGTTCATAGTAGCTTGTTAGTTCCACATTTCTGACCAGGACTTCCTGTTTTGAAGTACATAGGCAAAGAGTTACTATGGTGCCTGGCCAGGGTAGGCAGTTTCAGTTTGTTTTCCCTAACACTTCAAGGACATGACAAAGCTTAACTTCAAGTTTCTCCTAAGAATATTAGAATGTTTCTGTTCTTATGAGGCTGTCTGATGGAATCAAAGAAGCACTTTCCAATTTTGATCAGAAATGAGTAAACCAAATGCAACCAGACCTCACCAGCTAATGAAAGCCTATAGCAGGGGGAGAAAAACAGAAAGCATAAAGCTCAGAGTGGCTGCTTCCAATTCCTGCTCAGCCTGTGATTTTTATCCAAGTGGTATCTTACAGGTGGAATTTCCAAATTGAAATACCCAGATGGAAGCTGAATGTTCCCCAGATGGAATCGAAAGTTCCTCAGATGAGCATGTGGAAGGTGAAGCTGCTTACCGCAGGTTGGGACTTGAACCCATGTGCTGGAACTCGAACCTCGAACCCAGCCAAAACCCATGGTCTTCCAGCTGAGATCACAGACCTGGTTTCAAGACATAAGAAAGCTCAGGTTCTTGATGTCTCATCACAGAAAGAATCCAGTGAGAGACAAAGTGATGGGTAAGACGTGGATTTATTCATAGAGAAACACTCCCCACAGACAGAGTGTGAGCCATTACAGAGGGCGAGTGCCACGGCCTGGAAGCGTGGTATGCTTAGTTTTCATGGGCTGGCTAATTTCACAGACTCATAAGTGGGAGGATTATCCCAAGAGTTTTGAGGAAGGGGAGGGGAATTCCAGGAGCTGGGCCACGGCCCACTTTTTGGTCTTTGATGTTTGACCTCGGAACTGTCCTGGCACCTTGGACGTGCCATTTAGCTTGCTGATGTGTTACAGTGAGTTTATACCAAGGATCAAGGTCTCGTCAAGTTGACTTGTCGGCCATCTTGAACCCATTTGATTGTAATTAGTTTCTGTTGTGCCCTCGGGATATGTCAAAGGTTGTGCCCTGCCCTTTCCCCTCCTGTTTCAAAGGAGCCTCAGAATATTCACCTGGGGACTTACCCAGATGCTGGCCAAGGTGTCTCCACGTCCCCGATGCTTTCTCCTTCCTCCAAATAATTCTTTGGAGCAGAAAAATTCAGGCTGGCATAGGCTGGAGAAAGAAACTTCTTTAAGGCGAAGGTGGCCTCCCCAGCTTCTAGGGTGGTCCTCCTTCGCCCTCCACTTCTGACTCAGAGCCCCCACTGCCTGGATGCAGTACCTCGTATGACTGGAGCTCAGCCTTCTTGACAAGGGTCCCAGGCAACCTGGCCTCTGTAGGAATCTTCCAACCCTCTGCCTTCTCAAAAGAGCCTGGCTTGGAGGAATGACCTTGGAGAGTCGGATCAAGCCAGGGGACCCCCGTGGGGCTGCCCCTAAGTCAACCGCACACTGAACGCCCAATTTGTTGCCAAAATCCGGCCTCTGTACAGTGGTGCGGGATGAAACCTTTAAGGAAGAGTTGGGTGAAGTAGAAACAAATTAGCTTTACTGTTTGGCGAGGCAAAGAGGGCCACAGCAGGCAATACCTTAAGACCGTGTGTCCCGGCCTGGTGGTGGTAGTGAGGTGTCTCACAGTGTTTACCAAGCCGTGGTCAGTGGTGAGGTAATGAAGAGGCAGCGTCATCAACCTTCTGGATCCAAGTGGTCTGGGGTTGACTTGCTTGTGGGCAACATACAGTTAACTTCCTCCACCTGGTAGGGGTTTCAGTATCTGCTAAAAAGTTCACATACAAGGCAGAGAACAATATCTATAGGCCTTGAGGAAGAACTAAATAAAGGTCCTTGACTTTGTCTAATGGCTGAAGTATTATTATCTTGGCTTGTTTGACTGTTTCCCTTTTCTTTCCGCATTTTCTCACTTCTCTGATTCAATTTACTCTTTAAAAATTCTTTTTACTTTTTATTTTCTGGCCGCGTCGCATGGCAAGTAGGATTCTTGTTCCCCAGCCACAGATCAAACCTGCATTCCCTGCAGGGGAAGTTCAGAGTCTTCACCTACTGGACCCCCAAGGAAGTCCCCAAGTTTATTCTTTGATGAAAGGTTTTCTACAGACCAAAGGCAGGTGGAAGACTCGGCTGGGTCCGAGGGTCCTGCCCGGTCACCGTCTGGCCCTTCCTCTGCTCTGTGCCCCGTTGGAGTCTCGGTCAGCAGAGAACCAGGCAGAAGACCACAAGACACTTTGGTAATCCTTTATGTCCAGGGTCAAGTCTATGCATTGCCAGGAAGGCACAGTTGGTGTCTTGCTTAGAACAGCAAAAGTTCGATTTCCAAATGTTTGCCAGTGTTGAAGGAAATCACAGTTTAGCGGCCACCACAGGAAGCCAAGCTGGTAATCTGTGTCCCTGAAACCTGTTATCATGTTAGTGATGTCTGCCCAGTTTTAAATCAGTCCTCTCTCTTAGACAGAGGAGTCGGTATTTATAATTATAAGGATATCCAAATCTCTACTGTTAACTTCCCTCAATGATGCGGCTTCTTTAGCAATAATATACGATGTCGTCTTCTAAGATTTCGCAAAGATAGCATAGATTCCGAACAGATACATAAAAAGAAATTAAATCATAACGGCTTCTGCTAGTTGGCGAGTAAACATCTTTGTAAAGATGTATATGATATTGTTTTATGAACAATTCATGTTTAACTGGTTGCTGTCTTGTGTAGTACAAATATCAGCATCCCTTGGACTGGCAACTCAACAGTTCAAGGGTTTCAGGGCTTGTTTTGTTTCATATATCATTAATTTATCTATGAGAAACCCACGGAAAATATATATTTTGCATACAAACGTAATACATGTATCTACTATATGTTATATTATGTATGTTACATAATATGACATACATTTACTATGTATTATATTATATATTACATAACATGATATCTATCATTATGTTATATACGTCTGTGTGTGTGCGCTCAGTCACGTCCGACTGTGACCCCATAGACTATATAGCCCATTAGTTCCATGGAATTTTCCAGGGAAGAATACTGGAGTGGGTTGTCGTTTCCTACTCCAGGGGATCTTCGTGACCCAGAGATTCAACCTGCATCTCTTGCATCTCCTGTGTTGGCAGGCGGATTCTTTACTACTGTGTTACCGGGGAAGCTCCCAAGGTGTATAATAGTATACATATTATTACAATATATACCAGACACTGGTATGTACCTGGTACAGGTATATTGCTCTGACTTTCATTTTCGTTTCCATTAAGAGTTTTGTTCTTTTCCTTCCTTAAAAAAATTTTTTTTCTGGGGGTATAGTTGATTTACTGTAAGGCCGGACCCCGGGGGCCATGATGGGCCGCCCCTCCTCCCCCTCCTGCCGGCGGGGGAGGTCCCTATCGGAAGGAGCCTCGCAGATCCCGGGGACCGAAGACAGCACACTTCGCCAGCTAAAGCCGCCCCACCCCAGCCACGTAGAAGGACCTGTCAGCCTGTGATGCCTCGGCCTCGCGACCTATCCAAATCCCTGTCCTTCTAGCCTGACAATCCCTCGCAACGAACGGATAAAAGCCACCCCTAACACAGTCCGGGCGCAGACTTCCTCGACCTGCCTCGCTCGGGTCTGAGAACCCTGCCCGGGAGCGCTTCGCCATTACAGAGCCTGTTAGACACTTTTCTGGTGTCCTGGTCTTTTACCTAACATTTACAAGGTTGTGTTAGTTTCAGTTATACCGCTAAGTGAGCCAGTTATACATATATCCACGCTGCTAGATGCTTTTTCCATATCGGTCATGACAGGGTACTGAGTAGAGTTCCCTGTGCTGTACAGAAGGCCGTTACTCCTCACCTATTTTATATACAGTACTGTGTACATGTCAACCTCAGTCTTCCAATTTATCCCTCCCCTCCTTACCCCAGGTAACCATCAGATTCCTTTCTACATCTATAATTTTATTTGTTTTGTGGATCAGTTCATTTGTGCCCCTTTCTCATTTCTCAGTTGGTGCGTTTTAGATACTTCTGGTTAGATAAAATAAAAGAGTAAACAGAATCTATTAAGTGGGAGAAAACAGTTGCAAATACTATACGATATCACTTACATGAGGAATCTAACAAAATACCACAAACTAGTATATGTAAGAAAAAAGGGAATGTCCATCTCTGGACTTAAAATGTCCTTCCGCTGAGCTTCCAAGATGCTGAGATGTGTGAGGAAGTGAAACTAACTGATGCCACAAGTGGAGGCTGGAGAGGAGCCAGAGCCAAGGGAGGGGCGGGGAGCGCGGGCAGAAGAATCTAGAACGCGAGGGCACAGGATGAGGAAGAATGAGGAAGACTGTGGTAGGCGGAGCCCAGAAGGACCTAGAAAGCCGGGAAGCGGGACGAGTTTAGGGGGCAGAGAATGAAGAGCGGGTCACTGCCCTCGAGGAAGGGAAGGGAGAGCGGCAAGGGAAAGCGGGGGCGGGGCTGCTTGTGCAGCTTCAGTTCTTGAGGCAAAAGGAGGCCTCAGTGACCTCTCCCGCTGTTGGAACTGCCAGCCTCCAGGCCCCCTCGGGAAGCACAGAGCTTGTTGGGGCCCACCCCGTCCACACGTCCCCTCCCAGAACGGCCCTTACCCTTTGAGGGCTCCTGGAGCTTCTCCTTCCCTCTGTTCTCACCCAGTTCCCTCCCTTGCCCGGGCCCGCGCATCCCTGACTCCTCTCAAGGCCCCATGGTTCCTCGCCCTCCCCTCAGGTCTGGATCAGCCCGCCCCAAACTCCCAAGTCGGCACCCACAGGGCAGATGCCCATTAAAGGTTCATTTGGCAGACCCCCTCTGTTGCCCAGATCCCCGGATAGAGTGGGCAACTTCCTGGCCAGCCAGGTGCCTTCTCGGGCAGACTGGGTGACCCTGCCGCGTAAGAGCATCCAGTCCAGGACATCAGGGAAAAACCAGTCCTGCAGGGAGAGGTCTTCCGGCTACATGGGGCCATCTGCATTCAGCCTTGAGGGAGAGGGCAGAGGAAACACACTACTCCTCTGGGAGTATCTACTCCAGCCTGGGAGGAAGCCCAGAAGCCCTTTGTAACCTCTGCCCAGCAGTAACCTAATAAAGCCTGTGTTTCTCAAAGAGGCAGAAGAAATGAAAAGCCTCCCTCCCCCACAAAAACCCCAAACATAGTTCACAAAGATACTATAGCTCCCAAATGCATATATAAATAGAAATCAAGCCACAATCACTTCTGTTGGTTGATTACACATCTTTTCAAATATATATACGCTCTTATTTTTAAAAATTTTCTCGATCTTCCAGTTGCATGCCACCGAAGCAATCTTGTGTAGTACAAATGTTAGTATCCCTCTGATTGGGTATGGGATCAACCAGTAAAAGGGTCTCAGGGCTTGCTCCATTCCACATGTTGTTAAAATAGCTTCTATAAGTTTTGTTACCTTCTGTGTGAGAAATTCAGCCCCCACCCGCTCTGGGACTTCCAAGACCTTGTCCATGATCAGCGAAACAAGTGAATCCTCTCTGGCTTCTTCCTGCTGGACAGGAGGAGTCAGTATTTATAATTAATAAGGATATCCAAATCCCTACTGTTAACTTCCCTCAATGATGAGGCTTCTTTAACAATAATATACAATATCGTCTTCTAAGATTTCCCAAAGATAGCATAGATTCCAAAGATATATAGAAAGAAATTAAACCATAACAGCTTTTGCTAGTTGGTGACCAAACGTCTTTTTAAAGATGTATATGATATTGTTTCATGAACAATTCACGTTTAACTGGTTGCTGTCTTGTCTAGTACAAATATCAGCATCCCTTGAACTGGGCAACCCAACAGTTTAAGGGTTTCAGGGCTTGTTTCGTTCCATATATCATTAATTTATCTATGTTAACCCACGGAAAATATATCATATGCATACAAATGTAATATATACATCTACTATATATTATATATTCTATTATGTATTATATATTATATGATATATATCTACAAATAGCTGTGAAAAGAAGAGAGGCGAAAAGCAAAGGAGAAAAGGAAAGATATAAGCATCTGAATGCAGAGTTCCAAAGAATAGCAAGAAGAGATGAGAGCTTTCTTCAGCGATCAATGCAAAGAAATAGAGGAAAACAACAGAATGGGAAAGACTAGAGATCTCTTCAAGAAAATCTGAGATACCAAGGGAACATTTCATGCAAAGATGGGCTCAATAAAGGACAAAAATGGTATGGACCTAACAGAAGCAGAAGATATTAAGAAGAGGAGGCAAGACTACACGGAAGAACTGTACAAAATAGATCTTCATGACCCAGATAATCATGATGATGTGATCACTTATCTAGAGCCAGACATCTTGGAATGTGAAGTCAAGTGGGCCTTAGAAAGCATCAATACGAACAAAGCTAGTGGAGGTGATGGCATTGCAGTTGAGCTGTTTCAAATCCTGAAAGATGATGCTGTGAAAGTGCTGCACTCAATCTGCCAGCAAATTTGGAAAACTCAGCAGTAGCCACAGGACTGGAAAAGGTCAGTTTCCATTCCAATTCCAAAGAAAGGAAGTGCAAAAGAATGTTCAAACTACCGCACAATTGCACTCATCCCACATGCTAGTAAAGTAATGCTCAAAATTCTCCAAGCCAGGATTCAGCAATATGTGAACCGTGAACTCGCTGATGTTCAAGCTGGTTTTAGAAAAGGCAGAGGAACCAGAGATCAAATTGCCAACATCTGCTGGATCATGGAAAAAGCAAGAGAGTTCCAGAAAAACACCTATTTCCGCTTTATTGACTATACCAAAGCCTTTGACTGTGTGGATCACAATAAACTGTGGAAAATTCTGAAAGAGATGGGAATAGCAGACCACCTAACCTGCCTCTTGAGAAATCTGTATGCAGGCCAGGAAGCAACAGTTCAAACTGGACATGGAACAACAGACTGCTTCCAAATAGGAAAAGGAGTCCATCAAGGCTGTATATTGTCACCCTGCTTATTTAACTTCTATGCAGAGTACATCATGAGAAACCATGGACTGGAAGAAACACAAGCTGGAATCAAGATTGCTGGGAGAAATATCAATAACCTCAGATATGCAGATGACACCACCCTTATGGCAGAAAGTGAAGAGGAGCTAAAAGCCTCTTGATGAAAGTGAAAGCGGAGAGCGAAAAGTTGGCTTAAAGCTCAACATTCAGAAAACGAAGATCAGGGCATCCGGTCCCATCACTTCACGGGAAATATATGGGGCAACAGTAGAGACAGTGTCAGACTTTATTTTGGGGGGCTCCAAAATCACTGCAGATGGTGACTGCAGCCATGAAATTAAAAGACGCTTACTCCTTGGAAGAAAAGTTATGACCAACCTAGATAGTATATTCAAAAGCAGAGACATCACTTTGCCAACTAAGGTCCGTCTAGTCAAGGCTATGGTTTTTCCTGTGGTCATGTATGGATGGGAGTGTTGGACTGTGAGTCGGATGTGAAGTTGGACTGATCGCTAAAGAATTGATGCTTTTGAACTGTGGTGTTGGAGAAGACTCTTGAGAGTCCCTTGGACTGCAAGGAGATCCAACCAGCCCATTCTGAAGGAGGTCAACTCGGGGATTTCTTTGGAAGGAATGATGCTAATGCTGAAACTCCAGTACTTTGGCCACCTCACGTGAAGAGTTGACTCATTGGAAAGGACTCTGATGCTGGGAGGGACTGGGGGCAGGAGAAGGGGTCGACCGAGGATGGCATGGCTGGCTGGCATCACGGACTCGATGGACGTGGGTCTGAGTGAACTCCAGGAGATGGTGATGAACAGGGAGGCCTGGCATGCTGGGATTCATGGGGTCGCAAAGAGTGAGACACGACTGAGCGACTGAACTGAACTGAACATTATACACATCATGTATATTATATACATGTGTGTGTGTGTGCTCAGTCATGTCCGACTCTGACCCCATAGACTATATAGCCTCTGTCCATGGAATTTTCCAGGCAAGAATACTGGAGTGGGTTGTCATTTCCTACTCCAGGGGATCTTCGTGACCCAGAGGTTCAACCTGAATCTCTTGTATCTCCTGTGTTGGCAGACGGATTCTTTACTACTGTGTCACCTGGGAAGCCCCATATTATATATTATATATATACATTTTTTTTTAGTATACATATTATTATAATATATACCAGACACTGGTATGTACCTGGTACATGTATATTGCTTTGACTTTCATTTTCTTTTCCATTCAGAGTTTTGTTCTTTTCCTTCCTTAAAAAAATCTTTTTCTAGGGGTATAGTTGATTTACAATGTTGTGTTACTTTCAGTTATACCGCTAAGTGAGTCAGTTATACATATATCCACGCTTTTCTAGATGCTTTTTCCATATCGGTCATGACAGGGTACTGAGTAGAGTTCCCTGTGCTGTACAGAAGGCCGTTACTCCTCATCTATTTTATATACAGTACTGTGTACATGTCAACCTCAGTCTTCCAATTTATCCCTCCCCTCCTTACCCCAGGTAACCATCAGATTCCTTTCTACATCTATAATTTTATTTGTTTTGTAGATCAGTTCATTTGTGCCCCTTTCTCATTTCTCAGTGGGTGCGTTTTAGATACTTCTGGTTAGTTAAAATAAAAGAGTAAACATAATGTATTAAGTGGGAGAAAACAGTGGCAAAGACTATAGGATGTCACTTACATGAGGAATCTAACAAAATACCGCAAACTAGTATTTGTAAGAAAAAAGGGAATGTCCATCTCTGGGCTTCAAATGTCCTTCCGCTGAGCTTCCAAGATGCTGAGATGTGTGAGGAAGTGAAACTAACTGATGCCACAAGTGGAGGCTGGAGAGGAGCCAGAGCCAAGGGAGGGGCGGGGAGCGCGGGCAGAAGAATCTAGAACGCGAGGGCACAGGATGAGGAAGAATGAGGAAGACTGTGGTAGGCGGAGCCCAGAAGGACCTAGAAAGCCGGGAAGCGGGAAGAGTTTAGGGGCAGAGAATGAAGAGCGGGTCACTGCCCTCGAGGAAGGGAAGGGAAAGCGGGAAGGGAAAGCGGGGGCGGGGCTGCTTGTGCAGTTTCAGTTCTCGAGGCAAAAGGAGGCCTCAGTGACCTCTCCCGCTGTTGGAACTGCCAGCCTCCAGGACCCCCTGGGGAAGCACAGCGCTTGTTGGGGCCCACACCGTCCACATGTCCCCTCCCAGAACGGCCCTTACCCTTTGAGGGCTCCTCGGTGGCCTGGAGCTTCTCCTTCCCTCTGTTCTCACCCAGTTCCCTCCCTTGCCCGGGCCCGCGCATCCCTGACTCCTCTCAAGGCCCCATGGTTCCTCGCCCTCCCCTCAGGTCTGGATCAGCCCGCCCCAAACTCCCAAGTCGGCACCCACAGGGCAGATGCCCATTAAAGGTTCATTTGGCAGACCCCCTCTGTTGCCCAGATCCCCGGATAGAGTGGGCAACTTCCTGGCCAGCCAGGTGCCTTCTCGGGCAGACTGGGTGACCCTGCCGCGTAAGAGCATCCAGTCCAGGACATCAGGGAAAAACCAGTCCTGCAGGGAGAGGTCTTCCGGCTACATGGGGCCATCTGCATTCAGCCTTGAGGGAGAGGGCAGAGGAAACACACTACTCCTCTGGGAGTATCTACTCCAGCCTGGGAGGAAGCCCAGAAGCCCTTTTGTAACCTCTGCCCAGCAGTAACCTAATAAAGCCTGTGTTTCTCAAAGAGGCAGAAGAAATGAAAAGCCTCCCTCCCCCCACAAAAACCCCAAACATAGTTCACAAAGATACTATAGCTCCCAAATGCATATATAAATAGAAATCAAGCCACAATCACTTCTGTTGGTTGATTACACATCTTTTCAAATATATATACGCTCTTATTTTTAAAAATTTTCTCGATCTTCCAGTTGCATGCCACCGAAGCAATCTTGTGTAGTACAAATGTTAGTATCCCTCTGATTGGGTATGGGATCAACCAGTAAAAGGGTCTCAGGGCTTGCTCCATTCCACATGTTGTTAAAATAGCTTCTATAAGTTTTGTTACCTTCTGTGTGAGAAATTCAGCCCCCACCCGCTCTGGGACTTCCAAGACCTTGTCCATGATCAGCGAAACAAGTGAATCCTCTCTGGCTTCTTCCTGCTGGACAGGAGGAGTCAGTATTTATAATTAATAAGGATATCCAAATCCCTACTGTTAACTTCCCTCAATGATGAGGCTTCTTTAACAATAATATACAATATCGTCTTCTAAGATTTCCCAAAGATAGCATAGATTCCAAAGATATATAGAAAGAAATTAAACCATAACAGCTTTTGCTAGTTGGTGACCAAACGTCTTTTTAAAGATGTATATGATATTGTTTCATGAACAATTCACGTTTAACTGGTTGCTGTCTTGTCTAGTACAAATATCAGCATCCCTTGAACTGGGCAACCCAACAGTTTAAGGGTTTCAGGGCTTGTTTCGTTCCATATATCATTAATTTATCTATGTTAACCCACGGAAAATATATCATATGCATACAAATGTAATATATACATCTACTATATATTATATATTCTATTATGTATTATATATTATATGATATATATCTACAAATAGCTGTGAAAAGAAGAGAGGCGAAAAGCAAAGGAGAAAAGGAAAGATATAAGCATCTGAATGCAGAGTTCCAAAGAATAGCAAGAAGAGATGAGAGCTTTCTTCAGCGATCAATGCAAAGAAATAGAGGAAAACAACAGAATGGGAAAGACTAGAGATCTCTTCAAGAAAATCTGAGATACCAAGGGAACATTTCATGCAAAGATGGGCTCAATAAAGGACAAAAATGGTATGGACCTAACAGAAGCAGAAGATATTAAGAAGAGGAGGCAAGACTACACGGAAGAACTGTACAAAATAGATCTTCATGACCCAGATAATCATGATGATGTGATCACTTATCTAGAGCCAGACATCTTGGAATGTGAAGTCAAGTGGGCCTTAGAAAGCATCAATACGAACAAAGCTAGTGGAGGTGATGGCATTGCAGTTGAGCTGTTTCAAATCCTGAAAGATGATGCTGTGAAAGTGCTGCACTCAATCTGCCAGCAAATTTGGAAAACTCAGCAGTAGCCACAGGACTGGAAAAGGTCAGTTTCCATTCCAATTCCAAAGAAAGGAAGTGCAAAAGAATGTTCAAACTACCGCACAATTGCACTCATCCCACATGCTAGTAAAGTAATGCTCAAAATTCTCCAAGCCAGGATTCAGCAATATGTGAACCGTGAACTCGCTGATGTTCAAGCTGGTTTTAGAAAAGGCAGAGGAACCAGAGATCAAATTGCCAACATCTGCTGGATCATGGAAAAAGCAAGAGAGTTCCAGAAAAACACCTATTTCCGCTTTATTGACTATACCAAAGCCTTTGACTGTGTGGATCACAATAAACTGTGGAAAATTCTGAAAGAGATGGGAATAGCAGACCACCTAACCTGCCTCTTGAGAAATCTGTATGCAGGCCAGGAAGCAACAGTTCAAACTGGACATGGAACAACAGACTGCTTCCAAATAGGAAAAGGAGTCCATCAAGGCTGTATATTGTCACCCTGCTTATTTAACTTCTATGCAGAGTACATCATGAGAAACCATGGACTGGAAGAAACACAAGCTGGAATCAAGATTGCTGGGAGAAATATCAATAACCTCAGATATGCAGATGACACCACCCTTATGGCAGAAAGTGAAGAGGAGCTAAAAGCCTCTTGATGAAAGTGAAAGCGGAGAGCGAAAAGTTGGCTTAAAGCTCAACATTCAGAAAACGAAGATCAGGGCATCCGGTCCCATCACTTCACGGGAAATAGATGGGGCAACAGTAGAAACAGTGTCAGACTTTATTTTGGGGGCTCCAAAATCACTGCAGATGGTGACTGCAGCCATGAAATTAAAAGACGCTTACTCCTTGGAAGAAAAGTTATGACCAACCTAGATAGTATATTCAAAAGCAGAGACATCACTTTGCCAACTAAGGTCCGTCTAGTCAAGGCTATGGTTTTTCCTGTGGTCATGTATGGATGGGAGTGTTGGACTGTGAGTCGGATGTGAAGTTGGACTGATCGCTAAAGAATTGATGCTTTTGAACTGTGGTGTTGGAGAAGACTCTTGAGAGTCCCTTGGACTGCAAGGAGATCCAACCAGCCCATTCTGAAGGAGGTCAACTCGGGGATTTCTTTGGAAGGAATGATGCTAATGCTGAAACTCCAGTACTTTGGCCACCTCACGTGAAGAGTTGACTCATTGGAAAGGACTCTGATGCTGGGAGGGACTGGGGGCAGGAGAAGGGGTCGACCGAGGATGGCATGGCTGGCTGGCATCACGGACTCGATGGACGTGGGTCTGAGTGAACTCCAGGAGATGGTGATGAACAGGGAGGCCTGGCATGCTGGGATTCATGGGGTCGCAAAGAGTGAGACACGACTGAGCGACTGAACTGAACTGAACATTATACACATCATGTATATTATATACATGTGTGTGTGTGTGCTCAGTCATGTCCGACTCTGACCCCATAGACTATATAGCCTCTGTCCATGGAATTTTCCAGGCAAGAATACTGGAGTGGGTTGTCATTTCCTACTCCAGGGGATCTTCGTGACCCAGAGGTTCAACCTGAATCTCTTGTATCTCCTGTGTTGGCAGACGGATTCTTTACTACTGTGTCACCTGGGAAGCCCCATATTATATATTATATATATACATTTTTTTTAGTATACATATTATTATAATATATACCAGACACTGGTATGTACCTGGTACATGTATATTGCTTTGACTTTCATTTTCTTTTCCATTCAGAGTTTTGTTCTTTTCCTTCCTTAAAAAAATCTTTTTCTAGGGGTATAGTTGATTTACAATGTTGTGTTACTTTCAGTTATACCGCTAAGTGAGTCAGTTATACATATATCCACGCTTTTCTAGATGCTTTTCCATATCGGTCATGACAGGGTACTGAGTAGAGTTCCCTGTGCTGTACAGAAGGCCGTTACTCCTCATCTATTTTATATACAGTACTGTGTACATGTCAACCTCAGTCTTCCAATTTATCCCTCCCTCCTTACCCCAGGTAACCATCAGATTCCTTTCTACATCTATAATTTTATTTGTTTTGTAGATCAGTTCATTTGTGCCCCTTTCTCATTTCTCAGTGGGTGCGTTTTAGATACTTCTGGTTAGTTAAAATAAAAGAGTAAACATAATGTATTAAGTGGGAGAAAACAGTGGCAAAGACTATAGGATGTCACTTACATGAGGAATCTAACAAAATACCGCAAACTAGTATTTGTAAGAAAAAAGGGAATGTCCATCTCTGGGCTTCAAATGTCCTTCCGCTGAGCTTCCAAGATGCTGAGATGTGTGAGGAAGTGAAACTAACTGATGCCACAAGTGGAGGCTGGAGAGGAGCCAGAGCCAAGGGAGGGGCGGGGAGCGCGGGCAGAAGAATCTAGAACGCGAGGGCACAGGATGAGGAAGAATGAGGAAGACTGTGGTAGGCGGAGCCCAGAAGGACCTAGAAAGCCGGGAAGCGGGAAGAGTTTAGGGGGCAGAGAATGAAGAGCGGGTCACTGCCCTCGAGGAAGGGAAGGGAAAGCGGGAAGGGAAAGCGGGGGCGGGGCTGCTTGTGCAGTTTCAGTTCTCGAGGCAAAAGGAGGCCTCAGTGACCTCTCCCGCTGTTGGAACTGCCAGCCTCCAGGACCCCCTGGGGAAGCACAGCGCTTGTTGGGGCCCACACCGTCCACATGTCCCCTCCCAGAACGGCCCTTACCCTTTGAGGGCTCCTCGGTGGCCTGGAGCTTCTCCTTCCCTCTGTTCTCACCCAGTTCCCTCCCTTGCCCGGGCCCGCGCATCCCTGACTCCTCTCAAGGCCCCATGGTTCCTCGCCCTCCCCTCAGGTCTGGATCAGCCCGCCCCAAACTCCCAAGTCGGCACCCACAGGGCAGATGCCCATTAAAGGTTCATTTGGCAGACCCCCTCTGTTGCCCAGATCCCCAGATAGAGTGGGCAACTTCCTGGCCAGCCAGGTGCCTTCTCGGGCAGATTGGGTGACCCTGCCGCATAAGAGCATCCAGTCCAGGACATCAGGGAAAATTTTGTTACCTTCTGTGTGAGAAATGTAGCCAGCACCCGCTCTCGGACTTCCCAGACCTTATCCATGATCAGCGAAACATGTGAAGACTCGGAGAAAGCTTGAGTTGTGAGCTCTCCTTTCAGAACACACCCTGAATTTACTTCCTCCGGAGGATGATGTGGGAGGTGCCCCTTTCACAGAGGAAGCCCAGGGGGCGGGGTTTTCTGAGAAGTGCTCTACGTAGTAGCTCAATCAATCAAGGCCTTGGTGTGGGACATCTGTGGGTTGTTTGTGTTTGTGTGTGAATATGTATCCATATATGTCTATCTGTGTGTATGTATGTAGGTATGTGCCCATATACGTGTGTGTACACGGATGTGTGTATATGTCTGTGTATTTGTGTGTTTATATCTATTTGTATGTGTGTGTGTATGTTTCTATGTGTTTTGCATCTGAAGGGAGTTAGCGACAGGCAGGCACAAATCCCTGGCACACAGGAGTCCCAGGGAAGAGGAGCCGGTGGAGAAAGGGTCCAGGAAACCAGGTGGAGAAAGAGATTGGAATCCTTTGGGGCTAGAAAAGCAGAGTTTGAGCAGAAGTAGGGGATGTCGGGGAGAAAGCAATGGCACCCCACTCCAGTGCTCTTGCCTAGAAAATCCCATGGGCGGAGGAGCCTGGTGGGCTGCAGTCCATGGGGTCGCTAGGAGTCAGACACGACTGAGCGACTTCACTTTCACTTTTCGCTTTCATTCATTGGAGAAGGAAATGGCAACCCACTCCAGTGTTCTTGCCTGGAGAATCCCAGGGAAGGCGGAGCCTGGTGGGCTGCAGTCCATGGGGTTGCACAGAGTCGGACACGACTGAAGCGACTCAGCAGCAGCAGCAGCAGCAGCAGCAGCAGCAGCAGCAGCAGCAGCAGCAGCAGCAGCAGGGGATGTCAGGACCCCGGGGGAGACAGGAGTCTTGAGCTGAGGGCGCAGGCGATTCAAAAAATGAAGGACAGGAGGAGTGGGGATGGGGGCCAGAATAGGGTTCCTGGACTCCAAGCCTGGGGAAGTGAGGGAACGGCTTGGGGTAGGACCTAGAATGTCGGACAAGAGGGCCGGGTTTCCAGGTTCCAGCGGGAACCAGGCTGAGAAGGCCAGGGTTGCTCTCAGAGGGGGTCTGGTTGGGGCCACCAGCGTCTGGGGCAGCCTGCAGGAAAATGAATGTCCACGTGGGGGCGCCAGACGTTCTTCCATGGAGTTTGCGAGATGGTGAAATGTGTGAGTAGGTGAAACCAACTGAGGCCACATGGAGGCTGAAAAGGGTCCAGGACCCAGGGAGCGGAGGGTATAGTGGGCAGAAGAATCTAGAATACAAGTAGTGGGAAGGGGAAGAAATGGAGGATGGGGCAGGCCTAGGAGTGCGCAGAGCCCAGAACGGTCTAGAAGAGCGGGGGAAGGGGAAGGAGTTTAGGGGGCAGGGAATGAAGAGAACGTTGCTGTCCTGGGGGATGGGAGGGGAAAGTCGGGGTGAGGAATGACTCTGCAGAGATGGGATTACCTGTGTAGTTTCTGTTTTTCAGGCAAAAAGGGGCCTCAGGCGCATCCTGCCCTTCGGAACCGCCAGCCTCCCTTGGGAAGCTCAGAGCTTGTTGGAGTCCACACCATCCGCGTGCTTCCCTTGTGGGGACGGTCCTTACACTGGGAGGGTTCCTCTGTGGTACAGAGCTCCTCCTTCCCTCTGTTCTGACCTTATTCTCTCTCTTGAAGACTGGCTCCCGGCCCTGTGCACCCCACACTCCTCTCAAGGCCGCCCTGGCGCCTCTGGGCCCTCTGCTCCTACGGGGAGCCTGCCTCCCAAGCTCCCAAGTCTACACTGTTCAAGCAGTCTGAGCGCGGGTTGGAAAAGAATTTCCAGACACAGGGCATTTCAGAAGGGAGTGAGTTTATTAAAAACAAAGAGCAGAGAGAGAGTGGGCCCCGCGAGCGCAGCTGGCTGACAACGGCTGACAGACCAGGGAGTCGACAGTGTTCATGAGTTAATAGCCCACTTTTGTAGCCTTAAAACAAAGAAGTTCCTGCTGAAAGGTTGGCATTAGGTGATTGGTTTCACGCTATAGGGTGGTTACTGGAGTGGGCATCTTTGCCTAACTGGGAGTCAGGCAGCTTTCTAGTTACTATTAGGGGATTTTTGGCAACAGTTATAAAGTGGGATAGTCAGCTTTCGAGGTGACCTTGGTTCTGGGCTCCGCTTCTGTGGCTTGGTGCAAGACCTCACAGCTGTGCCCTGGAGCGGGATTCAGTGTCCCCCGTCTTATTAATGGGCCAGATCTTTGGCCCCTTTACACCCTGCTCATGTCTAACTACCTGCCTATCCTCTCTTGCAACGTGGGGACCCAAGCCATTGGGGAAAGGGGCCGAAACTGCTCTGGCTTCTTCCTGCTGGACAGGAGGGTCGTGGGGTCCTGGGTCCCAATGCCCACACTCCGTCAGGGTGCATTTTTGGAGGGAGATGAGAGTCTATGGAATGAGAAGACCGCTTGTTCTAGCGTCGTCTGAGTGTCAGCCAGCTGGTATCCTTACTGCATCAGCATCTGGAGATTCTATTTGTATTCTAGAAGAAACAAACTCAACAAGAAGGTTAGTGACACATGGCCTGAAGATTCATGGAAGTAGAAAAACTGCCAAGGGGCCTAAAAGAGGGGCTAGTCAGGAGCACCAAGGCCAGACATTGGTCTAGGTATGAGAAGATGCAAGAATTGGGGTTCATGAAAATCTTTACTTGGAAATGTCTAACCATCGGAAGGCCTGTCCTGCCAGTTTTTCTTAGAGCACACAACCTCATTCGTGATTTCTAGCCCAAATTCCTTTCTGTGGGTGTAGAAGGTCGGCAGCTGTAGTGGCTCCTGATTTCATCTTTGTAGAGGCGGATGGCAAGTGCCAGTTTCCAGCCGCAGGCTCCCTTCATGGCCACAGATTTGACCATGGTTTCGGGGGCATGTTGTGGTCGTTTTGTCCCGTGATGTTAGGAATGCTCGTTCCCAGGTCTAGAGAAGATATATTAGGAATGCTCGTTCCCAGGTCTAGCGAAGATATATTAGGAATGCTCGTTCCCGGGTCTAGGGAAGATGTTTTGATTGTCCACTCAAGGCGCTGTTACTGGACTAGGCTACGAAAGTAGCAAAAGTCCTGGATTGTATCTGCCTTACTAGTACTCTCTTATAGTCCATGAAAATATTCCGTCTTTTTGCTTCTTCTCATATCCAGAGTTGCATTAGTATAATCATTGATCTCATATGGAACTATATATCATCCTTTTATTAGAGACTCAGTCACACAATTGGTAAAGTAAGAGACAACAATTCTGTAAAATAGGCAATGTAGAAAGCAATATAGCTAGCAGTAATAGTAATGTCACAAGTAAGAATTTAAGAACTCTTACTAGGTGTAGCCCAGTATTTACCTTGTCGTCTGACTTAGTTTGTTGAACGGCTATATAATCTGGTGTTAATCTTCTGGTTGTAGACCATGGAGCATCTGATCTTTATCCAAAGATTGATTATGAAGTTAGTCTTCAAAAACAAACTTAGAATGTCCTCTTACTAACTTAATTAAATTTTATAACAACAAATAATTATCTCAGAAGTGAATCTTAGTAAACGCTAACCTTAATTAACAAAACTAGGATTTAATATTCAGTGAGACAAATTTCTTTCTACCATTACCCTAATTTTTATTAAACACAGCCAAGACTAATTTGTTTTTAATATGTTTGGTCCATTGACTGTAGCTGTCATAGGTCTGGCATCAGTTTTTGCTGAGGTGGATTTTTTCTTCTAGAGGTCCCCACTATACTTTGAGATTTCTTTGAGACAGTCTTTTTATTTACCTGATAAGTTTGTTCCGGATGTCTGGCTCTAGGTGAGTGATCACACCATCATGGTTATCTGAGTCATGAAGAACTTTTTTGTACAGTTCTTCTGTGTATTCTTGCCACCTCTTCTTAATATCTTCTGCATCTGTTAGCTCCATACCATTTCTGTCCCTTATCGAGTCCATCTGTGCGTAACATCTTCCCTTGGTATCTCTTATTTTCTTGAAGAGGTCTCTCGTCTTTCCCATTCTATTGTTTTCCTCTGTTTCTTTGCATTGATCACTGAGGAAGGCTTACTTATATCACCTTGCTATTCTTCAGAACTCTGCATTCAAATGGGTATATCTTCATGACCCAGATAACCATGATGGTGTGATCACTCACCTAGAGCCATCTTGAAATGCGAAGTCAAGTGGGCCTTAGGAAGCATCACTACAAACAAAGCTAGTGGAGGTGATAGAATTCCAATGAAGCTATTTCAAGTCCTAAAAGATGATGCTGTGAAAGTGCTCTACTCAATATGCCAGCAAATTTAGAAAACCCAGCAGTAACCACAGGCAAAGGTCCATTTTCATTCCAATTCCCAAGAAAGGCAATGCCAAAGAATGTTCAAACTAGCGCACCATTGCACTCACCTCAATCACTAGCAAAGTCATCATCAGAATTCTCCAAGCCAGGATTCAACAGTACGTGAACCAAGAACTTCCATCGTTTGAAGCTGGATTTAGAAAAGGCAGAGGAACCAGACATTAAATTGCCAGCATCCATTGAATCATTGAAAAAGCAAGAGAGTTCCAGAAAAACTGCTGCTGCTGCTGCCAAGTCGCCCCAGTCGTGTCCAACTCTGTGCGACCCCACAGATGGCAGCCCACCAGGCTCCCCTGTCCCTGGGATTCTCCAGGCAAGAACGCTGGAGTGGGTTGCCATTTCCTTCTCCAATGCATCAAAGTGAAAAGTGAAAGTGAAGCGCTCAGTCGTGCTCTTAGCGACCCCATGGACTGCAGCCCACCAGGCTCCTCTGTCCATGGGATTTTCCAGGCAAGAGTACTGGAGTGGGTTGCCATTGCCTTCTCTGAGAAAAACATCTACTTCTGCTTGATTTACTATGCCAAAGACTTTGACTGTGTGCATCACAGGAAACTGTGGAAAATTCTCCAAGAGATGGGAATATCAGACCACCTTACCTGCCTCCTGAGAAATCTGTATGCAGATGAAGAAGCAGCAGCTAGAACCGGACATGGAACAACACACTGGTTCCAAATTGGGAAAGGAGCCTGGCGTGCTGCAGTCCATGGGATTGCAAAGAGTCAGACACGACTGAGCAACTGAACTGAACTGATTAACTTAATAGTGAATATTTCCCAGTTTACATGAGCCTGAAATTCATTTAGTTTACTTTTTCTTGAATTCAGAATCGCTTGATTTCTAAGCGCTTACTTTAGTGTATGTGTTGTAGTCGCTCAGTTGTGTCTGACTCTTTGCAACCCCCTGGACTGTAGCCGGCCAGGCTCCTCTGTCCGTGGAATTCTCCAGGCAAGAATACTGGAGTGGGTAGCCATTCCCTTTTCCAGGGGATCTTCCCGACCCAGGGATTGAACTTGGGTCTCCTGCATTGTGGGCAGATTCTTTACCATCTGAGCCACCAGAGAAGCCCTACCTTTCTTTAGGCCAATTAAACAGAGCTCATTGACAAATTAACCTCAGCAATATTATCCAAATCACAGGCACACACTAAGGCATGCATATGTCTGGACAGACAGAGATCTCACAGTCTGCCACTTGAGATTTAAAATATCTCTTTGCCCCCTTTTCCCCCTTGGCTTGAAGTTCTACTAATTTGCTCTCAGCGGGAGTCTCAGGCAGAGTGGGCTGTGTATCTCAAGGACTTGGAAAGAGTTAAGTTCAGTTTTTTTTCCTAGGAATGTTTTTGCTTCTCAGGCAGGGTCTGCTGCTGCTGCTAAGTCGCATCAGTCGTGTCCGACTCTGTGCGACCCCGTAGACGGCAGCCCACCAGGCTCCCCCATCCCTGGGATTCTCCAGGCAAGAACACTGGAGTGGGTTGCCATTTCCTTCTGCAATGCATGAAAGTGAAAAGTGAAAGTGAAATCGCTCAGTCGTGTCGACGCCTAGCGACCCCATGGACTGCAGCCTACCAGGCTCCTCCATCCATGGGATTTTCCAGGCAAGAGTACTGGAGTGGGGTGCCATTGCCTTCTCCGCAGGAAGGGTCAGAACTCCAAAAAAAGAAAAAGTATCTTAACAAGCCAGCTTTTTCCTAATTGCACGTGCCAAAAGAAATAGTTTTGCAATTTCAAAAAGATTTCATTTTAGCCAGTTTTTTTCGGACTCTATAGAATATCGTGGCTATATTGTCTTTTTCCTTTCCGTGATCATGGTCTTGTAGCTTAAAATTTTCAACTGGAGAGTGTTCAGATTTACATTGGCTCTGGTCACAGGTGCAGATTGGCTGATACGCTGTTGTCCCAGCAGGGACTGTTCCCCTGGGATGGCGGAGCCTTGGTTTGATTAGAAGAATCTGAAGGAGTAAGGGAACTTGCAGGAATAGGGGAAGCTTGGTTCTGTTCCCACTTCCTTCTCTCCCACCCCACCGCCCCAAGAGGCAGGAGGAGTTAGAAGGGGATTCTTTAGAATTTTAGGAGAGTTTTTCCAGGCTTTTGATTATAGGGAAAAGTCCTGGACCAGGAGATCTGGTGGAGGGAGAGACAGAGGGGAATGAAGGGATTGGGCAGCAGCAGAGAGACCCATGCAGCGTGAGCCCCTGAGATCTGCAATCTGACCGAGTGCCATAAAGTTTTGAGCATAAGGAACATCAAAAGAGATCAAGTTGGAGGATTGTGCTGTAATTTAATGGGCCATGAGGAAGCCATTTTTCTTGGTTCCTCAATTTGTATCGGCTCCAAGTTCTGTTGCAAAAGAAAGTGACCCTTTTCTTCTTAAGATTTTCAGGGTCAAATTTTTTTTTTCCAGTTCTTCAGAATACAGCCTAGAGGTGAGTCTGAGGGAGGGTCTCAAGACACACCTGAGCCCATTTTTAGAATGAGGGTACCGAGAATTCACTGGCCACAGAAGGCATTCCAGCTGACCCAATGAACCCTCTGCATGCGATGAGGCACCATGTGGCTACCGGCACAAATGGCCCACCATCCCAGCAACTGCGTCCGACAGTGAGAGGTCACCTCGTAATGTGTGACCGAGAGCGGCACGAAGCCGTGTGGCTAGGCACCAGCCTAGGCCCAAACCGCGTGAAAACACCTGGCTACTAGGGCCGGAAAGACAGAGGGAGTGTTCCTGGAACCAACCGTGACTCCCCTTTTGAGGATCCTCTGACCCGGGGAAGGCCTTCTTTGGGATGAGTCAGAGGCTGCTCCTAGGCCCCTGTAAATTAATCATGACAGAGGGAGGGAAAGTGAAAGGGACAGAGACGACAAGCTGAGGGTAGTCTGCTGTTTACTCCTGCTAGGAGCTGTGGCCTGGGCACTGGGCTCAGTGTCTTGCCTGAACCTGTATGGCACATACTGTGCACGGAAGTTGCCTTGGGGGCAGGAGCTCCGAGAGCCTGATCTGTTCCGTGACTCCCTTTATTCTGCCACGGCTGTCTTCTAGCGGCAGGCACCCTGCTGCTGCTGCTGCTGCTGCTCAGTCACTTCAGTCGTGTCCGACTCCGTGCGACCCCATAGATGGCAGCCCACCAGGCTCCCCCGTCCCTGGGATTCTCCAGGCAAGAACACTGGACTGGGTTGCCATTTCCTTCTCCAATGCATGAAAGTGAAAAGTGAAAGGGAAGTTGCTCAGTCGTGTCTGACTCCTAGCGACCCCATGGACTGCAGCCCACCAGGCTCCTCCGTCCATGGGATTTTCCAGGAAGAGCACTGGAGTGGGGTGCCATTGCCTTCTCCGGCAGGCACCCTAGTGGCTTTTAAATGCCTGACCCATGCCAACACAATATTGATTTGTCTAGTCCTCAGTTGGAAAGGAGGAAAACAGAGAGACCCTCACCCACTTGGGCAGCAACTGCTGGGGCCCAGGGAGCAGTGGGGCCTTCGGGACACACCAGAGGGTAAGGCTGGCCAGAGTTCCTCAGTTGCTTCCACAGCCACTTGCCTGTTCACAGAGGGCCCAAGGAAGAAGGAAGGAGGAAAGGAGATTGGGGCAGGGTCCCCTGAGAGCAATCCCCATAGACCACCAGATGCTGAGGTAGTGTGAGCATGGATTGGAAAAGAATTTCCAGACCCAGAGCACTTCAGAAGGGAGTGAGTCTATTACGAACAAAGCACTGAGGGCGCTGCGAACGCAGCTGGCTGTCAACTCCTGACAGGCCAGGAGAGGTGACAGTGTTCATGAGTTCACAGCCAACCCTTATATCAAGACAAAGAACATTCCTGCTGGAAGGTTGGCGATAGGTGATTGGTTGGGACGCTATAGGGTGTTTACGGGAGTGGGCCTCTTTGCTGAATTGGGAGTCAGGAGGGTGAGTGATTATCAGGGGCTTTTGACAAGGCTACAAAGGGGCTCAGTCAGCTTTGGTGGTAACCTTGGTTCTGGGCTCTGCTTCTGTGGCCTTGGTGCAAGACCTCACTCCTGTGGCCTGGGGCAGGACTCAACAAGTTCCTCTTCTTAAAATATTTATTTATGCATTTGGCTGTGGTGGGTCTTTCTTGCGGCACTCGGGCGCTAAAGCTCGCAGGCTCAGTAGTTGCAGCATGCAAGCTTCGTTGCTCCAGCGTGTGGGGTCTTAGTTCCTCGACCAGGGATTGAACCTACGTCCCCTGCATTGCAAGATGGATTCTCAACCACTGGACCACCAAGGAAGGCCCACAAAGGAAGTTCTTGATGCACCTCGGAGTGTCCTGTTAATGCCTAATCTCAATGTTGATTCTGAATCACGTCTTACCACAGAGAAGGCTGAGAATGTTTTCTGCCTGCTGTTCCACTCCCCACTGGAATCATCTGGATAACTGCCAGCAGTTGTCCTTAGTCAGGGGCTTCCTGGGTGGTGCAGTGGAAAAGAATCCCCCTGCCAGTGGAAGGAAACTCAGGAGATGTGGGTTCAACCCCTGGGTCGAGAAGATCCCCTAGAGGAGGAAATGGCCACCCACTCATTTTCTTGCCTGGGAAATCCCATGGACAGAGGAGCCTGATGGGCCACAGTCCATGGGATCACACGGACAGAGGAGCCTGGCAGGCTACTTTGTGTCACACACACACACACACACACACACACACTTTCTGCCTGTCTCTGTCTCTCTGTCTTTCTGTGTGTCTCTCACTGTATCTCTCTCTGTGTGTCTGTCTCTGTCTCTCTTTCTCTCTCTCCCTGTCTCTCTCTCCCTCTGTCTTTCTCTTCTGATCTGAGGAGGAGGACTGTGCCCAGGCAAACATTCGAATCTCATTGGAGACGCAGCGGATGCTCCATGCAGACGCTGCTGCTGTCTCTGATCTGCAGCTGCTGTGGTGATGGCATCTCTGTGGGCAGAGAGGGTCTCAGGACCCAGTCCCTGTAACTACAGACTCAGGAGCCCCTCGTCCATCCTGAGTAACTCTTACCTGCACAGAACTCTGGAGCAAAGAGCAAGAGTCAGGGGAGTGCTTCTTTATGCTCCACCTCTGAGCAAAAAACAGAGGGAGTCTCCAACAGGAGAGAACCTTGGAGCTGTGTTTGTACACTGACATTGGGCAGGACATGTGCTGACCCTGCCCCGCTGACCACACCCCGGCTCCGGCTGGATGGAGGGATGATTGGGGAGCAGAAAGTGGGGTTTCCAGTGTGGCTTTACTGAGCAAAAATTCAAGTGAGTTTTTTTGTTTTTTTTTTTTGCTAACATAAAAGGTTTTATGGGATTTATTGAAGGTACCATATAAAACCTAGCTTTCTGGAGTCCCTGGGAATTTGCAGGTAATTATAATTCGGAGGAGAGCTCAGAACGAATGAATGCCTGTATTTCCTCTGTCTGCCATGGGAGATGCTGGGGAAGAGAAGGAGGGGAGGCCCCCTGTGTGCAGACACGGAGGCAGAGCATCTGTGAGTGGGTGAGGAGAGCAGTGCTCGTCCTAACATGGCTCTCAGTGTATTAGGAAGACAGGGGACAAAGGAGTAAAAACCAAAACAAAGTATGAATTTTGTTTTGAGACTAAGAGAGCGGCTTGGTTGTGCTGATTGCGGGTGAGCAGCAGGTGTGTCCGGCAGGTGAAGCCCGCTGCGCTGGAGTGGGAGAAGGGGCGAGGAGAGTGGAGTGGTGGGAGGGGGGGTTCCAGGAGGAGGGAGAATGTGAATCGCTGGGATGAAACCAAGACGTGTTTCTTGCTTTTTCGAGGGAAATTAATTCAGCCGGATCTAGAGAGGAACAGAAAACAGGATGGAAGCGAGCTGCTGAAAGTCTTAGGTGCCTGACGGAAGGTTGCCCTCCCCCATGTCCTTACCAGTGGTAAGTAATGAAACTCTTTCTTTTCAAAGAGAAAAAAAACTCTTGGTTTCACTGATCTGTTTTTTTCTTTCTCTGGTCTTTATTTCATTTACTTCTGCTCTGATTTTTAGTATTCCTTTCCTTCTGCTAACTTTAGGTTCATTTCTTCTCTTATTATAGTTCCTTGAAGAATAAAGTTAGCTTGTTAAGTATAAAGTGAATTTGTTAACAAGTTAGCTTGTTAATTTTCCTTTACAGAAAATGGCATTTATTTTAAATTTTAGGGGAAAAACCTCCACACTTCTGATTGTCAGTAAATAGAGACAAAGCATGTAATAGAGGGCTAAAATAATACCCACAGAACCTTAGTCTAGAAATAAGCAAAAGTAAAGTGCTGTTTTCTTTCTGGACTTTTTTCCCCCAAAACCTAATTAGTTCACCTTGAAAAAATGTTTTGTGCGCTAATTTCTATTTATGTTGGAACTCTATATAAGAAAGATCTTGCTGTTTTTGAAAAATGAAAAAACAAGTGTAATATGTGGTCAGTTTTTACTGCAGTGGTCAGTTCTGTTAGATATATTCTTATTGCTGTGCTATAGAGCAGCAGTCTCCCAACATTTTGGGCACTGGTTTTGTGGAAGGCAATTTTTCCAGGGGCTGGGAAGGGGGATGATTTCTGGATGACTCAAGTGCCTTCATAACAACAACTGGAAAAATTGTGCTGATGGGCACTTAGTATTCAACAAGTCATGTTCACTTAATTTTTACCATGCTGAGGGTTTTCTATTTTTTTTTCCTGTTTATGGCTCCCCTTGCTGAGGAAATGCTTTTAAAGTCAATGAGGAAATAAAATAAAATAAAATAAAGTCAATGAGGCCCCATTTGTTTAGTTTAGTTTTGTTTTCCTTTCTCTCAGATGAAGACCAACAAAAGTTGTGATTTATGTCAAAGCATCTTATACCTATATTTTCCTCAAGAGATTTAGATTCCTGGCCCTCTCTTCAGCTCTTTAATCAATGTGGGGTTTCTTCTTCTCTCTGGAGTGTCCTAATTTCATTCCCTTTTTACTTGAGAAACCTCCCCGCTGTTCTGCGTGCTGGCTGTGAACAGTCGACATTGCCAGCACCACCGTAGGAGGCTTCCCTTCTCTCCGCAACCTCCCCAGCATTTCCTGGTTTTAGACCTTTTGCCGATGTCCATTCTAACCTGTGTGAGGTGATACCTCATTGTAGTTTTGATTTGCATTTCTCTTAAGATTTCACAATGTTGAAATACGTCCATGTGATTTTTTAGAAAACAGTGAGAGTCAAACTGACCTCCCGAGATCGTCCTCTTGACAGTCTGCTGTTTTGAATTCTTTCTCCGTTACCAACCCAAGGACGTTTGTTGAGGGCTGATGTATTTTACTGACAGCCCCACAGACGTGGTGAATATTCAGTGCCCACAAGAACAGGTTTCCCAGTTGTTGTTACCAACGGTGGCCACAAGGCGGCAGCACTTCTTAATACGCCACGGTTTTTCTTTTGTAATTTAGCGTTGATTTTCTGTTGGAGGAGAGCTGATTTCCAATGCTGTGTTTGTTATAGGTATACAGAAACCTGGTTTAGTTACACATGAACGTTTATCTGTTTTTTTCTTTCAGATTCTTTTCCCATATCGGTTCCTTCCATGTGTTCAGTAGACGTCTGTGTGCTATTCACTAGGTCCTTTTGGATGATCTATTTGGTAAGTACTGTGTGTATGTTAATCCCAGCCTCTTAATGTCCCTACCTTTTTAAAAAATAAAAACTAATCATAAGTGGGTTTTCTAAGTCTGTTTGTTTCTGTTTATAAATTAGTTCATTTGAATGAAATTACAGATTCCACCTGTAAGTGACAAGACGTTTCTCTTTCCCTCTCTGACAGACTTCACCCAATATGACGAATCTCTTGGTCCATCCACGCTGCGGCCAGTGGCATATTTTCGATCTTTTTGATGGCTGCGTGTATTCCAGTGTGTAGAGGACTAGTTTCTCTTCATTTCTCTATGGATGGACATTTTGGTTGATGCTCTTGGATAGTCAATAGTGCTGCCCTGAAAAGAGGGATGCACGTGTCATATAAAATTAATCTTCCTTCCAGATCTAAGGCAAGGAGTGGGCTTTCCAGATCATGCGGTAACTCTATAGTTAATGTTTTAAGGACCCTCCATACTGTTTAACTTCATGGCTGCACCCACCCATTTACTTCCCCGCCCACAGTGTAGGATTCCCTGTTCCCCTCGCCTTCAGCAACATTTAATCTTTGTAGATCTTTGAGAAGATGGACATTCTGAGGGGTGTGAGTTGATACCTTGATGCCATTTTGATTTGCATTTCTGCAGTAATTAGTGATGCTGAGCATCTTTTCTGGTGCTTTATGGCTTCTGGATGCCTTCTTTGGACAAACGTCCATTTAGATCTTTGACGCATTTTTCTACTGGGTTGATTGTTTTTTTGGTATCGAGCTGCATGAGCTGTTTGCATGATTTGGAGATAAATCCTGTTTCTAAATTCAGTTGCAAACATTTTTTCCCCCCATTGCAAGTTTTTTTTAAGTTTGGTTTACGGTTTCCCTTGCAATGCAAAAGCTTTTGAGGTTAGAGGCTCTTTTGTTGAGTTTTGTTTAATTTTTCATTATTTTAAAAGTGGATCTGTTAGGAGAAGCACGCTGACTGAAACCACCCACCCTGGCCAGGTACCATAGTAACTATTTGCATGAATTGTTTTACGACAGGAGGTCCTGGTAAGGAACATGGAACTTTTATAAGCCAACACCAACCAGAAGAAATCGAGAAAGGTCAAAAGGAGACACCACATACCTGACCACCTCCTGGAATCCTCACTCGAATCCATCTTGGCTGAACAAGGCCTGCATCACTAGGAAGAACTCTGAGTCAGAATGATTAGCTAAAGACAACCTGGAAACTAATCCCATCACCATAAAACCTGAGACTGCAAGCCATGTGGCAGAGCCTTTCTCCTAGCTCCCTTACCCTCCTGCTCACCACCCGGGTGCCCTTTCCCATAAAATCTCTTCCTTTGTCAGCACACGTGTCTCCTCAGACAATTCATTTCCAAGCGTTAGACAAGAGCCCAGTTTCAGGCCCTGGGAGGGGTCCCCCTTCCTGCAACAGATCCGAAAGGGCTTGCTGCCATTTATGTCAAAGTGTGTTTTCCCTATACATCCCTCAAGAGGTTTAGCGTAATTGTCCCTCAGTTTAGCTCTTTAATCCATTTAGTTACTTTTTTCTGTAGGGGGATAGGGAATGCCATAATTTCATTTACTGTTCTCTTAAGGAGGCTCCACCCTCTCCTCTGTACGGACTCTTAACAATTATTGACAGTATCACTGCAGGAGAATTCCCTTTTCTGCAAAACCTACCAGCATTTATTGTTTGTGGACTTTTTGACAAAGGTCATTTTGACCAGTGTGAGGTGATTCCTCATTGTAGTTTTGATTTGCGTTTCTATAAGGTTTTAGTATGTGGAGGCTTTTCATAGGATTTTTTTTTAATAACAAAACAGTGTAAAACTGACGTGTGGAGATTGCCCTCTTGTCGTCTGCCCTCTTTTGAATTATTTTTCCAGGACCTGCTTGAGGACATTTGTTGAGGACAGGTGTTTTTTTCCTTACATTCTCGCAGGCCTGGTGAATACAAGTGTCTAAGTGAAAGTGAAAGTTGCTCAGTCGTGTCTGACTCTTTGCGACACCATGGACTATACAGTCCATGGAATTCTCCAGGCCAGAATACTGGAGTGGGCAGCTGTCCCCTTCTTCAGGGGATCTTCCCAACCCAGGGATTGAACCGAGGTCTCCCACGTAGCAGGTGGATAAGTGTCCAAGAGCAGAGGTTTTTCAGTTGCTGATATGAAAGTGGCCACAAGGGGCAGCATTTCTCCCTGCTCCAGCTGTGGTTTTTGTTTTGGTTTAGCGTTTATTTTCTATTGAAGTCGAGTTGATTTCCGACGTTGTGTTTGTTTTAGGTACAGGAACTTGGTTTTGTTATACATGAACATATATCTATTTTGGGGGAAGGAGGTCTTTTCCTGAGGGGCCCTAAATGGGAAACCTTAAAAAAGATGGGTTAGCTTTGTGGTCGAAAACTAAGATGGCACCTGGCGGAAGAGATAGGGGAGTGGTCTATGTTAAAGTTTTTGATTGGCTCTCTTGATTTCCGTGCATGTGGACAGCGCGTGATCACCATAGACTCCTGTTACAATGAAGGCACATGGCGATTTGACCTTTAACATGATTGGTGCAACTATGGAAAGTCCCTCGCAAAACCCCCTTGCTTGCCTATATAAACCAAGAGTTTGTGGCAATAAAGCGGAACTGCTTAGATGGAACCCCTGCTGTGTGTTATTGTCTCTTGCTCGCCGAGGGGCTGGGTTGGCCGACAGCAGACTCACCTCTCCTCTGGACCCCTCGGCTTTGCTGAGGGAAGTTCCACTGCCTCTCTCTTTCTGCGGAGCGCCCCCCGCATTTTCCCATCTAGGTTCTTTCAGTGTATTCAGTCAGTTCAGTTCAGTCGCTAAGTCGTGTCCGTCTCTCTGCAACCCCATGGACTGCAGCACGCCAGGCTTCCCTGTCCATCACCAACTCCCAGAGCTTGCTCACACTCATGTCCATGGATGCCATCCAACCATCTTACCCTCTGTTGTCCCCTTCTCCTCCTGCCTTCAGTCTTGCCCAGCAGCAGGGTCTTTTCAAATGAGTCAGTTCTTCACATCAGATGGCCAAAGTACTGGAGTTTCGGCATTACCATCAGTCTTTCCAATGACTATTCAGGACTGATTTCCTTAAGGATGGACTGGCTGGATCTCCTTGTAGTCCAAGGGACTCTCAACTGTCTTCTCCAATACCACAGTTCAAAAGCATCAATTCTTCAGCACTCAGCTTTCTTTATGGTCCAGCTCTCACATCTATACATGACCACTGGAAAAACAATTCCTTTGACAAGATGGACCTTTGTTGGCAAAGTAATGTCTCTGCTTTTTAATATGCTGTCTTGGTTGGTCATAGCTTTTCTTCCAAGGAGCAAGTGTCTTTTAATTTCATGGCTGCAGTCACCATCTGCAGTGATTTTGGAGCCCAAGAAAATGAAGTATGTCACTGTTTCCAATGTTTCCCCACCTATTTGCCATGAAGTGATGGGACCAGATGCCATGATCTTCGTTTTCTGAATGTTGAGTTTTAAGCCAACCTTTTTCACTCTCCTCTTCCACTTTCCTCAAGAGGGTCTTTAGTTCTTCTTCACTTTCTGCCATAAGGGTGGTGTCCTCTGCATATCTGAGATTATTGATATTTTTCCTGAAAATCTTGATTCCAGCTTGTGCTTCATCCAGCCAGCATTTCTCATGATGTACTCTGCATCTAAGTTAAATAAGCAGGGTGACAATATACAGCCTTGATGGACTCCTTTCCCAATTTGGAACCAGTCTGTCATTCCATGTACAGTTTTAACTTGCTTCTTGACCTGCATATGGATTTCTCAAGAGGCAGATCAGGTGGTCTGGTATTCCCATCTCTTAAAGAATTTGCCACAGTTTGTTGTGATCCACACAGTCAAAGGCTTTGGCGTAGTTAATAAAGCAGAAAAAGATGTTTTTCTGGAACTCTCTTGCTTTTTCGATGATCCAGCAGATGTTGGCCATTTGATCTCTGGTTCCTCTGCCTTTTCTAAATCCAGCTTGAACATCTGGAAGTTCAGGGTTCATGTACTGCTGAAGCCTGGCTTGGAGAATTTTGATCATGACTTTGCTAGCGTGTGAGATGAGTGCAATTGTGGAGTAGTTTGAACATTCTTTGGCATTGCCTTTCTTTAGGATTGGAATGAAAACTGACCTTTTCCAGTCCTGTGGCCATTGCTGAGTTTTCCAAATTTGCTGGCATATTGAGTGCAGCACTTTCACAGCATCATCTTTTAGGATTTGAAATAGCTCGACTGAAATTCCATCACCTCCTCTAGCTTTGTTCATAGTGATGCTTCCTAAGGCCCACTTGACTTCCCACTCCAGGATGTCTGGCTCTAGGTGAGGGATCACACCATCGTGATTATCTGGTCATGAAGATCTTTTTTATGTAGCTCTTCTATGTATTCTTGCCACTTCTTCTTAATGTCTTCTGCTTCTCTTAGGTCCATAGGGAAACCCTAAAGGAAAACAAAGATAATCCTCAGGGGGAAAAAAAAATGTTTGCAACCAAGCAAAAAGTAAGGAATGCATTCCCCAAACACACAAACAACTCATTCTGTTCAATTAAAACAGTTTAAAAATGGGCCAAAGATCTAAAAGGACATTTCTCCCAAACAGGCATCCAGATGGCCATAAAGTTCATGAAAAGATGCTCACATCACTAGTTATTAGAGAAATGCCAATCAAAACTAGAACTGGGCATCGTCTCAAGCCTGTCAGAATGGCCTTTGTCAAAAAGTCTACAGGCAATAAATAGCGGAGAAGTTTTGGAGGAAAGGATACTATCCTGCCTTGATGCTGGGAATGGAAACTGCTAACAGCCAGCTCAAAGGAGAGAATGGAGGTTCCTTAAACAACGAAAAGCAAATGAAATTACAACACTCCCTAACCTCATCCCGGAAAAGGAACTCCAAATCGATGAAAAAGCTAGAAGCAGGGAAGATACTCTAACAGCTCTCGAGGAAAATATGGGCAGAACACACTGTGACAGAAACGGCAGCAAGTTGTTTTTGGATCCACTCTTAGAATAATGACAAATAAGACCTAATTCAGCAAAAGGGACCTCAGCAACCTGAAAAGCTATCGCCCCGCAAGGAAAACCCTAAAAAAAGAAAGGCAACATGAGGCATAGGAAAAAGGCAGTTTGCAGCCAAAAATAAAAACTCAGAATTTATCTAGAAAACAGGCAGGCAGCTCATAAAGCTCAATGAAAAGAATAAAGGAAAAAAAAAAAAAACAACCCCAACCCAACAGAAAATGATGTCGAAGATGTAAATGAACATTTCCCTAAAGAAGGCATCCAGAGGGCATAATGCACATAAGAGATGCTCAGCGTCACTGTCAGATGAGTGCCAATCAAAGCTGCAAGCGCCAGCCCCCTCATGCAGGGCAGAATGGCCATCCTCCAAAAGAGAAGCAAAGAGTAAATGCTGCTGAGAAGAGGGGATTCTTCTACACTGGGGGCAGCGATGTCAGTGGGCAGGGCAGGTCACAAAGGAAAGCAGTATGGAGATTCTTAAACCACTAAATGCAGAGTTACCACTCACTCTGGCAAGACCACCCCTCGCCTCAGATCCGGAGAAAATCATAATTTGAGATGATACTTGTTCCCCTATATTCAGGGCAGCACTATTGACAATATTCAAGACAGCAAAAGTGAAAGTGTTCGTTGCTCAGTTGCGTCTGACTTTTTCCAACCCCTGTGGACTGTATAGCCCACCAGGCTCCTCTGTGCATGGGATTCTCCAGGCAAGAATCCTGGAGCGCGTTGCCATGCCCTCCTCCAGTGGATGCTGCCAACCCAGGAATCAAATCTGAGTCTCCCGCACTGCAGGTGGATGCTTTACCGCTGAGCCACCATAACATCCGAAGCAGAGCATCAATCAAAAAGCCATCAATAGAGAAATGAAGGGTAACTAGTCCATCTAGACACTGGAATACACTCCGTCATCAGGAAGAGCGAAGAAACGCCTTGGAAGCAGCTTAGATGGACTGAGAGACTCGTCATATGCAGTGAAAGTCAATCAGAGAGCGGCAGAAGTATTATCACTTACAGGTGGAGTCTATAAAATCATTAAAATGAACTTCATAAAGAGAATGAACTTTATAATTTATAAAGAGAAACTCACAGACTTAGAAAACCAACTTACGATTATCTTTAAAAACTACACAGGGGAAGTGGGACATTAAGAGGCTGGGATTAACAGATTAACACACTACTTATTATCAGATAGAGAATCCAAAAGGGCCTACTGAATAGCACGGAATACACTGAAAGAACCTATTTGGAAAAAGCTCCCTTAAAAGCAAAGAATCGATATCTGTCTATGTATAGCTGAATCAAGTTCCTGTAAACTTTAAACAGATAAACAACAGTAAGCCACTCTACACTGATTCAAGTTGTTAACCATGATCCCCCAGCAAAAGTGTGGCGCATAACGAAATGCTGCCGCCTTGTGGCCATGTTTGGTAACAACAACAGAAAAATCTGTGCCTACTTCCCTGGCGGCTCAGACGGTAAAACGTCTGTCTACAATGAGGGAGACCTGGGTTCGATCCCTGCATCGGGAAGATTCCCTGGAGAAGGAAACGGCAACCCACTCCAGTACTCTTGCCTAGAAAATCCCATGGATGCAGGAGCTTGGTGCAGACTACTGTCCATGGGGTTGCAAAGTGTCGGGCACTACTGAGCGACTTCACTTCACACGAGGACTTACTCTTCCCAGGCCTGCAGGAATGCAAGGAAAAGACACCTGTCCTCAACAAATGTCCTGGAAAAGAATTCAGAACAGAGCAGACTGTCAAAAAGCCAAACTGGGGAGTTCAGTTTTACTCATAATGTTTGTTTGTTTGTTTTGAAAGGATTTCAACATCATGAAATCTTGCAGAAATGAAAACCAAAACTACAATCACATATCAGCTCACACCAGTAAGAATGGCCTTTGTCAAAAAGTCTACAAACAGTAAGCGGTGGAGAGGTTGTGGGGAAAAGGGAACCCTCCTGTACTGATGCTGGCATTGTTAAATGGCTAACAGTCAGTAGGGAGGATAGCGTGGAAGTTCCTTAAATAGTGAAAAGAGAATGACATTACCACACTGCCTAACCTCATAGAGAAAAAGGAATTCCACATTGATCGACGATCTCATTGGAGGGGAGATTACTCTCTACCTCTTGAGAAAAATACATGCAGAACACACTTTGACATAAATCACAGCCAGTTACTGTTGGATCCACCTTTGAGAGCAATGAAAAATAAAATGGAAGTGAACAGAAGGGACCTCATCGACCTTAAGGGTTTGCACAGCAAGGGAAATCCTAAATGACAGAAAAAGTCCATCTTCAGATTGGGAAAAGAAAAGGTTTCCAAATGAGGATACCCACAGGAATTCATCTCCAACACATGCAGACAGCTCATGTAGCTCAATATCAGAAAACCCCAACAGCAGAAAAATGGGCCAATGGTCTAAATGGACACTCCTCAAAGAAGGCATCCAGATGCCTGGAGAGCACATGAGAAGGGGCTCAGGATCCCTGTTACAGAAATGCCGACCAAAACTGCACCAAGGTATCTGCTCAAACCTGTCAGACGGGCCCTTTTCAAAAGTCTACAGACAATGGTGGAGAGGTTCTGAAGAAAAGCTAACTCTTCAGTACAAATGCTGGGAATGTAAATTGTTAGCAGGATGGAGAACAGGGAGAAGATTTCTTAAACAAGAGAAAAGTGAGCGAAGTTACAACACTCTCAAACCCCATGCAGAAAAAGAAACTCCAAATTGATTAAAGAGCTAAATGGAGGGACGATTACCCTAGACTCTTGAGGAAAATACAGGCAGAACATGCCTCGACATAAATTGCAGCAAGTTCTTTTTGCAACAATTCTTAGATTAATGGAAAAAAAATTTTAAACTCAACAAAAGGGACCTCATTAACCTCAAAACCTTTGGCACAGCAAGGAAAATACTAAACAAAGGGTGGAAAAAAACCCCTCAAAATGGGAAAAAAAAGTTTGCAACTGAGTTTAAAAATGGAATTCACCTCCAAAACATGCAAACAGCAGCTCAATATCAAGAAAACAATCAATTCAATTGAAAAACAACAGGCCAAAGTTCTGAATGAATATTTGTTCAAAGAAGGTATCCAGATGGCCATAAAGCACCTGAAAAGATGCCCAGGATCATTGTTAGAAAAATGCCAATCAAAACTGCGGTCAGGTATCGGCTCACACGGCTCAGGATGCCATCTTCCAAAAGATCTACAAAGAATTAAATGCTGCCGAGGGCGAGGGGAACAGAGCATCCTCCTCGCCCGTGGGGTGGGGGTGTTCATGGGTGGGTGCAGCCATGAGGAAAAACCATGGAGATTCCTTAAAACGCTAAACACAGACGTAACGCATGATAAGGCAAGCCCACCCCTTGCCTTAGATCTGGAGAAAATCATCAGATGATTTTTAAATCATTTAAAATGATTTGTGCACCCCAGTTTTCAGGGCAGCACTGTTGACGCTATCCAAGACAGAGCATCAACCAGTGTCCATCAATAGAGAAGCGAAGAGACGCTGGAATACACTCAGCTATCCCAAAGAATGGAAAAGTGTCATTGTCAGGAGCATGGAGGGACTGAGTGAAGTCAGTCCAAGAGGGAAAGAAATATATCACTGATGGGTACAATCTATAAATTCACACAAATGAACTAATTTATAAACAGAAAGAGACTCACAGACTTAGAAAACCAACTTATGGTTATTTTTTTTAAAGGTAGGGGAAGGGGAACATTGAGAGTGTAGGACTGACGCATACACACTGCTTACTATCAGATATAATCCTAAAGGACCTACTGTTAGCACAAGGAAGTCTGCGGAGCACGCTGCAAGAACCTATTTGGGAAAAGCCCCCTTAGTAGAATCGATGTATGTCTGAGTATGACTGAATCAAGTTCCTGTACCTAAAACAACACAACAACAGAAATCAACTCGACTCCGACAGAAAGTAGAAACTGAAGCTGTTAGTTGTTCAGCCGTGTCTGACTCTGCGATCCCATGCACTGTCGCCCGCCAGGCTCCTCTGTCCATGGAATTCTCCAGGCAAGAATTCTGGAGTGGGTTGCCATTCTCCTCTCCAGGGATCTTCCTGATCCAGGGATTGAACTCGGGTCTCCTGCATTGCAGGCAGATTCATTACTTTCTGAGCCACCAGGGAAGCCCAACAGAAAATTAAAATTAGCCAGAGGTGGGGGGGGGAAAAAAACCAAAACTCCAACGTGTGGAGCATGAAGAAATGCTGCCGCCTTGTGGCCACGTTTGGTAACAACAATGGAAACCTCTGTGCTAATGGATACTTAAAAGTCAGTCGCCAAGCCTGAGGGGATGTGGGAAAAAACACCTATCCTTAACAAATGTCCTTGGGTAGGTTCTAGAAAAATATTTCAGATGAGGGCAGATGGTCAAGAAGACAATCTCGAGAGATCATTTTTGCTCACAATGTTGTTTCTTTTAAATCACACGAAAAACTTTCAACATCATGAATCTTATTAAAATGCAAATCAAACTAAAATGAGGTATCAGCTCATACCTGTCAAAACGACCTTTGTCAAAAAGTCTACAAACACTAAATTCTGCAGAGGTTGTGGAGAAAAGGGAACACTCCTACACTGATGCTGCCGGTGTATGTTGTTAACAGCCAGGATGGAGGAGAGGGTGGAGGTTCCTTAAACAGAGAAAAGTGAAAGAATCTACATCTCTCCCTAACCACTTGCGGAAAAAGAAACTCCAAATCAATTAAAGAGCGAAATGGAGGGACGACTATGCTAAACCTCTCAAGGAAAATATATGCAGAACATGCTTTGACATAAATCGCAGCAAGTTCTTTTTGGATCAACTCTTACAAGAGGGAAAATTAAAGAAAAACTCAACAAAAGGGACCTCATTAACCTCAAAAGCTTTTCAACAGCATGAAAAACCCTAAAGGAAAGAAGAAGACAAACCTCAAAATGGGGGAAAAAATGTTTGCCACCAAATTTAGAAACAAGCAGTTCATCTCCAAAACATGCAAACAGTTCATACAGCTCAATACATATATATATATATAACATATATATATAACAATCAACCAATAGAATATGGGCCAAAGATCGAAATGGACATTTGTCCAAAGAAAGCATCCAGATGGACATAAAGCACATGAAAAGATGCTCAGGATCACTGTTAGCGAAACGCCACTCCAAACTGCAATGAGGTGTCAACTTACCCCTCTCAGAATGACCATCTTCAAAAAGTGAAAGCATTAATCGCTCAGTCGTGTTTGACTCTTTGCAACCCCATAGACTGTAGCCTGCCAGGCTCCTCTGTCCATGGGAATTCTCTAGGCAAGAATACTAGAATGGGTTGCCGTATCCTTCTCCAGGGGATCTTCCCAACCTAGGATTGAACACAGGTCTCCCGCCTTGCAAGCAAATGCGTTACCATCTGAGCCACCAGGGAAGCCCTTAGTCTTCAAAAGATCTACAAAAGATTCAGTGCAGCTGAGGGCAAGGGGGATAGGGGATCCTCCTACACTGTTTCAGAGATGTATATGGGTGGGTGCAGTCACGAAGGAGAACGCTGTGGAGATTCCCTAAAACACCAAATACAGAGTGACCACCTGATCTGGCAAGCCCACTCCTTGTCTTCAATCCAGAGAAAATCATAATTTAAAATGACACCTGCACCTCTATTTTCAAGGCAGCACTATTGACAACCTCCAACACAGACCATCCACCAAAATATCCATCAATAGAGAAATAAAGGGTAACCGGTCCATCTATATACTGGAATACACTCAGCCATCAAAAAAAACGAAGGAAATAATGCCATTGGCGGCAGCATAAATGGACCCACAGATGATCATAAGTAAGGAAAGACAAATATCCGAAGATATCATTTCTAGAAGAAATCTAAACATGGATACAATAAACTTCTTTAAAAAACAGAAACAGCCTCCCAGACTTAGAAACAGTACTTATGGTTACCAAAAAATGAAAATTTGGGGGCAGGGAGAAATTAGTAACATGAGAATAACAGATACACTAGTGTTTATAAAATAATCCATAAGGACTCAGTGTAAAGCACAAGGAATCCTGCTCAACACTCTGTAATGACCTACATGGGGAACGAAGCTGAAAAAGAACATATAAGTCATGTGTAAATTATTCAAGTTGCTGTACACCTAAACAAAACAAAACAAAACCCACCACAGTGTAAATTGTCTATATATTCCATTTCAAAATAAGTGGCAAAAATAGAAAGCCAAAAAAAAAAAAAAAATGACTCTATTCTCCTCAGGACTTGGGACCTGAGCTGATGTCACATCCTTGGAGCCTGAGTAGGCTTGGGTCCCCAGACTGGACTGTAGTGGGGCTGAGGGTCTGGGGAGGGTACGCCAGGCAATGAGCCCCCCAACCGCGATAGACATGAGCTTCCTTTTCCCCTCTGTATGAGCCCTCAGTCTCCAGATCCAGGCGGGTCCTCCTGCAGCAGAACCAACCATAGTGCCCCCAAAGGATGGTGGAGCCTCTGGACTGGAAGAACTTTGCAAAGTCCCCTGGGCTCTGCGTCTCCTGATGGTGGGGTTGGGATTCCCATCTCCAGCTTCCTTCCTTAGCGTCACCCCACCTGTGGATGACACCCCCTTCTGCAGAGTGGTGTTGCAATCGGGATCTGTCCTTGGGATGGAGGGTAAGGGGGAGGAAGTAAGGGGGGACACAAGTCTTAAGCATACCCACTCTCACTGACAACCCAGAAATAGGAAGTGCCCTAAGGCTCTGGTTGCGCAGGGACCCAGAGTTGGGCATGAAGAAATGCTGCCACCTTGTGGCCATTTCCCACAACAACCGCTTGAAAGCCGAAGCTAGTGGGTATACACAAGCCTGCCCTTAAGAAATGCCCGGGGGGTAAATCACCGGAAAAGAATTCAAAACAGGGCAGACCTTCAAAAAGTTAATTGCAAGAGGTAAGTTGTACTCACAGTGTAGAAGATAAACAGGGACCTGGAAAGATACTCAACATCACAAATTATAAAGAACTGCAAATCAGTACTAGAATACGGTTTCACCCTACACTGATCAGAAGGACCATCACCAAAAAGTCTATTCTCCCAGTGTTTATTGCAGCACATGAAGCAACCTAAATGTCCACGAACGAAGAAGTTGTGGTATGTATATACAATGGAATCATCAGTGCAGTTCAGTCGCTAACTCCTGTCTGACTCTTTGAGACCCCATGAAATCGCAGCACGCCAGGCCTCCCTGTCCATTACCAACTCCCAGAGTTCACTCAGACTCGTGTCCATCGAGTCAGTGATGCCATCCAGCCATCCCATCCTCGGTCGTCCCCTTCTCCTACTGCCCCAATCCCTCCCAGCATCAAACTCTTTTCCAATGAGTCAACTTTTCCCATGAGGTCGCCAAAGTACTGGAGTTTCAGCTTTAGCATCATTCCTTCCAAAAAAATCCCGGGGCTGATCTCCTTCAGAATGGACTGGTTGGATCTCCTTGCAGTCCAAGGGACTCTCAAGAGTCTTCTCCAACACCACAGTTCAAAAGCATCCATTCTTTGGCGCTCAGCCTTCTTCACAGTCCAATTCTCACATCCATACATGACTACTGGAAAAACCGTAGCCTTGAGTAGACGGACCTTAGTCGGCAAAGTGATGTCTCTGCTTTTGAATATACTATCTAGGTTGCTCATAACTTTTCTTCCAAGGAGTAAGCGTCTTTTAATTTCATGGCTGCAGTCACCATCTGCAGTGATTTTGGAGCCCCCCAAAATAAAGTCTGACACTGTTTCCACTCTTTCCCCCTCTATTAGCCATGAAGTGCTGGGACAGGATGCCATGATCTTCGTTTTCTGAATGTTGAGCTTTAAGCCAACTTTTTCGCTCTCCCCTTTTACCTTCAGCAAGAGGCTTTTTGGTTCCTCTTCACTTTCTGCCATAAGGGTGGTGTCATCTGCATATCTGAGGTTATTGATATTTCTCCCGGCAATCTTGATTCCAGCTTGTGTTTCTTCCAGTCCAGGGTTTCTCATGATGTACTCTGCATAGAAGTTAAATAAGCAGGGTGACAATATACAGCCTTGACATCCTCCTTTTCCTATTTGGAACCAGTCTGTTGTTCCAGGTCCAGTTCTAACTGTTGCTTCCTGGCCTGCATACAGATTTCTCAAGAGGCAGGTCAGGTGGTCTGGTATTCCCATCTTTTTCAGAATTTTCCACAGTTTACTGTGATCCACACAGTCAAAGGCTTTGGCATAGTCAATAAAGCAGAAATAGATGTTTTTCTGGAACTCTCTTGCTTTTTCCATGATCCAGCGGATGTTGGCAATTTGATCTCTGATTCCTCTGCCTTTTCTAAAACCAGCTTGAACATCAGGGAATTCACGGTTCATGTATTGCTGAAGCCTGGCTTGGAGAATTTTGAGCATTACTTTACTAGCGTGTGAGATGAGTGCAATTGTGCAGTAGTTTGAGCATTCTTTGGCATTGCCTTTCTTTGGGATTGGAATGAAAACTGACCTTTTCCAGTCCTGTGGCCACTGCTGAGTTTCCCAAATTTGTTGGCATATTGCGTGAAGCACTTTCACAGCATCATCTTTCAGGATTTGAAACAGCTCAACTGGAATTCCATCACCTCCACTAGCTTTTTTCGTAGTGATGCTTCCTAAGGCCCACTTGACTTCACATTCCAGGGTGTCTGCTCTAGATGAGTGATCACACCATGGTGATTATCTGAGTCGTGAAGATCTTTTTTGTACAGTTCTTCTGTGTATTCTTGCCTCCTCTTCTTAATATCTTCTGCTTCTGTTAGGTCCATACCATTTCTGTCCTTTATCGAGCCCATCTTTGCATGAAATGTTCCCTTGGTATCTCTGACTTTCTTGAAGAGATCTCTAGTCTTTCCCATTCTGTTGTTTTCCTCTATTTATTTGCATTGATTGCTGACAGAATGTGGTCCACTGGAGAAGGGAATTGCATGCCACTTCAGTATTCTTGCCTTGAGAACCCCATGAACAGTATGAAAAGGCAAAATGATAGGATACCAAAAGAGGAACTCCCCAGGTCATTAGGTGCCCAATATGCTACTGGAGATAGTGGAGAAATAACTCCAGAAAGAATGTAGGGATGGAGCCAAAGCAAAAACAATACCCAGTTGTGGATGTGACTGGTGATAGAAGCAAGATCGGATGCTGTAAAGAGCAATATTGCATAGGAACCTGGAATGTCAGGTCCATGAATCCAGGCAAATTGGAAGTGGTCAAAGAAGAGATGGCAAGGGTGAACGTCGACATTCTAGGAATCAGCGAACTAAAATAGACTGGAATGGGTGAATTTAACTCAGATGACCATTATATCTACTACTGCGGGCAGGAATCCCTCAGAAGAAATGGAGTAGCCATCATGGTCAACAAAAGAGTCCGAAATACAATCTCAAAAACGACAGAATGATCTCTGTTCGTCTCCAAGGCAAACCATTCAATATCACAACTATCCAAGTCTATGCCCCAACCAGTAATGCTGAAGAAACTGAAGTTGAACGGTTTTATGAAGACCTACAAGATCTTTTAGAACTAACACCCAAAAAAGATGTCCTTTTCATTATAGGGGACTGGAATGCAAAAGTAGGAAGTAACAGGCAAACTTGGCCTTGGAATGTGGAATGAAGCAGGGCAAAGACTAATAGAGTTTTGCCAAGAAAATGCACTGGTCATAGCAAACACCCTCTTCCAACAACACAAGAGAAGACTCTACACATGGACATCACCAGACGGTCAACACCGAAATCAGATTGATTATATTCTTGCAGCCAAAGATGCAGAAGCTCTATACAGTCAACAAAAACAAGACCGGGAGCTGACTGGCTCAGATCATGAACTCCTTATTGCCAAATTCAGACTTAAGTTGAAGAGAGTAGGGAAAACTGCTACACCATTCAGGTATGACCTCAATCAAATCCCTTATTATTATATAGTGGAAGTGAGAAATAGATTTAAGGGTCTAGATCTAATAGATAGAGTGCCTGATGAACTATGGAATGAGGTTCGTGACATTGTACAGGAGACAGGAATCAAGACCATCCCCATGGAAAAGACATGCAAAGAAGCAAAATGGCTGTTTGGGGAGGCCTTACAAATAGCTGTGAAAAAAAGTAAGTCAGAGAGCAACAAATATTGTATATTAATGATATATATGGAATCTAGAAAAACGGTATTGGTGAGCCTGTTTTCAGGGAAGGAATGGAGACACAGATATAGAGATGGGGCTGGTGGACTGGGGAAGGAAAGAGTGGGGCGGATGGAGAAAGTCCCATCGACATAGTTACACAGCCATGTCTCAGACAGATAGCCTGAGAAGTTGCTAGCTAGTGCAGGGACCCGCCAGGCGCTCTGTGATGAGCCAGAGGGGTGGAATGGGGGAGGGAGATTCTCAAGGGATGCGATATATGCATATAAATATAATTACGACTGATTCACTTTGATGTATGGCAGAAAACAACATGACATTGTTAAGCAATTTTCCTCCAATTAAAACATAATAAAAATTGTTGGGAGCCAGCGTGAGGAACTCCGCCCATGGCAAAGGCCATGAGGAAGGAAGCTTGGCACACGCAAAGGTGTGATCAAGCCTCAGGAAACCCCCTGTTCCCAAGCATCTACCCCAAAACCAGAGTACTTTACGGGAGCTCTCCCCCATAACCATTTCTCTCAGAGAAGGAGTTAACTTGCAGCTCCAGTTAATAAAAATTCCTGGGTGTGATAAGAGTGTTTCAACTTATGAACTCTGGAGGTTCTCTGGCCTGCCTGATCAGGCTCGTTCGGCCGCACGTGATTGTTTACAGCCTCCCAACTGTGAGAGGCACGGGATGTTTTAAAACTTTCTAAAAACAGACTCTTTTGAGAAGTTAGAAGATTATTAGTATAGCATTAGTAGGAATTATATTGGTGAAGGGTTTTTTCATTTGTCCTGCCAATAATTACTGCTAATTCCCTGCCCTGGGTGTGACAAGGATGTCTCAGGTCAAACCTCTCTGCTGACAGACTAGCTTGTGTGACAACCTCTCAACCATAAACAGCACAGAGAGTTTGGAGTATTAGCATAGGGCTTTTTTCATTGATGAGTCAATGATTGCCATCAGGCCTCCATATCCTTAGGCACCTGGGAATATATTAATCAATGTATTTGGAATATAGAAAAGGAAATATAGTAGTTTTTGATGTTAGCAATACTAGACTTTTGATTTAATGAATCTTCTTTTTTGTTATACATCACTGTACTTTGTTATAAATCACTATAAATCACTATGCTATGTAACTTTATCACTATCTTAAAACAAAATAGATCTTAAGGGGAACATTGGTGAAGGGTTTACATTTGTTGAGCCAATATTTGCTGCGAAAACTTCATATTCCTGCCCTTATAATGAATATAACTAGCATATAGGAGAAATAAGTATTAACCTTTAAGATTAATCATGTTAAACCTTAGGTTAAGTAAATTCCTTTCTTGATTATAACTCACTACACGCTCACCCTATAGGAATGCAACTTTATTTGGAGGGTGGCGCCTGATTTAAGAAAAAATCACCCCTGGAGAAATAAGTTTTCTGGTTAACTGACCTGTATCAGAAAGAGCCATAAAATGTCAGCAGACCTCATGGCTAAAAGATGATAAAACTCATAAGACCTTTGTATAATTTTATATGAAGCACCTGATTGTGACAAGATTCAGGTCTGCTGACCCCCGCGTGACTCTGTATTCATCCCTATGTATAACAAAAAGGTATATAAACAAACCTGAAAAAGAAAGAAATCAGATCAGTTTCTGGAAAGACTGATTCCCCCGTGTCGTTTCTTTCTCGCTCCCCGTTTTCCTGGCTGAATTCCCATCTGAAATGTGGGTACTTACCAAGCCTGCTAATTCTGCCTGGGCTTCTGAGATCGGACCAGGGAGGCCTCACTGCCCCCTCTCCTTTGGGAAAACGGAAAGACGGCTGTGGCCTACTTAGGTGGTGATTGGGATTCCATGTAAACCAGTTATTCAGCCTCTTTTCTCCACTAATTCTCCCACTACACTATCTGTTTCGAACCTCCATCTATATCTGAAATTAAATAAGTGTTTTCCAGGACGCCAACTCCGTCCACACCTTCGAATCACCCTGGATCCACCGGTGCTGGACCCCAGCAAAAAATTTTTTAAAGATTGATATCCTAGGTCGCTTGAGTCCTGTCTGACTCTTTGTGTGACCCCCATCGACTGCAGAGTCCATGGAACTCTCCAGGTCAGAGTCCTGGAGTGGGTAACCTTTCCCTTCTCCAGGGGATCTCTGCAGCCCAGGGATCAAACCCACGTCTCCAACACTGCAGACGGATTCTTCAGGAGCTGAGCCACATGGGTGGGAAGCCCAAGAACACTGGAGTGGCTAGCCTATCTATTCTCCAGTGGATCTTCCTGGACCTAATGAAGCTGAACATTTTTGCACAACTACGGAAAACACCGACTAGAGAGCAATGACATACTGGACGGGAGAAACTAGTGACAGGGTCACGTAGGATTCACTAATACGAGGACCTGACCAAATAAGCAAGCTGGCGTGTGCGACAAAGCGGCAGCAGACGCACCGATAGTTTGAATGACTAGTGGTTTCTAGCCGGAGGGCAGGGGCTTCACTTTGGGGGAGGAGGAGTGGGAGGTACAGACCGCTGGGAGGAAGACAGGCTCCTCTGTCCATGGAGTTCTCCGGGCAAGAATACTGGGATCGGGTTGCCATTTCCCTCTGCAGGCCGTCTCCCCCACCCAGGGAAGGATCCCGTGTCTCCTGTGTGTCCTGCGTCGGCAGGCGGATTCCTGAACACGAGTGCCACCTGAGAAGCCCTAAGACGGCTTCAAGGAGGGATCCTACACCACGGGGAACATAGGCAGTGTTTTGTAGGAGCTGTAAATGGAAAGCGCCTTTCAAACTTGTCAGTGCAAGAACTGAAGTTTAGAATTTAAAACAAAGGAAGCGAGCTGAGCCTGGGTGTGTGAGTAAAGGCTCCCTGGACTGGAGCCCAGGGAAAGTGAGGGAGGCCAATGGCGAGAGGTCTTGGGGTGGGGTCTAGAGGGTGGGACAGAGGGCAGGCTTTCCAGGCTCCAGCTGGCACCGGGCTGAGAAGGGCAGGATTTTTGTCAGAGAGGGTCTGGGTGGGGCCTCCAGCATCTGGAGGAGCTGTGTAGGAAAGCGAATGCCCACCTCGGAAGTCAAAAGTCATGCTTCAGCCGAGTTTGAGAGATGCTGAGATGTGTGAGTAGGTGAACCAAACTGAGACCAGAGTGGAGGCAACACAGATCCAGGGTCCAGGGAAGGGATGGCATGAGGACAGAAGCGTCTAGAACACAGGGAGTGGGGAGGGAGGAAAGGGAGGAGGGTGTTGACCTAGGAGCACGCAGAGCCGAAAGGGTATGATCCCCACCAGGGTTCTTGGAGTCCTCAGTCAACAGACATTGATAAGAGGCCAGACAGGAAACTCAGACAAGGTTTTATTGGAGCTCTGGGTGCATCCGGAAGGGAGTCAAACAAGTGACAAGTTGCCTTGTTTGCTCCTGCGGGGTGAGGGGGTGTCGGGGCACATGGGGGGAAATCTGGTCCATTAGATGGGGTGAGGGCCGGCTGGGTCCAGCGCTGGGCTGGAGGGCTGGAGGGCTGAATGCGAGGTCTGCCCAGCCCCTTGGTGGTGCTCTGTGCAGGCATCTCGACCAGGACCCCCGCCTTTGTTCTCCAGCTCCGAAGGGGTGACTGGAGTTTGGATCTGTTTTCTTTTTTTTAATCTCGTGCATCATTTGCCCCAGCCGTTCACGTCCGTAGAGTTATATTTCGGCCCTTGTCGTTTCCTTGTTGTCTGTGGCTCAAGAAGACGTGCCTCCACGTGGAAGCACTGCAGTCCAGGTCCCAACGTGTCTGAAATCTAGAACCTGGAGAGCGGGGAGGGGCAGAGAATCGAGGATGGGGCAGGCCTAGGAGTGTGCAGAGCCCAGAAGAAATCCAGAAAAGCCGGGGATGGGGGGATGAGTTTAGGGGGCAGGGGGTGAAGAGAGGGGCATTGCCCTGAGGGATGGAGGGGGGGGGGCAAAGTCAGGGTGAGGAATAACTCTGATGGGGAGGGACGGGGCTGCATTCCCAGTTTCCCTCCTCGAGGCAAAGAGAGGCCTCCGGTGCAGCCAGCGCTGCTGGAACCGCCAGCCTCCCGGGCCCCGCCTTGGGAAGCACGGAGCTGCTTGGAGTCCACACCCACCGCCGTCCACAAGCTTCCCCTCCGGGGCGGTCCTTACACTCCGGGGGCTCCTCGGCGGCGCAGAGCTTCTCCCTGGCTCTGTTCTGACCCTATTCTGTCCCTTGAAGACGGGCGCCCGCGCCCTGTGCCCCCGCCTCGTCTCGGGGCCGCCCGGGTTCCTCCGGCCCCTCCGCTGAGCGCGGGAGCCCGTCTGCGCAAGCGCCGCCCCCGCTGCGCACAGGCCGCCGCCTCAGGGCTCCCCGCGCCCCGGAAGGTGCCGTGTGCAGGCACCTCGCAGCCTTCCGGGCCGCTGGGACTCAGGGCCCTCAGCCCTCCTGCCCCCACGACCCTGTCCTTCCAACTGCTCCTGGCTTCCCTGCAGATCTCCTTGCCGACATTGGGCCTCTGTGTGCTGGGGCCAGATTTCCCCCCAACCTCGCCAGAAGGCATGAGGGATCTTTGTTCCCCGACCTGGGTCCTACCTTCAGCCCACGAATTTGACCGGTGGAGCCTTAGCCAGCAGACCACCAGGGAAGCCCCTACATGGATTATTTGGTGAAAGATTTCCTACAGACAAAAGGCTGGTGGAGGACTTGACTGGGGGTTTCTTCTGGGAAAGCCTCAGTGGGTCCTGCTTGGTTACAATCCGGCCCTTCCCTGGTCTGCCCCTGCCCGGCGGCGTCTCCGCCCTCCAGGAGAAGGAAGTCAGCACAGAAACAGGCGGGAGGCCGCGTGAGAGTTCAGATGCCCTTTATTTCTTTAGAAGTGAAGCGTACAGGTTGTCGGGGTGGCTGAGCGGTAAAGAAGACGCCTGCAGCGCAGGACATGCCGGGGACTGGAGCCTGGTCTGGGGATGCGAAAGATCCGCTGCGGTAGGAAACGGCAGGCCACTCCAGTCTTTTTGCCTGGGAAACCGCATGGACGTTGGAGCCTGGGGCGGGCGGGGGAAGTGGGGGGAGGCACAGCGCAAAGGGTCACAAAGAACGACTGAACAGGCACACAGGCCGGAAGGTAAGATTTGGGCGTTGCCAGCAACAGCAAAAATTCGGTTTCTATGTTTTGTCGTGCTTCCTGCAGCGGAGGAACCAATAGGGGAAGGCAAGCTGGTAATCTTTTCCTCCTGAACACTGTTACCATCTTGGTAGCGATGTCCCTCCAGGTTCAAATCAGTCCTGTTGGTTAGGCAGGCACGTTTGGCACGTGTAAATCATAAATCTTGCTCATAAAGATCCCACGGTGATAAACTTTTTAAACTTGAGCCTGCATTTTCTTGAGACTTGGCGAAGATAGCATAGATCCTGAAGTGGTAGAGAAATAGAGATTAAACCGTAAAGACTTCAGATCTCTTTTGACGAAACATCGCCTTAAATATATACGAGATCTTACTCTGCAAAGAACTCAGGCCCAGCTGGTTCCATGCCACGGAACCTATCTTTTTCAGGGCCCATCTCACCAGAGGTTTGGCGAGGGGTTTCAGCAGCCGATTGAAGGGCGTCGGGGCCTGCTCCATTCTGTCTACTAGTAATTGATGTTCTACAAACCTACTCGCTTTCTCTGTGAGAACACGAGCAAGTGTATCTTGAAGAGTTTCCATTAGCTCGGTCTTGGTTAGAGCAATCAGTCTCTCCATGCCAGAAGAGTGAGCTTGTCTGAGTGTGTCTGTTCCTTTCAGTCCAAGTCCCGAATTTATTTTCTTGCTCTTTCTTGAAGGAGCAAGAAAGAATGCTCCACTTTTTTAGACAAGGTGGGCTTTTTACAACAGCTCAAAAGAGTCTCTAAGGGGCAGTCTCCCCCAGTTAAAAAGTGGAGAGTTATTGCTGCGCTTACAACTGCAGTGTTTCATTTAAGTCCGCGCTTACAAATGCAGTGTTTCTAAGGTTCCCGTAATCTGGGGAAGGCTCACTATGAAGTCCATGTCTGGGACTGACGTCAGGTTAGTCTGTTGTTCAAGGGTGTGCGAATGAATGGAGACCAACACCGTCATCAACTTTCATTGTCCCTAGTTCTACTGCTAGTCAGAAAGTCGCATCTGGTACCGACTTGGATGCCGGGAGCCAGCACGGGAGATCCCACCCGACTTTGACTGCAAGGAAATTAACTATGATGATAGGAAGTATGAGGATAAATAATAGACATAAAGGGTCGAGAAGTTTTTAGGTAAACTCTTTAAAAGAATTATATTTTGTTTTTCCGGATGCTTGGGAAGTTAGAACTTTAGGGTTTTGCTAAATTCAGTAAAACGATGAGAATGCACGGAAGACTGAAATCAATTTTAGATAAGACACTGAAACACTGACTCCTGAACAAGTCAGTGTTTCTTTATCTTTACCTTCGTATGAAGAAAAACACTAAATATGTTTATTAAACACACATCTTGCACCACCTAAAGAGAAATTATGCTTTATGAAATCTAATGTTCGTAAAAAGAAATACAATTCAATTGCTTGTTTCTTGGTTTTCAGTTTTCAGGGATTTTAAAACTGCAATGTATTTACAGTTCCTAAAAATGGTAAGAGAATGGAATGCAAGTAGGATATATGTTTGCTGCGCAAAGAAGATACAGAAAATCACAGTAGTCTTTCTTGAAATGTAAGAAGAGGATAATTTTGCTGGTTTGGACAGGGGGAAACAAGAGACACGTCATGTGGATCCAAAAAAATGATACATGTTTTTAAAATAGGGAGGATTCCTTTTAATAGTCAGCTGGTACAAGACTGGAATTTGGTTTTTCCTGGAGTAATGAGCTGCCTTGGAGAGCAGATGGGAAGTCTCCTTCTCTAACTAACTTTGAGTGTTCCAGAGGAACTGTGAGGCAGCTCAGAGGCAAATATTCGATTAACCAGCATGACTGGTGTGTTCACTACCTTGGGGAGCATTAGCAAATGCAAGTCCTCTAGACATTACTGTGGCTGGTTGCTATGAACAGAGACGCATTAAAAATTTTGGAAATCCCAGAAACCTGGTATGTCTCGATGTTCCCGAGTCATAGTTCCGGTTCCTGGAATGCAGTTTCTGAGCCCATTACATTGTGCTCGTGTGTGTCGCCATGTCTTGCAGTCACTCACAGATAGTTCTCATCCCCTGATGGTTTTCGCAGAAGTGCTTCATGGAGGGAAGACCATTTTGAGAAGCACTGGTCTCTGATGAATCTGACATTCAGTTCAGCTCAGTGGAGTCGCTCATGCGTGTCCGACTCTTTGCGACCCCGTGAATCGCGGCGTGCCAGGCCTCCCTGTCCATCACCAACTCCCGGAGTTCACTCAGACTCAGTGATGCCATCCAGCCATCTCATCCTCGGTCGTCCCCTTCTCCTCCTGCCCCCAGTCCCTCCCAGCATCAGCATCTTTTCCAGTGAGTCACCTCTTCGCGTGAGGTTTCCCAAGTACTGGAGGTTCAGCTTTAGCATCATTCCTTCCAAAGAAATCCCAGGGCTGATCTCCTTCAGAATGGACTGGTTGGATCTCCTTGCAGTCCCAGGGACTCTCAAGAGTCTTCTCCAACACCGCAGTTCAAAAGCATCCATTCTTGGGCGCTCAGTCCAACTTCACATCCGACTCACGGTCCAACTCTCCCATCCATACATGACCACAGGAAAAACCATAGCCTTGGCTAGACGGACCTAGGTCGGCAGAGTGATGTCTCTGCTTTTGAATATACTATCTAGGTTGGTCATCACTTTTCTTCCAAGGAGTAGGCGTCTTTTACTTTCATGGCTGCAGTCACCGTCTGCAGTGATTTGGGAACCCTCCCACCCCCACCCAAATAAAGTCTGACCCTGTTTCCACTGTTTCCCCATCTACTTCCCGTTAGGAAATTTAAAATGAAGTGAAAGTCGCTCAGTCGTGTCCGACTCTTTGCGACCCCATGGACGGCAGAGTCCATGGAACTCTCCAGGCCAGAGTACCGGGGTGGGTAACCTTTCCCTTCTCCAGGGGATCTCTGCAACCCAGGGATCAAACCCACGTCTCCAACACTGCAGACGGATTCTTCAGGACCTGAGCCACATGGGAAGCCCAAGAACACTGGAATGGCTAGCCTGTCTATTCTCCAGTGGATCTTCCTGGACCTAATGAAGCTGAACATTTTTGCACAACTACGGAAAACACCGACTAGAGAGCAATGACATACTGGACGGGAGAAACTAGTGACAGGGTCACGTAGGATTCACTAATACGAGGACCTGACCAAATAAGCAAGCTGGCGTGTGCGACAAAGCGGCAGCAGACGCACCGATAGTTTGAATGACTAGTGGTTTCTAGCCGGAGGGCAGGGGCTTCACTTTGGGGGAGGAGGAGTGGGAGGTACAGACCGCTGGGAGGAAGACAGGCTCCTCTGTCCATGGAGTTCTCCGGGCAAGAATACTGGGATCGGGTTGCCATTTCCCTCTGCAGGCCGTCTCCCCCACCCAGGGAAGGATCCCGTGTCTCCTGTGTGTCCTGCGTCGGCAGGCGGATTCCTGAACACGAGTGCCACCTGAGAAGCCCTAAGACGGCTTCAAGGAGGGATCCTACACCACGGGGAACATAGGCAGTGTTTTGTAGGAGCTGTAAATGGAAAGCGCCTTTCAAACTTGTCAGTGCAAGAACTGAAGTTTAGAATTTAAAACAAAGGAAGCGAGCTGAGCCTGGGTGTGTGAGTAAAGGCTCCCTGGACTGGAGCCCAGGGAAAGTGAGGGAGGCCAATGGCGAGAGGTCTTGGGGTGGGGTCTAGAGGGTGGGACAGAGGGCAGGCTTTCCAGGCCCCAGCTGGGACCGAGCTGAGAAGGGCAGGATTTTTGTCAGAGAGGGTCTGGGTGGGGCCTCCAGCATCTGGAGGAGCTGTGTAGGAAAGCGAATGCCCACCTCGGAAGTCAAAAAGTCATGCTTCAGCCGAGTCTGAGAGATGCTGAGATGTGTGAGTAGGTGAACCAAACTGAGACCAGAGTGGAGGCAACACAGATCCAGGGTCCAGGGAAGGGATGGCATGAGGACAGAAGCGTCTAGAACACGGGGAGTGGGGAGGGAGGAAAGGGAGGAGGGTGTTGACCTAGGAGCGCGCAGAGCCGAAAGGGTATGATCCCCACCAGGGTTCTTGGAGTCCTCAGTCAACAGACATTGATAAGAGGCCAGACAGGACACTCAGACATGGTTTTATTGGAGCTCTGGGTGCATCCGGAAGGGAGTCAAACAAGTGACAAGATGCCTTGTTTGCTCCTGCGGGGTGAGGGGGTGTCGGGGCACATGGGGGGAAATCTGGTCCATTAGATGGGGTGAGGGCCGGCTGGGTCCAGCGCTGGGCTGGAGGGCTGGAGGGCTGAATGCGAGGTCTGCCCAGCCCCTTGGTGGTGCTCTGTGCAGGCATCTCGACCAGGACCCCCGCCTTTGTTCTCCAGCTCCGAAGGGGTGACTGGAGTTTGGATCTGTTTTCTTTTTTTTAATCTCGTGCATCATTTGCCCCAGCCGTTCACGTCCGTAGAGTTATATTTCGGCCCTTGTCGTTTCCTTGTTGTCTGTGGCTCAAGAAGACGTGCCTCCACGTGGAAGCACTGCAGTCCAGGTCCCAACGTGTCTGAAATCTAGAACCTGGAGAGCGGGGAGGGGCAGAGAATCGAGGATGCGGCAGGCCTAGGAGTGTGCAGAGCCCAGAAGAAATCCAGAAAAGCCGGGGATGGGGGGATGAGTTTAGGGGGCAGGGGGTGAAGAGAGAGGCACTGCCCTGAGGGATGGGGGGGGGGGGGCAAAGTCAGGGTGAGGAATAACTCTGATGGGGCGGGACGGGGCTGCATTCCCAGTTTCCCTCCTCGAGGCAAAGAGAGGCCTCCGGTGCAGCCAGCGCTGCTGGAACCGCCAGCCTCCCGGGCCCCGCCTTGGGAAGCACGGAGCTGCTTGGAGTCCACACCCACCGCCGTCCACACGCTTCCCCTCCGGGGCGGTCCTTACACTCCGGGGGCTCCTCCGCGGCGCAGAGCTTCTCCCTGGCTCTGTTCTGACCCTAGTCTGTCCCTTGAAGACGGGCGCCCGCGCCCTGTGCCCCCGCCTCGTCTCGGGGCCGCCCGGGTTTCTCCGGCCCCTCCGCTGAGCTCGGGAGCCCGTCTGCGCAAGCGCCGCCCCCGCTGCGCAGAGGCCGCCGCCTCAAGGCTCCCGGCGCCGCGGAAGGTGCCGTGTGCAGGCACCTCGCAGCCTTCCGGGCCGCTGGGACTCAGGGCCCTCAGCCCTCCTGCCCCCACGACCCTGTCCTTCCAACTGCTCCTGGCTTCCCTGCAGATCTCCTTGCCGACATTGGGCCTCTGTGTGCTGGGGCCAGATTTCCCCCCAACCTCGCCAGAAGGCATGAGGGATCTTTGTTCCCCGACCTGGGTCCTACCTTCAGCCCACGAATTTGACCGGTGGAGCCTTAGCCAGCAGACCACCAGGGAAGCCCCTACATGGATTATTTGGTGAAAGATTTCCTACAGACAAAAGGCTGGTGGAGGACTTGACTGGGGGTTTCTTCTGGGAAAGCCTCAGTGGGTCCTGCTTGGTTACAATCCGGCCCTTCCCTGGTCTGCCCCTGCCCGGCGGCGTCTCCGCCCTCCAGGAGAAGGAAGTCAGCACAGAAACAGGCGGGAGGCCGCGTGAGAGTTCAGATGCCCTTTATTTCTTTAGAAGTGAAGCCTACAGGTTGTCGGGGTGGCTGAGCGGTAAAGAAGACGCCTGCAGCGCAGGACATGCCGGGGACTGGAGCCTGGTCTGGGGATGCGAAAGATCCGCTGCCGTAGGAAATGGCACGCCACTCCAGTCTTTTTGCCTGGGAAACTGCATGGACGTTGGTGGGGGGGGTGCGCAAGTGGGGGGAGGCACAGCGCAAAGGGTCACAAGAACGACACACAGGCCGGAAGGTAAGATTTGGGCGTTGCCAGCAACAGCAAAAATTCGGTTTCTATGTTTTGTCGTGCTTCCTGCAGCGGAGGAACCAATAGGGGAAGGCAAGCTGGTAATCTTTTCCTCCTGAACACTGTTATCATCTTGGTAGCGATGTCCCTCCAGGTTCAAATCAGTCCTGTTGGTTAGGCAGGCACGTTTGGCACGTGTAAATCATAAATCTTGCTCATAAAGATCCCACGGTGATAAACTTTTTAAACTTGAGCCTGCATTTTCTTGAGACTTGGCAAAGATAGCATAGATCCTGAAGTGGTAGAGAAATAGAAATTAAACCGTAAAGACTTCAGATCTCTTTTGACGAAACATCGCCTTAAATATATACAAGATCTTATTCTGTAAAGAACTCAGGCCCAGCTGGCTCCATGCCATGGAACCTATCTTTTCTAGGGCCCATCTCATCAGACCTTTTACTACGGGTTTCAGCAGCCATGTGAAGGGCGTCCAGGCCTGCTCCATTCTGTATACTTGTAATTGATCTTCTACAAATTCACTTGCTTTCTCTGTGAGAATATCAGCAAGTGTATCTTGAAGACTTTCCATTAGCTCCGTCTTGGTTAAAGAAATCAATCTCTCCATGCCTGAAAAGGGAGCTTGTGTGAGTGTGTCTGTTCCTTTCAGTCCACGTCCTGAATTTATTTGCTCTGCATGAGCAATAATCCTCCACTTTTTTTGACAAAGCACATAACATTTCTAAAGCGCAGTTGAATTCTCCAGTCAGAGAAAAATGCTCCACTTTTTTTTGACAAAGTCTTTTTAGAGCTGATAAAATTTCTAAAGGGCAGTTGGAAATCCCCAGTTCAGGAAGTCTCCAGTTAGCCCCTGAAGGAAGTTAATGCGGCCACAATAGGGAAAGCGGAGATGTGCCTGCAAAGGGGGCTCTCTGCTTGGGCTGAACGTGCTTGCAAACAAGATGTTCTGCCAGAGACTGGACACAGCCTTGAGTTTAATGGTCCCTTGCAAACGAGGGAACATTCCCTTCTTGTGATAATTAGGAAGAAAGGGCTCTGGACAGACTCTGCAGTAAGCAGGACTTTCACTCCCTTTGCTGTAGGATAACATGTATGCACATGAGCTGTACTGAAAAGGTTTAGTCATGCAGTCTGGAATTCTGCCAAGGGGGCTTTACAAAAATAATCGCAAGCTTGTTTGCGCAGTTCTTTTTTCCTCTGGCCGGAGTTGTGTCTTTGTCTGTCTCTTGTGTGTCTTGTCTTTGTGTCATTTCACTCGCAATCTCCAACAAGACCCTGCATTTCTTACTGTGCTCTTAAATGTGTTTCACCAAGAATTAATGTAAAGCTAGGGCAGTTCCGGTGCCACAAAGCAGATCTCTCAGTGCAAAGCTAGGGCAGTTCTGGTGTCTCAAAGCAGATCTGTCAGTGTAAAGCTAGGGTACTTCCAGTAACACAAAACAGATTTAAATGTAAAGCTAGGGTAGTTCTGCAAGGCTAAGTCGCTTCAGTCGTGTTTGACTCTGTGCAACCCCAGAGACGGTAGCCCACCAGGCTCCCCCTTTCCTGGGATTCTCCAGGCAAGAACATTGGAGTGGGTTGCCATTTCCTTCTCCATGGGTAGTTCGAGAAACACAAAACAGATCTGTAAATGCTTCTGCTTTGTGTTACCAGAACTACCCCAGCTTTACATTTAAATCTCCAGTCCATTCTGAAGGAGACCAGCCCTGGGATTTCTCTGGAGGGAATGATGCTGAAGCTGAAACTCCAGTACTTTGGCCACCTCACGAGAAGAGTTAACTCATTGGAAAAGACTCTGACGCTGGGAGGGATTGGAGGCAGGAGGAGAAGGGGACGACAGAGGATGAGATGGCTGGATGGCATCACTGACTCGATGGACGTGAGTCTGAGTGAACTCTGGGAGTTGGTGATGGACAGGGAGGCCTGGTGTGCTGCGATTCATGGGGTCGCAAAGAGTCGGACACGACTGAGCGACTGAACTGAACTGAACTGTGTTACTAGAACTACCCGAGCTTTATATTTAAATCTGTTTTGTGTTACTAGAACTACCCTAGCTTTATATTTAAATCTTGGTCAAAAATAGAGAAGAAGGTTACATGTATTTCCACTGTATATTATAATTATATTTTGAATAGATAAATATCCTTTTTTGGAGTATCATCAAACGAATATTCAGAGACGTAGAGGGTATAGTAGCCCTGACAAGCACAAGGAACCGATTCAACATAATTAAGACTTACATGATTTTCACACAACAGTAGGATATAAATTCTCTTCAAGTTCTCATAAACTAGGAGACACTGGAACACATGCAGGGACATAAAGCAAGGTACAAAAATGTCATGGTCTAAAGGTATTAAAACCATACACAGTCCATTCTCTTATCACTGTTGAATCATGTTAGAAATCAGTATCAAAAGAGATTTTAAAATAACCAATACATTTTCAACTGCAATGTGACATATACTATTGACTTTGACTTATACACTGAATCCTCCCCGAACTTTTAGGATTAGTCATCATGGCGGCAAACAAGTGGGCGTGAACTCACCTCTTCCCTCAAGTGGCGCCATGTTCCCTGTCACACACTCACTGGCCAGTGACTTCACCCCCTGACTTCTGTCAGAGAAAATAAATTCTGGGCGTGGACTGAAAGGAGCAGAAGCACTTGAAGTTTTCCCCAGGGCTTTACTTCTTTCACTGAAGAAGCACAAGACCATGGAAGTTCTAGGGGGTATGGTTGCTGAATTCCTCACAGAGAAGGTCAAGAAATTCATAAATAATGAAGTAATGATATATGGAATGGAGCAAGTCCGAGAACCCTTAAACTGGCTGGTTGCATACCTGATGAAAAGGATATTGTACTTTTAATCCTTATTAAACGGACTTGTACTACATACAGAAGATAACATCCATGACATACAGCCGGTTATACCTGAATTGTTTAAAAAATAAGCTCATGTACGTCTTTAAAAGCATAAAACACCAACCAGCAAAAGTGACTGATTTAATTTCTATTGATATATCCGTTCGCTATCTGTACTATCTTCAGAAAATCTTAAAAGGACGTCATATATTATTGTTTAAGAAGAGGCATCATTGTGGCAAGTTTAAAGCAGAGATTTAAGCTTCCTTGCTAATTATAAATACCAGTTGCACCTGCCTACCAAAGAGTGATTTCAAACTGAAGAAATGTCACTAACGTTACGATAACGAGTCTGGAAAAAACACGTCGGATTTGAATTAATACATTGGCTCCTAAATTGCCATTTCCGCAAACACTGGGAGAAAATTTGAAACCAAACTTTGGCTGTTACCGTCTTACCAAGTCTGTCTGCCTTTTTGACAATAAATACAGCTGATCCTGGAGAAACGGTAGCTGTGGCCTCCTGCCTGGTCGTGTGCTGACTTTCTTCTCCTGCTGGGCTGAGGGTCCCGCAGGCGGGCGCAGCGCAGGCCACGGGCCGGGCCTGCAGGAGCCAGGAGGCAGCGGGGCCGAGGGCGGGAGAGGCTTCAAAGGGGAAACTCCGGCGGGGAGCCCTGAGGAGGGGGCAGTGTGGCGAGCAGGGCAGCGCTGGGCGCGGGGCTGGGAGGCCGCTTCCCGACCTGAGGGAGAAGGGCCGGCGGGGCCCTGGGGACCTTGAGAGGAGTCGCGGGGCACAGGGCCCGGGCGCCGGTCTTCAAGGGACAGAACAGGGGGAAGGAGAAGCTCTGCGCCGCGGAGGCGCCTTCGGAGTGGAAGGACCGCGCCGAAGGGGAAGCGCGCGGCCGGTGTGGATCCAACAAGCCCTGAGCTGCCCAAGGCGGCCGGGAGGCTGGCGGCTCCAGCAGCGCTGGGGGCGACTCGGGCCTCTTTTTTGCCTCAAGAACGGAAACTGCGCAAGAAGCCCCCCGCAGCCCCCCACTTCCCGCCGCCGAGTTACTCCTCACCCCGACTTTCCCCTCCCGTCCGTCAGGGCAGGATGTGTTCATCCCCGGCCCCCTCAATTCGTCTCCTCTCCCCGGCTTTTCTAGACCTTTCTGGGCTCTGCACACTCCTAGGCCTGCCCCATCCTTGATTCTCCCCCCCTCCCCTCTCCAGTTGCTAGATTCTTCCTGCTCTGCTCACCACGGTCTCACTCGTCCTCCATTTCCTCCCCTCCCCCATCTCGTGTTCTGGATTCTTCTGTCCTCGATCCCCTCTCCTTCCTCGGCTCTGGCTCCTTTTCAGCCTCCGCTAGGGTCTGAGTCGGTTTCATCCACTCACGGGTCTCAGCGTCTGGCGAACTCTGTGGAAGGACGTTTGGCGCCCCCGGGTGGACATTCTCTCTCCTGCAGGTCTTCCTCCCCACCCAGACACCCCGACCCCGCACCGCAGAGCAACCCTGCCCTTCTCAGCCTGGTCCCAGCTGGAGCCTGGAAACCCTGCCCTCCGGTCCTACACTCTAGTCCCCGCCCAAAGCCCTCAAGTCCTTTCCTTTTTTGAACCGCCCACAGTCTCAACTCTAGCTTTCTCTCTCCTCCCATTCCTCCTGGGTCCTGACATCCTCTACTCCCTGCTCATTCTCTCTCTGCCTTTCTAGCCCCAGAACTCCTGTGTGTCAGCTGATTTGTGTCTGTCTGTCCCTAACCCCCTTCACAGGCAGATGCACAACACATAGAAACATACACACACACACAGATGCCTGTAATCATACGAATACACATACATATACCCACACCTGCATGTCCACACAGATTACATTGAGACATACCGATAAACACACACAAATATACACGCACATATAAACACACACAAACATTTCCCTATGTCCAAACACACACACGTATATATAGACAAATATACACACACATACTTATTCACACACACACACACAGGTGCACACACATAAACACACACAGGTGTAATGAACACGCCTCCCCCTGGGCTGGGCCTGGAGCGCGTCCTTTCTCTTAGTGACTGTTTAACCCTGACTGTGCTCTGGAGGGGCTTCCCTGGTGGCTCAACTGGTAAAGAATCCACCTGCAATATGGGAGACCTGGGTTCGATCCCTGGGTTGAGAAGATCCCCTAGAGAAAGGAAAGGCTACCCACTCCAGTATCCTGGCCTGGAGAATTCCATGGACTCTATAGTCCATGGGTGCCGGGGGCCAGCGTGAGGAGCTCCGCCCATGGCAAAGGTCATGAGGAAGGAGGCAGGCAAAGGCGTGATCAAGCCTCAGGAAACCCCCTGTTCCCAAGCATCTAACCCCCAAACCAGAGTCTTGTTTTATGCTCTCACCTACACCTCTGACTTTACTGGGGGCTCTCCCCCATATCCGTTTCTCTTGGAGAAGGAGTAAACGCGCAGCTCCAAGGCAATAAAAATTCCTGGGCGTGACAAGAGTGTTTCAGCTTACGGACTCCTCTGAAGGTTATCTAGCCCACCTGCATAGGTTCGTCCGGCCACATGTGATTGTTTACAGCCTCCCAAGCTGAGAGGCATGAGATGTTTTAGACTTACTAAAGGCAAATTATTTTGGGGAGTTAGAAATTATTAGTATAGTGGGTTGGTTAGGAATTATATTGGTGAAGGGTTTTTCATTTGTTGTGTCAATAATTGCTGCTAATTCCCTGCTCTGGGTGGGACAAGGATGTCTCAGGTCAAACCTCTCTGCTGACCGACTAGCTTGTGTGACAGGATTATCCATACTCCTGCCACTTGATTGTTTACTACCTCTTAACCATAAACAGCACAGAGAGTTTTGGAGTATTTTGAGAGTCTTAATTAGCATAGGGCTTTTTTCTTCTTGTTGAGTCAATGATTGCCGCCAGGCCTCCATATCCTTAGGCACTTGGGAATATATTAATCAATATATTTGGACTATAGAAAAGGAAATATGGTAGTTTTTGATGTTAGCAATACTAGACTTTTTGAGTTAATGGATTTTCTCTTTTGTAATAGATCACTGTACTTTGTTATAAATCACTGTGTCCTTGCTATGTAAAAATGTAACTTTATCATATCTTAAGACTAAATAGATCTTAAGGGGAGCATTGGTGAAAGGATTTTCATTTGTTGGGCTGATGTTTGCTGCTAAACCTCCATGTTCCCTACCCTTATAATGAATATAACTAACATATAGGAAAAATAAGTATTAACCTTTAAGCATATAGGAGAAATAAGTATTAACCTTTAAGACTAATCATGTTAACCTTGGGTTAAATAAATTCCTTTCTTGATTGTAACTCACTACACCCTCACCCTATAGGAATGTAACTTTATTTGGAGGGTGGTGCCTGGTTTAAGAAAAAACACCCTTGGAAGAAATAAGTTTTTTGGTTATCAGAAAGAAAGGATCATAAAATGTCAGCAGGTCTCACTCATGGCCAGAAGATGATGTAATATCCCTAAGACCTTTTTTTATACATTTATGTGAAGCACCTGATTTTGATAAAGGTCAGGACTGCTGACCCCCGCGTGACTCTGTATTCATCCCTATGTGTAACAAAAGGTATATAAGCAAACCCAAAAATAAAGAAATCAGAACAGTTTCCAGAAAGACTGATTCCCTCATGTCGCTTCTTTCTTGCTCCCGTTTTTCTGGCTGAATTCCCATCTGGAGCATGGATGCTATTCCACGTAATCCAAGTTTTCAGCCTCTTTTTCTCCACTAATCTTCCTACTACACTATCCATTTCTAATCTCTCTATATCTGTGATTAAATATGTATTTTTCCACAGACGCCAACTCCGTCCCCACCTTCGAATCACCCTGGATCCACCGGGGCTGGACCCCGGCACATGGGGTTGCAAAGAGTCAGACACGACTGAGCAACTTTCACTTTCACTTCCTTTCATGTGCTTTGGCGTCTTATAATCTCTCATCTCACCCCAGATCAGAATCCTAATTGCCACCTCTGCTTCCAAAGCATCTGATGTTGGTTCCCAGAGAGTCTCATCCTTTTCTCTCAAAGTATTTATACGATATAGTGCGTGCCGTGGGTGCACGGTGTGGTGTCTGTACCCAGGCTGCTCAGTGGTCTCACAGAGGCCTCACTCTGTTGCAGAGACTGCCCTCAGCTGAGCCACAGTCCCTCTTCAGACAGTTGCCCCCCACCCACTCCTGGGAGCAGCCAGCAGCCAGGACTGCCTAGCGCAGGGCTCTGGAGCCCCAAGTGAGGCCGGCCGTGGGCTGAAGTGTGTGCTCAGAGCCCCTCGGTAAGGCTGCAGCATGCCACCCCCCCCCCCCCAGACCTGACCCTGGCTAGCTCCTGGCTCTGTGCTGCCCGGATTCCCGCCAGTGACCCCTCCAGGAAACTCCGGAATCCTCTCTCGCTCTGCTTCCAGGAAGCCGGACTGGAGACCATCCACTCCAGCAGTGGCTCTTGCTCGGAAGCCAGCCCTGCAAGTTGTTTCCGGATCAGATCACTCACCACAGGACTGGGAAGTAGGGCACCGGTATCCTGGACATTTTATCCGAGGGGAACAGTGGGGATAAGAACAGAGGTGCACAGCTGGCATGCTGTCTCGGGGTTGAGGTGTGGGGGGTGGTAGAGAGAAGGAGTGTGGAATCAGGTGCTGGTAACCTGAGCCTGGACCAGAGAGAAGGACGGGCTCGCTCCTGTCACTCAGCAGTGACAGCCAAGTGTGAGAGGCCAGGGGACCCTCACCTCCTGCAGTCAAAGGCTGAGACCTGGCAGCGGCCTTAAGTGTAAAGAGCAAAACTTATAAATGGAGCTCTTGGCTTCAGCAAACACTTTGTGCCTACACTGAGGAAGGAAAGGACCCTGAGATGAGGTCGGGGGGACCTGCTCCAGAATAGATCCCCTTGTGGTCTTGACCCCACAATACTCTGAGTCCTCTGCACGGAAGAAGGAAGAATGCCCGTGCCCTAACCCCAGACCCTGTGAATCCCTCCTTTTACACAACAAAGGAGGAGATTTTGCAGACAGGATGAAGTGAAGGATGGTGATGTGGGGGGACTCTATTTTTGCATTCTCCACGTGGTTCAGTGTTATCATCCTGGTCCTGGTGAAGTAGGGGCAAGAGAGTGAAGGAGAGGAAGACGTGAGAGCAGAGGCAGAGGCAGGAGTGATGAGCTGTGAAGACACAGGAAGGGGCCGTGAGCCCTGGATGCAGGCAGCCCGCAGAGTCCAGCGAAAGGGAGAGAAACACATCCTGCCCTGAAGACTCCAGACGGGGTACAGCCCCACTGACCCTGGATTCGAGCCCCGTCGGGTTCACTGCAGACTTGCACGACAGGACTGTGCTCTGTGTGTGCTGGGTGGTTACGGCAGCCATGGGAAGCAAAGACACCCCTTCTTGAGAGATTGTGCAGATTTCAAAGGACACACGACAGCTTCGGAAATTCCCTGGCTGTCCAGCTGTTAGGACTCAGCACTTTCACTTCCCGGAGCCCAGGCCCTAGCCTGGTTGGGGAACTGAGATCCTGCAAACTGCACAGTGTGGCCAAAGGAAGAAAAACACAAGCTACACTTCCTCAGGTTCCTCACGACAATTCCTGTAGTGAGTTTAGGAAGTGAGTGTTGTTGGGATTGGAATCCCAGGCACGGGGTGAACCGGTGATGGTTTATGAACCTGAGTTCATCCTTGAGGGTCTTTGGGATGTGAACCCTCCAAGAGAAATGAGGGGCGCGTTTCTGATTAAGGGAGGGGCGTGAGCCCAGGCCCAGAGTTGGAAATCGGCGGAAGGCATGGGGGTGGGGGGACCCCGTGTAGTGTCTGCAGAACCGGCTCAGGACGTGGGGCTTTTATGCTGCAGCCACTGGGGACGCGGACACTGACGGCAGCCGAGGGGAGGAGGTAGGAAGAGGAGCCAGTGGACTGCTCTCTGCTTCCACTCTTAGAAGCTCAGCTGAAGGGAACGACAGGAAAATCCGTCGCAGCTGACACCTGTTCAGAACCAGGCGTCCTGCAAGGTCCTCTTCCACACAGGGCCGATCTCGGTTGTCACGCTGAGGGAGGTGTTAGGACCAGGGAGGGTTCACAGCTTGCTTGCTCTCAGGGAGGCTGAAAGCACTCATGGCAGAATTTGAGCCCACATCCGCCTGATGCAAAGTCCTTGTTCTTTCCACTGCGACACACTGCCTTTGTCAGCTCTGTTAAGAGTCCAGCCTTCTGAGAACCACATGAAAGTGTAAATAAGTCTGTTGTAATGGGATTTAAGGGCGAAACGAAAGACCAGGGAGATAACAGGCTTGAGAGACTGAAAGAAACTCCCCATCTTTATGGGCAGAGCAAGTAAGGCCTCCGCAGGACAAGTGACCAGAATGTTTCAGTGTCTAACAGGCATCGTCAGGTTTTATGTCCAAATGAGGGTCTTGGGTTCTTTCTGGTTTCCCCAGTGATTTTCCCGAGAGTTCCCCATACCATATAACGGAACCACTATCCCTCTGCTGATTCAGTGAAAAGCTTGATTAAAGTTAGGGCCTTGCGTTGTTTAAAGTTAATTAATTAGTTATTCTTTGGCTGCCCTGGGTGTTGGTTGCTGCACGCAGGCTTTCTCTAGCTGTGGCGAGCAGGGGCTGCTCATTGTGATGCCCGGGCTTCCCATTGCTTCCCTTGCTGTGGAGCATGGGCTCTAGGGCACGCGGGCTTCCGCAGCTGCGGTGCAGGAGCTCAGTAGTTGTGGCCCACGGGCTTAGTTGCTCTGCAGCATGTGCTATCTTCCCAGACCCGTGTCTGGGGATCGAACCCGTGTCCCATGCGTTGGAGGGGGAGTCTTATCCGCTGGACCACTGTTAGACACTGTTTTGGTGTCCTGGTCTTTTACCTAACAGCTCCCTCCTCATACATCTCGTCCTGTTCTTTCCATCCACCTGCTTGTTCAATTAAGAGTCATGGGATCGGACTTCCCTGGTGGTCCAGTGGATAAGAATCCACCTGCCGGTGCAGGGGACACACGTTCGAGTCCTGGGCTGGGAAGATCCCGCTTGTCACGGGGCAACTAAGCCATGCAGCAACTCCTAAAAGCCACACACCCTGGGGCCTGTGCTCTGCAACAAGAGAAGGCATTGCAAGGAGAAGCCTGCACACTGCAACCAGAGAGAAGCCCCCTCTCGCCGAAACTAGAGGAAGCCTGTGCACGGCAATGGAGACCCAGTGCAGCCAAAAGTAAATATAAAATAAATCAATTTTTTTTTTTTTTTTAAAAAAAGAGTGATCCAGTCTCCAAGACAGACCCTGGTTGAGTCCACGTAGAAGTCCTAATCATGAATTCTTGCATTTAAAATAAACATTTAAAAACGACTGTCAAATTCCTTCAGCTTGAAATATTATCCCTGCGCAGGGGTCAATCAAACACACACACACACACACCCTTCAGGGCACCTACAGGACCCTGCACAGCACCAGGCAGGCTTCAGGAGAAAAATTGAAGAGACGGAAGGAGCCATGTGATGTCCCAGGGACAGTTGCTGGGAGCCTGCTATGAGGGTTGAGATGGGATTGTGATGGGCAGGTGGCCTGGGGACTGCAGGGAGAGGGAGGGAGCCAGGGAGCCGGGTACTGATGCCCAGGGAGGACGCATTGCTATTCCCAACAGAGACCACGTCTCTGCAGCAGCTGTCCCTACAGAGGGTTGCCCTGGCGAGCCGGGCAGTGCCTTGGCCCCCACGCCAACCTTTCCCTGGGGTGAGGAATTTTCAGTCTGTGCCCCACATGGGTAGGATTGTTGTTGATGGTGACACCCAACGGAAACCTATGATTCCACACTCAAAATCTTGTGTCTGCAAAACAGGACCACACCCGTATGTTCCATGCTAAATTTCCCAGCCAGCGCTGCCACTTCCGAATGACAGGAAGTTCAGCTGTTTCCTGGCTTCCTCCCAGAGAGGTCTTCTTGCAGACACAAGGGATGGGTAACAATCATCCCTGCCTCTTCCCTCTGCTCAGTTGCTGCAATCATCCTGGGAGCTGGCTGATAATCAGGATATAGAGGCTGAGAGCCTGGTCGCACAGCCCACCAGGAGGGCAGGACTCAGCCTCCATCCCGGTGGGGTCAGAGGTGACAATGACCATTCTGATGACCTGGGTGTATCTGGAAACCTGAGGCCGTCAAACTGAGTTGCCCAAGCGTGGTCAGGACACAGGCTTGAAGCAGGACTGGGTGGGGGAACAGAGTTAAGGCACCTCGGCTAGAAGCAATGAAGCAGTGTTGTTTAGCCGCTCTGTCGAGTCCAACTCTTTGCGACCGGATGGACGACGGTAGCTCGTCAGGCCCCTCAGTCCATGGGATTCTCCAGGCAAGAGTACTGGAGTGGGTTGCCATTTCCTTCTCCAGGGGATCTTCCTGACCCAGGAATTGAACCCGCGACTCCTGCATTGGCAGGTGGATTCTTTACCATCTGAGTCACAGGGAAGCACAGGAATGAAGTGAGAAGTCTCTGACGTTTGCAGGGACGCGGCTGGAGTCTCCGAGGAAAACCGCCCACCCACTGGTTCAGCGGCTGCAGTTGGGCGGACAGTGCACGGGAGTATGTTCATCATCTAACTGCTCCCCCTCAGGAACACCACCCTCTCCTCACGGCCACCTGCTGAATCTCACCTGTGCACCTACATTTTCCAGTCTACTTGAAGGGACTCTGGGATCTCTTTTCCTGCGCTGCAGGGAGTGTGAAAGAGTGTCAAGCACAGGAATGGTGTCCTGAGAGGCGGGGTGGCAGGACCTCCCCGTCCCAGCACCCCGGGTCCTGATCTGGAGTTTATGGTGAACCTGGGACCCCAGCTGCCCCCTCAGCCCCCAGGAGAACCTGTGTCACAATGATAGACGCATCTCCCCTGACCCTTCCCAGCACAAGGCCTCCTGAAGTGCCCAGGAGGACTCGTCTCCTGCTGTGGAGGGTCCATTCTGGAAGGTTCCTCAGCAGCCCAGCCAAGGGCACATGTGCAGATCCTGAGTGACGGGGCCGCAGGTTCACAGCCGTTTCCTCCAGTGCCCACGCTGGTGGCCTAGGTGTCTGGGCACCTGTGTCCAGCCCACACTGCCCACTGTGCCTGGAGCCGTCCCCCTGAGCAGTGACTTGGGTCCTGGGGTGGGTTCCAGGTCACCAGTCCATCCTGCCACCTGCTCCACGTGAGGTTCTTCCTGCGGGAATCTGATGTCTGTCCCAGGAGCTTCACCCAGAGCAAATCTAGAGAGTGAGGGCTGGTGGTTGTGGCAATGAACACACGGGCATTTGTCTCAGGTTATGGCAAAAGACTCTTGAGAGTCCCTTGGCCTGCAAGGAAATCCAACCAGTCCATCCTAAAGGAGATCAGTCCTGGGTGTTCATTGGAAGAACTGATGCTGAAGCTGAAACTCCAATACTTTGGCCACCTCATGTGAGGAGGAGGAGAAGGGGACGATAGAGGATGAGATGGCTGGATGGCATCACCGACTCGGTGGACATGAGTTTGAGTAAACTCTGGGAGTTGGTGATGGACAGGAAGGCCTGGTGTGCTGCAGTCCAGGGGGTCGCAAAGAGTCAGACACGACTGAGCAACTGAACTGAATGGAACTGACAGCAAAAGAGGAGCGTGAGTGCCCTCTAGTGGACTGATCGTGGTAGAAGAGGGGCAAAGAGGGCTCTGGGGAGTTGAGAGACTGGGGTTGATCTTGGACAAAGGGCACGTTTAGGAGGCATATTTAGGGGGGATAAACTTATGGCTACCTGTAGCTCCCAAGTGGGAAGACTAGTTTTCCAAAGGGGGTAACCACAAGTCAGAATGTCAGCCACTGGGTTATACTGAAAGTACAAAGAGGGCGATTCTGTAGACGTTGGAAAGAAAAGATATATAATGAATCCATATGCATTGTCATTAGACAGGCTGTTCTGATATTACCATCTGAAGAGAGGTCTTGGCAATGAATACAAGACCCCTTATGGTTTGGAAGAAATATCTTACTGAGAAGAAGATTATATCATAGGAATTTCCTTTTTTTTTTTTTTCTGCACGGTATTTGCTTTACAATATTGTGCTGGTTTCTGCCATACATCAACACGAATCAGCCACAGGTATACATGTATCCCCTCCTTCCTGAAGCTCCCTCCCATCACCCAATGTTCATCGCAGCATTTTTCACAATTGCTAGGACATGGAAGCAGCCTAGATATCCAGTGACAAGAATGGATACAGAAATTGTGGTACATATATACAATGGAATGTTACTCAGTTTTAAAAAAGAACGCATTTGAGTCAGTCTTAATGAGGTGGAAGAACCTAGAGCATATTCTACAGACAGAAGTAAGTCAGAAAGAGAAAGAATTTCTTTTGATTTTCAGAATCACGTACCTTGGCATCATCCCTTAAGGATGAATCTATCCCCCATGATGGTGTGATTACTCACCTAGAGCCAGGCATCCTGGAATGCAAAGTCAAGTGGGCCTTAGGAAGCATCACTACAAACAAAGCTAGTGGAGGTGATGGAATTCCAGGTGAGCTATTTCAAATCCTAAAAGATGATGCTGTGAAAGTGCTGCACTCAATATGCCAGCAAATTTGGAAGACTCAGCAGTGGCCACAGGACTGAAAAAGGTCAGTTTTCATTCTAATCCCAAAGAAAGGCAATGCCAAAGGATGCTCAAACCACAGCACAATTGCACTCATCTCACACGCTAGTAAAGTAATGCTCAAAATTCTCCAAGTCAGGCTTCAACAGTATGTGAACCCTGAACTTCCAGATGTTCAAGCTGGATTTAGAAAAGGCAGGGGAACCAGAGATCAAATTGCGAGCATCCGTTGGATCATGGAAAAAGCAAGAGAGTTCCAGAAAAACATTGACTTCTGCTTTATGGACTATGCCAAAGCCTTTGACTGTGTGGATCACAACAAACTGTGGTACATTCTTCAAGAGATGGGAATACCAGGCCACCTGACCTGCCTCCTGAGAAATCTGTAGGCAGGTCAAGAAGCAACAGTTAGAACTGGACATGGAACAACGGACTGGTTCCAAATTGGGAAAGGAATCCATCAAGGCTGTATATTGTCACCTTGTTTATTTAACTTATATGCAGAGCACATCATGAGAAATGCTGGACTGGATGAAGCAGAAGCTGGAATCAAGATTGCCAGGAGAAATATCAGTAACCTCAGATATGCAGATGACACCACCCTTATGGCAGAAAGCGAAGAACTACAGAGCCTCTTGATGAAAGTGAAAGAGGAGAGTGAAAAAGTTGGCTTAAAGCTCAACATTCAGAAAACGAAGATCATGGTATCTGGTCCCATCACTTCATGGCAAATAGATGGGGAAACAGTGACAGACTTTATGTAGAGGGGCTCCAAAATCGCTGCAGATGATGACTGTAGCCATGAAATTAAAAGATGCTTACTTCTTGGCAGAAAAGTTATGACCAACCTAGACAGCATATTAAAGAGCAGGGACATTACTTTGCCAACAAAGGTCTGTCTAGTCAAAGCTGTAGTTTTTCCAGTAGTCATGTATGGATGTGAGAGTTGGATCATAAAGAAAGCTGAGCGCCGAAGAATTGATGCTTTTGAACTGTGGTGTTGGAGAAGACTCTTGAGAGTCCCTTGAACTGCAAGGAGATCCAACCAGTCCATCCTAAAGGAAATTAGTCCTGAAAATTCATTGGAAAGACTGAGGCTGAAGCTGCAACTCCAATACTTTGGCCACCTGATACGAAAAACTGACTCATTGGTAAAGACCCTGATGCTGGGAGGGATTGGGGGCAGGAGGAGAAAGGGACAACCGAGGATGAGATGGCTGGATGGCATCACTGACTCATGGACATGAGCTTGAGTAAACTCTGGGAGTTGGTGATGGACAGGGAGGCCCCGGCGTGCTTCAGTCCACGGGGTTGCAAAGAGTCGGACACGACTGAGCGACTGAACTGAACTGAACTGAACTGAAACTCCTCGGGGGATTCCTCTGATGTGCCCGGTGGCCCATGCCCATCTTTTCCCTCGGGGTCTGCAGGTAAGGCCACACTCCTCTGCGTGTCAGCAGACTTTGCTGCCACTTGTTCCTCCTCACTGATGTCACTATTGCCATCTTCAAGATTCATTTCTGTCTCATCCATAACACTGTCTTCTTCCTCCTCCTCCTCATCTTCCTTGGAAACATTCTTTAATGTGGTGAGCAGTCGATGGTAACCAGACACTTGTTCTGGTTAACTCTCTGCTTCTCTTTCAGAACCTGAAGTATCTGAACTCTCTGACAGGTGACAAGTCTGCGGTTTTGCTTCCTTTCTGGAAATCTTGTCATAGAAGGGATGCTCCTCGCCGAAATCTCAAAGATGCTTCTTCTGCTTTTTAGTCAGGGAGCTGAGCAGCTGGCTCCAGCTCTGGCTCCCATGTATGCCCACGGCAAGCACCTCAAATCCGCCCATCCTTAAAAATTAGCTTTTCTCACCTGGAAATAGTCTGGTCAACCCATTCACGTGGGACCACTGACGGGGCTTTACGGCGGAAGGCCCTCATTTGTCCTTATTTTGCTTGGGGGAATGGTCTCATAGCAGAAATTCACCTGTAACTCTGAGTCCACTCTATTCTGGGGGCACAGGGGTACACAGAAAAATATTATATCTAAATTATCCTAACCTCCATCACTGTTTCCTGGGAGAGAGAAGTTCTGGTGGCAGAACGTGGTGGGTATGATATTAACAGGAAAGGATGACGTTCACAAGAATCTTTACCCTGGGACTCTCCCTGGTGGTCCAGTGGCTAAGACTCCTCGCTCCCAGTGTAGGGGACCTGGGTTCCAACCTTGGTCGGGGAACTAGATCCCTCACACCACAGCTAAGAGTTTGCGTGCTCCAGCTAAAGATCTTGAAAGCCTCAGTGAAGGTGGAAGATCCTGGTGCTGCACCTAAGACTTGGCACAGCCAAATTAAATAAGTAAAAGTTTAAGAGTAGAATATTACAGGAGAGCTTTAAAAAAGGAGGGGGGAAAAAAGCCCTTGTGCAACCAAGATGGCTCTGGGCTGCGCTCATGCTGCCCTGAGGACCGAGGGATCATGGCTAGCTCTCAAACTTTTTTCCTTTGCAAACGCAGGAAGGGACGTGGGAAAATGGGGCTGGCTGATGTCCACACAAATATGAGCAGGAAGAAGCAAGCACAGGTGGTAGACATGTCATGAACAGTTACTGCTTGTTCCCTTCCAGTGCCCTGAGCCCTCCTGGCCTCTTCAGTCCAGACTCTGGGGGGAAAGACGCCATGTCCGTCTGTCCAGGCTTACTAAGTCGCTTCAGTTGTATCCGACTCTGTGACCCCATCGACTGTAGCCTGCCAGGCTCCTCTGTCCATGGGAATTCTCCAGGCAAGAATACTGAGTGGGTTGCCATGCCCTCCTCCAGGGGATCTTCCCCACCCAGGGATCGAACCCGCATCTCTTATGTCTCCTGCATTGGCAGATGGGTTCTTTACCATGAGCGCCACGTGGGAACCCGAAAAGATACCACAGAACACACCAAGTCTTCAGAAAAGCTACCGTCTCTTTTGTCTCACCTTCCCCCAAGAGCTCCCTCTCCCCCGCTCCTTGTTGTCTCATTTCCACGCTTGTCCCCTCATCACTCTTGGTCCACTGGGACTTGCTCGAGCCTCCCTGTATCTGCCTACGCAGTCCCTGCATGGGATGGCCTCTTCCCCTTTCCCCATCAACCTGCTCCGTCCCCTCTTACAGCCAGACTCACTGGCCATCTGCCACAGTCCGTCCCACCCTCCGCAGGTGAACCCAGGGTCCCCCTCTGAAGCTCCACCCCTGACACTCTCCTCCTTCTGCTGTAACCACATGCCCTGGACCGGTTCCTGCGCTCACGTCGTGCGTCCTGTGGATCCCTGAGTAGCTGACAGGCAGGCAGGACGGGTCCAGCTGGGCTTGCCAGTGGTGCCGCCGCTCCTCGAGGAATTGCCCCTGAAAGTGCTCATAGTAGGAGCAAAGGAAAGAACGACGGGTAGATGGGTGGACGCCTGCTTCGGCCCCTGTGTAATTGCTACGAGAGTGCTTAGGGCGTGAAGAAATGGACATTCACGTGCGCTCCCAGCGATATTTTGGTGCCAGCTTTACACAAGGTAAGGGGTAGGATCCTCTCCTAAATTTTTTGTTTTTGAGATAAAATTCACATATGCTGACATTTGCCATTTTAACCCCTTGGAAATGTGGGACCAAGGGAATGTGGCCCATCCCGTCCTCCCAGAGTTCTCCTGGGCGGCAGGCCCTGCACTGACTGCCCAGCAGGCAGGTCAGAGCCCATCTTTGCCTAGGAGTTGGTGTCCAGAGCACTAATCTGAGCCAGATGGTGACATCAGGACACATAACGGTGTCTCTCACACCACACCCCCACTGTGGGAGCTGCCAGACTCACTCTGCCCAAAAGTGTCCTCAAGGACCCTGGGCGGGGGGCTTCCCCGATGGCTCAGCGGTAAAGAATCCACCTGCCATGCAGGAGACACAGGAGGTGGGGCTTCGATCCCTGGGTCAGGACGATCCCCTGGAGAGTGAAATGGCAACCCACTCCAGTATTCTTGCCGGGAGAATCCCACAGACGGGGGAGCCTGGTGGGCCACAGTCCATGGGGTCACAAAGAGTCAAGCAGGACGGAAGTAACTTAGAAGCAGTAGCACCGTGAGCATGGTGTGCTGAGTCGCTTGGTCATGTCTGATTCTCTGTGATCCCATGGATCACCCACCATGGAATTTTCCAGGCGTGGAGACAGAATGTTTTGGGGAGGAGAGTAACCGCCATCCTTAGACAGAATGATAGATGTGCCTTTGCTTTAAAATGATCCTGGGCCTCCCTGATGGGTCAGTAGTAAAGAATCCACCTGCCATTGCAGGAGACATGGGTTTGATCCCTGATCAGGAAAGATCCCACATGCCATGGGGCAACCGAGCATGCGCTGCACAACTACTGAGCCTGCGCTCTGGAGCCCGGGAGTCACAACTGAGCCCAAGCGCCCCAGAGCCCATGGTCTGCAGCCAGAGGAGCTACTGCAGACGAGCCGAGGACCGCAGCTAGAGAAGAGCCGGAGCCACGAAGGCCCAGCACAGCCAAAAGTGAACAAATAAACAGGACATACTTGGTTTAACACACACACAAGACCTCATGGCTGAGGCTATTCCTAAGGAAAACAGACACCCCAGAGGGGGACCCTCCAGACTGTGTCAGGCCCAACCAGAGGTCCAAGAGCATCTCCTTATCTGGCTTACTCCCTACAGTGATTCCAGGAGCACCTGGGACTCTGTGTGAGGGATTTTCTCCCTCCTCTGAGGCTCCATAGGTTGAGACACTTGAAGGCCTTCTCAGAGAAGAATATCTCTGAGTTTTTCCCACTCCGCTCACTAGGTCACTGCTAAGTTTTCCACCTGTCTGTGTTTATCTCGACAGAAACACAAGGAGCTCTCTGCACCAGAGAAGAGACCATTTACTCAGAGAAAGGGACTCAAAGACTTACATTGGAATGCTGTATGGATTTATCATTTGAGACCTGCTCACCAATACCCTGGGAGAGTTCAGAACACACACCTTCCGCCATGACTGTGAGATGCGACTTTGTAAGGAAGCCTCAGCAGCCTTGAAGAGCCAGCTCTGCGATGGTTCTCCTCTGAAGTTCGGAGGTTACAGTGGAAGCCGCTGCCACGGAAGCGGGAAACCTCAATGCAGTGCGGTAGCTGGAGCAAGGGGCAGCAGGCCTAAGAGGCTTCTGTCGTTCAGTTGCTAAGTTGTGTCCACGTCTTTGTGACCCCATGGACTGCAGCACGCCTGGCTCCTCTGTCTTCCACTATTTCCTGAAGTTTGCTCAAACTCATGTCTATTGAGTAGGAACTTAATCACCAAAGACAAGGTGGGCCATGCTCACCGTAATGGACAGTAAAGTCAATGCTGCAATCAGAACAGTCTGACTCAATAGAGATGAGCACTGGCTAACTGATCATGGTGTTCCTAGAAATGAAAGAAACGGGAAGTCTGACAAATTCTTACTTGATCCGTATACATGAAACAGTTCAAAATCAAGTAAACAAAAGTCTAACAAAATCAAGAAAAAAACAGAGTCAGTATCCCTCAGTCAGTTCCGAGCTTAAAGACCCAGAATCCTTGGGGTGTATGTATCTTTTTCAGCACTGCTCACAATAGCCAGGACATGGAAGCAACCTCAGTGTCCATCAACAGCAGAATGGATAAAGAAGGTGTAGAAGATATATAGAATGGAATATTTTTGTTGTTTAGTCACTAAGTCGTGTCTGACTCTTTTCCCCATACTCGTCCTCTTGTCCCCATGCCTCTTTCCATCTGGCTGTTCCCAAATTATCCATGCATGCATGCAAAGTCACTTCAGTTGTGTCTGACTCTTTGTGACCCTATGGACTGTGGCCCGCTGAGTTCCTCTGTCCATCCACGGGATTCTCCAGGCAAGAATACTGGGATGGGTTGCCATGCCCTCCTCCAGGGGATCTTCCTGACCCAGGGATCGAACCTGCATCTCTTAATGTCTCCTGCATTGGCAGGTGGGTTCTTACCACTAGCACCACCTGGAAAGCCTGTTCCTGAGTTATATCTTTCAATAAGAATCCGAAGACGTCCCTGGTGGTCCAGTGGTTAAGAATGAGTTGAACATGAGTTCAATCCCTGATATGAGAAGATCCCGCATGCCTCAGAGCAATTAGACCTGTGTGCCTCAAGTCCCGAAGCCCGAGTGCCTGGAACCTGTACTCCGCAACAAGAGAAGCCGCCACAGTGAGAAGTCCGCACACCACAACTAGAGAGAGGCTGTGCACTGCAACAAAGGCCCAGCACAGGCAAAAATCAATTAACAGAGAAGTGGTAGCCCAGATACCATTGATCCCTCTCCTGTTGCATGGGCTCTCTCTCTGAGCCACACCTGTGCCCCCCTACCAGGGAATTCCCGCTAATCAATAAATGGAAAGAGAAAACTTGCGGCTAGTTTACAGAGAGTTCTGCTTGATATGCAGACACCATGTGAAAGGGAAAAACTGCAGCATGCTAGACCCTTTCTGAAACTTCCCTGAAAGCCCGAGTGAAGAGAAATCCTCTGCGGGGGCCGGGGGCAGAAGAAGGAACTTCAGGCAGGGCACCTGACTGTCCATTTCACTTGTAAAGAGAAATGGCCAGAGGTGTGATTATACACTGATTCATGGGCTGTAGCCAATGGCTTGGCTGGGCCGTCAGGGATTTGGTTGAGAACATGACTGGAAAATTGGTGTCAAGGAGATCTGGGGAAGAAATACATGGGTAAACCTCTCTGAATGCTCACCATTCACCTCAGCAGAAGGAGATTTAAATAATCAAGTGGATAGAATGACCTGTTCTGTGGACATCCGTCAGCCTCTTTTTTTTTTTTTTTTAACATTTATTTACTTATTTTTGGCCGCACTGGGTCTTCACTGCTGTGCGCAGGCTTTCTCTAGTTGCAGTGAGTGGGGGCTACTCTTCGTTGCAGTGGCTTCTCTTATTGCAGAGCACAAGCTCTAGGGTGGGCAGTCTCCAGTAGTTGCAGCCCATGGGCTCTAGAGCCCCGGGTCAGTAGCTGTGGCACACGGGCTTAGTTGCCCCTGTGGCATGTGGGATCTCCCCAGACCAGGGATTGAACCCACATCCCCTGCGCTGGCAGGCGGATTTTCAACGGGAGGGCCACCAGGGAAGCCCCAGTCAGCCTCTTTCCCCAGCTACCCCTGCCTTCGACTGGTAGGCTCTTGAACGTAGTGGCCACGGCGGCGAGGATGGAAGTCATACATGGGCTCAGCAACACGGACTTCCACTCACCAAGGCTGACCTGACTACAGCCGCCGCTCAGGGCCCAGTCTGTCAGCCCCCAGACCCGCCGGGCCCGCCGGGCCTTAGGTAGGGCACTGCTCCCCAGGGTGATCAGCCAGTTACCTGGTGGCAGGCTGATTACAGTGAACCATCTCCGTGATAAAAAGGCAGCAATCTGTTCTTACTGGGACAGGCAGGTACTCTGGATACAGATCTGCCTTCTCTGCAAGCAAATGTCTCGGCCCAAACTACCATCCATGGCTGCCTTGGTGGTCCAGAGGTTGGGAATCCACCCACCAATGCAGGAGACACGGGTTTGATACCTGGCCCCGGGAAGCTCCCACACGCCTTAGAGCAACTAAGCTCATGTGTTACAGCTGCTGAGCCCTAAAGCCCGCACACTCCAGAGCCTGTGCCCGCAACAAGAGAAGGCACCGCACTCACGGAAGGGCAGCCCTGCTCACCGCCACTAGAGAAAACCTGAGTGCGGCCACAAAGACCCAGCGCTACCAGAAGTAGAAAAACACTTATCGGTTTTTAATAATAATAATAAGGAACTTCAGGCAGGGAACTCCGCAACAAGAGAGGCCACCACAATGAGAAGCCCACGCACGACAACTAGAGAAAGGCCGTGCGCACGATGTTAGGCACAACAGCGTGGTGTGGGGACTGCTGCATTTCCTCCCTTGTCCACCAGAGGGCAGCAGAGTTACTCCACAGCCTCGAGTCTCCCCAAGGGCCTCAGATCTCCCTCCGCCCAGCAGAGTTGGACCCTCACCGGTGTCACTTCAGTTCACAGTCCTCCTAGCCGCCCACACTGGACTCCATCACCTCCTCCATCCAGCCAGGAGGGGGCCCACTTCACACCATTAGGAACTACCATTCCTTCAGGTCTTCAGTGTGTGTCCCTGGAAGTGGTGGCCCCACTAGACCCCCAAGGGGAAAGAAGGATCCCTCTCACCAGGCATTATTCACGCCCCCTTTCCAGCCCCTCAGTCCTTTTCTGGAGCCTTCCGGTGGGAATAGAACACAACCTTCTCACAGCCTTTGAGAACCCTGGGAAGACCCTCAACGTGACAGTCGCATCTGACTCTGCGCAACCCCATGGACTGTGGCCGGCCAGGCTCCTCTGTCCATGGGATTCTCCAGGCGAGAATACTGGAGTGGGTTGCTATGCCCTCCTCCAGGGGATCTTCCCCACCCAGGGAATGAACCCTGGTCTCCTGTATTGCAGGCAGATTCTTTACCAGCGGAGCCACCAGGGAAGCCCCCAGTGTTACAATGGGAAATAATATCCTGGTTTGGAGACCCCAAGGTGTCTGTGTCGTGCTGACAGACCCCAGACCAGAACACGGCAGAGGCTGGCACTGGCGGGGGGGGGGGGCACCTCTTGGTTGACTTGTCACCATCAGCCTTCCTGTTCAAAGTGTGCCCCACCGTCCAGTATGGCCAGCATCACCAGAGAGCTTGTTAGATGCAGACTCTTAGGTCCACCCCACACCTGCTGAGTCAGGCTCTGCATTTTAATAGTATCTGCAGACTCTCCCTGTGCATAGAATTTCGGGAGAGGCTGCTCCCACCCCACATTCTGGAGTCTCAGCCACGCTGGGCAACCACGTAACCTGTGTGGCTGCTGAAGCAGCTTTTCTTAGGTGCCTCCTGGGTTCAAAGTCTTCATGAAGCTCCACAGGTGATTCCCATGCACCGTGGGGATATCGTCGCTGTGACAAGAGTTCCTGATGCACCTCCTCCCCACCCCCCAGGCTCCTGCTCTGAAGGGGAAAGAAAGCCAGAAGGGGAAGATGAGACTGGAGACTGTGGAAGTGGGGAGGCTGACTGTGCACCCCCAACTGAGACCTATGGGGGAATGCCCAGGACACTGAGCCCTGGGGTGGTGCTCTCCCCAACAGCGGGGGAAATTGTGTATGTGTGTGCATGTTTAGGGTGAGAAGTCAAGCTGCAAAAGGCAGAAACAGCCGCGGTTTGCAGGCAAATGAAATGTAACAGAAAGGGAAGAGGGAAGAAGAGAGAAGGCAGGCAGGAATGAGAGGGGAGGGGAGAGTGTGGGCTCCGGGTAGAGACCCCGCCCCATGGGGCTGGGCCACATGACCCAGCGAAGTGCTCCTGCCCCGGGGCAGGCCCAGCACACAGAGGGAAGGATAGCAGAGCTCACACAAGGACTGCAGGGCTTGTGAGCGTTTCTGGAGCAGAAGTTCTCCTCACAGAGAGAGGGACACAGCAGACGCAGGCACCATGGAGTCCCCGTCAGGCCCTGCAAGCAGGCGGCATGTGCCCTGGAAGAGGCTCCTGCTGGCAGGTGAGAGGGGAGTTTTCAGGGAGTGGGCAGAGACTGGAGAACGAGAGACTGGCTGGTCTCTGGGGGAGACGGGGCTCTGAGAGGGGACAGGGGGCTTCTGTTCAGACCTGAGGGCAGAGGGCAGTGGACCGGGGAGGGAGGGGCTCAGCCACAGGAGACTCTGCATGAGCTAGAGCCGGTGAGGGGCGGGAGGACCCAACTACTGTAGGTTTTATCAGTTATTCTTCACTGAGCAGTAATTGTTGAAAACTGATGACGATAATAATAATTTATGTCTGGGTGTCACTACAGAAAAACACATAACCAGGACAGTAAACACTGTCCTTAAGCGGCACCCTTAGAAACTGACAAATAAAACCAGGCTGTGGAATTGCTAGGAACTCTCCTTCCTTCATCCCCAGGTACTAATGTCTGGAGCCTGGTCCAGGCCCTGGGTTTCAAGCAGGATCAGACAAGCCCCTGCCCTCACGGAGCCCACGCTCTGTGAGGAGGAAGACAGACAAGCAGAGAGATGGAGAGTGTGCTGGCAGGTGCTCCAGGCGTCACGCAGGAACCGGAGCGGGGAAGGGTCAGCAGTGAGCACACAGGGCCTTTACAGCTGCTGGTCGGAGGGAGGGGCATCTCCTGAGAGGCCCTGAGTGTGAGCAGGCGTGTGAGGGCAGCGAAGGGGTGAGCTAGGGACAGTTGGGGAAGCAGAGGAAAAAACGAGCCCAGAGGGGCTGAAGTGACAGGGGTCATGCCGCTGACCTTGAACCACACACACACATACATGCACACACACCCACACTAAGGCTGAGGGATGAAGAGACCGGCTCAGGACCCAGAGCACCATTTTCCCATCCCCCACGCAGGTCACAATAGTAACCGATTTCTCTCTCTTCCCTCCTAGTCTCACTCTTAACTTTCTGGACCCCGCCCACCACTGCCCAGCTCACTATTGAAACGGTGCCCCCCCTTGCTGCAGAAGGGTCGGATGTTCTTCTACTTGCCCACAACGTGTCAGAGAATCCTCTAGGCTATGCCTGGCACAGAGGAGAAAGGGTAGACAACGCCCAGCTAATTGCATCGTATAGGGTAGATAATAATGCAACTACCAATGGGTCTGTATACAGCGGACGGGAGACAGTTTACCCCAACGGAACCCTGCTGATCCGGAACGTCACCCAGAGAGACACAGGACCCTACACGCTGCTCGTTACAAAGAATGATTTACAGACAGAAATACAGACTGGACACCTCCACATATACCGTGAGTGCTTCCTCTCTGACCTCGGGGTGTAGGGTGAGGTGAATTCTGTTCACACTCGCAGGACTGACAGACCCGGATGGCGCCTCCATCTCCCTCTACGTTATGTCCCGTGTTGGGGTTTGAACGTTCAGTGCAGGGCACACACTGTGGAGACAAACTCCAAAGGGTCCGACTTCCACTCTGGGGATCTGGACCCTGCAGACACTGCAGAAAGGAAGCTGGTCTGACGGGAGGGGCTCAGCAGAGGGAGAGCACTCTCAGTCCAGCCCCCCGGCTCCCTCCCTGCGACCATGACCCTGAGGAAAACCCTGCAGGACCAGCAGGGCCCTGGCCTGAGGGACCCTGACAGAGCAGCTCAGGCCCACGGGGAAGCCCCTCCCAGACCCCGTCCCAGGGTCCCGGCTCCAGCGACCGTGGGGAACCTGTGCCGCTGGTGGGTGTTGGCCTCCCAGGCGGGGCTGACTGGGGCAGATGATTCCCCAGATCCCTGAGGCCAAGGTTTCTCAGCAGGTCACTGGCCAGGGCTCAGCCCCAAGAGCCTCGTCTGAGCACAGGTGGAGTCCAGTCCTTCCCCTGAGACTCAGCATGGAGAGCAGGCTAGGCTGGGTCCCCGCGCCGTTAGCCGACCCCCTGGGGGTCAGAGGAGACTCCAGAGGAAGGTCAGCGTCCCCAAGAAGGACCAGAGGAGAGAAGACGCTCCGGCAGCTCCTCACCCCGTAGCGGGCAGCCCAGGGAGCCCTCTCCTATGGACGCAAATAATAGTTGAGGCAGGGTTTTCTTTTTAAAAAATACTTATTTATTTATTAGGTTGCATCGGGTCTTCATTACATCATACAGGATCTTTCACTGTGGTTTGTAGGCTTTGTTGCTCCAGTTAAGTTACTCCAAGGCCTGTGGGATCTTAGTTCCAAAACCAGCGGAACCCGCATCTCTAGCATTGCAGGGCAGATTCTTCAGCACTGGACTACCAGGAAGTCCCTAGACACAGTTTCTGTGTCCAGCTTTAGACCAGCTAATTATTAATGATTTAAGGTTAATACACAGACAACATGATGCTCCTGACACCATTTACCATTTATTCTGTCTTACTGAAAACAAGCTCAGTAAAATACAGGGAGCTACAGTCAGTGGATCAGAGTCACACAGACCATGAGTGGCCAGTCAGGGGAAATATGTGTTGAAGGGTCGGGCCAACATCACAGCCCCACTCTCTCCTCCCTCCCAGGGGCCTTATCTAGGAACCCAGAAACCAAGTGTTGGTTCAGATCCTTTCTTCTTGGGCATCCTCAAGTAGAGGGAGATTCTAGTGTGAAAAGTCAAGGGAAATGGACAATTAATCCCATTTACTCTGGAACTAGAGCTTCCCAGGTGGCCTCTGGTGGTAAAGAACCCACCTGCCAATACAGGAGATGTAAGAGACACGGGTTCAATCACTGGGTTAGGAAAATGCCCTGGAGGAGGGCCTGGCAACCCAGTCCAGTATTCTTGCAAATTACCTGCATCAACACTCAAGTCAGGGACAGGAATGTCCAGGCCTCCCCTCCTTAGGTAGCCGATGGACAAGCTCCTTGCACTGAGTGAACCAGAGATCATGTACCTGCTGGTTACTGGAGGTGCTGGGTGTCACTCCCACTGGAGTAAAATGGAAAGGACTCAGTTCCTCACTCCCCAGTCTATACCTGCAGCCAGCGCAGGGCCTGACAGGCAACGGGCTCTCAGTGTCTCCTTGGGGAGGGAAGGGTGGAAGGAATAAGGACGGATGAATGATCTGTGATCTCTTCAGGCGCTGGAATCTGGATGCAGAGTCCTAGGAGGCTCTGGCCACGCCTGCCTCCTGTCTCTCCAGGGAGGGGAGCCGTGTTTTATACCCTGATCACCTGCCCCTAAAGCGCACTGGGAGCCGAGTCTCATGGTGACTGTGGGGCTGCTCCGCCGTGGGAGGGTTTCCAGGAGTCGGGGGCAGGGGTCCTGCTTCTGGGCAGTGGTGGGGCTCTTGGACCTCTGGATGTTTGAAGTCACTTGAAACCCCTGCTTTGAAATCGCTTGTAAATGGACATTTCTCACTCCCTGCTCTTCCCATGTCTCTCACCTTCCTCCTTCATTTCAGCCGGGACTGGCCCTGCTTTGCACAGCACCCCGCCCTTAGATTCATGCGTGCACTCTCAGTCATGTTTGACTGTTTGCCCTCTGTCCATGGAATTTTCCAGACAAGAATACTGGAGCCAGTTGCCATTTCCTTCTCCAGGGAATCTTCCCAACTCGGGGATCAAACTCACGTTGCTTGCATCTCCTGCACTGGCAGTCAGGTTCTTTCCCAGCTGAGCTGCTGAGGAAGCCCCTGCACCCCACGCTTGTTCATTCCCTTAGTCATGTCTGACTGCAACCTTGTGGACTGTGGGAGCTCGCCAGGCTCTTCTGTCCATAGAATTTTTTCAGGCAACAATACTGGCAGTGAAAGTGAAAGTGTTAGCTGCTCAGTCATATCTGACTCTTTGTGACCCTATGGACTGTAGCCTGCCAGGCTCCTCTGTCCGTGAAACTCTCCAGGCAAGAATACTGGAGCAGGTTGCCATTTCCTTCTCCAGGGAATCTTCCCGAACTCGTGTTTCTCATGCTTCCTGCATCGGCAGACAGGTTCTTTACCAGCTGAGCCATTGGGGAAGCACCTCCACCCCAAACCCTTAAGACTTCCACAGGTATTTCCCCAAATAACTGACTTCCCTGTTCCCATCCTGGCCTGTGGCCAGGAGCACCCTCCCAGGCGATAGTAAAGGACTCAGAAATCTGGGAGCAGCAGCCTCTGTGGGGCTCCAACACAAGCCACTTTCCCCAGGTCACCAGGAGAATGAGCTTCAGCTTTGCCTTGGTCCTGGGGTCCTTCTCCCCATGGTGTCAGCCAGTGGAATCATGCCACATGACAAGGATACGTGGCCCCCCTCACCGATCGATTCCCTAATGTGACTCAAGCAGGAAGCCAAAGGCAGAAAGGCAGGTGTGCAGTCCCCAGGGGCTCACGGGCTCACTTCACCTCTTTCACTTGTGACTCACAACCTTGTCCTGATGTGGCCTCCCGCTCCTCTCAGGGGTTCCCGAGGCCTTCCCAGGATGGGACTGGCAGGCCTGTGCCTCTGATTGCTTTGCTGCCTACTTCATCGCCCATGTGTCCTCAGGGTGCCACCTTTATCATAGGATGGGATGCTCTCCGACGATGAGGGGCCCGAGCCACCGTCTTTTCCCTTAGCCTTGGCCCGATTCAGACAAATTTGATCAAACACTTAGTTGTGTTTTCTGAGGCAGAAAAAAAAAAAAAAAAAGCATGCCACACGCCTGTGGTGGGCCCCCTTCTCATTTGCCTGATTTGGTGAGAGGGACTTCTTCCTCTAACTTTATTAATAGAACACATATCATTTCTGGGCTTCCTTGCTGGCTCAGACGGTAAAGAATCTGCCTACAATAGGAGACCTGGGTTCATTCCCTCGGTTGGGAAGGTCCTCTGGAGGAGGGCACAGCAACCCACTCCAGTGTTATTGCCTAGAGAATCCCATGGACAGAGGAGCCTGGGGGGCTGCAGTCCATGGGGTCGCAAAGAGTCAGACAAGAATGAACGACTAAGCACATATCACTTCTGCTCATTTAGATCATTCCTCCCTTTATGAGACAGAGACTCAGACTTGCCCTCTGATTCATTCTGTCCTCTTTTTCTTTAAACTTCAATGTCCATTTATTTATTTATTTGTGGCTCTGCTGGGTCTTCGTTGCCGCACATGAGCTCTCTCTAGCTGCAGGGGGTGGGGGCTATGCTTCGTTGCAGTGCACAGGCTTCTCACTGTGGCGGCCTCCCTTGTTGCGGGGCATGGGCTCTAGGGTGCACGGGCCTCAGTGACTGCAGCACCCAGGAACTACAATCCAGGCTCAGTAGTTGTGGAGCACGGACTTAGTTACCCCATGGCACGGGGGATCTTCCCGTATCAGGGATCAAACCCATGTCTCCTGCACTGGCAGGCGGATTCTTTACCACTGAGCCACCAGGGACGTCCCTGTGTGTTATTCCTGCTCAAACACCCAGTTCCAGGCTGTGCTGCCCAGTCCTCTTGGGGTTTAAGGACTAGGGGAAAGCCCATCGTTACCCATCTTTAGGAAACCTTGGGAACTGAGGAGATGGTGAAGACATGTCTCCATCAGGCAATGTAGGTCTGTGCAGCTTGAAGGGACTCAGGACCTGCACAGTCCAGGTGAGCACCCCAGGGCCAGGCAGGCAGTCACCTGGTCAGTGAAAAACTAAAAGAGGAAGCAAGTGGTCTCAGACTTGCAGGCCTGGGATTCTGCTATCAAACTCTGATACTTGACTGATACTTGAGGAAGTCTGTGCTTCTTCCAGACACAAGAGCAGATGGCCTCACACTCTCTGAGCTCAGATGTTCACGCATTTGTCTCATGATACACAGACCTGCCTTATTCTTTAAGGGCGCAGTCTGGCTGAAAGGAGAGATTGCAACCCTGATTGAAAATGCTTTTAGAGGAACCCAGTATATAAAAGGGGCAATGTTCTCTCTGTTATCTGCACAGCGGTGCTATCCACACCCGTCATCATCAGCAACAACTCCAACCCCAGGGAGCACGAGGACACTGTGGTGTTAACATGTGGATCTGAGACCCAGAACACCTCCTACATGTGGTGGATCAACAATCAGAGCCTCCCCAACAGCACCAGGCTGGAACTGTCCGAGGACAAGAGGAGTCTCACTGTGTTCAATGTGACAAGGAATGACACAGGACCCTATGTGTGCGAAGCCCGGAACCCAGTGAGTGTCAGCCGCAGTGACCCATTCACCCTGAATGTCCTCTGTGAGTAACCTCTGTTCCTACGTGGTCCAGGCCTCCTGGCTGACTCTACAGTGCCAGAAGCCAGGCCGTACCCATCCCTCTCAGGTCCAAGTGCGTGGACCCTTACCTTTGAACACCCAGGCTGGAATTGACTTCCTGTCCCAGGCAAGCCCAGGCAGGCCCAGCCTTGAGCCAAGACTGGGAGGGGATGGACTGCTCTGTCTTGAGAGGCTCAGGGTCACCAGCATGTGATAGGAGAAACAGGCTAATGTCTCAGACTCAGGACGAGTGAAAATGAAGGGGTAGTTATTGTTGGGAAACTGTAAAACAAGGCTGTCCCTGGCTCAGAGAGATATTTAACTCTTCTGCACAGTCCAGGAACACTGAGCTGGGCCATAAGAACTTACGTAACAGAAACTGAATGCCTCCCCCACTTTCTGGAAAGTCCCCTTGGCCCCAGAGATACACAGAGCTGGCAGGCCTGCCTTCACGGAAGTGTAAATAAGGAATGGGACTTGATTTTTTTTTTTTTTAAACTGGAGGATAATTGCTTTACAGTGTTGTGCTGGTTTCTGCCATACAACAGTGTGAATCGGCCATGAGTATACATAAGGTCCCCTCTTTCTTCAGGCTCCCTGCCGACCCCAATCCCCCACCCAGGCTGTCAGAGCACCAGGCTGAGCTCCCTGTGTTATACGGCAGCTTCCCACTAGCTAGCTATTTTACATACTGGGGACTGAATTTTTTTCAACTTATGTATTTTTATTTACTTATTTGGCTGCACTGGGTCTTAGTTGCAGCATGTGAGATCTTCTAGTTGTGGCACGAAAACTCTTAAGTTTCAGGATGTGGGATCTAGTTCCCGGACCAAGGATCAAACCCAGGCCCCTTGCATTGGGAGTGTGATGTCTTAGCCACTGGACCACCAGGGAAGTCCCTGAAATTTTTTATAGTCAAAGAAAATTGTGGGGAAAAGTCCAGGAAAGTTAATCAAAAAACTCCACTTGATGATGAGGATGTTAGACATATGGGCTGAGAAGAGGATCCCGGTGCTGATACTACAGAGATGTCCAGGGAGATCGGTCAGGGGTCGTCCCCGGGTACCTGGGGGTCAGAGAGGAGGCACCGTCCTCTCCTTACAGATCATCAGGGAAGAGAGACTCCATACCTTGATCACAGACTCAGGGCCATCCTCTGGGTCACCTTTACAGAGGTCACTGGGGCCTGGGGCTGGCTGAGATCTCTGAGAGGGAGCAAGGCCCAGTCCCCCTCACCCACTCTCAGCAGTCACCCCTCTCTCTCTCCACAGACCCAGTGGCAAAGCCCTCCCTCCAAGCCAGCAACACCACAGTCACAGAACACGAGGGCCCCGTGGTCCTGACCTGCCTCACAGATGAGACTGGGGTCTCCATACGCTGGTTCTTCAAAGGCCAGAGCCTCCTCCTCGCACAGAGGATGACACTGTCCTCAGACAACAGCACCCTCACCATAGACCCTGTCAGCAGAGAGGACACTGGGGATTATCAGTGTGAGGCCTTCGACAGGGGCAACTCCAATAGAAGCAACCCCCTCAGGCTGCATGTGAAATGTAAGTGACCATTTGCCTCATGCTATATCTTTCTGGGCGGATTATTCTAACGATCGTGTGCAAAATGGAGAGAGGTCATGGTGGGCAGAATATCAAATGAGACCACTACAGGTCTTCCGAGATGGCTCAGTGGTAAAGAATCCGCCTGCAATGCAGGAGACAAAGGTTTGATTCCTGGGTCGGGAAGATCCCCTGGAGGAGGAAACGGCAGCCCACTCTAGTATTCTTGCCTGGGAAATCCCATGGACAGAGGAGCCTGGTGGGCTACAGCCCATGGGGTTGCAAAGGGTCAGACATGAGTAACAGTTCAATCTCTAAATCAAATAGTTTCTTCTCCTGGGTTTAGCATTTTCGTGTAACTTTCACAAGATTCGTTGTTTTTTATTCTCCTGTTACCATTTTTTTTAATGTGAAGAATATATAAACTATGTAATTTTAGCCATTTTTAAGACTGCAGCTCAGTAGCATTAAGTACATTCACATTGCCACTATCCATTTAGAACTTTTTCATCTTATTTAAAACTCTGTACTCCTTAAACAATAACTTCTAGAAGTCCCCCACCTCAAACCCTGGCAAACACCATTCTACTTTCTTTGTCTCTATGAATTTGATTATGATAGTTATATTGTATAAGAGGAATCATGTTATAGTTCAGTCGCTCAGTCGTGTCCAGCTCTTTGCAACCTCATGGATTGTAGCACACCAGGCTTCCCTGTCCTTCACCATCTCCCAGAGATTGCTTAAACTCATGTCCATTGAGTTCGATGATGCCATCCATCCATTTCATCCTCTGTCATCCCCTTCTCCTCCTGCCCTCCTGAGAGCATCAGGGTCTTTTCCAATGAGTTGGCTCTTTGCATCAGATGGCCAAAGTAGTAGAATCATGTAATATTATAATTATCTCTTTGGGTCTGATTTATTTCACTTATTAGCATTATGTCTTCCAGGTCCCATCCATATTATAGCATATATCTGAATTTCATTCCTTTGAAAGGCTGAAGTATATTCCCTTGTATGTATATACAACATTTTATCATTCATAAGTTGATTGTCTTTTAAATTGTTTCCACCTTTTGGCTGTTGTGAATATGCTACTGTGCCATGCTGCAGTCCATGGGGTCGCTCAGAGTCGGACACAACAGCGACTTCACTTTGACTTTTCACTTTCATGCACTGGAGAAGGAAATGGCAACCCACTCCAGTGTTCTTGCCTGGAGAATCCCAGGGACGGGGGAGCCTGGTGGGCTGCCGTCTATGGGGTCGCACAGAGTCGGACACGACTGAAGCGACGCAGCAGCAGCAGCAGCAGTATGTGTATGATAACCCCATGCTCCTCATTTATTCCCACATACACACATTTCCCCTTTGGGAGCCATAGGTTTGTCTTGTAAATATGTTGCGTCTGCCTGAGTTTTGTAAATAAGTTCATTTGTATCACTTTTTAAAATTAGATTCCATTTGTGAGTGATAGCATATGATATTTGTCTTTCTCTGTCCAACTTAGTTCACTTCGTATGAGACTCTCTAGGTCCATCCATGTTTTTGCAAATGGAATTATTTCATTCTCCTAATATCTGAGTAGTATTCCAGGGTACGTGTATGTACCGCATCTTTATCCATTCCTCTTGTTTACATCTTCTTTAATGTCTTCCAGTAGTGTTTATTTATAATTCCTAAATGTATCAATCTTGTTAATTCCTAAGTATTTTGTTCTTTTTGATATTATTTTTAATATCAAAATAGAATAAAATTTTCTTAACTTCTTTTTTGAATATTTTATTGTATGTAACAGCAACTGATCTTTATGTGTTAATTTAGTATCCTTCAAATTTGATGAACTTGTGTATTAGTTCTAATAGTTTTCTGGGAAATCTTTATCATTTTCTACATATAAGGTCATGTCATCTCCAAACAGAAATAATTTCATTCTTCTTTTGCAATTTGGATGTCTTTTAGTTCTTTTTCTTGGCTGTGGCTAGTATGTCTGATACTATTTTGAATAGAATTGGAAAAAGCAGCCATTGTTGTCATGACCCTGATCTCAGAAAATAAATGTTCATTCTTTCACCATTTAGGATGATGTTAGCTGTGGGGTTTTTATATATGGCCTTTATCATGTTGAGATGGTTTCCTTTTTTTCCCAGTTTTGAGTGTTTTATCATAAAAGGTTAGTGGGTTTTTGTCAATTGATTGTATTTATTTAACCTCCTTACTTTATATGTCTAGTCATATATTCTATTTCTTTATGATTACATCTTGGTAGCTCTCATGTTTCCAGGAATTTGTTCATTTCACAGAAGTTATCCAATTTGTTGGCATAGGATTATTCCTAGTACTCTTATACTTCATATTATTTTTGTAGAGTTAGTAGTAATGATTCCACATTCATTTCTGATTTTTAAAATTTGAATTTTCTCTTTTTTTCTTAGTGAATCTAGTTAAAGATTTGTCAATTTTGTTAATCTTTCTGAAGAACAAAATACAGGTTTTACTAATTCTATCTACTGTTTCTCCATCCTCTAATTTATTTATCTCCATTCTAATTATAATTATTTCCTTCCTTCCGCTAGCTTCGGGTTTAGCTTTCTTCTTGTCCCTTAAGTTGTAAATTTAGGTTGTTGATTTGAGATTTTTTTTTAAATATAAGCATTTACACTTATAAATTCTAGCACGAGATTCTTAACTTCTCTGAGTCTCAGATTCCTCAAGTGAGAACTGCAATAAAAGAACCTTCTTTATGGCATTTTTTCACAGATTTAATGTAATATTCAATTAAACCCTTAGCAAAATACCCACACAAATTTAGCTGCTATAATTATTACTATTATCACTGTTGTTGCTGCTGTTTAGTTACTAAGTCCTGTCCAACTCTTTGAAACCCCATGGACTATAGCTAGCCAGGCTCCACTATCCATGGGATTTCCCAGGCAAGAAGACTAGAGTGGGTTGCCATTTCCTTCTCCAGGGGATCTTCCCAGCTTCGTTAGGCTACATAAAGCCCGGTATTTCTAGGACTACTTGACTCCAGACCCACATCTCATTAGCCATATGGCTTTAGGGTTTCCACCACTGTAAACCTCAGATTTTCCATCTATAAAATGGAAATAATGTCTATCTGACAGGGTTATTATATGAATTAAATGAGATATTTGGGAAATATATAGCACAGAGCCTTGCACAGAGTATGTACATCATAACAATAGCTAACATTAGCATTAATTTTCAGTCTTGAGTTGAACGGTGAGGACCACTGAAGTAAAAAGGAAGGAGACAAAAGGTGTTTTATATATTTGGGGAAGGAAAGCATAAAGATCCACAGGAACACGTTACTTACTAAATATGGAAGAGAGGAAACAGGGGGTTTGAGTACAAGGTTTCATGTCTAGTATGATAGTTTTCACTCCGTGAGATGCAGCCAAGATAGGATTAGACATCTAAGACATTCATTGCGGCAAATGCCTGTGAAAGAAAGTGAGGCAGGAGTGGGAGGAGCCTGGGAGGGTCCTCAGACCAGGATGCACACTGGATCCCTAGGAAGGAGGAAGTTTCAGGCTGCAGTGCAGTTCTAAGAGAATATCTGCAAAGCTGGCAAGGAGCCCTTGAATTAAAAGTCACCCATCACACAAAAAAATTTATTTCTCACAGAACTGGGATTGAGTTCAATATTCCTGCTGGAAACCTGTGTGAAGGATAGTCTCTGTGCAAAGGGGTAGTGAATTCAGAGGGCCTTCCATCAATTAAGTCCCCACCATAAGACACCTCCTATGGCTCAGATGGTAAAGAATCTGCCTGCAATGTAGGAGACCTGGTTTCGATCCCTGGGTCGGGAAGATCCCCAGGAGAAAGAAATGGCAACCCACTCCAGTATTCTTGCCTGGGAAATCCCATGGACAGAGGAGCCTGGTGGACTACGTGGGGTCACAATGAGTCAGACATGACTGAGGAACTAACACTTTCATAAGATACCTAACAGGTGCATATTCATGGCAGCCATACCTGGTACCCAGATAAAGATGGAACCATGAAAAGATGGGAAGTTATAACATACTAAAACAACCATCATCAGTCCTTCTCACATTTCCAAAGACTTCAAATATATGAGTGCAGGAAAGCCAGGTTGGAATTGAGGAACATGGTCACCAACCTAGAAACACAATCAGAGAGGAAAAAATCACAAGGATATAGTCGGTTAGTCACCTCACAGCAACCTTCCACAGAAAGTTTATACCTTGAAGGAACAAGTAGAGACTATTTCATATTGAGTTATTTCCCAGAGCCCCTCCCACTGTAAAATAATGTCACCTTCATTCATTCTTCTCTTTTCTTTCCACAACAGATCAATCGACACCAGAAAGCTCCTCTGACCTCTCAGTGGGCGCCATTGTCGGCATCGTGATTGGCGCCGTGGCTGGGGTGGCTCTGATAGCAGCCCTGGGGTATTTTGTGTACACCAAGACTATACGCGGGTATGCCGCCTTTCCCCTTGCTCTGCTTCCTCCGAGCCTGACTGCCCTGCTTGGGAGAGGGGAGGAGACTTCGTCTCTGTCCCTGGCCTAGGTCTGCTTCTCAATCTTCCTGCTTCTCGGCACTGATTCTTATGGGTCTCCTCTTCCCTGGTCTTCATGTTTCCTGTACCCTCCTCTCTCTTGGACATGGCTATTCCCACCTCCATCTGGTTTAGAGGAGGCAGAGCCAATTGTGTTCCTCTGTCCCAGGCAGGGAAACCAAGGTCCAAGAAGGAAAACTAATGAGGACATGAAAGGAGGAGCAGGAGGAAGGGAGTCCTGTGCTGTGTCAACCGCAAGAGCAGGAGGAGGGAGGGACAGGACTGGAAGAGAACCTAAGAAAAGCAGGAACAACCCAAGGCCTCCTGGGCAATAAAGTGAGAAATAACCAGCATCTACCTACAAAAGGGAACAGATGTCCGGGTAGAAATAGAAGCAGTTGAGATGAATGGCCGTAAATGTTCTGAAGAACCAGTAAACCAGAGAGGAGTAACCATGAGAAGGGGTAATGGGTAGATCGAAGACGGAGGTCCTAGGAGGAAAGAGGACCAACCAAGGTAAAAATGAACATGGAGGAGCCCCAGGGAATCATGCCAGCATTGTGCTTCCTAATTCAAGGCGCAAAGATCCTGTGCCTGGGAATAGTAGTCACTGTGTCTGATATTTATTTAGGGCAAGTGACCAGCGCGATCTCACAGAGCACAAATCCTCAGATCACAACCACAGTAAGTAGAGCCACTCACTCAGTGAGAGCTGGTTTGTTCCACCACGTGCCCTGACCGACCAGGGAATCCCTACCTTCTGAAATATGAGAGGTGATCTCAGTCCCCACCCTCAGTCTGGCACAGGTCCTCACACCCTTCCTAGTCATGTAAGAGTCCCAGAGACATGGCCCCTCTGAGGCCACACCAGCCAGGCAGCCGTGGGATGGCCGAGCTTCCAGGAGCCCTTTCCTCATCCTGCCTCCTTCCCCCTCCTGCCTCTGTCATGGATGCGGGCATCTCCTATGGTGAGACTTTCCCTGCCTCTGGTGCCCTGGGTGTTGTGGGCCTCAGCCCCTCCTGCCTCTGGAGCCTGCTGCCGAGACACACACCTGTGAGACACACCTGGGCAAAACTCAGGCCTTGTGAACTGGCAGAAATCTTCAGAAGTGCACTGAGGCCTCCCCTCAACCCCCACCCTGCCCCACCACCACCTCGGTCTAACGCACTGGGTTCTGGACCACAGACTAAGGGAAGCGAAATCCTTGTCTTAATCATGGGCCCCCAACCCTGCCACCACCTGCCACCTCCTTCAGCTAGAAGTCACATCAGCTTAGGAACAGCCTGTTCTGAGACCATAAGGCAACTCTGCATTTTCATGGGTTGATGACTCTCCTTTATTTCCCCAGGTCAAGGTTATTCTGACAGTTTACCTGCAAAGGTAAGCACAGCCAGTTTCACTGGCTCCTTTTCTCATGGAAATATCTCTCTGTAGAATGGGTTAGTCTTGTAGACACAAATGTGACATCAAGTTTGGGTCAAAGTTTCTCACTGCAGCAACAAAGAAGCATTACTCCCATGAGTCCACCTCACTGGGCTTGATCCTGGCTGGGACCATGGACAAGTAACTTAACCTCACAGAGCCTCAGCTGAGTCCTCTGTAAAATGGGTGTGCTGCCTACTTCGCAGAGGAGGTCAAGGAATTAAATGACATAACCAAGGTAAAGCACTCAGCACAGAGGCCAGAGCAAGAAAGACACTAGCTCATCCTCCCTCTTCTGCCTCCAGTCTGACTCTGCTCTTACTGACAAATGATCATTCCCAATCTTATCGACCTGAGGGCTTGATTCCTTTACCTTCTAATACTTTTACTGAATTTTTCTCATCTTAATCTTCAACAGAATACACATATAAACTGAAAAATGCTTCAATCGTAAGTATTGGGTTGACCAAAGTTTGTTTGAGTTTTTTCGTTAGATCTTATGGAAAAACCTGAGTGAGCTTTTCGACCAACTTAATAATTTTAACAGTAAGTTTCCACAAGTTGTTCATATCTATGTAAACAGTACCCAATCATTTTTTAAAAATCAACCCCCCTCAACACACACACACACACACACACACACACACACACACACAATGCCCCAGTTGCTTCCCTCTGAAGAGTAAGGACTATCTTCACTTCCAAGGCATTAGATTACTTTTACCTGATTATGTGCTTATATAACTGAAAAACACACTGTGTACGTGCGTCTGGCTTCTTTCATTCAAAATTGTTTTGCAAGATTCATTCATATGGTTGTGTGCCTTTATTGTCTATTTATTCTTATTGCGATGCCATCGTATTCCATTGTAGAATTTCATAATCATCCATAATGTTCTAATGATTATTCAATAGGATGTTACTAAGCAGAGAAAATAGGTAATAGCAGCCCTTCTCTGAAGCTAAAAGTTTCAAAGCGGTAAGAGCATGGGGTGCTGAGTCACCCTGGACAAGGTGAGGGTCTGGCCTATGATGCTGATTTAACTGACTGCTGCTCATGCCTTTCAGGTTGATGAAGTTGAATATTCCTCCCTGAACTTCAATGCCCAGGAATTAAAAAAAAAAGCAACTTCAGCCTCCCCAACTCCAACAGATACAGAAACAATTTATTCAGAAGTGAAAAAACAGTAATGGAACCTGTCCTGCTTGTTGCACTGTTGACTTATTCCAAGCTCCTCATCCCCATCCCTAGGAGATCCCTCTGCCCTCAGGGAAAATGAGAAGAGAGTCTTCCCCCGGCCCCTTCGACCCTTAATGAGGCTCCTCCAGGCTGCCTGGTCACAGCCCCTTCCTTCAGTGTCAGTAGCTGAAAAGGCACACCCACGAAGAGGTCTGTGAAGTGAAGTGAAGTAGCTCAGTCATGCCCGACTCTTTGCGACCCCATGGACAGTAGCCTGCACCAAGCTCCTCCATCTATGGGATTTTCTAGGCAAGAGTACTGGAGTGGGTTGCTGTTTCCTTCTCCAGGGAATCTTCCCGACCCAGGGATCGAACCCAGGTCTCCCGCATTGTAGACAGACGCTTTACCATCTGAGCCACCAGGGAAGTGCCAGGAGGTCTGTAGGAAACCAAAACTTCCTGGTCATTGAAATCTAGCAAAGCAGACCTTGGAAGAAAGTTGCCAGAACCCCTGCCGCTCCCCATTTGCTGACCTAGATCAGTTGTAAATTTGTGTATTCAGAACACATTCATTCCTTCCCACCTCAGTCCTGTCCTATTGGAGTCTAACTTGAATTTGCCATAACCTGGAGAATTATTTCTTATCCACTGAAATGCCTGTGCCAGAAAAGAAGAGCAAGGAGAAGGAAAAGGAAGAGCTTCTGCACTCTGAAGCCCAGTGTGAACCCACCATTCACAGGAAGACACATACATGACCAGCTCTGAGCTGGGAAGTTCTACACCTTTGTCCACTTTCAGGGTTGTCTACCTGCAGGATCAGGGACTAAGCAACTTACTACTTAGCTAGAATACCATCTAAACCTTTGAAAGCCTGCCTTCAGAGAATGTACTAGATGCAACTAGAAAACAACTTCTCAGCGTTCATAAATGTATCTTGATGGAAACTGCAAAAAAAAAAAAAAAAAGCACATAATGTTTTAATAATGCTGTGGGCTTTATTCAAGGCAATGCCCGGAGATTGAGGGGTCATCGGTTTATGGGGCAGTCAGCTCTTACCAGATACAATCTGCTGGGATTGGGGAAAGGACTCAGAAAATTACACTGCAGAGATTATTTAAATAATGGTCAAAGAATGTACAATTTGGGGGTATTGGCTGTTTTTTCCCTTCCTTCTGAGACATTCTGCCATTTTAATTTTTGTAACTGCTTGTTTATGTGAAAGGGGTTCTGTTTAATTTGCTGCATAAGCCAATCTGACCACTTTAGGGGAAAGAACCTACCAAAGCCCCCCATGTCGCTCTGGCCATGAGCTCCCCAAGCCTTTTGTGTCAGGGGCTCCGCACAGAAAATAAGAAGTAGCAGTTTTCTACCTTCACAGCCAGAAATGGGTCTCACTCCGTTTCTACATCTCAGGCCAGTCATCAACCCCCTTCTCGTCCGTGTTCCCGCCTGTGCCTGTTCAGTCCGTCTGCCCCGCTTACCTTCTCAGGATGCCTTCTTGAGAAGCAGGAGCACCCTGAAGGGAGCATGGCCCCTTGCACTGTTAGCATTGTTTACAGTCCAGGAAGCCGCACTGGTGCGCATGCTCCTTAGGACATAAGGTGCAGATTATGATTCAGCCCTGGGCTTCTTGAAGAGCCTCTGGAATTCTTCCCCCATGGGGTGCACGGGACCCAGTGTGTCAGCACAGAAAGGGACGACGGGAGGAGGAGAGGCGTGCCTGCTTCCACCAGCCTTCTGCACAGATGGGGCCTCCTTGGGCTGCTGAGAGAAGGGCTTTATTCCACCTTCATAATGGACCTCCTGCTGTGCGGAACTGGCCCCCCAGAGAGGGGTGGCTGGGAGCGCTCTGTACTCAGGTACCTCTTTCAGGGTTTTCTCACCCTGACACAGACTGTGTACACCTTCCCTCATGCAAGCACTTCTGCATAATTTAATTTTGCCTGGCTAAGGCCACTTCTGAATGATTTGTAAAAATTGCTCTATATTTATAATAAATATTGTGTATCAGACACCAACATGCTGCCTCGCAGTTGGTACTGCTTTCTGCATTGCCTTCTTTACAGGCAGAAGAAACAGAAACTGCTCAACAGGGAGTCACAGTGAGCCTGTTTCTAAGTCCAGAGGTATTTGATCCTGGGATCCAAGAGAGAGCTCGATAAATTCATGCACACTCCTGCTGACAAAGTGTGTCCACCTAGAGCCACAGGTCACTGCTGCAACCTGCCTGGAAGGACCTGCCTGTCTTCCTCTGAGGAGAGAAGGAGAGAAGATGATTTCATGAGTGAAAGGTCTGCTGGGCTCTTCATTAGGGACACACCGCACTGCCCACGCGGATGGCTCCAGTGCACCCATGCCTGATCCAGCGTTCACTCCCACAGTCTCCATGGGCTCAGGTGTATAGAAATCCCTCCAGCACGTCTCACCTCCTTGTTCCTTGTCCCTTTTTCTGCCCCTCAGAGAGTCAGAGCTCTTCCAGTCAGGATAACCTTCCTTTATTAATTCCACCAAAAATTAGCCTATCATCTCATCTCCTTCACTTCCAAGCAATTGGAACATGTGCTGTCTTTCCCCTCCTCAACCCCTGATTTCCTCTGGCCCTCTGCTGTGGTGCCTTGTTCCCAAGACCACTGGAAGCAGCACTAAAATCAGTACCCAGGGGGGTTCCTTGGCGGTAAAGAATCCACCTTCCACTGCAGGGGCCACTGGCTGATTCTCTGGTCCAAGATATCCCACATGCTGTGGAGCAACTAAGGCCATCCACCACAACTACTGAGCCTGTGCTCTGCAACAAGAGAAGCCACCGCAATGAGAAGCCCACCCACCGCAACTAGAGAGACAGCCCTCACTCTCCGCAACTAGAGAGACAGCCCTCACTCTCCACAACTAGAGAAAAGCCCATGAAGCAATGAAGATCAGCCAAAATTAACATAAATAAATAAACACTTTATTATTTTTTTAATTGGCAGTAGTAACTGATGGCCTTGGACTTCCCAGATGGTGCTAGTGGTATAAAGAACCCAACCACCAATGCAGGATATGTGAGAGACAAGGGTTCGATCCCTGGGTCGGGAAGATCCCCTGGAGGAGGACATGACAACCCACTCCAGTGTTCTTGCCTAGAGAATCCCATGGACAGAGGAGCCTGGTGGGCTACTGTTCATAGGGTCCCAAAGAGGCGGACACGACTGAAGCGGCTTAGCGCACATGCACGCGTGCACTCAGTGGCGTGAGAATTCGCCTTAGAGGGTAGACTCAACCACAAGGGTGCACAGGAGGGCTCTTGGGGGTAATGGAGACATTCTACGTCTCAGTTCAGGTGACGGTCACATGGGCGTGTACAGCTACCAAAAATCAAATTAGATACTTAAGATCTGTGTGCTTTCTCATGGATTTTAATTTTATTTGAATTTTTAAAAAGAAACAAAGGAGCGGTTTATTCAACCTATCAGGTACAAAGCATCTGTATTCATTTTCTACTTTTGCCAAACTATGACAAATTTAGTGACTTAAAACAACACCCATTCTTAAAGCTCACAAAATTCAGGTCCTTGAAGTTATAAGCCTGAGGTCCCCATCGTCCTAGTACAAACACTTGCAGCTCCTAGAGGACCTTCTCAGGTCCTAGGCATGAGGTTCTCTCTATCTCAGCAATGGAGAATATCCCTTAAATTCAATTTCTCTTTTTAAAAACTTTTTATTTATTTGGCTGCAACTGGGTCTTCACTGCTGTGGAGGCTTTTCTCTAGTTGCGGCAAGGGGGGCTACTCCCCAGTCGCAGCGCAGCTTCTCTTTTTGCAGGGCACAGGCTCTAGAGCACTTGGGCCTCAGCAGTTGAGGTGCGTAGGCTCAGTAGTTGCGGTTTCCTGGCTCTAAAGTGCAGGTTCAACACTTGTGGCACACGGGTTTAGCTGCCCCACATGTGGGCACGTGGGATTTTTCCCAGACCAGGGGTCAAACACGTGTCTCCTGCATTGGCAGGCAGATTCTTTATCACTGAGTCACTAGGGAAGACCCTCTAATCCCTCTTATATTTCCGATTCTGAGACCAGCTAGAAAAAAAAAAAAAAACAGTTGTTTTTCAAAGTGCTCCTGTGATTACATTAAGCCCACTTATATCATCTCTTTTTGTTAAACTCAAAGTCAACTGATGAGTAACCATATTTACTGTATGTCTGCAAAACCCCTTTTGCCACATAATGTAACACAATCACCCACACGATTATGCATCACATATTCACAGTCCAGGGATTAGGAGTAAGTCTTGAGGTTCCATCCTAGAATGTTGCTTACAACAGCACCATAGGAAGCTGTTCTTGTTCTCAGAGAGCTCCTTCAGGGTCTCTGTTCTATAGAAACAACAAAAAAGCCAAATGTGTTTGGTCCAAAGTCAAGCTGATATTATGAGACACTGAAGACAAAAAACAGAGATAAGAAAGCAAGGGCCCCTTTCCTGCTGCTGCTGCTAAGTCGCTTCAGTCGTATCCGACTCTGTGCGACCCCAGAGACAGCAGCCCACCAGGCTCCCCCGTCCCTGGGATTCTCCAGGCAAGAACACTGGAGTGGGTTGCCATTTCCTTCTCCAATGCATGAAAGTGAAAAGTCAAAGTGAAGTCACTCAGTCGTGCCCGACTCTGCAATCCCGTGGACTGCAGCCTACCAGGCTCCTCCATCCATGGGATTTTCCAGGCAAGAATACCAGAATGGGTTGCCATTGCCTTCTCCGAGCACCAAAGTTAACTCCTAGCTAAAGTCATCAGAAACCAAAAGCCACCCTGACAAACCAACCAAAAGCAACAGTAAGGCTGCACTAATTCAACCACGAGATGTTACAGACTTCCGATGATTCATTCATTCATCGTCATTTACTGAGGATTTACTATATGACAAGCACGAAGTCACTTGCTGAGAACAATGTGATGATTACAAAATAAAGCCCTTATTTGGATAGTTATTTAAAAAATTCTACTGAAGAAAAGAAAAAGAAAAAGCAGGGGAGACAAATGAGGTAATTGTAGAAATTTGAATACTGAAAACTTCATGGCACTGAGGAAGCATGACTTCTTACTGTGACAATGGTATTGTGATTGTGTTTTTCAAAGAGCCCTTACATTTTAGTAATACAACTGAAATATTCACAGATGCAATGATTTGATATCTGGGATCTGCTTCAAAACAATCCAGACTTGGAAGCTAGTGGGAAGTTGCTGTATCACACAGGGAGCTTAGTCTGGTGCTCTTTGATGACCAAGAAGGGTGGGTGGGGTGGGGGCAAGTTGGGAGAGAGGCTCAATAGGGAGGGGATATATGTATACTTAGGTGGCTCAGGGGTATAGAATCCGACTGTCAATTCAGGAGCCACAAGAGATGCAAGTTCAAGTTCAATCCCTGGGTTGGGAAGACCCCCTGGAGGAGGAAATAGCAACCTGCTCCGGGATTCTTGCTGGGGTAATCCCATGGACAGAGGAGCCAGCTAGGCTACAGTGGATGGGGTCCCAAAAGGACGGAGTGGCTAAGAGCACACAGGCACGCGCACACAGCTGATTCACGCTGCCATGTGGCAGAAGCCAACATAACCGTGTAAAGCAATTACCCTCCAATTAAAAATAAATTTTAAAAAATAAAGTACTCCAGGTTGGAGAGGGGAGTATAGAAGCAACAAGATTGGCCACGAAATGATTTGCTGAAATTGCGTGATGAGTACATGTAGATTCACTGTATTATTAGTTTTACTTTTGCAAGTATTTGACATTTTTAAGACAAAAAAGCCCTTGCTCTCCAGAAGCTTGTAACACAAGAGCAGATATTCCAACAAATATATTGGTAAGTAATTTAACAAAATATACAAAAAGTGCTAGTCCAGTTCTGAGGATACCCAGAACATAAACTCTTCAAACATAGTCTCATCACCGAGGAGACCCTGTAGACAGATTTGTACAATCAGCTCACATCTCACTGGGGTTTGGTGCTCAGAAACTTCTGGGGAGAAGAGGGAGTCACAATGGGCAGGGAGCCCAGCTTTAGGTTGTTATTTGCTGTGCAAACTGATTTCTTTTTCCTCCATTAGCAGACATCCTCATTTTCACCTGCCAAGAACAGTGAGGAAGACGAGAAGAGAATGTGAAGAGCCGGAGCCGGAGACCTGAGAAGATACAAGACCACAAAGGACACAGACTCTAAGGTGAAGTGTGAAGCTCAGAGGCAGGTCTCTCTGGAATCAAAGCTGTCTGGACAAAGTGCCCTCTGCCCTGAGCAGTGATGTGGGGCTGGAGCATAGTCCTGGTCCCCAACAAGTAGGAAGTGCTGGTAGGACATTAACTAACCACCCAGGGGCAGAAGGAAAGGGAGCCTCAGAAGGGCCTCTCTCTACGGTTCTCACCATTATGCCTGAGAGTTAGGCAATTCAAGGTTATGACCCAGCCCTAGGATTTGATGGTTCTTTTCTGTTATAAAGGTGGGTGAGGAATCACAGAGCAGAAATGGGACACAGGAAAAGACAGACTAAAAAGAGCTGTTTAAGCATGCTTTGTTTAAAGGTCAAGGCTTTTTGAGCCAGGCCAACTTCCCTTCCCTGCTGGGCTCTCTGTGACCATTAGCCTTGCCCTGTACTTTGAGCCCAACTGAACCCAGAACTCTTCTTGCTTGGGGACTAGAGCAACGCATTAAAAAGAGAACTGGAAAGAGGAAGACAAATGAGAAAAGCAGAGTGGTAAGACTCTTGAAATAGTCAGTGTGGTTATAAGGAAGTGAAACTGGTCTTTTTGGTAGGGCTCAGACTAGTTTTGAGAGCAGCTCAACATAAGTGACTGAAATATTTGAGTAATGACAGAACTTCTGGAATAAATAGGTTGTCAGCTAGGAAAGCTACTTTTCTTTTTCTGCTTTTGTTTTCTTTGTTTTTAATTGGAGGATGGCTGCTTAACAATGTTGTGTTGGTTTCTGCCATACAACACCACAAATCAGTCACAGGTATACATAAATTCCCTCCCTTTTTGAGCCTCCCTCCCACCCGCTCCGCATCCTCCCACTTCTCTAGGTCATCACAGAGCTAGTTCCCGATGCTCTACAGCAGCTTCCCACCGGCTGTCTATTTCACACGTGGTGGTGCGTATATATCAATACTACTCTCTCAATTTGTCCCACCCTCTCTTTCCCCCACTGTGCCCACAAGTCCGTTCTCAGCATCTGTGTCTCTATTCCTGCCCTGCAAACAGCTTTATCAGTACCTTTTTCTAGATTACATACATATGCCTTAATATATGATATTAGGACAACTACTTATAAGGTGCCCATACTTCCTGAGATTTGATATACTTGTAAAAGGAATCCTAAAACTCATTTGAGTCTCATAACTTTGTCTTTAACTTGTTATGCACAGGACTGAAAAAAACAGTTTGATGCAACCAGGAGTTTGAGGAGGAAAGAAAAACTGGGGTGGAGTGGGGAGGGAAGAAGTACAGATGGTGGCAGAGATGTGTGGATAAGAAAAAAGAAGCCCCAAAGGAAAGAGGAATACAAAGGGAACAGTAAAATTCAGAGATGAAAGCACTGTGCTAATTGCAACTAAAATCAGCAAATTGCCCCCTTTCCCAGCTGGAGCTTTTCTGGGTAATATTGTCCCCCAGCTCTGTCACTGTGGTCCACAGTGAAGTGAAATGGGAGTGGAAATGGGCAGAAACAGACACAAAAGGCGCCCACTTCCATTTAAACCCAAGAAGGGCTTTATTACCCTACACTGAGAGGTTAGACTTTGTGCATTTAGGGGGATAGTTTACATTAGCAAAGAAATTTGCTTACATCAATTCTTCGGTTGCTAAGGAATTCCCTGTTGGTCCAGTGGCTGGGAATCTGCGTGCCAATGCAGGGGACATGGGTTCAATCCCTGGTCCAGGAAGATTCCACATGCTGAGGAGCAAGCAAGCCTGTGTGCCACAACTATTGAGCCTGTGCCCTAGAGCCTGTACTGCCCAACAAGAGAGGCCACCACAATGAGAAGCCCACTGATTGCAACTAGGGAGTAGCTCCTGCTCCCCGCAACTAGAAAAAGCCCATGTAGCAACAAAGACCGAGCACAAAAGTAAATAAATCTCAAAAAAAAAAAAAATCAGAAACAAAGATGTAGTTTTTATCCTTAAGCTGCTTTTAGAAGAGAGTGGGTAAATATGTACTCAGATAAAGAACAAGGCATAATGACAATGCAACAGGTGCCATTAAAGTTTAAAAAAACAAGGCTACGGGATGCCCGCAGGACCACCGCCTGTTTTCTAGAGTTGCTGTTTCAACCACTCTAGTTATGGTCTCGGGCTTCCCTGGTGACTCTGTGGTAAAGAATCCGCCTGCGAGTGAGGAAGACGCAGGTTGGATCCCTGGGTTGGAAAGATTCCCTGGAGGAGGGCGTGGCAGCCCACTCCAGTATTCTTGCCTGGAGAATCCCATGGACAGAGGAGCCTAGTGGGCTACAGTCCTTGGGATCGCAAAGATGCAGACACAACTGAGGCAGCTAAGCACACACATGCACAGTTATGGTGTCTGGGCAAGAATGAATCATTTCTACTTAGTTCAGCCAAGTCTGGACTAACCTTTCAGTAGGAGCTAACAACAGGAACAGGACAAGTACAAGATTTTTTTTTTTTTTTTTTAAGATAAAAGCGGTCAGCCAAGTATAACTGAAGCCTAGCCAGAGATTTCTCACTGGATGCCTCTGGCCTTGTCTGAACTTCCTTGGAAAACAAATCTGGCTCCCGACTAGTTCTGAGGGATTAGCACAACTTACTTTGCCCTCCCTTTCATTAATCCCGGGTGATGCTGAACATAAACTTGCAGGTCCTGATAGCTCTGGGAGGACAGCCACCCTCTCTGTATTCTGCACTCCTCTCCTAAACTTTAGCCTCATCTGAACCCACCTGGCAACTGACATGAATTTGAGCAAACTCCTGGAGATAGCGGAGAACAGAGGAGCCTGGCATGCTGCAGTCCATGGGGTCACAAAGAGTTGGACGTGACTCAGTGACTGAACAACAGAACCTACTTGGCAGCAGCTTCCTTTGCTCTACCTCTAAATCACTCAAATTTTGAGGCCCTGGAATGTCTTCTGCTGCCTGAAACACACCTTTTCTCTTTTTTAATAAAAAAACAACAACAACAACAACTCAGTGGGACGTAAAGAGACTTTTGCACACAGTGGGAGAAGGGGTGGGATGATTTGAGAGAGTAGGATTGAAACATACACATTACCGTATGTAAAATAGATAGCCAGTGGGAGTTTGATGTGTGACTCAGGGAACCCAAGGCTGGTGCTCTGTGACAACCTGGAGGGACAGGGTAGGGAGGGAGATGGGAGAGGGGTTCAGGAGGGAGGGGACACGTGTACCTATGGCTGATTCACGTTGATGTATGGCAGAGGCCATCATAGTACTGTAAAGTAATTATCCTCCAATTAAATAAATATATTTTAAATCCTCTGGGGAATATATGCCTTAGCCTGATCTTTGTCAAGGACACCACTTTAGGGTGTTTTACTATTTTCACCAAGATCAGGGCCAGGCTCCAATGACAGGCTCAGCTTTCAGAGGCCTTCATTATGGCCACCCTTGCCAAAACAATAGAAAACAGCTTCTTTTCCTATTTCAGAACCCCTAAGCTGCACTCATACAATGCCCATGCGATGACAGATAATTCTAACAAGTTTTGGGAAATGATGTGGCAATATCTGTCAAGAACTCAAGTAACTTTTTTGTCCAAATTCTCTGTTCACATTCAAAAATAAAGCCCAGGGAAATAACTAGAATGTAAAACAATGAAATCACATTTATGGCAGAAATATTTAAAACAGAAAAAAACTGGAAATAACCCAAATGTCCAACCATAGGGAGACTGTTAAGTATGTTGTAAATTATTCATTAATATAATATACACTCTTTTAACTGTTCGTTAAAATTTAAATAACATGAAAACATTCATATTTACTGAAAAAAGTCAGTATTCCAAGTTGCATACATAGTGTGATCTCAGTAAGTAGAAACACGGGCAAAGGAAAGTCTAAACACAACCATGTCTCTCCAGGGGGTATGATGAGGAAAATCTTTTTATTTTTTTATTGGAGGATAATTCCTTTACAATGTCATGTTGATTTCTGCCATACCACAAGGTGAATCAGCCATAAGTAGTATATATATATATCCCCTCCCTTTTGAACCTCCCTCGCACCCACCCGTCACACTCCTCTGGGTGGTCGCAGTGTGCCCAGCTGGGCTTCCTATGCTAAACAGCAGCTTCCTACTAGCTATCTACTTTGCACACGGACATGTCGGTTCTGCTCTCTCAATTCCCTCCACCCTCTCCTTCCCCCACTGCGTCCACAAGTCCGTTCTCTATGTCTGCAGATAGCTTCACCAGTACCATTTTTCTAGATTCCACATATATGCATTAATATATGATATTTGTTTTTCTCTTTCTGACTCACGTCACTCTGTATAACAGGCTCTCGGTGTACCCACCTCAGTTCAACAGACTCATATTCATTCCTTTTTATGGCTGAGTAATATTCCACTGTATACATGTACTGCAGCTTCTTCATCCACTCATCTGTTGATGGACTTCTAGGTTGGCTTCATGTCTTGGCTATTGCAAATACTGCTACAATGAACATTAGGGTACATGTGTCTTTTTGAACTGTGGTTTTCTCAGGGTATACGCCCGGTAGTGGGATTGCTGGGTCATATGATAGTTTTGGGCTTCCCAGGTGTCGGAATGGTAAAGAATCCACCTGACAGTGAAGGAGACGTGGGTTTGATCCACGGGTGGGGAAGATCGCCTAGAGAAGGCAATGGCAACCCACTCCAGTAGTCTTGCCTGGAAAATTCCATGAACAGAGGACCCTGGCAGGCTACAGTCCATGGGGTCACAAAGAGTCGGATACGACTGAACAACTGAGCATGCAAGCCTGGTGGTTTTATTCCTAGTTTTTTAAGGGATTGTCATACTGTTCTCCATAGTGGCTGTATCAATTTACATTCATTCCCACACAGGAAAATCTTAAACTTTACAAAGTTTCTGTGATGAACATGGTGTGTGTCTGTGTGTGTGTGTGCTGTGCTCAATCTTGTCTGACTCTTTGCAGCCCCATGGATTGCAGCCTGACAGGCTCCTTTGTCCATGGGATTCTTCAGACAAGAATACTGGAGTGGGTTACCATTTCCTCCTCCAGGGGCTCGTCCCAAGCCAGGGACTGAACCTGCATCTCCTGTCCCTCCTGCATTGCAGGTGGGTTATTTACCACTGAGCCATCCAGGAAGCCCCAAACACGTGCATGCACCGTCATAAACCACATTGCCCCCAACCCAGCCGGCGCCTTGAGAGGATGGGTGGGCCGCAACAGCTTGCTGCCAACAGAGCCAGTCCTGGGTCAGGCAGGAAGCCAAGACAAACACACATGAAAAGAAACAGAGCAAGTGTGACACACCCTCTGCTGAGGCCACAGTCAGGTTTCCCAGGGTCCTTGCGGGGTCCTCTGAGCTTCCTGGCATTAACGCCTCACCTGGGGCCAAGCCAGGCAGCAGCGCTGCTCTGTTTCAGAGGTGGCTCACCTAGGAGCTCTGACCAAATGGTGAGACGGCCGGAAATGAAGAGCCACATTCCTCTGAAGCAGAGTCAGAAAGGTGATTCTCCAGCAGCTGGTTCCCTGGGAGGGAGCCCCACCAGGAGCCCCTCCCTATGGCCACCCAGTTTCAGCTCCTGTGTTTTCCTTTCGGGGCCCGTCCGACAACTTTGGGATTTCTTTGCACAGAGACAAACTGTGCCCAAAAGCCGTAATAGAGCACGTTGGAAGAGGCCCTGACACTGTGCAAACCTTGAGTTGGCAGGAGGGCCTGTGTCTCTCTGCCTCACCCAGGGCCGTGTCCTCCACGTGCCCAGGTGCAGGCGGACTTCCCTGCTCTGCTGGCAACAGCTATCATTAACTGAGTGTCTACTGTGTGCCAACCATTGTGCTGCTGTCCTTGTCTGACTCTTTTGCGGGCCCCGTGGACTGTGGCCTGCCAGGCTCCTCTGTCCATGGGATTTTCCAGGCAAGGAAAATGGAGTTGCCATTTCCTCTTCCAGGGGATCTTCCCGACCTGGGATTGAACCAGAGTCTCTTGTGTCTCCTGCATTGGCAGGTGGATTCTTTGAGCCACCAGGGGAGCCTTGCCAAGCACTATACCCAGGGCTTTATTTTTTTTTAATTAGAGGTAATTAAACTTTAAAAAAATATTTATTTATTCTTTTTGGCTGTGTCAGGTCTTAGTTGCAGCATGCGGCTTCTCTCTAGTGGCGGCCCGCGGGTTTAGTTGCTGTGTGGCATGTGGGATCTTTGTTCCCTGACCAGGAATCAAAACGGAGTCCCCTGCATTGGAAGGCAGATTCTTAACCACTTGACCAACCAGGGAAGTCCCTACCTGGGGCTTTAAATGTTCTTCTGAATTAATTCTTATTAACATTTTGTGAACTACACAGTCCACTGCAGTAGTTAAACACAGGCCCTGGGGTCAGACAGTCCAAACTCAGAACCCCAGCTCCATTACTTATGCGTTACATTACCTTGGACCTGCTACTTAAATTTTCTGTACCTCAGTTTCTCATCTGACAAATGATGGCTACCCTAATTAGATCCTAGAAACATATAAGGATTAACTCAATAAGTATAAAGTGCTCAATACATGTTGCCTACAATGATAACTATTATGTGGGCATCATCTGCGCTTGACAGATGTAGCAATTGAGTCTTGGAGAGTGTTTAAGTCACTAGCCAAGGTCACACGGTTAATGAAGGACAATGTGTGTTAGCTACTCAGTCGTGTCTGACTCTTTGCGACCCCATGGACTATAGCCCACCAGGCTTCTCTGTCCATGGAATTCTCCAGGCAAGGATACTGGAGTGGGTAGCCATTCCCTTCTCCAGGGGATCTTCCTGAGCCAGGGATCAAAGCTGGGTCTCCTGCCTTGCAGGGAGATTCTTTACCATCTGAGTCACCTGGGAAGACGAAGCATGGATTTAAATCCAGATCTGATCTACCTGATTCCAGGAGCACATGGACACCTGACATATCTCAGTGCCTGAAGCCTCCGTCTGTCTCTTGTCTCTTGGTAAACTGTCCTCAGGGAGCATCTGGGTGGTGAAAGAGATACAGTAGAGCCCAGGTTTTGGCTAAGTTACTGGAGTCGTCCTGGAGAAGCAGAAATGTGCAAGGCCCAGAGCCAACCCTAGGAATGTGGGGTCTGGAAAATCTTCACACACCCTAACCCCGGTGATCTTACACAAGTGCTTCAGGCTAACATCAAAGGCAGTGTTGGAGGGGAAGAGAAGTCACATGGCACACCACGAAGCCTTAGCAGAATGGAGTCCCACTGAGTTGGCTTGGTGTTTTGGTATGGTCGAGGGGGTCCGAGCTTAGTATGGGAGCCTCAGGGGGAAAAAACTGGCACAGTTGGCTCTGAGCGTGTTTGTGCATCTTTCTCTCCACTCCACCCTTAACTACTTACTGCCCAAACGCCTGCTCAGAACAGGTAAAGAAATTGTAGTTCATGGGACTTTCGTGGTAGTCCAGAGGATGAGATGGTTGGATAGCATCCCCGACTCAATGGACATGAATTTAAGCAAACTCCGAGAGATGGTGGAGGACAGGGGAGCCTGGAGTGCTGCAGTCCATGGAGTTACAAAGAATCAGACACGACTGAGCCACTCAACAACGACTATGCATATAAGTCACATAGCAGGGTGGAAATATAGAGCCTTGGCATGCTCCTTTCCCAAGTTTGAACCAGTCAGTTGTTCCATGTTTGGTTCTATGTTCCATGTTTGGTTGTTGTGTCCGACTCTTTGTGACCCCATGGACTGTAGCCTACCAGGCTCCTCCCTCCATGGGATTCTCCAGGCAAGAGTACTGGAGTGGGTTGCCATTTCCTTCTCCAGGGGATCTTCCCGACCGAGGGATTGAACCCGGGTCTCCCGCATTCCAGGCAGACGCTTTAACCTTTGAGCCACCAGGGAGTGGTCTCAACAGCAACGACTATGCATATAAATTACATAAGCAGGGTGGAAATATAGAGCCTTGGTATGCTCCTTTCCCAATTTTGAACCAGTCAGTTGTTCCATGTTTGGTTCTAACTGTTGCTTCTTGGCCCGCATACAGGTTTCTCAGAAGACAGGTAAGGTGGTCTGGTATTCCCATCTCTTTAAGTATTTTTCACAGCTTGTTGTGATCCACACCGTCAAAGGCTTTAGCGTAGTCAATGAAGCAGATGTTTTTCTGGAACTCCCTTGCTTTCTCCATGATCCAATGAAAGTTGGCAATTTGATTTCTGGTTCCACTGCCTCTTTGAAACCCAGTTTGTATTAATACACCTGGAATTGTCTCTAGGGAACTACAATTTCTTTTTTTAATTAATTAATTTATTTTAATCGGAGGATAATTACTTTACAATATTATGGTGGTCTTTTCTTTAAAAAAAAAAATTTGGCCACACCATGCAGCAGGCATGCATGCTAAGTCACTTCAGTCCTGTTCGACTCTTTGCAACCCCATGGACTGTAGCCCACCAGGCTCCTCCCTCCATGGGATTCTCCAGGCAAGAATACTGGAGTGGGCTGCTGTGCCCTTCTCCAGGGGATCTTTCCGACCCAGGGACTGAACTCAAGTCTCGTATGTCTGCAGCATTGGCAGGTGTTCTTTACCACCAGCGTAACCTGGGAAGCCCACAAATACATGGGTTCAGTTCAGTTCAGTCGCTCAGTCATGACATGGGTGGTGATGGCTGAATACTCAACATCTAATTTCTGAGAGCTGACCTCAGGCTGTTCAAGATGGCCTGGCATTTCATCTTCCGCTCTCCATACTCTCACATCTTACACATCAAAGAATAGAACAAAGTGGGGAGGTCCAGCAGTTAAGATTTCACCTACCAATGCAGAGGGGTGCAGGTCTGATCCCTGGTTGGGGAACTAAGATTTCACATGCCATGTGGCATGGCCAAAAATAAATAAATAAAACAAAGTGAATTTCAGACCATATTAAGGAAATTTCGTATACCTTTTTAATCAGTCCTCTGACAATATAAGTTACCAGTACTTTGCATAAAAAGCAGAAACATAAACAGAGCAAACCCAGCTCCTGAATCACTTCCTCTCCCCATCAACTGCCATTGCCCCCCATCCCCTGACTCTGACCCACATGCACAGCCCCAGACATAGGTAATGTAATACACTCCTGCTCAAATACAGCACCCACACTCCACTCTTAAGTGGCAGCAACATAGAAGAGATTAGGACACGGCTGCACATAGTGTTACGCAGGCCCCCGGACAACATTAAGAACGTAACCCCGCCCTTCAGCATACAGGAATTCAGACAGCTGGAGCAGGCCTGTGCCTGTGCGCCCTCTGTGTGTTCCGTCAGGCCCTACGAGCGAAAAGGAAAACATGAAGCAGAGGATGGGGGACCATGAAATGAACTTCCTGCTATTTGCTACAGGAAGCCGCAGGCAGGAAACAGCCAGGAAGGTTATCTACGATCATAGCCCACTCTGGAAACTGAATGTGAGACTCTGGAGAGGGGGAGTGGAGCAGGGTAGGTTGAGGGGGAGGTGGGAGAACAGAAGAGGAAGTCGTATCACCCCCCCAAACAGGAAAACTCTCCGAGAGGGCCGGGAACCTAACCTGCTTCCCCAGGAGCCTCAGGGGTTCCGGGCTCCACAGACCCTCCTCCCCACACCCTCAGTGGATGACACCTTCAGGGCACCGAGACACAGAGCTGGGGAGGGAGAGGCACAGACAGAACTCACCACCTGCTCACTTGTGGGGCGAGGCGGGAGGCAGGCATGTGAGACCCCAGGAAAGGAGAATGCAGGTCCCTTCCACCCCTGCCCTGACTCCCCTGCGGCTGACCTGAGATCAAACCCAGCAATTTCCATACAACAAACTCACGTCCAGAATGAGCATGTGACTAAATGGAGCTGGTTCCTCAGCTGACTCAGAGCCAGCTCTCCCGTAGGATGAATCGAGAAAGCGGCACTGACACATGTACACTTGTCGTTCAGGCGCCAAGTCATGTCCAAGTCTTTGCAACCGCGTGCGCTTCAGCGCACACTACCATATATAACGTGACAAGTGGGAAGCTGCTGTGCAGCACAGGCAGCCCAGCTTGGCACTCTGTGAGATGAGGGGGGAGGGGAGGGGAGATATATATATATATATATATATAAAACGATGACTGATTTGCATTGTTGTTTGGGAGAAACCAGCACAACATTGTAGAGCAGTTGTAGAGCTAAGCTGTGGCCGACTCTGCAACCCCATGGACTGTAGCCCGCCAGACTCTTCCGACCATGGGATTTCCCAGGCAAGAATGCTGGAGTGGGTTGCCATTTCCTTTTCCAGGGGATCTTCCTGACTCAGGGATTGAACCCACATCTCCTGCATTGCAGGCAGATTCTTTACTGCTGAGCCACCAGGAAAGTCCTGTAGAGCAATTATCCTCCAGTTAAAAATTTCAAATTACAAAAAAAAGAACTCCTCTCTCCCAGCCCAGGGCCCTGCCCCACCTCTGGATGTAGCCAGGGACCCAGTGTGTGAACATCCCCTCAGCTGAACTCTAGAGTCCTCACTCAAGACAGGGAGTGGAACTGGATCAGCCCTCCAAACGTGTAGTGGAAGGTTCATACCTCCTCCTGTTCATCTGCACTGACTGGCTGGGAGCCCGAAGGGAGATTAACCCTCCATTTCAGAAGAGATGGGGAGAGCCGCAGCCCTGTGTGTGGGTGACAGGATTTCCACTTCACATGCCAGGCTGCAGCTCCACCATGCCTGCCACTGCTCTCAGACGTCCCCGCCCTTCACGGAGCGAAACAGCTGCGCCTTGTGGAAAGGGCTACCTCTGCCTCCACCTCCAGTGGGGCTGGGCCTGAAAGGACCCGTGGGTCCACTGCTCCCGTCCCCCTGCTCATCCCCCTGAGCCCTGAACCACACAGACACCCGCGCCCGCCCCCTGTCCTGTCCCACTCAGGTGGCAAGCCACCCAGGGACAGGCAGAGAAGCGAGACCCATCCCGGAGAGGGAGTGTGGGGAGGGGCTGTCAGAGAGGAGAGAAGCGAATGAACGGTGAAGGGAAAACAAGAAAAAAGCCACTGTCTGGAAGCGCCTCTTCTAGCATAGATGTTAGCACAATTTCCTCCACTCTCAAACAAAACACACCCTCCTGCAGCCCAGAGAAGGAAAGAAAGCAGAGCCTGCCCTGTCCACCTCAAAGAGGAGCAAGACCCCAGGATGCAGCCAGCTGGAGGAGGCAGGAGTCCATACTGTCCAGAATCAGACATCCAACCCCAGCTCAGTTGCAAATATCCATGTTTGAGATTCTGTTTCCGTTTGCTCCAAGATGAGACTTGAACATCTCAGTTTTTGACAAACATCCCAGGTAACTCTGACGCAGATGGTCTGAGGACCACCCTAAGAGAAGTCCCACCTCATCACTTCCCCACAGGATGGCTGAGAGGTGAAGAGCACGAGTAGAAAATCCCACCTGATGCGAAGAACCGACTCATTGGAAAAGATCCTGATGCTGGGAAAGATTGAGGGCAGGAGGAGAAGGCAGCAACAGAGGATGAGATGGTTGGATGGCATCACTGACTCAATGGACATGAGTTTGAGCAAACTCTGGGAGACAGTGAAGGACAGGGAAGCCTGGTGTGCTGCAGTTCATGGGGTCGCAAAGAGTCACACGCAACTTAGTGAGTGAACTACAATAGAAAGTTCCCCCCTCCCCCGCCCCGCCCAACCCCTGGTGACAAGTCTTCCTTCAAGTTCTGGCTCAGGTCCTGTACCTGCAGTACCCTGCACAACAGACCACACCTTAATCCCCTCGTTGTTAAAAAAGGGCTAATAAAGTGCCCACTGCATGTGCCCTTGTGAGGATCAAGGGAGCTCGTCTGATTATTAAAGTATTTAGCACATGCCTGGCCTGCATTAAGCACACAATGTTTGTTGATGATTAGCTGTTCTCTTCATACCTGACTAGCAGTACTAGTTGTCAACTGTACTGTAATTATTAGCAAGCGATAATAAATTGCAGAATTTATTGACTGATAGGAGTTCATAATGCAACGTGTGCACATAGAACTCACTGCTCCCAAGGAACTGACAGGTCAAGGAATCTTTAAGCAAAAAGGAGCTTTCCAAGGAGGTTTCTAGACCCTGTAGCCCAGTTACCAGCTTCATCCTTCTGAGGCACCACCCCCATCCCCGCCGTAGTCTCACCCCTCTCGCTTCTGTCCCCGGACATGGTGCTCTCACAAAACCTGACAGTCACACTGTGCCCTGTGCTTCATCACCAACGATAAAGTGCTCCATGGCGCGTTCTGAGTGCTGCCCTCTCCCGCATCCTCTCCAGAAGGCCTTCCTTTCCCCCCTCCTCTCCGCCTCCCCCCTCATCAACTAACAGCTCGCATCTTCCGAAAGACTTTCAGGCGGCTAGTACGTGACCCCCAGGTTAAGAATACCTATCTAACTGCCACACATCCATATGAGTCGGCCTAGGAAAAAAAACTATCTAAGCAAAACTCTGAAAAGTCACCCTGACCAGAGTAAAGAAGGGTGATGAAGAGTAGAACGCAGCCCTGGAACTTGTGACGAGGAGACCAGGAGAGCTGTACTACACAGGCCAGCCTCTGGCCTGGCTCCCTTTCCTCCACCCTGGCCTCACCCACCCGCTGCAGCCCCCACCTCCCTGGGGAGCTTCTTCCGACTGCCTATAGGGGATCTCCACCTGCACGAGCCTCAGGCATCTCATCTAAACGTATCGGAATTGGGCTCCCCTGGTGGCTCAGTAAAGAATCTCCCTGCCAGTGCAGGGGACACAAGTTTTATCCCTGGTCTGGGAAGATCCCACATGCCTAAGAGCAACTAAACCCCCGCGCCACAACTACTGAGCCTGTGCTCTAGAGCCTGCGTGCCCCGACTACTGAAGCCCGTGTGCTCTGCAGCCGTACTCGGCAACAAGAGAAGCCACCGCAGTGAGAAGCCCACGCACAACTAGAGAGGCGCCCCTGCTCCCTAGAGAAAAGCCTAAGCAGCAACGCGAACCCAGCACAACTAAAAATACATAAATAAGGTGAGTTTAAAAATAAGAGATAAACACACCCAACTCTGAGCTAGCGTCTCGGTCCCTAGGCAACCAGCCCTCATCCTTCTCTCGGGGCTCATGACAGCTGATCACCCAAGAGCCCAAACAGGACGTGGCTCCCACTTGCCTTCAGGCCTCCGCCTCACCACCCTTTCCTTTCTGGCCACTCCCCAGGCCTGCCAGTGCTTCAGAACACCCTCCTGGCCCCTGCTGTCTGTGCCCTCTGCTCTCCCAGTTCAGATTCTCATGGGGACCCTCCACGGCCACAGTTCTCCCAGCGTAACAGCTGGCAGAGAGCACATCCTGAAACCCAGATCTGACTAGGCCGCGTGTAGTTCCCCTCTCACAAGAGTCCAAACTCCTTAGGCTGCCAGCCAAGACGTCCACGGTTTCAAAGGACCCTACCCCTCCTGCCATCAAAGGGGGTGCCAGACGAGACCAGGCCCAAGATATCCACCCCCTTCACTCTACTCTAAAAATCCAGCATCCAACATAATAGCCGGGAGTGGGCCCCTCCCATACAGATATTATTAGTCAGATTTATTTGATCTCAGAGTAGATTCTTGGAAGATTTCAGTAAGAAACAGGAAAGAAAAGGCCTGGCGGGGCGTTCAGGCTGTAGGCTTTGAGTGCACCTAGCGAAATCTCCTCATTTTGCAGCTTGCATGCATGCTCAGTCACTCCAGTCCTATTCAACTCTTTTGAGACCCCCATGGACTATATCCTGGGGGGACTCTCCAGGCAAGAATACTGGAGTGGATTGCCATTTCCTCCTCCAGGGGATCTTCCCGACCCAGGGACCGAATCTGCGCCTCCTGTGTCTCCTGCAATGGCAGGGAGATTCTTTACCACTGATCCACCTGGGAAGCCCCAGGCAAAGATAAAGCCTAGAAAAGTTAAGCTACCAATTCAAGATCAGAGCTTATTCACCAGCCCCAGGGCCCAGGTTTCCTGGTCCACAATTCTGCTTCCTCTGCCAACAGGCCTAGAAAAGTCTCCCAAGTGCAACTGACTGGGATTTCCACAACCCTCCCCTTCTCCTGCACAAAACTCAGGACCCCCCCTACACCACCCCACAAGCCTACAGATTCTAATGTGATCTGGAAGAAACAGACAGGGAAGCTCAAACCGCAGCACCAGTTTCAGGGTGGCAACTCCTGAGGACAAACATGAGGGCCTTTGACTATAGAAGAAAAAAACAAAAGAAAAACAGACCCATTGTTCCCATGGGTGGAACCCAACCACAGCAGAATCAGGGAAAACAGTCCTATGCCCAGAGATCAGGACTTGACCCAAAAGTATGAGTGGAGAAGGGAGAAAAAGAGAAAGAAACACATACTTGAAGGAAATAAGGGCATGACAACAGTTCTTACTCACCCCTGGCTTTTGTTTTTTATTGTTTTTTTGTTTTGTTTTGTTTTTTTAGTCCTCACATAGGCCTCTGAGTCCCCCAGGATCTAGGAAGACCAGGAAAAGGAGTGGCTCCCTGGAGGGAGGAGGACACAGGATGAGATTTGATGGCTCTGTTTTATGACTGTACTGTTAGTAGAAAAAGAAGTCACTCTATCAGTAATTTCCCCAAGTGCTGGTCAGAGAAAAAAAAAACAAAACAAAAACCACTCCACCCCTAGCAAAGGAAACAAATCCTCCTGCAAAATACAAGGACTGTATTTGGGGACCAGGGCTCTGCCCACTCAGTACTACAAGGAACAGGAGGGAAAAGCAGAAAAGTCCAAGCTTTAAGCAACTACTTCCCTAAGCACATCCTCCCAAGCCACCAAGTCTCAAGCTACTTGATATGATTGCAAGTTGCCGGAATGCCTTGTCTTGCCCCCATAAAACATCTCTGATCATATTCCTTGATGCCTAGAGACCCATTCCTCTGGGTTTGATCCTTCAAGTCACTGGACTTTTTTTTTTTAACCGCATTGTACATCATACAGGATCTTAGTTCCCAGACCAGGGACTGAATCTGTATCCCCTGAAGTGGAAACGCAGAGTCCAAACCACTGGACCACCAGGGAAGTCCCTGATTAAACATTTAGACTGAAGAACAGAATCTCATGCTTAGCCCCAAACAAGGCTACCATCCCCGCTTCCTGCCCTGGCACAAGCCTCTCCTCCACTGTAAAGTCCTTCCTTCTCCTGCCCTTGCCCTCGGCACATTCGAGTGGTGAGCTCTCTCAGGGGCCCACAGGACGAGTAGTGGTCCCCAAACATGCTCCCACAGTTTGTTGATTATACCCTTATTTATAACATCACGAAGTAATGATATTTAAATTCTTATTTTTGAAAGCTAAGATACAGTATGAAAAGATAAAGTATCACCCATATCCCACTTTCCACCCATGCATGCCTGCGTGCTAAGCTGCTTCAGTGATGTCCGACTCTGTGTGACCCTATGAACTGTAGCCCGCCTGGCTCCTCTGTCCAGGGGATTCTCCAGACAAGAATACTGGATTGGGTTGCCATTTCCTTCTCCAGGGGATCTTCCTGACCCAGGGATCAAACCCACATCTTTTAGGTCTCCTGCACTGGCGGACAGGTTCTTTACCACTACTGCTGAAGGAGGAAACAGAGCCAGACTCCAGGCCAGGCTGCGAACCTCAGGCTACAGGCGTGGTCACCCTCCCAGTGGACTCTGAACTTTGTGCCCGGTGTCTATAGAAATGGCAGACCAAGGGAAAACAAAACCCCCCTGGATAAAAGAGCCTCAGGACTTGTGCTTGGACTTTCTGTTGCCTAGAAGAATATGCTAATTATCTCTGTAACAGAACAAAGTGGTAAATTCCATTATGTTTATCTGGATATGACCACAAGCCTCTGGATAAATACCCACTGTTTATCTAGTCTTGTGACATGAATCATGGGTTAACTTGGATCCTATCTCTCTTTTACCTTGTCCAGACTAGTTTGAAGGAATTTGGGGAGGTGGGTTTGAGCACGTACACTTAGGGTATAAAAGATTTTCACAAATGCTGGTCGGGGTCCTTGGCTAAGAGGAGACTCTGCCTTGGGCCCGCCAGTGTAATAAACTGCACTCCACTATCTGCATTGTCCTTCTGAGTGAGTTTGTTTCCCAGAATGCGTGGCTACAACACTGCCACCTGGGAATCTAGACTTAATTGTTGTTTAACAATTTGGCATTTTCTTTCAGGCTCCTTTTCTGGGTGGCAAACTGTAACCTCCTGGAATGCAAAGATGATATGATTTTTTGGGGGGTGGGGTAAGCAACACCACATGACATGTGGGATCTTACTTTCTAGGCCAGGGATTGAACCCATGCCCCCTGCAGTGGGAGCACAGAGCCTTAACCACTGGATCACCAGGGAATTCCCAATGACAATATACTTTGCCCCTGTTTGTACAGTTCTGGAGGTTAGGAGTCCAACACGATGTCACTAGGCTCACATCAAGGGGTTGGCAGACAGTGTTCTTTCTGGAGATTCAAGGAGTGAATCCGCTGCCTCTCCTGATTCAGGCTCCAGAGACGCCCACACTCCTTGGTGCTCAGCCCCCTGCAACCACCAACCCAGCGATGGATGGTGGAGTCTCTCACACTGACCTTGGCTCTCCTGCCTCCCTCTGTCACTAATGAGGGCACCGGTAATAACGTCAGGCCCACCTGGATGATCCTGAAGACTCTCATCATTTCAAGACCCTGAACTTCATCATCACACCTGCAAAGTCCATCATCCCAAGTAACATGATATCCACAAGCTCCAGGGGTTAGAAGGCAGATGTGGGGGAGGACCAGGATCTGCCTGAACATTACCCACACCCACCCCTTGTTTGGGCTTCCTCCTCCTTCACTTTGCTTCTGGTGCAGAGGCAGGAGCATGAGCTTCCGGGTCAAACCCAGCGGCCGTGCCATTAGGGCTGGATGACCCTGGACCCATCCCTTCACCTCCCTCAGCCTCGTCCTCCTCACGTGTAACACAAGGGTCACTCTCTCTGCATTAGGAAATGACAGAAAAGAGCAGGTGAGATATCTGAGGCGCTACCCACAGAGTCTGGTCCGTGATGAGCCTACAAGTGAACCTTCAAGGAGGGCCCGAGTCAGACAATGGGTCAAGCAAGATGATTAGCCAGAGACAACCTGGAAACCAAATCCATTGCCATGAAACTCGAGCCACGGGGCAAAGAAGTCCTTCTGAGTTCCCTTACCCTGCTGTTCTCCACCTGGGTGCCCCTTCCCAATAGTCTCTTGCTTTGTCAGCATGAGTGTCTCCTTGGACAATTCATTTCGGTATTTTAGACAAGAGCCCACTCTCAAGCCCTGGAAGGGGTCCCCCTTCCTGCAACATTTGCACAGCCATTCTCTAGCCATAGAAGGAGTGCACAAGGGAAAGATGGACAGTCCCCAGGAGGATCAGAAAGGGGCTGCTGCTGCTGCTTAGCCGTTCTGTCATGTCTGACTCTCCGCGACCCCATGGACTGTAGCCCGCCAGGCTCCTCTGTCCATGGGGATTCTCCAGGGAAGAATAGTGGAGTGGGTTGCCATTTCCTTCTCCAGGGGAGCTGGAGGAGATTCCAAATGCAAAAATGGTCATAAAACACACCCAGCATGTGGCCTTTCCGCAATGGCAGCCCCACCCAACTCTTTCCATGACTACTGTCCTCTGACTTCCTCCTCAGTCTCCCTACTCCCGGCTTTGACATCTTAGACCAGTACTAGGGGCTTGGGTTGTTGCTGTTGTCTAGTCGCTAAGTTGTGTCCAACTCTTTGCAACTCCATGGACTGCAGCACATCAGGCTTCCCTGTCCTTCACCATCTCTCGGAATTTGCTCAAACTCAAGGGGGTTGGCACCTGGGGCCAAACCAGAGCACCCAACACAGCTGCGTGGGTGGAGGGAGCAGAAAGGGAGAAAGTGCTCACCTCACAGGGAACCTGACACCTGTGTACCCATCACTCAGGCAAGGCATGGATTAGTGAAGTTTGCCATGCTTGACTCATGGTTCAAGGAGTCTTACCAAACAGTCAGCTTCCTCAGTGCTGTCCTGGTGAGAGCAAAGATGGGTGTGGGAGGCATGACAGATTCCTCCCAATGTTTCTAACCCATTCTCTCCCCACCCCTACCCCACTGGGTTACATTCCTCTATCTACAGGTCACTTATTTACTGAGTTAGCTTCCTGGGTGGGGGCGGAAATCTCAGTTGAAATCCTTGAAGACCCATGCACTCAATTCAGTTCAAGTGTGCCTGTCATCTTAATGACTAGACACAGACATCTTTTACAGACTCTGAAGGAAATTTTGACAAGAGCCTTTGCACCAGCCACCGTCCCCATGGGGTCAACTGAGCCACAGACAAGAGGAGGAAGGTACCTCCTATGTGCTGGGTCTTCAGGTCTGCACCTCATCGAATGCCTACAGTGACCCTTTGACGTAGGTACTACCATCCCTATTTGGCAGATGAGAAACCAACACTCCAACAAGATCAATTAACTTGTCCCTTATTCAAGCACTGGTGAAAGGCAAAACCGGGATTCAGAAGCACATATTTCTGAATCTAAAGATCATATTTTCACTCCAAGCCATCCTACCTACCAGAATCCAAGGACAGGAAAGATGACTGCTTCTAACAGAAATACTCATAAAAGACTTCAGCGAAAGGACAGGATCTGGAATGGGTCTTAGGATAAAAAATAATAATAATTCAGGAGGCTGAGCAGGAAGGGAAGGGTATTACAGGAAGAAGGAAAAGAATTTGAATAAAGGCAGACATAGGAATGTAAAATGTGGGTTCAGATCTTACTACATAGACCAAGGGAGCAGACTAGGGTCATGCTTTGGGGATTTTTGAACGACAGCTTACCTACTGTAATAGCGCAGGGAACCTCTGCTCAATGTTATATGGCAGCGTGGATGGGAGGGGCGTTTGGGGGAGAATGGATACATGTAGACGGATGGCTGAGCCCCTTGGATGTTCACCTGTAACTATTAGTTACACTATTAGTGTAACTAATTTGCTACACTCCAATATAAAGTAAAAAGTTTAAAAAATTTTTGAACTTCCTCCTACAGACCATAGGAGTCACTGAAAACTTTTGAAAGTCATAAACACAACAAAAAGAATTTTCAGTAAGATTATTCTGACAGTATTAGGCAAGATGACTTAGGAAAGTGATTCTCAACTCTGGTGACTCATTAATTATCTGGAAGCTTTCTTATTGCACTTCTATTTTCTTAACTTTCCATTTTAACCTAATTTTAGACATTCAGAAAAGTTTCAAAATAGTCAGAGTGCCCATAGACCCTTCACTCAACTTCCCCAAATATCAATGTGATAGGTAAAACCACAGAGATGATCAAAATCAATAAATTATTGTTGATACAATCCATTAACAAATCTACAGAGTTTATACAAATATCATCGACTTTGCCACTAATGCCCTTTTTCTGAATTAGGATACAATCTAGGATCCCACATGATATTTATTTGTCTTATCTCCTCTGCCCCTTTAATCTGGACCAGTTCCTCAGAATTCCTTCCTGACCATCACCTTTTTTTTTAATTGCAGGAGAATTGTTTTACAATGTTGGATTGATTTCTGTCACACAACAAGGTGGGTGAATCAGCCATCAGTATACATGCGTCTCCTCCCTCTTAAACCTCTCTCCCACATCCCACTCCATCCCCCGCTCAAGGTTGTCACAGAGCACCAGGTTGAGCTCCCCGTGTTATACAGCAACTTCCTACTAGCTGTTTAACGTGTGGTGATGTACGTGTTTCCATGCTGCTCTCTCAACTCATCCCTCCCTCTCCTTCGCACCGTGTGTCCACAGGTCCGTTCTCCTTGTCTGCGTCTCTATTCAGCTCAGCTCAGTTCAGTTCAGTCGCTCAGTCGTGTCCGACTCTTCATGTGACCTCATGAATCGCAGCACACCAGGCCTCCCTGTCCATCACCAACTCCCGGAGTTCACTCAGACTCACATCCATCGAGTCGGTGATGCCATCCAGCAATCTCATCTTCTGTTGTCCCCTTCTCTTCTTGCCCCCAATCCCTCCCAGCATCAGAGTCTTTTCCAATGAGTCAACTCTTCACATGAGGTGGCCAAAGTACTGGAGTTTCAGCTTTAGCATCAGTCCTTCCAATAAACACCCAGGACTGACCTCCTTTAGGATGGACTGGTTGGATCTCCTTGCAGTCCAAGGGACTCTCAAGAGTCTTCTCCAACGCCACAGTTTGAAAGCATCAATTCTTTGGCACTCAGCTTTCTTCACAGTCCAACTCTCACATCCACACATGACTACTGGAAAAACCATAGCCTTGACTAGACAGACCTTTGTTGGCAAAGTAATGCCTCTGCTTTTCAATATGCTATCTAGGTTGGTCATAACTTTCCTTCCAAGGAGTAAGCATCTTTTAATTTCATGGCTGCAATCACCATCTGCAGTGATTTTGGAGCCCCCAAAAATAAAGTCTGACGCAGTTTCCACTGTTCCCCATCTATTTCCCATGAAGTGATGGGACCAGATGCCATGATCTTCATTTTCTGAATGTTGAGCTTTAAGCCAACTTTTTCACTCTCCTCTTTCACTTTCATCAAGAGGCTTTTTAGTTCCTCTTCACTTTCTGCCATAAGGGTGGTGTCATCTGCATATCTGAGGTTATTGATATTTCTCCCGGCAATCTTGATTCCAGCTTGTGTTTCTTCCAGTCCAGGGTTTCTCATGATGTACTCTGCATAGACGTTAAATAAGCAGGGTGACAATAAACAGCCTTGACGGACTCCTTTTCCTATTTGGAACCAGTCTGTTGTTCCATGTCCAGTTCTAACTGTTGCTTCCTGGTCTGCATACAAATTTCTCAAGAGGCAGGTCAGGTGGTCTGGTATTTCCATCTCTTTCAGGATTTTCCACAGTTTATTGTGATCCACACAGTCAAAGGCTTTGGCATAGTCCATAAAGCAGAAATCAATGTTTTTCTGGAACTCTCTTGCTTTTTCCATGATCCAGCAGATGTTGGCCATTTGATCTCTGGTTCCTCTGCCTTTTCTAAAACCAGCTTGAACATCTGGAAGTTCACGGTTCACGTATTGCTAAAGCCTGGCTTGGAGAATTTTGAGCATTACTTTACTAGCATATGAGATGAGTGCAATTGTGCAGTAGTTTGAGTATCCCTTGGCATTGCCTTTCTCTGCGACTGGAATGAAAACTGACCTTTTCCAGTCCTGTGGCCACTGCTGAGGTTTCCAAATTTGCTGGCATATTGAGTGCAGCACTTTCACAGCATGATCTTTCAGGATTTGAAATAGCTCAACTGGAATTCCATCACCTCCACTAGCTTTGTTTGTAGTGATGCTTCCTAAGGCCCACTTGACTTCACATTCCAGGATGTCTGGCTGTAGGTGAGTGATCATACCATCGTGATTATCTGGGTCATGAAGACCTTTTTTGTACAGTTCTTCTGTGTATTCTTGCCACCTCTTCTTAATATCTTCTGCTTCTGTTAGGTCCGTACCATTTCTGTCCTTTATCAAGGCCATCTTTGCGTGAAATGTTCCCTTGGTATCTCTGATTTTCTTGAAGAGATCTCTAGTCTTTCCCATTCTGTGTGTTTTCCTCTATTTCTTTGCACTGATTGCTGAGGAAGGCTTTCTTATCTCTCCTTGCTCTTCTTTGAAACTCTGCATTCAAATGGGAATATCTTTCCTTTTCTCCTTTGCTTTTTGCTTCTCTTCTTTTCACAGCTATTTGTAAGGCCTCCTCAGACAGCCATTTTGCTTTTTTGCATTTCTTTTCCATGGGGATGGTCTTGATCCCTGTCTCCTGTACAATGCCACGAACTTCCATCCATAGTTCATCAGGTACTCTGTCTATCAGATCTAGAGACGAGCTATCACACACCCGAGGTCAGAGGCAGCAGCCAAGAGGAGCACCCCCATGTCCAAGGAGTGGCAGCTGCGTGGACGCAGGAGGGCTGAAAGGAGCTACTCCACGTTCAAGGTCAGGAGGGGTAACCTCGTCCAAGGTAAGGAGCAGTGGCTGTGCTTTGCTGGAGCAGCCGCGAAGAGATACCCCACGTCCAAGGTAAGAGAAACCCAAGTGAGACAGTAGGTGTTGCGAGAGGCATCAGAGGGCAGACACACTGAAACCATAATCACAGAAAACTAGTCAATGTGATCACACGGACCACAGCCTTGTCTAACTCAATGAAACTAAGCCATGCCATGTGGGGCCACCCAAGACGGACAGGTCATGGTGGAGAGGTCTGACACAATGTGGTCCACTGGAGAAGGGAATGGCAAACCACTTCAGTATTCTTGCCTAGAGAACCCCATGGACAGTATGAAAAGGCAAAATGATAGGATACTTAAAGAAGAACTCTCCAGGTCGGTAGGTGCCCAATAGGCTACTGGAGATCAGTGGAGAAATAACTCCAGAAAGAATGAAGGGATGGAGCCAAAGCAAAAACAATACCCAGTTGTGGATGTGACTGGTGATAGAAGCAAGGTCTGATGCTGTAAAGAGCAATGTTGCATAGGAACCTGGAATGTCAGGTCCATGAATCAAGGCAAGTTGGAAGTGGTCATACAGGAGATGGCAAGAGTGAACGTCGACATTCTAGGAATCAGCAAACTAAAATAGACTGGAATGGGTGAATTTAACTCAGATGACCATTGTATCTACTACTGTGGGCAGGAATTCCTTAGAAGAAATGGAGTAGCCATCATGGTCAACAAAAGAGTCCAAAATGCAGTACTTGGATGCAATGTCAAAAACGACAGAATGATCTCTGTTTGTTTCCAAGGCAAACCATTCAATATCACGGTGATCCAAGTCTATGCCCCAACCAGTAACGCTGAAGAAGCTGAAGTTGAACAGTTCTATGAAGACCTACAAGACCTTTTAGAACTAACACCCAAAAAAGATGTCCTTTTCATTATAGGGGACTGGAATGCAAAAGTAGGAAGTCAAGAAACACCTGGAGTAACAGGTAAATTTGGCCTTGGAATGCAGAATGAAGCAGGGCAAAGACTAATAGAGTTTTGCCAAGAGAATGCACTGGTCATAGCAAACACCCTCTTCCAACAACACAAGAGAAGACTCTACACATGGACATCACCAGATGGTCAACACCGAAATCAGATTGATTATATTCTTTGCAGCCAAAGATGGAGAAGCTCTATACAGTCAGCAAAAACAAGACCAGGAGCTGACTGTGGCTCAGATCATGAACTCATTATTGCCAAATTCAGACTGAAATTGAAGAAAGTAGGAAAAACACTAGACCATTCAGGTATGCATCTCTATTACTTCCCTGCAAATAGGTTTGGCTTGCACATTTTTAACAGTATTAGCCAGTTATTTTGCAGAATGACCCTCAGTTTGAGATCATTTAACATTTTTTCATGATTAGACTTGGGTTATGCAATTTTGGCAAGAATACCACAGAAGCAACACTATGCCTTCTCAGTTTGTCATTCTGGGTCCATAATATCAATGTCTCATCACTGGTGATGTTAACTTTCAACGTTCCTTTGCTCTGAAATGACCACTATTTTGCTTGGAAGCTTTTTTAAACTACCAAGGCTGGGGCCACACCACAAATCAGTCAAAAAAGCCTCTCTGGGAATAAGATACAGGCACTGCTAGCTTTAGGTGTCCTGTGGGTGATTCGAACTAGCAGCCAGGGTCAGAAACCACCAGCTGAGATGAGAAAATTAGCATTCTGGAAATGAGCAAGGAAGTGATTTCCTGGGCTTCTCTTTTTAAAAGAACAGCCAGTTCCAGGCACAGATAAACATATCTGGACTTTGGCACAAACCCATGGTAGGGGAAAGGAAAGGCCGAAGAAAAAAAATCCCCTGATTGAGAAAGCGATGGGTGAGTAGACTGTTGTCCAATCAAAGAGAAGGCAGGACGCTAAGGAAAGTGGTCTTCCCGGTCTATTTTCTCTCCAAACTTCAAAGAAACCTTTGCTACAGTGAAAGAACACACCATATAATTATATGGTCATGAGCCTGATGCAAGCTCCTAAGTGCCACTGAGGGAGGAAATTATGGATCATGGGATATGAATATATGACCACACATGCAAAGATGACCACTTTTGGGTACAGTCAAATGAACAATTCAGAGAATCTAGGTCAGAGGTACATGATCTCCCTTAAATGGCCTTGGCCCTCCCCACCTGGTGTTTCGTCCTTAGTTTCTTCTGAAACAAGAGAGTGAGGACCTTGCTATAAATTTCATGAAATAGGAAAGTGTACACATCTCTTGCCACTGGATTGTTGAAGCAATGATTCTCTGCTCAACTTCTTTATCGTTACTGGTGTTTCTAGAAAGAGATTTCATCAACCACTTCCTTGGAGGGGCCATTTCATAATGGGGAACACGAAGGGGAACACCAGTTTACCAAAAATGGAGAATCTAGAAGGTGCCTGATAAGAACTATCCCTAAAGTGTTCGAAAATTACCAGGTCTGGGCTTCCCTGGTGGCTCAGTGGTAAAGAATCTGCCTGCCAGTGTGGGAGATATGGGTTAGTTCCTTGATCCGAGAAGATCCCACATGCCCCAGGGCAAGCAAGCCCAGGTGCCACAACTACTGAGCCTGCGCTCTAGAGCCCGGGAATCACAACTACTGTAGCCCACGTGCCTAGATCCTGTGCTCTACAAGAGAAGTCACAGCAATGAGAAGCCCTTGTACCACAATTAGAGAGCAGCCCCTACTCTCCCCAAGAAGAGAAAAGTCTGCACTGCGACAAAGACTCCTCACACCCAAAAACACAGAAGTAAAATCACATGTAGTGAAAAAAAAAACAAAACTACTAGGTCTGGTGCTGCTGGTGCAGGAGGAACCTATGCTAAGGAATAAGCGACAATAGAAAAGGCAGGAAGTACTTTAAAACTCAGGGAATACCAAAACAAGAATTAATTTCATTATCCCTCAGATACACAGCCAGTTACCCCTGAAGCCTCTCTGTGGTGTCTCACTGAAAGGACTGACAAATAATAAAATGTTAACGGAAATAAGTTATAGAAGCATGGGATCAACTAGGTCAAAAATGGCTGGGGAAGGTCTAACAAAAGAGACACACCTTTGACTGGTTAGGTCTTAGGGAAATAGAGACAAAGAGAAATACAAACACAGAGAACCAAGCATCAGGTACCACGGTGGACACAAGTTTTAAAAAGGATTTCAAAAATGAGAGTGGGTTTGCATGTGTTATTTTTCTTTACTCAGTCACTGTATGGGGTTATTTCAGAGGAGGATGCTGACCCTCAGAAAGGTGAAGTAACTTGCCCAGGTCATTGGTGGATCTGGAATTGGAAAGCAGGGACACCTAACTCCAGGGATTCTCAGGGGACACTAGAGGTAAAGAGCCTGCCTGCCAACGCAGGAGTCTCCCTGGGTCAGGAAGATCCCCTGTGAGAGGGCACAGCAACCCACTCCAGTATTCTTGCCTGGGAAATCCCATGGACAGAAGAGCTTGGCAGGCTGCAGTGCAGATTTAACTCCAAGCCCATGGCAATACCACTACCACTGAGAGAGGACTGAAATATACTGAACACAGTATATTTAGGGAACAGGAAGGAACAGGGGTAGCCACAGAGCAAAGATAGGGTTAAGAAACAAGAAATTTATGTAAGTTTGCAAGAGTGGGACTGAAACAGAGCAAAACGCTACAATTCTTGCCCCACAATGTTCTCTGCCTGCCTTTCGTCTGTGGAAAAACTTTAGCCAATGCATAAGTTTAATCAGAGAAATGAGAAAATGCGCAGAAAAAGGAAAACAGTCCAAGGAGACCAAATAATAACAATGTACTCCATTAACCAGAGTCAAGGACCTTTATTCCTTTTCAAGAGCTATAGACAATATTCTGAGCCATATCCTGTGAGCTGTCTTATAGGCACCTGTCTAATAGGCAGGTGGAGAAGCTAACTGCATGATGATCAGACTGGACCCACAACTTAAACTGCCACAATTGCGAGAACTAGCCTCAAAGAAATGGAAATAAACTGACGCTGGGACTAAAGATGAACTGTCCCTAGAACAACCAAGATGATGCTGGTCAGACCACCGATGACCAATTTCAAGATGACTGCCAGAGCTGACTGTGCTGTTTCTGCATGCAGCCCCCTCCGCCTATAAAACCTCTTGCCCCCTGATTGTCAGGGAGGGAGTCGGCCTTTAGACAGATGTCTGCCCCCTACCCTAGTTGCACACATTTGAAACTTTCCTTTCCACCAATCTGGCCCATTTATCGGCTTTCAAGCAGCAAGCAGCCAGACCCCATCTTTTGGTAACAGGACATGTTATACAGCCATGAAAATGAGACAGACATTTGAGCTTGATCTGGTAGTTGCAGAAGAATCACTGAAGGGTTTGAATAAGGGAGTAACGGAAGTGATGCCTCCATCTAACACGAAATCAGATGGTGATAAAAATGGGAGTTCTAGGCTACAGAGGCACAACAACAGCAAACGGGGCCACACAGTATCGTGGAGCAAGAAGTGCGCTAAGAGTGAGAAGCTTGGGCTGAGATGTAGAAAGCTAAGTGCTGCAGTCACTGCCACATCGGGCGAGAAATCTTCTCTCTCCAGACACTAATCTCTTTTCATCCATAAATCAGGGGAAGGGGGGAACTAACCTAAATGACCTCTAGGGCTTTGCTATTCAGTTGTTGTTCAGTCACTAAGTTGCGTCCATCTCTGCAGCACGCTTGGCCTCCCTGTCCCTCACCATCTCCCAGAGCTCTTCCAAGTTCACTGAATCGGTGATGTTTTCCCGTCATCTCATTCTCTGCCACCATCTTCTCCTTTTGCCTTCAATCTTTCCCAGCATCAGGGTATTTTCCAGTGAGTCAGCTGTTTGCATCAGAGGCCAAACTATTGGAGCTTCAGCTTCAGTCCTTCCAATGAGTATTCAGGGTTGATTTCCCTTAGGATTGATTGGTTTGATCTCCTTGCTCAGGGGCTCTAAAGAGTCTTCTCCAGCACCACAATTTGAAAGCATCAGTGCTTTGGCATTCAGAGTGTGGTCCACTAATCAGCAGCAACAGCATTATTCAAAAGCATATTAAAAATGCAGAACCTCAGGGCCCACCAGAAGAATCAGATTTGTATTTGAAAAAGCTACTTAGGAGATTTGTTAGCACATTAAAATTTGAGACACTTCTCTAAAGTGTCTGCCACTTCTCAAATGCAATGGGTTTGAGATTCACCTCAACTCTATCATTCCTCACAGGGAAAAAAAAAAAAAAAGCTTATCTAGTTCACGTCACTTGTGCCCTTTCCCTAACCCTAACTTCATCTCAGACTTGGACTTGATGGATTCTGGGTAGAAACCAGGGGAAAAAGCAGCACTTAGGCAGTGCTGCCACCGTGCGGCCAAAACTTGTAAATGCACTTCATATTACCTCAACAAGAAAGGAGCTGGGAGGGCTGGCTCTTCTTGCCCCCAAACATCTGCACTTAATAAACATAACTCATTCCAGAGACTTAAGGAAATGGGCTCGAGGACAGAGGAGAGGCCAGGCTTTAAGGGCTGGGTGACATCTGTGGAGCTGAGGGGAAGGTTAACAAGGAAGTCCTCCCTGTTCCTCCAGGCAGGAGTGAATAAAGTTGGTGTGAGGAGGGAAGAGGCCAGGCATGGTTTTTGTTTAATCATCCTTACCCTCTCAATTTCAGATTATTCCTGCCTATGAACATGTTGGAGAGTTGATTGTAGCCTTTGCTACAAAGTTCATAAAGCATCTGTAGGTGGCAGGCACTGCGCTACACAGTGGAGATTGTCCTCAGGTTGAACGCTTGAGTCGAAGACTTAGTCTGAGTCTGGTCTGATGTAAACCACTGATGTATCTCCCCCTGGGAAATTCTGACAATGGTCTCTGTCTTCAGGAAGCTCAAGTCTAACCAGAAAGATGACACACACCATGAAACAGCATGCAATCAAATTTCAGCGATGGTACCAATTCACTGTGGACTGAGTAGCTTAAGGGACTCTGGACTCAGGGGAACTTGGGCTGGGTCTGGAGGGTGGGGTAGGATTTGTGTTGATGGAGGGCAGGGCGGAGAAGGAGCATGGAGCTAACTGGGTAGGGATTTCTGTGGCAGGGCCATGAATTGCTCATTTTTATGTTCCTGAATTTATGCAGGGCCTGGCACTTTGTGGATACTCTGCAAATGTTTCTTGAATTGAATGATATTTTTGTAAGCCTTTATCTAGGCCTGCTATGTTAGAAAGCATCTGAGGGTGCAGTCCATTACCAGTAAAACACTTTTCGATAGAAGGTCACGCACACATGTGGAGCCTGAGGGGGTGCTTTATTTAGTTTCCCATCGAGTCCTCGGTAGTCAGGGTTAGCAAGTGTTGATGTTCCGCACCCTTGGTGTTTGTTCCAAGTAGTATTGTTACCAACCAGGATTCTTGGCCTCCTTAATCAATGGAAATTGAGCAGAGGCCAGACAAGAAACTCAGGCAAGGTTTTATCGGGACCCTTGCTATAACAGCAGGGAGCAAGAACAAACAACAGGTTCCCTTGCTTGCTCACTGCCTGAGGTGGGTGAGCTGGTTTCTTATATGAGGTGAAGTTAGAGGCATGTCCAGGGGTCCAGCCTGAGGGATGGCTGAAGTGGTTTGCCCACCTTTCAGGCGGTATCGTGTGCAGGGGGTATTCACAGTACCGTTTAAGCTCCAGGGTCTTCAAAAACAGCAGTTGGGTTTTTCAGTCTCTTCATATCTTTTGTCCAGAATTTGCCCCAACTGCACATGCACACAGGTTTTCATCCTATATAGTTTCAACCCACTCCAGCATTCTTGCTTGGAGAATCCCATGGACAGAGGAGCCTGGTGGGCCACAGTCCATGGGGTCACAAAAAATCGGACACAACTGAGCAACTAAGCACAGCACAGCATAGTTTCTCTGGGGCTTCCCTGGTGGCCCAGAAGGTAAAGAATTCGCCTGCAGTGAAGGAGACCTGGCTCCCATACCAGCCTCTCCTCCATCCTCTCTGCTTCCCTCCTTATGCGGCCACAGACTTGGAGGACGCTGTCCACAGTAGAGACACCACGATGTCTGGAACTGTGCTGAGGCTGGGTGCAGGGAGGACAGAGGCGAGACAGGCCGTGTCACCCTCTTTGCCAACCCTTAGGTCTCACTTTTCCTGCCAGACACTGAGCTAGAAAACATCACTCAAACGTATAAGGAAATTCAGGCAAGCCAGAAGAAATCCCAGCACGTTGCAGGGTTGGGGGGGTGGGAGGGAGGGGACGAGTACAGCGGCCAGGTTACCAGTCACCCTCTTGTGTTCCTAGGAAGGCTTCATTCTTTTGTTTGGCCAGTTTTGCCTCCCGGATTCCCATAAAACACAAGGTCCAACCTGTTAGCTAACAAGGCCAGCACCACTCGGCCCTTCCAGCCCTTTAGTGGAAATGCTGGCCTGGGAATAAAGCCCAGACCCAACCCCACTCCCCCAGCCACATACCACGCACGGCCTGAGCGGCCAAGAGAGGTGGACACCCTCTCACTGGTAACCTGACACACACTCTTCAAATGACGCGCAGCAGCACTGACAGGTGAAATGAAGGTTCTAATCTCTTCCCTCCTCCTGTTGTTGCCACTAATGCTGATGTCCGCAGTCTCAAGCAGCTCTGCTGCTGCTGCTAAGTTGCTTCAGTCGTGTCCAACTCTGTGCGACCTCACAGACAACAGCCCACCAGGCTCCCCTGTCCCTGTGATTCTCCAGGCAAGAATACTGGAGTGGGTTGCCATTTCCTTCTCCAATGCATGAAAGTGAAAAGTCAAAGTGAAGTCACCCAGTCGTGTCCAACTCTCAGCGACCTCATGGACTGCAGCCTACCAGGCTCCTCTGTCCATGGGATTTTCCAGGCAAGAGTACTGGAGTGGGGTGCCATTGCCTTCTCCGCTCCAGCAGCTCACACACAGGTTAAAAAAAAAAAAAAAAAAGTCCACTTTCTATGAAAGATAGAAAGGGGGGAGAAACGTGGCGAAACAGGAAAGAGCATGACCGCACACGCGGTAAAATGTAGCCCCTGCAGGCTACGGGGATTAGCGGTGAGTTAGCCTGTCTGGACGCCTGTTTCTTTGTTTACAAAAATGAATGAACTGAATGTAAACCCTAAGAGTGTCGTGAAGTTAAAGGAGCCCGTGTGTATGGAGTGTCTGCAAGGGTAGCTGGCGGGAGAGGACCTTACCTCTCCCCTAGTCCCTGTTCAGGGGTATTGACTGTCCTGGGGACTGGGCCTGGAGGCCATGCAGAGAGGGTGTTGAAGGCAAGTGTGGGTCCAATCAGTCAGTCAACCTCGATTATATTCTTCCTAGTACAACAGACGTGCCCCAACAATTCTTAATGCTATTTCATGGTAAGGTGATAAACCAAAAAATCATATCACCAGGTAGTACCTGTGTTCGAAGCTGTGACCACACCAAACCCTCTTTGAACAGCTCACCTTTAGGAAGCAGATCGTGGGTTAGGAGCTCCAAATTCACCCCACTGTTCCCTACAGCCAGAGTGGCCCAGCCCTTAGCAGAACAACTGTGCAGAAGGGACCCCCTCCCCACCTATGTTCCCACTCTAAGTGACCATCTCCCCAAGCGCTACTTTGAAGTGAAGCAGCTTTGTTACATACTCAGCATCGAGTGGGTCCTAAAATCAGGAGTCTACCCTCCTGCACCCATTTCCAGCATCTTCTCTCTTATAGAGTTCTGCGGAAGCTGCTGGGCCCCATGGCCCATCGGGGGAGGCCCTAGACCAGCATTCTGGGAGGGAAGCCTTTTCCACCGCTGTGATGGGCCCCCAGGCTGGAGACCTCAGCCTGGACTCCAAGCTCCAGTCACAGCCGCCTTTCCCGGCCATCCCCCTCCCACACCCCACGCTAACAAGGGCCCGTGTTCCTCTCAGCCAGAATCTCAGAACCTCGGCTGCTCCCCAGCTGCTCTTGTGTCTTCCTACCAGCTCGGTTCTGCTCCCACAGCCGCCCTGATGCAACCCAGAGGCAGACGTGAGCCCTCTCCCCCTGCACAAGCTCGGCCCCGACTGGACTCTCTGCACGGTCCACGTTCCACCTTGAGTTGAGTGTCGGTGTGTCTCCTACCCAACTGCTCCCTTCTGTGCTATAACCTCGCCACTGGCACAGCCTGGTGTCTTGTTTCCACATCACTCCCATGACCCGGCAAGGTGCTAGGTAAATATATCTAAGTGGAAGAATAAATCCTCAGGTTTCTAAGTTCAAAATTTTGCTCTTAGGAGACTGGCCTCTCTTTACAAGACTTTGGTGGCTCAGACAGTAAAGAATCTGCTTCCAATGCGGGACACCTGGGTTCGATCCCTCTGTCAGGAAGATCCCCTGGAGAACACAATAGTAACCCACTCCAGTATTCTTGCCTGGGAAATCCCATGGACAGAGAATCCTGGTGGGCTACAGTCCATGGGGTCGCAAGAGTCAAACACCGTTGAGCGACTAACACTTTCACTTTCAGGAGACTGGACACCCTGGTTTCATAGCAGCTCTGCTGACATTAGAGCTTAATAATTCTCAGTTGTCAGGTGGTGGGGTGGTCTGGTAACATGTTTTTAGCAACATCTGAGTGGCCTCTACCCTCTAGAAGCCAATTAGCAGCCTCTCCCTGCCCACCCCCCAGTTAATACAGCCAAAAATATCTCCAGACAAGGCCAAATGTTCCCTGCAGGGGGATCCAGTCCCCAGTGGAGCCACTGCTCTCTACCAATAATTCTCAAACACGGCGACACGTTTAGACTCACCTGGACCTTCAGACTCAGGCTTGAATTCAGGGGCACCACGATCCAGTTCCTGGCTCCATCACTTACCTTGCAACCCTGGACAAAATGCTTAACATTTTAAAATTATTTATGATTTATGTCATTTATTTTTGACTGCACTGGGTCTTCGTTGCTACGCGTGGGCTTTCTCTTACTGCCGGGGGTGGGGGGGGGGGCGCTACTCTCTGGTTGCGGTGCGTGCACTTCTCATCATGGTGGCTTCTCTTGTTGCAGAGCAGGGGCTCTAGGGCGCGTGGGCTCCGCAGTTGTGGCTCACGGGCTTAGCTGCTTCGTGGTATGGTCTTCCCTGACCAGCGATCAAACCAGTATCCCCTGCACTGGCAGGCGGATTCTTAACCAGTGGACCACCAGGGAAGTCTGGATGCTTAACATTTTTAAGCCTCAGTTTTAGCATCTTAAAATGAATAAAATAGCACTTGGCTTATACAACTGTTGTGAGAAGTAAACACTCAATAATGTGAACTTACTAAGGGTTCAGCAAAACTGAGAAAAGTGTTAGTCACTCAGTCCTGTATGACTTTGTGACTTGAGTAAAGCAGCCACTAAGACACAAGAACGACGAGTTGGGGAAAGCTCACTGAGCCACCCCGAGTCCTTGCAGTCCAAACCAGTCAATCCTAAAGGAAATCAACCCTGAATATTCACTGGAAGGGCTGATGCTGAAGCTCCAATACTTTGGCAATCTGAGGAGAAGAGCCAGTTCATTGGAAAAGACCCTGATGCTAGAAAAGATTGAAGGCAGGAGAAGGGGACGACAGAGGAAGAGATGGTTGGATGGCATCACCGACTCAGTGAACATGAGTTTGAGCAAACTCCAGATGGCGAAGGACAGGGAAACCTGGCGAGCTGCAGTCCATGGGGTCTCAAAGAGTCGGATAGGACTGATCGACTGAACAACAACACTGAGCCGCCAGGTGGCGCAATTATAAACCACAGGAAACCGGGGTTGGCGGCTGGGCTCACTGGTTTCTCAGACAAGGGTAGTTTGCAATGCTGGACCAAGTCTGGCAAGAAGAAATAACAGTACACAATATTCCTGCTCAGAAATACTCCGAATAAAATCTTATCTTGCTTTATCTCTTAAAGTAACCACGTGCATACGTGTGTCAAGTCCTTTCAGTCATGACCGACTCTTTGTGACGCTCTGGACTGTAGCCCACCAGGCTCCTCTGTCCATGGAATTCTCCAGGCAAGAATACTAGAGTGGGTAGCCATGCATTCCTCCAGGGGATCATCCTGAACCAGGACCAAATCCTTGTCATCTGCACCTCCTGCATTGCTGGCAGAGTCTTTACTGCTGCGCCACCAGGGAAGCCCCAAAATAACCACATACATGCTTAATATGCTTTTCCCAGGGAAGAGGGGAAAAAAGAAATAGCTGAGACATGACGACAGTTATTATCACTTACAATAATAGAATAATTCTTTGTAAGGTTACTTATTAATTGTAGTGTTACATATAATAGTAGCTTCCATGTGTTAATCTTTGTGGCAGGCTTCTCCTAAGCACTTTACACATATTAACTCATTGTGTCCGCACAGATATCTAGTGTACTTCTTTATTTTTATCTTTTCACTTTTCAAACTTAAAAAAAAAATGTTGTAAAAACGATCAGAGTTCCAATAGATCCAAACTCTACACAGTTGTTTTCAAATAACGCCACACATAACCGTAATACAGTTATGGAAACTGGAAAATTAGCAGTGACACATGCTATCAGCTAACGGACGCATTTTCAGAATTTGCTAATCATCCACTGATGTCCCTTTCCTGCTCAGAATCCAATCCTGGATCCCACAGTGAAGAAAGTTGTCATCTCTCCTGGTCTCCTGTCTAAGGCACTTTCTCAGGCTCCCTTATCTTTCAAGACCTTGACACTTTGGAAGAGTACTGTCAGTTATTTTGTAGAATGTGCCTCCACTTGGGCTTATGTGACGTTTCGTCGTGACTACGTTCAGAGTATGCGTGTTGGGCACTGACACCGCAGAAAGGATGCTTGCCTTCTTGGTGCAGCACGTCAGAAGGCCCAGGGTAACAATGCCTCTCGTGATGGGGATGCTGAGTCTGAGCCTGGTTGAGGTGGTGTCCATAAAGGCAGTGTTTCTCACTATGGTTAATAAGTATCCTGTGGAGAGATAGTTTGAGACTGTCCAAATAACCTGTTTCTTCTCGTCATACTTATGCCCATTAATTTTTAAAATCCATGGGTGATTCTTGCCTACAACAGGTATTACTCAGGTTTTAGCAAATCAGCGACTTTCCATTTCCATCATTCCTTCTATGTTTATCAATTAACATTCCCCTGTGAGGAAGAGCTGTTCCTGCACCACATATCCCTTCACAGCATCTCTTTATCCAGTGTCTCTACATCCTGGCAGAAATAATGTGTAGTCAGTGATGTAGTAGGCAACCCCTTACGTTATGGTCTTTTCAAAAATCGTTGCTTTAAAACCATGAGTTGAATACAAGAGAGAGAGAGAGAGAGCTATTGCTTCTCTCCCATTTATTTAGGTATTAAATTATGTACTTATATAAGTAAAGACTCAGGGGTATTTGTGGATTATAATCCATTACCATTCTTATATACAACGTTGCTCCTATTGTCCCAGAGCTGGCCACTGAGCCCCATCCAGGTGGCTTCGGGGTCTTTCGGGACATATCATTTCTTTAGCAGTTCCTGACTTTCTCACACTGAAATGGAGCAGGACGCTATGGTCCTTGCCCCACACCACCCACCGTGTCCTCTGCCTGTCTTTTGTCTGTGGAAAACTTTAGTCAAAGAATAGGTTTAATTAGAGAAGTGAGAAATGTGGAAACAAAGGAAAACAGTCAAAGGAGACTAATAATAATGTAGTCATTAAGCAGAGTCAAGGACCTTCAGTTCTTTCTCAAGGGCTATAGATAATATCCTGCGCCATATCCTGTGAGCTGTCTTATAGACAGCAGAACATCAGGTGGAGAAGTTCACGGCATGATGACCGGTCTATGACATGAGCTGCCACGACTCTGAGAACTGGCCTCAAAGAAATGAGAACCAACCAACCCTGGAACTGAAGATTAACCATACCTATAACAACCAAGATGATGCTGGTCAGACCACTGATGACCAGTTTGAAGATGACTGTCAGAGATGACTGTGCTCTTTCTACATGTAGTACCCCCCACTTTCTGTCTATAAAACTTCTTGTCCCACTGGTTCCCAGGACGGGGGGTGGGGAGTCAGCCTTTGGACAGATGTCTGCCACCCTCCGCCTTAGTTGCCAGCATCTGAAATAAAGCAAATTTTCCTTTCCACCAACCTGGCCTGTTTATTGGCCTTTTGAGCGGCAAGCAGCTGGACCCCACACCTTTCAGTAACACCTCAAGATGTTCCAGTGTCATCTTGTACTTCCCTTCTGCAGCCCTGGAGTCAGCCATTTCTCCACAGAGCCCTGGTTCCTTTCACGGGAGAATGATATTCACAAATCTTGGGCACTAGGTATTGCCCATGGCTACCAGGGCTAAACATGTGGAAATAGTGTCAGACTTTATTTTGGGGGGCTCCAAAATCACTGCAGATGGTGACTGCAGTCATGAAATTAAAAGATGCTTACTCCTTGGAAGGAAAGTTATGACCAACCTAGATAGCATATTGAAAAGCAGAGACATTACTTTGCCAACAAAGGTCCGCCTAGCCAAGGCTATGGTTTTTCCAGTGGTCATGTATGGATGTGAGAGTCGGACTGTGAAGAAAGCTGAGGGCCGAAGAATTGATGCTTTTGAACTGTGGTGTTGGAGAAGATTCTTGAGAGTCCCTTGGACTGCAAGGAGGTCCAACCAGTCTATTCTGAAGATCAGCCCTGGGTGTTCTTTGGAAGGACTGATGCTAAAGCTGAAATTCCAATACTTTGGCCACCTCATGTGAAGAATTGACTCACTGGAAAAGACTCTGATGCTGGGAGGGACTCGGGGCAGGAGGAGAAGGGGACAACAGAGGATGAGATTGCTGGATGGCATCACCAACTCGATGCACGTGAGCTTGGGTGAACTCCGGGAGTTGGTGATGGACAGGGAGGCCTGGTGTGCTGCAGTTCATGGGGTCGCAAAGACTCGGACACGACTGAGCGACTGAACTGACCAGAGCCATTGACTTCCCTGGTAGTTCAGATGGTAAAGAATCTGCCAATGCAGGAGACGTGGGTTCGATCACTAGGTCACAAAGATCTTCTGGAGAAGGAAATAGCAACCCACTCCAGTATTCTTGCCTGGGAAGTCTCCTGGACAGAGGAGCCTGGCAGGCTACAGTCCATGGGATTGCAGAGTCAAGACATGCCTGAGCGCACGCACTAGGGCTCTTAGGTCTAGGCCCTCTGGTGGACAGATGTGTGCATACACACACCAATGTACTTTTTTAGCCTGGTTTTACAAATTATGTAAATAGATCACAGAAAAGTTAAGCAAACTTGTCCAAAATCACAATGCTAATAAGTAGAGGATAGAGAGGTAAAAGTAATAACAGATCTACTGCAAAACCTAACATGTGGAAGCAACTTCTTTATACATACAAGTTAGCAGGAATAAGCCAGTATAGACACTCCTTTTGGGAAATGACTGGAAGTCTGCAATAATGCCCACTATAATAACCACAGTGTATTCAACATCTACTTGGGCACTGGGCCCACAGTAGCTTCTTTATTCCTAACATCACTGCAAGGTGGATACTGATAGACACTCTACAAACCATAGAATCAATGATCAAAGAAGCTAAGTGACTTCTCCAAGACCACATAGCTAACTGACAGAGCAAGCAGTTGACCTCAGGAATGTCTGGATACAAGGTCCATGCTTATTCCACCATATCAATATTTTCCAAAACTGATTTTAGGTAAAACATAAATAAACTTCTACTTTAATAGTGATATGTTTATTTTTAATACATCTGAGAAAAAGATCTAAGCATGTATCAAACCCAGAATCTCATAGAAAATATTGCATAGAATGAAGATGTGATGTAAATTAAATTTATTTAAAGAAAAAAGTATTAATATGAAATAAATAATAGTAGAGGTGGTCTAAGCTATAGCAAAAATTAAGGTGGTGTAATAATGTCTGAACTTTGGGGGACATGATACTGTACTAACAGTGTCATTTTCAGTTACACCATGAAATTAGGGTCATACAGGGCTGCAGAAAGAACAACAGACTAAGAGCCTTGGATCTAGGTTTTAGCACCAGATGAGTCACCATTACCTTTATGAACTTGGGCATTTCATTTGCTCTCTCAAGGTCTCAGTTTCCTCACCTGAAAAGAAGAGACAGTGGTTTAGTTAATATAACTTTTTTAAAAGCAACTTGGTAAAGATATCTAGAAAAATAAAACTGTTCTTAACTTTGGACCCAGTAATTCCACTTGTGTTCCCTAAGACAGAAATCCAACATGCGGAAAACAGTTACAAAGAAATTTATCAATATCTAAAGATAAAACAATCTAAATATTCAGCAGTGAGAGAGCAACTGGGTAATCTGAAGCGCATGTACTTGCGAGTGTTATGTAGTCATTTAAAATGTTTGTTTTGGGGACTTCCCTGGTGGTCCAGTGGCTAACACTCCACAATCCCAATGCAGAGGGCTGGGATTCCATCCCTGGTCAGAGAACTAGACCCCACAACTAAAAGTTGGTAAATAAAAAAAGATCCCACGTGCCACAACGAAGATCAAAGATCCCACCATGCTGAAACGAAGACCAACCAGTGAAGCCAAATGAAAAGAAATTTTTTATTTTAGAAAGTCTGTGATCAACGTTGTAAGACAGCACAGGAACAAGCTTACAAAGTGAATAAAAAGGAAAATGTTCACATAGTGCGGCTATCACATTCTTTATATTTAAAAAATAAAAATAAAAAATCATATGCAAACTAAAATTCCAATGGTTGGCAAGAGTAAAGATTTTTATTTGGACTTTACAAATTTTCTCTAATATAGTTACGTCACGTTAAAAATGAAAAACTCCTCAGTGAAAGGGTTCCACTCCTGATCTCCAAGATTACCTCTGACTCTAATATTCTGTGGGTTGTCTCTGGAACCAGAAGTAAAGGTCAGGCAAGAATAAAATATTAGAAAAGTTTAGATGGCAGGGGCCATGCCTGTTGAAATTAACACCACTCAAAACAGCACGTGAAAACACTTGGAAACCAGCACTTGGAGAAATGATGTAACACCCTCCATCTGTGTGGCAGAAAGGGCACAAGTCTGGAAAACAGAGCTGGACTGAACCAGAGGCTACTCTAAGGGCCCTCTCTGGACAACGTGTCCATCTGCTTATCAGACATTTACCACACGCCTACCGTGTGTCAGCAGCCATGTAGCTGAGTGACTACTGAGTCACTGGTTCAGCATCTAGTGAGGGAGAAAGATTTTTAGTTTGTTAGACCTGCCCATAACAAAATACCACAGACTGTCAGGCTTAAAACAACAACTTATTTCCTCACAATTCTGAAGACTGGAAAGCTCAAGATCAAAGGGTCAGCAACTTTGGTTTCTTCCGAGGACACTCTCCTTGGCTTACAGACAGCCAACTCCTTGCTGTTTCCTCACTGGTTGTTCCTCTGTGCATGGACATGCCTGGTGTCTCTTTGTGTGCCCAAATCTCTTCTCCTTATAAGAACTCCAGTCAGATTGGAATAGAGCCCACCATAAGGGTCTCATTTTAACTTAATCATCTCTTTAAAAGGCCCTATCCTCAAATACAGACTTTCTGAGTTACTAAGGGTTATGGCTTCAATGAATTTTAGGGGGACAGAATTCAATACATAACACATTTCAAACAACAAACTTTAAGTGTAATTGTACAATGATAGTTGTTTAGTTGTGAAGTGGAGTCCAGCTCTTTACGACCCCATGGACTGCAACACACCAGGCTTCCCTGTCCTTCACTATTTCCCAGGGTTTGCTCAAATTTATGTCCACTGAGGGAGAAGGCCATGGCACCCCACTCCAGTACTCTTGCCTGGAAAATCCCATGGATGGAGGAGCCTGGTAGGCTGGAGTCCATGAGGTCACTAAGAGTTGGACACGCCTGAGCAACTTCACTTTAACTTTTCACTTTCATGCACTGGAGAAGGAAATGGCAACCCACTCCACTATTCTTGCCTGGAGAATCCCAGGGACGGAGGAGCCTGGTGGGCTGCTGTCTATGGGGTCGCACAGAGTCGGACACGACTGAAGCATCTTAGCAGCAGCAGCAGCAGCAGCATGTCCATTGAGTTGGTGATGCTATCTAACCATCTCATCCTCTGCCTTCATCTTCTCCTAATCATCTTCTTTTGCCTTCGATCTTTCCTAGTATCAGGGTCTTTTCCATTGAGTTGGCTCTTTGCATCAGGTGGCCAAAGTACTGGAGCTTCAGCTTCAGCTACCATATTCAAATATAGTAGAAAACCATGTGAAAGTATAATTCAGTCTGGCAGGAAATATGAACAACTCCTGGACAGAGGAAGCATCATCTGGACCCAATTGCAGCTCCAGAATACCTAGAAAACATCACCTTGGTTGTCATAAAAAATATTTTAGGTCTTACAAGATGGGCATTTAAGACAGCATCAGGTGATAAGACAGACTTGAATAGAGACAAAAGGAGGAATGGATTTGTTCCAGAGGAACAAAGGTAAATACCAACTTCTAACAGTTGAACTGGGACTATGGATTCAAATACAACAAAACATGGAGGTCAGGTGAAGTTCCTGACTGGTTAATGGAATAATCTACTTCTTGCTCTCATTCCTTAAGTCTTCAGGATTTTAAAGTATGTAGGAGGGAATCTTAATAGGGGGAGAATGTAAGGTCTTGATTAACCTCTATTTTTCCATCCAGAAATCATTCTTTTTCCACCTACTTCTAGGTAAGCTTTTCTCTAAGTCATATTTTAAACTTCAATCCCTTATCCATTTAAAATACTCCTCTCTTGGGTGTGAAGAAAATGGTACCCTCCTACACTGTTGGTGGGAATGTTAATTGGTACAGCCACAGTGGAAAACAGTATGGAGGTTCCTCAAAACACTAAAAATAGAGTTGCCATATGATCTAGCAATCCCACTCCTGGGCATCTATCTGGACAAAACTAGAATTTAAAAAGATACATGTGCTATTTATAATAGCCAGGACATGGAAGCAACCTAAATGCCCTTCCACAGATGAATGGGTAAAGAAGATGTGATACATATATACAAAGGAATATTACTCACCCGTTAAAAAGAAATGAAATAATGCCATTTGCAGCAACATGGATGGACCCACAGACTGTCATTTACTAAGTGAAGTAAGTCATAAAGAGAAAGACAGACATGGTATGATGTCACTTATATGTGGAATCCAATGACACAGTGAATTTATTTACAAACCAGAAACAGGCTCACAGACATAGAAAGCAAACTTAGGGTCACCAAAGGGAAAAGGCGGTGGGGGGGAGAAATTAGGAGTTGGGGATTAGAAGACATAAACCATTATATATAAAACAGACAGACAAAAATGTGCTGCAGTATAGCACAGGGACCTGTTAGATTCAATAGCCTGTAATACATCATAATGGAAAAGAAGACGAAAAAGAATATATTTGTGTGTGTGTAGGTATAAAGCTGTATCACTTTGCTGTAGGCTGGAAATTAACACAACACTGTAAATGAACTATACAATTTTAAAACTGAAATAGAGAATTTCCTGGCAGTCCAGGGGCTAGGACTCTGCACTTTCACTGCCAAGGGCCTGGGTTCAATTCCAGATTGGGGAACTAAGATCCTACAAGCCAGATGTTATGGCTTAAATAAATAAGATACATATAAAATACTCCTCTCTTGAAGTACCCTAGATCCCTGAGTAAAAAGGAAGAGCAATGGAGCTGCGCTGACCCAGAGGCACAGTGATCAGGAACCAAGTCTCTTGGCGCCTTCCCTTTCCAGTGCCTGGAAGTGACCCGTTTCCTTCCTACAGGGGTTGCCAGAGGCCAGAGGGACCAACACCAGGCTTCTGGGAGGTGGCTCCGAGAAGGAGGCCAAGAATGCGAGTGCAAAAGTCAGTAACAAAATATTGACAACGAGAGTGCACCATCGAGATCCCCACCTACTCCCCTGAATCCCTCTGAGAGCAAAGCAGATATTACCTGAGCTGCCCTCGCCCCCTGCCCTCTCCCTCAGCCCGCCACTCATTTCTTCCTGAGTCTCATGTAAGAGCCAGACTCCTCCAGGGTCCAGGGGAGCTGGCGGAAGGTCTGGCTGGCCCCCTCTCCCTTACCCTTTTCCCTGACAACCCAGCGCTGCCTTCCAAGAGGTTCCTGGACCCCATCCTCAGCCTAATTTTACTCACAGGCAAGACTGAAACAAAGAGGAAAAACGGCTTAGTTTGAAGTAAAGCAGCCACTAAAAGGCAGACACCTAGGTCTTCTTTTTTTTTTTTTTTTTTTTTTGGCTGCAGCAGGTCTTAGTTGCAGCACACGGGATCTTCATTGCGTCACGTGGGAACTTTCATTTTGGCAAATGGACTCTCTAGTTGTGCACACCGGCTCCAGAGCAGGTGGGCTTCAGCAGTTGCAGCATGGGTTTAGTTGCTCTGCAACATGCGGGGTCTTAGTTCCCGAAGCAGGGATCAGACAGAGTCCCCTGCCTTGCAAGGAGGATTCTTATCCACTGGACCACAAGGAAAGTCCCAAACTATACACATAAGTTGTATAGATTTCTATAGATATATAACATAGTGTAATAAGATTCGTTAAAGGCACAGAGCAAAACAGCCTTCCCAGGTGGCTCCAGAAGTAGAGCCTGCCTGCCAATGCAGGAGACGTGAGATGTGGGTTCGATCCCTGGGCGGGGAAGACCCCCTGGAGGAGGGCATGGCAACCCATTCCAGTATTCTTACCTGGAGAATCCCATGGACAGGGAAGCCTGGCAGGGCTGCAAAGCACAATATGTATAGCACAAGCTCATTTAACTAAACTATTATGTTTACATACAAAAAGGTATGGAGAACAAACTATTCTGTTTAAAATAAATAAGCTTTACTTTAACTTTTCTACTAGATAAGTCTTACTTTTAACATTTTTAAAGCTGTCATTAAAATTAAATTCTAAAAATGTTAAAAGCAGTCTCTCCCTTTTCTTTTCACCAAAGACACCACAGGAAGCCAACCAAGCCCTCCAGAGCCTGACAGCGATTTCTCAGACAATGTCAGCTGGCAAGCTTTGCTCTGCCTTTATAGGCGCTCTGAGACCCCACCCTCCCAATGAAACATTCTCAGTTAACAAGGCCATGAGCGCACCTAGAAGATGCTCTTCTTCCACCTCAGGTTCCCCACCACAGTCCCTAGTCCCTAAACCATTCTAGTATTCTCAGAAAACAAAAGCAAAACATTATCACCAGAATTACTGTGCCCTCTAATGCCTTCTCTTAACACTCTTAACACTCCTAACACCTGTGCCCTCTACAGACCCAGGCTTAAGTTTACTTACCTGAAAGAAACCAAGAAAGCCAAGTTTCCTAGCTGGCATCACCTGGCCTTAAATAGAACCAGACAAGTAGCCAATTAATATATTTAAATATAATTGGCACAGTGGTAAAGAATCTGCCTACCACTGCAGGAGACACAAGAGATGTGGGTTTGATCCCTGAGACGGGAAGATCCCCTGGAGGAGGAAATGGCAACCCCGCTCCAGTATTCTTGCCTAGAAAATTCCATGGACAGAGGAGTCTGGAGGGTTACAGTCCTTGGGGTCGCAAAGAGTCAGACACGACTGAGAACACACACAATAGATCAGAATTATCTCTTTCAAAGAGGCCTGGAAATTCACATTCAATCCAGTGAACCCATTTTACTCTGTAAATTCCAAACTTAATCCAGATTCTACACACAACTCTCCCCAGTATCATCCTTAATCTCTCTCCCCTACCCAATCTTTTATTTCTTTACTCATTTGAGAAGCCTTTCTAAGGTAAAAGCTAGGTAGAGCAAAGAAAGAAGTTGAAGTAATAAGTAAGACATTGTCTTAGCAAAGATAATGTAGATTAAAAAAAAAAAACCTGTCAGTTTCCTAGCACATAAAATGCCTCCAGTATTTATGATTATTATCATCATCAATGGTCAAGTGACCCTGTAAGTTTGCAATCTACTACAGACGATGTATGTACAAAAGCAGAGTTGAAGGCTAGAGAGATGGTGCGGAAAATCTCAAATGCCACTGAAAAGGGCTTCAATCGAAAAAATGAGAGGGCATATTTTTTTGTAACATGGGGATAAAATTATCAGAATGAAAATATAAGGAAATAAAAATGGATTTGGAAGAATGAGTAAAGAGGAAAACATTAAAACAGTGTAGATCCTAGGAATTCCCTGGATATCCAGTGGTTAGGACTTGGCACTTTTATTGCTAGGGTCCAGGTTCAATCCCTGTTCAGGGAACAAAGATCCTGCAAACCACTGTGGCCAAAAAGAAAAAAAAAGTGTGGATCCTCTGACCACTTCTTCAAATATCAGAAGGGGGGAAAAGAAACACTCAGCCAGAGGCTGGCTCCTGTCATTCAGATGAAAGAGAAGACTAAATTAGGATGCTGGTCTTATGAGAAGAAGCATTTTAATGGACTGGTGAGTTGGGTGGGATCCTATTTATGACACAACAGGGCAAGCCCCTGCCGTCTGATAGGATGGTATGCTGGGCACACAGCCTCCTCCTGTTCCTAGGCCCGCCTCTCAAAAGCAGGAGGCACAGAAGCACATTACTGGGCTCAGGAGTAGAGAGGCCACTTGCCAACTGCCTTAAAAAGGAAGAGTAGAAATGCCAGGATGGAGTGGAACCCAAAGGCAGGTGCCATCATGAGCAATCAGTGAAGGAGGCCCACATCTGTGACAAAGCAAAGCCCAGAAGGATGAAGCCTGGGAGATCAACAGTTCCCATCAGGGAACTCACAACAGTGGAGCCAGACTCTAAGTTAGTTTCTAGGCCTGACTGGGAACCTGAGCCACCCCAGATACCTATCACCCAGCCAGCGTCTGAGCCAGAAAACACACCCACAGCTCAGCCAGCATCTAAGGCTCAGCAGGCACCCGACCTACCACAGAACCTCACTGCACAGCAAAGACCCCTTGCCCAACAGGAAACTGAAGGCCAGCAGGAACCTCCAGCACAACAAAAATCCACTCTGCACCAGGAATTTCGTGCCCCACAGGCCTCTGCCCTGAAGCCATCACCTCCCATCCAAAGGGTGCCCTTTAGTAAACAGGAAGCTGCCTCACACCCCAGACCTGAGCCAGGAAAAGAATCTAGAACTCAACAGACCCCAGAACTGAGAGAGGGATCCAGAGCCCAGCGGCAACCTGAACCCCAAAATGAACCACCTGCCCAGACTGAACCGATGTCCCAGGAGAGACAGCAACAGTCAGACCTCGCAGCTCAGGGAGTCAAATCCGGAGAGGAATCTTTGGCTGAGTGGCAATTTCTATCAAAACCAAATGAACCATCCGAACAGCCATCGACCTCAGAATGGAAGACATTTCTTGAGTGGGTCACAGATTCAGGCACAAAACCAGATGTGGGGTTCACATTAGACATTGATTCACCAGCCACCCAGGGTAGGATGGCAGCCCCTGGAAAGAAGCTGGCCTTCAAAGACCAACCTGATTACGAAACTATGTCAGGATTCGGTGGGATGCCAACACCCAGGAAGAAAATCAGCAGCCAGAATCCCAGACAATACCTGTACACAGGTGAGTTGAGCTTGGAGGAAGGGAGAGGGGGAGGGGCTCCAGGGATGGCCACTCCTTCAGTCAAGAACTGAGACCTGCCAGAACCTCAGGTGAGCTCAGGTCACCGTCCAGCAGTCCAGACACAGAGCCAGAGCCCCCTCTGATGGAGAAGGGAGCTGAGGCCTGGAAGAGAAGGAGCCTGTAGGACTGGGCAGTAGGGGCTGCCGGCGCGCCAGGATCCCCAGCCAGCCTTGGATTCCTTGCCCTGTTCCAGGCCACCTCCCCGCAGGGACACAGGGGAATCAAACAGAAACTAAGAAAGGCTGTGGGCGGGGGCAGGTGCTCATCCCTCAGGCCCAGAACTCTGAGCACCACTGAGGGCAGGCGCCTCGCTGACCAGGGACCCTTACCCTCGGTGGGTTGCCACGCAGGCAAAGGCCCTTCAGCTCTCCGGCGTGTCCAGTAGGCTGGAAGACACTCGTCCCTGGGGAGTCCCGGTCCCGCCGGGCCCATGGCCTCGTAGGGTGTGATCTCAGGAAGCGGGAGGCTCAGGAGAGGCGCTTGGGCTCCCCCAAATCCCAGGCCAGGTCTGGGCTGCGTGCAGGGAGGGAGACTTGGGGGGCGGTGTGAGCAGGTCGTGGGCATGAGACTCCTGCCCACAGCACCCCTGCCCCTTCTCCTCCTCCTCCGAAGCCAACGATGGTGGGTGCCCCCGGGGAGCAGGCTCGGCCCTGAACTCCTCTGGACTCAGAAGCCCTGCTCTGCAGGAGAACGGCCGCAAGTTCTCCCCAGGGAACATGTGCTGACACAACCAGAAGGGGAGAAAACAATGCAGCCCCAATCCAGGAGCTGAAGGCGCTGCGAAGCCGTTAGTCCGAAGGCTGGTAAATGGGGGTCTCAGCCCAGGGGCCTGTATCTCCTGGAAGCGCTGGGTCGTCTCTCTCAGGACTGAGGAGGAGAGGGTCATGGTGCCTCTCAGTGCGAGGGCTCGTCGTGTGTTTCGGAAGGGTGGGGAGGAGAGACGGGACGGTATTTCTGGGGTTTCTCTGGGCCTCCCGAATCCAGTCACAAGGTATGCCCTTATCACAGCTCTGCCACAACCAAAGCCTCTCCACCCCTCCAACCCCACCCCCGGCCAGAGTGTGTGCGCATGCGCGAGCCTCGAGTCGCCGCTGTTTCCCGCCTTTTCCCGGGACAGCGCTGTACCCCCGGCCTCCTCTCCATCCTGCGAGTGGGTGCGCGGCTTGGAGCTAGTGCGCAGGCGCGGAGCACCCTACACACACACACCCCCTACCGCCACCCCCCGCCGCCCCCGGCCTTCCATTCTCGCGGGGAGGTACAGGACAGGGAGAAGAACCCCAAGAAGCGGAGCATTAGAACTAGAAGACAGAGGGCGGGGGGAGGGCGCGGAAAGGCGGGGCTTCCTCCTCCAACGGCTCCCGGGCAGAGTCACGCCTCCTGCGCTGCAGCCCCGCCTCGGCTGTGAATTGCCTGAGGACCTGGCTGGCTCCTCACCCTCAGGAGGAGGCGAAGTGGCATCCTGCTCACTTCTAAGCGGACAGGCACAGTGCGTTCTAGACGATCCCTACGTGGGCAGGTGAGTGGGAAGACGAGGATGACAGCCAACACGTGACTACATCGGGGCTTCCTTGCTGGGGTGACCATTAGGGACTCCCCGCTAGTTCTGCCGGAATACGCTTTTAGCCGCCTCCAGGGCTGCATTTTTGTTGGTCGCGGGCCCTTTAAAGCACGCGAAGGGGTGGGGCCAAACCGTAGGCCGTAGTGGAGAGGGGTGAGACCCGTGTGTCGAGGCCGGCCCACCTCGCTCAGGGGGCGGGACCCAGGGAGGAGCAAGTCCGGGATTGGGTGATGTAGGGGCTCGGCGGTGGTGCGTGTGAGGATCGACCTTCGGGGCGGAGACTGGCGGGTAGAATTGGCTCAGGCGGGTGTGGAATTGGCCGCGGGAACGGGACCGCGGAAAATTGATGGAATCGGCCTGGGAAACGAGGCCCCAGGTGGCCTCTGAGGCTCCAGCCTCGAAGAGGGTTCGAGAGGGGTCCAAAAGTGAAAGGCGCCGGTGGTGGCGAAAAGCCAGAGCCAAAGGTGAGTGGGCGGGGGCCGGCGGCAGCACGGAAGGAACCTTAGACATCCTGCGGGGAAACTGGTGACCGAGTGGACTAACCTACTGCCACGAGAAGTGGGGGACGCTCATTGCCGCCCTGCGGGGCGGGGGTGTGGAGATAATCCATTGTGAGAAGCGGGTGACGTGAGAGGGAAGTATCATCTCCAGCAGAGAGGCTCTCAGACGCCCCAGTACCGTATTAGGGGGAAGAGTCCAGAATGTTAGTGTCCCGAACTAGCATTCCCGCTCTGACTCCGTTCTCGCTCTGTGGCTGTGGCAGCTCTTGCCTTGTGATTCCAACGTGGGAAATGGTGATTCAAGCCCCGATTTTCAGGTCTCTGACACTCTTAAGACAGTAATAGGGGAGAGATTTAGACGTTGTTGCCCAAAGAGGAAGTTTTGGAGTGAAAGGTAGGAGGAAGTGGTGCCCCGCAGTGGGGCATACTTGGAGGAGGGGGTGCAGTACTGCTCCCAACAGCCCTGTCCCACCATCCTTCATTCAATCTGCTCATTCATTTGCTGTCAGTCCACCATCCTCAGGCTGGCTGCCCTTGTATCTAACTTCTTGACTCCTACTCCGAGGACTGAGAGGCCCTGGGTTGGCTTGGGACAGCCTGACCTTCACTTGGGAGAAAGGAGAGCTGCCACCTGGGTTCCCTAGGTTGTCACGTTATTTACAAGTCTCAGCAGGCTGGAGAAACACTGACAGACAAGACATCCTGCCAGCCTCAGGCCCACATGAAGTCCTTGCTGGATTAGGAGTGTCGACCCAAGTGAAGACCTATGGGAATTTCCTCTGCAGGAAAGAAGCTGACTTAGACCTGACTTAGTCCAGAGACCCCCAAACTCATCACCGTCCCTGCCACAGACATCATCAGTAGCCAAGGGTAGAAGTGCAGCTGGCTCCAGACGCACATAGGAAGGCTCAGAGCTCAAACTGGGACCCGAGAGCATTCCTTGTCACACTGCAGGACACAGCTTCAGACAGGACTGAGTGCCCAGAGGCAAGACAATGATCAGGAAATGGGCCTTGGAGACCTGATGCCTTAGGCTGTGAGGGGGTGGTACACTGGACAAAGGCTTCCTCCCTCCCTGCCTCAACTTTCCGAGCTATAAAATGGGCATAATAACAGGAGTCACCCCAGCTAGACAGTGAGTTCCCTGCGAGCAGGCTATGTCAGCCCTGTTTACCCCACAATTGCAGAACCTGGTATGCCAGACACATGGGCACTCAAATGTTCACTTAATAAGTGAAGGCATGCATGAACTGTAACATGGGGATAATTACCATGCTGCCCTTAGGGAGTCATGAGGAGTTAGAATCCTCTCGCGTAGGACCTCCTGCACAGGGCTGAGCCAGTCCTCCCCACAAACCCACAGGCCCACCTATTCACAAAGGCTCATTCCCCCAGGCCCCTAGATTTCCCTATCATTTTCTGAGGCCCTGCCCTGGTGCTGGCCTCCACAGAGTGAATCAGACCCCAAGGGCATCCAAGTGCGCTGGAGCACTTCTACTCATCCTTTGGATCTTGCCAGTAACAGATGACACTAATGTCATGATCACCCCATTTTTCAGATGGCTAATGAGGGAGTGAGGGCACCTGGTCTTCCTCACCTGGCCAGTAAAGGCAAGGAGATAGCCACTCCCAGGCTCCTAAGGACAGTGAGTGTGTACAATCAAAACTGCTCTGTGCCTTAACCTTGATTCTGGACCCAAAAGGCTCCAGGCGCACATTTTTGTTCAGCAAAGACATTCAACGAACCCTTCCTTGTGCCAGGCCTGGGCCCTCAGTGCAGAGGATAAGACACCATCTTTGCCGGGGACACAGACATTAATAAATAACCCTACAAATCAGATATAATTATCTGATTATCCAATTATCTCAGTTTCCCCATCTGCCAAACTGATGAAGAGGGAACATATAAGAGGGAGGCTCCCCAAGCACGTGACATTGGACTCAAAAATGAGCGAGTATGGGCTGCTGGGCAGGAGTGACAAGGACAGCACAGGCAGAACCCTGAGGCCCAAGCAAGTGGCAGCTCACAGCACGGAGGGAGCTCAGCGAGGAAAGGACTAGGCACCCAGAGGGCCCAGGCGGCACGTGGTTTGGGATGCCATGTCCAGGATTTGGGGCTTTATTCTGAGAGCAAGGGTGGGGTGTTCAAAAGCTGGGAGTGTGTGACCAGATTTAAGTTTTAGAAAGACCTTCTGGCCCCTATGTGGGAAAGGCATGAAGGGGGCAAAAGCAGAGATACAGAAAGAGTTGTTACAGTCATCTAGAGAAGTGGGCAGTGGAGGTGGGAGAAAGGCCACGTTCCAGGGATTTCTAGGCAGGACAGCGGCAAGCAGACTTCCTGATGGGTTAGACGAGACTGGGAGGTGCCCATGATGATGCCCTGGGTTCCACCTGGAGCAAATGGGATGAGAGGGGTACCATACACACACCCCCACCAAGATACACATCCATACACATAAAAACAACATGCCTACACAATCTCACAGGCCAAGAACAACAGAGAGAGCCTTCAGGGGCTGAGCGATACAGGTATGAAACCATCTGGTGTCATTTCAGACGCTGAAGAGCTCCAGTACCACAGTCTTTTAGGTCTGAGCATAGAAAAGAATTCAGCCAGAGGCAAAGTGATAGATAACAAGTGATGTATTGGAATAGAATGCTTATGAGGTTTACAACCGGGAGGGAGAGAAATGCTGCACCCTGAGAACTTGGCTACAGTTTTATAAGCAAAGAAAAAGTAGGGAGGGGGAGACTTCCTTGTCATTCTTGAGTCAACATCATGCTTCTATCATCTGCTCCTCCTCCAGGTTAGGCAGGGGAGTTTTCTTGTCCCTTCAGGTCAAGTTGGGTCCACTAATTACTGTTTTTTTACGTGTGCAGACAGCGTGTCCTAGGAATCATTAACTTACTGAGCTCGCTGGGCAGGCTCAACCTCAGTGAGGGTCTCATGCCACTGTCATTTTACCATCTGGGGGCATGCCTCGTTTTGCCGTTAAGCAAGCCTGCCTGGTTTTATGGCTAAGCAAACCTGCTTTCTTGAGTAATTAACTTACAGAGGTTGCTCATATTTTTCTACTTACAATCCCCTAGTTAACTATTTAATCATCTACTTTGTCCCTTTATTCTGTCCTTATCGGATAGGCTGTGGCACATGCATACAAACATGCCTGCAGACACACTGAGAAACAGAAACACAGACACTGAGAAAAAATGTGGACTGAATGCACGCGCACACACAGACACACACACACACAGACACACACACACATACCCCCCAAGGCTAAGCACGACAGGAACCTACGCATGCATGTACATCCAGGTGAACCTCAAAGACATACTCATACCTGCCCGCCCCGAAAGCACAGAGCTGAGGCATGGCAGAAGCAGCAACGCGGGTACAGAGAGACAGCGGAGGAGCCGCGCCATCTCTGCTGGCTCCGTGGCCCTGTCTCTCAGTTCTCTCATCTGCCAAAAGGGGTCTTGATGGTCCCTGCCTCGTGGGCTGTGGAGAGGCTGAAACCATTTACCTGAGTTACCTTACATAAAACCCAGGAAAAGAGCAGTGTCCGGCACACGGCTGTCGTAGAGCAGGGTCTGCTCTGCCATGCAGACACACTCGGGGATCAGGCTGTAAATTCATTTGGCCCCAGGCCTCTCCCCTGCAGAAGGCCTTGCCCCTCCCAAGCCCCCGACCTGGCCCTTCCTCCATCTTCCCCCCACTTACTTGCCCACTGCCCTTCTCTCGCCTACTCAGTCCCCAGGGACCAAAATCCAGGCCGGGTCCACTTCTCCTGTGACTCTTTAGGGCAAAGGGCTGGTGCCCCGGCAGCAGGACCCTTACCCCTCCCTCTGACCCAGTCCTCACCCAAGGGGGCCTGCCTGCCCCTGCCCCAGTGCCCTCTGCGTCAGATTCTCGGCATGACTCTGGCAACCTCAGCTCAGCATCCTTCCCTCCCTGCTGTGCCCACACCAGTCCCCAGGGAGCCGCCTGGAACAGGGCAAAGGGCAGCGCCTCGGATCAGCCTCTTCCTCACTGCTGTGTGCAAATTGCTTCTTCTGTCCAGGGCTCCTGTGCCCTCATCTTCAATCAGGAGCCCTGCCCCAGAGATAGGAAGTAAATGACAGCTGTTTTACGGAACAGGAAAACACAGCCGCGCAATAAATACCCCGCTAGCTCTGTGCAAGGGCTAGGGCTACAGCAGTGAACTAAACAAAGCCCCTGCCCACAGGGAGTCTCTACTCTAGTGTCAGACACAGAAAGCAAACAGCACAAGCAGTAGACTGGACAGCATGTCGGGGGAGAAAGGACCCAACCTCAGTGAGGCCGAGCGAGAACCACACAGCAAACCACGAGCAGAAATGCTGCCCTGGGGTCCCATACAAAGATCATTTCCAGCCCCCTGGGCAGGGTGGCCAAGTGCACGTTCCAAGACGAAGAAATCAACCTGGCCAGTGGCTTAGGCCAGCCACAAAGCTGAGTGCCGTCTCCAGAGGCCTCTGTCCGTTTGTTTGCCCTGGGGAGGGCTGGTCCTCTCCCAGATTCCCACCAAGTCCTGCCTGCCTCCACTCTGTCTCTTCCCTTTCCTTCCTTCCTTCAAATCTTTGCTGAGCACCTGCTAGGTTCCACCCCATCCCCCCGGGGGATGTCATTCCAGACAGAGGGCCAGAGGCGGACTCACCTACAGCCAAGCAAAGAACACCCTCATTTATACAGGCCCCTTCCCAAGCCCTATACCTAATCCAGCACTTGTGATTGTCTCTTCTTTTTCCTAAAGAACCCCACCTCCACTTGGAAAAGCTTCAAAGCTCCATGAAGCCTGGTTCTGCCCCTGGGGGAGACAAACAAAAAAACATGTACACAGATAAATGGAAAACTGCCAAGATAGAAAATCCTAGGAAGAAGAACTTAAATGTGATGACAGAAAGCAGTGGGAGGGGGCGCATCTTAGATTGGGAGGCACCCTTAGGGACCACCTCCTGGAGGAGGGGGGAAGCTGAGGGCGAGGGTGAGCTGGCCAGGCCAGGAGTCCCTGGAATAACACAGGTGAAGTGTCCCTGAGCTTCCATTGCTCCATCTGTGAGATGGAAGTGACAGTCACCACAGGATGATGGCCTGGAAGGCCAAGTGGCAGGTTGCAGGGTGCCCACTATGGGAACATCACACAGTAGGACCTGTGGCGTGGGCCCCTGGCTGGGCCTGGCACTGCCCTTGATCAGATTTTATCCTTCTGGGAGGGACAGGCAAGGCTGGTTCTCTCTCTCCCCACCAGCTGGGGCCAGCTGTGCCATGGCCAGCCTGAGGGGGCAGGAGCTGCCATCAACCCGGGTGTTTTTTGTTCCCTGAGTCCCCCCAGGGAAGGAGGAGGGCAGCCAGGCTGAGTGGGAGGGAACACTTTGTTCAGGACTAGGGTGAGCCTCCTGGGCCTAAGGGAGGAGGGGAGAGGAGACCTGGATGCCTCTGTTTCTAATTGTTGGGGGGACTAGGAGTCTGGACTCCTGGAACCGAAGGAGGAGGACTTTGGGGGCCCAAACTCCAGGGTTCAAAGGCACAGGTGGCTGGCACAGGGACTGGGAGCAGTGAGTTGAGCCCCAGGCTCTGTTTACTGCGCTGGATTCTCACCATCCTATCAGGGTAGGAGGTGGAGCCGGTGACCACACCCTGGGCAGGCTGGGCCCCTCCCTGGGATTGTCACCCCCGGCTGCAACTGGCAGTAGCCACAGTCGGCAGGCAGTCAGCAGCCCTGGGGATCTCTGAAGAGGCCTGGGAGGGGTAAGTTCATGGCCAGCTGACAGACAGGAATGGCCGCTGCCAAACTCCCCGGCCCAGAAGGGAAAAGAGACCTTTTTCTGGAGGATCGACTTGGGAAGCAGGCAAGGTGCTGGGTGGGCTTCAGGAGGGAAACGTCTCTGAAGCAGACGGCAGCGTCCCCACCAAGGGGGGACAAGAACGGCTTGTCCAGGACCTGGGTGACAGGACAGCGGTCTGGAAGGGAAGATTAACCGGGGACCCTGAAGTGTGGGGAATCAGGCCCAGTCCAGGGCAAGTTTTTGCAGGGCCAGGGCTAGAGGCCCAGTCTCCAGGGCCCTGGGATGGAGACCAGCAAAAGTAACAGCTCTGGACCCAGAAATCTGGATCTGATTTCTGCTCTGCCACTTTTCAATGCAACTGTCTTAACACCTCTGAGCCTGTTTCCTCTCCTGTAAAATGGGAATGCTCCGAATAACAGCTGAAACAGGAACTGAGGCAGTCTGGACCTCAGAGGGTTAGTGAGAGAACCTAAAGGAGCAAATTGAGAAAGCCTTAGCACTGGGTCTGGTGCAGTGAGTTCAAGGTTAACAATAGGGATGAATACCACCGCAGGCAGGCAGCAAGGCCGACCCGTGCAAAGCCAAGCTAAGTGGACAGGCCTGAAGGCCAGGGACCCAGCTGGGGGAGGACTGGGACCAAATTTGGGAAGAGAGAGGGGATTGGAGGGGATTCCACAGCCAGACTGGAGGGACCAGGAGGGGACAGGAGTGACCCCTCAGTTGCAAGGAAGGCTAGAATTATGAACTCCTGGCTTCAGGAAAAGAATTGGACTTGGGACCAGGATCCTGGGACACCACCAGGTGGATGGGAATCGGTGGATTGAGGGCAGAAGCCTCCCAAATACTGCAGAGGGCAAGGGCCTGTAGGTGACACTTGGGGCCTGAGAAGGAAGTAAGATGGGGGCTGAAACTCCTGGTCTTGAGAGAGGGCACCAACTAGGGGGCCAGGCTGCTCAGAACCTGGAAGGAGTCCCAGGCTCCGGGAGAGAAAATGGAGACAGATGCCTGAACATGGGCCCCAAGAAAGGAGAAAGGGTTACGTAGACTCCTGGGCTGTAGGACAGATGCTGGAGCTAAGGAGTGTCAGCGTCCCAAGGAAGAGGGAACAGGGACCTGCAGCCTGAAGAAGAGGGTGCGGGGGCCTGGACTCCTGGGTCTTGGAAAGGTGGGGGCTAAGGGATCAAACTCAGCTCCTGAGGAGGGAGAAAGGGTCTAGGTACTGGACTCATGGGTCCCAAGGAAGCAAGGAACTGGAGCCCTGGACTCCATCCTCCCGTCTGAAGGAGCAGACTGTGGTCTGCTGTGAGTCCGGGGGAGGAGGGGGTACAGCCTGGACTCTGGGACCCTGGAGCCCAGTGGAGCCAGAGGTGACCCAGCCCTACCTTAACGTGCCTCCTGACCTGCCCACAGCCTCACGGCTCTTGCAGAGGATGGACCTGCGCACCATGACCCAGTCGCTGGTGACCCTGGCAGAGGACAACATGGCCTTCTTCTCCAGCCAGGGCCCCGGGGAGATGGCCCGGCGGCTGACGGGCGTCTTTGTGGGCATTCGGGAGCAGGCCCTGGGGCTGGAGCCAGCCCTGGGCCGCCTGCTGAGCGTGGCGCACCTCTTTGACCTGGACACAGAGACGCCGGCCAACGGCTACCGGAGCCTGGTGCACACGGCCCGCTGCTGCCTGGCGCACCTGCTGCACAAATCGCGCTACGTGGCCTCCAACCGCCGCAGCATCTTCTTTCGCACCAGCCACAACCTGGCCGAACTCGAGGCCTACCTGGCCGCCCTCACCCAGCTCCGTGCTCTGGCTTACTACGCCCAGCACCTGCTGACCACCAACCAGCCCGGGAGGCTCTTCTTTGAGGGCGACGAGAGGGTCATTGCCGACTTCCTACAAGAGTACGTCACGCTGCACAAAGGCTGCTTCTACGGCCGCTGCCTGGGTTTCCAGGTGAGCCCCCCGCCTGCCCCCCGGGCCCGTGGCAAAGGCACACAGTGGGCCCGACCAGGCTCAGTCGCATATGCGTCCTCAGTCACTCGGTCATGTCCGACTCTTCTGTGACACCATGGGCTGTAGCCTGCCAGGCTCCTCTGTCCGTGGGGTTTCCCCAGGCAAGAATACTGGAGCGGTTTGCTCCTCCCTTCTCCAGGGGAGCTTCCAGACTCAGGGATCGAACCCATTGTCGCCTGCACTGGCAGGAGGATTCTTTACCACTAGGCCACCAGGGAAGCCCTAGTAGCATCCAGAGGAAGCACGGTGGTGTGGCGTGGTGCTTGACTGAGCCAACAGCAGCTGCAGGAAGGGGAGGCTGGTCGGGGCTCACACTGTGGCGCCTTGGCCGACTCCACCATGGAGGAAGGAATCTTCAACTGGGCATAGCTTCCTGCAGCAGGATCCCCACTGCTCCCCATCACCCTGCACTCAGGAGCTTCATTTACTTTCTTATGTGACCTGTCTGGCCCCTGAATTCATTAGGATGGTGGCCAGTGTGGTTTGTAAGAGCATCAAGGCCTGTTTGTAAGAGCACGCCCCACTTAGTCACCCCCACCAGAGGCTTGGCAGGCAGGGAGGACAGGTGCCGGCCCCATTTTACAGGGGTTCAAAGGGGCCCCCAGCTGCTCAGCTGGACCCAGATCAGCTGGGACATACGGACTCCCCTAAGGCGCAGTAGAATCCAGATTTTCAGGCTGCAGAGAGAACCAGCAAGTGCATCCACATTGGTGACCACAAGGAAGACCTGGTTGTGGCCCCTCTCCTCCCTGAACCAGGGCCCTCTGAACTCCAGCTGCAGGCATTCTCCTATCCTCTGCCCCCACCCCGAAATCACGATTACAGGAACACAGGTCATCTCAGCACTGGAAAGGGAGGGAGCCCTGAGGCCTTCAGACTCACAGGAAGAGTAGTCTGGGGACTCGGAGAATTAGGAAGTCTGTAGGGCACCAAGCTCAGAGCTGAGGCACAGTCTGCCCCCATCTGGGGTCCATGCTGGGCCCACCCATCCCCAGCCACATCTGGGAACCCCAGCAGGAGTATCTGGAGCCATGTGAGCCTGCACCCCTTCAGACCATCTCTGGGTGTTCCCCAGGTAGTGGAGCATGGAAACTGTCTCAGCCTCCATCCCATCTCTGCTTCCATGCGGGGCAGCCTGTTCTCACCAGCCCAGCCCAGGTGTTCCTGGGAACTTCCCCTCATCTAAACTGAACCCACAAATATTGATCAGCCCAGCTGGGCCAGCCAGCTCCTCCCTGGGTCCCGGCCATGCCCACAAAGCTCGGGAGTAAGAGCCTGGGGACACCCAAGCTGCATTCCAGTCTCGAAGGTCAGGCACCGCTGTGCTCTCTGGCCCACTGGGCCCCTGGCCAGGGGCAGGACCATGCCTGACAGCTACTCTCTGCGGGCCCAGCTGGGCCACATTGCAGGACAGCCTCCTCGTGTAAAATGTCAGCCCCTGGCCCTGGGGGCAGACGTCCCTGATCTCCAGGTCTCGCTCAGCCTCTGCTGCAGCCCAGTGCCTGGCACGCCGGAGGGCCCAGGCCAGGACTTGCTGAATGAACAGAAGAACCCTGCTGGCCCCTTGCCCAGCCTCCTGTGGCTTGGATTTTTTCCCCCTGATCTGATGTCTCTATTGTCTTTTCTTAGTCGCCTGGCTCCTCTCTGAGATGCTGGGTCTCTGTCTCCCTGTTTGACTTTCTCTGCCTCAGGATCTCTGAGCTCTCCTGTTTCTCTCCCCACTGCCCCTTAACTGGTCCCCACGGCCTGTATCCCCTCGTCTCGGTCCTCGCTGAGTTTCAGGGACCCCTGCACCATCCTTCTCCCAGCTTACAACCCTCTGCGGCTCTATCGTGTCTAGAACAAACCCAAGTCCTCAGACCCCATGTGAGCCCCCCGCTGCCCCTTGGATCTCACCCCATGCCCACCCCCCTCTCCTGGCCTCTCTGTTCCCCCCACACTCACCATCCACACCAAGCAAGGATGCCCCTCAAGGCCTCTGCCTGTGTCTTCTCCTTGGGGAACAGTCATCCCTTGCTTCATTGCGACCCCTCCTTGGGTCCCTCAGGGAGACGCTTAAACAGAGTCAGACCCTTTGTCCGCACTCTGTCCCTCCACCGACTGTCCTTTCAGACACTGGTCATTTCTTGACATTGTACGGCATGTCTTCATTTGAGTACTGTCTGTCTTCTCAACAACATCAGCTCCGTGAGGTCCCTAGCGCAGTGCCTAGCACGCAGTCAGAGCTCACTAGACATCTGCTGAGTGACCACCTCTACCCGCCTTGTCTGTGCCCCCCACTCCCCTGCCCACCCCTGCTCCCTGACTCAGAGGCCTCTCCCTGCAGTTCACGCCCGCCATCCGGCCGTTCCTGCAGACCATCTCCATCGGACTGGTGTCCTTCGGGGAGCACTACAAACGCAACGAGACTGGCATCGGTAAGTCCCCGCAGGGCCCTGCCCGCAGCCGCCCCCACCCATCCTGTCCCTCCCCCGCACCAGGGCCCTAGCAAGGCCTCCAGGGGCTCCCTGACACCCCTCCCGACCTCCAGGTGTGACCGCCAGCTCCCTCTTCACTGGCGGCCGCTTTGCCATCGACCCTGAGCTGCGTGGGGCCGAGTTTGAGCGGATCATTCAGAACCTGGACGTGCACTTCTGGAAAGCCTTCTGGAATATCACCGAGATCCAGGTGCTATCGGTGAGCCTGGGGTCCAGCGATGGGGACGTGATGGGGCCCAGAGACACGTCCCAGGCCCAGGGAGGGCACAGGAGGGAAGAGACGGGCGGAGAGGTTGGAGGGGAGGTGTGACGGGGACCCCTGCCAGCAGCTGCTCCTGTTACCCCCGGCCCAGTCTCTAGCAAACATGGCTTCGACCACCGTGAGGGTAAGCCGCCTGCTCAGCCTGCCACCCGTCGCCTTTGAAATGCCTCTGACCTCGGACCCCGAGCTCACGGTCACCATCTCACCCCCGCTGGCCCACACAGGCCCTGGGCCCGTCCTCGTCAGGCTTATCTCGTATGACCTGCGGGAAGGACAGGTAGGGCCCCAGCTCTGCCAGAACAGGCGCAGAGCTGAGGAGCACAGAGGGAGCGCCTTCCCCACCGCCTCACAGCTCACACCTGCCCCCTCTCCCGTCTCCCGTCTCTCGGAGGAGTGAGGCCCAGGCAGGCGGCCCCCGCCCTGAGACCCACCACCTCCTCCTTCTTCTCCCCCCAGAACAGCAAGGAGCTCAGCAGCTTCGTGACGTCCGAGGGCCCCAGGAGCCTGGAGCTGCGGCTGCGCCCCCAGCAGGCACCCCGCTCCAGGGCCCTGGTGGTGCACATCCACGGTGGTGGCTTCGTGGCCCAGACCTCCAAGTCCCACGAGCCTTACCTCAAGAGCTGGGCCCAGGAGCTGGGTGTTCCCATCCTCTCCATCGACTACTCCCTGGCCCCCGAGGCCCCCTTCCCCCGGGCGCTCGAAGAGTGCTTCTACGCCTACTGCTGGGCCGTCAAGCACTGCGCCCTGCTCGGTGAGCCCCCTCCCAGCCTGCCTCAGCCCCCCAGCACAGCAGGGGCAAAGAGCCAGGAGGCACTGGAGCCTCAGTTTCAACGCCCTGCCTCCCAGCCCACCTCCCGCCACCCGCCTCTGCCACCTGCCCACCCCACTGTGCCCCCCGCCTGCCGCTCTGCCTCTGTCGCCTCCGGACTCCCACCTTCCACTTCCTGCTTCCCCCCACTCTAGCCCTGACGCTCCGTCCCCCACTGCCCCCTGACCTCTGGCCTTTTCTTCCGTCCTCCTGTTTCTTTCCCCACTGCTGCCCCTTGCTCGCGGCCACCCAGCCAGGCTCCAGCCCACTCTTCCAGCTCCTCTGCCTTCCCACTCCCTACACAGCCCGGGAGGAACAGAGCAGGGTGAGGCCGTGCCGCGGGCTTAGGGCACAGGACGCCAGCCTGAACCCTGGCTGCCATCTTCTCGCCTTGCTGCCCCTCCCTCCTGACATGGGCGCTGGGTCTCCCCTCTCTCAGCACCCTTCCTCCTTGCTCCTGACCCCCAAGCTTCCCCATAGCCTCCTGATCTCCAGACCTCTCCATGTCCTCAGCCTGCCTGATCCTCTGCCCACTATCCCCCAAATAGGTCCAGATCCCTGCCTTAGTTTCCCAGTCTCTAAAATGGCAGTGGGCCAGAACCCCAAGCCCGACCTCCTAGAGCCCAGAGCTCCAGCTCCTCCCTGCCATGCTTGACCAAGCCCTCTCCACACCAGGCTCAACAGGTGAACGGATATGCCTCGCCGGAGACAGCGCCGGCGGGAACCTCTGCTTCACTGTGTCCCTTCGGGCAGCAGCCTACGGGGTGCGCGTGCCAGATGGCATCATGGCGGCCTACCCGGCCACCATGCTTCAGTCTACCGCCTCCCCTTCCCGCCTGCTGAGCCTCATGGACCCCCTGCTGCCTCTCAGCGTGCTCTCCAAGTGCGTCAGCGCCTATGCCGGTTAGTCCCGTCCTCACACAACTAGGGCCCCGGCTCCTTCAGGGACAGAGACTAGAGCCCTGTCTCACTGGGTACAAAGGAGGCGAATCTGAGACTCCCTGTTCCTGCTGAAGCCGTCAGATAGTCTAGGTCCCTGAGGGCAGAGGTGCCTGAGGTTGTGTGTGTTGAGACTGGGCCCACAAAGAGAGGAGACCAACTCACCCCCACCACACACACATCCACTCACAGGTGCGGAGACTGAGGACCACTCCGACTCAGACCAGAAGGCGCTGGGCGTGATGGGGCTCGTGCAGCGGGACACGGCCCTGCTCTTGCGAGACCTCCGCCTGGGCGCCTCCTCGTGGCTCAACTCCTTCTTGGAGCTGGGTGGGCAAAAGTCCCACCTGAAATCAGTGCCCAAGACAGGTGAGTGGCACCCTTCCCTCACAAACCCATCCAGCATGGCCAGGAGGGACAGCCTGGCACCAGAAGTCCTGGGGGAGGCAAGGGGCTGGGCCCTGGGCACTCAGAGAAGCAGAGATCACCTTCCTGGCTCCCTGCCATAAAGCCTTAGTCTACATTCTGGGAATTCCAGAACTTCTGATCGCACGGGTCAGCTTAGAATCCCAGGAACTATAAGATTTAGCTTTCCAAACACCCCCTCCCAGAAAGGCACCCTAGGGAATGACTCAGAAGGCCAGCCGTGTGTCCTGATTTTCAGTCCCAAGAATCCAGTCCACTGAAATTCCCTGGGCCCTCAGGTGGAAGTCCAGCTCTCCTAGATTCTTTCCTGACTTTTAACAGAGCCAAGCAGGGAGATCAGAAAGGGGGAGAGACATCAGTAAGTGGAGGAAATCCCCACCCCAGGTAGGTGGGAAGACCCTCAGGCTGCAAAAAATCACTTCCATCCAGGGATCCATTTTTTCCCATTTCCTAACATTTTAAGGATTTTAAAGCACAGCCACCTCAAATTACTTTCTATCTAATCAACAGTATTTTCTGGGTAATAGAAATTGCATGTTCAAAAGTAGATAACATTCCCAGGGACTTCCCTGGCAGTCCAGTGGTTAGGACTCAGTGCTTTCATAGCCGAGAACACAGGTTCAACCCCTGGTCAGGGAACTAGGATCCCACAGGCCACGGGCCAAGAAAAAAAGTAGATACAGTTCCTGTTATTCAGAAAAGTATTCCAATTGAATATGCTTTATTTTAAATTCAGTTTTTAATATCAGGATATTCCAGCCAACACAAATAAATACACCCAAAAACAGGCGGCACAGTAGCTAAAGAATCTGCCTGCATATGCAGGAGACTCAAGGACTCAGTTTTGATCCCTGGGCTAGGAAAATATCCTGCAGAAGGAAATGGCAACCCATTCCAGTATCCTTATCTGGGAAATGCCATGGACAGAGGAGCCTGATGGGCTACAGTCCACGGAGTAGCAAAAGTTGGACTCAGCTAAACACATACATGCAAAAGCAATTAAAAAGGATTTGAATTTTAGACACATGGACCATTTGGCACTGGGGCTTTCTTTGTAGGAGAAAGATGACAAGAGCAGACCCTAGAGGCACACCCGCCAGTTGAGCTCCCTACAGTACCAGGTACTATACCAGGCAAGTTGCAGTATCTGTGCACCTAGCTGTGCCCCTCTGGGGGAAATGGGAACAGTAAGAATACCTGCCTCATTACGTTGCTGTAAGGACTGCCTACCTATTTGTGTCAAGCACCTGGCACACAGTAGGTGCTGTTTTGTGCCTTGTACCTAGAACACAGTAGGTGCTCTTAGAAGATACCAGCACCCTGATTGGCCGTATCTGTGATTCTAGTCAACAGCTTGGTTCCATTGACCCTCTGGGCTACAGGGCACCTAAGCAGTTATTCTCATATCATCCTGCTTCATGGGTTTATAAAGGCAAGTGAAAGAAAAAAAAGAAAAACTGAAAAATGTAAGGTCCTGGCAGTAGTGGTAAGCAGAATGGTCCTGATTAAATCGGTGGAGCTGAGGCCACCGTGGGCACACCAGGCAGGCCTGAAGTGCACCTTTAGCATCAGCTGGGCACTGGCTTGTCTGTCATTCAGAGGGAAGGGATGGGGACTTCCCTAGTGGTCCAATGGCTAAGACTCCATGCTTCCAGTGCAGGGGTCCTGAATTCGATCGTTGGTCAGGGAACTAAGATCCCATGTGCTTCACAGCTAAGCCAAAAAACAAAAAGGGGAAGGGATGAGGTGAAGAACAGGGAGGAATTTCGGGGAGCAGGTCTACATAGCTAAAGCTGTGGGGGTCTCTGGAAGTCTTGATATGTCCTCAAGTCCTTGATAGTGCCCTGTGAACACAGCCTCCTTTCAAGCCATGTGGGCTTGCTCACCATTACACTTTGATCCGTTCATGCTCTCTGTCTCAAGTGACCAGGAAAAGCTGACAGCCCTATGTTGGAGGCTAAGGAGGCAGCTAAAACAAGGCAACTGGTAATAAAACATTACCAGGTGTTTGGCAGAAATGAACACAATTCTGTAAAGCAATTATCCTTAATTAAAAATAAGTTTAAAATTAAAATATATATATATATAGATAGATAGATAAGATATATTATGACCTCCCAGGGATGTGTTCTGTGCTCAATTGCTCAGTCATGTCTGACTCTCTGTGGCCCCGTGGACCACAGTCCTCCAGGCTCCTCTGTCCTTGGAATTTTCCATGCAAGGATACTGGAGTGGGTTGCCATTTCCTACTCCAGGAGATATTCCCAACCCAGTGATGGACACCACGCCTCCTGCATTGACAGGCAGATTCTTTACTAGCACCACCTGGGAAGCCTCCCCAGGGGTAGCAGTACCTAATCCGGAATCTTATTAATCCCACTGAGTTCCCACCACCTCCTGTAAAGTAAGGACTATTTTTATCCCCTTTGTTCAGAAGAGGAAACAGGCTCCCAGAGGTAAACTGACTGGCATTTCATGTTTCCAGTCACACACACCCCTCCATTAGGACAGAGCCCCACCTCCAAGACAGGGGACTCCTTCCACCGTCCCCTTGGAACTGCAGCCTGGGGCACCCTGGAGTCTGGGCCTCTACAGCCCTAGGGTGCAAATCCCCCACCGGCCTCTGCTCCCAAGCCGGCCTTCCCTGCCAGCCACCCACACACCCGACCCAACAGAGCCAGGCTTAGCTGCAGGCCTGGCCGGTCTCCTGACCTTGCTCCTCTTGCAGAGCCAATGCGGCGCAGTGTGTCTGAAGCAGCCCTGACCCAGCCGGAGGGCCCACTGGGAACCAACTCCCTCAAGAGCCTGAAGCTGCATGACCTGGGCCTCAGGAACAGCAGCGACACAACAGACACGCCAGAGCTGTCACTGTCCGCGGAGATACTCAGCTCCTCAGCACCCTCAACCGTCAACTTCTTACTTGGGTCTGAGGATGAATCTGAAGTGTCTGAGGCCCCAGAAGAGCTGAACAGCAAGGACCGACTTCGAGGTGTGGGCTCGGCCTTCCCCGAGGGTTTCCACCCACGGCGCTGCAGCCAGGGTGCCATGTGGATGCCCCTCTACTCAGCCCCCATCGTCAAGAACCCCTTCATGTCACCGCTGCTGGCACCGGACAGCATGCTGCAGACCCTGCCACCTGTGCACATCGTGGTGAGCGCCAGGCCAGGAAGGTGGAGCAGGCGAGGAGTGGGGTTGGCGGGGGCCTGGAGCGCCCGGAGAAAGGCGCTCCCGGGGAGCCGAGAGGAGGGAAAGGGAGAAAGCGAGGCTGCAGTGAGAGGGGCACCAGCAGGAGGGAAGGCCTGGCAGCGGGGGGACTGAGGGGGTCAGATTTGCCCGTTGGCTTTTGTTGAGATCGCCGGGTAGGCGCTGGGCTTGGAGAGCTGGGGAAGGGGCAAAGAGAGAGTGGGTCTCTGGGGGGAGGGAGAAGCCAGGCAGAGGCCAGTCAGGCTCATTCTCCGATTCTCCGCCCCATCCTCGTGTCTCCTGCCTCTGCCTTCCCCCCGCCGTCTGCGCATTTCCCTGCCCCGCCCCCGCAGGCCTGCGCGCTAGACCCCATGCTGGACGACTCAGTCATGTTCGCGCGGCGGCTCCGCGGCCTGGGCCAGCCCGTGACGCTGCGCGTGGTGGAGGACCTGCCGCACGGCTTCCTGAGCCTGGCGGCGCTGTGCCGGGAGACGCGGCAGGCAGCCGCGCTGTGCGTGGAGCGCATCCGCCTCATCCTCAATCTTCCCAGCCCGCCGGTCTGAGCCGGGGCACGGAGCCAGGCCCCGCGGGGAGAGGGGAGTCGCGGGGGGCGACACTAAAGGCTGCTTGTACTCATCTGCCGCAGGGCTCCCTGGTGAATGCGCCTTGGGAAGGGCGGTGGGGACCCCGGGCCCGGGCTCCCCGGCCCATCCAGGCCCTCGGGCTGGGTGGAAGGGGGCGGGCTGTGCCTTAAGTGGGGGGAACGGCATGGGGAGAGTCAGGAGGGGGCCCCCTCCCCAAAGCTAAGACCCTGGCCTGGGGGAGGAGGGTGCACACAAACCAGCCTCAGAGACAGCCGGACTTGCACGGGATCACTGCCTTCTATTGCTGTGACCACTGCAGGGGCGGGCCTGGCCCGACCTTGCAGATCGATTTGCTTTGTTTGTTTCTTGTAAATAAATGTATTTAATTAGTTTGGCCTCTGGCAAATAGACAGGCTTCCCTGGTGGCTCAGTGGTAAAGAATCCTGCCAATGCAAGAGACACAAGGGACTCGGGTTCAATCCCTGGGTTGGGAATATCCCCTGGAGAAGGGAACGGCAACCCACTCCAGTATCCTTGCCTGGAGAAGAATCCCACGGACAGAGGAGCCTGGCGGGCTGCAGTCCATAGGGTCGCAAAGGAGTCAGGACCTAGCAATTAAACGGGCAAATAGAGTGGGGATGGGGGTTGCCCACCAGGGGGCAGCATCAGAAGCCCAAGAAGTTGGCACTGGCGAGCCAACTGAAGGCTAGGGACCCAACACCTGGGTCCTGAGAATGAAGAGGTGTGCAGGCCTGGATTCTTGAGTGTGGAAGGGCAGGAGCCCCCCTACTAACACAGAGCCACCTCCTCCTCAGACCTAATCCAGGTACAGTGCCAGAAGCTGGCTTCTCAGCTACTCCTCTTTACAAACCTAGCCCCAGCACCCACCGGGAAAAGAAAACCAGAAGTCCCTAGAGAACCAGAGCAAAGCTAACAGGAAATCAGAAACAAACTGAACACTCAAAAACTGGGACCTAAGCTCTGCCCAGCTGTGACAGACACTCAAGCCCTCACCCTCTGTAGGCCCTGGGTTTGAAGCAAAGATTTCCTTTCAGAGCTAGCCTTCAAATTTCCACACTCAGAGAGGTGGGGAGAGACCCAGACACAGACTGTCACAGTCCGCACCGGTTCTATCTGTGGTAGCTAGCGAGTCCTTCACAGAGGAGGTGATTCAAGAAAGAGCAAAAGTTTGCTAAGAAGAAATAGGCAAGGTTGTGAGAGCCAGCGGTCAGTGGTCAAGGCTTCTGCCTGACCAGAAGTTAAGATGCAAAGTGGGGAGTGGTATGAGGGGCCTAGACTGGTCAGCAAGAGATCCTGAAGGAGCTGGAATGCAATTTGGACTATAAATGAAGGGCAGCGGGAGCTATAGAAGGGCTTTGAGCAAGGGAGGGACAGGATTAACTCAGGCACTGAAAGAGTCTAGTGGGAAACGGGGGTGGACTGAAAAGGGCAAGATTAGAGCCCCGGAGGCAAGAGAGGAGGCTGGGGACAGGGATGACAAGCCCTGAGCTGGGGCAGAAACAGTGAAGGTGGGGAGCAGAAGTCAGGGTGGAGAAGCTCCCAGAGCCATTACTGAGCTTGGATAAAGAGGACTTATTGAGGGTGGAGCAGAGGTTACAGGTGAGCAAGGGAATGAAGAGGACACTCAGGTCTGGACAGGGGAGCAGGTGGACAGTGAGGTTCTACTGGGAGGAGGCTCAGGGGTGTGTGAGGTAGGTGAGGTACTGAGGGTGGTTTTGCACACAGATCAAAAGGTCTTCATCAACAGAGACAGACTCACGGACATACAGAATAGACTTGGGGTTGCCAATCGAGAGGAGTTTGGGGGAGGAATGGAGTGGGTGGTTGGGGTCAGCAGATGTAAGCTATTATATATGGAATGGATAAACAACAAGGGCCTTCTGTACAGCAGGGGTCCCCAACCTCTGGGAGCTAATGCCTGATGATCTGAGGTGAAGCTGATGTAACAGTAAGTGAAATAAAGTGCACAATAAATGTAATGGGCTTGACTCATCCTGAAATCATCCCCCATCTCGCGTTCCGTGGAAAAAGTGTCTGTCTCCCACGAAACCAATCTCTGGTGCCAAAAATGTTGGGGACTGCTGTTGTATAACACAGAGAGCTATATTCAGTATGCTATGATAAGCCAAAATGGAAAATAATATATATGTAACTGAATCACTTTGCTGTACAGCAGAAATTAACACACTGTAAATCGACTATTCATCAGTTTAAAAAGCCTTCATGAGACAATCCAAGAGGCGGGAGGAGTCAGGAGAGGGAGGTTCCCGCCTCTGGAAATCCTTTCCTGTGTCACTAAACTCAAAAAGGACTCTCTTGGACTCCCCTGCCTCCGCAAACCCCTGCACGTCAATATATGGGTCTGTCCTCCCATCTGACCTGGGCTCCTTAAGGGCAGGGCCCAGGCCTGACTCATCTTGATCACCACCATTGCCCAGCAGGAGGCTTAGCACACTGTGAGCCTCAGGAAATATAAGTACTGGGTGGATGAATGTGTGAATGAGCGAGTGCGAGTGAGTCGCCCTATGAGGAAATCACTGAGTGAGGTACTTAATGAGGGCAGGAAGGACAACGCACGGGTGAGTTTAGTAGCTGGAGAAGGGAAGGGATGGAGAAATTTCTGAGATTGTGTATCCAGCTCCCCGCTCCGCCTCCAGCCTCAACAAAATCTCACTGTTTCCCGTCCGAGCTACGTCCAGAATCCCAATACTGGGTGTGCTGGGAAGGGCTTACCAGGCCAGACTCGCAGAACCTGTCCGCTCAAGAGCCGCTCCAGCGTCTACGAAGCAAACCCCTCCACACACACATACCAACCGGCAAACACCTAGTCTTTTGGCTGCCTGGCTGGACCTGCGGAGACCGCTCTATCGCGGTCCTCCTAGGGCTGTGGACCCCGCCTACTAGGGAATGCTCCCTGCCCTGAGTGGCCCAGGGTGTTAGGGGGCGGAGTGTCTATTGGCTGGAAGCTGGTGTCTGACGTCACGGGTAGCTTATCACAGCTCGATTTCGGAGGCGTGCTCCGGTGTCAGACACGCCTCTAAAAAAGACAGCCTCCCGAGCTTGCTGAGCGCGTGGGCGACTGCTGAAGGATCTTGAGTGAAGTTTCCGGCTGCGGGTAGAGCTGGACCGTTCGACGGCCTGATCCTATCTTGAGAGAGGATGAGAGTCCGAACTCCTTGGTCCTGAGGAGGACAAACTGAGGGGCCTAGACTTCTGAGTCTGAGGGAGGAAGAGGCTGAGCGTCCGGATTCCTGGATCTTGAGGAAGAGGGGAGCTGGGACCCTGAAGAATCGTGCTCCAGATTCGGGGACTCCTGGATCCCAAGGGTCACTGGCCTGCCCAAGGATCACAGATTTGGAGTTCAGGGGGTTTTGTGGCTACGTATTGTATTGGAGCCAGAGGTCTGAGTTCCTGAGGTGGGGCTTAGACTAAAGATGAATAGGAAAAAGGCTTAGGGGAAGCTTTGGCCTCGATACTGGCCTTTACTTCATCCTTGAAAGGGAAGCCAGGGGCGGGTGCTGTGTGCAGAAAGAATCCAGAACAGGAGGAGACTTGAGACTCATGTGGAAACCAAGAGAAAAGCACAGATACCAACTGAGAGATTAAAATACTGAAAACAATAACGGCAATAGAGCTCACTTGTACGGACTTTACTGTGGCCCAGGTTCTGTGCTAAACATTTTACATAATTATCTCATGTCTTCCTCTTAACAGCTCTGAGTGATTGGATTATTATTATTCCCACTTTACAGGTGAGAAAATTGAGGCCCAGTGAGAGAGAATCAAGATCCAGATGTAAAGAGACAGGAGAGACACAAAACACACATGGAGACGGATAACGACAGACAGGCCCAGAGAGAGAGGGGAAAGTACACAGTGAGAAAAGAAGAGAGACTGAGAGGGGGCTCCCAGGGGGTGGGGGTGGGGGTGGGGGTTTGGGGCCTGGGACTCCTGAGGTCTGGAGGAGGAAGGGTGAGGGAGGTGACTCCCAGGTATTTCCTCCTCAACTCTCAGATACCAGGCCTCTCACTATGGGTGTTGGGCCTGATTGGGGTCGAAAATACTGATTAGGACAGTATGGGTGTGTCGTGTGTCATTATCCTATTAGGAGATGACAGATGATTCCTGGGATGTCCCTGGTCTGGGAGAACCCTCCCCCTCCCCCGGACCCCCGGGCCCCCGGCCCCCCGGTCTGCGTTCTTTGATCTGCCCAGATCAGCCTCAGGGAGGATTGGAGAAGGGCAGGTCCCTCCCTGTCCCTCCCCATCGCTGGATCCCATCACCCAGAACCATCACTGAGGCCCACTCTGGACACAGGTGGGCCACCCTGGGGCACCAAAAGCTTTCCTGGTGGGTATTCATCCCTCTGGGTCTCTCTACTTTTCCCCAAGTTTTGAACCAATGCCTGCCAGAGGTCCTGGCACATTGCAAGGGCTCACCAAATGCTTATGGAATGGATGGACAAATATCCACATCTCTTTGGGCAGCTCTTCCTCTGTCCCCCACCCTCCATCTCTCCCTGCTTTCCCATCATGTTCTTTCTCATCCCCGCCCAGGCCTCACCTGTCTCCTCTCATCTTCCCTTTGACCCTGGTGTTTCTCCTAAAGCCGCTGGGCCCACCATTCCCATTAGGGAGAAACTACAGCCAGCTGCATTGGCAGACAGATTCTTTACCCTGAGCCATGGGTTTGATCCCTGGTCCAAGAAGATCCCACATGTGCCGGGGCAGCTGAACCTGGGCACTACAACTACTGAGCCTGCACTCTAGAGCCTGGGAACTGCAACTACTGAGCCACACACCACAACCGCTGAAGCCTGAGAGCCCTAGAGCCTGTGCTCAAGAGAAGCCCGCACTCTCCGCAACTAGAGAAAACCCTCAAGACAACAAAGACTCAGAACAGTCAAAAATAAACTTTAAAATAAATACAATTTTTTTTAATATGATGGAAAGAGGAGTTCTCAAGACCCCAAATACAGGCACACCCCTGGCACCTCAGAGTCAGGAATGCAAGATCAGAACAAACGTGTCCTCCAACGCCTGCTTGGTGTGATCATGCATTTATACCCACACAAGCAGAGAACCCACACACAGCACGTGAAGTTACCTACAAACACACACAGGGGCGCACAATCGTGAAATCACTTGCACTGACACCACACAGAAATAGCCCATTTCACATGCAAAAGAGACACCTCAGTTGTGTGGTTATACGCCCAGCCACAGACAGGCCAATCCCTACTAGGACCATGAGCAAAGACTTGGTTTTATTCACTATTGCATCACCAGCAACTAGAACATCATCCCCACTATCCTCATAAACACAAAATGTTTCCTATGGGCCAGGTGCAGTTTCTTTACATGAATTAACTCATTTAATCCTCTCAGCAACTCTATTGGCAAAAACCCATTTTGTAGATGGGAAAACAGAGGTCCAGGGAAGTTGAGTGGTTTGCCCAAAGTTTCACAGCCATTCAGAGGCCATCAAGATTTGAACTAAGGTTTTCTGGCTATAGAGTCCAGAATACAAAGCTGCCACTCAAAAACTAATTCCTAGGCTTCCCTGGTGGCTCAGTGGTAAAGAATCCACCTGCCATTGCAGGGGATATGGGTTCAATTTCTGATCCAGGAAGACCCCACATGCTACAGAGCAACTCAGCCCATGCACCACAACTACTGAGCCGGTGCTCTAGAACCTGGGAACCTCAACTTCTGAAACCCACATGCCCTAGAGCCTGTGCTCCGCAACAAGAGAAGCCACCGAAATAAGCAGTCCGCACCCCGCAGCTAGAGATTAGCTCCCGCTCGCCACAACTAGAGAAAAGACTGCGCAGCCACGGAGACGGAGCACAGCCGAAAATAAACAAATTAAGTGCTACAAAATAATAACGCCTGCCTTCACCTAGTCAAAATTACAGAAACTTGACAACTGAGACTGCACCCAAACACAGGTGCAGAGGAGGGAGGATCACAGCAGGGCAATACAGACACGTAAATAGAAAAGACCTTCTCACGTGTCACACCCCAGGACACAGGAACGCTCAGAGAGACACATCGTGACAACCCCTACACAGAAGCAACAGCACCCAGAGAGGCACACACACCACACAGCAGAGATACAACACACCCAAACCCAAACTCTGACGCACCCAGAGCGCCCTGAGTCCGTCCTGTTCCGCTCCCAGCCCCGCTGGGCTGGCCCTCGAGGAAGCAGCAGGCTCAGGATGGGATGGGGGCCACCTCACTTGTCTGCTCAGCCAGACTGGTTCCACCAGGGTCATGGATGGCACCACCCTCCTTGTGAAACCCACGTTGGGCAACTGGACCCTGACCTGGCCTGGACACCTGAATTCTGGGGAGAAAGAGGCTGGGAGCCTGGCTTCTGGAGTAGGGACTGGGTTCTAAGGGAGGCGAGGAGGGAACTCTGAGGAGGGATTCCTGGGGCACAGACACTTGGATCCTCACCGGCCCCCGGCCCCCGGCTTTATTTTCGTTCTGTTTTTTGCTACCAACCCATCTCCCTCCTCTCCCCTCATGCGTGCATGCTCAGTTGTGTGACTCCATGGACTGCAGTGTGCCAGGCTTTTCTGTCCATGGAATTTTCCAGGCAAGAATACTGGAGTGGATTGCCTTCTTTATGGATTCCCTTCTTTGAAAGTGAGTTTCCAGATTTAGCAAATAAAAATACTGGACACCAAGTTAAATTGGAATTTCAGGTAAACAGCAAATATTCGGTTGGCCTGAAAGTTCAATCGGGTTTTTTCATAAATGGTACAGAGATGGTACAGAAGATGGTACAGAGATGGTACAAAAAAGCTTGAACAAACTTGTTGGCCAACCCAATACTTTTTTAAGAGTAAGTATATTCCCTCCAACATATGGGACACTGCTGCTGTTACTGTTTAGGTGCTCAGTCGTGTCCAATTCTTTGCAACCCCATGGACTGTAGCCCACCAGGGTCCTCTGTCCATGGGATTTCCCAGGCAAGAATACTGGAGTGGATTGCCATTTCCTTCTCCAGGGGATCTTCCCAACCCAGGGACCAAACCCTGGTAGGCAGATGTTTTACCACTGAGCCACCTGGCAAGCCCCATATGTGACATACAGTAAAAAAGTATTGTTTATCTGAAATTCTAATTTAACTGGACATCCGGTATTTTCTCTGGCAACCCCATTTGAGGGGGATGTAGGCCAGGTGCCCAGAGACTCTGCCGTGGTCACCCCTCAGCCCCCAGCTCTCCTTGTCCTGCCCTCTGCCCTCCTCCTCACCGCGGAGCAGGCCACCTCACAGCTTCTCCAGTCCTGATTTCCTCATCTACATGAGTCGCTGTATCTAATTGGGGCCCCTGGGCTGTGTCAGAGTTGGAAGAGGAAATTTGAGGACAACTCAGGTTGTCATCTTGGGAGCCCTAGAATCTGACCCTGACTGAGTCACCTGCAGCCCACGGTCTGGTCCACTGGGGGAGGGGGCCCTGTGGCTCTCTCCAAAGAGCAGGCCTCAAGGTGGGGAGAGATGCCAAGAAGGGGCGCAGAGACTCCCGGATAAGGGCACTGAGACACAGAACTTGAGAGGAGGGCCTCAGAGATGAGGAGACAGAGAACCAGAAGAAACTGGAAGACAGATCTGCAGCGATGGGGAAAGAAAGAAAGAAAGGAGAGATTCAGAGCCAGAGAGACAATAATACAGAGATGGGGCACAGAGCGGGGAGATGTTTCCCAGACATTCAGGCTCCAGGACCAAGTGATGGAGACAACGGGCAAGAGGCTGGGTGCCGCCCTCAGGTCTGGGACAAGCACAGCAAGCCACTTTGGGGTGGTGCCAGGAGACCAAGGCTTGGGGGAAAGCGGGACCCCAGATCAGTAAGGTGATACCCAGCATGGTGATGACACCACTCCCTCTGCAGCTAACACCCCGATTTTCCAGTGCCTCCTACATTTTTGGAGTGACACCCGTGCTGGGAACCTCATCCACCCGGCTCTAATGCCGCTTCCTTCACTGAGTCACCTCCAACCCCGCCAGACCTGTTGAGGGGAGACTTTTGGGTGACTCAGGCATCCAGGCCCCCAGCTCTTTCATTTCCCAGGAAGCCATCAGTCTGAGTATCCCAGGACCCCTACCTGACTCAGGGACACAGTCTAGCTTAGACCTGAGAGTCTGGACTCCCAGCCCCTTCTGCCCTCAAACCCAGGAGTCCTGGTCCCCAGTGCTCTGCTCTGTTTGGACTCAAGCATCCTGGACCACATCTTCCTCCTTCAGGAACCACAGGTTTCTCAGTTCCCAGCATCCTCTCTTCCCAAGTTGGAGTTGGGTGAGGCGTGTTTATTTACTTTGGTTCCAGCATGGGTCAACCCCCCAAACACACTGCCCCCCTATGTGCCTGGTGGGCCTGAATGGGAGGACCCGAAGCCCCCACTCCCAGGGAAGTTGGGGCCTCACTAAGGGTGGCGGGAGCACCGACCGGCCTTTCTCTTCTCGCCCTTTCCCTTCCGCCGAAGCTGTGGGTCGTGGGTCGGCCAGTGGCTGGCACCCCCACTTACCTGACTTGTTTTCTCTTTTCTGAATCTCTGGCTTCCCCTTTCTTGTTACTTCTCCCCAGATGTCTGTGCCCCACTGTCTCAGCATCTCTCTCTGTCTTCTTGTCTCTCTCCATCTCTCTGAATCTCCTTGTCTCTCTCTCTCCCCTCTGGTCCTCTCCTTCTCTGCCTCCCAGTCCCTCCCCGTCTCTCTGTCTCTCCCTCTCTTTGGTCTCTGGACAGCTGTGCCCCGTGCACCTCCCCCTCTGCCCTCTGTCTCCATCTCTCTGTCTTTCTGCTGCCTTCCTTGGCTTTAGACCTCTACTCCCAGCTCCTCACCCTTGGGCCCCCTCCCCCACTATTTCCTAGGTCCTCTGAGGCTGAGCAGAATTGGGATGAGGGATGGAGAGGGAGGGAGGGGAAGTCCCAGTGGGGAGAAGAGGGTCAGCCAGACCGGCTTGGCTCCCTGGGCATCTTTGTCAGAGCCCCGCCCAGCACCACACAGCCCGCCCATTTATAAGCCACTTGGTGCCCAGGCGTCACCCATACCTCTGTCTCCACCATCGCGCAGCAGTCCTGCAGGTAGGGGCATCCGCCCTGCACAGCTCTCTGCTCAGAGGCTGGCACCTCTGCTCTGTTCTTCCTCCAACCGACTCCACATCTGTCTCCTTACATTCCTCTGACTGCTTACCTCTCTGGACATCCCTGTCTTCCTCATGCCCCCTGTGACCGCCCCCCTTCTCAACCTGTTGACACTGGGTTGAATTTGGAAGTTCTGGGGCCTGGTTCCCCCTCTGCTAACCCTCTTGGCTGGGCCATCAGGTATGAGGTGTTTTTCTTCAGCTCCCTGAGCCTCAGTGTTCTGTCTGTGAAATGGGCTTGCAGAAAAAAAAGGTACTGGGCAGGTGTGAGTGCTACTGGCAGCATCTCTATAGGCACCCAGCTCTGATCTCTCTCTGCCCTTGTCTCTGACTCTGCCTGTCTCTTGGTTGTTCTCTCCAGCACTGCCTTTGGTATAAGAGGGTCCTCTGGGGTCTGTCGGGCAGCTGTACAGAGATGGGCGAGTTTCTCGCCCCCAACCCCATACATCCCTGTCCCATTCTTTCCTAGCAGGCAAGCTGACTTGGCCTCTTTCTCCCCAGCATCCTTACCCCTGAGAACTCAGCCCCCAGTGCCCCACCCCTTGCCCTGACCTCCCTCAGTATCCAGCACCCCCTGGGCAGACTCTGACGCTGTCACCGCCGCCACCTCTGCCATCCCCAACGCCACCTCCTCAGAGCCAGCAAGATGCAGTTTGAGATGCACGACAACGTGAAAGGCAAAGGTGGGATCGCTGGATGGACCCTCAAACCTTCCAGTCCCTGGAACATGGCCACTTCCTTCCCCTGGGCACTCTGGCTTCGAAGACAGACGGCGCCTGCTTGCACCCCAGAAGCCCTGAAACGCGGGAACCCAGCACCCCAAGCCCAGACGTGGAGGAGGCGGCGGCACGTCTCGGCCCCGCCCACATGTGGCGCCAACCTCCCCTAGACCTGCAGGATGCCCCCCTTACCCCCAGCTGAACCAGACATGCAGCAACTCCGGGGACAGAACGGGGGTGGCGATGCCCAGAAGTGGCGGCAGGGACTGGGAAGACGCAGTGGTGTCCCCTCGATGGGCGGCCTGGTGGCCTTGCCCGGACTGCCCGGCAGAGGGAGGGGCGGCAGAGGTGCCAGGGCCGGGGAGGTGCTGCGAGGCTGCCCGCTGACCCCCGCCGCCTCCCTCTGCAGCCATGTCCTACCCAGTGACCAGTCAGCCCCAAAGCGCCGGCACCTGCTACCAGACCCAGCTCAGTGACTGGCACACCGGCCTCACGGACTGCTGCAACGACATGCCCGTCTGTGAGTGCCCTGTCGCTCCCTCTCCAGACCTGGGAAGGAGCGGGAGGGGAAGGAGGGTCACCCTCCTCGCCCTCCTCACCCCGCTCCCCGGTCCCTTCCGTGGGCCTTGAATTCCCGGTCTCTAACCCTCCCCCCTCTCTCCGACGCCCGATACTCCCTAGGGTCCTGGCTTCACCACACCTTCCAACTCTCACGGGGACCCTCCTCGTCCCCCTTGCACCCTCTTTCCTTGTGGTTCCAACTCCTTCTTTAAACCCTCTTTCCCGCTCTAGAAACCCTTACTCTTCGGGCCCCTAATTTCCTCTGGGACTTTCACTTCTTCCAACACTCAGTAGCCTCTGGGACCCTCACCCGGCGCCCCGCGGACCCCGCCTCGCCCCTCTCCGAGGCGGAGCCGCCCGGAGGCAGCCGGTGGGCCCCGCCCTTAGCGCCCTGCTTGCGCTCCAGGTCTGTGCGGCACCTTCGCCCCCCTGTGCCTCGCCTGCCGCATCTCCGACGACTTCGGCGAGTGCTGCTGCACGCCCTACCTGCCCGGAGGCCTGCACTCCCTGCGCACCGGCATGCGCGAGCGCTACCGCATCCAGGTGCGTGCGCGCCCGGGACCCGTGGGAGCCGAGGGCTGGGGGACTGGCCTTCTCGGGTGCCAGGTTAGGGCTGCTAACCTCTCTCTCCCACCCTCCAGGGCTCCGTCGGGAAGGACTGGGCGGCCCTCACCTTTTGTTTGCCCTGCGCCCTCTGTCAGATGGCGCGGGAACTGAAGATCCGAGAGTAAAGAAGTTTCCCTCACCTTCTCCTTGCCCCCCGCCCCCACCCTTCTCCTTTTCCCCACCGTGACGCCTGCCCTCCTCTGCCCTCTCCTGGGACGGCCTGCCCCTCCACCCCATCCCTCACCAAAAATGCGACCACAATAAAAACCTGAAAACCAACTCCGCCTACATCCTTTTTCTCCCAGGGAAGGAATCTGGGTGGAGAAGGAGGTTCGATGCGGGAGGCGGGGACACAAGGGAGATGCCTAGGTGTGGAGGGAGTTCCAGAGGAAGATGCTTGACCTGCATCTGCTGTGTAGGTCGTTGGCAAGTCTCTTCCCTCACTAAGTCAGGGAGTCCTCGCTAACAAAGTAAAACCACTAACTCCTTAGCTGCCAACCTAAAGCTCTGACTGGAGCATGAAAAGAAGTAAACCCAGAAAGGCTGTCTGGGAACCATGCAGGCACTAACCCTTCAAAGAACAAATTTAGGAGTCCCCTTGCTCAGTCATTGCCTTTGGACTCTTGGTCTACATACAGTGCTAACAGATTTGAGGTCTCTGTCTTCAAAGCACAGAACCCTCAGGTTTAAAATTCTAGAGCTGAAAGGAACACTCAAGGATCATCTGATTCAATCCACCCTCTATTGCAAAAGCAACTAGCAGATTAGAAACTGTTCAGGTTTCAACACTGGACAGACCTGTCCAGTGACTCTTGCCACTTCCTAGCTGTGTTATCTTAGTAAATTAATAAAACTTTCTGAGCCTCTTGCCCCCACAAATTCTGGTGGTTCTACTTTCAGAACATATCCAGAGTCTCCCTTCTCCCCACTCTACTGCAAGACTTGTTCCAACCACAGTGGCTCCGCCACTGAGCTTCCTGCCTTACCTCCAGCCTGTTTTTAGTTTCTCCCCCACAGAGGAGCCCTGCGGACACGTGTGGAAGTAGATCACATGTCTCCTGGGCTCAGAACCCTCTGATGGCACCTTCTGCATGGAGGAAAAAGCCAGAGTTTGGGGACTTCCCTGGTGGTCCAGTGGTTAAGAATCTGCCTTCCAATGCAAGGGAAATGAGTTCAAGCATTGGCCGGGGAACTAAGCTCACACATGTTAGAGAGCAATAAGCCTGTGAGTCACAAGATACAGCTAAGGTATGACACAGATAAAAATAAGTATTAAAAAAAAAAAAGAAACAGCGTCCCCACAGCAACTCAAGGACCTGCACAATCTGCCTCTTTTTCCCCCTGTGACCTTCCCTCTTTATTCTCTTTATTCCACAGGAGGCTCTTTGTTGTTTCTCTGAAATGTTAGGCACGCTCCCATGTTAGGATCTTTGCTCTGGCTCTTCCCGCAACTCAGAGTTCTTTCCTCAGATGTCCTTATGGCTGATTCCTTCACTGCTGCTCACGTCATCTTAAGAGCAAGGCCTCCCTGGGACTTCCCTGGTGGTCCAGTGGCCAAGACTCCGCACGTCCAGTGTAGGGGGCCCATGTTTGATCCCTGGTTGGGGAACTAGATGCCGCATGCCACAACTAAAGATCCCGTGTGCTACAGCTAGGACCCAGCACCGCCAAATAAATTAAAAAATCAAATGAAAACTCATGCCAAGCACCGAGCACAGTGCTGGAGTGCTGTAGGACCTTGGTAAAATTTCTCCTGAAGTCCCCAGGATGTGAGTGGCCACACACAGGCTAGAATCCAGGTCCCTAGCCTCCCGTGTCCAGGCTTTCTCTCACTTCACTATGAGCCTCTTGCATTCAGGTGTGTGGATACTAGGGAGAGGTGCCAGGCAAGGGGCTGACATGGAGGAAGGAGGAACACACGCCATGGGGCATCTGTACAGGGACATCTACATAGCAGGGTTGGAGGGAGGGTAGCTCTGTCCCAGAGGAAAAATCCAGTCCAAGAGCAAATGTTCTGCTTAGGAAGGCAAAGTCACAGCGTGAGTGTTAGGCAGAGGCCTTACCAAAGGGTCTGAGCACAACATGTAGGTGTCTGGAAGAACCTCAGCTCCTTTCTGGTTATGCGTGACCACGGGCTCCAGACTCCCTGAGGCAGCATGTCCCACTGCTACCTAGCTTTCCCAGTTGGGCAATTCTGCCTTATCCTGAGCACAAATTGGCCATTTTGAACACCGACTCCTGGCGTCTGCTCTGCGCTGAGATAGCTTTCAGTGAGGTCAATCTGTGCTGAGTAATGCCGTCCTTCCTTGGGACGTGGAAGAGCCTGGTGGTCAGGAACGTGGGTGAGAGAGTCAGGTCCGGGTTCACATGGCAGCTGTCACTCAAAGAAAAAGAAAGTGAAGTCGCTCACTCGCATCTGAGTCTTTGTGACCCCATGGACTGTAACCTACCAGGCTCCTCGGTCCATGGGATTTTCCAGGCACAAGTACTGGAGTGGGTTGCCATTTCCTTCTCCATAATGTCTATGAAGTACTGTTTTTTCATCTGCAAGATGGAGACTACATGGTACCTACCTCATACAATTGGTTGTTGGAAAGATAAAATGAAAAGATCAAGCGAGCCACCTAGCATTGATACTTAGCAATGTAAGTTCACAGTCACGTCTTGGAGGTCAGGTGTGACTATCATCTCATGAAGGCAAAATGTGTGTGGGCAGAGTAATCCCCCCAAATTCCTTAAACTGCCCATCAAGTCTGAAAATATCGAGATAGTCACAGGCTGCACTGAAGGCTCACTGGCCCCCCTGATGCAACACATTTCTGTGTTCTTGGCTAAATATCAGAGGTGGCCAGCCTGCGCCTCGGGGCTGGGTTTGCAGAAAGTTAACTTAAAAAAAATTTTTTTTCATTTATTTTTGGCTGTGCTGGGTCTTCCTTGCTACGAGGTTACTCTCTAGTTGCAGGGCGAAGGCTTCTCGTTGGGGAGCACGGGCTTGTCGGGCCTCAGAGATTTTGGCTCTGGTTCTAGAGCACAGGCTCAGTGGTTGTGGCACCTGGGCTTAGCTGCTCCGTGGCATGTGGGATCTTCCCAGATCAGGGATCGAACCCCTCTATCCTGCATTGGCAGGTGGATTTTTTATTACTGAGCCACCAGGGATGCCCCCCACAAGTACACTGTTGAACACTCCCAGCCACACTGAAGGGATGGGGTCTCCTGTCCCTACCTTCCCTCACAACAGGGCTCTTGCTCACCCGGGGACTGGCAAATAGAAGTTTCCATGCTGCTTTCCATTTGGGTTGAGAATCTACTTGAAATGGAGAACACTCACTGTGCCAAGGCCTCATTTCAGTCTTTGTGCTGCCTGAGTTCTCTTAATGTCAGGGGCCAGAATAAAACCCGAACTTGGGACCAAGGCAGGCTGTTTTCCTTCCTGAGCTGAGTAAGGGTCTCTTCTCGATAGGGATCTGGGCAAGGGTAAAAGGTCTCACTGCCCTCAGGTGCCCTCAGTTCACGCCTTCTGGGAAACAAGAGCTTCTGTAGTGGTACCACCCCCATGCCCACCAGAAGACATGGTGAAGAGTCAGGCCCTGGCCACATGGCTTGGGGGGTGGGGGCACCAAGATAAGGATGTTTATCCGATGTAACCAGCTCTCAGGTGCCAGGTCAGAGAGCCAAGCCAGCCCATCTTCTACAGACAGCACTGGATACCGGGTCTTCCACACACTCTTTATTTGTTGCTTTTACTGCTCCCCCAATTTCCCACAGCCTCTGATGGCACACAGGGATCAGCCTCTTAGATGAAGGCCCCCAGCAGACAGGAAGACACAGGGTCCCCACTTTCCAAGGTCCAAAAAACAGCTGGGGGGGGGGTGGAGTCTTGGGAAAGAAGGAGTCCGAAGTTCAAGATGGTCAGGAATGGGGGAGGCGGGGCAGTCCTAGGGGCAGAAGGGCTCAGAAGTCCAAGGTGGCAGCTGGGGTGAGGGGAGGCCCTGGGGAAAGGCCAGATGCTGCTTCAAGGCAACGTCATCTGGGAAGAGAGCTGTAGGTTGAAAACTCTCATTTCTATTCCCAACCTGGGTATCCCCTCCCCCACAACCTCACCCAGGCCGGCATCTCAGGCAGGGGCTTTGTCTCCTCATGCGCCCTGGCAGCGCAGCGACACTGGCCTGGGTATCGGGGAACACCACCTGAGCTTGTCCCTGCAGCCTCGTGGTAGCAGAAACAGCATCTTGCTGTGGCTCGCTGGGCGGCTCCGCTTCCAGTCTCCTCTCAGCAGCACCCCTCCTTCACTACTGGGCCAACCCCCACACTCAGCCCTCTCTGCCCAGATCCTCAGGGCAGTGGCTGTGCCCCTGGTGGGACCTGACTGAGGAGATGTTGCTGAAAGGCATCTCAGGTCTAAAGCTGAACTCCTACTAATCTTCCCCCATAGCCCCAGTCTGTCCCACCTTGGCCCACAGTTTGGGCCACAAAGCTGGCGTCAGCCTGGCCTCGTTCCCTCCCCTATTCCGATGTCCATGTATGCCATCATAACATCCTTCCACTCACCTCCCGCTTCCGTCCCAGACTCCTCTCACAGCCTCTGCCCTGACCTGGCCCATCTCGGGTCCTGTCCCCCTGCGGCTTCTCTCGGCATCTCTTGTCTATTCTCCACACAGCTGAGTGACCTCTTAAATACATCGGATCCTGTCATTCTCCCTCAGAAGACTGTCCAATGGCTTCCCAATGCCCTGAGAATAAAACCCCAAGCCCTACTCGGGGTCGATGGGCCCCGGGTAATCCGCCCCCTGCTTGAGCCTGACCCCGCCGCCTCTGCACATCTGGTCAGGGCCACACTGGCCAGCTTTCCGACCCTTTTCAGTAACAGCCACTTCCCGCCTCTGTCCTCGCAGTTCCTTCTGCCTGGATCCCGCTCCCCACAGCTCCTCCCACAGTCGGTTTCCTTCTTAAAGTCGAGCTTCGCACACTTAACAACTGACGACCCCAAAGTCCCTCATCCCGTTGCTAACTCACACCGCTCGCCCGGTTCAGACATGCTTTTCCTCGTTTGTGCGTGAGCGCGCGCATGCGCACGTGACTGACTCCCGGCACTGGGACCTAAACTCCCGCGAGACCAGGGACCTTGACTGTCTCGGTTCCTACTCACGCCCAGTGTCTTCAACAGTCCCTGGCGCATAGTAGGTAATCAGTAAGTAATTGTTGAACGCAGAACAAAGAAGGCTCTGTCTGGGGACCCTCCCCCCAGGGGAAAGAAACCGGAGGTCTCTGAGAACACAGTGTCCCAGTTGGAGGGGCCCCAAGTCCAGGGCGGCCACCCTATGGGGACTCGACTGCTGGGGCTGAAGGTCCCGCCAAGGGTCAGAGGGACATGCTGGTGAGGTTGTCCTGGCTCAGCAGCCCCTTCCGGCCCGCACCAGCCCCGTGCCCACTGCCCCCAGCGCCCCCGCCGCCGCCGCAGTACTCGTGCAGCCGGTGCCGCAGTGTGACGAGCGCTGACCCCAGGCAGGCGCCGTTGGGTGCGTGGGGCCCACCAGGCAGTTGGAGCAGCAGTGTGGCCACGCCGGCCATGCCATCCTCGGTGGGCTCAAGGGTGATAGGCCCGGCTCGCAGGCCGGCAGTGGTGGTGGGGATGGCCGGTGGGCAGCAGCCGCCTCCTACAGGTCCCCAGGGCCCGCCGGCCCCCGTCAGCAGCAAGGGTGCCAAGAAGGGCTCAGAGCGGCGGAAGGTGGGTGGCGGGAGCCCGGCAGGCTTCCAGGCAGGGGCTGGGGCAGCAGGGTCCGGCGGGAAGCAGACGGTGACCTTGGCGAAGGGGCGGCTGGCCATCTTGGTCATCTCCTGCAGGTGCCGGCGCTGTTCCTGCCGGTGGTCCAGGGCCTGCTTGGCCTTCCAGAGCAGCACACAGAGCGAGAGGAAGAGGAAGAAGCAGGAGAAAAAGACGGAGAAGAAGACAAACAGGTCAATGTGGGCCTGGTCCTGCCGGAAGAAGAGCAAGCCCTGCGAGTCAGCTGAGCCGTTGGCACTGGGCCCACTTGGGTCTCCCACACCCAACAGGAGCAGGTAGAAGCGGCTGGACTTGAGGGTGTGGTGCTCGTGCGGGTAGGTGATGACCAGCCGGTCCCTCACGCCACGGACCACCAGCACCGCCGACGGCTCTGTCACTGTCACGTAGGTGATCAGGCCCCGTGGCCAGACCTCCCGTACTCGCGGCTCTGCTGGGGTAGCCGGCCCACCTCCAGCCCCAGGTCCCCCCAGATCCCCAGGTCCCCGGGGACCACCGTCAGCAGGGGGTGGGGGGGGTGGGGGAGGCGGTGGCGGCTGGATATGCACGGTGTGGACACCAGTGTCAGGAGCCACGCGGACCACGAAGGTGTCATAGGAGGTGGAGACATAGAGGTCCACGGCGCCAAAGGTCACGTCCAGCGTCAGGCGGATGTCCACATTGGTGAACTTGGGCTGCACTCCAAAAAGAACCGTGCGGCCGGGGCCCAGAGCCCGGCGCTTGGGCTCGTGGAAACAGTTGGTCTGGGACGTGGGGTCCAGGCAGTACTCCTGCTCCACAGAGATGAGGCGGTAGCACTGCTGGCCCCCTAGCGGGCTCCCGTGGAATGACTCTCGGCACTTGGCACACTGCGGGCAAGGCAGGGTGAAGCAACTCAGAGTCCAGTCCTCCAAGGAAACAGACTGTGTTTTGTACCTACTGGTAAGTAACCTCTGCCACTGTACCAGGTCCTCTATTTTGTATCTACTGATTAGTTGTCCCCATGTCCCAGCAGCTTCCCTGTGACCCCGCCCCCCCAAACGTCCCTGACAGCGTGGACACCAACAGCAGCCTACACTCCAGCACTGCAGTTCCTGGTGTTACCCCAGCAACCACAGCACCCTGATGGCGAAGCTTCTGGAACTCTGGGACACAGCGATGCAGAGCTCTGTTGAATCCTGGCTTGACCACCTCCCTAGCCGTGTGGCCTTGGACTAGTGACCTACCCTTGCTGAACTGGAGACTCTTCCTCTGTACCCGGGGAGCAAACACTGCTGAAATCATAGGCTCCGCACGAGTGGGCCCGCCTGGCCTGCTGGCCTTGCTGTTTCTGACTGGAACAAGTAGGTCCTCCCTCGGGGCCTTTGTACTGGTTGAGCCTCTGCCTGGATCGCTCCCCTGCTCCCCCAAGTCTGAATGTCCAGTGTCCTCACGTCCATCGGGTCTTTACTCAAGTGTCACCTTGAGTGACACTTACCTTCTCGCTCAGGCCTTTCTTGGCCACTGTATCTACCATTTCCACTCCCCCACATCCCCGAGCCCTCCTCTCTGCTTCATTTTCCTCCTTACTGCTCATCACTAACACCCTGGGTGTCTTGACTTATTTTTCTGTTTATTGCTGGACTTCTCCATGAGTTTGCCAGAAAGTGAAAGCATTAAGTCACTCAGTCATGCTTGACTCTTTACGACCTCAAGCCCACCAGGTTCCTCTGACCGTGAAGTTCTCCAGGCAAGAATACTGGAGTAGGTTGTCATTTCCCTCTCCGGGGGATCTTCCTGACCCAGAGATCGAACCCAGGTCTCCTGCATTGCAGGCAGATTCTCTACCATCTGAGCCACCAGGGAAGGACAAAACATTTTGCCTGTTTTGTTCCCTTCTGTGTCCCAGCCCTCTGCGTAGTGCCTGGTGTAACTAGGTGCTCAGTAAATATGTGCGGAATGAATGAGTGGATGGGTAACAGCTCACTTGATTCCTGCAGCCCAGTAGAAATCACTCAGTCTCTGAGGTTGACCAGAGCCAGTCCAAGCTCCAAACCCACGCAGCTGTTTGACCCCGGACAGGTCTCTGAGCCTCTTCCTCTTCTACCCACAGCTCACTGAGGCCTCAGCACAGCCTTCCTGAGCGTTCCGTGTGTGCGCTGTCTCCACTGTATCTGTGGCATAGCTCCAACTCAGTGGCAAGCACTCCCTATATAGTAACTACCACTGCTATCACTGGGTGCTTCCCAGGTGGCTCAGTGGTAAAGAATCTGCCTACCAATGCAGGAGACGCATATTTGATCCCTAGGTCGGGAAGATCCCCTGGAGAAGGAAATAGTAACCTACTCCAGTACTCTTGCCTGGAGAATCCCATGGACAGAGGAGCCTGGTGAGCTACCGTCCATGGGGTGGCAAAGAGTCAGACATGACTGAGCAACTGAACAACAACAACTGCTGTCATTAGAAATGAAAGAAACTGCTTTATCAGAGCCCCCAAACAGAGCTGCTGGAGGAGAAGGTCTGAACTCATCTCCAAAGCTGTCTGTTCAGACAAAGACCAACAGGCCTTTTGATTAAACATCAAGAAAGCAAAACTGGTCCTGGGTGACACCTGTCCTGGGTCAGACAGCTGTGGGTTTGGAGCTTGGACTGACCCTGGTCAATCCCAGGTGTGAGCACCTGGATCTGGCCAGTCCTGAAGGCAGACTCCAGAACTCAGTTTTGAGAGCCACATTTTGTTTTTTGCTCAGCTACTATGATATGAGTTTTCCAGCATTTGCCATCTTTAAGTTGTGACTACCTGTAATGGAGCCTGTCTCCTTACCACCCTGAAAGCCCCCCAGGAGGCTCATTTCTGGGTTCCCAGTATCACACTGAGGGCCTGACACTGACTGCTGCTGCTGCTAAGTCGCTTCAGTCATGTCCGACTCTGTGCGACCCCACAGACGGCAGCCCACCAGGCTCCCCTGTCCCTGGGATTCTCCAGGCAGGATCACTGGAGTGGGTTGCCATTTCCTTCTCCAATGCATGAAAGTGAAAAGTGAAAGTGAAGTCGCTCAGTCGTGTCCGACTCTTAGCAACCCCATGGACTACAGCCCACCAGGCTCCTCCGTCCATGGGATTTTCCAGGCAAGGGTACTGGAGTGGGGTGCCATTGCCTTCTCCGTAGGGATCAGTTTATCAAGCTGACCTTGATCCCCAGGACCACATATACCAGAACCTTATTGTCAGTCCTGCCTGAGCCAGGCTGCCTCATCCCAGCTCGGACCTCTTCTGGGCTTGGTGCCCTTGACCCGTAACTTGCATCTCCAGCCGTACCTGGTATTTGTAGCAGTCTCGGCGGTCACTGGGGGAGCTGCCCTGGCACGTGCCTGTCTCTGTGTTGTTCTGACATGGGCAGCCTGTCCCATCCTGCTCATTACACGTGTCCGCGTGGCCATTACACTGGCATCTGAAGAGAGGGAAGAAGATGCGGGTTATAGAGCTCCCATGACCTACAGAGGCCAGGCTGGATGCTGCAATCCTTGAGGCCAGAAGAGGAAGCTGAGGCTCACAGCAGTCAAGCCATTTACCCCAAGGCCACAGAGCTGTTCGGTGGCTGAGTCAGGATTAGAACCTAGGTTGGACGGACTCCAGGGTCAGAAGGAAGTGGATGGAATGGGGAGACTGGCGTGAGGCGTCTCCCTCAAGGTCCTCTCTATTTTTTCTTATTTTTAAATTAAAAATATTTTTTAATTTTTGGCTGCGCTGGGTCTTCGTTGTGGCATGTGGGCTCTCAAGTTGCAGTGCACAGGCTTAGTTGCTCCCCAGCATGTGGGATCTTAGTTCTTGGACCAGGGATGGAACCCACGTCCCCTGCATTGGAAGGTGGATTCTTAACCACTGGCCCACCAGAGGCATCCCAGGGCAGTCTCTCTGCCTAACAGTCTCCACCAGGGCTGCATTTCAGTACCAGCCTCTGAGGTGGAAAGTCTCCCACCTGAGTCTATCTATTGCCCCCAACCCTGGCCTCAGGGGACCCCATCCTTGCCTGAGGGCTGAGGACTGGGGAGAGGACTCGGGCTCTCAGAGCTGCTCCTATTGGGCAAGGCGGAGGTCCCTGGCCCGCCTCCACTTACTTGGTGCATTTCCCGTCGAGGAGAAAGTAGCCGTGGAGGCAGCTCTCACACTTATCCCCGTAGCTGTTATTCTGGCAGTGCACACACACAGCCTCATCTTCACTGGGACCCTCTGTCACCCACTGTTCAATCTGGCCAAGGGAGGACAGGGCGATCACCAACCAACACGGACCAGACCCCTCCTTCAGACCCAGGAGCTCAGGACCCCAGCCTCTTTCACCTCATCTGGATCCAGCGAGTACTTCTCTGGCTCCCTCCTGGCTATCTCAAGCTCCTTCCTGGAGACGCAGACGTGGCTGTTGCCGCGACAAAAGGCGTGGCAGGGCCGGCAGGTCCCTCCCCCCACGGCTGAACCCACGAACAGTGGGAGGCACTGCTCACAGTGGCTGCCCTGAAAACCAGGGACAGAGTGGTCAGAGGCAGTGAAGGGTCCTAGTGGGTGTGAGAATCGGGGGAGGTTCTGAGAGCACCCAGCTTCCCTGGTGGCTCAGACAGTAGAGAACCTGCCTGCAATGCAGGAGACCCGGGTTTGATCCCTGGCCTGGAGAAGAGAGTGGCTACCCACTCCAGTATTCCATGGACAGAGGAGCCTGGCAGGCAACAGTCCACAGGGTCGCAGAGAGTTGGACACAACTGAGCAACTAACACTTTCCACTTCCTGAGAGCACCATGGGAAGGCAGCAGTGGCTCCGGCATTTGGCTTGGGCCACCCCAGCCCCTCTACCGTTTGGCCCTCCACCTTCATTTGCACACCTCCAGTGACTGGGTCTCAGTCCCCTTCAGTCCGGGGTGTTGAGCTCGGAAAGCCATTCCCTACCTGATCCTAAATGCTGTTCCATGTGCTCACCCTCCCTGGCCCAGCACTAACTGTCACACTATTCCCAGGCACCCCACTGTGACACAGCCCCAGAAGGTGTCCCCACGGTCCTTTCATCCCCCCGAGATGGGGCTATGCCATCTCCTCCCTGCGTCTAGCTGACAGGGGCTTGGGACGAGGCTCAAGATGCCTGAGCGCAGGCGGAAGGCCAGCAGGGCCCGGGGGCAGGCCTGGAGATCCCGGACGGCCACCTTGGTGTGGTTGTGGCAGAGCAGGCAGTGGTCGCGGGCCCCCACGCCGGCGCAGTCACTGTGACGGTTGCAGCGACACTCCGTGGAGCAGTTGCGGCCAACGAAGCCGAAGTGGCAGCGGCAGTGGTCGGGCTCCACACACGAGCCATTCACGCAACCCTGGGCGCACACCGGGCGGCATAGCCCCGTCACGCTGCGGGGAGGGGGTGGGGGTCAGGGCAGGGCAGCAGCCGCCCCCTCCCCAGGGCAGACCTGGCTGGCGTTAGGGTCCTCACAGCTTCTCAGAGCCCACCCCAACCACCCACCCTCTTCTCCACTAGTCCACCCTGCCCCAGGTCTGTTCCATCACTGCCCTGCTCCAGGGTCCAGCCCAGAACCTCCTGTGGGAGCGATGGCCCCCCATTCCAGGGCACCCTCTCAAACCAACGTACCAGCCTGCCCTCCCTGGACCAAGCGCCTACCTCATGCCCTCCTCCACACCTTGGACTGTGTTTCCTTGCATCCTGCTTGGGTCCATGCCCCATCCTTAACTGCTCCTCACAGGCTCTCCCACTCCACGGTCAGTCTGGTCTGCTCCCCTCAACCCCACCAGAGCCCTGGTCCAGCCGGAGCCTCACTTGTCCATGGTGTAGCCTGCCTTGCAGCTGCACTCGTAACCGTGGGGCCGGTCGTGGCAGTTCTGGGTCTCATTGCAGTCATGGTGCCCGTTGGCACATTCGTCCTCCGGGGGGCAGGAAAGAAAGGCCCAAGAGGCCCCAGGTCGCCCACACGTCAGCCCTGATATGAGGATACCAGGCTTCGCTGGGAGGCAAGAGCCTCTGTACCTCCCACCCAGCCACCCTGGCCCTTGCTCCCACTTTCCCTGAACACCACCTATGAGGGCCCGCAAGTTCATTCTCCACACCAACCCCCATATCGGAACCCAGACAGGCACTGGCCCTCCTCACCCCATCCCCAAAGCCGTCTGTCTCACCGTCACGGGGGCCACTGAGTCCACCCTCCAGGCAGCGGCCGCCCCCATCCTGGGCCCCCCAGGTACACCAGCCACAGTGGGGGCGCCGCAGGCAGAGGGCGCACTGGGTTGCCTGAGCACAGCCCAGGGAGCAGCTCTCGGGTCCGCGGAGCAGCCGCCCACAGCCTCCGGCCATACACCGCAGGGGCAGGTAGGAGGGGCTCAGACACTGCGGGGAGCGGAAACGGCAGAGGAGGGGCATCAGACACACGTGTCCTGGGGAGCTCCCTGGGCCGCACCCTCTTCTTGGAGATCTCACCCCTGCTGGCCACAACCAGGTGGGCCAAAACGGACATCACCTGGGGCCACAGCATCCTCCCTTCTCAGCCTTTGTAACTGGAAGTTCAGACTGGAAGTCAGGCTAGGGACAGCCTTAAAACTAGACTGTGTGGACCAGGGCTGGCGGGACCGTTTGGATAAACATGTGACAGCAGAGGAAGAGAGTGGGGAGGGGCGAGGAAAGAGCAGAGGCAGAAGGCAGCAGAGATGAGACCCACACACACTAAAGACAAGAGAGGCAGCCTTCCGGGCTCCGTCTCCAGTGCCTGGCTGCACTTCCCACCCGCCTTACCAGAGGCGCCACTGTGTTGGTGTAGTGAGCCCTCTCTACCACCTGGCTTGGGATACAGCCGTTTCTTACAATCAAGGAAAGGCAATGGCCCCAGGTGGACACAGAAACAAGATTCAGGAGGGGGATGCCAGCCACAGTCTCTTAGAAAGAACATAGAAGAGGCTTCCCTGGTGGTCCAGTGGTTAGGACCTTGAACTTCCTCTGCAGGGGTTGTAGGTTCAGTCTCTGGTTGGGGAACTAAGATCCCTCATGAGGCACAGAGTGGCCAAAAAACAAACCAAAAAAAAAAAACACTTTTTTTAATTAAAAAAAAAAAAAAAAGAACGTGGGCCCAGCCATTGGGGCAACAGGATCCTCCTGCCCTTGGCTGGGAGGATTTGGGGTCTGTGGTCAGGCGCTGCAGTGCAGCTCACGCACCATCACTTACTGTGTCCAGGCACTCAGACAGGGTATGCAATGAGGTCAGGAACTTACCTCACTGTATGATAGCATTTTATTTACAGCTCTGGTCTTAAGTAAAGTACAAGGGGAAAGGGATTAGTCTAGCCTGTCTGTCTGGATGCACTCAGGAAGAAACAAAGCAATTGTGCAATCCTGAAATAGAAAACTCTGATTGCTGCGGCCGGAGCTCTGAACCCACTGCGGGCTATGCCGGTGATGAGCTGAGCCTGGCTGAACAGCCGGAGCCAAATTCTCCTCCAGGTCAGGCTTCCAGATTTAAAATTAGTGCCCCCTTGACAGACAGCAGGGCCATCGGGAAGGGGGCCGAGAGAAGCCCAAGGCTCCAGTCGGCCAAGTGTTCTCTTCTGGGACCACTGTAGTGGCCCAATGCGATGCTGCCCAACACCATTAACTGCGTTTCCTGGAAGAGACGCAGGGTCCCAGCTTGTCTGCTGACCTATGCCCACTGCCTGGCAAGGTGCCCGGCACGAGGAAGGTGCTTGGTGATGAATTTAGTGAAAGAAGAAAGGGAGGGAAGGAAGAAGCCAGCCAGTCAGTGGGGAAGACAGCACCCTGTTGCCTGCCCCAGGCTCTAAGGCCAAAGTCATTCAGAACAAAGTCTGACAGTTACAACATGGCTGCCCTTGAGCCACAGCACAACAGGTCTTGTCTGCACACCTGTTACATTTGATCTGCTGTTGGGGGATGGGCAGCAGTATTTTTTTATGTTTTTAGTTTTGGGGTGTTTTTTTGGCCACACGGCATGTGGGATGTTAGTTCCCTACCAGGGATCAAACTCGCAGCCCAGCACTGGAAGGTGAAGTCTCATCCACTGGATTGCCAGGGAAGTCCCCTTGACCTATGTCTTTTAAAAAAACCCTGAGCCAACACACTTTAGTTTTTAACTGCTTCTCCCAGAAGTCAGGTGTAGCAGCGACCCTCTGACATTCCCACGCAGCTTCAGCTCAGTGCTATCCACTCAGCCGCCCCACCACTCCCTCCCGCCTCCCAGCTCCTCAGCTGCCTGCAGGCTCTCTGGTGTTGTCTTCCAGTCCCTGGAATCCCAGTAAAGACAAATAATACCAACCTCAAAAATACTTAGGGAGACCTTGTATCACCAGAAGGAGCCCAGGCTTGAGGATGAGAGAGGCCTCTGCTTGTTTGAGGAGCCACCGCAGGGGGCCTCTGCCCTTGCAGCCACACTGAGCGCCCCCACAGGGAGCAACCCCCACCCCCAGCCATGGTACTGACCCTCTCCATGTGGCACAGAGAGTTGAGAAAGGAGATCTTCCCAGGGGTGTGCGTCGGGGGGTGGTATTACTGAGTTTCTACTGAACAGCAGGCACTGCTCCAGGCTCTAAATAGTTCTCCCATCTAATGTGGACGACCCTCCTATGGGATGGAGTGGTATGACGCCAAATATATTTGGTTTTTGTCCCGGGTTCCTGGTACTGAGCTACTAAAATGCACAGGGGTTCCTGAGTGATGGGACATCCTTTGTTATTCACAAGGAACCCCTTTACACCTAAGTTTATGTTAATGGGGTGACTTAGGGGAGTTACCAGTCACCAGGGTTTAGGGCAGAGACTGAGGTCTCTAAAAACACTTGAACAATGAGATTCAGGGACTTCCCTGGTGGTCCAGTGGTTAGGACTCTGCGCTTTCACTGCTGTGGGCACAAGCTCAATCCCTGGTTGGGGAACTAAGACCCCACAAGCCCCGTGGCGTGGCCAAAAAAGAACAAGACAAGGAGGAAAGAGATGTGAGGAGAGAAAGTGGGAAGGAAGAGGAAGGGTGATGGCGGGAGCAGACCTAAGCAGAGGAGGACTGGGGCAGAGGTGGTGGTGGTGAGAAAGGTGAACGTGGCGGGGAGGGGAGGCCTACCCGCACCCCCGGCCGGGTGTGGTACCTGCTGGAGGCTGCTGCTCCAGACGCAGTGCTGCCAGCCCCCGTCAGCACCCTTGGAGTCCAGGCAGGAGGTGCAGTTGGGCAGGAGGTGACAGGGTGTGGGGCAGGGCAGCGGGGGTGATGACTCCACCGGCATCGGGGACACATTCAGCAGCGAGTGGCTGAAGCACGTCCAGTCGTAGGTGGGCTGCACCGAAAGGATGCGGCGGGTCTCCCCTGAGGTTGGGGGTGCAGGGACTAAGAAGTGGGTCCAGGTCCCTTGCCCACTCCCCACCTCCCACCTCAGACCAGGCCGCTGAGCCCCTGGCGTCCCTGGAGCCCTGGAGCAGGATCCAGGCCCCCGGACTCTCCTCTCGGGGAGCAGGCCTGGCACTCACCCGTCCTCTTGAACTGCCGCGTCCACATGCACTTGCCCTCCCTGGTGCACTGCGCGCAGTCGGCCGCCCCGCACACGGCCTCAGAGCAGTTCCCGGCCCAGAAGACCTCACGCTGGTTGATGCGGCAGTCGTTCTCTGAGGTGCAGGACCCATTGCGCCCGATGCAGGCGCCCTCAGGGCAGTTGGTGCACCACTTACAGCGGGGGGCAGCGGCCTGGGGGGGCACTGGCTCAGAGGGGCGTCAAGGCCCCCAGCACCCCCCCGGTCTCAGCTGCTGCCACCTGATCCAGGTGAAGAGCCCCGGGTGCCTGAAACACGTTCCCCAAAGCCCCCACCCCATCACTCACCTCTCCATCTCCAGGCTGCAGGGTCCGGGGATGGCGGGCCAGGCACTCGCTGCAGGTCCGCAGACGTCGACATTCCTCAGGGGAGTGGGGCATAGGGGAGCAGGGGGCGCCGCCACAGCCCAGCCTGGGGAGGCGGGAGGCCTGGCCCATCACGCTCAGCCAGGCTCCATCCTTCCCGTACCCAGCCCCCCTCCCTGGTGCCTCCTGGACTCTGGTCTGCAGGCCCCGCAGGTCCATCCCAGTCTCAGCACAGGCCTCCCAGACTGGCCCCTCCTGAGCTCACTTGGTGACGGTCCCGCGGCCACCTGTCATCCCAGAGACACTGGACAACACCCCATGTCCTCCTGGCACTCCGCCCATGGAGGCCTCTGCCTCCTAACTTCTTCCCTGACCACCCCCTCCTCCCCAACCCCTGCAGCCCCCTGCCCAGGTCAAGGCTCCTCCTCTCAGGCCTCCACCTGCAGCCTCCCCTCCCCATCCCCTCCTCCATGAGCCCACCCCTGCCCTCTCCTGCTCACCCCTTCAGTGATTCCCCATCACCCACGTGGAGGCTCGCAATCCCTGACTCAAAATCCTTGAAGGAATACACGTTTCAGGATTTTCTAGGTTTTAGAAAAGCAGTGGGTGTACCCACTGTTATGTAACACCCCAAGCAGAGTCTGGGGGAGCACGCTAAAAATCAGACCCCATAATAGTCTGTAGTAAACACGGTGACACATGTAATGGGACAAAACAAAGCCCATTAGTAGCCTCATATCAGCAAAGGGTAACTGCGGCCAGTACAATTTGTGCTAAACCCAGCAAAGTACTTTCAGCCTCCCAAGATAGATGCCTGGATTCCCAAACTACAGACAAGGAGTCTCCGGAGCTGGACGCAGCCCAGGGTGGCTGGGCCCTGAAGCCCCTTCTGAGCAGACCCACCCACCTCCCAGTCTCAGTCTTCCCCAACTCAGGTGTTTCTAAAAGCCACTAGACACAGCCCTACTTCCAAATCTTTGTGGTCTAAATGACCCCAAGCTGGTCATGTGGGGCCCAGTTCAGACTCAGCTGCCCCAGCCCACAAACAGGGCTCCCCACTCAGGCACTCCTCATGCCTGCCCCGCCTGTGATGAGCTGGCCCTTCTCCCAGGGGAGCTGGTGTCCCGACCAGACAGTACCTTCCTGAGGCCTCCCCAACAAGCCTGGCCCAGCACAGAGCCCCCTTTGGACGGCACCAGTACCCCCCACCCATGTGCTGTCGGTCTTCATGGTTACCTGTGGGCCTGGTCCCCGGACAGGCAGGCCCCATGGCACCAGGTACAGGCCCCAGTCTGGTTACAAGCTTCAGGCGAGGGCAGCAGGCGGCAGGGGTCAGGGGGCAGGGACAAGGCCAGCAGGCGGCCCAGGGCCACTCCCCCAAAGCCTCCTGAGATAAACAGGCGACCCCCTACCGCAGCCACAGCGTGAGCCACAGACTCTTCCATTGGCGGGCCCACGGAGGCTGGGCCTGGGGAAAGACAGAAAAGTTCAGAGACACAGAACAGGTGACTGGAGGCAGAGATCCACACACAGGAGCCAGTCAGAGAGGGATGCTGGGCAGAGAGATGGTCTAAGAAGAGCAGAGACAGACAAGAAAAGGCAGGGAGAAGATAGACAAGGCCAAACAGAACAAGACAATCAGACACACACAGCAAGACAGAAAGAGGGAGAGAGACACACCAACAGGAAAAGGAACAGAAAGAGTGGAATAAAAACAGAGGCAAATTTTGTGGAACCAGACCACCAACACTGCGAAGGTACTGAACGTCACTTGACTCACTTTACCGTGGCTAATTTCGTTACCTGAATTTCCCCTAAATTTTCATTTATTTATTTTTATTGGAATATAACTGCTTTACAATGTTGTGTTAGTTTCTGCTGTACAACAAAGTGAACCAGCTAAATGTATATATATATCCCCTCCCTCTTGGACCTCCCTCCCACCTCCATCCCATCCATCTAGGTCATCACAGAGCACCTACTCTTTTTTAAATCCTAAAAAAAAGTAAATAAATAACAGAGTGGTGGAAAAGATAGATTAAAAGCAAAAGAGAACTAGAGACAGAGGGACAGAGAGAGAAACAAAATGAAAAGGAAACAGAGCCAGAAACACAGTCAGTCACTTACGATGGTCAAATGAAATACGAAGGCAAGATACAGCCCCTTGCCAGCCTATGAACTGAGAGGAAACACCCTCACATATGACAGTCATCTCTAGAGAATGGGATTATGGGGGATGCTTTTTTTCCTGTTTTACAAATTACCTACCACGACTTCATAATCAGAATTTAAAACATTCCTAACAAAAAAAAAAAGGAAGGAAGGTGTTTCCGTGGGTGTTGAGATAATGTGGAGAGGACGGGAGCTTTGCCTGTCAATCTGAAGGGGTCCATGTGACTGCCAATGAGTGGGGGGTCTCAGACCAGGCCAGAGCGCCCCCTGGTTGTTCCAGGGCCTCCCGGGAGGGTGGTGGACTCACCGATGAGGTCAGGCAGGAGCCAGGTGTTGCAGTTGACCTGGTAAAGCAGCACGTCACTGCTGAACTCGTCGGGGTCTGAGCGCCCCCCGAGGACCACCATGGTGTCCCCTAGCAAGGCCGAGGCATGGAAGAGTCGGGGCCGGGGCTGTTGGGGGAACACGCGGCAGGGTAGCCTATGAGAGCCCACATCCTCTGCTCCCTCTCAGCCCACCCAAGAGCCATCTCCTTTTTGTGAACCCCTAGAACCCTCATGCCCCATGTTTTTCCCCAGGAAGCCAGCCTGGATGGTTTGAGATGAACCCCTGGTTTCTCGTGTGACCTCGCCAGCTGGACTGGGGGGTCTCCTGCTGAGGCTCGTACTTCCATCTCCCTTGCAGTCTAGCCCCAAGAAGGGCTTGGAAGCTTGTTCACAGATGGAAAATGCAGCTGTCTCTAGGCACCCAGGTTCCTGCTCTCACTCACACTGATGCTTTTGGCCTTGGAGGTGGAAGCACAAGAGACCTCAGCTCCCTGTTTCATAGCTGGGGGTGCCAGGAAGGGGAGGGGCCTGTCCAGGCCACACCCAGAGTGTGGGAGCACCAGGTCAGAACACAGGCCTCTGATCTCCTGGTGGATGATTCTTACCTCCAGGTCAGATAGAAGAAGGGGAGACTTGGGGGAGGGAACTGGAAAGGAGGCAGAGTAGGAATCCAGGGTTGAGCCACTCCCTGGGGCACTGGGAAAGGAGGGGCCCTCCCGCCACCACCCCCCCGACTCATCTGTCTGGCCCTTTTTCCTGACCTTTGCTCCCTGAGAAGGGGCCAGCAGGCTCCAGGTGCGGTCAGGGCAGTGCAGGGAGTAGAGCTCAGGGGACGGGGCTGCTAGCTCCACATGGAAGCGGAAACCCCCAAACACGTAGAGGGAGTCGGTGGCCTCGTGATACACAGCAGAGTGACCATAGAGACCTGGGGGGAGAGTGAGCACAGAGGCTGGGGGAAGGGCTGGGGGCCGAGAAGGCCCCCTGGGCTCCCCTTCTCATGACCACGACACCACCCTACCAGGCCCTGAGGCCGGAGACCTGGGAGCCTTTCTCAACCCCTCCCTCTCCCTTCAGTGCTAAAGGACAGCCACTGGAGACTCTGGGAAAGGGAAAAGAGAGAGACAGGGTGATCAGAGGGACCTTGGGGACAGTGATCAAAGAATGGCAGAAGGAGAGGGCCTTCCCTGGTAGTCCAGTGGTTAGGAATCCACCTTGTAATGCAGGGGATGAGAGCTTGATTCCTGGTTGGGGAACAAAGATCCCACAGGCCACGGAACTAGAGAGCCCTCACGCTACAACTACTGAGCCTGTACGCCACAATTGGGCAGTCTATGCGCCACATCGAAGGATCCCACGTGCTGCAACTAAGATCCGGCGTAGCCAAAGAAGGAAAGAAAGAAGAGAGGGAGAGAAAGGAAAATATCTGAGGGGCAGTGTTCTCGGGCCTGGGAGAGGGAAAGTATCCCACTGCTACTAGGCAGGAGGCGGGGCAGCTTCTCAGGAAGTCTGGGAGGGGTAAGGAGAGAAACTGAACTTCTCAAAAGACAGCATCCTGAGAAGGTGGGTGAGTGACGGGGTACACAGGGAGACAACAGGCGTAGGGGCAGCGACCACAGACCGGAGGGGGTAGATAGGACGGCCAAGAGTCAAAAGCACTGTGCCCAGCCCCCAGGCTGCGCCCTGTCCCCAGGCCCACCTGTGGGGGGCGTCCCACTCTGAGCCCCGGACACCCAGGTGCCAGTCGCCAGCTGGTACTCAAGCAGCTGCTGGTTGAAGCCATTTTCCGGGGAGTAACCACCCACCAGGAGCAGAGATAGGCCTCGGCGGGCAGTAAGCGTGTGACCAGCGACAGCTGGCAGCTCCACAGTCTGAGGGGCCTGGGGGATGAAGGATGGAGGTCACCAGGGAGAGGGGCAGAGATCAGGGGTCATTTTGTGCGTAGAAGCAAGGCTCAGAGCTCCCCATTCTCCCCTTGAACCGCTAAGGGGGAACAGGTCAGACCCCAAGCCTTCCCACCAGTCATGGTCCCGGCAGGTGAGCAGACCTGTCACTATTTCTGCCTGCTTGGTGTCGCTTCTTCAGGTGGGAATAGCCCGTGGTTCCTCTGGGAATCCCTTGTTCCCCGGCTCTTACCCTGGCTGCACAGGGCTGAGTGTACCAGCTCGACAAGGGGACTGTGTCCCAGCCTGGCCACCCAGAGGGTCACATCCCCTTGGCTGGGGACTGGCTCAGGAATTAAATGTGACCCAGGACGGCCAAGGAAATTCAACTTCTGGGACTTGTGCTGGGGCCCCAGGAGGAAGCATCCTCCTCTGGGGGCAAGGATGGCTGGAGCTGCTCTCGCCATCTCTGCTGGAGCCTGGCTGTGGGGATCTGGGGACTGAGATGCTCACCTTCTCCTGCCGCCACTGCAGGGTGGTGAGGTTGAGGACCCAGAAGTCCCGGGAGACGCCCCCAGCTGTGAGGCCCCCCAGCAGGTACATGGCCCCACGGCCAGCAGGCACGTAGGCAGCAGCGTGGAAAGAGCGAGGGGAGGGGCCTGGGCCCCCATCCTCAGCTCCTGCCAACATCTGTGTCCACCGCCGTTCACTCACTGAGTACCTGGGGCCAAGATGCCAAAAAGCAGCCCATAACCCCCTGGGGCAACATCCCCCCACTGGTACCCCAGCATCCCCTGGAAATCACCCCCCACTTGGCAGGTACCCCAACACCTCTAAGGTGACCCTCCTATGACAATCACTGTACCATCCTCTGGGATACCACCACCTCAATAAGCACCCCAGCCCCTGAGGTAAGCCTCCTGCGACAAGCATTCCAGCATCCTTTGGGGTATCCTGCACCTGTGGAGATTTTTCTGCACCCTCCACAGGGGACTCTTATGGGACAGGCATCTCAGCCTCCCCTGAGGTGACCTTTTGTCATTCAGGTGTCCCACCTTCCCAGGCTGTCCTCACCTATACAGGTTTCCCAGCAGCCCCTGGGGCAGGCCCAGGCCCCCAAACATCCACAAGGTGGCATCAGGTCCCTCCACCATCGTGTGCCCCAGGCGGTGCAGGAAGCGGCTGGCAGTGTCCTGGGGGTGGGGCACGAACAGGAGAGCTCAGGTGAGGTCATTACCAAGTGGCAGGCTGGGTACAGGGTCTCTGGGGGTAGTCTGGGGAATGGAGCAGGGAGAATGATCCAGGAGGCGGGCTGCACAGCACCTCCCTGGGGAGTGGTGTCCCATAACTCACAGCTGAGAGGCGGCTGTCCATGAGGGTCTCCCAGACCAGCTGCCCACCATCCAGCTTTGTGGCACAGTCAGGACCCCCGAAGCCCTCAGCACAAACGCACACGCCCAGGCTCTGGGGGACAGCAGAAGAAGCTGGGGGGGTTGCCCTGATTACTACTCCCACCCCCCGTCCCACCTGGCTTGCTCTCTTCTACCCGTACCTGATTACACGTCCCCGCCCCGTTGTGGGCATTACAGTTCTCAGGACACACAGCCATGCGGCAGTGCGGGCCAGCCCAGCCTTGGGGACACCGGCAGAGTCCACCACCTGGGACCCCATCCTGGGGCACACACTCCTGGGGGACAGGGCAGCTCCCAGGGCCCCCTGACCCACAGCGGGCAGAGCCCACGGAGGCGTTGAAGCCCCAGGATGAGGAGCCATTGGCCTCCCAGTGAAGTACCAGCAGCCCTGTTGGAGGAAAGAGTCCAGAGGCTTGTCACAAGGCCGCAACAAAGTGATATTTAAAGAGACAGGGGTTGGGTGTCCCTGGTGGTCCAGTGGTTGAGACTCTGCACTCCCCATGCAGGGGGGATGGGTTCGATCCCTGATCAGGGAACCAGATCCCATATGCCGCAACTAACTGCATGCTGCCAATTAAGAGCTCACATGTTGCAACTAAGCCCGTGCCACAACTAAGACCCAGTGCAGCCAAATAAAGAAATAAATATTTTTTAAAAATACAGTCGGTAGGCCTGCAGGCTCTCTGACCTGATCCCCTCTCACCCTTCCAGCTCTTTGCACTCCAGCACCACTGGCCAGCTTCCTATTCTCAGAACAGGAAGTTACTGTTTGTCGTCATTGTTTAGTCGCTAAGTCGTGTCCGACTCTTTGCAACCCCCTGGACTGTGGCCTGCAGGGTTCCTCTGTCCACTGGATTTCCCAGGCAAGAATACTGGAGTGGGTTGCCATTTCCTTCTCCAGGGGATCTTCCTGACCCAGGAATCGAACCTGCGTCTCCTACATTGGCAGGCCAATTCTTTACCACCGAGTCTCAGAGCCTGGGCGTCTGCTATGCCTCCCTCAGTAGTCGTCCTTGCCCACACCGCCCCCTTCAGGCCTCAAGTAAAATTTCACTTGTGCAAAGAATCCTTCCTCACCTGCCCAGACAGGCCAGGTCCCCAGTCCTTTCCATTTCCTCTCGTTCCTTCTCAAAAAAGTGTCACTACTCTGACTATAATTTGTTCACTGCTGTTTGTCACGTCCCCTTCTGCTGTGAGTCCATGAAGGCAGCGCCTGTGTCCCTGATTCCCTCCGACATGCCCAGCATGGAGCCCAGGAAGGCCCGGCTTGACAGCTGGGTGCTCAGTAAACATTTGCTGGGTGAAATGACACAGAGGACCCCTCAGCTCTAGCAGCTCACTGTGCAGGGTCTGGGTTTGCATGCGATCACCAGCAGAACTCCAACTCTGCCCTCTCACAGCCTTGTAGCCACTTGGTTTTACAATCGGAAGAGAAGCATTTCTAAAGACAGGCCCTTTCACTGCAGAGTAGCATCCCTGGCCCCCACTCATGGGATACCCCTACCCATGGGATACCAGTAGTACCTCCAATTGTGACAATCAGAACATCTCCAGACACAGCCAAATACCCCAAGGGGCAAAGTCACTCCTGGTTGAGAACCACTAGGCTGAAGAGAGAGATGCTCGGGGGCCACACCAGCTACATTCTGTGTCCCCCACTTGGACCTGCTTTCCAGAGACACAACCCAGGCAGTGCAATCTTCAGCTGAAGAAACTGAGGCCCAGAGGTGGCAAGGAATTGCATCACCCAGCAAATCAGTTGCTGGGACAGTCAGGCTGGGTCTTGAGCCCACCTCAGGCAGCAAGGGACAGGGACAAAGGACAGTCCAGGACCGTGGTCCCATTCCCCCAGTGCCCATACCAGACAGGGCCTGCACAGTGAGGGGCCGGTCCCGCCGCTGGCCGCAGAACGCAGCGATGAGGCTACGGTCCGACTGGACAACACCAGTGTCCAGGAAGCGTGGGAATCCATCAAAAGCCAGGACGTAGCTCAGCTGGAGGGGTGAGGAGTCAAGGATCAGGGGATGATGAGGAAGAGACAAAGCGATCCTTGGGGTCTGGGAGGAGAGGAGCTCAAAAAGAGATGGCAATCTGAGACAGGGGCAAAAGCTGCTTGAACCACCTAGTTCGACTGTCACGCTGTGGCATGGAGGCCACCATTCCCAAGCCTGTGTTGACAGCAGACACGGCTAATCAATCAGGCACTTGTGCCTGGAGGCTCTTTCTCAATGCACAGATCCTGGCAGCCACTACCAATCGATCAGAGTCGGCACTCAAGGTACAAACGTTTACCATGCCTGGACTGGGGAATGGGAAACTGGGGTCCAGGAAACAGGAGGCAGCCTGGCAAGTGGGAGGGTCTGTGGGCTGAGGAACAGAGGGGTAGGGGCCTGAGGAATAGAGTTGGGAGTTTGATGGATGAAAAAGCAGGGACGTGGGGGCCAGGGTCTGTCTGAAGGTTCCCCCTGGGTGGGGGAACGTGGGCCTGTCACGAGCGCCCTTGGTGCTCACCGTGCACGGGGTGCTGCTGTCGGGGGAGAAGGTGAGGGTAAGCGGGGGACAGAGGGTCCCGGGGGCACAGGGCTGTAGCACCTCAGTGGCCGAGACAACCCACACACAGTAGGACAGGCCAGGCCCCGCTCTTGCTGCCCCGCCACCTGCTGGCAGGAGGCCCCCAAACCGGCGTGAGCCCAGTGCCACTGAGGACACGTTGGTGAGGAGGGCACGACCCCCACACTCCCGGAAGCAGGAGCCACCTGCCCTGGGGGGGAGAGAGGAGAGGCAGCGTCAGATCAGCCCTGCCCCGGCCCGCCACGTCCCTGACCCCCACCCTGGCCTGGCTGGCCCCTGGCTCACCGAGGGTCCCCGTAGTAGCCAGGGGAGCAGAGCTGGCAGTGGGCACCCTCGGTGTGGTCCTGGCAGAAGCAGAGCCCGCTGAGGTTGTCACAGTGGCCTCGGCGAGGGTCCCCATGCCCATTGCACTGGCAGGGCCGGCAGCCGCCGGAGCCTGTGGCGTTCCCGAAGCTGCCGGGCCGGCACCGCTCACAATGCTCCCCCCACGTCCAGTCTGTGGAGGTCCCCATGGGCAGGAGGCAGGGTCAGGGGCCAAGGCAGGAAGGAGCCCGACCCTGTCTGATCCCACCTGGCTCAAAGAGGGGCAACTGGGACCCAGACTGAGGAGGAAGTGCAGATCCCAGGAGGGAGGGCGGGCGCTGAACAGGCAGTGGGACCGAGGGACCTGGAGCTGGGGGTGGGGACTCAGGAGCCCCGGGGAGGTGCCCGAGGCCAGCGGGCTGGCTGCTCACCCTGGCACTCGTCGCAGAAGCCGGGCCCCCGCTTGTGGCAGTGGCTGTGGAAGTTGCAGCCACAGTCCCGTGAACAGCGGGGCGCAGGGGGGCCGGGGGCAGGAGTCGGAGGGGGCAGGTCCGATGTCCAGCCCAGGTCACACACGCAGGTGAAGTCTGGGGGGCCACTGCACACACCGTGGCCACAGTCCTCCAGGCACCTGAGGGGGCGTGGCGGGGGTGGGGGAAGGATAGGCAGGCCTGGAGCCCCCAAGGCATCCACCCCTCTCCCTGCTCCACCCCAGTATCTCCATGGCAACACCATCAGAAGCTACTGCCTGTTCCAGGATCCTGGACTCCGTGGGTCGCCCTGTCTCCAAGGTAACCCCATCACGTGTAGTAACTCCTGTCTCTATAGAAACCAAATATCACCACTGGTGATCTGTTCTCTGTGAAAGAGAGACCCCTTTCCACTTGGTCCTCCTCCATCTCTATGGCAACTGCGGCCTCTAGTCCAAGGGTGACCCGTCTCCACAGTAACTGTGTAACACTGAGGACCCTGTTGGTCTAATGAGGGCCTGTTCTGCCAGGTAAAAACCCAAGGCTCACTGGGGAGGCTGGCTCCAGGGAAGGCAGCCTAACACCAGCATCAGTTCCGCCCAGCGTCTCCGCCCATACCAGCCCTGGGCCGACATCTCCATGGAAACCCAGGCCCCACTCACGTGCGGTTGCAGTAAGTGACGCCATCGCCCTGGTAGCCCCTCTGGCAGTGACATTCATAGCTGAGGGGTGTGTTCAGGCAGGTCGCCCGCAGGTGGCACCGCGCCAGGCCCAGGCGGCACTCGTCCACATCTGGACAGCGGGCATATGCCCAGCGGGCGGGGAGGGCCACAGACAGCCCCAGGCCCTCCCCGACCCACAGGGAGCAGTTCCCCTCACTCAGAGGCCCTGAGAAGTCCCCCTGGAGGCAACTGCAGGGAGGGGGGTTGAAGAAGGCAGTTGGGGTGGAGGGGCACAGTAAGGAGAGAGACAGAGAAACAGGGACAGGGAGAGAGGAGATAAACCAGAGAGACACAAAGATGAATATGGAGACAGACAGAAAGAGAAATGGAAGACAGGGAGAGAAAAACCCAGGGAAGCCAGGCAAAAACGATTTTAAAGGACAGGAGAGGGGGCCAGGATATAGACAAAGGGAGGCAGAAAAGAAACACAAAGATCAGAAGAAAGAAAACAGAAGGGAGGATGAGAGGAAACAAGTCACAGAAACAGGGAAAGAGTTGGGAGGGAGAAAGAGAGAGAGAGAAGGGGGGAGAACAGAGAAAAAGGCCAAGGGGCAGAGAAACAAAGCCCGTGAGAATCAGGGTGGGCAGCGAGCCCCCGCGGCCCCGCCCCGACCCCGCCCCCTCACCGGCCCAGCGTGGGGTTGTCCTCGTTTCCACACCAGCCACACTCGTGGCTCTGCAGACACTCGTGACAGCTCTGGAATCGGTCACAGCTCCGGCACCGAGGCTCCGAGTGCACGCTGCGGAGAGGCGGGTGTGAGGCCGCCGCGCCCCATCTCCACCCTCCCCTTCCGCGCCCCTGCCGCCTGGCCGCACCTGTCGTCCCAGCCTCGGCAGCCCCCGTGCGGGTACCGGGCCAGGTAGGCGGCGAACAGGAAGCAGGTGCGGGTGGACTGGCACCAGGCGCACTGGCTCGAGTTGGCCAGGCAGTCGTCACAGGTCAGCCGCCTGGGGGCAGGCAGGGCACAGGGGCACCGGGTCAGGGCGCCGCCCAGCCCCCCCACACCCTCACGCGCCCTCTCCCAGGGCCCAGCGGCGCTCACTGGCTGCAGAGTGGGGGGCACTCTTCCGGACTCTTCAGGGCGCCCCGACCCCGGCCGCGCCGGCTGCACGCCGCGTCCCCCTTGCGGCTGGTGCTCTGATGCCACTCACAGAAGGGGTCCTGGGAGGACGGAGGAGGGAGAGCCCAGCTGAACCTTCCCCTGGGCCTCCTGGCGCCAGGTCCCCAGCACCGGCTCACAGATCCCTGGTCCAAGCCCGCCTCCCTCCTGCAGCCAGGGAGATCCACAGGTTCTGCCTGACCCACACAGCTCGCTTTGGGGACAGCAGCACCACTTTGTGTGGTCCAGGTGGGGCTGACCCAATCCCCAGGATCCAGAGATGGGCAGGGGTCACCCTCTCTTCCCCCAGCCTCACTGGTCCAGGAGCTGGCACCAGCCCCAACAAAAGCACAGGAAAGGCTCTTTGGCAATCTCTGTTGAGCTGAGGGATGAGGGTGCAGTGGGGACAGGAAGGTGTTGTCCTTCCCCTTGGGACTCAAGTGCCCGGGGTGGGGGCGGGGAATGAAAGCCTGGAGCCCTTGAGGCTCCCTTGACCCTCCCAAGGAATGAACTTCCAGGGAAAATGAGGACATGGAACAGAAGGAGGTGAATGGCTGACTAGGTGGCTTGAACTTCTGGAGCCAGCAGGCCTCAAGACCTGCTCTCGGGCTCTGCTGTCCAAGCAGATAACGCCCCTCTGGTGCAGAGACGTCCAGCTCGGTTCTCCGGTCCCTGCCACATGCAGAGTCATGCCTACGTCAAGCCTGCTCTCCAGCCCCTCTCCCACCTGACTCTCACCTGCTAACAACAAGGGCCCCCACTGTCTGTCCTCACCACTACCCAGGGTCCCTCAGCTAGTCCTGGGGACCCTCCCCCTAGGGCTGAGTCGCCTGCTCTGGCCGACTCCATGCCAAGACCTCCCAGCTCCGGCCTGGTGGGCACCTGGGTGCAGGCGTGGCAGTCGCGATGCTCCTCGCAGAGCGGGCAGAGGGCAGGCACCAGCACGAGCAGGGACCCGCCGGCCCCAGCGTCCCCGCAGTGGGCGCCGCTCTGGCGCAGGTGGCAGGTGGCACTGGCCAGGCACCAGCCGCAGCCCTGGTCTGCCAGGCAACCCAGGCAGGAGGAGTAGGAGGCACAGGCTGACGAGCGGTAGGGCTCCAGGAAGAAGAAGGAGATCTCCTGGGGGTGGGGGTGTCAGAGGAAGGTGAGGGCTCCATGCTCCAGGTCAAGGTTTGGGATAGGGATCAGTGTTTGGAGCTAAAGACTTCAGGGTTTGGAGACAAGGCTGAGAATTTTGGGGCATGCAAAAAGTCAGGATCTAGGACACTGGCAGATGAAAGGGGATCAGGGTTTGAGAGAATCTAGAGATCAGAGGTCAAAGTAGGGAGGGCAGAAGTCAGGGTCAGCGAGGTCAGGGTGGGAGGCTTCGGAGATGTGGACAGGGGTCAGAATATGAGACCAGGTCAGACTCCGGAGGTCAGATGCTGGGGTCTGGGAGGCTGAAGGTAAGGCCCAGAGTTCAGGAGTAAGGGGTGAGGGTCAAGGGAGTTAGTTCATGGCCCTGGGCTCAGCAAGTCCAGGGCGTCTGGGTACTCACGCTGCCACCTGGCACGCCAGTCCGGTCCCACAGCAGGGTGAGCTCGCTGTGCCCGGGGCCTGCTGAGCCATTGAGCTGGCCCCGGATCTCTACTGCATACTTGTGGCCCCGGCCGGGCAGTGGGAAGAGGCGAGCTGACCCTGGGCGTTGCAGCCGCCTCGTCTCCTTCTCCTGCTGTGCCACCCAGCGCCCCACCTCCTCCTGGGGGACAGACGGGCCCCTGAATGTGCCACCCACACTCTGGCTCCTGAAATCCCCAAGAGCCCCAAACCCACCGAGCACCCACTCCCTCCAGGGAAGAGGAGGGCCTCAGAGCTCCTTGGACCCTAAGAACCTCCCAGCACCCCCAAACCTCCCAGCATCCCACCTTCTCCTCAGCGGAGTCTGACCTGGTAACTGAGAGCTTCCACTTTTTTCAAAATTCCCCTCTAATTCTGTTCAAATGAAGACCCCCCCAGGCCCTCCCTCCACTAAGGATACATCCCAGGCCTCCAGTTTCTCCCCAGTGCTGCTCCCCACCACACACCCACACCCCCTATATTTACCGCAAATAGCCGGCTGAGTCTCCCAGGCATTCTTACCATGTTTTCTGCATCTGGGCCCCGGGCCATCCGGGCCAGCACATGCAGGCGCTGCGCCCGGGCCCACACGGCCACATCCTCAGCCCCAGACCCCCCAGGGCCTCCCGGCAGCAGCGGGTGGATGAAGCCACGGTAGACCAGGGACACATCGGTCTCTGAGCTCGGCGTCAGGGTGATGGTCGTGCTGCGGACGATCAAGACCTGTGCCGGCCAAGGTGGGGAGGCGAGCTTGAGGACCTCTCTGCCGGGCCCCGTGCATCTCAGGCCTCTCCAGCCACAGCCGAGCCGAAGAGACCAAGCAACCCAATCTCCTCCTCTGTTTTACTATATGGGAGTCTGAGGCCAGGATTAGGGGTGCAGCAGAGACGGAAAGCTCACCCATCGTTACTCTAGGAAGGGAGCTGGGCTCCAACTCGGACAGCAGGCAGCGGGGTCCCAGCCCCTGCTCATCTCCACCTCCCAGTAAACTCCAGGGCCCTGGATCTCTCAGCAGCTTCTTCCTCAACATCCTATCTTTCCACCTAAGCCCTTAAGAGTCCAGCTCCCTTAACTAGGGGGTTTGGAGAACTTCCAGGTTACAGGTTAGTGAACACATTCATGTTCCAGGAAGATGTCTCACCCTAACTCCCTGGGGACAGAAGGTCAGATCCCTTCAGGACCTCACCCTATGTATCCTGTTCTTTGTTGTAAAATGAACCAGTATGTAAGTTATATGTTAAAAAGATTTAAAAAAAGAGTCCTGATCCAACATTCAAAGCTTATTACAGACTTATTACATGACTTATTACAGACTTATTATAGACTTATTACATGATTTACTGCTAGTATGTGTTTTTATAATTGTGAAAGGGGGAACAACCCAAGTATTCATCATGGGTACATGTATGCTAAGTTGCTTCAGTCGTGCCTGACTCTGCAACCCTATGAACCATAACCCAACAGGCTCCTCTGTCCATGGGATTCTCTAGGCAAGAGTACTGGAGTGGGTTGCCATGCCCTCCTCCGGGGGAATCTTCCCAATCCAGGGATCAAACCAGTATCTCTTATGTCTCCTGCACTGGCAGGCAGATTCTTTATCACTAGGCCACCTGGGAAGCCCATGGGAGACTGTTTAAATAAACTAGAACACTACGGCATTAGAATGTAAATGGAATATTATGAAGCTGTTAGAAAAAGAGAGAGACAGAGAGTGTTTCCTAAGTTCTGCGATGGGAAGCTTGCCAGGATACACCAAGAAAAAAAGGGAAGTGGCAGTACAGTATAGACGGCATGTTACTTTTTCCGCAAGAAACAAAAATAATTAAATATCAATTTACTCATATTTGAATAGGTAAACTGTGGAAGGATAGATTAGAAATCCAAACGCGCCACAACTACTGAGCCCCATGCACCCCGAGTCTGTGCTCTGCAACAAGAGAAGCCACTGCAATGAGATGCCCGTGCACTGCAACAGACTATCCCCCTCACTGCAACTACAGAGAGCCCACCCGCAGCAACGAAGACCCAGCACAACAAACAAATAAATTTTTAGAAAAGGAATAAAGGTCTGACACGTGCCACAACACGGATGAGCCTTGAAAACGTTTGCTGAGTGCATGAAGCCACACACAAAAGGCCATGTATTATATGATTCCATTGTACGACCTATTCAGTTCAGTTCAGTCACTCAGTCATGTCCGACTCTTTGCGACCCCATGAACTGCAGGACGCCGGGCCTCCCTGTCCATCAGGGTTAACATAGCCAGATACAGAAAAAGGTGAGTGGTTGCCAGAGGCCAAAGGGAGGGGGGAGTGGAGAGTGATGCCTTATGGATCTGGGGCTTCCTCTTGGGGTGATAAAAACATTTTCGAACTAGAGAGTGGTGATAGTTGCACAATATAGTGAATGTGCTAAATATCACTAAGGGTAAATTTTATGTGATGTGTTATCTCACCACAGTTTTTCGAAAAAAAAAAAAAGAAAGAAAAATTAAGTCAATAAGGAAAATCAGATCTTTGAATGTGAACACTTAAGGGGTAAACACAAGAGTGATAAAGGCCCATTTGAGGGCTTCCCTGGCGGCTCAGTGGTAAAGAATCCACCTGCCACTGCAGGAGACACAAGTTCAATCCCTGGTCCGGGAAGATCCCACATGCCGTGGAGCAAATAAGCCCCTGTGCCACAACTATTGAGCTTGTGCTCTAGACCCTGAGAGCTACGACTACTGAGCCTGTGTGCGGCAACTACTGAAGCCCACAGGCCCTAGAGCCCGTGCTCCTCAACAATCAAAGCCACCACAGTGACAAGCCGGTGCACCGTATCTGGAGAGCAGCCTCTGCCCTCTGCAACTCGAGAAAAGCCTATGCAGCGATGAAGACCCAGCACAGCCAAAGCCAAAGATAGACAAACAAACTTTAAAAGTTTTTTAAAAAAGATCCATTTGAAAAAAAATGAGAACTCTTAAGACCAGGCCCTTCGACACTCCATGCTGGGCTCCTCACCCTGGCTTCCCCACCTTGTCAGGCTGGGAGGCGTTGGGTGGCTGCTGGAAGGTGAGCAGGTGCAGGCCAGGCAGGAAGCTCTGGGTGACACAGGCCTCCAGGGAGGTCACAAAGACAGGAGCGGGCCCCCACCAGCCCACGGTGCCAGAGATCTGCTCCCCACGGCAGCGGGCCTGCTCTGTGGGGACAGGAGGGTCAGGAGAGGGAAGTCGGTGTGTGGTGGCTGGGCCGCCCCCCCCCCCCCCACCCCCGCCCACACTGCCACTGGACACTCACCAGGCCGAGGGAGGCAGCTCTCATTGTGCACGCACCAGCCCAGGGCGCCGGGTCCCCGGGGGGGAGCCGCACTGCTGCTGAACGCCAGGCAGGCCTGGCAGTCACCCAGGAGACGGCTCAGGCCCAGGCAGCTGGCAGCCAGACACTGCAAAGGAGGGACACATGGCAGTCACCACCCATGGGAGCCTAAGGGACCTGACACTCAGGAGTCTTGGGGCAGAAAGGTCAGGAAACTGAAGAAAGGGACTGAGAGCCGAGTTGGAACCAAAAAGATCAAGAGGACGGGGTGGGGAATCTAGGGACAGATCAGAAGTACAAAAGGATCGGGAAGAGGGTCGAGGGTCAGGAATGCCCATCTCAAGTGTGAAAATGAGTCTCCCAAGTGCAGCAAAGTCCGTCTCGACTTGGTTTAGGCCGAAGACGACACTGAGGACCAGGTCTTGTGCTAGGGGACAGAGGACGAAGACAGTCACTCACAGCCCCCGAGGGAGTCCCAGGAGGCGGGGCGGCTTGGCAGGCCCCCTGACACCAGCTGCATTCGGGGTCTCGGGAGCAGACGCTGTGGTCCGTGTACATGGAGCAATAGTCCAAGTGGTACTGCAGACAGGTGGGCAGGGAGGAGGGGGTGCTCAGACCTGGAGCCTTCTCCCACACCCCCACTCACTCTGATGGTCCCAGGGGACCCCAACTGCTCAGAACATTGAGGACCCCAGTCCGCTTCTCCCCACCCCCAGGGACCACTGCTCCTCTGCCCTCAGCCCCAGGGACCACCATTCCTCTTCCCCTGGACCTGGGGTCTGACCTCCCTCCCATCACAGATCTCAGGATCTCTTCCCTTTCTCCCAGGGACCCTCCCCCAACAACTTCCCTTAACCATGGGAACCAGGCCACCTCCTCCCCAGCCACCCTCTCCCTGTCACCCCAGTGCTCACGTCTGGAGCAGGCGCCTGGAACACAAAGGGGGGTACTTTGTAGGCCATCAAGTCCCCACGGGGCCGGCCACTGTACCCCCCGGCCACCAACAGGACGCTGCCACCAAGCACAGCCGCCACGTGTGAGTACCGGCCACTAGGAGGCGCTGCTCGGCCTAGGAGAAAACAGACCCCACAAGGACATGAGACCACCCCCGCAACGCCCCCTCTCACCTTCACGGTTACCCACCTAGAGGACCACCCCTGACCCCCCCATGCTTCGACCCCACTTGTCCAATGAGACACTCCCAGCCTGCCTGGCCTTGCTCTGGCACAAGTTCTCTCACCTCCTGGAGCTCCCACACCGCTGCCCGAGTTATCTTTCAGACAGAGCATGCTCTCTGGGATCAGAAGGACTTGGGTTCAAATCCTGGGTCTACCACTTCCTTGCTTTCAAATCACAGATCAACTGCTGACTAGTTGTGTGACCTTGGGCAAGAGACTAGATTTTCCTGAGTTCTGGTTTCCTCCTCTGTAAATGGAGCCTTGCCCTCGGGGAGCTGAGGTGGGCTACCTGGCTCACATCTGTCCGACACCTACGCCTCCCTCCAGCGACAGCCTCTGCATTTCCTCTGGGAAACCACCCCTCGCACTCACACTCCCCAAGACTCAAGTCGAGCTGGCCTGGACTCTGGCAGCAGTGGGGCTTGAGCCCAGGCTGATCAGAGTCAGTGACTAGTTCAGGGAGGGAACGTAATTCCTACTATTCCTGGGGAAAAGATACTGTCTTTTTCCCAGGCATTTTAAAAACATTTTATTTTATTTTTAATTGAAGGATAATTGCTTTACAATATTGTGTTGGTTTCTGCCATAAATCATTATGAATCAGCCATTGGTATACATCTGTCCCCTCTCTCTGGGCATTTTAAAGGGGGTGACTATAATCACAGAGCTGCTGGTGACCATCTACAAATGCAAACCTGCCAGAGACTGAAGGAAACCGGGCTGAGAACTGGAGGGAGACATGGCTGAGGCCATCACAGGAGCACCTGGGTCCAGGCCAGCCTGCAGCCAGTTTTCACTCAAGGGAGTCAAGACATTCTTCCTTTTGCTTAAGCAATGGGCTTTCTGTTGCTTACAACCAAGAGTCCTGACTGATGGGTAAGTGGTCAGGGACTGGTGACTCCCTCACTCTCTTACCTATATGTTCTGTAGGTGCAGGGGACCTGGCCCAGGGATCAAAATCTACAAAGAAAGAAGAGGCCTCCAGAAGCCTCACACTCTGGCCTATCCAGTGAGGGAGCCTAAAGGGGGGCTGGGATCGGAGGCCTCCAATGCTAGGCCAAGGCTTTATTTCTGACGGTCAAACAGAGTTCCTTAGGGACCCCTCCTCCTGCCCACCCCTTAAACGTTACTGTCCCTTCTCTTACACTTGTCCTTTGTCCCCACCCTTCTATTCAGTAGGGTGGGGAGAACAGATGGGCCTCTGGGAAGTCCAGAGCCCACTGAAAGGATATGCCTGGCTTGTGCACACAAGGGTCTTTCCGAGGAGAGGGCCTGTGACTTTCTTCCCATTTGCAGAGCTACCCCTGATCTCCTGAGCTTGCAAGGCTTCTCCATGTGCCCTCCAGGTGAGCCCTCTGGCCCTGTACTCTTAGGACGGTGTGTTGGGCCCTGTCTGGACGGTGCTCACTTGTTCTTCACTTTATCAATTTATTCTCATCACAGCCCAGAGGTTTAAGTGCTATTACAGTTTACAGAGGGGGAAGCTGAGGTACAGAGAGATTAAATGATGGCTTTTATACAAAAGGTTGTTGAGGAATGGCCATTCCACTTCAGCATTTGCCCACTGTCTGATCTTGAGAAAGGCGCTTCTTTGGAGGCAGTTCCCTGGAACGGCTGAAAACTGGCAAAACCTCAACTGCAACCCAGATCTGATGCTACTGAATACGTCTCCCATCTCCACAGCAACAACGGCCTAGGCCTGCCTCCAGTGCAGCCACGCCTCCTGAGGCCAGCTCCAAACAGGACCGAGTGGCTTCTGCCCAAAGTCCCACATCACGGTGGGAGTGTGAGTGACCCTCAGGAGCCCCTGACAGAAACAGAGGGGCGACTCACCCTCCGGAGTTCCTGGAGGGGCAAGCTCGGCCCCTGACACCCACTGATGGCAGCCCAGGTGGTAGAAGAAGATGCCGTCTTCATAGCACTTTTCCTCCTGGTAGTGGGTGTGCACGTTGCCCCCTGGGGAAGGAGGAAAGGGGCACAGCTGGCCAGCCTGGGGGAGGTGAGGGCATCCATGCAGGGGGTCTCAGCTCAGACGTGGGCCCCTGGCAGGCGGGGACAGGGAGCCTCCTCACCATAGACCAGCATGTAGTTGCCCAGGACGCTGGCCGTGTGGAAGGCTCGCTCCCGTGGGCCCTGAAGTCCCTCCCGGCCCTTCAGGGTGGTCCATACACGCCGATCCACGTGGAAGAGCTCGGTGGAGTTCACCCGCACAGAGAATCTGTCGGGGAGGGGTGGGAGAGGAGCTCAGGGCAGGAAGGGCCTCTCCCTCCTCTGGGCTCTTAGGAGTCATGATCCCCCAGGGTTGAGACTGGCTTTACTGGATATTTATCCTCTTGGAACTAGCAGCAACTCACGGGCAGGACCCAAGTCCGACACATCTCTGGGTTCCCTGCATAATCTAGCCAGGGCTGGACACCAAGCAGAGGTGAAGCAGATTGATCGGCGAGTGGGCGTGCGTGGGGAAGCATGTGACCGAGAGGCTGGATGACAGAGTAGAGACCGGGTGAGTGGGTGAGCGAATGAATGCGTGGAGGAAGAAAGGAAGCGGTGGCTGAGGGACCGCAGGAATCTATCAGCGGGCGAAGACCGCCAAAGCCTAGAGGCCCAGGGTGTCGGGCCAGGCCCGGCTCTGCAAGGCGGGGGTGGAGGGAAGGTCACTCACCGGGCAGTGGAGGGCCGGTGTCCACCGTGAACCAGCAGGGCACGGGAGGGGGCGTGGAACACCATGGAATGTCCGGTGGCAGCAGGGGGCCGCCCACCTGCTGGCATCACCTGCTCCCAGTAGCCCCCACTGGTGCTGTTGAGGCGGAAACGGAAGAGGCCGGAGGAGAAGAGGTCGTGCTGGGTGCGGCCACCAGACACATAGAGCCACGTGTTGTCCACAAGGGCTGCTGCGTGACCTGCCAGGCCGGGCGGCCCCGAGGGACTGGAGGCAGGTGGTGCCAGAAGCTCCCAGCGGCCGCCACCCATTGGGCTAAAAGCCCAGATGTCGCTGGTGAGGGTACCATCAGCCAGCTCACCGCCCATCAGCACCAGGGAGCCGGCCCAAGCCACAGCCACGTGGGAGTGACGGGCAGCCTGTAAGGAAGAGACCAGGATGCAGAGATGGAGAGAGAAACAGGTGGTTCTACCCAGAAGGACAGGGACAGCCAGCCAGACAGAGATGCTGAGACAGGGCAGGACGGAGAGACAGACAGAAGATGCAATAGAGGCAGAGAGAAAGACAGACACGTGCTAAGAGAGAAAAGAAGAGAGACCCCGAGAGACAGACTCGTGCAAATACAAAGAGAGGTGTGGCAGAGAAACACAGCGAGAGAAGGAGCAGTCAGGGAGAAATGACGGAGACCAAGACAGAGAGTCAGAGACACAACCCAGGGAGCAGGAGACGCAGAGACCCAGGGAGCAGGAGGCGCAGAGATCAAGAGAGCAGATGACTCAGAGTCAGGGACAAAAAATAGAAAGATGAACCGAGAGAGACGAGAGACACGAGAAAGGTAAGATGCAGAAAGGAGGATAAAGGAAGAAGAAAGAAAGGCAGGAGTGGGAGGGGCCGGTGGCCCTGCATCAGGCTGCAGGGGCGGGGGATGTGCGGGGCAACAGGGTCACTCTGGAGTGCCATTACTCAGTGGATCTGAGTTTGAGCAAATTTGGGGAGATAATGAAGGATGGGGAAGCCTGGTGTGCTGCAGTCCCCGGGGTCACAAAGAGCAAGACGTGACTGAGCTACTGAACGACAGCAACTGGGATGCCCTGGCTGGCTCTGACAGAGGGGACAGGCACCCCTGGCGAGGCAGAGGTGGGGTCCATACCGGGGCAGGGCTCAGGTCCCAGCGCTCCCAGGTGTTGGCAGAGAAGTTGTACAGAACGAGGTCCCCCAGCGCCCGGTTGAGGTCCTGTCCTGTGGAGAGGAGGACAGTGTCAGGCCCTGGCCACAGGCTGCCAGGCCTCCAGACCCCAGACTCAGACCACGTGCCATCTGCTCACCTCCGAAAACAGCCAGCAGCCCGGGTGGGGACAGGAAGGCCCCGGCTGCCCCGATACGGGCAGAGAAGGCGGGGTCCCCGGCACTCACGTTGTGCCACCAGCCAGCCCCCTGGTTCTCCCACAAGTGCAGGTCACAGGCACGTCCCAGGAAACCAGGCTCACAGCGGCACGGTCCCAGGGGCTGGGGGGAAGGGGACACACAGGCAGGGACAGACAGACAGACAGGGAACAGAGACAAGAGCCAGAGTGGGACAGGCAGAGCAAAAAGTGAGAAGGAAAGAGATGAGCACGAAAGGGGAAGATGGAAAAACCGAGAGGCAAGGAGAGAGACAGGAACGAGACAGGGCAGCAGACAGAGGAAGAGACGGACACAGAGACACAACCAGAGGGAGGTAGAGAAGTGGAGAGAAGTCAGACCAGCGGAGAAAGGAAGAGGAAAAAGACCCGGAAAGAAAAACAAGGACAGACAGACAGACAGGTTGGAGAAAAAAAAGACAGTGGTGAGGTCAGGGTTGGCCTAGGCTGAAAGAACTCAGGTCCGGGGAGGTTAAGGCAGAGAGGGCTCAAGGCTGATCCAGGCTGATCCTGGACACGCACGGCTTAGGCCCCGGGTCAGTGGTCAGAGGTCAGAAGTCATGGGATGTCCCTGGCAGCCTAGTGGTTAAGATTTCACCTTCCAGTACGGGGGTGCCTCCCAGCCAAAAATTCAAAACATTAAACAAGCAATATTGTAACAAATTCAATAAAGACGGTGGCGGGGGGGACGCGGAGTCAGAAGTCACAGCTGGGCACCAAGCCAGACAGAGTGGAGGGGTGGGAGGGTGGAGTCAGGCCTGGCTCAAGAGGAAGGAAGCCAGGCTCACAGGTGACAGGTGGATTACAGGTGAGGCTGGGACTGGGATCAGGCTGAGGAGGGGCCCCCTGATGAAGTGGGATGGAGTCACAGGTGGGGGAGTGGGGTGTGGACAGAGAGGGGAGTTCTGTAGGAGGGAGCAGGGTCCCAGGGCAGGGCTGGGGCGGGTCAGAGTCATGGAGGGGGGGTCAGAGCATGCTGGCAGGGGCTGTCTCAGGCAGGGGCAGAGTCAGAGCCAGGAGGTGGGGCTGGAAGGTGTGACCACAGGCCGGGGTCCAGGGGGAAACGTGGGGTCAGGCTCACCGAGGCGCAGGTGCCGTGGCTGCCGCAGTAGGCTGAGCACTCCTGCAGGCCGCAGTCGGGGCCCCCCCAGCCCGGCTCGCAGACACACACCCCCGGGGGCCGGCACTGTCCGTGGCTGCGGCAGCCGCCGGGGCACAGGGAGAAGCGGAAGGAGGCGTTGAAGCCCAGCAGGTTGTAGTTGGCATCGCTGAAGAGGTGTAGCAGCATCTGCAGGCACAGGGTACAGGGCTCTGGGGTGACACGGAGGGGGGTCTGCTCCTGTGCCCCCCACCCTGGGGCGCCCCATCTCCTGTCTTTGTCTCTCTCCACCTTTCTTTGTCCCTGTATCTTTCCGATGGATATCGAGTGCCCCGGCCTTGTGTTTCCCTCTGTGTGTCTACCCCCATGTCCTACACACTCACTTGGCTCCTCCAGCCACAGCCCTGCAGCCCAGCCCCACCAACCTTGCCCGAGGAAGCCTCGATGGGCGGAGGCCGCGTGCTCCCACTCAGACTGGCCAGCAGGGGCCCGCGGGGGGAGTCACCGTCATACACAAACAGGTAGTCGTAAGTGCATTCTGTGTCCAGGAAAAGGAAGTCCAGTAGGATCCGGTGCTGGGAGCTCGGGGCTGAGCAGTGAGAACAGGGAGGCAGGGCTCAGACGTGGACCCTCCCCTTCCCGCCTCCACGCAGCCCACCCACAAACACCAAGCCCTGCTCCTCACAATGCTGGAGCCCCAAGACGAGTCAGGCCTGGGCTTTGCCTTCAAGGGGCTCCCAGGCTCCCAGCCCAGGGAGGATGGGGCTGCAACAGCAAGAGGGACAGAAGCTCAAAGAAAAAAGGACAGTATCAACCCTGGGAAGGGCTCCTGAGATCAGGCCAAACACCCCCTATCATTCAGAAATTGGGAAAATTGGTGTGCAGAGAGGAACCCCATCCCAGTGGTCACAAAGAACTGTTCCCATTTATTCTTGAGCCTTGAACACGCCTAAGCCTGAAGGTCAGGGTTCACGCCCGAGCAGAGAGGCAAACTCCCAGACGGAAAAGGGCCTTTGTGGGCATCCGGTGTTCCAGGCTCAAGAAACTCTAAGAGAAGAGGCCTATTTCTTCCCCCTGGGCAAAGACCGAAACTTGGAGCACCACAGCTCCTCTCTGCTCTGACCCAGAGTGTCTTCTCTCTGTGTATCATACTAGCTAAGGGCACAGCCTCTGGAGCCAGACTGTCTGGGCTCAAATCTTGGCTCTGCCACTTACTAGCCACTAGTAAGTTGTGTGACGTCGGGCAAGTCACCAGACCTCTCTAGATCTGTTTCTTCATCTGTAAAATGGGGATATGAACACTGTGGTCGATTCAAACTTCTTGGTCACTCCTCCCATCAAGAGATGAGGGCTGGACTTCGCCGGTGGTACAGTGGATAAGAATCCACCTGCCAATGCAGGGGACACAAGTTCAATCCCTGGTCTGGGACGATTCCACATGCTGCGGAGCGACTGAGCCTGCGCTCTGGAGCCCGTGCTACACAACAGGTCACCGCAATGAGAAGCCTACACGTCATAGCTCGAGAAGCCCCCACTTGCCGCAACTAGAGAAAGCCCATGCACAGCAATGAACACCCAGTGCAACCAATAAATAAGTAAATTTTTTAAAATTAAAAGAGAGAGAGAGAGAGAAGGGCTGATTCCTGAACCCTTGTATCTGGGAAGAGACTAGCTTGGCCAATACACAACAGCAGACCTGAGGCTCCGGGACTTTCACAGCTAGATCAGAGGAAGCCTACCACTTTTACCTGAGCCTCGTAGAATACTCCTTCTCAGAACCCAGCTGTCACGCTATGAAAAGCCAGCATCACGTGGAGGGGCCATGTGTGGGTATTCCAGCTGTCATTCCCAGCTGAGCAGCGAGCTGCCATCAACTGCCCGCCCATGACCGAGCATCCTGAGTGCCTGGCCCAGGGGACTGTTCCGATGACTGTGACCACACGGGAGGCCGTAACGGATAAGGCACCTTAAGTGCTGATTTATGATGGGGCCTCACACTTCATAATGCCACTACTCCTGGCACTGTCACCATTATTGCTCTCTGTCTGGTTCCAGAAGGTTCTCTCACCCCATGTCTCTCACTGGGGGCTCAGGGTGGTCTTGTGGGCTCGGGCAACTAGGAGACCCGGGTTCCAGCTCTGCTCGGACCTGCTGGAGGACCAGTACCCTTTCCCATGCTCCTCACTACACCCATCTGTGCACTGGAGGTGCTCATCCACTCTTCACCAGTTCCTGGGGCTCTCGGGGCCTGAATTTCCTTGATGTAATTTGGGGATGATTCTCACCCACCAATGCTGGTGTGACAATCCCAGATGGGGACTTCAACATGCTAGGGCAGGCCTCCTTCCTCACCTCCTGTCTTCCCCTGACATGACTCCCTGAAGGATCCCCCTGGCTCGACGTCTGGTCCTTACCCTCCCCTGCTCAAAAGCCCTCGGTGATTCCCCACCATCTCCAGGAAAAAGTTCAGCTCCCTAACTGGGGGTTTGGAGTCTCAACCTGCCCCACATCTCCCCACAGTTCGATCAGGAGCTGGGCCTTTGCACAAGCTCCTCTCTCTGTCTTGAGCATGTTCTCCCTTCCTGCCAGCACACTTCCCCCCCTTCTCCAGGAAGCCTTCCCCGATGCCCCCTGGCTGGATGAAGGGTCCTTCCAGGTTCTCACTTTCCAATACAACCTCCATTTCTCTGGGCCAGAACCATCTGTGCCCACGTCTGTCTCCCCTGCAACTGAAGAGGCCCACAGGACAGGGCCTGGGCCTGCTCATCTTGGGAGTCCCTCCCCGATTCTGCCCAGCACAGGGCCTGGTGCTGAGCAAGGGCTCAGGAAATACGGGATGAAGGAAGGAAGAAATACACCAGACAGAATACTGAAGCTGGCACCTCCCCTGTTGCCTCTGGCCAGAGCCCCCAAGAACATCACGCAGAGACCTCGAACTGTGGTCTGGAGTACGCAGAAGAACCATTCAGCCAGGCCGGGCAAACAGACCTCCCGGAATCTTACCAGCCTCAACCACACTATAAAGCTCTGTCCCTAGAATCACAACAAACACATCTTTGTCAGGTGTCTGCCGGGGGCTGCCGGCTCACCATCTGCCTTCCTGAAGTTCCTCCCTGAGTCCAAGTCCTTCTGTTTCCATCCAACAAGGGCCTAATCCCTAGACCACGCTGGACAGAGATCTGAGCCCAAACGCCCCTGCTTTTCAAAGGCTTAATGCCTCTTATTCATAAGGATGTTATGAATCCTTATGAGGACTGGGCCCAATTGAGTGTGAACGTGGTGGAAAAAAAAAAAGTAAGTGCATCATTTGTTTACTTTTTAATAGATGGGGGAACATGTTGGTTCCTAGAGGTGACAGACACTGGGAAGGATAGGGCCTCAAGGAGGGATCCAGAAGTCTCCCAGACTCCTCCTGACCCCAACATCCAGCCAACCGCTCCCCAGGTCTCATGGGTGAAACGTCACACATCTCTCAGCATTCTCCATGCCTCTCCACCCACTTAGTTCCTACCCCAATTCAGAACTCATCCTTTCCTACAAGACAAGCACACTGAGTCTCCAGTTTGCCCCTCACCCAGCCTGACAGCGACACCTCAGTCCTCCTCAAAATCCCCCTCTGGCTCCCCATCAACGCCCAGAGAAAAGTCAAGCTGCTCATTGTGACATTTAGGGCCTTTCCTCCCGTTTCTGGCCCGCTTTGCTCTTCCCAGCCAACAATTCAGCCAGATCAGACGAGCTGAGACATGGCTCTGAGACCCACCAGTCCTCTCTTTTATTTTGCTGGCGGCACATGGGATCTTAGTTCCCCAACTAGGGATCGAACCCATGTCCCCTGCAGTGAAGACTTAACCACTGGACCACGAGCAAAGCACCACAGGCCCTTCTTTTGTCTTCATGGGGCTGTTTCCTTTTTCACCTGGTATATTCCTAACCCTGAATATTCATTGGAAGGACTGATGTTGAAGTTGAAGCTCCAATACTTTGGCCACCAAGTCCGAAGAGCTGACTCACTGAAAAAGACCCTGATGCTGCGAAAGCTTCAGGGAAGGAGAAGACAGGGGTGACAGAGGATGAGATGGTTGGATAGCACCCACAGACTCAATGGACATGAGTCTGAGAAAACTCCAGGAGATAGTGATGGACAGGGAAGCCTGGCGTCCTGTAGTCCATGGGGTCACAGGAGTCAGCGGTTGAACAACACTCCAGTGCATGTTTCAGAACCCTGCTCAGTGGCTGCCCCTCTGTGACTCCCAGCAGAGTCTTTTCGCTCCTCTAGGCTCGTCTACCCAACCAGGCACCTCCTTCCGTCTCAGCCCTGAGCACACTGGAGGCTGAATGTCTGTGTCTAGCCTTACCATCCCCAACCAGCCTGGAGCTCTTCAAAGCCAGAGAATAATTTACATCCCCAGTGCATACACAAACTTCCCATTCTCTTCTCAACCCCTAGATGAGGATGGCCCCCACACTGGGGACAGACACACTCAACCCCAAGAAACATGCTTCACCCATATCCCACACAACAGCCATAGAGATCTTCTAAACCATAAACTGAATCATGACTTTCCCTGTTCGAAAACCTTCCAAGGATGCCCTGTGTCCCCAGATAAAGACCAAGCTCCAAAGCCTGCAAAAGGAGGTCTGGCATGACCCCGGCCCTGTCACACCTCTGGTCTTTGCCCAGGATCTCCTCTGGGGGACTCCCACCTCTCTCTGGAGGCTAGCTCCTCATTTGCTGCCAAGGGAGGCCTTCCTGGACTTCTCTAGCCACTGCCTTAGATTGCTCCTCCACCTCCTTATTGTCCTCAGGGCACAGCTCAAAATCACCACATCCTACACCTTCTGGTTCCTCCCAACCCTCCAACCTCTGGCTCACTGTCTTCTTGGATTCTGTCCTAACACACAGATATATTAAATAATCTGCCTGCAATGCAGGAGACCTGGGTTCAATCCCTGGGTCGGGAAGATTCCCCTGGAGAAGGGAATAGCTACCCACTGCAGTAGTCTTGCCTGGAGAATTCTGCAGACAGAGGAGCCTGGTGGGCTACAGCCCATGGGGTCACAAAGAATGGGACACAACTGAGCGACTCACACACACAAAAGCATCATATACTCTTATTTCCGGGCCTTTGCATGGGCTATTCTCCTTATCTGGAATGCCCTTTTGCTCTCTCCTACATACACCTCTGGTCTCAGGCATAGCCCAGGCTAAGTCAGATGCCATCTCTGAGGTTCTCACTCCCTAGGGGTGGGTTTGTTTCCCCCACTAGACTGGGAGCCCAGAACAGTAAAGATGGGGCCTTTGCACGGGTTATTCCCTCTTCCTGGAATGCTTTTCTCCTACTCCTGGCTGATTCCCATAGGTCTTTAGTCCTCAGCTCAGACATCTCCTCCTCCAGGAAGCCTTCTCTACTTTCACTCACCCCACAGGATTAGGTACCTCCTCTGGGCATCCCCAGGTCCATGGGGTTCCTCCATCACAGCCCCGACCACTCCGGGTTGGACTATTAATGTGTTTGTCTCCCCGACTAGATTCCAAGCCCCAAGTCATCACGGATTGCTGAGGCTTGTGGGTATCTCTGCTGAATCCCAGTGGCAAAGACAATACCTGGTACATGAATGACTGAAAAAATGCTTTCATTGAAGTACTTTAAAAAGAACAACACTAATAATCCTAAGGACATTTACTGGATATTTACTATGTACCAGGCACAGTAAGTACCTGTTCTCATTTATTGAGATAGCCCTATGAGGTGAGTACTATTACTATTACCACATGCAGAGAGGGAAAGCCAAATCTTAGAGAAAGGAAGCCACCTGCCTAAATTCACAAAGCTAGGAAGAAGTGGAACCCAAATCTGAAGCCAGGTGGCTGGGCTCAAAGCCTGAGTTTCCAACAACTTCTTTTTAAATGAAGCTTAAAAAAAATTTTTTTTTAATTTATTTTTACTTTTTTGGTCACATCAAGCAGCATGCAGGATCCTAGTCACCACTAGAGATGGAACTCACGTCCCCTGCCCTGCAGCTGAAGCACTGTCTTAATTGCTGGACCGCCAGAGTAGTCCCTAAGTATCTAAGGATTACTCAGAACAGCCCACACTGATGCTGTGGCTTGTAACTGTCCATCTGGGTCTGGTTGCAACTCCTCGATCAGACTTCAAGGCCTTCCAAGGCAGGGCCCAGGTTGGCTGCATTTTAGAGCAAAGGGCCTGGACCAGAACGGATTCTGGGAACGTGGTCAGTGGATGAATGAGGGCACAAATAAATGAATTAGCGCACCAGCGGGTGTGCGACCCAGGCGGCCCCACTCACCCTCGATGAGCCATTCGCAATTGCCATTGACGCTGTAGTTGCCCGCACCATCTGTCACGAAGCCTGGAGCCTCCCGCAGCACTTGCCGCTGCCCCTTGCAGTCCCCTGCCTGGGCTCCAGGAGATAGTGGCCCCAGCACGGCCAATGATATAGCCAGCGCCACAGCCAGAGCCCGACCCAGGGCCATCGCCGCCTCCTCCCCTACTGACGGGTCGTAAAGCCCCGGTGAGGGCCTTCCACCCCGTTTGAAGCCCTGCAAATGCGACCTCTATGGATGGGACATGGCCTTGTAGACCAGCGGGGTCCAGGAGCCGCTGGGACAGCCGCTGTCGCCGGGTTCTGGAGATGGCGGGGTGGGCCCTACAGACCCATGGAAAACCCTATAATGGGGGTCGTTATGGACGGGGCAGACCCTTAAGAGGCCATGCGAGTCTCTTGTAGACATGGGCCCCCATAGGCTAGCTGACTCCATAAACGATGTCCAGCAGTTACAGTCCCGGGCCGCTGCAGGCCGAAACGGACCTTATAGACCCTCGGGTCCCCAGTGGGCGAAGGGGTGTACAGTTCGGCGGCGGCCTACATCAAGGATGCGGGCACGTCCTGGACCGGAGGGTCCTCCGGGAGAGAACCCTCCAGCCAGGGGCGGAGCGCGAGCGGGAGCCCAGGGCAGAGTCAGTCTTCAGGGGCTCAGGCCTGGACCCCATAGACCAACTCGCTTGCTCACCCACCCACGGCTCCCGTCCGAGCCGGATGAGCCAGATCAGAGAGACGAGGGGACGGGAGGGCGAGAGCGGCCACGGGAAGAACGCGGGGAGGACGGGAGGGCGGGGGGCCTAGCTGCCGCTGTGGAATAAAAAATAAAGAGGAGGCGAGAAGTTGCAGAGACGCAGGTCAGAGCGGCCCTGGGAGGACTGCAGAGCACCCAACCCCACCCCTCCACAAAGGGAGACTTCCGGAAACTTCCCCGCCCATTTGTTCCTAGACGCAGGCGCAGCAGACCGCCTCGGCCGGAGAAGTGAGAATTACACATGCGCGGTGCTAAAATCTTAATTCGAACTCCTGGTGCAGGTGGCTGAGCGAAGCATCGGCCACTGGAGGGCGCTTCTACCTATAACTGGGGCAGAGAAGGTAAAAATAAAGCTGTACAGTAAGAGGACTCCGCTAGATAATGATTCATACCTTCAGGGCTCTCCGATTATGGGTCAACAAAAGGGCAGGTTATGCAGGTCCCTCACAAGATACCATTTCACAGTTGGGCACACTGAGGTCCCGAGCGTGGAACGGTTCGTGTTCAGCCCGGTCTCTGAGCACTATCAAGATGTGAAAGAGTCCATCTTAAAGATAAAAACTCAACGAATCCTCTTTATTTTGGCAAGAAGGGGGAAAAGTCTTTCTGCCAAGGACCTGAGGGAGGGCCTCCGGGATGGAGATAGGGTGGGCAGAGTACGGGTCCGAGGTCACAGAGATCCAGGGGAAGGTTTCAGAGTCGAGGGTAGCTTCACAATATCTGTCCTGGGAGCAGTGGCTCGGGGTCGCAGATTCCTGGAGAGCCTCAGGCAGGGTCCCGGCGATCGTCACTGGTGTTCCGGGGTCCGGCGGGGTCAGAGGTCTCGGAGGGGGCCAGGGGGCCGGAGGTCACGGAACAGCGGGAGCCCAGAATCCGGTGCCGCTCGGGGCAGGGGCTGAGGGAGGGGACGGGGAGAGCGGCTCCCGCGGGACCGTTTGGCACAAGAGTCAAAGGGGGACTGGGCGGGAGCGGGACCCTACGCACCCCTACCTGGGCACGCGGGGTGGGGAGGTTTGGCAAGGCCGGGGATGGCAGAGCCCTGGGGCCGGGTTAGAGAGGGGATCTGGAGCCCGGCCGGGGCCCGGCGCGGCCCATGGGGCAGGGGCGGGCAGGGGTGCTCAGACCGGGGGTGCAGTGCCCCCGGCCGTGTGCATGCTGAAGTACTCGGTGAAGCCGGTGTGCGGCGCCGCTGTCTGGGGCACGAGCGGCTGGTAGGGCGGCGTCGGGCCATCCCAGCTTGGGTCGGCCGCCTTGGGGAACCGAGAGGAAGGGGGCGGGGAGACCGCGCCCGGCTCGGCCACGGTCACCACGCGGCCCCTCGGGGCCACCACCGCCGCCACCGCTGTCTCCTCCACCTGCTTCCCGGCCTGGGAGGGGGGTCAGGATCAGATGCCGTCCTGGACCCACGGAGGGGCAGATGCAGCCCCGAAGGCCCGTCCCCCTCCCCGCGATGATCCCCCATCCCGAGGTGTGGGCGCAGGGGGCAGGCAGGGGCGCCTGGGCAGTGGGGCCAGGTACTCAAGCGGGGGAGTCGGGGTGCGCCGGGCCAGCTCCGGCGGTGGCCGGGGAGGTGGGGGAGAACCGCGGAAGGCCAGCGGCGGCGGGGGCACCGCGAGGGGTGTCTGAGGGGGCGTACGCAACAGCGCCAGGACCCAGTCTGGCAAGGTGGGCGCGGGTGCCGGGGGACGGTCGCGGCGCGGCGTGGGGGCGCGGGGGCTGCGAAAGGCAGGGGGTGGGCTCAGGCGCCTGGGCGTGGAGGGCGGTGGAGGGGCCGGGAGCGGGGTCAGGTACTCCAGGGGCGGCGCCAGCAGCTCCTCGGGCGCCGGGGGCGCGGGGCTTACGCAGGAGGCGGGCGGGGGTATGGAGAAGAGCTCCGTGAAGTTGGGCACCGAGTCGCTGATGAACGTCACGTTCCCATAGACGTGCTGTGGGAAGGCCTTGTCTGCGGATTGGCTGCCTCCAGGGCCCGGGGCTCCGGCCGAGGCGATCTGCGACGTGCGCACGTGGTATGGGAAGTTCTTGTTGGCCGCCGAAGGGCGTGTCATGATCTGGGGTGAAGGGCAGGCGCAGGTTGGAGAAGGGCTGTCCAGGCCTCAGGCTGCCTTCATAAACAGGAGCCCTGAGGATTCTCCCGCTCACTCGATACCCCCGCTTCTCTGAAACCCTTGAACTTGGCACCTCCTCTGGGCTCTCACAATGCCCTGGGCTCTAACTTTCATTCCGTCACCACTCTTTACTACTCTGCAGGCGCTTACTCCGTCAAAGCCCTGAGCTCCCAGTTATCACTGAATGGTTAAGCTGCAGCATCCTGATATCTAGTAGGATATGAGTGTGCTAAGTCGCTTCAGTTGTGTCCAACTCTTTTCGACTCCATGGACTGTAGCCCGCCAGGCTCCTCTGTCCATGGGATTCTCCAGGCAAGACTACTGGAGTGGGTTGCTGTGCCCTCCTCCAGGGGCTCTTCCCCACTCAGAGACTGAAGCTGGATCTCTTAGGTCTCCTGCATTCACAAGCAGGTTCTTTACCACGAGCACCACCTGGGAAGCCCATCTAGTACATGTGGGAAGCCCATCTAGTACTAGCTACATGTGGCTATTTAAATTTAAAATAACCAAAATTAAGCTAAAACTTTAATTTCTCAGTCACACTGGCCACATTTAAGTGTTTGGTAGCCACATGGGGTTAGTAGCTATTGTACGGGACAGCACAGATGGTAAAATATTTTCATAAACAGAAAATTCAATTGGAGAGCACCGGACAGACTCTAGAATGTTAGCTCCTTGATGGCAGGTACTTGATGGTTCTTTTCCCTGCTGAATCCCCAACATCTTCTAGAACAATGCCTGACACATATAAGCTCTCAATAAATAATGGCTGAATGTAGAGATGTCTCCGGATTAGCTGGGAGGCCACAGGGCGGGGACTGGGGTGACCCTAGCACTGTACATGGGAGCCCAGCTCAGTCCCCCCAAGGTTGTTGCTGAATAAGTGAACAAGGAGCTGAAACCAGAGCGATGGAATGCCTGCTGGTAGTGGAGCTGCTCTGAGCTAATGTGAGCATTTTTGAAACTGGGCGAAGGTGAAGTATAGCAGAAAGGGTACTGTGTTCTGAGCCTGCACCCCACCTCCTGGCCCCACAGTTCACTGCGTATGGGATCTGGGGCACGCTGATTAAACTCCCAGAGCCTCACTGCACAAAAGGAGTTGCAGTGCCTCCGTGGAAAGATGAAAAGAAGGTGGAAATGAAAACTGCTGGTGCAGACTCTGGTACATGGTGTGTGCGTGTGTGCTAAATCGTGTCTAACTCTGTGCGACTCTGTGAACTGCAGCCTGCCAGTCTCTATCTATGGGATTCTCCAGGCAAGAGTACTAGAGTGGGTTGCCATGCCCACCCCCAGGGGATCTTCCCAACCCAGGGATCAAACCTGCGTCTCTTAGGTCTCCTGCATTGGCAGGCAGATTCTTTACTGCTAGCACCGCCTGGGAAGCCCTGGCACATGGTGGGTTCTCAGCATTTTGCCTCTCTCTGTCCCTCTGTGACTTCCTGCAGAGCGTCAGGAAGAACCATCCCAGGAAAGTGAGTCTGTACCTAAGTCAGGTTCCAGGGTAGAACATGGGGAACCTGGCCCCCTCCCTCAGTGGCTGAGTATATTCTCAACAAAGAATATATGGTGGACCCGTCAAGTCAGGAGCTGGGACCCTCAGCACTGCCTACTTCCCTGTCTGGTTCCCACTTATGTCAGATCTTCGGTCTGCTAGAGAACTCCACCACCCCCAGCAATAGCCATGGAGCCTGGCAGGTCACCTCCCCACTCTGGGCATTAGCTTCCCCTCTCTGTAGAGTGGTTTCAATGACTATTATCCATCCTGCCCTGGGGCTGCTCTGCCAAGTAAACAAGACAGCGGAAATAAAGGCATATGGGTGTTTCTAGCATGGAACAGGCTAGTTTGAGAAAGGTGCCCACTGAATGGCTGATGGATGGATGGAAGAATGAATGCACAGAAGGACTGGACTGTCTCCCAGAAAGCCAGATAGGATGTAAACCAGCGCAAAGAAGAGAGCTGGTGCTGTTAACCCCTGCTGCCATTCAGATCTAGGCCCCCTGGAGCCCCAGCCTGACCCACCCCAGTGGCTTCTTCCTGTGATGGAGTGGCAGAGATGGGAGAATGTGAGGGGGCGGCGGGGGAGTAGGCTTAGGAAAGGCTGTGGGGATACAGAAGGGGAAAGGGAGACTCTGGGGACCCAGGGTCAGGATGGAAATGGGGATGGGGGCAAAGAAAGAGCATAGCGCTGGGGGAAGAGCCCAGGACACAAAAGTAGGAGAAAGGAATAGAAGAGGGTGGACTCTAGGGGATACAGTGGAACAGCCTGAAAAGACCCAGCAGGCTCTCAGTAAGCGTGTGTTGAATGCCTAAAGGATGAATTGAAGGAAATGGATCAAGCGCTCAGAACAGAAATTCAGGCAGCTCAGGGGTGGATGGCCTCATGCATCCTCCACCCGCTGGTTTCCCACCGCCTCCCACCCCGGATGCCCAGCCTCACCAGGAACACGCCGTGGGCATACAGATGGATCCCCAACTGGATTCCATTGACAATCTTCTCCCGGGCCCATTTAGGGATCCCAAAGTTGGCGATCAGGGCCATGACTGGAACTGCAAAGAACCTGAAGGGGAGGCAGTGGGTCTGTAGAGACACCATCCCTGCCTTCCACCCCACCCCATGGCCCCGAATCCCCTGCTATGCACACACACACACACACACACACACACACATACACACCCCAAGTGGGTCCCAAACTGGAGGGAAGCCAGTGTGACCTTCAGAAGCCAGACGTTAAAAGGACACAGGAATCCCACTGGCCTGGGAAATGTGGTGAGGGGGATGGGCAAGCAGTAGGTTGAATTTAACTCAGTTCTAACCCCACCCCAATTTCTGGCACCTGATAGGAAATCAACAGATGTTTGATGACTGAATTAACATATAATAATAATAATTAAGGACTTACTGCATGCCAGACCTGTTACTAAGCATTTCATGAGTACACACTCATGTAACTCTCACAGTGACTCTATGAGGCAGGTACAATTTCTGTTCCTATTAAACAGGTGTGGAAACTGAGGCAGAGAGAATTTAACTGATGTGTGTAATGTCACACAGTTTACAAGCTTTAGAAAGTAAAGTAAAAGTGTTAGTCACTGAGTCATGTCCAAGTCTTTGCAACCCCATGGACTGTAGCCTGCCAGGCAAGAATACTGGAGTGGAAAAAAAAAAGAGTATTGGAATGGGTTTCCATTCCCTTCTCCGGGGGAATCTTCCCAAACCAGAGATCAAACCCAGATCTCCTGCTGCACTGCAGGCAGATTCTTTACCATCTGAGCCGCCAGGGAAGCCCCACAAGCTTTAGAACTGGGATCTAAATCCAGGTAATCTGGCTTAGAATCCACCTACTTGGGACTTCCCTGGTGGTCCAGTGGCTAAGACTCCACAATCCCAGTCCTGAGTTTGATCCCCGGTCAGGAAACTAGGTCCCACATGCTGCAACTAATGATCCCACATGCCTCAACTAAGACCCAGCGCAACCAAATAAATAGGTAAACAAATGTTTAAAATGCACACGTGAGAAAGTAAATCATTTAAAAGAATCCACCTACTTTACTGCTGTGTGTGTGTGCTAAGTTGTTTCAGTCGTGTCCGACTCTGCGACCTTCTGGACTGTGTAGCCCACCAGGCTCCTCTGTCCATGGGATTTTCCAGGCATGAATACTGGAGTGGGTTGCCATTTCCTCCTCCAGGGGAATCTTCCCTACCCAGGGATCAAACCTGTGTCTCTTACATCTCCTGTGTTGGCAGGCGGGTTCTTTACCACTTGCACCACCTGGGAAGCCCGTAACTTTACTGCTGCTGCTGCTGCTAAGTCGTTTCAGTCGTGCGACCCCATAGACTCTGTGTGACCTCATAGACGGCAGCCCACCAGGCTCTCCCGTTCCTGGGATTCTCCAGGCTAGAACACTGGAGTGGGTTGCCATTTCCTTCTCCAATGCATGAAAGTGAAAGTGAAGTCTCTCAGTCGTGTCTGACTCTTAAGGACCCCATGGACTGCAGCCCACCAGGCTCCTCTGTCCATGGGATTTCCAGGCAAGAGTACTGGAGTGGGGTGCCATTGCCTTCTCTGAACTTTACTGCTATGCCATGTTAAATGAAGAGAATCACAACTACTTTTTGTTGGACACTTACTATGTGCCACACTCAAAGCCCTTATCTGTTGCTCTATGCACTCTCAGGACACCCATCTGCAGAAGATACTCTGGACAATTCCTCTTTCTGGGTAGGTGACCTGAGGCTTTCATATTTTTTTTCACTTTGGGAAAGGAATTGTTTCCAGGTTACACAGTAAGTAAGTGGCAGACTCTGGTGACAGCTGCCTAACTTTAAAGTCCATCTGCCTCCCAGAAGAGGGTCTGAGTTGAAGACAGCCGTTTCTGGGGAGCCGGGGAAGACATGGACAGGTTGGGGGCCCAGCACATCTCACCAGAGGGTGTAGGCAGCAAAGAAGGGCACGTAAAAGGGCTGCTTCTCCGGGAAGTGGCGCAAGGAGACGAGCACAGCATAGGAGAACCACACGTAGGCGGCCACCTGCAGCCCAATGAGCCCGTAGCCCGCTGGCGACTCATAGGTGTACAGGACCTGGCCCGGGTCAAAGAACTGGACCCAAGGGAGAGGGTCAGTCACAGCCCTGGCCTTTGGCCCTCCTCACAGGGACCCCAGACCCCACCCTCAAATACCCTCAAAGGGCACAGAGGCACTTGATCAGGACAGAAGCAGTAGGAGAATGAAAGATGGAGATGAAAGGATAGACGCAGAGAGAGAGAGTGAAAAGACAGAAACTATCTCTGCTACCATGGCCCAGCACAGAGCTGAACACCACCAAGTGTAAGTTCTTCTGTTTGCACCAAGTTGATGAAGCAGGTCTTATTTTCACCCCATTTTACAGAAGGGGAAAACTGAGGCTAAGCAGAAAGCCTTTCAGCCAAAGTCAAGGTGATATATAAAGCCTTAGAGAAGTCCTCAGGGGTAGGTAAGACCCTCCTCATTTTACAAAAGAAGAAGCAGATCTGGGGGTGGGGTGGGCATCAGTCAAGGTCAACCAGCTGGGAAATGGGAGAGCCAGAGTGGACTCCAGGTCTGTGTGACTCCTGAACTTAGTCACGACACTGAGCATGAAATGTGACAGACAGCGAGAGACAGAGGGAGGAGGAAGAGAGCCACGTAGAGAGACGGGAATGCACTTAGGGAGACAGATGGAAAGGCGGAAAACCACAGAGTGGGAGAGAGCGAGCCAGGAAGAACACTAGCAGGCAGGTGGAAGAGGTCACTAAAAGCCTTGGGGGTGGGGAGGACAGAGCAAAGCCTGAACTTTTAGGGGGACTCACCTCAGCCTCGTAGATGAGCAGCGCCACGTGTGTGAGGGTGTACAGGGTCATGTAGACAGACAACTTCACGGAGCCCGAGTGGCTGATGCGGCCCCTGGCGGCAGGCCATGAGGGGAGACAGCAGGGGTGGGGGCCGTCAGAGAGGAAGGGGTAGCCACCCCCTCCCCCAACCCAATCTCTGCCCTGCCCCCCTGCCCAGCCACCCCATCCCTGCTGTGCTCCCTCCCGCCCCAGCATGGGCACCGTGTCACCGTGAATCCCTTCCCCAGAAGGATCAGCATCAGCAGGAAGATGAGGAAGCTGGAGGAGAAGAGCAGCTTGGCTGGTAGAAGGAGGAGAGGGCAGCTCAGACACAGGGCTCTGCCGGGGGAAGAGCTCCACACCCTCCCGGGCCCACTTCTTTCTCACCCAGGATCTTCAGACTCTCGTTACCAATGCCATCCGTGGCATACTGGCCCCAGTAGATGCAGAAAAATAGGAGGCTCAGGACTGAGGGGCGGACAGGCAGCGAGAGGAAAGGACAGACACCGGCTTTAGAGCATCACTCTTCCCTAGCGCTGTGATCCAGATGACCAGAGCCCTTCGTTCATCCCCATCAGGATTTAGACTCGCTACTCCTGCTGACTTCCTGGGATGCTCTGAAGTCCAGACCCCCAGCCCCTCCTCCCTCAGACCCAGGAGTCCAGACCCCCCGCCCCTCTTCCCTCAGACCTAAGAATCCAGGCCCCCAGCCCTTCCTTTCTTAGGCCTAGGTATCCGAGCCCTAAGCTCTTCCTCTCATAGAACTCAAAAGTTAAGATACTCTAAACCTCACCCTCCATTCCTGCTGCAGCCATGAACATTTTATAAGTCGTGTGAAGCAACTGACGACCTTTCAGCAAATCTAGGAGGATAAGGGAAGGCTGTACACAGACAAGTTGGCTGCCCTCCAACCTTGTCCCCCCTCCCCCATCTTCCCTCTCCCCCCTCGCTCCGCCCCCGCCATGGGCTGGACTCACATCCAAAGTAACAGGAGAGGAGGAAGATGAGGATGAAGATGAGGAGGAAGGTCACATCCGTCTCCAGGATCCCTGCCAATTTGGCAGAAGGAAACCCTGCAGTCAGCAGGGGTCTTCCCTCAACAGGCTCCCAGTTCTAGGTTCCCATTGAGATGCTGGGTCCCCACGTGCTCACCAAACTCATCAGCAGAGAAATGCCGCGTCCAGAAGGACTTGCCGTTGGTGAGGACCATCTCATACTCCAGCTGCAGCCCATCTCCCTGTGGGGAGTGTGGCGGCCTAAGGAAGGGGGGTGGGGGTAGCCCTGGGCAGGGAAGGGGTTGACAGGAAGGCAAGGAGGAGAAGGCCCCAGTCACTTACACCACACTTGCTGAGCGCGATGTACCACCACCTTTCACGCACCGAGCGGAAGCTGCGGCCACTGGAGCAGCTCAGGTATCGAGTTCCTGCCTCTGACACCACCTGGGGAGGAGCGCGAAGGCTGAAGCCTGCCTGGACCTGGACCTTCAGCATCTGCCCATTCCCCCAGGCCGGGCCCATACCTGACAGCCTGACCAGGCATACTGGGTAGTGAGGTTGATGACCTGGTTGTTCTCTGGCCTGATCACTGACTCCTTGGCCAGGCAGTCCTAGGCAAGGACAGGGATGTGGTCACTCCTTGGCCAGCTTCAACCTTGTCCCCCCTCAACCTTCCTCACAGACTTCACCTTGTCCCCCGCCTTGTACACGGCTGGCCACTGGGATGGGTCGTCGAAATAGAGGAGGATGTTCTGACAGCACTTGGCCTGCAAACCCAGAAATGTGGGGAGTTGGGGAGCTGGGGTAGCCCTTGCCTTGGGAGGCCAAGGGGGTGTCCAGCTTCAGCACGGTGAGCGGTTGGGCAAGGCTCACCTCAGGGTATCGGAAACGGAAGTCTAGTCGGCCATAATCCGAGAGGAAGCAAAATCTCGTCAGGAACACCCAGTCCTGGAAAAGGGGCCCACTCAGACTTTTTCTGAGCCCTTTGAGAGCTCTCCTTGACTCCACAGTCCCCCCCTCAACTTTTCCTCCCTACCCTGGAGTTCCTGGTTTCCTAAGAAGCATAAAAGGGACCAGGTCACCTCCAAAATTATTCTGTTATCCTTTCACCTTGGTTCCAGGATTCCTGCTTCGGATGTCCCCCAAGTTTCTTCCCCTCCTTTCAAACACTTCTCCCATTTCTCAGGTGCCAGAGAAAGCCTGGAGGGCCAGATCCCCATCCTGGACATCTTTTGTCACAGACAGACAGACAGACACACACACACACACACTGGACATCTTCTGTTACAAACACAGACAGACACACACACAGACACAGACACACATACCCCACAGACACACACACACAGACACAGACACAGACACAGACACACACACACACACACACACACCCCACAGTGGTCCCAGAGCCCATCAGATGCTGGGGAGTATTCCAAACAGCCCCATCTGGGTCCTGAGCAGGAGTGTGAACTCAGGCTCTCTTGCGGTGAAAAGTGCTGTCCCTTCAGCACCACCTCGGTTCCCCCACCCCCACCCCAAACTCTGACTCTCCCAACCCCGCCCCCCTCCTCGCCCAACTCTGACCTCAATGTCTCTCCTACAATTTCCGAGGCTCCTCTCTATCCCCCGGGCCTCCTCAGCCTCAATCCAGACCCAGTCCCTCATCGCCCCTTGCTCCACGCCCCCCGGCTCTCAGGCACCTTCTGGGAGGGGCGGCAGGGGGCGGGGCGGCACCTTCCCCCTTCTCTCCCTCCGGTCCCTCGGGGGCCCGGCGGGTGGCAGGGGAGGGCCGGACGCGCTCACCTCCTTGGAGCTGAGGTTGCCCCGCACGTACTTGGCCCGGGCGCGGGGGGGCAGAGGCAGCATTAGGAGCAGCAGCGGCGGCAGCAGGCGGCGCAGAGCGGGTGCGCGCGGGGGCTCCATTCCACCCGCTCCGGCCCCGGCCCCGGCCCGGGTTCCGCTCCCGCTCCCACTCTGGCCCGGCGACGGCGGCGAGAGCGCGCGGGCCGGCTGGCGCGCGGCCCCGATTAAAGGGGCCGCTGGGCACCGCGCTCCCTGCCTTCTCCTCCGGAATGACCCGGCCTCGCCCCTACTCAGTCACCGTCGGAGGGGCCGCCCCTTTCCTATCCGCACCACCCCTCTCCAGCCCCAGTACTCCCCTTGGGTAGTCTCCTTGATACCTCAGGCTCCCGGTGTCCTAAAATGAACTCCAATGCATTCCCCCAAGACGAGCATCCTCCTCCAGGCTGCCATCTCAGGATGACCCACAACCCCCAGGCCCCAGCTCTGTTCTGACCTCCCCTCAGTTTAGCCCCCAAATAGCCCATCCCCGCCCCCATAACAGCCATCACCAGCTGTGGCCACTCCAGAACCCATGCACCCTGTGAAGTTCCTATAGAAACACAGAGGCAGAGTGGGTAAACCACCTGTTCTGGGTCGGGTCACACAACTCCAAGTGGTAGAGAGCCCTCAGCCACAACCGCTACTGCCTGACCCTGTCCTGTCACTGCTTACCAGCTTACCAAAGTGTGAAAATCAGTTGCCATGAGGCAGAAGGGGTGGTGTTACAAGAAACCCACAAGCAGACTCTGAAATCAATTGCTTGGGTTCAAATCCCAGCATTGCCATAACCTTCCTAAAAGACCTCAACCGAGTCACACCTGTGTGATCTCCCAGCCAGCCCCCTACATCCTGGTACTGACTTTACCATTTCCCTGCGGGCAATGGGGAGCCCTGGAAAAGCTTTACAGAGTAGAGTCCAAGCCCCCCAGCTTCATTTTCCCAATCAGATTCCAACACATGTTTAGCTTCATCCCTCCCCCTCCACTGCAGAAAATTTGCTGCTCCTCAAAATGTCATTTAAAAAAATTTCCAAGTTAAGAGGCCAAGCAGGAAACATAAGCGGGTGAAATGGAGAGTGTTGACCCCACAAAAAAGGAGCCTCTGCAACTTAGCTTCAGCAAGCTTTCGACAGGAAGGAGAGTAAGTCTGATATGCCAGTTTCTCTGCTTTCATTTTTTTTTTTTTTTGAGAGAGAAGCCAGAAATTTTTTTTTTTTAAGCTGATTTGTAACAGTAGATAATTGATTCAAAAATGTTAAATATATTGTAGACCAAAGAAAAAAGTCTGCCACTATATCCAGGCTTCATCTGCCATTCCTGCCCTGATCCTGCCCACACATTGTTCTTGTGCCCACCAGACCAGAAGCCTCTCATAAGCAAAGCCCAGATGTGACTCATGCTAAGTCCCAGCATGGTCTAGGGATACAGGCAGAATGGGCCTTACACATGCTATTCCATAGAGAAGCATTTCTAGATTGCCTGGAATGTTCTTTTTCTCCTCTACTAGCAAATTTTTACCGAACTTGAAAAATACAAGGGTCTTTTGTCAACTTCTCGTCAGCAGAGTAGAGTCATCACTCCCTCCTTGGACTCCCCAGCCCCTGGACTTCTCTTTCAGATGCCACAAGGGCTGAAACTGTGTTCACCACTGTACTGGGAGTCCCGTGGAGACATAGCCTCAGTCTCACTCACTCCAGAGCCCCAGCATCACCAGAGTCAAGCACAAAATTGGCCTTAGTGGGTGGATCTGTTAAGACTGACTGGAGGTCTCTGGGCCGAGGACGGTGACAGATGACAGTACCTTCCCTTCCACTTTGGACCCAGAACGCAAAGCTAGGGAAAGCTGCTGTCCTGAGCCACCCACTCACTAAAAATCAAGAGGACTGCGAAGAAGACACTTTATTGAGGTGATCAGAGTTGGAGACTCCTGCCCCCAACCCAGCCTCAGCCTGCTCAGTACAGTCTCATGGGTGGAAAGGACCAGGCCTCTGGGCTGCTCTGAGCCACCATCCAGGAGAGGCTGGGCAGTGGTGCTGGGGGGCTGGGGCTCCAGTCCAAGGCAGAGCTTTGGGGCAACAAGGGTGATGGTGGCTGGGGCAGGAGTTGTGGTGGGCCAACCCCCCAAGGCCGGGGAGGGGGCGGTGTGGCTACCAGCCAGATGCTTTTCAGTAGATCAAAGGCTGTTGGGGGGCCCCAGGCCGCCCCAGATGGCGAAGGCAACGAGGATAATGGGGGTGGCCAGGGACCTTTCCGTGGTGCCAGGCTCACTTGGTGCACAGTAGGAGTGCTGGAGGTGGGAGGCACAGCAAAGGTGAGCTCCTTTGCCCCCTGCCGCCTCCTCTGTCTCCCCTCCCCTGGGGCCTGCTCAGGACTGTTGATCCAGGAAGATGTCATCCTTTGCCTCTTAGGTGTCCCTGGCACAGAGGAAAGAAGCATGAGGGACAGCTGAACAAGAGCAGACAAAGGAAACGGGAGTTTAGGAGGCAGGAGGTAAGCTCACCTGGCAAGTGTGGCTGGCAGCCCCGGAGCACCAGGGTAAGGTCAGGCACACAGCCGTGGCAGGCCTGTAAGGTGCCCACGATAGCATCCCTGGCCTCTTGAACTAGGTTTCTCCTAGGGAAGGCTTGTGGCAGAATCAGCTGGCATTGCAGCTCCCCCAGCAGCTGCTCCAAGTCAGGGAGCTGTGGGGAACTGGGGGGGCCTGGGCCCGAGCCTCCAGGCACCTGGTTTTCCTTGCCCCTTGACTGTAGGGATGGTTGTTGGACCCTGCCTGGGCTTGGGGAGGACTTGGTGGTGAGTGCAGGGGTGCCCGACTCCAGAGACTCACTGCTAAGCAGCCGGGCCACGTCCAGAGATTTCACCTCATGGCTGAAGAGACCCCGGTGGTCCCGGCTCAGGCGGCCCTGGGTTATGACCACGAGCTTGGCAGCAGTAGGGGCCACAGAATTCCGCAATACCATATGTGGATCCCGACTGGCCACAGGAGGGTGCTGATAGGCCAATGGCTGCCGACTGCCCGCCAGGGCCTCATTACGCTCCCGCCTGGTCTTCCGACGGCGGACACGACCAGGCTTCTCAGGCTGCTGGAAAGGCTTGGGGGCTGGCTCCCCGGGATCCATGGTGCCCTGGAAGATAAAGACAGGGTAGTCATATGAGAAGAGTTGGTTTGGGGTGAAGTGGGAGTACTGTTTAGAGACTCAAAATGAGAGAAATGGATTGGTAGAGAGCAATCGGAAAAGGTTTGGTCAGGGAAAGACGAGGGAAAAGGCAGAGTCATAGGGGCAGGATGGCGTCAAGGGAGTCATGCTGAATGGGAAGATCTGTCAGAAGATCAAGGATTAGATGGAACTAGGATGTGAGGAAATCCTTAAAAATAAGGGACGGGAAAGGGATCATGATACTGGAGGGATCTGGTGAACCAGATAGGGACTTTGGACAGAGGAGAAATCCAGGGGGAGAGGAAGTACTGGAGAATGCATAAAGTGGAGAGAGATGGTAGCAAGAGAAAGGCAGGAAAGAGAATAGAAGTTGGAGAGACAGAGTAAGCCGGCAGGACAGAAAGGGCAGCAGAGGAGCTATCAGGGACTGGGGCCTGGTCATGGAAGAGGCGTAGACCTCAAGGCTTGGTGAGGTAGGTGAGGTAGAGATGGGGGTACAGTTGGTGAGGAGGGGCACCTCACCTTCTCCTATGCCCAACGAACCCCGCCCTGCCCTGCCCACTCCACGTGGCTGTGGGGGACAATGGCTTCTTTTCCGCAGTGACCCCAGCTCTCTCGATGCGCCTGACGCTCTTCCGGGCCTCACACAAGGCCTCCTGCACGCACGCACGCACGCACGCACGCATGCGCGAGCCCCTCCCACGCCCTTTGGCATCCAGTTCCGGAGAGTCACAGGCCCAGAGGCACGTGCCAGCTGCCCGCGGTGCCGGTTATAGTCCCGCCCCTCCCAGCCTCACTTTCAGAAATCTCTTTCATTTGTCCTAAGCACCTTCTATCCACCTTCTATCTACCAATTGGCCTTGGTCCACTAGGCCCGCCCCCTTCCTCAATGCTGATTGGTTTAGACATCCATTGGCGGACTTTCTCTGTTGAGTGGCAAGGTGCGGCAAAGCCAAAGGGGAGAGGGGTCGTTGCAGCCTCTATATACAGCTAGTCCCCACGCAGTCAACAGGGTTTATCCCTAAGGAATCAATATAGTGTCGTCATTTGGAGCAAGGCTTCAGAGTCACACTACCTAGGTTCCTATGCCCAGACGGGCACATTTGAGCTCTGAGACCTTGGCAAAGTATGTAACTGCTCAGAGCTTCAGTTTCCTAATCTGTAAAATGGAGTTGATATCTTCTCCTTCTTATAACTGCTGTAAGTATGAGGTATGCCAGCACCCAATTTGAAACAGCGCTTGTTGAATGGATGCCTATAAACTTTCCCACTACACTTGTCCCCCTCAGTCCCCCCTCCCAACCCCACCCCGCAGCTTGCGGGATCTCAGTTTCCTGACTAGGGACTGAGTCCCAGCCCGCGTTGTGAAAGCCTGGAGTCCTAACCACTAGTCCACCAGTGAACTCCCCCCTCAAACTCTCAAATAGAGCTATACCAGGGTTTTCCCAATACCCTAATAAGCTATATTGTGCATTACTTGGTAATATTGCTTGTCCAACCTTCACAATCTTACAAAGCCAAACGCCTTAGGTACTACTTCTAAGAAATCCTTCACCCTCAGAGTCCATCTCTTTCTCCTCCCACAAAGGTCCCCTGTACCTTTCTTAATCACAGCCTTGATCCTTCCCTCAGTCGTGTGTCTGGAGTCTGCCTCCTCCAACATGGCTAGAAGAAGGTCAGAATCAGACCCATTCCTTTAATACTCATTCAGCAAATACTTGTGAACAACTACAGATAGTACTTGGTACTCTGAGTCAACTCTGAAATCTGTATGCAGGTCAGGAAGCAACAGTTAGAACTGGACATGGAACAACAGACTGGTTTCAAATAGGAAAAGGAGTCCGTCAAGGCTGTATATTGTCACCCTGCTTATTTAACTTATATGCAGAGTACATCATGAGAAACGCTGGACTGGAAGAAACACAAGCTAGAATCAAGATTGTCGGGAGAAATATCAATAACCTCAGATATGCAGATGACACCACCCTTATGGCAGAAAGTGAAGAGGAACTAAAAAGCCTCTTGATGAAAGTGAAAGAGGAGAGTGAAAAAGTTGGCTTAAAGCTCAACATTCAGAAAATAAAGATCATGGCATCTGGTCCCATCACTTCATGGGAAATAGATGAGGAAAGAGTGGAAACAGTGTCAGACTTTATTTTTTGGGGGCTCCAAAATCACTGCAGATGGTGACTGCAGCCATGAAATTAAAAGACGCTTACTCCTTGGAAGAAAAGTTATGACCAACCTAGAAAGCATATTGAAAAGCAGAGACATTACTTTGCCGACTAAGGTCCGTCTAGTCAAGGCTATGGTTTTTCCTGTGGTCATGTATGGATGTGAGAGTTGGACTGTGAAGAAGGCTGAGAGCTGAAGAATTGATGCTTTTGAACTGTGGTGTTGGAGAAGACTCTTGAGAGTCCCTTGGACTGCAAGGAGATCCAACCAGTCCATTCTGAAGGAGATCAGCCCTGGGATTTCTTTGGAAGGAATGATGCTGAAGCTGAAACTCCAGTACTTTGGCCACCTCATGCGAAGAGTTGACTCATTGGAAAAGACTGATGCTGGGAGGGATTGAGGGCAGGAGGAGAAGGGGATGACAGAGGATGAGATGGCTGGATGGCATCACTGACTCGATGGACGTGAGTCTGAGTGAACTCTGGGAGTTGGTGATGGACAGGGAGGCCTGGCGTGCTGCGATTCGACTGAACTGAACTAAACTGAGTCAGGCCCTGTTCCAGGCAAGTGGACTGAGGCAAAACATAAACATAATAAAATGCATCTCTGTACCTCAGCATCAACCTTCCTAGAAGGAATGAATAGCTATGAAGGTCTCATTTGGGAGTGGAGCTTCAGGAACATGATCAGGATTATTTGGGGGTGGGACCCCACCACCTGGTCCCCCAGAACAAGGAGATCTGGGAAGACTTGAGGTCTGAGATTAATTTGGGGCAGAAGGTGGGAGTCAGCTACCTTAGATGACCTTGGCTATGGATGTAGGTTTCAGAGCCCAGACACACCCAACTGAAGTCGGTCAGCCATAGGTTTAGGGAGGGGAGCGGAGGCCACAGATCTGTAAGGTAAGCTGCGCGGGAGGGGCGCCAAGCTAACTTGGCCCTTGCAGCATCTCTAATTTCCCTTATCTTTCTGCATCTTCTACTACCCTCTCTGCAGGGTCAGTGATGTCTAATGCTGAGACATATAGTTTAGCTATTATGTCACAAAAACTGGTGATTTTGGCAGGGGAGGGCCATGAGCACATAGACTCACTAAAGTCCCAGCACTACCTTCAAGTGTCGCCTTCAGCTGAGCCTCTAATTTTCGCATTTTGCCATCCTCCTTTTCTCTCCCCTACGTCTGAAGAAAATGGGTGCGTCCCTTCCTAGCCAGGTGCGTACGAGCCACCCCCTCAAGAGATCCAAGGAATGGACTCGTCCACTCACTCCCCCACCACCACGTGAATGAGGGACACACATACAGCCCCACCCCGGCCCCTCCCCACACTTCTCGCCCTACAGCAAATGGTTTCTTCCCCCAGGACTGGCGCTAGATTTTCCCCGCCTACTCTCGGCCTTCAGGTATTTCGCTCCTCCCCGTGAGGCCGGTAGGGTGGTTTCTCCCCCCCTCCCCACGGTATGCTGGATGGTCTCGCCTGCCCCCACGCCCCCCCGGTGCCTGGGTGCGCCAGCCGCCGCCGCCGTGGTCCGAGTGAGCGGCCGGAGCAGGAAGCGCCGGACGAGCCCACTGCGCGGCCGCCGTGGGGGAAGCGAAGGTTCCCAATTACACCCTCCTAAGTGAAGGTTTCCGCCCCGGGAGCGGGGGCGGTGCCCGGGAATCCGTCGCGCTCTCCGCGGGAGTGCGGGCTTCGGGACCGTCCATTGTTGCCTGAGGGGTAGGGGTGGGCGTGGTGGCGCCACCTCCTCCCGGAACACTGTCCCGCCGACCGCGCTCGCTCGTCCTGCAGGAGCAGGGGCGCCAAGATGAGTGGAGACGAGAACCCAGCCAGCAAGCCCACGCCGGTGCAGGACGTGCAGGGCGACGGGCGCTGGATGTCCCTGGTGAGCGACCCCGCCCGCGATACTTCGGAGTCCGGGGCTGGGGGCGGGGAGAGGGGGGAGAGGAGAGCAGCTGGTTCCCGCAGCTCTCCCTGGGAGATTGGGAAACTGAGGGCAGTTGGGGTGGTGCTGCCTAAGGAAGCGGGGTGGGGCGGGCGCCGCAGCGTGCATGCCATTGACTCCCCTCCTTTACGTCCCCAAAGCACCATCGGTTCGTAGCAGACAGCAAAGATAAGGAACCCGAAGTCGTCTTCATCGGTGATTCCTTGGTCCAGCTGATGCACCAGTGCGAGGTGAGGCCCGTCCCTCTCCTCCTGCCCCACCCAGGCCTGTGCCTTCACTCACTCTCCTGAACCAGAGCCCGGGCTAGGCGGTGTGTGGGGTACTCAAAATACCCTCACGGAACACCGGACACCCAGATTTTCTGTATAACGTGTCACGTTCTACTGAGAAGGAAGTGTGTTGTGTCCTGGCTTTTTGTCGTATTGAGTTTGTGTATAGTGAGACTTAAAATGAGGCTTCTTGCAAGAAGATTGCCTACCATGAGGCTCTTTGTTAGCTTAAATTAGTGCACAGCCCTAATGGATTTCCACAAAGCTATAGTTGTTTCTACAAAATGAAGGTCAGTAGGTCTCTACTATGGAGCTCAATTATGCTACCTATTCACTAAGAGGTGTTAAACCATGGCTTTCCTCAAAGTGAAGTTCAACTGGAATGCTGCTGGTTTGATACCTGGCTCAAGCAGAATGAGTTTCCGTAAAAGGAGTCTTGCTTTTATCGGGATTTATGAAAGTGAGACCGTGATGGGTTTGTGTAAAGTGAGGTTGACCATATTGGGGTTTGCTTAAGGTGAGATTTAACCAGACTGCTTTCATAAAACAAAGCTTTAACATGATGACATTTGGTTAACCTTTGGATGGAGAGCGGTGGTCCATGCTGACGATGCCCCTGTGCCCACACCACTTCTTGCCCACAGATCTGGCGGGAGCTCTTTTCCCCTCTGCACGCACTTAACTTTGGCATTGGTGGTGACAGCACACAGCATGTGCTGTGGCGTCTAGAGAATGGGGAGCTGGAACACATCCGGCCCAAGGTGAGCAGGGCTTGGGTGGGCAGCCAGAGCCCCCTCAGCCTGCCCCCCTCACCACCGCTCCATCCTCTCTTTCCACAGATTGTGGTGGTCTGGGTCGGTACCAACAACCACGGGCACACCGCAGAGCAGGTGACTGGGGGCATCAAGGCCATAGTGCAGCTGGTGAACGAGCGGCAGCCCCAGGCGCGAGTCGTGGTGCTGGTGAGAGTGGGGAGGGCAGGGGGAGGAAGAATGGCTGTGGTCTGGGACCCCTTCAGGTGTAGCCACAGCTGCACGGCTTTGAGCAGTTCTCAGAGCAGTGGCTTTCAGGCAGAATCTCATGTTGAAGCTTGCTTTGCCCATCAGAAGGGCTGTGGTAAAGGACATATTCGGGGGCAAATAGCCCCTTTTGCCCAAGGGACTGCTGAAAGTCACTCTGTTGTCTTTGACTCTTTGCAACCCCATGGACTGTATAGTCCGTGGAATTATCAAGGCCAGAATACTGGAGTGGGTAGCCTTTCCCTCCTCCAGGGAATCTTCCCAACACAGGGATTGAACCCAGGTCTCCCACATTGTGGGCAGATTCTTTACCAGCTGAGCTACAGGGAAGGCCAAGAATACTGGAGTGGGTAGCCTGTCCCTTCTCCAGGGGATCTTCCTGACCCAGGAATTGAACCAGGGTCTCCTGCATTGCAGGAGAATTCTTTACCAACTGAGCTATCAGGGTGTTGAAAAACTCAAAACACTTAAATAGCCAAGAGTGGTCAGACATTCCCAAGGTGAACCTAGCTAGCTTCCATTACTTCTAGAAGGTTCCACGTCTAGAGTGAGGTGTCAGGACCATAGTTTGGAATCTGTGTTTCCAAAACGCCTATTTTCCCATCCCTAGTGTATTCTGGAGCTTAGGACTTCCTGATGGGGGACAGAGAATTCTGACACAGGAGCAGGACACCCAGATGCTGGTAGGATGCCTCCTCACAACTCCTTGTGCCTTCCCCAGGGCCTGCTTCCTCGGGGCCAGCACCCCAACCCACTTCGAGAGAAAAACCGACGGGTGAATGAGCTGGTACGGGCAGCACTGGCTGGCCACCCTCGGGCCCACTTCCTGGACGCAGACCCTGGCTTTGTGCACTCAGATGGTACCATCAGCCACCACGACATGTACGATTACCTGCACCTGAGCCGTCTGGGGTACACACCTGTCTGCCGGGCCCTACACTCCTTGCTTCTGCGTCTGCTAACCCAAGACCAGGGACAGGGTGGTATCCCGCTGCCGGAACCCAGCCCCTAAGCATCTTCCTTCCTACAACATTAAATTTCCATTTTTCAGTCTTCCATGTGCTGCTTTATGTCCAAGCCCGTGTGGGTATCTAACTCTGACGTCTATGACCCTGCAGCTCTGCCCAAGGGAGGCCTCACCAATCCATCAAGATATTCTGGTTCATGTAGTCAGGCAGATTTCTGCCATCACAGTAGTGCTCCAAGCAGGCACCGCCAATCAATAACCCACTGGGTGAAACTGGTTTGCTAACATGACCCTGTAGCATCAAGGTCAAGTGAGAATTCTGGGTGACCCAGCAGTCAAAAGCCCACCGACTGCTGCACTCTGACCTGAGCTTACCTGTGACTTCCTGTGACAGCTTTCTGACTTTCCCACCCCCGGCAGTCAGCCCTCCACACGGTGTATGGGTATTTGTCTTCCCAGAGAAGCACTGTCCAAGGCTGTATGATGTATGATCGAGGCGGAAACCAGCAGAGTATTCCTCTGACTTGGCTGCAGTGCTGGCTCAGGCCACACAGGGGCAGCAGGGGTCACTGGGGACAGGGCAGTACTCTGATCCCACCAGCTTTCCCACCCAGTGCCTGCCCTGGTTCAGACCTTGAGAGTTCACCTGGAACATTAAGGGTGCACTGCCCTTCTCACAGCACCCAGTCAAAGGCCTTCCCCAACCGTGCCTGGCCAAATGGCTGAGTAGGCAGACTCTGCCCACCAGGTCCCGCTGATGTAGGGGATGGTCCTGGAATGGTACCCCACTCCTCACAGTGGTTGGGGGCAAAGCCTGTAACCCCACGGCCATCTGGGGGCCAGACTGGTATGACCCACATCCCTTCTCCCTTGAGAGCTGGCAGCCACACAGGTGTGTTAAACAGCTTTAATCTCGGTCATTGCGTCTTCTCAGCACAGTAAGAAATATTGCACATGATCAACATGTTTTGTTCTGGGGATGGGGACGCGGGTGGGGGAATCACCTTCTTAGAAAGTACAACCCAAGTTGGGAGGGCAGAGGGGGTGCGGAGAGAACCCTCCCCGTGCCTGTGGCAAAGTGCAGGAGCCCCCACCCCCAAGCTAACCTGAGTCCAGCCCCTCTGGGGAAAAAAGGGGTACATGAACTCCCCCTACTCCACAGGCACCTCCCTGTGGCCCGAAGCCCACACTACCCTCCAGCTGGCAGCCCTCACACGAGCCATTTTGCATAAAGTACAAGTGAAAAGGTCTGAAGGTAACACACTCCAGGTTATGTACAGGGGCTCGATGGAGGGAGACTGTGCCCCGCTTCCCCTCAAGTCGCCCCCTGTCACAGGGGGGGGAGCTGTTGGGGGAGGGGGGTAGACAAGGGAGCAGGCCTCATTTCGCCCCCAACTGGAAAGGACGAAATGGCTTTACTGGGGAGGAGGCAACCATCCTGCCCCCCCATTCCTGCCACCTAACATACTGTCCATGTCCTGAGGGGGGTACTGTGGGTCTGGGGTCTTCTCAGGAGCCCCTCACCTGCCTGTGGCAGCTGTCGAGGGACCAGAGGGGGGTGGTGAGGGTTGGGGGGGCCCCTCCCAGCCAGGCTGTCCAGGCCCCGGCTCTGGGGGTGGAGGCAGTGGCGGGGCAGCCGGGGCTGTGCCAGAGTCCGAGCCAGGTGAGGTGGGGTCGGGGCCCCCGGCGGGGCTGGGAGTGGGGACAGGGGCAGCAGCAGTGCCAGTGGGGGGCGGTCCGGGGAGGGGGGCCTCAGCTCCCGGGGGCTGTTCTGAGGGAGTGGCCGCTTGCATGATCTTCTGGCGCACCTCACGGATCTTCAACTGCAGACAGACCTTGGAAGGGAAGATGTCCGCGTAGCGGGCCTGGAAGGCTGCCGTGGCCTGGGCTGTGGGCAGCAGGGGCAGGTTGGGAGGGGGAGAAGGGTAGGGTGAGATGAGTAGGTAGGCCCTCTCCAAGTCCCCCGCCCCGAGACTCCCAGCTGTGCTCACCTGATGGGAAGAAACCGTGGTCCTGGAAGAGCTGCATGACCAGAGCCCGGCGCTGGTCCAGGGTGCGCCGCAGCGACGAGTAGGGCACTTTCTCATACTCCAGCTCCCCGAGCACGTCTTCGGCTTCTGTGCCTGTGAGCAGCACAGGGAGCCCGGTCAAGCCTCCCACCACCATGCAAGGGTCCACTCAGCCCTCACTGAATCCTGTTTCACACTGGAGTTCAGAGAGGGAACCTGCCCAAGGTCAGATGGGACCTTAGGAGCCTGTGAAACTCCGGAACCGAGACACAACTACGGAAGCCGCTGCATCCTGAGTCTGTCCTCTGCCGCAAGCAAAGCCGCCACTGCAGTGAGAAGCCCGAGCACCTCAACTAGAGAGGAGACCCCGCCCGCCACAACTAGACAAAGACCATGCAGCAACGGAGACCCAGCCAACAAAGCAGAACACCTCCACAGCCCACCCTTGGCCTGCTGTCCTTGCTCTCAGCGACTCCCGGCCAGCTCTCTGACCTTTAACCCTGTTCCTGAGACCCCACCCCTCTTGGAGGCCCTGGGTCCTCCACAGCTCTGCCTGCCACCACGCTGGCACCTGTGCGGTCAAAGGTGAAGATGTCGCCCTCGCACTTGGCACTCTTGGGGGTGTTGGGCTCCGAGCTGCAGCTGGAGCGCCGCCTCATCTTGCGCTTGGGCGAGGTGGGGTCCTCGGGGGCCGAGTCCAGGTCTGTTCAGACAGAAAGCAGGCTCAGGGGCCTTGGCCCCCATCTGTCCCCCTCCTCCCCCGGGCGCCTGGCGCTTGCCTACCAGTGGAATTCTTCCTCTTCTTGCGGTAGGAGCCCAGGATGGCCCGGGGGGAGGTGGCCAGAGACTGCAAGGTGGGCGAGGGCAGCACCTCCTCAGGCCGGAACTCAGGCAGCTCGGCAAAGCGCTCTTCGAAGTCCACCTCCGACAGGACCCTGCTGGAGAGCAGGCAGGGTCACCTCCTCTGCCCCCGCCTGCAGCTGCCCCCTCTCCCAGCAACCCGCACGCTCCGCCCAGTCCCCCAGCCCATGCTCACTTGTCCACAGAGTCAAAGGTCTTCTTCAGGGGCGGGGGCCGCACCTTCACCTTCTTGCTGGCACCAGCCGGCTCCTTGCGCTCGGGGGTGTCCCCGGCCGCCCTCCCACTGCCGCCCTCGCTGCTGCCGCTGCTGCCACCAGGAGCTGGGGCTGGAGCCAGGGCTGGACTGGGAGGGGTGGGAGGCTCCCCACGGCTCTCCAGGCCCAGCCCAGGGACACGCCAGTCTGAAGACGAGCTGGGGAATTTGCTGGCCTGGGGTGTGGGGTGGGGAAGGAGATGGAGAACACTGGGGTCAGACTCACCAGGGCAAGACCCAGAAACAGAGAGGGATCACAAAGATGGATACTGACCACCAAGATACAGAACTGTGGGCAGGACCCAGTCGTGCAGACAGACAAGCCTGAGGCCAGAGGAGAACCCACAAGGGCGTGGTTCAGACAGGTAGAGGGAAGAGGGGTGGGACAGAAGGGCAGACAGGGGACAGAGGAGCAGAGCCAAGCAGTGGTGGCCACCCCCAGGCTGCTGGGCACTCACCATGGTCTCAGGGCCCTTGGTGCTGGTCTGATCCTCGGCAGGTGGGGGCAGCGGGGGACTGCTCCGGGCTGTGGGAGTCCAGGTCTCGGGGGGCAGTGGAGGGGCTGGTGTTGCTGGCCTCCCCTCAAGCTCTGACTCGGACACTGGGGGCTCACGGGCTGGGCCAGGCTCCAACGGCTGCCGGGGTGCAGGGCCTGGCCGCCCAGGAGCACCAGCCTCAAAGGAGCCCACAGGAATGCTGGCGATGGCCGCCTTTACTTTCTGGGGGGCTTTAGGGGTGGGCCGCTGGGCCTTGGGGGCCACTAAACTGTAGGTCATGGAGCCTGCGGGTGTAGAGAATATTTGCTGAGCCAGGCTTGACAGGAACCCATCCCCTGGGTCCACCCAGTCAGCCCGCCCTCACCTGGCCTGACACCCACCTGTGGCACTAGGGAAAGGGCTCGCAGGGGCCGGGGTGGCAGCAGTGGGCGCTGGTGGGCCCTTGGGCAGGATGGGGGCAGCAGGTGGGGTGGTGCTGGTAGCCACAGTGTAGACCAGGCCTGGGGGAGCCTGGGATGGCTGGGCCAGAGGTGCTGAGGAGGTGGGTACGGGGCTGCCGGGGTAAAATGCTGTGATGACGGGACCACTGGCGGCTGCGCAGGTGGGAGGCAGCTGGGGACTGGGGACAGGCGACACGCCCACCTGGCCAGGAGCCAGCAGTGGGGCTTGGCCTGTGGAGAGAGACAGCAAAGACAGGGGACCAAGTTAGGGCCTGGGCTGCCTTGGCCCCACCCGTGGTCCCCAAATGCCAGCCGGGCGCACTCCACCTGAAAGCAGGGGCTGCACGAAGGCGGGGCCGCTGGGCCCCAGCGAGGTGAACCCCAGGGCAACTGAGCTCGTGGGTCCGTACGAGGTGACTGTTCCAGGCTGACTGGACGCAGGACTGGTGCCCAGGGGCAGTGCGTGCCCACCTGCTGACTGCACGTAGGTGATTCTGCAGTAGGGAGAGGCAAGGGGAAGGTGTGACGAGGGCTGGGCCCCCGAAACCCTCCCCTGCGCTGACTTCCAGATGAGAGCTCAACTGCCATACCTGGTGGAGGAGGGCAGCAGGACCTTCTGAGGCTGCGAGGCAGGGCCGGGGAGTGGGGCCGGGCTGAGTGGCGGCACCAGGCCGCTGGGTGTGCTCACAGGCACCGGAGTCAGCTGGATGATCTGCGGGCAAGGGAACCACAGGAGGGGCTGAGCTGGGGCCCCAGAGTGAGGCAGGGGAGGCCTGAGACCTTGGAGGCTGGATCTCAGCAGAGACACGGAAGGGAGACATCGGACTGGGGCTAGGGAGGATGAAATCAAGGGAAAGAAGGCAGCAAGAAGCTGCAGACAGAGAAGGGACAAGGGACCAACGATGAGGGCTGAGGGCAGAATCAAGATGCTCAGACATCAAGCCAAACAGTGAGACAGAGGCCCAGACACCAAAGGGGAGAAAAGGAAGACACCGAATAACAGGCAGACACAAAAACCCCAGGACGCAGAGACGAAAGCCCAGAAGGGGGAGGCAAAGGACAGGTGGGGCTGCCACTGAGGTGCCCTTACCTTGCTGGGTGGCTGAGCACCGTTCTGCACAGGTACTGAGAAGGGCGGGCTCACCAGGGGCAGTGGCTGGCCGGCCCCACCTCCCCGCACTGACATGCTGGGGGTGGCCAAGGGTACGAGTACCTTCCCGGGCAGCAGCTGGGCTGAGCCGCCAGGGGGCGGGGCCTGCACAGGAGACACTGACTGGGCTGCAAGTTGAGAGACGGGGGAGCAGGTGGTCACACAGGAGCGGAGGCAGCCAGGGGCCCGCTCCTCGTGCTGCCCGGCCCGGGCCTCACCTTTGGGGGGCGGGGCGGAGGGTACGGACTGCAGGATGGGGATGCCAGGAGTGGGTGCGGTGGCAGCCAGAACTTTGCCGTTGGTGGAGGTGCCCGGTGGGAGGGTGAAACGGATGCTGGTGGTGGGGGCAGGGCCGCCGGGCGCCGCTGCCTTGGTCCCAGGGGCCGGTGCCACTTGTAGTTGCTGGGGCAGCGTGGGCAGAATGTACTGCACCTGGGTGATGCCCCCAGCCTTGCCCAGGGGACCCGGCTGCAGGATGCCCAGGGGCACGGGCCCATTGGGGCCACTCCCAGCACTGGCCCCCGAGCCAGCAGCCGCCCCACTGCCAGGGCCCCCCTGGGCAATGAACTGGACAGCAGGTGGCGCTGGGGCCCCATAGCCCGGGGTGCCCACCAGCAAGTTAGTGACAGTGGCCGGCGCCTTCCCCACAGTGCCCAGGAGGGGCCCAGCCACCAGGTGTGGGGCCGTGGAGGTGGCAGCTCCTGACTTCTTGTCCGAATACACTAAGCTGACGCCCAGCGGGGAGCCCCCCGGTGCCCGGGACCCAGTGACCGCCTCAGTCCTGGCGCCGGCTGTGTCACCAGGAGACGCTTCGGCCCGGCTGGGAGCGGGGAAGGGCTTGGAGGCAATGGGCACAGGAGTGCTGCTGACGGGCCGCACCACGTTGGTGACCATGGTGGCGGCTGGGCGGGACAGGGGCGTTGCTGGGGCCCCGTAGGCCAGCGAGGGCGCTGGGGCTGAGGGCACGCGCGCGCCACTGCCCTCCCGTTCCTCCTTGGTTGAGGGCAGGACCAGTGTCTGCAGGACGCCTCCTCCCCCGCTGGGAGGCACCGCGATGACGGAGGGGCCTGGGGGCTCCAGGCCGCCCACGCTTTCAGGTCTCTTGCGACGGAAGGTGACAGGATCCGTGGGGAGAAACCGGGTGGCCTTGGAAGGTGTTGCTGGGCCCCCAGTTCCAGGGGGTGGGGGACGGAGGGGGCCTGCGGTGCTGCCCTGACCTGACTCCTGGGCCTTGAAGGTCCCTGAGCCCAGTGGAAAGGAGGTGGCGGCTGAGGAGGAGGAGGCAGCAGGCGAGGACGCGGAGGAGGTGGGCCCGTAGCCTTTGCTGAAGCCTGCAGGTGGATCTGGGGGCCCTGGAGGCTCAGGGTCCAGCGACGGACGGCAGTGAGTAAAGGACGAACGGATCACAGGCGAGAACACCTTCCGGCCAAAGCCCTGAATGGAAGGAAAAGCGAGACACAAGCATGTCCCCATTCCACGTCCTACCTGGCAGCCAGGCCCGTCGAAGGCCTCCACTCATCCAGGCTGAGACGCCCATGGGGCAAATAGCTCGCCCTCTGGGCCCTAATCTGCCCCCATCTTGACACACAGAAAAGGAACATTCTCCCTCCCAGGACACACGGACCAGACAACATCAAGCCCCAAGCCCGCACCTTGCTGCCCTCCGGGTCCTCCCCAGAGCTGTCTCCACTCTCGCTGTCAGTCACCCGCTCCTTGCACTTGAGGTCGATGTCAGTGGTGCCGAAGCCGTCGTCAGCTGAGGGAGCAGACGCAACAGTGTTGGGAAAGGGCTGGGCGCAGGGCTGCCCAGAACGGAGGGTCTGAAGCCTGGCTCTGGCCTCAGCTCTGCCCTGTGTTGGCTAAGTGTTGTCCAGGAATGCTGTTCCTCAGCCCAGGTGTGCCCACCTGCCTGCCGCCAGACCCTGAGAGCAGGGAACGGCACCTGACCCTATGCCCCAGTGGCCCGGCCACACTGGTGTCCTCAGGCTTCCCGTCTGGCCTGCAGCTTCTTTTTTTTTAAACATTTATTCATTTGGCTGCACTGGGTCTCAGTCACAACACTTGGGATCTAGTTCCCTGACCAGGGATCAAACCTGGACCCCCTGCATTGGGAGCGTGGAGTAGTCTTAGCCACTGGACCACCAGGGAAGTCCCTGACCTGGGGCTCCTCGAGGGCAGGGCCAGACTACCTTGGTAGGGCCTGAACTAAACAGGCCCAGGATCACAAACAAACGGGGAAGGGAAGGAAAAGGGGCCTAACGACCTGAGCCAAATCTCTACCTACTTTCCCAACCTGAACCTGCTGTTCCCCGGCTAGGACTCTGGGTCCTGAGACAGCTTACCAATGACATCATCGTCCCCCTCCTCCTCACAGATGACCATACGTTCCTCATCACTGGTCATGTCCTCACTGGCTGCACGCTGGGAGCGGGAGGCCCGGGTGGGGAGCAGTGGGGGCCGTCCACTGGCTGCCAGGGTGCCTCCCTCCCCAGGCGCCGCAAAGGGGCCTGGAGCCCCATACTGGGTGGAGGGCTTTGGGCCAGCGTAGGATGCAGGGGCAGACACCATCTGCAGGGCAAGTGCAGGGAGAGTTCAGCCAGGGCAGTCATCTCCCTCCCTGCCCGTCGCCCCTACCCCTGCGGCCCGCCCTCCAGACCTGAGTCAGTTCCTGCAACGCCTGGCTGTCTACCTCCCCACCATCCAGGCTGTGGACCCCACTGTGGGAGAAGGCGCGGGGCCGGGCTGAGCCAGGTCCCCCAACAGTGTGCAGACGCTCTCCCCCACAGGAGCCGCTCCCTGGAGTCTTGGTGTCTGAGCTTAAGAGCGTCTGGGCCGTGACAGACAGGAGCTCTGAAGACACTGCAGGGCGGAAAAGAGACAGAGTTACAGTCAGGAAGCCTGCTACCAGAGCCTAGGCTGGCCAAAACATCCATAGACACTTCTAAATACTGGGTGGAAGCAGGTTGGACTTCCTGGGCCACCAGGCAGGAGAGAGGCACCAGCCACCAGCCCAGCATTTCCCACTATTTCCTGTCCTCTGGGGTTTCGAGGAATGAGCCCACTGCTCCCTGGGAGGTGGCCCTTCTGAGGGGAGAAAAGCCTGGAGACAGATACGTGCAGAGCTGCTTAACCGACAGACACTGGACTGTCTGAACCTATGTTCCCTGGTCTCAGAGCGAAAGGAACATCCCTTGCAGGGCTGTGGGCCTGAACCCAAGGGATCTCCAGAAAAGTGCCTCAGGGCAGTGCACTCTACAGACACCCTCAGTCAGCAGCAGTAGCCAATAAGGGCCTTTTCTGACTGCGGCCCTGAGAGCCAACAAGCTAGTTTTTTGTTTTTTGTTTTTTTTTATGACTTTATGTACTCATTTACAGGCTGTGCTGGGTCTCTGTAGCTGTGCTGGCTTTTCCTGAGCTGCAGTGATCCTTAGCTGCAGTTTGCAGGCACCTCACCATGGTGGCTTCTCTTTTGCAGAGCACCGGCTCTCGGGTGCATGGGCTCAATAGTGATGGCTCGAGGGCTCCAGAGCTCAGGCTCAGTAGCTGCGGCACACAGGCTTAGTTGCTCTGTGGCATGTGGGATTGTCCCAGACCAGGGATCGAACCCACGTCTTCGGCATTGGCAGGCGAATTCTTTACCACTGAGCCACCAGAGAAGCCCCCAAGCTGGGGTTTAAATTCAGACTCGGCCACTTCCTAGTTTTTTGTGACTTCGAGTAAGTGATTTTGCCTCTCTGAGCCTCAGTTTCCTCATCTGGAAAATGGGCTTTGGTTTTGAATGCTACACATTATGCTCTAAGAAGTGCCTGTCACGTAGTAAATACTCAGTAAATGACACTTGATGTTGAGATTTCTGTTTGGATGTATAACCTCCTTGAACCTCCCTGACTCCTTCACCACAGCTCAGTGTCAGGGCCTTTGCAGTGAGGGGATCAAAAGGAATGAAGCCGAGAGGAGCTTCTGGGGAAGCAGGCTGAGCAAGCAAAGGGGAGAAGGGCTTCCCACAGGAGGGAAGAGGGCAGAGGGGCTCACTGACCTCCAGGGGCAGCGGCAGTGCCTGTCTCCGACATGCTCCGCTCCCTTGGCTCCTTGTGTCCTCCTGCCAGCCCTAGGCTCGTGGGCTTGGCCTCTGAGCTGGACTTCTTCCGGTCCTTGTTGCACCACTTCCAATCTGGGTGGGCCTTAAAGTGGGCCTCTTTCACCTAGCAGGAAAGGGCAGGAAGACCCTTCACTCATCCACCCAACCAGAGGAAACTGAGGAGCTGAGAGGTGGCGGTATTACCTGGAAGGCCAGGTCATGGTACTTCTGCTTCTCCTTGGGCCCCAGGGCGTACCACCACTCGCCCAGGATCTTACTGACAGTCCGGTTGTCCTGGTTGGGGTGGCGCTGGTGGACCAGGGCCCGGTGCCGCTTGCTGAAGATCATGAAGGCATTCATGGGCCGCCGGATATGGTCCTTCTCCCGCTGCAGAAGACACCAGCCCGCAAGGGATTGTTAGAACCCGGAGGATGGGCTTGAGTGGCCTCAGGGTGAGCTAGGGATGGGTGGAGATGAGACACCTTGTTGGGGCTGCGTCCATCCTTCTCTGAAGATGAGTCTCGTTCCTTGGGCAGGGCGCTGAGGGACTGGGTCCGGCGTTTCCCGGGTGGCAGGGGCAACTGGATCTCAGGAGACATGATGGAGAGGAAGCTATGGGGAATGAGATGTGATGGAGAGAGAGCAGCAGGGACAGGGAGAGCTGAGTCTCCAGCCACGCCCCTCCCCTGGTCCCAGACCTCAGGGTACTCACGCATCGTCGTGGTCACTCTCTGTCTCGCTGTCCAGTCGCGGCTCTCCTGGCGGTCCAGGGGCCTCCTCCTCCGTGGTGGGAGGGGGGCCCTTCCCAGGTTCCACCACCCCCAAAGTGTGGGGGGGTCCGGGCCCTGGGCTTTCAGGGCATGTGGCTCCTGGGGGCCGCCCCGGGTCAGCATTCCCTGTCCCACCGGGTGGCTGCTCGTGAGCAACGGCTGCCGACTCAGCAGGTTCTGGGGGTAGAGCAGCGGGCGAGTCAGAGGGCTCCGGGGCCATCCCAACCCCATCCCCGGGCCTCCCCACAGCCCCCTGCCTCTCACCTTTGCTCTGATTGGAGGCCACGGGGTGGCTGGCAGGTTGCTGGGCCTCACTTGGCTGTACAGAGGGGTCAGGCTGGCTGGGGGCCAGGAAGGGGACTAAGGAGTGCCAGGGGAACACGGCCACAGAGCGAGGTTCCACATTTGTCCACACTGTGGGAAGGAGTCAGCTGAGTGGTGCAGCAGGAGAGCCAGGCCTTGACACCCCCTCCACCCAAAGCAAGCTCTTTTCCACCCTGGACAAGGTGCCGCCCCCTCTTCTTTACACCCTCTTCCCCCATCCCAGAGCGCCCTGGGCTCAGGCGTGTGACATCACTCAGGAAGAGCTCCTCGCTGACAGATTTCTAGATTTATAAGAACGAAAACAGAAGCAGGGAAAGAGTCCTCACACCCCACGCCCTCCCCCACCTCTACCTCCACCAGCCTTGCCACCAGGGACCAGGCCAGAGGAACGACTGGCTCCTGTCGCAAACCAGGCCATGCTTGCATGCCATCTCACTCTCTGCGCGAGGCTAGAGACCCTCCCCTAGTCGCACCCCACTCCCATCACCACGCCTCATCTGACAGAGCCCCTCACCTTGGCCTCACATTCCCTTTCTCTTTTCTTGAGGCAGATGGCCCAACCTCCTCTCCCACTCCTCTCCTTCCCTCCTCTCCCCACTACCCACAGGGCATGGGATCTTAGGCCTTTCTCCTTGCCTCCCTCCCCCTACCACACACCCCAGGGACCCAGACCTGCCCTTCCCCGGCTGGGCACTGGTGGCTCCAGCATCCTTCTCTTTTCTCCTCAGAGAGAAGTCTACTAATTGTGACGAGGCCTCCCCGCCTCCCTCACTTGAAACTCCTGTGCTTTCCTCCAGTACAGTGGCCAGCCCTCTTGCCCAGAAAGATGGAAGGGTGTGGTAAGCTCCTCAGAAGAAAAGACAGGGACAATAGAGCAGACAACAGAATTGTTACAAGACCCTGCCCAGGCAAGGCAACAGCGCCAGGTGTTTCCTTGAGAATATCCACAGGAAGGTACCTCCCGCACCAGGGGCCAACCTTCTGTTCCAGGAGCTGGGTGATAAGAGAGCCAGCCTGAGGCTGCGGCCCACCCTTGGCTGGACTCCTGGGGCTGGCCCAGATTGGGAGTGGGTCTCCTTCCCACTGCCAGCTCCCTGGGGGAAGTTGAACCCACAGAAAAGGCCCCTGCTAGGGGAAGACCATGAAGACAGGAGGAAAACGCCCTAGCCCCAGTCCCCATCACTCCAAGCTCCCCCTGATCTAGATCAATTTGACCTCAACTGACCTCCCCCCCCAATGCCTTCAGAAGGCTATCCTCGTGGAGCCCCTATGGGAGACACTGGCCTCAAGACCTGCTTCTGTGAGATGCTGCCAAAACAAGAAGTAGACATCAAGGCAACAGGAGAGGGACAAAGAAGCCAACGCTGGAGAGGACTCTAGATACTATGAAAACCCCATCCCCACTACTGGGGCCCTGGAGCCCCACAAGCCTGCTGGGCCCTCAAACCCACAAGAGCCTCTAAGCAACCTGGGCAGGTCCCTCTCTTCACAAAGATCTTGCCTCCTGATCTGCTGGGTGAGAAAGAAGAGGCCCAGCAGACAATGGGAGGACCGTCCTTTGGTCCTGTCCCTCCTGAACTCCTCCCCAGCGCACTACCCTCCAGGTTCCTGGGTCTCGCCCTCTCTCTCTCTGAAGAGCACACCACAAACACATCACTCTTGAGCAGACAGCCCCTCACTCACAGACCCAAGACCTGTCCTTAGCCTACTTCTCAATCACAGCCCCCAGCGCCTCCCCACTCTGTTTCACACCTGGGACCAGGCATCACACTGCTACGACTCTAACCCATGCTCCGGACCAAGGTACTCTGCACCCCTCACCTCCTATGACAACATACCTGTTCCACCCCGCACCTAAACCCCACAGCTGTCCCCAGCTACGCCCCACTCTGCACTCTTATCACTCTGCTACACTCCCACCTGCCGTCACTAACCACTTGGCCCAGCCGAGCTCTGTAACTTTCCCCTCTACTCTGCCGCCACCGTTCTCGTACTGTAACCCCATCACCATTACTCTGCACTCAGCACCCCGACATCTTGACCCCTGCAGTCCCAGGGCCCAGGCGCTACTGACCGAACATGCCGAGGCCACGGGAGGCCGCGCCGGACGCGGGCACCAGGGGCCTGTGGGCTGAGTACATGGTCCGGCGCGGGGGGGCCCGGCCGGGGCTCGCGCCTCCTCAGCGGCCGTCGCCGTTCCGCCCGCCGCCGGCTCCTCGGCCGCTGCCGCTCGGGCCCGGGGGGAGCTGGAGGCCGTTGCCACATGCCCCCCCCCACGCCGCCCCCCTCCGGCCGCCCCACGCGGGGGGTCTCTGCCGGGCGCGCCTGCGCACAAAGCCGCCTGCCTCCCGCCGCCCGGGGGGCGGGGGGAGGTCAGAGCGCGCCGGCCCCGCCCCGCCCCCCGGCGCGCGCGGGGGCCGTCACGGGGCGCGCGGCACGGGGGCCATCGGCACCGCCCCCTCCTTCTCCCTCCTCCCGCGCGGAGCCGGGCGGGCGGGGCAGGTGGGGCGGGGCGCGGCGCGCGTGCGCGGGGGCGGCCCCCTCCCTTCCCCGTTCGCTGGCTCGCTCCCTCCCTCCCTCGCAGCTCCGACGGGTAACGGCTCTGGCCCCGCGCGCCCCGGCTGCCGGCACCGCGCCCCGCCTTTCCGGGCCTGGAGCCCGCGGTTCAGCGCGGGGTCGGCCTCCGGCCCCGGGCGGGCAGACGGACGAGCGTGCGTGCGTCCGTGCGCTCCGAGCGAGCCCCGCGCCGAACCACCGCCGCCTCCCCGCCCCGCCACTACTACGCGCTCCCCTCCCCCCGCCGCACCTCCCCCCGCCCCTTCCCCGCTTCCCCCGCGGCCTTCCGCGCAAGCCCGGCCCACCGCGCGCAAATCCATTGGCTGCCGCCGCCGCGCGCGGGTCAGGCCCCGCCGCGCCCGCCCCCATTGGCCGCCCCGGGGGAACGTCAGTCATATGCAAATAAGAGCAGGGCGGGGCGGGCTCCGGTTGGACCCAAGCCGGCCCGGGGCGGGACCGCGGGAGGAGGGCGGCAGGGAGGGCGCACTGCAGTAAAGGCACCGAGCCAGGGGGGCGGTTCGGGGCGCCTTGCTGCAGAGGCCCGGGGCTGTGGGTGGTACTTGTGTGTGTCCAGTCCGCGCGAGGAACACGCTCACGCGCGGCTCGGCCCACCTCCCTCACGCCCACCTAGGGCGCGCACGGCCCCGCAAGGCAGACGAACTGCGTGTAGGGTTGGGCCGGCCACCCCTGAGCCCTCACCAACTCTCACAACAGCAGTCACAAACTCACACACACAGACACACACTCCTGACAGACCTTCCTACCACACCCTTTACCTTATACACACCCCAGGGACACATGTACCCTCCCTCTTACACTCTCACACGAAGTCACACACCTAGAACACTTCCTCACATAATGTACTACCTCCGATACTAACCGTCCATTGTGCCCCACCCACAGTCACACACACTCGTTCTCCCCCATCCTCTTCACATCACCCATTTCATACATGCCCTGTCATATATGCTTCATCAAAGCATATACTCCTCACACATCCCTGTGAATCATCATACAAACCACACGACATATTAACAGGCAGAATTATCTCCTACACCTTATCACACTCACTGTTTGTCCACTGCACACACCCTATGTCCCTCTAACACAACCAACACTCGTGGCCTTCCTGGTACTCCCAACCCCAACACAGGTAACTCTCACAAGTGCCATCATACTGACCACACACACTATATAAACTTACCCCAGTGAGCACTACTTCAGTACCCTGGCTCATCAGGTATACAAAGTGCCATGGCTGTTTGCCATCATTGAGCCACCCTACCTGACACTTAGCAGCCACCTGGGACCCTCCACCTCACAGTGTAACACAGGAGGCCACTACTCTAGGTTGTGAGTCATTCTTTTCAAAAGAAGGAAGAGGGGAAACTAACACGGGCTGCTCTGTTTGGGGAGCTTGTATGTATGACCCTGTGCGTTGAAACCTCACAACCACTAGGGAAGTACACTTTATTATGCCCATTGTTCAGATGAGAAAGTGAGGCTCAGAGAAACAATAAACGGTGCAAGATCATGCAGCTGGGACATAACAGCCCAGCACTCCAACTCAAGTGCTCTTTCCGCTACTGAAAATTCAACCTCAGGGTGGACACAAGCAGAGACTCCCACCCCAAAGGTCTGGGAATGTGTTCAAAGATTTGGAGAGACTGATGAACTATAGAAAAGTCAGAGGGTACACGAAGAGTCACAGACAAGGTCTGGGGCCTACCAGGCACAGAGGCAGTGGCCTTGGATCATGTAAGAGGGGCCCTGAGGTCACATCCTGTGAAGGCAGAGGCCTGGGGTCACAACTGGGCAGGTCAAGACTGCACAGGCTCAGATGGACTGAGACTGAGCTCCTACACAGGTGGGATCAGTGACAGGCACAAACTCTTCCCAGCCTTCTGCACCTACAGAGATGAAGGCATGGAGAGGGGGCAAAAACCAGGTAACCTGAGCCCAGCGGGAAAGGGGAGGTCTATAGCCCTCTGACCTCCAGTGACTGCAGGGCCAGACTCTTGGCTGTGAGCCTGGAGAGACCAACACAGGGACTATTAGGTGACCACCCCCTCCTCCCTATGCAGCCCCAGACTCAGACCCTCCATTACCTCACTGCCCCAGGGACTGCAATGTGAAGCAGAAATCAAGGCTGAAATCAATGTGGCCTGCTCTATCTCCCCATGGCTGCCCCCTCCTCTCCCCACCGGTGAGTCACCTCCTGGCAAGTTAACCCCTTCCCCACTGCAATGCAGCTCAGGGACTGAGCTTAGAGGAACCCTGCCCCCAGCACCCCCACTTCTGCTGCGTGAGAAAAGGAGCTAAGCCTGGCACAGGAGGGAAAGAGGGCCCCAGGCATCTGGGAGGGTTGCACATCTGGTAGAAGGCAGTGCCCACAGAGGAGGGATGGGAAGAGGCCCCTTACAGGGTAGGGGACAGCCAAGTGGGGGCCCAGCCTAGCAGGGAGGGGCCGGAATCCGGGCGGGAAGGGCCCCCCTGCCCTGGGCACTGGGCCAGCCCTATACTTAGTTTCCATTGTTTGGAATGGAGGAACCCTGGGTGGGGGTGATTAAGAGTAGAGAAGAGGGAGCAGTTCCCTGTCTTCAGCCATCCCCAACTCTTAACTGGGGCCTCCCTGGTTGGAAAATGCTGAGGAGGTTCCCCAAACCAGGGCCTCAGCCCCATGTGAGAGGGAGTGCTTCACCACCCTTCACTCAGAGCAGGTACTGGGCAGAACTACAGTGCAGCTCGCCCCTGCACTACCGGGTAACCAACTCCACAAAAGGTTTGGCCCCAAACAATCCCCAGGGCACCACTCCACCCCAGCCTGGGGACAGGGAGCCCAGACAGAGACAGCAACTGCCACCCAGGGTGGCACAGGCTGAGGCCTGCCCAGAGCCCTGGGGCGCACAGCCAGGGATGCTGACAGACTGAGGGACAGGCAGACATGCCCTGAACTCGCGGGCCCCCGTTTATTGAGCCCGAGAGGCACCGCGCCCTGCCGCCTGCGGCTCCCCACCCTGCTCTCCAGGCCCGGGTCCCCGCCTCGGCTCACCACCCCGGTGTCCCCAGCTCCCCTCACCCGCTCTCCACATACACACCCACCCACCCACCCCGGGCGGAGTCGGCGACGGCCAGGGTTGCCTGGGGAACGAGCCCAGGATTGGGCTGGTGCTGCTCGGGAGGGATGGGGGCCTAAAAATAGCGCCGGGGTGAGTCAGTGTGAGTGGGGCTGGGGTAGGCAGAGGGACCAGAAGGGAAAGAGAGGCAAGCGAGAGGTGTGGGGGAGGCTCCCCAGGGATTGGGAGATGAGCGGGATAGGATGGAGGGAGGGATGTGGATTTGGGGGTAGAAAAAGGAGTCGGGGGGAGTGTACAAGTGCCGGGGCTGAAAGGGCTGGTCCGCGCGGGCTGAGGGAGGCGCCACTGCCTGGGCGGAGGAGGGGGCGCCGCCCTGCGTTCTCCTCCCCAACCCCGCGCTCACGAGATTTTCCACTCGCCGCCTGGCCCCCAGCCAGCCCTTGGCGGGCCCCACAAAGCCGCTTTGTGCTGGGAGGGCGGGCGGGCGCCCGGCCGGCCTGACACCCACGCGGGCCGCGGCGGGGCGCGGGCCAGCTGGCACCCGAACTGTCTGCTGGGGGGGAGGTCCCCCACCCAGCCCGATAACGCGGCCGCGCAAGGGTTAATAGCGCAGGGGCGGGGGGAGCAGATCTCGACCAATCGGCGTCGGCGGGAGCGACAGCAGCCAATGGGAAGACCTGAGGCCAGACGCCCCGGGCCTACCCCCTAGGGCGCGGGAATGGGCGCGGCCCTGACTGGGTGCAGGTCTGGACCCACAAAGCCCCCGATGCACCCTCTTTCTCTGGCTGCTTCGCATGAAACAGGCTCAGAAGGGGGTAGGATCTTGCAGTCAGGAGGTGGCACGATCAAGATTTGAGCCCCGGTCTGCCTGGCTTCACGATTAGCTTTTCCACCGAAATGAGGAGACGGGGGTTCCCTGGCCCAAGCCCCCAAGCGGAGCGGGAACAGGGAACGGGGTGCAGGCGGAGGCGGCGGCGCGGCAGGCGAGGGTCCAGCCGCCTGCGGTGCAGCCGCTGCCGCCGGTGGTAATGGGAGCCAGACGCCGTCGTCGCCGCTAATGCGCCTCCCTCCCTGCCACTAATGGAGCCATTAATGCCCGGGCGCCGGGGGCTGCGGGCCACACACCACCGCGGCGTTGCGCATGCGCAGGCCAGCAACCCCAGCCACCCGCCGCCACCAGGAGGCAGCCTGACCCCTTGCAGTGCCTGGCGCTCGGGGTTCTTCCAAGAAATCTCCAAGACTCACTCCTGCTACCTCAAAAGAGCCTCTTCTCTCCTCTCTCCTGTAATTCACCCTCTTTTCCCAGGCTAGGTCTCCTTTCTATCCAGGGGTCTTTGACAGCCTGATCCAACCCTCTCCCTCTGCTCTGAACCGTTTCTAGGCTCTTCACGGGGCTGACACTCAAGCGTGGCTCAGCTGTACCTGTCTTTCTTGGCACCCTTCTGCCAAGCCTAGGGCCCATGTCAGCTCCAGCCTCAACTGGCCACTTCAAGACCATGCACTTTCACCCCTCCTGGCCTTTGCTCCTGTGGCTGCCTATGCCTGGATGGCCCTTCTCTTCTACTACCCTGAAATCCACTCATTCTTCCTGCTTCAGCTCCAATGTCACCTCCAGTGAGAAGCCTACCTGAACCTCCCTCATCACTTCATTCATTAAGCCAGAGTTGCTTCTCTCCTCTGCCCTCCTCCGGCTCTGGGCCTCCCTCTGCTCATCCTTACCTGTGCCTGCATCCACATATGCCTTTCCCACCCACTTTACCCCAGGGCTGCTCAGCTTGGGCCAGGGAGAGGGGTGAAGAGAGACTTCTGGTGGGAGAGAGGGCGGTTATTGTTGGAGACAAAACAGAAATTCTGGTTGGGCAGAGTATGGATCTGCGGAGTCAGGAGGATTTCCCCATCACCCCGCTGCCCCCCTGGCTCTTCTTGGGGCCTCATTTTCCCAACGTACCCAAGCACAGTGGGTGGATACTGCTTGGTCTCTGAGATTCTGTCTGTTGGGATGGACTACTCGTGGGACTCAGTTAAATGCAGCTGGCACCAAAGTGTCTTCTGAAAGGTGATGGGGGTGGGGGTGGTAGGGGTGATCCAGGTCATGCCCTCGAGCAGGTGGGTGGGCAGAGGAACTGCTTTCCTGCTGCTCCCCCACAGCCGGATCTCCTAGCTTGGCCCCCAAAGCCCCCACCTTCCTGCCTGTCTTGGGAACAGGTGCTTGGGTGTTGATGGGTCTGTAGGATAGCTCCCGATAACTCTCAGTAGCTTTCAGGACAGGAGCGGACATTTGTCAAGGACCAAGAAGGGGTCTTCAGGCCTAGACATTACCCCAGCACTCCCCAAAGAGGGAGCAAGAGACCTGGTGCTTAGCAACTCTCAATGACTTAGAGGAACAGAGTTTCTGATGTGCGCAAAGTGGGAGTGGGGGCTAGGATAGGGGAAGCAGGTCTGTCTAAAGAATGCGGGAAGGAGGACCAGAGGGTAAGCCAAGGGTGGACCAGAGACAGAAGCCCACGATTGGGGCGGTGGGGGGTGCAAAAGAGAAAGAGGGTGGAATGAAAGCTCCAACGAGGACTGATATCTAAGGAGGTACAAGCCAGGAAAGCCAGAGAGCCAGACTCAGGGAAAGCCAGACAGAAGTCCACAGAGGGAGACTCAGGTGCAGAAACGGAGACCTGGGCAGAGACAGACATAGGCACCCAAGGGAGAGACAGATACGCAGTGGCTCAAACAGGCAGATGGGCAGACAGGCCCAGGAGAAGGGGCACTGCCTGTCAATACAGGGAACCCAGGCAGAAGCCAGGAGCTGGAAGGCAGGCCATGCCAAGCACGAGGCTGAGACATCTGGCCTCCTAGGCCAGGGCTGTAGGCCCTGGGGCGGCTTCCTCTCCGGGGGAGCAGGCGGGAAGAGTCAGAGGGAGGTGGCGATGGCAGCTGGCTGGCCCGGCCATGCACAGAATGCGGAGAATGCCGGCCCGCCTGCTCCAGCAAGTCCCCCAGCGGAAGCAAATGCCTGGCGGGGGGCAGAAGCAGGCAGGCTGCCCTGGGCCACCCCCTCACACCTGCTGCCCTGACAGAGGGTCAGGCCCTGGCATGGGCGGGCCAAAGGGTGATAGCTTCACTGTGCCCCTGGGCACGGTCTGCCCTGTCTGGGCCTTAAGACAGAGAAGGCCCCAAGGTGCCTACCTCCCAAGGCTTTAGGAAGGCCTCTGAGAGAAGAACAAAAGGGCCCACTGGCTGGGAACCTGAGGGCAGCCTGGATACCTCAGCATGGGTGTAGTCAGGGAGGCGCGGCTCAGAACCGCCAGGACAGGCACTGGACAAGTTCTGACGACCAGGTGGCTTCCAGCAAGGGGCCTCCCCTCCCTGAACCTCAGTCCCCCTCCCGCTACCGACGACAAGGCTGGAAACTGGTAATCCCTATCTCATAGCGTCAGGAAGTTTCAAGGAGGCAGCCCCATCCCTGCGGCTGGGCAGTGGTGTGTGCTCAATAAAGCGGGGTACTGTTATTGTCATCATTACTGAGAGTAACGGGCTCTGGCGCCAAACAGTCTGGGTTCAAATCCTGGCTCTCCCTGTTCCTATCTGGGTGACCACCGGCAAGTCACTCAGCCTCTGGGGCTGCAGTTTCCTCCTCTGTCCAGGGGAACTAATGGTCCTGCTGAGCTCCTGGGGTGTGATCACGACTCAAGTAAAGGTGCACTGAGCACTTACTGAGCAGTGTGCCGGGCACATGCATGGGTAGTACTCAATACTCTTACTTCTGGTAGCAAGGGTCCTGTGATCTAGATCGAGAGATCTGATTCAAGACACAGTCCTGCCCCTTCCTGGCTGGGTGACCTCCATCAGGACTCATGTTTCTGTCAGGGCCTCACTTTGCCTCATCTGGAAAATAGTAGCAGGAACCCTGCCAGACCACCCTGTTAGGCCCCAGGTCACCCTCCCCACGCAGCTGCAGTGAGGGTCATGACCCAGCGGTGCTATATGTGAGGGCAGTGTCAGGGGGCTGCAGGCATGTGGGGGGTGGGGAGCTGAACGGGATGGTTATAGAGTCCTTCTGCTTCAGTGTCTTCATCTGCCTAAGGACAGAAATCCCTGCTGTGTCCACTTTGTGGAATTTTGCTCATATCAGCTACAAAATAACAAATGTAACAAATGTTAGGGGTGAGCGCTGTGCCTGTGTCCTCCGCCCTGGGTCTGGGCAGGAGCTGAGTGAGGGCAGGGCCTGGGCTCCTTCCTACACTAGTCTTTGTTCCAGCCCAAGACACAGCGGCTCCTACAGAGATCCACGTCTACCTCCTTCTTCCCTGGTTTCAGGGGCTGGAACTCCCCCTATATGGTACAACCCTCCATAGTTTCCTAGTGCCCTCAGGATAAAGTTCCCAAGTCTTAGAAGGACCTTCTATGATCTGACTTTGATGTACTGCTCACCTATGCAGCCACACATCCCAACACTCACCCATGGTCTAGAGCCCTTGACTTTGCAGATTCAACTTCCTTTAAACTTTGGCTCTTGCCTCAAGGCCTTTACACAAACTCTTCCCTCTACCTGATGGTCCTCCTGCCGGCCTTGCCAGGCTCCCTTCTGCACACCCTTCAGGCCTCACTTTAGAGGGCTTCCCTGGTGGCTCAGACGGTTAAGAATCCACCTGCAATGCAGGAGATCTGGGGGTTCGATCCCTGGGTTGGGAAGATCCCCTGGAGAAGAGAATGGCTACTCACTCCAGTATTCTTGCCTGGAGAATCCCATGGACAGAGAGGAACCTGGCGGGCTATAGTCCACAGGGTTGCAAAGAGTCGGACATAACTAAGCGATTGAGCATGCACTCACGGCCCCTTCTCTAAGAAGTCCTCCCTGACCACCCCAGCCCTGACCACTCTGGACAGCCACTATCTGGGGACAGGTTTGTCTACTCCAGGAACCATGAGCCCTGTGAGGATGGGGCTGTGTCCTTAGCGTCAACCAGCACAGGGCCAGGCACAGAGAGGGCCCTCAGTCAACAGTAAATGAATAGGTAAATAAGAAAAAGATGCTCGGGAAGGGGTGAGTGACGGGTTTGTCACCCTCCATGAAAGTTGCTCTGACAAGGCCCAGGCCAGATGGTTCTCCAGCCCCATCTCAGAAATGTCTCGCCCCCACCCCTGGCCTCAGCCCTCTAGCCACACCGGCTGTCCTCAGCTGTGCTCCTTCTGACCTCGGAGCCTTCCCATCAGCCTCCCAGGAGGTTCTTCTGTCCCAGGGTTGCAGGTTCCAACTTCTCCTCCAACCCCTGGCTTACATGTCCTGTCCTGAGGGCAGCCAGACTAGGTTCACCTCGGGAGGCATGCCCGGCACACCCCCGGATCCCCGCCAGGGCACTGACCACACCTGTGCTATTTACCAGGTACAGCAGTGAAGATGAGGTCTCCAGGCCTGGGCCTGCCACCACCTGGCAGAAGGACCCACTGGAGCCTCAGTCTTCCCATCTGTAACCCAGGACTGTGGCCAAGTGGTCACGAGACAGCCAGCCTGGGTTTGAAGGCTGGCTCCGGGATTTACTAGCCACGTGACCCTGGGCAAGTAACTAACCTGACCTCAGTTTCCTCTTTTTTTTTTTTCCTGGCTGCATCATGCAGCCGGAGAAGGCAATGGCAACCCAATCCAGTACTCTTGCCTGGAAAATCCCATGGATGGGGGAACCTGGTGGGCTGCAGTCCATGGGGTCGCAGAGTCAGACACGATTGAGCGACTTCCCTTTCATTTTTCACTTTCATGCATTGGAGAAGGAAATGGCAACCCGCTCCAGTGTTCTTGCCTGGAGAATCCCAGGGACGGAGGAGCCTGGTGAGCTGCCGTCTATGGGGTCACACAGAGTTGGACATGACTGAGGTGACTTAGCAGCAGCAGCAGCATCACCATGCAGCAGCTTTCAGGATCTTAGCTCACTGATCGGAGATCAAACCGGGGTCCCCTGCAGTGGAAGCGTGGATTCCCAACTACTAGATCGTCGAGAAACTCCCAGTTTCCTCTATAGGAGCCTACTCACAGCAAGGTTCAGTATGCTGTGAGTGCTATGTTAAGGGGTGGGTGTGAGGTTAGGAGACATAACCTACTCACAGTGCTTATCACGGTGATGCCCTGTCAGTTCTCAGGCCATGGCAGTTGTCATCGTGATTACCATCTCTGTTACCCCATCAGCTCTAGGGGGGGTGGGAGGGGTGGGGCTGGCTTTGAGCCTGCACTCTCAGCAAAGGTCTGCTGACTGGTAGACCCCAACCAGGAGGCCTCTGGAAACACCGCACTGACCCTTCAAAGTCCACATGCTCAGCCTGACACAGGAATTTCCATGGGAACTTCTGTGCAGATGGGAGGCCAGCCTCCCCTTGAAAGCCCCCCAGGGTGGGGAGCTTACCTCTCTCGAGAGCCACTTTGCCAGTCGCCCAGTACAAAATGAGCCCTCACCCAGCCCCTCCAGCAAAACCTCTTACCTGTCCCAGGCCGGCCCATGATGACTTCCTTTTTGGGAGCAGGATGGCTGGTATAGCTGCTGGGCACCAGGACAGGCAACAGAGCAGCGGGTGAGGGGTGGAAGGCCACCGGCTGGAAGGGTGAGGAAGCCAGGCCGAAGGTGGGCATCGGCTGGGCCACAGCAGTCGGCGCAGCTGGAGGCACAGTGATGGGTACCGGGGCCGGCAGAGGTGGGGGCAGGCCAGGCTTCCCACTGGCCACCCCTGCGGGCAGCGGGGTCTCTCGGCAGCCCCGCCCGGGGCCTCCGGCCCGGGCCTCACTGCCAGTGCCCACCTCCCCGGGAAACTTGGAGGGCAGCGGCACGTCCGGGTTACGGACGATGATGGGCGAGTCCCGCTGCACGGCAGGCACCCGGCGCACGGAGGGCCCAGGGTCCGAGGTCAGACCGGCAGGTGGAGGCAAGAGCAGCAACGGTGAGGGCTGGCGGGAGCGGGAGAAGGGCACGGCGGGCGACACGGCTCGGAAGCCGGCCGGCGTGGAGGGCGTAGGTGTGTGGGACACCGAGTCCACGCCAGAGTCTAAGCTGTCACTCTTGGGGAAGTCTGGGGCGGCTCCTCCACCCGCTGCGCCGGAGGCCCCCAATGCCCCTGGGTGGGGCAGCAGCTCCGTCTTCCGTCGCCCAGGGCTGATGGGCACAGTAAAGGTCAGGTTGGTCTGGAAGGTGGGGAGGATGCCAGAGGAATGGCGCTCTCGGGGGGCAGGTGGCGGCGGGTGGGGGCCCAGGTCTGGTGGCGTCAGCACGCCCGCCTTAGGGGTGCTGGCGCTCAGGTGGCGGCTGCGGACAGCGGTGCGCTGGATGACGGGCGAGGCATTGATGGGGCTGAAGTTGGCGGGGCGGAAGCCGAAGAGCGGCGATGGTGAGGGCGATGGGGCTGGCGAGAAGGGTGACTGCGTAGACACAGGGGAGAAGGAGGGCGTGCCCGAGCGAGAGCTGCCCAGGGACACCAGCATCACCGCCGCCTCGCACTCGTCAAACTCAAAGCGAGACAGGTCAGCGGGGGCCACCAGGCGTGGACGGGAGTCTCCGCGGGCTGCCACGCTGCTGGCCTCGCTGTCCCGCGATGTCTCGTCCCCCCAGTCGAACTCGGTGCTGCCCTCGCGGGCTGCCACGCCTGCCGGCCGCCCAGCCCCACCTGGGCCGCTGTCCGCCAGGCCCTCCATCTCCTTGGTTCGCATGGACAGGTGACGGGAGCAGTAGCCCCGCCGCTGTGACTCCTTCATGCAGCCGTCTCTCGAGCACAGCCGTCGCCACTGCTTGCCGTTGAACTTCTTTCGGATTCCGTTGGGTGTGCAGACCACGTCGCCCTTCTTGTACTTCTGCTGGGCCGCCGTCAGGGGCGTGCGGGCCCGGGCGGCCGGCGCGGCCCCTTTCTCCAGTGAGGCCACGCTGCTGCTCCGGCTGCCGCCCTGGCTCCCCTCCTGGCACGGGGAGGGCTGCTCACCCGGGCGGCCTGGGCCTGCGAAGGCAGGAGACTTGGGTGGTGGTGACAGGAGCTGGGGCGGCAGTGGGAGCAGAGCTGGGGTGCCCAGGGCGGGCGGGTGCTTCTCCTCACCCTCCTCACAAGCCCCAAGGTTGCCACCAAAGCTGATCTTGGAGACCTCGGCGTCCTCAGGCTGCTTGGGGTCCAGGGCAGCAGGGCAGGGGGGCAGGGTGGCCCCGGGCTCGGCCTGCTCCTCCTCAGGGCCTGCCGGGGGCTTCCTTGGCAGGGCTTCAGGCTCCCAGGGGGGCCGCAGCAGGCGGAGGCTGGAGCGGGCCACCCACACCGCCTCCTCGGGCTCCCGGTGTGGTGGCGGAGGCAGCTGCGGCAGGGCGGCTGGGCCCAGCTGGGAGCTGGGGCCAGGGCCAAAGCGGACCTTGTAGGCGGCGGGCTTGGTGGCCACCTCCACCACCACACCCTCCCGGTAGGCTGCCATGCCAGGCTCCACGCAGGTACAGACCGCTGTGCCCACCGCCAGCGCCCCTGGTGGGGGTGTGGCATCCAGAACCACATCCACACCCCCGCCAGGCACCCCCTCATAGAAAGTCAGGGCCCGGTCCCCATGGAACTGCACACCCAGGTCCTGGCTTCGGCGCACCTGGCGCACCACAGCCGGCAGGAAGAGGCCGTCCCCGCGCCGAGCCAGGACTCGCTGGGACCGTAGCTGCCGCAGGTCGTAGCCCCCGCTGGTGCTGCCAGGGGGCCAGGGGCCCAGACCACAGGCTTCGGCCGCCTCATCCTCCAGATCGGCTGAGTGCTCGCTGGCTGTGTCGGTGGAGGAGGAGCGCGTGGAGGTGGGTGGCCGTGGAGGCACCCCCAGGGCGCCAGCTTCCTCGGGGGTCCGTGCCCGCTCTTCAGGGGCACCCGCCGCTGCACTGCTGCCGCTGCCGGCGCCATGCTCCTCCACATACTTCTTCTTGGGCGCTCGTGACTTGAACGTGGCCGTCTTTCGGCTGAGTGATGGCTCCCAGCGGCCCGCCTCCCCCTCCACCTTGGGTTCTTCGGCTGGGCCTGGGGCCGAGTCATCGGCTTGCAGCTCCTGGGGCAAGCCCTCGGCCCCCGGGCCCCGCTCAGCTTCCTCCTCCTCGCCCTCCTCAGCCTCTTCTGGCCCCGGCTGTTGCTGCTGCGCCTCGTCGTCTTCCTCCTCTGGCTTGTCCCCCTCCCCAGCCCCTCGCCGCCTCAGGGCCTTGGCCCTGGTGGCTGGTGGGGACTTGCCACTGCTGCCAGAACCTGGAAGGCTGGTGCACGCCTTTTTCATGGGCTTCATCTTTTGTCCGCCTGCCGGGTGAGAGGATAGACAGGGATCATTGGGAGCAACCTCAGGAACCCCCCCTAGACCCAGTGTCCCCCGAGACTTCCCACTTGCTAGGGTTACTTCCTCAACTCCATGATCCCCAAGGTCTCCTGCCTGGCTGTGTTCAACTCCTGTGGGCCCCTGGCCGGCACCCAGACACAGACTGGCACCCATATGCCCTGAGCTATATGCTCTGGTTCCTTGGGAACACTCACATACTCTGCTTTCTCGGCAGAGGACAGTAGGTGCAGGCACACACTCTGACTGCCCCAAGGGAACCACGACTAAAAGTAACAGTTCATACCTATGGAGCACTCACTCTGTGCCAAGCCCTGGGCTAGACTTGCCTTTATTAACCTATTGCATCCTCACCACAGCCCTAAGAGGCGGATGCTACCATCAGCTGCATTTACACGGGAGGAAATTGGGGCACAGAGAGATCAAGCCACTCGTCCACATCCATCCGGCTGGGAAATGGCAGAGCTGAGATCTGGACCCAGGTAATCTGGCCCCAGAGTCTGTGCTCCTAACCATTTCAGTGTGCTGCCTGTCACATGATCCAGAGGGCACGCTTCCTTGCACTGTCACTGCCCAGAGAACACACGCACTCACACACACAAATGTACAAGCACACAGTCACAGAAAGGGAGGTGACTGGGCTGCGATGTGAGCCTCTCTCTACCACCCCCACCCCAGCCCCGGACAGCCTGGCATGGCCAGGCATTGTGGGAAGGAGTGGGCAGCTGCAAGTCCCAAGGGACAGCTGCCCACTCTGTTCTGCACCCCAGGCCTGCCAGGTACAGCCATCTCCCTAGATCCTGGCAGAGAACAGGCAGGGGCACGTCTGGGGCAAGAGCTCATACCCAGTGCTACCACAGGGCTGTACATAAGTGCGCGCACACACACACACACACATAGCACACACACACACACACACAGAGACACACACATCACACAGTGGGACACAGGGCTACACCCCAGGGTTTCACGGTCCCTCTGGATGGGAGCCTGCCCCTCCCCCCACAGCACCCAGCGTGATACCCGAAAGCCCAGCCACCCCCCTTCTGGCCTGCTTGCATCCCCGCCCTGCCCGGGCTGGCTCTGGCAGGGTGGCTGAGCTGACTAGGCCCCCCTGGTCCCCAAATATGCCCTCGGACTCCAGGTGGGGGTAAGTGGGAGAAGGTCAAAGACAGCAGGACAAGCCCAGCAGGCCAACCTCACCCACTTCCTGAACAGTCATTACTGCCCGCCCCCTTTCAGGCTGCCCTGAGAGAAGAGAAGGGAAAAAACTTCACTCTGAAGTGACTAAAAGAACCTGAGAGGCCAAAAAGGGGGCCCCCGGCAGGGTTGGGGGACCCAGGACCATAAGCCAAAGAAGATCCGAGGCACCCCTGACTCAGCCTTCAGGCTCCCCCGGGACCCCGACCTCATGCTCTCCCACTTGGGGCCTGCTGCTGCTTAGGAACCTGCAGTCCCAGGCTGCCCCTTCTCTGAGACAATCCTGGGGTCCTCTCGGGCAGAGGCTGGGGGCCCCAGGGCTTCTCACAATGCGGCAGGCACCCAAGTATCCAGGAGTTGGACAGCCACCACCACCTTTTCCCACTGGCCCGCTGGGCCACCGTCCTGGGCACTGAGACCGGGCCCAACACAAACCTTTGCATACCCCACCCAGGGCCTACAACCACACTGCCTGGTCCAAGTTCTTCACACCAGAAACCAAGCCTCTTTTTTTCCCCTGGGGCCTACTCTCTTCCTGTCCACCCTCTCAGGATAACTCCCACCCAAGGCCCTCTTGGGCCCTCACCTCCCTCAGAATCTAAGCAGTAACTCCTGAAGCCCAGGCTGGCCTAGGCTTCTCAGGGTCTCATGTCCTCTGCTCCCATCAGGCCTCCTGACACCAGCATCTCTGCCACTCTCTTTCCCATCCTGTCACCATCTCTATCTCCACCTCTCTCTTCACAGGCCCTAGGCCCCCTCCTCTGTCACTCCCTCCTTGTCACCCTCATCTATCTCTGTCACCCCCTCCTCCCAGTCACTCTCATGTCAGCCATCTCTGGACCTGTCACCTTCTCTCCCCATCACCTCTCCTTGTCACCCCCTCCAACTCTGTCCCCTCTCTATCCCTGTCACCCTGATCTAGACCTGTCACCCCTCCATTCCTGTTACCAAGTCTCTGCCCACCACCCCCTCGTCACCCTTTTTCTGTCACTCCTTCTCCCCACCACTTCCTCTACTCTATCCCACCTTCCCATCATCCCACTCACCCCTTTTCCCCTGTACCCCTTCCCCGTCCCTGCCACCTGTCCCCTCTCGGCCCCCAGCACCCCAAATCCCCCCTGCCTGTGTCAGCCCTGGCCCCGCCCCTCACCTCGGGCTCAGCGGGGTTTCGGGGCGGGGGGCCGTGGCCCCGGCTCGGTCCGGTCCGGTCCCTCCCCGCCCCCCCTCCGGCTCTCCCTCTCGATTCTCCCTTTTTTTTTTACTCCAACACACAAAATGGTGAATGGACCTGCAACAGCTGGAGCAGTCAGCCAATCAGCGGCCACAACCCCGCTGACCGGCGCCGTCCTAGACCAATAGATACTCAGAGCTTGGTCGGCTCCGCCTCTCAATGACGAGCGACGCTTGCCACAGCCAATCGTGCCCACCCGGCAGCGCGAGGGGGTGGGGCCAAAGTCCAAGATCGGCCTCCCTCTGGGACCGACACCAACCTGAGCCTACGACCGCCCGATCAGCCTAGGGTCCTGCCCTACAAGAAGTGATGGACATCAACATTGACCAACCGTAGTCCGTCTTAGTTCAGAATGACGAATACAGTACCCAGTCGTCTTACACTCTAGGCCGGAACCCAGCCTCTATGAAGGACAGTAGCCAATGAAGTGCAAGAAGGCGGGGCTAAGGGACCGGCTCTCCAATGAGCAGGCTTGGAAGGCGTGGCCTGAGCGTTTGTTGACCGGCTGGTCGCAATTCCTGCTGGGAGTGATAGTCTTCTTACGTCTCTGGCCCATAGTCGACAGTACATGGCAGACTACAACTCCCATGTGACAGAGTGCCTGGAGCTCTGAAGAACCCGTGCGAGGAGAAAAAGTCGAAAGGGCAGTTCCTCGTGAGTCTCACTGGACGCCAGGAGCATCTTAGACCCAGGGCCCCGACTCACCCGGATTCCCGGCTCTGGCGTCGCTGCTGGCTCCTCTCAGTGGCGGCGGTAGCGGCTCAAGGGGGAGGTGCGAGGAGCAGCCAACCGCCACCCTCGAGCCCCGTACCCAATCAGCAGCGGTCGGGGCGGTGCAATGACCTCACCGGGTTCTACTCTCTTACCCCTCCCCCATGTGGTTGTTGCTGCCGGTAGCTGGGAGTAGGGAAGTTTGGGGGGGGAGGGAAGGAGCATAAGTGATGTCACCTTTCCCCCGTTTGATTGGCTGCCGGGTGGCCGCGACTACAACCAATCAACAGTCTCAGAAAGTCTGGCGCGGCCCCGCGGAAAGCCCTGTTGCCATCGGGAGGGTAGAGAACTAGCACTTGTGTGGTGGCGCGCGCTGCGGAGTTGTCTCCGCGCGTGGCCTGGGGCTTGGTGACCCTGGGGACAGGCCACCTTCCCCAAGACTTTGACATTTAGGGCGGCTCAGTTTTCTGATAGCGCCCCTGGGCGTGGGGTGAGAGGAAGGCTTGAGATGGGGAAATACAGCCCTTCGTGGAGCATCACTGCCTTCCGTGCAGAGCTTACACTTTGTAGGTGTTCACACCTGCTGGGGGGAGGGATCACACTGGGGTTGGGAGGAGAAGGATATGCCCTGTTGGTAGTAGATTCCTGCTGCCCAGATACGGGGTTCACACCAGATATGAAGAAAATGCACCCAGACTATTGCAGGGCCGTACGCCTATAACATTCACACTACAAGTGAGAGAGTATATTGTGACATGGTCAGTTCACTTTGAGCTATAGGGAAATCTCAGTTGTCCAGTGGGATTCACTGAGTATGAAGGAGATTGACATTATCCACGAGATTCACATTATCAGCTGTCCACAGATTTCCCTTGAGAGTGGCAGAAATTTCACTGTCTGCAAGAAGTTCACACTGGGAAAGAGTCCTACACTATTTCTTATGCTATTATATTACAGGGTTTCCCAGGTGGCTCAGTGGTAAAGAGTCCGCCTGCCAATGCAGGAGATATGAGTTCAGTCCCTGGGTCAGGAAGATCCCCTGGAGAAGGGAATGGCAACACACTCCAGTATTCTCGGAATATCCCATGAACAGAGGAGCCTGGCGGGCTACAGTCCATGGGGCTGCAAAGAGTCAGAGGCAGGTTAGCAACTGAACACACTATATTATGTCATGAGTTATACTACCTTATACTGTCCTATTATTACTGCTATTTTAATATCATTCTAAAAGAGAGTTTGCACTTCCATATTGAGTGGGCCCATACTGAGTAGGCCCATATTGAATGGGCCCTGAGTTGAGGGAAATTTTACAGAGCTGTTTATACTATGCCCATAGGGTAGACGTTAGCTCAGTTCAGTTGCTCAGTCATGTCCGACTCTTTGCAACGCCATGAACTGCAGCATGCCAGGCTTCCTTGTCCATCACCAACTCCCAGAGTCCACCCAAACCCATGTCCATTGAGTCAGTGATGCCATTCAACCGTCTCATCCTCTGTTGTCCCCTTCTCCTCATGCCCTGAAATCTTTCCCAGCATCGGGGTCTTTTCAAATGAGTCAACTCTTCACATCAGGTGGCCAAAAGTACTGGAGTTTCAGCTTCAACATTAGTCCTTCCAATGAACACCCAGGGCTGATCTCCTTTAGGATAGACTGGTTGGATCTCCTTGCAGTCCAAGGGACTCTCAAGAGTCTTCTCCAGCACCACAGTTCAAAAGCTTCAATTCTTCGGCACTCAGCTTTCTTTATAGTCCAACTCTCATATCCATACATGACCACTGGAAAACCATAGCCTTGAGTAGATGGACCTTTGTTGACAAAGTAATGTCTCTGCTTTTTAATATGCTATCTAGCTTGGTCATAACTTTCATTCCAAGGAGTAACTGTCTTTTAATTTCATAGCTGCAATCACCACCTGCAGTGATTTTGGAGCCCAGAAAAATAAAGTCAGCCATTGTTTCCACTGTTTCCCCATCTATTTGCCATGAAGTGATGGGACCAGATGCAATGATCTTAGGTTTCTGAATGTTGAGCTTTAAGCCAACTTTTTCACTCTCCTCTTTTCACTTTCAAGAGGCTCTTTAGTTCTTCTTCACTTTCTGCCATAAGGGTGGTGTCATCTGCATAGCTGAGTATGGGTGGGTCTGAACAAACTTATATTCATCAGAGAGTTCCCACAGCACATTTAGGTAGACCCTTGGAAAATGGTTCATGCTGTCCCACAGGTGTTCACAGCAGCCACAGAAAGTTCCCCATGCTTAGTGATGTTCACTGTCTGTGTTAACTTTGTCACAGATATGAAAGAGATTAAGTATACTGTCCATGGGGAGGTGCATATTGGGCCAAAGTTTACATAGCCCATTGGGAGCTTACGTGGTGTTGGGGAGGGGAGGATTTCCATTGATTGGGATGGTGTTTCATGCTCCACAGTTAATCTGTATCAGGCATGAGGGAGAATTAGACTCAATGAGCTCTGCAGTCTCCACAAAGAAATTCACTCTGCCTAGGGAGCATAATGCTACAGTGGCAGGGGTTCTCTCCTGCCCAGGCTTCCCAGGTGGCTCAGTGGTGAAGAGCCAACCCGCTTGCAGGAGACGAACATTCCATCCTTGGGTCAGGAAGATCCCCTGGAAAGAAGGAAGGAAATGACAATCCACTCCAGTATTCTTGCTGGGAAAATTCCACGGACGGAGGAGCCTGGTGGGCTACAGTCCGTGAGGTCACAAAGAGTTGCGACTGCTTAACAACATCAACTGTCTGTTCAAGATTGTCTCTGAATGTGGTGTGTTTTTAATGTCCACAGAGGAACCCCCCACTGCTTATTCTAGTTACACCATGCATAGAGGAGACCCGTCTGTGACAGTTCACACAGTCCAAGGCCTATTTCACATGTCCCTGGAAGAATTACATAAAATGTAGTTAACTTAGTTACATAGCTCATCAAAATTCCACTGTCATGTGGAGTTGGGGGAAGTGGTGCTACAGGAAGTGGGATAACATAGGCTTGGCCAGGTTGCTCAGGGTGGAACTGAGCTGGGCTTCTTCCCAGCTGTATGACCTCGGGCAAGTCATGAATCCCTTGTGCCTCAGTGGCTACATCTGTTACAGGATAATTTTTTTTTCAATCCTATGGCATAGGGTTGCTATAAAAATGTAAAGAATTAAGATGTGCAAAGCTGAAACTAAAACCTGATATAGCCAAATAAATAAATATTTTTTAAAAAAAAGGATGTGCCAAGTATTTTTTTGTCTCCTCATGTCTTTTGAGGGTAAGTCCTCAGAAATGTCAAGTATTAGACTTCCCTGGTGGTGCAGTGGCTAAGAATCCACCTGCCAATGCAGGGGACATGGAATCAATCCCTGGTCGGGGAAGATTTCATCGGCTGGGAGATTCCGCAGGCTGTGGAGTGCCACAGCTATTGAGCCATGTGCTGCCTCTCCTGAAGCCTGTGGGCTTAGAACGTATGCTTTGCCACCACAAGAGAAGCCACCACAATGAGAAGCCTGTACTTCACATGGAAGAGTAGCCCCTGCTCACAGCAACTGGAGAAAGCCTGTGCACAGCAATGAAGACCCAGCCCAACCAAACATAAATTAATTAATTTTAAACATTTTAACTACTGTGGTGAGTAGTAGTATTCAGAAGGAGCTTGTCACCACCTGCAGGGTTTATGTTGTCACAGCCTTACTGTTAACTTTGTCCATAGTTTGTGTGTGTTGTGGGGGTGCTGTGGTAGTGCTTTCTGAAAGAATTCCAGGGTGCAGCGTATCTGAGGGGCATTTATCAATCCATCAGGAGGCGTTATGGTGTAGTGCTTGAGGTCCCTTTGTAACGATTTTTAGCTGTGTAGCCTTGGGCCTGGAACCTCTCTCAAGTCTCACTCTCCTAATCTGAAAAATGGGAATCATTCAAGTATCTATCTCATTAGGTTGAGCTGAGGATGAAACGAGATGGTGAGTCTAGGGCCTTGCGTATAATAAGTGCCCAGTAAATGGGAGCAGTGATTTTTTATGTGCTCTGTCCTGCACTAGACTCTGGGAGTCCCTGCTTTTCAGGAATTCCCTGCTGGTTCAGTGGCTAAGACTCCATGTTCCCAATGCAGGGGGCCCAGGGTTCAATCTCTGATCTGGGAACTAGATCCCACATGTGCATCCTGCCCCTAAAGAGTCCACTTGCTACAACTAAAAAAAGATCCCATGTACTGCAACTGAGACTGGTGCAGCCAAATAAAAAAATTTTTTAAAAGAATTCATCATTTCTTGGCCTTTATTTGGGGCCTATTCTCGGTGATGGGTTACACCACACCTTAGGGAGTCATACTGTCAACACAAGTCATAACACCTTGTGTTGAAGGGGAGTTGGGTAAATTTTACTGGAGAGTTAAGACTTTCAGGCTTGGGAGGATATGTGAAGTTGTATGAAAATTACACAGGCTTCCAAGGGGGTGCAGGTGTAAAGAATCCACCTGTCAATGCAGGAGATGCAAGAGACATGGGTTCGATCCCTAAGTTGGGAAGATCCCCTGGAAGAGGAAATGGCAATTCCGATATCCTTGCCTGGAGAATCCCATGGACAGAGGAACCTGGCGGCTATAGTCCATCGGGATCACAAAGAGTCAGACATGACTGAGCAACTGAGCGCATGCGCACACACATGAAAATTACGAAAGCCCAGAGGGGTTTTTAAATGTTAATCGTCTTTCAACTTTATTGAGCACAAGCAATAGAAATCCAAACGACAGTGGCTTCAACAAAATAGAGAGGTGTTTTTCTCTTTCCTCTGAAGAGGTAGAATCACCTTGCTGTCTTTTCAGTCACAGTTAGTTCTTCTACCTCAGTGCCTGCTGAAGCTCTTGCCATTGGCTCCAAATTCCAAGCAGGGATATGGGGTGTAGGGGGTTGACACTGAGTCTTTTAACAGCTTTTGTGGAAGCCCCACTCTATCCATATGTCTTATATCTTATTTGCCAGGTATATTCGGCCACCTGTATTTGAGCCCAGAGGGTTTGAATGGAATAAGGAGTTTCCACCTGTCTGTGGGAGAGGGTTACATTATCTATGACTTGGTAAGACTGACAGTGATGGGACTTCCCTGGTGGTTCAGTGGCTAGGATTTGGTGCTCCCAGGGCAGGGGACCATACTCAGTCCCTGGCCGGGGACCTAGATCCTGCATGCTGCAACTAAAGATCTCACATACTTCAACGAAGATCAAAGATTCCACAGGCTACAACTAAGACCCTGCAGAGCCAAACACATAATATGTTTTAAAAACCCGACAGTGACATTGGTGTTTACTGCACCTGTTGGTTGTGTGTTAGTCCCTCAGTCATGTCTGACTCTTTGCCACCCCATGGGCTCCCCACTGGGTTCCTCTGTCCTTGGGATTTTCCAAGCAAGAATACTGGAATGGGCAGCCATTCCCTTCTCCAGGGGATCTTCCCGGCCCAGGGATGGAACCCGGGTCTCCTGCATTGCAGGCACATTCTTTACCATCTGAGCCAGCAGGGTTGAGGCTACACTGTCCACAGAGTGGTTCGCCTGAGCCGTGGCATTTTCCACATGGGGACACGTGGTAGGTTACAGTGCCTGAGGCCATACTATGGGGCCACACTGTTCACATGAAGACTCCCGCTGCTGCTTGAGGTGACCCTGTCTACATGCTTACCTGCACCATACATGTGAGGTTTACCCCGGGGTGGGAACTGACCCTACTGCTAGAGGAATTCACACCATGTTAAGCAGGTGATGCTGCCTCTGTGGCAGCGCATACTGAAGAGGGAACAAGTCATTTGTACGAAGTACACCTGGTTTATTTGTTTCCTTACGATCTGTACGGGGCTCACACTGTTTATGAGGGTTACACTGTCTCTGTGGGGTTTATACCATTTATGTAGGTTGCCCTGCTATATGGGTCCACCCGGTTTACAAAGTTTGGATGGAGTTGTTCGAATGGAGTTCGGATCACTTTATGAAGGTGAGCATATCTGGACAAGGCTAACAAGGGTCATGCTGTTTAAACTGGAGTTCATACTGTTTTTGAGCATTACAATGTTTATTGGGGCTCTACACTGTCTACGCAACAGTCGTACTGTATATGTGCTTTACATCTGTCACAGACACTCTGTATGGGTTCTGACTGTCACCTTATCCCATCTGTTTTCGGACTCAGTTCACTTCAGCAAGTACATATTACCAGCCTACTCTATGACTACAGCCTACTCTTTAACGGTGACCACAGCCATGAAATTAACAGACGCTTACTCCTTGGAAGGAAAGCTATGACAAGCCAAGACAATGTATTAAAAAGCAGAGACATCACTTTGCCGACAAAGGTCTGTACAGTTAAAGCTATGATTTTTCCAATAGTCATGTACACATGTGAGAGTTGGATCATAAAGAAGGCTGAGCACCAAAGATTTGATGCTTTTGAATGTGGTGTTGGAGGAGACTCTTGAGAGTCCCTTGGACAGCAAAGAGATCAAACCAGTCCATTCTAAAGGAAATCAATTCTGAATATTCATTGGAAGGACTGATGCTGAAGCTGGAGCTCTAACACTTTGGCCAGCTGATGTGAAGAGCTGACTCGCTCGAAAAGACTCTGATGCTGGGAAAGATTGAAGGCAAAAGGAGAAAGGGATGACAGAGGATGAGATGGTTAGACAGCATCACCAACTCAATGGACATGAATTTAAGCAAACTCCAGGACACAGTGGAGGACAGAGGAGCCTGACCTGCTATAGTCTATGAGGTCGGAAAGAGCTGGACGTGATTTGGCAACTGAACAACAGCTCTGTGATGGACCTTGGTCTAGGCACTGGCTTAAGACTTTGTGCTTCCCGTGCAGGGGGTGCGTGTTGATCCCTGGTGAGGGAAATAAGATCTCACATACCGGATGGTACAGCAAGAAAATAAAAGGAACCCGCAGGGTCTGGGAAGGGGCCTCCAATATAATAGTGGTCAGGGACTTCCCTGGCAGCTTAGTGGTTGAGAATCCATGCTTCCAGTGCAAGGGGAGTGGGTTCAATCCCTTGTGGGACAACTGAGATCTCCATGCCACACACTGTGGCCAAAGCATATAGACATACATATAGGTATATATCTGGGTTTCCCAGGGGGCGCTAGTGGTAAAGAATCTGTCTGCTAGCGCAGGAGATGCAAGAGGTGCAGATTCAATGCCTGGGTCAGGAAGATCCTCCGGAGTAGGAAGTGGCAACCCACTTCAGTGTTCTTGCCTGGAAAAATCCCATGGACAGAGGAGCTTGGTGGGCCACAGTCCATGGGGTCGCAGAGTCAGACACAGCTGAGTGCACTCACACAGATAGTTACGTATCTATATCTATGTAGTGGTCAGGCATAGTACTGGGAAGATGGTGTTTGTTTTTTAATATTTTTAGTTTTATTTAAAAATTTTTGGCCTTGCTGTGCGAGTTGCAGGATCTTAGTTCCCTGACTCGCCCTCAGCAGTGAAAGCTCAGAGTCCTAAACACTGGACCACCAGGGAACTCTTGAGAAGGTGGTTTTGGCGTAGAAACCTGAAGGGAATGAGGGACAGAGCTATGCAGACTTCTGGTGGAAGAGCCCTCAAAGCAGATAGAAGAGCATGGGCAAAATCCCCGAGGGAGGAATATGCCTGGCAAATTCAAGAAATAGCAAAGAGGCTGGAGCTCACTTGGGAAAAGGGCATTGCAGGCAAGAAGTTGTTAAAGCCTCCCAGGGAGTGGAGGGGCTGATGGAGGGTTTGGGGCGGTAAAGGGATGTCATTTGGTTGACTGGAGCACTTCTACCTGCCAGTGGAGCACAGACTATGGGGACGAGGCAGCAGGGAGACCAGTGAGGAGTCACCAGACCAGGGGGATGGTGGGGGATGTGTGTGGGGGGAGGGTGACTGAGTCTGAAAAAGCTGAAGGAAGACCTGATGGGAGGAGTTCCCTTCAGACTGGATGTCAGAGAAGAGAAAGGAGTCAAGGATGACTCCGAGGTATTCTACCTGTGCAACCAGGAAAACGGTGCTGCAATTTCCAGAGATGGGGAAGATTGGGGGTGAGGTCACTTTGGGGGTGCTCTGCTGCTACTGCTAAGTCGCTTCAGTCGTGTCTGACTCTGTGCGACCCCATAGACGGCAGCCCACCAGGCTCCCCCGTCCCTGGGATTCTCCAGACAAGAACACTGGAGTGGGTGGCCATTTCCTTCTCCAAGGCATGAAAGTGAAACCTGAAAGTGAAGTCGCTCAGTCAGGTACGACTCTTAGCAATCCATGGACTGCAGTCCACCAGGTTCCTCGGTCCATGGGCTTTTCCAGCCAAGAGTACTGGAGTGGGGTGCCATTGCCTTCTCCGTGGGGGTGCTGTAAGAGATCTTTTTTACTTGGAAAACTTGAGAAATCTAAATGGAGATACTGAGGAGGTGGTTCAATGTGTGAGATTGGAATTTGGGGTAGAGTCCTGAGATGGAGACAGAAATTTGGGTGTAATCAGCATAGTATATGGTGTATAAACCATGGGCCTGGTGGAGATTGTCAAAGGAATGTGTGTAGATGGAGAAGAGAAGAGGACCTAGGACTGAGTCCTCGAGTCCTTCAGCATTTCAAATCAGAGAGACCAGCAAGGGTGATAATCTAATGGGGTTACCTTTTTCTGTCTGGCAATGGCTACACAGTTTAGGTGGCTTCACTCTCTAAACAGGGGTCTCCTACCTCTGGGATCCGTCTAATGCCTGATGATCTAGAAGCTGATGTAATAATCACAGAAAAAAGTGCCCAATAAATGTAATATGCTTTAATCATTCCGAAACCATCCCCCTCTCCCCCATCCATGGAAAAAATTGTCTTTCATGAAACCCGTCCCTGGTGCCAAAAAGGTTGGGGACCGCTGCTCTAAACAGTGTGGGTGGGGCCCGCTATTTCTAAGGGAATGGCAATGTTCACAGAGTAATGGTGGTTCGTCACTGTTCATAGGGGCGATGGGTGGGCGATGATTATGATTTTTATCATCCACACGGTCTCCTTTCCAGGCGTGACTCTGTGAAGGGTTGTGACTTCTGTAGGGGTAGGTTCTGTAGGTTCTGTCCATGCCTTTGCCTGACAACAACAGGATAACTGTTTTATCTGTGTCAGGACAGTAAACTGGAACGAGAACTACTAGGTCCACGGGAGTGGGGTGTCTCCTCACTGTCCAGACAGAGGTGTTTTCTCCACGGAGCGTTACCCTGTTCATCCCGGGCACCTCTGAGGTCTGGGAGAGGCTGTGCTTTTTACCAGCCTCAGGGGCATTTGTGAAGGCTTTCTGGGGAGAGTCGGGGGAGGGGTTGGATCCTTGTCCACTGGAGTTCACACGGTCTTGGTTGCATAGTATGTCTTCAAGGATTGACCAGCGGTGAGAGTTCTCATCACAAGTTCACAACCTCTGGGTGTTTCACACAGTAATTGTGGGGTTCACCATTCCTGGGGGTGGCTTCCAGTGTTCACAAGGCAACTGAACTATCCAACACAGTCCACACTTCCATGGTGCAGTCGTGTTATAATATCTGTGGACATGTCATTTTCATCAGAGCTTCCCATTCTCTGTGGGTGGTTGAAAGTCTCCCCTGAGGCACGCCCACCATCCATGACTGTGTTTCACAGAAACTGTGGGATTGAATTATCCAGCTGAGTCAGGGTAGAATTCTGCCATTAACAGGCAATTTCACTGTCCATGCTTGTGTGTTTGCTGCCTACAGTTGGAATCTCTAGGCTTACATTGTCTACAGGTTATGCTGCTCACTTCTGCTAATTATCACCAGTATTTATTGCCTACTTTTCTCAAATCTCTGATTTCTCATAATAACCTAATCATTAATACCCCCATTTTACAGATGATGAAGCTGAGGCTTAAAAAGATCAGTTCACTTGCTCTATACAATCTCTCTCACATACAGGAAATAGCAGTTTGGGTTGCCACCCTGGTCTCCGTCTTCTGGTGGGAGTATAGAGGTCTCTGAGGCTGTAGTTTGGATCTATTATCTTTTAAACTTGGCATCATCTTTTTCTGAGGGGTGGGGCAGTAAAAGACATAATAAACTATACTGGTTAAGGGTGGTGATTTTGAATTGGATAGACTGGATTTGAATCCTGGCTCTGACAGTTTCTGAGCCTTGCTTCATTAATCTGTAAATGGGGCTAACAATAGGAATTCCCTTCTTTGGGGTTTTGTGAGGCTTCAATGAGAAGATGTCCCGACAACGCTTGGCCCAGCGCCAGGCACATCATGAGCGTTAGCAATTCGGGAGCTGTTATGATAACAATGATGATGGTTATTATTGCTGGACCACACTGCTCCCAGAGGGTTACAATATCCGTGGGGGAGCTGCACTGTCCGTAGGCAAGGTTACATAATTCCCCAAGGGGGTGATGCTTCCTGGGAGGCCCTGGTCTCCCCAGGAAGAGGCCTGAGACTTCTTCTGAGGCACTGCTCAGGGACTGCCCTAAGGCCTCTAGGAACCCACCAAAGGAGGGTGGGCTTGAAGCCCTAAGCACCCAGAACCTAACCCTTCAGGCCTTTCCTCTCTATTCACTTCTCCCTATCTTGGTTTCACTCTCTCTGAGCATCTCCTCCCCAACCCCCTTTCCTCTCTTTTGGTACCTCAGAGTCTTTTCTGAGATTGTTTCTAGGATCAGCCTGTGAATATAACTGCTGTTTGCCCTCTACTGTTGGCCATCTGATCATTGCTGATTTCCTGTTTCCCGAAGCCTCAGGCTCCATCCATTCCTCCCAGCTGCAGAGAACAGACTTAACACATCCCTACGCACTGGCCTTCATCCTTAAGCCCTGCCTTCCTCTCTCCTGGTGACCCCTTAGTGTCCCTGGGGAGCACATTTGTTCAGACTTTGGTCACCCCCTCGCATCCTGGCTCCACCCCCGGAACCCCCCTGCCCTGGAGGTGGAAGTGGGGGTACCTCCGGCGCCAGCGTGTTCCCAAGACAGCTGCAGTCGCAGATGGGGGGGCGGCTCTTGCGTGCTTTCTCTCTGGTCACTTCCTCCCCAGATGGGACTGGGGCTATCTGGAAGGCCAAGACCCTATCCCTGGAGGAGCGGAGGAGGCAGCCGCCTCCCCATTTCCGACACTGGGAAATGCTTCCCACCCATTCCACCCCACCCCTGGACAGCTGCCCCCAGTCAGGCTCAGGGTTGGAGGGGGTGCGCATGGTAAGGCCAGCCTGGGAAATGTGGTCTGGATCATCCTCCGAGGTCTTGACCCGACGCCCCCCCCCCCCCCCCCCCCCCGGCCTCCTGCAGAGAAAGTTCTGCCTCTTCCGAAAAGGTCCATACTCCTCACAAAAGTTTCTGACACTCATCATAAGGTATCCCCCAACCCCTCTTACAGGCTTCCAAAGAAAATGTGGACCCCGCAGTGGGCAGGAGAGGAGGAGGAGGGGCGGCAAGTCGCGGATCCTGAGGACTTAAAGTTATCTTCAGACTTGGAGCCTCAGAGAAAGGTCATGACCCCCAGGACCCCATCCTATCCCAGTCTCTCCTTCTCTCCTCCCCCGTCGCGCGGCCCCTTTAAGCCTAGCGCCGGCCGGTCCTCAGTGGCAGCGCGCCGGCGAGTGTGTGTGTGTGTGTGTGTATGTGTGTGTGTGTGTGTGCGTGCGCGCGCGTGTGTATGTATGTGTGCCTGTGTGTGTCTGTGTGAGTGCGCTGGGAGGGGGCGGGCACAGTGTCTCCATGGCGACGCGGCGGTGACGTCGCCGGCCGGGGGGCGTGGGCGTCCCGGCCCCGGAGTGCGATATTAACCCGGGAGGCGGCGGCGGGGAGGGGAGAGGCTCTGAGAGGCGAGGCCGGGTGAATCGGCGAGGGCGGCCCGACGTGCTCGGGACGGGACGGGGCAGCGCGGGCGCTGGGAGCTGCGGCCCGGAGTCGGGGCGCCTAGCCCCGGGCCCCCCAGCATGAAGACCCCGGCGGACACAGGTGGGGGCGGGGGCAGCACGTGTGGGGGAGACTTGTTGCCCCGGGAAACCAGGCGGAGAAACTTTGGGGGGGCTGAAGGGTTCTGGGGGAGCCCGAGTGTTCCCCAGTTGCGGGGGACCCCCCAAGCACTCGAGACCTGTTGCTTCTTGCGGTGCGAGCGGGGGTGTGCACCGGGCCCCCAATTCCTGGTTCTGGGCGCAGTGGTTGGGTGCTGCGAGTCCTGGTTCTTTCCTTGCCTGGACCCCAAAACCTGGGCTCTCCCTGACACCCGGGATCACGGGGGTGGCTGGGTTCCTCCCAGCCTCTCTGTCACGTTGCACTCCGGGGGCCGGGACGTGTGCGGGGTGTGTGTGGGGGGGCGCTATCCACAGGGCCCGCTATTCCCGGTTCCGCGCTGCACGGTCCGGCCCTTGACCTTCACCGCGATGCGTGCCCCGCACCGGCTTAGAGGGGGATACGGGATGGCCTCTAGGAGGAGGGCGTGAGTGGGGAGCCCGGGACTCGGGGTCCGGGCTGCGCCGCCCCTCCCCCGCCCGTCTCCGCCGGCTCCTCGCTCCCCCGCCCGCGCCGAGTCGCAAAGTTCCAAAGCGCAGCCCGAACGTTCGAAAAAGGAACTTTTTGTTTCCGACCTTAGAACGCGCGGCTTTAAGGTCGCTCCGGAGAGACCTGGGATCCCTCCTCCCTCGCCGCGGGGGACCTGGGGTTGAGGAGGGTGGGGAAGGTGGGGGGGACGCGGAGGCTCCCCCCCCTCGTTCCCCCTCCCTCATCCAGCTCTTCTCTTTCAACCGGCCGTCTCTTCCCTCCGCCCCCCTCTTCCCCGCCAACTTGCTCCTCCTTAAGGGACCAAGGTTCCCCTCCCCCCCCCTTCGGTCGGCGGGCGGGGGGCAGCAGGATTAACCCCCCCTCCCACTCGGACTTTCCCCCTTCCCCTCCCCCGCCGCCCCCGGGCTCTCCAAGGCTGGACTTTGCGCCCGGGCGCGCTGGGGGAGGGGTCCCAGCCGCCCCCTGCCCGTCTACCCCGTCGGAATCCGGCCCGGGGCGGGGACGGGGGAGGGGGAAGGGGGCCGGGCGCCGCTGTTCAAACTTGTTTCCTTCCCCCGGCGGCGGCCGCGGCTACGGCTCCTGTGTGCGGGTGTGTGCCCCGACCGGCCCACCCACCCCGCCCCCCCTCGCTGGGCGGGTGGGGGCGGCTCTTAAAGGGCTCCGAGCCGGGCTCGGGCGCCTGGGGATTGGGGGCCGAGGAGGGGGCTGGGTGTGGGCAGGGGCTCGGAGTGCAGTAGGGTCAGTCACGTGCGTCCCACATACTCTCTGGCTCCTGAAGGCTCCAGGGCCGCTGGGCCTCGGGGGCAGCCGGAGCCTCCCTTCGCCGGAGGAGGGGGCCGAGGGACCGAGACAACCCCGCCTCGTCTTCGCTCCCTGCTATGGGCCTTCGCCTGGTGGGACCGGCTGGGCCGCTCCCCCATCCCAGTCTTGGGGCCGCGCCGTGTGTGGGTTCTCTGGCTGGGGGAAGGGGCGGGAGCCTCTTCTGGCCTCCCGGTGGGTCCATGGGTCCATCTGCCTCCTGGCTGGCCGCTGCGCGCCCCTCCATCCGATCCTCTATCCCGGCCCCACTCTCCTCTGCCGCGGCTGTTTCCCACTTCCTGTTTTCTTCCCGGCCCTGGCGCCACCGAGGGCTGCCTGGAGTGGGGGAGGTGGTGGGGCCCCCCAGGAGGCCGGCGTGTTCTTCCTCTACCACTGCTCCTCCCTTCCGACCCCCATAGTCCTTTTGAAAAAAGTTTGGGCAGTTAAGGTGAATTTGAGGGGTGCCCGAGAATTCTGCACCCCGCGCCCGCCCCCCCACGCCCAGGTTTCCACAGTCTGTCTGGGAGATTCCCTACCCCGCCTGTGTGGGATCCAGGTGTGTCTTCTGGGGCCCCGCCATCCCAGCCCTTCCTGTCTGCTGCCTCTTCTCCACCCTGTCTGGCAGTGTCCTCAGTTTTTCTGTCAGCTGCTCTGTCTCTGCCTCACTGTCCCCCCCGTGCCCCGGAGGTCCTGCATCCCCAGGCTTTCTTGGTGTAGGCCGGGTGGTTCCCTGTTTTAAGCACGTGGACTCATACACAACATACACTCACACATGCTCCCCTTGCCCGTGCCTGGCTCCTGGCTCCAAAGCCTGGGGAACAGAGCCCCATTGAGACACCCTGACGTCACCCCCCATCTTCCTTCTCCCCCCAAAGCTGGGAACAGGCCCTCATGTATGCCGTGTCCGATGAGGAAAGCTGGCTTTGGGGTTGGCCTGGGAAGGCGGAGGGTCCCTGCCATGAGTGGGAGCCAGGGTCCTGGCCCCGGGGTGAGGTTGTTCAGGGAGGGGGCTTAACTAAGGGGGCCTGGGTCAACCCCCAGAATGCAGCCTGAGGCCTTTCCAGAGCCCCCCACCTCCCTTCTGAGTTCCCTTTGTGTTGCATGTAGTCTCTCTCACTCCTTCTCTTCTGCAAAGTTTATTTTTAGCCTCCTGCTCCCCCGCTCCCAGGACTGTCGCTGCACACACGTTGCCTGGTTACCGGGACAAGGAGGCTGGGGCGGGTGGGCTGGGAAGGGTGGCTTTAATTTTGGGGGGAGGGTGGAAATCAGTACACCCTCCCAACCCTAGACTGATGTCTCAGGGGCTTCGGCCCCCGCCCTGAGTCCAAGAGCCAGATTGGGGCTTGTTGGGGGTGGGGGCGGGGGCGTGAAGCTTGGTGCCATGAAGGGAGACAGGAGTTTTTTGGAGAAGGTTGGCGGGTACATGAAGTAGGCGGTCTCTTGGGTTCCCAAGAGCCTCTGGGCCCTGAACAAGACTGTTGGACCTGGTTCTCTAGCAGGGTGAGGATCAAGGGGTGAACACCTGGATTCCCAAGAGAGGGATGGGGCTGTGGATGTTGGGGTCCGTGGAAGGTGCTGTCAGGGGCTGTCACTTGTGAATGGAGCAGGAACTGCTGGTACAGGACCCTGGGTCTGTGACCAGCTGAGGTCATGTGGTCATATCCCTGGAGCCCTGAGGGACTGACTGGAGGCTGGGATTTTTGAATGGGGCAGGGACCAGGTGGGGAATGCTGGCCATCCCAGTCTGCCCAAGGCCAGGGGTCAGGGTTTAGAGTCAGCTCTGATTTAGAGGGAGTGGTCCCTTTGGGACCAGGAGCTGCTGATCCCCAGCGTCCCCATCGGGAAGGCTCCCCTGTTGGATTCCAGACTTGGGTGGGGGCTTTCAGGGAGATTCCATGTTGCCTCAGGTTGGGGTGGTGCTGTCTTCAGCTGGGGTTTGAGCCAGGGCCATGGAAGAAGGCTGGCCCTTGCAGCCTGACTGGGACTTGGGGACCCACCCATCCTTAGCTGTCCACCTTGGCCTTCTCCCTCTAGTGGCACCAGGGCTCCTGTCCTGCCTCCCCCCTTCTTCTCTTCCTCCCTTTTCCCTCCTCCCACCCCTCCATTACCGGCTGCCTTGTGCTGAATTATTGATGGCCCCTGATTACCCGGGGGTTTGGGAAATGACAACAACCGCAGCCCCCCCAACTCCCCCCACTCAGGCTGCCCACCCCCTCTAGGGACATACCAGCCCACCACCAACCTCTACCCAAGGTTAATGCTGGGGGCGGGTAGGTAGGTGGGCAGGGAAAAAGCTGAAGATGAGAAGGCAGAAGGGGGAATGGGTTGCAGCGAGCGATGCCTGTTCAGTGTTGAGGCCCTCCAGCCAGGTTGGGTCCATGTGCCCGGGTCTGGGTAGGGCAGTGCAGCACAGAGGGTCCCGGGCTTGATGGGGGGGCGCTCTCTCAGACAGTCTGGGTTTCACTCTCCAGGGAAGACAGAAGCCTCTGTGTGTGCAAGCGCTGACCTCATCGTCAACCAGCCACCGCACCCCTCCTGGTCCTTTTAAGAAAAAAAAAAAAAAAAACCTTCTCCTCTTGGGGGCCTAGGGTGGGAGTAAGGGCTCCGGTAGGTCTTGGGAGGGAGACAGTGTATGTTCCTAGGAGGGGAACAGAGGAGGTTGGGGGGGGCAGGGGCGTGGTAATGACTGACCCTGAATGGGAGTCAGGGTGGGCTGGGGGTGGCTAGCCCCAGCCTGCCTGGCCACGTGTGCCCCTTCCTGCCCCTCCCCCACTGGCAGCCCTGCCCGTCGGCCTGGCCTGGTGCCTGGCCCCCTGGCACTGGCCCCGGGACCCGCCGCCGACGGTTTCCTGTTTCTCCCGGTGTCGCTGGAGCAGGCTCCAGCTTCCCCTCCCCCCAGCTCCTGTCTAGCCCCCCTCACACACACAGACACGCACTGTCTCCCTCTAACCAGGTCTTGGCTTGGCAGAGGGGAGACGGGTTTCCCCATGGTAAGGGCGGGGATAGGAGGTGGACCCTGGGATGGGCCCCAGGGCCCAGACTCGGCGCCCTGACCCGGGGCTGCTCTCCTGCCTCCTGTCCCCAGGCTTTGCCTTCCCGGACTGGGCCTACAAGCCGGAGTCGTCCCCTGGCTCCAGGCAGATCCAGCTGTGGCACTTTATCCTGGAGCTGCTGCGGAAGGAGGAATACCAGGGCGTCATCGCCTGGCAGGGGGACTACGGGGAGTTCGTCATCAAGGACCCGGACGAGGTGGCTCGGCTCTGGGGGGTCCGCAAGTGCAAGCCCCAGATGAACTATGACAAGCTGAGCCGGGCTCTGCGGTGAGGAGGACAGAGGCCCTGGGGCAGACGTGGACAGCCCCCCCAACACACCAGTTGGGAGCCCCCTGGCCCGTGGGGGTAGGCACTGGGTTTGACTTCTGGCTGTGCCACATGGTAGCTGTGTGACCTCGGGCCAAGTTCTAACCCCTCTGAGCCCACGTGTCACACCAAAGCGAGAACGTGGTCATGGATGTGGCCTGTAGTCTGGCCCCAGAACTAAGGGGAGAGCTGGTCCCCACCCTCTGGACCTTGATTCCTCCCATGTGGCCCACGTTTCTCAGTCACCCTTTGCAAGTAACACTAATACAGGTCAAGGTTTGGGTTCTAGATTCGGGTCCCCTGTGACTGACCCTCTGGTGAACGGTGTTTCTGCACCCCCAGCTATTACTACAACAAACGCATTCTGCACAAGACCAAGGGGAAACGGTTCACCTACAAGTTCAACTTCAACAAACTGGTGCTGGTTAATTACCCTTTCATCGACGTGGGCTTGGCTGGTGAGTACCAGGGCTGGCGGGTACGGCCTTGGAGAGCAGGGTCTACCCGAATGTCCAGGCGAGGCGGAGCGGGTGGGGGGGGGCTTGACATCACGTCTTCCCTCTCCCGTCAGGGGGTGCGGTGCCCCAGAGCGCCCCGCCAGTGCCGACAGGCGGCAGCCACTTCCGCTTTCCTCCGTCGACGCCCTCCGAGGTGCTGTCTCCCACCGAGGACCCCCGCTCACCGCCGGCCTGCTCTTCGTCATCGTCATCCCTCTTCTCGGCCGTGGTGGCCCGGCGCCTGGGCCGGGGCTCGGTCAGTGACTGTAGTGATGGCACGTCAGAGCTCGAAGAGCCCCTGGGAGAGGACCCCCGGGCCCGACCGCCCGGCCCCCCAGAGCTGGGTGCTTTTCGTGGGCCCCCACTGGCCCGCCTGCCCCATGACCCTGGTGTCTTCCGTGTCTACCCCCGGCCCCGGGGTGGCCCTGAGCCCCTCAGCCCTTTCCCCGTGTCGCCTCTAGCCGGGCCTGGCTCCCTGCTGCCCCCGCAGCTCTCCCCGGCTCTACCCATGACCCCGACCCACCTGGCCTACACCCCATCCCCCACGCTGAGCCCCATGTACCCCGGTGGTGGCGGGGGCCCCAGCGGCTCGGGGGGAGGCTCCCACTTCTCCTTCAGCCCCGAGGACATGAAACGGTACCTGCAGGCCCACACCCAAAGCGTCTACAACTACCACCTCAGCCCCCGCGCCTTCCTGCACTACCCCGGGCTGGTGGTGCCACAGCCCCAGCGCCCCGACAAGTGCCCGCTGCCGCCCATGGCCCCCGAGACCCCACCGGTCCCCTCCTCGGCCTCGTCCTCCTCTTCCTCCTCTCCATTCAAGTTTAAGCTCCAGCCGCCCCCCCTGGGACGCCGGCAGCGGGCTGCTGGGGAGAAGGCCCCGGCGGGCGCTGATAAGGGCGGCAGCCTGGCCCTCGGCGGTGCAGGCGGGTTGGCCGAGGGTGCCGGGGTGCTGGCCCCGCCACCGCCACCGCCACCGCAGATCAAGGTGGAACCGATCTCCGAAGGCGAGTCGGAGGAGGTGGAGGTGACTGACATCAGCGACGAGGATGAAGAAGATGGGGAGGTGTTCAAGACGCCTCGTGTGCCGCCTGCACCCCCAAAGCCCGACCCGGGCGAGGTGCCCGGGGTTGCCCAGTGCATGCCTCTCAAGCTGCGCTTTAAACGCCGCTGGAGTGAAGACTGTCGCCTCGAAGGGGGTGGGGGCCCCGCTGGGGGCCTTGAGGATGAGGGTGAGGACAAGAAGGTGCGTGGGGAGGGGCCTGGGGAGGCTGGGGGGCCCCTCACCCCAAGGCGGGTGAGTTCTGACCTCCAGCACGCCACAGCCCAGCTCTCTCTGGAGCATCGAGATTCCTGAGGGCTGTGGGCAGGGGACCCCCATTCCCCCCACCCCCATGCCTCTTTTGCTGCCTTAACCCCCCCATTACCTGGAGGTGAGGGCAGCTTTTTAGGCTCGCTCTGCCTCCTCCTCTTTCCCGTCCCCCATGTTTTGTATAAAACTTTTAATTTTTTTTTTTTTTAATGATGAGGGTGGGTGGGTGCCCAGGGTGGGGGGCCATCCCCTTTCCCTGTGGGTTTCTAAGCTCCGGGCAAAGTGGTGGGGGTGGGAGGGAGGGGGGAGTTAAGGGGGCCACCTCCATTCTGGGGAATTTATATTTGAACTGAGGCTCCGGCCTCAAAGCCCAGGAACTTTTTTATCACAATCGTTTAGGAAGTAAAGCCTGTCTCCCTCCCTGTCCTCTGCCTCTGGTACTTCTCTCCCTGTCTATCCCCGGCTGTCCTCAGCCCCAGTCCTGCCTTCCCCGCCCCTCCAGGGGCCGTGAGTGCCTGGGTTTCTCATAGCCCCACAGGGTTGCAGCAGAGGAGGGAGGGACATTTTATGATGAACCAAAAATTCCGTGTTGGGGGGGGTTGGGGGCGGAGGAGGGTGAGGGGTGCCGCCCATAGGCCACAAATCTCTACAAGTGCCTGCTATCCCTCTCCTGGTCCCCACCCCAGTGCCAGTCCAACCCCTTCACCCCCGAGCTGCTCCTAGGACTTGCCCCATAGGCAGGCGGGTGGGGAAAGGGGTGCCCTGAAACCAAACTGGAAGCCCCCTCTGTCTCCCAGCTGGAGCCCCTGGGGTGGGGGTCTGTGGTCAAGCCTTATTCTGTATTGGGGATGGAGGGTGGGTGGGGAGGGAAGTCGGGGGCTGCTGGAGAATGTATTCAAAACAATAAAAACTTTGGACCTTTGGACGCAGTGATCTGAGTGTTGCACGCAGCCACCTCAGGGCCACATCCTTGGCCCTGAGTGGATCCATGGCCAGAGGGCCTAAGCCCATCTGAATGGGTCAAGTCCAGGCCTGGAAATGAACTGACCTTGGGGGGCACTAAACCTCTGGGCCTGGTGGTGAAGGTCTTGGGCATTCTCTGGCCCTCCTCTGGGGATCCACTCTTCCTGGGAGCACTTTTCGGCTCTTCAGTGCCAGGCCATGGCCCTTGTTCTTCTGCCTGAAATGCCTCTCTTCTCTGTGAAGTACTGTTCATTCCTCCAGGCTCTGGTGAAGGCCTGGTGCTCCTTCTGCACTACCTTTGGTGTCCTCTCACATATCAACTCTTAGAGGTGCTTATGAGTTCATCTGGTAGTCCTTTGGTGACAGGCTTGCAGTGTCTTGCAATGTAGATCTTTCAAGGCACTTTAGTGATCTTCCCATCAACCCATGGGAGCACTCTACTAGTAAATTAAGAAGAGACTGGCTTAATTGCAGTTGCTGTTCACCTACTGTGTGCCAGGTACTTAGGAGCTGGAGTTCTTTATCTCCAAGGTGGGAGCTAGCGGCTCACTTAAATGACTTGCCTAAGGCCTTAAGCCCAGCTGGGACTTTAATGAAGTCTGTCTCTGAAATACATGTTCTTTCAACAACTTAGTTCTAAAGCCAGGATGGTTGATTCTAGACCAGGATCTCAAGTTCCTAAGATCTGAGAGGAGAGGTCATAAAGCCAGAAGCCCAAGTTGGAGAGCTTGAATCAGAGATGAAAGAATCAGGAGGAGGTATCCAAGCTGGAGGTGCTTTGAGACAGCACAAGCCATCCAGTGCAGGTGAGGTGCCTGAGGCCCAGAGAGGGAAAGGAATTTTCCAAAGGCCACACAGCTGCTAAGATAATTGAGGGCCCTGGTCTTGCATGGCTTCACCATGAAACCCCACCCTATGCAACTCGGGGGGAAGGAACTGGAAAATCCTACCCACTCATTTCATCCTCATTTCAAGCCAGCCCTGGGTGGGTGGTCCCTGATGATGCCCGTTGGCAGTGAAGAAAGGATCCAGGGCTGGGGTACTGTGAGGCTCCCGTGGAGGCCTGCAGGCAACTGCTCCCTCTCCTGGGTGATGTAAGTCACTCCCTTGGGGTGGGGGCCACTGGGCTATTTCTGGAAGTAGGGATGAGGCGTGTCTCCTGGCAACATGGATGCAGCTAAGTTGGTGGTGGTGTGATGGAGAGAGGGGGATGTCATCACTGAGGTAGGAGGGAGGACCCTGACTAGTGGTCTCAGCACCTGATTCTAGTGCCTTCAGAGCACCTCTAAACCGGATCTACCATGGAGTCAAAGGTGCTCAGCTCCAGAACCCCTCTCCAGATCAGATCACAGCGCAGCCAGATTTCTTTCCCCAAATTCTGGCTGAGTGGGATGTCACACGTGGCCTCTGGTCTTGAAAACTCCAGCAGCTCCTCTCATCTTTAAAGTGGCCCATCTAAATCTATTCAGTTTCTGCAAGATCATACCCTTGCTCCCTTCCACATCTTTCAGGATCTCTGATACCAAGTAAAAGCTCTTTATAGATCTCAAGACACTTCCATCAATTAATTCATATTGTCAGAGACCCTCTCCTTACCTATAATCCCCAGCACTCCCTCAGTCCCCAGAAATTCCTTTCTTAGGCTTCTCAACCATCCCTCACTTCTTCAGGTCCCTCAGAAATACCCTCAGTCACCATCAGTTTCTCACAGTCTCCCACAGATCTTTTACAGACACCTCAAGTCCTTTCTGACTTCACTCCTCTCCAGGAAGACCATTTTACCTCTTCACACCTCTGAGCATCTCTAGACACCCAGAGGTCCCTCATAGCCACTTACAAACCGCTCTAGCACCCCTCAACAAACGTTCTCATCTCGTACAGACATTCGGATAAGATTCCTTCAGACTGACTCCCTCAGACTCCCACGGACCCCCATATCCTCTGGCGGTTGCACACGTGCGGCCCACTCCGCACTTCCCACGGGTTCTGGCCGTTAAGTAACCGCCACTATTCCGCCCTGTTCTCCTGCCCTTGTAAGCCTTCTTGGTCCAGGTTAGAATTCCCCAGGATTTGGGGTTTGAGTCAGATTTTTGCTTTTGGACTCCGAGCCGCCGTCAGAGGGCAGCAGGAACTGTTTGACTGAGGGATTACTACAACTCCCAGAAGCACCCGCTCTGGACTATGCAGTGATGTAGCCGAATTCATTGCGAAGAGAGCGGAAGTGTGACTGTGCTTTGCCTTCTGGTTAATGTAGTACGAAAGGCTTCAGAGTTACTATCCGTCCTGCCCCAGGAGTCCGCTGGGAATTGCACTCAACTACAGCTTGGACGAGACTTTTTTCAAAGGGCAGGGCAATTAGAGTGATCACAGGATCTGATTAAAGTGAAGCCTAGAACTCCATTTCCCGTCATTCCACGAGGCAGGAGAAGAGGGTGACTTCATTTCAGTTACAAATACTTCCGGAACACACAGACGACACATTCACATGAACTCTTATTTCCCAGCACACACTCACACGAGCTCTGTATACACACACACACACACACTCAAACGAACTCCGTTTCCCAGCGCGCTTTGGACTGCCGTCCTTCCGGGTATTAATCGATAAGTGGTGGCAACATAATGCGAGCACAAAACGCGAGGCTACTCCTAGCAGCTGGCTTCCTTCTTTTGGGCCTTCCAGCATCCTGTAATTTAGGAAGCCTGCGGATTCAAAGAGCTTAATGGGATGTTCAAGATAAATTGTGTTTTCATTTTTTTCAACCTTCAGTTCAGCCTCCAGGTGCAACGTACATTGTTAGGAAAAGCTAGACAATATCCGAAGACTGTATTGTCTTGAAAATCCACCGGAAACTTTGTTTCCTAAATCGTTGGCGGGGAGGGTTTTCCTTCCGGATTTGTGGAAACTTGGGAGTGTTTGCACTCCATTTTCCAGTAGTCCCTGATTGACTTCGGCTCTTTCTTGGGACCTGGCATCAGGAGAGGAGGCGTTGAAACTTTCCGCAGTCTCTTTTAGGCGACTGCCTTTCCCCTTTCGCTCACGCTCTTTCCGGCAAACCTCAGCTGTCTTCTCACAAAGGGTCGGGATCCGGTCTGGACTATTCCCCAGCATGCTTCAGGATTACGGTGGACCCCGCCCCCTCAGTCAATGGTAAGGCCGCCTTGAACTCCATTTCCCAGAAGACACAAGGCTCGCTGTAGCAACTACCCTGAAGCCTCGGTGTTGACTACATTTCCCAGCAGGGATTGCGGCCTAGCGAACGAGGGTGGAGGAATGCTCTGCCTCTCCATTTCCTAGCCTATCTCCGGAACTGCAATATCCACTTGGAGCTTAGGAATCACATGGGACTCCATTTCCCGGCGTGCTTTGGAAGTAGCTTTATACCCGCAATGCGGTGAGGGCGTGGCGACGACTACATTTCCCGGCTTGCCTCACAGCCCGATAGCGGCGGGTCCACCGACTCCGACTCAATTTCCCAGAGTGCACTTGGCACCAGTCGACATACAACCAATAAATTAAGTGAGCGATTGGACTCCGTTTCCCGGAGTGCATCGGACCTATACAGCTCACTGACGGAGTTGCCTGAGACTACATTTCTGAGGCACACCTAGGGACGCGCGGTTGCCGCAATGGAGTGAGTGTGCGACTCTGACTCTGCTTCAGAAAGTGCTTCAGAGTCCGTTGTGGGCAATTGTCCAACTTATTGCCCGGGACTCTATTTTCCGAGGTGCAGCGAGACTCATCATCGCCGCAGCCATCTCTGAGGTCTTTGTGGACTCCATTTCCCAGCGTGCCACGCGGCTCTCTGTGAGGGCCTAGAGCGGCGACGGCGTCGCGTAGGGCCGGCGGACTGCATCTCCCAGCGTGCCCCGCGGCGGGCGCTGGGCCGGAGCCGGAGCCCGAGCGGCGCGGCCTGGAAGAGGCCGGAGCCCGGGGGAGGCGGCGGCGGCGGCAGCGGCGGGGGCAGCCCGGGCAGCCCGAGCCCCGCGGCCTGGGCCTGCGCTCGGCGCCATGAGCGGTGGCGCGCCTTCGGGCGGCGGCCCTGGGGGCTCGGGCCGGGCGCGGACCAGCTCGTTCGCGGAGCCAGGCGGCGGAGGCGGCGGCGGCGGCGGCGGCCCGGGGGGTTCGGCCTCTGGCCCAGGCGGCAGCGGCGGCGGGAAGACGTCAGTCGGAGCCATGGGCGGAGGCGTGGGGGCCTCGAGCTCCGGGGGTGGCCCCAGCGGCAGCGGCGGAGGAGGCAGCGGCGGCCCCGGCGCGGGCACCAGCTTCCCGCCGCCCGGAGTGAAGCTGGGCCGTGAGTACTAGCGGTGCCCGTGGCGGGTGGAGATCGGATCCCTGAAGCCACTCAGACGTCGATCAGGTTCTTCTTTATGCTCAGGGAGGAGCTCGAGGTCACTGTGCCTTCCCAAACTGGGATCTGAGATCTACCCCCTCCCGGAGAGAGGGATTCGGGGGGGTTGCCATCACTTGGAGTGTAGAATTAGAATTAGTAATCCTCCAAAAGACAGGGTCACAGGTTCTTGTTCTTCCAGTCCCGAAGTCTTGGGTCCGTGAACCTTAAAAACAGGAATCTGATGTTGCTATCCATTCGAGAACAGATCAGGGGTCATTGTCGCTTGCAAATGGGGCTCAAGGGTTATTGTTTCTCAAGAGAACACGAATAAGATCACCACCACCCAGAGAAGGGATCTGAATTTGCTCCCCTTTAGAGCATGGGGATTTGAGTATCACTTAGAAGCAGGGATTTGGGCTTGCTGTGGCCTCAAAGCCAGGGCTTTCCAAATCTGATATCCAGATTCCCTTTTAAAACACTATCTGCCCATAATATGTAGAATTGTACACCCAATGGTGGAAATTAATGATTCCTGCTTCTTGAGGACAGATTGGAAGTCAGCATACCTTTCAGACCAAGTTCATAGTCACTAATATTCAAGAAAAGATGTCTTTCTTGAAGGGTTTCCTTTCACAGAAAACGCAATGGGGGCAGGGGCGGTTACCAGTCCCTCCCCTAGAATAAGGATGTGAAGTTATACCCATTTCATTATTCTGATGTATGATGTCATTGACTCTGGATAAATAGCTATATAGGATCCTCTCCCTCACTGGCCCCTCTGAATGGATCTGATTCATCACTGACTTCTTTTCTTTGGGGAACCTTTCACCAGTTACCGCAAGAAGAGGGATCCCTGTCCTCCAAGAATGCCACCAACTTTTGCTGCCATCGCAGAATGTTTTGGGAATTTCCTTTAAAGGACTGAGGCTAGGATAAACCCTTGATGATAGAGATCAGGTTCACCATTCTCACTATTAAGTGTTCGTCCATTAGGGACCAGTTACATACACGATGGGGTCTGGGGCTCTGAACCTCACAGGTGAGGTCAGGCCAGTGCTTTTTTCTAGCCCCAGAGTATTTGGGTAAGAGCTAATTGTCTCCCAAAAGTGAGAGTTAGGGCGCTGGCACTCCCTACGGGAAGAGTCATCCTTTTCTGTCACCAGAAACCAGTGGTGAAGTTACCAGCTGCACTTAGGGAGGACTTAAGAGATCACTGTCCCCCAAGTTGTGGGAAAGGTTAGGGCTTTACTGACATAGAAGTACCTCAGGGTTCCTGCTCTCAAGTGGAAGAGGTTAGGTCAGGCTCTCCCTAGAGAGGAGGGAGCAGAAGGCAGTTAGCTCTCATCATGGATGGATTCAACATCTGGGAGTGGTGGTGCCTCCTCACATCAGGAGGGACCAGTAATTTGCTGCTCACCAGAAGTGGAAATTAGAGGTTACCAACCCTGGCACAGCAAGAGGTTTTATGTGTCAGTATTCTCCCCTGTGGAGGAGTCAGGATTTGGGGTTCCCTGAAGGGAAGAGGGGGAAAGGAGACATCTAGGAGCCACCTTTGAAGATGGGGGAGGGACAAAGACCGTCCCCCGCCCATAAGCTTCCTGTAGAGACTCCCTGCCCTCTCACAGCCCCAGGATGGGGTGGTGGCCCGAGGGAAAAGGTCAGTAGATTGTGTGTTCCCTTTGCTCCCCAGGTGACAGTGGGAAGGTAACCACAGTGGTAGCCACTCTAGGCCAAGGCCCGGAGCGCTCCCAGGAGGTGGCTTACACAGACATCAAAGTGATTGGCAGTGGCTCATTTGGGGTCGTGTACCAGGCACGGCTGGCAGACACCAGGGAATTGGTGGCCATCAAGAAGGTTCTCCAGGACAAGAGGTTCAAGGTAGCTTGCGGGGAACGGGGATCAGGAGGTTTGACTGCACATGACTGGTGGGGGAACTCCAGCAAGAGTGCTGGACTTGGGTTTGTACAGGGGGTCTGAGCATGGGCCAGAGGAGAAGAGAGTGAGCTGTGTGGGGATGTGGATTCCAGGAGAACCCAGAGCTGACTTTTATTGGGCTCTTGTTCTTCGTAAGTGCTTTGTAGGCGAGTTTAACAGCGCAAAGATTCTCTGAGGGTAGGTGCTGTTGTTACTCCTATTCTAAGCAAGCAGAAGCTGGAAACTGAGATTCAGATAAGAGAATTGCACAAGGTCAAGTCTAGAATCTGATTCCCAAGCACTTCACCTTAACCACTGAGTTACTCTGCTACCCAGAAGAGAAAGGAAGCTGGTGGGGCTAATTCTGTCTGCGAAGGTCAGGCTCTGCCCCCAGGGTCTGGCACTTGCTGGGAGAAATCCCGCCTGTGCTGCAGATGCCTGGGTGTGGGGCCCAGGCACCCCTGAGGAAGGGGTCCTTTTCCTCATTCATATATAGTGCCCTGTGAGCTGGTAGAGGCCCTTTGGATCCTGTATAGTCGGGACGTAGGAGAAACTGAGCCTGGGCTGAAGAAACCAGGTCAGAGTTTAGGTCTCGGGCAGTGAGGACTCTCAGGGGCAGGTCTTCCTCCAGGGCGCCGGTCAGAATTTGATTATAGGTAAGTCCCGAAAGTGAGAGGAGTCTGAGGATGGGGGCCTCTGAGGCCCCAGGGGGGAACAGGAGAGGCAAGAGCGCTAAGACTGGTCTTGTGGGAAGAGGCTGAGGCTGGATCTCTACTGGGAAGGTGAGGATGAGAAGCCTGGAGGCCAGGACTCGGGATCCGAGCGCCCAGATGCCTTCCGTGAAAGCATGGAGCGGCGTGGGGACTAGGGGCATCTGGATGACCCCTCCCTGTCTAGTGTTGCTCTTGCCAGGCAGGGAAGTGGGCCTCATGTGGCCACATCATGTGATTTTCAAGAGAAGCTGAAAAACTTAGATTTACATGTGAAGTCATTTGCTTTGTAAATCTGAGCAAAAAATCAAACATTTTTAAGAAGTAGGCTGCAAGAAGCACATGTAAGTGATCTGACTTTAGTTGTGTGTGAGGGGAGCTAGGGGTGAGGAATTAGGGGCTGCTCCATATGGGGCCTTGGAGCTAACGCACGGAGTGGCTGCTTGGCCCTGCCGGCAGGAATGGGAGTAGAGCTGTGGTGAGGGGTGCTCGGGAGGGGAGGCGGGGAGAGTGGCTTGTCTACTGAGGCTCTCTTCCCTTGCCCCCCAAGAACCGAGAGCTGCAGATTATGCGTAAGCTGGACCACTGCAATATCGTGAGGCTGAGATACTTTTTCTACTCCAGTGGGGAGAAGGTGAGACCTGGGTGTGGGGATTCCTCCTCCGCTTGGGCTCCACCCATCTGCCTGCCTTTCTCATGGCTGCTCGTCTCTTCCCTTGTTATTCCCCACACCTTCCTCCCCCTCTTCCTTGCCCATTTCTCATGATGCCTCACACCTCTCCTTTGCTCTCTGCAGAAAGATGAGCTTTACCTAAACCTGGTGCTGGAATACGTGCCCGAGACAGTGTACCGGGTGGCCCGCCATTTTACCAAGGCCAAGTTGAACATCCCTATCATCTATGTCAAGGTAGGCAGGCTGGCGGGCTGCGGGGGTCCCACCCACCAAGTCAGGCGCTCCAGACAGACTCTCCCGTCATTTCCAAGTTTACGTTGGTCTCTAGAGGCCTCACGTGCCTTGCCCTTGTCCCTACATCCCCAGAGATGGAGCTCCCCAAAGGCAGGGCATCCCAGGCCGAGGCCTGATGCAGTCAGGGAGGCAGGCTGACCAGGGCTGGGGAGGCTGCACGTTACCGGCTCGTGTCCACCCCAGGAGCCCACCGGCACCAAGCGATGTTGGTGCGGTCAGCTCAGAATCGAGGTGGGGACTTAGAATGCAGAGGCACAATGAGGTCAGAGGCCTGGCCCGTGGAGCCCTGGCAGAGGGGGATGGGAAGGAGGCAGGGTTGGAGGAAACTTAGTGTCCATGGCACCAGGGACTCAGGCATCTTCATGGCCTGCGGAGGCTCATTCCCCTGGTGCTGTGCCCTGTGTGTTACTGTCCCTAAGGACGGATTTGAGTGAGTGACTGGGTGAGTGGGCGGGCTTCGGGATGCTGTGGAGGACAGGACCCGAGCAGCCAGCTGCACGGCGGGAGGAGGGTGGGCTCGCATTTGCGGAGGTTGCATGGGCCGACTTTCCTCCCATTGACTTTAAGGATCCCAGGCCTAGGGGGGTGCTGTGGGACTGCACCTTCTGGGGGGGGCGGGTGGTGGTGATCTGGTCTGTGGACTGTGTCCTGGACCCAGCACTGAGCAGCTCTAGGGGTCCCACTGACTGCGACGCAGACTGCTCCAGAAGAGCTCTCAGTTTAGCAGGGTAGACAGGCGTCATCACAGAGAACTATAAAACTACCAACATTGGCTGACCCGGAAGAAGCACAGGGATTCTGCAAAGAGGAGGCCCCTAGCCCTGCCTGCTTTGGGAGTGAGAAGGATTGAGGAAGGCTTCTGGGAGGAGACTGGGCACAGGGCAAGAAGTTGGCATCTCTGGCCACAGGCACTGGGAACAGAGGAGGCGGTGCCCAGGAGGCGGGCCTGAGCAGTTACACATGCCGGGCAATGGACGAAGCCCTGGGGCCCCAGGGCCCCAGGAGCAATGGAAACACTGAGATCCCTGCTCTTGGCACTTAACGTCCTAGTCAGTAGGAAAGAGAATAGCAGAAAAATCCAGGTGGAGAGGGGCTGGCCTGAGGGTGGTTTTGACTGCTGAGTGAAGGAGGCTGAGCCCTTCCTACAGCCAGTGGGTTCCTTGGTGAGGCTCCCCAGCCTGCTTTAAAACAAGGCCTTCCTGATGTACCTGTCTTGTCCATCAGGCTTCTGCCGAAGTGTGTGTTTGAAGCAGTGGTTTCCAAAGTGTGGACCGGCACCAGCACTACGGGGCTGGTTGCAGAGCTTTATCCTGATCTACCGAATCAGAACCTCTGGGAGTGGGCCCTGCAGTCCTTGTTTTAACATGGCCTCCACGTGATTCTGGTGCTCACCAAAGCTTGAGAACCAAGGGGCAGCGGAAGTGTTTTCAAGACAGGGAGAGTGGGCCCGGAAGGGCTCTGCAGGCCGAGATGGTGGAGCAGGGGTGTGCTCTGCGGGGAGAGCTGGGCTGGAGTTCTGCTATCCCCTGCCCACCCCAGGTGTACATGTACCAGCTCTTCCGGAGCTTGGCCTACATCCACTCCCAGGGCGTGTGTCACCGCGACATCAAGCCCCAGAACCTGCTGGTGGATCCCGACACTGCTGTCCTCAAGCTCTGCGATTTTGGCAGGTGAGCCTCACCTGGGGTGGGCTGGGTGGCTGAAGGGGCGAGGAGGGATCCCGACCCTTGGCCTGTGTTGACTCCTGCCCATATCTTCCTACAGCGCAAAACAGTTGGTCCGCGGGGAGCCCAATGTCTCCTACATCTGTTCTCGCTACTACCGGGCCCCAGAGCTGATCTTCGGAGCCACCGATTACACCTCATCCATCGGTCAGACTTGGCGGGGGGGAGGGGGGGGTAGCAGTCATGGCAGTTTTTGAGGTCCTTCTGTGTGTCTGCCAGGCTCGGTGATAAAGCGTAACACTGTTCCTTTAGCTGGTCCTCACAAATTCAGGAAGGTGACGCTGTCACCTGTCTAAGCTTTAAGTCTAAAGCTTAGAGTGGTGAGGTCACCTGCCCACAGTCAGGTGGGACTGGGCAGGGCTGGGCTTTGAAAGCAGACCTGACTCCAGAGTCCATAGAGCCCTGGAACCTCCCAGGAAGTCCTTTCTCCTCAGTCAGCAGGAGGGGCTGACAGTGACCTTGGGGGAATCGGGAGGTGAAAGGCTTTGCCACCATGAAGGTGTGACCTGTTCACAGGGCCTCGATGTCCTTCCCTGTTGCTGGGGGTGAGAGTGCCAACTTCCAGGCATGAGGAGAGGGTGTGAAAGTGTTCGGAAGAGAAAGTTCATCAGCTTTGCAAGGAAACGTCATGGTCCCTAGGTGTGAACTTGTGCTGTGGGGGTCAAGGTACAGGACTGGAAGGGGTGACTAACCAGGCCACGGCTATTTCCAAGTGCAAGAGAGAGGCCAGAAGTGAGTAAGGCAGCTCATTTAATGCTTTCCCTTCCTGAGGCCCAGAGAACACAGCTGTCTGTTCTGGGCCTGTTGATGTGTCCTCTGAGGCTGCAGAGAAAAGGCTTACTGGGATCAGAGTGGAGAGAGGCGATGGAATCCTCTAGATTGGAGAGTACAGCGTAGTCAGGCAGACTTGGAGGTTCAGAGTCAGGCTTCTGTGTTCCTATACTGTGTGACCTTGTGCAAGGTCCTTTCTCACTGAGCCAAGAAAATGGGGCTCTTGGCATCTCTCAGGGTGATCATGAAGGATAGAAATGGTTGCCCGGGGATGGGCATGGTAGCTCTGACCCTCCCCTGTTCCTCTTCAGATGTGTGGTCGGCTGGCTGTGTACTGGCTGAGCTCCTCTTGGGCCAGCCCATCTTCCCTGGGGACAGTGGGGTGGACCAGCTGGTGGAGATCATCAAGGTGAGGGCAGGGCCAGGGCGGGCAGGGACTGGGCTCAGGGCCAAGGACCTTGGCTCAGACCCCTTCCTTTCCCTACAGGTGCTGGGAACACCAAGCCGGGAACAGATTCGCGAGATGAACCCCAACTACACGGAGTTCAAGTTCCCCCAGATTAAAGCTCACCCCTGGACAAAGGTGGGGCAGGATTCGGGGTTCAGGCAGCGTGGCTGAGGTCCCCACTGGAGGCCAACTGGTCTGGGGACCTGGCTATAGTCATGGCTCAGTAGGGGGTCAGTTGACTTTGATCACATGGCAAAGTTTAAAGCTGAGAACCCCCAGTAAATCCCAGAGGCATGATTTCAGATGGGGAGACGGGCTCACAGCACAGCAGGGGCCAAACAGTCATGGGACCCGAGCGGGTTGCTTATCTGATACAAGCTCACCTCCCCTCAAGAGGCTGCGTGTCAGTTTCCTCATCTGGAAAGCGGGGTTGTGGGGGCAAGCAGGAGCACTCCCGTGCCCAGGGCCTCAGCCATCTCCTCTGCACCCCCAGGTGTTCAAATCGCGGACGCCGCCCGAGGCCATCGCGCTCTGTTCCAGCCTGCTGGAGTACACCCCCTCCTCGAGGCTCTCGCCGCTGGAAGCCTGCGCGCACAGCTTCTTCGATGAACTGCGATGTCCTGGAACCCAGCTCCCCAACAACCGCCCGCTCCCCCCCCTCTTCAATTTCAGTCCTGGTGGTGAGAGCCCAGCCTGGGATCTGGGGTGCTGGAGGGGCAGCCGGAGACAGTGAAGAGCTTGGTGTGGAAGACCGGAGAGCTGAGGGTGGGCTGCAAGGCAGTCCTGGGGCTCAGGAAATAAACCCCTGAGGCAGGGACACCCCAACCCACCTCATCTGCACTCTGCAATCTCCCGTGTTAGGCTCCTTCCAGTTTTAAAGTGTTCGGTGGCTACATCTATCCTTATCTGGTGCCCCTTTCTAACCAGGACTGGGTCGCCAGGTGCCCTGTCCCTTGACTAGACATGTCCATTCCTGTCTCTAGAACTCACCATCCAACCATCTCTCAATGCCATCCTCATCCCTCCTCACTTGAGGTCCCCGGCGGGCACTGCCTCCCTCACCCCATCCTCACAAGGTAAGTTGGAGACCATCTCTTGTGCAGTAAAGCTGCATTTCTCAGTGTATGGGGGAGGGGGCAGTTGTTTGCACAGCACCCCCAGTTTACTGCAGAAATTGTTGACAGGATGTTTCCCATGTGAATGGCCATCTTTGTAAGGCATTATCGCCTGTATTTTGTGTTCAGATGCAGACTGGAAAACGAAAGAGATACATTTGGCCTGCACAAACAGTTAGATTTGTTCCTCCCATTGAAAAGTGAGATCTATTTTATGTGCAGATCCAGATTTCCTGTTTCTCTCGGGGAAGAAATCAGACTGGCAGCAGTGGGCCTGCCTCTGCTCAGGGCGGTCCTGCCAGCTGGAGCTGAGGTCCAGCTGCCCCCTGTGCTAGGGGGGCTGTGCTCCCTTGTGAGTCACTTAGTGACCAACCTGGCCCTTTGGCGTCTGAGTTTGAAACCCTCGACCTAAAGAGACAGCTTTCGGTTTCTAATGTAGCATCTCACACCAGCTTCCTGCCTTGGGGTGGCGGGGTGGGGGTGGGGGTCCAACAGGCCCAGGTTAACCATCTGCTCCTTCCCCCGCTCAGCTTTAAGTGAGGCTCAGACCAGCTCGGACTGGCAGTCGACCGATACCACAGCCACCCTCACTAACTCTTCCTGAGGGCGCCACCGACTACCCTTCCATCTGGGAGCCCTGTGTGGGGCTGGGAAGGGGGGCCATAGCCCACCAAGCTCCTGCCCTGACTGGGCCCCTAGACCAGAGGGCAGAGGTAAACAAGTCCCCACCCCACCCCCCCAGTCCCTCCCTCACCAGCCTCACCCCTGCGGTGGGCTTTTTAAGAGGATTTTAACTGGTTGTGGGGAGGGAAGAGAAGGAAAGACAAGGGATGGGGGGCATGAGGACCTTCCACCCCCTCAGCCTCCCACCCTCCCCCCAGGTCTCCACCTCCTCCAACCCCCTCCCCTACTGTGTCCCTTGTAAATAGAACCAGACCAGCCCCTCTCCTCCTCTTCCCCCCCTCACCCCCCGGGTGTAAATAGATTGTTATAATTTTTTTCTTAAAGAAAATGTCGATTCGCACCGTCCAACCTGGCCCCTTCCCCTTCTACAGCTGTGTCCCTGCTCCTGTCCTCTGTCCCTAAGGCCTCCTCCCTCCTCTCCCGACCCTGGAGGGCAGGGGCAGTGGGGGAGCTCCTGATGTCTTAGTTTTCACAGTAAGGTTTGCCTGTGTACAGACCTCCGTTCAATAAATTATTGGCATGAAAACCTGCTTCCTGTCTAGACACCTGTTTTCACAGAGGTGAGGGAGGGCCTGCGGCAGGGTGGGCTGGGACAGTGGGCTGCGTCTCAGGCAGGGGAGCAGGGTGGAGTGAACCCAGGCGGGCCCAGGCCTCCTGTGCCTCAGCTCCGTGCACGTGGTGAGCGGCCTCTGGGTTACCCACTGCAGCACACATCATCTGCTTCCACTTAGGGAGGGAAGTACCGTCATTCCCAGGTGACTGGTGAAAGAGCTGGCCATCAGATAAGTCAGGGCCACAGAACATAAGTAGCAGAGTCAAAGTTTGAATAAAGGGCTCCCTATATCATAGCCTGAGCCACCTGCCGCTTAAGGGGGACACAGAATGATGAGGGGGGTCACTTGGGCCAAAACAACCTTGATACAGACTCTTGGTGGGCATGGATGGGGCAGAGGAGCCGTTTCCAAACCCTAGCAGACAGCCCCAAGCCTTCATTGCTGTCTTAAACAGGACCCTACTGTGCCCACCTCTAGGGATGGTGGAAAGTGACAACTCTGGGAAGGTTGTTGCAGAGGGCCGGATTTTTCTCCTTGCTTTGTAAACATGCTGGGGCCAGATGGTGGGGCTGTGGCAGAGCGAAATGGCATCTCCTCCACATGGTGCCAATGGCAGTGAAGGCAAGAGGCCCTACAAGTAAAAGGGGGCCTGGAGAGGAGCAACTGAACTATCCAGTACTGGACTCCATTTGTGAAATGGGAGAGTTCTGAACATACCCCTGAGGGTGTTCAGGGACTGTTCCTATGGTATCTGGGCTCTGCTATCTCATGAGGTGAGCCCTAGGGCATCTGTATACTGACGGCCCAGAGCAAACCCTGCCCCTCCCTGCTCAGCACCATCAGCTGTCACCTTGTTCGTAGGATGAACACCGAGAGCAGGTGGACTGGATGAGGGAAGGCAGGCTCTGGATGAGGGGCTGACCTTGGGTTCCTGGGGAACCCTGCCTGCTGCTCACACTAGTGGGCCATGAGGTTCCCAAGGGTGTCCCTACACCCACCTCCCTGGCCTCTGTCCAGGTCTGGCCCCATCCTCTCCTTCCCAGCCCATCTTCAGCTTCCTCCTTGCCCCACCCTGATGGATGCCAAAGAGCCCCCCTAACCCCACAGAGAACCCTTACTCCATCCCATCCCCTGCACTTCCCTAACTTCTGAGGCTGGCTTTCAAGGCCTTCCCAGGTCTAGACTTCCCCCAACCCCCTACCTCATCACCCCTTCCTTTGGGCAGCCTCCCTTCCAGACACCTCAGCCACAGCCTGTCCTGCCGTACATGTCCGAGCACCTTGGTTTAGAGGCCCGAGAGGAGCCTGCCCCATGGGCCTGCCACAAGTGATCTGCTTTCATCTGGAGAGCAAAGGACTGTCAGCCCGACATAACCTCAGAAAACAGGGATTCCTTCCTGCTCCTGAGACCTTTTTCTCTTTCCTGGCCCCTTAAGCCCAGTTCCTTTCCCTGCAGTCACACTGACTCCTCTGAGCCGCTGCCTCCTGTGCTGGTTTTAGGTCACACTCAGCACCACTGGTTACAGATGCGGGCTGAAAGCACCACCTGGACTCAAATGCCGGCTGACGCCTCTGCCCAGCTGAGACCTTGGATGAATCTGTCCCTGTTTTCTTGGGATAATACTGAGATGGCCTCACAGGCCTGCTGGGATCACATACACGCACAGTGCTAACTGCAGCGCCTGCCACGGCTGCAGCCGAATGTCTGCTGTCACTGTTGTAACTGGACAACCTCTGAGTGCACCGAGAACACAACGCCTTGGGGTGGTGTCTGCCTGTAGTATTGCCTTCCTCTTCTACAAGGAGATGTTTGCCTTTTCAAGGACTACCTTCTCTAGAAGCCTCTGACCCCTGACCTACCACGGAGTTTGTTTCCTGCTGCGGGCTCCTACTGCCCCTACACCTCCCCACTGCCGCCCTGAGGACCCTGGGGCTGACGTGTGCCTGCCCCGCCTCAGGCACCAGACACCTGACTCATCTTTGGGCCCAGCACACACAGGGTGGCCTTAGGATACCCAGGCTCAATAAATCAACAAGACACTCAGGGAACAAGGCCATCTGTACTTGGGTTCCTCCAACCCCTCTGCGTGGCTCTTGGGGCGTAGCCCCTGTCTTGACTCATGCCTGGGTCTCCAGTATCACCCATCTGCAGCTGAATACCCATCTTTCAGCTGGAAGTGAGATGAAAGAAGCCCAGAGAAGTCAGGTGCCTTCTTCCATCAGGCAGAGCCAAATGCAGGGAGCCCAGAATCCAGGGAAGGCACGGGTAGGGGCAGGCGGTGGAGAACAAGCAGAGGACCTGAAGAGGTATGTGACACTGCCCAGGAGAGACCTGGCACATGGTCGGGGCTCAGGAAAGGTTACCTGACGTTGCTAGGCACCAGGGTGATGCGGAGCAAAGAGTCTTGGAGAACCCCACTTTGCAACACAGTGGGGTGACTTGGGACACGTTGTATGGTGTCTCAGAGCTTCAGTGTCCCCCCAGGCAGAGAAAGGTGACACCTGGTGGGGCTGTTCTGAGGAGTCAGTAGGGAAGAGGCCAGGGTGGATGCTGGCACTCCGTGGGCACCAAAGTGGCTTGTCAGGGGGTGGTCCCCTTCTCCCCAGAGGTGCCTGCACTTGTTTTGCAACCAAATTTTTTTTATTGTTGCTCTTTAACTGTGTCACATGAAGGCTGTGTCCAACTGCAACAGCCCGCTAGCTTCAGAGGCCCCCAGGGCCGCCTGGCACAGCTGCAGTGTGTCTGCAAGGGCCAGCGGCTGGGACGTCTCAATGATGGCAATGGTCTCCCCAAGCTCGGTGCACATGATCGTCTGCTGAGGCTCGGAGGGTGGGGGCGGGGCAGGAGGGGGCGACCGAGGAGGCTGCAGCGTCAGGGTCCGTGCCTGGGCGTGGACCCGCTGATGCAGTCGCAGGCCCGCCATGGCCCGGAACCAGCGGCCACAGGTCCCGCAATAGTAGGGGCTCTTGTTGTAGAGTCCAGTGATGGGAAGGCGAGGTGCGCGGGCAAACGCCACTGGCCGCAGGTGCAGTCTCCGGTGCTGCTGCAGGTTAGAGCTCTGTGTGAAGCGCTTGCCACAGTCCAGGCACTGGTAGGGACGCACACCTGTATGGGTCAGCTGGTGGCGGCTGAGGTTGGCCAGAGAAGCGAAAGTCTTGCCACAGGCGTGGCACTGGAAGGGCCTCTCGCCCGTGTGCGTCCGGAGATGGTTGCGCACGTGGACCAGCTTCTTGAAGCCCTTGCCACAGACGCCACAACGGTGCCGTCGCTCAGGGGGCCCATGGACGGCGCGCCGGTGCCGGGAGAGCCGGGAGGCCGAGGCAAAGGACTTGGGGCACTGCGGGCAGGGCAGCTGGGCAGGCGGGGTGGGAGGGGTTGGGGGGGGAGGTGTGGGCTCAGCTGGAGCCAGGGAGGCCGCCGCAGATGCTACCGTGGGTGGTGCTGCTGATGGGGGTGCCCCACTCTTGCCTGCATGAGTGCGCCGGTGGTAGAGAAACTTGGTCATGTTGCTGAATGTTTTGCCACAGCGGCAGCGATGCAGTGGGTTGGCAGTATGGGCCCGCCGATGGGCCACCAAAGTGAGCTCCGTGCCGAAGCCACGGCCGCAGTCCACGCAGAGGTAGCGGGCTTCGCCACGGTGCAGCCGCAGGTGCTGCTCTAGGGAAGCTGCTTTCTTGAAGACCTTGGAGCAGGTCGTACACTCGTGGGTGCCACCCACATGCGCCCGCCCATGAGCCAGAAGCCGGTTTGCAGAGCTGAAGCTGCGCTGGCACTGGCTGCAGTAGAAGGGGTGAGCTGCTGAGGACGGGCCGTGGGATGCCCGCCGGTGTCGCCGGCGCGTCCCTGCTGAGGTACAGTGTGGGGGACCATCCCCACTGCCCTGGGCCTGGCCAGCTGCAGACTTGTCACCTCCCTTTGTATCGTCACCAACCTCGGCTGCTGCCTCTTCCTCTTCCTCTGTATCTTCATTGTCATCTTCATCATCTTCCTCCTCCTCCTCTAGCCCATTGTGCTCTTCTTTCTCTAGGGAGTCAAAGTGGGTGCCTTGATGCTCCAAGAACTCCTCGGGGGTGGTACAGAGGGTAGAACACTCGGGGCACTCGTAGGGCTCCATCTTGACTTCGGGTGGAGCCGGGGGTGGAGGTGGTGGTGTGACGGGAGGCAGAGGCGGCGGCACCGGAGGTTTAGCTGCTACAGTAGAAAGGTGCTGGGCCTTGCGGTGAGCCACCCACAGCTCAGGTGAGGGAAACAGCTCCTGGCAGTCTCCACACTGGTACTGGATCTGGCTTGCAGACTCCCGCAGGTGGGCGTCTTGGTGAGCAAGGAGCTCCCTGGGGGAGAGGATGAGCTGGCTGCACTCACCGCACTGGAAAGGCCCTTCCTCAGTGCCTGGCACCAGCTCCGGCTCCAGGCCAGTGTCCTGGGTGGTCAGTGTCTCCTCCTCTGTGACAGTGGGGACATGCTGCTCCTGGTGTGAGAGGACTTCTTCTAGCGTGTTGTAGAGGTTGCCACATTCAGAGCACATGAACTGGAAGAAGAGGGAGGAGGCAACGGCCTCCCCAGGTGTCATCTCAGTCAGCTCCGTTGACATCTCCATCTTCTCTCCTAATATCGGTGCTGACATCTCCATTACCCTTGGCGACATTGGTGTCGGCATCTCAGCTACCTCAGCCACTTCAGCCACCACCTCTGCCATTGTGTGGAAGGTGGTGCCTGGAGAAAGGAGGGGGGCCTAATGAGACACCAGGAACTCAAGGGGAGGGGGAATGTCTCAGGAGTTCCCTTGCCCACGTCATCACTCACCAGTCTCTACCAATCAGCAAGTCTGGATCCAGTGTTTATACCTCAGTCTTCAGTGAGCCCATGACTCGGTAGCTGAACTGCACCCCATGGCGCCCAGGTATCTGCAAGAGGGAGACAGCCCTCCTCAGTCCGGCCTCTGATGCCACCCTCCTTACCCAGAGGGCTAGTCACACCCTTTCCAAGAACATAATGTATCTTTGGGGGCCTCCTGGCTTTTGCCTGTGCATTTCCTCTCTGTGCAGCATCTTTCCTCCATCTATGTGTACACACAGAGATGCAGCAAAGTTTAGGAGCACAGGCTCTGGAACCTTGGCTTGAATCTGAGCTCCACCACTTACTTTGTCTCTCTGAGACTGTCTTCTCACCTGTGAAATGGGCTAAAAGTAGTAATGACCACAAAGTCCCTGGTACTTGATCAAGGTTAGATAGAATCATTACTTGTAATTCTCCAGAAATGCTTTTCTATCCTAAGTCTTTGATGCTGCTATTCTTTCTGGCAAGAAAGTTTTCTCTTCTTGTCTAACAAACTCCCACCCAGCATTTCCTTTTGTGAAGTCTTCTAAAATAACATATCTATATCCACAGGGTGCTGGCCACTCCCTCCTCCTTGGGGTTTTGTTTTTTTTGGCTGCATCTCTCAGCATGTGGGATCTGCCCTGACCAGGGGTTGAACCTGTGCCCCTTGCACTTATAACCACTGGACCACCAGGGAAGTCCCTGCTTGGGGTTCTTATAGTATTCTGTGCCACCTCCATCATAGCAAATATCATGAACTTGAGATAAACTCATCAGACTGAGAAGGCTGGCAAGGTAGATGTGATTCATTGTAGGGGCTGCTGTCATCAACAAAACCACTGATCAAGTGCAGGGATTTTAACTTTCGAACTTCCCTCTATGTGCCCCCTATCTCCCTCTATTGGTGTGGGCTCATCCCAACCCAGGCCCCTTCACAAAATGGGGGTTCAGAGTCCTTCAGACTGCCCCCATGCACGCCTCAGTAGTAATTTTCCAAATATAATCCCCACCATCTCCATTTCTTCTTCAACTCAACTGTTAGTGTCAGAGTTCAGCTTACAGCTCTGCACACAAAAGTTTCTGCACCTTTCAGCATGTGGGATCTGCCCCTGACCAGGGGTCGAACCAGTGCCCCCTGCACTAGAAGCACGGAGTTATAACCTGTATGGCCAGGGAAGTCCCTCCTTGGGGGTTTTTATGGTCTCCTGTGCCACCTCCATCATCACAGATATCATAAACTTGGGACAGAGTTAAAACTGTTAAGCTCCCAGAGGTCTCATCACAATAGGCACTGAGTATATTTGCTGAATGAATAATGCTCCTTTCAGGAAGTGAGGCCCTGAGAGTTTAAGGGTCTCTATGCACATTCCACTTTTCCCACCAGACCAGCCCTCCTAATAAACTGTGAATTTCCACAATAACGAGGCCCAGCACTGGGCCTTGCTATCAGCTGGTGTCCAATAAAAAAATTCTCCTTGCATAAATGATTCATTAAAAGCCCAAGAGATAACTTTTTGACTCCTTCCCTAATTTTTGAGTTGCCCGGGGCCCTGGCACACAAAAGACATTCAACAACGGATCTTCCAGGAAACCAGGGGCCTGAGAGTTCAACTTTTCATTGTTTACAGCTCTGCTGCCAAAAGAGAATTCCCCTTTAGCGAGGCCCAGCGCCTGGTGCAAGGCTTTCACACAGGAGGCACCCAGTAAATGTGTAGAACATGGCCTAAAAGACCTGAAGTGTGGACTTTCCTAGTCAATATTTCCCATTTCCCAATCCTGGATTGTGAACTACTGAGGAGAAAGATGGGTTTATTTAGGAGATCAACAAAAGTCCTTCAGGAGAGAGCCCACCAGGGGCTTGGAAGTTCAACTTTTCTAAGACACAACCCTTTTCTCTGACCAAACTTATCAACGCCGCAGCCTGAGAGAGCCCTGCAGTGGGGGGCCTGCACGCCACAGGCGCTCAGTCAATGCTACAGGGCACCGAGGAAGGAGCGCTCTTTCCACTCCGCGCCGCTCCCGCCCTAGCGCAGGCCCCAAAGCTCCTCGACCCTCGGTGTTCCCTTCGTTCTCCCTCCGCCCTCTCCGTATGCCCAGCGTTCTCTTCCCCGGCCCGCCCCGGGGCGCCCTCACCCGTCTCTCTCACCTCCTGCAGCCCCCGCCGCTCTTGACACAGACCCTCAGTTCTAGGCGTGCGGGACCCCTCACTATTCACACCTCCCATTGGGCGGCTCCCTTACCCCTGACAGCCAATCAGAGCCGAAAGCGGAGGGCACGCGCCCTTGCGCCTGCGCGCGGTCGCTCGGGCGGGGCTCGGCGAGTTTCTCCACGCACGCAACTGCGCCCTCTGGGCGGGGCTCCGGGCTCGGAGAAGCGCCTGCGCAGTTCTCCTGGGTAGCTCTACCGCCAAGTCTGAAAGTTGAATGGAAAGAAGTGGGCATCACTGGAAAGCAAGGGACCATGGAGTGGACTGGGTGGCAACAGACCTTAACAGAAGTGTAATTTTATAGCTGAAGAGACCGAGCATCTGAGAGCACAACTTTGGAGTCAGACACACTTGGAGTATTTCCCTTCTGTGGGCCTCACTTTTACTCCTGAATAAAATGGGCTTGAATCACATCTACCTCAAAGGCTGTTGAGGGGGTTGGATGAAATCAATCAGGTAGAAGCACTCAACACAGGGCCTGATACAACGCGGATGCTCACTATAATCCATCTAACCTGGACATAGTCCTCCCCTGTTTGTAAAATTGCTTTTCCTTCCCTCCCACTCTTCAGTCAATTTAATGATATTCACTTATTGGACCCCCACTGTGTGTCTGGCCCAGGACTGGGTTTCAAGAGGTGACAATTGCCATAAAAGAGGGGATTCCCTGGTGACTCAGAGGGTAAAGAGTCTGCCTGCAATGTGGGAGACCTGAGTTAGATCCCTGGGGTGGGAAGATCCCCTGGAGAAGAACATGGCAACCCCCTCCCCCCCCAAAAAAAATGAAAAAAAGAAAGAAAATGGCAACCCACTCCAGTGTTCTTGCCTGGAAAATCCCACTGACGGAGAAGCCTGGCGGGTTACAGTCCATAGGGTGGCAGAGAGCCATAAGAGAGAGGGGAAGGAACTCTTCCGAAGTTACTGCTATAGCCAGTGTGAGGCAGGACCCAGGAGTCCCAAGGGGATGGGAACCGGTCCCAGAATCTGTCCCGAGACACTTGAGGGCCCTCACCTTGAGTCACCCAAGTGGGGAGCGAGCAGGATGGCCACAATGTCCAGGGCTCTGCCGCAGGGTTGGGGTGGTGGTGGTAGTGCTTAGACATGCAGCCTTGACACCAACTCTCTTGATAGAGACCTGCTTTTGCCAGAGTGAAATTGGTAGGTGCAGATTAGAGAGGGGTATTGAGAGTTTCCTGTGACCTTGGAGGTCAGAGATTTTAAAGGATTTTGGGGGCAGGGCGTTAGAGTTCTGGACGGGATTCTGACTGTAACGGGCAAGTCATGACGGACACCATCCGGAAGTGCACAATCAAGATGTAGGGGCCTATTGCAATCAAGAAGGAGGTACTGGCTCCTAAAATGAGACGGAGAGTCCTAGCCTTGATTGAGAGGAATTTATAGATGGGGAATGTCTCTTCGATGAGGTGGGATTCCAGTCAGGACCACGAGATGGCACAGATGGGGTATAGGTTGCCAGTAGAATTAAGGGGTAGTCTAATGGAGGGAAGTCCAAGTCCTGATCATAAGGGGTCTTGGCACTACCCAGAGCCAGGACGGTTGTGATTATGGTCCTTTGCCACCGACGGGTGAAAGCAGTGGTAACGTGGGCTTCTAGGTTGTGATTAGGAGGGGGTTGTAGTCCATGACATGAGTAGTTTCAGCAGGTCGTGATGTGGGCCAACAAGGACACTATAGCTAGATTCGACCCTGCAAAAGGGTACCACCAGCTCCAGCCCAGATGCGGCGCCACTTTCGCTCTGCGCAGGCGCAGCACAGGCCTGCCAAACACTACGGTTGGGGGCGGGCCCAGGGGAGGGGCCTGGAAGCTCACTCTGCGCTTGCGCGTAAGGGGCGTGGCGGTCGCACCTGCGCGAGTTGGGCGAAGGAGGAGGGGCGAGGTGACGCAGGCGTAATAATAGAGAAGGTGCCAGAAAGATCCTAAACAAGTGGCTGCGGCCGTCGCCTGGGAGTCGTGGGACGCCGGGATTCGGTAAGTCCATAGAGAGGGCCTACAAGCGACCAGTGGCGGGTAGACGGGACCACCTGGGTGCTGGGGAGAGGGAGGTACCGCCCTTCCAGGGCAAGGGGGTCGGATTCGGACAGCGCCACCTGTGTGGGGCGAAGGGCGGCTTTGGTCGGTCTCACTGTAGGGGACAGAGGGTCACTTTCGGGCGGTACCACTTATGTTGACCTGTATGGCCGATCGGACAGTACCTCTGGACGGAGCCAAGGAACATGTCCAGACAGTATTGCTCACAAAGGGCTATTGGCGGGGTGCCCCGAGTTGGGCCCCCAGGCTTGTTCGGACCGAGTCACTCGCTCGGTTGGGAGGCTTGTTCGGAACATACCACCTAGGCAGGGGCCCTCGGGTCTGGCCAGTCCGAGTGGTAGGAGGATGAGCGGGGTCTGGCGTCTGGACCTGTTACTAGGGGACCTCGGGCGATACCATTCTCCTGTGGCAGAGGGGGGAGGCTCCAAGGTCTGGGACTGAGGGTGGCCCTGCCTGGCAGGACGCGGCTGGGGACACGCACTGGCGGGGGTTGAGGTCTGGGTCCCCGCGTCGCTGACCGCTGCCTCCTGCTCGCTGTGTGGGTTCTAGGCCCTGGTTCTGAGCTTGTTCTGCCCCGCTCCCCCGGGTATGGCGCTGACCGGGTCGACCCCGGCCCCGAGCTGGGAGGAGGATGAGTGTCTGGACTACTACGGGATGCTATCGCTTCACCGTATGTTCGAGGTGGTGGGCGGGCAGCTGACCGAGTGCGAGCTGGAGCTGCTAGCCTTCCTGCTGGACGAGGTCCCGGGTGCCCCCGGCGGCCTGGCCCGCGCCCGCAGTGGCCTGGAGCTGCTGCTGGAGCTGGAGCGCCGCGGGCAGTGCGACGAGAGCAACCTGAGGCTGCTGGGGCAACTCCTGCGCCTACTGTCCCGCCACGACTTGCTGCCGCACCTGGCGCGCAAGCGGCGTCGGCCAGGTATGGTGGAATGGGCGGGCGACCGACTTCCACTGGGGAGAGGGCCTTGCTTTCGCTGGGCCTCCTCGGTGCCTGATATGAAGAGAGCCATATCAGACAGTATGTGTCTCATCGCACTCTTTCCTCCTCCCAGGGTATCAATGAGAAACACAAGAGGGAGGAGGCATGGCTTTGGGAGGGGTGAGCTTGTGAAATTTGGCCACGTCAGTAGTGATGTTTGTGGCCACTGTTTACGGAGGGCTTACTTCATGCCGGGCATAGCAGTAAGTCCTCCTTCATGTGCACTATCACCTTATGACCGCCGCCCCCCCCCCCCCTCCCCGCCACCAGTAATCCTAAGTGGAAGTCCTGTCACTGTCCCCACTGTACAGGGAAAGCACAGTAGGTTCAGAGAAGTTACGCAGCTTGCCCACATACAACAGTAGGATCCTGTGTGTCCCTGGGAAATAGGGAACAGGAGGTACAGCTTGATGAGACTGACAAAGTGTTTGTTCCCTGAGGTTTTCATTTAGTGGGGGTATCAGACTATAGAGGGCTTCCCTAGTGGTTCAGTGGTAAAGAATCCGCCTGCCAATGCAGGAGACACTGGTTTGATCCCTGGGTCAGGAATATCCCCTGAAGAAGGAAATGGCAACCCACTCCAGTATTCTTGCCTGGGGAATCCCATGGAGAGAGAAGCCTGCAGGGCCACAATCCATGGGGTCACACGAGAGTTGGAGGTGAGCAGCGATTAAACGATATCAGACTATGAGACAGATGAATGACTTGTTATCACTGTTGTTATAGTATGTGAAGATGACTTTATTTGAATGATTCGCTTTTAGATGTGGCTATGGAAAGACTGAAACAGAATAGTGGAGCTGAGAGAGTATGAAGTGTGGAGTGTTTCAGAGTGAAAGGCTGCCCCCTGAAGTTTTTATAACCAGTTAAGTCCTTTCCTTCTCAGAAAACATTTGAACTGAGGCTGCTGTACTGCCCGAGTGTCTAGATCTCAAGAGGGAAACATTCTAGGGAAAGACAGACTGTTTAATCCTGAGGTAGGACTGAGTTTGGCACTGTCCAAGGCCAGTGTGGCAGGAGCAGAGATGGAAGTAAGGGCAGAGAGTAGTTGAGAAGCTGTGTCACACAGGAGCTTGCAGATAACACAACTAGAATTCAAATCCTGCTAGTTTGTCTCCAGAGTTAATGCCCTTAACCCTTGTAAGGGAAGGACTCCTAGAACAGTCCCGAGCAGGTGAGGAGCCCCTTGTGTGCTGAGGCTGTGAGCTGTTGAGCCCTTGGCTGGGTTACTGGAGGTGCTGTGGCTAGTTTGGGGAGGGCGTTTGTGAGCTTCCCTGTCCAGGGTAAGCCCATGGGGTTTGGATAACCAGGAGAAGGGTAACCTTAAGGCCTAACTGACAGCATTTTGGGAAAAATGTGTCTGGAGGTCAGGCTCTGGAAGAGAAGATTTGGGGAGCTTGCAGGGGCCTGCCTACTCCTTAGGGCCTCAGGGAGACCCAGGGGTGGTTGGGGGTGGGGAGCACGTAGGCAGCATTGCCTGAATCTTGACCATAACTCAGCTTACAGAATAGCTCTGACAGTTGGTGCTGCTGTAGACGTGGATTGGGTGGCCCCAGGAGGTGATGAGTGTCTATCCTGGGAGGCTGGAGCAGTTACTGGGTTGGAGGTGTTTGAGGAGGAGTGGCTGTCTGGGCTTTGACCTCTGGGGAACTCAGGTACCCTGTGGGGCAGGCTTTCATCTTTGGGGGGAGGGGTGAGGATTGGAGGCTGGGCCTGGGAGAAGCTGGAGGTTTCAAATACTTTTTTCAATCCCCTGCCCCATCCCCAGTGTCTCCAGAGCGGTATAGCTATGGTTTGTCCAACTCTTCAAGGAGGATGGAGGGCAGCTGCCGTCGCCGTCGCCAGTCAAGCAGTTCTTCGAATGCTGAGCAGGGTCAGTGGGAGACAGGTGAGTGTCCCTTCTGAAGCCTCATGAACCTGCCTCATCCTGACCCATCAAGAAAGGAGCCTGACGGGTGATTTTGTCTGTTTCTCTTTTAAGTGTATATATTTACTTTATTTTTGGCTGTGCTTGGTCGTCATTGCTGCGCTCGGGCCTTCTCTAGTTGTGGCAAGTGCGGACTGCTCTACTTGGGGTGTGCAGGCTTCTCATTGTGATGGCTTCTCTTGTTGCAGAGCATGGACTCTAGGACGCATGGGCTTCAGTAGTTGCGGCAGATGGTCTCAGTAGTTGCAGCTCGTGGGCTCTAGAGCACAGTCTCAGTTGTGGTGCATGGGCTTAGTTGCCTCAAGGCATGTGGGATCGTCCCAGATCCGGGATCAAAGCAGTGTCCCCTGCATTGTCAGGCGGATTCCTAGCCACTGGACCACCAGGGAAGTCCCAATTCTGTCTCATTTTTGTTTTGTGTTTGTGTGTGGGGTTGTGTGTTTATTGCTGCAAAAGCCTGGGTCCAGAAGTAACCTGTGCAGTTGTTTCTTGTGGTTTTATGTCATTTAAATGGCATCACATTGTAGGTGTTATCTGTCACATGGCTGTCTTTATTGGATGTGTTTCTGAGATTTATTCACATTGGGTTTCTAATTGGTCTTGTTATATTGCCACGGCAGTGAATTTATCTATTCTCCTCCCCTCTGCCAAGTTTTTAATCATTCAAATGTAATTTCAAATATACAGAGAAGTTTAAAGATTAGTACGGTAAACTTGTTCATATCTTTCACCTTGATTCAGTAATTTTAATGTTTTGCCAGTTTTGTTTTGTGTGTGGGTGTATAACTCTGGGTTTTTTTTTATTGAACTCTTTGAAAGTAAATTATAGGCATCAGGACACTTTACCCCTAAATTAGCAGGCATCTCGTGAGAATCAGGAGATTGTCTGATACCACTTCAAGACCACTATCATACCTGAGAAAGGGCATGAGCACTAATCCTCTGGTATCCTAATGACCCTGTTTCACATCTTCTCAATCCTGTCTGGACTTTAAGGATCCACTCATAGATGTGTTGTTGGGCACTCCGTTGTTAGTCTCCTTAATCTCTACTATAGAACCTCCCCACCCCCTGCCACCAGGTACCTTTTTCTTTATTTTCTCAAGACATTGATCAGGCCACTTGTTTTTTAGTGTCCTGATTATTTCTGGATGTGTCTGATGATTTCCTGACGGTATCTTTTAACTTATCCCTCTGTCCTCTGTATTTTGGGAATGGTGTTTAGCGAGTCAGTTAGATTCAGGTTATGTGGATTTGGCCAGGATGTTCCTTGGTTGATGCCATCAGCTTCACATTGGAGCACATGAGGAGGCCTGGTTTTCCTTTTGTGAGCGAGCAAGTTTGTTTACCTGGTTATCTAGTGTATTTGCCCTTAGTACAGAGGTATTTTTCCCTTCGTGGTTAGTAGCTAATCTGTGGGATGACATTTTCACTCATCCTGTTCCCCAGCAGCATCCCCAGTGGGTTTATCAGCCATTGGAAATCTTTGCCTGAACCAGTTGTTATACTGGTGTTCTCACAGTGATTTTCAGATTCTCTCCTGTGTCTGTTACCTGGCATTTTCTCAAAAGGAGTTTTACTTTTCTCTTTGCTTCTATCCATCCCTCCCTCTCTTTTTTAAGTGAGGAGTGTCACCGTGGACTCAGGTATTCTTATGTGTTTAATGTGTTAGAATCAGTTATTCTTCCTGATGTTCAAAGTGGCTAGCTCCTGTGTCTTTTTGATGTGTCTGCCTCGTTCTTTGAATGCTTCTTGGTTTGTAGGTAGGACTGCAGGATGTCCTGGGTTCCCTGTATTTTCCTTCCCCAGCCCTGGAATCAGCTGTTTCCAGAAGCCTGGTTTCTCTTAGAGGCAGTGGTATTTAGAGACCAAGATTCAGGGGCTGAGTAGGCGCATTGTATCTAGGCTGTTACAGTGAACCAAACTAGAAACTATGCCTTTAAATAAAAATTCATGTGAGTATTTTCAGTTCAAAATTAACATTACAAGAACCTTTTTTTTTGGTTTGTGTTCCTGACTGCACTGAGCTGGCTTGTGGGGACTTTAGTTCCCTGACTAGGAATTGAACCTGCATCATTGGGAGTGAAATCAGAGTCCTGACCACTGGACTGCCAGGGAAGTCCTTACAAGGACATTTTTATCTTACGCTGAAAATCTTGGTTCTTGGTAACATTAAGACATGGACTTAAATTTGCTTTATTTTACAATAATAATAAAACATTTTCAAATTTGGAAAGTGCTAACCATGTCTATTGAATGAAACATAAGATTTTTGTGTGTGATTTTTAATTGTTTTCAGAGTATATCCTACTAAGAGTGTATGGTCACAATATTCTTCCTAGTTACTTAAAATCCTTTTCTCCTGCTGTGTATTACTTATTCCATGTATGTTTAGATTCATTTGTTTCTGTTTAATTTTATGCTCTATTTTGCTGCCTTAAATTTTTTGAGTATGTCATAAAACAGTTACATGATTCCAAAGTCAAATGTAAAGTATGCAGAAAAGATGTTCTTAGAAGTATCATTTCTTTTGTTGTCTCTTTCCCTCCCGGACTTCCCTAGTGGTTTAGAGGGTAAAGCATCTGCCTGCAATGCAGGAGACCGGGGTTTGATCCCTGGATCAGGAAGATCCCCTGGAGAAGGAAATGGCAACCCATTCCAGTATTCTTGCCTAGAAAATCCCATGGACAGAGGAGCCTGATAGGCTACAGTCCATGGGGCGGCAAAGAGTCTGACGGAACTGAGCGACTTCACTTCACTTCCCTCCCAGTAGATAATCAATTTCATTTCCCTTATAGCTTTATGGTGTTCCATCTTGCAGAAATAGCAAAAAATGTATACATTCTTGTTTCCTCTCCTTTTTTATATAGAATGTAGCAAACTGTAGCTACTTGCTTTCTTTCACTCAGCAATCTATTTGGAAACTCCTGTGTGCACTTTTTGTCAGACATTTACCTTGTTTTCAGGTTTACATGGTTAGAAACCATAAACAAAGCTCCAGGCTCCCATAACTGTTGTCCTGCCTGTTTGCTGGTGTGAGTAGTCAGGGTTTCTCTAGGGTCACATCTGAGGGCAGAACTGCCGGGTGGGGTGTGCTCACCTGTCCTACCTGATGCTCATTTGTCTGTACTCTCTATCTTCTGGCCCAGGAAGCAGAGGGGCTCACCTAGGGTCTCCCAGCCCAGAATCCAGACTTGAGCGCTTCCTTGGGCTCCCATCTTGGTGTTCCACCTGTCATCTGGTCCTTAGCCTACCTCATCTTTGTCTCCTCAGGTTCTCCCCCAACTAAGCGGCAGCGACGGAGTCGGGGCCGTCCCAGTGGTGGTGCCAGACGGCGGCGGAGGGCGGGTACCACCACCCCCCAGCAGCAGCAGGAGCCAGCCCGGCCCACCTCAGAGGGCAAAGTGACCTGTGGTAGGTGTCTGTGTGTGCCTCAGGGAGCGCATGTACAGTGTAGAGCTGGAGGCGGGTGAAGCAGCCCCCTGTCTGACACCCAGGGGGCAGGCAGCGGCTTGGGCACCTGTTCAGCACAGCAGAATTCTTGCCCTTTCTGTAGCCATCTTGGTGGTCTACCTCCCACCCATAGTCCAAAGATTATGTTGTGTGCAGCCTTCTCCAGGAGGCCTTTCCTGATAATCCCTTACCTTCATTTTCATTTTTTATTGGAAGAGCCAGGCAGAGCCTGAGAGGTTGGGCCTGGCAGGCCTCAGGGCAGATGGGAGTTAGATTTTTTACTAGAGGTCAAGTCTTTCCAAGGGATTTTTTCTTTTAGTGTGGCAGTGAGGTGAACTCTGGTTCCATCTAGAAAATCAGTCAGTAAATGAGTTAGAATGTGCAGTGTTAGAACAGTGCTGCACAGGTAGCCCATGCTTTCTCAGGTGCATGGGAAATAGAGGCAACAGAGTGGAAGCAGGGACCTGAGTGGAGGGGCTTCAAGACTAACATGGATTGGGCTGAGGTCTGGCCCAGGGGAGTGGCATTGGAGAGGTGAGAAGGAGGTGAACCTACGGAAATAAACCATAGGGCTGACTGGACCTGCAGACTTGTTGGGTTGAGTGGGGTAGGGGACTCTGCTGTGCAGACTCATGAAGACCTTCCTGTGAGAAGTTCTCACTAGTCGCGAGGAGAGGACTCACTCTCTCACACTCCCACACGCTGCTCTGGTATCCCTTCCTCTGAGTGGGACAAGGCTCAGTCACAGAGGGTATCAGCTAGTGAGAGGCTCAGGCTGGACTGGATTGGGGTGGGATCACAGGCAGGAAGATTGAGGGGGAGTGGCGGCAGCTCTGCATTCCCCAGGAGACCTCAGCCTCCGGTGGGGGCGGGGGGCCTTCCTCCTCACCTGCAGAGCCTCCACCCCTCTGGAGCGCATACTCTGCCTCCTCCCGGTGCCCATTTCGGCCCCCCAGGCCCTGGGCACCAAAGCCACCCCATGGCCAAGGCTGCAGATACCTGTCCTGGGTGCCGTCAGGAGGAGCAGACCATCAGAACCAGCCGTGACCCCAGACGGCCCCCACGTGAGGGGGTGGCTGCTTGGTTGTGACTCTTCCCTAGTCAGGTGGTAATTAGGGCCACCCCCTGGCTGGGGGGCCCGAGAGCCTCTGCCTCCCTGGAGCAGGCCAATCTGAGGCCAGGGAGGGGTCCTGCTGGTGGAGGCTTCAGCGTCTTGACTGAGGGTGGGGTGGTGGTTAACCTGGGTGTGACCGGTTCCTGATGTGGGAGATGAGTGAGCAGGTCTGACTGCTGACTCACCAGGCAGGGTGGGGCCGGCGTGAGGCTCTCCCCTGTAGGGCCCGGGTTTTCTCCCCTGAAAATGGAGATGGCTTAGTCTCGGGGTTGGAAGGAGGCCCCTCCAGACCTGAGGAAGGGGGCCCCGTCCTCACCTGTGCCACCCGTGGGGTTGGACCCCCCCCAGTCAACTGCGCTCCGTTGAGGGATTGAACCAAAATGAACTCCTGAGGGCCCCAGAGTGTGAGGAATGGGCCCTGGGGGATCCTGGACTCAGTCACGGGACCTCTGAGTTTCCTCATCCCTCGTCCACTGTGCTCTGTGCTGAGTGTGCTGCTCCCGGACCTTGAGTCCTCAAGACGGCCCCTGAGGTAGATATCGTCCGCCCTGTGTGGAGCAGGCAGGCTGGGCGAAAGCCCAGGTTTGTTCATTTGGTTGTCACACGCGTTTATAGAGCGCTGACTGTGTGCTCACATCCCATAGACAGGAGGCCCTGCCCTCACACGGCTTGTATTCTGGTGGGAGGAAAAAGCTAAGAGAAGGAAGAGAGAGACTGACGATGTCAGCTGCGGAGAGAAACCAGCAGGACAGGGCATATAGAATGATGGGAAATGCAGTTCTAGATGGATTTTCAGGGTAGGGTGGTCTGGGAATGCCTCTCAGAAGACAGGGAGAGAGGCAGGTGGGTGTGGATGGCTGAGGAAGGGTGTTTCCGGCTGAGGGGATAGCAGGAGCGGAGACCCGAGCGGGGACGTGTCAGTGGTGGAGCGGAAGCTGGCGAGCCTGGAGCAGGGGATGTGCGGGGGCAGTCAGAAGGCCAGGGGCCTGTCCTGCAGAGCCCTTGAGCCTCAGGCCAGGCCTTTGCGTCTTTTAAATGACGGGAAGCAGTTGGAGGGCTTGAATGAGAAGCTGAGCTTTGCTTCCGTTTCCCCCCGCCCCCAATCTGTTTGCTCCTCCCCCTATCTGTTTCTGGATAAGAAACAGAAGCAGACAGACTTGCATTAAGAACCTCCACCCTCGGCCGCCCAGCACCCAACCTCTGCCACTGTCGGGCCATGGTTTCATTAGCCACGTTGTTGTGAAGTCAGTTCCAGGTGTCCTGTTGTTTCATGGGTAGATTTTTCACTGTGTATCTCGAGAAGATAAGAATTGAGTTCCCTGGTGGTGCAGTGGTTAGGACTCAGACTTCGCGCTTTCGCTGCAGTGGCCCAGGTTCAATCCCTGGTCAGGAAACTAAGATCCTGCAACCTGCGCAGCTCAGCATCTTCCCCCTGCCTTCCCCTCGCCAAAAAAAAACTCACAAAGAAAAACCCAGTAATTTCTTACTCTCAAATGTCTTCTTGGTGCCTAAATGTCTAATTACTCTAAATATTGGTGCTCTTGAGTCTTTCCTAATATATCGGATCCACCCTCCCTGCGCCCACGCCCCCAGCCCCATCTTGTTTCTCCCCCACCCACCTTGCATTGTATTTGTTGAAGATAGTTGTGTGGTTGTGTTTCCCAGAGACAAGATTTTGCCAGTTACATTCTGCGATAGGATTGACTGACCGTGTTCCTCTGTTGTCTGTTTTTCCTAAAAATTGATAGTTGGGTCTGGAGAGGCCTGATCAGATTTGGGTTTGATGTTTTTTTAAAAAAAATTTTGGCTGTGCTGTGCGGCTTGCAGGATCTTAGTTACCTGACCAGGGATCAAACCCCCACCCTCAGCAGGGAATGCGTGGAGTCCTAACCACTGGACTGCCAAGGAAGTCTCTTTTTTTCCCAAGCTCACTTCCTAAGTGCTGGTGTGCTCTTCTTTCCGGAAGCAGGCGGAGGTTGTTACTGCCTCAGTGGCCGTGTGTCCCCGCTGTCCCTCCCTGTCCATTAGTTCAGGAAAGTTGAAGGACTTCTGCCTGTGCCTTGGGGAAGAACCTGGAGCCAAGGCAGGCCGGGCTGTTGTCCAGAGGAGGTGCTGGCATTGGGGGCAGAGTCTGTCCCTTAGTGCTGGCTGGCGGCTGCTGTCTGCTGGGTACCCATCCTGTTGGTCCCCAGACTTTCCTGTTACTAACTCCCGGAGGGGAGACCTGAGTGAGAGTTGTCCCTGGCCTCCAGCCATATGCAACACATGGTCCGGCATGCATGGTGGCTTACCTGCTCTCCTGTGGCCTGTGTCCCTCAAACCTTCCCTGATTCCCCACTGGAAAGCCCCTCCCATTCCCCTCTGGGGCCCATTTTGCCCCCAAAGAGAGACTGATGAGGTGTGGGGTAGGGAAGCCAAGGGGGCGCTGGTGCCCACTTGAGTGCAAGAGGCAGAAGCAGCTCTCCTCTCCAAGAAAACCTGGCCCTGCCCTCCACCCTGGCGGCAGGCAGCATTTCCTACCTGTGGAGAGGGACTGCAGGCAAAAGCTCGGTGTTCCTGGCCCGAGGAAAGTATTCAGCTACCTCTGGCTTTCCCCCAGTGCTCCCTGGCTCTGTTCCTGACCCCCTTGCTGCTTGCTGTCCTGAGGCCACTTCCTTCCTGCTGCTTGCAGGGGACTCATTACCTGCCAGGCACTGACCTCAGTCTGCCCTTTACCTGCATCCAGCCTTGTCATCCTCACAGTGGCCCCATGAGAACAGGTGCTGGGGTGAGGTGGTTTTATGGAGGAGGCCACTGAGGTGCAGAGACGTGCGGTCAGCTTGGAAGACCCGAGACTTTCCGCCTCCCCGGCCTGCCAGGGCGCAATCAGCCCGGCCCCTCCTGGTGTCCCCTTGTACCCTTTTCCAGTGTGATCCGCTCATGCTGCCCCCCAGCCTCATGAACCCCCCAAGTTCATGCTCTGCCTCTGGGCTTTCACAAACACTGATCTCTCTTCTGGGAAAGCCGCTGTTCTCTTTTCACTGCTTGCTTGCCTCGACCTCTTGTCCTCCTTCACGTTGCACTTCCAATAGCATTTCCTGGAGAGGTTGTCTCTGATCATTTTGATCTAAATTACAACTCGCACTCTATAATTTTCTCTCCTGACCCTTGGAATGTCTTTTAATTATAGACTTCTGTGTATGGTTGTGTGAGAGGCAGCACACAGTTTAGGGATAGTTGAGAGCTTGGGCTCTAGAGGCAAGCATCTAGGTTGGAATTCCAGCTCTGCCATTTCCTGCCTGTGTGGCCCAGGGCAGGTGACTCTCTGCCTTAGTTTCCTCATCTACAAAAAGGGGACAGCAGCACAGCCTCATAAGGTTGCAGGCATCATCAAAAGGGTCACCAGGTGTAAAGGAGTATTTGGTGCAGTAAGTACTGAATGTCACGTGTGCTGTGGCCTTCCCAGGTGGCGCAGTGGTAAAGAATCTACCAGGCAGTGCAGGAGATGCAAGAGATGCGGGTTCAGTCCCTGGGTTGGGAAGATCCCTTGGAGTAGAAATGGCAATCTGCTGCAGTATTCTTGTCTGGAAAATTTCATGGACTGAGGAGGCTGGCGGGCTACAGTCCATGGGGTCGTGAAGAGTCAGACATGACTGACCACAGGAGAGCACACAGGGTGTGACCCGCACAGAGTGCTCCTTGGTTGCGGCTCACAGGTCTTCCAGTCCTACTTGTGTCTCCCCAGCGCTCCTGGCACTTAGTAAATACCTGTCAAACAGAAGAATGAAAGGGATGTGCGGGTCCCCCCGGTCCAGTCCTCCTTCCTCCCTGACCGTGCCCGGTGGGCTCTGTGTGAATAGACAGGCTCTCCCACAGGTCTAGTAGCTGGCTGTGCTTAGGGGAAATGCCAGCTAGGGGGCGGCTGCAGGCCCCAGGCTGCAAGTGAGCCAGGCCTTGGTGGGTGATGGGCATTCTGGGCAGTAGAGATGGCCAGCTCATTCTGTGAGTAAGGCTTGTGCTGGGAGCACTGCCCTTGTGACTGGAGGGCAGCGTATGGAGGATGGAGCTGGGATTGCAGGAGGAGACGAGGGAGGACACTGGCTCGGGCCCAGGTGAGCGGGCGCAGGGCCTAGGCAGGGGCCATGGGGGTAGAGGGGAGTGTCGAAATCACAGTTCCTGTTTTTGGGGTGCCTTCTGTGCCTAGGCTCTGGGTCGAATGCTTCATGCGCTGCCTAATTTGATCCTCATGACCCCGTCGTGCAGCAGGGACCTCTTGTTTGTTTATGTTTTTCAGATGGGGAAGCTGAGGCTCAGAGAGGTGAGGTCACATGCCCAAGGCCCCACAGCTAGAGAGTGGCAGAGCCGGGACTCGCCTCAAGGTCTGTCATTCTCCGCCACCTGGCTCTGTGCCTCTGCTGCTGAGCACCCCCGTGTGGCCTTGGACAGGTGCTGCTCCCCCCCGGTCCCCTGCTTCCCAGCTCATGCCTGTTGAGGGCCTGGTCAGACACTCAGAGGTGTCAAGGATGTGGGCCCAGAAGTCTTGTCTGATCCTAGGATGGAGGGAGCCAGGCCTGCATGTCGTGGGAAGTCCTGGGGGTCGAGGCTGAGCAGGTTTTCCTAGGCCTCGAGCAGAGAGGGTCAGCTTCCCCTTGAGGCAGAAAGAGGAAGCGTTTGGGGTTTGGGGTGGGAGGAGGAAGTGGGTGGTGCTGAGAAGTTGCCTGGGGAAGCGGGGACCTGCCTGCTGCTTTCTGCTCTGCAGCTGACACAGTCTCTGAAAGGTGAAAGGAGTCAGGGACCTGACACTCCCCTCCCAGAGCTTCATCGGCCTCGTCAGTCAAAAATGGTGAACGTGCCCCTGCATCTGAGCTGCTGGTGCCTGCCCTTCTGTAGCACCCGCTGGCGGACGGTCGTCTGAATAACCCTCTCCAGGAGGGACTGTCCCCTGGTTTAGGCAAGACCCTGGGCTCAAGAGAGGTGGTGACTTGTTTCAGGTCACATAGCTAGTGCCTGAAGGGTCTTGGGGTGGGATCAGCTCCACTGACCTGAAGCTGCTGTCTGGGGCATGGGAGGGTCACTGCCCTCTGATCCTCGCACTGTCACGCTACCATTCCCTGTCTGTGGGACCTTGGGCAGGTCACTTCTCTGTGCTTTCATTTGTTGTTCAGTCGCTAAGTCATGTCTGACTCTTTGCGACCCCATGAACTGCAGCAGGCCAGGCTTCCCTGTTCTTCACCATTTCCTGCAGTTTGCTCAAACTCATGTCCATGAAGTAAGTGATGGCATCCAACCATCTCATCCTCTGTTGTCCCCTTTTCCTCATCTGCCTTCATTTCCTTATCTGTAAATTGGGGGGATACTAGGGCCTGCCTCACAGGGTCGTTTGAGGATTAAATGAATTCATATGACTCTGCTGCTTGTCATTTCCAGCTTACACTTGATCCTCAGGGCAGCCTGTGTTGTGAGTGGGTATCAGTAGTCAGCAGTCAGATTCACAGGTGGGAGTTCAGTGATTCCACTGAACTGAGGGGAAGGGATATGCCTGAGGTCACGTTTACAGAGATGGCCTTGGAAGTCCCACGTCCCACCCCCTGCCCAGAGCTGCCACGTCATTTGGGTGGATGTGGGCAGGGTTATAAGTGACAGACATACCTCAGACTGGCTTAAGCAGAAAGGAAATTGATCAGAGCTGAAAATCCAGGTGCTCCATGTACACATGATGAACTCAGGAGTCTTTTCCTGTCTGTCTCTGGCCTTGTATAGGTTTCCTTCTCCCCGCCCCTGGCAGAATGGCCCCCAGCAGGCCTGGGCTCAGAGCCCACCTTCTGGGCAGCCTTTGTGGAACGAGAGTGCCTGCTTCTGTAGAGCCAGCCCAATTTGGCCTTGAGTCTCCTGGGCCTGGTGCCTGCCTTGGTGGGTGGGGGCCTGAGGATATGGTTGGGAGAAGAGGGGGACGGCTGGTTACTTAAAAGCCAATCCATTTACTCATGCGTTGGTTCTTTCACAAATGTGTATTGAGTACCTACCATGTGCCACGAGGCTACCTATACAAGTGAACAAGAAACAAAAATCCCTTCAGGGAGCTCACAGTGGGGGCAGATAGGTGATTAGCTTGACAGTGAATGAAAGCTCGGGGTGGGTTAGAAGATGCTAAGTGCCGGGGGAGGAAATGGAGCAGAAATGGAATGGGGTCTGGGAAGTGCAGAGGCCCAGGGGCGGTGGTAGGTTGGATGGTCGGAATAGGATCATTGGGAAGGCGGCACTTGAACCTGAAGGAGATGAGAGAATAAGTCCTGCAGACACTGAGGAGAGAACGGACAGTGGGGAGAGACCATCCCTAGCTGGAAGACGGGAGGGCCAGAGCCAGGCGGAACCTGCTGGGTGTTGGGGGGAGGAGCACGGAGGTGGCGTGGCTGGAGTGGGGCACGTGAGGGGAAGCACAGGGCCAGCAGGTCAGGAGGGAGCAGGTCAGACCGCAAGAGCAAGCCCAAGCGAGCGAGGGTGTCACCCACACTTGGGTGTGGTTACCAGGAGGAGGAAGGATGTAGGGCCGGGGCAGTGCAACTCACGCTGAGGCGCAGCGGGGAGGGGAGGGCGGGTGGCGGCCCCTCCCTGACCAGTCCCTCGTTCTCCGCAGACATCCGGCTCAGGGTGCGAGCAGAGTACTGTGAACACGGGCCAGCCTTGGAGCAGGGCGTGGCCTCGCGGCGGCCCCAGGCACTGGCTCGGCAGTTGGACGTGTTTGGGCAGGCCACCGCGGTGCTGCGCTCCCGGGACCTGGGCTCCGTGGTGTGCGACATCAAGTTCTCCGAGCTCTCCTACCTGGACGCCTTCTGGGGCGACTACCTGAGCGGTGCCCTGCTGCAGGCCCTGCGGGGCGTGTTCCTGACTGAGGCGCTACGCGAGGCGGTGGGCCGGGAGGCCGTCCGCCTGCTGGTCAGCGTGGACGAGGCCGACTACGAAGCTGGCCGGCGCCGCCTGCTGCTGATGGAGGAGGAGGGGGGACAGCGCTCGCCCGAGGCCTCCTGATCCTGAATGTGGCAGGACTGACCCCACCTCCTCGCCTCTGGGCCACCTTCTCCCTGGGAGGATGTCGACCATCTCTGCCCCTAGAGGACTGTCACTCCAGCAGTGCCGCAGACTCTGACAGACACCAGGCCCCTCGCTAGACCCTCCCATAGGATGTGGGCTCTGAGGCCTAAACCACTTCCAGCTGAGTTTCCTTCCTGGTCTCCCCCCACCCCCTACCCCACCCTTAGGTGTGTTCCTTCAGCTTCAGCAGGCCAGGGGCTCAGGCATGCAGATCTGAAAGGAAGGGAGGCATAGCCCCTCTCACCAACGGCCCCTTGCACATTGTCTCCCACGCCTGGGCTGTGTGTGTGCACTCACATTACCCTCTCTGAAACCACCCCTGGGCGCCTGCCCTGGCCTGCTCCACTTACTTCTTTGGCCTTCAGGCTTCTCTCTCAGGATCTCTGATTATACGGTCCCTCAGCCCTGAGCTTCAGCCACACCAGTGGGCACTGGAGCTGGGGTGCACCAGGGGCCTGCTCACCTTGCCCACACATCTCTACAGCCAGCTGGGGCTCCACCCACGAACCTGGCCTCCACTCTCTCCTGCTCCTTGAAGTTGGACACAGACTTGCACACAGATCTGTGCCCAGGGTGTCACGTGTGTGTTGCAGCCACATCAGACCAAATGTGTTGTTTCCTAGGAGGCCAGGCCAAGGATCCAGCTTCCTTCTCAGAAAAGGGGGAGGCAAAGGCTTGGGGCTGTTGGCCAAGGCCTTGTACCAATGGCACCAATAAAACTGCCCTGGATGGGGCACAAGGTGGGCAGCAGGGCTGTACTCTTTCTTCATGGGCTGGAGGAAGGAGCTGGTGAGAACCAGGGCCGGCATCAGTCCCAGAGTTCCTGGCCTGGTGTCGGGCTGGAGGGTGGGCAGGATGCTGGACCATCATGTGCTGGCTGCTGCCCCAGTCTTGCCCTCCTCTTGGGTTCAGTTTCCTCATCTATCGAAGGAGGAGATACTGCCTTGGAATCACAAAGGCTCTCCCAGGCTTACTCACACATGCTTTGTTCTGGTATGTTCTGGGGAGTGCTGGCATTTTTAACCCTCAGTGAGGAGGGCCAGCTTCTTATCTTCCAAGGCCAACAGAGTTCCAAGGGTTTGGAAACCAAAGGGCTCAGCAGCCGGTGTTCTCTGCCTAGAAAGCATCTCCAAGTGGCTCTCCACTCCTCACACCTTCTAGGCAGTTATCTTAAAACCTGGATCTCTGTTCCTCCTCCTGAGGGCAAGTATTTCTTCCTGGTATCCTATGGCTACAGCTGAGGTTGTAGCTTCTTACTCTTTACCCACTCCTTGTTTAAGACTGTAGGAACTCAAGTTTCTTACACAATATCCAGGGTTTTCCTTCCTAGGGGAGAAGGGGCCCAGGGATGGGGTGGGCAGGGGTTCCCAACTGCTGGCTTTTCCTGGGGGAAAGGATGCGCTACGCATACCTGAGAGTCCCTTGGACTGCAGGGAGATCAAATCCTAAAGGAAATCAGTCCTGAATATTCATTGGAAGGACTGATGCTGAAACTGAAGCTCCAATACTTTGGCCACCTGATGCGAAGAACTGACTCATTAGAAAAGACCCTGATGCTGGGAAAGGTTGAAGGCAGGAGGAGAAGGGGATGGCAGAGGATGAGGTGGTTGGACAGCATCACCAACTGGATGGACATGAGTTTGAGCAAGCTCTGGGAGTTAGTGAAGGACAGGGAAGCCTGGCATGCTGCAGTCCATGGGTAGGAAAGAGTTGGACACGACTGAAGAGACTGAACTGAAATGAAAACCTGCACCTGGGAACCTGTCCTGGACCCCTGACCTGAGTTGATAGGCAGGGATACAGTGGCAAGTCCAGGAGTTGAATCCTGCCCAGGAGTCAAGACCTGGTCCATCCCAGACTGTCTCCATTTATCTTCTCTGGGCACCTAAATAAGATCTATTTAATACTTTGCCACTGTGTAAAGTAGGGATTTTACCATTTGTGACAGGAAATGGGTTCAGAGAGTGAAAGTGATTTGCCTGAGGAGTAGAGAAGTACTGAGATAGAAAACAGCTCTCCTCGCTGTTGCAGGCAGGTTGGGAAGGCAAGTTGGGGTTTCCCTGAGCTTTCTCCTACCCTCAGCTAGAGGGCTCTTGGCTGGGGTGGGAATAGGCTTTGTTTTCACGAGCTTTAAAGATTTGGAGCCCCTGTTCTTGCCTCCCCTGCATTTCACCTCTCCCTCAGGCCCCGAGGAGTCTCCCCTCCCACCCCTAATTTAGGAATTGGGGGCCCCGCCCCTTTACTGGACAAGATTCAGGCCCTGGCCCTGCCCCAACCTCCACGCCTACTCCCATTTCAGTTCCTAGTTAACGCTCAGCCCCACCTTATTCCTTAGGCCATCCCTACAGGCCCCGCCCCATTATTTAGGTCCCGCCTGCTCCACTTTTTTCAGGGGGGGCGTTGGGCGGGAAGTGCGTATTTTGTGGCACGTGCACTCCGGAAGTAAGTGATCCTGACCTCGAGGCCACGCGAGCCTGAGGCCTCTGGAGCCTGCGCAGGCGCAGTGCATGCCGGGAGTCCATGGTGGCGGGAACCTCGAGGCAGTGTCTCGCACTTCCAGAACGTCCCCGAGCGCTGGCCTGGGCTTGCTGGAACCCGCTTCTAGTGTTTCCCAGAGTCCTGAGGCTGAGAAGTGGGTCATACTTAGGTTCTGAGAACAACCCGGGGAGTTCAGAGAGCTTCGGAACTCTAGGATTCTTTGGAGCGGGACGTAGACGAGCTGCAGCCAAGGGAAATAGGGGCCTGTGGGAGCTCAGAGGAAGGCGGGCCATGATTTCACAGAGGAGATGAACCGGGACCTGGCTCTTGAAGGACGAGTAGGAGTTCAATAGACTGACAGAGAAGGGCCATTTCAGGCAGAGCGCATTCCTCGAGGAGGCCTTAGGGAACGTTCCTGAATGGGATGTGACGAGACAGAGTCAAAGGTAAGTGGTTATGCAGTCAGCTCCGCCCTGTTTCTGTCAGCAGTCATCAGCTACCACAGTGCCGGCCGACACCCAGGGGCCCCCGACGGTTACCCCGGCGGTGTGAGGTGGTTAGGGAGTCAGGCTTGGTGTGCCTGGAGCTGGGCCTCACATGTTCCCCGAGGCCTAAGGGGGCCCGGCCCTGGGGCTGGCTGACCCTTGCTGGGGACCCTGAGAGGACTGTAGCTTCAGGGTGCTGGCTCTGGACCGCTCCTCTTCTGGTGGGGAGCCAGACAGGACACCGTGGGTCACAGCCCAGAGTGGCCAATGACTCAGATGACCCCCAGGAAGGCTTCATGGATTAGGAAGCTCCCTGTTCATTTGATTAAAAGTTACCAGGACTTCCCTAGTGGTCCAGTAGTTAAGATTTCAGGTTCCCAATGCAGGGGGCCCAAATTCCATCCCTTGATAGGGAACTAGATCCCACATACCACAACTAAAGATCACATGCTACAACTAAAATCAAGTGCAGTCAAATAAATAAAATATTTTTAAAAAATTACTGCCACCAGCACCAAGATACTTTTTAACTGTGAAATATAACATTCAGAAAAGTGCATAAAACATAAATGTACAGTTAATAAGCTGTTGTAAAACACCTGCCCCATGAGAAGACATCCATTAGCACCCCAGTAGTCCCCACCCCCTTTCTGTCGGGTGCTCCCTCCTGATCACATCCCTCCTGTTTCCCTAGCTAGGAATACTATCCTGGCTCTTACAGTAATAATTCCCTGCTTTTCTTTAAGTTTTTAGCTTTGTGTCACTTGATGAAATAGTTAATTTTCTCTTTTTTAACTTGATATAAATAGAATTGAACAATATGTGTCCTGTTGCCTTTGGTTTCTTTTGTTCAATGTTGTATTTGTGAGATTCTTCCATGTTTTGTTTATTTGTAGTTGACCCGTCTTTATTGCTGTGTAGTATTCATTGTGAGCTTCCCAGGTGGCTCAGTGTTAAAGAATCTGCCTACCAATTCAGGAGATGAGGGTTTGATTCCTGGGTCAGAAAGATCCCCTGGAGGGGCATGGCAACCCACTCCAGTATTCTTGCCTGGGAAATCCTGTGGACAGAGGAGCCTGGCGGGCTATGGTCCATGGGGTCAAAAAGAGTTGGACACAACTTAGCAACTAAATAGCTGCTGTAGTATTCACTGGATGATTATCCCACAGGTAGTTCATGCATTGTACTGTGGATGAACATTGGGTTTTTAGCAGTTTGGAGCTGTAATAAATAATGCTGCTGTGAACGTCTACACTTTTTTTTTGGAGGGGGGGTGAACAAATGCTTACATTTCTGTTGGGATATACTTAGAAGAATTGGAGAATTCCTGGGTGTGGACAAGGGTTTGGTTGACACTGCCTAATTAGTTTCTTATGACTGCTGTAACAAATCATCACAAGCCTAGTGGACTAACTCAACATAACTGTGTTTTCTCACAGTTTCGGAGGCAAGAGGTCTAACAGTCAAGGAGTTGGCAGGCCCATATTCCCTCTGGAGTCTCTAGGTGAGAATTTGTTCCATGCTTCCTCCAGCTTCTGGTGGTTTCCAGCATCCCTTGGTTTGTGGCTGCGTTATTGCAATTTCTGCCTCTGTAGTTACACTGCCTCCTGTTGTGTCAGTGTTAAATCTCCCTTTGCCTCTCTTTTATAAGGATACACGTGATTGCATTTAGGGCTCATGAGAATAATCCAGAATACCAGAATAGTCTTATCTCAAAATCTGTAACACATCAACGAAGTCCTCTTTGCCACATGAAGTAACATTCACAGACTCCAGGGATTAAGCCATGGACATTTTTTTTTCTTTTTTAAATTTATTTTTATTTTGTGGCCCTGCTGAGAGACATGCAGGATCTTAGTTCCTTGACCAGGGTTCGAACCTGTTTCCCCTGCAGTGAAAGGGCAGACTCCTGGGATTTTCCTGGTGGCCCAGTGGTTAAGAACCCACCTGCCAACACAGGGAACATGGGTTCAATCTTTGGTCTGGGAAAATTCTACATGTCTCAGGGCAACTAAGCCTGCGTGCCATAACTGCTTATACCACACTCTTTGCCCAAGAACTGCGACTGCTGAAGCCCGGAAGCCTAGAGCCCGTGCTCCACAACAAGAGAAGCCACCGCACCAAAACTAGAGAGTAGCCCCCACTCGCTGCAGCTAGAGAAAGCCCATGCACAGCAACGAAGACCCAGCACAGCCAAAAAAAAGAAAAAAGGCAGATTCCTAACCACTGAACCACAAGGGAATTCCCTTGAGGGATGTTTTTTGGCCTGCTACACTAAAAAACTTCTGTCTAATGTGTTTATAGCAATTTACTATCCCACCAGCACAGTTAGAATTCTCTTTGCTTCACATCCTTGCCAATACCTGGTACTATCAGATACTTAAACAAAATTTTTAATTTATTAATTGGAGAATAATTGCTTTACAATATTGTATCTGGAGAAGGAAATGGCACCCCACTCCAGTACTCTTGTCTGGAAAATCCTATGGATGGGGGAACCTGGTAGGCTGCAGTCCATGGGGTCGAGAAGAGTCGGACACGACTGAGTGACTTCACTTTCACTTTTCACTTTCATGCATTGGAGAAGGAAATGGCAACCCACTCCAGTGTTCTTGCCTGGAGAATCCCAGAGACGGAGGAGCCTGGTGGGCTGCCATCTATGGGGTCGCACAGAGTTGAACACAACTGAAGTGACTTAGCTGCAGCAGCAGCAGCAGCAGAATTGTATTGTATATACAATATATCAGCATGAATCAGTCATAGATATACATATGTCCCTTCCCTCTTGAACCTCCCTGCCACCTGTCAGACACTTTTAATTTTGCTAATCTGATAGACATGTGGCAGTATATCATTGTGGTTATCTTTCTCCTCCCTGATAATTAATTTCTGCTTATTCTTGAATGAGGAGTAGTAGATATTTGGGTGCATAGAATGGGCTATTATAGACAGGTGGAAGAGCGTGTATGAAGGTCTCAGTAGTCATTTGCTTAAATTGAGTAAGAGGTTGTTTTTTTTTTTAAGCATTAAGTTATTAAAAGCAAAAAAGTATGCAGAGAGATAAATGGAACAAAATCAAAGATAAATAAGATGGTTCAGTATGAGGCTCTGGCTGGGCTGGTCAGAGAGAGGAACCAGGAAGGGGTCTGGCCAGCTGGCAGAAAACAGAGGGATCAAGGGAATGGAGCTTTGTCTATGAATTGATGCTACACGTGTGATGACAGCAGAGGCCTGCCAGACCTGGAAGGCAGGTGCTGGGATCAGAGCCCAGGGTACTGGATTTTGAACATGGAAGATAATACCGTGGTTCAAACCAGGGATTTTTGAATTATTTTTAATTGAAGTGTAGTTGATTTACAGTTTCGTGTTAATTTCTGCTGTATAGCAAATGATTCAGTTATACATACATATACATTATTTTTTTATATTCTTTTCCATTATAGTGTAACATAGGATATTGAATAGAGTTCCCTGTGCTATACAGTAGGACCTTGTTGCTTATCTGTTCTATACATAATAGTTTTTGTCTGCTAATCTCAAACTCCCAGTCCTCCCCATATGTCTTTGAGTCTGTTTCTGTAAAACCAGGGGCTTTTAATTTGGAATCCAGAGAGTCCTGTGTTACTATCGTGGCTCTGTCCCTTTATTAAATGTCACCCATGACTTTTTTCCTTCCCTTATCCCCCAAGTCATTCAACAGTCATTTACCAACTTGTACTTCTGTTGTAGGGCAATGCCATAGAATGTTCAAACTGGCGTACAATTGTGCTCATTTCACGTGCTAGTAAGGTTATACTCAAAATCCTTCAAGCTAGGCTTCAGCTGTGCGTGAACTGAGAACTTCCAGATGTATGAGCTGGGTTTAGAAAAGGCAGAGGAAACAGATATCAAATTGTCAGCATTCGTTGGATCAAAGAGAAAGCAAGGGAATTCTAGAAAAACATCTATCTTCATTGACTCTGCTAAAGCCTTTGTGTGGATCATAACAAACTCTGAAAAATTCTTTAAGAGATGGGAATACCAAACCACATTACCTGCCTCTTGGGAAACTTGTATGCAGGTCAAGAAGCAACAGTTAGAACCTTACATGGAAAAACTGGTTCAAAACTGGGAAAGGAGAAAGACAAGGCTGTATATCATTACCCTGCTTATTTAACTTCTATGCAGAGTACATCATGTGAAATGCCAGGCTAGATGAATCACAGGCTGGAATCAAGACTGCCAGGAGAAATATCAACAACCTCAGATATGCAGATGATATGACTCTAATGGCAGAAAGCGAAGAACTAAGAGTCTCTTGATGAAGGTGAAAGAGGACAGTGAAAAAACTGGATTAAAACAAAGCCTTCAAAAAACTAAGATCATGGCATCGAGTCCCATAACTTCATGGCAAATAGAAAGGGGAAAAGTGGAGACGGACAGATTTTATTTTCTTGGGCTCCAAAATCACTGTGGATGGTGACTGCAGCCATGAAATTAAAAGATGCTTACCCTTGGAAGGAAAGCTATGACAAACCTAGACAGCATATTAAAAATCACTTTGCCGACAAAGGTACATATATTCAAAACTATGGTTTTTCCAGTAATCATGTGTGGCTGTGAGAGTTGGATCATAAAGAGGCTGAGTGCAGAAGAATCAGTGCTTTCGAACTCTGGTGTTGGATAAGACTCTTGATAGTCCCTTGGACTACAAGGAGATCAAACTAGTCAATCCTAAAGGAAATCAACCATGAATATTCATTGGAAGGACTGAACGTTGAAGCTGGAGCACCAATACTTTCGCTACCTTATATCAAGAGCCGATTCACTGTAAAAGACCTTGATACTAGGAAAGATTGAGGGCAAAAGGAGAAGGAGGTGGCAGAGGATATGCATGAATGTGAGCAAGCTCTGGGAGATAGTGAAGGACAGGAAAGCCTAGCATGTTGCTGTTCGTGGGGTCGCAGAGTTGGACATGGCTGAGCAAAGGAACAACAACTTCTGTTGTAGCTACTACAGGATGGGTCAGATCCTGTCCCTTTCTTGACATGCTCTGGCTTTGTGGGGGATGTGACATTTGTGGGGCATTTCCTTTTCTTTTTAATGATTTTAAAATATTTATTTATTTATTTGGCTGCATCAAGTCTTAGCTGGGTCATGCAGGATCTTTCGTGGAGGGGACTGTGATTGTGGGGGGCAGACGTCCATGGTCTCCAAGCCCAGGTTATGGAGCACAGGGACTCAGTAGTTGCATTGTGCAGGCTTAGTTGCCTCATGACATGTGGGGTCTTAGTTCCCTGACCAGGGATCGAGCCCATGTCCCCTGCATTGCAAAAGGAATTCTTAACCACTGGGCCACCAGGGATGTCCTGAGAGCATCTGAAAGGGACATTCAAGGGGCCATGGGAACTCAGATGAGGCAGACGCCAACTCTAATCTGACTTCACAGAACCCAGGCTTCCTTGAGCCTTATGTCCTCGGGTTCTTCCACCCTCTGTTCCACTTCCTCATTGGCATCTGTGGACTCCTTCATTCCTTCTCCTTCCTGAAGACTCTAGCACATCATCACAGACCTCCTTTCTACCCCAGCTGCTGCCGTTCTGCTGGGATCCTTAACCTCTGTGTGATGACCCATCCTTCTAATTATCTGGTCTCTTGGTCTCTCCTACTTCATCCTCAGTGACGTTCCCATGGCAGCCACGCCCATGACCACACCTTGGCCTTAGTCATTACCCGGAAGTGCAGGGCACATAGTGAGCGTTTACCATGCACTTATACCACATGCCAGGCCCTGTGCCAAATGGTTTACATGTTTACTCCTCACAAAAACCTGTAGTGTTGGTATTTTAAAGATGAGGATACACACTCAGAAAGGTGAAGTCACTTCCCTGGGTGACACATTTAGTAAAAGGCTGAGCCAAGATTGTATTAGTAACACAGAACTCTCTGGGTCCCAAATTAAAAATCCCTGGGCCTTAACCACAACCCTGTTCTGTCTTCCATGTTCAAAATCCAGTACTCTGGGCTCTGATCCCAGCACCTGCCTTCCAGATCTGGCAGGCTTCCACTGCCATCACATCTGTAGCACCAACTCAGAGAGAGAGCTCCACTGCCTTGATCCCTCTGTTTCCTGCCAGTTGGCCAGATACCTCCTGGCTCCTCTCCCTTCTCTGCTCAGCCAGGACCTTACATTGGACCATCTGATCTCTCTGGCTAGCTCTCTAGCTGCCAGGGTCCTAGCGGGAAACAGAGGGCTCCTACAGCTGGGATTTTGAAGATAATTTAACGAAGGGACTTTTGCAGAGAGTGTGGGTCAGGTTGAGAGAACCAGCAAGGGAGGTGAAGGCAGTAGGATGTTGGGGCCCTTCTGTGGTCTGCAGGGCTGAGGGAAGGAAAGGGTGTTACTGGAGCATGGTGAGACCATGGAGCATACCTGAGCGGTATAGAGGGTATGGCACTGATCCAGAGCTGGGAGCAGGAGATGAAATATCCAGAACAATGCTTCTCTACCACCCCCCCCCCCCCGCCCCACTCTAATGTCCTGCTGGTGCTGTCCCTGAAGGACTCAGTTAGAAGTTAGGGGGCGAGGGAGCCTGGATAATGCTGTCCATATGGGCTGAGAAGGGTGGAGGTGGGCCTGGAGGGGCAAAGGGGAAATGGCCAGCACGCTCTTGATTCCCGTGCGCCCTAGCCTCTGCCTCATCTATCAGCACACCCCTACCCTTGCTTCAAGATTGGCTCAGAGGAGAATGGTGGCACGTCCAGTGGTTAAGAACCTGCCTTCTGATGCAGGGAACACGGGTTCAGTCCCTTGTCTGAGAAGATTCCACATGCTGTGCAACAGTAAGCCTGTGTGCTGCAACCACTGAGCCTGCGCTCTGGAGCCCATGCACCGCAACTAGAGAGTAGCGCCCACTCTCCATAACTAGAGAAAGCCCGGGTGCAGCAACAAAGACTCTGTGCAGCCAAAAAAAAAAAAAAAAAACAAATGATGACAAATGATACAAACAGGTGCCACTCTGACTTCTTAGTCAGCCCTCTCTCTCAGTCACCACTCTCCCATGAGCATCCCCCAGTGCTCCCCTTTCAGTCTCAACACATAAAAGTAAGGCCGATCAGTCGTGCATTGCCTTCAGCTTCCTATATACACCTACAGGAATTCACACCCAGATTTACTTCACTGCTCCATGCTCTGTGGAAGCGCAGCCTCTCCACCCATGCATCACCTGTCATCATGACTCCCAGAATATCACTCCATCGTTCTTCCCTTCTCAGCTTCAACAGTCCTTCCTTCCCTCTCCTCCTTCTTAGCTATAAATATGTGCAAATTTTTACCATAAAAAAAAGAACTAAAAACCTTTCCCTCCCTTTACTTTGTGCTCCCTCTAGTGCCTGTCCTTTGTGTTTCTCTTCATCCCTCCCAAAATTATTATTCTTTTTAAAAATATTTATTTGGCTGCACCGTCTTAGTTGCAGTGTGAGGGAATCTTAGTTTCAGCATGTGAACTCTTAGTTGCGGCAGGTGGGATCTAGTTCCCTGACCAGGGATTGAACCTGGGCCCCCTGCAATGGGCACCTTAACCACTGGTCCACCAGGGAAGTCCCCCGCTAAATTTCTTGAAAGAACAAATGTGAGTTAGGGTTCTTTGGCTACAAACAATAGAGACTGACTTGCTAATTTAAACAAACAAGGAATTTATTAGAAGGAAATGAAGGTGACACACACAGTGGAGGAAAGATGGAGAAAACAGGCTTTGGAAAAGACTGGAGCCAGGGCAGGGGCAGGAATCAAGAAAGCAGGAAAGAATGGCTGTATGATTCAGCTCCAGCCAGCTTCAGGCATCCTGTCACGTCAGCTCACCATTCAAATTCCGGGGAGTGCTTCTGATTGGTACAGTTTGAGTCATGTGGCCCTCTCTTTGGCCTGTGGAGGGCTGGGCACCTTGACGGACACAGCCTCATGAAATCCTATCCCGTAGGCCATGGGTGGTTGCTCAGACAAAAATCAGGGAGCTGTTGTAGCCGATGGGGAAATGGACACTGGGCAGGCAGAACTGACGGATGTCCACTGCTTGCCAGCCCCAGCTTTCACCTCCCATTTGAGTCTCCACTCACGGAAACCATTTGCACCAAGCGTGTTAATGACCTCTTGCCAAACCCAAGGACATTTTTCAGTTTTTATCTGCAGTTTTTAATTCCATTGACCAATGCTTCTCTTTTGAAAAATTTTCCTCCCTTGGCTTCAGCATAAGAAATCAACCCGAAACTTAGCTTCTCAAAATAACAAACATTTGAGGACTTCCCTGGTGGTCCAGTGGTTAAGAATCTGCCTTCAATGCAGGGGATGTGGGTTTGATCCCTGGTTGGGGATCCACATGTTAAGTGGTAGCTACTGAGCTCACATGCTCTAAAGCCAGTGCTCTGTAACAAGATGAGCCTGTGCACCACAACTGGAGAAGCCCCGGGGCACTGCAGGGAAGGCCCAGCACAGCCCCACCCTCCAAAAAAACCCTAACATTTATTATCTCATAGTTTGAGCAGGTCAGAAATCCATGAACAACCTAGCTGAGGGATTGTCGTCTCTTCTGAAGGCTTGGGTTGTGTGAATGTGGATGGATAGCGTGACCTAGGAGAGAAGGGGAAAAATAAAGACATGCACACATGCCAGGAAGCTGTGCATGCTAAGTCGCTTCAGTCATGTCTGACTCTTTGCAACCCCTTGGACTGTAGCTTGCCAGGCTCTTCTGTCTGCGGGATTCTCCAGGCAAGAGTACTGAAGTGGGTTGCCATGCTCTTCTCCAAGGGATCTTCCTGACCCAGAGATCAAACCTGCATTTCTTTTGTCTTCTGCATTGGCAGGTGTGTTCTTTATCATTAGCTCCACCTAGGACGCCCACAAGGAAGCTGTGGTCCTCTTTTTTTTTTTTTGGCTTGCAGGCTTTTAGTTCCCCGACCAGGGATTGAACCCCGGGCCGTCAGCAGTGAGAACAGGGAGTTCCTCACCAAGGAATTCCCAGTGTGATCTTTTTTAATAGCCTAATCTTGGAAGTGACACCCCCTCACTTCTGCCATATTCTATTTATTAGAAGTGAATCACGGGGCTTCCCTGGTGGTCCAGTGGTTAAGACTCTGCACTCCAAATGCAAGGGGTCCAGGTCTAATTCCTGGTCAGGGAACTAGGTCCCACATAACACAAGTAAGAGTTCATATGCTGCAGCTAAAGATCCTACATGCCGCAACAAAGATCGAAGATCCTGCGTGCCACAACTAAGACCCAGAACAGCCAAGCAGACAAATGAAAATAAATATTAAATGAAAAGAAGTGAGTTGTCAGGTCCAGCGCACACTCACAGGGAAGGGATCACAGAAGTGCACAAACACCAGGAGATGGGGGTCACTGGGGGCCTCTTAGGGGCTGCCTACCGTAGTTTCCCTGGTGCCTCAGGTGGTAGAGAATCCACCTGTAATGCAGGAGATGCAGGTTCAATCCCTGGGTCGGGAAGATCTCTGGGGAAGGGAATGGCTACCCACTCAGTATTCTTGCCTGGAGAATTCCATCCACAGAGAAGTCAGGCAGGCTACAGTCCAGGGGTGGGGGATACAAAGAGACGGACACAACTTTCACTTTTCACTGTAGCTTCCATGATGTAGTGATTCTCCTTCCTTCCCGACAGCTTTTCTAGTCCAGGTAGGGGTTCCTCTTACTCTGCCCACCTTTGAAATATGGCTCGTCCCCTGGGCTCCTTCCTTGGTCCATAGCTCTCAGTCTACATGTTCTTCCTGAGAGGCATCATCCATCCTCGTGAGTTCAGCTATCACCTGTCTGCTGCCGATGCCCAAATCTTCAGTGCCGACCTGTCTCTGTGATACTGCACATAAATATATCTTGATGTTGGCTGCAAAGCCAACGCCGACTCATATCCCATGAGCACCTCGGACATAAGAAGTTCCATAAAGAACCTCATTGGATAAGTTCTGTGCCACCTTTCATTTTCTCCCCAGTCAGCAAATGGGACCTCCACACACTCAGGCATCCAGCTGAAGAGTGAGGCCCTGACACCATCTCCCCCTTGCCTTCATATCAAACACGAAGCCTGGCTGATTTGGTTCACCTCGGGGTTTTTCCAGCCCATGCCCTCTTCTGTGTCCTTGGTACCATTGTCGTAATACCAGCTTTTAGCACCTCTGGCCTGGGCTATTGCAACAACTTCCTGATTTTTCAGGCTTCTTCCTCCTTACGCTTGCCCCCTCTCAAAAACGCAAAGCTGCCCTTGAAACAAACTCCATGGCCTCTGAGATCAAAAGATGCTTAATGCCCGGGCCCCCTCCAGCCCTTCCAAAAGCATCTTTCCCTCACAGCTTGTGCTTTAGTGATAGCCCTGACTGCCTGCACACAGCCTGCTCTGCTTCATGCGTCTTGTTGTCGCTGTTGTTGTTCATACTGTGTCTCTCAGTTTCATGCCACCTCCAATGCAGGAGAACGAGTTCCCCTTGAAAACTGAAGAGGATTTGAGCTCTTTAAAGTATATATATTTGTTTTCTTTATTTGTCTGAGCTGGGTCTTAGTTGCAATGTGTGAACTCTTACTTGCATTCCATGGGATCTGGTTCCCTGACCAGGGATCAAACCTGGGTCCCCTGCTTTGGGAACACAGAGTCTTAGCCACTGGACCACCAGGGAATTCCTAAGAATTTGAGTTCTTGAGGGCAGGAATTTTATTCTCTCCCGCTTTGCATCCCTAGCAGGTTTCACGGAAGTCACACATATAGGTCCCTCTGTGTACTGAATGGAAGCATGTATAAACTGGAAATGCACAGTAGCATAGGATATGGGAGCTGGCTCTTCAGGTCTAATAGGTTAGCCAGTGGGGAGAAGAGTGGGAAGGACATCCTTTTTTAAAAAAAATAATATTTATTTATTTGCACCAGGTCATTTTTAACAGATTTTTAAAAATTACTTCACTAATTAGTTGTTTTCGGCCGTGCTGGGTCTTCATTGCTGCCTACAGTTTTTCTCTGGTTGCGGTGAGCGGGGGCTGCTCTCTGCTGCTCTCTAGTTGTGGTGCTTGGGCTTCTCACTGCAGGGGCTTTTCTTGAGGAGCGCAGGCTCAGTAGTTGTGGTGCATGGGCTCAGTACTTGCGGCACTTGGGCTTAGTTGCTCCGAAGCATGTGGGAACTTAGTTCCACTGGGGATGGAACCCATGTCCCTTGCACTGCAAGGCAGATTCTTAACTACTGGACTACCAGGGAGTTTCTGGGAAGGGTATTCTAATTATAGGGAACTGCATGTACCAAGGCCAAGAGGTGAGAGGAGGCAGATTCAAGGAAGTGGTGGTGGTCTGGTGTGGTTGATAGGATATGTGGTAGGAACTGGAGGGGACCGGAGCCAGATATTGCAAAGGTCATGGAAAGCTGGCTAAGGGGGTCTGGCTTTTGTTCTGTTTGCAACAGGGACCCCTGGAAGAGTCTGACTCAGGAGGCGGTCTCATCGGTGTCATGTTGTAGAAAGATCACCCCAGGGGTCAGACTGGACACTGGGAGACCAGTTAGGAAGCTGTGCACCGGCCTGAGCAGGAGGTGTGGAGGCCTGAACCAGGACGGGAGGGGCAGGGGGAGCAGAGGAGATGGACTTGAGAAACAGCAGGTTGAAGTCTATGAAACTGCTCATTTGTAAGGAAAAGCTGATGGATGATAGGTAATTTTCGTATGGTTCATCTTTTTTTTTCTTTTTAAATTTATTTTTAATTGGAGGATAATTGCTTTACAATGTTGTCGGTTTCTTCTGTACAACAAGGTAAATCAGCCATAAGTATACGTATGTCCCCTCCCTCTTGAGCCTCTCTCAACACCCATCTTTTTTTAAAAGTTATTTTTTTTCAGTTGGTTTTTACATTGTATTTATTTATTTTATATTGGAGTCTAGTTGATTAACAATGTTGTGTTAGTTTCAGGTATACAGGGAAGTGATTCAGCTATACATGTCCAAATTTTCAAATTCTTTCCCCATTTAGGTTATTGGAGAATATGGAGCAGTGTTCCCTGTGCTGTACAGATACCCTGTCGGGTATCTGTTTTAAATGTAGCAGTGTGTACATGTCAGTCCCAAACTCCCAGTCTATCCCTCCCCTGCCCCCTCAGTTTATCTTAATATTAAGGAGGTAAATGAACCGAATTGGATTTTGAGCCCTATTTGGATGTGAGCATGAGGAAGAGGCTGTCAGGCTTGGGAGACATTTTTCTTGTTGGTTGCCAGATCAAATGGAGGTGCTAATACGGGGAGAGGGAATCCAGGTGTGTGTGTGCGTGCATGTGTGTGGGGGGGCGTGATGGGGAAGAGGCATTTCAGCTTGGACTTGTTGATTTTGAGGTGCCTTTGGGACCCCCAGGAGGTGGCTGGATATCTGGTCTGAAGCTTAAGAGAGAGCAACAAGCTGGGGACAAATTTGGGGTTACCAGCAGAGAGAAGACAGTTTCTGGGAGAAGAGCCCAGACTGCAGGAAAACCAAAGGAGTAAACTTTCTTAGATGTGAAGTGAAGTTGCTCAGTCGTGTCCGACTCTTTGTGGCCCCATGGACTGTAGCCTACCAGGCTTCTCTGTCCATGGGATTTTCCAGGCAAGAATACTGGAGTGGGTTGCCATTTCCTTCTCCAGGGGATCTTCCCCACCCAGGGATCGAACCCGGGTCTCCTGCATTGCAGGCAGATGCTTTACCCTAGATGTGAAGAGAAGGATTTTTAAAAGATAGTTGTGTGCTGCAGAGAAGGAAAGTCCCCTAGGATTGAAAAGCGCCTGTTGGATTTAGCAAGGAGGAGGCCATTTGCGAGTAGGGACACTGATGGGCTTGGCCTGGCCTGCCTGGGCTCTGGAGCGGCAGACTAGGGCCTGGCCTGGGCACTGTCCCTTCATCCTCAGTAAATATGACTCTAGCCACCAGGGGGCAGTGGCCACACAGAATCCAGGTCAGAGGGATCCACTGGGACCTGCAAGCTTGCAGAGATGTGAGCTGTGGGCACAGACGGCTGGGAGTGTTGCAGGCCCACTGCGAGGGCTGTTACCTGGTGGGGAAGGATGTTCCCACATGAAGGGAGCAGGGAAGAAGTTCCAGAAGGGCAGGGGAAGGAACCATTTTTTTGTGGGGTGGCCTCGGGCAGATTACTAATTCCCAGTTCTGTCTTGCATGCAGTGGGTCTCTGGGGGTGCAAGAGGGGTTCATTCAACCTGGCACACCAGGGGTCACAGGATTTGCATTTTGGACTCTGATTTTCTCTACCCTCATTACTTGATAGTCCTACTTTGCATTCTGTGTTTGAGACACACTGAACTTTTCTCAGTTCTCACCTGCTTTCATGTGAAAGTCCTGCTTCCATGGAAATGTCTTATCCCCATCCCCATCCTTAAGGTCTTATCTCAGGCGTCACCTCTTCCTGGAAGCCCCCCTTCACTGCCCCTTCTTTGACTTCTTGGTTCCTCCAGAGCACAGTCTTCACTATCTTCAGCCTTAATATTCTGGTGCATAAGTTTTTGTTTATTTATGTATTTTTGGTCAGCTTTATTGCAGTACAGTTTTTTTTTTTTTTGGCCACACTGCATGGCATGTGGAACTTCTCTGACCGGGGGTTGAACCCATGTCCCCTGCAATGGAAGCACAGAATTTTAACCACTGGACTGCCTGGGAAGCCTTATTGCAGTATAAATACAATAAAGTATTAGTCGCTCAGTTGTGTCCAACTCTTTGCAGCCCCATCAACTGGACTAGAGCCTATCAGGTTCCTCTACCCATGGAATTCTCCAGGCAAGAATACTGGAGTGGCTGCCATTCCCTTTTCCAGGGAATCTTCCCTACCCAGGTATCAAACCCTGGCCTCCTGCATGTCAGGCAGATTCTTTACCATCTGAGCCACCAGGGAAGCCCCAAGAATATGGGGTGGATGACAATAACATTTGCCAGTTTTAAGTTTACAGTGTGCTGGGTCTTCACACACAGGGCAGAGCCATGCAACTACCACCACAGTCAGGATGCCAAACCTTCTCAGGACCCCCAGAGTTCCCTTCTGTCCCTTTGCTGCAGTCTCTCCTCCCAGTCCAAGCCCCTTTCCACCACGGAGCTGCTTTCCTGTCACTAGTTTCGCTCTGTCTAGACTTTCGTGTAAATGGAACCCTACCGCCCGTAGTCTTCCTGTCACAAGCCTTGTTCACGGTGCTTTTCGGGTTCATCTGTGCTACTGTGTGTCTCAGTAGCCACGTATTTTATTGTCTGTTTCTGCCCCAGTCCCAGGTCTCTACGAGCGCCATGTCCGTGCCTTCACGCTGCCCCTCCACTTGCCTTGGCCATTTCAAGCCAGTGGGCTGTCTCTCCTTGCCCCTTTCTAAGCTTCTTCTCCCTGGTTCCTGGTTCCTCATACCTGCCTGCTGGTTTGGACGCCTCTGTATCGCTGAGCCTGGGGCTCCTTGAGTCCGCCAGCCCCTCCTCCCGGGACCTGCCGGCTACAGCTGCCTCCACACTGTCTTCTGCTTCCTGCCATCCCCTTTGTGCCCCACTCAGACATCTTCCCATGGGAAGACCTTGGGGGAATCTCTAAATTTTGTACAGGCCAGAAAAACCTCTCTCTGGTTTCCTTCCCTCTCCTCCTTCTCTCCACCTCCCATTTCCTTTCTTCTCTCCCCAGTCTGTGTCCCTCTTCTTGATGCCCTCAGCCTGCTCACTTTTCTCTGGTCTCCCGTTCGTCCCACTCACCTCCTTTCTCCTCTGGCCTCCCCTCCGTCCTCATCCATCATTACCTGCTGTCCTTGTGTTCCCCCTTCCTCGTCCACTGTCTCCCATCTCCTTCTGTCCTCAGGGCCTCCTTCCTTCCTTCCCTAGGTCCAATTCCACTTTCACTTCTCTTTTCCCTCCCTTTTATTTTTGGCTATGTTGTGCACCATAGGGGATCTTAGTTCCCCAACCAGGAATTGAACCCATGCCCCTGCAGTGGAAGCGTTGAGTCCTAACCACTAGACCACTAGGGAAGCCCCCCAATGTCTGTTTCTTCTTGTACTACTTCCCTCCTCCTTCTCCCAGCTTTCTTCCCTTCCCCTGTGCTCCCATTTTCCATATCTTACCCCCTTTATCTTCAGGGGTATAAGGGAGATCCAAGACTTGTGACCCAGACACAAAGATACGCACATACGCGTGCACACACACACACAGGTGGCCGCATATGCGTGAATAGACACGTTGCATTAGTGAGCATGTGCCTCTGTCCAGAGGTGCATTCAGATATGCAGACACCATGACAAGTTACAACAGCTTACAACGTGGTGCATTTAGTATACACCAGGGACTGTTATTTTCACACGTGTTTTTGTAATATGAATGAGCAGGCCAAGGAGGGGTGAGAACTAAGCATCCAAGCTGACTCACACAGGAGGGGCCACGTGCATGCACACCTGTGCCCAGACACGGCCCTCACTCAGACCCACATGCACACGCTCCTCAGGGGAACCCGGAACTTCTGGAAGTGGGGCTCTTTCAAAGCAGAGAGAGCATGCACACACATTTTCCCAGCGTCATGTGCCATGTCCTGCACACATCTTTGTGTGTGCCTCGTGGCTGCCTCAACCCACCCGGGGTTATGACTCAGGACGGGGTGGAGTCCTCGAGATCATTTAGGACCACCTGCACTCAAGGCTCTCCTCCTGGCTGAGGCATGGCAGCTTCTGCTTAGGGTGGATATTCTGGATAATTAGGGGTTATGACTCAACTCACCATTCAGCACCCTGTCCAGTGAGCATCTGAAAGGGTCTCCCACGTAACAAATCAGTGTTTTGGGATCCTTAACACTGGTCCTTGTGTCTTTAGTGTATATTCATTAGTCGCTTGTCCAGGGGATCTTCTCAACCCAGGGATAGAACCCAGATCTCCCACATTGCAGGCAGATTCTTGACCGTCTGAGCCACCAAGGATGCCCATATCCATCACACACAGAATTATCGCAGACTTGGTCATTCGTGGGAGGGATGAGCCCCCACCATGTGCATTCTTTTAGGATGCTGGGGGCAAGGCAGAGCACAGCCCATCCTCGTCCTTGGCCCCAGCCCTGGCCCGTAACCTCCCTTCTAGCAGTCACACTGTCTGCTGTGCACACACCTGGGTCAGTTGGGTACGTTCATTGCGGAGTCCGTGTTCCTTCCTGCTCCTTCCAGGGTGGGTCGTTCCTGTGTTGTCACTGTTGTTGTTGTTGAGTTGCTCAGTTGTGTCTGACTCTTTTGCAACCCCATGGACTGTAGCCCTCCAGGTTCCTCCTCTGTCCATGGGATTTCCCAGGGAACAATACTGGAGAAGGTTGCCGTTTCCTCCTCCAGGGGATCTTCCCAACCCAGGGATGGAACCCGCATCTCCTGCATTGATCGGCAGGTGGATTCTTTAACACTGAGCCACCTGGGAAGCCCATGTAGCCATTACACGCACCCTTTTTGGGTGTTTCCTTCTTACCAGTGGGACCCATGTACCTTGGTGTGCAAATAGAGTGGGGGTTTCTCATAGGACCTTGCGATATACTTATGCTGTGGCGCTCCAGGCCCTGCTTGTGGGCGTCTGCCGTGTTCGCACCAGGGAGCCCACTGAGTCCCTGCGCCTGCTTTACCGGCCGGGGCCATCCGGCACTCCTGCGCCCGTCTGTGCTGTGCATACGCTGTGTGGGCTCTAACCAGCTGCTTGGTAGGTGGTTCCTCGTCCTTGATGCTCATGCCTTGTAGGTCTTCTGTGCCTACTCTGTGTGCAGGTGCGGCCCGCAGTTTCTGTATTTGTGTCCTGAGCAGGTAGTGTGGGGCCTGGGGGCATGTGCTGTGTAGTGGGTATTAAGTCTCTTGGCTGCGAGAGTCCCTGTGCCTACTTGCATTTCTTGCATTTATTTGTGTTGTATACACAGGGTGGGTCCCAGGAGACGGCTGCGCACGGGGCAGGGGGTTGGGGGGCAATAGGTAGTTCCGTGTCTGTTAAGCGCGCTGCGCAGTCCCGTGTACTTACTTTGTACGCCCGCGGGGTAGGTGTTTCCTGTATTTATTTCTGTTACGCACTTGCAGTGTAGGTCCCGAGAGCCCTCTCGGTGCACGTGGGCAGTTGGTGATTCTCATGTTTCTCTCACGCACCCGACGCGAGGGTCCTGAATGCCCATTCGGTCTGCGCGGGGCAGCCGGACGGGTAACAAAGCGTCGGGCGGCAGCTGAGCCCAGACCGCGCAGCGCGCGCCCGCGCCCTCCTCCCCGAAACGCCTCGCGGCCTGGGTGCCACTCGCAGCCCCGTCCTCTTCTCTGCGCCGCAGCGCCCCCACCGGCCGGGGCCGGCAGACGCGCGTCCTCCTCAGACCGTGCGCGGGCCGGCGCAGGGCCCAGGGTGCCCTCCTCCTCAACCTCCCCAGCGTTACTGTGTCCCGCACAGCGGAGGTGTTCCGTGACCAGGCCCTGCCCTCCTTGCTCCCCTCCCCTCCCTGCAGCTCTCCCCCCACCCGCTCTCTCCCCTTGCTGCTCCCCTAGACCCTCTTGTCACGCTCCTGGCCTCTGTTCTCACCCCAGCCTGCATCTTCCCACTTTCTCTCGGTTCTGTCTCTTTGTCCCCACTCCCCACCTTTTCCAGTTCCCATTCTCTATTTCGGACTCTCCATTGATCTCTTGGTGTCTCTGTCCACCAGGGAGCTTGTTCCAGTATCTGTCTGCTCCCGTCCACCATCTCTCTGTCTCTTTAGATGTCTCCTTTCCCATCTCTTGCAGTCTCTGTGTGTCTCTGCCTGCACTTCTGGCTTCTCTGCATCACCACTCTGACTCTCGATCTGTCTTTGCTCTCCGTCTCTCACTGCCTGTGTTCCTTCTTGCTCCTCTTTCTATCTCGATCCCGGTGTCTCCTTTTGCTGTCTCTTAGGCCCCCTCTCAGAATCCTCGTTTCTGTTTACCTGTGTTTCTGCCTGCACCTCACGAATCCCCTGCCCCGTCTCTCTGCCTGCCTCTCTCTGTCTCTGACCCGTCTCTGTGTCTTTCCGTCTCTGCCAGTGTCTTTTTGGTATTGCCTCTCTCTGGCTCTTCATATCTCTGACTCTGGATGTCTCTCTTATCTCTGGGTCCATCTCTCCATGCCCGTCTCTCTCTGTGTGTCTTCCTATCTGCATCTCTCCAGCTCTGTCTTGCCCCTCCTCTTTCTCTGAGTGTGGCTCTCTCTTCTCTCTCTGATTCTTGGGTGTCTCTCTTATCTGTGTCTCTGTCTCTGTATGACTGTTCATAACTGCTGTCTGTCTGTCTGCTTCTTTGTGGCTGTTATTCTGGCTCTTCGCCGTGCTTTGTCTCTGCCTGGATCTCTTCTCCTTATCTCTTTGTCTCTGAGTGTCTCTGTCCTTAGTGCCTCTCTCTGCTTTCCTGTTCCCATCTGCTCTCCCCACTCCTCTCTCCACCCCCCCCCCATGCCTGTGTCTCCATGCTTCTCTGTGTCTCTGGCACCTCTCTGCCTCTGTTCGTCTCTCCCTGCCTCCATATCCCCTGTACTTCCATCCTGTCCCTTTCCTTCCTTCGTTCTGTGTCTCTGGTATCTCTCTGAGCCTCTGGCTCTTAGGGCCTCTCCCTGCCTTTGAGTCCCGCTCTGCTTCCCACCCGTCTCTGTCTCTGTGTATATGTTTCTGTGTGTCTCTGTGTCTCTCTGACTCTATGACTGTCTCTGGGCATCTCTTTGTCTCTATGAGTCTTTCCCTGCTTGAGTCCTCTGTGCTCCCTGCCTTATTCCCTCTCCCTTCTCCCCGCCTTCTCTGTCTCTGGATGTCTCTGTGTCTCAGGGTGTCTCTGTGAATCTCTGAGCCTCAGGGTGTCTTCCTGCTCTTGCATCTACCTCTCCTTCCCGGCCCCCCCATTTCCCCTCTGTCTCTTTCTCTGTGTCTCTGTGTATCTCTGTGTGTCTCTATAGGTCTCTGTGGGCTTCTTGTCTCTGTGTCCCCCTCGACTCCCCACCCCACCCTCCTCTCTCTGTTACTGCATCTCTGTTTCAGCCTGTCTCTGCGTGTCTCTGTCTCTGCGTGTCTCTGTGTCTCTGAGTCTCGGGCCTCTCCCTGCCTCCGTGTCCCCTGCGCTCCCCGCCCTCTCCCTCTCCCTCTCTCCCCCCTCGCTCTCTCGCTCGCGCTCTCTCTCTGAGCATCCTTGGGCCCGGGGTTGCCATGGGGACAAGGTGGGAGCCGGGGATGGCGCGCGCCTGGGCTCGCGCCGGCAGCTCAGGCGAGGAGCAGCGGCCAGAGCAGCGCCAGCAGCAGGCAGCGAGCGGGCGCGGGAGCGGGAGCGGGAGCGGGGGTAGCGTTGGCGGCGGCGGCTCCTCCTCGGCCATCCCCTCGGAGCCGTGCAGCTGACGCGCATGGCGAAGACAGCGGCGCCTACCGATGGGAGCAGCGGTAAGGCAAGGCGGCGCGGCGCAGCCGGGCGGGCGGGCGGCGGGTAGCCTCCTCCTCTCCCCAGCTCGCCTGCGCGCCGCCCGCCCGCCCTCCCTTCCTCCCTCTCCCCTCGCAGCCCCTGCCTGCCCGCCCGCGCCGCGCTCGCCCTTCCATTTAAAAATCTTTAAAACTTTGCATATTAATATCTGCGCTTTGCATAATCTGACCCGCGCTTTATTGATTGCAAGAAGCTTAATGCAGCCGGCTCGGCCTATTGCAGAGAGCTCTCCGGGCGGGAGCCGGGCGGGCGCCGCTCGCTCCGCACCGCGCTCCGGCTGCCCGCCGCCGCTGCGGCCCCGGCCCTCTCGCCTCCCTCCCGGCGCCCGGCGTCGGGGCTTTGCCCCCTGGCTGGGTATCTTTATTATTTGGGGGCGAGGTGTGTGTGTGTGGTGGGGGTCGGCTTACTGTCTGTGGCAGCGAGGGAACCAAAGGAGAGATGTGCGTGGTGGGGGGGTGGGGAGGGATGGGAAGAAATGGGGACGAACAGGAGGTGAAGAGGGAGAGAAAAAAGGGGAGAAGGGGCAAGAAGGAAGGGGAAAGGAGAAGCGTGGAAGAGGCGGCCGTAGAGAGAGGAGACAGCAGTCGGCTGAGGACGGAGCTGAAAGGACGGAGGAGCCGAGCGGAGACAGAGAAGAGAAAGGAGGGAGGCAGAGGAGCGCAGACTAGAGAAAGAGCGACCTGCCCGGAGCCGGTGGAGGGGACCGGGCTGTGGGCGCTTTCATCGCTGCTGCCCCCAGGCCAAAAAATAAAGAAAAAGGGGAGAAAAAATAACACCAATAAAAAGAAAATAAAACACACCGCGGCTGGGGCCATCATATACAAAAAGGAGAGAGCGCAGAGAGGAGACAAGGCGGCATGGGCGCCCGCCGGCTTCGGCGCTTTGGAGAGGCTCCCCGGGCTGGGCGGGATCCCCATTTTGGACCCTGCATCTGGGGAAGGGGCGACTGTGGAGAAAATGAAGCGAGAGGGGGTCATGGCTGGTGGCGGTGCCGCCTGTTGTTTTTTTTCCCTTTGCTAGGGGTGTGGGGGCCGCTGTAGTGTGATGGTGGTGAGGATGTTGGTTGGTGATGCTGTCGGAAGCTCGGAAGCAAGCAGGGCGCTTGGGGGGGGCGAGGTAAGAGGGCAAGGGGAAGCAGGAAGGGCTGGGGGTGGGAATGAGGGCAAGAGAAAGAAACGGGGTGCTTCGGATTGCCGGAATGGTGGGAGCTGAGACGGAGAGCAGCTGGGATGGGATTCTGAGAGGTGGGCGGCAGAGCTCCAGGGCCCGGGAGCGATGCCGGGGAGCCAGGTGTGCCCCTCAGCTCTCTGGGCAAAGTCTGTAACTTGGGGAACCCCCTGGCTGTCTCCTCTTGCTCCTCTGCTCCCTGCTCGTTTCTTTCTCTTGTGTCCTTCCTCGGGCTTCTTTTTCTCCATCTCCTTAGCTCATTTCTCTTTCTCCTGTTTTCCAGTTTCTCTGTCTCTTCCTTCTCTCCATAAAAACTACCCTCCACCCCCTCAGGTTTTCTTTCTTTCTTTTTTTTTCTGTCTTCCTTTTCTCCACCCCTCCCTTTCTTTTTCTGTCTTTCCCATTTCCCCCTTTCTCCTTTTCTCTCATTCCCCCTCCCTGCCACTCATTTCCCCTGTTGCCCTGTCCCTTCTGCCCCCTCCCTCAGTTTCATTTATTCTTCACTTTTGTATCATTTGCCCTGAACAGCAGGCCAGGGAGAGGGTCTCTGTGCAGAGACAGGACTCTCCCAAGTTCCCTGCAGAGCCTAACCCCTATTCCACATCCCTGTTTGTTCCTGCCCTCCTTTTTCCCAGCTGGGGGCCTGGGTCTGCCCTGGGGAGGGGGGCTATAGGGCCACCCTCCTGTTTTCCCTCCTGGAGAAGTCCCGGTGGGTGCCCACTGGGGCCATAGGAGGGGGAGGGGAGGACTGTAAGCGAGGGCTCAGGGCTCTGGACTCAGCCCCACTGAGAGAGAAGGGTGTGGACGAAGGAGAGAATGACACGAATCGCTAGTGGGAAGTGGAAAGGGGAGGCAGTCGGGGCGGGGGTCCATCTGAGAGGGTCCTCAGAGCTCTTGCACCCCAGGTAAAAGATCTGAAGAGAAAGCCTCTGGCCTGCCAACCACTCCCTGCTTTCTCCCTCCATCCTGGGGCCTGTGGAGTTGGGGAGTAGGTCTTGGATTTCAAAAAAAACCCAATGAGATGCTTAACTCGGTAGGTTTTAGTCTCTTACCATTCTGCCAGGCGAATTTGCCCCCTCCCTCAGGGCAGGAAGGGAGAGCATGGCGTCAGTGGGTGGTGGGGGGCTGGTGTGTACAGTCAGACCATGGCGGCTGTGTGCGTGTGTACATGGCCTGCGTGCATTGCAAGAGGCATGCTGGACAGACTGACTGTGTGTAGGGCTTGGGAGCCTTGGCAGAGTGAGGACCCAAAGGGGTAGAATCGTGACACGTGTGTCCAGCGGGGGGCCAGATATGGGGGCTTCCCACTGTGGACGAGGCGTGTGTAGGAAGGAGTCGGCGCGAGTGTTTACCCTGTGAGGCCCTTCCCTTGTCTCGATGTTCATGGAGCCCTGGCTGCGTGTGTACTCGGGAGGCACTCTCTGGCTCTGTGCGAGGCGGCCGTCGGCGCGTGTGCAGGTCTGTGTGCCAAGTCCAGCATCGGCGATGGGTGCATCCATCTGGACAGGCAGCGTGGTTGGCATAGAGACTGCATGCAGGTACTAAGTCTGACTGTGGTGTGTGCCCCGAGAATACACGTGAAATAAAGTCACATATGTGAAAGTACCATGTCGACGCAGAAAGAACTGTTATTACTGTTGTGGTTATTCTCCTTAGGTGTCTCTGGGTCTCTGTGGCTTGGGTCGGAGGGAGGCTGGGTTTGTGAAGCCAAGTTGGTGCAGTGATGAGAAATGTGCGCAGAGGTTGCGGGCGTAGGGGTGAGCTTAGCAGCAGGCTTGCACGGCAGCCTTGAAGCTGGGTTCAAGAAAACAAAACAAGAAAAGATTCCCCCCTCCCTGAAGTCTGCCAGCCCACAGAAACCTTCCCTGGCTCTTCCGTGGTAACAGAGCGTCGTCCTGTGTCAGGGGGTGGCAGGCTGGCCAGGAGGGAAGTGGATCAAGGCCGCGGGCAGCGTCTCCAGTTGCTGGTAATGTGATTCCGCGTCTACTTCCTGAGTCCTGGGTGATGGTGGACAGAGGCCCACCCATGTCCATCGGGAAGGGCCAGATCCCCAGTCCTGTAGACTGCTGGCCCACCCTCTGGCTGGTTCAGTGCCATCCTTGGGGGTCTTAGTCGCCCTTACTTCTGTCAGTCTTTGCAGGGAAAATGGAGGGTGTCTGCTTCAGGGATCATGATATGAAAAGGACGCAGCCACAGTGTGTGTGTGTGAATGTGTGTGTGTGCGCGTGCGCCCACACTCATGCTGAGTGTGTGATGGAGGTTAGCTTGTACACCCTTAACAGCATGCCAGCAAGATTTTTTTTCAGCGGATCCATCAGTGGTCACCCCAGGACACCTGCATTCTGGTTCACACACTCTTGCTCCTTGCATTCAGGGGCCACAGGCCAGAGGCCCTTCCCCCACCAATGAGACAGCCACACCAGGGGCCCCGAGCAGGGGAGACAGATGGGCATGGCAGAGGCTACTTGGACTTCTATGCAGATCGGGAAGCAGTTTCCCCATCTAGCACGTTCTGGTTAATTTCCAGTATTTTTTTCAAGATTGAAATGGTTGAGAATCCTGGGTGTGGAGAATTGTTGGGAGGAGAGAGTAGGTGTGGGGGTCTTCTCAGACTGGTCTGTTCTTCTAAATATATAGCACTCATTGTTATTCCCATGAGCCCAGCACCTCCTGATCTAATTATAATAAAAATAATATCAGCAATGATGACTCCCCTTCCATCCGCCTAGCTCTTAGGGCAGCCCTGGTGGTGCCCCTTTCACAGATGAGGGTTTGAGGTCCATACGGCTCTCTCAGCCTGTGAGTAACCAAGCAGTGCTAGGACTGAGGTCTTTGGGCTCCTGGTACCGAGCCTGGCCTGTCTCCGAAGGTTTGTCTGTCCCTCTCCCCATAGCTGTCCCAGTGCCGTTTGTTTTCTCTGGCTTAGCCCCTTCCCCCCTTCCTCCCTGCCCCCTGAGATGTCTGTCCACAGGCCCATCTCCCAGGGCCTGTCAGGTGGATGGATGCCTTATAGGGCTCAGCACAGGCTTGGAGGACCTGGGCTTCGCATTGTGTCCTGAAGAGAGAGCCAGCAAATGAGAGAGGTTGAGAGCCCACTCTGTGGCTGACAGTTTGGCGCTGGGCCTCTTCAAAGGCAGGATTACTGATGAGCTTCCATCCCCTCCGCAACCTCTGCTGGTAAGCCCTGTGCTGCACAGCCCACCGGCAAGCCGGAGGTGGGCTTTTGAGGCAGGACCCCATTCCCTCACTCAGCACAGCCCCACCTTCTTTAGCTCTTTGGGACAGGCAGTTTCCCCAGCTCTGGAGGCTGGAGGTGGTGGCCCCACGTCCCAGGTCCCTGAATTCAGTAGGCATTTACTGAGTGGCATGCCACCCCCCAAGTGAAGCACAGTTAGTGTCGTGAGGAAGTCAGGCGCTGGTAGCGTGGCCACTCCTTACCTGAAAACGACTGTCACGGGCTCTGAAGTGAAACCGGGGTACCGGGGGCACAAAGGGAGCTTCTGGGTCCTGGGGAATCTGGAGGAGGGAGGTGTGGGTTTAAACAGGAAGTGGGTCTTGGAGGGTCCTCAGGCACTGAGGAAGGGGGCAGGGTGGGAGGGCGGGAAGATGGGCGAGGGAAGTGGGGAAGAAGCGGCCTAGGCTGGGGGCACGGCCCTCAGAGCAGAGATGCACTTGCTGCCCCGGGCCTGTCCGTGGAGGTTCTGAGAAGTTTGGACTTGGTCTCTCTGTGGCCCTGGGGAGCTGTCACATGTGTGGTCTGGCACACCCATGTGCATCTCGCGACAGTGTGCCTTGGACAACATGGAATAGTGTGTGAGTGTGAGTGAGCGCCCATGTGTGCGCGTGCACACACACAGAGCCCTTCACCCTGGCGTCCGTCCGGATACACGCTCCTTCAGAGAAGCTGGAATGTGGCGCTTTAGTCCTCATCCCCAGGACCCTACACTGTGGAGGGCCGGGGCCCGCAAACCTGAGTGTCAGCGCAGGCCGGGGACCCTCCCCCACTGGGGTGCGGACTCATGTGGCATTCACAGACTTAATCCGCCGCAGTGAGGCCAGGGCGGCAGCATCTGTCACTTTCACAAACACAGGCAGTGGAGTCTGGGAGAGACACACTCCACTTGCTCACAACCGCCTGAAAGGCAGATGCCTGTACCGCGCCGACCCCCATGGCCGAGACAGAAACAGCCCCTCACATACCCGCCCCAAGACCAGACCTGTACCCCTCATGCCCCCTGCCTTCAAGCACACGCACATGCGCACATGCACACACACGTGTGGAGCACGTCCCGACATCCTAATTCCCCACAGGCACTATCACACTCAGGTACTCCTTGACTCTAAGCACAGCTGCTGGCACTCTAACCCCTTATTCACACGCACGCGCGTGCACACACACACACACTCTCATGCACATACAGTCCTTTTGACTTAAAGCACAGCTGTAGCCACCCCACCAGCCATACACACATGCCTCTGAGCGGACTCACACACACACATGCTCAAACACACAGGCTTGAGACCCACCAGAACCACTGTGGCCAGCGGTCATTGAAGAATGACCGCCTGAGCGTTGTGCCGAGGGGAGGGGGTCACCCCGAGGCCTAGGCTGGGGGCACACGACAGGGGGCCTCAGAATCCCTTGGGGAAAGGCCCAGGCAGACCCTGAAAGGGCTCCGTGGGTCTGGACGATTCTTCCAGGTAAGGAGACTCGACAAACACAGGCCAGAGGCGGGAGCCGAGTAATGGCCGAGGCCGCTGATGGCCGAGAGGGCTGGTCAGAGAGGAGGGAGGCTCGACAATTGATGTGACTCAGGGCTGGACAAATGGTGGCGCATCTGGCTGGGGCTGGCTGGGGGGCCAGGGACCAGAGACTGGGGGGGTGGTCCTTCTCGCCTCAGTGGGGAGAGGGCTGGAGCTGGCTGGATTGTGGCAGGGTGCATTTCCCAGCCCGGTTTGGCCAGCATCCTGCCTGGTGTGCGTGTCTTGGGGTCTTTGTATGTGTGAATGTGCGCGTGTGCATGTGTGTGTGTGTATACTTCAGTGTGCACCTGCCTTCATAGAACTTTGTGTCCTGGGGCCTCTCGTGTGCATCTTTGTGTGTGTACTGGCGTGTGTGTGTATATATAAACATGGCCACCCACAAAGTGGATGGGGCCCTTCTTATTGCGCCCCGTGTACCTTTGTGCTCACATGTGCATATGTGTATGGAGTGTGTAAGAACGTTTCTTTTTGTGAGATGCCACACACTCTTGTGTGTTGTGTTTTGTGGGTTTTTTGGTGTTGTGTGAAGGTTGGGGTGAGGGAGAAGGGGTGTCCCTGGACTCCGGCTGTCCAGCATCCGGTGGCCCGTAAGGCCGTCTTTGTGCATTCGTCAGAGCCTGTCCGGGCGTCAGCGGGTGTGGGCTTGTGTGCCTGCCTGCTCCAGAGTCCTAATATCTGTGCGTCCACGACAGCAGGTCCCTCTGCACGTGGCTGTGGGTGGGGTGGGCCAGGCTGGACGAGGGGGCAGCCCCCTGAATCTGTGTCTCATCCCTCCGGAGCGGGTCACACGACCCCGCCGGGGCCTGGCTGGGACCCAGCGGCTCCGCGCGCGGTGCAGACCACCCCTCCTCCTCCCCACCATGACCTTTGAGCACAGCAGCCCCAAATACATATTTATCAGAGGGGCTGTGGGGACCAGCCCCGCCCCCACCACTCCCCTCAGGGCCCAGCCTGCCTGGCTGCAGAGAAATTAACCCTGTGACACAGGAGCTCGCGGACACCCCGGCCCCCTCCCTCCCCGCACGGCACATACGAGCACGGGTGGGTGTGAGAGACAAGGCAGAGAAGAGAATAGGTCCTCGTCCAGGCCAGGAAGGCAGCCGCAGCCGGGGGAAGGGAGATGCACAGGTGTGCACGTGTCCGTGCCAGTCCTCACACTCACACACACACACACACACGCACACTCAAAGCTACAGAGTATAGTTGAAGACTGAGATTTTGAAACACATCTACTTGAAGACACATGGAGTGGTTCTAAACTGGACACACACACAGATTCTCAAGTCCACGATAGACTCATGCACCTGTGGGTCCCAAGACGCCGGTACGGATACCCTCGGTCAGAGATTCTCTTAGGAAATGCACAGCTCCTAATGCCTCCAGATTCACGCAGACATTTCTGTCCACGTCTCTGGACGCATTGAAATGGACATACCAGGTACAGAAACAAGGATAGGCACGCACTCACACACAGGTGTGATAGTCCAGACAGCCACACAGGCACGTGGGGACCGAGACACCAAGACAAATACTGAAACACCAGGGTGCTCCTCTTGTGGAGAGTTTTTTCCAGCAGCAAAGGTACAAACACAGTAACTATGGCCGCACCCCAGGCCACACGCCCAAGGGAGCACACAGGCCACGTTCAGACGTCCCAGGGGAAGCCACGTGCAGTGACCAGAAGGGATGTGGCCTGAGTTACTGCACACACACAGCCCCCCTGTAGACTTGTGCCCTTCTAGCAAAATGGACGTAGGTAGATGCTCAGGTCTGAAAATGTTCACAGGATGAGTTTGTTCGTCACATGGGGACTGGGCCCAACATGAGCCAGGTCTGTCTTAGAAGTTGGAAAACTGACTTATAAGACAGACCTGGGCTGTGCTCTTGGAGAGCTCTTGGGGCCAACAGGAGGACCACTGACTGGACCTCCGTGTGCAGTTACTTATAAACAGAGATAATGTCTTGGAAGGAGAGCAACACAGGGCTGGGGAAGGGATCACGGGAGAACCCGGTTTAGACTGGTGGGTCAGCTCTTCCACCTCTGCCAAAGTGACATTTAAGCTGAGCATCAGACACAACATATCAATTCTAAATGCGCGCTCACAACCCTCCCCAAACTATCTGAGGCGGCACGGGCATGGATCATGCAGGACCCAGAGGCCCCACCCCACTCCTCTGTGCCTTAGTGACCCTCTAGAAAACTCCTGTGGTGGGAAATGGGGTCCCCCTGGCTGGGGTCCAGATGTCCAGGCTGACAGAGGTGGGCAGCGTGTACCAGAGCCGTGTTGCCTGGGAGGGTCCAGGGGCTTCATTGAGGCAGTGACATGGAGAATGAGGGGCAGGGTCTGGAGGAAAAGGGAAGGCGGAGAGCTGTTCAGGCATGGCACTTCCAAGGGACCCCCCGTGGCGGCCCAGGGGTTAAGACTGCGTCCCTGGTGGCTCAGATGATAAAGAATCTGCCTGCAGTGCAGAAGACCCGGATTCGATCCCTGGGTCGGGATCAGCTATCTGCTCCAGTATTCTTGCCTGGAAAATTCCATGGACTGAGGAGCCTCATGGGCTACGGTCCATGGGGTTGCAAAGAGTCAGACACTACTGAGCGACTAACACTTTCCACTGTAGGGGGTACAGGTTTGATCCCTGGTTGGGGAACTAAGATCCCACGTACTGCATGGTGCGGCCAAAAAAATAAGTAAAAATAAAGAAACAAACAGAGGCATTCTCTGTGCACAGGCATGGAGGTGTGAGCAACTGTGGACATCACTGGACCCGTGGGTGTGTAGGGGTGAGAAACAAGGCTTGACACCACTGGGAAGGGCTAGGAGGCTCGGATTTATTCCGGGCGCACCGCACAGACAGAAGGGGTTTGAGGAGGGACTTGACAGGATGTGAGCTGGGTGCTAAGTCAGGGATCTCAGAGTCTGCTGCGGAAGAGGGACGGGAGGAGGACGGGAGGCCCTGGAGGGAGTGAACTCCTGCCCTGCTGGTCCATGCTGGGAATCCCAGACAAGGCCTGGCCAGGACGCGTCTGCCTTCCCTTGCTCCAGCCCCTTCTGTCTCCCACTGGAAGAGTTGAACAAGCTACAGCTTGCTCCCATAGGGAGATGTGCTGAGGGGTAGAGGTCAGGGATTGCAGTTCCTCTTAGTAACCATTGACACCCTGCTGTTTTCTTTGGCCTCCTATTGCTGGGCCTGAGCTGGGTGCCAAGGGGCGTGGATGAGCCAGTCCCTGCCATGACCCACTCACTCCAGTGTTCTTGCCTGGAGAATCCCAGGGACGGAGGAGCCTGGTGGGCTGCCATCTATGGGGTCGCACAGAGTCAGACACAACTGAAGTGACTTAGCAGCAGCAGCAGCAGCTCCCGTGACCCAGAGGAGTCCCCAGGTAGGGGAGGTCAACCCTACCTTGAAGGCCTTATCTGGGACTAGGGGTTCACTGAGGGCATCTAGAGCTTGTTCTTAGAGAATGAATGGGTCACATGTGGTTTGCAGGGAAGTGATGATGGAGCTTGGGTTTTGAAGGTGAGACCAACTTTCAGAGAGGCCAAGTGACTTACCCAGGGTCACACAGTGTTTTGACCACTGCATAGAATCTCCCACAGTGAGGGAAAGCCTGTCATTCCCCCATCACACTTAGAGCATCCTCTTTAGCCCGGAAGCCCTGCAGGAACGGGAACCCACCTGCTTGTTCAGTTTCCACTCCTTTCCTCCTGCCTCCAGAGGCTCAGGCCACTCTGGCCGTCCTCAAACACATCGACCTTTTTCCTACCTCAGGGCCTTTGCACCTGCTGTTTCTTTTGCCAGGAAAGCTCTTGCCTCCAACACTTCATTCAGGCTGTCAGTTCAGTTCAGTTCAGTCGCTCAGTCATGTCCAACTCTTTGTGACCCCATGAATCGCAGCACGCCAGGCCTCCCTGTCCATCACCAACTCCCAGAGTTCACTCAGACTCACGTCCATCGAGTCAGTGATGTCATCCAGCCATCTCATCCTCTGTCGTCCCCTTCTCCTCCTGCCCCCAATCCCTCCCAGCATCAGAGTCTCTTCCAATGAGTCAACTCTTCACATGAGGTGGCCAAAGTACTGGAGTTTCAGCTTTAGCATCATTCCCTCCAAAGAAATCCCAGGGCTGATCTCCTTCAGAATGGACTGGTTGGATCTCCTCGCAGTCCAAGGGACTCTGAAGAGTCTTCTCCAACACCACAGTTCAAAAGCATCAATTCTTCAGCTCTCAGCTTTGTTCACAGTCCAATTCTCACATCCATACATGACCCCTGGAAAAACCATAGCCTTGACTAGATGGACCTAGTAATGTCTCTGCTTTTCAATATGCTTTCTAGGTTGGTCATAACTTTTCTTCCAAGGAGTAAGCGTCTTTTAATTTCATGGCTGCAGTCACCATCTGCAGTGATTTTGGAGCCCCCCCAAAAATGAAGTCTGACACTGTTTCCACTCTTTCCGCATCTATCTCCCATGAAGTGATGGGACCAGATGCCATGATCTTCGTTTTCGGAATGTTGAGCTTTAAGCCAACTTTTTCACTCTCCTCTTTCACTTTCATCAAGAGGCTTTTTAGTTCCTCTTCACTTTCTTCCATAAGGGTGGTGTCATCTGCATATTTGAGGTTGTTGATATTTCTGCCGGCAATCTTGATTCCAGCTTGTGTTTCTTCCAGTCCAGCGTTTCTCATGATGTACTCTGCATATAAGTTAAATAAGCAGGGTGACAATATACAGCCTTGACATACTCCTTTTCCTATTTGAAACCAGTCTGTTGTTCCATGTCCAGTTCTAACTGTTGCTTCCTGACCTGCATATAGGTTTCTCAAGAGGCAGGTCATTCAGGCTGCTACTACTCAAAACCCACCTTCCCCAACTGGTCTTTCCTGACTTCACAGTCTAAAGTGACATCATCTTGTAACCCACCCTTTCACCTGCTTTATTGTCTTTCTTAGCTCCGAAGTATATATTCTCATCTATCGTGTCCCTTTCTCCACTGAAACGTCAACACTGTGAGGGCGAGGGCTTTGTCTTGTTCGTGGCTGTATTCCCCCACCCGCCCGGCCGCCTGGAATGATGCTCAGCACACTGAGTGCTCAGAGGATGTTTGTCAGGTGAATAGGAGCTGGGCCCTTGTCATCCTATTGCCCAGCATAATGGTGGAGCTGGGTGTTGGAGGTGCTGAGCAAGGGTGGAGTGATCTCACTTTCTGGGGGAGAGGGGGGCACACCTACCAGTGTAGGGGCGTCAGCAAGCCAGGCCACCTCCTGCCTGAGCATCGATGCAGCCGGACTCCAGGCTCATCATCCGGGCCCATCCACTCCACTCCATCTTCCTGACAGTGCTCCCCTCACCCTAGCCAGTGCATCCTTGCCACCCTGCCCCGCCCCGCCATCCTCACCTCTGCTTTCCCCACTACTGTTTCCCTTCCCCCACACCCTGCGCCATAGGAAAAGGCAGACCCCAGACTGTGGGGTCGCACACACCCCGCTTTGACTCCCAACCGCGGCTGTGGGCAAATCACATCACTCCTTTTAAATCTCAACTTTCCTCGTCGGCAAAATAAGGTTTTTGTGGGGATCAAGAGTGATCTGGTGTGTGATGATGATGCTAATAATAGCTACTATTTATCGAGGACCCTGCCAGGTGTTAGGCATTGTGCTCGGCGCTTTGAACATTTCTTTTTCCATTAAAAAAAAAAAAAAAGAGGAAAAAAAAATCGAGCCCAGCTTGTCCCCAGAGTGTCAGGCTTGGTGCATGCGACTGTGAAACACAAAGATGGACACAGCCCATGTGCACAGAGCTTACTATCCCTCTGTGTGTGAACACACATCCCTGAAGTACACACCGGCCTCACACTCCTGCTCAGCCCCTTTCAGCCAAAGCCTCAAGGGACAGTTTGGAGGCCTCTGAGGCAAGCAGCTCTCACAGATGAGAGAGCAGCCGGGCCACCCCCAATTCCTCTTCACTATCTCAGTGGGAACTTCCATTGTTCACGTCCGGATTGCAAGGCTTGGCACAGGGTCTAACCTAGAACTGGCCTCAGGAAATGTTTACTGAATGAAAGAATGAACAAAGGAATATCTTTTTTTGGCCACGCCAGTTGGTATGTGGGAATCTCAGTGCCCTGACAGGGGATCGAACTCGTGCCCCCTGCAGTGGAAGCACAGAGTGTTAGCCACTGGACTGCCAGGGAAGTTGCCAGAGGAACATACTGAGCCAGGTGTCTTCACTTCATTTGTTCACCCCAAGTCAGAGTACCAGGACAGACCTTCCTCCTTCCCACTTCCCACTGCATTCCTGCCCTCACCCTGCACATTCTTCTCATACACATCACCTGTGATAATCGTAATATCGTTTCCACCATTCACTTGCCCCTTTCTCTGTCAGCTCTCTCCTAAGTTCATTATTAGCATGGTCTTGTTGACTTCTCTCACTGGCTCTGTGAGGCAGGGGTTATTATTATCCTTATTTTGTGTTTGAATAAACTGAGGCTTCCCTGATAGCTCAGTTGGTAATGAATCCACCTGCAATGCAGGAGACCCCGGTTCAATTCCTGGTTGGAAAGATCCACTGGAGAAGGGATAGGCTACCCATTCCAGTAGTCTTGGGCTTCGCTTGTGGCCCAGCTGGTAAAGAATCCGCCTGTAATGTGGGAGACCTGGGTTCGATCCCTGGGTTGGGAAGATCCCCTGGAGAAGGGAAAGGCTATCCACTCTAGTATTCTGGCCTGGAGAATTCCATGGACTGTATAGTCCACGGGGTCACAAAGAGTCGGACATGACTGAGCGACTTTCCCTTTCCCTTTCAAACTGAGGCTCAGAGAGGTGAAGTGGCTTGCACAAGGTCACACAGATTTTGGACCACCATGTCTTCTGCTCTGTAGAGTTGCATACCCTTGCACTAGTCCTTGGCCTGCATGCACATTTAATTTTGCAGATTTTCCTCATCTCAGAGGCGGGATAGTGCAACCCAGGAGCCAGCTTGGGTCCTAGCTCTGTCACAAACAGCTGTGTGATGATTCGAAAATCTGTTCCCTCCCTCTGGACCTTGGCTTCCCCTCCAACCGTCCCCCCCCGCCTGTGAGCCCTCAGTCAGATTCCTGAAGCAGGGACAGGGCACGGAATTTGGCTTGGTCCTACCAAACACAGGAGCAAGTATTTCTGCACTTGGCAGATTTCAGATTCATTGACGTTCTGAGGGGCTCTGGGCGTGGCTGGGCTTGGACACAGGGGGCGCTTATGCTGGGACATAAGCCAGCCAGCCAAGCCTGGCTGGGAGAGGGAAGGGGCTCAGAGAAACACCGCCCATTGTGTGTTTCCCAAGAACATCGCCACAGTCCCGCCAATGCAGGATTCGTTAGCCCCACCTTTTGCAGTTGTAAGCAAATGTCAACTCATGTGATACATGTTCGCTGTAAAAAAGTAGAAAATGCAGATACTCAAAGGATGATCACCATGATCATCTAGTTACATGAAAAAAAAGTTTTTTGATGCCTATCTTTCTAGATAGCTTTTTCTCAAACGGGAATATGTCTGCGAGTTTACCCAAAGATGGCTCAGCCCTAAAGAATCTGCCTGCAATGCAGCACACGAGCCTCAGGGTCGATCCCTGGGTTGGGAAGATCCCCTGGAGAAGGGAGTGGCTTCCCGCTGCAGTATTCGTGCCTGGAGAACCCCCATGGACAGAGGAGCCTGGCGGGCTACAGTCCATATGGGTCTCAAAGAGTTGGATATGACGAGGCACGAGCATGGTTTCACCCAAAGAATATATTAAGATTCAGAAACCTGGAACCAAATTCAGAATATTGATTTCTGGGAATTCCCTGGTGGCCCAGTTGGTAGGACTCTGTGCTTTCACTGCTGGGGCCCAGGAATAGGACCCAGGTTCAAGCCTTGGTCAGGGAACTAAGATCCCGCAAGCTGTGTGGTGCAGCCGAAAAAAAAAAAAAAAATTCTGACTTCTGGTCTAAACCTTTTTCTTTAGGATAAAAAAAGTGTTGTGTGTGTGTCTTTCATAAAAACGAAACCGTCACCTACATACCAGTTCATAATCTGCCTTTTATTCCTTTCTAACAATGGGTTATGAACGTCGCTCCCTTGTCAATGAATTTATTTCAAGCATATTTTCTACAACTCTGCAGCCCTCCTTTATCAGCCTGCTACACCATCATGTATTGTCCCAGTCCCCAGTCGTCAGATATCTAGGTTGTCTCCTGGCATTTCCTATTATAATTATCACCAGTTGGCAGAACAGGATATTGAGATTCAGAGAAGTCCCTCCCATGTATGAGAAGCTAAGGTACAAGCCAAGAGGACCTGGATGAGCCTGAGGAGCCCTGACCAGAGGGAGAGGCTTGCATAGAAGCCCCCACATATGGGACTTCCCTGGTGGTCCAGTTGCCAGTGGTTAGGAATCCACCTTCCAATGTGGGGGATATGGGTTCGATCCCTGTTGGAGAACTAAGATCTCACATGCCACAGAGCAGCTAAGCCTGCATGCCACAGTGAAGACCCAGCATAGCCAAGGGTAAATAAATTTTTTTTTTTTAAAAGAAGCCCCTGCAGAGAAGACACGTGACTTGTCAGAGGGGTGGCAGGTGGGGGTGCCTGAGGAGGAGACCGCCCTCTCTTAGGCCCCCAGACTCGGCACACTGCCCATCCAGCTTCCCCCAGCCCTCTCCCTGCCTTCCTCCTCGAGCCCACTCGCCGCCTGCTCCATCCTTGCCAGCTTATCAATAGGTTAAGTGGTCAGGTCAGCGATATTGACCATTTGATTAGGACCTTGTCAGATCAATCCCTGGCTCATCTCACGGGCCTCCTCACTGGCCCACACCCCCGCCCTGCTGCCGTGCTGGGAGCAGGTGGCTGTGGAAGTCTCCCCTTGCCCCCACGTGGCACCCCAGAACCCAGAGCCCTCAGGCACGTTCAGAGAAGCTGAGAGCTAGCCCTGGCCTCCTGGCCTCGTGTCCTCGTCCTGCCAGGTCAGGAGTTCCCAGCGTGTCTCCAGGTCTGGCCCTGCCCTGCCCTGCCCGCCCCACCCCTGCCTCCTGGGCTTGTGCCGAGCCTCTCCTGGTCCCCATCCAGGCGCTGGGTTCCTGTACTCCATACTTGTAAGCACCCTCTTGCTTGCAGTCATTGGATCTTGCTTGCCCTGTGTCCTTCTCCCCTCAGAGACTGGTCAGACTGAGCTACCCACCCCCTACTCTTGGCTGTGTGACCCCGGGCAAGTGGCTTCACCTCTCTGAGTCTCCATTTCCTCATCTGTATCGTGAGAACGATACTCACCAAACGGTTAAGACTGCAAGATCACACCTGCAGAGCAGCTAACCACACCTGACACATACCTAGCACCCAGGAAATCCCAGCTGCTCTCACTCAGGGCCGCTCTGCTGGACTAATCTGAGCTGATGTATTTGTAGGGGACAGTGGTTCCACCGCGTGTTCCTCAGCAAAAATGTATGTGGGCAGTCTTCTGTGAGGCCAGTGGGCACTGTCATCCTCACTTGTCTAAGCTCAGGGTCATACTCTGGCCTGGGCAGTGCTGGGGACCCCCAGAGAAGCCAGCCCCCAGCCTGCCTGCAGGAGAGTCATCCTGGCTTCAAGGAGAGCTGAGGGGCCAGGACTTCCTTTCCTTCCCCTGTGAACATCAGACACTTCTTCCCCTTGTCTGCAGTGCAGCTACAAGGAACAGAGATTCTGGAGTCGGAGAAGTCAGGGTTCTAGTCCTGGCTCCTTAGCTTCCTCTGCCAGGTCACTATGGGCCACTTGCTTTCCCTCTCTGTTCCTCAGAGTTCCCGGCTGTGAAATGGGGAGAAGGCATCTTCTACACAGCTCCCATTCCTATCTTTCAGGCTCAGGGCCCTGCTGGGAATATGGCTGCGATTGCCACAGGCTTGCCTGCCTCTCCCGAGGGGAGAGGCTGTTTACTTGGGACAGGGGTCTGTCAGGCAGGGGAATGGGGGGCGCGGGGCCCAGAGAAATGCCGTGAGGAGGAGAATTGGAGGCAGACAAGCCGGGGCGGTCCTGCCTGTGGGCATCGCTGCTGAGGGTGGCAGAGGGCAGAGACCAGGTGGGGAGGGGGCCGCTGCTAGAGGGAAATCCCAGCCAGGGGCGCTGCCTTGAGGGAAGACCCCAGCCCGAAGGCGCCGTCGACTCTGGGCCCCTGAGAGGCCCGGGGATTCCCCCTCCCGCCCGCCATCACTTACACCAATATTGACGGTTAATGCCGTGTCGCCACCGTGTTCAACACTCAGCGCGGCTAATTGTTTTGACTGGGAATCGGCAAGGCGATTAAACGCCATCGATTTTGCCCTGCGCGCTGCATCGATTTTTAAATTTCCTATTGATCCCGGCCCTAAATCTCCTTAACCAAGACCTCACGGTGGAGATGACAGCCGCTGATTAGCTCTGGGGGCGGGGGCGGGGGTGGGGAGCAGCCCCTGAGTGGGGGGAGAAACCCCAGCCCCTCCCTCCCCACAGGGAAGGAGGGTCCGGGTCTCCTCTGCCCCAGAAAATGGGGGCCCAGATAGAGAGAGGGGGAGGAGTTGGTCAGACCTCTTGTTCCTTTGACACCCCTTTATTCATTCCTATTTGGGCTTCTTTCTGGTCTCTCTGCTTGCGTCTACCTCCACTCCTCACCTCTGTATGTCTGGGTCTCCCCAACTCTTTCCCTTCTAACCAGCCATGTATCCATCTATCTCAGTTCATCTTTTTCTCTTTCTCTTTTCTCCTTCTGAACTCCAGTCCTGCCTTCACCAATCCCTTGTGTCCTTGGCTGGTCCTGGGCCTCAGTTTCCCCATCTGTGCTGGCAGACTTGCCACAAGATAGCCAAGCGCCTGCCAGACATCCAGGCCCGTGGCCATCCTTCCCGTCCCCCTGAAGTTCCCCCTCTGGAGACGCAGGTGTCAGGTGGATGTGAGCCTCCTGGCTCTGTGACCCCCCGCCCCCACCCAGAGCTCTCCCTCTCTGAGCCCCAGCTTCTGAAGTTGCCCTCTGTCCACTCATGGGGACCCGCCTGGGAGGAAGGTCTCCCTGAGACCCTGTCTCCTTCCGCCTGTCCTACAGTCCCCGCCCCTTCTCTGACTGCCCGTGACAAGGGTGGTCTTTGTACAGGTTCAAGCAGCTTTTTCAAGAAGGCAGGAAACGTGGGTTTCAGTAGGAGGCACTCAGGCCTGACCTTGATAACCAGCTCCCCCCCTTGCCAAGCTGTACAGGATCCTAGGAAAGTCATTTGCTCACAGCCTCGCCTGCCCCATCTGTAAAGTGGGGATGACACCAGCCGTCGCTTTGCCTTCTGGTGGGTCAGCGGAGAGGCTCAGCCAACACTCCTTGGAGAGGGTTTCCCCATTTCCGGTCGACCTCTCTATCCTCCTGTCTCTTACACAGCAGGCAGCGGGACTTTACCTGAAGACAGATTGCATTGTCTCCCAGCTGTTTGGACTGGGTCCTGCCGGCTGCAGCCCCAGTCATCTTTCCCAGCCCTCTCACTGAAGCCTGGGGGACCAAAGGCTTGACATTGTCTTTCCTCCCACCCGGTCCCTCCACCTGGCTAAAGTGGGTTTGTTTGCCAGGCTTGGCTCGGAGGCCACATCCCCCCTGAGCCTTCCCTGACCTCCCCTAGGATTTCCGCCTGCATCCTCTGCTTACACCGGTGTGTGGGCTTCGGCTTTTTTTTTTTTTTTTTCAAATTGGGTTATAATTGCTTTGGCCTTCCTGATGGCTCAGTGGTAAAGAACTTGCCTGCCAATGCGGGAGACGCAGGAGATGTGAGTTCCATCCCTGGGTCGGGAAGATCCCCTGGAGGAGGAAATGGCAACCACCTCCAGTATTCTCGCCTAAGAAATCCCATGGACAGAGGAGCCTGGTGGGCTACAGTCCATAGGTTCGCAAGGAATTGGACACTAAAGTTGGACACCGAGCTACTAAACAACAGTTGTTGCTTTACAATTGTTGTGTTAGTTTCCGCTGCACAGCAAAGTGAATCGGCTATATACATACATCTCTCCTCTCCCTCTTGGACATCCTCCACCATCCCACCCATCCAGGTCATCACAGAGCCCTGAGCTAAACTCCCCGCACTATAAGCAGCTTCCCACTAGCTGTTTTTGCCTAGCAGCGTACACACGTCAGTCCAAGTCTCCCAGTTCATCCCACCCTTCCACCCTCTCCATGGCCCTGTGTTTGCATTCATTCCCTATGTCTGCGTCTCTTCCTACCCTGAAGATAGGTTCATCTGTACCATTTTTCTAGATTCCACGTACATGTGCTAATATATGGTATTTATTTTTCTCTTTCTGACTTACTTCAGTCTCTGGCATCAGCTGTTCATTTGGTCTCCCTAGCTCACCTTCAGGCCCCCAGTGGACAGGGCAGAGACCTGGTTTGATCCATCTCCCCGTCTCCCACACTTGATCCAGAGCCCAGACGAGCCTCCGTATCTGCTGCTTGTTGTTTGTTGCTTAGTCGCTCAGTCGTGTCCGACTCTCTGCAACCCCATGGACTGCAGCCCACCAGGCTCCTCTGTCCATGGGATTTTTTTCCCAGGCAAGAATACCGGTACGGGTTGCCATTTCCTTCTCCTGGGGATCTTCCCAACCCAGGGGTTGTATCTGGGTCTCCTGCCTGACAAGTGGATTCTTTACCACTTGGCTCCCTGGGAAGCCCAACTGCTGATTAACCACATGAATAAATGAGTGAACAAATACACCAGCCAGAAGCATCGTTGTGGCTTTTATTCTCATCTCCCCACGGCACATAGGCACCTAATAATGAGTAACCCTTTCACATTTCTCATTTGTCTCTCCCTGCAATTGTTGTTTTTTTTATATATATATTTATTTACTATTTATTTTTGGCTGTGCTGGGTCTTCGTTGCTACTCGGGTTTTTCTTCAGTTGCGGTGAGCAAGGACTGCTCTCTAGCTGTGGAGCCTGGACTTCTCATTTCAGTGGCTTCTCTTGTTGTAGAGCACGGGCTCTAGGGTGCAAGGGCTTCAGTAGTTGCAAGGGCTTCAGTAGTTGCAAGCTTAATAGTTGTGGCACATGGGCTTAGTTGCCCCACAGCAAGTGGGACCCTCCTGAACCAGGGAAGGAACCCATGCCTCCTACACTAGGGGGTGGATTCTGTACCACTGAGCCACCAGGGAAGCTGCCCAGAGTCCTTTGAGACACATAGTTGGTCAATTAGTTACTCCCTCTCGCCATCCATCCATTCACTCAAATCATCCATCATGTCCTTCCTGAGTATCCCACGTTTGCCAGGCCCTCTGTCAAGGGCTGAAGGTGTAAGACACAGTCCTTGCCCGTTAAGGAGGCTCCAGTCTGATGGAAAAAACAGATGTTCAACAAGGGAAGGCATCACAATGCCCATTCATGAGCTGGGGTTTCTAAAGCTCAGAACCCGGAAATGCAGGTAGCCAGTGGCTGTCAGGACCTGAGTCTACAGTCACCGACTTGTGACTCCCGATGGTGCGACAAGAGCAGGGTCCCTCTGCCCGAGGAGGGCCCCCTCCTGCTCGAGGTGGTGACGCCTCTCAAATTCCCCAGCATGCTGACTTCCTTCTCTTCTCTCTCCAGGTTCTCTACTGGACCGGGTTGGTGGCCTGAATGTATTAGCTTCACTGCTTCTGCCCAAGAGGTAAGGGCTGTGGCTCCTCAAGCTCTGCTAATCACAGAGTCTTGTCTCCTCTCGGAAGCCCTGGCTCTCCCATCCTTGTCCCCGGCCCACCCCCGGGGCGCTGCCCTTCTTCCTGCTTCCGTGCTCCACGTGCTCAGTCTGAGTGATGTGTGTTTTCATCCTCTGCGCATCCTGCGGCTTCCTGGCCAAACCCGTGGTTCTGGACATTGGCGACGGTGGGAATTTCAGCTGATGAGGGTCGGGGCTCAGGAGGAGAGGTGAGGGTAGCTTGGTGGCTCAGATCACAGCTTGGGGTCAGGCCCTCCTGTGTTGGAATCTCTTTTCTGTCCCTTCTTAACTGCAAGTGGCTTGGGACAGTCAGAGCCTCATCTGTAAAGGGGTGTAGTAACAGAACCCATCAGACATGCTGTCCTGAGGACGGAAGCCTAGGAAGGCCATTCAGGTTCCAGTTCTGGAGCCAGGGAGCACTTGCCCTGCCAGCGGCCAGCTGTGCGAGCCTCAGTTTCCCTGTCTGTCAAAAGAGTGTGATAACAGCACCCCCTTCCCCCCCTCGCCCCCCCACACATACGTCAAGAAGTGAGGGCGAAAGAAGTTAACTTGATGAAAGCAGGAGGTTTCAGGAAGCAGGGGCTTGAGATACGTCTGGGAGCTTCCCTGGACAAGTTGGGGTTTGTGAGACACCTCCTTGGATACCACTGAGACCCTGAGTTGGAAGCAGGGGTTCTCCAGCCACTCAGCTTGCAGGAAGCAGAGGCTTTGGGCATCAGCTCTGGGATTTGCTCCACCAGCTTGGTGAGGCCTCAGCAGTGTGTGTCTGGGGAGGGGTAGGGACAGGGCCTCTGAACTGGAACCCGCCCCATGCTGCCCCAACCAGAGCAGTTTAACTTACACATCTCAGGACCCCAGGGAGGCCTCTGCTTGCTTCATAGGCTCCTTGCTCTTGGGGGGGTGGGGTGGGGTCACAGCCTGACTTTAAGAAACAGAGAAAGCTGTAGCCTGGGGTTGGTGATCTGGTGTGGTAGGGACCGCACCAGACTGGAAAATGCATTGGCAGGAGTTGGGGTGCTGCTTTTCAGCCCCACTGACTGTCCCCCAGCAGAAACATGCCCCCCATTTGTCAGCTTTTTGGATTTCTCAAGAGAAGCCAGAAGTCCAGACTGTTACGTGAAATCTCTCAATTTTAAAATATTGGTTGCTGCTGCTAAGTCATTTCAGTCGTGTCCGACTCTGTGCGACCTGATAGACGGTAGCCCACCAGGCTCCCCTGTCCCTGGGGTTCTCCAGGCAAGAACACTGGAGTGGGTTGCCATTTCCTTCTCCAATGCATGAAAGTGAGGAGTGAAAATGAAGTCGCTCAGTCGTGTCCGACTCTTAGTGACCCCATGGACAGCAGCCCACCAGGTTCCTCCTTCCATGGGATTTTCCAGGCAAGAGTACTGGAGGGGGGTGCCAGTAACTCTCCACAATTTCAAAAATCTCCTTGTGGTTCGAACCACATGTTTCAGGCAACCTTTGGTCCATGGATTTCCAGTTTTGCAATATTTAGTATAGACGGTCTCCCAGGAAAACGCATCCCTACATCTACTCAATTGTGCTCTGACCTCAGGATGCTCACAGACCCCTCAAAGCTCATCCATGGACCCCATTCTAGCTGGTAAGGAATGTAGGAGTCTGAACTACTTTCTCCAAGAACCAGAAGTGTAGCTTTCCCAGGAACTGCTGTGTCTTCTGCTGCTCTTGATGTTGAAAAGAAGGTCAAGGAGCTTCCAGGCTGCAGAATTCATCTGGGGGCTAGAGGCTGGCTTTGAGGAATGCCCGAAAGTTGGGCTAAATAGAGATGTTTAAAAAGAATTCTGTGTCAGAGTTGGTGGAGGTTTCAGTCAGGGCTGTGATTTTAGTTCTTTGTGTTCAAATAGATGTTTGCTAAATAGTTAAGGTTTCAGGGACAGACACATGACAGATTGGATAACACGTGCCAGAGAGCTGTTATAGTCTAATGGGGAAACTGATATTTATCTGGGGCCACCTCTATGCTAGGGCCTGTTCTGGGCACTGGCTGCCACCCTGTGAAGTGGGCATGAGTCACCTGTTGTGAAAGAAGGAAACTGAGCCACAGACAAGAGATGCCACTGGCCTCAGGTCACCTAAGGTTACCGTGGTAGCCATGATAGGCTCTGAATGTCTACCTGAACTTGGCGCTCTCATTGTTCCATTTCACCAACACCTACCCCAGGTTTGGAATCTCCTCAAGGTGGCCAGTCTTTGTGCTTCGGGGATGAATTTGATTTGTGGGATGGGGTGCAGAGGGGGATACCTGAAGTCTTATTTGGAACCAACTCTGATCAATTTGGGGCTTCCCTGGTGGCTCAGATGGTAAAAATTCTGCCTTCAATGCAGGATACCTGGGTTCAGTCCCTGGATCGGGAAGAGTCCCTGGAGAAGGGAATGGCTACTCACTCCAGTATTCTTGCCTGGAGAATCCCATGGACAGAGGAGCCTGGCGGGCTACAGTCCATGTGGTCCCAGAGAGTCAGACATACTGACTAATACTTTCACTTTTCACTTTTCTGATCAATTTAGCAGTGCTGATACTAATAACGGATGATACTGTGACTGCTTGTCTGTGTGTTGATAGAAACTAGAGACAATTATATGGTAGAGATGTTTTTGCTGATGGAGTCTGTGAACTAAAGCAGACTTCAAGGCTGTTGCCAAATTACCTGAGTGGTTTGAAGATAAGTTCAACCCCCCCCAGAGAGATGTTTGAAGGGAGCCACACCCTTTTAAGTCTATAATTTTGTTAGAAAACAATGACAGCAAATGGCGTTCCCATCCCGCATTGTTTCTTGGGAGGTGACTAATTCCCCAAACGTGTCCAGAGGCCTCCTCAATGCCCCGGAAGGAACTGGAGCGCTGGGTCAGCCTCTGGCACCCACGCAGCTCTCCCTCCTTCACTCCCTCTGGCCCTTCCTCTGGCTTGCCTCCCATCTCAGCCCAGGGCCTTGTCTCCACTCTTGGTTGGGCTCACCTTTCCACCCTTCCATCTAGGGCTCCCCGAACCCCCTGGCCTGGCCAGGCCCCTGCCTTGTTCTTCCTTCTTGCCCACTGTCCCTGCATCTGATCGTATATCCTGTGTAGTGTTTCCCCGCCTTAAACTTCATGGAGGGGACGAGAGAGACATCTCTACTTATCCAGCACGTTGACACCCAGCCCTTAGCATAGTGTAAGTGTTCAGTTAAGTATTCATTGAGGGGGCTTCCCTGGTGGTCCAGCAGTGACACTCCATGCTCCCACTGTGGGGGCACGAGTGCGATCCTTGGTCAGTAACTAAGATCCTGCATGCCTCATGGTGTGGCCAAAAAGAAAGGTATTTTTTGAATGAATAAATGAGTGAGCACATAGACATTTAAACCCACATCCATCCATTTATTCCTTCAGCCACCATCTCCTGGGGGTTCTTATGTGCTGAGCCTTGTGCTATGATCAAGTGACGAATGCAGAGGGGAGGCAGCCCCGTGTGGCCTCTGGGGGGCTTCCTGGCTGGTGTGCAGCGGGTGGAGATAGGCCCAAACGCTACTAACCTGAACCTGGGGCTCAAGGAGGGGCTGGACCCTGAAAGAAGGGGGAGTCTTTGGCAGGAGGAGGTAGGAAGGCGTCTCCTGATGGTCTTGGAAGACAAAGGGGATGTTTCAGCCCAGGTCGGGGGTGGTCACTTATGGAGACTGTGGATGCTGGCTTGGCCTGCGTCCCCGTGGACGTCTGAGGCAGGAGCAGGGCTGTGGCCCTGCCTTGCCTCCCTCCCTCCTGTCCTTCCATCCTTCCACAAAAAGACACGGTGGCCTTCAGTGTGGACTCAGGCCCTGGGGGCCCAGAGATGACTCTGACCCGAGCGCCAGGGCCCACCTGGAGTGCCCGCACACCCCACAGGGGCCCAGAGTGCCCTGGAAGCTGGAGCTTAGTGGCGGGTGAAAGGCTTCTGGTGCTGTTCTGGTGGGGTGACTGGGACGAAACCCAGGACTGCATCAGGAGGAAGACATTGAGCTGTTTGGTGGGCAGGTCCTCTCTGGAGGGGGCCGGTGTGGCCTGGGACACTCCGGGATCAGAAATACCAGCCCACGTGGCCGCACAGGTGTTCTGAGAGCCAAGAACCAGAAAGTGGGGCCGGGAACTTGCTCTGATCCCTCAGGCCCGGCTAGCACCCAGGGAGAGGGCTCTGGTTCCAGGAATGGGGTGTGTGCTGTTGCAGATGTGGCCTGGGGGTTAGGGGCTGGGCCAGGCTGGAGCTTCATGGCCCTGGCTGCCTGGACGCTACTGCTTGGCTGGCCCCTGGCTCGTGCACAGGGTGCGGCTGGCCTGTGCAGGCAGGCCGGCTGGGCCATGGGTGACGGCGCTCCTTGTTGAGTGTAGAGTTGGGTTCCCTGGGGGGCTGCTGTTTGTCACTGTGGGGTGCCGTGAAGCAGCAAGAGGTCCCTTTGGTGCCTCTGCCGTCCCTGGGTGGGTGGAGACGGCTGTCACCCACCCAGGACTGGGAGTATCTCAGGTGGGGCCTTACAGGCGTAGAGGAGGTGAGAGGGGCTGGCCCTCTTAGCAGTTTCAGGGACCGATGAGTGCCTGGCGTCCCTGACAGTCCCAGGGCAAACAGAAGCTGGAGTGCCTGCCATCCAGCAAGCGTGGAGGCCCTGGGGCTGAGGGCACACACCTGACCCTGACTGCATACCGAGGGTACCGGTGAGGGCGCGGCGGCAGCAGATGCGCCACAGAGTCTGACCTCAGACGCTGCCGTGAGCGCCTGCCCCCACCAGGGCACCGTCTCGCTCTCGCTGCTCCATGACCTCTGCTCATCTCCCAGCTCCCTTCTCTCCTCTTGCTCGCCCTGGGGCTCCACCTCCGTCCTCCTCTTCTTTTTACCTTGTCTTGGTCTCCATCCATGTCTGGTCTCTCCATCCCACCCTGGTGGCCTCCTTTTCCTCTGAGCTTGGATTAGCTTCCAGTCTTGAGTGCAGGGTGCGTATGGGTCCCTGTATAGCTTTCTGTCTGCAGCGAGAACCACGGCGGGGATATGGACCTGCTGCTGGTGGGGAGAGGGGCCAAGAAGAGAGAAGGAGAAAAGGTACATGAAGGAGAAGCAAGACAGGAGGGGCGCCCCCAACTCCAGGACAGCTTCTGAGGCCCCTGAAGGGCCAGCAGCCCTCCTCCTCCTCCCCTTGGGGCACGTGTGGACGGGAGGGCGGGAGAAATGGGGTCCAGGCATACGCCAGAGAAGAGTGGGAGAGAGACTCGGGGAGACTCAGAGTGTACCCCACAACAGAGAAAGGCCTGGAGAGAAGGGGCAGTGAAGAGCAAGTAAAGAGCCACCGAGACAGCAGGAAAGTCAGCCGGACAGAAAGAAAGCTGAGCGCGTGCACGTATGAGAGGGACAGCGTGCGCTGCTGAGGCCGCCAGGCTCGAGGGGAGGGGGCAGCAAGAAAGATGGGGCCTCGGGCCGCAGGAGAAGGTAGCAGAGCCGTGGGGCAGGAGGGACACGCTTCATGCCCACCCCCCGCTAGCCTGCTGAGCCCTAGGTGAAAGGGACCCACCTGAGGACCCTGTGTGCGCGACAGGGAAGACCCAGTGGCCGGGAGCGGGCAGGTGGGATGTGCCGCCGCTACCCGCTCTGCGGTGCTGAGCCCAGTCTGCCCCGTGCCCTCGCTGTCCATTCGGCCTGTCCCCTCCCCAGCGCCTCCATCCCTGGGGTTTTGGTTCTGTTGTGTTCTGGCCTACATGGAGCCCAGAGGGCTGTGACCACAGAGAGCGCTGGGGCATCAAGGACTTCTGACCTGGGGGAGGGGGAGAGGCATGTGTGTGTGTGTGTGTGTGTGTGAGAGAGAGAGAGAGAGAGAGAGAGGGAGAGAGAGAGAGAGGGAGACAGAGAGCTGGAGTCTCTCTGGGCTTCGCCGCCCTGGGCTCAGCTCCAGCTGTCTGTCTGTCTGTCTGTCTGTCTCTCCTGCCGCGTCACTTGCCCCCACCTCTAGCTGCCTGTGTCTCTGGAGCCCCTCTCGCCGGCCGGCGTCTCTCACTCGCGGTCTCCTCTGCCCGCCCCTCTCTGTCTTGGCCTCATCTCAGGCCCTCACTGGCGGCCGGTCGCCTCTGGTTGGCTTCCATTCCCCTTCTCTGGCTCCCTGTTCTCTGGCTGCCCGTCCTTCTCGCGCCTCCGTCCCTGGCTCTTGGGTTCTGTCGTGCTCTGGCCCTCTGTCTCTCTCTGCTGTCTCCCCGCTCTCCGTGGTGGCGTGGCCCTCCATCGGGCCCTCCCATCTGCCCTTCCCCGGCTCTTTCCCTGCCTTGGCCTCCTGTGTCTGCGCCTTTCTGGTCCCTTTCATGTCCTGTCTCTCCCCGTCTGTCTCTCACTCGCTGTGGGTCTCTCTCGTCCCTCGTCTCTGCGGGCCTCTGGCCGTCCATCCCTGCCTCTGTGTGTGTGTGTCTCTCGCTCCCCCTCCCTTCCCCCCTTTTTTTTCTGTCTCTAACACCCACACTCACATCTACCTCAGGAGTAATTGCTTTTGTCTGGGTTGGACTGGACTTGTGGTGGGGGGAGGGTGGGGGGAGCGGTGGTGCTGGGGGGGTTGGGAGGGACGGAGGTCGCTTGGTGGAGTTGAGGTGGCCTCTGCCAGAGCAGGGGCTGCTGAGGGGCAGAAGTCCAGCCACCCAAGGGGGCTGGGGGAGGGGGCCCTGGGCCCATGCTGGCAGGGGTCTGGGGCTTCTGACGGGGAGGGGAAGAAGGCAGACAGGTCCTCACGTTCGGATTTGGAGACAATGTAGTGATGAAACAGGCTAGCCAGCGTCACAGTGGTCTCGCCTCGAGCCCTCCCCCACTCAGATACCCACACTTCCCCCACCTCCGAAACACCATCGTGTGCCTCGAGTCACCGTGACACACGTGGGGACACACCCAGAGCCTCCAGCCCAGTCGTGGAAACACACGCGGCCATTGGCACGCAGGGACACGCCAAGTCATGTAGACACACAGGAAGCACACTGGGTCTCTGACACTCACAAAAAGGAAGCCGCCAACATGCCAAAGACAAACACACCTACAGCCACCCACCAACACAGGCACAGAATCCACACACACGGACACATGAGGACTTGGGTTCTGGTTCCCAGATGCTCACAGATCCATCCACGCCCAGACATACTCAGCAGGGGTCGAGCACACACCCCAGCTCCCACGGGTTTCCTAGAACCCAGGAACCCGCAGGCACCACGTTCCTAGGCCCCGGGGGTCACTGCGGTGCCCGTGGGCACACACCCACACTTCCGGCGGGGACAGGCGGATCCACATGCACACACTTACACATTCTGGGACACCCAGGTGGAGGAGACTCTGGCGGAAGCGCACGCCCACAGGGCCACCGCGCCCCCTGGGACACACCCGCTGCCTCGTGGTCACATGGGGTGACTCAGTGGCTGAGACACACGGGGACACACAGTCCTGGAGTCCCAGCACCAAGCCAGAGGACTCACAGACTCGCCTCTCCAGGCACGCCGGGGATGCACGCATGCCCTACACACATGGCCGCTCGGCCACTGCAGCCTCCCCTGGAATCCCCTGTCAGATGCCTCACAAGCCTTCCCCCGCACCCCACGGTGCAGGCCAGGCCTTGGGGCGAGGCCAAGGTGGAGCTGCCCACAGAGACCCCAGGAGGGAGCAGCCAGGACTCTGTGGGTGGGCACCAGGCTGCCCGGGGGCAGCCCCACTGTCCTTGGTATCCACTCACCCAAGCTTATCCCAGCACCCCCCACCCCATGAGCTCTGGACAATCCCTCCCCAGCCCCCAGGTGCCCACTGCCCACCTCCCAGAGGTCCATCCCTCTTGTACCTTCAGAGGGTTCCATCTCCCTGAACCGCTCCCAATTGAGCAGGGACCTGCTTTATCCCAGGAGCTCTGTCCCTCCATCTCTTCCAGCCCCCTGACCTACCAGTGGGACCCCCGTCCCCACCTGCTGCCCTGCCCACCCCATACTCACCCCCTCTCCTGGCTGTCCAGGCTCTCCCCCTCCCGCTGTAGGGGGCTGGCACCGGGTGGGGGCCCTGGCCCCTCAGAGGCGTGGGTAAGGGGTCCATGGGGTGGGGGGTCTGGGTGCGGTTCTGGGAAAGGGAAGCAAGGCAAGCAGGGGAGAGAGAGAGAGGCAGAGGCAGGCAGGCAGCCAGCCGGCTTTATATCCCTGCCGTATTGATCTACCATGTCACAGACCCGGTCGATAGCCAGCCAAGAAGGAGAAGGAGAGAAGGGAGGGGAGGTTTGGGGGAGGGCAGTGGGACCCCTATAGTCCTTGGCCCATCTGGGCCCTTCCTGGCAGGCTGCAGGGGGTCTGTTCCAGCTGCCCCCTCCCCAAAAGGGGCCGGTTGTGTCCTCCCCGTCTCCCTCTTGAGTGCGGCCCTCTTTCCCTGAAAGCCGCCTTGGTAGAAGACTTTCAGCACAGGAGATCAGCACATTTCTTTCTGTCTCTGGCGGCTCTCTGTCTCTCTCGTGGGCACAGGGAATGGGGGTTTGGGAATGGGGAGCTCTGTGTTGTTCACTGTCTCAGCTCCCCTTGGCCCTGGGTTGGGCTGGGCAGGTGGGAGGCCCAGAGACAGTGTGGGCTTAGGACAAGGATGGGCGGAACTACAGATCTTCGTTCTTTGCTGTGTGACCTTGTGCACGCCAGAGAACCTCTCTGAACACACTCTTCTGAAGCCATCTTTGGCACAGGAGGGTGGTAAAACTCTCCCACCTTTAGCACAGGTGGGCTCCATCCTCATTGGTTTTCTGCCCTTTTTGACTTGAAGTTCCACCTCAAAGCTGTACTAGGCCAGCGCTAGAGACAGATGGTGTTTAGAATGTCTTTCTCCTGGTCCCCCCACCCTAGCAGCCTGAGAGGAGAAAACAGCCTCTTGCTCACCTCAGCCTCCTCTTCCCTCTGAAGAAACTGCTTCCACCTGTCCCCCACCCCATCTAGGGTTCCCCTGATGGGGTGGGAAGGGAGGGGTGTCTCCCTAGACAGGAAGCGGAGAAGAGGGGGGCTCCATCTAACGGGACAGCACTGAGAACCCTGGGCTGTGCCTCCCTTCCAGATCCAGCCCTGCCTCTGTCTCCTTTCCGGGCCTCGGTTTCCCCGCCAGCCCCAAGCTTGCTCTGGGGTCCACAGGGGTTGGTGCTGCCGGGAGGCAGGGCCAGCCGGAGGTTGAGACCAAGGCGGAGCCCCGCCCTCCACCAGGAGGCCTGGGTCCCAGGTGCGGCCCCCTAGCCTCCAGCTCCCCGGGGCTCCAGCTCTTTGTCTGTCCAGACCCTCCTCCCCTCCCAGCCCAGCCTCCCCGAGAGGTTGAGGAATCACCTTAGCCTTGACCCGAGGGGGAGCGCAGCAGAGGGGCAGGCAGGCCCCACCCCGCCTCCTGCCCACGGCCATCCCTACAGCCTCCTTCTTGCTTCCCCGAGTTCCAGGCTGCCTGCCGCCCCCCCAAGCGACAGGCCGCTGCTCCCTTTGTTAGGGAGGGGGAGGGGAGAGAGCTGAGCTGAGGGGACGTGGCTTGACCCTCGACCTCTCCCCTTCCCTCCTCCCATCAGGGTCCCCAGGGGCTCAGAGCCCCCTTGACGGACAGTTCTGACCATCAGCCAAATGGCTCTGGGAGTGAGCAGGGGGCCAGGTAGGGGGGAGGGGAGGAAGGCCTGACTTGGGCCCTGAGCCCCCCAGAGGGGGGTGTCATGTCATGGGTGGTGGGGAGGCCCTTAGGATGAGGGGCAGGGCATGATAGGCACCCATATCTTGGGGGGAGCCTGATTTGACTGGGGGCTGTGGAAGCAAAGCGGGGCTCAGCCCAGAGACAGCAGCTCTGGACTCCCGATGGGTAGGGGCCTGGCCGGGCAGATGCCCCCACCCCACCCCCACCCTGCCTGCGGCTTTGGGAGTACAGCGAGGGTTTTTTAAAAAAAAAAATTAAAAGAAAAAAAAAAATAACAGGAGCAAGAGAAGCTGGGGGAAAAAATATATAAGAAAAAATATAATAAGAACTAAGCGGTGGCTGCAGGAGAGAGAAAGGGCAGGAGGCGGGGAGGGGGGCGCAGGGGGGAGGGCGGCTCGGGCCCTGGTCGCTGCGGAGGCCCGGCCGACGGCCTCCGCGCTGAGCCCTCCGCGTCCCCCCTGCCGGCCCCCTCCAGCCCCGATCGATCCAGTTTCTTGGCAATAAAGCATTTTTATTGTCAGCTGCCCTGAATGCCAAATGTGAGCCTGGTCCTGCTCCCCCCTCAACCCGCTTCCTCGCCACCCCTCCCCCAGCCCTCCTCCACCCCCTCTCCTGCCGCCCCCCACCGCAGAATCCGCCTCGTCCATCACCGCGACCCCCTCCTCTTCCTCCTGGTCCGTGTCAGCCGCAGTCCTGTACATGCTCAATAATCCACCAAGCCCCCTCCCCAGCTCAGCCGCTGGGCACCCCTCCCTGACCCCAAACCCAAACAGGAGCGGAAAGGTGGGCTCTGGTGGAGTGGACTGGGGGGCACAGAATGGACAGGAGGCTGTTGGGGCGAGCAGGTGGGAGCTGGTGGCCACAGGCTGAGGGAGCCCCGGCAGGAGGGAACAGGTGGGGGCGCAGGCCCGGCCCCTCTGGCTCCTGCCCCTGTCTCGCTGTTGTGATCCCCCAGGGCCAGTTCTGCTCCCTCCACACTGAACCTGGGCCCCTGTCCATCCGGCCCCTGCCACTGCGGGCAGGGAGACAGGCTGGGGTTGGACACCGCTTGCACACACGGCCGCCTCGGCCCCTTCAGGTTCTGGGGACAGCGCCACACACCCCACAGGACCACGGTGTGAGGGCCAGAGGATCGGGCGAAGCAGTTTGCAGAAGGCCCTGGCGGCCCCGCCGCTGCCGCCCTCCCTCCTGCTCTCTGTCCTCTCTTTGTCCCTCTCTCCGCTTTCCCGTCTCTGTCTCTGTCTCTTTGCATCTCTGTCTCTGACTCTCTTTTCTGCCACCTCTCTCCCTGGGGATATAAGCACACGCACCCTTCTCTGTCCCCTGCCCCCGTCAAGTCTGGCGGCTCCTCTCCACACCCCTCTTATTCCGCCTGGCTCCCTGCTCTTGCCTTTCTCGTCCCACCTGACCCCTCTCATTTCAGTCTCTCTTGGGCTACCTCCCCTCCCACGGCTGAGAAAATAAACAGAGGCCAGGTCCTGGAGAGGCAGGAGAAGGTGGGGGGGAACAGGGCTCAGCCCTATCTCTTTGCAGGGAGACTGGCCCTGTCTACACAGGCTGGCCCTGTCTACACCTGCAGAGATGGAACTGGAGAACCTGGTTCTCCAGAGATGGGCTGCAGAGACGGCCTGTGTTCCAGCCACTTACCTGCTCTGAACCTTGGTTTGCCCCTGAAAAACGCTGCTCAGAGGGCACTATGGCCCTTCCTGTGGAAAACCCGTGCCGCAAAGGCCTGGAGTTCTCTGGGGAGGGCATGGGGTGGGGGACTGAATCCTTCCACTGAGGGCATGGTCACCCCTCCACACAGGTGCCCCCAGATGGCATCTCAAGGCTGCAGGCCTGCTCTCTCCCTTCTTCTGGCAGCTGGGGATGGCGAGCTGAAGAGAACCTGGGTGCCAGGCTTTCCACTCTCTGGGCAGGGAGGTCGACTGCATCAGGGTGGCGCTTTAGGGAGCAGTGCAGGGCGTGACCGCTGCCCACCTCCCCTGTCAACTCTGGTGGCCAGGGGCTGCCTCACTTGTCCCCAGATCCGGGTCTTCCCACGGAAGGGTTCCGGAGATCTGTGTGGAGCCAGAGAGGAGGTGAGGAAGGACCTGCACCCTGTGTAGACCAGAGGAGAGAGGGAGGGAGGGATGGAGGGGAGATGGCCGGAGGCGGGGCAGAGTGGGGGCCAGGGCTACAGGTGGGGGGAAAGAGCAAAGGGGTTCAGACACCTGCGGGTTGCATCCATGGGAAGGCGGGGGACTCTGGAGACAACCCCTGGTCTCCTTGCCAAGCTGCCACCCTCCGCTGAGGGCTCGGTGACCCGCCCTCCATCACATCCCTACGTTAGGGCATTGCTTACATCACCCCCCCGCCCCCGACCCCGGGGTCTCACAGCAACCCCGTTTGCCAAGGGGAGGAAGGAGCTCGCTGTCAGTCCCTCTGGCACGTACCAGGCGGTTTGGTGTAAAGGGCTTTGTATGCGCGCATGCACCTCCTCACACGTCACGTGCTCACTTATGCCTAAGACACCTCTTACTTTTCACCGTGATGAGTTATTTGGTGTTATCTTCAGATGCTAGTTTCCCGACTAGTAAAGAACCTCCCTAACAGGAGAGAGGAAGATCCCTGTGAGGGAGGCCAGGCTGCCCTGGGCTGGAGCCGGCCTGGGCCCTGGGATGGAGATGAGGCTCACAGGTGACTGAGGTGTGAAGGCCTGGAAAGCCTGGAAGGAGGTGGGGGAGGTCTGGGGGTGGAGGGTGGAGAGGGGCAGAGCGAAAGGCCCGCCTCCACAGCCAGCGCAGACTTGGGAGTCCGGTTCCAGATGCCCCTCCTTTGAGAGGACCTTTCTTGTGACCTTGTCCCCACTGGCCTCTCATCATTTCCCACATCTGCCCCCAGGCTTTGCTCACACGGTCCCCTCACGTGGAAGAGCAACCAGGTAACAGCTGCTCATGGACCACATACTGCATGCTACACACCTGGCCTTCGGGCTCTTGCCGGATCCCCATGAGATGGTGGGGCATGATCATTATTCCCATTTTGCGGATGGGGACACCAAGGCTCAGGGAAGGGAAGTGGCTCATCCAAGATCACCAGCCAGTGAGTGGCGGAGCCAGGACTGCCATTCAGACCTTCTCCATTGGTCCAATCCCACAAATGTTGGTCAAGAACTCACTGCAGCGACCTCCCCGCCCCAGTGGTTAGGATTTCATGCTTCCACGGCAGGGGCCATTGGTTCAATCCCTGGTCAGGGAACTAAGTTTCCACGTTCCTACATGCCCTGTAGTCCAGGCAAAAGGGAAAAAAAAAAAAAAAAACACTGAGGGGGTCAGGTTTTGTTGGAGTTGCGCGGGCAACAAAACAGCCTTGATGTGAGGGACTCAGGCCCCAGCCCTGCCATGGACTTGCTGTGACACCGTGGGAAGGTGGTTTCTCCTCTCTGAACTTGGATTTCCTCCTCTGGGTCAGAGCCACCATCTCGTAAGAGCCAGAGAACGAGGAGCTGTAAAGCGCCTGGCAGATAAGGTTACTTGACAAATGGCCCTGCCCTCCTCTCTTGTTCTGCCCATCCCCTAGGTTCCAGCTCTTTCAAGCTTTTATATTTGAAGGGTATTTTCCCAGGTGGCTCAGCAATAAAGAATCCGCCTGCCAAGCAGGAGACGTGGGTTTGATCCCTGGGTTGGGAAGATTCCCTAGAGAAGGAAATGGCAACTCACTCCAGTATTCTTGCCTGGGAAATTCCACAGACAGAGGAGTCTGGCAGGCCACAGTCCGTGGGGTCGCAGAAGAGTCGGACTCAACTTAGAGACTAAACAACAACATCTCATGCCCAGTTTTGTCTCTTTTTTTCCCCAAAAACACTGTCAATGTTTTTTGTCTCTTGGAATCCTCACCACTACCCTCTAAGGGAGGCATTATATATATATGTATACACACATATATATATACACACAAAAAGGTATATATAACTTTTTGGGGGCTACATTGCATGGCATGTGGGGGTCTTAGTTTCCCGACCAGGGACTGAGCCCTTGCCCCCTGCAGTAGAAGCACGGAGTCTTAACCGCTGAGCTGCCAGGCAAGTCCTGGGAGGTATCATTGTATTGATTTGACAGAAGGAGAAACTGAGGCTCAGAAGACTCAAGTCTTCTGCCTCAGGTCCTTGTCCCCATAAATGACTCATTTGAGCACTTGCTCTGTGCCAGGCCCTTGGAGATAAAGAAGTGAACAAAACTGGCACAACTGACGTCCACAGAGTCGACAAACAGAGAGGAGGCCGATCTTTAACTGTAAATATTGGTTAAATGCAAAATCAGAAATTGTGATGAAGGCCCCTAAAGGAGAAACAAGAACAGGGAGCCCGCACAGAGAGAGCAGGATGTTTAAGCTGAGCCTTGAAAGATGAATAGGATTTAACCAGGCAGAGAGCATTCGAGGAGGAGAGACCAGCACATGCAAAGGGCCTGGGGTCAGGAGGAGCTTGGTTTGAGGAGCACAGAGGAGGTGGTGGGGCTTAGAGCAGGAGAAGAGAAGGGGAGAGCGGTGGGGGGAGAGGAGAGAGTGGTGGCAGAGGCCAGATCACGCAGGACTCTAGGCTGAACTAAGGGGCTTGTTTTCTGGTTCAGGCTTTCGTTTTTGTTTTGGCCTCCACGGTTGGCTTGTGGGATCATAGTTCTCTGACCAGGGACTGAACTCACGTCCTTGACAGTGAAAGTGAGGCGTCCTAACCCCTGGACCGCCAGAGCATTCCTGGACTAAGGGGTTTGGGGTTTATTTCCCAAAGGAGAGAGGTCTCTGAAAAGCCTGAAGCAAGGGGGCAACCCAGCCTGATTAAATTTCAGAACGACCCTTTCTGGGTGCAAGGGGGCAGATGAGACTATCAGGGTCCATTGTGGATGCCCAGAGACCAGCAAGAAGGAGGCTGCTGATGTCACCAGGGCCAGAGATGGTGGCGGCCCAGGCAAGTGGAGCAATGGGGAGAACCTTCGAGACTGTGCTGATGACAAGGCTCAGAGAAATGGAGTTGCTGACCCGAGGTCACACAGCTGGTCAGGCAGAGTGAGGGTCTGACCCAGCACACACCTGAGATTTCCTCTCACCAGACAGGTGCTGCTTTCCTTTGAGGAAGCCTCTCACAGGCAGAGACCTAGAGTGTATCCATTTGATGTTCTCTACACACACCTCAAAGTGCCTGGTGTCTTGGGCATTGATGGCGAGTCCAAGGTTAGAAAGAGGTCGTGCATGGAAGTGAGTGAGAGGGCTTCCCTGGGGAGACTCCAGGAAGGAGGTGAGCAGGAAGTGAGCCAGGTCTGAAGATGTATGAGCCTGGAGAATGGACCAGGGCCCAGAGACATGGTTCAGTGTGCAGCCCAGACTTGCTGTGACTCAAGGTGGGTCACCATTGTGACAAATTTTAGGGAATGGCTCATATTGGCAGGAGGTCCCCCTGGGCCAAGGATGGGAGGCATGTAGCTGTCTCAGGCGGCCAACCCAGGTCCAAGTCCAGTGTTTTCTGCCACACTAAAGGGAAGAGCCAGCAGGGGTCTGGGGAGGAAGGGGAATCTACCTGCCTGGATGCTGTTCCTGTTTCCATCTGGGGGACCCCAGGCACATGGTTCAACCTGGCAGAGCATCAGTTCTTTCATCTGTAAAGTGGGCATGGTGACAATGGTTTCTCCTTGGAGAGCGTGGAGATTCAATGAGACGATGCATGGAAAGTGTTTCTAACTATAGTTCAGGGTTTCACCTTGAGTCGTCTGAAACAGAACTCTTGATCCCCTGTCCCTGAGCTTTTCTGGGAGCTGTCCTCCACCTCAGTAGATGGTTGCTGTGTGTGTGTGTGCTCAGTCACGTCAGTTGTGTCCAGCTCTTTGCGACCCCAAGCACTGTAGCCCGCCAGACTTTTCTGTTCATTGGGATTCTCCAGGCAAGAATACTGGAGTGGATTGCTACTCCCTCCTCCAGGGGATCTTCCCAACCAAGAGATCAAACTTGTGTCTCCTTATTGGCAGGCGTACCACTAGCGCCACCTGGGAAGGCAGTAAACCGGTAAATGATTATCACACAAAAAACCCTTCTCCCAAGATCCTTCACTTCCTTTCAAGGGTCCAGACCCCGAAGTTTGCTTCCATGATGGCAGGGAGTATGTCTCATAGGGTCTGGGTAAACCTGATTCCATCGAGTTAAAATGTTTATGGAGCAGGGCCCTCTGCAGATGCCGCCCAGAGACCACACAGTTCCAGAAGAGGCACAGAGAGGTTGAGTGGTTTGCATGGAGTCACACAGCAAGGACTCAGCAGGCTCCACAGAGTCTGAGAGGGGCCAGGCCACTTCTCATTTTTGAGCCTCCTAGGATGCGGAGAGTGAAAGAAAGCCAAAATGGAGTTACAGGCTGGGCTCTAAGCAACAACAGCAACAAAATGCCACACTAACTGATATTTACAAGGTCATTTCAGGATTTATTAGAACAAAATTCAGCGCGTCCTACAGCTGATGTGGTTTGGCAGTGGCACCCAACTGTAAAATCAAAAATGCACATCTCAGTTAATGAGGCCCTTCGTGACTATAATACTCGGGCCAGGTGACATCCCTGCCCCCGCCCCCAATGCCTCCCTGAACTCTGCAGCTGGGACCTGACCACTTGTTACATGACTTCAAAGTTGACACCTTTTCCATCATCCTCAGTTGCTTTTGCAGAGATACAGGAGGCCTAGGACCTCCCGGATTTTCGAGGGGAGAAGCATGCACACGACCGTGCAGGCAGCGTGCCTGGTGGTAAGGAGAGCCGGGCTCTGGGATTGACCTGCAGGCTACAGTCCACTTCAGGGTGTGCCTCTGATAAGCGGGGGGGTAATAACTGTACCTGCTTTAGTGAATCGCTGGGAAGATGCCAAGACAGGATGCACAGAGCCCATGGCCGCATGGAGCAGGCGCCTCTGGGTAGCTGCTCTTATAACTTATGATAATCGTGGGACCCTGAACAGGTGGGGTGGGGTGAGGGGAGGGGTTTGAGAATGCTCAGGGGCGTGGCCAAGGCTGATTGTCCCGGTGTCCTCAGCTGTCTCGAGCTTCCCTGGTGGGTTAGTCAGTAAAGAATCTGTGAATCTGCCCGCAATGCAGGAGACCCAGGTTCGATCCCTGAGTCGAGAAGATCCCCTGGAGAAGGAAATGACAACCCCCTCCGGTATTCTTGCCTGGGAAATCCAGTGGACGGAGGAGTCTGGCGGGCTACAGTCCAAAGAGTCGGACACAACTGAGCGACTAAACCACCAACCCTCTCTCTATCTTTTTAAAATATTTTTTTATTTGGCTGCACCAGGTGTTCGTTGCGGCATGCGGATCTTTGATCTTTGTTGTGGCTTGCAGAACCTTTAGTTGTGACACGCAGACTTCTTAGTTGCAGCATGTGGGATCTAGTTCCCTGACCAGGGATCGAACTTGGGTCCCCTGCATTGGGAACTCAGAGTCATAGCCACTGGACCACCAGGGAAGTCCCTCTGTGTCCCCAGTTCTCGGCACAGGGTCTGGCACAGTGGGCCATCCGTGAGGGTGTAGGATTGAATTGTCTTGAAGAAACTTTGGCTAGGTTGAACGAGGGTGTGGGAGCACCGGGGAGGAGAGGAGAGCTTATGGGAGGGCATGGCCTTTGGTTTCTCCTCCCCCTCCTCGTGAGGCCATGCAGGCGCTCCTGTGAGCTTCCCTTTGCATGGTGCCCCTTACCTCCTGCAGCAAACAGATCCTCCTCGGTGGCAGGTACCGGGGACACAGCAGTGCACACGTCAGACATGAGTCAATGTGACTTGTCACAGTTCTAATCCATATGGTGAGTGGTGGCTTAACGTGAACACATAATAATGTGCCCACATAATTTATTAAATATAAATTAAATAAACAAGCAAATAAAGAATGGAAGAGGGCTGTGCCCATCCCAGTGATGGGAGAAAGCCATGAACCACGGGTTATGATTAATGCTATTTTGTGCACCTGAGGCCCTTTTAAATAGGAGGCTAAACCGAACAGAGCAGACCTGCGCCCCGTCCTCCCAGCGTGAACATTCCAGTGGGCGGAGATGCATGATAAACGAGCACATGAACACACAGAAACTCGAATGTCAGTGACAAGTGCTGGAAGAAAATGGTAGCCAGTGAAAGATGGAGAGTGGTGAGGAGGGGAAAGGCTGTGTGGGTTGGGATGATCAAAAAGACTTCTCTGTGGAGAGGATGTGTCAGTCGACTCCCGGAACAAGTTCTTTTTTAACAAGCGAGGGCGTGCTCCACCGCCATACCTGGGCAAAGATGGCACCAGCCAGCAGGGAGAGCGAGAGCAAAGGTCCTGAGGCACATGGGAGCTTCAGCCTGGAGGACGTGAGCGAATGGCGAGGAGCAACGGGTGTGTGCGCGAGCGTGCTCAGTCGCTTCAGTCGTATCTGACTCCTTGCGACCCCATGGACTGTAGCCCACCAGGCTCCCCTGTTCATGGGATTCTCCTGGCAAGAATACTGGAGTGGGTTGCCATGTCCTCCTTCAGTGGATCTTCCCCACCCAAGAACTGAACCCACGTCTCTTATGTCCCTTGCATTGGCAGGCAGGTTCTTTACCACTAGCGCCACCTGGGAAGACCTGGGGAGCAACGGAAGGTGATATGTTAGAGGCGAGCAGGAGCCGGGTCGCAGAGTGGCCAATTAGGATATCGGCTCTGGAAGCTGTCTTCATTGGCCGGCCTCCTTGAGGCTTCCCAGGCTGTGGACTTTAGTACCCTGGACAGCAGCCTGGGCCCCTTGGAGCTCTAGCAGCCTGGCGTGCACGCTACCGAGTCTGGCCTTTTATTAGCATCTGCTTCTGGGCAGTGAATTGGGGGTGCAGCCTTTTATTAGCATTGCTTCTGGGTAGTGAATTGGGGTGCAGCCTTTTATTAGCATCTGCTTCTGGGCAGTGAATTGGGGGTGCAGCCTTTTATTAATATCTGCTTCTGGGCAGTGAATTGGGGGTGCAGAGCAGATGATACCAAAATGAGTGGGAATTGGCCCCTGCCTGCAGGAAGCACACTTATGTGAGAGAGTTATCAATGTACAGTTGAATCAATCTTTATCAAGTGAACGTCTGTGGGATCGCCACCTAGGTTTGTATACAGGAGGCAGCCAGAGCCCAGGATCCCCCCGCCACCCTGTCCCTCCCTCCCTGCTGGAGGTGACCACTTTGCTCACCGTGGGGGATAGTCAGTCCTTTGTTTCACTTTGTAGTTTGCTGCCTGTAACTCATAGTCTAACGTTAATTCAAAAACGAATACAATCTCATTATAAAAACCAAAACCATAACAGAAAAGGTTAAAACCTCATTTGAGGGACTTAACTGGTGGTCCAGTCGTTAAGACTTCACCTTCCAATGCAGGGGATGGGGGTTTCATCCCTGTTTGGGGATCTAAAATCCCACATGCCTTGTGGCCGAACCCCCCCCCCAAACATAAAACAGAAGCAGTATTGTAACAAATTCAGTAAAAACTTTGAAAATGGTCTATGTTTAAAAAATCTTTTAAAAATCCCATTTGAGTCCATTCTGCTTTCCCAGGGGGCTTCCCAGGTGGCTCAGTGGTAAAGAACCCATCTTCCAACATATGAGATGTAAAAGACATGGGTTCGGTCCCTGGGTCAGGAAGATCCCCTGGAGGAGGAAATGGCACCCCACTCCAGTATTCCTGCCTGGAGAATCCCATGGACACAGGAGCCTGGGGGCTACAGTTCACGGGGTTGTAAAGAGTCAGACACGACTGAGCATGCCCACGCGCGCGCACACACATGCACTTTCCCACTTCTGGTCCACTCACCAGAGGTAGTTGTCATTAGCTGATTAGTTACCCTTTGGGCCTTTTCTCTGCAGTTGTCAATACCTGCACACCCAAAGGAAATACACAGAGGTTTCGGTATGTGTTTTACATCAATAATGTGAAGTTGTGTCAGTCATCCTGCAGCTTGCCTTTGCATTCAGCAGAGTCTTGGAGAACTTCCCATGTCCATATTCATAGATCAGTTCCGTCATCTCTCATGATCACACACTGTTCCTGAGTATGAATGTGCTGCGCTTTATTTAGCCACTGTCCTGTGGTAGCATTCTGTGTTATTTCTGGTTTTCTCTATTTCAAACTTTGGTGTGGTAAACACTGTGAACTTTCTGAACTCCTTGTGCATGGTAATCAGTGTTACATTTAAGACTGACCACAACAGAGTCCTACTCTATAGCACAAGGAACCATTAAAAACAAGAGAAAAAAGATTAAGAAGTTCCTGTCAGCCCATGTTGCACGCATGCTCAGTCGTGTTTGACTCTGCTGTCCCACAGACTGTAACCTGCCACGCTCCTCTGTCCATGGGGTTTCCCAGGTAAGGATACTGGAGTGGTTTACCATTTCCTTCTCCAGAGGGTCTTCCTGCCCCAGGGATCCGAACTTGGGTCTTATGCATCTCCTGCTTTGACAGGTGAATTCTTTGCCACTGATCAGCCCATATTACTGCCCCCTTTTCAAGGATGAGGATCCTCAGAGGCTCAGAGAGGTGAAATCACCTGCCCAGGGTCATACAGCAAGTGAATGGAAAGACCAGTTTCCACGCTCTCAAATGTTTGACTCCCAGATCAGTGCTTGCATGCTAAGTTGCTCCAGTCGTGTCCAACTCTTTGTGACCCCATGGACTGTAGCCTGCCAGGCTCCTCTGTCCATGAGATTCTCCAGGCAAGAATGCTGGAGTGGATTGCCATTTCCTTCTCCAGGGGATCTTTCTGACCCTGGGATCAAACCCGCATCGCTTATGTCTCCTGCACTGGCAGGGGGGTTCTTTACCACTAGCGCCACCTGGGAAGTGCTAGTGCTTACATCCAGCTCTATAAAGTGTCACAGTCTACGGGGCAGATGTCCTCATTCAACAGGGCTTATCTGCAGATCAGTGCTGGACTCCATTCTACAAAAATGAATGAAACCCCACCGTGCCCTTCAGCCCTGCCCTGTGAGGGCAGCCTCATTGGGAAGTAACTTCAGTGCAGTACGATTAGTGCTAAGCCCAAGATGCCTGAACTGTGGGAAGACTGAGGCCACCACTATTAAGTAGGCCTCCCGTGGAGTCAGAGACAGCTTCTGGAGAGGAGAGATTTGAGCTGAGGCTGTAGAGGCCAGTAGAATTTGCCCAGCAAACACAGGAAGCTCAGAGGATTGGTACATAGGGAACCCCAAGTTGCCGAACCCAGAGGAAGAAGGTGAGCTCTGAAGGCAGTTTGCCCATGGAGATTGGCAGAAGCCCATGTCCACTTGAGCTTGGAAAGCCAGCCCTGGATTTCATCCTGTGGGCTGTGGGAGCCTGGAAGGATCCATTCATTCAACAGATAGGATCTAAGTGCGTGGTGTGTCCCTTTCAGAAGGGAATACCGCAGAAGACAAGACCAAAAACAGCACCTGCTTTCAGAGAGCTTACATTTCAGAGGGCGAAACAGTAAGGCACGGTGCTGAGCTGCAGAGGGCACTACAAAGAGAACAGCGCTGGCCACTGGCTCAGGGGCCTGAGCCCGAGCAAACGCCGGCCAGCGCTGGTGCATGGGGAGCCTGGCGTGCTGCAGTCCATGGGGTCGCAGAGTCGGACACGACTGAGCAACTGAGCGAGAGCTGGAGTGGAGAGTGGCCGAGGGAGGGCTTCTGGGAGGAAGCGGCCTTTGAGCTAAGTCCTGAAGGGTCAGAGGAAAGGGAAGAGATGGGGAACAGCGTTCTAGGGGAGGGGTCGGCAAGGTCAGAGTCTGGTGTGGCAGGCACACAGGGCTCTCGTTAGGAGCAGTGAGGTCCCACAAGTTCCTGGAAGCCATCCATGGTGAGCAGGCCGGGCTTTCCTGGAGGCAGCAGCAGGGTTACTGGAGGGCTTCTGGACCACTCCGAGGGCCCTTGCATTTCAGCCTTTGGACAGCTCCCTGGGCTGGGAGGAAAGAAAGCGCCATCAGCCTGCAGAGTCAGTGCTGGTGCTAGTGCTGGTGAGCGGGAAGTCTGGGCTGGAGCAGAGTCCACAGCCTAGGGGTGGGCGGGGGCTCCTGTGCCCAGGGCAGAGCCTCCTCAGGGGAGGCCCAGGGCCTGGCACCTGCCTCTTCGGATGTCCTGGTGGGTCTGTTCAGAGACAGCCTACAGCCTGGGACACGTACAAGCCCAAGTAAGGAGCCACAAACCCAGGACAGCAGTCTCGGCGCAGGCTTTGGGGTCAGAGAGACTCAGGGTCCACCCAGGCTAGCTGTGTGAACGTGGCCGCTAATGGAGCCATTGGTCCATCTTGCCTGTTTCTGTCCCTTTCAAGCCACAGAATGTTAACAGTTTGAAGAAGTCTTTGAATGCTCCTCCAGCCCACCTCCCACTTTCAGGTGGGGAAATGGAGGCCCAGAGAGTCGCAGGGGGCTGGCCCTGGGCCACCAGATGGCTAGGTTCAGAATGGGGAGCTGTTGGTCTTCTGACTTTAATCTTCTTTGGGCCATGATGCTTCCTCATTTCTTTTTGTGTGTGGTGAATTTCTGGGATTTCTGGTGGGTCTGGGAAACTGGTGGTGGGCAGGAGATGCGTGAGGAGTGTTTGTGCCGATATGAATTTATTCAGCATCTGCTGCCTTCCTGGTCCATAGACCTTGCTGACCTCCCCCCACCCCCAATCCCCAGCACTGACCTAAGCATCTTCCCCAAATCTCCTCCCCTTCCCAGTGTCCATCAGTGATGGGCTGAGCACCCACCCATCCACCCTGCTCAGCTGCCTGCTTGTAAGTCCACCAAAGTCTTCAAGACTCTCACTCAAACTCATCCTCTCATCTGCATCCCCATGGCCGCATTCTCTCCTGTTGTCTAGACCACTGTCCCAGCCGCTCCTCTGATCATTTTCTCCAACTTCCACCCACCAGCCTGCTCTCACACCAGTCCCCCGTGGGCCTCTCTTATACAGACTCTTCCTGCTCAGAATCTTTCCACCTGCAACATCAAATCCAGCCTCAAGTCTGTGTCTTGGGATTCATCTTTGACTAGCACTTATCGGATACTTTCTGAATCAGTTGTGGAATATCAGAAAACTCCCATCAAATCCAGTCTTCCCCTTGGACTGTGAGCTCCCTGGGGGCAGATTTCAGATCTAGTTCTCTTCTAAGTCCTCAGCCCCGAGCTCACAGCTTGGCTCTAAGGGACACGCAGGAAATGCTTGGGGGCTTCCCAGGTGGCACAGTGGTAAAGAATCTACCTGCCAGTGCCTGAGACATGGGTTCAATCCCTGGGTCAGGAAGATCCCCTGGAGAAGGAAATGACAACCCACTCCAGTATTCTTGCCTGGAAAATTCCATGGACAGAGGAACTTGGAGGGTTATAGTCCATGGGGTCGCAAAAAGACTTGGACATGACTTAGCAATTAAATAACATCAAACAAGCATCACTGATTATACTGCAGGTAAATGGTCTCAGCAGGGGTTGGCAAACTATGGCCCACAGGCCAGATCTGACTTACTGTCTGTTTTTGTGTAGCTCTGAGGGCAAGGCTGAGGATGAAGGAGGTGTGTAAATAGGAAATGAGCCCAGAAGTCAGGAAGAGGTGGACAGGCAGTGCCCAGGGGTGGGGAGGCAGGTGGGGTTTGATTCCAGAGTACTGGAGGCCTTACTGGGAGGATTGCATGACCCTGCAGCAGGGCCTGCCAGACATACTTTGGTCTGTGTGTCTGTTTGCCACCCCTCATCCTGCTTTCCTCTGTGTCTGGGTCCCTAATCAGCTTTCCCTGACCGTCCGCCCACCGACCTGCCTCACCATGCAGAGGTGGCCCTCCTTGGGCTCTGCTGAAGGCAGAACGCCGAGATGCAAAGGGAGGTTAATATTGATGAATCTCAGACCCAAGCTCACCTTCTGGCTCGGCTGTCAACTCATAGGTAACCCGGTCTCCTTGTCTCCTGCCAGCCTGGGTCCCTCTCTGAGTTCCTACATGCTACAGCTCCAGAGATGAGGCAGCACTTCAGGGAAACCCTGCTCAGGTCCCCACGCAGAGCAGGGACATGGCTGGGGGTCCCCACGCGGAGCAGGGACACGGGCGGGGGCTGAGCGAAGAGGTCGCCAGACACAGCGGGATGCAGAAAGAGGTTGGGGAGCCAAGCCACAGAGAGGGTCCCCAGGGGCGGCTGAGAGGAAGAGGCCATGGTTGGGGGCCCTGAGGGGTGAAGAATCTCGCTCTGCTGTCCCCGGTGGGCTGGCTGCTCCCCCCACCACTCCCCGCCGGGCCCCCAGGGGACCTCGCTCTAATAATGTATTTGATCGACTCGCCGGCCGCGTACAAGCGATTATTGTCTTGTCGGGAGTCAAACGTATCGATCCGGTGAGAAATATGAGCGGAGCAATGGGGCCCGCGTGTCAGTTACCAGCCCCGCTGGCCCTGGGGAGCCCCCTACGTCTCCTTTAATTACCGCTCAGCCCTGAGCCCAGCCTGGTCTCCCCTGCGCCGCCTCCCTCCCAGGCTTCCTGCACCCCCAGTGGCCCCCGCTGCTCCCCAGCTCCCAGGCCCTACCTGCCTGGCTCAACTTGGCCTGAGGCCTCATCTCCAGCTAAACGGCCACCATCTCCTGTGCCTGGGCCTCCCCGTTCCTGGCTGCCAGGCCCTGCCCACCCAGCATGCCCCTAACTCAGCCCCTCTGTCCTCTCCTGGGCAGGTGGAAGTCTCAGGCCCATTCTTCTTCAAGATGCCTCGACTCCAGCTCAGGAACTCAATTCTGGTCTGCTAGAGGCGATAATAGTGGAGTCAGCTTGAGAGGCAAGAGGGGTGGGGTGATTTTACTCACCATGGGTAGGGGGGGCATGAATGGCTGTCCCCAGCTCCACCTCTCAGCCAGAGGCCTGGGAGGGCAGCACCAGAAACACGGGGTGCATCTCTCCCTTCTCTTGAGTTACCACCCGGAGCTCCCTCTTGACAAGGATGGTGTTGACTGTGGAGCATGGGGGGTGTTTTGGTGGGGTTTTGCTCCCTCTGTAAAGTCCTTATTACCCTCATTTCCAAGTCTTCCAAAACATAAATCCTAAATAAAAAAAGAGTTTAGCAGGCAAATGCAGCTTCAAGACAAGGCTCCAGTGCCATCATCCACCAGATGCCTGACCCTCCCGTATAGAAATCCTGCCATCTGAGAGAGAGAGAGGCAAAGAGGTGGGCCCAGAGGCAGGAGGTCTGAGGTGAAGCCAGCGGATGCTTCAGGGTCTCCGAATCTGCTCAGAGGAATGGCCTTCACAATATGGAATGTTATGAGTGTAGCTGGTGGGGCCACTGTCCCCTCTGTGCAGATGTAAGGGCCACCACCATTCTCATGGAGTGGGCCTGCCTGCCTGGGAGTGTCTGGGCTGCACAGGGCCTGTGTACAGGCAGAAAGGCACTCTTGAAGGCGCTCACACTAACCTGCATGAGTGTGCATGGGTATGAACGTGGGCACACATGGCCGGGAGGTATGCCTGGGTACACCTGTATAGCCGTGCCCATGTGCCCGCATGACAGAGCAGAGAGTTCTGGGCACACACGGGTAGTGTTCGTTGTTGTCAGGGCCTGGGCACCAGGAGTGTTTCCAGGTGTCTGGATGTACACACGTGTGTGTGAAGTATTGGGGTCCCTGTGTAGAAACACTTGAGCGTGTGTATAGGAGTCCAGCCGTCCGTGTGCGCGCGCGTGCTCTGGGGGTCCTCCAGCGTAGGGTAGGGGCGCAGCGAGTCCTGCAGGGCCCGGAGCGAGCAAGTGGGCTGTTTTGAGGCACCAGGCGGCCCAGCAGCCTCGGACCGCGGGCGGGGAAGCGGAAGAGGGCAGCGGGCTGGGCCGCGCCTTTGTCTGCGCCGCCGCGCGCGGGGAGCCCTGCGCCTTTGTGTGACCCTCGCAGGTGTGCGCGCGGGGGCGGGCGAGGGAAGGGGAGGGGCGGAGGGCGGGGCGCCGCCTCCGCACCGGCCCCGCCCTCTGGCCCATTGGCTGGGCGCTGCCGCCCTCTGGCGGGCACCGAGGGAAGCGTTGGGCCGCGAGCGCCGCAGCGCGAAGGGCCAGCCCGTGGCCCCGGGACCCGGTACTTCCCTCCACCCCAGCCACCTCCGGCGCCCGCTTTGCCCCGTGGCGGACCTCCTGCCGCTCCAGGGCAAGGCCCGGCCCTACCACTGCCCACGGGTACTTCTTCCCAGTGGTGGCCGCGGACGCCTCACCTGCGGGCAGAGGCGCGGCTGGGTTCCCCGTTGGCCACAGTCTGCCGAAGCCTCCTCCTGCCCTGCTTCTTGGCTTCAACGCTTCTTGCCTCTGACCCCTTAGAGAGGCCACCTCACCTCTCTGGTCCTCAGTCTTTGTCTGGAAAATGGGGGCAAATAGCACCTTCAGAGATGATGCCTGTCAGCTGTGACAGGCAGGGCCTAGCATTGGGAAAGGCCCGCCCCAAACTCCTAGCCAGTGTTTTAGTGCCGTGTTCTGGGTCCACCTTCTCTCCCAGACCCACAAGCCCTGCTCCAGATGTGCCGGCCGGTGGAGGCGGCAGAGAGGCAGGGCGCACCTCCTCGGGGCACAGCTGCAGAGTCAGCTCTTCCAGCCTCCTTGCGCTCTACCCCCCCACCCCCACTTCCCCAACACACACACACACACACACACAACATGATTTGGGGTCCGCTGCCGGCTGGGGTGGGCCTTCGGGCACGGGTATTTTCCCTTCCGAAGGGGGCGGACCCTGTGGTTTCCTCCCTGGGTGACTTCCGGCAGCGAGGGCTTGGCCCCCAGAGAGGGCGGGGAGATGACACAGTTGTTCCCCCAGCCCTGCGGGGCGGGCAGCATGGTTCACTCCAGCATGGGGGCTCCAGGTAAGGGGCTGGGGCGCACAGGCAGCACCCTGGGGTTCGTTCTGGCTCGGCCTGCCCTTCCTCTCCGGCTGCTCCTCCGCTCTGTGACTCTGTGCCTCAGCAGCTGCCCCTCTCCCCATCCTGCGTGCCCACCCCCAGCTCCTCTGTCCCCTCCCCTCTCGCATCAGCCCTGGGGGGCTTCGGCCCTCTTCTCTCTTCCTCTGCCGCTCCCTGTCCTGGGGGGTCCGGGGGCGAGGGTGGAGCCAGGTGTTGGTCCCCTGCTCTCATGCAGAGGACCAGCGGGTGGGCGGCCTGCGTGATCCTGGGAGAGGACTGCCTGGGGGCTGGACCTCCGAGTGCGTGTAGGCGCATGTGAACAGTGGTTCTGCGTTTTCTATATATGACTGTCAGGTGTGTGTGTGCGAGGGGCTGTGTGTGCGATTCTGTGGGGATAGCCTTGGCAAGGCTCTCTTGATTCACTTCCTCACTCCGTTCACCTCCGATGTCCCCTTCTCAGGTGGCCTCCCCTGCTTTCCCCATCTAAACGGGCAGCCAGTCCCAGCACTCTTGGGCCCCTCACCCTGTTCTGTCTTTTCTTCATGGTACTCATCACCCCTGAAAATGTATGATATGTTTGTGTGTTTATGAACCGCCTCCCCTACCAAGTGTCAGCGGACTGAGCGAACATTGTCTGCCAAGGGCTGTACAAAGTGACTTGTGCCTGTTGACTCATTTGGCATAACGTGTCCATCTCTGCATGATGCTCTAGGCGGTGCGGATAGGAGAGTTAAGTGAGGTAATATAGGAATAGCGGGGCCTGGACCACGGCCAGTGTCCATACTTCAGGGGTGTTTTGTTTGCAGCCCTGTAGTTCTGACCGTGGGGATGTGTCCCATTTGTCGGTGTCTGTGGAGCTGAATTTTGGTTTGGCCTGCGTCTATGTGCATCAGCATTTGCGGGTGTCTTGTGATCCATCATCAACACGTATTTACGGAGCAGTTCTGTGCTGGATGTTGGAAATCCTACTAAAGAAGGCAGTTCTGGGTCTGTCTTCCTGGAGTGCCCAGTTCAGTAACAGAGACAGACCTGTCACCAGATATGGGAGGAAGCACAGGCAGACGGGTGAGAGCTGGGATGCAGGAGGCACAGGGCACTGGGCGAGCCCAGAAGACTTGCCCAGTTCGGCTAATGGGGCATCAGGAAGGACTTCCTGGAGGAGGGCATGTCTGCTCTGAGATGAAGGATGAGTGGGTGTGAGCAGGCAAGGGAGGCGAGGCGGGGGCTGAGGCAGAAGGAAGGTTACTTGCGGGATGCTGTGTGATGTGATGATTTACTGAAGTGACCGTATGTGCAGCTGCGGGTGTGTGTGTGTGCGCGTGTGTGCACAGTGCAGACGCAGCGACCCAGGGCGTCTGCACAGGATAATGTGTGCCTACTGTCTCTTCCCTGTCTGGGGGGAATGGCGGCTTCATCAGGCACTGGGTTAGACCCTGTATTTGGCATTTCTCAGAGAACTGCCCAGCCTGCAAGGCCTGCCTGGGCTCCCCAGCCTGGATGTGAATTAACACATGTGTGGTCTTGAGCAGGTCATGCCTCCTGCTCGGTCTTGGGCTCCACACCTCTGGACTGGATTCCGGGTTGCACCCTGGCCGTCTCCCAGGAGGAGGGGACTCTGGGAGTGTGAGTAGGTGCACGTGTGTGTGTGTGTGTGTGTGTGTGTCTGAGTGACCTGTGTGTGTGTACACATCTCTGTGTGTCTGTCTCGTGACTGTGTGTGTGTGTATACATTTGAGTCTACCTTTATGTCTGAGTGACTCGGGGTGTATGTGTGTGTGCATATCTTGTGTGAGTACATCTTTGTCTATATGAGTGACCCGGATGTGTGTCTATACACACATCTGTATCTGTCTGTGTGTCTGAGAGACTCTGGATGTGTGTGTACCCGTCTGTATGTGTGTCTGAGTGACTCTGGGTGTGTGTGTGTACTTCTCTGTGTGCCTGAGTGACTCTGGGTGTGTGAGTGTGTAGCTGTCTGTATGTGTGTCTAAATGAGTCTGAGTGAGTGTGCACAGCTTGTGTATGTACATCTTGGTGTGTCTATCTCAATGACCTGGATGTAAGTGTGTACCTGTCTCTGTTACTCTGTGTGTGTGTGTGTGTGTGTGTGTGTGTGTATACATCTGGTGTGTGTCTATCTGAGTGACCTGGGTGTCTGTGCATCTGTCTGTGAGTGACTCTGGGACATGCGTGTGTGTGTGTTTGGGGGTGACTTGGTGTGCGAGTGTGTGTACAGGCAGGTGTGCCCACACACGTCTGGGTGTGCGTTTTGCATATCTGCTGGTGGCATTGTGTCTGGGCTCGCACACATTCCCGTCTGGGATCTGCGCACCTGTCCCGTGTGCGTTTGCATGGGCTCGGCCCGTGTCGGAGCCCCGCCTGGCTGAGGCTGTGGTGTGTGCGCTCCGTGGCAGCTCCTGTCAGCACAGCTGCGGGGCCACCGCTCTTGTTGTGTCTGCATCCTCCTCCCTGACACCCAGGAGTGCTCGCTCCCTGGAGGCCACCCCAGGGACAGCTGTGGGGTGTGGGTGTGAAACGCTGCTCCCGGGGAGGCCGGGCTGGGCCAGTGGGCGCGCAGAGGTTCCCGGCAGCGCCCACTCGGCCCACAGAGGCTCCCAGGCCCCAGCCTTGCTTGAGGGCTTTGGAGGCCGGGGACCCAGGGGACAGGCCAAGCGGGGCCGGGAGGGGTGAGGGGCAGCCCTTGGGCCCTCTATATTTAGCCCCGTTTTCGGTAAGTGCTAACGAGAAGCTGGCCCAAGTCTGCTAAAACCGGCTGGGGGAACTGCAGAGGAGAAGTGAAAGTCCGGGGAGGGAGGGGAGGCGGAGGGGACCCAGGGCCCCAGGCCTGGGGCAGTCGGGCAAGCAAGCGGGTGTGAGCCCAGGGGCGGGGCAGCCCTGGGCGGGTCTGACCTGAGGGCGGTGGGACCCAGGGGCCCCTCTGGGTCCTACAGGGCTTCTTCCTGCCCGGTCCTCTGAAAAGTCGCACGATGCCTGTGATGGGAGGAGGGAAGGGTGACCCTAAGCAGCCACCCAGACTTTCTGTGCAGATGAATGAGGCTTTGAGGGGGCACTTCTGAAGGTGGGGGGGAACGTTAGAGCAAATTAGAGTCACATGGAAGGGGGCTTGAAAAAATTAGAACACTTAGGTTTCACCTTGTGCCATAACACTGTGCCAGAGTGTTATGGGGTGGGATTGGGCATGAGTCTTTGTCTAGAGTTGAGAGAGAGAGAGAACGAGAGAGCCTGCAGGATGAGGTCTCAGTGAGCTTCTTGCCAGGGTCACCGTACCCTGAGTCCCCATGAAGACGTCACTGAAGCTTTGGGTCCATGGTGGAAATGGAGTCCCCCCAGTTCATCCCTGGTAGGGATGGTTTGATGAGACCCTCCTCTTAGGCTGGGCTCGATGAAGGAAGAGGAGAGGGGAGGACAGAGGCCTGGGGAACGGGCAGCTCTGGCCATTTTGCTGTCAGCCCAGCCGATGCTGCATGGGTGTGTGAGCTGTGTGGGAGCTGGGGCCGGGGGCGGGATTGGGGAAACAGCGCTAGAGAGTTCACCTCAAACCACGTTTGCCTTTGCAGCCACCATTCCTACAGAGGGGAGGTGACCTTAAAGGGTTAAGGTCAGGTGGGAGCCCCTGGGGGCCTGGGGCTGAGGGTTGAAGATCAGGGTTGAAGACCACAGAGAGAGGATTCTTTCCTGCATTCATTCATTCCAAAGAGAGTCCCAGACTGTGTAGTGGTGACTCCAGTCTGGGCCCCAAGGAGCCCACCGTCTAGGGCAGGGGTCACCATCCAGGCAGTCAGGGTGTGTTGGGGGCAAAGGGAGCCCAGACGAGAGAGGCACTGACCACCTGGGCAGTCCAGGAGGACCTCACAGAGGCAGTGACGTGGAGCTGGGGCCTTAAAGAGGAGCAGGAGTTTGCTAGTCAAGAAGGAAGGGGTCGTCCCAGGCTGGGGGGAGCAGAGGCAAAGGCCTGGAGGGGAGAGAGCGGGGCGGCCCTGCTCATCCTACCCACGAGGCCTGTGAAGACCCCAGATGAGTCAGCCCTGCCCCGAGGGCTTCCTAGCCTGATGGGGGAGACATTCTGGGGCCCAGATGGCTGCAGCCCTTAGGACAGTGACGGGGAGGTGGAGCCAGGGTGGAGGGAACAGGGCAGAGACCCCCACCTGAAGTCATCAGGGTGGTAACTTCATAGAGGACGGAGCCTGTGCTGGGTCCTGAAGGATGAGTAGGAGGTCGCCAGGCAGACAGAGTGGGGAACAGCGTTCCAGGCGGAGGGACCAGCCCACGCCAAGGCTCTTTATGTGACAGAGAGACAGCAGGACAGGGGCAGGAACAAGTAAGAGACAGAGGGAGCCGCAGAGAGGCCCAGACGTTTATAACCTGGGCTTCCAAGCCGGGTGATGCTGGGGACCCAGCAGTGAGTTGGCCCAGGCCTGTCCGCTGGTCAGTGGGGAAGGACAAGGGCATAGGTGACCACAGCCCTGCGGGCTCAGGGCTGGATTGGTGAGAAGAGGCTGCCTTAGTTGGCTAGGGCTACCATAGCAAAGTAACCCCAGACGGGATGGCTTACACGATGGAAATGATTTTTCTCAAAATTCTGGAGGCTGGAAGTCCAAGGTCAAGCTGTCAGTGGGGTTAGTTTCTTCCAGGGCCTCCCTCCTTGGCTTGGGGTGGCCGTCGGCTCCCTGGGTCCTCACCTGGTCTTCCCTCTGTGCCTGTCCGCATCCCCGTCTCCTCATCTTATTAGGGACACCAGTCGACCTGGATCAGGGCCTAGCCTGAGGCCCTGATCTGTACGTGGAGCCTGATCTCATTTTGGCTTCATTACCTCTAAAGATCCTGTCTCCAAAGACGGTCACAGTCTGAGTTACTGGGGGTTAGGAATCCAAGAGAGGAATGTTGAGGGGTACAGCTCAGCACACAGCAGAGGCCGAGGATGAGCACGGGCCCTCTGGGGTGGAGGTGGGGCCCGAGACTGCCCCGGTCTGTGAGCAGGAGGGGCGTTCACCAGCGAGGTGAGGAAAGAACCTGTACGGCCTGGACCCCTGCCCCCCGCCCCTCATCAAGCAGAGGGCGATGCCAGCGTGACTGAAGAGAAGGGTGCATGAGTGCTAAGAGATGGGCAGCGGAGTGTGACGAGGGTCACACCCTGATGGCCAGGATGGGAGCCTGGGCTTTTCTTAGGAGACGGGGAACCGTGGAAGGGGTCACGGCCGGGGAAGGGGCTCCTGGTGGCAGCATGGCCACTGGCCGGAAGGAAGGGCTGCAGGGGTGGCCGCGGCACGGCTTTCCAGGATGCTGGCAGGGATGTAGGGCCACTCTAGGGTTTGTGGTGGCCTGCAGCAGGGCCAAGGGCTGGGAGATTTATTTGCTTGGCTTTAAAATGTCATTTATTCTATATCTGGCTATGCTGGGGCTTCATCAGCGCACAGGCTCTTCTCGGGTTTCGGTGAGCAGGGGCTGCTCTCCAGTTGCCGTGCGCGGGCCTCTCGTTGCGGTGGCCTCCCTTGTGGTGGAGCGCGGGCTCTAGGGGACTCAGGTCTCGGTAGTTAGGGCTCCCAGGATCTAGAGCACAGGCTCAGTAGCTATGGCACACGGGCTCAGCTGCCCCTCGGCATGTGGAATCTTCCCGGACCAGGGATTGAACTTGTGTCTCCTGCAGGTGACAGGAGGATTATCGGCAGGTGGATTCTTTACCACTGAGCCACCAAGGAAGCCGAGTCTTGGAGTTTTAGAGCCAGGATCAGGCAGGACTCCTGCTTCTTGATGCCCCAGGGTCAGGAGGCGGGGGGACTCCTTCCTCGGCTCCCTTTGTGACCTCCTGGGTCTCGCGGTCCTTAACCACTCAATGCCCCTTCCCCAGTGCCCGGAAATAGGGCCTCAACTCTGGGAGCATCTGGGCACCTGCTCCCCACCCCCACCTTGTAAGCTTATGCCTTAGTAGGACTATGTGCGGGCTTATTATTATTATCTTGTTTTATTTCTTTTTTGTGTGTGAAAACACATATATAGTAAAACGCTCAGGTTTTAACTGTACAGTTTGATGAATTTTACATACGTACAGACCCCCTCCCCCCGCCAAACCACCAAACAGATCACCTCCCAAGACATTTCTAACCCTCTGAAGGCTTCTTCACACCCTTTCCAGGTCAGCAACCCTCTAAAGGTGTCCACTAATCTGACCTTAATCACCTGAGGTTGTCCTGCCTGTTTCTGAGCTTCCCTTAATTGGGGTCCTGCTGTCTGTCCACTTCTGTCGTCTCATGTCTTTCCCTTGGCAGCAGGTTTGTGAGATTCAGCGTACGTGATGCAGGAGCTGGTTCTTTTCCGGGCTGTGGAGTATTTCGCTGTACAGACGCACCAATGTGTTGACTCGTCCCCGGTTAACGGGCAATGGGCCCTGGAGCCGTTTCCAGTGGGGGGAGGGCAGTTAGAAAAGGGCTGCTGCCCGGAACACATGTGCCCGGGGCGGTGGTGGGCAGGACGCTGCGTCCTCTGGGGTGGATGCCGGGAGAGGATGTGTTGGGAAGCGGCGCCTCTCTAAGTTTGCTGGGTTGTACTTGGGTGGATTTACAGCCCCGTCAGCAGTGTGTGCCCTGGCTTTTTCCCTTTTTCCCCTTTGTTGGCGCCTGGCTCTCGTTGCTGTGCGGGCTGCTCTCGCGCTGTGGTGCACGGGCTTCTTGTTGCGGTGGCTTCTCTGCTTGCGGAGCGCGGGCTTGAGAGCCCAGGCGCCAGTAGTGGTGGTGCCTGGGCTTAGCTGCTCCGAGGCGTGTGGGATCTTCCTGGATCAGGGATCAAACCCATGACCCCTGCACTGGCAGGTGGATTCTTTACCACTGAGCCACAAGGGAAGCTCTGAGCTGGTTATTTAATCAGGAATTTCAAATCATAGTGGCATTCCTTGTCAAGTGACCCTCAGTTGCAAAATATCTGGACTTGTTTTTCAGTTGCAGAGGCTCTTCAGATCTCTCTTTTCTTTAACTATCTTGGACACAGAGCATGCTAGCGTTGGATGGCTCCGTGGATAGAATGGGGTCTTGGTGGGGATTTGGAGTGAGCTGTGAGATATTAGGGTCAGAGCCAGGGTTGAGAGTAAGGTCTGAGGCCAAGCTGGGAGTCCGGGTCAGGTGAAGGACTCAGGCCGTCTGGACAAGAGCTGGGGATCAGTGCGGGTAAGAAAATTGCGAATGTGCCAGTCAGAAACCCAGACTAGGAGTCTAGGACCAGGAAGGGCTGGGTTTGAATGGCTCTCAGGGTGAGCCTGGGTTGGAGTCACTCTGGAGATAAAGTGGAGGGGATCAGAACAGGTTCATCAGACCACAGTGATACTGATTAGAAGCAGGAGCCCCGGAGTCACGAGGACCCCGGTCCAACCCGGGTGCCTCTGCTGTCTCACGGGGCTCTTGGGGAGGTGCCATCTGCCTGGAACCTCAGTTTTCTCCCCTGTAAAATGGGGGTAATATTGGCACCAGCTGCCAACGTGAGCTCTGAGTCATATCTCGCGCTGTGCTGGTAGCACTCACCTTCCCATGACCAGAATCGGAGTGTTGTGAGCATGGGGTTGTTTCCCTTGCTCCGGGTCTCCTGTTTGCCACCTCCTTCCATTTCCTGTAGTGTGGGATGGGGTTCGTAGGGTGGAGGTTCCAGGTTGGATTAAGGGCTGCAGTCCCAGGTAAGGCTGCAGTCTAGGGTTAGCTCTGAGGACAAGGTCAGGGCAGAAGCGGATGGGGTTGGAGTTGGAGTCACAGAGATGAGAGCGGGGCCGCCCAGCCTGAAAGGGAGGCGGAGGGGGGAGTGGACGGGAAAGTGGTGGGCCGGGGAGGGGACCTGGGGCGCTGAATCACACCCGGAGATCTGAGGACTCGCTCCTGGGGGATGCTGCCGTCCCTCACACCTCCCAGGACCTACTCAGAGTGGAAAACACGCCTCACCGAAACCTGGTGGGGCAGGACGGGCGCCTGGGCGGCCGCTGCGAGGAGGCCCAAGGCTGACTCGCTCCTTTGGAGCATCACCAGCCTCCCCCAGCCCCGGGCGGCCAGAGCCGTGCCAGGACCGAGGGCCAACCTCACCTTCTGTCCTGCCCCAGGCCTCTCGGGGGGTTGGAGGCGACCCTCCCTGTGCCACCTTCCAGAGGGGCCAAGAGGCTCCTCTCCTGTCCTACCGGTGGAGGGCAGGGGCCTGGAGCAGAGGGCATGTCTCCAGGAAAGAGACACTTGCAAGGTGGCAGGGGCCTGGGGGTCTGGGGGAGAGGCTGGGTGGTGCTTGGGGAGCCGCCCCAGAGCCCTGCTGGCTTCGGCACCCTCAGCCCACTGGCATCCCTCATTTGTCCTCAGAAATAAGAATGTCTAAGCCCCTGGAGGCCGAGAAGCAAGGTCTGGACTCTCCGTCAGAGCACACAGGTAAGTGGGGAACGGGGCAGGAAGAGCAGAGGTCACCACGGGCAGAGGGCAGGGGCGCTGCGGGTTTTAGGGTCAGGGGCTAGTGACAACTCACCCCTCGTCCCTCTCTTTGCAGACACTGAAAGAAATGGACCAGACACTAACCATCAGGTCAGGAGGCAGGGGATGGGTATCGGGGAGAGGGGCAGAAGGGAGCAGAGTGGAGCTCTGTTGGGCAGGGGCAGGGCGTCAGAAGTTGCTTCATCTCACTGTTCCCATCGCCTACCCCCACTTGCTCTTTGCAGAACCCCCAGAATAAGACCTCCCCATTCTCGGTGTCCCCGACTGGCCCCAGTACCAAGGTAAGCCCCGGTCAGAGCAGCCAGGGTGACCGCTCAGGTATGACATTTGATAGAGGGTCCCGGATGCCTGCTGTGGGCCCAGGGCCTGGCACCTTGGTGACAGGACTCCTCCCGCCCCTTCTCACCCTCAGGCTCCCGCCCCAGGCCTGTGACTCACCAGGGCTTCTTCCCCTTCCCTGGGGGGGTGGGGGTGGCCAGGGAAATCCCCCCCAGAGCCCCAGGGCGATGAACAACAGGAAGCTGAGGGCCCCGCCCCCATCCCAACTTCCCTGACTGAACAGGGGCCTGCCCCACCCCCACCCCCCAACATACACACTCGAGGCCAGGCCAGGAGTGGGGAGCAGGTGGGGGCGGGCAGATCCAGTGAGGATGCGGCAGGAGAGGACAGCGGGCAGGCCGGAAGGGGCCAGATGGAGCACGTCCCACATCCAGACAGGGCCCTGCTGCAGGGCACAGCTGGGCTTCAAGGGGTGTCTGGTGCCCGGGTCTCCAACCTCCAGTCTGGTGGGGGTGGCCGGCCGATCCAGAGGCCTGAAGATGGCACAGGAGCAGAGGGGGCCTGGGCAGGACTCCTGACCCTGACCAGTGGTGGCCAGAGGATGGGGTGGGGGCCAGGAGGTGCTCTGAGACCATGGGAAAGTCACCCTCCCACCCTGGGCTCCTCAGTCTCCTCCAACCCAGGAGTGGGTGCGGGCAGGTTGGGTGACCTCCTGACAGGTGTCCGGTCCAGAGTGCATAGACATGACCCCGAGGAGAAGGCCCCTGACTCTGACCAGCTTCACTCTGATCTCAAGCTGGGCTCTGGCCTCTGCCCTCGGAGCCAAGAGCATCCATTGCCCCCCTCCCCCCCCAGCCGTGGCCCCCCTCCTCTGACTCTCTGCTGCCCAGCCTGCCCCCACAGCAGCCCTGTTTCTCCCCTAGGAGACCAGTGGGGCCCAGGGGAGCAAAGGCCCCGCTCCCTTCCCCACCCGCCTCTGTCCACAGCTGGTCTGCATTCCCTGCCCTTGCTGCTCCATCCCACCGCATCTCTTCTGTGTCAGTCTTTCCCTCAGGGCAGTCCTTCGTGAGCTTCCATCAGGATGTCAGACATGCACACACCACCCTGTATGATTATTTACATCACAATTTTGTTAAATTGGTTCAATTAAAAAAAACTTATTATGGAAAATGTGAAACAAATACAAAAGTAGAAGGAAGACCATAGCAAAAACAAACCTCCAGGTACCTGTCATTCAGCTTCAACAATAATCAACTCATGAACTGGCTTGCTTTCTCAACAGCTAAAATAAAACTTTTTTTTTAATGGAAATTTTATGAATGGAAAACCAGAATCACTTGCCATGGAAATAAAGACAACGATTATTAAAATTACCCAGAGACTCTTGCCTGTTGTAGGGTCTAAGCCTGAGACCAGTTCTCTATTGTTAGAAGGGAAGGTGAGCCAGGTTTGGAAGGTATTAGAGACATCCTTGCACCTAATGGAGATTTTTCTTAAAAGACCCAGAGAGAAGGAAAGAGCGCCGAGAAGCCTCGGACTCTCACCGTGACACACAGTGTTAGTTTTTTAAAAACCTTTCATTAAATATGACGCACACTTAGATCCTTGGCATACAACTCTGGATTTTCACAAATTGAACACCTGTGTTGTCAGCATCAGATCAAAAGACAGAACAGGACCAGACTTCCAGAAGGCCCTTAGTTTCCCCAGGAGGTCAGCCGTGGCCCTGACTTCAAGTTCCGCTGCTTCACACTGCATCCCCACACCCTAGGCTTTCTGACACTTGGATCCCACCCCCTGGGGCATGCCACTCACTCTCCGTTATTTGGCCGTTCCCAGGCCTCTGTCAGTCTCAGTCTGTGTTGCAAACGCCATGCTCGCTCCTGCCAAGTTGCTGTGTTGCCTTGCACAAGTCGTTTTCCCTCTATGGACCTCCTTTTGCAAGATGTTTTTGGGAGAGTGGGCTGAAGGATGATCCCTAACATTCCCCTCTGGGCCCGAGAGTGAGACCCCTCAAGCCGCACACCCCCACCCCACGTGTCTTTTACCAGCAGACCTCTTAGGCCAGCCCACCATTGTCGGGCTTTTTGTGTAGGAGGGGAGGAAGGCAGGGACCTAGGGAGCACTGTGAGCTGGCCTGTCGTATGTGCTGGATGCAGCTGCACCTGTATGCTCCACGGAGAGATGAGGAGGGGCTCGGCCGGCTCTGGGTGGAAGCTGACAGCAGACCTGAGCCACGTCTGGCCTGCAGACACCTTTTGCTGACCTTGCCGCATTTCTGCCTTAGATTTTTACTGGCAGGGAGCAGAGTGGGGGCTGGTCAGGCCCCCCTTCAGGCAGGCGGGCACGCTCTTTCCAGCCCACTCCATCCACGCCTGCCCAAATCACCCATTTGCGCCATCTGCCTGTTTTCCATCAGCTTTGACTTCCTGACCCATATTCTAAGGCGGTGATTTTTCTTTAATACCTTAAGACCCTTTCTTCCAACAAAGTCTTGTTCCACTGGACAGACAAGAGATGTACTTTGGGCTGAAGCAGATGAGGGATATGGTACCCAGAACCGTTGGGTCCCCCAGGCATCATTTCCCATTTGACACATGGGGAACTGACCCCCAAGAGGGTAAAAGCACTCTCCGAAGGCAACCCTCTCCTGTCGGGAGTTTGGGTGCAGAGGCTAAACTGAGCGGTTAGCCAGCCCCTGCAGACCTTGCCTCCGACCCCCAGTCTGCTCCTCCCCGTGCAAGCGCCGGGCTGGCGTAGCCACACACGTGCCCTCTCTTTGGTTCGCAGGTGGGCATTCTCTCTGGCCTCCACTTAACATTCTGGGGTCCCGGACCCTGCCTCTCTCCCCCTCAGATCAAGGCTGAAGACCCCAGCGGCGACTCAGCCCCAGCAGCACCCCCGCCCCCGCAGCCGGCTCAGCCACACCTGCCCCAGGCCCAACTCATGTTGACTGGCAGCCAGCTAGCCGGGGTAAGTACCGGGGTGCACAGGGACACGGGACGGGGCGGGGGCGGGGAGGACAGGCCAGCCGCCTCCTGTCTGTTACAGGACCCACGGTGGCCTGGGGTATCCCGCCAGTCCCGCGGCCACTCTGTCCGCGCCTGCCTCTTCTGCCCGGTAACCCGCTTGGCTCCAGGCGCTAACTAACCCCTCTCTGCCTTCTCCGCTCCTCCCACGCTCCTCCTGCGGCCCCACCCCGGCCCCGCCCCCCCGCAGCTCACGGCGCTGATGCCGGCTCAGCAGCAGCTCCTCCTGCAGCAAGCGCAGGCCCAGCTCCTGGCCGCCGCCGTGCAGCAGTCCAGCGCCGCCGCCGCCGCCGCCGCCTCCACCTCCTCCTCTTCTTCCTCCTCCTCCTCCTCCGCCTCCTCCTCGACCTCACAGCCCCCAGCCTCCTCCTCCTCCGGGGGAGGCGACCTGCCACCACCACAGTCTGCCAGCCAGCCCCCGGGGACCCCACAGCTTACCCTGTCCCAGCCCATCCAGCTCACAGCACAGGTAAGGGCAGCCCCCGAGGGAGCACCCTCCCCCAGCCGAGCACCCTAGACTGCAGGAGGCTGGCTGGTCCCCGGGCACCATTTACCATTCTGACCACCAGCCACCGGCCAGGCAGTCCCCCAGCAACCCTAGGAAGCCTTGGGACACGCGGCCACCCATCAGTGGGGGGCTAGACCGAGGCTCTGAGGGAGCACACCCTCCAGGTGAGGGGAGCACCTGAGGAAACCGGGGGTCACCTCAGTGGGCAGGACCTGTGTGTGGGTCCCGTACGAAAGGCTGAGAATCAGAATCAGTGTCTCCACATCATGTCCTCTGGCTCATCCAGTGAGACCCTCTTTCAGAAAGAGGCCCATGGGTCAGGAAATGCTACATTCTCTCTCCCCATTCTACAGACTTCTGGTCTACATGGAATCATGCATATGAGGGGCCATATTAGCTTCTAGGCCTGCCACAAAAAGTGTCACTAATGAGGTGGCTTAAAACAACCAAAATGCATCATGTTAGACCAGAAGTCCAAAATCAAGGTGTCAGCAGAGCTGGGCTCTCTGTGAAGGCTCTCGGGGGAATCCCTCTTTGCTTCTTCCAGCTTCTGGTGGTGTGGGAAACCGCGGGCTTTCTCATGGACGGATGATTCCAGTCTCTGGCCCCGTCGTCACATGGTCGTCTTCTCTGTGCTTATCGGTCTCTGTGTCCACATTCCCCTCCTCGTAAAAGGACAGCAGTCGCTGAATCAGGGCCCACGCTAATGACCTCATTTTAACTTGATCATATCTGCAAAGACCTCGTTTCCAAACCAGGTCATAGTGACAGGAACCAGGGGTTAGAATTCCCGCCATATCTTTTTAGGGAACACAGTCCAACCATGGCAGTGGCCAATTCAACTGTTGGCAGTGGCCCACAGACTTCCCATAAGGATCCCTGACAGGAGCTGAGTAGAAGCTGGGCAGGCCTCCTCTTCTGACAGGCTGCTGTCTCCGGCGCACCCCTTCCTTCCACACCTGCCCATGTCACCCATCTGTGCTGTTTACCTGGTTTCCATATAGCGTTTGAGTCTGTGACCCATGTTGCAGGACAGCGAAGGGCCTAGGAAGCCTTAGAACAAGGGACCCTGTTTAACTCCGCACGGCCCTGAGTTTCTCACAGTGACTGTTCCTAGGATCCTCCTCTTTCCCCGCCCCTTCCCTAGGAATCCCCTGGTGGCCTCTGCTGTCTGCACCAGGGAGCTGTCCAGCGCCCACGAGACTGTTCCCTTGGCAGCCGTTAGCCTCTGATGGACCGGCTCCACTTCTGGCCAGCACTCTCATTTGGGGCTTAACACCAAGCGCATTTCTGCCTTCTTAGTGCTTCCTGCCACGAGGTCTGGCTCCTCAGCAACATAGAGCAATCTGGCCTCGCTGCTCTATAGTGACTTTCCCAAACAGATCGTCCCAATGCCTGGCTCGCCACTGTTGCCCCATGTAGTCTGTTGGATGCGGCCTTGGTACCAGGCACTGTGCTAATGCGACCACCTTGAATTCACAGACCCTCATCATGCCTGAGGCTCTGGGGAGGTGAAGTGACTTCTCCTGCCTCAGGTCATACCGTGAGCTCAAGGGGCATTGCCAGCCCAAGTCCAGAGCTGTAACCACATGATCTGGGGCTGCTGCCCCTCTCTGGCTCCCCTCCCTCCCTGGCCACCAGAGACCCCTGCAATTTGCCTCACAGCACACACCTCTCTTTACTGGGCAGTGCTGAGGCTCAGGGCTCCTCACTAGGCTCCTCCAATCTCTGTCCTTCTTTCTACCTGGAAGTCACCTGTATTTATCTGGTCAGCTCCTCCTCTTCCTTTAAGTCCCAGCTCAGGAGTCTGCACCTCCAGGAAGTCTTCCATGACTTCTCTTTCTCTCGCTGGTTTGATTTTCTGCTTTCTGATCACCAAAGGCTGTGTGAAAATGGGCCCTCGAAAATCTCTGCTGAAGGAACACAGACTACAGGGAGGGCAGAGGGACAGGGCAGCCTAGTGCAGACCCAACCAGGCCATCAGCCCCAGGAGCAGCAGACGCTCCTGTTCAGCCAGTGCCTACAGGCTCTCCACAGACCCCGGGAACAGCAGGCTGACCCTCTGCCGCCCGCTGCCCTGCCCGCGCCCTGATTCTCCAGGCCTGCTCCTGCCCAGCCCTCTCCCCTCGCTCTGCCTGCCCCAGCTTCCCCCAGCTCTCATCTTCATCTGTCCCCTGCGAGTGCCAAGCTAGGCTGAGGTGGTTTCCTGGGAGTTCCATCGCCCCGCGATCTCACTTCCTCAGCAGATAAATGTTTATCCCGGGCAGCCCAGGAGCAGGGAAGCAAGCTGCCTACGCTCAGGCCGCGGTGGGCACCACGTCCTCCCGTGCTCACTGCCCCGCTGCAGTCACAGCCGGCCCGGCCCTGGCTTGACTCTCTTCCCAGCCTGTGTCTTGTGCATGCTGGGGCCATTTAACTTCTCTTGCCTGCTCAGCTCTGTCCCGCCCTCACTTCACAGATATTTCCCTTGTGTCGAGCCCTGGCAGGAAGCAGGCATGACTCACCCAGAGCCTTGTCCCTGGAGGGGCTCCCAGTCTCATAGAGAAACAGACACACCAATAAGCCACCAAGAAATGTTTGAGAAGTTCTCAGAAAGTTAAAGGGCTTCCCAGGTGGCACTAGCGGTAAAGAACCTGCCTGCCAATGCAGGAGACCTAAGAGACGCGGGTTCAATCCCTGGGTCGTCAAGACCCCATAGAGGAGGGCATGGCAACCCACTTCAGTATTCTTGCCTGGAGAATCCCATGGACAGAGGAGCCTTGTGGGCCACGGTCCATAGGGTCCCACAGAGTTGGACACAACTGAAGTGACTTAGCAGACATGCAGGCAAGAGAGTCAAGGGCATTCATAGTCCTAGCACTTTGAAATTGTATGTAAAGTACAAAGAGAAAGTCCAGCTTCTATCCCTGTAATGCCAGCTTCCAAAAAGTCATGTTGGTCAGCTTGGCAGGAACCTTCCTTGCATTTTCCTGTCTTGAACAGATGAAGAGGTGATTATAATACCATTTTACCACTAACTTTGATTTTGGCTGCACCGCATTTGTTGTGGAATCCCAGTTTCCTGACCAGGCATTGAACCTGAGCCCTTGGCGGTGAAAGCAGAGTCCTAACCACTGGGCCACCACAGAACTCCTTCTAATTTTTACACTCTGTGCGGCCAGCACTGGGCGCAGTGCCTTCTACCGAGGTGGCCTCACAGATATTTACTGAATCAGTGAGGGATGTTTTGCTGCAGCTTTTCAATCAAGGGTAGGGAATACATCTCTCCTGGGGAGTCATTCAGAATGTCTGGGGTAGGAGAGGCATTGATTGAACCTTTATATTCACTGCTAAAACATCATTTTGTCTCTGGAGAGCCCAGCGAGTTGGGGGGATGGCCCCATTCCATCTTACGGCCACAGCAAATAGAGCTTGAGAAGATCTTTTAGGCGGGCAGGACCTAGTGAAGAAAGGTGACCGGGAGAAACCTGCTGGGAGTGGTGGGGATACAGGAAAAGGAAAGCGGTGGTGTCTGAGGGAGTCAGGGCAGGCTTCCCGGAGGAAGTGGCATCCGCACCGAGGAGGGACAAGTGGGAGTTTGCCAGGTGGATGAGTGGAGGAGGAGTTCCAGGCACGGAAAGGGCGAGTGCAAAGTGAGAGAGTAAGGCAGGCTTGGGGAGGCGGTGGGTGGACACGAATGAAGGATGAGGTGGGAGGAGGTGTCAGCGTGGCCACAGCTCCCGCTCTAGGCAGTTAAAGAGTAAGAGGGAATATTTGGCTCAGGCCACTGAAAAGACCCAGCCTAGAACATCAGACCTGGCCCCAGGGGTCTGTCTTCCTTTTCATTCTGGGACGGGCACAGTGGATACCAGCACTTCTAGCCTTGCAGCCACCGTGCCCACCCACTGCCAAGTCATTGTCTCCTGACCCCTGAGAAGGTGGGCTCAGCCCCGCCTGGACTACATGGTGTGAGAATGGGAAGGGGAGGACCCCAGGAGGAGATGAGTCCTGCCACTAGAGAAGAGGTGGGAGAATGCCAGGTGAGCCCAGGCACCCATCTGGAGGTGTTCAGCCGTATACCCGTAGGCCCCAGAGTCCAGGAGCCAGGCCGAGGCTCGCTGGTCACTCCAGGACTCCTGGGCTGGGAATCTGTTGGGCCTTGTCTGTCCTGGAATTTTAGCATGAGGTAGCATGGAATGTTGGGCTAAGATGGTAAAGAACCTGTCTGCCAGTGGAGTCGATGCAGGTTCGATCTTTGGGTCAGGAAGATCCCCTGGAGAAGGGAATGGCAACCCACTCCAGTATTCTTGCCTGGAGAATCCCAAGGACAGAGGAGCCTGGCAGGCTACAGTCCATGGGATCACAAAGAGTCCAACACAACTTGGTGACTAACAACAACAGCATGGGATGTTATATGCAGTTGGCATGTAGGTGCTTTTCCTCCCTGTTGACTGGTGCTCTGTTCCACGGTGTGCTGCCCCAGTCGCTGCTCCACGTGGCAGGGCCAGCCTCTGGGGGATGGGGGTATACATAGAAGATCCTGTGCTAGAGACAGGCCACCTCTGTCCACCTGCAACCCCAACCTTTAGAGTTTCCCTCAGTGGAGGCGGCCGGAGGAGTCATGGTCATGTATTCACTCAACTAACACTGACTGAGCTCCTGTGTACGCCAGGCTCTCATTCGTGGCCCTGAGAGGACAGCTGGGAGCAAGACAGGGGGCTGCCCTTGAGGACGTTATTATGTTCTAGTGGAGAGACAGATAGTAAACAAGTCAACAAACCAGCAAAGCAAGACGGTTTTAGCATAAGTGTAATGAAGAAAATGAAACAGGGTGCTGCCCTAGGGGGAGGAAGCCACTTTTTTTTTTTTTGCAGCGCTGCACAACACACTGGGTCGGGGATCGAACCCTTATTTATTTATTTTAACATCGAAAGCATTTTGTATTGGGGTATGGCCGATTAACAATGTTGTGATAGTTTCAGGTGAACAGTGAAGGGACTCAGCCATACATACACATGTATCCATTCTTCCCCAAACTGCAGGAGGAAGTCACTTTCAATGGATAGTCAGGAAAAGCTTCACTGAGAAGGTGGCCTTTGAGAACCAAGGCCTGAATGAGTCAGGCATGAAGGCAGTGGAAGAGCTTGGGAAAGGGCAACAGCAGGTGCAAGGGTCCTGAGGCAGGAACCGGCCTGACTTGTTCAGGACACAGAGGAAGGTGAAATGTGTGAAACAGAGTGAGTGGGAGACAAGTGGGAGGTGAGGGGCCGTGGCAGAGGCAGGCAGGACTGGCTTTTGCAACATCTCGTAGGCAAGATCCAGGAGCTGGGAAGGTGTGCTGGGTATGATGGGAGGCAGTAGGGGGTGCTAAGCAGGTTAGGAATGTGCCCCAACTGACCCTTTACAAAGCTCCTTCAGCTGCTCTGGGTAGAATGGACTAGAAGCAAGGAGCCGAGTGGGAAGCCCTTGCAGGCATCCCTGAAGGTGATGAGGGTGGAGGTGGGGTCCAGCATGCTCTTTTGTACGGATCCTATAGGTCAAGGGTGACTCCTGGGACTCTGGCTTCAGCGACTGGGTGGTGGCGAGGTGGTTTCCTGAGCTGGGGAAGGCAGGGGAGGAACAGGGTGTTTTGGAGGGCGGGGCTGAGGAACCAGGAGTTTCACTTTGGACATGGTAGGGTTTAGAGAGTCTGTTAATCACCCAAAAGTAAAGACATCAAATAGGCAGATGGATATTAGAGGCTGAAGCTCGGTGGAAAGTCTGGGCAGGAGCTGAAAGTTGTCAGTTTCCAGGAAGAGGATGGACCCGTGGGGCTCCTGCCCTCGAGAGCCCATGGGGTGACATGAGGCGGGTGATGGGAGGGTGCAGTGCCAGCAAATGCTTGTGTTGGGGGAGTATGTTCTGGTTTTCGAGATGCTTTGATAATAATATTACTCAGGCCTCAAAACAACCCACTGAAGAGTTAGACATTATTACTCTCATTTTATAGATGAAAGAGCGATCCAGGTGGTCCTAGTGGTAAAGAACCCACCTGCCAATGCAGGAGACATAAGAGACACGGGTTCGATCCCTGAGTCAGGAAGATTCCCTGGAGAAGGAAATGGCAACCCACTCCAGTATTCTTGCCTGGAGAATCCCATGGACAGAGGAGCCTGGTGGGCTACAGTCCATGGGGTCTCAAAAGAGTCAGATACAACTGAAGCGACTTAGCAGGTATGTACACATATGTGAAAAACTGAGGCCCCAAGAGAAATGACTCAGTAAAAATGACTGCTGTTTAAGGAGAACCCCTTGAGTGAATCAGGGATCAGGCTAAATGTTCTACATGCCTTGTCTCATTTAATTCTTTAACAGCCCCATATAAGAATTATTGAGGTGTCATTTGAATAAATTGAGGCTTAAAGAGGGTAAAGAACTGCCCGTGGTCTCAGGTGTGTAAAGGACAGTCAGGTGTCTGGCTGGCTCCAGAGCCCAGGTATTCCAGGACACCTTGCATTGTTACCCCAGTCAGTATAGCCCAGAGAGCTGGTGTACCCCCAAGTCACTCAGGAATTCGCTGGTGGTGCAGTGGTTAAGGGGTCTCCCTGGTTGCTTCGAGGTAAAAGAATCTTCCTGCCAATGTAGGAGATACAGATTCGATCCCTGGGTCGGGAAGATCCCCTGGAGAAGGAAATGGCAACCCACTCCAGTATTCTTGCCAGGAAAGTCCCATGGACAGAGAAACCTTGGGGTCTCAGAGTTGGACATGACTGAGCTGCTGTGCATGGACACACGCCAGTGATTAGGACTACGTGCTCTCACTGCCAAGGGCCCGAGTTTGAACCCTGGTTGGAGAACTAAGATCCCACAAGCTGTGAAATGTGCCCCCACCCTAAAAAAGGAGGAAGCAGGCACAACATCCAAGACTCGAATCGCCACGGTTCTCAGATGAAAGGGACCCTTGCACCCCCCAGGTGACCTTCCCACCCACTGTGGGAACTCCCTCCATATTGTTCTGAGCAGGTGGGGGTGCAGTGTCACCCAGGGGGCCCCCAGGACAGATGCTTCCTGCCCCCCAAGTGGCCCCTTCCACTAGGCTTTCACACAGTCACTGCAGTGTACTCTGCACAGCTCCCGGCCCCCATCCCTTCCTGTCCTCCACACCTGGCCCTCACTTCAGGCTCTTCATGTCCTGGCAGCACAGTGTCCAGAACAGGTTGTAATTTGCCCTATCAGGGAGGACAAGCCAGTGTAGACGTGCGTGCTGACACCTTCCCCTTGGGGTGGCTGTCGGTGTGTGTGGAGGCCAGTCTTGGGGGGCAGGGAAGTTGGCCTGTGCGGTGGAGTGAAGCGCTGCACCTGCTGGGCTCGGCCTGGTGCCTCTAGTTCCTTCTCAAGGCTGCCTACTCCCCACCAGGTGGAACCAGCCCAGTGGGTGATTACATTGCAGTTCACCCATAGGTCATATAACCACCCTGTCTCAGTCTTTCTGCCCCCAGTCTGCGGCCAAAATCCTACCTGTGGCAAAACCCAGCCAGTTGGCACCCAGACACCTTCAGTCCTAAGATTTATCCTATGCATTCTCTGAAAATTCGTCTATCACCTATACCGCCCTGCTCTGGGGCAGGGGAGTGATCAGATGACAGCGATGAGCAAGAATGTGGCCCTTTCTTTCTCAGCTTTGATAGGCTGTGCTAGCCCTCTGTTCTGGTTTTTCTCGAAGGTTAGGGACAGAGCAGATGATCCACTAATATCCCAGCGAGGGTCTAGCAGGCATGCCTCCGCTTACTCTAACTTTTCCATGGCCTGTGTCGGTTCTAACACGCCCCTAAGTGGCTTCACAGGGCGAGCCGGTTCAGATGGCGCTAGGTTGTAGAGAAATGGCGCCCCCTACTGGCTAACCCTTGGTCTTGCGGCAGCTCACTGCTCTTCCCAGAATCTCTCTCGTTCTTTTTTCCCACATATGGATGAATGGATGGATGTATGTATTCATTTGGCTGTGCCAGGTCTTAATTGCAGCAGGCAGGATATTTAGTTGCCTCATGTGAACTCCCTGGTCAGGAAACGAAGATCCCAAAAACTGTGTGGCAGTTTAAAAAAAAAATTTGATGGAAAGTTGTGGAGGCTTTATTTTTTTGTTTGTTTTGGCTGCCATGCAGCTTGCAAGTTCTTTGCTCCTGACCAGGGATCGAACCCAGGCCCCAGCAGTGAAAGCGCAGAATGCTGGCCACCAGATTGCCAGGGAATTCCCTCTATTAATATTTAAGAACAAGAAACTGGGTTCCACAGACCATCGCAACAGGGGTCTGTGGATAGAATTCAGGGGTGAGAGTCCATGAACTTGGATGGGAAAAAATTTCGTCTCACTTTTCACTATCCTCTTACTGAAAACGTAACATTTCCTTCTGGCATGCATAAAGGCAGCGGAGCACAGTATTGGGAGGGCTTAGACTTTGCCACCTATGGAATGAACAGATATTTCCATATTCTATTACAGTTTTGCAGATCTTTTAAAATACAATTTTCAATCATTGTTTTGAAATTACAGTAGTCATTCAGCTTGTTGCTTGCTCCTATTTAGTGGGTTAACAAAGAAGCCCATTGATTACTGTTTATCACAGTCAAAAATATATTTGATGATTGTATTTTAATATAAGTGATTTGCTTTGAAGTTCTGTATATTTTACGTTGCACTTTTTTTTTAAATTCTGGGAAGGAGGGTAGATTTTGGCAGATATTGAAGCATTCAAAGCACAAAAATGTGTAGAAAAAATTTTGGTAGAGGACTTCGCTGGCAGTCTAGTGGTTAGGACTTTGTGCTTCCACTGCAGGGGTCATGGGTTCGATCCCTCGTCAGGGAATTAAGAACCTGCAAGCTGTGACACTCGGCCAAAAAAAGATACGAAAAACATTTTGGTAGGACTTATGGATAGACTGGATGGATAAGAGAGGGAGAAATCAGGGCTGATCCCCCAGTTTGTGGTCTGAGTAACGGTGGGTGGGGGACTGGTTTAGGTTCTCATGCAAGTCCTCACTGTGAGACCCACGCAAATTGCGATGCATTTCCCCATCTTTTCCCTCTCCTGGCTGATTCAGAAAGAAATCTGCAGACCTCTTTTTCAGCCTTCTGGTGATAAAGGGGGATTTCTCCTGAGAGTCACACTCCCAGAGAGATAGGAGTTAGTAAATATTTTAATTCTTATTTATTCTAATAAATAAGCTGAGAGTTATACCAAATCAGAACAATACTACTACTAAGATTATTTCTGGCCTTACTTTTTGGATTCAATTCAGTGGGCACTAAACGGGGGCTTTCCAGGCTCTACTAAGGGTGAGGTGTTTAGTCCCTCAGTCGTGTCCAACTCTTTGCAAGCCCATGGACTGTAGCCCGCCAGGTTCCTCTGTCCCAGGGATTTCCCAGGCAAGAATACTAGAGTAGGTTGCCATTTCCTTCTCCAGCAGATCTTCCCAAACCAGGGATCGAATCCAGGTCTCCTACATTCCAGGCAGATTCTTTACGGCTGAGCCACCGGGCCCTTTAAGGAAAAGAGGACAGGGAGTTCTCTGGTGTCCCAGTGGCTAGGATTCCAGGCTTTCACTTCCTTGAGCCTGGGTTCATTCCCTGGTTGGGGAGCTGAGATCCCATGAGCCACACAGTGTGGCCAAAACAATAATAAATATAAAATGAAAACTACTGAGAAGTACACAGATCATAAGTATACAGCTCAATGAGACTCACAAACCGAGCACACCCATTTAACAGGCACTCAGATCAAGAAACTGAATATGGCCAGGCCTCTAGAAGCCCCTAAAGATCCCTTTTGGTCTGTGAAAGTGTTAGTGGCTCAGTTGTGTTCAACTCTTTGCGATCCCATGGACTGTAGCCTGTCAGGCTCCTCTGTCCATCAGATTCTACAGGCAAGAATACTGGAGTTGGGTGCCATTCCCTTCTCTAGGGGGTCTTCCTGACCCAGGGATCGAACCTGGGTCTCCTGCACTGCAGGCAGGTGCTATATGCTCTGAGCCACACATGCAAATGGAACTTAAAAATCCAGGCGTAGCCAAGGTTGGTTCCGCCTCAGGGCTGGAGAAAAGGATTTGTTCCAGGCCTCTCTGCTTGGCTTGCAGATGACCACCTTCTCCCTGCATCTCTTCATGTCATCTTTCCTCTATCCATGTTTGTCTCTGTCTGCAAATCTCCCCAGATTATATGGATACTAGTCATATTGGATCAGTGCCCACCCTAATGACCTCACATTAACATGATCATCTGCAAAGACTCTATTTCCAAATAACATCACCCTCTGGGGTTCTGGGGAGGTTAGGATTCCAACATATCTTTTTTGGGGGGGGTAAGAGGGGAACGACACAATTCAACTCATAACAATGCCAAAGAGTTTTCCTAAGTGATTGTACCAATTTAATCAGCTACTTGTTCGGTTGCTAAGTTGTGTCCAGCTCTTTGCAACTCCATGGACTGCATGCCAGGCTTCCCTGTCCTTCTCTGTCTCCTGGAGCTTGCTCAAACTCACGTCTACTGAGTTGGTGATGCCATCCAACCAGTTCAACCATCTCATCCTCTGTTGAGCCCCCTTCTCATGCCTTCAAGCTTTCCCAGCATCAGGGTCTTTTCTAATGAGTCAAGTCTCTGCATCAGGTGGCCAAAGCTTCAGCTTCAGCACCAGTCCTTGCAATGAATATTCAGGGTTGATTTCCTTTAGAATTGACTGGTTTGATCTCCTTGGAGTCCAAGGGACTCTCAAGAGTCTGGTCACTGGGGGCTGGAGTATTTTAAAGCTAGTTCCAGACATGATATCATATGCCTTGGGAGTGTTTTAAAAGGAAGGAAGACTGTCTGATTTACATTTTTAAGTGATTCTATCTGTTCTGTGGGAATATAAGACAAGGCAAATATCCCACCAAGAAAGAAAAGGTAAATAGAGAGTGAGCTCTCCTGTGATGACACATGTAGGATGCTCAGGCCTCCCTGGTGCCCTCAGCTCAGGGGTGTGTCCAGCGACCCGTGCTCCATCCCTTGATGACTAGTGCCAGCCTGCCTTGTGGAGCACCACTTGGGGTTTGGGGGATGCCGAGAGAGGAAGCGGGCCAGGACTCAGGCTGTCTTTCTGTCCGCCCTCCTCCCTGCCAGGACATCCAGCAGCTCCTCCAGCTCCAGCAGCTGGTGCTTGTGCCAGGCCACCACCTCCAGCCACCTGCTCAGTTCCTGCTGCCGCAGGCCCAGCAGAGTCAGCCAGGTAAGACCCTCTACCCTGGACGGCCTCCCCCAATGCCTCCACACGACTCCCGCTGTCCCCCCTCACCCCGTGTGGTCCCTCTTGTCTCCCCAGGCCTGCTACCAACGCCAAATCTATTCCAGCTACCTCAGCAAACCCAGGGAGCTCTTCTGACCTCCCAGCCCCGGGCAGGGCTGCCCACACAGGTAACCGGTCTACTGAGTACTTCAGGGTGTGGGTGAAAGGTGTGAAGTTGGAGGAGTGAGGGTCTGCTTCCCATTTGGCCCACCTGCAGCCACAGGGGCCAAGATGGGGGTCGGGAGCCCCAGGGCCCAGCGCTGTTCTGCCACTGATTTGCTGTGGGACCCTAGGCAAGCTGCTCTCTCTGTCTGAGTTGGTTTGCTCCTCCACAGAATGAGGGAAGTCAGCCAGACCAGTGGCTCTTGACCCCTGCAGGCACATGGGTTCCTTGGAGAATCTGATGGAAGATTTGAGTCTGACCTCTCACTGCCCCAAAAAGGCACAAGTGCACAAAACAAAATTTCAGGGGGTTCACAAGCCTTTAGATCACAAATGCTTCAGATCTCCTCCAGCACTCCAAGTAGGGTGGGGGGGCAGTTCCCTGAGGAAGGCGTCTGTTGGTTCATGTCCCCTTTCCAGACCAGAGACTGCAAACGGTGGCCCACACTCACTGAAAAATTGAGTTAGTTGTCAACAAAATTCCCAGATTCCCAGCTTCTTTTGACAAGGCAGAAGCTATGGGAAGGCTGCATCTGCATTCAGAGGGTACGAGCACAGGCCCCTTCCCGCATGGTGTGAGCTCTCCAGGCCGTCTCGTCCCCATGGCCTTTCTTTTAGTTTGCTGCCTGCATTCTAAACTTTGATCATGCGTGCGTGCTTAGTTGCTTCTGCCGTCTGACTCTGTGCGACGCTATGAACTATAGCCTGCCAGGCTCCTCCGTCCATGGGTTCTCCAGGCAAGAATACTGGAGTGGATTGCCATGCCCTCTTCCAGGGGATCTTCCCCACCCAGGAATAGAACTCCCTGCGTCTCCTGTGTCTTTTGCATCACAGGCAGATTCTTTGACACTGAGCCACCCGGGAAGCCCCCAGCTTTGATAATACTCTTTCGTAATTACAATTTCAAAGTTCCCTCCTACCTATTTTTCATAACAGCCCTTTCAAAAAATATATAAACTATTTCAGAAAACCTGAAAAGTTTAGATGCTAATACAGGGCTTGGCTACAACACTAGAATCCAAAATGCTCAGAAAATCAAGCTGATCTTGTAATGTGGGCACCGGAAGTCATTTGGCTGCAAAACCTGTCTTAACCTGAATTGAGGCAGTGTGTCACTTCTTTATCCCTCTTGTGTGATGTTCACCCCTTAACTGACAGCTGTTGATATGTCTGAATATAGGGTAATGCCTCGACCCTAATTGGAGGAGAGTTTATATTATCTGTGATATATGCCCCATGCAGGCTTTCTAAAACCTGAAAAATTTCTGAATTCTAAAACACATCTGGCCCCGAGGTTTTTGGATAATGGATCAAGGACTTGTGTGTCCAGCATCCCTGTACCTATCACCTGTTTAGATGTTTCATTTTTAGGGAAATGAAGCATTCCAGAGAGAACTGCTGCCTCCTTGTAAATCTCCCTAGTGTCCCTCCCTATTTTTTTTTTTAAATTTTACTTTATTTGCAGCCTAGTCATTTTAAACCTGATTCTCCCAACAACCCCGTGGGGTAGGTAGGGTAGCCATGATTGTTTCCATTCCGCGGAGGGAGAAACTGAGGCCCAGGAAGATTAAGAAATTTCCCTGAGTCCCTAGCAACTGGATAGCAGAGCCAGTCCTTGGATTTCCTGCCTGAAAGGAGGCTAAAACCGTGAACCCCTGTGGAAAGAGCCTTTGGTGGAAGGAGATGGCAGCTCCTTATGGGAGTCTGCAGGCCAGGAGGGAATGTGCAGAGAATTTCGGGCAGTGAGAGCGCCCTTGTGGGGCAGCAGAGGTCAGCTTGATTGGCCATGAGTGGGGAGGAGCCACCTGGGGCGGGTGGAGGGGAGTCTGCAGGGAGAGTCTGGATGGCAGGGAGGGAGGGAGGGGACAGAAGCCAAGGCTGAGCCCCATCCTGGTCCTCGGCCCTACATCCCACCCACCTGCCCGCCCCACCAGGCCGTGACCCGCCCCACGCTGCCCGACCCGCACCTCTCACACCCGCAGCCCCCCAAATGCTTGGAGCCACCATCCCATCCCGAGGAGCCCAGTGATCTGGAGGAGCTGGAGCAGTTCGCTCGCACCTTCAAGCAACGCCGCATTAAGCTGGGTTTCACACAGGTCTGAGGCTGCCCGCCAGGACAGGCGGCGGGACCCTCTGGTGGCGGGAGGGGTGGGGCCTCGTTATCTGGTGGGCGGAGTAGAGGGCGTGGCTAGATGGTGGCAGAGTGAGGGGCAGGGAGCGTAGGAGTCTAGTGGGCGGGGTGAAGGGGGCAGAATCATCTAATGGGTGGGGTTGGGGTGGGGTTAGATGGTGGGCGGGGCTGAGCCTTGTGCCCAGCCCTGACCGCCGTCCCTTCCCCGCCCCACCGGCCTAGGGTGATGTGGGCCTGGCCATGGGCAAGCTCTATGGCAACGACTTCAGCCAGACGACCATTTCCCGCTTCGAGGCCCTCAACCTGAGCTTCAAGAACATGTGCAAACTCAAGCCCCTCCTGGAGAAGTGGCTCAATGACGCAGGTGGGACTTGGGCTGGGGTTCCTCTACGGTCGGCGGGCCAGGGGAGGCTCCATCTCACGCCCCCATCTTCTCCCGGACACAGAGACTATGTCTGTGGACTCAAGCCTGCCCAGCCCCAACCAGCTGAGCAGCCCCAGCCTGGGTTTCGACGGGCTCCCCGGACGGAGACGCAAGAAGAGGACCAGCATCGAGACAAACGTCCGCTTCGCCTTAGAGAAGAGTTTTCTAGCGGTGAGGTCCCACCCCTGGGCGGCCCCGAGGGCTGGCTGGAGGGTGCGTCCGGGGCTGACGAGCCCTCTGTCCGCAGAACCAGAAGCCTACCTCAGAGGAGATCCTGCTGATCGCAGAGCAGCTGCACATGGAGAAGGAAGTAATCCGCGTCTGGTTCTGCAACCGGCGCCAGAAGGAGAAACGCATCAACCCCTGCAGCGCGGCCCCCATGCTGCCCAGCCCGGGCAAGCCGGCCAGCTACAGCCCCCACCTGGTACCAAGAGCCCCGCGCGGGGAGGAGGGGGTCTCCAAGCTCTGGCACACCCTCACCCCTTGGCTGGCACCTTGTGTGAAGCACAACCTGCCTGGTTGTCCACAGTGTTCCCAGAATGGGTGGAGGCAGGGAGAGCCACCCTTGGGGACAGGCTGTCACACAGCACACACTGCTCTGCTGGAGATCCAGGCACCACCGGCACACGCTGGCATGGCCACACACACAACTGTCCCAAGGTGCAGCCACACGGGGACGACCCAAGGTAGAGATCCCCCCTCACGCAGATTGACCACCACTCAGACCCTGGCAGGGGCGTCAGTACAGCCCTGCTTGTGCACAGGACATCCCTTTCTCCCACCTAGAGTGGAAGGTGTGACACTACAGAGAGGGGCAAGGGGCCCAGAGGATGTGAAGGAAGGAGGGACCCTCTGAGCTGAGTCATGAGGACAAGAGAGAGTGAGCCAGCCACGTGATGGACAGGCAGAGGGATCTGTGTGCACAAAGGCCTAGAAGCCAGAGTGTGCTGAGCCCAGTTCAACAAACTCCAGTGCAGTTTAGTGTGGTTGGAGCTGGAATGTTTATGAATGAGTGTGGGGGAGGGGTGGAGGATAGGCAAGGGCCAGATACCAAGTCCAGTGCTGAAGGAGCGTTATCCTGAACCACAGGCAGTAAGGCACCCAGGATGAGTTTGGAGCCTTAGAGGGACTGGCTCACATTTACAGTGAGGCTTCTGGAATTAGGATGAGACTGGAGGCAGGGAGGCTAAGAAGGAGACTGGTGAATGGTCTCCCCAAAATCAAGCAATATAACGTCTCAACACAGTGATGCAGAGATACACCTTATGCTCCTAACCACCCGCACCCCACCATGAGCATGTGCAGAGACACGCATACTTCAGACCTGCAGTGGGACAGCATCTGAGGAGAGGCAGGGAATGACTGTCAGTGGCCTAGGATCACCTAGGGCAAATGTGGCGAAAGCTGATGGAAAGCCCCTGGCATGAGAGAAACACAGCCTTGCAACCACAGCCCCTTTCCCCACCCTGGAGGCACAGGTGCAAGACCCACAGGGAGCACGGGGGAGCTGCCGGAAGACAGTGCCTTCTCTCCTCTCTCCCCAGGTCACACCGCAAGGGGGCGCCGGGACCCTGCCATTGTCCCAAGCTTCCAGCAGTCTGAGCACAACAGGTCAGAGGGGGCGGTGGGCAGTGACAGGGTGCTGGGAGAACGCAGGGCAGGCTCGAGCCTGAGGTCCTCAAGGGCACAGTGTCTCAGGGCATCTCTGGGCCTCGAGACGGAGCCTGGAGGTGGGGGATGGGGAAGAGGACAGACTCACCGCTAACTGCCAGAGTGGCTCAGGCTTCATCTGCTCCATAGTTTCATAGGAGAGAAGCAGGAGGCTGATAAAGGTGATGTGCCTGGGTTCTGATTCTGGCATTTAGAAACTGTGAACTCCAGGAGCAACCCTACCTCTCTGAGTCTCAGTTGTAAAACGATTGTGAATGTATCATATATACAGAAGCTACATCCACGAATATAGACATACAGAAGTGTATATGCACATACGCATATGCATGCTTTTGTACCCAAAGCCTTCCTTTGTTCCTTCCTGGGCCGCGTGCTTACTAAGTTGCTTCAGTCGTGTCCAACTCTGTGTGACCTCATGGACTGTAGCCCGCCAGGTTCCTCTGTCCATGGGATTTCCCAGGCAAGAATACTGGAGTGGGTTGCCCTGCCCTCCTCCAAGGGATCTTCCCGACCCAGAGAACGAACCGGCGTCTCTTAGGTCTCCTGCATTGGCAGGTGGGTTCTTCACCTCTAGCGCCACCTGGGAAGCCCCCTTCCTGGGGGTAGGGCATGTTTAACACCATATATAAAAATAATATAAAAACAAACGCCAAATTGTTCCCCCTCAGGTTAAGAAATAGTAAGTGGAAGTTTATGAAGTAGTAACAGTTTAACTAGGTCTAAACTCTTTATATTGAGTGTTGACTTCACACCCATTTTATAAGATAGATTATGTTATTTTCCCCATTTTCCAGATGAGGGAACTGAAGGCCAGAGAGGTGAAGGTACTCACCCAAGGGCACAGCTGCAATGTTGCAAAGCTGGCGATTGTTGTCCCAGGTGTCTGACCTGAGTCTGCGCTCTGCGCTCTCAGCCTCAGCTGCACCCCCCTTCCTGGCCCCTAGAGGGAGCCATAGGGGTCTGTCCTCTGGGCACCCCTGGTTCTTTGTACAAGGGGACCCAGAGGTGAGATTCAGGGCTGGATAAGCAGGGTGTGAAAGCACTCTGGGCTCAGGGCAGAGGCCCAGTGGGTGGCTGCCGCTTGTGCTGGGATTACTGTCACTGTGGCAGAGGCTGTAGGACAAAAGGGCAAGAGGCCTAAATGTGTTCTGACTGAGGAGAGGCTGAGGGATTGGGTAGGCGTCGACCTCAGTGGAGGACGAGTGGAAGCTGAAGTCTCCATCTCTTTGTCTCTCTCTGGCAGTTACTACCTTATCCTCAGCTGTGGGGACACTCCACCCCAGCCGGACAGCTGGAGGGGGTGGGGCTGGAGGCGGGGCCGCGCCCCCCCTCAATTCCATCCCCTCTGTCACCCCCCCACCCCCGGCCACCACCAACAGCACAAATCCCAGCCCTCAAGGCAGCCACTCAGCCATCGGCTTGTCGGGCCTGAGCCCCAGCACGGGGTAAGTGGGCAGCAGCAGGTAGGAGGCTGTGGGGAAAAGCAGGGTCGCTGCTGCTTCCAGGGTGGGGAGCTGCGGCTCCGATCCGGCGGGAGGGTCTCTGCCCCGCTAATGCCTCTGCTTTGCCTCTTGCAGAAGCACAATGGTGGGGTTGAGCTCCGGGCTGAGTCCAGCCCTCATGAGCAACAACCCTTTGGCCACTATCCAAGGTGCGTGCTGCCTTAGGTCACTCCCATTGTCACCAGCCCCGTCCCCCGGGGCCTGGAGCCCCCCCATTGCTGCTCCAGCCATGCCGTCCTGCCCTCGCTCACTGCATCGCTCATCTCTTCATACCCATCTCACCTCTGGGGAAGGTGTGAGGGGTGCTGACGGGGTCCATGGGTCAGATGGGAGGACAGAGGGCACTGCGGGCGGGATGCTGGAAGGCACGCCCAGCCCAACCTCTCTCTCTCTCCCTCCCAGCCCTGGCCTCTGGTGGAACCCTGCCCCTTACCAGCCTTGACAGCAGCGGGAACCTGGTGCTGGGGGCGGCTGGCGCAGCCCCAGGGAGCCCAGGCCTGGTGACCTCACCGCTCTTCTTGAACCACGCTGGGCTGCCCCTGCTCAGCGCCCCGCCTGGCGTGGGCCTGGTCTCGGCAGCTGCTGCGGCCGTGGCAGCCTCCATCTCCAGCAAGTCTCCTGGCCTCTCCTCGTCCTCCTCCTCGTCCTCCTCCTCGTCCTCCTCTACCTGCAGTGAGACGGCAGCACAGACCCCTGGAGGCCCAGGGGGACCCGAGGTAGGGTCCAAGCCCGAGTGAGGGCCCGCCATGCCTCCCCTCCGACTCCTCTGACCCCCCCTAGCCCCCCCCCCCGGCTCCGTGCCCCGCCTGGGAAGCAGGCGAGGAGGCCGGCGGTGGGGGCACCGAGGGTCCTCGGAGCAGGAGTGACAAGGGAGGAAAGACCAAAAAATTAAAAACAAAAGACCAACCAACAAACCAAAAAGAAAAAAAAAGAAAAGAAATCAACCAACAGAAAAAAGAAAACCAAAAATAATCACAAAGAAACCAGCTGCCCCAAAGGAACCAGAAGTGAAAAACAAACAAACATTGAAAACAAAAACCAAAAAACAAACAAAAAATTCCTCACCAAACCAAACAAACCAAATACCAGTCTGGAGCCAGACCTCAATGTGCTCACCCTCACTGCTACGACACCAAATAAGAACCCAGCCAGGGGCGGAGCAGCCTCAGCAGGGCGGACCTTACACGACCCCTGGCTGTAGGGCCAGGGCTCCCCCGTGGGGGGGGCGGGGGCCAGAGAAGGAAAAAGAGAATGTGCCAGCCTCCCAGCCTGTACCCCCTGCCCTGGGCCAGCCAAGACAGGGCACAGCCTGTGGTGGAGGGGGTGGGCTCAGAACCACCCACCAAGTATTCTTTTCCAGAAGGTGAAAGAGAAAGGGCCTGAACAACCTTACACCAAATATTCAGTAGCTTCATCCAAAGGATGTACAGAATTTTTAGCGTCGTGCTCAACAGAATGTGTCCCTGTCCTGTGTCTCCCCCTCTCTCCCGGCCCCCAGCTCTCCCCGCCCTGGCAGGGGGTCTCGCTTTAACCTCCTCCCTCCCTGACCCAGGGGAGAGTTCAAGGCCAGGCCTGGGATGACTTTTCAGCCCTTGTACCTCCCCCACCCTTTCCCTTTGAAGGGTGGGCTAGGCCATTTTGCCAAGCTCTAGCTCTCACATGTTCCCCCTACTCCACCCCACCCTGCCCACCCATCACCCTCCTCTGTTCTGGAACCTCCCACTATCCCTGGTCCAAGGGAAGGAGGAAGTTTCAGGCAAGAGAGGAGAAGGTGAGGGCATTCAAGTTGTCTTTTTTTCCATCCTCGTCTGTCAGTTTCCCTTAAAGAAAAAAAAAAAATTCATATTCCAGTGCCTATCCGTGGGATCCTTCACGTTCTTCGACATTTTTGACCAGAAACCAAAAAGAGAACTCACCTTGCTCTTCCCGCCCTGTGCCCCTCCGATCCTGGCAGATGCCTCTCCCTGCCCCCTCCACCCCACACGCACACACGCACGCACCCCAGTGGTGGGGTTCCTCCAGATGGCATCCCCATCAGGGTCGGTGTGGCAGGGACAATGCCACGGCCCGTGGTCCCCATCCGAGTGGGCGCTCTGGTGACCACCACTCCCATGAGACCTCCCTCGAGTCTTGGCTGGACCTCATGTTTGCCCAGCCCCGGGCACATCTCGATGGAAGAGGAGAGACGCTGCTGGGAGCCATGTTGCCCTCCTGCTACTGGGGAGGCCAACAGAGTTTTGAACCAAAAAAAAAAAAACCACAAAAAAACCAAACAATAAATTAAAACTAGGAAAAAAGAAAGAATTTATAGATATATATATATTTAAGGGAAAGAAGACGAGGACTCTTCAACGAATAAGAAGGAGCCGCGAGGTGGAGCCAGGCCCCTGCACCAGTGGTCCAGGCCTTTGGTCCCCAAGGCGGATGGAAGGATGGATGCTTCTTTCTCTTCACAAATACCTCATGGACGTCGTCTTCGGGAAAGCTGGAGGGGGCGGCTGGGGCCAGGCCTGTCCCTCAGCCAGGGCAGATGGAAGCGGGTGGGCAGGGCTGAGAAAGGGTGTCAGGGACTGGGGTGAAGAGCCCCAAGCTCCCCGCCCCCCCTCCCAATCAACTGAAAAAGCTTTAAGAAAAAACAGGAAAAAAGAAATGAGAAAGCAAAAAGGAATGGACGAAGGAAAACTAACAAACTTTTGGGTGGTTTGATTCCTCCTTTTGAGCCCTTCTGTTCTCTTCGGTCTGTCCTCTCCCCTCTCTCCTCCTCTCTCTCGGCTGTCCCTCCCTCTTCCTCATCGCCTCTCACCTCTCTCCATCTCCTTGTTTCTGTGTCTCTCCTCAAACCAAAGTGTTGCTGTGAAGGACGCGAGCCATTGAAATCAGAGTGGCCCCCGCCCCTGGCTGGGCAGGCGCAGAGGGAGGGGAGAGCCCCAGGAGACTGGCGGGGCTGCCGGACACTCCCAGGAGAGGCAGACGGAGCCTCAGATGCCACCCTGGGCCCCGAGGCCTCAGCGTTCTCACTTTCTTTCTTGTCTCCCTTCTCCCACCTGGGAAATGAAACTTTCGGGCTGGGCCATGGAGGCAGCAGAGACTCGGCTGTTTCAGGGGTCTCGGGGTGCCTTGTCTGGGAAGTGGTGGAGCGGTTGCCCCTCCCACCCTGGCACCGATGGGGCCTGGCATGCGGTCGACCCATCCTCGCCAGAATGTAAGCATCTCCGCTGAACCGACTCCCTGCCCTTACCCTACCTCTGAGTTTGTCCGTTTTTATTTCCTGAAGAGAAGGGACTGGCTAGCGGGCCTGGGCCCTAGCCCAAGGGTGGAGATGGGGCCAAGGGCTCCTGAATGGATAGGAAGGACGTTTGAGCAGAGCCAAGTGAAAGGAATTGCAACCAAAAACCCCTCCGAGAAGACAGGCAGCATGGAAGGCATGGTGGAGATGACTCAATAAACTATAATTCTAGACCAAAAAATAGAAAAGAAAAAAAAAAGAAAAAGAAAAAAAGAAAAAAAAAGGAAAGAAAATCCAGGACTCAACCACCACCCACTTCATCCTGCTTCCTCCCCATCAAGTCCTGCCTCCCGGACTGCTCCTCCACCCCAGTAGGAAGTGGGCAGAGGAGAGGAGGAAGCAGGGGGCAGGGATGGGCCGACGCCCTGACGTTGGTGGAGGGACCCCCATGCAGCCAGGGTGGTGGGGACCCTCCCCATCCAACCCCCATTATCTGGGAAAAGAAAAAACAAGAGAAAATTCCTGGGAGGGGGAAAAAATAACCAAATCCCAAGCTTTAACTACAGCTGTGAAACCAAATATTGGGAAGGGGGTGGGAGGGAGGGAGGGGCAAGTGTGCCCCAGGTCTCCCCCCTGGGCCCCCCTCCCCCGAGGACTCGAGATAAGGCACCAAATACCTCATAGAACTTTAATGTTAAAAAATGGAAACCAAATATCGTTGGCTGGGGGCCAGCCAGGGCAAGGGGCTGGGGGGCTGAGGGAGCCAGGGTTAGGAAGGTGATGGGGGAATTCATGCCCCCCACCTCCCTCTGCCCCTTCCACTCCAGCCTCCCGTCTCGACTCCGGGAAACAAAACTATCTCATCGTTTTTATTTTGTGGTCTGTACAGAGCCTGTGTCCGTGTGTCTGTGTGCAAGCGAGAGAGTTGGGGGGCTGGGGAACTTTATGTGGGGTTGGGGAAGGAGACCCCAGGCCAGGTTCTGGGCTAGGGGAGATGTCTGAGGTGGGGGGCCAGGGGCCTGGGCTAGGAAGAAGGATGAGTGGACTGGAGAAAGTGGGAGCCCTCTGAATTTCTCCTCCCCAACCCTGACCTCCTTACTCAAGGGAGGGACAGAGACTGGGTCTACCTAACGGTGGACCTTTTAATTGTGCCAAAAAAAAAAAAAAAATGCCAGTAACTAAAACACCTCTCTCTGGCCTCTTCTGGGAAGGCAGGGGCTGGGAGTGGGAGGAAAGACTAGGGGAGGGGAGGCGGGGTCAGTGGCAGTGAAGAACCAAGGCTCTGTATGACCTGGGGCTACGACCAGGAGGAGGGTAAGGCTCTGAGTTTCCCGCAGGTCTCCTCCCTGGGGAAGGCCAAGAGAGGCTCTCCAAGCCCTGCACCCTGGGAAGATGGGGTAAGGGACTAGCCATGTGGTGAGGGCACCTCTTGACCTGGCTAGATCTCCTCCCCCAACCCAAACCCCAGGGTGCCTCTCTCCCTTTAGCCCAGGGTAGGGAGAACTGAGTGAGAGAGAGAGTGAGACGGACTGAGCAAGACTGAGACACGCGGGCCCCCACTGGCCTCTGAGTGGGAAAGGCAAGTGCGAGAGATAAAGGCCTCCAAGAGAAAAAAGAAACAAACCAAAGATTTAACCATTAAAAAAAAAACCCACAGACAACTCCGCTACCTTTTTATACGTTGGAAAAAAAAGTGAAAAAAATTAAAAAATAAAAATTAAAAAAAAAAAAACACAAAAACTCCAAGCCGCAGTTCCTTCATGCGGTTTGAACTTTGACCTCAGCAGTCTCCAAAGCAAGATGACGATGAGAAAGGGGAACAAAAGAAAAAATAATGTATATTTTTAAGTATTTGTCCTTGACATGTTAGCTCCTTGTTAAACAAACACAAAAAGGAGAGAAAAATCCAGAGAGAAGCGTTGCTGGGATGGAGACAACTATTTACTATGTCTGTGACCCCTCCCCTCTGCCTCCCCTTCCTCTCCTTTCCTGTCCCTGCTGTCCCTCCCCCAACCTGTCCCCCCAAGCCCAGGGGCTCAGTATTTATTTATTTATATGACTGCAGGGTGACTGGGGGCCTCTCAGCCACTTATGGAGAGGCCCTTTGGATCATGGTAGGGTGGGGAAGGGGCGAGGAGTCTGGAGAGAAGCAGGAGCCTGATCTTCGGTCAGTTCCTCTCTGCCGGCTCCTTTCTGGCTTCTCATGTCACTGCTGCCACCTTCACCTCCCAAATCCAAGGCTGTTCCAAGGTGACCACCCCACCTTGTGAAGATGAAACTAGTTCAGCCCTTTCTGAGGTGGGTGTCTCTCCCCTTTGAAAGACTAGGTTCGAATGGGGAGGGGAAGAGGTGGCTAGTAGTGGGCAAGGGAGACCAAGGAGTCTCATCCAGACATGGAGCAGGCCCTGGAGGAGGCCCGCCTCTCCTCCATCCTCACCAGGTTAGCCCCCCTTTCAGTTCTGTTTGTCCCCTGTGTAGCCCCTCCCCTTCCACCCTGGACCCCCCTCCCTGTCTCTTCTCGTGGTAGCGGGTTAGCGTTTCAGTGTTCTTAACTCCAATCTGCTTGTTCATTGTACAATGTGCTTCTTTTAAGGCCCCATTTTTGTAACTTGAGTGTGTCATTCATCTGAACAACATCAAAAAATAAAAAATGAAAAACTGTACAGAGAGAAACACTGCCTGCTCTCCTTGGTCCCTATCTTGGGAAAGGTGGTGGGGAACTCAGGGTGTGGGGTGGCCGTGTGTGTGCCTGGGAGGGGAAGGCTTTACTTCTGTTGAATGTTCAGAAGTAAGGCCTGAGCAATTTTTTTTCACCAATTAAAAAAACAAGTCTGGAATCTTAGAATGAATTCAGATTCCTGAATTCAAATCTCATTGCTGGGGACCTCCCTTGCAATCCAGTGGTTAAGACTCCGTGTTTCCACTGCAGGGTGCTCAGGTTCGATCCCTCATTGGGAAACTAAGATCCCACATGCCCGTGTGATGCAAACAAAAGAAATAACTCTTATGCCGTTTTATAGATGTGTGACCTTCAGTATGTGAGCTTCAATGTCGGCATCTATTACACCGGGACAATATGTAGCCTGTGGCGGTGGTAAGGATTCAAGATGATCTCCAGCAGACTTCGATAAATGAGTACTATGAGAAAATCAGGAAGTCAGAGAGCAGTTCCCTACTTCTATCCACAGAGGACTCAGGAGACCATTTAAAAAGAGTCAACTTTGAAGTTGTCTGGTGATACAAGATACACACCTGACTTCTTTTTCAGAATGACATTAGTGCTCTCACTCAACTTTTGTGCCTGTCATTCGGCAGGAATGACTTGCTTCACACACCAGACCCTGGGCTGATCCCTAAGATCTCACCGCTGAAAATCGGCAGTGGGTGGTCTCACTGTCTCAGGTCTTCCTGCCACCGCTCTACCCGCTGATGTATGCCTGACACACAGGTGCTGGGAGTCTGCAACACTCAACAGTGACGGATAGGGGAACAGGAGAAAGGAAAAGAGTAGGAGAGGGTTTGATCAAAGAGAGAAAGTATTAACACTTTGGGAATTCCCTGATGGTCCAGTGGTTAAGACTCTGCTCTGCGCTCCCACTGCAGGGAGGCACAGGTCCCATCCCTAGTAAGGGAACTAGAATCCGCAGACAACATGGTGCAGCCAAAAAATTAAAAATTATCAGCACTGCACTGTTTTGGCAAGACAGAAAAGTGCTTCTCCAACTCTCAAGCCAAGTCAGTAGGGATGGGAGAGTGGCATGTTGGGCTGGAAGACTGGTCTTTTGTCCCAGTCTTCTCCCTGTAGGGGGATGCAGTCAGAACCATGTAGGCCCGAAAGGACTGTCTCCCAGGCCAGTCTGTGACAGCCGGAGAGGCACATGCAAGGGCACTCCAGAGCTGAACTCGGCAGCATCCACTTGTGGCCCCTAAATGTGCTCAACTGTTCCAAGCAGCCTCCCCTGCACAGCCATTCTTGGGCCTCACACACCTTGAAGAACACGTTGTCACTAGAGGACCACCATTGTGTTCCTTTGAGTGCTCTGCTGAAGCACCTTCTATATCTAAAAAATCTAGCAACACAAGGTTCTTTGTGGGGTCTTCAAGCCACCACCACCAAAATTGCTGTGTTCAAAATGCAGATTCCTAGGTCTCGAGACAAGCTGCTGGATCCAGATCTCCAGGGAAATTCCCAAACATAAAGTTCAAGAGCCTTTGCCTGTCCAACTCAAACTCCAGCATCCAACAAGAGTTTGATTAATGCATCTTCTTTAGGACCGTGGTCCAACTGAAGACACTGGAATTTTCAGTGGGGTGAACAATGATTCTTGTTCATAAACACATCTGTGCACATAAACTTCTCAAGAAGGGAGTCTTGAAAGTTTTCACTAGAGGCTCCAGAAAGGAACAACAATAGAGGGTGACCCCTGCCCCGGGCACTGTCACAGAGCTTGCTTCTCTGCTGAAAGCATCTTTATTGTGGAGTCAACCAGAACCCTCAGGGTTTTTCCCTCCAGTCCTGTCCCTTGATTCAGCCTGATTTTTATCTGGTTTTGCAAACAGAAATCCTCTAATTGTTCTAAGTATTTATTTGACATGACTTTCTCGATGTTACAGCTCTTCTTTAAAGCAAGCAGTCTGAGAATGAATCTTTACTCGTGGATTAAGGGGCTCTGGTATGCTGGGCTAAGATGGTTCTAGTCCTTTCTGTAGGGTATGAGGTTACTAAAAGATGGAGCCCACGATCAACACGCTGTGGTCAAAAACAACAGCTTAACAGATAAGTGCTGTTCTTCATTAGGAGCTTTCAAGATCTCAAAGGGCTGGGAGCTTTACCTTTTTAAAAAAATGAAGCCTAAGCCTAAACCCCAGTGCACACAGAGGGCTACAGGATTGCTGAAGGGAGTCAATCAAGAGCAATGGAGAGGCTGAGAGGCCAGCTCTTAGGCCTCCCTTTCCACTGGTCTCAATGCAAAGAGCTCCCTTTACCTCTCATTCCCTAGGGTTCCAGTAAGAATCCTAACAAAAAGACTGGAGTAACCCTGTGGGTGGGGCTCTTAGAGACAAAGACTAGCATAGAAGCCAGGCACTTCCCAGTCACACGCTCACCATCTCTTCTCCACCGCCCTCCCCCTCAAGGATGCAGAAAGCAGAAGAATGTAGAGAAAGCACAGAGGCAATTAAGTCAAATGAAACTACGCTGAAATTCAAGCTCTGCCCTGTGTGGGTTGAATGACCTTGGATAAGTCTCCTCACTACTTTTGACTTCAGATTCCTTTCCTACAAAATGTTCTCTTCACAGGACCAGGGTGAAGATTCAAAAAAATGTAGAACACTTGAGACAAATTAGGCATTCAAACATCAGCCAGCCACCCCAACCACCTCTCCCGCCACAAGCAACTGTTGGCTAACTCCAGGTGGGTGACAGAGCACTTTCCTACCCCCAGAAACTGTTCATCTTCTCCAGCCCCAAAGCTGGATCTTGTGCCAGAAGCCACCTCCTCCACTGCCCGAGGTCATACCTTTCCAAGACGTGCGTTTGCCCTCAGGGGTCCATGGTGAGAACACCAGATGGCCTTGGAGGAGACCGCTCACATCAGGCCAGAGCAGGGGCGACAGCGTGGTAAGAACAACCTGGAGACTTTCCTAAAGGTTCCTGCCCCCCAGCAGAAACAGCTTCATGTTTTTCCATGGGGCGTTGGGGACCTCTAGTGGTCAGAGAACCACACTGCCCCTACCTGTGACCAGAGGGAAGTCCCTGCTCCAAGAGCCCAGGGACTCCAAGCCCTCTTAGGTTCTGCATTCCCGTTTACTGAGCTCCACTGCTTGCCAGGCTCTGCTCTAGGCACTGGGGATGCAGCCATGACAAGTCAGACCCAAGAACCTGGGGGCTCACAGTTTCCAAGTTCCACCATCCCACAGTCAGGCCAGACAAAAGCACATAAATGTCCAACTCAGTCTTTATTGACTGCTTTACCTTGGGGCCACCAGTGCTAACAGTTGTGGGGGGGCCCACCTTTATTCAGGTCAAGGACCCTAGAGCACCCCCCTCAGAAGACAACAAATCCAGTTACAGAACTTACGTGGCAGTTGGGAGGAGTGGAAAGGGGCACAGAATGTACAGAGACCTAAGGGGACGGCGGAGGTTCTTCAGCAACCGGGCCTGGTGGTGCTGAAGAGGGAAATGAGGTGCGTCAGCCACTGATCTGGACCCCCTCGGCCTCAGCCAGAGGGTAGATCTCGATGGCCTCCACCAGGGGCAGAGCCTCCACTGCAGTCTCCATCACAGCCAGGCCGACAGCGGCTTCAGCCTCTGCCAGCTGCTGCCGCACAGCTGCCTGGTGCTGCTGCTGGTGGGTCTTGCGGTGCTTCCACAGGTTGGAGAAGGAGCGGTAGCTCTTGCCACAGTCGGGGCACGAGTAGGGCCGTTCACCCGTGTGGATGCGGCGATGTTCTGCCAAGCGCATGGAGATGGCAAAGGCCTTGCCACACACTTCACAGGCGAACGGCCGCTCGCCGGTGTGCAGGCGGCGGTGGTCCTTCAGGTGGGTGCTCTGGCGGAAGGCCTTGCCACAGTCCGGGCAGGGGTATGGCCGCTCGCCGGTGTGGATGCGCCGGTGCACCTGCAGCGACGTCTCCGTGCTGAACAGCTTCTTGCACTCGCTGCACTCCAGGCCGCGACGTCGGGCGGGGGCCGCAGGGGTGGCGGGGGCCGCGCTCCCGAGGGGCGGCGGGGAGGCAATGGGTGTGCGCGCAGCCCGAGGGGCCCGAGGGGCCGGGGGCTCCTTAGCCAGGACCTCGCCTGGCCCAGCCGCCGCGTGGGCAGCCTCGTGCGCCTGCAGCCGAGCGGCCGAGCCCACCTTCTTGCCACACGTGCCGCACTCAAAGCGCCGTGGGGCCTGGGCGGCAGCAGCTGCACAGCGGTGCTCCCGCAGGCGCAGCGAGGAGGGGAAGGCAGCACCACAGGACGAGCAGCGGTGGGGCTGGCGCCCGGCGTGGGCCACCAGCTGGTGCACCTCCAGCAGCCGGCGCAGCAAGAAGGAGCGGGGGCACTCGCGACACTTGTAGGGGTACTCGCCCGTGTGGTGGTAGCGGTGCATGAGCAGGCGGTAGGGCCGGTGGAAGCGCACCCCGCACTCCTGGCAGCGGTATGGGAAGTGCTGGGCATGCACCAGCCGGTGCTGCCGCAGCGTGGAGCTCTGGGTGAAGGCCTTGCCGCAGTCCCCACAGCGATAGGGCCGCTCACCGGTGTGGGTGAGGCGGTGGCGGGCCAGGTTGGCGGGCGAGTTGAAGGGCTTGGAGCAGTCCGGGCAGGGGAAGGGCCGCTCGCCTGTGTGCGTGCGCAGGTGGTTACGCACGTGCGACTTCTTCTTGAACATCTTGCCGCAGATGCTACACTTATGGCGCCGTTCCAGCCGGTGCACAAAACGCTGGTGCCGGGTCAGCTGCAGCGCCTTGCCAAACTCGCGACTGCAGAGGAGGCAGCGGTAGGTGCCTGGGGTGGTGGGCTCAGCTGAGCTCTCCTCGGCCACGGGGGGCTCCGGGGCCTCCGGCTCTCCAGTCTCTGCTGGGGCTGGCTCAGGAAAGCCAAGGACGGGCTCCTCTGGGGGGACTGGTGTTGTGGGCAGAGGGACACCCCCAACCCCGTGGGTACGCCGGTGATAAAGGAATTTGGTGAGGTTGACAAAGGTCTTTCCACACGGACAAGAATGCAGAGGATTGGGGGTGTGGGCTCGCCGGTGGGCCAGGAGGAGGGCCTCTGTGCCAAAGGCCAGGCCACAGTCCACGCACAGGAAATGAGACTCACTGCTGTGGTCTCCAAGGTGCTGGTCCAGACTGGAAGGGCTGGGGAAGACACGACTGCACAGGGGGCACTTGAAGACACCCTCCCGGTGACTCCGCAGGTGCTGCTGTAGCTGGTGAGGTGAGAGAAAGAGCTGGTCACAGGCTGAGCAAAAGAGCTCCTGGGTGGCTGCCCCGCCTGGCTCTCCGCTGTTGTTCCTCCGCGCCCTGCGCCCCCGGCGATCGCGCCCGAGGGCTTCCCCGTTGCGCAGCTCATAACTGTGGTCAGAGGAGGGCACGGGCTCAGGCTGAGACACAGGCACCTCCACCGGCGCTGGGGTCAGAGTCTCCTGCTGCAAGACGGGCTCCTCAGACTCCGGGGCGGGAGCAGGGAAGTGGGTGGCCTGATGCTCCAGGAAGTCGGCTGGCAGCTGGAAGAGCTGCGAGCACTCCGAACACTTGTAGAGGAGCAGCTCCACCTCGGTCACCACCTCAGTGGTGGCGGCAGCGGACGGGACGGCTGCCCCTCCCCCACCCTCCCCTGCTTTGCGGTACGAGTGCTCCACGGCCACGCGGGTCTGCCCCACGGGGGACCCCACGACAACCGGGGGCCCCAGGACAACCGGGGTTGGAGGCTTGGTGGGAGTGGCCCGGAGGTGTGTCTGCCGGTGGTTCAGCCAGAGCTCCTGGCTGGCAAAGAGAGCCTTGCAATCCACACACTCATAGTGGATGGTACTGGAACTCAGGGCAGGTGCCTTGGGTGCTGGCTCAGCTGGCACTGCCTCCTGGGGTGCCATCATCTTCAGGTGCAGCTCCTGGTGCTCCAGGAGCTGGCTGGGTGACATGAGCAGCTGCCCACACTCCAAGCACTGGTACTGGCTCTCCTGGACGAGGGTCTGATAGAGGCCCGTGCCAGAAGCTGCCTCTGCAGCCACAGTGACTCCGGGGTCAGCCACACCCACGAGCTCAAAGTGCTGCTGGGGCACGTGGGAGTTCTGATGCATGAGCACCTCCTCCAGGGATCCATAGAGCTGGTTGCACTCGGAGCAGACATAGCGGTGCTCAATGTACAGGACCGTTTCTTCTGACTCCTCAGTCATGACGGTGGCAACACCCTGGGCTAGGAGATGTGGGGACAAATCATATCTAAGTCACTGCTTCCTCAGTCCTTCCCAGGGACAACTCTTTCCCTTTATCACTCCTCTACCAAAACCCTAGATTTATTTCCCCCTCTCACTTTTTGCTTCCATATTTCTACCCCACCCCACTCCCTAACAACCCTTCCTCTCCTGAACACACAAGAACACCAAGCACAAAACCTTTCCCCCCGTCCCTTCCCAGTCAATCTACCTAAATCTCATCTCTGAATCAACTCGCATTAAATTCCCACCACCAGATCCTTGCAACCTGTTGACTCTCTTCATTCTCCTGCCGCACAGCTGGCCCAAGGCCCCAACCTACCACATAGGAACCTCTTCAGTCAGTACTTCCTCTACTGACTCCTTACCAACACACTACCCCATCCCTACCCCACATGCCCAGGAGAGTCCTCACACAGGCATGGACCGCCCACTTCTCACAGCTCGCTCCTCCTCTGCTTCCACCCCCAGGTTCTCTCTCTCTTTACACCTCAACCACTCAGACTGTCCCAATGCCCGGCCACTTTCAGCACCTTTTCATGGTTCAACCCCGCTCCTCTGCACATAGCCCATCACCCACTAACCTTCTCCCTTTGGTGTCCAGGTTCCTCACATCAATAAACTTTTCTCACATTGGCCTAACCCATCTCCACCGCCAGACGTTGCCCACCTTAACCACTTTCCCATGATTCCCAGGTCCCTCTCTTCAAATTACTTAACTCCCTCTATACATTAAGGCCCTTTCCCACAACCCTAATAGCCTACCCAGAACTTCTAGACTTATTTTCACAAAAGACAGCCAGAACTTTCTTCACACTTAGACCCCTCCCACCACCCTAACTGATTCTCCAGAGCACCCAGACACTCATCGCCTTAATCCTCTACCTCTTCTGTGCACTGAAACCTCACCCACAATTCTAAGTCCCTCTGGGGTACCCAGCCCCCTCTTCATACTGACTTAAGCGCCCCTTCTTCATAGACAACCATCCTGGACAATTGAGGGATTCCCAGAACCTCTCTCCACATATTCTTCTTCGCAAAAAAGACCCTTCCCATCCTAACTTATTCTTGGGATACCCAGATCCTTCTTTAAAAAAGACCCACCCTCACCCTAATCCTTCCAGGGACAGACCCCCGCCTCCCCCCCCCCATTACTAATCTGACCTTTTCTTCCTTGCAGAAAGACCCCATTCCTCCCACCCTAACCCATTCTAGGGATGCCTAGACACCCTTCTTCATATCAATCTAAGCCCCTCTTATCTGCAGAAAGACCCAACCCCACCCTAACCCACTGCAGGGATGCTCAGATCCCCTCTTGATACCTAAATTCCTCTTTTCTGCAAAAAGATCCCACACATACTCTATCCAAGAATATCCAGACTACTCTTCATCATAATGGCTTAGATTCCTTTCCCACATACTCCTCCCACTGTCCAAATCTCATTAAGAATACCTAAACCTTGCATCAGCACCCTAACCCTGACAGCCAGCCAGATCCTCCTTCCTAACAACCCAAGCCCCTCTCATCAGCCTATTAACCTTGGGGCTACCCAGACCCCCTGCCCCACCCAAGACACACAGATCACTCTCACCACCCTAAAATCCTCCAGGGATGCCCAATTCCTACTCTTCACCTTGACCTAATTCCTGGTACTTTCCAAAAAGACTACTACTCAAGTTACTCGATAAACACGAAGACCACAGTTTCATATAACATAACACTTCTTTACAAGGAGACCCATTCTCAGGTCTCAACCCATTCCAAGAGTGCTCAACGCTCCCCGCTCGCCCTCCCTCCCCACATACTTTGATTTAACTCTTCACATTAATGTAACTCATCCCCATCCTTCACACTGGGACCTCCACCTCGCCCTAAATCTCCCTTCTAGGCATATCCATTTCCTGGTATCTTTTCACTCTTAAGACCTAACTCATGAGCCTAACTCTCCAGCCATAACTAGATTTTCGCTTTACGTCAACTTAACCACCTCCGTTCTCACGGCCGGAACCCCTCCCCGGGCACCCAGCTGTCCTCTAACCGTCCAGCCTTCATCCTGGGTTGTCCCACAGCCAAGCCCTTAGCCGCGCACTCCCTGGAGCCTTAGAGACCCTCCCGGGGACACTCGAACGCCTCCCTTCGCACCCAAGTCCCCGATAAAGCCCAGCCCGAGCCCCGTCCCTCCTCACTCAGCCCTTCCCACGACTCCTCGCTCCCTTCCCACCCGCCGCCCAGGCCCGGTCTCCCGCGCACCCCGCGGGCCGTTGGTACCGCTCCGCCCCACCTCCCGGCGCGCGCCCCCGCTCCGGTCCTCAGTGCGCAGGCGAGGTGGCGAAAGAAGGCCGCACGGGTAGGGTGGGGAGCCCGACCGGCCCTTCACGCGCCCGCTCGCACGTACCCGCCTCCGCCGTCTCGCACGCCCCGGGGCCGGAGCCGGACCCGGGCCGCAGCTCCCCTTGCGCGGCCACCCTACCGCTGCGCCCTCTCTAGCTCCCGCCGTCACCTCTCGCCTGCTCCGCAGCCTCGCTCTCGCCCCCGATCGCCCGCAGCAACGCCCCTCCCACCTTCCTCCTTGGCCGCCGCGCGGATGGCCGAGTGCGCCCAATCGTCGTCCGTCTGGCCTCTGCCGTTGGACCAATCGACGCTCACGTCTCCGACCCCTGGACCAATAGCATCGGGCGTTGGGCTCCCTCCGCAGCACCCAACCAATCCTCCAGCGACGTTTTCTCATTGGCCAGCCCCCGACTGATAGGGCCCGCCCCTACTGATAGGGCCCGCCTCCTTACGCCCTCTGAAGGATGTTCCTCCTGCACCTCCTCCTCGACCCCTCTTGACGGCTCGAGAAGGGAGGGCGGCGCGATGACGTCAGGTGGCGGAGCGACGCTTCTGGCGCCATCTTGGGGCCGCTGGGCGGGAGGCGGGTCGTTCTCCAAGGGGAAAGTAGGGGAAATTGAGGCACAAACACCAGGAGGGCGGCGGAGGCGGGGAAGCTGAGGCTTAGGAATCCCTGAAGAAGGAAGGGAGAGAGCGAAGCTCTGGTCAGCGCGAAGGGGAAGCTGTAACACCAATTGCATGGAAGGAGAAAAAGGGGAAATCAAGGCTCTAGACTTACTTTGTTAGAGAAGAATAAAGGCAGAAAGAAAGAAGGGAAGAAAAACCTAGGGACCCTTGAGGGAAGGGAGAGGAAGAAATGTCGGAGGAAAAGCACGAATAGGAAGTCTGAGCGAGCAAGGAAGATATGAAGGATAAGGGAGGAAATGGAAGTTGGAAGGAGAAACCGGAAAATCCAGGAGGGGCATTTGTTTTGTTTTCCTATCGTGAATATTTAATCAGCGGCTGCAGTATGCCAAGTCAAAGTTAATCTTTGTAGGGATAGAGAAGGAACAGGAAAAGTGTGTGCCCTCCTGGATTTTAATTTCTGAGAATATAAAAGTTATCAGGTTCAGGGCTTCCCTGGTGGCTCATCCAGGGGTTAAGAATCCGCCTGCCAGTGCAGTAGGCACACGTTGCATTCCTGATCTGAGAATGTCCCACATGCATCGGGGCAGGTAGGCCAGAGGACAATAACAACTGAGCCTGTGCTCTGACTCAAGAGAAGCTACCACAAAGAGACGCCTGTGTACTGCAAATAGAGAGTAGCCCCTGCTCCCTACGACTAGAGAAAGCCCACATATAGCAAGGCCAAGTGCAGCCAAAAATAAATATTTTAAGAAAAGATCTGTAGACAGCCAGTGGCAGTAGTTGTAAAGAAAATGAAGCAGAGCAACAGAGGACATGGACTGATCTTGGATGGCAGGGAGGGTCTCTCTCTGAGGTCGCTGAGGAATGACAGGAAGGAGCCAGGAAGGAAACTGCTGTGGGAGTGGGGAAGGTACCCACATGGATCCTCATTTTTCCCCAAACCCCTTTCAACTCAGGCTCTGGTCCAGGAGACTTTCAAAGTAAACCAAGTCCAGGACAGTGACATTCCTGCCTTCATTATCAATGCTTTCAGAGCCAGGAGAGAGGAGATGGCAATGGGAATCTCCCAGGCCCCTTCTCTCCCTGCCATGATACCCCTTGGCTTCCTCTGGCCCAGGCCAGAGGTCTGAATTCCTACCTTTTGGGAAATCTCGCATACTGAAGAGTCACTAAGGTCTCAGGCCAGGCCAGCTAGCTCTGGCAGTTCCATTTGAAGAAACAAGATGTGTAGATGGGTAGATGACCTGAAAGACAGCCAGGGTGAGAACCTGAAGCTGGTGACCCTATAGTGTCTGTACTGTATTCCACTTTCTTCTAGGGTGCTCTTTTTCCAGGCTGATGGCCCAGAAGCTCAGGAAGGCTGGAATCCCCATATGTTTGAGGAGCTCTGGACTACTCACATCCCCTTATGGATGGCTCTCAGGGCCTTGGAAGCAAGTTGCCGCCCACCCAGCCCTGCAGTTGCCAGAGCTACTCTACTCCCCAAGGACAGGAGGGGACCTGCAAGAGATTCAGTTGTTCTAATTGCTTCCCCTCCCCACATTGCTAAATGTCCACCAACAGATGAATGGATAAAGAAGATGTGGTATATATACACAGTGGAATACTACTCAGCCATAAAAGATGAACTAATGTAAATTTGCAGCAATATGTATGGAATTAGAGTTTATCATAGTAAGTCAACTAAGAGGAAGACAAATGCCATATGATATACATAGAATCTAAAACATGACACAACAGAAGATATCCATGGAGCAAACAGGCTCACAGATACAGAGAACAGACCTGTGGTTGCCAAGCAGGTGGGGTGGGGGAGTGAAAGATTGGGAGCCTGGAATTAGCAGATAAAAACTATTATATATAGGATGGATAAGCAACAAGGACCTACTGTATCGCACAGGGAATTCCATTCAATAGCCTGTGATAAACCATAATGGAAAACAATATGAGGGGACTTCCCTGGTGGTCCAGTGGTTAAGATCTGCCTTCCAATGCAGGGGATGCAGGTTCAATCTCTGGTCAGGGAGTTAAGATCCCACACACCTTGGGGCATCTAAGCCCATGCACCACAACTATAGAGTCTGTACACTGCAAATGAAAGATCCTGCATGCTGCAACTAAAACCGAACATAGCCAAATATACAATAATAAAATGTTAAGAATATTAAAGCATATATATGTATATCTGAATCACTTTGCTGTACAGAAAAAATTAACATTGTAAATCAACTTCAAAAAAGTTGTCTAAGTTATTTTTATTAGTATCTCAAGTGCTTCCTTTTTAAAACAATTTATTTTGGCTGTGCAGCATGCAGGAACTTAGTTTCCAACGTAGGAATAGAACTAATACCTCATGCATTGGAAGCATTGAGCCTTAACCACTAGACCACTAGGGAAGTCCCTATGCTCCGTGCTTTCCGTGCATTTTCCGACATAATCCTATCAATAACTCTAGAAAGGAGGAACTAATGTTCTCACTCTAGAGAGAAAGTGAGGTTCAGAGAAATTAAATAACATGTCTCATCATTAGGAAGAGACCCAACCAGAATTCTAACCCAGGAGTTCACTCCAAGATCTACACTCTTAGCTTGCACTCAGGTGGGACATCCAAAGCATCATACCAAACGGATGAATGCATTGCACGCATGCTAAGTCACTTCAGTTGTGTCTGACTCTGCCACCCTATGGAGAAGGCTCTCAATGGCCTAGTTTGAGCCCGTCCCATCTCTGAACCAATCCCTGTGGCCAGGATGATATGGTTCTTTGATCCTGGGTCAGGAATCAATCAGTCCTGGGAACCATATGGTTCTCTGAGGGAAAGTTCAAATTCTGCCTTGGGGATGGGCACTGGGCAGGTGAAAACAAGACTCTGTCCGCCTCCCAGCCTGGAGATACATGCATGTATAAGGAGAAAGAAAAGGGAAGAAAGAGAGCCAGTTAATGCAACAGAGGAACAGTGGTTGAGGTGTAGAGCGTAGAGGGAACCGTGGCTGTGGATTCAGGGTAGAAGGGATGTTGGATGAACCCTAGGTGGTGGTTGTTTAGTCACTAAGTAGTATCAGACTCTTGTGATCCTATGGACTGTAGTCCACCAGGCTCTTCTGTCATTTCCCAGGCAAGATACTGGAGTGGGTTGCCATGCACCTCCTCCAGGGGATCGTCCTGAACCAGGACTCAGACCAACGTCTCTTACATCTCCTGCATCGGCAGGTGAGTTCTTTACCACTAGTGCCATCTGGAAAGTCCAGATGAATGCATTATTGCCTTCAGGGTGAAATCGTCAGGGGCAGGAACCAGATAACCTGGAAGGCCTGGAAGCTAGACTCAGCCTTTGGGGTTCCATGCTCTTGGGCAGATTCTCACTCTTGCAGAGGCCTCCTTTCCCCACTTGAAAACGGAAGGGTCCAGCTTGACTTATCTTTCTGCTTATACCTTCAGCTTGGAATTCCCAGTTTATCTGGATTGACTAGGTCCCTTCACTTCAGATGATGCAGGAGTAAGCTAGGGCCTGCGTCAGTTTTTCTGGAGGTGGTGGCACAGGACTAGGGCATCTGAGACAGGATCAGCTTAGAGAGAATACTATTTTATGCTGGGATCCCTGCATAAGCAATGGCCTGGAGGCCACTGTAAATCTGGGCTTTCAGACCTAGCTGGAGCTGAGAGTGGGTGTTGGGGCTTCCTTAAATCCCGTGAGGAGGGGTATGCAAAGTCAGAGGCCCTTCAGGGTCAAATATACGTGTCAGATGTATGTTGGGGCCACCCCATATGCCAGCTGCAGAGGGACTTCTGTGCCAGGCCAGCGTGAGAGTTGCCACGTGCCGACTGTGTGCCTTCTTGCGAGGCATGCAGTCACGTGTGCTGGGGGCTGCACGTGAGTGCTTTAGTGTCTCCTCCCCATCACGAGCATTGGGGGTGGTGGTGAGTCACGGACTCAGCCTTCAGCGCCAACTGTCATGTTCCTTCCCCCCAAATTTCACCCCCCACCCAGCCGTGCACCACCCATCCCCACTCCTGCTTCTCTGCCATCCCCCTGCCCTGCTCAGCTCTCTCCAGGAGGGAGGGAGTCTCCCACTTCTGTGGGCTCTGCCCTCCAGCTCCCTGCCCTTTCCCACTGCCTCTATGCTTGGGTGGGTGACTCTCCTCCCCACCTACTCAGGTCCCCGGGATTGCTCTGCTTCATGGAGAATTCCCCTACTGACCACCCATCCCTGCATCTCCATGGGAGCTATTTCTGTTTCTCGGGGCTACTCCCTCGTTCCTACAGGCCCGCCCTGCCTGCCTCAGCGGGTCCTTTGGGTCCTCATTCTGCCTCTCTGGATTTTCTGGCCTCTCTGGGCCCCCCTCCAGGTCCACGGCCAGCTCCCCCTTTCCCTGGCCCTCCTCCCAGTCTCCGTGATGTCCACCCTTGTTCCAGTCTCTGTGGGCCTCTTCTCTGGTCACCCCAGACCGCTCCCCATGTCTTCTGTGCCCGAGGGCCTCAGTCCACCAGCTTCCCTCTGTCCCCCTCTTCATGAGGGGCTCTCTGGGTCCACCAGCTGCCCTCGCCTCCAAGGTCCTTAGCTTGTCTCTGTGGTCTGCTCCCTTGTCTCGACGGCCCTTTCTTTGCGCTGGGCTTCTTCCTGTCCTTGTCCTTGTGGGCTTTGTGGACCCTGGTCCACCTCTGTGGCTCTTGATGGCTGTCTTGCCATTTCTCTGCATTTTTCTTCATCTCCATAGCCCTCTCCCCCAGCTGCACGGCCTTCTCCCCAGGTCTCCCTGCCTCTCAGTCTCTGTCTCCTGTGGGCGCCTGTGCCCAAGGGCTGCCCGGGCAGGGCGGTGGCATGGTGTGGTGGAGGAGGTGGCCCGAGGGGTGGGCCCTCTGTCCAATGCAGCGCCTTGCCCTCATCAGCATTCTCCTCGCGGGGGCCCCCCAGCCGGACCAACGGGCTCCCCCTCCCCCGGCTCCCCTCCCTCCGATCTCTCCCTCTCTCTGTCTTCCTCTCTCTCTATCTCCGCCTGCCTCCCTCCCTTCCTCCTGCCCGCTCTCCTCCCTGTCTCCCTCCCTCGCTCCTCTCTCCCCCCCGCCCCCCTGCGCTCCAGGACCCAGCGCGGGCGGCAGGCGGGCAGGCAGGCGGCGGCCTCAGAGGGGAGAAGTGGCGGCGGCGGCGGCGGCGGCGGGGAGGGAGGCCCAGCTGGGAGCCCGGAGCCGGCGGCTGCTTCTCGCAAGGGACCAGGAGTCCGTGGCCAGGCCCTCCCGCCGAGGCCCTGCGCTGGGCGCCCCGGGACACCCCACCCTCCTCCGCCTTCCCCTTCCACCTGCTCCTCTCCATCCTCCCCTCCCTCCTCCTCTCCCTCTTCATCTCTCCACCTCTCCGGCCCGGCTCATCGGCGGCGGCTCTTCTCGGGGTCTCCCAGCACCCCCTCCTCCCCCAGCTCCGCCACTCGTCCGCCTCTCCCTGCCCCCAGCATGCATTCCCGGCGCGGGCTGAGGGCTTGAGGACTCCAGGCCCCAGCCTCCTCATCAAGGGCCGGCCCGGGATCCAGGGGGGAGGGGGGAAGGGGTGGCCCCCTCCCCCCCCAGCCAGCCCTCCCCTCCCCCACCTCTCCTGATGGCCGGCTTCCTTGTCGCCACCCAGTCCTCGCCCCCCGTGGCCCCCCCAGGCCGGCCCGGCTAGGGGAGGGGGCGGGGGCCCTTGCCTGGGCCGGCTTCCCCCTCCCCCGGCTCTGCCTGTGCCCCCTCCCTTGCGTTTTCACCTTCCTCCCTCCTCCCCCTCTTCTCTCTCCCCTTCCCTCCTCCATTTTCTCCTTTCCCCTTCCTCCCTTCCCCGGCCCGCCCTCTTCTCTTCCACCTGTCCTTCCTCCCTGCCCCCCGGGGAGCCCCCTGTTTGGGATTAGTTGGGGGCCACCGCCGGAGCGGGGGAGGGGGCCCTGTGGACTGCCCTCTCCCCCCGCCCCAGCCACACCGCCCAGCGCCGGAGCATCTCCCCCTTGTCGATCCGATCCTCGGGCCTCGAGGGAGCCCAGCCCTCCGTCCCACCAGGATCCGTGAGTGTCTGCAGGGTGCGGGTTGGGCCTGGGCCTGGAAGGCTGGGCTCACTGCCGGCTGGTGGGGGGCCCACATCCCCCTGATCGCCCGGACCGGCAGACACCCACCCCCACCAAGGGCCTGCCCTGCACCCTACATCTCCCCACCTCCTTTCCCCTCAGCCTTTCCTCACCCCTTCTTCTCATTACCCAGCTCAGCCGTGGCCCCCAGCCCCAGCTGCTGGGCTCCTGAGGGGCTGATTTGGCTCTAACTTGGGGCCTCACTCCGCCTCCAGGACTCCTGGCTGGTCTCCGCCCCTGCTAGCTCCAGCCTGGGTCCGCGGTGGCCGGCTGTGCTCTCTCACTCTGTTCCAGTCTCTCTCCTTTCCCCTGAGCCTCATCCTTGCCACCTACCGTGGGCCCCTTCCCAGCCGGTCTCTGTCTCCTGGAAGTGTCTTTTCTCCGTTTTTGAATCTCCCGTTTCATGTGTCTGTTGGACCTCTGTCTGACTCTGTCCAACTTCTTTCTCTTTGCGGTGAGCCCAGCCCTTTCTTGGTGTGTCCCTATGGATCTCCCGGTCTCCCTCCCCTCCCGCCGTCTCTCAAAACTCTCCTGTCTCCTCTCTGTCTGGGAGGATCCTCTGCCTGGTCTCACCCTCTCCCCACTGCCCTCTGTCCACTGTTCACTTTGCCTGGGCCTCTGCTCACCTGTCTGCCTCTCTGTCCCTCTCTGGGCTTGGAGGCCGTCTTCCTTCTCCTACTTCTGCTTTCTTCCCCCAGATCCACTCCTCATCCTGTCTCTTCCATCCCTCACTCCTTAGCCACTGCCCTGCTTTGTCTTTTCCGTGGTGATCTTCTGGGCCCCCTATTCTGTCTTCCCCTTCTGCATCCCCCTGCCTGGCTTCTGGTTCCCATTCCTCCCCTTGCCTTGGGGCTTACAGTCTCTAGGGTTGACCTGCTTCCAAGATGCTGCTCTGTGCAGATGGATGGATGGATGGATGCTTCTGTGTGTGGGTGCTTGTCCCCTGCCTGTGCCCCTCCAGGCCACTCACTCTTCTTTCCCTCCATCAGTTTCCCTCCTTGACTCTCCTTTCTCCTCTCTCCATGTTGGGGAGTCTGTCTCTCAATCTTGTTTCTCTCTCCCGCTTGGTCTTCCCTGCTCTCTAGAGAAACTGTGTGGCTCATAGACCTTTTCTGTCCATCTCTCTCTTTCCGACTAGCCCTCCTTGTCAAAGTTTGGCGATTTCTCTCCTCCCCTCCGTTCCTGTATCTGTTCATCTTTTCTCCCTATCCCTCACCCCATTTTCCCTCTCTCCTTTGCGATATTTCTCACTTGCCCACTTGTCTGTCTTCCTCTCCTGGCAGGGCCCATTCCGCTCACTCAGCTGCTGTGTTTCCATCTTTATCTGGCTCTGCTTAAGTCTCTGGGCCTCATTCCCTGCCCTCCTCTCTGCGCTCTCCCTCTTGTCTTTGTCCCTTTTGGTGTCTCACTTCTAGGTAATGTCTGTGTGTCCTTCTCGCTCATTGAGCCCCACTTACTTCCCTTTGGTTTGTCTGTCTTTCTGTCTGTGCCTTCCTGTGCCTCTGTGTCCATCTGGTGCCCCAGCCCAGTCCCTGGACTGTCTCTTTCACCTCGCACCGGTGTCTGCCACCTGCGGGTCCCCGCCCTTCTGGCCCCTGTCTCTTTCTTGGTCTTTATGTTTCTAGTCTCCTCCCTGATTTGTCCCCAGAAGCCCCTGGAGCTCAGGATGACCCCTCACTCGCACCGCTCTCCTAGCCCCGCCCTGCACACCCCTGTCCCTGTGAGTTCTCCTTCTGGGTTTGCCCTGCCTCCTTTCGTCCTGCACCCTTGATAGGCCTTCACCTTCAATGCAGATTACAGTCCAGAGGCCCCAGGCAGTCCAGCAGGCCCTCCTACCCCCAGCCTGTCTTTCCCAGAGGTCCTGGGAGAGAGGGACCTGTTCAAGGTCACCTGGGAGGTGGCGGCAGAGCAGGGACCCCGGGAGTCTCTGGCGGCCCTGGCCTAGGTTTTTCTGGCTACAAGGGATGATGTGAAGTGTTGCCATGTGCTTCTGCCTCCTCCATCGGTGGGTCTCATTCTGCCATCTCCCCAGCCTAAGCCCTCCTCCCATGGGAATGAGTGGGGTGTGACGAGTCCCCCAGGTTCACATCACCCCACTCCAGGCCTCTTAGGAACCCTTTCCCATGGAAACTCAAGTGTCCCTTCCCATGGGGCCCGGCCCTTGACCAGGGGGAGCCATGCAATTGGCCAGACTCATCCCTGCCCAGTGGTCCCCCTGCAGAGGGCAAGGGCGCTGGGAGCAATTGTGGGAAGCAGAGGCTCACTGGCTCCCACTAGTCTTCAGCTCCCTAGAGCGGGGAGGGGGACCATAGTTTGGCACCCAATTCAGCAGATAGTGCCCCCCCCAGCTTTATTCACTGCTTCCATCCAACTTACTGATGGCGTCTCAGTAAATTTGTGTCTTCTCTCCATTCTGTCTTCGTGTTCTATGTTGTGTCCCTCCTGTGCCTTTTTGTGTGTGTGTCACACTGCTTGGCATGTGGAATCTTTAGTTCCCCTACCAGGGATTGAACCTGCGCCCCTTACACTGGGAGCCTGGAGTCCTAATCACTGGACCACCAGGGAAGTCCCCTCCTGTGTCTTGATTTCCCCCTCTTCTACCCGCCCTCTCTCTCCCTCTCCCTGCCCTGCCCTTTCTCTCTGTCTCCACGTCTCCCTGTCTTCTGGCTTCTCCTTCTTTCTCTTTCCTAGTCCTGTCCTCTTCTCCCTACGACTCTCCTTCTCTGTTTCTCCCCATTGCGAAAGAAATGTTTCTCTCCATTGTTTCTCCCAATTCTCTTGTCTTCGCATCACCTCTCTGTTCCCTCATATTTTGGCCCATTTTCCCTCTTTCCTTTCCTGAGTTTCTTCATATCTCTGCCACCCCCAACCTCTCTCTTTCTGTGTCCATTTTTGTCTTTCTCTCTCATTACTCTTTTTTTTTTTTTATCCTTTTTTCTTTTTTAGCCCCTTAGGTGCCTTGGATCTTCCCATCTGTCTCCATCTGTGTGTCTCCATGTGTCTTTCTCTTCCCAAGTTTCTTAACTCCCAGATACTTTCCCCTCCAGACCCCGGATGTCCAGGCCCCTCTCCCCGTGGGATTGTGGGAACCAGGGACGTCAGGAAGGTGGCAAGTGAGGCCTGGGATGGGGTTGCCTAGCAACCACTGCATCCTCTCCAGCCGGTTTCTGTTGCCTAGTAACGGCTGCCTGCCCAGAGACAGGGGCGGAACTGGGTGGGGGGTGGCACTTCCTGGTTTCCTATTGGGGTGGAGATAGTCCCTGGAATCTGCTCTTACCTGAGATCCTCTTCATATCTCCCTCCTGCTTGGGTAGCTGTGAACATCCTCCATCAGTGCTTCTCCCCCTCGATGCCTGGGTGCTGTGAGCCTCGCCCCCCACCACTGCTAGTCTTCCTGAGGCTTGGCGCCCCCAGTGATGGCTTCAGCACTGTCAGCTCTAATGAGGGCAGGGCCCTTCAGAGCTCAGCAACTGCGTCCCAGGCTCTGTGGTCACCCCCCCATCCGGCAGTCCACAGAGGGGCTCAGAAGCCCCCATTTTGGCAATCTCCCCGTGGGCGGGGGGGGTCTCCCTGCAGGTGGCGAGTGGGGGCCGCGGCAGCTGCGTCCCCATGAGGAGGGGAGGAAGATGCCGGCTGAGCTGCTGCTGCTGCTGATTGTCGCCTTCGCCAGCCCCAGCCGCCAGGTGCTCTCATCACTGCGCATGGGTGAGGCCCTGAAGCCCCCCTCCACCCTGCCTCCCCACAGACCCTCCCACTGGGCCCTGGGGCTCTTCTCCGACCATGCCGGTCCCTCAGGAACCCCGGGATCTGGGCCGCAGTCTGGCAGCCCCTGCCCAGCTCCTTCTTCCCCCTGAGCCTAGGAGTCGGCATCCCAGGTCTCTCCAAGCTCAGATTCAGGAATCTGGACCCCTTCACCCCACCTCCAGCCCTGCCTCAGAGCCAAGGAGTCCAGGAGCCCAGCCCCTCCTCCCTCAGGACCCAGGAGTTTGGTCCCCAACTCCTGTGTTCCCTCAGCTGCCATTCTGGACGACCAAACTGTGTGTGGCCGCGGCGAACGTCTGGCCCTGGCCCTGGCCCGGGAGCAGATCAATGGGATCATCGAGGTCCCAGCCAAGGCCCGCGTGGAAGTGGACATCTTTGAGCTGCAGCGGGACAGCCAGTACGAGACCACGGACACCAGTGAGCAGGGCCGGGGGTGGGGGTGGGGGTGAGGCAGGCCGGGCTGCTGCCTCCATCCCTCCCTCAGCCTGCCCTATTCTGGGTGCTGCCCTGGAGGACCCGAGGGCCTCATTTGAAAGACAAGCTTCATGACTGGCTAGGGATGCTAAGCCCCCAGAGCTAAGTAACGAGGGGCCCAGACAGTGGGGCTGGGGGCCTCAGGGGCAAGGACAGCAAAGGTGTTCTGGAGAAGACTAACCTGAAGCTGAGCTCTGAAACATGAGCAGGATCTAGAAGGAGAGGCATTGTTCAAGATCCAGCCTGTAAAACACAACCAGCCCTCTAGTAGGGGTGCATGAGTCTATTGAATACTCACAGACTGAGCGAATGTCCCTTGAACAGACGTGCTGGGGACACAGACTTGTGGGAGATGCAGCCGGCCTTCAAACGAATTTTAGATTTCTTCCTTGCAGACCTTATCAGAACCTTTGTTTTGTTCACGTTTGTTTCAGATCTTTGAGAGGCCAGATGGGGTCCAGTGACTCCTGGACTTTTTTGGCTGGAGTAGCACAGAACACAAATTGAGAGACTGGATTGGAGGGTGTGGAGGCAGATGGTGTTCCAGGCATCCGCCTGTAGTCTGGAGCTGGGGCAGAGGGGACGACTGAGCGTTTGGAGCCAAGGAACATGTTGTGGGGTTGCACTCAGCCTGACCACCTGGGCTCAGGACCTGTTTGTAGGGATCGTGAGAGACTAGAGTATAGCTGGATGATGGGAGGTGAGGCTGGGCAGGTTGACAGGTCAGCGTGAGGAGGCTGAAAGATGCCATCTTCACTTGCAGGCAGTGGGGAGTCATTGATGGGTTTGGAGCAGGGAGCTGGTGAAAGTAGAACCTAGAGGCTAGATTTGGGTGGCTGATGAGGCTGGTGAGTGCCTGAGTTGACAGCCCTGAGATAGGACAGGGAAGGAGGAGTTGAAGAGAGGGGGGAAGATGTGAGAAAACCTGAGGACAAAAAAGAGACAGGACTTGGTGACTTGACCATTAGGAGAGAGATCAAAGCTGAGGATCATTTCCAGGGATGTGGTGAATGGTGACCCTGCCCCCCTCACCAACACGGAAGGCGTGCTGGGAGTACATTTGGAGGAAAACGAGATGTTTAGTTTCAACGCTCTTTGTTGGGTGGCAGAAACCCAACTCAGGCTGACTTAAGAAAAACAACTTATCGGGTCATGTCACTAAAGGCCCTGATGCTGGCAAAGATTAAAGGCAAAAGGAGAAGGGGGCAGCAGAGGATGAGATGGTCAGATGGCATCACTGACTCAATGGACATGAATCTGAGCAAACCTCCAGGAGATAGTGGAGGACAAGGGAGCCTGGCGTGATGCAGTCCATGGGGTTGCAGAGTCAGATACGACTTGGTGACTGAACAACAGCAAAATAACCTAAAGATTAATTTGGGGCTTGCTTGGATCCAGGCACTTGAATGATATCCCTGGATTGTTTCTGGCATGGCTTAATACAGATACTCAAGTGATGTTCCAGGGAGCTCTGTGTCTTCATCTCTGGGCCCTACTTTCCTCTCAGTTGGTTTTGTTTTCGGGAGTGCCCTCCCTAGCTGGTGTCAGGATGGCCGCAACTGGTCAAAACTTTACATCTCTCCAGTTTAGCAAAGCCAGGGATAATTTTAGCAGGGGACCTGGGGAAGGCTCTCAATGGCCTAGTTTGAGCCCGTCCCCATCTCTGAACCGATCCCTGTGGCCAGGACGACGTGGTTCTTTGATCCTGGGTCAGGAATCAATCAGTTCTGGGAACCATGTGGTTCCCCAAGGGAAAGTTCAAGTTCTGCCATGGGGATGGGCACGGGGCAGGTGAAAACAAGACTCTGCCTGCCTCCCAGCCTAGAGACGCACACGTATATAAGGAGAAAGAAAAGGGAAGAAAGAGAGCCAGTAAACGCAACAGAGGAACGGTGTTTGGGGTGTAGAGCGTAGAGGGAACCGTGGCTGTCGCCCCCATGCGCTGCAGCCCACCAGCGTCCTCTGTCCATGGGATCCTCCAGGCAAGAACACTAGAGCAGGTTACCATTTCCTCCTCCAGGGGATCTTCCCCACCCGGGGATGGAACACAGACGTGGCTCCTGTGTCACCTGCATTGCAGGTGGATTCTTTTACCACTGAGCCGCCTGGGGAGCCCCGTACCCTAGGTTTTATGTGGTTAAAAAGGTTGAGAAAGCCAAACGCTGAGAAACCAGATACTGGATTTGCAGCCAGAAGGAGGTCCTTGGTGTCTCCTCTTCCCCTCTTTGTTTCTCTCTTGCTCTGGCCTGGCCCTCTGTCGCCATGTCTCCGTGTCTCCCTCTGTCTCGTGGCCCCTCTGTTTTTTTCCCCTGCAATGGGCCAGGTCAGGGATCGGGCCTCTGGGTGCCTGGCACGGGGAGGAGGATCAGGCAGCCCTATGTGGAGTGTGGGGTTCTCTCCTGGGCCAGGAAAGGGTCCCCAGGGGTGGGAACAGAGACGAGGAAGCAAGCGCCTGAATCTGCGATCTCCTCCTGCCCCTCACAGTGTGTCAGATCCTGCCCAAGGGGGTTGTGTCTGTCCTGGGACCCTCCTCCAGCCCCGCGTCTGCGTCCACCGTGAGCCATATCTGTGGAGAGAAGGAGGTGAGAGGCGAGCCTGGGGTGGGGGGCGGGTCCCTGAAGGCTGAGGGCCGGGGAGGGGGAGCAGGATGGAAGCACAAGCTCTTCTCTCTTTAGATCCCCCACATCAAGGTGGGTCCCGAGGAGACGCCCCGCCTTCAGTACCTCCGCTTCGCGTCCGTCAGCTTGTACCCCAGTAACGAGGACGTCAGCCTGGCCGTCTCCCGGATCCTCAAGTCCTTCAACTACCCCTCGGCCAGCCTCATCTGCGCCAAGGCCGAGTGTGAGGGAGAATGGTTTCTTGATTTCATTTTCACTTATGTGATTTTGTTGGCCACGCCTTGAGCCTCGAGAGATCTTAGTTCCCCGACCAGGGGTCAAACCTGGGCCCTTGGCGGTGAGAATGCAGAGCCCTAGCCGCTGGACTGCCAGGGAATACCCACGAGGGAGGAGGATGGGAGGCTTTGTTTTCTGTTTCCCCAAACTCCTCTTCCCAAGAGGTCTAGTCTCTCACAGTCATTGGTGCCCCCTGGTTGTAAGGTCTGGGGGAGTCAGACACAGTCTCTCCTTGTCCTTGCATCCCTTTCCCTTTAGGAACCCGGATCTCTGGTTCCATAGAGCTTCTCACTTCCCCACTCCCAAACAGACCATCTAATGCGCAGATAATCACTAGGCATGGCTCAGAGCAGGGCCCCTGTAGGTCCCAGCGTTTCCTCGGTGAGCAGTGCTAGGCTCCGTCCCTGACTTCCTGGAGCTCCGGGGCCACTGAGCCGCACGGTGGTCAAGCGGTTGTGATTCAGAGTGATGCGAGCTCTCAGGAGTTGAGCGGGCGGTGATCCTACTCTGGTCTGAGAGCCTCAGAGTCCTCCTCCCAGAGAAAGTGACCTCTGTGCTGGACCTGAAGGGTGGGGATGAGTTGAGGTGGGAGAGGAGGAAAGTCATGGGTACTGAGTAGAAAGCAAAGCAGAGGCAAGGCCCAGAGAGGCTCAAAGATGCCTCCTGTGCGGAAGTAATGAAGCAGGACCTGGAGGTGGGGCTCTGTCACTCCGGGCCTGTGTTTTATCCTGAAGATGATGTGCTAAATCGCTGTCGTGTCTGACTCTTTTGTGACCCCATGGACTGTAGCCCGCCAGGCTCCTCTGTCCATGGGATTTCCCAGGCAAGAATACTGGAGTGGGTTGCCATTTCCTCCTCCGGGGGATCATCCCCACCCAGGGATGGAACACAGACGTGTCTCCTGCATTGCAGGTGGATTCTTCACCCGTAGAGACATCAGGGAAGCCCAGTGATGGAGGGTGGGGAAAGGACCCACGCCAGGCAGGGGAGTATGTCGCAGGAAGGGCGCTCTGGGCCCTTTGGCTGCCTAGAGAGCAGACTTGGAGAGGGACAGGAGATGTGGCAGGGAGACCCCCCAGAGGTGGGGACGGATGGTCTTGGTTAGGCCTCAGGTGGTGGCAGGGGCCGGAGGGGCCAGAATGGATCTGAGGAGCATCGTGAGGGAAGGCCAGAGGGGTCATGGACGGTGACCAGGGCCTGCCCGAGGAGGAAGGGACAGTCAGTTCTGGGGCACACAGTGGGTTTGAGGTGTCCTTGAGACAGTCAAGTGCGGATGTCTAGGGGGCTGGTGGGCCTGTGGGTGTGCAGCTGGAGAGAGGACCACGCTCAGTCACCTCCAGGAAGTCCTCTTTCGTAAGGTATTTCCTGCATACTTGTCATGGTCCAGACATTCTTCTTGGTCTTATGGATCAGGCTGTGCATGAGCCAGGCCAGGGGTCCCCGCCCTTGTCAGAGCTAATGAGAGGAGCCAGGAGGTGAACATAGAGAAGACGTAGTCCAGTCAGCAGTGTTGAGTCCTGTGGACAGGAACTTCCCTGGCGGTCCAGTGGCTAAGACTCGAGTTTCCAATACAGCGTCTGTGGGTTCAATCCCTGATTGGGGAACTGGGACCCCATGTTGCACAGCAGAGCCAAAAAAAAAGTATGTGTGTGTGTGTGTGTATAAAGTCCTGTGGATAAATAGAGGAAGATGACAGGAACTGGGAGAGCTGGGGCAGGGAGTGGTATTTGAAATGGGCTGGTGGGCTTGGGCCTTGTTGAGGAGGTGACATTTGAGTAGAGATCTGAAGGTGGTGAGGGAGGGAGCTGAGTGGGGATCTGGAGAAGAGCATTCCAGGCAGAGGGGACAGCAAGCAAGGAGGCCACCGGGTGTGTGTGTGTGTGTGAATGAGGAGGCCAGCATGGCTGAGAGTGAGTGAGAGGAGCTGAGGTCAGGGAGATGAGGCACGTGGGCAGATGGAGTGGGGCCTTGGAGGCGGTGAGGACTTTGGCCTTCACTCTGAACACATGAGAAGGCGTCGGAGGGTTTGGAACAGACGGGGACACACCTGCTCACAGCAGTTCTGGCTGCTGCCCGGGGAACAGGCTCTCCCGGGGGTGCGGAGCGGGTGCGGCCTCTGTAACAGGCAGGAGATGGCAGCGGCCTGGGCCAGGGCGGTGATGGTGGCTCGGCGCCACGGGGTATGCTTTGAAACTCGAGCCTGGGTGGATTGGGCGCTGATGTGAGACGGAGAGGAAGCCAGGCTGCCATCAAACGTTTTGGCCTGAGCGCCTGGCCGGCTGGAGTTTGTGTGCTGACCCCGAGAGACTGGCGGTTTGGCGAGAAGAGCAGATTGCGGCTCCGCACCTGCGAAGTGTGCGTGCCTGCAACGCAGCCCCTTGGGGGCAGAAAGGTGGCAGGAGACGGGCATGTGGAGGTCAGGGGAGGTCCTGGCCCAGCGCCCCAAGAGAGCCAGCTGCGCTCTGGACTGCTGCCCTGCATCCTCTCCCTAGCTATCCCGTGCCAGGGAGGAGGGAGCAGCCGCTCCCATCTGGGCGCATGGAGGGCTCTAACCCAGGGCCTCTTCCCTCCCTCAGGCCTGCTGCGATTGGAGGAGCTGGTGCGTGGCTTCCTCATCTCCAAGGAGACGCTGTCTGTGAGGATGCTGGATGACAGCCGGGACCCCACGCCGCTGCTCAAGGAGATCCGTGACGACAAAGTGTCCACCATCATCATCGACGCCAACGCATCCATCTCCCACCTCATTCTCCGTAAGGTGGGTCCCTCCCGGCCCCGTCTCTGATTCCCTGCAGGGTCAGGAGCAGAAACATGGGGTGACAGAGGAAGTCAGCTGAGGTCCTCAGCGGTCGCGCGGTGGTCTGGATCCCCGCTTCCCACGTGCAAACACCAACCAGGAAGTTCTGTCTCTTCCTGCTTGCACCCCTGGTTGGATCCTGGACAGTTGCCTCCCCTTTTTGAGAGTACTTCCTACCTCAATGGATTGCCACTAGGGTTAATGAGGGAATGGTGGGGAGGCACCCGGATGGCCCCTGGCCCAGGGCAGATGTTGGCATACTGGCAGTGCCCTGTGGTGTTTCCTGAGTGCTTGTCCTGCTCTGTGTTGGGGTGTTTGCATGTCTTCTTTAATTTGGCTCTTGGGAATTAGCTGGTGGTCCAGTGGTTAAGGTTCCACACTTCCACCGTAGGGAACATGGGTTCGATCTCTGGTTGGAGAATTAGTAATCCACAAGCTGCACAGCTCAGCAAAAAAAAAAATATATATATATATAGGTTTCCTAGGTGGCACTAGTGGTAAAGAACCCCCCCTGGCAATGCAGGAGGTGTAAGAAAGGCGGGTTTAATCCCTGGGTCAGGAAGATCCCCTGGAGGAGGGCATGGCAACCCAGTCCAGTATTCTTGCCTGGAGAACCCCATGAACAGAGGAGCCTGATGGGCTACAGTCCATGGGGTTACAAGGAGATGAACATGACTGAAGGGACTTAGCATAGCACAACATATGTATATATATCTGGCTCTCATCCCACCCTGCAGGGCAAGTATGATACCATTTTGTGAATGAAGAAGCAGGGGTTCAGGGGCAGAGATGGGCTGGCTCAAGGCCACCCGGGATGGGCCAGCCCCAGGACCTTCCCCGCCCACCCCAGGGCCCTCCAAGTTCCACCCACCAGTGAGCCACATTCCTTAATCATTCATTGTTCCCTGCTCTTAATTTTCCTTATAATCTAATCTGTATTATTTATTTTTCTCCAGCTTTTAAAAAATTAAAACCATATGTCATTGTTGAGTGTAGCTTCTAGGAAAGAAGTGTGACGGAATCCATGGGGCTCTTGAGGCAGGCGTCTGAGAGAAAAGATTTTGGGTTCTCAAGGCAGGCAGGGCAGGCCTGGGCCGGGGTCCCAGCCCCTCCTGTGTGAGCCGGGTGACCAGTAATCACCTTCCTCTCCGGCCCGCACTTTCCTGTCCTGGAAGGGGCTGTAACCACGCGCTAACAGCTCCTGCCATGCAGGAAATGCAGGCTGGTGCCATTTTCTGTTCTAATGATCAGAGCGGGACAGAACTGGGCACTGCTGGCTTGAGATGTCTTCTAACTTTGTTCTGCTTGAAGACTGTGAGAAAGGGGGCTCACAACGTGACTCTTGAGAGTTACTTATTTATTTTTTATTTTCTAAATTTTTTTCTTTTTTGGCCATGCTGTGAGGCAGGTGGGCTCTTAGATTTGCCCCTGCAGTGGAAGCGCAGAGTCCTGACCACTGGACCTCTAGGGAATTCCCCCAAATCTTGAGATTTAAATGGGCATCCTTTCATGGCAAAGTGCTTCTAAAGATGGCAAGGCGTAGTTTTTCTGACCTGTGACCAGGCTGAGCCCTACGCATTAGCAGCCCCAAACTTGGCTTTGGGGCAACCTGGGGGTTAAAGTTAAGGTTACCTACCCCGCCTCTACCCTTTTCCCGTCTCTCTCTGTCCCTGGGTGTCTCTTACTGTTTCCCACGGGGTGTCTCTCAGCTTCTTCCCATTGCTGCCTCCTCTGTTCTCCAGGCCTCAGAGCTGGGAATGACCTCAGCATTTTACAAGTACATCCTCACTACCATGGTGCGTATCCCCTGCAGCCCCCACCCGCCTCTGTCCCAGGCGGGCCCGCCCCAGCCTCACGCCCTCTTCTTGGCCCCAGGACTTCCCCATCCTGCACTTGGACGGGGTCGTGGAGGACTCCTCCAACATCCTGGGCTTCTCCATGTTCAACACCTCGCACCCCTTCTATCCTGAGTTCGTGCGCAGCCTCAACATGTCCTGGAGGGAGAACTGTGAAGCCAGCACCTACCCCGGCCCTGCGGTGAGCTCGCGCCTTCCTCTCTGCACACAGACACTTCTGGGGCCCCTTCAGGCTTCGGCCGATCATGCTCAGAACCCCCAGTACCCCTCTTGCTTTCTGAGTTCATCTAGGAGGCCTCACGGTGCAGCCCTGGGGTTCAGTCTGACACATTTCTTCCTCTCCACCTGCTCCAGCCACACCTCCAGGTGCCCCAGCACACGCACACCCCAAGGCCTTTGCACTTGCTCTTTCTGCTGCTCTGCATGCACATCCCCAGGGAGCTAGCGATTCACTCCCTCATCACCAAGTTCCTGCTCAAACCCTCCCCTATTTTAAAAATGGCCAACTACTGGCTATTTGCAATGCAAGAGACCCGGTTCCATCTCTGGGTCGGGAAGATCCCCTGGAAAAGGAAATGGCAACCCACTCCAGTATTCTTGCCTGGAGAATCCCATGGACAGAAGAGCCTGGAGGGCTACAGTCCACGGGGTCACAGAGAGTCAGACACGACTGAGTGACTAACACACACCCACTGTTTAGCCTCCTTCCTTGCTGGGTTTTTCTCCATAGCACCTGTCTTTGCTTATCTAACCACCCCGTGGCTTGCTGTATGTTGTGCTTAGATGTATTTATAGGGATTTAGGTTGTAAGTTCCATGAGGGCAGGGGTTTCTGTCTGTTTTGTTAATTATTGTATCCCCACACCTAAAACCAGGCTCATGGTAGATGTCCGAATGTGCTGAATAAATGCAGACACACAAAGGATGCATACTTAACGTGTATTTGTTCGCAGACATCTAGTCAGACACCAGGGTGCCGAGAAGACACACCTCTGTGCACAGAAACTCACACAGACCCCAAGCCACGCGTTCAGACGTGTGCATGCAGGGCCCTCACACACATACACGGACGGTTGCGCATCTGTTTGCACCCTGCACCTACCGACACCACACGGCTACTCAGACCGTCACACCCAGCCCGCTGAGACACGTTCTCCCAGATTCTCCCAGACACATCCCCTAAGCTCACGGACACAGCCCAGCGGCCTCTGCATGTCGAGCCCTCACTGAGTGCCAGGCGCTGTTTTGAGCTCTTTGCATGCGTTCTCTCCCTGGAACCCCACATAAGCACTCGTTACCTTTACTTTTACCAGGGAGGAAGTGGAGATTTGGGGAGGGGTGTGGACTCAGCTCTCTGCAGGAAATGTTAATAGCAGAGCCAGGCCTCTAGCTCGGAGTTGCCTGCCACCCGGCCCCAGGCTCATGACGGTTATGCCCTCCTGTTTTCCTGCACGTGATGCCCCTCCCCCCACCTATACACAGATATGCACGTTTGTCCAGCCCCGCCCACATAAGTGTGTCCCTGGACACACTCAGACAGGGGCTGTGGCTGTCTCCCTTCCCCTCCTCCATGACCCCGTGTCAGCCACACAAACGCATGGATTCCTATGCCCACGAACCTCCCCGCTGTGGGGGTGACAACTGGCCGTCCAGGCAAACCCTCTTGGATGTGCCCTTCCCAAGACACATGCCACACAGGACAAGCCACCCTGACAACGGCTTGGGCAGTCTGCTTGACCTTCCCCCTGCTATCTCCGACCCCTGAGAAACCCCTCCTCGCTCCTGACTTCATGATTTTACATTCCTGGAGAGAGCAATGTCTGAGGGCTTGGGGATAAACACCATGGAGCTTCACGCCTCCCTTGGCTGAACTCCGTCTTTCCCATCCCTCCGTTCCCCAGCTATCGGCTGCCCTGATGTTTGACGCCGTGCATGTGGTGGTGAGCGCCGTCCGGGAGCTGAACCGCAGCCAGGAGATCGGCGTGAAGCCGCTGGCCTGTACGTCGGCCAACATTTGGCCCCACGGGACCAGCCTCATGAACTACCTGCGCATGGTGAGCCCGGAGCGGGGTGGGCCGCGGGGGCGGCAGCCTGCCTCGGGCACGGGGGCACTCACTGTGTCCCCCCCCCTCCCCCGCACCCCGCTCCCTGCGCCTCCAACCCGTTTCCCCGCCTCCTTGCTCCCTCTGGCCCCGCCTTCCTCCGTCTATGCTGTTCTCCTCCTGGATCTCGCCCTCTCTCTCTGTCCCGCCTCCTCTCCGTTCACCTGTGGTCCTTCCTGGTCCCTCTCCCTCTCTCTCTGTCGTCTCCTCCCTCTGGGCCCCTGCCACCCCTCCCTCTGCCCTCCTCCCGCCCTGCTAGGTAGAGTATGACGGGCTGACCGGGCGGGTCGAGTTCAACAGCAAAGGGCAGAGGACCAACTACACGCTGCGCATCTTAGAGAAGTCTCGGCAGGGCCACCGGGAGGTGAGCTTCCCCAGGGCAATGCTGGGGGGCCTTGATGGGGTGGGGGGCGAGGGTAGGGCAGGGCCTGAGGGCTGAGGCATCCTCAGGAGGGGGGTGCCCGTGCTGACAGCGCCCTCTCTGCCTCAGATCGGGGTGTGGTACTCTAACCGGACACTGGCCATGAACGCCACCACCCTGGACATCAACCTGTCGCAGACACTGGCCAACAAGACGCTGGTGGTTACGACCATCCTGGTGAGTGGCCCTCGTCGGGGTGGGCCGTGGATACAGCGGCCTCTGCTGAGCGGTACCCCCACCCGGTCCTAGTGAGGAGGCGGGATGCATTGCCAGGGCTGGCCCAGCACCCAGAACAGGGGAAGTGTCACCCGGGTACCTGACAACCTCTGATTGTGGACAAGATGTCACCCGCCTAATTGCTACTGGAGCCTCAGCAGGCACAGACTCTGACCTTAGAGCCAGGTCCAGCCCCAGGAGCTGCCAGCCTGCCAATGCCTGGCAGAGACGGGAACCGCTGTCAGCACGAGCATTCCACTGGCACCAGAGGCAGGGCCTCGCATGGTGCCCGGCCCAGGGTGGGTCCCCGTGAATCACCATCGCGGGAGAGGTCATTTTGCCACATTTGCCTTCTGAGCATATTGACACACACCAGCTTACTTGATATTCATCCTGAAGAGGCTCAGAGAGGTGAAGCAACTTGGCCAGGTCACACAGCAAGTGTAAGGCATGGCCAAGACGGATGGCACGTCTCTGAATCTCCGCAGCCTGGGTCTTAAGCACTGTGCTCTGAAGGTCCAGTCCTCCCCTTCCTGAGCCCTGGCACGATCATGGTCCTGTAGCCCCTGGGGTGCTAGTCCTACGTTTTGCCAGGTCAGAGACCAGGGAGCCTTTGTGTGTCAGTGAGGGTTTCTGAACCTGCTTTCACATCAGGCACCGTGCTAGGCCCTGGAAGGTGTCACTCTTTAAACCTCTCAGCTGCTCGGTGAGGTCTGTCCTGTCTTTCTCCTTTTGACAGTCAGGAAACAGTTTACAGGCTGGGTCCTGGCTGGAGCTGAGGGACATACTTGGAATCCCTGCCCTGTCCCCTGAACCCTCTGCCTTGTGCCAGGAGGTCAGGGAGGGGAGATGCTCAGGACCTGGGGAGCAAGAGGGTGCCCCGAGCCGCTGGGCTTTGGAGCAGCCGGGTCCCTGGCCGGGTGGTATCTGTTGTCTGGGGAGAGCCCCCCAATCACTGTGAGCTGGGCCGGCCGATAGCTATGGACGCTGAGTTTGGGAGGATTACACGGGTTCCACAGGATGGCAGAGGCCCCTAAAGCAGTGCGTCACATGCTGAGCCATTCCCTTGGTCCCTGGGGAACTCCTGACCTAGTGTGGGCCTTGCGTCCCTCTGGAGAAGGGCCAGCGAGCCTGCTGGGGAGGGACAGATGGCCTGCAGACGGGAAACCAGACGCTTCCTAACAGCCTCACCGAGGGGCCCTGAGGGCCAGGCCAGGCTGACTGGGAGAAGGAAAGTGCAAACGTGGAAGCAGAGTGCACTCCAGAGGCTGCCTGGGGTTCTGGGTGGGGAGCAAGGGCAGACGTCAGGGCGGGGATGTCAGGAGAGCACAGCCATGACCTGGGGGGCTTCTGGCCTCTTCCCACACTTGTCTCCCCTTTTCCCCAGGGCCCCTGAGCCCGTGTTGCCCTCTCCCTAACCTTCATTTTTCTTGTGATGGAGTCATTCATTCGCTCATTCATTCTACAAATATTTACTGAAGCTGCACCAGATGTGATACAAATCCCGGAGGCACTGGGATGAGTCACAGGTGGTCTCGTGGTCTCTCTGTCCTCGAGTGGCCCCGGGGAGGGGATCCCAGTCTGATGAAGGAGGCGGACCTGGACACAATCATTCCCAACCAGGGTGCTAAGGGGGCCCCACAGAAAGGAGGGGCTGCCTGAACTTTCAAAAGCCTGAGGAAGGAAGGCTTCACAGAGGAGGTGGCATTAGATGGGGCTTTAGAAGCTGTGTAGGAGTTGGGTGCACAGAGGCGGGGGCCTGGCCTCCCAGGCAGCAGGAACTCCCAGGAGGAGGGGCCTCAGGAAGTGTTTGCCAGGTTGGATGTGGAGGCAGTAGCCTCAGTGTGCCCCTTCATTCACGAACTTTCTCAGACTCATGTTTCTGGGCGGGGCCTGTGCCGGGCACTTGGCAACACAGATGTGAGTCAGCCTGGGTGCCGGCAGGAGGGGCACGAAGTTGTCAGGACCTGTCTTATTTCCCGCTCTGGTCCCCAGGGCTTGGGATGGTGCCCGGCACCCAGTGAACATGGAGGAGTGGTGAACGCTGACAGGTGGGGAGGGGCCTCTGAAGAGCTTAGTCATGCTCATTCTGTACCTTGGAGGGGTTGCCGTGGTGGCTCAGCGGTCAAGAATCCGCCTGTAATGCAGGAGATGCAGGTTTGATCCCTGGGTTGGGAAGATCCCCTTGAGGGCACAGTAACCCACTCCAGGATTCTTGCTTGGAGAATCCCATGGACAGCGGAGCCTGGCAGGCTATAGAGTCCAATGTGCCTGAAGTGGCTGGCATGGACCTTGGAGATTGTTAAATCGAAAGGGACGGGGCCAGATCTGGATGTTTGGAAAAGCTGGGCCTGAGGGAGACTGCAGGAGAGAGATGCTCCAGGTCAGATGGGAGGATGAGGCTTGAGCTGGGCTGGGGCTGTGGAGATGGAGGGACCTGATGTGGGGTACTGATGGGCTGGGCTGAGGGAAGGAGCAGGAGGAGGTCCTCGATGGGGGTGGAGGCTGGGGTTATCCCCAGGGTGGTGCCCACATGTCTGAAGCTGAGAGATCAGGCTGGTGCCAAGACTGAAGGAGGTCCCACAGGGAAGCTGGGGGTGTGGGACAGGTCCCAGGGGATGATGCCGTGCTGGGCCATCCCAGAGAGTTTCCTCCTTTCCTGGCATTCCTTTTCATTAAGGCATGACATCTTATCTTGCTCTTTGGTTTTCTGGGGTCAGACAGGCCTCACTTGCATTCCTGACTTCACCTGGACCTCAGTGTCTGACTCTCTTGGTTCCATACCTTCATCTGTAAATGGGTCTAATAGTCCCACCTTGAAAGGCTGTGGGAGGATTGCGTGAGATCAGAGGACCCCCTGGCAGAGTGTCCTGCTGGCAAAACGTGCTGAGCACGTGGGAATCCCTTTTTTCTCCTGACCTGGTATCCTCAATAAGAATAGCAACTGAGACTTCCCTGGCGGTTCAGTGGTTATGACTCCAAACTTCCATTGCAAGAGGCATGGGTTCAGTCCCTAGTGAGGGAACTAAGATCCCAGCTCAAACAAGCCACCTGGCATGGCTCCCCCCCAAAAAAGAGTAGCAATCATCATGCCCAGAGTCTTGAGCTGTGAACTGAGTCCTTTGCTGGTGTTACTCCGTGTTCATGGCAGTCCTGAGGCTGGTACCATCGTGACTCCCAGTTTTCAGACAAAAATAAGGCACAGGAGGGTTAGGGGACATGAGTGGCCCAACTGGAAGATGGCAGGGCCCACGTGTCTCCACCTTGAACCACAACACGTCGATTTCTGCTTCTTTCCAAGCCTTCACTTCTGTTCTAGACCTGGCCCAGCTGTCTCTACACTTGGTGACCAGGGTGGGTCTCTTCTCTCTGTTCTCAGCTTCCTCCTGTAAAATGAGGGAATTAAAATATTCATGACAGAGTGAAGGGTGGTGGACTACATCAAGGTTCTTTAAACTGAGCTCCAGGAAGTCATGGGTATGGAGTTGGGTCCTGGCTTCAGGAAAGGGTCGAGGCAAGCAGCTTGTGAAGAATTTTCCAGAACCCATCCTACTTTAACATTTTTGGTTTTAGTTTCAAGGGATTTTTTTCCCCTAGCAGTGTAACATGCGTACAGAAACTGTCACAAATCATGGGTGTACTGATCAGTGAATTTTCAATAACTGAGCACGTTGTGGGGCCAGCCTTCCACATGCCCCGTCAGGTCTCTAACTGCTGCCACGGCCTCAACTTTTATCATCACAGAGTAGATGTGCCTGCTTTGAACTTCACATAAATGGCATCATATTCTATATTCTCTCTTGTGCATACGTTTGTGAGATTCACCAACTTTGCTGCAGATGGCTTAGTCTCGTTGTGGTTCAGTCGCAAAGTCATGTCCGACTCATTGCGACCCCATGGACTGTAGCCCGCCAGGCTCCTCTGTCCATGGGATTCTCCAGGCCAGAATACTGGAGTGGGTTGCCATTTTCTTCTCCAGGGGATCTTCCTGGACCGGGGAACAATGTCTCCTGCTTGGCAGGCAGATTCTTTACCGCTGAACCACCAGGGAAGCCTTTAGTGTTGTTACATGTTGTGTTACGTGAACAAACCTCGGTTTAGTTACTCCCCGAATTGATGGGTTTTGGAGCTGTTCCTAGTTCTTTTGCTGCTGTGGATACTCTGCCTCATGCCTTTTGGTGAACGGATGGGGATTCCTGTCGAGTGTATAGGCAGGAGAAGAGTTGTTGGGGTTTGTAGCTTCTGCAGATACTAACAAAGCATCTTCCTAAGCCATGGTACCCATCTCCATTCCCACCCATGGTGTATGAAGGAGGATTCCAGTCGCTACTCACTTCTGCCGGTGCTGAGTGCAGAAAGCCGTGGACCCTATTGTGATTTTCATGTACATTTCCTTAATGGTCAGGGAAGTTGACCACTTTTCATTTATTGCCTATTTGGAATCTCCTTTTGGGAGGTCCCTGCTCAAAGCTTTCTGTATATTCAGAAATTTGAGATACCTGACCTTTTTATTGACTTGTAATGTATTTGTGTATTCTGGATATAAGTTCTTTGTCGGAAGATGCACTTCTCCCACTTTGTGACTTTCCTTTTCACTCTCGGAGGTTTGTTTTTTCTTTTTTTCAGCCGCACTTGTGTGGCTTTTGGAATCTTAGTTCCCTGACCAGAGATCAAACCCGGGCCCTTGGCAGTGAAAGCGTGGAGTCCTAACCACTCAACCACCAGGGAATTCTCCTCAGTGGTATCTTTTGAGGAAAAGATTTTTTAATTTTCCTAAAGTCCATTTTATCCATTTTTCCCCCCTTTCTGCTTAATGCTTTTAGAGTTTAAGAATTCTTGGGACTTCCCTGGTGGTCCAGTGATTAAGACCCTGCATTTCCACTGTAGAGGGTGTGGGTTTGATCCCTGGTTGGGGAACTAAGATCCAACATGTGGTAAGGCATGGGCAAAAAAAAAGACTTCTCTGCCTACCCCGAGATCATAAAGCTCTTTTCCCGTATGTTTCTTTGTGATAATTTTGTCTTTTACATTTAGATCTACAGTCCACCTAGAATTGATCTTTATGTATCATGTGAAGAGGAGTGATCAGAATACTTTTTTTCCATCTGGATGTTTTATAGAAAGGCATCATTTATCAAAATGTTCATTCTTTCTCTTTTTGCTACAGTCTTACCCTTGTCATAAATCATGCATGCTTGCATGCTAAGTTGCTTCAGTTGCATCTGACTCTGTGTGACCCTATGGACTGTAACCCGCCAGGCTCCTCTGTCCGTGAGATTCTCCAGGCAAGAATAAGGGAGTGGGTTGCCATGCCCTCCTCCAGGGCATCTTCCCGACCCGGGGATTGAACCCACAACTCTTATGTCTCCTGCACTGGCAGGCAGGTTACCACTAGCGCCACCTAAATCAAGTATACATTTACCTGTGGATGTACAAATTCTTCATTCTATTGTCTGTTTGTCTGTCTTTGCTCTACTACCACATTGCCTTAAAACACCACAGCTTTAAGTTGTATTAAAGCTATGGTAAATCCTTCAGTCCTCATATTCTACTTTAGGATTGCTTTGGTTCTTTTGATCTTTTGCATTTCCATATACATTTACATATCATCTATAAGATGTTCTAAATATTTTAAAATTAAAAATGTTAAACGGGGGGTGGGACAGAAGTGAATTAAATAGAATTAAATAGCATTCAATTTAATTCTCCATTAAATTGAATTCAAGGCTTGCAGGGTGGGTAAGGAGTGAAAAAAAATCTGTCTCTTTCCCTCTCCAGTCCCCATTTTCCCCCCATCCTCCCAGAAATATCTGAGCATATACAAGCACATCCCCACTCTTGCCTTCACAGAGAATGGCATATTGTACACGTTGTTCTGTAGCTTGTTTTTTTCCTCTTAATGTATCTTATAGAACTTGTTATTTCAGTAGTTGCCTGGGATTCTTTGATGACATCAATAATCTTTTTAACCTGTTCCAAATTAGGCTGTCTCGGTCTTTGTTCCCGCTGCAAGAAACGCTGCCACGACTCCCCTGGACCTGCATTTTTGTGTGCATGTGCCTAGCCACTCGGATGAATTCTTAGAATCGGACTTAGCAACAGCCCACTGTCTGCAATGCTGGGTTTTCTGCAGGTTCTTTTTTGAAGGAGTCTGAAAGCCTTGGATTAGAGGCTCCTTCAGGCCCCCAGCTCTGATGGTCTGGGACTGCAGCTTGAACGCTGGATCACTGTTTTCTGACCCTGAGTTCTGTTCCCAGGCCTCAGCCCTTATTTTTGGCTCTGTCAGTTCCCACCCTGATCCTGAGGCTTTGAACCCAAATCTACAGCCCAGATGCCCCAGTCTTGAATTGGGAGAGCGACCTGATGGAAGGAATGAGGGCTTTGGCGAGTACAGCAATGGGTTTCAAATCCAGCCTCTGCCCCATCTCCCCTTGCCACTGCCCTGCTTCAGCTATGTGACCTTGGGCAAGGCACTTGACTTCTCTGAACTTCAGTTTCCTCCTCTGTATGTCAAGAGGTCTGTACCAGAGCCTTCCAGCTCTAACACTTGCTTGTCTAGAGAATTCCTAATTTCTGATTCTCTGGCTTCAATACCTGGCCTTCCCTTCCCTCACCCCTGTCTCTGTATCTGGCTACTCACAGGTCTCCTCTCTGATTCTGTCCACTTGAGTTTAGTCTGGCGCAGAGCTTAAGAGCAGAGCTGTGGACTCAGCCTGACTTGTCCATCTCAACCACTTACTACTTCACTTCTAGGGACCTGTGTCCTCATCTCTCAAATAGAGGTAATAATACCGACCTCCTACGCTGACAGAATAGCTGTCATACAGCAAGCCCACAAGAAATGCTAGCTGCCGCAGCTATTATTAGCATTATCTCATCCCTACTCTCAGTTCTACAAGTTTGGATTTAAAAATGTGGCTTTGGAGAGAGAGAAAAGTACTGACTTCCCTCCACCCCATCTCCCCTCAGCTCAGGGGCTTTGCTGGGGTCCAGGAATCCAGTCTGTAGTATCTTATAGGTACCTTCTAGTACCTAGGCTTCCCTGGTGGTTCAGATGGTAAAGAGTCTGCCTGCGATGCAGAAGACCCAGGTTCGATCCCTGGGTAGGGAAGATCCCCTGGAGAAGGAAATGGCTACCCACTCCAGTATTCTTGCCTGGAGAATCCCACAGACAGAGGAGCCTGGTGGGCTACAGTCCTTGGGGTCAAGAAGAGTCAGACGTGAGTGAGTGACTAACACTATAGTATCTACCACTGTATAACAAACTGCCCCCAAACCTGGAGGCTTCCAACAATAATGATTATTATTTCTCACAATGCTACGGGTCAACTGAACAGTTTTGTTTTTCTAATGTGGCTGCAGCATGCAGCTTGTGGGATATTAGTTCCCCGACCAGGAATTGAGCCAACACCCTTGATGGTGAAAACACAGAATCCTAAGCACTTGACCCCAGAGGAGTCCCTAAAAGTGATGTATTGATTTACTTAATTATTTTTGACTGCATCTCAACACTTGTGGCATCTGTGTTCCCCAACCAGGGATCGAACCCAGACCCTTGGCAGGGAGAGTGCAGAGCCCTAACCACTGGACCACCAGGGAATTCCCTGAGCAGTTCCGCTGCTCTCACTGCGGTTGCGTGCAGCTGGTATCTAGGCTGGGCTGTTGGCCGGCATACCTCGGTCCATTCATCCCTACTCATCCTTCAGCAGGCTGGCCCAGGCTTCCTCACACTGAGGTCCCAAGAGGTCTGTCTGAGGACCCAGGCGCTGAAAGTCACACAGCACTACTTCCACCACACTCTGTTGGCCAAAGCAAGTCTTGAGGCCCGCTCAGACCCAAGAAGTGAGGAAATCCACTCTACCTCTTGACGGGAGGAGCTGCAGAATACTATGCGTCTACCTCAGAGCTCAGGAATTCTGTGTTGGATGAGAGGCAGCAGGATGACCTCTGTGAACCTCAGTTTCTTTCTTTTTTAGAAAAATTCATTCATTCATTAACTTTTGGCTGTGCTGGGTCTTCACTGCTGCACACACGTGGGCTTTCTCTAGCTGCAGCGAGCCGGGGCTACTCTAGTTGCAGTGCACAGGCTTCTCATTGTGGCGGCTTTTCTTGTTACAGAGCACGGGCTCTAGAGTGCGGGTCAGTAGTTGCAGAGCTCAGGCTTAGTTGCCCCAGGGCATGTGGGATCTTCCTGGACCAGGGATCGAACCCTAGTCCACTGCATTGGCAGGTGGATTCCTGACCATTAGACCACCAGGGAAGTCCAAGCCCTAGTTTCCACATATGTAAAGTGAGTCTGAGAATACCACCCATGTCAGGTCGCTGTGAGGAAATAAAGTGATAAAATCCAGAGAACACACTCAGTGCAGGAGCTGGTACTCAGCAGGTGTTCAGTCCATATGGTAACCATTGTGGATATTATTGGCCAAGGTTCTTCTGGCTGGTTCCTAAGTCATAACTCCTTTTATTCCTAAGTCCAAGGTGACACTGTACAACCATTTAGACAATAACTGCACAGATGAATTTCCCTTTTGTTACCATCATCTTCCTATACCTCATCTTAGTAACACTTGGAATATTCTCTCTGCTTTTGTCTCATTTGGCACAATAAGAGTCAGTAAAGTCTGCTCAAACCCCTCAGAAATAAGCATCAGCGTAGCAAAACGGCTATAGGCCAGAGATTCCAAACTGTTAGGTGTTTGTTTAGCTTGCAAAGCATTAAAAAAAAAGATGGTATTAGCATTTGAATTGTTGCTAACCTTTATAATCAGGAGATTTTACAAAACAACCTGGGTTTCCAAATTCTCTTAACATTTGACCATCTGGCATCTCAGGCCTGCTACTCTCATGACAGCGTTGGGCTGGAGCTAAATCCTGGTGGGGCAGATCCTTGTGGCTCGTGAAGTCAGTTTAGTGGGTCGCTAACGATCATGTAGAAAAATGAAACAGAGCAGGACAGAAAATATCAGGATATTTTGCCATATTTGTAAGAAGGACTGCTTTGTGGAGCTAAGTGTAGTGACGCACATGCAGCTGCGGTCACACAGGCGTATATGTGTATGACTTGGATTACAAGTGATATATCTCAAGGGGCATCCCACGTGGCACTAGTGGTAAAGAACCTAAGGCACGCAAGAAATGTGGGTTCCATCCCTGAGTCGGGAAGATCCCTGGAGGAGGGCACGGCAACCCACTCCAGTATTCTTTCCTGGAGAATCCCATGGACAGAGGAGCCTGGTGGGCTACAGTCCATGAGGTCATAACTGAGCATGCGTGCACGCCATGCAGACTGATTCACTCGGGTTACCTGCCTTCCTCATAGCCATTTGCGCTTTTTTTTTTTAAATTGGCTGTGCTGCTTGGCTTGTGGAATCTTATTTCCCTGACCAGGGATTGAACCCAGGGCTATAGCAGTGAAGGTGCTGAGTCCTAACCACTGGACTGCCAGGGAAGTTCCCATTTGAACTTGAGATGAGCGAATGTTAACTTGGCTGTTGGAGATCAAACCAGCTCCCTGGGATCTGCTAGGGGCTGGCAGGTTCCCTGTGCTTTTTCCTTGGCTCTGAGTATGTTTTTTAGTAGTTATTTGTATTTTTTGAGGTATAGTTGATCTACAGTGTTGTTAGTTTAGGTCTATAATACGGTGATCACGCTTTATACACACACACATATATATATTCCTTTTTTCAGCTTCTTCTCCCTTATAGATTATTACAAAATATGAGTATAGTTCCCTGGGCTGCAGAGTAGGTCCTTGTTGATTATCCATTTGTGGTGCTGGAGAAGACTCTTCAGAGTCCCTTGGACTGCAAGGAAATCAAATCAGCCAATCCTAAAGGAAATCAACCCTGAATATTTATTGGGCAGACTGATGCTGAAGCTGAAACTCCAGTACTTTGGTCACCTGATGGGAAGAGCTGACTCACTGGAAAAGACCCTGCCCTGATGCTGGGAAAGACTGAAAGCCAAAGGAGAAGGGGGCGACAGAGGATGAGATGGTTGGATGGCATTACCGACTCAGTAACATTGAGTCTGCGCAAATTCCAGGAGACGGTGAAGGACACAGGAGCCTGGAGTACTGCAGTCCATGGGGTGGCAAAGAGTTGGACACCACTTAGCGACTAAACAATGACATGTTAATCCCAACCTCCTAATTTATCCCCCCCCTCCCCAACCCTGCCCTGGCTCTGAGCATTAGTAAACAGGGGATGTAGGTAGGCCAGGACTCCATCATCCCTGCTCTGCGAGCAGGTTCTGGAGCTAGCTGCCAGGAGTGGACTCTGGGACCCAGACGTCCCCTCGATATCCAGTCTCTGACCCCACTCCCTCTTCTCTCCTGCTTCCCCAGGAGAACCCGTACGTCATGCGCCGGCCCAACTTCCAGGCTCTGTCCGGAAACGAGCGCTTTGAGGGCTTCTGCGTGGACATGCTGCGGGAGCTGGCCGAGCTGCTGCGCTTCCGGTACCGCCTGCGGTTGGTGGAAGATGGGCTGTACGGGGCGCCCGAGCCCAACGGCTCCTGGACGGGCATGGTGGGCGAGCTCATCAACCGGGTACGGCGGGGCTGGGGCTGCGGAAGGGGCATGGGCTGGGTGAGGAGGGAGGGAGGGCAGCCAGTGGGGCCTCAGGACCAGGCTGGCATGTACACTAGGCACCAGCCCATGGTGTGCTGTGCCCTTGTGGCTGATGAGCACCACGGGGCCAGCACAGACGGGAAGGGGACAATGCATCATTTCCGGTGTCAAAGGCCATGCACATCACTTCCTGTGTCCGGCTTCCAGATGCTTCCCTCATGCCGCCTCGGCTTTGTCTTTGCTCAAAGCTCGGACGGGAAAGAATCTGCCCGTGATGTGGGAGATCCCCTGGAGAAGGGAATGGCTATTCACTCCAGTATTCTTGCCTGGAAAACCCCATGGACGGAGGCTACAGTCCATGGGGTTTCGAAGAGTCGGACATGGTTGAGCGACTAACAAAGACTTGAGTGAATGAAGGAGACGAGGAATCGGAACTGGAGGGACTGGACAACTGGAGGAGGTGGAGAAGGCTTCCTGTGGGAGGCGGAGCTAGGAGGGGCAGCCGGGGACTGTATCTCAGGTGCACTGTGCCCCAGCACTTGCCAGGAGGTGGACTTCGAGGCTGCCCATTGCTCTCGCAAGTCCACTCTTCCAGTAGATGTTTATTGAACATCTAGTGTGTGCCTTGCACCTTGCTAGGCCTAGGGTATAGTGAGGAGCCTAGGGGACCTGGACCCTGCTTCTGAGAGCTCAGGGCCCCATTGAGATGTAGAAAAACAAATGACCACAAGACAGAACCTTCCAGACTTCGAGGGGAAAAACTCAGAGGAGGGATCTAGAGGCTTCTGACCCAGCTGGGGATCCAGGGAGGGCTTCCTGGAAGAGGTGACACCCCAGCAGATTCCCGAAGAGTGTGAAATAGTCAGCTGGGTGAAGTGGGATTTGTGAGAAGGAGAAATTATTCGAAGGAGAAATGGCATTTACAAACAGCGGGGCGGGGTGTATGTAAGAGAGAGAGGGATGTTTTCAGAAGAGCAGCTGGGCCCTGAACGTGGGCAGGATGTGAGGGTAGGTGAGGAGGGGAGAGGAAGGGCAGGTGGGAGGTGGTAGGCGAGGGTGCAGTGGAAAGACTATTTTGGAGTCAGGCCAACCCTGGTATGAGTGCTGTGGTGAGTCATTTCTCTCCTCCACGCCTCAGTTTCCCCTTCCTAGGAGGGGGGCTAATGATAGCTGACAGGTCTGTAATGGGGGTTACAGACACACCACGCATGTTGCTGGTCATGTGTGATTCCTGAGTTCCTCTTTGTTTCTGGTTGCCCTGCGAGGCTTGAACGATCTGGGTTCCTCAACCAGGGATTGAACCCAGGGCCCAGCAGTGAAGGTGTGGAGTTCTAATCGCTGGACCACCAGGGAACTACTGGGTCTACCGTGTAGTTCCTTTTTCTCCCAGACACTAGAAGCTGCATGGGCAAATGCCCAGAAAAGACAAACAGGTCCCTGGCTTAGGGCATGCCCAGGGCAGGTGTGTGGAGCAGGGACCTTTGGCCATAAACAGTCAGGGTGGCCTTGACATTGGACTTGGCAGAGGGCATTGGAGACTGTCACTAAGCTGTCTCTCTCATCCAGAATTCACTGCATGCAAGCCCCTGAATGTCACCAGGGTAAACTCAAAAAGGCCACTTTGCTTGACAAGGACGTTGATCCCTTAGGGCACTGATTTTCAAAAGCTGTTTTGACTGCAGAACCTTTTTTCCGATTGAAAGGGCCCTCAGAACCCTGGACAAAACAGTTGCTCTGGTGGAGAAGGAGGTGGGGGTGTCCCTCGGGGTCCTGGTGACTCAGTCTCCCCACCCCGGACCCCGGCCAATTCCAACTGGCAGGCCCGAGGCACTGTTCTGCAGGCACCAGCTGGTTGAAAGCTTCAGCCCTGGGTGGGTTTAAGAGTCTGAAGCCAGGACCTGAGGAGCCCAGAGGCAGAAGCTGGTGCCTTAATGCCCGCCTCACTGGCAGCCTTACCTGTGACCTCATTGCCACAGCCTGGTCCCCAGTCATGTAAACTCAGAGCTTTCTGTTCATCGGGGCCCCCAGAAATAAGATCCAGGAGAGTAACAACCGCAACCCCCCCACCCCGCCCCCCTGGCCCCGAACCAAAGTCACCGTCAACTGGACGCCTGTCCATTCATCAAGGAAGAAATCCTATTTATAACTGTCTGACCTTGGGCAAGAGTTTAACTCCTTGTGCCTTAGGACTTGGTGTGAAGGTGCCTGGAGTGAGCGGAGCAGGACTGGGAACTTTGCTGATTGGTGGCTGCTAATCAGAAAAGTTTATGCTCCTGGGTCCTCCTGGGTCTTGTTTGAATCTCTGCAGAGCATTTGCTGTGTGACATTGGGCGAGTTATTTAATCTCCCTGTAAAACTGAAGAAATAACAGATGCTGGCGCATAGGGTCGTTGTGAGTGTAAAATGAGTTAATCCGTGTAGGGGCTTGGAACAGGGCCCTGCAAGTAGTGGGTGCTGGGTGCTGAATGCTCTATCGTTGTTAGTGTCATTCCTGCCAGCATGGACATCCATTCATGCATTCATCTGCCCTCCAGCCAGCTAGCATTTATTGAGTGCCTCCTGTATACCAGTAGGAAAAATCCCCTGATGCTGGCAAAGATTGAAGGCAAAAGGAAAAGAGGGCGGCAGAGGATGAGATGGTTAGATAGCATCATTGACTCTATGGACGTGAACTTGAGTGGGAGATAGTGGGGGACAGGGAAGCCTGGTGGGCTGCAGTCCACGGGGTTGCAAAGAGTCGGACATGACTTAGCAACTGAACAACAACAGCAACTGTATACCAGGTGCTGTGGTACACCCTGGGGATTCAGTGGCCTGGTTTTGCTCTTAGGGTTAAAGACTGGTCCTCAGCTGGCGGCCCATGGGATGCACCCCCTGCACACAAAGGGTTGAGCTGGCTTAAATGAGGAGATGGTCGTGGGGTGGGGAGTGGCAGGGGCTGCCAGAGGGTCTGTAGGGATGACAGGGGAGGCTGGACAGGGCTTGGACTTGGTGACTGCCTGGGGTGAGGGACGGAGGAGAGAGGACATGAGCGCTCCTCCTGTTTCTGATTTGGGCAACTGGGCACCAGCGACGACATTTAGGGGAAGAACACTGGAGGAGCTGACTGTGCAAAGGATGGGCAGAGTTTGGCCTTGCCGAGGCTCATCTGCCTGCTGTGGGAGGCCAAGCACACTGAGCCTTACACAGACACTTCCCACTGTCTTCCTGGCGGCGGCAGCTGACGTTAGTGAACCTCACACCACGTGTCAGGAACTTTGCAAGTGTCACTTACTTCTGACAATCCTTCCTGGCCCAGACGATCACGCCCTCCTGCTGATGCGAGATCAGGGACTCAACAGTGAAGGGACCGGCCCCCAACACGTAAGGCTGCAGATGGGTGTGTCTGACCCGAGGCCTTTCCAGACACTCGGCAGGTCCTTGGGAAGCCTGGAGTGGTCACGGTGATGCTCACGCCATGCCAGGCCCTTGTCCGAACTTTATGAACTTAACACAACTCCTTGACTCCTCACAGCCAGCCATCCCTTTGAGGAAGGCCTGGTGTTAGCTCAGATTTCTGTAATGGACAGAGTGAGGCACTCAGATACCATGCCCAGGGCACATGGCTGGTGACAGGCAGAGCCAGGGCTGGCACCCCGGCAGGCTGGCCCAGAGCTGATGACGGACTTCCAGAGGGAAAACAGCCCTGGGCACCAGCAGCCCCCCAACCACCCCTAGGCCAGGTGCAGGGCTCAGACGTCAGGCTCCAGTTATGGTCCATTTATTCCACCCAGTGGCCACTGCCGGAATTGGCTTTATCCCTGCTGTCACTGCCACGCTGTGAACTCAGCCCCGCCCCTCACCCGCCTCCTCTGGGCCTCCCATCTCTCTCCATTCCAGTTTGTCCTCTAGAGTTGGACACTACTGAAGCGACTTAGCAGCAGCAGCAGGATCTTTCTAGGGGCTTCCCTGGTGGCTCAAATGGTAAAGAATCTGCCTGCAGTGCAGGAGACATGGGTTTAATCCCTGGGTTGGGAAGATCCCCTGGAGGAGGAAATGGCAACCCACTCCAGTATTCTTGCCTGGAGAATCCCATGGACAGAGGAGCTTGGTGGGCTACAGTCCATGGGGTGGCAGAGTCAGACACGACTGAGCGAGTAACACAATTTAGTTGTCACCTCCCCAGGCCTGCAGGCTAACCTCTGTGCACTTTGGTCTGGCACTTAAGAGATCAGGAAGCGAATTTCCAGGTGGAAATTAGCAGGCAGGAGGTGTGTGGGGGCGCCCTTAGAAACCTGCCTAATGAGGTGGCGTGCGGGAAAGAACTCATCTGCCAGTGCAGGAGATGCAGGAGACCCAGGTTCCATCCCTGGGTGGGGAAGATCCCTTGAAGGAAGGCATGGCAACCCATTCCAGTATTCTTGCCTGGAGAGTCGAATGGACAGAGGAGCCTGGTCGGCTACAGTCCATGGGGTCGCAAAGAGTCAGACATGACTGAAGTGACTTAGCACGAGGGAGGGGAGGAGCAGGCTTGGGCAGAGAGGGAGGAGTTGAGCTGTGAGGCAGTCATGACCATCCTGCGGGCAGCTCTGGAGCTGGGGTGGCCATTAAAGATGTCCCCCTGAGGGAAGGGGCCAGGCTTTTATGCCCCCCACGGACAAATCATTGGAGAGGGCCTGTCCTCAGGGGATGTCAAGGGGCCTCTTCCACGTACAGAGCAAACAGCCACCAACACCTAGGGCCATGAGTATCCCATCCTGCAGAAGGGTCCAGGCAGCCACTACTGTGTCCACAGCTGTGAGCTGGTCAGACCCCAGATGGAGCCGGCCTCAGATTGGAAGTGTTCCCACGTGATCTCTGACAAGCCACTTCATTTCTCTGATCTCAGTTTCCCCTCTTGAAATGGGAATGATGTTCCCTTTGTCACAGATTTGCAGGGAGTGGGCAAGGGGGGATTCAAGGTCCCAGGACAGAGCCTGGGTCACTGAGATCTTGCAGGTATGAAATTTGGGTGTGTTTTTGTTTGTTTTTTGTTATTCTTTCTGACCTCAATACGTGGCTTGAGGATCCTAGTTCCCCAAACAGGGATGGAACCCGGGCCCCGTGAGTGAAAGCACTTGATTCCCAACCACTGGACCACCAAGGAATTCCTTTTTTTTCCCTCTCTCTCTCTTTTTGGATTTTATTTTTATTGTGTTGTGGAGCTACTGGAAGGTTTCAAGCAGGGAAGGTGCCATGATCTGATTTCTTTATTCTTTTTTTATTGAGGTTCATATAAAATCAACCATTTTAAAGTATACAATTCAGTGGCATTTAGTATATTCACAGTATTGTATAACCATTGCCTCTCTCTAGTTTCAAGACATTTCCATGACCCCCAAAGAAAACCCAAACCCAACAGCAGTCACTGCCATCTGCCCCTTTCCCCAGCCTCTGGCAGCCACCACTCTGCTCTCTGTCTGCATGATTTACTTACTCTAGACATTTTGTGTAAATGGAACCAGCCAATATGTGGCCTTTTGAGTCTGGCTCCTTTCACACAGCACAGTGTGCTTGAGGTTCATCCACATTATAGCGTGATGAGTACTGCCTTCCTTTTTAAAAAAAGTATTATTATTATTCTGGAGGAGGGCATGGCAACCCACTCGAGTATTCTTGCCTGGAAAATCCCATGGACAGAGGAGCCTGGCCAGCTACAGTCCATGGGGTCACAAAGAGTCTGACACCATTGAGCTACCGAGCGTGTGCACACACACACACACACACACACGTTATTACTATTATTTTTATTATTAGGCTACCCCGTTCAGCATGCGGGATCTTAGTTCCCTGACCAGGGATGCAACCTGCACCCCCTGCATTGCAAGTGTGGAGTCTTAACTGCTGCACCACCAGGGAAGTCCCCTCCCTTCCTTTTTGCGGCTGAATAATATTCCATTACATGGATATAGGGCCTTGATTTAATTTCAAAAACATTTGAAAATGATTACTCTGGGCAGGGCTTCCCTGGTGTCTCTAGTGGTAAAGAATCCACCTGCTGAAGGGAATGGCAACCCACTCCAGTATTCCTGCCTGGAGAATCCCCTGGACAGAGGAGCCTGACGGGCTACAGTCCACAGGGTGGCAAAGAGTCAGACGTGACTGAATGACTGAGCATGCGTGCAGTGGTGGCTGAGAAGTCACCGTAGTGGTCCAAGAGTAGAGGCAGGCCGGTCCACTTCAGAGGTCATTGGAAGGTGTGGAAGAGAGAAGATGCTCCCTTGTGCTGGGGTGGTAGCTATGTCAGGTGTACCGCCAGGTAGGGTGTGTGCCAGAGGCCATAGAAGAGTCAAGTAACTGCAAGGTTTGGCTAAACAGCTGGACAAAACCGGTAAAGCCAGTTTCCATGGTGGGGAGGACATAGGAGGGGCAGTCTCTGAGTGGGGAGGATGAGAGTTATCTCTGGGCGTGGATCACTGGAGATACCTACTTGAAATTCAAGTGGAGACAAAAGGATTTCCTTGTGCGACTGAGCATGAATTATTTAGCTCATCCCCTATTGATGGATATTTGGATGGTTTCCAGTTTTTGCAGGCATAGACAATGCTACCATCAACTGGGCCTGTGGACTGGTGTGGGTGTTCCTGAGGGATAAATTCCAAGCAGTGGAAGCATTGGGTCAAAGGGTACGAATATTTTTTAAGTACATACTGCCAAATGGCCCTTCAAAAAGGTTCCACCAATTTATATTCTCACCCAAAGTGCACAAGAATGTCAAATTTCCCACACTCTTGCCAACAATGGGTATTATCAATCTTTTAAAAAAATCTTTGCCAACCCGAAAGGCTAAAAATAATCTTAGCATTTTAACCTAAACACAATGTCACACGGCTGCACATTAACCCCCATGTGGATGTACTGTACTTTACTGAAGCATTTTTTAGTTGTTTCCAGGTATTTTTATCTGTTTGTTTGTGCTGTTATAAACAACCATAAGCAAACATCTTCATGCACAAAGCTTAGCCTACATTGTAGCTGATTAGAGTTGACTCTCAATAGAATTACCAGGTGAAAGAGGAAAACCCTTTGTATGGCTTTTGTTATATATTGTGGAACTGCTTTCTGGAAAGACTGTACCAGGTTCTTCTTTCTTTTCTTTTTTTCGGCTGTGCCACATGGCATAAAATATCTTAGTTCCCTGTGTGCACGCTTGGTCAGTCACTAAATTGTGTCTGACTCTTTGCGACTCCGTGGACTGTAGCCCACCAGGCTCCTCTGTCCCTAGGATTTCCCTGGCAAGAATACTGGAGTGGGTTGCCATTTCCTTCTCCAGTGGACCAGGGATGGAACCCGAATCTCCTGCATTGGCAGGCAGGTTCTTTACCACTGAGCCACCTGGAAAGCCCCTTAATACCCTGACCAGGGATCAAACCCATGACTCTTGCGGTGCAAGCTCGAAGTTTGAAACACTGGACCACCAAGGAAATCCCTTCTTTTCTCTTTTTTTAAGCCCAGTTTCTTTTAATACCAGCTTTGTTTCAGCACTGAGGATTTGATGGGTTTTTAGATTTTCAGACAACCTCCTATCATTTTCATAGATGGCAAGGCATTTTGGGTTTTCCTGCTTTTACTGGTGGACCACCATAAGGGTTCTGTGGCCATGTGATCGATGCAGTCTGAGCCCAAGTTCCACTCAGGAGGGTCCCGATGGATCTGTGGACTCCCTCTGTGTTTCCCCAGGTCTGGGTTGTATAATTGGGACAGATGTATGTGGCAGCTGGCAGAATCCCACACTGGTGTTCTGACCCATAGAGTCAGGATCATTGTTATAGAAAGAGCCAGTGGAAGCCCCCAGAATGCCCCACATTTCCCAGGATGGAAATCCAAAAGCAATTCTACCGCCTTTGGAGGAACTGCAGATTAGTGCTGCCACTAATGGCTCAAAAGAAGCTGGGGTGGTGATCTCATCTTTGTTCCACTGACCTGTTTGGGGACTTCCCTAGCAGTCCAGTGGCCAAGACTGTGCTTCCAGTACAGGGGACATGAGTTTGATCCCTGGTCAGGGAACTAAGATCCTGCATGCCACAAGGCACGGCCAAAAAACAAATGGACAAAAAATGACTGACCTGTTTGGCTTGTGTGGAAGGCAGATGGATCTCGGAGAATGACTGTGGATTACTGTAAATGCAATCAGGTGGTGACTGCAATTGCAGTTGCTGGCCCAAATGAGGCGTCTTTGCTGGAGCACGTCAGCACAGCCCTTGGCAGCTGTTGTGAGCTACTGACTGACCTTGCAAATGCTTTTGTCTCCATACCACTTTCCAAGGAGCACCAGAAGCCAGGAGTACAAACCTTCAGTCTTGCTGAAGCCTGACATCAACTCTCTTGCTTTTTGCCATCATCTAGACCACTGAGAAGGCAATGGCACCCCACTCCAGCACTCTTGCCTGGAAAATCCCATGGATGGAGGAGCCTGGTGGGCTGCAGTCCATGGGGTCGCTAAGAGTCGGACATGGCTGAGCGACTTCACTTTTCACTTTTCATGCATTGGAGAAGGAAATGGCAACCCACTCAAGTATTCTTGCCTGGAGAATCCCAGGGATGGGGAAGCCTAGTGGACTGCCATCTATAGGGTCGCACAGAGTCGGACACGACTCAAGCGACTTAGCAGCAGCAGCAGCAGACCACTGAGATACAGTGTTGCACTCGTCCCGTCACATTGGCAACATTCTGCTGATCTGATCTTAGGAGGAGGAAACAGGATTTAGTAAGGAGGTTGGCAGTAAACCCACTGCTGGTATCAGTCAGTTATGGTCCAATCTGGAGGCAAAACAACACCAGTTACTTGAACAGAATCATGTCACTCAGTTGTGTCTGACTCTTTGCAACCGTACGGACTGCAGCACGCCAGGCTCCTCTGTCCTCCACTATCTCCAGCAGTTTATTCAAAGTCACATCCATTGAGTCGGTGATGCTATCTAACCATCTCATCCTCTCCCGCCCTCTTTTCCTTTTGCCTTCAGTCTTTCCCAGCATCAGGGTCTTCTCTAATGAGTTGTCTCTTCGCATCAGGTGGCCAAAGTATTGGCACTTCAGCTTCAGCTTCAGTCCTTCCAGTAAATACTCACGGTTGGTTTCCTTTAGGATTGACTGGTTTGATCTCCTTGCAGAATCATATCAGCTATTTTTGTATGTTTGTTTTTATTTTATTTTTGGTCACAGTGTGCATGTAGGATCTTCGTTCCCTGACCCGGGTTGGACCTGTGCCCCCTGCAGTGGAAGCTCTGAGTGCTAAAACTGTGCACCTCTGATGAACCCACGTGTGAGGATTCAAAGCCAACCAAAACTCAGATTGGGACTTGAACCCACGGTCCTTTTTATTTTATTTGTTAATATTTATTTATTCGGCTGCGTCAGGTCTTAGCTGTGGCTTGAAGCATCTTCATTGCGTCATACGGGATCTTTTGTTGCAGCATGCGGACTCTCTAGTTGCAGTGTACCGGCTCCAGAGCTCGCAGGCAGGCTCCGTGGTTGGAGCGCATGGGCATCGTTGCTCTGCAGCTTGTGGGATCTCAGTTCCCCCACCAGGGATCGAACCCGAGTTCTCTGCACTGCAAGGTGGATTCATAACCACTGGACCACCAGGAAAGTTCTGAATCGACTGTCTCTTAATTAGAATCACTCACCTGGTGTCTGAATTTGGGTTCTTTGAGTCTCAGCACAGAAGGAATTCAGGGAGAGCAAAGTGATAGGCAGGAAGTAGAATTACTAATATTCTACTTGCTTGTGTGGGATGCAAGTGGGCAGGTGAGGGGGCTGTGTCCCAAAACTACATTTTGGGCTTAACTGGTAGCTCAGAAGGGAAAGAATCTGCCTGCAATGCAGGAGACCTAGGTTCGATCCCTGGGTTGGGAAGATTCCCTGGAAGGGGAAATGGCCACCCGCTCCAGTATTTTTGGCTGGGAAATCCCATGGACAGAGGAGCCTGGTGGGCTACAGTCTATAGGGTTACAAAGAGGACACGACCGAGCAACTTATACCCTTATCAGTTGACTGAACACTAACACTTATAATCAAAGGAAAGTGGAGGAGGGGGGAAAGGACGGCCTTCTTTTTCTTTCTTCCAGTTGATGTCAGGCTTACATCACTAGCTTCTCTTTTCTTTTGGATAGGAGAGTGTTTGACCCTATGAGCTCAAACTAGGACTGCCACAGAGCTTATTGAAATCAGCAGAAGGGTGGTAACATGTCCTAAAATATGTTGAATCATCTCAGTTTCCATGTAACGACAGTCTCCTGCTTTGAAATGTCAACCTTTCCCTTAAATCTGTCCTTAATCCTAAGGATCATTACTTTGCTGATCTCGACCAACACAATGCAAGCTGCATTTTCTTTTTCTTTCACTTAATGACCTGGGGCATATCTCATGCTTTTACTCATGGCTTTGTAGTTAAGCAAACCTGCTTCATCCCAGGATGTCGTAATAACTTTTCCTGAGTGACCCTTACCTTAGAGTAGGGCTTCCCTGGTGGCTCTGCAGTGCCGGAGACCTAGGTTTGATCGCTGGGATAGGAAGATCACCTGAAGAAGGCAATGGCAACCCACTCCAGTGTTCTTGCCTGGAAAACACCATGGACAGAGGAGCCTTGTAGCCTACAGTCCATGCGATCAAAGAGTTGGACACAACTAAGCAACTTCACTTTATCTTAGAATGGTCTCTTGAAGTTCCCTAGGTTTTCCTCTATCTACAATCCCCTACTGGGACTTCTACAGCCATCTGTGTAACTATCTATTTTTATCCCTATCAGTTTTTTAAATTTTATTTTTAAATATTTATTTGGCCGCATCAGGTCTTAGTTAGAACATGTGATATCTTCATTGAATCTTGTGGGATCTTTCCTTGTGATGCCTGGACTTTCTCACTGTGAGGCGCGGGCTTAGTTGCCCCAAAGTATGTGGGATCTTAGTTCCTTGACCAGGGATCGAACCCACGTCTCCTGCATTGCAGGGTGTATTCTTAACCCCTGGGGCCATCAGGGAAGTACCATCCATATCAGTCTTAACCACTGGACCGCCAGGGATTTTTCCTCCTATCAGCTATTGGAACAGAGATAATTTAATATAGCTATTTGTTGCGCTTCCTTGGTAGTCCAGTGGTTAAGAATCCGCCTGCCAATTCAGGGGACATGGATTCGATCCCTGTTCTGGGAAGATCCTATGTGCTTGAGGCAACTGAGTCTGTGCCACAACTACTGAGCCCCTGCTCTGGAGCCTGTGAGCCACAACTAGAGAGGAGTCCCCGCTTACCACAACTACAGAAAGTCCTTGTGCAGCAACAAAGACCCAGCATAGCCAAAAATAGACAGATCTCTTTAAAAAAGAATTGTTAGCTTGGGAAATCCCTGGCAGTCCAGCGGTTGAGACTCCGTGCTTCCTCTGCTCAGTGTCCGGGCAGATCCTGCAGGCTTCATAGTGTAGCCCCCCACCCCCCCAAAAAAAAAGAATTGTTAACTAGATGTAAAGTTGTTAGAGGGCTTCCCTGTTGTCTCAGTGGCAAAGAATCCACCTGCCAAAGCAGAGACGGGGATTCTATCCCTGGGTCGGGAAGATCCCCTGGAGAAGGGAATGGCAACCCACTCTGGTATTCCTGACGGGAGAATCCCACGAACAAAGGAGCCTGGCGGGCTACAGTCCATGGGGCTGCAGAAAAGTTGGGACACAATTTAACAACTAAATAACAAAATGAAAATTGTGAACCCGCTAGCCAAAAGAGTAAAAAGGAAAGTAAGGGATCCTGAGGGTAGCAGCTGCAGGAAGCACCCACCACCCTGAGGGCTAAGGGGAAAGGAGAAGAAGTTGGAAAGACTGAAACTTAGAAACTCGAGAGGCCCAATAGAGCTGAGACTCAGACCTTTGAGGTGGAGATGCTGTTGGTCTGGTACTGCAGATGTTTGGTGGGATTTTTGGATTTGAGCAGCAACTTGTCCCTGAGTCTCACTGTGTGTGCTGCTTCAGGCTTTTACCAAACAATTCGTAAGACTTTTCATTTTGAGGGAGGCCCAGAGTACAAAGACTCTGGAGCAGGTGCTGGCTTCATGTAATCTGACCTGGCTGACACCCAGACCTGATGACCCGGAGGATCCAGGGATGTGCAGAGCGTTGGCGGCAAATAGGGATGCAGGCAGCAGGGGGTCACGCACTGCAGACCGCCAGGGTTTTGAAGCAAATCAGACTCTTTTCGGCAGATACTGTTTTTTTCAGTTTGAGAAACTGCTCATTACTGGGCCCCCGCAGAGTTTGAACACCTGCCCGTGAGTAGTGACCATGTGACCTGAGCACTCGTGTGATCTGAGTATTGTCATTTGTGCGCCATTCAGGGTCCTACCAGGAAACAGGTCACTCCAAATATCTGAATGAAGAGAAGTATTCACTAGGAATGAAGTTGCTAACTAGGTAACTGGGAGGGTAAAAGTTGAAGTCCGAGGCCAACTTTTTCTTCCAGGGGCCGGATGTAAATAGTCCCGGCTTCCAGGTCATCCTGTCACTACTCAACTCTTCTTTTGTCTGGAAAGCAGTTGCAGACGATAGCTAAACGAGTGAGGCTGGCTGGGTTCCAATAAAATTTTATTTACAAAATTGGGCAGATGCACTAGACTTGGCCGTGGTTCACACACCCTTGCTCTCAGGCACGAGGCAGCAAGTCAGGAAGCCACTCTGTCTCCAGTTCCGAAGGAACAGAGAGGGGCTGACGCTATTGGAAACTTTGAGGAAGGGCTCTGTGAGGCTCGTTCTGCAAGTGCTTGTTGTCGTTCTTAGCCTCTAAGTCATTTTAGCCCGCCAGGCTCCTCTGTCCATGGGATTCTCCAGGCAAGAATGCTGGAGTGGGTTGCCATTTCCTTACCCAGGGGATCTTCCCGACCCAGGGATTGAATCCCTGTCTCCTGCATTGGCAGGCGGATTCTTTAGGAGAAGAATCGGGGAAGCCCGCTGCAAGTGCTAGGAAGCTGCAGACTGGATTTGTCTGCTGTCCTGGGAAGAACCGTGGCTGCCTTTGGTGCAGAAAGAAGGCTGGGGACCTGAGAGCCCACTGGGAAGTGCAGGCTACTCGCATTCCTCCAGCCTGCAGCCTTCCTCTGGCGCCCCCTATCGGCAGAGCCTGCCAGGGAGCCGATGGCGCAGCACCGGTGGTTTGCGCAGGGCTGGTGCACAGGGCGGGTTGGGGGCTGCGGGACAGTCACAAGTGGTTGGTTTTTAGGCATTTAGACAACCCCCACCTCCGTCACTTCTACAGGTGGCTTATTAGGCTTCTTTTCGATTTCATCCCAGAGATGAAACTGTCAGGGTCCCCTTGGGGAGGGAAGTCTTCTTGAAGAAATGGGTGTCTCTTTTGGGAAATGAAGAGGTGGGGAGGAGGAGGTGGAAAGGGAGGGGGAGTTTTAAGTCTCTGAGAGGAGTCTAGAAGGAACTTTCAGCCTCTAAGGATCTATCTGTCCTCTGTTCAGAATGAAACCTGAATCTGACCACCACCACTTTGCCCGCCCCCGGCATCTGCATGGACACCTTTAGTCAGCTTTCTCCCTGCCCATTTCACCCCTATGCCCTCTTCCACTCTTGCCCCTGTGGTCTGTTCTCAAGGCAACCAGATCAGTCACCTCCTGCTCACACCCTCTGATGTGATGTCCTCCACTGTCCTTGGAGCAGAATTGGCCACCTTACCCTGGCCTGCAAGGCCCTGCAGGGCTCTGGTCCCCACTCCACTGAATTTCCCACCCCTCGCTTTCTTTTTCTTCTTTTTTTAAATATTTGTTTATTTGGCTGCACCAGCTTTAGTTGCATCTCACAGGATCTTCAATCTCAGTTGTGGCAAGACCAGGGGTCGAACCCGGATCCCTGCTTTGGGAGCACAGTCTTAGCCACTGGACCACCAGGGAAGTCCCCTACCCCTCCCTTTCTGCTCCAGCCACCCCGGACACTGTCTTGGGTGCAGTGGGGAAGCCACCCACCCCTGGGTTTTAAACAGGTGATTATCACTTTGGATTGGGGGTGTTATTAGCGGAGGCGGGGGGTGTGGCAATGAGGAGGCTGATGGGTTATCACAGAGGACCTTTGCCAAGACAGACCTCCTGGGGTGCGCAAAATATAATAAAGATTCCTGTATTTGCTGGCATTGTTCCTGACAATTCACATATTAGTGGTAAGAGGGGCAAGTGCACAACAAAGGAGAAAACCAGAATTCCCTGGTGGTCCAGTGGTTAAGACTTGGTGCTTTCACTGCTGGGGGCACAGGTTCCATCCCTGGTCACAGAACTGAGAATCTGCAAGTTGTGGGCCAAAAAAACACCAAAAACCAGAGGGAACCACTCCTTACTCTCAGCATGCAGAAATCCCCGAGGGTGGGCTGTGAACCCAGTGTGTTCTGGGCCCTTGCCACACGTCGAAGCCTCTGGCTTCACCATCTCCCAAGTCTCACGGGGCCATGTCGTCTGTCCCCCACCTTGCGGGAATCGTTTCACCTTCGTCATCTCCCTCTGCTCTTGGTTTGTCTTTCGGGTCTGTCCTCTTTCCCTGACGTCGAGTTATCTTTCAGATCGGTCTCTTCTCCCCCGATCATGGGTCTCATTTGGGCCCCACGTGATCTCTCTGTGGCCCTGGTTCTGTTTTCAGCCTGTGCCACCGTTCTCTCCTTCGAGGCCTGAGCCCTCTCTCCCTTTCCCCAGTTCTGCCCCAGCCTCTGTCACCTCCCGTGCTGTCAGTCTCAGTGCCCTGGGGAGATGAGCATGTCCCTCCTCCCAGGCCAGTGAGCTAGGACCTTGACTCTTCTGTTTCAGCCCCAGGGTTGAAGGTCTGTGCTTGAATTGGGAGTCAGTGCTGGGCCCAGTTGAGGCCGTTGGGGCAGAGCCGGTATTCATGGAGAGGCACCCTGGGAGCCGGGTCCCAACCCAGGAGACGTCTCGCCCACACATATTGCTCCCATTTTACAGAGGAGCAAACTGAGGCCCCGGAGAAGGCAATGGCAACCCACTCCAGTACTCTTGCCTGGAAAATCCCATGGACGGAGGAGCCTGGTAGGCAGCAGTCCATGGGGTTGCACAGAGTCAGACACAACTGAGCGACTTTACTTTCACTTTTCAGTTTCATGCATTGGAGAAGGAAATGGCAACCCACTCCAGTGTTCTTGCCTGGAGAATCCCAGGCACGGCGGAGCCTGGTGGGCTGCCGTCTATGGGGTCGCACAGAGTCGGACACGACTGAAGCAACTTAGCAGCAGCAGCAGCAGCAAACTGAGGCTCAGAGACATGGAAGCCCCTGTCCCCGGTCACCCAGTGAGCTGGCCAGAGCCAGGGCTCCCTCCTCCCACACCCGGCCCTTACCAGCTCCCTGCCTCCTCTGTCATGTATGTGTGTGTGTGAGGCCACGTGTTCCCATGTGTGCACTGTGCCTCTAGGGGGTGACCCCCCCACACCACATCACCGCTCCGCCCTGCACTCATGCACTGGGCACGTGTCTGTCCGCCTGAGTCCACGTGGGCAGCCTATGTCTGAGCACTCGTGTGTGGATTTGGCGTGGTGCACACATGTTGCTGGTATAGACTTGGCTGTGTATAGTGCTCACATGTGCAGTGTGTGTGTGTGTGTGTGTGTGTCTCCGGGGTGTGTATGTGTGTGTGTGAAGTGCCAGGTTTTTTCCCAGCCTGAGTCCTGCCCGCAGCTAATGACTGACTGATGTCCACTTGAGCAAGATGGCCTCTTTGGATCAGGCATCCTGGTGTGCCAGCCAGACCCCCCAGCACACCCTTTTCTCCCTCCCCACCCTTCACCACGTCAGACCTGGACCCCAGCCACCTACCCCTCCCTGACTCAAGACCCCATGCAGCTCCTCTCGAGGCCATTCTCTCAACGGAGCTGGGCGTAGTCCTGTGTCTCGGGATGCCTGGGTGCATACACCTGGGTCCCTAGCACCTGCCAGGGGCAAGAGAATGGAGGTCATACATCTGTGTTATGATCCCCAGCTGTTGTGCCTTTATTCCCCAGTGCCTTGATGTCTCTGAGACTCAGTCTCCCAAGCTGTATAATGGGGCTAGTAGTAGCCCCAGGGAGCTGATGAGAAGATTATACAAGATAAACCCTATAAAGTGGCATCTGGCTCGAAGCCTGGCACGTAGTAAGCTTGATAAATGTTACCTGTTGTTAACTGTTCATACCAAAGAGAAACCAAGGCTCCCGGAGGGTTCTGAGTGGGTCAGCATCCGGGCATCTTGACTCCAATCTCAGGACCCCAGCGTGGTGGGAGTGGTGTGGGGTCAGTGGTAGGTTTTATAAAGCAGGGCCTTAAATGATGAGCTTGATGTCGGGGGAGAGGAGCGGGAGAGATTGGATGAGGCGGGGCACCTGGGAGGAAGGAGGACGTGAGATGACAGGGGTCCAATACGGGGCCCAGGGAAGACTCCTGGAGCCAGTCTGGTCCCCTGCTCCTGCTGTCCTGCTCCCTGTGTGTCTCTCTCTTGGCTTCTGATACTCCAAATCGCTCCCTCAGCACAGCTCTCTCTAACTGCGCGTCTGTCTCCCTGGCCCACCCCTCTGCCCCCGCCCCGCCTCCCCTCCAGCAGAAGGCAGACCTGGCTGTGGCTGCGTTCACCATCACAGCCGAGCGGGAGAAGGTCATCGACTTCTCCAAGCCCTTCATGACCCTGGGGATCAGCATCCTCTACCGGGTGCATATGGTACGGTTCCCCTGGAGATGTGGCCGGGGCTGGGGCGGGAGTGGCACTGAGGCCCGAGGGAGACAGAGGCTGTGGGCTGGACCTTGCCTGCCACGGTGGGGCCTGTGGGCCCCAGGGCTTTGGGAGGGGCTGGGGGGGACTCTGCTCTCACTCCCTCCCCCACCAGGGCCGCAAGCCCGGCTACTTTTCCTTCCTGGACCCTTTCTCTCCGGCCGTGTGGCTCTTCATGCTTCTTGCCTATCTGGCCGTCAGTTGCGTCCTGTTCCTGGCCGCCAGGTGAGCCCACTACCTGCTGCCTGGGAGGGAGGGGGCGGGGCGGAGGCAGGAGCCGGGCTCTCCACGGCTGTCTGTCCTGGCTGTCCCGGCTCCGCTTGGAGCCTTGGGTTCCCTGCAGCCGCCCTCCCTTCTCCCTTTCCGGCCCCGTCTCTGTGTTTCCTCCCTGTGTCTCTGGCTTCTGCTCCGTGGTCCTCTCCAGGCCTCTTCCCTTCTCGTTCTTCTGTCCCCTTTCTCTTTTGCGCCCACTGTCTCTGTGTGTGTGTGTCTCCCTGTTCATCTGTGTCTCTCTTCCTCTCCAGTTGTGTCTCCCCTTCCCTTCTGATCACGGTGGCTCTCTCTCCTGTTTTCTTTCTTCCCACCCGCTGTGTCTCTCCACAGGCTGAGCCCCTACGAGTGGTACAACCCGCACCCGTGCCTGCGGGCGCGCCCCCACATCCTGGAGAACCAGTACACGCTGGGCAACAGCCTCTGGTTCCCCGTGGGGGGCTTCATGCAGCAGGGCTCGGAGATCATGCCCCGGGCGCTGTCCACGCGCTGCGTCAGCGGAGTCTGGTGAGAGGCTGTCTGCCCGCCCCAACCGGGGTGGGTGGGACTTTTTGGGGGGACCCTCCTGAGACCTGGGCCCATTCCTATTCCCCACGCCAGCCATGTGATGGGACACAGGGTAGGGCGAGCTGAGCCCCAGCTCTGCAGCTCACTGGCTGTACAACCCTCTCCATGCCTCAGTCTCCTCATCTGAGAAATGAGTAAAAATGCCCATGTCTCATATAATCAGGACAGCATAGGTGTGGTAGTCACTGTCTGAGACATTGCCCCAGGCAATCACAGAGACTAGAATCCTTGAGCCACGACAGCCTTCACTGTCCAGAGGCCAAGGCTGAGGCCCAGTCAGAGACCTGCTCCCTCAGAGCCCCACGGGGACCCAGTACCTTGAACAGAGCTTATTTTGCCCCTGAGACAAGCTCTGAGAAGCTTCATGCCAGAGAGCAGACACTGAGCCAGCCGGCAGTGTCTGGCTCATAGCTTTACATTTTTTGGATTAGTTGGCATTTAAAAATTGGGCAAATTCACTTACAAATTCAGATTTCTTTCTTCTTAAAAGAAAAATATTTGATTAAATTAGTTTATTTGTTGGCCACGTGGCGTGTAGAAGCTTAGTTCCCCAGATTCTGTAGGGATCGAAGCCATGCCCCCTGCATCGGGAGCTCGGATGTTCTTAACCACTGGACTACCAGGGAAGTCCCAGGCTTCTGTCTTTTTCTGTTTTGTTTTGGCTACGCCACACGGCTTGCAGGAATCTGTTTCCCAGCCAGGGATTGAACCCCGGGCCTCGGCAGTGAGAGCCCGCTGTCCTAACCATGAGGCCACCAGGGAACTCCCCACATTCAGAGTTCTCACTTTGCTCAAAGCTTTGGGAGCTCTGGCACTGCGCAGCTGGCACTCCCACCTGGTGTCGACACCGCTCCATTGGCCCCAGGCCCTCTGCCTCCTCCGGCCCCTTTAGGGCCTCGCTTCCATAAGCACTCATGTCTGCCACCCTGTCTTTGATTCATTTAGCCCCGTGGCATGTGGGACCTTAGTTCTCCAACCAGGGATGGAGCCTGTGCCCCCTGATTAGAAGTGCAGAGTCTTAACCACTGGACCGCCAGGGAAGTCCCCATCCTGTCTTTTAAATAGCAGATGGGCTCGGTTGCAGCTCATGTAGCTCTTCTCAGCTCCTTTTCCTGCTTAGAACCACAGAAAGCCGAGGAGCACGCCTAGAACAAGGAACATTCTCCCAGTTTTATGGATTAGGAGGCCGAGACCCAGAGAGAGGAAGTGGTTTCCTAGAGAGAGTGCATTTGGCTAGAGGCAGGGTGGGGCTGAGCCAGCTTCCCGCCCCAGTGCCACCCACCCCCCAGTCCCTGGGTGCTGCCTGAGCCTGGCTCTGCTCCCCAGGCCCTTGGTGACCTCTCCAGGGCAGCCTAAGACGTTTTGGGCATCGTCCCTGTCTGTTACAGTCAATGCATCAATCAGCATTCAGCACAAAGTGCTTCTGAGTCCTTTCCATGTGCCACGTAGTCAGGTGAAAAATTAAGAGGCAAAGGGCTGAGAATAAATAAGTGAACAGACAGATAAACACAAGGAGGTCGTATTTTATGCCAGGAATGTATCCCAGTGATATTGTCTGATTCGAAACTTGTTCATTCAAGACCAACCATAATGGTGGCAGGTTTTTCTCTCTCTCAACTAAGTGGGACTAACTACCATCTGGCAGTTGTTTGCAATTTGCTTGGCCCACTGGCTTTGAAACTTTTGAATCTCAATGATTTCTTTTAAACGTTTTGGAATTGGCATCACTTCAGGAGTTACACCCTGCCTTCGTTTTCTGTTGCTGTTGCAACAAATTACCATAAACTTAGTGGTTTAAAAACAATGTAAATTTATTCTCTTACAGCTCTGGAAGGCAGAAGTGCAGGATAGATATCACTGAGCTAAAGTCAAGGTGTTGGCAGGGCCAATTCTGAAGGCTCTAGGGGAAAATCCATTTCTTTGACTTTTCCAGCTTTTAGAAGCTTCCTGCATTCCTGGGCTCGTGGCCCCTGCCTCCAGCTTCAGAGCCAGCAGCACAGCATCTTCAAATCTCTCTCTGACTCTGACCTCCTTCTTCCCCTTATAAGGACCCCTGTGATTCCATGGGCCCACCTGGATACTCCAGGTCAATCTCCCAATCTCAGGATGCTTAACTTAATTCTATCTTCAAAGACCTTTTTTAAGAAAAAAAAAAAATTATTTATTTGGCTGCACTGGGTCTTAGTTCTGGCACTCAGAATCTTTGATCTTCATTGTGACATGCTGGGTCTTCAGTTGCAGCATGCTAACTCCTAGTTACGGCATATGAAATCTAGCTTCCTGATCAAGGATCGAATCTGGGCCCCCTTCACTGGGAGGGCAGAGTCTTAGCCACTGGACCACTAGGGAAGTCCCCTGTAAAGAGCCTCTTACTCTATGAAGGAACATACAAGTTCCAGGGATGTGTATATAGGTGTCTTAGGGGCAAGGCTTTCTTCTGCCCACCGCACATCTGAAGTGAATTTTATTAGCATTTTAAATGTAATGATGTATCAGATGTACATAAGCTGAGCTATTGAAGAACCCAACAGGGTGCAGTGAAAAAGAACAGTGGAGAATGAAGATGCTTAGAAAAGGCACCTCTGAGGGAGGTAACATCTAGGCTGAGTCCAAAAGGTGCAAACAGAGGCAGGCCTGCCAAGGAGAGGGAGGCGCATTCAGCCAGGCAGGAGAGGGCGGCCTGTGTGAGGAGGTGGCTGCAAGGGCAGGGAGGGACCCGCCGTGACAAATCTGGCTGAGTCCCCAGGTCAGGTGGGGGACCAGTGACCACTTCTCTGTAGCCCATCCCTTCTGCTCCTCAGTCAGGGACCCTCTTCCCCAGCTGGGTGTTCCATGCCCCAGAGACGTGGTTGCCACAGGAACAGCAGCAGCCCCCCCAACCCAGAGCCCACCTCCTGGGCCCCTCATTTCGTGTCCACCCGGGCCACAGCCTCCTGCAGCCACACCCAAGGGCACATCATCATTTGGGACAGTTCTGCCTTGATTCTTTATTATTTTTGGCCATGCCCCGTGTCCTGTGGGATCTTAGTTCCTCAAACAGGGATTGAACTCGCACCCCCTGCACTGAAGCCCCGAGTCTTAACCACTAGACCGCCAGGGAGGCCCCAGTTCTGCCTTGAAAATGAGTATTTCCGAGTTCACGCTCTGACCCCAGCCCTGTCCCTCCTGGGCTCCCCCATCACTCCCTTGAAGTTGGTCCTTACCCCTCCTTTGCCGTTGTCAACGTCTCAGGCCAGGTCACCCTCTTGTCATGTCCTCCTGGTACAGAAAGCCCCCAAACCTCGGGTCTCACTCTGCTCCCTTCCCCACACTCCACCAGGGTCACATGGCCCCCTTTATTGATATGGCCAGCACACCCTGTCAGCCATCCTCTTTCTAGAAACCCTTTGCTCCTAGGCTGCTGTGTCTTCCTGGTTCCCTACGACCTCTGGATCCTCTGTCCCATTTCATCATGGGCTCCTTTGGCCCTTCCTCTCTCACTCCGCACCAGTGACTCTTCAGTGCTCACAGACTCAATGCGCTCTTTAAAAAACAAACAAAACACTGTATACTTGTTTATTTTGACCACTCCACACAGTGTGTGGGATCTCAGTCCCTGACCAGGGCTTGAATGCAGGCCAAGCAGTGAAAATGCAGACTCCTAACCACTAGCCTGTGCACATGCTAAGTCGCTTCCATCATGTCTGACCCTTTGCAACCCCCTGGACTATAGCCCAGCAGGCTCCTCTGTCCATGGGATTCTCCAGGCAAGAATACTGGAGTGGGTTGCCATGGGGGATCTTCCCAACCCCGGGATCGAACCCATGTCTCTTAAGTCTCCTGCATTGGCAGGTGGGTTCTTTACCACTAGTGCCACCCTTGAAGCCCCCCTTAACCATGAGACCACTAGGGAACTCCTTCAATGTCTTCTTTTTTAAAAAAACATATTTATATATTTGTGGCTGCATGGCCTTCCCTCTAGCTGTGGGGAGTGGAGGCTGCTCTCTAGCTGAAGTGCACAGGCTTCGCATTGCAGTGGCCTCTCTAGTGGCGGAGCATGGACCCTAGGGCGCTTGGGCTCCAGTAGCTGCAGTTCATAGGCTCTGGAGCACAAGATCGATAGTTGTGGTACATGGGCTCGGTTGCTCTGTAGCATGTGGGATCTTCCCGGGTCAGGGATCAAACGTGTGTCTTCTGCATTGGCAGGCAGATTCTTTACCACTTAGCCACCAAGGAACCCAGTGCCCTGTTTTTATAACAAACATTTGGTAACACCTCTTTTCCGCCCTAATGAAATTCAAAGGTAATACGTCAACCTACACTCATGATTCAGAACAAATCAATATAATGCCCTGATTTCAATACAAAGGAGAAAAGGAGAAGTGATTGACGATACAACAGTAGGAAAGCAATACCTAAATGCTTGGGCGGGACTGTGCTCCAAGACAGATTGCAGCAGTCAGGTGGCCGCACCTACAAGTAGTGGATACCATTGCAATTATGAGAAGACAGATTGTTTAATAGAATGACGTCAATACCTGAGGCATGACGCTTTGAAATCATTGGCAGATAAGTGTGTCTGTACAAATACAAATCACCACGATTGTGAGACTCATCAACTCAGCCGGTCCCAAGTTTCTTCACACAGTGACTCAAATACCACAAGCAGGGCTGCTGTCAGAGACGCGATTTCCCAAAATCGTGAGCAGTTCTTGGCACGGTTTCAAACAAAACAGCATCCAGCTTTGTTCCTCCATCTAAACAATAGGTACCTTTCTAGAAATGTTGGTTTCTATTCTAGCCATGCCAAAAATATTTCTTTTTTTTTCATCACTTTAGTTTTTTATTTTTTAAATTTTAAAATCTTTAATTCTTACATGCATTCCCAAACATGAACCCCCCTCCCACCTCCCTCCCCATCAAAAATATTTCTATTTTTATGTCCGTGCATGCTCAGTCATGTCCGACTCTTTGCAACCCCATGGACTGTCGCCCACCAGGCTCCTCGGTCCATGGGGTTCTCCAGGCAGGAACACTGGGGTGGGTTGCCATTTCCACCTCCAGGGGATCTTCCTGACCCAAGGATTGAACCTGAGTCTCCTATGTTGGCAAGCAGATTCTTTACCACTAGCACCACCTGGGAAGCCCTGGTTTTTATGTATCAGGGAGTTGAGTCAGATAATCAAGTACAGGATTTTCCATGTTTAGACTGGGCTGTCTGGTCGACACCTGTCCCTGCCCACTGACATCAGGACCCCACACGATCACTTTGGTCACCAGAGTGCCTCACACCTCACCAAGCACTTTCCTCAAACAACCCTGGGGCCACGCCCTGCCCAGGAACCACCACTCTGTATACCCCCAGCTTCCCTTCCCAGGTCCTCAACTGCAGATCCCTCCATGAGGCACCCTCAAACTCAGCTTGCCCAAAGTGGAGCTCACATCCTTACTCCCAAATTCGTCCCCAGGTTCTGTCTTGGTGAATGGCCCCATCACCCCCGCCGTCGCCACCGCCCGTCTGCCATGGTGTCCCTGGGGTTTTGGGGTGCCTGGGGTGTATCAGGCACTGGATAGTTTTGTTTTGAGTGAATGACAGCATTGATCCGTGGGGTAGGTTTGAAGAGACTTGGCTTCCAGAGAGATTATGGCGGACCCTGGATCTTTCTATGAGTTGAGTTTGGGTTGCTTTTGGAAAAGGCATATTATTCATCCATTTATCCTACACTCCACCCGCATCCCAGCACCCAGCACAGGAGTGTGCATGCGTGCTCAGCAGAGGACAGCTGCTCTTTTCTTCATTATCCACTGGAGGAGGGGGTGCTCTGGAAGGACCTCTCAGCATCTTTCCTGTCTTCAGGCCCCGCGGATCTGTATCTGTACTTCGGCAGGGAGCCTAGCCCCTCTCATCTGCCTGGTGCGAGGAGAGAGGGCCAGGCCAAGGCGGGTGACTGCCTTTGGGTCTAGAGCCAGGCCAGTGGGTACTTCTTTTCCCAAGTCTGTCCTGAGTCACAGGACCACAAAAGCACGCACGTGCATGGCACTTGGTCTGTGTTGTGACTCATTCTTAGAACAGCCCTGTGAGGAGCGACCTACAATTATTATCATCATTATTACTATTATTATAAATACTGTTATTTTGGCCACACTCTGAGGCGTATGGGATCTTAGTTCCTCCACCAGGGATTGAACCCACCCACTTGACATTGGAAGCATGGAGTCCTAACCACTGGCCTGTGAGGGAATTCCTATGGGGGCCTACGATTATACTTAACCTCACGGGTGAATCCATGGTCTCACAGCTCATCAGTGATGGAGCCAGGATTTGGGGATTTTCCAGGGACCTCGATTTCTACTTTATTTCCACTGTGGTCAGTGAATATTCTCTGTAGGATTTTAATCCTTTGTCATTTATTGAGACTTGTTTTATGACTCAGCGTAGAGTTTATCCTGGTAAATGTTCTACACGCACGTGCATAGAATGTGTGTTTTGCTGCTGGTGGGTGCAGTGTTTTGTAAATGGCAGCTAGGACCAGTAGGCTACTCTTGTCTTCATATGGTTACTGACTTTCTGTCTACTGATTCTGTCAATTACTGAGAAAAGAGTGTTGAGATCACCACTTGTAATTGTGGAGAAATTTCATGTTTCTCTTTTCAGTTCTATCAGGTTTTGCTTTATGAATTTTGAAGCCGTGTAGTTAGGTGTATCAATGTTTGGGACTGTTGTGTCTTTTTGATGAATTGACCCCTTTGCTATTATGTAGCTCAGTTGGTAAAGAATCCGCCTGCAATGCAGGAGACCTGGGTTCAGTCTCTGGGTTGGAAAGATCCCCTGGAGAATGGAAAGGCTACCTACTATAGTATTCTGGCCTAGAGAATTCCATGGACTATATAGTCCATGGGGTCTCAGAGTCGGACATGACTAAGTGACTTTCACTTTCACTTCCTCTTTATTCCTGATAAATTCCTTGTTTTGGGGTTACCTTTTTTGATGTTCATATAGCCATCCCAGCTTTTAAAAAAAAAAGTATTTATTTGTTTGGCTGCACTGCATCTTAGTTGCAATGTGTGGGATCTATTTCCCTGACCAGGGATTGAACCAGGGCCCCCTGTTCAATCACTGTATCACAGAGTCTTAGCCACTGGACCAACCAGGGCCGTCCCCAACTTTTTAGTGCAGTGTTTCATAGTATATCTTTTCCCTATCCTTTCATTGTCAGCTTACCTACACTGTTATATTTAAAGTGGTTTTCTTATAGACAGCATGTACTTAGACCTTGGATTGGCAAACTTCTTTTTTGAGTATTGGGCCAAATTATAAATATTTCAGGCTTTGCTGGTCATATGGTATCTGTTGCATCTACTTAACCCTGATTATGGTACAGAAGCAGCCTTGATTGAATGAGTGTGGTTGTGTTCCAATTAAACTTTTTTTTTGGCTGCACAGTGGGGCACGTGGGATCTTAGTTCCCCAACCAGGGATCCATCCCATGCCCCATCCCCCCACATTGGAAGCTCAGAGTCCTAACCGCTGGATCGCCAGGGAATTCCCCCAGTAAAACTTTATGGACACTGACAGTGAAATTTGAATTTTATGTGTCGTGTGTCATGAGCTGTTACTCTTCCTTCAGTTTCTTCTTCAGCGTTTTAAAATGTGAAAGCCATTCTTAGCCTGTGGGCTGCACAAAAACAGTAAGTCAGATCTTGCCTGTGGGCCATAGTTTGCCAACCCCAGGCTGAGACCATTTACCTGCAGTATAATTATTGGTATTTGTTTGATGTTGTTTAATTGCTAACTCTTGTATTTTTTTGTCCCCATGGACTGTAGCCCACCAGACTTCCCTGTCTGTGGGATTTCCCAGGCAGGAATACTAGAGTGGGTTGCCATTTCCTGCTCTAGGGGATCTTCCTGACCCAGGGATCAAACCTGAGTCTCCATGTCTCCTGCATTGCAGGTGGATTCTTCACCACTGAGCCACCTGGAAAGCTCAGAAAACCCAGCATTTACTTATAAAAATTAGTTGCATTCATTCAGAAAAAATTCAGACTTTATAAACTTGGTGTAAAATGTTACTAGCTATTTCTAAAACAAGAAATAACTAATAACGTGTGTATGTATGTTGTCTTACTTAGGGTTTATTGAGATTCTTGGATCTGCAAGTTTACAGTTTTCACTAAATTTGAAAAGTTTTGAACATTGCTTTTTCCACTATTTTTTTCTGCTGCCCCCTTACTGTCTTCTGTCTCTGGGATTCCAGTCGTGGATGTAAGACCACTTGGTCTTATTCCTCAGGCCACTACGGCTCTGTGCTCATGGTCGGTCATTTTTTCCCTCCTTGTGTTTCTTTTTTTGTGTATGTGTGTTTCTTTTGAATAGATTTTGCTGTCTTCAAAATCTGTTTTCTTTTCTGTGCAGTGTCTAATCTGTGTAGATCCTTCCAGTAAAAGTTTCCTTTTAGATCTTGTATATTTCATAGAGAGCTTTCTAGTCCTTTCTTCCATTTCTGTCTGCAACGTGTTCATGTTTTTCTTTACATCCTTGATCATCTGAATGTCTTCGCTGCTTAATGTCCTTGCGGCTAATTCCATCATCTCTGCCAATTCTCGTTCCACTTCCGTTGAGCAACTTTTTTTCCTAGTTGTAAGTCCGTTTCCTGCACGTTGTTTATCTGGTATTTTTTTTAATTGGATGACAAGACATTGTGGATTTTATGTTGTTTACATTGTTGCATGTATTAAAGAATCTTTGGGTTTGTTGTTGTTGTTTTTTCCCTGCAAGACAGTTACTTGTGGATTCTCTTGAGTCTTTCCAGGCCTGTTTTTAAGTTCTTTTAGAGTAGGTCTCAGAGAAGGCAATGGCACCCCACTCCAGTACTCTTGCCTGCAAAATCCTATGGATGGAGGAGCCTGGTGGGCTGCAGTCCATGGGGTCGCTAAGAGTCGGACACGACTGAGTGACTTCACTTTCACTTTTCCCTTTCATGCATTGGAGAAGGAAATGGCAACCCACTCCAGTGTTCTTGCCTGGAGAATCCCAGGGACAGGGAGCTTGGTGGGCTGCCATCTATGGGGTCGGATAGAGTCGGACATGACTGAAGTGACTTAGCAGCAGCAGGGTAGGTCTAGCATAACATATTCTTGGGCTAACTTAACTCTGATTCTAATGTGTTATCCTTTATCTCTTTGAATGTCTTATGCATTCAAAGAAATCTCTCTTCTCTGGTTAGGAGCTCAAAAGATTCCCATCCCTGTATGAGCCCTGGAAATTGTTCTCCCTTTGAACGTTCTTATCTGACCCCTTGGAGTTTTATCCAGTGCATACACAGACTGACATTCAGCCAAAGATTCAAAAGAGAAGCTATGCAGATTACTAGAACTGAGCATTCTGCTTCTTCCTCTTGGGCATTCTGTCTCATGAATGCCAGCCATCTCTTGGCCTTCTTGATCTCTGATCTCCATCTCTACAGCTCAGTGAGTTTGCCAGACTCTGGGTTTTCCTTCCTGGCACAGCCGTCTATAAATTAAGTCCAGCTGGGTAATGGCAAGCAAGTCTTACTTCATTATTTCTCTTTCCTCAGGGATCCTGGGCCTGTAATGCCTGTTGTCCTTTGTCTAAGGTCATTTCCTATACCCTGTCCAGTTTTCTATTAATAGTTCACAGTGAGAGGGTATTTCCAGACCATCTTATTCTCTTGTGTTTCTGACAGTGGAAGTCTCTGGAAAGAAAGTGTTAAGTTGCTCAGTTGTGTCCAACTCTTTGTGACACCATGGCCTGTAGGGCACCAGGCTACTCTGTCCATGGGATTCTTCAGCAAAGAATACTGGAGTGGGTTGCCATGCCCTCCTCCAGGGGATCTTCCCAACCCTGGGATCAAATCTGGGTCTTCTGCATTGCAGATGGAGTCTGAGCTACCAGGAAGTCTCTGGAAGTAATACTTAAACCCAGGGAAGGGACTTCCCTGGTGGTCCAATGGCTTCAACTCTGTGCTCCCAATGGAGGGGACCCTTGTTCAGTCCCTGCTCAGGGAACTAGATCCCATATGCTCAACTAAGACCTGGCGCGGCCAAATAAATTAAAAAAAAAATCTTTTAAAAAATGTAAACCCAGGGATCTGGACTCTAGATCCTATGATCCCAGCCCCTCCCAACTCTTTGTGATGCCATAGACTGTGGCCCACCAGGCTCTTCTGTCCATGGGATTCTGTGATCCCAGATTCTGTGATCCCATCAGCAGTCAGCCTTCTAGCCTTCTAGATGCTGGGGTCACTGGGGTGAGGGGGGCACCACCAAGGAGGTTCATGGCCACACGGGCAAAGTGGCAGGGGTGGCTCCAGCCCGTAGCTCACCCCTCCCACCCCTCAGGTGGGCCTTCACCTTGATCATCATCTCCTCCTACACGGCCAACCTGGCCGCCTTCCTCACCGTGCAGCGCATGGAGGTGCCCGTGGAGTCGGCCGACGACCTGGCAGACCAGACCAACATCGAGTACGGCACCATCCACGCTGGCTCCACCATGACCTTCTTTCAGGTGGGGCCCCCGGCGCCACCCTGGCTTGGGGTCGTGGTCACCGCCATGCACAGCAGCTTAGGGTAGGGCAGGGCATTCCTCAGAAGGTCCCCACGGGGCCTGGAGGAAGAAAGCTGTCCTGTTTGGCCTGGATGGAGGTCTCCCTGGAACAGGCTGGGCCCTGGAGAGATAATGGGGGTGGAGCCTCTGCTTCTCTGGATATACCCTGGGAACACTGGGAAGACAGCTGGGCATTAAGCTGTGCCAAGACCCAAGGGTGGGAGAGAGAAAAAGGGTTGGAAAACAGGTCACGCCCCCTCCTTCCCAAGCCTTCAGTCCTCGGATTCCTCGCTGGGCTGGTGGGTGTGGCGATGGTTTGGACCTGGCCTTGAGCAGTCTGTCTGTCTGTCTTGTCTCTCTGTCCTTGGCTCTGCCTTCCTCTGGTCTCCTCACTCTCTCGGCTTGAGGGAGACCTCCTGGAGGGCAGAGGGCACGGGGAAAGGCAGGAGTGGAAAGACCCTCACCCGTGCTCCCCTCCCCACGCTCCCCTTGCCCAGAATTCACGGTACCAGACGTATCAGCGGATGTGGAACTACATGCAGTCGAAGCAGCCCAGCGTGTTTGTCAAGAGCACAGAGGAGGGCATCGCCCGCGTCCTCAACTCCCGCTACGCCTTCCTGCTCGAGTCCACCATGAACGAGTACCACCGGCGCCTCAACTGCAACCTCACCCAGATCGGGGGCCTCCTCGACACCAAGGGCTACGGCATCGGCATGCCGCTGGGTATGGCAGCCCTGGGGCCCTGGGCAGCCGGAACCAAGCCGTGTGAGCAGGCCACGCGGTGGGCCAGACCCTCCCTGAGCAGGCTGGGTGTGCTGTGTGTGGCCTCCTGCCTGTGCGGCCTTGGGCAGGTGTCGCCACCTTCCTGAGCCTCTGCACCCTCCACCCGGATAAACAGGCCTAGGAGCCATCCACTCCAGCCCTGCAGGGCGGCTGGGAGAACCCTGTGAGGCTCGCTGCCTTCTCCCATTGGCCCCAGGGCCCCTCCAGGGGGAGGGCATGGTTTTGCTGACTTCACATTCTCTGCACCAAACCCACAGCCTGGCTCAGTGCAGGTGCTCAGGAAATGACAGTGGATGTTGTTGGATGGGTGGAAGGGAGGGAGGAAGAATGATGGATGGATCTGCCAGGGAGACCTGGACGTGTTTTTCCAGGGCTGGTGCTGGAAACTCACCACCAATTTTGTCACCCAATTTTGGCTTTTAAACCTACCTCTGTTCTGATGATTGCTGCACCACTTACCTGTGACTGCACGACAAACGAGCCCAAATTTTAGCAGCTTTGCAGTAGGGTCAGTGCTGTCATCGGGGAAACTGTGGCCCCTGGTGCTCTGAGAGACAGGATCCAGAGTCATGCCAACCCGGATTACAATCCCAGCTTCCTCCCTGACTCAGGCGACAATGTCATCTGCCTCCTTCAGATAACGAGGGTGGTAATACCTACCTCGGGCTTCCCTGGTGGCTCAGCAGTAAAGAATCCGCCTGCCAACGCAGGTGATGCGGGTTCAGCCCCTGAGCGGGGAAGATGCCCTGGAGAAGGAATGGCAACCCACTCCAGTATTCTTGCTGGGAAAACCCCTTGGACGGGGGAGCCTGGCGGTTACAGTCCCTGGGGTCGCAAAGGGTTGGACACAACTTAGCAACTGAACAGCCACAGTATGTGCCTCACGGGATCACTGTGAGACCTGAATACATTTCTGTAGACCAAGGGTCTAGCACACAGTAGGTGTCTGCTAAATACCCATCACCACACTGGCCCTAGTTTCTGGCACCTGGAAGATGCTCAAGAATCATCACAGTAGGACTTCACCTTCCAATGCAGGGGGCGCAGGTTAGGTCCCTTGTCGGGAAGCTAAGATGCCTTACAGTCAAAAAACCAAAACATAAAACAGAAGCAATGTTGTAACAGATTCGATAAAGACCTTAAAAGTGGTCCACGAAAAAAATATTGTTTAAAAAAGAATTACCATAATTAGTACAGGGTGGGATGTGGGTGGGACCCAAGGATAGTTTAAGGGAAGGATCTGAGGGCAGATAGGAGAGAGGTGGTCCAGGTCTGGCAGAGGAGCGGTGTGGCTGGGGACTCCTTCATGTGGCAGGTCTGATGCCCTACTGTGTGCCAGGACTGTGCTGGGTACTCAGAGGCCACAGCAGGGAGCTAGCTGCTCAGCCCCCACCTCAGCTGTCTACTGGGGCAAAGACGGCAGACAGACAGATAACATATAGCCTTGTAAGGTGACATCATGTGGCCACAACTGCTCTGAAGTAAATGAGCAGAAGAGATGGATAGGGAGTGGGGTGCTTGTTATCTTTTTTTAATCTGGCTGCACCACATAGCTTGCCGTATCTTAGTTCACCAACCAGGGATTGAACCCAGGCCCCCCATAGTGAAAGCAGAGCCCTAACCACGGGGACTGCTGGGGAGGTCGCTGGCGTTTTAAATAGAGTTAGCAAAGACCTTTCTGAGGCACCATGTGAGCCGCACCGTGAGTGAAGTAAGGGGACGAACACTCGAGGCAGAAGCCGAGTTCCTAAGGGAGCCCCGGGTGGCAGGCCCAGTGACTGCAGGATCTTGCTGAACCTGTGAACAGTTTTTTTCTAGCTGCAAACAGAAGTCATTGGAGAGCTTTAAGCACCAGAGAGGTGTGATCTGTGACTGTGTTTCTGAAATTGTCTCTCTGGCTGCTGTGTTGAGAAGAGCTTCAGTGAGGAGTGAGGGAGGGGCCCACAAGGAAGGGAGTGGTGGTGTTCAGTCGCTCAGTTGTGTCTGACTCTTTGCAATCCCATGGACTACAGCACGCCAGGCTTCACTGTCCTTCACCATCTCCCGGAGTCTGCTCAAACTCATGTCCATCGAGATGGTGATGCCATCCAACCATCTCATCCTCCGAACCCCCCTTCTCTTCCTGCCTTCAGTCTTTCCCAGCATCAGGGGTCTTTTCCAATGAGTCAGCTCTTTGCATCAGGTGGCCAAAGTATTAGAGCTTCAGCTTCAGCATCAGTTTTTCCAATGACTATTCAGGGTTGATTTCCTTTAGGATTGACTGGTTTGATCTCCTTGCTGTCCAAGGAGGGGGAAATGGTGACAAATGTGACCCGTTGGGGGCTTGGCCCAGGGGTGGTTAAGGGGAGCTGGCGAGCAGTAGTCGGATAGAGGGTGGACAGGAAAGATGCTGGGCACACGGCAGAACCGGGAGGAGAGGAGCTGGGCCTTGGGGGCCAGGGCTCCAGGGTCCCGATGACCTGCCCCTGCCGTGTGCCTGGTCCAGGCTCCCCGTTCCGGGATGAGATCACGCTGGCCATCCTTCAGCTTCAGGAGAACAATCGGCTGGAGATCCTGAAGCGCAAGTGGTGGGAGGGGGGCCGCTGCCCCAAGGAGGAGGACCACCGAGCCAAAGGTCAGCTGCCCCCGCGTGCCCTGCCCTTCCCGGAGGCCCCTCACTGGCCCGCTCCCCCCCCCCCGCCAGCCCGCAAGGCCCGACCCCTGGCTCTCCCCCTCCACCCCAGGCTTGGGCATGGAGAACATCGGGGGCATTTTTGTCGTGCTCATCTGCGGCCTCATCATCGCTGTCTTCGTGGCAGTCATGGAGTTCATATGGTCCACGCGGAGGTCAGCAGAGTCGGAAGAGGTAAGGAGGCTGCTGAAGGGCGTGAGTGGAGAAGTGGGACCCCGGCGGTGGCCGGGGCTCCTGACGACTGTGGTATTGGGGGCCATTCCTGGAGGAATGCGGGGGAAGGGGTGGGAGCCAGGGAGGGGAGAGACGATCCTCCAGGGGTCCCAGAGCTCCAGAAAGAGGTGAGAGCAGGGACTTCGCTGGTGGTCCAGTGGTTAGGACTTGGCGGTCTCAAGGCAGAGGGTCCTGGTTCAATCCCTGGTCGGGGGACTAAGATCCCACAAGCTGCAGGGCAGCCAAATTTTAAAGAAGGTGAGGGCAGAGGAAGGAGAGAGAGGGTCCACGGATGTGAGGAAGGATAGAGCAGGAAGAGGGCGCAGGCAGCCGTGAGGATGCGGGGAAGGAGTGAGGAGGGGCACCGAGGGAAGGCTTGGGGAGAGGACGAGGTGGTGGATAAGGAAGAAATAGCAGGAGAGACAATGGGGCAAGGAGAATGCAGCTGTATGCGGCAGCAAGGGAGCAGGCGTGCTGGCGGCTCTCACGCCCTGTGCCGCCCGGCTGCCCACCCACACTCCACCCTAACCCTGCGGCCTGCCCCCTCGCTCCTCCTCCGCAATTCCACCTTCCCTCTGCCAGCCTCCAGCCCCTCCTCCCCCTCCTGCTGTGAGCCCTTGACCTTGCTTCTGCTCGCCTGAGAAAAGCAGAGGAGTCCCAGAGCCTGCCAGCCCTCACCTCCACATCCCGCCACCCGCCTGCCTTCTCCACTTGCCCCGTTAGTTATTCCAAATGAGCATCCACGCTCCTCCTCGCTGACACTCCACCTGTGCCCGGTACCCTCTCGCCTTCCCAAGGACATTCCTCAGCCTTCCTTCCCTCCGGCACCATCAGTTTTCCTCTCTATTGGATCAAGCCGGTGGCAGACAGATTCACTATCATTTCTCCCATCTTCAAGGAATCCTCTCTCTCGACCCAGATTCCCCTCCCAGTCACCAGCCCATTCCTCCCCTTCTGTGGCAGCCTTGACAGGGTGTTTCCAGTTTCTGTCCTTCCATCCATTCCTGGACACATTCCCATCCGCCTTCTGTCCCCGCCCCTCTGCTGAAGCCAGTCTCGCCATCCACGACCTTCACATCTGAAATCCAGTGCCTGAGTCTCCGGCCTCATCACGGTGAGGTAGCCCAGGGCTCCCACGCGGCCGGTCACCATCTCCTCAGCCCTCTCTGGTCCCTGCTCCTGTCTCATCTTCCTCCTAGCTCTCTGACATTCTCGTTGGGAGGCCCTAGGGCTCGGGCCTAGGACTTCTCTTCTCTTCCTCCCCTCCCTCGGCGATCTCTTCTAGCCAAATGGTTTGCAAGACTGTATGCTGATGACTCCTGCATTATTCATCTTTTGCCACAAGCTATCCCCCATTTTAGCAACTTCCAACAACAAACTGATACCAGTTCGTAGTTTCCATACGTCAGGAATCTGGGAGCAGCTTAGCTGGGTGGTCCTGGCAGCTCAGCATCTCTGCTAAGGTCACGTGCATGATGTCATGGGGAGTTGCTGTTGTCTGGGGGCTTCCCAGGTGGCGCTAGTGGTAAAGAACCTGCCTGCCAATCCAGGATACGTAAGAGATGTGGGTTCGATTCCTGGGTCAGGAAGATCCCCTGGAGGAGGGGGCATGGCAACCCACTCCAGTATTCTTGCCTGGAGAATCCCATGAACAGAGGAGCCTGGCGGCTACAGTCCATAGGGTCGCACAGAGTCAGACACGACTGAAGCAACTTAGCACACACGCACAGAGGCCCCACTACGGCTAGAGGATCTACTTCTAGGATGGCTCCCGGTCTCAGAGTGTACTTGGGGTTTTAATTTATGAGTGACTGGGTGATGACACGGAGACGCCAGTGCCAGGGAAAGAATTTAGTACTTATATCACCTAACAGAAGCCCATGCTCCCCCCATCACCAACACCACTAGGGCCACAAGGAAAGCACCAGCTTTGGTCAGGAAGCAGAAGGGAGAGAGAAACCTAGGGCAGAGGCTTTATTGGGAAAGGCAAGGCAAGTGGGGAAATGGCTTAGTACTCGGCCATGTGAACCCCATCACTTCATGGGAAATAGATGGGGAAACAGTAGAAACAGTGTCAGACTTTCTTTTTTTGGGCTCCAAAATCACTGCAGATGGTGACTGCAACCATGAAATTAAAAGATGCTTATTCCTTGGAAGAAAAGCTATGACCAACCTAGATAGCATATTCAAAGGCAGAAACATTACTTTGCTGACTAAGGTCCATCTAGTCAAGGCTATGGTTTTTCCAGTAGTCACGTATGGATGTGAGAGTTGGACTGTGAAGAAAGCTGAGCGCCGAAGAATTGATGCTTTTGACCTGTGGTGTTGGAGAAGACTCTTGAGAGTCCCTTGGACTGCAAGGGGATCCAACCAGTCCATTCTAAAGGAGATCAGCCCTGGGATTTCTTTGGAGGGAATGATGCTAAAGCTGAAACTCCAGTACTTTGGCCACTTCATGGGGAGAGTTAATTCATTGGAAAAGACTTTGATGCTGGGAGGGATTGGGGGCAGGAGGAGAAGGGGACGACAGAGGATGAGAAGGCTGGATGGCATCACTGACTTGATGGGTGTGAGTCTGAGTGAACTCCGGGAGATGGTGATGGACAGGGAGGCCTGGCATGCTGCGATTCATGGGGTCGCAAAGAGTCAGACACAACTGAGCAACTGAATTGAACTGATATGAACGCTGTTAGCAGGCTATGGGCTAGAGGGGTCGTCTCTACTTGGCTGGTACCTGCCCTGGGTTGTTTTAGGGTTTGGTGTGTGAGTCAGATAAAGGGGGAGTATAGATTCAGAACTGGTTGGGTTTTCATATGAAAGGCAGGTTCCCAACCCTTCGCTGTCCCTAAGAATCGGCTAGCTCTGGGAGGGTGGTCTCTCCCTGGCTAGCAAGATGTTTAAGATGTCAAAACATCCTGAGATAGAATAAAAATACACTCATTCACATGGCAGTGGGCAGGAGGCCTCAGTTCCTCACTCAGAGACTTCTCCATAGGGCTGCTTGAGTGTCCTCAGGCCGTGGCAGCCGACTTGTCCCAGAGCAAGGGATCCAAGAGAGAGCCAAAATGTCAGCAGACCTAGCCTTATTCTGTGTATCACACAGTGACTCTCCTACACAGGCAAAGGGGATTACACAAGGGCGTGAACCCCCTGGGGGCAGGACCTTGGAGGCTGACTACCATAACCCCCAGGTGTGTATCCCTTCCAGGGACCTCTCCCTGAACCCACGGTTTGTAAACTCAGCTCCCTGTACTCTGCACCTCCACGTGGATGTCCACCAGGTGGTGCGTGACGTCTTGTGGCCAACACGGAGCTCTGCCCACCCATCAGGCAACACTGTCATTCCAGCTGCTAGGGCCAAAATATGTGGAGTCACCCTTCACCCCTCCCTCTTCCTCACACCCTCTACCTGATCTCAGCAAAAACTGTGGGCTCCACCTTTGAAACACACCCAGAACTCAAACTCGTCTCACCTCCTTGACCGCCACCACCATGCCACCAGGCACTGCCATCTCTTGCCTGGTGATCAGAGTGGTTTCCTACGGGGCTCCCTGCTCTTGCCCTTGGCCTCCCTACAGTCTTCTCAGCACAGCTTCAGAGTGATCTGAAGCACAGCAGTCCTACATCTAAAACTCTTCTGCCTCAGTTGTTCAGGCGCTCGGTCCTGTCCAACTCTTTGGGACCCCATGGACTGCACCACGCCAGGCTTGCCTGTCCTTCACCATCTCCTGGAGCTTGCTCAAACTCATGTCCGTTGAGTCAGTGATGCCATCCAACCATCTTGTCCTCTGTCGTCCCCTTCTCCTGCCTTCAGTCTTTCCCAGCATCAGGGTCTTTTCCAGTGAGTCGGCTCATCTGACTCAGAGTAAAAGCCAAATGCTTACCGTGGACTCTGGGCCTTAAACAAGCCAGCCCGCATTGCTCCTCTGACCTCATCTCCTCCCATACCCCCTTGCCCACCCACCCCAACCACCCTGACCTGCTCTGGGTTCTTGAGCAGCTCCGCACCTGTATCCAGCTGAACTGTCTGCCCTCCCTCCTACTGGGTCCCCTGCAGCGCATCCTGCCCTGCCTTTGTCTACTTGCAGGTCCTCTTCTCAAGGAGTCTCCCCTAAGGTCTCATCTCAACATTCAACCTTGCTCCCCACACACACCCCTATCTCTTTTCCGAATTTAATTTTTCTCCAAAGCACTCATCACCATCGAACATACTATGTCTTTAGGTTTTGTCTCTGCATGCTGGAATATAACCTCCAGGAGGGCAGTGGCTTCCACCTGTTCTCGATGTGGCCCTAATGCTCCCATACAGTGCCTGGGACACTGTCGGTGGTCTGCCAGTATGTTGCGAAAGTGTTAGTCACTCAGTTGTGTCCGACTCTTTGCGACCCCATGGGCTGTAGCTCTCCAGGTTCCTCTGTCCGTGGGATTTTCAAGGCAAGAGTACTGGAGTAAGTAGCCATTGCCTTCTCCAGGGGATCTTCCCCACGCAGGGATCAAACCTGTGTCTCCTGCTATGCAGGCCGATTCTTTACCATCTGAGCCACCAGTAGGCGGTCAGTACTGAGCACAGGAATCAGTGGCAGAGGACGGAGAACAAGCAGGACGGGAGGACTAGAAGCAGTTAGAAACTTTCGAGTGAAAAGACAAGAGGCGGGATAGTAGGGAGAGAGGAGCATGGCTTGATGGTGAAGGGCCGATTTAAGAACAAATCCAGAGAATGAGGAAGACGGGAGAGAGAAGTGGAGGACAGACAGGAGTTGAGAGGCGAGAAGGAAGAGCACGCGGAGAGAAGGGACCTGCGAGGGAAGAGACCACGAAGTGAGGAGAGGATGGAAGGAAGGGAGAGGACGAGAGCGCAGGTGGGAAAGAGGAAGAGAGGTGAACACAGCGGTAGGGCGGAGAGAGTAGGAGGATGTGAAGAGCGTGGCCTGGAGGACCAGGGGGCAGAGAGGGAGGAGGCGCGCGGCAGGGAGGGCGCAGACCGTGACCGCCGCCCCGCGCCGCCCCCAGGTGTCGGTGTGCCAGGAGATGCTGCAGGAGCTGCGCCACGCCGTGTCCTGCCGCAAGACGTCGCGTTCCCGCCGGCGCCGGCGGCCCGGCGGCCCCAGCCGGGCCCTGCTGTCGCTGCGCGCCGTCCGCGAGATGCGCCTTAGCAACGGCAAGCTCTACTCCGCTGGCGCGGATGCGGGCAGCGCACACGGGGGGCCCCAGCGCCTCCTGGACGATCCGGGGCCGCCAGGCGGGGCCCGGCCCCCCGCCCCCACGCCCTGCACCCACGTGCGCGTCTGCCAGGAGTGCCGGCGCATCCAGGCGCTGCGGGCGTCCGCGGCCGGCGCGCCCCCGCGGGGCCTGGGCGCCCCCGCCGAAGCCACCAGCCCGCCCCGGCCCCGCCCCGCCGGCCCCCGCGAGCTGGCCGAGCACGAGTGACCACGGGCGGGCGCCCGGACTGACGCAGGGGCCAGGCCCGCCCCAGGCCCCGGTCGCCCTCGCTTCCCCAGTGGGCGAGGGACGGGAATTGCGCCCGGCGCGCGCCGGACGCCGCGATTTTGCCTTCGGTTCCGGGTGAAGTCCGAGGCTCGGCTCCAGAGCCCGCCTGCGCCCCCTAGTGGACTCGGCGGAGGGAGCCGCGGACGCCCGCACTCCGCCCCCGACTGCGGACAAAGAGGAGCGCAGGGACCGAGGACTCCGGGGGCCGGGACTGCAGGGGTCGTTCCCGGAAGCGGAAAGCAGTCCGCGGGGAGAACCCTTTCCTGGGACTGCTCAGGCTCCCCAAGACTTGACGCAGCCCTCCCCACTTCTAGAGAAGTGGGAAGCCTCTGGGCAGATGGGTGTCCCCTGGCGCCCCTCGACTCTTCTCTTTCTCTCTTTTTTTTGGGGAGAAACCTCCGAATTTCTATGAGACCCCCACAGGGAGAGGGTCAGTTGGGCCTCCATCCCTCCCCCTGCCACAGCCCAGTCCCTGTTGGAATAAAAAAAAGAACAAAACCCCAAAGCTGGGGATACGCGGGTCTCATTTCCTGGGGTTGTGAGGGCACCAAAGGCTTGGGCTTCCCCTCCCCACCCCCCAGGAAGTCTGCTTAACCACAGACGGAATGGTCACCCCTTCAGTCTCTCGAGTCTCCTCCCTGCCCGCAGACAGCAGGTCAGCGCAGGTCCGGGCAGCTGGCCCTTCTCCACTGACCTTCTCCCAGGACAGAAGGAGGCAGCTCTCCCTGAGACAGATGGAGAGATGCAGGGATCTGGAGAGGAGGAGACACCAGGAAAAGGAGACATAGAATGACAGCAGATGGGGCTGGGGGAGGGGAGGGCGAGTGAACAGTTCAGCGTGGTGGTGCCCCGGCTGGCCCGACGGGGACAGGTGTGTGCCTGGGCCAGGGTGATTTGTTGGCTTTGTAATCGTGTGCATGTGTGTACTTCCCTGAGACCACCTTCAGTTGTCTGGGCCCCTGATCCTGTGTTTCTGTTGAAAACGTAACTCCCCAGCCCCCAAGAGAGGAAGTGAGAAATCCCGGCGGAGGGGGAGGTTGGGGGGGCGCGGTGGGAGGCCGAAGGGCCGGCGGAGCAGGGAAAAGGATGGATCTGCTTTCTGTCCCCGCCCTCCCCCGCCCCGCTGGAGGTTTCTGTGGAAACTGCCGCTGAGAAAGGACGAGTGAAGGTCACACAGCCAGAGCCAAAACGAGGCCGAGTTGGAAGGGGGAGATATGGAGAGGTGGAGAGAAAGAGATGGGACAGGAATGGGGAAGAGACAGAAATGGAGTAGCGAAGGGGAGAGACCACGGAGGGGAGCAGAGAGGGATGGGGAAATAGGCCAAAGAGGAAGACACAGGGAGACAAGCCATAATAAGGTGGGAGAAGGGTGAGACAGAATGGGAGAGAGGAGGGGTAGACAGAGAAAACAGGTTAAGAGACTTGGGGTTGTTGGGGCTGAGAGAAGCAGAGAGTGAAGTGGAGCAGAGATAGGTGAGAAACAAGAAGCCTTGGAAAACTAGATGTAGACGTTACGGGGCCCGAGCCGTGGAAATGCTAGAGATCAAGCGAGGGAAAGGAGCGAGGCTGGGCCCCGCCCCTCGGGCAGGCGGCCCAGAGCTCGGGAGCTGTCCGTTCAGCACCGGCCTGGCTCGCAGCATCGCCCTGTCTCCCCGACAGGACCTGCCAGCCTTCGCAGTGCTTGGGCACGCCACATCCGGGGGACCCCGCCTGTCACGCAGCACCCCGTCTCAACCTGGCCTCTTCCGTGTCTCAGACACTTGCCACATGTGTGCCCTTAAGAGGCGGGTGTGGGGGCGAGCTTGTGTCTCGGGATGTTTCTTGTTTCCACATCTCTTAGAGACTAATCAATGTCTCTGCCCTTGAGCGGGAATGTCAGTCCGTCAAGGTGATAGAATCTGGCTGCAGACATCTGTGGTCTCTCCCGTTCTCTGTCCCAATGCCAAGCATCAGGTCTCCCACTTCTGAGTCTCCCCACCCTCATTTCTGCTCTGTCTTGTCAGTCTTATCTCTGTCTCCCCAGTTTGCCAAACATGTCTGCCTGGCTCTCTGTGTCCCCGTGACTCTGTCATCTTCACTAAGTAATGCAGTTGATCTGTCTCCTCCATCTGTTTCCTCATTTCTGTCTTTGCCAGTCTGTCTGTCTTTGTCGGTCTTTCTGTTTTTCCTTTCCTATTTGCATCTCTCTGGTTTTGAACTCTATGTGTCCATTCCTCCGCTTAGTCTCTCCTTCCATCTCTCTTGCCGAGTTCCCTTGTCCCCATCCATCCCTGTGACCTTCGTAAATCTTCCTCCTCCCCCACCCAACTTCCGCAAAGCCTCACGCTGGGAACACTATGCACAGTCATCAGTCTCCCCAAACTGAGGAGGGCGTGCATGAGGGGGGACAGGAGCCTGTCTGGGGTGCAGTCTCCCCCAGCCCAGCTGGTGAGCAGGAGAGAAGGCCAGGAATCTCCTGGGATCCTGAAACCCCCCAGGCTTCTCCATCCCCCCAATCTCTCTGCCACGGTTCAGGCTCATCCCTGCAGGATAAGGTGGAGAGGAAAAAGATAGTATGTTGACAGAGCCTCCCTCCTTCTCTCCCATCCTCCTCTTGGAAGGGGACAGAGTTCCGCAGAGGGGCCAACTACCAGGGTTAGAAGATGTGGCTCCCCCCTCCCCACCAGTCTCCATGGAGACAGGCCAGATCTGTAAGCCCAGCCTCCTTTGCTGCATTCGCTGCCTCCCTGTTACTATGGCAACAAAGGACAGCAGGGAAGGATGGGGACGGGTCAGAGTACAGGATTGGGCTGAGGCTCTGGGTGCTGGAGGAAGGAAGGAGCCCACCTGCCTGCCCTCTTTTACTCTCTGGCCCAGTCTCCCTGTCCTTGTGGTTCTGTGGTTTTGAATCTCCCATTTTTGTGTGTCTCACTCCAGCCTTCAGCCTTTCATACATATCAGTGACCTGGTCCTTAACTTTCATGCCCCTTGCCTGTCTCCCACATCTCAACTTCCATAGGTGGGAGGATACCCACATTCCGAAAAAGCTACAGAGACAGGCTCTTGCCTGCTCTCTGCCTTTTCTGCCATCCCCACAGAGTCTGGGAGTGTTCCTCATAGAGCAGAGAGGTGTGGGTGGGAGGCTGTAACTCCTCAGGCTCCAGTGGGTGGCCGATGGGGTGTCGTGTGTATTGTGGCAGGCCTGGGGTGTGAGTGTCAGCTGTGCATCTGTGTGTGTGTGTGTCAATATACACCAAGCTGGGATGTGCACGGCGTGGGGGTGTGGGCCTTGGGGGTGTTTGCAGCTACAATACAAGTGCATAACACAGCACTGCATTACATGATAAATGTAGTGTGTGAGGTGTGTGGGATGGTGTTGCGTGATCTGTCTGTGAGTTATTGTGCCATGCATGAGTCCGAGTGCACCCTTTGTCTGTCATTCACAATTAGCAATACTTTGGCAGTTTAGCATGGAGGGTCTTTGCGTGTGCCCAGATACATTGGGGAGGAGTGTGTGTGATGTTGTGTGACTACACAGCAGAGCCCACAAAGGTTCAAGTGGGGTCTGGGGCAGTGTGAGGCCTGTGTCTGTGTGATGGTGCTGAGTGTGAATGTGTACTGGTTCATGGGCCCATGGGTGAAATGTTTACTGGTCCTGTGAGAGATGGTTTAAGGCCAGTTATGACGGAGCATGTGACATGTGTGTCTGTGAGGTGGTGTTTTAAGGGTGTGTGTTCCTCTGCATGGCATTTTATGCCTGTGTGATTCTGTTGTGGTGTGATGGGGTGTGCGGTGTGTGTGTTCCGTGTGTTTTCCTTGCTGTGTGTTTGTGAGTCTCTGGGCCTGTTTTGATGGGGTCCTGTGGGGTGTGTGGGAGGTGATAAGCTGGTGTGTGACGGAATGTGGTTGTGAATTTGCGGTGTGTACTGTGGTGTTGGTGGGCGTCCCCAGCATCTCTGCTCTCTGGGTGGTCGGGTGTGCGTCCGATGCTTGGTGGGATTCTCTGGCTGTGATGTGTCTCCTGTGTACCTGTGCAGTTGTGTCTCGTTGGATAACTGCCATGCCGTAGTGGGTGGGGGGAGGTCACACAGTGAGGGGCCTCAGGGCCCTGCCCCCTCTGCAGCGTCCCTGCTCATTGGGGGGGTGTCTTTCTCGCCTCTTGGGTTCCCTCCCTCTCCCCTCCTGAACAGCACCCCACAGTCTCCAGGGCTCCCCCCGCCTCATTGCAGAGAAGGGTGCTCTGGCCCTCGTGCCTTACTGCAGTGGCTTAAGGGGCTTCCCCCCCGCCCCTCGCGCCCCGTGTTCACCTTCCACAGCGCACCCCTCCCTCTGGTGGCACACAATGAGGGGGGATTCCGGGGCTCTCCCACCCTCAGCGCCCCCTCCTTGGAGGCGACACCCCACACTGCGGGGGTTTCCAGGTCCCTCATTGCGGGGGTCGTCTCCGTTCTCCGCTTCCCGCAGCGCTCCCCCTTCGCCGCCGAGCCGCCACTTTGCGGAGGCTGGGGGGCGGGGAGAACAGCTGCAGTACCGGGGGCGGGGCCGCGGGCCATCCATCAGGGCGGCGGCGCCCCTGATTGGCCGGCGCAGGCCCCCCCGCGGGCGCGGGCATATGAGGAGGCGGAGGAGGCGGCGGGCGCCGCAGACTCTGTGCGGTAGGGCTGACCGCCGGACCCACGCGCGGACAGAGGCGCGGGCGCTGCAGAGGCCCCCAGCCCGAGCCCGCGCCTGAGCCCACCCTGAGGCCCCCTGCCTCGGCCCCTGCCCCGCCCGCGTGCCCCTGTCCCCCGGAGCCGCCAAGATGGGGGTAGGTGCTCGGGCCAGCCAGGCGATGCCTGTGTGCGTGTGTGTGCCTGTGTGTGTGACATTGTGGGTCCAGTGACATTGGGTGTCTGCGGAGAGCGGAGGACGAGGACTCTGGGACCTCTGCTTTCCGAGACCCGGGTGCAGGACCCTGGGAGCCAGCTGACCCTGCCCGTCCGTGTGGTTGTGTCACTGGTTGAGTGTGTGCCCCGGGGCCGCCTGGGTCGGCGGGAGTCTGTGGCGCATGTTGGCATGCCCTTTGTGTGCGGGGTCCGCGGGGCACGGACCGGCCTTCGGCCTCTCTGTCTGACCTGGTGTGGTTCCCTGCTCAGCCGAAGATGTGTGTGTGCGTGTGTGCGGTCCTGGTTCTGTCAGGCCTGGCAGCACCGTTCGCCTGCGATTGTGTGGCCCGGGTCGTGTCTGAATGCCTGCACCCGTGTCTGGGTGTGTCTGAACGCCGGTGTTTGTGTCTGGGGGTGTTGAAGCCCGTCTGCTTCCGTGGCCAGGCAGGCATAGGTCCAGACTATGAGATGCACACCCGGTGACCTCCCTTTCTCCTTCCAGGCCCTCATGGGGTTGCTCCGCAGTGCGGAGCAGCCTGGGTCTGCAGCGTGTGTGTCTACCTCCTAATCTGGGGGAGCAGACGTGGGGGCTGGGGGGAGCAGGAGAGCCACAGCAGGGAGACTGAGTGCCTTGCTGAGGGCTATGTGTGCAAATGCGTGTTGTGGGGGTATTGTGCATGCCTGGCTATGCCCTTTCCTCCGTGTCCGTGTGTCCTTGTCTGTGAGTTTCTCCAGCAGATGCCGCCTCTTTCCCTGGCTGACCACCTGACCCCCCAGCTGCAGCCCTGGATCCCTCCCTGAGTGTCTGGGGCGGGGCCACAGGGAGGGGGTGGGGGGAAGGAGGCTGGTGGGCTGGGCTGGGTGGGTGAAGAGAGAGGGGGTTGGGATGGGAGAGCAAATATGAGGGGGATGGGGAGAAAGATGGCGGAGGAAGGCTGTTGGGTCCAGGGACAGAGGTGGGGGATGGGGCTGCAGATGGGTGGATGGGGGGTGGGCCAGGGGGGAGGGGAAGAAGAATTGGATGGGGAGAGGACTGGGAGAGAGAAGGGGCAGGTGGGAGTCAGTGATGGCTTCCAGGTAAGTGGAAATGGAAGGGAAGCCATGGGCAGATTGGAAGAGAGGACTGAGGCTAAATGCCTTAGATAAGAAATTGGGGGCGGGTCTTAGGAAAAGACCTGGGACAGGAGAAGTGAGCGCTTTAGACATGGGAGACAGAGACATGGAAAGACAGAGAGAAATGGGCGGACACAGAGAGAGATGCTCTGAAAGAGACAAAGAGATAGAGAGACATAGAGAGAAAAAGAGACATAGAGACAAAGAAAGAGACAGACACAGGCAGGAGGATATGGAAAGATAGAGAGATACAGACAAGACACAGATAGAGAGACATGGAGAGACAAAGAGAGAAACTGAGGCTGAGACGAGGAGACCCAAGGACAGACATATCCCATCCAGAGACAGTCAGAGGCAGCCTGGATGAAAGGAAAAGGGGACAGAGGCACAAGGGGAGGTCGACTGAGAGACGGGGAGATGAGGCCTCAGACACCTTGAAAGGGAGAGGGAGGGGCGGGCCGAGGGGGCAGAGCCTGCCTGAGCTCGGCTGGCGGCTGGTGTGGAAAAAGGCGAGGAGCTGCAGAGGCGGCTGCAGCGGCCAGACACGTGTGTCCCCCACCCTCCGAGGTGCTCCCGCCCCGCAGTGCGCCCATCTGGGCCTCCTGCCTTGACTGGGAAAGCCTCAGCTCCCTCTCCAACAGATGGAAGCCCGCCCCCAAGGGAGTCTGGTCATGGCAAGGGCAACTAGGAGCCAAGGCTTGCCTGCCAGGGACCGGGGTACCCCAGCCCCTCCTCCCTCAGACCCAGGAGTCCAGGCCCCCGGCCCTTCCTCCCCCAGACCCAGGATCCAGACCCCCAGCCCCTCCTCCCCCAGACCCAGGAGTCCAGACCCCCAGCCTCTCCTCTCTCAGATGGAGGAGTCTGGGACTCTACCCCTGGGTCTCACAGGGACCCAAGCATCAGCTCCCTGGCATTCCCTAAGGCTTCAGGGGTGGACAGCTAGTTTTCCCTCCACCTCCCTCCAGGCCCCTCTCTCTCCTCTCTTGCCTGCCCCTCATTTCTCTGACTTGTGCCCATGACCTTGTATCTCCACTCTCTCCGTCCTTGGGTCTGCCCCTTGTGGAGGCTGAGACCCCTCCTGAAGCGGGAGCAGAGGAGGGTCCTCTCTGCCCGCCTGAATCTCCATGCTCCGTGTCAGACGCAGCGCTGCTGCAGGGCTGGCCCAGGGCCAAGCCACCCTCCTGCCCCCTGAAACCCAGGCTCCCAGGCCTCTAGGATACAGTAGCCCCCCGGGCTCAGCCTCCGGGTCTGGGGGCAGACAGCAGGCAGCTCAACCCTCTACAAGGTCACGAGGGGATTAGCGCTGAGCTGCGCTGAGCCTGGGATCCCAGCTTGGCTCTGGGCCCGTAAGATCTGTCAGCGGTCCTGTATCAGCACCCAGCCTCACCCCACCCCTCCTGCCAGCCTCCAAGGACGCTGGCTTCCCCATGAGCCCAAGCCCCCAAACTAGAACTTCCGTCACTCCCCCCACACTATATCCAGTTCACACCAGGCCTGGGGGACTTCTGCCTCTTGCTCTTCTGCACCCTGAATCCCAGCCAGCAGCTAGTCTGTCCTTCAGAGACCTAAACATGCCCACCCCTGTCCAAACATAGTCATGGCTCCCGCCAGCCCCCAGGAGAGAGGCTAGGCCTCAGCTTGTCAGTCAAGCCCCTCAGGACTGACTGCACGTCCAGCCAGGCCACCATCCTTGGGCCCAACAGGCGACCTCCTGGGCATTTGTCCCAACTGGGTCCTCTGAAAGAGACATCCACGGAGTTGGGGGAAGAGACCCAAGAAAAGAGCCAAGAATAAAAGACAAGGAGAGACCTGGGAGAGTTCTATGGGGGAGGCCTGGAGCTGGAAGCACAGAGATGCCAAGATGGACGAGAGAGAGAGAGTGAAAGATACGGGGGTAGAGAGGGAGATGGCAGAGCGAGACAGTGAGACACAGACAAGACAAGATGGTTGGAACAGTCGAGACAGAGAGAGACGCACCGAGCGTTGCAGAAAAGCAGGTGCCTTGAGAGATGAAGACAGGAAGAAGGAGAGATGAGGATGGACAGAAAATACTGACACTCAGGGATATTCTAAGATCCCCACACACCAACTTAGAACGAGATAGAAACCCAGGGAGAACACAGAAAGACTGACTCAGCCAGACTCAGGGAGAGAGTTCAAGAGATGGTGACAGATATTGTATGAGACGGAAAACATAAAGAGCCGGAGATCAGAGAGAGACATAAGTCTCAGAGAGACACGCGTAAAGATGCAGAGACAGAGAGAGTGAGATCAGAGAAAGCACTGCAGAGAGATGGAGACAGCCGCAGATGGGGAGGTGGAGAGGCAAAGAGGCAGCAGGAGACAGAGACAAAAGGGAATAAGACGGCACAAACAGAGACCCGGGGAGGCGGGTCAAGCGGATCAGACCAATAGACACAGCAGGCGACAGACACCTGGGGGGTGGGGGCTTGGGCAAGCCCAGGGAGAGGGAGTAAGAGACAGAAAGAGACACCCAGAGGGAAAAAGGACACATGGAGACTGAAGGGGAGAGGCCTAGAGACAGAGAGAGGGACAGAGGCATAGACAGACCCAGATGAGACTCGCTGGCACAGAGATCCAAGGAGCCAGAGGTGGGGGTGGGGGGTGGGGGGCTTGGAAGCAATAGGAGGAGACAAGCCTCGGGAGTTCTGAGAGACACCCAGGCCGCAGGGCAGGGACAGACGGAGCCCCCAGAGCAGGCCCTGTCCAGAGACGCAGCTGCACAGCCGCTTGGCCGGTGCCCCCCTGTAACCCCTTCTCGCCCGCAGTCTGGTGGTTCTGACAGCTATCGTGTCGCCACCTCGCAGGACAAGAAAGATGACAAGGGCTCGCCCAAGAAGGCCAAGGGCACCAAAGACCGCCGGGACCTGGACGACCTCAAGAAGGAGGTGGCTATGGTGAGTCCCACCCTCTGCGCCCGCCCGGAGCAGGCCCCTCCCCCAATGACCCCCCCACCGCCGGGCCTCCACGCTCACCTGATGTTCCCCAAACTCCTGTTCCTTAGACAGAGCACAAGATGTCCGTGGAAGAGGTCTGCCGGAAATATAACACCGACTGTGTGCAGGTGCGGCTGGGCTGGAGGGACGGGTCCCCGGGGTGGGGATGGGGGAGGCGTGACCCCTCAATGCCTGAGGGTACTGTGTAGTGTTGGGGTGCCAGGGTTTCTCCGGGAGGGTCCTATGTGAGTCCTGTGTCCCCCAGGGTCTGACCCACAGCAAAGCCCAGGAGATCCTGGCCCGAGATGGGCCCAACGCGCTCACACCACCGCCAACCACACCAGAGTGGGTCAAGTTCTGCCGCCAGCTCTTCGGGGGCTTCTCGATCCTGCTGTGGATCGGGGCCATCCTCTGCTTCCTGGCCTACGGCATTCAGGCGGGCACAGAGGACGACCCTTCTGGTGACAACGTGAGTGCCCTCCACCCGGCCCCGCCCAGGAGCTCCTCCGCATAGAGACATGCGTGTCTCACTTCTCCCCTTGGACTTTTCAAAGCCCCGCCATCGACTTCTTCCCATCTAACTTTCACAATCACTCAGTGAGAGAACCAGAGGTGCAAGGAGGAAAACAGGCTCAGAAAGGACAAGGATGGGACTTCCTGGCGATCCAGTGGTTAGGGCTTGGTGCTTCCACTGCAGGGGGCCTGGGTTCGATTCCCGGTTGGGAACTAAGATCCTGCAAGCCACATGGTACAGTCAAAAAAACAGACCAAGGTGCTTGTTCAAGGTCACACAGTAGGAAGTATGAGCCGGGGCTCCATCCCAAAGCTGTGTTGTGCCATCACTGGTCTTGAGGGTAGACACAAGCAGGTGGTCATGGCCTAAAAGAAGCTCAGTGAATGGGCTCACGTAGAGATCCAGGCACACCCATGCGCTGATTTATCAGGTCCTGTTCACTCAGCACAGGGGGCACACACACTCACAGTCTCAACAGACACGATGCTCACAAACATAGACCTGTATTCTCACTACACGGAGATCCTTGCACTCACGCACCCACGCATTCGCACGCACACACCAGTGCAGAGAGTCAGTGCAGGCAGTCACACTAACACGTAGATTCAAGCGTGGCCACCTAGTTCAGACACGCAGGCACAGGCACAGACATGGACTGATAGACAGACGCAAGCACCCAAACACAGAGTGGCAGGCATAACCTGGTGGCAGACAGAGCGGTGTGAGAGTCGAGCGCAGGCAGGATGCTCAGAAATTAAAACCCGCACAGGTGAACAGACCCAGAGTCTCAGACCTACGCAGACCAGCAGAGGGAGACGAGACAGAGATCCACCTAGAGAGAGTCAAACAGTCTCCTACATGTGAAGTCAGGCATTCAGTCAGACAGACAGGCACATGGACAGCGGCATACACACCGATTCTCTGACATAGGCTGAAAGACCCACAAAATAGAGAGAGGGACAGAGCAGGGGCTCAGACACACTTTTGGTCAGGAAGAGAGATTCAAGCGAATTCCCTGGTGGTCCAATGGTTAGGACTCCGTGCTTTCACTGCTCAGGGTCTGGGTTTGATCCCTGGTCAGGGAACTAAGATCCCATAAGCTGTATGGCGAGGCCAATAAATAAATAGAACAAACATTTTTTTAAAAAGAGAAAGAAAGAGAGACTCAAACATGGACAGCCAGAGAGACACAGACCCTCAAATAAATACAACCTGAGGTCAGACGTACAATTGCAGAAGCCCACTTACTCAAAGCTCTCTCCCCAGACGCACACATCTCAGGGCAGGGCCGGTGGGAGTCGCTGTGGGCGGGCTGTGACCTTGAGTCTCCCCGCAGCTGTACCTGGGCATCGTGCTGGCGGCTGTGGTCATCATCACCGGCTGCTTCTCCTACTACCAGGAAGCCAAGAGCTCCAAGATCATGGAATCCTTCAAGAACATGGTTCCCCAGGTGAGGGGTGCCCAGGAAGGGGCCAGGTGGGGTGTGGACAGCTACCGAGGCTGTGCCCAGTGATCTCAGGCAGAGAGCATCAGGGAGGTGACGCCTCTCCATCCCACCCGCAGCAAGCCCTGGTCATCCGGGAAGGTGAGAAGATGCAGGTGAACGCTGAGGAAGTGGTGGTTGGGGACCTGGTGGAGATCAAGGGTGGAGACCGAGTCCCAGCCGACCTGCGCATCATCTCAGCCCACGGCTGCAAGGTGCGCGTGGGGCCCAGCTGTGCCCTTCCTGGAGCAGCCCAGGAGTCCAGACCCCCAGCCCCTCCTCCCTCAGACCCAGGAGTCCAGGCCCCCTCCTCCTCCATCAGACCTGCAAGTACCTTTGACCTTGCCTAGAAGTTGCACCCTCTCCACCTTCAAGAGCCCAACCTCTGTCCTCCAGACAGACACCCAGACTTCTAGGTCTCTAGCTGTGACCTCCACAGACACAGGTTTCCTTAATTAATGAGATTTCTGCCTCATTAACAAAACAAATGAACAAACAAAAATCTTGAAATCTCCTCTGAGCAAATGCCAGTTGACCCCAGGCCTGGGGTTGAGCTCTGTCCCCTGTGCCCCACCCCAGGTGGACAACTCTTCCCTGACCGGCGAATCAGAGCCCCAGACCCGCTCCCCCGACTGCACGCACGACAACCCCCTGGAGACCCGGAACATCACCTTCTTTTCCACCAACTGCGTGGAAGGTGAGACGGTCAGGGTGGGGCGGGCACCCGGGTGGGACCAGGCTGTTCCAGACAGGCAGACGCACCTGTAGGGGCTCGGGGTCCCTCTGCACCTCGCTGAGCCTCAGCGCCGTCCACTCTGGCCACACAGGCACGGCTCGGGGCGTGGTGGTGGCCACGGGTGACCGCACCGTCATGGGCCGCATCGCCACTCTGGCTTCGGGGCTGGAGGTGGGCAAGACGCCCATCGCCATCGAGATCGAGCACTTCATCCAGCTCATCACCGGCGTGGCCGTGTTCCTGGGCGTCTCCTTCTTCATCCTGTCCCTCATTCTTGGGTACACCTGGCTCGAGGCTGTCATCTTCCTCATCGGCATCATCGTGGCCAATGTCCCAGAGGGCCTGCTGGCCACTGTCACCGTAAGGCCCAGACCCCTGGGTCTGAGGGAGGAGGGGGCTGGCGGCCTGATGGCAAACTTCTTTTCTTTCAAAAAGTTTTTTTTATTTGGCTGCACTGGGTCTTAGTTGCCGCACGCAGAACCCTTAGGCAATGCTCGTATTTTATTTACTTGTTTATTTTTTGGCTGCACCGCACAGCATGTGGGATCTTAGTGCCCAGACCAGGAGTCAAACTTGTGCCCCCTGCACTAGAAGGCGAATTCTTCACCACTGAAGTCCAATGGCAATGATCTTGATTGCAACTTGGGGGACCGAATTGCAATCAAGACATCAAGGGCCAAATCCTCCCAGACATTGAAGAAGGAGGGTCCTGGGACTCAGTGAGCCTCATGAACAAAACAAACCAACAGGGATTTCCCTGGCTGTCCAGTGGTTAGGACTTCATGTTTTCACTGCCAAGGGCCTGGGTTTGATCCCTGATCGGGGAACTAAGATCCCGCAAGCTAACCACCCCATCATTTTTGAAGTTAACTTACAAAATTTAAGAAGTACACCCTCATGGTAAAAAATCAAAAGAATACATTAAAATAGTTAAAGAGTAAAATAACAGTCTGGACCCACTGCCTAGCCTAGCCGTCAACCTCCCTTCAGACGCAGGCTCACTGCACTGTTCCCAGCAGAGGGGGGCATATTCACACACATGTAGTAACTGTTTTCAGCGTACACAGAAGGGACCATCCTAGGAATACTGTTCTGCTCCTTGATTCTTTTAGAATCAATAGATCCTGCAAACTTTTCCATATTAGCACACTCAAAGCTACTCTAGGTCAAGGTCAAGGCCTTTTATCGACCTACACTGTACACACGTATGAACATACAACCTGATGAGCTGGAGTCAGTTGAACACACCCTAGGTCAGCTGCACCCAGATGGAGCTCCCTAGAGGCCCTCTCAAGACCTTGTTCAGCCCTTCCCCCGCAACACCAGGATTAGCCCTAGGATAGCCTGGTTTCAGACAGTAGTTTTTCACTTCACATCAGTGGAATCATTCAGCAGCAGCTCTTGTTTCTGGCTCTTCTTTGCTGAACATTGTTTTTGAGCTTCACCCACGACATTGTAGGCACTGATCTCTTTTCCTTTTTCATCTCTGTATAGTATTCCCATCTTTTGTTTCTCCAATTTTCTCTCCTGCTGTTAGAGAACATTTTGGTTGTTTCAGTTTGGGACTATTATGTTGCTGCTGTGAACATTCTAGTATATTTTGGGGGGTGCATCTGAGCCCATTTCTATGAGTCTGTGCCTTGGGTGGAGTCTCTGGGTGATTCTTTGCTCAGGATTCTCTTTGGGCTAAGCAGTCAGGTTGTTGGACAGTCGTGTTGCCAGCCTAGCTCCGCCACTGACTCTACCTGTAACTCCCCTGTCCTTGCACATGACCCAGGTGTGTCTGACACTGACTGCCAAGCGCATGGCTCGGAAGAACTGCCTTGTGAAAAATCTAGAGGCTGTGGAGACCCTGGGCTCCACGTCCACCATCTGCTCAGACAAGACAGGGACTCTCACCCAGAACCGCATGACAGTCGCCCACATGTGGTTCGACAACCAGATCCACGAGGCCGACACCACTGAGGACCAGTCAGGTGAGGGTGGAGCCCAGACAGAAGGGTGGGCCCCGCCCCGCCCCCGCCCCGCCCCGCCCCCGCCCCCCGCCCCCCCCCGCCCCCGCCCCACCCCCCAGGTGACCCTTGCCCTGACTGGTGGCTTTTTCAGGGACTTCATTCGATAAGAGCTCGCACACCTGGGTAGCCCTGTCCCACATCGCTGGACTCTGCAACCGTGCTGTTTTCAAGGGGGGTCAGGACAATGTCCCCGTGCTCAAGGTGGGTCCCACCTCCCACTGGCCTCAGCCTGACTCCTGCCCACCCCGTGCTTCTCTGCTCTGACAGCCCTCTCTCCGCCCTACAGAGGGATGTGGCTGGGGATGCTTCCGAATCTGCTCTGCTCAAGTGCATCGAATTGTCCTCTGGCTCCGTGAAGCTGATGCGTGAACGTAATAAGAAAGTGGCCGAGATCCCCTTCAACTCCACTAACAAATACCAGGTACCCTAGGGGTCTCCACTTTCTCTGTGATGCCCAAAAAGCAGTCAGCTCTGCCCCACTGCCCTCCTGCTTTGGACAAACTATTAACTTTCCCAGAGCCTCAGTTTCCCCATCTGTAAAATGGGACTGATAGTGGAGAGAGGAACAGAGATGGGAGTGACAGCGAGGTCTCTGTGGGAGTGGGAGGCAGAGGAGTAAAGATTTCCTGCAGCAGAGTGGGAACCAGCCAGCGATCTCATTCATTCATTCAGCAGATATATTTTTAAGCAGCCACCATATGTCTGGGAGGCGCATGTTAGGTGCTGGGAAGACGTAACAGCAGTGAGTGAAACAGTGAAGTTCCTCCGCTTGGGGAACTTATGCTCCTGTGCCAGGAGACAGACAATGACAGAGGCATGAGGACTGGAGGAAATCTGGAATGTCAGGAAGTCACCGTGCTGAGGGGGGAAGCCCTGCAGGTATCTGGGGGGCAGTGGGCATAGTATGTGCAAAGGTCCTGAGGCAGGAATGTGTTGAGGTGTCTGAACAATAGTCAGGGGTTGTGGAGCCAGGAAGCATGGTGGGAGATGAGGGCTGTGTGTGCTGGGCCAGGTCTCATCAGGCCTCATGGGGTGTGGACACAACTTGGGTGTGACCCTGGCAGGGGGCGGCATGAGCCAAGGAGCAGGGTAGAGACGGGACCTGACTCACATTTTTAAAAACTGCTTTATTGAGATCTAGTTCATACACCATCATAGATCACCCACGTAGTACATAATTCAAGAGTTCTAGTATAGTCACACATAGTATATAGTATAGTTTATACAACATAGTATAGCTAGCATCTACTCAGTCAGTTTTAGAGAATTTCCAGCATCTCAAAACACACCCTCACACTCTGGCTTTATTCCCCTACCTCCCCCGTCTCCCCAAGCCCTAAGCAACTACTAATCTACGTCCTGTCTCTATGCCCTTGCTTATTCTCGACCCTTCATGTAAAGAGAATCCTACAATACGTGTTTTTGAGTGTCTGAGTTCTCTCACTCAGCATCATGTTTTCCAGGCTCCTCAGGGCTCCCCTGGCAGCTCAGACGGTAAAGAATCCACCTGCAATGCAGGAGACCTGGTTTTGATGCCTGGGTTGGGAAGATCCCCTGGAGAAGGGAACGGCTACCCACTCCAGTATTCTGGCCTGGAGAATCCCATGGCCTGTAGAGTCCATGCGGTCACAGAGCTGGACACGGCTGAGTGACTCTCACTTCCCTTCCCTTCCATGTTGTAGCACATATCAGTACTCCATTCCTTTTTACGGCTGAATGACTTTGCGTTGTATAGCGAGATCACATTTTGTTGATCCATTCATCTGTCAACGGACATTTGGGTTATTTGCACCCTTTGGCTACTATGAATAATGCTGCTGTGAACATCCGCCTACAAGTTTCTGTGTGGACATCGTCTGCACGCCTCTTGGGTGTATACCCGGGGATTGCCGGCTTACGTCGTAACCCTATGTTTAAGCTTTGTGGGGAAGGCCAGGCTGTTTTCCAAAGCGGCTGCACCATTTTTCACTGACTCTCATATTTTAAAGTCTCCTTCTGCCTACCATGGGGAGAAAATAAAATACAGTGGGGAGGGGAGGACAGACACAGGGACTCGATGTGGGGGTGCTGCTGTGACATTTCATATGGGAGATGCTGGTGGCTGAATGGGAAGGCAGCGGGGGTGAGAAGAGGTCAGAATCTGGGTACTTCAGAGGTGAGCTGGACAGATTCAGTGATGGGGTCTAATGTGAGATGAGAGATCGTCGGGCGAGGCAGAGAGAAATGCACGTATCCTCAGGACCCTTGAGATTTCTGTGAGAGAGACACAGAGGAGAAAAATATTCATCAGACAAAGAGAAACGGGCAGGGATGAGCAGAGATCTCTGTGAGAGAGTCTGAGAAACAGATGACAACAGGTAGAGAGATTCAGGCAGTGCCCTCTGGCGAGCCCGGCTGAGGTCCGTCCTGGCCCCCGTGGCATCCTGGCACCCGAGGGGGTGGCGGGGAGTCCTCTTCCCCCCGGCTGGGTGCAGGTAGCCTCCAGCTCCCTGGGAGGCTCAGGCACGGCCACCCTCCGCTCTATTTGCAGCTCTCCATCCACGAGACCGAGGACCCCAATGACAACCGGTACCTGCTGGTGATGAAGGGCGCCCCCGAGCGCATCCTGGACCGCTGCTCCACCATCCTGCTGCACGGCAAGGAGCAGCCGCTGGATGAAGAGATGAAGGAGGCCTTCCAGAACGCCTACCTCGAGCTCGGCGGCCTGGGCGAGCGCGTGCTTGGTGGGCACCAGGGGTGGGGCCAAGCCAGGGCGGGGGCCGGAGGGTAAGGAGGGATGAGGTGCTGCCGGGAGCCCGGCTCGGGATAGGATCTCCCAGAATGCACCGTGATTGACTGAATGGACGACAGGGGAAGCCATCTTTCAGATGAGTGTGGACTGACTCTCGCCAGCTGGGGAGTGCGACTGCTGCCACGGGGGCCGTGGGCAGGAGGCAGGGGAGCTGAGGCTGGAGCCCCTCTTCCTTTCTCCCCCGCACCAGGTTTCTGCCACTACTACCTGCCCGAGGAGCAGTTCCCCAAGGGCTTTGCCTTCGACTGTGACGATGTGAACTTCACCACCGACAACCTCTGCTTTGTGGGCCTCATGTCCATGATCGACCCTCCCCGAGCAGCTGTCCCCGACGCGGTGGGCAAGTGCCGCAGTGCAGGCATCAAGGTGTGGCCCGGGGGGCAGCGGGGGAGGCAGGGCCAGGGCTCCAGGGGCCAGTGGTGAGGCTGGACCGTTTGCGCACAATGCCCGCAGGTCATCATGGTCACCGGCGATCACCCCATCACGGCCAAGGCCATTGCCAAGGGCGTGGGCATCATCTCCGAGGGCAATGAGACTGTGGAGGACATCGCTGCCCGGCTCAACATTCCTGTCAGCCAGGTCAACCCCCGGTGAGCCCCGCCCAGCCCGACTCAGGTCCCTCTGGGACAGTGGGTCCCCTTCCTCCAGGGTCTCCTCTGTTGACTCAGCATCTGGGCCCCGTTCCTCTTCTGTCTTAGTGATGGGCAGCCTGGTGTTCCAGCTGTGTGATGCTGGCAAGGGGAGGCTCACATCCCAGCTTGGCTACACGTGAGCTGTGTGACCTTGGGCGAGTCATTTAGCCTCTCTGAGCCCCAGTTTCCTCCACTCTAAAATGGGCTGCTAGTGATTCCCATCTGAGAGGATTCTATGATGTCCCTCATTCCTGTGTCCATCAGTCTCTCTTCCTGCCTGTCCTTTACGTCATTGTCTCTCTCATCTCTGTTCTGACTCCCTCAGCTTTCCCATCCTCATGTCTTTCTCTGTGTCTGTTTCCATTTCCTGCTTGTCTGCATATCTCTGTTCCTCTGAGTCCAGGGTCCCAAAGTTCTTCCTGAGGTCTGCCCTCCATCCGTCCTGCAGCCCCTGCCCCCCATTTCCCCTCATCTCTGATCCCCCACCCCCACCCCCGCAAAGCCCTTTGTCCCTCTCTCAGAGCCTGGTCCACCCCCCTCTGTCTGTGGGTCTGTGCGCATGTCCTGACCACTCTCTGCTTTCCGCAGGGATGCCAAGGCCTGCGTGATCCACGGCACTGACCTTAAGGACTTCACCTCCGAGCAAATCGATGAGATCCTGCAGAACCACACCGAGATCGTCTTCGCCCGCACCTCCCCCCAGCAGAAGCTCATCATTGTGGAGGGTTGTCAGAGACAGGTGGGCTGGGGCTGGGGTCCCTCAGGGGAAGGGAGATGGGGGCCAGGACTCCGGGGTCCATGATGAGAAGAGGGTAGGTGCCAGGCCTCTGGGTGCTGTGCTCACCCTCTCCCCCTCCAGGGAGCCATCGTGGCCGTGACCGGGGACGGCGTGAACGACTCCCCCGCCCTGAAGAAGGCCGACATCGGGGTGGCCATGGGCATCGCCGGCTCTGACGTCTCCAAACAAGCAGCTGACATGATTCTTCTGGACGACAACTTTGCCTCCATTGTCACGGGTGTGGAGGAGGGTGAGTGAGTCGGCCCAAGTGGCCCTGGAGACTGGGGTCCCTGTGTGAAGCCCGAGAATGGCAAGGGGAGTAAGCCAGGGCTGCAGCAGGTACACGACGGGGATATCATGGAATCCCACCAGGCCCCCAGTACAGCCTGAGCTTGTCCTCTTCAATTTTCTTCCCCCCGCAGTGTTGGGGGCTCCCTGGGGGCAGGACTGAGCTGATACACTTGAGGGTCCCCGTGTTGCCCAGCGAGGACCCAGTCTGTTGGGTAAGGCAGAGGTGGGAATATTTAAAAGATACTCAGAAGTACAACCTCAGGGAGGCAGAGGGGCCCTGAGGAGGCCTCTCCCCCAGCCTGCATTCGGGGGCCAAGGACGCTTCCCCGAGTGGGCAGAAGTCACTGCGCCAAGTCCCCAGGGCCACTGGAAATTTTCTCACAGAGAAATGCCAGTGAAGGGAGTTGCAGGCAGAGGCACGGCTGTGTGGGGGCGCTGGCTGGTGAAGCTGGGCACCCAAGAGCCCAGACCTCAGGGTTCCCTGGGCACCACTTCCTGAAGGGGCTGGATGTGGCCACAGATGGGGCTTGTTCATGTTCAGTTTTATTCTGATTATCCAAGTAATTCATGATAATTATAGAAAATGCAGAAAAGCATTAAGAAGCACATTGGCATCGCCCACAACCTCACCATCCAGAAATATTCACAGTTCACACTATGGTTGCATTTTCTTTCAGTCTCTCTCTCACATTTCAAATGCGCCCAGTGTAAAAAATAACTCGTGATAAGGCAGAATTCAAACAGTAGAGCTGAGCCTACAGCCTCAGGTTAAATGCCCTGAGCCCTTGTCTCCTATGGCCCAGAGGACACATGGTTAACCCTTTCTCACTGCCCCCCCCCAAAACATCTTCCACGCATGTGCAGGGCACACACTCATGGATGCTCTAGTTCACGCCTCCCAGTTATTTCTTGGGCTCCTACCTTGTGCATCACGCCGGGGGCTGGAGAATCAGCAATGAGCAAAGCAGACTCCTGAAGGGTCCCCGTCATGTACCTGCTGCAGCCCTGGAGGGTCCCTGCCCTCCAGGAACTGGGGGGCCTTCCCCAAGTTAACAAATTCTAACATAATAAACGTAATTACAGGGACTTGCCTGAAAGTCCAGTAGTTAAGACCCCATGCTTCCAATGCAGGAGGCCCGGGTTCTATTCCTGGTCGGAGAACTAAGATCCCACATTTCATGCAGCACAGCCAAGACAAAAATAAACAAAATAAAAAACCCAAACGTAATTACTTACGGTGACAAGTGCTAAGAAGAAAACCAGCAGGGTGCTATGATAGATGACAACAGGGGGCCCGGCTCAGTACACACACTGGGCTATGCTGAAGTAGACTTAAATCATCACCCATAAGTACTTAGGGTGAGACCCTGGTAGTTTGTAGAGAGCCACACCTTGCAGGGACAGGCAACAGCAGGTGTGAGCAGCCAGGTGCCTTATTTTTTACACAAAGGGGATCATACCATCTATGCCGCCTCCCGCAGAACAGCCTGCCTGTCTGTGCCTTTTTAAAAAATAAGTATGGCAATTCCCTTATTTATTTATTTATTTATTTTTTGCTGTGCCGTTTGGCTTGTGGAATCTTAGTTCTGTGACTAGGGATCAAACTTACACCCCTGCAGTGAAAGCAGGGAGTCTTAACCAATAGGCAACCAGGGAAGTCCCTCTTTTTTGGCTATTATAATGCTATGGTGGGGCTTCCCTGATAAACATAAAGTTGGTAAAGAATCCATCTGCAACGCAGGAGACCCCGGTTTGATTCCTGGGTTGAGAAGATCCGCTGGAGAAGGGATAGGCTACCCTCTCCAGTATTCTTGTGCTTCCCTTGTGGCTCAGCTGGTAAAGAGCCCTCCTGCAATGCACGAGACTTGGGTTCGATCCCTGGGTTGGGAAGATCTCCTGGAGAAGGGAGAGGCTACCCAGTCCAGTATTCTGCCTGGAAAATTCCATGAAATATATAGTGCATGAGGTCGCAAAGAGTCGGACACAACTGAGTGACTTTGACTTTCAAAGAGACGGTGAACATTCTCGTGCTTGCATTTTGGTGGACATAAACACTCATCCTATAAACCTATGATAAGGATTGCTGGGTCAATAAGGCAGGGATGCTTAACTTTAACAAAAAAGACTGGGAACTCCCTGGCGGTCTAGTGGTTAAGACTGCACTTTCGCTGCTGGAGGCAGGTTCAATCACTGGTCGGGGCAACTAAGATCCCGCAAGCCATGCAGCATGGCCAAAAAAGGGAAAAAAAAAGAAAAGAAAAGAAACTGCTGCGCAGTCTTCCTAAGTGGTTGTATTTTGAAAATGTTTGAACAGAGGCAACCTGGTTGGATGTCTGAATGGAAAGACGGGTGGTGAGGGGATGGATTAGGAAGGACGCCTAGACTGGGTAGGAAGGAGCAGCGGGACTAGGGTGCCCTGGCATGGGTGCTGAGGTCTGAGCCCACCCTGCCAACAGGCCGCCTGATCTTCGACAACCTGAAGAAGTCCATTGCATACACCCTGACCAGCAACATCCCAGAGATCACACCCTTCCTGCTGTTCATCATGGCCAACATCCCACTGCCTCTGGGCACCATCACCATCCTCTGCATCGACCTGGGCACCGACATGGTGAGCCCCGGCCACCCCCAGGCTCCAGAAGGGCAGGGTACCCCACCACCACCCCGATTCACCGGCTTCTCCTGCCCAGGTCCCTGCCATCTCATTGGCGTACGAGGCTGCCGAGAGTGACATCATGAAGAGACAGCCCAGGAACCCACGCACTGACAAGCTGGTCAATGAGAGACTCATCAGCATGGCCTATGGACAGATCGGTGAGGACCTGGGGCCCCCGCCTGGCTTACGGCTGAATGCCCAGCGCCTGGCCCACCCTGGGCACTCGGGAACCTCGAGTTGAATGAGTGGAGTGAAAAGCAGGACATGCTGCCATAGGTCTAGTCATGGCAGTCCAAACGTGGGCTGGAGAAGAATCTCCAGACACAGAGCATTTCAGAAAGGAGTGAGTGTATTGAGAGCAAGGAGCAGAGATAATGAAGATACAGCAAATGTGGTGGGTGGGGGAGAGTCAATGCTTTTTATGGGTTAGTAGCCAGTTTTTTAGCCTCAAGATGAAGACAACTGCTAGAAGGGTGGCATTAGGTGACTGGTTAGGGCGCTAGAAGGTGAGTACCGGGGTGGGCATTTTTACCTAATATGGGGTCAGGAAGCTGGCCAGGAAGGATCGCAGTGTGGGTGGGGCTGGCAACAGTTACAGTGGAGTTCAGTCAGTTCCAGAGGTCACCTTGACCTTGGTTCTGGGCTCCCCTTCTGTGGCCTGGGTGCCAGGTCTCACCCTGTGACCTTGGTGTGAGACTCCACACGTTTGGAAGGAGTGACTTAGAGATGGAGGGTGGAGGAAAGGCCTCCCCCTGGTGCCTGTCCGATACTGAGTGGCCCCAAGAGGACCACGCCACTGCTCCACCCCCAGGGGCGAGCCCCACCCCTTCCTGCCTCCTCCTCTGCTGCTGGAGGGGAGGGTGCAGAGCTTTACAGGTGTCCCAGCAGAGGCCTGGTGGTGGTGGTCAGAGGCCTGGGAAAGTCATTCCTGCATGGGGGTCCTCAGGGACTTCCTGATGTCCACGTGGCCCGGGTCAAGTGGGAGGGACTCCAGGTTCTCCATCTCTGGGGAGCCCCCTCCGCAAGTCTGCGGCTCCAGGGAGCCCATTTCAGGTGCTCGCCACCAGGTGGCGCCCTCAGGTCGTCCTCTGGGAGCCCAGCCAGGAGGATGCTCAGGCAGAGGACCGAGTCTCAAGGGGCCCCAGAGGTGCCCTGGGCTGGCTGCCCGCCCCACCTGAGCCTTTCTTTATCTCCCTACTCTCCTCCCCCAGGAATGATCCAGGCTCTCGGTGGCTTCTTCTCCTACTTCGTGATCCTGGCAGAAAATGGCTTCTTGCCTGGCAACCTGGTGGGCATCCGGCTGAACTGGGATGACCGCACGGTTAACGACCTGGAGGACAGTTACGGACAGCAGTGGGTGCGTAGGGCCGGGTCTCACAGCGTGGCCGTGGGCCTCCCAGGCGGGGTCTCTGCCCACAGCATCCTGGGCCACGGTGAGCTGTCCTATCCATGCATGGGTGGCTTCCTGTGATGGCCCCACTGCCCTGGGGGGTCATCAAGACCCTCCCTCAAACACAAGGGGTCTCCTGGAGCTCCTGCCCCAACCCATCGTGGTCCTGTCCACTGGCCAGGCTTTCTGCCCTGCCAGGCAGGAAGCCTTTGTGACCCCCTTCCCAGTCTCTGTCCTCCCTTCATAGCCCAGCCAGTGTCCCCCGAGGAGGCCCCCAGCTCCTCTGGTCCACAACTAAGGTCACCAGTGTGCTCTCTCCTTCCTTGTCCATTTCCTGACTCTTCCCGAGGGGCTCTGAGCTACAGAGGGCAGACATGTCCCCCCAGGGGACCCCATCTAGACAGAGTCCCCGCTTTGCCCTGGGGATCTACCTGCACGCAAGGAGCACGTGGGCAAGGAGTGGGGGCCAGGGCTGCGGCCACACTGACCACTGACTGACACGTGCATCATCACCCTCGCAGACCTACGAGCAGAGGAAGGTGGTGGAGTTCACGTGCCACACGGCTTTCTTCGTGAGCATAGTGGTCGTGCAGTGGGCTGACCTGATCATCTGCAAGACCCGGAGGAACTCTGTCTTCCAGCAGGGCATGAAGTGAGCACCGCGGCCGCTGTGGCTGCTTCCCGTCCCACCCCACGTCTGTCTGTTCTGGCTTTGCCTCTGAGTCGATGTTCTCTCCAGTGGTCACATCTGTCTTGGATTCCCTGTCTGCCTGTGTGTGTGTGCGCGCTGCTGGGACGTTCCTGCGTCCCTCTCCAGATCTGTTTTACCTTTTTATACCCCGGCCTGTCTGTGTGTCTCTGTCTTCATATTTCACCGTCGCCATCTCCTTGGACCCGTCTGTGCCTCGCTGCCTCTTTCTGTTTCCATCCCTGTGTGTCTCCTTGTCTGTCTCTCTCCGTCTGCCCCAGGGGGGGGGGGGTGCCTCTGTGTCTATGGGGTGGGGATGCTGGGTGGGCTTCTCTGGGTCCAGCCCTGACTATGCCTGCAGGAACAAGATCCTGATCTTTGGCTTGTTTGAGGAGACGGCCCTGGCGGCCTTCCTGTCCTACTGCCCAGGCATGGACGTGGCCCTTCGCATGTACCCTCTCAAGTGAGTGCCTTTCCCTCTCCAGGTACCACCTGCTCCAGAGCCCTCCCAGGAGCCTTTGCAGTGGAACACCGTCATGGGTGGGGGGCTGAGGTGGGGCTCTGTAGACCCCGGCCCAGAGCCATGGCCAGGGCCCCCCGTCACCTTGGGCACAAAGGATCAGGGGCCAGTGCGCTGGGCGTGGCCCTTCCTTTCCTCCCTGTTGCCCGGCGCTGACTCGCTCCTCCTCTCGCTTCTCCGCAGGCCCAGCTGGTGGTTCTGTGCCTTCCCCTACAGTTTCCTCATCTTCGTCTACGACGAAATCCGCAAACTCATCCTGCGCAGGAACCCCGGGGGTGAGGGGCTAACGAGGGTAGAGGTGGGAGGCTGGGGGGAATGGGGCCGGGCAGCTGGAGAGGGAGGCGGGAGAGCGCCGCCTGGTGACGATGCTAACCTTACTGTCTGCCCCCTCCTCCCTTCCGCGCTGTCTCTCCATCCCCCCTCCTCCCGCCCCTCCCATCCCCCCTCCTCCCGCCCCTCCCATCCCCCCTCCTCCCGCCCCTCCCATCCCCCTCCTCCCGCCCCTCCCATCCCCCCTCCTCCCTTCCGTGCTGTCTCTCCATCCCCTTGGCACCTCTTCCCTCTGCCCTTCTCTCCGGGCCTCCTCCTTTCTGTGTCTGTCCCTGTGTCTCTGCCCCTTTGGGCTTCTTTGTGTGTCTCTCTGTCTCTGCTTGTGCGTCTCTCTGTGCCCGTCTCTCCCGTCTCTCTTTCCTCCTTTGTCTCTTCAGGTTGGGTGGAGAAGGAAACCTACTACTGACCTCAGCCCCACCACCTCTCGCGTCTCTTTCTTGCCCCTGCGAGCCCAGGACCGCCCACTCCAGTGCCCCTCATTTTGTATTCTGGGGGGAGGGGCCCTCTCTCCCCGTGGCCCCGCCCCCTCAAGTGATCTCCCGCCTCCCTCCCCCCCGCCCCGCCCCCTGGCTGGCTTCTCTCCTCGCCCCCGCCCCCGCCCCCGCCCCCTGCCTCTCTCCCCTCCCTCTCTTTTGTGTGTGTCTGTTCCTCTCCTCCTCATCCCTGCCTCCCAGACCCCTCCCTGGACTCTTTTTTACTCCCCGTCGCCCCCTGGCTGATGCCGGCTCTGGTTCTGGACAATTATCAAATATATCAGTGGGGAGAGAGAAGCCGTGTGTGTCGTGCTTTGCTTTGTTGAGGGGCAGGGGGAGTAAGGGTGTGTGGCGGGGGAGTAAGGGTGTGTGGCGGGACAGCGTTCCCTGTGCTGGCACCCATGACTGGGTGATTCACAGAAGCCCAGAAGTTTAGCCTGGCATGAACGTGGGAGTCATGGAATCTCAAAGTCATCAAATCAGGGAGTTTTAGACCCAACAAGGATTAGTGTGAGAACACTGTGAATTCGCTAGGTGATGGGATCCTGGGATCAGAACACGGGAGAGGGGGTCAGACTCTGGATCCTCTCATATTGGAGAGGACCCTGGGGGGCCATGATGATATAATTCACTGAGCTCCCACTCTGTGTTCTGCCCTCTTCTAAACATTCTACCTCTATTAGTTCAGTTAATCCAAGGCACAGAGAGGGAAAGGAACCTGCTCAAGGTCACACAGCTGCGAGGGGACAAATCTGGATGACAAACCTAGGATGTCCAAGCTCTAAGTCACCATGTTCTTCTCCTGTTGAGATAAGCTTCCATACGGTGACTTGCACAGATCTCAAAGGCATAGCTCAATGAGTTAAATAATTATATCCATGTAGCCACCATCCATATTGAGCTGTAGAACATTTACATCTACTCAGAAAGTTCCTTCGTTGCCCCTTCCCAGTCAGCAGCCCCTCCACAGGCAACCACTGATCTGCTTTCTCTTACCGTCTTTTGGTTGTGCCTGTTCTTGGACTCTGTGGAATGAAATCCTACGGTGTGCTGCTGCAGGTCCTCATCCTCAACATCAGGTCCATGAGGGTCATCCATGGTGTCTCAGGTATAGGTAGCCAACACTTTTTCATTGCAGGGTTTTCCACTGTGTGACTATTATGCTATTTGTCAATCCATTCTCCTGTTGATGGATCTGTTGTTTCCCTCTAGGAACACTCTAGTAACATCCTCTGATGACACATGTGGGCATCTCTGCTGGGTACATGCCTAGAAATGGAATTGCTGATTGGGGATAGACTGTGTTTACCTTTCACAGAAATAGCCAGGCCCTTTCCAAAGCTCTTGTGTCATTGGCATTGCCACAATGTATCAAAGTTCCGTTGTTCCACATCCTTGCAAACACTTGCTACTGTCAGTCTTTTGAATTTTAGCCCTTCTGGTTGGGCAGCCCTACCACTTCCCTTGAGGCAGCCTTTCTAACAGAGATGGCAGTGAGAGGAAGGCCTGGGGCTGGTCCTTGGCCTACCTGCCTCCCAGCTCAAATGTCTGGGATGCTGAGAGTCCACATGAGCGTGAGTGTGTGTGCACGCCCACTGCACAAGACAGTGCTGAGGAAGAGTGCCTTAATCTGAAGGGGATGACAGTCAGAGGGCAGGGGTCATGATGCCAGACACCGCCTGTGGTGCCCAGGGCAAAGCCTGGTCCTGGCAAGTGTTGTGAGCCTGGCCCTCCCCTAGGGAGGCCAGAGAGCCTACTTTATTCATCGGGTATAGGCTGAGGAATACTCCCATAGACAGGTGGGCAATCTGAGGCCCAGAGAGGGCAAGGACTTCCTTGAGGTCACACAGCAGATACATAACCCAGGTTTCTGATTGTCTGTCTTCCTACCCAGCAGCTCCATTTCTTCCAGGGATCCAAGAGGGGAGGAAGGTGGCCTCAGGCTGGAGGGACCCCTTATCTCTGGCCATCCCCCTAATTCATGGCTCGCTTGCCATAGGCCGGTTTTCCCTGGTCTCCCCTCATCCCCCTGTCTCGGGGATCTTCCCATCTCTCACAATATCTCCGCCTTAGGGCTTCCTCCCACAGTCCCGTTTCAGGGGGCTCCTCCTTCCCATTGTCCTTATGTCAAGTCCCCACCTGCCGCACTGAGGTCCCTCCCCACAATGTCCTTGCCTCTCAACCCCACCGTCCACAGCCCATGCTTTTTGACACCTCCAGGGCTTTGCTTGTTATGTCCTCTGCTCAGAGCAAGTACTCACAGGAACACAAACATGAGTTATGAGTGAATGGCTTTTATTTGTGTTGTATGAGGAAGCCCCAGAGCTCTCATAACAAAAGTCAAATCCCATTTCCCCAAGGTTGGCCCTGGAAGAAGGTGGCTGGGTCTCTGCCTCCAGCCCTCGGCTCCTCAAGACTCATCTTTCGCTTGGGGGCTCTTCCAGTTACCTCCACTGCTCCCATTACGTTGAAATCAGGTGGCTGCTCCCCTGTTAATGCTCTGGACTAACTGTGGACTCACAGGAAACCCCCTACCCCAATTTCCTGAAGCCCAGCTTGGGAAGCCTGAACAAGCTTCTACTAAAAGCCTGGGGCTGACAAAGAGGAAAAGTGAAAATGTCAGTTGCTTACTCGACCCCATGGACTGTAGCCTGTAAGGATCCTCTGTCCATGGAATTCTCCAGGCAAGAAAACTAGAGTGGGTAGCCATTCCCATCTCCAGGAGATCTTCCCGACCCAGGGATCGAACCCAATTCTCCCGCATTGCAGGCAGATTCTTTACCATCTGAGCCACCAAATATCTCACTGGGTATTCTCCTTTAGCCCCACCCAGCCTCGGAAAATGAGGTTCTCAGTCTGTGTAAGGGAGCCCAGGCTTCCCGAAACTTCTACACATTTCTTGAGGCCATTCTGGTGCACCCCCTTAGAACTCCAGCTGGTTTTCTACAACTCACCCTGCAGCAGGGGCAAAGATTGATAGAGCTAAGATTCTTGGAAGCAGGGGAAAGAAAGGCCCATGTCTCAGACACCAGCCACTCTTTGGGACATCCAAGGGGCCAGTGAGAAGGCTGGGACTTCCCTGGTGATATAGTGTTTAAAAATCCACCTTGCAATGCAGGGGACCTGGGTTCAATCCCTGGTCTGGGAACCAAGATCCCACATGCCACAAAGTAACTAAGCACCATGTGTTGTAACTAAGACTTGATATAGCCAAAAATAAACAAATAACATTTTAAAAATTTTTTAGAAGGCTGAACTCTAGAAATAATTATAACAGCCATGATAATGTAGTGGCAATAGCATGGACTATTGTTTATCAAACAATTATGAAATATCAAGACTCTTTCAAGCACTTTACATGGATCATTCAACCCAATCTCAATCCCATGAGTGTGGTACTCCCAGGATCTTCACTGTCCAGATGAAGACACTGAGGTTCAGGGAGGTGATGAGCTCAACACAGCTTGAAGTTTGACCTCTGACCCCAGAATCCCAGCTCTTTTCGTTATGACATCTACATCTTTAAAAAATTCTCACCCCTTCAATAAAACTGGACAAAAAAATGATATATGAAAAAATAAAATCTCAACCTTTCCTCCCACTTCCCTTCACCCTAACCAAGGCAGGGGCATGCCTAGGTCCCTAATCCTAACCCATTCATCCTTGGGAGCCCAAAGGTGGGGGTGGAGCTTTGCTCCCCACCTTAGACACCCCTCCAGCAACTATGGTCCCATCACTAGCCTGTTAAAGAAGGAAGGAATAGACTCCCACTAATTCTTTACAGTCTCGCTATTCAAAATGTGGGCCATGGAGCATCACCAGAAGCATCAACATCACCTAGAAACTTGTTATAAACACGGATGAAGGGTCTCACCCTAGATCTGCTGAATCAGAACATCTGAGTGTTTTATTAAGTGTTTTTTTATACCTCCTAGAGACAGAATGACAGCTCTACACGGTCCCGGTTGTAGCCTGCACGGGGGAGTACACAGCGTCTTCTTGCCTTTAGAGCTTGCCTAACGCCCTGACTCCTGATAACCCACCTTCCCGGACTCCACAAATCCTAATTCGGAAACTACAACTCCCACAATGCCCAGAGGGGCGCTTGGTTCTTTTTACACGACTACAACTCCCAAAGTGCTTCGCGAGTCATGCCACCATCATGGTGCCCAGTCTCCCCGGCACCATCAGGACTACAACTCCCACAATGCTCGGCAGCAGAACTACCGTTCCCCAGCGGCTCCAGAACGACTACACGTCCGCTCCAGCTCTGCTGGGTGAGGCCGTTCTCGGGCGGGGCCCGCGGGGTCTGCAGAGCCCTGGGCTCCTTAGTTCTTCCCCAGACAACACAGACATGGCGGCCGAGAAGGACCAGCAGAAGGATGCCGAGGCGGAAGGACTGAGCGCCGCGTGAGCAACCGAGACCCGGGAGTCCTGGTCCCCCGACCCCTCCCCCCTGGGGGGTCCTAGGAATCCCGGCCTCTAGACATAAGAGTTTGGGCCTCTGTTGTCCTCTTCGAGGACTCTGGAGCCTGGACCCTCAGCCCCTTTCTCCCCTGAGATCCAGGAGCCTGGGACCATTATCCACCCCAGAACCCCGGAGTCCGGCCCCCCTCGGTCCTCTTCTTGCTGGAGGGTCCGGACTCCATCCCGGTCGGTCGATCGCTGACGTGACCCCTCACCCATCAGGACCCTGCTGCCGAAACTGATTCCATCTGGCGCGGGCCGCGAGTGGCTGGAGCGGCGCCGTGCGACCATCCGGTCCTGGGGCTCCTTCGTGGACCAGCGGCGCTTCTCGCGGCCCCGCAACCTGGGCGAGCTGTGCCAGCGCCTCGTACGCAACGTGGAGTACTACCAGAGCAACTATGTGTTCGTGTTTCTGGGCCTCATCCTGTACTGTGTGTGAGTGCCTCTTCGGCCCGTCGGCGCCCCGGTCCCCACCCCCTCCAGGCTGCGTGGCCCGCTCTGGCCGACCGCGCCCTCAGCATCCGGCCCCACCTCTCACTGCCCGGGCCCCATTCCCATGGGATGTTCTGCCGGAAGTTTTCACCGAAGGGCCAGGTCCCTAGTTCCCCCATCAACCTGGCCAGGATACAGTGTGACCAAATGTGACCTAGACTTCCCCGGCCCCAAGCGGATCGCCTGCCATCCGCCGATGGGAAGGTCAGGGCCTCCTTGTCGGGCCTAGCCCCGGCTCCCTGACACACGGCTCCCTGCCCCCTTCCAGGGCGACGTCTCCCATGCTGCTGGTGGCCCTGGCTGTCTTCTTTGGCGCCTGTTACATCCTCTATCTGCGCACGTTGCAGTCCAAGTTTGTGCTGTTCGGTGAGAAATCCCTTGCCCAGACTGTTCACATCCTGGTCTCTTGGAACGCAAACCTTTTGACACCAAACCCAAGTCCTTTCGAATCCATGTCTGCCCAAGCCTCTATCTACACTAGATTCCCCCAAACTCGGTCCCTTAAAGTCTCAGACACACCTGATGCTCCCACCCACTCTCAGCGCCCCCAAGTTGCTATCCCCCAAGTCTAGAAGATACTCCAGAACCCACCTCCGTCTGACTCCTTAAACCTCCTTCACTCTCCCTTCTGCCTAACCTCCTGCTAACGTCAGCTGCACGTACCCCCATCGGCCACCAGGTGGCGACTTCCCACTGGCCTATATCCGTGCTCCCCCTTTCCTGCTTCCTGGGGAGGAAGTGGAAATCTTGGGATTTCTGAGAGGGAGGCTGAGCCCTGTGGCTCAGGTGGTCCCAGATTGACACCGGAAACACCACTGAGAAGAAAGACAAGCCTGAGGACTTCCCTGGTGGTTCAGTGGTTAAGACCATGCTTCCAACGCAGGGGGCATGGGTTCCATCCCCCATCAGGGAACTAAGTCACACATTATGTGTGGTGCTGGCAGAAGATTTAAAAATAAAACAGAGGGCTCTGAGTTCCCAACTAGGGGATGCTCAAGGACTTTGGAGTGGGGCTAAGGGGGAATTGGGCTCAGATGAACAGGTAGACCTAAGACAGAATGCTTCAGAAGCCTGCCGGTCACGTAGGTAGGCTGGGTGGAGGGGCGCGCCGGGCTAGCCCAGGGCATGGAGGGAGCGCTTGGAGTATAGACACGACTTGGCTTCAGCCACAGCTGCCACCAGTACCTGCAGATCCAACCTTCCAATCCACCACGAGAAGCCAGACATCTGTACAGCTGCCCCTTGGTGTCCATAGGGGGTTGTTCCAGGAGCCCCATGGCTGGCAACGTCCACCAATGCTCAAGTCCCTTATGAAAAATGATGTAGTACAGCGATCCACGGGTTTCCATCTGTGGATGCAGAGGGCCGGCCTATTGTTATGTGAAATTACCCAGTTTTTCTGGCAGCCACAAACCAAATTCTGATGGAATAATGTGCAGACTCAAAAGACACATCCCCAGGTCAGATTTGGCTCTTGGGCTGCCAGTCGGAGGTTCCAGATCTGCACTAGTGCAGGTTGGAGCAGGAGAACTAGTCAGGAGAAGGAGGCTGGGAGCTTCCTAGCAGAAGTGGGGTTGAAGGGCAGAGGGCAGGGGGCTGAGGAAGGCACTCTGTTCCCACGGTCAGTGGGTAGGGCCAAGGGCTGGAGGGCCTTAGCACAAATTTAGATTAGACCCTGAGACTCCCAGAGCTTGCGAGGTTTGGGGGAGCATCAGGGGTTACTCTGGGAGGAGGCACGAGTCAGAACAGCTGCCCCAATGCCCTCTGCCCTGCAGGCCGGGAGGTGAGCCCCGCCCATCAGTATGCTCTGGCCGGGGGCGTCTCCTTTCCCTTCTTCTGGCTGGCTGGCGCGGGCTCCGCCGTCTTCTGGGTCCTGGGTGAGTACAGGGTCTGGGCAGCAGTGTGGGCAGTGGGGGCCTGGTGAGGCCACCAGGCCCTGAACTGCCCATTTTCCTGCAGGAGCCACTCTCGTAGTCATCGGCTCCCATGCCGCCTTCCACCAGATGGAGGCTGTGGACGGGGAGGAGCTGCAGATGGAACCCGTGTGAGGTGGCTTCGCGAGAGCCCCCAGCCTCTTGAGCTAGCCGCCTCTGTTCACCCCGGTCCCACTCGGCTCTGGCCAAAGGCCCCCTTCCCACGTCAAGACCAGGGAGGGACTCCAGCTTTGGAAATAAAACTGTTACAGTTGTTGAGCAAATATTCTGCCTCTGCTGTGGGTCTGTGTCGGTGATGCTGGGCTCCTGCAGAGACTGAGCAGGTGAGGGTGGGCCGTGGATGGAGGAGGGGGTGGGGAGTGGACAATAAGCAAGATAAATAAATGCGATAAGATGGTCAGTGGCAACAAGTTCTAAGGAGAAAAGAGTATGTCGGGGCCCCTGAGATCACTCCCATGTTTCAGGATTTGCTAGGAGGACTCAGGACTCAGGCGCCAGCCGTATTCCCAGCTGCGATTTATTATCAAGGTTATGAAGCAAAATGTCTCTCAGTCATGTCTGACTCTTTGTGACCCCATGGACTAGACCACCAGGCTCCTCTGTCCATGGAATTCTCCAGGCAAGAACACTGCAGTGGGTTGCCATGCCCTTCTCCAGGGAATTTTCCTGATAAAGGGATTGAACCCAGTTCTCCCGCATTGCAGGCACTGTTACCTATGAAGCAAAATCAGCAAAGAAAAAAGGTATGTGGGGCTAAGTCCAGACGAAAGCTTCCCAGAGCCCTCTCCCCAGTGGGGCCCCCAAGCTGGGTGCAGTCATGCAACAGTGAAATGCTGTCTGCAGAGAAGTTCACCACAGACTCAGTATCCGGAAAGAAAGCAGGTCTTCAGCATAAACAATATGGTTTGCACAGTGTAGACACAACAGCCATTATTTCAGGGAGCAGCAAGAACCCTGCTGAAATCCAGGTTCCCAGAGGCCAGACAAGGGCCACTGCACAAGCACGCCTCTCAAAGGCTGGCCAGCGCCATGTCAACTCCTCACAGAGAAAGTTCTGGAAATGAGTGATAGGTGTAAGAAGCTTCCCTGAGGTGATGTTCAGTGATGACTTAAATTGAGTGAGGCAAACTTCCCTGGTGGTTCCAGTGATTAAGAATCTGCCTGCCAATCTAGGGAGCATGGGTTTGATCCCTACACCAGGAAGATTCCACATGTTGCGGGCCAGCTAAGCCCATGTGCTACAACTACTGAGCCCGCGTACCTAGAGCCCCCACTCTGAAACAAGAGAAGCCCCCAGACCCCGCCCCGCCCCGTGCACAGCAAGGAAGACCAGCACAGCCAAACAATTTAAAAAAATTGAGTGAGGGAGGGAATTCCCTGGTGGTCCAGTGGTTAGGACTGCATGCTGTCACTGCCAGGGATCCAGGTTCAATTCCTGGATTTAAGGAATTAAGCTTAATTCCTTAAATTAAGAAATTTCTTAATTCCTTAAATTCCTTAATTCCTGGAATTAAGCTCTCATAAGCCATGTGGTGTGGAAAAGAAAAAAAAAAGACCTACTAGCTTTCACACTTAGATATTAATTGGTGGCTAATCACCTTTAGTTTATGAAGCGAGTGAAAGTCGCTCAGTCGTGTCTGACTCTTTGCAACCCCATGGACTATATAGCCCGTGGAATTCTCCAGGCCAGAATACTGGAGTGGGTAGCCTTTCCCTTCTCCAGGAGGTCTTCCCAACCCAGGGATCGAACCCAGGTCTCCTGCATTGCAGGCGGGTTCTTTACCAACTGAGCTATCAGAGAAGCTCCTAAATAATCGTACTGTGAGAACAGGAGCAGCCCCAGATCCCTCCCTCCCAGAGGGAGAACGTTCTGGTGAGAGGAAAGAGTAGGTGAAATGCGGGAGACAGCAGCAGGCCGGAGGAGGCAGGACAGCTGCAGCAGACGGGGCGGGTGGGTGGAGACCCCCCTTTGGCGGGGAAGGGACGTTGGTTTTCCTGAGTGAGGTGAGACAGGCACCCCTGGCTCTTCGCTGTAGTGCAAAGGCCACTGTGTGGTACGACCACCGACTAAACAGAAAGGCAGGTGGTAGGGAAAGCAGTTGGCAGGTGTGACAACCAGCGAGGTGAGACATAGGGCCTGCAGAGCTCCTGCAGAGGGGGCTCGCTGAGGAGGCGACGCTTCCGCGAGCTCGGAGGGACACAGAGCCGGCCCCAGGCAGAGCCGCGGGCGAAGCGGCTCAGCGGAGGCCCAGCGGCCCACTCAGCCAGTGGAGGCTGGCCTCCCCACCCGCCAGTCTCCCCAAAACACGCTCGCTCGCTGTTCTTTTCAGTAAGTGTTTATTGAGGGCCCGCTGAGTGCCCAGTACTGCTCTGTCACATATGGTGGCCATCAGCCACGTATGGCGGCGGGTTTCCCCGGTGGCTCAGACGGTAAGGAGTCTGCCCTCAATGCGGGAGACCTGGCTTCCATTCCTGGATCGGGAAGATCTCCTGGAGAAGGCGATGGCAACCCACTCCAGTATCCTTGCCTGGGAAATCCCATGGACGGAGGAGCCTGGTGAGCTACAGTCCATGGGGCTGCAAGAGAGCCGGACGCGACTGAGCGACTTCATAGCTGTATATGGCTACTAGCTACTTGAAACATGGCTGATTCGGACTGAGATGCGCTGTATGTATAAAACACACACCAGATTTCAAAGACAGTAGGAAAAGAGTGTAAAATATCTCATTAATGATTTTTTTATTGGTTATGTATTGGAAGGATAATCTATTGGATGCTGTTGTTTAGTCACTAAATCATGTCCAACTCTTGCAATCCCTATGGACTGTAGCCCACCAGGCTCTTCTATCTATGGGATTCTCCAGGTAAGAATACTAGAGTGGGTTGCCATTTCCTTCTCCAGGGGATCTTCCCAACCCAGGGTTTGAACTGGAGTCTCCTGCATTGCAGGTGGATTCTTTACCACTAAGCCACCTGGGAAGCTGGTGGATATGTTGGGTATCTGTTGAATATGCTAGGGTTGGATATGTTAAGGTAAATTAGTATTTTCACTTTTTTCTTTACTTTTTAAAATGTGAGGGAATTCCCTTGTGATCCAGTGGTTAGGACTTGGCACTCTCACTGCAAGGGGCGGAGTTCGATCCCTGGCCAAGGAACTAAGACCCCCCCATACCGCACAGACAGCACAGCCAAAAAAAAAAAAAAAAAATATATATATATATATATATATATATATATATCAGTTCAGTTCAGTCGCTCAGTTGTGTCCAACTCTTTGCAACCCCATGAATCGCAGCACGCCAGGCCTCCCTGTCCATCACCATCTCCCGGAGTTCACTTAGACTCACATCCATTGAGTCCGTGATGCCATCCAGTCGTCTGATCCTCTGTCGTCCCCTTCTCCTCCTGCCCCCAATCCCTCCCAGCATCAGAGTCTCTTCCAATGAGTCAACTCTTCGCATGAGGTGGCCAAAGTACTGGAGCTTCAGCTTTAGCATCATTCCCTCCAAAGAAATCCCAGGGTTGATCTCCTTCAGAATGGACTGGTTAGATCTCCTTGCAGTCCAAGGGACCCTCAAGAGTCTTCTCCAACACCACAGTTCAAACGCTTCAATTCTTCGGCACTCAGCCTTCTTCACAGTCCAACTCTCACATCCATACATGACCACAGGAAAAGCCATAGCCTTGACTAGATGGACCTTAGTCGGCAAAGTAATGTCTCTGTTTTGAATATACTATCTAGGTTGGTCATAACTTTTCTTCCAAGGAGTAAGCGTCTTTTAATTTCATGGCTGCAGTCACCATCTGCAGTGATTTTGGAGCCCCCCAAAAATAAAGTCTGACACTGTTTCTACTGTTTCCCCATCTATTTCCCATGAAGTGATGGGACCGGATGCCATGATCTTCATTTTCTGAATGTTGAGCTTTAAGCCAACTTTTTCACTCTCCTCTTTCACTTTCATCAAGAGGCTTTTTAGCTCCTCTTCACTTTCTGCCATAAGAGTGGTGTCATCTGCATATCTGAGGTTATTGATTTCTCCCGGCGATCTTGATTCCAGCTTGTGTTTCTTCCAGTCCAGCGTTTCTCGTGATGTACTCTGCATATAAGTTAAATAAACAGGGTGACAATATACAGCCTTGACGTACCCCTTTTCCTATTGGGAACCAGTCTGTTGTTCCATGTCCAGTTCTAACTATTGCTTCCTGACCTGCATACAGATTTCTCAAGAGGCAGGTCAGGTGGTCTGTATTCCCATCTCTTTCAGAATTTTCCACAGTTTATTTTGATCCACACAGTCAAAGGCTTTGGCATAGTCAATAAAGCAGAAATAGATGTTTTTCTGGAACTCTCTTGCTTTTTCCATGATCCAGCGGATGTTGGCAATTTGATCTCTGGTTCCTCTGCCTTTTCTAAAACCAGCTTGAACATCAGGGAGTTCAAGGTTCACGTATTGCTGAAGTCTGGCTTGGAGAATTTTGAGCATTACTTTACTAGCATGTGAGATGAGTGCAATTGTGCAGTAGTTTGAGCATTCTTTGGCATTGCCTTTCTTTGGAATTGGAATGAAAACTGACCTTTTCCAGTCCTGTGGCCACTGCTGAGTTTCCCAAACTTGCTGGCATATTGAGTGCAGCATTTTCACAGCATCATCTTTCAGGATTTGAAATAGCTCCACTAGAATTCCATCACCTCCACTAGCTTTGTTCGTAGTGATGCTTTCTAAGGCCCACTTGACTTCACATTCCAAGATGTCTGGCTCTAGATTAGTGATCACATCATCATGATTATCTGGGTCATGAAGATTTTTGTACAGTTCTTCCGTATATTCTTGCCACCTCTTCTTAATATCTTCTGCTTCTGTTAGGTCCAGACCATTTCTGTCCTTTATCGAGCCCATCTTTGCATGAAATGTTCCCTTGGTATCTCTAATTTTCTTGAAGAGATCTCTAGTCTTTCCCATTTTGTTGTTTTCCTCTATTTCTTTGCATTGATTGCTGAAGAAGGTTTTCTTATCTCTTCTTGGTATTCTTTGGAACTCTGCATTCAGATGCTTATATCTTTCCTTTTCTCCTTTGCTTTTCGCCTCTCTTCTTTTCACAGCTATTTGTAAGGCCTCCACAGACAGCCATTTTGCTTTTTTGCATTTCTTTTCCATGGGAATGGTCTTGATCCCTGTCTCCTGTACAATGTCACGAACCGCATTCCATAGTTCATCAGGCACTCTATCTATCAGATTTAGGCCCTTAAATCTATTTCTCACTTCCACTGTATAATCATAAGGGATTTGATTTAGGTCATACCTGAGTGGTCTAGCGGTTTTCCTCACTTTCTTCAATTTAAGTCTGAATTTGGCAATAAGGAGTTCATGATCTGAGCCATAGTCAGCTCCCGGTTTTGTTTTTGTTGACTGTATAGAGCTTCTCCATCTTTGGCTGCAAAGAATATAATCAATCTGATTTCGGTGTTGACCATCTGGTGATGTCCACGTGTAGAGTCTTGTGTTGTTGGAAGAGGGTGTTTGCTATGACCAGTGCATTCTCTTGGCAAAACTCTGTTAGTCTTTGCCTTGCTTCATTCCGCATTCCAAGGCCAAATTTGCCTGTTACTCCAGGTGTTTCTTGACTTCCTACTTTTGCATTCCAGTCCCCTATAATGAAAAGGACATCTTTTTTTGGGTGTTAGCTCTAAAAGATCTTGTAGGTCTTCATAAAACTGTTCAACTTCAGTTTCTTCAGCATTACTGGTTGGGGCATAGACTTGGATAACTGTGATATTGAATGGTTTGCCTGGGAGACGAACAGAGATCATTCTGCCATTTTTGAGATTGCATCCAAGTACTGCATTTCGGACTCTTTTTTTGACCATGATGGCTACTCCATGTCTTCTGAGGGATTCCTGCCCACAGTAGTAGATATGATGGTCATCTGAGTTAAATTCACCCATTCCAGTCCATTTTAGTTCGCTGATTCCTAGAATGTCGATGTTCACCCTTGCCATCTCTTGTTTGACCACTTCCAATTTGCCTTGATTCATGGACCTGACATTCCAGGTTCCTATGCAATATTGCTCTTTACAGCATCGGACCTTGCTTCCATCACCAGTCACATCCACAACTGGGTGTTGTTTTTGCTTTGGCTCCACCCCTTCATTCTTTCTGGAGTTATTTCTCCACTGATCTCCAGTAGCATATTGGGCACCTAATGAGCTGGGGAGTTCCTCTTTTGGTATCCTAACATTTTGCCTTTTCATACTGTTCATGGGGTTCTCAAGGCAAGACTACTGAAGTGGCTTGCCATTCCCTTCTCCAGTGGACCACATTCTATCAGGCCTCTCCACCATGACCCGCCCATCTTGGGTTGCCCCGTAGGCATGGCTTGGTTTCATTGAGTTAGACAAGGCTGTGGTCCTAGTATGATTAGATTGACTAGTTTTCTGTGAGTATGGTTTCAGTGTGTCTACCCTCTGATGCCCTCTTGCAACACTTACCATCTTACTTGGGTTTCTCTTACCTTGACGTAGGGTATCTCTTCATGGCTGCTCCAGCAAAGCACAGCCGCTGTTCCTTACCTTGGACGAGGGGTATCTCCTTAACACCACTGTTCCTGACCTTCAACGTGGGTTAGCTCCTCTAGGCTCTCCTGTGCCTGTGCAGCCACCACTCCTTGGGTAATACAACATTACATCTGTAGCTCCTATCCTGTTTCTACTAGACATGCTGGCTTAAATGCTGAAGGAAGAACAGCACCGCAGTTGAGGCCCTGCCTTCTTGGAACTCATATTCATGAACCAACCAACCAACCAATAGGAAGCTCTCAGACAGCCAAGACTATGAAACAGGTGATTGTGGAAGGCAGGGCTCGATTAGAGTGGAAGGCCAGGGATTTGCTGAGCATTGAGGAGGAGCTTGCCCCTCAGAGGTCTCGGGGAAGAGTGTTCCAGTTGGAGGGAATTGCGAGCGCAAAGGCTGTGAGGTAGGCCTTGCTCAATGACAAGGCACTGCCGTGGCTGGGGTGAAGGGAGTGACAAAGGAGACGACAGTGGGGAGGATGGCAGGGCCCGGATCAGGCAGGACCGGGGAGCCACGCAGCGGTTTTGAACTATAGCTTAAGGCAATGTGAAACTATGGAAGGCTTTTGAGCAAGGAAGGGAGAAGGTCAGGTATGAATGTCAGGAATATCCCCAAGCGACTTCCCTTGGAGGTCTAGTGGTTAAGACTCTGCGCTTCCTCTGCAGGGGGCACAGGTTCGAGCCCTAGTGGGGAACTAAGATCCCACAAGCTGCGCAGTGTGGCAAAAAAACCAACAGCTATCATTTGGGGTCCTGTGGGAGATGGGCTGGAGGCAGTAAGACCATGGAGGATGAGCCAAGCTGGGGAAGATGAGGCAGGGACTGTGAAATGGAAAGGACGGACAGGAAAAGCAGATTCAGGAAGATGAAGGTGGGGGCTTGGTGACTGGCCTGTGTGGGAGGGAGCAGGCAAGGGGGACCCCCAGGCTTTTGGCAAAATGGGGAGACCAGCGGGCTTGTGTGTCCGGGTTCACAGTGTTCCCCGTCACCGGGGGCGCAGTTCCAGTGGTTGCCACTAGAGGGCGGAAAAGAGCTTCCTCCAGCCCTTCTCCCCGGAGGGCGCCAGGGATGGGCTTGTTCTGGCAGAGGAGACCTGGAGTGTCGGCGGCTGCGGGTCAGGCTCTGGGTCTAATCAGAGGCCAAGTTCCCAGCGTGAGGATGGCTGCAGGTGTTCCGTTTGTTAGTCCAGATGCCAGTATTCCCAGGGGAGACTGCCATCAGCGTGGGTGGTCACTCTGCCCAGTTTCCGTTGCTGGGCCTGGAGTGAATGTGGTCAGACTGCCTCTCTTGAAGGTGACCGAGGCCCGAGGCCCGAGGACCGGGGACTGAGATCACTGGGGCAAAGGATCAAAGCCCGGGTCTGGGTGCAGGAGGATGGGACTCAGGCCAGAGGCCTAATCTGGCGGTGACTGACTCCAGGTCTGACTCTGATATTGAGACCAGCAGCTTCCACGGGGTTGTTCATGAGTAGGGGTCACTTCCCCATCTACCCCTTCCTGAATTGGAGTTGAAAGGTTTGTTTTGGGGTAACAGAAACTGGGGGACTTGGTGTCTCACCAAGAACCAAAAATCTGGTTGTCTATTTTGGTGATGGAGGTTGGGGGTCCAGCTGGCTGGTCGGGGTGACAGACTGAGGCTCTGGCTGTCAATTTCATGATTGAAGAGCTCATGGGCTCAGGTTTGGGGTGACAGGGTCAGTGGACCTACTTGTCCAGTGTAGAGTGACAGGACCAGGGAGTGCTTGCCCTTCACCTGGGGTATCAGACTGGGCATCTGATTGTCTTATTTGGGGTGACAGCTTGGAGTCCAGTCCCTGATTTGGGGTAATAGAAATTGGGGTGCTCAGTTCCTCAGTTGTGTCTGACTCTTTGTGACCCCATGGACCGTAACCCACCAGGCTCCTCTGTCCATTCTCCAGGCAAGAACACGGGAGTGGGTAGTGGGTTGCCACCTCCTTCTCCAGGGAATCTTCCTGATCCAGGGATCGAACCCAGGTCTCTTGCATTATCAGGCGGATTCTTTACCACTAGCACTACCTGAAAAGCCCCGGAAACTGAGGATCTGTTGTCAACTTTTAGGTCACTTATCTGGCTTGGGGTGACAGATGACACTGGGAGTCCAGGGCCCTAGTTTGGGATGACAAGGTAGGGGGGCCCCTGCACTGGGGGCAACCTGATGGGGGGCTGGTTGTTTCCTTGAGGTGGCAGAGACAGGCAATACTGTCTGGTTGGTGGTGACAGAGCCTGGGGGTGCCCTTGTGTCATTTAGGACACCAGGGATTGGGGGCTTTCTGCCCAGTGTGAAGTGGACAGCAAATGAGAGATTTTTTTTTTAAACAACATTTGCCGTTGTTTTTTTTTTTTTTTTTTTTTTTTGGCTCTGCCACATGGCTTGCAGAATATCAGCTCCCCAGTCAGGGATTGAACCCCCAGGCCACGGCAGTGAAAGCGCTGAATCCTAACCGCTAGATTACCAGGGAGCTCCCCAGGAGACCTTTTTTTTTTTTTTTAGTTTGAAGAATGTCTGCTTGTCTAGTTTGAGATTAAAACACTGGATCTTGTTCTCAAATTTTTCTCTTTTTTGACATGCTGCAAGCTGCATGCAGGATCTTAGTTCCCCAACCAGGGATCGAACCTGCGCGCCTTGCAGTGGAGGCATGGAGTCTTAACCACTGGACTTCCAGGGAAGTCTCTAGTTCTCAAAGCTTAAGTGACAGATTAGGGACTCTTTTATCTGGTTGGGAGTGATCGAGACCAGAGTTGTGGGAGGTGTTAGGCACTGGGGTTCTTGTCAAAGTTGGGGTGATGGGGACTAGTCTAATCTGAGGTGACAGACTGAGGGTCTTATTGTCTAGGTTTTGGTGACCAAGACTGGGCTCTGGAGTTTCTTTGGGGGTGTCAGAGGTGGGGTCTATCTTTTTGAGGGTGACAGAATGGTAGTCTAGTTGTTAGGTTGAGACGCCAAAATTCTAAGGTTTGGGATGCCAGACTGAAGATTCAGTTTCTAGTTTGGAGCTCTAGAAACTGGGGGTCTGGTGGACCCCATTGGGGTGTCTGAGACTCGTAGTCTGATTATTCCTTTTGGGGTTCAGAGACACAAGGCTGGTTGCCTGACTCACGATTATAGAGGCCAAAGGTCTTGTTATTTAGTTTAGGGTGATGGCACTGGGCATAAGGGTGTTAGTTTGGGTGAAAGACGTTGGGGTGACCCCCTGGATAGAATGAAGAGGCAGACACTACAGGTCTCATTGCCTCGTTGGGATGACAGACCAACTAGACTCCTCCTGTCTTGAGAGGCAGAGACCAGGATGACTGTCATCATGAGATTTCAGAGGGCTGTGGGGTTTCTTTGTCTAGTGTGAAGTGCCAGAGCCTGGGGATCCAGATGTCTGGCTTGGGACATCAGAAGTGGGGGTTCGGGGACTTCCCTGGTGGTCCAGTGGCTGAGATGCCATGCTTCCATTGCAGGGGGCCTGGGTCCAGTTCCTGGTCAGGGAACTACATCCTTCGCAACTGAAAAAAAAAAAAAAAAAAAAAAAGATCCTGCATGCTGGAACTAAGACCTGACACAGCCAGATAAATTAAAAATATATTTTTAAAAAAGAGAAGAAGTGGCAATTCAGGACTTCCCTGGTGGCCCAGTGGCTGAGAATCTGCCTGCCAGTGCAGGGGACATGGGTATGATCCCTGGTCTTGGAAGATCCCACAGGCTGCAGGGCAACTAAGCCAGTGCACCACAGTTATTGAGCCCGTGCGCTCAGGAGCCTGTGCACTCAGGAGCCTGTGCTCCACAAGAGAAACCACTGCAGTGGGAAGCCTGTGCATTGCAACTAGAGAAAAATCCCTGCTCACCAAAACTAGAGAAAGCCCACGCAGCGCGAGCAGAGAAGACCCAGGGCAGCCAGAAAAAGAAAAGAAAAGAAATAGGGATTCAGGTGTCTAGACTGAGGTGTCAGAGACGAGAGGTTCTGGGATTCAGAACCTGATTTAGGGCAACAGAGACTAGGAGGTTATTTGCCTAGTTGGGAGATTAGGGATCAATTGTTCATTTGGGGATGAAATGATTGTGACTTAAGGGTTGCATTTAGGATGACGTAGAATGGAAGTTTGCTTGTCTAGTTTGGCAGAAGTGAGACCAGGGTTCTGGTTGTCCAGTTTAGGATGACAGACTGGAGTCTGACTGATATGATGAAGGCGGCAGGGGCTGGGGGCCAGGTCTCTAGTTGGAGGTGACATTTATGTATCCAGGTGCTCTGTGTGGAGTGACAGAGCCTAGAGGTACCATTGTCTTGTTTAGAGGGGACAGAGGCTGAGTCCTGGGGCATATTTGGGGTGTCAGAGACTGAGGGTTAGACTGGATTCCAGGGACATTCAGTTGACAGAATCTGGAGGTCTGTTTGCCTACTTTGGTGGGACAGAGCTCAGGGTCCTGGTTGTATATGGAGTGACAGATGAAATCTGGCTGTTGAGGGTCAAACTGGGGGTACCAAGGAATATTTGGGGGTTTGGCTGTGGGTCTGTTGTCTAGCTTTGGGGATCATAATATTGGGTTCCAAGGTGTATTTGGGGTGAGAGACCAGGGGTATGGCTGTGTGGCTTTGGGGAGACAGAGTCCATGGTCCCAGGGTATATTGGGGGTGATAGAAAGGTTGTCTCATTTGGGGGATCAGAGACTGGGGTCCCAGGGTATATTTGAGGAGACAGAGAATGGGGTCTGGTTGTCTCATTTGTTAGGACAGTGACTGGGATCTCAGAGTGTATTTGGGGTGGCAGAGGCTGAAGTATGTCTAGTTTTGTGGAATAAACACTCAGGCCCCAGAGCATATTTGGGGTGACAGAAGTTGGGGTGAGAGTCTAATTTCACATGACAGAGACTGAGGTCCCAGGGAGCATCTGGGGTGAGAAAGCCTGGGATATGGTTGTCTGTGTTGTGGGGCTGAGAGACTGGCATCCAGGGTGTTTTGGGGGTAACTGTCTTGTTTTCTAATCTGGGATGATGACTGGCATCTTTTATCTAGTTTGGGTTGACAGTGATCAGGGTTCAGTTGTCCATTTGGGGGAGACTGGTACTGGGATCAACTGTCTAGTTTGAGGTGATGAGACCAGGTGTCTAAGGCAGCATAGGTGAGGGACAGCGTCTCTCCCTTCCAGGTGACTACTTGTCCCTGGATCGGGAGCCAATTCATGTGAACAACAGTGCTAGCTGTAAATAACCCACCCACCAACTCAGCAGACGTAAGAGACGCAAGGTCGATCCCTGGGTCGGGAAGATCCCCTGGAGGAGGGGACGGCAACCCACTCCAGTATCCTTGCCTGGAGAATCCTATGGACAGAGGAGCCTGGTGGGCTACAGTCCATGGGGTCGCAAAGAGTCAGACATGACTGAAGCGACTCAGCATGCACGTACGTTGTGAACAGTGGTTCAGTTGAGGGTGAAATTGTGAGACCAATCATTTACTTTGGAATGATAGAACTGGGGTTCTCAAAATATATTTGGGGTGATGGATGGGGTGACTGAGAGTGGGGTGCCGGTGGAGAGTTGGGGGAACTGAGATGGGGGGCTAGCTTGCTTCCTGTGGGTGACAGAGACCAAGTACCCTGTTGGGATGTCAGAGACTGGGGTTCTGCTAGTCGACTTAGGAGTGACAGATGAGCACTCAATTGCCTGGCTTGGGGAGATGCACCCTGGGGGTCCAGTGACCCGATTCAAGATGACACATGGCATTGTGGAGACGGGTTATGTTTCCATACCAAGGGTCTGGTGCTCCATTTAGGGTGGCGTGACAGTTGGTGGGGGGACCTAGTTTCTTATGACAGAGATTAAGGTTCAGGGCATAGTTTGGGGCAGAGAAGGCAATGGCACCCCACTCCAGTACTCTTGCCTGGAAAATCCCATGGATGGAGGAGCCTGGTGGGCTACAGTCCATGGGGTCGCTGAGTCAGACACGACTGAGCGACTTCACTTTCACTTTTCACTCTCATGCATTGGAGAAGGAAATGGCAACCCACTCCTTGTGGGTTCTTGCCTTGAGAGTCCCAGGGACAGGGGAGCCTGGTGGGCTGCCGTCTATGGGGTCACACAGAGTCGGACACGACTGAAGCGACTTAGCAGCAGCAGCAGCAGCAGCTGTCTAGCTTGGGACGCAGAGACTGGGGGTGTGGTTGTGCAGTTGGTCAGACTGAGGACCATCAGTTTTAGTCCAAGGAGGCAGAAACTGTCACTTGAGTTCTCCAGTTTGGGGTGCAGAGCCTGGGGACCCGGTGCCTTCCAAATGCTGAATCTGAGAATGCTGGTGCCTGAATATCCCTGGGGTGGACTGAGTCAGGGGTCTCCCACACCCAGGGGTGGGGTCCCTGAGTAAGCGTGGCCTAGGTGTGGAGCCCTGTTTGAGGGTTACTGAAGCTGAAGAGTCTGGGCTGTTGAAATCAGAAGAAATTCCCTGGCAGACCAGTGGTTTTGCTTCCACTGCCGAGGGCTCAGGTACAATCCCCAGTTGAGGAACTAAGATCCTGCATGTCGTGTGATGAGGCCAAAAAAAAAAAAAAAAAAAGTGGAACAGGAGAGGTTGGGACCTCAGGGGCCAGGATCCACTTGAAGGGTTCTTGACTGGGTCTGGGGATGTCTGCAATACGGAAGGCCGGGGGTTTTCAAGGTAGGGACACGTCCGCACGTGAATGGGGAGGTGGTGGGCACAGCAGAGATACCCAGCGTGGGGAAGATCGAGGAGGAGACCCAAACACAGGCCTTGGGGGAGGAGCGGGCCTCTGAGGCGGGGGCACAGTGGACTATGGAGCTTTCTGGCTCGGGGATCAGGCTGGTTCAACTACCTTCATCAAACACAACTGCGTCCTGAAGGTCAAAGTTGAGTCTGGGGGCACATGGCTGTGGTGGTTGAGGTGCATTGTTGAAGTGATGAAAACCGGGGACTCAGATCCCTACTTTGGGAAGATCCTGAATTTGGGTGACTGGAGTCCCTCCTGCCAAGTTTTGCTGCTCATGAGCCCACGTTCCTGGTTTGGGTGCCTAGGTTCGAAATCCGTGACAGTGGACTTACATGAGGACCGGAGGGGGCCACTGAGCCTGGCGTTAGCGCTGGAGACAGTCTGGGTGGTAAGACTGCAGGAGCCTCCTGGGCCACTTCCCCCGTCAAGACTGGGTGAGCCTGGGGACTCAGCTGTCCAGTCGAGACTGACTGGCTTGGGGTTTACTGATGACCACATTTGGCCGCCCCTTTGCTCATTAGGGGGCTTCCCAGATGGCTCAGTGGTAAAGAACCTGCTTGCCAATGTAGGAGACACGAGTTCAATCCCTGGGTCAGGAAGATCCCTGGGAAAAGAAAATGGCAACCCACTCCAGTATTCTTGCCTGGGAAATCCCATGGACAGAGGAGCCTGGAGGGCTCCAGTCCACAGGTCACAGAAGAGTCAGAGACGACCTAGTGACCAAACAACATGTTCATTTAGGGGTCCTATTGATTACTTTGGGACTGACTGAAGTTTGGGGCTCGCTAAGCCCAGGTGTCCCACACCCTGGTTTAGGGGGTATCTGACCCTGGGCGCCCAGATGCCAAGCTTGTGGGTGACCTGCTATATGGGTTTCAGTTGCGTATCCTGAGAGGGGCTTGCTGTGGCTTTACTTGACTGTGGGGCTCTGAAGTCTAGTAAATTTAGGGGTGAGTGAGACTGTGGTCTGCATTCTAATTTTATTTTTAATTGGAAGATAAGTACAATATTGTGATGGTGTCTGCCATACACCAACATGAATCAGCCATAAGTATACATATGCCCCCTCCCTCTTGAACCTCCTTCCCACTTCCCTCCCCATCCCACCCCTCTAGGTTGTCACAGAGCACCAGTTTGGGGTTCCCACTGGCGATCTATCTTACAACCTCCCTGGTGGCTCAGGTGGTAAAGCATCTCTGCCTGCAACGTGAGACCCGGGTTCGACGATCCCTGGGTTGGGAAGATCCCCTGGAGAAGGAAATGGCAAGCCACTCCAGTACTCTTGCCTGGAAAATCCCATGGACAGAGGGACCTGGTAGGCTACAGTCCAACCATATGTTACCTATCTTACATGGGTGATGCGTGTGTTGCCTGTCTTACATGGGTGATGCATGTCTGTCTTACATGGTGATGCGTGTGTCACCCATCTTACATGGGTGATGCATATGTTGCCTGTCTTACATGGGTGACATGTATTTGCCTATTTTAGATGGGTGATGCGTATATTACCCATCTTACATGGGTGATGCGTGTGTTGTCCATCTTACATGGTGATGTATATATTGCCGGTCTTACATGGTGATGCGTAGTTGCCTGTCTTACATGGTGATGTGTAGTTGCCTATCTTATAGTTGCCTGTCTTATATGGTGATGTGTATATTACCCGTCTCACATGGTGATGTGTAGTTGCCTGTCTCACATGGTGATGTGTAGTTGCCCGTCTCACATGGTGATGCGTATATTACCCGTCTCACATGGTGATGTGTAGTTGCCTGTCTCACATGGTGATGTGTAGTTGCCTGTCTCACATGGTGATGTGTAGTTGCCTGTCTTACATGGTGATGTGTATATTACCCGTCTCACATGGTGATGTGTAGTTGCCTGTCTTACATGGTGATGTGTAGTTGCCTGTCTTACATGGTGATGTGTATATTACCCGTCTTACATGGTGATGCGTATATTACCCGTCTCACATGGTGATGTGTAGTTGCCTGTCTTACATGGTGATGCGTAGTTGCCTATCTTACATGGGTGATGTATATGTTTCGATGCTGCTCCCAGATCACCCTACCTTGTCTCTGCCCCACTGTGTCTGCAAGTCTGTTCTCTGTGGCTGCGTCTCCATAGCTGCCCTGCAAACAGATTCATCAGTCCCGTCTTTGCATTCTAATTTGAGGACTAATGCTGGGGCCCTAAATGCTGAAGTAGAGGTGACTTACCCCGGCGTCCAGATGGGAGGTTCTGGGACCCCAGAGCCCTAGTCTGGGGATAGCTGAGGCAAGCTGCTCAGTCTAGTTTTGCTGTGCTTAGTTGCTCAGTCTTGTCCAACACTTTGCAACCCCATGGACTGTGGCCCACCAGGCTCCTCTGTCCATGGAATTGTCCAGGCAAAAATACTTGAGTGGCTTGCTGTGCCCTCCTCCAGGGGGATCTTCCCGACCCAGGGGTCGAACCAGGGTCTCTTGCATTGCAGGCGGATTCTTTACCAGCCGAGCTACCAGGGAAGCCCCAATGTCTAGTTTTGGGGGCCGAACATGGGCTTTCCAGATGCTGAGGTTGAGATGACCAACAGAGAGTCCATGTGCCAGGCCAGGATGACAGCTGGGGCCCAGATGTCAAGTTTGGCGGTGACCCTCCTTGTTCCCTGCAGTTGACTCTGTCTTCAAATGCCTCCTTGTGGGGGGTCATTCTTGTGTATCACAAGACTAGTTTTGGGGGGCATTTGAGAGGAGGAATGCTTGACTAGCTGGGGATTACCAATCAATACAGTTTGGGGTTCACTGAGCCTTGAGGCCTAGAAGCCAAAGTTGAAGTGACTGTCACTGGGCTTCCTTATATCCAGTTTAGGGGTGATGGAGTTTAGATTTGCCTGTTGTGGGGGTTGGAGGAGATGGCAACCCACTCTAGTACTCTTGCCTGGAGAATCCCCATGGACAGAGGAGCCTGGTGGGCCACAGTGCATGGGGTTGCACAGAGTTGGACAGGCATGAGCGACTGAGCACAGCCCAGGGTGGCGTCTGAAGTTAATCACCCAGGTACCTAGTTAAGGGGTGATTCACATGGAGGCTCAGACCTTGGAGGGCCTAGACGCCTGGTTTAGGAGTGGCTTAATGTGGGGGTCTTAATACCTAGTTTGGGGTGAGCCAACCTTGGGGCCCAGCTGCTGAGTCTAAGTTTGCCAACTAGTGGGTTCCTAATGCTTGTTTTGCTTTGGGGGTGCTGAGACCAAGGGTCCAGCGGTCTCTTTTTGAGGTGTCTCAGCGTCAAGTGTTGTTCAGACTGTGGTGATGAAGAGGTTGGAGATTACTGCCTGTGGGGGTCCCACTGCTTATTTTATTTTTTAAATTCTTTTAAAATTCTTTTATTTTTATTTTTTGGCCACAACACTTGGCACATGGGATCCCAGTTCCCTGACCAGGGATTGAACCCACAACCCCCGCAATGGAAACATGGAGCCCCAACCGATGGACCACCAGGGAAGTCCCCATCGTTTATTTCAGTGGTGACAGTGGCTCTGAATCCAGGTACACACTTGGGGGCTGGGTGAGCCTCGGGACTTAGTTAAGAAATCTGGGGGTGACTGTGGATTTCCAGTGTCATGATGGTGGGTAATTGGGCTGAGATCAAGAAGTTTGAGCCGGGGAGTTGAGGCTAGTTTGAGGCACCTGACTGTGGCGGTTCACGTTTCTAGTCTGGGGGAAATCACTGAGCTTAGGGATACAGAGGCTTCGCTTTGGGGAGGGCTTGAATTAGTCTCCTGTGGCCAGTAACAAACCAAGTGGCTTAAGACAGGAGAAATTTATTCTCTCCCAGTTCTGGAGGCCAGAAGCCCCAAATGAAGATGTCAGCAGGGCTGCCATCCCTGCAGAGTCTCCAGGGGAGGATACTTCCCGGTCTCTTCCTGCCTCGGTCCTCACATGGCCTTCTTTGCATCTGCGGTTTGCTTATCTTCCGTCCCTTATAAGGACATCATCATCGTCATTGGATTTAGGACGTCTCCCTAGCTAACGCAGGATGGTCTCATCTGGAGATCCATCACTTAATGATATCCTTTTTTTTTTTAACTTAAATATGTTTTAAAACTTATTTATTAATTTTTTTCACTGTGCTGGGTCTTCGTCGCTCCATGGGCTTTTCTCTAGTTTGCAGCGAGCAGGGGTTACTCTGTAATTGCGGCACGCAGGCTTCTCATTGCAGTGGCTTCTCTTGTCGCAGCTCACGGGTTCTAGGGCATAGGGGTTTCAGTAGCTGCTGATCCCCAACTCTGGAGTGCAGGCTCAATAGTTGTGGTGCATGGCCTCAGTGGCCCCACGCATATGGAATCTTCCTGGGCCAGGGATCAAACCCATGTCTCCTGGGTTGGCAGGTGGGTTCTTTACCATGGAGCCACCGGGGAAGCCTCAACTCAATGACATCTTCAAAGACTCTTTATCCAATAATGTCACATTAGCAGGTTAGGATATGGGCATCTTTGGGGGACCACTGCAACCCACCACAGGGGGGTTTGAGGAAGGCACCTTACATTCTGAGTTTGAGTTTCTCTGATTATGACGTTCCCAGAATTTATTTTAGGATGACTGACCTTGAGGGTCAGCTGCACATGCCTGACTTGGAGGTTCCTGGCTTGATGTGCCTACTTTTAGGATAACAGCCTGTGAGATATTAACAGTTAGTGTAGGAGTAACTGAAGGTTGGGGGCCAGAGGTATAGTTTGGGGACTGTAGTTTGTAGTCACTCAGTTGTGTCCAACTCTTTGCAACCCACGGACTATAACAGTCCATGGAGTTCTCCAAGCCAGAATACTGGAGTGGGTAGCCGTTCCCTTCTCCAAGGGATCGTCCCAACCCAGGGATCAAACCTAGGTCTTCTGCATTGCGGGTAGATTCTTTACCAGCTGAGCCACCAGGGAAGCCCAAGAATATTGGAGTGGGTAGCCTATCCCCTTCTCCAGGGGGATCTTCCCAGCCCAGGAATCGAACCAGGGTCTTCTGAACTGCAGGCAGATTCTTTACCAGCTGAGCTACCAGGGGAGCCAATTTGGGGATCACTAAGCTTCAGTGTCAGAGTCCTGTCTTTGGGGATGCCTGAGGTTGGGAGGCTAGCTGGCTAGTTTGTGGGTTAACTTATTAAGTTCCCAAGTCTTAGGGGAGGTAATGGGGGAGGGAGCTCAGATGTGCATTTTAAGGACAACTGATGATGGAGTTCCAGATGACAAGTTGGGGAGTTAGTCAAGCTGGTTGTTCAAATGCCTTGGTTGGAGTTACCAGTGATTGGGTCCAGATGCAAGGCTGGGCTGTGGGGAGAGTGGGTGTCTGAGTCTGCTGGGGCAACTACATGACTAATGTCAAGTTGCTACGGGGTTCCTGACCTTGTCTCAGTGGAAACTGAGTCTGAGGAGCCAGCCAACTGTCTAGTTTGGGGGAATCTTAAGCAGGGTGGAGCCCTGAACCCAAATTTGGAGTGAGTCTGGGGCCCCAGTTGTCAAGACTGGAGTTGCTCAGTTCTGGGGTGACTGAGTCTCAGCCCCACTTCCTAGTTTGTGTTGACAACAGCAGTCACACCCTGCGTGGGGTGAGAGCAGCTGGGGACCCGTTTGTCTAGCTCCTGGTGACTTAGCTCAAGGTCCTGATGTTTGCCTAGGGCTCAGTGAGGAAAGTCTAGTTTAGGTGTGCCAACTTTAGGGCCTCTGATGCCTAATTCTGGGGTGACTGAGTCTGAGGGAATAAGTGTCCACTTTAGGGGTGACATGTGGAGTTACTTGGGGGTGAATGATCTGAGGTTCAGCTTCCTTATCTTCTCAGTGTCTTGGGATGGAGGTTTGGTGTGAATGGAGCTGAGGTCCAGAACCCTCGTCTAGGGGTGTCTGGGGCTGGGCTGTGGGTGGAGTGGGTGTCTGAGTTTGAGTAACTTTACATGGCCTGGGGTGACTCAGCTCAAGGTATGGGTCTGACTATAGGGGTCTCTAGTCTGCGTGGGGGTTTCTGAGAGATGGTGGGGACTCGCGCCTGGTTTGTGGGTTTGCAGCCGCCTCCTTTGCGGGAATTGGAGACTGGGGCCCAGAAGTGCTAAAGATCCCAGCCATCCCCAGGTCTGAGGAACCCCAGCTTCAGTGCTGCCCCCAAGACTGGGCCCCTCCTGTGGATCTTGCGGGCTGACCCATTTCTGGGGTGACTGATTTGGGGGTCCCACGCCTGGCATACGTGGGTCTGGAGGGGACAGAGGCGGCCCGGGCGGGCGGGCGTGGGGGCGCTGAGGCGCAGAGCCGGGCTGCGGCCCCGGGGGCTGGCTGCGGCGGGGGTTCCCGCGGGAAGCAGAGCGCGGCGGGGCAGCCGGCGGCGGGAGGGCGAGCGCCGGAGTGACAGGAGAGGAAGAAAAATGGGCCGAGAAATCAGAGTGGACGCGCGGGGGGCGCGAGTCCGGGAGCCGGCGGCGGCGGCGGCGGGCGGGGGCCGCGCCTCTGCCTCGAGGGACGCCGCCCGCGCGCCTTCCCGGGGACCCCCGCCCTGGAGGCTGGAGCCGGTGATCCGACCCCTCCCCTAATTCCAACCCCGCGCCCCTCCGGGTTCCCGGGATCCAGGTCCCCTCTCGAGTCCCCTGTGCCCCTCCCGAGCTCTCCCTCCCTCCAGGGAGTTGTGTTTACTTTCTCCACCTCCTGACCCCTGGGCGCGGCACCTTCTCCCTGCGTCCTCCGCCTGCTTTCTATCCGTGTCGCCCACTTTCTAAACTCTGCCTCTGCGGCCTAACCTCCCTCCCCTTCGCCTCCGACGCCCCCTCCTCCTTTCCTAACTCTTCCCCTGCAGTACAACTCCCTCCTCCTTCAACCCCACCCTCCCCCCATATTTTCTGCACCCCCTCTCCCCACCCAACCCTTCCAAAGGTTGGAAGCGGAAATGCGGCGGCGGCGGCGGCGGCGGCGGCGGCGGCGGGGGAGGGGCCGGGCGGGGGCGGCGGCCAATGGAGCGGGAAGCAGGACAAATGAGGCCCGGCCCGCGCGGCCGACAGGCCCCTCCATCTTCCCATTAGCGCCTAATGGCCCCCCCGCCGCCGCCTGATGAAGATTTATCGGCCCCGGAACCCCCGCCCCCTCCGCCCCGGGCCTCCCCCTCGCCCGCCCCGGCCTCCCGCTCCCCCGGCCCCCGCCGCCCGGACACCTGATGAAGCCGTCAGCGGGGCGGCCTCGCAGAGACCCGACGAGACAGCCAGACAGAGATGCCGAGACGACGAAGAGAAAGTTCCGGGGACGCGGAGTCAGGGACCGTGGGAGGGAGTTGAGGGAAGGGTCTGATCGGCAGCACGTGCAGCCCCCCCACCCCTCGCCGCCCCCGCGACCGGGAATCGGTCCTTGATTCGCGGCCCAAGAGGGAAGGAGTCGGGGCGGGGGTCCTGCCAAGGCTGAGGGTCTGGAAACCTGGACCCAGGAGAGAGGTGGACTCAGGGACCCGGGAGTCCCAGGGGCCTGGGATAGGCCGGGAGCTTGGCCTGGGGTGGGGGGTGGGGGCTGGGTTGGGAGGCCCCTGATTGATTTCTGTTTACCGGCTGTCCCCGGCGGGCGGAAGAGCGAATCGCGCCCCATCCATCAACAGGCTCGCAGCCTCCCTAATAAAAACATTTTACTCCTAAATGATCTCGAACTAATTAACTCAAAGTGTTAATTAAAGTTTGCGCAGACAGCATTGTCATCAGGGAGGGCGGTGGATCCATCTTCCTGAGAGAGAGACAGCGTTTGGGGGGGCATCTGGAGAACAAGGGAGAGTCCCCCCCCCCCGCCACTGATTCCTGTCCGCTGCTCCCCCACCTCTCCCCACAGCCTCCCCTGGTTTTCTCTGCATCTCTTGAGTGTTTTTCTGATGCTCCTTGTACCTGCCTGTGTCTCTTCCATGTTGCCATGTCAGTCTCTTGTCTCTGAGTTTCTGGGTCTCTCTCTCTGTCTCTTTATGATCTCTTGCCAGAAGGCTGTCCCCCCATGTTGCTCTCACCTCCCATTAATGGGGAGCCTTTACCCATGTGTCCGTGTGTGAATTGGGGTTATGTGTGCAGACACACGTGTGTGCTGGGACATGTATGTGGGCATGTGTGTATGTCAGAGGTTACATGTGTCAGAGCTGGTGTGTGCGAGTGTGTACTTGAGTCCAGGAGCCAGTGTGGGGACACCTGATTGTTGGGGGTTATGTATGGCCACGTGTCAGGGCTCATGTGCACAGAGGTACGCATGAGCCCAGCAGCACGTGTGTGTCTAGACGTGTGTGACCCGTGCTGACAGGAGGGCTGTGGGACTCTGGCACGTGTCCCTGAGACAGTGTTTGAGGACTTCTGGGGGTCCCTAGGGACAGAGCCAGGGTCCCCTTCCTGTTTCCATCCGGCACAGGCAGGCAGGAGCAGGCCTGCAGGTCCGCTGGATAAGTGAGTGACCAGGCGTGAACTCAGCTGTAAACTTAGGTGAACTCGTGCACAGGTGCGTGTGTAGCCCCTTCCCTCTGCCCCTGGACAGGGCCTCCTCCTTCCCAGCCCCACTCTCCCCTTCCCCCTCGTCCACAGCCAGAAGCCAGCCCAGGCAAGGGAGCTGGGGCCAGGACAGGCCACCAGGCCATGGGCATCTGTGGGGTGGCTGGCTGGGCGGCCCCGGTGTGAGCTCATACATCAGGGCTGACAGGCTCCGAAAGCCCCGGAATTAAAACCTAAATCGAATATTGATCACCCGCTCCGGCCGTGGCGCCCACTGCGGCCCCCCCAGCTCCCTCGCGCTTGCTCCCTGCTCCCCTGCTCTCAGGCGTCGCCGTCACCGCTGTCCTGTCTTTCTCTTTCTTGCCTCCTCTCTCCTCCACTTCTCCCCACCCTGGCCCCACTTGTTCTGGTGAGTGGCTGAGCCCCAGGTGCCCTCTCAGCCAGAGACAGAGAAAGGCACACCCAGAGACTGAGAGATTGACACACAGTCACAGAGATAGAGGGGTGCACAAAACAGACCCCGACCTGAAATAGTTAAATGCAGACCCTCACACAGACCCAGAGCAAGCAACATGGAGACACCAACCCAGGCAGACAGACAGACAAACAGGCGCACACGCACCCACCGATGAACATGCAGGAAGTCCCAGATAGTCACACCCTGAAAGTCACATAGACACAGACCCACAAAAATACTGCACACAGGGTGTAGCAGTTATACTCAGACACCCACAGGCAGACAGACAGACATGAGCAGGCCCACGGAGTTACAGCTACACACACGGATCCCATGGGCATGGGGCTAGGGACACCCAGAGACAGGCACAGTCACCCAGCAAGTCACCACAACAGAGGCAGAGTGAGACAGAGGGACAGAAAGTAGGAGGTTATCCCTGCGAGGCAGACAGGCTGACACTCAACTCCAATGTGACAAAATACCCGCATTCCCTGTCCCCCGTCTCCACTCCTTCTGACAGAACACCACTCTCCTCGTACTCAGCCCCGCCAGGTGCCTACCCCACGAATGCATACAGAAGCCAGAAAGGCCCTTCACAGGGACAAGGCTCTCAGACCTCACCCCCTGCTCCAAACCAGCTGAGCGGCGCCCTCTGCGCCCCAGGGTCCTAGGCGGGGTCAAGAAGGGAGCTAGAGAGGTAGACTCCCATCGGGGCCAGACAGATGGGCGTCTCCTCCAGCGGGGCGGGGCCGAGATCACGTTGTCCAAGCTGATCCGGGGATGGGGGGCTCAGTCTCTGTGACCACCTGTGGGATGGAGGCCAGACAGTGGGAAGAACTTCCCTGGGCCAGGAAGGTAGGGAGGGCCCCACACGGCGCGCAGGGGCGCTGCCCCGGCCCCCGCCCCCCACCCCATGGTTTCCCTACTGGGGCGGGCGGCGGTGGAGGCGGGCGGGCTGGCGGGCGGTGGCGGCTGCCGGGGAGAAGATGAATCTTTCATGAGTGATTTGCGGCCGCCTCTTCTCGTCCCGTGTTGTTTAATGTTTCAATTTGGGCGAAAGCAAAACATTCAATCAGGCGGATTAAGTGCGTAATGCGTCTCATCGCTCAATCTGTCGCCTCCGCCGGGCAGCCCGCCGGGTGGGGGGGGATTAGGAGGGGGTGGCGGGCAGAGACCCCGAGCAGGGGAGCCCCGGCTCCACTCCAAAGCTGTGCCTCGGGCAGCCCCTTAGCCTGGACCCCCTGCCAGGGCGCAGTGTCACCCAGTCCTGGGTCCACTCTCGCCTCCATGGGCCACTGTCTGCTCCATCCAGGGGTGTCCACTTGGTTTCGGGGGCCCTGGCTTCTCCATACTCCCTCTTGTCCACCTGTCTTTCTCTGTCCACCTCCTTCTTGTCTTCCTGGGTTGTCTACTGGTTTCTGTCTGTCCATCTCTCTCTGAGTGTCTGCCCTTCTCTTTCCTTTTCTCTCTGCCTGCCTGGATTCCCTTTATCTCTCTCCGTCCATCTGCTGTCTCTCTGCCTGCTCCCTGGCTTTTTCTTCTTTACATCTCTCGCCTCCTCCCTTCTTTAGATCTGCTTCCCACCCGGCTGTCACACTGTCTTTCTGTCCACATGGCTCTTGGCTGTCTCTCGGTGCTGTCTGTACCTGACTCTTTCCACCAGCCCAGCCTCCCTGAGCAACAGCAGTCTTCCTTTCTCTCTCTCTCTCTGTTCCCACTGTCTATGGGCACATCCCCCTCTGTCCCCCATCTTCCCCTGTCCTCTCTAATTCGGCCCCTGTAATTTCCTCTCTCTCTCTCTCAACCAGGATCTCAGTCTTCAATCCTGTCTGCCTGACCCTTGCTCCTTTATCTCCCTACCTCTCTTCATCTCTCTTCCTGTCTGTGTCCACCTGTTTCTCTGTCTAGATCTCTCCATCTCTGCCTGTCTCTGAGCCCATCTGGGGCAGTCCCTCTGCGTTCCCTTACTGGGCTTCTTTGCTTGACCTCTCCGCTCTATATCCCTCCGCTGGACCAATCTCCGTGTCCACTAGGGGGCAGCAGGTACAGGCTTTTCTGGTGGGGAGACTGACAGGATGGCTGAGCTTCCCAGCCCCACTGGGCTGCGTGTCCGCAGACCATCCCCTTCAGGAGTGTCCAGGCGAACCAGCCCCCTCCACCCGTAGACCCAGGAGCCCACTCCCGCAGCCTCCTCCTCCCTCAGACCCAGGCGTTGGGGTCCCTGTCACCTTCTCTCTCAGAACCCAGGGCTCCGGATCTTCAACCCCCTCTCTCCTCCCCTCCAGGCAGCCTGTGACCTGCTCCAGGATAAATGGAGATTTCAGCTGGGGGACTGACAGGCACTAACCAGAAATGCTGTCACCACTGCCCGGTGCTGAGGCCCATGGGGCTGCAAGGCCAGGGCCCCACGGCGTGTGTGGGCACAGAAGGAGGCACACACGCAGATGGATTCCAGGAAAGTCACGAGTAACAGGATTCCGTCACGACACACAAGGGCACACACACACCCCTACCCCAGTCACACCCTGGGAACTCTGGATCAGAGCCCCGGCCCCCCAGAGCAGTTCACAGACACACAGCACACACACTCATACTTTGCCTCAACCAGCCCTGCAGTTCAGACTGCGACACACACACACATTCACACTCACACTCTCCTCCCCTCCATTCAGAGTGACTTTGGGGGACAACACAGGGCAGGAGGCTCTCCCCAGACCCCCCATCTCGGTGTGCACCCTCAGCTCCAGGGACCCCTCAGCCTCTGCCCCCCTTGGGTGCCCTGGCCCGCCCCCTCCTTTCCTTGGGGGCAGCCTCGCCCCCCTCCGCTCCCCTCTGCCCCCACGCCGTCTCTCTCCTTTCCTGTTCCCCTCAGTCTCTCTCTCCCCAGACCCTCAAGTTTCTCCTTCTCATCTCTCATTTTCAGGGCCTCTTCCGCCTGTCAGTTTCTCCTGCCTCCTTCTCCATCTTTCTTTCTCTGAATTTGTCTTTGTCCTATTCTCCGCACCTCTGTGGCGAGCCTCTCACGCCCAGGGCTTCTCTCTTAGACGCGCTCACTTTGTCTGCGCTTTGATTTCGTGGTTCCCCCCGCCCCTTCCTGTCTCTCTATCTCTGAGTCTCTCTCGGAATGTCTCTCTCGGTCTCTGTCTCTCTCTGTCACTCCAGGCTTTGCTGTCTGTATTTCTCTCTCTGTGTCTCCACGTCTCTGCGTGTCTCTGTCCCCCCGCGCCCATCCCTCTGGGCTTCTCTCTCCCTCACTGTCTGTCCCTCGCTCTGTCTCTCCGCCTCTGTCTCTCTGTCCATCCATCTCTCTCTCTTCCCGGCCCCTCCTTCCCTCCCCCTCTCTCCCTCTCTGTCTCACTCTTCGCCTCTCTCTTTTCTCTCTCAAGTGTTTTCAATTTTATTCTGAGTGGAATTAACTACCCCTGATGTCAAATTGCCGCCGAAATCGATAATAATATCTTTACAAAAGAGGATATTCTTCTCTCGGAGAACGGCCTCTGAAAAATGGAAAATTTAGTCGAAATTGATTCATTACTTGACACTTTATAGAACGGCTGCGTATTGATCGCACCTGTCATGTCCCATCTCCCCTAATCGAAGCTGAAGGCCGGCTCCGATGCCTGCTATTTTTCATAATTCCACCGCAGCCGACAGCTCCACAAACACCGCCGCTCGCCCGGCCTCCGCCTCCCCGCTCCGGCCGCCGCCGCGCGCGCCCTCGGCCTGGCCCCGGCCTCGCGGGCCGCGCCTGCCCCGCCGTCCCTCCGGCGTCCACCTGTCCCCGATTCCCTGCGTGTCCTCTGTCTGTCCTCCCCTCGCACGGGGCCACTCTCCCCTGCTGCCTGTCTGTCCTTCCCGCCCCAAGCCCTAAAGTCTGTCCGTCCTTTTCCTGGGACCCCTCCCCCATCTGTCCACCGGTCTTCTCGCCCCCCCCCCCCCGCTTTGTCCGTCTGTCTGACTCCCACCCCTCCCCCACCCCCGCACTTTCCCTGGCTGGCGGTCTCTCCGTGTGTCTGTCTGTCTGCCCTCCCAGTCATCCCCTGCCCGCACCCTTCCGCCACCTTCCAGGAGGTGGGGGTGGGGAGGGGTGGGGGCGGGGTGTGGATGCCGTCTGCTCCCCCTCCCCCCGCAGGCGTGACTCCCCGGCTCCGGATTCCCCGGCGCCCCCCAGCACCCTGGGCCTGGCCTGGCCTGGCCTAGTTGAAGCCCGGCTGCCCGTGCTCTTCTCAGCCACCTCCCCAGGAACCCAGGGCCGCCTGCCCTCCTCCCGGGACCCCTCTGCGCCGCTCCTTCTCCCGGCCCTGCGCTCTTTAACGTCCTCCCCTCCCCCCTCTCCCAGGCTCTGCCTTCAGTGGGGACCCGGAGATGAATCAGACACAAGCCCTGCCCTGGGGAGCCTGGAGCCAGGCGTGGACCCCGGGGTGAGGGTGGGGGTATCACTGTGCCAGAGGACGTGCAGAGAGCCTCGGGGGAGGAGGGTGGACCCTGTTTGGGGGGGTGTCAGTCAGAGCTGAAGACCAGAATCTAATATGTGGGGGTGTACGCAGCAGGGTAGTATAGCCTAATGGTTAGGAACACAGACTGCCACCCCTCCATCCCACCCCCGCCAGGCTCAGGTTCCACTTCCAACACTAGCTATGTGAAGTGAAGTTACTCAGTAGTGTTCGACTCTTTGCAACCTCATGGACTATAGCCTACCAGCCTCCTCCGTCCATGGAATTTCCAGGCAAGAGTATTGCAGTGGGTTGCCATTTCCTTCGTCAGGGGATCTTCCCAACCCAGGGTTCGAACCTGAGTCTTCCGGATTGCAGGCATACGCTTTACCATCTGAGCCACCAGGGAAGCCCAACTAGCGGTGTAACAGAGTGCAAGGCACTTCCAAGCCCCAGTTTCCTCATCTGTAAAATGGGGATGATGCTAATAGCGGTGCCTATCTCATAGGGTTGTTGAATTAGTTGAATTAATCTATAAGTAGAGTTTGGGTCAGTGCCTGCTCAGAGCAAACACATTAAAGTGACACTTGTCCTGTAATTGGGCACAGACTGTTCAGCCCAACCCCACCCTCTGCCCCCACCCCCCATCCTTGCTTCCTGTGCTCCTGTGGTTCAGGGAGGTGGTCAGTTTATGCCCTTCCTGGTTTCACCCTCAGTTACCTTTAGTGGTATTCAGGCACCTGAAGACCTCTTTCAGGGGTGTGACCCTCGATCTAAATGGATACGTTAGTCCTCGCACTCCTTGGGGCATTGAGAAGAGTCTAATGGATGTTACAGACCCAGAGGTGTTCTCTCTCCTTCAAGGGTAATAAATTCAGTCCACTGGGTGCTTTAGGCTGGCGAGGGTGTCCTATCTCTCTTTTCTCTCTCCCTCTCTCATTTCCAGGGGGCATTAAACACCCTGAGGGTGTTCTCTCTCAGCAGGGGTGTTAACTACAGCCATCTGCTATTGCAGCCTCCCTGGGGATGTTAACTGCAGCTTAATGGTCCCCCTCCTGTGAGATGCTTCCTTCAAGTCAGGTAGGTGCTGGTGATGCTGTGAGTGAATACACACCCTGCTGAGTGTCACACCCCTCCTTGGAGATGTGGAAATGTCATACAAGAGCCCTGGTTTTTATTGAGCAGCTACTGTGTGCTCACAGGACAGGACACACACTGATATCCATCTTCTCCAGAATCCTCCCAGCCACCTGGGCCTCACGTAGATTGCCTAGAGATGCACAGGCCAGTAATCTGGAAGACATCGTCTCTGGAGGGGGGTCCTAAGCAATCAGGTGATGTCTGTCTATCTGGTCCTGGTCACTAAGGGTATCACAGCTCTCCCAGGGGTCCCTCCTATGCTCTGATTGGGCACTGTAAGCCCCTCACGAGTATTACTTACACTCTAAGTTTCTGACGCCCTGAGATGCCTTCATCTCTCCTGGAGGCAGGACTTAGAGATAGAAGGTGTGAAAACTATCTTGGCTGATCATCTTTGCTGTCTTATGGATACCACTCACATTTCAAGGATGGGGGCTATGTAAGCTGTAATACATGCCATCTTCTCAGAAGGTGTGCTGTCCTACTGAAGGGTGTAACATACCATCATCTGAGTTCTTTCCTCCCAGAAGGTGTTCTTTCTTTTTTCCCAGGTGTTCCTGTGCTCGCTTCATAGTCATCAAATGCATTCCAGTTGGTGTTCTTGATGCTTTGACGGTGTTCTAGCTTTCTCAAAGGGTGTCATATGCACCTGAAGGGTGTTGTCTCTCTCTCAAAGGGCTTCCCATACAGATGAGAAATCCTACCCCCAGAGGGTGTTTCAGAACCTCCTCTGTAGCACTCAGAGCCACCTGCTGTGAAGTTGCCCCAGAAGACGCTCTCTACAGTCTGGTGGGGGTCACAGACACCCCAAAGATACAAGTCCAGCTGGTGAGTGATCTTCAAGGATGCTGTGTACAGTCTGGGTTGTTCTAGACACCCAAGGAGGTTGGTTTTCTGGAAGGAGGGGGCTCTCAAGTTTAGTTAATGATGAGGTAGAGACACTGGAGGCAGGGGCTTCCTGCTGTCTTCTTGAGAGTGTTGTGCTATGTACAGACAAGGGAAGGATTTCTCATTTTCTGGCCAAATGTTTAGTATTTTCAGGATGATTACAGAGCCAGGGTGTTTATTCGGAGATTGGCATGGTGCCCATGTCCCAGTTTAGCACATAGTTGACATCACTGCCCCATTTTGCAGATGAGAAAACTGAGACCATGGGATGTTTACTGATTTGTTCAAGTGAGGAGTAGTGAAGAGGGGGTGGGATGGAGCTGGAGCCTGTCTGGAGCCTTCTTCGTCCCTTCAGCACATTGGCATTGGCACCTGGGGGTCAGTGGGGCAGGGGAGAGCCTCACAGAGTTGTCCTGGCCTCTTCTGTCTTGTCTCACCCACCTTCCCCTCTGCAGGCAGGTGACTCCAGGGGCGATCCCCTGAAGGGGTAGAGCATGGCCTTGGGGTGGGAGAGAAAAGTGGGGGAGAGAAGCGGCAAGGGGAGAGGGGAAGGAGAGGGGGTGAGAAGTGGGCAAGGGAGGGAAAAGGAGAGGGAAGGTGGAGAGTAGCGTCAGGCTGGGCCAGGGCACCTGAGTGGGGGCTGAATTCTGGGGCGGGGTGGGGTGGGGGGGCTCCTCTCAGGGCCCAGAGGTCAGTGACTATTTCCTTGTTATTTCAATGAGAGCAGACCCCTTGCCTGTCACTGCGGGTGTGTGTGTGTGTGTGTGTGTGTGTGTACATGGCCTTCAGTGACCCTGTGACCACGTGTCCATGTGAAGGGGAGTGTCAGTATGCCTGACCTGGGTTCTGTCTGTCCACACGCCCTGGGCTCGTGTGTCAGAGGGTGTGTGTCAGGACTGGAGTGTAGCTGCATGTCACCATGGATCTGTGTGTGTCCATGTGTCCAGTCTGCAGGTCAGTGGCTGAGGGAGTGGCTGTGGGACACGGTAGGTCTGTGTGGGCAGCTCTGTGTGTGTGTGTGTGTGTGTGTCTGCTATGGCTGTGTCCATGTGCCCACAGGCCGGGTCCCCTGTGTGTGTTCACACTGTTGGTGTATCGGTGTGTCCCTATGTCTGTACGTCTGCTACCCAGACTGTGTGTGTTCCAGCCGCGCTCGAGTCCAGTTCTGCGTGTCCAGCAGGGGTCCTGGCCACCGTAGTTGCCACCTCCATCTCACGCCCGTCCGTTTGTCCACCTGTCCTCCTCGGGAGGGGAGGGGCAGGGAGGGAAGGGAAAAGGAGAGGAGAAGGGGTCTCCACCTCTCCACCCACTCCCGCCCCCAGCCCCCACTCCCTCGGTCCCAGGATCGAACCTTATTTAGAGTCGCGATTCGACATCTGTTTTCAAATTTGATCAGCTCTGAACTTTATTTTCCGAGTTTGAGGAAAATTATATTCCATCGATCGCGCTCCCGCCCCCTCCCCCGCACCGCCCGCCGCCGCCGCCGCCTCCATATATCTGCGCGCGGAGCCGGGCCGGGCGGCCGCGAGGGCGGGAGGCGCGCGGCGCGCGCGGAGGAGCAGCGGGAGGAGGAGCGGGAGGAGGCGCCGGAGGCCGGCCGCCCCGGCGCCCCCCGCCCCGGCCCTGCTGCCCCGCGCCTCGCTCGCGGAGCCGCTGTCCGCCCGGAGCTCCGTCCCCAGCTTCCCGGGTCTCCATCTCTCTTAGCGCGTCTCCTTGTCGGGGTCGCTCTCTGCATCTCCCTGTCTCTGCTTCGCTCCCGTCTCTCAGTCTCCGGACATCTCTCGGTGTCCCGGTCTCTCAGTGACTCTCGCTCCCTGCTCCCTACCTCTCCGGCTCCGTCCCCTCCCCGGGGGCTCCGGGCATCTCCCCGCAACCCCGTCCCCCCGCCCCGCTGCCCCCTCCCCAGAAAGCCGCGGTGGTCATGGCTGCGGGATCCGAACTTTAAACACTTCTCCCCGGACCTGTGCGGACGCGCAAACCCCGGAAAGTGAGTGAGCGCTGCGGCAGGCACAGGGGCGGGGAGGGGGGCGGGGACTCCTGCCCGGGGCGGGGGCCTGGCCGCGGGAGGCGCTCCCGAGAGACCTTCGGAGCTGGGCTCCCCACGCCGGGGGCGAGGAGGCGGGTGGGGTCCCCCCCCCCGGGCGGTGGGGGCGGGTGGGGCTGCGTCGGACTCCTGGGAGGGAGGGGCCGAGGGCTGGAGGTGCGCCCTCGGGGCAAGGGTCCAAGGACAGGGGCTCGAGGAGTGCAGGCAGCGCAGTAGACCGCGCAGTGAGAGCGCACGCCGGCGGAGAGACCTGAGGGCGGGTCTGGATTTTGGGGGCGAGAGTCTTGGGTGTAGAAAGCAAGGCTGAGGGCTTGAAATTTGGGACCTAGCGGCTCAGAGCCAAGAGACTGGATATTGGGGATGAAGAGCTGTTTGGGGTTGGGGATCAGGACTCGGGGTGTGGATATTTGGAGCTGGGGTCGGCATGGGGGGTTGGGTTTGGGGGGCTGGGAGGTCTGGATTTGGAGCTAGAGTTCAGAGCTGAGGATCTGCAAATTTGGCCCTGGATATTTGGGGTCTGGATTTTTGGTGTGAGAGGTCCCAGGGGCTGTGGGGAGGATATTTGAGCCAATTTTGGGGTCTGCACACTTCCCGGCTGGGAGTGCAGGCCTGGCCTTGACCTTTGGGGCGGGGGCATGTCCTGGGGACCGGTGGCCTAGTGCCACGTGGCTTTTCTGTCCCAGTCATTCCACATCTGTCCCAGGACAATGCTGGGCCGCCTCTGACATCTCTTTTCTGGCAGGGTCTCTCCTCACTGACTCTCTGTCCCTGTCTCTTCCAGGGTCTCTGTGTCCATCTCTAATTCTCCCAGAATTTGTCTCTTTTTGTCTCTCTGTCTCTGTCTCTCGAGGCATCTGTCTCTACCTCTTTAGGTCCAACTCTTAGACCATCTCTCAGAATCTCCGTGCCTATCTCTGCCCTTCCCCTATCTTTCTCAGCATGTCTCTGCCTTGGTCTCTCACTATCTCTCTGTCTCTGTCTCTCCCAGTGTCTCTGTCTCTGTCTCCCCCTCGCTGGTTTCCGCTCAGATTAAGCCGGGGACCTAATTCCAGGCCCAGGATCGAATTTTCTGGCAACAAAGGGAAATAGCGAATCGATCGGTCGCTCCGGAGATTAAGAGACAAGCGGCGCGCGGATCTATCACGGCTAAACGGCCCCCCCTCCCGCTCCCCCCGCCCGGCCGGCCCGCCGAGGCCCAGACGCGCTCCGCATCGCCAAGCAGCCTCTGGAGCCCCGGCTGCCGGCAGGCCGAGCCCAGAGCTAACTGCGTGCCCTGCCGCGGGCCAGAGCCTGGGGAAGGGTCCGAGAGCTCAGCCGGCCCCTGGGGAGGGGGAGAGGGGGTAGTGAGTGAAACGGAAGCCATAAACCACCCCAAAGTGTCATGCTGCACACACCTGTGGCCCCAGGTAACATCTTTCACCCACACCTGCCTATCAACACACCTGTCACATCGGTGTCCCACATCTGGACCTCCAGGTAACATGCCCCTCTTTACACCTGTGCCCTGTAGGTAATCCCTGTCCTCCGCACCTGTTCCCTTCATCCACACCCCCCTCCAGCTGTCACCTGTTTCCTCTCACCTGTCCCACCCCCCAAGTAACACTTGTCCCTTGAAGAAACCTGTCCCAAAGATGCCATGATCAAGCTTACCTGCACCTCCAGGTAACATGTTCTCCGAACTTTGCCCCTTCCACCTGAATCCCGGCATGTCTCATTTCATACCACGTTCATTATTCCCTCTCTACCTGCAGCTGCACCACCCCCAGCTCCCTCGGAAAGCCCTAGACGCGCTTGTTTCTCACACAGCTGTATTTCTTCATCTCTGTCTCCTTCAGGCAGTACTTTCCACCACGTCTTACCTCGCTCTCTCTCACACAGTCCCTTCCTTTACACATAAACACTCACGCTCAACACAGGAGCATCCTTCTTCTCTGACCTCAGGTCGCGCCTGCCCCCTCTCACCCCCACCCCTGGTTCTCACCCATACCTCTCTCTCATAATGGTGACCTTGTCCACCCTCACGCTGGTCCTTCCAGAAGAACCTCCCACGCCCTTGTCACTTGAGAAATGCATCTTCTTCATGGCACTCTCTCTGCCTGCACCTAACTCCACACGCTCCCTCACGTCTCCTGTCTCCCATCTAAGTAAGTACACCTACTTCCAAGGCTTCCTCCATACCTGTCATTTCAGGTAACTCACCAGTCAAGAGCGCATGTGCCAACTTCACGTCTCTCCTAACCACCCCCCCCCCCACCGTGGCTCACACATGCAGTGGCCCCCAGGTGTCGGGTGTAGCCATCTTTCTCAGGTCCCTCCCCTGCCATGCCTCCTTCAAGCCCACGTCCACATGCACCACGCTTGCTGCTGGCCTCCGTCCTCGCTGTCTCTCTGGGTCTCCCAAGGTGCAGCTCCACGCTGGCACGCCTTTGGGCCAGGAATCTGTCCTGGTCCACAGGTACCTGCCTCACCTGCATACCTGTCCCTGCAGGTACTACTTATCTGCCTCTCTTCTTTCCCCACATACCTAACATTCCATGTCCCTCACTTCTTTTTCCTTGCCTCACAAGATCATACCAATATCTCCGCACACCTGCCGGTTGCTCACCTGTCCATCTCAGGCATCACCTGCTCCGGTACCACGCCCACTCATTTCTTCAAGCAAACAGGTACTGAGCCCTCCACACACCCTCTCCTTAGTCTCTCTCTGCTTTACATCTCTTCATCCAGGTCTCTGCCAGACCGCTGGACTCCCCAGCCTGTCCTCAAGGGGATTCCTGCTCCAGCCCCATAGGCGCGCACCTGACTCCGAACACTCTAGCCTTCTCCCCAACTCACCACATCCACTGTGGCCCTGGTTCCTTCATAGCTTCTTCAAACACTGTGTACCCACCCCGTCCCTCTCAGCCACCTGCTCATACAATCTGTCGCCCCTGCCCCTCTAGAGCCTAACCTTCAGATCCCTCTCACCTGTCTCCAGCCCACTTCCCTCTGGAACGACCTGTCCCTTTTCGCAGAACTTGTCACCAGCCATCTATCTCCTCAGGGAATACCCTTCTCCGTGAGCATAAGTAACACCTGTAGCATTTGTTAAACATGTATAACACCTGTTCTCGGCCGTCCACACACCTGCCTGCTGCGGTGTGCAGGAGCTCTTAAGTCAGGGGTTCTGAGACTACAGCGGGCAGAAGAAACATCTGGAGGGCTTGTGGGACCCCAGAGACCTGGGTCTCACCACAGAGACTCTGGGGCAGCATGTCTGGGGAGGAGACTGACACTCTGCATCTCTAACAAGCGCCAGGTCAGCTGCTGCTGGTCCACGGAGCGCTGAGTAGCACCTGCTCATAACATGTCCCTGGCCACTGCTTATTAAACACCCATCTCTGTGACAGTCGGTGTCTTCTCTTCTTCATGTCCATTGTCTCATTTCATCTTCATGAGACCCTTATGAAGGAGGCACTTATTTTAATCCCTTATTCCCATTTTGCAGAGAAGGATACCGAGTCCAGAGAAATGGAGTCATTCTTGGGCTCGGAAGCTGGTAGATACTGGAGATTTGCATCAATCTGAGGCCATCTGACTGCAGGCATGCAAGTGTCCCTGTCCCCCACACCTGCCCATCAGGTGACCACCTTCCTCCACAGACACGGCTGTCCACCTCATCACGTTGGCATCATTTGCTTGCCTATCACCTGCCAGCTCGCCTACACCCACATTCTACCTCCACTCCTGTCCTGGGATACCCTACCTACCTGCTGGCACACCTCTCTCTCTCTCTCTTTCTGACAGTGACTCTTCCCCGCCAAGCTTGTCATCCGCCTCCTGGTTCCCACCGGCCCCCCCCCCCCCCGCCCAGTGAGCACAGTCTGCTGACACACGCCTATCTCCCCACATACACCTTGGTCTCTGGAACTTCCGTCTCTATACCACGTGCCTCTTCCCTGGCTCCTGTTTCCTATCCCCCCACCTGTCTTGCCCCCTCTCTCCGTCTCCATCTCTGTTCCATCTGCCCAGCCCCCTTTGCTTATCCCTGGATCTGTCTCTTTTCCTCCCTCCCTTTGCTCTCTGTTTTTCCCCGTTTCTGTCTCTCTCAATGTCTCTGTGTCTCTCCCCATCTCTTTATAGCGCTCTGACTCTCTGTCTGCGTCGTGCACTCTCTGCTTGTCTGCGTCCTGCACTCTCTCATTCTCTGCCACCTCTCTCCTCTCCTGTCTCTGTTCCTTACCCTTTCCACTGATAGTGGAAATCTTAGGGAGACGTCAAGTCATACTGATCTGCATTTGAGTCCAGACATCACCACTCACCCCTGTGGGACTTTGGCCAAGTTACTTTCCCGATCGGAGCCTCAGTTTCTGCATCTGTGAAATGGGTATCATGGCAGCTGCTACCTCCCAGGTCATAGTGTGGATGAGAGACTGAAGGAAGCCAGAGGATGTGAGCTGTTGGTGGGGGGGAGGGCAGATAGGGGCTGACCTTCCCTCCATGGGTCCCTCTCTGCTCTTGTCTCTTTCCCAGGGCTGCAACCCTGCCTGGCTGTCAGTGGAAGCATGTGTGTGGTGGGGGGAATGGAGAGAGAGATGGGCAGAAGTGTCCCGGCTGGCCGAGGCCTGGGCATGGGACCCGGTGTGGGGCTGGGGACAGGGATCGATCTGCCTCGGCGGCAGTGCGCGGGCCAGGATTGCATCTTGTCACAATAATTTATTGCTCTCATCCCGTCTGATCGATGGCGCTGAATTAGCACCGTGCGATGCCCCTGGAGCCCCGAGCCTCCCCCAGTCCAGCCGGACCCTGGCCCTTCTCTGGCCCTTGTGGGCTCCCCGAAGCCCAGGCACCTGGTTCCAGCCGGCCCAGCCCCATGCCTGGCTCTGGACACAGGGGTCCTTCCCTTGGTGCCCCACCTCTCTGCCCCCTCGCCCTGGGCCTCGCCTCCCCACCTCCACTGCTCTCCGTGGGTCTCTGCCTTTCTGTTCCTTGGCTCACACCATCCCTCTGTTTCCCTGCCTTGCTCCCTGTAGCCTGAGTTCCCATCCAACAGTATTTGCTGAGCACATACTTGGTGCCAAGCCCCTTGAGCAAGACACACAACCTCCCTGCCTTTCGGCCAGTGCAGGCCGGAGGGGCTCCCGTGGTCTCGCGGCTCGTGGGACTAGCTGGTCCCCCTTACCTTCAGCGCCCTGTCCCTCCTCCCGCTCCCCAGCACCTCACCACGCCACAGTCATTGCCACTGTCTCTGACACAGAGCCTGGGCCAGAGGATCCGGCAGTGGGGGAGGCGGGGGGCCAGGTGGTGCAGGGCCTGGGGCTGTAAGGATGAGACTGGGATTCAGCTGGAGGAGTTGAGGACCAGCTTGGGAAGAGAACCCCAACTCCACTGCGGTTCAGGTGGATGCGGGGGCTGGAGTTGGGGTTGGGGTTGGGGCAGAGTGGTGGTGAGGAGGAGGAGGGGGCAGGCTTTGGAGCTGGGGTGGCAGCCAGGAACTAGATCAGGCCCCCCGCCCGACACTGACACTGGGCCCCTCCCCTAAGACTGCAGAAGAGCCCAGGTGGGCGTCGAGGTGGCCGTGAGCCCACACTTGGGGTCTGCCTGTTCCAGCAGGACTCTGACCTTCCCCCCCATTGCTCTGGCCTCGGGCCCTGCAGCCCCCCTCATCCGCTCCTGTACCTCTGCCCTAATCCCTCAATTTTCCGCATCTCTGCCCCCTCCTCTCCTTCCTCCCTGACCCGGGGACTCTCCTCCCAGCAGCTCTCTCCCCGTGACCTCCAGCTCTAATTCACTTTGTGAAGCCTCTCTCAGACCCACTCCTCTTTCCCGGGTTTCCCTAACTCGGTCTCCCGCCCCCGGCTCTGGCCTCGGTCAGTCTCTCTCTGTGTCTCGCTCCTGTCTGTCTTGGTGAGACTGTCTCTGGCCTCCCATCTTCTCTCTGCATCTCCCCTGTCTCTGTTCCAGGCTGTTTCCCTTCTCTGGGCTGCTCCCCGCCCCCACCCCCACTTCTCTCCTGTATCTCCCTTTCTCCATCACTCTGTCTCTCTATCTCTCTCCCTCTGCGGGTGTCTCTCAGTCTCCCCCATCCCTGCGCCCGCTCCATCTCTCTGGGTCTTGGAGGGGAGGGCAGGGGATGGGGGAGCAGAGCCCAGGCTCTGGGTCCATCTGCGGTTGCGCCTCCCTCCCTCTCCCTTCCCCCAGCGCTGTTTGGTAGGCGGGGTGCGTGGCACTGCGGCTCCCACCTCCCGGGGGACGCTCCCTCGCCACCCCCCTTCCTGACACCATTCCGAATGCTGGCCGCAGCCCCAGAGACATCCGTGCAGAGACTGGAACTCAGGGAGAGAGACTGAGACCTAGAGAGACACACACCACCCCAGAGATGCCAGCTAGACGGACAGGCAGTGTGAGCGTGGGTCTGAGGTCTCTGTTCCTGCCCTGGCTCCGTGCCTCCCAAGCACCCCACACCCACCTTCTCCAGGCTGGAAGCTGGTGCCCCGTCTGCCTGCCAAACTGTCCCTCCGTCTTGCACAGTCAGCCTGGGCAGAGGTTCCTGGGGGTGTATGCACGCCTGTGTGTGCGTGTGTGCATGTGTGCAAGCTGTCTGGACCGTGTGTGTCTGTGGTGTGTGTGATGCTTTGGGGGGGCTTGGCTGCCTTTTCGTGGGACCGTGGGACCTGTGTAAACGTGGCGTGTGGAGAGGTGTGTGTTCCTGGGCACAGTGACTAAGTGTGGGTGCGTGAGGCCTTGGGGTTGTACTGAACCACCCGTGTCGTGTTTATGCCCACGTGTGTGACTACGGTGTGATGCTCAGCTGTCTGCCCCCGAAGCCCTGGAGCTGTGCCGTGTTCGGAGTTTCCGGGTCAGGTGGCCACACGGCGTGTCTGAGTGGCCAAGAGAGGACCTGTCTGAGAGCCAGGAGCCCAGCAGGCTTAGCCCCAGGGAGGCGGGGTGGAAGGAGCGAGAGCGCCGCCCTGGTGGGACCCCAGGAGCCAGGCTGGTGAGCGTGGGTATGAGGGACACGGCACAGGGACAGCTCTGGACGGTCGCAAAAGTCTCCCCCGGACTGCTGCATCAGCGGCTGGCTGTACGTGGCGGCGCCTTTGTGTGCAGGAGGTGCTGTTGTCTGTGGGCTCGTGTCTGAGTCTGGGGTCAGGCATGGGCCGGGTGTGTGTGCATGTGTACGGCCATTTAGGGAGCTGGATAAGGAGTATCAGTTCATGACGGTTACATGGATGAGACTGTGTGTGGCCAGCCCTGAAGGGTGTGGAAGGCTGTGTGTGTCTGGTTGTGTATTCATGTGAGACTGTTTGGTGGTGGACGTGTGCACCCCTTGTGTAAACTGATGCTCAGCGATGTGTGGGGCTGCGTCTCTGATGCCGTGTGAGTGTCAGCCTGGGTATGGTATCACTGTGTGTGTTGTGGGTCTGTGTGTCACAAGTGCCTGTGTGTTTCCGTCCCTGTGTTTCCTGTGGGGATGAGCCAAGTCTCAGACGAGCTGAGCGGTCGTGGGGATGACAGTGTGTGGCCTTGACAGAACTAGAGACAAGGGTGTGTGTGTGTGTGTGTGTGTGTGTGTACACACAAGGACACCCCTGCCTGTGGTCAGGCCAGACCATTTGGTGGATGTGGGCGGGGGTAGAGTGGGTGACCTTGGGAGTGGGGGCAAGGCCAGGCAGGAGAGCCCCTATCACCTTCCTGACCCCTTCCTGCCCGGGACAGCCATGGGGGTCTCCTTGGTACCTGTGATGGGAGGTCCTGGGGCCTAGGTTTGTGTACCTTTGGATGTGGAATAGTCTGTACAGACAGGTATGCAGGGAGTGTGTGCTAACATAGTGTATGAGAGTAGGCGGCCGGCTGTGTGCACCCAGGTGGGACAGTGTGTGTGTGTATGTGTGGTGTGTGTCCAGAGAGAGAGTGTGTACATGCAGAGGGAGTCTACTGCGTGTCTGCTGTGTGCACAGGTCTGTCCTACATGGGTATGTGGTATATGGAGGCGTGTGTACCGGTTGGGTGCAGATGGAGCACCAAGGGGTGTGTGTGTGTGTGTGTGTGTGTGTGTGTATCTATGTGTCCGGGTGTGATGTGTGTGCCTGTCAGTGTGTGTGTGTGCGTGCATGCGTGCGGGGGCTGTGGGAGAAGGGTCTTGGGCCGCGTCTCTCTCCTCTTTAGACAGAGCCCTGGAGAAGATATGAAATTTAAAAAAAAAATCAATTTTCATTCCACTTGTGCAGATTGTGTTAAGGGGAGGTGGGGGGGCTGGGTGAGGGATGAAGGGGCTGGGGTGGGGGTGCAAGGCCTGAGGCGGCTCCCGAGGCAGCCGGAGCAGCTTAGAGAAATCAAAACAACTGGTTAAACCCCAGCCCAGGGGGCCGGGGTGATGGGGGTGGGCAACGAGGAGACAGAAGCAAAGAGAGACGGGGAGAGACAGAGGTGCGTAGAGACAGAGACAAGAAACAGAGACACAAAGAGATAGAGATATTTGGAGATAGAGGCCGACAGACAGATGAGAGAGAGACCCACTGGAGAGAGGCGACCGCATAAGCAGGCCTGGTTCAGTGCCTGCCTCACACACCTCCGGGCTTGGGGGTGTCCACAAATGAGTGGATGGACAGACAGCTGGACAGATGGTGGCAGGAGCATTGGGACCCCAGAGTGGGCTCATCTCTGAGTGCCCACTCCACCCCCACCCAGCCTCATCCAGCTGGGCTGTGGGTCTGAGTGTGGCTCTGTGTGTATGTGTGCAGCCGTCTGTGTTGCTGGCCTGGCGACGGCTGGCTGTGTTGGCGTCATGCGTGCACCTGTCTCCTTGCAGGATGGAGAGTGTGCACACACACGGTCTCTGGGGCTTGTCTGTGTGAATGTGTGCTTTCACGTTACTTGTGTGTGACTGGCTTGGCTGTGCTGCTGGGTGTGCCTGGGTGTGCGTGTGCGTCTGTGCTGGCACTGTGTCGGTGTGTGCTTTGCAGCTTTGTGTGCCTGTATTCGTGAACCTTGGTGTATGACAGGGTGTCTCTGTCTGTAATTTAGGATTGTGTGTCTTTGTTTCTGTAGGGCCTGAGTCAGTGTGTGCGTGTTGCATATATCTGTGTGCAGTTGTGTGTCGATGTCTGTGACCATGATGCTATATGTGTGTGCTGACACGGATGTCTGTGTGTGGTGTGTAACCTGGCGGTGTGTGTGCCTGGGTTGCTGTGTGACAGGGGCTATGTGATGGTGTTGGTTGTGGCAGTCTCGGTGCACATGAGCTGGTTAACATGTGCGTCGCACACCGTTGTGATGAGTGTTGTGTGTGCCAGTGTGGTGTGTGTCGCTTTGTTGAGCTGTGTCGGTGTCGTGTGTGTGGCATTGTGGCGTGCGTGTCTGGGTTGCTGTGTGGGTCTGTGTAGCTCCTTGGCAGGGAAGAGAGGGAGGCAGCCTTTGCCGGCCCAGCCCCTCTCCGCACTGCTGCGCACACGCACACACACATTCGGTGCCATGGCTGCCGGCGGTGGAGATGGGGGGGGGCGGGGGGGTGTGTGGAGGAAGCAAAATAAAATTAAAAATTAAAGCTTGCCCGGAGTCCCCATCCGCCCCGTGCGGACTGGTGGGGAGGGGCGGGGTTGCAGCCACTCCTCCTCTGCAGCCAAGGGGGGGTGTCGCTGGGTGTTTGTCCGTCTGTCCAGCCGTCCAGCCAGGCCCCTGCCAGGCCCGCTGCCCTGGCCGGCCCCTCAGGCCCTGCGCCCTCCGTCCGGTCGATCAGCGATCGATGGGGCCAGGGGGGCGCCAGGGGCAGGGCAAGATCAAAGGGGTCCCTAGAGACAGATGCGGGATGTTAGGACAGAAACAGAGATGCGGAGATGGGGAGACAGAGACGCTGAGACTGGGGTGGAGACCCCCAGACATAAAAACAGGGTGGTGTGGAGCCCCAGAGACGTGGGGACCCAGAGACAGAGAGACATGGGGAAGCGGAGATGGGGCACCCTGGTGCCTGGACAGTCAGGGGCAGACATGCGGGGAAGGGGGCAGAACAGGAGGGGGTGGGGGCCAACAGGACCCAGGCAGGGGGACAGAGAGGGGCGCAGTGGCAGGCAGAGACCTCGAGATGGCAGAGATGCGTGCCTGCGTGCGAGAGACGCGGGGGGAGCGTGGGAGCAGGGCCCGGAGCGCCGATCCCACGGCTCCTCGTTATAACGTGTCCGGAGGAGGCGGCGGGGAGTTGAAAGCGTCGGGAAGAGAAATCAAAACCAACACGGAAATGAGAGGGGCCAACAGGGGGTGGGAGGGGGGGTGAAGTAGGAGGGAGGGGGGCCCGGAGAGGCAGAGAGAGCCAGCGAGGTGGGGGAGAGAGAGGTGGATGGAGCGAGGTGGGGAGATGGGAGAGAAGAGAGACTGAGATGGGCCAGGCGGCCACAGGGGCAGAGAGACCGAGAGATGGGAGTTAGATGAGAGATGGGAGGAGAAGAGACAGATGGCGAGAGACAAAAGACCTGGGGAGACACAGCGGAGAGACAGAGAAGGGCCAGGGAACAGAGAGGGACAGACCCAGAAGACATGGGGGGGCGTGGTCCTGGAGGACAGAGATACAGACAGAGACTGATGGAGGGAGAGAGGCAGAGTGGGGGAGACTGCTGGGGAAAGACGGGGCGAGACACCTGGGTGGACGGGGGATGAGAAGACAGGCCAGAGAGAGACAGCAAGGTGGGCCAGGGATGGTGGGGGGAGACAGAGAAGGGAAGAGAGACGATGAAGAGAAAGGATGCAGAGGAAGAGAGAGGGAGGGACGGAGAGAAAGTTGGGGAGCTGGGGGGAGAGGAGGGTATGGGAGCAGAGGAGGAGGGGCTGCCCCCACAGGGGCCTGAGTGCTGGGGAGGAGGAGGCTGGCGGCTGGCCTGAGGGTGGCCGTGGGGGGGCGACTGGGCAAGCCTGGGGGTGGGGGGTGAGTGGGCTGCCAAGGCTCCTCTGGTGTCCAGGTGGTGGGGTTTATGGGGGGAGCGCTGCGGGTTTCTGGAGTGTGTGGGGTCTTTGAGAGGCAGGGTGTGTGAGAGGGGTGGTGTGTCTGTAGAGGGGAAGGGTGGGTGGGTGTCCCAGGGAGGGAGCATGAAGATAGCAAAGCCTCTGAGAGGTGGGGTCTGGAGCGGGGAAGGATCTGGGGCTTGGGGTGTCTGGGATGGGGGGCGTCTGAGAGGAGCGGATGTCTGAGGGAGTGGGTGTCTGAAGGCGGTGGTGGTGTCGGGGTTGGTGGGGTACCTGAGGGAGAAGGGCTGACAGAAAACTAACGGCGGGCTGGGCGGGGAAGGGTCTGAGAGGCTGGGATGAGCAGGGGGTGAGAGAGCATCTGAGAATGAGGTACCCAGGGAGAGGGGTGTCCCAGGGAGTAGGGGTCTGAGAGGGGGGACCTGTTGCAAGGCGGCTGGGGGGTGGGGAGAGGCAGACCCAAGGGGTGGGGCTGTCTGAGTGGGGGGCAGATCCAAGGGGAAGGGCTATATCGGGGGAGGCAGACCTAAGGGGAAGCGGCTGTCTGAGGGGGGCGTCTGCAGAGGCCCAAGTGGCGGGGGCCTGAGGGGGGCAGCGGGTTTAAGGAGGGCGTCTGAGGGAGCACTCCTGCGGGTGCTGGGGGCCGCTCTGTAGGGTGGGTGGGGCGGAGGGCAGGGCCGGCAGGGGCTGGGCCGGCCCCCTCCCAGCCCGTCGGAAGGCCACCCGCCCGCCCGCCTGCCCGGTGCTGGCTGGCTCTGGGCGGACAGATGAGAGCGCGGGGCGGTGCGCGAGCTGGACCAGCCAGCCCGGGGGCCAACTGGGCGGGGTGGAGGTGGGGGCGCAGAGGTGGGGAGCGGGACAGACCGGGGACAGCCACAGAGGGAGACCGAGGGAGAGCCCGAGACGCAGAGACGGACCCCGAGAGGTCAGGCGCGAGGCGAGGGATGAAGAGACAGCGGCAGAGACGGTGCGGGGCGGTGCGGGGCGCGAGTGAGAGCTGGGAGTGTGAGTGAGTGAGTGGCGAGGAGTGCGGAGGGAGGCTGGGAGCCCGCGGTTAGTGGTGAGGCACAGAGGAAGGGGAGGCTGCGGGGAGGACGGGCCGGGAGGGAAGGACCAGGCGCAGGGCCGGTGGAGGGACTGGGAATGACGGGACCAGCGGGCAGAGGGGTGCCTGCAGGGGGAGGAGAGGGGCAGGATGCAAGGGGCGAGGGCGGCCGGGGCCTGGGTGGGTGGAGGGGGACGTCCCCCTGCAGTGCCAGCCCCCGACTGACTTGGGTCTGTCTCTCTTGCTTGCTCCATCCTGTCCTCATCCGTCTGTCTGTCTGGCCTCTCTGCAGGGCTGGCTCCACCATGGACTGTAGCTGCGTTTCCGACCTTCTCTTCGCCCCACCTGCCCTGCCGGCTCTCTGGACCCCTGGTAACTGGCCCAGACCTGCCCCACCCTTTCCCCAGCCCTGGGGCCTTCCCAGTCCTCTGGCCCCTCCTTTCTGCATCTCTCACTGTCTTTCCTCCATCTGCCCGGGGTCTCGGTCAGAGTCGCCTGAATCCAACCCCTTAATGAAAAACTTGGCTAAAAACTTCATGGCCAGATGTCCCTGCCACCTGCCTGCTGGGACACGAGGGTCTTTTGGAGGACAGGTGAGGTGTGGAGGTCTGAGTGGGACAAGGATGCTGGGGCCTGAAGACCTGGGGTCTCGGCTGGCCGCAGTCTGCTTCCACCCAGGACCTGCAGGCAAAGAGAAGCAGGGAGACTTGAGACAGACGGGCGCTGATGGCGCAGGGCTGGGGACGAGGGGGGTCACTAGACCAGGCGCGGGTGGACAAGTGGACAGACCCAGACCGGACGGCCCAGGCAGGGGAACACAGAGACGCGGCCCAACCAGCTGCAACGGGAAAGAGGATGGTTTGCTTGGAAGTGGACACCCAGACCAGGGCTGTGGACGACAGTAAGACCTGGACGTGCATTTGAGTCCAAGTCACACGCTCCACAGATGGGCAGTGAGAGAGAGAGGGAGAGGGGTGTGTGTGTGTGTGTGTGTGTGTGTACACCACAATACCAAGTGAGAGATGAGACAGACTCCGTGCTGGTTATTTAGGATCCTGGGGTGTGTGTCTATGTCACCCTCCAAGAAGAAGGGGTCGCACCGGGGAGGTGTATGTCCATCTCTTTGTTGAACTGGTTCTGCCTGCTTGTCCGTGCACGTCCGAGGTCACCTAAGTGTGTCTCCAGACTGAGTGTGTTGTGTGTCTTTGGGACTCTTGACTGTCCACAATTCTGGGTTCTGTGTGCGGGGGTGTTGTTTGCCAGCTTGCCTCAGTAGGTGAAAAGCCTTTGACTGCTCCTTCCGTGGTGTGTGGCATTCTGAACCAAACGGAGGTCTAATCTTGCTGCATTTTGGGTTGTGTAGGGGGGGGTCCCCCAGGCCTGTGTGTCAGGGGCTGTGTCTGTGTTTGGGGCGTGGGGCTAGTTCTGTGTGTCACCGAGTGTGGCTGCGCACTGGGGGCTGTGTGTCTTGATGTGCATGTGTGTCTGTGTGCTGAGATTGCGGGTCCTCCTCCCTCTCATTGTGTCTGTGTGTTGGCACGTACAGCACACCCGAGAACACGCGTGGAGGACAGGCCGGGTTGTGTGTCTGTGTGTGTCGTCATCTTCGGGGTCGCTGGGTGTGTCTGTGTGATACAGCCGCTGGGACGTGTCCCAGGTGTGGAATGGGCCAGAGCTCGTGTGTTGTTGATTCATTTGGCTGTCTTCTTAGATGAGAAAGCCCCCAGACGCAGTTGAGAAATTCTCTTTAGGGAGGAAACTGTCTGGCCTTCCCCAGCCTCGGGCAGACCCCAGGCAGCCTGGCTGGGATCCTGCTTCTCCTTGCCTCCCATCCCTGAAATTCTAACAAGCCAGAGAGGGCAAGGAACTTCCTGGGACCACACCAGCAAGTGGATACCAACAGTCTCCCAGCTCAGAGACCCTGCCCTTGCCACCCCAACCACCTTCCTTTCCTGCAGGGCTCTCTGCGGATTGTGGCCTAATTCTGCCTTCTGTTTCCATGCCTGGGTCTGGGATCTCTGAGGAGCGGGATGGGGACAGAGGCTGTGGCACTGGAGAAGTGGGACCCAGGGCCTGGGGCCTTGTGGGTGGGCGGTGAGACATAGGGGTGGGTGAACCCCTCGGTCTCCACCTAGCATCTGTGTGTCTGGACACTGGGGCGCAGAGTGCTCATCGGAGCTGTGGATGCTAAGAGTTGGTTGTGGGACTTCCCTGGAGGTCCAGTGGTTAGGAATCTGAGCTTCCACTGCAGGGGGTGTGGGTTCAATCCCTGGTTGGGAACTAAGATCTCAGAAGGCAACCAAAAAAACACAAGAGTTGGATGTTTGTGGCAGGGGCGGGGATGAGGGGCTGCTCTACTGTTAGGGTGTCACAGGGGTGTGACTGTAAGGTCGACATGTGCGTCTTGGTGCAGCACTCACGGTCTCCTCCACAGGGTGTTTCATCTGGGCCTTTGGGGTTCTGTGTCTTTCTCATAGCAGTGGGTCCCAGTGCTGAGGGGCCTGAGGTGTGCAATTGTGTGTGTCTGGTGTGAATGCCTTGGTGGCACATTTGTAGTGTCATGCTCCGGCGGGAGTGTGGCTCTCTGGTAGCCAGGAGGTCCCTCAAGGGTGAGTGGATGTCTGTGTGACAGGCTGTGTGCTGTGTGTGTGACAGGCTGTGTGCTGTCTGTGTGTGGGCATCTGCACACACACGTGCTCTCAGACGGACATGGCACAGAGGCAGGGCAGGGACACAGGGAACTGATAGGTATAAATACACAGACGAGTACGGAGGCACACATGTACGCAGGCCCAGCCTGTATGTTCCAGGGTGAGGTCAGCCGGGGCGATGGAGGGGTGCAGGGTGGTGAACTTCGGGGAGAGATGGAAAAGGGACAGGGAGGAGACAGCAGGAATCAGGGGCCATTCAGAGTCCACAAGAGATCAGACCTCTGGGGCAGGACCAGGCTGGGGCAGCGCAGGAGAATGCAGTGGAGGGCGTGCCCTTTCCTGCACGCCCCTCCCAGGCCCTCCACAATGTCAAGGACAGGGGAATCTGGTCCCTGCCACCCTCCAGCCCAGCTGTGCCAAGGCAGGAGATTGGGCTGCAAGTGCCAACCCAGGGCCCCCGGACGATGAGGTCTCTCCCTCTGTTTGGACAATCTGGGGACCGGACACCAAGTGGGGTGTGGAGACTGGGAGATGTGGAGATGCTCCCCAAATATGCCTGAGGCTGCTCATTAGAGACTAGGGGTCAGGGGAGAGGGGAACGCCTCCGGGTGCCCGAGTGCCCGACTCGGCGCCCTGACCCAGGGCAGCTCCCTGCCTCCCGTCCCCAGGCTTTGCCTTTCCGGACTGGGCCTACAAGCCGGAGTCGTCCCCCGGCTCCAGGCAGATCCAGCTGTGGCACTTTATCCTGGAGCTGCTGCAGAAGGAGGAGTACCAGGGCGTCATCGCCTGGCAGGGGGACTACGGGGAGTTCGTCATCAAGGACCCCGACGAGGTGGCTCGGCTCTGGGGCATCCGGAAGTGCAAGCCTCACATGAATTATGACAAGCTGAGCCGGGCTCTGCGGTGAGGAGGGGCTGGGGACCTTGCTCCTCTCCCCTCACTGTCCCTCTGGGGGCTTTCCCTCAACTTCCTGGGGGCAGAACCCTATGGGATCCCAGTGCACAGGGCTCTGTGCCTGTAGCTACCAGAAGTATCCACTTGTGAGTGAAGGACCAGCCCTGGACTTTGGAGCCACACAGGGCAGGATCCCAGCCCCTGCCTGGCCCTGTGACTTCGGCCTCAGTTTCCCCAAGCTGTTGTGCTCTGTGCTGGGCGCCAAGTGTTGGGGGCTCTGCCTTCACCTCTGCATCAGTGTCCTCCCTCTGCTCACAGCTACTACTACAACAAGCGGATTCTCCACAAGACCAAAGGGAAGAGGTTCACCTACAAGTTCAATTTCAGCAAAGTTGTGCTCGTCAATTACCCGTTGTTGGATGTGGCGGCCGCCACCACGGGATCCCCGCTTCTGCTGACCCCTGGTCCCTTTGGGGGAGCCCCTGGCCCAGATGCTCCTCCCCTCACCCCCGAGGTGAGTTTGAATCTTGGGGTCCCCAAGCCCTGAACCTCCTGGGGAGGGAGCAGCCTGTCTGAGCGGTGCCTGTCCCTCCCCTCCTTCTCTAGACCCTGCAGACCCTGTTTGCTCCACGCCTGGGAGAGCCGGGGGCCCGGGCACCCCTTTTCACCCCCGAGACAGACAAACTGCGTCTAGACAGCCCTTTCCCATTTCTGGGCTCTGGTAAGGGCCTGGGAGTCCAGGGGTGCCCCCGGGGTGGGGGCGAGGGGTGGGCAGGCATGCTGTACCTGTGTGAGGGAAGAAGATGGGTAAAGATAGAAGGGGGAAGGGCCAGGACGCAGGGAGGAGGCCCTGGGCGAGGCTGTGCGCGTGCGCGTGTGCACGTCTAGAAGTCGGAGAACGTGAGCGAGGTGAAGCAGAGAGGAGGGAGGCTGGAGAAGGGGTCAGGCTGACAGCAGAGCTTTTGGGGGCACTAAGTGAATGGGAGGCAGGCAGAGAGGTGGAGATGAGGGGAGCCACGTGAGGGTGGGGAGATGCCGTGTGGGAGGACAACGGGAGAAACCAGGTGGAGCACGGCAGGGAGGAATGACCCGGCCTGCCTGACCCCCTCTGTGCCTGTCACCTTCTCCCCAGGTGCCACTGGCTATTCCAAGCCCCCTGGCCTGCTGGGGCACTTCGGCCGCGCCTTCCCTGAGCACCCCTGGAACTTCGGCCCGTACCTCACTGGCCCCTTCCCTAAGCTGCCCCCGCCTCTCTACCCACCACACTTCTACCCCAACCCCCTGGCCAGTTCCCTGGGCCACCTGCCCTCAGCAGGGGCAGGGGGCGGCCCCACTACCACGCCCCTGCTGGCCGCCACTGGGGAGGGCCTGGGCCTGGAGCGCCCCGCGGGCCTGGCTGTGGCCCAGCGCCTGGCGCTGCCGGGGGCCGGGGGTCCAGAGGCCGCGCTGGGCGGGAAGGAGGACAGCGACTCGGAGCTGGAGATCACCGACGTCAGTGGCTGCAGCTCTGACAGTGACGGCGACGAGGGCCTCCCTGTGCCCCCCAAGGCCAAGGCGGGCAAAGGCGGGGTTGGCAGCTGAGCCGCTGCAGGGAGATGGATTCTGCCGGGGCGGAGACCAGGGCGGCCGCCCGCGGGGCCTCTTCTGTGGTCCGGTCTGCCCTTGATGTCCTGCGGGAGGCTGGGCCCGGGCGCATGACTGCCCCAGGCTTCTTCCCCAGCTCCAGACTGGGGGGTGTCACCTCCCCTCTCCGGCGAGGGAAGGGGACACGATGACCTCCAGCCTCCTCCCCAGGCTCTAGTTTGAGTGGGGGGGTCCCCACCTGACCCCTCTCTCCTGAAGTGCAATATGGCGCCCAGCCTCCCCCCTGCCCACCTGCCCCTGTGCTGTGACCTGAGTGTTTGTGCGGCCTTGTCTCCCCCGTGCCGGCCCCAGTGCTGACGCCCGCCCCCCCACCCCTCCCGACAGGCCCCCTGGGGACAGGGAGCTCAGAGCAATAACCCCGCCCCCAGCCCCCACCCAGGAGGGCCCCCTCCCCCAACCCCCATCAGCCACCCCGAGATTTACTACAAAAATAAACGAACAGAAAGAAGTGTGAGATGCTGGATGCCCAGCATCGTCATGGGTGACCAAGGCGGCTTGGGGGTGGGGGCCGCAAGGGGTGTGTGTGTTGGCGGGGGGGCGGCCCTGGGGAATCAACATTAAGACACGGAATCTGATGAACGCAGAGGTGATGCGGTGGGATAGACAGAGAAAGCAATGCCAGACAGTCTTGGGGGGGCGGTTTCCAGACGCCATTCTGGGGCCCTTCCCCGCCCTCACACACTCAGACCTCTCCTTAGATAATATATATTAAAAAATAAACCTCCAATTCAGGGTATAAAAACAGAGCAAAGGCACTTGGGGGTGGGGGTTGGAGGGCCTGGACAACCCCCCCCCCCCACCCAGGCAATACTGAGATGGCCCAGGAATGGGGGCCAGGTGGTGCCCCCCCGGAATGAAGCCCTGAGTCCCCCAAGTAGGAGGGAGAGAAGGCCAAAGCCAGTGGGAGGTGGCCGTGGGGCAGTGATCCCATCTGGGCGCCCCCCCACCCCCACAAGGCGTGGCCTGGGGCAGCCCGGCTCCCTCTCCTCAGGCCCCTGGGGTTGGAGACACTGGGTAGTCACGGTTGTGCAGTGGTGGGCGCCCGCTCCTTCTTGCGAAAGACCTGAGGGCAGGGGAGAGGCAGGAGCAGAAGGGAGACGGGAGGAGAGATGGATAGGGTGGAAGGGAGGGTGGGGAAACAGCACAGAAGAGCCAGAGAAACAGAGATGGAGACAGGAGGCGGAGTGGGGAGACGCAGAAAGTCAAAGATGGAGGGAGAGAAACCGGACGGGGCTGTGCAGCCGTTAGCATCCGATGCGGCCGCTCGGGCGCCTCCTCTCTGGACTGTGCCCGGCTCCCCCGGTCTTCCACTCACCTGCCTGGGGCAGGGGACCTCAGGTACAGCCAGACTGGGGGACGGTGTTCTCCCCAAGCTGAGACAGGAGGAGTCTCAGGCGGCAAAACTCCTCCTCCACCTCCTGGTTTTGGGGGATCATCAGTGAGAAGGGCTCCTCCACTTAGTCAGCCCCTTCCTCCCTGCTCCCACTCCCAGGCCACACCACCTCCAGCTGTTTAATGGTCTCCTCCAGGCTGAGCAGCTCCTCCCGAATTTCCTGGGGCTGTGCTGGGGTCGAGGGGCTGCCCCCTGGGACCCCATCCCCTTCGAGGGGAGGCCCTGCCCCGCTGTCTTCCTCTGAAGGCAACAGGAGCTGTTTCAGGGTCAGCACTGGACAGGGGTAAGGGGACAGAGTCAGAGGTGGGGGGGCGAGGGCTGGAAGATGTAGCTGGGGATGGGTGAGGGCCTACGGTGGGAAGGAGCTTCTGGTTAGCAAGACCTGCGGAAGGGGCTGGGGATGCGAGGAGGGGTGCAGGGGTGTGAAGCTGGGGCCGAGGGGGAGGGCACCCGGGGAGAGGCTGCACTGAAGGTCAGGGGCAGGGGTTGCAGGAGGCAACTTGGGGCCACCAAGGACGGCGGTGCAGCCTGGGGCTGTGCATGTGGTGGACTGGGTGGGCTTGCTTCCGGTGCCTGAGCACAGGCAGGTGGGAAAGCAGTGTGGGGGCGGGCGGTGGCCGCCCTGCGCGGGTGGGGCTGAGCTACCTTTCTGAAGGGCCTTGGCGGCGAGCTGGCCCTCGAGGCCTTGTCTGGAGAAGGGCAGGAGGGAGTTGAAGAGTCTCTCCATCCGACCTGGGTCGGGGAGCGGAGAGGGGGCTCAGACCCTGCCAGGCTTCCTGTGGAACCCTCCCCCCAACTCATCACCCCTCTATCAAGGCTCACCATCCGCCGGGGGCATCTCTCGGCTGCCATTGCCGTTTTCGGAGCTGCTAAGCAGGGGTTCGCGGGTGCTGAGGGGAGCAAGTGCCGGGTGACCCCACCACCCTGGCCCTGGTAGGCAGCCAGGGCAGGGAGACAGGGAGCTGGAGGTGGGGAAGGCAGGGAGGTCCGGAGATAGAGACAGAGGTCGAATTTGGGAGACAGGGAGACAGAGAGGCTTGGCCAGTGGAAGACAGAGAGGCCTGGATTGGAGACAGATGGGCTGTGGTGGGGTGGGTGCACACGCGCACACGCCTTCACGTGCATGCACACAGACACACGTGCACATGCACACACATGGCGACTGGGCTGGAGCGCGGGTTCTGGGGACACACGGGGAGGCTGCCCCTTGACCTCTAGCTCCCTCTCCTGGCCCCCTCACCTGCTGGGGCCAGGCCGATGTTTGGGTCTGGAGGTGCGGGCGGGGACCTTCAGGGATCCAGCGGTCTCGGTGATGAGGCTACACCAGCTGAGGAGACAAGCCAGCCCCCTGGGCCGTCAGAGCCCCCAGACCCTGGGCCAGGACATTCCTCCCCTCCCTGTCCCCAGAAACCCTGGGGCCCAGGCCTCCTCCTCTTCCCCCTCTACCCACTCCAGGAACCCAGACCCACTCACATCCTCCGCTCGGACACTGTCTGCGCCACCAGCTCGTATATCTGGGCCTCCTGGTCCCAGGTAAAAATGACATAGAAGGCTTTGTGATCTGCAAGGGGAGGGAAAAGCGAGGCTCAAAGCCAGGGTCACCCCAACGTGCCCCTGGGGAAGTCCCCCACAACCTTAGGGCTCCCAGGACTCAACTCACCCACTCTGTCCCCCTCCAGAACCCTCCCTCATCTAATCAGGAAATAAGTGCCCCATCTGCTCCACCTACAAGACTTCCAGGACCACTCCCAACATCATGGCCCCACCAGGTTTCAATTCCTGCTCCCTATGGCCCCCAAGAGGCGGCCAGGGCATTTTTTCAAAATACTGCTTAGAACTAGCAGCTCTTCTGTGCAAAAACCTGGGGGCAGTTTCCCATTTAACTTAAAATCCACAAGCCAGCCTGGCACCCCGGCCGTGTCCTGTCCAGGGTCCCCCTACCCAGCCTCAGCCTCAGGGCTGCCAGCCATCCCCCCTACCCCCCCGCCCCTGGGCGCAGAGCATGTGCGCCCAGCTCTTCGGAGGGTTCCTCCGCCATCCTGGGGACGGCCGTGCCCGGGGCCTCACCGGTGGCCACCTCGCGAGTCATGGCGGAGGTGAGCCGCAGCACTGGCCGCAGCATGGTCTTGCCATCGGGTGTGGGTGTCAGCGTCCGGCTGTGCGACTTAAGCAAGAGCCGCTCGTCCTGGCGCTGAAGCAGCAGCAGCAGGTCATTCAGCAGCAGCACGTGGACCTCTGCAGGTTGGGGGTCAGGGCTCAGCACCCCCACCTGACACCCTGGCCCCTGAGGTGCCCCCCCCCCGCCCTGCTCGCTGCCCTGGCGCTCACCCACAGCCTTGTCCTTTGTCACCCGCCACGTCAGTGGGCCCTCGTAGATCAGCCTCTTCTTGGTGATGTCTAGGCTCTGGAGGCAGGAAGGAAGGGGTGATGGCCGGTGAAGGTGGGGTGGGGGAAGGTGAGGATGACCCCGGGGGGGGTCGGTCAGGTCAGCTCATTCCCCGCTGGGAAATAAGGGGGGTGGGGTCAGAGCTGAGGGGCCCCTCTTTCTTCCCAGGTGTGTTATCAGAGAATGCTGAGGGTGGGCAGAGAGGAGGGGAGGGCAGCGGGGAGGGCACCTTGAACTCGATCAGCATGGGGTCGTTGCTCTGCCGCAGGTGGGTCAAATCCAGACGCCTCTGATAATCTTTGAGCCGCTAGGGGCAGGGAAGGGAGGGTCACTAGCTTCCACAGACCTCTGCACACGCACACCCTCCCGCCCTGGCCCAGGGCCCTGTGCAGCTCACCAGCAGGTCCTCCATGTCCCGCACGGCAAGGTTGACGTGTTGCAGAATTTCCCGGCAGCACTCGGCCGCCCGCTCCACTTTCTCCCGTTCCACTGACTCTTCTGTGGGCAAAGGGGGAGACCGGCCCCGGGGTGAACCCCAACCCTGGAAGCTCCGGGTCCCGACGCCAAGGCTGGAGGCCGGAGAGCCAGGGTCCGGCAGGACGGGGTGGGGCCGCTCTCTCTACCTGTGTTCTGCCCGATGCTCTGCAGAAGCAGGGGGTACTTGGTCAGACGCTGCATCTCCGTGGGGATCATGTCCTTCAGCTGCAGCCGGCGGCACCGGGGCCGGCTCTCGGCGTCCTGCAGGAACAGCAGCTCTGAGACACCAGGACACCGGCCCCCCTCCCTGGGGACCCTGGAGCCCGGACCACCTCCCACCCCACCTCACCTGCACGAAGGTACAGAACCGGGGCTCCTTGCGCTGTTTGGCTTTGAGCTGCTCTAAGGCGAATGACTGGTGGCTACAGAAGCGGGAGGAGATCTTCTGGAACCACGAGCCCTCAGGACCATCGAACTACAGCGAGAGGCAGGCCAAGGAGGGTGTTTCAGGTGGGCTGGAGGACAGGGCTAGAGCCCCAGACCCCTGGGGCTTGGATGCGGGTAAGGTTGAGACCCTGGGCCTGGGTTCCAGGTCCCCAGCCAGGAGGAGGGGGGGGGGGCACTGGAGGGGCGGGGCGGGGCAGTGGAGTGGAGGGGCGGCGCAGTGGAGGGGAGGGGAGGGGCAAGTGGGCGGTGCCTAGGCTGGGCGCTCTCACCCGGGCCAGCAGCACATCTCCGATCTCCTCGATGAGGTAGCCACTATCCTGCCTCCGCTTCATCAGGCAATCAAGGAATAGGGCTGTAGGGAGCAGAGAGGAAAGGCGGTGCTCTGTCAGGGTCCCCGAGATCGGATGCAGAGCTGGTCTGGTGCTGGGGAATGGGGGGTTGGACTGCAGGTGGGTGTGTCGGGTCCTTGGGGCCGGTGACTGCCCCCTCGCTCCGACTCCCTGCCCCATGCCTGTTGATGATGTGTTCCCTGGGAGGTGAGCTCTGGGGATCTGGAGTGTGGCCCTCCCCAGTGCTAGACCAGAGGCTGCCCGGGGTCAACGGCAAGGCAACGGAACAGAGAGCTGACAGGTGGGACGATGGGAGGGCCACAGCCCCGCACTCACAATGCACCTCGATGAGCTCGTCCAGGCTGGGGAAGATGTTCTGGAGCTCCTCCTGGGAGTAGAAGCCCCCTTCCGCCATGGGCTGGTAGAAGACGTCGTGGAGCACGCGGAGCATGCGCACATGGGCAGCCTCCGTCACCAGGAGCTCTGCGGGGACAGTGGACAGAGGAACAGTTGGGGCTGGCGAGCATGCAGACTCTGGGGGTGTAGGGGGGCCCTCTCAGAGGCAGGCTGGGGAGGGGATGGCACAAGGATGACTCTGGGTGGAGCCACTCGCCCCTGAAATAGCCTCTGATAAGTCCTCCACCCCACTGCCTTTCTCATATGGCGGCTGCAGCCAGCCAAGGGGACCAGTAGTCCCAGTTTGCCACATACCATGGGCTTCCCAGGACATGAGATTTTCAGTGCTAACTAGGTCGTGTGGGCATGCACACTCAGTCATGTCTGACTCTCTGTGACCCCATGGACTGTAGCCCACAAGGCTCCTCCACCCATGGGATTTCCCAGGCAAGAATATTGGAGCAGGTTGCCATTTCCTCCTCCAGGGGATTTTTCCCAACCCAAGAATCGAACCCATGTCTCCGGTATCTCCTGCACTGGCAGGCAGATTATTTACCAACTGTGCCACCTGGGAAGTCCCCAAACCAGGACAGTCCCAGGCAAATCGGGGACAAGTTGGTTGCCTCACTGCGTGTAGCTGCGTTTCAAGTCTAACCATCCAGCAAGTTTCTCAGGCTGTTTCTGGCACAATGACTCTGACAGGTTGATGGCCTGGGATCCAGGGGCCTCCAGGGGGTGCGTGCCCGAGTTCCAGTGATCCCCCAAATCCCCAGAGACTAAATGCGTGATTTTGTACGTTAAGCATGTATTTCTGGTGAGAGAAACCGCCATGCGGTCCACCATGGTAGCCACTAGCCATGCCAGTAACTCTAAATTTTGCTTAATTAAAATGAAACATAATGCACAATTCAGCTCTCAGTTGTGCTCACCACACTTTAGATGCTCAACAGCTGTTATGTGGCTGGTGGTTACCATGTTGGAAACTACAGATATTTATTGCATGTGACCATCATTCCAGAAGGTTCTATCAGATGGCACTGGGAATGTTTTGATCATTACTCTCAGAAGGATCTGTGACCCAAAGGGCATCTATCCACTGCCCTAAAACTTCTGAATGAGAATCCTTCTCGGCCATTAAATAATCTGTAAATTAACTTCCAAATGAGCTTCCCAAAACACTCTACATCTGGCAAACCTCCCTCAACACAGACACAATTTGAAATCACAGGGAAGGATTAAGATAAAAATGGTATCTCTCAGCTCAGAAGCAAGCATTGCTAAGAATATATTATCTTCCCAAACTTTTCTGGGTGGGAATCTTTTTCTCCCCTGACTGCTCAAGATCATAGTCGTAACAGCAGTCACAGCTGAATGCTCTGACCCTGGACCCATCATTGGGCTGAATGCACGAATCCTCTCATCTTCATCTCTGTGGGGCTTTTAAGGGAGGAGTTATCACTAGCCACATTTCACAAACAAGGAGACAAAGGCTTTTCCTAGAAATGCAGCTTTTATAGACCGTTTCTGGCTGTGCACGTCAACACCGTCCCGCACTACAAAAAATCATTTAGAGAGGACTTCCCTGGTGGCCCAGTGGTTAGGATTCTGTGCTTCCATTGCAGGGAGGGAGTGTGGGTTCAATTCCTGGTCAGGGAACTAAGATCCCACATGCCGTGCAGCATGGCCAAAACAGAAAACCATTCCTTGGAAACGTCACTTCCAGCAGCTGCCTGCCCATTCGTTCCCTGGGATGTTCTACAATTTAGCTAACAAATGGCCCTCTGAGGGAACTGGGCAGCCTTCAAGCTCTGGTGTAAGCAACACCAAGATGGCCATCCCCCTGCATCTGTCTTTGCCAGAGGTGGGCTGTGTCCTCGGCCGCAGTAGGCTGAAGGGGGTGGCACTCACCGCTGATGACCTCCTGCCGCTTCACCTGGCTCTTGGGCAGGCTGTGCAGAATGTCCTGGGGGACAAGCTCTCGCCAGCCAGGCGGCTCCTCCGGTTCCAGCTCCAGTCCTGAGCGGCCCGGCTCTCCCTCGTCTCCAGGCTCCGGGCTGTGGGACAGAGGCCTCGTCAGGTCCCCGGTTCAGGGCATCCCAGGAAAGAGCCTTTGACTCCTTCCACGCCCATCCCCTAGGGCGGCCCAAGCTGTAGACCGGCCCCCAGATCTCTGGAAAGCAGCCGCTCACCCCTCTGCTGTGACCACTGGAGGCCCACAGTGATCTCAGCATCCGATATCCCCCACCCGGGCCTCCCTGACTCTACAGGCTGCCTTGGTGGATGGAGGGGGTGGGGCAGTGACGTACGTGGCTCGACGGGTAGGGCCAAGCACGGCCGTGGCGGAGCTGGGGTCCATGTCCACGTCGCTCCGGGAGCGGCCCCCACCCCGGCCCTTAGCCCCGAGGCTACCCCGGGAAGGCCGGCGGCGGTCACTCACCCGCAGGCTCTCTGAGCGCCCCAGACGCCCTGACAGCCTGGACCCCGAGGCCAGGAAAGAATCAGGCCCAGACAGAAACAGGGAGAGACCAGGACAGGGAGAGATGGGAGAGACCAGGACAGGGAGAGACGGGGGGAGACCAGGACAGGGAGAGACGGGGGGAGACCAGGACAGGGAGAGACGGGGGGAGACCAGGGCAGGGAGAGACGGGGGGAGACCAGGGCAGGGAGAGACGGGGGGAGACCAGGACAGGGAGAGACGGGAGAGACCAGGACAGGGAGAGACGGGGAGAGACCAGGACAGGGAGAGACGCAGGGAGACCAGGACAGGGAGAGACGGGGAGAGACCAGGACAGGGATCAAACATGCAACAGAAGAGAGGAGAGAGTCAGGAGGACCAGTGTAACTTTGGGGTAGGGGCAGTGGGGGGTGGTCAGAAGGGATACTGAAACTGGTGGAGGAAGGTCAGGGATGGGGAACCCAGCAGGGAGCGAAGGACTGCCCCCTCCCTTCCCTGAGGCAGGGGGATAGGGGCAGAGCCAGGAGGCCAGGGCGGGGAGGGGCAGTTTCAATACTTAGCTCTTCGGCTGGGAGGGTGGTGTCCCCACCCACCCCTCACAGGGGTGTAGGGGAAGGGGTGGCCCCTGGGGAGAGGGGAGGGGCTGGGAGAAATGGGGGAGGGGCTAGCCCTCCCCCTACCCAGGGCCCAGGCACCCACCTCTTCCACTTTCTGGGGAGAGAGGGGGACAGGGTCAGAGGTGGACCCAGAGGGAACCCGACTCACCTCCCCCACCCACCACAGGGTCCCCAAAGCAGCGGCACGAGGACTGGCAGGGGGCAGAGCCTGCCCCCCAACTGTGAGGGGGACAGGGCCCCCAGGCATGGAGCACAGAGGGCTAGGGGGAGGGAGGGAGGGGGCGCTGGGAGGCAGGAGCAAGGAGGCTGGGCTGGAGGCTTAAGAATGGGGGGGGATGGATGGAAGATGGGGTGGTGGTAGGGGCAGAGGGAGAGGGGCCAGGAAGACCTGAGAGGGGGTAAAGCGGAAGAAGAGGAAGGAGGAGGAAAGGAGGGAAAGAGGGAGCAAGGGGAGAGGAAAAAAAAAATCAGTGAAAAGGGAAGGAGAGGAAGAAGGGAAGGAGAAAGGAGGAAGAAGGAATGGAGGGAGAGATGAGGAAAGACAGAGCGGAGGAAGAGGGGTGAGGAGGCGAAGAGGGAGGAGCAGGGCAGAGTGGAGATGGCTCGGCTGGGGACGGCAGGCGCAGTGGCAGCACGACTCCCAACACGCGTCGCCCCCACCCCACCCCAACCCAGCCCGCGCCCAGCCCCTGGCACCTCTCTGTGTCGGCAGCCTCCTCCGTGCTCTCTAGCGGCGCTGGGGCGTCCAGGCTGGCTGGGCCCTGCGGAGGCGGGTCCCCCACCTCCAGGAGGGCATCAACACCTGCAGGGACAATGTTGAGGGGGGAAGCAAGGCTGTCTGGAAGGCCCCTGCGGTGGTGAGACCCCCACCCCCCTACACCCTGGGGGCCTCCATTCCTTGAGCCATCCACTGCCTGGCCGACACCACGTGGCTGCTCTGTATTTTAGTGGGACAGACAGATGGAAGCTGGTAAAGAACCTGCCTGCAATGCGGGAGACCTGGAATCGATTCCTGGACTGGGAAGATCCCCTGGAGAAGGGAAAGGCTATCCACTCCAGTATTCTGGCCTGGAGAATTCCCTGGACCATATAGTCCATGGGGTTGCAAAGAGTCGGACACGACTGAGTGGCTAAGCACATACGCAGACAGATGGAAAGAGCTCTGAAAACATGGCCATGGGCAGCCAGGGCCCAGTGGGCGAAGATGTCGCAAAACTGGGGTGCCAGTCTCCCACCTGGAGAGGAGACTGGATGCCTCCACATTCATTCATTCTCCCAGCACTCCCCTGGGACTTGTGGGAAGAGAATGTATCCCATTTGGAGGGGAGGAGGCTGAGGTTCAGAGAGAGGAGGGGCTTCTAAGACCTGACACAAGCAAGTTGCAGAACCAGGATTTGAACCCAGGCCCTGGCCAAGTGGCCTTCTCGGGGGGGAGGTCACACAAGGAGTGGGAGACATTTCCATAGAGGAGCCAAGTTCACCATCTAAGGGGGCTGGTCGGTCATGGACTCAGAGAGGGTTCTGGGAAATGACACCATGGGGGCTGATGGGAAATGTAGTCCAAGGAGGTGGGGCAATCCATCACCAGGACAGAGGTCAGAGCTTAGGAGGAAAGCCGTGGAAAGGGTAAACCAGGGGAAGGATGTGGTTATCGGTTAACACTGGTGACAAGGAGCAGGGAGGGCGGAGGACCAAGGGGCTGTTTTCCTGGGGGGTCCAGGAAACTCACCTGGCTCCCGGTCAGGGCTGTCCCCAGACAGAGGATGCGGAGAAACTCCGGGGCTGTCCTGCCCAGGGCCTCCAAGATTCCGGTCCCGGGAAGGCGCCCCCTGACCTCCCTTACGTTCTGTAAGGCCCGGCTTCTCAGCTGGGGATGTATCAAGGGAGAAAACGGAGTATGAGAGTCAAGCGACTGAAATCCACAAGGGCCGAGGGATCTAACAGGCCGCTCTGCTCGGTCCTCCCCATCGCCCAGAAGACCCCTCCTCCACCCTCGGACCCAGGAGTCCCAGCCCCTTGTCCCTCCTCCCTCAGACCTTGTGGGTCCCCCCACCTCCCCTCTTAGGTCCCCAGGATGGATGACGCTCTAGATTCAGGGCCATTACCATCAACCTCGACCTTCGGGTTTCGAATATCTGGGGGTGAAACGAGAGATGGGACTGTGAGGTGGGGGCAACATGGGGAAGTCAGGGCGGGGCCAAGGCTGGGCACCTCACCCTGGGTCTCTCCCCGGTTCCAGCGGGCGGCATCCAGGAAGCTGCTCAGGCCTTTCTTGGTCTTGGTTGGTTCATCTGACCGCCGGTTCCCTATCATCTGGGGAAGGGGTGGGGGGAGGCGGAGCTGGGCATTTCTGGACCGATGTCAACAGAGGGCTCAAACCTCAGGGGCGCAGAGGCTTCCCAGCGGGCGGGAGGGAAGGCCCTCTCTGGGGAGGAGAAGGCCAGGTTTGGGCGCTCAGGGAAGCACCTTTTTCCGAAAGAAGTTCCTCCCGGACTTCTTGTCCCCGCTCTTGGTCCGCACCCCAAGGTGCCGCATGTACAGGCTGATGGCGTTGACCACGGCGGCACTGTGGGGAGGGGACAGTGAGGGCGCACGGACAGACATGCAGGCTCCCAAGGACGCAGGGACCCCGCCACCCCTACAGCTTCCCCTCCACCCACTTCACACCCCCACCCCACAACCACTTCTTGCTGAGCATCTGAGCAAAAGCAGAGAGAGGAGGTTCTAGGGAATGGAGCCAGGCATGCAGCTCAACGCCCAGGCCCCCAGCTAGACCCTTCCCCCCCCCCGTTTCCTCGGGCCGTGACACCAAACTCCCCAGCGGCCTCTTTGCTTCCATCACCTCTTCTCCTCATCGTTAGAGATGGTGTGCCTGTAAGAAGAAAGAAGTCTGTGACCAATGCGCTAAGCCTGGGGTCCCTGACTACCCAGCACAGCAGGTCACTCACTGTCCCCTTCAAAGCTGGGATGGGGGCGCCACTCTGCCGAAGCATCTGGGACAGACAACTGCTGGAGGAGAGACCCTCACTCGGGGTGGTGGGAGTTGCAAGGGCAGGACCCAAAGCACAGGCCTGAATGCAAGACCACGGACAGGACCTGGGAACTGGGAGGAACCCCCAAGCTGGGAAGGGAAGATGCAAAACCAGATGGGTGAAAATGCGAAGACTTCCCAGGTGGCACCAGTGGTAAAGAACCTGCCTGGCAATGGAGACAGACGTTAAGAGACACAGGTTTGATCCCTGGGTTAGGAAGAGCCCCTGGAGGAGGGATGGCAACCCACTCCAGTATTTTTTCCTGGAGAATCCCATGGGCAAGAGAAGCCTGATGGGCTACAGTCCGTGGGGTTGCAAAGAATTGGACATCACTGAAGCGTGCACACAAAGGCCCCAGAAGTCAGGAGAGGACACCAAATGCGTGGAAATGGCCCTTGAAGCTGCAGAGGGAATCCGGAAGCGGACGGGACGAGGATGGGATAGCAGAGGGTGCCCCCTGGGCTAAGGAGAGACCTGCCCCACTCACTGCATCTCCTCCAGGTGGGTCAGTTGCCGCTCAGCCAGGTGCCGCTCCCGGGCCTCGTAGCTGGCACGGTCCCGCGCCACCCAGGCCCCCAGCTGGACCAGCTCCTGCTCCCAGGGTGTCATGCCCATGAGCTTCTTGGAGCGGAAGTCCTCCAGCTGCCGGACCACGGCTACCTGCTGGCTCTGCACCACCTCCTGCACAAACTGCCGCTGGAGCTCCTCAGGGAAGAGGTCAGGCCGTGTGCGGTCTGCGGGGACAACGGGGACCGGGCTGGGGGCCAGTTCCCTGGGCCGTGAGTCCGCCCCTAACCCTGCCCACCCCTGGACTCTGACAACCATGCTTCCTTGGGCTGGGGTGGCCATGAGACAGGAAGGCATCTCTGCTGTCCAGGGACCATGGTGAGAGCATGGCCTCCCACCCCAGGGGGCTCCTGGTCCCTGCTAGAGACCTCTCCCTCACCCCAAAGTCCCCTTTCGTCTTCTTACCAAGTTCAAAGGCCACAGCAGGAGGGACCATCACTCGTAGGATCTGCTCAGGAGAGAGAATGGAGTGAAGGGGAGGACGCAGCGGTGAAGGGGCAGCCATGATGGGATGAAGGGATGGTAGCCCAGGCAGCAGGTGGGAATGATGCTCTGATGGGAGGAGCAGTGGATGGAGAGCCAGGCTGGCACGAGGTCTCCCACCGGGCGGGCCAGGCCTCCCTTCACGCTGCCCTCAGCAGGGTGGAGGTTGGGAGGAGCAGGGTGGCTGCCCAGGGGGTTGGGGATGGGGGCCCCCTTGAAGGTGTCTCTCACCGAGTGCTTATCCAGGAAGCTGTGGTAGAAGTCAATGAAAGCTTTCTTGAACTCCTTGGGGCCCAGGGAGCCCAGCATGTCCGCATGCAGGCAGCAGAGCTGGGGGACACAGAGCGTGATCCATCCTCTTCCCGCCCCACCCAAACTGCACTGCCCCTTGGAAAGCCTCGGGGTGCAAACCCTCTGGGAAGTGCTCCCCGATGTCCCCCATCCCCACACCTGACTCCCTCACAGCTGCCCGGGGCCACTGCACCATTCCCTTAATTTTCTCTCCTGTGAAATGGTTCTTTGGTCTGTCTTCTCTCTGCTGCTGCTGTTACAACAGCTGCTGTTACACCGCCCCCAGCTATACTAAGAGGGCTCAGTGCGTCCCGACACTGTCCAAACCCTTTACCTGCATTAATCTGTTCAACCACGGGGAGGACCATCATTATCCCGTGTTGCAAATGAGGAAACAGTAAGCGACAAAGTTGGGATTGGATTTCTGGCAGTCTGTCTCTGCGACTCTCCATTGCAAAGCAATACTGTGTTACTCAAGGGGATGCGTGTGTGTGTGTGTGTGTGGCAGCCAGGAGGTTCTGATTCATCGGTGTCTCAGGGCCTAGCGCACAGCGGGGCTAAGCACATAAACAGGACAAGTGACGGTCGCTCACTCATTCATTCGTCAAGCATTCCCTGAGGTTGCCCACGGGGGGAGCCCTCTGCTGGCTGACACTGGCAATGCTGCGGGGCCTCCAACCTGTCCTGGCTCCTGGCAGACTCTCATCCAGTGAGGGACATGCTCTCAGTCGGCTAAGGACTTGCCCCAGGAATCTATGCCTGCCCCCTCCCCCCCCCCCCCAAAAAATAAAAACTCCATCTGAGGCTAACAGCAAACAGCCCAGGTGACCACAACCATCTCCCGGCCGCTCCAGCCAACGAGGTGAGAGAAGAGCACGAGGACAAAGCTCAAAACGCCGAAGGCCATCTGGGTCACGTTAGTCACACCCCAGCCCTGGCGAGGCCTCAGTTTCCACATCTGGAAAGGGACACAGCAACCAGCACAATCCCTGGGCTAAGTTCCAGGAAGGCAAGTTCCAGAAACACTCAGGCTCAGCAGGGGGACTCCTCTGCCCAGAGGGCCAGTGCCCCCAGGCATTAGGGAAGGCTTGGGGGGAGAGCATTTTTCTGGCAATTTCCTGATTTCCTGTTTCTGAAACTTTGGTGTCAGTCAATACAGCCTTCTCTCTGCCTCCCCCACCCCCGCCGCCAGGCATCCCTTTCTGCCACTTCCATCAGTTTCCTTGTTTTCTGGAGGGGGCTTCCTGGAGGTTCCAGGTGGTGAAGAATCTGCCTGTTTCATGAGAGACCTGTGTTTGATCCCTGGGTTGGGAAGATCCCCTGGAGAAGGGAATGGTTATCCACGCCAGTATTCTTGCCTGGAGAATCCCACAGATAGAGGAGCCTGGTGGGCTACAGTCTATGGGGTCGCAGAGTCAGACACGACTGAGCAACCAGCACTACGACCCACGTCCAGTACAGAGCAGTGCCCTGGTCTAAGCCCAACTCCCGGCCTATGCTGGGCTGTGTGGGGTCCTCATGGGGCAGGACCCCAACCCACAGAGCCCTCTCCAGCCGGCACCCAGCCTTCTTCCTCCCTAAGCCACCTGCCGGGTTCTCTAGACTCTGTAGGCGTCTCCCAGATAGTATGGCTCTGCATCCACACCACCCCGGTATTCTCTGCCTGATACAGGTTTTCTGTAGCATCCATTATGTCCTCTGTGCCTCGCGGGCTGCTTGTAGCAGGCTCCTTGTTTCTGGACCAGGGCCTGCTGTGCTGCCTAGGCCCGAGAAGGCTACTGGCATTCTCCCAACCACCAGCCCTGAAGCACTGACTGGAAGCACCTGCAGAGAACTTAAGATTCTGGGGCTAAGGGCGCTGTCACTGACGGGTGATGCTGCCACGGGCATGGGAGAGCAGCTGGGGCATGGTTTTTCTCCAGGTTGCTGGATTCTCCGTTGCTCTGCGAAACTGCACCCTGCTTTGCTCAGAAATTTACACTGGCAGGTGCAACCTTGTCTGGACCCCATGGCTGGCTTCCTGGCTCTCAAGCTGTGTGCTCTGGGTCTCTTTCCCAGACCCTCCTGACATTCATCCTCACGGGCCTAATGCACTGAACACTGCGGCTGGTCCCAGCCCCGCCCCGTGCCTCCCGGCCCCGCCCCCGTGCCTCCCCGGCCCCGCCCTCACCAGGGGTCCCGGCTCAAACTGCATGGCCACGTGCTGCAGGAGGGCCATGAGGTGGGCCGGGCGCCGCTTCACCTGATCCAGGTTCTGGAACTGGTTGTTTTGTTCCTCGGGATTCTGTGGGGTGGGGATGGGAGTGAGACAGAGGGGGACAGAGGAGGGGCTTGTGGCTTGATTCTCGCCCCTCTTCCCCGGCACTTCCCCGAAAGGATCCAAGCTGGGGGGGGGTAGGGGTGCTGATAGTGCCACTGCTGGGATGGTGGCCAGTCAGGGGGTGGGGAGGATGGGTGAGACTTCATGTTCTAACGGTGGGTGGTGAAGAGAGAAATCAGGAGAGATGGAACGAGGATCTGTGCTGTCATTACGGGGAGTGGGCAGCGATAAAAACTGCGATCAGAGGAAACCGGCTGACAGCTTGTGCTGTGATATCAAAAGGAGGCACTGAGGATGGGGTGAGGGGATGAGGAAGGAGGTATTAGGAAGATGAAAGAGAGATGGGGGCTTCCCTGTTGGTCCAGTGCTTAAGAATCTGCCTTGCAATGCAAGGGATGCCAGTTCGATCCCTGGTCTGGGAGGACCCCATATGCTGCAGAGCAATTAAGCCTGGGCGCCTCAACTGCTGAGCCCACGTGCAGCAGCTACTGAAGGCCTCACGTGCCTAGAGCCTGTGATCTGCAACAGGAGAGAAGCCACCGCAGTTGAGAAGCCCACCCCCGCCCCCCGCCTCGCCCGCCACAACTAGAGAAATCCCGAGCTCAGCAATGAAGACCCAGCACAGCCAAAAAATAAACTAAATACATCTTTAAAAAAGAGAGAGAGATGGGCAGAGACAGAAGGCCAAATGACAGCATCAGAGGATGGAGAACAGGGTGTAAGCTGACACAGACGCTGAGCATGGGGCTTGAGGGCTGGGGCCCCAGGGAGCTTGAGACAGAGGCTTTTCCAGCCCGCGTCCCTCTCACCGTCTTCAACTCAATCTCAAAATCCTCGTCCTCTGCCCCGATGATGCTGACGGGCACCAGGCCGGGTCGGGGGGGCCCTGGGGCCTGTGGAAGGGGAGGGATGGCTTCAGCCCACATTGCTCCCCGACGCACAGCGCCCCCCACCCAACTCCCTCACCCCTCGGCCCTCTCCACTCACCGCCCCTCGGGCGACGTCTTCTGCCTCCATGGGCACTGCCGGGCTGGGGGAAGAGGAGGGGCCGCGGTTAGAGGGGTGGGAGGTGGGGAGAGCAGGGCGGTTACTCACAGATTCCTGGCCCAGGTGCGAAGGTGAGTAAACAGCCTCCTCTCCCTCTCCCATCCTGGCCTCCACAGCTCAATGGGGCCTCTGTGTGCCGACAAAGAGCCCTTCAGAGGCCAGCCAGGGCGGGGAGCCCGAGGACAGGGAGCCGCGTGTTGGGGGGAGCTGGAGGCCAGGAGCCTGGGTCCATGAGAGAGCTGTGGCCCAAGAGCCTGCGATTTGGGGTCTCCTGATGAAGGAAGGGCCTGGGGGCTCTTGGATCTAAGTAAGGGAGGAGGGGTTGGGGAGTTGCGCCCTAGGGGGGCTGGGCTTGCAGGCCAACAGAGTTGGAAAAGTTAGAGGGGAGCTGGGAGGGAGACAACTGGGGTGTGGGGGCTTGCCTCTGACCTGCAACAGGCTTGGGGCAGGATGTTGCCTCTGAACCCACCAGCCCCACTTCCTGTGACAGGAAATCACAATAGCAAATCCCCCAACCCCCAGCTCTCTCTCAAGAAAACAAAACTGCGAACCCTCCTCCTTCAGGGACCAAGAGGCCTCAAAGCCACTTCTCTCCCTCGGGGCCCTGGCATCTTTCCGGCTCCCATCCCAGGAAGTAAGGGACGGCCATCAGAGAGCTCATCCCCACAGGTGCCTCTCCCTCACCCCACACCCACCTGTCCCGTCTGTCTGTCTGCCAGCTTGCCTCTCCCCAGCTGCTGCTCCCTGGCTGTCTCTCCCTTGAGTCTGCCTCCTGTCTTTTGCCTCTTTCCTCCCTGATTCTTCATTTTCACTCTCCCTTCCTTCAGCCCCGGCTCATTTTCCCCACTGTCTCTGCCTCCCCTCCCCCCACATCCGCCGAGGCCCCACGCTATCTTCTCTTGCTCTCTGTCTCCCCTCCTCGCTCTTCTCGGCCTCTGTCTCCCCACATCTGGTCCCTGCAGCCACTGTCCCCGACCTGTCCGTGTCGCTCGCTGTCTCGCCTCTCTCTCCCATCTCTCGCTGTCTCTCTCATCTTGTCTCCCTTAGAATCTCCACTTCTCCCTGTGTCTTCCCACCAACATCGTCGGTGTTCTTAATTAGTCTGACTAATGCCACTTGAGCCCGTGTGTCAGGCAGGAAGGAGCTGTGGAAACGGGTGGGGTGTACCACGAGGGGGGCGGTTCTCCCCACAGCCCAAAGCTATTTATAACCCTCGTCGCTTGAGTCCCATCCTTCTCCTCTTCCACTGGCCTCCTCCCTAACACTCAATAAACGGCAGCCGGCCTTTTGACTCTGATCATTAAACAATGATGCCTTCTGGAGTGTCCAAGGGCCATCCTTTGGGTTCACCCAAGCAGGCCTCATTTTGATTCTTTTCCATAAAGTGTGTTTGTCCAACATCCAAGCTTGGGTGACTTCAGATCTGAGCATTGTTAAATGTTCACATAAATAAAGTTGCAAACCAAGGCAGAAGAATAGTAGTAATTATTTATTATGACAGCTGAACCTACACTGCACTCACAGTGTGCTAGGCGCTGCTCTAAGTGCTTCTCACAAGTAACTCACTGAAGCCTCATAACCACAAGCAGCCCCAAGCTATTATTACTCCCATCCGAGACAGAAAACCTTCACCAGGCCACCAGCTGCAGCTTCTGGGCTGGAAGGCATGACCATGGACACGGAGGGTCCACGCTCATCCCACTCAGGGGTGGGTGGAAAAAGTTCGACAGAGGCAGGGGTGATTCCAAAAGGGCCAGGGCAAGGACAAAGGTTTATCTGAGCAAATGCTTAGGTGCCAGGCAGGCCTCGGAATGTGCACTTGATATGTATTACATCCTTCATCCCTCATCACCACGATAGGAAATAATAGCCAACGTGTAATGTGTACTAAGTGCCATGAAGTACAGTATTAGTGCTTGACAGGTATAAACTCAATCCTCTCAGTGACCCTGAGCAGTTGTCTTATTACCGCTATTATTCCCATTTTACAGAGGAGGAAACTGAGGCACACCTTATAAGAAGCAGTGCCAGGATTCTGACCCAGGCAGGCTGGCTCCAGAGTTTATGCATTTAACTCCCAGAATGTGCTGCTTTGAGAGCATGGGGAATCCACACGCCCACCTTAGGAAACTGAAATCTCAATCAAAGCTGAGAGATAGCAGGTCTCCCTATGGTGTCCGGGTACGTGGACACCGTGGCCTGGGCAGGAGTTCAGACTGGACTCAGCTGCTCCACAGAGGCCTGGGCTCAGAGAGGATTGGGGAGGAGGGTGGCTCTTTAAAAGATGGGTCATGAAGGAGTCCTGCAAAGTTAGAGAGTGATAGGTGGAAGCGGTCAGATGGATCTAAAGGCAACTGACAAGGCCTGCGGTCCAGCAGAGAGGATGCTGTGTGCATGGGGCTGTGGAGATGAGGGCAGGTTGACAAGGTCCTTAACGGTGGGGGTCCGAGAACAAAGTGGGCATGCGCAAGGACTACATGGGCGCCTGCGCATTATGCAGGGCTCAGGGTCTACATCAGGCTTTCCTGGCGGCTTAGACCACAAAGAATCTGCCGGCAATGAGGGAGACCAGGTTCAATCCCTGGGTCAGGAAGATCCCCTGGAGAAGGGAATAGCTACCAGTATTCTTGCCTGGAGAATTCCATGGACAGAGAAGGCTGGAGGGCTGTACAGCCCACAGGGTCGAAAAGAGTCGAACACGACTGAGTGACTCACAGTTCAGGGACTATAAGATATTAAGTGGATGACCCTGGTCTCCAAGAACCTCTGGGAGCCTTAAAGAAACTAAAACACAGAGTAGTCAAGGTTAGTCCTTGGAATGCCTAAGGCCCCGGATTCTGCTTGACACATGGTGGTCTACAAGGACCCTTGGTCCACAGGACCATAAGTCACACAGGATCGTTACGTCCATAAGGGAAAGAAGCCAGTGTGGGGGACCTCTGGAGATTTAAAAGGGGTACAGAATTCTATAGGGGAGTTTGGTGGTCCCCGAGACGCACGGTCCACAGGGCCCCGGATTCTAGCAGATGCTACTGATGTATCGAAACCCCCCTTCTGTAAGGAGCCGCACCCCCACGCGGGGTCATCAGGACCCTTTAGAGGGTCTGTAGGATCTAGTGATCTACATGGAACGTGGCAGGTCTACACAAGCCCCAAATCATATGTAGGACGTGGCGGGTGTACACGGGCCCTAAATCCTACACGGGACTTGGCAGCGTGCATGGTCAGGGATGCTGGGGAGGACGTGTGGTGTCAGGGTCTGACGCCCGCCGGGGGCCGCGTCCCTCACCTGCTCCAGGTCGGAGGCGAAGCACCGCAGCAGCCAGAACCGAAGCCTCCGCGCGCCGGCTCGGGCTCCCCCACCCCCGACTCGGAGTCGCTCTAGCCAGCCAAGAGTAGGCCTTTGCGTCCAGCTCCACTCCTCCCGCCAGCCGTTCTAGCCCGCTCCTGCCGGGCTCCAGCCCAGAAAACTCTACTCCTCTTTGCCGGCCGCTCTAGCTCTCCGCTGAGCCACGCAGGCCAGATAGGACCGCTCTGGCCTGTCTAGGAGGGCTGGCGTTTCCGTATATCGACTGCCCCCGTCACTCTCCTGGACCCCGCCCCCTGCCCCCCGCCCCCTGGCCGGAGGCGGAGATAGTTCCAGCCCCCAGATCAGTGTTCGTTCAATCCAAGATCACGGAGTCGCCCCGACCCCTAGCCGCCCCCCGCCCCCTCCCCCCACGAGACTGGGGTCCCCGTCCTATCTCGCCGCTTTAAGGTGGAACCGTTTGAATTCCCAACGCCTATACATTAATTCTCCCGGCAGTGCCCACCCCCCCCAGACACCCCCGCACACTTTCTGCTGGGGCTGCAAAACAAAATCCTGGATTTTGCAAACAAAATCCTGCAAAATAAAATCCTTTCTATCTAACATGCAGAAAAAGTAAATACCTCTCTTCGGGCCTCAGTCTTCCCATCTGTACAATGGGGAACGATCTCCAGTTTTTGTCCCCTACAACCTATTTCCTAGGGTATAATTCCTGACCCAACCCAGAAAAAAACCTTTCCAAAAAATGCTTTCAAACGCGTTCTGCAACTTTCAGCTTCAAGACAGCCTATGGCCTATTGCCGCTTTCCCCTTTGAGTGGCTCTAAAGTATGCAGGCTTGGAGGACGCAGCTTGGCTGAAAGCACCTGCGAGATCAAATCCCAACTCCACTCAGTCTCACGATGTGCGTGCCCTGGGACGAGTAGGTTTTCCTCCTTGGGTCTCAGTTTCCCCACTCGTGCAATGGGAGTGATCATCCGTCCTCCGCCGGACGGTTGGGAAGCTTTGACCCCGGGCTTGCAGCCCTCATCTCACCTTCCGGGCCCTCAGCAAGTATTACTTCTCCTCTCTTTGTCCCCTTTGACAGATGGAAAAACTGAGGCCCAGGGAGGGGCGGCTGCTGGCTCAGCCGGGCCGGTAGGAGGCCCCTCCACTGCCAGCAGCGCCCAGCCCCCTCTCTCCTCCTTCCCACTTCCCCTAGCAGCCGAGGGGAGGGAGGCCGGGCGGGGCCAGGGACGATGTACCTGGTGTCCGCGCGGGGTGGTGACCGGCGGGGCGCCCGAGGTCGGGCTCGGCGATCCCGGGCCCGGTGTCCCGGCTCCCGCTTCCTGGCTCTGGCGGGGCAGGAAGTTGGGGCGTTTTTCCGGAGGCCCCAGCCCCGCCACCCCTCCTTGCTTCCTGCCCGCGCCCCGCGCCCGCCCGGCACCTCCGCTTCCTTCCCCTTCTCGCCGCCGGCCCCGCCCTCCTTTCCCCGCTCCGCCCTGGACCTGCGGGCATCGGCCCCACCCGGACACCGCCTAGCTTCTCCCGGCTTTGTCAGTCTGCCCCTCCGCGGGGCGCGGGCAGCACATTTCTCAGATCTGCCTGACGTCGGCCATCACCTCCCTGACGAGGCTGGGGGCCCTGCGTCGTCCCCACCTGCGTGGGGCCGCCCCTGCTCTGAGTCTCTGTGTGTCTCTTGGTCTCTGTTTTTGCTTCTGTGTGTTTCTGTCCGTGTTCTTCTCTTTGCCTCTGTCTCTGACTCTCTTGCTCCGTTGAGGTCTTTCCCTCTTGCTCCCGGGCCTCTGCTTCTCCCTGCTGTCTTTTCAACTCTTTGTCACTTTCTGTCTCAGAGGCTTCTCTCCCCATCGCTGGGTCTGGATCTTTCTGCATCACCATCAGTCATTTCCCCATCTGTTGCTTTTCCTAGAGTCTCAGGGGTCAGCCTCTCCATGTCCATTTTCAGTGGACCCTTCTTGCCTTTTTGTCTCTTCCTGGCATCTGTCTCTGATGCCCTGTCTCCCCGGTGTCTCAGTTCACTCACTCTGTCTCTCCATCCTTATCTCTGTCTCAATTTCCCTCCCCTCTAGCTCAGACACACTGTACCTCTGTCCTTCTCTGTCATCCCCTCCAGGTCTTCCCACCATCCCCAATTTACTGCCACAAGCTCTCCAAATCCCAGTTTTACAAGTCCACTTGCAGAGAACAGGTGTGGCTATGGTCAGGATTTGGTACCAGTCCCAGCAGACACTCCACTGTGTTTTGGCGACTCAGATGCACATAAATGAATATAACCAGTTACCTGGGACCCCCCCTGTGTCCTCCTCTGCTCAGGCACAGAGCCTGGGGTAGGACCCTTCCCAAGACACTACTTGTTTTTTCAGGGGATGGCCAAGACTGGCTACCTGGTCCCAGGTGTGGGGAGTGGGCAGGGGCTGGGGGAGGAGGGGGCTGAGGTCCTGGATTTCTTGGTTTCAGAAAAGGAAGGGGAATGGTCCCCACGAGATCCATGACTCCTGCGAAGGTCTGCCGTTGGGAAGGATTTATTATCACTAAGTGGCCGTGACAGAGCAGGCAGCGGGGAGGTGACACTAAGGAGGCTGCTATGTTCAGCTCCCCTAGAGGCAGTGATTAAGGGCTCATTACCCGCTGGGTGGGTGGGTCGGTGGGGGAAGCCGGGGGAAGGCAGTAGGGGAGGATCGAGTTAGGGTGTGTGGAGGGGATGAGGACGAGGATGACCTAGAGGGAAGAAGAGTGGACAGTCCCGGGGGGAAGTTGAGTCGGGACACTCCCAGGAAAGATTGTGAAAAGAGAGCAGCTTCGGGGGGAAGTAGGGTGAAACACGGGTTGGGTGCATGGCGGGTCAGCCTGGCAGGGTCACGGCTTCTCCAGCTGAGCATCTCCGATGTGGAGGCTGCCCACGTCCTGGTAGGTGCCCTGGAGGCCCCGGGAGATGTCCTCATACATGGAGCAGTCATCTAGGTTCAGGCCCTGGGGCGGAGACAAGGTGGTGGGCATCAGTGCCAGAGGCCCCCAACCAGCCTCAAGGAGGAGCCCTAGGAGAACCCCACCCCACCCCGCAGACCTGCCCCCACCTTCCACTCACCTCGTAGAGATTTTCGTCTTCGTAGTCATCCTGGATATCAGCCCCGAATTTCATGTTCTGCCATCGTTTCTGTTGTGGGATGGGGAGCCTCAGTGAGTGGGGGCGGAGGGCGGGCAGATAGAGATCGTGTTTTCAGACCCTCGTGGAGGCCAGGAGGAGTTGAGGGACATGCCCAGAGTCACATATCCTGTAAGTGGCGGGCCACTCTGGGTCCAAGCCAGTGTCCTTTTGATTGTCCCCACTGCCTATTCTTCCCCACAAATAGTGAGAGCAATAATACTAAGTGGCTATAGTTGTCTTGTGGCCTAAAGAGCATTTGTTGTTGTTTTAGTCGCTCGGTTGTGTCTGACATTTTTTGCGATCCTGTGGCCGGTAGCCCGCCAGGCTCTGTCCATGGGACTCTCCAGGCAAGAATACTGGAGTGGGTTGCCATTCCCTTCTCCAGGGGATCTTCCCGACCTAAGGATGGAACCCACGTCTCCTGCATTGCAGGTGGATTCTTTCACTGCTGAGCCACTGTGGAAGCTCAGGTATTCTTGCCTAGGAAATCCCATGGACAGAGGAGCCTGGCGGGCTACAGGCCACGGGGCGCAAAAGAACCAGACACACCGCTTAGCGGCTGAACCCACAGGCATGCCAGAGTCTCCGGTGGGGGTCAGACATCCGGGATGACACCAGCTCCCATCTTCCCCGTCCTGGGCTACATCTGAAGGGTACAGCCCTCCTGGATAGAGGGACCAGTGAGGCATCCCTGGGGCCAGAGGTGAAGACAACCCTGAGGGGAGACTGAGCAAGGACGCCCCTCTGGTCCCAGCACAGTTTGAATGCGTTCATTCTATTAAATTTTTAGGCCCTCGGCGCCTGGGAGGTGGGCGCTGCCATTCTGCCAAGTTCTAGGCGGGAGGGACTCTTGGGGGTCCGCTAGTTCCCGCGGGGTGGGCCTGGGGGGCGGGCTCACCCGGAAGAGCAGCAGCGTTCCAGGCACCACGGCGCAGATGAGGAGGATGATGCCCTCAGCGGTGATGATGTTGTTCTTGGTGCCCTCCCCCATGTCCAGGAAGGGCCTGGGGAGCGGCTCTGTGAGGAGGGAATACGGCTCAGAGCCCCACCTTGCCGCTGGCCACGCCCCTAGGCCACGCCCCCTCCAGCGAGGCCCAAGACCCTGGAAGCCGCTCCCGCTTTGCAGGTGAGAAGACTGGCCGCTGCGTGAGAGCCGGAGACCCAGGATGCCCGAGATGCAGGCGATGCCGGCACGGGCTCCATCCCGCCTTCCCGACGGATGGACGGGATGGACACTCACCTCGCACGCGGAGGTACGTCCCGCAGGAGCGCTGTATCTTCTTGCCGTCACTGACTTCGCACCTATACATGCCCCTGTGGCTCTTGTTCACTTGCTTGAAGATCAGCTCGCCCCCGGCACCCAGGCTCCCGCGATGCATCACAGGGGGCCATGAGGAGTTGCCTTGGGGGACGCGCCACCACGTGACGTTGGTGTTGCTGCCGTTGTGCATGCACTGGAGGCGCACCTCCTCCCCCACGCTCACCGTCACCGAGGGTGGGCCCCACTCCACCCACAGGGCCTGGCACCCGGGGCCTGCAGAGAGGAGGCAGGCGGGTTGGAGACAGCCAACGGGGACACTGACCCAGCGCGGCCCCTGGTAGCTGCAGGGCTCCTGGCTGCGTGTGTGTATGTGTATGTGGGGTGGGGTGTGGGGAAGTGTGAGTGACACACCCAGAGTGGAGGGGGGGCTGGGAGGTGTCCCCACTTGCCCCTCCAGAGCCACCTCCTCCCTCTGCCCCCTGCTCTGTGCTTCTACCCCCTCTGAGCTCGCTGGCACTTGAATAGGCAGTTCCCTAGGACTAGCAGTGCCCCAGGCCAGGAAGCTCCTTACAAAATCAGTTTGGGCATCACCTCCTCCTGAAGGCCCTCCTGGATTATTTTCTCACCCAGCCCCTGCCTGGCTCCACACTGGCACTTTACTTTGTGTAATTATCACAGAACCCATAGGAATCGGTTCTGTCATAACCCATTCTACCAGTGGGCCAGCTGCGACCCACAGCAGCAGGCGTCCCTTGGCCCTGGGCCTCTTCTCGCCAGTTTGTGAGCCTGCCCTGCCCTGTGACCCTGGGTCCGGCCCTCATTCTCCTTGGCTTGCTTGTGTCATGCTGGGGGCCAGGGGTGAGGTCAGGGACTGGGCTGAGCTGGCTGGTTAGGGCTGGGAGGGCCTCAGCTGGGTCGAAGGAGATGGGGCGGCCCAGGCACGGGGGAAGGCCCAGTTCTGTGCCCCTCCTCCTGGGCCAGTCCGCATGGCTGGCTCTGCCTCTTTTGGAGGGAGGAGGGGAGAGGTGGGGAAGAGAGAAGAAGGAAGAAGTGGGGTAAGAGACAGCAACCTGAGGAGTCACTCCAATCTCAGCTCCCAGTGGAAATTTGGGGTGACTGGATGCCTCTCTCAACTCCTTGGTCAAACAGGGTGGTCACAGCCCTGCCAGCTGGCATTGTGTGGGAGGGCAAGGGGGAAGGTCACTTGCTCCCCCAGCACTGAGAAGGGGGTTCCCTAAGTAGGGGGTGAAGACTAGGATTCAAGGCAGAAAAGGAGAAAGATTTTTCTCCCCCTTGAAGCTGACTGCTACCCACCACCGTCCCCTCCCTGCCCCCAGCTCTGGAGCTCAGTCAGTCAAGGGCAACCTTAGTTCCTTATTTTGATCAGGGGGGATGAGCGGCTGGGGAAGGTGTCTCCTGCCCCTGCCTCCCTCCACCGGGCCAGGACGCACCTTCAACTTCGCTGAGCCCCCTCCAGCCTCCCACCGGCCTGTTTGAGACAATCAAGCAGACAGATGCAGTTTCTACAGGGTCTTTTCTAGCCTGCCTCCTGCCAGCTCCTCTCCCTCCCCCTCTGCCTGGGGCCCCTCTCAACAGTCTCCCAGTTCCCACTACCGCCTCCCCCAGCACCTGCCTGCTAACCACATACCCAGGCCAGCAGCGGAGATCAGGAGGAGAAAGATGGTGGCAGGTGAGCTTTGCAGGGCTTGGGGACCCTCAGGCATCTTCTCCCAGTGGGTTGGTTAGTCTGGGTTGCAGCAGTCCTGGGGTACCAGATCCCACCTCGCTGAGCCCCAAACCCCGCCCCACTTCCTGCCCGGCCCTGCGGAGACGGGCTTCACTGGCCCCACTGCTGGGCCCTTTGGCTGGCGGGCGAGGGGGAAGCCCCTGGTGGGGGAGGCTTCAGGCCGTGAGTGGAGAGGAACCGCTTCTTGCACCTGTGGCCACCACAACTCCCCTGAGAGGAGGCTGCTTGGGTGGGGGGAAGAGATTGGTTCAAGGCCTGGCTCGTCACTGGAAAGGAAACCCGCCCTGCTCGAGGGAGCCAGGGTTTGGGGGGCCTGCTGCACACAGGCAGTCAAGGGTGGTGGTGGTTCCAAGCTTGGTCTTTGCCTCTCATTGGCCTCGGGCAAAACTTGTCCCCTCTCCGAGCCTGTGTCCTCACTTCTTTTTTTTTAGATACTTATTAATTTATTTGGTTGCATTGGGTCTTAGTCGCAGCATATGAGATCTTTGCTGTGTCATGCGGGATCTTTCGTTGGGGCACACAGATTCTCTAGTTGTGGCCATGGGCTTATTGCCTTATGGCACGCGGGATCTTAGTTTCCTGACCAGGGCTCAAACCCACGTCCCCTGCCTTGCAGGGCGGCTTCTTAACCATTGGAGCATGGGGAGTCCCTAAGCCTCTGTGTCCTCCCTTCTTGGGGTTGGAAAAGAGAATTTCTCCAACAAAAGAGGTTGTACATGCACAGCGCTGAACACAGGACCCCGGCACGTGGATAGGTGCTCAGTAAAGGTCGGTTATTATTAATGCTTATGAGGAATAAGGGCTTCCCTGGTGGCTCAGTGGTAAAGAATCCACCTGCCAATGCAGGAGACAAGGGTTCAATCCCATGCACACACACATATAAGGAGATGCGGGAAGAACCCCTGGAGAAGGGAACGGCTACTCATTCCAGTATTCTTGCCTGGAGAAGTCCATGGACAGAGGGGCCTGGTGGGCTATAGTCCACGGGGTCCCAAAGAGTCAGACACGACTGAGCGACTAACATACACACAGGAGGAATAGATGAGGCAGGCTCACCAACTCTGTGCCTGCGTGATGGCTTTCCTTTCTGAGGTTCGGCATTTAAAAATATATATATGTATCATTTTATGTGGCAGCGCAGGGTCTTAATTGCGACACGTGAACTCTCGTAAGTTGTGGCATGTGGGTTTTAGTTCCCTGATCAGGGATTGAACCTGGGCCTCCTGCATTGGGAGCATGGAGTCTTAGCCACTGGACCACCAGGGAAGTCCCTGAGGTTCAGCATTTTTAATCTAAGAGATGAGGATGAAAATATCTCCCTGGTGCTGTGACTTAAGATGATATTCCTGACATCCAAGGACCACAGTGGGCTCTTTCCTGGTGTTCTTTCATTTCAGCCACTTACCGCCCCCAACCCCCACCATTTTAAAGGGGGGAAACTAAGGCCATCACAGAGGGGGCGCCATCTGCCACTTGCCCAGTGTTACACTCTGGTGGCGGAGCAGGGATTCCAAGTCACTTACGTGTGCCCAGGTTCCTTTGAACATCATTTTAGGTCAAGTGGGAGGAAAATGAAGCCTGAGGGGTGGGCGAGTGGAATGATATGAAGTTGTTGAGATGTTTGTGAGCTGTTAGGGGACCATGTCACACATGTGCACACACATATAAGACATACACACGTAAGGGGACACCTAGGAAGAAATTCATGGCAGGGAGATTTTTGGCAGCCGAAACTGGGAAACATGAGAAATTCCTTTATAGGAGAATGAATGTATACACTGAGCTATGGTAAGGAGTCCGTCAAGGCTGTATATTGTCACCCTGCTTATTTAACTTATATGCAGAGCCCAAGCATCCCCCAAAATTAAAAAATCGGCTGGATGAAGCACACGCTGGAATCAAGATTGCCAGGAGAAATATCAATAACCTCAGATATGCAGATGACACCACCCTTATAGCAGAAAGTGAAGAAGAACTAAAGAGCCTCTTGATGAAAGTGAAAGAGGAGAGTGAAAAAGTTGGCTTAAAACTCAACATTCAGAAAAGTAAGATCATGACATGCGGTCCCATCACTTCATGGCAAACAGATGGGGAAACAATGGAAACAGTGGCTGACTTTATTTTGGGGGGCTCCAAAATCACTGCAGATGGTGACTGCAGCCAGGAAATTAAGATGCCTACTCCTTGGAAAAAAAGTTATGACCAACCTAGGCAGCATATTAAAAAGCAGAGACATTACCTTGCCAACAAAGGTGTGTCTAGTCGAGGTTGTGGTTTTTCCAGTGGTCATGTATGGATGTGAGAGTTGGACCAAAAAGAATGCTGAGTGCTGAAGAATTGACTCTTTCGAAATGTGGTGCTGGAGAAGACTCTTGAGAATCCCTTGGACTGCAAGGAGATCCAACCAGTCCATCCTAAAGGAGATCAGTCCTGGGTGTTCTTTGGAAGGACTGATGTTGAAGCTGAAACTCCAGTACTTTGGCCACCTGATGTGAAGAGCTGTCTCATTGGAAAAGACCTGGATGCTGGGAAAGATTAGGGGCAGGAGGAGAAGGGGACGACAGAGGATGAGATGGTTGGATGGCATCACCGACTCAGTGGACATGAGTTTAGGTAAACTCTGGGAGTTGGTGATGGACAGGGAGGCCTGGCGTGCTGCAGTGCGTGGGGTTGCAGCGTTGGACACGACTGAGTGACTGAACTGAACTGAACTGATGGTGGTGGTGGTTTAGTTGCTAAGTCGTGTCTGACTCTTGCGACCCCATAGACGGTAGCCCATCAGGCTCCTCTGTCCGGGGATTGTCCAGGCAAGGATACTGGAGTGGGCTGCTGGTTGTTGTTGTTTAGTTGCTCAGTCGTACCCGACTCCTTGCGACCCCATGGACTGCAGCGTGCCAGGCTTCCCTGTCCTTCAGCATGTCTTGGAGTCTGCTCAAACTCATGTCCATTGAGTCGGTGATGCCATCCAACCTTCTCATCCTCTGTCATCCCTTTCCTCTCCTAGCATCAGGGGCTTTTCCAATGGGTCAGCTCTTCGCATCGGGTGGCCAAAGTATTGGTTGTCAATAAAGTAGCACATAGCAGAAGAGTCCGAGCTTCACTTGTCAGCAGGGCTGCATCTCAGGACCAACAGAAAAATGAGAAGAAATGGACTGTGGCAGGATCCAGCTGACTTGTTTTCAAAAGGCAGCGCAATGTGTGCTGTTAGGGAAACGTGTGTGCAGGAAAGGGGTGAGCCCATGCAGGGGAGTGACACCCCACTCGCAAGGGGTGGGGGGTTCCCTCTGGGGGAAGGGTACACAGAAGGCTTTGTCTCTCTTAGATTTAGGTCGTTTTACTTTTTAAGCTGGGTAGTGGGTTCATGGGTCCTTGTTACACTATTATACTGTCCTGCGTGTTGAAGTCTTTTGTAATTTAAAAAAAGTTCAAATGTCACCCACACAGAAGAACGTGGGCCTCAAGAGATCACACCTCCTGGGTTTGAATCTCAGCTCTGGTCATCTGAGCCTCAGTTTCTCGTCCTGTAACTTGGGCACAACCCCTCTGCCTTGTGAGGCTGTAAGAATATCACAGAGCAGGGTTCCTAGGACACACTTCCTCTTCTCTGGCCCTCGGACCCTCCTTGCTTCCCTCCAGGGACCCAGCTGTTCCGTTGGGCTCCTCTCTGTATAGCGGGTTATAAGCCCCTCTGTACTAAAGTTCCTCCTTCTGACTCCCACGTAGGAAGATACCTGGGTGGTCCAGTTGCAGCCCTTGGGAATTCACCTCCTTCAGCATCCTTCTTGGCCAAGGTGGTTTTCAGGCCCTTGACTGCCCCCCAGTGGCCAGAGCAGTGCAGCCTCCGCATCGCAGGCCCTCTCAGGCAGGCTGGTTTGTCTGGGCACTTCCACGACCCACTTAACCCAGCACCCCTGGTATCTGGCACTGGGCAAGCTAACCAGATGCTTGGCATTGCATCCCCAGGACGATTCTGGGAAATTTCATTCTCAATCGACAAAAGAGGAAACTTAGGTCCCAAACAAGGACTGACTGGCTCAAGGCCATGCCCAGGAGTGTAACACTTTGGGTCTCATTTTCCTCATTTCTAAGCCCTTCAGGGGCTACAGCCCAGGTAGCTGGCTGTAGCTACCAAATGCCGGCTTTGCCACCTCCTAGCTGTAGGTCATGAGGAAAATCACGCATCCTGTGACTTCTTTTTCCCATCTCCAAACGATGTTGAAGCTGAAACTCCAACACTTTGGCTACCTGATGTGAAGAGCTGACTCATTTGAAAAGACCCTGATGCTGGGAAAGATTGAGGGCAGGAGAAGGGGACGACAGAGGATGAGATTGTTGGATGGCATCACCAACTCAATGGACATGGGTTTGGGTGGACTCCAGGGGTTGGTGATGGATGGCCTGGTGTGATGCAGTTCATGGGGTCGGAGAGTCGGACACAACTGAGCGGCTGAACTGAACTGAAACAGTGGGTGCATTTGGGCACCTACTTCACAAAAGTATTAAGTGATGTGGTTATACAGCACTTCTAGTACTTCAGTCTCTCAGTCGTGTCTGACTCTTTGCAACCCCATGGATTATACAGTCCATGGGGTTCTCCAGGCCAGAATACTGGAGTGGGTAGCCTTTCCCTTCTCCAGGGGATCTTCCCAACCCAGGAATCGAACCCAGGTCTCCCACATTGCAGGCAGATTGTTTACCAGCTGAGTCATAAGGAAAGTCCCTGAGAAATCTGTATGCAGGTCAAGAAGCAAGTTAGAACTTGACATGGAACATCAGACTGGTTCCAAATCGGGAAAGGAGTATGTCAAGGCTGTATATTGTCACCCTGCTTATTTAACTTATATTCAGAGTACATCATGCGAAATGCCTGGCTTGCTGAAGCACAAGCTGGAATCAAGATTCCAGCTGGGAGAAATATCAGTAACCTTAGATACACAGATGACGCACCCTTATGGCCGAAAGGGAAGAAGTACTAAAGAGCCTCTTGATGAAAGAGTGAAAACTGGCTTAAAACTCAACATTCAGAAAAGATCATGGCATATGGCCCCATCACTTCATGGCAAATAGATGGGGAAACGATGGAAACACTGGCAGACTTTCTTGGGCTCCACAATCACTGCAGATGGTGACTACAGCCAGGAAATCAAAAAACGCTTGCTCCTTGGGAAAAAAGCTATGACCAACCTAGACAGCATGTTAAAAAGCAGACATTACTTTACCAACAAAGGTCTGTCTAGGCAAAGCTATGGTTTCTTTCCAGGAGTCATGTATGAATGTGAGTTGGACCAAAAAGAATGCTGCGTGCTGAATTGACACCTTTGAACTCTGGTGTTGGAGGAGTCTCTTCGGAATCCCTTGGACTGCAAGGAGATCCAACCAGTGCATCCTAAAAGTGAATCAGTCCTGACTATTCATTGGAAGGACTGATGCTGAAGCTAAAACTCAATTACTTTGGCCACCTGATGCAAAGAACCGACTCATTGGAAAAGACCAATGCTGGGAAAGACTGAAGGCAGAAAGACAAAGAGTATGAGATGGCTGAATGGCACCACCTACATGATGGACAAGTTTAAGCTCCAGGAGTTGGTGATGGACAGAGAAGCCTGGAGTACTACAGTCCGTGGGGTCACAAGGATTCAGACACTAGAGTGACTGAACTGGAGTACTTGGGTAGAAACACACTGGTAGGCTCTAGGCCAGTGTTCACATCAGTAACTTCCAGCCCTGACAACTTTTGAGCTGGGTGGCAGTAGTGCCAAAGGTGTATGACTCTGCGGTCTGAGATTTTCACTTTGAACATCTTCGTACACCAGGTATGCTGCTTTGAGCTGACAGGGAACCTCCCAGAATCCCTAAGGCAGGAGTAAGTAGCTTTACAAACAAGAGCTGCTCAGGGTTGTAGCAATTATGGGCAGTAGTGGAACGCAAACCCATGTCATTAGAGTCCAGAAGTCAGGTGTGGCACTGGGTCTGATCTCAGTGGTAACTTGGGGTGGAGGAACCTCAGGGGTTGTGGCCTAGCCAGTTTAGCCTCAGCATTTTAGCTTTCCCCAGCTCGGAGATGGGCCTGGTCTTTAGGGTGGCAAGGCTTCTCCCTCTAGGATTAAAAGGGTGTCTTGCTTCAACCAGGGGCCCAGCCACAGGTAGTTCCTGTTCCATTAGTCAAAGCTGCTCAGTGTCCTCTCTTTGTGACCCCATGGACTATAGCCTACCAGGTTCCTCTGTCCATGGAGTTCTCCAGGCAGTAATACTGGAGTGGATAGCTGTTCCCTTCTGCAAGGGAAGCATTCTTTACTGACTGAGATACCAGGGAAGGTCCCATCAGTGCCAAGAGCCAATCACCATGGAGACCCAGAGGGGGCAGAGCAGAGCGGGCCCCAGGCCGCAGCCTCTGTGCAGGTCTGAACACCTGGTCCCAGCCGGGCCCATGCCGCAGCTTCCCCCGGTTGAAGGGGGTATAGCACGGCCCAGGCTAGAGACCCCAAGTGAAGGGTCCCATGTGGATCAGGGAAAGGAAGTGCACGCGAGGCAGAGGTCAAAACCTCGGGCGGAAGGCACCAAAGGGTGGCCAGGGCTGTCCGCCCCGCCCACTTCCTTCCAGGGAAGCAGCGCTTGAGCCCCAGGGGCCCTCCTCTTTGCTCCAGCAGGGCCACGGCTTGAACTTTCAGTTTCTTTTTTCTGAGACTCGCTCTGCGGAGATGCAAAGGCCCTGGGTCGTGCACCAGCACCTTGCCCACTTGGGGTAGAACCTGTCTGAATCTGGAAGCCAGGCCTCAGGTTTCGGGGGCTGCTGAGTACCACAGCCATCCAGGAAGCCCCTGGCGCCTTTCACAAGGGAAGGGAAGCACTCCGTCCTCCTGCCCTACTCCCCAAAACAGGAGACCCAGACTGGGGTTACGAACGAGGCAATTTATTAACCCAGCATCATTTGTTCTAATGCTTCTTGTTGGCAGCTGCCACCTGTGGGAAAGATAGACAAATAGTTACGATCAGCTGTGGCGCCGTTTTCGGGCGCTTCACTAACCAGGGGGCACCAGGCCTCCTGATTTGTGGTTTCCTATGTATTTATCTCACCAGAGGCTCACAGCCTCGCGCACTTCCCCCTTTTACAGAAGCAGAAACTGGGACTCACAAGAGCACTGCAGTATGATTCTGACCTCTGTCCATCAATCCAGTCCACACAGCTGCTGGTGCCGGGCCCTGCATTGCCCCTGCCAGGCCACCTCCCGCTCCCAGAGGGCTGAATATGCCACTCTTGTCTGACACTGAGAAACTAAGGGACTCCAGTCCAAGGCTCCCAGGGGGCCCTTACTAAGTCAATGACACAAAGAAGAAAACCAACAACAGGTTCATGCCAGGCCCCGGGGCTCCTGCTGCTGTAGCTCAAGAATCCTCGCCACCACCTTGTGAAGTGGCTGAGAGCATTACCCCAGACAGGGAGACTGGCCCAGGGTGTCTAGCCAGTTGGCCTCCACATGGAGGCCGGATTCTGTGGCACCCTGCCTGATGCTCCTTATCAGGAGTAAGGAAGAAACCCTGCAGTCACAACTAGAAGGCTGACCTGGGGAGGCGGAGTGGCCTGTGAGGGAACATGCCCTGCAGAAGAGGACCAGCTGGCTGCACTCAGGCCCGGGCCTCCCTTCACCCAGGGCCCCGCATTCCAACCTGTCTCCCAGCCCCCGTGACGGGAAGTCTGTTAGAAACGTTCTTTCTCCTGCACCCCCGCTCCCCTGGCTGTACCCTCCAGAGGAGGAAACTGTCAAAACCCAGGCTTGAGGCCCCTGGGGGGGTGACTGAAGCCCCCACTCACCTGTCCAGCAATTCTGTCCAGATCTCTCTGACCCTGAGGCGTCAGTTTGCGGCCCCTGTGGGGGAGAAGGGTCACGCAGGCCCAGGTGAGCATGGACTCGCACCAGCATCCCAGGTCCCGGCCAGGCCTCTCCTGGACACGAGCCAGGCTTCCCAAGGAGGCACCTGGCCGCAGGACCTCACGATACCGGCCAAGTCCCACTCAGGTCCCCAGTCGGCTGCATTCTAACAAGCTGGAGGCTGCAGTGGGAACCCCCCCTCGTCCTGAGCTGATAGGGTGTCGTTTCTGCAAGCAATAGATCAAAAGCCCCGAAAAATCAATTGGGAAAAGTTAACGAGCAGGCTAATGAAAGCGGACAGTCGCTAAATTACCTTCCTGGAGCCTGGAGTAGTCAGCCAGAGAGGTCGGGGCGAGGCCCCTCGGCTGCTCGCTCTTCTGAACCCCCTGCCTGCCCGAGGGCCAGGACACACCTGACACCTCACTGATGGGCAGAGGGGGGTGGTCCTCCATAGAGGCACCACTGGGGATCTGCCCAAGCACCCTCACGCGCTCAGCTTCCCCTCGCTGGCTTACCCATCTTGGTCCTTTTCCACCATCTTCAGCCCCTCCAGGGCTTGGAGGACCCGCCGGGCCACGCTCTTGGAGCCTCTGCTGAAGTGGCTGGGCATGACGCCGTTCCTTTGACGACCCCCGTAGATTTTGGTCATGGAGCCAACCCCAGCGCCACCCCGGAGGTACAGGTGCCGTGCTGTGGAAGCTGGGTGGGAGGAAAGGGAGGCTTGAGAACCCTTACACAGAAGGCACAGAAGCCCACAGGAAAGGGCCTTGCTCAGGGTCACACACTGAATTCCACAGGGAGCAGAGTCTCCCTGTCTTATAGTTGGGGAAATGAGAACAGGAGAACGCACACGAGGCTCCACTGCCCCTGGCTCAGGAGCCTGGGGGGCCGGCAGTGGAGGGGCTGCCGCAGCCACGCAACCGGGCATTTCCTGCTGCCCTTGGAACTGTCTTGGCCGCTACTGCCCCAGCCGAGTGGTGAGGTGGACCTGAGGTTTCACGAATGGAGCCCAGAAAATGTCTGAGCCATGGCTGTCCACAAACAGCTCTTTGGGAGCTCCGTAGGGCTGGAGAGTTGCAGAAAGGACCTTATGATTGCCCCATTGCCGTCCCAGGGCTGCCCTGAAGAGCTCGGGTTCCCAGTGGCAGCGGTGCTGACATCCTAACGCCGTGGACAATCCCAACCTAGAAAGTATGTCAACCTGCTCTGTGGGCTGAGGTTTCTGGTCCCTAGACTGGCTCGGGCAAGTCCCCTGGCCAGTCTCCTTGGAAATTTCTCCTGTTCAACTGGAACACTGGCCTGCCAGGCCCTGTGCCACCTGCTTTTACGCTCTCTCCTGTGAGTAGTAAGATGGCCTCAGGAGCCAGCCTGATAGTGTGGCCGCTCTGGAGAGACAGACAGCCCGATAGATGGTTTTGGTTTTCTACTTCAGGGAGCGACTGAGGTTTGAAAGAGCTGGGGCCCAGATGCTGGCCCCACCTGGCTGAAAGCTCAAGGGTAGGGACTCTTCAGTTCCCCACACATTAAGATTCTCCCTGGTCCTGAAGATGAGTCAGAAGTTATTCTCTCAATAATGACTTGCTGCCAAGAGTCACAGGGCACTGGGCCATGTCCACGACCCTCCTGTCAAGAGCCAGGGTTGGGGGTGGGTTCCTCCTCACCTCCAGCTGCCCCTCCCAGGGCAGTTCCTGCACACAGCCCACTGTCGGCCTGCCTCCAGATACGGACACAGGCTACAGGGGCCTATCACGGAGCACTAACTCCCGCCGCTCCCCCAGGACCACTGAGCAGCCTCTCCCTGGCGTCACTGCCTCTGGCCCTGCTTCCTTTACATCACTCTCCTTGGTTCTGTCCCCATGATTTGCACTGTGACCACCTGCCTGTAGGTGCCAGTGAAGTCGCTCAGTCGTGTCCGACTCTTTGCGACCCCGTGGACTGCAGCCTACCAGGCTCCTCCGTCCTTGGGATTCTCCAGGCAAGAGTACCGGAGTGGGTTGCCATTTCCTTCTCCAGGGGATCTTCCCAACCCAGGGACTGAACCCAGGTCTCCCGCATTGCAGGCAGATTCTCTACTGTCTGAGCCACCAGGGAAGCCACGCCATCCTCTATACCAGGGCTCTGGCCCTCTTCCAGGCCATCAAGCAGCCTACCCACTGCCAGGATCAAAAGACTCCCCTCTTATAAAACACCCCCTTCCCTCAACAACCTTTCTGCCAGGGGAGTAACCTCATGGAGAAATGGCCTTCAAGACCAGTGCAAATGCCCAGTGGCCACCTCCCCTCCCCAACCTGTCTGGCCATGTCCTGGTTCCATGTGGAGATCCGCTCTCCACTTGGGCTGTGGAAGGAATGAGAGCCCCACAGAAGGGTTAAGATGGACACCCCTGATTTCACCAACACCCGAAGAGGCTGCACACTAGACGTGAATTTTGCTGAACCAGGAGAGCCCCAATCTCACCACGGAAAGGGGTGAGCCGCCTGGTAGCTGGGGTTTGAACCCCAACATGGCTCCACGTCAGCCGTGACAGAGCCCACCCATGTCTAGTGGTCAGTGGCACAGTACTCATGGGGACAACTTACTCCAGTTCCAGCAGCAAAAGGCAGAGAACAAACTCCAACAAAGCCCAACTTAACACCACTACAACTACCAGGTGCGGGGGGCATCCCTGGTGGTCCAGCGGTTAGGATGCTGCTTCCTCACTGCCAAGGGCCTGTGTTCGACCCCTGGTTGAGAAACTAAGTCCCATAAGCCAAGTGGCAAGGCAATGGCCCCCTCCCCCCGACCATCTGGTGTGGCAGGTACCAGGGGCCCCCCATCACAGCAGTTCATGCAGATTCTTTTCCTGACCCTGTTACAAGGGACAGCAAGTCTTAACTTCACAAATTGGAATTAACAGTCAAAATATTCAGTTCTACAGAAACACTGACCCCTTTTACCTCCTCTCTGCAGCCCTTTAGACCTAGGCCGAGGCCCCAGCCCCTCCTCCTGAAGTAGAGCTGTAAGGGCGCAAACCCAGGCCACCCCAGCGGTGTTTATGATGGCCTCAGTGAACGAGGGGCTGCCGCAAATGGCTTCCCTTCAGCCCCTCCAAGGCGTCCTTCTGCTCCCTCAAGGGAGACGTGGATGACGAGTCACTCCTACCTCAAACTGTAGAGGAAGGGCCACGCAGCACCCCACACCCCGCTAGGTGTCCTGTTGGTCCCCAAAGTGGATGAGGGGGCAGGTCACACTCCACTTGGCAAATGGCAGACCAAACAAGTCTTCACAGCCTAGCAAACCAACAGCCCGTGTTAAGTTCCCGCTCATGGCTCCATCCTGACCCACTGAATCGTAAGACGGGAAAAGGAAACCACTCAGACTGGGACTGGCCTCCACCTTCCAATGAAATGCATTCAGTGGGAATTCTCTGGCAGTCCAGGGGTTAGACTCTGTGCTTTCACCGCCCAGAGCCTGGGTTCAATCCACAGTCAGTGAACAAAGATTTTGCAAGCTGTATGGCATGGGGGGGGTGGTGGTGGTGGTGGTGGCCGGGAGAAGGGATTCAGGTGCCCCATCCAGCAGTGGCTCACTCACTGCCAGACACACACCGTATTCTTACCTCCATCTCAAGCAGGCCCATCTGAGCACTCAAGCCTACCCAGGCCACAATGCAGCGCCCCATTCAAAGCCCTTAGTGTCTCCCCTGACCCCGCTCCTCCCCTCAGAGGTCCCTGCTCTCCTGAAACGGTTCATCTCCACACCTCATCCCTCACACACTCCCCCCACCACCACTGCCTGGAGGCGATTCATCCCTACAGATAACCGCACCTCTTCCAGAGCACCCTGTCACCCACCCTGCCCCTGTGATCTACACCTGAGATCAACCTGCCACACCCTCCCAGGGCCTTCATCTGTCAGTACCTCAGTCTCCTCCTGGGCAGACAAGTTATCTTGCATGATTCTCCTCCTCCAGAGTATGAACTAAACAAACTCAGTGGGAGCACTCCAGATTTCAATAGAGGTTGGCAAACTTTTCCTGTTAAGGGTCCTGTTAAGGAGTCTGTCATAGCTCCAACCCCGGCCTCTGCTGTGACTGTAAACGAATAACCGTGTCTGCGCCCCAACAAACCTTGGTCTAGAACCGCTATCTGTGCCACTAGGGCAGCTGGGAAAGTCCAGTCAAAAGGGGGTTCTGGAAATCCAGAGGGAGACCAGCAGGGCAGGACGCACACCCAGCGTGAGGTGTTAGGGAAGGTGCACCGGACAGAAAGGGGCCACAGCAACTGCGGAGCTGACCAGCAGGCTCAACCAGGTGTGCATTACCCACGCCCTTCCCCCAACTCCCACCTCCCGCACCTAGAAACGCAAAGTACAGAATGCAGCCAAGGGAAGACAGCTGCCCACCACCAACTCCCCAAGCGATGACAAGGCCCAGTGGGTTGTGGTCTCAGGAGCAGGCACACCTCATGTCTTAACCAATCTGACTCAACAGCGAATCGGCCATCACCAGCCCTATATGGGAGATTTCTGTAAAGTACAGATTACATAACACACGCACACTCACCCACGAAATGAGAAAAACTTCTAGTCTTTCTCCAAATTTTGGACATCACAAAAGAGCAGTCAGGACCACACAAACCTTGCTTCCCAAGCCGGGTGGATGGGGTGGCAGTGGTGGTCTTGTCCACCCTGTCCCACTCCCCATCATTCTTTCTAAAAACACTGAAGTGAGTAGGTGGATAAGCTACCCACCCCACTCACCTCACAGTCATCAGGGCTCAGACTACAAAACACTTCATGTTCTGAGGTACTGGGCAACCTGACCAAGACCAACTCTTCTCAAAGTCATGCTGGAGTTTTGTCAACTTCTAAACGCTGCTTCCCACCTACTTTCCACATGGAGACAAGCTGTGGTCAGGACAGAACCCACTGCAGAGAGGAGGAAGGCTTGAGAGTGGAGAGGCTGGGAGCCCGCAGTGAAGGCCTGTGCAGAGGCTGCTGCCTTGGCACAATCCAGGGCTGAACCCCACGCCCCACTCCCAAGGTAAGCTTCATGGGGGTGACTGCTTGGAGAAACTTCAATCATTGAAAAGATAGATAAGACAGTACTAACGCTGTGCAGTCAGGAACTATACTTAAGTCAGTCCTTACTGAAGGATTAATAAAAAGGTAAGAGAAGCAGCTGGTACAGGGTGACCATAACGTTTTCTTCTCAGTACTTGTCAAGATTTAGAATAACTGGGTCACATTTCCAACGCCTTTGTTATGAACATCTTGTTAAAGAGGAGATAGGTGCTAGTGTGATGACCTGAATGAAAACAGGAAAAAAACCATTGAAAGCCCAACGACCCTCTAGAAAACGAACTTCCTCTAGGCAAAAGATGAACACTTTACTCATTGTCCCTGGGATTCCCTCCAGGCTCCAAGGAAAGCAAGGGTCCTAACGTAAAATCGCTTACAAATGAACAAATATCACAACACAAAATTACCTTACATCACACAAAGCACACAATTGACAGAGTCAAGTATTTCTCTTGGAATTTCTGGGGAACAAGTAAGAACTCACAAAGGGGACACCCAGCCCTCCACTCCCCATCCAAACGCCCCAGTTCCTCACCAGCTCGTGTGTAGAACCAGTTCTCATCGTAGGGAGCAAGTTCCTTATGCTTGGCCAGCTTGACGGTGTCCACCCATTCAGGGACTTTCAGCTTCCCGGACCTGGGACCAGGACAGCCAGAAAGGCACAATTCAGGAGCCTCCACGAACTCTATCCCAATTCCCTTCTGTCAGCACAAGTGTACATCACTAGGAGCCCAATGTGCCCGAGAAGAGGAAAAACACTCAAACTCAAACACAACCCAGGCCTCATGCAGAAAGAGTGGACTCCACACTAACCTCCAACAAGCCTCTCCAGCCAGGAAAAGAAAGCCCGCGGGCCCAGAGCCCCCACCCAGTCCCCACACTCACTTTTTGAGGAAGGCTGCCAGAGCTCTGACGAACTCCTGCTGGTTCACGTCTTTTACAGTAACTCCAGGCATCTGCGGGCAAAGTCGAGCATGAGAACACAGAATGGATAGAGAAGACTGCCAACGGTCGGGGCCCAGCCCTACGGCGACGTAGCCGCCGCACTCGCTTTCCTTTCCGAAGGCCTTACTGCAATTCCCCGCTTTAGAGGCCCCGGCGCCTGCGGGTCTTACAGAGCTTACCGACGACCACAGTCTCTCTGGGGCGCAGTAACACTGCCTGACCCCGTTTGTCAAGACGCTGTACGTCGCCAACCCCCGATTCTGCCCCCTACCCCGCCCTCGCTTTCCCGGGTGTCCACCTGGCCCAGCCGCGGTTCCCGGACCGCGCGGGTCAGACATGTCCGGGCCTGTCGCTCGCACGTGGCCGCGGCTCTAGGGGGCGGGGCGGCCCCACGCCGGTGCCCCGGAGCCCCCAGGCACGTGCCTCGGGCTCGGAAACCGAGCCCCGACTCCCCGCGCCCGGGTCCGTCCGGAGCACTCTTCTTACCGTGCGGCCTCCGCGCTGCCAGCAAGGGGAAAGGGAGCAACGGGGTTTCCCGGGCGCACAAGTCGGGCGTCGGTTATCGCGAGAGTTCCAAGAGCTCGCGAGAAGGGGTTTACAAAAAAGGTGGCTCCACCTCTCTTAGGGCAAAGGCGGCTTCACCTCCGCGGACGTGGGCGGGTTGGGTGGGAGGGCGGAGGCTTTTCTCCTCTTTCTTCTTTCTCCGAGATAGAGTGAGGAGCTCTAATCTCGAGCAGGAGGGATCTAGCTTCGTTTGCCTCAATCGTGGATGGAACGAATAGCGGCAGAGGCTGTATCTCCTGGCGGAAGTTACGGGGAAGCTGGCTAGGCAGGAAATAGACCGGCGCCTCCAGAGGGACGACCCCTTTTTCTCAGTGGAAGTGGCTTTTCTGGCCGAAGGTGGGGCTAGTAAGGGCGGAACTGTGACCGGGAGCCCAGAGGAAGGACACGGAAGAATTGCGGCCAGCCTGCCCTTTCTCGACCAGCAGTACTAGCGAGAGCAGGAGACGGAAGCCCCACCCTTTTTAGGGCGGAAATTGCTTCACCATGGCCCTGGAGGCGGGGAGCAGAAAAGGGCAGGAACAGAGAAGCAGAGGCGGGACCTTCGAAGTTCAGCTCTGCTTCCTAAGGCCCGAGTCTCTTCGGACATGTGTATGTGCTTAGTCACTCAGTCCTGTCAGACTGTTTGTGACCCCATGGACTGTATCCCACCAGGCTCCTCTGCCCATGGGGATTCTCCAGCCGAGAATAGGGGAGTGGGTTGCCATGCCCTCCTCCAGGGGATCTTCCCAACCCAGGGATCAAACCCCAGGCCTCCCGCATTGCAGGCAGATTCTTTACCTGGGAAGCCCCCCTTCAGACAAAGTGCACACATACTAATTCTGTCGGCAAATGTTTTTTGCGTGCCTACTCTGCAAAGAGTAGGTTTCCCTGGTGGTTCAGATGGTAAAGCGTCTGTCTACAATGCGGGAGACCCGGGTTCGAGCCCTGGGTTGGGAAGATCCTCTGGAAAAGGGAATGGCAATCCACTCCAGGACTGTTGCCTGGAAAATCCCACGGACAGAGGAGCCTGGTAGGCTACAGGTCATGGGGTCCCAAAGAGTCGGACACGACTGAGCGTCTTCACTTTCACTCTGCAAAGAACAGGTAAACATGTATAGTGTGTTACATGCATTATCTAGATTAATTCGGCTAAAGTCCAAGAACACAGAGGACACACCTGTGGTTTGATGAAGTTGCTGACTTGCTGCGAGGAGAAAATATTGAAATATGAATCGTAATGTAAACTACGATGTGTCAGCGTAGACTCAGCAATTCTAACAAATGTACTATTCTGATGTGTGATGCTGATAGGAGGGAAGGCTTTGGGGAGAGAGGGGAATATGGAAGCTCTTACTTTTCTGCTCAATTTTGCTATGAACCTAAAAACTGCTTGAAAGAAAAAAACTCAAAAAATGGTTTGAGGGTGGGAAGTTGTTCATGTCGTGGTGAGGGGAGAAGCCATGTTACAGTACATTAACTTTGTAGGGAAAAAAAAAATTCCTAAGGAATCAAGACAACGTGTTTAGTCATTTATGCTGAGTGGCCAGAGAGGAGTTGAATGCAAGCTCTGTTAGAGTGGAAGACGTGGTTGGACAGGCCCAGCTTAAGGGGATTAGGCTTGTAAAGTAGGGGCCAAGGGCCCCTGAGGAATGTAAGAAAGTCTATCTAAGGGGCTTATTAGAGATATTAAGTCAGATGAAAAGGATGAGGGTCTATGTAGGGCACGGGTTATAGAACTGTCTATGTGAATATACGTTGGCGGCTGCAGAGCCAGCCACTCAATGTGACAGGGATGCAGGATGAGGTCTCGTGGATCAGGCAATGAGGATTTGAGTAGAGAAACTGGATAGGGGTGGGTGGTATGATGGTGCTACACTGGTCAAGGAGCATAGTCTGGAGTGGACCAGGTTCACACAGGGCTGAGTGAAAGAGAGTGTGGAATCCCAAAGGGCAGAATGTAAAAGGAGCTCCTGAAGTGAAACATGGGTGTCTGTTTGGAGAGGAGCAGGATGATGCTTCAAATCTGGAAACTCATTGGTGATTTCTGCAGAACATGAATGAGGATGGTACATGAAGGAAGCTTAGAAGAGAATGATTTACTCAGTACCCTGTTGGACCTGGGCAACACCTTTCCTCACCTGGTAATGGGTGCTGGGAAAGGGAGTAACATACGAAACAGTGCTCACAGTCTATTAGCTTTAATCTCCAAAGGCTGTCAGAGGCCAAGAGCCCATTGGCTCCCCACAACTGCAGGTGAAGGATGCTTCAGCCATGTAGGAGCATGAACAATCTGTAAACCTGCCTTTTCCCCCACACCTGTGCTCTGCAGAGCCTCCACCTCTCTCCCTGGGGAAGTGGTTGGGGAAGCAATGGGGGTGCCCTGACAATTTGACAAACTAGATCTAGCCAGGAGTGTAAAAGGTCCTGCCAAGTCTGACAAGAAGGGGAGATGGGCTACAGAGAAATGGGTCCATGAGGAGTGGCCTGCCCCCAGCTCCTTTCTCCAGTCTTCATCACTTCCTTTTTTTCCCCTCCCTTTTCTCATGTCATCCTTTCACCTCAAATTATACTTTCTCTTTTACTGTTCCCAGCTGTGTGAGCCTGGTGAACTGGGGACCTTTGGTCAGTCCTGAACAGGAGGGTCTTAGCCACGTTCCATGTTGCAATGCTTCCCTCTCCCTTGATTATGGAGCTTGGCTATTTGTCACTGAGAGAGCATGGCACAAGGCTTAGGCAGGTCTGTTAAGGGGCAATCATACATCTGAGTTAAAACAAGGTCAGGGAAGGAAGGTGTGAACAGACTTAGATTATCCTTTGGTTATCCTGCACTGAGTCCTAGTCCTGAAATGTGTTGGAGATTTGTTGCTCTGTAATCTGTTAGAATTAGAAGCAGCTCATCTTCTCAAGACCCCAAACTGGAAAATAGCAAGTTGTAATTGGATGCCATCACCATCAATTATCTTGAATAAAAAGAAGTGTGTAGGTAACATTAGGAAACAGAATCAGTGCCCAGGCAGAATCCTCCTCCCAGGCATGAACTTTCTGTTTGGCCCTTCTAAGAGTGGGAATGGGTATGGGGGTCTCCAAATCTTCATATTTTTGGAATAGCTCAATAGGTCTCCATATACTTGTAACAGTTCAAGAAGAAAAACTTGCAGAGGACTAAGAAACAAATGTGAGTAAGATATTATTACTTACTGCTATCTTGAATGCAAAAGCAAAGACTTTTTGAAAAACCCTTGGGATGTCTGTCTGTCTCCTTTCACTCTATGTATTATAAAAATTATCTATTAATCGATTTATCCACCTGCAATGCAGGAGACCCAGGTTTGATTCCTGGGTTGGGAAGTTCCCATGGAGGAGGGCATAGCAACCCACTCTAGTATTCCTGCCTGGAGAATCCCCATGGACAGAGGAGCCTAGCGGCTTACATGGGTCACAAAGAGTTGGACACGACTGAGCAACTAAGCACAAGTGATTTGGGCCTGGCAAGGAAAAGGAAACTTTCTTCAGTATTTGCCTACAAATTTCTCCTAAAATACTTGGACAAGTCACTTTATCTCTTTAAGCTTGTTCCTTTATTTGTAAAATCAGAGTAATCATGCACAGCTTATAGAGTTGCTGTGAGGATATGTGGGAATTGCATACAGTGAGTACTCAATAAATAATTGTCACCTTTTATAGGTCCTTCAAATCTTAGATACATGAACCTCCCGAGTTCAGGAAAAACCTTTTATAAAGACTAGCTTGATTACTCCTGTTCTGATTGGTCTCAGTCTCCCCATTATAAAAATATTATGTTAGATCAGCACTGGGGCTTCCCTGGTGGCTCAGCGGTAAAGAATCCACCTGCAATGCAGGAGACGTGGGTTTGATCCCATGGTTGGGAAGATCCCCTGGAGAAAGAAATGGCAACCCACTTCAGTATTCTTGTTGGGGAAAATCCCACGGACAGAGGAGCGTGGCAGGCTAGAGTCCATGAGGTCACAGAGAGTCAGACACGACACATTGACTAAGCAACAACAGATGAGCATTAAATTGGCATTCCATTGACCAAAGCTAGCCTGAAGGTATGTTTTGTTTGACCTACATAGGATTTAAGCACAGCACAGGATTTAAAGAAAAACTGAGCCAGCATTTGAAAATTAAGAAATGTAAAACAGAAATCTAGTTTTCCAGCTTCTCTTGAAAAATCAGAAGATATGGCAGTACTGAGCCCACATTCCTGCCTGGCAACAATTCACTAGGGCCAAAAGGAAGCTGCCCCCTTAGGTGGGGCATGCATTCTCAGTTTGCCAGGGCTCCTCTGGCCTTCTTTACTCATTTATATGATCTGTTTGGCCCTGTAGGTATTTCAACCTGTGCCCCTCTGAACAGCTGGAAACTGTCTATGCTTGGCATAGAGCTGTCACTTAATTATTCAATCAGTGAATCACCTACTGTGTTTCCCTACCACTCTTTCTTACCTGGCCATACAAAGAAATCCAAGCTTGTAGTTACTTGTGGTAGTTACTGAGTAACTGACTTTCATTTTGAGGAGTGAAGTGAACAAGTCCTTTCTGTCACTCAGGATAGACTAGGTTCAGTTCAGTCGCTCAGCCGTGTCCGACTCTTTGCGACCCCATGAATCGCAGCACACCAGGCCTCCCTGTCCCTCACCAACTCCTGGAGTTCACGCAAACTCATGTCCATTGAGTCGGTGAAGCCATCCAACCATCTCATCCTCTGTTGTCCCCTTCTCCTCCTGCCCCCAATCCCTCCCAGCATCAGGGTCTTTTCCAATGAGTCAACTCTTCGCATGAGGTAGCCAAAGTATCGGCGTTTCAGCCTCAGCATCAGTCCTTCCAATGAACACCCAGGACTGATCTCCTTTAGGATGGACTGGTTGGATCTCCTTCCAGTCCGAGGGACTCTCAAGAGTCTTCTCCAACACCACAGTTCAAAAGCATCAATTCTTCTGCACTCAGCCTTCTTCACAGTCCAACTCCCACATCCATACATGACCACTGGAGAAACCATAGCCTTGACTAGACGGACCTTTGTTGGCAAAGTAATGTCTCTGCTTTTTAATATGCTATCTAGGTTAAGCTGTGGTAAAAAAACAACTCCCACATCTCAGTGGCTTAATACAATACTGGTTTATTTCTTGCTTACTCACACAAACCAAGACACAAAACGAAAATACTCTTCTGTTTTCACATGCATGGAGGCAGACATGAGTGCACAGGTATATACAGGATCACATGTCAAATGAATACCCTGGAACATGAACTCATGCGGAAGTCTATTTAGATACTGGTTAGCTTGAACTGCACAACTTTGTTGGGGATTTTAAAAGGTCCCAGGACCCAAAGAAGGTAAGAGAATATCCACCTTTGGCCAAGGAAATGGCCATGCTACAAAAGGAACCAAAAGCTAACAAAGCACCTGAGAGCTTTAAAAAAGCCTGAAGCATATTACATTAAATTCCATGCAGAAATCTGTGAGTAAAGTACCAAATACGCAATGCCTACAGGTTGCTGCCCTCTACCCCCGGGGCCTCCACCTCTGGGCTTCTAGCTTAGGAGGGAAATGGACCCCAGTCGCCCAATATGCAGAGCCACGGAAGGGGCTGGGCTGGGCCGGAGAGAGGGCCCAACAGGTTGGAATCCTCTTCCTCCAGCAGGAGCTACAGGAAGGAAGGAAGAGTGCAAGACCAGGTCACACCCATCTCCCCTCCCAGCAAACCCTCCCTTTTTACCTCATCTAATCCAGGCCCATCTTTGTTCACCTGGATTATAGCAAACACTTCCTCCTCACTGACTTTACCACTTCTAGTCTTGCCTCGTCCAACTTCTCCATCACAGCCACCATACTTATCTTTCTAAAGCTCAGAGTCTCTGAATACATCCCTGCCTAGCTCAGAAATATTCCCTTGTTCCCCATCATGTATGGTTGGTTGTTTACCTCCATGATCAGAAGCCCTTCCAGACTCACCTGCTTCTGTCTCAGCAGTTCCTTCAGGCTAGCTTCCTCACCTGCATTGCATGCCCAACCCATCATTTTGGACAGGAGAAATCTCAGCCTTCTCTTTCCCCATAGGTATTTCTCATGCCTCAAGATTCTTCTAGATCTCTCCAAGTTTATCACTAAACTTTGTGAAAGCATCCAGGTTTTCCAAATAGGATGCTTTAAAGGCAAGTTGCCAAATAGGAAACTCTTTAAAAGCAATTATCAAGGGTCCAGGCCAGACTCTTGATACCTCCTCAGTCCCTCTCCAGACTTTAGCAGGCACTGTGGGTCCAGAGAAGCCCTGGGCTGGAGTGAGGAGACCAGGCTTTGCCACTGACTTGCTATATGCTCTCAGGCCTCTTTCAGGGCCTCACTTTTCTTGACATCAGGGCACTGGACATTTGCTTTTGAGCACACAAAAAAATAAATTCACTGAATAACTCTCAACTTTAATCTAAGGGGCTAGGTTGAAAAGCGTGGGGCCTGGGATCTTCAACTTGCTGACCTCCTGATTTCCTTGGTTAGTCCCTGCTTGTTCCAGCACCTCCGTTTCTCAGTCATGCCTTTCCCATCCTTTTGTTTTAGAGAACAGGTTACCTGGTGGGCCACAAGGATGGAGCAGGGAGATCCAGGCAGGGTTGGCAGGGCCAGGAGTCAGGCGGGGAGCCTGAGATGAATCTTTCAGTCCCACAAGAGCCTCAGCTGCCTCCCGCTGCAGCTGCCGCTCTGATGAGGCAGAGGTCCAGGTCAGGCGAGAGGGTCCGGGGGCCTGCAAAGGAGAGACGCAGACTGGGAATCCCTACTTCTACCCACCCTCCAGAGGCTCCCTGTCCCTGGTTACTTCATTATTCCCTACTCTTCCCTTCCCCAAGCTGAACTTCCTCCCAGGGTCCTGGATCCCACTTCTTTTTCAGGACCTGTGGCTGTAGCAGAAGAGGGTCTGGGGTGCCACAGGGCTGGAGTATCAGAGTTGAGCATCTGGAAATAAGGAGAAAAGATGCCAGGAGGATTAAACTCATTGACAGACATGTATACATGAAAAGAGGAACAGGATTTTGCTGTGTTCTGATCTGCGATTCTGAGTGCCTGTGGTCATTAGGTTTTGTGGCTTTGGGCAAGTCCCTCTCTCTGTCTGCCCTGCTTTTTTTCCTGTAAAATGGAAACATCTTATAGCTTCTTACTCCCAGAGCTACTGTAAGGATTATGGGAAGTAATTGGTGTCAGTTTAAAAAACAATGGACAAAACACCTACAGGGATTTGAATGGTTGTTCCTGCCCTACCAGTGTCTGATTTTCTTCCCTCCTAGTTCCTTAATCCCCACGGAACTTGAGGAGCTTGGCCAACCTTTAGGAAACTCTGTCTAAATGGCCTCTGGCCTCTCTCCTAGGCCTCTGAAGTTTTTACCATCATGCCCCTGACCCCTCACGTCAGCAGGCAGTTCAACCCTATCTGTTTAAGCAGATTTAATAGCCACTATTTGTTTAAGGCCAGGGCTTGTGCTAAGTGTATTCCATATATTACTGCTAATTCTTATTATTACCAAGAGGTAGTACTGTCTCTGATTTACTAACAGGAAATAGGCTCAGAGAAGTAAAGATACTTGTACAAAGATTCAAAGCTAGACAGTTAGGAGAGCTCTGCCTCACACAATAGTCTGAGATTTTTTCTTCATCATCTACTTTGGTGTCCAGCACAGGGTTAGGCACATTATAAACACATGTATTTTTCTCCCTACTCACGTGCGGGGCAGGGTAGAAGGCCCTTGGGATTCTCCAGAAAGAGGAGCTGTCAGTATTGGGTGAGATCCTGTGCAGGCTGGGAGAGGCCCATGAGTGGGCAACCGGAGGGCAGTGCCAGGGTCAAAACCTAATAAGGAAAAGAGAATGCAGAGTATACAGTGTTCAGAGGTCATGGCTTCTGTCTTGCCTTTTCCTACCCTGTATCCTTTCACTCTTCTCTTTCTGACACAGTGGTACACAGTCATTCTAACATCTGTTGAACTAACGTTGAATTCATCTTACCAGGGAAAGGATGCAGTGGGACAGCAGGTTCTTGGCACAGCAAGCGGCACACCACTGGGGTTGGCATGGAAAGGCCTGGAGGCAGCCAGTGCCCAGGGGCCCAAGGGCCTGGAGGCATTGGAGTCCAGGGCAAGGGCAAGGCTTCTGGGGGACGACTGAGCAGCAGAGGGCCCCGAGAGTTCTCCTGTAAGGGCAGGGAGCACAGGTTGGAGTCAAGCTGAAGGCTGGAGAAGGAATGTTCTAGGATAGAATTGGCACCCCAAAACTTCACAGCTTCAAGGGCTGCAAAATCCCACCCCATCATTTTGCCCATGGAATAGAAGTGATTTGCCCAAGATTACGTAGCAAGTCAGGGCTGAACCTAGAACCCAGGTGTTGAGGGCACAAAGGAAGGGGTCTGCACAGGGGCTAGGACAGGAGTCACTCCCTCAGGGCCCAGGGGGACCATGTGCCAGTGGGGCTGGCACAGGCCTTCCTTACCTTTCCAGGAGGTGTCAGTGCCAGTGGAACTACATGATGGGGAGTCTGAGGCTGGGGTGCTATGTTCTCCTTTCCAGCTGTGAGGGACCAGGGAGAGCTTTGGGGAGCTCTTTCTCCTGAGTGCCTCCCACTCCAGCCCCAAATTGAATTCTTATCTCCCTCTGTCCCATTTCTAGCCCCTGATCTCATTACATTCCTTCTAACACTTAATCACATTTTACAGTTGGGGAGGGAGAGGCCCAGAGAACAGAAACTCCTTGCCCAAGATTATGCATCAATTAAGCGGCAAGACTGGGCTTCTTTTCCCGACTTAGGCTTTTCCTGCCTATTCATCTGGCCACAGCCAGTGACACTTACAGTGGACCCCTGGTCGAGTGACTCCCTTCTTGACACGGCTGGGAGCTTTGGGAGGAGCTGCCCCTCTCATGAGTCCCTGGGCTAGGTGCCTCTTTAACTGTGCCTCCTGCTGCCTACGCAAGGCCACCTGGGCAGCCATGACCCTTCGGCGCTCCCTAAAAAGGGGGAGTGGTGAGTCAAAAGTCAAGTCAGCCACCTTTTAGATGAGGCCCATCCTCTCCCTTCTCTGGATCTCATACTTACAGGATGAGGACACATTTGTGACACTCGCATGCCTGAAAGAGGCACAAGCGCTTGTGGCCCTTGAGGTGGGCAGTGACACCGTGGTTGCGGCAACGGGCACAGGTTGGAGAGCGACTGACAGCTCTCCTGGGGATAAGTTCCATGCCCTGGGGGGCTCTGGTTTCAACCCCTGTGGCAGAGTCTGAAGGGCAGTGGTGGACAGCAGGCATTTCATTGGGGTCCATGGATCTAGGGGCAGGAGTGGAGGGTCAGGGTGGCCACGTGGGTCCTGTCCTGACTATCCTTCTTGCCTCTGGGAGACCACACCTGAAGGGTTTTCCCACTTTGCCCATCCCGGGACTCAGCTGTCACCCTTGATTCTCCCCTGGCTCTCTCCCTTCTTCACCCTTCCTGGGGCATCCTCCTCTCCAAGAACCTCTCTCCTCTTTCCTTTCTTATGTATCTTTCGATCCAAACATTATTCTCTGCTTATCTGTACCTTCCCAAGCACAAATACCAGTTTGGGGCACACTCAGGCACTCTCACGCCCCCTGCAACAGTTCTTTCACTCCCCATCACCACCCCATTCCCATGATTTTCCTGGCATCCTCTTCCACAATTATCATCCTTCCCCCCTTCAGTTATCCAATTCCCACACATGCTTTCGTGTTCCCCTTTCAATCCTTAACCCTCATGTATGCCGTACAGTTCAACTTCTCCCTGCAGCCCTTTTAATCAGACCCCCTTGCACCCCAGTAAATATATCATTCGCAAGAATCCCTTGTCCCACTTTCAAGAATTACTTTCATTTCCTCAGCAAAGGTTTACTGAGCCCCTTCCACGTGCCAGGCCCTGATCTAGACCCAAAGACCCCCCTCCCCACGGCCCAAATTCCTCTCTTGCACCCACACTCCTTCCAAACTAACGCAAACCCGGGCAAGTCGCTGCGCCCGGCCATCACGCGCCTTCACCGACTCCCAACAAGTAGTCTCGAGCCACTCCCGCCCCACCACCCCACCGCCCCACTCAGCTGTTCCTCGCGCGCAGCCCATTCTGGAGCTGTCCCCCACAAACGCCGGGTCCAGGGTCTTAGGGAGGGGGCGGGGCTCGGGGAGCGCGCCCAGGGTCCGCGGGGCGGGGGAAAGGCAAAGGGGGCGCGAGGAGAGCGAGCAGGGAGGCGAGAGGATGCCTGGGGCTGGGAGTCCAGAGCAACAGAGGGAGGGGAAGAGACACGGAGGGGCGGGGTCGTGTTAGTCTCGTCAGTCCGGAGTTACCACAGCCTGGAACAGAGTTAGAGTCAATCTGGAGGAGGCGAAAGGAGGCGCTGAGGCAGTGGCGTGAGGAACGGCTGCGCTCGCGCCACTTTTCCCGCCCCTTCTCTAAAGGACCAATGAACTTCAAGCGGCGAGTCCTGCGCCGAGGCAACCGACCAATGCGCTTCAAGATCTTGCACTGACAGCCCACCCCTTTACCTCCGGTCCGCTTCTCCTCGCGCTGGACTATCAATCCAGCCAATAGCGCGTCGAGTTGAGTCTCGCACTTATCCCTTCTCCTTGTGATTTGCCTTTCCCAAATTGTTCTTCCCCTTTTGGGAGAGGTGGCCAATGGGGCGTCGAGTACCGCTTCCAGTACAAGGCTGGCCCCGCCCTCAGGAACGGCCGCCTGGCCCGCCCTCCCGCGAACGTTGACCTGGACTCATCGGCGCATGCGCAGTCTCGTCCTCCGGCCTGAGCGGCACCGCCCCGCCTCTGGAGCATTTGGTGGTCAGGACTTGACTTGAGCGGCTTTTCACTGCGTGGACGCCCGTGTGTTTTTTCACTTCTCTCCCACTACCCCAACTCACGATGTACATTTCTCCTTTTATGTTCCCCTACCTGTGATATCCTTGTTTCCCTCCCAGGTCCCACCTTCTAACGTTGTGGCCCTTTCCTTCTGTCTCTTATTGGCTGTGTCTGTGCTGATTTCCCTAAATTTGATGTTTTCCTTCTCTGGAGTCTCTCTTTTTGCCTGTTCATCCTGCTAATTTTTGAAACCCTCTTTCCATATGCCTCATCCCCTCATAGACTGTCCCCCTTCCTCTCCTATCCCTGTCTTTGGTTCCCGAGATACTTTTGTGATTTTTAACACTTTGCACCCTCTGTGTTCATCTTCCTCCCGGGTTTCACCCCATTCTCTGGCCTCCACTCTGTAATTGTAGCCTTCTCTGTGCATCTCTATTAGACCCATCTCACTGTTTCCCCACCCCCATCCTCTGTGTTGTCCCCTTTTCTCTATGCATCCTGCCCTGTCTCCTTTTCTGTCTTTGAGCCTCTCAGATAGTCTCCTCCCCACCCCAGAACCCGATCTCTGTGCCCAACTTCTCATTTTTATGCCACTCCCGAGTGTGCTCTCTCTGCTGCTCGTCCTCTCTTTCCCTGCAAGTTTCCGTTCCATTAATTTGCTCCTCCTTTTCAGTGTGGTTTCTCTTGTAGGAATGGTGTCTCCTCTGATCACTACTTCAACCCTTTTCTCTTGAGGATTTTATTCCGGTCTTTTCTGGTTGTGTCCGTGCTTGTACCCAGATTGCTGGGGCCTGTGGTTTTGCATTCCAGGCAGGTGTGTGCCCTGTCCCCTGCTCAGTCCAACTCCTTTGATCCTTTGTCTGCCTTCATTCCCCCTTTCCGTGCCCCATCTTTTCTGCTGGTGTTGGCTTCTTGGTTTGCTGCAGATTTCTGGGTTAAAGATCCTCTGTGTCAGGTATTCTGGTCAGAAAAGTATGGCAGAAGTGGCCTCTATCTGGACTGCTGTGCAGGGGAGCAGTACTAGACAAAATTGGAAAGGTTCTTTGGGGCCCATCTGAGGGATGAAGGGTGGCCTGTATGTGGGAGGCTTGAATGCCAGCTAAAGAGATTGACCTTGATCTTTTAGATAGTGGAGAGAGAGAGATGGGGAACAGGCAGGCAACATTTTGGAGAGCTTAGCACTTGCCTGGCACTTTATGCTAATAATCTTAATAATGAGTCTATGAGATATATTTTTAATATGTTTTATAAATGAGTTCAATAGGAGGCATAAGATCACACAGCTAGTCAGTGGAGAGGTAAAGATTCCAACCTTGGTCTGTCTTTGAGTTCAGAGTCTTAAGAACTTTGTACTACCTACAGCATTTTATTAATTTCCAGTAATCCCCAGTTCCCCACTTTTATTCCCTGTCCCACAGGTGCTCATTTAAGATGGCACACGCATATCTCTTTTAGTCTGTGTGTGTTCTTGGATGTGCAGTGTTTTCTATGCATGATGTTTTAACTTATGCAAGTGACATTGAGCTGTTTATTATTAAAAATAATCAACATAGTGTTTTTATGATCCATCCATGTGCATGTGATGTGTACAGCTAACCAGTTGCTTCTAACTAGTACATGATATTCCATGGTATGCATCCCCTGTGTGTTATGTGTTCACTTGGTCTCAGGGAGGGATGCCCATGTTGCCTTCAGCTCACTATTCCCACCATACTACCACATCCTTTTATGTGTTCTTTTGTAGTTGAAGGTGGAAATCTCTGTTTTGTGTACATAGGATATACCAGAAATAGCTATTTGTAAACCTAATTTCATACTGTTCATGGGGTTCTCAAGGCAAGAATACTGAAGTGGTTTTCCATTCCCTTCTCCAGTGAACCACATTCTGTCAGACCACTTCACCATGACTCATCTGTCTTGGGTGGCCCCACAAGGCATGGCTTAATTTCATTGAGTTAGACAACGCTGTGGTCCATGTGATCAGATTGGCTAGTTTCCTTGATTGTGGTTTCAGTGTGTCTGCCTTCTGATGCCCTCTCACAACACCTACTGTCTTACTTGGGTTTCTCTTACCTTGGATGTGGAGTATCTCTTCATGGCTGCTCCAGCAAAGTGCAGCCACTGCTCCTTACCTTGGATGAGGGGTATCTCCTCACGGTTGCCCCTCCTGACCTTGAACATGGAGTAGCTCCTCTCAGCCCTCCTGTGCCCAAGCAACTGCTGCTCAAGGCAAAATGATAGGATACTGAAAGAGGAACTCCCCAGGTTAGTAGGTGCCCAATATGCTACTAGAGATCAGTGGAGAAATAACTCCAGAAAGAATGAAGGGGTGGAGCCAAAGCAAAAACAACACCCAGTTGTGGATGTGACTGGTGATGGAAGCAAGGTCCAATGCTGTAAAGAGCAATATTGCATAGGAACCTGGAATATTAGGTCCATGAATCAAGGCAAATTGGAAGTGGTCAAACAGGAGATGGCAAGAATGAATGTCGACATTCTAGGAATCAGCAAACTAAGATGGACTGGAATGGGTGAATTTAACTCAGACGACCATTGTATCTACTACTGTGGGCAGGAATCCCTTAGAAGAAATGGAGTAGCCATCATGGTCAAAAAAGAGTCTGAAATGCAGTACTTGGACGCAGTCTCAAAAACGACAGAATGATCTCTGTTCATTTCCAAGGCAAACCATTCAATATCACGGTGATCCAAGCCTATGCCCCAACCAGTAATGCTGAAGAAGCTGAAGTTGAACAGTTCTATGAAGACCGACCAGAGCTTTTAAAACTAACACCCTAAAAAGATGTCCTTTTCATTATAGGGGACTGGAATGCAAAAGTAGGAAGTCAAGAAACACCTGGAGTAACAGGCAAATTTGGCCTTGGAGTACAGAATGAAGCAGGGCAAAGGCTAATAGCATTTTGCTAAGAGAACGCATTGGTCATAGCAAACACCCTCTTCCAACAACACAAGAGAAGACTCTACACATGGACATCACCAGATGGTCAACACCGAAATCAGATTGATTATATTCTTCCCAGCCAACGATGGAGAAGCTCTATACAGTCAACAAAAACAAGACCGGGAGCTGACTGTGGCTCAGATCATGAACTCCTTATTGCCAAATTCAGACTTAAATTGAAGAAAGTAGGGAAAACCACTAGACCATTCAAGTATGACCTAAATCAAATCCCTTATGATTATGCAGTGGGAGTGAGAAATAGATTTAAGGGACTAGATCTGATAGAGTGCCTGATGAACTATGGATGGAGGTTCATGGCATTGTACAGGAGACAGAGATCAAGACCATCCCCATGGAAAAGAAATGCAAAAAAGCAAAATGGCTGTCTGAGGAGGCCTTACAAATAGCTGTGAAAAGAAGAGAAGTGAAAAGCAAAGGGGAAAAGGAAAGATATAAGCATTTGAATGCAGAGTTCCAAAGAATAGCAAAGAGAGATAAAAAAGCCTTTCTTAGCGATCAGTGCAAAGAAATAGAGGAAAACAACAGAATGGGAAAGACTAAAGATCTCTTCAAGAAAATTAGAGATACCATGGGAATATTTCATGCAAAGATGGGCTTGATAAAGGACAGAAATGGTATGGACCTAACAGAAGCAGAAGATATTAAAAAGAGGTGGCAAGAATACACAGAAGAACTGTACAAAAAAGATCTTCGGGACTTCCCTGGTGGTCCAGAGTCTAAGACTCTGAGCTCCTAATGTAGGGGGCCTGGGTTCGATCCCTGGTCAGGGAACCAGAGCCCACATGCTACAACTAAGACCCCATGTAGCCAAATCAATAAATATATATTAAAAAAATAAAAAGACCTTCACGACCCAGATAATCATGATGGTGTGATCACTCACCTAGAGCCAGACATCCTGGAATGTGAAGTCAAGTGGGCCTTAGAAAGCATCACTATGAACAAAGCTAGTGGAGGTGATGGAATTCCAGTTGAGCTATTTCAAATCCTGAAAGATAATGCTGTGAAAGTGCTGCACTCAATATGCCAGCAAATTTGGAAAACTCAGCAGTGGCCACAGGACTGGAAAAGGTCAGTTTTCATTCCAATCCCAAAGAAAGGTAATGCCAAAGAATGCTCAAACTACCGCACAATTGCACTCATCTCACACCCTAGTAAAGTAATGCTCAAAATTCTCCAAGCCAGGCTTCAGCAATATGTGAACCATGAACTTCCAGATGTTCAAGCTGGTTTTAGAAAAGGCAGAGGAACCAGAGATCAAATTGCCAACATCCACTGGATCATGGAAAAAGCAAGAGAGTTCCAGAAAAACATTTATTTCTGCTTTATTGACTATGCCAAAGCCTTTGACTGTGTGGATCACTATAAACTGTGGAAAATTCTGAAAGAGATGGGAAAACCACACCACCTGACCTGTCTCTTGAGAAACCTATATGCAAGTCAGGAAGCAATAGTTAGAACTGGACATGGAACAACAGACTGGTTCCAAATAGGAAAAGGAGTCCGTCAAGACTGTATACTGTCACCCTGGTTATTTAACTTATATGCAGAGTACATCATGAGAAACGCTGGGCTGGAAGAAGCATAAGCTGGAATCAAGATTGCCGGGAGAAATACCAATCACCTCAGATATGCAGATGACACCACCCTTATGGCAGAATGTGAAGAGGAGCTAAAAAGCCTCTTGATGAAAGTGAAAGAGGAGAGTGAAAAAGTTGGCTTAAAGCTCAACATTCAGAAAATGAAGATCACAGCATCTGGTCTCATCACTTCATGGGAAATAGACGGGGAAACAGTAGAAACAGTGTCAGACTTTATTTTTTGGGGCTCCTAAATCACTACAGATGGTGATTGCAGCCATGAAATTAAAAGACGCTTACTCCTTGGAAGGAAAGTTATGACCAACCTAGACAGCATATTAAAAAGCAGAGACATTAATTTGCCAACAAAGGTCCATCTAGTCAAGGCCATTGTTTTTTCCAGTGGTCATGTATGGATGTGAGAGTTGGACTGTGAAGAAAGCTGAGTGCCGAAGAATTGATGCTTTTGAACTGTGGTGTTGGAGAAGACTCTTGAGAGTTCCTTGGACTGCCAGGGGATCCAAGCTGTCCATCCTAAAGGAGATCAGTCCTGAGTGTTCATTGGAAGGACTGATGCTGAGGCTGAAACTACAATACTTTGGCCACCTCATGAGAAGAGTTGACTCATTGGAAAGGACCCTGCTGCTGGGAAGGATTAGGGGCAGGAGGAGAAGGGGACGACAGAGGATGAGATGGCTGGATGGCATCACTGACTCGATGGTCATGAGTTTGGGTAAATGAGTTTGGGTAAACTCTGGGAGTTGGTATTGGACAGGGAGACCTGGCGTGCTGCAGTTCATGGGGTCGCAAAGAGTCAGACACGACGAGCGACTGAACTGAACTGAACTGAACTGAAAACTAATTTGACTAAATATTGCCAGACTTTTTACGATGAATGATACTTTGGGCTTGAGACACTGATCAGAACCCTTGGTGCCTCCATTCTTCAGGGTCCAGGAGAGGATCCTATCCCTGGCCACAACTACCCATGAGCATCAATGCACAAGGGCCTCTCCAGCCCCATAGTTCTACCAACATTCATATTTTTCCAGCTTTCTGATCTCTTGTCAGTCTGGTAGATGCTCATTTGAATACACTGAATTTCTGATTATTGTTGAGCACGAGTGTTTCTTCATGTGCTTGTTAGCCTTTCTGGTTTGCTTTTCTGAGAATTGAGAATTGCCTCTTCATATACTTGGTCTATTTCCCTACTGAAATTTCTCTCTTTTTCTTATCAATTAGCCTGAGATCTTTGTCCAGTCTTATTGGTTTAAGACTTTGCATACACTCTTCTTATGACCATTTTGGCATTTCATATTATTTTAGAAATTTATCCACTTATGAAATGGATAAATTTCAAATTTGTAAGTGTAGACTTGTTTTTTAAATATATATTTTAAGAAAATTATTTTTGGCTGCACTGGGTCTTTGTTGCAACATGAGGATTCTTCGTTTTGTGGCTTCTCTCTAGTTGTAGTGCTTGGGCACTAGAGTGCATGGGCTCAGTAGCTCTGTGGCATGTGGGGTCTTAGTTCCCTAGCCAGAGATCAAACCTCTGGACCATTGGACCATTCGTTCAACCATTGGACCACCAGGGAAGTCCCAAATGTGGAGTTATTAATGACAGTTTTATTATTCTTAGAACGTATAATGTCTTTCAGTTCCTATTTTTCATTCTGCATTTTATTTGCATCTTCTCTTTTTTTTTTCTTGAGTAGGTTTGCTGGAGGATTATCTTAGTAATATTGTCAAAGAATGAATGTTAGTTTTTTGTAAATAGTTTTTTTGTAATCAATTTCATTGATTTCTGGTCATCATTTTTATTCCTTTCTGGGGAGGTTGCTTTGTTGTCCCTTGTATAACTTCTTGAGTTAATTCATAAGCATATTTTATAATCCTTATTGTTTCTTGATAAATGTACTTAAATTATAAATTTGCTTCTAAATATTGATTTAGAAATCATTGTCCAATTAAAAAAACTTTGATTTTGAAATGAGTATTAGCTCATAAGAAGTTGCAAAAATTGTGTATAGAATCCATAAAACCTTTCTCCTGGTTTCCCATAGGGACATTCTGTATGACTGTAGTAAATGAGCAGGAAATTAACATTGGTACAGTACTGTTGGGGCTTCTCTGGTTGCTCAGTGGTAAACAATCCCGCCACAATGCAGGAGATGTGGGTTCGATCCCTGGGTTGGGAAGATCCATTGGAGAAGGAAATGGCAACCTCCGGTATTCTTGCCCAAGAAATCCCATGGACTCCTCCCCCAGAGGAGCCTGGGAGGGCTACAGTCCATCAGTTTAGTTCAGTTCAGTCAGTCACTCGGTCAGGTCGGACTCTTTGCGACCCCATGGACTGCAGGACACCAGGCTTCCCTGTCCATCTATAGTTCACAGAGTTGCAAAAGAATCTGACACGACTGAGTGACTAAACAACAACAACACTTTTAACTAAATTACAGACCTTGTTCAGTTTTCATCAGATTTTACATGCACCTGTGTGTGTGTGTGACATGTAGCATGTTTGCTATTATTCAGTACTAAATACTTTCTCATTTCTTTTTTTAAGTCAGGGGTTACTTAGTAATACATCAGTTGACTTTCACACATTTGTTGTTCTGATCTCCTTGTCTCTGGATGGAGAACAGCCTGTATAAATAGTGATCCTTTGAATAAGCCAGCTTTCTCTGCTCAGCACCATTTCCAACAGCAGAAACTAAGCGGGAGAGTGAGAGTCAGGATTTGAGAAGCTCATGGAGTGGGTTCAGGTTAGGCTGGAGGAAAGACCATGGAGATGAAGATCTGTGTCCCTGAAGGTTTCAGGGAGCCTATGTCACAGGAACTGATAATCAACTTTCTGCTTCAGAAACAGTGATCTAGAGGCCAACAAGAACGGAGTTTGAGACCTAGATTGAAATTGGTTCCAGAATCCAGGACCCAAACACAGGACCATGGGGCCCCAGCATCTCAGCCCCATGCAACTGCTCTGTCTCCTGGGGGCCATTTCCTCTCTGCCTTGTATGTCCTGTGGGGCTGGATGCTTTGGGACCCTCTTGGCTGGGGAGGATGGGGGCCTGGATTCCTGCCACTGGGGGAGGGAAACCTGACTATCTGGGTCCCTTGGGGGACAAGATCTGTGGAGGCTGAGCTCTTGATTGGCAGCTCAAGGGTTGAGAAAGCAATGTGAGGAGCAGTTGACCAGATAAAGATTCTCTCTTTAGGGGCTGAAGCTCTTCTGTGCTATGAAGCGACATCTTCACTCTTCAGAGCTGTAGGTCTCCATAGGTGGCAATGGTTTCTGTTGAGGAGCATGGTGTGTAAACTGAATGAGGGCTGTGAGGAGACGCTGGTGTTCATCCAGGCAGGTGGGCGGGGGTGGCTTTGCTACATTGTTTTGGCTTGCTCTTCTGACCTGTACCTCCCTTCCCAGCACCCAGGGACTCTGGACCTCAGTTCCAGATATTTACCCCGTGGTATTTTTGGGAACAACTTCCAGACACCAGCAGGAGAGGGGCAGGACCCAGCTGGTTGTGCTGTGGGCTGGATAAGAGGGCAGAATGGAGGTGGGAGAGAAGATAAGTTTGGGACACACGGGAGAGAGGAGCAGAGGGGCTCCTCCTGTGGAGAGAGGGGTGAGGAGAGGCAGATAAAACCTGGGAGATCTGAGCAGCGAGTGGACAGGAGGGAAGACGCAAAGCTGGTGGTGAGGCAGAGTGAGCAGCAAGGGCAGGGTGGGGTGGGGTGGAGTGGGGGTGGGAGGTTGGACTGGGTGTGGCCAATGACACTGATCAGAGCTCTCCAATCTTCTGCTCTGCAGGGACCAGAAAGGGAATCCTGGGTTTTAAAGGCTGCAGCCCAGCCTCATCTTACCCCCCGCAAGTCTCCTACCTGGTTCCGCCACCTGGATTGTCCGTTGCCTCCTATAGCCGGGTCTGCCGGACCTATCTCTGCAATAACCTCACCAACATGGATGCTATATTGCGCCTCAAGGCCAGGACTCCCAAGACTTTAACATCTTCTTCCCACAGTTGCCCAACTTGTGTGGGCGAGCACTCTAAGAGCTGCCTCCCAAATTTCGTCTCCAGTGAGTCTTGCCCCAGAGACGCTACTAAGTGTTACAGTTCCACAGTGAAATTCCAGGCAGGTGAGAGGACACAGACTTTCTCAGATGTCTGCTCCATGCCTACTGCCTCTCCATCTCTGAGGGAGGCGGGTGGGGCTTGGAGAGGTGCTGGGGGTCATGGCACAGAATTCCAAGGGGAACAGGGGAAGGTGCCTGATTCCGGGTCTTTGAGGGGCGAGCAGGTGTCCTGGTTGGTGAGGTGTGTCTGGAAGGAGGGGCAGGGCACTTGCTTTTTGGAAGTGTCCCTGACTGCCCTCTCTCTTCCTTGCAGGGTTTCTCAATACCACCTTCCTCCTCATGGGCTGTGCGCGTGAACTTTCCAGTGTTTTAGCCCATTTTCACCATATCGGGAGCATCAGAGTGACTGAGGTTGTCAACGTCATAGAGAAGGCCCTGTTCAGTGGTGCAGGGACCCCTTGTCAGAGTCCTTCTTGGGGCATCCTCTTAGGCCTTCTCTTTGCCTTCAAGGGCTGAGGATCTAGCTGGACCAGGCCAACACCCCTCCCTTTTCACAGAGCCAAATAAAGTTACAGAGTTGCATTTCTGCCTTGTCTTGTGGGCCTTGCGGGTTGTGGGATTGTGAAAGAGCTGAAGAGGGGTGGCAGGCAGAGGGGAGGGATAGGCAATGTGCAGTGCTCGCTGTGAAGGGTGCTCCGGGAGGAGGATCATTGGCAAAGTGACAGAATCATGGCCAGCGTGCTGGAGGAACCCAAACGCTCCCCTTTTCCTCCTGGGAGCATTAGTTTTCTAGCTTGGGTTCAGCCATTGACTGAGATCCTGGCCAAATCTCTATTTTCTGGGCCTCCATTTCCTCCCCTTTAAAATTAAGGCTTGGGACCTCCCTGGCCGTCCAATGGCTGCAACACTGTGTTCACAATTCAGAGGCCTGGCTTTGATTCCTGGTCGGGGAACTGGATCCCACATGCCGTAACTAAGAGTTCACATGTTGCTACTGAAGATCCCACAAGCCACAGCGAAAATTGAGAATCTCGCGTGCTGCGGCTAAACCCGGTGCAGCCAGATCAGTATTTAAAATGAAGGCCTTGCAGGGAAGCCATAGGGATTATGGATTCACTTTGAGTAAAGTTTAAAACCACACATTTAATGGTAAAGGACTTCCTGGTGGTCCAGTGGCTAAGACCCTGTGCTCCCAAAGCAGGGCCTGAGTTCAACCCTTGGTCAGGGAACTAGATCCCACTGGCCACAACTAAGGCCTGATGCAGCCAAATAAATATTTTTTAAAAAGGAAATATAATTTTTAAAAAAGGGACTTCCCTGGTCCAGTGGTTAAGAATCCATCTAGCAATGCAGGGGACACGGGTTCAATCCCTGGTGGGGGAACTAAGATTCCCACAGGCCAGGAAGCAGCTAATCCCACATGCCACAACTATTGCCCGTGAGCTCCGGAGCTTGTGTGCCACAACTAAGACTGGAGGGTGCGTGCTGCTAAGTTGCTTCAGTCGTGTCCAATGCTGGACACGTGGACTGTAACCTGCCACGCTCGCTGTCCATGGGATTCCCCAGGCAAGGACACTGGAGTGGGTTGCCGTTTCCTTCTCCAGGGGACCTTCCTGATCCAGGGATAGAATGCATGTCTCCTTCACTGGCAGCTGGCAGATTCTTTACCACTGAGCCATAGGGGAAGCCACTCAGTGGCTCTTTACCGCTGAGCCATCACTGATGCAATGGACATGAACTTGGGCAAACTTTGGGAGATGGTGAGGGGCAGAGAGGTCTGGCATGCAGCAGTCCATGAGGTCGCAGAGTCAGACATGACTGGGCGACTGAACAACAACATCAGGGAAGACCTGAGGCAGCCAAATAAATATATATTTAAATATTAAAAAGAGATAGACATAGCATGGATATCAATTTATTATAAAGAGAATTTTAAGAGTTTCATTTTTCTGATATTAAAAGTGACTTAATAAAGACTTGTTTCCATTAAAGACAATAAAATTCAAACTGCAACTTTCAGGGTGATTTTTATTTATTTATTTATTAAAAATTTTTTTTGTTATTTTTACTTTAACAGGGTGATTTTTAAATACAATCTATTTGGTATGTGTCAGATATTGTGTTAGTGTCTGCTAGGGTTTCTTTTTTCTTTTGATGCAGAAAATTTATTAAAATGGACTTGTATACAAAGGGTGTGTGGGACATGGGTGAGATATGTTTTGAGCCAGCTAAACTCATGCTGCAAGGTCACTTTTTTTTCCAGTTTTAGTGAGATGTAACTGACAAAACTGCAATATATTTAAAGTGTACAACATGAAGATTTGATATACATATATATCGTAAAAGGACTCCTACCATTGTATTAACTAACACATTTATTTACCACCTTACATATGTACCTTTTTTTCTTTTTCTGGTGAGAACACAAGCTCTACTCTCCTGTGTGCATGCATGCTAAGTTGCTTCAGTCGTGTCCGAGTCTTTGCGATTCTATGGACCATAGCCTGCTAGGTTCCTCTGTCTATGGGATTCTCCAGGCAAGAATACTGGAGTGGGTTGCCATGCCCTCCTCCAGCGGTCCTTCCCGACCCAGGGATGAAAGCTGTGTCTTGTCTCTTGTTTTGGCAGATGGGTTCTTTACCACTAGCACCGCCTGCAAAGCCCCTCTATTTTCTTAGCAAACTGCAATTATACAATACAGTATTATCAGCAATAGTCAATATATTATACATTAGATCCTCAGACCCTATTCATTGTATAACTGAAAGTTTGTATTCTTTTACCAAGTTTTCTCTATTTCCTCCAACCCTAGACCCTGGCAACCACTTTTTGAATCTGTTTCTACAAGTTCAGCTATTTTTATAATTTCACAAGTGATATCAGGCAGTATTTTTTTTGTTGTTGTTGCCTTTTTTCTTTTATAATTGAAGTAAAGTTCGTTTACAATCATGTGTTAGTTACTGCTGTCCCGCAAAGTGATTTACTTATGCATAGCTTCTCGGGTGGCTCTAGTGGTAAAGAACCCACCTGCCAGTGCAAGAGAGGTAAGAGACACGGGTTCAACCCCTGGGTCGGAAAGATGCCCTGAGGAGGAAATGGCAACCCACTCCAGTATTCTTGCCTAGAGAATCCCACGGACAGAGGAGCCTGGCGGGCTACAGACTACAGTCCATGGGGTCGCAAAGAGTTGGACATGACACACACACATATATGCATATATATATATATATGTTCTTTTAAAAATATTCTTTTCCATTTGGTCTATCATAGGACATTGAATACAGGTCTGTGTTCTATATAGTAGGAGCTTGTTGTTTATCTGTTCTGTCTATTAAAGTTTACATCAGCTAACCCCACCTCCATTCCTCCCCTAACCCCGTCCCTCTTGGCAACCACCAGTCTGTTATCTATATTCTGTTTCATAGATAGGGTCATCTGTGTCATGTTTTCGCTTCCACGCAAAAGTGATCCCATATGGTATTTGTTTTCCTCTTTCTGATTTGCTTCACTTAGTCTGCTAATTTCTAGTTGCATCCGTGTTGCTGCCGATGGCATAATTTCATTCTTTTTCTGTGGCTGAGGAGTATTCCATTGTATACACGCATCACTGTGCTGTGCTGTGCTAAGTCGCTTCAGTCATGTCCTATTCTTTTTGATCCCATGAACTGTGGCCCGCCAGGCTCCTCTTTCCATGAGATTCTCCAGGCAAGAATACTGGAGTGGGTTGCCATGCCCTCCTCCAGGGAACTTCCTGAGCCAGGGATCGAACCTGCGTCTCCTACGGTGTCTCCTGTATTCACAGGTGTGTTCTTTACCTCTAGTGCCACCATTTTTATCCATTTATCTCTGATGGACATTTAGCTTGTTTCCATGTCCTGGCTATTATAAATAGTGCTGGTATGAACATAGGGGTACATGTATCTTTTTGAATTAGAGTTTTATCTGAGGCTAGGGTTTTAAATACAGGATTTCATTCAACTCTCACAAGAGCCCAATGAGATCGGTTTTATCCCCTTTTTGCAAAGAAGAAACTGGCTCTGGAAAGTTAAACGACCTGTCCAGCGTAGAATCCCTCTTGCCTCCTGGGAAGATCTCTGTCCCTGCTGAGGGGATTTTGTTGAGACATTTGGAGATCTGGGAAGACTTCCTCTGCCAGCTAGTTGCTTTTTTGTGCGTGCAAGCTGGCAGATAGGAGGAAAGAGTGCTGGGGGTGGCTAGTTCTCACCTAAGGTTCAAGTGTAGGCTCCTAGGAGAGGACCATGTAAGTCCCCTTTCTGGCCATAAGGGGGCGGCAGATACACCAGACCCTGCAACTTCGGGCCTCCAAAATAGGGTAGGGTTTTGTAGATGAGGAAGCGGGTGTCCGAGGAAGCGGGTGTCCGAGGAAGCTGAGGGATAAAGAGTCCGTCTGCAATGCTGGAGACACAGGAGATGCAGACTCGATCCCTGAGTCAGATAGATCCCCTGGAGGAGGAAATGGCAACCTGCTCCAGTATTCTTGCCTGGAAAATTCCACAGACAGAGGAGCCTGGAGGGGCTGCCATCCATGGGGTTGCAGACGTGACTGAGCACAGGTAAGGAATAGTGATGGGAGACTCTGTGCTAGGCTATTTACCTGTGGAATCTCAGTTTAACTCTGCCCTCTGTTATAAGGTGGGGAGGTAGACACTTAGGGTGCGTTTACTGTTCAGTTCAGTGGCTCAGTCGTATCTGACTCTTTGCCACCCCATAGACGGCAGCACTCCAGGCTTCCCTGTCCATCACCAATTCCCTGATCCTGCTCAAACTCACGTCCATCGAGTCAGTGATGCCACCCAACCATCTCATCCTCTGTCATCCCCTTCTCCTCCTGCCTTCAATCTTTCCCGGCATCAGGGTCTTTTCAAATGAGTCAGTTCTTTACATCAGGTGGCCAATGTATTGGAGTTGCAGCTTCAGCATCTGTCCTTTCAATGAATATTCAGGACTGATCTCCTTTAGGAGTGACTGGTTGGATCTCCTTGCAGTCCGAGGGACTCTCAAGAGTCTTCTCCAACACCGTAGTTCAAAAGCATCAGTTCTTTGGTGCTCAGCTTTCTTTATAGTCCAACTCTCACATCCATACATGACACTGGAAAAACCACAGCTTTGACTAGACGGACCTTTGTTGGCAAAGTAATGTCTCTGCTTTTTAATATGCTGTCTAGGTTGGACACTTGCTCTTTGAAGGAGCAAGTGTCTTTTAATTTCCTGGCTGCAGTCACCATCTGCAGTGATTTTGGAGCCCCCCCCAAATAAAGTCTGTCACTGTTTCCATTGTTTCCCCATCTATTGGCCATGAAGTGATGGGACCAGATGCCATGATCTTAGTTTTTTGAACGTTGAGTTTTAAGCCAACTTTTCACTGTCTTCTTTCACTTTCACTGAGAGACTTTTTAGTTCTTCGCTTTCTGCCATAAGGGTGGTGTCATCTGTGTATCTGAGGTTACTGATATTTCTCCTGGCAATCTTGATGCCAGCTTGTGCTTCATCCAGCCCAGCATTTTACATGATATACTCTGCATATAAGTTAAATAAGCAGGGTGATAATATACAATCTTGACATACTCCTTCCCTGATTTGGAACCAGTCTGTTGTTCCATGTCCGGTTCTAAATATTGCTTCTTGACCTGTGTACAGATTTCTCAGGAGGGAGGTCAGGTGGTCTGGTATTCCCATCTCTTTAAGAATTTTCCAGTTTGTTGTGATACACACAGTCAAAGACTTTGGCATTAAGCATTTTCTGTGCCTTACCTCATTCATTCTTAGTACAATACTATGAAGAAGATATTGTCACTTCTGTATTTCCATTTTGCGGTGGAAGAAATAGGTTTAACTACCTGAGGCCTCAAATCCTACCTCTGTTAATGACTTGGAGAAGTGAGATCTGAAATGCCTGCCATTGACCTCAGAAGTTGGACTGTCATGAGGACCTTGATTACTATGAATGAGTTTTGGAAGGGTGGTTGGGGAGCCAAAGGAGGTCATGGGAAGTGAGTCAGGTCTGAATGGAGACCAGAGAGAGCCTGTGGCAAGAGGCTGCGAGGTGAAATTTATCCCTGGGCTTCTCCTCGTCTGTACTTCTGACCAGCTGAGCTAGTAGATCATTTTAGAGGGCTGAGCCAGGGTGTGGGTGGGCCAAAGCATATGTGTGTATATTCCCTCTCTCTTTTTAAAAATGATTTTATTTATTTTTGGCTGTGCTGGGTTTTTGTTGCTGCCAGGGTTTTTCTCTAGTTGTGGTGAGCAGGGGCTACTCTCTTGTTGCAGAGCATGGGCTCTAGGGTTTGCAGGCTTCCATTGTGGCAGCAAGCAGCCTCAGTAGTTGCAGCTCCTGGGCTCTAGAGCACAGGCTCAGTAGTTGTGGCTCACGGGCTTGGCTGCTCTGTGGCATGTGAGATCTTCCTGGACCAGGGACTGAACCTGTGTCTCCTGCACTGGCAGGCAGATACTTTACCACTGAGCCACCAGGGAAACCCCCATAGATTCTCTGATTTCATTAGGCCAAATGGCTTGAGAACATCAATAACCTTCAAAGGGAACTGGTGAGTCAAAAGCATGGTATCTTTAGGTGGATGGGAGGCCAATCACAATGTGAGAGATGGGACATATTTACCGTGTACAGAAGATTATATGTAACAAGACGACTGGCTATGGAGTGCGATTTAATGAACCCCGCAAACATATCACTCAATCTAAGAAATAGGCTATCAAGAGGAACTTGCATCTTACCTATATAGCGCTTCCTATCACGTCTCTTTGCCTTCTCTCATGAAGTAACCACCGCCCTACATTTTACTTGGCTTGGGTTTTTCATACTTTGATCATATATGCATAATATATATTTATTTTAAAATATTTATTTAATTTTTAGCTGCACTGGGTCTTCGTTGCTGTGTGAGGGCTTTCTCTAGTTGCCACAAGCAAGGGCTACTCTCTAATTGCAGTGTGCAAGCTTCTCATTGCAGCGGCTTCTCTTGTTGCGGAGCATGGGCTGTAGGGTGCTGAGGCTCAGTAGTAGTGGCTCACAGGCACTAGAGCATGGGCACAGCCTTAGCTGCCCGGTAGTATGTGGAGTATTCTCGGACCAGGGATTGAACCTATGTCTCCTGCATTGGCAGATGGATTTTTAACCACTGGAGCACCAAGGAAGTTCAAGAATAATATATTTAAACAACAAATGTTGTTGGAATTGTTTCCTTTTGTCAAATGGTTTATTATCTGTAGTTTTCTGGAACTTTAAATAATGCATATATCTAATATTTATCCATGTTCCAGTGTGTGGTTTTGTTCCTGCATTTTCACTGATGTATTATCTCCTGTTGTGCTGTTTGTATCACAATTTAATTCTTGTCAATTATGCTTGGATTTCCCCTCTCCCCACCCTCCCAGTTTTGGGACACTTATTGGTGCAATGAATGTCCTTGTACACGTCCCCTAGTGCTTATGTGTAAGATTCTCCTGGGTGTACAACCAGGTATGGAAATACTGGGTTGTAGGTTTGTTTGGCTTTGGAAAATAATGCCAAATTGTTTTCCCAAGTGTTTGCAGCAATTATACATTGCTGGTAGAGAGTAAAGAATTCTTGTTCATCCACATGACCTCCAACTTTTCCAACTTTAAAACTTTTGCCAATCTGGTGGATGTAAAATGGCATCTCATTGTGGTCTGAATTTATATCTCCCTGATTACTAAGCTGTTATTGTTCAGATGGACTGCAGCACGCCAGGCTTCCCGGTCCTTCACTGACTCCCCGAGTTTGCTCAGATTCATGTCCATTGAGTTGGTGATACCATCCAACCATCTCATCCTCTGTCATCCCCTTCTCCTCCTGCCCTCAATCTTTCCTAGCATCCAACCATCTCATCCTCTGTCGTCCCCTTCTCCTCCTGCCCTCAATCTTTCCCAGTATCAGGGTCTTTTCCAGTGACTTGGCTCTTCACATCAGGTGGCCAAAGTATCAGAGCTTCAGCTTCAGCATCAGTCCTTCCAATGAATATTCAGGGCTAATTTCCTTTAGGAATGACTGGTTTGATCTTCTTGCTATCTAAGGTACTCTCAAGTAGGTTGAGCATTTTTTCAGATGTGTATTGCCTGTGCTTCATCTGTAAAATGCCTATTTATTTTATTTTATTTTTTGGATTCTTTTTCTATACGATCGTTTAACCTTTTCGTCTGGATACATAGGATTTCCTTAGGTATGCATATATCTTATGTACTAATTCTTTGTCAGTCAGATGATTTGTCTTTATATCTTATGGTCTGTTTTGAAGAAAAGGATTTTAATGTTGAGCTTATCAACCTTCCAGTTTTATGGTGATTCTTTTTGTGCTTTGCTTAAGAGATTCTTCTTGGTATTCCCCAGTGGTCCATTGGTTAGGACTCAGTACTTTCACTGCCAGGACCTGGGTTCAATCCCTGGTCAGGGAACTTAAGATCCTGTAAGACACAGAGTGGGACACCACCCCCCCCAAAAAAAAAAAAATTAAAACAAAATAAAGGCTGCATGCTTAATATGACAGTACAGCCCTTGACAGTCTGATTCCATTCTTGTTTCAGACTGTCTTCCACAATAAGATACACTGTGTCTTATTAACTATCTCATTATGAAATAACATTTAAAAAAGAGATTCTTATTTATCCCAGAATCCAAAAAATGCTCTCCCTTGTTTCCTCCAAAAAAGTAAGTTTGAATTTTTGCATTTATGTTCTTAATTTATTTAGAATTGATTTTTGTATGTCTTTAAGATATTTGCATTTTTTCATATAGACAATTAATTGTCCAGCTCCTTTTATTGAATAATTCTTTCTTTCCCCATTTATCTGCAATGGCATCTTGGTTGTATTTCAAAGTTTCATATTTGCGTGAGTCTATTTCTGGAATTCCTATCTTCCCATTGATCAATTTATCTACTTTTGTGCCAACAGTTCACTGTATTTATTTTTATAGCTTTTTAATAAGTTGTTTTACCTGATAAGGCAAGTCATTCCCCCTCCCCACTTGTTCTTCATCTTCAGGAGAACCTTGGTTATTCTTGGACTTTTTGCACTTCTGTGTAAATTTGGACCAACTTGTCAAGTTCCAAGGAATTCTTGTTGGGATTTTGGTTGGAATTTCATTGACTAACTGCTAATTTAGGGGAGAGTCTATATCTTTACGAAGCTGAACCCTTCTATCCATGAACATGGGACATCTCTTTATTTAGGTCTTCCTTAATATTTTTCAGGGAAGCTTAAAATTGTTTGCATTAGGATCTTGCACATCTTTTGTTAATTTATTCCAAAATAATCTATAGCGTTCATTGTTATAAATGATGTCATTTAAAAGTTACATTTTCTATTTGTTTCTAACACGGAAATGCAATAAATTTTTGTACAGTTTATTGATCTTAAAGATAGACACTTTGCTAGACTATATTATTACTTCTAATAATTTGTTTACAGGGTTTTGGGCAGAGCTTTCTGTGTAGATAAAAAGCATCTGTGGATAATGACAGTCGATCTGTGCTGGTTGGGGCATCCCAGTACAGCAGTGATGGCACTGGGCACTCTTGGGTTGTTCTTGACTTTCAGTGCAATACTGCCATTTTTCTAGAAAACGATGTTGCTGTGTCTTGTTTGCTTGCTTTTTTGAAGGGGATAGATTAAAAAAAATTTTTTTTCCAGCCTTTTTGAGATATGTCTCAGTTGCTCAGTCATGGCCGACTCTTTGCAACCCTATGGATGGTAGCCCGCCAGGCTCCTCTGTCCATGGGATTCATCAGGCAAGAATTCTGGAGTGGGTTGCCATTTCCTCCTCCAGGGGATCTTCCCAGACCAGGGATGGAAGTTGAGTCTCTTGCGTCTCCTGCATTGGAAGGCAGATTCTTTACCACTGAGCCACCAGGGAAACCCCATATAGTGGAGATACGACGCTTATTCAGGTTGCACACTGTGGTGATTTCAAACACAAGTGTATTGCAAAATGGTTGCTACCATAGCACTAGCTAACACGTCTATCTCACCACATAATTACCATTTCTTGTTTGTGGTGAGACCATTTAAAGTCTACTCTCTTAGCACTTTCAAGTATATGAAACGGTTTTATTAACTGTAATCAGCGTGCTGTACGCAAGATTCCTAGAACCTGTTTATTTTACCACTGGAAGTTCGTGCTCTTTGAGCAACATTTCCTCATCTCCCTACCCCTCAACTCCTGGTAATTGCCCTCCTACTTTCTGTTTCTATGCATTGGCTTTTTTTGGTACTCTGCATGTAAGTGATATCATATAGCATGGGTCTCCCAAACTCTGAGATCTAATGCCTGATGGTGAGGTGGGGTTGATGTAATAATAGAAATAACATGCACAAAAGATGTAATGTGTTTGAATCATTCTGAAATGATCCCCCAGCCCCCACCTGTGGAAAAATTGTCTTCCATGAAACCAGTCCCTGGTGCTAAAGAAGGTTGGGGCCACTGTCATATAGTATGTGCCTGTCTGACTTATTTCCGTTAGCATGCTGCTACTGCTAAGTCACTTCAGTCGTGCCCGACTCTGTGTGACCCCATAGATGGCAGCCCACCAGGCTCCCCCGTCCCTGGGATTCTCCAGGCAAGAACACTGGAGTGGGTTGCCATTTCCTTCCCCAATGCATGAAAATGAAAAGTGAAAGTCAAGTCGCTCAGTCGTATCCGACTCTTAGCGACCCCATGGACTGCAGCCTACCAGGCTCCTCCGTCCATAGGATTTTCCAGGCAAGAGTTCTGGAGTGGGGTACCATTGCCTTCTCCATAGTCACTTCAGTCGTGCCCGACTCTGTGCGACCCCATAGACAGCAGCCCACCAGGCTCCCCCGTCCCTGGGATTCTCCAGGCAAGAACACTGGAGTGGGTTGCCATTTCCTTCTCCAGTGCATGAAAGTGAAAAGTGAAAGTGAAGTCGCTCAGTCGTATCCGACTCTTAGCGACCCCATGGACTGCAGCCTACCAGGCTCCTCCGTCCATAGGATTTTCCAGGCAAGAGTACTGGAGTGGGGTACCATTGCCTTCTCCATAGTCACTTCAGTCGTGCCCGACTCTGTGCGACCCCATAGATAGCAGCCCACCAGGCTCCCCCGTCCCTGGGATTCTCCAGGCAAGAACACTGGAGTGGGTTGCCATTTCCTTCTCCAGTGCATGAAAGTGAAAAGTGAAAGTGAAGTCGCTCAGTCGTATCCGACTCTTAGCGACCCCATGGACTGCAGCCTACCAGGCTCCTCCGTCCATAGGATTTTCCAGGCAAGAGTACTGGAGTGGGGTACCATTGCCTTCTCCATAGTCACTTCCGTTGTGTCCGACTCCGTGCAACCCCATAGACGGCAGCCCACCAGGCTCCACCGTCCCTGGGATTCTCCAGGCAAGAAGACTGGAATGGGTTGCCATAATGCCATCAAAGTCTATCAACCTTTTATTTGTGTTCTTGCAAATGGCAAGCTTGCTTTCTTTTGCATAGCTGAATGATATTTCACCTTTCTGTCTCACATCCTCTTTCTAACTTTATCCAGTCATCCACTGATGGACACTTAGCTTGTTTCCAAGTCTTGGCTATTGTGAACAATGCTGCAAAAAACACGAGAAGGTAGATGTTGTTAGGTATTCTTAATTGGATTAAGGAGTTTCCCTTGTGTTCCTAGTGCAACAGTTTACAAATATAAGCTGATGGCAGATATTATCAAATTATTTTTCTGTATCTGTTGAGATAATCAAGAGTTTTCCCTTTGATATTAATATGGCACACAATGTAGATTTTTTAAAACTTTAAAAAACTGATGTATTACATGCAAAGACACGTACAAATCATGTGTGTATTGCTTAATAACTTCTAAAAAATTTGACACACCCATGTATCTAGCAGTTAGATCAGGAAACGAAACATTGCTTGCATCCTAGAAGCTCCTGAGCACTTCCATTTACAGATTTATAGTGCTAAATAACCTCTACTTTTCTGGGGCCAACAAAACTTAGTCATGGTGTGTCATCTGTTTTCACATACTGCTGGGTTTGGTTTGCTAAAACCTTGTTTAGGATTTTTGCCTCTCTGTTCATAAGTGTGACTGGCCTGACAGTCTCCTTTTGGTTCTGGTTTTAATCTCAGAATGAGTTGGGAACTGTATCTCTTTTTCTATTCTGTGGGAGAATTTGACGTGTGAACAGAGTCCCAGAGCCTTTGGGGGCACTAATAAAAAGATGTAAGCTTTGTACCATTGAAATTCCAGAAGCAGAGGAGAAGAAAACAGGAACTGAACAAATGAAACAACAATGGCTCACGAAGCTGAGTGAACTCAAAGCAGGACCAGCCTAAACAAATTCACACTCAGATACAGGAGAACTGACGCCAAAGGAAAACCGTCCTTACAACCTAGAGGGGTGGGTTGGGGAGGGAGGCGAGAGGGAGGATCAGAGGGAGGGGACATAGGGACACCTATGGCTGATTCATGGCAGAAACCAATACAATACAGTGAAGCAATTATCCTTCAATTTAAAAAAATCCAGAGAAACAACCCATTTCCTATTTAGGATTTTTTTTTTTTTTTTTTTGGCCACGAGGCGTGGAGGATCTTAGTTCCCTGACCAGGGATTGAAACCCTGCCCCTTGCAGTGGAAACTCAGACTCTTAACCACTGGACCACCAGGGAAATCCCAAAAACTCTAATTTAAATGACAGTAGATTTTGTAGCTGAAAATATGGAAGGAAGTAGCGTATTTTTCAAGTGCTGAAAGGAAAGAACTGTCAACTAAGAATTCTACATCTGGCAAATTTATCCTTTGGGAATGAAAGGAGAATCAGGAAATTCTCTGATGAAGGAAAACTAAGGGGATTTGCTGCTAACTGACCTTTCAAAGACTGGCCAAAGAGAAGAATGTCCAGTTCATCCTCTTTCATTGCTTAGGCTTGGCATCATCTCTAAACTCTAACCAATGTAAAATAAAATAAAAATAATAGATAAAAATAAAATAAATCCAACAGAGTATGTCACGGTAGAAATCAGAGACAGAAAGACAACACGGAAATGTCTGAAACATATAGAAAATAAATAACATATTTCTGAATAATCTATGGCCAGAGATGAAACCTCAAAGGAAATTAAAAAAAAGAATTGAGTTAAATACTGAATTAAAAAACCTCCAACCATTTGTAGAATGCAGCTTATGTAATGCTGAGAAGGGTACTTATGCAACAAAATGCTTATATTAGCAAACAGGAAACACCACCTAAATTAATAATCTAAGATTCTATGACAAGAAACTAGAAAAATGACAGCAAAAAGAATCCAACTCAAAGCAGAAGAAAGAATTAATAAAAATAAGAGCACCCGTGATCCTTACACTAGGTTCTGTGAATGGATGGCTTGGACCAGAGCCACTGGGAAGGGCAGGGCTGAGTCTGGAGGGTCAGATTTAGTTTTGTGAGTGTGAGATGGATGGAAACAAGGAGATGGGATGACTGTGAGGGTCCCAGTCTTTTCTCTTCATCTGAGGGTTGCGGCAGATGGAACAGTTCTTTGGTGTTCTGCCCTGGAAAATATGTCTTCATGCTCCACTGTTCCCTCAGGAAAAATGTTTACTCTGCTGGGAAGGACACCCGGCACAGGGCTCTCAGCCTGGAGGAGCTGGGAAACTAGCCTAGAGCTCTGCTCAGCCTGCTGTCTGGGGAGCTCAGCTGGGGCTCAGGGAACAGAAGGCTGTGCTCAGGTGGTGCTCCAGGCTGGGTGATGGATGGGTGTGTTTCCAAGGTCAGGCACCAAGGTTCAGAAGTTAATCATGAAATATTCCCTTAATGTTGTAGGCAAGACAATTGCCTGACTCTCAGGGGTGGGAAGATTCCCTGAGATGCCAGAGTCAAGTTCTCAGCCTCCCCAGGGCCATACTGTGGGTGCAGGGGTCAGCAGCATTGTGGCAAGTTGTAAAAGATGTGCCAATAAGTACTGTCCAGACATGCGCGAAATGTTCACAGCTTATAAACTGGAGCAAAGCAGGCTCTCCCTTAACTGTTCTGCCTCGTTGCATCTTTCTCATAGAAAGAATAGAAATAGGCTGGGTTTCCAGTCATTCCTTTTCATTGGGTCCTTTCTGTGCAGCCCCTGGGATGAGCACAGTGAAGACCCTGTCCATGGTGCTGACCATCACTGGCTACCCAAAGGAGCTGCATCTGCTTTCTTTACATTCTTAACACAGCGTTCTAACAAGAAGGAGGTGGAGAGGGCTTTAGGGAGTGTTAACTGGCTCCTGTTTCATGGCTAAAGGACAGTGAGGATGCTGTGCACATCAAATCAGGAACTAACCCCACAGTCAGGAAGACCAATTCCAGATTGCCCACGAGTAGTGGTTTTGTAGCTCAGTCGGTAAAGAATCTCCCCACAAAGCAGGAGACCCAGGTTCGATTCCTGGGTTGGGAAGACCCCCTGGAGAAGGAAATGGCAACCTGTTCTAGTATTGTTGCCTGGAGAATCCCATGGACAGAGGAGCCTGGTAGGTTCCCAGTCCACGGGGTCGCAAGAGTCAGACACAACTTATTGACTAAACCACGATGAGGAGTTTGCAATGAGAGAAGATGATGACCACAACCTTGAGAGATGTGATAGAGAGAACAATGGCCCCTCAAAGTTGACACATATTTTTTAAAATTTTATTTATTTGGCTGCATTGAGTCTTCGTTGCGACATGCAGGATCTTTTGTTGCAGTGCACAGACTCTCTAGTTGTGGTGTGTGGGCTCAGTAGTTGAGGCATGCAGGCTTAGGTGGCTTAAGTGGGATCTTAAGTTTCCCAACCAGGGATTGAACCCATGTCCTTTGCATTGCAAGGCAGATTCTAAATCAACTGGACCACCAGGGAAGTCCCTGTCCACATCTTAATACCCAGGATCTCTGCAGATGTCCCAAGATAAAGGGAATTTATAAATTAAGGATCATGCGATTAGGAGATTATGGTGAGTTATCTGATTGGGCCCAACATAATCACAAGGGTGGTCCTTATAAAGAAAAAGGAAGGCAGGAGAGGCCGAGCCAGAGAAAGACATGTGATGATGGAAGCAGAGCATGAATTTAAGATACTCCACTGCTGACTTTTGAAGATGGAGGAAGGGGCCACAAGCCAAGGAAAACAGGTAGCCTTTCACAGCTTGGAAAGGCAAGGAAACAAACTCTCTCCTAGACTATCCAGAAAGAACAGAGCTCTGTTGACATCTTGATTTGTGTTGTTTTATACCACAGGTTTGTGATAAGTTGCTACAGCAGCAATAGGAAACAACAAGAGGTGTCACCTTCTCTAACCCAACATTGTGTGCATATGAGATAAGGAGTATCTTAGAGCCAAATCAGGATGTGAAACTTAGCAGGTTTTGTAACTGTCTCTTATCTCATAACAAACAACACTCAGGCAATGGCCAGACATCCTCCCGAACTCTGGGCTCTGTGCCTTAGTGCACAGACCACTTTTGTTTGGGTGAATGTGGGTAAACTGACCCATGTGAACTTACATGGGAAGATCACCCTTCCCAGGTGACCTCAGTTCTTCAGGTGTGTGGAGGGCGCTGCAGATGAGGCTCAGGTGGGAGGAGGCCCGCGGGCCACATCAAGGAGGAGACAGTTTGTCCCATTGCTGTGGAACCTGGGTGAGTTTAGGTGGGAGGAGCCCATGTGCACAAAAAGAGCAAACGAGAGGAAAGTCCTCTTTATTCAGACCTCTCAGGTGGTCCACAGTGGGTCACAGGCCCAGCCACTTTCCTTGGAAGCCCTCAGTTCCTTGGGGAATGGAAGTCCTTGTCTTCATCCATCCAGGGCTCAGGGCAGCCTTGTCAGGGCCTCCAGAAGGCCAGGAGGGACACTAAGGCTGAGCCCAGGCCCCCCAGTATCTTCAGGGGTCACAGCTGTTTCTTTGCTTCGGGTGTCTGACCTCACTCAGACTCTGGGGTCTCACGTGGGCTCTTCTCCACACCCCTTAAGGGGAAGTTCCTGGAGCAAACTAAGAAACCACATCTACTTTGGGGTTGATCTGGCAGTAGATATCTGTGTTGGGATAGAGTAACTCCTGTAGAGAAAGAAGAGGCCTTTGAGCCCCTATAAACTTCTCAGAACAGGTCCCAGGATCTTCCTGGCCCAGGGTCCACAGGGCTGCTTCGTGGAGGACCCGGCTGTGCTGGAGGCTTTCTGGGTCCAGATACATCACTCCTCTTCATCCATTTTCCCACTTTTGCTGCTGTTTCCTGGAAAGTACCCTTAAAAGTGCAGGATCAGACCATTCATCCCCAACACTCACCTCATAGATGGGAACAGCTGGCTTGGGGCTGGGTAGGGAGGCCTGGGTAGGGGAGAAAGTGGGTGTCAGGGGGACAGGGAAGAGAGTCATTTCTCCTCAGAAGTGACCAGCCCTGCCTCCCAAGCAGCCACCTCCAAGCCTGAAGCCCTCACTTCAGTCCCCATCTGGCTGCATGCTCCACCCTCAATAGCCCGAGACTCTGTCTGAAGCTCCTAGTGCCCACTCTATTCCTGGCTGGACTCCAGGGTTAACTGTGAAGGGACCAGGCAGGCTTAGGGCAGGGCGTGGGGGTGTCCTGCCCCTGAAGTGAGTCCCAGTCCTGACCAGGATGGGGTTCATGTTGCTGGCTACCCTGGAGTGAAGGGTGTCTGTACTGTGAAATGCTGGACAGTCCCACTGCCCTGAGTCTGCACAGCTGGGACCACAGGGAGAAGAGACAAGGAAAGAATGTGCTTACCGGGGAGACAGAGCTGCCAGAGGGACCATGTCCTAGGAGCAGAGACAGCAGTTAGCACCAGGGGTGTGAGGAAGCTTAGCCCACCCTCCAGGAGAGGCTGGGGGTCCTCAGCTTCCAGAGAACCATGGGAGAAGGGGCATCACCAGGGAGAGACCTTCTGGGCATTTAGGGTCCAGTGAGGTGACCCGTGACTCAGAACTTGCACGTCTAGCAGACCAGTCAGTGCGGATCCCCTGTGATGAAGCCCCAGCGGGTGGCTGGCTGGAGCAGACGCTGGAGGATAGGACCAGGGTGTCCCAGCTGCGCCCAGGCTGAGAAGACACTCACCCAGGGTGGTTGCTGGAGGCCGGTGCTCTCTGAGGTCATTCTGGCCACTGGCCCTAGAAAAGGTCACGATTATTTTTGAGGGTTGCAGGAGGCAGGAGGAGGTCACAGCTTTGGTGTCAAAACAGGGAACAAGGAGGGTTCCCTTTTCTAAACAGGGAGTGTGTACATATGCGGTCAGATGCACAGTCGCGTCCAGCTCTTTGGGATCTCGTGGACTGTGGCCCTCCAGGCTTCTCTGTCCATGGGGTTCTCCAGGCAAGAATACTGGAGTGGGTTGCCATTTCCTTCTCCAGGGGAATCTTCCTGACTCAGGGATCAAACCTGCGTCTTCTTCGTCTCTGCATTGCAGGTGGACTCGTTACTACGGAGCCACCAGGGAAGCCCAATCAGGGAATGGAGAGACCTCCATTCTCCACCAGTGCTGTTTAGGGGGAGAGGGCCCAGCAGAGAGGAGCTAGGGAAAGTCCTTAAGAAGCCACATCCATCCTGGGCTCAGAGAGGAATTACGTGCAGGTCAGTGGCAGTCCGGGAGAAAGTGACCTGAGAAGGGACAAAGGACCCAGTAAAGGAATCAGCCCAAAGGCTTTGAGTGGAAGGGTCAGGTCCTCAGAGGAGAGCAGGGCCAGAACACACGGAGGATGCCTGGAGAGCCGGTGCAGCTTGGGTCCCTTGACTGGGGTGGGGTGGGGGGGCTCTGCGGTGGCCAGCCCAGCCCCTCAGGCTGAGAGATGCTGAAATTAGACAATGGCCTCTTTCTCTACCTTCATCTGCCTGGAAAGAGCATAAAGCTCATCTCCCGACCTGCTGTCCTGGCCTGGTCCACGTTCTCCCATCTCACACATCACGGGCTGTGGTTAACGCATCTGCCTCTTGGGAGACTCTGACCCGACCTGGCCTGTCCAGGTGGCTTCAGTCTCTTTGGCCACGATGACGCTCAGGTTCTGAGGCTGTCAACCTCTCCTTTCAGGGTGACTGGATTTAAATAAACTGCAGGATGTACTGCTTACTGAGCATTTACCGCCTGCCAGCACGGCTGCAGGTCTGCTCCGGGAGCTAGGACAGCAGTGGGCTGTTCTTGTTGTTCAGTCGCTCAGTCGTGTCCGACGCTTTGTGACCCCATGGGCTGTAGCCCGCCAGGCTCCTCTGCCCATGGGATTTCCCAGGCAAGAATACTGGAGGGGGTGCCCATTTCCTTCTCCAGGGGATCTTCCCGACCCAGGGATTAAACCCACATCTTCTGCATAGCAGGCAGATTCTTTACCACTGAGCCAGCGGGGAAACCCTGGACAACAGCAGTGGGGAGTGTCTAATTTACTGATGCAGAAGGTGTTGGGAAGCCACCCCAGGTCAGCATCTGGTGAAGGAGGGGCCGATGGATGAGAGGGAATGTCCTTGGGGGAAGTGGAGAGGCTGTGGAGAGCCAGGCCCAGAATCCAAGGGTAGGGTGTCTCTCTTCCTGGCTTGGCATCAGCCTGGGGGACAGGATTAGCATTGGGCATTGCCATTTGTACCTCCTAGTCATCTTGAGGAAAACAAAGCACCCCAGAATGATCACCAGTGCCAACCTAACCAGGATCCCAATCATGATGACGATAACGATCTCCCTATTGAGGGCTGGGCTGTTTTCTCGGCCTGAAAGGAGAAGACAGAGGGGGAGATGAAGGCCTGAGTTCACCTGACCAGGAAAACCACAAGAGGTCTCACAGGGGAGAGGGCCTGTTAGGGAGGAAGGGGATGCTTTGAGGTCTGTGTGGCTGTGTGTTTGGTCATCACAGTATCTTCCCAACCCTCCTGCTGCAGGGGGTTGCATCTCTCTCTCTATTTTAATCACGTTTGAAACCTCGGACTTTCTCTAACTCGACATTCTCTCACTGTAGCCAGCTCCGTGTCCTATTCGTGTTCCTGTTAAGGACTCCTTCCTCCTACATTATGCACCTCCGCCCTTGTTTTTCCTTCCCATCCCCATTGTCAGTCTTAGAGGGAAGTTCTGCTCAACTCCTGCCCAGTAATAATAACATTAGCCAACTGTTTCCAGTTCATTCTGTGTGGCTGGCACTGTGGGAAAATCCTTTACGTCCATCTGTTCTGATCCTTCCCTCCCCATGACGGAGGGGGTGTCATCCTTGCTGTGTGTACATACATCTGAGACCCACGGTGCTTAAATAAATCAACGGAGTTCATAGAACTTCCCTGCTGGCTCAGATAGTAAAGAATCTGCCTGCAATTCAGGAGACCCGGCTTTGATCCCTGGGTTGGGGAAGATCCCCTGGAGAAGGGAATGGCAATTCATTTCAGTATTCTTGCCTGGAAAATTCCATAGACAGAGGAGGTTGGTGGGCTACAGTCCACGGGGTTGCAAAGAGTTGGACACAACTGAGCAACTGAGTACGTAGCATATTTCATCTGGTAAGAGATTAATACCCATTTCTTCAGTTCAACAACAACAAAAGGCACTTGGCCCTGGGGACCCTTCTTTGTTTCCTATCTCCCCCTACATGAGGCTGTCAGGAGCTCAGAGAATCCCCTCCCCGCATTCCAGGCTGGACCCAAGGTCTGCCAGGAGAAATCAGGCAGCAGGAGGAAGAAGGGTCTGCTGAGATGTAGTGGGAGGGTTCAGGGGCTGATTCGGAATTTGCTTGTAACTTCTGGGAAGTTGGGAGGTAACTTCTTTCAGATTTGTTTCTGAAAACCTACAGGCTCTACCACAAAGCTTGGTACTGATGGGCCAGGGGCCACTTACCAGAGACTGTCATAGCCTTGACTGTGGTTTTGCTGGGACCAGTGATGAAGTTATGGACAAGGCAGTTACAGGGTCTACTCTTATCTGCAGTGATATCGGGGATAAAGAGCTCCTGTATGGATTGTGGGGGCCTCCCGGTGATAAGCCAGGGACACGGTGTGGCTGGGGTTAGAGGCTGTGTGGTGGGAGAGGTTGAGACTGACAGGAAGTGGTGGGGGTGTCCGGGCCATCTGAAGCAAAGAGCATAAAGCTACACGTGACGCAATCAGAGGGAAGGGAAATTCCTCGTCTGTATTAGGGCCCCAGCATCCTTCTGTCTGGATCACAGCCTTGTCGTAGAAAGTCTCAACCATTACCTCTCATGTTCACTTATCCTGAGTCCGAGATATTAACCTGTTTCTTCCGTCACAGGCTGGTGACCCTGAGCCTCTCAAGACACAGCAGCCCATCCCCTCCTAGTCTTGGTTCAAGGTGAGCCTGCCTGGGCTTGCCTGGGATAGGAAGTCATGGCCAGCCTGGGTGTCCAAAGGTGAGGGTCCATGTACTTGGACCTGAGAGGGATGGGTACGGCCTGGCCTCCAGCACTGCAGATTCAGCCAGGAGGCCTGGACCACGTAGGAACAGAGGTTACTCACAGAGGCCATTCTGGGTGGATGGGTCATCATGGGTGACATTCTCTGGATCCCCGGCTTCACGCACATAGAGTCCTGTGTCATGCCTTGTCACATTGAATACAGTGAGAGTCCTGTTTCCCTTGCACAGGTCCAGCTCCACGCTGTTGGGGAGGCTCTGATTGTTGACTGAATACATGTAGAAGACGTCCCAAGTCTCAAATCTACACGTTAACACCACAGTGTCCTCGTGCTGCCCAGGGTTGGAGTTGTTGCTGGTGATGACGGGTGTAGGCAACAGCGCTGTGCAGATAACAGAGAGAACATTGCCCCTTTTCTCCCTTTGGCTTCTCTACAAGCATCTTCAATCAGAATTGGCTTCTCTCACCTCTCAGCCAGACTGAGCCCTTCAATAAGGCAGGTCTGTGCATTGAAGACGAATGCATGGGGACCTGAGCCCAGAGAGTGTGAGGCCACCTGCTCTACGTCTGGGAGAAGCACAGGCTTCCTCGGGGGTCGATTGTGCAGCAGCGTTTAGTGGTGGACAGACCTGGGTGGGACTCAGAGACCACCTGGCGTCTGTCCTGGTTTTTATCAACCAGCCTCGGGAGAGAGCTCCCTGGGCGGCACCCTGGGGTCGAGGAGCTGCCAGGAGTGTCTTCCTTCCTCTGTTCCTCTCTGGGGGTGCTGACATTTCTCTGGCATCTCCAAGTCCCCCAGGGCATTTGGTTGATTCCTGGGGACCTTGTACCTGTGTGCTCTCCATGCCAAGTCTCAGGAGTAGGACCAGGCTGTGCCCCTGCGCGGATGTGGCTCTCGGGGCTGAGCCCTGGCTGGTGACCACCTTGGGAGCCTAGGGATTTGGCACAGGCTTCCCGGTGTCACTGGAGGCAGGAGCCCTGGGACAGGGTCTGGGAGGGGCTTCCTGGGGCTGAGCTTCTCTGTGAGGATCCCTGGGGCCCTCAGGCCAGGGTCTTCCCTGAGTCCTGCAGAGTCTTCCTCAGGGTCCTGGTCACGGGGAGGGGCGAGGGGGCTGGACTGAGAGTGCTGTCCCTCTGCTGAGTCCCTCCATCAGCCCGTCCTTCTCTACACAGTGTCTGCAGGGCCTGGCTTCCTGGAAGCATTTCTGACCCTTTGGAGTTTGTCTCCACAGCGTGTGTCCTGCACTGAACGTTCAAACCCCAACACGGGACATAATGCAGAGGGGCATGGGGGCAACTTCTGGGGTTGTCAGCCCTTCGAGTGTGAACAGAATTCATCCTGACCCATAGCTCAGTTGGTAAAGAGTCTGCCTGCAATGCAGGAGACCCTGGTTCAATTCCTGGATCAGAAAGATCTGCTGGAGAAGGGATAGGCTACCCACTCCAGTATTCTTGGGCTTCCCTGTGGTTCAGCTGGTAAAGAATCTGCCTGCAGTGTGGGAGACCTGGGTTTGATTCCTGGGTTGGGAAGATCTGCTGGAGAAGTGAAAGGCTACCCACTCCAGTATTCTGGCCTGGAGAATTCCATGGACTACACAGTCCATGGGGTCACAAAGAGCTGGACACGCCTGAGCGACTTTCACTTTCACTTTCCCACCCAATACGCCGAGGTCAGAGAGGAAGCACTCACTGTATATGCAGAGGTGTCCAGTTTGTCTTTCTGTCTGTAAATCCTTCTTTGTAATGAGCAGGGTGTAGGATCCTGTCTTTTTGGGTGACGTTCTGGATCAGCAGGGTTCCGTTGGGGTAAAGTGTCTCCCGTCTGCTGGACACAGGCCCATTGGTAGTTGCATTAGTATCTACCCTATACGATGCAATTAGCTGGGTGTTGTCTACCCTTTCTCCTCTGTGCCAGGCATAGCCTGAAGGATTCTCTGACATGTTGTGGGCAAGTAGAACATTGGACCCTTCTGCAGCAAGGCGGGGCACCATTTCAACAGCGAGCTGGGCAGTGGTGGGCGGGGTCCAGAAAGTTGAGAGTGAGACTAAGAGGGAAGAGAGAGAAACCAGTTAATTTCTGACCTGTGTGGGGGATGGGAAAATGGTGCCCTGGGTCCTGAGCAGGTCTCTTCATCCCTCAGCCTTGGTGTGTGTGTGCATGTGTGTGCATGTGTGTGTGCGTATGTGTATGGTGTGTGCGTATGTGTATGGTATCTGGGTATATGTATGTGTGTATATCCTACTGGTTCAAGGTCAGCAGCATGACCCCCGTCACTTCAGCCCCTCTGGGCTCAGTATTTCCTCTGCTTCCCCAGCTGTCCCCTGGTTCACCCCCTTGCTGCCCTCACACGCCTGCTCACATTCAGGGCCTCCTGGGAGATGCCTCTCCCCTCGACCAGCTGCTGTAAAGACCCTCCGTGCTCACTGCTGACCCTTCCCCGCTCCGGTTCCTGCGTGACGCCTGTAGCACCCGCCAGCACACTCTCCATCTCTCTGCTTGTGTGTCTTCCTCCTCACAGAGCGCGGGCTCCGTGAGGGCAGGGGCTTGTCTGATCCTGCTTGAAACCCAGGGCCTGGACCAGGCTCCAGACATTAGTACCTGGGGATGAAGGAAGGAGAGTTCCCAGGAATTCCACAGCCTGGTGTTTATTTGTCAGTTTCTAAGGGTGCCGGGTAAGGACAGTGTTTACTGTCCTGGTTATGTCTTTATCTGTAGTGACACAATACATTGTTATTATTGTCATAGTTTTCAACAAACTGTTCAGTGAAGAATTACACATAAAACCTACAGCAGTTGAGTCTTCCTGCCCCTCACCAGCTCTAGCTCATGCAGAGTCTCCTGTGGCTGAGCACCCCTCCCTCCCTGGTCCACTCCCCTCTGCCCTCAGTCTGAACAGAGGCCCCCTGTCCCCTCTCAGAGCCCCGTCTCCCCCAGGGACCAGCCAGGCTCTCGTTCTCCAGTCTCCGCCCCCTCCCTGAACACTGTCCCCTCTCACCTGCCAGCAGGAGCCTGCTCCAGGGGACATGCCGCCTGCTTGCAGGGCCTGACGGGGGCTCCATGGTACCTGCGGTCTGCTGTGTCCCTCTCTCTGTGAGAACTTCTGGTCCAGAAACGCTCACAAGCCCTGCAGTCCTTGTGTGAGCTCTGCCGTCCTTTCCCCTGTGTGCTGGGCCTGCCCGGGAGCAGCAGAACTTCGCTGGGTCAAGTGGCCCGGGGGCGTGGTCTCTGCTCAGGCTCCGCCCCCTGCCTCCCCTCTCCTCCTTCCCTCCCTCGTGGCCCCTCCCCCTTCCCCCTCTGTCCGTATTTCTATTCCCTGAACTCTGCTGAGTCCTCTGCCTTCTAGAGCAGTGATTCTCCACCTACACGCACACACACACACACACACACACACACCTACACACACATTCCTACACACAACACCCCCCGACACACACCCCTACTCACACATACCTACATCTCAGCTACACACAGACACCTAGATACACACACATCTACACACACACACACAGCCTTGCCTGGAAAAGCACAACCTGGGCGTGTCGGGGTCCGGGGTCCCCACTGCTCTGGATCAGATGCACACTCAGCCTCCCTGACAGCCCTCCCTCATCCCCTCTGGCTTTTCCCTTCAGAGGAGGAGCCTGGGGGTGGGGGGTGCATCAGGAATGCTTGTCACAGGGACGTCCTCCCCACGGTGCGTGGGAATCACCTGCGGAGCTTCATGAAGACTGAGAACCCCCAGGTGACACCTTAGAAATGCTGTTTCAGCAGCCACCAGGTGACACGCTTGCCCAGCCTGGCTGAGAACCCAGAACAGCGGTTAGGCCGCCCCACCCACCCCAGTGCTGGCCTCTGCTGTGCTTTGGTCTGGGGTCTCTCGGCACAGTCACAGATCCAGGGGTTTCCAAATTTTGGTGGTAATTGTTCCTGTGACACAGAAACCCAGCTCGATGCCCAGGGTCTTCCTGTTGTTCTCAAATATCTGGGAAGATTGCAGATATTTGACCCGCCTGAAGGTCACACTGACTCTGGAGGAGAGAAAGGGGTCACGTGTGTGATGACTGGAGAGGGGACCTGGTCTCTACCTTAGCTTGTCACCAGCCTGGCGTCTGTTCTCAGGGACTGCTGCTGTTGCTGCTGCTAAGACACTTCAGTCATGTCTGACTCTGTGTGACCTCATAGACAGCAGCCCAGCAGGATCCTCCCTCCCTGGGACTCTCCAGGCAAGAGTACTGGAGTGGGTTGCCATTTCCTTCTCCAATGCATGCATGCGTGCTAATTCTCTTCAGTTGTGTCCAACTCTGTGCGACCCTATGGGCAGCAGTCGACCAGGCTTCTCCGTCCCCAGGATTCCCCAGGCAAGAATACTGAAGTGGGTTGCCATTGCCTTCTGCAGGAACAGAGACCCAGAACTGGGTGTCAGGAGGAGCTGCAGTTGGCAGGTGAGAAGGGAAAGCTTTCCTGTGTTTCCTGGGAAGAGAGGAAGCTGGTGCTGAGGGTGGGCTGACTCTGGGCTCCCTGGTCCTCGGGTCAAGATCCGGGAGACTCTCCCTCTGTGTGTCTGTTGCCTGAGCCTTGGTTCAGAAACTGTCCAGGTCCTCCTTCCAATTATAGGGCCTCCTCTGTTACCCTGGCTGATCTTTCTGTGGTTGCTCTGATCTTTCCCATGGGTGGTTTCAGGCAGGGATGGGAGCTGGCATGGGTGCCCATAGGCCCCTAGAAGGTTGGGCAGGGTAGTGTGGGCACCCAGGAGGGGCTCTGAGGGTCTGTTAGAGGAGGGGTACCCTGGGGTCTAACCTGAGGTGAAGCTGATGTAATAACAATAGGTATAAGTGCACAGTAATTGTAACACACTTGAATTATCCTAAAATCATCTCCACCACTCCGCAATTGTCTTCCATGAGACCGGTCCCTGGTGCCCTAAAGGTTGGAGAGCTCTGTTTAGAAGGAGGGATGGAAATCAGGCTCCTTCTCCACTTCCTTAGGCAAAACAAAGTTCACCTGTTAATTTCCTGTTAATTTTCTGTTTGGCCTAATGTTGCCCCCTGGAGGTCATGAGCAGACCTAGGGACAATGTAACGGGCTGCACAGGGGTGCAAAGGCCAAAGGGTGTGAGCTGGCTCTGCGCCCTGGGCAGAGGTGGAGGCTGACCTCCAGACTAGAGGCTATCAGCCAGAGTTCAGGTCACTGTGGGTCCCCAGGCTTCCCGACCTCATCCCAGTGCAGGGTGAGCCCAGGGAGACGATGGGCATTGTTCAGTGGCAGGAGAAACATCCATCCAGGTGGAAGTGTGCTCAGGAGGAGCTCTCAGTCCCTGTGGCTTCAAAGGATGGGCCGGCAGGGGGTCTCTGGGGCTTTGGGGAGAGGGTGGCGGCCTGTGGGCTGGACCCCAGAAGGCCCTGTCCTTCTCCACCTCACGGCAATGGGCCTGCACCCTAGTTCTCTGTGTCCCCATCAGTGGTTGGCTCTCAGCCTCCCCTCAGTGCCAGGACCTGGGGCAGCTCCACCTGGAGACTCTGTCAGGGGAGGGGAGACTCCCATGGGACCCCAGTCCCCCTGAGATGGAGCAACTGCAGAAGCTGGTTCCTCTGTTCTGGAAGTTCCCCTCCTTTCCCTGGATGCCTTAGGGGGAGGGGCTGAGATGTCTCCAGGGACCAGACCCAGGTATCCCCACAGATGAGGGGCCTTGGGATGAGGAGCTGCTCCCCAGTTCCTGAGTTCAGCTGGGGCTCCCCCCTCCCCGTGGCGACTGCCTTGGGATGGAGGATGGGGAGTCTGAGCCAGCTCATCTCTCTGAGAGCAGGGGAAGGACTCAAGCTGCCAGCCCAGGGCCTCCAGGGAGACTACAAGATTCTCCTGAGTAGAGGAGGGAGGGGGTGTGATTATCTGGGAATGAGCAGAGGTCTGACCCGACACAGAGGCCCCTGTCCTCACACCTGACTCCATGAGGAATAAAGTCCCGCCCTGGAGCAGTTGTGGGCTCTTGCAAGTCTCCTCCCAGTCTGAAGCCAGGGCCCCTGTGTCCACAGGGAATATTCTCTGACCCCTCGGTGTCACACTGGGTGGGGGGTGTGAGTTCTGGCTTCTGTTATGTAGATTCCCTTATCTATTTCAGTTCAGTTCAGTTCAGTTGCTCAGTCGTGTCCGACTCTTTGTGACACCATGAATCACAGTACGCCAGGCCTCCCTGTCCATCACCATCTCCCAGAGTTCACTCAGACTCACGTCCATCGAGTCCGTGATGCCATCCAGCCATCTCATCCTTGGTCATCCCTTTCTCCTCCTGCCCCTAATCCCTCCCAGCATCAGAGTCTTTTCCAGTGAGTCAACTCTTCTCATGAGGTGGCCAAAGTACTGGAGTTTCAGCTTTAGCATCATTCCTTCCAAAGAAATCCCAGAGCCGATCTCCTTCAGAATGGAGGTTGGACCTCCTGCACTCCAAGGGACTCTCAAGAGTCTTCTCCATCTCCACAGTTCAAAAGCATCAATTCTTTGGCGCTCAGCCTTCTTCACAGTCCAACTCTCACATCCATACATGACCACAGGAGAAACCATAGCCTTCACTAGACGGACCATAGTCTGCAAAATAGAGTATTGAGCATGTGCGACCTGTCAGCCCTGGGTTGTGTCCTGGTCTCCAGAGAATAGGATAGACTTGGACTCCGGCTCACACACCTGACCTTGTGACAGGGAGACAGACACTCAGAGAAAATCCTGGAAATAAGGAGCTGATTATGATGGAGGGATGGACTGAAAGGGAAGCGTCCGGTGCATCCGGAGCCTGTCACGGAATCTCAGCTGGACTGCGTGGCATGGAAGGCACCCCTGAGAAAGTGATCCTTTGAATGAGATGTGAAGGGTGAGCAGACCCTCAGCAGAGAGGGACAGGGGGCCCAGAGGGCAGAGCTACCTGAGGGGAGTCTGGCCTTCAGGTGGGCCTGGCTGGGAGGAGCAGCTGACAGAGTCCAGTGTGGGGAACTGGGAGAATGGGGAGGACTGTGGATGGAGTCGGTTGGTGAGGGTCAGAGGCTGCTGGGCGGTGGGAGAAGGAGGTGGGCAGCCCTGTGGAGGCTCCAGACTGTGGAGGAGCTCTGCCGCCCTCTGGTGGCCATGGAGGGGAGTGTTGAAGGGAAAGTACTCAAGGAGGTTTTCTCCTAAGACAAGTCAAGCATATGTCAAGAGTTTAAATATCATTTTACGAATCCCAGGGACACAGGATGCTGGCAGGTACAGACATGAGGTCGCGAAGGATCGTATAAGACCTAGCGACTCACCCTTTCCACACTGCATATCATTCATGCTGAATCGTGTCCCACTCTGAATTTCCAACATCTCTCATCCAAGATCTTCTCTTATATACCCCACTCCACGATTTCATCCGGTTGAGATCTGTGTTGACACCAGGCCTGTTTCTCTCTGTAGAAGAAGATCCAGACGCAACATTCTCAGTCCTTGGGCAGGACTGGAGCATCTGTAAGTAGGAGGAGGGTGAGGAAATGTCCAGTGTCCTGCCTGTGCCGGAGGGTCCATGTGGACATGAAACGGCTGCATTTCCGTTCCCCCGTGCCCCCTCAGTGTCTTCCGCATGGGGCAGGGCCAGGTGGAATCGGAAGACCAGGGTGGTGCAGTGATTCTGAACCTCGTCTTCCCTCCTTCTCTGTCTCTGCCCCCATCAGGGAACCTGGTCTTCTTGGTGGGAAGGAAGGTGAGTGGCTCCATAGGCCCCTGATCAGAGATTCTTTCAGCAAAACAGACACAGGGGTCAAGTCCGCTAGCTCTGCACTCAGTGTCCCTGACACACTGTGTGACTGTAGGAACTGAATTATTAGGGTCTAATGGCCTCTTTTGTATTCTGATTTATTAGATTGCTTTTACTTCTTTTTACGTTTTGATATTTGAAGTTTCAAAGGTGAATCTCCATCTTCCTTAAGCCTGAGCAGGGTTGGTGCCAGGGTAGTTCAGTTGTGTTAAAGGTTACTTTTTATAGTAGCTTCGGTTTCACAGCAAAAGTGAGGGTAAGGGATCAAACCCATGTCCCGGGCTTTGGTAGGCAGATTCCTATCCAATGAGCCATTGGAAAAGTCCTCTAAACAATGCTTAACTTGTAGGTAGCCACTGGTTCATCATGGCCACTGCACACATGAGGTTTCTATATTTGAGTATGGGTAAATAAACAAGTGATGTATGTCATCCTTTTTGAATTTACAGACTCACAACCACCTGCTCTGTGCTCACCAGCCCTGCAGACCCACAACCACCTGCTCTGTGCTCACTAGCCCTGCAGACTCACAACCACCTGCCCTGTGTTCACCAGCCCTGCAGACTCACAACCACCTGCTCTGTGCTCACTAGCCCTGCAGACTCACAACCACCTGCCCTGTGCTCACCAGCCCTGCAGACTCACAACCACCTGCTCTGCGCTCACTAGCCCTGCTGGTGTGACTTGGGCAGCACGACTGTTACTGACTTTGCAGTTGTTCTAGTTGCTAAGTCAGGTGCAACTCTCCCGGGACCCCATGGACTGTAGCCCGCCAGGCTCCTCTATCCATGGGATTTCCCAGGCAAGAACACTGGAGTGGGTTGCCATTTGTTCTCCAGGAGATCTTCCTGAGCCAGAAATCACACCTGGGTTCCTGAACTGGCAGGAGGATCTTTACCACGGCGCCACCGGGGAAGCCCATGCTGCTGCTGATCACTTGCTCAAACCCACCCAAGTTACGGTGCCAAGTGTGAGCCCCAATGGAAGCTATGGAAGCTGGGTCATGTTCATGTGTTCACGCGGGTTCATCAGCTGATAAAATGCACACCTCGAGGGTGGAATGTTGAATAGTGAGGAGGCCCTACACTTGCGGGCAGCAGGTATCTAGGAAAACTCCGTACCTTCCCTCACTGTTGCTGTGAAACTGAAGCTACTATGAAAAATAACCTTTAACACAACTGAACCGCCCTGGCACCAACCCTGCTCATGCTCAAGAAAGATGGAGATTCACCTTTGAAACTTCAAATATCAAAAGGTGAAAAGAAGTAAAAGCAATCTAATCAATTAGAATACAAAAGAGGCCATTAGACCCTAATAATTCAGTTCCTACAGTCACACAGGGTGTCAGGGACACTGAGTGCAGAGCTAGCGGGCTTGAGCCCTGTGTCCCTTTTGCTGAAAGAATCTCTGATCAGGGGCCTATGGAGCCACTCACCTTCCTTCCCACCAAGAAGACCAGGTCCCCTGATGGGGGCAGAGACAGAGAAGTAGGGAAGACGAGGTTCAGAATCACTGCACCACCCTGGTCTTCCGATTCCACCTGTCCCTGCCCCATGCGGAAGACAATAAGGGGGCACGCGGGGAACGGAAATGCAGCCTTTTCACGTCCACATGGACCCTCCGGCACAGGCAGGACACATGGACGTTCCTCACCCTCCTCCTACTCACAGATGCTCCCGTCCTGCCCAAGGACTGAGAATGTTGCATCTGGATCCTCTTCGACAGAGAGAAACAGGCCTGGTGTCAACACAAACCTCAACCGGATGAAATCTTGGAGTGGGGTATATAAGAGGAGATCTTGGATGAGAGGCATTGGAAATTCAGAGTGGGACACGATTCAGCATAAATGATATGCAGTGTGGAAAGGGTTAGTCGTAGGTCATATACGATCCTTCGCGACCTCATGTCTGTACCTGCCAGCATCCTGTGTCCCTGGGATTCGTTAAATGATATTTAAACTCTTGACATATGCTTGAGTGTCTTAGGAGAAAACCTCGAGTACTTTCCCTTCGACACTCCCCTCCATGGCCACCAGAGGGCGGCAGAGCTCCTCCACAGTCCGGAGCCTCCACAGGGCTGCAGCGACCACCCCCCAGCAGCCTCTGACCCTCACCAACCGACTCCATCCACAGTCCTCCCCACTCTCCCAGTTCCCCACACTGGACTCTGTCAGCTGCTCCTCCCAGCCAGGCCCACCTGAAGGCCAGACTCCCCTCAGGTAGCTCTGCCCTCTGAGCCCCCTGTCCCTCTCTGCTGAGGGTCTGCTCACCCTTCACATCTCAGTCAAAGGATCACTTTCTCAGGGGTGCTTTCCATGACACCCAGTCCAGCTGAGATTCCGAGACAGGCTCCGGATGCACCAGACGCTGCCCTTTAAGTCGATCCCTCCATCATAATTAGCTCCTTATTTCCAGAATTTTCTCTGAGTGTCTGTCTCCCCGTCACAAGGTCAGGTGTGTGAGCCTGGAGTCCAAGTCTATGGTATTCCCTGGAGACTAGGACACAACCCAGGGCTGACAGGTCACACATGCTCAATAAATACTCTTTATCTTGGGGGGCTCCAAAATCATTGTAGATGGTGATTGCAGCCATGAAATTAAAAGACACTCACTCCTTGGAAGGAAAGTTATGACTAACCTAGACATCATGTTAAAAAGCAGAGACATTACTTTGTCAACAAAGGTCTGTCTAATCAATGCTATGATTTTTCCAGTAGTCATGTATGGATGTGAGAGTTGGACTGTGAAAGCTGAGTGCCGAAGAATTGATGCTTTTGAACTGTGGTGTTGGAGAAGACTCTTGAGAGTCCCTTGGACTGCAAGGAGATCCAACCAGTCCATCCTAAAGGACATCAGTCCTGGGTGTTCATTGGAAGGAGTGATTTTGAAGCTGAAACTCCAGTACTTTGGCCACCTGATGCAGAGAGCTGACTCATTGGAAAAGACCCTAATGCTGGGAATGATTGAAGGCAGGAGGAGAAGGGGACAACAGAAGATGAAATGATTGGATAGCATCACCAACTCAATGGACATTTGAGTAAACTCAGGGAGTTGGTGATGGACAGGGAGACCTGGCGGGCTGCGGTTTATGGGGTTGCAAAGAGTCGGACACGACTGAGCAACTGAACTGAGCTGAACTGAAATAGATAAGGGAATCTACATAACAGAAACCACCCCACCCCCACCCAGTGTGCCATCGAGGGGTCAGAGAATATTCCCTGTGGACACAGGGGCCCTGGCTTCAGACTGGGGGGAGACCTGCAAGAGCCCACAGCTGCTCCAGGGTGGGAGGTTATTCCTCCTGGAGTCAGGTGTGAGGACAGGGGCCTCTTAACTGTGACGAGTCAGACCTCTGCTCATTCCCAGATAATCACACCCACTCCCGACTCTACTCAGGAGAATCTTGTAGTCTCCCTGGAGGGCCTGGGCTGGCAGCTTGAGTTCTTCCCCTTCTCTCAGAGAGCTGAGCTGGCTCAGACTCCCGATCCTCCATCCCAAGGGAGTCGCCACGGGGAGGGGGGAGCCCCAGCTGAACTCAGGAATTGGGGAGCAGCTCCTCATCCCAAGGCCCCTCATCTGTGGGGACACCTGGGTCTGGTCCCTGGAGACATTTCAGGCCCTCCCCCTAAGGCGTCCTGGGAAACGAGGAGAACTTCCAGAACAGAGGAACCAGCGTCCGCAGTTGCTCCATCTCAGGGGGACTGGGGTCCCATGGGGGGGTCTCTCCTCCCCTGACAGAGGCTCTGGGTGGAGCTGCCCCAGGTCCTGGCACTGGGAGGCTGAGAGCAGATCACTGATGGGGACACAGAGAACTAGGGTGCAGGCCCAGTGCCGGGAGGTGGAGAAGGACAGGGCCTTCTGGGGTCCAGCCCACAGGCCGCCACCCTCTCCGCAAAGCCCCAGAGACCCCCCGCCGGCCCTTGCTTTGGAGCCTCAGGGACTGAGAGCTCCTCCTGAGCACATGTCCACCTGGATGGATGTTTCTCCTGCCACTGAACAATGCCATCGTCTCCCTGGGCTCACCCTGCACTGGGATGAGGTCGGGAAGCCTGGGGACCCACAGTGACCTGAACTCCGGCTGATAGCCTCTAGTCTGGAGGTCAGCCTCCACCTCTGCCCAGGGCCCAGAGCCAGCTCACACCCTTTGGCCTTTGCACCCCTGTGCAGCCCGATACATTGTCCCTAGGTCTGTTCATGACCTAGGGGGCAACATTGAGCCAAACAGAAAATTAACAGGAAATTAACAGGTGAACCTTGTTTTGCCTAAGGAAGAAGAGAAGGAGCCTGATTTCCATCCCTCCTTCTAAACAGCGCTCTCCAACCTTAAGGGCACCAGGGACCGGCTTCATGGAAGACAATTGCGGAGTAGTGGAGATGATTTTGGGATAATTCAATTGCGTTACAATTACTGTGCACTTATACCTATTATTATTACATCAGCTTCACCTCAGGTCATTAGGCGTGAGACCCCAGGGTACCCCTCCTCTAACAGACCCTCAGAGCCCCTCCTGGGTGCCCACACTACCCTGCCCAACCTTCTAGGGGCCTATGGGCACCCATGCCAGCTCCCATCCCTGCCTGCAACCACCCACGGGAAAGATCACAGCGACCACAGAAAGATAAGCCAGGCTGACAGAGGAGGCCCTGGAATGGCAAGGAGGACCTGGACAGTTTCTGAACCAAGGCTCAGGCAACAGACACACAGAGGGAGAGTCTCCCAGAACTTGACCCGAGGACCAGGGAGCCCAGAGTCAGCCCACCCTCAGCACCAGCTTCCTCTCTTCCCAGGACACACAGGAAAGCTTTCCCTTCTCACCTGCCAACTGCAGCTCCTCCTGACACCCAGTTCTGGGTCTCTGTTCCTGGAGAAGGCAATGGCAACCCACTTCAGTATTCTTGCCTGGAGAATCCTGTGGGCAGAGGAGCCTGGTGCGCTGCTGCCCATAGGGTCGCACTGAGTCGGACAGAACTGAAGAGAATTAGCACGCATGCGTGCATTGGAGAAGGAAATGGCAACCCACTCCAGTACTCTTGCCTGGAGATTCCCAGGGAGGGAGGATCCTGCTGGGCTGCTGTCTATGGGGTCACATAGAGTCACACACGAGTGAAGTGTCTTAGCAGCAGCAACAGCAGCAGTCCCTGAGAACAGACGCCAGGCTGGTGACAAGCTAAGGTAGAGATCAGGTCCCCTCTCCAGTCATCACACACGTGACCCCTTTCTCTCCTCCAGAGTCAGTGTGACCTTCAGGCGGGTCAAATATCTGCAATCTTCTCAGATATTTGAGAACAACAGGAAGACCCTGGGCATCGAGCTGGGTTTCTGTGTCACAGGAACAATTACCACCAAAATTTGGAAACCCCTGGATCTGTGACTGTGCTGAGAGACCCCAGATCAAAACACAGCAGAGGCTAATACTGGGGTGGGTGGGGCGGGCTAACCGCTGTTCTGGGGTCTCAGCCAGGCTGGGCAGGTGTGTCACCTGGCGGCTGCTGAAACAGCATTTCTAAGGTGTCACCTGGGGCTTCGCAGTCTCATGAAGCTCCACAGGTGATTCCCACGCACCGTGGGGAGGACGTCCCTGTGACAAGCGTTCCTGATGCACCCCCACCCCCAGGCTCCTCCTCTGAAGGGAAAAGCCAGAAGGGGATGAGGGAGGGCTGTCAGGGAGGCTGAGTGTGCATCTGATCCAGAGCAGTGGGGACCCCAGACCCGGACACCCCAAGGTTGTGCTTTTCCAGACAAGGGTGTGTGTGTGCATGTGTGTGTATAGATGTGTGTGTATCTAGGTGTCTGTGTGTAGCTGAGATGTAGGTATGTGTGAGTAGGGGTGTGTCGGGTGGTGTTGTGTGTAGGTGTGTGTGTGTGTGTGTGTGTGTGTGTGTGTGTAGGTGGAGAATCACTGCTCTGGAAGGCAGAGGACTCAGCAGAGTTCAGGGAATAGAAATACAGACAGAGGGGGAAGGGGGAGGGGGACCACTAGGGAGGGAAGGAGGAGAGGGGAGGCAGGGGGCGGGGCCTGGGCCGAGACCCCGCCCCAGGGCCACGTGACCCAGCCAAGTGCTCCTGCCTCCGGAAGAGGCCCAGCACACAGCGGGAAGGACAGCAGAGCTCACACAAGGACTGCAGGGCTTGTGAGCGTTTCTGGAGAGGAAGTTCTCCTCACAGAGAGAGGGACACAGCAGACCGCAGGCACCATGGAGTCCCCGTCAGGCCCTGCAAGCAGGCGGCATGTGCCCTGGAGCAGGCTCCTGCTGGCAGGTGAGAGGGGACAGTGTTCAGGGAGGGGGTGGAGACTGGAGAACGAGAGACTGGCTGGTCCCTGGGGGGGGAGACGGGGCTCTGAGAGGGGACAGGGGGCTTCTTTTCGGACCTGAGGGCAGAGGACAGCGGACAGGGGAGGGAGGGGGCTCAGCCACAGGAGACTCTGCATGAGCTAGAGCTGGTGAGGGGCGGGAGGACTCAACTGCTGTAGGTTTTATGTGTAATTCTTCACTGAGCAGTAACTGTTGAAGACTGATGATGATAATAATTATTTCTATCTGGGTGTCACTACAGAAAAAGACATAACCAGGACAGTAAACACTGTCCTAACTCGGCACCCTTAGGAACTGACAAACACCAGGCTGTGGAATTGCTGGGAACTCTCCTTCCTTCATCCCCAGGTACTAGTGTCTAGAAACTGGTCCAGGCCCTGGGTTTCAAGCAGGATCAGACAAGCCCCTGCCCTCACGGAGCCCGCGCTCTGTGGGGAGGAAGACACACAAGCAGAGAGATGGAGAGTGTGCTGGCAGGTGCTCCAGGCGTCACGCCGGAACCGGAGCGGGGAAGGGTCAGCAGTGAGCACGGAGGGTCTTACAGCAGCTGGTCGGGGGGAGGGGCATCTCCCAAGAGGCCCTGAGTGTGAGCAGGAGTGTGAGTGCCGCGAGGGGATGAGCCAGGGACAACTGGGGAAGCAGAGGGAAAACCGAGCCCAGAGGGGCTGAAGTGACAGGGGTCATGCTGCTGACCTTAACCACACACACACATACATGCACACACACCCACACTAAGGCTGAGGGATGAAGAGACCAGCTCAGGACCCAGGGCACCATTTTCCCATCCCCCACGCAGGTCACAATAGTAACGGATTTCTCTCTCTTCCCTCCTAGGCTCACTCTTAACTTTCTGGACCCCGCCCACCACTGCCCAGCTCACTATTGAAACGGTGACCCCCCTTGCTGAAGAAGGGTCGGATGTTCTTCTACTTGCCCACAACGTGTCAGAGAATACTCTAGGCTATTCCTGGCAGAGAGGAGAAAGGGTAGGGCGCAACCAGCTAATTACATTATATTGTGTAGACACTAATGACACTACTAAAGGGCCTGCATACAGCGGACGGGAGACACTTTACCCCAACGGAACCCTGCTGATCCAAAACGTCACCCAGAGAGACACAGGACCCTACACCCTGCTCATTAAAAAGAGGGATTTACGGACAGAAAGACAGACTGGACACCTCCATGTATACCGTGAGTACTTCCTCTCTGACCTTGGTGTGTTTGGCAGCCGGGGGCGGGGGGGGGGGGGGAGGTTGAATTCTGTTCACACAGGACTGACAGCCCCGGAAGTTGCCCCATCCCCTCTGTTTCATTTCCTGTGTGGCAATTTGGCGGTTTGAACATTCAGTGCAGGACCCACCGTGTGGAGACAAACTCCATAGTTTCAGAAATGCTTCCCAGGAAGCCAGGCCCTGCAGACACTGTGCAGAGAGAAGGACGGGCTGATGGAGGGACTCAGCAGAGGGACAGCACTCTCAGTCCAGCCCCCTGGCCCCTCTCTGTGACCAGGACCCTGAGGAAGACCCTGCAGGACTCAGGGAAGACCCTGGCCTGAGGGCCCCAGGGATCCTCACAGAGAAGCTCAGCCCCAGGAAGCCCCTCCCAGACCCTGTCCCAGGGCTCCTGCCTCCAGTGACACCGGGAAGCCTGTGCCACATCCCGAGGCTCCCAAGCTGGTCACCAGCCAGGGCTCAGCCCCGAGAGCCACATTCGTGCAGGGGCACAGCCTGGTCCTACTCCTGAGACTTGGCATGGAGAGCACACAGGTACAAGGTCCCCAGGAATCAACCAAATGCCCTGGGGGACTTGGAGACGCCAGAGAAATCTCAGCACCCCCAGAGAGGAACAGAGGAAGGAAGACACTCCTGGCAGCTCCTCGACCCCAGGGTGCCACCCAGGGAGCTCTCTCCCGAGGCTGGTTGATGAAACCAGGAGAGACGCCAGGTGGTCTCTGAGTCCCACCCAGGTCTGTCGACCACTAAACGCTGCTGCACAATCGACCCCGAGGAAGCCTGTGCTTCTCCCAGACATAGAGCAGGTGGCCTCACACTCTGAGCTCAGGTCCCCATGCATTCATCTTGCCATACACAAGCATGCCTTCAAAGACTGTCTGGCTGAGAGGTGAAGGATGCCAATTTTGTTGAAAGATGCTGTTAGAGGGGCTAAAGGTATAAAGAAAGTGAGAGTGTTAGTCGTTCAGTCGTGTCCTACTCTTTCCTACCCCATGGACTGTATGTAGCCCACCAGGCTCCTCTGTCCATGGAATTCTCCAGGCAAGAGTATTGACTGGGTGGCAGTTCCCTTCTCCAGGGGATCTTCCTGACCCAGGGATTGAACCCAGGTCTCCTGCACTGGCAGGCAGATTCTTTACTGTCTGAGCCACCAGGGAAACTCAGGGGTGTGTACTCTCTGTTATTTCCACTGCGGTGCTACCCACACCCATCATCACCAGCAGCAACTCCAACCCTGGGAGCACGAGGACACTGTGGTGTTAACATGTGGAGCTGAGACTCAGAACATCTCCTACATGTGGTGGATCAACAGTCACAGCCTCCCCAAGAGCACCAGGCTGGAACTGTCCGAGGACAATAGGACTGTCACTATAGTCCGCGTGACAAGGAATGACACAGGACCCTATGTGTGTGAAGCCCGGAACCCAGCGAGTGTCAGCCGCAGTGACCCATTCACCCTGGATGCCCTCTGTTTTTGTGTGGTCCAGGCTGACTGGCTGAATCTACAGTGCCTGAGACCGGGCCACACCCATCCCTCTCAGGTCCGAGTACATGGGCCATCACCCCTGGACACCCAGACTGGCCATGACTTCCTGTCCCAGGCAAGTCCAGGCAGGTCCACCTTGAATGAAGCCAGGGAGGGGATGGGCTGCTCTGTGTTGGTGCTGAGAATCACCAGAATATGATGGGACAAATGAATTAACGTCAGACTCACAGTGAGTGAGCATAAAGGACCCAGGGCCCCAGTACAGACCAGGAACTTCCCTTCCCTCTGGTTGCACCACGTGTGGCTTTCTGCTCTTTGCTCCAAATGGTCCGGACACCCCACCACGTCCCCCTCAGGCTCCTCTGACCATCCAGAGGGGAACCTCAAGCTCTCCTGCTACACAGCCTCTCACCCAGCCACACAGCGCTCCCGGCCTGTCAGTGTGAGGCCCCGGCAATGCGCCCAGGCTCTCTATCCCGAATCACAACATGTACTCTCAGGTCCTGCACTCCCTGTCTGGCCTGGAAAGCACCACAGTCAGAAAACCAAGGTTCCCAGGGCTGATAGCACAGAGCTGTCCAGTACTAGGGTATTGTTCCAGCAACAGGGCAAGGGTCCCCATGGCGTGATCTGGGGGTCAGAGGAGATGTGCGATCGTCTCTTTCCTGTTGTCACCTGAACAAAGACCCAGGGCCTTCCTCACAGTCACCTTTACAGAGATCACTGGGCCCCGAGACTGCGGAGGGAGCAAGGCCCAGGCCCCCTCACCCACTCTCAGTAGTCACCCCTCTCTCTCTACACAACCCCACTGGCAAAGCCCTCCCTCCAAGCCAGCAACACCACAGTCACAGAACATGAAGGCCCCATGATCCTGACCTGCCTCGCAGATGAGACTGGGGTCTCCATACGCTGGTTCTTCAAAGGTCAGAGTCTCCTCCTCACAGAGAGGATGACACTGTCCTCAGACAACAGCACCCTCACCATAGACCCCGTCAGTAGAGAGGACGCCAGGGATTATCAGTGTGAGGCCTCCAACACGGGCAACTCCAACAGAAGCGACCCCCTCAGGCTGCATGTGACCTGTGAGTGACCATCATCGCCTCCTGTCTTAATCGTTCAGTGGTGTCCAACTGTTTGTGACACCACAGACTTGAGCTCACTAGGCTACTCTGTCCATGGGATTTCCCAGGCAAGAACCCTGGAGTGGGGTGCCATTCGCTACTCCAGGGGATCATCCTGACCCAAGGATGGAACCCGTGTCTACTGCACTGCAGGCGCTCTTCCCGTATAGGCCACCAGGGAAGCCCATTTTAACCTGGGTAACCTTCCTTTATTAATTCCACCAACAATTAGCCTATCATCTCATTTCCTCCACTTCAAGCAATTGGAACGTGTGCTGTCTCTCCCCTCCTCACCCCCTGATTTCTCCTGGCCCTCTGCTGTGAAGCCTCGTTGCCAAGACTGCTGGAAGCAGCACTAAAATCAGTCCCTGGGACTTCCTGGGCAGCCCAGCGGTGAAGACTCCACCTTCCACTGCAGAGGTTGCTGTGACCTCCTCCAGGGGATCTTCCCCATCTGGGGACTGGGTGTCTCTTATGTCTCCTGATTAGCAGGTGACATCTTTACCACTAGTGCCTCCTGGGAAGCCCCGGTGGGTCAGAAAGGCTAACCCTCCCCTTCCTTATGTGTCCCGTGGTGTGTGGTATGCACTCTATAGAGCTTTGTGAATACGAACCCAGTGAAGGTGGGACCACAGCAGCTGTGTTCAGGCAGGAAGTGTCCGCATGCTAGCTGGCACTGCTGTGATTGCGGGCTTGCCGGCACACTCGACTCCACGTCCCTTCCCCTGTCTTTCTTAGTTGCGCCGTCGTCTCTACAGTGGAAGTGACACCATTTCTCCCCAGGATGGGCGGTGGTCGTGTGTGGTGAGAGATGGGGGCCTTGAGGACTGTAATTTGCGCAACATTAACGCCTAGGATTGTGTGTTGTCTGTTGGTCGGTTAGGTCTCTGGTTTACAGTGCTCTCATGGCCTCTAGTTTCTCACTGAAATTCCCTCTGACTGCCACATCCATCATTGGAAGCTGGGTGTTGTCGTGTCACTGTTGTGACCGAGCTATTTCTCCCCTCGATGCTGTCCATTTTGATTCACAAATCTGGTGGTGTTAGGTGCATGATGCTTATAATTGTTCGATTTCCATAGTGAATGGAAACTTTTCTTGATATGCAAGGTCCTAATGTCTCTTGCAGGCTTTTTTGATTTAGAAATTATTATATTAGACACTCATACAGCCACCACAATTCTCCTTTTATTACTATTTGCATAGAATATCTTTTTCCAACTTTTCTTCAACCTTCTATGTCTTTGTATCTAAAGTGAGTCTCTTGAAGAGACTATAGAGATGGGTCATAATTTTAATCCATTCTGTCAACCTCTGCCTTTGATTTGAAGGTTGAGGCTATCTATGAGTCAGATACTTCCTGAGAAGAAAGAGCTTCTGCCATCTCGCCATTTGTTATTTGTCTTACATGCTTCATTCATTAATTGCTCTGTTGCTTCCTCTTTCCTGTTTAGGTCATTTCCTTTCATATGTGTTGTTTTGCTTCTCGTGTTCCCCTCCCCAATGTATTTCAGTTCTTTTTTAGTGCCTGACTTGAAGATGACGGTTATATCTTAAAGATACAACTATCGAGTTGAAACACCAACTAGATTCTATGATGTGGAATAGAGACAAGGCGCTCCGATGCATCTCCATCCCCTCCGTATTACACACTTATTGTCATACATTTCAGCCATCCTCGTACAATATATGCCCGCTATATAGATTTATAAATATTGTTTTATGTAATGCCTTTGAATAAAAAACAAAAACAAGCGATTACATAGAAGACAATAATACCGGCTGAAATAAGATAGCTGCCTATTGTGTCCTTTTGACCACTCTCTCTGTGTATGCCTGTGGCTCTGAGTTACGTGTAATGCTTCTTCGGTCATTAAAGGATTCCTTTCACACTTCATATATGCCGTGTCTCCAAGGAGTAAGCTCCCTCGACTGTTGTTTTTCTGGGAAAGTCCTAATTGGAGCTTCACTGAAGGAGTTCCTCTGTGCATTGCTTTCCTGGTTGACAGTCTTCCTTTTAGGACTTCAGTCGGTCATCCCAATACCTTCTGATGTGGAATTCGCTGTCGCCTTGTTGAAACTGCACTGTGCATGCTAAGTCACGTCTCTCTTGCTGCGCTTTTCACTTCCTCTTTCCCTCGGTCCATCAACAATTTGACTCTATTGTGCCACAATGTCTATATCTTTGGAGTTCCTTAACCATCTGTAGTATGTGATCTCATCTAGTTCCGGAAGTTTTAAACCATTAATTTTTATTTTTTTTTCATTGCTTTTTCCTCTCTCTCCTACTTCAAGAACTGCCATACTGCACATGTTTGGAACTTGATGGAGTTCTGCATAATACTTTGCCTGGAGACACTATATGCCATTTTTTTTCCCCTTTCTACTCCCCAGTCTGAATAGCTTCTTTTTTTTTCTATGCTCATGTTCACTGATGCTTTCTTCTACCTGCTCAAACGTGCTGAGGAATCACCCTTCTCAGTTATTGTTTTCACTTCTTATACTTCAGCTCCAGATTTTCTTCAACCCTGTTTAAATACTTTAGAAATGAGGACGAACACATCTTTCTTGAGAAGCAGGTTCTCCTCAGACCTCCCCAATATGGAGCCAGCCATCCCCTCACACTCTGGACTCCGGTGCTTTAGACATGGACACTGATTCTGTAGCTCCTGGGTCAATCTCAGACAAGCACATTAGGAGCAGAAACCACAGCAGAGAGGAGGCTAGTTTTGGACCCTGAGAAGGAAGGCTCATCCCACAGAGCTCTCAGATGGCATCAATCAAGGAACTGGACTTCTCCTCAAGTTGGACATACTCTCTTCCCTCTCTAGGGGCTTCTCATGTGGAGCTGGTGGTAAAGAATCTGCCTGCCAATGCTAATGCAGGAGACTGAGATGCCGGTTTGATCCCTGGGGGTCAGGAAGATCCCCTGGAGGAGGAAATGGCAATCCACTCCAGTGTTCTTGCCTGGAGAATTCCATGGACAGAGGGGCCAGTCCAAATGATCTGGAACCACAGACAAAGGTGGTGCTCTTTGGTAGTCAATCCCTCCCTCTTAGAAATCCCATGAGCCTTCCAATCTGGGTGCAAACAGGCCAAGTGATATGGGGACATGCCTCCAATGGTCAGTGAATCAATGAGCAGAGTTTACGGCTCACTGAGAAGGCGATGCTGTCCCAGACAAGCAACAGTGTCAGGACGGAGGATGCAGGGTCCCATCAGTGTAGGGTCTCCTCCCAGTCAGAGTCTGCAGATGAGACCCCACCTCCCCAGCTGAGCACTAGAGTGACCTTCAACACCTTTACGCCATCCCTTGTAATTTCCCTGGAAGTGGGTGCGTAATGAATGCAAATAACGAGGACGTGGGTAGTCTCCTTTCGGAGGCTGTAGAACAATGTGTTTAATTAATTATGCAAAACTTAGCTAATTTTGTCATAGTTTGGTTATTGTGTGTGAGAATTGTTTGACTGTAGGGGTTGCACAGAGTCGGGCACGACTGAGCGACTTCACTTTCACTTTTCACTTTCATGCATTGGAGAAGGAAATGGCAACCCACTCCAGTGTTCTTGCCTGGAGAATCCCAGGGACTGCGGAGCCTGGTGGGCTGCCGTCTATGGGGTTGCACAGAGTCGGACACGACTGAAGCGACTTAGCAGCAGCAGCAGCAGCAGCAGGCAAGGCACTGGATCTTCTGCCTCCATTTCCCCTTCTGTAAAACTGGAGAAGAAGAGCTGGATCTTAAGGTTGCTGTGAGGATGTTCACTAGGAAGTGAATGAGATTAAAATTCTTCCTGTAGGTAAACTTCTTACCTACACAGAGTCAGCGTGCAAGAAATGTTCACAGGTGATATTTTGGTTTCCAACGCTGTGGGTTTGGGCTGTAGAGTCAGACAACTTGGTTCCATCTTTGTTTCAGCTGGTCCTAGTTCTGTGGCTTCCAATCCTTTACTGAAGAACTGTGAGTCTCAAATCTATGTATGCGCAGCGGGGAGGACAACCCCTCCCTCGTGGGGATGGAAAGATCAGAAAACCATGGGTGTAAAGGATTTCCCCCTGTGCCAGTCCCACAGGAGGACCTGGAAACAGTTCACTAATATGATTACTATGAATCAGTGTTAGTGGACTGGAGAGGACCTGCCCTCTAAGGCCTACAATTGTGATGGAAACAAAAAATCAGAGGGCGGGGCCATAGTGTGAGAAGGAAAGAGTCCTTCAAAGGAAAGTGAACAGGACATGGAAATGGCTATAGTGAGAGAATGGAGAGTGAGAGCAAGCCCAGGGTTTCAATCTGATAGAGAGGAAAACGATGCAACCACGTGCGGTGAGAGAGTTGGGAAGACACCGTGATGACAAAACATGCGACCACACAGGGCTCGGAGCATTTCCTCCTCCTAACCAGGCCCTCTCTCTATAAGACTCCTCTTGGTGTTCCCTCCAGTGAACTCGGACCCCATTTTCCCTTGCTCTTTCTCTTCTGCTTTCAGGGCAAGAAAACGGCCAAGCCCTCGGTGTTGGGGCCATTACTGGCATCGTGATTGGGGTCCTTGTGCTGATGCTGCTGGCTGTCCTGGGGTATTTCATTTTCTTTCACAGGTACAGTGGCATTCCCAGATGCTGCTCCTGCCCCAGGTTGACCCTAGTCCTAGAGGAGGGACACCCCATCCTCCAATTTCCGGCCTGGATCTCCAGGACCTCCCCACTTCCCCACGGATACTCTCTCTCGTCCTTCAGTTCCTGCCTCACCTGGTATTGACCTGTGGCAGCTTCCTTAACACCGTCCTCATTTATTTTGTTATTTAGTTGCGAAGTTGTGTCCATCTCCTTTACCACTCCATGGACTCCTCTGTCCATGGAATTTCCAGGCAGGAATACTGGAGTGGGTTGCCATTTCCTTCTCCAGGGAATCTTCCTGGCCCAGGGATCGAACCTGTGTCTCCTGCATTGGCAGGCAGATTCTTTACCTCTGAGCCACAAGGGAAGCCTCATCTATCAGTTAAAACAACTAAGACCCCTCCATGTCCTAGTTCCCTATATGTAGGCTGGAGGTAGTAAGTACTCAGAGAAAAGATATGTCTTCCTGTATATTCAAATCCAGGTACTCTATGAGGGGCAGTCACAGGGCCAGGATCTGAGGGGCATCCTGACCAAGGTCATGCTTGGCCAGAGAGTGGAAGTCTGGACAGGCCAGGTGGGGTCAGACGCCCCCAGCTGGCAGATGCGTAAACGACACCCCTGACGCATGAGACAGAACATCGTGCCGGGTCAGCGGGTGGTGGGATGTCTTTACACTTCAGGTCCAGGTGATGGAGACAGAGGACAAGGCCGCTGTCACATTTCAGCAGCTCCCGGGTGAGGGCAGGGGCCCACAGCAGCGACACTGCCCGCAGTGAGACCCCAGAGTCACTGGCTTCCCTTTCCTCCCCACGCACTGGCCCTGCTCTCTCCATAAGCATGATGCATCCACACAGACAGAGCTCTGGATGGATGGATGCCTTTCCCAGAGCCCTGGTTCCTTCAGTGGCCACTTTCTTCTGAACCCTATTAGCCTATGGTCCTGCCTCTCTGGACTCAGGGCAGATACAGCTTCTTAAGGACTTTCCTCAGATTCCTTGCTGGGCCCTCCCCTCTAGGCAGCCTTGGTGGAGAAAGGAGGTGTCCAGCCCCTGCTTGGACATGGGGATCCTCCTGTCCCATGTTCTAACACCAAAGCCTTGACCTTTCTCTACATTCCTTACAAATAAGCCTGTTTTTCTTTCCTACCCCCGGCTGCCTGCACAACAGAGGGAAGCGGCCCCCAGCGTCCACCTCAGGTGAGTGTCTGTTCAGCCCAGGACAGTGGGGAGCCCCAGGCAGGCCCTGCCCTGTCTGTTCCTGCCTGCCTCCCCCAGGGTCTCTGGCTCTAACTCTGGGGCTTCAGCACAGGGGACCCTGACTGGCTAGTCTGCTTGTCCTGTGGCTTATAATCCTGGGAGGCTCCTCGCCCTCACTGGGGCCTGAAATTGCCAGTGTCTCTCCCTTGGTGGGGCTCTTTCTCCCATGGTTTTCTGGAAGGTAGATTCTCAGCCTCTCCTAGGAGAATGGGCTAAGCTCCTGACATGCTCGGTGCTAACTCCTGTCTCCTCCCAGGATGTGGTCCCTCTGGCATCTCTGTGTCCCAGGTGAGTACATCCCTTCTCCCCAGCGTCCCCGCTTCACAGGCTCAGGGCAGGGGGCCTGTCCAACCCTGATGCACTGTGCAGACCCCTTTCACTCGAGGGTAGTTGAAAGTCACTCAGTCGTGTCCGACTAATGAGACCCCAGGGACTGTAGCCTGACAGTCTTCTCTGTCCATGGATTTCTCCAGGCAAGAATACTGGATTGGGTTACCATTGCCTTCTCCAGGGGATCTCCCTGACCCAGGGATCGAGCCTGGGTCTCCTGCATTGCAGGCAGATTCTTTGCCTTCTGAGCCACCAGAGAGGCTGGTAAGAGTAGTTAGGACATGGCAAGTCCCACCAAGCTGGGAGCTGGATCCACTTCAGGAACATGACCACCCACCACCTTATCCTGGGGCTGCCCTGGTCTCCTGACTTGACCTCAGGAGAACCTTGGAGTCGAGCCAGGAGGAGAGCGGGCACTGGATCATCAGTCAGGAGAGCCAGGCTAACAAGGGTGGGAAACAGCCCAGACAGGATTGGGGTGGGGGCTGCAGGCTTGGAGATGGCTGCTCGGAGAAATGACTCTCCTTCCCTCTCCTCTGATGCCTGCTTCCTCCATGCCCAGGCCTCCCTACGTGATGCGAGGCCACCAGCTCCCATCTACGAGCTGAGTATGGGGATCCAAGTTCTGGTCCCATAAGCCCAAGGGGCAAAGGAAATGCCCCCAGGCTGTGTTTGAAGGTCCAAGGAATAGCAGGAAAGATGTAAAGGGGGTGAAGGGGAGGTGGGTCTGGACTAAAAACCTCTGACACAAACAGACCCTGGGTGACCCGGGGCTGGGAAGTCCCTGGGGAGCCATCTGAGAAGGTTACATGAGCTTGGAGGCGTCGGTTTTCTTTTGCAGGAATTATTACGCGCCGACACAGACGTTTACTGTGATAACAGCCACGCAGATCTGGATCTTAGTTCCTCCAGACACGTCTCCTTAATAGACTGTGGGAAAGAGCTTACCTGAGACCCAAGACCCGAGTGAGGTCAAGAGGGAGAGCCTGAGGCAGAGAACCAGCTCTGGGACCTGCGGCTATTCAGGAACCTGGGCCCAGGCTCAGGGTCAATTCCTGGAGACCCTGACAGGCTGCCCTGAACCCTGGGTGGACCAGAACTCAGGCTGCGATTCCCGCAGTTGGGGGAGGTTTCAACAGCGCAAGTGACTGGGCCCGTGACCCACTGTGGACCACCAGAGAGATCTGAATAAAGAGCACTTTCCTTATGGCTGCAAAATGTACTGCCCTTGCGTCCTGTCCAGCAAAAAATTCACCTGAATCTCTGCTTCGGCCTCTCCATGGTTCCTCAGGGAACGCATTAGCTCTAGTTACCTGACCTCCCCATCTATTCCCTGGGGGAAAGGAAGGGGAAGATTGTGAGAATGGAGGGAGGGGGCATGCTAAGAGGAAAGGAGGGTCACCAGACCCTTCGCAGCCACGTGGGCATCGGCAGTCCTCACACTGCCTTGGGGTCCCGGGCACCTTCCAGTGCCTGCTCACCTGGCATGGGGTCTCTGGAGCACAGAATATGGGACCATCTGAGACCCAGTAGACCTCGAGTCAGGAAGGACGAGTCGTGGGTGAGACAGCTATTATGGGTGAGGCCCCATTGCAGCCTCTTGGTGTCCTGAGCCCTCTGGCCCTCCTGTCCAGGCCCTGCTGGGCCCAACTGGTGCTGCCTCCAATGAATTTTTGTTTTTCAGTTGCTAAGTTGTGTCTGAGTATTTGGGACCCCGTGGATTGCAGCACGCCGGGCTTCCCTGTCCTTCACTATCCCCCGGAGTTTGCTTGAGTGAGCGATGGCACAGGAACTTTTGTCTGTCCCCAGATCTAGGATCCAGAATGCCTTCTCTCTCCATGGGTTTCTGTTGCTTCCCTAAGGGCCTAGGCCCTGAGGACACCATTCCCTCTCGGGGGGACAGAGGAGCAATCAGAGTCACCAAAGTAAGAGGGACCGAGAAGCCATGCTCTGAGCAAGGTCCTCCCGGGAACTTCCCGTGACCTCTCTCCACTTCCTGCTGGTTTCCACTTTGCTCTCCAGTGTGAATTGTGAGTCTTCCCCCACCACACACACACACACACACACACACACAGACATACACGAGCCTCTACCTAAAACTCAACCTGGCTACCACGGCAAAGGGCCCACCTGTCCCTTCCTCAAAAGTGTCCCGAGGGCCTCCCCACCTGGATCTCACCTGCAGCCCCCACCACACACTTGGGCTAGCAGTTCTCAGTCTCTCCCTGAGGCCCCCGTGATAGGTGCTGTTCTTACATAGGCCCACTGGGATAGGTGCCACACTCACACACATATAGCAGGCGTGTGCACAGGGCACAGAGCCCACAGAAGACAGGCGTGCTCTGCCAGTGCCAGTGTCGTGTGTGCTGAGATGAGATGGGAGGCAGGAGAGACCGCCTGCAAAGCTTCCGGTCATGACTGAGGTCTACATTACTCCTCATCCCCCTGCACACAGCCTCGGATGAGGCAAGGTGACACCTCTTGATGTTCCTTATTGTTCTGTAGCAAATGACCACAAATTTACTGGCACAAATCTACCCAAGTCAAGGTGTCAATATGACCCCGTTCTTTCTGGATTCTACAGACGGTTCATTGCTTGCCTTTCCAAGCTGTGAGAGGCTGCCTGCTTTCCTGGTTTTGTGGCCCCTTCCTCCATCTTCAAAGCCAGCAGTGGAACTCTTAAAGCTCCCCCAGCTCTCTTTCCATCATCCCACCTCCTCTGGCTCTGCCTCTCCTGCCTTCCTCTTTCATTTATAAGGAATATTGTGAAAGTATTGCACTCAGCCCGAACATTCCCCACCATAATCTCCCAGTCATGTGATCTGGATTTCATCTGTAGGTTTCCTTCATCATGGGGCACATTTCTCGGATTGTGGGCTTGAGGTTGTGGACATCTCTTAGGGTTCTGAGCTCTGCCTACCACTCCTCTCAAGGCTGGTTTCATCATCTTCCCTCACTGCCTTTTGCTCTGGGCAGCTTGGACTTTGTCTTGCTGATGTGAGGTCAAGTCCTGCCAGGACGTCCACAGCAACCTCACTAGCCCTGAGCCCTGAGATCAAGGCCAGTCCACACTCCCTGCAGCTCTCCCCACCTCTTCTTTCCTGTGAAGTGAAAGTTGCTCAGTTTGTCCAACTCTTTGCAACCCCATGGACTGTAACCCTCCAGGCACATCTGCCATGGGATTCTCCAGGCAAGAATACTGGAGTGGGTAGCCATTGCCATCTATGTAGGCTCATCAAACCAAGGTCTCCCGCATTGCAGGAAGGTACTTTACTATCTGAGACACCACAGAAGGCTCTTCTTTTCTAGCAATGCCCAATTTTTCAGAATGAAAAGAGAGCAGATGTGACTCAAAGACCACAGCTCCCAAGTCTCCAGGTGACTTGTGTTCATCAGCACCATGGACAGTGTCTCTGCGGTGCTCAGCCCCTGGGCTGCAGCAAGAAGGGCTCAATGGGATGGGGCTGCTGGATATTCTGCCCATTTCTATTCTATGACAAAGATGAACATGGTAGAATGTGTCCAGGGATAACCCACTTGCTCTAGTTTATGAATCGGGAGCACTTTCTCCTGTCTGTGTATTAGTTGTAGCTACACCCATGATAACTGCCGGGTGAATGATCCTGCACCTGGAGGGGGTCCTCAAGGAGGCTGGGAGCTAACTCTGTCCTCTCAGAGTATCTCCCCACCGCTGAGTGTCAGATGACTGGCTTGTCTACAACTTGGAGGGAACGTTTCATGATTAAGTCCTGACCCTCGGTACCTGACCTTAGAGACAGCCATCACCTAGCCTGGAGGCCCCCTGAGCACAGCCTCCTGTTCCCTCATTCTCCAAATGATCCCCCCTCCCCCACGGAGCAAGGCTGAGCAGAACGCCTGGGCTACCCTCCCAGCTCCTCCAGTCTGAGCCTCAAGCCTGGTGTGAGAGCTTTTGCCATCTCTCCATGCTTCCAACAGAGCAAGGGTCCTGCTGAAAACAAGTGGGGCCTGAAGACCAGTCTCCAGGGTACAATCCATCACCTGAGGGCTCATCCATCTGCCTGTGAACCCCAGAATAGAGAAGGAACTAGGGCTCCACAGTCATCCCAAACTTCCTCTTTTCCATAAATGTACCATTGACAGGGGTAACCCTGACAGCCAAACCCAGCACTATATTTGTCATGAACTCAGGTCTAACCCATCCAGCATCCTTAACAGTCATGCAAAACGCTTGAGATACCCAGTATAATTGTCACCGGGTTACCAGGGGCCTCCCTTATCTTCCATGGGGACAGACTCTGCAGGAATCACCCGGGCTCAGGTGCACCACCTGTGGAACCATGGTGTTTAAATGGAGCAGCAGAGGGAGCTACTGAGGGTATGTCAGGGGTCCTGGCATCTGGCCAAACACAGAGGCCCAGCCACAGGACTTCATGAAAAGATGAAGAATGGGTATGGGATAAGGAGGGATGGGGTGTGCCAGAGGGATGGACGTATAGACACACGTGCTGTCTCCTCACAGGATTTTTCCGTAAAGGGTGAGGATGCTGGAAATGAACATTTTCCTATACTCCCCAGGCAAACGCAGTTTAGTGGATACAGTGGCATTCAGTGTGCACACAGGTTGACCAGGACTCCAGTTCTAAGAGGATCCCTGAGCTGGGAGCTCGGACATGGGAGGATTCACCTGTCCTGCTTCTGCTGAGTCCACTGGCCAGCTCCAGATCTGGTGCAGGGAGCTGCATACCTGTGTGTCGAATGAATGAGCCCCTGGATCATACTCCACGTGGGCCGAGATTTGTGGTGAAGATGTTCACTGCAGAGCAGATGGCCAGTGTGAAAGGCGGGATGCTCGCTAGTGGCTGTTCCAGGCTGAAAACAAATTTGTAGTGAAGTCACCCCAATGGCAGAGCATGTCCTCAGCCTGTGGAAAATTAGTGTTTCAATGGTGTTCTGGATGCTTGAGAAAGAAGGACATGAAAAGAAGACCTGACAGCTTCGGGAATAACATATAATTCTGAACTTCTCTTAGGAAACATTTTTATTTAGTTTTTATTTCTGGCTGCACTGGGTCCTCACTGTTTTCCACCAGTTTCCTCTAGTGCGGTGAGCAGGGGCTACTCTCGCTGCGATACGCCAGCTGCTCATCATGGGGGCGTCTCTCTTCCCGAGCATGGGCGCTCGGCAAGCACACTTCAGTCGTTGCCGCTCATGGGCTCTAGAGCACAGACTCAGCAGTTCTGACGCATGGCCTTAGTTGCTCAGAAGCATGTGAAATCCTCCTGACCAGGGATCAAACCCGCGTCCCACGCTTTTTCAGGCAGATTTCTATCCACTGAGCCACCGGGAAAATCCTGTAAACCATGCTTAACTTGTAGGTAGACACTGGTTCATCATGGCCGCCTCACACATGAGGTTTTCCTAGATACGTGCTGCCCACAAGTGTAGGGCCTCCTCAATATTCAACATTCTCCACCCGACGTGTACATTTTATCAACTGATGAACCCACGTGAATACATGAACATGACCCAGCTTCCATAGCTTCCATTAGGCTCACACTTGGCACCGTAACTTGCGTGGGTTTGAGCAAGTCATCAGCTGCAGCATGGGCTTCCCAGTGGCGCCATGGTAAAGATCCTCCTGCCAATTCAGGAGACCCAGGTGTGATATCTGGCTCAGGAAGATCTCCTGGAGAACAAATGGCAACCCACTCCAGTGTTCTTGCCTGGGAATCCCATGGATAGAGGAGCCTGGCGGGCTTCAGTCCATGGGGTCATGGGAGAGTTGCACCTGACTTAGCAACTAGAACAACCGCAAAGTCAGGAAGAGTCCTGCTGCCCAAGTCACACCAGCAGGGCTAGTGAGCGCAGAGCAGGTGGTTGTGAGTCTGCAGGGCTAGTGAGCACAGAGCAGGTGGTTGTGTGTCTGCACGGCTAGTGAGCGCAGAGCGGGTGGTTGTGTGTCTGCACGGCTAGTGAGCGCAGAGCGGGTGGTTGTGAGTCTGCAGGGCTAGTGAGCCCAGAGCAGGTGGTTGTGAGTCTGCGGGGCTAGTGAGCACAGAGCAGGTGGTTGTGAGTCTGCAGGGCTAGTGAGCGCAGAGCGGGTGGTTGTGTGTCTGCATGGCTACTGAGCACAGCGCAGGTGGTTGTGAGTCTGCAGGGCTAGTGAGCGCAGAGCAGGTGGTTCTGTGCCTGTAAAGTAAAAAAGGATGACATACATCGCTTGTTTATTTACCCATGCTCAAATACAGAAACCCCGTGTGTGCAGTGACCTGATGAACCAGTGTCTCCTACAATTTCAGCATTGTTTAGAGGACTTTTCCGATGGCTCAGTGGATAGGAATCTGCCTGCCAAAGCACGGAACATGGGTTTCATCCCTTATCCTCACTTTTACTGTGAAACTGAAGCTACAATAAAAAATAACCTTTAAGACAACTGAACTACCCTGGCACCAACCCTGCTCATGTTCAAGGAAGATGGAAATTCACCATTGAAACTTCAAATATCAAAAGGTAAAAAGAAGTAAAAGCAATCTAATAAATTAGAACACAAAAGAGGCCATTAGACCCTAATAATTCAGTTCCTACAGTCACACAGGGTGTCAGGGACACTGAGTGCAGAGCTAGCGGACTTGACCCCTGTGTCCCTTTTGCTGAAAGAATCTCTGATCAGGGGCCTATGGAGCCGCCCCACCTTCCTTCCCTCCATGAAGACCAGGTCCCCTGATGGGGGCAGAGACAGAGAAGGAGGGAAGACGAGGTTGAGAATCACTACACCACCCTGGTCTTCCGATTCCACCTGGCCCTGCCCCATGAAGACAATAAGGGGGCACGGGGGGAACGGAAATGCAGCCTTTTCATGTCCACATGGACCCTCCGGCACAGGCAGGACACACGGACGTTCCTCACCCTCCTACTACTCACAGATGCTCCAGTCCTGCCCAAAGACTGAGAATGTTGTGTCTGGATCTTCTTCTACAGACAGAAACAGGCCTGGTGTCAACACAGATCTCAACCGGATGAAATCTTGGAGTGGGGTATATAAGAGGATATCTTGGATGAGAGATGTTGGAAATTCAGAGTGGGACATGATTCAGCATAAATGATATGCAGTGTTGAAGGGGTTAGTCGCTAGGTCGTATAGGATCCTTTGCGACCTCATGTCTGTAGCCAGCCAGCATCCTGTGTCCCTGGGATTCCTAAAATGATATGTAAACTCTTGACATATGCATGAGTTGTCAGGAGAAAACCTCCTTGAGGTACTTTTCCTTCGACACTCCCCTCCATGGCCACCAGAGGGCGGCAGAGCTCCTCCGCAGTCTGGAGCCTCCACAGGGCTGCCCACCTCCTTCCCACTAACAGCTCCCACCGCGCAGCAGCCTCTGACCCTCACCAACCGACTCCGTCCACAGTCCTCCCCACTCTCCCAGTTCCCCACACCGGACTCTGTCAGCCGCTCCTCCCAGCCAGGCCCACCTGAAGGCCAGACTCCCCTCAGGTAGCTCTGCCCTATGAGCCCCCGTCTCTCTCTGCTGAGGGTCTGCTCACCCTTCACGTCTCAGTCAAAAGATCACTTTCTCAGGGGTGCCTTCCATGACACCCAGTCCAGATGAGATTCCGTGACAGACTCCGGATGCACCAGACACTTCCGCTTCAGTCCATCCCTCCATCATAATTAGCTCCTTATTTCCAGGATTTTCTCTGTGTGTCTGTCTCCCCGTCACAAGGTCAGGTGTGTGAGCCCGGAGTCCAAGTCTATCCAATTCTCTGGAGAGCAGGACACAACCCAGGGCTGACAGGTCACACATGCTCAAGAAATACTCTTTAATAGATAAGGGGGTCTGCATAACAGAAGCCAGAACTCACACCCCACACCCAGTGAGACACCGAGGGGTCAGAGAATATTCCTTGTGGACACAGGGGCCCTGGCATCACAGTCTAGGAGACCTGTAAGGGCCCACAGCTGCTCCAGGGTGGGACGTTATTCCTCCTGGAGTCAGGAGTGAAGACAGGGGCCTCTTAACTGTGACGAGTCAGACCTCTGCTCATTCCCAGGTAATCACACCCCCTCCCATCTCCTCTCAGGAGAATCTTCTAGTCTCCCTGGAGGGCCTGGGCTGGCAGCTCGAGTCCTTCCCCTGCTCTCAGAGAGCTCAGCTGGCTCAGACTCCCGATCCTCTATCCCAAGGGAGTCACCAAGGGGAGGGCGGAGCCCCAGCTGAACTCAGGAATTGGGGAGCAGCTCCTCATCCCAAGGCCCCTCATCTGTGGGGATACCTGGGTCTGGTCCCTGGAGACAGCCCCTCCCCCTAAGGCGTCCTGGGAAAGGAGGGGAACCTCCGGAACGGAGGAACCAGCTTCTGCAGTTGCTCCATTTCAGAGGGACTGGGGTCCCATGGGGGTCTCCCCTCCCCTGACAGAGTCTAGGTGGAGCTGCCCCAGGTCCTGGCACTGCGAGGAGGCTGAGAGCAGACCACTGATGGGGACACAGAGAACTAGGGTGCAGGCCCAGTGCCGGGAGGTGGAGAAGGACATGGCCTTCTGGGGTCCAGCCCACAGGCTGCCACCCACTCCCCAAAGCCCCAGAGACCCCCCCGCCAGGCCTTCCTTTGAAGCCTCTGGGACTGAGAGCTCCTCCTGAGCACACGTCCACCTGGATGGATGGTTCTCCTGCCACTGAACAATGCCCATCGTCTCTCTGGGCTCACCCTGCACTGGGATGAGGTCGGGAAGACTGGGGACACACAGTGACCTCAACTCCGGCTGATAGCCTCTAGTCTGAAGGTCAGCCTCCACCTCTGCCCAGGGCGCAGAGCCAGCTCACACCCTTTGGCGTTGGCACCCCTGTGCAGCCCGTTACATTATCCCCAGGTTTGCTCATGACCTCCAGGGGGCAACATTGGGCCAAACAGAAAATTAACAGGAAATTAACAGGTGAACTTTGTTTTGCCTAAGGAAGTGGAGAAGGAGCCTGATTTCCATCCCTCCTTAAACAGTGGTCTCCAACCTTAAGGGCACCAGGGACTGGTTTCAGAGAAGACAATTGTGGAGTGGTGGAGATGATTTGGGGATAATTCAAGCGCGTTACAATTACTGTGCACCTATACCTATTATTATTACATCAGCTTCAGCTCAGGTCATTAGGCATTAGATCCCAGGGGACCCCTCCTCTAACAGACCCTCAGATCCCCTCCTGGGTGCCCACACTACCCTGCCCAACCTTCTAGGGGCCTATGGGCACCCATGCCAGCTCCCATCCCTGCCTGAAACCACCCATGGGAAAGATCACACTGACCACACAAAGATCAGCCAGGATGACAGAGGAGGGCCTGGAATGGCAAGGAGGACCTGGACAGTTTCTGAACCAAGGCTCAGGCAACAGACACACAGAGGGAGAGTCTCCCAGAACTTGCCCCGAGGACCAGGGAGCCCAGAGTCAGCCCACCCTCAGCACCAGCTTCCTCTCCTCACAGGAAACACAGGAAACCTTTCCCTTCTCACCTGCCAACTGCAGCTCCTCCTGACACCCGGTTCTGGGTCTCTGTTCCTGGAGAAGGCAATGGCAACCCACTTCAGTATTCTTGCCTGGAGAATCCTGGGGACGGAGAAGCCTGGTGGACTGCTGCCCATAGGGTCGCACAGAGTCTGACACAACTGAAGAGAATTAGCATGCATGCATGCCTTGGAGAAGGAAATGGCAACCCACTCCAGTGCTCTTGCCTGGAGAGTCCCAGGGAGGGAGGATCCTGCTGGGCTGCTGTCTATGGGGTCACACAGAGTCAGGCACGACTGAAGTGTCTTAGCAGCAGCAACAGCAGCAGTCCATGAGAACAGACGCCAGGCTGGTGACAAGCTAAGGTAGAGATCAGGTCCCCTCTCCAGTCATCACTCATGTGACCCCTTTCTCTCCTCCAGAGTCAGTGTGACCTTCAGGCGGGTCCAATATCTGCAATCTTCTCAGATATTTGAGAACAACAGGAAGGCCCTGGGCATCGAGCTGGGTTTCTGTGTCACAGGAACAGTTACCACCAAAATTTGGAAACCCCTGCATCTGTGTGTTGTGCTGAGGACAACACTGGGGTGGGTGGGGCGGCCTAACCGCTGTTCTGGGGTCTCAGCCAGGCTGGGCAAGCCTGTGACCTGGCGGCTGCTGAAACAGCATTTCTAAGGTGTCACCTGGGGGTTCGCAGTCTTCATGAAGCTCCACAGGTGATTCCACGCACTGTGGGGAGGACGTCCCTGTGACAAGCGTTCCTGATGCACCCCCACCCCCAGGCTCCTCCTCTGAAGGGAAAAGCCAGAGGGGATGAGGGAGGGCTGTCAGGGAGGCTGAGTGTGCATCTGATCCAGACCAGCTGGGACCCCGGACCCGGACACCCAAAGATTGTGCTTTTCCAGACAAGGGTGTGTGTGTGTGCATGTGTGTGTGTATAGATGTGTGTGTATCTAGGTGTCTGTGTGTAGCTGAGATGTAGGTATGTGTGAGTAGGGGTGTGTCGGGTGGTGTTGTGAGTAGGTGTGTGTAGTGGTATGTGTGTGTGTGTGTGTGTGTGTGTAGGTGGAGAATCACTGCTCTGGAAGGCAGAGGACTCAGCAGAGTTCAGGGAATAGAAATACAGACAGAGGGGGAAGGGGGAGGGGGGCCACTAGGGAGGGAAGGAGGAGAGGGGAAGCAGGGGAGGGGCCTGGGCAGAGACCCCGCCCCACGGCCACGTACCCAGCGAAGTGCTCCTGCCCCAGGAGGAGGCCCAGCACAGAGCGGGAAGGACAGCAGAGCTCACACAAGGACGCAGGGCTTGTGAGCGTTTCTGGAGAGGAAGTTCTCACAGAGAGAGGTACACAGCAGACAGCAGGCACCATGGAGTCCCCGTCAGGCCCTGCAAGCAGGCGGCATGTCCCCTGGAGCAGGCTCCTGCTGGCAGGTGAGAGGGGACAGTGTTCAGGGAGGGGGCAGAGACTGGAGAAAAGAGACTGGCTGGTCCCTGGGGGAGATGGGGCTCTGAGAGGTTACAGGGGGATTCTGTTCAGACTGAGGGCAGAGGACACCGGACAGGGGAGGGAGGGCGCTCAGCCACAGGGGACTCTGCATGAGCTAGAGCTGGTGAGGGGCGGGAAGACTCAACTGCTGTAGGTTTTATGTGTAATTCTTCACTGAGCAGTAACTGTTGAAGACTGATGATGATAATAATTATTTCTATCTGGGTGTCAGTACAGAAAAAGACATAACCGGGACAGTAAACACTGTCCTTACCCGGCACCCTTAGAAATTGACAAATAAAACCAGGCTGTGGAATTCCTGGGAACTCTCGTCCTTCATCCCCAGGTACTAATGTCTGGAGCCTGGTCCAGGCCCTGGGTTTCAAGCAGGATCAGACAAGCCCCTGCCCTCACGGAGCCCGCGCTCTGTGGGGAGGAAGACACACAAGCAGAGAGATGGAGAGTGTGCTTGCAGGTGCTCCAGGCGTCACGAAGGAATCCGAGCGGGAAGGGTCAGCAGTGAGCACACAGGGTCTTTACAGCAGCTGGTCGTTTTGGGGGCATCTCCGAAGAGGCCCTGAGTGTGAGCAGGCGTGTGAGGGTAGCAAGGGAGTGAGCCAGGGGACAGCTGGGGAAGCAGAGGAAAAAAGCCCAGAGGGGCTGAAGTGAACGGGGGTCATGCTGCTGACCTTGAACCACTTACACATACACGCACACACACCCACACTAAGGCTGAGGGATGAAGAGACCAGCTCAGGACCCAGGGCACCATTTTCCCATCCCCCACGCAGGTCACAATAATAACTGATTTCTCTCTCTTCCCTCCTAGTCTCACTCTTAACTTTCTGGACCCCGCCCACCACTGCCCAGCTGACTACTGAAACGGTGCCCCCCCTTACTGCAGAAGGGTCAGATGTTCTTCTACTTGCCCACAACGTGTCAGAGAATCCTCTAGGCTATGCCTGGCACAGAGGAGAAAGGGTAGACAACACCCAGCTAATTGCATTGTATAGGGTAGATAATAATGCAACTACCAATGGGTCTGTATACAGAGGACGGGAGACACTTTATCCCAATGGAACCCGGCTGATCCAGAGCGTCACCCAGAAAGACACAGGATCCTACACCCAGCTCGTTACAAAGAAGGATTTACAGACAGAAAGACAGACTGGACACCTCCATGTATACCGTGAGTGCTTCCTCTCTGACCTCAGGGTGTTTGGCAGGCGAGGGCGGGGGTGAGGGTGGTGGTTGAATTCTGTTCACACAGGACTGACAGCCCCGGAAGTTGCCCCCATTTCTCTCTGCATTATGTCCCGTGTCGGGGTTTGAACATTCAGTGCAGGACACACGCTGTGGAGACAAACTCCAAAGGGTCAGAAATGCTTCCAGGAAGCCAGGCCCTGCAGACACTGTGCAGAGAGAAGGACGGGCTGATGGAGGGACTCAGCAGAGGGAGAGCGCTCTCAGTCCAGCCCCCTGGGCCCCTCCCCGTGACCCAGAGGAAGACCCTGCAGGACTCAGGGAAGACCCTGGCCTGAGGGCCCCAGGGATCCTCACAGAGAAGCTCAGCCCCAGGAAGCCCCTCCCAGACCATGTCCCAGGGCTCCTGCCTCCAGTGACACCGGGAAGCCTGTGCCAAATCCCTAGGCTCATATCCACACAGGGGCACAGCCTGGTCCTACTCCTGAGACTTGGCATGGAGAGCGCACAGGTACATGGTCCCCAAAATCAACCAAATGCCCTGGGGGACTTGGAGACTCCAGAGAAATCTCAGCACCCCCAGAGAGGAACAGAGGAAGGAAGACACTCCTGGCAGCTCCCCGACCCCAGGGTGCCGCCCAGGTAGCTCTCTCCCGAGGCTGGTTGATGAAAACCAGGATAGATGCCAGGTGGTCTCTGAATCCCACCCAGGTCTCTCCATCACTAAACGCTGCTGCACAGTCGACCCCCGAGGAAGCCTGTGCTTCTCCCAGACGTAGAGCAGGTGGCCTCACACTCTGAGCTAAGGTCCCCATGGATTCATCTTGCCATACACAAGCATGCCTTTTCTTTAAAGACTCTGTCTGGCTGAGAGGTGAAGGATGCCAGTTTTGTTAAAGGTGTTTCCACAGGAGACAAAGGTATAAAGAAAGGGAAAGTGTTAGTCGCTCAGTCACGTCCCACTCTTTGCTACCCCATGTGCTATAGCCCAGCAAGTTCCACTGTCCTTGGAACTCTCCAGGCAAGAATGCTGACTGGGTAGCAATTCCCATCTCCAGGGGATCTTCCCAACCCAGGAATTGAGCCGAGGGCTCCTGCACTGGCAGGCAGATTCTTTACTGTCTGAGCCACCAGGGAGGCTCAGGGCAATGTTCTCTCTGTTATCTGCACAGCGGTGCTACCCTCACCCGTCATCACCAGCAACAACTCCAGCCCCAGGGAGCACGAGGACACCGTGGTGTTAACATGTGGAGCTGAGACCCAGAACACCTCCTACATGTGGTGGATCAACAGTCAGAGCCTCCCCAAGAGCATGAGGCTAGAACTGTCCAAGGACAAGAGGACTCTCACAGTAGTCGCCGTGACAAGGAATGACACAGGACCCTATGTGTGTGAAGCCCGGAACCCAGTGAGTGTCAGCCGCAGTGACCCATTCACCCTGGATGTCCTCTGTGAGTAACCTCTGTTCCTAGGTGACCTGAGCTGCCCACCCAAATGCACGTTGCCAGAGGCCAATTGACACCCATCCCTCTCAGGTCTGAGTACATGGGCCATCACCCCTGGACACCCAGACTGGACGTGACTTCCTGTCCCAGGCAAGTCCAGGCAGGTCCACCTGAATGAAGCCAGGGAGGGGATGGGCTGCTCTGTGTTGGTGGCTGAGGATCACCAGAATAAGATGGGAGAAACGAATTAATGTCAGACGCACAGTGAGTGAGCATGAAGGATAATGATTGCAAATTTTTCAGACAAGCGTGTGAACAGCTCAGAAGGACCCAGGGGCCCCAGTACAGACCAGGAACTTCCCTTCCCTCTGGTTGCACCACGTGTGGCTTTCTGCTCTTTGCTCCAAATGGTCCGGACACCCCACCACTTCCCCCTCAGACTCCTCTGACCACCCAGAGGGTACCTCAAGCTCTCCTGCCACACAGCCTCTCACCCAGCCACACAGCGCTCCCGGCCTGTCAGTGTGAGGCCCTGGCAATGCGCCCAGGCTCTCTATCCCCAATCACAACATGTACTCTCAGGTCCTGCACTCCCTGTCTGGCCTGGATAGCACCACAGTCAGAAAACCAAGGTTCCCAGGGCTGATAGCACAGAGCTGTCCTGTACTAGAGTGTTGTCCCAGCGACCAGGCAAGGGTCCCCCTGGTGTGATCTGGGGGTCAGAGGAGATGTGGGATGGTCTCTTTCCCAAAAGACCCAGGGCCTTCCTCACAGTCGCCTTTACAGAGGTCACTGGGCCCCAAGACTGCGGAGGGAGCAAGGCCCAAGCCCCTGACCCACTCTCAGCAGTCACCCCTCTCTCTCTACACACCCCCGGTGGCACAATGCTCCCTCCAAGCCAGCAACGCCACAATCACAGAACACAAGGGCCCCGTGATCCTGACCTGCCTCGCAGATGAGACTGGGGTCTCCATACGCTGGCTCTTCAAAGGCCAGAGTCTCCTCCTCACAGAGAGGATGACACTGTCCTCAGACAACAGCACCCTCTCCATAGACCCTGTCAGCAGAGAGGATGCCGGGGATTATCAGTGTGAGGCCTCCAACAGGGGCAGCTCCAGCAGAAGTGACCCCCTCAGGCTGCATGTGACCTGTGAGTGGCCATTATCGCCTCCTGTCTTAGTTGTTCAGTGGTGTCCGACTCTTTGTGACACCACGGACTTGAGCTCACTAGGCTACTCTGTCCATGGGATTTCCCAGGCAAGAGTCCTGGAGTGGGGTGCCATTCGCTACTCCAGGGGATCATCCTGACCCAAGGATGGAACCCGAGTCTACTGCACTGCAGGCGCTCTTCCCGTATAGGCCACCAGGGAAGCCCATTTTAATCTGGATAACCTTCCTTTATTAACTCCACCAACAATTAGCCTATCGTCTCATTTCCTCCACTTCAAGCAATTGGAACGTGTGCTGTCTCTCCCCTCCTCACCCCCTGAGTTCTCCTGGCCCTCTGCTGTGAAGCCTCGTTGCCAAGACCTCTGGAAGCAGCGCTAAAATCAGTCCCTGGGACTTCCTGGGCAGCCCAGCGGTGAAGACTCCACCTTCCACTGCCGGGGTTGCCGTGACCTCCTCCAGGCGATCTTCCCCACTCAGGACTGGGTCCCTGTGTCCTATGTCTCCTGATTGGCAGGTGGGATCGTTACCACTAGCGCCTGCTGGGAAGCCCCGGTGAATCACAAAGGCTAAGCCTCCTTTTCCTTGTGTTTACCGTGGGGTGTGGTATGCACTCTATAGAGCTGTGTGAATACGCACTACAGTGAAGGTGGGACCACAGCAGACGTGTTCAAGCAGGAAGTGTCCGCATGCTAGCTGGCATTGCTGTGACTGCGGGCTTGCCGGCACACTCGACTCCACGTCCCTCCCCCTGTCTTTCTTAGTTGCGCCGTCGTCTCTACAGTGGAAGTGACGCCATTTCTCCCCAGGATGGGCGGTGGTCGTGTGTGGTGAGATGAGGGCCTTGAGGACTGTAATTTGTGCAACATAAACGCCTAGGACTGTGTGTTGTCTGTTGGTCAGTTAGGTCTCTGGTTTGCAGTGCTGTCACGGCCTCTAGTTTCTCACTGAAATTTCCTCTGACTGCCGCATCCATCATTGAAAGCTGGGTGTTGTCGTGTCACTGTTGTGACCGAGCTGTTTCTCCCCTCGATGCTGTCCATTTCGATTCACAAATCTGGTGGTGTTAGGTGCATGATGCTTATAATTGTTCGATTTCCTTGGTGAATGAAACTTTTCTTGATATGTAACGTCTTACTTTGTCTCTTGTAGGCTTTTTTGGTTTAGAGATTATTGTATCAGATACTCATACAGCCACCACAATTCTCTTTTTATTACTCTTTGCATAGAATATCTTTTTCCAACCTTACTTCAACCTTCTATATCTTTGTATCTAAAGTGAGTCCCTTGAAGAGAGTATAGAGATGGGTCATAATTTTAATCCATTCTGTCAACCTCTGCCTTTAATTTGAAGGTTGAGGCTATCTATGAGTCAGATACTTCTGATAGGAAAGAGCTTCTGCATCTCGCTACTTGGTATTTGTCCTATTAATTCCTCTATTTCTTCCTCTTTGGTAGTTAAGTGATTTCCTTTCTAAGTTGTCATTTTGAGACTATCTTTCCCTTTCCACATATATTTCAGTTCTTTTCTTAGGGGCTAACTTGAAGATGGCAATTAATATCTTAAACATGTATCTATCTAGTTGAAATATCAACTACATTCTATGATGCATAAGACAAACGAGGTGCTCCTATACATCTCCATCCCCCCGATTTTATTACACCTATTGTCATCAATTTCAGCCATCCTTATACAGTGTGTGTCCATTATATAGATTTATAAATATTGTTCCATGAAATATCTCTGAAATGAGAAAGAAAAACAAGCGATTGCAAGAAAGACAAAAATATTGGCTTAAATGAGATAGCTACCTTGGATCACTCTTAGCTCTGTTCTTTTTTCTTTAATTTTTTTATTGAAGGGTAATTGCTTTACAGAATTTTGTTGTTTTCTGTCAAACCTCAACATGAATCAGCCATAGGCGTACATTTACCCCTCCCTTTGGAACCTCCCTCCCCACCCCCTATAGGTTGATACACAGCCGCTGTCTGAGTTTCCTGAGCCATACAGCAATTTCCCGTTGGCTATCTATTTTGCATATGGTAATGCAAGTTTCCATGTTACTCTTTCCACGAATCTCACCCTCTCCTCCCCTCTCCCCATGTCCATAAGTCGATTCTCTGTGTCTGTTTCTCCATTGCTGCCCTGTAAGTAAATTCTTCAGGACCATATTTCTAGATTCCGTATATATGCGTTATAATGTGGTATTTATCTTTCTTTTTCTGACTTACTTCCCTCTGTATAATAGGTTCTAGGTCCATCCACCTCATTAGAACTGACTCAAAGGCGTTCCTTTTTGTGGCTGAGGTTACTCCATTGTGTCTATGCACCACAATTTCTTTATCCATTCATCAGTCGATGGACATCTAGGTTGCTTCCATGTTCCAGCTCTTGTAAATAGTGCTGCAGTGAACAACGGGTTACAGCTGTCTTTTTCAGTTTTGGTTTCCTTGGGGTATGTGCCCAGCAGTGGGATTGCTGGGCCATATGGTGGTTTTATTCCTAGTGTTTTAAGGAGTCTCCATTCTGTCTTCCATAGTGGCTGTATCAATTTACATTCCGACCAGCAGTACAAGAGCATTCCCTTTTCTCACACCGTCTCCAACATTTATTGTTTGTCGACTTTTTGATGATGGCCATTCTGACTGGTGTGAAGTGATATCTCATTGTAGTTTTGATTTGCATTCCTTTAGGATTGAGCCATGCTGAGCTTCTTTTCATGTGTTTGTTAGCCATCTCTATGCAACCTAGACAGCATATTCAAAAGCAGAGATATTACTTTGCCAACAAAGGTCTGTCTAGTCAAGGCTATGGTTTTTCCTGTGGTCATGTATGGATGTGAGAGTTGGACTGTGAAGAAAGCTAAGCACCGAAGAATTGATGCTTTTGAACTGTGGTGTTGGAGAAGACTCTTGAGAGTCCCTTGGACTTCAAGGAGATCCAGCCAGTCCATTCTGAAGGAGATCAGTCCTGGGTGTTCATTAGAAGGAATGATGCTAAAGCTGAAACTCCAGTACCTGGCCACCTCATGCGAAGAGTTGACTCATTGGAAAAGACTCTGATGCTGGGAGGGATTGGGGGCAGGAGGAGAACGGACAACAGAGGATGAGATGGCTGGATGGCACCACTGACTCAATGGACGTGAGTCTGAGTGAACTCCAGGAGTTGGTGATGGACCGGGAGGCCTGGCATGCTGCAATTCATGGGGTCGCAAAGAGTCGGACATGACTGAACAACTGAACTGACTGACTGACTGATGTCTTCTTTGGAGAAGTGTCTGTTTAGTTCTTTTTCCCACTTTCTGATTGGGGTGGGTTTTTTTTCTGGTATTGAGTTGTATGAGCTGCTTGTATTTTTTGGAACTTAACCCTTTGTCAGTTATTTAATTTGCTATTATTTTTTCCCATTCTGAGAGTTGTATTCTCACCTTGCTTGTAGTTTCCATTGCTGTTCAAAAGCTTTTAAGTTTAATCAGGTCCCACTTGTTTATTTTTGTTTTGATTTCCATGACTCTAGGAGGTGGGTCATAGAGGATCTTGCTTTGGTTTATGTCATCGAGTGTTTTGCCTATGTTTTCCTCTAAGAGTTTTATAGTTTCTGGTCTTATATTAAAGTCTTTAATCCATTTTGAGTATGTCTTTGTGTGTGGTGTTAGGAATTCTTCTAATTTCATTCTTTTACCTGTAGCTGTCCAGTTTTCCCAGCACCATTTATTGAAGAGGCTGTCTTTGCCCCATTCTGTATTCTTGCCTTCTTTGTAAAAGAAAAAGTGTACACATAGGTGCCTGGGTTTGTTTGGGGGCTTTCTGTCTTGTTTCATTGGCCTATGTTTCTTTCTATGTATGGTCCTGGCACACAAAAAATTATGTTTTTTTGTGCCACTACCATGCTGTCTTGATGACTATAGCTTTGTAGTATAATCTGAAGTCAGGAAGGTTGATTCCTCCTGCTCCATTCTTCCTTTTCAAAACTGCTTTGGCTATTCGGGGTCTTTTGTGTTTTCATATGAATTATGAAATTCTTTGTTCTAGTTCTGTGGAAAATGTCATTGGTAGTTAGATAGGGATCACATGGAATCTGTAGATTGCATTTGGTAGTATCATCATTTTCACAGTATTGGTTCTTCCTACCCAGGAACATGGAGTATCTCTCCATCTGTTTCTGTCGTCTTTGATTTCTTTCATTAGTGTCTTATACTTTTCTGTGTACAGTTCTTTTGTCTCCTTAGGTAAGTTTATTCCTAGATATTTAATTCTTTTTGTTGTAATGATGAATGGGATTGATTCCTTAATTTCTCTTTCTGATTTTTCAATGTTAGTTTATAGAAATGCAAGTGGTTTCTGGGAGAAGGCAATGGCACCCCACTCCAGTACTCCTGCCTGGAAAATCCCATGGACGGAGGAACCTGGTAGGCTGCAGTCCATGGGGTCGCTGAGAGTTGGACATGACTCAGTGACTTCTCTTTCACTTTTCACTTTCATGCATTGGAGAAGGAAATGGCAATCCACTCCAGTGTTCTTGCCTGGAGAATCCCAGGGACAGTGGAGCCTGGTGGGCTGCCTTCTATGGGGTCACACAGAGACGGACACAACTGAAGTGACTTAGCAGCAGCAGCAGCAGCATCAGTGCTTTCTGTGTACTGATTTTTTATTTGCAACTTTGCTAAATTCACTGATTAGTAATTTTCTGATAGTGTCTTTATGGTTTGCTATGTACATTATCCTGTCATCTGCAAACAGTGAGAGCTTTACTTCTTCTTTTACCATCTGTAAAGTCTGTTTTAACCTCTCCTTTTTCATTTCTAATTTTGTTGATTTGATTCTTCTCTCTTTTTTTCTTGATGAGTCTGGCTAAAGGTTTGTCAATTTTGTTTATTTTCTCAAAGAACGACCTTTTAATGTTATTCCTCTTTCTTGTTTCTTTCATTGTTTCTTTCATTTCTTTTCATTTATTTCTGCTTGGATCTTGTTGATTTGTTTCCTTCTACTAACTTTGGGGGCTTTTTGTTCTTCTTTTTCCAGTTGTTTTAGGTGTAAAGTGAGGTTTCTTTCATTTCTTTTTCATTTATTTCTGCTTGGATCTTGTTGATTTGTTTCCTTCTACTAACTTTGGGGGCTTTTTGTTCTTCTTTTTCCAGTTGTTTTAGGTGTAAAGTGAGGTAGTCTATTCAATGTTTTTCTTGTTTCTTGAGGTAGGATTGTACTGTTATAAACTTCCCTCTGAGAACTGGCTTTGGATTATAAGAGACTATTATGAAAACTATATGGCAATAAAATGGATAACCTGGAAGAAATGGACAGATTCATAGAAAAGTCCAGTCTTGGACTGAACCAGGAAGACTGGTTCAGTCTTCCTGACCCAACCAGGAAGAAATAGAAATCACAAACAACCCCATTACAAGCACTGAAATTGAAGCTGTGATCAAAAATCTCCCAAAAAAGAAAAGTCCAGGACCAAATGGCTTCACAGGAGAATTCTGTCAAACATTTAGAGAAGAGCTAATGCCTATCCTTCTAAAACTCTTTCAAAATAATTACAGAGGAAGGAAGACTTCCAAACTCATTCTATGAGGCCACCATTACTCTGATACCAAAACCAGACAAAGACAACACTAAAAAGAACACTATGGGCCAATATCACTGATGGGCAGAGACGCAGAAATCCTCAACAAGATCTTAGCAAACAGAGTTCAGCAACACATCAAGAAGTTCATAAACCATGATCAGGTTGGGTTTATTCCAGTGATGCAAGGATTCTTCAATATATGCTAAGCAATCATGTGATATATCATATTAACAAATTGAAAGATAAAAACCATGTGATCATCTCAATAGATGCAGAAGAAGCCTTTGACAAAATTCAGCACCCATTTATGATGACAACTCTTCAGAAAATGGGCATAGAAGGAACCTACCTCAACACAGAAAAGGCCATATATGAGAAGCCTACAACATTATTCTCAGGGTGAAAATGTGAAAGTATTCCCCCTAAGATCAGAAACAAGACAAGGGTGTCCACTTCCACTATTATTATTCAACATCGATCTGGAAGTCCTAGCTAGAGCAATCACAGAAGAGAAAGAAATAAAAGGAATCCAGATGGGAAAGGAAGTAAAGCTCTCACTGGAATGTATTTTTCCATCCTCTCACTTTGTCTGCCTGTGTCTTTAGGTCTGAAGTCCACGCAGGTGGACTGCGTATATATGGGTCTTGTGTTTGTATCCATTCAGCCAGTTGTCTTTTGGTTAGAGCTGCCAGCGATCAGCTGTTTCACTGTCCGCGTCCGTGTTCTGCGTGGATCTGTATATTCTTCTCTGCTGGTCAGGTCCTCCTCTCCACTCTCAGCTGGTGTTCTGCATGCACTCCTGTCTCTGAAGGTGTGTTCCTGATGCATCTGTGGAGAGAGATGTACTCCACGTCCCCCACCTTGGTCTTCTCCTGACCACTGTTCTTTATACATTCCTGTGGCTTTGAGTTACTGTCCAGTGTTTGAACAGTCATCTTAAAGGATCCCCTTTACGTTTCATATGAGGCACATCTCCAAGCAATAAACTCCCTTGACTATTGTTTATCTAGGAAAGTCTTAATTGAGCTTCACTGAAGAAGACTTTTTCTGTACATTGCTTTCCTGGCTGAAATCTTCCATGTAGGACTTAATTCAGTCATCCCAATATCTTCTGGCCCCCTGGTCTCTGATGTGAAATTTGCTTTTCACCTTGTTGAAGATCCATTGTGCGTGATAAGCCACCTCTCTTGCAGCTTTAATCACTTCCTCTTTCCCTCAGTATTTCAGCAATTTGACTAAATTGTGTCACAACATCTGTATCATGAAAGATCCTTTCGTGGAGTTCCTAAACCACCCTTGATAGGTAATCTCTCATCTAGCTTGGAAAGTTTTAAGCCATTAATTTTAACCTTTTTTTTTCAGTGCTTTCCTCTCTCTTTCTACTTCAAAAACTGCCACTCTGCACATGTTTGTCCACTTGATGGAATTCTGCATAATACTTTGCCTGGGGTCACCAGTCCTCATTTTTTTTTTCCTTTCTAATCCCCAGCCTGAATAATTTCTTTTGTTTTTTTTTTTCCTCCACGTTCATGGATTCTTTCTTCTACCTGCTCAAATGTGCTGAGGAATCAGCCTTCCAAGTTATTGTTTTCACTTCTTATACTTCAGCTCCAAATTTTCTTCAACTCTGTTTAAATAACTTAACAACGAGGAAGAAAACATCTTTCTTGAGAAGCAGGTTCTCCTTAGACCTGCCCAGTATGGAGACAGCCATCCCCTCACACTGAGGACTCCAGTGCTTTAGACATGGACCTTGATTATATAGCAGCTGAGTCAGTCTCAGACAAGCACATTAGGAGTGGAAAACCAGAACAGACAGGAGGCTAGTTTTGGACCCTGAGAAGGAAGGCTCATCCCATGGAGCTCTCAGATGCGATCAGCCAAGGAACTGGACTTGTCCTCAAGTTTGATGTCCCCTCTTCCCTCTCTAGGGGCTTCACAGGTGGGGCTAGTAGTAAACAACCAAAGAACCTACCTGACAGTGCCTATCCCTGAGACTAAGAGATGCAGGTTTGATCCCTGGGTGGGGAAGATTCCCTGGAGGAGGAAATGGCAACTCACTCCAGTATTCTTACCTGGAGAATTCCATGGACAGAGGCATCAGTCCAAGAGATCTGGAGCCACAGGCAAAGGTCATGCTCTTTGGTAGTCAGTCCCTACCTCTGAGAAAGCCCATGAGCATTCCAGTCCAGGTGCAAACAGATCAGGTGACATGGGGACATGCATCCAATGGTCACTGAATTGATGAGCGGAGTTTACGGCTCCCTGAGAAGGCAATGCTACCCCACACAATCAACAATGTCAGGTTAGAGGATGCAGGATCCCCCCAGTGTAGAGTCTCCCCACCGTCAGAGTCTGCAGATGAGACCTCAACTCCCCAGCTGAGCACTCTAAGTGACCCTCAACACCTCTACACCTTCCCTGGTGATTTCACAGGAAGTGGGTGTGTAATGAATGCCAATGATGAGGGTGTGGTCTCCTTTCAGAGCCTGTGGAACGATGTGTCTAATTATGCAAAACTTAGCTCATGTTGTCGTAGTTTGGTTATTATTTGTGAGAGTTGTTTGACTGTGGGCAGCACACTGGATCTTGTGCCTCAGTTTCCTCATCTTAAACCTGGAGAAGAACAGCTGGATTTTAGGGCTGTTCAGAGGCCGTTCACCAGGGTGTTGATGAGATTAAAATCCTTCTCTGGCTCCCTCCACAGAGGAAAGTGAACAGGACATGGAACTGGCTACAGTGAGAGAATGGCGAGTTAGAGCAAAACCAGGGTTTCAAATCTGATAAAGAGGAAACCGATGCAATCATGTGCGGTGGGAGAGTCAGGAGGACACCGTGATGACAAAACAGACCACCACACAGGCCTCAGATCATTTTCTTCCTCCTAACCAGGCCGTCTCCCGGAAGACTCCTCTTGGTGTTCCCTCCAGGGAACTCGGACCCCATCTCCCCTCTCTCCTTCTCTTCTGCTTTCAGGGCAAGAAAACAGCCGAGCCCTCGGTGTGGGGGCCATTACTGGCATCGTGATTGGGGTCCTGCTTGTAATGATACTGCTGGCTGGCCTGGGGCATTTCATCTTCCTTCACAGGTACAATGGCATTCCCAGATGCTGCTCCTGCCCCAGGTTGACCCTAGTCCTAGAGGAAGGACACCCCATCCTCCATTTCCGGCCTGGATCTCCAGGACCTCCCCACTTCCCCATGGATATTCTCTCTCGTTCTCAGTTCCTGCCTCACCTGGTATTGACCTGGGGGAGATTCCTTAACACCGTCCTCATTTATTTTGTTATTTAGTCGCGAAGTTGTGTCCATCTCTTTTGCCACTCCATGGACTCCTCTGTCCATGGAATTTCCAGGCAGGAATACTGGAGTGGGTTGCCATTTGCTTCCCCAGGGGATCTTCCTGACCCAGGGATCGAACCCATGTCTCCTGCATTGGCAAGCGGATTCTTTATCTCTAAGACACCAGGGAAGCCTCATCTATCAGTTAACACAATTAAGTCCCCTCCATGTCCTAGTTCCTATATGTAGGCTGGCAGGTAGTAAGTACTCAGAAAAAGATATCTCTTCCTGTATATTTAAATCCAGCTACTCTATGAGGGGCAGTCATGGGGCCAGGGCCTGAGGGGCATCCTAATCAAGGACACGCTTGGCCAGAGAAAGAAATCTGGACAGGCCAGGTGGGGTCAAATGCCCTCAGCTGGCAGATGCGTTAACGACACCCCTGATGCTTGAGACAGAACATCGTGCCAGGTCAGGGGGAGGTGGGATGTCTTTACACTTCAGGTCCAGGTGATGGAGACAGAGGACAAGGCCGCTGTCACATTTCAGCAGCTCCCGGGTGAGGGCAGGGGGCCACAGCAGCGACACTGCCCTCAGTGAGATCCCAGAGTCGCTGGCTTCCCTTTCCTCCCCACGCACTGGGCCTGCTCTCTCCATAAGCATGATGCATCCACTCAGAGCTCTGGATGGATGGATGCCTTTCGCAGAGCCCTGGTCCCTTCGGTGGCCACTTTCTTCTGAACCCTATTAGCCTATGGTCCTGCCCCTCTGGACTCAGGGCAGATACAGCTTCTTAAGGACTTTCCTCAGCGTCCTTGCTGGGCCCTCCCCTCTAAGAAGCCTTGGTGGAGAAAGGAGGCGTCCAGCCCCTGCTTGGACATGGGGATCCTCCTGTCCCTTGTTCTGACACCAAAGCCTTGACTTCCCTCTACACTCCTCACAAATATGCCTGTTTGTTTTTTTTTTCTTCCCTAACCCCGGCTGCCTGCCCAACAGAGGAAACTGGCCTGCAGTGTCCATCTCAGGTGAGTGTCTGTTCAGCCAAGCAGAGCAGGCGCCCCGAGCAGGCCCTGCCCTGTCTGTTCCTGCCTGGCTCCCCCAGGGTCTCTGGCTCTAACTCTGGGGCTTCAGCACAGGGGACCCTGACTGGCTAGTCTGCTTGTCCTGTGGCTTATAATCCTGGGAGGCTCCTTCGCCCTCACTGGGGCCTGAAATTGTCAGTGTCTCTCCCTTGGTGGGGCTCTTTCTCCCATTGTTCTCCAGAAGGTGGACTCTCAGTCTCTCCTGAGAGAATGGGCTAAGCTTCCTCACATGCTCAGTGGTAACTCCTGTCTCCTCCCAGGACATGGTCCCTCTGGCAGCTCTGTCTCCCAGGTGAGTACATCCCTTCCTTGCCTCTTCTCCCCAGGGTCCCCGCTTCACAGGCTCAGGGCAGGGGGACTGTCCAACCCTGATGCACTGTGCAGACCCCTTTCACTTGAGGGTAGTTGAAAGTCGCTCAGTTGTGTCCAGCCTTTGTGACCCCATGGACTGTAGACCTCCAGGCTCCTCTGGCCTTGGATTTCTCCAGGCAAGAATTCTGGAATGGGTAACCATTGCCTTCTCCAAGGGATCTCCATGACCCAGTGATCGCGCCTGGGTCTCCCACATTGCACGCAGATTCTTTGCCTTCTGAGCCACCAGGGAAGCTCATAAGAGTAGTTAGGATATAGCAAGCCACACCAAGCTGGGAGCTGGATGCACTTCAGGGACGTGACCACCAACCACATTATCCAGAGGCTGCCCTGGTCCCCTGACTTGACCTCAGGAGAACCTTGGAGTCGAGCCAGGAGGAGAGTGCGCACTGGATCATCAGCCAGGAGAGCCAGGCTAACAAGGGTGGGAAACAGAGCCCAGACAGGATTGGGGTGGGGGCTGCAGGCTTGGAGATGGCTGCTCGGGAGAAATGACTCTCCTTCCCTCTCCTCTGATGCCTGCTCCTCCATTCCCAGGCCTCCCTACCTGATGCGAGGCCACCAACTCCCATCTACCAGGTGAGTGTGGGGATCCAGGTTCTGGTCCCACAAGCCCAAGGAGCTGAGGAATTCCCCCTGCACACCTGGCTGTGTTTGAAGGTCCAAGAAATAGCAGAAAGATGGAAAGCAGATAAAGGGGAGGTGGGTCTGGACCAATAACCTCTGACACAAACAGACCCTGGGTGACCCAGGGCTGGGAAGTCCCTGGGAAGTCATCTGAGAAGGTTACATGAGCTTGGAGGTGTCGGGTTTCTTTTGCAGGAATTACTACGCCCCGACACAGACGTTTACTGTCATATCAGCCACAAAGCAGATGTGGGTCCTTAGTTCCTCCAGACTCGTCTCCTTAACAGACTGTGGGAAAGAGCTTACCTGAGACCCAAGTCCCGAGTGAGGTCAAGAGGAAGAGCTTGAGGCAGAGAACCAGCTCTGAGACCTGAGGCTATTCGGGACCCTGGGCCCAGGCTCAGGGTTGATTTCTGGAGACCCTGACGGGCTGCCCTGATCCCTGGGTGGACCAGAACTTGGGCTGCGATTCCCACAGTTGGGGGCGGTTTCAACAGTCAAGTAACTGGGCCCGTGACCCACTGCAGACCACCGGAGAGATCTGAATAAAGAGCACTTTCCTTCTGGCTGCAAAATGTACTGCCCCTGGGTCTTGTCCAGCTAGAAATTCACCTGAATCTCTGCTTCGGCCTCTCCATGGTTCCTCAGGGAACGCATTAGCTCTAGTTACCTGACCTCCCCATATATTCCCTGGGGGAAAGGAAGGGGAAGATTGTGAGAATGGAGGGAGGGGGCATGCTAACAGGAAAGGAGGGTCACCAGACCCTTCGCAGCCACGTGGGCATCGGCAGTCCTGACACTGCCCTGGGGTCCCAGGCACCTCCCAGTGCCTGCTCACCTGGCGTGGGGTCTCTGGAGCACAGAATATGGGACCATCTGAGACCCACTAGAACTCGAGTCAGGAAGGACGAGTCGTGGGTGAGACAGCTATTATGGGTGAGGCCCCGTTGCAGCCTCTTGGTGTCCTGAACCCTCTGGCCCTCCTGTCCAGACCCTGCTGGCCCCAATGGTGCTGCCTCTAATGAATTTTAGTTGTTCAGTTGCTAAGTTATGTCTGAGTATTTGGGACCCCGTGGACTGCAGCACACCAGGCTTCCCTGTCCTTCACTATCCCCTGGAGTTTGCTTCAACTAATGTCCACTGAGTCAGCGATGGGACAGGAACTTTTGTCTGTCCCCAGATACTGGATCCAGAATGCCTTCTCTCCATGAGTTTCCATTGTTTCCCTAAGGGCCTAGGCCCTGAGGACACCGTTCCCTCTCAGGGGACAGAGGAACAACCAGAGTCAGCAAAGTAAAAGGGACTCAGAAGCCATGCTCTAAGCAAGGTCCTCCCAGGAACTCCCCGTGACCTCTGTCCACTTCCTGCTGGATCCCACCCTGCTTTTTGGTGCGGATCGTGATCCTGCTCCTGACACACACACACACACACACACACACACACACACACAAGCTTCAGGGCGGAGGTGCAGGCTCTGCCTAAAACTCCACCTTGGCTACCACGGCAAAGGGCTCACCTGTCCCCTCCTCAAAGTCCCAAGGGCCCTCCCACCGGCAGCCTCCACCACACACCTAGGCTAGCGGTTCTCAGTGTCTCCCTGAGGCCCCTGTCGTAGGTGCTGTTCTCATACAGGTCCCTGGGGTAGGTGCCACACTCACACACATGTAGCAGGCGTGTGCACAGGGCACAGAGCCCACGGAAGACAGGCGTGCCCTGCCAGTGCCAGTGTCGTATGTGCTGAGATGAGACGGCAGGCAGGAGAGACCGCCTGCAAAGCTTCCGGTCATGACTGAGGTCTACATTACTCCTCATCCCCCTGCACACAGTCTTGGATGAGACAAGGTGACACCTCTTGGTGTTCCTTATTGTTCTGTAACAAGTGACCACAATGTTAGTGGCACAAATCAAGGTGTCAGTATGACCCTGTTCTTTCTGGATTCTACAGACAGTTCATTTCTTTGCCTTTCCATGCTGTGAGGGGCTGCCTGCTTTCCTGGGTTCGTGGCCCCTTCCTCCATCTTCAAAGCCAGCAGTGGAGCATCTTGAAGCTCCCCAAGCTCTCCTTCCACCACCCCGTCTCCTCTGGCTCTGCCTCTCCTGCCTTAGAACATTATGAATGTACTGACTCAGCCCAATACATTTCCCACCATAATCTCCAAGTCACCCCACCATATCTCCCATATACCCCACCATAATCTTGCAGTCACGTGATCTGAATTTCGTCTGTAGGTTTCCTTCATCATGGGGCACGTTTCTCGGATTGTGGGCTTGAGGCTGTGGACATCTCTTAGGGTTCTGTGCTCGTTTGAGCACTCCTCTCAAGGCTGCGGTCATCATCTTCCCTCACTGCGATTTGCTCTGGGCAGCTTGGACTTTGTCATGCTGATGTGGGGTCAAGTCCTGCCATGACGTCCACAGCAATCTCACTGGCCCTGAGCCCTGGAGATCGAGGCCAGTCCACACTCCCTGCAGCTCTCCCCACTTCTCCTTTCCTGTGAAGTGAACGTTGCTCAGTCTGTCCAACTCTTTGCAACCCCATGGACTGGAACCCTCCAGGTACATCTGCCATGAGATTTTCGTGGCAGAACCTCGTGGCCATCACCTAGCCTGGAGGCTCCCTGAGCACAGCCTCCTGTTCCCTCATTCTCCAAATGATACCCCCTTCCCCACAGAGCAAGGCTGAGCAGAACGCCTGGGCTACCCACCCAGCTCCTCCAGTCTGAGCCTCAAGCCTGGTGTTAGAGCTTTAGCCAGCTCTCCATGCTTCCAACAGAGCAAGGGTCCTGCTGAAGAACAAGTGGGGCCTGAAGACCAGTCTCCAGGGTACAATCTGTCACCTGAGGGCTCATCTGTCTGCCTGTGAACCCCAGGGAAGAGAAGGAACTAGGGCTCCACAGTCACACCAAACTTCCTCTTTTCCATAAATGTACCATTGACAGGGGTAACTCTGACAGCCAAACCCAGCACTATACTTCCCAAGGGCTCAGGTCTAACCCATCCATCATCCCTAACACTCATGCAAAATGCTCGAGATACCCAGTATAATAGTCATGTGGGTCCCAGGGGCCTCCCTTATCTTCCCTGGGGACAGACTCTGCAGGAATCACCCGGGCTCAGGTGCACCACCTGTGGAACCATGGTGTTTAAATGGAGCAGCAGAGGGAGCTACTGAGGGTATCTCAGGGGTCCTGGCATCTGGCCAACCACAGAGGCACAGCCACAGGACTTCGTGAAGAGATGGATAGAAGGATGGGTAGGGGATAAAGGAGGGAGGCGATGTGGGCAGAGAGATGGACGTATGGACACAGGTGCTATCTCCTCACAGAATTTTCCTGTAAAGAGTGAGGATGTTGGAAATGAACATTTTCCTATACTCCCCAGGCAAACGCAGTTCAGTGGATTCAGTGGCATTCAGTGTACACACAGGTTGACCAGCACTCCAGTTCTAAGAGGATCCCTGAGCTGGGAGCTTGGACATGGAAGGATTCACCTGTCCTGCTTCTGCTGAGTCCACTGGCCAGCTCCAGGCCTGGTGCAGGGAGCTGCATACCTGTGTGTCGAATGAATGAGCCCCTGGATCATACTCCACTGGGGCCGAGATTTGTGGTGAGGATGTTCACTGCAGAGCAGATGGCCGGTGTGAAAGGCGGGATGCTCGCTAGTGGCTGTTCCAGACTGAAAACAAATTTGCAGTGAAGTCACCCCAATGGCAGAGCATGTCCTCAGCCTGTGGAAAATTAGTGTTTCAATGGTGTTCTGAATGTTTGAGAAAGAGGGACATGAAAAGAAGACCTGACAACTTCGGGAATAACATTTAGTTCTGAACTACTCTTAGGAAATATTTTTATTTATTCATTTATTTCTGGCTGCACTGGGTCTTCATTGTTTTCCACCAGTTTCCTCTAATGCGGTGAGCAGGGGCTACTCTTTACTGCGATATGCTGCCTCCTCATCGCGGTGGCTTCTCTACTCCCGAGCGTGGGCTCTCGGCAAGCACACTTCAGGCGTTGTAGCTCGTGGGCTCTAGAGCACAGAGTCTGCAGTTCTGACGCATGGCCTTAGTTGCTCAGAAGCATGTGAAATCCTCCTGACCAGGGATGAAACGCATGTCTTGCGCTATGGCAAGTGGATACCTATCCACAGAGCCACCAGGAAAGTCCTCTAAACAATGCTTAACTTGTAGGTAGACACCGGATCATCATGGCCGCCCCACACATGAGGTTTCTGTATTTGAGTATGGGTAAATAAACAAGCGCTGTATGTCATCCTTATTGAATTTACAGACTCACACCACCTGCTCTGCGCTCACTAGCCCTGATGACTCACAACCACCTGCTCTGTCCTCACTAGCCCTGCTGGTGTGACTTGGGCTGCAGGACTCTTCCTGACTTTGCGGTTGTTCTAGTTGCTAAATCAGGTGCAACTCTCCCGTGACCCCATAGACTGTAGCCCGCCAGGCTCCTCTATCCATGGGATTTCCCAGGCAAGAACACTGGAGTGGGTTGCCATTTCTTCTCCAGGAGATCTTCCTGAGCCAGAAATCACACCTTGGTCTCCTGAATTGGCAGGAGGATCTTTACCCTGGTGCCACCGGGGAAGCCCATGCTGCTGATGATCACTTGCTGAAACTCACGCAAGTTACGGTGCCAAGTGTGAGCCCCAATGGAAGCTACGGAAGCTGAGTCATGTTCATGTATTCACGCGGGTTCATCAGCTGATAAGATGCACACCTCGGGGGTGGAGTGTTGAATATTGAGGAGGCCCTACACTTGTGGGTGGCAGGTATCCAGGAAAACCTCTTGTGTGAGGCGGCCATGATGATTCAGTGTCTACCTACAAGTTAAGCATTGTTTAGAGGACTTTCCTGGTGGCTAAGTGGATAGAAATCTGCCTGAAAAAGCATGGGACATGGGTTTCATCCCTGGTCAGGAGGATTTCACATGCTTCTGAGCAACTAAGGCCATGCATCAGAACTGCTGAGTCTGTGCTCTAGAGCCCATCAGCTGCAATGACTGAAGTGTGCTTGCCAAGCGCCCATGCTCGGGAGGAGAGAAACCACCGCAAAGAGAAGCTGGCTCATCGCAGCGAAGAATAGCCCCTGCTCACAGCAGCCCCTGCTCACAGCACTAGAGAAAACTGGTGGAAAACAATGAAGACCCAGTGCAGCCAGAAATAAATAAATAAATAAAAATGTTTCCTAAGAGTAGTTCAGAATTAAATGTTGTTCCCGAGGTTGTCAGCACTTCTTTTCATGTCCCTCTTTCTCAAGAATCCAGAACACCATTGAAACACTAATTTTCCACAGGCTGAGGACATGCTCTGCCATTGGGGTGACTTCACTGCAAATTTGTTTTCAGTCTGGAACAGCCACTAGCGAGCATCTCGCCTTTCACACTGGCCATCTGCTCTGCAGTGAACATCCTCACCACAAATCTCAGCCCCAGTGGAGTATGATCCAGGGGCTCATTCATTCGACACACAGGTATGCAGCTCCCTGCACCAGGCCTGGAGCTGGCCAGTGGACTCAGCAGAAGCAAGACAGGTGAATCCTTCTATGTCCGAGCTCCCAGCTCGGGGATCCTCTTAGAACTGGAGTGCTGGTCAACCTGTGTGCACACTGAATGCCACGGAATCCACTAAACTGCGTTTGCCTGGGGAGTATAGGAAAATGTTCATTTCCAACATCCTCACTCTTTACGGGAAAATTCTGTGAGGAGATAGCACCTGTGTCCATACGTCCATCTCTCTGCCCACATCGCCTCCCTCCTTTATCCCCTACCCATCCTTCTATCCATCTTTTCATGAAGTCCTGTGGCTGGGCCTCTGTGGTTGGCCAGATGCCAGGACCCCTGAGATACCCTCAGTAGCTCCCTCTGCTGCTCCATTTAAACACCATGGTTCCACAGGTGGTGCACCTGAGCCCGGGTGTTTCCTGCAGAGTCTGTCCCCATGGAAGATAGGGGAGGCCCCTGGGACCCAGGGGACCATTATACTGGGTATCTCGAGCATTTTGTGTGACTGTTAGGGATGATGGATGGGTTAGACCTGAGCCCTTGGGAAGTATAGTGCTGGGTTTGGCTGTCAGAGTTACCCTTGTCAATGGTATATTTATGGAGATGAGGAAATTTGGGGTGACTATGACTTCTCTTCCCTGTGGTTCACAGGCAAATGGAAGAGCCCTCAGGTGATCGATTTACCTTGGAGACTGGTCTTCAGGCCCCACTTGTTCTTCAGCAGGACCCTTGCTCTGTTGGAAGCATGGAGAGATTGCAAAAGCTCTCACACCAGGCTTGAGGCTCAGACTGGAGGAGCTGGGAGGGTAGCCCAGGTGTTCTGGTCAGCCTTGCTCCGTGAGTGAGGGGGTATCATTTGGAGAATGAGGGAACAGGAGGCTGTGCTCAGCGGGCCTCCAGGCTAGGTGATGGCTGTCTCCAAGGTCAGGTACCGAGGGTCAGGACTTAATCATGAAACGTTCCCTCCAAATTGTAGACAAGCCAGTTATCTGACACTCAGTGATGGGCAGATACTCTGAGAGGACAAAGTTAGTTCCCAGCCTCCTTGAGGACCCCCTCCGGGTGCAGGATCATTCACCCGGGAGTTATCATGGGTGTAGCTACAACTAATATACAGACAGGAGTAAGTGCTCCCGAATCATAAACTGGAGCAAGTGGGTTATCCCTGGACACATTCTACCATGTTCATCTTTGTCATAGAATAGAAATGGGCAGGATATCCAGCCATCCCTTCCCATTGAGCCCTTCTTGCTGCAGCCCAGGGGCTGAGCACAGGAGAGACACTGTCCATGGTGCTGATGAACACAGGCCACCTGGAGACGTGGGAGTTGTGTTCTTTGAGTCACATCTGCTCTCTTTTCATTCTGAAAAATTGGGCATTGCTAGAAAAGAAGAGGCTTCTGTGGTGTCTCAGACAGTAAAGTACCTTCCTGCAATGCGGGAGACCCGGGTTTGATGAGCCTACATAGATGGCAATGGCTACCCACTCCATTATTCCTGCCTGGAGAATCCCATGGCAGATGTGCCTGGAGGGTTACAGTCCATGGGGTCGCAAAGAGTTGGACAGACTGAGCAACTTTCACTTCTCAGGAAAGAAGAGGTGGGGAGAGCTGCAGGGAGTGTGGACTAGCCTCGATCTCAGGGCTCAGGGTCAGTGGGATTGCTGTGGACGTCCTGGCAGGACTTGACCCCACATCAGCAAGACAAAGTCCAAGCTGCCCAGACCAGAAGGCAGTGACGGAAGATGATGACCCCAGCCTTGAGAGGAGTGGTAGGCAGAGCTCAGAACCCTAAGAGATGTCCAAACTTCAAGCCCACAATCCGAGAAATGTGCCCCATGATGAAGGAAACCTATAGATGAAATTCAGATCACGTGACTGGGAGATTATGGTGGGGTAATGGGATATATGATGGGGTGACTTGAGGATTACGGTGGGGAATGTTTGGGCTGAGTGCAATACTTTCACAATATTCCTCATAAATGAAAGAGGAAGGCAGGAGGGGCAGAGCCAGAGGAGATGGGGTGGTGGAAGGAGAGCTTGGGGAGCTTCAAGATGCTCCACTGCTTGCTTTGAAGATGGAGGAAGGGGCCACGAACCCAGGAAAGCAGGCAGCCCCTCACAGCGTGGAAAGGCAAAGAAATGAACTGTCTGTAGAATCCAGAAAGAACAGGGTCATATTGACACCTAGATTTGTGCCACTAACATTGTGGTCACTAGTTACAGAACAATAAGGAACACCAAGAGGTGTCACCTTGTCTCATCCAAGACTGTGTGCAGGGGAATAAGGAGTAATGTAGACCTCAGTCATGACCGGAAGCTTTGCAGGCGGTCTCTCCTGCCTCCCATCTCATCTCAGCACACACGACACTGCCCACTGGCTGAGCACGCCTGTCTTCCGTGGGCTCTGTGCCCTGTGCACACGCCTGCTACATGTGTGTGAGTGTGGCACCTACCCCAGGGACCTATGTGAGAACAGCACCTACGACAGGGGCCTCAGGGAGAGACTGAGAACCGCTAGCCCAGGTGTGTGGTGGAGGCTGCAGGTGAGATCTGGGTGGGGAGGCCCTCGGGACACGTTGAGGAGGGGACAGGTGAGCCCTTTCCCGTGGTAGCCAGGTTGACTTTTAGGTAGAGCCTGCAACTCCGCCCTGAGGCTTACATATGGGTGTGTGTGGTTGGGGGAGACTCACAATTTACAGTGGAGAGCAAAGTGGAAAGCAGCAGGAAGTGGACAGAGGTCATGGGGAATTCCCGGGAGGGCCTTGCTCAGAGCATGGCTTCTGAGTCGCTTTTACTTTGCTGACTCTGATTGCTCCTCTGTCCCATGAGAGGGAAGAGTGTCCTCAGGGCCTAGGCCCTTAGGGAAACAATGGAAACCCATGGAGAGAAGGCATTCTGGATCCAGTATCTGGGGACAGACAAAAGTTCCTGTGCCATCGCTAACTCAGTGGAGTTAGTTAAAGCAAACTCCCGGGGATAGTGAAGGACAGGGAAGCCTGGCGTGCTGCAGTCCACAGGGTCCCAAATACTCAGACACAACTTAGCAACTGAACAACAAAAATTCATTGGAGGCATCACCAGTTGGGGCTAGCAGGGCCTGGACAGGAGGGCCAGAGGGTTCAGGACACCAAGAGGCTGCAAAGGGGCCTCACCCATAATATGGTCTCACCCGCGCCTCATCCTTCCTGACTCAGGTTCTTGGGGTCTCAGATGAAACCATATTCTATGCTCCAGAGACCCCATGCCAGGTGAGCAGGCACTGGGAGGTGCCTGGGACCCCAGGGCAGTCTGAGGACTGCCAAGTGCCCACGTGGCTGCAAAGAGTCTGGTGACCCTCCTTTCCTGTTAGCATGCCCCCTCCCTCCATTCTCACAATCTTCCCCTTCCTTTCCCCCAGGGAATAGATGGGGAGGCCAGGTAATTAGAGCTAATGCGTTCCCTGAGGAACCATGGAGATACCGGAGCAGAGAATCAGGTGAATTCTTGCTGGACAGGACGCAAGGGCAGTACATTTTCCAGCCATAAGGAAACTGCTCTTTATTCAGATCTCTCCGGTGGTCCACCGTGGGTCACGGGCCCAGTCTGCTGCCCTGTTGGGACCTCCCCCCATTGTGGGAATCGCAGCCTGAATTCTGGTCCACCCAGGGTTCAGGGCAGCCTGTCAGGGTTTCCAGGAATCCAGGAGGACCCTGAGCCTGGGCCCAGGTTCCTGAATAGCCTCAGGTCTCAGAGCTGGTTCTCTGCCTCAGGCTCTTCCTCTTGACCTCACTCGGGTCTTAGGTCTCAGGTAAGTTCTTTCCCACAGTCTGTTAAGGAGACGTGTCTGGAGGAACTAAGGACCCACATCTGCTTTGTGGCTGATAAACGTCTGTGTTGGGGCGTAGTAATTCCTGCAAAAGAAAACCGACGCCTCCAAGCTCATGTAACCTTCTCAGATGGCTCCCCAGGGACTTCCCAGCCCTGGGTCACCAAGGTCTGTTTGGGTCAGAGGTTTTTGGTTCAGACCTACCTCCCCTTCACCCCCTTTCCATCTTTCCTGCTATTTCTTGGACCTTCAAACACAGCCAGGTGTGCAGGGGGCATTTCCTCTGCCCCTTGGGCTTATGGGACCAGAACTTGGATCCCCACAGTCAGCTGGTAGATGGGAGCTGGAGGCCTGGCATCAGGTCGGGAGGCCTGGGCATGGATGAAGCAGGCATCAGAGGAGAGGGAAGGAGTGTCATTTCTCCCGATCAGCCATCTCCAAGCCTGCTGCCCCCACCCCAAATCCTGTCTGGGCTCTGCTTCCCACCCTTGTTAGCCTGGCTCCCCTGATGGATGATCCAGTGCCCACTCTCCTCTTGGCTCGACTCCAAGGTTCTCCTGAGGTCAAGTCAGGGGACCAGAGCAACCTCTGGATAATGTGGTGGGTGGTCACGTCCCTGAAGTGCATCCACCTCCCAGCTTGGTGGGACTTGCCATGTCCTAACTACTCTTACGAGCTTCCCTGGTGGCTCAGAGGCAAATAATCTGCCTGCAATGCGGGAGACCCAGGCTCAATCCCTGGGTAAGGGAGATCTCCTGGAGAAGGCAATAGTAACCAATTCCAGTATTCTTGCCTGGAGAAATCCATGGACAGAGGAGCCTGGCGGTCTACAGTCCATGGGATCACAAAGGCTGGACACGACTGAGCGACTTTCAACTACCCTCCAGTGAAAGGGGTCTGCACAGTGCTTCAGGGTTGGACAGTCCCCCTGCCCTGAGCCTGTGAAGCGGGGACCCTGGGGAGAAGAGACAAGGAAGGGATGTACTCACCTGGGAGACAGAGCTGCCAGAGGGACCACGTCCTGGGAGGAGACAGGAGTTACCACCGAGCATGTGAGGAAGCTTAGCCCATTCTCTCAGGAGAGGCTGAGAGTCCACCTTCTGGAGAACCATGGGAGAAAGAGCCCCACCAAGGAGAGACACTGGCAATTTCTGACCCCAGTGAGGGCGAGGGAGCCTCCCAGGATTATAAGCCACAGGACAAGCAGACTAGCCAGTCGGGGCCCCTGTGCTGAAGCCCCAGAGAAAGGGCCAGAGACCCTGGGGGAGGCAGGCAGGAACAGACAGGGCAGGGCCTGCCCTGGGCGCCCCGCTGTCCTGGGCTGAATAGACACTCACCTGAGGTGGATGCTGGGGGCCACTTCCCTCTGTTGTGCAGGCAGCCGGGGTTAGGGAAGAAAAACCTGCATATTTGTGAGGAGGGTAGAGGGAGGTCATGGCTTTGGTGTCAGAACAAGGGACACGAGGATCCTCACTTCCAAGCAGGGGCTAGACACCTTCTTTCTCCACCAAGGCCGCTTAGAGGGGAGGGCCCAACAAGGAAGCTGAGGAAAGTCCTTAAGCAGCCATATCTGCCCCGAGTCGAGAGGGACAGGACCATAGGCTAATAGGGTTCAGAAGAAAGTGGCCAACGAAGGGACCAGGGCTCTGGGAAAGGCATCCATCCATCCAGAGCTCTGTCTGAGTGGATGCATCATGCTTATGGAGAGAGCAGGGCCAGTGCGTGGGGAGGAAAGGGAAGCCAGCGACTCTGGGGTCTCACTGAGGGCAGTGTCGCTGCTGTGGCCCCCTGCCCTCACCCAGGAGCTGCTGAAATGTGACGGCGGCCTTGTCCTCTGTCTCCATCACCTGGACCTGAAGTGTAGAGACATCCCACCACCCGCTGACCCGGCACGATGTTCTGTCTCATGATCTGGGCTGTTGTTAACGCATCTGCCAGCTGGGGGCGTTTGACCCCACCTGGCCTGTCCAGACTTCCACTCTCTAGCCAAGTGTGACCTTGGTCAGGATGCCCCGCAGACCCTGGCCCCATGACTGCCCCTCATAGAGTAGCTGGATTTAAATATACAGGAAGAGATATCTTTTTCTGAGTACTTACTACCTGCCAGCCTACATATAGGGAACTAGGACATGGAGGGGTCTTAATTCTGTCAACTGATAAATAAGGCTTCCCTGGTGGCTCAGAGATAAAGAATCCGCTTGCCGGTGCAGGAGACACGGGTTCGATCCCTAGGCGAGGAAGATCCCTGAGGAAGGTAATGTCAACCCACTCCAGTATTCCTGCCTGGAAATTCCATGGACAGGGGAGTCCAAGGAGTGGGAAAAGAGATGGACACAACTTCGTGACTAATTAACAAAATAAATGAGGACGGTGTTAAGGAATCTCCCCCAGGTCAATACCAGGTGAGGCAGGAACTGAAGGACGAGAGAGAATATCTGTGGGGAAGTGGGGAGGTCCTGGAGATCCAGGCCGGAAATTGGAGGATGGGGTGTCATTCCTCTAGGACTAGCCTCAACCTGGGGCAGGAGCAGCATCTGGGAATGCCACCGTACCTGTGAAGGAAAATGAAATACCCCAGGACAGCCAGCGGCGTCAGCACAAGCAGGACCCCAATCACGATGCCAGTAATGGCTCCCACACCGAGGGCTCGGCTGTTTTCTTGCCCTGAAAGCAGAAGAGAAAGAGAGAAGGGAAATGGGGTCCGAGTTCCCTGGAGGGAACACCCAGAGGAGTCTTCCGGGAGGGCCTGGTTAGGAGGAGGAAATGCTCTGAGCCCCGTGTGGCGGTCTGCTTTGTCACCACGGTGTCCTCCTGACACCTCCACCACACGTGGTTGCATCATTTTCCTCTTAATCAGATTTGAAACCCTGGACTTGCTCTCACTCTCCATTCTCTCACTATAGCCATTTCCATCTGTTCATTTTCCTCTGAAGGACTCTTTTATTCTCACAGTATGCCCCCTCCCTGTGATTTTTTGTTTCCAGCACAATTGTCGCCTCTTAGCTACCCCTACAATCAAACAGTTCTCACAAACAATAACCAAACTATGACAAAATTAGCTAAGTTTTGCATAATTAATTAAGCATTGTTATACAGGCTCCGAAAGGAGACTACCCACGTCCTCGTTACTTGCATTCATTACGCACCCACTTCCAGGGAAGTTACAAGGGAAGATGCAAAGGTGTTGACGGTCACTCTAGTGCTCAGCTGGGGAGGTGGGGTCTCATCTGCAGACTCTGACTGGGAGGAGACCCTACACTGATGGGACCCTGCATCCTCCGTCCTGACACTGTTGCTTGTCTGGGACAGCATCACCACTGGAGTCCATAGTCTGTGGGGGACGTGGTGGGGTTTCCGGACCATTTGGAGCAAAGAGCAGAAAGCCACACGTGGTGCAACCAGAGGGAAGGGAAGTTCCGGGTCTGTACTGGGGCCCTGGGTCCTTCTGAGCTGTTCACACGCTTGTCTGAAAAATTTGCAATCATTATCCTTCATGCTCACTCATTGTGAGTCTGACATTAATTTGTTTCTCCCATCATATTCTGGTGATCCTCAGCCACCAACACAGAGCAGCCCATCCCCTCCCTGGCTTCATTCAAGGTGGACCTGCCTGGACTTGCCTGGGACAGGAAGTCATGGCCAGTCTGGGTGTCCAGGGGTGATGGCCCATGTACTCGGACCTGAGAGGGATGGGTGTGGATTGGCCTCTGGCAACGTGCATTTGGGTGGGCAGCTCAGGTCACCTAGGAACAGAGATTACTCACAGAGGACATCCAGGGTGAATGGGTCACTGCGGCTGACACTCACTGGGTTCCGGGCTTCACACACATAGGGTCCTGTGTCATTCCTTGTCACGGCGACTACTGTGAGAGTCCTCTTGTCCTTGGACAGTTCCAGCCTGGTGCTCTTGGGGAGGCTCTGACTGTTGATCCACCACATGTAGGAGGTGTTCTGGGTCTCAGCTCCACATGTTAACACCACGGTGTCCTCGTGCTCCCAGGGGTTGGAGTTGTTGCTGGTGATGACGGGTGAGGGTAGCACCGCTGTGCAGATAACAGAGAGAACATTGCCCTGAGCCTCCCTGGTGGCTCAGACAGTAAAGAATCTGCCTGCCAGTGCAGGAGACCTGGGCTCAATCCCTGGGTTGGGAAGATCCCCTGGAGATGGGAATTGCTACCCAGTCAGCATTCTTGCCTGGAGAATTCCAAGGACAGCCGAACTTGCTGGGCTATAGCACATGGGGTAGCAAAGAGTGGGACGTGATTGAGCGACTAACACTTTCCCTTTCTTTATACCTTAGCCTCCTCTAGAAACACCTTCAAACAAAACTGGAATCCTTCGCCTCTCAGCCAGACAGAGTCTTTGAAGAATAAGGCATGCTTGTGTATGGCAAGACAAATGCATGGGGATCTGAGCTCAGAGTGTGAGGCCACCTGCTCTATGTCTGGGAGAAGCACAGGCTTCCTCGGGGGTCGACTGTGCAGCAGCATTTACTGATGGACAGACCTGGGATTCAGAGACCACCTGGTGTCTATCCTGGTTTCATCAACCAGCCTCGGGAGAGAGCTCCCTGGGCGGCACCCTGGGGTCGAGGAGCTGCCAGGAGTGTCTTCCTTCCTCTGTTCCTCTCTGGGGGTGCTGAGATTTCTCTGGCGTCTCCAAGTCCCCCAGGGCATTTGGTTGATTCCTGGGGACCTTGTACCTGTGTGCTCTCCATGCCGAGTCTCAGGAGTAGAACCAGGCTGTGCCCCTGCGCGGATGTGGCTCTCGGGGCTGAGCCCTGGCTGGTGACCAGCTTGGGAGCCTAGGGATTTGGCACAGGCTTCCTGGTGTCACTGGAGGCAGGAGCCCTGGGACAGGGTCTGGGAGGGGCTTCCTGGGGCTGAGCTTCTCTGTGAGGATCCCTGGGGCCCTCAGGCCAGGGTCTTCCCTGAGTCCTGCAGGGTCTTCCTCAGGGTCCTGGTCACGGGGAGGGGCCAGGGGGCTGGACTGAGAGTGCTGTCCCTCTGCTGAGTCCCTCCATCAGCCCGTCCTTCTCTCTGTACACTGTCTGCAGGGCCTGGCTTCCTGGAAGTATTTCTGACCCTTTGGAGTTTGTCTCCACAGTGTGTGTCCTGCACTGAATGTTCAAACCCCGACCCGGGACATAATGCAGAGGGGGATGGGGGCAACTTCCGGGGCTGTCAGTCCTGTGTGAACAGAATTCAACCACCACCCTCACCCCCGCCCTCGCCTGCCAAACACCCTGAGGTCAGAGAGGAAGCACTCACGGTATACATGGAGGTGTCCAGTTTGTATTTCTGTCTGTAAATCCTTCTTTGTAACGAGCAGGGTGTAGGATCCTGTGTCTTTCTGGGTGACGCTCTGGATCAGCAGGGTTCCGTTGGGGTAAAGTGCCTCCCGTCCGCTGTACACAGGCCCATAGATAGTTGCATCATTATCTACCCTATATGATGCAATTAGCTTGATGTTTTCTACCCTTTCTCCTCTGTGCCAGGCATAGCCTAGAGAAATCTTTGTCACGTTGTGGGCAACTAGAAAAACATCCGACCCTTCTGCAGCAAGCGGGGGCACCGTTTCAATAGTGAGCTGGGCAGTGGTGGGCGGGGTCCAGAAAGTTAAGAGTGAGACTGGGAGGGAAGAGAGAGATATCAGTTAATACTGTGACCTGCGTGGGGGATGGGAAAATGGTGCCCTGGATCCTGAGCTGGTTTCTTCACCCTTCAGCCTTAGTGTGGGTGTGTCTGCATGTATGTGTGTGAGTGGATTTAGGTCAGCAGCATGACCCCCGTCACTTCAGCCCCTCTGGGCTCGTTTTTTCCTCTGCTTCCCCAGCTGTCCCCGGCTCACCCCCTTGCTGCCCTCACACGCCTGCTCACACTCAGGGCCTGTTGGGAAATGCCTCCCACAACGAAGAGCTGCTGTAAAGGCCCTCCGTGCTCACTGCCGACCCTTTCCCGCTCAGGTTCCTGGATGACGCCTGTAGCACCTGCCAGCACACTCTCCATCTCTCTGCTTGTCTGTCTTCCTCCCCACAGAGCGCGGGCTCTGTGAGGGCAGGGGCTTCTCTGATCCTGCTTGAAACCCTGGGCCTGGACCAGGCTCCAGACATTAGTACCTGGGGATGAAGGAAGGAGAGTTCCCAGGAATTCCACAGCCTGGTTTTAATTGTCTGTTTCTAAGGGTGCCGGGTAAGGACAGTGTTTACTGTGCTGTTTATGTCTTTTTTCTGTAGTGACACAATAAAATGTTATTATGTCTTCAGTTATCAACAAACTGCTCAGTGAAGAATAACTCGTAAAACCTACAGCAGTGGAGTCCTCCCGCCCCTCACCAGCTCTAGCTCAAGCAGAGTCTCCTGTGGCTGAGCCCCTCCTTCCCCGGTCCCCTGCCCTCTGCCCTCAGGTCTGAACAGAAGGCCCCTGTCCCTTCTCAGAGCCCCGTCTCCCCCAGGGACCAGCCAGGCTCTCGTTCTCCAGTCTCCGCCTCCTCCCTGAAAACTGTCCCCTCTCACCTGCCAGCAGGAGCCTGCTCCAGGGCACATGCCGCCTGCTTGCAGGGCCTGAAGGGGGCTCCATGGTGCCTGCTGTCTGCTGTGTCCCTCTCTATGTGAGGAGAACTTCCTCTCCAGAGACGCTCACAAACCCTGCAGTCCTTGCAGAAGCTCTGCTGTCCTTCCCCCTGTGTGCTGGGCCTGCCCATGGGCAGGAGCACTTTGCTGGGTCACGTGGCCCAGCCCAATGGGGCGGAGTCTCTGTCCAGGCCCCTCCCCCTCATCTCCTCCTTCCCTCCCTCGTGGCCCCTCCCCCTTCCCCCTCTGTCTGTATTTCTATTCCCGAACTCTGCTGAGTCCTATGCCTTCTAGAGCAGTGATTCTCCACCTACACACACACACACAGACACACAGACACACACCCCTACACACAACACCCCCCCACACACCCCTACTCACACATACCTACATCTCAGCTACACACAGACACCTAGATACACACACATCTACACACACACACATGCACACACACACACACCCTTGTCAGGAAAAGCACAACCTTGGGGTGTCCGGGTCCAGGGTCCCCACTGCTCTGGATCAGATGCACACTCAGCCTCCCTGACAGCCCTCCTTCATCCCCTCTGGCTTTTCCCTTCAGAGGAGGAGCCTGAGGGTGGGGGGTGCATCAGGAACGCTTGTCACAGGGACGTCCTCCCCACGGTGCGTGGGATCATCTGTGGAGCTTCATGAAGACTGCGAACCCCCAGGTCACACCTTAGAAATGCTGTTTCAGCAGCCGCCAGGTGACACGCTTGCCCAGCCTGGCTGAGACCCCAGAACAGCGGTTAGGCCGCCCCACTCACCCCAGTGTTGTCCTCAGCACAACACACAGATGCAGGGGTTTCCAAATTTTGGTGGTAATTGTTCCTGTGACACAGAAACCCAGCTCGATGCCCAGGGTCTTCCTGTTGTTCTCAAATATCTGGGAAGATTGCAGATATTGGACCCGCCTGAAGGTCACACTGACTCTGGAGGAGAGAAAGGGGTCACGTGAGTGATGACTGGAGAGTGGACCTGACCTCTACCTTAGCTTGTCACCAGCCTGGCATCTGTTTTCAGGGACTGCTGCTGTTGCTGCTGCTAAGACACTTCAGTCGTGTCTGACTCTGTGTGACCCCATAGACAGCAGCCCAGCAGGATCCTCCTTCCCTGGGACTCTCCAGGCAAGAGTACTGGAGTGGGTTGCCATTTCCTTCTCCAATGCATGCATGCCTGCTAATTCTCTTCAGTTGAGTCCGACTCTGTGCGACCCTATGGGCAGCAGTCCACCAGGCTTCTCTGTCCCCAGGATTCTCCAGGCAAGAATACTGAAGTGGGTTGCCATTGCCTTCTCCAGGAACAGAGACCCAGAACTGGGTGTCAGGAGGAGCTGCAGTTGGCAGGTGAGAAGGGAAAGTTTTCCTGTGTGTCCTGGGAAGAGAGGAACCTGGTGCTGAGGGTGGGCTGACTCTGGGCTCCCTGGTCCTCGGGTCAAGTTCCGGGAGACTCTCCCTCTGTGTTTCTGTTGCCTGAGCCTTGGTTCAGAAACTGTCCAGGTCCTCCTTGCCATTCCAGGGCCTCCTGTCAGCCTGGCTGATCTTTGTGTGGTCAGTGTGATCTTTCCCATGGGTGGTTGCAGGCAGGGATGGGAGCTGGCATGGGTGCCCATAGGCCCCTTAAAAGGTTGGTGAGAGTAGTGTGGGCACCCAGGAGGGGCTCTGAGGGTCTGTTAGAGCAGGGGTCCCCTGGGGTCCAACGCCTAATGACCTGACGTGAAGCTGAAGTAATAATAATAGGTGTAAGTGCACAGTAATTGTAACGCACTTGAATTATCCCCAAATCATCTCCACCACTCCGCAATTGTCTTCCATGGGACCGGTCCCTGGTGCCCTTAAGGTTGGAGACCGCTGTTTAGAAGGAGGGATGGAAATCAGGCTCCTTCTCCACTCTCTTAGGCAAAACAAAGTTCACCTGTTAATTTCCTGTTAATTTTCTGTTTGGCCCAATGTTGTCCCCTGGAGGTCATGAGCAGACCTGGGGACAATGTCACGGGCTGCACAGGGGTGCAAAGGCCAAAGGGTGTCAGCTGGCTGTGCGCCTTGGGCAGAGGTGGGCGCTGACCTCCAGACTAGAGGCTATCAGCCGGAGTTCAGGTCACTGTGGGTCCCCAGGCTTCCCCACCTCATCCCAGTGCAGGGTGAGCCCAGGGAGACAATGGGCATTGTTCAGTGGCAGGAGAACCATCCATCCAGGTGGACGTGTGCTCAGGAGGAGCTCTCAGTCCCTGAGGCTCCAAAGGAAGGGCTGGCAGCGGGGTCTCTGGGGCTTTGGGGAGAGGGTGGCAGCCTGTGGGCTGGACCCCAGAAGGCTCTGTCCTTCTCCACCTCATGGCACTGGGCCTGCACCCTAGTTCTCTGTGTCCCCATCAGTGGTCTGCTCTCAGCCTCCTCAGAGTGCCAGGACCTGGGGCAGCTCCACCTGGAGACTCTGTCAGTGGAGGGGAGACCCCCATGGGACCCCAGTCCCCCTGAGATGGAGCAGCTGCAGAAGCTGGTTCCTCTGTTCCGGAAGTTCCCCTCCTTTCCCTGAATGCCTTAGGGGCAGGGGCTGAGATGTCTTCAGGGACCAGACCCAGGTGTCCCCACAGATGAGGGAACTTGGGATGAGGAGCTGCTCCCCAATTCCTGTGAGTTCAGCTGGGGCTCCCGCCTCCTCTGTGGTGACTCCCTTGGGATCAAGGATCGGGAGTCTGAGCCAGGTCAGGTCTCTGAGAGAAGGGGAAGGACTCAAGCTGCCAGCCCAGGCCCTCCAGGGAGACTCGAAGATTCTCCTGAGTGGGGATGGGAGTGGGTGTGATTATCTGGGAATGAGCAGAGGTCTGACCCGACACAGAGGCCCCTGTCCTCACACCTGACTCCATGAGGAATAAAGTCCCGCCCTGGAGCAGCTCGGGCTCTTGCAAGTCTCCTCCCAGTTTGAAGCCAGGGCCCCTGTGTCCACAGGGAATATTCTCTGACCCCTCGGTGTCACACTGGGTTGGGGGTGTGAGTTCTGGCTTCTGTTATGTAGATTCCCTTATCTATTTCAGTTCAGGTCAGTTTAGTCCCTCAGTAGTGTCCGACTCTTTGCGACCCCATGAATCACAGCACGCCAGGCCTCCCTGTCCATCACCAACTCCCAGAGTTCACTCAGACTCATGTCCTTTGAGTCCGTGATGCCATCCAGCCATCTCATCCTCTGTCGTCCCCTTCTCCTCCTGCCCCCAATCCATCCCAGCATCAGAGTCTTTTCCAATGAGTCAACTCTTCGCATGAGGTGCCCAAAGTACTGGAGCTTCAGCTTTAGCATCATTCCTTCCAAAGAACACCCAGGAGTGATCTCCTTCAGAATGGACTGGTTGGATCTCCTTGCAGTCCCAGGGACTCTCAAGAGTCTTCTCCAACACCACAGTTCAAAAGCATCAATTCTTCGGCGCTCAGCCTTCTTCACAGTCCAACTCTCACATCCATACATGACCAAGGAAAAACCATAGCCTTGACTAGACGGACCTTAGTCGGCAAAGTAAAGAGTATTTATTGAGCATGTGTGACCTGTCAGCCCTGGGTTGTGTCCTGGTCTCCAGAGAATAGGATAGACTTGGACTCTGGGCTCACACACCTGACCTTGTGACCGGAGACAGACTCTCAGAGAAAATCCTGGAAATAAGAAGCTGATTATGATGGAGGGATGGCCTGAAAGGGAAGGGTCTGGTGCATCCGGAGCCTGTCACAGAATCTCAGCTGGACTGGGTGTCATGGAAGGCACCCCTGAGAAAGTGATCTTTTGACTGAGTCTTCTTGAAGGGTGAGCAGACCCTCAGCAGAGAAGGACACGGGGCTCAGAGGGCAGAGCTACCTGAGGGGAGTCTGGCCTTAGGGGGGCCTGGCTGGGAGGAGCGGCTGACAGAGTCCAGTGTGGGGAATTGGGAGAGTGGGGAGGACTGTGGACGGAGTCGGTTGGTGAGGGTCAGAGGCTGCTGGGCGGTGGGCGCTGCTAAGTGGGAAGGAGGTGGGCAGCCCTGTGGAGGCTCCGGACTGTGGACGAGCTCTGCCGCCCTCTGGTGGCCATGGAGGGGAGTGACGAAGGAAAAGTACCTCAAGGAAGTTTTCTCCTAAGACAACTCAAGCATATGTCAAGAGTTTACATATCATTTAACGAATCCCAGGGACAGAGGATGCTGGCAGGGTACAGACATGAGGTCGCATAGGATCGTATTCGACCTACGACTAACCCTTTCAACACTGCGTATCATTCATGCTGAATCGTGTCCCACTCTGAATTTCCAACATCTCTCATCCAAGATCTCTTCTTACACACCCCGCTCCAAGATTTCATCCAGTTGAGATCTGTGTTGACACCAGGCCTGTTTCTCTCTGTAGAAGAAGATCCAGACGCAACATTCTCAGTCCTTGGGCAGGACTGGAGCATCTGTAAGTAGGAGGAGGGTGAGGAACGTCCGTGTGTCCTGCCTGTGCTGGAGAGTCCATGTGGACATGAAGAGGCTGCATTTCCTTTCCTCCCGTGCCCCCTTAGTGTCTTCATGGGGCAGGGCCAGGTGGAATCGGAAGACCAGGGTGGTGCAGTGATTCTGAACCTCGTCTTCCCTCCTTCTCTGTCTCTGCCCCCATAAGGGGACCTGGTCTTCATGGAGGGAAGGAAGGTGGGGCGGCTCCATAGGCCCCTGATCAGAGATTCTTTCAGCAAAACGGACACAGGGCTCAAGCCCGCTAGCTCTGCACTCAGTGTCCCTGACACCCTGTGACTGTAGGAACTGAATTATTAGGGTCTAATGGCCTCTTTTGTATTCTGATTTATTAGATTGCTTTTACTTCTTTTCACCTTTTGATATTTGAAGTTTCAAAGGTGAATTTCCATCTTCCTTGAACATAGGCAGGGTTGGTGCCAGGGCGGTTCAGTTGTCTTAAAGGTTATTTTTCATAGTAGCTTCAGTGTCAGATCAAAAGTGAGGGTAAGGGACCAAACCCATGTCCTGTGCTTTGGCAGGCAGATTCCTATCCACTGAGCCATCGGAAGAGTCCTCTAAACAATGCTTAACTTGTAGGAGACACTGGTTCATCATGGCTGCCTCACACATGAGGTGTCTCTATTTGAGTATGGGTAAATAAACAAGTGATGTATGTCATCCTTTTAAAATTTACAGACACACAACCACCTGCTCTGTGCTTACTAGCCCTGCAGACTCACAACCACCTGCTCTGTGCTCACTAGCCCTGCAGACTCACAACCACCTGCTCTATGCTCACTAGCCCTGCAGACTCACAACCACCTGCTCTGTGCTCACTAGCCCTGCAGACTCACAACCACCTGCCCTGTGTTCACTAGCCCTGCAAACACAACCACCTGCTCTGTGTTCACCAGCCCTGCAGACTCACAACCACCTGCTCTATGCCTACTAGCCTTGCTGGTGTGACTTGCGCAGCAGCAGTCTTACTGACATTGTGGTTGTTCTAGTTGCTAAGTCATGTGAAACTCTCTTGTGACCCCATGGACTGGAGCCCGCCAGGCTCCTCTATCCATGGGATTCCCAGGCAAGAACACTGGAGTGGGTTGCCATTTGTTCTCCAGGAGATATTCCTGAGCCAGAAATCACACCTGGGTCTCCTGAACGGGCAGGAGGATCTTTACCACGGCGCCACCGGGAAGCCCATGCTGCAGCTGATCACTTGCTCAAACCCACGCAAGTTACAGTGACAAGTGTGAGCCCCAGTGGAAGCTATGGAAGCTGGGTCATGTTCACGTGTTCACGCGGGTTCATCAGCTGATAAAATGCACACCTCGAGGGTGGAATGTTGAATAGTGAGGAGGCCCTACACTTGTGGGCAGCAGGTATCTAGGAAAACTCCGTACCTTCCCTCACTGTTGCTGTGAAACTGAAGCTACTATGAAAAATAACCTTTAAGACAACTGAACCGCCCTGGCACCAACCCTGCTCAGGCTCAAGAAAGATGGAGATTCACCTTTGAAACTTCAAATATCAAAAGGTGAAAAGAAGTAAAAGCAATCTAATCAATTAGAATACAAAAGAGGCCATTAGACCCTAATAATTCAGTTCCTACAGTCACACAGGGTTTCAGGGACACTGAGTGCAGAGCTAGCGGACTTGACCCCTCTGCCCCTTTTGCTGAAAGAATCTCTGATCAGGGGCCTATGGAGCCACTCACCTTCCTTCCCACCAAGAAGACCAGGTTCCCTGATGGGGGCAGAGACAGAGAAGGAGGGAAGACGAGGTTCAGAATCACTGCACCACCCTGGTCTTCCGATTCCACCTGGCCCTGCCCCATGAAGACACTGAGGGGGCATGGGGGGAACGGAAATGCAGCCTTTTCGTGTCCACATGGACCCTCCGGCACAGGCAGGACACTGGACATTTCCTCACCCTCCTCCTACTCACAGATGCTCCCGTCCTGCCCAAGGACTGATAACGTTGCGTCTGGATCTCCTTCGACAGAGAGAAACAGGCCTGGCATCAACACAGATCTCAACCGGATGAAATCTTGGAGCGGGGTGTATAAGAAGAGATCTTGGATGAGAGATGTTGGAAATTCTGAGTGGGACACGATTCAGCACGAATGATACGCAGTGTGGAAATGGTTAGTCGCTAGGTTGTATACGATCCTTCACGACCTCATGTCTGTACCCTGCCAGCATCCTCTGTCCCTGGGATTCGTTAAATGATATGTAAACTCTTGACATATGCTTGAGTTGTCTTAGCAGAAAACCTCCTTGAGTACTTTCCCTTTGACACTCCCCTCCATGGCCACCAGAGGGCGGCAGAGCTCGTCCACAGTCCGGAGCCTCCACAGGGCTGCCCACCTCCTTCCCACTTAGCAGCGCCCACCGCCCAGCAGCCTCTGACCCTCACCAACCGACTCCGTCCACGGTCCTCCCCACTCTCCCAGTTCGCCACACTGGACTCTGTCAGCTGCTCCTCCCAGCCAGGCCCACCTGAAGGCCAGACTCCCCTCAGGTAGCTCTGCCCTCTGAGCCCCCTGTCCCTCTCTGCTGAGGGTCTGCACACCCTTCACATCTCAGTCAAAAGATCACTTTCTCAGGGGTGCCTTCCATGACACCCAGTCCAGCTGAGATTCCGTGACAGGGTCCGGATGCCCCAGACGCTGCCCCTTCAGTCGACCCCTCCATCATAATTAGCTCCTTATTTCCAGGATTTTCTCTGAGTGTCTGTCTCCCCGTCAGAAGGTCAGGTGTGTGAGCCTGGAGTCCAAGTCTACGGTATTCTCTGGAGAGCAGGACACAACCCAGGGCTGACAGGTCACACATGCTCAATAAATACTCTTTATTTTGGGGGGCTCCAAAATCATTGCAGATGGTGATAGCAGCCATGAAATTAAAAGACACTCACTCCTTAGAAGGAAAGTTATGACTAACCTAGACATCATGTTAAAAAGCAGAGACATTACTTTGTCAACAAAGGTCTGTCTAATCAAGGCTATGATTTTTCCAGTAGTCATGTACGGATGTGAGAGTTGGACTGTGAAAGCTGAGTGCCGAAGAATTGATGCTTTTGAACTGTGGTGTTGGAGAAGACTCTTGAGAGTCTCTTGGACTGCGAGGAGATCCAACCAGTCCATCCTAAAGGACATCAGTCCTGGGTGTTCATTGGAAGGACTGATTTTGAAGCTGAAACTCCAGTACTTTGGCCACCTGATGCAAAGAGCTGACTCATTGGAAAAGACCCTAATGCTGGGAATGATTGAGGGCAGGAGGAGAAGGGGACAACAGAGGATGAAATGATTGGATAGCATCACCAACTCAATGGACATTTGAGTAAACTCAGGGAGTTGGTGATGGACAGGGAGACCTGGCGGGCTGCGGTTTATGGGGTTGCAAAGAGTCGGACACGACTGAGCAACTGAACTAAACTGAACTGAAATAGATAAGGGAATCTACATAACAGAAACCACCCCACCCCCCACCCAGTGTGCCACCGAGGGGTCAGAGAATATTCCCTGTGGACACAGGGGCCCTGGCTTCAGACTGGGGGGAGACCTGCAAGAGCCCACAGCTGCTCCAGGGCAGGACGTTATTCCTCCTGGAGTCAGGAGTGAGGACAGGGGCCTCTTAACTGTGATGGGTCAGACCTCTGCTCATTCCCAGATAATCACACCCACTCCCGACTCTACTCAGGAGAATCTTCTAGTCTCCCTGGAGGGCCTGGGCTGGCAGCTTGAGTCCTTTCCCTGCTCTCAGAGAGATGAGCTGGCTCAGACTCCCGATCCTCCATCCCGAGGGAGTCGCCACGGGGAGGGGGGAGCCCCAGCTGAACTCAGGAATTGGGGAGCAGCTTCTCATCCCAAGGCCCCTCATCTGTGGGGACACCTGGGTCTGGTCCCTGGAGACATCTCAGGCCCTCCCCCTAAGGCGTCCTGGGAAATGAGGAGAACTTCCGGAACAGAGGAACTAGCGTCCGCAGTTGCTCCATCTCAGGGAGACTGGGGTCCCATGGGGGGGTCTCTCCTCCCCTGACAGAGGCTCTGGTTGGAGCTGCCCCAGGTCCTGGCAAGGTGGGAGGCTGAGAGCAGACCACTGATGGGGACACAGAGAACTAGGGTGCAGGCCCAGTGCCGGGAGGTGGAGAAGGACAGGGCCTTCTGGGGTCCAGCCCACAGGCTGCCACCCTCTCCCCAAAGCCCCAGAGACCCCCTGCCGGCCCTTCCTTTGAAGCTGCAGGGACTGAGAGCTCCTCCTGAGCACACGTCCACCTGGATGGATGGTTCTCCTGCCACTGAACAATGCCCATCGTCTCCCTGGGCTCACCCTGCACTGGGATGAGGTGGGGAAGCCTGGGGACCCACAGTGACCTGAACTCCGGCTGATAGCCTCTAGTCTGGAGGTCAGCGCCCACCTCTGCCCAGGGTGCACAGCCAGCTCACACCCTTTGGCGTTGGCACCCCTGTGCAGCCCGTTACATTTTCCCTAGGTCTGTTCATGACCTCCAGGGGACAACATTGGGCCAAACAGAAAATTAACAGGAAATTAACAGGTGAACTTTGTTTTGCCTAAGGAAGTGGAGAAGGAGCCTGATTTCCATCCCTCCTTCTAAATAGCAGTCTCCAACCTTAAGGGAACCAGGGACCTGTCTCATGGAAGACAATTGCGGAGTGGTGGAGATGATTTTGGGATAATGCAAGTGCGTTACAATTACTGTGCACTTATACCTATTATTATTACATCAGCCTCACCTCAGGTCATTAGGCGTTAGGCCCCAGGGGACCCCTTCTCTAACAGACCCTCAGAGCCCCTCCTGGGTGCCCACACTACCCTGCCCAACCTTCTAGGGGCCTATGGGCACCCATGCCAGCTCCCATCCCTGCCTGCAGCCACCCATGGGAAAGATCACAGCGACCTCACAAAGATCAGCCAGGCTGACTGAGGAGGCCCTGGAATGGCAAGGAAGACCTGGACAGTTTCTTAACCAAGGCTCAGGCAACAGATACAGAGAGGGAGAGTCTCCTAGAACTTGACCCGAGGACCAGGGAGCCCAGATGCAGCCCACGCTCAGCACCAGGTCCCTCTCTTCCCAGGACACACAGGAAAGCTTTCCCTTCTCACCTGCCAACTGCAGCTCCTCCTGACACCCAGTTCTGGGTCTCTGTTCCTGGAGAAGGCAATGGCAACCCAATTCAGTATTCTTGCCTGGAGAATCCTGTGGGCGGGGAGCCTGGTGGGCTACTGCCCATAGGGTCGCACAGAGTTGGACACAACTGAAGAGAATTAGCACGCATGCATGCATTGGAGAAGGAAATGGCAACCTACTCCAGTACTCTTGCCTGGAGAGTCCCAGGGAGGGAGGATCCTGCTGGGCTGCTGTCTATGGGGTAGCACAGAGTCAGGCACGACTGAAGTGTCTTAGCAGCAGCAACAGCAGCAGTCCCTGAAAACAGATGCCAGGCTGGTGACAAGCTAAGGGAGAGGTCAGGTCCCCTCTCCAGTCATCACTCTCGTGACCCCTTTCTCTCCTCCAGAGTCAGTGTGACCTTCAGGCGGGTCCAATATCTGCAATCTTCCCAGATATTTGAGAACAACAGGAAGACCCTGGGCATCGAGCTGGGTTTCTGTGTCACAGGAACAATTACCACCAAAATTTGGAAACCCCTGGATCTGTGACTGTGCTGAGAGACCCCAGAACAAAGCACAGCGAGGCCAACATGGGGTGGGTGGGGTGGGCTAACCGTTGTTCTGGGGTCTCAGCCATGCTGGGCAAGCCTGTCACCTGGCGGCTGCTGAAACAGGATTTCTAAGGTGTGACCTGGGGGTTCGCAGTCTTCAAGAAGCTCCACAGGTGATTCCCACGCACCGTGGGGAGGACGTCCCTGTGACAAGCGTTCCTGATGCACCCCCCACCCTCAGGCTCCTCCTCTGAAGGGAAAAGCCAGAGGGGATGAGGGAGGGCTATAGGGGAGGCTGGGTGTGCATCTGATCCAGAGCAGTGGGGTCCCCGGACCTAGACATTCCAAGGTTGTGCTTTTCCTGACAAGGTTGTGTGTGTGTGCATGTGTGTGTGTATAGATGTGTGTATATCTAGGTGTCTGTGTGTAGCTGTGTGTGTAGGTATGTGTGAGTAGAGGTGTGTGTGTAGGGGTGTGTGTGTGTGTGTGTGTGTGTGTGTGTGTGTGTGTGTGTGTAGGTGGAGAATCACTGCTCTAGAAGGCAGAGGACTCAGCAGAGTTCAGGGAATAGAAATACAGACAGAGGGGGAAGGGGGAGGGGGGCCACTAGGGAGGGAAGGAGGAGAGGGGCGGCAGGGGGCGGAGCCTGAGCAGAGACCCCGCCCCCGGGCCACGTGACCCAGCGAAGTTCTCCTGCTCCCCCGCAGGCCCAGCACAGAGCACAGAGCGGGAAGGACAGCAGAGCTCACACAAGGACGCAGGGCTTGTGAGCGTTTCTGGGGAGGAAGTTCTCCTCACAGAGAGAGGGACACAGCAGACCGCAGGCACCATGGAGCCCCCGTCAGGCCCTGCAAGCAGGCGGCATGTGCCCTGGAGCAGGCTCCTGCTGGCAGGTGAGAGGGGACAGTTTTCAGGGAGGGGACGGAGACTGGAGAACGAGAGCCTGGCTGGTCCCTGGGGGAGACAGGGCCCTGAGAGGGGACAGGGGCCTTCTGTTCAGACCTGAGGGTAGAGGGCAGCGGAACAGGGGAGGGAGGGGCTCAGCCACAGGAGACTCTGCATGAGCTAGAGCTGGCCAGGGACGGGAAGACTCAACTGCTGTAGGTATTATGTGTAATTCTTCACTGAGCAGTAACTGTTGAAGACTGATGATGATAATAACAATTTCTATCTGAGTGTCACTACAGAAAAAGACATAACCAGGACACTAAACACTGTCCTTACACGGCACCCTTAGAAACTGACAAATAAACACCAGGCTGTGGAATTCCTGGGAACTCTCCTTCCTTCATCCCCAGGTACTAATGTCTGGAGCCTGGTCCAGGCCCTGCGTTTCAAGCTGGATCAGACAAGCCCCTGCCCTCACGGCGCCCTGTGGGGAGGTAGACACACAAGCAGAGAGATGGAGAGTGTGCTGGCAGGTGCTCCAGGCGTCACGCAGGAACCGGAGCGGGGAAGGGTCAGCAGTGAGCACGGAGGGCCTTTACAGCAGCTGGTCGGGGGGAGGGTCATCTCCCAAGAGGCCCTGAATGTGAGCAGGCGTGTGAGGGCAGCGAGGGGGTGGGCCAGGGACAGCTAGGGGAGCAGAGGGAAAAACAGCCCAGAGGGGCAGAAGTGACGGGGGTCAGGCTGCTGACCTTGAACCACACACACACACAAACATACCCACACACACACCCACAGTAAGGCGGAGGGATAAAGAGACCAGCTCAGGACCCAGAGTACCATTTTTCCATTCCCCACGCAGGTCACAATAGTAATCAATTTCTCTCTCTTCCCTCCCAGTCGCACTCTTAACTTTCTGGACCCCACCCACAACTGCCCAGCTCACTGTTGAAACGGTGCCCCCCCTTGCTGCAGAAGGGTTGGATGTTCTTCTACTTGCCCGCATCGTGGAAAAGAATCCTCTAGGCTATGCCTGGTACAGAGGAGAAAGGGTAGACAACGCCCAGCTAATTGCATCGTATAGGGTAGATAATAATGCAACTACCAATGGGTCTGTATACAGCGGACGGGAGACAGTTTACCCCAACGGAACCCTGCTGATCCGGAACGTCACCCAGAGAGACACAGGACCCTACACCCAGCTCGTTACAAAGAAAAATTTACAGACAGAAATACAAACTGGACACCTCCACGTGCACCGTGAGTGCTTCCTGTCTGACCTCGAGGTGTTTGGCCAGCGGGGGCGGGGGTGGAGTGTTTCGGTTGAATTCTGTTCACACAGGACTGACAGCCCCGGAAGTTGCCCCCATCCCCCTCTGCATTATGTCCCGGGTCGGGGTTTGAACATTCAGTGCAGGACACACACTGTGGAGACAAACTCCAAAGGGTCAGAAATGCTTCCAGGAAGCCAGGCCCTGCAGACACTGTGCAGAGAGAAGGACGGGCTGATGGAGGGACTCAGCAGAGGGACAGCACTCTCAGTCTAGCCCCCTGGCCCCTCCCTGTGACCAGGACCCTGAGGAAGACCCTGCAGGACTCAGGGAAGACCCTGGCCTGAGGGCCCCAGGGATCCTCACAGAGAAGCTCAGCCCCAGGAAGCCCCTCCCAGACCCTGTCCCAGGGATCCTGCCTCCAGTGACACCGGGAAGCCTGTGCCAAATCCCTAGGCTCCTAAGCTGGTCACCAGCCAGGGCTCAGCCCCGAGAGCCACATCCGCGCAGGGGCACAGCCTGGTCCTCCTCCTGAGACTTGGCATGGAGAGCACACAGGTACAACATCCCCAGGAATCAAGCAAATGCCCTGGGGGACTTGGAGACGCCAGAGAAATCTCAGCACCCCCAGAGAGGAACAGAGGAAGGAAGACACTCCTGGCAGCTCCTTGACCCCAGGGTGCCGCCCAGGGAGCTCTCTCCCGAGGCTGGTTGATGAAACTAGGAGAGACGCCAGGTGGTCTCTGAATCCCACCCAGGTCTGTCCACCACTAAACGCTGCTGCACAGTTGACCCCCCAGGAAGCCTGTGCTTGTCGCAGACATAGAGCAGGTGGCCTCACACTCTGAGCTCAGGTCCCCATGCATTTGTCTTGCCATGCACAAGCATGCCTTATCGTTAAAGACTCTGTCTGGCTGAGAGGCGAAGGATGCCAGTTTTGTTAAAGGTGTTTCTACAGGAGACAAAGGTATAAAGAAAGGGAAAGTGTTAGTCACTCAATCATGTCCCACTCTTTGCTACCCCGTGTGCTATAGCCCAGCAAGTTCCGCTGTCCTTGGAACTCTCCAGGCAAGAATGCTGACTGGGTAGCAATTCCCATCTCCAGGGGATCTTCCCAACCCAGGGATTGAGCCCAGGTCTCCTGCACTGGCAGGCAGATTCTTTACTGTCTGAGCCACCAGGGAAACTCAGGGCAATGTTCTTTCTGTTATCTGCACAGCGGTGCTACCCTCACCCGTCATCACCAGCAACAACTCCAACCCCAGGGAGCACGAGGACACTGTGGTGTTAACATGTGGAGCTGAGACCCAGAACACCTCCTACATGTGGTGGATCAACAGTCAGAGCCTCCCCAAGGGCATGAGGCTGGAACTGTCCAAGGACAAGAGGACTCTCACAGTAGTCGCCGTGACAAGGAATGACACAGGACCCTATGTGTGTGAAGCCCGGAACCCAGTGAGTGTCAGCCGCAGTGACCCATTCACCCTGGATGTCCTCTGTGAGTAACCTCCGTTCCTAGGTGACCTGAGCTGCCCACCCAAATGCACGTTGCCAGAGGCCAATCCACACCCATCCCTCTCAGGTCCGAGTACATGGGCCATCACCCCTGGACACCCAACTGGACGTGACTTCCTGTCCCAGGCAAGTCCAGGCAGGTCCACCTTGAATGAAGCCAGGGAGGGGATGGGCTGCTCTGTGTTGGTGGCTGAGGATCACCAGAATAAGATGGGAGAAACAAATTAATGTCAGACTCACAGTGAGTGAGCATGATGGTAATGATTGCAAGTTTTTCAGACAAGCGTGTGAACAGCTCAGAAGGACCCAGGGCCCCAGTACAGACCAGGAACTTCCCTTCCCTCTGATTGCACCACGTGTGGCTTTCTGCTCTTTGCTCCAAATGGTCCGGACACCCCACCACTTCCCCCTCAGACTCCTCTGACCATCCAGAGGGGAACCTCAACCTCTCCTGCCACACAGCCTCTCACCCAGCCACACAGCGCTCCCGGCTTGTCAGTATGAGGCCCTGGCAATGCGCCCAGGTTCTCTATTCCCCAATCACAACATGTACTCTCAGGTCCTGCACTCCCTGTCTGGCCTGGATAGCACCACAGTCAGAAAACCAAGGTTCCCAGGGCTGATAGCACAGAGCTGTCCTGTACTAGAGTGTTGTCCCAGCGACCAGGCAAGGGTCCCCATGCCGTGATCTGGGGGTCAGAGGAGATGTGTGATCGTCTCTTTCCTGTTGTCATCTGAACAAAGACCCAGGGCCTTCCTCACAGTCGCCTTTACAGAGGTCACTGGGCCCGGAGACTGTGGAGGGAGCAAGGCCCAGGCCCCCGAAACACTCTCAGCAGTCACCGCCCTGTCTCTCCACAGCCCCAGTGGCACGGCCTGCCCTCCAAGCCAGCAACACCACAGTCACAGAACGCGAGGGCCCCGTGCTCCTGACCTGCCTCGCAGATGAGAATGGGGTCTCCATACACTGGTTCTTCAAAGGCCAGAGTCTCCTCCTCGCAGAGAGGATGACACTCTCTTCAGACAAGAGCACCCTCACCATAGACCCCGTCAGCAGAGAGGACACCGGGGATTATCAGTGTGAGGCCTCCAACAGGGGCAGCTCCAGCAGAAGTGAGACCCTCAGGCTGCGTGTGACCTGTGAGTGGCCATCATCGCCTCCTGTCTTAGTCGTTCAGTGGTGTCCGACTCTCTGTGACACCACGGACTTGAGCTCACTAGGCTACTCTGTCCATGGGATTTCCCAGGCAAGATCCCTGGAGTGGGTGCCATTTGCTACTCCAGGGGATCATCCTGACCCAAGGATGGAACCTGAGTCTACTGCACTGCAGGCGCTCTTCCTGTATAGGCCACCAGGGAAGCCCATTTTAACCTGGATAATCTTCCTTTATTAATTCCACCAACAATTAGCCTATCATCTCATTTCCTTCACTTCAAGCAATTGGAACATGTGCTGTCTCTCCCCTCCTCACCCCCTGATTTCTCCTGGCCCTCTGCTGTGAAGCCTCGTTGCCAAGACCTCAGGAAGCAGCGCTAAAATCAGTCGCTGGGACTTCCTGGGCAGCCCAGTGGTGAAGACTCCACCTTCCACTGCAGGGGTTGCCATGACCTCCTCCGGGGGATCTTTCCCACCCGGGACTGGGTCCCTGTGTCCTATGTCTCCTGATTAGCAGGTGGGATGTTTACCACTAGTGCCTGCTGGGAAGCCCCGGTGAGTCACAAAGGCTAACCCTCCCCTTCCTTATGTGTCCCGTGGTGTGTGGTATGCACTTTATAGAGCTTTGTGAATACGCGCCCCAGTGAAGGTGGGATCACAGCAGCTGTGTTCAGGCAGGAAGTGTCCGCATGCTAGCTGGCACTGCTGTGACTTCGGGCTTGCCAGCACACTCGACTCCACCTCCCTCCCCCTGTCTTTCTTAGTTGCGCCGTCGTCTCTACAGTGGAAGTGACACCATTTCTCCCCAGGATGGGCGGTGGTCGTGTGTGGTGAGAGATGGGGGCCTTGAGGACCGTAATTTGTGCAACATAAACGCCTACGACTGTGTGTTGTCTGTTGGTCGGTTAGGTCTCTGGTTTGCAGTGCTCTCATGACCCCTAGTTTCTCACTGAAATTCCCTCTGACTGCTGCATCCATCATTGAAAGCTGGGTGTTGTCGTGTCACTGTTGTGACCGAGCTGTTTCTCCCCTCGATGCTGTCCATTTTGATTCACAAATCTGGTGGTGTTAGGTGCATGATGCTTATAATTGTTCGATTTCCTTAGTGAATGAAACTTTTCTTGATATGTAATGTCTTACTTTGTCTCTTGTAGGCTTTTTTGATTTAGAGATTATTATATCAGACAGTCATACAGCCACCACAATTCTCTTTTTATTACTATTTGCATAGAATATCTTTTTCCCACCTTACTTCAACCTATGTCTTTGTATCTAAAGTGAGTCCCTTGAAGAGAGTATAGAGATGGGTCATAATTTTAATCCATTCTGTGATTCTGTGCCTTTAATTTGAAGGTTGAGGCTATCTATGAGTCAGATACTTCCTGATAGGAAAGAGCTTCTGCCATCTCACTACTTGGTATTTGTCCTATTAATTCCTCTATTTCTTCCTCTTTGGTAGTTAAGTGGTTTCCTTTCTTAGGTGTTGTTTTGATTCTATCTTTCCCTTTCCACATATATTTCAGTTCTTTTCTTAGGGGCTAACTTGAAGATGACAATTAATATTTTAAACATGTATCTATCTGGTTGAAATATCAACTAGGTTCTATGATGCGTAAAACAGACGAGGTGCTCCTATACATCTCCATCCCCCCGATTTTATACACATATTGTCATAAATTTCAGCCATCCTTATACAGTGTGTGTCCATTATACAGATTTATAAATATTGTTCCAAGAAATACCTTTGAAATGAGAAAGAAAAGCAAGCCATTGCAAGAAAGAAAAAAATATTGGCTTAAATGAGATAGCTACCTTGGATCACTCTTAGCACTGTCCTTTTTTCTTTAATTAGTTTTTTATTGGAGGATAATCGCTTTACAGAATTCTGTTTTTTCCGTCAAACCTCAACATGAATCAGCCATAGGCGTACATTTACCCCTCCCTTTGGAACCTCCCTCCCCATCCCCTCAAAGCTGATACACAGCCGCTGTCTGAGTTTCCTGAGCCATACAGCAATTTCCCCTTGGCTATCTGTTTTGCATACGGTAATGTCAGCTTCCACGTTACTCTTTCCACACATCTCACCCTCTCCTCCTCTCTCCCCGTGTCCATAAGTCTGTTCTCTATGTCTGTTTCTCCATTGCTGCCCTGTAAGTAAATTCTTCAGGACCATTTTTCTAGATTCCGTATATATGCGTTAGAATACGGTATTTATCTTTCTTTTTCTGGTTTACCTCACTCTGTATAATAGGTTCTAGGTCCATCCACCTCATTAGAACTGACTCAAAGGCGTTCCTTTTTGTGGCTGAGGTTACTCCATTGTGTCTGTGCACCACAATTTCTTTATCCATTCATCTGTCAATGGACATCTAGGTTGCTTCCACGTTCCGGCTCTTGTAAATAGTGCTGCAATGAACAATGGGTTACAGGTGTCTTTTTCAGTTTTGGTTTCCTCGGGATATGTGCCCAGCTGTGGGATTGCTGGGTCATATGGTGGTTTTATTCCTAGTTTTTAAAGGAGTCTCCATTCTATCTTCCATAGTGGCTGTATCAATTTACATTCCCACCAACAGTACAAGAGCGTTCCCTTTTCTCACACCGTCTCCAACATTTATTGTTTGTCGACTTTTTGATGATGGCCATTCTGACTGGTGTGAAGTGATGTCTCATTGTAGTTTTGATTTGAATTTCTCTAAGAATGAGCCATGTTGAGCTTCTTTTCATGTGTTTGTTAGCCATCTCTATGCACCCTAGATAGCATATTCAAAAGCAGGGACATTACTCTGATGACTAAGGTCCGTCTAGTCAAGGCTATGGTTTTTCCAGTGGTCATGTAAGGATGTGAGAGTTGGACTGTGAAGAAAGCTGAGCGCCGAAGAATTGATGCTTTTGAACTATGGTGTGGAGAAGACTCTTGAGAGTCCCTTGGACTGCAAGGAGATCCAGCCAGTCCATTCTGAAGGAGATCAGTCCTGGGATTTCTTTGGAAGGAATGATGCTAAAGCTGAAACTCCAGTACTGTGGCCACCTCATGAGAAGAGTTGACTCATTGGAAAAGACTCTGATGCTGGGAGGGATTGGGGTCAGGAGGAAAAGGGGACAACAGAGGATGAGATGGTTGGATGGCAACACTGACTCGATGGGCATGAGTCTGAGTGAACTCTAGGAGTTGGTGATGGACAGGGAGGCCTCCCATGCTGCGAATCATGAGGTCGCAAAGAGTTGGACACGACTGAGCAACTGAACTGACTGACTGATGTCTTCTTTGGAGAAGTGTCTGTTTAGGTCTTTTTCCCACTTTTTGATTGGGTTGGTTTTTTTTTTTTTTCTGGTATTGAGTTGTATGAGCTGCTTGTATATTTTGGAAATTAACCCTTTGTCAGCTATTTAATTTGCTAGTATTTTCTCCCATTCTGACAGCTGTATTTTCACCTTGCCATCAAAGGTCCGTCTAGTAAAGGCTATGGTTTTTCCTTGGTCATGTATGGATGTGAGAGTTGGACTGTGAAGAAGGCTGAGCGCCGAAGAATTGATGCTTTTGACCTGTGGTGTTGGAGAAGACTCTTGAGGGTCCCTTGGACTGCAAGGAGATCCAACCAGTGCATTCTGAAGGAGATCACTCCTGGGATTTCTTTGGAAGGAATGATGCTAAAGCTGAAACTCCAGTACTTTGGCCACCTCATGCGAAGTGTTGATTCATTGGAAAAGACCCTGATGCTGGGAGGGATTGGGGTCAGGAGGAGAAGGGGACGACAGAGGATGAGATGGCTGGATGGCATCATGGACTCGATGGACGTGAGTCTAAGTGAACTCCGGGAGTTGGTGATGTACAGGGAGTCCTGGCATGCTGCGATTCATGGGGTCGCAAAGAGTCGGACATGACTGAGCAACTGAACTGACCTGAACTGGTATTTTTCTTTGCTGTGTAAAAGCTTTTAAGTTTAATCAGGTCCCACTTTTTTGCTTTTGTTTTTATTTCCATGACTCTAGGAGGTGGGTCATAGAGGATCTTGCTTTGGTTTATGTCATCGAGTGTTCTGCCTATATTTTCCTCTAAGAAAATTATAGTTTCTGGTCTTATATTAAGGTCTCTAAACCATTTTGAGTTTGTGTGTGGTGTTGGGAATTGTTCTAATTTCATTGTTTTACCTGTAGCTGTCCAGTTTTCTCATCACCGTTTATTGAAGAGGCTCTCTTTGCCCCATTCTATATTTTTTCCTTCTTTGTGAAAAAACAAAACAAAACAAAACAGGGTACCCATAGGTGCCTGGGTTTATTTGGGGCCTTTCTGTCTTGTTTCATTGGCCTATGTTTCTTTCTATGTATGGTACTGGCACACAAAAAATCATGTCTTTTTGTGTGCCAGTGCCATACTGTCTTGATGACTGTAGCTTTGTAGTATAATCTGAAGTCAGGAAGGTTGATTCCTCCTGCTCCATTCTTCTTTCTCAAGACTGCTTTGGCTATTTGGGGTCTTTTGTGTTTCCATATGAATTGTGACTTTTTTTGTTCTAGTTCTGTGGAAAATGTCATTGGTAGTTTGATAGGGATCACATGGAATCTGTAGATTGCATTTGGTAGTATCATCATTTTCACAGTATTGGTTCTTCGTACCAGGAACAAGGAGTATCTCTCCATCTGTTTTTGTCGTCTTTGATTTCCTTCATTAGTGTCTTATACTTTTCTGGGTACAGTTCTTTTGTCTCCTTAGGTAAGTTTATTCCTAGATATTTAATTCTTTTTGTTGTAATGATGAATGGGATTGATTCCTTAATTTCTCTTTCTGATTTTTCAATGTTAGTTTATAGAAATGCAAGTGGTTTCTGTGTATTGATTTTTTATTTGCAACTTTGCTAAATTCACTGATTAACTCTAGTAATTTTCTGCTTTAGGGTTTGCTGTGTACATTATCCTGTCATCTGCAAACAGTGAGAGCTTTACTTCTTTTCCCATCTGTATTGTCTGTTTTAACCTCTCCTTTTTCATTTCTAATTTTGTTGATTTGATTCTTCTGTTTTTTTCCTTGATGAGTCTGGCTAAAAGTTTGTCAATTTTATTTTCTCAAAGAACGACCTTTTAGTTTTATTGCTCTTTACTATTGTTTCTTTCATTTCTTTTCATTTATTTCTGCTCGGATCTTGATGATTTATTTCCTTCTACTAATTTTGGGGTTTTTTGTTCTTCTTTTCCAGTTGTTTTATGTGTAACGTGAGGTAGTCTATTCAATGTTTTTCTTGTTTCTTGAGGTAGGATTGTATTGTTATCAACTTCCCTCTGAGAACTGGTTTGGATTATAAGAGACTATTATGAAAACTATATGGCAATAAAATGGCCAACCTGGAAGAAATGGACAGATTCTTAGAAAAGTTCAGTCTTGGACTGAACCAGGAAGACTGGTTCAGTCTTCCTGACTCAACCAGGAAGAAATAGAAATCACAAACAACCCCATTACAAGCACTGAAATTGCAGCTGTGATCAAAAATCTCCCAAAAAAGAAAAGTCCAGGACCAAATGGCTTCACAAGAACATTCTCTCAAACATTTAGAGAAGAGCGAATGCCTATCCTTCTAAAACTCTTTCAAAAAATTGCAGAGGAAAGAACACTTCCAATTTTATTCTATGAGGCCACCATTACTCTGATACCAAAACCAGACAAAGACAACACTAAAAAAGAACACTATGGCCAATATCACTGATGGGCAGAGACGCAGAAATCCTCAACAGAATTTTACCAAACAGAATTCAGCAACACATCAAGAAGTTTGTAAGCCATGATCAGGTTGGGTTTATTCCAGTGATGCAAGGATTCTTCAATATATGCTAAGCAATCAATGTGATATATCATATTAACAAATTGAAAGATAAAAACCATGTGATCATCTCAATAGATGCAGAAGAAGCCTTTGACAAAATTCAGCACCCATTTATGATGACAACTCTTCAGAAAATGGGCATAGAAGGAACCTACCTCAACATACTAAAGGCCACATATGAGAAGCCTACAGCAAACATTATTCTCAACGGTGAAAAACTGAAAGAATTCCCCCTAAGATCAGAAACAAGACAAGGGTGTCCACTTCCACTATTATTATTCATCATCGATCTGGAAGTCCTAGCTACAGCAGTCAGAGAAGAGAAAGAAATAAAAGGAATCCAGATGGGAAAGGAAGTAAAGCTCTCACTGGAATGTATTTTTCCATCCTCTCGCTTTCAGTCTGCCTGTGTCTTTAGGTGTGAAGTGGGTTTCTGGTGGACCGCGTATATATGGGTCTTGTGTTTGTATCCATTCAGCCAGTGTGTCTTTTGGTTGGAGCTGCCGCCGATCAGGTGTTTCGCTGTCCGTGTCCGTGTTCGGCGTGGATCTGTATATTCTTCTCCGCTGGTCGGGTCCTCCTCTCCACTCTCAGCTGGTGTTCTGCATGCACTTCTGTCTCTGAAGGTGTGTTCCTGATGCATCTGTGCAGAGAGACGTACTCCACGTCCCCCACCTTGGTCTTCTCCTGACCACTGTTCTTTATACATTCCTGTGGCTTTGAGTTACTGTCCAGTGTTTGAACAGTCATCTTAAAGGATCCTCTTTACGTTTCATATGAGGCATGTCTCCGAGGAATAAAGTCCCTTGACTATTGTTTATCTACGAAAGTCTTAATTTGAGCTTCATTGAAGAAGACTTTTTCTGGGCATTGCTTTCCTGGTTGAAATCTTTCATGTAGGACTTAATTCAGTCATCCCAATATCTTCTGGCCCCCAGTCTCTGATGTGAAATTTGCTTTTCACCTTGTTGAAGATCCACTGTAAGTGATGAGCCACTTCTCTCTTGCAGCTTTAATCATTTCCTCTTTCCCTCAGTATTTCAGCAATTTGACTAAATTGTGTCAAAACATCTGTATCGTGAAAGATTCTTTTGTGGAGTTCCAAACCACCCTTGATAGGTAATCTCCCATCCTTTAATTTTAAACATTTTTTTCACTGCTTTCCTCTCTCTTTCTACTTCAAAAACTGCCATTCTGCACGTTTGTTCACTTGATGGAGTTCTGCATAATACTTTGCCTGGAGTCACCAGTCCTCATTGTTTTTTTTTCCTTTCTAATCCCCAGTCTGAATAATTTCTTTTTTTTTTTTCCTACACGTTCATGGGTTCTTTCTTCTACCTGCTCAAATGTGCTGAGGAATCACCCTTCCAAGTTACTGTTTTCACTTCTTACACTTCAGCTCCAGATTTTCTTCAACCCTGTTTAAATAATTTAACAACGAGGAAGAAAACATCTTTCTTGAGAAGCAGGTTCTCCTTAGACCTGCCCAGTATGGAGACAGCCATCCCCTCACACTGAGGACTCCAGTGCTTTAGACATGGACCTTGATTATCTAGCTAGCTGAGTCAGTCTCAGACAAGCACATTAGGAGTAGAAACCAGAACAGAGAGGAGGCTAGTTTTGGACGCTGAGAAGGAAGGCTCATCTCTCGGAGCTCTCAGGTGGGATCAGCCAAAGAACTGGACTTGTCCTCAAGTTTGATGTCCCCTCTTCCCTCTCTAGGGCCTTCACAGGTGGGGCTAGTGGTAAACAACCAAAGAACCTGCCTGCCAGTGCCTATCCCTGAGACTAAGAGATGCAGGTTCGAAACCTGGGTCGGGAAGATCCCCTGGAGGAGGAAATGGCAACTCACTCCAGTATTCTTACCTGGAGAATTCCATGGACAGAGGCATCAGTCCAAGTGATCTGGAACCACAGGGGAAGGTCATGCTCTTCGGTAGTCAGTCCCTACCTCTTAGAAAGCCCATGAGCATTCCAGTCCAGGCGCAAACAGATCAGGTGACATGGGGACAGGCATCCAGTGGTCAGTGAATTGATGAGCGGAGTTTACAGCTCCCTGAGAAGGCGATGCTGCCCCACACAGTCAACAGTGTCAGGACAGAGGATGCAGGATCCCCCCAGTGTAGAGTCTCCCCACCGTCAGAGTCTGCAGATGAGACCCCAACTCCCCAGCTGAGCACTCTAAGTGACCCTCAGCACCTCTACACCTTCCCTGGTGATTTCACAGGAAGTGGGTGTGTAATGAATGCAAATGATGAGAATGTGGTCTCCTTTCAGAGCCTGTAGAACAATGTGTCCAATTAATTGTTCAAAACTTAGCTCATCTTGTCGTAGTTTGGGTATTATTTGTGAGAGTTGTTTGACTGTGGGCAACACACTGGATCTTGTGCCTCAGTTTCCTCATCTTAAACCTGGAGAAGAACAGCTGGATTTTAGGGCTGTTCAGAGGCTGTTCACCAGGAAGTTGATGCGATTAAAATCCTTCTCCGCGTCCCTCCACAGAGGAAAGTGAACAGGACATGGAACTGGCTACAGTGAGAGAATGGAGAGTTAGAGCAAACCCAGGGTTTCAAATCTGATAAAGAGGAAACTGATGCAACCACGTGCGGTGGGAGAGTCAGGAGGACACCGTGATGACAAAACAGACAGCCACACAGGCCTCAGATCATTTCCTTCCTCATAACCAGGCCCTCTCCTGGAAGACTCCTCTTGGTGTTCCCTCCAGTGAACTCGGACCCCATTTCCCCTCTCTCTTTCTCTTCTGCTTTCAGGGAGAGAAAACAGCCGAGCCCTCGGTGTGGGGGCCATTACTGGCATCGTGATTGGGGTCCTGCTTGTGCTGACGCTGCTAGCTGTCCTGGGGTGTTTCATTTTCCTTCACAGGTACAGTGGCATTCCCAGATACTGCTCCTGCCCCAGGTTAACCCTAGTCCTAGAAGAAGGACACCCCATCCTCCAGTTTCCGGCCTGGATCTCCAGGACCTCCCCACTTCCCCACAGATATTCTCTCTCGTCCTTCAGTTCCTGCCTCACCTGGTATTGACCTGTGGGAGCTTCCTTAACACCGTGCTCATTTATTTTGTTAATTAGTCCCGAAGTTGTGTCCATCTCTTTTGCCACTCCATGGACCGGAATTTCCAGGCAGGAATACTGGAGTGGGTTGCCATTTGCTTCCCCAGGGGATCTTCCTGACCCAGGGATCGAACCCCCGTCCCCTGCATTGGCAAGCAGGTTCTTTATCTCTGAGCCACCAGGGAAGCCTCATCTATCAGTTAACACAACTAAGACCCCTGCATGTCCTAGTTTCCTATATGTAGGCTGGCAGGTAGTAAGTACTCAGAAAAAGGTACCTCTTCCTGTATATTTAAATCCAGCTACTCTATGAGGGGCAGTCACGGGGCCAGGGTCTGCGGGGCATCCTGACCAAGGTCACGCTTGGCCAGAGAGTGGAAGTCTGGACAGGCCAGGTGGGGTCAAACGCCCCCAGCTGGCAGATGCGTTAACAACAGCCCCGGATCATGAGTCAGAATATCGTGCCGGGTCAGCGGGTGGTGGGATGTCTTTACACTTCAGGTCCAGGTGATGGAGACAGAGGACAAGGCCGCTGTCACATTTCAGCAGCTCCTGGGTGAGGGCAGGGGGCCACAGCAGCGACACTGCCCTCAGTGAGACCCCAGAGTCAATGGCTTCCCTTTCCTCCCCACGCACTGGCCCTGCTCTCTCCATAAGCATGATGCATCCACTCAGACAAAGCTCTGGATGGATAGATGCCTTTCCCAGAGCCCTGGTCCCTTCAGTGGCCACTTCCTTCTGAACCCTATTAGCCTATGGTCCTGCCCCTCTGGACTCAGGGCAGATACGGCTTTGTAAGGACTTTCCTCAGCCTCCTTGCTGGGCCCTCCCCTCTAAGCGGCCTTGGTGGAGAAAGGAGGTGTCTAGCCCCTGCTTGGACGTGGGGATCCTCCTGTCCCATGTTTTAATACCAAAGCCTTGACCTCCCTCTACACTCCTCATAAATAAGCCTATTTTTCTTTCCTACCCCCGGCTGCCTGCACAACAGAGGGAAGTGGCCCCCAGCGTCCACCTCAGGTGAGTGTCTGTTCAGCCCAGCACAGCGGGGTGCCCCGGGCAGGCCCTGCCCTGTCTGTTCCTACCTGCCTCCCCCAGGGTCTCTGGCCCTTTCTCTGGGGCTTCAGCACAGGGGCCCCAACTGGCTAGTCTGCTTGTCCTGTGGCTTATAATCCTGGGAGGCTCCCTTGCCCTCACTGGGGCCTGAAATTGCCAGAGTGTCTCTCCATTGGTGGGGATCTTTCTCCCATGGTTCTCAGGAGGTAGACTCTCAGCCTCTCCTGAGAGAATGGGCTGAGCTTCCTCACATGCTTGGTGGTAACTCCTGTCTCCTCCCAGGACGTGGTCCCTCTGGCAGCTCTGTCTCCCAGGTGAGTACATCCCTTCCTTGTCTCTTCTCCCCAGCGTCCCCGATCACAGGCTCAGGGCAGCGGGACTGTCCAACCCTGACGCACTGTGCAGACCCCTTTCACTCGAGGGTAGTTGAAAGTCGCTCAGCCGTGTCCAGCCTTTGTGACCCCATGGACTGTAGGCCGCCAGGCTCCTCTGTCCATGGATTTCTCCAGGCAAGAATACTGGATTGGGTTACCATTGCCTTCTCCAGGGGATCTCCCTGACCCAGGGATCGAGCCTGGGTCTCCCACATTGCAGGCAGATTCTTTGCCTTCTGAGCCACCAGGGAAGCTTGTAAGAGTAGTTAGGAGATGGCAAGACCCACCAAGCTGGGAGCTGGATCCACTTCAGGAACGTGACCACCCACCACCTTATCCAGAGGCTGCCCTGGTACCCTCACTTGACCTCAGGAGAACCTTGTAGTCGAGCCAGGAAGAGTGTGGGCACTGGATCATCAGTCAAGGGAGCCAGGCTAACAAGGGTGGGAAACAGAGCCCAGACAAGATTTAGGGTGGGGGCTGCAGGCTTGGAGATGTCTGCTCAGGAGAAATGATTCTCCTTCCCTCTCCTCTGATGCCCACTTTCTCCATGCCCAGGCCTCCCTACCTGATGCCAGGCCACCAGCTCCTATCTACCAGGTGAGTGTGGGAATCTAGGTTCTGGTCCCATAAGCCCAAGGGGCAGAGGAAAAGCCCCCTACACACCTGGCTGTGTTTGAAGGTCCACGAAATAGCAGGAAAAATGGAAAGGGGACAAAGGGGAGGTGGGTCTGGACCAAAAACCTCTGACAAACAGACCGTGGGTGACCCGGGGCTGGGAAGCCCATGGGAAGCCATCTGAGAAGGTTACATGAGCTTAGAGGCGTCGGTTTTCTTTTGCAGGAATTAGTATGCCCGAACACAGATGTTTACTGTCATATCAGCCACAAAGCAGATGTGGGTCCTTAGTTCCTCCAGACACGTCTCCTTAACAGACTGTGGGAAAGAGCTTACCTGAGACCCAAGACCTGAGTGAGGTGAAGAGGAAGAGCCTGAGGCAGAGAACCAGCTCTGAGACCTGAGGCTATTCGGAAACCTGGGCCCAGGCTCAGGGTCGATTCCTGGAGACCCTGACAGGATGCCCTGAACCCTGATGGACCAGAACTCAGGCTGTGATTCCCACAGTTGGAGGAGGTTTCAACAGTCAAGTGACTGGGCCCGTGACCCACTGTGGACCACCAGAGAGATCTGAATAAAGAGCACTTTCCTTCTGGCTGCAAAATATAGTGCCCCTGGGTCCTGTCCAGCAAGAAATTCACCTGAATCTCTGCTCCGGTCTCTCCATGGTTCCTCAGGGAACGCATTAGCTCTAGTTACCTGACCTCCCCTTCTATTCCCTGGGGGGAAGGAAGGGGAAGATTGTGAGAATGGAGGGAGGGGGCATGCTAACAGGAAAGGAGGGTCACCAGACCCTTCGCAGCCACGTGGGCATCGGCAGTCCTGACACTGCCCTGGGGTCCCAGACAGCTCCCAGTGCCTGCTCACCTGGCATGGGGTCTCTGGAGCACAGATTTGGGACCATCTGAGACCCACTAGAACCTGAGTCAGGAAGGACAAGGCGTGGGTGAGACAGCTATTATGGATGAGGCCTCTTTGCAGCCTCTTGGTGTCCTGAGCCCTCTGGCCCTCCTCTCAAGGCCCTCGTGGCCCTGACTGGTGCTGCCTCAAATGAGTTTTTCAGTTGCTAAGTTGTGTCTGAGTCTTTGGGACCCCATGTATTACAGCACACCAGGCTTCCCTGTCCTTCACTATTCCCCGGAGTTTGCTTCAACTAATCTCCACTGAGTCAGCGAGGGGACAGGAATTTAATCTGTCCCTAGATATGGGATCCAGAATGCCTTCTCTCTCCATGGGTTTCTGTTGCTTCCCTAAGGGCCTAGGCCCTGAGGACACCATTCCCTCCGGGGCGATAGAGGAGCAACCAGGGTCCCCAAAGTAAGAGGGACTCAGAAGCCATGCTCTGAGGAAAGTCTTCCCAGGAACTTCCCGAGACCTCTGTCCACTTCCTGCTGGTTTCCACTCTGGTTTTTGATGCAGATCATGAGCCTGCTCCCAACACACACACACACACACACACACACACACACACACACACACACACACACACACACACACACACACACACACGATCCTCAGGCTCTACCGAAAACTCAGCATGGCTACCGTGGCAAAGGGCCCACCTGTCCCCTCCTCAAAGTGTCCCAATGGCCTCCCCACCTGGATCTCACCTGCAGCCCCCACCACACACCTGGGCTAGCAGTTCTCACTGTCTCCCTGAGGCCCCTGTGGTAGGTGCTGTTCTCATATAGGTCCTTGGGGTAGGTGACACACTCACACACATGTAGCAGGCGTGTGCACAGGGCACAGAGCCCACAGAAGAAAGGAGCTCAGCCAGTGCCAGTGCCATGTGTGCTGAGATGAGATGGGAGGCAGGAGAGACCGCCTGCAAAGCTTCCGGTCATGACTGAGGTCTAAATTACTCCTATCCCCCTGCACACAGTCTTGGATAAGACAAGGTGACACCTCTTGGTGTTCCTTATTGTTCTGTAACAAGTGACCAGAAATTTAGTGGCACAAATCAAGGTGTCAGTATGACTCTGTTCTTTCTGGATTCTACAGACCGTTCATTTCTTTGCCTTTCCAAGCTGTGAGAGGCTGCCTGCTTTCCTGGGTTCATGGCCCCTCCTCCATCTTCAAAGCCAGCAGTGGAGCATCTTGAAGCTTCCCAAGCTCTCCTTCCATCACCCCATCTCCTCTGGCTCTGCCTCTCCTGCCTTAGAACATTATGAATGTATTGGACTCAGCCCAATACATTCCCCACCATAATCTTCAAGTCACCCCACCATATCTCCCATATTCCCCACCCACGTGATCTGGATTTTATCTCTGGTTTCCTTCATCATGGGGCACATTTCTCGGATTGTGGGCTTGAAGTTTGAACATCTCTTAGGGTTCTGAGCTCTGCCTACTACTCCTCTCAAGGCTGGTTTCATCAACTTCCCTCACTGCCTTCTGCTCTGGGCAGCTTGGACTTTGTCTTGCTGGTGTGGTGTCAAGTCCTGCCATGACGTCCACAGCAATCTCACTGGCCCTGAGCCCTGGAGATCGAGGCCAGTCCACAATCCCTGCAGCTCTCCCCACCTCTTCTTTCCTGTGAAGTGAACGTTGATCAGTCTGTCCAACTCTTTGCAACCCCATGGACTGTAACCTTCCAGGCACATCTGCCATGGGATTCTCCAGGCAAGAATACTGGAGTGGATAGCCATTGCCATCTCTGTAGGCTCATCAAACCCAGGTCTCCCGCATGCAGGATGGTTCTTTACTGTCTGAGCCACCACAGAAGCCTCTTCTTTTCTAGCAATGCCCAGTTTTTCAGAATGAAAAGAAAGCAGATGTGACTCAAAGACCACAACTCCCACGTCTCCAGGTGGCCTGTGTTCATCGGCACCATGGACAGTGTCTCTGCTGTGCTCAGCCCCTGGGCTGCAGCAAGAAGGGCTCAATGGGAAGGGACAGCTGGATATCCTGCCCATTTCTATTCTATGACAAAGATGAACATGGTAGAATGTGTTCACGGATAACCCACTTTGCTCCAGTTTATGAATCGGGAGCACTTACTCCTGTCTGTATATTAGCTGTAGCTACACCCATGATAACTCCCGGGTGAATGATCCTGCACCCAGAGGGTGTCCTCAAGGAGGCTGAGAACTAACTCTGTCCTCTCAGAGTATCTCCCCGCCGCTGAGTGTCAGGTAACTGGCTTGTCTACAATTTGGAGGGAACGTTTCATGATTAAGTCCTGACTCTCGGTACCTGACCCTGGAGACAGCCATCACCTAGCCTGGAGGCCCCCTGAGCACAGCCTCCTCTTCCCTCATTCTCCAAATGATCACCCCTCCCCCACGGAGCAAGGCTGAGCAGAACGCCTGGGCTACCCACTCAGCTCCTCCAGTCTGAGCCTCAAGCCTTGTGTCAGAGCTTTTGCCATCTCTCCATGCTTCCAACAGAGCAAGGGTCCTGCTGAAAACAAGTGGGGCCTGAAGACCAGTCTCCAGGGTACAATCCGTCACCTGAGGACTCATCTGTCTGCCTGTGAACCCCAGGGAAGACAAGGAACTAGGGCTCCCACAGTCACCCCAAACTTCCTCTTCACCATAAATATACCATTGACAGGGGTAACTCTGACACCCAAACCCAGCACTATACTTCCCAAGGACTCAGGTCTAACCCATCCAGCATCCCTAACTGTCATGCAAAATGCTCGAGATACCCAGTATAATAGTCATGTGGGTCCCAGGTGCCTCCCTTATCTTCCATGGGGACAGACTCTGCAGGAATCACCCGGGCTCAGGTGCACCACGTGTGGAACCATGGTGTGTAAATGGAGCAGCAGAGGGAGCTACTGAGGGTATCTCAGGGGTCCTGGCATCTGGCCAACCACAGAGGCACAGCCACAGGACTTCGTGAAAAGATGGATAAAAGGATGGGTAGGGGATAAAGGAGGGATTGGGTGTGCCAGAGGGATGGACGTATGGATACGGGTGCTGTCTCCTCACAGGATTTTTCCGGAAAGGGTGAGGATGTTGGAAGTGAACATTTTCCTATACTCCCCATGCAAACGCAGTTTAGTGGATACGGTGGCATTCAATGTGCACACAGGTTGACCAGGACTCCAGTTCTAAGAGGATCCCTGAGCTGGAAGCTCGGACATGGAAGGATTCACCTGTCCTGCTTCTGCTGAGTCCACTGGCCAGCTCCAGGCCTAGGGTAGGGAGCTGCGTACCTGTGTGTCGAATGAATGAGCCCCTGGATCATACTCCACGGGGGCCGAGATTTGTGGTGAGGATGTTCACTGCAGAGCAGATGGCCAGTGTGAAAGGCGTGATGCTCTCTAGTGGCTATTCCAGACTGAAAACAAATTTGCAGTGAAGTCACCCGGATGGCAGAGCAGGCCCTCAGCCTGTGGAAAATCAGTGTTTCAGTGGTGCTCTGGGTGTTTGAGAAAGAAGGGCATGAAAAGAAGATCTGACAACCTCGGGAACAACATTTAATTCTGAACTACTCTTAGGAAACTTATTATTATTTTTTTAATTTCTGGCTGCACTGGCTCTTCATTGTTTTCCACCAGTTTCCTCTAGTGCGATGAGCAGGGGCTACTCTTCGCTGCGATGCGCCGGCTTCTCATCGTGGTGGCTTCTTTCCTCCCGAGCATGGGCGCTCGGCAAGCACACTTCAGACGCTGAGTCTTGTGGGCTGTAGAGCACAGACTCAGCAGTTCTGACGCATGGCCTTAGTTGCTCAGAAGCATGAGAAATCGTCCTGACCAGGGATGAAACCCGGTCCCGCGCTCTTACAGGCAGATTCCTATCCACTGAGCCACCAGGAAAGTCCTCTAAACAATGTTTAACTTGTAGGTAGACACTGGATCATCATGGCCGCCCCACACAAGAGGTTTTCCTGGATATCTGCTGCCCACAAGTGTCGGGCCTCCTCAATATTCAACATTCCACACCCGAGGTGTGCATTTTATCAATTGATGAACCCACGTGAACACATGAACATTACCCAGCTTCCATAGCTTCCATTAGGGTTCACACTTGGTGCCGTAACTTGCGTGGGTTTGAGCAAGTAATCAGCAGCAGCATGGGCTTCCCCTGTGGCGCCGTGGTAAAGATCCTCCTGCCAGTTCAGGAGACCCAGGTGTGATTTCTGGCTCAGGAAGATCTCCTGGAGAAGAAATGGCAACCCACTCCAGTGTTCTTGCCTGGGAAATCCATGGATAGAGGAGCCTGGCAGGCTCCAGTCCATGGGGTCACGGGAGAGTTACACATAACTTAGCAACTAGAACAACCGCAAAGTCAGGAAGAGTCCTGCTGCCCAAGTCACACCAGCAGGGCTAGTGAGCACAGAGCAGGTGGTTGTGAGTCTGCAGGGCTAGTGAGCTCAGAGCAGGTGGTTGTGTGCCTGTAAATTCAAAAAGGATGACGTACATCACTTGTTTATTTCAGTTCAGTTCAGTTCAGTTCACTCGCTCAGTCGTGTCCTACTCTTTGCGACCCCATGAATCGCAGCATGCCAGGCCTCCCTGTCCATCACCAACTCCCGGAGTTCACTCAGACTCAGTGATGCCATCCAGCCATCTAATCCTCGGTCATACCCTTCTCCTCTTGCACCCAATCCCTCCCAGCATCAGAGTCTTTTCTAATGAGTCAACTCTTTGCATGAGGTGGCCAAAGTACTGGAGTTTCAGCTTTAGCATCATTCCTTCCAAAGAACACCCAGGACTGATCTCCTTCAGAATAGACTGGTTGGATCTCCTTGCAGTCCAAGGGACTCTCAAGAGTCTTCTCCAACACCACAGGTCAAAAGCATCAATTCTTCGGCACTCAGCCTTCTTCACAGTCCAACTCTCACATCCATACATGACCACAGGAAAAACCATAGCCTTGACTAGACGGACCTTAGTCAGCAAAGTAATGTCTGCTTTTGAATATACTGTCTAGGTTGGTCATAACTTTACTTCCAAGGAGTAAGTGTCTTTTAATTTCATGGCTGCAATCACCATCTGCAATGATTTTGGAGCCTCCCCAAAATTACCCATACTCAAATATGGAAACCTCGTGTGTGTGGTGGCCATGATGATCCAGTGTCTCCTACAAGTTCAGCATTGTTTAGAGGACTTTTCCGATGGCTCAGTGGATAGGAATCTGCCTGCCAAAGCACGGAACATGGGTTTGATCCACTACCCTCACTTTCGCTGTGAAACTGAAGCTACTATAAAAAATAACCTTTAAGACAACTGAACTACCCTGGCACGAACCCTGCTCATGCTCAAGGAAGATGGAAATTCACCTTTCACACTTCAAATATCAAAAGGTAAAAAGAAGTAAAAACAATCTAATAAATTAGAATACAAAACAGGCCATTAGATCCAAATAATTCAGTTCCTACAGTCACACAGGGTGACAGGGACACTGAGTGCAGAGCTAGCCTGCTTGATCCCTGTGTCCCTTTTGCTGAAAGAATCTCTGATCAGGGGCCTATGGAGCCACCCCACCTTCCATTCCTCCATGAAGACCAGGTCCCCTGATGGGGGCAGAGACAGAGAAGGCGGGAAGACGATATTCAGAATCACTGCAGCAGCCCTGGTCTTCCGATTCCACCTGGCCCTGCCCCATGCGGAAGACACTGACGGGGCATGGGGGAAAATGAAATGCGACCTTTTAATGTCCACATGGACCCTCTGGCACAGGCAGGACACACACACGTTTCCCCACTCTCCTTCTACTTATAGATGCTCCAGTCCTGCCCAAGGACTGAGAATGTTGCGTCTGGATCTTCTTCTACAGAGAGAAATTGGCCTGGCATCAACACAAATCTCAACCGGATGAAATCTCAGAGTGGGGTACATAAGAGAAGATCTTGGATGGGAGACATTGGAAATTCAGAGTGGGACATGATTGAGCAAAAATGATATGCAGTGTTGAAAGGGTTAGTGTAGTTCATATATGATCCTTTGCGACCTCATGTCTGTACCTGCCAGTATCCTCTGTCCCTGGGATTCCTAAAATGATATGTAAACTCTTGACATATGCTTGAGTTGTCTTAGGAGAAAACCTCCTTGAGTACTTTCCCTTCGTCACTCCCCTCCATGGCCACCAGAGGGCGGCAGAGCTCCTCCACAGTCCGGAGCCTTCACAGGGCTGCCCACCTCCTTCCCACTTAGCAGCTCCCACCGCCCAGCAGCCTCTGACCCTCACCAACCGACTCCGTCCACAGTCCTTCCCACTCTCCCAGTTCCCCACACTGGACTCTGTCAGCCGCTCCTCCCAGCCAGGCCCACCTGAAGGCCAGACACCCCTCAGGTAGCTCTGCCCTCTGAGCCCCCTGTCCCTCTCTGCTGAGGGTCTGCTCACCCTTCATGTCTCAGTCAAAAGATCACTTTCTCAGGGGTGCCCTACATGACACCCAGTCCAGCTGAGATTCCGTGACAGGCTCCGGATGCACCAGATGCTTCCCCTTCAGTCCATCCCTCCATCATAATTAGCTCCTTATTTCCAGGATTTTCTCTGCGTGTCTGTCTCCCTGTCACAAGGTCAGGTGTGTGAGCCTGGAGTCCAAGTCTATCCTATTCTCTGGAGAGCAGGACACAACCCAGGGCTGACAGGTCACACATGCTCAATAAATACTCTAATAGATAAGGGGATCTGCATAAGAGAAGCCAGAACTCACACCCCCCACCCAGTGAGACACCGAGGGGTCAGAGAATATTCCTTGTGGACACAGGGGCCCTGGCATCACAGTCGAGGAGACCTGCAAGGGCCCACAGCTCCTCCAGGGTGGGACGTTATTCCTCCTGGAGTCAGGAGTGAGGACAGGGGCCTCTTAACTGTGACGAGTCAGACCTCTGCTCATTCCCAGATAATCACACCCCCTCCCGTCTCCACTCAGGAGAATCTTCTAGTCTCCCTGGAGGGCCTGGGCTGGCAGCTTGAGTCCTAACCTGCTCTCAGAGACCTGACCTGGCTCAGACTCCTGATCCTCTACCCCAAGGGAGTCGCCACAGGGGACGGGGGAGCCCCAGCTGAACTCAGGAATTGGGGAGCAGCTCCTCATCCCAAGGTCCCTCATCTGTGGGGACACCTGGGTCTGGTCCCAGAAGACATTTCAGCCCCTCCCCATAAGGCATCGTGGGAAAGGAGGGTAATTCCGGAACAGAGGAACCCAGATTCTGCAGTTGCACCATCTCAGGGAGACTGGGGTCCCATGGGGGTCTCCCCTCCACTGACAGAGTCTCCAGGTGGAGCTGCCCCAGGTCCTGGCACTGTGGGGAGGCTGAGAGCAGACCACTGATGGGGACACAGAGAACTAGGGTGCAGGCCCAGTGCCGTGAGGTAGAGAAGGACAGGGCCTTCTGGGGTCCAGCCCACAGGCTGCCACCCTCTCCCCAAAGCCCCAGAGACCCCCTGCCGGCCCTTGCTTTGAAGCCTCAGGGACTGAGAGCTCCTCCTGAGCACATGTCCACATGGATGGATGGTTCTCCTGCCACTGAACAATGCCCATCGTCTCCCTGGGCTCACCCTGCACTGGGATGAGGTTGGGAAGCCTGGGGACCCACAGTGACCTGAACTCCGGCTGATAGCCTCTAGTCTGGAGGTCAGCGCCCACCTCTGCCCAGGGCGCACAGCCAGCTGACACCCTTTGGCCTTTGCACCCCTGTGCAGCCCGTTACATTGTCCCCAGGTCTGCTCATGACCTCCAGGGGACAATATTAGGCCAAATAGAAAATTAACAGGAAATTAACAGCTGTACTTTGTTTTGCCTAAGGAAGTGGAGAAGGAGCCTGATTTCCATCCCTCCTTCTAAACAGCGCTCTCCAACCTTAAGGGCACCAGGGACCGGTTTCATGGAAGACAATTGCGGAGTGGTGGAGATGATTTTGGGATAATTCAAGTGCATTACCATTACTGTGCACTTATGCCTATTATTATTACATCAGCCTCACCTCAGGTCATTAGGCGTTAGGCCTGGGGACCCCTCCTTTAACAGACCTTCAGAGCCCCTCCTGGATGCCCCCACTACACTGCCCAACCTTCTAGGGGCCTCTGGGCACCCATGCCAGCTCCCATCCCTGCCTGCAAGCCACCCATGGGAAAGATCACAGCGACCTCACAAAGATCAGCCAGGGTGACAGAGGAGGCCCTGGAATGGCAAGGAGGACTTGCACAGTTTCTGAACCAAGGCTCAGGCAACAGACACACAGAGGGAGAGTCTCCCGGAACTTGACCCAAGGACCAGGGAGCCCAGAGTCAGCCCACCCTCAGCACCAGGTCCCTCTCTTCCCAGGAAACACAGGAAAGCTTTCCCTTCTCACCTGCCAACTGCAGCTCCTCCTGACACCCGGTTCTGGGTCTCTGTTCCTGGAGAAGGTAATGGCAACCCTCTTCAGTTCTTGCCTGGAGAATCCTGTGGAAGGAGAAGCCTGGTGGGCTGCTGCCCATAGGGTCGCACAGAGTCGGACACAACTGAAGAGAATTAGCACGCAAGCATGCATTGGAGAAGGAAATGGCAATCCACTCCAGTACTCTTGCCTGGAGAGTCCCAGGGAGGGAGGATCCCGCTGGGCTGCTGTCTATGGGGTCACACAGAGTCAGACACGAATGAAGTGTCTTAGCAGCAGCAACAGCAGCAGTCCCTGAGAACAGACGCCAGGCTGGTGACAGGCTAAGGTAGAGGTCAGGTCCCCTCTCCAGGCATCACTCATGTGACCCCTTTCTCTCCTCCAGAGTCAGTGTGACCTTCAGGCAGGTCCAATATCTGCAATCTTCTCAGATATTTGAGAACAACAGGAAGGCCCTGGGCATCCAGCTGGGTTTCTGTGTCACAGGAACAATTACCACCAAAATTTGGAAATCCCTGGATCTGTGATTGTGCTGAGAGACCCCAGACCAAAGCAGAGCAGAGGCCAAAACTGAGGTGGGTGGGGCGGCCTAACCGCTGTTCTGGGGTCTCAGCCAGACTGGGCAAGCGTGTCACCTGGCGGCTGCTGAAACAGCATTTCTAAGGTGTGACCTGGGGGTTCGCAGTCTTCACGAAGCTCCACAGGTGATTCCCACGCACCGTGGGGAGGACGTCCCTGTGACAAGCGTTCCTGATGCACCCCCCGCCCCCAGACTCCTCCTCTGAAGGGAAAAGCCAGAGGGGATGAAGGAGGGCTGTCGGGGAGGCTGAGTGTGCATCTGATCCAGACTAGTGGGGACCCCAGACCCGGACACGCCCAGGTTGTGCTTTTCCAGACAAGGTTGTGTGTGTGCATGTGTGTGTGTGTAGATGTGTGTGTATCTAGATGTCTGTGTGTAGCTGAGATGTAGGTATGTGTGAGGAGGGGTGTGAGGGGGTTTGTGTGTAGGTGTGTGTAGGTGTGTGTCTGTGTGTGTGTGTGTAGGTGGAGAATCACTGCTCTAGAAGGCAGAGGACTCAGCAGAGTTCAGGGAATAGAAATACAGACAGAGGGGGAAGGGGGAGGGGGGCCACTAGGGAGGGAAGGAGGAGAGGGGAGGCAGAGGGCGGGGCCTGGGCAGAGACCCCGCCCCAGGGCCACGTGACCCAGCCAAGTGCTCCTGCCCCGGGAATAGGCCCAGCACAGAGCGGGAAGGACAGCAGAGGTCACACAAGGACTGCAGGGTTTCTGAGCGTTTCTGGAGAGGAAGTTCTCCTCACAGAGAGAGGGACACAGCAGACAGCAGGCACCATGGAGCCCCCGTCAGGCCCTGCAAGCAGGCAGCATGTCCCCTGGAGCAGGCTCCTGCTGGCAGGTGAGAGGGGACAGTTTTCAGGGAGGAGGCGGAGACTGGAGAATGAGAGCCTGGCTGGTCCCTGGGGGAGACGGGGCTCTGAGAGAGGGGACAGGGGGCTTCTGTTCAGACCTGAGGGCAGAGGACAGCGGACCGGGAAGTGTGGAGTCTCAGCCACAGGAGACTCTGCATGAGCTAGAGCTGGTGAGAGGCAGGAGGACTCAACTGCTGTAGATTTTATGAGTAATTCTTCTCTGAGCAGTAACTGTTGAAGACTGATGATGATAATAATATTTATATCTGGGTGTCACTACAGAAAAAGACAGAACGAGGACAGTAAACACTGTCCTTACCTGGCACCCTTAGGAACTGACAAATAAAACCAGGCTGTGGAATTCCTGGGAACTCTCCTTCCTTCATCCCCAGGTACTAATGTCTGGAGCCTGGTCCAGGCCCTGGGTTTCAAGCAGGATCAGACAAGCCCCTGCCCTCATGGAGCCCGCGCTCTCTGGGGAGGCAGACAGACAAGCACAGAGATGGAGAGTGGGCTGGCGGGTGCTATAGGCGTCACGCAGGAACCGGAGCGGGGAAGGGTCAGCAGTGAGCACAGAGGGTCTTACAGCAGCTGGTCATTGTGGGGGGCATTTCCCAAGAGGCCCCTGAGTGTGAGCAGGCGTGTGAGGGCAGCGAGGGAGTGAGCCAGGGACAGCTGGGGAGACAGAGGGAAAAATGAGCCCAGAGGGGCTGAAGTGATGGGGGTCATGCTGCTGATGTTAAACCTGTAGGACACACACAAACATACACACATACACACACATACATGCACACCCATGCACACACGCATGCGCACACACCCTGGTGCTGCTGCTTAGTCACTTCAGTCGTGTCCAACTCTGTGCGACCCCATAGACGGCAGCCCACCAGACTCCTCTGTCCCTGGGATTCTCAAGGCAAGAAGACAAGAGTGGGTTGCCATCTCCTTCTCCAATGCGTGAGAGTGACCATGAGAGTGAAAGTGAAGTCGCTCAGTCGTGTCCTCACACAGTATAAAAACACACCCCAAGCCTGAGGGATGAAGAGACCTGCTCAGGACCCAGGGCACCATTTTTGCATTGCAACACATAAGTCAAAATATTAACTGATTTCTCTCACTTCCCTCCTAGTCTCACTCTTAACTTTCTGGACCCCGCCCACCACTGCTCAGCTCACTATTGAAACGGTGCCCCCCCTTGCTGCAGAAGGTCAGATGTTCTTCTACTTGCCCACAACGTGACAAAGAATACACTAGGCTATTCCTGGCACAGAGGAAAAACGGTAGACAAAACCCAGATAATTGCAACATATAGGGTAGACATTAATGCACCTACTGAAGGGCCTGCATACAGCAGACGGGAGACACTTTACCCCAGCGGAACCCTGCTGATCCAGAACGTCACCCAGAGAGACACAGGATCCTACACCCTGCTCATTAAAAAGATTTACTGACAGAAAGACAGGCTGGACACCTCGACGTGCACCCTGAGTGCTTCCTCTCTGACCTCAGGGTGTTTGGCAGGCGAGGGCGGGGGTGAGGGTTGCGGTTGAATTCTGTTCACACAGGACTGACAGCCCCGGAAGTTGCCCCCATCCCCCTCTGTGTCATTTCCTGTGTGGTGATTTGGCGGTTTGAACATTCAGTGCAGGACACACCGTGTGGAGACAAACTCCAATGGGTCAGAAATACTTCCAGGAAGCCAGGCCCTTCAGACACTGTGTAGAGAGAAGGACGGGCTAATGGAGGGACTCAGCAGAGGGACAGCACTCTCAGTCCAGCCCCCTGGGCCCCTCCCCATGACGAGGACCCTGAGGAAGACCCTGCAGGACTCAGGGAAGACCCTGGGCTGAGGGCCGCTGGGATCCTCACAGAGAATCTCAGCCCCCGGAAGCCCCTACCAGACCCTGTCCCAGGGATCCTGCCTCCAGTGACACCGGGAAGCCTGTGCCAAATCCCGAGGCTCCAAGCTGGTCACCAGCCAGGGCTCAGCCCTGAGAGCCACATCCGTGCAGGGGCACAGCCTGGTCCTACTCCTGAGACTCGGCATGGAGAGCACACAGGTATAAGGTCCCCAGGAATCAACCAAATGCCCTGGGGGACTTGGAGATGCCAGAGAAATCTCAGCACCCCCAGAGAGGAACAGAGGAAGGAAGACACCTGGCAGCTCCTCGACCCCAGGGTGCCACCCAGGGAGCTCTCTCCCGAGGCTGGTTGATGAAACCAGGATAGATGCCAGGTGGTCTCTCAATCCCACCCAGGTCTGTCCACCACTAAACGCTGCTGCACAATCGACCCCCGAGGAAGCCTGTGCTTCTCCCAGACATAGAGCAGGTGGCCTCACACTCTGAGCTCAGGTCCCCATGCATTCGTCTTGCCATACACAAGCATGCTTTATTCTTCAAAGACTCTGTCTGGCTGAGAGGTTAGGATGCCAATTTTGTTGAAAGATGCTGTTAGAGGGGCTAAAGGTATAAAGAAAGTGAGAGTGTTAGTCGTTCAGTCGTGTCCTACTCTTTCGTAGCCCCATGGACTGTATGTAGCCCACCAGGCTCCTCTGTCCATGGAATTCTCCAGGCAAGAGTATGACTGGGTGGCAGTTCCCTTCTCCAAGGGATCTTCCTGACCCAGGGATTAAACCGAGGTCTCCTGCACTGGCAGGCAGATTCTTTACTGTCTGAGCCACCAGGGAAACTCAGGGGTGTATACTCTTCTGTTATTTCTGCCGCGGTGATACAACCCACACCTGTCATCACCAGCAGCATCTCCAACCCTGGGAGCACGAGGACACTGTGGTGTTAACATGTGGAGCTGAGACTTAGAACACCTCCTATATGTGGTGGATCAACAGTCAGAAACTCCCCAAGAGCATGAGGTTGGAACTGTCCAAGGACAAGAGGACTCTCACAGTATTCACTGTGACAAGGAATGACAGAGGACCCTATGTGTGTAAAGCCCAGGACCCAGCGAGTGTCAGCCACAGTGACCCATTCACCCTGGATGCCCTCTGCTTTTGTGTCAGCCAGGCTGACTTGCTGAATCTACAGTGCCTGAGGCCGGGCCATATCCATCCCTCTCAGGGCCGAGTACATGGGCCATCACCCCTGGACACCCAGACTGGACATGACTTCTGGTCCCAGGCAAGTCCAGGCAGGTCCACTTTGAATGAAGCCAGGGAGGGGATGGGCTGCTGTGTGTTGGTGGCTGAGGATCACCAGAATATGATGGGAGAAACAAATTACCGTCAGACTCACAGTGAGTGAGCATGAGAGGTAATGATTATAAATTTTTCAGACAAGCATGTGAACAGCTCAGAAGGACCCAGGGCCCCAGTACAGACCAGGAACCTCCCTTCCCTCTGGCTGCACCACGTGTGGCTTTCTGCTCTTTGCTCCAAATGGTCCGGAAACCCCACACTTCCCCTCAGACTCCTCTGACCATCCAGAGGGTACCTCAAGCTCTCCTGCCACACAGCCTCTCACCCAGCCACACAGCGCTCCCGGCCTGTCAGTGTGAGGCCCTGGCAATGCGCCCAGGCTCTCTATCCCCAATCACAACATGTACTCTCAGGTCCTGCACTCCCTGTCTGGCCTGGAAAGCACCACAGTCAGAAAACCAGGGTTCCCAGGGCTGATAGCACAGACTGTCCAGTACTAGAGTGTTGTCCCAGCAACAGGGCAAGGGTCCCCCTGGCGTGATGTGGGGGTCAGAGGAGATGTGCGTTCGTCTCTTTCCTGTTGTCACCTGAACAAAGACCCAGGGCCTTCCTCACAGTCACCTTTACAGAGGTCACTGGGCCCTGAGACTGCGGAGGGAGCAAGGCCCAGGCGCCCTCACCCACTCTCAGCAGTCACCCCTCTCTCTCTACACAACCCCACTGGCAAAGCCCTCCCTCCAAGCCAACAACACCACAGTCACAGAACATGAAGGCCCCGTGATCCTGACCTGCCTCGCAGATGACACTGGGGTCTCCATACGCTGGTTCTTCAAAGGCCAGAGTCTCCTCCTCGCAGAGAGGATGACACTGTCCTCAGACAAGAGCACCCTCACCATAGACCCCGTCAGCAGAGAGGACACCGGGGATTATCAGTGTGAGGCCTCCAACAGGGGCAACTCCAGCAGAAGCGACCCGCTCAGGCTGCGTGTGACCTGTGAGTGGCCATCATCGCCTCCCGTCTGAGTCGTTCAGTGGTGTCCGACTCTCCGTGACACCACGGACTTGAGCTCTCTAGGCTACTCTGTCCATGGGATTTCCCAGGCAAGAGTCCTGGAGTGGGTGCCATTCGCTACTCCAGGGGATCATCCTGACCAAAGGATGGAACCCGTGTCTACGGCACTGCAGGCGCTCTTCCTGTATAGGCCACCAGGGAAGCCCATTTTAACCTGGATAACCTTCCTTTATTAATTCCACCAACAATTAGCCTATCGTCTCATTTCCTTCATTTCAAGCAATTGGAATGTGTGCTGCCTCTCCCCTCCTCACCCCCTGAGTTCTCCTGGCCCTCTGCTGTGAAGCCTCGTTGCCAAAACCGCTGGAAGCAGCGCTAAAATCAGTCGCTGGGACTTCCTGGGCAGGCCAGCGGTGAAGACTCCACCTTCCACTGCAGGGGTTGTCCTCCTTCGGGGGATCTTCCCCACCCGGGACTGGGTCCCTGTGTCCTATGTCTCCTGATTGGCAGGTGGGATCGTTACCACTAGTGCCTGCTGGGAAGCCCCGGTGAGTCACAAAGGCTAAACCTCCTCTTCCTTAAGTGCACCGAGGGGTGTGGTGTGCACTCTATAGAGCTGTGTGAATACGTGCCCCAGTGAAGGCGGGACCACAGCAGCTGTGTTCAGGCAGGAAGTTTTCATACACTAGCTGGCACTGCTGTGACTGCGGGCTTGCCGGCACACTCGACTCCACCTCCCTCCCCCTGTCTTTCTTAGTTGCGCCATTGTCTCTACAGTGGAAGTGACACCATTTCTCCCCAGGATGGGCGGTGGTCGTGTGTGGTGAGAGATGGGGGCCTTGAGGACTGTAATTTGTGCAACATAAACGCCTACGACTGTGTGTTGTCTGTTGGCCGGTTAGGTCTCTGGTTTGCAGTGCTCTCACGACCCCTAGTTTCTCACTGAAATTCCCTCTGACTGCCGCATCCATCATTGAAAGCTGGGTGTTGTCGTGTCACTGTTGTGACCGAGCTATTTCTCCCCTCGATGCTGTCCATTTTGATTAACAAATCTGGTGCTATGTTGTTAGGTGCATGATGCTTATAATTGTTCGATTTCCTTGGTGAATGAAACTTTTCTCAATATGTAAGGTCTTACTTTGTCTCTTGTAGGCTTTTTTGATTTAGAGATTATTGTATCAGACATTCACACAGCCACCACAATTCTCTTTTTATTACTATTTGCATAGAATATCTTTTTCCAACCTTGCTTCAACCTTCTATGTCTTTGTATCTAAAGTGAGTCCCTTGAAGAGAGTATAGAGATGGGTCATAATTTTAATCCATTCTGTGATTCTCTGCCTTTAATTTCAAGGTTGAGGCTATCTATGAGTCAGATACTTCCTGATAGGAAAGAGCTTCTGCATCTCGCTACTTGGTATTTGTCCTATTAATTCCTCTATTTCTTCCTCTTTGGTAGTTAAGTGATTTCCTTTCTTAGGTGTCATTTTGATTCTATCTTTCCCTTTCCACATATATTTCAATTCTTTTCTTAGGGGCTAACTTGAAGATGACAATTAATATCTTAAACAGGTATCTATCTAGTTGAAATATCAACTAGATTCTATGATGTATAAAGCAGACGAGGTGCTCCTATCCATCTCCATCCCCCCGATTTTATACACGTATTGTCATAAATTTCAGCCATCCTTATACAATGTGTGTCCATTATATAGATTTATAAATATTGTTCCAAGAAATACCTTTCAAATAAGAAAGAAAAGCAAGCCATTGCAAGAAAGACAAAAATATTGGCTTAAATGAGATAGCTACCTTGGATCACTCTTAGCACTATCCTTTTTTCTTTAATTAGTTTTTTATTGGAGGATAATCGCTTTACAGAATTCTGTTGTTTCTGTCAAACCTCAACATGAATCAGCCATAGGCATACATTTACCCCTCCCTTTGGAACCTCCCTCCCCATCCCCTCTAAGCTGATACCCAGCCACTGTCTGAGTTTCCTGAGCCATACAGCAATTTCCCGTTGGCTATCTATTTTGCATACGGTAATGTAAGTTTCCATGTTACTCTTTCCATGCATCTCACCCTCTCCTCCCCTCTCCCCATGTCCATAAGTCGATTCTCTGTGTCTGTTTCTCCATTGCTGCCCTGTGAGTAAATTCTTCAGGACCATGTTTCTAGATTCCGTATATATGCGTTAGAATACGGTATTTATCTTTCTTTTTCTGACTTACTTCACTCTGTATAATAGTTTCTAGGTTCATCCACTTCATTAGAACTGACTCAAAGGCGTTCCTTTTTGTGGCTGAGGTTACTCCATTGTGTCTGTGCACCATAATTTCTTTATCCATTCATCAGTCGATGGACATCTAGGTTGCTTCCATGTTCCAGCTTTTGTAATAGCCCTTCAGTGAACATTAGTACAGGTGTCTTTTTCAATTTTGGTTTCCTTGGGGTATGTGCCCAGCTGTGGGATTGCTGGGTCATATGGTGTTTTTATTCCTAGTTTTTTAAGGCGTCTCCATTCTGTCTTCCATAGTGGCTGTAACAATTTACATTCCCACCAACAGTACAAGAGCATTCCCTTTTCTCCACACCCTCTCCAACATTTATTGTTTGTCGACTTTTTGATGATGGCCATTCTGACTGGTGTGAAGTGATGTCTCATTGTAGTTTTGATTTGCATTTCTCTAAGAATGAGCCATGTTGAGCTTCTTTTCATGTGTTTGCTAGCCATCTCTATGCAACCTAGATAGCATATTCAAAAGCAGAGACATTACTTTGCCAACAAAGGTGCGTCTGGTCAAGGCTATGGTTTGTCCTGTGGTCATGTATGGATGTGAGAGTTGGACGGTGAAGAAAGCTGAGCGCTGAAGAATTGATGCTTTTGAACCATGGTGTTGGAGAAGACTCTTGAGAGTTCCTTGGACTGCAAGGAGATCCAACCAGTCCATTCCAAAGGAGATCAGTCCTGGGTGTTCTTTGGAAGGAATGATGCTAAAGCTGAATCTCCAGTATTCTGGCCACCTCACTCGAAGAGTTGACTCATTGAAAAATTCTCTGATGCCTGGAGGGATTGGGGGCAGGAGGAGGAGGGGACAACCGAGGATGAGATGGCTGGATGGCATCACTGACTCGATGGACATGAGTTTGAGTGAGCTCCGGGAGTTGGTGATGGACAGGGAGGCCTGGAGTGCTGCAATTAATGGGGTCGCAAAGAGTCGGACACGACTGAGCGACTAAACTGACTGACTGACTGATGTCTTCTTTGGAGAAGTGTCTGTTTAGTTCTTTTTCCCACTTTTTGTTTGGGTTGTTTGGTTTTTTGATATTGAGTTATATGAGCTGCTTGTCTATTTTGGAAATTAATCCTTTGTCAGTTATTTAATTTGCTATTATTGTCTCCCATTCTGAGAGTTGTATTCTCACCTTGCTTATAGTTTCCTTTGCTGTGCAAAAGCTTTTAGGTTTAATCAGGTCCCACTTATTTACTTTTGTTTTTATTTCCAGACTCTAGGAGGTGGGTCATAGAGGATCTTGCTTTGGTTTATGTCATCGAGTGTTCTGCCTATGTTTTCCTCTAAGAGTTTTATAGTTTCTGGTCTTATATTAAGGTCTTTAATCCATTTTGAGTATGTCTTTGTGTGTGGTGTTAGGAATTGTTCTAATCTCATTCTTTTAAATGTAGCTGTCCAGTTTTCCCAGTACCATGTATTAAAGAGGCTGTCTTTGCCCCATTCTATATTCTTGCCTTCTTTGCTAAAAAAAGGGGGTACCCATAGATGCCTGGGTTTATTTGGGGGCTTTCTGTCTTGTTTCATTGGCCTATGTTTCTTTCTATGTATGGTACTGGCACACAAAAAATCATGTCTTTTTGTGTGCCAGTACCATACTGTCTTGATGACTGTAGCTTTGTAGTATAATCTGAAGTCAGTCAGGAAGGATGATTCCTCCTGCCCCATTCTTCTTTCTCAAGACTGCTTTGGCTATTTGGGATCTTTTGTGTTTCCATATGAATTGTGAATTTTTTTATTCTAGTTCTGTGAAAAATGTCATTGGTAGTTTGATAAGGATCACATGGAATCTGTAGATTGCATTTGGTAGTATCATCATTTTCACAGTATTGGTTCTTCCTATCCAGGAACATGGAGTATCTCTCCATCTGTTTCTGTCCTCTTTGATTTCCTTCATTAGTGTCTTACACTTTTCTGGGTACAGTTCTTTTGTCTCCTTAGGTAAGTTTATTCCTAGATATTTAATTCTTTTTGTTGGAATGGTGAATGGGATTGATTCCTTAATTTCTCTTTCTGATTTTTCAATGTTAGTTTATAGAAATGCAAGTGGTTTTTGTGTATTGATTTTTTATTTGAAATTTTGCTAAATTCACTGATTAACTCTAATAATTTTCTGCTAGTGTCTTTAGGGTTTGCTATGTACATTATCCAGTCATCTGCAAACAGTGAGAGCTTTACTTCTTCTTTTCCCATCTGTATTGTCTGTTTTAACCTCTCCTTTTTCATTTCTAATTTTGTTGATTTGATTCTTCTGTTTTTTCCTTGATGAGTCTGGCTAAAAGTTTGTCAATTTTATTTTCTCAAAGAATGACCTTTTAGTTTTATTGCTCTTTACTATTGTTTCTTTCATTTCTTTTTCATTTATTTCTGCTCAGATCTTGTTGATTTATTTCCTTCTACTAATTTTGGGGGTTTTGGTTCTTCTTTTTCCAGTTGTTTTAGGTGTAAAGTTGGGTAGTCTATTCAATGTTTTTCTTGTTTCTTGAGGTAGGATTGTACTGCTATCAACTTCCCTCTGAGAACTGGTTTTGAATTATAAGAGACTATTATGAAAACTATATGGCAATAAAATGGATAACCTGGAAGAAATGGACAGATTCTTAGAAAAGTTCAGTCTTGGACTGAACCAGGAAGACTGGTTCAGTCTTCCTGACTCAACCCCATTACAAGCACTGTAATTGAAGCTGTGATCAAAAATCTCCCAAAAAAGAAAAGTCCAGGATCAAATGGCTTCACAGGAGAATTCTATCAAACATTTAGAGAAGAGCTAATGCCTATCCTTCTAAAACTCTTTCAAAATAATTGCAGAGGAAGGAAGACTTCCAAGCTCATTCTATGAGGCTACCATTACTCCGATACCAAAACCAAATTCAGTTCAGTCGCTCAGTCATGTCCAACTCTTTGTGACCCCATGAATTGCAGCACGCCAGACCTCCCTGTCCATCACCAACTCCTGGAGTTCACTCAGATTCATGCCCATCAAGTCAGTGATGCCATCCAGCCAGCTCATCCTCTGTCATCCCCTTCTCCTCCTGCCCCCAATCCCTCCCAGCATCAGAGTCCAGTGAGTCAACTCTTTGCATGAGGTGGCCAAAGTACTGGAGTTTCAGCTTTAGCATCATTCCTTCCAGAGAAATCCCAGGGCTGATCTAAAGGCAACACTAAAAAAGAACACTATGGGTCAATATACTGATGGACAGAGACACAGAAATCCTCAACAGAATTTTAGCAAACAGAATTCAGCAACACATCAAGAAGTTCATATACCATGATCAAGTTGGGTTTATTTCAGTGATGCAAGGATTCTTCAATATACGCTAAGCAATCAATGTGATATATCATATTGACAAATTGAAAGATAAAAACCATATGCTCATCTCAATAGATGCAGAAAAAGCCTTTGACAAAATTCAGCACCCATTTATGATGACAACTCTTCAGAAAATGGGCATAAAAGGAACCTACCTCAACATAGTAAAGGCCACATATGAGAAGCCTACAGCAAACATTATTCTCAATGGTGAATAACTGAAAGCATTCCCCCTAAGAACAGAAATAAGACAGGGTGTCCACTTTCACCACTATTATTCAACATCTATCTGGAGGTCCTAGCTACAGCAATCAGAGAAGAGAAAGAAAGAAAAGGAATCCAGATGGGAAAAGAAGAAGTAAAGCCCACACTGGAATATATTTTTCCATCCTCTCACTTTCGTCTACCTGTGTCTATAGGTCAGATGACCACAAATTTACTGGCACAAATCTACTCAATCAAGGTGTGAATATGACCCCGTTGATTCTGGATTCTACAGACAGTTCATTTGCTTGCCTTTCCAACCTGTGAGGGGCTGCCTGCTTTCCTGGGTTCGTGGCCCCTTCCTCCATCTTCAAAGCCAGCAGTGGAGCATCTTGAAGCTCCCCAAGCTCTCCTTCCATCCTCCCATCTCCTCTGGCTCTGCCCCTCCTGCCTTGGAACAATATGAATGTATTGGACTCAGCCCAATACATTTCCCACCATAATCTTCAAGTAACCCACATATCTCCCATATTCCCCACCGTAATCTCCCAGTCATGTGATCTGGATTTCATCTGTAGGTTTCCTTCTTCATGGGGCACATTTCTCAAATTGTGGGCTTGAGGCTGTGGACATCTCTTAGGGTTCTGTGCTCTGCCCACCACTCCTCTCAAGGCTGGGGTCATCATCTTCCCTCACTGCAATCTGCTCTGGGCAGCTTGGACTTTGTCATGCTGATGTGGGGTTAAGTCCTGCCATGACGTCCTCAGCAATGTCACTGGCCCTGAGCCCTGGAGATCGAAGCCAGTCCTCACTCCCTGCAGTTCTCCCCACCTCTTCTTTCCTATGAAGTGAACGTTGCTCAGTCTGTCCAACTCTTTGCAACCCCATGGACTGTAACCCTCCAGGCACATCTGCCATGGGATTCTCCAAGCAAGAATACTGGAGTGGATAGCCATTGCCATCTCTGTAGGCTCATCAAACCCAGGTCTCCGGCATTGCAGGAAGATTCTTTACTGTCTGAGCCACCACAGAAGCCTCTTCTTTTCTAGCAATGCCCAATTTTTCAGAATGAAAAGAGAGCAGATGTGACTCAAAGACCACAACTCCCACGTCTCCAGGTGGCCTGTGTTCATCAGCACCATGGACAGTGTCTCTGCTGTGCTCAGCCCCTGGGCTGCAGCAAGAAGGGCTCAATGGGAAGGGACGGCTGGATATCCTGCCCATTTCTATTCTATGACAAAGATGAACATGGTAGAATGTGTTCACGGATAACCCACTTGCTCTAGTTTATGAATCGGGAGCACTTTATTGTGTCTGTGTATTAGTTGTAGCTACACCCATGATAACTCCCTGGTGAATGATCCTGCACCCGGAGGGTGTCCTCAAGGAGGCTGAGAACTAAGTCTGTCCTCTCAGGGTATCTCCCCGCTGCTGAGTGTCAGATAACTGGCTTGTCTACCACTTGGAGGGAACGTTTCATGGTTAAGTCCTGACCCTCGGTACCTGACCTTGGAGACAGCCATCACCTAGCCTGGAGGCCCCCTGAGCACAGCCTCCTCTTCCCTCATTCTCCAAATGATGCCCCTCCCCCACGGAGCAAGGTTGAGCAGAACGCCTGGGCTACCCTCCCAGCTCCTCCAGTCTGAGCCTCAAGCCTGGTGTGAGAGCTTTTGCCATCTCCCCATGCTTCCAACAGAGCAAGGGTCCTGCTGAAAAACAAGTGGAGCCTGAAGACCAGTCTCCAGGGTACAATCTGTCACCTGAGGGCTCATCTGTCTGCCTGTGAACCCCAGGGAAGAGAAGGAACTAGGGCTCCACAGTCACCCCAAACTAACTTCCTGTTCTCCATAAATATACTATTGACAGAGGTAACTCTGACAGGCAAACCCAGCACTATACTTCCCAAGGGCTCAGGTCTAACCCATCCAGCATCCCTAACAGTCATGCTAAAGGCTCGAGATACCCAGTATAATAGTCACGTGGGTCCAGGGGCCTCCCTTATCTTCCCTGGGGACAGACTCTGCAGGAATCACCTGGGCTCAGGTGCACCACCTGTGGGACCATGGTGTCTAAATGGAGCAGCGGAGGGAGCTACTGAGGGTATGTCAGGGGTCCTGGCATCTGGCCAACCACAGAGGCCCAGCCACAGGACTTCATGAAAAGATGGATAAAAGGATGGGTAGGGAAGGCAATGGCACCCCACTCCAGTACTCTTGCCTGAGAAATCCCATGGACAGAGGAGCCTCGTAGTTCTGATGTATAGCCTTAGTTGCTCAGAAGCATGTGAAGTCCTCCTAACCAAGGATGAAACCCGTGTCCCACGCTTTGGCAGGTGGATTCCTATCCACTGAGCCACCAGGAAAGTCCTCTATACAATGCTCAACTCATAGATAGACAGTGGATCATTATGGCCGCCTCACACGTGGTTTCCATATTTGAGTATGGGTAAATGAACAAGCGATGTATGTCATCCTTTTTGAATTTACAGACACACAACCACCTGCTCTGCGCTCACTAGCCCTGCAGACTCAGAACCACCTGCTCTGTGCTCACTAGCCCTGCAGACTCACAACCACCTGCTCTGTGCTCACTAGCCCTGCAGACTCACAACCACCTGCTCTGTGCTCACTAGCCCTGCAGACTCATAACCACCTGCTATGCACTCACTAGCCCTGCAGACTCACAACCACCTGCTCTGCGCTCACTAGCCCTGCTGGTGTGACTTGGGCAGCAGGACTCTTCCTGACATTGTGGTTGTTCTAGTTGCTAAGTCAGGTGCAACTCTCCTGTGACCCATGGACTGGAGCCCGCCAGGCTCCTCTATCCATGGGATTTCCCAGGCAAGAACACTGGAGTGGGTTGCCGTTTCTTCTCCAGGAGATCTTCCTGAGCCAGAAATCACACCTGGGTCTCCTGAACTGGCAGGAGGATCTTCACCACGGCGCCACCGGGGAAGCCCATGCTGCTCACTTGCTGAAACTCACGCAAGTTACGGTGCCAAGTGTGAGCCTAATGTAAGCTATGGAAGCTGGGTCATGTTCATGTATTCACGTGGGTTCATCAGCTGGTAGAATGCACACCTCGGGGGTGGAATGTTGAATACTGAGGAGGCCCTACACTTGTGGGTGGCAGGTATCCAGGAAAACCTCTTGTGTGGGGTGGCCATGATGATCCAGTGTCTGCCTACAAGTTAAGCATTGTTTAGAGGACTTTCCTGGTGCTCACTGGATAGAAATCCACCTGAAAAAGTGTGGGACCCGGGTTTCATCCCTGGTCAGGAGGATTTCTCATGCTTCTGAGCAACTAAGGCCATGCATCAGAACTACTAAGTCTGTGCTCTAGAGCCCATGAGCTGCAGCGACTGAAGTGTGCTTGCCGAGAGCCTATGTTCGGGAAGAGAGAAGCCCCTGTGATGAGCAGCCAACGTATCGCAGCGAAGAGTAGCCCCTGCTCACCACACTAGAGGAAACTGGTGGAAAACAATGAAGAACTAGCGCAGCCGGAAATAAAAAATAAAAAAAATGTTTCCTAAGAGTAGTTCAGAACTAAATGTTATCCCCGAAGCTGTCAGGTCTTCTTTTCATGTCCCTCTTTCTCAAACATCCAAACACCATTGAAACATTGATTTTCCACAGGCTGAGGACCTGCTCTGCCATTGATGACTTCACTGCAAATTTGTTTTCAGTCTGGAACAGCCACTAGCAAGCATCCTACCTTTCACACTGACCATCTGCTCTGCAGTGAACATCCTCACCACAAATCTCAGCCCCAGTGGAGTATGATCCAGGGGCTCATTCATTTGACACACAGGTACGCAGCTCCCTGCCTCAGGCCTGGAGCTGGCCAGTGGACTCAGCAGAAGCAGGGCAGGTGAATCCTTCCATGTCCGAGCTCCCAGCTCAGGGATCCTCTTAGAACTGGAGTCCTGGTCAACCTGTGTGCACACTCAATGCCACTGTATCCACTGAACTGCGTTTGCATGGGGAGTATAGGAAAATGTTCATTTCCAACATCCTCACCCTTTACGGAAAAATTCTGTGAGGAGACAGCATGTGTGTATATACGTCCATCCCTCTGGCACACCCCATCCCTCCTTGTCCCATACCCATTCTTCTTTTTTTCACGAAGTCTTTTGGCTGTGCCTTTGTGGTTGGCCAGATGCCAGGACCCCTGAGATACCCTCAGTAGCTCCCTCTGCTGCTCCATTTAAACACCATGGTTCCACAGGTGGTGCACATGAGCCCGGGTGATTCCTGCAGACTCTGTCCCCATGGAAGATAAGGGCCAGAGGGCTCAGGACACCAAGAGGCTGCAAAGGGACCTCACCCATAATAGCTGTCTCACCCACGACTTCTCCTTCCTGACTCAGGTTCTAGTGGGTCTCAGATGGTCCCATATTGTGTGCTCCAGAGACCCCATGCCAGGTGAGCAGGCACTGGGAAGTGCCTGGGACCCCAGGGCAGTGTGAGGACTGCCGATGCCCACGTGGCTGCGAAGGGTCTGGTGACCCTCCTTTCCTGTTAGCATGCCCCCTCCCTCCATTCTCACAATCTTCCCCTTCCTTTCCCCCAGGGAATAGATGGGGAGGTCAGCTAACTAGAGCTAATGTGTTCCCTGAGGAACCATGGAGAGACCGGAGCACAGATTCAGGTGAATTTCTAGCTGGACTGGACCCAGGGGCAGTATATTTTGCAGCCAGAAGGAAAGTGCTCTTTACTCAGATCTCTCCGGTGGTCCACAGTGGGTCACGGGCCCAGTCTGCTGCCCTGTTGGGACCTCCCCCCACTGTGGGAATCGCAGCCTGAGTTCTGGTCCATCAGGGTTCAGGGAAGCCTGTCAGGGTGTCCAGGAATCCAGGAGGACCCTGAGCCTGGGCCCAGGTTCCCGAATAGCCTCAGGTCTCAGAGCTGGTTCTCTGCCTCAAGCTCTTCCTCTTCATCTCACTCGGGTCTTGGGTCTCAGGTAAGCTCTTTCCCACAGTCTGTTAAGGAGACATGTCTGGAGGAACTAAGGACCCACATCTGCTTTGTGGCTGATATGACAGTAAACATCTCCTTTCGGGTATAGTAATTCCTGCAAAAGAGATCCGACGCCTCCAAGCTCATGTAACCGTGTCAGATGACTTCCCAGGGACTTCCCAGCCCCGGGTCACCCAGGGTCTGTTTCTGTCAGAGGTTTTTGGTCCAGACCCACCTCCCCTTCATCCCCTTTCCATCTTTCTGCTATTTATTGGACCTTCAAACACAGCCAGGTGTGCAGGGGGCATTTCCTCTGCACCTTGGGCTTATGGGACCAGAACCTAGATCCCCACACTCACCTGGTAGATGGGAGCTGGTGGCCTGGCATCACGTAGGGAGGCCTGGGCATGGAGGAAGCAGGCATCAGAGGAGAGCGAAGGAGAGTCATTTCTCCCGAGCAGCCATCTCCAACCTGCAGCCCCCACCCCAAATCCTGTCTGGGCTCTGTTTCCCACCCTTGTTAGCCTGGCTCCCCTGATGGATGATCCAGTGCCCACTCTCATCCTGGCTCGATCCAAGGTTCTCCTGAGGTCAAGTGAGGGGCCCAGGGCAGCCTCTGGATAAGGTGGTGGGTGGTCCCGTCCCTGAAGTGGATACAGCTTCCAGCTTGGTGGGACTTACTATGTCCTAAACACTCTTACGAGCTTCCCTGGTGGCTCAGAAGGCAAAGAATCTGCCTGCAGTGCGAGAGACCCCGGCTCAATCCCTGGGTCAGGGAGATCCCCTGGAGAAGGCAATGGTTACCCATTCCAGAATTCTTGCCTGGAGAAATCCATGGACAGAAGAGCCTGGCAGTCTACAGTCCATGGGGTCACAAAGGCTGGACACGACTGAGCGACTTTCAACTACTCTCAAGTGAAAGGGGTCTGCACAGTGCGTCAGGGTTGGACAGGCCCCCTGCCCTGAGCCTGTGAAGCGGGGACGCTGGGGAGAAGAGGCAAGGAAGGCATGTACTCACCTAGGAGACAGAGCTGCCAGAGGGACCACGTCCTGGGAGGAGACAGGAGTTACCACCGAGCATGTGAGGAAGCTTAGCCCATTCTCTCAGGAGAGGCTGAGAGCCTACCTTCTGGAGAACCATGGGAGAAAGAGCCCCACCAAGGGAGAGACACTCTGGCAATTTCAGGCCCCAGTGAGGGCAAGGGAGCCTCCCAGGATTATAAGCCACCAGACAAGCAGACTAGCCAGTCGGGGTCCCCTGTGCTGAAGCCCCAGAGAAAGGGCCAGAGACCCTGGGGGAGCCAGGCAGGAACAGACAGGGCAGGGCCTGCCCAGGGCACCCCGTTGTGCTGGGCTGAATAGACACTCACCTGAGGTGGATGCTGGGGGCCAGTTCCCTCTGTTGTGCAGGCAGCCGGGGTTAGGGAAGAAAAACAAAAGAGGCATATTTGTGAGGAGTGTAGACAGAGGTCAGGGCTTTGGTCTCAGAACACGGGACAGGAGGATCCCCACATCCAAGTAGGGGCTGAACTCCTCCTTTCTCCACCAAGGCCACTGAGAGGGGAGCCCCCAGCAAGGAAGCTGAGGAAAGTCCTTATGAAGCCGTATCTGCCACGAGTCGAGAGGGACAGGACCATAGGCTAATAGGGTTCAGAAGAAAGTGGTCACTGAAGGGACCAGGGCTCTGGGAAAGGTATCCATCCATCCAAAGCTTTGTCTGAGCGGACGCATCACACTTATGGGGAGAGCAGGGCCAGTGCGTGGGGAGGAAACGGAAGCCAGTGACTCTGGGGTCTCACTGAGGGCAGTGTCGCTGCTGTGGCCCCCTGCCCTCACCCAGGAGCTGCTGAAATGTGACAGCGGCCTTGTCCTCTGTCTCCATCACCTGGACCTGAAGTGTAAAGACATCCCACCTCCCCCTGACCTGGCACGATGTTCTGTCTCATGATCCGGGGCTGTTGTTAACGCATCTGCCAGCTGGGGGCATTTGACCACACCTGGCCTGTCCAGACTTCCACTCTCTGGCCAAGCGTGACCTTGGTCAGGATGCCCCTCAGACCCTGGCCCCATGACTGCCCCACATAGTAGCTGGATTTAAATATACAGGAGATACTTTTTTCTGAGTACTTACTACCTCCAGCCTACATATAGGGAACTAGGACATGGAGGGGTCTTAATTTTGTTAACTGATAGATGAGGCTTCCCTGGTGGCTCAGAGATAACGAATCCGCTTGCCAATGCAGGAGACGCAGGTTCGATCCCTAGGTCAGGAAGATTCCCTGAGGAAGGAAATGGCAACCCACTCCAGTATTCCTGCCTGGAAATTCCATGGACAGAGGAGTCCATGGAGTGGCAAAGAGATGGACCCAACTTCACGACTAAATAACAAAATAAATGAGGACAGTGTTAAGGAAGCTGCCACAGGTCAATACCAGGTGAGGCAGGAACTGAGGACGAGAGAGAATATCCGTGGGGAAGTGGGGAGGTCCTGGAGATCCAGGCCTGAAATGGAGGATGGGGTGTCCTTCCTCTAGGACTAGGGTCAACCTGGGGCAGGAGCAGCATCTGGGAATGCCACTGTACCTGTGAAGGAAAATCAAATGCCCCAGGACAGCCAGCAGCGTCAGCACAAGCAGGACCCCAATCACGATGCCAGTAATGGCCCCCACACCGAGGGCTCGGCTGTTTTCTCTCCCTGAAAGCAGAAGAGAAACAGAGAGGGGAAATGAGCTCCGAGTTCACTGGAGGGAGCACCAAGGGGAGTCTTACAGGGAGAGGGCCTGGTTAGCAGGAAGGGAATGCTCTGAGATCGGTATGTGGTTGCATGTTTTGTCATCACAGTGTCTTCCGGACTCTCCTGCCGCACGTGGTTGCATCATTTTACTCTTTATCAGATTTGAAGCCCTGGGCTTGCTCTCACTCTCCATTCTCTCACGGTAGCCAATTCCATGTCCTGTTCATTTTCCTCTGAAGGACTCTTTTCTTCTCACATTATGCCCCCGCCCTCTGATTTTTTCATTTCATCACTATTGTGGGTGGTGGAGGGCAGGTCCTCTCCAGTCCACTAACACTGACTGGTTAATCATATGAGCCAATGTTTCCAGCTCTTCCTGTGTGACTTTGCACATGGTGAAAACCTTTACACCCGGCTCTTTCCGTCCGCATGAGGGAGGGGCTGTCATCCCCACTGTACACACAGATCTGAGACACACAGTAGTTCAGTAGATCACCGGAAGCCACAGAACTAGTGGCGGGTGCAACAAAATGCAAGCAAGTTGTCTGGCTTTACAGTCAAAAACCACCGTGTTGAAAACCAAAATATCACCAGTGAAAATGTTTCTTGCATGCTGACTCTGTGGAGGGACCTGGGGAAGGATTTTATATCTCATCAACCTCCTGGTGAACAGCCTCTGAACAGTGCTAAAATCCAGCTGTTCTTCTCCAGGTTTAAGATGAGGAAACTGAGGCACAAGATCCAGTGTGCTGCCCACAGTCAAACAACTCTCACAAATAATAACCAAACTACGACAAGATGAGCTAAGTTTTGAACAATTAATTGGACACATTGTTCTACAGGCTCTGAAAGGAGACCACATCCTCATCATTTGCTTTCATTACACACCCACTTCCTGTGAAATCACCAGGGAAGGTGTAGAGGTGCTGAGGGTCACTTAGAGTGCTCAGCTGGGGAGCTGGGGTCTCATCTGCAGACTCTGATGGTGGGGAGACTCTACACTGGGGGGATCCTGCATCCTCTGTCCTGACACTGCTGATTGTGTGGGGCAGCACCCCCTTCTCAGGGAGCCGTAAACTCCGCTCATCAATTCACTGACCACTGGATGCCTGTCCCCATGATCTGTTTGCACCTGGACTGGAATGCTCATGGGCTTTCTCAGAGGTAGGGACTGACTACCGAACAGCATGACCTTTGCCTGTGGTTCCACATCTCTTGGACTGATGCCTCTGTCCATGGAATTCTCCAGGTAAGAATACTGGAGTGAGTTGCCATTTCCTCCTCCAGGGGATCTTCCCGACCCAGGGACTGAACCTGCATCTCTTAGTCTCAGGGACAGGCACTGGCAGGCAGGTTCTTTGGTTCTTTACCACTAGCCCCACCTGTGAAGCCCCTAGAGAGGGAAGAGGGGACATCAAACTTGAGGACAAGTCCAGTTCCTTGGCTGATCCCACCTGAGAGCTCCGAGAGATGAGCCTTCCTTCTCAGGGTCCAAAACTAGCCTCCTGTCTGTTCTGGTTTTCCACTCCTAATGTGCTTGTCTGAGACTGACTCACCTAGCTATATAATCAAGGTCCATGTCTAAAGCACTGGAGTCCTCAGTGTGAGGGGATGGCTGTCTCCATATTGGGCAGGTCTAAGGAGAACCTGCTTCTCAAGAAAGATGTTTTCTTCCTCGTTGTTAAATTATTTAAACAGGGTTGAAGAAAATTTGGAGCTAAAGTATAAGAAGTGAAAACAGTAACTTGGAAGGGTGATTCCTCAGCACATTTGAGCAGGTGGAAGAAAGAATCCATGAACGTGTAGAAAAAAAAAAAACCACAAAAGAAATTATTCAGACTGGGGATTAGAAAGGAAGAAAAAATGAGGACTGGTGACTCCAGGCAAAGTATTACGCAGAACTCCATCAAGTGGACAAACATGTGCAGAATGGCAGTTTTTGAAGTAGAAGAGAGAGAGGAAAGCACTGAAAAAAAAAAGGTTAAAATTAATGTCTTAAAGCTTTCCAAGCCAGATGGGAGATTACCTATAAAGGGTGGTTCAGGCTCCACAAAAGGACGTTTCACGATTCAGATGGTGTGACACAATTTAGTCAAACTGCTGAAATACTGAGCAAAAGAGGAAGCGATTAAAGCTGCGAGAGAGAAGTGGCTTATCACGTACAAGGCATCTTCAACAAAGTGAAAGCAAATTTCACATCAGAGATCAGGGGGCCAGAAGATATTGGGATGGCTGAATTAAGTCCTATTGGAAGATTTCAACCAGGAAAGCAATGCACAGAAAAAGTCTTCTCCACTGAAGCTCAAATTAGGACTTTCGTAGATAAACAATGGTCAAGGGAGTTTATTCCTTGGAGATGTGCCTCATATGAAACGTAAAGGGGATCCTTTAAGATGACTGTTCAAACACTGGACAGTAACTCAAAGCCACAGGAATGTATAAAGAACAGAGGTCAGGAGAAGAACAAGAGCGGGGACGTGGAGTACGTCTCTCTCCACAGATGCATCAGGAACACACCTTCAGAGACAGGAGTGCATGCAGAACACCAGCTGAGAGTGGAGAGGAGGACCTGACCAGCGGAAAAGAATATACAGATCCACACAGAACACGGATGGCGGACAGCACAACAGCTGATCACTGGCAGCTCCAACCAAAAGACAACTGGCTGAATGGACACAAACACAAGACCCATATATACGCGATCCACCAGAAACCCACTTCAGACCTAAAGACACAGGTAGACTGAAAGTGAGAGGATGGAAAAATACATTCCAGTGAGAGCTTTACTTCCTTTCCCATCTGGATTCCTTTTCTTTCGTTCTCTTCTCTGACTGCTGTAGCTAGCACTTCCAGATCGATGCTGAATAATAGTGCTGGAAGTGGACACCCTTGTCTTGTTTCTGATCTTAGGGGGAATGCTTTCAGTTTTTCACCATTGAGAATAATGCTTGCTGTAGGCTTCTCATATGTGGCCTTTAGTATGTCGAGGCAGGTTCCTTCTATGCCCATTTTCTGAAGAGTTGTCATCATAAATGGGTGCTGAATTTTGTCAAAGGCTTTTTCTGCATCTATTGAGATGATCACATGGTTTTCATCTTTCAATTTGTTAATATGATATATCACATTGATTGCTTAGCGTATACTGAAGAATCCTTGCATCACTGGAATAAACCCAACCTGATCATGGCTTACAAACTTCTTGATGTGTTGCTGAATTCTGTTTGCTAAAATTCTGTTGAGGATTTCTGTGTCTCTGCCCATCAGTCATATTGGCCATAGTGTTCTTTTTTAGTGTTGTCTTTGTGTGGTTTTGGTATCAGAGTAATGGTAGCCTCATAGAATGAAATTGGAAGTGTTGCTTCCTCTGCAATTTTTTGAAAGCGTTTTAGAAGGATAGGCATTCGCTCTTCTCTAAATGTTTGCGAGAATGCTCTTGTGAAGCCATTTGGTCCTGGACTTTTCTCTTTTGGGAGATTTTTGATCACAGCTGCAATCTCAGTGCTTGTAATGGGGTTGTTTGTGATTTTTATTTCTTCCTGGTTGAGTCAGGAAGACTCAACCAGTCTTCCTGGTTCAGTCCAAGACTGAACTTTTCTATGAATCTGTCCATTTCTTCCAGGTTATCCATTTTATTGCCATATAGTTTTCATAATAGTCTCTTATAATCCAAAACCAGTTCTCAGAGGGAAGTTTACAGCAATACAATCCTACCCCAAGAAACAAGAAAACCATTGAATAGACTACCTCACGCTACACCTAAAACAACTGGAAAAAGAAGAACAAAACCCCCCAAAATGAGTAGAAGGAAATAAATCAACAAGATCTGAGCAGAAATAAATGAAAAAGAAATGAAAGAAACAATAGTAAAGAGGAATAAAACTAAAAGGTCGTTCTTTGAGAAAATAAACAAAATTGACAAACTTTTAGCCAGTCTCATCAAGGAAAAAAAAAGAAGAATCAAATCAACAAAATTAGAAATGAAAAAGGAGAGGTTAAAACAGACAATACAGATGGGAAAAGAAGAAGTAAAGCTCTCACTGTTTGCAGATGACAGGATAATGTACATAGCAAACCCTAAAGACACTACCAGAAAATTACTAGAGTTAATCAGTGAATTTAGCAAAGTTGCAAATAAAGAATCAATACAGAGAAACCACTTGCATTTCTATAAACTAACATTGAAAAATCAGAAAGAGAAATTAAGGAATCAATCCCATTCATCTTAGCAACAAAAGGAATTAAATATCTAGGAATAAACTTACCTCAGGAGACAGAAGAACTGTACCCAGAAAAGTATAAGACACTAATGAAGGAAATCAAAGACGACAGAAACAGATGGAGAGATACTCCATGTTCCTGGGTACGAAGAACCAATACTGTGAAAATGATGATACTACCAAATGCAATCTACAGATTCCATGTGATCCCTATCAAGCTACTAATGACATTTTTCACAGAACTAGAACAAAAAAATTCACAATTCATATGGAAACACAAAAGACCGCAAATAGCCAAAGCAGTCTTGAGAAAGAAGAATGGAGCAGGAGGAATCAACCTTCCTGAATTCAGATTATACTACAAAGCTACAGTCACGAAGACAGTATGGTACTGGCACAAAAACACATAATTTTTTGTGTGCCAGTACCATACATAGAAAGGAACATAGCCAATGAAATAAGACAGAAAGCCCCCAAATAAACACAGGCACCTATGGGTACCCATTTTTTTTAACAAAGAAGGCAAGAATATAGAATGGGCAAAGATAGCCTCTTCAATAAACGGTGCTGGAAAACTGGACAGCTACAGGTAAAACAATGAAATTAGAACAATTCCTAACACCAAACACAAAGTCAAAATGGATTAAAGACCTTAATATAAGACCAGAAACTATAAAATTCTTAGAGGAAACTATAGGCAGAACACTCGATGACATAAACCAAAGCAAGATCCTCTATGACACACCTCCTAGAGTCATGGCAAAAAAAACAAAAGTAAACAAGTGGGACCTGATTAAACTTAAAACATTTACACAGCAAAGGAAACTATCAGTTCAGTTCAGTTCAGATGCTCAGTCGTGTCTGACTCTTTGCAACCCCATGAATCGCAGCACGCCAGGCCCCCCTGTCCATCACCAACTCCTGGAGTTCACCCAGACTCACGTCCATCCAGTCAGTGATGCCATCCAGCCATCTCGTCCTCTGTCATCCCCTTCTCCTCCTGCCCCCAATCCCTCCCAGCATCAGAGTCTTTTCCAATGAATCAACTCTTTGCATGAGGTGGCCAAAGCGCTGGAGTTTCAGCTTTGGCATCATTCCCTCCAAAGAAATCCCAGGGTTGATCTCATTCAGAATGGACTGGTTGGATCTCCTTGTAGTCCAAGGGAGTCTCAAGAGTTTTCTCCAACACCACAGGTCAAAAGCATCAATTCTTCAGCGCTCAGCTTTCTTCACAGTCCAACTCTCACATCCATACATGACCACAGGAAAAATCATAGCATTGACTACACGGACCTTTGATGGTAAGGTGAAAATACAACTCTCAGAATGGGAGAAAATAATAGCAAATTAAATAACTGACAAAGGGTTAAGTTCCAAAATAAACAAGCAGCTCATACAACTCAATACCAGAAAAAAAAAAAAAAACCCAACCCAATCAAAAAGTGGGAAAAAGACCTAAACAGACACTTCTCCAAAGAAGACATCAGTCAGTCAGTTTAGTTGCTCAGTCGTGTCCGACCCTTTGTGACCACATGAATCGCAGCATGCGAGGCCTCCCTGTCCATCACCGACTCCTGGAGTTCACTCAGACTCACACCCAGCAAGTCGGTGATGCCATCCATCCATCTCATCCTCTGTCGTCCCCTTCTCCTCCTGCCCCCAACCCCTCCCAGCATCAGAGTCTTTTTCAATGAGTCAATTCTTCACATGAGGTGGCCAAAGTACTGGAGTTTCAGCTTTAGCATCATTCCTTCCAAAGAAATCCCAGGACTGATCTCCTTTAGAATGGACTGGTTGGATCTCCTTGCAGTCCAAGGGACTCTCAAGAGTCTTCTCCAACACCACAGTTCAAAAGCATCAATTCTTCAGTGCTCAGCTTTCTCCACAGTCCAACTCTCACATCCATACATGACCACTGGAAAAACCATAGCCTTGACTAGACAGACCTTTATGGCAAAGTAATGTCTCTGCTTTTAAACATGCTGTCTAGGTTGCATAGAGATGGGTAACAAACACATGAAAAGATGCTCAACATGGCTCATTCTTAGAGAAATGCAAATCAAAACTACAATGAGATATCACTTCATACCAGTCAGAATGGCCAACATCAAAGTCGACCAACTATAAATGTTGGAGACGGTGTAAGAAAAGGGAATGCTCTTGTACAGTTGGTGGGAATGTAAATTGATACAGCCACTATGGAAGACAGAATGGAGACTCCTTAAAAAACTAGGAATAAAACCAACATATGACCCAGCAATCCCACTACTGGGCACATATCCCGAGGAAACCAAAACTGAAAAAGACACCTGTAACCCACTGTTCATTGCAGCACTATTTACAAGAGCTGGAACGTGAAAGCAACCTAGATGTCTATCGAGTGATCAATGGATAAAGAAATTGTGGTGCACAGACACAATGGAGTATACTCAGCCACAAAAAGGAACGCCTTTGAGTCAGTTCTAATGAGGTGGATGGACCTAGAACCTATTATACAGAGTGAGGTAAACCAGAAAAAGAAAGATAAATACCGTATTCTAACGCATATATACGGAATCTAGAAAAATGGTCCTGAAGAATTTACTTACAGGGCAGCAATGGAGAAACAGACACAGAGAATCAACTTATGGACATGGGGAGAGGGCAGGAGAGGGTGAGACGCGTGGAAAGAGTAACATGGAAACTTACATTACCGTATGTAAAACAGATAGGCAATGGGAAATTGCTGTATGGCTCAGGAAACTCAGACAGCGGCTGTGTATCAGCTTAGAGGGGATGGGGAGGGAGGTTCCAAAGGGAGGGGTAAATGTACGCCTATGGCTGATTCATGTTGAGGTTTGATGGAAACAACAGAATTCTGTAAAGCGCTTATCCTCCAATAAAAAACTAATTAAAGAAAAAAGGATAGTGCTAAGAGTGATCCAAGGTAGCTATCTCATTTAAGCCAATATTCTTGTCTTTCTTGCAATCACTTGGTTTTCTTTCTCATTTGAAAGGTATTTCGTGGAACAATATTTATAAATCTATATAATGGACACACATTGTATAAGGATGGCTGAAATTTATGACAATATGTGTATAAAATCAGAGGGATGGAGATGGATAGGAGCACCTCCTCTGTTTTATACATCATAGAATCTAGTTGATATTTCAACTAGATAGATACCTGTTTAAGATATTAATTGTCATCTTCAAGTTAGCCCCTAAGAAAAGAACTGAAATATATGTGGAAAGGGAAAGATAGAATCAAAATGACACCTAAGAAAGGAAATCACTTAACTACCAAAGAGGAAGAAATAGAGGAATTAATAGGACAAATACCAAGTAGTGAGATGGCAGAAGCTCTTTCCTATCGGGAAGTATCTGACTCATAGATAGCCTCAACCTTGAAATTGAAGGCAGAGGTTGACAGAATGGATTAAAAATTATGACCTATCTCTATACTCTCCTCAAGGGACTCACTTTAGATACAAAGACATAGAAGGTTGAAGCAAGGTTGGAAAAAGATATTCTATGCAAATAGTAATAAAAAGAGAATTGTGGTGGCTGTATGAGTGTCTGATACAGTAATCTCTAAATCAAAAAAGCCTACAAGAGACAAAGTAAGACCGTACATATCAAGAAATGTTTCATTCACCAAGGAAATCGAACAATTATAAGCATCATGCACCTAACACCACCAGATTTGTGAATCAAAATGGACAGCATCGAGGGGAGAAATAGCTCGGTCACAACAGTGACACGACAACACCCAGCTTTCAATGATGGATGCGGCAGTCAGAGGGAATTTCAGTGAGAAACTAGGGGTCATGAGAGAACTGCAAACCAGAGACCTAACCGGCCAACAGACAACACACAGTCGTAGGAGTTTATGTTGCACAAATTACAGTCCTCAAGGCCCCCATCTCTCACCACACACGACCACCGCCCATCCTGGGGAGCAATGGCGTCACTTGCATTGTAGAGATGACGGCGCAACTAAGAAAGACAGGAGGAGGGACGTGGAGTCGAGTGTGCCGGCAAGCCCGCAATCACAGCAGTGCCAGCTAGCATGCGGACACCTCCTGCTTGAACGCGTCTGCCGTGGCCCTGCCTTCACTGGGGCGCGTATTCACACAGCTCTATAGAGTGCACACCACACCTCACGGTGCACATAAGGAAGAGGAGGGTTAGCCTTTGTGACTCACCGGGGCTTCCCAGCAGGTGCTAGTGGTAACGATCCCACCTGCCAATCAGGAGACATAGGACACAGGGACCCAGTCCCGGGTGGGGAAGATCCCCCGGAGGAGGTCACGGCAACCTCTGCAGTGGAAGGTGCAGTCTTCACCTCTGGGCTGCCCAGGAAGTCCCAGGGACTGATTTTAGCGCTGCTTCCAGAGGTCCTGGCAACGAGGCTTCACAGCAGAGGGCCAGGAGAAATCAGGGGGTGAGGAGGGGAGAGACAGCACACGTTCCAATTGCTTGAAGTGGAGGAAATAAGATGATAGGCTAATTGTTGGTGGAATTAATAAAGGAAGCTTATCCAGGTTAAAATGGGCTTCCCTGGTGGCCTATACGGGAAGAGCGCCTGCAGTGCAGTAGACTCGGGTTCCATCCTTGGGTCAGGATGATCCCCTGGAGTAGCAAATGGCACCCCACTCCAGGACTCTTGCCTGGGAAATCCCATGGACAGAGTAGCCTAGTGAGCTCAAGTCCGTGGTGTCACAGAGAGTCGGACACCACTGAACGACTAAGACAGGAGGCGATGATGGCCACTCACAAGTCACACGCAGCCTGAGGGGGTCGCTTCTGCTGGAGTTGCCCCTGTTGAAGGCCTCACACTGATAATCCCCGGTGTCCTCTCTGCTGACGGGGTCTATGGTGAGGGTGCTCTTGTCTGAGGACAGTGTCATCCTCTGTGCGAGGAGGAGGCTCTGGCCTTTGAAGAACCAGCGTATGGAGACCCCAGTCTCATCTGCGAGGCAGGTCAGGATCACGGGGCCCTCGTGTTCTGTGACTGTGGCGTTGCTGGCTTGGAGGGAGGGTTTTGCCACTGGGGCTGTGTAGAGAGAGAGGGGTGACTGCTGAGAGTGGGTGAGGGGGCCTGGGCCTTGCTCCCTCCGCAGTCTCGGGGCCCAGTGACCTCTGTAAAGGCAATTCTGAGGAAGGCCCTGGGTCTTTGTTCAGGTGACAACAGGAAAGAGACGAACGCACATCTCCTCTGACCCCCACATCACGTCAGGGGGACCCTTGCCTGGTTGCTAGGACAACACTCTAGTACTGGACAGCTCTGTGCTATCAGCCCTGGGAACCTTGGTTTTCTGACTGTGGTGCTTTCCAGGCCAGACAGGGAGTGCAGGACCTGAGAGTACATGTTGTGATTGGGGATAGAGAGCCTGGGCGCATTGCCAGGGCCTCACACTGACAGGCCGGGAGCGCTGTGTGGCTGGGTGAGAGGCTGTGTAGCAGGAGAGCTTGAGGTACCCTCTGGATGGTCAGACGAGTCTGAGGGGAAGTGTGGGGTTTCCGGACCATTTGGAGCAAAGAGCAGAAAGCCACATGTGGTGCAATCAGAGGGAAGGGAAGTTCCTGGTCTGTACTGGGGCCCTGGGTCCTTTATGCTCACTCATTGGGAGTCTGACATTAATTTGTTTCTCCCATCATATTCTGGTGATCCTCAGCCACCAACACAGAGCAGCCCATCCCCTTCCTGGCTTCATTCAAGGTGGACCTGCCTGGACTTGCCTGGGATAGGAAGTCATGTCCAGTCTGGGTGTCCAGGGGTGATGGCCCATGTACTCGGACCTGAGTGGGATGGGTGTGGACTGGCCTCTGGCAATGTGCATTTGGGTGGGCAGTTCAGGTCACCTAGGAACAGAGGTTACTCACAGAGGACATCCAGGGTGAATGGGTCACTGCGGCTGACACTCACTGGGTTCCGGGCTTCACACACATAGGGTCCTGTGTCATTCCTTGTTACGGCGACTACTGTGAGAGTCCTCTTGTCCTCGGACAGTTCCAGCCTGGTGCCCTTGGGGAGGCTCTGACTGTTGATCCACCACATGTAGGAGGTGTTCTGGGTCTCAGCTCCACATGTTAACACCACAGTGTCCTCGTGCTCCCTGGGGTTGGAGTTGTTGCTGGTGATGACGGGTGTGGGTAGCACCGCTGTGCAGATAACAGAGAGAACATTGCCCTGAGTTTCCCTGGTGGCTCAGACAGTAAAGAATCTGCCTGCCAGTGCAGGAGCCCTGGGCTCAATCCCTGGGTTGGGAAGATCCCCTGGAGATGGGAATTGCTACCCAGTCAGCATTCTTGCCTGGAGAGTTCCAAGGACAGCGGAACTTGCTGGGCTATAGCACACAGGGTAGCAAAGAGTGGGATGTGATTGAGCGACTAACACTTTCCCTTTCTTTATACCTTAGCCTCCTCTAGAAACACCTTCAAACAAAACTGGAATCCTTCGCCTCTCAGACAGACAGAGTCTTTAACGATAAGGCATGCTTGTGTATGGCAAGACAAATGCATGGGGACCTGAGCTCACAGTGTGAGGCCACCTGCTCTATGTCTGGGAGAAACACAGGCTTCCTCGGGGGTCAATTGTGCAGCAGCATTTAGTGGTGGACAGACCTGGGTGGGATTCAGAGACCACCTGGCATCTATCCTGGTTTCATCAACCAGCCTCGGGAGAGAGCTCCCTGGGTGGCACCCTCGGGTTGAGGAGCTGCCAGGAGTGTCTTCCTTCCTCTGTTCCTCTCTGGGGGTGCTGAGATTTCTCTGGCGTCTCCAAGTCCCCCAGGGCATTTGGTTGATTCCTGGGGACCTTGTACCTGTGTGCTCTCCATGCCAAGTCTCAGGAGTAGGACCAGGCTGTGCCCCTGAGCGGATGTGGCTCTCGGGGCTGAGCCCTGGCTGGTGACCAGCTTGGGAGCCTAGGGATTTGGCACAGGCTTCCTGGTGTCACTGCAGGCAGGAGCCCTGGGACAGGGTCTGGGTGGGGCTTCCTGGGGCTGAGCTTCTCTGTGAGGATCCCTGGGGCCCTCAGGCCAGGGTCTTCCCTGAGTCCTGCAGGGTCTTCCTCAGGGTCCTGGTCACGGGGAGGGGCCAGGGGGCTGGACTGAGAGTGCTGTCCCTCTGCTGAGTCCCTCCATCAGTCCGTCCTTCTCTCTGCACACTGTCTGCAGGGCCTGGCTTCCTGGAAGCATTTCTGACCCTTTGGAGTTTGTCTCCACAGCGTGTGTCCTGCACTGAATGTTCAAACCCCGACACGGGACATAATGCAGAGGGGGATGGGGGCAACTTCCGAGGCTCTCAGTTCTGTGTGAACAGAATTCAACCGCAACCCTCCACCCCCGCCCCCGCCTGCCAAACACCTCGAGGTTAGACAGGAAGCACTCACGGTGAACGTGGAGGTGTCCAGTCTGTATTTCTGTCTGTAAATCATTCTTTGTAACGAGCAGGGTGTAGGATCCTGTGTCTCTCTGGGTGACGTTCCGGATCAGCAGGGTTCCGTTGGGGTAAAGTGTCTCCCGTCCGCTGTACGCAGGCCCATTGGTAGTTGCATTAGTATCTACTCTATACGATGCAATTAGCTGGGCGTTGTCTACCCTTTCTCCTCTCTGCCAGGCATAGCCTAGAGTATTCTTTGTCATGTTGTGGGCAAGTAGAAGAACATCTGACCCTTCTGCAGCAAGGGGGGTCACCGTTTCAACAGTGAGCTGGGTAGCAGTGGGCGGGGTCCAGAAATTTAAGAGTGAGCCTAGGAGGGAAGAGAGAGAAATCGGTTACTATTGTGACCTGCGTGGGGGATGGGAAAATGGTGCTCTGGGTCCTGAGCTGGTCTCTTTATCCCTCCGCCTTACTGTGGGTGTGTATGTGGGTATGTTTGTGTGTGTGTGGTTCAAGGTCAGCAGCATGACCCCCGTCACTTCAGCCCCTCTGGGCTTGTTTTTTCCTCTGCTTCCCCAGCTGTCCCCTGGCCCACCCCCTCGCTGCCCTCACACCCCTGCTCACATTCAGGGCCTCTTGGGAGATGCCCCCAACAACGACCAGCTGCTGTAAAGACCCTGTGTGCTCACTGCTGACCCTTCCCCGCTCTGGTTCCCACGTGACGCCTGTAGCACCTGCCAGCACACTCTCCATCTCTCTCCTTGTGTGTCTTCCTCCCCACAGAGCGCGGGCTCCGTGAGGGCAGGGGCTTGTCTGATCCTGCTTGAAACGCAGGGCCTGGACCAGGCTCCAGATATTAGTACCTGGGCATGAAGGAAGGAGAGTTCCCAGGAATTCCACAGCCTGGTGCTTGTCAGCTTCTAAGGGTGCCGGGTAAGGACAGTGTTTACTGTCCTGGTTATGTCTTTTTCTGTAGTGACACCCAGATAGAAATAATTATTATCATCATCAGTCTTCAACAGTTACTTCTCAGTGAAGAATTACACATAAAACCTACAGCAGTTGAGTCCTTCTGCCCCTCACCAGCTCTAGCTCATGCAGAGTCTCCTGTGGCTGAACCTCCCTCCCTCCCTGGTCCACTGTCCTCTGCCCTCAGGTCTGAACAGAAGGCCCCTGTCCCCTCTCAGAGCCCCGTCTACCCCAGGGACCAGCCAGTCTCTCGTTCTCCAGTCTCCGCCTCCTCCCTGAAAACTGTCCCCTCTCACCTGCCAGCAGGAGCCTGCTCCAGGGCACATGCCGCCTGCTTGCAGGGCCTGACGGGGGCTCCATGGTGCCTGCTGTCTGCTGTGTCCCTCTCTCTGTGAGAACTTCCTCTCCAGAAACGCTCACAAGCCCTGCAGTCCTTGTGTGAGCTCTGCTGTCCTTCCCGCTCTGTGCTGGGCCTCTTCCGGAGGCAGGAGCACTTGGCTGGGTCACGTGGCCCTGGGGCGGGGTCTCGGCCCAGGCCCCGCCCTCTGCCTCCCCTCTCCTCCTTCCCTCCCTAGAGGCCCCTCTTCCCCTTCCCCCTCTGTCTGTATTTCTATTCCCTGAACTTTGCTGAGTCCTATGTCTTCTAGAGCAGTGATTCTCCACCTACACACACACACACACACACACACACACACACACCTACACACACACACCTCTACTCACACACATCTACACACACAGCTACATACAGACACCTAGATACCCACACATCTATACACACACATGCACACACACACCCTTGTCTGGAAAAGCACAACCTTGGGGTGTCCGGGTCCGGGGTCCCCACTGCTCTGGATCAGATGCACACTCAGCCTCCCTGACAGCCCTCCCTCATCCCCTCTGGCTTTTCCCTTCAGAGGAGGAGCCTGGGGATGGGGGTGCATCAGGAACGCTTGTCACAGGGACGTCCTCCCCACGGTGCGTGGGAATCACCTGTGGAGCTTCATGAAGACTGCGAACCCCCAAGTGACACCTTAGAAATGCTGTTTCAGCAGCTGCCAGGTGACACACCTGCCCAGCCTGGCTGAGACCCCAGAACAGCGGTTAGCCCGCCCCACCCACCCCAGTGTTGGCCCCTGCTGGGTTTTGGTCTGGGGTCTCTCAGCACAGTCACAGATCCAGGGGTTTCCAAATTTTGGTGGTAACTGTTCCTGTGACACAGAAACCCAGCTGGATGCCCAGGGTCTTCCTGTGGTTCTCAAATATCTGAGAAGATTGCAGATATTTGACCTGCCTGAAGGTCACACTGACTCTGGAGGAGAGAAAGGGGTCACGTGAGTGATGCCTGGAGAGGGGACCTGGTCTCTCCCTTAGCTTGTCACCAGCCTGGCGTCTGTTTTCAGGGACTGCTGCTGTTGCTGCTACTAAGACACTTCAGTCATGTCTGATTCTGTGCGACCCCATAGACAGCAGCCCAGCAGGATCCTCCCTCCCTGGGACTCTCCAGGCAAGAGTACTGGAGTGGGTTGCCATTTCCTTCTCAAATGCATGCTTGCGTGCTAATTCTCTTCAGTTGAGTCCGACTCTGTGTGACCCTATGGGCAGCAGCCCACCAGGCTTCTCCGTCCACTGGATTCCCCAGGCAAGAATACTGAAGTGGGTTGCCATTGCCTTCTCCAGGAACAGAGACCCAGAACCGGGTGTCAGGAGGAGCTGCAGTTGGCAGGTGAGAAGGGAAAGCTTTCCTGTGTTTCCTGGGAAGAGAGGAACCTGGTGCTGAGGGTGGGCTGACTGTGGGCTCCCTGGTCCTCTGGTCAAGTTCCGGGAGACTCTCCCTCTGTGTGTCTGTTGCCTGAGCCTTGGTTCAGAAACTGTCCAGGTGCTCCTTGCCATTCCAGGGCCTCCTCTGTCAGCCTGGCTTATCTTTCTGTGGTCACTGTGATCTTTCCCATGGGTGGTTGCAGGCAGGGATGGGAGCTGGCATGGGTGCCCATAGGCCCCTAGAAGGTTGGGCAGGGTAGTTGGGCACCCAGGTGGGGCTCTGAGGGTCTGTTAGAGAAGGGGTCCCCTGGGGTCTAACACCTAATGACCTGAGGTGAAGCTGATGTAATAATAGTAGGTATAAGTGCACAGTAATTGTAACGCACTTGAATTATCCCAAAATTGCCGGGAGCCACCATGGGAGATCCCACCCATGACAAGGTCATGTGGAAGAGAACTGTTAAGCAAGGCTTCGGAACTCAAGGGGCTCCCTAGGCTTTCTCGAGCATCTACCCCAAGACCAGAATCTGTCTGTTTTACTGTTTCATGACTTTCACCAACTCCTCTGACGTTAACAGGGGGCTAACCCTGACCACCTTTCTCTGGAGAAAATCAACTTAGGGCTATAGCTAATAAGTCTCCTGGACATGAAAGGAATATTTCAAATCAAACCCCCTCTGTTAACATTCTAGCTTGCTTGGCAGGTTATCCAGACTCTTGCAGCTATGCATACAATTATTTACAGCCTCCCAACTGTGAGAAGCATGGAAAGCCTAAAACAAAGAGCCTTTGAAAGAGTTAAAAGTTATTAGAGTGGTGCTAGTGCTGATGTAGGATTTCATTATTGGGCCAATGCCTGTTGCTAAGTTCCCATATCTCTTATCCACTGTGCACCTGGGAATGCATTAGTTAACACGGTGAGAATGCTAGAAAAACACGTGTAGCCTTGAATGTAACCATATGAGACTTTTGAGCTAAGTGGTTCTTTCTTGTAACTCACTGCACCTTTGCTCTGTGAAAAACGTAACTCTGTTTGGCATTTTCTGAGGCTGACATAGATTAGAAATATAAAGAAAAAACACTTTGAGGAAAATAAGTTTTCTGGTTGAGCAGCCTTTATCAAAAGAGGATCATAAAATGTTCACAGGCCTCCAAGGCCAGAAGATACTGTACACACCATCTTTTGTGGAAAAGGTATGCAGGAAAATCATGGTTTCGATAAGGGCAATACTGCTGGAATGTTGGGCTGACTGTATGACCTTGCGTCTTTCATTTCCCTCTATGTACAAAAGAGTATATATGTACCGTTTAAAAATAAAGCTTTGGATCTCGCTCATCAAAGCAGCTTGGTCTCCTTATGTCAATCATCTTCCTCTTCTTCCTCTCTCTTTCAGGCTGGTTCCCATCTGTAGTACAGAGATCCGCCGTGTCTCCTTATTTGCCTGGGTTTCTAAGACCCGAACGGGAAGGCGCCCTGTGCCTTCACTCCCTCGGGAGACCGGGAGGGCACCTGTGGCCTCACGTAGACGGTGCAAGTCTCTTGTCTTGAGACTTTATTGATTTTCTGTATAAACCAAGGAACAGCAGCCTCTTTTCTTTCTCTCCTCTATTTTCTTATCTTCAACTTTCTTTCCTTCTCTCTCTAAATCAATCGCCGACGCCGTTTCTCCTCCGGGTTTCCCTGGATCCCGCGGGGGCTGGACCCCAGCGCAAAATCATCCCCACCACTCCGCAATTGTATTCCATGAAACCGGTCCCTGGTGCCCTTAAGGTTGGGGACCGCTGTTTAGAAGGAGGGATGGAAATCAGGCTCCTTCTCCACTTCCTTAGGCAAAACAAAGTACACCTGTTAATTTCCTGTTACTTTTCTGTTTGGCCCAATGTTGCCCCCTGGAGGTCATGAACAGACCTAGAGACAATGTAACGGGCTGCACAGGGGTGCAAAGGCCAAACGGTGTGAGCTGGCTCTGCGCCCTGGGCAGAGGTGGAGGCTGACCTCCAGACTAGAGGCTATCAGCCGGAGTTCAGGTCACTGTGGGTCCCCAGGCTTCCCCACCTCATCCCAGTGCAGGGTGAGCCCAGAGAGACGATGGGCATTGTTCAATTGCAGGAGAACCATCCATCCATGTGTGCTCAGGAGGAGCTCTCAGTCCCTGAGGCTTCAAAGGAAGGGCCGACGGGGGGTCTCTGGGGCTTTGGGGAGAGGGTGGCGGCCTGTGGGCTGGACCCCAGAAGGCCCTGTCCTTCTCCACCTCATGGCACTGGGCCTGCACCCTAGTTCTCTGTGTCCCCCTCAGTGGTCTGCTCTCAGCCTCCCCGCAGTGCCAGGACCTGGGGCAGCTCCACCTGGAGACTCTGTCAGGAGAGGGGAGACCCCCATGGGACCCCAGTCCCCCTGAGATGGAGCAGCTGCAGAAGCTGGTTCCTCTGTTCCGGAAGTTCCCCTCCTTTCCCAGGACACCTTAGGGGGAGATGCTGAGATGTCTCAAGGAACCAGACCCAGGTGTCCCCACAGATGAGGGACCTTGGGATGAGGAGCTGCTCCCCAATTCCTGAGTTCAGCTGGGGCTCCCGCCTCCTCTGTGGCGACTCCCTTGGGATGGAGGATCGGGAGTCTGAGCCAGCTCAGCTCTCTGAGAGAAGGGGAAGGACTCAAGCTGCCAGCCCAGGCCCTCCAGGGAGACTACAAGATTCTCCTGAGTAGAGACAGGAGGGGGTGTGATTATCTGGGAATGAGCAGAGGGCTGTCTCATCACAGTTAAGAGGCCCCTGTCTTCACTCCTGACCCGGGAGGAATACCGTCCCGCCCTGGAGCAGCTGTGGGCTCTTGCAGGTCTCCTCCCAGTCTGAAGCCAGGGCCCCTGTGTCCACAAGGAATATTCTCTGACCCCTTGGTAGCACACTGGGTGGGGGGTTGGGGGTGGTTTCTGTTATGAAGATTCCCTTATCTATTTCAGTTCAGTTCAGTTCAGTTGCTCAGTCGTGTCCGACTCTTTGCAACCCCATGAACCGCAGCATGCCAGGTCTCCCTGTCCATCACCAACTCCCTGAGTTTACCCAAATGTCCATTGAGTCAGTGATGCTGTCCAATCATTTCATCCTCTGTTGTGCCCTTCTCCTCCTGCCCTCAATCTTTCCCAGCATTAGGGTCTTTTCAAATGAGTCAGCTCTTTGCATCACGTGGCCAAAGTACTGGAGTTTCAGCTTCAAAATCAGTCCTTCCAATGAACACCCAGGACTGATGTCCTTTAGGATGGACTGGTTGGATCTCCTTGCAGTCCAAGGGACTCTCAAGAGTCTTCTCCAACACCACAGTTCAAAAGCATCAATTCTTCTGTGCTCAGCTTTCTTCACAGTCCAACTCTCACATCCATACATGACTACTGGAAAAATAATAGCCTTGACTAGACAGACCTTTGTTGACAAAGTAATGTCTCTGCTTTTTAACATGCTGTCTCGGTTGGTCATAACTTTCCTTCCAAGGAGTGGGTGTCTCTTAATTTCATGGCTGCAATCAGCATCTGCAGTGATTTTGGAGCCCCCCAAAATAAAGAGTATTTATTGAGCATGTGTGACCTGTCAGCCCTGGGTTGTGTCCTGCTCTCCGGAGAATAGGATAGACTTGAACTCTGGGCTCACACACCTGACCTTGTGACAGGGAGACAGACACTCAGAGAAAATCCTGGAAATAAGGAGCTAATTATGATGGAGGGATGGACTGAAGGGGAAGTGTCTGGTGCATCCGGAGTCTGTCACGGAATCTCAGCTGGACTGGGTGTCATGGAAGGCACCCCTGAGAAAGTGATCTTTTGACTCACACGTGAAGGGTGAGCAGACCCTCAGCAGAGAGGGACAGGGGCTCAGAAGGCAGAGCTACCTGAGGGGAGTCTGGCCTTCAGGTGGGCCTGGCTGGGAGGAGCGGCTGACAGAGTCCAGTGTGGGGAACTGGGAGAGTGGGGAGGACTGTGGATGGAGTCGGTTGGTGAGGGTCAGAGGCTGCTGGGCGGTGGGAGCTGCTAAGTGGGAAGGAGGTGGGCAGCCCTGTGGAGGCTCCAGACTGTGGAGGAGCTCTGCCGCCCTCTGGTGGCCATGGAGGGGAGTGTCGAAGGGAACGTATCTCAAGGAGGTTTTCTCCTAAGACAACTCAAGCATATGTCAAGAGTTTACGTATCATTTTAGGAATCCCAGGGACAGAGGATGCTGGCAGGGTACAGACATGAGGTCGAGAAAGATCGTATACGACCTAGCGACTCACCCTTTCCATACTGCATATCATTCATGCTGAATCGTGTCCCACTCTGAATTTCCAACATCTCTCATCCAAGATCTTTTCTTATATACCCCACTCCAAGATTTCATCTGGTTGAGATCTGTGTTGACACCAGGCCTGTTTCTCTCTGTAGAAGAAGATCCAGTTACAACATTCTCAGTCCTTGGGCAGGACGGGAGCATCTGTGAGTAGGAGGAGGGTGAGGAATGTCCAGTGTCCTGCCTGTGCCGGATGGTCCATGTGGCCATGAAAAGGCTGCATTTCCGTTCCCCCCGTGCCCCCTTATTGTCTTCATGGGGCAGGGCCAGGTGGAACCGGAAGACCAGGCTGGTGCAGTGATTCTGAAGCTCATCTTCCCGCCTTCTCTGTCTCTGCCTCCATCAGGGGACCTGGTCTTCTTGATGGGAAGGAAGGTGAGTGGCTCCCTAGGCCCCTGATCAGAGATTCTTTCAGCAAAAGGGACACAGGGCTCAAGCCCGCTAGCTCTGCACTCAGTGTCCCTGACACCCTGTGACTGTAGGAACTGAATTATTAGGGTCTAATGGCCTCTTTTGTATTCTGATTTATTAGATTGCTCTTACTTCTTTTTACCTTTTGATATTTGAAGTTTCAAAGGTGAATCTCCATCTTCCTTAAGCCTCAGCAGGGTTGGTGCCAGGACAGTTCAGTTGTCTTAAAGGTTACTTTTTATAGTAGCTTCAGTTTCACAGCAAAGTGAGGGAAGATATGGAGTTTTCCTAGATACCTGCTGTCCACAAGTGTAGGACCTCCTTAATACTCAACATTCCACCCCCGAGGTGTGCATTTTATCAGCTGATGAACCCACGTGAACGCATGAACACTACCCAGCTTCCACAGCTTCCACTGGGGCTCACACTTGGCACCGTAACTTGTGAGGTTTCAGCAAGTGATCTTCAGCAGCATGGGCTTCCCGGTGGTGCCGCGGTAAAGATCCTCCTGCCAGTTCAGGAGACTCACGTCCCAGGTTTGATTTCTGGCTCAGGAAGATCTCCTGGAGAAGAAATGGCAACCCACCCCATTGTTCTTTCCTGGGAAATCCCATGGATAGAGGAGCCTGGTGGGCTCCAGTCCATGGGGTCACAAAAGTGTTTCACATGACTTAGCAACTAGAACAACCACAATGTCAGTAAGAGTCCTGCTGCGCAAGTCACACCAGCAGGGCTAGTGAGCTCAGAGCAGGTGGTTGTGTGTCTGTAAATTGAAAAAGGATGACATACATCACTTGTTTATTTCAGTTCAGTTCAGTTCAATTGCTCAGTGGTGTCCGACTCTTTGTGACCCCATGAATCGCAGCACGCCAGGCCTCCCTGTCCATCACCAACTCCTGGAGTTCACTCAGACTCTCGTCCATCGAGTCCGTGATTCCATCCAGTCGTCTGATCCTCTGTCGTCCCCTTCTCCTCCTGCCCTCAATCCCTCCCAGCATCAGAGTCTTTTCCAATGAGTCAACACTTCGCATGAGGTGGCCAAAGTACTGGAGTTTCAGCTTTAGCATCATTCCTTCCAAAGAAATCCCAGAGCTGATCTCCTTCAGAATGGACTGGTTGGATCTCCTTGCAGTCCGTGGCACTCTCAAGAGTTTTCTCCAACACCGCAGTTCAAAAGCATCAATTCTTCGGCGCTCAGCCTTCTCAAAGTCCAACTCTCACATCCATACATGACCACAGGAAACACCATAGCCTTGACTAGACGGACCTTAGTCGGCAAAGTCACGTCTCTGCTTTTGAATATACTATCTAGGTTGGTCATACCTTTTCTTCCAAGGATTAAGCGTCTTTCAATTTCATGGCTGCAATCACCATCTGCAGTGATTTTGGAGCCCAAAAAAATTACCCATGCTCAAATATAGAAACCTCGTGTGTGCGGTGGCCGTGATGAACCAGTGTCTACCTTCAAGTTAAGCAATATTAAAGGACATTTCCGATGGCTTAGTGGACAGGAATCTGCCTGTCAAAGCCCAGGACATGGGTTTGATCCCTTACCCTCACTTTTGCTGTGAAACTGAAGCTACTATAAAAAATAACCTTTAAGACCACTGAACTACCCTGGCACCAACCATGCTTATGCTCAAGGAAGATGGAAATTCACCTTTGAAACTTCAAATATCAAAAGGTAAAAAGAAGTAAAAGCAATCTAATAAATCAGAATACAAAAGAGGCCATTAGACCCTAATAATTCAGTTCCTACAGTCACAGGGTGTCAGGGACACTGAGTGCAGAGCTAGCGGGCTTGAGCCCTGTGTCCCTTTGGCTGAAAGAATCTCTGATCAGGGGCCTATGGAGCTGCCCCACCTTCCTTCCCTCCATGAAGACCAGGTCCCCTGATGGGGGCAGAGACAGAGAAGGAGGGAAGACGAGGTTCAGAATCACTGCACCTCCCAGGTCTTCCGATTCCACCTGGCCCTGCCCCATGCGGAAGACACTGAGGGGGCACGGGGGAAAAGGAAATGCAGCCTTTTCACGTCCACATGGACCCTCCGGCACAGGCAGGAACACGGACATTCCTCACCCTCCTCCTACTCACAGATGCTCCAGTCCTGCCCAAGGACTGAGAATGTTGCATCTGGATCCTCTTCGACAGAAAGAAATTGGCCTGGTGTCAACACAGATCTCAACCGGATGAAATCTTGGAGTGGGGCGTATAAGAGGAGATCTTGGATGAGAGACATTGGAAATTCAGAGTGGGACACGATTCAGCGTTACTGATACGCAGTGTGGAAAGGGTTAGTCATAGGTCATATACAATCCTTCGCGACCTCATGTCTGTAGCCTGCCAGCATCCTCTGTCCCTGGGATTCCTAAAATGATATGTAAACTCTTGACATATGCTTGAGTTGTCTTAGGAGAAAACCTCCTGGAGTACTTTCCCTTCGACACTCCCCTCCATGGCCGCCAGAGGGCGGCAGAGCTCCTCCACAGTCCGGAGCCTCCACAGGGCTGCCCACCTCCTTCCCACTTAGCAGCTCCCACCGCCCAGCAGCCTTTGACCCTCACCAACCGACTCCGTCCACGGTCCTCCCCACTCTCCCAGTTCCCCACACTGGACTCTGTCAGCCGCTCCTCCCAGCCAGGCCCACCTGAAGGCCAGACTCCCCTCAGGTAGCTCTGCCCTCTGATTCCCCTGTCTTTCTCTGCTGAGGGTCTGCTCACCCTTCATGTCTCAGTCAAAAGATCACTTTCTCAGGGGTGCCTTCCATGACACCAAGTCCAGCTGAGATTCCGTGACAGATTCCGGATGCACCAGACCCTTCCCTTTCAGTCCATCCTTCCATCATAATCAGCTCCTTATTTCCAGGATTTTCTCTGAGTGTCTGTCTCCCCGTCACAAGGTCAGGTGTGTGAGCCGGAGTCCAAGTCTATCCTATTCTCTGGAGACCAGGACACAACCCAGGGCTGACAGGTCACACATGCTCAGTAAATACTCTTTACTTTGCCGACTAAGGTCCGTCTAGTCAAGGCTATGGTGTTTCCAGTGGTCATGTATGGATGTGAGAGTTGGACTGTGAAGAAGGCTGAGCACCGAAGAATTGATGCTTTTGAACTGTGGTGTTGGAGAAAACTCTTGAGAGTCCCTGGGACTGCAAGGAGATCCAACCAGTCCATTCTGAAGGAGATCAACTCTGGGTTTTCTTTGAAAGTAATGATGCTAAAGCTGAAACTCCAGTACTTTGGCCACCTCATGCGAAGAGTTGACTCATTGGAAAAGACTCTGATGCTGGGAGGGATTGGGGGCAGGAGGAAAAGGGACAACAGAAGATGAGATGGCTGGATGGTATCACTGACTCGATGGACGTGAGTCTGAGTGAACTCTGGGAGATGGTGATGGACAGGGAGGCCTGGCGTGCTGCAATTCACGGGGTCGCAATGAGTTGGACACGACTGAGCAACTGAACTGAACTGAACTGAAATAGATAAGGGAATCTACATTACAGAAGCCAGAACTCACACCCCCCACCCAGTGTGACACCGAGGTGTCAGAGAATATTCCTTGTGGACACAGGGGCCCTGGCTTCAAACTGGGAGGAGACTTGCAAGAGCCCAAGCTGTTCCAGGGCGGGACTTTATTCCTCATGGAGTCAGTTTTGAGGACAGGGGCCTCTGTGTCGGGTCAGACCTCTGCTCATTCCCAGATAATCACACCTCCTCCTGTCTCTACTCAGGAGAATCTTGTAGTCTCCCTGGAGGGCCTGGGCTGGCAGCTTGAGTCCTTCCCCTGCTCTCAGAGACCTGACCTGGCTCAGACTCCCGATCCTCCATCCCAAGGGAGTCGCCACAGGGGAGGGGGAGCCCTAGCTGAACTCACAGGAATTGGGGAGCAGCTCCTCATCCCAAGGCCCCTCATCTGTGGGGACACCTGTGTCTGGTCCCCGGAGACATTTCAGCCCCTCCCCCTAAGGCTTCCTGGGAAATGAGGGGAACTTTCGGAACCGAGGAACCAGCTGCCGCAGTTGCTCCATCTCAGGGGGACTGGGGTCCCATGGGGGTCTCCCCTCCACTGACAGAGTCTCCAGGTGGAGCTGCCCCAGGTCCTGGCACTGTGGGGAGGCTGAGAGCAGACCACTGATGGGGACACAGAGAACTAGGGTGCAGGCCCAGTGCCATGAGGTGGAGAAGGACACGGCCTTCTGGGGTCCAGCCCAAAGGCTGCCACCCTCTCCCCAAAGCCCCAGAGACCCCCCGCCGGCCCTTCCTTTGGAGCCTAAGGGACTGAGAGCTCCTCCTGAGCACACCTGGATGGATGGTTCTCCTGCCACTGAACAATGCCCATCGTCTCCCTGGGCTTACCCTGCACTGGGATGAGGTCGGGAAGCCTGGGGACTCACAGTGACCTGAACTCCGGCTGATAGCCTCTAGTCTGGAGGTCAGCGCCCACCTCTGCCCAGGGCGCAGAGCCAGCTCACACCGTTTGGCCTTTGCACCCCTGTGCAGCCCGTTACATTATCCCCAGGTCTGCTCATGACCTCCAGGGGAAAATATTAGGCCAAACAGAAAATTAACAGGATATTAACAGGTGAACTTTGCCTAAGGAAGTGGAAAAGGAGCCTGATTTCCATCCCTCCTTCTAAACAGCGCTCTCCAACCTTAAGGGCACCAGGGACCGGCTTCATGGAAGACAATTGCGGAGTGGTGGAGAGGATTTGGGGATAATTCAAGTGCGTTACAATTACTGTGCACCTATACCTATTATTATTACATCAGCTTCACTTCGGGTCATTAGGCGTTAGACCCCAGGGACCCCTCCTCTAACAGACCCTAGAGCCCCTCCTGGGTGCCCACACTACCCTGCCCAACCTTATAGGGGCCTATGGGCACCCATGCCAGCTCCCATCCCTGCCAGCAACCACCCATGGGAAAGATCACAGTGACCACAGAAAGATAAGCCAGGCTGACAGAGGAGGCCCTGTAATGGCAAGGAAGACCTGGACAGTTTCTGAACCAAGGCTCAGGCAACAGACACACAGAGGGAGAGTCTCCCGGAACTTGACCAGAGGACCAGGGAGCCCACAGTCAGCCCACCCTCAGCACCAGGTTCCTCTCTTCCCAGGACACACAGGAAAGCTTTCCCTTCTCACCTGCCAACTGCAGCTCCTCCTGACACCCGGTATCTGGGTCTCTGTTCCTGGAGAAGGAAATGGCAACCCACTTCAGTACTCTTGCCTGGAGAGTCCCAGGGAGGGAGGATCCTGCTGGGCTGCTGTCTATGGGGTCGCACAGAGTCAGACACGAATGAAGTGTCTTAGCAGCAGCAACAGCAGCAGTCCCTGAGAACAGATGCCAGGCTGGTGACAAGCTAAGGTAGAGGTCAGGTCCACTCTCCAGTCATCACTCACGTGACCCCTTTCTCTCCTCCAGAGTCAGTGTGACCTTCAGGCGGGTCAAATATCTGCAATCTTCTCAGATATTTGAGAACAACAGGAAGACCCTGGGCATCCAGCTGGGTTTCTGTGTCACAGGAACAATTACCACCAAAATTTGGAAACCCCTGGATCTGTGATTGTGCTGAGAGACCCCAGATCAAAACACAGCAGAGGCCAGCACTGGGGTGGGTGGGGCGGCCTAACCAGAGTTCTGGGGTCTCGGCCAGGCTGGGCAAGCGTGTGACCTGGCAGCTGCTGAAACAGCATTTCTAAGGTGTCACCTGGGGGTTGGCAGTCTTCAAGAAGCTCCACAGGTGATTCCCACGCACCGTGGGGAGGACGTCCCTGTGACAAGCGTTCCTGATGTACCCCCCTCACCCCTAGACTCCTCCTCTGAAGGGAAAAGCCAGAAGGGGATGAGGGAGGGCTGTAGGGGAGGCTGAGTGTGCATCTGATCCAGAGCAGTGGGGACCCCGACCCGGACACCCCAAGGTTGTGCTTTTCCAGACAAGGGTGTGTGTGTATAGATGTGTGTGTATCTAGGTGTCTGTGTGTAGCTGAGATGTAGGTACGTGTGTGTAGGTGTGTGTATGTGTCTGTGTGTGTGTCTGTGTGTGTGTGTAGGTGGAGAATCACTGCTCTAGAAGGCATAGGACTCAGCAGAGTTCAGGGAATAGAAATACAGACAGAGGGGGAAGTGGGAGGGGCCACGAGGGAGGGAAGGAGGAGAGGAGGGGGTGGGGCCTGGACAGAGACTCCGCCCCATGGGGCTGGGCGACGTGACCCAGCGAAGTGCTCCTGCCCAGGGGCAGGCCCAGCACACAGAGGGAAGGACAGCAGAGCTTCTGCAAGGACTGCAGGGTTTGTGAGCGTCTCTGGAGAGGAAGTTCTCCTCACAGAGAGAGGGACACAGCAGACAGCAGGCACCATGGAGCCCCCGTCAGGCCCTGCAAGCAGGCGGCATGTCCCCTGGAGCAGGCTCCTGCTGGCAGGTGAGAGGGGACAGTGTTCAGGGAGGGGGCGGAGACTGGAGAACGAGAGCCTGGCTGGTCCCTGGGGGGGGAGACGGGGCTCTGAGAGGGGACAGGGGGCTTCTTTTCGGACCTGAGGGCACAGGACAGCGGACAGGGGAGGGAGGGGGCTCAGCCACAGAGGACTCTGCTTGAGCTAGAGCTGGCGAGGGGCGGGAGGACTCAACTGCTGTAGGTTTTACGAGTTATAATTCACTGACCGGTTTGTTGATAACTGATGACAATAATAACAATTTATTATCTCACTACAGAAAAAGACATAACCAGGACAGTAAACACTGTCCTTACCCGGCACCCTTAGAAACAGACAATAAAACCAGGCTGTGGAATTGCTGGGAACTCTCCTTCCTTCATCCCCAGGTACTAATGTCTGGAGCCTGGTCCAGGCCCTGCGTTTCAAGCAGGATCAGACAAGCCCCTGCCCTCACGGAGCCCGCGCTCTGTGGGGAGGAAGACACACAAGCAGAGAGATGGAGAGTGTGCTGGCAGGTGCCTCAGGCGTCACCCAGGAACCCGAGTGGGGAAGGGTCGGCAGTGAGCACGGAGGGTCTTTACAGCAGCTGTTCGTTGTGGGAGGCATCTCCCAAGAGGCCCTGAGTGTGAGCAGGCGTGTGAGGGCAGCAAGGGGGTGAGCCAGGGACAGCTGGGGAAGCAGAGGAAAAAACGAGCCCAGAGGGGCTGAAGTGACGGGGGTCATGCTGCTGACCTAAATCCACTCACACACATACATGCAGACACACCCACACTAAGGCTGAAGGGTGAAGAAACCAGCTCAGGACCCAGGGCACCATTTTCCCATCCCCCACGCAGGTCACAGTATTACCTGATATCTCTCTCTTCCCTCCTAGTCTCACTGTTAACTTTCTGGACCCCGCCCACCACTGCCCAGCTCACTATTGAAACGGTGCCCCCGCTTGCTGCAGAAGGGTCGGATGTTTTTCTGGTTGCCCACAACGTGTCAGAGAATCCTCTAGGCTATGCCTGGCACAGAGGAGAAAGGGGAGACAACACCCAGCTAATTGCATCATATAGGGTAGATAATGATGCAACTACCAATGGGCCTGCATACAGCGGACGGGAGACACTTTACCCCAACGGAACCCTGCTGATCCGGAACGTCACCCAGAGAGACACAGGATCCTACACCCTGCTCGTTACAAAGAACGATTTACAGACAGAAACACAGGCTGGACACCTTCACGTGCACCGTGAGTACTTCCTCTCTGACCTCGGGGTGTTTGGCAGGCGGGGGCAAGGGTGGAGGGTGGTGGTTGAATTCTGTTCACACAGGACTGACAGCCCCGGAAGGTGCCTCCATCCCCCTCTGCATTATGTCCCAGGTCGGTGTTTGAACATTCAGTGCAGGACACACGCTGTGGAGACAAACTCCAAAGGGTCAGAAATGCTTCCAGGAAGCCAGGCCCTGCAGACACTGTGCAGAGAGAAGGACGGGCTGATGGAGGGACTCAGCAGAGGGACAGCACTCTCAGTCCAGCCCCCTGGCCCCTCCCCGTGACCAGGACCCTGAGGAAGACCCTGCAGGACTCAGGAAGACCCTGGCCTGAGGGCCCCAGGGATCCTCACAGAGAAGCTCAGCCCCAGGAAGCCCCTCCCAGACGCTGTCCCAGGGTTCCTGCCTCCAGTGACACCGGGAAGCCTGTGCCAAATCCCTAGGCTCCCAAGCTGGTCACCAGCCAGGGCTCAGCCCCGAGAGCCCCATCCGCGCAGGGGCACAGCCTGTTCTTACTCCTGAGACTCGGCATGGAGAGCACACAGGTACAAGGTCCCCAGGAATCAACCAATGCCCTGCGGGACTTGGAGACTCCAGAGAAATCTGAGCACCCCCAGAGAGGAACAGAGGAAGGAAGACACTCCTGGCAGCTCCTCGAACCCAGGGTGCCACCCAGGGAGCTCTCTCCCGAGGCTGGTTGATGAAACCAGGATAGACGCCAGGTGGTCTCTGAATCCCACCCAGCTCTGTCCACCACTAAACGCTGCTGCACAGTCGACCCGCGAGGAAGCCTGTGCTTCTCCCAGACATAGAGCAGGTGGCCTCACACTCTCTGGGCTCAGGTCCCCATGGATTCATCTTGCCATACACAAGCATGCCTTATCGTTAAAGACTCTGTCTGGCTGAGAGGCGAAGGATGCCAGTTTTGTTTGAAGGTGTTTCTAGAGGAGGCTAAGGTATAAAGAAAGGGAAAGTGTTAGTCGCTCAATCACGTCCCACTCTTTGCTACCCCGTGTGCTATAGCCCAGCAAGTTCCGCTGTCCTTGGAACTCTCCAGGCAAGAATGCTGACTGGGTAGCAATTCCCATCTCCAGGGGATCTTCCCAACCCAGGGATTGAGCCCAGGGCTCCTGCACTGGCAGGCAGATTCTTTACTGTCTGAGCCACCAGGGAAACTCAGGGCAATGTTCTTTCTGTTATCTACACAGCGGTGCTACCCTCACCCGTCATCACCAGCAACAACTCCAACCCCAGGGAGCACGAGGACACTGTGGTGTTAACATGTGGAGCTGAGACCCAGAACACCTCCTACATGTGGTGGATCAACAGTCAGAGCCTCCCCAAGAGCACCAGGCTGGAACTGTCCGAGGACAAGAGGACTCTCACAGTAGTCACCGTGACAAGGAATGACACAGGACCCTATGTGTGTGAAGCCCGGAACCCAGTGAGTGTCAGCCGCAGTGACCCATTCACCCTGGATGTCCTCTGTGAGTAACCTCTGTTCCTAGGTGACCTGAGCTGCCCACCCAAATGCACGTTGCCAGAGGCCAATCCACACCCATCCCTCTCAAGTCCGAGTACATGGGCCATCACCCCTGGACACCCAGACTGGCCATGACTTCCTGTCCCAGGCAAGTCCAGGCAGGTCCACCTTGAATGAAGCCAGGGAGGGGATGGGCTGCTCTGTGTTGGTGGCTGAGGATCACCAGAATATGATGGGAGAAACGAATTAATGTCAGACTCACAATGAGTGAGCATGCAGGGTAATGATTGCAAATTTTTCAGACAAGCGTGTGAACAGCTCAGAAGGACCCAGGGGCCCCAGTACAGACCAGGAACTTCCCTTCCCTCTGGTTGCACCACGTATGCCTTTCTGCTCTTTGCTCCAAATGGTCCGGACACCCCACCACGTCCCCCACAGACTATGGACTCCAGTGGTGATGCTGTCCCAGACAAGCAACAGTGTCAGGACGGAGGATGCAGGGTCCCATCAGTGTAGGGTCTCCTCCCAGTCAGAGTCTGCAGATGAGACCCCCACCTCCCCAGCTGAGCACTAGAGTGACCATCAACACCTTTGCATCTTCCCTTGTAACTTCACTGGAAGTGGGTGCGTAACGAATGCAAGTAACGAGGACGTGGGTAGTCTCCTTTCGGAGCCTGTATAACAATGCTTAATTAATTATGCAAAACTTAGCAATTTTGTCATAGTTTGGTTATTGTTTGTGAGAACTGTTTGATTTAGCTAAGAGCCGACAATTGTGCTGGAAACAAAAAATCACAGGGAGGGGGCATAATGTGAGAATAAAAGAGTCCTTCAGAGGAAAGTGAACAGATGGAAATGGCTATAGTGAGAGAATGGAGAGTTAGAGCAAGTCCAGGGTTTCAAATCTGATTAAGAGGAAAATGATGCAACCACGTGTGGTGGAGGTGTCAGGAGGACACCGTGGTGACAAAGCAGACCGCCACACGGGGCTAAGAGCATTTCCTCCTCCTAACCAGGCCCTCCCGGAAGACTCCTCTGGGTGTTACCTCCAGGGAACTCGGAACCCATTTCCCTTCTCTCTTTCTCTTCTGCTTTCAGGGCAAGAAAACAGCCGAGCCCTTGGTGTGGGGGCCATTACTGGCATCGTGATTGGGGTCCTGCTTGTGCTGACGCCGCTGGCTGTCCTGGGGTATTTCATTTTCCTTCACAGGTACAGTGGTATTCCCAGATGCTGCTCCTGCCCCAGGTTGATGCTAGTCCTCGAGGAAGGACACCCCATCCTCCAATTTCCGGCCTGGATCTCCAGGACCTCCCCACTTCCCCACAGATATTCTCTCTCGTCCTCAGTTCCTGCCTCACCTGGTATTGACCTGTGGCAGCTTCCTTAACACCGTCCTCATTTATTTTGTTATTTAGTCACGAAGTGTGTCCATCTCTTTTCCCACTCCTTGGACTCCCCTGTACATGGAATTTCCAGGCAGGAATACTGGAGTGGGTTGACATTACCTTCCTCAGGGATCTTCCTCGCCTAGGGATCGAACCCGTGTCTCCTGCACTGGCAAGCAGATTCTTTATCTCTGAGCCACCAGGGAAGCCTTATTTATCAGTTAACAGAATTAAGACCCCTCCATGTCCTAGTTCCCTATATGTAGGCTGGCAGGTAGTAAGTACTCAGAAAAAGATATCTCTTCCTGTATATTTAAATCCAGCTACTATGAGGGGCAGTCATGGGGCCAGGGTCTGAGGGGCATCCTGACCAAGGTCACGCTTGGCCAGAGAGTGGAAGTCCAGGCCAGGTGTGGTCAGACGCCCCCAGCTGGCAGATGCGTTAACAACAGCCCCGGATCATGAGACAGAACATCGTGCCGGGTCAGCGGGTGGTGGGATGTCTCTACACTTCAGGTCCAGGTGATGGAGACAGAGGACAAGGCCGCCGTCACATTTCAGCAGCTCCCGGGTGAGGGCAGGGGGCCACAGCAGCGACACTGCCCGCAGTGAGACCCCAGAGTCGCTGGCTTCCCTTTCCTCCCCACACTGGGCCTGCTCTCCCCATAAGCATGATGTGTCCACTCAGACAAAGCTCTGGATGGATGGATGCCTTTCCCAGAGCCCTGGTCCCTTCAGTGGCCACTTTCTTCTGAACCCTATTAGCCTATGGTCCTGTCCCTCTCGACTCGTGGCAGATATAGCTGCTTAAGGACTTTCCTCAGCTTCCTTGTTGGGCCCTCCCCTCTAAGCGGCCTTGGTGGAGAAAGAAGGTGTCTAGCCCCTGCTTGGACGTGGGGATCGTCCTGTCCCTTGTTCTGACACCAAAGCCGTGACCTCCCTCTATCCTCCTCACAAATATGCAGGTTTTTCTTCCCTAACCCCGGCTGCCTGCACAACAGTGGGAACTGGCCCCCAGCATCCACCTCAGGTGAGTGTCTGTTCAGCCCAGCACAGCGGGGCGCCCCGGGCAGGCCCTGCCCTGTCTGTTCCTGCCTGCCTCCCCCAGGGTCTCTGGCCCTTTCTCTGGGGCTTCAGCACAGGGGCCCCGACTGGCTAGTCTGCTTGTCCTGTGGCTTATAATCCTGGGAGGCTCCCTCGCCCTCACTGGGGTCAGAAATTGTCAGTGTCTCTCCTCGGTGGGGCTCTTTCTCCCATGGTTCTCCAGAAGGTGGACTCTCAGTCTCTCCTGAGAGAATGGGCTAAGCTTCCTCACATGCTCGGTGGTAACTCCTGTCTCTTCCCAGGACGTGGTCCCTCTGGCAGCTCTGTCTCCCAGGTGAGTACATCCCTTCTTGCCTCTTCTCCCCAGGGTCCCCGCTTCACAGGCTCAGGGCAGGGGGCCTGTCCAACCCTGACGCACTGTGCTGACCCCTTTCACTCGAGGGTAGTTGAAAGTCGCTCAGTCGTGTCCAGCCTTTGTGACCCCATGGACTGTAGACCGCCAGGCTCCTCTGTCCATGGATTTCTCCAGGCAAGAATTCTGGAATGGGTAACCATTGCCTTCTCCAAGGGATCTCCCTGACCCAGGGATCGAGCCTGGGTCTCCCGCATTGCAGGCAAATTCTTTGTCTTCTGAGCCACCAGGGAAGCTCGTAAGAGTAGTTAGGACATGGCTAGTCCCACCAAGCTGGGAGCTGGATGCACTTCAGGGATGTGACCACCCACCACCTTATCCTGGGGCTGCCCTGGTTCCCTGACTTGACCTCAGGAGAACCTTGGAGTTGAGCCAGGAGGAGAGTGGGCACTGGATCATCAGTCAGGGGAGCCAGGCTAACCAGGGTGGGAAACAGAGCCAGACAGGATTTGGGGTGGGGGCGGCAGGCTTGGAGATGGTTGCTCGGAGAAAGGACTCTCCTTCCCTCTCTTCTGATGCCCACCTCCTCCATGCCCAGGCCTCCCGACCTGACGCCAGGCCTCCAGCTCCCATCTACCAGGTGAGTGTGGGGATCTAGGTTCTGGTCCCATATGCCCAAGGGGCAGAGGAAATGCCCGCTGCACAGCTGGCTGTGTTTGAAGGTCCAAGAAATAGCAGGAAAGATGGAAAGGGGATGAAGGTGAGGTGGGTCTGGACCAAAAACCTCTGACACAAACAGACCCTGGGTGACCCGGGGCTGGAAAGTCCCTGGGAAGTCATCTGAGAAGGTTACATGAGCTTGGCAGCGTCGGTTTTCTTTTGCAGGAATTACTACACCCCAACACAGATGTTTACTGTCATATCAGCCACAAAGCAGATGTGGGTCCTTAGTTCCTCCAGACTCGTCTCCTTAACAGACTGTGGGAAAGAGCTTACCTGAGACCCAAGACCTGAGTGAGGTCAAGAGGAAGAGCCTGAGGCAGAGAACCAGCTCTGAGACCTGAGGCTATTCAGGAGCCTGGGCCCAGGCTCAGGGTCCTCCTGGATTCCTGGAAACCCTGACAGGCTGCCCTGAACCCTGGATGGACCAGAACTCAGGCTGTGATTCCCACAGTGGGGAGAGGTTTCAACAGGGCAAGTGACTGGGCCCGTGACCCACTGCGGACCACCAGAGAGATCTGAATAAAGAGCACTTTCCTTCTGGCTGGAAAATGTACTGCCCTTGCGTCCTGTCCAGCAAGAAATTCACCTGAATCTCTGCTCTGGTCTCTCCATGGTTCCTCAGGGAAAGTATCAGCTCTAGTTACCAGACCTCCCCATCTATTTCCTGGAGGAAAGGGAGGAGAAGAAGGTGAGAATGGAGGGAGGGGGCATGCTAACAGGAAAGGAGGGTCACCAGACCCTTCGCAGGCACGTGGGCACTTGGCAGTCCTCACACTGCCCTGGGTTCCCAGGCACCTCCCAGTGCCTGCTCACCTGGCATGGGGTCTCTGGAGCACAGAATGTGGGACCATCTGAGACCCACTAGAACCCGAGTCAGAAACGACGAGGCGTGGGTGAGACCATATTATGGGTGAGGCCCCTTTGCAGCCTCTTGGTGTCCTGAGCCCTCTGGCCCTCCTCTCCCGGCCCTGCTGGCCCCAACTGGTGCTGCCTCCAAAGAATTTTTGTTCTTCAGTTGCTAAGTTGTGTCTGAGTCTTTGGGACCCGTGGACTGCAGCACGCCAGGCTTCCCTGTCCTTCACTATCCCCTGGAGTTTGCTTCAACTAATGTCCACTGAGTCAGCGATGGCACAGGAACTTTTGTCTGTCCCCAGATCTAGGATCCAGAATGACTTCTTTCTCCATGGGTTTCCATTGTTTCCCTACGGGCCTAAGCCCTGAGGACATCATTCCCTTAGAGGACAGAGGAGCAATCAGAGTCAGCAAAGTAAGAGGGACTCAGAAGCCATGCTCTGAGAAAGGTCCTCCCAGGAACTCCCCGTGACCTCTGTCCACTTCCTGCTGGTTACCACTTTGTTTTTTGATGTGGATCGTGAGCTGCTCCCAACACACACACACACACACACACACACACACACACACACACACACACACACACACACACACGTGAGCCTCAGGGCGGAGTTGCAGGCTACACCTAAAACTCAACCTGGCTACCACGGCAAAGGGCTCACCTGTCCCCTCCTCAAAGTGTCCCGAGGGCCTCCCCACCCGGATCTCACCTGCAGCCCCCACCACACACCTGGGCTAGCGGTTCTCAGTCTCTCCCTGAGGCCCCTGCGGTAGGTGCTGTTCTCATACAGGTCCCTGGGGTAGGTGCCACACTCACACACATGTAGCAGGCGTGTGCACAGGGCACAGAGCCCACGGAAGACAGGTGTGCCCTGCCAGTACCAGTGCCATGTGTGCTGAGATGAGACGGCAGGCAGGAGAGACCGCCTGCAAAGCTTCCGGTCATGACTGAGGTCTACATTACTCCTATCCCCCTGCATACAGTCTTGGATGAGACAAGGTGACACCTCTTGGTGTTCCTTATTGTTCTGTAACAACTGACCACAAAGTTAGTGGCACAAATCAAGGTGTCAATATGACCCTATTCTTTCTGGATTCTACAGACAGTTCTTTCTTTGCCTTTCCGAGCTGTGAGAGGCTGCCTGCTTTCCTGGGTTCGTGGCCCCTTCCTCCATCTTCAAAGCCAGCAGTGGAGCATCTTGAAGCTCCCCGAGCTCTCCTTCCACCACCCCACCTCCTCTGGCTCTGCCTCTCCTGTCTTGGAACATTATGAATGTATTGGACTCGGCCCAATACATTTCCCACCATAATCTCCAACTCACCCCACCATATCTCCCATTACCCCACCATAATCTCCCAGTCACATGATCTGGATTTCGTCTGTAGGTTTCCTTCATCATGGGGCACATTTCTCGGATTGTGGGCTTGAAGTTTGGACATCTCTTAGGGTTCTGTGCTCTGCCCACCACTCCTCTCAAGGCTGAGATCATCACCTTCCCTCACTGCAGTCTGCTCTGGGCAGCATGGACTTTGTCTTGCTGATGTGAGGTCAGTCCTGCCATGACGTCCACAGCAATCTCACTGGCCCTGAGCCCTGATCGAGGCCGGTCCACACTCCCTGAGTCTCTCCCCACGTCTTCTTTCCTGTGAAGTGAACGTTGCTCAGTCTGTCCAACTCTTTGCAACCCCATGGACTGTAACCCTCCAGGCATATCTGCCATGGGATTCTCCAGGCAAGAATACTGGAGTGGGTAGCCATTGCCATCTCTGTAGGCTCATCAAACCCAGGTCTCCCGGATTGCAGGAAGGTACTTTACTGTCTGAGACACCACAGAAGCCTCTTCTTTCCTAGCAATGCCTAATTTTTCAGAATGAAAAGAAAGCAGATGTGACTCAAAGACTACAGCTCCCAGGTCTCCAGGTGACTTGTGTTCATCAGCACCATGGACAGTGTCTCTGCTGTGCTCAGCCCCTGGGCTGCAGCAAGAAGGGCTCAGTGGGATGGGACTGCTGGATATCTTGCCCATTTCTATTCTATGACAGGGATGAACATGGTAAAATGTGTCCAGGGATAACCCACTTTGCTCTAGTTTATGGATCGGGAGCACTTTCTCCTGTCTGTGTATTAGTTGTAGCTACACCCATGATAACTCCCGGGTGAATGATCCTGCACCCGGAAGGGGTCCTCAAGGAGGCTGAGAATTAACTTTGTCCTCTCAGAGTATCTCCCCACCGCTGAGTGTCAGGTAACTGGCTTGTCTACAACTTGGAGGGAACGTTTCATGATTAAGTCCTGACCCTCGGTACCTGACCTTGGAGACAGCCATCACCTAGCCTGGAGGCCCCCTGAGCACAGCCTCCTCTTCCCTCATTCTCGAAATGATGCCCCCTTCCCCACAGAGCAAGGCTGAGCAGAACGCCTGGGCTACCCTCCCAGCTCCTCCAGTCTGAGCCTCAAGCCTGGTGTGAGAGCTTTTGCCATCTCTCCATGCTTCCAAGAGCAAGGGTCCTACTGAAGAACAAGTGGAGCCTGAAGACCAGTCTCCAGGGTACAATCTGTCACCTGAGGGCTCATCTGTCTGCCTGTGAACCCCAGGGAAGAGAAGGATCTAGGGCTCCACAGTCACACCAAACTTCCTCTTTTCCATAAATGTACCATTGACAGGGGTAACTCTGACACCTAAACCCAGCACTATACTTCCCAAGGGCTCAGGTCTAAACCATCCAGCATCCCTAACAGTCATGCAAAAGGCTCGAGATACCCAGTATAATGGTCACCGGGTTACCTGGGGCCTCCCCTATCTTCCATGGGGACAGACTCTGCAGGAAACACCCGGGCTCAGGTGCACCACCTCTGGAACCATGGTGTTTAAATGGAGCAGCAGAGGGAGCTACTGAGGGTATCTCAGGGGTCCTGGCATCTGGCCAACCACAAAGGCACAGCCACAGGACTTCGTGAAGAGATGGATAGAAGGATGGGTAGGGGATACAGGAGGGATGGGATGTGGCAGAGGGATCGACATAAGGACACAGGTGCTGACTCCTCACAGGATTTTTCTGTAAAGGGTGAGGATGCTGGAAGTGAACATTTTCCGATACTCCCCATGCAAACGCAGTTTAGTGGATACAGAGGCATTCAGTGTGCACACAAGTTGACCAGGACTCCAGTTTTTAGGAGGATCCCTGAGCTGGGAGCTTGGACATGGAAGGATTCACCTGTCCTGCTTCTGCTGAGTCCACTGGCCAGCTCCAGGCCTGGTGCAGGGAGCTGCATACCTGTGTGTCAAATGAATGAGCCCCTGGATCATACTCCACGGGGGCTGAGATTTGTGGTGAGGATGTTCACTGCAGAGCAGATGGTCTGTGTGAAAGGCGGGATGCTCGCTAGTGGCTGTTCCAGACTGAAAACAAATTTGTAGTGAAGTCACCCCAATGGCAGAGCAGGTCCTCAGCCTGTGGAAAATCAGTGTTTCAATGGTGTTCTGGATGTTTGAGAAAGAGGGACATGAAAAGAAGACCTGACAACTTCGGGAATAACATTTAGTTCTGAACTACTCTTAGGAAACATTTTTATTTCTTTTTTTATTTCTGGCTGCACTGGGTCTTCATTGTTTTCCACCAGTTTTCTTTAGTGCGGTGAGCAGGGGCTACTCTTCGCTTTGATACCCTGCCTTCTCATCGCGGTGGCTTCTCTACTACCGTGCGTGGTCTCTCGGCAAGCACACTTCAGTCGTTGCAGCTCGTGGGCTCTAGAGCACAGAGTCTGCAGTTCTGACGCCCGGCGTTAGTTGCTCAGAAGCATGTGAAATCCTCCTGACCAAGGATGAAACCCATGTCTCACGCTTTGGCAAGTGGATTCCTATCCACTGAGCCACCAGGAAAGTCCTCTAAACAATGCTTAACTTGTATGTAGACACTGGATCATCATGGCCGCCCCACACACGAGGTTTCTGTATTTGAGTATGGGTAAATAAACAAGCGATGTGTGTCATCCTTATTGAATTTACAGGCACACAGCCACCTGCTCTGTGCTCACTAGCCCTGCTGGTGTACTTGGGCAGCAGGACTCTTACTGACTTTGTGGTTGTTCTAGTTGCTAAGTCAGGTGCAACTCTTCCATGACCCCATGGACTGTAGCCCGCCAGGCTCCTCTATCCATGGGATTTCCCAGGCAAGAACACTGGAGTGGGTTGCCATTTCTTCTCCAGGAGATCTTCCTGAGCCAGAAATCAAACCTGGGTCTCCTGAACTGGCAGGAGGATTCTTTACCACGGCGCCACCGGGGAAGCCCATGCTGCTCACTTGCTGAAACTCACGCAAGTTACAGTCCAAGTATGAACCCTAACAGACGCTATGGAAGCTGGGTCATGTTCCTGTATTCACGCGGGTTCATCAGCTGATAAAATGCACACCTCGAGGGTGGAATGTTGAATATTGAGGAGGCCCTACACTTGTGGGCAGCAGGTATCTAGGGAAACCTCATGTGTGGGGCGGCCATGATGATCCAGTGTCTACCTACAAGTTAAGCATTGTTTAGAGGACTTTCCTGGTGGCTCAGTGGATAGGAATCTGCATGTAAAAGCATGGGACATGGGATTCATCCCTGGTCAGGAGGATTTCACGTGCTTCTGAGCAACTAAGGCCATGCGTCAGAACTGCAGACTCTGTGCTCTAGAGCCCACAAGCTGCAACGACTGAAGTGTGCTTGCCGAGAGCCCACGCTCGGGAGGAGAGAAACCACCGCGATCAGAAGCCGGCGCATCACAGGAAGAGTAGCCCCTGCTCACCGCACTAAAGAAAACTGGTGGAAAACAATGAAGACCCAGTGCAGCCAGAAATTAAAAAAGAAATAAAAATGTTTCCTAAGAGTAGTTCAGAACTAAATGTTATTCCCGAGGATGTCAGGTCTTCTTTTCATGTCCCTCTTTCTCAAACATCCAGAACACCATTGAAACACTGATTTTCCACAGGCTGAGGACCTGCTCTGCCATTGGGGTGACTTCACTACAAATTTGTTTTCAGTCTGGAACAGCCACTAGCGAGCATCCGGGCTTTCACACTGACCATCTGCTCTGCAGTGAACATCCTCACCACAAATCTCGGCCCCCGTGGAGTATGATCCAGGGCCTCATTCATTCGACACACAGGTATGAAGCTCCCTGCACCAGGCCTGGAGCTGGCCAGTGGACTCAGCAGAAGCAGGACAGGTGAATCCTTGCATGTCCGAGCTCCCAGCTCAGGGATCCTCTTAAAAACTGGAGTCCTGGTCAACCTGTGTGCACACTGAATGCCACTGTATCCACTGAACTGCGTTTGCATGGGTAGTATCGGAAAATGTTCACTTCCAACATCCTCACCCTTTATGGAAAAATTCTGTGAGGAGACAGCACGTGTGTCCATATGTCCATCCCTCTGGCACACCCCATCCCTCCTTTATCCCATACCCATCCTTTTATTCATCTTTTCACGAAGTCCTGTGGCTGTGCCTTTGTGGTTGGCCTGATGCCAGGACCCCTGAGATACCCTCAGTAGCTCCCTCTGCTGCTCCATTTAAACACCATGGTTCCACAGGTGGTGCACCTGAGCCCGGGTGTTTCCTGCAGAGTCTGTCCCCATGGAAGATAGGGGAGGCCCCTGGGACCCAGGGGACCATTATACTGGGTATCTCGAGCATTTTGCATGAGTGTTAGGGATGATGGATGGGTTAGACCTGAGCCCTTGGGAAGTATAGTGCTGGGTTTGGGTGTCAGAGTTACCCCTGTCAATGGTACATTTATGGAGATGAGGAAATTTGGGGTGACTGTGATTTCTCTTCCCTGTGGTTCACAGGCAGATGGAAGAGCCCGCAGGTGATCGATTTACCCTGGAGGCTGGTCTTCAGGCTCCACTTGTTCTTCAGTAGGACCCTTGCTCTGTTGGAAGCATGGATAGATTGCAAAAACTCTCACACCAGGCTTGAGGCTCAGACTGGAGGAGCTGGGAGGGTAGCCCAGGCATTCTGCTCAGCCATGCTCCGTGAGTGAGGGGGGATCATTTGGAGAATTAGGGAACAGGAGGCTGTGCTCAGCGGGCCTCCAGGCTAGGTGATGGCTGTCTCCAAGGTCAGGTACTGAGGGTCAGGACTTAATCATGAAACGTTCCCTCCAAGTTGTAGACAAGCCAGTTACCTAACACTCAGCGGTGGGGAGATACTCTGAGAGGACAAAGTTAATTCTCAGCCTCCTTGAGGACCCCCTCCGGGTGCAGGATCATTCACCCGGGAGTTATCATGGGTGTAGCTACAGCTAATACACAGACAGGAGAAAGTGCTCCCGATTCATAAACTGGAGCAAAGTGGGTTATCCCTGGACACATTCTACCATGTTCATCTTTGTCATAGAATAGAAATGGGCAGGATATCCAGCCATCCCTTCCCATTGAGCCCTTCTTGCTACAGCCCAGGCACAGCAAAGACACTGTCCATGGTGCTGATGAACACAAGTCACCTGGAGACTTGGGAGCTGTGGTCTTTGAATCACATCTGCTTTCTTTTCATTCTGAAAAATTAGGCATTGCTAGAAAAGAAGAGGCTTCCGTGGTGTCTCTCAGACAGTAAAGTACCTTCCTGCAATCCAGGAGACCTGGGTTTGATGAGCCTACAGAGATGGCAATGGCTACCCACTCCAGTATTCTTGCCTGGAGAATCCCATGGCAGATGTGCCTGGAGGGTTACAGTCCATGGGGTTGCAAAGAGTTGGACAGACTGAGCAACGTTCACTTCACAGGAAAGAAGACGTGGGGAGAGACGCAGGGAGTGTGGACTGGCCTCGATCTCCAGGGCTCAGGGTCAGTGGGATTGCTGTGGACGTAATGGCAGGACTTGACCCCACATCAGCAAGACAAAGTCCACGCTGCCCAGACCAGAAGGCAGTGAGGGAAGATGGTGAAATCAGCCTTGAGAGGAGTGGTGGGCAGAGCACAGAACCCTAAGAGATGTCCACAACCTCAAGCCCAAAATCCGAGAAACGTGCCCATGATGAAGGAAACCAGAGATGAAATCCAGATCATGTGACTGGGAGATTATGGTGGGGTATATGGGAGATATGGTGAGGTGACTTGGAGATTACGGTCGGGAATGTTTGGGCTGAGTCCAATGCATTCATGATGTTCCAAGGCAGGAGGGGCAGAGCCAGAGGAGATGGGGTGATGGAAGGAGAGCTTGGGGAGCTTTAAGATGCTCCACTGCTGGCTTTGAAGATGGAGGAAGGGGCCACGAACCCAGGAAAGCAGGCAGCCTCTCACAGCTCGGAAAGGCAAAGAAATGAACTGTCTGTAGAATCCAGAAAGAACAGGGTCATACTGACACCTTGATTTGTGCCACTAACATTGTGGTCACTTGTTACAGAACAATAAGGAACACCAAGAGGTGTCACCTTGTCTCATCCAAGACTGTGTGCAGGGGGATGAGGAGTAATGTAGACCTCAGTCATGACCGGAAGCTTTGCAGGCGGTCTCTCCTGCCTGCCGTCTCATCTCAGCACACATGGCACTGGCACTGGCAGAGCACGCCTGTCTTCCGTGGGCTCTGTGCCCTGTGCACACGCCTGCTACATGTGTGTGAGTGTGGCACCTACCCCAGGGACCTATATGAAAACAGCACCTATCGCAGGGGCCTCAGGGAGAGACTGAGAACCGCTAGCCCAGGTGTGTGGTGGGGGCTGCAGGTGAGATCCCGGTGGGAAGGCCCTTGGGACACTTTGAGGAGGGGACTGGTGAGCCCTTTGCCGTGGTAGCCAGGTTGAGTTTTAGGTAGAGCCTGCAACTCTGCCTTGAGGCTTACATGTGTGTCTGTGTGATGGGGGGAGACTCACAATTTACAATGGAGAGCAAAGTGGAAACCAGCAGGATGTGGACAGAGGTCTCGGGGAGTTCCCGGGAGGGCCTTGCTCAGAACATGGCTTCTGAGTCCCTTTTATTTTGCTGACTCTGATTGCTCCTCTGTCCCCTGAGAGGGAATGGTGTCCTCAGGGCCTAGGCCCTTAGGGAAACAATGAAAACCATGGAGAAAGAAGGCATTCTGGATCCTAGATCTGGGGACAGACAAAAGTTCCTGTGCCATCGCTGACTCAGTGGACATTAGTTGAAGCAAACTCCCAGGGATAGTGAAGGACAGGGAAGCCTGGCGTGCTGCAGTCCACGGGGTCCCAAATACTCAGACACAACTTAGGAACTGAACAACAAAAATTCATTGGAGGCAGCACCAGTGGGGGCCAGCAGGGCCTGGAGAGGAGGGCCAGAGGGTTCAGGACACCAAGAGGCTGCAAAGGTGCCTCACCCATAATATGGTCTCACCCGCGCCTCGTCCTTCCTGACTCGGGTTCTAGGGGCTCTCAGATGGACCCATATTCTATTCTCCAGAGACTCCATGCCCGGGAGCAGGCACTGGGAGGTGCCTGGGACCCCAGGACAGTGTGAGGACTGCCGATGCCCACGTGGCTGCGAAGGGTCTGGTGACCCTCCTTTCCTGTTAGCATGCCCCCTCCCTCCATTCTCACATTCTTCCCCTTCCTTTCCCCCAGGGAATAGATGCAGAGGCCAGGTAACTAGAGCTATTGCGTTCCCTGAGGAACCATGGAGATACCGGAGCAGAGATTCAGGTGAATTTCTTGCTGGACAGGACCCAAGGGCACTATATTTTGCAACCAGAAGGAAAGTGCTCTTTATTCAGATCTCTCCGGTGGTCCGCAGTGGGTCACAAGCCCAGAGCTGCCCTGTTGGGACCTCCCCCCCATTATGTGAATCGCAGCCTGAGTTCTGGTTCATCTAGAGTTCAGGGCAGCCTGTCAGGGTGTCCAGGCATCCAGGAGGACCCTGAGCCTGGGCCCCGGTTCCCCAATAGCCTCAGGTCTCAGAGCTGGTTCTCTGCCTCAAGCTCTTCCTCTTGACCTCACTCAGGTCTTGGGTCTCAGGTAAGCTCTTTCCCACAGTCTGTTAAAGAGATGTGTCTGGAGGAACTAAGGTCCCACATCTGCTTTGTGGCTGATATGACAGTAAACGTCTGTGTCGGGGCGTAGTAATTCCTACAAAAGAAAACCGACGCCTCCAAGCTCATGTAACCTTCTCAGATGGCTTCCCAGGGACTTCCCAGCCCCGGGTCACCCAGGGTCTGTTTGTATCAGAGGCTTTTGGTCCAGACCCACCTCACCTTCGTCCCCTTTCCATCTTTCCTGCTATTTCTTGGACCTTCAAACACAGCCAGCTGTGCAGGGGGCATTCCCTCTGCCCCTTGGGCTTATGGGACCAGACCCTGGATCCCCACACTCACCTGGTAGATGGGAGCTGGAGGCCTGGCATCAGGTCGGGAGGCCTGGGCATGGAGGAAGGAGGCATCAGAGGAGAGGGAAGGAGAGTCATTTCTCCCGATCAGCCATCTCCAAGCCTGCAGCCCCCACCCCAATCCTCTCTGGGCTCTGTTTCCCACTCTGGTTAGCCTGGCTCCCCTGACTGATGATCCAGTACCCACTCTCCTCCTGGTTCGACCCCAAGGTTCTCCTGAGGTCAAGTGAGGGGACCGGGGCAGCCTCTGGATAAGGTGGTGGGTGGTCCCGTCCCTGAAGTGGATCCAGCTCCCAGCTTGGTGGGACTAGCCATGTCCTAACTACTCTTATGAGCTTCCCTGGTGGCTCAGAAGGCAAAGAATCTGCCTGCAATGAAGGAGACCCAGGCTCGATCCCTGGGTCAAGGAGATGCCCTTGAGAAGGCAATGGTTACCCATTCCAGAATTCTTGCCTGGAGAAATCCATGGACAGAGGAGCCTGGCGGTCTACAGTCCATGGGGTCACAAAGGCTGGACACGACTGAGCGACTTTCAACTACCCTCGAGTGAAAGGGGTCAGCACAGTGCGTCAGGGTTGGACAGGCCCCCTGCCCTGAGCCTGTGAGGCAGGGACGCTGGGGAGAAGAGACAAGGAAGGGATGTACTCACCGGGGAGACAGAGCTGCCAGAGGGACCACGTCCTGGGAGGAGACAGGAGTTACCACCGAGCATGTGAGGAAGCTTAGACCATGCTCTCAGGAGAGGCTGAGAGAGTCCACCTTCTGTAGAACCATGGGAGAAAGAGCCCCACCAAGGGAGAGACACTGGTAATTTCAGGCCCTAGTGAGGGCGAGGGGGCCTCCCAGGATTATAATTCACAGGACAAGCAGACTAGCCAGTCATGGTCCCCTGTGCTGAAGCCCCAGAGAAAGGGCCAGAGACCCTGGGGGAGGCAGGCAGGAACAGACAGGGCAGGGCCTGCCCGGGGCGCCCCGCTGTCCTGGGCTGAACAGACACTCACCTGAGGTGGACGCTGGGGGCCACTTCCGTCTGTTGTGCAGGCAGCCGGGGTTAGGGAAGAAAAACATGCGTATTTGTGAGGAGTGTAGATGGAGGTCAAGGCTTTGGCGTTAGAACATGGGACAGGAGGATCCCCACCTCCAAGCAGGGGCTGGACACCTCTTTTCTCCACCAAGGCCGCTTAGAGGGGAGGGCCCAGCAAGGACGCTGAGGAAAGTCCTTAAGAAGCCGTATCTGGCTGAGTCCAGAGGGGGAGCACCATAGGCTAATAGAGTTCAGAAGAAAGTGGCCAACGAAGGGACCAGGGCTCTGGGAAAGGCATCCATCCACACAAGGCTTTGTCTGAGTGGACACATCATGTTTATGGAGAGAGCAGGGCCAGTGCGTGGGGAGGAAAGGGAAGCCAGCGACTCTGGGGTCTCACTGCGGGCAGTGTCGCTGCTGTGGCCCCCTGCCCTCACCCGGGAGCTGCTGAAATGTGACGGCGGCCTTGTCCTCTGTCTCCATCACCTGGACCTGAAGTGTAAAGACATCCCACCACCCGCTGACCCGGCACGATGTTCTGTCTCATGCATCGGGGGTGTCGTTAATGCATCTGCCAGCTGGGGGCATTTGACCACACCTGGCCTGTCCAGACTTCCACTCTCTGGCCACGCGTGACCTTGGTCAGGATGCCCCTCAGATCCTGGCCCTGTGACTGCCCCTCACAGAGTAGCTGCATTTAAATATACAGGAAGAGATACCTTTCTCTCAGTACTTACTACCTGTCAGCCTACATATAGGGAACTAGGACATGCAGGGGTCTTAGTTGTGTTAACTGATAAATGAGGCTTCCCTGGTGGCTCAGAGGTAAAGAATCCGCTTGCCAATGCAGGAGACGCAGGTTCGATCCCTAGGTCAGGAAGATTCCCTGGGGAAGCAAATGGCAACCCGCTCCAGTATTCCTGCCTGGAAATTCCATGGACAGAGGAGTCCAAGGAGTGGCAAAAGAGATGGACACAACTTCGTGACTAAATAACAAAATAAATGAGGACGGTGTTAAGGAAGCTGCCACAGGTCAATGCCAGGTGAGGCAGGAACTAAAGGATGAGAGAGAATATCCATGGGGAAGTGGGGAGGTCCTGGAGATCCAGGCCGGAAATTGGAGGATGGGGTGTCCCTCCTCTAGGACTAGGGTCAACCTGGGGCAGCAGCAGCATCTGGGAATGCCACCGTACCTGTGAAGGAAAATGAAACGCCCCAGGACAGCCAGCGGCGTCAGCACAAGCAGGACCCCAATCACGATGCCAGTAATGGCCCCCACGCCGAGGGCTCGGCTGTTTTCTTGCCCTGAGAGCAGAATAAGAAGAGAGAGGGGAAATGAGGTCCGAGTTCACTGGAGGGAACACCCAGAGGAGTCTGACGGGAGGGCCTGGTTAGGAGGAAGGAAATGCTCTGAGCCCCGTATGGTTGCATGTTTTGTCATCACAGTGTCCTCCCAACTCTCCCACCGCACGTGGTTGCATCATTTTCCTCTTATTCAGATTTGAAGCCCTGGACTTGCTCTCACTCTCCATTCTCTCACGGTAGCCAGTTCCATGTCCTGTTCATTTTCCTCTGAAGGACTCTTTTCATCTCACATTATGCCCCCGCCCTCTGATTTTTTCTTTCCATCACTATTGTGGGTGGTGGAGGGCAGGTCCTCTCCAGTCCACTAACACTGACTGGTTAATCATATGAGCCAATGTTTCCAGCTCCTCCTGTGCGACTGGCACAGGGGGAAATCCTTCACACCCGGCTCTTTGCATCCGCATGAGGGAGGGGCTGTCATCCCCACTGTACACACAGATCTGAGACACACAGTAGTTCAGTAGATCACCGGAAGCCACAGAACTAGTAGCGGGTGCAACAAAATGCAAGCAAGTTGTTTGGCTTTACAGTCAAAAACCACCCTGTTGAAAACCAAAATATCACCAGTGAAAATGTTTCTTGCATGCTGACTCTGTGGAGGGACCCAGAGAAGGATTTTAATCTCATCAACTTCCTGGTGAACAGCCTCTGAACAGCCTTAACATCCAGCTGTTCTCCAGGTTTAAGATGAGGAAACTGAGGCACAAGATCCAGTGTGCTGCCCACAGTCAAACAACTCTCACAAATAGCAACCAAACTAAGACAAGATGAGCTAAGTTTTGAACAATTAATTGGACACATTGTTCTACAGGCTCTGAATGAAGACCACATCCTCATCATTTGCTTTCATTACACACCCACTTCCTGAGAAATCATGAGGGAAGGTGTAGAGGTGTTGAGGGTCACTTAGAGTGCCCAGCTGGGGAGCTGGGGTCTCATCTGCAGACTCTGACGTGGGGAGACTCTACACTGGGGGGATCCTGCATCCTCTGTCCTGACACTGTTGACTGTGTGGGGCAGCATCGCCTTCTCAGGGAGCTGTAAACTCCGCTCATCAATTCACTGACCACTGGATGCATGTCCCCATGTCACCTGATCTGTTTGCCCCTGGACTGGAATGCTCATGGGCTTTCTAAGAGGTAGGGACTGACTACCGAAGAGCATGACCTTCCCCTGTGGTTCCAGATCACTTGGACTGATGCCTCTGTCCATGGAATTCTCCAGGTAAGAATACTGGAGTGAGTTGCCATTTCCTCCTCCAGGGGATCTTCCCGACCCAGGTTTCGAACCTGCATCTCTTAGTCTCAGGGATAGGCACTGGCAGGCAGGTTCTTTGGTTGTTTACCACTAGCCCCACCTGTGAAGGCCCTAGAGAGGGAAGAGGGGACATCAAACTTGAGGACAAGTCCAGTTCCTTGGCTGATCCCACCTGAGAGCTCCGAGAGATGAGCCTTCCTTCTCAGGGTCCAAAACTAGCCTCCTGTCTGTTCTGGTTTTCCACTCCTAATGTGCTTGTCTGAGACTGACTCAGCTAGCTAGATAATCAAGGTCCATGTCTAAAGCACTGGAGTCCTCAGTGTGAGGGGATGGCTGTCTCCATATTGGGCAGGTCTAAGGAGAACCTGCTTCTCAAGAAAGATGTTTTCTTCCTCGTTGTTAAATTATTTAAACAGGGTTGAAGAAAATTTGGAGCTGAAGCATAAGAAGTGAAAACAATAACTTGGAAGGGTGATTCCTCAGCACATTTGAGCAGGTAGAAGAAAGAATCCATGAATGTGTAGGAAAAAAGAAAAGAAATTATTCAGACTGGGGATTAGAAAGGAAAAAAAAATGGGGACTGGTGACTCCAGGCAAAGTATTATGCAGAATTCCATCAAGTGGACAAACATATGCAGAATGGCAGTTTTTAAAGTAGAAGAGAGAGATGAAAGCAGTGAAAAAAAATGTTTAAAATTAATGGCTTAAAACTTTTCAAGCTAGATGAGAGATTACCTATCAAGGGTGGTTCAGGGCTCCACAAAAGTATCTTTCACGATACTGATGTTGTGACACAATTTAGTCAAACTGCTGAAATACTGAGGGAAAGAGGAAGTGATTAAATTGCAAGGGAGAAGTGGCTTATCATGCACAATGGATCTTCAACAAGGTGAAAAGCAAATTTCACATCAGAGACCAGGGCGCCAGAAGATATTGGGATGACTGAATTAAGTCCTACATGGAAGATTTCAACCAGGAAAGCAATGCCCAGAAAAAGTCTTCTTCAGTGAAGCTCAAATTAGGACTTTCCTAGATAAACAATAGTCAAGGGAGTTTATTCCTTGGAGACGTGCCTCATATGAAACGTAAAGGGGATCCTTTAAGATGACTGTTCAAACACTGGACAGTAACTCAAAGCCATAGGAATGTATAAAGAACAGTGGTCAGGAGAAGACCAAGGTGGGGGACGTGGAGTACGTCTCTCTGCACAGATGCATCAGGAACACACCTTCAGAGACAGAAGTGCATGCAGAACATCAGCTGAGAGTGGAGAGGAGGACCCGACCAGCGGAGAAGAATATACAGAACCACGCAGAACACGGATGCGGACAGCGAAACAGCTGATCGCTGGCAGCCCCAACCAAAAGACACACTGGCTGAATGGATACAAACACAAGACCCATATATACGCGGTCCACCAGAATCCCACTTCAGACCTAAAGACAGGCAGACTGAAAGTGAGAGGATGGAAAAATACATTCCAGTGAGAGCTTTACTTCCTTTCCCATCTGGATTCCTTTTCTTTCGTTCTCTTCTCTGACTGCTGTAGCTAGGACTTCCAGATCGATGCTGAATAATAGTGCTGGAAGTGGACACCTTGTCTTGTTTCTGATCTTAGGGGGAGTGTTTTCAGTTTTTCACCATTGACAATAATGTTTGCTGTAGGCTTCTCATATATGGCCTTTACTATGTTGAGGCAGGTTCCTTCTATGCCCATTTTCTGAAGAGTTGTCACCATAAATGGGTGCTGAATTTTGTCAAAGGCTTTTTCTGCATCTATTGAGATGATCATATGGTTTTTATCTTTCAATTTGTTAATATGATATATCACATGATTGCTTAGCGTATATTGAAGAATCCTTGCATCACTGGAATAAACCCAACCTGATCATGGTTTATGAACTTCTTGATGTGTTGCTGAACTCTGTTTGCTAAAATCTTGTTGAGGATTTCTGCGTCTCTGCCCATCAGTGATATTGGCCCATAGTGTTCTTTTTTAGTGTTGTCTTTGTCTGGTTTTGGTATCAGAATAATGGTGGCCTCATAGAATGAGTTTGGAAGTCTTCCTTCCTCTGCAATTTTTTGAAAGCGTTTTAGAAGGATAGGCATTAGCTCTTCTCTAAATGTTTGACAGAATTCTCCTGTGAAGCCATTTGGTCCTGGACTTTTCTTTTTTGGGAGATTTTTGATTACAGCTTCAATTTCAGTGCTTGTAATGGGGTTGTTTGTGATTTCTATTTCTTCCTGGTTGAATCAGGAAGACTGAACCAGTTTTCCTGGTTCAGTCCAAGACTGAACTTTTCTAAGAATCTGTCCATTTCTTCCAGGCTATCCATTTTATTGCCATATAGTTTTCATAATAGTCTCATAATCCAAAAGCAGTTCTCAGAGGGAAGTTAATAGCAATACAATCCTACCTCAAGAAACAAGGAAAACATTGAATAGACTACTTCACTTTACACCTAAAACAACTGCAAAAAGAACAAACCCCCCCAAAATGAGTAGAAGGAAATAAATCATCAAGATATGAGCAGAAATAAATGAAAAAGAAATGAAAGAAATAATAGTAAAGAGGAATAAAACTAAAAGGTCCTTCTTTGAGAAAATAAACAAAATTGACAAACTTTAGCCAGACTCATCAAGAAAAAAAGAGAGAAGAATCAAATCAACAAAATTAGAAATGAAAAAGGAGAGGTTAAAACAGACAATACAGATGGGAAAAGAAGAAGTAAAGCTCTCACTGTTTGCAGATGACAGGATAATGTACATAGCAAACCCTAAAGACACTATCAGAAATTTACTAGAGTTAATCAATGAATTTAGCAAAGTTGCAAATAAAAAATCAATACAGAGAAACCACTTGCATTTCTATAAACTAACATTGAAAAATCAGAAAGAGAAATTAAGGAATCAATCCCATTCATCTTAGCAACAAAAGGAATTAAATATCTAGGAATAAACTTACCTCAGGAGACAAAAGAACTGTACCCAGAAAAGTATAAGATACTAATGAAGGAAATCAAAGAGGACAGAAACAGATGGAGAGATACTCCATGTTCCTGGGTACGAAGAACCAATACTGTGAAAATGATGATACTACCAAATGCAATCTACAGATTCCATGTGATCCCTGTCAAACTACCAATGACAATTTTCACAGAACTAGAACAAAAAAATTTCACAATTCATATGGAAACAGAAAAGACCCCAAATAGCCAAAGCAGTCTTGAGAAAGAAGAATGGAGCAGGAGGAATCAACCTTCCTGACTTCAGACTATACTACAAAGCTACAGTCATCAAGACAGTATGGTACTGGCACAAAAACACATAATTTTTTGTGTGCCAGGACCATACATAGAAAGAAACATAGGCCAATGAAACAAGACAGAAAGCCCCCAAACAAACTCCGGCACCTATCGGTACCCTTTTTTTTTTTTTTTGACAAAGAAGGCAAGACTATAGAATGGGCAAAGACAGCCTCTTCAATAAATGGTGCTGGAAAACTGGACAGCTACAGGTAAAAGAATGAACTTGGAAGAATTCCTAACACAACACACAAAGATAAACTCAAAATGAATTAAAGACTTTAATATAAGACCAGAAACTATAAAACTCTTAGAGGAAAACATAGGCAGAACACTCGATGACATAAACCAAAGCAAGATCCTCTATGACCCACCTCCTAGAGCCTGGAAATAAAAACAAAAGTAAACAAGTGGGACCTGATTAAACTTAAAAGCTTTTGCACAGCAAAGGAAACTATAAGCAAGGAGAAAATATAACTCTCAGAATGGGAGAAAATAATAGCAAATTAAATAACTGACAAAGGGTTAATTTCCAAAATATACAAGCAGCTCATACAACTCAATACAAGAAAAAAAAAAAAAACCCAACCCAATCAAAAAGTGGGGAAAAGACCTAAAACAGACACTTCTCCAGAGAAGACATCAGTCAGTCAGTCAGTTCAGTCACTGAGTCGTGTCCGACTCTTTTCGACCCCATGAATCGCAGCACTCCAGGCCTCCCTGTCCATCACCAACTCCCAGAGTTCACTCAGACTCACACCCATCGAGTTAGTGATGCCATCCAGCCATCTCATCCTCTGTCGCCCCCTTCTCCTCCTGCCCCCAATCCCTCCCAGCATCAGAGTCTTTTCCAATGAGTCAACTCTTTGCATGAGGTGGCCAGAGTACTGGAGTTTCAGCTTCAGCATCATTCCCTCCAAAGAAATCCCAGGGCTGATCTCCTTCAGAATGGATTGGTTGGGTCTCCTTGCAGTCCAAGGGACTCTCAAGAGTCTTCTCCAATACCACGGTTCAAAAGCATCAATTCTTCGGTGCTCAGCTTTCTTCACAGTTCAACTCTCACATCCATACATGACCACTGGAAAACCATAGCCTTGACTAAACGCACCTTTGTTGGCAAAGTAACGCCTCTGCTTTTGAATATGCTATCTAGGTTGCATAGAGATGGCTAACAAACACATGAAAAGAAGCTCAGCATGGCTCATTCTTAGAGAAATCCAAATCAAAACTACAATGAGATATCACTTCACACCAGTCAGAATGGCCATCATCAAAAAGTCGATAAACAATAAATGTTGGAGACAGTGTGGAGAAAAGGGAATGCTCTTGTACTGTTGGTGGGAATGTAAATTGATACAGCCACTATGGAAGACAGAATGGAGACTCCTTAAAACACTAGGAATAAAACCACCATATGACCCAGCAATCCCACTGCTGGGCACATATCCTGAGGAAACCAAAATTGAAAAAGATACATGTAACCCACTGTTCACTGAAGCAGTATTTACAAGAGTTAGAACATGGAAGCACCCTAGATGTCCTTCGACAGATGAATGGATAAAGAAATTGTGGTGCATAGACACAATGGAATATACTCAGCCACAAAAAGGAACGCCTTTGAGTCAGTTCTAATGAAGTGGATGAACCTAGAACCTATTATACAGAGTGAAGTAAGTCAGAAAAAGAGAGATAAATACCGTATTCTAACGCATATATATGGAATCTAGAAAAATGGTCCTGAAGAATTTACTTACAGGGCTGGAATGGAGAAACAGACACAGAGAATAGACTTATAGACATGGGGAGAGGGGAGGAGAGGGTGAGATGCATGGAAAGAGTAACATGGAAACTTAAATTACCATATGCAAAATAGATAGCCAATGGGAAATTGCTGTATGGCTCAGGAAACTCAGACCTCGGCTGTGTATCAACCTAGAGGGGATGGGGAGGGAGGTTCCAAAGAGAGGGGTAAATGTACACCTATGGCCGAGTCATGTTGAGGTTTGACAGAAAACAAAATTCTGTAAAGCAATTATCCTTCAATAAAAAATTAATTAAAGAAAAAAGAACAGTGCTAAGAGTGATCCAAGGCAGCTATCTCATTTAAGCCAATATTTTTGTCTTTCTTGCAATCATTTGTTTTTCCTTCTCATTTCAAAGGTATTTCATGGAACAATATTTATAAATCTATATAATGGACACACATTGCAAAGGATGACTGAAATTTATGACCATAGGTGTATAAAACTGGGGGGATGGAGATGTGTAGGAGCACCTCGTTTGTCTTATACATCATAGAATCTAGTTGATATTTCAACTAGATAGATACATGTTTAAGATATAAATTGTCATCTTCAAGTTAGCCCCTATGAAAAGAACTGAGATGTATGTGGAAAGGGAAAGACAGAATCAAAATGACACCTAAGAAAGGAAATCATTTGCCGAGAGCCAGCATGAGGAATCCCGCCCGTGGCAAAGCTCATGAGGAAGGAAGCCTGACAAAACACAAGTGCGTGATCAGGCTTCAGGGGTTCCCCCTGGAATTTCCTGAGCATCCACCCCCCAAAACCAGAGTCTGCCTGCTTTACTGTGTTATGCTTTCCACCTACTCTTCTGACATTAACGGGGGCTGTCTCTCCACCACCTTCTTCTGGAAGAAGTTAATTTAGAGCTTTTTAGATAATAAATCTCCTGGGCATAATAAGAGTGTTTCAATAAAAACCACTCTGATGGCTTTCTAGCCTGCCTGCTGGACTCTTGCAGCTGAGCATGTGATTGTTTGTGGCCTCACGACCCGGAGAGGCACAGGAAGCTTAAAACATCCTAGGAATGTAGGGGCTTCCGAGGAGTCAAAATCATTAGAATAGGACTGATTAAAGGTTTCATTTGTTGAGCCAATACTTGCTGCCAAATTTTCATCTTTTATTTGTTGATATTGTTGGTATATAGAAAAAACAGGTAGTAGACCTGGTATTAGCAACATTAGATCTTTGAGTTAAGTACTTTATTATAACCCACTGCACCTTTGTTCTACAGGAATGTAACTTTTAGTACTTTGAGGGTGATGCAAAGTAAAGGAAAAACTCTTCTAGGAAAAAAAGAGTTTTTCTGGTTGATAGACATTTATCTAGGAAGAGAGCCATAAAAATGTTAACAGGCCTCTTGGCCAGAAGATAATGTAAACCACCTGAGATCTTTTGTATATGGGAAGGTATGCAAAAAGGAAGCCTGGTCTCAATGAGGGTCAGGACTGCTGCCCCTGCATAACTCTGCATATTCCATTATTTCTTTATGCACAATTTGGGGTATATAAGCTGATTTTGAAAATAAAGTTGTGAGTCTTGCACCGATACTGGGCTCCCCCATGTCGTTCTTTTCTCCCCTTTTCCGGCTGAATTCACATCTGAAGCGCGGAGGCTCGTCAAGTCTACTTACTTGCCCTGGCTTCTAAGATCCACAGGAGAGGGAGCCCAAGGCAGGGCACCCTCCTCTATTCAAGTGGGCATCAGTGGCCTAACGTAGATGATACAAACCTCTTGTCTCGAGGTCTTATTAGTTTTCTGCATAAACCAAGTTATTCAGCCTCTTTTCTCCACTAATTTTCCTACTACACTATTCTTTCCTAATCTCTTTATATTTCTAATTAAATAGTCCTTTCCCAGACTCCGACTCCGTCCCCACTTTGAATACCCTGGATCCACCGGGGCTGGATCCTGGCAATCACTTAACTACCAAAGAGGAAGAAATAGAGGAATTAATAGGACAAATACCAAGTAGCGAGATGGCAGAAGCTCTTTGCTATCGGGAAGTATTTGATTCACAGATAGCCTCAACCTTCAAATTAAAGGCAGAGAATCACAGAATGGATTAAAATTATGACCCATCTCTATACTCTCTTCAAGGGACTCACTTTAGATACAAAGACATAGAAGGTTGAAGTAAGGTTGGAAAAAGATATTCTATGCAAATAGCAATAAAAAGAGAATTGTGGTGGCTGTATGAGTATGTGATACAATAATCTCTAAATAAAAAAAGCCTACAAGAGACAAAGTAAGACCTTACATATCGAGAAAACTTTCCATTCACCAAGGAAATTGAACAATTATAAGCATCATGCACCTAACACCACCAGATTTGTGAATCAAAATGGACAGCATCGAGGGGAGAAACAGCTCAGTCACAACAGTGACACGACAACACCCAGCTTTCAATGATGGATGCGGCAGTCAGAAGGAATTTCAGTGAGAAACTAGAGGCCGTGAGAGCACTGCAAACGAGAGACCTAACCGGCCAACAGACAACACGCAGTCGTAGATTATGTTGCGCAAATTACAGTCCTCAAGGCCCCCATCTCTCACCACACATGACCACAGCCCATCCTGGGGAGAAATGGCGTCACTTCCACTGTAGAGACGACGGCGCAACTAAGAAAGACAGGGGGAGGGACGTGGAGTCGAGTGTGCCGGCAAGCCCGCAGTCACAGCAGTGCCAGCTAGCACACTGACACCTCCTGCCTGAACACATCTGCTGTGATCCCACCTTCACTGGGGCGCGTATTCACACAGCTCTATAGAGTTCACACCACACCCCACGGTGCACTTAAGGAAGAGGAGGGTTAGTGTTTGTGACTCACCGGGGCTTCCCAGCAGGCACTAGTGGTAACGATCCCACCTGCCAATCAGGAGACATAGGACACAGGGACCCAGTCCCGGGTGGGGAAGATCCCCTCGAGGAGGTCACAGCAACCTCTGCAGTGGAAGGTGGAGTCTTAACCACTGGGCTGCCCAGGAAGTCCCAGGGACTGATTTTAGTGCTGCTTCCAGCGGTCTTGGCAACGAGAAATCAGGGGGTGAGGAGGGGAAAGACAGCACACGTTCCAACTGCTTGAAGTGGAGGAAATGAGATGATAGGCTAATTGTTGGAGTTAATAAAGGAAGGTTGTCCAGGTTAAAATGGGCTTCCCTGGTGGCCTATACGGGAAGAGCGCCTGCAGTGCAGTAGACACGGGTTCCATCCTTGGGTGAGGATGATCCCCTGGAGTAGCAAATGGCACCCCACTCCAGGGTTCTTGCCTGGGAAATCCCATGGACAGAGTAGTCTAGTGAGCTCAAGCCTGTGGTGTCACAAAGAGTCGGACACCACTGAACGACTAAGACGGAAGGCGATGATAGTGGTCACTCACAGGTCACACGCAGCCTGAGGGGGTTGCTTCTGCTGGAGCTGCCCCTGTTGGAGGCCTCACACTGATAATCCCCGGTGTCCTCTCTGCTGACGGGGTCTATGGTGAGGGTGCTGTTGTCTGAGGACAGTGTCATCCTCTCTGCAAGGAGGAGACTCTGGCCTTTGAAGAACCAGCGTATGGAGACCCCAGTCTCATCTGTGAGGCAGGTCAGGACCACGGGGCCCTCGTGTTCTGTGACTGTGGTGTTGCTGGCTTGGAGGGAGGGCCGTGCCACCGGGGCTGTGGAGAGAGAGAGGGGTGACTGATGAGAGTGGGTCAGGGGCCTGGGCCTTGCTCCCTCCGCAGTCTCGGGGCCCAGTGACCTCTGTAAAGGTCACTGTGAGGAAGGCCCTGGGTCTTTGTTCAGGTGACAACGGGAAAGAGACGAATGCACATCTCCTCTGACCCCCAGATCACCCCAGGGGGACCCTTGTCTGGTTGTTGGGACAACACTCTAGTACTGGATAGCTCTGTGCTATCAGCCCTGGGAACCTTGATTTTCTGACTGTGGTGCTATCCAGGCCAGACAGGGAGTGCAGGACCTGAGAGTACATGTTGTGATTGGGGATAGAGAGCCTGGGCGCATTGCCGGGGCCTCACACTGACAAGCTGGGAGCGCTGTGTGGCTGGGTAAGAGGCTGTGTGGCAGGAGAGCTTGAGGTACCCTCTGGGTGGTCAGAGGAGTCTGAGGGGGAAGTGGTGGGGTGTCCGGACCATTTGGAGCAAAGAGCAGAAAGCCACACGTGGTGCAATCAGAGGGAAGGGAAGTTCCTGGTCTGTACTGGGACCCCTGGGTCCTTCTGAGCTGTTCACATGCTTGTCTGAAAAATTTGCAATCATTACCCTTCATGCTCACTCATTGTGAGTCTGACGTTAATTTGTTTCTCCCATCATATTCTGGTGATCCTCAGCCACCAACACAGAGCAGCCCGTCCCCTCCCTGGCTTCATTCAAAGTGGACCTGCCTGGACTTGCCTGGGACAGGAAGTCATGGCCAGTTTTGGTGTCCAGGGGTGATGGCCCATATACTCGGACCTGAGAGGGATGGATATGGCCCGGCCTCAGGCACTGTAGATTCAGCAGGTCAGCCTGGACCACACAAAAACAGAGGGCATCCAGGATGAATGGGTCACTGCGGCTGACACTCGCTGGGTTCCGGGCTTCACACACATAGGGTCCTGTGTCATTCCTTGTCACGGTGACTACTGTGAGAGTCCTCTTGTCCTCGGACAGTTCCAGCCTGGTGCTCTTGGGGAGGCTCTGACTGTTGATCCACCACATGTAGGAGATGTTCTGAGTCTCTGCTCCACATGTTAACACCACAGTGTCCTCGTGCTCCCAGGGTTGGAGTTGCTGCTGGTGATGATGGGTGTGGGTAGCACCACAGTGGAAATAACAGAGAGTACACACCCCTGAGTTTCCCTGGTGGCTCAGACAGTAAAGAATCTGTCTGCCAGTGCAGGAGACCTGGGTTCAATCCCTGGGTCAGGAAGATCCCCTGGAGATGGGAATTGATACCCAGTCAGCATTCTTACCTGGAGAATTCCATGGAGAGAGTAGCCTGGTGGGCTACATACAGTCCATGGGGTAGGAAAGAGTAGGACACGACTGAACGACTAACACTCTCACTTTCTTTATACCTTTAGCTCCTCTAACAGCATCTTTCAACAAAACTGGCATCCTTCGCCTCTCAGCCAGAGAGAGTCTTTGAAGAATAAGGCATGCTTGTGTATGGCAAGATGAATGCATGGGGACCTGAGCTCAGAGAGTGTGAGGCCACCTGCTCTATGTCTGGGACAAGCACAGGCTTCCTCGGCGGTCGATTGTGCAGCAGCGTTTAGTGGTGGACAGACCTGGGTGGGATTCAGAGACCACCTGGCATCTATCCTGGTTTCATCAACCAGCGTCGGGAGAGAGCTCCCTGGGTTGCACCCTGGGGTCGAGGAGCTGCCAGGAGTGTCTTCCTTCCTCTGTTCCTCTCTGGGGGTGCTGAGATTTCTCTGGCATCTCCAAGTCCCCCAGGGCATTTGGTTGATTCCTGGGGACCTTGTACCTGTGTGCTCCCCATGCCAAGTCTCAGGAGTAGGACCAGGCTGTGCCCCTGTGTGGATGTGGCTCTCGGGGCTGAGCCCTGGCTGGTGACCAGCTTGGGAGCCTAGGGATTTGTCACAGGCTTCCCGGTGTCACTGGAGGCAGGAGCCCTGGGACAGGGTCTGGGAGGGGCTTCCTGGGGCTGAGCTTCTCTGTGAGGATCCCTGGGGCCCTCAGGCCAGGGTCTTCCCTGAGTCCTGCAGGGTCTTCCTCAGGGTCCTGGTCATGGGTGGGTCCCGGGGGCTGGACTGAGAGTGCTGTCCCTCTGCTGAGTCCCTCCATTAGCCCGTCCTTCTCTCTGCACAGTGTCTGCAGGGCCTGGAAGCCCTTCCTGGAAGCATTTCTGACCCTTTGGAGTTTGTCCCCACAGGGTGTGTCCTGCACTGAATGTTCAAACCCCAACAGGAGACATAATGCAGAGGGGGATGGGGGCAACTTCCTGGGCTGTCAGTCCTGCGAGTGTGAACAGAATTCAACCGCAACACTCCATCCCCGCCCCCGCCTGCCAAACACCCCGAGGTCAGAGAAGCACTCACGGTGAACGTGGAGGTGTCCAGTCTGTATTTCTGTCTGTAAATCATTCTTTGTAACGAGCAGGGTGTAGGATCCTGTGTCTCTCTGGGTGACGTTCCAGATCAGCAGGGTTCCGTTAGGGTAAAGTGTCTCCCGTCCGCTGTACACAGGCCCATTGGTAGTTGCATTATTATCTACCCTATACAATGCAATTAGCTGGGTGTTGTCTACCCTTTCTCCTCTGTGCCAGGCATAGCCTAGAGGATTCTCTGACACGTTGTGGGCAAGTAGAAGAACATTGGACCCTTCTGCAGCAAGGGGGGGCACCGTTTCAATAGTAGGCTGGGCAGTGGTGGGTGGGGTCCAGAAAGTTAAGAGTGAGACTAGGAGGGAAAAGAGAGAAATAGGTTAATATTGTGACCTGTGTGGGGGATGTGAAAATGGTGCCCTGGGTCTTGAGCTGGTCTCTTCATCCCTCAGCCTTAGTGTGGGTGTGTGTGCATGTATGTGTGTGAGTGGATTTAGGTCAGCAGCATGACCCCCAGTCACTTCAGCCCCTCTGGGCTTTTTTCCTCTGCTTCCCCAGCTGTCCCCTGGCTCACCCCCTTGCTGCCCTCACATGCCTGCTCACACTCAGGGCCTCTCGGGAGATGACCCCCACAACGACCAGCTGCTGTAAAGGCCCTGTGTGCTCACTGCTGACCCTTCCCCGCTCTGGTTCCTGTGTGACGCCTGTAGCACCCACCAGCACACTCTCCATCTCTCTGCTTGTCTGTCTTCCTCCACAGAGCGCGGGCTCTGTGAGGGCAGGGGCTTGTCTGATCCTGCTTGAAATGCAGGGCCTGGACCAGGCTCCAGACATTAGTACCTGGGGATGAAGGAAGGAGAGTTCCCAGCAATTCCACAGCTGGTTTTATTTGTTAGTTTCTAAGGGAGCCGGGTAAGGACAGTGTTTACTGTACTGGTTGTGTCTTTTTCTGTAGTGAGATAATAAACTGTTATTATTGTCATCATTATCAACAAACTGGTCAGTGAAGAATAACTCGTAAAACCTACAGCAGTTGAGTCTTCCCGTCCCTCGCCAGCTCTAGCTCATGCAGAGTCCCCTGTGGCTGAGCCCCCTCCATCCCCAGTCCGCTGCCCTCTGCCCTCAGGTCTGAACAGAAGGCCCCTGTCCCCTCTCAGAGCCCTGTCTCCCCCAGGGACCAGCCAGGCTCTCATTCTCCAGTCTCCGCCCCCTCCCTGAAAACTGTCCCCTCTCACCTGCCAGCAGGAGCCTGCTCCAGGGCACATGCTGCCTGCTTGCAGAGCCTGACGGGGGCTCCATGGTGCCTGCGTCTGCTGTGTCCCTCTGTGAGGAGAACTTCCTCTCCAGATATGCTCACAAGCCCTGCAGTCCTTGCGTGAGCTCTGCTGTCCTTCCCAGTCTGTGCTGGGCCTGCCTCCGGGCAGGAGTACTTCGCTGGGTCACGTGGCCCGGGGGCGGGGTCTCTGCCCAGGCCCCGCCCTCTGCCTCTCTCCTTGCCTCCCTTCTCCTCCTTCCCTCCCTAGTGGTCCCCCTCCCTCTGTATTTCTATTTCCTGAACTCTGCTGAGTCCTCTGCCTTCTAGAGGCACACACACACACACACACATACATACCCCTACACACACACACCTACACACACACATACCTACACACACATACCTACACACACTCCTACACACAGACACCTGCATATACACTCCTATACACCCACACAACCTTGCCTGGAAAAGTACAACCTTGGAGTGTCTGGGTTCAGGGTCCCCACTGCTCTGGATCAGATGCACACTCAGCCTTCCTCAGAGCCCTCTGTCATCCCCCTCTGGCTTTTCCCTTCAGAGGAGGAGCCTGGGGGTGGGGGTGCATCAGGAACGCTTGTCACAGGGACGTCCTCCCCATGGTGCGTGGGAATCACCTGTGGAGCTTCGTGAAGACTGCAAACCCCCAGGTTTAGAAATGCTGTTTTAGCAGATGCACAGGTCATGTGCTTGACCAGCCTGGCTGAGACCCCAGAACAGCGGTTAGGCTGCCCCACCCACCCCAGTGTTGGCCTCTGCTGTGGTTTGGTCTGGCGTCTCAGCACCACACACAGACCCAGGGGTTTCCAAAAATTGCTGGTAATTGTTCCTGTGAGACCGAAACCCAGCTAGATGCTAGGGTCTTCCTGTTTTCAAATATCTGAGAAGATTGCGTTTACTCCCTGCAGGAAGGACACACTGACTCTGGAGGAGAGAAAGCGGTCACATGAGTGATGATGGTAGGGGACCTGACCTCCACTTTCGAGTGTCACCAGCCTGGAGTCTGTTTTCAGGGACAGAGACCCAGAACCGGGTGTCAGGAGGAGCTGCGGTTCTCAGGTGAGAAGGGAAAGTTTTCCTGTGTGTCCTGGGAAGAGAGGGACCTGGTGCTGAGGGTGGGCTGCTTCTGGGCTCCCTGGTCCTTGGGTCAAGTTCCGGGAGCCTCTTCCTCTGTGTGTCTGTTGCCTGAGCCTTGGTTCAGAAACTGTCCAGGTCCTCTTTACCATTATATGGGCTCCTCTGTCACCCTGGCTGACTTTTCTGTGGTCACTGTGATCTTCCCCAGGGGTGGTTGCAGGCAGGGATGGGAGCTGGCATGGGTGCCCATTAGGCCCCTAGAAGGCTGGGTAGGATAGTGTGGGCATATAGGAGCGGCCCTGAGAGTCTGTTAGAGGAGGGGTCCCCTGGGATCTAACGCCTGATGATCTGAAGTGAAGCTGATGGAATAATAACAGATATAAGTGCACAATAATTGTAACACACTTGAATTATCCCCAAACCATCTCCACCACTTCGCATTTGTCTTCCATGAAACCGGTCCCTGGTGACCTTAAGGTTGGAGACCGCTGTTTAGAGGGAGGGATGGAAATGAGGCTCCTTCCCCACCTCCTTAGGCAAAGCAAAGTTCACCTGTTAATTTGCTGTGTGTTGTCTGGGTGGCCCAATGGTGCCCCCTGGAGGTCATGAGCAGAGCTGGGGACAATGTAAGGGGCTACACAGGGGTGCCAAGGCCAAAGGGTGTGAGATGGCTCTGTGCCCTGGGCAGAGGTGGGTGCTGATCTCCAGATTGAGGGGCTATTATCCGGGGTCCAGGTCACTGTGAGTCCCCAGGCTTCCTGACTCCATCCCAGCACAGGTTGAGCCCAGGGAGTGGATGGGCATTACCCTGTGTTAGGAGAACCGTCCATCCAGGTGGACATGTGCTCAGGAGGAGCTCTCAGTCACTGAGACTTCGAAGGAAGGGCTGCGGGGGAGTCTCTGGGGCTCTGGGGAGAGGGTGGCAGCCTGTGGGCTGGACCCCAGAAGGCCCTGTTCTTGCCCCTCTCACAGCACTGGGGCTGCACCCTAGTTCTCTGTGTCCCCATCAGTGGTCTGTTCTTGGCCTCCCCACAGTGCCAGGACCTGGGCAGCTCCACCTGGAGACTCCGTCACACAGGCTCCTCTGTCAGGGGAGGAGAGACCCCCATGGGACCCCAGCCCCTCTGAGATGGAGCAACTGCAGAAGCTGGGCTCCCCTCTTCCACCCTGCTCCGGAAGTTCCCAACTTCCCCCAGATGCCTGGGGAGGCTGAGATGTCTTCAGGGACCAGACCCAGGTGTCCCCACAGATCAGGGGCCTTGGGATAAGAAGCTGCACCCAGATTCTCGTGAGTTCACGCTGGGGCTCCCCCATCCCCAGGGGGACTCCCTTGGGATGGAGGATTGGGAGTCTGAGCCAGGTCAGGTCTCCATGAGAAGGGGAAGGACTCAGACTGCTGGCTCTGACCCTCCAGGGAGACTACTAGACTTTCCCAAGTAGAGATGGGAGCAGGTGTGACTATCTGGGAATGAGCAGAGCTCTGACTCATCACAGTTAAGAGGCCCCTGTCCTCCCTGCTGACTCCAGGAGGAATAACGTCCCACCCTGGAGCAGCTGTGGGCACTTACAGGTCTCCTCCCAGTCTGATGCCAGGGCCCCTGTGTCCATAAGGAATATTCTCTGACCCCTCAGTGTCACACTGGGTGTGGGGTGGGGGGTCTGGCATCTGTTAGGTACATTCCCTTATCTATTTAAAGAGTATTTATTGAGGATGTGTGACATGTCAGCCCTGGGTTGCACTCTGGACTCCAGAGAATAGGATAGACTTGGGTCCTGGGCGAACACACTTGACTTGTGATGGGGAGGCAGACACTCAGAGAAAGTCCTGGAATTAATGAGCTAATTGTAATGGAGGGAAGGACCATGAAGGGGAAGGTCTTGTGCATCCAGAGTCTGTAATGGGGTCTCAGCTGGACTGGGGTCATGGAAGGCATCCCTGGGAAGCAGATGGCTAACAGATTTGGACAGTCAGATGGACTTTAAGGTAGGTTTGGGCAGATAGGGAAGGGGAGGGAGGGTGCCCCTGGCAACACAATGGTTGGCAGTTGCCTACACGAGCAAAACAGGAAGGAGGTTATCCTGGCTGAAGCTTTGAACTTGCGACTGAACTTGGAGGCTCGATGGATGAGCAGAGGTGTTACATGCGTGTCTGCCCCCAGTGTAGATATGAGGTCTGGGTTGGCACATGGGTGTTGCAGCCCACTTAGTGTCTGCTTTTACTGGTACCGCTCTGCCTAGAGGATCAGAATGGATCTGGGCGAAGCGGTTAGCATTGCGAGGCGGTCAGTTATGCCCACTGACCCCAGGGAGAGAGGGGAGGGATGAAGGCGCCCCTACACACCTACGGCTCAGCTGTGTGCAGCTGCAGGTGTCTCCTGGTGGCCCTTGAGAACCATGCCTCTGGGACAGGTGTCACGGCCACACTGGGTGTCAGTCTTCTGAGGCTGAATGAAGGGGGTCCTGGTGCCCAGGGACCCAGAGCCAAGGCCCTGGTGAAGGGAGGTGTTGGATGGGGCTGAGTGGGTTCACACAGTCAGAGTGTGAAAGATGCATGGGGGGACAGATCCTCGTCTCCTCTTGACTGGAGCCCTGTCTGTGTCTGGGAGAGAAAATGGGGCTGAGCCAGGGCATAGAGAGGGTGAGCACAGAGGGGCACAGAGGACCTAGGTGACCTCTCAGTTGTGGGATGTGAGAGGAAATTTGTCCCTATGAAAGACAGGGGAAAAAAAAAAAAAAAAGAAAGACAGGGGAGGCCCTTGGTACCCAGGTGACCATTATACTGGGTACTTGAGTGTTTTGAATGACCATTAGGGATGCTGGATGGATTAGACCTGAGCACCTGGGAAGTATAAGGCTGGGTTTGAGTTGTCAGAGTTACCCCTGTCAATGGGACCTTAGTGGGGAAGAGGAAGTTGGGAGTGTCTGTGGGAGCCCTAGTTCCTTCTCTTCCCTGGGGTTCACAGGCAGATGGAGGCACCCTCAGGAGATGGCTTCTACCCTGGAGACTGGTCTTCAGGCCCCACTTGTCCTTCAGCAGGATCTTTGCTCTGTTGGAAGCATGGAGAGATGGCAAAGGCTCTGACACCAGGCTTGGGGCTCAGACAGGAGGAGCTGGGAGGGTAGCCCAGGCGTTCTGCTCAGTCTTGCTCCGTGGGGGAGGGGCCACATCTGGGTTTTGAGGAACAACAGGATGTGCTCAGAGAAGGCAATGGCACCCCACTCCAGTACTCTTGCCTGGAAAATCCCATGGACGGAGGAGCCTGGTAGGCTGCAGTCCAGGGATCGCCAAGAGTCGAATACGACTGAGTGACTTCACTTTCACTTTTCACTTTCATGCACTGGAGAAGGAAATGGCAGCCCACTCCAGTGTTCTTGCCTGGAGAATCCCAGGGACGGGGGAGCCTGATGGGCTGCCGTCTATGGGGTAGCACAGAGTTGGACACGACTGAAGCAACTTAGCAGCAGCAGCAGCAGGATGTGCTCAGGAACCCTCCAGGCTAGGTAACCGCTGTCTCCTAGGTCAGGCATTGGAGGTCAGGACTTAATCATGAAACGTTCCCTCTAAGTTGAAGACAAGACAGTTATCTGACTCTCAGAGGCAGGGAGATACTCTGCGAGGATAGTTAGTTCCCAGCCTCCTTGATGACACTCTCCATGTGTAGGAATCATTCACCTGGAAGTTGTCATGGGTGTAGCTATAACTAATACACAGAGAGAAGAAAGTGCTTATGATTGATAAACTGGAGCAAACTGGGTTATCCCTGAACACATTCTACTGTGTTCATTGTTCTCATAGAATAGAAATGGGCAGGATATCCAGGTGCTCCTTCTTGCTGAACCCCGGGGCTGAGCACAGCAGAGATACTGTCCATGGTGCTGATGAACACAGGCCACCTACTGACTTAGGAGTTGTGGTCTTTGAGTCACATCTGCTTTCTTTCCATTCTGAAAAACCGAGCATTGCTAGAAAAGAAGAGGCTTCCCCGGTGGCTCAGACAGTAAAGAATCTGCTTGCAAAGCAGAAGACGCAGGTTTGATGGACCTCTGAAGAAGGGAATGGTTACCCACTGCAGTATTCTTGCCTGGAAAATCCCACGGACAGACGTGCCTGGTGCGTTACAGTCCATGGGGTCACAAAGAGTTGGACATGACTGAACAACTTTCACTTCACAGAAAAGAACAGGTGGAGAGAGCTGCAGGGAGTGTGGACTGGCCTCTGTCTCCAGGGCTCAGGGCCAGTGATGGTGCTGTGGACGTCATGGCTGGACTTGACCCCACATCAGGATGACAAAGTCCAAGATGCCCAGAACAGATTGCAGTGAGGGAAGATGATGACCCCGGCCTTGAGAGGAGTGGTAGCAAAGCAAAGACTCCTGAGGGGGGTGCACAGCCTCATGCTAAAAGCCCAAGAATGTGCCCCGTGACTAAGGAAACCTACAGATGAAGTTCCGATCATGTGACTGGGAGATTATTTGGGGGTATATGGGAGATATGGTGGGGGTGACTGGGAGATTATGGTGGGCAATGTATTTGGCTGAGCCCAATACATTCACAATGTTCCTTACAAATGAAAGAGGAAGGCAGGAGAGGCAGAGCCAGAGGAGATGGGAGGATGGAAGGAGAGCTTGGGGAGCTTCAAGATGCTCCACTGCTGGCTTTGAAGATGGAGGAAGGGGCCACAAAACCAGGAAAGCAGGCAGCCTCTCACAGCGTGGAAAGGCAAAGAAATGAACTGTCTGTAGAATCCAGAAAGAGCAGGGTCATATTTGACACTTTGATTTGGGTATATTTGTGCTGCTGAATTTATGTTGATTTGTTACAGCACAATTAGGAACTACAAGAGGTGTCACCTTGTCTCATCCGAGGCTGTGTGCCTGGGAGATAAGGAGTAATGTAGACCTCAGTCATGACCGGAAGTTTGCAGGCGGTCTCTCCCGCCTCGCGTCTCATCTCAGCACACACGACACTGGCACTGGCTGAGCACGCCTGTCTTCCGTGGGCTCTGTGCCCTGTGCACACGCCTGCTACATGTGTGTGAGTGTGGCACCTATCCCAGCGGACCTATGTGAGAACAGCACCTACTGCAGGGGCCTCAGGGAGAGACTGAGAACCGCTATCCCAGGTGTATGGTGGGGGCTGCAGGTGAGATCCGGGTGGGGAGGCCCTCAGGACACTTTGAGGAGGGGACATGTGGGCCCTTTGCCATGGTAGCCAGGTTGAGTTTTAGGTAGAGCCTGCAACTCCGCCCTGAGGCTCACGTATGTGTGTGTGTGTGTGTGTGTGTGTGTGTGTGTGTGTGTGTGTGTGTGGTGGGGGGAGACTCACAATTCACATTAGAGAGCAAAGTGGAAACCAGTGGGAAGTGGACAGAGGGCACGGGAAATTTCTGGGAGGGCCTTGCTCAGAGCATGGCTTCTGGGTCCCTCTTACTTTGGTGATTCTGATTGCTCCTCTGGGTCCCCCCAGAGGGAACGATTTTCTCAGCGCTTAGGCCCTTAGAGACACAACAGAAACCCATGGAGAGAGTAGGCATTCTGGATCTTGGATCTGGGGACAGACAAATGTTCCTGTCCCATCACTCAGTGGACATGATTTGGAGCAAACTCTGGGAGATATTGAGGGACAGGGAAGCCTGGTGTGCTGCAGTCCATGCGGTCCCAAGGAGTCGGACATGACTTAGCTATTGAACAACAAAAATTCATTTGAGGTGGCCACCAGTTGGGGCCAGCAGGGCCTGGTGAGGAGGACCAGAGGGTTTAGGATGCTAAGAGGCTGCAAAGGGGCCTCACCCATAATATTTGTCTCACCCATGACTTGTTCTTCCTTCCTGACTCATGTGCTAGAGGCTATCAAAGGATCCCATATTCTGTGCTCCAGAGACTCAGTTACAAGCAATCAAACACTGAGAGCTGTCCATGACTCCAGGGCAGCGTGAGGACAGCTGATTGCCCACGTGGCTGGGCAGGGGTCTTGTGACCCTCCTTTCCTGTTAGTATGGTCCCCACCCCCACCATCCTCACATTCTTCCCTGTGCTTTCCCCCAGGGAATAGATGGGGAGGTTAGGTAACTTAAGAGTTAATACTTTCCCTGTGGGACCCAGGAGAGAATGGAGCAGAGATTCAGGTGAATTACTGGCTGGACAAGACCCAAGTGCAGTATATTTTGCAAAGCAAGGGGAAAGTGAAAGTGAAAGTCACTCAATTGCGTCCGACTCTTTGGGGCGCTATGGACTGTATAGTCCATGGAATTCTCCAGGCCAGAATACTGGAGTGGGTAGCCTTTCTGTTCTCCAAGGGATCTTCCCAACCATGGGATGGAACCTTGGGACCACCCAAGATCTGAATAAAGAGCACTTTCCCCTTGTGGCTCAGCTGGTAAAGAATCCACCTGCAATCCAATGCGAGGGGGAAGTGCTCTTTATTTACCAGCTGAGCCACAAGGGGGAAGTGCTCTTTATTCAGATCTTGGGTGGTCCACAGTGGGTCACAGGCCCAGTCACTTGCCCTGTGGGCCTTCCTCCCTCCAACTGTGGGAATGGTAGCCTGAGTTCTGGTCCATCTAGGGTTCAGGGCAGCCTGTCAGGGTCTCCAGGAATCCAGGAGGGACCCGGATGCTGGACCCAGATTCCCAAATACCCTCAGGGATCAGAGCTGGTTCTCTGCCTCAGGCTCTTCGCCTTGACCTCACTCGGGTCTTGGGTCTCAGGTAAGCTCTTTCCCACAGTCCGTAAGCAGGTGTGTCAAGGGGAACTAAGGACCCACATCTGCTTTGTGGCTGATATGACAGTAAACGTCTGTGTCGGGGCGTAGTAATTCCTGCAGAAGAAAACCGATGCCTCCAAGCTAATGTAACCTTCTCAGATGTTGTATCAGGGACTTCCCAGCCCTGGGTCCCCCAGGGTGGCACTGTGAGGGGGGGGTTGGTTTGTATCAGAGGTTTCTGGTCCAGACCCATCTCCTCTTCATCCCATTTTCCATCTTTCCTCCTATTTCTTGAACCTCCAAACATAGCCAGGTGTAAAGGGGGCATTTCCTCAGCCCCTTGGGCTTATGAGACCAGAACTTGGTTCCACACACTTACCTGGTAGATGGGAACTGGTGGCCTGGCATCAGGTGGGGAGGCCTGGGGCATGGGAGAGAGTGGGCATCAGTGGAGAGGGAAGGAGAGTCATGTCTCCCAAGCATCCATCTCCAAGCCTGAAGCCCCCACCCCAGATCCTATCTGAGCTGTGTATCCCACCCTTGTTAGCCTGGCTCCCCTGACTGATAATCCAGGGCCCAGCTGGTTCCTTCTGGACTCCAAGGTTCTCTTGAGGCCAAGTGAGGGGCCCAGGGCAGCCTCAGGATAAGGTGGTAGGTGATCATGTCCCTGAAACGCATCCAGGTCCTGGCATGGTGGGAATTGGCATGTCTTAACAATTCTTATTGAGCTTCCCTGTTGGCTCAGAGGTAAAGAATCTGCCCACAGTGTGGGAGAACTAGGGTCATTCCCTGGGTCAGGAAGATGCCCTGAAGAAGGCAATGACAACCCACTCCAGTATTCTTGCCTGGAAAATTCCATAGACAGAAGAGCCTGGAGGGCTACAGTCCATGGGGTTGCATGAATCGGACATGACTGAGCGACTGTCAACTACCCTCAAGTGAAAGGGATCTGCACAGTGCATCAGGGTTGGACAGTCCCCCTGCCCTGAGCCTGTGAAGCAGGGACGCTGGGGAGAAGAGACAAGGAAGGGATGTACTCACCTGGGAGACAGAGCTGCCAGAGGGACCACGTCCTGGGAGGAGACAGGAGTTACCACCGAGCATGTGAGGAAGCTTAGCCCATTCTCTCAGGAGAGACTGAGAGTCCACCTTCCGGAGAACCATGGGAGAAAGAGCCCCACCAAGGGAGAGACACTGGCAATTTCAGGCCCCAGTGAAGGAGAGAGAGCCTCCCAGGATTATAAGCCACAGGACAAGCAGACTAGCCAGTCAGGGTCTGCTGTGCTGAAGCCCCAGAGAAAGGGCCAGAGACCCTGGGGGAGGCAGGCAGGAACAGACAGGGCAGGGCCTGCCCGGGGCGCCCACTGTCCTGGGCGGAACAGACACCTGAGGTGAACGCTGGGGGCCAGTTCCCACTGTTGTGCAGGCAGCTGGGGTTAGGGAAGAAAAACAAAACAGGCATATTTGTGAGGAGTGTAGAGGGAAGTCAAGGCTTTGGTGTCAGAACAAGGGACAGGAGGATCCCCACGTCCAAGGAGAGGCTGGACTCCTCCTTTCTCCACCAAGGCCGCTTAGAGGGGAGGGCCCAGCAAGGACGCTGAGGAAAGTCCTTAAGAAGCTGTATCTGCCCTGAGTCCAGAGGGGCAGGACCATAGGCTAATAGGGTTCAGAAGAAAGTGGCCACTGAAGGGACCAGGGCTCTGGGAAAGGCATCCATCCATCCAGAGCTTTGTCTGAGCGGACGCATCATGCTTATGGAGAGAGCAGGACCAGTGCGTGGGGAGGAAAGGGAAGCCAGCGACTCTGGGGTCTCACTGAGGGCAGTGTCGCTGCTGTGGCCCCCTGCCCTCACCCAGGAGCTGCTGAAATGTGACGGCGGCCTTGTCCTCTGTCTCCATCACCTGGACCTGAAGTGTAAAGACATCCCACCACCCGCTGACCCGGCACGATGTTCTGTCTCATGATCCGGGGCTGTTGTTAACGCATCTGCCAGCTGGGGGCGTTTGACCCCCCCTGGCCTGTCCAGACTTCCACTCTCTGGCCAAGCATGACCTTGGTCAGGATGCCCCTCAGATCCTGGCCCCATGACTGCCCCTCATAGAGTAGCTGGATTTAAATATACAGGAAGAGATATCTTTTTCTGAGTACTTACTACCTGCCAGCCTACATATAGGGAACTAGGACATGGAGGGGTCTTAGTTGTGTTAACTGATAGATGAGGCTTCCCTGGTGGCTCAGAGGTAAAGAATCTGCTTGCCAATGCAGGAGACGTGGGTTCTATCCCTGAGTCAGGAAGATTCCTTAGGGAAGGAAATGGCAACCCACTCCAGTATTCCTGCCTGGAAATTCCATGGACAGAGGAGTCCATGGAGTGGCAAAAGAGATGGACCCAACTTCGCAACTAAATAACAAAATAAATGAGGACGGTGTTAAGGAAGCCGCCACAGGTCAATACCAGGTGAGGCAGGAACTGAAGAACAAGAGAGAGTATCTGTGGGGAAGTGGGGAGGTCCTGGAGATCCAGGCTGGAAACTGGAGGATGGGGTGTCCTTCCTCTAGGACTAGCGTCAACCTGGGGCAGGAGCAGCATCTGGGAATGCCACTGTACCTGTGAAGGAAAATCAAACGCCCCAGGACAGCCAGGGGCGTCAGCACAAGCAGGACCCCAATCATGATGCCAGTAATGGCCCCCACACCGAGGGCTCGGCTGTTTTCTCTCCCTGAAAGCAGAAGAGAAACAGAGAGGGGAAATGGGGTCCGAGTTCACTGGAGGGAACACCAAGGGGAGTCTTACGGGAGAGGGCCTGGTTAGGAGGAAGGAAATGCTCTGAGGCCTGTGTGGCTGGCTGTTTTGTCATCACGGTGTCCTCCTGACTCTCCCACCGCACGTGGTTGCATCGTTTTCCTCTTTATCATATTTGAAACCCTTGGTTTGGTCTAACTCTCCATTCTCTCACTGTAGCCATTTCCATGTCCTGTTCACTTTCCTTTGAAGGACTCTTTTTGTCTCACATTATGCCCCCTCCCTGTGATTTTTCCTTTCCATCACTATTGTCAATCTTAGAGGGCAGGTCCTCTCCAGTCCACTCAACACTGATTAGTAGTAATCATATTAGCCAACTGTTTCTAGGTCCTCCCGTGTGACTGGCACAGTGGGAAATCCTTTACACCCATCTGTTTGGATCTTTCCCCCTCCATGAGGGAGGGGTTGTGAGCCCCACTGTACATACATAAATCTGAGACACATCATAGTTCAATAACTCAACGGAAGTCATAGAACTAGGGCTGGATGAAGCAAAATGCAATCAAGTTGTCGGACTTTACAGCCCAAAACAACAATGTTGAAAAACAAAATATCACCTGTTAAAAGATTTCTTGCGTGCTGACTCTGTGTAGGCACCCGGGGAAGGATTTTAATCTCATCATCTTCCTAGTGAACATCCTCACAGCATCCCTAAGATCCAGCTGGTCTCCAGTTTTACAGGTGGGGAAACTGAGGCACAAGATCCAGTGTGTTGCTCACAGTGTGTTGTACACAAATAATAACCAAACCATGACAAGAATAGCTGAGTCGTGCACGGTTGATTGGACACATTCTTCTACAGGCTCTGAAAGGAGACTCCCCACACCCTCATTATTTGCATTCATTACACACCAGCTTCCAGTGAAATTACAAGGGAAGATGTAAGGTGTTGAGGGTCATTCACAGGGCTCATCTGGGGAGCTGGGGTCACAACTGCAGATTCTGACTGGCGGGACACCTCACACTGATGGGACCCTGCATCCTCCATCCTGACACTGTTGCTTGTCTTGGACCAGCACCACCTTCTCAGTGAGCTGTAAACTCTGCTCACTGATTCACGGACCATGGGATGCTTGTCCCCATATCACTTGGCCTGTTTGCACCCAGCGTGGAATGTGCACAGGGATTCTAGGAGGGAGGAATTCACTACTGAAGAACATGACTTTGTCTGTGGTTCCTGATCATTTAGAGAGGGAAGAGTGTACATCAAACTTGAGGACAAGTTCAGCTCCTTGATTGATGCCATCTGAGTGCTCCTTGGGATGAGCCTTCCTTCTCAGGGTCCAAAACTAGCCTTCTCTCTCTCTTGTGTGTTTCTACACCTAATGTGCTTGTCTGAGATTGACCCAGGTAGCTTTATAATCAGTGTTCATGTCTAAAGTACTGTAGTTGTTAGGGTGGGAGGATGGCTGTATCCATATTGGAGAGGTCTGAGAAGAACCTGCTCCTCAAGAAGAACACGTTCTTTCTTACTGTTAAATTATTTATCCACGGTTGAAGAGAATCTGAAGCTGAAGTATAAGAACCGAAAGCAATAACTTACAAGAGTGATTCATCTGCACATTTGAGCAGGTAGAAGAATCAGTGAACATGAAGATAGAAAAAATACTATTCAGACTGAGGAGTAGGAAGGAAAAAAATGAGGAATAGTGAAACCAGGCAAAGTACTATGCAGAACTCCATCAAGTGGACAAACATATGCAGTATGGCAGCTCCTGAAGGAGAAGAGAGAAAAAAGCAATGAAAAAATATAAAAAATTAATGACTTAAAACTTCCTGAACTAAATGAGAGATTACATATCAAGGGTGGTTCAGTTCAGTTCAATTCAGTCGCTCAGTCGTGTCCGACTCTTTGCGACCCCATGAATTGCAGCACGCCAGGCCTCCCTGTCCATCACTAATCCCGGAGTTCACCCAAACTCATGTGCATCGAGTCGGTGATGACATCCAACCATCTCATCCTCTGTCGTCCCCTTCTCCTGCTGCCCCTAATCCTTCCCAGCATCAGGGTCTTTTCCAATGAGTCAGCTCTTCACATGAGGTGGCCAAAGTACTGGAGTTTCAGCCTCAGCTTCAGTCCTTCCAATCAACACCCAGGATTGGTCTCCTTTAGGATGGACTGGTTGGATCTCCTTGCAGTCCAAGGGACTCACAAGAGTCTTCTCCAGCACCACAGTTCAAAAGCATCAATTCTTCGGCACTCAGCTTTCTTCACAGTCCAAGGGTGGTTAAGGAACTCCAAAAAAAGGATCTTTCAAGATACAGGTGTTCTGTCATAATATAGTCAAATCACTGAAAGACCGAGGGAAAGAGGGATGATTAAAGCAGCAAGAGAGAAGTGACTTATCATGTACAGTGGATCTTCAATAAGGTGAAAATGAAATTTCACATCAGAGAAAAGGGGCCGGAAGGTATTGGGACTACTGATTTAAGTCCTAAAAGGAAGACTGTCAACCAGGAAAGCAATGTACAGAAAAAGTCTCCTTCAGTGAAGCCCAAATTAGGACTTTCCCAGATAAACTATAGTCAAGGAAGTGAATTCCCTGGACACAAGCCACATATGAAATGTAAAAGGAATCCTTTCAGATGACTGAACAAACACTGGACAGTAACTCAAAGTCATTGGAATATATAAAGAACAGTGGTCAAGATGACACAGTATCTTATTTAGGCCAATATTATTGTCTTTTTTTGTAATCATTTGTTTTTCTTTTTCATTTCAAAGGTATTTCATGAAACAATATTTATAAATCTATATAACGGACATACATTGTATAATGATGGCTGAAATCTATGACAATAAGTGTATAGAATGGGGGAAATGGAGATGTATACTACATATTGTATTATACTTTATAGAATCTAATTGGTATTTCAACTCAATATACACCTGTATAAGATATTAATTGTCATCTTCAAGTTAGCCACTAAGGAAAGAACTGAAATACATTGGACAGGGAAAGAACAGAATCAAAATGACACTTAAGAAAGGAAACCACTTAACTACCAAAGAGGAAGAAATAGAGGAATTAATAGGACAAATACCAAGTAGCGAGATGGCAGAGCTCTTTCCTATCAGGAAGTATTTGACTCATAGATAGCCTCAACCTTCAAATTAAAGGCAGAGAATCACAGAATGGATCAAAATTATGACCCATCTCTATACTCTCTTCACGGGACTCACATTAGATACAAAGACATAGAAGGTTGAAGTAAGGTTGGAAAAAGATATTCTATGCAAATAGTAATAAAAAGAGAATTGTGGTGGCTGTATGAGTGTCTGATACAATAATCTCTAAATCAAAAACACCTACAAGAGACAAAGTAGGACCTTACATATCGAGAAAACTTTCCATTCGCCAAGGAAATTGAACAATTATAAGCATCATGCACCTAACAACATAGCACCAGATTTGTGAATCAAAATGGACAGCATCCAGGGGAGAAATAGCTCGGTCGCAACAGTGACACGACAACACCCCACTTTCAATGATGGATGTGGCAGTCAGAGGGAATTTCAGTGAGAAACTGGAGGCCGTGAGAGCACTGCAAACCAGAGACCTAACCGACCAACAGACAACACACAGTCGTAGGAGTTTATGTTGCGCAAATTACAGTCCTCAAGGCCCCCATCTCTCACCACACACGACCACCGCCCATCCTGGGGAGAAATGGTGTCACTTCCACTGTAGAGACGATGGTGCAACTAAGAAAGACAGGGGGAGGGACGTGGAGTCGAGTGTGCCGGCAAGCCTGCAGTCACAGCAGTGCCAGCTAGCATACTGAACACTTGAAAGTGAAAAAGTGAAAGTCGCTCAGTCCTGTTGGACTCTTTGAGACCACATGGGCTATACAGTCCATGGAATTCTCCAGGCCTGAATGCTGGAGAGGGTAGCCTTTCCCTTCTCCAGGGGATCTTCCCAGCTGAGGGACTGAACCCAGGTCTCCCGCACTGCAGGTGGATTCTTTATCAGCTGGGCCACCAGGGAAGCCCTGCTTCCTGAATACACGTCTGCTGTGTGATTTCCACCTTCCTTGGAAAGCCTATCACAAAACTTTATAAAAGTGCATATAAACACCACTGTACACATAAGAAAAAGGAGATTCAGACGTTAATACCTCACTGGGGCTTCCCAGGTGGAACTAGAGGTAAAGAACTTGCCTGCCACTGCAGGAGACGTAAGAGACACGGATCCAGTCCCGGGTGGGGAAGATCGCCTGGAGGAGGACATGGCAACGTCTGCAGTGGAAGGTGCAGTCTTCACCGCTGGGCTGCCCAGGAAGTCCCAGGGACTGATTTTACTGCTGCTTCCAGCGGTCTTGGCAACGAGGCTTCACAGCAGAGGGCCAGGAGAAATCGGGGGTGAGGGGAGAGACAGCACACGTTCCAATTGCTTGAAGTGAAGGAAATGAGATGATAGGCTAATTGTTGGTGAAATTAAGGTTATCCATGTTAAAATGGGCTTCAATGGAGGATTAGACGATAATGCAGGAGACATGGGTTCAGTCTCTGAGCTGGAAAGATCCCTTGGAGAAAGGAATGGCAACCCACTCCAGGATTCTTGCCTGGGAAATCCAATGGACAGAGGAGCCTAGCGGGCTACAGTCTGTGGTGTTGCAAAGAGTCAGACAGGACTGAGCAACTAACACAGGAGGTAATGACGGTCACTCACTCAGCCTACAGGGGTCACGTATTCTGGAGTTGCCCCCGCTGGAGACCTCACGCTGATAATTCCCAGTGTCCCCTCTGCTGACCCAGTCTAGGATGAGGGCCCTGTTGTTGGGGGTGAGGGTCATCCCCTCTGTCATCTCTGGCCTTTGAAGAGCCAGCGTATGGCGACCCCAGTCTCATCTGTGAGGCAGGTCAGGGCCACGGGACCGTCATGTTCTGTGACTGTGGTGTTGCTGGCTTGGAGGGAGGGCTGTGCCACTGGGGCTGTGGAGAGACAGAGGAGATAAATGACTGAGAATGGGTCAGGGGCCTGGGCCTTGCTCCCTCCACAGTCTCGGGGCCCAGTGACCTCTGTAAAGGCGACTGTGAGGAAGGCCCTGGGTCTTTGTTCAGGTGACAACAGGAAAGAGATGACTTCACATCTCTGACCCCCAGATCACACCAGGGGCACCCTTGCCTGGTTGCTGGAACAACATTGTAGTATTGGACAGCTTGTGGTATCAGCCCCGGGAACCTCTTCTCAGCCCATGTATCCAGCAACCTCATCATCAGGTGGAAATCTTCTGTGACGCTTCCGCGTGACCCTATCCAAAGATCTGTGACAGGATAAATGTTAGCCCCTCTCATTCAGTACATTGTTGTTCAGTTGCTCAGTTATGTCTGTCTGTGACCCGCAGGCTGTGATACACCAGGCCTCCCTGTCCTTCACTGTCTCCCGGAGCTTGCTCAAACTCTTGTCCATCGAGTCGGTGATACCATCCAACCATCTCATGCTCTGTTGCCCTCTTCTCCTCCTGTCCTCAATCTTTCCCAGCATCAGGGTCTTTTCCATGAGTCGGCTCTTCGCATCAGGTGGCCAAAGTACTGGAGCTTCAGCTTCAGCGTCAGTCCTTCCAATGAATATTCAGGGTTGATTTCCTTTAGGATGGATTCGTTTGATCTCTTGGCTGTCCAGTTCAGTTCAGTTCAGTTCAGCCGCTCAGTCGTGTCCGACTCTTTGTGACCCCATGAATTGCAGCACGCCAGGCCTCCCTGTCCATCACCAACTCCCCAGGGACTCTCAAAAGTCTTCTCCAGCACCACAGTTTGAAAGCATCAATTCTTTGGCACTCAGCCTTCTTTATGGTCAGTTCTCACATCCTTACCTGACTACTGGATAAACCATAACTTTGACTATCTGGACCTTCACACATCTGTTTATTTTGGGGAGGCAGGCTTGCCAGCCCTCTCCATGTTTTGGGCAGAACAACTTTCTATTATTAAGGAACCAGAACAGCTTTATATTTTTAAGGAACATGTTCCCATTTGTGAAATAATTTAGCTGGGAATGAAGATGATCAGGTTCGTTTTCATGGTCTTAGGACCACGGGAGATTATAGTTGAATGATTTCTTAATCTGAAGAAGTGTTTTAATCCTGGCCTGTGGAGTGAATATCATGGTGAACGAAATCTCTGGAGAGAAGTGGTTATGGTTTTAACAAAAGACTGTAAAGACTAGTCCTTCTATAAACTAGGGGAACTGTCTATGGGACACAGCTTGGTTAATAATTACTTCCCGGATGTTTTAGACCAGAGAAGTCTCACTCTGGGTGTCTCTCTCTTTTTCTCGCTCCCCCGTCTCTATTTCTCACTCCCTTCTCTCTCTCTGGGCCTCCCTCATATCTCAGGTGAGTAAAGAGTCCGCCTGCAATGCAGGAGACCTGGGTTCGATCCCTGGGTTGGAAGATCCCCTGGAGAAGGGAAAGGCTACCCACTCCCGTATCCTGGCCTGGAGAATTCCATGGACTATATAGTCCATGGGGTCACTTCACTTCTCTGTCTCTGCCTCTTTCTTTCTCCCTCCCACCCCTCCAACCTTCTCTTGGAAGAGAGAAAGAAGATAGGAAAAAAAGAAAGAAAACCAGAGAGATCTCCACCTGAGGCTCAGTCAGAATGCTCCACGGACCACTTATTAGAGACCCTGATTTTCTGACTGTGGTGCTATCCAGGCCTGTCAGGTAATGTTGGGTCTGAGAGTACATGGTATGGTTGGGGATAAAGAGAACCTGGGCGTATTTCTGGGGCTTCGCATTGACAAGCCAAGGATCCTGTGTGGCAGGAGAGGTGAGGTTTTCCTCTGAATGGTAACAGGAGTCTGAGGAGGAAGTGGTGGGGGCGGCGGGGCCATCTGAAGCAAAGAGCATAAAGCCACACGTGGTGCAATCAGAGGGAAGGGAAATTCTTGGTTTGTATTAGGGCCCCAAAGGTTCTTCTGAGCTGTTCACACGCATGTCTGAAGAATTTCTCATCATTCCCCTTCATGCTCACTCATTGTGAGTCTGACATATTCATCTGTTTCTCCCATTATATTCTGGTGATCCTCAGCTCCTCAAGACAGAGCAGCCCCTTCCCTCTCCATCTTGATTTAAGGTGGGCCTGCCTGAACTTGCCTGAAACAGGAAGTCACGGCCAGTCTCAGTGTCCGGGGGTGGGAGTCCGTGTGCCTAGGCCTGACAGGGATGGGTATGGCCTGGCCTCTGGCAGCGTGGATTTGGGTAGGCAGCCTGGACCACATAGGAACAGAGGTTACTCACAGAGGACATCCAGGGTGAATGGGTCACTGTGGCTGACACTCACTGGGCTCCTGACTTCGCACACATAGGGTCCTCTGTCATTGCTTGTCACAGCGAGTACAGTGAGAATCCTGTGGTCCTCAGACAGTTCCAGCCTGGTGCTGCTGGGGAGGCTCTGATTGTTGATCCACCACATGTAGGAGGTGTTCTGAGTCTCAGCTCCACATTTTAACGCCACAGTGTGTGAATAGAACTCACCCCCCTCCCCCTAAACTCCGAGGTCAGATAGGAAGCACTCACAGTATACACAGAGATGTCCGATTTGTCTTTCTGTTTGTAAATCATTCTTTGCAACGGGCAGCGTGTAGGACCCTGTGCCTTTCTGGACGACGTTCTGGATCAGCAGGGTCCTGTTGGGGTGAAGTGTCTCCCGACCACTGTGGGCAGAGCCTTTGGTAGGTGCATTAGAGTCTACTCTGTATGATGCAGTTAGCTGGGTGCTGTCTACCCTTTCTCCTCTGTGCCAGGCAGGCATAGCCTAGAGGCTTCTCTGGCAGACTGTGAGCAAGTAGGAGAACATCCGTCCCTTCTTTGGCAAGGTGGGGCAACAGTTTAACAGGGAGTTGTCCAGTGGTGGGTGGGGGCCAGAAGTTTAGGAGTGAGACTAGGAAGGAAGAGAGAGAAACCAGTTAATATTCTGACTTGTGTGCTGGGATGGAAAAATGGTGCCTGGGTCCTGAACAGATCTCTTCATCCCTCCATCTTGGGTGTGTGTGTGTGTGTGTGTGTGTGTGTGTGTGTGTGTGTGTGTGTGCTTATGTGTGTATGTATGTGTGTCCTACTGTTTCAACATCTGCAGCATGACCCTCGGTCACTTCAGCGCCTTTGGGCTCGTTTTTTCCTCTGCTTCCCCAGCTGTCCCTGGCTCACCCCCTCGCGGCCCTCACACGTCTGCTCACACTCAGGGCCTCTTGGGAGATGACCCCACAACGACCAGCTGCTGTAAAGACCCTCTGTGCTCACTGCTGATCCTTCCCCGCTCCGGTTCCTGCGTGACACCTGTAGCACTTGCCAGCACACTCTCCATCTCTCTGCTTGTGTGTCTTCCTCCCCACAGAGCGCAGGCTCCATGAGGGCAGGGGCTTGTCTGATCCTGCTTGAAACCCAGGGCCTGGACCAGGCTCCAGACATTAGTACCTGGGGATGAAGGAAGGAGAGTTCCCAGGAATTCCACAGCCTGGTGTTTATTTGTCAGCTTCTAAGGGTGCCAGGTAAGGACAGTGTTTACTGTCCTGGTTATGTCTTTTTCTGTAGTGAAATGAAGACATAAATTATTATTATCGTCATCAGTTTTCAACAGTTACTGCTCAGTGAAGAATAACTGATAAAACCTACAGCAGTTGAGTCCTCCCGCCCCTCGCCAGCTCTAGCTCATGCAGAGTCTCCTGTGGCTGAGCCCCCCTCCCTCCCTGGTCCGCTGTCCTCTGCCCTCAGGTCTGAACAGAATCCCTCTGTCCCCTCTCAGAGCCCTGTCTCCCCCAGGGACCAGCCAGGCTCTTGTTCTCCAGTCTCCACCTCCTCCCTGAAAACTGTCCCCTCTCACCTGCCAGCAGGAGCCTGTTCCAGGGGATGCACCGTCTGCGGGGAGGGCCTGAGGGGGTCCCCATGGTGCCTGCTGTCTGCTGTGTCCCTCTCTCTGTGAGGAGGTGCTCACAGCACTAATGTTCATTGTGTGAGCTCTGCTGTCCTCCCCCCTCTGGCTGTGCCTCCACCTGGGGCAGGAGCACTTCCCTGGGTCACGAGACCCGGGGGCAGGGTCTCTGCCCAGGCCCCTCCCTCTCTTCTCAGTCCTTCCTGCCTCTCTGGTCCCCTCTTCCTCTTTTTTATTTTTTCTCTCTACACACACATACCTCAGAGATATTGTGGCTTGGTTCTAGACCATTGGAAAAGCAAGTGCATGAACTTGGGGTATGTCAGGGCACTTTTGGAGGATGTATTCACACTTACAGTCACAGACATAGGAAACATCTTATGGTTACCAAAGGGGAAGGGGGGTAAATTAGGAACTTGGAATTAACAGATATACAGTATTATATATAAAATTAACAACAAGGACCTACTTTATAGCACAGGGAACTATATTCAATATCCTGTAATAACGTATAATAGAAAAGAATTTGAAAAAGAAGAAATATATATGTAACTGAATCACTTTGCTGTAAACCTGCAATTTTGTAAATCAACATTCAGTTCAGTTCAGTTTAGTCGCTCAGTTGTGTCCGACTCTTTGCAACCCCATGAATCGCAGCACGCCAGGCCTCCCTGTCCATCACCATCTCCCGGAGTTCACCCAGACTCACGTCCATCGAGTTAGTGATGCCATCCAGCCATCTCATCCTCTGTTGTCCCCTTCTCCTTCTGCCCCCAATCCCTCCCAGCATCAGAGTCTTTTCCAATGAGTCAACTCTTCGCATGAGGTGGCCAAAGTACTGGAGTTTCAGCTTCAGCATCATTCCCTCCAAAGAAATCCCAGGGCTGATCTCCTTCAGAATGGACTGGTTGGGTCTCCTTGCAGTCCAAGGGACTCTCAAGAGTCTTCTCTAACACCACAGTTCAAAAGCATCAATTCTTCAGCACTCAGCTTTCTTCACAGTCCAACATTACCTCAATACAAAATGATACGTTTATTCTATTGTAGTCTATTAAGTATGCAATAGCATTATGTCAAAAAAACCAGTGTATTATACCTTATGTAAAAGTATATTATTGTCAAAAATGCTAACTACCATCTGAACCTTCAGTGAGTTGTCTTCTTTTTGCTGCTGGAGGGTCCTTCCTGTGAGTTGACAGCTGCTGCCTGATCAGGGTGGTGGGTGCTGAAGGTTGGTGTCAGTGGCAATTTCTTGGAATAACACAACAATTGTCGGGAGCCACATTAGGCATTACTGACAAAATGGAGGCACGGTCCCAAACCCCTCTCATCTCACAGGCACGGTCCTGGGATGAAGGAGTGAGGCCTTGTGATTCTGACTTGTTCTTTCCTTTCTTCAGTTGAGTTGGTTGGAAAGAATGTTTAAGGTGCTTATTGTTTTTGAGAGAAACATGAGAAAGCACAAAGCCTTCTGCAGTTGTGCCCAGAAAATAATCTATAAAGTGACCATTGACATTTGTTCAAGATCTTTACAAAGAATGTCCCAGGATGAGCATGGAGGCCACAGCTTGAGGCCATGGGAAGGATTGTTATCTGAGACCTGTTTGTGAGGGGAATGTTTACGGTAAAGAAGTTTGCTGAGTTTAGGGTTTAGGAATAATTAAGAATAGCTGGAATGTATGGATGTGAGAGTTGGACTGTGAAGCAGGCTGAGCGCCGAAGAATTGATGCTTTTGAACTGTGGTGTTGGAGAAGACTCTTGAGAGTCCCTTGGACTGCAAGGAGATCCAACCAGTCCATTCTGAAGGAGATCAGCCCTGGAATTTCTTTGGAAGGAATGATGCTGAAGCTGAAACTCCAGTACTTTGGCCACCTCATGCAAACAGCTGACTCATTGGAAAAGACTCTGATGCTGTGAGGATTTGGGGGCAGGAGGAGAAGGGGACAACAGAGGATGAGATGGCTGGATGGCATCACCGACTCGATGGATGTGAGTCTGGGTGAACTCCAGGAGTTGGTGATGGACAGGGAGGCCTGGCGTGCTGCGATTCATGGGGTCGCAAAGAGTCGGACACGACTGAGTGACTGAACTGAACTGAACTGAGAAGGCTTTTTAGGAGATAGTGATCTTAAGATGCTAGGGGCAAACAGGATTTAGAAAGATAAGAAATAAACTGAGGAATTTGGCATGAGTTTCAGTGTAATCACAAATTAAGTATAGGACACATAAGAGAAAGTAGATAATAGATAGTAAAGCTGATTCTGAGAGAATCACTGAAGCAGGAACTCTGTTTGTAGGGCAGCAATGATTTCTGGAGACAGTAAATCTTGGTGGGGGAAACTAAAACTGTCAAACCTCATGCTTTTTTCAAAGTATAAAAGAAAACCTGAAGCTTGAAATAAACATGTAGTTCCATACCATGAGTCAGAGGTTACATCATCATCCGTTGACACCGCTCACCCCTTCAGGCTGATTCCCTGGCTGCTGGAGCTGGACCCTGCAAACAATGAAGTTTGCTTGACTCTTTGTTCACTTACAGACTTAGAAGCCAGCATATTATTTCTAATTATTTCTTTTTGGTTACACAGGGTCTTTGTAGCTGCGCTCAGGCTTTCTCTAGTTGCAGTAAGCGGGGGCTACTCTCTAGTTGTGGGGCTTGGCTTGTCATTGTGGTGGCTTCTCTTGTTGCCGAGCATGGGTTCAGTAACTGTGGCCTGTGGGCTTAGTTGCTCCGTGGCATGTGGGATCTTCCTGGACTAGGGATTGAACCAGTACCCCCTGTGGCAGAAGGCAGATTCTTCACCACTGAGCCACCAGGGAATCCCCCTGGGTACTGATTTTAGTGCTGCTTCTAGTGGTCTTGGGAAGGAGGCACCACAGCAGAGGGCCAGGAGGTCAGGGGATGAGGAGGGGAAAGAGCACATGTTCCAATTGCTTGGAAGTGAAGGAGATGAGATGACAGGCTAATTCTTGGTGGAATTGTGGCTCAGAGGGTAAAGCATCTGCCTGCAATGCAGGAGACCTGGGTTCAATCCCTGGGTCAGGAAGATCCTCTGGAGAAGGAAATGGCAACCCACGCCAGTACTGTTGCCTGGAAAATCCCATAGACAGAGAAGCCCGGTAGACTACAGTCAATGGGATCACAAAGAGTCAGACATGACTGAGCAACTTCACTTCATCCAGGTTAGAACAGCTCTGACTCTCTGAGGGGCAGAAAAAAGGGACAGGGAACAAGGAGGCGGGACGTGCTGGAGAGATTTCTATACACCTGAGCCCATGGAGACTGTGGGAGTGAACGCTGGATCAGGCCTGGGATGCACTGGAGCCATCCGCGTGGGCAGTGTGGTATGTCCCTAGTGAAGAGCACAGCAGACCTTTCACTCACGAAATCATCTTCTCTCCTTCTCTCCTCAGAGGAAGACAGGCAGGTCCTTCCAGGCAGGTTGCAGCAGTGACCTGTGGCTCTAGGTGGATGCACTTTGTCAGCTGGTGTGCGCATGAATTTATCGGGCTCTCGGATCCCAGGATCAAATACCTCTGGACTTAGAAACAGGCTCACTGTGACTCCCTGTTGAGCAGTTTCTGTTTCTTCTGCCTGTAAGGAAGGCAATGCAGAAAACAGTACCAACTGCGAGGCAGCATGTTGATATCTGATATACAATATTTATTATAAATATAGAGCAAATTTTACAAATCATTCAGAAGTGGCCTTCAGTTCAGTTCAGTTCAGTCGCTTAGTTGTGTCTGACTCTTTGTGACCCCATGAATCGCAGCACTCCAGGCCTCCCTGTCCATCACCGACTCCCGGAGTTCACTCAGACTCGAGTCCATCGAGTCAGTGATGCCATCCAGCCATCTCATCCTCTGTCGTCCCCTTCTCCTCCTGCCCCCAATCCCTCCCAGCATCAGAGTCTTTTCCAATGAGTCAACTCTTTGCATGAGGTGGCCAAAGTACTGGAGTTTCAGCTTTAGCATCATTCCTTCCAAAGAAATCCCAGGGTTGATCTCCTTCAGAATGGACTGGTTGGATCTCCTTGCAGTCCAAGGGACTCTCAAGAGTCTTCTCCAACACCACAGTTCAAAAGCATCAATTCTTTGGCGCTCAGCCTTCTTCACAGTCCAACTCTCACATCCGTACATGACTACTGGAAAAGCCATAGCCTTGACTAGACGGACCTTTGTTGGCAAAGTAATGTCTCTGCTTTTGAATATGCTATCTAGGTTGGTCATAACTTTTTTTCCAAGGAGTAAGCGTCTTTTAATTTCATGGCTGCAGTCACCATCTGCAGTGATTTTGGAGCCCAGAAAAATAGTCTGACACTGTTTCCACTGTTTCCCCATCTATTTCCCATGAAGTGATGGGACTGGATGCCATGATCTTCGTTTTCTGAATGTTGAGCTTTAAGCCAACTTTTTCATTCTCCTCTTTCACTTTCATCAAGAGGCTTTTTAGTTCCTCTTCGCTTTCTGCCATAAGGGTGGTGTCATCTGCATATCTGAAGTTATTGATATTTCTCCCGGCAATCTTGATTCTAGCTTGTGTTTCTTCCAGTCCAGCATTTCTCATGATGTACTCTGCATAGAAGTTAAATAAGCAGGGTGACAATATACAGCCTTGATGTCCACCTTTTCCTATTTGGAACCAGTCTGTTGTTCCATGTCCAGTTTTAACTGTTGCTTCCTGACCTGCATACAGATTTCTCAGCCAGGCAAAATTAAATTATGCAGAAGTGTGTGCATGAGGGAGGTGTACACAGTCTGTGTCAGGGTGAGAAAACCCTGAAAGAGTTACCTGAGAACACAGTGCTCCCAGCCACCCCTCTCTGGGGGACGCAGCAGGAGGTCCGTCATGAAGGTGGAATAAAGCCTTTCTCTCAGCAGCTCAAGGAGGCCTCGTCTGGGGGGACGCAGCAGGAGGTCCGTCATGAAGGTGGAATAAAGCCTTTCTCTCAGCAGCTCAAGGAGGCCTCGTCTGTGCAGAAGGCTGGTGGGAAGTAGACGTGCCTCGGAGAAGGCAATGGCACCCCACTCCAGTACTCTTGCCTGGAAAATCCCACAGATGGAGGAGCCTGGTAGGCTACTGTTCATGAGGTTGTAATGAGTCGGACATAACTGAGCGACTTCACTTTCAGTTTTCACTTTCATGCATTGGAGAAGGAAATGGCAACCCACTCCAGTGTTCTTGCCTGGAGAATCCCAGGGACAGAGGAACCTGGTGGGCTGCCGTCTATGGGGTCGCACAGAGTCGGACACGATTGAAGCTTCTTAGCAGCAGCAGCAGCAGACGTGTCTCTCCCCCTCCCATGGACCCCATGGGAGAAGAATTCCAGAGACTCTTCAAGAAGCCCAGGGCTGAGTCATAATCCACCCCTTGTGTCCTAAGGAGCATGTGCACCAGTGCGGCTTTCTAGGCCGGCCATAAATACCAACAAAGCGAGGGGGCATGTTCCCTTCAGGGCGCTCCTGTTTCTCAAGGACCAAACACCCCTCAGCAGAGACCAAGGCGTCCTGAGAGGGTGAGCGGGGCAGGCAGAAGACGAGGGGATTGATGACTGGCCTGGGACTTTCCAGGTGGTGCTAGTAGTAAAGAACAGGCCTGCCAAGGCAGGAGACAGGTTCCATCCCTGAGTGGGGAAGATCCCCTGGCGAAGTGAACGGCAAAACACCCCAGTATCCTTGCCAGGAGAATCCCATGGACAGAGGAGCCTGGAGGGCTACAGTCAATGGGGTCGCACAGAGTTGGACATGATTGAGCAACTGAGCAGGATGACTGGCCTGAGGTGCCTAGAAAGGGAGTGGGATCCATTTCTGGGCATGAATGTAGAAAACTGCTTCTTATTTTCTATGTCGAGCCCCTCACAGAGAAGGCTTGCGGAGCTCCTGGCCAGAGGGACATGCAGGATTTTGGTGGCTTCTTTTCTCTAAAGCAGTCAGACTGGCTTATGCAGCAAGTTAAACAGAACCCCTTTCACATAAACAAGCAGTTACAAAAACTAAAATGGCAGAATGTCTTAAAAGGAAGGGGGGGGCGGGGAAACCAACCAATAACCTAAATTGTACATTCTTTGGCCATTATTTAAATACTCTCTAGAGGGTAAAATTTCTGAGTATTTTCCCTAGTCCCAGCAGATTGTATATGATAAGAGCTGACTAGACAAAACCAGATTGTATCTGGTTGTTGTTGACATCAGCAACCTCAGATATACAGATACCACTCTAATGGCAGAAAGCGAAGAGGAGCTAAAGAGCCTCTTGATAAGGGTGAAGGAGAGTGAAAGAGCTGGCTTAAAAAGAAATATTAAAAAAATTAAGACCATGGCATCCGGCCCCAATACTTCATGGCAGATGGAAGGGGAAAAGGTGGAAGTAGTGATAGATTTCCTCTTCTTGGGCTCTAAAATTGCTGCAGATGGTGACTGCAGCCATGAAATCAGAAGACATATGCTTCTTGGCAGGAATGTGATGACAAACCTAGACAGCGTGTTGAAAAGCAGAGACATGATTTTGCCAACAAAGATCCATGTAGTCAAGACTACGGTCTTCCCAGTGGTCATGTATGGTTGTGAGAGCTGGACCATAAAGAAGGCGGAGTACCAAAGAATCCATGCCTTCAAACTGTGGTGTTGGAGAAGACTCCTGAGAGTTCCTTGGATAGCAAGGAGATCAAACCAGTCAATCTTAAGGGAAATCAACCCTGAATACTTGTTGGAATGACAGATGCTGAAGCTGAAATTCTAGTATTTTGGTCAGGTGATGCAAGTTCAGTTCAGTTTAGTCACTCAGTTGTGTCCAACTCTTTGCAACCCCATGAATCGCAGCACGCCAGGCCTCCCTGTCCATCACCAACTCCCAGAGTTCACTTAAACTCACGTCCATCGAGTCGGTGATGCCATCCAGCCATCTCATCCTCTGTCGTCCCCTTCTCCTCCTGCCCCCAATCCCTCCTGGCAAACAGCTGACTCATTGGAAAAGCCCCTGATGCTGGGAAAGATTGAGGGCAGGAGGAGGAGAGGATGTCAGAGGATGAGATGGCTGGATGGCATCACCGATGCAATGGACATGAACTTGGTCAAACTTTGGGAGATGGTGAGGGACAGAGAGGCCTGGCGTGCTGCAGTCTGTGGGGTCACAAGAGTCAGACATGACTGGGCAACTGAACAACAACAACAACAAGAGCTGACTGCCACCCCCCTCCCCAAAGTGATAATCCCTTCCTCTGTGGGCAGTTCTTGAAATGAAGCCCATGAAGTTCTTTAAACATACCTGCATTTTAAAAATTAAGGATTACTTATGGACCTAGACAAGTAGTTGTTTAGTTACTTCTATTAGGTTCTCTGTCTTGGAGAAGGCAATGGCACCCCACTCCAGTACTCTTGCCTGGAAAATCCCATGGACGGAAGAGCCTGGTAGGCTGCAGTCCATGGGGTCGCGATGAGTCGGACACGACTGAGCAATTTCACTTTCACTTTTCACTTTCATGCCTTGGAGAAGGAAATGGCAACCCACTCCAGTGTTCTACCCTGGAGAATCCCAGGGACGGGGGAGCCTGGTGGGCTGCCGTCTATGGGGTCGCACAGAGTCGAACACGACTGAAGTGACTTAGCAGCAGCAGTAGGTTCTCTGGTAGCTCAGTGGTAAAGAATCCTCCTGCCAATAAGGAGACATGGGTTCAATCCCTGGGTCGGGAAAATTCCCTGGAGGAGGAAATGGCAACCCACTCCAGTGTTCTTGCCTGGGGGAAATCCCATGGACAGAGGAGTTTGGTGGGCTACAGTCCATGGAGTCCAAAAGAATGGGACACAGTTGAGCACGCATACACTCACGCAGTAGGATCTCTGAAGATGAGCTTTCCAAAGGGACTGGTGGTGTAGGGTAAGGGAGTTAAGAGAAGGCAAGGTTTGGAAAAAGAACGAGACTGGCACTTTACAGGAACAGATCACTTTTAATGAGGCGAGAAGGGGCAGCAGTCAGATTAGTGAGCTGCTGCACTAACCCAGGATACAGGATGCTTGGGGCTGGTGCACTGGGATGACCCAGAGAGATGGTATGGGGAGGGAGGTGGGAAGGGGGTCCAGGATTGGGAACACCCGTGGCGGATTCATGTTGATGTATGGCAAAACCAATACAGTATTGCAAAGAAAAATTTTTAAAAAAAGAAAGAAAAAAAAGTAAGTATATATAGGCATATATGTGGAAATCTACTGTCTTAAGGGGGCCTGTTCTCCAAGGTTGTTCGGAGTAGTTATCTCTTAGAAGGCTGGGGCAAGGAATTCTGGAGATCAGCCAGAGGCTGGACCCACTGGAAGCTGGGCGTAATCAACCTTAATGTCCATTTTCTTTTTCCTTCGGTGACAGAGTTCTTTGTTTTGCATAGAATGGTGGGGAGGCCCCAGAGGGGTGTTTTAACTCCAGGCTATTTTGAGCCCTGTAACTTTCCTTCAGGTGGTCTTCTAGGTAAGCATCAAGGTGTTTACCTTCGACAACCTTGATAGGGGACAAAGCTGTCGAATTTGCGGTCCTAACTCAATTACATATGTATTTCCTGTGGATATTGAGTTCCTACTGGACTTTGAAGAGCTAGGAAAAGCTTTTTCTTCTCTCTTCTTTTCTGACACATGCATTTCAGTGAGAAGGACATAACTTGCAAATGTGTGGCAAATTCAAGTTAGACTCCAATAGGCCAGGACTGGGGCGGAAAGCACATGGAAGCAACCTAGGTGTCCATCACAAGATGAATGGATAAAGAAGCTGTGGGACATACATACAATGGAATACTACTCAGCCAGTGTGCTCTGAAGAAGCAAATGGGGAGGTCTAGGTCAGCAAATGGGGAGGGGCAGAGATTCTGACCACTGTCTCCCAAGGTCCTCGTTGCCAAAGTTCAATGACCAGGAAGGTAGGGTTTCCCACAGACCTCCTCATGGATGTGCCTTTTCATCTATTGACACTGAAGGAAAGGGCTGTGACCAGGCAGCCTGGAGGAGCCTTGTTAGAGGATTACAGGAGAGCTGGGGAAAGACTGTCTTCCATTTTCCCTAATGGTGAAAGAATCTCCTGATGATGGAATGAGAACCTTGAGACAGCCGCAGTGTCACGAGCGCTGCCTCTTTTTTGCATTGCTTCTCCTTTTTGTTTCTCTTCTCTCCTCCTCCTCCCTCGTCTTCTTCACTTCTCCATAAACTGTTTCTGTGGCTGTTGGAGATGGGGGACCTGAAGTTGCTTTCTTTGACTCCTGGGCATCAAAGTTCAAAGAAGACTGTGCAACTTTGTCAGTCTGAAAGGCATCAGCAGTGGTCGTTTAAGTCAGAGTCATGGGCCAGGCCCTCGCCATGTCTGGGGTGACTCAGCATCCTAGGCTTTCATCTCTTTGAAACTTTTAGCTTCAGAGAAAGGCTTTTATTACCCATTTTTTCCTGCTTGCTAACGTTCTGTTGGGTGATCATTAGAAGAGATAGATTATGAAATTCTACAATGGATATGAAGGAGGAAACAGAACAGGCTCTATCTTGAAAGCAGGACTCCATCTTGGGCTGGACTGTGGACTTTGAGCTATATGCCTAGTATCTATGGAAACGACATACCAACTGGAAAACCAGGCCCCCGGAAGGAAGAGCCCCAGGCCTCTCCATCGCCTAAAAAAACCCCTAATTATCTGTGTAACCGAATAGAATCATACATTCTATTATGCTTATTGGGGTATGACCACAAGCCTATTGATAAGGTATATGAATCATGGGTTAACTTTGATTGTATATTTCTTTTTCCATTGTTCAGACTAGTGTCAGGGAATTTTGGGGAGATGGGTTTGGGCATGTATGCTTAGGGTATATAAGGTTTTCACAAAAACTGGTCAGGGTCCTTGGCTAAGAGGAGACTCTGCCTTGGGCCTGCTGGTGTAATAAACTGCACTCCACTATCTGCATTGTCCTTCTAAGTGAGTTTGTTTCCCAGAACGTGTGGTTACAACAGATACAATGATACAGCAATGAGAATAAATTAAGCACAACAGTACACAATGAGATGGATGACTCTCATAGTGTTGAATGAAAGAACCAGACACATGTAAGGACATACTGTGTTTTTCCTATGTGGAAAAGCATGAAAAGGCAGACCTATCTCATGCATTGGAAGTGAGGATGCTGGTTACTCTTTGAAGGGAAGTAACTGGAGGTCTTCTTTAGGGTAGGAATGACATATTGATTGATTGATTTGGGTGTTGCTAACATGGATTGTTCAACTTCCGAAAGTTCATAGATGTTTTTAGAAATGGGTTTTTAAAATTTTATTTTTGGCTGCGCTAGGTCTTTGTTGCTGCAAACAGTCTTTCTCTAGTCGTAGGTAGCCGGGGATCCTTTTCATTGCAGTGTGCAGGCTTCTCATTGTGGTGGCTTCCTTTGTTGCCTTGCCTGGAGAATCCCATAGACAGAGTAGCCTGGCAGGCTATAGTCTGTTTGGTCACAAAGAGTTGGACACGACTGAACGACTAACACTTTCACTTTCTGCAGAGACTGGACCCTGTGTTCCTGCAGCTGTTGACCTTCAACACCCCCTGAGGGAATTCAGGGGGGCATGAGGCACTCTGTGCTCCGAGGAATCTGGTGGGGTAGCTGGATATTTTCAGAAACTGATTTCATGATTCCCATCCTTGCATCTCATCTCTAGAAAAGCACTAAATCCTATCATGATGACATCACCTCCTCGTGTCTAGCAGAAAACCTCTTATAACGTGAGCACTTAATTGCCTTGAACTCCCCCTTCAACAAAATCTTATATATTGACCTTCCCCGACTGCCTCTTCAGAGCAGGCTATCAGAGCTATCTGAGGCGCTGCCTCCCGGGCTGCAGTCCTCATTTTGCCCCCAGTGAAACCTAACTCACAGCTCTCACGTTGTTCACCTTTTCTAGTTGACACTCCTCTAAATCAGATGTGGGTGGGAACAGCCATGTCCAAAAGAGAGGCGGGTGCAGGAAGCATGAAGAACATGGAAGAGGAGACCCATAAAAATCAGGGCCGAGAAGCAGGGCTTTAGGAAGACTGAGGAGCAGATCCAGGCCAGAGATGGAGATGAAGTCTCCTTCCCTCTCCCAAGCAGGGCAGTCAGCCTTGGAGAAAGCAGAACAAGAGGAGAGGCGGCCTATCCTACAGTTTATTTGAAAAAAAGAAAATACATCAGGGCTCCTATCACAGCCAGACCAACCAAGATTCCAATCATGATGCCGACAATGGTACCAGTTGTGAGGTCAAACCAAGAGTCTGTCATGGAAAGAAAAGAATACAATGAATGAAAGTGACATTATTTTACAGTGGGAGGTGCTCTACGCAAGAGCTGTCAACATTGAGTAGTCTCTACTTGTGCCTGCAAAATCGATTTTCTGTGGGAGAGCTGTTGTGTGGTGATTAGGTGACAAGATCCTTGTGATTTTCTTTCTTTCTCCATATATTTCTAGGTTGGTGACCAGAGCTGCCTCAGTTCCAATCTGGCCTTTTCTGCACATATATTTCCAAAGGCTTTGGAGATGTAAGAAGGACTGATGGTTATTTTTGTATGTAACTATTTCCCACCTTTTCATGGTTTTGTATAACTTCCCACCTTTTCCTGGGGCTTCCCTGGTGGCTCAGATGGTAAAGAATCTGCCTGCAATGTAGGAGATGTGGGTTTGATCCCTGGGTCAGGAAGATCCCCTGGAGGAGGAAATGGCAACCCACTCTAGTATTTTTGCCTGGAGAATTCTATGGACAGAGGAGCCTGGGGGGCTACAGTCCATGGGGTCGCAAAGAGTCAGACATGACTGAGTGACTAGTCCATAAAGGAGTCTTTTGGGCCTAGAAAAAAAACCAACAGTTTCAAAGGCCCTTGCTGAATCATCTAACTTCGGAGAAAACAAAACAGAACTTTAGGTCCCATTCTGATGCTCCATGCCAATTGCATCTATCTGGGACTTATTACCCCCTGTCCAGAAACCTTCCACCTCCTACACCTGCACAGAAGACTTATCACCCCCTGTCCAGAAACCTTCCACCCCCTACACCTGCCCAGAAGACTTATCACCCCCTGCCCAACTACAAATGCCATCTCAACTAAAGAATACCCAAAACATCCCATCTGGTTAATGTTTCCCTTATCGCTTCCACAAACCTCCCTATAAATATGGAGCCTCCCTGATCCCTCTCCGCGCTCAGCCTGGTCGTTAGGCTGACTGTCGCCCCTCCTTGCCTGAATAAAGGTAACCTACTTCTGTTGAGGTTGTCTTTCCTTTTTCTGCCTTGGCTCGAACTATACCTTACAGCCCACACATCACTTCCCACCTTTTCATGACTGCATCTTTCTCTGGGTACCAAGTGTGACAGCTATGAATATGTGCCTCTCAGGTGTCTCGTGGTGGGCATTTATTGATGGAAAGCCCTCTGAATTCACTGCCCCTTTGCACAGAGAACACCCTTCACACTGGCTCCCAGTAAGGATGTGAATTCAATAATCCTATGAGAAATGATAGGGCCTTCGCTGGTAGCTCATCTCCCTGCAATGCAGGAGACCCTGGTTTGAATCCTGGATTGGGAAGACCTGTTGGAGAAGGGATAGGCTACCCATTGCATTATTCTGGCCTGGAGAAGTGCTATACAGTCAGCAAAAACAAGACCAGGAGCTGACTGTGGCTCAGACCATGGACTCCTTATTGCAAAACTCAAGACTTAAATTGAAGAAAGTAGGGAAAACCACTAGGTCATTCAGGTATGACCTAAATAAAATCCCCTACAATTATACAGTGGAAGTGACAAGCGATTCAAGGGATTAGATCTGATAGACAGGGTACCTGAAGAACTATGGATGGAGGTTTGTGACATTGTACAGGAGGCAGTGATCAAGACCACCCTCAAGAAAAAGAAATGTGAAAAGGAAAAATGGTTGCTGAGGAGGCCTTACAAATAGCTGAGAAAAGTAGAGAAGCCAAAGGCAAAGGATAAAAGGAAAGATATACCCATCTGAATGCAGAGTTCCAAAGAATAACAAGGAGAGATAAGAAAGCCTTCCTCAGTGATCATTGCAAAGAAATAGAGGAAAAAAATAAAATGGGAAAGACTAGACATCTCTTCAAGAAAGTTAGAGATATCAAGGGAACATTTCATGCAAAGATTGGCACAATAAAGGACAGAAATGGTATGAACCTAACAGAAGCAGAAGATATTAAGCAGAGGTGGCAAGAATACACAGTAGAATCATACAAAAAAATCTTCATGGCCCAGATAACCACGATGGTGTGAGCACTCACCTAGAGCCAGACATCCTGGAATGCAAAGTCAAGTGGGCTTTAGGAAGCATGACTACAAGCAAAGCTAGCGGAGGTGATTTAATTCCAGTTCCAGCGACTGAACTGAACTGATGAGAAATGATCTTCCTCCATGGGTGACTTTAGCTCAAGGGCTCCCCATCAGCTTTGCAGACAGTCTCTAAAACTGCACTGCAGCCTAAAACTTCCTTCCTTCTCTTTCTTTTTCACTTGGGGCAGATACGCCTTGTGGTCTGAGGACCTTCCCAGGCTCCTCCCACGCCTGCCCCACTTTCCTAAACAGGCATTCTCCCAGTAAATATCTTGGATGTCTAGTCCCATCTTGGCTGCATCTCAAGGATGAAAAGTATACCAGACAAGAAAACTTGCAGTCAAATCCTTTTTTTTTCTCCTCTCCCATATTTAGTCAGGAACATGTTCCTATGAGTCTTTTGTTTTATTCTTTCCCTCCCTTCCAATATGTAATATTTTTTGCATCACTTTGTTTTTTATTTCTGTTTTCCTCACTAGTCAACTCAAATCTGAAGATGAATGCTGATGTTAGCTATTGTTATGAGGTACTTATTATATGACAGACTCTCTGCTATATACTTTACACATACCACATATGATTCATATAATAACCCTGCCAGGTCAACATTCAGTTCAGTTCAGTCGCTCAGTCGTGTCTGACTCTCTGCGACCCCATGGTCTACAGCACACCAGGCTTTCCTGTCCATCACCAACTCCCAGAGCTTGTTCAAACTCATGTCCATTGAGTCGGTGATGCCATCCAACCATCTCATCCTCTGTCGTCCCCTTATCCTGCCTTCAATCTTTCCCAGCATCAGGGTCTTTTCAAATGAGTCAGTTCTTCAAATCAGGTGGCCAAAGTATTGGAGTTTCAGCTTCAGCATCAGTCCTAATGAATATTCAGGACTGATTTCCTTTAGGATTGACTGGTTGGATCTCCTTGCAGTCCAAGGGATTCTCAAGAGTCTTCTCCAACACCACAGTTCAAAACCATCTATTCTTTGGCACTCAGCTTTCTTAATAGTCCAACTCTCACATCCATACATGGACCGCTGGAAAAACCATAGCTTTGACTAGATGGACCTTTGTTTGTCTCTGTTTTATAATACGCTATCTAGGTTGGTCATATCTTTTCTTCCAAGGAGCAAGTGTCTTTTAATTTCATGGCTGCAGTCACCATCTGCAGTGATTTTGGAGCCCAAGAAAATAAAATCTGTCACTGCTTCCACTGTTTCCCCATCTATTTGCCATCAAGTGATGGGACCAGATGCCATGATCTTCGTTTTTTGAATGTTGTGTTTTAAGCCAGCTTTTTCATTCTCCTCTTTCACTTTCATCAAGAGGCTCTTTAGTTCCTCTTCACTTTCTGCCATAAGGGTGGTATCATCTGTGTATCTGAGGTTATTGATATTTCTCCCGGCAATCTTGATTCCAGCTGATGCTTCATCCAGCCTGGCATTTCACATGATGTACTCTGTATATAAGTTAAATGAACAGGCTGACAGTATACAGCCTTGACATACTCCTTTCCCAATTTGGAACCAGTCTGTTGTTCCACGTCTGGTTCTAACTGTTGCTTCTTGACCTGCATACAGATTTCTCAGGAGGTAGGTAAGGTGGTCTGGTATTCCCACCACTTAAGAATTTTCCACAGTTTGTTGTGATCCACACAGTCAAAGGCTTTTGTGTAACCAATAGAGCAGAAGTAGATGTTTTTCTGGAATTCTCTTGCTTTTTCTGTGATTCAGTGGATTTTGGCAATTTGATCTCTGGTTCCTCTGTCTTTTCTAAATCCTGCTTGAACATCTAGAATTTCATAGCTCACATACTGTTGAAGCCTGGCTTGGAGAATTTTGAGCATTACTTTGCTAGCGTGTGAGATGAGTGCAATTATATGGTAGTGTGAACATTCTTTGGCATTGCCTTTCTTTGGGATTGGAATGAAAACTGACCTTTTCCAGTCCTGTGGCCACTGCTGAGTTTTCCCGGTTTGCTGGCATATTGAGTGCAGGTCAACATTATTTCCACTTAACAGATGAAAAACCCGAGACTTCCAGTGATGATAAAAAAAAAAGAAGGTACGCAAAGTCATATAACTAATAAGAGGTGGATCTAGTGTAGTCCTTGACGGTAGGAATACCTGATTTTATAGAGCCCAATGGTAGTAATAGTAATAATAGCATCTAACAGTTATTGAACATTTCCTCAGCGTGCGGCATTTTACTAAGGGTTTAACTGAATAGTATGTTAAATCTTTGAAACAATGACATGAAGCAGAGACCTTAGTATGATTTCAGTTGAGGACTCTGAGGCTCAGTGAAGTTAAGAATCTCATGCAAGAATTTATAATTGTAAATGGTTCCCTTAAAAAAGAAGAAAGATCTCAAATTCAGAACCAAACGTTACAGCTGAAGGAACTAGCAAAAGAAGAACAAACCATACCCTAAGCTAGCAGAAGGAAAGACATAATAACCGTTAGAGTGGAGACAAATAAAATAGAGAATGGAAAAGTCATAGAGAAAAAGAACAATAAAACGAGAAACTGGTTCTTCAAAAAAGAATAAGAAAGGCTTCCCTGGTGGCTCAGTGGTAAAGAATTTGTCTGCCAATTCAGGAGACATGGGTTTGACCCTTGATCTGGGAAGATCCCACACACGGCAGAGCAGCTGAGTCTGTGCTCCACAACTACTGAGCCTGTGCTCGAGAGCCAGGGAGTTGCAACTACTGAGCCCATGGGCTGCAACTACTCAAGTCCGTAGGCCCTAGAGCCCATTCTTCAGAACAAGAGAAGCCACCGCAGTGAGACTCCCGTGCGCTGCAACTAGAGAGTAAACCCCACTCACCGCAGCTAGAGAAAAACCAGCACAGGAATGAAGGCCCAACACGGCACAGTAAATAAATAACTGGGGGGAAAAGATGAACAATTCTGACAAAACGTTAACTAGACTGATCAAGAAAAACCGGGAAGATTCAGATTACTAAAATCAGCAAGGAAAGTGGGGACATTGCTACTAATTCTCAAGAAATAATGAGTTATAGGAGTATTATGAATAATTGTATGCCAACAAATTGCATAACTTCAGTAAAATGGACAAATTCCTAGAAACACAGATGCTACCAAAGTGGAATCACAAAGATTGTGACCCCATGGACTGGAGCCTGCCAGGCTCCTCTGTCCATGGACTTCTCCAGGCAAGAATACTAGAGTGGATTGACATGCCCTTCTCCAGGAGAATCTCCCTGACCCAGGGATTGAACCTGTGTCTCTTACATTTCCTGCCTTGGCAGACAGGTTCTTTACTACTAGCGCTACCTGGGAAGCTCCAGTGTTATAGAGGCCGTATATTAAAACCCGCACCTAACACCATTCTAAGTGTGAAAGACTGAAAATTTTCCCTCTAAGATCAAGAACAAGATCAGGATGCCCGCTTTTGCCACTTCTATTCAAAACAATATTAAAAGCAACAGACAGGGCTTCCCTGGTGGCTCAGTGGTAAAGAGTCCGCCTGCCAATGCAGGAGACACGGGTTCCACCCCAGTCTGAGAAGATCCCATATGCAATGGAGTAATTAAGCCTGTGCGAAAAAGCCCACACAGCTACAAAGACCCAGCCTGGCCAAAAATAAGTAAAAAAATTATTTTAAAAATTAATTAATAAAACAGTGCCCATTGCATTAAGAACCTATATCAGGTATCTCATTTAATTCTAATAAAACTTTGTGAATTACAAAAAATAACTTTTTAAAAAGTAATGGACCAATTTGGTGCCAAAGAAAATAGAAAAGATACTGAAATTATAAATTAAGAAGCAAAATTAACTATTTGCAGAGGATGTGGCCTTATATATTAACAAAACCCTAAAAATTTCACGAAAAACTGTTAGGTCTAATAAACAAATTTGATAGAGCTGCAGGATATGAAACCAACACATAAATGCAGTTGTATTTCTATATATGAACAGTGAACAACATGAAAAGAAAAGTTAAAAACTTCTCTGTATATGTTGTATGAAGGAGATAAGGCTAATATTCACTCCCCTTGACAAAAATGGCAGATGCCTTTGGACCTAACAATATGCATACAGTTAAGGAATTGCTACCTGAATCATAGTATCTAACCATCATTTTTATAAAAATAAATTCCACTTATAACAGCAGCAATAAGAATAAAATTTAGGAATTTTGGAGCTGACAGACTTGTACAAGAGAAACTAAACAAATTTTTTTTCAAAGGGAAAACATAGAATAAGAAATTAAAGACATGAATAAATGAAAAGTGTTTATGGTCTAGAAGACTTAATGTTGCCTAGATGACAATACTTACCAAGGTGTTACTGGATATATGTGGGTAACAACTGCAAAACAATATTTATGGACTTACTTAATACCACTGAGCTATAAACTCCAAAATTATTTACATGATAAATCCTACTCTTTTTTTTTTACCATATAGTGTACCAGAAAAAAAAATCTTGTGCAAGGTCACAGAGTAAATGCCAGCCCCAGGATTAGAAACTTACTGTATTTTGTGTGTGTGTGTGTGTGTGTGTGTGTGTGTGCATGTTAGTCATCCAGTTGTATCCAACTCTTTGCGACCCCATGGACTGTAGCCCGCCAAGCTCCTCTGTCCATGGAATTCTCTAGGCAAGAATATTGGAGTGGGTAGTCACTCCCTTCTCCAGGGGAATCTTCCCAACTTTCAGGGATCAAACTTGGATCTCCTACATTGCAGGAAGACTCTTCATCCTCTGAGCCACCAGGGAAGCCCCCCACCTTTTCTTTTCAGAGATGGAGCTATTAAGATTTTGCCATCTTTTTATTGTAATAGTCTCCTCACTGATAGTCTGCCTGCTGTGACCTCGATCCACTGTGCACCCTGTAGGTGGAGCCATCCTCTTGGGAAGATGGAGCATGGGGCAAGCGGTCACTTACCTTTCACCTTCAGCTCAAAGATCTCACTTCTGTTGGAAGTGCCTATGTTGAAGATCTCACACTGATATTCCCCGGCATTTTCCTTCTTAATGGGGTCTATGGTGAGGTTCTTGCTGTCCTTGGACAGGAAGATGTTCTTTGCGGCTTTTAGTTGCTGCTTATTGAAGATCCACTTGATGCTGATGTCCGTTTCATTTGTGACACAGGTAATGACCACCCTGTTTCCTTTTTGCCTGACCATGGAGTCGTTGACTTGGATGGAGGGCTGCCGCAGCAGGCCTGTGGAGAGAATGGAGGAGGTGGCTGACTGAGGCTAGGTCAGCGGCCTGGGGCCAAGCTCCTTCCTCGGGTGTTTCTTACCCACTGCCGGGGCCTAGTGAGCTCTATGAAGGTGACCCCAAGGAGGACCCTGAGCCTGTGAACAAGGCTGTGGGTCTCGCTTCAAGAGAGGATGTGTGAGGAGAAGGCTCCCTTTCCTCCCTCACCCCAATAATACCTGGATGACCCTGACCTTTCCATTAGACATCTCTGTAGTGCCTTCTCAATCCATGTGTACAGCATCCTCAGCCTGAAGTGAAACTCTTCCTGTGAACTTTGATGGATCCTTTCCTAGAACTTCCTTTGGTTCTAAAAAGTTTCAGGTCTCATTTGTTATATACGCTTCTGTGTATGTTACGGAAGACAGTTTTGCCACCCCTGTGTATCTGTGGGGCCAAGGGAACTTTACACAGAGCAGGAAAGGCAATTACTTCTCTTTAAAAAATTTATTACTGACTTTCCCGGAGGCTCAGAGGTAAAAGATCCGCCTGCCAACGCAGGCAATGTGGGTTAGATCCCTGGGTGGAGAAGATCCCGTGGAGAAGGGCATGGCAACCCACTCCAGTGTTCTTGCCCGGGAAATCCCACGGACAGAGGAGCCTGGCGGGTTATTGTCGATGGAGTCAGAGAGTCAGACCTGACTGAGCAACTAAGCAACAACAACAAAATAATTTATTAGGGAATGAGGATGACCATGTCCAGTCTCCTGGTCTAGATGTATATAGTGACAGTGACCCTCTGAGCTTGGTACAATCTTGTTGGAAAGATTTCCAACCATAACCGCCCCTCGTTTTCCATCACTCTGCATCTGAGACATTAATGAGTTACTCCCATCACAAGATGACGACAGCTGAAGTTCATTTTCCTGGCGACCTGGGGAAAGTGGCTCGTGTTGGAGCCCCACAGAGGCTGCTGCTCCCAGATTGCTGAGTCCTTTACTATCACCTGGGAGGGTGCGCCCAGCCTAAGCCAGGCTGGGAACAGGGAAGTCAGTCAATTAGGGAAATATCTGTGGAAGGCTTAAGGGCAGGGGGTGGGGGCTTCCCCGATGGCTCAGCTGGTAAAGAACCTGCCTGCCAATTCAGGAGACAAGAGATGTGAGTTTGATTCCTGGGTCGGGAAGATTCCCTGGAGAAGGAAATGGCAACCTGCTCCAGTATTTGTGCCTAGAGAACCCCATGGACAGAAGAGCCTGGAGGGCTACATTCCACGGGGTTGCAAAGAGTTAGACGTGACTGAGCGCACATGTTTGCATCTAAGGGCAGGGAAGCTGTGCAGAGCAGGGCCAGTCCTTGACGGAATGAAGGAGAAAGAAGGTGAGAGACAGGAAGAGCAGGGAGCGAGAAATGTCCATTTACAAGCGACTTCAAAGTGGGGGTTTCAAGTGACTTCAAATATCCAGAGGTGCAAGAGCCCCACCACTGCCCAGAAGCAGGACCCCTGCCCCCCCACTCCTGGAAACCCTCCCATGGTGGAGCAGCCCCACAAGTCACCATGAGACTCGGCTCCCAGTGCGTTTTAGGGGCAGGTGATCAGGGTATAAAACACGGCTCCCCTCCCTGGAGACAGGAGGCAGGCGTGGCCAGAGCCTCCTAGGACTCTGCATCCAGATTCCAGCGCCTGAAGAGATCACAGATCATTCATCCGTCCTTATTCCTTCCACCCTTCCCTCCCCAAGGAGACACTGAGAGCCCGTTGCCTGTCAGGCCCTGCGCTGGCTGCAGGTATAGACTGGGGAGTGAGGAACTGAGTCCTTTCCATTTTACTCCAGCGGGAGTGACACCCAGCACCTCCAGTAACCAGCAGGTACATGATCTCTGGTTCACTCAGTGCAAGGAGCTTGTCCATCGGCTACCTAAGGAGGGGAGGCCTGGACATTCCTGTCCCTGACTTGATGGTTGATGCAGGTAATTTAGTTCTAGAATACAGAGAAATAATAATTCTGTTTATTCAGAATTATTTCTCTGTATCCTTTTACTTCTCAGGTCACACTCTCTCCCTCTGAGTTGGGCATGCCCAAAGAGAAGGGATCTGAACCAACAGCTGGCTGCTGCATTCCTAGATATTATAGGAAGGCCCCCGGGATGGAGGAGAGGTGGAGCTGTGCTGCTGGCCTGACCCTGATTGGCCAGTTATGCTCTGTGTGAAGAGCTCTGATTCACTGATTGCATCCCCCTACACCTCACTTTCTTTTCCATACAATAGGATAAATGGTAAATTATCTCTGGACTGCCGGTGTACCGTAATGACCTTAAATCATTCATAATCAATGACCTAAAGCTGCGCATAGTACTGTACTACTGTACTGTGCTAAGTCGTTTCAATCCTGCCCTACTCTGTGTGACCCCATGGACTGCAGCCCGCCAGGCTCCTCTGTCCATGGGGTTCTCCAGGCAAGAATACTGCAGTGAGTTGCCATTTCCTTCTCCAGGGGATCTTCCCGACCCAGGGATTAGACCTGCGTCTCCTACATTGCAGCTCGTTTCTTTACCACTATCACCACCTGGGAAGCCCAAATCATTCATAATTAATTATCTAAAACTGAACATAGAAGAGTCGCCAAATAAACTGTTTACTATTATTTGCGTCCACAGGAGAGGGCTCCCTGGGCTGCCCGCTGCGGGGTGAGGAGCTGCCGGAGCGTCTTCTCTTCTCTGGTCCTTCCTGGGGACGCTGACCTTCCTCTGGAGTCTCCTCTGACCCCCAGGGGGTCGGCTAACAGCGTGGGGACCCAGCCTAGCCTGCTCTCCATGCTGATTCTCAGGGGAAGGACTGGACTCCACCCCTGCTCAGACGAGGCTCTTGGGGCTGAGCCCTGGCCAGTGACCTGCTGAGAAACCTTGGCCTCAGGGATCTGGGGAATCATCCGCCCCAGTCAGCCCCGCCTGGGAGGCCAGCACCCACCAGCGGCACAGGTTCCCCACGGTCGCTGGAGCTGGGACCCTGGGACAGGGTCTGGGAGGGGCTTCCCTGTAGGCCTGAGCTGCTCTGTCAGGGTCCCTCAGGCCAGGGCCCTGCTGGTCCTGCAGGGTCTTCCTCAGGGTCATGGTCGCAGGGAGGGAGCCGCGGGGCTGGACTGAGAGTGCTCTCCCTCTGCTGAGCCCCTCCCGTCAGACCGGCCTCCTTTCTGCAGTGTCTGCAGGGCCCAGATCCCCAGAGTGGAAGTCGGACCCTTTGGAGTTTGTCTCCACAGTGTGTGCCCTGCACTGAACGTTCAAACCCCAACACGGGACATAACGTAGAGGGAGATGGAGGCGCCATCCGGGTCTGTCAAAGCAGAATTCAACCGCCCCTTTCAGCATCCCAAGGTCAGAGAGGAAGCACTCACTGTATACTTGGAGCTGTCCAGAAGCCGAAACATTAGTTAAATCAGCCTTTACAGTGACCACGGTGTAGGATCCTGCGTCTTGCTTCCTGACAGACTGGATTATCAGGGAGCCATTGGGTTTTATTGTCTCTCGACCAGTGTTTGCAGGCCCAGGTGTATGTGAATTTTCAAGTACTTGGTAGGCTTCAATTGCAGCTTTTTGTTCTACCCTGTTCCCTCTGAACCAGCCATAGCCGATGATAAGCCCTTTCTTTTCAAGGATGTTAAAAACGGCGACCGACCCTTCTGCAACAAGTGGGGGCACCGTTTCAACAGCGAGGCGGGCAGTGGTGGGCAGGGTCCAGAAGGATAAGAGTGAGACTAGGAGGGAAGAGAGAGACATCAGTTAATGTTCTGACCTGTGTGGGGGATGGGGAAATGGTGCGCTGGGTTCTGAGCAGGTCTCTTCATCCCTCAGCCTTGGTGTGTGTTTTTATACTGCGTGTGTGTGTGTGTGTGTGTGTGCGTGTGCATGCGTGTATGTATATGTCCTGTTGGTTCAAGGTCAGCAGCATGACCCCCATCACTTCAGCGCCCCTGGGCTTGTTTTTTCCTCTGCTTCCCAGGCTGTGCCCTGGCTCACCCCCTTGCTGCCCTCACACGCCTGCTCACACTCAGGGCCTCTTGGGAGATGCCCCTCACCCAGACCAGCTGCTGTAAAGACCCTCCATGCTCACTGCTGACCCTCCCCTGCTTGGGTTCCTGCATGACACCTGTAGCACCTGCCAGCACACTCTCCATCTCTCTGCTTGTGCGTCTTCCTCCCCACAGAGCACGGCTCCGTGAGAAGGGGCTTGTCCGATTTTCTTGTACCCAAATTCCTGATGAAGGAACCTCTACAGCCTGGTGTTTGTCAACTTTTAAGAGCTGTAGGGAAGGGTGTTGTTTAGTGTCCTGGTGTGTTCTTTCTGGAGTAACACCCAGACATAAATTGTTATTATCGTCATCAGTTGTCAACAAACTGCTCAGTGAAGAATAACTGATAAAACCTACAGCAGTTGAGTCCTCCCGCCCCTCGCCAGTTCTAGCTCAAGCAGAGTCCCCTGTGGCTGAGCCCCCTCCCTCCCCTGTTCCTCTGCCCTCTGCCCTCAGGTCTGAACAGAACCCCCTGTCCCCTCTCAGAGCCTCATCTCCCCCAGGGACCAGCCAGGCTCTCATTCTCCAGTCTCCACCCCCTCCCTGAAAACTGTCCCCTCTCACCTGCCAGCAGGAGCCTGCTCCAGGGGACATGCCGCCTGCTTGCAGGGCCTGATGGGGGCTCCATGGTGCCTGTGGTCTGCTGTGTCCCTCTCTCTGTGAGGAGAACTTCTGGTCCAGAAACGCTCAGAAACCCTGCAGTCCTTGTGTGAGCTCAGCTGTCCTTCCCGCTCTGTGCTGGGCTTCCTCCGGGGGCAGAAGCACTTCGCTGGGTCAAGTGGCCCGGGGGCGGGGTCTCTGCCCAGGCCCCGCCCCCTGCCTCCCCGCTCCTCCTTCCCTCCCTAGTGGCCCCCCTCCCCCTTCCCCCTCTGTCTGTATTTCTGTTCCCTGAACTCTGCTGAGTCCTCTGCCTTCTAGAGCAGTGATTCTCCATCTACACACACACACACACACACACACACACACACACACACACACACCTACACACACATTCCTACACACAATCCTACACACACACACTCCACACACCTATACACACACACCTACAAACACACATCTACACACACCCCTGCACACACACCCAATATACACACCCCTATACTCACACCCCTACACACACACTTGTGTGGACAAGCACAAACCTGGGGTATCCAGTTCCGGGGTCCCCACTCCTCTGGACCAGACGCACACTCAGCCTCCTCCACAGCCCTCCTTCATCCCCTTCTGGCTTTTCCCTTCAGAGCAGGAGCCTGGCAGGGGAGGCGCATCAGGAACTTCTATCACAGGGACGTCATCCCCACGATGCATGGGAGTCACCTGTGGCGCCTCATGAAGACTGCAAACCCCCAGGTGACACCTTTGAAATGTCTTAGCAGCCGCTCAGGTCACGCGCTTCCCCAGCCTGGCTGAGACTTCATAATATGGGGCGGGGCAGCCTCTCCCCAACTTCTATGCACAAGGAGGGTCTGCAGATCCTATTCAAATACAGAGCCTGACTCAGCAGGTGTGGGGTGGACCTGAGAGTCTGCATCTAACAAGTTCTCAGTTGGTGCTGGCCATACTGGACGGTGCGGCACACTTTCAATAGCAAGGCTGATGGTGACAAGTCAACTGAGAGGCCCACCCACCCCCCAGTGTCGGCCTCTGCCGTGTTCTGGTCTGGGGTCTGTCAGCATGACACAGACACCCCGGGATCTCCAAAATTGGTGATAATTTCTGTGGTGACATAGAAACCCAGATGGGTGCCCCAGGTCTTTCCATTGTTCTCAAATATCTGAGAAGGTTAAGGTCACAGATGACTCTGGAGGAGGGAAAGGGGTCAGCTGAGTGATGACTGGTGAGGGGGCCTGACCTCCACTTTCGGGTGTCACCAGCCTGACGTCTGTCAGGAGGAGCTGCAGTTCTCAGGTGAGAAGGAAAAGGTTTCCTGCATGTCCTGGGGAGAGAGGAACCTGGCTCTGGGGGATGGGCTGACTGTGGGCTCCTGGTCCTCGGAGGAAGTGTTTGGGGGAGACCCTCCTGCTTTGTTCTGTTGGCTGAGTCTTGGCTCATAAACTGTCCGTGTTCCTCCGTGCCGTTAGAGGCAGCCCTGTCACCCTGGCTGATTTTCCTGTGCTCACTGTGACCTTTCCTATGGGTTACAGGAGGGATGGGAGCTGGCATGGCAGGGTGTCCTTAGGCCCCTAGAAGGAGTGTGCGGCATAGAGCAGGCACAATAGGAGGGGCCCCGAGGGTCTGTTTAGAGGGAAGGATGGGTTTCAGGCTCCTTTTCCACCTCCTTCAGTTCAGTTCAGTTGCTCAGTCATGTCCGACTCTTTGTGACCTCGTGGACTGCAGCACGCCAGGCCTCCCTGTTCATTACCAACTCCCAGAGTTTACTCAGACTCATATCCATTGAGTCAGTGATGCCATCCAACCATCTCATCCTCTGTCGTCCCCTTCTCCTCCTGCCTTCAATCTTTCCCAACATCAGGGTCTTTTCAAATGAGTCCATTCTTCCCATCAGGTGGCCAGAGTATTGGAGTTTCAGCTTCAGCATTAGTCCTTCCAATGAACACCCAGGACTGATTTCCTTTAGGATGGACCGGTTGGATTTCCTTGTTGTCCAAGGGACTCTCAAGAGTCTTCTCCAACACCACAGTTCAAAAGCATCAATTCTTTGGCACTCAGCTTTATAGTCCAACTCTCACATCCATACATGACTACTGGAAAAAGGTCCTTGATGGACCTTTGTTGGCAAAGTAATGTCTCCACCTCCTTAACCAAAGTGAAATTCGCCTGTTAATTTCTTGTATGTTCTCTGTATGACCCGATGATGCCCGCTGGAGTTCATGAGCAGACCTGGGGCCAGTGTCAGGATGTACCAGGTGTGCTGGGTAGGCTCCAAAGGGTGTGAGCCAGCCCTGAGCCCTGGGCAGAGGTGGGCTCTGACCCCCAGACTGGGGCTGGTCAGCTGGGGTCCTGGTCACTGTGGGTCCCCAGGTTACTTGACTCCATCCCAGCGCAGGTTGAGCCCAGGGAGTGGATGGGCATTACCCTGTGTTAGGAGAACCATCCATCCAGGTGGACGTGTGCTCAGGAGGAGCTCTCAGTCACTGAGACATCAAAGGGAGGGCTGTGGGGGAGTCTCTGGGGCTTTGGGGAGAGGGTGGCAGCCTGTGGGCTGGACCCCAGAAGGCCCTGTTCTTGCCCCTCTCACAGCACTGGGGCTGCAGCCTAGTTCTCTGTGTCCCCATCAGTGGTCTGTTCTTGGCCTCCCCACAGTGCCAGGACCTGGGCAGCTCCACCTGGAGACTCCGTCACACAGGCTCCTCTGTCAGGGGAGGAGAGACCCCCATGGGACCCCAGCCCCTCTGAGATGGAGCAACTGCAGAAGCTGGGCTCCCCTCTTCCACCCTGCTCCGGAAGTTCCCAACTTCCCCCAGATGCCTGGGGAGGCTGAGATGTCTTCAGGGACCAGACCCAGGTGTCCCCACAGATTAGGGGCCTTGTGATGAGGAGCTGCTCCCCTTTTCCCATGAGTTCACACTGGGGCTCCCCCTTCCCCAGGGTGACTCCCGATGGGATGGAAGATCAGGAGTCTGAGCCAGGTCATGTCTCCGTGAGAAGGGGAAGGTCTCAAGCTGCTGGCCCAGGCCTCCAGGGAGACTACAAGATTCTTCCCCAGTAGAGATGGAAGGGGGTGTGGTTATCTGGGAATGAGCAGGAGTCTGACTCCTCACAGTTAAGCGGACCCTGTCATCTCCCTGGGTCAGGAAGATCCCCTGGAGAAGGAAATGGCAACCCACAGCAATATTCTTGCCTGGAGAATCCCATGGACAGAGGAGCCTGGCAAGCTCCAGTTCATAGGGTCACAAAGAGTTGGACACGACTGAAGCGACTTAGCTCTTAGCATGTCCTCTCTCCTGATTCCTGGAGGAATCAAGTCCTGTCGTGGAGCAGCAGCCACAGACACTTGCAGGTCTCTTCCCAGGCTGATGCCAGTGCCCCTGTGTCCACAGGAAATATTCTCTGACCTCTAGGTGTCACACTAGGGGTAGACCATTGGGTGGCATCCCTCATCCATTTTATGAATGTTTATTGATGATCTATTACTGAGTGCACACATACCGTTGACTATCTTGTCTGGCTTCTGTTTCATCCTTCCAGACATCGTTGCTAGAGCAGAACCTTCTGTTCAGAGCTCCCCGTGGTCTCAAATAAGTAACTGTTAGTCCTCTGTCCATGGGATTCTCCAGCCAAGAACACTAGAATGGGTTGTCATTTTCTTCTCCAGGGGAATCTTCCCAATTCAGGGGTTGAAACCGAGTTTCCTGCATTGCAGGCAGATTCTTTACCATCTGAGCCACCAGGGAAGCCCCCCGTCTCAAGGAAAACAAACCCATTTCTAAAAAGTAATCTAATTTATTTAGCTATGGCTGTGCTGGGCAGGCTCTCTCTAATTGTGGTGCTTGGGCTTCTCATTGTGGTGGCTTCTCTTGTTGCAGAGCTTGGCCTGTAAAAAGTAGAGCCTCAGTAGTTGCAGCTTAGTTGCTTCGAGGCACGTGCAGTCTTCCCGGACCAGGGATCAAGATTGTGTCTCTTGCCCTGGCAGGTGAGTTCTTTGCTACTGATCCACCAGGGAAGCCCTGATAAACACATTTGCAGTCAGGGGCTTAATGTAGAAGTACCTTGCCCTGGCTCTGCCCCCTGCTCTCCCAGTTGGCTCTCAAAGAAGAGTGAGTCCTCATTATAACTTCGCCTCCCATCCCTGAGTTTCTCGAGGTTTCACACAGCCTCCCTGGCACAACAGTCTGGGTTCTGGGTGCTCTTGAAGCCGAGTCAACCACAACCCAGAGCTTCAGTTGATTCTCCTAGTACTGGGGAGAAGGTCCAGGTGACGGCGTCAGGCGGTTTGTAGGAACTTGCTTGCAAGGCTTGACGACCACCACTTGAGGGAACTGGCGGGTTCCTCCCAGTGGCATCTTGGCAGGGGGCGCACATCAGGTGCTTGAGGTGTTCAGGTGCCCACGAGACCTGAGGGTGGAATCACTGCCTTCCAGTAGGATTAAGCTTCAGGAGTTTCCAATGTCCTGGACAGGGCTGGAGGTGAAGCCTATGGCTCTGATGATGTTTTGGACTGAGCAAGTAAAAGAGCCAGAGACTCCCCTGGGCAACTGCAGGGCCCTGCATCCCCTAATTAGCCTCCCAGTGAATTCAGGGGCTTTGTGGCTGAAAGCCAGCTCAGGGGGACAGGTGGGGGTGGCTTCTCTGTTGTCCTGAGGACCAGCGGAGCCCAAGCCTCAGCTTATCCTGCCGCTGGTCATAGGCAGTTGGCTCTGGGAAACGGCCCAGGAGCAACCTCCAGTTTTCTATTTGATTTTAAATGGAAATGAAAGTGAAAAGTAAAAATGTTAGTCAATCAGTGTCAATCGTGTCTACTCTTTGCGACACTATGGACTGTAGCCCACCAGGCTCCTCTGTCCATGGGTTTCTCCAGGCAAGAATACTGGAGTGGGTTGCCATTCCCTTCTCTAGGGGATCTTCCTGACCCAGGGATCAAACCCACATCTCTCACATCTCTTGCATTCTCAAACAGGTTCTTTACCACTAGTGCCACAGGCAGCCATAAATTCAGTTCAGTTCAGTTCAGTTCAGTTGCTCAGTCATGTCTGACTCTGCGACCCCATGAATCGCAGCACGCCTGGCCTCCCTGTCCATCACCAGCTCCCGGAGTTCACTCAGACTCACGTCCATTGAGTCCATGATGCCATCCAGCCATCTCATCCTGGGTCATCCCCTTCTCCTCCTGCACCCAATCCCTCCCAGCATCAGAGTCTTTTCCAACGAGTCAAATCTTCGCATGAGGTGGCCAAAGTGTTGGATTTTCAGCTTTAGCATCAGTCCTTCCAGTGAACACCCAGGACTGATCTCCTCTAGAATGGACTGGTTGGATCTCCTTGCAGTCCAAGGGACTCTCAAGAGTCTTCTCCAATACCACAGGTCAAAAGCATCAATTCTTCGGCACTCAGCCTTCTTCATAGTCCAACTGTCACATCCACACATGACCACTGGAAAACCATAGCCTTAACTAGACGGACCTTTGTTGGCAAAGTAATGTCTCTGCTTTTGAATATGCTATCTAGGTTGATCATAACTTTCCTTCCAAGAAGTAAGCGTCTTTCAATTTCATGCCTGCAATCACCATTAGCAGTGATTTTGGAGCCCCCCAAAATAAAGTCAGCCACTGTTTCCCCATCTATTTGCCATGAAGTGATGAGACCAGATGCCATGATCTTAGTTTTCTGAATGTTGAGTTTTAAGCCAACTTTTTCGCTCTCCTCTTTCACTTTCATCAAGAGGCTTTTTAGTTCCTCTTCACTTTCTGCCATAAGGGTGGTGTCATCTGCCTATCTGAGGTTATTGATATTTCATTAATCCCCCCTAAATATGCCTCCTGAACCTGAATGTGCCCTTTGTCCAAGGTCAGCCCCAATTTCAACTCCCCAGGGTCCTCTTTGCTCCTCTTCTAGCACGACCAGCCCACTAGAGGGCACTCACGCGCCTCTTTTTCCATCACCGGAGACAAATGCCCGTGTGTTCATTGCCACAACCACCAGCCCTCAAACACTCTCTAGATTTGCTCTGGGCGAAGCTCCTGGGACAGACATCAGATTCCCGCAGGAAGAACCTCACGTGGAGCAGGTGGCAGGATGGACTGGTGACCTGGAGCCCACCCCAGGACCCAAGTCACTGCTGAGGGGGACGGCTCCAGGCACAGTGGGCAGGTGGGCTGGACACAGGTGCCCAGACACCTAGGCCACCAGCGTGGGCACTGGGGAAATGGCTGTGAACCTGCGGCCCCGTCACTCAGGATCTGCGCATGTGCCCTTGGCTGGGCTGCTGAGGAACCTTCCAGAATGGACCCTCCACAGCAGGAGACGAGTCCTCCCAGGCACTTCAGGAGGCCTTGTGCTGGGAAGGGTCAGGGGAGATGCATCCATCATTGCGGCACATGTTCTCCTGGGGCCTGAGGGGGCAGCTGGGATCCCAGGTTCACCGTCAACCCCAGATCAGGACCCGGGGTGCTGGGACGGGAGGTCCTGTCACCCCGCCTCTCAGGACACCATTCCTGCATTTGATACCCCTCCCCACTCCCTGCAGTGCCAACCCCTCTGAGACAATCTGTCCACCACTCTTCCATCTCAGCCCTCACAGCATACTCTGAGTGAGTCTGTCACTCAGACTGTCCCCGAGACATCACGTGGGTCACTCTAATCCTTTGCTTTGATCCTGATGTCTGTCTGGGGCTGTGCAGGCTCCTGGAGTTTCCAGGACACAGTTACAGTTCGTGCATGCCTTCCCTGATTAAGCAAATGAATGTTTGAATGCCTGTGTGCCTGGCATACCAGACTCTGCAATTGTAGGGTAGACAAAGTGGACACGGCCAGCTCTCAGGGAACTCACAGTCTAGCTGGGGTGACAGTAAGGAGCACTTCCACCCTCCTGAGGGCTTGTAGCACCAAACACCCTCCTACACTCTCCAGACCTCACAATTGCCCAGTGATAGGCACTCCTGTCATTATGCCCATTTTATAGCTCGGAAAGTTGAGGCAGGGAGGGAGGAAGCCTCTGTCCAGTGTACCAACCCTCACAGCCTAAGGCATCAGGGCTCCAAGGCCCATTTCCTGATCATTGTCTTGCCTCTGGGCACTCAGTCCTGTCTGTGAAGCTGTGTCCTGCAGTGTGACAAGGAATGCCCTTGGGCCCCCGTCTGAGCTCTGAGCCTTCCTGTGTGCGTCTGGAGCCAGCTGCACTTCTCCCCTTGGCTACTGATGATGTCTATGGCAGGGACGGTGATGAGTTTGGGGTCTCTGGGCCCAAGGGCTAAGTCAGCTTCTCTCCTGCAGAGGAAATTCCCATAGGTCTTCACTTGGGTCGACACTCCTAATCCAGCAAGGATTCATGTGGGCCTGAGGCTGGCAGGATGTCTTGTCTGTCAGTTTCTCCAGCCTTCTGAGACTTGTAAATAACGTTACAACCTAGGGAACCCAGGTGGCAGCTCTCCTTTCTCCCAAGTAAAGGTTAAAAGTGAAAGTGTTAATCTCTCAGTCATATCCAACTCTTTTTGACCTCATGGACTGTGGCCTGCCAGGCTCCTCTGTCCATGGGATTCTCCAGGCAAGAATACTGGCGTGGGTTGCCATGCCCTTCTACAGGGGATCTTCCCGACCCAGGGATTGAACTTGGGTCTTCTACACTGCAGGCAGATTCTTTACTGTCTGGGTTACCAGGGAAGCCCAAGTGAAGGTCCCAAGTCGACCCACAGCCCCTTGTCCTAAGAGTAGGAGTCAGGAAACAGGTTGGTGGACTGATCATGCATAGATAAGCAGATTGAGTGAAGAATGCTGGAACAGGACTGCTTGAAGCTGTATTTCACCCCTCCTCCAGGCATGCCCCTTCCTCCTACCTTTCCCTGACTCACTGCTTAACTTCCTCTTTGGGCCAGAGCTTCTAAACCTCTCCCCCATTACTGTCTCAAGAGTGTCAGAGACAGGAAAATCGCGCTTGAACCGTTTCCCACGTTGGAAACACCGAGGGCAGGAGTCGCCCAGGGTCATGCAGCGAGTCCGGAGCCAGAGCGGGAACCCTGGTTCGGGACACTCATGTTCTGGACTCTCCTCCCAAGATCCAATAGTCTCTGTGCTGGGTGTGACACTTTGTTGGCACGTCACCCCCTTCTCTCAATGCCCGCACACACCCCGTGAGCCAGTCCACGGGCTCCCCACTTCTCGTGGCGGTGGGTCAGTGCACTCTGCCCGGCTTCTCGTAGGGTGTCTAAGGTACATACCATCAGGGCCGCTCCCCAACCCCGCCCGTTCACCCTTGGCTTTGCCTTTTAGCCACCATGGTGGTGGCTATGGCTCTTGGACCCATCTTGGGCCCTTTCTCAGGCCAGGGCCCCAGTGGCCAAGGCAGTTCCGTTCCCCTAACTGACTTCCTGAGATCATACCCCATGTGGCCACGGGCCTGGAAGGACTGGGACTCCCCAGGACGAGTATCCTCCTGCCCACTGGGCACCCTGGAGAACTGAAAGGCTGCCCCTGCCCGGTGTCCGGCTTGGCCTGTGTGGAAACCCGCCCGGTCAGCGAGGCACTTGCCCCCAGCGGTGCTCAGAGTTCTAGGCCTGGGGGATGAGCACCTGCCCTCGCCCACAGCCTTTCTTAGTTTCTGTTTGATTCCCCCGTGTCCCCGTGGGGAGGTGGCCTGGAACAGGGCAAGGAGTCCAAAGCTGGCTGGGGATCCTGGCATGCCGGCAGCCCCCACTGCCCAGTCCCTACAGGCTCCCTGTCTTCCAGGCCTCGGCTCCCTCCTCCATCAGAGGGGGCTCTGGCTCTGTGTCTGGACAGCTGGACGGTGACCTCAGCTCACCTGACGTTCTGGCAGGTCTCATTTCTTCTTGACTGAAGGAGTGGCCATCCCTGGAGCCCCTCCCCCTCTCCCTTCCTCCAAGCTCAACTCACCTGTGTACCGGTATTGTCTGCGATTCTGGCTGCTGGTTTTCTTCCTGGGTGTTGGTGAGACACCACCCTCATGGCAGAAAGGGAAGAAGTACTAAAGAGCCTCTTGATGAAAGTGAAAGAAGAGAGTGAAAAAGTTGGCTTAAAACTCAACATTCAGAAAACTAAGATTATGGCATCCAGTCCAATCACTTCATGGCAAATAGATGTGGAAACAAGGGAAACAGTGAGAGACTATTTTGGGGGGCTCCAAAATCACTGCAGATGGTGACTGCAGCCATGAAATTAAAAAACGCTTGTTCCTTGGAAGAAAAGCTATGACCAACCTCAGTTCAGTTCAGTTCAGTTGCTCAGTTGTGTCTGATTCTTTGCGACCCCATGGACTGCAGCACGCCAGGCCTCCCTGTCCATTGCCAGCTCCTGGAATTTACTCAAACTCATGTCCATTGAGTTGGTGATGCCATCCAACCGTCTCATTCTCTGTTGTCCCCTTTTCTTCCCGCCTTCAATCTTTCCCAGCATCAGGGTCTTTTCAAATGAGTCAGTTCTTCGCATCAGGTGGCCAAAGTATTGGAGTTTCAGCTTCAGCATCAGTTCTTCCAATGAATATTCAGAACCGATTTCCTTTAGGATGGACTGGTTGGATCTCTTTGCAGTCCAAGGGACAGCATATTAAAAAACAGAGGCATTACTTTGCCAGTAAGCGTCCATCTAGTCAAAGCTGTGGTTCTTCCAGTAGTCATGTATGGATGTGAGAGTTGGACTATAAAGAAAGCTGAGTGCTAAAGAATTGATGCTTTTGAACTGTGGTGTTGGAAAAGACTCTTGAGAGTCCCTTGGACTGCAAGGAGATCCAACCAGTCCATCCTAAAGGAAATCAGTCCTGAATATTCATTGGAAGGACTGATGCCGAAGCTGAAACTCCAATACTTTGGCCACCTGATGCGAAGAACTGACTCATTGGAAAAGACCCTGGGAAAGATTGAAGGCAGGAGGAGAAGGGGATGACAGAGGATGAGATGGTTGGATGATATCACTGACTTGATAGACATGAGTTTGAGCAAGCTTCGGGAGTTGGTGATGGACAGGCAAGCCTGGCGTGCTGCAGTCTGTGGGGCTGCAGAGAGTCAGACACGATTGAGCAACTGAACTGAACTGTTGGTATCCCACTGAATCCTGGCATCACTTCATAACCAGGTTGCCCCTTGAAGGCCAGCTTCATTCTGGGGGCCACTGTTCATCCCTCCTGGCTGGCAAATCGGTCTCTAAAGTAAACCCCACATCCAAATCTGCACCAAACTCTATTACCCATTCAAGAAATGTCTTCTGCTCTGAAGTGGGTTTCTGCGTGGTGGTAGGTTGGGTCTATATATGTATAATTTAATTAATTAATTTATCTATTATTGTGCCAGGTCTTCATTGCTATGCAGGCTCTACCCTAGTTGCAGAGAGCTGTGTTACTCTCGAGTTGCAGTGCGAGGGTCTGTCATCATAGCAGCTTCTCTTGTTGCAGGGCACGGGCCCCAGGGCGCACGGACTTCAGTAGCTGTGGCTTCTGGGCTCTAGAGCACAGATTCGTTAGTTGAGGTACACAGGCTCAGTTGCTCCTCGACAGATGGGATCTTCGCAGACCAGGGATCAAACCTCCCACATTGGCAGGTGGCTTCTTAACCACTGGTCCAGCAGGGAAGCCCTGGTTTGGTTTTGCTAGAAATCTCCATGGTAAAGACCTCGGCTGGCCTTTGGCTCCCTGGGCTGGAGCTGTGTGCTGAGCCAGGGTCCGACTCTCACCATATTTCTCAGGACATAGGTTTAGTCTGGGCTGGTGGTCCATTTTGGGGTTGAGGTCTAGGCTGGGCCAGAGGTGGTTGATCCGGCTTCTTGTGGGGCTACAAGAGGCTCTATAGGACCAGGTTCTGACTGGGCTCCGGATCCCTGTCTCAGTTCTGGGTTCTGTTGAGTTCTAGATTCTTTTCCTGGCTCAGGTCTGTGCTGTGAGGCAGCTTCCTGTTTACTAAAGGGCACCCTTTGGATGGGAGATGATGTCTGTGGGGCAGAGGCCTGCGGCGGACGAAACTCCTGATGCAGAGTGGATTTTTGCTGTGCTTGAGGTTCCTGCTGGGCTTCAGCTTGGTGATGGGCAAGGGGCTCCTGCTGAGTGAGGAGGGTCTTTGCTGTGCAGTGGGCTACTGGATCCCTGTCTACCGGGTCCCTGCTGATCCTCAGATGCTGGCTGGTCTGGATATTTTTTCTGGTGCAGGCTCCAGCTGGGTTTAGTTGTCTGATGTGGCTTTGATTCTCTGCTGCTGCTGCTGCTGCTGCTGCTGCTGCTGCTGCTGCTAAGTGGCTTCAGTCGTGTCCGACTCTGTGCGACCCCAAAGACGACAGCCCACTAGGCTCCCCCATCCCTGGAATTCTCCAGGCAAGAACACTGGAGTGGGTTGCCATTTCCTTCTCCAATGCATGAATCTCTAACAGGCTTAAATACCAACTTAGAACCTGGCTCTGCTGTGCTGTTTTTTTCCTCAAGGGAGATATATATATATATTAATAATTTTATTTACGTATTTTTGGCTGTGCTGAGTCTTCGCTGCCGCGTGGGTTTTTCTCTAGCTGTGGTGAGCAGGGGCTGCTCTCTAGTTGCGGTGGCTTCTCTTGTTGAGGAGCACGGGCTCTGGGGCGCTCGAGCTTCAGTAGTTGCAGCACGTGGGCTCACGAATTGCGGCTCCTAGGCTCTGGAGCACAGGCTTGGTAGTGGTGATACACGGGTTTAGCTGCTTTGCAGCATGTGGGATCTTCCCGGACCAGGGATGGAACCTGTGTCTCCTGCATTGGCAAGCGAATTCTTTACCCCTGAGCACCAGGGAAGCCCTCGTGGGAGGTACTGATCTCCCTGGCTTCATCCCTCTGGGTCCCCACAGACCTCCTTTGTCACAGATCCCTCGTGGGCTGCTCATGGTGGCTCTCCCACCATATTGGGTTCCACTCCTTCCACCTGGCATCCCTGGTCTTCCTTTTGGAGGCGGTCGGCAAGTGGGCTGAGCACCGCTGGCTCCCCGCTCCTGTGCCAAGTGAAGCACTTGTGTCTCTTGCTGTAGGAGGAAGGGTGGGGACAGAAGGAAGCTGGGTGTCCATCACCCTCCCACCAGAGGGTTATGTCTTGAAGAGGCCCCATTCCACTCCCCACTCAGATAAAATATTTCTTCTCATGAAGGCAGCATCCCAGCTGAGTCCTCTGTTTGATCCAGATGACAGAAGCTAGACTCTGGAGGAATGTTCCTTTTCTTTCTCGTTTAAAAAAAAAAAAAAAATTCACTTGGCTGCACCGGGTCTTAGCTGTAGCACGTGGGATCTTCCTGTTGGCATCTTCCTGTCGGCAGGATCTTTAGCTTCGGCATGCAAACTCTCAGTTGCAGCATGTAGGATCTAGTTCCCTGACCAGGTACCGAACTTGGGGCCCCCTGCATCAGGAATGTGGCGTCTTGACCACTGGACCTCTAGGGAAGTCTCAAGTGTTCCTTTTCTTACTTCCCCTTCTGATGTTTGAGGAGAGGGTCAGAGAGGGAAGCGGGATCTACCCCGTTGTAACTTTCCTCTCTTTATTTATTCTTCCTGATGGTTCCCACTTTAATTTCCTTATATTATTTTTCTGATCATTTTATTCCCATGTTAAAAAAGAAAAAAGACATCTTCCCATTTTTACAGCCGGAAAGCCCTTTTCAGTGGCATTTGAGACCTTCCACACTGTCTCTCCCAGGTGGCTCAGTGGTAAAGAATCCACCTGCACTGCAGGAGACACAGGAGATGCTGGTTCAATTCCCTGCTTCGGGAAGATCCCCTGGAGGAGGGCATGGCAATCCACTCCTGTGTTCTTGCCTGGAGAATCCCATGGACAGCAGAGCCCAGCATGTTATAGTCTTGCTGCTACTGCTAAGTGACTTCAGTCGTGTCTGACCCTGTGTGACCCCATAGACGGCAGCCCACCAGGCTCCCCCGTCCCTGGGATTCTCCAGGCAAGAACACCGGAGTGGGTTGCCATTTCCTTCTCCAATGCATGAAAGTGAAAAGTGAAAGCGAAGTCGCCCAGTCATGTCTGACTCTTAGCGACCCCATGGACTGCAGCCTACCAGGCTCCTCCGTCCATGGGATTTTCCAGGCAAAAGTACTGCAGTGGGGTGCCATTGCCTATAATGTTGCAAAGAGTCCGTCGTGACTGAGTGAGCGAGCACTCTCCTTGAGCCCTGCCTCTGCACGTGTGTCTGCTGTGGTTGCCTGGAAACCCACAGAGTCCAGTGACCATTCGTGATGATGGTGGTGGTGACAATCATAAATACTGGGGAGGCATTTTATGTGCTAGGAAATGGTGCCAGGTTCTTTTTAAACTTGTATTATCGTTAGTAAGACAATGTCTGATCCATTGCTTTCACTGCTTTCTTGGCCCTACCTAGCTCTTAGCTCAGGAAGGTTTGTTGGATGAGTGAAAGAGTAAAAATTTAGGCAGTGGAGAGAGACTGAAGGTGGTCGTGGATAGAGGTGTGTATACAATCTGGGAACGGTTTGGAATGAACAGAGTAAAGTGGGTCGTCTGGATTGAATGTGCATTTCGAGACCCCATTTGAAAATGATTTTGATCTATTACATTTAAGTATATTTATTGATTTTGTTTGCTGTTTTCCTGCTTGTGTTTACAGTCGGGGAGGACCGGCTAGGTACTCAGAGATTCTTGGTTTCTTTCAGGTAAGTAAGCTTAAGGCTGTGTGAAGGGGCAGCCCCAGGAAAAGACTGACAAGTGACGAAGGCACTGGAGGGGGCAATCATCTCAGGGGAAATGCTTTGGGGATGATTTAGGGAGTGCGGACAGGAACGGGGGAACGCGAGATGGGAGAGGAGCGTCTTCTAGGTGCACTCACGGCTTTGTTGACTGAGAATATTTCATCGGGAGGGTGGGGTCTCAGAGCGCCTATAAGGGCAGAACAAAGCTTTCTAGCAGACATCGTGTGAGAAACTGCTGGCAGGCTCTGGAGTGCTTGTCTGACTTCCTGTGATGTCTTCGGTGTCCTAGGGTGAAGAGGAAAGGGAGACACTGCAGTTAAAAACATTCTTAGACTTTAATTTTTTATGAGAGCTTTTAAAATGTTACAAGTGAGACTCATCCTGTGGGGGAAAATTTAAATGAAAAAATATCTACAGTAAGGAGATAAAGGATGCCCCAACCCCTGCTTCCACTGCTGATTCTGGTGAGCAAACTGTTGTTACTAGTTTGCGGCATAGTTTTCCATACCTTTTGTATGTAAACTAATTGTTGTTGTTGTTTAGTTGCTAAGTGGCGTCTCTTTGCCACCCCATAGCCCGCCAGACTCCTCTATCTGTGGGATTTCCCAGGCAAGAATGCTGGAGTGAATCGCCATTTCTTTCTCCAGGGATCATCCCATTCTTGATCATGTAATATCATAATAATGCCACAATATCCATCAGTTTAACACTTGCTAGTATACTTTTTATATGACATTTAATTATGCCTAGACTAGGGAGGAATCTCATTGTTTGACACCGACACCGGCGTCATCATCAGAGACCAGTGACCAGCTCGCCAACAGCCCCATCTCCCTCCACTTTGATAAGCAATGGCATTCTATCATCGGAGGCTTTGGCGAGCCGTCTCTAGTATTAGGGGAGTTGTGTTTTGCTTTTCCTGCTCTTCCTGTTTCCCCACACGTTGACCTTGAGTGGGATGAGCTGAGATGCATGCTAATCCTGATCTTCATCTCATTTCTCTTTGTCTCTTAACCCCTGCTTCATCCCTAGCTGGGGCTTCCCTGCTGGCTCAGATGGTAAAGAATCCACCTGCAATACAGGAGACCCAGGTTTGATCCCTGGGTCAAGAAGAACCCCTGGAGAAGGAAATGACAACCCACTCCAGGATTCTTGCCTGGCAAGTCCCAAGGACAGAGAAGCCTAGAGGGCTACAGTCCGTGGGGCCGAGAAGAGTCAGACATGACTGAGTGACTGACACTTTCATTCTCATCCCTAGTTGATTCCACAGAGCACCTCTGGTTTAAGGAGGGTCATTCTTTGACAACTTACTGGTTTTCTTCATCCTGCCCTTGAAACGATCACAGGGACACGGCTTCTTTGTCAGCCTGGGAGCTGTGATGGGTGTTCTAGGGCCTCTCAGGAACCAATCTGAAATAAGGGGGTTGCTGCTTAGGAAGGATCATATGTTTGAGGGACAGGACTTGACTTGCCATCTTCCTTGCCCCCCAGTTGTTTTTCGTACTGCAGTGGGAAAGGGTCAACCCAGAACAGTCATATGACCACCAGGGTCTCTGAGTTGTTTTGCTGACCTGTATGGACAAGAATGGGCTTCCCTGATAGCTCAGTTGGTAAAGAATCCACCTGCAATGCAGGAGACCCTGGTTCAATTCCTGGGTTGGGAAGATCCGCTGGAGAAGGGAAAGGCTACCCACTCCAGTATTCTGGCCTGGGGAATTCTCTGGACTGTACAGTCCATGGAGTCACAAAGAGCCAGACACGACTGAGCGTGTTTCACTTTCAAGGGCAAGAATTTGGTGGCAGGTTTGGAGGAAGCATCAGAGTGTCATTAAGGAGACCAAAAAAATGAGCAATGAGTGGGAGGGAGGTTCGAGAGGGAGGGGACATACGTATACATAGGCCTGATACACGTTGTTGTGCAGCGGAAACCAACACAAGATTGTAAAGCAATGATCCTCCAATTAAACATAAATTTAAAAAAATGAGGAATAAGGGGTGACTGCCTTTCAGTGGCTGCTTTACTTCGACTAAGCCATTTTTCCTCTCTGTTTCAGTCTTGCCTGTGAGTAAAATTAGGCTGAGGATGGGGTCCAGGAACCTCTTGGAAGGCAGCCCTGGGTTGTCGGGGAAAACGGTAAGGGAGAGAGGGCCAGCCAGACCTTCCGCCAGCTCCCCTGGACCCTGGAGGAGTCTGGCTCTTACATGAGACTCAGGAAGAAATGAGTGGCGGGCTGGGGGAGAGGGCAGGGGGCAAGGGCAGCTCAGGTAATATCTGCTCTGCTCTCAGAGGGATTCAGGGGAGCAGGTGGGGATCTCGATGGTGCACTCTCGTCAATATTGTGTTACTTACTGACCTTGGCACTCACATTCTTGGCCTCCTTCTCGGAGCCACCTCCCAGAAGCCTGGCGGTGGTCCCTCTGGCCTCTGGCAACCCCTGTGGGAAGGAAACGGGTCACTTCCAGGCACTGGAAAGGGAAGGCGCCAAGAGACTTGGTTCCTGATCACTGTGCCTCTGGGTCAGCGCAGCGCCATTGCTCTTCCTTTTTACTCAGGGATCTAGGGTACTTCAAGAGAGGAGTATTTTCCATGGATGAGGAACTGAAGTGTAAAATCTGGCCTAGAGAAAAGCTTAGCTGGAGGTAGGCAGAGAAAGTACAGCTTCTGGAGAGAAGAGAGGACAAAAGGTCGGGGTGTTGATCAAGACCTGACAACCTCCCCATTAAGGTCCCTGCCCTGCATGCGTTGTAATCCTCCTGACTCAAGAAATAAGAGCAAAGAGCAGATTATTCCATAAACCAGTCAGGAACTTCACCTGACCTCTGTGTTTGCTTGTATTTGAATCCATAGTCCCAGTTCAACCATTAATATAAGAGGATAGTATTTACCTCTGTCCCTGTGGAACAAATCCATTTCTCCTTTTGTCTGCATTCAGGTCTATCTTGTTACCTGATGCTCTCTTATTTCCGTTTTGTGTTTCTTGATATCATTACCCAGCTGTTGTTATAACACTGCACTAATTAAGTGAATCACCATCTCTTTTATTTTGAGGTGAGAAAACTGAGGCCCAGAGAGAGCTGATGCAATCCCCAAGTTCACAGAGTTAATGGTGAGTCATCTGGAGCTAAAACCTAGGTCCAAGGCTCTTAGCCTATTATTCTGTCTTCGAACCTACATGACCTAATGGCATGGGAGCTATTTATCATAAGTAATTTTACAATTAATAGGGCATCTTATAAGGAATTACTCTGTTATTGTAAGTAATTTATTTCTCAACATTGTCATTGCTTCTCAGTTACTTATTTTCCCCCACTTCCCCATGAAAAGCATATTAAGCAGGTGTGTGGTTATTTTAAGAGATAAAGCAAGATCAAATTTTATTTGGAGATTTCTGGGCAGGAGGATTGTGTAGTGTTATTTCTGCTCACCAGACTTGGTCCAACATTGCAACTACCCTTGCCTGGGAAATGGGAATTGAGCCTGTAATTGTACCCCCCGGGGCCCCAGTGAGCTTTTCCCCATCTCATTGCCCTTATGCCTTTGTAGCTACTTGAGAATGAAATTTCACTCACTCGATTTATTGAACGCTTACTAGGTTCACATTATCCATCATTTACTCTTCGCAAGAGTTGTACATGCTAAGTGGTATTTTACTCATTTTAAAATGAAGCTTAAAAAAGTTAAGCTTCTTGTCCAGGGTTCCAAGAGGCTTCCCAGGTGGTGCAGTGGTCAAAGAATCCACCAGCCACGCAGGAGACGTGGGTTTGATCCCTGAGTGGGGAAGATCCCCTGGAGAAGGAAGGAAATGGCAATCCACTCCAGTATTCTTGCCTAGAGAATCCCATGGACAGAAGAACCTGATGGGCTGTAGTCCATGGGGGTCACAAACAGTCGGACATGACTGAACACGCACACACACACACACACCCCAGGGTTACAAAGTGAGTGGAGAGATGGAGCCAAGATTTGGATCACGGTCGATCCCCTGAATTCAAGCCTGAGTCTAAAGGTCTGGGTGAGTCTAAACGTGTCACCGTGTTTGAGAATTATTGGTAAAACAGGGGCTCCCCTGGGGAGTGAGTCTTCCCCTCCAGGGGATGTTTGGCCACGTCTGGAGATATTTTTGGCTGTATTAATGGGGTGGGGGCGGGAAGAGGCCGCTGTTGGCTTCCAGAGGGTAGAGGCCACTTGGATGTTGCTAAACAGGTTACGAAGAACAGAACAGGGCGCCCTGCCCCCCTTGCAAGAAGAATTATTAATCTCTAATGTCAACAGAGCTGCTATGAAACCAAGGTGTCCCGTCTCCTAAGGGGAACATTTTGAACTTAGAAACCTGAGGATTTATTCTTCCACTTAGATATATTTACTGAACACTTTGCCGGGTCACGAGAGGGACATGGAAACAAGACACCAGGCTGTGCCAGTGGCGAGGTTACAGCACAGAAGGGCAGGTGTTGGGGTAGGAGACGCACCGACACTCATCTCAAGGTGGAACGTGGACCGCGCAGAGAGTCCAGTCGGGGCCGAGCTTGTGCAGGGGGAGAGGGCTCACGTCTGCCTCTGGGTTGCATCAGGGCGGCTGTGGGAGCAGAACCAAGCTGGTAGGAAGACACAAGAGCAGCTGGGGAGCAGCCGAGGTTCTGAGATTCCAGCTGAGAGGAACACGGGCCCTTGTTAGCGTGGGGTGTGGGAGGGGGATGGCCGGGAAAGGCGGCTGTGACTGGAGCTTGGAGTCCAGGCTGAGGTCTCCAGCCTGGGGGCCCATCACAGCGGTGGAAAAGGCTTCCCTCCCAGAATGCTAGTCTAGGGCCTCCCCCGCTGGGCCATGGGTCCCAGCGGCTTCCAGAGAACTCTATAAAGGAGAAGATGCTGGAAATGGGTGCAGGAGGGTAGACTCCTGATTTTAGGACCCACTCGATGCTGAGTATGTAACAAAGCTCCTTCACCTCAAAGTAGCGCTTGGGGAGATGGTCACTTAGAGTCGGAACATAGGTGGAGAGGGGGTCCCTTCTGCACAGTTGTTCTGCTAAGGGCTGGGCCACTCCGGCTGTAGGGAACAGTGGGGTGGATTTGGAGCTCCTAACCCAGGATCTGCTTCATAAAGGTGAGCTGTTCAAACAGGGCCTGTGTGCAGTGTTGCCCCCCAGGCCACAGGTGTGAGGCCTTGTACCAAGAACACAGAAGCAGAGCTGAGAACCAAGGTCTCCTCCAAAGCTGACTGAGCCCCTTTGTAACTGTTGCCTGGAGAGTCCCATGGACAGAGGAACCTGGCGGGCTACAGTCCATAGGTCACAAAGAGTCGGACGTGGCTGAAGTGACGGGACACACACACACGTAACCGTTGCCAAAAGCCCATGGTCATCACTAACAGGCTTCCTGACTCCAAATTAGTCAAAGATGCCCACTCCAGTAAACACCCTATAAAGCCCCAACCAGTCCCCTAACGCCAGCCTTCCAGCAGGAATTGTCTTTGTCTCGAGGCTATAAAAATTGGCTATTAACCCACGAACACTGTCGACTCTCCCTGGCCTGTCAGGAGTTGCCAGCCTGCTGTGCTTGCAGGGCCCACGTTATCTCTGCTCTTTGTTCTTAATAAGCTCACTCCCTTCTGTAATGCTCTGTGTCTGGAAATTCTTTTCCAACCGGCTCTCGGACTGCCTCAACAGCTCGGTGTGGTCACAGCTTCACACACGGGTACTACCTGGTGATGTGATTTTCTGGCTTATCACCTTACCATGAAATAGCATTAAGGATTATTGGGGCATGTCTGGTGTACTAGGAAGAATATAATCGAGGATGACTGACTGACTGGACGCACACTTGCCTTCAACACCCTCTCTGCATGGCCTCCAGGCTCAGCCCCCAGGACACTCAATACCCCCGAACAGGGACTCGGGGAGAGGTAAGGTCCTCTCCCGCCAGCTACCCTTGCAGACACTCCATACACACGGGCTCCTTTAACTTCATGACGCTCTTAGGGTTTACGTTCAGTTCATTCATTTTTTTGCAGATGAAGAAACAGCCACCCAGACAGGCTAACTCACCGCTAATCCCCGTAGCCTGCAGGGGCTACATTTCACCGTGTGTGCGGTCATGCTCTTTTTTGTTTTGCCACGTTTCTCCCCCCTTTTTATCTTTCATAGAAAGTGGATTTTTTTTTTTTTTTTTACCTGTGTGTGAGCTGCTGGAGACCACGGACGTCAGCATTAGTGGCAGCAACAGGAGGAGGGAAGAGATTAGAACCTTCATTTCACCCGTCGGTGCTGCTGTGCGTCCACTCTTCAGCAGCTCCCAGTGAGAGGGTCCCCACTTCTCCTGGCGGCTCAGGCCGTGCGTGGAATGTGGCTTGGGTGGGGGGGGGGGTGGATCTGCACTTTACTCCCAGGCCAGCATTCTCATTAGAGGGCGGGAAGGGCCGAGTGGCACTGGCTTTGTTAGGTAACAGGTTGGACCATGTGTTTTATGGGAATCTGGGAGGCAAAACTGGCCAAACAAATGAAGCCTTTGTAGGAACACAAGAGGGTGACTGGTAACCTGGCCGCTGTACTCGTCCCCTCCCTCCCTCCCGCCTCCCCACCCCGCAATGTGCTATGATTTCTTCTTTTGGCTTGTTTGAATTTCCTTATATGTTTGAGTGACGTTTTCTAGCTCAGTGTCTGGCAGGAAAAGTGAGGCTAAGGGTTGGCAAAGAGGGTGACACGGCCTGTCTCCCCTCTGTCTTCCCCACTCCCAGCCTCAGCACAGTATCAGACGTTGCCGTGTCCCCCACTGTGGACAGCATCCTCCAATTCTGTGGCTGTGTAAGGATGGAAGCAGAGAGGATGGAGGAGAGGCTCTTCTCCCTTGCTGAAACACTGCCCTGGAGCACTGGGTCAAAGCAGGCCTCCTTGTTGGTGGTCAGGCAGGTGGCTGCGCTTGTTGTTGGTCAGTTGCTTAGTCGTATCCAACTCTCTACAACCCCATGGACTGCAGCATGCCAGGCTTCCCGGTCTATCACTAACTCCCAAAGCTTGCTCAAACTCATCGGTTTACTTTAGAGACCGATTTGCCAGCCAGGAGGGGTGAACAGTGGCCCCCAGAATGAAGCTGGCCTTCAAGAGGGAACCTGGTTATGAAGTGATGCCAGGATTCAGTGGGACACCAACAGTTCAGTTCAGTTGCTCAATTGTATCTGACTCTTTGCGACCCCATGGACTGCAGCAAGCCAGGCTTGCCTGTCCATCACCAACTCCCGAAGCTTGCTCAAACTTATGTCCAACAAGTTGGTGATGCCATCCAACCATCTCATCCTCTGTCATCCCCTTCTCCTCCTGCCTTCAATCTTTCCCAACATCAGGGTCTTTTCCAATGAGTTGGCTCTTTGCATCAGGTGGCCAAAGTATTGGAACTTCGTGGTATATGGCCTCATGGCTCCTGCTTAGAGGAGAGGGATGTGGGTTGGCGGAAGACCCTCAAGGCTTCAGGTCCAAGAGGATTTGAGAAGCAAAAGCCAGAGTAAGGAAAGTGTCTGCCCAGGCTGCTGGGGCTCCTGGTGCGAGATCTTGTTTGAAATCAGTCCAAGATGAAAGAGAGAGGTGCTACTTCTTGGAGCAAACATCAAGGGTCCAGAAGGGCCGCACTTACTGATGTGACTCATTCCAGGAACTGGGCTCAAAAATAGAAGAGAGGCTGGTCTTAAGGGCCTTGAGATGTTTGCGGGGCTAAAAGAAAGAAAAGAAATGCTTAGTCATGTCCGACTCTTTGCGACACTTTGGACTGTAGCCCACCAGGCTCCTCTGTCCATGGGGTTTTCCAGGCAAGAATACTGGAGCAGGTTGCCATTTCCTCCTCCAGGGGGTCTTCCTGACCCAGGGACTGAACCCGAGTCTCCTGTGTCTCCTGTATTGCACGCCGATTCTTTACCTGCTGGGCCACTGTGGGATCCTTTGTGGGGCTGAGGGGAAGGTTAACAAGGAAGTCCTCCCTGCTCCTCCAGGCAGGTGTGAGAGAAGGTGGTGTGACTTTGTTCTAGTCAAGAGAAGGGAAGAGGCCAGGCATGGCTTTGGTTTGCTCATTCCTACCCTGTCAATTTCAGATTATTTTCACCTGTGGACCTGGTGGAGCCTTGATTGTAGACTTCGCTACAAAGGCTATAAGCATCTGCCGCTGCCTGGCACTTCACTGGACAGTGGAGATTGTCCTTGAGATGAAGGGCTCCATCTGAGCTTGGTCTAATGTATAAAGCACTACTCTGGCTCCTCCCTGGAAAATTATTATTAAAAAAAATGTTTTTATTCATTTACTTATGGTTGCCCTGAGTTGTTGCTTTGCACAGGCTCTCTCTAGTTGCAGTGAGTGGGGGCTACTCTTCATTGTGGGGTTTCTCATTGTGGTGGCTTCTCTTGTTGTGGAGCATGGGCGCTAGGCACATGGGCTCAGAAGTTGTGGCACCCTGGCTTAGTTTCTCTGTAGCCTGTGGAAGCTTCCCGGACCAGGGATCGATCCCATGTCCCTTGTTTTGGCAGGTGGGTTCTTATCCACTGAGCCACTACTCCCTGGAAATTTTTAACCATGGTCTCAGTCCTCAGGACACTCAAGTGTAACCAGGGAGATGACATACACTTCATAAGACCTAGGGATATTGTGCAATCAAATTTCAGAAGTGGCAGCAGTTCACTGTGGATGGTGAGTAGCTCAAAAAACTTGGGGTTCAGTGGAACTTGGGCTGGGTCTGAAGGGTGGGGTAGGGTTTCTGTTGATGGAAGGCAGGGAGGAGGGCAGGGCCGAGAAGGAGCACAGAGCTGACTGGGTGGGGATTTTTGAGGCAGGGCTGTTAACTGTTCGCTTGTAAGTTCCTAAGCTTATGTAGGGCCTGGCACTTTGTGGGTGCTCTGCAAATATTTGCTGAATTGACTGATATTTTTGTAAGCCTTTATCTAGACCTGCTATGTTAGGAAGCATGTGAAAGTGCAGTCCATTATCGGTAAAACATTTTTCTGATAGAAGGTCACGCACACATAGGGAGCCTGAGGTGGTGCTTTACTTCCGCATCAGGTCCTCCTCCAGTCTGCCCCAAGGCTGCTAATCAGGGGGCTCCTCCCTGCAGCTTCCTCCAGGTCCTCTCAGTCTGTTCACCCCCATCATCTCCCCAAGTCCTGGCTCCCTAACAGTTCACTCCATCTGATTTTCCCCTCTATAGACTTGAAAAGGGATGTCGGGTCCTGTTTCCCATGGGAGAGAACTTTGGGTCTCTCAACTGCATTGATGTAAGACACTCCCAAGACAGACTTTTCTCTTAATATAGACAATCACTTAGGGCTTCCCAGGTGGTGCTAGTAGTAAAGAATCCACCTGCCAACGCAGGAAACGCAAGAGACATAGGTTCGCTCTTTGGGTCAGGAAGATCCCCTGGAATAGGCAATGGCAACCCGCTCCAGTATTCTCGCCTGAAGAATCCCACGGTCAGAGGAGCCCGGGGGTCTGCAGTCCATCGGGTCATAAAGAGTCAGACACAACTGAGCATGCACGCTTAGAGCTCACCCTGAGAACTTCGGTAATGTCAAGCACAGTCTTTGTGTCTTACAAAGGTCTCCTTCCAGGAAGGAGGTGAGGGGACAGTGGGAGAAATAACCATTTTCCACTGTTATTTAGTTTCCCCACTCTTCAGTATACTTAGTGTGTGTGTGTGTGTGTGTGCGCGCGCGCTCAGCTGTGTCTGACTCTTTGCGCCCCCGTAGACTGTAGCCCGCCAGGCTCCTCTGTCTATGTACAGTGTACTGAGACATTCAACACTGCTTGTTGATTGTATCATATCCATGCTTCCCGTTGCCCTAAGGAGAGTCATTTATTCATACACACAGTCGTAGGAGGAGGAGGGCATGGCAACCCTCTCCAGTAGTCTTGTCTGGAGAATCCTATGGACAGAGGAGCCTAGTGGGCTACGGTCCACAGGGTTGCAAAGAGTCGGACAGGACTGAAGCGACTTAGCACGCACAGTCAGGGAGCATCAGAGTCCCTAATGTATTTGGGTGGTGGCTTCCAAGAAGAAGAAGATGGTGTGACGTCTCTCTGAAGAGCTCTCACCCCACACAAAAGACCTGTGGAGGGTTAGTCCAACTGCTCCGTATTTTACTCAAGGTCACGGTCAGTTTGCCTCCAAGCCAGAGAAGAACTCTAGTTTCCTGACTTGCTGGAATTGCCTTAGTGGGCAGCTGCCTGGCTGCTGTGTGCGCCAGTGCGGGGGGTGGGGGGCGGGGGGGGGGGACCAATACCCTGGATTATCCAGAGATAAATGTCTGGTTGAACCGTGACTGCAAAAATCTGGGACACTTGCATTCTCTCTCTTTTTCACTTTGAACTTGGAATGAGGAAAATGAGAGCCTAGAAAACCCGGAGTGGATGATTTTCTTGGGGGGGCTGATGAGATGTGCCCAGATGCCTGTGTTTACCTCTTATCAACATATTTCTCACGTGACACGTGCAGTGCTCTGATGCTCGGTTGGATTCTCTCCCTCAGTAAGGGCAGGGACCAGGTCTGATTCATCCTTGTGTCTCTAGCGCAACGCAGGCTCTAATAGATATTTCTTTTTTAAAAAATCTATTTATTTTAATTGGAGGATAATTACTTTACAATATTGTTATGGTTTTTGCCATGCATCAGTATGAATCGGCCATAGGTACACATATGTCCCCCCTCAACCCATTCTGAAAGCCCCTCCCACCTCCCTCCCTATCCCTCCAGATTGTCACAGAGCACCAGCTTTGGGTGCCCTGCTCCACACATCAAACTCGCGCTGGTTATCTATTTTACATATGGTAATGTGTATGTTTCAAAGCTATTCTCTCAAATCATCCCACCCTCTCTTTCTCCCACTGAGTCCAAAATTCTGTTCTTTACATCTGTGTCTCCTTTGCAGCCTTGCACGTAGGATTGTCGGTACTGTCTTTCTAGATTCCACATATATGCGTTAATACACGATATTCGTCTTTCTCTTTCTGACTTATTTCACTAAATATTTCTTAAAAATAAAACAACAGGGTTTCCCTGGAGGCTCAGTGGTAATGGTAACCTAGAGGTGTGGAGGTGGGAGGGAGGTTTCAGAGGGAGGGGGACATGTGTTTGCCTGTGGCTGATTCCTGGTGATGTATGGCAGAAACCATCACAATATTGTAAAGTAATTATCTTCCAATGAAATATAAAAATTAAAAAAAAAAAAAGAATCTGCTTGCCAGTGCTGGAGACATGGGTTCTATCCCCGGCCCGGGAAGATCCCGCATGCCTCGGAACAACTAAGCAACTCCTGAGCCTGCGCTCTACAACCCGGGATCAGCAACTTCTGAGCCCACGCACTGCAAGTACTGACGCCGCAGCGCCCCAGGGCCCGTGCTCCGCAGCAAGAGAAGCCACTGCTATGAGAAGCGTGTGCTCCGCAACTAGAGTAGCCCCCGATCGCCGCAACTAGAGAAAAGCCCGTGCAATAGTGAAGGCCCAGCACAGACAGTAAGTAAAACAACAAAAAGTAGACACATCCGCCGATCTGGAACGACTGGGGCAGAAGCATGAGTCGAGACTCCAATCTCCTCGCGTGAACCGAGGTGGAGTTTGGCTTCTAAATACAGGGGAAGTGCTCAGCATGAGGACGTAGCTCATCCTATTCCCTGCAGCTGTGCGTGGAACACTCCCAGGACCGGAGTCTCTGCTCTGGTTGACATACTTCACTTGCCCGTCAGAAAGTGACCGGAAAGTGTCCGGGAGCTTCAGAATACGTCGTTTTGGAAATGGCTCAGGCAAGACGTAGCGGGTGCTTGGTGGTTATTCACAAGTATTTGAAGGTCTGTTGTGTGAAAAGGTTTGAGACTTGTTTCCATGCCTACAGAGAGTAACAGGAGGCTTGGTGAGTCTGCAACCAGACACATTTTGGCTCAGGATGAGAAAGAACTGTCAGACGAAAGTAAGTTTCTTTGGAAAACTATAAGTTTACTGGCAGAGTTCAGGCAGGAGCTGGGTGTCTGAAAATAACTGTGACAGTGATTTGTTGTGTCTTGAAGATTCCAAGGGTAGAGCTTGGCTTGGAACCCAGCATTCCACTAATACTACATTTTATTAGGCATTGTAAAATCTGCCCTTTGAAAAGTGACATTACTCTGTGATGTCAGCCCAGGTCTCTGTGACTCTCGCTTCTCGTGTGGGTGGTTGTGATTCTCTTACCTACCCTGAGAATTGGACTTCACCTGCTCCACCCACCCTCCCGCCTCCTTTATAGCTGCTGCTGCTGCTAAGTTGCTTCAGCCGTGTCCAACTCTGTGCGACCCCATAGATGGCAGCCCACCAGGCTCCTCCGTCCCTGGGATTCTCCACGCAAGAATATTGGAGTGGGTTGCCATTTCCTTCTCCAGCGCATGCATGCATGCTAAGTTGTTTTAATCGTCTCCGACTCTATGCGACCCTATGGACAGCAGCCCACCAGGCTCCTCTGTCCACGGGATTCTCTAGGCAAGAATACTGGAGTGGGTTGCCTTTATAGCTGAGAACGGTCAGAATCAAGTGTATTTGCTGCGTGTTCATGCCCACAAGGTGGCAGCACCGCCCCACTCGGATTTCCAACCACTCGATTCTGTTCGTCGCTCAGTCGTGTGACTCTGCAGTCCCCTGGACTGTAGCCCGCCAGGCTCCTCTGTCCGTGGGGATTCTCCAGGCAAGAATACTGGAGCGGGTGGCCCTGCCCTCCTCCAGGGGATCTTCCAGACCCAGGGATCGAAGCCGCGTCTCTTGCACTGCAGGCGGATTCTTACTGTCTGAGCCATTACAAAGGCTCCACTCTGTTCTGGGATGTGGGCAAATCTGAGAGCTCTGATTAAGATTAGAAAAAGGGCACAAGTGAAATGACGAGGTGAACCTTTTTTTTTTTTTCCTGCGAAGTGACAGAGTTGAGGTGAGTCTCAAGCAATTGCTTTGTAAAAGTGGCAGGCACTTTAGGGAAGTGACTCAAGTTTTAAGGTGCTAGTTGATCAGATTATTTTGATCAAATACAGATCTGATTCTTCTAGTGGGGCTTGAGAGTCTGCATTTTAAAAAAATTATTTATCTGTCTGTCTTTGGCCGTGCTGGGTCTTTGCTGCACCAGCTTCTCTCTAGTTGCTGCAAGCGGGGACTGCTCTCGAGTTGAGTGCAGGGGCTTCTCATCGCGGTGGCTTCTCTTGTGATAGAGCATGGGCTCTAAGGGCACGCAGGCGTCACTAGTTACGGCTGCTGGGTTCTAGAGCACAGGCTTGATAGTTATGGTTCATGGACGTGGTTGCTCTGCAGCCTGTGGAATCTTCCCGGGAATCTTCCCTGTGTCTCCTGCATTGGCAGGCAGATTCTTTACCGCTGAGCCACCAGGGAAGCCCAAGCTTCTGCATTTTTAATAAGATTTTGAGTGATGCCATTCCTACTGGCTATGGGACCACACTCTGAATCATAAAGCTTAGAAGTCATTTACCTGGGCCTTTATCGAGAGGAAAGTATAATTCAAAAGGATACTTGCATCCCACTGTTCATAGCAGCCCTGTTTACAATAGCCAAGATGTGGAGCCCCCCTAAGAAGATGTGGTGTATATATACACAATGGAATATTATTCAGCCACAAAAATAATGAAATAATGCCATTTGCAACATCGTGGATGGACCCAGAAATAATGATACTAAATGAAGTAGGTCAGACATAGACAAACATCTTAGGATATCACTGATATGTAAAATCTAAAAGAAGGATGCAAATGAACTTATTTACAAAACAGAAGTAGACTCAAGGACAAAACAGACTTATGGTTGCCAAAGGGAAAAGGGGAAGGGATAAATTAGGAGTTTGGGATTAAATTATACACGCTACTAACAGATAAGCATCAAAGACGTACTGTATAGCACAGGAAATTATGCTTGTTATCTTGTAATAACCCTCGATGGAAAAAATTCTTAAAAAGAACAGATTCAAATATAATTTGAATCTCTTTGCTGTATACCTGAAACTAACACAACATTGTAAATCACCTATATTTCAATAAAAAAATTTTTTTAATAAATTTTAAAGAGCACCATTTGTAAATTGTGAAAGAACAGAGAAAGTGAAAGAAGAATAGTGAAAAAACTACATGAAAGATTCTCACCTGGAAAAATAACTTAACTGCCTCTTAGCTGCTCTATATCTGAAGAACAAGCTGCAGCTTATTTCCCTTAAAAGGTAGAGATGAATGGTGTTTAAAGATATTTACTATAACGAGGACTCTATGTTGGCCTTGCTGTGTGCCGTGCTGTGCTCACTTGCTTCAGTCATGTCCGATGCTTTGTGACCCCATGGACTGTAGCCCTCCAGGCTCCTCTGTCCATGCGATTTTCTAGGCAAGAATACTGAAGTGGGTTGCCATGTCCTCCTCCAGGGGATCTTCCTGACCCAGGAGGACATGGCAACCCACTTCAGTATTCTTGCCTGGAGGATCCCTTGGACAGAGGATCCTGGTGGGCTACAGTTCCTAGGATTGCAATGAGTTGGATATAACTGAGTGACTGAGCATAGCAACAGACCTCTAGTACTGGTCTAAGTCAAGGCCGGGCGGGACGGGCGGAGGAGGAAGTCAGGGGTTAACAGGTATGGAAAGAGGCAGATGGGGCTGCCATTGTTGAAAGGCCCTAATCTCTGGGTGTGTTTTCTGACCGTTTCTGCATTTGCAATCTCCTGCTCTTTGTGACCCTTCCAGGGACTCTCCCCACTCCTGCTTCCTCCTTATTACACACTTTTTTTTCCCAGTGCACACCTTCCATGGCCAGAGAATGGCTGTGCAAACAGTTGACAGTTCAATAAAAATGACATGTTATGGGGACAGGGATCCTGCCCCTGTTTCTTCCCTGACAGAAGCTGCAGTTTATAAAAGCAAGCCTTTATGAAGAACCATGTGTCATTGTGAGTGTGGTGTTAGGAAACAGGTGCCTAAGTGAAGAGCAAGACAGGAAACAAAAGGCTGCGTGTGGAAATGGAAAGGGGCAAAATCCTGGAAATGGAAGGGGAAAAACATCCCTCTAGAAGGTGGATTTCACTCAGGAGACCTCTAAGTGAAATCTAAGGGTGTCCTCTGCAAAGATGGAACCATTAACATTTGGGTGGGAGAGGAGATTAAATTATGTTGTTACGATGCTGTCTTCTTCTGATGCTTAGCTTCTCTGTCTCACTTTTGTTGTTTTTTTATAATTAAATTTTGGCTGTGCTGGGTCTTTGTTGCTGAGGTATAAGCTACGAAGACGTCTATATAAGCTTCATGTGAACAGAAAAGGACTTTATAAAAAACAAAAGACTGGAGTGGGCTGCCATCCTCTCCTCCAGGGGAATCTTCTGATCCAGAGATCGAACCGGCATCTCTTACTGCTCCTCTCACGGCAGGCAGGCCCTTTACCACTAGTGCCACCTGGGAAACCCCTTATAAAAAGCAGATCTCTCCATGTAAATGCAATGAGCTATCTTGAGTGATATCAGACTCCATCTGAAGAAAGATGGAGGCAGAATCCCAGATGGGTTGGCGGATGCAGGGGGTGGGGCACCAAGGAGTGTGGGTGTCTCTGGAGCCTGGTTCAGGAGAGGGAGCGGATTCACTCCTTGGATTTCCAGAAAGAATACCGTCTGCCCAACACCTTCATGTAAGCCCAGTGACACCATGTTGGACTTGTAACCTCCAGAACTGTACGAATGGGGGGAAAGTATATCTTCATTAGGAATTCCCTGGCAGTCCAGTGGTTAGGGCTCTGTGCTCCCACTGCAGGGGGCACAGGTTCAATCCCTGGTTTGTGAACTAAGATACTGCATGTCACATGGACAAAAAAAAAGTATATCGTCCTTGCATTCCAGGAGGTTACAGTTTGCCACTCCAGAAAAAAAATTGGAAGAAACATTCCAAGTTGCTAAATAATGATTAAGTCTAGACTGTGGGTAAAAAGGGCTTCTCTGATGGCTCAGATGGTAAAGAATCTGCCTACAATGCAAGAGACATGTGTTTGATCCCTGGATTGGGAAGACCCCTGGAGGAGGAAATGGCAACCCACTCCAGTCTTCTTGCCTGGGAAACCCCATGGACAGAGGAGCCTGGGGGGCGCTACAGTCCAAGGGGTTGCAAAGAGTCAGACACCACTGAGTGGCTAACACTTTCACTTTTTATGGGTAGAAAATGGAATTCTTGATGATAGTTTTCTGTTTCATACTTCATCTTAATTTTCAAAATCATTACGGTGTGTTGTTACAAACGGAGGTATATTCATCGAACTGTGGGAGCATGGAGACGGAACCGCTACTCGGCTGCAGGTGGACCCCTGAGAGAGCTCACCAATGGAGTGTGCTGAGAGCAAGGGCCAGAGAAGGAAGGACTTCACGGTGGAGGAGAGGCTTGTTCCAGGGCAGGAAGTGGGGCTGTTAGCCTTTGTCTGGGGCTGAGCATAAGACTCTGTTCTTTAGTCTTAATGTTCCATCAGGGATTTCCCTGGTAGTCCAGTGGTTTGGACTCTGTGCTTCCACTTCAGGGGGTACAGGTTCAAACCCTGGTCCAGGAACTAAAATCCTGCATGACATGCAATGTGGCAAAAAAAAAAAAAAAAAAGTTTAGTCACTTGAAGGATCAAACCCAAATGAATGGGTCTCTGGGCATCAAGGAAGATGGTCAGAGACGTTTTACGGAGCCAGACAAAGTATTCCAGCAACTCAAAATCACAGCAAGTAGCTTCAGACTTGGTGGCTGGGAGGATGTGCTCATGAGGTGGTTGTTTAAGGCTCAGGCCTTTCTGCTTTTCCGCCCTCCTGTTTCTTGCAGGTACTGAGAGGGACAGGGCCCTAGTATTTTGCAGGGGGGGTGGGTATTTTTAGGGGTGGAGTGTTTTTGGTTTTTGGTTTTTTCTCTCACCAGCAGTTAGGGAATTGACAAGGTGACTTCTTTTTCTACCGACAGTACAGTCATAAAACAGAGCCATCGAATCTCATCCTGTGTTCTCCACCCTCCAGGGAGCCACTCCTTTTCCTGGTCTTTCTAGATCCTCAGGGGACTCAGATGCCTGTGTGAGAAAGGAAAAACAAAATAAAAACCCAGTGAAAATAAAAAACCAGGGGTGAGTAAGAACTATTGCAATTGGCTTTGTTTTCCTAAAGCATGTGGTTTTCTTGTTTCCTCTCCACCTTCATATTGTGGTGCCAAGTCCCGATCTCTGGATATAAAACTGGTTTCCTTGATCCTGCTGTGGTTTGATTCCATCCATTAGAGACAAGGGGCTTATTTTTTTTAATCTATAGTCAAAAGCCCTCCTGTTTGTTCTCAGGAGTTTCCACCCTCAACTGGTGCCATGGTTTGAGGTTCCCTGTTCCATAGCTTGTAGGGTAGGGCGTTCCTGAGTTGCATCCAGGGGAAGGTTATGGAAATCCCAGTCAGTTGCGCTTGGGAGCATTTTCTAGGTCTGTGGACAGAAGAAGCAGAATTGTGGGCCAAGGAACCGGAGACCTGGGGCTGGTGACTAAACGCTGACCTTGAATTAATAGATCGACTTTTCAAGGCTTTACCTTTGCCTGGAGCTCCCCAGGTGGCTCAGTGGTAAAGAATCCACCTGACATTGTAGGAGACATGGGTTCGATCCCTGGGTCAGGAAGATCCAATGGAGAAGGAAATGGCAACCCACTCCAGTATTTGTGCCTGGGGTAATCCCACAGACAGAGGAGCCTGGCTGGCTACAGTCCATGGTATCATAAAGAGTCAGACATGACTTAGCAACTAAGCTAAAACAATAAAGTTCAGTATTAACGAACTCTTAGTTTTTGCTTCTCTGTGTAGCTTTTTTTTTTTTTTTTAAGATCTCTCCTTCAATTCAAAATTATAATCTTGCTGAGTAGAGTATCCTCACTGGTAGGTTCTCCCTGAGAACAAGAACAGCTTCCATATGGTGCTGTTGTAGGGCAACATTCTAGGATGGAACCTCAAAACTTACACCTAATCCCTGGACTGAGAATATGTGATGAGTAATCCTGTGGGTAACTGTGTTATGTTACGGGACAAAAGGGATTTTGCAGAGGGTCACTCATCAGTTTACTCTGAGTTTATAAAAAAGACATGCGATCTAAGTGGGCTTAATGTAATCACAGGAGCACTTTGAAAGCAGATTGTTTTTTTTTAGTTGGCCTCAGAAATCAGTGAGATTAGAAGTATAAGAGGGATTGGATTTAAGGGATGTTCTCTGAGTTATACTTCTCTGAGTCACTGAGATAGAGGAAGACTCATGCCTAGGACCTGAGAAGGTCTTCTAGGAGCTGAGAGTGTTTGTACCATGAAAATGCAGAGTTGCCTTATGGCCTCAGAACAGGCTGTTCCTAAGCTGATGTGACTTCTAGCTGAAGGAGGTGGCAGGTGGTGGCAGGGTTGGGGGCCCATGATTAAGACAAGGATTCCCCTTCCCTCAGTCTGTGGTCCAGACCCCAGTGCATTAGACCGAGGTGGTGGTGGGGCAAGGTGCGGGAGTTGAGGGGAGGCCTCAGTGCACTTCTGAAGATTTCTGCCAGTTCACAAGGCCTGAGTTTTGCCCAGGTGTGTCTCACAGGTGTGTGTCTCGGCAGCAGGCTCCAGAGGCAGGAGGGGCTGAGGCCCACAGCACCCAGAGCACCAGAGGCAGGGAGAGTCTCACCATAGGAGGTGCCCGCATCCATGACAGAGGCAGGAGGGGGAAGGAGGCAGGATGAGGAAAGGGCTCCTGGAAGCTCGGCCATCCCACGGCTGCCTGGCTGGTGTGGCCTCAGAGGGGCCGTGTCTCTGGGACTCTTACATGACTAGGAAGGGTGTGAGGACCTGTGCCAGACTGAGGGTGGGGACTGAGATCACCTCTCATATTTCAGAAGGTAGGGATTCCCCGGTTGGTCAGGGCATGTGGTGGAACAAACCAGCTCTCACTCAGTTCCAATCTGGCCTTTTGGCACTCAGATATTTTTGAAGGCTTTGGAAATCTAAGAAAGACTGATGGTTATTGCTGTGTGTTATAACTTCCCACCTTTTCATGGTTGCAGCTTTCCCTGGGTACCAAGTGTGACAGGTATGAATATGTGCCTCTCAGGGGTCTTGGGGTGGGGATTTACTGATGGAAGGCCCTCTGAATTCACTGCCCCTTTGCACAGAGGAAACACCACATCGGCTTCCAGTAGGGATGTGAATTCAATCTCAATTCTGAGAAATGATCTTCCTCCACGGTAGGGCACGGATCTTCCCTGCCCCACCAGGAAATCCTGGGTTTCCAAACGAATCTCTATCTCTAGAATTTTTAGTGTCCCAGCCTCCGTTTGGGATAAGTCCTCACACCCTGCCTAGCCACGTAAGATTCCTTGGAGACACAGCCCCGGGAGAGACACTCACCATATTTCTATACATAAACAGTGAACAGTATGAAAAGGAAAATTTCAAAATCCCATGTACAACAGCATCAATAAGAATTAAATACTTAAGAATTAACTTAACCAGGTAAGTGACAGACTTGTACACAGAAAAACTGAAAAACAATTTTTAAAAAGGAGAACACACAGTAAAAGAAATTAAAGAAGACATAAATAAGTGGAAAGATATTCTGTGCTCATGTACTAGGAGACTTGATATTTTAAAATGACAATACTAGTGAAAATGTAGTGGATGTATATGTTTAATGATTCCCTGCCCAGGAACTGAACCCGATTAGCCAACATCTGCGGGATCATCGAAAAAGCAAGAGAGTTCCAGAAAAACATCTATTTCTGCTTTATTGATTATGCCAAAGCCTTTGACTGTGTGGATCACAAGAAACTGTGGAAAATTCTGAAAGAGATGGGAATACCAGACCACCTGACCTGTCTCTTGAGAAACCTATATGCAGGTCAGGAAGCAGCAATTAGAACTGGACATGGAACAACAGACTGGTTCCAAATAGGAAAAGGAGTACATCAAGGCTGTATACTGTCACCCTGCTTATTTAACTTATATGCAGAGTACATCATGAGAAATGCTGGACTGGAGGAAGCACAAGCTGGAATCAAGATTGCCAGGAGAAATACCAATCACCTCAGATATGCAAATGACACCACCATTATGGCAGAAAGCGAAGAAGGACTAAAGAGCCTCTTGATGAAAGTGAAAGAGGAGAGTGAAAAAGTTGGCTTAAAGCTCAACATTCAGAAAACGAAGATCATGGCATCCGGTCCCATCACTTGATGGCAAATAGATGGAGAAACAGTGGAAACAGTGGCTGACTTTATTTTTCTGGGCTCCAAAATCGGTGCGGATGGTGATTGCAGCCATGAAATTAAAAGACACTTGGCTCCTTGGAAGGAAAGTTATGACCAACCTAGACAGCATATTAAAAAGCAGAGACATTACTTTGCCAACAAAGGTCCGTCTAGTCAAGGCTATGGTTTTTCCAGTAGTCATGTATGGATGTGAGAGTTGGACTATAAAGAAAGCTGAGCACAGAAGAACTGATGCTTTTGAACTGTGGTGCTGGGGAAGACTCTTGAGAGTCCCTTGGACTGCAAGGAGATCCAACCAGTCCATCCTGAAGGAGATCAGTCCTGGGTGTTCATTGGAGGGACTGATGTTGAAGCTGAAACTCTAATACTTTGGCTACCTGATGCAGAGAGCTGACTCGTTTGAAAAGACTCTGATGCTGGGAAAGATTGAAGGCAAGAGGAGAAGGGGATGACAGAGGATGAGATGGTTGGATGGCATCACCAACACAATGGACATGGGTTTGGGTGGACTCTGGGAGTTGGTGATGGACAGGGAGGCCTGGCATGCTACGATTCATAGGGTCACAAAGAGTCAGACACAACTGAGCAACTGAACTGAGCCTGAATGAAAACCAGGAATCCTAGTAGTAAGGCCACCAGGGGCTAGAGGCAAAGTTCCCCTGGCTTTACCCCTCACTGAAAGCAAGAATTTTTCAAGGAAGCGAAAACTAAAACCAATAACAAATTTTATTAGAGACACAGCATAATATGTGGGAGAACACACAGAGAAGCAGTTTGTTTATTTAAGATAGAAGCAAGGCAGAAATACACTCCCAGAGAGGAATGTGGGTATTCTGAATGAGAAGCACAGTTAAGACATGATTGAAATCAGTCATCCAGGACAGTGCTTCTGGGTCTTTGTTTACCTTCGGCCAGTTACATAACCTTTTTCCACATCAGACCTGTCCTAGGATCCTCCCCAAGTCACATGGGTAACTTTTTGCTGAGATGGATCCCACCGCAGAGGCATGTCCACACATATTGGGTGACGTCCCTTTTTGACTCCCAAGGAGCCTTCCTACACAGGTACATACAGGGAAGTTTTCCTTGACCTCAGGAGTGGTCGCCTTATCTCTTTACTTCAGCAGAGCTCAGCTCCTGCCACTAGCTCTGTCCTCAGAGTGTCTGGGTGAGAACAAAGCTTCGATTTTACTCCACTGGACAGACACCAGCAGTTCGGATCAGGGGCCCATCCGCCTCCTACATCAACCTCGGTAAACGCAATTTTAGAGGAAGAAGAGAAGGAAAGAAAGCATGGAGGAGTGAGTGAAAGGTGAAAAACTAGAATAAAAAAACTTGTGGGCTTCCCTGGTGGTCCAGTGGTTAACAATCTACCTGCCAACACAGGGGGCAGGAATTTGATCCCTGGTTCGGGAAGATCCCACATGCCTCGGGGCAACGAAGTCCATGGGCCACAACCCCTGAGCCAGCCCTCTAGAGCTCATGCTCTGCAACAAGGCAAGCCACTGCGATAAGCCTGTGCACTGCAGTGAAGAGCAGCCCCCCTGCTCTCTGCAACATGAGAAAGCCGCAAGCAGTGAAGCCCCAGGGCAGCCAAAAAAAAAAAAAAGTGTCCAGGGCTGGACTTCCCTGGTGGTCCACTGGTTGAGAATCCACCTTCCAATGCAGGAGACACAAGTTTGATCCCTGGTCAGGAACTAAGATCCCACATGTGGTGGAACAATGAAGCCCTCGCGCCATAGCTAAGACCCGACACAGCCAAATAAAATAAACAAATAAGTAAATTAACACAAAAATGTGTCCAGATAATTGAAGATGTTTGACCCAGAAGGGAAGAAGCAGTGAATGGGATGGAAGATCAAGGAAGTGAGTTTTTTTCAGTAGATTGCTTTAGAGGATGTTGGGGGGTGGGGCCAAAGCAGATGCAGAGAGGGAAGTTGAAGGCTGGCAGGGCGCAGACAGTGACCCCATGAAACGGTGAAACCACATCTCTGGATGTGAATGTCCACTTGGCGAAGGACTATTTTAGATTCTTTAAAGTTCGAGTTCGCAGTGTAGAGAGAACGGGGGTTTAGGGTCAGGGTTAGGGCTTAGCCTGGTCAGGATCAGGAACTGCTTGTGAGAAGATGTTGATAGTCAGAATGTGGGCTTGACCTGGGATCAGAGTTAAGAATCAGTCTGCTTCTGGGATCAGATTAGAGGTTGATGTCCAAAAGAGAGAGGCTGATCTTTAGATATCACAAATCAACCTCATTCTGTCTCTAGTATTTTCCCTCCTACATTCTGTAGCGAATTTTTGTTTGGTTTTATTTTTCATTGCTCTCCCTCCATTTCTTTCTCTTTTCTCTTCTCTCTTTTTCTTAATCCCTCTTCTTTCTCCTCCACCTTTGCAACTCAAACTAGAAGAATTTAAACAGCTTGAAAAGTTGATTCTTTGCTAACTGAAATTGACTTTAGTCCCAACAGGAATAATTTAGAAACCAAAGGAGCATTAGTTGGTTCAAGGCTCTACAAATAAACAAGTAAAATCTAAATTCCAATACTTGTTTTTTAACCCACTGTTGACTTTTTGTAATGAATCAGGAACTTCCGATTTTTTTTTTTTTTAGACTAAAACAAAACAAGCTTTATTCGATGCCAAAGAATGGAAAAGCTGGAACCGGTTCACAAATTAACTTCTCTGAAATTGGTTTTTAAAATCTTGTAACCTTGTTTCACAAATATCCTTGGGCAAAAGCCTTAACTTTCTGTAAGAGGAAATCAGACTTGGCTAATCCTTAACAGGTTCTGAAAAAGTATAATTGCAAGTTGATAAATGCAGATACATTTTAATATCAAGCAGCGGGGATAGTAAGCCATCGGCCATATAGGAAGTAGCCATAAATTAGAAAAAAGAACAAACCATTTAAACTACAAAAGAGTTATACTAGAAATCTCCCCCCACTGGAAATATTAAAATGTCCTTCTAAGTAACTCCTGGGTGACTGTATTCAGAAAATAATGACTAAGAATGTTTATGTTTCAAACCCGGTATATTACAACATGGAACATCTTACAGAGTCTCATAAGAGAATCACAGTGCCAAATTCCTTGTTTTGGAGAAAATTCATGCCTTCTTCTGAAGATTGCAATCAGACATTTGGAAAGGGGCTTTAGGCTTGTTGTTATTGTTTAGTCACTAAGTCATATCTGATTCTTTTAAGACCCCATGACTGTAGCCTGCCAGGCTCCTCTATCCATGGGATTTCCCAGGCAAGAATACTAGAGCTGGTTGCCATTTCCTTTTCCAGGGGATCTTCCTGACCCAGGGATTCAACTTGCATCTCCTACACTGGCAGGCAGATTCTTTACCGGTGAGCCATCTAGGCTTATTACTGGGCCCCAGTGGAGGCTGAATGCCTGGTGCACTGGAAATGCTAATCCCAGTATGAAGGTATTAGGAGCTGGGGTCCTTGGGAGGTCATTAGATCATGAGAGTGGAACTCTAATGATGGGATTAGTGCCCATATTCATCAAAATTCTCCAGAGAAACAGAATCAATAGAGTATAAACAGATATATGTGTGTGTGTGTGTGTTATTCACTCACTTGTGTCAACTCTTTGTGACCCCATGGACTGTAGCCCACCAGGCTCCTCTGTCCATGGAATCTCCCAGGCAAGAATACTGGAATTGGGCAGCAATTCCCTTCTGCAGGGGATCTTCCAGACCCAGGGATCAAACCTGGGTCTCCTGCATTGCAGGTGGGTTCTTTACCATCTCAGCCACCGGGGAAGCCCAAACAGATATATAGAAACATATGTAGATTTATTATGAAGAATTGGTTCATGAAATTATGGAAGCTAGGAAGTCCCAGGATCTACTGTCTGTAAGCTGGAGGCCCAGGAAATGTGGGAGTACAGTTGAAACTTCAAGCCTGTTAACTAGGGGAACAAGCAGTCTAAGTCCCAGTCTAAGGTAGAAACCCTGAGATAAGAAGGCCCAATAAGATGGAAGGCGGGACGAGAAGGGGATGACAGAGGATGAGATGGTTGGATGGCATCACCGACACGATGGACATGAGTTTGAATAAACTTTGGGAGTTGGTGATGAACAGGGAGGCCTGGCGTGCTGCAGTGCATGGGGTCGCAAAGAGTCAGGACATGTCTGAGTGACTGAACTGAACTGAACTGATGTCCCAGGGCAGGATATAGTGACGTCTCAGCTCAAGCAGAGAGCGAATTCTTCCTTCTGCTACCTATTTGTTCTACTCAGGCCCTCAACGAACTAGAAGAAGCCCACTTTTTTCTACAAGGGCCACCTTTATTCATCTTTAAAAAACACTTGCTCCTTGGAAGAAAAGCTATGACAAACCTAGACAGCAAAATTAAAAAGCAGAGACATCACTTTGCCCACAAACGTCTGTATAGTCAAAATTATGGTTTTTCCAGCAGTCACATAAGAATGTGAGAGTTGAGCCATAAAGAAGATTGAGCGCTGAAGAACTGATGCTTCGAACTTTGGTGTTGGAGAAGACCCTTGAGAGTCCCTTGGGCAGCAAGTAGATCCAACCAGTCAATCCTAAGGGAAATCAATTCTGAATATTCATTGGAAGGACTGATGCTGGAGCTGAAGCTACAATATTTTGGCCACCTGATGAGAAGAGCTGACTAATTAGAAAAAACCCTGGTACTGGGAAAGATTGAAGGCAGGAAGAGAAGGGGACATTGGAGGACAAGATGGTTGGGTGGAATCACCGACTCAATGGACATGAGTTTGAGCAAGCTCCAGGAGATGGAGAAGGTCAGGGAAGCCTAGTGTGCTGCAGTCCATGGGGTCACAAAAAGCTGAACATGACTTAGTGACTGAACAACAGCAAAAACCTTTATTCAGTGCACCAATTCAAATGCTATTGTCTCCTGGAAACACCCTTACAGAAACACCCCCAAATCATGTTTTGCCAGCTATCTGGGCAACCCTTAGATGTGGCAAGTTGAACATTAATTACCACAGTGCCCTTTTATGAGGAAGGCAGAGCTGGTTGGCTCTCCTCCAGCCATGTGAGGATGCAATGAGAAACCTACCACCTGCAGTCCAGAAAAGGGCCCTCGCCAGAACCTGATCACATTAGCACCCTGAGCACGTCCGGCCCCCAAAACTGTGAGAAATAGTTCTATTCTTAAAAAAAAAAAAGTTGATTTATTTAATTTTCGCTTCGCTGGGTCTTGATTGCTGCAGGTGGGCTCTCTCCAGTTGCTGTGAGCCAGGGCTGCTCTTCGTTACAGTGGGCAGGCTTCTCACAGAAGTGACCTCTTGTGGAGCACAGGCTCGAGGTGCACAGGCTTCAGTAGTTGTGGCAACATTGGCTTAGTTGCCTCACAGCATCTGGAATCTTCCTGGACTAGGGATTGAACCCCTGTCCCCTGCATTGGCAAGGTGGAGTCTGAATCACAGGACCACCAGGGAAGTCCTCCCATGAAGTATTGCTTCCAACCAGAGGACGTATTTTAAGGCAAAGGAACTGAGGCAGTTAACTACCCCCAGGGAGCTCACTGACCTCCCAGGTGCCCCCCTACACAGACACAGTTGGCTTATCAGAAGGGTCGAGTGGCCATGATGGCTTTTGAAGGCACCAGGAAGAGAAGGTACCTTGCCACCCAACAGGAGATGCCCTAGGTCTCAAACTGGCCAGTCTATCGTGTCACCTGCCCTAGAGCCAGAAGGCAGGGGTCCATGACACAGGGGAGGATAAGGGAGTGTCCCCGCCCATCAGTACACATGACAACCCACCTAAAGGATTTTTGCTCCTGGTCTCTGTGACCGCGGGCTTGGTGTGGGTGAGAAACCCAATCAGAGCCCTAATCAGCCAGAAGCCAGGCCTGCCCCCAGGCTATTTTGTGTTCCTCGTGCTGCTGAAAGAAGAGGCAGAGAAGACGACCAGAGGGACCGTGACCACCAGAGGGGGGCTGGTTTGCCGGGTCAAGGGGGACTACGTTTGGAAGCCAGGGGATGTGTTGGGGGTAATATTTACTTGCCGGTGGCCCTGTTCAGCAGAAAGTGGCCAAAAGCCAATAAAGACAAGACTATTGAACACTTACTTCCCTTAGGAATGAAGATTTGTGTCCCAACGATGTCCAGAGGAGGTTTGGCAGGTGGTAAGAGAACGTAGAAGGGGTGGTAGAAGCAGGCGGCTCTCATCACCACCAGCCACACAGTCAGGGCCTTTGCAGCTCTGTTACAGGTTTTCCCCCCATTCCCCTCTCATTGAGGTTCATGAAGAACTGGCCATCTAAAGCTGTGGGCATGCGATCCCTTGTCATTAGCACAGATGATTCTATGATTAAGGAACAGATGGGAACTGTGTGTCTTCTGTACTGCGGACTCACGGGGTGGATTGTGCGGTTTCCTTTTTCTCATTCATTCTCTCCCCTTCTCCCCCTGCCCTGAGTTGTGGGGACTGTTAGTGGGATCTCCACCTTCCAGCTGGGTCCGGTGGAAGGGGAGCCCCAGCAGGAGACCGCAGGGAGGACACTGAGTGAAGCTGGGGTGTTAATTGCCCAGCTCCCTCCCTGTACTGCTGCTGTTGGCTGTGTGAATTTTTCAGCCTGAAGTTGGAGCTCCTGTCAAGTAGCCATCTCCAGAGAGGGTTCTCTCTTGAGTGTCTGTCTTGCAACCCCTCCGTGTTGCAGTAAAACAGCAACAGAAACACAGTGGTATCAGAACCAGGACACTGCTCTAACCCTTGTGTCTCCACAACAGTCTCATGCTTTTTCCAATTGTCTCATTTAGAATCTCTTTTCAAGTTATGCAGGCGGAATGGGTCCCCATTTGAGCTGGGGCCCTGACTGCTAGGGAGAATCCATATTGGTTGAAGTATACTTTCACCTCCGAGGTCATGGTCGTGGGCACGTACTTTTGACTGTAGCACCCTGGGGCTTCCCAGGTGGTGCTAGGGGCTAATGAAAACAAAAACAAAAAACCCCGCCTGCAGATGCAGGAGACTAAGAAATGCAAGTTGGATCCCTGGGTCAGGACGATCCCCTGGAGGAGGGAATGGCAACCCACTCCAATATTCTTGCCTGGAGAATCCCATGGACAGAGGAGCCTGGTGGGCTGCAGTCTATGGGGTCACATAGAATCGGACATGACTGAGCAACAAACACTTTCAGATTTTCACTTTCACTTTTCACAAAAGGGCAGAAATGAGTTCCAGGCAGAGGACCCAGAACATGCAAAGGCCAGGGGGTAGGAAAGTTGAGTCAAGTGAAGTTCAACTGACTCACTTGGGTGATTAAATGAGCTAAGACACCTGAAGTGCCCTGTACACAGTGAGCGCTACATAAAGGCCAGCAGTTATAATTATTGCACACCAGTGTGCACACATCCAGGGTCTACCAACTTGGGCGTATTAGTGGTGGGGTAGTATTCTCTCCTCCTGACAACACAGGCAATCCATAACCTCAAGCCTTGATTACAGCTCTAGTGAGCCGTAATGGACAGGCAAGAAACCACACACATTTGAAGTATACAGTTCGATGAGTTTTCATATGCACACACACTCTGTAAGGTCATCAACACAGTTCAGATAATGAATGTAAGCATTCCACCCAAGTTTCCACATGGGGACTTCCACATGGGGATGTCCTGGCTGGCCCCATGGTGAAGAATCTGCCTTGAAATGCAGGGAACTCGGGATTCGATCCCTGGTCTGGGAAGATCCCACATGGCTCAGGGCAACTAAGTCAACTAAAGAAAAAAAGATGGAGAATCTGAAATTTTGAACAATTTTACATGTTTACCTAAAATGTTTCCACATGAGCCTTTGTAATCCCTACCTCTGTACTCAGCCCCACCCCGACAGTACCCAGGCACTCACTCACCTTATTTCAGTTACCGTAGATTAGTTTGTAGTTTCCAGAATTGTATATAAGTGAAATCTTGTAGTAGGTTCTCTTTTTCCATCTGGCTTCTTTCATTCAGTGTAATAATTTTTTATTGAAATGAAATTCACCAAATGGAAACCGTTTTAAAGTGAACAATTCCGTGGCATTCAGCTTAGTCACAAAGCTGTATGACCACCACCTGCTGCTGCTGCTGCCAAGTCGCTTCAGTCGTGTCCGACTCTGTGCGACCCCACAGATGGCAGCCCACCAGGCTCCCCCGTCCCTGGGATTCTCCAGGCAAGAACGCTGGAGTGGGTTGCCATTTCCTTCTCCAATGACCACCACCTAGATAGTCCTAAAATGCTTTCATCGCTTCCAAATAAAACTCTACTTATTACGAGGTTGCTCCCAATTCCCCCATCCCCTAGCCCCTGGAAACCACCAGTTATGTCTCAATGGATTTACTTCTTCTGACTATATGTCATCAATGAATCATACAATATGTGACTTTTTGTGTCTGGCTTCTTCCAGAAATGGCTACCTACTCCGGTATTCTTGCCTGGAGAATCCCACGGACAGAAGAGCCTGATGGGCTACAGTCTATGGGGTCGCAAAAGAGTCAAACAAAACTGAGCAACTAAACAACACCAGCAACAACCTTATGGGCCTCTTTGCCCCCCTTCCTTCTTCCTCCAGGCACATTGCTTCAGTACGCACACAACTCCAGAGGGCGCCATTCACACAGCCACAGTATGAATCACAGCACACAACCCATACAAAGGTAGTGATGGCTCCACTGTGCCTTTCCTTCCTTCCTCCCTCTCTCCCTTCCTTCAATAAATATTTGTTGTTCATCTAGGCTCCGTCATGTTAGTGGTGGAGACACAGTGGCAGATGACCAGAACATGCCTCTGTCCATGGAGCACATTTTAAACCTGCAAAACAGGGGCTTCCCTGGTGGCTCAGTGGTAAATCCGCTCTGTCAATGCAGGAGATGTGGGTTCGATCCCTGATCCGGGAAGATTCCACATGCCTCGAAGCAACGAAGCCTGTGTGCCGCAACTACTGAGTCTATGCTCTAGAGACTGGGAACTGCAATTATTGAGCCCACGGGCCCTAACTGCTGAACCTGTGCACCCTAGCACCCATGCTCCGCAGCAAGAGAAGCCCCCGCAATGAGAAGCCCGGGCACCGCAATGAAGAGTAGCCCCTGCTCTCCGCAACTAGAGAAAAGCCTGCGCACCCGTGAACAAAAAATATAAATGAGCAAAATTAATTTTAAAAATTCTTAAAAAAATAAACTTGCACACGCAAAGAAAAATAAAACGTAAAAGGATGCTGAAATAAACGTGATTGCAACTTTCATATTCATTTCTTTCTCTTCTGCTGCTGTTCTCCATCTTTTCTCCGTTTCCCCTCTCTTTCTCACACATTCACATCTGGCCTCTGCAGTCACAGATAGACATCACCTATTCTTCCCTGTCTCTTCCTACCCAGCATGCTAGAGCTGGTTTGTGCAGGTTTTGCGAAAGCCAATTGTTAAATATTTAGGAAATTTTCGAGCTGGTTGTGAAAATGATTGGTAGCTTAAAACCAGACAGGATACGAGGATGTACATCACAGAAATAGGCTGATGTTATGATGTTGTTTTTCTGAAAAGCTGATCTCCTAGCACACCGCTCTTCTATTTCTGGCAAAGACACTTTGCTTTGCCAAGGAATATCCTCATTCTCTGATAGATACCCAGTCTCCACCACCACCTGTCCACCCCCGCCATTCCTCACCTCCCTCCTGGGTGGCGGGAAAGCAGAAGTTCTAGGACCGGGTTGTGCTGAGAGTGGAGAGAACAGAGGAAGAAGAGGAAGCGTGAAGGAAGTTCATGAAAAAGAGAATAAAAAGGACAGCAGTATAGGAAGGTGGCGCTAGTGGTAAGGAAACCGGCTGTCGGTACGGGAGACGTAAGAGACACGGGTTCGATCCCTGGGTGGGGAAGATCCCCTGGAGGAGGGCATGGCAACCCACTCCAGTATTCTTGCCTGGAGAATCCCATGGACAGAGGAGCCTGGCGGCCTACAGTCCATGGGGTCACAAAGGGTCAGACACGACTGAGCGACTAACACGCACACAGGAAGGAAAGAGAAGGACAAGAGAAGCAGGAATCCATGGGGGGCAAGGGTTCAGGTAGGGAGAGCATACGGACCAGGCAAGACTCACCGCCCAGTGTCCTCACAGGCAGTTGGGTCATTTCCCCATCTTGGGCCAGAAGGTGGCCGAGCTGCTAGGAGATGAGGAAACCGCCTTCTCAAACTACCCTGAAACAGGGTTGAGGGTGGGGACCCACAGAGCTGGGCTCTGCAGGAAGGAGGGCTGGGGACCTGGACCAGTGAGGTCTGGGGGTCTCTAACTGTCGAGAGGGCCTGCGGGCCCAGCCAGACTCTTGGGTCAGAGGGGGAGCGGGGGTCGCGGGGGCTGAATCCTTGGTCTGAAGGAGGAGGGGCTGGGGAGCTGGACCCCTGGGTCTGGGGAAGGAAAGAGGACACAGGTTCCTCCCCCATCCTTCCCCTGGATCCTCACTCTACTCACCTCACCCCACCCTACCCCACCACCTTTAAGCTATGGAGACTCAGAAGGAGGCCCTGGCCTTGTTTAGCAAGACCCTGTCCTCCCCACCCTTTCCTGGACTACCTTGGGTGTGACGAGATATAAAAGTGCTGTTTCCTGGGAGAAAGAGCGGGAGCGAGCATTCCCGCCACCCAGACCATGAGCTCTGCCCTGCTGCTGGCCCTGCTGGGCATCACCCTCCCCCTGCCCGGTGAGTGAGAGACCCGGCCAGGGAGGGGATCTACCTGGAGGCTGAGCTCAGATGGATTTGCTCCTCCCGTTTCAGGAGTGAGGGCCCTGAACTGTCACTGGGGCATAGCAGAGACCGTGAGGAATGTATCGGAACAGCCCTTCCAGTGGAAGACTTCCCAGCAGAACTGTGGGGAAGGTTTGGGCTGCCAGGAAACAGTGATTATCACCCAGAACGGTGAGACGGGTCCCGCTCCTGACTTGCAGCCTCTCCCTTGGAGAGATGCCCCTATCACCCCACCCTCTAGTCCTAGCTGCATTCTGTGTACAAACTCAGAAGACCGCTCCCCGAAATACCAGGAGCGGCGCCCACCTGAGCCGCCCAGGGGCCTCCTCTGCACCCTTCCAGATGCACACCCTCCCTCTAGGACCCTGGAGCCCTGACCCCACCCTGGCCTGCTTCTCTCTCCTCGCAGAACCCCTCCTGTACCTGTTGCTCATCAAAGGCTGCACCCAGGCAGCCAATCAGGAGGCCCGCGTCACCGAGCACAGGGCAGGCCCCGGCCTGTCCATCACCTCCTACACCCGGGTATGCCGGGAGGACCTGTGCAACGACCTCTCCACCAGCCTCCCTCTCTGGACCCCGCTCCCACCCACAGGTGCCGGAGGTGGGGGGAGAAAGGCACTGCCCGGAGGAGGGGGCAGTGGGGTTGAGGGGGTTGGGGTGAGCACACAGGCACTGTTCTTTTAGAATCCCTCCCTGCCTCCCCTCAACCCCGTCCAGCCTCCCCAGCACAGCTTCTCCTAACAGTCCCTTAGCAGCACTGGACCGATGTTCCCTCACGTTCGACTACCCACCTCCGACTGCGGCTCTGGCCCTAACCTGCTGCCCACTCCTTCTCTTTTTCCTGTGGGGTTTGGGAACTTGCCCATCAGAGTTTTGGCATCTCCTCTTCCGAACTGAAATTGACCTGTGGGTTCCCACTGTACTCTTCTGTCTGAGATCGTAAATCGGATTTCGCTCTGCCCTTTGCGTTTCTCTACTCTTGGGCATCGCTGGTGGACATGGGCATCTCCTCTTCTTCCACAGTTCAGTGGAGCCGCTGGGTCCTCCCAGGGCGCCCCTCCCCTCCCCTTACTAGGCAGCCTTCCCCAGATCTCATGCTCCCTCCCTGCCTTGGTCTCTCTCTCTAGTCAAGGGGCCTAATGCCTTGCTCCCCAGACCTTCCTGAGAGGAGCCCAGGGAGGCTAAGGGAGCTGATTCTTGGGAGCTGTGAAGAGCTGAAAAGCCGAGGAGGGTGGAGGGAAGGCGCCCGGTCTGAGTTCAGAGCCCCCTTGCTCCCTCCCGCCTTTGTCTCCCGCCTCTCCAGTCCCAGGTTCTGTGCGGTGTCCAGTCTGCTTTTCTACAGAAGGCTGTCTGTCGGCCCCAGAGGTGACCTGCCCGGCCGAGAGCTCACACTGCTACAATGGGGTCCTCCACCTCACTGCTGGTGAGCCGCCAGGAGGTGGGTCAGGGCCAGGTTTGGGGGAGGCTGGGGGGGCGGCATGTGGGGCTGAGGATCAAGATCTGAGTCTCTTGGGGAGGAAAGCGAGGTGAGGATGGGAACCCTGAGGAGGGCGGGCCTGGCTTCCCCCTGAGTGTTGGCTGGTCCCGGTAACAGTGTCTCCACCTTCTCCTGCTTTCCAGAGGGCGGCTCCACCAGACTCAAAGTCCAAGGATGCATTTCTCAAGCAGGCTGCAACCTGCTGAACGGGACCCAGGAAATCGGGCCCATCAGCCTGCGGGAGACTTGCAGCCCTAAAGGTGAATGTCCCGGTGACAAGACCAAGTGACAGGGGCGGAAGTTCCGGGGTATGACAACCCTGGGAAAGGCAGGCATCCAAACATCCCAGCAAAACCAGCATCACAGGTCATTCAGATGTTACTACTCACTTAGGCAGGTGTGATGGGAGAGATTCTCCCAGTAGGCACTTCGGGCGAGGATACCAGGAAACAGAGAAGGTACGTGGTCCAGGGAACAGATCTATAGGACAGGAGATCTATAGGACACGAGATCTATAGGACAGGTGTTTTAAATGATGCTGAGCCTGGCTCAGTTAGGACAGCCTGTCCAGGTGGGAGAGGAGCAACGGAGCTAGGAGGAAGGTCAGAGAGGCAAAGAGGGTGGGCCACATCGAATGCCGCTCTCTCCATTGGCTGCAGGAGTTGCCTGCTGGTTTCCCTGCTGGGCGTGACTAGCTGCTTCCGATTCTATTTCTCCACCTCCCTGACCTTGGGGTCTCTGGCTTCCCCTTGACACCCGCCCCAACTCTGGCATCCCACCCTCACCCAACCCCCACCCCTGGTACCGGAGGCCCCAGCAGCCCTGCTGCAGAGAAAAAGTGATCAGAAGGATGTCAAGGGTGCTTCAGGTGTGACAAGGAGAGTGAGAGCCAAACGAGGACCCGGGGAGGGTTCCCACTCACCCACGGAAACCCAGTCCAGGTGGAACACCAGTGGATGAGCGTGGCCTGGCACGTCTTGATGTCAGGGAGCAGGATGAGGAGAGGGGTGGGGCGAGGAGGGAAGTGGGGTCTGGAGAAAGTGGGAGGAGGGTCCTCCCTGACCAAGCTTCAGGCAGAGAATTGAGTGAGTTCAGCAAACGTTCCTGTTTGGATCTCTCTGGCTGGACTGGGAGCTTTGAGGACAGAACCCAGATGTCCCTGGCACCAAGGTTTCCAGCCTCGGGCAGCACAAGGGCTGGGTAAGGATGGGTTCCCCAGGATGTGTTTGCTGACAGGAGTTCATACAGCTTTCCAAGGTCTCCTGTGGAGACCCCAGAGGACTCAGACCCTGGCCCTGCCCTAAAGGGCCTCTGGGACTGGGAACAGAGACATCACAGACACAGGTAGCCACGAGGCTGTCCTGAAGGGAGCCTGGGGGAGCTCAGAGGAAGAAGATACTGATGTTCTGGAAGGGGGAAATCAGGGAGGACTTCACAGAGGAGGTGAGCTATGACCCATGTCTTAACGATGAGCGGCAGTTCATTCACAGAAGAGCAAAAGGGCACAAACAGCCAGAGGAGATAGTATGGGCAAAGGCTTGGAGGTGGGGGCAGCCCGCTGTTTTCAAGAAGGCTCCCTGGGCTCTGCCCGAGGAGGGCTCATGGCGAGGATGAGGTACAGCTGGGAGCGGTGAGCAGTGACAAGTTTTCCAGGCGGACAAGGGGAGTGTGGGTGGTGAAGGCAGAGCCCTTCCAAGCAGAAGGAACACCCTGCTGTGTCTTGGGACTGGATGTTGGTGGGGGGAGCCGAGAGGTAGGTGGGGGTCCTGGTGGTGGGTCAGATAGCTTCCTAGCCAGACTGATGGGGCTGGCCTTTCTGCTAAAGGCAGGGGAACCATGGTCAGGGAGGGACAGAGTCTGAATCTTTTTTTTTTTTAATTAATGCTAGTTTACTTATTTGGCCCACATCTCTGGGACTAGCAGGAATATTAGGTAACATAGTCCAGCAGACATTCAGACACAAATTAGACACACACACCACACATCACACAATACACACGAGAGACACAACCACACACACTGTGCTGTGTACACACCACACACGTGTTTCCTCCCCCTCACACACCATACAACACCACATGCCACACCCGGCGCATACCCAACACCAGACACACACACGCAGCACAGAGACGCGGGACACGCACCACGGTGCACTCATATGACGAGCACACACCACATGCATCACCAACGCACTCTGTCACTATACACACACACCACACAGCACGCACCCACCCGCCGTGCACATTCACACATTCCCATACTACCCCACACCCTCCACAGGCCTGCTACACATTCACACACCCCACACATATCCCACATATGTGCGCTGCCCAGACCACACACGTGTCACATACAACACAGCCGTTACACCACAAATGGATATTCCTCACATATGTCCCTGTTTCATTGGCTTTCCGCATCAAAGCCAGATTTTTTTAAAAATTGTTTAATTTTTATTGATATATGTGGCTGCACTGGGTCGGACACGACTGAGCGGCTTCACTTTCACTTTTTACTTTCATGCATTGGAGAAGGAAATGGCAACCCACTTCAGTATTCTTGCCTGGAGAATCCCAGAGATGGGGGAGCCTGGTGGGCTGCCGTCTATAGGGTCGCACAGAGTCGGACACAACTGAAGCGACGCAGCAGCAGCAGCGGCACTGGGTCTTAGTTGAGACATGTGAATTCTTAGTTGTGGCATGTGGAGGCTAGTCCCCAACCAGGGATTGAACCTGGGCCCCCTGCAATAGGAGTGTGGCATCTTAGCCACTGGACCAAAAGGGAAGCCCCCAGCTAGGGTGGAGCAAGATGTCAGGGAGTAAGTGGAGAACAGAAGGACATCCCAGGGAACAGCTCCCGGAAGGCATGGGGGCAGGAGAGGACTGGGTGCAAAACAGGCCACCGCAGGAGCCCAGACCGAAGAAGAACCAAAGGTCCGGGATTTTAACAGCCTTGACTGTCCCCCTAAGGAACTGGATCGTGGTTCCAGCTAGAGCAGTGAGTCAGCTCGGCCCGGGAGAGCGCAACTGTTAAGAGCTTAGCTTCTGAATGGAAAGACATGGGTTTCAGTCTGGGCTCTGCCACTGAACCAGCTTTTGAGGATTACCACTGCTTAGAGCCTCTTTCACCAAGTTCAGAGAGGAGGAGACTCTCACTGATGGTCAGAGGTGGCAGAGCATATCCAAAGGCATGGGGGCAGGCATGTGCCTCCATGTGTGGTTCAAAGAAGACTCCAGGAATCAGTGGGACTCCAGCAGAGTGATTAAGCGGGAGCAGAGCAGGACAGGAGGACTGTGCAGAGGGAGGAGGGCACCTCAGGTAGAGCCTTTGGGGCCATTTTTAGGACTTGGAATTTTATTCTGCATGGGCTGAGGATCTACTGGAGTTTTCTGAACAAAAGATTGATGTGAAACAACCTTTCTTTTATAGGAATCATTCTGAATGCCTGGTGGAGAATAGAGTGAAGGGAATGTGGGCATGGCGGCGGGAGGGGGGGGGGACCCTCCAGGGAGACTCAGGAAGAAGCAGGTGAGAGCCAAGGAGTCTTAGACCCTGGTGGAAGCCGTGGAGGAGGCAGCTTCAGCCGACAGGATTTCCTGATGGGCGCAACATGGGGTGTAAGAGAAGAGGGCTTGTCGAGAATAACAGCGATGTCTTCAACTTGAGCAACTGCAAGAAAGGAGGTGCCATTGGCCAAGATGGGAAAGACGGGAGTAGGCAGAGCGGGAACCAGGCTGAGAGGATGGCTGCAGGAGCCATGACGTGTCTGTGAAGTCGGGGAATGAGTGACCCTCCTTCACGGGGGCTGTTGTGAAAGTTAACACATTTGTGGGTTACTTGCCTGGTCAGCCCCGAGAGGTTCTGCATCAGGAGACACATCCCAGCTGATCGTGTGATGGTCTCAAGAGTCGGTGTGATGGTTTTCAAACTAGACTGCCGAGGGCTACAGGGGCTGAGGTGGCCCAGGGTGGTCATCAGTCCTCCTCTTCCCCATCACCCCCTGCAAGGAGCCAGAATAATGCCTGAGTTCCCAGCCTAGCTCCTAACTCACTTGCGGTGGGACACTGGGCAAGCGGCTTTCAAAACTCCTCTGTTTCTCACTTGGAAAATCGGGGTGATGAGGATGACAACCTGTTTGGGGTAGGGGGTGCCAGGAGGAAATGAAGCAATCCAGGTGAGGTGAGCTTCTGGAGAGGGTTCATCCTTGGAAACTGATGATGGCAGCTGGACACATTTTAAGTGTTCAGTGCACACAAGGCATTTGAGTATTTCTGTTTGGAACATAGCGTTGCTCAGTGAAGACATATATGGTGTTAGGCTACATTTCTCTTTATCCAGATGAGGACCTTGAGGCCCAGAGAGGGAAGTAGAGATTGACTCAGGCTAAGGAAGAGCCATCTGTCTCCATCGCAGCTGATGGAAAGAGCAGCTGTCCTCGGGGGGCATTGAAAAAGGCCCCTGTAGTGTGTTTGAGCAGAAACAGGGTAATGAATGAGGATAGGGCTCAGACTTCCAAAATGAAAGAAGTGAAAGTGTTAGTCACTCAGTCATGTCTGATTCTTTTGCAACCCCATGGACTGTAGCCAGGCTCCTCTGTCCGTGGGATTCTCCAGGCAAGAATACTGGAGTGGGTGGCCATTCTCTTCTCCAGGGGATCCTCCTGACCCAGGGATTGAATCAGGATCTCCCACATTGCAAGCAGATTGTTTATCATCTGAGCCACCAGGGAAGCCCTGAAGATCCCTTCTACATCTGAGGTTGAGGGACCAGTGGCCCAACGGGCTGGCAGGGTAGCTCAAGAATGTGGGCATCTTCCCAAGCGTGGGACCAGAAGGAAGACACACAGCGGGTCCCTGGCTTCCACAGACCCTGTTGATTCTTTCTCTGCAGGTGTTCTGACGTGTTATCGGGGGATCATACTGCAGATGTCTCCAAACCTGAGCCGGGACCCTGTCAAGTGGTCCACATCCAGGGAGCAGCAGTGTAACCCTGGGGAGGTGTGTCAGGAGACCCTTCTGCTCATAGATGTAGGTGCGTGGGCTGCGCAAGAGGGCAAGACCCCTGCATGGGGTCCTGTGTCTCCCTGCCTTGGATTTTTAAAAAATTAATTAATTTATTTTAACTGGAGGCTAATTACTTTACAATATTGTAGTGGTTTTCCCATACATTGACATGAATCAGCCATGGGCGTACCTGTGTTCCCCATCCTGAACCTCCTCCCACCTCTCTCACCATCTCATCCCACCAGCCCTGAGCACCCTGTCTCATACATTGAACCTGGACTGGCAATCTATTTCACATATGGTAATATGCGTTTCAATGCCATTCTCTCAAATCATCCCACCCTCACCTTCTCTCACAGAGTCCAAGTCTGTTCTTTACATCTGTGTCTCTTTTGCTGTCTCGCATACAGGGCCATTGTTACCATCTTTCTAAATTCCATATATATGCGTTAATATACTGTATTGGTGCTTTTCTTTCTGATTTGCTTCACTCTGTATAATAGGCTCCAGTTTCATCCACCTCTTTAGAACTGATTCAAATGCATTCTTTTTAATAGCTGGTAATATTCCATTGTGTATATGTACCACAGCTTTCTTATCCATTCGTCTGCCGGTGGACATCTAGGTTGCTTCCATGTCCTGGCTATTGTACACAGTGCTGTGATGAACACTGGGGGTACATGTGTGTCTTTCCATTCTGGTTTCCTCAGTGTGTATGCCCAGGAGTGGGATTGCTGGGTCGTATCCGGCCTTGGATTAAAAAAACATACTTCTCTGTTTATTTTTGGCTGCTCTGGATCTTCGTTGCTACATGAGCTCTTCTCCAGTTGCGGAGAGCAGGGGCTACTCTCTAGCTGCCGTGCGCCGGCTTCTCATTGCTCTCTTGTTGGGGAGCACAGGCTCTAGGGCGTGTGGGCTTCAGTAATTGCAACTCACGGGCTTGGTTGCCCCACAGCTTGTGGGATCTTCCTGGGCCAGGGATCGAACCGGTGTCCCCAGCATTGCAAGGAATCCTCCTTAAGTGGTTAAGGAATTTGAACCACTGGAGCACCAGGGAAGCCCCCTGCCCTGGATTCTGTGCACTTAATTTCCTGCCACGGTCCCTTCAGGCTTGCAGTTCTAAATCCAATTCTTCCTCTATCTGTGCCTTGGTTTCCCCTTCTGAAAATTGGGATGAAATGATGGCAGTAACAATGACTTACTTCACAGAGTAGTCACTAGGATACAGCTGGAAGTCCAGGCAAAGGGCTGAGAACAGAGCCAGCACAGAGAAAGCTTTTGCTCAGTCATTTCAGTCGTGTGTGGCTCTTAACTCATTTCATTCAAAGTCTAAGGAACTGCTGTTATGAGTCAGGCACTGTTTTAGGTGCAATAGATCCCATTACATTTGCCTTCTTGTAGCTTTACAGGCCAGTGGGGAAGCTACAGGCAAAACAAAACAAAAGAGTAAGATATCGTGTATGAAGACAAGAGCTGTGGACAGAAGTCCAGTGGGGACGGGAGATCGGGAGAATGATGTGAAGGTTACAGTTTGTGCTCTGAAGGCTCCCTGTCACTAAAAAACCCCCAAACCTAAAAGTTGAGAGTTATTTATTCAGTGGGAATGTTATACACATTTGCAGCAAGCAGCAGGTAATCTGAGTAGGAAAGATTATTGTTAATTAAGAGAAAACTAAATCTCTCACATGAAGAGATTTAGCAATCTTCTATCTTCTATGGGAAGATGCAAGTGTTCAGACTTGCTGAAATCATTTCCTTCATATTTGTTGCTGTTGTTGTTCAATCGCTCAGTTGTGTCTGACCCTTTGCAACCCCATGAACTGTAGCACACTATGCTTCCCTGTCCTTCACCATCTCCCAGAGCTTGCTCAAACTCATGTCCATTGAGTCGGTGACGCCATCCAACCATCTCATCCTCTGTCGTCCCCTTCTCCTCCTGCCCTCAATCTTTCCCAGCATCAGAGTCTTTTCTAGTGTGTCGGCTCTTCGTATCAGGTGGCCAGAGTATTGGAGCTTCACATGTATCTAGCTATCTGGGGCCAGTCCTGCTTTCTTTATTGTTCACAAACTAATTTCTTGTTTATCGTGCTGCTGCTGCTGCTAAGTCACTTCAGTCGTGTCCAAGAGGTGGCAAATGTGGTGGATGGCTGCCGAGAGAGAGAGAGAGAGAGAGAGAGAGAGAGAGAGAGAGAGAGAGAGAGAGAGAGAGAGAGAGAGCGCTCCTACTGGCTTCCAAAAACCTAGCTTTGTTTCATCTGGGCTCAGAAATTTGCATTTGAAAAAGGCGTGTTGACTGGTGAGGACCCCGACTCTGGCCCCAGGCTCCCCTGTGCTCTCTACAGGACCTGTGCCCCTGGTCACGTACCTGTCTCCTGCCTGACGAGCCCCTGACTCTGCTGCCCTTGGAGCCTCCACTCTCACCGCCCAGCTTTCTCTCTCTCACCCCTCAGGACCCAGGTCGATCCTGCTGGGAAGCAAAGGCTGCAGCCAGGTCAGAACCCAGGCTACCTCCATCCACTCGAGGCCCCCCGGAGTGCTGGTCGCCTCCTATACCCGGGTCTGCTCCTCCAACTACTGCAACTCGGCTGCCAGCAGCAGTGTCCTGATCAATGTCCTCCCTCGTCCAGGTGTGTGATGCCAGCGGGTTGGGTGGGGCCCAGGATAGGGAGGGACACATCTCGGCGCTCAAGGAGGGTGGCTGCAGCTAAGCGCAGGGCTCTGTGTTCCCAACCTTCTCTCTGCTCCCCAGCCGCCCCGGCCCCAGGACACCTGCAATGTCCCATCTGTCTGGCCCTTGGATCCTGCTCACAAAGCTCTAACGTTGTGACGTGTCCTAAGGGCACCAGTCACTGTTACAAGGGTGAGATTTTTCTCCAGGGAGGTGAGTACTCGAGCTGGGGGCCTGGATTCACGGGGTCCCGAGGTGGGAGAGTGCTTGAGACCCTGGTGTTGTGGTCCATGTGCAGGCTGGAAAAGAATTTCCAGATATGAGGCAGAAAGAGAGGAGAATAAAGTTTAATAGAGTGGGAAAACCAAACAGTGGGCTGGTTCAAGGGAGAGCCAAACCCTTTCGCAGGCTAGTAGCCAGTTTTTACAGCCTCAAGACAGAGAAAATTCCTACTGGAATGGTGGCATTAGGTGATTGGTTAGGATGCTATAGGGTGGCTATTTTATCTACTACCAGGTCAGGGAACTGGTCGCTTTAGATCCAGAGGCTCATGGCAACAGTTGCTATGGGGCTTGGTCAGTTCCAGAGATTTTTATCCTGTGACCTTGGTACAGGGCTCCACACCTGGCTCACAAGTTTGGGGTTGAGGGGAGGGGCTTGGGAACCCAGATTTTCTAGGTCTGAGGGAGGAGGGGACTAAGCCTGGTCTCTTGGTCTGAGGTGGAGTAGGGGAAGGTCTAGGATTAATAGGGTCTAGGAACTTAAGCATGAGGAGCATTGAACCCTCTCTGACTCTATCTATTCTCTCTAGGTGGGCTGGTCTCCCCAGTGGGCATCCAGGGCTGCGTGGCCCACCCTTCCAGCACCTTGTTGAGCCGTACGAAGAGTATCGGGGTCTTTGATGTGACTGAGACCCGTGAGGGTGTCACTGAGGTGGATCAGCCTCTAATCCAAAGTGGAGCTGCCCCTGTCCCTTCCCTGGCTTGGGCAGTGGGGCTGTCCCTAGCCCTTTGGTATGGGGCGCCCTCCTTGCTGACCCTGTTCCCCCATGATCCTTAGCTCCTGCTGACCCCCCACGCCCCATCTCTCCCTCTGACCTCATAACTCAACAGCCTTGGACACTGAATGATGTCCCAGTCCTTATCACCACCCCCTCCACCACCACCACACACACACACACACACTCACACACACACTCACACACACACACACTATCTGACCTGGTGACAGTATATGGAAGGGCCTGAGAACAGCTGAACTGATCCGCTGGGAGGAGGGACATTCACCCAGAGGCCACCTGTGTGCGATAATAAAGACATTGTCCTTTCCCCACACGCAGGGGTTTTTCTATGTGAGGGGAGGGCAGGGCTCCCAGAGATCTGGCTCAAGGGAGGAGAGGAAGCCGGTGAGAGAGTCACATTTCAGGTCATCCCTCACTGGTCTTCTCCACAGCCCCCCTGGACCAGCTTGGGTGGTAGCAGAGTCTTCCAGGCCCTGCAAGCAGAAGTATTAGGGCCTCTTGGGGGGCCTTTCCAGGCAGCTCAGCAGTAAAGAATCTGCCTGCAATGCAGGAGTCCTGGGTTTGATCCCTGGGTGGGGAAGATCCCCCACAGGAGGGCATGGCAACCCACTCCAATGTTCTTGCCTGGAAAATTCCATGGACAGAGGAATCCGGCGTGCTACAGTCCATGGTGTTGCAGAGTCAGACACGACTGAGCCGCTGAGCACACACAAACAATCACTTGGGAAGTGAAGGTGTACCAGTGAAGCTTCTATTTTAGCAGGCAGCACCAACAGGGGGCTCACACCACTTGAATAAATTGACATAATGGTTTGTGTGAAGCAGAGAAATGAGAGGGTTGGCACCATTTCCTGAGGCTGATATCACTGGGTCTGTTATCCTAGGCTTGAAAGACTAGGAAGTCATTACTGTTGTTAGAATCTGGAAGGGGGTGGTGTTTAGAGAGGGCTGCCTGACAGGAGCCGTGATCTCAGGCTGAAAAATCCACCCAGCCCACAACGACGCTACAGGGAGGGAGCCGGGGAATGAACACCCCAACCTCACTCAGTGTCCTCCCTGCGGTTTCCTGCTGGGGCTCCCCTTCCACCGGACCCAGCTGGAAGGTGGAGATCCCACTAACAGTCCCCACAACTCAGGGCAGGGGGAGAAGGGGAGAGAATGAATGAGGAAAAGGAAACTGCACAATCCACCCCATGAGTCCGCAGTACAGAAGACACACAGTTCCCATCTGTTCCTTAATCATAGAATCATCTTGTGCTAACGACAAGGGATCGCACGCCCGCAGCTTTAGATGGCCAGTTCTTCATGAACCTCAATGAGAGGGGAATGGGGGAAAAACCTGTAAGAGAGCTGCAAAGGCCCTGACTGTGTGGCTGGTGGTGATGAGAGCCGCCTGCTTCTACCACCCCTTCTACGTTCTCTTACCACCTGCCAAACCTCCTCTGGACATCGTTGGGACACAAATCTTCATTCCTAAGGGAAGTAAGTGTTCAATAGTCTTGTCTTTATTGGCTTTTGGCCACTTTCTGCTGAACAGGGCCACCGGCAAGTAAATATTACCCCCAACACATCCCCTGGCTTCCAAACTTAGTCCCCCTTGACCCGGCAAACCAGCCCCCCTCTGGTGGTCACGGTCCCTCTGGTCGTCTTCTCTGCCTCTTCTTTCAGCAGCACGAGGAACACAAAATAGCCTGGGGGCAGGCCTGGCTTCTGGCTGATTAGGGCTCTGATTGGGTTTCTCACCCACACCAAGCCCGCGGTCACAGAGACCAGGAGCAAAAATCCTTTAGGTGGGTTGTCATGTGTACTGATGGGCGGGGACACTCCCTTATCCTCCCCTGTGTCATGGACCCCTGCCTTCTGGCTCTAGGGCAGGTGACACGATAGACTGGCCAGTTTGAGACCTAGGGCATCTCCTGTTGGGTGGCAAGGTACTTTCTCTTCCTGGTGCCTTCAAAAGCCATCGTGGCCACTTGACCCTTCTGATAAGCCAATTGTGTCTGTGTAGGGGGGCACCTGGAAGGTCAGTGAGCTCCCTGGGGGTAGTTAACTGCCTCAGTTCCTTTGCCTTAAAATACGTCCTCTAGTTGGAAGCAATACTTCATGGGAGGACTTCCCTGGTGGTCCTGTGATTAAGACTCCATCTGCCAGTACAGGGGACAGGGGTTCAATCCCTGGTCCAGAACGATCCCACAGGCCACATGGCAAATAAGCTTGTATGCCACCACTACTGAGCCCACACGCCCTAGAGCCTGTGCTCCGCAACAAGAGAAGCCACAGCAATGAGAAGCCTGTGCACCCCAACTAGAGAAAGCCCATGTAGCAAGGAAGACCTAGGGCAGCACACACACAAAAAAGAGAAAAATTAATTAATTAATTTTAAAAAACTTCCTGGGATCCTGTAGCAATAGAGCAGACATTTATTTCCTAAGTCCCCAGATGGCAATGTTGACAGAAGCAGTGAGCACAAGGCAGGCGGAACAGCACCCACAGTGTGCATTACCCTGCAGGGAGAAAGGTCAGTCTCGAGAGCTGGGTATACGTCCTGAAGAGTCCTGCTGTAGAAAGATGCCATAACAGGCTGAGGTTGGCCTCTGCCTTTGTTGGTTTGGGCGCTGAGTGGAGTCAAAAGCCAGGTCACCTGGAGAAAGTTAACGCACTTGTTGTCACTGCATGGAGACATTAGTTAACTCACTAACCCAATAGAGTAGTAATTCTATCCCCGGGTGCTTGAACAAATACATCCGCTCCTATATTCCCTGTGAAAGATTTTGGCCCCATGAAGCCTTCCCCTTGGTCCTGTCTAGTCTCACACCCTTAGAATCTGTATCAGTCGGGGTCCAGGCATGTGTCAGGAACCACATGCTAATTTTAACAGGTAAAGTTTTTTATTTTGTTTTTATTTTGGCCACGCAGCCCGTGGGATCTTAGTTCCCTGACCAGGGATCAAACCCCAGTTAGTATAAGGAATCATTATTGGACTTCCCTGAGAGTCCAGTGGCTAAGACTGCCCTTCCAATGCAGGGGGCCTGGGTTCAATCCCTGGTCAGGGAGTGAGATCCCACATACTGCAACAAAGATTGAAGATCCCAAGTGCTGCAACTAAGACCTAGCACAACAAAATAAATAAAAATAAATATTTAAAAAAGGAAATATTTAAAAATGAAAGAATCATGAGGGAATTCCCTGGTAGTCCAACGGCTAGGGCTCTGAGCTTCCACTTCAGGGGACATGGTTCCATCTCTAGTTAGGAACTAAGATCCACGAGACCAGAGAGGAAAGAAAGAATCATTATCTAGCAACACGGGGTGAGGATTAAGAGGGGATTTGCTACTAAGCCTGAAGAACACAGAGCTTCCCAGGTTGCGCTAGTGGTAAAGAACCTGCCTGCCAATGCAGGAGATGTAAGAGACAAGGGTTTGATCCCTGGGTCGGGAAGATGCCCTGGAGAAGGGCATGGCAACACACTCCCGTATTCTCGCCTGGAGAATCCCATGGATGGAGGAGCCTGGGAGGCTATAGTCCATAGCGTCGCACTGAGTCGGACACGACTGAAGCGACTTAGCACATGACGAAGATAAGATAAGTGCATCTAGGGAGCAACCTCCACACTTGGGGCTGGAAGACAAGCTCTTCAGCCTGCAGTGTCCCTCTACCACCCTCTACTGGCAAAGCCTAACATTGTCCCTGGCTGCTGCTGCTGCTGCTGTTAAGTGGCTTCAGTCGTGTCCGACTCTGTGCAACCCCATAGACGGCAGCCTACCAGGCTCCGCCCCTGGGATTCTCCAGGCAAGAACACTGGAGTGGGTTGCCATTTCCTTCTCCAATGTATGAAAGTGAAAAGTGAAAGTGAAGTCACTCAGTCGTGTCCGACTCTTTGCGACCCCACGGACTGCAGCCCTCCAGGCTCCTCCGTCCATGGGATTTTCCAGGCAAGAGTACTGGAGTGGGGTGCCACTGATGAACAAAATTGCTTGCAGGATCCAGCAGGGCAATGAATCTGGAGCTGAGAGGCCATAACTGGCGCAGAATCTGCCCATACACACGCTCTGGGATTCCTGCCCGTGCAAACTGGTGAGGTTCTCTAACGCTCTCAATGTGTGGTGTGTACGTGCAAGACCAAGTCCTGTGCTTCTTTGGACTACATTAGAAATTCGTTCTTGTGGGTCTGGAGGAGAAGCATTTTCCTGTGAGTGGTCTCTATCCCACATCTGAGAGTCACATTCCCTTAACACAGACTGGCAACACTGAACATTTACCTGGCAGTGCATCTCTGCAGCCCGTTCACTCGAGTCTTAGGCTTGGTCCTCAGCCAGATCTGCCCTGTGACTGGAAACAAGAGATGCTCTGCCACGCGAGTTCTCTGATTGTCCGTCACATTTCCATTTGGACGATCTCATCTTTCCATTGCTCCTCTTCCCCCACGTTTGCTCACTAGGGTCATCGGAAGAAACCAGCTGACTCCCCAGTCAACCTGTGCACCACTGTTGCCATAGTAACAAGGTGCCACACCCACTTCAGCCCCCAATACCCTGCTTTCCATCTGCACTTCTTTCACTGCTACCCCAGTGATAACTTGACCAACTATGAAATTGTCACAGGACTTCTTTCACCTGCGCCCTATCTTTTTCCATCAAGGTGGTCATCCCTGTGCTTCTCCCATGTAGTGGAAACCTAATCCCAGAATACAAGTTTGTTTGTCTGTTGCTGGATGCCACTGCTGATCCTGATGTCTGAATTGGTCAGGGTCCCGGCTTCAGGTTCAGTCACTCAGTCATGTCCAGCTATTTGTGACCCTATGAACTATAGCCTGCCAAGTCCTCCAGGCTCCTCTGTCCATGGGATTTTCCAAGGAAGAATACTGGAGTGGGTTGTCATTTCTTATTCCAGGGATCTTCCTGACCCAGGAATTGAACCCTCATCTCCTGCATTGGCAACGGATTCTTTACCACTGAGCCACCTGGTAGCAGGAAATAAATTGTTCACCCAAGTTGGGTAATGAGTCGAATTTATTAAGGGCAGTGCTGATTACAACCATTAATACTGGATCCAGGGAAACCACAAAGGATGGTGCAGGAGTTGGGAGTAATCGTATATTTAATTTAATTTTATTTATTTTTGGCTGTGCTGCACAGCTTGCGGGATCTCAGTTCCCCATCTAGGGACTGAACCCAGGCCATGGCAATGAAAGCCCAGAATCATAACCACTAAGCCACCAGGGAACTCCTTCATGTATTTGAAACATATGACTGCAACAATATATAACAAAGAGGATTGCTCTACATCTAGGGCGGGGGGTGCCATGCACTTCATAGATTTATAACTGGCATGAAGAGGCCCAGTACTGAAATGGGGGAGAGAACTCCTTTCTACATAAATCCACACTTGAACACAAAGCCACGTACACTCATGGTGTGCTGGTAAATGAACAGCTGCCTCCCCGAAGGGAGAAAGAAAAACTCTGATCTGTAGCATTTGCCAATGTCCTTGGTGTAAATACTCCCACTGTGGCTGGTTTCAAGCTATCATGATGTCCTTGCCTATGGAGTTGGGAAAAAATGACCATGCAGGAGACACAGGTTTGATCCCTGGGTCGGGAAGATCCCCTGGAAGAGGAAATGGAAACCTACTCTAGTATTCTTGCCCGGAGAATCCCATGGACAGAGGAGCCTGGCGGGCTACAGTCCATGGGGGTCACAAAAGAGTCAGACGTGATTGAGAGACTGCGAACACACACACACACCATACAAATACAATAGTTATAAATAGCCTCAAGGGCATAGGTAATGGTAAAATAATAGATAATTTAGGAAGTGATGATTTTTGAGTATTTATTACCTTCGTTTTAAAGTGTTTGTTATTTGTTTATTTATGGCTAAGCAGGCTTTCTCATTTTGCTGGCTTCTCTTGCTGTGGAGCACAAGCTCTAGGGTGTGTGAACTTCAGTAGCTGCAGTGCACAGGCTCAATAGCTGTGGCACGTGGGCTTGGTTGCCCTGAAGCATGTGGAATCTGCCCAGACCAGGGATTGAACCTGGGTCCCCTGCATTGGCAGGAAGATTCTTAACCACTGGACTACTAGGGAAGTCTTACCTTTGCTTCAATATAATTTAGTTTTAAGTTGACAAAATTTAATTTTTAATAGTGGCTCTATTTAGCAACTGGCTTGAAAAACTCCTGAAAATTGACTCTCATGAACCAGGTGGAGTCAGTCCCAGCACAGCATGGCCCACACCCCAGAGAGAGCCAATGAGTATGCACAAATGCTCTTGCACAACCTACCCTGAGCTCTCAAGTCTTAAAGAGTAGATCCGTATTCGTCCATCTCTGAACCCGTCAGGGTAGCCTCACCCAGGGTGGGTGGGTAAGGGACCAAGTTGGCTCACTGCCGGAAGCATGGGCACCTCAATATCCAAGATTTGTGGTGCGTGAGCATTGAAACCAGCAACACTATGGGTCTCCCTATTATGTCTTGAGAAGTTACCCGAGATGACCAACACCTACAATTCCCAAGATATGAGAAGGATGGGGACTTCCCTGGTGGTCCAGTGGCTAAGACTCCACCTCCTGATGCAGGAAGCCTGAGTTCAATCCCTGGTCAGGTAACTAGATCCCGCATGCTGAAACTAACAGATTCCATGTGTGGTAACTAAGACCTGGCACAGACAAATATAAAGAAATAAAATTTAAAAAAAAAAAAAAAGGAATTTCTACCGAGTTACTGATGGCTTTAAAAACCGAACTCAAAGAAAGATTTACTATATTTATATCAGTGATTAACATTTTAATTTTTTTATTTTTATTTTTTTTAGTGATTAACATTTTAAAGCAGCACTAGCTCTTGTTAAAATGTCTGCTTTTAGTTACTTTATTCAGAGGTGGTTTGAGGCCACCTTAACCATGCCAAAAGTTAATTTAAAACACAGAAGTAAAATGCCATGTATCCCTACCAGGGCTAAGTGAGCAGACACAGGCAATTTACTTTAGAATAGAGCAGGGGTTGTGGGGGAAGCCCTTTATTTAAGCTTGTGCATTTGGGTGCAAACAACCTTCCAGGGAGAAATACATGGAACAATGTCCAAAGACAGAAAAAGAGTCTTCCAGCCTCTCAATCCCATGGTACTTAGCTATGGCAGCCTCAGCAAACTAATTAACAGGCCAATGTGTTATTTAAGATGACCTTCACTACAGTTGCTAGATGCCAGGTATGGAGCTAGAACTGAAGAGGCAGGATGAGTGCTACTCAGAGGCATGGGAAGGGATAAGGGTCTTAAGATTCTGGAGCTCCAAGCAGGTGTCTATGCAGCTTCCAACCACCCTCTCTGCCCTCCAGTTACCCTTAACTCATTGGTCCCACACTGGCATTGGTGGCCAAGATCTGAGACCTTGCTCCAGACCTACAGTTACACAATAACCCAGGAAAACCACATACTGTTACAGATCAGAGGAGGTGAGTTCTGGAGGCCTGAGTCCCCAAAATAAGGGAGTGTGGCTCAGATTCCTGGGTCCTGAGGGGCAGGGTCTTTGGACCAGAATGCTCTCTTACTATGTATATTAACTCTTTCTAATATTTACATGAATAACAATATTAATAATTATATTCTTAATGTTAACAGTCCCCAACTGGAAGCTCTTAATATGTTTTCACATAAAGTTAAGAATTTTACCAACACCATTCTTACTGTGGTATTTTCTCTATGAAAAATAACCACAAAACTCACAGAAACAGTACCAAGTCTAAAAGAACACATATGGCATCTTTGTTACATCCAGAGAACTTATATGTAAGTATACATATGTGTAATATATATATATATATATATATATATATATATATATATATGTAATGATTTCCAGCCATAAACAAGAAATCTGAATGCTGCGTCTGGTTTATGATACTGACACCAATATGTGGGTTAGCTACAATGGCATTCTGCCGTTTAAGGGTGCCAGAAATAACGCTGAAGCCAGCATCCCTCTATTCAGTCTTCCAGAAGACCACGGAGGAGGCTGGCACCCTGGTGTGTACAGAGGATGAGGCCTGGGCTGAGCAGGAACCACTGCAAGTGAAGAGTGAGGGGACCAAGTTGACTCCCAACAGATAATGGCCACTGGGATGGATGCTGGGAATGGGCCAAGCTGGTACCATGAGAGGAACCTGGGCTAGGAGAAGAGTTCCGGGGGTGAAAGCCAAAGGTTTGCCTTCCTAGTGAGCCTAGGGAAGTATGAACTCTATAGATCAAACTGTAGAAAAGTTTAAGCAAGGTCATTTGGGTATGCGCCACCCCGAAACTGAACGCGCCTAGCACTACCAACACCGGCGAGTTCTCGGTCCTCCAGCTTCTACGCCACTCGCCATTCTGTGCCTGTGTATGTTCCAAGCCGGTCAAGGATAGGCCAATGGGGTGCAGGGGTTCCTCCAGGCTCATCCAATGAGCTAGAAGACTCTTTTGTGTCAACCAATGGGGCTTCGAATGAGCTGTCGCGTGAAACAGGTCCCGCCTTCCGTGCCTGAGGGAGCTTGAAGGAGAAGGCGGGGTTGCGAGAGTGTTAGCGTTCCAGGGCGTTGCTTCAGCACCAGTATATTTTTGTGAGATTATCTGGAAGTCAGGAGGAATTTTGGTCCCTTAAAGAGAAAAAGAGGGGCTGAGGACCCAGTTTCCTGGGTCCTGGGTAAAGATAAGGCTGGGGTGGGAGCGGGACTCCTGGAGTTAGCGGGGCGAAAGCTGGAGCCTTGCGCTCGTTGATCTGAGAGGGGGAGGGCTGGGTGCCCAGAATCACGCGTCCTGCCAGGAAAGGTGGCTGAACCCAAACTCCTGGATCCTTAGTTAGGACCAGGCTGAGATCTCAGAATCCCGGGTTCGGATGAAGATGGAGGCCGAGAGAGCTGAGCCTCCAGGGCATAGGTTTGAATCTGGACTCTAGAGTCTGAGGGAGAAGGGGCCTGTAGGCCGGATTATGGCTCCAGAGGTTGGAGAGTACAGGTTGTGGAGCTCGTTGGTATGGGTGGCCGAGTCTGAGAAGTACAGCTATGGAAACCGAGGCTTGTTAACTAGTTAAGTTGCCGAAACTCACAAGCTAGATCGGGAAAGAATGACTTTAGAAGCCATCGTTTTATATATCCCCGTAAGCTCTGCCCTTAAGTCGGTGCTTGCTCAGATTTTATCTTATTCCATGTGGCTGAAAAGCTTCCTGTCCATGTCCATCAAATCACAGATCCTGATCAGTTCTTCCAGACGTCTCTAAAAGAAGCCATGGGAGCCTGTCGCTTTCAGGGTCTGCTGCTGCTGTTTCTTGTAGGAGCCTCGACCTTGATCAGTATGTATTGGAGATGTGGGGGTAGGGAGTGGTTGGGTCAAGGAGGGTGGATTTCTGGTGAAAAAAGAGTGATTTGGGGCCCCGGCAGAGAAGGACAAGTGCTCATCTTTATCTCCTTCTCTCCCCAGTGGCACAGAAATTGTTTTGTCAAAAGGGTACATTCACGGGTATCCAAGAGGATCCAGCAAACACGTTCAACTGGACCTCAGAGAAAGTTGAAGCTTGTGACAATGGGGCATTGTGCCAGGAAACCATCCTGCTGGTCAAAACTGGTAAAATGAGAAAGGGGCGATTGGGTTGGTGGGGGCGGGGTAGAGGGGAGAGGATTATGTTCATGTTAAGACTGTTCCGCTTTCCCCAGGCCAAACAGTAGCATCCCCACCCGCTTTCTTTCCTTCCTGTCTCACAGCAGGGACCAAGACAGCGATTTTGGCCACTAAGAGCTGCAGCTTGGATGGGACACCGGCAATAACGTATATCAGGCACGCTGCAGACCCTGGCCTAGTTGCAATCTCCTACAGTAATTACTGCGAGGATCCCTTTTGCAACAACAGAGAGGGATTATATGATATATGGAATATACAAGAGACCAAAGAAGGTACCCTGTGAGGGGAGAGATGGGTGCTCTTCCCCCATAAGAGAAACTCTATACACTCCTGAAAAGAAAATGGGAGGCTTCCTTCTCTGTGTTCTTACTTGGTTTAGGTTCAAGTGGGCCATACACAAAAGAACCTCAGACCTTCTGCTTGTCTCTCTTTTTCTAAATTGTCACCTCGGAGTACTGTAAACAGTACTCCAAGCAGAGGGACATCAGTGAAGGCTGCAGTGTAAAGTGGATTTGGGGTTTATTAAGCAATAAGATGTCAGTGGAGGTTTCTGAGCAGGCTGGTGGCATCGGTCTAACTGCTCCAGCTTCCCCATTGCCATGTGGCCACAGCCCAGTTCCTGCATTTGTCCTCAAAGTCTACAGTAACCTGGCCACACCTACCTTTTCAGGTCATTTTCTTCTCTTCCCTCATTTATTGTGTTTTAGCTAGGGCAGGATTCAAAATATTTTAACAATGGAGATGCTGCTGACCAATCAGAATGGATGCTGGCTATAAAAAACAGTCCAGCCCTGCCTGTCTGTGCCTACCAGCTGAATAGCAACACCTGGTGATTTCTCACAATTCCCAAATCCACCAAGCCAGCTGACACTTCCAGGCCTCTGTCCTTGCTGTTGCCTTTTTTACCCTCACGCAACCCCCACTTCACACAGCTAACCTCTGTTCTTCCTCCATCTCAACTGAGGTGTCTATTCTGGGAAAAATTCAACCAAATTATTTTAGATAATTAAGCATTCTTCCATTTCTTTGCTACCATACCGTGGCCACAGTGCTCACAGGGTTGTATGGTAGCTAATTACTTACATGTCTGTCCTTTTCAGGACAGTGATCCTAGATGGCAGGAACTGGGTCCTTTGTGTATCTGTACCTCCACACCTATGCACAGTTTGGAAGTCATGTTGGATTGTGTTCTGACAGCACAGAAATCAGTTGGAAAGGGATGGGGAGGTGGTAGTAACAGGCCTTGAGTAGAGAGGCATCAGCAGGAAAGACTCAAGGAAGAGAAGGCAGCAAGGAGAGAGAACTCCAGAGGCAGGACACATCCTTAACTTTCTCTCTCTTCACTCTTCAGAAACCAAAGGGACAACAGGCCTCCGCTGCCCAACCTGTCTGGCTGTGGGGTCCTGTTTGAATGCTCCTTCTCTGGCCTGCCCCAACGATACAGATCGATGCTATCAGGGGAAACTCCAGATCGCTGAAGGTAAGCCGAACCTCTGATGGTTTCAGAGGCCAGAAAACCTCAGGCATATGCATGTAGCCTACGAGGTTCTGACACTGAGTTCCAGGAATGAGGTGAGGACTGGATTCCCCTCTGATTTCCTCAAACATCTATGTGTCGCCCCGTCCTTGTTCCACAGGAAATGTCAGCTCACTTTTGGAGGTCAAAGGCTGTACATCGATCATTGGTTGCAGGCTGATGTCTGGGGTCTTTAAAATAGGACCTCTGTGGGTGAAGGAAACTTGCCCCTTCATGTCCATTTCGACCCGAAAGATTGACAGTGGGGCCACGTGGCTTCACACTTCAGTTTGGAAGTTAAAGCTACTGCTGATGCTGTTACTGCTTGTCCTTGGAGGGAGTGCTTCTGGTCCCTAATCATCTCTTCAGACTGATCGTTGGCAGCTTGAGGAGCAGGTGGAGATTTGAAGAGCAGCTCCTGTGAATGTATTTGACATTTCTAGTAAAGTTTCTGCTGTGATTTGTGTATGCCTCAAGACTAGACGTGGTGTTATTGAGCTAAGAGTGTCCTTAAAATTCGTGGTCTCCAACCCACACATCTGCAGAAAGGGAATCAAAGATCTCAAAAACTTGAGTGAATTTCTCACACTTACATAGCTATGGACAAAGCCATAAAGTCTGGTATTCCTTTCACTGTAGTAGGCTTCCTTCTCTTGCTGGCTAGACAGGAGACTAACATTATCCTCCTCTAGAACACTCCCAACCCAGTCATAAGGCCAAAATCATGTGCTTTGGGGTTCTAATAATTCCTGGGGAGGTGTGTCAGAAAAATCAGATTCCAATTCTTCAGTTACAATGGGCCCTGTCTCCCCTATCCTGTTTGTTCCTTGCCCACTTTATATCATTCTTTTTCAACTCTGCTGCTTACTTAATGCCTCTTCAGTGGACAGAGAGAACTTAGGATGGAGCTAGGGCTCCATAGGTTCTGGTGAGTGTGAGCCAAACAATAACGTGGATGGGGAGGTTTTGTTTTTGTTTTTTTTTCAAATTCTTACGCTTTTTTATTTAACTTATTACTCAAGAATACATAAAGTCTATGTTATTGTAAAAGACTCCAGTGATACAGGAGCTATATAGAGCAAAGTAAAAGAGTAAAGAGAAACAGACTTTTTTCATTTTATAAAAAGCAGCTTTATTGAGACTTAACAGACATACAATAAATTGCACTGGAGGTGGGAGGAGAGACTTTTATTGCAAACTGTTGACCCCTCCCACAAAGGACAGGGAGGCTGATCGTAGCATAGTCCAGCCAAGTTCTTTCTAGAAAGTTCTCTAGTTCTAACTTTTGGAGTTAAAGTTTCCCCACACAAGTTAATATTTTATCTTTGTTCTTAGGCATCCAGCTCTCCATTGTGTCAGTTTGGTAAATCTAAAGAGTGAGAAGAAACACCAACAAAATGTTAACTTAATGAGGGGACATATAAATGTGGGAAATTACAAGCATTCAGAGCCATAGCTGGTAAATACTATTCAAGGTAAAACACAAAATCAGAAACAAATAAAATAAACCAAAAAAGCCAAGTGGGTGTTTCCTATAAGACACTGGTTTCTTTTTTTTTTTTTTTTTTCATGATTAAATAAGTTTTTATTGTCACATTTAACTGCTTTGTCAGATATGCATTGTAGGTTTCAGTATGGCATAAAAATAAAAATGTTTTCCTGAATGTCAAAATCTGAACAGAGGAGATGGTGATGGCACTTAAAAAGATAAAAAAATTCACACTGGTGCTGAAGCCACGAGAAGGTAGCTGGTAAACACTGGAACACATTCGCGGATTAAGCGGTCTGAAGTGAAGTGATGTGAAAGTTGCCCAGTCATATCTGACTCTTTGTGACCCCATGGACTGTACTCTCCAGGCCAGAATACTGGAGTGGGTAGCCTTTCCCTTCTCCAGGGGATCTTCCCAACCCAGGGATCAAACCCAGGTCTCCCACATTGCAGGCAGATTCTTTACCAGCTGAGCCACAAGGGAAGCCCTGAAACATTTCAAATCAAATGGGAGTGGTATAGGCCAGTAAAACTGGAGAGTAGTAAGATACAGAATCCGTCAAGTGACTACCTGAAGAATGGCAGTTTGAGCACTTAATTTCCAGTCAGACTAAAACTTCTTTCTTAGAAAACGAAACTACTTTTTCAGAACCTGGATTTTAAGCTTTTTTTTTTTTTTTTAACAACTTCCTTATTCTTACAGGTTGTAACTAGTCCAAAGAAAAGGCAGTTATAATCCATGGCATTAGCTTTGTGGGCTGGCCCTGTCATAAATGGAGAAGGGGTCTTGTCGTTTCCAAACCAGGAGCATGTCATACTCATGAACTTCTGTAGTGGTTTCACACATTCTGGGCAAAACTAGAAAAGAAGCAGTAAATAAAAATGTTAAGTGCATCCCCAAAGACAGTCTCTACACATTCCACAGCTATATGCCGAACGGTAACTTTAAAAAGTATGGTTATTCCGATTGAAAATGAATCTCTGTTCAATAACCAAGCTTCCCAAACAGTTTATTAAATGTCTTTCTTCCACAAATAAGACTAACACTAGGATTTGTCAGAAGATCTACACAAGTTATCTCCTTTATGTACGAACTTGGCTAAATCCACGGTGTCTGGAGTCTGTTCTTCGTAAAACTCGGGTCTAGAACATAACTCCTTTCTGTTATACTGCTGTGTGTACTTCATTTATGACTCCAGAACAACCTCCAATCAAATAAATAAATTTATATTTAAAAAAAAGAACAGTAGAAACATTAAAAAAAAAAAAAGACTCCAGAACAGAGACCATAAACATGGCTAGTGCAACATAACAGTCACTGGAATTCCCTGAAAGAAAACCAAGTAATTTATTTTATGACATACTTATTTGGATGATTACTTACTGGTGATTAGTATTCCTACATTTTTTTTTTAAAGGCAACCATTGTAAGTGACAACACATATCAGGCGAATAGAAAAAAAGTGGAAACAAAGCCCTCTCTTTTGATCTCACAAAGTCATGCAGACAAAAGAAGGTACATCTGATTTGCTCCAATCTTTGAACATTGCTGCTAAACTAGTTTTCCTTTTAAAAAGTAAATTTGAAGGCATGATAATGCAAGAGATGAGGTTTTTGTTTATAGAACATTTATAGATTAATTGTGGTTAGTCTCTAATTTCCAAATTATTTTAAAGAACAGAAACGGCATTGATAAATTTATCTTTGCCTAAATTTACCAGTACATCATGAATTGCACCAGAATTCGGACAATTTGATTATCTTAATGACTCTGTTGTGAGCCTTGCACTGTGTCTGCAGGCAAGGACCCCACATGGACCCCTTGGAGGCTCCTCCAAAGTCTGTGCCCAGAAACTTGTCTTGGGGAGTCCAGGGGTCTGAGAAAGCAGTTCTCGCCCAAGAGGAAGTCCTCAAAAACTCTCTCAATTAGCAATTAAGAAAAACAGTGCTAACTGGAGAGTTTCTTGCGTTCAGTTAAATCTGGGAGGTCTAAGCATTCCTGGAGCCCTCGTCAGGATGTGTCATGGGTCCAGAATCCCTTGAATGTGAGTATTCACTATTAGAGGACTCTGTAGGGTCAATCAAATTTTCACAATCACTGTCGTGTGATTACTCAGCACTGTCTCCAGCTGCTCTCTGGGAAGGAGGGGGTCTGCTCCACTTTCAGGATATTTCAGTCCAGCATTGGTGGAGGCATAACTGGAGGAGTCCATGACTTGAGGTTGAGGCATAAACATGCTAGTTTCCATGTGAGAATGGCTCAGAGTACTTTCTTGATTGTTTGGGTGAAGATCAGAATTAGGCAGAGGCGGGTCTGAGGCCTCTGCATCTCCAGGTGTACTTTGACCTTCTGCTGTGAACCCTGGATAGAGCATCTGAGGGCTGAAGGTGGGGTCCACACTTTCAGATGGCATCTGTCTGCTCAGTGTTGCCTGCGGCAATCGTCTTTCTTTTTCCTTTTCATTCTTCCTCTGAGTGATCTGTCTTCTTAATTGGTTCACTTCTGCCTGACAAGATTCAACAACTTGCTTGCTCTTTTCTACAGTTGCACGCACTGCTTGCACTTTCTGCTGAACCGCGTTATAAACCTGATAAATCACCCTGATGGCTTTCATTAGTCTGTCCTTGTCAAAAAAAGTCAGTACCATGTTCTTTAATAACTTTGACATAATTCTAAGAAGTATTTGGCACTGAAGACACCTTATACTCTTGCTGGCTAGTATTGCCTAGATTGGGAATAGTGGGGGATAGCCTTTAATTATATCTTGTATCTAAACAGAACATATTCTAAAGCATGAGTGGAATTGTTGGCATGGAGATGAAGCTGAAGGGGAGGAAGATGAGGTCAGCCGCCCCGAGGGTGCAGGTGAGCTGCTTATGGATCACTTGCTCTCTGTATAACATCTGCTGCTGTGTGTTTCACTGGAATCGGTACCACCCAATAACCTTCTTTCTCCGATCCTGAAGAATCCTGTCCAAGCTCTCTTCATTACCTTTGCTTGCATAGTCATAAAAACTAAAAAGTCTTGAACAAGGCTGATGGTTATGGATTTCAATTACTTGCAGAAATTCTGTGTTGATGATTTGGGAGTCACTGATGCTGAGGGTTTCCTCTCGCCTTACCTCTCCCCGAAAAAATCCTTCCTGAGAGCAATGGAAGAAGAGAGTTGCAGGTGGTCAGCGTTGCTGTTGGCGCTGTGGAAACACACAGCCCTGAAGGTGTAGCCCGAAATGGAAGCCGCCATGATTGAAATCTGATGCTGGTTTCTTAACGGCACTGAATACAGTTGCAGAAGACATTCCTGAGTGAATGAAGGAAAGCTACCATTTTAAAAAATTTGGCCTGTGAATAGTTTTGGTATTTAAAAAATTATAATATGCTAATAAGCTTGACATGGCATGAACAAATTTCTCAGGCCAAAAACTCAAGTGTGCAAACTTTCTAATTTCATAATATAAATATATAAGCTATTCAAATGTATGACTAATTTTTATGATACTTTTGCTTATAACAACCCCCATTCTACCTGCTGCTGCTACCTAGTGGTAGATAAAACCTAATCAGTTTGGGACTTCCCTGGTGATCCAGTGGCTAAGACTGTGCTTCCAGTTCAGGGAGCCCAGTTTAATCTCTGGTCAGGGAACTCGATCTCATATGCCACAATCAAGAGTTCTTATGCTGCAACTAAGACCCAGCAGGGCCAAGTAATTATGAAAAAAAAAGAAGAAGAAGAAAAAGAAACTTAACCTGTTTGAATAAATTGTTATAAATTCAGCCAGAGTTTTCTCAGCCATTTCAGATCCCCTGCTCATGCTTCGTCGCTCAGTCGTGTCTATACTCTGCAACCTCGTGGACTGTCGTCTGCCAGGCTCCTCTGTCCATGTGATTTCCCAGGCAAGGATATTGGAGGAGGCTGTCATTCCCTTCTCCAGGGCATCTTCCCGAACCAGGGATTGAACCCAGGTCTCTTGCATTGTAGGCAGATGGGGAAGCATCATTTCAGATCTAATCGATCAATTCAGGACTTCTTTTCCTTTCCACTCTCTTTATCCACAGCTTTGCGGTAGTGCTGGTGGGAATGAGGTGACTGTCTAGTTTTCACCCCTCATGCAGCTGAAGTTCAAGTTCTTACTGATGTCTGGTTCTCAGCTTCCAGTCCTGCTGGCTTCCACTGGGAAACCTTTGATCTGGTCTGGTGTTCATGGGCTCCATGCAGGCCCTGTGAGCTCTGCCATCCCTCTTAACCACTCTGGAGCCTCTTCCAACTGCTCTGAAATCCCACTGAGGTCCTCCAGGAATCTGAAGCAGCCTAGGAATCCCATATAATAGATGAAATTCCTCCAAGTTCTGGAGAAAAGATAATTTCATAGAGACTTGCTTTTTCCTAAGGTCCCTGGGAAAGAGATGGGACCTAGACCCTGGAATTTATTACCCACCACCTACAGGCCACTAGCACACATTCTTCTCATATCTATTTTTTCTTTTTTCAACAATCATGCCATAAGAATTCCCTGCCAGTCCAGTGGTTGGGGACTTGGCCCTCTCACTGCTGAGGGCCTATTTTGCACTGAAAAGGAAAAAAGAGGAATGCGTTTTTCTTTCCCTTTTCTGAGAACAAAGAAGGTAAACAGAACAGTGAACAGGCCTGAACATTCCTAGTTTTTACTTTGAAAGTGAAAACGTTAGTAGTTCTGTCCTGTCGGACTCTTTGCAACCCCCAAGGATTATAGCCTGCCAGGCTTTTCTGTCCATAGGATTCTCCAAGCAAGAATACTGGAGTGGGTAACCATTCCCTTCTCCAGGGGACCTCCCTGGTCCAGGGATTGAACCTGGATCTCCTACATTGCAGGCACTTTTTTTTTTTTTTTTTACCATTTGAGCCACCAGGGATGTTTTTACTTTGTTTCTTATTTATGTGACTTCCCTGGTGGCTCAGATGGTAAAGCGTCTGCCTACAATACGGGAGACCTGGGTTCAAATCGGGAAGATCTCCTGGAGAAGGAAATGGCAACCCACTCCAGTATTCTTGCCAGGAAAACCCCATGGCTACAGTCCATGGGGTTGCAAAGAGTCAGACTCAATTGAGCAATTTCACTTTCTTATTTGTAGTCTGCAACTAAATTTTCTTTTCTGACCCCTAATTCTGCATGAGCTACATTTTGCACCTCTTATCCTTTGATTCTATGCTAATTACATTCTGTATCTGGTGCTTACCACTCTCTACAAACCAACCCTTGTAGTTTTTCTCTTCTTGCAGATCAGAAAGGAGGCCTCTATAACAATACACAGAAGACAATAGACCCAACTACTGGGCCTCCAGACTGCCGGAGGCTACCTGACACCAGCCTGTGGCTATTTTGAAACAATGCAGGAGGGAGAAGACAAGACCCTAACACCTTTGATCCTCATCACTGACCCCCCCCACCCCGCCCCCATTTCAAGCCCTCATCTTATATAAGCCCCTAGGCTCCTCACGGTGGGGTGGGCACAGCTCTTGAGGCATGAGCCTAGCTTTCCCCTCTGCCAGCTGAGAATTTAAGCCACCTATTGTTTTCAACTCTATCTCTGTATTTTTATTTCTCTTTGTGGGGCAGAGAAAGCCAAGATTTTGACTGCCAACAAACACTAGGGCCCAGGTTCAATCCCTGATCAAGAAACTGAAATTCCATAAGATGAATAGCTTAAAAACAAATAAACAACAAAAAAAAAAAACCACTCATACCATAAAGCCTTCATTCTTACACTGAAACTTAAAAATTCCATGTCTAATAAGCAAAAGTTAGGCCTTTGGAATTACATCTACTTCCATTTCAATTTACATAATCTCTTTTGAAACTTCAAGGCTCAACATAAAGGTGTTTTTGGCTCTTTGCATTTCTAGAGTAATAGGCCTACTGACTAACTGGAGGAGAAAGGGCAAGAGAAGTAATACAAAGAATGGGGGGCTTCCCCCTTGGTCCAGTAGTTAAAGAGTTCCCCTTGCAGTGCAGGGGACACTGGTTCCATCCTTGTTCTAGGAAGATCCCACATGCTGCGGGGCAACTAAGCCCGGGTGGTGGAAACTACTGACCCCACACGCCCTAGAGCCTGGGCTCTGTAGCAAGAGAGCGACCACAACGGGAAGCTCGGGCACTGCAACTAGAAGAAAGCCTGTGTGCAACAAGGAAGACCTAGTGCAGCCAAAAATACGGGAAAAAAAAGAAGAAGAAGAAGAACGGGAGTGTAGGCAGATAAAAGTGACAGCAAAATATAACCCTGCCATGTAGATACTTCACCCACCCACGTCAGCCTCCACATCACCCATGATACTCGTCGCTCCCTCTAGGGCTGCATTTGTGTCCTTTCCTCTCTGAAACTCCATCTCCTGTTCCCATTTACCCACCCTGGAGGGTCCCACTAGATGCCTCCCTGCAACTCCAGCAGACCTTGCTTGATTTCGCTGGCACTGATCTCCCTCCACAGAGCCCTGACGTACCTGCCAGCTTCCCTTCAATATCATACTGTTCCCACACAATGTATAACCTCCCCAGACAAGGTAACAACACTTCAGGGACAGGCATTGTTTCCGACAGCTTTACGACTTAATAGCATCCATGAAATGTGACTGGCAACTTGATGCTACGGGTCTTCCGGAACTGCTTATTGAAGTGAGCCAAACTTCCGCTGTTGAGTCTTCCTGGGTGACTCAGATGGTAAAGAATCTGCCTGCAATACAGGAAATGTGGATTTGATTCCTGGGTCAGGAAGACTCCCCCGGAGAAGGAAATGGTTTCCCACTCCAGTATTCTTGCTTGGAGAATTCCACAGACAGAGGAGCCTGGTGGACTACCGTCCATGGAGTCGCAGAGTTAGACACGACTCACTAACACTTTCACTTTTCACTTTCAAACTTCTACTATGCATGCACACACATTCCTCTTGAACAACAAAACTAGGGACTTGCCTGGTGGTCCAATGGTTAAGAATCTGTCTGCCAGTGCAGAGGACGTGGGTTCAATTCCTGGTCTAGAAAGATCCCACATGCTGTGGGGCAACTAAACCTGTATGATACAAGTACTGAGCTGGAGTATAGAGCCCACACACCACAATGAAGAGTAGCCCCAGCTGGCCGCAAGTAGAGAAAGCCCACTCAAAGCAATGAAGACACAGTGCAGCCGTAAATGAATAAATAAATAAAATGTAAAGTCTAAATAAAAAACCCCTAAACTCCTTATTCTGCCAACAACCCTCTCCAAAGAAATCTTTAAAAAAAAGAAACAACAAAACTAACCACCACCAACTGCCGCTGATTACCTGAAACTTGATGCTAATGAGAAAGAAAAAAAAAAAAAAGGCAGTAAGTTCTAGAGAGTAGACAAGAAGAGAGGCAGAAGTCTGAGAAGGATGAGCACTGCAGAAAGGAAAGAATCTGAAAATTCCTTTGTTTTGTGATGATGTTTTAGTACCCAGATGGGCACATCCTCGTTTAGGGCAGTGATGTCAGAGGGGGAGGTGAGTTTTGATCAGGGGTTGCAGAATTAGTTGTTCAGATTCTTTTATTATTGTTTAATGTTAATGAAGACAATAATCATTTATTGGGCAATTTATCTGTTCCTTGCTCTACACTAAAAACTTTGGAACTACAATTTGTATAACCCCTCCGTGCATTTTTGTAGGGAGTCGGAGGCAACTCAAATATCCACGACTAGGGGAACAGATAAACAAAAGGTGGCAGACATAATCTTCAGGTGCGCAACACATTAAATTTGCACTATATGTATTTTTTTAAAGTAAGAAAATTATTTTGTAGCAAAATATCACTTGTATAAATTAACTAGTTTGGGCAGTTCTCTGGAGACCTAAGTAATTAGGATTCTGGGCTGTCTCTGCCATGGCCCAGATTCAATCCTTGGTCAGGGAACGGAGATCCCAATAGCTGTGTGGTGTGGCCAAAGTAAAAAAAAAAAAAAAAAAAAAATTAAATGATTTTAAAACACAAATCTTGGAAAACAAAAAAAAAGACTGCTTAAATTATTCTGGGTCCCTTGAGTTTCCACACAAATCTTAGAATAAGAAGAAAGCTGGAGTTTTGATAAGGACTGAGTTGAATCTCTGGATCAGTTTGGGGGTATTGCCATCTTAATGGGCTTCCCTAGTGGCTCAGACAGTAAAGAATCTGCCTGCAATTCAGGAGACGTGGGTTCGGTCGCTGGATCAGGAAGATCCCCTGGAGAAGAAAATGGCAACCCACTCCAGCATTCTTGCCTGGGAAATCCCATGGGATAGAGGAGCCTGGCGGGCTACAGTCCCTCCCTGAGGTCTCAAAGAGTCGGACATGACGGAGTGGCTAAGCACAAGGGCACAGGCCATCTTAACAGTATTTTAGGTCTTCCAATCCATGAACGTGGGGTCTTTCCATTTATTTAGGCCTTTCTTAATTTCTTTCAGAAATAGTTTCTGATTTTTTAAAATAATTTGTGCTTCTTTAGCAACTGAACAAGTGTTTTATTCTTTTTGATATTTTTATTAATTTTGTTTTTAGAGTATTCATTGCCAGTGTATTATCGAAATACAATTGATTTTAAAATTTATTTTGTAACCTGCAACTTTGTATAAGAGTCTTACTTTCTTGTATCATTATAAGTGTCCAGTATTTTTATTGAAACCTGAACATTTTATATAATACATTGTCCCTACTCTGGATACTGATTAGAACCAGCAATAATAATAAACAACAGGCTTCCTTTTGTTGTTCTTTGCTTGTCTGTTTGTTTGTTCAGTGACTTGGCTAGACTATTTCAGTGATGTCTATTTTCTCTGCAGAGAGCCTCTGATGTTAGTCTTCCCTTTGGGAGGGCACCTCCTTTGGGCATACACACAGTCTACCTGGAAAGACAGTGGTTCTACCAAGGCCACCTGTCTGTCTTTCCCCCAATCTCTCTGGTTATCACACCCAGCTCTTAGGTCCCAGTAGTTTCTGGCTGATTCTTCTTTTTTTAAAAAAAAATTTAAATTTATTTTTGGCTGCAATGGGCCTTTGCTGCCCTGCACAGGCTACTGTCTTGCTGCAGTGAGCAGGGGCTACTCTCTTGCTGCAGTGCACAGGCTTCTCATTGCTGCAGCCTCCCCTGCTGCAGGGGACAGGCTCTAGGGCTCAATAATTGTGGCCCATGAGCTTAGTTGCCCCACAGCATGCGAAAGCTTCCTCGACCGGGGATGGAACCCGTGTCCCCTGCATTGGCAGGTGGATTCTTAACTATTGGACCCCCCAGGAAAGCACCTATCCTATTGTTTTTGACAGTGCCTGGGATATAAATTGCTTTACATTCAGACTCTATTAAATTCAGTCAAGGGTCATTTCCGAGGCCAAGCTTTGAGTTTGTCCTGACCCCCAGAGGACTCCTGTTAGTTATCTCTTTCTCTAGTTCTCTTTTGTTAGACAGTGAGCCTAGGGTTTAATTAGTTGACACGGTGGGGCTACTAGTCGCCTCTTCATTGCTTACCACCAAAATCTCCATTGTTGGGGATGTCCCTGAGAGTCCAGTTAAGACTTCACCTTCCACTTAAGGGTGTGCAGATTTGATCCCTGGTCGGATATGACTGAAGCGACTTAACAGCAGCAACAGCAGGGAGCTAAGATCCCACATATCTCACAGCCAAAAAAAAAAAAAAAACAACCTACCAAAACATAAAACAAAAGCAAAAAAAAGGTGCATTCTTAACCACTGGACCCGCAGGGAAGCCCAGGAACCTTCTTTTTGCTACACCCAGTTAACGTTACTTTCATCAACCAGAGCTGGAGGCACATACAGAGCATCATTCCAAATCTCACAGACTTTTGCTGTTCTACTGATATTCAGTGTATTTCCTTAAATAAATATTTCTTCTCTTTTATTTTGGCCGCACAGTGCTAGCATGCGGGATCTTAGTTCCCCCAACCAGGGATGGAACTTCAGAGTCTTAACAACTGGACTGCCAGGCAGGTCCCTAAATAAATGTTTCTTTGTGATCCACTTAGAGTCACAAAAATGAAAATTTCTTTGCTGCTTTTCTGGAACCACAGGTGAAGGTTTTCTAGGTTCCTTAACTGGATAGCCCTTAATATCACCCGTTTTTTAGTTTTGTGAGCGCTAAGTCTCTTCAGTCGTGTCTGACTCTGTGCAACCCTATGAACTGTAGCCCGCCAGGCTCCTCTGTCCACGGGATTCTCCAGGCAAGAATACTGGAGTGGGTTGCTGTGCTCTTCTCCAGGTTTTTAGTTTTAGCCTCAGTTATCAATCTCCACATCATAAAGGCCAAGAATGGCAACCTCACCTGAATGGTGACTTAAAGGTCAATCACCAGCTCCCACAGCCTCTATTACACCCAAAGATTAGGCTCTGGCTTCCAGGTCCTTCATTATTTCTGACACTTGTGAATTTAACTTTGTCTTATTCAAGTTCAGCTACTAACTCATATATTGCTCTCCAGAATATCTGGTTTTTATTTTAAAGGAAAACATGCCCTTTGAAAAACATCGGGGGACCAAATCTGTGCCAGGTTCTACATTAAGGAATGATGCCAAGGCAGAGAGCCCAGTCCACCTGGTTCTTCCAAAGATTACAGTCCGCTGAGGAGGAGGGACAACTTAACTGCAAGAAGGAAGTAAGAAACCTGGCAGGACCTGACCAGAGATCCTCATACTGAGGAGCCCCAATATATTTCCAGAAAGAACATTTCAGATAGGTCAGGAAAGAACAAATCCTTTATTTATTTAATATTTTAATTTTATAGAGTACCGTTGTTTTACCATGTTATATGGGCTTCCCACGTGGCTCAGTGGATAAAGAATCCACCTGCAATGCAGGAGATGCTGGCAAACATGATTTCAATTCCCAGGTGGAGAAGATCCCCTGGAGGAGGGCACGGCCCCCCACTCCAGTATTCTTGCCTGGAGAATCCCCACGGACAGAGGAGCCTGGCGTGCCACAGCCCATAGGGTGGCAAAGAGTCGGACACGACTGAAGTGACTGAGCTCACACCCTGCTGTGTTAGTTTCAGCTGTATAGCAAAGCTATTTAGTTATGCATATACATTTATTAATTCTCTTTTAGATCCTTTTCTCATACAGGTTATCACAGAGTATTGGGTAGAGTTCCCCGTGCTATACAGTAGGTCCTCACTGGTTGTCTATCTTATACAGAGTAGGGTACACGTGGCGGAGCCTGGTGGGCTGCCGTCTATGGGGTCGCACAGAGTTGGACACAACTGAAGTGACTTAGCAGCAGCAGCAGCAGCAAGGTGCACGTGCTCATCCCAAGCTCCTGATTTATCCCTCCCAGCTTTCATGTTTCATTTCCTGGAGAAGGAAATGGCACCCCACTCCAATATCTTTTGGTAACCATTTGTTTTCAAACTGTATACACTCTGCTTCAGTTTTGTAAATAAGTTTGTTTATATCTTAAAAAAAATAGATTCCAAATGTGAGTAATATCATATGGTATTTCTCTGAGTGAACGCGTGAAAGTTAGTCACTCAGTTGTGTCTGACTCTTTGCGACCGCATGGACTATAGCCTGACAGTCTCCTCTGTCCATGGAATTCTCCAGGCAAGAATACTGGAGCGGCTTGCCATTCCTTTCTCCAGGGGATCTTCTCGACCCAGGGACTGAACCCTTATCTCCTGCCTCTTGTGGGTCTCCTGTATTGGCATGAGGATTCTTTACCAATGGGACACTTGGGAGTCCCGATAGTATGCAGGGACAAATGGGAGGGAAATTGAGAAAGGCAGGGATATTGTATATGCATGGCTGACTCATTTTGCTATGTAGTGGAAGCTAATCCAACATTGTAAAGCAGCTATGATCCTGTTGTTTAGTCAGTAAGTCATAACCGACGCTTTTGTGACCCCATGGACTGTAGCCCACCAGGCTCCTTTCCACCTGGGATTTCCCAGGCAAGAATATTGGAGTGGGTTGCCATTTCCTTCTCCAGGGGATCTTCCTGACCCTGGGATCTATTCGTGTCTCCTGCACTGGCAGGCAGATTCTTTACCACTGAGCCACCAGGGAAGCCCAAAGTAACTATACTGAAATAAAAATTATTTAATAAAAAAAAAGCTTATATCACAAATACTATATGCTAACAAAAACAGTAGACAGGGACTTCCCTGGTGGGCCAGTGGTTAAGACTCTGAGCTTTCATTGCAAGGGGCTTGGGTTCCATCCCTGGCTGTAGAACCAAGAACCCCTGTATCACAAGACACAGACAAACAAGCAAACAAAAAGAAAACCAGAAGACAACTTGAGTGACTATGGGTTCAACATGCCTTGCAATCAAGTTGGCAAATCAGCCAATGGCAGGATAAAGTTCTATGTATGATTTTCAGCAATTTCAGCCCAGCAGCTCTAGGAGAAAGGGGTCAAGAAACTCTTAAGCCATTTAGGCAGCACTTGGGCTAAAAGTTTGAGTGCCTGAGCTCACCTTTTTCTTTCACCATTTTGTCTGATGACTTTAGGAGCAACCAACCAAGGTCATTATATTCCTTAGTTTCTCCCCAAATGTTCAAATGTACTATCAACAGAGTCACATAGAACCCTGCTTGTTACTTTAAATGGTTGATTAGGCATATCTAACAGATATTTTGCCTATCAGTGGTTGCTTTAAAACTGGGAGGTCAATAGTGTATTTTATTTCGGCCACACCACGCAGCTTGTAGGATCTTAGTTCCTCAACCAGGGATCAAACTTGCACTCCTGAAGCAGAATTCAAAGCCCTAGGTCTCATTTTAAATGCATTTCAAACCACTGAGGCTTGGAGACATTAGACTGCCAGCCGATGTCCTGCACTTTCCATCTGAGAGATAAACTTGAACACCATGCTCTCAGGCTGAGGAATGTTCAACCATTGACCAGGTGAGGTTGATTCTTATCAGGTTGAAGGGACGCTGGGGTCACCGGTTAAATAAGAAGCAGATCGACGCTGGTCAGCCACAGGAGAGCAAGCTACCATGGCACCGCGTCTGGGGCTCTTTCTGATTTGGGCTGGTGTGCCTGTGTTTCTACAACTGCACCCTGTGAATGGAGGTGAGGGAGGGGAGACGGACTAGAATTGGTGAGAAAGACCCTGCCCCAGACACGCTGATTTGCAGTGCTAGTCACTCAGTCGTGTCTGACCCTTTTGCAACCCACTTGACTGTAGCCCGTCAGGTTCTTGGTCCGTGGAATTTCCCAGGCAAGAATACTGCAGTGGGTTGCCATTTCTTCCCCAGGGGGTCTTCCCGACCCAGGGAGCAAACCCACGCCTCCTGCAATGGCAGGTGGGTCCCTTAATGCTGAACCACTAGGGAAGCCCACGCCAGACGTGGACTGATGAGTAAAAGTCACGACAATAATAATACTGTAACCAATACCGCTGCCATCTCTTGAATGTGTCAGAAGGGCCAGCCGCTATGACAGTCACATTTTATTTAGTTTTCCAGCAACTCTATGAAATTGAAACCCGGGTGAGTTTGGCAACAGAGCCAAAGGCCTTTCTGGGAGCTGTCTCCTTCCTAAATCTCCATTGCACTGTCCCAGACATGGGCAACCTATGCCAGGGTTGGTTATGTTGTTCAAATGAAGAGTTTTTGATGTTTGTAGAGTTGACTGTTGGAAATATCGGGTTGGCCAAAAAACATTCCTTCCTGTTTTGCCGTACCATTGTATGGAAAAACCAGAACCAACTTTGGGGCCAACCCAGTCACAGGGACCGTGTGGTCTCAGGGCAGGTTCAAAGAACAGTGAGTGTCTGACTTTGTGGTCGAATCCATGTGTCTCGGTAGGGGGGCAATGCGAATGTGTCAGGGTCTCTCTCACCTGTGTGTTCACCCTCTAGTCATCGAGTGTATCTGTTCAGGGTGCACAAGGGCTTCAGAACATCAAAGAGAGTGAAAGAGACGCAGGGCATGTCCTGCGACCGACCACAGTCTGCTTGCGGCTCTGCTTTGGGCTTGTCTGGCTGTTGCTGCTAGTTTTTAGCTGTTCTTACTTTGTTTTCTATTTTGAATTGGAGGATAACTGCTTTACAATGTTGTGTTGGTGTCTGCCGTGTGACAATGCAAATCAGCCATAAACATGTATATATGTATTTATGCAGCCTATGGAGTAGCAAATATATTTATAATATCAAATATGTATATCATCCCCGCCCTCGCAAGCCTCCCTCCCACGCCGCCCCATCCTCTGCTCCCTGTTACTGAGCAGCTTCCCACCAGCTCTCTGTTTGACACATGGCGGTGTACACGTCAATGCTCCTCTCTCAATTCATCCCAGCTAACCCTAACCCTGCTTTGCTCTTACTCCGTTCCAGCCATCTCCTCTGCTCCTGCCTTTCTTCTAGATGAGCCGCTGCCGGATGTGTACGACCTTCCCGAAACGCCCACTACAACTCCGTCTTACACCATTGCTGGTGCTCAAGGTAATCACACACTGAAGAGAATGACAACGAAACAGCGATCAAATGCAACAAGCTGACACGCGGGTCCTGGAGACTGTGATGGGGGTCTTCCAAAGATGCTGAAGGGCAGGAGCCAACTTTACCCTCTCAGTCACGGGAGGAGGCAGGTGTGCACAGTCCCCAAGAGGGCTTCTCCGGAGAGCATCAGGGATATGCCTCTGTAGATGGTGGGGCTGCAATCGGAACCCAGGGCCCGGGATTCAGAGCTGGTGTCCCATGATAAAGTAGCAGCTCCCCAGATTCACATCAGTACACCAATCCTCACAACTTAGATGCTTTTAACATGTCGACTAGCCACTCTTGACTTTGATTTCTTCCTATCTATAGACATGTGTATATCTGTAAATAAATTTTTTTTCACTGTCAAAAACAATAAAGTAAAAACTGCCCACAGTCAGAGAACCCTTCCTAGTCCCTGAGGGAGGGACTACGCCATATTGACCTTGACATCCCTGATCCGTAGCCGGATGCTAAGGATGGTAAACGGAAGGAGGGGGACCTGGGAAGGATTCATGGCAAGAGAAGGTGAGAGAGAGGCAGAGAGAGGACAGCACAGTCTTTGGCGCAGGCATGACAGGGCAGGAGTCGAGATGGGCAGAGCAGGGGCATGGGGGAGGCAGGGTGCTTCGGCTGAGCCCCGGTTTTGAGCTTGAGTCCCTGTGTGTCCTCCGGGAGCAATGAGAACATAAAGTTAGAGATGCAGGGCAGGCCCCACCACAGATGATATTCTGGGTGTGGCTCTGCTGTGTTCTTTGTGGTGGTGGTTTTTTCTTATTTTGGTTTTGTTTTTATTTTTAATTGGAGGATAATTGCTTTATAATCTTGTGTTGATTTCTGCCACACAATAACATGAATCAGCCATAAGTATATACATTTGCGCTTCTCTTGAGCATCCCTCTCACCTCAGCCCACATCCTACCCATTTACATTGACAATACAGAGCGCCAGGCTGGGATCCCTGTGTTATATAGCAGCTTCCCACTAGCTAGCTATTTCACTCCTGAAATGTATATACGTCAACCCTACTCTCGCAGTTCCTGCCTCCTAGCCCTAACCCTAACCCTACTTTGTTCTTCTCTTCCTCCATCCACCTCCTCCGCACCTGCTTTTCTTCTAGTGGAGAAGCCGCATGAGGACGACAGTACGTATCCCAAAGCCTACTTTCCTAGTTGAGTTCCTTGAGGTAATCAACAAGGGACAGAATGACAGCCAAACCACGACCAAATGCAATAAGCTAACTCGGGTGCCCTGGTGCCTGTGATGGGGATCCTCCAAAGACACTACACAGGCAAGGCGAATCTTATCCTCTCAGTCACAGGAGGAGGCAGGCGTCCACATTCCCCAAGGGGGCGACCCTGGAGAGCATCAAGGGTGAGCATGTGTAGATGGTGGGACCGGAACCTGAACCCACGGTCCGGGCTTCAGAGCTGCCGCCACATGCTAAAGTAGAGGCTGTCCAAAGTTAAAGAAATCTCCTAGTCCCTGAGGGAGGGACCACGATAGACAGACCTTGACATCCCCAGGGCTTAGCGGGGACTCTGTACACAACAGTCTCGAACGGAGACTTTGCCAGAGTTACCAGCGATCATGAAAGCCTAGGAGTCAATGAAGGGAACAAGGACTTCTTCTTTCAGGTCCTCCATGTGCTTTCCCATTCACCTATAAACGCAGAATATATTATAAGTGCACGTCAGTGAATTCCGAAAGAGAATGGTGCTCTCTTGATGAAGATTATGTAGGAAGATGGAAAATCTGTAGTGATGGAGGTAAGTGTGCAGCTCGTCTTCATATGAGGAGTATGTGGCTTCCCAGATGAAGAGGGTTGGTTCATAACTGTCTCCTAGATGGAAGCCTCAGGCAGCCTCTGACCCAGCCCCATGAGTTCTATTCGGATCTGATTCTGGGTCTCTTTTGGGGGCGGGGGGGAGGCTGTGCTGAGTCTTGTCGCTGCACGTGGGCTTTCTCTAGTCTCAGTGGGGGCTGCTCTTCGCTGGCGGGTGGGTTTCTCGTTGCAGCGGCTTGGCTGGTGCAGCACAGGCTCTGGGTGCACCAGCTTCTGTCACTGCCATGTGTGGACTCAGTAGTTGAGGCAGCGGCTTAATTGTTCCTCAGCATTGGTTTCTTCCTGGACCAGGGATCGAGCCAGTATCTCTTGCATTGCAAGGCATTCTTAACCACGGGACCACCAGGCAAGCCCCCTTTTCTTTTGACAAGCCTAAAAATAACCCTCCCACCATTAATGTTTTCACCCATTCTTTTTTCAGACCGTCCCAAATGTCATTTCCCCTTTATATATCGCGATAAACGATATTTCCGTTGCACAACAGAAGGGAGTGCTTTTGGTTTAGCTTGGTGTTCACTCACTGAATACTTTGAGCGAGAATATGCTTGGCAGTACTGCGATCGGTATTAAAAAAAAAAAAGGTAAGAGTGTTCTGGGGAGGATGGGAAGAGACAGGGGTGAGCAAGGAAGAGACAGAGCTGGATAAAGAGGTGGAGTCAGATGCCCACTGAGAAGGAGAAAGGAGGCAGGTGGAGGGAGGGGATGAGGGAGAAAGAGGCAGGAGGAAGAGTGAGGAGAACCACGCAGAGAGGATGAGGAGGAGAAAGGGGACAAAAGAGGGAGACAGAGGGAGACTCAAAGGCAAAGTGCAAACACTGGAGAGAGGAGAGTCCCGGAGGGAAGGAGAAAGGCAGTTTGCAGGATGATAAATGGAAGGAGGAGGATCTGAAGAGGATCAGTGCCACGATGAGGTGGAAGAGAAGGGGAGAGAGGGGCAGAGACAGGACAAGATAATCTTGGAGCAGGCGAGAGACACTAGGAGCTGAGATGGGACAAGAATCTAGACAAGAAGAGCAGAGAGCAAAGGAGGAACAGACATTTGCCCTCCGCGGAACTGACTACGAAACGGACTCATTAATTCTGACCCCAAAACTATGTTCAGTTACTGTCCAGTGCATCCACCCTTGGCCATGGATGCAATCCAGCCTTGAAACCTCAGTGAAGAAAATCAAGAACTCTCAAGCATGAAGGTGGTGCTCTGAATGACAGAGGTGAATTCTTTCCCAGCATGTCCACCGTGTTCCCCCTGTGCATGGGTCCAGTCAATAAACCACTTTCTCTGCAGGTGTGGCCTTTCTTTGTCCCACAAAGAAACCTGTGTATCCAATGAGAGGCTCTCAGCGTGCTCAGGTTAATCAGGGAGGACCTTCTTGTCTTCCTTTCCTCTCCTTAGGCTGGAACATCAACACACATCTCAATATACATCACAATTGTCCCTCCTGGGGGTTTGATTGACAGGTGAAGACCTGGTCATGAGACTTGAAATGGGGTGGGAGGAGGGTCCAAGAGGGTACCGAGGACTCGTCCTTGTCATAAAAGTTTTGTTTTCTCAACTTAGCTGAAATGTTATTTTTTCTGGAGGTAGTCTCTGACGCCCCAGTATAAGGAGTCCCCAGATTTCTTCTCAGTTCACCCTTTTCTCCTTACTATTAAATGGCCTGTCTTCCTAGGGGGCTGTGATTAGCGGGGAGGGTCAGGATGGACTCTGTTTGCCCTGGCCTCAGACGTAAGTGCAGAATCCAACATATCCTCGGCATTTTCAAAAGGACTACTCTCCCTTTTAAAATGAGCAGGAATTTTAGGCAAATACTTTTCCATCACTAACTGGGCCTGACTGAAAGAAGGTTAAATTCACAGGTGTCAGAAATAATGAAGGGCCTGTAAAGGCCTGATCACTAAATTTTGTCCTGAGAAATCACTCAGTGCCTATCACAAGAACAGAAATACAGACCAACGGAATACGAGAGAAAGCCCAGACAGTGACCCGTGCATCCACGGAACTTGACATTTGACAAAGGAGGCGAGAACAGACAATGAAGGAAGGGTAGTCTCTTCACTGAGCGGTGCTGGGAAACTCTTACAGCTACATGTGAAAGAATGAACCCGGAGCACTTCCTACCACCACACACAAAGATAAACTCAATAATGGGTTAAAGACTTAAATGGAAGACAGGGAACTTGAAAACTCTTAGAGGAAAACACAGGCAGAACACTCTCTGACACAAATCACAGCAAGACCCTCCATGATCCACCTCCTAGAGTCACGGAATAAAAGCAGAAATAAACAAGTAGCACCTAATTAAAGTTAAAAGCTTTTGCATAGCAAAGAAAACTGTAAAGAAGGTGAAAAGACAGCCCTCAGCATAGGGAGGAAATAACAGCAGATGAAAAACTGACAAAGGATTAATTTCCAAAATATACAAGCAGCTCGTGCAACTCAATACCAGAAAAACAAACAACCCAATCAAAAAATGGAGAGAAGACCTAAATAGACATTTCTTCAAAGACATACAGATGGTTAATAAACACACAACAAGATGCTTACCGTCACTCATTATTAGAGAAATGCAAATCAAAACTACAGTGGGGTCTCACCTCACACCAGTCAGAATAGCCATCATCCAAAAATGTACACACCATTAATGCTGGAAAAGGTGTGGAGAAGAGAGACTTCTTGTGCTGTTGGTGGGGGTGTAAATTGATAACAGCCACTATCGAATACAGTATGGAGATTCCTTTAAAAAGTGGGAATAAAACTACACATGACCCGACAGCCTCAGTACTGGGCATATACCTTGTGAAAGCCATAACTGGAAAAAACACCAACACACACTCCAATGTTCATTGCACCACTGTTTACAACAGCTAGGACATAGAAGCAACCTGGATGTCCGTCAACAGATGAACGGGTAAAGAAGCTGTGGTACATATATACCATGGAATATTACTCAGCCATACAAAGGAACACATCTGAGTCAGTTCCAGTGAGGCAGGTTACCCTAGAGGCTATTACACCGAGTGCAGTAACTCAGAAAGAGAAAAACAAATATTGCGTATTAACACACACGTATGGAATCTAGAGAGAGGGTACTGATGAGCCTATTTGTAGGGCAGCAGTGGAGACACAGACATAGACACAGACTTTTGGAAACAGGGTGGGAAGGAGAGGATGGGACGAATGAAGAGAGGAGCAGGGAAGCACACGCAGTCCCATACGCAAAGCAGTCAGTGGGGATCTGCGAGACGGCTCCCGGAGCTCGGACCCGGGCTCTGTGACAGCCTAGAGGAGTGGGATGGGGCCAGAGGTGGAGGGAAGGGACACGTGTGTACTTACGGCTGACTCATGTTGACGTATGGCAGAAACCAACACAAAATTACAAAGCGATTGTCCTTCAGTTAAAAATGAATACATTTAAATTAAAAAAAAACCCTCAGTGCCTATCTAAGGAATCCTTGGCACCTGGCAGTGGATTTTGAGTCTCCACCCAGGCAAGAGCGACCCAGACTTTCAATCACTGTGCAGCAAGGAGGTATTCAGAGAGTGTCTGTGGAGAAGGAAATGGCAACCCACTCCAGTGTTCTTGCCTGGAGAATCCTAGGGACGGGGGAGCCTGGTGGGCTGCCATCTATGGGGTCGCACAGAGTCGGACACGACTAAAGTGACTCAGCAGCAGCAGGGTAGCTCAAAAGGCAGTTCAGACCAGCTCTAGCCCCCAAGAGTTTGGTCTCACACTGAGAATCTGACAGTGGGTATTTACAAAGGGTTATGGAAAAGTGCATGGGGAAAAAAAAGAGAGAGAATGTCTGTCCTCTGTGATTTAAGGCCAGTATCTCAGAGCTTCACTTGAAACCAGGAGGTAAAAATGAAACATAATTTTCAAGTTAAATTATAAAAAGTTTCAGTTGAAAATGTTTTAATAAAAATAGATAAATAAAAGGAAACCAGGGGCTTCCTGGGGGCTCAGAGGTAAAGAATTCATCTGCCAATGCAGGATACACGGGTCCCAGCACTGGTCGCGGACAATCCCACGTTTCGCAGAGCAAGCTTAGCTCGCGGCTCACAGCTACTGAGCCTACTCTAGAGCCTGGGGACTGCAACTGCTGAAGCCCTAGGGCCCTAGGGCCCTTGCTCTGCAACAGGACAAGCCACCGCAATGAGAAGCCCGCACATCACAGCCAGGGACTAGCCCCCACTTGCCGTAAAACAAAACCAATCAAAAGCGAATCAAAGAGAAATCGAAAAGGAGGGGATATGTGTATCTGTGTGGCTGATTCACTTTGCTAATGCAGTAGAAGCGAACACAACTGTGTGGTTGTTTAGTCACTGAGTCATGTCCGCTCTTTTGTTACCCCCATGGACTGTAGCCGACTAGGCTCCTCTGGCCTCGGGATTCCCCAGGCGAGAATACTGGAGTGGCTTGCCGTTTCTTACTCCCGGGGAGTTTCCTGACCCAGATATCCCAGGGCGATTCTTTACCACTGAGCCACCACTGAAGCCTAAAGCTACTACACTGTAACAGAGGTTGCGTAAGAAAAAACAAAGGAGCTTTATATCATAAAGACTGCATGCTGACAACAACAGAAGCAGCAGCCAGGGATTTCCCTGGTGGTCCAGTGGTTAAACTCTGCGCTTCCGCTGCTCAGGGTCCTAGGAAACCCCAGGTGGCAAGGCAAACAAAACTAACAAACAAAAGAAAACTCGCAGCCACCTGACAGATGGAGGGCTCCGCTTCCCTCGGAATCGGGTGGCAAGTCAGCCAATGGCCAGAGGAGGTGTTATGTTTGATTTCTACCAGTTTCAGCCCAGCAGCTATAGTAGAAAGGGATCAAGAACCTCTTAAGTCATTTAGGCAGCAGTTGGCTTGAACGTTGGAATTCCTGAGCGCCCCTCTTTCTTTCACCAGTGACATTGGGAGCAAGCAACCAAGACCTTCATATTCCTTAGGTTCCACTCAAATGTTCAAAAGTATCCCCGACAGAGTCACAGAGCTCCCTGACTGTTGTAAGTGGTTGATCAGGAATATCTAACAGACATTTTGCCTGATTCTAAGACAGTTCACACCGTGGACTCTGAGTCACCTTAAGGTAGGAGATAGTGGGTCTCTGAGCTGGACACCTGGTATTCGTCAAGTGGAGTAAAATTCAAGTAAAATTCAGATACTCCAAGGACAAAGCTAGAGGCAGGCGCTGAGCTCGGCTCAAATGAAGAGATAAGGTGCCCACTCCTGAGGTCAAGAGATCAAGGCTGACTGCCCCGTCTGCACTTGTCCAGAAAGCCTTCTCGGAGTCAAAGAGGAGGCGGCCCCACTCCAGAATAAGTGTAGACAAGCAGGCGTAGGCCTCTGTGTTGGGATCCATCTTAGCAAGAACTTGAGCACATATCTTGCTGGTCCATGGACCAGACAGCTGTGAAGAAAGAAGCAAGATAATTGCCCAAATGTGAACAGACACCCGGAGGGGCTGTCCTATAAAAGTGGTGCACGTCACCTCCGTACCTCACACTCCTCCTCCAGGTCGCCCGCACTCCTCTCAGGGTGTGCATCTCTGCCCAGCTTCTGAGCTCCTACACTCTTCTCCTTGGAGAGGATGCTCACACCCTTTGTCTCTCTGGGTATGTCTCTCTGGGTGTGCATCTCTGCCTAACTTCTGAGTTGGGTAAACAAACTGTTTTTCTGTGTGGTCTCCCTCTGTTGTGCAATGTCTCTGATAATAACCGTGGTACTTGTTGTGACACTTTTGATTCCTGGAAACATTCTTGCTTTCAAACAGGAGCAAGAGCCAGGCCTCCTTAGCTTCTAGACTCTAGCCTAAGCTAGTTTAGCGGCTTAGACTCCTAGTTTTCATCCGGGTGACCCAGGTTTAATTCCAGGGCAGGGAGCTAAGTTCTTTCTAGAGGACCAGTCACTGCTCTCCCTCCGAGATCAGTCACTTTAAGCCTGGGAGCTCGTTAGTGTTTTTTCCTATTTGTTGGTCACACGGTGTGACTTGCAGGATCTTAGTTCCCAACAGGGGCCGAATCTGTGCCTCAGCAGTGGAAGACAGAGCCCCGGGTCTCGTTTTAAGTGCATTTCAAACCCCTGAGGCTTGGAGACGTTAGACTGCCGGCCAATGTCCTGTACTTTCCATCTGAGAGATAAACTTGCCCTGCATGCTCTCAGGCTGAGGAATGATCAACCATTGACCAGGTGAGGTTGATTCTTATCAGGTTGAAGGGACGCTGGGGTCACCGGTTAAATAAGAAGCAGATCGATGCTGGTCAGCCTCAGGAGAGCAAGCTACCATGGCACCGCGTCTGGGGCTCTTTCTGATTTGGGCTGGTGTGCCTGTGTTTCTACAACTGCACCCTGTGAATGGAGGTGAGGGAGGGGAGACGGACTAGAATTGGTGAGAAAGACCCTGCCCCAGACACGCTGATTTGCAGTGCTAGTCGCTCAGTCGTGTCTGACCCTTTTGCAACCCACTTGACTGTAGCCCGTCAGGTTCTCGGTCCGTGGAATTTCCCAGGCAAGAATACTGCAGTGGGTTGCCATTTCTTCCCAGGGGTCTTCCCGACCCAGGAGCAAACCCACGCCTCCTGCAATGGCAGGTGGGTCCCTTAATGCTGAACCACTAGGGAAGCCCACGCCAGACGTGGACTGATGAGTAAAAGTCACGACAATAATAATACTGTAACCAATACCGCTGCCATCTCTTGAATGTGTCAGAAGGGCCAGCCGCTATGACAGTCACATTTTATTTAGTTTTCCAGCAACTCTATGAAATTGAAACCCGGGTGAGTTTGGCAACAGAGCCAAAGGCCTTTCTGGGAGCTGTCTCCTTCCTAAATCTCCATTGCACTGTCCCAGACATGGGCAACCTATGCCAGGGTTGGTTATGTTGTTCAAATGAAGAGTTTTGATGTTTGTAGAGTTGACTGTTGGAAATATCGGGTTGGCCAAAAACATTCCTTCCTGTTTTGCCGTACCATTGTATGGAAAACCAGAACCAACTTTGGGGCCAACCCAGTCACAGGGACCGTGTGGTCTCAGGGCAGGTTCAAAGAACAGTGAGTGTCTGACTTTGTGGTCGAATCCATGTGTCTCGGTAGGGGGCAATGCGAATGTGTCAGGGTCTCTCTCACCTGTGTGTTCACCCTCTAGTCATCGAGTGTATCTGTTCAGGGTGCACAAGGGCTTCAGAACATCAAAGAGAGTGAAAGAGACGCAGGGCATGTCCTGCGACCGACCACAGTCTGCTTGCGGCTCTGCTTTGGGCTTGTCTGGCTGTTGCTGCTAGTTTTAGCTGTTCTTACTTTGTTTTCTATTTTGAATTGGAGGATAACTGCTTTACAATGTTGTGTTGGTGTCTGCCGTGTGACAATGCAAATCAGCCATAAACATGTATATATGTATTTATGCAGCCTATGGAGTAGCAAATATATTTATAATATCAAATATGTATATCATCCCCGCCCTCGCAAGCCTCCCTCCCACGCCGCCCCATCCTCTGCTCCCTGTTACTGAGCAGCTTCCCACCAGCTCTCTGTTTGACACATGGCGGTGTACACGTCAATGCTCCTCTCTCAATTCATCCCAGCTAACCCTAACCCTGCTTTGCTCTTACTCCGTTCCATCCATCTCCTCTGCTCCTGCCTTTCTTCTAGATGAGCCGCCGGCTGTGTACAACGTTCTCGGAATGCTCACTACAACTTGGTCTTACACCACTGCTGATCAAGGTAATCACACACTGAAGAGAATGACAACGAAACAGCGATCAAATGCAACAAGCTGACACGCGGGTCCTGGAGACTGTGATGGGGGTCTTCCAAAGATGCTGAAGGGCAGGAGCCAACTTTACCCTCTCAGTCACGGGAGGAGGCAGGTGTGCACAGTCCCCAAGAGGGCTTCTCCGGAGAGCATGAGGGATACGCCTCTGTAGATGGTGGGGCTGCAATCGGAACCCAGGGCCCGGGATTCAGAGCTGGTGTCCCATGATAAAGTAGCAGCTCCCCAGATTCACATCAGTACACCAATCCTCACAACTTAGATGCTTTTAACATGTCGACTAGCCACTCTTGACTTTGATTTCTTCCTATCTATAGACATGTGTATATCTGTAAATAAATTTTTTTCACTGTCAAAAACAATAAAGTAAAAACTGCCCACAGTCAGAGAACCCTTCCTAGTCCCTGAGGGAGGGACTACGCCATATTGACCTTGACATCCCTGATCCGTAGCCGGATGCTAAGGATGGTAAACGGAAGGAGGGGACCTGGGAAGGATTCATGGCAAGAGAAGGTGAGAGAGAGGCAGAGAGAGGACAGCACAGTCTTTGGCGCAGGCATGACAGGGCAGGAGTCGAGATGGGCAGAGCAGGGGCATGGGGAGGCAGGGTGCTTCGGCTGAGCCCCGGTTTTGAGCTTGAGTCCCTGTGTGTCCTCCGGGAGCAATGAGAACATAAAGTTAGAGATGCAGGGCAGGCCCCACCACAGATGATATTCTGGGTGTGGCTCTGCTGTGTTCTTTTGTGGTGGTGGTTTTTTCTTATTTTGGTTTTGTTTTATTTTTAATTGGAGGATAATTGCTTTATAATCTTGTGTTGATTTCTGCCACACAATAACATGAATCAGCCATAAGTATATACATTTGCGCTTCTCTTGAGCATCCCTCTCACCTCAGCCCACATCCTACCCATTTACATTGACAATACAGAGCGCCAGGCTGGGATCCCTGTGTTATATAGCAGCTTCCCACTAGCTAGCTATTTCACTCCTGAAATGTATATACGTCAACCCTACTCTCGCAGTTCCTGCCTCCTAGCCCTAACCCTAACCCTACTTTGTTCTTCTCTTCCTCCATCCACCTCCTCCGCACCTGCTTTTCTTCTAGTGGAGAAGCCGCATGAGGACGACAGTACGTATCCCAAAGCCTACTTTCCTAGTTGAGTTCCTTGAGGTAATCAACAAGGGACAGAATGACAGCCAAACCACGACCAAATGCAATAAGCTAACTCGGGTGCCCTGGTGCCTGTGATGGGGATCCTCCAAAGACACTACACAGGCAAGGCGAATCTTATCCTCTCAGTCACAGGAGGAGGCAGGCGTCCACATTCCCAAGGGGGCGACCCTGGAGAGCATCAAGGGTGAGCATGTGTAGATGGTGGGACCGGAACCTGAACCCACGGTCCGGGCTTCAGAGCTGCCGCCACATGCTAAAGTAGAGGCTGTCCAAAGTTAAAGAAATCTCCTAGTCCCTGAGGGAGGGACCACGATAGACAGACCTTGACATCCCCAGGGCTTAGCGGGGACTCTGTACACAACAGTCTCGAACGGAGACTTTGCCAGAGTTACCAGCGATCATGAAAGCCTAGGAGTCAATGAAGGGAACAAGGACTTCTTCTTTCAGGTCCTCCATGTGCTTTCCCATTCACCTATAAACGCAGAATATATTATAAGTGCACGTCAGTGAATTCCGAAAGAGAATGGTGCTCTCTTGATGAAGATTATGTAGGAAGATGGAAAATCTGTAGTGATGGAGGTAAGTGTGCAGCTCGTCTTCATATGAGGAGTATGTGGCTTCCCAGATGAAGAGGGTTGGTTCATAACTGTCTCCTAGATGGAAGCCTCAGGCAGCCTCTGACCCAGCCCCATGAGTTCTATTCGGATCTGATTCTGGGTCTCTTTTGGGGGCGGGGGAGGCTGTGCTGAGTCTTGTCGCTGCACGTGGGCTTTCTCTAGTCTCAGTGGGGGCTGCTCTTCGCTGGCGGGTGGGTTTCTCGTTGCAGCGGCTTGGCTGGTGCAGCACAGGCTCTGGGTGCACCAGCTTCTGTCACTGCCATGTGTGGACTCAGTAGTTGAGGCAGCGGCTTAATTGTTCCTCAGCATTGGTTTCTTCCTGGACCAGGGATCGAGCCAGTATCTCTTGCATTGCAAGGCATTCTTAACCACGGGACCACCAGGCAAGCCCCTTTTCTTTTGACAAGCCTAAAAATAACCCTCCCACCATTAATGTTTTCACCCATTCTTTTTCAGACCGTCCCAAATGTCATTTCCCTTTATATATCGCGATAAACGATATTTCCGTTGCACAACAGAAGGGAGTGCTTTTGGTTTAGCTTGGTGTTCACTCACTGAATACTTTGAGCGAGAATATGCTTGGCAGTACTGCGATCGGTATTAAAAAAAAAAAAGGTAAGAGTGTTCTGGGAGGATGGGAAGAGACAGGGGTGAGCAAGGAAGAGACAGAGCTGGATAAAGAGGTGGAGTCAGATGCCCACTGAGAAGGAGAAAGGAGGCAGGTGGAGGGAGGGGATGAGGGAGAAAGAGGCAGGAGGAAGAGTGAGGAGAACCACGCAGAGAGGATGAGGAGGAGAAAGGGGACAAAAGAGGGAGACAGAGGGAGACTCAAAGGCAAAGTGCAAACACTGGAGAGAGGAGAGTCCCGGAGGGAAGGAGAAAGGCAGTTTGCAGGATGATAAATGGAAGGAGGAGGATCTGAAGAGGATCAGTGCCACGATGAGGTGGAAGAGAAGGGGAGAGAGGGCAGAGACAGGACAAGATAATCTTGGAGCAGGCGAGAGACACTAGGAGCTGAGATGGGACAAGAATCTAGACAAGAAGAGCAGAGAGCAAAGGAGGAACAGACATTTGCCCTCCGCGGAACTGACTACGAAACGGACTCATTAATTCTGACCCCAAAACTATGTTCAGTTACTGTCCAGTGCATCCACCCTTGGCCATGGATGCAATCCAGCCTTTGAAACCTCAGTGAAGAAAATCAAGAACTCTCAAGCATGAAGGTGGTGCTCTGAATGACAGAGGTGAATTCTTTCCCAGCATGTCCACCGTGTTCCCCCTGTGCATGGGTCCAGTCAATAAACCACTTTCTCTGCAGGTGTGGCCTTTCTTTGTCCCACAAAGAAACCTGTGTATCCAATGAGAGGCTCTCAGCGTGCTCAGGTTAATCAGGGAGGACCTTCTTGTCTTCCTTTCCTCTCCTTAGGCTGGAACATCAACACACATCTCAATATACATCACAATTGTCCCTCCTGGGGGTTTGATTGACAGGTGAAGACCTGGTCATGAGACTTGAAATGGGGTGGGAGGAGGGTCCAAGAGGGTACCGAGGACTCGTCCTTGTCATAAAAGTTTTGTTTTCTCAACTTAGCTGAAATGTTATTTTTTCTGGAGGTAGTCTCTGACGCCCCCAGTATAAGGAGTCCCCAGATTTCTTCTCAGTTCACCTTTTCTCCTTACTATTAAATGGCCTGTCTTCCTAGGGGCTGTGATTAGCGGGAGGGTCAGGATGGACTCTGTTTGCCCTGGCCTCAGACGTAAGTGCAGAATCCAACATATCCTCGGCATTTTCAAAAGGACTACTCTCCTTTTAAAATGAGCAGGAATTTTAGGCAAATACTTTTCCATCACTAACTGGGCCTGACTGAAAGAAGGTTAAATTCACAGGTGTCAGAAATAATGAAGGGCCTGTAAAGGCCTGATCACTAAATTTTGTCCTGAGAAATCACTCAGTGCCTATCACAAGAACAGAAATACAGACCAACGGAATACGAGAGAAAGCCCAGACAGTGACCCGTGCATCCACGGAACTTGACATTTGACAAAGGAGGCGAGAACAGACAATGAAGGAAGGGTAGTCTCTTCACTGAGCGGTGCTGGGAAACTCTTACAGCTACATGTGAAAGAATGAACCCGGAGCACTTCCTACCACCACACACAAAGATAAACTCAATAATGGGTTAAAGACTTAAATGGAAGACAGGGAACTTGAAAACTCTTAGAGGAAAACACAGGCAGAACACTCTCTGACACAAATCACAGCAAGACCCTCCATGATCCACCTCCTAGAGTCACGGAATAAAAGCAGAAATAAACAAGTAGCACCTAATTAAAGTTAAAAGCTTTTGCATAGCAAAGAAAACTGTAAAGAAGGTGAAAAGACAGCCCTCAGCATAGGGAGGAAATAACAGCAGATGAAAAACTGACAAAGGATTAATTTCCAAAATATACAAGCAGCTCGTGCAACTCAATACCAGAAAACAAACAACCCAATCAAAAATGGAGAGAAGACCTAAATAGACATTTCTTCAAAGACATACAGATGGTTAATAAACACACAACAAGATGCTTACCGTCACTCATTATTAGAGAAATGCAAATCAAAACTACAGTGGGGTCTCACCTCACACCAGTCAGAATAGCCATCATCCAAAAATGTACACACCATTAATGCTGGAAAAGGTGTGGAGAAGAGAGACTTCTTGTGCTGTTGGTGGGGGTGTAAATTGATAACAGCCACTATCGAATACAGTATGGAGATTCCTTTAAAAAGTGGGAATAAAACTACACATGACCCGACAGCCTCAGTACTGGGCATATACCTTGTGAAAGCCATAACTGGAAAAACACCAACACACACTCCAATGTTCATTGCACCACTGTTTACAACAGCTAGGACATAGAAGCAACCTGGATGTCCGTCAACAGATGAACGGGTAAAGAAGCTGTGGTACATATATACCATGGAATATTACTCAGCCATACAAAGGAACACATCTGAGTCAGTTCCAGTGAGGCAGGTTACCCTAGAGGCTATTACACCGAGTGCAGTAACTCAGAAAGAGAAAAACAAATATTGCGTATTAACACACACGTATGGAATCTAGAGAGAGGGTACTGATGAGCCTATTTGTAGGGCAGCAGTGGAGACACAGACATAGACACAGACTTTTGGAAACAGGGTGGGAAGGAGAGGATGGGATGAATGAAGAGAGGAGCAGGGAAGCACACGCAGTCCCATACGCAAAGCAGTCAGTGGGGATCTGCGAGACGGCTCCCGGAGCTCGGACCCGGGCTCTGTGACAGCCTAGAGGAGTGGGATGGGGCCAGAGGTGGAGGGAAGGGACACGTGTGTACTTACGGCTGACTCATGTTGACGTATGGCAGAAACCAACACAAAATTACAAAGCGATTGTCCTTCAGTTAAAAATGAATACATTTAAATTAAAAAAAAAAAACCCTCAGTGCCTATCTAAGGAATCCTTGGCACCTGGCAGTGGATTTTGAGTCTCCACCCAGGCAAGAGCGACCCAGACTTTCAATCACTGTGCAGCAAGGAGGTATTCAGAGAGTGTCTGTGGAGAAGGAAATGGCAACCCACTCCAGTGTTCTTGCCTGGAGAATCCTAGGGACGGGGGAGCCTGGTGGGCTGCCATCTATGGGGTCGCACAGAGTCGGACACGACTAAAGTGACTCAGCAGCAGCAGGGTAGCTCAAAAGGCAGTTCAGACCAGCTCTAGCCCCCAAGAGTTTGGTCTCACACTGAGAATCTGACAGTGGGTATTTACAAAGGGTTATGGAAAAGTGCATGGGGAAAAAAAAAAGAGAGAGAGAATGTCTGTCCTCTGTGATTTAAGGCCAGTATCTCAGAGCTTCACTTGAAACCAGGAGGTAAAAATGAAACATAATTTTCAAGTTAAATTATAAAAAGTTTCAGTTGAAAATGTTTTAATAAAAATAGATAAATAAAAGGAAACCAGGGGCTTCCCTGGGGGCTCAGAGGTAAAGAATTCATCTGCCAATGCAGGATACACGGGTCCCAGCACTGGTCGCGGACAATCCCACGTTTCGCAGAGCAAGCTTAGCTCGCGGCTCACAGCTACTGAGCCTACTCTAGAGCCTGGGGACTGCAACTGCTGAAGCCCTAGGGCCCTAGGGCCCTTGCTCTGCAACAGGACAAGCCACCGCAATGAGAAGCCCGCACATCACAGCCAGGGACTAGCCCCCACTTGCCGTAAACAAACCAATCAATAAAAGCGAATCAAAGAGAAATCGAAAAGGAGGGGATATGTGTATCTGTGTGGCTGATTCACTTTGCTAATGCAGTAGAAGCGAACACAACTGTGTGGTTGTTTAGTCACTGAGTCATGTCCGCTCTTTTGTTACCCCCATGGACTGTAGCCGACTAGGCTCCTCTGGCCTCGGGATTCCCCAGGCGAGAATACTGGAGTGGCTTGCCGTTTCTTACTCCCGGGGAGTTTCCTGACCCAGATATCCCAGGGCGATTCTTTACCACTGAGCCACCACTGAAGCCTAAAGCTACTACACTGTAACAGAGGTTGCGTAAGAAAAAACAAAGGAGCTTTATATCATAAAGACTGCATGCTGACAACAACAGAAGCAGCAGCCAGGGATTTCCCTGGTGGTCCAGTGGTTAAACTCTGCGCTTCCGCTGCTCAGGGTCCTAGGAAACCCCAGGTGGCAAGGCAAACAAAACTAACAAACAAAAGAAAACTCGCAGCCACCTGACAGACGGAGGGCTCTGCTTCCCTCGGAATCGGGTGGCAAGTCAGCCAATGGCCAGAGGAGGTGTTATGTTTGATTTCTACCAGTTTCAGCCCAGCAGCTATAGTAGAAAGGGATCAAGAACCTCTTAAGTCATTTAGGCAGCAGTTGGCTTGAACGTTGGAATTCCTGAGCGCCCCTCTTTCTTTCACCAGTGACATTGGGAGCAAGCAACCAAGACCTTCATATTCCTTAGGTTCCACTCAAATGTTCAAAAGTATCCCCGACAGAGTCACAGAGCTCCCTGACTGTTGTAAGTGGTTGATCAGGAATATCTAACAGACATTTGCCTGATTCTAAGACAGTTCACACCGTGGACTCTGAGTCACCTTAAGGTAGGAGATAGTGGGTCTCTGAGCTGGACACCTGGTATTCGTCAAGTGGAGTAAAATTCAAGTAAAATTCAGATACTCCAAGGACAAAGCTAGAGGCAGGCGCTGAGCTCGGCTCAAATGAAGAGATAAGGTGCCCACTCCTGAGGTCAAGAGATCAAGGCTGACTGCCCCGTCTGCACTTGTCCAGAAAGCCTTCTCGGAGTCAAAGAGGGAGGCGGCCCCACTCCAGAATAAGTGTAGACAAGCAGGCGTAGGCCTCTGTGTTGGGATCCATCTTAGCAAGAACTTGAGCACATATCTTGCTGGTCCATGGACCAGACAGCTGTGAAGAAAGAAGCAAGATAATTGCCCAAATGTGAACAGACACCCGGAGGGGCTGTCCTATAAAAGTGGTGCACGTCACCTCCGTACCTCACACTCCTCCTCCAGGTCGCCCGCACTCCTCTCAGGGTGTGCATCTCTGCCCAGCTTCTGAGCTCCTACACTCTTCTCCTTGGAGAGGATGCTCATACCCTTTGTCTCTCTGGGTATGTCTCTCTGGGTGTGCATCTCTGCCTAACTTCTGAGTTGGGTAAACAAACTGTTTTTCTGTGTGGTCTCCCTCTGTTGTGCAATGTCTCTGATAATAACCGTGGTACTTGTTGTGACACTTTTGATTCCTGGAAACATTCTTGCTTTCAAACAGGAGCAAGAGCCAGGCCTCCTTAGCTTCTAGACTCTAGCCTAAGCTAGTTTAGCGGCTTAGACTCCTAGTTTTCATCCGGGTGACCCAGGTTTAATTCCAGGGCAGGGAGCTAAGTTCTTTCTAGAGGACCAGTCACTGCTCTCCCTCCGAGATCAGTCACTTTAAGCCTGGGAGCTCGTTAGTGTTTTTTCCTATTTGTTGGTCACACGGTGTGACTTGCAGGATCTTAGTTCCCAACAGGGGCCGAATCTGTGCCTCAGCAGTGGAAGACAGAGCCCCGGGTCTCGTTTTAAGTGCATTTCAAACCCTGAGGCTTGGAGACGTTAGACTGCCGGCCAATGTCCTGTACTTTCCATCTGAGAGATAAACTTGCCCTGCATGCTCTCAGGCTGAGGAATGATCAACCATTGACCAGGTGAGGTTGATTCTTATCAGGGTGAAGGGACGCTGGGGTCACCGGTTAAATAAGAAGCAGATCGATGCTGGTCAGCCTCAGGAGAGCAAGCTACCATGGCACCGCGTCTGGGGCTCTTTCTGATTTGGGCTGGTGTGCCTGTGTTTCTACAACTGCACCCTGTGAATGGAGGTGAGGGAGGGGAGACGGACTAGAATTGGTGAGAAAGACCCTGCCCCAGACACGCTGATTTGCAGTGCTAGTCGCTCAGTCGTGTCTGACCCTTTTGCAACCCACTTGACTGTAGCCCGTCAGGTTCTCGGTCCGTGGAATTTCCCAGGCAAGAATACTGCAGTGGGTTGCCATTTCTTCCCCAGGGGGTCTTCCCGACCCAGGGAGCAAACCCACGCCTCCTGCAATGGCAGGTGGGTCCCTTAATGCTGAACCACTAGGGAAGCCCACGCCAGACGTGGACTGATGAGTAAAAGTCACGACAATAATAATACTGTAACCAATACCGCTGCCATCTCTTGAATGTGTCGGAAGGGCCAGCCGCTATGACAGTCACATTTTATTTAGTTTTCCAGCAACTCTATGAAATTGAAACCCGGGTGAGTTTGGCAACAGAGCCAAAGGCCTTTCTGGGAGCTGTCTCCTTCCTAAATCTCCATTGCACTGTCCCAGACATGGGCAACCTATGCCAGGGTTGGTTATGTTGTTCAAATGAAGAGTTTTGATGTTTGTAGAGTTGACTGTTGGAAATATCGGGTTGGCCAAAAACATTCCTTCCTGTTTTGCCGTACCATTGTATGGAAAACCAGAACCAACTTTGGGGCCAACCCAGTCACAGGGACCGTGTGGTCTCAGGGCAGGTTCAAAGAACAGTGAGTGTCTGACTTTGTGGTCGAATCCATGTGTCTCGGTAGGGGGCAATGCGAATGTGTCAGGGTCTCTCTCACCTGTGTGTTCACCCTCTAGTCATCGAGTGTATCTGTTCAGGGTGCACAAGGGCTTCAGAACATCAAAGAGAGTGAAAGAGACGCAGGGCATGTCCTGCGACCGACCACAGTCTGCTTGCGGCTCTGCTTTGGGCTTGTCTGGCTGTTGCTGCTAGTTTTTAGCTGTTCTTACTTTGTTTTCTATTTTGAATTGGAGGATAACTGCTTTACAATGTTGTGTTGGTGTCTGCCGTGTGACAATGCAAATCAGCCATAAACATGTATATATGTATTTATGCAGCCTATGGAGTAGCAAATATATTTATAATATCAAATATGTATATCATCCCCGCCTCGCAAGCCTCCCTCCCACGCCGCCCCATCCTCTGCTCCCTGTTACTGAGCAGCTTCCCACCAGCTCTCTGTTTGACACATGGCGGTGTACACGTCAATGCTCCTCTCTCAATTCATCCCAGCTAACCCTAACCCTGCTTTGCTCTTACTCCGTTCCATCCATCTCCTCTGCTCCTGCCTTTCTTCTAGATGAGCCGCCGCCGGCTGTGTACAACGTTCTCGGAATGCTCACTACAACTTGGTCTTACACCACTGCTGATCAAGGTAATCACACACTGAAGAGAATGACAACGAAACAGCGATCAAATGCAACAAGCTGACACGCGGGTCCTGGAGACTGTGATGGGGTCTTCCAAAGATGCTGAAGGGCAGGAGCCAACTTTACCCTCTCAGTCACGGGAGGAGGCAGGTGTGCACAGTCCCCAAGAGGGCTTCTCCGGAGAGCATGAGGGATACGCCTCTGTAGATGGTGGGGCTGCAATCGGAACCCAGGGCCCGGGATTCAGAGCTGGTGTCCCATGATAAAGTAGCAGCTCCCCAGATTCACATCAGTACACCAATCCTCACAACTTAGATGCTTTTAACATGTCGACTAGCCACTCTTGACTTTGATTTCTTCCTATCTATAGACATGTGTATATCTGTAAATAAATTTTTTTCACTGTCAAAAACAATAAAGTAAAAACTGCCCACAGTCAGAGAACCCTTCCTAGTCCCTGAGGGAGGGACTACGCCATATTGACCTTGACATCCCTGATCCGTAGCCGGATGCTAAGGATGGTAAACGGAAGGAGGGGGACCTGGGAAGGATTCATGGCAAGAGAAGGTGAGAGAGAGGCAGAGAGAGGACAGCACAGTCTTTGGCGCAGGCATGACAGGGCAGGAGTCGAGATGGGCAGAGCAGGGGCATGGGGAGGCAGGGTGCTTCGGCTGAGCCCCGGTTTTGAGCTTGAGTCCCTGTGTGTCCTCCGGGAGCAATGAGAACATAAAGTTAGAGATGCAGGGCAGGCCCCACCACAGATGATATTCTGGGTGTGGCTCTGCTGTGTTCTTTGTGGTGGTGGTTTTTTCTTATTTTGGTTTTGTTTTTATTTTTAATTGGAGGATAATTGCTTTATAATCTTGTGTTGATTTCTGCCACACAATAACATGAATCAGCCATAAGTATATACATTTGCGCTTCTCTTGAGCATCCCTCTCACCTCAGCCCACATCCTACCCATTTACATTGACAATACAGAGCGCCAGGCTGGGATCCCTGTGTTATATAGCAGCTTCCCACTAGCTAGCTATTTCACTCCTGAAATGTATATACGTCAACCCTACTCTCGCAGTTCCTGCCTCCTAGCCCTAACCCTAACCCTACTTTGTTCTTCTCTTCCTCCATCCACCTCCTCCGCACCTGCTTTTCTTCTAGTGGAGAAGCCGCATGAGGACGACAGTACGTATCCCAAAGCCTACTTTCCTAGTTGAGTTCCTTGAGGTAATCAACAAGGGACAGAATGACAGCCAAACCACGACCAAATGCAATAAGCTAACTCGGGTGCCCTGGTGCCTGTGATGGGGATCCTCCAAAGACACTACACAGGCAAGGCGAATCTTATCCTCTCAGTCACAGGAGGAGGCAGGCGTCCACATTCCCCAAGGGGGCGACCCTGGAGAGCATCAAGGGTGAGCATGTGTAGATGGTGGGACCGGAACCTGAACCCACGGTCCGGGCTTCAGAGCTGCCGCCACATGCTAAAGTAGAGGCTGTCCAAAGTTAAAGAAATCTCCTAGTCCCTGAGGGAGGGACCACGATAGACAGACCTTGACATCCCCAGGGCTTAGCGGGGACTCTGTACACAACAGTCTCGAACGGAGACTTTGCCAGAGTTACCAGCGATCATGAAAGCCTAGGAGTCAATGAAGGGAACAAGGACTTCTTCTTTCAGGTCCTCCATGTGCTTTCCCATTCACCTATAAACGCAGAATATATTATAAGTGCACGTCAGTGAATTCCGAAAGAGAATGGTGCTCTCTTGATGAAGATTATGTAGGAAGATGGAAAATCTGTAGTGATGGAGGTAAGTGTGCAGCTCGTCTTCATATGAGGAGTATGTGGCTTCCCAGATGAAGAGGTTGGTTCATAACTGTCTCCTAGATGGAAGCCTCAGGCAGCCTCTGACCCAGCCCCATGAGTTCTATTCGGATCTGATTCTGGGTCTCTTTTGGGGGCGGGGGGAGGCTGTGCTGAGTCTTGTCGCTGCACGTGGGCTTTCTCTAGTCTCAGTGGGGGCTGCTCTTCGCTGGCGGGTGGGTTTCTCGTTGCAGCGGCTTGGCTGGTGCAGCACAGGCTCTGGGTGCACCAGCTTCTGTCACTGCCATGTGTGGACTCAGTAGTTGAGGCAGCGGCTTAATTGTTCCTCAGCATTGGTTTCTTCCTGGACCAGGGATCGAGCCAGTATCTCTTGCATTGCAAGGCATTCTTAACCACGGGACCACCAGGCAAGCCCCCTTTTCTTTTGACAAGCCTAAAATAACCCTCCCACCATTAATGTTTTCACCCATTCTTTTTCAGACCGTCCCAAATGTCATTTCCCCTTTATATATCGCGATAAACGATATTTCCGTTGCACAACAGAAGGGAGTGCTTTTGGTTTAGCTTGGTGTTCACTCACTGAATACTTTGAGCGAGAATATGCTTGGCAGTACTGCGATCGGTATTAAAAAAAAAAAAGGTAAGAGTGTTCTGGGGAGGATGGGAAGAGACAGGGGTGAGCAAGGAAGAGACAGAGCTGGATAAAGAGGTGGAGTCAGATGCCCACTGAGAAGGAGAAAGGAGGCAGGTGGAGGGAGGGGATGAGGGAGAAAGAGGCAGGAGGAAGAGTGAGGAGAACCACGCAGAGAGGATGAGGAGGAGAAAGGGGACAAAAGAGGGAGACAGAGGGAGACTCAAAGGCAAAGTGCAAACACTGGAGAGAGGAGAGTCCCGGAGGGAAGGAGAAAGGCAGTTTGCAGGATGATAAATGGAAGGAGGAGGATCTGAAGAGGATCAGTGCCACGATGAGGTGGAAGAGAAGGGGAGAGAGGGGCAGAGACAGGACAAGATAATCTTGGAGCAGGCGAGAGACACTAGGAGCTGAGATGGGACAAGAATCTAGACAAGAAGAGCAGAGAGCAAAGGAGGAACAGACATTTGCCCTCCGCGGAACTGACTACGAAACGGACTCATTAATTCTGACCCCAAAACTATGTTCAGTTACTGTCCAGTGCATCCACCCTTGGCCATGGATGCAATCCAGCCTTTGAAACCTCAGTGAAGAAAATCAAGAACTCTCAAGCATGAAGGTGGTGCTCTGAATGACAGAGGTGAATTCTTTCCCAGCATGTCCACCGTGTTCCCCCTGTGCATGGGTCCAGTCAATAAACCACTTTCTCTGCAGGTGTGGCCTTTCTTTGTCCCACAAAGAAACCTGTGTATCCAATGAGAGGCTCTCAGCGTGCTCAGGTTAATCAGGGAGGACCTTCTTGTCTTCCTTTCCTCTCCTTAGGCTGGAACATCAACACACATCTCAATATACATCACAATTGTCCCTCCTGGGGGTTTGATTGACAGGTGAAGACCTGGTCATGAGACTTGAAATGGGGTGGGAGGAGGGTCCAAGAGGGTACCGAGGACTCGTCCTTGTCATAAAAGTTTTGTTTTCTCAACTTAGCTGAAATGTTATTTTTTCTGGAGGTAGTCTCTGACGCCCCAGTATAAGGAGTCCCCAGATTTCTTCTCAGTTCACCCTTTTTCTCCTTACTATTAAATGGCCTGTCTTCCTAGGGGGCTGTGATTAGCGGGGAGGGTCAGGATGGACTCTGTTTGCCCTGGCCTCAGACGTAAGTGCAGAATCCAACATATCCTCGGCATTTTTCAAAAGGACTACTCTCCCTTTTAAAATGAGCAGGAATTTTAGGCAAATACTTTTTCCATCACTAACTGGGCCTGACTGAAAGAAGGTTAAATTCACAGGTGTCAGAAATAATGAAGGGCCTGTAAAGGCCTGATCACTAAATTTTGTCCTGAGAAATCACTCAGTGCCTATCACAAGAACAGAAATACAGACCAACGGAATACGAGAGAAAGCCCAGACAGTGACCCGTGCATCCACGGAACTTGACATTTGACAAAGGAGGCGAGAACAGACAATGAAGGAAGGGTAGTCTCTTCACTGAGCGGTGCTGGGAAACTCTTACAGCTACATGTGAAAGAATGAACCCGGAGCACTTCCTACCACCACACACAAAGATAAACTCAATAATGGGTTAAAGACTTAAATGGAAGACAGGGAACTTGAAAACTCTTAGAGGAAAACACAGGCAGAACACTCTCTGACACAAATCACAGCAAGACCCTCCATGATCCACCTCCTAGAGTCACGGAATAAAAGCAGAAATAAACAAGTAGCACCTAATTAAAGTTAAAAGCTTTTGCATAGCAAAGAAAACTGTAAAGAAGGTGAAAAGACAGCCCTCAGCATAGGGAGGAAATAACAGCAGATGAAAAACTGACAAAGGATTAATTTCCAAAATATACAAGCAGCTCGTGCAACTCAATACCAGAAAACAAACAACCCAATCAAAAAATGGAGAGAAGACCTAAATAGACATTTCTTCAAAGACATACAGATGGTTAATAAACACACAACAAGATGCTTACCGTCACTCATTATTAGAGAAATGCAAATCAAAACTACAGTGGGGTCTCACCTCACACCAGTCAGAATAGCCATCATCCAAAAATGTACACACCATTAATGCTGGAAAAGGTGTGGAGAAGAGAGACTTCTTGTGCTGTTGGTGGGGGTGTAAATTGATAACAGCCACTATCGAATACAGTATGGAGATTCCTTTAAAAGTGGGAATAAAACTACACATGACCCGACAGCCTCAGTACTGGGCATATACCTTGTGAAAGCCATAACTGGAAAAACACCAACACACACTCCAATGTTCATTGCACCACTGTTTACAACAGCTAGGACATAGAAGCAACCTGGATGTCCGTCAACAGATGAACGGGTAAAGAAGCTGTGGTACATATATACCATGGAATATTACTCAGCCATACAAAGGAACACATCTGAGTCAGTTCCAGTGAGGCAGGTTACCCTAGAGGCTATTACACCGAGTGCAGTAACTCAGAAAGAGAAAAACAAATATTGCGTATTAACACACACGTATGGAATCTAGAGAGAGGGTACTGATGAGCCTATTTGTAGGGCAGCAGTGGAGACACAGACATAGACACAGACTTTTGGAAACAGGGTGGGAAGGAGAGGATGGGACGAATGAAGAGAGGAGCAGGGAAGCACACGCAGTCCCATACGCAAAGCAGTCAGTGGGGATCTGCGAGACGGCTCCCGGAGCTCGGACCCGGGCTCTGTGACAGCCTAGAGGAGTGGGATGGGGCCAGAGGTGGAGGGAAGGGACACGTGTGTACTTACGGCTGACTCATGTTGACGTATGGCAGAAACCAACACAAAATTACAAAGCGATTGTCCTTCAGTTAAAAATGAATACATTTAAATTAAAAAAAAACCCTCAGTGCCTATCTAAGGAATCCTTGGCACCTGGCAGTGGATTTTGAGTCTCCACCCAGGCAAGAGCGACCCAGACTTTCAATCACTGTGCAGCAAGGAGGTATTCAGAGAGTGTCTGTGGAGAAGGAAATGGCAACCCACTCCAGTGTTCTTGCCTGGAGAATCCTAGGGACGGGGGAGCCTGGTGGGCTGCCATCTATGGGGTCGCACAGAGTCGGACACGACTAAAGTGACTCAGCAGCAGCAGGGTAGCTCAAAAGGCAGTTCAGACCAGCTCTAGCCCCCAAGAGTTTGGTCTCACACTGAGAATCTGACAGTGGGTATTTACAAAGGGTTATGGAAAAGTGCATGGGGAAAAAAAAAAGAGAGAGAGAATGTCTGTCCTCTGTGATTTAAGGCCAGTATCTCAGAGCTTCACTTGAAACCAGGAGGTAAAAATGAAACATAATTTTCAAGTTAAATTATAAAAAGTTTCAGTTGAAAATGTTTTAATAAAAATAGATAAATAAAAGGAAACCAGGGGCTTCCCTGGGGGCTCAGAGGTAAAGAATTCATCTGCCAATGCAGGATACACGGGTCCCAGCACTGGTCGCGGACAATCCCACGTTTCGCAGAGCAAGCTTAGCTCGCGGCTCACAGCTACTGAGCCTACTCTAGAGCCTGGGGACTGCAACTGCTGAAGCCCTAGGGCCCTAGGGCCCTTGCTCTGCAACAGGACAAGCCACCGCAATGAGAAGCCCGCACATCACAGCCAGGGACTAGCCCCCACTTGCCGTAAACAAACCAATCAATAAAAAGCGAATCAAAGAGAAATCGAAAAAGGAGGGGATATGTGTATCTGTGTGGCTGATTCACTTTGCTAATGCAGTAGAAGCGAACACAACTGTGTGGTTGTTTAGTCACTGAGTCATGTCCGCTCTTTTGTTACCCCCATGGACTGTAGCCGACTAGGCTCCTCTGGCCTCGGGATTCCCCAGGCGAGAATACTGGAGTGGCTTGCCGTTTCTTACTCCCGGGGAGTTTCCTGACCCAGATATCCCAGGGCGATTCTTTACCACTGAGCCACCACTGAAGCCTAAAGCTACTACACTGTAACAGAGGTTGCGTAAGAAAAAACAAAGGAGCTTTATATCATAAAGACTGCATGCTGACAACAACAGAAGCAGCAGCCAGGGATTTCCCTGGTGGTCCAGTGGTTAAACTCTGCGCTTCCGCTGCTCAGGGTCCTAGGAAACCCCAGGTGGCAAGGCAAACAAAACTAACAAACAAAAAGAAAACTCGCAGCCACCTGACAGACGGAGGGCTCTGCTTCCCTCGGAATCGGGTGGCAAGTCAGCCAATGGCCAGAGGAGGTGTTATGTTTGATTTCTACCAGTTTCAGCCCAGCAGCTATAGTAGAAAGGGATCAAGAACCTCTTAAGTCATTTAGGCAGCAGTTGGCTTGAACGTTGGAATTCCTGAGCGCCCCTCTTTCTTTCACCAGTGACATTGGGAGCAAGCAACCAAGACCTTCATATTCCTTAGGTTCCACTCAAATGTTCAAAAGTATCCCCGACAGAGTCACAGAGCTCCCTGACTGTTGTAAGTGGTTGATCAGGAATATCTAACAGACATTTTGCCTGATTCTAAGACAGTTCACACCGTGGACTCTGAGTCACCTTAAGGTAGGAGATAGTGGGTCTCTGAGCTGGACACCTGGTATTCGTCAAGTGGAGTAAAATTCAAGTAAAATTCAGATACTCCAAGGACAAAGCTAGAGGCAGGCGCTGAGCTCGGCTCAAATGAAGAGATAAGGTGCCCACTCCTGAGGTCAAGAGATCAAGGCTGACTGCCCCGTCTGCACTTGTCCAGAAAGCCTTCTCGGAGTCAAAGAGGGAGGCGGCCCCACTCCAGAATAAGTGTAGACAAGCAGGCGTAGGCCTCTGTGTTGGGATCCATCTTAGCAAGAACTTGAGCACATATCTTGCTGGTCCATGGACCAGACAGCTGTGAAGAAAGAAGCAAGATAATTGCCCAAATGTGAACAGACACCCGGAGGGGCTGTCCTATAAAAGTGGTGCACGTCACCTCCGTACCTCACACTCCTCCTCCAGGTCGCCCGCACTCCTCTCAGGGTGTGCATCTCTGCCCAGCTTCTGAGCTCCTACACTCTTCTCCTTGGAGAGGATGCTCATACCCTTTGTCTCTCTGGGTATGTCTCTCTGGGTGTGCATCTCTGCCTAACTTCTGAGTTGGGTAAACAAACTGTTTTTCTGTGTGGTCTCCCTCTGTTGTGCAATGTCTCTGATAATAACCGTGGTACTTGTTGTGACACTTTTGATTCCTGGAAACATTCTTGCTTTCAAACAGGAGCAAGAGCCAGGCCTCCTTAGCTTCTAGACTCTAGCCTAAGCTAGTTTAGCGGCTTAGACTCCTAGTTTTCATCCGGGTGACCCAGGTTTAATTCCAGGGCAGGGAGCTAAGTTCTTTCTAGAGGACCAGTCACTGCTCTCCCTCCGAGATCAGTCACTTTAAGCCTGGGAGCTCGTTAGTGTTTTTTCCTATTTGTTGGTCACACGGTGTGACTTGCAGGATCTTAGTTCCCAACAGGGGCCGAATCTGTGCCTCAGCAGTGGAAGACAGAGCCCCGGGTCTCGTTTTAAGTGCATTTCAAACCCCTGAGGCTTGGAGACGTTAGACTGCCGGCCAATGTCCTGTACTTTCCATCTGAGAGATAAACTTGCCCTGCATGCTCTCAGGCTGAGGAATGATCAACCATTGACCAGGTGAGGTTGATTCTTATCAGGGTGAAGGGACGCTGGGGTCACCGGTTAAATAAGAAGCAGATCGATGCTGGTCAGCCTCAGGAGAGCAAGCTACCATGGCACCGCGTCTGGGGCTCTTTCTGATTTGGGCTGGTGTGCCTGTGTTTCTACAACTGCACCCTGTGAATGGAGGTGAGGGAGGGGAGACGGACTAGAATTGGTGAGAAAGACCCTGCCCCAGACACGCTGATTTGCAGTGCTAGTCGCTCAGTCGTGTCTGACCCTTTTGCAACCCACTTGACTGTAGCCCGTCAGGTTCTTGGTCCGTGGAATTTCCCAGGCAAGAATACTGCAGTGGGTTGCCATTTCTTCCCCAGGGGGTCTTCCCGACCCAGGGAGCAAACCCACGCCTCCTGCAATGGCAGGTGGGTTCTTTAATGCTGAACCACCAAGGAAGCCCACGCCAGACGTGGACTGATGAGTAAAAGTCACGACAATAATAATACTGTAACCAATACCGCTGCCATCTCTTGAATGTGTCAGAAGGGCCAGCCGCTATGACAGTCACATTTTATTTAGTTTTCCAGCAACTCTATGAAATTGAAACCCGGGTGAGTTTGGCAACAGAGCCAAAGGCCTTTCTGGGAGCTGTCTCCTTCCTAAATCTCCATTGCACTGTCCCAGACATGGGCAACCTATGCCAGGGTTGGTTATGTTGTTCAAATGAAGAGTTTTTGATGTTTGTAGAGTTGACTGTTGGAAATATCGGGTTGGCCAAAAAACATTCCTTCCTGTTTTGCCGTACCATTGTATGGAAAAACCAGAACCAACTTTGGGGCCAACCCAGTCACAGGGACCGTGTGGTCTCAGGGCAGGTTCAAAGAACAGTGAGTGTCTGACTTTGTGGTCGAATCCATGTGTCTCGGTAGGGGGGCAATGCGAATGTGTCAGGGTCTCTCTCACCTGTGTGTTCACCCTCTAGTCATCGAGTGTATCTGTTCAGGGTGCACAAGGGCTTCAGAACATCAAAGAGAGTGAAAGAGACGCAGGGCATGTCCTGCGACCGACCACAGTCTGCTTGCGGCTCTGCTTTGGGCTTGTCTGGCTGTTGCTGCTAGTTTTTAGCTGTTCTTACTTTGTTTTCTAGTTTGAATTGGAGGATAACTGCTTTACAATGTTGTGTTGGTGTCTGCCGTGTGACAATGCAAATCAGCCATAAACATGTATATATGTATTTATGCAGCCTATGGAGTAGCAAATATATTTATAATATCAAATATGTATATCATCCCCGCCCTCGCAAGCCTCCCTCCCACGCCGCCCCATCCTCTGCTCCCTGTTACTGAGCAGCTTCCCACCAGCTCTCTGTTTGACACATGGCGGTGTACACGTCAATGCTCCTCTCTCAATTCATCCCAGCTAACCCTAACCCTGCTTTGCTCTTACTCCGTTCCATCCATCTCCTCTGCTCCTGCCTTTCTTCTAGATGAGCCGCCGCCGGCTGTGTACAACGTTCTCGGAATGCTCACTACAACTTGGTCTTACACCACTGCTGATCAAGGTAATCACACACTGAAGAGAATGACAACGAAACAGCGATCAAATGCAACAAGCTGACACGCGGGTCCTGGAGACTGTGATGGGGGTCTTCCAAAGATGCTGAAGGGCAGGAGCCAACTTTACCCTCTCAGTCACGGGAGGAGGCAGGTGTGCACAGTCCCCAAGAGGGCTTCTCCGGAGAGCATGAGGGATACGCCTCTGTAGATGGTGGGGCTGCAATCGGAACCCAGGGCCCGGGATTCAGAGCTGGTGTCCCATGATAAAGTAGCAGCTCCCCAGATTCACATCAGTACACCAATCCTCACAACTTAGATGCTTTTAACATGTCGACTAGCCACTCTTGACTTTGATTTCTTCCTATCTATAGACATGTGTATATCTGTAAATAAATTTTTTTTCACTGTCAAAAACAATAAAGTAAAAACTGCCCACAGTCAGAGAACCCTTCCTAGTCCCTGAGGGAGGGACTACGCCATATTGACCTTGACATCCCTGATCCGTAGCCGGATGCTAAGGATGGTAAACGGAAGGAGGGGGACCTGGGAAGGATTCATGGCAAGAGAAGGTGAGAGAGAGGCAGAGAGAGGACAGCACAGTCTTTGGCGCAGGCATGACAGGGCAGGAGTCGAGATGGGCAGAGCAGGGGCATGGGGGAGGCAGGGTGCTTCGGCTGAGCCCCGGTTTTGAGCTTGAGTCCCTGTGTGTCCTCCGGGAGCAATGAGAACATAAAGTTAGAGATGCAGGGCAGGCCCCACCACAGATGATATTCTGGGTGTGGCTCTGCTGTGTTCTTTTGTGGTGGTGGTTTTTTTCTTATTTTGGTTTTGTTTTTATTTTTAATTGGAGGATAATTGCTTTATAATCTTGTGTTGATTTCTGCCACACAATAACATGAATCAGCCATAAGTATATACATTTGCGCTTCTCTTGAGCATCCCTCTCACCTCAGCCCACATCCTACCCATTTACATTGACAATACAGAGCGCCAGGCTGGGATCCCTGTGTTATATAGCAGCTTCCCACTAGCTAGCTATTTCACTCCTGAAATGTATATACGTCAACCCTACTCTAGCAGTTCCTGCCTCCTAACCCTAACCCCAGCCCTACTTTGCTCTTCTCTTCCTCCATCCACCTCCTCCGCACCTGCTTTTCTTCTAGTGGAGAAGCCGCATGAGGACGACAGTACGTCCTACTTTCCTAGTTGAGTTCCTTGAGGTAATCAACAAGGGACAGAATGACAGCCAAACCACGACCAAATGCAATAAGCTAACTCGGGTGCCCTGGTGCCTGTGATGGGGATCCTCCAAAGACACTACACAGGCAAGGCGAATCTTATCCTCTCAGTCACAGGAGGAGGCAGGCGTCCACGTTCCCCAAGGGGGCGACCCAGGAGAGCATCAAGGGTGAGCATGTGTAGATGGTGGGACCGGAACCTGAACCCACGGTCCGGGCTTCAGAGCTGCCGCCACATGCTAAAGTAGAGGCTGTCCAAAGTTAAAGAAATCTCCTAGTCCCTGAGGGAGGGACCACGATAGACAGACCTTGACATCCCCAGGGCTTAGCGGGGGACTCTGTACACAACAGTCTCGAACGGAGACTTTGCCAGAGTTACCAGCGATCATGAAAGCCTAGGAGTCAATGAAGGGAACAAGGACTTCTTCTTTCAGGTCCTCCATGTGCTTTCCCATTCACCTATAAACGCAAAATATATTATAAGTGCACGTCAGTGAATTCCGAAAGAGAATGGTGCTCTCTTGATGAAGATTATGTAGGAAGATGGAAAATCTGTAGTAAGAGAGGTAAGTGTGCAGCTCGTCTTCATATGAGGAGTATGTGGCTTCCCAGATGAAGAGGGTTGGTTCATAACTGTCTCCTAGATGGAAGCCTCAGGCAGCCTCTGACCCAGCCCCATGAGTTCTATTCGGATCTGATTCTGGGTCTCTTTTGGGGGCGGGGGGGAGGCTGTGCTGAGTCTTGTCGCTGCACGTGGGCTTTCTCTAGTCTCAGTGGGGGCTGCTCTTCGCTGGCGGGTGGGTTTCTCGTTGCAGCGGCTTGGCTGGTGCAGTACAGGCTCTGGGTGCACCAGCTTCTGTCACTGCCATGTGTGGACTCAGTAGTTGAGGCAGCGGCTTAATTGTTCCTCAGCATTGGTTTCTTCCTGGACCAGGGATCGAGCCAGTATCTCTTGCATTGCAAGGCATTCTTAACCACGGGACCACCAGGCAAGCCCCCTTTTCTTTTGACAAGCCTAAAAATAACCCTCCCACCATTAATGTTTTCACCCATTCTTTTTTCAGACCGTCCCAAATGTCATTTCCCCTTTATATATCGCGATAAACGATATTTCCGTTGCACAACAGAAGGGAGTGCTTTTGGTTTAGCTTGGTGTTCACTCACTGAATACTTTGAGCGAGAATATGCTTGGCAGTACTGCGATCGGTATTAAAAAAAAAAAAAGGTAAGAGTGTTCTGGGGAGGATGGGAAGAGACAGGGGTGAGCAAGGAAGAGACAGAGCTGGATAAAGAGGTGGAGTCAGATGCCCACTGAGAAGGAGAAAGGAGGCAGGTGGAGGGAGGGGATGAGGGAGAAAGAGGCAGGAGGAAGAGTGAGGAGAACCACGCAGAGAGGATGAGGAGGAGAAAGGGGACAAAAGAGGGAGACAGAGGGAGACTCAAAGGCAAAGTGCAAACACTGGAGAGAGGAGAGTCCCGGAGGGAAGGAGAAAGGCAGTTTGCAGGATGATAAATGGAAGGAGGAGGATCTGAAGAGGATCAGTGCCACGATGAGGTGGAAGAGAAGGGGAGAGAGGGGCAGAGACAGGACAAGATAATCTTGGAGCAGGCGAGAGACACTAGGAGCTGAGATGGGACAAGAATCTAGACAAGAAGAGCAGAGAGCAAAGGAGGAACAGACATTTGCCCTCCGTGGAACTGACTATGAAACGGACTCATTAATTCTGACCCCAAAACTATGTTCAGTTACTGTCCAGTGCATCCACCCTTGGCCATGGATGCAATCCAGCCTTTGAAACTTCAGTGAAGAAAATCAAGAACTCTCAAGCATGAAGGTGGTGCTCTGAATGACAGAGGTGAATTCTTTCCCAGCATGTCCACCGTGTTCCCCCTGTGCATGGGTCCAGTCAATAAACCACTTTCTCTGCAGGTGTGGCCTTTCTTTGTCCCACAAAGAAACCTGTGTATCCAATGAGAGGCTCTCAGCATTCTCAGGTTAACCAGGCAGGATCTTCTAGTGTTCCTTTCCCTTCCTCGGAGTCCTGATGGAACATCAATGCACATGACAATTGTCCCTCCTGGGGGCCTGACTGACAGATGAAGACCTAGCGGTGAGACCTGAGGTGGGATGGGAGGAGAGTCCCAGAGGGTATGGAGGGCTGGTCCTTGTCATAAACGATTTGTCTTTTCCCAACTTAGCTGAAATGTTATTTCTTCCTGGAGTTATTCTCTGACTCCCCAGTATAAGGAGGCCCAATCGAGTCTTCCCAGTTTATCCTTTCTCTCCTTACAGTTAAACTGCCCATCTTTCCAGGTGGACTATAATTGACAGGAAGGGAACAAGGAGAACTGTGCTTGCCCTGGCCTCAGTCCTAACATCCTTTGCATTTATCAAAAGGACTACTCTCCTTTTAAAAACAAATAAGAATTTTAGAGAATAGCATTGAAACATGTATATTACCATATGTGAAATAGATCACCAGTCCAAGTTCAATGCACGAAACTGGGCACTCAAAGCCGGTGCACTGGGATGACCCTGAGGGATGGGATGGGGAGGGAGTGGGGAGGACAGTTCAGGATGGGGGACACATGTACACCCATGTCTGATTCATGTCAGTGTATGGCAAAACCCACTACAATATTGGAAAGTAATTAGCCTCCAATTAAAATTAACTAATTAATTAGTTCTTTAAAAATCAAAAGGAAATACTGCAAAATAAGTGAATAGTCTGGATGGGAGAATTAAATTTGATTTGAATTTTGTTAAAAAAAAAAAAGGAAATTTAGACAAATATTTTTTCTATCACTAACAGGGCCTGACTGAACGAAGGTCAAATTCATAGATGTCAGAAATAATGAAGGGCCTGAAAGGGCCTAAACACTAAATTTTATCCTCTTCAAAAACATCTAGAGTCTATAGGATCCTCGGGATCTGGTGATGGATGTTCAGTCACTATCTGGGGAAGAGATGCACAGACTTTTAATCACTGTGCAGGAAGGAGGTATCGATAGAATATTTGTCTTCTGTGATTTAAGGCCAGAAACTTGGAGCCTCACTTAAAACCAGGACATAAAAATAAATAAATAATTTTAAGGTAATAAATAAAAAGTTTTCATTATAAATGTTTTAATAAAAATAAGTAAAAGGAAACAATCATGATGATGTATGGCAGAAACCAACACAATATTGAAAGCAATTATACTTCAATTAAAAATGAATAAATTAAGCTGTTAAAAAAATGCTTAATAAAAATGTACAAATAAGAAAAAAACAGTGCTTCCCCTGGCAGATCAGCGGTAAAGAATCTGCCTGGCAATACAGGAGACATGGGTTTGATCCGTGGTCTTGGAAGCTCCCAGAAGCCTCGGAGCAGCTAAGCCTAACCACAGCTATTGAGTCTGTGCTCTAGAGTCTGGGAGGCACAGTTACTGAGCCCACGTGCCGCAACCACAGAGGAGCCTGTGCTCCACAACAAGAGAAGCCACTGCATTGAGAAGCCTGCCCATCGAGACTGGAGAGTAGTCCCAACTCGCCACAACTAGAGAAAAGCCTGCTAAGCGAGGATGAACCAGCACACCAAAAATAACATAAATAATTTAAAAAAAAATTTTTTTAAAGAAACCCAGATAATATAAGGGCTATGCAGTTACTAGAGCTCAGAAAATCTCTCCTGGTCCTAGAGAAAGAGCAAAAAAGCTTCCATTTTTGACTCTCTGAACCGATTATATAGAAATACTGCCCTTTGGGTGAAGTCTTTTCCCAAGCCCTTCACACAGTGGTTCATGAAATCACACAACTGAAGATTGGAAAGATCACACACACACACATACACAGACACATGCATTCCCAGTTGAATAATAATGAAAAGTCTACAGCATAAGCAGAAAAAAGATTTAGAACCAGTCTCTAAGGGAATTCCCTGGTAGTTGGTGGTTAAATGCAGCATTTTCACTGTTCGATCCCTGGTGAGGAAACTAACATCTCAAATGCTGCTTGGTGCAGCCAAAACATAAATAAATAAATACAAATAAAACCAATCTTGATGCTTCTACCAAAAACAAATCAAAAAACTAGCACATCTCAGACAATACATGCTAAATAATTGGTATGTTAGATATCACTGGCCATGCCAAAGAAAAAAATAGAAAATGTTATATAAAAAATGAACCTTATTTTCTTTCTTTATTTTTTAAATCAATGAACTCTACTTGAAAATCCAGAAATAATCCATCACATTTGCAATTGATCTTCAACAACACATCAAGGTAGTTTAGTGTGGAGACTTCCCTAGAGGTCCCATGGTTAAGACTCGGCAGTTCCAATGCAGAGGGTGCGAGTTCTAACCCTGATCAGGGAACTAAGATCCCATATGCCACGAGGTGTGGTCAAAAAACAAAAAAGATAGCTCAACATGGCAAGAATAATATTATACTCTTTGCAACAAGCGGTGCTGAGACAAGCATATTGCGTGTGTGTGATAGTTGCTCAGTCACATCACTCGCTCTTTGCGATCCCATAGACCATCGCCCACCAGGCTCTTCTGTCCATGGAATCCTCCAGGCATGAACACTGGGGTGAGTTGCCAATCCCTTCTCTACAAGACAAGTATATCTGCAAGCAGACTAAATAAACTGGATACCTACTTCATACCACGTGCAAAAGTAAAGTCAAAATGAGTCGTGTGCTTAATTTTAAAAGCTGAATCTACACAATTCTTAGAAAAAATATACAAGTAAATCTTCAAGACCATGGGGTAAAAAAATGAGTTTTTATATGTAACACTGAAAGGACAAATGACAAAAGAAAAGGTTTATAAATTGGACTTTATCAGAATTAAATTTAGGCTTTAGTTTCCAGAGAAATGAAAACTGACAGAATGGGAGAAAAGTATTTGCAGGTCAGGTATCAGATAAAGAACTTGAATCTAGGACATGTAGAGAATACTGACACCTCAATAATAAAGTGATAACACAATTTAAACATGAGCTACAGCGATTGAATAGATACTTCACCAAAGAATTGTACAAATGGCTAATAGACACATGAAAAAGTGTTCAACATCATCAGACATAAAGAAAATACCAATGATATACAAAATAGAAGCAGAAGATTAAGAAAAGATGGCAAGAATACACAGAAAAACTATACAAAAAAGGTCTCAATAACCCAGATAACCACGATGGTGTGGTCACTGACCTAGAGCCAGACATCCTGGAGTGTGAAGTCAAGTGGGCCTTAGGAAGCATCACTATGAACAAAGCTAGTGGAGGTGATGGCATTCCAGTTGAACTGTTTCAAATCCTAAATGATGATGCTTTGAAAGTACTGCATTCAATATGCCAGGAAATTTGGAAAACTCAATAGTAGCCACAGGACTGGAAAAGGTCAGTTTTCATTCCAATCCCAAAAAAAGGCAATGCCAAAGAATGCTCAAACTACCACACAATTGCACTCATTTCACACGCTAGCAAGGTAATGCTCAAAATTCTTCCAGCTAGGCTTTAACAGTACCTGAATTGAGTACTTCCAAAGGTACAAGCTGGATTCAGAAAAGGTAGAGGAACTAGAGATCAAATTGCCAACATCTGTTGTATCAGAGAAAAAGAAAGAGAATTCCCCAAATCATCTACTTCTGCTTCATTGACTACCCTAAAACCTTTAACTGTGTGGGTCACAAGAAACTGTGGGAAATTCTTAAAGAGATGGGAATACTGGACCACCTGACCTGTCTCCTGAGAAATCTGTATGCAGGTCAAGAAGCAACAGTTAGAACCGGACAACGGAGTAGTTCAAAACTGGGAAAGGAGTACATCAGGCTGTGTCTTGTCACTCTGCTTTTATAACCTCTATGCAGAGTTTTTTTGTTCAGTCGCTCAGTCATGCCCAACTCTTTGTGACCCCATGGACTGCAGGGCGCCAGGCGCCCCTGTTCTTCACCATCTCCTAGAGCTTACTCAGACTCATTTTCATGGAGTCCGTGACACCATCCAACCATCTCGCCCTCTCCTCCTGCCTTCAATCTTTCCCGGCCTCAGTGTCTTTTCCAATTAATCAGTCATTTCATCATCAGGTGGCCCAAGTATTAAAGTTCCAGCTTCAGCATCAGTCCTTCCAATGAATATTCAGGGTTGATCTCCTTTAGGATTGACTGGTTTGATCTCCTTGCAGTCCAAAGCACTCTCAAGAGTCTTCTCCAACACCACAGTTCTAAAGCATCAGTCTTCTTTCTGGTCCAGCTCTCACATCCATACATGACTACTGAGAAAACCATAGATTTGACTATACAGAAGTTTGTAGGCAAAGTAATGCCTCTGCTTTTTAATACACTTTCTAGGTTTGTCATAGCTTTTCTTTCAAGGAACAAGCATCTTGGGGTCATAAGGGTGGTGTCATCTGCATATCTGAGGCTAGAGTACATCATGCAAAATGCCAGGCTAGATGAAGCTTAAGCTACATCATGCAAAATGCCAGGCTAGATGAAGCTTAAGCTGGAATCAAGATTGCCAGGAGAAGTTATCAATAACCTCAGATATGCAGATGACACCACCCTAATGGTGGAACATGAAGAGGAACTAAACAGCCTCTTGATGAAGGTGAAAAGAGGAGAGTGAAAAAGCTGGTTTAAACTTAACATTCAAAAAATGAAGATCATGGCATTAGGTCCCATCACTTCATGGCAAATAGATGGGGCAAAAACTGGAAACAGTGACAGACTTTATTTTCTTGGGCTCCAAAATCACTGTGGGCGGTGACTGCAACCATGAAATTAAAAGATCCTTGCTCCTTGGAAGAAAAGCTATGACAAACCTATAAAAGTGTATTAAACACCAGAGGCATTGATTTGCCAATAAAAATTCCATATAGTCAAAACTATGGTTTTTCCGGTAGTCATATAGAGATGTGAGAGTTGGATCATAAAGAAGGCCGAGTGCTGAAGAACTGATGCTTTTGAACTGTGGTGTTGGAGAAGACTTCTGAGAGTCTCTCAGGTAGTAAGGAGATCAAACCAGTCAATCAACTAAAGGAAATCAACCCTGAATATTCATTTGAAGGACTGATGCTGAAGTTGAAGCTCCAACACTTTGGCCACCTGATGTGAAGAGCTGACTCATTGAAAAATACCCTGATGCTGGGAAAGATTGAGGGTAGGAGGAGAAGAGGGCAACAGAGGATGAGATGGGTTGGATGGCCTCACCGATTCAATGGAGATGAGTTTGAGAAAACTCCAGGACATAGTGAAAAACAGGGAAGCCTGGCATGCTGCAATCCATGGGGTCACAAAGAGTTGGATATGACTGAGCAACTGAGCAAAACAACAAACAGATTTAAAAGAAAATGTAATGATATTGATACATCCAATAGAGAATACCAATAATTAGAATGTTTTTTTCAAAAGGACCAAATGTAAATTCCTTAGTTGGAAAGCACAATAACAAAAACAACAAAAAACTCACTAGAGGGCCCTAACAGCAGACTTGAGCTAACAAAAGGATCAGTGAACTAGGTGATAGATCAATAAAGATAATCCAGTCTGAAAAACTGGAGGAGGAAACGGCAACCCACTCCAGTGTTCTTGCCTGGAGAGTCCGCATGGAAAAAGGAGCCTGGTGGGCTACAGTCCATGGGGTCGCAGAGAGTCAGACAGGACTGAGCGACTAAGCACAATTTTAGAAAAATCAAAGCATGAAGAAAATTCAACAAGGCCTTGGCAATCCGTGGGCCACTACCCCATTTAGCAACATGCACACATAGGAATATCAGCCGGAGAAGAAAGGGGCAGAAATGATGGTGAGATCGATTTGTCCAGTATTGCCATCATAACAACGTTGAGTCTCCTCAACCATGAAGATAAAACGTCTTTCTGTGGATTTACGTCTTCTTAATTTCTTCCTGCAATGCGCTGTACACGTCAAACAGGTGGGTTTTTGATAGGCATGCAAACTATACTCAGCAAAGCTCTTTTTAAAAACTAGAATAGGGAATTCCCTGATGGTCCAGTGGCTAAGAATCTGCTTTGCAACACAGGGTGTACCGGTTCAATCCCTAGTCAGGGAACTAAGATCCCAGATGTCGACAGGCAACTAAACTTGAATGCCACAACTAAAGACCCGAAACAGCCAAATAAATAAGTAAAAAGAAAGAAAGAAAAAATAGAGACTTAAAAAAAAAGAAAGAATAAAAGGAAGTTCCATGGGTGTTTACACTGGGTCCCATGGCCTGGACTATTATCCAGTCAGCAGGAGAGATGGACAATGAGTTCTTCTCGTTTACAGATTGAATGTTCTTGATACTTATCAGAAAGTCCTAGACATCCCCCAGGATATATGCATATTATCCCCCCTGCATTAAGCTCATGAATTTTCATGACTGGATTTTTCCTTCAAACCAAGAGAACCAGGGGGCACCTCCTCCTCTTCTTGCCACAAAGCCTGCCTCCCGCAGCTCCTGCTTATTCGCTCTGCACCCAAGTGCAAACCCTGGGTGGCCCCACGTGATGTGGGATGTCCTCCTCCCCAGGCTGTGAGTATCTGAGGCTCATACACTGCCGTCAGCCTCATCTGCGCAGTCGGGTGTCGCGTGTCGCGTGTGTGGTTCATCCCTAATATTTAAGGTGGACTGAACAGAACATGGTCAGAACAGCATGGCTTTTTCCCTCATGACTCTACCAGTGCTACTGAACTGCGAGGGGCAGAAGGCCCACTTCTCTGGCAGCCTGCATGCCTCCATCCTCCTCCTAATACTGGGAATTTGCTGTGACTCTCACTGTTTTTCCCTGGTGGTTCAGAGGGTAAAGCGTCTGCCTGCAGTGCGGGAGACCCGGGTTCAACCCCTGGGTTGGGAAGATGCCCTGGGGAAGGAAATGGCAACCCACTCCAGTATTCTTGCCTGGAGAATCCCATGGACAGAGGAGCCTGGCAGGCTACAGTCCACGGGGTCTCAAAGAGTCGGACACGACAGAGCGACTTCACTTTCACTTTCACTGTTTTTACTCCCACATTCCACACTAAAAAAAAAAAAAAAAACAAACCTGCCTTATTTTTCCTTTTTATTTCTCCCTTACTCTCATTGTTTCTATTTCTCTCTATATTTGTTTCTATCACTCAGATCTGGCATAAATTTCTTGATGAGTCGAGGTTTTCACAAAAAAAAAAAAAAAGAGGTTTTTTGTTGTTGTTTTTGTTTGGGATGGTTTCTGGTCTGGTTGTTTGTTTGGTTTTTTGCCTTGGTGCTTGTGGGATCATAGTTCCCAGACTAGGGATTGAACCTAGGCAATGAAAGGGCAGAGTCTTAACCATTCCATCGCCAGCGAATTTCAAAAAAAAAGTTTTTTTTACACACTCAAAGATGCTAGGAAGGGTTTCCCAAGTGGCTCAGTGATAAAGAACCTGCCAGCCAATGCAGGAGACGCAAGATCGGTCCCTGATCTGGGAAGATCCCGCATGCCTCGGAGCAACTAAGCTTGTGTGCCACCACTATTGAATCTGTGCCCTAGAGTCTGTGCGTGGCAACAAGAGAAGTCTCCACAATGAGAAGCCTGAGCACTGGAACTAGGGGGTAGACCCTGCTTTTCACAACTGGCGGAAAGTCCTTTGTTGTTGTTTGCTGGAGCAATGAAGACCCGTCACAGACCAAAAACAAGTAAATAAGTAAAAATTATAAATTAAAAAAAAAAAAGAGGAAAACAGGAGACAGGGACTAATGGAAGGGAAATTCAAAAAGGAGGGGATATATATACATGTATGCATATATGCATATATATTCATATAAGCATATATATTCATATATGCATATGCATACATGCTTATATATCATCTTGCTATGCAGTAGAAGCTAACACAACATGGCAAACCAACTACATTGTTACTGTTTAGCCACTATGTCATGTCCAGCTCTTTTGTGAACCCCACGGACTGTAGCTTGCCAGGCTCCTCAGACCTTGGGATCTCCAAGGCGAGAATACTAGCCTGAGTTCTGTTTCCTTCTCCAGGAGACCTCCCCAGCCCAGGGACCAAACTTGTGTCCTCTGCGTTGGCAGGACAATTCTTTACCACTGAGCAGCCACCAGGGAAGACCAAAGCAACTATACTGCAATAAAAGTTAGTTAATAAAAAAAAAAATAAGGTATACATTATAAATCCTATACACTAATAACAGTAAAAACTATATAGAGGGATTTCCCTGCTGGTCCAATGGTTAAGACTCCAGGGTTCCGCTGCAGGCCTGGGTCCCATCCCTGGTCATGGAACTAGTGAACCCCCATGCCGCAAAGGGTGACCAAAAAAAAAAACAAATAACAACAACAAAAAAAAAGAGTATGCACCCTGAGAGGTTGAGGGTTCAACTTGCATTGTAATCAAGCTGCCAAATCAGCCAGTGGCCGGATGAGGTTCTGTGTTTGATTTTCCAGCAATTTCAGCCCTGCAGTTTTAGCAGAAAGGGGTCAAGAAACTCCCAAGTCACTTAGGCAGCACTTGGGCTGAAAGTTTGAATTCTTGAGCTCATCTTTTTATTTCATCATTTTGTGTGCTGATGTCAGGAGCAACAGACCAAGGTCATCATATTCCTTAGTTTCCCCCAAAATGTTCAAAATTATCATCCACAGAACCATATAACACCCTGTTTGTTATAAGTGATTGATTAGGCATATCTAACAGATATTTTGCCTGATCCTAAAACAGTTCACACCATGGACTATCAGTGGTCTGCTTATGACTGGGAAGTCAGCAGTCATTTTTGGGCCACACCATGCTGCTTGTGGGATCTTATTTCCCTGACCAGGGGTTGAACCCATGCCCCCTGCAGTGAAAGCGTGGAGCCCTAACTCAGGCAGGAGATAGGCTCCAGCTCAGATATTTATAACTGGTTATGGACAGGATTTGCATGTCTCAGCTTCTGTTCTTTCATAAAACTTGAGATAAAAATTATTTTGCTGCTGCTGCTGCTAAGCCACTTCAGTCGTGTCCGACTCTGTGCGACCCCATAGATGGCAGCCCACCAGGCTCCCCCTTCCCTGGGATTCTCCAGGCAAGAACACTGGAGTGGGTTGCCATTTCCTTCTCCAATGCATGAAAGTGAAAAGTGAAAGTGAAGTCGCTCAGTCATGTCCAACTCTCAGCGACCCCATGGATTGCAGCCCACCAGGCTCCTCCGCCCATGGGATTTTCCAGGCAAGAGTACTGGAGTGGGGTGCCATTGCCTTCTCCAAAAATTATTTTAGCTGTGACCTAAAATTAAAGTCTGAAAAATGGCACATGTTAAGTTAAAAGCAGCATATACTAGTTTAGTTTGCTGTATGATGCTGGTCTTGTAGGAAAATCTGATAAGCTTTCTTTTGTCCTGACTTAGAAAACTATGTGTCAGAGTTCTGGAATATGTCTAATTTACTTCAGTGAATGTTATATGCTTAAGTATGTTTATAACATATAAAGCAAATAAGGATGTGTAACTATAGTTAACAGTATAATTTTGTTCATATTATCTAATGTTTGCTAAAAGAAAAAATAAAAGATAAATTAAATCAGAAAAAAAATAATAACTGGCTTCCTGTTTGGATTTCATGGGGTCTGAAGAAGTAGGCTTCAGGCTGGATATTTAGGTTTTCTGAGACAAGAGATAGAAGGACTCCAGTTAAGCCTTTACCATCAGCCTCCTGCTTGCTCTCTAGAACGGAAGTAACAGGGTTAATGGAAAGTCTTGGTCTCTTGTAAACACCTTGAGAAAACCAGGATGGCAATCGTCAAGGTAATAATCAAGGCAAGGACAAAGAGGGGAAAAACCCTGTCTGAGTAAAGGATTAAGGGGTTTCTCCTCCCTCAATTTCTGGGACAAGGGAGATACTCCAGGTGTGCAAAAGAGCTCCTTGTGGGTCAAAAGTCAGGGGATAACAGCAGGCCATAATGAGTCTTGCTCCTCCTAGAAGCCTTCACTTGCGATCTGTCTTGGTTGAGGGGTGCATGCGCTCCCAGAGGAGGATCCCAAGGTAGGTCACGTGTAGGAAAAGAAACCAGATAACTGGCAAAAGGTAAACAAAGCCCCTGAAGAACTGACTTACATAAATGACTTCACCACCTCTTTACCGCGGTCCGCCTCGCTAAAGGGGACACCCGCACCCTTTCTCTCTGGTGTGCATCTCTGCCTTGCTTCTGTCTTAATTAAACAAACTGTTTCTCACTGTGTGCTTTCCACGTGTGCTATGTCTAACAATAAACTTTGCACCCACATTTGTAGTTTTTGCCTCTGTTAGATGGATTTTTCACTGGGGGCAAAAATCCAGGGAAAAGTTGCTGCTAGAGTCTAGACTTTGCTGTCTGATGGCTAGGGTTCCAGGTTCTTATCCAGGCTGCTTCAATTCCTGGGCAGGGAATTAAGATCTCGCTTCCTGCTGGCACTCTCTGCTGCTCTGCCTCCTTGAAATCGTAAGGACTGGACCTTAGTCTCCTTTTAAATGTATTTCAAACCGCTGAGGCTTGGAGACGTTAGAATGCCAGCCAATGTCCTGTACTTTCCACCTGAGAAATAAACTTGAACAGCATGCGCTCAGGCTGGGCAGTGATCAAGCCCCGTGCCGGTGAAGTTGATTCTTACCAGGTTGAAGAGATGTTGGGCAGATCGACGTGGGTCAGCCACAGGAGAGCAAGCTACCGTGGCACTGTGTTTGGGAATCTTTGTGATTTGGGTTGGCGCGTCTATGCTTCTACAACTGGACCCTGTCATTGGAGGTGACAGAGGGGAGACAGGCTCGAATTGGTGCGAAAGACCCTGCCCCAGATGCGGATTGACGTGCAAAAGTCACATAATCATAATGATCTTTTTGATGTTCAGTCGCTAAGTGGTTTCCCACTCTTTGCAACCCCATGGACTGCAGCCCGCCAGGCCTCCCTGTCCCTCAGTGTCTCCTGGAGGTTGCCCAGGTTGATGTCTGTTGAATCAGTGATACTATCCAACCATCTTACCCTCTGCCGTCCTCCTCTCCTTTTGCCTTCAATCTTTCTCAGCATCAGGGCCTTTTCCAAAGAGTCAGCTACTCATATCAGGCGGCCATGGTGATGGCAAATACGTCTACCATAAGTATGCCGGAAAGGCCAGATGCTGTGAAGGGATTCACATGGTATTTGATTTTCCAGCAACTCTCTGAAATTGAAACCCAGGTGAGTTTGGCAGCAGAGCCAAAATCCTTTCTGAGAGCTGTCTCACCCCTGAATCTCCACGGCACTGTCCCAGACATGGGCAGCCTAGACCAGGGTTGGTTACGTTGTTCAGATGAAGAATTTTTGATGTTTGGAGAGTTCACTGTTTGGAATATTGGGTTCAGTCTGTGTTTTCCCTTAACATTGCAAGAAATAAGAGAGACAGTGTGGACTCAGGGCATATCCTAGGAACAGACTGACACAGCTGAGTCTGACCTTGTGGTTGATTTCATGTATGTCCACAGCTAAGCAGTAAGAGCAGGTCAGGGTCTTCCTCACCCGTTCTGTTAGCCCTCTAGTCATTGAGTATATCTGTTCAGGGTAAACAAGGGCTTCAAAATATAAAAAAAAATAAAAGTTAGAGATGCAGGGCAGGTCCTGCCACAGAAGGTATTCTGGTGGAGGCCTGCTTTGTTCTATTTTGGTTGTTGCTCTTTTTCTGTTCTCTTGTTTCTGTTTTTTATTTTTAATTGGAGGATAACTGCTTTCCCATGTTGTGTTGGTTTCTGCCATACCACAACGTTAATCATCCATAAATATGTGTATATATATATGTATACATAAATATGTGTATATTATATATGCATATGGGATATATATATATCTCCTCCTGTTTGAATCTCCTTCCCACCCCACCCCTCAACCTACCCCTCTATGTTGACAACACAGAGTGCGCCATTGGGCTCCCTGCGTTATACAGCAGCTCCCCACTAGCTGTCTGTTGCACACCGGGTGGTGTGTATGTATCGAAGTTATGCTCTCAATTCGTCCCGCCTAAGCCTGATGCTGGGAGGGATTGGGGGCAGGAGGGGAAGGGGACGACCTGCTTTGTTCCTGCCCCTCCTCCGTCCATCTCCTCTGCTCCCGCTTTTCTTCCAGATCAGCAGCTGTCTGAGGACTACTGCATTCCTCCTGAAGAAAAGAAAGACACTGCTTCTGGTGCAGAAACCAAAGGTAATCAACAACGGAAGAGAAAGACCACAAGCCACAATCCAGTGCAACAGATTACCATGTGCGGCAGGGCAACCGAGGGATTCTCCAGAGGCACCTTACAGGCAGGAGCTCATTGCACCCCCTCAGTCCCGGGAGGAGGCAGCTGTGCATGTCCCCCAAGGGGGCGACCCCAGACAGCATCAGACATGAACAACGTATAGCCGGCAGGGCTGGAATCTGAACCCAGGGTCCAAGCTTCAGAGCTGGTGTCACCAAAGTGCTAAAGTAGAAACTGCCCCATCTCACATCTGCACACCAGTCCTCATAATTTATGTAGTTTTAACGTGCCAGCTAGTCATTCTTTACATCCAGTTCTTTGTATCTATAAATGGGCATATATTTTTAAATAAAATTTTTTCATTGTCAAAAATGTAATAAAGCAAACACTGCCCAAAGTTAGAGAACCCTTCCTAATCCCTGAGGGAGGGGCCACATCGTGCTGACCTTGACATCCCCAATGCTTAGCAGGGAGCTCTGCACCCGGGAAGCTGAAACAGAGACGTTACCAGAATTACCACGGAGATCATGAAACCCTAAGAGACAAAGAACCGAACGATGTTTTTCTTCTTTCAGATATGAAATGTGTTTTCCCGTTCATCTACAGGGGCATAAAATTTGTTGACTGCACATCCCATGATTCCATATTCCTTTGGTGTTCTCTCAATGCAGACTATACAGGGAGACGGAAATCGTGTAGTAAGACAGGTGAGTGTGCAGACTGTCCTCACAGGAGGAGCCCATGGCTTCCCAGATGAAGGGGGAAGGTCAAAACTGTCTCCTAGATGGAAGGTTCGGACATCTTCTGACCCAGCCCCGTGTGTTCTGTTCACATCCCTTCCTCTCTTTCTCTCTCTTTGGCTGCTCTGGGTCTTCATTAGTGAGCAAGAGCTTTCTCTAGTTGCAGCGAGTGGGGTCTACTCTCTGTTGGTGTGTGGGCTTCCCGGTGCAATGCTTCTCTTGTTCAGGAGCACAGGCTAAAGGGGCGCTGGCTTCATTAGCTGCATCGGGTTGGCTCAGTAGTTGAGATGCCCACGCTTAATTGCTCCTCCGCCTGTGGGATCTTTCAGGCCAAGGATCGAGCTGATGTCCCTTGCATTGCAAGGCATCCTTAACCATTGACCCCTAGGGAAGCCTCCCTTTCTCTTAATGAGACTAAAAATGACCCTCCCACAATTAATGTTTTCACCCATTCCTTCTGTTTTTCAGACTACGCTAAATGTGTCTTTCCCTTTATCTATGGAAACAAGTCTTATCAGACCTGCACAAAAACTGGGAGTGTTACTAGAAGATATTGGTGTTCACTCTCTCCAAACTTCGACGAAGATAGAGCTTGGAAGTATTGCTAGCAATAATAATAATAATATGGTAAGAATGCCCAGGGAGGATGGGAAGAGACAGGGGTGAACGGGGAAGAGACAGAGCTGGATAAAGAGGTGGAGTCAGATGCCCAGTGAGGAGAGAAGAGGAAGGTGGAGGGAGGGGATGAGGGAGAAAGATGCAGAAGGAAGAGTGAGGAGCAGAGTTTCAGGAGGAGAAACACGCAGAGAGGATGAAGAGGAGAAAGGGGACAAAAGAGGGAAACAGAGGGCGAGACAAAGGCATATATGCAAACACTGGAGAGAGGGGAGTCCCCGAGGGAAGGAGAAAGGGAGTTTGCAGGATGACAAATGGAAGGGGGAGGATCTGGGGAGGATCGGTGCCAAGACGAGGAGGAAGAGACGGGGAGAGAGGGGCAGAGAGAGGATAACAGAGTCTTTGGAGCAGGCATGAGACAGTAGGAGCTGAGATGGGATGAGCAGAGAGCAAAGGAGAAACAGACCTTTGCCCTCTGTGGGACTGGCTCAGAAACAAAACTAGACTCGTTACCACTGACCCCAGGACCATGTTGTTACTGTCCAGCGCATCCACCCGTGGCCATGGGTGCAATCCAGACCTTGAAACATCAGTGAAGAAAGTTAAGAACTCTCAAGCATGAAGGTGATGCTCTGATGACAGAAGTGAAATGCATTCCCTGAATCGCCACCATGTTCCCCCTGTGCATGGGTCCAATCAATAAACACTTTCTCTGCAAGTGTGGTCCTTGTCCCACAAAGAAACCTGTGTATCAAATGGGAGGGTCTCCGTGTGCGCCAGTTAACCAGGCAGGATCTTCTTGTCTTCCTTCCCCTTCTTCGGGGTCCCAATGGAACATCTGTATGCATCACAATTGTCCCTTTTGGGGGCTTGATTGACAGGTGAAGACCCCATGGTAAGATTTGAGGTGGGGTGGGAGAAGGATCCCATGGGCCTTGTCATAAAGATTTTCCAGGCTTAGCTGAAATGTTATGCCTTCCTGGAGCTCCTCTCTGATGCCCCTGTATAAGGAGTCCCCATCATGCCTTCCCAGTTCGTCTTTTCTCCCCTCACAATTAAACTGCCCATCTTCCACGGGGGAAGGAATTTGGAGGAGGGTCAGGATGGACTGTGTTCACCGTGGGTGGCCTCACTCCTAAGTGCAGAACCTGACATACCTTGGTATTGATCAAAAGGGCCACTTTTCTTTTTAAAACATACAGGAATTTTAAACAAATATTATTTCCATCACTAACTGGGTCTGGTTGAAAGACGATTAAATTCACAAGTGGCAGAAACAATGAAGGGTCTGAAAGAGCCTAGCCACAAAATTTTATCCTCATGAAAAGCACCCAGTGCCTATCTAAGGAATCAAGAGAACTAGTGATGGACTTTCAGTCCCCATCCGGGGAAGAGGCACACAGACTTCTAATCACTGCGCAAGAAGGTTGTGTTGATAGAATATTTGTCCTCTGATTTAAGGCCAGAGATGCAGAACCTCGCTTCAAACCAGGACATAAAATAAATAATTTTAAACTTACAACAGAAAAAAACGTGTTTTAATTAAAAACACTTCAATCAAAATAAAAGGAAACCAGAGGCTTCCCTGGTGGCTCAGTGGTAAAGAATCTGCCTGCCAACGCAGAGGACACTGGGCCATCCCTTGGCTGGGAAGTTCCCACACGCCACAGAGCAACTAAGCCCACGGGCCACAACTATCGAGCCTGCGCCCGGGAGCTGCAACCGCTGAGCCCACGCGCCACAACTTTGGAAGCCCATGCACCCTGGAGTCCATGTTCTGCAACAAGAGAAGCCACAGCAGTGAGAAGGGCGAAGAGCAAAGTAGAGGGTTAAGAAGTAAAAACTGCGATGAATAAAATAAATAAGCTACAAGGGCATATTGTACAACATCGGGGAATATAGCCAATAGTTGATAATAACTATGAATGAAATAAGCCTTTAAAAGGTGAAGTACTGTTTTGTATGCCAGAGACATACAACACTGTATATCAACCTACCTCAATTTTAAAAGGCAAAATAAAAATAAAATGTCCACATACACGTTGCTATATTTAAAATAGATAACCAACAAAGACCTACTCTATAGCACAGGGAACTCTGCTCAATTTTCTGTAATAACCTAAATGGGAACAGAATTTGAAAAAGAATAGACACATGGATAATGGAACCGCTGAAATTAATACAACATTGTTAAACAGCTCTAGCCAATATTAAAAAAAATGTTTAATAAAATAAAATGTTTGATTTCAACAAAAAGTATGAGCTATGCAAAGATATAGAAAAGGGAACTTTACACACAAAAAGACAATCAGAAGTTACTGTCTTTCAGAGATTCAGATGATAGACTTTTACCAGACAAAGATTCCAAAGTTTATATTATGAATATGTTCAAATAACTTACTTCACTCAGTACTACAATCTCTAGGCCCATCCATGTTGCTGAAAATGGCATTATTTTGTTCTTTCTAAAAGTCTATTAATTATGTTGTTGTTGTTGCTGAGTCGTGTCCAACTCTTTTTTGACCCCATGGACTATAGCCCACAAGCTCTTCTGTTCATGGGATTTCCCAAGCAAGAATACTGGAGTGGGTTGCCACCTCCTTCTCCAGGGGAGCTTTCAGACCCAGGGACCGAATATACGTCTCCCGCTATGGCAGGCAGATTCTTTAGCACTGAGCCACCAGGGAAGCTCTCTATTTACTGTACCCTCAGTAAAAAAAAAAAAAAAAAGAAAAGAAAAATTTGAGAGCTAAAAAAAAAAAAAATCCATGGCATAGATTTAAAAGAAAGTTTAATGATATTGATACATCAAATAGAGAAAACTAATAGCAAGTGAGAAGTTTTTTTCAAAAGAACCAAATGGAAATTCCGAAGTTGGAAAGTATAATAACAAAAATTAAAAAAAACCCACTTGAGGGCCCCAACAGCAGATTTGAGCTAGCAAAATAAAAAAATCAGTGAACTTAATGATCGGTCAATAGAGATTATCCAACCTGAAGAAAAGAAAAAGAATGAAGAAAATTCAGTGGAGCCTTGGCAATCCGTGGGATACTATCGGGTTTAGCAACATACACATGTGGGAATACCTGCAGGAGACGAGGGAAAGCAGCAAAAATAAAAACAGCAAGATCAACTTAGTGAGTATGTTCATCTTATCAACGTTAAGTCTCCTCATCCATGAACGTGGAATGTCTTTCTATTGATTTAGATCTTCTTAATTTCTTCCTACAATGCTCTGTACACATCGAACAGGTGGATTTTTGATCAGCATGCAAACCATACTTGAGTAATTTTTTTGAAAGTTGCTCAGTTGTGTCTGACTCTTTGCAACCCCGTGGTCTTCCAGACTCCTCTATCCATGGAATTCTCCAGGCCAGAATGACGGAGTGGGTAGCCGTTTCCTTCTCCAGGGGATCTTCCCAACCCAGGGATGGAACCCAGGTCTCCCACATTACAGGCGGATTCTTTACCATCTGAGCCACCAGGGAAGCCTCTACTTCAGTAAAGCTCTTTTTAAAAATAAGAATAGGAAATTTGCTGGTGATCCAATGGCTTAGAATCTGCTTTGCAACTCAGGGGTTATTCAGTAGCTAAGACCTGTGTGACTCTTTACAATTCCATGGACTGCAGCATGCCAGGCTTCCCTGTCCTTCACTGTCTCCCAAGTTTGCTCAAACACATGTCCATTGAGTCAGTGACGCCATCCAGATAGCTCATCCTCTGTCTCCCTCTTCTCCTTCTGCCCTTAATCTTATCCAGCACCAGCATCTTTTCCAATGAGTCAGCTCTTCCCATCAGGTGGCCAAAGTATTGGAGCTTCAGCTTCAGCATCAGGGTGAAAGTGAAGTCCTCAGTCGTGTCTGACTGTTTGCAAACCCGTGGACTGTAGCCCACCAGGCTCCTCCAGCCATGGGATTCTCCAGGCAAGAATACTGGAGTGTGTTGCCATTTCCTTCTCCAGGGGAATCTTCCCGACCCAGGGATCGAACCGTGGTCTCCCAAATTGCAGGCAAACGCTTTAACCTCTGAGCCACCAGGGGTACTTGCATTCAATTCCTGGTCAAGGAGCTAAGATCCCACATGTTGATGGGCAGCTAAGCCTGTGCACCACAACTAAAAGACCCGAAGCAGCCAAATAAATAAACAAAAAGAAAAAATACATATGCTTTTAAAAAGATACAAAACAAGAATATAAGAAAGTTCCTTGGGTGCTCACACCGGGTTCCATAGTCTGAACTATTGATCAGTCAGCGGGAGAGGTGGAGAATGAGTTCTTCTCTTTTACAGATTGAATGTTCTTGATACTAATCAGAAAGTCCTAGACATCTCCCAGGGATTCATCTATATGCATATTACCCCCTGCATCAACTTCATGAATTTTCATAACTGGATTTTTCCTTCAAACCAAGAGAACCAGGGGACACCTCCACCTCTTGTTACTACAAAGCAGCCTGCAGCCCCTGCTTATTTGCTCTGCACCAAAGTGCAAACCCTGGGTGGCCCCACATGGTGTGCAATGTCCTCCTCCCCAGACTGTGAATATACAAGGCTCACACACTGCTGTCAGCCTCATCTGCACAGTGTTGGGTGATGGGTATTTGGTTTTCTTCTAATATTTAAGGTGGGCTGGATAGAGGATGATCGGAACAGCACGGCTGTTTCTCTTGATCCTACGAGTACTACTGAATGGCAAGGGGTAGAGTCAGTGGTCCACTTCTCAGGCAGCCTGCATACCTCCATCCTCCTCCTAATACTGGGAATCTGCTATGACTCTCACTGATTCTGTGCCCGCACCCCACCTTAAAAAAAAAAAAAAAGCCATCTCTTTCCTTTTGCTTTCTCTCCCACCCTCTTTGTCTCTATTTCTCTCTCTCTACATTTATTTCTATCTCTTAGGTCTGGTATAAGTTTCTCATTGAGTCTATGCTTTCATCTAAAACAAGAATTGTTGTTTTATTTGGGGTGGGTTTTTTGTTGGTGGGTTTTATTTTATTGTTGGGTGTGTTTGTTTTTTTTTTTTTTTTGGTTGGTTGGTTTGTTTTTTTGCCAGGGTGCTTGTGGGATCATAGTTCCCGGACCAGGGATTGAACCTGGGCCCTGGGCAGTGAAAGTGTAGAATCTTAACCATTCTATCACCAGGGAACTCCACAAGAAATTATTTTTAACATCAAAGATGCTAGGAAGGGTTTCCCTGGTGGCTCATTGGTAAAGAATCCATCTATCAATGCAGGAGACATGAGGTCGATCCCTGATCTGGCAAGATTCCCATGTGCCTTGGAGCAACTAAGCTTGTGCGTCACCTCTCCCGAGTCTGTGCTCTAGAACCTATGCTCCACAGCAAGAGAAGCCACTCCAATGAGAAGCCTGAGCACTGGAACCAGAGCATAGCCCTCACTTGGCACAACTAGCGAAAAGCCCTTGGAGCAGTAAAGACCCAGCACAGGCAAAGACAAAGAAATAAATGAAAATTATTATTAAAAAAAAAAAAGTAAAGACAGGGACTAATGGGAAGGAAACTCAAACTCAAAAAGGAGGAGATATGTGTGTGTGCACGGCTGGTTCATTCTTCTCTGCAGTAGAAGCTAACACAGCGAAGCAGCTATGCTGCCGTTCTTGTTGCTATTTAGTCGCTAAGTTGCGCCCAACTCTTTTGTGACCCCTATGGACTGTGGCCCTCTAGGCTCCTCGGACCTTGGAATCTCCAAGCCAAGAATAACGGCGTCAGTTGCCATGTCCTTCTCCAGGAGATCTTCCCGACCCAGGGACAGAACCTGTGTCTTCTGCACTGGCAGGCGGATTCTTTACCACTGAGCTACCAGGGAAGACCAAAAAAGAAATAGATAAAGTTTTATACCATAAATCCTATATGCTAAGAACAATTAAAATGATAGACAGGGACTTCCTTGGTGGTCCAGTGGTTAAGACTGCAGGCTTCCACTGCAGGGGGCTGGGGTTCCCTCTCTGGTCTCAGAATTAACAAATCCCCATGACACAAAGTGTGATCAAAAGAAACAAAGAAACAACAATAACAAATGTAGGCATACAGGGAGGCTGAGGGTTCAACTTGCATTGCAATCAAGTTGCCAAATCTGTCAGTGGAAAGATGAGGTTCTATGTTTGATTTCCAGATTTCAGCCATGCAGCTCTAGGAGAAAGGCATCAAGAAACTCTCAAGTCATTTAGGCAGCACTTGGGCTGAAAGTTTGAATTCCTGAGCTCACCTTCTTTCACCATTTAGTACGATGACTTTAGGAGCAACCAACCAAGTCATTATGTTTCTTAGTTTCCTTGCAAAAAATATCCGAAACTATCGTCTACAGAGTCACGTGGCACTCTGCTTGCTTTAAGTGGTTGATTAGGCATATCTAACCTCATGAGAAGAGTTGACTCATTGGAAAAGACCCTGATGCTGGGAGGGATTGGGGGCAGGAGGAGAAGGGGACGACCGAGGATGAGATGGCTGGATGGCATTAATGACTCGATGGACATGAGTTTGAGTAAACTCCAGGAGCTGGTGATGGACAGGGAGGCCTGGCTTGCTGCGATCCATGGGGTCACAAAGAGTCAGACACGACTGAGCAACTGGACTGTACTGAACTGAAAAGATATTTTGCCTGACTCTAGAACAGTTCACACCATGGACTATCAGTGGTCCTTACAACTGGGAAGTCAGTAGTGTCTTTCTCTTTTTGGCCATACCATGTGGCTGGCAGGATCTTAACCTCCTGAGCAGGGATTGAACCCTTGTCCCCTGCAGCGGAAGCATGGAGTCTTAACTCAGGCAGGAGATCAGTGAGTTCCAGGTTAGATATTTACAACTAGCCTCCTGTTTGCATTTCATGGGATATGAGGAAGTGGGCTTCAGGCTAAATACTTAGAACTGTTAGCATTTTCTGAGACAAGAGACAGATGAGCTCTAATTAAGGCACTCACCCTCAACCACCTTTTGCTCTCAGGAATGGGGAGTAACAATAGAAACAAGGGTAATAGCCAGTCTTTGTCTCTTGTAAACACCTTAAGGTTCATGGCAATTGTCAAGGTGATAATCAAGGCAAGGACAAAGAGGGGAAAAACCCTGTTTGAATAAAGGATTAAGGGGTCTCCACACTCCCAACCCTCCACTTTTGGGAAGAAGTGAGCCACTCCAAGTGTGCAGAAAGGCTCCTTGTGGGTCAAAAGTCAGGAGTAACAGGAGGCCATAATGAGTCTTTCTCCTCCCAGAAGCCTTCACTGGAGATCCATCCTGGCTGAAGGGGTGCATGAGCACCCAGGGGAGGGCCCCAGGGTAGGTTAGGTGTAGAAAAGGAAACCAGATAATTGGCTAAAGATAAACACACACCCTGAAGAACTCACTTATATAAATGACTTAAGGGTCTCTTTGCCACGCTCCTCTTCACTAAAGCAGACACCCGCACCCTTTCTGGTTGTGCGTCTCTGCCTTGCTTCTAACTTAACTGAACTGTTTTTCCGTGTGCTCTCCCACTAGCTGTTGCTCTGTGTCTCTAACAATAAACTTTGTACCTGCATTCAAAGTTTTTGCCTCCATGACAAATGCATTTTTCACTGGGAGCAAAGATCCAGGGAAAAATTGCTTCTAGAATCTAGCCTTTGCTGGCAGATGGCTAGGATTCCTGGTTCTCATCCAGGTTCAATTCCTGGGCAGGGAATTAAGATCTCGCTTCCTGCTATCGCTCCCTGCTGCCTTGTCGAATTCATAACCACTGGACCTAGGTCTCCTTTTAAATACCTTTCAAACCACTGAGGCTTGGAGACACGAAAGTGCCAGCCAAGGTCCTGTACTTTCCATCTGAGAGATAAACTTGAACTTCTTGCTCTCAGCCTGGGGAATGATCAAGCATCATCCAGGTGAGCTTGATTCTTATCAGGCTGAAGGGATGGTGAGGTCACCGATTACAAAAGGAGCAGATGGATGCCGGTCAGTCGCAGGAGCACAGGCTATCATGGCGCCGTGGCTGGGGCTCTTTCTGATTTGGGCCGGCGTGTCTGTGATTCTGCAGCTGCACCCTGTGAACGGAGGTGAGAGAGGGGAGATGGGCTAGACCTGGTGAGAGAGCGCCTGCCCCAGACATGGACCGAAGCGTAAAAGTCACGAGAATAATCATAGTGGTTACAAATATATCTCCCATTTCTTGAGTATGTCCCAAGGGCAAGACGCTATGAAGGGTTTCACATTTTATTAATTTCCCACCAACCCCATGACACTGAAACCCAGGTGAGTTTGGCAGTAAAGCCAAAGGCCTTTTTGGGAGCTGCCTCATTCCTAAATCTCCACCGCACTGTCCCAGACATGGGAAGCCTACTCCCAGCGTTGGCTGTCTTGTCCAAATGAAGAGTATTTCTATCTTTGTAGAGCTAACTGTTTGAAATACCGGGTTGGCCAAAAAGTCCGTTCAGATTTTTTTCCGGAACGCCGTGGGAAGGACAGCGTGGCCTCCAGGCAGGCCCTGCGCATTGCCTGCTACGACAGTGCCTGTGCTTTGTAGCTGGATCCATGCGGGTCCAGAGGCAAGTGGTGAGGACCGCCCGGTGTCTCCCTCACCTGTTCTCTTAGCCTTCTAGTCAGCAAGTGTGTCTGTCCAGGGGGAACAAGGACTCCAAAACATACAAGAAGATAAAAGCTAGAGACGCGGGGCAGGTCCCACTAGAGGTGATATTCCGGTTGCGGCCCTGCTTCGTTCTTTTTTGGTTGTTATTTTTCTGTTATCGTGGCTTTGGTTTTTCATTTTTAATTGAAGGATAATTGCTTTATGGTGCTTTGTTGGTTTCTACAACATCTCCAGTCAGCCATAGGTGCATATATATAGAGAGAGGTGTGTGTGTGTGTGTGTTTAGTCGCTCAGTCATGTCCAACTCTTTGTGACCCCATGGACAGTAGCCCGCCAGGCTCCTCTGTCCATGGGGATTCTCCAGGCAAGAATACTGGAGTGGGTTACCTGGCCCTCCTCCAGGGGATCTTCCCAACCCAGGAATTGATCCCAGGTCTCCCGCATTGCAGGCAGGTTCGTTACCATCTTAGCCAGGAGGGAAGCCCATATATACGTATGTGTGTGCACATATACACATATATTTATATATGCATATGGGCATCTCATGGGGTTAGTGGTAAAGGAATGTGATTGCCTATGCAGGAGGTCCAGGAGACACTGGTTCGATCCCTGGGTTGAGAAGATCCCCTGGAAGAGGAGACGGCAACCCGCTCCAGTATTCTTGCCTGGAGAATCCCATGGGTTTAGGAGTCTGGCGGGCTGCAGTCCATGGGATTGCAAAGAGTTGGATGCGACTCAGCACACACACACACAAACTGGTGGCTCAGAGGTTAAAGTGTCTGCCTCCAATGCGGGAGACCCGGGTTTGATCCCTGGGTTGGGAAGATCCCCTGGAACAGGAAATGGTAACCCACTCCAGTATTCTTGCCTGGAGAATCCCATGGACGGAGAAGCCTGGTAGGCTACAGTCCATGGGGTTGCGAAGAGTCAGACACAACTGAGCGACTTCACTTTACTATATATGTCCCCACCCTCTTGACCCTCCCTCCCACCCCACCCACCATCCTCTCCCTCTAGGTTGACAGCAGAGTGCTGGGCGGGGCTCCCTGCGTTATACAGCAGCTCCCCACTGGCTATCTATTTTACACACGGGGGTGTATATATGTCCACGTTACTCTCTCAATTTGTTCCACCAAACCTTGACGCTGCTTTGCTCCTGCTCTTCCTCCATCGGTCTCCCTTTCTCCTGCTTTTCCTCCAGATGATGAACTTACCCGAGACAAGTCTTCTGAGGTATCACACGAAGGTAGTGTTCCCGGTGCAGATCCTCAAGATGATCCACAAGGGAAGCGAACGACAAGAAAAGAACAGCCCAGTGCAACAAACTAACATGCGTGGCCGGGGAACTGTGACGGGGATTCTCCAAAGATGCCTCACAAGCATGAGCTAATGCTACCCTCTCGGTCACACACATACCCCCAGGGGGTGTCCAAGCCAGCATCGGGGGTGAATGTTTTGTAGACGATGGGATTGGACTCTGAACATAGGGTCCAGGCTTCAGAGCTGGTGTCAGAGGCTAAAGTAGAAACTCCCCCAAATTCACATCTGTGCACAAAACCTCCCAATTTATATCTTTTTAACATGTCCACTAGTCACTCTTTACAGCTTCCCAGGTGGTGCTAGTGGTAAAGAACCTGCCTTCCAGGACAGGAGACGTAAGAGATGCAGGTTCAACCCTTGGGTGGGGAAGATCCCCTGGAGAAGGAAATGGCAACCCACTCCAGTATTCTTGCTTGGGAAATCCCATGGACAGAGGAGCCTGGCTGGTTACAGTCCATAGGGTCTCAAAGAGTCGGACACAACGGAAGCAACGTAGTGGTCACTCTTTATACCAGTTTCTCTGTATCTATAAACAGACACGACTGAGCAACTAAGTACAGAACAGCACATAGACAGGCTTATATTTCTAAGTAAAATTTTCTTCACTGCCAAAAAAATAAATAAATAAAGTAGAAACTTCCCAAAATTAGAGAAGCCTTCCTAGTCCCTGAGGGAAGGACCACACCACATTGACCCTGACATCCCTGATGCTCAGCAGGGGCTCTGTACACAGCAGGTTTGGGGCTGATGGGCAGGCTTGGATGGAGATTTCGCCAGAGTTACCACAGACATCATGAAACCCTAAGTGCCAAAGAAGCGAACAATGTCTTTCTTCTTTCAGATGAAGAATGTGTTTTCCCATTCACCTACAAAGACAAAAGGCATTTTGACTGCACATTCCATGGTTCCATATTCCCGTGGTGTTCCCTTGATGCAGACTATGTAGGAAGATGGAAATTCTGTTCTGAGAGCGGTGAGTGTGCAGCCTGTCCTCGTGTGAGAAGCACCTGGCTCCCCAGATGAAGGGGGAAAGTCCATAACTGCCTCCCAGAGGGAAGCCTTGGACACGAGTCTGAGCAAGCTCTGGGAGTTGGTGATGGACAGGGAAGCCTGGCATGCAGCAAGGGGTCGCAAAGAGTCAGACACAACTGAAGGACTGAACTGAACTGAACTGAGAGGGTAGTCTCAGGCGTCTCCTGATCCAGCCCCAGGTGTCCCATTCATGTCCCTTTCTCTCTCTCTCTCTCTCTCTCTCTCTCTCTCTCTCTCTCTCTCTCTCTTTCTCTCTCTCTCTGGTGGCTCTGGGTCTTTGTTGCTATGCCCAGTTCTCTAGTTGCAGTGAGTGGGGTCTACTCTCCATTGGTGTCTGGGCTTCTCATTGCAGTGGCCTCTTTTGTCGGGAAGCACAGGTTTCTAGGAGTACAAGCTTCTGTAGTTGCAGGGTGTCAGCTCAGTAGTTGAGGTGCCTGGGCTTAACAGCTCCTCCACCTGCTGGATCTTTCAGACCAGGGTTCGAACCCATGTTCAAACAGAAAGCATTTTGACTTGCATTGCAAGGCATTCTCTGCCACAGACCACCAGGGAAGCCCCCTTTTCTCCTGACGTGATTAAAAACAACCCTCCCGCAATTAATGTTTCACCCATCCCTTCTATTTTTCAGACCATGCCAACTGTGTCTTTCCCTTTATCTTTGGAGGCAAGAAACATGAGACTTGCACAAAAATTGGGAGTATTTTTGGGGCTTGGTGCTCACTCTCTCCAAACTACGACCAGGATGGAGCTTGGAAGTATTGCTAGCCATAAAAAGAGGTAAGAGTGGCCAGGGAGGGTGGGAAGAGACAGCGGTGAGCAGGGAAGAGATGGAGCTGGATAAAGAGGTGGAGTCAGATGCCCAGTGAAGAGAGAGGAGGCAGGTGGAGGGAGTGGATTGGGGAGAAACATGCAGAAGGAAGAGTGAGGAGCAGAGTTTCACGAGGAGAAACATGCAGAGAGGATGAAGAGGAGAAAGGGGACAAAAGAGGGAAACAGAGGGCGAGACAAAGGCAAACTGCAAACACTGGAGAGAGGGGAGTCCCCGAGGGAAGGAGAAAGGGAGTTTGCAGGATGACAAATGGAAGGAGGAGGATCTGGGGAGGATCGGTGCCAAGACGAGGCAGAAGAGACGGGGAGAGAGGGGCAGAGAGAGGACAAGAGTCTTAGGAGCACATGCGAGATAGCAGAATTGAGACAGGAAGAGCAGAGAGCAAAGGAGAAAGAGACCTTTGCCCTCCGTGGGACTGACTGAGAAGCAAAATAGACTCGTTAACATTGACCCCAAAACTATGTTCAGTTACTGTCCAGGGCATCCACCGTTGGCCATGGATGCATCAAGCCTTTGAAACCTCAGTGAAGAAAATCAAGAAATCTCAAGCATGAAGGTGATGCTCTGAAAGACAGAGGTGAAATCCTTTCCCTACATCTCCACCATGTTCCCCCTGTGTGTGGGTCCAATCAATAAACCACTTTCTCAGCAGGTGTGGTCTTTGTTTTTTTTTTTTCCTCCACAAAGAAACCTGACTGGGAAGGTCTCAATGTGCTCAGGTTAACCAGGCAGGATCTTCTTGTTTTCCTTTCCCTTCCTTGGGGTCCCAATGGAAAATCAATACACATCACAATTGTCCCTCCTGGGGGCTTGATTGACAGGTGAAGACCTGGTGGTAAGATTTGAGGTGGGGGGAGGAGGGCCCCAGAAGGTATGGAGGACTGCTCCTTGTCATAAAAGATTTGTCTTTTCCCAACTTAGCTGAAATGTTATTCCTTCCTGGACCTGTTCTCTGACTCCATAGGATAAGCAGTCTTGATCACGTCTTTCCAGTTCATCCTTTCTTTCCTTAAAATTAAACTGCCCATCTTCCATGGTGGGGCTGTAATTTGGAGAAGGGTCAGGATGGACTGTTTTCCTTGACCTCAGTACTAGTACAGAATCTGACACATCCTTGGTATTTATCAACAGGACCACTCTCCTTTTTAAAACAAATAGGAATTTTAGACAAACTTGTCCGTCACTAACTGGGCCTGATTGAAAGAAGGTTAAATATACACGTGTTAGAAATAATGAAGGTCCTGAAAGGTCCTGATCACTAAATTTTATCCTGGTCCGAAACACCCAGTGCCTATCTAAGGAGTCCACGAGACCCGTGATGGACTTCCGTTCACCATCCAGGGAAGAGGTACACAGATGTTTAATCACCGTGCAGGAAGGTTGTGTTGACAGAATATTTGTCCTCTGTGTTTTAAGGCCAGAGACGCAGAGCCTCACTTGAAACCAGGACATTAAATAATTTTAAACTTAAAACATAAAAAGTATTTTCATTAAAAAGACTTCAATTAAAAACAAATAAAAGGAAATCAGGGGCTTCCCTGGTGGCTCAGTGGTAAAGAACCTGCCTGCCAATTCAGGAGACACTGGCTCCATCTCTGGTGTAGGAAGATCCCACACCCTACAGAGCAACCAAGCCCGTGTGTCACAAATATTGAGCCCAAGTTCAGAGGCCCCAGAGCTGCAATTACTGAGCCCACACACTGCAACTGCTGAAGCCCGTGGACCCTAGAGCCCGGGCTCTGCAACAAGAGAAACCACAGCAATGAGAAGGAAGCCTGGGCATCGCAACTAGAGAGTAGCTCCTGCTCACCACAATGAGAGAAAAGTCACACAGCAACAAAGACCCAGCGAGGCCAAAATCAACCAATAAATACTAAAAATTTAGAAAAGGCAACTGGGACATTGTAAGAGCAATGCAGTTAATGGGGATCAGAAGATCTTCCCTTCTGGTCCCAGAGAAACGGCAAAGAAGCCTCCTTTTTGGACCCTGCAAGTAGATTTTAAGGAAATATTGCCCTTGGGGAACGTCCATTCTCATACCCTTCACACACTTATTCATGACACTGAATTTACACAAGTGAAAAGGGGCCCAATCATACATACACATAGTGTATACACAAACACGCACACACACACTCGCGTTCCTAGCTGAGGAGTCACGAAAAGTTTGCAGCATGGGCAGGAAAAAAGATTTAAAACCAAATCTCCAAGGGAGTTTCCTGCCAATCCATTCCTCAGGACGAGGAGCTTTCACTATCAGGGCCAGGTTCGACCGCTGGTGGGGAAACTAAGATGTTACATGCTATGTGGTGCAGCCAAGACACAAACAAAAAATTAAAACCCATCTTGACGCTCCTACCAAAAACAAACCAAAAATTCCGCACATCTCAGATGTGTCTGATATATTAGGTATCACCAGCTATGACAAGGAAAGGTAAAAGAATAAGTTATAGAAAAAAATGAACCTTATTATTAGTCTTTATGTTTTAGATCAAGGAACTCTATCTAACTGAAAGTCCGGAATTAATCCTCCACATTTGCAACTGATCTTCAATAACCTATCAAGATAGTTCAATGTGGGACTTCCCTGGCGTTCCAGAGGTTAAGACTCCACACTTCTAATGCAGGGGGTGTGAGTTCAAACCCTGGTCAAGGAACTAAGATCCCACACGTTGCCAGGCACGGCCAAGAAAAAAAAGGTAGGCCAACGTGGCAGGAATAATATAATAATCTTTGCAACAAGCGGTGCTGAGACAAGCATATCTGCACGCAAAATAAGTAAGCTGGATACCTTCTTCATACCATGCCCAAAAGTTAAGCCAAAATGAGCCACAGACTCCATTTCTAAAGGTGAAACTATAAAATTCTTAGAAAATGTAAGAGTAAATCTTTAAGACCTTTGGTTAAGAAATGAGTTCTCATATATGACACTAAAAGGCTGAACGACAAAAGAAAATGTGTGTAAATTGGACTTTGTAAAATTAAATTGTTTACGCTTTAGTTTTCATAAAAATGAAAAGAAAACTGCCAGAATAGGAGAAAAGTATTTGCAGGTAGATGTCAGATAAGGAAGTTGTACTAGAACACGTAGAGAACACTTACACCTCAAGAATAAAGTGAAAAATAACCCATTTAAAATGAAGCTAAGAGACTGAAGCTCCCCCTGGTGGCTCAGATGGTAAAGAACCCGCCTGCGATGCAGGAGACCTGGGTTCGACCCCTGGGTCGGGAAGATCCCCTGGAGAAGGGCATGGCAACCCACTCCAGCGTTCTTGCCTGGAGAATCCCATGGACACAGGAGCCTTGTGGCCTATAGTCCATGGGATCCCAAAGAGTAGGACACGACTGGGTGGTTAACTCTTTCTTTTCTAAGAGAGTTACTAGATACTTCACCAAAGAATATGTTCAAATGGCCAATAGGCACGTGAAAAAATGTTCAGTATCATTAGACATAAAGAAAATCTCAATGATATACCTCTTCATTCTAACCGGAAGGCCAACAGTGGATACTTCCAGCCCGGTGTTCACAGCAGCATTATTTACAGTTGCCAAGATACAGAAGCGACTTAAACATCCATCAGATGAATGGATAAAAAAGACGTGGGATGTCTATACAATAGAATGCTACTCGGACACTTTTATGAAATGTTGTTGTTTGCAACAGCATGGTTGGACTTGGAGGGTATTAGGGTAAGTTCCTTGGGTGCTTGTACTGGGCCCCATAGTCTGGCCTATTATCCAGTCAGCAGGAGACGTGGACAATGAGTTCTTCCCTTTTACAGATTGAATGTTCTTGATACTAATCAGAAAGTCCCAGACATCTCCCAGGGATTCATCTATATGCATATTACCGCCCCCCTGAATCACCTTCATGAATTTTCAAGACTGGATTTTTCCATCAAACCAAAAGAACCAGGGGACACCTCCTCCTCTTATTACTACAAAGCCTGCCTCCTGCAGCCCCTGCTTATTCACTCTGCACTGAAGTGCAAACCCTGGGCGGCCCCACGTGGTGTGCAATGCCCTTCTCCCCAGACTGTGAACATATGTGGCTCACACACTGCCATCAATCTCATCTGTGCAGTGTTGGCTGTTGTGTATTTGAAAGTGTTAGTCATGTCCAACTCTTTGTGACCCCATGGACTGTAGTCCGCCAGGCTCCTCTGTCCATGGGATTTCCCTGGCAATGAAATAGGTAGCCATTCCCTTCTCCAGGGCATCTTCCCCACCCAGGGATCGAACCCAGGTCTCCCACATTGCAGGCAGATTCTTTACCTTTGAGTCAACAAGAAAGCCTTAGGTTTGTGCCTTTTAGAAAGATAGCCTGGAAGCTGGACAGGAGACAAGGAGGCAAGCCGGGAAGAAACTAGTAGGTCAAGCAAGTGATCATGAAAGCTTAGAACAGTGGCTTTCAAACTGTGGGTCACAACCCACAAGCGGATCTTAAAATGGCTTTTATTGCAGTTAGAAAAAATAGGCTCAAATGGAAAAGAAAATATTAAGGAGTCTTTTGAAATAGGTGGTGGGGTGGGGTAGTTGGGGGGGAAGCAGCGATCAGCGATCAGAACAGAGATCTCCGCTCTCTGCAGGGCAAGCAGGCAAATTGCTCCAGGAGCACAGGCACCGTAGCCTGTCGCGTGGGTGGGGGTGGTGGATGAGTAGCTGCTGCTGTGCCATTGACTGAAATGAACCACAATTTACATCAAGTATTTTAAACTGACTGAACTACAGTTTACATCAAGCCTTCCCCTGGAAGTTGTTAAGCCTGTCGACAGACGCTGGTGTGGTGAGAGCATGCGCAGTCGTGTCCACCTCTTAGCGACCCCTGTGGGCTGTAGCCTGCCTGGCTCCTCCGTCCGTGGGATCCCCCAGGAGAGAACACTGGATGGGTTGCCATTTCCTCCTCCAGGGGATCTTCCCGACCCAGGGATTGAAGCCGCGTCTCCTGCATTGGCCAGCGGATTCTTTACCACTGAGCCAGCTGGGAAGCCAGAGTTCCAAAATAGTTATATCAGACAGATTCTGCCGTTGCAGTTGTTGTCAGGTTGGAGAGACAGATTCTGGTGCTTCTCACTCTGTCGCGTTCCCACTGTCTGCCAGAGTTATTGAAGTGGCTTAGATCAGCAGATCTAACTGTCAAGTAAAACGGAATTCACAGGGCAAAGGGTCATGTTAAACAACAGTGCAGGATACGATCGGCAAAACCCAGACTGCAGAAACTCTGAAAGATAGTGACCTGGCTTTGTCAAAAATTAATTTTGTTTGGGACTTCCCTGGTGGTCCAGTGGTTAAGACTCCAACCTCACAGTGCAGGCGGCCCGGGTTCAACCCCTGGTCAGGGAACTAGAACCCACATGCCGCAACTAAGAGTTTCTGTCTCACAACTAAAGATCCTGTGTGTTGCAGCTAAGACCAGGCACAGCTGCAGCAATAAATATTAATAAATTTTTAAAAATAATTTTAATGGGATAAAAGGAGAGAGAGGAAGGAAGCTATAGCTCCGAAAGAGACTTAAACACACAAAATCAAGTGCAGTATGTAAAACTCACTAGGCTCCTGACTTGAAAAACCAGGAAAAATACCTTTATGAGACAGGTAAGGAAATCCATTCCTCGATTGGCTATTTAACCTATATGTATTTTAAATTCTCTTAGACTATGCATTTGGAACTATGCATTTCAATGTGACTTAATGGTTTGTTCCAAGAAAATCTTACCCAGAAGGATGTCTGTAAAATAATACATAACTCAATATTTACCCCCAGGAAATTCATGCAAACCAGTTTATCTAAGCAAACAGTTTATTCACCTGGGCAAACAGGTCCTTTTTCAGGATAACAGATCGCTCATGTAGGCAACGAGTTCACTTATTACACAAAAGTTTGCTTATCAAGGCTTGTTGCAAGATTGTCGTTTCCTTGTGTTCACCAACCCTAAATGATTGTGCCATAATCTTGGCTTAATCTTAGCTACTTCCTTGCTTAGAAAAACCCATCCCAAATAGCCTTACTTAATTTTCCCTTTTGTGGCACTACTGAGACTCTGGTGGTCTTTGTGAGAACCAACTGTTGCTATTGTATAGTCAACATTATGTATAATAATACTGATAATATAATAATATTTTATATTATAATAAATATTTAAGAATTTTGTGTGGCATGTTTATTTTTAAAGGGAGGGGAGCTTAACATATCTGGACAAACCTGCTTTCTTGAGCAATCATCAGCTTACAGGGGTCTCCCATATTTTTTCTACTTACAATCCCCAAGTGGGATTCACGATTTAATCACCTACTTTGTCCCTTTGTTGTTGCTGTTCAGTGGAAAAGTGGGGTCCAACTCTTTGCGACCCCATCAGTCTCCTGTAGCCCATCAGTTTCCTCAGTCCATGGGATTTCCCAGGCAAGGATACTGGAGTGGGTTACCATTTCCTACTCCAGGGACAATGGAATATTACTCAATCATAAAAAAAAGAATGAAATAATGCCATTTTCAACAACATGGATGGACCTAGAGATTATCATACTAAGGGAAGCAAGTCAGAAAGAGAAAGACAAGTGTCATAGGATATCAGTTACTTGCAGAATCTAAAATATGACACAATTTAACATAGCTGGAAAACAGAAACAGACCCACAGAGAACAGACTTGCGGTTGCCAAGGGGAGAGGCAGGGTGGGATGGAGTAGCAGTTTGGGCGTAGAAGATGCGAATGATCATTTTTGAATGGATAGCCAACAAGGTCCTACTGTATAGCACAGGGAACTATATTCAATATCCTGTGATAAACCATAGTAGAAAAGAGTATGAAAAACAGTGTATATGTGTAACTGAATCACTTTGCTCTGCAGCAGAAATTAACACAATGTCACAAACAAGCCATACTTCAATTTAAAAAGGACAAAAAAGGCAGGGAGCTTATATTTTTGAAGAAATAAATATAACAAAGGATTTACAAATTCAATGAAATGAAGTCTGACATTTGCTTTAATGTAATATGGGATAGAGGCTGGTGGAGGCACAGAAGAAATAAAATTAACCATAAGGTGACAATTGTTGAAGTGAACGCCTCAGTGCTTTCACTGCCTGGGTCCGGGTTGGGGAGTTTCCTGTACTATTTTTGTCGACTTATGTATATGTTTGAAATCATCCAAAATAAAAGCTTTTCTAAGTGTGCTCAGACCACATCGCTGGAGCTATGCTTGGCCTTCCTCTCTTCCTCTCCTAATCTACACCCAGTCGATTAGCATATCTAGCTATCAGATTTCCTCTAGAATCTGACCACTTCTCATGACCTTCACTGCCACTTCCTTCGTCCAATTCACCACCCTTTCACTCCTTGATTATTGTAGCGATCTCTGTGTTGCAACCTTACCCCTTCCCCAATCCCATTCTATTTTCAACACGGCAGCCAGAGAGACCCTTTTAAAAAATAACTCTAATCTTTTTGAGCATGGATTACCCATCTGATTATGCAGCAGGAGGGAGGGAGGGATCCTACAGAGGTCATGGAAGGCTGAGTTAAGTCTAGACCTGAGCCTTCAAAGATGTCTGAGAATTATATAACCAGAAAGGATGCTTCAGATGGGAAACAGCATTGCTTCCATAACCAAGCAGGACATTATGGGGCCTTGATTGCTCCAGGGTTCAAATTTATGTGCTAAATCCAGATGGGACACTTAGGAAAGAAAGTCTTGATTAAAAAATATATATATCCTAAGGGAAGAGAGGCAGGGTCTTAACACTGCAGTCTACAGGTTTGCACCTAAACGATGAGCCCTGAAGCAGAACTCTGTGAATTCACCTGGTGGGGTGGTGCCCCCTTGCGGTGGACCCAGGTCTTTGAACAATGGCATTACCCATAAAGGTTCAAACTAGCAAAGAATGTTCAAACTACTGAACAACTGTGCTCATTTTGCATGCCAGTAAGGTTATGCTCTTGAATGAACTCCGGGAGTTGGTGATGGACAGGGAGGCCTGGTGTGCTGCAATTCATGGGGTCGCAAAGAATCGGACACGACTGAGCGACTGAACTGAAGACTGTGCTCAAAATCCTTCAAGACATGGTTCAGCAGTACCCCCACCCCCAGAACTTTGAGATGTACCAGCTAGGTTTAGAAAAGGCAGAGGAACCAGAGATCAAATTGCCAACATTCCTTGGATCATAGAGAAAAATTCCAGAACATCATTTACCTCTGTTTCATTGACTACACTAAAGCTTTTGATTGCATGGATCACAACAAACTGTGGAACATTCTTAAATAGATGGGAATACCAGACCACCTTACCTGTCTCCTGAGAAACTTGTATGCAGGTCAAAAAGCAACAGTTAGAACCAGACATGGAACAACAGACTGGTTCAAAATTGGGAAACAAGTAAGACAAAGCTATATACTGTTACTCCAATTATTTAACTTATATACAGAGTACATCGGGGTGAAATGTTGGGCTGAATGAATCACAGTCTGGAATCAAGATTGCCCGGAGAGATATCACCAACCTCACATATGCAAATGATATCACTCTAACGGCAGAAAGTGAAGAGGAAGTAAAGAGCTGTTTCATAAAAGGGAAAGAAGAGAGTTAAAAAAGTTGGCTTAAAACTCAACATTCAAAAAAGTAAGATCATGGCATCTGGCCCCATAACTTTATGGCAAATAGAAGAGGGAAAAGTGGAAACAGTAACAGATTTTATTTTCTTGGGCTCTAAAATCACTGCAGATGGTGATTGCAGCCATGAAATTAAAAGACGCTTGTTCCTTGGAAGGAAAGCTATGACCAACCTAGACAGCACTTTAGAAACCAAGAGACATCACTTCGCCAACAAAGGTCCGTATAGTCAAAGCAATGGTTTTTCCAGTAGTCATGTATGGATGTGAGAGCTGGACCATAAAGAGGGCTGAGCGCTGAAGAACCGATGCTTTTGAACTGCGGTGTTAAAGAAGACTCTAGAGGGTCCCTTGGATGGCAAGGAGATCAAAACAGTCAATCCTAAAGAAAATCAGTCCTGAATAGTCACTAGAAGGACTGATGCTGAAGCTTCAATACTTTGGCCACTTGATGGGAAGAGCGGACTCATTGGAAAAAAAAAAAAAAAAAAAAAACCCAGATACTGGGGAAGACTGAAGGCAGGAGGAGAAGAGGGCAGCAGAGGATGAGATGGTTAGATAGCATCACTGACTCAACCGACCCGAATTTGAGCAAACTCTGGGAGACAGTGGAGAACAGGGAAGCCTGGAGTGCTGCAATCCATGGGATCGCAAAGAGTTGGACTTAGCAACTGAACAACAACAAATAAATGATCTAGTGCGCTAGCAGATTGGAAAAAAATGTTCATTTTCCTTCCCTAGGAACCCAGGAAATGCAAACTGAAAAACAATCTATTACCTTGGCAACTTTTCAAACAAAGGAGGAAACTAGTCAGAAATGGGCAAAGTTCGTTCAAGACAAAATTTTAAAACAGTGTTTTGATTTCTTCAGCATGTCTCAAGACACATGGCTCAAGTTTCTGACTCATTTTAAAAGACAGAAATAATAGGTGACCTCCCTGGTGGTCCAATGGTTAAGACTCTGAGCTTCCACTGCAGGGGGCCTAGGTTCAATCCCTGGTCAGGGAACTAAGATCCCACATGCCACATGTCACAGAAAAAAAAAAAATTACATTGTGGAGTTGAAAAATACTAGTCAGCACTTGCAAAAAAAAGTTTGGCCGGACCTGCTGAGACTCTGACTTTGTAATTCCACATCTGGTATACACCCAAGAAATATGAGCGCATATATCCATGGACAAGGATATTGGTGGCAGCTTTATCCATAATAACTAAAGACCATTCAGGTATGACCTAAATCAAATCCCTTATGATTATACAGTGGAAATGAGAAATAGATTTAAGGGCCTAGATCTGATAGACAGAGTGCCTGATGAACTATGGAATGAGGTTCGTGACATTGTACAGGAGACAGGGATCAAGACCATCCCCATGGAAAAGAAATGCAAAAAAGCAAAATGGCTGTCTGGGGAGGCCTTACAAATAGCTGTGAAAAGAAGAGAAGTGAAAAGCAAAGGAGAAAAGGAAAGATATAAGCATCCGAATGCAGAGTTCCAAAGAATAGCAAGTAGAGATAAGAAAGCCTTCTTCAGCAATCAATGCAAAGAAATAGAGGAAAACAACAGAATGGGAAAGACTAGAGGTCTCTTCAAGAAAATTAAAGATACCAAGGGAACATTTCATGCAAAGATGGGCTCGATAAAGGACAGAAATGGTCTGGACCTAACAGAAGCAGAAGATATTAAGAAGAGGTGGCAAGAATACACAGAAGAACTGTATAAAAAAGATCTTCACGACCCAGATAATCATGATGATGTGATCACTAATCTAGAGCCAGACATCTTGGAAAGTGAAGTCAAGTGGGCCTTAGAAAGCATCACTACGAACAAAGCTAGTGGAGGTGATGGAATTTCAGTTGAGCTGTTTCAAATCCTGAAAGATGATGCTGTGAAAGTGCTGCACTCAATATGCCAGCAAATTTGGAAAACTCAGCAGTGGCCACAGGACTGGAAAAGGTCACTTTTCATTCCAATTCCAAAGAAAGGCAATGCCAAAGAATGCTCTAACTACCGCACAATTGCACTCATCTCACATGCTAGTAAAGTAATTCTCAAAATTCTCCAAGCCAGGCTTCAGCAATACGTGAACCGTGAACTTCCAGATGTTCAAGCTGGTTTTAGAAAAGGCAGAGGAACCAGAGATCAAATTGCCAACGTCCGCTGGATCATGGAAAAAGCAAGAGAGTTCCAGAAAAACATCTATTTCTGCTTTATTGACTATGCCAAAGCCTTTGACTGTGTGGATCACAATAAACTGTGGAAAATTCTGAAAGAGATGGGAATACCAGACCACCTGACTGCCTCTTGAGAAATCTGTATGCAAGTCAGGAAGCAACAGGTGGAACTGGACATGGAACAAAAGACTTGTTCCAAATAGGAAAAGGAGTATGTCAAGGCTGTATATTGTCACCCTGTTTATTTAACTTATATGCAGAGTACATCATGAGAAACGCTGGACTGGAAGAAACACAAGCTGGAATCAAGATTTCTGGGAGAAATATCAATAACCTCAGATATGCAGATGACACCACCCTTGTGGCAGAAAGTGAAGAGGAGCTAAAAAGCCTCTTGATGAAAGTGAAAAAGCGAAAAAGTTGGCTTAAAGCTCAACATTCAGAAAACGAAGATCATGGCATCCGGTCCCATCACTTCAAGGGAACTAGATGGGGAAACAGTAAAAACAGTGTCAGACTTTATTTTTGGGGTCTCCAAAATCACTGCAGATGGTGACTGCAGCCATGAAATTAAAAGACGCTTACTCCTTGGAAGAAAAGTTATGACCAACCTAGATAGTATATTCAGAAGCAGAGACATTACTTTGCCGACTAGGGTTCATCTAGTCAAGGCTACGGTTTTTCCTGTGGTCATGTATGGATGTGAGAGCTGGACTGTGAAGAAGGCTGAGCGCCGAAGAATGGATGCTTTTGAACTGTGGTGTTGGAGAAGACTCTTGAGAGTCCCTTGGACTGCAAGGAGGTCCAACCAGTCCATTCTGAAGGAGATCAGCCCTGGGATTTTGGAAGGAATGATGCTAAAGCTGAAACTCCGGTACTTTGGCCACCTCATGAGAAGAGTTGACTCATTGGAAAAGACTCTGAGGCTGGGAGGGATTGGGGGCAGGAGGAGAAGGGGATGACAGAGGATGAGATGGCTGGATGGCATCACGGACTCGATGGACGTTGAGTCTGAGTGAACTCCGGGAGATGGTGATGGACAGGGAGGCCTGGCGTGCTGCGATTCATGGGGTCGCAAAGAGTCGGACACGACTGAGCGACTGAACTGAAAGACTGGAAACAACCCAAATATCCATCAACAATGCGTGCACGTGTGCTAAGTCGCTTTAGTTGCGTCCAACTCTGCGACCCTATGGATTCTATGGACAGCTCTCCAGGCTCCTCTGTGCATGGGATTCTCTGGGCAAGAATACTGGAGTGGGTTGCCGTGCTCTCCTCCAGGTTACCTTTCCAACCCAGGGATCACACCCCCATCTCTTAATATCTCCTGCATTGGCAGGCAAGTTCTTTACCACTAGTGCTACTTGGGAAGCCGTCCATCAACAATAGACTTAATGCTTCACCGAAATATATATATTTTTTGGCTGCACCTCGCAGCTTGGGGATCTTATTTCCCCCACCAGGGATTGAACCTGGGTCCCTGTCAGCGAAAGCAACGAGTCCTAACCACTGGACCACCAGGGAATTCCCTTCACAGCAACTTAAAAAATAACAGTACAGCTACATGCAATAACATGGTTGAATCTTACAACATAATGTTGAGTGAAAGACGTCAGGGACAGAAGACTGCATAACTGAAAGATTCCTTTCATGCAAGTATCGACTCGCGGTGATAGAACACTAACAGCCAGCCCTGGGCGTTACTGACTGGAGGAGGGCACAAGGAAACCTTCTGGAACGATGAGTGTTCTGTCTCCAGACCTCAGGGGTGGTGACATGAATGAACGTATATATATATAAAATACTATATATAGTATTTTTATATAATACTATGTAATACTCAGTTAAGTCGCTCAGTAGTGTCTGACTCTTTGCTACCCCGTGAACTGTAGCCCACCAGGCTCTTCTGTCCATGGGATTCTCCAGGCAAGAATACTGGAGTGGGTTGCCATTTCCTTCTCCAGGGGATCTTCCTGACCCAGGAATCAAACCCAGGTCTCCCGCATTAGAGGCAGACACTTTAACCTCTGAGCCACCAGGGAAGCTGAATACTATATACAGTATAATATATAATGTATATTAATATATCATAATATTATTATATAATATTATATAAAATAATATAATATATTATAGTATATTATATAATATTAATATACAATATAAATATTATATATAATATATACAAACATATTATTATATTATGAATCAATATTATAATTATAAATTATAATTATATTATATATAATTATATAAATATTATATATTATATTATATAAATATATAATCATATTATTTTATTATACTTTATATATTATATATTGTAATATATTTAATATAATATTTTATATAATTAATTATAATATATTCTTATATATTATGTTATATTATATTAATATATAATATAAATTTATAAAAGTATAAACATTAATATATTAATGTATTATATTAGTAATATTATTAATAATCATTAACAATTATTGTTAACTAATAATATTGTATTGAAAACAGTTTAAATATTATATAAATTATTATAATGTAAATATAATAATATACTATATAAATAATATATTATATTATATAATGAAAATTATATATTATATAATTATATATTAATTTATTGTATTTTATACATTATATATTGTGTGTTATATAATTATATTTTATATATAATATATTATATAATGTTATAATATAGAGATATATGTTTATATTATATATTATATATCTACATATTATATTGCATAGTATTTATTCATTTCTGTTACATATAATATAATATTGCATATAATAAATATAATATATTATATTTTATATATTATATATTAATATTATTATATAATGTTATACACAATGTAAATTTGTATATTATATAATATAATTATATATAAAACAATTATATTAAAATATAATATATAATTATATATACAAATAATTGTATTAAATATATTATATAATTATATATTATACAATATATTATATAATATATTATACGTATTTAATATATATTATATTTATATAATATGTAACCAGGCTTCCCTGGTGGCTCAGACGGTAAAGAATCTACCTTCAAGGTAGGAGACCCAGGTTCAATTCCTAGGTCGGGAAGATCCCATGGAGAAGGGAATGGCTACCAGTATTCCTGCCTGACTAATTCCATGGACAGAGGAGCCTGGCAGGCTACAGTTCATTTTATAAGTATATGCATATATCGAGCTGTACACTTCAGTTTTGTGCTCTAAGTTACACAATAATTAAAAATGTAAATTCTTAAATTTTTTAATGAATAGAATAAACAACTAATACGTTGGTGCATTCAAGGCATGAAATAGCAGAATGCAGGACTGGTCCAGTGGGGTGCACGCATGGAGAATTGGGGCCCAGGGGTTCAGATGCCCTGTCTCACCACAAGGTGGCTCTCTCCTCCCTCAAGACTCAAGTCTCTGGGAGGGAAAACCAACTGAAGATGACATTGCTCACTTAGAAATATTCCTGAAGGTGGAAGGTTGTGTGCTCCAGAAAGGAGAGCGTAGGCCTAGGGTAGAAATGCTGTGCATTGATGCTGGCCTCACTACAGAGGATTGTAGCCCTTTCAAAACAAGGGACTGAATCCCAGCTTTGTCACTCCCTAGCTGTGTGACCTTGGAAATATTGATTAACTTCTCTGTGCCCCAGTATCCTCATTTGTACAGTGGAATAATCATAATTTGTAGTGTGGTTGTTGTTGTCCGTTCATGCAAAATGACTTAGTCTTCATGAAGCTCTTAGAACATCACCTTGTACAGAAGAAGAGCTCTGGGACTTCCCTGATGGTCCAGTGGTTAGGACTCTGCCTTTCCACTGCAGGGGGCACAGGTTTGATCCCTGGTCAAAGAACTAAGATCCCATAAGCTGGGCAGCATGGCAAAAAAAAAAGAAGAAGAGCTCAAAGTCATTATCAGAATAATATTGAGATGAAATCTCAGTAATGAATAGGGGAAGACCTGGCCACCCACTTCTGCAGGGACCAATTGGGTATGGAGAGCCTTGCCAAGCAGGAGATGTCATTTTGGGTTCTGTGTTCTTTTGTCAGAGCCTGATGGCCCACTCACAGCCACCACAGCCAGTGCTGATTCAGATCTGTGACTCATAGAGGGTGACACGAGTCTTTCTGTTGGTACCGAAACTGTGGCTCGGTGTGGGAGACAGAATGTGTACGCACGTGCTCAACTGCTTCAGTCGTGTCTGACTCTGTGTGACCTGGTGGACTGTAGCCCCCAGGCTCCTCTGTCCATGGGGTTCTCCAGGCAGAAATACTGGAGCGAGTTGCCATCTCCTCCTCCATGGATCTTCCCGACTCAGGGATTGAACCCATGCCTCTTTTGTCTCCTGAATTAAGCAGGTGGATTCTTTACCACTAGTGCTACCTGGGAAGCCTGGGAGATAGAATAATGCCCCCCCTAGAATTTCCACATCCTAATCCCTAGGACCTGTGACTATGTGATGCTGTGTGGCAAAAGGGGATTTGCAGGTGTGCTTAACTCAAGCATCTTGAGATGGGAAGATTATCCTGACAACTATCAGGAAAGGTCCAGTGTAACTACTTGGGTCTTTATACAAGGGAGGCAAGAGGGTCAGAGTCAGAGAAGGAGATGTGTGGACAGAAGCGGAAGTCAGAGTTATGTGGCTGGGAGCCAAGGAATGCAGGCAGCCTCTGGAAACTGGAGAAGGCAAGGAGCAGATTCTTTCTTAGAGCCTCCTTTTTTTTTTTTTTCCTTTTAAAAAATATTTATGAATTTGGCTGCACCAGGTCTTGTGGGGTCTTTAGTTCCAGCATGCGAACGCTTAGTTGCATCATGCGGGATCTAGTTCCCTGAGCAGAGACAACCTGGGCCCCCTGCAATGGGAGCGTGAAGTCTTAGCCACTGGACCATGAGGGAAGTCTCTTTTGAAAGAAGATGGCTTTTGATTTTAGCCCAAGAAGACCTATGCAAGATTTCTGACCTCCAGAACTGTAAGATAATAAACTTGTGTTATTCTAAGCCATTAAGATTGTGGTCAGCTGTTATAGCAGCGATTGGAAACTAATACACTCAATGTAAGCAATGTCTGGGCAATTTGGCGGTGTTTGTAGCTGTATGTCTAAATTTTTTTTTTTAATTTAAACAGGCAAAATTCAGCAAGTGTATACAACTACTTGAGAAAACTGTGTGTATATATATATATATATATATATATATATATATATATATCTTTTAACCCTGCACTTGCAGCCCTGCCTACATACTGAATAGGAGGGCATAGGTATGTCCACCAAAGGACTCAGACAAGAATGTTCCTGGCAGCAATATTTGCAGTTGTCAAAAATTGGACATATGGGACTCTCAGAACTCAACCTGGCTCAAGACTCTGTCTGGAAGCACTTTCTAACCGTTGGGCTGTCCCTGCACCTGGGCAGCCTTCCCGGGAGGTTGGTGGGCACAGGCTGAGGGTGCCAGGGTGTGGGCTGCTAATGTCCTTCCATCTCCAAGCTGGGTGCAGTGATAGGAGTGGGAAGAGCCTGGAACATCATCAGTATTACAAGAGCCCAACACTGAACCCAGGTCCTTTGCCCTGGGCCAGAATAATATCTCTGCGTGGCTGGCACCTCCCCTGTACCTCCTACTGCTTTGAGATAAGGATCAAGAAATTTGAGCTCTGATTGGTTACACATAGGGAAAATAGTTAATACTCCAAATGCATGATGCTGCTGTGTGCTAAGTTGCTTCAGTCCTGTCCGACTCTTTGCGACCCTCTGAACTGCAGCCTGCCAGGCTTCTCTGTCCATGGGATTCTCTAGGCAAGAATAGTGGTGTGGGTTGCCATGCCCTCCTCCAGGGGATCTTCCTGACCCAGAGATCAAACCAAGTCTCATGTCTCCTGCATTGACAGCCGGCTTCTTTACCACTAGGGCCACTTGGAAAGGCCAAATGAATGATACAGCTTCCAAATGTGAAAGAATGGGCTTGGGCTTGCCAGATTAGCTGTAAAAGGATTGCTGTTATTCCAGACTTGACTTTCTCAAAGCCTATGAGCCCTGAGAATAGGGAGGCTACTCCAGATCAAGAGTCAGGAAAAACCCACACCCACAGTTCCTGTAAGAATGACAGCTGCAGAGACCAGCCCCTCCGTTCCGCATGCTGTGTTGCCAGAGAGATGGGAGCGTGCCTGCGTCCCGGTCAGGCCTCTGTGCCCAGACAGCTGTCTCCATTCTGAGGGTGACAGCCCAGTGAGCCTCGCTTAAAAAAAAAAAAAAAAAAAAAACCAGGGAAGTTCTAGAATCATCTGGATCCAATCATTTTTACAAGCAGCAAAAGTTCTGGGAAACTTACTTGTGGAAACCACTCAATTTTCTTCGCTCGTCAAATGGAGGTAATCATAATCTGGCTATAGGGAACTGCTGGGATGATTAAGTGGCTTCCGCAGGGCACACAAGAAGGAATGCGGGTTTGCAGGGCTCAAAGCTTACACAAGAACTTGGAGGAAAGATTTCGAAATGACTCCAAAGATCTTAGGATGCATGAATCCCTCATCTGCACCTTTATTTACAAAGCAAGGCTTCATTGAGCTAAAGACAAAAATTCAGAAAAACATAGCCCATGTATAATTGAATGATAAATAGATCTAAATTAATATATTTAGATTAAAAACCTCAAATCAGATAATGCAGGGACCTCCCTGGTGGGCCAGTGGCTAAGACTCAGGTTCGATCCCTGGTCAGGGAACTAGATCCCACATGCTGCAACTAAGAATTCGAATGCCACGATAAAAGATTGCTCAGGCAGCCAAAGAAAAATAAGTAAATAAATAAATATTTTTAGAAAACAGATAATGCAATGATATGATCAAATAAGGCATTCACTCGTCAACAGCCAGCAAACGTGGATGTCTTCCAAGCTTCCCGCCAGCTCCCTCTAGACAGCCACACCCAAATGAGAAGTGCAGACACAACAGCTTCTTCCCCCTGCCATTCTCTCTATTGTGTTCCCTAATGGCAACCCACTCCAGTACTCTTGCCTGGAAAATCTCATGGACTGAGAAGCCTGGTAGGCTACAGTCCATGGGGTCGCAAGGAGTCGGACACGACTGAGCAACTTCACTTTCACTTTCCCCACATAAACCCTGGGCCTGAGAGTTTTCTGCAAAGAGCCATGACCTGGGAGCTCTCTGGGGTCCTCTCAGAGACAAGCTCTGATGTCTCCTGCTGGGGAGCAGAGCCCAAGATCTCTGAGCTGATGATAATTTTGGCCCCCGATTCCTCACCCCTCCCTGTATTCACGCTCTTTACCAGGTAACTTTGTAGTTACATGACTCTGGGTTGGCTGTGGGACCTGCTTTCACCAGCAGAATGAGTTGGAAGTGACAGAGCGCCAATCCCCAGCCTAAGTCTTAATTGAGGGGCCCCCACCCATTTCAACCTGTACTTTTGTTGCGATGAGACCAGGCTAGATCCCCCAACAGCTGACACCCCACCACCACCCCCTACCCTGCCCCAGACTTGTGGGTAAGCACAGCTGAGCCCAGGAAAACCATTCAGCCAAGCTCAGCCTAAATTGCCCAGGCACCACAAACTTGTGAGCTAAATGAATGTTACTGAGGGTCAGGGCTGGTTTGTTACACAGCATTGCTACTGCAGAAGCTAAATGGTATGGGAAATCTGCAGGTCCAAAGTAAGCTACAAGAAAAAGTGCCAAAGCCAGAGTACTTTCCCAAATGGGTCCTGACCTATTTACCAAGCCTCCTTGGCCAGGCTCCCTCCCTCACAAAGATGCACCCTTTTCCCAGAACAAGGGGGATTCTCTCAGGCCTTGACTACCTGTCCTTTAAAGCTCTGCTCTAATGTCACTTCCTTGAAGAAGGCATCTTGGAACCCAGGCAGTGTCCACAGCTGAATATAGTTCAGTGTTGTCGCTGCATTAGCCAAATATTGAAACAGGAGTACTCTGCAGAGCCAGGGAGCTAATGTTTAGGGGATTTCTCAGGAAAGAATACCAGGGTGTGTTCTGCCTTTCTCTAAGTCTCCTAGAAAGCAGGGACTCCTAAGAGGAGGTGCGGGGGTCAGGGCCAGCGTAGATGCTAACTCAGCTGACCGTGCTCCATCCAGCCACCAGAGGGCGTTCTCAAAACACCAACCTGACTTCTTGGCTTCAAATTCCCACAATGGCTCTGAGTTATTCTTGATTGCTATCGGTTCAAATCCTGGGTCCACCACTTGATTCATTCTGAAACTCTGGACTAGAGACTACCTCTCCAGATCTCTATTTCTCCATGGGGTCGTTCAGTTCAGTTCAGTCGCTCAGTCGTGTCCGACTCTTTGCAACCCCATGAACCGCAGCATGCCAGGCCTCCCTATCCATCACCGACTCTGGACTCTACCCAAACTCACGTCTGTTGAGTGGGTGATGCCATCCAAACATCTCATCCTCTGTCATCCCCTTCTCTTCCTGCCTTCAATCTTTCCCAGCATCAGGGTCTTTTCAAATGAGTCAGCTCTTCGCATCAGGTGGCCAAAGTATTGGAGTTTCAGCTTCAATATCAGTCCTTCCAATGAACACCCAGGACTGATCTTTAAGATGGACTGGTTGGATCTCCTTGCAGTCCAAGGGGCTGTCGAGAGTCTTCTCCAATACCGCAGTTCAAAAGCATCAATTCTTCGGCACTCAGCCTTTTTTATAGTCTGACTCTCACATCCATACATGACTACTGGAAAACCATAGCCTTGACTAGACGGACCTTTGTTGACAAAGTAATGTCTCTGCTTTTTAATATGCTGTTTAGGTTGGTCATAACTTTCTTTCCAAGGAGTAGGCGTCTTTTAATTTCATGGCTGCAATTTACCATCTGCAGTGATTTTGGAGGCCCCTCGCCAAAAAGTTAGCTACTGTTTCCACTGTTTCCCCATCTATTTCCCATGAAGTGATGGGACCAGATGCCATGATATTCGTTTTCTGAATGTTGAGCTTTAAGCCAACTTTTTCGCTCTCCTCTTTCACTTGCATCAAGAGGCTCTTGTTTCTTCTTCACTTTCTGCCATAAGGGTGGTGTCATCTGCATATCTGAGGTTATTGATATTTCTCCCAGCAATCTTGATTCCAGCTTATGCTTCTTCCAGCCCAGCATTTCTAATGATGTACTCTGTATATAAGTTAAATAAGCAGGGTGACAATATACAGCCTTGACGTACTCCTTTTCCTATTTGGAACCGGTCTATTGTTCCATGTCCAGTTCCAACTGTTGCTTCCTGACCTGCATATAGGTTTCTCAAGAGGCAGGTCAGGTGGTCTGGTATGCCCATCTCTTTCAGAATTTTCCACAGCTTATTGTGATCCACACAGTCAAAGGCTTTGGCATAGTCCATAAAGCAGAAATAGATGTTTTTCTGGAACTGTCTTGCTTTTTTGATGAACCAGCCTATGTTGGCAATTTGATCTCTGGTTCCTCTGCCTTTTCTAAAACCAGCTTGAACATCTGGAAGTTCACGGTTCACGTATTGCTGAAGCCTGGCTTGGAGAATTTTGAGAATTACTTTACTAGCGTGTGAGATGAGTGCAATTGTGCGGTAGTTTGAGCATTCTTTGGCATTGCCTTTCTTTGGAATTGGAATGAAAAGTGACCTTTTCCAGTCCTGTGGCCACTGCTGAGTTTTCCAAATTTGCTGACATATTGAGTGCAGCACTTTCACAGCATCAACTTTAAGGATTTGAAACAGCTCAACTGGAATTCCATCACCTCCACTAGCTTTGTTCATAGTGACGCTTCCTAAGGCCCACTTGACTTCACATTCCAGGATGTCTGGCTCTAGGTGACCATCATGATTATCTGGGTTGTGAAGATCTTTTTTGTACGGTTCTTCTGTGTACGCTTGCCACCTCTTCAACGACCCCAGTGGGGTCATTGGGTGAATTACATAGAGTGTTTCCTGTTAAGCCGGGACAGTGTCTCTTAGGATGTTCTCAGTACGGCTAACTACTACATCCTCCAGTCTGGGCAGAAAGCAGACATCAGATCCAAAGTGAGTGACTGGCGTGAGTTTAATAAAAAGACTGCTTACCATTACTCAGCCACACACACAAAAAAGAGTGGAATGTTGCCATTTGCAGCAAAATAGAGAGCCTAGGGATTATCATACAAGTGAACTAAGACAGAGAAAGACATATATGATATCATTTATATGCAGAATCTAATAAATAATGCAAATGAATCTATATACAAAACAGAGCCACAGACATACAAAACAACCTTATGTTTACCAAAGAGGGAAGCGAGGGGGAAGAGGGATAAATCAGAAGAATTAACAGATACAAACTACTATGTGTAAAGCAGATAAGCAATAGGGATTTATCTATAGCACAGGGAATTATGAGACTTCCCAGGTGGCTCAGTGGTAAAGAATCCGTCTGCCCAGCAGGCGACACAGGTTCAATTCCTGGGTCAGGAAGATCTCCTAGAGAAGGAAATGGCAACCCACACCAGTATTCTTGCCTGGAGAATCTCATGTACAGAGGCTACAGTCCATGGGGTTGCAAAAAGTCAGACACGGCTACTAACATAATACTTTAAAGCAACTATGAAGTGAAGTCGCTCAGTCGTGTCCGACTCTTTGCGACCCCATGGACTGTAGCCTACCAGGTTCCACCATCCATGGAATTTTCCAGGCAAGAATACTGGAGTGGGTTGCCAGTTCCTTCTCCAGGAGATCTTCCCGACCCAGGGACTGAACCCAGGTCCCCCACATGATAGGTATTGTAGGCAGACGCTTTACCATCTGAGCCACAAGGGAAGCCCCATACTACTTTAAAGCAACTATATGCCAATTAAAAAAAAAAAGAGAGAGACTACTTACAAAGGTGGAGCAGTGAGCAGGGAGACCACAAGGGTGGTGAAGGAGTTAAGGGCAAGAAAGAGGGGAGTTTTGATTACCCCCAGGCTTGGAAGAACATAGACATGTGTGAAGTGGACCCCCAGACAGAGGCTGTGGGCAGAAAGATACAACCAACTGGAGGCAACTCCCACACCAAGCACGGTGCTGGAGACATAAACATCCCTCCTTTCAATCTCTTGTCTGTGTCCCCATTGGCCAACCCAAACAGGAAGCTAGAGGTCAAGAAAACCCTTGGTGGGACTTCCTTAGTGGTCCAGTGGCTAAGACTCCAGGCTCCCAATGCAGGGGGCCCAGGTTCAATCCCTGGTCAGGGAACTAGATCTCACATGTCGAAACTAAGAGTTGCCGAAACTCTAGATTCCACATGCCACAGCGAAAATTGAACATCCTGTATGCCACAACTAAGACCTATACAGCCAAATAAATAATATTTAAAAAAAAAAAAAAGAAAGAAAGAAAGCCCAGGGTAGTCCATATTGACTAACCTCCCAACATTTATCATAGTGGATCAGAAAAGAGCAAACAAAAAATATCCAGTGTATTATCATCAGCAGCAACTGTATTCATCTTGTTATTCAACTACTTGTCAACTACAAATTGGCGCTTGCCAAGAGCACTCCCAACAACTGAACAACAAAGGCATTCGCCATCTGCCTTTAGCTGTTGACCTTCCACAGCCCCTGAGGGAGTTCGGGGTGGAGTGAGGCACTCTGTGGTCCAGGGAAGCTGCTGGGACAGGTCTTTAGATAGTTGAATGTTTTTAGGAACAGATTTTATGATCTCAGTCCTTGCATCTCCTCACATCTAGAGAAGCCCTTCCTGGTGACATCAGATCCTCGTGACTAACAGAAAGCTTTTGTAAAAGGAGTGCTTCATGGCATTGAACTCCCCCTTCACCAAAAGCTTATATGTTGACTTTCCCCCACTGCTGCTTTGGAGCAGTCTGTCAGAGCTATCTGAGATGCTGCCTCCCAGGCTGCAGTCCTCATTTTGCCCCAAAGAAAACTTAACTCACAACTCTCAAGTTGTACATCTTTTTTTAGTCGACATACTCATCATGGTCTAAGAGGGTCTTCAAAGTCTGGTCTCCCACTTTCCACCACATTACCCCACCTCCCCTACTCCTCTCTGAAACCCAGAAATTGACCCAAAAATTGTGCAAGGGAACCCTCTGGAAGATGGTAAGGTTCTGATTCGTGATAGGAATCTGGTTAGCACGGATCTACATGCTTGTCATAGGTCTAAGGGTGCTTAAGATTGTGTATCTTGGTGTATTTAAACTCTATATGAAAAGTAAAATCTAAATAAGTAAAATAAAACAGAAAATAAATATTGAACACTCATTATTTTTACACATGGGATAGCATTGAGAAAGAAGTGTACTTTGAAAGGCAAAAGAAAAATCAGAGGGAGTAACAGATAAACAGGGAGATAGGAAGGTAAGTGGACAGGTGATAAAGCAAGTAGCGTTAAATGGTAATAGTTGAATCTAGGTGATGAGTTGGAGAAGGCAATGGCACACCACTCCAGTACTCTTGCCTGGAAAATCCCATGGACAGAGGAGCCTGGTAGGCTGCAGTCCATAGGGTCGCTAAGAGTCGGACACTACTGACCGACTTCACTTTCACTTTTCACTTTCATGCACTGGAGAAGGAAATGGCAACCCACTTTAGTTTTCTTACCTGGAGAATCCTAGGTATGGGGGAGCCTGGTGGGCTGCCGTCTATGGGATCACACAGAGTCGGACACGACTGAAGTGACTTAGCAGAGACTAGAGATCTCTTCAAGAAAATTAGAGATACCAAGGGAACATTTCGTGCAAAGATGGGCTCAATAAAGGACAGAAATGGTCTGGACCTAACAGAAGCAGAAGGTATTAAGAAGAGGTGGCAAGAATACACAGAAGAACTGTACAAAAAAGATCTTCACGACCCAGATAATCATGATGATGTGATCACTAATCTAGAGCCAGACATCTTGGAATGTGAAGTCAAGTGGGCCTTAGAAAGCATCACTACGAACAAAGCTAGTGGAGGTGATGGAATTCCAGTTGAGCTGTTTCAAATCCTGAAGGATGATGCTGTGAAAATGCTGCACTCAATGTGCCAGCAAATTAGGAAAACTCAGCAGTGGCCACAGGACTGGAAAAGGTCAGTTTTCATTCCAATCCCAAAGAAAGGCAACGGGCTCCAAAATCACTGCAGATGGTGACTGCAGCCATGAAATTAAAAGACGCTTACTCCTTGGAAGAAAAGTTATGACCAACCTAGATAGTATATACAAAAGCAGAGACATTACTTTGCTGACTAAGGTCCGTCTAGTCAAGGCTATGGTTTTTCCTGTGGTCATGTATGGATGTGAGAGTTGGACTGTGAAGAAGGCTGAGTGCCAAAGAATTGATGCTTTTGAACTGTGGTGTTGGAGAAGACTCTTGAGAGTCCCTTGGACTGCAAGGAGACCCAACCAGTCCATTCTGAAGGAGATCAGCCCTGGCATTTCTTTGGAAGGAATGATGCTAAAGGTGTAGCTCCAATACTTTGGCCACCTCATGCGAAGAGTTGACTCATTGGAAAAGACTCTGATGCTGGGAGGAATTGGGGGCAGGAGGAGAAGGGGACAACCGAGGATGAGATGGCTGGATGGCATCACGGACTCGATGGACGTGAGTCTGAGTGAACTCCGGGGGATGGTGATGGACAGGGAGGCCTGGCGTGCTGCGATTCATGGGGTCGCAAAGAGTCGGACACGACTGAGCGACTGAATTGAACTGATGAGCGTTCACTATGAAATTATTTCAGACTTTCTCTATGTTCAAAAATTTTCATTAAAAAGGTTAGGGAAAATGTAAAAATAAAAGCTGATGAGGGTGGCTTCAGCAAAGAAATGTCGATAGAATTGGTTAGAGGATCCAAGAAAACAAGAATTTCTCTGGGACTTTCCACAGAAACCACAGCCACTTCCCTGCAGTGTTCAGGAATGATTATGCCAGCTGTTAAGCGCTGGATCAGAAGAAAGGCTCCCACAGAGAAATGAAACTAGCAGAAGAGATATCACCCCGCTTCTCAGAAACCCTGTGACAGAGAGCTCTGTTCAACATCTTAATTTATCTATTATTCATTCAACAAACATTTCTTGAAACCCTCCTCTTTACCCAGCCCTGCCCTCAAGGGGCTCCAGTGGTGGAGACAGACTTATTCCTCAGAGATGATCTAGAGTGATCACAACAGTTATGGAGGAAGCCCAGGGACTGTGGGAGTTCCAAAGGAAGATTGAGCCAGACTGGAGGTCAGACAGGGCTTCCTGTTGGAGAGGATATCTGAGGTGAGTCTTAAAAGAGGAGTAGGTGTCAGCCAGGTAGAGAGAAAGAGAGGGCAGGACCCGGGAAAAGCATTCTGGGTAGAAGGAACAGCACACAGAAAAACCAGGAAGTGAGCATAAGACTCCAATGCTTCCGGTAAATAGAAGTTCGGGACAACTAGAATACAAATGTAAATAAGGGTGGGGGAGAGGCGTAAGAGGCAGGAAGGAGTCTGCATCACGTAGAAGGGTAGGTAGGGCCACAAAAAGCACTTAGACTGTCTCCTGGCAGTGCTGGGAATCATGAAAGGGTGATAGACAGTGAACTCGGCCTGCTTTGCAAAAGATTCCAACTGCAGGGCAAGTGAAGGGGGTGAGGAACACATCAGTCAGGATAGGCTAGGTTATGCTGCGGAGACGGCTCCAGCATTCAGTGGCTCAAAGACTGTTTACTCCTTGTGAGCATCATTCCTCACTCTGTTCCACGTCGTCCTCACACTATGACCCTGGCTGACAAAAGATCTCCCATTTGGAAGGTTGGTGGTCACAGCAACAAGGACACAGAAAATAGAGACGCATGTAAGTTTGAACGCTTCCATGCTGAAGCATCCCGCGTCACTTCCGCTCTTATTTCATTGGCCACAAGAAGTCACGTGGCCACGTGTTTCTTTAAGGCAGGAAAGGGTAATCCTCCCAAATGCCCAGAAGTAAGGAAGGACTATCTATTGGGACCAGGATTGGTGACCGCAAGCGGACCTGAGCACAGAATCTTGGAGAACAGCGGGAGCAGGCAAGAGAAGAGGTAGCCCGGACTCAAGCAGTAGAAAGGGAAGAAATGAGTAGACTTGAGAGATATTCAAGAATCACACAGAATTCTGTAAATGCTGGCCATTTGTCCTAACTTCATAATCTAAAAACTAACCAACCAGGCTTCCCTGGTGCCTCAGTGGTAAAGAATCTGCACGCCAATGCAAGGGATACAGGTTCCATCCCTGATCAGGGAAGATCCCACACGCCACACAGCAACTAAGCCCCTGAGCCAAACTGCTGAAGCCTGGGTGCCCCAAAACCAGTGCTCCACAACAAGAGCAGCCACGCAATGAGAAGCCTGCCCACCACAGCTAGAGAGTAGCCCCTGTACTCTGCAACTAGAGAAAAGCCCAAGCAACAAAGAAGACCCAGCATACCCATAAATAGATAAATAATACATTAAAAAAAAAAATACTCACAAAGCTCCTAACTGCTGAGATCGGTATCTGCTTGTTTCCCAGCTTACATTCAATAAATGTTTAAAAGATGAAAAAACCAACCAACCAACAAAAAACAATAAAAAATTACCATCAGGTAAAATAGATATATATTGGTCAAAGGAGATAAACTTGTTTTTATAAGATGATTAATTTCTGGGAATCTAGCTTACAGCATCAGTTCAGTTCAGTTGCTTAGTCGTATCTGACTCTTTGTGACCCCGTGGACTGCAGCACACCAGGCTTCCCCATCCATCACCAACTCCCAAAGTTTGCTCAAACTCATGTCCATCGAGTCAGTGATGCCATCCAACCATTTCATCCTCTGTTGTCCCCTTCTCCTCCCGCCTTCAATTTTTCTTAGCATCAGGGTCTTTTCCAATGAGTCATTTCTTCGACCAGGTGGCCAAAGTATTGGAGCTTCAGCTTCAGCATCAGTCCTTCCAATGAATATTCAGGACTGATTTCCTTTAGGATAGACTGGTTGGATCTCCTTGCAGTCCAAGGGACTCTCAAGAGTCTTCTCCAACACCATGATTCAGAAGCAGCGATTCTTCCGCACTCAGCTTTCTTTATAGTCCAACTCTCACAGCCATACATGACTACTGGAAAAACCATAGCTTTGACTAGGTGGACCTTTATTGGCAAAGTAACGCCTCTTCTTTTTAATATACTATCTAGGTTGGTCATAGCTTTTCTTCCAAGGAGCAAGTGTCTTTTAATTTCATGGCTGCAGTCAGCATCTACAGTGATTTTGGAGCCCGAGAAAATAAAGTCTGTCACTGTTTCCATTGTTTTCCCATCTATTTGCCATGAAGTGATGGGACCGGATGCCATGATCTTAGTTTTTTGAATGAACACACGGCATGGTGACTTTATTACTGCTATGTATTATTTACTTGAAAATCACTAAAAAGTAGATCACCACACACATACACACAATGTGACTACATGAGGTGGTGGTGTTGTTCAGTTGCTAACTCATGTCTGATTCTTTGCAGCCCCATGGACTGCAGCATGCCAGGCTTCCCTGTCCTTCACTATTAGCCTGATTGTGGTAATTATTTCACAATGTATATGTATATCAAATCATCATTTTGTGCACCATAAGCGCATACAATTTTTGTCAATTGTACCTCAATAAAGCTGTGGAGAAAACCAATCAGTGACTGTCAGAACAAAAAATGGGCTCTGAGGGCTGCTTGAAGTAGAAGCTAATGTTTGAGTGCCCACAGTTTTTCTAAACCAGCACCGTCCAACAGAACTATAATGGTGAGCTTCAAATGTAATTCTACATTTTCTAGTCACTACATTTAAAAAAAGCAAAAAGAAAAAGGTGAAATAAATCATACTTAAATCCAACACAGTCAGAATATTATCACTTTAGAATGTGATCAACATAAAAATTACAAATGACTTGCTGTACATTCTTTTATTTTTTTTATACTGTGAGGCGAGAGCGAGTTAGCTAAGATAGCGTGTTCAGGCTCTCTGGCCCCACATTTTGTAAATAATGACTGTGTAACAGCTGAGATCATTTGTAGCACTGCACATGCGCTTGGTCACGAGCTACTGTGGGCTGAAGGCATGTGTGAGCTCCACCTAGAAGGGGCCGCATGACTGCTGCCTCAGGGCTGTGTCTGTTGGATCAGCCATGAGAGGAGCGGATACAGCGAGTCTGCTGCTAGGGCTGCTGTACCAGCCAGGAGTGAACAAATACTGCTCCTTGCATTTTCTTCCAGCCCCTTAACTCTCTCCTTGCCTACCCTGGGTTCAGCGAACAGTGCGGACAGTGTGAACAACGGGACAACTGGCACTGTGATCAGGATCAACCATAGACATGCAAAGTCTTCCAAATGCAGTCCCTACTTTACATTGATAGCGCACCTTGTTTAGAGCAGCCACATTTAAAGGGCCAGATGGCTAGCGGCTACCCTCTTGGACAGAGCAGGTCTAGACACATTAGCTGATTAGGATGTCTTCTTCCATTTTACAGATGAGGAAACTGAGGCACAGAAAGCTAGAAGGGACTTGGCCAAAGTCACACATGGGTGGAGGAGCAGGATTTTGGACCAGGCAGTGGAGCTCCTGCCATGTAGAACTGAGATGGGCTGACACAGGTCACTTATTAGGCTGGATGAGTGACAGCGCACAGGAGACCACTCCTCACTCACCAGAGGTCTCTGCAGAGAGAGAACCCTGATGGCTCTTGTGACTGCTAGAGGGGAAACCCACAGTGGGACCCAAGCCTGAGGGTGAATGTGGGAATGCAGAGATACTAGAAAGGACTGGGTTGTCTTGCCCCTTACTTGCCAGAGATTGCCAAAAAATTAAGAAAATCCCCTTGTGCATCTGACTACAGACTGATGGCTGCAAATGCTACTTTTTTTAAAAGTATAGTTGATTTACACATTATGTTATTTCCATGTGTGCAACAAAGTGATTCCATTATACACACACATATATACTTTTTTAATTCTTTTTCATTAAATTTTAGTACAAGATACTGAATATGGTTCCCTGTGCTAGACAGTAAAATTCTTGTTATCTATTTTATGTATAGTAGAGTGCATCTATTAATTGATATTCCCAATTTACCCCTCCCCCGCCTTTGTTGAAGTTTGTTTTCTATGTCTGAGTCTGTTTCTGTTACATAGATAATCTCTAGGTTCATCCATATTGCTGCAAATGGCATAGTTCATACTTTTTATGGGTGAGTAATATTCCAATATTCCACCTCTTGTTTATCCATTCACCTGTTAATAGGCACTTAAGTCGCTTCCATGTCTTGGCATTATTGGAAATAATGATGCTATAAACAGTGAGGTGCCGGTGTCTCTTTATCACCAGATAAAGCAGAAAGTTGGAGTGAGTCCTCTGTGAAGCCCCAGACCAGGGGGTGGAGGTAGGGGGGTGACAAGGCCTCTCACTAAGAGTGATTCTATGCCAGCTCCAGAAAGAGAGCTCCAGTGTCCCTTGTCATGACCCTTCCTTTCCAAGTGGGGAAACTGAGGCTCAGAAAAGCCACAGGAAGGATAGAAAGGATGCATCAGGAAGGATGGGAAAATATCCTCCCACGCCCATTCCGTGGCCACCCAATTTCTTTCCAAGTCAAAACTAGTTATTGCCTTGTGTGAATTTCCTGAAGGGTTTTAGGCATATACAAGGGTTTACACATAGATCGTTTTTTTAACACGATGCGTGCGAGCTCAGTCGTGTCTGAATCTTTGTGACCCCACGTAGCCTGTCAGGCTCCGCTGTCCATGGGATTTTCCAGGCAAGAGTACTGGACTGGGTTGCCATTTCTTCCTCCAGGGCATCTTCCCGACCCAGGATCTAACCGCAGTCTGCTGCGTTAGCAGGTGGATCGTTTCCCACTGCGCCACCTGGGAAGCCCACTTAACACCATGGTGGCACACCATTCTGCATCTTACTTTAATTTTTAACTTGATCTTCAAGGTTTCTCCAGACTAATATATAAGATGTGCCTTGTTTTCGTTTTTTTTTTTTCCCTTTAGCCACGGACTCTATTTGAATATTTGCATTATTATTCTATACACAGTTTTAATTTCTTACAAAACTCTATATGTGCCTCATGTTTGTTTGTTTGTTTGTTTTCAAATGCCCTTAGAGCATCAAATGGTCTGCTGCTGCTGCTGCTAAGTTGCTTCAGTCGTGTCCAACTCTGTGCGACCCCATAGACGGCAGCCCACCAGGCTCCCCCGTCCTTGGGATTCTCCAGGCAAGAACACTGGTGTGGGTTGCCATTTCCTTCTCCAATGCATGAAAGTGAAAAGTGAAAGTGAAGTCGCTCAGTCGTGTCCAACTCTTAGCGACCCCATGGACTGCAGTGTACCAGGCTCCTCTGTCCATGGGATCGTCCAAGCAAGAGTACTGGAGTGGGGTGCCATTTCCTTCTCCATCAAACGGTCTGAATGTACCTAATTAACTTAGCCAGCCCCCTCTTAATAGACACTTAGGAGTTTTTGGCACCTCAAACATTACTGTAATTAATATCACTTGGGCAGACCTCGTGCTGGCCGTATGATCCATGCCTGTAAGATAAATTCCTAAGAGGAAAACTGCCAAGTCAAAGTGATGTACATTCATCATTTTGAAAAATATTTCCACATTGCCTTCCAAATTCCTCCTCTGTCACTGGTTGACAACCCATTTCTCAAAAGGGCTTTTTGCTTTCTCTATGTATTGTTTGAATGTTTTTACAGTGAGAAGGTATTCGTGTATTATTTATGTAACTGAAATTAAATGAGCCCTTCCTTAAAAACACAAACTTGGGAAGAAGAGAAACCAGCAAGACCAGTTCGGCCAGTCTCTCCCTCTGTCCCCTGTCACACCCGCCTCATCCCCAAAAAGCCCTGCCTGATGTTGAAATCCATTTCTCAAGTACAAACAGGGACCGCAAAGGTCCAACCTTGGGAAAAACACAGGGATGAGATTATGTCAGGGCTTCTCAGGTGGCTCAGTGCCTGCCAATGCAGGAGACTTGGGTTGGATCCCTTGGTCAGGAACATTCCCTGGAGAAGGAATTGGCCACCCACCCCACTATTCTTGCCTGGAAAATCCCAGGGCCAGAGGAACCTGGTGGGCTGCAGCCCATGGGATTTCAGAGAGTAGGGCACGAGTGCACACACACGCGGCACACACACACACACACAGGTTGTATCATTGTTGTTTTTTATGTAACTAGATTCTGCCGCTCTTCATCTTCTTCCTCTTTCACCTCCTTTTCCTTTTTCCTCTGACTTCTGTTACAGTGAGCATCGCACTGAAAAGATTTTTAAGATATGTCCAGTTCAGTAAAAGAACACTTAACTTACGCGGAACCTAGTGTTAATAACAAGGAACAGAAACGGAAAGGAAAGAGTAGCTAGGGGCTTCTAAGTAGAAGCTGGAAGAGCAAAACAATAATCTATTTCTTTTATAAGGAAAGGAAGTTTTTAAGAATATTTATTTAGCTGCTCTGGGTCTTCATTGCAGCACACAGGATCTTTAGTTGGGGCATGCAAACTCTTAGTTGCAGCCTGTGGGAACTGGTCCCCTAACCAGGGATCAAACCTCTGCATTGGGAGTGCAGAGTCCTAGCCACTGGATCCCCAGGGAAGTCCCTGTTCTATTTTAAACACGTCGATCTCTTCCTTTCCTTTCCCTTCCTCAGCACAAACAAGTAGTTGTCTGGAAGAGGGGTTGGAGTAGCCAGGAATAGGGTGTCCGGGCTCAGATGGAATAGGGAATCCACCCCAGGGCCCAGAGGAGCAGGCAGGGGGATACTCTCAGGAGGATCCAGCAAATAGGTAAATATATCAAGGGCACCAGGGGCCAGTGTTTTCACTGCCAGAAAAGTGAGCTGCAATGATACAAAGGGAGAAACCCAGAATGAGCCCCATAGTGCTGGGCTGGAATTAGAGGTAGTGTAAACTCATGACTTTCAATATAGAAAGACAGATGTAGAAATGAATACAGGTCGAATATTACTTAACCATACAAAAGAATGAAGTAATGCCATTTTCAGCAACATGGATGGCCCTAGAGATTACCATATTGAGTGAAGCAAGGCAGACAAAGAAAGACAAATATTATATGTTATCATTTATATGTGAAATCTTAAAAAATGATACAAATAAACTTATTTGCCAAACAGAAATAGACTCGCAGACATAGATAACAAACATATGGCTGTCAAAGGGGAAAGTGGGGGAGGGGAGGGGATAAATTAGGAGTTTGAGATTAAAATATACACACTATTATATATGGAGTAGATAACCCATAAGGACCTATTGTAAATCACAGGGAACTATATCCAATATCTTGTAATAACCTATAGTAGAAAAGAATATATAAAAGTATATATATATATTTGTTTATATATACAAACACATGTATGTGTATATGAATCACTTTGCTATACACCTGAAACTATCACAATATTTTAAATTAATTGTATTTCAATAAAAATTTAAAAAAAGGAAAGCCTAGGCTCCTCATCAAAGATTGAATAAAGAAACCCATATCAGTATGTTTTAAGTTTAAGAAAAATTTTTTAAAATATAGATGTAAATCTCTGGTTCCTCTGCCTTTTCTAAACCCAGCATGATACTTGGAAGTTCTTGGTTCATGTACTGCTGAAGCCTAGCTTGAAGGATTTTGCGCATAACCTTGCTACCATGTGAAATAAGCACAATTGTACAGTCGTTTGAACATAATGTGGCATTGCCCTTCTTTGGGACTAGAACGAAAACTGACCTTTTCCAGTTGTGTGGCCACTGCTGAGTTTTCCAAATATGGTAACATATTGAGTGCAGCACTTTAACAGCATTATCTTTTAGGATTTTAAATAGCTCAGCTGGAATTCCATCATCTCCACTAGCTTTGTTTGTAGTAATGCTCCCTCAGACTCACTTGACTTCACACTCCAGGATGTCTGGCTCTAGGTGAGTGACCATACCGTTGTGGTTATCTAGGTCATCAATACTTTTCTGTATAGTTCTTTGTATTCTTTTCACCTCTTCTTAATCTCATCTACTTCTATTAGGTCCTTACCATTTTTTTTTCCTTTATCATGCCCATTCTTACATGAAAGGTTCCCTTGATATCTCCAATTTTCTTGAGATGTCTAGTCTTTCCCATTCTGTTGCTTTCCTCTATCTCTTTAAATTTGTTCATGTAAGAATGCCTCCTTAACCTATATCTACACACACACACACACACACACACTCCCTACCTCTACCCACTGAGAGAGCCTGGATGCAGTAAGAGCCGATAGTAATGACCACATGTAACGTCAGACTCTTGGTTTCTAAATGTCACTCTCCAGTGAAATAGATCAGGGCTTCTCGGAATAAAGACTTCTAGAACTGGGACAGAGCAAATACAAGGAGAGCCTGTATTGCTGTGTGTGTGTGTGTGCTTAGTCACTCAGTCGTGTCCGACTCTTGCTACCCCACAGACTGTAACCTTCCAGGCTCCTGTGCCCATGGGATTTTCCAGGCAAGAATACTGGAATGGGTTGCCATGCCCTGCTGTGCCAGGAAGCAAAATAATGTGTAAAGAATGATGGGATACACAAAATAGATAACTAACAAGGACCTACTATTTAGCACAGGGAACTTTACTCAGTACTCTGTAGTGGCCTATATGGGAAAAGATTCTAAAAAAGCGTGTGTGTGTGTGTGTGTGTGTGTGTGTGTGTGTGTGTGTGTATACATAGGCATGTGTGAAGTATCACTCAGCTGTGTCCGAATTTTTGCGACCCCATGGACTATACAGTCCATGGACTTCTCCAGGCCAGAATACTGGAGTCAGTAGCCTTTCCCACCTCCAGGGGATCTATAGGCATATATTTATTAATATATGTAAATATATACATATAAATGTGTATATATACATATATGTATGTGCGTGCTCTGTCGCTTCAGTCATGTCTGACTCTTTGGGACCCCGTGGACTGTAACCCACCAGGCTCCTCTGTCCACGGGATTTTTCAGGCAAGAATACTGAAGGGGGTTGCCATGCCCTCCTCCAGGGGATCTTCCCACCCCAGGGATCGAACCAGCACCTCTTGAATCTCCTGCACTGCAGGTGGATTCTTTACCACTGAGCCACCAGGGAAGCCCAATATATATGTGTGCATATTAGTAAATGTACACACGCATACGTGTGTGTATATAACTGGCTCATTTTGGTGTACCACTGAAATTAACACAGCAATGTAAATCAACTCTAGTCCAATAAAAAAAAATTGTTTTTAAATCACTTAGCTTCTAAAATGAAAAAAAAAGAAAACAGGATGAGGGGAACAGGCCAAAATGACCTGGAACCAGCTGCAAAGGGCAGGTCAAATTGGGAACAACTGGAACATCAAAATAAACAGTGATTTTAATAGATTACAGTCCTTTGACGCTCTGAGGTTATCCTGATATGACTAAATGAATGAATAAATCGAGAGTTCTGACGAGGAACAGGGTATTTACATGACCCCAAAAGATCTTCCCAGAAAACGCATTAATCACGAAGAGGAAAAGAGTAACTTTACAGTGGAGAAGGCTGAAAGACTCCACCTTAGCATCAGCATCCTGATGGCTGTAAGATCCTAACATCACTTCTGTGACCCTCCTGCCCAAAGCGCATGACTAGAATCTGATCAGAACAAGATATCAGACGAACACAAAATCATGGGCATCCTAGCCAAAGCTGGCCTTGTAACGTTCACAAGAGTCATGGAGGTCAAGGGAAGAATGAAAAAATTTTCCAGACTAAAGGAAGTGAAAGAGACTTGGCAACACAATGCAACGCGAGAGCCTAGAACGGAACCCCTGCTGGAAACACCGTCACTGGGACAGCGGGTGACACTTGAACGGAGAATGAAGAGTAGTCTCAGTCGCTCAGTCGTGTGCGACTCTTTGTGACCCCGTGGACTGTAGCCCACCAGACTCTTCTGTCCATGGGATTTTCCAGGCAAGAGTACTGGAGTGGGGTGCCGTTTCCTTCTCCAGGGGATCTTCCTGACCCAGGAGTTGAACCCGAGTTTCTTACATGTCCTGCGTTGGAAGGAGGAGATTCTTTACTATTGAGCCACTTGGGAAGTCCCAGCGTGAAGATTAGATGGTAGTAATTCATCACTGCTAATACGTTTTTATTTCTGAGGTTATACTTTGTGTAAAAGAGGATCCTGTGTGTAGGAAATACATTAAACATCTGTAAGTGTTGGAGCTTAAGTTTGGCAACTCGTTTTTATATAGTTTAGGAAAGATAATTTCTTTGTACTGTACGTGCAACTTTTCAAAAACTCTGAGATCTTTCCAATTTAAAAATATTAAAGCTTGCTTTTGAAATTTGTTTGAACACATTGGGGTAAGAAATGTATTTGACACAAAAAAACAGTACAGAACATATTTGTGAAACTGAAATAAACACATCATGAAACAAAGCATAGCCTTGCTCAAAAAGATCATAACACATAAATCAAATATACTTCAATAAAATAAAATTTTAAAAAATATAATAGTGAATGGATCATCATATTAAGTGAAATGATATCATATGATATCATTTATATGTGGAATCTAAAAACTAATACAGATAAATTTACAAAACAGAAAGACACGCAGACGCAGGAAACAAACTTACATTTACCGAAGGGGAAAGGGGGGAGGGATAAATTGGGAATTTGGGATTCACAGATACACACTATTATATATAAAATACAAACAACAGGACCTACTGTATAGCATAGGGAACTATATTCACTCTCTTGTGATAAGCTATAATGGAAAATAATCTGAAAATGTGCACCTGAAATGTTGCATATCAACTTTAGTTTTTAAAAAGGTAATATCAAATGTGGTTTTATAAATGGTTAACCTAACACAGGAAAAAAAATTCTAAGACACACAGAAAAGAAACAGATTCCAAAAGCACTGGTGGAGACTTACTAAATTGATTTCCTGACCTACACATTTTGTCCACAAGCATATTATTAATATAGGAGCAAATATATATGTAGGTTGTATCACGCCCTGGGCACTGCTCTAAGTACTTGACAAATACTGCTTAATCCTCACAACAATCTCAGGAGGAAGGTAACATTCACTCCCATCTTAAAGGTAATGATACTAAAGCCGAAAAAGGTTAAGTAATGTGCCCAAGGTCACGCAGCCAAGAAAAGGTGGGGCTAGCTTAGAATTCTAGGCTGCCTTCACAAAAGGCCTTGCAAAAGGAATGTGATTATCCCTCATTTGACAGATGGGGTAACCAAGGCTCAGAGAAACTAAACGGCTAGTTCACGGCCAGGCTGATTCTGAAAGCAGAGACTAGTTCTCAAGAGCAGACTTGCATAATCAGGGAGAAACGATGTCAGTGCTTAGATCCCGAACCAGGAACCACTGTTTGTTCATCCAACCCAGTTACAAGAACACGCCTCCTACTTTCACCAGCACTCAGGCCGTCGGACGAGAGCTTCACTGTCCAACAAGGTAGTCACAAGCCACAAGCGGCTGATTAAATTTAATTCAAATTAAACAAAATTAAAACTTTGATGGCTCTCACTCACCACCTTTAAACATGCACTCATGAGCTCATTGTTAGCACAGTGCACAACATAGGCTACAGACCATTTCCATGGTCACTGGAGGTTCTGTTGGACAGGGTGGAATCTAGAGATTGCCTTGCAAGGGCTTGACAATTGTTTTTTTTCAAAAGCAGGGACTGATATTCTGGATTTTCTTTAATATATGCTAGAGCACATCCTATCCGATTTTTTCCTAACAACCACATTTAAGTGTGTTTTTATTGAAGTCACAGGCTTCCCTGGTGGCTCAGATAGTAAAAAAAAAAAAAAAATCTGCCTATAATGCAAGAGACCCAGGTTGGATCCCTAGGTCAGGAAGATCCCTTGGAGAAGGAAATGGCAACCCACTCCAGCATTCTTGCCTGGGAAATCCCAGGGACAGAGAAGCCTGGCAGGCTACAGTCTATGGGCTCACTAAGACTTGACTGAGCATCTTTCACTTTCACTTTTTTTCATTCATTGAAGTGACATTGTCAGATTTTTCATATAAACTAACAAGGTAGTAAGTAAATAAAGCCCCTAAACTCCAACTCCAACTTGGGTTTCAATCCATGGCCATGATTACTGATGGCATTTGTAAACTCCCACCTTATAAATTTCTTTTTTGTTTTTGTTTGTTTTTTTCTGGCATGTGGAACTTCCCCAATCAGGGATCGAACCTCCACCCCTTGCAGTGGAAGCTCCAAGTCTTAACCACCACCAAGGAAGTCCCACCTTGTAGATTTCTAATCCAGTGGCTTGAAATCCCAGATCTTGCTTCTGAATGTGGCATTCTGTGCCACATGCTGTAATTATTGCCCTGAAGAATTACAAGTGCAGAACTCAGAAAGCGAAGTGTCTGCAAATGACAGCAGCTACCAGTCATTAAATGTTCTACCCACCTAGGGCTGGTACAGGCCTAATCGTCACTATTTTCATGCCAACCCTAAGAGGGCTTCCCTGATAGCTCAGCTGGTAAAGAATCTGCCTGCAATGCAGAAGACCCTGGTTTGATTCCTGGGTCAGAAAGATCCACTGGAGAAGGCATAGGCTACCCACTCCAGTATTCTTGGGCTTCCCCTGTGGCTCAGCTGGTAAAAAATCCGCCTGCAGTGAGGGAGACCTGGGTTTGATCCCTGGGTTGGGAAGTTTCCCTGGAGAAGGGAAAGGCTACCCACTCCAGTATTCTGGCCTGGAGAATTCCATGGACTGTAAAGAGCCGGACATGAATGAGTGACTTTCACTTTAACCCCTAGGAAGTACCTGTGATGATCTTCATTTTACAAAATGAGGCACAGTGGCTCACAGAGGTAAAGTCACCTGCCCAAATCCACATAGGCCATAAATATAGAATACAAACTAGATCTCTCCACCTCAAACTCCACATTCATCTTCTTCCTTTACCTAATCTAAAGAAAGGTTTCCCAGCTTGCGCTAGTGGTAAAGAACCGACCTGCCAATGCAGGACACCTGAGTTTGATCCCTGGGTCAGGAAGATCCCCTGGAAGGGGCATGGCAACCCACTCCAGTATTCTTGCCTGGAGAATTCCATGAACAGAGGATGTTAAGGTCACGCAGAGATGGACACAAATGAAGTGACTTAGCATGCACGCAACCTAAAGCAAACCAAGGAGAGACATGGTTCTAGCATAAAAATAATTCTGATTCAGCCCACTGGAAATTCATCATGATATGGATCAAAGGAACTAGGATTACAATAGACTAATCACTGAATTTATGCTGATGATAGAAATGTCAGAGGGAGGGTGGAGAGTTGGAAAAAATAACAGGCGTATGGGGGCAGATGAAAAGCCTGCAAAAATAATAATAATAAAGATTAAAGCTAAGAGTGAGGAGAGGAAATGTCCAGCTGGCTAAATTTTTCCCCAGTCTGTTGCTGACACACCATCTAACTGGGTCCCAGTGCTCATCAACATCACCTCTGCCGTGGGATTGAAATTATACACCTTTTCCATCTTATCCACTAGGGTCCAGTGCTGTGATGGAAGAAATTTTCACATATTGAGATTCCAGGAACTCATTCTGGCTAATATATGAGCTAACAAACTTTCTCTTTTTTTGGCCTCGCTGCTTGACATGTGGAATCTTAGTTCCCCCATCAGGTATCAAACCCAGATCTTCAGCAGTGAAAGCGCAGAATTATAACCGCTGGACCACCAGGGAATTCCCAAGCTAACTTAAATTTTATGCTAATTAGAACAGCAAGTTTTGTGGCGTATCAGAAGTTCATCTGCTTTAACCATGAAAGAAAATGCATTTAAAAATTCAAATGGGGCAACTGTGGGTCAGTCATTCAAAATGGAGCTGAGTGGCCGCTGCGGATGTGGTTTCAGCCACATTCCTGCATCACTTGAGAACCTGCATTTTCTGAACTGCACCGGATTTGAGGACACCACCAGCCATCTTCAAAACAATATCTGCTAGCAGCTGCCAGCTGGAGCCTTATGGTCTCAAGAACTCCCGTTGTAACTAAGCAACCCACTTTGGATCCCAACCAATCCTTGCTTAAACAGCACCCTTACTTCTCGCCAGCTCCAGTCCTGACTCTTGACAAACAATTTATGTAATTTTGTGGTTTTTGCTTTTACAAGCCTCCCTCTTTTTGTAGTCTAGCGGAACACAATTCAAGTGCTTCTTGGGCTATTGCTCTGTTTGGCTCAAACAAAACTCAAAATTTTCTATTCCTATTAACAGTTTGTTTATTGCTTATGTCCATTGACAGCTGTAATAATGGGAAGTTTTATGTCTGAAGCTGTTCATACAATGGCCACAGCACTCAAAGAGCACCGAGAAATTGAATTTACATTTTTTATTTAATTGTAATGATTTAAAGTTAAATGTAGGGACAGGACTTCCCTGAATCTGCCTGCCAATTTGTGGGTCACGGGTTCGATCCCTGGTCCAGGAAGATCCCACATGCCTCACCACAACTAAGCCCAAGCGCCACAGCTACGGACCCCATGCTCTGCAACAGGAGAAGCTGCCGCAATCAGAAGCTGGAGCACAGGGGCTAGAGAGGAACTCCCGCTCAACCGCAACTAGAGAAAGCCCACTGGCCGCAATGAAGACCTGGCACAGCCAAAATAAATAAAAGAACAGGAAGTGGAAACCAAAAAAAAAGTTAGATATATGTAGCACATGTGGCTGGTGGCTACCGTCTTGAACAGCACAGCACTAAATGGCAAGATGCAGAAGTTAGGGCAGGGCTTTCCCATTTGCGTCCCCCGAAACCTAACGTGTGAACCATTTGTTTAAGGGGCACCGTCTGAGGTCAGACTCCCTGGGTCCAAATCTCTGTTCTGGGGAACTTTGAGGAAGCTCTTAATCTTGTTTGTACCTCAGTGTTTGCATCTGTAACATATATATGTATAAATGTACATATATATATAATGGAGTATTACTCAGCCATAAAAAGAATGAAATAATGCCATTTGCAGCAGCATGGATGGAGCTAGAAATTATCATATTAAAGTGAAGTAAGTTAGAGAAAGACAAATATCATATGATATCATATTCTGGCTATTGTAAATAGCCCCAGTGAATACTGGGGTGCATGTATCTTTTTGAATTATGATTTTTTCCGGATATATGCCGAGGAGTGAGATTGCTGGGTTATAGGATAGTTCTATTTTTAGCTCTTTAAGGAACTGCCATACTGTTCTCCACAGTGGCTGTACCAATTTAGAGCCCCACCAACAGTGTAGGAGGGTTAAATCCACTGGTTTAAACCTGTATGTTTTTTCCCAACACTACAAGCAAGTAACTCAATTCTGACACTATCTACTGAGAGATAGCATCGGATTCCACAGGTTAAAAAAGCTCAGTCCAGGCCTCCCGCCACCCACTACAGATGTCAATCACAAGTCCAGGTTGTCACCTGTGCTTCTGACTGATGAGCTATAGCTCAGAGGTTCCCACAACCCTCTCCTTGGTGTTGGTTAATTTGCTCGAGCAACTCAAGGAACTCAGAGAGGGACTTCCCTGGTGGTCCAGTGGTTAAGACTCCTCTATCCCAACGCAGGGAGCCTGAGTTTGATCCCTGGTTGGGGATCAAAGATCCTGCATGCTGTGTTGCCAAAATAGAAGAAGGGGGAGGGGGAGATAATGTCTTGAACTGAATAAAATGAAAATACAACATAATCAACTTTAAAAAAAATTTTTTTAATAAATAACTCAGACATTTTACTTACTGGATTACTGCTGCTACTGCTGCTAAGTCGCTTCAGTCATGTCGGACTCTGTGTGACCCCATAGACGGCAGCCCACTAGGCTCCTCTGTCTCTGGGATTCTCCAGGCAAGAATACTGGCATGGGATGCCATTGGCTTCTCCAATGCATGAAAGTGAAAAGCGAAAGTGAAGTTGCTCAGTCGTGCCGACTCTTAGCGACCCCATGGACTGCAGCCTACCAGGCTCCTCCGTCCATGGAACTTTCCAGGCAAGAGTACTGGAGTGGGGTGCCATTGCCTTCTCCGACTGGATTACTGGTTTATTATAAAAAGATGTAACTCAGGAACAGCCAGAAGGAGGAGATGTACAAGGCAAGATACCAGGAGGGGGCGGGGGAGTTCCAGACACTCCATCCTCTTAGCACCTCTACAATTCATTGACCTAGAAGCTCTCTGAACCCCATCTTTTGGGGGGTTTTGGTGGAGGCTTTTGGGGTTTTGGGTGGATGCTTCATTACCTAGACATGACTGATTAAATCATTGGCCACTGGTGATTGATTTCAACCTCCAGCCCCTCTCTCTTCCTGGGAGGTGGGGGTTGGGAGGGCCTGAAAATTCCAACCTCTCTAATTACATGGTTGATTCCCCAGGTAACCAGCCCCCATCCTTAGGTGCTTTCCAAAAGTCACCTCGTAAGCATAAACTCAGGTGTGGTTGAAAGGAGTTTATTATAAATATCAAGACTCTTTTACCACTCTTATCACTTAGGAATTTCCAAGCGTTTTAGGAGCTCTGTGTCAGAAACCAGGATGAAGACAAATATAGGTTTCTTATTATAAATCACAATATCACAGTATCTATGGTTGAATCTTGCTTGAATTGTCGTTATAAAGGTTGTCAAATGGTGACCTTTACAATGATAATTATTCTTCTACATCATTCTTTAATTTGTAACTCTAAGAATGTACTTTTGCTCCTTTTTATTTTAAATCAGTCTGTAGTCATGAATTCTTGTTCATTTAGTAGATTATAATCCTTTTTTTGTTGCTGTTGTTTAGCGGCTAAATTGTGTCCAGCTCTTTTGTGACCCCATGGACTGGAACCTGCCAGGCTCCTCTATCCATGGGATTTCCCAGCCAAGAATACTGGAGTCAGTTGCCATTTCCTTCTCCAGGGGAAACTTCCCAACCCAAGGATCAACCTCAAGTCTCCTGCATTGGTAGGTGGATTCTTTACCACCATGCACCAGGGAAGCCCGATAATCCTTTACTATCTTTATTTAATCTGACGTTCAATTTGTTCCAGATTTGGTCATAAGAAGCCTCTTTAAGATGTCTTTCTGCGTCCTCCTGACATCCCCATCATTCTCTGAGTATTTCCTTACTTCTAGATTGCTTTTCTTTTAAAGATGGAGAAACTGAGGCACAGGGAAGTTGAATAATTTGCCCAAGTGGTCCTGATGTTAGATGGCAGGACCAAGATTTGAACGCAAGCAGTGTGGTTCCAGAATCCAAGCTCTTAACCACTCAACCATATTCCACCTCACAGGGGCAGGAATCGTGACTTTTTCTTGGTAGCTAGTTCCCTGACCAGGGACTGAACCCTGGATGCCAGCAGTAAGAGTGTGGTGCCCTAACCACTGGACAGCCAGGGAATTCCCCTTAATATATACACAAAGTGGGCTTCCCAGGTGGCTCTGTGGTAAAGAATCTGCCTGCCAATGCAGGAGATGAGGGTTTGATCCCTGGGTCAGGAAGATCCCCTGAAGGGAGAAATGGCAACCTGCTCCAGTATTCTTGCTAGAGAAGAAAATCCCATGGACAGAGGAGCTTGGTGAGCTACAGTCCATGGGGTTGCAAAGAGTCAGATAACAGCAGAGCAACCGAGCACATACTCGCACATAGATGTTAGGTATACATGCTTGGATTTATTCTGGTATTCTTTTTTTAACTGAAGTATAGTTGATTTACAATGTGGTGATAGTTTCAAGTGTGCAGCGATGTGATTCAGATGCATACATATCTATATCTATATTCTTTTTCAGGTAAACCATGACTTCTTGTTCAAAGCTATATCCGCACCACTCAGCATGATGCCTTACCCATGGTAAGTATTAAATATAAATATGTTAAAAATGAAAGTGATGAAAGTGACAGAGAAGAGTGAAAAAGTTGGCTTAAAGCTCAACATTCAGAAAACGAAGATCATGGCATCTGGTCCCATCACTTCATGGGAAATAGGCGGGGAAACAGTGGAAACAGTGTCAGACTTTACTTTGGGGGGCTCCAAAATCACTGCAGATGGTGACTGCAGCCATGAAATTAAAAGACACTCCTTGGAAGGAAAGTTATGACCAACCTAGATAGCATATTGAAAAGCAGAGCATTACTTTGCCAAAAAGGTGCGTCTAGTCAAGGCTATGGTTTTTTCTATGGTCATGTATGGATGTGAGAGTTGGACTGTGAAGAAGGCTGAGTGCCGAAGAATTGATGCTTTTGAACTGTGGTGTTGGAGAAGACTCTTGAGAGTCCCTTGGACTGCAAGGAGGTCCAACCAGTCCATTCTGAAGGAGATCAGCCCTGGGATTTCTTTGGAAGGAATGATGCTAAAGCTGAAACTCCAGTACTTTGCCCACCTCATGCGAAGAGTTGACTCATTGGAAAAGACTCTGATGCTGGGAGGGATTGGGGGCAGGAGGAGAAGGGGACGACAGAGGATGAGATGGCTGGATGGCATCACTGACTCGATGGACATGAATCTGAGTGAACTCCAGGAGTTGGTGATGGACAGGGAGGCCTGGCGTGCTGTGATTCATGGAGTTGCAAAGAGTCGGACACGACTGAGCAACTGAAATGAACTGAACTGAACTGATAGACCAGATAGAAGTATATTTAGTCAACAAAAGAAAGCATGCTGAAATTTCTCTGGCAGTCCAGTGGTTAAGACTGTTCACCTTTCAGTGTAGGGGTTTGGGTTTCATCCCTGGTGGGGGAACTAAGAAACCACGTGCCTAGTGGCAAAAAAAAAAAAAAAAAAAAAAGAAAGAAAAGAAAAGAAAACAGAAACAATATTGAAACAAATCGAATAAATACTTTTTTAAAAATGGTCCACATAAAAAGACTCTTTAAAAAATGAGACTCAAAATGAATTCTTGTCTTACAGAGTGATAAAACCTTACTCTCTGGGGCTTTATTGTTTACTGGGCAGAAGTCATTCTGTCAGAAATTATTTTCTTTACCAAACAAAAATTATTTGCAATGGTCCGAAATGTGAGTCAATAAATTTCTGTTATCTTAATCACTAAAGGTCCAGTGGTTAAGACTTTGCTTTTCAATGCATCAGGGGAGCAGGATGCAGTTCTTAGTCAAGGAACTAAGACCCACATGCCTTGCAGCCAAAACACTAAGACATAAAGCAGAAGCAATATTGTAACAAATTCAATAAAGACTTTAAAAATGGTCCACATCAAAACAAATGAAAAAAGTTCAACTATGGTAGTAATACTAAAATGATATAAACTGATAACAATGCAAATATTCCTGCCTGGCAGATTATAGTTGACTATTTCTCTCTGGATACTGACCAGTTCTTTTAGCATTCCCGATCGCTTATATGCATGTGCTCTTGGAATTCTCCTTTGAATTGGTTGCAACATTTTACATAAGGGTCTCATTCATAAATGAGTCAAATAAAATCTTGGACATCCTGGATCTGTGTAAGAGCTGATTTTATTTTTTTAAAAATAGTATCCATCAGCACCCACTTCCCAAATTTGGAACTTCCTCCAAAAATTAGAAAACTCTCACCCCCACAGAATGAGAGGTGATAAAAGGATGATTTCCAGTCTCAACACCCTCAGAAACCCAGGAGTCCTCTGATTTATACTACTAAGATTGCAAAATACAGACTCAGATTTACCTCTAAAGAGTGTAACACGCTGCTTAGCAGGTCTTGCTCATCAAAGCAAAAATCACACAGGTTACATTAACAATCTTCATTCCAAGGTGTTCCAGGGCTTCCTTCTTGACTCAGCGGTAAACAATCCGCCTGCCAATGCAGAGGATGTGGGTTAATCCCTGACCTGGGAAGATCTCACACGCCATGGAGCAACTGAGCCAGGGGGCCACAAATATCAATCCCGGGCTGGAGCCACAATTACTGAGCACACGTGCCCTAGAGCCCATGGTCAGCAACAAAAGAGGCCACAGCAACAGGAAGCCCAAGCCCTGCGATGAAGGGTAGCCCCCTCTCGCCGCAACTAGAGAAAGCCGACATTCAGCAACAGAGACCCAATGCAGCCAAATACAAAAATAAATAAAATCAGATAACAGTAATAAAAAAAAAAAAAGATGTTCCAATAAGGTGGACTTCCCTGGTGGTCCAGTGGTTAAGACACAGTGCTTCCACTGCAAGGAACACAGTTTAAGCCCTGGTCAGGGAACAAAGATCCCACATGCCTCCCAGCATGGCCAAAAAATAGAAGGGAAAAAAAAAAAAGGCATTCCAGTTAAGAGACAGGCTAGAATTCAGTCTGAACACAACTTGGCTGAAACACAGGCAGTTGAGTTTTTAAGAACTGGGGTGGGAAGTCGGGGTGGCAGGTCATCTCTGTTTGCTAACTGTCTTCACCCAAGGGAAAAGGAAACGGTCTTGCAACATCAGGACGAGGGGCGGTGTCACAAGCTGGACTGAAGTCAGGAAACTGGGAGACAGACGTACTGTCTCCTGTGATGTTTATATTTCAGAGAGATAGATCCCAGGTCCTTTCAAATGACAGTTCCTGGGTTGTAAAACTGGCAAGAGGCTTTTAGAGATTTATATGCAAACCCACTCCAGTATTCTTGACTGGAGAATCCCTTGGACAGAGGAGCCTGGCAGGCTAAAGTCCATAGCGTTGCAAAGAGTCAGACTTGAGTGAAGGGACTTAGACGCATGCATACATCTCAAAAGGGCAAAGAATTTATGATGACAAATCTTCTAAAGTACATGCTCTAAGAAACAGGAGGTTGGGGCATCTGTGGTTAGGCTGTCTGGATTCTGGAAGGGATGAGGGTGATAGGGAGTACAGTGGTTTAGAGGCAGGAAAAGTCTATCTAAAGCTTAGTTAAGCTGAGGGAAAAGTTACAGTGCTTGTGATCATGTTCTATAAAGCTGGTCAGCCTGGGTTCAAACTTGAACTCCATTGCTTATTAGCTGGGTGACATGAGGTAAGTTACTCAACCTCTCTGGGCCTAGTTTCCTCATCTTATAAAAAGCAGATGATTACTACTTAATTCATTAATATTTAGTTCAAAAAGCAGAGATATCACTTTGCCAACGAAGGTCCATATAGTCAAAGCTATGGTTTTTCCAGTAGTCATGTACAGATGTGAGAGTTGAACCATAAAGAAGGTTGAGCACCAATAAACTGATGCTTTCAAACTGTGCTGCTGGAGAAGACCCTTGAGAGTCCCTTGGACTGCAAGGAAATCAAACCAGTCAATCCTAAAGGAAATCAACCCTGAATATTCATTGGAAGGACTGATGTTGAAGCTGAAGCTCCAATACTTTGTCCACCTGATGTGAAGAGCCAACTCTTGAAAAAAGCCATTATGCTAGGGAATATTGAAGGCAGGAGGAGAAGGGGATGACCAGAGGACGAGATGGTTAGATGGTGTCACGGAATCGATGGACATGAGTTTGAGCAAGCACTGGGAGATGGTGAGGGACAGGGAAGCCTGGTGTGCTGCAATCCATGGGTTCACAAAGAGTTGGACATGACTTATCAACTGAACGACAACAATACTTAATTCACAGGATGGTTGGTTAGATTAAATATGTTAATCCAAGTACAGCCCTTAAACCACTATCTGGTACATAATAAATACATGACTTGCTGTGGGTTAAATTACTTTGCCATTCTTAGCCTGTATTTCCCCAAACCATGCCATCTAAGAATTATATGGAAAATTAAATGAGAAGATGGATGCACACAACCTTAGCCCAAGCCTGGCATCTGGTAAGACTCTTTTAAAGGACCAGTATTCCCGTAACTATAGTTACCATTACTGATACTTGTATTATTTGTTGCTCAGGCTCTTATTCCCTATTTTGTTGCAATAATCACTATTTACTATTATTATTATCTAGCATATTCCCTGTTATGAATGGTAATATCAGCAATATTACTTTTTTGTTTTTTTAGCCGCCCCAAACTGCTTATGGGATCTTAATTCCCCCAGCACAGAGTCCTTAGGACTTCCCTCAGGGTCCAGTGATTAAGACTCTGCACTCCCAATGAGAGGGCACAGGTTCATTCCCCAGTGGGGGAACTAAGATCCCACATGCCATGCAGCGCAGTCAAAGAAAAGAAAGAAAGAAAGAAAGCACGGAGTTCTAACCGCAGGACTGCCAGCGAATTCCCAGTATTACTATCTCACTATTCCGCACATCTGGTCCCCCTCTTCAGGCAGTCCAGAAGCCTGCCAGGGTTTCTCCTTCCCAAGCCAGGCTTTCCCTCACTGGCCCCTCAGCCCTTCATCTGATTGCAGAAGGCGGTGGTGAGGCTCAGGCCCCAAGTTCCCAACAGGAAGCAAAGACTGACGGCAGCACCTGCCAGCCCTTCGGACATGTGGGATGCCATGACCGAGCCACTGAATGATTCTTTTTTTCATCGTGAAGCTAGGTTATTTTTTCCTATATAATTTTTAAAGGTTACTTTCCATTTACAGTGACTAAAAAAATACTGGCTAAATTCCCCGTGTTGTGCAATGATTCTTAAGAAACCAGATAGATAGCAAGGCAGGAAAACCCATGAAACAAAACTCCCCTCTGCTCCCAAGCATTGCTAAGAGTCCCATTCACCCCTCCACATTGCTCAGAGGTCTTACCTGGTCTCCCTCTCACCGGGTGGGACAGCCCACATGCGCCGTTCAACTCAGGAGGTGAATGGTGTTCAAGTGTGACTTCCCCCGGGAGCTGTAACTCTGGATCTCAGTTTCTCTATCTCGGTCTTGGCATTCCCATCCTAGGTCAACTTCCCACGAGTCTGGTGTCAGCAGCGAACTAGGAATAACTCCTATAAAACACTACACAGGACTTCCCTGGTGGTCCAGTGGCTAAGACTCCACACACTTAGACTCCTTCAAGGCAGAGGGCCCAGGTTTGACCCTTGGTCAGGAAACTAGATTCCCACGTGCCGAAACTCAAACATCCCTCACAACTAAGACTGGGCACGGTCAAATAAAGAAATAAATATTTTTTTAAACAAAACACTATACAAAGTAATCAAACTTTTATTGAAGCCTTTATGTGCCAGATACGGCACGGGCCCTGCTCTTGAGGAGCTCACAGTCTAGAAAAGAGAAGATGCCAAAAAAATGTTTCCCACAAAGATGGAAGGGCCTGGGGGGGCGGGGGGGCAGAGCCATCAACACCCTCGCCTCTCCTATTCCAGGTTGGCTGGAACAGAGAACAGAGAGCTTATCAGCATCTCTCCCTCCTTCCCTGGGACAGCTCTGACTTCCCACTGTCCTTAGTATCAGGAGGACACCAGGGAGAGACAAAGATGCGGGGGATACAGCTGCTGCCCTCAAAAAGCTAGAACACCCCGGCAGGATATATATATACACATACAACGGTAACTTGATGTCCCAAAGCCGCAAACCAGTGCAGCAAAAGCTGGGGAGAACAGGGGCTGGGCCAGCCCAGTCCGGGGGTTGGGAAAAGAAGTAATGGAAAGGGAGATATCCAGGGCCCAGGAAGTAGGGCAAGAGGTGGAGAAGCTCATAGTAGGGCGCCAGCAGCCACAGCCAACAGAAGAGTCACCCATCCCGCCCAAGGAGCCGCAGAGCCTTTACTAGGGGTCACATATTTTACGGGGTACTGCCCCATATTTCTGCGGTCCTGGTGGCCACTAGCATCTCCAGCCAAGCTAGCTTCCTCTTCCTGGAAGGTCTCATGCCCCACCTCTTGCAGAGACGTCTGGTTGGTCTGAGCTGGGGTGATGGGTTTGGTGGTGGACCGGGTGGTGGTGGAGACTGGGGTGGCTTTGGTGGTGACAGTGGAGGATGGGGCTGAGGTGGAAGTACTGACAGATTTGGTTGGGGCCAGGGTGGTGGACCGAGGTGGGGGCAGCAAGACGAGAGGTGGGAATTGAGGGGAGAAGTAGGTCTTGTTGCGGAGGTCCGAGTTACACCGGGACCCCTGGCAGCAGGAGCCGCTGAGCGTGAACCCTGGGCCTGTCGCCGAGTCCCGGGTGCAGAGCTCATCCTGGACGCAGCCCCGGACAGGCAAGGACACGGTCACATTGGCTGCAGGAGAGAAACACGGGTAGGTCCATGCTTAGGGGTAGGGTAGGCACAGCCAGAACGAAACTTAGGGGCAACACGAGGTCAAGAACATCCAAAACAGGGGACGGAAGGGCTCTGCATCCATTAATCCCTATGTCTCCATTTGGGCCCCACTTTGAGAAACACTGTCCCGCTGTTTTTTGTATTCACTAGACCACATTTCCCATAGGACTTAAGAGGAAAAATGTGTAGAATGAACTACAAGTTCCACAGTGCTTTGGAAGAAAGGTTTGAACTGGGATACAACACCTCTCAACAGGATGAAAGAGAAGAGCATTGCCTCCCTCTTCCTCCCGTGACTCCACTGTTGTCAAAATTCAGTCTTAGAGTCAGAACTCAGTTCAGTCACTCAGTAGTGTCTGACTCTTTGCAACCCCATGGACTGCAGCATGCCAGGCCTCCCTGTCCATCACCAACTCCCAGAGTGTACTCAGACTCATGTCCATTGAGTCGGTGGTGCCATCTAACCATCTCATCCTCTGTCATCCCCTTCTCCCACCTTCAATCTTTTCCAGCATCAGGGTCTTCATCTCCCATAATACACCCCGCAGAGGACTGGATTTCAAGAACTCATGGTTCCCTGAGGCAGAGACCTGGAGGCTGAACCACATCTCTTCTAATACTTTGGGGTGGGACAAAGTATTAGGAGACACTAACCTTTGAGTTTTAAGGACTAGATTCCCCACGATGCCTGGGCAGAATCTTAGAGACTTAAATACATTTCCCATTGCACATCCTCCCATTCTGCACCTGGCAAGCCTCTGTGAAAACATATTCCCTCCAAAACTCTGGGACTAAAGTATTCCTATTCCCGTGCTATCCTGGGAATAGGACTGCATTTCTCATGACACTCTAGGACAAGCCACCAACTTAGGCCTACGGTTCCCAGAGGGCGCGGGAAGGTGAGGGAACCCTTTGGGTAAAGGGGTACTATTACCTACCACCCATGAGGCCTCAGAAAAGGCTACCACGACCCGTGCAGGCCAGGTGCTTTGGAGCGCCTCTCACCTGCTGTCAAGGTGACATTGCCGTCGAAACAGCCCTTGTAGAAATGGTCGCTGGCGTTGTAGCAGCTCACGACGGGAGGCGCCCTGCCCTGGCACTCCTTGCGGCTCAGTCCCACGCAGCTGTAGCACTCGACGCCGTTGGGCTGGTAGGCACTCTCATTGCCTGCGAGGGGGGCGAGGAGGAAGGAAGCGGTCCAGGGGATTCAAGAAGCACTGACCTGCTCTTCGTCCCTCGAGTCCACGTCTCCGCCCCTCGACGGACACGCAGCTCCGCCTCTAACCCCGCCCCCAGGGTGTGACCCCGCCCCCAGCCCTTGAGGATTTTTCCCGCCTCCTGCTGGCGGCAGTCCCAGCCGCTCGGCCCAGGCGTGGCTCCGCCCTCCAGAGCTGTGGCTCCGCCCCCACCGACCTGCGGGGTTGAGCGCTCGCGAGGTGAGGTTGAGTTTCGCGTTGCAGCGGTCCTGGGGACACTGCTGCAGCTGGATGAAGGCCAGAATCCCGTAAAGGTCCAGTCCGCGGTCATTCTTGCCGGGGATTCCCGAACCGCAGCCCCGCACTGCCACCGAGAATTGCCCGTGGACTGCGAAGAGGGGAGGGGGCGGGGTCAGAGGGGCGTGGCCTCCGGGCGGGGCCTCGAATAGATCGGCCCAGAAGATAGGCAGGCCAAGGTGGGAGCGCCGGGGAGAGGGGGGTTCAGAAGAAAGAGCAGATCCGAGGAGAAAGGACAACAGACTTGAGAGATCTGAGTATGAGGGGACAGAGAAGTTGACAGGTACTGTACACAAAAGCTGGGACGGGGTAAGAGTGATAAGAAGGGGCACGACCACAGGGAGTCTCACCCGGAAAGCAACATCAGAAAGAACTGAGACTGACGAAGAAGGCACAGGCTCAGAGACAGATGGAGCCTCCTAGCAGCTGTGACCTCAGACAAGGGCGGGTCAGAGGGACCCGAAGCCTCAGCCTTGGGACCCTAGGAGAGTATCTCTAGGGTGGGTCTCCATCACCAAAGGCCCCATTGCATGGGGGAGGTTTGGTTAGAGTGGAGAGGATTTTGAAAGGGTCAGAAGGCGATAGCGAGATCTCAGTGAGCCAGGCTGTGCCCTTGAAGGAGACGAAGTCCCAGGTCTGGATTCTCCCAGGTCATCTCACCCCTGCGCAGCGCTCAGTCCTCACCTCTCTAAGCCCTAAGGGCGTGGGTGTGTTGAAAGGCCCAGGCCCTTGCAGACTGAAAGGGAAGAATGGGGATGCGTTCGAGTGGGTGTGGCCAAAGTCAGAAGGAGGGGCTGGACTATAAGGAGGCGGGGCCCGGATGGAGAAGCTGGAAGCTAGTAGGCAAGGACCAGGAGGTTCCACTCACTAGTCTCCACAGCCCCCACAGCTTCTGTGCAGACTTCCACGCCTGGTGCACACTTCACCGTCTTCATCTTCTGCGGCGAGCACCCGTCATCTGCGTTCTGCACGCAGCTGTAACACTCCAGGGCCTTCGCTCCTGGGGGTGCAGAGGCAAGTAGAACTGAGCGATCCCAACTGAAGTCTCCTCCCCAAAGAAGAAATAGTCCTTCCCACTCTCTCCACCCCTGTGCAACTGTACCGCACATCCTTTTCCAGGGCAGGGAGATAAGGAAATGTGTGCGCGCTAAGTCGTTTCAGTCGTGTCCAACTCTTTGCTACCCTTTGGACTGTAGCCCGCCAGGCTCCTCTGTCCAAGGGATTCTCCAAGCAAGAATACTGGAGTGGATTGCATGCCCTCCTCAGGGACAAGGAAAACGTAGCCGCAAATCTGAGGCCAGGAGAGACACTGTGTCCCTTTCATGCCTACAGTGGGAGTATCTTTTTCACAGACCCTTATGCCCAAGGTGGGGGAATCCCTGACTTAAATGGGGGGGACTCCTTCTTTCAGTTCTCCTCTTAGGATGGGAGAATTTTACCCACAGTCAAGTCATGCAGTGAGACTTCCCTCCCCACCCCCACCCCCACTCACCCCCAGACGTCTACTCAGGATGGAAGAAAGTTTCCACAGTCCCTTCTGCCCAGGGTAGCAAATCCTTCCTAGAGCACCCCCTCCACCACCGAAGCAGGTGATCTTTCCCACAATCCCCCTGTTCCAAGTGGAAGAATTTTCCCCGCAGCTCCTTCTGCTCTGGACAGGAGATTCTTCCCGCGGCCCTCTCCATTGAGGGGTGGCAGGGTGGGGGCAGACTCTTCCTTAGACCTCCCACTGTGCCCCCTCCGCTCCCTTCTGGCAACAGACTCACTTTCTGGAAGCAGCAGCGACAGCAGGAGCAGCCAGCAAATAGTCCAGATTGCTGCCCAGGAGCCTGCTCTCCTGGCGGGGTCCATGGTTCCGTCCTGCTCTCTCGGCTTCCCCCCTAGGTGTGCCGGCTCCCAACCCAGGCCCTCTTACCTGAGCCCGGGATGAGTAACCTCCCCCCAGGCAACCCTGGCCTTGCCCAACCGGGCCAAATCAGCGTCCGCTGTGGGGCGTGACACCCGCCCCTGGGTGCGTCGTCACCCACAGCTGCCAAGGAGGGAAAGGGCGGGAGTCATGGTTCCCTGGCAGTTCCCAGGAGAAAGTCTGTGTGTTTGGGGTCTGAGACGGGGGAGAGAGGAGAGGACTGAGGCTCACAGAAGGGGTCTACTCAATGCTCAGCATCCAGTAAATATTGAATGAGTGCAGGTTTGGGGTCGGGTGATGCTGGAGACTAAACAGAACCAGTGCTGGTCCTCCCAGAGGTCACTTTCTGATGGGGGAGAAAGATATGAATTAAATAATCATCCAAATTGTTATTTCCAGCCAAGACAACGAAGGAAGAAAAGGAGGGAGCCAAAAGGAGGTGTGGAGTCTAGAAGTAGGGGGCTGATCAGTGAAGCATCCCTGGAGATGTAGATCACTGAGTTGCCTCATAATCTTAAAGACTTGGAGGTTTAAACAGTGAAGCAGGTCGGGATGGGGGCAGAGCACATGGCAAAGCCCTCGGTGGGAAGCAACATGGACCATTCAAACATAGGAGAGCAGTGCGCCTGGAGCTCAGAGGGTGAGGGGACTGAGAGGGAAGCTGAGGCGCAGGAGCCAGGCAGGGGTCACACTGTTCCAGGCATGCCAAGCCCCGCAGAGAGATCTGAACTAACTTTGAGCAAGATGGAGAATGTCTCTGGGGGTCTACGTCTGGGGGACACAATCAGACTTGCTTTTTCATCTGTCAGTCTGGCACCTGATGCAAAAACTTCTCAAGAAATGAATTCACTAAACCCAAGGAATTACGCAGCAATGAAAATGGGCCAACTACTGGCCTGGGCAGCAACGTGAATCTCAGAAACTTTATGTGGAGCTCAAGAAGTCTTAAACAAATGAAAGATACCATGTGGCTCCATTTCTATGAAAGTTCTAGAACAGGCAAAGCTAATCAGTGGTGATAGAAATCGGGGTCATTTTAGGAAGGTATTGCCCCCAAAGAGTAATAGTAAGTAGCCCCTCCTGTCTTCATCTGGGTGGTGGTTACACATGTAACTACCAATAAGTAAAAAATCACCAAACCATATGCTGTATATTTATGCACTTTACTGTATGTACACGATTCTTACAAAAAGAAAGGGGAGGGTCTTTTTTGACAGTACAGTGGTTAAGACTTTGCCTTCCTATGCAAGGAGTGTGGGTTCGATCCCTGATTGAGGAGCTAAGATCTCACATGTCTCATGGCCAAAATACCAAAACAGAAAACAGAAACAATATTGTAACAAATTCAATAAAGACTTTAAAATGGTCCACATCGAAAAAATCTTAAAAAAAAAAAAAAAAACGGTATTAAAAAAAAAGTTTAAAAAGAAAAGTGAAGTCACTCAGTTGTGTCCAACTGTTTGCAACCCCATGGACTGTCACCCACCAGGCTCCTCGGTCCATGGGATTCTCCAGGCATGAATACTGGAGTGGGTTGCCATTTCCTTCTCCAGTATTAAAAAAAAGAAAGGGATAAAGGCAGGGTGGAATGCCACTGTGGCCTCTGTAAAAAACGGAAAAGACTATAGTAGGGGCGAGAGAAGGAGGGCAGGAGATGAGGGAGGGAGCAGGGCAGTCTCCTGGGTGAGAAAGACAGCAACAAGCCTGATGACTGGGAGTTGGAGGCCTGTGGGCTCCGTTCCGCCTCTGCACCAACACAGATGAGGCCCGCACTGTGACCGTGATGGAGTGAGACACAGTCAGGACCACTGCCTCCCATGTCCAAACACAGAAACAAATAGGAACCCGGGGCAAACCACAAAGTGACTAAACATCCCCGTATATAAACTAATATAAGTGACTATGTATATTATTTATATTCTATTATTATTTAAAGCTACAGCTGTAATCTTCCTTTGTTTCTCCTCACTAATAGATGATGAGATTTACCTGTGGCAGGAAAATAGCGGCTGTGTTCATAAAAATTTTATCCGTTCCCTGGACCCCATGGGGTACCCCCCCACACACACACACTGCCAACAATGACTAGCACCTCAGTCACCTAGGCTGGGTCACTTGGCATCATGCCGCAGCTCAGAGAGAGAAAGTGAGTGACTGTGAAGTCATTCAGCACTGCCCCCTACCTTCCTGCCTCCCAGCCTTGGAATCTCAGCCCCACTTATGGTTTGCTCTGTGACCCTACCTAAGCGTCTTCACCTCTCTGAGCCTCTGAGGTGTCTTATAATAAAGAGAGAAGAGTCTTTCGTGGTGGATTGAGGCAGTGGACAAAATTTCAAGTTTGGAGTTGGACAGACTAAAATTTTACCCCCGCCTCTGCCATCCTCTCGCTCTGTGACCTCCAGCCACACCATCTCCCTCTGAATTTCAGCTGCCTCCTTTGCCACATGGGTCTGAAAACCCCTATCTCCTGAGGGATGGAGTGAGGCAGGGTGACAATACAAGTATTATTGTGCACTCCAGAGCAGGAGGCCCTGCAGGCCCCAGCTGCGTGGGAGAGTTTCAGGGAGGAACCCCAACTGGCCAGACCAGAAGAGCTGGCGTCTTGGGAGGGAGTGGGACCCAGGGTGGGGAGTCTCCTCTTGCTCAGGCCTGCCCGCATCCTGGGTGCTGACAGCCTGCTCCCCCCCCCCCCCCCCCCACCGCCCCACCACCCCTGCAACATGGCCTGTGACCAGAGAACACAGCAAGGTTTAAATGCAGGGTCTATGCTTATAACTACTGTATGACTCTCCCCACTGCCCTGCACAGGGGTCAATGCAAACAGGTTTAGAATAGGTTCCCCAGAGAGATGAACAGAGGGGTCAGTGTGGAGGCACCAGGTCTGCAGCCCCGGAGGTCATGCCAGGGCGTCAGACAAGCCTGGGGCCATCTGCACTATGGATTTCCTGTCCCCTGGGGAAGGGTAGGCTCTGGGACCGGTGATGTTCCCAGCCTCCCTCAGACCCACTCCCTCTGGGATGTGTCAGAGAAGGGGAGGGGTCAGAGCCAGGGCCAGCTACATAATTTGCCGGGCCCAGTGCAAAATGAAAATATGGGGACCTGATTCAAAGGGCAGGAAAGAGTGTAATAAAAGGTATTAAAGTAGAAATGCTGGGGACTTCCCTGGCAGTCCAGTCCAGACCCTGAGCTTCTACTGCAGGGGGTGTCGTGGGTTCCATCCTTGATCTGGGAACTAAGATCCCACATGTCGCATCGCATGGCCAAAGAAAAAAAAAATTTTAATAAATGCTACTTTCCTTTCTCCATCTCTCCCAGCCTCACATGTCATGTTCCCTTGGTCTAATGTCTAATGTCATGTTCCCTTGTGCACAGGGATACTCATGGGACAAGCACAGACCCTCACAGGTGTTTAGAGACCCTGCCCCACAACTAAACCATTCTGGTTGCTGGGTTCCCCTTCCACCAGTTGCCTGCTGCTGTGCCCACCTGAGATGCTAGGAGGCATAAGTGTCTGACTCTCCTGTGGGCTTCCAGGCCCCTGCCGGGGCTTGTGGACAGCAGAGGTCACAGGGCAGGAGCGAGGAGGGGAAGGCAGACAGAACCTATCCCAGGGAGGTGGGAGATGACAGATGTGGGACTTTGTTTGAGCCAAGGCCCCAATCCCCCCAGATCAAGCTCCATGTCCCTTCAGACTTCACTTCCAAAATGCAAATTCAAATGCAAAACTAAGAATTTCCAGATGGCAATCGCAGATGATTAAATCCAAGAGGGCTCTTCTGAACGCAGGGACCTGTCAACCCCATGAGTCACATGCCTGGGAAGCTGGTCCCTGTAAGGAGACCCAGTTTGCAGAGGGGCTGAGGGATGAAATAATCCAAAGATCCAGATATCTCATACCTGGAGGTAGAGGCCAAGGAACAGTTGGGGTCCCCAAAGGCTTGGGGTTTGGGTTGTTTGCATTCTGGGGCTTCAGGAGGACAACTAGATCCTTAAGGAATCCTGGGACAGGACACCCAGGACTAGAGGCGACGGGAACCAGAGGAATTGAATGCCTAGTTCCAGAGAAGTTTAAGGGAGGAAAAGGCCTGTTCCACACAGAGACAGCTTAAAGGGGTCAAGGTTATATCTGGGAAGCTCAAGGGACTGTGGAAGCCCACCAGGGATCAAGGAGAGCTTCCTGGAGGAGGGGACACCTTGTTGCTGCTGTTGTAGTCGTTTACTCACTCAGCTGTGTCCGACTCTGCGTGCCATGAACTGCGGCACACCAGGCTTCCCTGTCCTTCACTGTCTCCTGGAGTTTGCTCAGACCCATTTCTATTGACTCGGTGATGACATCCAACCATTTCATCCTCTGTGGCTCCCTCCTCCTCCCGCCCTCAATCTTTCCCAGCATCGGGGTCTTTTCCAAGGGGACACCTTGGGTGAGCCCTAAACGGTAACAAGTTCTGTCTGTCCTGTTCACCACCACCCCATCCTCAGCATCTCTCTCATCAGTTTATTCAACCATCAGACATTGCCTCAGCACCTACTTTGCAGACGGGCCCTTTGTTGTGTGCCAAGGACTCAGTAGCGATGGAAACAGTCCAACCTCTGCCTCCTGGAGCCCCCGCCCAGCACATAAAACACTCATCAGCACGGATGACCGAGAGTAGTCGAGGCTCCAGGGGGAAGGTGCAGGCAGAATGATCAGGGCTGGGACGGGAAGCCCTGAGGAAACAGCTGACTCAGAAGAATCAGGGAAGGCTTCCTAGAGAAGGAACCATCTGAGTTTTGACCTAAATGATGAGTAGGGTGGAGTGGGGAAAGGTAACTTAGCAAAGGGAACATCGGGTATATTATTTACCAAGACTGAGAGATGAAAGGATAGCTTTTTTTTTTCCCCTTTCGTGGAATGAAATGTGCCCTATGGTGCTGGAAATACAGCCATGACCAGGCCAGCCCTGGCTCTGCCTTCTTGGAGCTCCCAGTCTGTCGGGACATTGATCCATCACCAGTGATGGCCCAGGATGCTCAGGAATGGACCGTGTGTGCGTGACTGCTAAGTTGCTTCAGTCGTGTCCAACTCTTTGTGACCCAATGGACTGTAGCCCAGGGGAGCTCAAAGGAGAGGGTGTGTTTGATCCAGGTGGGGGAGTCAGGAAAGGTTGCCTGTAGGAGGCGACAATCCAATTAAGAAGCTAAGAACAAGGAGCTAGCCGGTGAAGGGAAGGGCAGAAGGTATCACATGTGCCAAGGCCTGGAAGGCAGGAACCTAGGAGTTCCTAGAAACTGCCAATTGCCTAGCAATTGCCCAGTCAGGTCCAAAAGGGTGGAAGCATGCGGACCCACAAAGCGAAAAAACAAAATTGCCACATGCCTCTCTACACCCACCCCCTGCTCCCATCCAAGACCATGGGGTTGAAGAAGACCTCCATTCCTTATGGGAAGAACCAGCTGAGGGATGGTTGGTTGGTTGTTTTGGGTATCCGTAACTCAGATGCCTTGCCTAGGGGTCGAGGGGTCCTGTACGTCTATGCTGGGAACCTCAGTAAACTGTTTTCTTCCATGTTTAATTCGGTATCACAGGAGCAACAATAAATAGTTCCTTCCCGCCCCCGCAATTTTTCTCCAGTCCGGGGCAGAGTCCGAGGGGCTGGCTTCCCGTCCGGAGAAGGCACCTGCAGCCCGGAAAAGTCGTGGCTCAGACCAGCCGAGCCATCAAACCCACAAAATTCCCTGGAGAGTTACAAAGGGGCGGGGCCAGGCTTCCCGGCAGTGGGCGTGGCTTCGAGACGGCGCGGGGGCGGAGCTTCACTGAGACGTCCCCCGAGAGAGTGTGGTCAATCAGGGGGCGTGGTTCTCATCAGCCGCTGTAACGATGACGTCCATCCAAATACGCACCGCCTCTGGGCTGGGAGCCACCATGTAGAAAAGGCGTTCGTACGTTTTGACACAGAATGTTAGGCGAGGGTTCGGGCTCTGGAATAAGTAGTGGAGTGGAGGTGGTTAAGAGAACAGATATGACTCCACCGTAGTTAAAATTCCAGCCTTGCTATTTACAGGATGTGTAGAGTTGGGCAAGTAATTTAAACTCCCTGAATGTATGGGGATCTGTCCTCCTAAATGATGCTACCTACTTCTATGGGTTATGAGGGTTAAATGAATTAACACAGGAAGGCGCTGAGAATTATGGGAGCAAGAGGAATTTAAAGGAAGGACCCATGTCCCAATCCCCCAGCTCTACCTTCTCCTGTATTAGACATTGTTGCTGTTGTTCAGTCGCTAAGTTTTGTCTAACTCTTTTGTGATCCCACGGACTGTAGCCTGCCAGGCTCGGCTCCTCGTCCAGGGATTTCCCAGGCAAGAATATTGCAGTGGGTTGCCATTTCCTCCTCCAGGAAGTCTTCCCGACCCAGGAATCTGAACTTGTGTCTCTTGCGTCTCCTGCACTGCAGGCGGATCCTTTACCACTGAGCTCCCTGTGCCATGCTTAGTTGCTAAGTCATGTCCAACTGTTTGCCAGCCATTGACTGTAGCCTGCCAGGCTCCCTGTCCACGGGGATTCTCCAGGCAAGAATACTGAAGTGAGTGGCCATGCCCTCTTCTGGGGGATCTTCCAAACCTAGGGATCAAACCTAGGTCTCCTGCATTGCAGGTGGATTCTTTACCACCTGAGCCACAGGGAAGCCCTACTGAGTCCCCTAGGAAGTCCATATATTAGAAATACAAGCATTCAAATTTCCCCTCTTCTTAATCTAGGTCTCCCTGGTTTGTAACTGGGAAAAATTTAGTCTACAACATATTTATTGAGTACCTACTTGCCAACCCCAAATTAAGTAAAGCCTTTATGTCCATTTTCTGTCTTTAACCTCAACTCTGGAGACATGGGTTTAAGAGTGCCCATTCTGCAGGTGAAAACACTGAGGCTGGAGACTGGAAGTCACTTTTCTGATGTCCCACACCTGGGATTCCAACCTAAACTCTAGAGACACAGTTACTCTCCAGAGCTTTCTAAACATTGTATCAGTTTCTGGCACTGCACTTTTATAAATATTCCAATTCCAGAATTCTCTGGGGAAAAATAAATCTGATATGACACCACAGGACCCATTCCCATTTGGCAACTGTGAGAAGATGCTAAGAAATGATCCTCTCCTTTCGATGCTCCCAGGCGGCCTCAGTCCCCACCTTGCCCAATTCAGTCATTCATTCTTGACTTGGCATCTGAGTTGCCCAAATTTCTGCTCTCAAACTATTGTTCCAAGAAAAATAACTGTGGCTGAGAGCCAGAGACTGAACTCTTAATTTCTGGCCCCTGCAGTGAAATGACCTGTTTGGGTTTCCTGTGCTGGATGGAGTACCCTGACAATAGGGGCTATGGGTGGCCCTTCCCCAGGGGATAAGCTAGGATTTGACTGGCAGGGCTCCAACCATGAGGGCAGGGCAGCACCCAACAGGGGCTTCACCTTGAAGGCACAGCGTAAGTGGTCATAGTAGACTTCCTCGATAGCCTGGAAGTAGATGACACCTTTGAGCTTGGTCTCTTCCTTGTCTGATGGAGAGGGTGAGGGAGAAACAGCCAGTGAGAGATGGGTTGGGGTTGGAGGGGAGGGTACCAAGGGGGAGAGGAGTCTCTGAGCCGAAGTCCAGAGACTGGGATTGGGGTGAGGAGCATGGTGATAGAATCTGAAGGTCCCTAAAGCGCTGTGGTTAGGAGGTGAGTGAATGTCGGTGGGAGACTGGTGTAGTGAATGGATAAGGCTGGGAGGTGGAGTCTGGGGAGCTGGAATCCTAGGTCCCCAAGTCTTTTGGCCCCTGAGAAGGGCAGAGACTCAAGGAGAGGTCCAGAATCATCGATTACCCTAGAGAGGAAGGAGGAGAGGCCTGGAACCCTAGATCTGGGGGCTAGGCACTGATAATGCTCCCCCTGGGTATGGGGAAACTGGGGTCTGGGCACCCAAGTGATGCCCAATGAGGGCTGGGTCGCTGAAGGAGGAAGCGACTAGGTGGTCCAGGCACACACATGGACATAAGAGGGGAGAGACCTGGGGGTGGGGCTGCTATGTCTCTGGGGTGAAGGTCTGGAGTGGTCTCTTTCACAGACTTGGAGGCCCAGGCACCTCAGGCAGAGGGGCTGGGCTAACCTGCATAGTAGGCCAGGCGGCGGGCCTGGCGGTCAAAGCAGAACCATCGCTTCCTCCAGGTCTTGATACGGCCACCCATCTTCACCAGGGGTCCGCGGCAGCAGCCTCCGGAAACCTGTAAGTGTGGGCAGTTTTCCGGATTGTGGCCCCAGCGCTCCAGGTGCTGCCGGAGATCCAAGACCCGAGGGCCAGCAGGGCTGGATGGCGGCATGGGCGGGGCCTGGGGAGGGAAGAGAAGGGGGCTGTGACGTCACAGGGTCAAGAGCTGGGCGGGAAGTCTATAGCCTGGACCCGCAAGGGGAGCCCGTCGCAGTAGCTGAAGTGTAAGGACCAGCACAGCCTTTAACTTTGGCAATGACGATTAAGGTGGTATTTCTGACAGCTACTCCGACTGACTGACACACTGCCCAGGGCTTTACCAGCAACCATTCCTCAACTCCCCTCAGTGGCCACTCTTGGGTCAAGGCTACTATAAGTCCCGTTTTTCAGATGAGCACACTGAGGTACAGAGAGAAACAATCCACCTGAGGTCACACAGAGCTTCTAAGTGACAGAGCAGGGATGTGAAGCCAGGTCTTCCTGACCTTAGTGCTCACCCTGAAACACCAGAGATGTGTTAGAAAAGTGATAAACCCCAGTAAGCCCTCATCTACTGTATCTGTAAAACAGGAACCAGATGGTGAGTGGTTATAATGAGAGTGCTGATTCCATTATTATTATTGTTGTAGACAGCATTCTTGCTGTGATGAAATTGGTGATCATTACCTGTGCTAAAACACACACACACTTTATAATCTCTTTGCCCCCCTTCTCCTCAGGAGGTAGGTACATCATTGTCCCCATTTTACAGATGTGGAAACCAAGATTCAGAGAGGTTAAGTCACAGGCCCAAGTCACACAGCCAGAGCTGACGAGCCAGAACTCCCCAGGCAGAGTGGTCAGCTCAGGTGGCCATAAAGTGGAGCACAACGAAGGCCATCAAAGCATCTACTGTAACAAGGTCTAGCCTGATCAAACCTATTCTTCCCGAAAGCTTCCTGCAAAGAATGGTAAATGATCCCCAATGTCACACTGAGGCCTCAGACTCCAGCATGCAAGCAGACCCCTAAGGGATTTTGTTAAAATGCAGACTAGGATTCAGTTCAGGGATGCTGATGCTGCTGGCCCATGGACCACTCTATGAGTACTGAGGGTTGAAAACACTGAAATAAGGCTAAAGCAAGAAAGGATGAGGAATAGAGGGGAGACTAACTGCATGGAGACAAGGGAGAGTGAGGAGGGGGTGGGGGGAAGAGCTGGGGAACGCACAGGAGGGGAAGGGGTGGTTAAAAGGGCACCCACTGGGCATCCTGCCAACTCCACACAGTAACACTAAGTGATCACCATGTACTGGAGGTCTGCTCTGTGGCCAGCACTGTGGCAAGTGATCACCTCTCTGCTTCTCCAAAACAACCCATTATTGTCCCCATTTCACAGAGGAGGAAACTGAGGCTCTTAAAGAGGAAGTGACTCACCAAGGTCGCCCAGGTAGGACATGGGTGGAGCTGGGCCCCAGTCAAGGAGAGCAGGGATGGGCTTGGGACTGGCAACTCCCCCACTGCCCACCCGTGTCACCTCCAAGGAATCCCTGCCCCTCTCCAAGTCTTGGTTTTCCTCATCCCAGCACCCTCCTCATGGGGCTGTCTCCTGGATGAGCTCGCTGTTGTCACCTGGTGAGTCCACCCCCAGGCGCAAACCCCAGGGACACACTTGCTCACAGACGTAAGAAGGCAGCTCGAGGTGTGAGGGGGTGGGGATGGGGGACAATGCAGTCAGCAGGGGACTGGTTAATAAATTATGGTGCTACACAGCAGGCGTGTTTCATTTTTAATGAGGCAGAGCTTATGTCTGGCAACCCGGAAGGCTCCACCAGCCTTCCCGCTTTAGCTTATTCCTGGCTCTTATCAGCACGTGACATGCTACTTATGTTACTTACTGATGCTGCTTTCTGTCTCTCTCCCCTGCTAAAGGCCAGCTTCCAAAAGGCAGGGATTGCCACTCTGCTGTCACCCAGGGTCTACCACACAGGGCGTGCTCAGTCACTCAGTCACGTCCGACTCTCTGCGGCCCCATGGACCGTAGCCCGCCAGGCTCCTCTGTCCGTGGGATTCTCCAGGCAAGAATGCTGCAGTGAGTTGCCATGCCCTCCTCCAGGGGATCTTCCCCACCCAGGGATGGAGCCCGAATCTCCTCCATCCTCTGCATTGACAGGCGGATTCTTTATCACTGAGCCACTTGAGAAAGCCACCATAAATAGACACTCCATAAATACTGGGTTGAAATGAATAAGGAAAGGCCTAATGTTTGAGAGAACCAGAAATGGGTTGGGAACCATGTACTTGTTTGTGAGGAACATAAATTCACCAAATGCAGGCTGATCGGTGAATGTGGAAAAGTATAAACACAGATTTGAAGTCTCCTCCACGACAGAAAACACTTGCGCCTCCAGGCTGGGAGAACTTCACTTTCCCAAATTCTAAAGTGTTTGCTCTAGGGGCTTCCCTGGTGGTCTAGTGGCCGGCACTCTGCACTCCCTCTGCAGGGGCATGGGTTCAATACCTGGCTGGGGAACTAAAATCCCACAGGCCACACGGGGAGGCCACAAAGATAAAGAAATACGGTGTATGTTGTAACAAAAAAGTATTCATATTCTTAGTAAAGGTAGAAATAAAAGCTTAATGAGGAGCTGTCAGCTAAACTCAGAGTAGGAGAAATTCTACAAGATAAAGGACTTTTCCACCCAATAAATGGCTTTTTTTTTTTTTTTTTTAAGCAGGGAGGGAGGACTCAATCTGAGAGATTTAAGACATTTTTACTAAAGGCGCTGTGTGTGCTTTGTTTGGATCCAGATTTGAATAACCAACCATCAAAATCTATTTTGGAGACAATTAGGGATTTTGTTAAAATGCAGACTGGGATTCAGTCATTCCAGGGTGGAGGTCTGGAGGGGAATGAAGTTCAAGGATCCGATGCTGCTGGTCCATGGACCACACTATGAGTATTGAGGGCTGAAAACATTGAAGTAAGGCCAAAGCAAGAAAGGATGAGAAATAGAGGTGAGACGAATTGCATGGAGACAAGGAAGAGTGAGGAGGGGGTGGGGGGAGGAGCTGGGGAATGCACAGGAGGGGAAGGGGTGGTTAAAAGGGCAGCCACTGGGTCATCCTGCCAACTCCACACAAGTAACACCAAGTGATCACCATGTACTGGAGGTCTGCTCTGCGGCCAGCACTGGGCCAAGTGATCAACTCCCTGCCTCTCCAAAATAGCCCATTATTGTCCCCATTTCACAGAAGAGGCAACTGAGGCTTCTAGCGAGGAAGTGCTCACCAAATGTTAATATGGACCATGTATTAGAATGCTACAAAATTAGTAATAATTTCATAAGCTATGACAGTGGAACTTATGTTAATATATATACAGATAGATAGATAGTAGGTACATAGTGATGTATGGAGGAAATGATAAACTATGTGGAATTGGCTTTAAAATGTTCTGCTGCAGAATGGGAAGTAGGTGCGGGTCCAGAACAACAAAGTCCGTGAGTAAAATAAGATTCAATATTGATAACCAGCGGAGCAACATGGAGGGCTTCCCTGGTAGCTCAGCGGTAAAGAACCTGCCTGCGAATGCAGGAGTCGCAGGTTCAGTCCCTGTGTCGGGAAGATCCCCTGGAGAAGGAAATGGCAACCCACTCCAAGATTCTTGCCTGGAGAATCCCGTGGACAGAGGAGCCTGGCGGGCTATAGTCCATGGGGTCACAAAAGAGCCGGACATGACCAACCAATGAAACAACGGTCATGAGCTGCATGGTGGGCACATGGGAGGTTATTAATCTAGTCAACCTTTGTTTGAATATTTCTTAAGTAAAAAGGTTGTTTTTCTGTTTTTTTTAAGAATCAAACAAATAAAATTTTAAATACGATTTAAAAGCCCCAGCTTGTGGTTACCCTCATACTGCAGTAACTGCTGACGCTGGCACCCACTTACAGAAGAGGAAACCGAGGCACAGAGAACTCAGTGCGTCACGTACCATGGATTCAGAGGACCCTGATGGGAGCAGAAACTAGGTCTTCAGAGTTCCCCTTCCCTTGCCAAGCCCAGGACACTTTGGAGAACAGGAGAGGGTGAGATGTCAAAGGGCAGAGGCCAGGGGAAGTGAGGGCAGGGGTGAGACTCACCATGATGGCAGGTACCGGGGGGCCTGAGGGACCTTCCTTGCTTCTTCTTGTCCCTTCCTGTGGGTGCAGAAAGAAAGTGTCAACAAGACTGGAAACCAATAAGAAGTGGGGGAAATGTACTGCATTCCTGGGTCTGGGGGAGGAAGGGCTGGGGGTCTGGACTCCTGGGTCTGGGGGAGGAGGGGCTGGGTCTCACCCTGGCCTGCAGCAGCCGCTCCCTCTCCGCCACAGCCTGCTGCAGGAGCTGCTCCATTCGGGTGATGTCTGGGTAGAGGCCCCTGCAGCTGGGAGGAAGGAAGAGAGACGGGGCCGGTGAGAGGAGCCCAGTCTCTTCCCCAACGTCTTCCCACCTTCTCCCTGACATCTCACCTATTCCCGGGGCCGCAGTTTAGCAGCTGATAGAGAGGGTGCCTCCCGGAGTCTCTAGCTTCAGGCGGGAGGGCCGAGGCCTCCAGGGATCCTGGGGGGAGAAGGGCCGGGGCAATGGGCTGGGATGCTTCCTGGTCTAAGCCTCTCCCTCTCTCCCCCAATGGGGGCATCCAGGTTTCTCCATCCTGTGCGCAGGGAGAGTGGTGATGTGAGAGGAGGGTATGTGTTGTGAAGTTGGTACTCACCAGTACAATGGAGCGACAGAGGCCGGGGACATCCTCTCTGACTGGCTCTCTCTCCCCTCTTCCGGGACAGGCTTCCAGTCCTCTGGAGGCCAATGGAGCCCTGAAACACACACAGCCCAGGCACACAGGAAAAGATGCTCAGTCTCCACCATTAGATCGGAGAACCGCCAAGGAAAACCACCATCTTGAGACCGCCCGGGTGGTCCAAGGGTGAAGACTTGGAGCTCCCCATGCAAGGGGCCAGGGTTTGATCCCTGGTCAGGGATCCCACATGCTGCAACTAAGAGTTTGCAGGTGGCAACTAAAGATCCTGCATGCCCCAGTGAAGACTGAAGATCCCCGAGCAACCCGGCTCAGTCAAATAAACAAATATTTTTTTCAAAAAAAGAAACCACCATCTCATTGGCACAGATCAGAAGGCCACTGTAAACACAATGCTGAGTGAATGAGTAGTCATAAAGGGCCACACAGTGTACTGACCAGAATGGGCAAATCCAGAGAGACAGTGGTTGCCAGGGGCTGGGAGGAGAGGGGAATTGAGGGGTGACGGCTCAAGGGTAAGAGTTTCATTGTGCATGTGTGCTAAGTCACTTCAGTCGTGTCCGACTCTTTGCGACCTCATGGACTGCAGCCCACCAGGCTCCACCGTCCATGGGATTTTCCAGGCAAGAACACTGGAATGGGGTGCCATTGCCTTCTCCGCCCACAAGGCTGAGGGCTGTTTTACTGGAAAAAATCTATGGAGGTCCGTTTGGCTCTTTTTAAAAGATAAAAATGGTAAAAAAGAAAAATAAAATGAATTTGAAAAAAGAAAGGAAATAAAATCAAAATGACAAATGTATAAGCCTTTTGAGCCCCAACTCCATTTCTAGGACTTGTGGGTACACTCAGACGTGTGCAAGACGGCCTGAGTTCAAGGTTAATTCCCACAGATGCCTGGAGACCACCTAGTTAGTTAGTTAGTGTTAGTCGCTCAGTTGTGTCCAACTCTTTGCAACCCCATGGACTGGAGCCCACCAGGCTCCTCTGTCCATGGGATTTCCCAGGCAAGAATCCTGGAGTGGGTAGCCATTCCCTTCTCCAGGGGATCTTCCCAACCCAGAAGTCAAACCTGAGTCTCTTGCATCTCCTGCAGTGCAGGCAGTTTCCCTACCTAAGCAAGGAAGAGACCACCTAGGAGACAGCCTAAGTGCCCATCAAAAGGAGACAGGCTCAATAAACCTGAGATCATCCACGTGGAGGAAAACCCCAAAGCAGATAAAAGGCAAAGGATGCTGTTTATATCAGCTAGAAAATAATGTTTAAGGTATAAGCAAGTACAGAGAGTGCAAAGAGGATACCACCTACCCATAAAAAGAGGGGGAGAGTGTATACATGCCTGACTGTTTCAGTACAGAGTATTGGGACTTCCCTGGTGGTCCATTGGCTAAGACTCTGACCTCCCAATGGAGGGGGCCCGGGTTCCATCCCTGGTCAGGGAACCTGATCCCGAATGTGGCAACTAAGACCAGCATAGCCAAATAAGTAAATATCCAATGTACAATGAAAGTTGTTCAGTATCCAATGTACAATGAAAGTCGTTCAGTCGTGTTCAGCTCTTTGCAACCCCATTGACTATACAGTCCATGGAATTCTCCAGGCCAAAATACCGGAGTGGGTAGCCTTTCCCTTCTCCAGGGTATCTTCCCAACCCAGGGATCGAACCCAGGTCTCCCGCATTGCAGGCAGATTCTTTACCAGCTGAGCTATCGGGGAAGCCCAAATAAGTAAAAATAAATACTTTTTAAAAAACACAGTACATCTCTGGGAAGACAGGAGACACTGGTAACCCTGGCTACCCCTGGGAAGTGAATTGAGTGGATGGAAACAGCGGCAAAGATCTTTTCTCTGAATGTCCTCCCTTCAAACTCAGAACAAGAGGAATATTCTTTTTTAAAATAATAAAATAAACATGACAACCAAGTGCAACCTGTGTTCCTGGACCAGAAAAAACAATTTTTTGTTGTTGTTGTTTTTTGCTAACAAAAAAACATTTGTGGGACAACTGACAAAAATATGAATAACAAGAGCTTCCCTGGTGGCTCAGTGGTAAAGAATCTGCCTGCTAATAATGCAGGAGACATGGGTTCCAGCCCTGGTCCAGGAAGACCCCACATGCCAGGGAGCAACTAAGCCTGTGTGCCACCGTCATTGAGATCCAGAGCCCGGGAGCTGCAACTACGGAGCCCTCCGGCCACAGCTACTGAAGCCCATGCGCCCTAGAACCCGTGCCCTGCTGCAAGAGAAGCCACTGCAACGAGAAGACCGCAGCTGCAGAGCAACCCCCTCAGCACGGCTAGAGAAAACCAACAGCAGCAACGAAGACCCAGCACAGCCAAAATTAGGTAATTTATATATGAATAACATTGTGGACTTGAATAGTATTGTCTCAATGTTAGCTTCCTGAATGTGATTGCTGTACTGTGGTTGCGTCTGGGAATGGCCTTGACCTCAGATGATAAAAAGTAGAAGCATTTAGGGATAAAGGGGAATCATGCTTCAGAAAAGAAGAATAAACGGTGTGTGTGCATGTGGGTGTGTGTGTACAGAGGGTGATACAGCAAATGCCAAATGTGGTAAACTGTTAGTCACACAATCTGGGTGACAGGTAGACAGGAATTCTTTCTGCTCTTTCTGCAGTTTTCCTGTAAGTCTTAAATCATTTCAAAATAAAATAATAAAAAAACTACGCCCAAAATGAAAATAAACTTATTTGAGAGTAACAAAGAAAGCAAACTAAAATCATTTCTTTAAAAAAAAAAAACAGCAAAAACTCTGCTTGGATAACAAAAGATAATAAGAATAAATAAGTTGTATAATTTGAGCACCAACACATATCGTGCATGCCAAGCTGCTTCAGTCGAATAAGACTCTTTTGCAACCGCATGGTCTGTGGCCGCCAGCTCCTCTGCCCATGGGATTCTCCAGGCAAGAATACTAGAGTGAGTTGCCAGGCCCTCCTCCTGGCCCAGGGATCAAACCCAAGTCCCCTGCATCTCCAGCATTTCCGGCAGATTCTTCACCAAGGAGCAACCAGGAAAGCCCATCAATATGTATGCTCACTGCTAAAGATCTTAACTCATCAAATATATGTAAGTCAAAGAAAAATCGAATTGGTCACCAAAAGAACCAAGTCTTTATTTTGAAGGTAGGTGAATGAAGTGAAATTGTCAAGCACTTTCTTTTCCTACAAAAACCATATCCCTGGGTAACCAAATAATCAATAAAGGCAAGTCCCTCTTTAGAAAAAATTGTCAATCAATAAACGAAGAAGGAGGACTTCCCTGGCAATCCAGCGGTTAAGACTCTGCACTTCCAGCGCAGGGGGTGGAGGTTCCATTTCTGGTCAGGGAACTAAGACCCCACATGCTGAGCAGGCAGCCAAAAAATAATAACTGCTTTTTTTGTTTTAAGATTTCTTTAACTACATTAAAGAAAAAACAATAAAAATAAATGAAGTAATAACAGATGGGATTTTCCCACTCATGACCTCCAGGGAATCAATCAATGGATGCCGCGAAAAAAGAGACACATGCTCCCAGGATGACTCCCCAAAATGCCGGTCATGCAACTGCTCAGCCTCCCACACCCAACTTTACAGGAAAAAGAGAGGCAGAGCAAGGTGGTGTTGACCCCCACAGATGCAATCAGCAAACCCTGCCTGCGAAACTACAGAGCAACTGCCTGGTTTCTTCAAACATATTTCAAGAGGGACAATAAAAGAAATGGGAGTCTGTGGATTCTGCTGCTGCTAAGTCGCGTCAGTCCTGTCCTGCTGGAGTGGTTTGTCATTTCCCTCTCCAGTGCACAAAAGTGAAAAGTGAAAGTGAAGTCGCTCAGTCGTGTCCGACTCTCGGACTCTTTGCGACCCATGGACTGCAGCCTACCAGGCTCCTCCGTCCATGAGATTTCCCAGGCAAGAGTACTGGGGTGGGTTGCCATTGCCTTCTCTGTGGATTCTAGGAGATTTAAAAGAGATACACTGTGCTTAGTCAGTCTTATTCGACTCTTTGAGACGCCATGGACTGTACCCCACCAGGCTCCTCTGTCCATGGGGATTCTCCAGGCAAGAATACCGGAGTGGGTTGCCATGCCCTCCTTCAGGGGATTTTCCCAATCCGGTGGTCGGACCCAGGTCTCCCCCATTGCAGGTGGATTCTTTACCGTCTGAGCCACCAGGGAAGCCCGTAGCCACACACACACACAGTTTAAACTACAGCGTTTGGCGATAGACACTGAACTGATGGAACTTTCAATGTAAGAAGACTAAGATAAACGTCAGGCTAGTGGTTATTCTCCGGGAGACCGATAGGGGTCACCATTGAGCGGGGGGATGTTGTGACCTGACACCTGGGGCCGTCACCCCGAGTGTTTCCATTAATAATTATTAAGCTGTGCGTGTGGTCGATGTGATTCTCTATATCCGTATTATTTTAAAACGTTTTTTAAAATAGTAACCATGGGACTACTGGGCTTCCCAGGTGGCTCAGTGGTTAAGAACCTGCCTGTCAATGTAGGAGATGTGGGTTTGATCCCTGAGTCCCGAAGACCTCCTGAAGTAGGAAATGGCAACCCACTCCAGTGTTATTACCTGGAAAATTCTATGAACAGAGGAGCGTGGCTGGCTACAGTCCATGGGGTCGCAAAGAGCCGGGCACAGCTAAGCGCGCACACACACACACACACACACACACACACACACACACACACACACACACACAAAACCATGGGACTCCCCTGGCGGTCTAGTGGTTAAGACTCTACACTTCCACTACAGGGGATGCAGGTTTAATCCCTGGTTTGAGAATAAGATTCTACATGCCACGCAGCTTCATTCAGAAGATAAAAAAAATAAAAATAATAACCAGTATTTACCAAGTGCTCAGTCTTTGCCCAAGAGTGTCTTTGGCACATCACAGACCCATTTAAGCTTCCAGAAGCCCTGGGAGTCAGGAAAGGTTCAAACCACTTCAAAAAGATGAAAATGAGCCCCAAGTTCCTGTGGCTCTTCACTCTTCCCTTCCCTCAACTGATATTCCCAGCACTTCCCAGCTGAGACATTGTTGGCACTGAGGAAGCACATAGGTAAGAGAGACTCGGTCTTTCCTGGTGGCTCAGACCATAAAGAATCTGCCTGCCAACGCAGGAGACCAGAGTTCCATCCCTGGGTTGGGAAGGTTCCCTGGAGAAGGGAATGGCAACCCACTCCAATATTCTTGCCTGGGAGAATTCCATGGACAGAGGAGCCTGGCAGCTACTAACACACACTGGCAAGAGAGCTCCAAGTCTTGTCTGCATGGAGCTGACACTGTAGGGACTGAGTGACGTGTATATGTGTGTGTGTTCAGTCATGTCAGACTCTTTGCAACTCCGTGGACTGTAGCCTGCCAGGCTCCTCTGTCTGTGGAATTTTCCAGGCAAGAATACAGGAGTGGGTTGCCATTTCCTACTCCAGGGGATCTTCCCAAGCCAGGGGTTGAACCCAGGTCTCCTGCATCCCCTGTACTGGCAGGTGGATTCTTTACCACTGCACCACCTGGGAAGCCTCAAGGAACTGAAAAAGTCATCATTCAAGATGCATATCATCTGACATTGCTGTGAGTGAAGGGTGTTACAAAAGAGTGTTATAAACGGGTATTATAAAAAAGGCTCACCTGCAACTGGAAGACCAGGAACAGCCTTCTGGACACTGCCCCTGAGGCCCAAAGGATAAAAGTTGGCCAGGGTTGCCTGAGGCGAAGGGTGTTCCGGCAGGATCGGCAAGTGCAAAGGCCCTGAGGCAGGAGCCAGCATGGCGTGCGGGTGGTGGGGAGGGGGTCAGTGCCCCTGCAGCTGAACAGAGTCAGTACAGGGAGGGGGATAGTGAGAGGTGGGCAGGGGTCAGGCCACACCAAGGAGCCTGGGGGAACCATGGAAGGCTTGTGGAGGGAAGAGCTGAAAAGTAGGAGGGATGAAGATCACTCTGGCTATCGTTTTGGAGCCAAAAACTAAGGTGGAGAAAGTCACTGAGGAGGGTGGTAGAAGGTCACAAAAACCAGAAATAAGGGTGGCAGTGGATAGAATAAGAATTATAATAATTATAACAATATCAATCAAGGACCGCCCTGGTGGTCCAATGGTTAAGAATCCACCTTCCAATACGGGAGACATGGATTCAATCCCTGGTCAGAGAGCTAAGATCCCACATGCTGCGGGGCAACTAAGCCTGTAAGCCACAACTAGAGAGAAGCCCGCGTACTATAACTAACTAGCCCGATGCAGCCAAAAATGAATTCTTTTTTAAAAAAGCTGGTCTTCCCTCATTAAAAAATATAATACTAATCATTATATAACCAGAATAACAGGTGCCCACATTTACTAAGCACCTGCTATGTGCCAGACATCACACCAAGTACTTTAATGCATTAGCCAATGAATGCTGCTATTATTCCCATTTCACAGCTAAGTAAACTGAGGCACAGAGCTGTATCTCAGGTCAACCAGCTAGGAAGTGGCACAACAGGTACTGGAATCTGAGCAGAGTCAGTACTCTTAGGCATCACATGATCCTGGAAAGAAGGGGTGGGATTTGAGAAGGATTCAGTAGGACTTGGAGGGAGAGACGGGCAGGGGCAAGGGGGAGTGATTTGATAATCCCTCCATTTATCTGCTTGTCTACTGTTTCTCTGGCTGCGTAAACAAAGACTCCCTGTGTTCTTTGTGGGGCTTTCCCCTGTGGCTCAGGGGTTAAAGAATCTGCCTACAATACAGGAGACTCAGGAGATAAAGGTTCGATCCCCTGGAGGAGGCCATAGCAACCTACTCCGTTATTTCTGCCTGGAGAATCCCATGGACTGAGGAGCCTGGCAGGCTACGGTCCATAGGGTTGAACAAAGTCAGACACAACTGAGGCAGCCTTAGCAAGCACGCACATACAACTTCATCCCTGAGGTCCCTCGTCACTGCTTATGAGCTCATGTTAACCAGGTGCCCACTTGGGTTCTGAAGTTTCCTTGAGAAACTCTCGTCTCTGAAAGGCACAGGCTGAGGAATCAGGCAGCTTTGGTTCACACCAAGCTCTGCCGCTTAGTTGGGTGTGTGACTTTAGCAAGTCACGGCTCTTCTCAGGGCAACTCCCCGTCTGTAAAGTGAGCGAGGTCCTGCCACCCTGCCGTAGCTGATGCCAAGATTCATACACTGACCTCATGCAAAACACACAGAAGAGTGCCTGGCACGGCCACCAGTGTCCAAGGGCCAGACACTTGGTGACACCCGCATGCAAGGTGGGTGTGGGGTCCACGCCGGGTCCACCTGGCCTTAGAGGCTCTGTGTCCACAGAAGCCACTAACTCAGGTAAGGACTCCATAGGAATGGCCCAGGCTTCCCACCAAGTCTTTATAGATATGCAATTTAATTATAAGGGTCATATTTACCCGAAGGCACATTCGTTGCCTGGCAACAGAGCTGACACTCCACCTTTATCAGCCTTCCAGCTAGAAAGTTACAAAGGCTCTGCTAACCCTTCATCTGGACAATAATAGGACCCAATGCTACGGTTTCTTCTGACCAAAAATAAAATTTCATGTTAGGTACATTTGCAATTTCATACATATATAATATATATTATTGAATTATATATTCAAGAAACATAATTTTAATATAAAATATATTAAGTTGAAGCATGTCAAACTGTCAGTATTTGACTGTTTCTCACCTTCAAATGGGCTTTCCTGGTGACACAGATGGTAAAGAAGCCTGAAGTGTGGGAGACTGGGGTTTGATCCCTGGATCAGGAAGATCCCCTGGAGAGGGGAATGGTAACCCACTCCAGTATTCTTGCCTGGAGAATTCCATGGACAGAGGAGCCAGAAATTATATGTTTCATGAATATATAATTCAATAATATATGTTATATATGTATGAAATTGTATATGCACCTACTATAAAATTTTATTTTGGGGGTTAGAAGGAACTGGCTTTGAATCCATGGGGTCGCAAAGAGTCGGACACAACTGAGCAACTTTCACCTTCAAATAATAGCAATTCCGTGTGGTTCAAAGTGATAAGATGGCTTTGAGCAGATCCTGGCCTATATTAAGCTCTTAAATATTAATATCAATTACTATTTTAGCAATAGTTAATAATATGTTAATATAATATTGTTATTATTAAGATATGTTGCATATAATATAATCAACAGGTAAATATTATAATATATGATATTATTAATTTATTAGTGTTAACTTTTGAGCTTCCCTGGTGGCTCAGACTGTAAAGAATCTGCCTGCACTGCAGGAGGCCCACGTTTGCTCAGTCCCTGGGTTGGGAAGATCCCCTGGAGAAGGAAATGGCAACCCACTCCAGTACTCTTGCCTGGGAAATCCCATGGACAGAGGAACCTGGCGGGCTACCATCCATGGGTCACAAGGAGTTGGATACCACCAAGTAAGTAACAACAGCAACAACAATATTATGTTATTATTGTGGGTACAAAGACAGACAGACATGGGTCTTCATAACATCATTGCTTAAACTACACGAAACTCCATCTGCCATCCTCAGAGAGAGGAGCTCCAGGCACCCACACAGAACTGTGTACGCACAGAAGCTCAGAGTGGTTCAGAATGTGGGCTCTGAGAGTGCTGAGTTCAAATCCCAGCCTTGCTGTATATTAGCTGATTAAGAAACCTCAGCTGCCTGAGTTTCTTCCCTATAAAACGATAAGAAGAACCCAGCTTGTAGAGTTGTTGCAACGACTAAGTAAGTAAATCCACATAAACATTTAAAACATTGCCTGGGGACTTCCCAGGTGGTCCAGTGGTTAAGAATCCACCTTCCAATGCAGGGGCGGGGGCGGCAGGGGAACTAAGATCCTATAGCCTTGGGGCAACTAAGCCCACACCCAGCAACTACTGAGCCTGTGGACCACAGGGAAGATCCAGCACAGCCAAAGAAAAAAAAATTATTTAAATTCATAAAATAAAACAGTGCCTGGCACACTATAAAGACTCCACCAAAAAAAAAAAAAAAAAGGCTTCACAAATTTTAGCAGTCTTTATGATTCTTACTGTTTATATCATTATTACAGAGCCATTGAAAAAAGGCACCTCTTAATGTATCGAAAGAAAAAAATCTCCACCACAGTCTTGAGCTAGAAAAAAAAAAAAAAGCCAACTAGCAGCTAATACACATGTTTTTGAAAAAAACATTTACGTGATAGAACAACCGCTCACTCTTTCTAAGCGCTGACCCCATATCCATACAATAGCCCCACCTCCGGGTACAGCATGCTGCCACTGTCTACTCTATTTCATTTAAAGTTGCTAGCAACATATTCAATAAATGTTTTAACCCATTCATAAATTGGAACCCCCATTTTTCAGAAAATGTGGAAGAAAGAAACAAATAGCTACCAGGACCTCCCTGGTGGCCCACTGGCTAAGACTCCGAGCTCCCAATGCAGGGGGCCCCGGGTTTGATCCCTGGTCAGGGAACTAGATCCCACATGCTGCAACTAAGACCAGGTATAGCCAAATAAATAAATAAAAGTACTAAAAAAGAAAAAGAAACAAATAGCTGCCCGGTTCTGAGGAGGAGGGCCAGGGCTCATTGGGCTGGGGAGGGAAGGACTGATTATCAATGTGCTCTGCTGGGTGGCTTTTAAAATTTACATCTGGGGGCCTCCCTGGTGGTTTAGTGGCTGAGAATCCACCCACCAGGGCAGGAGACACAGGTTCGTTCCCTGGTCTGGGAAGATCCCACATGCCAAGGAGCAGCTGAGCCCACGTGCCACAACTGCCGAAGCGCATGCACCCTAGAGGCGTTGGCCTGCGACAAGGGAAGCCACTGCGATGAGAAGCCCAGGCACCGCAGTGAAAGGCAGCCCCTGCTCGCTGCAACTAGAGAAAAGCCCGAGCGCCGCCACGGAGGCTCAACACAGCCAAAAATTAATAAACACATCTTTTAAAAACTAAATAAATAAAATTAACCCCTGGGCGGGCCTGGTTCCATTTCTCCAGGGGAGGGGAGGTAAGATGTTAGGCAGAAGAAAGAAAAAGTAATAAAGCTGGAGCTTGGTGAAAGTTAAAAATGCGGCTTGATCAGCCGCCCCTCTCCCTCCCTCCCTCCCTCCCCCATGCCCACAGCAGAGAAAGCCACGGTGACCAGCGAGACCCCCCGGTGATGAGGTATTTGTGGGGGGGGGGGCACCTGGAGGGAGCTGTGAACAGAGAAGAGGCAGGAAGAGGTGGCGGCGGCCGTGTGGGCAGTGGGATCCTGGAGAACCAGCAACTGGCGGTCTGTCTTCTGGGTGAAGAGGAGCTGCAGGAGAAGGGGTGGGGTGGAGGGCCGCTGCCAGGATGCTCTGGCCTCCAGAGCATGGGTACCCACTGCCAGGATGCTCTGGCCCAGGCCTCCAGAGCATGGGTGCCCACTGCCAGGATGCTCTGGCCCAGGCCTCCAGAGCCAGCCCATTTCTTGGATGGAGAAGGAAAGGCTCAAGGCCCCAAGATAGTGGGAACGCGGTCTCAGGGAAGGAGGACTTGTGTGCAGAGACTGCTGGTTCTCTGAGGAGGAGGCTCTGGAGGTCTGCACTCCTGAGGCCCAGGGTGAAAAGGGATTAGGGGTTGAGAATGGTGGATCCCAAGGGAGAATGGAGGTGGGGGACCTAGATTCCTAGGTCTCAGGGAGGAGGGGGCTGAAAGGCACACGAAATCTCCATACCTTGGTGAGAGCCTGGTTGGGCTCAGAGAAGTCCCCGCCAGGGGTTCCCTGAAGGCAGTTAAGCTCAAGCAGTCGGCTCCGTTCCTGGGGAGGGCAAGACATGAGCAACTCCTACACCTCAGGGGACATATGGGGTGCAGGCGAGGCAAGGGTATGCCCCAGCAGGAAGTGGGGATGCAAGACCGGTGTCGGCGGTGAACTGACCTGCGTCAGGGCCTGAAGGGCCTCCTCCTTCTTCTGGCTCAGCCCCCGGCTCTCAGCGGCCATCTGCTCCCCCAGCGACTTGAGCTGCTCCTCCAAGACCTGGATCCGGCGCTGTGGGGCACCCGCCAAGGCCCGGGTTACTCAGCTGCCCCTGGGTCCCCAGCTGGTACCCCCAAAACCAGCCCCTCCTTGAGAGCCTGGGGTTTGCTCCACCCCATAACAGAGACCCTGGCATCTGGATGCCTGGGAGGGCATGGGGGACACAGAGTCAACCTTCGCTAGTGCCCTTCTCCCCTTTGAGGGCCTAGAAGAGACCTGGGGTGAGCTGGAGGGGTGGAAGTTCCCATATCCAGAGGCTGAGGAAGACAGAGACCCAGAGAAAGTGGACATTGCCAAGAACAGAGAGAGAGAGGGACTTTCCTGGTGGTAGAATGGCTCAGACGCTGAGTTCGCAATGCAAGGGGCCCGGGTTTGATCTCTGGCCAGGGAACTAGATCCCACATGCCAGAGCTAAAAAGATCTTACGTGCTGCAATGAAGATCGAAGATCCTGCATGCCCCCACTAAGACCCAGCACAGCCAACTAAATAATAAATATTAAACAGAAAAAAAAAAAAAAAGAAACAGAAAAAGGGAAAGACAAAGAGAGAAACTGGAAAAGATACAGAATAAAAGAGTCAAGACAGAAGGAGAGCAGACACAGAGCCCGTGAGACAGGAATGGAAAAAGAGCAACAGGGAAAACGCCCAGAAATAGAGGTGGGGAAAGGAGACCCACATCGGAACTTTCTAATCCGAAACTCTGGGAACCTTTGTATTAAATACAGTCAAAAGTTGAAAGTTAGTCACACAGTCGTGTCCAGCTCTTTGCAATCCCATGGACTGTAGCCCATCCATGGAATTCTCCAGGCAAGAGTACTGGAGTGGGTTGCCATTTCCTTCTCCAAAATACAGCCAAACTTGTGGCTTTTTCCAGCAGGACTTTTCAGAAACCTTGAAAGTGAAGCTCCCAGAAAGGACTGGTGGGAGCATCGTTTGAGATGAGGGCTGAGACATGGGGAGTGTAGTGGCGAAGACCTAGCCGATTCAGATCCCAGTTCAATCCTTTGGGAACAAAGTGACCTTGGAAAAGATAACTTGAGCACCTTGACCTTGAGTTTCTTCATTTAGAAAATGGGGGAAAAGATATGAAGACCTGTCTCCCAGGACTGTTGTAAGGATTCGATGACTTAAGATTCATGAAATGTTTAGGATCGTGCCCGGCCCCTGGTCAATGCCCAATAAACATCAGCGACCATCATGACTGTTTTGAAGAACATGACAGGGAGGATACCAGGACAGAGAAGGGACGAGACAACAAGTGGAGGAGCCAGAGGGCAGCGGCGAGGGAGGCAGGCGAGCCCAGGCCGACTCACCCTGTGCTGCGCCACACTGGCCTGGAGCTCCTGGACCTTGCGGTCTGGCGCCCCGGCCCCAGGGCTGTCCCGATCTTCTTCCTCCTGCCGGCTCTCGCGCTCCAGCTGCTGGAACTCCAGGTCCTCATAGGCACGCTGGGCCACGTCCAGCTGTTCCCTCATCTGTGGAGGGGACACAAAAGGACTGGAGGCCTGGACCTCTAAGGACCAGGAGGGTGGAGGGCTGGAGCCACGACTCCTGGACAAGGAGGGAGGAGGGGCTGTGGGATCTAGACCCTGGCGTCCTGCGGGTTAGGGGCTTGGGGCCTGAGCTCCTAGGTGGGTGGGAGAGGAGGGGACTGAGGGCCCGGATGGCTGGGTCCTGAGTGGCCTGGATATCGGGTCCCCTTACCTCCTGCATTCCCTGCAGAAGCCGCTCATGCTGGTCTTCGGGCTGTGAGTCGAGCTGCTCCTGGGCCTCCTGGAGTCTTTGGCGAAGACCCTCCACACGATCCCGCTCCTGGCTCAGCCGCCTCTGTTCCTGCATCAACAGCAACCAGACTCAGCCTCAGCCTGAGCACAGGGAGGGAAACAGGCCAGCTGGGGCTAAGGCCAGCCAGATCTCAAGCTCCTTCTCGCCTGGGGAGTCCCCCCTCTCCAAGTCTGGGGTGTTGGCTCTATGAGGGCAGGGAGCCTGTCTCTCTGGTTCATGCTGTACAGGCCCACCCAGAGCAGACCAAGTAAACAGCTTTTTAAGAAATGAAGGAGGGGACAGTTGAATGGATAAAGATGTGGTACACATACGCAATGGAATATTACTCGGCCATGAAAAAGAATGAAACAATGCCATTTGCAGCAACATGGATGGAATTAGAGATTAGCATACCAAGCGAAGTAAGTCAGAAGGAGAAAGATAGATACCATCGAATGATAATGATATGTGCCATCTAAAATTTGACACAAATTAACTTATCTATGTAACAAACAAACTCACATACAGAACAGACTTGTTAGCACAGGGAACTGTACTCAATATCCTGTGATAAACTGTAATGGAAAAGAATATGAGGGGTCTTCCCCTCGGTCCAGTGGTTAAGACAGTGTACTTCCACTGCAGGGGCCATGGGTTAGATCCCTGATCAGGGAACTAAGACGCCCACATGCTGAGCTGCATGGCCAAAAAGAAAAAGAAGAGTCTATCTATATATGACTGAATCACTTTGCTGTACAGCAGAAGTTAACACAACATTGTAAATCAACTATTCTCCAATAAAGTTTTAAAAAAGAAATAAATGAGGGAATGAATGCTAAACATATCCAGACTTGGTGATTGATGCTGGGGACCCAGAAGGGGGTCGGACCTGGGCCCTGTACTCCAGCAGGGGACACAGCCAGTTATAGCCTGGGACAATCAGGGCAGTGAAACACGCAGATTCTGTGGGAACCAGAATGGGGGGAACCATTTCTATCAGGGTAAGCCTAGGCTTCTTGGATGTGAAGATTTTAAGGTGAGCCACACAAACCAGGGAGCATTGAGACCTGGGGAGCTGGAGAGGGCTGGAAGGGCTTTCTGGACTGAGGGAACAGCATGGTGCAAATGAATGGAAGTTGAACAGTACAGGAGGGACTTTCCTGGTGGTCCACTGGCTAAGACTCTGAGCTCCCAATGTAGGGGACCTGGGTTCGATCCCTGCTCAAGACACTAGATCCCACATGCCACAAGGAAGAGTTTGCAGGCCTGCTGCATGCTCAGCTGCTTCAGTCATGTCTGACTCTTTGCAGCCCCATGGACTGTAGCCCACCAGGATCCTCTGTCCATGGGACTTCCCAGGCAAGAATACTGGAGTAGGTTGCCATTTCCTCCCCCAGGAGATCTCCCTGACCCAGGGATCAAACCAGTTTCTCCTGGGGCTCCTGCATTGCAGGCAGATTCTTTACCACTTGAGCCACCAGGGAAGCCCAAGAGTTTGCATATCACAACTAAAACATTCCGCATGCCACAATGAAGACTGAAAATCCCACGTGCCCCAACTAAGACTCAGCAGAGCCAAATAAATAAATAAAAATAAAACTTAATAAAAGAGAAGAGAAAAGTAAAGGAAGTGTAAGGGCAGACTGCAGCCAAGAAGAAAGAAGGTAGGATGGAGGGAAGAGAGGGGGAATACAGGTGAGAGATGACAGTGGAAAGGCAGACAAGACGGAGCTCGGGTGTGGTTTGGACCACCAGGCTGAGGAACACGTATCCGGGTCAGTGGGGAGTCATGGCAAGATTGAAAGGCTGGAGTAGGATCTGGGTGTGGAACCATCCCTCTGGGAGATAGGTTCGAGGGGTTGAGACCAGCTTCTTCCTGAGTCCTCCGGGCAACAAGAATGAGACCTTAGACTTCCCTGGTGGGCCAGTGGTTAAGAATCCGTCTGCCAATGCAGGGGACATGGGTTCAATCCCTGGTCTGGGGAGATCCCACATGCTGCAGGCCAACTACTGAAGCCTGAACTCTGGAGCCCAAGTACCGTGACAAGAGAAGCCACAGCAACAAGAAGCCCCAGCACTACAACCAGAGAGCAGCCCCCGCCCACTGCAACTAGAGGAAGCCTGCACGCAGCAACGAAGACCGAGTCCAGCCAAAAATCAGTAACTAATGAAAATTTAAAAAAAGAATGTGACCTAGCCCGAGGTCTAGGCAGGGCAGATATAAAGGAGATAAACTAGCAAGAGAGATGCAGGGGGCACAAAGAACAGGACGTGGTGACTGACAGGCTTAGGGTGAGAGATAAGGAGGCATGCAGAATGAGGCTCAGGACTCTGGCCTGGTGACCAAAAGGACAGTGAGACGGGGATGGTGTGGAAAAGGGAGTTGCTGAGGTCAGCACGGGATATGGTGAATGAGAAGGGGCCAGACTCCTGGATCTAAGGCAGGAGGGGCTGGGGACCTGGATTCCTAGGTCTGAGGGAGGAGGGACTGGGGGTCTGGACTCCTGGATCCAAGGCAGGAGGGGCTGGGGACCTGGATTCTTGTATCTAAGGCAGGAGGGGCTGGGGTCTGGAAACCCAGGTCCTAGGGGAAGAAGGAGCATCTAGGAACCAATATCCTAGAAATCAGGACACATAGGTCTAGATTTTGAGAGGGAAATCAGGGCTGGGAGAAATACAGGCTCTTTGAGGTAACTGAAGACTCAGGATCCAACCCCAGGAAATTCCAATATGTAAGATAAGGGCAAAGAGAGAGACTGATAGAATTACAAAGTTACCATTTTCCAACGGGCAGCACTCTCCCATCAAGCAATGACCAACAATGGATGTTAAAGCCTTTAGGTAAGTAACTATTAGGAAGGGATCAGAGTGACCTCACTGAGGTCTGGAGAATCAGAGAGAACATCCCCCAGGCCCAGTGCCCCAAATGCACCACAGCACATCCGAATCTGATCCATCTTATACATTTAATCAACCACCTGCTTCCAGGAAGCGAAACGAGATAAAGGACACCCCCGGCGTCCAACTGGTCACATACTGACCATGGGACAGAGGACTTGGTTTCTTCAACAAAGAGTTCAGGGGAAAAAAACAGTAGGCAGGGACCATTAGAGGAGAAACAACACAGGCAAGACATTGCAACCCATTGCGATAACCCGATTCAAACAGCCAACTGTTAGCCATTGTTTTTGAGACAGTCTGGGACCCATGGAAACTGACTGGAGATGAGATAGTAATTCTTCAGATGTGATAATGACATAGGGGTGATGTTTTCTTAAAAGAGCTCTTAAAAAACTGAAGTATTCACTGTCAACATGATGTCTGGTACTGGATTTCAAATCTAGGGACAGGGAAGCCAACTAGAGGACATGAAACAGGAACGGAGGATTCATCGCAGCTGAACTGGGGAGTACACCACATGGCAACAGTCTATTTTTTGTTGGTTTGACATTTTTCACAAAACAACATTTAGAGAGCACAGAGAAATGGGGCAAGGGAACACGCCCCAGTGAGTCAGGCCCCTAAGTCATACAGGAGAGAGGGAGGAGGGAAACAGACAGGCATAGGTCCCCGCCGCTGCCCACCCCCAGCCCCAGTATCATGGCTTGGGCAACAGGGGGTGCAACCCGGGCCCCAGGTCCCAGGATTGCCACAGGAATGTCTGTCCAACAAGGAAGAGAACCGACGATGAAGGTCCGGCCGGGCAAACACACCTGTTCGCGCTGCTCCTGGCCGCCCTTCTCTGAGTCCACCTGCCGCCCTAGCAGCTCGCGAAGCTGCTCCTCCTCCCGCCGGGCGGCCACTCGCTCCCCAGCCAGCTCTCCCCGCAGCAGGGCCACCTCCACCTCCATCTGCAGAGAGAAGGCAAGAGCTGGGGCCCAGAGGCCTGCGACCGAGAGCAAGGGAGGGGTGGGGGCGCGCGGCCGCCTGCTTGGCTCTGATCGAAGGAGCTGGGAATCCGAACTCCTGGATTCGAAGAGAGCATGCAGCAGGAGGCCTGAGACTCGGCTCCCATGGGTGTAAAGGACTGGGGGCCTGGCCTGACGGGGCTCCCCACGAGTTGGGGCCAGACTTCCCAAGGGGTCTGCAGCCTCACCTCGATCCTCAGTTCCTTCCTCTGACGCTGTAGCTCTTTCACTCGTTGCTCCATTAAAGCCACGCGAGTCAGGGCCTCCAGCTGCTGCGCGCGAAGCCGCCGCGCCGCCCCTCGCACCCCTTCTCCGGACAGAGCTGGTGCGGGGGGCGTGGCCGGGGTCTGCACTGGAGACGGAGCCTCCGCCTGAGGTTGAAGAGGGCTAGTCAGCTGGGGAGGACTCGCCCCCTGCCGTCACTAAATAGGTCTCTGGGGCGGGGGGTGGGGGTGGGAGTCTGAGTTAGCGACCCTCAGCCACCAAGCTCTTTTATCCGAGGCGGGGAGGGTGCAGGTCCGATGACTGCTCGGCCCCAGGAGGTGGCTCAGGGACTCGCAGTCCGGGGAGGGGGCACAACGCTGACTCAAGGACGCTGTTTCCCATTGTCTTGGCCTCACGTCTTCGAAGGTTCTGCATCTCTTTCTCTCTCCCCGGGTCTCTGAGCCTTTCCCCCTTTTCTCTGGGCTTCATCTGCCTGACTCAGTATGTCTTCTGTCTCTGAATCGCTATGTTTCTTTCTCCCTCGGAGTATCTCCCTGCCTCAAGGTTTCTCTGTCTCTCTTTCTGCTTCTCTGAGCATCACTCTTTCTGGGTTTCTGTCTGTGCCTATCCTCAACTCTCTGAGTCTCTTGTCCCTGCTCTCGCAGTGTCCCTTGACCCCTTTGGATCTTTGTCTCATAGTGTCCCCGTCTCTCGGTCTCTATCTGGTCTCCCTATACCTGGCTCTCTGTGTCTCTGTCGCCCGCTTGGGTCTGCTCCTCTGGGTCCCCCCCACCCAGTGACTCTCGCCCCCCGGGGTCCCTCACCGCATCGTGGCTGCTTTCGGTGCTGCTGCCTTCTCCCACTTCTTCCTCTTCCTTCGCCTGCTGCTCAGCTCCTTGGCCGCTCGGAAGCTCTGCCGGGGCCTCGGGCGCCTCCCGCTCGCGGGAGTCTTTGGGGTGCCCCCGGGGCTTGGAGGCCCCTTGAGATCGGACCTCTGTGTCGCACTCCGGGACCGCCGCCGGCGGGGTCTCCAGGTCCGGGCTGCTCCGCGTCCCCATGGCCGCTGAGAATTCCCGTCGGGTGGGCGGGGCCTGGGGTTACGGAGGAGTTGGGGGCGTGGCCCAGGGGGCCGGCGCTTCCCGCCCGAAAGCTCCGGAGAGCGCTCCAGAGGCGGGGCCTGAGAGTTCAAAGGATGGGACTGAGCATTCCAGAGGCGGGGCCTGGAGCTTCTAGGGGCGGGGTTCGTGGCTCCTGGGGCGTCACGCCCCAAGAGGCGGGACCGGAATTTGAGTCCGGGTCCTAGTACGCCCCCTACCGGCGCCTCCCTGCTATCCAGGTGTCGAGCCTTGTACCTTGCCACCCGCCCCCAACTATCCCCTTGGACCACTTTAGAGCGACCCCATCACCATCTGCTTCGCAGACTCAGGAGCTGGGTTCCGCTCTGTCCTCTCTGGAGCCCCGTAGTCTCAGCTCTGACCCCGCTGTGTAAGGGAGCCGTGCCCCTGCAGCCTCACCCAGGGATCGGAGAGTCGGGTCTCCTGGTCTCCCTCTCCTGACAAACCAGGAGCCTTGAGTCCTCGGCTCCTCGAGAGCGAGATTCCAGAACTCCAGCCCGCGACCCCCACAGCCCCGGCCCCCTCACCGGCTCAGGCTTCGGCGCGCTCCGTTCTGCGCTCCGGCGCAGCAGTTTCTGCCCGCTGGACAGGTGGCTGGGGAAGAGGGAGGAGAGACAGGCTGCTCGGTCCCCCTCCCCAGCAGCCCGGAAGTGGAGTGGGGGACAACAGGTCCAACAGCTCTCGAGGGAGGAGGGAGCGACCAGCTTGCCCCGCCCGCAGCCGCGGCATCGGGCCATCCTGGCCCCACCGGCCCCACCGGCCCCACCCTAGGGAAACCCAGCATGACGACCCCCCCGGCTCTGCCTCCAGCGCCCCCAGTCCTGCCCCGGGGGGCCAGGCGCCTTGGTCACCTGTGTAAAAGCGCCTCCCTAATGCCCAGACTCTGAGAATCCTGAGAGGAAGAGGGGAATGGAGGTAGGGGCCTCTCCCCTCTAATGAGCACTTTAGAAGGGCCCCAACCGGTTTGGGGAGCTGGACAAGAGGAGGGGGTGCCCTGAGCTGAGTCAGAGGCCCGCCCAGAGACAGCGGGAAGTGTGGCCCCCCCACCTTGCTATGGGTGGAGGGCAGAGGTTAAAGGTCTCAGCCAGACCCTTTCCTCTCTGAGCAAAAACAGGAAAATAACTGCTATGTGAGAAAGGATTTTTGGATGTCAGGAGCTGCCTATATAAAGTATAAACATTTTATACACATTAAATTATTTGATCTTTACAGCAGCTTACAGAGAAATTACTATCTCCATTTTATAGTCAGGAAACTGAGGCTGAGGGGAGCAAGCATACCCAGAGTCTACACATGTTGTTAATGTGAGCAACATATCTGTTCTCTGGAAAATCCATAGTCTTTACCATTAGGCTTACTGTCATTCAAGCCAGGAAGTCCCTGAGAGATCATTCGAAAAGATAGTAACAATAATAGCTAACACTGATAGGAAATCTACAGTGTAGGCAGTGTGCCAAGCACTTCATGTATATGAACTCATTGGATCATCACAACACCCCATTATTATTTCTATTATTCCCATTTTACAGATGAAGAAACTGAGGCTGGGAGAATTCAAGCACTTTATTCTGGGTCTCACAGGGCAAGTGGTTTAAATTCAAGGCTGTTCTAATCCAAGGAGCTGAGAAACCCTGCCCCACATATTTGTTTGCTTCTCTCTTATGAGTTACAAAAATCTCCTCCTTCCAGGCTCCCAGGACCTTTATCCTGCCTTGCTCCCTGACCTCTCCAGGGACCAGAACTAACCGCAGATACCTCAGCCCAGAAACTCACTGGTTCCCCCAGAAAACAGAAGTCAGATTCAGAGAAAAAAGATTTTTATTTAAGAAGCTTGAGGGGGCTAGTAAGGGAGGGGAAGAGGAGAGAGGCCCCAGTGATGGCACGGCTCCCCTCACCCCACCTAGTGCATTCTTAACGGATGTAAGCTGTGGCCTGAGAGGCAGGGTCGGTCAGGAAGGGGGTGTCTGGATCCCACAGCGCATGTTAGCTGGAACAGCAAAGTCTGAAACGAAGAAGCTAAGAGTGAAACAAAGGGGCCCAAGCAGACCATCTGTCTTCCCCTCTGCCCCACTGGGGACCCAGACATCCCAATAGTTCTTCTTCTTTGAGAAAAGTCCAGACCCTCAGCACCTCCTCCCTCAGACCCAGGTGTCCAGACCCCCAGCTCCTTCCCTCAGATCCAGGAGTCCAGATCCTCAGCCACTCACCTATCTGCTGAGGTTTAGGCAGGTTCAGTTTGTTCATGACCTTGACAAACTCCTCACAGCTGAGGGTGAGCCGAGGGTTCAGCGTCCGTTCCTCCTCCACAGTGGACACTGTAAGCCCTAATGGCCAAGGGAGTGGGGAGGAATGCCAAATTGTACAGTGCTTCTGGCCTCCCAGAACTACATTTCCCAGGAGGCCTCAGGGTACATTTCTGGCCCAGGACTAACAGATTGCTTTCCCCCTAACCAATAGGCACTATGGGAAATGTAGTTTCCCAGTTCCTTAAGGTCTATAAGGAAGTCCCAGGAAAGCCTATGCCTTCCGGAATTCCAGGCATTATATTTTCTACATCTACCCTCTGTATACCTCAGCACTTGATTTTTTTGGCCAGAGGAATTCCTGGGACTTGTAGTCCGAGAGCCACACGAGTATGACAGCAGTTCAGTGCTCCCCCTCAAAAGCTAAATTATGTAAATCCCACAACTCCTCCAGGAAGCCCTCACCGTGGTAATCATGAGCAGGGTAGATCAGACAGTTTCCTGGAAGAGTGAAGATCTTTTCATGAACTGAGTGGTACAAGGTCTTAGCACAGCCTGGGGAAGGAAAAGTTCAGAGGTCAGTGGAACAACAGGTTGAGAGAAGCTCCCAAACTGCTTCCCTTCAGGAAAAAGACAGGAGGATAAAAATCACTGTAGCTAAACCTTCTCCCTCATTTTCTGCCAGTAGCCCTTTGGGTAGAGAAGGAGAGGGAAGGGAATTCTAGGTAAGTGGAACAGCACATGCAAAGACTTGGGGAATGGTAAGAATTCAGCAGGACTGTAAAGAAGGTTGGGATAGGACCCTGAAGCACCAAGTCCCCTCGCTCTGGGGGTGCTAAGGAAGGATTCTGGGCAGGGAAAGTGGACTAGAAGGTAAGAAATTGAAGACATGAGGCAAAGGAGGATAGAGCCATAGTTTTGGCAAGAAGCTCTGAGTCCTAAATTGGGACAGGAGCAAACCTCTCAGAATGTTCTGCCATCTTTTCTTTCATCTTTTCTTTGATCTCATGACTGTGTTGGATGAATAAATGGAAGATTAGGAGCTTCAGAGAGAAAAAGACAGAGACCAAGATGGAAAGATAAGCAAAGAGGAAGCAAGAAGCAGCCTGGGGACATGGCTACCCACAGCCAGCTCACTAAGGCTCTTTTCTCTCATTCAGCCTCACCCTGCAAGGTGGCTGAATCCTCCCAATCTAGTGTCCACCCCATTCACACACATACTCAAAGGGCAGCTGGACCCTGACACCGTGAAACTAAACACCCTTCCCACAGTGAAACTTCTTAACGTAATTGCCCCCAGCAGCTAAACCCCAAATGTAACATCGTGCATGCTCAGTCACTCAGTGGTGTCCAACTCTTTGCAACCCCAAGGACTGTAGCCTGTTAAGTTCCTCTGCCTATGGGATTTTTCAGGCAAGAATATTGGAGTGGATTGCAATTTCCTCCTCCAGGGGATCTTCCCGACCCAGGGATCAAACCAGCATCTCCTGAGTCTCCTGCATTGGCAGGAAGATTCTTTACTGCTGAGCCTCCAGGGAAGCCCAAGGTAACATCACACCTTAGCAATTAAACCACTGGACCTAACCACCTCCTAGCAGCTAAACTCCTTGAGTCTAATCCTGATCCCCTAAAAATCTAACATTTCGTTCATTCATTCGTACAATGGACACTTAAAATCCTGGCATTCACATAACCACACTAAAATCTTGCGTCAGGGAAAAGGGCCTGTGACCTTGCTGGAAGTCTGTCCGCCCGCACCCTCGGATAAGCAGGGCGTCTCCAGTGAAGGCCATGCTGTGGTCATTCAAGACGAAGGTGACACAGCCAGGGGTGTGGCCAGGGCTGGCCCGAGTCTCCAAGGCCTGGCAGAGAAGGAAAGTACAAAGAGTCACCAATAAGCCTATGGTTTTACACTCGTGGTAAAACTGGCCTCAGATGCTCCCACCCCATCCCAGGGTCACATTTAGATAATGTGTACTTTTTTTATTAAAAAAAAAAAAAATGTAAGTTAGATCCTAGACTCAGACATCACTCCAGAGTAAACCCCCAATGAATTACAAACTTAAAACAAGGAAATAAAATCATAAAACTAGAAAAACAACAAACATACAAAGAAATAATAGGTTGGCCAAGAAGTTCATTCATGAAGTTTTTAGCCAACCTGATATATGATCTCTGGTTAGAGAAGAACATTCATCTTAAAAGGCATAAATCATGAAGGGAAAGATCGGTGGTTGGAATTTTAATAAATTTGAGGTTTCAGAATGGCAACAACATCATAAACAAAATTTAAAGGAAATCAACACGCTGGCAAAATATTTTTGTAGCACATACATACCAGACGGTAGTCAGGATACTTTACATACAAAAGGATCTTGCATATCAGTAAGAAAAAGATAAGCACGCTAATAAATATGAAATACCAAACAGACATTTAAAATTATGTCATTGAAATAAAATTTAATGGTGCTATACACAAATATTCAATGGCATGAAAAGATGTTTAATAACCAGTACGTGCAAAAAAAACAAGTTACAAAGCAACTTAAACAATGTCTATTTTAAAAAATGTATTAATTAGCTCAAAATATTTTTTCTTTAGATTCCTCCTATATTATCTTTTTGTTTTACAGTGAACATGCCACTTTGTAATCAAAAATAAAATACAAAATTCAGGATAAACTAAATAAACACTAAAAAAAACCACCAAAATTCTAGAAGGAAATATAAAAGAATAGATCTATATTTATAGATACATATTATATTAATGTTTATATAACATTATGCATTATATCTATAATATAATATATATATATATACATAAAATCTTGAGATAGAAATCCTGAGGCCACAAGGAAAAAACAGGGACCACATAGTTTAACTTCCTTATAGAAAAGGAAAATCAGAGTGACAAAACAAAAAAACTCAGAGACAATGTTAGCAGCATGTATAAGAAAGTGTTATAAAACCAGAATATCTGAACAGCTTCTAAACATCAAGAACCTCCAAAGAAAAATGGCTAAATAAAAGAACAGGCAATTCAGGGAAGAGGGAACAAACATCTGAAAAGATGTTTGATCCCCTTTAAAAAAGGGCAGGGAGAGAGAGATCTAAATTTTAAAACCTTTATTTTTCATTTATCAGATTGGCAACTGTCAGAGTTGCTCAGGGTGTTTGAGACAAACCCTTTCATCCTCTGGGATGTGAGTACAACTCAGAAAAGCCATTTTAGACGGCAGCTAAGCAGCGTCTCGGAGAAGGCGATGGCACCCCACTCCAGTGCTCTTGCCTGGAAAATCCCATGGACGGAGGAGCCTGGTGGGCTGCAGTCCATGGGGTCGCTAAGAGTCGGACACGACTGAGTGACTTCACTTTCACTTTTCATTTTCATGCACTGGAGAAGGAAATGGCAATCCACTCCAGTGTTCTTGCCTGGAGAATCCCAGGGACGGGGGAGCCTGGTGGGCTGCCGTCTCTGGGGTCGCACAGAGTCGGACACGACTGAAGTAACTTAGCAGCAGCTGCAAGCAGCATCTAGCAACATCTCAAAGGCACATATTTTCTGAGCTCTCAAAGCGACTAGTAAGGCTCTGCTGTTAAGAACAACTGACACATAAGCACAAAAACACCACCCAGGGAGCCCTGATTATCTAAATTCCCACATTCAGTTCAGTGAAGCAACTGTCAGAAAACAATTATTACCCCAGTGATCTAACAATCACTTATGAGATTAGTTTCCACTCAATATCACTCCTCCTCTCTTAATAGAGGCTCCTCCCACCAGTTAGCATCCTTGTCCAGGGCAGTCATCTGCTAATTATCAAAGGACACTATGTGCAGACTCTATATCCACAGCCGATATCTGTTTTAACCTTCCCCACTCACAGATCTCCAGTTTGGTTTGGGGCATCAGTGTGCCCAGCAGAAGCACTTTCCCAGTCTCCCTGACAGCTTGGGTGGCCTCTGGTACAGTTCTCTGGCCAATAAGATCTCAGCAAGTATCCTGAGAAATTCTGGGAAAGCTTTTCCCTTCCTGATAAAAAGGGACTGGCACTTGCCCTTTCCGCTTCATCTGGCTCTGAACACAAGATGTGATGGCTGGAGTTGCAGCAGCTATCTTGCAACCATGAAGGAAAAAAAGCCAAGATAATCAACCCCACAAACGATCGTGATGCCAAATCAGAGAATAACTACCTTCTTCTAAATTTCCTGTTATAGGAAAAAGTGAAACTGTTTGTTCAAGCCACTGTATGGTTTTTTCAGTTACTATCTGCCAAACACCTTCTTAGCTCATCCGCACTAGGGTACATGGGCAATGCAAAACAAGTGCAAAGGGAAATCACAAATCTTGCAAAATCTTGTTGGAAAAATCACATCCCCTGACCCCTCAAATTAATATTGCCCTTTGGTAGTGGAGGGATGATATTTCACTTTTTATTTTGTATGTTTCCATACTCTCTGAATTTTTTAAACAAAAAGCATGGAAATTTTTGAACCAAAAAAGGGGATGGATATTCAGAAGAAATGTTCAAAATATTTAACTTTGGTTATAACAAAGCTATGACAAACCTCGACAGTGTGTTAAAAAGCAAAGACATTACTTTGCTGGAAAAGGTCCATATGGTCAAGGCTACGGTGTTTCCATTAGTCATGTACAGACGTGAGAGCTGAACAATAAAGAATTGATGCTTTTGAACTGTGGTGTTGGAGAACTCTTGAGAGTCCCTTGGACTGCAAGGAGATCAAACCAGTCAATCTTAAAGGAAATCAACCCTGAATACTCTTTGGAAGGTCTGATGTTGAAGCTGAAGCTTCAATACTTTGTCTACCTGATGCAAAGAGCTGACTCATTAGAAAAGACCCTGATGCTGGGAAAGATTGAAGGCAGAAGGAGGTGAAGGTGACAGAGGATGAGATAGCTCAATGGTATCTCTGATTCAATGGACACGGACTTGAGTAAACTCTGGGAGATGGTGAGAGATAGGGAAGCCTGACGTGCTGCAATCCGTGGGGCCACAGAGTCGGACATGACTTGGCAACTGAACAACAACAGCAAATAACATGGGTATTGGCCAATCAGAAGGGCATCAGTTGTAAACAACCAGTAATTAGAGTATATAGGGGCTTCCCTGGTGGCTGAGCCGTAAAGAATCTGCCTGCAATGCAGCGGAACTGGGTTCAATCCCTGGGTCGGGAAGATTCCCTGGAGAAGGAAATGGCAACCCACTCCAGTATTCTTGCCTGGGAAAGCCCGTGGACAGAGGAGCCTGGCTGGGTCCACAGGGTTTCAAAAGAATCAGAGTGACTAAACAACAGTTAGAGCGTGTACGGTTGACCCTTGAACAACTCAGATTTGAACTGTGCAAGTCCATATATAGGAGGATTTTTTTTTTCAGTAGTAAATACTACGGTACTACCCAACCTGGCTTAGTGAATCCATGGATGTGCAGAAAATACAGATAGAAAGACCGACCGTATCAAGATATACCCCGATTTTTGAATGTGGGGAGGGTCAGTGGCCCTAACTCCCTGAGTTCTTCAAGGGTCAACAGTATATGGCATATTAATTATGTGATGTGTATAAATTACACAAAATTTTAATATAAATTGAACACAATCCTGCCTGCCACAGGGATCAAAACCTCCCAGGCCCTTAATGACTAAGTCTGTGTCACAGGTGGCTTTACTAATGGTCTGCTGCTAAGTGCTAAGTCACTTCAGTCGTGTCCGACTCTGTGTGACCCCATAGATGGAGGCCCACCAGGCTCCCCCATCCCTGGGATTCTCCAGGCAAGAACACTGGAGTGGGTTGCCATTGCCTCCGTATTTATCTTTCCCTTCTCTGGAATATCTAGAATTTACCTTCTCTATCAACCCCCATAATCCTGTCCATCCCAGGCCTCACCTGCTTGGGCCAACCACCAGCCTCCTCCCTGGCCTACCAGCCTCCGGTCTACCTCCTACATGACCTGAGGGGGCTTTTCTACCACCCAGATCCCATTTTGTCCCTGCTCAAAACCCTTCCTAGGGGAGGGGGGTTCAAGAGGGAGGGGACACATATGTTCCTATGGCTGATTCATGTTGATATATGGCAGAAATGAATACCATATTGTAAAGCAATTATCCTCCAATTAAAAATAAATAATTTTTTTTTCAATCCAACAATTAAAAAAACAGAAAACCTCCCCCAGGCTCCCAGGGGCCCCAGGACAGTTCCAGCTCTCCAGCCCTGCTCTGGTGCCTGCTCACGTTTCCAGCCCCATGTCCTGACATCCTCCTTTCTCCAGCTACTTTGAATCCCAGAGTCATTTCCAGAAAACACCGGGCTTCGCCACACTTTTTTGCCCCTGCAACTCCCTCTTCTCCTGTCAGTCTGGGCTGCCTACTTTTCACGGGCCTGATTGACTCCTTTTCAAGGCTCTCTTCTAAGGACTTGACAGGACGGAATTCATTCAGACCTCCCTCACACATCCTTACTCCGTAAGTATCATTCCTGTCCCCACTCTACAGATGAGGAAACTGAGGCACAGGATGAGCATGAACAAACGACACATGACGATATGGATGAATCTCACAGACACAACCCTGAGCCAAAACAAAGAAGTGGGGCAGACATAAAGAGCGACGCGGAGAGGGAGAGGATAAGTGGGAAATCTCAGAGGGCCTGGTGCACAGGAAGGTAAGTGCTATTTCATGAAGCTGAGGTTTCAGTGCTGACCCCAGATGTAAAATATTTCTCTCTCAGTGAAAGCGCATGGCTTAGTGGTTAAGAGCAGTCCCTGGAGCCCTATGACATGGGCTGTAAATCTGGCTCTGCTTTTACCAGCTGTGTGACCTTGGGCAAGCTACTTCACCTCTCTGGGCTTCTCTGCTCATTTGTAAAATGCGGATAATAATTGTCCCCACTTCATAGGGCTATTATAAAGATTAAATTATTTCACGTGTGCAAAGCATTTTATTTTATTTATTTATTTTTTTTGTAAAGCATTTTAAAAATGCTCAGGAAATTCCCTGACAGTCCTGTGGATAGGACCCCACGCCCTCACTGCCAAGGGCCGGGGTTTGACCCCTGGTCAGGGAACTAAGATCCTACAAGCCAAGTGGCACAGCCAAAAAATAAAAATGCCTGGCATACAATAAATTTCAGTATTATAATAATAATGTTTTAAAATTCTAAAATACTGATCTAGCAAAACCACCAAGCCTCCTGGGTTCAAATCCTGGCTCGGCCAACTTTCTCAGGATAACTTTTGGGCAAGTCGCTTTTCCTCTCTGCACTCCCTTCTCTGTAAAATGGGAAAATACTTCTGATCTCACTACAGGGATGTTGTTGTTTAGTCACCAAGTTGTATCTGTCTCTTTGCCGCCCCATGGACTGTAGCCCCCACCAGGCTCCTCTGTCCATGGGATTTCCCAGGCAAGAATACTGAAGTGGGTTGCCATTTTCTTCTCCTAGGGGATCTTCCTGACTCAGGGACCTAACTTGGATCTCCTGCATTGCAGGTGGCTTCTTTACCCCTGAGCCATCAGGGAATCCCTACTACGTGGTTAGGAAGGTTTAGTGAGATTTATTTGTCAGAGAAGACACAGTGGAGGGTCAAGAACCAGGTTCAGCCATAGTAACGCTTCGTCTGGACTGCTCAGTAGTTGTTAAAAGTCTGAATTTGCTGTTGACCCTTATCTTTCGGAGGGTTTCTCAAAAATGTATATTTGTAGCTTCTAATTTAAAAAAAAAAGACAGAGAGAAGGGCTTCCCTGGTGGCCTCCTGCACTGGCGGGAGACATGAGTCCGAATCCTCATCCAGGAAGATCCCACAGGCCATGGAGCCCTTGGGCCACAACTACTGAGCCTATGAGTCGCTCAGAGCCTGGGAGTCGCAACCACTGAGCCCATGTGCAGTGACCACTGAAACCCTCGCGTCTAGAGCCCCTGCTCTACAAACAAGAGAAGCCGCTGCGATGGGAAGCCGAGCACTGAAACTAGAGGACAGCCCATGCGGCAATGAAGACCCAGCACAGCCAAAAATAAGTCAACTTTTCAAAAAAGAAGAAGGCTTGACAGTAGACAGACTACTGCCTGAAGCATGAATAATCAAGTTGATGATGCAGTGGGTGTTCTCCATAAACAGAGCTGCTGCTGCTGCTGCTAAGCCGCTTCAGTCATGTCCGACTCTGTGCAACCCAATAGATGGCAGCTCACCAGGCTCCCCCGTCCCTGGGATTCTCCAGGCAAGAACACTGGAGTGGGTTGCCATTTCCTTCTCCAATACATGAAAGTGAAAAGTGAAAGTGAAGTCGCTCAGTCGTGTCCGACTCCCAGCGACCCCAGGGACTGCAGCCCACCAGGCTCCTCCGTCCATGGGATTTTCCAGGCAAGAGTACTGGGGTGGGATGCCATTGCCTTCTCCCCCAACACCTGCTTCCAGGAAGTGGAATATATGATTCCCAAAGTCTTGTGAGCTACCCACTGAGAATGTACTTCCAGAGCTTAGCACAATGCTAAGTGAGAAACACACACTCAATCTTTATTAACTATTATTAAGTTATTCATTATTATTGCCATCCAGTAGGACCTCCCTAGTGGCTCAGCTGGTGAAGAATCCACCTGCAATGTGGGAGACCCGGGTTCGATCCCTGGGTTGGGAAGACACCCTGGAGAAGGGAAAGGCTACCCACTTCAGTATTCTGGCCTGGAGAATTCCCTGAACTGTATAGTCCACGGGGTCGCAGAGTCCAACACAACTGAGCGACTTTCACTTCACTTCACATCATCCAATACAGAAATAATCTGCATTTAACTTCAGTTAATAGCAAAGGGAAGTTGTTGAAGAACAAGTTAAATGATACCAGGAAGCAACAACCAGACACACCCAGAAAGTGGACTATTCTGCAAGACAACACCCTGGGAGCTGAAAAGTGGGCTATTCTGCAAGACAACACCCTGGGAGCTTCAGAAGTCAGTGTCCGGGGTTCCCCTGGGGGTCCAGTGGTTAAGAAGTCACCTGTCAATGCAGGGAATACAGGTTTGATCCCTGCTCTGGGGAGATTCCACATACCGAGGGCCAATTAAGCCTGTGACCCACAATTACTGAGCCCACACTCTAAAGCCCAAGTTTCGCAACTAGACAGTAGCCCTTGCTCACTGCAACTAGAGAAAGTTCACGCCCAGCAAGGAAGACCCATTGCAGCCCAAACTAATTAATCAATTTATTTTAAAAGTCAATGCCATGGGGCAGGAAGGGTATTAAACTGTTCTAGACTTGTTCAGTCACTTAGTCGTGTCCACCTCTTTGAGACCCCATGGACTGCAGCACACCAGGCTTCCCTGTCCTTCACTATCTCATAGAGTTTGCTCAAACTCTTTGCACACTGAGTTCTAGACTAAAAGAGACTAAATACACATACCAGCCAAATGCCATGTATGAACTTTGATTGGGTCCTATTTAATAAAAGGATAGCTATAAAAATTATGCTTTTGAACTGTGGTGTTGGAGAAGACTCTTGAGAGTCCCTTGGACTGCAAGGAGATCCAACCAGTCCATTCTAAAGGAGATCAGTCCTGGGTGTTCATTGGAAGGACTGATGTTGAAGCTGAAACTCTAATACTTTGGCCACCTGATGCAAAGTGCTGACTGATTTGAAAAGACCCTGATGTTAGGAAAGATTGAGGGCAGGAGAAGAAGGGGACGACAGAGGATAAGATGGATGGATGGCATCACCGACTCAATGGATGTGGGTCTGGGTGGACTCCAGGAGTTGGTGATAGACAGGGAGGCCTGGTATGCTGCAGTTCAGAGGGTCGCAAAGAGTCGGACATGACTGAGCGACTGAACTGAACTGATAAAAATGATTCCTGAGAAACTGGGGAAATTTGAACATGGGCTAGATTTCAGAACTATTTAAGAATTTAAGAACATATCTATGTTGTTAGACATGACAGAGATTTTTTTTTAAAAGAATGGTTCTCAAGGGGGTGTCATAGAGGGAACCTTGAGGGTCTGCAAGATCAAAACTATTAAACTATTTTCATAATGGTGTGAAGAGGCCTTCTGTCCTTTTTCACTCCCATGAGAATTCAGTGGAGTTTTCCAGAAGCTACATAACCTGTGATAATGTCATAACTCTGACAGCTGGATGCTTGTGTATTCTTGTGCTTTAAAAAAAGTCTCAGTTTCAACTTCGGATACAGTAAATGTTTTTTGCATATCAGAATACTTATGTTTTCTTTTTAAAACAGATATGATTGACATATAACCAGTACAGTAAATATTAACAGACAGAATCCAGGTAAACAAGAGCTTTTTAGGGTCCTCCATAAACTTCATGAACTGTAGCTCACCAGTCTTCTCTGTCCACGAGATTTCCCAGGCAAGAATACTGGAGTGTAACCATTCTCTTCTCCAGGGGGTCTTCCAAACCTAGGGATCAAACCCCCATCTCTCACAATGCAGGCAGATTTTTTACCATCTGAGCCACCAGGGAGGCCCTTTATAACTTTTAAGAGGGTTAAGGAATCCTCAGATCAAAACGTTTGAGTTTGAGAACTGCTGATATAGGAAAACAATCTTAGAAGTCTTTAGGGGGGAAAAGTCTGCAACTTAGGTTTTGACTACAAAAGGAGGGAAAAAGTATTAATATATACACAAGAGAGAGAAATAAAGCAAACGTAGTAAAAAATGTCAGCAACCGGTAAACATCAGAGAAAAGATATGAGACTATTAACTGTACTATTCTTTTGATTTACTACAGTTTTGGAAACACCAAAAATAAAAAGTTGTGGGTGGGAGCAGCTAACATGGTGACCTAGCCCAGCCTCGCCTGTTCCTGAAACCTGAGTAATCCTCTGCAGGGATTCTGTGGGACCTGCCTAACCCCACATTCTTTTCAAAAATTTATTCTTCCCGTTCATGATGCATCAAGGGCGTAATACAGCTCCACAGCTGCCCTTTCGCCTATTTCCTGCAGAAATGTGCCTGCTAAGTCGGCTTCAGGCATGTCTGACTCTTTGCGACCTTATGGACTGCAGCCACCAGGCTCCTCTGTCCATGGAATTCTCCAGGCAAGAAAACTGGAGTGGGTTGCCATGCCCTTCTCCAGGGGATCTTCTCCACCCAGGGATCCAGTCCACATCTCTTATGCCTCCTGCACCGGCAGGCAGGTTCTTTACCATTGTGCCACCAACTGCCTGTTATGACCTAGCCTCTGAAGTCAGGCAGGATCACACCTGGGAAGCCCCCTTCAGCGAAATTCAACACAAGAGATGCACGCAAGCACGAGGCTCCTTCACCTGGCAGTTCCCATGGCCCGCACTGCCCCCTGGTGGCAAGTAAACGCTAGCCTTTTCCCACTTGGTTCCCAAGTTCATTTCTCTGCTCCATTATTTAAAATGCACTTGGACATGGTATAACTAACTGCTGTTTCTATACTCGCTAAACTTGAAGATCTAAAGTGTCATTTTCCATTGTAGCTAAATACTCTGAAGTTTCATCAGCTAAACTTACTTTCTTTTGCGAAAAAAATTAAATTTATTTGTTCTGCTTAGGGGGACCAGGTACTTAAAAAAGCATCAAAAAATAAGATGGACGCTGTGTTGTACACATGAAACTAACAAGATACTGTAAACCAACTACACTTCAATTAAAAAAATAAGATTAAGTGATGCATAGATAGAGGCATATGCTGTCAATGTTTTTTCAACTTTTATGTATGCTGAGAGTTTTTCATAAAAATGTTGGTGGGGAGTTTAGACTTGTTCTGGGGCTTCCTGGTAGCTCAGCTGGTAAAGAGTCCACCTGCAATGCAGGAGACTCCAGTTCGATTCCTGGGTTGGGAAGATCCCCTGGAGAATACCCACTCCAGTATTCTTGGGCTTCCCTGATGGCTCAGAAGGTAGAGAATCCACCTGCTGTGTGGGAGACCTGGGTTTGATCTCTAGGTTGAGAAGTTCCCCTGGAGGAAGGCATGGCAACCCACTGAAGTATTCTTACCTGGAGAATCCCATGGACAGAGGAGCCTGGCAGGCTACAGTCCATGAGGTCGCAGAGTCGGACCCGACTGAGCGACGAAGCACAGAACAGCATGCAGACTTGTTCTACAATATTTCATTCCAAATAGGAAGAACCGCTGAAATCCTCAGGTGGGCCAAATGAGAATCGCCTGTGCGGTTTTAAAGTCTACTGATTTCTGGTGTCTGCCTCAAACAATTAAATCAGAATCTCTTAAGTGGGACCTGGGGATTAGTATCTTGAGCAGCACCCTCTCTGCATCAGTATGTGAAAGTCACTCAGTCGTGTCTGACTCTTTGCAACCCCATGGGCTTCTCCAAGCCAGAATCCTGGAGTGGGGAGTCTTTCCCTTCTCCAGGGAATCTTCCCAACTCAGGGATCGAACCCAGGTCTCCCACACTGCAGGTGGATTCTTTACCAGCTGGGCCACCAGGGAAGCCCAAGAATACTGGAGTGGGTAGCCTACCCCTTCTCCAGCAGATCTTCCTGACCCAGGAATCAGACCGGGGTTTCCTGCATTGCAGGTGGATTCTTTACCAACTGAGCTATCAGGGAAGCTACATCAATATATGTAACAGGAAAGACTGACTTTCGGAATCTGCCACCCCTCATGGGAGCTGCTGGAAGGTTTACGTCTCAATCATTGCTTAATAAAACAGAAAGTCCATTCTACAATGAAACCATCCATATGCGGTCCACTGTGAACACAAAATCTACAGCCAGTTCAAAAAAACTGGTGGTTTCTACTAAAGTTAAATGTGTGTCAGTTCTAAGACCCAGCAAGTCCACTCCCTGGAATTGAGGGTAATGCCCACCATTACCATTGAGGGTGATGTTCAAGAATCTTCAAAGCAGTGTTATACATAATAGGCCAAAACTGAAATCAACCATCCAAAGGATATATAAACTGTCATCAATTCACATGATAAAATGCTCTACAGCAGGGGCTGGCAAACTATGCGCCACATTTGGCCTGCCACTTGCTTTTATAAGCCCTGGGAACTAAGAATGGTTTTTCTTTTTGATGGTTGGGAAAAAAAAAATCAAAATAAGAATGGCATTTCATGACACTTGGAAATTATTGAAATCCAATTTTCAGGGGCCATAAATAAGGTTTTCGTGGAGCCCAGCTGTGCTCATTCACGCCTGCACTGTCTGCGACTGCTTTCACGGCAGCAGGAGAATTAAGTAGTTACAACAGGGATCATGTGGCCTGCAAAACCAAAAAGATTCACTATCTGGTCTTGGGCAGAAACAGCGTGCCGGCTACTGCTATACAACACAAAAGGGAAGAACTACAATTATACAGAAGCATATGCAGAGTGAAGGAAGCAGACACAAAGAGCACACACGGATCCCTGTTTATCAAGTCCAGCACAGACAGAACCAGTCGGATTAAATAAGTCAGAACGGTCCCTTCGTGTGACTGTCAATGGCCAGGAAGGGGGACGCGGAAGACTTTTGGACCAGTGGGCTTGATTTGGATCTGGGCGGTGGATACTCCAGGATAGACATACGTAAAAAATTACCAGGCTGCACGTGTATAATATGAGCCCTTGTTATTATAATATGCATGTTACAATGAAACTTTTTAAAGTGGAGGGGAGGGAAGTGAGAGGGGAAGAAAAGTGCCCATCTCCAAAGGTTTATAAAGAACTCAGATGAAAAACAAACAAAAATGCTGAATAATCATAAAGACAGATAATAAAAAGTGTTGCTGAGGATGTCGAGGAACTGCAACCTTCACACAGGTGATGGGAACATAAGATGGTACAGCCAGGACCTCCCCGGTGGTCCAGTGGTTAAGAATCTGCCTGCTGATGCAGAGCACGTGGGTTTGATCCCTGGTCAGGGAACTAAGCTCCCATATGCCTCTGGGCAGCTACGCTCGTGCACCACCGCTAGTGAGCCTGTGAGCTCCAGAGCACGCACAGCCACACCTAGAGAGAAGCCTGTGGCCATAATGAAAGACCCCACATGCCTCAACTAAGACCCAACACAGCCAAATAAACAAATATTTTTAAAAATGTTTATTTAAGGGCTTCCCTGGTGGCCCAGATGGCAAAGAACCTGCCTGAAACGCAGGCGACCCAGGTTCAGGCTGTGGGTTGGGAAGATCCCCTGGAGAAGGGAACGGCAACCCACTCCAGTACTCTTGCCTGAAGAATTCCATGGAGCCAGGTGGGCTACTCAGTCCATGGGGTCGCAAAGAGTTGGACATGACTGCGAGACTAACACACACACACATTTTTTTTTTAAAGATCAATTTGAAAAAAATAAAATTGTATAGACACTTTGGGTAACAGTTTTTTTTTTTTTTTGGCTGCACTGGATCTTGGTTGAGGCATGTGAACTCTTAGTTATGGCATGTGGGATTTAGGTCCCTGACTAGGGATCGAACCTGTGCCGTCTGCATTGGTAATGCAGAGTCTTAGCCAGTGGACCACCAGGGAAACCCTGGGTAACAGTTTCTGATAACAATTCCTCAAACTGTTAAACAAAGTTAGCATATGATCCAGCAATTCCATCCCATGTATACACCCAAGAGAGATGAAAACACACACCCACACAAAACTTATTCATGAATATTCATAGCAGCATTATTCATAATACCCTCAAAGTGGCAACAATTTAACTGCCCATCGACTGATGAATAAATAAAATGTGATATATCCATACAATGGAATACTATTCAGTAATAAAAAGAAATGAAACATTGGATACATGTTACAACACGGATGAACCCTGACAAATTATGGCAAGTGTTACAGTCACAAAGACCACATATTAGATGATACCATTTCTATGGAATATCCAGAATAAGCAAATCTATAGAGACTGAAAGGAGATTAGCGGTTGCCTATAGCCGTGGGAGTGAAAGAAGGGCACACTGGGGTGACAGCTAAGGGGTGCAGAATCTTCTTTCTGGAGTGAGGAAAATATTCTAAAATGAATTGTGGTGAAGGATGTGCAACTCCGAATATACTAAGTCACTGAATATGTATTTTAAATGCGTGAACTGGATGGTATGTGAACTATATCAATAAAGCTGTTTAAAAAAACCAAGCACTGAGAGTTCCCTGGTGGCCCAGTGGACTGGACTCCATGCTTCCACTGCTGTGAAAAGTGAAAGTGAAACTGACTCAGTCGTGTCCGATTCTCTGTGACCCCATGGGACTACACAGTCCATGGAATTCTCCAGGTCAGAATACTGGAGCAGGTGGGTAGCCTTTCCCTTCTCCAGGGAATCTTCCCAACCAAGGGATGGAAACCCAGGTCTCCCACATTGCTGGTGGATTCTTTACCAGCTGAGCCACAAGGCAAGCCCAGTGCCGTGGCCCCAGTTTAATCCCTGATCAGGGAACTAAGATCCTGCAAGCTGCTCCACATAACCAAAAAAAGAAAAGCACTAAAACAACCTTCCATAGCTAAAGCCTCCCACACTGATTAACTGAAAACATCACTCATCCAATATAACAAAGGGCTGACCTTGACACATAACTCCAACTGTTTCTAACACCTCTAATGCTTGTTAGAACCTGCCTATTAAACACAGTGTACATAAATGTCCAATGCATTTTCTTTTTACTTCCTTCCAGGAAAAGACTTGAAATAAAGAAGCTGTGACCAGTGGAGCTAAACCCTCTGATCCCAAATTAGGAGTCTGGGATTAACATATACACACCACTATACAGGGAGGCCTGGCGTGGGGCGATTCATGGGGTCGCAAAGAGTCGGACACGACTGAACGACTGAACTGATACAGAAAATAGATAACCAACAAAGACCTACTGCATAGCAGAGGGAACCCTACTCAATATTTTGTCATAACTCGAGATGGGAAAAGACTCTGGAAAGAATGGGTCACTGAGTCACTTTGCTGTACACCTGAAACACAACATTGTAAATCAACTAAACGCCAATATAAAATAAAAATTAAATTTAAAAAGTAATGATAAACCTTCCGATCTCACACACAGACCTCGTGTCCACAAAATCTTCTGACTCAGATAAACTGATTTCGTTTAGCAAAACCTGGAGGCAAAGTCCTCACCCTGTCATCTAACATTCTGTCTACAAAGCCAGCCAAACTCTCTTCAGTGTTTCGAAACTCTGATCAGAAATGAGTTCTGCCAGCTGTTTCCCCTTCCCCCTGAGGGCAACTCCCCCTAGCACCCTCCTCACCCATCATATTGCCCTGGGTTAAAATTCTGGCCGGAACCCTGCTGATATTGCTGGTTGCAAGAAAAAGGAGGTAGGAACCTTCAGACCATTGCTGTGTGAGGCAATAGTGGGGCTGGAGTTAGGGTGAGGCAAGCAGGCTCCTAAAGGGGCTCAATATTTAAGGAGGCACCCACTCGAAGGTGCCAGCCCTGTTGTTTCATAGACGTGAGAATGAGCGCCTCCTTAAGTGTTGCGCCCGGGGCACCTCACTTGCCTCACCCTAGTTAGTCCTTGCTCTGGGGCTACTGGATGCACCTTCTTCTATCTATGACCTTGGAATTCCAGCTCCCAGTCAAAACCTAACCCAACGGCAAAGGAGTTGCCACAAGGTTACAGAAAACTCTTAAGTGTTGTTGACTTAAGGGGTTTGGTCAGAGACACACCTGCCAGAGACTCTTGGCCCACTTTTCCACCTGGATTTATGGTGCCCTCCTCCCAGAGACAGAAACTCCTCCAAGAGACAGATAGGAACTCAGGCCTGGCCGCCCCTCCTACCCCAGGTCTCAGAAGCCCAGGCCTCCATCCCCACTTCCCTTTAGCACAGGAAGTCCAGGCCACCTCCCTCTTAGGCCCAGCATCCAACTCACGAAGCGCCCGAACTGGATGGAGTCTCCATCCTCAATGTGCCAGTCAGCCTGGGCCCCGCTAAGGCGGGAGATGACAGACTGGCAGCCGGGAAGTAGGGACCGGAGCAGCCCGGAGCCGGTAATGTGGTCCGCATGGCAGTGGGTATTCACTGGGAGAGAGAGGAGGGCCAGGTCCGGGAGGGCACAGACAGGACCCGGGATTCCAGCCCCCAGCGCCCGCCCCCGCCCGCCCTGAGACCCAGGAGTCCGGGTCTCCGGCTTCCCGCTCCAAGCTGCGGCCCCGCGCCCTCAGACCCCAGGAGCTCCGCACTGACCCGCATACAGCAGCCGCAGCCCCAGCTCCTTGACCAACTGGGCATCTCGTTGCGCTGTCTCCAGAACCGGGTCGATCAGAACCGCCTCTCGGGACTCTCGGTCCCCCAGAAGATAAGTATAGGTGCAGCTCTTGGGCTCAAACATCTGGGAAGCGGGGCGGGTACAGCTAAGAGCGCAGAATCGGACTTCCACTCATTGCGGGCCCAGGAGTCCGGGCCTCAACTCGAGTGTCTTCCTAAGATCTCGGCCCAGAAACTCCAGACCCGTTTTACTGTCTAAACCAAAGAATTCCAACATCCATCCGTCGCCAAATTTGGGTCCCCATCACCCATTCTGAAATAGAGGCAGGTTGCCGGCCCCAAGCCCGGGGGATTCCAGAACCACCCCACCCTCACCTCCCCCCACCACCACCTTTAAAGGACTCAAGAGTCTAGCCCCACACCACTTCCTCCAAGATCTAGGATTGGGGCCAGGGTATCTCTCCGGATTTAAAGGACCCAGGAGTTCCGCCCTTGCACCCGCTCAGGACCCAGTAATCTTGCTCCCGGGTCCAGCCACAGCGAACCTGCCGTAGGAGAACGGCGGCTCCAGACCCTGTGTGTTGACTGAGCCGTCGGCCGGCGACCTTCAGTGCAGACCCCGCCATGGTGCCCAAGGCAGAGTAGGGACGGAGCGGAGGACGAATGCCCGCGGAAGCCCGCTGCTCCGCTGGCTGACCCCGGAGGGGCAGGGCGGGGGCGGGGCCCGCCTTAAAGGAGCCGCGACTGCCCGGACCGAGGGCGGGGCTGAGCAGAGCGAGGCTGGCGAGTTTGGAAAGACTGAAGAGAGGAGACAGCAAGACCCGGAGAAACAAAGAACAGTCACCTCACACCGGCCTGAATGGCCATCATCAAAAGTCTATGAACAATAAATGATAGAGAAGGTGGGGAGAAAAGGGAACCCTCCTACACTGTTGGAAGAGTTACAACCGCTATGTGGAGAACAGTATGCTGCTAAGTCGCTTCAGTCGTGTCCGCCTCTGTGCGACCTCACAGACGGCAGCCCACCAGGCTCCCCCGTCCCCGGGATTCTCCAGGCAAGACCACTGGAGTGGGTTGCCATTGCCTTCTCCAATGCATGAAAGTGAAAAGTGAAAGTGAAGTCGCTCAGTCGTGTCCGACTCCCAGCGACCCCAGGGACTGCAGCCCACCAGGCTCCTCCGTCCATGGGATCTTCCAGGCAAGAGTACTGGAGTGGGGTGCCATTGCCTTCGGGAGAACAGTATAAAGGTTCCTTAAAAGAAAAAAAGCGTCTGCCTACAATGTGGAAGACCTGGATTCGATCCCTAGGTGGGGAAGATCCCCTGGAGAAGGAAATGGTAACCCACTCCAGTACTCTTGCCTGGAAAATCCCGTGGACGGAGGAGCCTGGTACGGTACAGTTCATGGGGTCACAAAGAATGGGACACGACTGAGCGACTTCACTTCACTTCTTCACTTCAAAAAAATAAATAAGTAAAAATAGAACTACCATATGATCCAGCATTCCCCCTCCAGGGGCACATATCCAGAGAAAAGCACAATTTGAAAAGAAGCATGCTCTCCAACATACCCTGCAGCACTCTGTACCACAGCCAAAACAGGAAGTAATCTAAATGTCCATCAGCTGGGGGAATGGATAAAGAAAGTGTGGTACATAAATAAAAGGGAATATTACTCAACCATTAAAAATGAAATAATGCACCATGAATAGACCTAGAGATCATCCCACTACCTGAAGTAAGTCAGAGAGAAAGATGAATAGCATGTGCTATCACTTGTATGTGGAATCTTAAAAAATGATACAAATGAACTTATTTACAAAACAGAAACAGAGTCACAGACTTTGAAAACAAATGTATGCTTACCAAAGGGGACAGGTTGAGGGGAGGGATAAATTAGGGATTAACATACACACACTGCTACATATAAAATAGAGAAACAACAAGGTCCTACTGTATAGCACAGGGAACTCTACTCAGCCTTCTGTAATAAGCTGCATACGAGAAGAATCTGAAAAGAACGGATGTGTGTATACGTGTAAATGAATCACTTTGCTGTACGCCTGAAACTAACACAACATTGTAAATCAACTCTACTCTGATATAAAATAAAAAATAAATTTTTTAAAAAATCAGAAAAACAAAACACAGGAAGATACTCAAAGGTCAAGGGAGGTACATTGGGAGAAGCACAGACTTCTTTCTCTGGAGAAGTAGAAATCCAATAAGAGACCCCAATACACTCATAGCTCTGGGGCCACTTTATAGGAAACCCAGGCAGTTGGACACTCATTTTTAGAAAAAGAAAAAAGTTTGGTGCAATGTCATTAGTGTCTTGAGGGGCTGTTGGATGGGTGCCTGGTTCTAGAACAACATATTATCCAATTAAAGTTTATTTTAAATTCGCTTAAGTATTTTATCAGGAATGTTTATCTCTTCCCAGGAAAAAAAATCATTAAAAAAAAATAATTTCCCAGAATTCCCTGGGTGTTCAGCGGTTAAGACTTGGCACTTTCACTATTGACAGGTCTAAGATCCCACAAGCCATTAGGTGCAGCTAAATAAATAAATAAATGCTTGCTAAGTTTCTTCAGTCATGTCTGACTCTTTGCAACACTATGGACTGGCTCCTCTGTCCATGGGATTCTCCAGGCAAGAATACTGGAGTGGGTTGCCATTTCCTCCTGCAGGGGGTCTTCCCCACCCAGGGATCAAATCTTCATCTCTTAGTCTCCCGCATTGGCAGGCAGGTTCTTTACCATTAGTGCCACCTGGAAAGCCCCAAATAAATACATAATTTTCCATGATGCCTTGCAAAATCGGGTTTGGAATCATTTGGCTTCTTTTGGAATGTGAACCTCTAAAAATGGCTTTTGTTAATTTACACCAAGGACCTAGAGTTGAAACACGTCTAGTCATGGGCAGCCTGAAAGTTTACTCTTTGGAATCATATAAATAGCGAGAATAGGGCACCCCACCCTCACCTAGAGGGTCAGAGATTCAGAGGTCAACTGTATCACATCATTTTATATGAGATACATTAGCATTCCCCATTCTGTAGCCAAGAGGGGTCCTGAACTAACCACTCCCACCCCATCCCGTGGATACTGAACTCATGTTCACGCTCAGTAGTTTCAGTCCTGTCCTACGCTTCATGAGCCCGTGGACTGTAGCCCACCAGGTTCCTCTATCAGTGGGATTCTCTAGGCAAGAATACTGGAGTGGGCTGCCATGCCCTTCTCCAGGGGAACTTCCCGACCCAGGGATCGAACCAGCATCTTCTGTGTCTCCAGGATTGCAGGTGGGTTCTTTACTGCTGAGCCACTGGGAAAGCCTGTGGATGCTGAGGGATGACTGTAATTCTCCCTATGTTTGGGGAGACAGCCAGTGCTCCGTCTTTGGTCCTCTCCCCTTAGCCAGCTTTGCCAGACTCCTAGTGTGTTTCTGATGGACTTTATGAGGGGAGAGACTCAGAGACAAGGAAGATGCAGAGACTCAGTGATACTGAGAGATAGAGAGAGAGATCTGGAGAGTTTCAGAGATACATGGAGAGGCATAGAGTTGAAATGGGGTGTGAGTCAAAAGGACTATGGTCACAAAGATATACCCGGAAGGACTTTACTGGCTGTCCAGGGGTTAAGACTCTGTGCTTTCACTGCACAGGTTTGATCCCTGGTCAGGCTCAGTTGGTAAAGAATCTGCCTGCAATGCAGGAGACCCCAGTTTGATTCCTGGGTTGGGAAGATCCCCTGGAGAAAGAAAAGGCTACCCACTCCAGTATTCTGGCCGGGAGAATTCCATGGACTGTATAGTCCATGAGGTTGCAAAGAGTCAGACACAACTGAGCGACTTTCACTTTCTCTCAGGGAATAAGATCATGAATGCAACATAGCACAGCCAAAACACAAAAAAAGATATACTTGGAGATGCTAGAAGACTGTGGAGATGGGAAGAGATGTGGGGAGCAGGGAACATTAGAGCTGGGAGAGAGGTACAGGAAGGAGAGCCTGTCAGAACAGAGAAACACCCAGAGAAGGGAGAGACAGAAAGACAGGCTCAGACTCAAGGAGAGAACTCGGTTCAGTTATCCTCACACTGAGGTGTCCTGAATGTTTGGCTCAAGCTGGGTGAAGTTGGAGATTCAGAGGAGAGTCCTCAGTCTGGTTGGTGGAGAAAGAGGAGCAGACATCAGGCCTAAAACAAGGAGAGGTACAGGGATGGCCAGGAGCTCAGGGGAGAGAGGCCAGGAAAGCAGGGACTCTCAGGCACTTGACTGTGAGGATCCCCCAAATAAAACCTCCTCAGCCCTAGGGTCCATTCCTAACTGTTCTGGCAGGATCTCTACCTGTCCCTAGAAGGCATGCACGCCCTCTGGGGGATTTGTAGAGTTAGCTGTGAGGCATCCTAAGAGTTAGAAACTACCATCATTCTTCCCAACTGTGTGACTCAGGCTCAAAACTTAACCTCTTCTGGGTTTCTGTTTTCTCATCTGTAAATTGTGGCTGAAAATAGTTCCTCCCTCACTGTGAAGATCTAAGGAACGATAACAAGCCTCCCAATGTTCACAGCAGCATTATTTACAATTGCCAAGATATGGATGCCACGTAAGTGAACAGCCACAGAGGAATGGCTAAGGAAGATGTGATGTATATATACAATGGAATACGATTCAGCCATAAGAAAAAGAACAAAATTTTGCTGTTGGCAGCAACATGGATTGACTTGAAGGGCATTCTGCCAAGTGAAATCAATCAGACAGAAAAAGGCAAATACTGCAATGATATCACTTATATGTGGAATCTAAAAAATACAACAAGCTACTGAATGTAACAGGAAACAAAAGCAGCAGCAGCAGACTCACAGATAAGTACAAACTAGTGGTTACCAGTGGGGAGGGGCATTACATGGGTAGAGGATTAAGAGGTATAAACTAGTAGGTGTAAAATAGGCCACAAGGATATACAATGCAAATGGGGAATATAGCCAATATTTCATAATAACTCTAAATGGAATATTACCTTTATATTCAATAAACTGAATCACTAGACTATACACTCGTGATTTATATACTATTGTCAGCAGCTGTATTTCCATTTAGAAAAAAATCAAATGAGTGCATGCTTGCAAAAAGTTTGGCAGATCACCTGGCTCAGAACAATTTCTAGGCGTTTTCCTCCCAGGGAGGCGGCTCTGCTTATTTCATCATCCTTGACTCCTTCCCCCTTTTACTACTACCTCTCCATTCATGACTAAGCCCTGTTGAATTAACCTCTCCAATCAGATCACTTTTCCATTATCATGCCCTCTGCCCCAGTCACAGAGGCAGCAAAGCAAGAAGGTAAATGACATGAATTCCAGGGTTAGGCTGCAAGGGTTCAAATCCTGGCCCTGCTTCTTTCTGCTCTGAATCAGTCTTAGTGCCTCTTGTTTTTTTTCGGCTGCTCTGGGTCTTAGTTGCCATATACAGGATCTTCAGCTGTGGCATGCAGACTCAGCTGTAGCATGTCGGACCTAGTTCCCTGACCGGGGTTTGATCCTGAGCCTCCTGCATTGGGAGCATGGTGTTTAAGCCACGGGATCACCAGGGAAGTCCCAGTGCCTCATTTCTTAAAAAGAAATTATTTTTATTTTTGGCTGTGCTGTATCTTCCTTGGGGTGCATGAGGTCCTCGTTCCTGTGCACGGGCTTTCTGTAGTTGCAGCCAGTGGAGGCTACTTTCTAGTTGCCAGTGCACAGGCTCTAGCGGGCCTGCTTACTAGTTGCGGCACATGGCCTTAGCTGTCTCACCGCAACGAAGAAAGATGTGAGCTCTTCCCGGACCAGGGATGGACACCATGCCCTCTGGATTGGCAGGCAGATTTTTAATCACTAGACTACTAGACCAGGGAAGTCCCATTGTGCATCATTTTTATCATAGTAGCGCCTCCTCTTGAGAAAATTGCTGTCAGGATTAAATGAATGAACATCTATAAAGCACTCAGGACAATTTCTGATATAAAAGATCAGATGCTGTAATGATAATATAACTATTACAAAATTATATTATTTTAATAGGTAATAATATAATTAATATGTAACAGCCGCCTCATTGACTTGTCTTCCACTCTGCCTCCCGATGATCCATTTTCCATGCAGTAACCTTTTAAATGAACCTTTAAAAATGTTAAAGAAGAGACTGAAGACCCACAGCAAACAAATCCAACGTGTGGATCTTGTTTACTGATTCAAACAAACCAAGCATAATAAAAATATTTTTATGGAATAGGAGGCCTGGTATATAGCTTCAAAAATCACTTGGGAGGAGTGGGTGGGGAAATGAGCCCAAATAATCCTTCCTTATAACTCCCGTGACTGCCAGGGCTTGCCAGATCTTGTGGATTATCAAACTGAAGACCCACCCATGCGGGGGTAGTTTATGGGCACTTCATGATCATTCCTGTGCGGGGCGGGAAGGTGCACCGTCACGCAATGGTGCCAAGCAAGCCACCCTGGGCCTAGGCATCAGGAGCTCCAGCCAGGAACGCGGGGGCCCGGAAAACGTGGACACTGCCGCCCTCCTTGCCCCAGGGCCTTAGCATTGGGGTTCGAGGGGCTGAGAATCCTGAATCACCCAACGGCGAAAAGTGCCGGGCGCTGTACAAATAACGTGACTTTCACTGGGCATCAGCTCCCTCTGAGCCCGGAGTCCCGCTTCCGTCCTCTCTCGAGGAAATGGCTACCCTTTCCTTGCCAATCCCTTGAACGGGAGAATAGGAGGCGGATTCTTGAAACTGATTCGCGAGCCGGAGCTCAAGCTCCCAGCAGAATTCTCGAAAAGCAGAAGAACAGAACAAGAGAAGGCTGTCTCAGTGATCTCCGAGTTAGGTTTCCCCGCGTTAACTCGGGCACGTGCTTGACCCCAGTCAGCCACCGTAGGCCCCGCAAGCCGCAGGACACTTTCCTGCGGTCCTTCGGCCTGTTTAGCTCTGCGCCTGCTCGCCAACTCGTTGGCCTGGCGCACCCACCCACTCCTTCCTTTCCATCTCCTCCGCAGCAGCCCCCGCGAGCCGCGACTGCGCATGCGAACTGACGCCCCCACCGGCTCGGCGTGGGAGGAGGGGATGGAAATAAGGCTGGGCCCAGCAGCTCGCGCGCGCTCCCTCCTTTTCCCTTCCGTCGCTGGGCGCGCGCCGGGTGGTGCAGCTCCCCAGCATCCGAAGGCAGCGCTGCAGTGGCCACGGCCGCCGAGGGAGGGGCCCGGAGCCCCGCCCCCAGGGAGGGGCCGTCCGCAGGTGAGGGGGCAGGGGTTCGGACCCAGACACCTGGGTCTTCGGGAAGTGGAGTGGGGCCTGGACGCCACAGTTCCCAGAGAAGGACCCATTGGGGTCCTGATGCATAGGTTCCGGAGGGGCTGCATTGGCGCCTGAGCCTTGGGAGGGTGCATTGATACCCGAATGCCATGATCCCAAGGGTAGCGTGAAGGCTCGGACGCTTGGACCTCGAGGGAGAAGTCCATTATGGGTCTCTGGATTGCAACACAAGAGCCACGCTCTTTCTGTGTCTTCCTCCAGGTCTCCCCTCTCCTCTCCACGTCTCCAGCACCACTCCGGGGTTAAAAGGCAGTGCACGCGGCGTTAATGGACTGAGACTGAGCCAAGAGCAGGGTAAAGCTACCTATTGGGTGTGAATTCCAGCACACTGAGCTCGTAGGCCCCTCCCCTGGGACAGAGTTGCTGAGCAACCGACTTCGGGTCTTAATTGTATAGCTCCACCCATCCGCGGCCGGCCCCGCCCACCCTGGGCTTAGGCCCCGCCTGCTCCGCTCCCGGGGCGGCTGGGAGTTAAAGTTGTAGAGGCCCCGCCCACTTCGCTGGAAGGCTCAGTCGCAGGGACTAGGTTCCAAACAGACTGCTTCTGGGTCGGGTTTGCGTGACCCCGCCCACTTCACCCTTAGGCTCCACCCACCCTCGCCTTCTAGGACCCAACGTGATAGCCCCTGCTCCTGAACAAATTAAGCCCTGAATATGGGCTCTCAGTCCTATCCCCAACAACCTGATAACCCCCGGCGTCGCCCCCTCTCCCGGCTAGGTCCTCCCTCTAGGTTTCTGGGCCAGCAAGATGCTGGAGCGAGAGGCGGAGTCTGCGGCCGGGGGCGCCGAGCCTAGTCCCACTGACAAGGAGCCCGTGACCAAAGGAGAAGGTGAGGGCGTCTCCCCCGGGGGAGGGGGCGTTCTCCAGGAATTGGGGCCAAGAGAGTCACGTATTGTGGGAACCTTAGGGTGACAGTTTGAGGGCCCAGGGTGATAACCATTTCGGATCCCCAAAATGAACGTTCTGGGGAATCCTCCAGGTTGTCTTTGGGGGACCTCAGTGATCCTCTGTAAGGATTTCAGGGTTATCACTTGGGAGGATACTGGAAACGGACACTTCAGTGGCTTTGGGACAGCTTAGGTCTGGGGTTCCAGAGACGTAACTCTTTGGAGCCTGCCTTAGGAGGATGCATGGCAGTGGGTGAGGAGCAGGATCAAGCCATTTGGGGAACCTCAGTATGACCCTGGAGGTGTCCAAATATACTAGAATGTCAAGGTCTAGGGGGAGTCTGGTCTAGATTCAGGGCGTTGGCTGCTTTCTGGAGCCCACCAACCCTCCTGTCCCCTAGCTCCCGACCAGGGCCCGCCGCAGAAGCCCAGCCAGTCTGTTCCAGAGCCCGCTGCCTCCACGGGGGCGCCTTCCCGACCCCGCCGGCGACCCCCGCCCCAGCGCCCGCACCGCTGCCCCGACTGCGACAAGGCCTTCTCGTACCCGTCCAAGCTGGCCACACACCGGTTGGCACACGGCGGCGCCCGCCCCCACCCGTGCCCCGACTGCCCCAAAGCCTTCTCCTACCCCTCCAAGCTGGCCGCCCACCGCCTCACGCACAGCGGCGCCCGCCCGCACCCGTGCCCGCACTGCCCAAAGGCCTTCGGCCACCGCTCCAAGCTGGCAGCCCACCTCTGGACCCACGCGCCCACCCGCCCCTACCCGTGCCCCGACTGCCCCAAGTCCTTCTGCTACCCCTCCAAGCTGGCGGCCCACCGCCACACGCACCATGCCACCGACGCCCGCCCCTATCCTTGCCCACACTGCCCCAAGGCTTTTTCGTTCCCCTCCAAACTGGCGGCCCATCGCCTGTGCCACGACCCCCCGACCGCGCCGGGCAGCCAGGCCACCGCGCGGCACCGCTGCTCCAGCTGCAGTCAGGCGTTTGGCCAGAGACGCCTTCTACTCGTTCACCAGCGCAGCCACCAGGCGGAGAGCCCCGGGGAGCGGGAGTGAGCGCTCCTCTCGGCTCCGTGGCTCCTTCTTCTGCCAGCCCCGGTCAATAAAAAGGTGGCATCTCTAAGCCAGGCTGTATGGACTTGCCTCTTCCAGGTAGACAGAAGGGAAGTTGCCCCCGCATTGGGCTCAAACTTAGAGGCGGAGGAATCCTTTGTTTGGGGGAAAGGAAAGTGTCATCCATGAGTTTGCACTGAGTCCCAAACCATGGACCTGGAGGTGTGGTTAGAAAGGTCTTGGCTCTAGTTTCCCCCTCACCTATTCATATGGCAAAGGTTAAACTGCTGCTAGCATCGTGTGCTGCTGAGGAGTGTGGAGACAAGCTCTCCTTGTTGTTGTGAGTTTAAATTAGTGCCTCCGCTTTGGCCATTGACTGTGTATGTGTGTGTTAGTCAGTTGTGTCCGACTCTTTTCGACCCCATGGATCCCTGTAGCCCCCCAAGCTCCTCTGTCTATGGGATTCTCCAGGCAAGAATACTAGAGTGGGTAGCCATTCCTTTCTCTAGGGGATCTTCTTGACCCAGAGACTGAATCCGGGTCTCCTGCACTGTGGGCAGATCCTTTACCATCTGAGCCACCAGGGAACCCCCGACTATAGGTATAAAGAACTTCGAATGCATCTATGTTCATGTCAGCTATTCCACGGCTCAGAATTTATCCTGGCACTTGCCGGGGGGGGGGGGGGGGGGGGGCGGATGTAAGATTAAGGATGTTCACTGCAGTACAATGGCAGTGCCAAAGATGAGAAATAACCTGAGTGCCCATTGATAAGGGGACCAACTAAGGAACTGCAGTACAGCCACAGAATGGAAGATGTAGCTGCAGGGGGGAAAGTCAGCTCTATATGTATTGACATGTAGAATTCCCAAGGCATACTAAATCATAAAAGCAAGCACAGAGGGTGTACCACCAGTAGCATAAAAATTTTTCTAAAGCCCAAGCTTTGGAGCCATCTTTGACCCACTACTTAAGAGCCTCAGGGGCTCAGACAAGTTTTGTGATTTCTCTGGACTCAGAGGCCTTATCTATAAAATGGGATTTAAAAAAAAAAAATTTTTGGCCACACTGCACAACTTTCGCAATCTTAGTTACCCAACCAGGGACGGAACCCAGGCTGCTGGAGTGAAAGTGCTGAGTCCTAACCACTGGACTGCCAGAGAATTTCCAAATGGGAGTATTATAAGGTCTTTACAAGCACCTTTTTGGGCAAAGATGGTTCCCCTTTTGGAGCCTGTTTCTCCTGCTATAAAACAAGGATGACTGAGCTAACAGTGGACTGCTCTTCATTCTACAGACATGTATTAGGCAGGTACTGTGAGCTGGGCCCTGCACAGGGTGTTAGGAACAGGGTGATAAGACAGACCTGGTCTAGTGAGGGGGTGGACACCAGCCAGAGTTGCAAAAACAAGAGAAAGAAGCCAAGGAACTTCTCTGGTGCTCCAGTGGCTAAGACTCCATGTGTCCAAAGCAGAGTGCCCAGGTTTGGTCCCTGGTCAGAGAACTAGATCCCACCAGCTGCAATGAAGATCCCATGTGCTGCAACTAAGACCTGGTTGTCCTTCAGTGGCTAAGTCGCATCCTACTCTTTGTGACCCTGTGGACTGCAGCACGCTAGGCTTCCCTGTCCTCCACTATCTCCTGGTGTAGCCAAATAAATATTGTCTAGAAATAGTACTGTACAACATATAGGCTAAAAAAAGATAAAGAAGCCAAGCCCACTTTAAACAAGTAGGGGAGCCTCACCTCCCCCCATTCGAAGAATTATTACACAGCTGTCATGAGGCTGGTGATGTCGGTTTGGGAACAGGCTGGAGAGAGGGCACTGGGAGCTCAGAAACAGACCTATGCTTACAAGATCCTGTCAGGAGATGCTCCTCACTATATACTCAGAGGCTGGCAAATTTCTTCTGTAAAGGGCCGGGCAGTAGATCTTATTAGGTTTTGCAGGCCATACAGGGTCTGCCACTACTACCCAGCTCTGCTGTTGTGCTGCAAAGGCAGACAACACATTAGGATATAAGGATGGCCGTGTTCTGATAAAACGTTATTTACAAACAGCCGGTGGGCAGATTCAGCCCATGGACTGTAGTTTGCCAGTCCCAACCATAGACGAGCCGGGGCAGGATAGCTAATCAGCAAATGAGCTGAGAGAAAAGAGAAGAAAATTAAATGAGACCCTGTGGTCGGCAGAATAATGGTCCCCCAAAGACGTCCACGTCCTAATCCCTGGAACCTGAGTTTGTGTTGGCTTCCACACGGCAGAGGGGGCTTGGCATACATGATGAAGGATCTCATCTTGAGATGGGAGATTATCCTGATTATTCCAGTGGGCCCAGTGTAATCACAAGGGTCCTTACATGGGAAAGAGGGAGGCAGAGGAGCCAGAGATGTGGCAATGGAAGCAAAGACTGGAGTGATGGGGGGCCAGGAGTCAAGGAGCGCAGGCAGCTTCTCAAGGCTAGAAAAGGCGAGGAAATGGATTCTGCCCTAGAACTGCCAGAAGAAACACAACAAAATACAATTTTAAATACATAAATAAAATGAAAAATAAATTTTAAAAGACAGAAGGAACACAACCCAGACATCACCACGTTTTTACCCCAACTTAGACTGACTTTGGTTTACTGACCCCCAGAACTGTAAGAGAATAAAGTTGTATTGTTTAAATCCTGTGACCTTGGTAATTTGTTACAGCAGTGTAGAAATGAATACAGCTCTCCACCTTACAGCATACACAAAAATTAAGTTGCTAGTGATTTAAGATCTAAGTTTGAGACACAAGACTCTGGAGCATTTAGATGGGAATTAAAGAATATCTTAGTAACCTCAGAGACAAAGAAACTGACACAAAAAGTATAAATTGTAGAGGGAAAGGCTGGTGACTCTGATCATAAACAAACCAAGTTACGGCTATGATAAAGATACATAAGCGTTGGGACGGCTATGATAAAGATACATAAGGGTTGGGTTTTTTTTTCTTTTTGGCCCCACCATGTGGGATTTTAGTTCCCTGTCCAGGGATCAAACCCATGCCCTCTGCTTTGGGGATGCAGTCCTAACTGCTGGACCAGGAGGGAAGTCCAAAGATACAGTATTATGAGTATATGCATGCTAAGTTGCTTCAGTCGTGTCTGACTCTTTGCAACCCTATGGACTGTTCCCTGCCTGGCTCCACTGTCTGTAGGATTCTCCAGTCCAATACTGGAGTGGGTTGCCATGCCCTCATCCAAGGGATCTTCCCAGGGATCAAACCCGGGTCTCTATGTCTCCTGCATTGCAGGCGCATTCTTTAGCAGCTGAGCTATCAGGGAAGCTCATTATGAGTGTATACCTGGCATATGCTGTTAGATACAGAGAGTTAGGAAAGGTCTTCTTGAGGAGCTATTATTTGAGCTCGGATCTGAAAGGTGGGGAGGATGGAATGTGAGGTGGTTTGTGGAATCTCCAGCATCAGGCTCCAGACAAATGAAAACCAGAGGCCGCAGGATGGCAGGCTGCTCAGCAAGGCCCTGGGAGAGGGACAGCCAAGGGGCAGGATCTCTCCTCCAAAGTCAGCAGTATGGCCTGTGCCCAAGTTTACCATGGGGCTTGTCTTGGCAGATCTCCTCGGAAGCAACCACACCGCTATCCGAGTCTCAAGGACACAAACTCATTTGGGATGTGTCCATCTGGTCCAACCTTAGCTTGTCTAGATCAGAAAACTGACTCCTGGAGAGATGGGATTTGGCCATACCCAGGCTTCCCAGGTAGTGCTAGTGGTGAAGAACCCAGCCTGCCAACTCAGGAGACGCAGGATAAGCGGGTTTGACCCATTATCATGGACATGTAAGAGACTCGGGTTCAACTCCTGGGTTGGGAAGATCCCCTGGAGGAGGGCATGGCAACCCACTCCAGTATTCTTGCCTGGAAAATCCCATGGACAGAGGAGCCTGGTGGGCTACAGTCCATGGCATCAGAGTCAGAAAGGGCTCATGCCCCTGATGCTGGCGATTCCATAAACCACCTTGCATTCCATCCTCCCCACCTTTCAGATCTGAGCTCAAACAGTAGCTCCTCAAGGCCTAACTCTCAGACAGGACTGCGCACGCATACAAACCAGGGGACAGTGCTGAGTCTGGGTGGGCCCCGTTCCCCTGCCTTCCCGACGCCCTGCTGCTCCGTGCATGTGCTCCTGCCTTGCCTTTCCTCTGCCTGGGATGGCTCCCCCAGACCCTCCCTTGCTTCTCCCGAGTCCCTGCCGACAGGTGAGTGCTGAGATGCCTTCCCCATGACCTGTCGCTCTCATCACTGGATAACCCCACCCAGCTTTTTCTGCTCACACGGGGCTTATCGCCACGCTGCAAGACACTCGCCGTCTCTGACCCCCAGCAGAATGTCAGCGCCATGAGAGCAGGGACTCATGTCTCATTTGGCACACCAGAGCCCCAGTGCCTTACACATGGTGGGTGTGGGTGGCACAGTAATAACCCCTCAAAGACACCCACAGCCTAATCCCTGGAACCTGTGGATATGTTACATGGCAAAGGTGAATTAACAGAGCATGATGGGGCTTCCCTGATGGCTCAGTGGTAAAGAATCCACCTGCTAGTGGAGGAAACACAGGTTCGACCCCTGACCTGGGAAGATCCCACAGGCCTCAGAGCAACTAAGCCTGGGCACCACAACTATTGAGCCCATGTGCCCCAACTATTGAAGCCCGCCTGTGCTCAGCCATGAGAGAAGCCACCGCAATGAGAAGGCCGGGCAACTCAACTAGAGTAGTCCCCGCTTGGTGCAACGAGGAAAGGCCACACAGCAACGAAGACCTAGCACAGTCAGAAATGAATAAAACATTTAAAGACAGCATAAGGAAGGAAGGTTGCTAACGGGCTGACTTTAAAACCGGGAGATTATCCCAGGTTATCCAGGTGGGCGCAGCATAACCCCAAGAAGTCAGTGTCAGAGTGACGCAGCCTGAGAAAGACTCCACCAGCCGTTGCTGGCTTTGAAGACAGAAGGGGCATGGGTCGTGGGCTGCAAGTGGGAAAGATAAAGATAAGGACAGACTCTCTCCCAGAGCCCCAGGAGGAGCCAGAGCCCTGCCTGCGCCCTGATGGTTAGCCTGGCGAGACCCATTTTGGACCTCAAATCTAGGTTATGACCTTTAAGACACCAAGTTGGTGGTCATTTGCTCCCCAGCTCTGACCCTGCCCTTTGCCCTCCCTAGGATGAAGTTCGAGCTTCTAGGCTGCCGTCCACTGCACTGCAGGGCTGCCCTACCTGCTCTCCACAGTGAGGGAAGGCTCTCCGTCGGCACTGTCCAGACCAGCAGCCGGTGGGCACTGGAAGCACGGCCACTGTGGCTGAGCAAGTGAATTGTTCGTTTCCCTGTTGCTAAGTTTTGGTTTCGTTTTTTTGCCACACCGAATGGCAGGCAGGACCTTAGTTCCCTGACCAGGGACTGAACCCATCTTCCCTGCAGTGGAACTGCGCAGTCCTAACCACTGGACCACGAGGGAACTCCTAAAGGTGGTTGTTTATTTTGTTTAGTAATTTTTGGCTGTGCTACCTGGCATGCTGGATCTCCCCCAACCAGGGACTGAACCCATGCCCCTGCATTGGGAACACGGAGTCTTAACCACTGGACCACCAGATAAGTCCCCCATCCCACCCCCACCTTCTACCCTGATTCTCTAACAACCAGGTCAGGTCCCACCTTAAATATGGTGGAGCCTTAAAGAGGGTCTGGGATTTGTGGAGGGTAATTTAAATGCCCCTTCCCTAGCTCTCCCTCCCAAATGAGGTGACGTCAAACCAGGCTGGGGATGGTTTCACAGCTACTTCTGAGAGCCCTGGAGAAAGGGAGATGTCCTTGGCCCAGGGGAGCTGAGACTTCAAGGGAGGCCACCCCATGAGCATCCCAACCCACAGCCCAGGACCCCCAGAGGGACAACTGAGATACGGGAATGGGCTCCAGGGATCCAAACCAGCTGAGGGGTGTGTGCTGAGTGTCAGATTCCCAATCCCCTACCACCTGCTGCCAAAGCGGGGAGGCACCAGGGAGAGTAATAAGGAGCTCCTTCCCAACCAGGCCCCGGACAGAGAGCCGGTCGTTCTTCCGCAGACCCCAGGACAGGAGTCATCAGGTGGCCCAAAGACCCAGCCTTCAGAGCCAAGTGGAACCAAACCTGAGACAGAAGGCAGGGAGCCTGCTGGGGGTTCTCAGAGACGCGAGCGGGAGGGGCAGCTGCTCCAAGCCAAGTCTCCTTTATTACACTCGTGTGGGTGTGTGTATGCGTGCACATGTGTGTGTGCGTCCATGTCTGTCCACACACATTTCACGCCTGGGGCACCACCCCGTAGAGCTGGTGGGGAAGTAACTTCTGCTTCTCATTGCAACTGTAGATCCAGCGGGGGCGGACGAACACCAGGGAGGGGTTGTCCGTCAGGGCCTGCAAGGGGCGGGGGGCAGTGGGAAGGGTGAGCCAGGAGGGGCTGGGGGATGTGCTGGGGCAGGCTGGGCCTCCCTCTCCTGCCCCTCCAGGACTCACCTCCTCAAAGCTGGGGTCCCACTCCTGCGCGGTGATCACAAACTGGACCCGCTCACTCATGTAGTCCTCAAGCTCCCTGGCGGGGGATGCGAAGAGGCGGAGAATCGGCGCCCCGTCTCTTGACGCCCTCCTCCCCAACCACCCTAGAGGCCGTCCTCTCTTCACCCCCACCCACGTCCCCTGTGGGCCACCCGTGGGTCCCCCACTCCCACGTGCCAGGCTCGCCGTATCCATGAAACCGCCAGCTCCTGCCAGCACCAATCCTTTCAGAAGGGCGGTGAGGAGCCTCATTTTAGACAAGAGGAAGTGGGGGTGAAAGGGTCGGGGACGGGGAGTTTGGGGGTGTGGTGTGGGAAGCTATGCGTCCAGGGCCCTAGCACAGCGAGCAGGGCTGGCACGGAGCTCCACAGCCTGTGTCGACCCTCAGGGTATATCCCTTCTCCATCCTCCCCATGACCTTCCACCCCCCACCTCCTGCCCCTGGAGACTGACCCGTTGAAGGCTGTGACATAGCGGCTGAGTGTCCGCCGCTCGTCTCCTGGGAACTCCCCGTAAAGGAAGAAGCGTTTGCCCTGGAAGAAGTCTGCAGGGGAGAGATGGAGATGGGGCGGGGAGAGCCAACATGAACCCCTGGAGTCCCGGGGTTCCAGCCAGGAGCCACGGGACATTTGCAGACTGGACAAGAAAGCAGGCGCAGTGGCTGGATGGGGTGCGGAATGTCCGTGGACACCCTGACTCAGAAGCCATCCCTGACAAGCAGTGGTTCTAGGCAGGCCTAATGGGGTTTTGTTTTATATTAATGGTAATAGATACAATTACTATTAGTGGCAATGTGTTTCTTAAACCAGGTCAGTCAGTTCCTTCACTTGGTCTAGGCTGGAAACTTCACATCCGGCCACTTCCTCCACTGGCTAGCCCACTCCTGTTAACCAGTGCCTTCTCTGACGCTGACCTTCAGGGTGGCTCTTTGTTCCAGTTTAACATGATTTTCTGTTAAGTTGCCAAGGTCACGTTTGGGGCTTTGGAGGAGGATCAGAGTACATTCCTGCCCATCACTTGTGAGGAACCGGGTGGAAATAGCTTTTTCGGGAGGCCACAGACCCTCGCCTCCACTCAGAGCCTCTGACTGTCCAGCTCTCCTTTCATTCTCTTTCGGCTGCGCCACGCCACATGTGGGACCTTAGCTCCTTGACCAGGGATCAAACCTGAGCCCCCTGCACAAATGAACTGGAGTATCATCCTTTTCACCTAAGATATTTATCTGAAAGTCCCAAAAAAGGTGTCCAGGAAATCTTCGTTGATTTCCAAACAGTTCACCCCCTTTACAGTCATACCGTTCATTCCATACCGTGGAATCTTAACCACTGGACCACCCGGGGAGTCCCTCTCCTTTCATTCTTGACCAGAAGAGGCTCCGATGCCTGCCCCCATGTCTGGGGTGATGGATAGCAAGGCGGGTCCCAACGGAGATCGGCACAGCTGTATTCCCTGAGCCCCACCCCCACCGACAAAGCTGAACCCGGGGGGTGTAGCTGGGGTACCTGCAGATTCTTAAAGCCCCCAGGTCGGTCTTGAAGCCGAGGGAGTGGGAGGCCCCTGTCATCAGGGGGTGAGAAGCTAAACGGGGTCTGGCAAGGGGCTGGGCTGTGAGGGAGGTGGTCACAGTGGAAGTCAGGACGGGACAGACAGGCACGGATGCTGACAGGAAGGGAACAGGCCTGAGAGGATACGGAGGTGGCAGAGGTCAGGGAGGAGGGTGAGGAGCCTGGGAGACAAGTCAGAGTGGGCGGCGGCCATCCCAGGGGGCCTGGGGCAAGTCACCTTAGACAAGTGACAGGGCAAACCCCACCTCAGGAGGGAGGGGTTCCCACCTGGGAGCTCGGGAATCGGCAGGTCGGGAGACTCCGGGGGGCCCTCATGGTCCGTGTTCTCATCTGTGGATCCTGCGTACGGGTCCTCGCCATTCTCCTCCTGACCAGGGGGCTGCCTTTCTTCCTTCTGCTCGGCCACCCTGGAGAGGCCAAGGGTGGGGAAAGAGTGTGCAGATCGGCTTCCCCTCCACCCAAGGCCGGGGCCACCCTAGCCACCCAGCCCCACCCTACCTTCTCAGCTCGTCCTCGGTGTCCCCAGAGTCTTCTGCCCCGTTGTCCCGTCCTTCTGTGAGCAGACACTTAGTCAGCTCGAGGCCCCTACCTCCCAGCCTCACACCTGAGCATAGGTGGGGTGTCTCAACCCCCAACCCAATTGCTCCCCAGATCCAGTTGGGGGTGAGGGGGCGGCCTCCCTCCACCCCCTAGGTCCACTGTCTAGGATCCAGCCCCATCTCGCTGGACCCAGGAGCTCAGACTTGGAACTCCTTCCCCTTTTAGACGAGGGAATCTGGGTCTTCAGCCGCTCTTCCCTCAGACTCTGACCTGACTGCTCCGCCTCAGTGTCGTCATTATCTTCCTGGGCCCCTGGTGAGGCTGGTTTGGTCTCTTCTGGGGTTGGGGGTCTCTGGGGTGAGCTAGGTCCTGCTGCCTGAGGGGGCTTGGCTTTGGTCTGGGGGCGCTGAGGAGGGAGGGTGGGTCAGGGAGGAGGGAAGGGGCAATGAGGGTGTGAGTGTGTGCCCGCAGGAGACAGAAGTAGAGAGTTTGGGGTACCGTGTCCCCCCGACTCCACCCTCCCCCATGCCGGGCAAGGGGCATGGACCTTTCGGGGAGCCTTGGGGGCTTCATTCCCACTGCTGCCGCTGTGAGAGCCCCCCTCGTCCTCGCTGCTCGAGCCTGACCCAGCCATGAGGTACCTGGAGGAGGGATCGGGCCTCAGACCAACAGCAGATGCGTCCTCCAGGGGAGGTGGGGAGGGGGCTTAAGAAGCAGCAGGCGCTTGCATTTACTATCAATAAATAAATCCTCAGGGTGCAGACGTGGTCTCCCTCCTGGTCTACCCCTTCTCCCAGCTCCAGAAGGGCCCCGTGGACCTTCAGCCACCCACACCATTGACCACAGCAACCCCTGGCTTCCCCTCCGAGGGAAGAAATGTCTCATTTCAGAAACAAACAAAAAAAATCAGAAATAATTCTCTCCGGCAAGCATCAAAGTCAGTTTCTCATTAGGAGAATGCCTACTGATCAAGGGAAAAATCTTGAAAGCAAATTTCCTGTGTGCCAGGCACTGCTGTGAACACTTTACAGGTTCAGAATCGCTGAATCCTGAGGCGGGTGCTATTTTCAGCCCCATTTTACAGAAGAGGAAACGGAGGCCCAGAGAGATGAATCAAGTGGCCCCAAATCACAGGGCAGAGTGCGTACGCAGCAGAAGCGAGTGAACCTGCTGGGCATGCTGCCCTGGCCCCCACGTTAAGACCCTTCTGCACGTGATACGGTTGCTTCCAACCTGGTGACGCCCTTTTCGGGAAAGTCACCCTCACTGTAGAACCAGGGCTCGTGGGAAAACTCAGAAGGCTTAAAGTGCTGGGGGCCTTCCCCGGTGGTCCAGGGGCTCAGACTGCTAAAGGAGCCCCACTTCCCAACAGACACCAGGCTGAGCCAGCCTCGGCTCCTCTGCCTCAGCTCAGCCTGGCGAACCTCTTCTCCTTGAGGAACCCTGGCTCACTGCAGTTCTCCCTGTGGGCCCTCCTCCAAAGTATTTCACAATAAGTCTGGCCCCTCATCAAAGTCAGAGGCTCTCGAAAGGAGGGACCGATGTCTGGGGTCCAGCGGTGGGCAGCCCAGCCTGACACCACACAGGGGTTTCAGACGAATGAATGTCAACAGGTCGCAACACTTCATTCTCCGCCCTGAGCCTTTGTGAACGCTGTTTCTCCAGCCTGCAGCCTTTTCCTTTGCTAAGCAGACTTCCCAGAGCCCTCCTGGGACCCCTGAGGATACCCTCCCTCTCCTCCCCATCTCCCAGCCCTGCCCCTCCTCCTCTGGGAAGTCGGCTGACTCCCGAGCTGGCAGGCCACAGCCTGATTTCTCCCCAGATCCCTGGCGCTGCTCGGCACAGGGATGAGGGGCAGGGTCGGGGTGGGGTGTGCGTGTGTAAAGCACACGTGTGCAGAGAGGCCTTACCTCCGCGAGGGCAGCCGCCGCCGCATGCGGTGACAGTCCAGCACCCACTCTTTGCGCACGATTCGGCCTCCGAGGCCAAGGACCTGGCTGTACTTGGGGGTGTTGGCAAAGGCGCAGCTGGTGGGGAGCAGAACGGAGGGCAGACTGAGCGGCAAAGGCCAAGAGACAAGGGGCATGGGAGAGAGACAGAGGGGAGGAGGGAAGAAAAGAAAGAGAACGAGAGGCAGAGGATGCGGAGAGGCGAGGTGACAGAGAGCGAGCAAGACGGAGCAGATGGAAGAAGTCGGAGAAGGCGCAGCGGGGAGTGAGGGGAGGGGACGCCGGCCTACATGAGGTGCGTGCTGTCTGGAGTCCAGTCCGGTCGATACTTGGCCCCCAGCTCAAGGGCCTTGTCCCGGAGCTCCGAGCGGAAGGGGTTCTGGAAGCCACTCAGCACCACCACCACACCCTGGAGGATCTTCCCCAGCTCCTGCGGGCCTGCGCGGGGGGCCTTGGGCTCAGCGCCTTCTCCTCGGAGCTTCTCTGGTGCCGCCCCTCGTGCTGGGGCAGGGGTGGGGGAAGTGGCTGGGGTACGGGGGGGAGCTGGCACTGGGGAAGCCAGACAGTGGATTCAGTTAGAAAATGTAGGGCTACACGCCCACCTCTCCTGTCTCAGACCCAGGAGTTCAGGCTCCCCAGCCCCTCCTCTCTCAGACCCAGGAGTTCAGACCCCCAGGCCCTCTTCCCTCAGACCCAGGATCCCTTGCCCCTCCACACCTGGACCCTCTGTGGGAACAAGGAATCCAGTTTGCTCACATTTGGGTCTTTTGAGGGCAGGTACTGAGGGCTGAGCTGATGGTTTGCTGGGGGTCTTCTTTTCTTCTTGGTTCAAATCCAGCTTCCTCTTGCCTTTGGGGGACTCCTGAGGCTGAGGGGGTGGGTTGTGCTGAGGCCTCCAGCTCCTCTCCTCCTTTTCTGCCCCCCCAGGGTCTGGTGATCTCACCTTGAAGGTGCTGCCTGCTGCCTTGGAGGCTGGGGAGGCTGAGGAGGCGGCACTGGAGGCCTGCAGTGTAGCCGCTGCATAGCTGGGTCCTGCCGGGTCACCGGCTGCCACTGCAGAGGGGGATAGTGGATCCAGGATGAGGGGGCTGGACCCTCAGGCCTTCGGGCTCCTTTCTATCCATGGGTCACAAAGTGTTGTTCCCAAGACCCAGCAGTGACCCAGGGGTCCAGGCCCCAGCCCCCACTCCCTCAGGCCCAGGATCCAGGCCCCCAGCCTTTACTTGCTCAGGACCCAGGCTTTCTGGAATCCTCACCTGGGGGTGTCTTGTTGATACGACTGAAGAAGAGAGCCCCGGGTTTCAGGGAGCTGGCACTCTCATCCTCCTCTTTCACACGGAACTGGCCGAGCTTGGTCACCTTCTAAAGTCCCAAAAGGTCAGTGCAGCGGGAGGGCTGTTGGCAGGTGAGGGTGAAGAGGTGGGGAGAAGGCTCTGGGCAGGGGCAGCGGCAGGCAGAGCTTACCTGGGATGAGGCCTCGGCCTCGTCTTTGTCTGGGGGGCTGTGAAACCGTACAAAACTCAGGCCATAGGGGGCATCCTGGGAGAGGAGAGGTGGGAGTCAGGGAGTCTGGCCAAGGACAAAGGCTTGGCCCCATCCCTTTTGTTGAGAGAAACCCCTTCCTGCCTCTTTCCCTCCAATGGATACACACATCTGGGGAGCTGCCCGGTTGATCATGACAAGAATAATAACCACATGCTGTCACTGAGCCCTAACTTGGGGTCAGGCTTGGCACAAAGCCCTTTATGTGCTCAGCCCTTGAGCCTCAGAGCAACTGGCAAAGGCTGCAGGGTCTAGGCAAATCCACTCTGCCTGCCAATTTTCTGCCCGTGGAATGCGAAGGGGGGCCGTGTGCCACTTCCGTGACTCAGAAATGCTCCCGGCTCTTTCCTCCTCTGCTGGGTGGATGCGGAACCATGAGATGGAAGGAACCTGGATCCCAGGATGGCCGGAAAGGTGAAGTCACCAGCCCGAGATCACAGAGCTAAGGAGTGCAGCAGCCAGGCTCTAAACCAGTGTTCTGACTCCAGATCTCACGATGCTAACTCTGAGGCCCCCGCTCTAAGAAGCCACACGTCTCCCACAAGTCAGCAGATCCCCCTCCCAATTCCCGTGAGACCTTGCAGGTCACCCTTCCCAATCTCCCTCCAGGAAACCAAGATTCCTATATAGGCAGGACGGAAAACCAATTTCAGAGAACGCAGGGGCCTAGCCTCCTTGTAATTCCCCGGGGAGGCGGACTGCCTGGCCCTCCCAGCCCTCAGGGACTCAATATCAGTCTCTCGCCTCTCCCGTGGAACCAAGGACCCCGCTCCCACCCTGGGTACCTTGCTGTAGGGCTGGCTGCAGACAATTTTGACTCGGTCCCAGCGCTTCTCTGCTGCTGCCCGGACGAGCTTGTCAGGCCCAAAGATACGAACGCGGTTGGAGTTTGAGCCACTGCGACTCTCGGCAGGGGACATGAAAGACGAGGTGACCAGAAGGACCTGGGGAAAGGCAGAGTGGCTAAGGTCCAGGCCTGGCTGGTGGCAATGACGCCTCCTAGGGACTGGAAGAGCGCAGGGGCCTGAGCAGAGTCTAAGGGCTCTCCAGATCCAGCTCTACCTCAGCGCTCCTCAAGGCTTCTAGACGCTTCTCTTCTTCCTGGGTGTCCTCTCAGTCCCTCCCTGACACAGGGCCCAGAGGGATCCTTCTCCTCCCAGATCTGAACCGCCCTTCTCTAAATTCTTCCAGAGTCTTCCATATCTGGACATGCAGAGGGCTGCACAGCCTTGGGAACCCTCCCAGATTGGTGGGCTCCCAGCAGAGGATATTTACAATTACTTTTCAGAAATGCACGACTGAGTGAGCAGAAGGGAAGTGTTAGGGCCCAAAGGAACAGCCCAGAAACCAAAGAGATAGAGGAGACACACCCACTATTAATTGACTGTCTCTGGACTTCCCTGGCGGTCCAGAGGCTAAGACTGCATTCCCAATACAGGGGCCTGGGTTCGATCCCTGGTCAGGGAACTGGGTCCCACATACTGTAATGAAGACTGAAGATCTTAGTGTGTCACGACTAAGACCTGGCACAGCCAAATAAATAAATTGATTAATTAAAAAAAATTTTTGACTGTTTCTCAGTTCAGACCCATTTTGAAAAATAAAAAATCAAATAAATAATCAAGGAATATAATGGAGAAAATAAAAAAGAAGAAAAAAATTTTAAAAACTTATACATATATATACATATATAAAATTCCACACTGGTGGCTCAGCTCTGGGATGCTGGGGACATTTCTAATTGCCAGCTGCTCCTTGTCAGCTCCTCCAGCAGGGGGAGCTAGAGAGAGATAGGCTGCAAGGCTGGAGAAGGGAGGCGGATTTTTGCAGATCAGGTGGGCAGCATCTTAGGTGTGCTTTGCTGCCGTTTGTGCAGCAGTTCTTCCAAAGAGGAAGTACGGGGCGGTGCGGGTCGTCGCGCAGGTGGATCCAGGTTGCAGTGTCCCAGGACCTGCAGAACTAGCCTCACCGCACATTCTCAGGCTAAGACCAGAATCAGCTGCAGATCACCCCCTCCTCAGGATCTGAGTTTCAGCCCCAGGGGTTCACCTCCTAGCTTCAACACCCACATTTCAACAATTCCAACCTCTTCCTTTTGTTCCTCCAGCCCTAAGGGTGGTGGCTGCTCCCAGCAGGTGCTTCTGGGTTCTACCTGCGTCTTGTCCTCTTTAGTCCAATACTTAGTTACTAATTCTTTACATTAATTCTCTCTAATTATTTACATTAATTCTCTCTGTTAAACTAACTGGTGTAATTTCGGCCTCCTGCTGGGACCCTGACTGATACAGTGGGTGGCACTGATGTTGGTGTCTGCCTTGTTACTGACTTCAGGTGACACAGAGCCTGATTGAATCAAAGGGTTCTACACGGCAGGAATACTTTGGCCACCTGATAGAAACCGCCAACTCAGTGGAAAAGACCTTGATGCTGGGAAAGACTGAGGGCAAGTGGAGAAGTGGATGACAGAGGATGAGATGGTTGGATGGCATCACCAACTCAATGGACGAGAGTTTGAGCAATCTCTGGGAGACAGTGAAGGACAGGGAAGCCTGGCGTGCTGCAGTCCATAGGGTTGAAAAGAGACGGGATTTAGTGACTGAACAACAACGTGATGTAAGCAGGGAGGATGGGGAGTTCAAAGCGTGAGCTCCAACTCAGGAAGAAAGGCATCTCAGGAGACACCCCTGTGCAGAGAGCTGGACCTTCCTTCCATGAGCAAATTAGGGAGAAACACGTCTGGTGGGGAAAGTTAGTGGGAGCCCTTAGCTCTGGCCAGAGCTCTCTCCCAGCAGAGAAAAGATGAAAAATTATCTCTAGAGACTCCTATCCCCGGATGGGTTTCCCTGGTAGCTCTGACGGTAAGGAATCTGCCTGCAATGTAGGAGGCCTGGGTTCAATCCCCAGGTCGGGAAGATGCCCTGGAGAACAGAATGGCAACCCACTACAGTATTCTTGCCTGAGATCTCTACTCTCAAGGATTTGGAGCAAAAGTCCACACTAGTTATCAGAATGGGAAAACCCAAGTTGAAAATGTAAGTGGTCCCATGTATGTAGTATCACCTGGTGCTGGCTGGAGCAAATCCTCTTTGGAGGAATGTACTTCAAACCAGGCCCTCATAGAACTTCCACCTATATATTACCCAAGAGTGGAATTAACACACACACATACACATACACACACACCATTAGGCATGAGGAAATAGGCTGCCATGATTTAAGGTCAGCAAAAACCACACACTGCAGACTCAGACACACAAGGAGTGCATACATTGATGGGGAAATCCGGAAGGAGTGACAGACTGTATTTTCTTGGGCTCCAAAATCACTGTGGACGGTGACTGAAGCCATGAAACGAAAAGACACTTGCTCCTTGAAAGAAAAGCTATGACAAACCCACACATCGTATTCAAAAGCGAGATATCACTTTGCTGACAAAGGTCTGTATAGTGAAAGCTATGGTTTTTCCAGTAGTCATTAATGAATGTGAGCATTGGACCAAAAAGAAGGCACCCCGCCAAAGAACTGATGCTTTCAAATTGCGGTGCTGGAGAAGGCTCTTGAGAGTCCCTTGGACAGCAAGGAAATCAAACCAGTCAATCCTAAAGGAAACCAACCCTGACTACTCACTGGAGGAACTGAGGCTGAAGCTGAAGCTCCAATACTTTGGCCAGCTGATGGGAAGAGCTGACTCACTAGAAGAGACCCTGATGCTGGGAAAGATTGAGGGCAGGAGGAGAAGGAAGCAACAGAGGACAAGATGGTTGGATGGTATCACCGACTCAATGGACATGAGTTTGAGCAAACTCTGGGAGACAGTGAAGGACAGGGGAGCCTGGTGGGCTGCAGCCCATGGGGTCATGAAGAGACAGACAGGACTTAGCAGCTGAACAACAAAAAATTGGTATTATCAAACACACAACACACAAGTAAGTGTGCAGCTTCCCTGGTGGTCCAGTGGTTAAGAACCTACCTGCCAGTGCAGGGGTCATGGTTTCGATCCCAGGTCTGGGAAGATTCACACGTCTTGGGGCAACTGAGCCCCAGGAGCACAATTACTGAGCCCGTGCACCAGTAGAGTAGACCCCACTCGGTGCAACTAGAGAAAGCCCGCGCACAGCGATGAAGACACAGTGCCGCCAAAACTGATAAATAAATTATAAAATTAAAAAACCAAAAACCTCAAGGGAATAGGAGACTACTGATATACACGTTTCCAGACTCTGCAGACATAAAGCCCTGAGCTGACCATTCCACTTTTCTAGGTAGATAAGAGGTTTACAATAAAGATCCACATGCCAGATTAGATACAGTTTTAGCAAAAAATGCACTAGCTCTTCTTATAATTAAAAAGTGGAATTTTGATCTGAATCTGTTTGCCAAGAAGAAGAGACAACTTTTTTTTTTTTTAATTGCCCCAAAGATGGTTGATTTTATGTAAAATTTTAAACAAGGAGGCCATTAGACTGGGTACTTAGGTAGCTTCAGTAAATCAATCAAAGTTTAAGCAAGAGTTGATGAACTCCAGTCTAAGAAAATAAAATCAACTAATCATGAACAGCCGAGTCCCTTGATTTTCCCAAGTGAGAAAATCGTTTCAGGTCCAGGGAGGTGGGATGGAGTGGGACACGGACTAACACGCATATACTCCTGATACCCTGTCAGGCAGAGATGGCTGATGAGAACCTGCTGCACAGCCCGGGGCGCTGCACTCAGGGCTCTGTGCCGACCTAAATGGGGAGGAAACCCAGGAGTGAGGGGACACGTGTGTACACGCAGCTGATTCACTTTGCTGCCCAGCGGCGACTAAACTAACACAACACTGTAAAGCAACTATACTCTTAAAAAAAAATTAGTTAAAAAAATGTTCAAACTCTAGTCCATTAAACAACTGCTCTGCTCTGCTTTCCTGTTTCTCTCTAAACACCTCTGTCCTAGCCCACCCACAAAGCACCTCTAATCATTTTTCAGTTTTGGCTACCTAGTTTTGGATTCAAGTTGTCTGCTTAAATAAACTCTTTAAACCATAATGTGCCATCAATTTGCCTTTTTGCAACTTATGAAAGCTGTATTTTATTATTATTATTTTTCGTCACACTGCACAGCCTGTGGGATTTTAGTTCCCCAACCAGAGACCGATTGAATCTGGGCCCCTGGTAATGACAGTGGCGTCGTAAATACTGGACCGCCGCGTGTGCATGCTAGCTAAGGGACTTCAGTCATGTCCGACTCTTCGTGATCCTATGGACCGTAGCCTTCAAGTCTCCTCTGTCCGTCCATGGGACTCTCCAGGCAAGAATACTGGAGTGGGTTGCCATGCCCTCCTATCCTAACCACTGGACCACCAGGGAATCCCCTAGAACCTGTAGAATAAGAATGTGTGTTCAAGGAAAACCTCATTGGTTGGAATGCACCTTGTATGATGGAAAAAGTACTTGATAAAATTCAACACATATTCATTTAAAAGACTGGCAGGACCTCACTGGTGGTCCAGTGGCTAGGACTCTGCACTTCCAATGCAAGGAGCCTGGGTTTGATCCCTGGTCAAGGAACTAGATCCTGCATGCCGCATATGACTGGGAGCTGACTGTGGCTCAGACCATGAACCCCTTATTGCCAAATTCAGACTTGAATTGAAGAAAGTAGGGAAAACCACTAGACCATTCAGGTATGACCTAAATCAAATCCCTTATGATTATACAGTGGAAGTGGGAAATAGATTTAAGGGACCAGATCTGATAGATAGAGTGCCTGATGTACTATGGACTGAGGTTCATGACATTGTACAGGAGACAGGGATCAAGACCATCCCCATGGAAAAGAAATGCAAAAAAGCAATATGGCTGTCTGAGGAGGCCTTACAAATAGCTGTGAAAAGAAGAGAGGCGAAAAGCAAAGGAGAAAAGGAAAGATATAAGCATCTGAATGCAGAGTTCCAAAGAATACCAAGAAGAGATAAGAAAGCCTTCTTCAGCGATCAATGTAAAGAAATAGAGGAAAACAACAGAATGGGAAAGACTAGAGATCTCTTTAAGAAAATTAGAGATGCCAAGGGAACATTTCATGCAAAGATGGGCTCGATAAAGGACAGAAATGGTCTGGACCTAACAGAAGCAGAAGATATTAAGAAGAGGTGGCAAGAATACACAGAAGAACTGTACAAAAAAGATCTTCACAACCCAGATAATCACGATGGTGTAATCACTCACCTAGAGCCAGACATCCTGGAATGTGAAGTCAAGTGGGCCTTAGAAAGCATCACTACGAACAAAGCTAGTGGAGGTGATAGAATTCCAGTGGAGCTATTTCAAATCCTGAAAGATGATGCCATGAAAGTGCTGCACTCAATATGCCAGCAAATTTGGAAAATTCCACAGTGGCCAAAGGACTGGGAAAGGTCAGTTTTCATTCCAATCCCAAAGAAAGGCAATGCCAAACAATGCTCAAACTACCGCACAATTGCACTCATCTCACATGCTAGTAAAGTAATGCTCAAAATTCTCCAAGCCAGGCTTCAGCAATACGTGAACCGTGAACTTCCAGATGTTCAAGCTGGTTTTAGAAAAGGCAGAGGAACCAGAGATCAAATTGCCAACGTCCGCTGGATCATGGAAAAAGCAAGAGAGTTCCAGAAACACATCTATTTCTGCTTTCTCGACTATGCCAAAGCCTTTGACTGTGTGGATCACAATAAACTGTGGAAAATTCTGAAAGAGATGGGCATACCAGACCACCTGACCTGCCTCTTGAGAAACCTATATGCAGGTAAGGAAGCAACAGTTAGAACTGGACATGGAACATCAGACTGGTTCCAAATAGGAAAAGGAGTATGTCAAGGCTGTATATCGTCACCCTGCTTATTTAACTTATATGCAGAGTACATCATGAGAAATGCTGGGCTGGAAGAAGCACAAGCTGGAATCAAGATTGCCGGGAGAAATATCAATAACCTCAGACATGCAGATGACACCACCCTTATGGCAGAAAGTGAACTAAAAAGCCTCCTGATGAAAGTGAAAGAGGAGAATGAAAAAGTTGGCTTAAAGCTCAACATTCAGAAAACAGAGATCATGGCATCTGGTCCCATGACTTCATGGGAAATAGATGGGGAAACAGTGGAAACAGTGTCAGACTTTATTTTTGGGGGCTACAAAATCACTGCAGATGGTGACTGCAGCCATGAAATTAAAAGACGCCTACTCCTTGGAAGAAAAGTTATGACCAACCTAGATAGCATATTGAAAAGCAGAGACATTACTTTGCCAACAAAGGTCTGTCTAGTCAAGGCTATGGTTTCTCCAGTGGTCATGTATGGATGTGAGAGTTGGACTGTGAAGAAAGCTGAGTGCCGAAGAATTGATGCTTTTGAACTGTGGTGTTGGAGAAGACTCTGGAGAGTCCCTTGGACTGCAAGGAGATCCAACCAGTCCATTCTGAAGGAGATCAGCCCTGGGATTTCTTTGGAAGGAATGATGCTAAAGGTGTAGCTCCAGTACTTTAGGCATGTCATGTGAAGAGTTGACTCATTGGAAAAGACTCTGATGCTGGGAGGGATTGAGGGTAGGAGGAGAAGGGGACGACCGAGGATGAGATGGCTGGATGGCATCACGGACTCGATGGACATGAGTCTGAGTGAACTCCGGGAGTTGGTGATGGACAGGGAGGCCTGGCGTGCTGCAATTCACGGGATCACAAAGAGTCAGACACAACTGAGTAACTGAACTGAACTGAAGACCTGGCCCAGCGAAATAAAGAAAGACTGGCAACATCAAGTGTAATAACGGTGTGGAGCTCATATACTGCTGAAGGGAATGTAAAATGGAATAAACCACTCTGGAAAACTATCCATTTCTAATCAGGCTGGAGAAGGAAATGGCAGCCCACTCCAGCATTCTTGTCTGGAAAATCCCATGACAGAGGAGCCTAGCAGGCCACAGTCCATAGGGTAGCAAGAGTTCAGACAAGACTTTAGTGACTAAACCACCACAATACTAGAAACTCTAGTTTGGGCTTCCCTGGTGGCTCAGACGGTAAAGTGTCTGTCTGCAATGCAGGAGACCGGCTTCGATCCCTGGGTCGGGAAGATCCCCTGGAGAAGGAAATGGCAGCCCACTCCAGTATTCTTGCCTGGAAAATCCGATGGACTGCGGAGCCTGGTAGGCTACCGTCCATGGGGTCACAAAGAGTCGGACACGACTGAGCGACTTCACTTTCACTTTTCTAAAAAGGTTAAAACAGAGATCTACCTGAAGACACTGCAATTCAACTCTTTTAAGTATTTACCCCAAAGAGATCTCTATACAGAGGCTTGTACGAGAAGGTTCTCAGCAGCTGTGTTCATAATAACCAAAAAGTGGCGGGGAGTTCCCTGGCGCTCTAGTGTTGAGAGGACTTTGCACTCTCACTCCCTTGCACTTTGACTGCTGGGGTCTGCGTTCAATCCCTCCTTGGAGAACTAAGATCCTGAAAGCCTCGAGGTGCGGACAAAAACAGCCACCAAAAAGTGGCAACAGTCCAGAGGCCCATCAACAAGAGAATGGAGGAACACGTTGAGATCTCCGCTTCCAGTGAAGCTTCTCAGCAACAAGGTGGAACAGACCGCTAACGCACACACAGTATGTTAGACCCTCAAAAACCAGTGTAGAGTAAAAGAAGCCAGCCACACACACAGCCACACACACGCTGAAAACCGCATACTGTAACACCATTCATATGTAATTCTAGGAAAGGCAAAACTAGTCTGTAGTGACAGAAAAGGGGTAGTGCTGGCCTGAGCTGAGGGTGACCCCAAGTGACAAGAGGGAGCTTGCAGGGAGGCCAGTGATGCTCTATGTCATTTTTTTTCCTTTTTTTGGGGCCACACTCCAAAGTATGTGGGACCTTAGTTCCCCTACCAGGGATCAAACCCAGGACTTCCACATTGGAAGGCAGAGCCTGAACCACTGAACACCAGGGAAGTCCAGTGTTTTATGCTTCGATCTGGGGGATGGTTACCCAGGTATATGCAACTGTCAGAACAATGGCCTGTGCGTTTTACTACACGCAAAACATACCTCAATTAAAAACAACTTCTCACTGCGAGGAAAACACCATTTCTTGTAGAAAACAGATTCATTCACTTACAATTATAAACTCTTTTCCACAATATGTTTATTTTTCACCAAAACATTTGGCTGACTCACCAGCTGGCTCACTATCATCTCCCCAGTCCTGCTTGCATTAATTCAACTGGTTTTTAAAAAAGGGATTGGGTCAACATTTAAAATATTTGTAATACAGCAAGAGACTCGTACACATCTGTCACAAATCAAATAGCTCACAGAGGCGCCCCAAGCAATTTGGAATGTCAATTTTCCGGGACATCTTGAAGTTCTGGGACCAGATAAAAGCAGTTTTGCTCTCAAGCAGGGAAAGGGAAAGTGTTAGTTGCTCGGTCCTGTCCGACTCTCTGTGACCCCATGGACTGTAGCCCGCCAGGCTCCTCTGTCCATGGGATTTTCCAGGCAGGAATACTGGCAGTGGGTTGCCATGCCCTCCTTCAGGGGATCTTCTTGACCCAGGGATTGAACCTGGGTCTCCTGCATTGCAGGCAGATTCTTTACCACTGAGCCCCCTGGGAAGCCCAAGAATACTGGAGTGGGCTGCCATGCCCTCCTCCAGGGGATCTTCTTGACCCAGGGACTGAACGTGGGCCTCCTGCATTGCAGGAGGATTCTTTACCAGCTGAGCCACTAAGACGCCCGAGTCGTAAAACACAGAGGTGCCTTCTGTTCTTTCTGCAACTGTGATGCTGTTTCGGCACACAGCTTATCACCTGGGTCAGCTCTTCATCTCTTCGAGTCCTGGGCTCCTCTGAAGGGCTGAGGTGGCCCAGGGGCTAGGAAACCCTGGGGCAGCAATGGGGGCATCTGGGCAGGGATCAGCAGGGGGCCCACCTCAAGGCCCAGCTCACCTCATAGTCCTGCTCCCCGGCCCCTCCGGCCGAGCTGCCCACCAGCACCTCCACGAAGGCCGAGCCGTCATTCCCGATGTCCACGCTGTGGATCTGTTCCTCCTTCTCCAACTGCAGGGGAGACAAGGCCCAGGTCAGTGCTGCTCTGCCCTGTGCCCCACCTGGCTTCCTTGAGGGACCTCAGAAGACAGACGACCCCCATCTGGGCCACCTCGTCTCGTTGCCAAGTGAACTCGGTAACAGAGGGGGCAGGGCGGCAGGCTGCCACCGTGTCCCCTGTACACAGCACAGGATGTGGAGTCAGAGTTGGAAAACAGACACTGACCGATTGCCTACGCCCCGGCACCCACGTTCCTGGCACCACCAGACTCTGCCTAACCGGCTTCTAACCCGGCGCTCTAACCACGGAGCTCTCCTTGGCGGCGCTATACAGACAAAGGGCACACCTGCCCGCAATCACACAGGATCCCATGGATGCTCCCTGAGGGTAGGGGCCTGGTCTGGTTTGGCTCACCACGGACTCTGGGTTTGAGTCCCATCTCTGCCACTCCCTAGCTATAGGGCCTTGTCAATTCAGCTCTTGGAGCCTCAGTTTCCTCATCTGTAAAGTGGGGATGATCACCCTATGTAGGATAATGCACATAAATACCACGCTCACAGGGCATGGCATGCAGCAGGCACCCTGTGGCTACCAGTCAGGAAGTGTTATTAGCCACCACTCAATGATTATTTGCTGAAAGAAGGAAAGAGCTGAATTTCCCTGGTGGCTCGGGGGATAAGAGTCCGCCTGCCAGTGCAGGGGACAGGGGTTTGACCCCTGGTTCGGGAAGATTCCACAGGCCACCGAGCAACTTAGCCCACGAGCCAGAACTACTGAGCCTGTGCTCTAGAGCCTTTGAGCTGCAACTACTGACCCACGTGCCGTAACTACGGAAGCCTGTGTCCCGTGCTCCGGAACAGAAGCCACTGCACTGAGAAGCCCACAACTGCAATCAGAGGTGGCCCCTGCTCAACGCAACTAGAGGAAGCCCACGCTAAAACAACGAGGACCCGGCACGGCCAAAAATAAGAACTGGCCGCAGGAAGTCTTCCCCCAAAGTCTCTGACAGTCCCGTCTGACGTAAACACATAGAAAGTCATGTGGGGGTGGAAGGCAGCTGCGGGGGTAGAAGGCAGCTGCAGGGGCTGAAGCAATCTCCTACTTTCCATCCTGGGGCTTTTATTATGATGATTTATTTATCTGGCTAACTCGGGTCTCAGTTGCGACACTGGGGATCTTTGTTGCAGGATCCTTTGTTTGGATGACTGAGCTTAGTTACCCCAGGCATGTGGGATCTTAGATCCCTGACTAGGGATCACACCTGAAGCCCCTGTATTGCAAGAAGGATTCTTAACCACTGGACCACCTGGAAAGTTTCTGGGGTTGTTTGATTTGGCTCACAGCATGACAAGTGACTGTGACCCCCAAAGGTTCCTAGTCCGCCACCCCACACAGCCAGGAACATCCGATGACCCTATCTGCAATGTCACCTCCCAGCCGGGAGGTGGCCTGGAGACTCTGCTGGCACACTGCTACAGACAAGAAGGTCCCCACAGCGGAGCAAGGAGCCTGGGCTTGTGAGGAGACCAGCCCGAGTCCAAATCTAGCCCTGCCAGTGCCAAGCTGTGCAGCCCTGGGTGACATAAAACCTCTCTGAGCGGCAGTTTCCTCATGAGTGAAGGGGGGGCTCCGCGCTTCTGAAAGGAGCTGACGGGACGCAGAATGCTAACCATCGCAATGCACAGCCACTGCGGCGGCGCCCAAGTGTAAACAGTGCGGCAGACCTGTAACTCCTGTAAGACCGCCGACACCTCTGGGAGCCGGGGACTATCTTTATCTCCATTTCACAGGCGAGCCACTGAGACAGGAAGCAGCTGTGTAACTTCCCAGAGGTCACGAGGCTGGGCTAAAGCCAGTGACAGCTGGGCTGCATTCCTTCTAGACGTTCTGGGGGAGAATCATTCCCTCATCTTGTCTGAGCTTCTAGAGCCCCCTGCCCTCCTGGGCGGTGGCCCCTTCCTCCAGCTCCAGAGCCAGCAGTGGCACCACTCCAGCCTCTGCTTCCATGCCCACAGCTCCTCTCTGGTTCTCCAGTCGCCCTCCTTCCCTGATAAGGACCCTTGTGATGACACTGCTTCCCCCCAAATCATCCAGGCCCATCTCCCCTCCTCGAGATCCTTACACGGACTTCCCTGGTGGTGCAGTGGCTAAGACTCTGCCCTCCCAATGCAGAGGGCTTGGGTTTGAACCCTGGTCGGGGAACCTGATCCCACAAGCTGCCGCTAAGAGTTCACATGCTCCACCTAAAGGATTGCGCACACCACAAGGAAGACGGAAGATCCCGCATGCCCCAGCTAAGACTCAATGCCGCCCAGGTAAGTATTTTTAAAAATCCTCACAAAGTCCCCTTCTCCACGTAAAGGACACGTGCACAGGTTCTGGGGATTAGGATGCAGACAACTTTTGTGCGTGTGCGCACTCAGTTGGCCAGTCATGTCCAGCTCTTTGCCACCCCAGGGACTGGAGCCCACTGGGCTGCTCTGTCCATACAACATTCCTGGCAAGAATACTGGAGCAGGTTGCTCTTTCCTTCTCCAGGGGATCTTCCCAGTCCAGGGATGGAACCTGTTTCCTGCATCAGCAGGCAGATTCTTCACCACTGAGTCACCAGCGAAGGCTGTGACACCTCTAGGGGCCGCTATTCTGTCTACCACGCTGAGCAAAGCTCTTCCTGGGCCGGGCATCACTGAATCCTCACCACCACACTGGGAGGGAGGGTCTGTTAACTCCCCCAGCCTTACAGATGGGGAAACCCAGATGCAGGCAGGAAAATCAATGGCTCACGTGTCACACACAGGTAATGCCTGGCACAGAAATTCAGACCAACTGCCAGACTACACGCCACCAGTGCTCCCCAACTCCACCATTTCAATCCTTCTGGTAAAACCTCAACATCTTGGGACTTCCTTGGTGGTCCAGGGGCTGAGACTCCACATTCCCAAGAGAGGGGACCCAAGTTCTATCCCTGGTCAGGGAACTAGATCCCACATCCCACAACTAAAGGATACTGCACGCCACCACTAAGACCCAACTCAGCCAAATAAATAAATGAATGTATATATTTTTAAAGTCAAAACACTCCTTGCCCCTGCCTCCTCTCCCACTGGAGACACTCCTCCTTCCTCCTGACTGTGTAATATCCTCCCCAGCACTCGTCATCTGACATACGTTTGACTTATTGGTCTGTCCGTCTTTCCTTGCAAATATCCAATCTCCACAGGTCACATATGTGTCTTGTGATGTCTGCGGCACCGTGTGCCTGCAACAGCGCTGGGCCTACAGAAGGTGCTGTGATGCAGCAAGGAACAAATGAATCCACCCACTCTCAAGTCTCCGGGGCCTGTCTCTGTGCTGACAACTCCTACAGCTCTGTCTCCGGCTCCAGGCCCAATTCCTACCTGTCCCTTGGAAACTGTTCCTCGTGTATCCCACGGCAAAGCTGGCATCCCAACCAGCTGGCCCCCCCGCTCTAAGGCTGCCCCCCTGCTCTAAGTCCTGCATTTTCCTGACAGTTGTCAAGCCCCCATCGGTCTCCCAGGCCAGAGAAGCCTGAGCCTCCGCTGGCTCCTCTGGCTCTCTCACTCCCCACTTCCTGTCTTTCTTGCCCCCACTCCAACAGCGGTGCAGAATTAAACAGGATGCTCTTGATCATAAAGAGCCCAGCAAGACCATCCAGTAACACACACGTGAATCCCCCCTTGACACACACGCCTGCGTGCTGACATGGCACTTCTGCAAACACTATGTCACCGGATTTTCACGGTGACCCTGGGCGCCCAGCACATTATCCTCCAAGAACAGGTGAGAAGACAGCTTCTGAGACATGAAACTATTTGCCTGAGGTCACAGCGAGAGTAAGAGAGGGAGATGGGGACTTGAATTCCACCTGAGATTAACTTGTCAGCCACCTGCATCTCTCTCTCAGTTGAGAATACTGCCTCTAGGCAAATGTATACTCTCTCTGGGCCTAGTTTCTGCATCATACAGGGGATAATAATAGATTTGAGGTGATGGGATTTTTATGAGGATTCAATGAACTAACCCATATGAGGCATTTAGAATGGTAACTGGCAGGGTTTTGTTTTTTTTTTCTGAGGTGGGGAGCATTTTCCCAAGTTGGGCATTGAACCTGGGCCTTGTGGCATGGAGTGGAATCCTAACCACTGGCCCACCAGGCTATTCCCAAACAGTTGTATCTGTGAATAAACTCTTAGCTCTCATTATTCTGACTATACTACCTTAGGGAACTATGAAATATTAAAAGTTCAAAAATCATTCACAAAATCCTGTGACTTTGTGTATAATTCTTGGGAGAAGAATTCTTAGCTTCTCTCTAATTTGCAAAAAGGTCTATGAACCAAAACATTTTCAGAACCACTGGGTAAGACAGACAATAATAAATTTAACACAATCCGGCAGGCCTTGCCCAGCATCCCTCCCCAAACACCCTTACATTGGAGGGATGAATGTGGCCAAAATCCAGAAGTGGAGGACTTCCCTGGTGGTCCAGTGGTTAAGAATCCGTGCCGCCAACGGGGCAGGGGGCTGGGGGCAGGTTCAATCCCTGGCTGAGGAACTAACGCCCCAAAGTGTCATGTGGTGTGGCCAAAAATTAAAAATAAAAAAGACAGAGACTTCTCAGGAGATCCAGGAGCTACAACTCCATGCTCCCAATGCAGGGTGCCCAGGTTCCCAACCCTGGCCAGCTAACTAGATCCCACATGCTGCAACTAAGACCCAACACAGCCAAATATGAATAAATATAAAAAACAAAGTTAAGTCAACATATAGACACAAAGAAGAAAGAGATGGCTAGAGCACCCACACTGGGTTCAACTCGCAGCACTGCCATGCATGAGGGGTGATAACAGCTCCACCACCATTCGACTCCTTGGAGAGCCAGATCACGCAGGGTAACACCCAGGCAGCCCTGGGAACTCACTAGCTCGCTTCTCCTACCAGTTCCTTGTGCCTGATGGGAAAAGCCTGTTGGGAAGTCTGTCACCATCCTGGGTCAAACTGCCCTTTTCCCTTTGCTGCCTCCAACTTCACCAACACGTACCACAGCACTCTGCATTCCACGATGGCCACTAGGCTGGCCACTTCACTTTGGCCCTTCCTAGGCCTCAGTTTCTCCATCTTTAAAATGAGGTTGATTGGCTTAGATATGAGACACCTTCCAGTCCTAAGCCCAGGGCCTTGAGAAGGCAGAATGCGTGGCAATGGTTTACTCTCTTCCAACTGAGGATAAGGCTCTGAAAAGAGCAGCAACCTACCTGGACCACACACGGATTCATTCCTGGCCTAGTCCTTGCCTCACCTCTCTCCTCTGCTAAGGGCACAGGGACCACACTGCTTATTGTCCAGGTGAGGTGGTGGGGACCAAAGAGAAAGTGCCTCAGCTCACTGCCAGTTAACTCCAGAGTAGAGTGTGGACCCTGGACCTACAGATTTCTATTAAGGAGATGGAGGGAGGGGGACTTCTCTGGGGGCCCAGAGGTTAAGACTCTGAGCTTCCAAAGCAAGGGGCTCCAGTTCTGTTCATGGTCAGAGAACTAATATCCCACATACCACCCAGCAGAGAGGGGGAAAAAAAAGATGGCGGGGGCTGGGGGTGGGGGGAGGTGGCAGCTGGCAGAATCACCTGGAGCACCACAGAGATGGTCTTCTCACCCGCCTTGGCTGCTCGCCATTTACGGTAAGTGTCTGCCTTGAGAAGGTTTTCTGCACAGTAGGTCTGGAGAGAAGAGTAGAAAAGGAAACGTTAGGGTTCAGAGGTGAGGGCTATGTCCCCAGCTCTCAGATTAGTCTGAGAGTTCTCTCAAGCCATCTGACATCACCCAGGTTTCAGTTTCCTTATCAATCCCCCCACACTCTGGGGTTTGAGGAAGAATGGATACATGGATATGTATGTCTGAGTCCCTTTGCTGTTCACCTGAAACTATCCCAACATTGTTATCTGTCTATACCCCAATACAAAACCTTCTAGTGTTAAAATAATAAATCCCTCCACACTCTACCTGGAGTCCCCTCCAACATTTCCCCCTAGAAATTCACCTCTGCTCCTTCCCAGGAAGCAAAGCACCCTACTTTTCTCTCAGCAAATTTCTCGATCCCACATCTCTCCAAAATTCCCTATGGCCTCCCAGAAATTCTCCCATGACCCTCCTAGAATTACACAAAGTCCCCTTTGTGAAAGGAAAACCAAAATGAAGTCCGCATTGCTAAAAGTGTTCTCAAAGATTGACCGGGGGGCTACGGAGGAATTCTGACCAAGCGGGTCGCAGCTACAGTGGAATCTGACCTTTTGACCACTTATTGTATTCACACAGGCATCCAGAATATGTGCCAGAAACTCAAGGTACTTATCAGACCCTTACCCTCCGGTAACTCAGAACAGCGTCTTCTTTAAAGCCAAATACTTCTTTCCGTGTATCACAACCAATTAGAATTCTCTCCACACGACTGTAATAACCTGCGACCTCTGTCCTCATAAGCGCCTGATTCCCGCTGCCAACACTCCGTTCAACGGAATCTGTCTCCCAAACTGCAATTCGTAAGAACCCCAAGCTCTTTCTTGGCACCCCGCATACGGATTATTTTTCAACACCTCTGAGACTCCAGAAGTTCCAGAGCCCGCTGACGAATTCCTTCACTTCTTCCACCCTCCCCCACGCCAGTCCCTCACCGAGTCCTGGCTACTGCAGGACACCACATGGCGGAGGCGGATCTCCGGCATGTCAACGTCGAGAGGGCTTCGCCCGACCCAAAAGATGCACGAAGGTCTGAGTTTCGGGGGCTCACAGGGGGTGCGCCCCGTGCGGCCTTCACTGCGCAAGCGCACGAGGCTCGGGCCTTTCAAACCGCGGCGCGCCGGCGGTTACGTCACCACTGCGCATGCCTAGTGCGTCTCCCCGGAGAGCGCCCAGAGGAGCCGAGTTCCCTAGCAACGAGCTTTTCCCGCCTGGCTCTGGCCAAACGGCTCTCTCGCCCCTCCTCCCAGTCACTTTCACACCAGGCTTTCCTAGCAACTGGCTTGGCCTGCAGGATTGGTCCCCAGCAGAAATTCGCCGTCCTCAGCGCCCTAACTGAAGCCTGGAAAGCAAGAGGCCAGCAATCTTGAGTGCATTTTTTCAGGAAGCCGGGAGCCTACCGCAACACGATCCCCTCCATGGCTGGCTGGCTGGCTACCCTCCCCACACCAACACACAGACACACATCCAGACACACACCCACAAGAAAATCTCTGATCCCTGAAGATCAGGCCTGAGGCAGAGACATTGTGTAAAGGACCTTAATAAACCACAAAGTGTGTGCCCGAACCAGACACACACCCAGCCTTCCTTTTCCAATGGGAACTCTGGGCATCTGTCCACTACCATCCCCATGCCCTGAACAAGCAGCCCTCTGTTCCGTCTCCGAGAGACCCATGTGCATCCTGGGGTGGGGTCGGAGATGGAGACAGACCAAACACAGAAAAGGGAGTATGAGCCAAGCTCGCGCCAGCAAAACAAGCCTGGACTTGCTGGGCGCTCACAGGTAGTGCCTCACCCACACTGGGCACCTCCTTGGGGAAGGAGAGAAGGGGGAGGGCACCTGAGTCCTAGCAGCTGCTCTCCCCTACAGGAAACAAAATGACCTGATTCTGATCGTGGGCTTAACATTAGAAAAAAAGGTGGTGACGGCCGGTGCGGTGGGACCTGATGGAAGAGAGGGTTGGAAGCCCAAATGCCTGGGGCTGCATGGAGGAGGGGGCTGGGCACAAGATGCCACTGCTCCTTTTGGATTCTGTTTCCCTCTCCCCCACTCAGAGCTGGAGAGACCTACCCCAGGGCTTACCTCATCATTTCTTAGCCTAGGGGTAAGGTAGGTCCAGAGCCACCCCTTCCCAGCTTCCTATAAGAACAGCTGGGGACCCAGGCCTGCAGGGTCACTCATCCATCCATCATGAATCCTTCCATGAAACCCGAGACCTTCCTGCTGGCCTCCGCTCTGCTCTGCACCCTCCTGGGTCTGGGTAAGTGACTAGGGCTCTGGACTCCTGGAACCCTTAATACAAGGAGTATGAGAGAACATTCTGCCAGGTCGTAGAGGGAGAAGCGAAAGAGGAGGTGTCCTGGGAATTGCAATTCATGGAGAAGGCAGAGGCTAAAGGAGAGAAAGCCTGGGTCCCCAAGGGAGGAAGAGCTAAAAAACCTATGGGTTTAAATCTCTGAGACAGGAGAGGTTTGGATGGGTTCTGCTCCCTATATCCCAGGCAGTGTCTCAGAATAAGACACCTGAATTCTAGAAAATCAGATGAGAGTATGATTAGTATTTTTCATTAGTATGAAAAAAAATGAGGCGACGTCGAGAGACTTCCTTTCTCCCAGGACTCTAAGCAGTTCAGGTCCCCGGTGTCCTCCTCCCTTCGATGTAGGGGTTCAGGCAGCTCCACTTTCCCCAGGACCCGGATGTCTTGTGTCTGGGCCCCTCCTCTGAGGGGCCCCTCCTCTGGCCCCTCAGTTGCCTCTTCTCTCAGGACCAAGGAGTCCAGGCCCTTATCCGCTTAGTCCTCGATCTTTCTTCTTGACCTGGGATGCAGATCTCCTCTCAGGTACCCCTGCCTGAGCACCCACTGCCTACCGGACTTAGTGTGGTACCCACAAGGAAGGTGATCCCACTTCCAAAACCAGCTGGACATGAAGGTTCACGAAGGCCCATGAAGGAGTTCCCTAGTGGTTCAGTGCAGAATCTGCCTGCCAAAGCTGGGGACATGGGTGCAATCCCTGGTCAAGGAAGCATCTACATGCACTGGGTCAACTAAGACCCTTCACCACAACTACTGAGCTCAGGCTCTAGAGCCTGTGCTCTGCAAGCGGAGAAACCAGCACAAATGAGAAACCGCAAACCGCAAGTAGGAAGTAGCATCTACTCGCTACAGCTAGACAAAAACCAACAAGAAGCTGGAACCCAGCACAGCCAACAATAGAAAAAAGAAAATTAATAATATAAAAAACATTTTTAAAGTTCATGGTATCTTCAGCAGGATCCCTCAAGGTTTATCAGGGGGTCTACCATCCAAAGTCCCCAGCCTTGTAATTTGATAAACTTGCTCCCTGATCGGAGTTGCTTTCTGCCCTGCCCCAGAGAGCAGCTTTGCTCCCAGCACCATGGCATCCCTGCTGAGCTTCAGATAGATCCCAGTTCAGCGGCCAGTGTCCTCCCCATGATTAGGGAGAAACCAGTCCTTCTTCCTTCAGACCCCTCCACCCCATCCCCGTCTGGATTGGGGACTCATGGCCCACAGACTACAGCACCATTCACTAGAGCCCCGCTCTCTAACTGCAGGGTACCCGCTGAGCTGTGAGGTGTGTGTCGGTGACGGTCCCAGTTGCACTGGGAAACTGCAGACTTGTGCCCCGGATGAGGACTCCTGTGTCGTTGCCGTGACCGAGACCAACAGAAGTAAGAGGGCATGGGCTGGTATCAGATCCAGAGGAGGCGGGGGGCACCTTCATGGTGGTAGATACTGCCATGTGCTGGGTGAACCTTTGAGTGATGATTATGTCAGGAAAGAGGGAAAGGCAATCTCGAGGTGGGTAGTGGACAGAGAATCCTGTGGAATGACAGGAACCACTGTTGCCAAGGATTTCTGAAGATGAGACTCCAAAGAGAGGATGGGGAAGTGCAGATACAGACTTTCTTACCAAAGAAAGAATTAGGAAAGCAACGGACATGGGGGAAGAGTGGAATCCAGAGAAGCGGAAAATCTAATATGTAAAAGGTGAAGGAGTGGGCGTAAAAAGGACTTGGGTGAGTTGAAAGGAATGTGATCAGGTTGATTCTCTGGAGCTGGGAGGGGTCTCCCAGAGATGCGGTCTGCAACAGACTGTTCCTGACATGAGAAAGAGGGAGATACTGGCGCTACTGGGTGAGAGCTCAGCTGTGTCTGAGTCTTTGCGACCCCATGGAGTGTAACCCTTCAGGCTCCTCTGTCCTGGGATTTTCCAGGCAAGAATACTGGAGAGGCTTGCCATAGCCTCCTCCAGGGGGTCTTCCCCACCCAGGGATGGAACCCGCGTCTCTTGCATCTCCTACATTGGCACGGGGGTTCTATACCACTGCACCACCTGGGAAGTCCCAATATTGTCATAGAGAGAGAGACGTCTAAGGACAGATGATCCCCGGGCACACTCCATGAAGTCGCAAAGAATCAGGCACAACTGAGCACCCACACACCCAAGCAGGGCGGGTAAAGAGCAGAAACCCTAGTCCTGGAGGAGCCCACCCAGCCTACGGTGGGGAAGGGGAAGGCCAGGGAGACTGGAAGACACCACTTCAGGAAGACCTGAGAGAAGCCAAGGAGGGCAGCAAGAGACCATAGAGAGGAAGTCTGGGGAGTGACCCTGGGAAATCTGGAAGCGTCTACCTTAGGTGGAGAAGGAAATGGGTGTTACAGCGGGTGGGGATGGCAGCCCCATCCCAGCATTTGGTGGATGGAATTCCAGGGGTCAGGGGAAGGCTGAAGACTGGAAGAGACCATTCACACAGGCATAGGGGTAGTCACAGGTGGTCTGGAAAAGACCACTGCAGGTGGGAGCCCTGCAGGATGGCAGTGGGGTGGCTCTGGGGCTGAAAGGCCTACCCTGGAGAGTCCAGCACAGCCTGGGGGCTGAGGGAGGATGGATTGCATATGGAATGAACCATTCAGAGGATGCCCCAGGCAGAATAGAGGTCTAAATTGGGGAGGTGGAGGAGACCTGTCTAGACAGCAGTGGGCTGAGGCAACTCTAAGGTGGGGGAGACACCCCAGGGCAAGGGTCCAGACTGGGGCCACTGAGCCCCCTGCCCACGGCCATCCTGCAGAGGCCTCCTTGGCGGTGACCAGCTACAAGGGGTGTGCGAAATCCAGCGAGTGTGAGTCAGGACTCTTCGGCATCACCATGAACCCTGAGAACTACATGGGCTCCAGGAGGCGCTGCTGCCAGAAGGATGGCTGCAACCAGGACCCCCTGCCCGGTAAGCCCCAGCTGAGCCTGATGGCTGGAGTCCCGCCCTGCCCACCCCTCCCCCGCAGAGCCAGCTGTGAGCGCCTGTCTCTGACCTGCGGGGCAAGCGTCTTCCTGGCGCTGAGTCTTGGTTTCTTCTCCTGTAAACTGCGGTGTCCAGGGACGTCCCTGGTGGTCCACTGACTAAGCCTCCATGCTCCCTCTGCAGGGGATGGATCCTTGGTCAGGGAACTCGATTCCACAGGGCGCAACTAAGAGCCAACACAGCCAAATAGACATTGTTTTCTGAAAATGCAGTGTTTGTTACCAATAGCTGTCTGCTGAGGGGTTGGGAAGTTGGGAAAGGGACTCGCGTCTCCGATTACCTGACCCTCCACCCTCCCCTTCAGCATTCGTGAGAAACCAAACAGAGAATGGCCTTCGCTGTCCTTCCTGCATCGCTGCCTTTACGGAAACATGCACTGCCAGTGAGGAAGCGCTCTGCGTTGGCGAGGAAACCCGCTGTGTCGCCGTGTCTGGCCTGGTGCAGCCTGGTAAGGGGCACCTGGCATTCGGGAGGAGGGACAGGGGTTCCAGACAGGCCCAGAACTGGAGCCTTATGCTTCCAGATTCTAAGGGAGAGAGTGGCTCCAAAGATCTTGGGGAGAAGGTTTCTGGGGCGTATGACCCTGGACTAGGAGGAGGGAGGCTGGCGATCCTGACTGTAGTCTAAAATCCCTTCTAGCAGGTGTCAAATTCGCTGTCCGGGGCTGTGGTATGGAGACCGCCTGCCACACCAAACCCGGAACCCTGGTGCCCTCAGGCGCTCGTTTGTTCACCATCAAGAAGACCAGCTGTCTTTGAACCCCCAGGCTTCTGGCAAGCCTGAGCGAAGAACTGAGGCCCATGTGGTGTTTGGTGTCCATTCCTTCTCAGCTATGGTTCTAGAAATTGCTACGGTTCCCATGTGTCTATAAATTAAACAAGTTAACAGAACAATCCTGAGTCTGTGATGTGCTGTATTTCGGGGAGATGGGATGCAAAAAGCAGGCGTCTGAACCCTTGGGAACCGTCTCTTTGGAAGAAAGAAAGGGAAGATGCTACCTTTTCTTAAGGGATTACTTCCTGCCTGGTCCCCATGCTAAGTGTTTTCCATGCGGTACCTCATTTCATAATCACAACTCAGTGACGCTGAAAGTATTGCCCCCATTTTACAGAGGAACACACTGAGGCATGGATTGTGGTGTCACTTGCCTTCGGTCAAACAGCTGGGAGGGTCAGACTCCAGAGTCCATGATCAGCTCTCCTAGTTAACCTGTTTTTGACCCAGAGTTCATGTTCATCAATGTGGATATAATAGCTATAACTTCAAAGGGCTGTCTTAAGAGTCAAATGAAAGAAAACGAAAAAAGGACTTAGTGCATGCCTAGCACCTTTCAGGGGCTTCCCTGCTGTCTCAGACAGGAATCTGCCTTCCAATGTGGGAGACGCGGGTTCGATGCCTGGATGTGCAAGACCCTCTGGAGAAGGGCCTGGCAACCCACTCCATTATTTTTGTCTGGAGCATCCCCCGGACAGAGAAGTCTGACAGGCTGCAGTCCATGGAGTCACAAAGAGTCAGAGCCCACTCCGTGGCTGAGCACACTGCACTGGCGCCTTCAAGACGGTGTCAGTTCTGGAGACAATGTGTCTGGCCAATACTTACCACCCTAATAGCTACTACTTACTCAGTAGCCATGTGTGGCAGATGCTGCTGTTGTTGCTGCTAAGTTACTTCAGTCATGTCCGACTCTGTGTGACACCATAGACGGCAGGCCACCAGGCTCCCCCATCCCTGGGATTCTCCAGGCAAGAACACCGGAGTGGGTTGCCATTTCCTTCTCCAATGCATGAAAGTGAAAAGTGAAAGTGAAGTTGCTCAGTCGTATCCAACTCTTAGCGTCCCCATGGACTGCAGCCTGCAAGTCTCCTCCGTCCATGGGATTTTCCAGGCAAGAGTACTGGAGTGGGTTGCCATTGCCTTCTCCGGTGGCAGATGCTAGACCTTGGCACCTATCAGGATACTCCGGATTATGCTACAGTAACAAGCAAGTCCCTAAACTCAGTCCTTTAAAACAACAAAGTTGTATTCGTCTGTTGATGCTGTAGTAATGTTGTGTAACAAACCATGCCCAAATTGAGACTTGTAAGAAGAAACATTCTTCTTCCTAAGGGTTTGTAGGTATCTGGGGCAGCTCTGTTTCTGGCTGTGCGCTGGTGGGTTTGGGAGGGGACTCCAGTTCTCCTCCGTCGGGTTCCAGAGCCTTCTGGGATTGTGACTCCCTGGTTAACATCCTTCTCATGACAGATGACAGGGGCACAGAAGCCAAGTGCACCAAAGGTCCCTGCGGAGGTTTGGGGGTGAGCAGGAGTTCCATCCTGCACACGACCCCAGTATCCCTCCTCTCCAGGGACCCTGGAGTCCTCACCCTGGATCCTCCCTCCCTCAGACCCAGCAATCTCGGCTTCCAGCTCACAGAGTCCCAAGCATCTTCCACCCCCCTGAAACCCCAGACAACAGACACACAACAGAATTTCTACTTTTTTATTCACTCCTCTAAAACACACCACAGGCAAACCGCCCCTGGGGCTTCATGGTTCCCTACCTCAATGAACACACATGTATCGTTATCCAGACTGGAAGAAATTCAGCTAAGCTGATGAGGCTTTTGGACCTCCTCTGCTTCTGCCGGTGGTAGAATTTGTTTCCTTGAATTTCTGCCTTCAAGGGCCTGCCAGCCTGCAGGTGCCACGTAGATTCAACCTGAGGTCAGCCAGTGATCCCTCCACAAGGGAGTCTTCAGTCTTTTCTGTTTGGACACTCCCAGAGACAGATGCCTCACTAGCAACTTGCAGATGGAATTCCTATTCCCCAAGAGGGACCAAAGGGTCTTCAGTTCTCTCACACAGACCCCAGTTCCCTCCTCTCCATGGAGACCTTTCACCAGCCATGAATTACGAAGCAAGGACCACAGCCCTCTGCGAAGCCAGGAGTTCTGAGACTCCAAGAACTGTCCTCCTCCCAAAGAAGATTTAAAGCCCTCTTTGGATGCAGGCCTATCCCCAACCCCGGAAACCTACATCGTATACCCTATGTGGCTCAGAAGCCTAAGGATTCCAGCTCCCTGGGGAACCCAGAGCCCCCTCCTTCATGTCAGAATCCCCAGTGTGAAGGAGACCACCTTCATCAGCAATCAGGGTGTCCAATTCCTGCTCTGCAGGGTGACTAGACACCTATTAGATCTACTTTCTACTCTTAGAGACCAAGATAGCCTCATTCCAGGAGTCCAAACCCTTAGCTCCCTTGAGGAGTTCCACAGTCTAATGGTCCCCAGAGAAATAAGGAATTCCGTCCCTAAAACTCTTATTTCCCTTCAGGACCTAGGAATCCTGGAGACTATATATCACCCACTCCAGCCCCTGGTCAGAGCCCTTATTCCCTTCAAGCACCCAGGATTCTGACAGCCGACCCTTCAGTCTGCGATCTCTCAGGCCCAGACATCCCATGTTAAGAGTCTGGACCCCGCGCCCTCTCCCTCTCACCGGGTCTTGAGTCCTCAGCCCCAGCCAGGCAGCTAGGGCCCTGGGCACACGCGAAAGCCCTGGCCCTCAGCCCAGCTCTCACTGCATGGGCACCTTCGGCGCCAGCACTGCTTTGGCGACTGCGCGCATCTCGACCAGCGCCTGCTGCAGGGCCACGCCGCGCGCCGTGGATGCTGTGGGATGCTGCTGCTGCTAGGTCGCTTCAGTCGTGTCTGACTCTGCGCGACCCCATAGACGGCAGCCCATCAGGCTCTTCCGTCCCTGGGATTCTCCAGGCAAGAACTCTGGAGTGGGTTGCCATTTCCTTCTCCAATGCAGGAATCTGAAAAGTGAAAGTGAAGTTGCTCAGTCGTGTCCGACTCTTAGCGACCCCATGGACTGCAGCCTGCCAGTCTCCTCCGTCCATGGGATTTTCCAGGCAAGAGTACTGGAGTGGGTGCCATTGCCTTCTCTGGTGGGATGCTGGCACAACACTAATCTCCAGCTGCTCCTCGTCAGGCTCCGCCAGCAGGGGGAGCCAGAGAGAGAGAGAGAGAGCACCTGGGCTGCTGCAAGGCTGGTGAAGGGAGGCAGGATCCTGCAGGTCACGTGTTCAGCACCCCAGATGTGCTTTGAGGCCGCTTTGGTGGGGGGGGGGGGGCGGATCTGGGAGGGGTCGCGCAGGTGAGTCCAGGTTGCAGTGTCCCAGGACCTGCAGAACTAGCCTCACCGCACGTTCTCAGGCTAAGACCAGAATCAGCTGCGGATCACCCCCTCCTCAGGATCTGAGTTTCTGCCCCAAGGGTTCACCTCCAAGCTTCCAAACGTCCTCATTTCTGTAATTCCAACCTCTTCCTTTTCCTCCTCCAGCCCTAAGTGTGGCGGCTGCTCCCAGCACTTGCTTCTGTGTTCTACCCGCGTCTTCTGTCCTCTTTAGTCAATGGTGGTGCTTTAGTCACCAAGGCGCGTCCAGCTCTTTGCGACCCCATGGAATGTAGCCCGCCAGGCTCCTTGGTCCATGGAGCTCTCCACGCAAGAATACTGGACCCCACTCAGTGGCTGCCCTTTCCTCCTCCTGGAGATCTTCCCACACCAGGAATCCAACTGGTGCCCCCTGCATTGAAGGCAGATTCTTCACTGACTGAGCCACCTCCTTACTAGTTCTTTATATTAATTCTCTGGTAAACTAACTGCTGTGGTTTCAGCCTCCTGGTGGGACCCTGACTGATACAGGGTGGCACTGATGTTGGTGTCTGCCTTGTCAGTGATTCCAAGTGGCACAGAGCTTGCTTTTCAAAGGGCTCTAGGTGGCAGGAATACTTTGGCCATAGGATGTGAAGATCTGACTCACTGGGGAAGTCCCTGATGCTGGGAAAGTTTGTGGCAGGATGAGAAGGGGGTGACAGAGGATGAGACGGTTGTATGGAATCACTGACTCAACAGACATGAATTTGAGCAGACTCTGGGATATAGTGAAGAAGCGGGAAGCCTGGCGTGCTGCAGTCCATGGGGTCTCAAGGAGGCGGACAGGACTTAGCGACTGAACGACAATGTGGCGGGAGCAGGATGGGAAGGGAAACAGGGCATTAGCGCCCACTCAGGAAGACAGGCCTCTCAGGAGCCGCCCCTGGACTCAGAGCGCAGAGCAGAGGTCTCCTGCTGCGGGTAAATGAAGGAGAAATGTGCTTTGTGGGGGTGTCCGTGGGCGGCCTTAGCTCTGCAGGGACAAGAGACAAAACATGAAAACTTCTCTCTGCCTCTCTGCAGACTCAGTAGCCAATAATGGCTTCCCTCGGGGCTCGGACGGTAAAGAATCTGCCTGCAATGCAGGAGACCTGGATTGGATCCCTAGGTCCGGAAGACCCCCTGGAGAAGGGAATGGCAACCCACTGCAGTATTCTCATCCATGATCTCTACTGTCAACGATTTGGAGCAAAAATCCTAACTAGTTGTCAGTGCGGAAAGACCCAAGTTGAGAACTCTAAGTGGTGCCATATATGTAGTATCACCTGGTGCCAGGGCAGATCCTCTTTGGAGGAATGAACTTCAAACCAGCCCCTCAAAGAATTTCCACCAATATATTACCCTAAGAGGAATTCACACACACACACACACACACACACACACACACACCATTCAGTTCAGTTCAGTTGCTCAGTCGTGTCTGACTCCTCGCGATCCCATGAATTGCAGCACGCCAGGCCTCCCTGTCCATCACCAACTCCTGGAGTTCACTCAGACTCGTGTCCATCGAGTCAGTGATGCCATCCAGCCATCTCATCCTCGGTTGTCCCCTTCTCCTCCTGCCCCCAATCCCTCCCGCATCAGAGTCTTTTCCAGTGAGTCAACTCTTTGCATGAGGTGGCCAAAGTACTGGAGTTTCAGCTTTAGCATCATTCCTTCCAAAGAAATCCCAGGGCTGATCTCCTTCAGAATGGACTGGTTGGATCTCCTTGCAGTCCAAGGGACTCTCCAGAGTCTTCTCCAATACCACAGATCAAAAGCATCCATTCTTCGGCACTCAGCCTTCTTCACAGTCCAACTCTCACATCCATACATGACTGCTGGAAAAACCATAGCCTTGATAGACGGACCTTTGTCGGCAAAGTAATGTCTCTGCTTTTGAATACACTATCTAGGTTGGTCATAACTTTTCTTCCAAGGATTAAGCATCTTTTAATTTCATGGCTGCAGTCACCATCTGCAGTGATTTTGTAGCCCCCAAAAATAAAGTCTGACACTGTTTCCACTGTTTCCCCATCTATTTCCCATGAAGTGATGGGACCGGATGCCATGATCTTCGTTTTCTGAATGTTGAGCTTTAAGCCAACTTTTTCACTCTCCTCTTTCACTTTCATCAAGAGGCTTTTAGTTCCTCTTCACTTTCTGCCATAAGGGTGGTGTCATCTGCATATCTGAGGTTATTGATAGGCTGCCATGATTAAGGATTGGTAGAAACCACAAACTGCAGACTCAGACACACAAAGATTGCATATATTGATTGTGGAAACCCAGAAAGAGTGACAGACTGTATTTTCTTGGGCTCCAAAATTGCTGGCACGGTGACTGCCGCCATGAAACTAAAAGACGCTTGCTCCTTGGAAGAAAAGCTATGACAAACCTACACATCATATTTAAAAGCAGAGACATCACTTTGCTGACAAAGGTCTGTATAGTGAAGGCTATGGCTTTTCCAGTAGTCATGCACGGACGTGAGCTTTGGACCATAAAGAAGGCTGAGCACCAAAGAGCTGATGCTTTCAAACTGTGGTGCTGGGGAAGACTCGAAGGAGATCAATCCAGTCCATCCTAAAGTAAATCAACCCTGAATATTCATTGGAAGGACTGATGCTGAAGCCCCAATACTGTGGCCACCTGATGTGAAGAGCTGACTCATTCGAAAAGACCCTGATGTTAGGAGGGCGTCCTTGGTGGTCAGATGATAAAGTATCCACCTGCAATGTGGGAGACCTGGGTTCGATCCCTGGGGTGGGATGATCCCCTGCAGAAGGGAATGGCTGCCCACTCAGTGTTCTGGCCTGGAGAATTCCACAAGCAGTCAGTGGGCTTGGAAAGCGTCAGACACAACTGAGTGACTTCCACTTTCACGGATGCTGGGAAAGAGTGATGGCAGAAGGTGAACAGGGCAGCAGAGGCTGAGAGTTTAGATGGCATCGTGGGCTCACTGACTCAATGGACATGAGTCTGAGCAAACTCCAAGAGCCGGTGAAGGACAGGGAAGCCTGGTGTGCTGCGGGCCATGGGGTCGCAAAGAGCCAGCCACGACTAAGGTACTGAACAACAACAAACTGATATCATGAAACACACAATATAAAAGTAAGTGGGTAAGAATCCCCCTCCAGTGCAGGGCGCTCAGTTTCCATCCCAGGTCTAGGAAGATTCCACATGCCTCAGGGCAACTGAGTCCAAGCCCCACAACTACTGACTCCAGGCACCAAAGGCCTGTGCTCCGCAGTAAGCAAAGTCTTTGTGTGAGAAGCCCGTGCACAGCAATGAGAGTAAACTCCACTCGCTGCCACGAGAGAAAGCGCACGCTCAGCAATGAAGACCTGGTGCAGCCAAAAATGATAAATAAAGTGTAGTAATTGGAAGGACTGATGCTGAAGCTGAAATGCCAGTACTTTGGCCACCTCATGCGAAGAGTTGACTCACTGGAAAAGACTGATGCTGGGAGGGATTGGGGGCAGGAGGAGAAGGGGATGACAGAGGATGAGATGGCTGGATGGCACCAAACTCCATGGATGTGAGTTTGAGTGAACTCTGGGAGTTGGTGATGGACAGGGAGGCCTGGCGTGCTGCAATTCATGGGGTCCCAAAGAGTCGGACATGACTGAGCGACTGAACTGAACTGAACTGAACTGAATAATAATTTTAAAAAACCTCAAGGGAATGAGGAACTACTGACATAAGCATTTCTAGCCTCTGCAAACATAAAGTCCTGAGCTGACCATTCCACATTTCTAGGTAGATAAGAGGTGAATAATAAAGATCCACAGACCAGATTAGATACAGTTTTAGTCAAAAATGCATTGACTCTTCTCATAATTAAAAGGTGGAATTTTGATTTGAATCTCTTTGCCAGGAAGTTTTTTTTCCTTTTAATTGCCCCAAGATGGTTGATTTTATGTAAAATTTTAATCAAGGGGGCCATTAGACTGGGTGACTCTAAAGCCTTAGGTAGCTTTAGTAAACCAATCAAAATTTAAGCCTGAGTTGATGAACTCCAATCTAACAAAATGAAATCAACTAATCATGAACAGCCAAGTCCCTTGATTTTCCCAAGTAAGAAATCGTTTCAGGTCCAGGGAGGTGGGATGGACTGGGAAACTGGGACTGACACCCGTATACTCCTGATACCCTCTCGGGCAGAGATGGCTGATGAGAACCTGCTGTACGGTGCGGGGCGCTGCACTCAGGGCTCTGTGCCAACCTAAATGGGGAGGAAATCCAGGAGTGAGGGGATATGTGTGTACCGGCAGCTGATTCACCTTGCTGCCCAGTGAGAACCAACACAACACTGTAAAGGAACTATATCCCAATAAAATAGATTAATTTGAAAAGTTCACGCTCAAGCCCAGTAAATAATTGCTCCACTTCCATGTTTTCTCTCTGAAATCTTCTGTCGTCCTACCCACAAAGCACGTCTAATCATCTTTCAGTTTTGGCTGTCTGACTTGAACTGTCTACCTAAATGAACTCTTCAAACTATAAAGTGCCGCAGTTCACCTTTTACAACTGATAGGACCTTTATTTTATTATTACCAATCTTTTTGGTCACACTGCACAGCTTGTGGGATTTTAGTTCCCCAATCAGGGACTGACTGAACCTGGGCCCCTGGCAATGAGAGAGTGGCGTCCTAACCACTGCACCGCCAGGGAATTCCCTAAGACCTTTAGAATAAGAATGTGCGTTCAAGGAAAACCTCATAGGTTAGAATGTACTTTGTAAGGTGGAAAAAGTGCTGGTTAAAATTCAACGCACGTCAGTTAAAAGACTCGTAGGTCTTCCATGGGGGCCTAGTGGCTAGAGTCTGCACTTCCTTGCAGGGGCCGGGCCCGATCCCTGGTCAGTGAACTAGACCCTGCTGCCAAGTGCAGCTGCAACTAAGGCCTGGCCCAGCGACATCAACACATGAGGCCTGGCGATGTCAAGGGTCAGTGAGGGCGTGTCGCTCACAGACTGCTGAAGGAAACGTGACGTGGAACAACCACTTTGGAAACCAGTCCATTTCTAATAGGAAAGCAAATCTGCCTGCATGCTAAGTCAGTTCAGTTGTCTCCAACTCTTTGTGACCCTATGGACTGTAGCCCACCAGGCTCCTCTGTCCATGGGGCTCTCTAGGCAACAACACTGGAGTGGGTTGCCATGCCCTCCTCCAGGGCATCTTCCCAACCCACAGATCCAACCCACCTCTCCTGTGTCTCCTGCCTTGCAGGCAGATTCTTTACCACTGAGCCAACAGGCAAGTAAGTCCTAGACCTAAGGACTGAAGACCCTGCAATTTGACTCTTTTAGATGGTTACCCCAAGGATATCTCTGTACAGAGCCTTTACAAGAAGGCTCACAGCAGCTGTGTTCATAGTAGTCAAAAAGTGGTGGGCAGTTCCCTAGCGGTCTAGTGGTGAGGGCTTTTCACTTGCACTGCTGGGGTCTGAGTTCAGTCCCTGCCTGGAGCACTAAGATCCTAAAAGCTGCGAGGTGCGGACAGATACAGCCACCAAAACGAGGCAACAGTCCAGAGGCCTGACATCAAGATCTCCGCTTTCAGTGAAGCTTCTCAGCGACAAGGTGGAACAGACCACTAACGCACACACAATATGTGAGACCCCGTGTTCCCAGCTCCACCAGACTCTGCTAAACAGGCTTCCAACCTGGCACCACAAGCTCTCCTTGATGGCGCTATGACAAACTGTATATCTGTCACCCCTGCCTGCAATCACATAGGACTCTGTGGATGTTCCCTAAGGGTCGGGGCCTGGTTTGGTTTTGTTCACTACTGGTTCCTGAGCTTGGGCCCAGCTCTGCTGTACACTAGCTATAGCACCTTGAAGGCTCAGCTTTTGGAGCCTCAGTTTCTTTGTCTGTAAATTGGGGATGATCACCCTATGTAGGATATGCTTTACAGATGGGGAACCAAGATGCAGACAGGAAAATCAACGGCTTGCACGGCACACACAGGTAATGACTGGCAGAGAAATTCAGACCAACTGCCGGACTACACGCCAACCGTGCTCTCCAACTCCACAACTTCAATCCTCGTGGTAAAACCTCCACATCTTGGCACTTCCCTGGTGGCCCAGGGTTAGGACTCCCAGCTTCCACCGCAGGGGGCCTGGGTTCAATCCCTGGTCAGGGAACTAAGATCCCACTGCCACATGGCACGTCCAAAAAAAAAATCAAGACTCAACACCTCTGCCTGGCCCAAATTAAAAGCATGGGACCCTCCATCTAGTAAGACATATACCTTTGTATTTTAATGACTAATTCGGATTTCACATATGAGTACTTCTACTTTTAACACACACAGATGCTCCCTTGTCTGTCTTTCTTATGACAGACAAAACTTTCTGATTAAAAAATATGGAAACAACCCAAATGTCCATATGAATGGACATATAGTGCATGATTCCCTACAATGGAACAGTGAAAAGGCAAGTATTAGTCACTCAGTCAGGGCCCATGCTTTGTGACCCCCATGGACTGTAGCCCGCCAGGCTCCTCTGTTCATGGGATCTCCAGGCAAGAATACTGGAATGGGGTGCTATTCCCTTGCCCAGGGGATCTTCCCGACCCAGGGAACGAACCCCGGTCTCCTGCATTGCAGGCAGATTCTTCACCATCTGAGCTAATGGAACGGTATTCTGCTATAAACAGGAATGAAGGTCTGATGCAAGTTACAACATGGAGGAAATCCGAAAACTACGTGAAGGGAGCCAGACACAACAGGGAGCATATTGCAAGGTCTTATTTATAGGAAACGTTCAGGACAGACAAATTCGGAGAGACAGAAAGCACATCAGTGGTACATACACACACTAGTATCCAGTAAATAACCAAAAGGACCTGCTGTGTAGCACAGAGAATGACACGCAATATTTTGTAATAACGCATAAGGGAAGAGACTCGGAAAACAATATTTATACACGTATAAATAAACGAATCACTGCTATACACCTGAAAGTACCACCACACTGTAAACCAACTCTACCTCAAGCTTTTTACAAAATCAGAAAAAGAAGTTCAGACTAAAATAATCATATAGTTTTTAAAATATAGGATATAAATATTAGGATTTAAATATTAAAAAGGTCAATATCAAAAGTTGATTTAAGTATACAGTAGCAATGTTAAATTCAGATTAATTCAATAAATTCGAGTGAAAAATAAAAAATAAACAACTGAATTTCATATTTTTTGCTTTTTTAAAAATATACATCAACAGTTGCTAAGGACAACTGTGGGAAGAGGGTAAGGGAATGACTACTTAATGGTTCTGGGGTTTTTTAGGGTGAGGTGATGAAAATGTTCTGGATTAGACGCTGTAATGAATGCTGCACGCTGTGACTATACCAAATCCTCTGAATCACACACTTTCAATGGTTAAAGTAATGAACTTATGTTACATGAATTTTATCTCATGAAGAAAGAAGAGAGTGTTCGCTAAGTATCAGCAGTTAGGAGAAAGGCTTAAGCGCACGAGACTCATCTGGGGCCCAGGTCTGTGTGCACCTGTCTCAGGAAGACAGGATTCACGACAGTGGCATAAATGAGACACGGAAGGTCTGCCAACAAGGAGACATCTAGTTAAAACAACTTTTCCAAGATAAATATCATATGATATTGTCTCTATGCAAAATCTAAAAAAAAAATTATACAAAAGGATTTATCTACAAAACAGAAACAGACACACAGACTCAGGAGAACAAATTCATGGTTATCAGGGCGAATGCAGAGGCGGGAGAGGAACAGATAGGGAGCTCAGGATCCACATGCACACAGAGTTATATGTAAAATAGATAACCAACAAGAACCTACTGTACAACACAGGGAACTCTACTCAGTATTCTGTGAGAACCTGGGTGGGAAATAACTTTGACAGAGCATAGATACATGTATATGCATAGCCGAATGACTTTGCTGTACACTTGAAATTAACACAACATCGTTAATCAACTCTAACTCTACCTCAACAAAAAATAAAAATTAAAGGGCCTTCCCTGGTGATCCAGTGGTTAAGACTCTGAGCTTCCACTGCCGGAGGCACAGGGTCGATCCCTGGTTGGGGAAATAAGATCCTGCATGCCGCCCACTGTGGCCAACGAATTAAAAAATTAAATTAAAATTTTAAAACAAGGTTCCACATCCATGAAAGGCAATGTTATGCACCATTCAGAAGAATCAGGTAGAACTTGATGCCGTGACAGGACCTCTAAGATTGGTTTCTTGGAAAAAGCAAGGGTGATGCCCATTACATATTACATACTTTAAGAAAGGGGGTTCAGGTGAATCCATATGCTTGTATGTGGACAGAGGGACCTGGGGAACCACATGAGAAGCTGTTCACGATGACTGCCACAGGAAGGAAGACCTGGGCAGCAGGAATGGGGGGCTGGGGCAGGAGGGGATGGAAGCAGGTGGCCTGTGGTGAGGACTTCCTTTCCAGTGTACACCCTCCCTTTTGTGCTCTTTTCAGTTATGGACGACATGAGCCTCTGCTGGCTCCTCTGGCTCGCTCAATCCCCACTTCCTGTCTTTCTTGCCCCCACTCCAACAGCGGTGCAGAATTAAACAGGATGCTCCTGATCATAAAGAGCCCAGCAAGACCATCCAGTAACACACACGTGAGTCCCCCCTTTACACACACACCTGTGTGCTGACACGGCACTTCTGCAAACATGATGTCACCGGATTGTCACGGTGACCCTGGGCGCCCATCACATTATCCCCCATGGACAGGTGAGAAAACAGCTTCTGAGAAAGGAAACCATTGGCCTGAGGTCACAGGGAGAGTAAGAGGGAGAAATGGGGACTTGAATTCCACCTGAGATTAACTTGTCAGCCACCTGCATCTCTCTCTCAGTTGAAAATACTGCCTCTAGGCAAATGTATACTCTCTCTGCGCCTAGTTTCTGCATCATACAGGGGATAATAATAGATTTGAGGTGATGGGATTTTTATGAGGATTCAATGAACTAACCCATAGGAGGCATTTAGAATGGTAACTGGCAGGGTTTTCTTTTCTGGGGTGGGGGGCATGTTCCCAAGTTGGGCATTGAACCTGGGCCTCATGGCATGGAGTGGAATCCTAACCATGCCCCACCACAGTTTTCCCAAACAGTTGTAACTGTGAATAAACTGTTAGCTCTCATTATTCTGACTGTACTACCTTAGGGAACTATGAGATATGTAAAGTCCAAAAATCATTCACAAAATCTTGTGGCTTTGTGAATAATTCCTGGGAGGAGAATTCTCAGCTTCTCTCTAATTTGCAAAAAGGTCTATGAACCAAAACATTTTCAGAACCACTGGGTAAGACAGACAATAATAAATTTAACACAATCCGGCAGGCCTTGCCCCCAGCATCCCTCCACAAACACCCTTACATTGGAGGGATGAATGTGGACAAAATCCAGAAGTGGAGGACTTCCCTGGTGGTCCAGTGGTTAAGAATCCGTGCCTCCAACGGGGCAGGGGGCTGGGGGCAGGTTCAGTCCCTGGCTGAGGAACTAATGCCCCAAAGTGTCATGTGGTGTGGCCAAAAATTAAAAATAAAGAAAGACAGAGACTTCTCAGGAGATTCAGGAGCTACAACTCCATGTTCCCAATGCAGGGTGCCCAGGTTCCCAACCCTGGCCAGCTAACTAGATCCCACATGCTGCAACTAAGACCCAACACAGCCAAAAATGAATCAATATAAAAAACAAAGTAAGTCAACGTATGGACACAAAGAAGGAAGAAAAAGGCAGCTAGAGCAATCACACTGGGTTCAGCTCGCAGCACCGCCATGCACGAGGGGTGATAACAGCTCCACCACCATCCCACTCCCTGGACAGCCGGATCATGCAGGGTAACACCCAGGCAGCCCTGGGAACTCACTAGCTCTCTTCTCCCACCAGTTCCTTGTGCCTGATGGGAAAAGCCTGTTGGGAAGTCTGTCACCATCCTGGATCAAACTCCTCTTTTCCTTTTGCTCCCTCCAACTTCACCAAGCATGTACCACAGCACTCTGCAGTCCACAATGGCCACTAAGACTGGCCACTTCACTTTGGCCCTTCCTAGGCCTCAGCTTCCTCAACTTTAAAATGAGGTTGATTGGCTTAGATGATATGAGACGCCTTCCAGTCCTAAGCCCAGGGCCTTCAGAAGGCAGAATGTGTAGCAATGGTTTACTCTCTTCCAACTGAGGATGATAAGGCTCTGAAAAGAGCAGCAACCTACATGGACCACACACGGATTCATTCCTGGCCTACTCTTTGCATCACCTCTCTCCTCTGCTAAGGGTACAGGGACCACACTGCTCATTGTCCAGGTGAGGTGGTGGGGACCAAAGAGAAAGTGCCTCAGCTCACTGCCAGTTAACTCCAGAGTAGAGTGTGGACCGTGGACCTACAGATTTCTATTAAGGACATGGAGGGAAGGAGACTTCTCTCGGGGCCCAGTGGTTAAGACTCTGAGCTTCCAGGACAGGGACTTCAGTTCGGTTCATGGTCAGAGAACTAAGATCCTTCAGGCCACCGAGAGAGCGGGAATAAAACAAAGATGGCAGGGCGGGGGCGGGGGGCCAGCTGGCAGAATCACCTGGAGTACTACAGAGATGGTCTTAGAGGCTGCCTGCCATTTACGGTAAGTGTCTGCCTTGAGAAGGTTTTCTGCACGGTAGGTCTGGAGAGAAGAATAGAAAAGGGAATGTTAGGGTTCAGAGATGAGAGCTATGTCCCCAGCTCTCAGATTAGTCTGAGAGTTCTCTCAAGCCCTCTGACATCACCCAGGTTTAACTTTCCTTATAATCCCCCCACACACTGGGGTGTGGGGAAGAATGGATACATGTATATGTATGTCTGAGTCCCCTTGCTCTTCATCTGAAACTATCCCAACTTTGTTATCTGGCTATGTTGCTGCTGCTGCTAAATCCCTTCAGTGGTGTCGGACTCCGTGTGACCCCATAGACGGCAGCCCACCAGTCTCCCCTGTCCTTGGGATTCTCCAGGCAAGAACACTGGAGTGGGTTGCCATTGCCTTCTCTTTTCTGGCTATACCCCAATTCAAAAACCTTCTAGTGTTAAAATAAGAACCCCACACACTACCTGGGGTCCACCCCAACATTTTCCCCTGGAAATTCACCTCTGCTTCTTCCCAGGAAGCAAAACACCCCCCTTTTCTCTCAGCAAATTCCTCTATCTCACATCTCTCCAGAATTCCCGATGGCCTCCCAGAAATTCTCCCATGACCCTCCTTGCTGCTGCTGCTAAGTCCCTTCAGTCGTGTCCGACTCTGTGCGACCCCATAGATGGCAGCCCACCAGGCTTCCCCGTCCCTGGGATGACCCTCCTTAGAACTGCACAAAGTCCCCTTTGTGAAAGGAAAACCAAAATGAAGTGCGTATTGCTAAAAGTGTTCTCTAAGTCGACCGGGGGGCCAGGGAGGAATTTTGACCAAGCGGGTCGCAGCTACAGTGGAATCTGACCTTTTGACCACTTACTGTATTCACACAGGAATCCAGAATATATGCCAGGAACTCAAGGTACTTATCAGACCCTTATCCTTCAGTAACTCAGGACAGCTTCTTTTTTAAAGCCAAATATTTCTTTCCGTGTATCACAGTCAATTAGAATTCTCTCCACACGACTTTAACAACCTGCTGACCTCTGTTCTCATAAGCCCCTGATTCCCTCTGCCAACACTCCGTTTACCGGAATCTCTGTCTCCCAAACTGCAATTCTTAAGAACCCCAATAAAGCTCTTTCTTGGCACCCCGCATACGGATTAGCCTTCAACACCTCTGAGACTCCAGAAGCTCCAGAGCCCGCTGATGAATTCCTTCACTTCTTCCACCCTCCCCCACGCCAGTGCCTCACCGAGTCCTGCCTACTGCAGGACACCACATGGCGGAGGCGGATCTCCGGCATGTCAACGCCGTGTGGGCTTCCCCCGACTCAAAAGATGCACGAAGCTCTGAGTTTAGGGGGCTCACAGGGGGTGCGCCCTGGGCGGCCTTCACTGCGCAAGCGCACGAGACTGGGGCCTTTCACACCGCGGCGCGTCGGCGGTTACGTCACCACTGCGCATGCCTAGTGCGTCTCCCCGGAGAGCTGCCAGACGCGCGGAGCTCACTAGCAACGAGATTTTCCTGCCTGGCTCTGGCCAAACGGCTCTCTCGCCCCTCCTCCCAGTCACTTTCACACCAGGCTTTCCTAGCAACCGGCTTGGCCAGCAGGATTGGTCCCCAGCAGAAATTCGCCGTCCTCAGCACCCTAACTGAAGCCCGGAAAGCAAGAGGCCAGCCAACTAGAGTCGTTTTTCTCAGGAAGTCGGGAGCCTACCGCAACACGATCCCCTCCATAGCTGGCTGGCTGGCTACTCTCCCCACGCCCAACACACACAGACACACACCTGGACACACACACACGAGAAAATCTCTGATCCCTGAAGATCAGGTCTGAGACAGAGGGAGTATGTAAAGAACCTCAATAAACCACAAAGTATGTGCCTGAACCAGACACACACCCAGCCTTCCTTTTCCAGTGGGAACTCTGGGCATTTGTCCCCTACCATCCGCATGCCCTGAACAAGCAGCCCTCTGTTCAGTCTCCGAGAGACCCAAGTGAATCGTGGGGTGGGGTCGGAGATGGAGACAGACCAAACACAGAAAAGGGAGTATGAGCCAAGCAGGCGCCAGCAAAACCAGCCTGGATTTGCTGGGCACTCACAGGTAGGGCCTCACCCACACTGGGCTCCTCCTTGGGGAAGGAGAGAAGGGGTAGGGTACCTGAGTCGTAGCAGCTGCTCTCCCCTACAGGAAGCAAAATGACCTGATTCTGATCGTGGGCTTCACGTTAGAAAAAAGGGGTCATGGCTGGTGCGGTGGGACCTGATTGAAGAGAGGGTTGGAAGCTCAGACGCCTAGGGCTGCATGGAGGAGGGTCGTTGGTACAAGATGCCACTGCTCCTTTTGGATTCTGATTCCCTTCCCCCACTCAGAGCTGCAGAGACCTACCCCCAGGGCTTACCTCATCATTTCTTAGCCTAGGGTAAGGTAGGTCCAAACACGCCCCTTCCCAGCTTCCTATAAGAACAGCTGGGGACCCGGGCCTGCAGGGTCACTCATCCATCCATCATGAAGCCTTCCATGAAACCCGAGACCTTCCTGCTGGCCTCCGCTCTGCTCTACACCCTCCTGGGTCTGGGTAAGTGACTATGGCTCTGGACTCCTGGGACCCTCAAAACAAGGAGTATGAGAGAACATTCTGCCAGGTCCTCAAGGGAGAAGGGAAAGAGAAGGTGTCCTGGGAATTGCAATTCATGGAGAAGGCAGAGGGTAAAGGAGAGAAAGCCTGGGTCCCCAAGGGAGAAAGTGCTAAAAAACCTATGGGTTTAAATCTCTGAGATAGGAGAGGTTTGGATGGGCTCTGCTCCCTATATCCCAGGCAGTGTCTCAGAATAAGACACCTGAATTCTAGAAAATCAGATGAGAGTATGATTAGTATTTTTCATTAGTATGAAAAAAAATAAGGCGAGGTCGAGAGACTTCCTTTCTCCCAGGACTCTAAGCAGTTCAGGTCCCCGGTGTCCTCCTCCTTAGATGTCGGAGTTCAGGCAGCTCCACTTGCCCCAGGATGCAGATCCTTGTGTCTGGGCCCCCAGTTGCCTCCTCTCTCAGGACCAAGGAATCCAGGCCCTTATCCTCTTAGTCCTCAATCTTTCTTCCTGACCTGGGATGTAGATCTCCTCTCGGGTACCCCTGCCTGAGCGCCCACTGCCTACCAGACTTAGACAGCCTGGTACCCACAAGGAAGGTGATCCCACTTCTGAGAACCAGCTGCACCTGAAGTTCCACAGAAGTCCGTGAAGGACTTCCCCATGGTTCAGTGCGCAACCTGCCTGCCAAAGCGTGGGACAGGGGTGCAATCCCTGGTCCAGGAAGCTTCCACGTGCACGGGGGCAACTAAGACCCTTCGCCACAACGACTGAGCTCATGCTCTAGAGCCTGTGCTCTGCAAGCGGAGAAACCAGCACAAATGAGAAACCCCACACCGCAACTAGGGAGTAGTGTCTACTCACTACAGCTAGAGAAAACCAACAGGAAGCAGGAACCCAGCAGAGCCAACAATAGGAAAAAGAAAATTAAAACTATAAAAAAACTTTTTAAAATCCATGGAAAGCTTCAGCAGGACCACTCAAGGTCCCCAAGATGGAACAGGGGGTCTAGCATCCAAAGTCCCCAACCTTGTGATTAGATAAACTTGCTCCCTGATTGGAGTTGCTTTCTGACCTGCCCCAGCGAGCATCTTTGATTCCAGCTCCATGGCATCCTTGCTGAGCTTCAGACAGATCCCTGTTTAGCAGCCAGTGTCCCACCCGTGAATATGCAGGGAGACCCCAGTCCTTCTTCCTTCAGACCCCTCTACAAAATCCGCATGAGATTTGGGAGTCATGGCCCACAGACTACGGCACCTTTCACTAGAGCCCTGCTCTCTAACTGCAGGGTACCCACTGAGCTGTGAGGTGTGTGTCGGTGACGGTCCCAGTTGCACTGGGAAACTGCAGACTTGCGCCCCGGATGAGGACTCCTGCATCATTGTCGTGACCGAGACCAACAGAAGTAAGAGGGCACGGGCTGGAATCACATGCTGGGGAGGCGGGGGGTGCCTTCAGGATGGCAGAATCCGCCACGGGCTGGGTGAACCTTTGAGTGATAATTATCAGGAAGGAGGGAAAGGCAACCTCGAGGTGGGTGGTGGAGAGAGAATCCGGTGGAATGACAGAAACCACTGTTGCCAAGGATTTCTGAAGATGAGACTCCAAAGAGAGGATGGGGAAGTGCAGATACAGACTCTGTCACCAAAGAAGAAATTAGCAAGCAAAGGACATGGGGGAAGAGTGGAATCCAGAGAAGGGGGAAATCTAATATGTAAAAGGTGAAGGGGTGGGTGTAAAACGGACTTGGGTGAGTTGAAAGGAATGTGATCAGGTTGATTCTCGGGGGCTGGGAGGGTTCGCCCAGAGATGCGGGCCTCAAGAGACTGTTCCTGACAAGAGAGAGCGGGAGATACTGAGGGTGGTTGAGTTGGGTGCGAGCTCAGTTTTGTCTGAGTCTTTGTGACCCCATGGAGTGTAACCCTCCATGCTCCTCTGTCCTGGGATTTTCCAGGCAAGAATACTGGAGAGGCTTGCCATTGCCTCCTCCAGAGGATCTTCCCCACCCAGGGATGGAACCCGTGTCTCTTGCATCTCCTACATTGGCACGAGGGTTCTATACCACTGCACCACCTGGAAAGTCCCAATATTGTCATAGAGAGACGTCTAAGGACAGATGATCCCCGGGCACACTCCATGAAGTTGCAAAGAATCAGGCACAACTGAGCACCCACACACCCAAGCACGGGAGGTAAAGAGCAGAAACCCTAGGCCTGGAGGAGCCCACCCGTCTATAGTGGGGAAGGGGAAGGCCAGGGAGACTGGAAGACACCACTTCAGGAAGACCTGAGAGAAGCCAAGGAGGGCAGCAAGGAAGTCTGGGGAGTGACCCTGGGAAATCTGGAAGCCTCTACCTTAGGTGGAGAAGGAAATGGGTGTTACAGCGGGTGGGAATGGCAGCCCCATCCCATCATTTGATGGAAAGAATTCCAGGAGTCAGAGGAAGGCTGAAGACTGGAAGAGACCATTCACACAGGCATGGGGGTAGTCACAGGTGGTCTGGAAAAGACCACTGCAGGTGGGAGCCCTGCAGGATGGCAGTGGGGTGGCCCTGGGGCTGAAAGGGCTACCCTGGAGAGTCCAGCACAGCCTGGGAGCTGCGGGAGGATGGGTTGCATACGGAATGAACCATTCAGACAATGCCCCAGGCAGAATAGAGGTCTAAATAGGGGAGGTGGAAGAGACCTGTCTAGACAGCAGTGGGCTGAGGCAACTCTAAGGTGGGGGAGACACCCCAGGGCAAGGGTCCAGACTGGGGCCACTGAGCCCCCTGCCCACGGCCATCCTGCAGAGGCCTCCTTGGCGGTGACCAGCTACAAGGGGTGTGCGAAATCCAGCGAGTGTGAGTCAGGACTCTTCGGCATCACCATGAACCCTGAGAACTACATGGGCTCCAGGAGGCGCTGCTGCCAGAAGGATGGCTGCAACCAGGACCCCCTGCCCGGTAAGCCCCAGCTGAGCCTGATGGCTGGAGTCCCGCCCTGCCCACCCCTCCCCCCCAGAGCCAGCTCTGAGCACCTGTCTCTGACCTGTGCTGTCACGGGGAAAGCGTCTTCCTGGCGCTGAGCCTTGGTTTCTTCTCCTGTAAACTGCGGTGTCCAGGGACGTCCCTGGTGGTCCACTGACTAAGCCTCCATACTCCCTCTGCAGGCGTTGGATCCCTGGTCAGAGAACTCGATTCCACAAGGCGCAACTAAGAGCCAACACAGCCAAATAGACATTGTTTTCTGAAAATGCAGTGTCCGTTACCAACAGCTGTCTGCTGAGGGGTTGGGAGGTTGGGAAAGGGACTCGCGTCTCCGATTATCTGACCCTCCACCCTCCCCTTCAGCATTCGTGAGAAACCACACAGAGAATGGCCTTCGCTGTCCTTCCTGCATCGCTGCCTTTACGGAAACATGCACTGCCAGTGAGGAAGCACTCTGCGTTGGCGAGGAAACCCGCTGTGTCGCCCTGTCTGGCCTTGTGCAGCCTGGTAAGGGGCACCTGGCATTCTGGAGGTGGGACAGGGGTTCCAGACAGGCCCAGAACTGGAGCCTTATGCTTCCAGATTCTAAGGGAGAGAATGGCTCCAAGTTCTGGGGTAGAAGGTTTCTGGGGCGTATGACCCTGGACTAGGAGGAGGGAGGCTGGCGATCCTGACTGTAGTCTAAAATCCCTTCTAGCAGGTGTCAAATTCGCTGCCCGGGGCTGTGGTATGGAGACCGCCTGCCACACCAAACCCGGAACCCTGGTGCCCTCAGGCGCTCGTTTGTTCACCATCAAGAAGACCAGCTGTCTTTGAACCCCCAGGCTTCTGGCAAGCCTGAGCGAAGAACTGAGGCCCATGTGGTGTTTGGCCTCCATTTCTTCTCATCTATGTTTCTAGAAATTGCTAAGATTCCCATGTGTCTATAAATTAAACAAGTTAACAGAACAATCCTGAGTCTGTGATGTGCTGTATTTTGGGGAGATGGGATGCAAACAGCAGGGGCCTGAACCCTTGGGAACCATCTCTTTGGAAGAAAGAAAGGGAAGATGCTACCTTTTCTTAAGGGATTACTTCCTGCCTGGTCCCCATGCTAAGTGTTTTCCATGCGGTACCTCATTTCATAATCACAACTCAGTGACGCTGAAAGTATTGCCCCCATTTTACAGAGGAACACACTGAGGCACGGATTGTGGTATCACTTGCCTTCAGTCAAAGCGCTGCGAGGGTCAGACTCCAGAATCCACGATCACCTTTCCTAGTTAACCTGTTTTTGCCCAGAGTTCATGTTCATCAATGTAGATATAATAGCTATAAATTCAAAGGACTGTCTTAAGAATCAAATGAAAGAAAATCAAAAAAGGACTTTGTGCAGTGCCTAACACCTTTCAGGGTCTTCCCTGCTGGCTCAGACAGGGAAGAATCTGCCTGCCAATGTGGGAGACGCGGGTTCGATGCCTGGGTGTGTAAGATCCTCTGGAGAAGGGCCTGGCAACCCACTCCATTATTTTTGCCTGGAGCATCCCCCGGACAGAGAAGTCTGACAAGCTGCAGTCCACGGAGTCACAAAGAGTCAGAGCCCACTCAGTGGCTGAGCGCACTGCACTAGCGCCTTTAAGACAGTGTGGGTTCTGGAGACAATGTGTCTGGCCAAACAGTTACCACCCTAAGCCTACTACTTACCTCAGTAGCCATGTTTGGCAGCTGCTAGACTTTGTCATCTCTCAGGATAGTCTCGATTATGCTACAGTAACAAATAAGTTCCTAAACTCAGTGTTTAAAACAACAAAGTTGTATTAGTGTTGGGGCCTTTAATGGACCGGGACCTGGCGGTCCGGAGGTGATGATAAGAAAGTGAAAGAGAGAAGGAGGCTGATACTCCCTGGTTTTCAAAGTAAACCAATCAAATCCTTGACACAGGACTTGCGTCTCTCAGGAAGGCACCGGGCGCCCTCTCGAGGTGGGGTGAAGGCACAGGGCGCCTTGTCAAGAGTCTTAGAAGCCCCAGCAGGAGAGTGAGCCTGACGGGTCTCTGCACTCCAAGGAATCAGCTGAGGAGAGAGAGACAGAGAGACAGAGAGAGAGAGAGAGAGAGGGAGAGAGGGAGAGAGGGAGAGAGGGAGAGAGGGAGGGGGAGAGAGAGAGAGAGAGAGAGAGAGAGAGAGAAAGACACAGGGACTGAAGTTCTGATGGAGCAAAGGTGCTTTAATGATTTCCCTGTGAGTATTGGGCTTCCCTGGTGGCTCAGACGGTAAAGCGTCTGCCTGCAATGTGGGAGACCCGGTTTGATTCTTGGGTCGGAAAGATCCCCTGGAGAACGAAATGGCAATCCACTCCAGCACTCCTGCCTGGAAAATCCCATGGACGGAGGAGCCTGATAGGCTACAGTCCAGGGGGTTGCAAAGAGTCGGACATGACTGAGCGACTTCACTTCACTCTGTGAGTATATAAAGGCTATGGTACAGAAGTTTCTTTCGACAGTGATAAAGGTCAGAAAACCAAACGTACAGTACCCGTTACCAAGGGAACAAGGGATGATGATGGTCGCAAGGTCAGGAGACAATCCATATCTCAGGAAAGGGGATCGAGACTGAGCAGTTTTGTCGTAAAGAGCATGTTTACTAAAGGAGATTGAAGTCTGTCTCACACAATGACCATAGTTCCTGGGAGCATCGTGCTGTTCCGCTTAAAAAGAAACACACGACTTGTGAGAAACAGCAGCTAGGCATCCACCTGTTAAACATTCCCTGACGTTTTCCCCTTATTTGTTTATAATACTTGTAAAAAGAGTTCTGACCATTAGAGTTTGTTTAGTTTTAACAGTTTTGCCATGAATCTTGGTAGCGCTAGATGACAAATCACCAAATTAAGACAATCACCAAAATTACAGTTTTAGACCCGATGTTGTGAGTAATGCTTTGAAACTATCCTCGTGGGTCTAGCCCGGATAATTGATCAGCTAGTTGTTCAGCTAAAGTTTCCAAATTAGTGGAAGAGGGCAGGTTATTAGAAAAGGTTTCAAATTTCTTCGAGTAATAATTGTACTTTCAGAGAGGCATTATCATGTATGCTTTCTAAATGAAATTTGATTTGTTCCCAGTTGTAGGCACTATTATTGAAATGAACAGGAGTAACGCAAAAATTGAGTAGAATTCCAATCATAGTTTAGCATCACCTATTTTTGTACATCTATTAATTGATCTCCAACCCATTTGATTCCTGTTTTTAGTTCCCGTATTTCATCTTGAATATCCTCATCTATCTGAGCCTGAGTGGCCTGCATAGTATGGGCATCTTTAGTCCAATAATGAATAAAATTATGTGTTTGAATTGAGGTTTGTAAAGCAATACCTGTGACAGCAGCAGCAGCTATTAATGCAAATAGCTGTTAATCCCAAAATGCCAAAAATCAGCCATCCACTGAATCGTTTAGATCTTTGGAGCAATTTAGTAAGTAACCAGGAAGCAAGTCCAGCCATGGGACCTTCTTCCCAGGGCCGGTGGAGATTTATTGGTAACCACAGATTATGTCGAGATCGAAGAATCAAAAGGGAGTCATTTCTCAAGGAAATAGAGAAGTTAAGACAAGTATATAATTTACCATTTATGCAAGTTACAGAACATAAAGTCTTACGGAATTGTAAACTTCCTATAGCTACAACAAAAGGAAGTGGAACATAGGCTTGCATAAAATATGATTGATTATACTGAAAGAAATAATGGCTATGGCTACCACTAGTCCCTGTGAAATGTCCAGTCCAAGTCCCAAGTTCCTCGGTGTTTGCAGCAAGTTTCCAATGTCCCGTTGCTTAGGCCCAATCTGTTCATCAAGAATGATTTGAGGACGAGGGAGGACCATTCCACTGTCAAGCCATCCAAGAAGTCCTCCGTCATGGTAACGCTCCATTGTAGTACTAGTAACCGTCCATGCCGTTTGAGTAACATAATCACACACAGTTCTATTAATACCATCTGAGCAGTTAGATAACCACATACCATGGGGTCCTCAATCGACAATTGTATGATTAGCCATAAACATTAATTTTCCTGATTTGGCCTGACATTTGTCCCAATGAACAGGAATATATTTAAAGTTCTTATTAGTAAACTCTTTGCATAATGTTCTTTGTTCTTTCCCTAACTCTTTCCCCAAAGTTTCAGTAGTATAAACATGGTTCACGGACAAAAAAAAGGGTAGTAAATAATCCAAGCAGTGTCCGAAAGTCCTCTTTTAGAGGCAGGGCGAAAGCCCAAGTTTGTCGGCTAACATTTATGCATAATTTTGTTGGGCCCATATACAAAGGAAGGCCTTCATAACCTAGAGAGATAGTAATTAGTTTTTCTTTTTTTTCAGGATGAGAGGGCCCCTCCAAGTTCCAAGGAGCGGACGTATGTGTTGAGTCATTAGTAGATACGATTGGTCCTATATCTGTCCGTTCTGTAACCTACAATAAAAAAGGGGAGTTAGGTATGTAAGCCCAATAAGTGTGATCAATCAAGTCAGCTGCAGCAGGGGAAACAAAAGCAAGCAAAGCAAGCATAGTGAAGAAAAATATTTTCAGGATTCTGAGGCATTCCCTGTTGAGAAATCAGATTTTCAGTTTGATGAGTAAGCGTTTTTATCTGTCCTCAAATAGGGAGATCATACGGTCGATGACATTGAGTGCGGTGTTTTTTGGAAATTCTTAAAGTCACCATGGCTTGGATTGGCATTTCTTCCTCCTGAGGTTTTTGTTGTTTCGTTTCTAGTCTGAATGCTGGGGGGCCCCTTAGGTTAAATCTTCTGAAGAGGAAGTTATATGAGTTTGTTGGATCCATCTGGAGAAATAGAAGCATATCCCTTTCCCTGTAAGATTAGTTTCTTAGATTTCCACAGATTAGTTAACCCGTCTTGATATCAAATGGGTAAAGGAGGGGAGGTGTCCTTTAATGTTTCAAAATGTTTTTCTGCTTTTGTCAAAATATCTCCTTGCAGTAAGTTTAAAAAATTTAAAATAAATAAAGCTATATTAACAAGAGTTATAGAAAGAAAGGAAAGCGATAATGATGAAAACATTGTTAGGAAATATTTCAGTCCAAAAGAAAAAAAAAATCATCTAGAAATCTGTTTGGGACCGGTATTTGGCTGTGGTTTTGAATTAATGGGTTGATTTTCTCTTCATTCAGTATATACATTTTTCCTGATATAAAAAGAAATGGGATCTGACTGTGTTTTAAGTGGTTTGTGTTATTTGGGGCAAAGGATTAGGAACAAACATTCAAATATTTCTTCCTAAGAGAAATTCTTGAAAGTTGATGCAGAACAACTTGATAAATGAAATGTTGCTCATATCCAAATATATTTGACCTTGTCCTTGGAAAAGAAATGCAGCCTGGCAGCTGTTGAATCTCTCTGTTCAGTGTGTCAAGGAAGATGATTATACTTTCAAGACAGACCTGAAAAGAAGGCGAATATTTTGCACTTTTGATATTCTTAGGAACAAATAACTTATTTGGCAAATGGGTGTCCTTTTTACGTTGCTTTTGTTTCGTATGGTGAAACAGGCATTGAAGTTGATGTTATTTTAAGAATCTTACAGACTGGAAACAGAAATAAAGCTATATTGACAGTAGTTATAGGCTTAAAAAATATATTGCGTCAGAATCTAGTAATGTCTGCTCTGGTAAGGAAAAGTGTTCCTGTGTATTTTTCTTTATTTAATTTTCCATTTGTAGTTACAGTGTGTAATGTGTTTGTTTAATTACATCTTGTGTTTGCAGATGATAAGGAATGTTTGTAATCTGTTTAATAGAGAACGAATGTAAAAATTGTTTAGAAATATAGGTAGGGCCATTGTCTGTTTTTATAGAATTAGGTATTCTCATTACTGCAAAGTAAGCTAACGGGTGGGTTATAACATGTCGTGTAGTTTCACCTCGGAGAGGTGTGGGCCCTATAAAAGAAGAATTTGTATTGATTGAGACACGTAAGAAGGAAGAGGAAGGAAGTTCAGGGTAATGAGTTAAATCCACTTGTCATAAAATTTTCTTTCATTTGTCATAAACCCTTTTGACATTTTTGTATTCATCATTTTATTTGCCATTTCTTATATCTTTTTATTAAAAGCATATATCTTATTTTTCTTTAGCAATTATGAAGTGTCTTATATGTTGTTATTTTTATAGATTGGTGAATAAACTATTAATAAATAAATAAAAATATATAAATACCACTCAAATATATTATAAATTATATAAATTATATAAAATATGTTTTGTTATATGTATTAATAATTTAAAATCTCTTTAGTTTTTCTATAAGAAAAACTTTTTGTAAGAGGAAGTTAGTGTTCAGTAATTAAATTTTAAAATCTTATTTCACTTGGAAATGACCTAGCTATTTAATAAACTTTTATTATTTAGTTTAGTATAAGTCCAGAAACTTAAGTTACTCCAATTCTAAGAGATTATTTTAGATTATAATAATAGATTATTCTATTAAAAATATACTTATTTTTAATAGAGTTTATCTAAAAGTTTTCATCATATATATATATATATATATATATATATAAAGAGTTATCTTTTTGTTGATAAATTTAGTTTACCTTAAACTTAGGCACAATAAAAGTATTATGTAGTGTTGATGATTTAAGACATGTCTCAATTAGATTAGCAAACAACTATATTTAAATTATATATTTATATTTAAATAAACATTATATTTAATATTGAATATTTTTCAGTTCATGTTAACTTGAATTTAAATAGAGCTTATTAACTTCATATTATCCAAAAACAAAGACATATATTGAGACAGAGATAATTTTAGATAGATAGGCATAGTTTTCTGCTTGAAATTTAAAACGTCTTTTTGTTTTACTTTTTAATTTATTTATTTTTTGAGTTCCACCAATTCGTTCATGGCTGGAGTCCTAGATCGAGTGGGCTGTGTTTCCCAAGGACATGATAAGAGTTAATTTCAGGTTTTTTCTTAGGCCTGTTTTTGTTTCCCAGGCAGAACTGGAGCTCCAAAAAAGTAGTTTAACAAGTTAACCTTTTCCTAACTGCATGTGTAAGAAGAATCGGTTTTGCAATTTCAAAAAAGATTTTATTTTAATCAGTTTTCTCTGGAGTCTAAAGAATATCATGGCCATTGAGTGTCAAAAATACCATTTCTCATTTTTGTAGTTACAGTATATTATTAATGATATATGCATGAGGGAATTGCTGTCATATAGGATGTAAAGCCTTGGCTATAAAATTTTGACAAATATTAAGACTGTTAAGCATACCTTGAGGTAACATAGTCTATTGAAATCTTTTATGAGGCCCGATGTGATTAGGACAAGGGAGACAGAAAGTGAATTTCTCCCGGTCTAAAGAGTGTACAGGTATATTTAAAAAGCAATCGTGTAAATCAGTAATAATAATGTGCCAACTTTGAGGAAGAGTAGTAGGTGATGGGATCCCTGGTTGTAATGCATCTATAGGTTTCATAGATGCAGTGACTTTTCTAAGGTCTGTTAAGAGACGCCATTGGTTAGATTTCTTCTTTATAATAAAAACAGAGTTCTAAGGAAAGTAAGATTCTTTGATATGTTTCAATTCTAACTCTGTGTCTATAAGTTCTTTAGTAGCCTGTAATTTATCTTTTGTAAAGGGGCCATTGCTCTGTCCAAATAGGCTCATCATCCTTCCAAGTTATTTTAATAATTGCTTTGTTTGTTAAATGAGCAGTGGCCCCTAGGAACAATGTGGAATGTGTATCTGAGTTTGCCATTGCTTAAGTAAGTCTCTATTAGATTAAGGGGTGCCTTTGTCACATAAGGTCTTAATGTTGTAGGTTGGCCTTTTTGGCCCTTCATATGGGTGGATCTAAACATTTTGATAAATGTCTTGTACTTTGGTTTGAGAAATTCCTGCAATTTGGCGAGAGACCTTTTGTATAGGCCAGGATTTGGGCCATAAGTGTTTGGAAATAATAGTAATACTAGATCTAGTGTCGAGGAGACTAGAAAATCTTTTATTATTAATTTTGATATTTATATTTGGTCAGGCATATTCAGTTACCAGTGATGTCCATAAGGATTGTTTTTGATCTGTACTGCTGAATCTGCCTGTCTGTACATTATTAGAGGAGTTAATAGAAATGTAAGGCAAAAGAAGTAACTGAGCAATTTTGTCCCCCTTTTAAAATTGCCATAGAATCTGAGATGACATCCTAATTTGAATTTCTCCTTTATAATCTGAATCAATTATTCCAGGGTGAACAATAATTCCTTTAGAAGCCAAACTAGATCGACCAAATAAAAGATTGAAGTTTTGTGGGGGCAGGGGTCCAAAAAGTCCATAGGTACTCTAGAAGGGACTGCTTAAGGGTAAAGGAAAAACCATCTAGGGCTGGTAGCATTGCCGGATGTTGAGGGTTTGAGGGAAAAGATAGAATTTGCCCCTGGTTTTTGTTGTAGGGGACCTGGAGGGTCCCCTGTTTGGAGTTCCCTGGAATAGGTTTTCCATCAATATCAAATTTAAATTTACAATCTTTGCCCCAGTGCATTCCTCTAAGGCAGTGAGGGTGAATTCTTGGAGGTTTTTTATTAGCCTTCTTAAGGTAGTCCCTTTCTAAATGGTTTTTATCTCTACATGTAAAGCATCCTTCATTTCCCTTTTTAAAGGTAGTAGCCATTGTTTCAGCTAGCATTTGCATCTTTTGAGTTTCTGATCCTAGATTGTGACAAGCCTTCAAATAGTCAATAATAGTCCCAGTTTCACGAATTGCAGCGATAGCTCTTTGATATTCCTGATTTGCATTCTCATAACCAAGTAATTTCTCTAGCTGTTCCTTGGTTTCTCCTCTGATTACAGTACGGGAAATAGCAGTTTCTAATCTAGCTAAAAAATCAGCATAATTTTCGTTAGGTTCCAACAAAGGAGAGACTTTTGGAGTTGCGCCTGTTGGCGGAGGAGGAGCATATGGAACGGCCGGGGCGGGGCTAGTAAGACAATTTTGAAATATTTTGTTGTTCTAATTGGGCCTTTTTTAAAGTTTTATCATCTAATTCATATTCATGCGGGAAGAATTCTGTCTGTTGTTGGATAGTAGGAGGGCTAGAATTTACCTAGATGGAGAAGCTCTATACAGTCAACAAAAACAAGACTAGGAGCTGACTGTGGCTCAGATCATGAACTCCTTATTACCAAAATCAGACTCAAATTGAAGAAAGTAGAGAAAACCGCTAGACCATTCAGGTATGACCTAAATTAAATCCCTTATGATTATATAGTGGAAGTGAGAAATAGATTTAAGGGCCTAGATCTGATAGAGAGTGCCTGATGAACTATGGAATGAGGTTCGTGACACTGTACAGGAGACAGGGATCAAGACCATCCCCATGGAAAAGAAATGCAAAAAAGCAAAATGGCTGTCTGGGGAGGACTTACAAATAGCTGTGAAAAGAAGAGAAGTGAAAAGCAAAGGAGAAAAGGAAAGATATAAGCATCTGAATGCAGAGTTCCAAAGAATACCAAGAAGAGATAAGAAAGCCTTCTTCAGCGATCAATGCAAAGAAATAGAGGAAAACAACAGAATGGGAAAGACTAGAGATCTCTTCAAGAAAATTAGAGATACCAAGTGAACATTTCATGCAAAGATGGGCTCGATAAAGGACAGAAATGGTATGGACCTAACAGAAGCAGAAGATATTAAGAAGAGGTGGCAAGAATACACGGGAAGAACTGTACAAAAAAGATCTTCACGACACAGATAATCATGATGATGTGATCACTAATTTAGAGCCAGACATCTTGGAATGTGAAGTCAAGTGGGCCTTAGAAAGCATCACTATGAACAAAGCTAGTGGAAGTGATGGAATTCCAGTTGAGCTGTTTCAAATCCTGAAAGATGATGCTGTGAAAGTGCTGCACTCAATATGCCAGCTAATTTGGAAAACTCAGCAGTGGCCACAGGACTGGAAAAGGTCAGTTTTCATCCCAATTCCAAAGAAAGGCAATGCCAAAGAATGCTCAAACTACCACACAATTGCACTGATCTCACATGTTAGTAAAGTAATGCTCAAACTTCTCCAAGCCAGGCTTCAGCAATACGTGAACCGTGAACTTCCTGATGTTCAAGCTGGTTTTAGAAAAGGCAGAGGAACCAGAGATCAAATCGCCAACATCTGCTGGATCATGGAAAAGCAAGAGAGTTCCAGAAACACATCTATTTCTGCTTTATTGACTATGCCAAAGCCTTTGACTGTGTGGATCACAATAAACTGTGGAAAATTCTGAAAGAGATGGGAATACCAGACCACCTAACCTGCCTCTTGAGAAATCTGTATGCAGGCCAGGAAGCAACAGTTAGAACTGGACATGGAACAACAGACTGATTCCAAATAGGAAAAGGAGTATGTCAAGGCTGTATATCGTCACCCTGCTTATTTAACTTATATGCAGAGTACATCATGAGAAACGCTGGGCTGGAAGAAGCATAAGCTGGAATCAAGATTGCTGGGAGAAATATCAATAACCTCAGATATGCAGATGACACCACCCTTATGGCAGAAAGTGAAGAGGAACTAAAAAGCCTCTTGATGAAAGTGAAAGAGGAGAGTGAAAAAGTTGGCTTGAAGCTTAACATTCAGAAAACGAAGATCATGGCATCTGGTCCCATCACTTCATGGGAAATAGATGGGAAACAGTGGAAATAGTGTCAGACTTTATTTTTTGGGTCTCCAAAATCACTGCAGATGGTGACTGCAGCCATGAAATTAAAAGACGCTTACTCCTTGGAAGAAAAGTTATGACCAACCTAGATAGTATATTCAAAAGCAGAGACATTACTTTGCTGACCAAGGTCCGTCTAGTCAAGGCTATGGTTTTTCCTGTGGTCATGTATGGATGTGAGAGTTGAACTATGAAGAAGGCTGAGGGCCGAAGAATTGATGCTTTTGAACTGTGGTGTTGGAGAAGACTCTTGAGAGTCCCTTGGACTGCAAGGAGATCCAACCAGTCCATCCTAAAGGAGATCAACCCTGGGATTTCTTTGGAAGGAATGATGCTAAAGCTGAATCTCCAGTACTTTGGCCACCTCCTGCGAAGAGTTGACTCATTGGAAAAGACTCTGATGCTGGGAGGGATTGGGGGCAGGAGAAGAAGGGGACGACCGAGGATAAGATGGCTGGATGGCATCACGGACTCGATGGACTTGACTCTGAGTGAACTCCGGGAGATGGTGATGGACAGGGAGGCCTGGCGTGCTGCGATTCATGGGGTGGCAAAGAGTCGGACACAACTGAGCGACTGAACTGACTGACTGAGAATCTACCTTGAAATGGCCAGAAATCTATAGGAATATTTTTTCCTTGCTTGGCAGCTCATTCAACATTTTCTTTTACCTGCTGCCAAATTTCTAAATCAAAACTGCCTTTATCAGGGAATCAAGGATTACATTTAACCAGTGTTTGAAAGTAAGCCTCTATTCAGTGGTGCGAAACCAAAAGTCCCTGAGCTTTAGACGAATGGTGAAGTTAAGTAGAGAAATGATGGGGCTGTCCACCCGTATAACCCATGTCTTAGTACTTACCGATGTCAATAGGTCCTGACCTCCGTAGGTACCAAGTCTCTCCAACCAAATGCCACGTATACCAGAGTCCCTGTTCTGGGGCGCCACTTGTTGGGGTCCTTTAATGGACCAGGACCTGGCGGTCCAGAGGCGATGATAAAAGAGAGAAGGAGGCTGATACCCCCTGGTTTACACAGAAAACCAATAAAGTCCTTGACACAGGACTTGCATCTCTCATGAAGGCACTGGGCGCCCTCTCAAGGAGGGGGTGAAGGAACAGTGTGCCTTCTCGAGAGAGTCTTAGAAGCCCGTGCAGGAGAGTGAGCAAGACGGGTCTCTGCGCTCCAAGGAATCAGCTGAGGAGAGTGAGAGATAGAGAGCGAAAGACAGACACAGGGACCCAAGCGCTGATGGAGCAAAGGTGCTTTAATGATTTCTCCGTGAGTATATAAAGGCTGTGGTAGGACTTCTCTGGTGGTCTAGAGGCTAAGACTCTGAGCTCCCAATGCAGGGGGCACAGGTTCGATCCCTGGTCAGGGAACTATATCCCACATGCCATAACTAAGACCCAGTGCAGATAAATAAATAAAAAATAAAAAAACTTCAAGGCTGTGGTACAAGAAGTTTCTTTCGACAATGATAAAGATCAGAAATCAAATTGTACAGCACCTGTCACCAAGGGAACAAGGGATGATGATGGTCAAAAGGTCAGGAGACAATCCATATCTCAAGAAGGGGGTCGAGACTAAGCAGTTTTGTCATAAAGAGAATGTTTACTAAAGGAGATTGAAGCCAGTCTAACACAATGACCCCTGTTCCTGGGAGCAGCATGCTGTTCCACTTAAAAAGAAACAAAGGACTTGTGAGAAACAGCACGTAGGAATCCTCCTGTTAAACAGGCCCGGACATATTAGTCTGTTGATGCTGTAGTAATGTTGTGTAAAAAACCACGTCCAAATTGAGACTTGTGAAAAGAAACATTCTTCTTCCTAAGTGTTTGTAGGTATCTGGGGCAGCTCTGTTTCTGGCTATGCGCTGGTGGGTTTGGCTCCAGTTTGGGAGGAGGACTCTAGTTCTCCTCCGTCAGGTTCCAGAGCCTTCTGGGATTGTGACTCCCTGGTTAACGTCCTTCTCATGGCAGCTGACAGGGGCACAGAACCCAAGTGCACCAAAGGTCCCTGCAGAGGTTTGGGGGTGAGCAGGAGTTCCATCCTGCACACGACCCCAGCATCCCTCCTCTCCAGGGACCCTGGAGTCCTCACCCTGGATCCCTCCTCCCTCAGACCCAGAAGTCTAGGCTTCCATCTCACAGAGTCCCAAGCATCTTCCACCCCCCTCAAACCCCAAAGACAGACCCACAACAGAATTTCTACTTTTTTATTCACTCCTCCAAAAAACACCACAGGCAAACCCACCCTTAATTCTCTGGGCTTCATGGTTCCTCACCTCAATGGACACACATGTACCGTTATCCAGACAAGGAGAAAATTCAGCTAAGCTGATGAGGCTTTTGGACCTCCTCTGCTTCTGCCAGTGGCAACACTGAGTTTCTTTCCTTGAATTTCTGCCTCAAGGGCCTGCCAGCCTGCAGGTGCCACGTAGACTCACTCTGAGTTCAGCTAGTGATCCCTCCACAAGGGAGTCTTCAGTCTATTCTGTTTGGATGCTCCCAGAGACAGATGCAGCCCTACCAACTTGCTGCCTCCAGAACGTAAAATTCAACCCTTTTAGAAGTCATGATTTAAAAGGCAACCCTTGCAAAAGATAGGTGTCACACCCAAGGGTGCCAATATACAGCTATGTGAACGAGATCAGCACAATGGACAGTGACACAGGAAACCAACACAAGGTCTTGGTTTCTGAGATTTGATCCAGGCAGGAGGCCCCTTGGCAGGAGGGTAGTCAGAATTTGGAGCAGGGAAGCGCAGGGTGGAGATGTCAGACAGGGCCAAGTCAGAGATGGTGTCAGAGAGGAGGGCACCCTGAGCCAAGGCAAAGGGTGAGACTAAAGGTTGAGCTCCCCGAGTTCCGGGCTTCCAGGAGGGCTTGTGAGTCTATTACTGTGCACGAGAGAGCATGCAGATACAAGTGAGCCTACATGGAATGCTCACGATAACTCTGCAGGTAGACGCCATTTGCTGGGCCACTTGTAAAAGGCCACCCCTATTGTCAAAGGGCTGTCTGGCCTTAAAGCAACGCAGATGGAATTCCTATTCCCCAAGAGGGACCAAAGGGTCTCCAGTTCTCTCAGACAGACCCCAGTTCCCTCCTCTCCATGGAGACCTTCCACCAGCCATGAATTAAGCAGCAAGGACCACAGCCCTCTGGGGAGCCAGGATTTCTGAGACTCCAAAGAACTCTCTTTCTCCCAGTGACGATTCAAAGCCCACTTTGCATGCAGGCCTATCCCCCAGCCCCGGAAGCCTACATCTTATACCCTTTGTGGCTCAGAAGCCCAAGGAGTTCAGCTCCGTGGGGAACCTAGACCCCCCTCCTTCAGGTCAGAATCCCCAGTGTGAAGGAGACCGCCTTCATCAGCAATCAAGGCCTCCACCTCCTCCTCCACAGGGGGACTAGACACCTATTAGATTTACTTTCTACTCTTGAGAGACCAAGATAGCCCCATTCCAGGAGTCCAAACTCCCTTGAGGATTTCCATAGTCTGATGGTACCCAGAGAAATAAGGAATCCCATCCCCAGAACTCTATTTCCCTTCAGGACCCAGAAATCCTGGTGACCAGACGTCGCCCACTCCAGGCCCTAGTCAGAGCCCTCATTCCCTTCAAGCACCCAGGATTCTCACTGGCGGACCCCTCACTCTGCGATCTCTCAGGCTCAGACATCCCGTACTAGAGTCTCGACCCCGTGCCCTCTCCCTCTCACCGGGTCTTGAGTCCTCCGACCCTGGCAGAGCCAGATAGCTGGGACCCTGGGCACACGCGGCATTCCCGGCCCTCAGCCCAGCTCTCACTGCACGGGAACCTGTGGCGGCAGCACTGCCTCGTGTTCCCCGCGCATCTCGTCCAGCACCTGCACGAGGACGGCGTGCGCTGCGCGCCATGGATGCTGTGGGATGCTGGGCCCAACTCTAATCTCCAGCTGCTCCTCGTCAACTCCTCCAGCAGGGGGAGTGAATGAGCGAGCGAGCAAGCGAGAGAGCGGACTGCTGCAAGGCTGGTGAAGGGAGGCGGGATCATGCAGGTCACGTGTTCAGCACCCCAGGTGTGCTTTGAGGCCGCTTTGGTAGCGGAGGGGTCGAGGGGGGGTCACGCAGGTGAGTCCAGGTTGCAGTGTCCCAGGACCTGCAGTACTAGCCTCACCGCACGTTCTCAGGCTAAGACCAGAATCAGCTGGGGATCACCCCCTCCTCAGGATCTGAGTTTCTGCCCCAAGGGTTCACCTCCAAGCTTCAAAACACCCTCATTTCTGTAACTGCAACCTCTTCCTTTCCTCCTCCAGCCCTAAGGGTGGCGGCTGCTCCCAGCACTTGCTTCTGTGTTCTACCCGAGTCTTCTGTCCTCTTTAGTCAATGGTGGTGCTTTAGTCACCAAGTCGCCTCCGACTCTTTGCGACCCCATCGAATGTAGCCCGCCAGGCTCCTCGGTCCATGGAATTCTCCACGCAAGAATACTGGACTGGGCTGCCCTTTCCTCCTCCTGGAGATCTTCCCACACCAGGAATCCAACTGGTGTCCCCTGCATTGAAGGCAGATTCTTCACTGACTGAGCCACCTCCTTACTAGTTCTTTATATTAATTCTCTGGTAAACTAACTGCTGTGATTTCCGCCTGCTGGTGGGACCCTGACTGATACAATGGGTGGCACTGATGTTGGTGTCTGCCTTGTCAACTGATTCCAAGTGGCACAGAGCTTGATTTTCAAAAGGCTCTAGGTGGCGGGAATACTTTGGCCATAGGATGTGACGATCTGACTCACTGGGGAAGTCCCTGATGCTGGGAAAGATTGTGGCAGGAGGAGAAGGGGGTGACAGAGGATGAGCTGGTTGGATGGAATCACCGACTCAACAGACATGAATTTGAGCAGACTCTGGGATATAGTGAAGAAGCGGGAAGCCTGGCGCGCTGCTGTCCATGGGGTCTCAAGGAGGCGGACAGGACTTAGCGACTGAAGGACAATGTGGCAGGAAGAGGACGGGAAGGGAAACAGCGCATGAGCGCCCACTCAGGAAGACAGGCCTCTCAGGAGCTGCCCCTGGACTCTCAGAGCGCAGAGCGGAGCTCTGCTGCGGGTAAATGAAGGAGAAATGTGCCTTGTGGGGGTGTCCGTGGGCGGCCTTAGCTCTGCAGGGACAAGAGACAAAACATGAAAACTTCTCTCTGCCTCTCTGCAGACTCCTAGCCAATACTGGCTTCCCTCGGGGCTCGGATGGTAAAGAATCTGCCTGCAATGCAGGAGACCTGGATTGGATCCCTAGGTCCGGAAGACCCCCTGGAGAAGGGAATGGCAACCCACTGCAGTATTCTCATCCATGATCTCTACTGTCAACGATTTGGAGCAAAAATACTAAGTAATTGTCAGTGCGGAAAGACCCAAGTTGAAAACTCTAAGTGGTGCTGTATACGTAGTACCACCTGGCGCGAGGGCAGATCGTCTTTAGAGGAATGTACTTCAAACCAGCCCCTCAAAGAATTTCCACCAATATATTACCCTAAGTGGAATTAACACACACACACATACCATTAGGCATCAGAAATTACGCTGCCATGATTAAGGGTCGGTAGAACCCACAAACAGCAGACCCAGACACACAAAGATTGCATATATTGATGGGGGAAATCTGGAAAGAGTGACAGACTCTATTTCCTTGGGCTCCAAAATTGCTGGCACGGTGACTGCAGCCATGAAATTAAAGACGCTAGCTCCTTGGAAGAGAAGCTATGACAAACCTACACATCGTATTCAAAAGCAGAGACATCACTTTGCTGACAAAGGTCTGTATAGTGAAAGGCATGGTTTTTCCAGTAGTCATGTACAGACATGCTTTCAAAGTGTGGTGCTGGGGAAGACTCCAAGGAGATCAATCCAGTCCATCCTAAAGTAAATCAACCCTGAATATTCATTGGAAGGACTGATGCTGAAGCCCCAATACTGTGGCCACCTGATGTGAAGAGCTGACTCATTCGAAAAGACCCTGATGTTAGGAGGGCGTCCTCGGTGGTCAGATGATAAAGTATCCACCTGCAACGTGGGAGACCTGGGTTCGATCCCTGGGGTGGGATGATCCCCTGCAGAAGGGAATGGCTGCCCACTCAGTGTTCTGGCCTGGAGAATTCCACAAGCAGTCAGTGGGCTTGGAAAGCGTCAGACACACCTGAGTGACTTCCACTTTCACGGATGCTGGGAAAGAGTGACGGCAGAAGGCGAACAGGGCAGCAGAGGCTGAGAGTAGATGGCATCGTGGGCTCACTGACACAATGGACATGAGTCTGAGCAAACTCCAGGAGCCAGTGAAGGACAGGGAAGCCTGGTGTGCTGGGGTCCATGGGGTCGCAAAGAGCCAGCCACGACTAAGGTACTGAACAACAACAAACTGATATCATGAAACACACAATATACAAGTAAGTGGGTAAGAATCCCCCTCCAGTGCAGGGCGCTCAGTTTCCATCCCAGGTCTAGGAAGATTCCACATGCCTCAGGGCAACTGAGTCCAAGCCCCACAACTACTGACTCCAGGCACCAAAGGCCTGTGCTCCGCAGTAAGCAAAGTCTTTGTGTGAGAAGCCCGTGCACAGCAATGAGAGTAAGTAAACTCCACTCGCTGCCACGAGAGAAAGCGCACGCTCAGCAATGAAGACCTGGTGCAGCCAAAACTGATAAATAAAGTGTAGTAACTGGAAGGAATGATGCTGAAGCTCAAATGCCAGTACTTTGGCCACCTCATGCGAAGAGTTGACTCACTGGAAAAGACTCTGATGCTGGGAGGGATTGGGGGCAGGAGGAAAAGGGGACGACAGAGGATGAGATGGCTGGATGGCACCAAACTCAATGGATGTGAGTTTGAGTGAACTCCTGGAGTTGGTGATGGACAGGGAGGCCTGGCTTCCTGCAATTCATGGGTCCCAAAGAGTCGGACACAACTGAGTGACTGAACTGAACTGAACTGAATAATAATTTTAAGAAACCTCAAGGGAATGAGGAACTATTGACATAAGCGTTTCCAGCCTCTGCAAACATAAAGTCCTGAGATGACCATTCCACATTTTAGGTAGATAAGAGGTGAATAATAAAGATCCACATACCAGATTAGATACAGTTTTAGCCAAAAATGCATTCACTTTCTCATAATTAAAAGATGGAATTCTGATCTGAATCTCTTTGCCAAGAAGTTTTTCTTTTTAATTGCCCCAAGATGGTTGATTTTATGTAAAATTTTAATCAAGGAGGCCATTAGACTGGGTGATTCTAAAGCCTTAGGTAGCTTTAGTAAACCAATCAAAATTTAAGCCTGAGTTGATGAACTCCAATCTAACAAAATGAAATCAACTAATCATGAACAGCCAAGTCCCTCGATTTTCTCAAGTAAGAAAATCCTTTCAGGTCCAGGGAGGTGGGATGGACTGGGAAACTGGGACTGACACCCGTATACTCCTGATACCCTCTCGGGCAGAGATGGCTGATGAGAACCTGCTGTACGGCGCGGGGCGCTGCACTCAGGGCTCTGTGCCGACCTAAATGGGGAGGAAATCCAGGAGTGAGGGGACATGTGTGTACCGGCAGCTGATTCACCTTGCTGCCCAGTGAGAACCAACACAACACTGTAAAGGAACTATATCCCAATAAAATTGATTAATTTGAAAAGTTCACGCTCAAGCCCATTAAATAATTGCTCCGCTTCCATGTTTTCTCTCTGAAATCTTCTGTCCTCCTACCCACAAAGCACCTCTAATCACTTTTCAGTTTTGGCTGTCTGATTTGAATTGTCTGCCTAAATGAACTCTTCAAACTATAATGTGCTGCAGTTCACCTTTTACAACTGATAGGACCTTTATTTTATTATTACCAATCTTTTTGGTCACACTGCACAGCTTGTGGGATTTTAGTTCCCCAATCAGGGACTGACTGAACCTGGGCCCCTGGCAATGAGAGAGTGGCGTCCTAACCACTGCACCGCCAGGGAATTCCCTAAGACCTTTAGAATAAGAATGTGCGTTCAAGGAAAACCTCATTGGTTAGAATGTACTTTGTAAGGTGGCAAAAGCGCTGGTTAAAATTCAACACACGTCAGTTTAAAGACTCGTGGGTGTTCCATGGGGGCCCAGTGGCTAGAGTCTGCACTTCCAATGCAGGGGCCGGGCCCGATCCCTGGTCAGTGAACTAGACCCTGCTGCCAAGTGCAGCTGCAACTAAGGCCTGGCCCAGCGACATCAACACATGAGGCCTGGCGATGCCAAGGCTCAGTGAGGGCGTGACGCTCACAGACTGCTGAAGGAAACGTGACGTGGAACAACCACTTTGGAAACCAGTCCATTTCTAATAGGAAAGCAAATCTGCCTGCATGCTAAGTCAGTTCAGTTGTCTCCAACTCTTTGTGACCCTATGGACTGTAGCCCACCAGGCTCCTCTGTCCATGGGGCTCTCTAGGCAACAGCACTGGAGTGGGTTGCCATGCCCTCCTCCAGGGCATCTTCCCAACCCAGGGATCAAACCCGCCTCTCCTGTGTCTCCTGTGTTGCAGGCAGATTCTTTACCACTGAGCCAACAGGCAAGTAAGTCCTAGACCTAAGGACTGAAGACCCTGCAATTTGACTCTTTTAGATGGTTACCCCAAGGATATCTCTGTACAGAGCCTTTACAAGAAGGCTCACAGCAGCTGTGTTCATAGTAGTAAAAAAGTGGTGGGCAGTTCCCTGGCAGTCTAGTGGTGAGGGCTTCTCACTTGCACTGCTGGGGTCTGGGTTCAGTCCCTGCCTGGAGAACTAAGATCCTAAAAGCTGCGAGGTGCAGACAGATACAGCCACCAAAACGTGGCAACAGTCCAGAGGCCTGACGTCGAGATCTCCGCTTCCAGTGAAGCTTCTCAGCGACAAGGTGGAACAGACCACTAACGCACACACAATATGTGAGACCCCGTGTTCCCAGCTCCACCAGACTCTGCTGAACAGGCTTCCAACCTGGCACCACAAGCTCTCCTTGATGGCGCTATGACAAATTGTTTATCTGTCACCCCTGCCTGCAATCACATAGGACTCTGTGGACGTTCCCTAAGGGTCGGGGCCTGGTTTGGTTTTGTTCACTACTGGTTCCTGAGCTTGGGCCCAGCTCTGCTGTACACTAGCTATAGCACCTTGAAGGCTCAGCTTTTGGAGCCTCAGTTTCTTTGTCTGTAAATTGGGGATGATCACCCTATGTAGGATATGCTTTACAGATGGGGAACCAAGATGCAGACAGGAAAATCAACGGCTTGCACGGCACACACAGGTAATGACTGGCAGAGAAATTCAGACCAACTGCCGGACTACACACCAACCGTGCTCTCCAACTCCACAACTTCAATCCTTGTGGTAAAACCTCCACATCTTGGCACTTCCCTGGTGGCCCAGGGTTAGGACTCCCAGCTTCCACCACAGGGGGCCTGGGTTCAATCCCTGGTCAGGGAACTAAGATCCCACTGCCACATGGCACGTCCAAAAAAAAAAAATCAAGACTCAACACCTCTGCCTGGCCCAAATTAAAAGCATGGGACCCTCCATCCAGTAGGACATATACCTTTGTATTTTAATGACTAATTCGGATTTCACATATGAGTACTTCTACTTTTAACACACACAGATGCTCCCTTGTCTGTCTTTCTTATGACAGACAAAACTTTCGGATTAAAAAATATGGAAACAACCCAAATGTCCATATGAATGGACATATAGTGCATGATTCCCTACAATGGAACAGTGAAAAGGCAAGTATTAGTCACTCAGTCAGGTCCCACGCTTTGTGACCCCCATGGACTGTAGCCCGCCAGGCTCCTCTGTTCATGGGATCTCCAGGCAAGAATACTGGAATGGGGTGCTATTCCCTTGCCCAGGGGATCTTCCTGACCCAGGGAACGAACCCCGGTCTCCTGCATTGCAGGCAGATTCTTCACCATCTGAGCTAATGGAACGGTATTCTGCTATAAACAGGAATGAAGGTCTGATGCAAGTTACAACATGGAGGAAATCCGAAAACTACGTGAAGGGAGCCAGACACAACAGGGAGCATATTGCAAGGTCTTATTTATAGGAAACGTTCAGGACAGACAAATCTGGAGAGACAGAAAGCACATCAGCGGTCCATACACACACTAGTATCCAGTAAATAACCAAAAGGACCTGCTGTGTAGCACAGAGAATGACACGCAATATTTTGTAATAACCTATAAGGGAAGAGAATCGGAAGAGCAATATATATTCACATACATGTATAAATAAACGAATCACTGCTATACACCTGAAAGTACCACCACACTGTAAACCAACTCTACCTCAAGCTTTTTACAAAATCAGAAAAAGAAGTTCAGACTAAAATAATCATATAGTTTTTAAAATATAGGATATAAATATTAGGATTTAAATATTAAAAAGGTCAATATCAAAAGTTGATTTAAGTATACAGTAGCAATGTTAAATTCAGATTAATTCAATAAATTCGAGTGAAAAATAAACAACTGAATTTCATGTTTTTTGCTTTTTTAAAAATGTACATCAACAGTTGCTAAGGACAACTGTGGGACGAGGGTAAGGGAATGACTACTTAATGGTTCTGGGGTTTTTTAGGGTGAGGTGATGAAAATGTTCTGGATTAGACGCTGTAATGAATGCTGACGCTGTGACTATACCAAATCCTCTGAATCACACACTTTCAATGGTTAAAGTAATGAACTTATGTTACATGAATTTTATCTCATGAAGAAAGAAGAGAGTGTTCGCTAAGTATCAGCAGTTAGGAGAAAGGCTTAAGTGCACGAGACTCATCTGGGGCCCAGGTCTGAGTGCACCTGTCTCAGGAAGACAGGATTCACGACAGTGGCATAAATGAGACACGGAAGGTCTGCCAACAAGGAGACATCTAGTTAAAACAACTCTTCCAAGATAAATATCATATGATATTGTCTCTATGCAAAATCTAAAAAAAAAATTATACAAAAGGATTTATCTACAAAACAGAAACAGACACACAGACTCAGGAGAACAAATTCATGGTTATCAGGGCGAATGCAGAGGCGGGGGAGGAACAGATAGGGAGCTCAGGATCCACATGCACACAGAGTTATATGTAAAATAGATAACCAACAAGAACCTACTGTACAACACAGGGAACTCTACTCAGTATTCTGTGAGAACCTGGGTGGGAAATAACTTTGACAGAGCATAGATACATGTATATGCATAGCCGAATGACTTTGCTGTACACTTGAAATTAACACAACATCGTTAATCAACTCTAACTCTACCTCAACAAAAAATAAAAATTAAAGGGCCTTCCCTGGTGATCCAGTGGTTAACACTCTGAGCTTCCACTGCCGGAGGCACAGGGTCGATCCCTGGTTGGGGAACTAAGATCCTGCATGCCGCCCACTGTGGCCAACGAATTAAAAAATTAAATTAAAATTTTAAAACAAGGTTCCACATCCATGAAAGGCAATGTTATGCACCATTCAGAAGAATAAGGTAGAACTTGATGCCGTGACAGGACCTCTAAGATTGGTTTCTTGGAAAAAGCAAGGGTGATGCCCATTACATATTACATACTTTAAGAAAGGGGGTTCAGGTGAATCCATATGCTTGTATGTGGACAGAGGGACCTGGGGAACCACATGAGAAGCTGTTCACGATGACTGCCACAGGAAGGAAGACCTGGGCAGCAGGAATGGGGGGCTGGGGCAGGAGGGGACGGAAGCAGGTGGCCTGTGGTGAGGACTTCCATTCCAGTGTACACCCTCCCTTTTGTGCTCTTTTCAGTTATGGACGACATGAGCCTCTGCTGGCTCCTCTGGCTCGCTCACTCCCCACTTCCTGTCTTTCTTGCCCCCACTCCAACAGTGGTGCAGAATTAAACAGGATGCTCCTGATCATAAAGAGCCCAGCAAGACCATCCAGTAACACACACGTGAGTCCCCCCTTTACACACACACCTGTGTGCTGACACGGCACTTCTGCAAACATGATGTCACCGGATTGTCACGGTGACCCTGGGCGCCCATCACATTATCCCCCATGGACAGGTGAGAAAACAGCTTCTGAGAAAGGAAACCATTGGCCTGAGGTCACAGGGAGAGTAAGAGGGAGAAATGGGGACTTCAATTCCACCTGAGATTAACTTGTCAGCCACCTGCATCTCTCTCTCAGTTGAAAATACTGCCTCTAGGCAAATGTATACTCTCTCTGGGCCTAGTTTCTGCATCATACAGGGGATAATAATAGATTTGAGGTGATGGGATTTTTATGAGGATTCAATGAACTAACCCATAGGAGGCATTTAGAATGGTAACTGGCAGGGTTTTCTTTTCTGGGGTGGGGGGCATGTTCCCAAGTTGGGCATTGAACCTGGGCCTTGTGGCATGGAGTGGAATCCTAACCATGCCCCACCACAGTTTTCCCAAACAGTTGTAACTGTGAATAAACTGTTAGCTCTCATTATTCTGACTGTACTACCTTAGGGAACTATGAGATATGTAAAGTCCAAAAATCATTCACAAAATCTTGTGGCTTTGTGAATAATTCCTGGGAGGAGAATTCTCAGCTTCTCTCTAATTTGCAAAAAGGTCTATGAACCAAAACATTTTCAGAACCACTGGGTAAGACAGACAATAATAAATTTAACACAACCCGGCAGGCCTTGCCCCCAGCATCCCTCCACAAACACCCTTACATTGGAGGGATGAATGTGGACAAAATCCAGAAGTGGAGGACTTCCCTGGTGGTCCAGTGGTTAAGAATCCGTGCCTCCAACGGGGCAGGGGGCTGGGGGCAGGTTCAGTCCCTGGCTGAGGAACTAATGCCCCAAAGTGTCATGTGGTGTGGCCAAAAATTAAAAATAAAGAAAGACAGAGACTTCTCAGGAGATCCAGGAGCTACAACTCCGTGTTCCCAATGCAGGGTGCCCAGGTTCCCAACCCTGGCCAGCTAACTAGATCCCACATGCTGCAACTAAGACCCAACACAGCCAAAAATGAATCAATATAAAAAACAAAGTAAGCCAACGTATGGACACAAAGAAGGAAGAAAAAGGCAGCTAGAGCAATCACACTGGGTTCAGCTCGCAGCACCGCCATGCATGAGGGGTGATAACAGCTCCACCACCATCCCACTCCCTGGACAGCCGGATCATGCAGGGTAACACCCAGGCAGCCCTGGGAACTCACTAGCTCTCTTCTCCCACCAGTTCCTTGTGCCTGATGGGAAAAGCCTGTTGGGAAGTCTGTCACCATCCTGGATCAAACTCCTCTTTTCCTTTTGCTCCCTCCAACTTCACCAAGCATGTACCACAGCACTCTGCAGTCCACAATGGCCACTAAGACTGGCCACTTCACTTTGGCCCTTCCTAGGCCTCAGCTTCCTCAACTTTAAAATGAGGTTGATTGGCTTAGATGATATGAGACGCCTTCCAGTCCTAAGCCCAGGGCCTTCAGAAGGCAGAATGTGTAGCAATGGTTTACTCTCTTCCAACTGAGGATGATAAGGCTCTGAAAAGAGCAGCAACCTACCTGGACCACACACGGATTCATTCCTGGCCTAGTCCCTGCATCACCTCTCTCCTCTGCTAAGGGACAGGGACCACACTGCTCATTGTCCAGGTGAGGTGGTGGGGACCAAAGAGAAAGTGCCTCAGCTCACTGCCAGTTAACTCCAGAGTAGAGTGTGGACCCTGGACCTACAGATTTCTATTAAGGACATGGAGGGAAGGAGACTTCTCTCGGGGCCCAGTGGTTAAGACTCTGAGCTTCCAGGACAGGGACTTCAGTTCGGTTCATGGTCAGAGAACTAAGATCCTTCAGGCCACCCAGAGACGGGGAATAAAACAAAGATGGCAGGGCGGGGGCGGGGGGCCAGCTGGCAGAATCACCTGGAGTACTACAGAGATGGTCTTAGAGGCTGCCTGCCATTTACGGTAAGTGTCTGCCTTGAGAAGGTTTTCTGCACGGTAGGTCTAGAGAGAAGAATAGAAAAGGGAATGTTAGGGTTCGGAGATGAGAGCTATGTCCCCAGCTCTCAGATTAGTCTGAGAGTTCTCTCAAGCCCTCTGACATCACCCAGGTTTAACTTTCCTTATAATCCCCCCACACACTGGGGTGTGGGGAAGAATGGATACATGTATATGTATGTCTGAGTCCCCTTGCTGTTCATCTGAAACTATCCCAACTTTGTTATCTGGCTATGTTGCTGCTGCTGCTAAATCCCTTCAGTGGTGTCCGACTCCGTGTGACCCCATAGACGGCAGCCCACCAGTCTCCCCTGTCCTTGGGATTCTCCAGGCAAGAACACTGGAGTGGGTTGCCATTGCCTTCTCTTTTCTGGCTATACCCCAATTCAAAAACCTTCTAGTGTTAAAATAAGAACCCCACACACTACCTGGGGTCCACCCCAACATTTTCCCCTGGAAATTCACCTCTGCTTCTTCCCAGGAAGCAAAACACCCCCCTTTTCTCTCAGCAAATTCCTCTATCTCACATCTCTCCAGAATTCCCGATGGCCTCCCAGAAATTCTCCCATGACCCTCCTTGCTGCTGCTGCTAAGTCCCTTCAGTCCTGTCCGACTCTGTGCGACCCCATAGATGGCAGCCCACCAGGCTTCCCTGTCCCTGGGATGACCCTCCTTAGAATTGCACAAAGTCCCCTTTGTGAAAGGAAAACCAAAATGAAGTGCGTATTGCTAAAAGAGTTCTCTAAGTCGACCGGGGGGCCACGGAGGAATTCTGACCAAGCGGGTCGCAGCTACAGTGGAATCTGACCTTTTGACCACTTATTGTATTCACACAGGAATCCAGAATATATGCCAGAAACTCAAGGTACTTATCAGACCCTCATCCTTCAGTAACTCAGGACAGCTTCTTTTTTAAAGCCAAATATTTCTTTCCGTGTATCACAGTCAATTAGAATTCTCTCCACACGACTTTAACAACCTGCTGACCTCTGTTCTCATAAGCCCCTGATTCCCTCTGCCAACACTCCGTTTACCGGAATCTGTGTCTCCCAAACTGCAATTCTTAAAAACCCCAATAAAGCTCTTTCTTGGCGCCCCGCATACGGATTAGCCTTCAACACCTCTGAGACTCCAGAAGCTCCAGAGCCCGCTGATGAATTCCTTCACTTCTTCCACCCTCCCCCACGCCAGTCCCTCACCGAGTCCTGGCTACTGCAGGACACCACATGGCGGAGGCGGATCTCCGGCATGTCAACGCCGTGTGGGCTTCACCCGACTCAAAAGATGCACGAAGCTCTGAGTTTCGGGGGCTCACAGGGGGTGCGCCCTGGGCGGCCTTCACTGCGCAAGCGCACGAGACTGGGGCCTTTCACACCGCGGCGCGTCGGCGGTTACGTCACCACTGCGCATGCCTAGTGCGTCTCCCCGGAGAGCTGCCAGACGCGCGGAGTTCCCTAGCAACGAGCTTTTCCCGCCTGGCTCTGGCCAAACCGCTCTCTCGCCCCTCCTCCCAGTCACTTTCACACCAGGCTTTCCTAGCAACCGGCTTGGCCAGCAGGATTGGTCCCCAGCAGAAATTCGCCGTCCTCAGCACCCTAACTGAAGCCCGGAAAGCAAGAGGCCAGCAATCTTGAGTGCATTTTTTCAGGAAGCCGGGAGCCTACCGCAACACGATCCCCTCCATAGCTGGCTGGCTGGCTACTCTCCTCACGCCCAACACACACAGACACACACCTGGACACACACACACGAGAAAATCTCTGATCCCTGAAGATCAGGTCTGAGACAGAGGGAGTATGTAAAGAACCTCAATAAACCACAAAGTATGTGCCCGAACCAGACACACACCCAGCCTTCCTTTTCCAGTGGGAACTCTGGGCATTTGTCCCCTACCATCCGCATGCCCTGAACAAGCAGCCCTCTGTTCAGTCTCCGAGAGACCCAAGTGAATCGTGGGGTGGGGTCGGAGATGGAGACAGACCAAACACAGAAAAGGGAGTATGAGCCAAGCAGGCGCCAGCAAAACCAGCCTGGATTTGCTGGGCACTCACAGGTAGGGCCTCACCCACACTGGGCACCTCCTTGGGGAAGGAGAGAAGGGGTAGGGTACCTGAGTCCTAGCAGCTGCTCTCCCCTACAGGAAGCAAAATGACCTGATTCTGATCTTGGGCTTCACGTTAGAAAAAAGGGGTCATGGCTGGTGCGGTGGGACCTGATTGAAGAGAGGGTTGGAAGCTCAGACGCCTAGGGCTGCTAGGATGAGGGTCGTTGGTACAAGATGCCACTGCTCCTTTTGGATTCTGATTCCCTTCCCCTACTCAGAGCTGCAGAGACCTACCCCCAGGGCTTACCTCATCATTTCTTAGCCTAGGGGTAAGGTAGGTCCAAACACGCCCCTTCCCAGCTTCCTATAAGAACAGCTGGGGACCCGGGCCTGCAGGGTCACTCATCCATCCATCATGAAGCCTTCCATGAAACCCGAGACCTTCCTGCTGGCCTCCGCTCTGCTCTACACCCTCCTGGGTCTGGGTAAGTGACTAGGGCTCTGGACTCCTGGGACCCTCAAAACAAGGAGTATGAGAGAACATTCTGCCAGGTCCTCAAGGGAGAAGGGAAAGAGAAGGTGTCCTGGGAATTGCAATTCATGGAGAAGGCAGAGGGTAAAGGAGAGAAAGCCTGGGTCCCCAAGGGAGAAAGTGCTAAAAAACCTATGGGTTTAAATCTCTGAGATAGGAGAGGTTTGAATGGGCTCTGCTCCCTATATCCCAGGCAGTGTCTCAGAATAAGACACCTGAATTCTAGAAAATCAGATGAGAGTATGATTAGTATTTTTCATTAGTATGAAAAAAAATAAGGCGAGGTCGAGAGACTTCCTTTCTCCCAGGACTCTAAGCAGTTCAGGTCCCCGGTGTCCTCCTCCTTAGATGTCGGAGTTCAGGCAGCTCCACTTGCCCCAGGATGCAGATCCTTGTGTCTGGGCCCCCAGTTGCCTCCTCTCTCAGGACCAAGGAATCCAGGCCCTTATCCTCTTAGTCCTCAATCTTTCTTCCTGACCTGGGATGTAGATCTCCTCTCGGGTACCCCTGCCTGAGCGCCCACTGCCTACCAGACTTAGACAGCCTGGTACCCACAAGGAAGGTGATCTCACTTCTGAGAACCAGCTGCACCTGAAGTTCCACAGAAGTCCGTGAAGGACTTCCCCATGGTTCAGTGCGCAATCTGCCTGCCAAAGCGTGGGACAGGTGTGCAATCCCTGGTCCAGGAAGCTTCCACGTGCACGGGGGCAACTAAGACCCTTCGCCACAACGACTGAGCTCATGCTCTAGAGCCTGTGCTCTGCAAGCGGAGAAACCAGCACAAATGAGAAACCCCACACCGCAACTAGGGAGTAGTGTCTACTCACTACAGCTAGAGAAAACCAACAGGAAGCAGGAACCCAGCAGAGCCAACAATAGGAAAAAGAAAATTAAAACTATAAAAAAACTTTTTAAAATCCATGGAAAGCTTCAGCAGGACCACTCAAGGTCCCCAAGATGGAACAGGGGGTCTAGCATCCAAAGTCCCCAACCTTGTGATTAGATAAACTTGCTCCCTGATTGGAGTTGCTTTCTGACCTGCCCCAGAGAGCATCTTTGATTCCAGCTCCATGGCATCCTTGCTGAGCTTCAGACAGATCCCTGTTTAGCAGCCAGTGTCCCACCCGTGAATATGCAGGGAGACCCCAGTCCTTCTTCCTTCAGACCCCTCTACAAAATCCGCATGAGATTTGGGAGTCATGGCCCACAGACTACGGCACCTTTCACTAGAGCCCTGCTCTCTAACTGCAGGGTACCCACTGAGCTGTGAGGTGTGTGTCGGTGACGGTCCCAGTTGCACTGGGAAACTGCAGACTTGCGCCCCGGATGAGGACTCCTGCATCATTGTCGTGACCGAGACCAACAGAAGTAAGAGGGCACGGGCTGGAATCACATGCTGGGGAGGCGGGGGGTGCCTTCAGGATGGCAGAATCCGCCACGGGCTGGGTGAACCTTTGAGTGATAATTATCAGGAAGGAGGGAAAGGCAACCTCGAGGTGGGTGGTGGAGAGAGAATCCGGTGGAATGACAGAAACCACTGTTGCCAAGGATTTCTGAAGATGAGACTCCAAAGAGAGGATGGGGAAGTGCAGATACAGACTCTCTCACCAAAGAAGAAATTAGCAAGCAAAGGACATGGGGGAAGAGTGGAATCCAGAGAAGGGGGAAATCTAATATGTAAAAGGTGAAGGGGTGGGTGTAAAACGGACTTGGGTGAGTTGAAAGGAATGTGATCAGGTTGATTCTCGGGGGCTGGGAGGGTTCGCCCAGAGATGCGGGCCTCAAGAGACTGTTCCTGACAAGAGAGAGCGGGAGATACTGAGGGTGGTTGAGTTGGGTGCGAGCTCAGTTTTGTCTGAGTCTTTGTGACCCCATGGAGTGTAACCCTCCATGCTCCTCTGTCCTGGGATTTTCCAGGCAAGAATACTGGAGAGGCTTGCCATTGCCTCCTCCAGGGGATCTTCCCCACCCAGGGATGGAACCCGTGTCTCTTGCATCTCCTACATTGGCACGAGGGTTCTATACCACTGCACCACCTGGAAAGTCCCAATGTTGTCATAGAGAGACGTCTAAGGACAGATGATCCCCGGGCACACTCCATGAAGTTGCAAAGAATCAGGCACAACTGAGCACCCACACACCCAAGCACGGGAGGTAAAGAGCAGAAACCCTAGGCCTGGAGGAGCCCACCCGTCTATAGTGGGGAAGGGGAAGGCCAGGGAGACTGGAAGACACCACTTCAGGAAGACCTGAGAGAAGCCAAGGAGGGCAGCAAGGAAGTCTGGGGAGTGACCCTGGGAAATCTGGAAGCCTCTACCTTAGGTGGAGAAGGAAATGGGTGTTACAGCGGGTGGGAATGGCAGCCCCATCCCATCATTTGATGGAAAGAATTCCAGGAGTCAGAGGAAGGCTGAAGACTGGAAGAGACCATTCACACAGGCATGGGGGTAGTCACAGGTGGTCTGGAAAAGACCACTGCAGGTGGGAGCCCTGCAGGATGGCAGTGGGGTGGCCCTGGGGCTGAAAGGGCTACCCTGGAGAGTCCAGCACAGCCTGGGAGCTGCGGGAGGATGGGTTGCATACGGAATGAACCATTCAGACAATGCCCCAGGCAGAATAGAGGTCTAAATAGGGGAGGTGGAAGAGACCTGTCTAGACAGCAGTGGGCTGGGGCAACTCAAAGTTGGGGAGACACCCCAGGGCAAGGGTCCAGACTGGGGCCACTGAGCCCCCTGCCCACGGCCATCCTGCAGAGGCTTCCTTGGCGGTGACCAGCTACAAGGGGTGTGCGAAATCCAGCGAGTGTGAGTCAGGACTCTTCGGCATCACCATGAACCCTGAGAACTACATGGGCTCCAGGAGGCGCTGCTGCCAGAAGGATGGCTGCAACCAGGACCCCCTGCCCGGTAAGCCCCAGCTGAGCCTGATGGCTGGAGTCCCGCCCTGCCCACCCCTCCCCCCCCAGAGCCAGCTCTGAGCACCTGTCTCTGACCTGTGCTGTCACGGGGAAAGCGTCTTCCTGGCGCTGAGCCTTGGTTTCTTCTCCTGTAAACTGCGGTGTCCAGGGACGTCCCTGGTGGTCCACTGACTAAGCCTCCATACTCCCTCTGCAGGCGTTGGATCCCTGGTCAGAGAACTCGATTCCACAAGGCGCAACTAAGAGCCAACACAGCCAAATAGACATTGTTTTCTGAAAATGCAGTGTCCGTTACCAACAGCTGTCTGCTGAGGGGTTGGGAGGTTGGGAAAGGGACTCGCGTCTCCGATTATCTGACCCTCCACCCTCCCCTTCAGCATTCGTGAGAAACCACACAGAGAATGGCCTTCGCTGTCCTTCCTGCATCGCTGCCTTTACGGAAACATGCACTGCCAGTGAGGAAGCGCTCTGCGTTGGCGAGGAAACCCGCTGTGTCGCCCTGTCTGGCCTGGTGCAGCCTGGTAAGGGGCACCTGGCATTCGGGAGGAGGGAGAGGGGTTCCAGACAGGCCCAGAACTGGAGCCTCATGCTTCCAGATTCTAAAGGAGAGAATGGCTCCAAGTTCTGGGGTAGAAGGTTTCTGGGGCGTATGACCCTGGACTAGGAGGAGGGAGGCTGGCGATCCTGACTGTAGTCTAAAATCCCTTCTAGCAGGTGTCAAATTCGCTGCCCGGGGCTGTGGTATGGAGACCGCCTGCCACACCAAGCCCGGAACCCTGGTGCCCTCAGGCGCTCGTTTGTTCACCATCAAGAAGACCAGCTGTCTTTGAACCCCCAGGCTTCTGGCAAGCCTGAGCGAAGAACTGAGGCCCATGTGGTGTTTGGCCTCCATTTCTTCTCATCTATGTTTCTAGAAATTGCTAAGATTCCCATGTGTCTATAAATTAAACAAGTTAACAGAACAATCCTGAGTCTGTGATGTGCTGTATTTTGGGGAGATGGGATGCAAACAGCAGGGGCCTGAACCCTTGGGAACCGTCTCTTTGGAAGAAAGAAAGGGAAGATGCTACCTTTTCTTAAGGGATTACTTCCTGCGTGGTCCCCATGCTAAGTGTTTTCCATGCGGTACCTCATTTCATAATCACAACTCAGTGACGCTGAAAGTATTGCCCCCATTTTACAGAGGAACACACTGAGGCATGGATTGTGGTATCACTTGCCTTCAGTCAAAGCGCTGCGAGGGTCAGACTCCAGAATCCACGATCACCTTTCCTAGTTAACCTGTTTTTGCCCAGAGTTCATGTTCGTCAATGTGGATATAATAGCTATAACTTCAAAGGACTGTCTTAAGAATCAAATGAAAGAAAATCAAAAAAGGACTTTGTGCAGTGCCTAACACCTTTCAGGGTCTTCCCTGCTGGCTCAGACAGGGAAGAATCTGCCTGCCAATGTGGGAGACGCGGGTTCGATGCCTGGGTGTGTAAGATCCTCTGGAGAAGGGCCTGGCAACCCACTCCATTATTTTTGTCTGGAGCATCCCCCGGACAGAGAAGTCTGACAAGCTGCAGTCCACGGAGTCACAAAGAGTCAGAGCCCACTCAGTGGCTGAGCGCACTGCACTAGCGCCTTTAAGACAGTGTGGGTTCTGGAGACAATGTGTCTGGCCAAACAGTTACCACCCTAAGCCTACTACTTAACTCAGTAGCCATGTTTGGCAGCTGCTAGACTTTGTCATCTCTCAGGATAGTCTCGATTATGCTACAGTAACAAATAAGTTCCTAAACTCAGTGTTTAAAACAACAAAGTTGTATTAGTGTTGGGGCCTTTAATGGACCGGGACCTGGCGGTCCGGAGGTGATGATAAGAAAGTGAAAGAGAGAAGGAGGCTGATACTCCCTGGTTTTCAAAGTAAACCAATCAAATCCTTGACACAGGACTTGCGTCTCTCAGGAAGGCACCGGGCGCCCTCTCGAGGTGGGGTGAAGGCACAGGGCGCCTTGTCAAGAGAGTCTTAGAAGCCCCAGCAGGAGAGTGAGCCTGACGGGTCTCTGCACTCCAAGGAATCAGCTGAGGAGAGAGAGAGAGAGAGAGACAGAGACAGAGAGAGAGAGGGAGAGAGGGAGAGAGGGAGAGAGGGAGGGAGAGAGAGAGAGAGAGAGAGAGAGAGAGAGAGAGAGAGAGAGAGAGAAAGACACGGGGACTGAAGTTCTGATGGAGCAAAGGTGCTTTAATGATTTCCCTGTGAGTATTGGGCTTCCCTGGTGGCTCAGACGGTAAAGCGTCTGCCTGCAATGTGGGAGACCCGGTTTGATTCCTGGGTCGGAAAGATCCCCTGGAGAACGAAATGGCAATCCACTCCAGCACTCCTGCCTGGAAAATCCCATGGACGGAGGAGCCTGATAGGCTACAGTCCAGGGGGTTGCAAAGAGTCGGACATGACTGAGCGACTTCACTTCACTCTGTGAGTATATAAAGGCTATGGTACAGAAGTTTCTTTCGACAGTGATAAAGGTCAGAAAACCAAACGTACAGTACCCGTTACCAAGGGAACAAGGGATGATGATGGTCGCAAGGTCAGGAGACAATCCATATCTCAGGAAAGGGGATCGAGACTGAGCAGTTTTGTCGTAAAGAGCATGTTTACTAAAGGAGATTGAAGTCTGTCTCACACAATGACCATAGTTCCTGGGAGCATCGTGCTGTTCCGCTTAAAAAGAAACACACGACTTGTGAGAAACAGCAGCTAGGCATCCACCTGTTAAACATTCCCTGACGTTTTCCCCTTATTTGTTTATAATACTTGTAAAAAGAGTTCTGACCATTAGAGTTTGTTTAGTTTTAACAGTTTTGCCATGAATTTTGGTAGCGCTAGATGACAAATCACCAAATTAAGACAATCCCCAAAATTACAGTTTTAGACCCGATGTTGTGAGTAATGCTTTGAAACTATCCGCGTGGGTCTAGCCCGGATAATTGATCAGCTAGTTGTTCAGCTAAAGTTTCCAAATTAGTGGAAGAGGGCAGGTTATTAGAAAAGGTTTCAAATTTCTTTGTGTAATAATTGTACTTTCAGAGAGGCATTATCATGTATGCTTTGTAAATGAAATTTGATTTCTTCCCAGTTGTAGGCACTATTATTGAAATGAACAGGAGTAACGCAAAATTGAGTAGAATTCCAATCATAGTTTAGGATCACCTATTTTTGTACATCTATTAATTGATCTCCAACCCATTTGATTGCTGTTTTTAGTTCCCGTATTTCATCTTGAATATCCTCATCTATCTGAGCCTGAGTGGCCTGCATAGTATGGGGATCTTTAGTCCAATTTTGAATAAAATTATGTGTTTGAATTGAGGTTTGTAAAGCAATACCAGTGACAGCAGCAGCAGCTATTAATGCAAATAGCTGTTAATCCCAAAATGCCAAAAATCAGCCATCCACTGAATCGTTTAGATCGTTGGAGCAATTTAGTAAGTAACCAGGAAGCAAGTCCAGCCATGGGACCTTCTTCCCAGGGCCGGTGGAGATTTATTGGTAACCACAGATTATGTCGAGATCAAAGAATCAAAAGGGAGTCATTTCTCAAGGAAATAGAGAAGTTAAGACAAGTATATAATTTACCATTTATGCAAGTTACAGAACATAAAGTCTTACGGAATTGTAAATTTCCTATAGCTACAACAAAAGGAAGTGGAACATAGGCTTGCATAAAATATGATTGATTATACTGAAAGAAATAATGGCTATGGCTACCACTAGTCCCTGTGAAATGTCCAGTCCAAGTCCCAAGTTCCTCGGTGTTTGCAGCAAGTTTCCAATGTCCCGTTGCTTAGGCCCAATCTGTTCATCAAGAATGATTTGAGGACGAGGGAGGACCATTCCACTGTCAAGCCATCCAAGAAGTCCTCCGTCATGGTAATGCTCCATTGTAGTATTAGTAACCGTCCATGCCGTTTGAGTAACATAATCACACACGTTCTATTAATATCATCTGAGCAGTTAGATAACCACATACCATGGGGTCCTCAATCGACAATTGTATGATTAGCCATAAACATTAATTTTCCTGATTTGGCCTGACATTTGTCCCAATGAACAGGAATATATTTAAAGTTCTTATTAGTAAACTCTTTGCATAATGTTCTTTGTTCTTTCCCTAACTCTTTCCCTAAAGTTTCAGTACTATAAACATGGTTCACGGACAAAAAAAAGGGTAGTAAATAATCCAAGCAGTGTCCGAAAGTCCTCTTTTAGAGGCAGGGCGAAAGCCCAAGTTTGTCGGCTAACATTTATGCATAATTTTGTTGGGCCCATATACAAAGGAAGGCCTTCATAACCTAGAGAGATAGTAATTAGTTTTTCTTTTTTTTCAGGATGAGAGGGCCCCTCCAAGTTCCAAGGAGCGGACGTATGTGTTGAGTCATTAGTAGATACGATTGGTCCTATATCTGTCCATTCTGTGACCTACAATAAAAAAAGGGGAGTTAGGTATGTAAGCCCAATAAGTGTGATCAATCAAGTCAGCTGCAGCGGGGGAAACAAAAGCAAGCAAAGCAAGCATAGTGAAGAAAAATATTTTCAGGATTCTGAGGCATTCCCTGTTGAGAAATCAGATTTTCAGTTTGATGAGTAAGCGTTTTTCTGTCCTCAAATAGGGAGATCATACGGTCGATGACATTGAGTACGGTGCTTTTTGGAAATTTTTAAAGTCACCATGGCTTGGATTGGCATTTCTTCCTCCTGAGGTTTTTGTTGTTTCGTTTCTAGTCTGAATGCTGGGGGGCCCCTTAGGTTAAATCTTCTGAAGAGGAAGTTATATGAGTTTGTTGGATCCATCTGGAGAAATAGAAGCATATCCCTTTCCCTGTAAGATTAGTTTCTTAGATTTCCACAGATTAGTTAACCCGTCTTGATAGCAAATGGGTAAAGGAGGGGAGGTGTCCTTTAATGTTTCAAAATGTTTTTCTGCTTTTGTCAAAATATCTCCTTGCAGTAAGTTTAAAAAATTTAAAATAAATAAAGCTATATTAACAAGAGTTATAGAAAGAAAGGAAAGCGATAATGATGAAAACATTGTTAGGAAATATTTCAGTCCAAAAGAAAAAAAAAATCATCTAGAAATCTGTTTGGGACTGGTATTTGGCTGTGGTTTTGAATTAATGGGTTGATTTTCTCTTCATTCAGTATATACATTTTTCCTGATATAAAAAGAAATGGGATCTGACTGTGTTTTAAGTGGTTTGTGTTATTTGGGGCAAAGGATTAGGAACAAACATTCAAATATTTCTTCCTAAGAGAAATTCTTGAAAGTTGATGCAGAACAACTTGATAAATGAAATGTTGCTCATATCCAAATATATTTGACCTTGTCCTTGGAAAAGAAATGCAGCCTGGCAGCTGTTGAATCTCTCTGTTCAGTGTGTCAAGGAAGATGATTATACTTTCAAGACAGACCTGAAAAGAAGGCGAATATTTTGCACTTTTGATATTCTTAGGAACAAATAACTTATTTGGCAAATGGGTGTCCTTTTTACGTTGCTTTTGTTTTGTATGGTGAAACAGGCATTGAAGTTGATGTTATTTTAAGAATCTTACAGACTGGAAACAGAAATAAAGCTATATTGACAGTAGTTATAGGCTTAAAAAATATATTGCGTCAGAATCTAGTAATGTCTGCTCTGGTAAGGAAAAGTGTTCCTGTGTATTTTTCTTTATTTAATTTTCCATTTGTAGTTACAGTGTGTAATGTGTTTGTTTAATTACATCTTGTGTTTGCAGATGATAAGGAATGTTTGTAATCTGTTTAATAGAGAACGAATGTAAAAATTGTTTAGAAATATAGGTAGGGCCATTGTCTGTTTTTATAGAATTAGGTATTCTCATTACTGCAAAGTAAGCTAACGGGTGGGTTATAACATGTCGTGTAGTTTCACCTCGGAGAGGTGTGGGCCCTATAAAAGAAGAATTTGTATTGATTGAGACACGTAAGAAGGAAGAGGAAGGAAGTTCAGGGTAATGAGTTAAATCCACTTGTCATAAAATTTTCTTTCATTTGTCATAAACCCTTTTGACATTTTTGTATTCATCATTTTATTTGCCATTTCTTATATCTTTTTATTAAAAGCATATATCTTATTTTTCTTTAGCAATTATGAAGTGTCTTATATGTTATTATTTTTATAGATTGGTGAATAAACTATTAATAAATAAATATAAATATATAAATACCACACAAATATATTATAAATTATATAAATTATATAAAATATAAATGTTTTGTTATATGTATTAATAATTTAAAATCTCTTAAGTTTTTCTATAAGAAAAACTTTTTGTAAGAGGAAGTTAGTGTTCAGTAATTAATTTTTAAAATCTTATTTCACTTGGAAATGACCTAGCTATTTAATAAACTTTTATTATTTAGTTTAGTATAAGTCCAGAAACTTAAGTTACTCCAATCCTAAGAGATTATTTTAGATTATAATAATAGATTATTCTATTAAAAATATACTTATTTTTAATAGAGTTTATCTAAAAGTTTTCATCTTATTTACATATATATATATATATATATAAAGAGTTATCTTTTTGTTGATAAATTTAGTTTACCTTAAACTTAGGCACAATAAAAGTATTATGTAGTGTTGATGATTTAAGACATGTCTCAATTAGATTAGCAAACAACTATATTTAAATTATATGTATTTAAATAAACATATTTAATATTGAATATTTTTCAGTTCATGTTAACCTGAATTTAAATAGAGCTTATTAACTTCATATTATCCAAAAACAAAGACATATATTGAGACAGAGATAATTTTAGATAGATAGGCATAGTTTTCTGCTTGAAATTTAAAACGTCTTTTTGTTTTATTTTTTAATTTATTTATTTTTTGAGTTCCACCAATTCGTTCATGGCTGGAGTCCTAGATCGAGTGGGCTGTGTTTCCCAAGGACATGATAAGAGTTAATTTCAGGTTTTTTCTTAGGCCTGTTTTTGTTTCCCAGGCAGAACTGGAGCTCCAAAAAAGTAGTTTAACAAGTTAACCTTTTCCTAACTGCATGTGTAAGAAGAATCGGTTTTGCAATTTCAAAAAAGATTTTATTTTAATCAATTTTATCTGGAGTCTAAAGAATATCATGGCCATTGAGTGTCAAAAATACCATTTCTCATTTTTGTAGTTACAGTATATTATTAATGATATATGCATGAGGGAATTGCTGTCATATAGGATGTAAAGCCTTGGCTATAAAATTTTGACAAATATTTAGACTGTTAAGCATACCTTGAGGTAACATAGTCTATTGAAATCTTTTATGAGGCCCGATGTGATTAGGACAAGGGAGACAGAAAGTGAATTTCTCCCAGTCTAAAGAGTGTACAGGTATATTTAAAAAGCAATCTTGTAAATCAGTAATAATAATGTGCCAACTTTGAGGAAGAGTGGTAGGTGATGGGATCCCTGGTTGTAATGCATCTATAGGTTTCATAGATGCAGTGACTTTTCTAAGGTCTGTTAAGAGACACCATTGGTTAGATTTCTTCTTTATAATAAAAACAGAGTTCTAAGGAAAGTAAGATTCCTTGATATGTTTCAATTCTGTGTCTATAAGTTCTTTAGTAGCCTGTAATTTATCTTTCGTAAAGGGGCCATTGCTCTGTCCAAATAGGCTCATCATCCTTCCAAGTTATTTTAATAATTGCTTTGTTTGTTAAATGAGCAGTGGCCCCTAGGAACAATGTGGAATGTGTATCTGAGTTTGCCATTGCTTAAGTAAGTCTCTATTAGATTAAGGGGTGCCTTTGTCACATAAGGTCTTAATGTTGTAGGTTGGCCTTTTGGCCCTTCATATGGGTGGATCTAAACATTTTGATAAATGTCTTGTACTTTGGTTTGAGAAATTCCTGCAATTTGGCGAGAGACCTTTTGTATAGGCCAGGATTTGGGCCATAAGTGTTTGGAAATAATAGTAATACTAGATCCAGTGTCGAGGAGACTAGAAAATCTTTTATTATTAATTTTGATATTTATATTTGGTCAGGCATATTCAGTTACCAGTGATGTCCATAAGGATTGTTTTTGATCTGTACTGCTGAATCTGCCTGTCTGTACATTATTAGAGGAGTTAATAGAAATGTAAGGCAAAAGAAGTAACTGAGCAATTTTGTCCCCCTTTTAAAATTGCCATAGAATCTGAGATGACATCCTAATTTGAATTTCTCCTTTATAATCTGAATCAATTATTCCAGGGTGAACAATAATTCCTTTAGAAGCCAAACTAGATCGACCAAATAAAAGATTGAAGTTTTGTGGGGGCAGGGGTCCAAAAAGTCCATAGGTACTCTAGAAGGGACTGCTTAAGGGTAAAGGAAAAACCATCTAGGGCTGGTAGCATTGCCGGATGTTGAGGGTTTGAGGGAAAAGATAGAATTTGCCCCTGGTTTTTGTTGTAGGGGACCTGGAGGGTCCCCTGTTTGGAGTTCCCTGGAATAGGTTTTCCATCAATATCAAATTTAAATTTACAATCTTTGCCCCAATGCATTCCTCTAAGGCAGTGAGGGTGAATTCTTGGAGGTTTTTTATTAGCCTTCTTAAGGTAGTCCCTTTCTAAATGGTTTTTATCTCTACATGTAAAGCATCCTTCATTTCCCTTTTTAAAGGTAGTAGCCATTGTTTCAGCTAGCATTTGCATCTTTTGAGTTTCTGATCCTAGATTGTGACAAGCCTTCAGATAGTCAATAATAGTCCCAGTTTCACGAATTGCAGCGATAGATCTTTGACATTCCTGATTTGCATTCTCATAACCAAGTAATTTCTCTAGCTGTTCCTTGGTTTCTCCTCCGATTACAGTACGGGAAATAGCAGTTTCTAATCTAGCTAAAAAATCAGCATAACTTTCGTTAGGTTCCAACAAAGGAGAGACTTTTGGAGTTGCGCCTGTTGGCGGAGGAGGAGCATATGGAACGGCCGGGGCGGGGCTAGTAAGACAATTTTGAAATATTTTGTTGTTCTAATTGGGCCTTTTTTAAAGTTTTATCATCTAATTCATATTCATGTGGGAAGAATTCTGTTGTTGATAGTAGGAGGGCTAGAATTTACCTAGATGGAGAAGCTCTATACAGTCAACAAAAACAAGACTAGGAGCTGACTGTGGCTCAGATCATGAACTCCTTATTACCAAAATCAGACTCAAATTGAAGAAAGTAGAGAAAACCGCTAGACCATTCAGGTATGACCTAAATTAAATCCCTTATGATTATATAGTGGAAGTGAGAAATAGATTTAAGGGCCTAGATCTGATAGATAGAGTGCCTGATGAACTATGGAATGAGGTTCATGACACTGTACAGGAGACAGGGATCAAGACCATCCCCATGGAAAAGAAATGCAAAAAAGCAAAATGGCTGTCTGGGGAGGCCTTACAAATAGCTGTGAAAAGAAGAGAAGTGAAAAGCAAAGGAGAAAAGGAAAGATATAAGCATCTGAATGCAGAGTTCCAAAGAATACCAAGAAGAGATAAGAAAGCCTTCTTCAGCGATCAATGCAAAGAAATAGAGGAAAACAACAGAATGGGAAAGACTAGAGATCTCTTCAAGAAAATTAGAGATACCAAGGGAACATTTCGTGCAAAGATGGGCTCGATAAAGGACAGAAATGGTATGGACCTAACAGAAGCAGAAGATATTAAGAAGAGGTGGCAAGAATACACGGGAAGAACTGTACAAAAAAGATCTTCATGACACAGATAATCATGATGATGTGATCAACTAATTTAGAGCCAGACATCTTGGAATGTGAAGTCAAGTGGGCCTTAGAAAGCATCACTATGAACAAAGCTAGTGGAGGTGATGGAATTCCAGTGGAGCTCTTTCAAATCCTGAAAGATGATGCTGTGAATGTGCTGCACTCAATATGCCAGCAAATTTGGAAAACTCAGCAGTGGCCACAGGACTGGAAAAGGTCAGTTTTCATCCCAATCCCAAAGAAAGGCAATGCCAAAGAATGCTCAAACTACCACACAGTTGCACTCATCTCACATGCTAGTAAAGTAATGCTCAAAATTCTCCAAGCCAGGCTTCAGCAATACGGGAACTGTGAACTTCCAGATGTTCAAGCTGGTTTTAGAAAAGGCAGAGGGACCAGATGAAATCAAATTGCCAACATCCACTGGATCATGGAAAAAGCAAGAGAGTTCCAGAAAAACATCTATTTCTGCTTTATTGACTATGCCAAAGCCTTTGACTGTGTGGATCACAATAAACTGTGGAAAATTCTGAAAGAGATGGGAATACCAGACCACCTAACCTGCCTCTTGAGAAATCTGTATGCAAGTCAGGAAGCAACAGTTAGAACTGGACATGGAACAACAGACTGATTCCAAATAGGAAAAGGAGTATGTCAAGGCTGTATATCGTCACCCTGCTTATTTAACTTATATGCAGAGTACATCATGAGAAACGCTGGGCTGGAAGAAGCATAAGCTGGAATCAAGATTGCTGGGAGAAATATCAATAACCTCAGATATGCAGATGACACCATCCTTATGGCAGAAAGTGAAGAGGAACTAAAAAGCCTCTTGATGAAAGTGAAAGAGGAGAGTGAAAAAGTTGGCTTGAAGCTTAACATTCAGAAAACGAAGATCAGGGCATCTGGTCCCATCACTTCATGGGAAATAGATGGGAAACAGTGGAAATAGTGTCAGACTTTATTTTTTGGGTCTCCAAAATCACTGCAGATGGTGACTGCAGCCATGAAATTAAAAGGCGCTTACTCCTTGGAAGAAAAGTTATGACCAACCTAGATAGTATATTCAAAAGCAGAGACATTACTTTGCTGACCAAGGTCCGTCCAGTCAAGGCTATGGTTTTTCCTGTGGTCATGTATGGATGTGAGAGTTGAACTATGAAGAAGGCTGAGGGCCGAAGAATTGATGCTTTTGAACTGTGGTGTTGGAGAAGACTCTTGAGAGTCCCTTGGACTGCAAGGAGATCCAACCAGTCCATCCTAAAGGAGATCAACCCTGGGATTTCTTTGGAAGGAATGATGCTAAAGCTGAATCTCCAGTACTTTGGCCACCTCATGTGAAGAGTTGACTCATTGGAAAAGACTCTGATGCTGGGGAGGGATTGGGGGCAGGAGAAGAAGGGGACGACCGAGGATAAGATGGCTGGATGGCATCACGGACTCGATGGACTTGACTCTGAGTGAACTCCGGGAGATGGTGATGGACAGGGAGGCCTGGCGTGCTGCGATTCATGGGGTTGCAAAGAGTCGGACACGACTGAGCGACTGAACTGACTGACTGAGAATCTACCTTGAAATGGCCAGAAATCTATAGGAATATTTTTTCCTTGCTTGGCAGCTCATTCAACATTTTCTTTTACCTGCTGCCAAATTTCTAAATCAAAACTGCCTTTATCAGGGAATCAAGGATTACATTTAACCAGTGTTTGAAAGTAAGCCTCTATTCAGTGGCGCGAAACCAAAAGTCCCTGAGCTTTAGACGAATGGTGAAGTTAAGTAGAGAAATGATGGGACTTTCCACCCGTATAACCCATGTCTTAGTACTTACCGATGTCAATAGGTCCTGACCTCCGTAGGTACCAAGTCTCTCCAACCAAATGCCACGTATACCAGAGTCCCTGTTCTGGGGCGCCACTTGTTGGGGTCCTTTAATGGACCAGGACCTGGCGGTCCAGAGGCGATGATAAAAGAGAGAAGGAAGCTGATACCCCCTGGTTTACACAGAAAACCAATAAAGTCCTTGACACAGGACTTGCATCTCTCATGAAGGCACCGGGCACCCTCTCAAGGAGGGGGTGAAGGAACAGTGTGCCTTCTCGAGGGAGTCTTAGAAGCCCGTGCAGGAGAGTGAGCAAGACGGGTCTCTGCGCTCCAAGGAATCAGCCGAGGAGAGTGAGAGATAGAGAGCGAGGAGAGTGAGAGATAGAGAGCGAAAGACAGACACAGGGACCCAAGCGCTGATGGAGCAAAGGTGCTTTAATGATTTCTCCGTGAGTATATAAAGGCTGTGGTACAAGAAGTTTCTTTCGACAATGATAAAGATCAGAAATCAAATTGTACAGCACCTATCACCAAGGGAACAAGGGATGATGATGGTCAAAAGGTCAGGAGACAATCCATATCTCAAGAAGGGGGTTGAGACTAAGCAGTTTTGTCATAAAGAGAATGTTTACTAAAGGAGATTCAAGCCTGTCTAACACAATGACCCCTGTTCCTGGGAGCAGCATGCTGTTCCACTTAAAAAGAAACAAAGGACTTGTGAGAAACAGCACGTAGGAATCCTCCTGTTAAACAGGCCCAGACATATTAGTCTGTTGATGCTGTAGTAATGTTGTGTAAAAAACCACGTCCAAATCGAGACTTGTGAAAAGAAACATTCTTCTTCCTAAGTGTTTGTAGGTATCTGGGGCGGCTCTGTTTCTGGCTGTGCGCTGGTGGGTTTGGCTCCCGTTTGGGAGGAGGACTCTAGTTCTCCTCCGTCAGGTTCCAGAGCCTTCTGGGATTGTGACTCCCTGGTTAACGTCCTTCTCATGGCAGCTGACAGGGGCACAGAACCCAAGTGCACCAAAGGTCCCTGCAGAGGTTTGGGGGTGAGCAGGAGACCATCCTGCACACGACCCCAGCATCCCTCCTCTCCAGGGACCCTGGAGTCCTCACCCTGGATCCCTCCTTCCTCAGACCCAGAAGTCTAGGCTTCCATCTCACAGAGTCCCAAGCATCTTCCACCCCTCTCAAACCCCAAAGACAGACCCACAACAGAATTGCTACTTTTTTATTCACTCCTCCAAAAAACACCACAGGCAAACCCACCCTTGATTCTCTGGGCTTCATGGTTCCTCACCTCAATGGACACACATGTACCGTTATCCAGACAAGGAGAAAATTCAGCTAAGCTGATGCCACTTTTGGACCTCCTCTGCTTCTGCCAGTGGCAACACTGAGTTTCTTTCCTTGAATTTCTGCCTCAAGGGCCTGCCAGCCTGCAGGTGGCACGTAGACTCACTCTGAGTTCAGCTAGTGATCCCTCCACAAGGGAGTCTTCAGTCTATTCTGTTTGGATGCTCCCAGAGACAGATGCAGCCCTACCAACTTGCTGCCTCCAGAACATAAAATTCAACCCTTTTAGAAGCCATGATTTAAAAGGCAACCCTTGCAAAAGATAGGTGTCACACCCAAGGGTGCCAATATACAGCTATGTGAACGAGATCAGCACAATGGACAGTGACACAGGAAACCAACACAAGGTCTTGGTTTCTGAGATTTGATCCAGGCAGGAGGCCCCTTGGCAGGAGGGTAGTCAGAATTTGGAGCAGGGAAGCGCAGGGTGGAGATGTCAGACAGGGCCAAGTCAGAGATGGTGTCAGAGAGGAGGGCACCCTGAGCCAAGGCAAAGGGTGAGACTAAAGTTTGAGCTCCCCGAGTTCTGGGCTTCCAGGAGGGCTTGTGAGTCTATTACTGTGCACGAGAGAGCATGCAGATACAAGTGAGCCTACATGGAATGCTCACGATAACTCTGCAGGTAGACGCCATCTGCTGGGCCACTTGTAAAAGGCCACCCCTATTGTCAAAGGGCTGTCTGGCCTTAAAGCAACGCAGATGGAATTCCTATTCCCCAAGAGGGACCAAAGGGTCTCCAGTTCTCTCAGACAGACCCCAGTTCCCTCCTCTCCATGGAGACCTTCCACCAGCCATGAATTAAGAAGCAAGGACCACAGCCCTCTGGGGAGCCAGGATTTCTGAGACTCCAAACAACTCTCTTTCTCCCAGTGACGATTCAAAGCCCACTTTGCATGCAGGCCTATCCCCCAGCCCCGGAAGCCTACATCTTATACCCTTTGTGGCTCAGAAGCCCAAGGAGTTCAGCTCCGTGGGGAACCTAGACCCCCCTCCTTCAGATCAGAATCCCCAGTGTGAAGGAGACCGCCTTCATCAGCAATCAAGGCCTCCACCTCCTCCTCCACAGGGGGACTAGACACCTATTAGATTTACTTTCTACTCTTGAGAGACCAAGATAGCCCCATTCCAGGAGTCCAAACTCCCTTGAGGATTTCCATAGTCTGATGGTACCCAGAGAAATAAGGAATCCCATCCCCAGAACTCTATTTCCCTTCAGGACCCAGAAATCCTGGTGACCAGACGTCGCCCACTCCAGGCCCTAGTCAGAGCCCTCATTCCCTTCAAGCACCCAGGATTCTCACTGGCGGACCCCTCACTCTGCGATCTCTCAGGCTCAGACATCCCGTACTAGAGTCTGGACCCCGTGCCCTCTCCCTCTCACCGGGTCTTGAGTCCTCCGACCCTGGCAGAGCCAGATAGCTGGGACCCTGGGCACACGCGGCAGCCCCGGCCCTCAGCCCAGCTCTCACTGCGCGGGAACCTACGGCGGCAGCACTGCCTCGTGTTCCCCGCGCATCTCGTCCAGCGCCTGCACGAGGACGGCGTGCGCTGCGCGCCATGGATGCTGTGGGATGCTGGGCCCAACTCTAATCTCCAGCTGCTCCTCGTCAGCTCCTCCAGCAGGGGGAGTGAATGAGCGAGCGAGCAAGCGAGAGAGCGGACTGCTGCAAGGCTGGTGAAGGGAGGCGGGATCATGCAGGTCACGTGTTCAGCACCCCAGGTGTGCTTTGAGGCCGCTTTGCTAGCGGAGGGGTCGAGGGGGGGTCGCGCAGGTGAGTCCAGGTTGCAGTGTCCCAGGACCTGCAGTACTAGCCTCACCGCACGTTCTCAGGCTAAGACCAGAATCAGCTGGGGATCACCCCCTCCTCAGGATCTGAGTTTCGGCCCCAAGGGTTCACCTCCAAGCTTCAAAACACCCTCATTTCTGTAACTGCAACCTCTTCCTTTCCTCCTCCAGCCCTAAGGGTGGCGGCTGCTCCCAGCACTTGCTTCTGTGTTCTACCCGCGTCTTCTGTCCTCTTTAGTCAATGGTGGTGCTTTAGTCACCAAGTCGCCTCCGACTCTTTGCGACCCCATGGAATGTAGCCCGCCAGGCTCCTCGGTCCATGGAATTCTCCACGCAAGAATACTGGACTGGGCTGCCCTTTCCTCCTCCTGGAGATCTTCCCACACCAGGAATCCAACTTGTATCCCCTGCATTGAAGGCAGATTCTTCACTGACTGAGCCACCTCCTTACTAGTTCTTTATATTAATTCTCTGGTAAACTAACTGCTGTGATTTCCGCCTGCTGGTGGGACCCTGACTGATACAATGGGTGGCACTGATGTTGGTGTCTGCCTTGTCAACTGATTCCAAGTGGCACAGAGCTTGATTTTCAAAAGGCTCTAGGTGGCGGGAATACTTTGGCCATAGGATGTGACGATCTGACTCACTGGGGAAGTCCCTGATGCTGGGAAAGATTGTGGCAGGAGGAGAAGGGGGTGACAGAGGATGAGATGGTTGGATGGAATCACCGACTCAACAGACATGAATTTGAGCAGACTCTGGGATATAGTGAAGAAGCGGGAAGCCTGGCGCGCTGCTGTCCATGGGGTCTCAAGGAGGCGGACAGGACTTAGCGACTGAAGGACAATGTGGCAGGAAGAGGACGGGAAGGGAAACAGCGCATGAGCGCCCACTCAGGAAGACAGGCCTCTCAGGAGCCGCCCCTGGACTCTCAGAGCGCAGAGCGGAGCTCTGCTGCGGGTAAATGAAGGAGAAATGTGCCTTGTGGGGGTGTCCGTGGGTGGCCTTAGCTCTGCAGGGACAAGAGACAAAACATGAAAACTTCTCTCTGCCTCTCTGCAGACTCCTAGCCAATACTGGCTTCCCTCGGGGCTCGGATGGTAAAGAATCTGCCTGCAATGCAGGAGACCTGGATTGGATACCTAGGTCCGGAAGACCCCCTGGAGAAGGGAATGGCAACCCACTGCAGTATTCTCATCCATGATCTCTACTGTCAACGATTTGGAGCAAAAATACTAAGTAACTGTCAGTGCGAAAAGACCCAAGTTGAAAGCTCTAAGTGGTGCTGTATACGTAGTACCACCTGGCGCCAGGGCAGATCGTCTTTAGAGGAATGTACTTCAAACCAGCCCCTCAAAGAATTTCCACCAATATATTACCCTAAGTGGAATTAACACACACACACATACCATTAGGCATCAGAAATTAGGCTGCCATGATTAAGGGTCGGTAGAACCCACAAACAGCAGACCCAGACACACAAAGATTGCATATATTGATGGGGGAAATCTGGAAAGAGTGACAGACTATATTTCCTTTGGCTCCAAAATTGCTGGCACGGTGACTGCAGCCATGAAACTAAAAGACGCTTGCTCCTTGGAAGAAAAGCTATGACAAACCTACACATCATATTCAAAAGCAGAGACATCACTTTGCTGACAAAGGTCTGTATAGTGAAAGGCATGGTTTTTCCAGTAGTCATGTACAGACATGCTTTCAAAGTGTGGTGCTGGGGAAGACTCCAAGGAGATCAATCCAGTCCATCCTAAAGTAAATCAACCCTGAATATTCATTGGAAGGACTGATGCTGAAGCCCCAATACTGTGGCCACCTGATGTGAAGAGCTGACTCATTCGAAAAGACCCTGATGTTAGGAGGGCGTCCTCGGTGGTCAGATGATAAAGTATCCACCTGCAACGTGGGAGACCTGGGTTCGATCCCTGGGGTGGGATGATCCCCTGCAGAAGGGAATGGCTGCCCACTCAGTGTTCTGGCCTGGAGAATTCCACAAGCAGTCAGTGGGCTTGGAAAGCGTCAGACACACCTGAGTGACTTCCACTTTCACGGATGCTGGGAAAGAGTGACGGCAGAAGGCGAACAGGGCAGCAGAGGCTGAGAGTTTAGATGGCATCGTGGGCTCACTGACTCAATGGACATGAGTCTGAGCAAACTCCAGGAGCCAGTGAAGGACAGGGAAGCCTGGCGTGCTGGGGTCCATGGGGTCGCAAAGAGCCGGCCACGACTAAGGTACTGAACAACAAACTGATATTATGAAACACACAATATACAAGTAAGTGGGTAAGAATCCCCCTCCAGTGCAGGGCGCTCAGTTTCCATCCCAGGTCTAGGAAGATTCCACATGCCTCAGGGCAACTGAGTCCAAGCCCCACAACTACTGACTCCAGGCACCAAAGGCCTGTGCTCCGCAGTAAGCAAAGTCTTTGTGTGAGAAGCCCGTGCACAGCAATGAGAGTAAGTAAACTCCACTCGCTGCCACGAGAGAAAGCGCACGCTCAGCAATGAAGACCTGGTGCAGCCAAAACTGATAAATAAAGTGTAGTAACTGGAAGGAATGATGCTGAAGCTCAAATGCCAGTACTTTGGCCACCTCATGCGAAGAGTTGACTCACTGGAAAAGACTCTGATGCTGGGAGGGATTGGGGGCAGGAGGAAAAGGGGACGACAGAGGATGAGATGGCTGGATGGCACCAAACTCAATGGATGTGAGTTTGAGTGAACTCCTGGAGTTGGTGATGGACAGGGAGGCCTGGCTTCCTGCAATTCATGGGTCCCAAAGAGCCGGACACAACTGAGTGACTGAACTGAACTGAACTGAATAATAATTTTAAGAAACCTCAAGGGAATGAGGAACTATTGACATAAGCGTTTCCAGCCTCTGCAAACATAAAGTCCTGAGATGACCATTCCACATTTTAGGTAGATAAGAGGTGAATAATAAAGATCCACATACCAGATTAGATACAGTTTTAGCCAAAAATGCATTGACTTTCTCATAATTAAAAGATGGAATTCTGATCTGAATCTCTTTGCCAAGAAGTTTTTCTTTTTAATTGCCCCAAGATGGTTGATTTTATGTAAAATTTTAATCAAGGAGGCCATTAGACTGGGTGATTCTAAAGCCTTAGGTAGCTTTAGTAAACCAATCAAAATTTAAGCCTGAGTTGATGAACTCCAATCTAACAAAATGAAATCAACTAATCATGAACAGCCAAGTCCCTCGATTTTCTCAAGTAAGAAAATCCTTTCAGGTCCAGGGAGGTGGGATGGACTGGGAAACTGGGACTGACACCCGTATACTCCTGATACCCTCTTGGGCAGAGATGGCTGATGAGAACCTGCCGTACGGCGCGGGGCGCTGCACTCAGGGCTCTGTGCCGACCTAAATGGGGAGGAAATCCAGGAGTGAGGGGACATGTGTGTACCGGCAGCTGATTCACCTTGCTGCCCAGTGAGAACCAACACAACACTGTAAAGGAACTATATCCCAATAAAATTGATTAATTTGAAAAGTTCACGCTCAAGCCCATTAAATAATTGCTCTGCTTCCATGTTTTCTCTCTGAAATCTTCTGTCCTCCTACCCACAAAGCACCTCTAATCACTTTTCAGTTTTGGCTGTCTGATTTGAATTGTCTGCCTAAATGAACTCTTCAAACTATAATGTGCTGCAGTTCACCTTTTACAACTGATAGGACCTTTATTTTATTATTACCAATCTTTTTGGTCACACTGCACAGCTTGTGGGATTTTAGTTCCCCAATCAGGGACTGACTGAACCTGGGCCCCTGGCAATGAGAGAGTGGCGTCCTAACCACTGCACCACCAGGGAATTCCCTAAGACCTTTAGAATAAGAATGTGCGTTCAAGGAAAACCTCATTGGTTAGAATGTACTTTGTAAGGTGGAAAAAGCGCTGGTTAAAATTCAACACACGTCAGTTTAAACACTCGTGGGTGTTCCATGGGGGCCCAGTGGCTAGAGTCTGCACTTCCTTGCAGGGGCCTGGGCCCGATCCCTGGTCAGTGAACTAGACCCTGAGCCAAGTGCAGCTGCAACTAAGGACTGGCCCAGCGAAATCAACACATGAGGCCTGGCGATGTCAAGGGTCAGTGAGGGCGTGTCGCTCACAGACTGCTGAAGGAAACGTGACGTGGAACAACCACTTTGGAAACCAGTCCATTTCTAATAGGAAAGCAAATCTGCCTCCATGCTAAGTCAGTTCAGTTGTCTTCAACTCTTTGTGACCCTATGGACTGTAGCCCACCAGGCTCCTCTGTCCATGGGGCTCTCTAGGCAACAACACTGGAGTGGGTTGCCATGCCCTCCTCCAGGGCATCTTCCCAACCCAGGGATCAAACCCGCCTCTCCTGTGTCTCCTGTGTTGCAGGCAGATTCTTTACCACTTACTTACTGAGGCAAGTAAGTCCTAGAACTAAGGACTGAAGACCCTGCAATTTGACTCTTTTAGATGGTTACCCCAAGGATATCTCTGTACAGAGCCTTTACAAGAAGGCTCACAGCAGCTGTGTTCATAGTAGTCAAAAAGTGGTGGGCAGTTCCCTGGCGGTCTAGTGGTGAGGGCTTCTCACTTGCACTGCTGTGGTCTGGGTTCAGTCCCTGCCTGGAGAACTAAGATCCTAAAAGCTGCGAGGTGCAGACAGATACAGCCACCAAAACGTGGCAACAGTCCCGAGGCCTGACGTCGAGATCTCTGCTTCCGGTGAAGCTTCTCAGCGACAAGGTGGAACAGACCACTAACGCACACACAATATGTGAGACCCCGTGTTCCCAGCTCCACCAGACTCTGCTAAACAGGCTTCCAACCTGGCACCACAAGCTCTCCTTGATGGCGCTATGACAAATTGTTTATCTGTCACCCCTGCCTGCAATCACATAGGACTCTGTGGATATTCCCTAAGGGTCGGGGCCTGGTTTGGTTTTGTTCACTACTGGTTCCTGAGCTTGGGCCCAGCTCTGCTGTACACTAGCTATAGCACCTTGAAGGCTCAGCTTTTGGAGCCTCAGTTTCTTTGTCTGTAAATTGGGGATGATCACCCTATGTAGGATATGCTTTACAGATGGGGAACCGAGATGCAGACAGGAAAATCAACAGCTTGCATGTCACACACAGGTAATGACTGGCAGAGAAATTCAGACCAACTGCCGGACTGCACGCCAACCGTGCTCTCCAACTCCACAACTTCAATCCTTGTGGTAAAACCTCCACATCTTGGCACTTCCCTGGTGGCCCAGGGTTAGGACTCCCAGCTTCCACCACAGGGGGCCTGGGTTCAATCCCTGGTCAGGGAACTAAGATCCCACTGCCACATGGCACGTCCGAAAAAAAATCAAGACTCAACACCTCTGCCTGGCCCAAATTAAAAGCATGGGACCCTCCATCCAGTAGGACATATACCTTTGTATTTTAATGACTAATTCGGATTTCACATATGAGTACTTCTACTTTTAACACACAGAGATGCTCCCTCGTCTGTCTTTCTTATGACAGACAAAAATTTCTGATTAAAAAATATGGAAACAACCCAAATGTCCATATGAATGGACATACAGTACATGATTCCCTACAATGGAACAGTGAAAAGGCAAGTATTAGTCACTCAGTCAGGGCCCATGCTTTGTGACCCCCATGGACTGTAGCCCACCAGGCTCCTCTGTTCATGGGATCTCCGGGCAAGAATACTGGAATGGGGTGCTATTCCCTTGCCCAGGGGATCTTCCCGACCCAGGGAACGAACCCCGGTCTCCTGCATTGCAGGCAGATTCTTCACCATCTGAGCTAATGGAATGGTATTCTGCTATAAAGAGGAATGAAGGTCTGATGCAAGTTATGACATGGAGGAAATCCGAAAACTACGTGAAGGGAGCCAGACACAACAGGGAGCATATTGCAAGGTCTTATTTATAGGAAACGTTCAGGACAGACAAATTCGGAGAGACAGAAAGCACATCAGTGGTACATACACACACTAGTATCAAGTAAATAACCAAAAGGACCTGCTGTGTAGCACAGAGAATGACACGCAATATTTTGTAATAACGCATAAGGGAAGAGACTCGGAAAACAATATTTATACACGTATAAATAAACGAATCACTGCTATACACCTGAAAGTACCACCACACCGTAAATCAACTCTACCTCAAGCTTTTCACAAAATCAGAAAAAGAAGTTCAGACTAAAATAATCACATAGTTTTTAAAATATAGGATGTAAATATTAGGATTTAAATATTAAAAAGGTTAATATCAAATGTTGATTTAAGTATACAGCAGCAATGTTAAATTCAGATTAATTCAATAAACTCATTTGAGTGAAAAACAAAAAATTAACAACTGAATTTCATGTTTTTTGCTTTTTCAAAAACGTACATCAGCAGTTGCTAAGGGCAACTGCGGGAAGAGGGTAAGGGAATGACCATTTAATGGTTCTGGGGTTTTTTCTGGCGGGAGGTGATGAAAATGTTCTGGATTAGACACTGTAATGAATGCTGCACGCTGTGAATATACCAAATCCCCTGAATCACACACTTTCAATGGTTAAAGTAATGAACTTATGTTACATGAATTTTATCTCACGAAGAAAGAAGAGAGTGTTGGGTAACTATCAGCCGTTAGGAGAAATGCTTAAGCGCACGAGACTCATCTGGGCCCAGGTCTGTGTGCACCTGTCTCAGGAAGACAGGATTCATGACAGTGGCATAAATTAGACATGCAAGGTCTGCAGACACTGAGATATCTTGTTAAAACAACTTTTCCAACATAAATATCATATGATATTGTCTCTATACGAAATCTAAAGAAAAAAAATTATACAAAAGAACTTATCTACAAAACAGAAACAGACACACAGACTCAGGAGAACAAATTCATGGTTATCAGGGCGAATGCAGAGGCGGGGGAGGAACAGATAGGGAGCTCAGGATCCACATGCACACAGAGTTATATGTAAAATAGATAACCAACAAGAACCTACTGTACAACACAGGGAACTCTACTCAGTATTCTGTGAGAACCTGAGTGGGAAACAATTTTAAAAAGCATAGATACATGTATATGCATAGCTGAATGACTTTGCTGTACATTTGAAATTAACACAACATCGTTAATCAACTCTAACTCTACCTCAACATAAAATAAAAATTAAAGGGCCTTCCCTGGTGATCCAGTGGTTAAGACTCTGAGCTTCCACTGCCGGAGGCACAGGGTCGATCCCTGGTTGGGGAACTAAGATCCTGCATGCCGCCCACTGTGGCCAACGAATTTAAAAATTAAATTAAAATATTAAAACAAGGTTCCACATCCATGAAAGGCAATGTTATGCACCATTCAGAAGAATAAGGTAGAACTTGATGCCATGACAGGACCTCTAAGATATGGTTTCTTGGAAAAAGCAAGGGTGATGCCCATTACATATTACATACTTTAAGAAAGGGGGTTCAGGTGAATCCATATGCTTCTTTGTGGACAGAGGGACCTGGGGAACCACATGAGAAGCTGCTCACGATGACTGCCACAGGAAGGAAGACCTGGGCAGCAGGAATGGGGGGATAGGGCAGGAGGGGTCGGAAGCAGGTGGCCTCTGGTGAGGACTTCCTTTTCAGTGTACACCCTCCCTTTTGTGCTCTTTTCAGTTACGGAGCCTCCGCTGGCTCCTCTGGCTCGCTCACTCCCCACTTCCTGTCTTTCTTGCCCCCACTCCAACAGCGGTGCAGAATTAAACAGGATGCTCCTGATCATAAAGAGCCCAGCAAGACCATCCAGTAACACACACGTGAGTCCCCCCTTTACACACACACCTGCGTGCTGACACGGCACTTCTGCAAACATGATGTCACCGGATTGTCACGGTGACCCTGGGCGCCCATCACATTATCCCCCATGGACAGGTGAGAAAACAGCTTCTGAGAAAGGAAACCATTGGCCTGAGGTCACAGGGAGAGTAAGAGGGAGAGATGGGGACTTGAATTCCACCTGAGATTAACTTGTCAGCCACCTGCATCTCTCTCTCAGTTGAGAATACTGCCTCTAGGCAAATGTATACTCTCTCTGGGCCCAGTTTCTGCATCATACAGGGGATAATAATAGATTTGAGGTGATGGGATTTTTATGAGGATTCAATGAACTAACCCATAGGAAGCATTTAGAATGGTAACTGGCAGGGTTTTCTTTTCTGGGGTGGGGGGCATTTTCCCAAGTTGGGCATTGAACCTGGGCCTCATGGCATGGAGTGGAATCCTAACCAGGCCCCATCACGGTTTTCCCAAACAGCTGTAACTGTGAATAAACTGTTAGCTCTCATTATTCTGACTGTACTACCTTATGGAACTATGAGATATGTAAAGTCCAAAAATCATTCACAAAATCTTGTGGCTTTGTAAATAATTCCCGGGAGGAGAATTCTCAGCTTCTCTTTAATTTGCAAAAAGGTCCACGAACCAAAACATTTTTAGAACCACTGGGTAAGACAAACAATAATAAATTTAACACAATCCGGCAGGCCTTGCCCCCAGCATCCCTCCCCAAACACCCTTACATTGGAGGGATGAATGTGGCCAAAATCCGGAAGTGGAGGACTTCCCTGGTGGTCCAGTGGTTAAGAATCCGTGCCTCCAATGGGGCAGGCGGCAGGGGGCTGGGGGCAGGTTCAATCCCCAGCTGAGAAACTAACGCCCCAAAGTGTCATGTGGTGTGGCCAAAAATTAAAAATAAAGAAAGACAGACTTCTCAGGAGATCCAGGAGCTACAACTCCATGCTCCCAATGCAGGGTGTCCAGGTTCCTAACCGTGGCCAGGTAACTAGATCCCACATGCCGTAAATAAGACCCAAAGCAGCCAAATATGAATAAATATAAAAAACAAAGGAAGTCAACATACGGACACAAAGAAGGAAGACAAAGGCGGCTAGAGCACCCACACTGGGTTCAGCTCGCAGCACCACCATGCATGAGGGGTGATAACAGCTTCACCACCATTCGACTTCCTGGAGAGCTGGATCACGCAGGGTTACACCCAGGCAGCCCTGGGAACTCACTAGCTCATTTCTCCCACCAGTTCCTTGTGCCTGATGGGAACAGCCTGTTGGGAAGTCTGTCACCATCCTGGGTCAAACTCCCCTTTTCCCTTTGCTGCCTCCAACTTCACCAAGCATGTACCACAGCACTCTGCATTCCACGATGGTCACTAGGCTGGCCACTTCACTTTGGCCCTTCCTAGGCCTCAGTTTTCCCATCTTTAAAAAAAGGTTGATTGGCTTAGATGATGAGACACCTTCTAGTCCTAAGCCCAGGGCCTTCAGAAGGCAGAATGCGTGGCAATGGTTTACTCTCTTCCAACTGAGGATGATAAGGCTCTGAAAAGAGCAGCAACCTACCTGGACCACACACGGATTCATTCCTGGCCTAGTCCCTGCATCACCTTTCTCCTCTGCTAAGGGACAGGGACCACACTGCTCATTGTCCAGGTGAGGTGATGGGGACCAAAGAGAAAGTGCCTCAGCTCACTGCCAGTTAACTCCAGAGTAGAGTGTGGACCCTGGACCTACAGATTTCCATTAAGGACATGGAGGGAAGGAGACTTCTCTGGGGGTCCAGTGGTTAACACTCTGAGCTTCCAGGGTAGGGGCTCCAGTTCGGTTCATGGTCAGAGAACTAAGATCCTTCAGGCCACCGAGAGAGGGGGAATAAAACAAAGATGGCGGGGCGGGGGTGGCTGGCAGAATGACCTGGAGTACCACAGAGATGGTCTTAGAGGCTGCCCGCCATTTACGGTGAGTGTCTGCCTTGAGAAGGTTTTCTGCACAGTAGGTCTGGAGAGAAGAATAGAAAAGGGAATGTTAGGGTTCAGAGATGAGAGCTATGTCCCCAGCTCTCAGATTAGTTTGAGAGTTCTCTCAAGCCCTCTGACATCACCCAGGTTTAACTTTCCTTATAATCCCCCCACACGCTGGGGTGTGAGGAAGAATGGATACATGTATACGTATGTCTGAGTCCCCTTGCTGCTCATCTGAAACTATCCCAACTTTGTTATCTGGCTATGTTGCTGCTGCTGCTAAGTCCCTTCAGTCGTGTCCAACTCTGTGCGACCTCATAGACGGCAGCCCACCAGTCTCCCCCAACCTTGGGATTCTCCAGGCAAGAACACTGGAGTGGGTTGCCATTGCCTTCTCTTTTCTGGCTATACCCCAATTCAAAAACCTTCTAGTGTTAAAATAAGAACCCCACACACTACCTGGAGTCCCCTCCAACATTTTCCCCTAGAAATTCACCTCTGCTCCTACCCAGGAAGCAAAACACCCCCCTTTTCTCTCAGCAAATTCCTCTATCTCACATCTCTCCAGAATTCCCGATGGCCTCCCAGAAATTCTCCTATGACCCTCCTTGCTGCTGCTGCTAAGTCCCTTCAGTCGTGTCCGACTCTGTGCGACCCCATAGATGGCAGCCCACCAGGCTTCCCCGTCCCTGGGATGACCCTCCTTAGAACTGCACAAAGTCCCCTTTGTGAAAGGAAAACCAAAATGAAGTGTGTATTGCTAAAAGAGTTCTCTAAGATGACCGGGGGGCCACGGAGGAATTCTGACCAAGCGGGTCGCAACTACAGTGGAATCTGACCTTTTGACCACTTATTGTATTCACACAGGAATCCAGAATATGTGCCAGAAACTCAAGGTACTTATCAGACTCTTATTCTCCAATAACTCAGGACAGCTTCTTCTTTAAAGCCAAATATTTCTTTCCGTGTATCACAGTCAATTAGAATTCTCTCCACACGACTTTAACAACCTGCTGACCTCTGTCCTCATAAGCCCCTGATTCCCGCTGCCAACACTCCGTTTACCGGAATCTGTGTCTCCCAAACTGCAATTCTTAAGAACCCCAATAAAGCTCTTTCTTGGCACCCCGCATACGGATTAGCCTTCAACACCTCTGAGACTCCAGAAGCTCCAGAGCCCGCTGACGAATTCCTTCACTGCTTCCACCCTCCCCCACGCCAGTGCCTCACCGAGTCCTGCCTACTGCAGGACACCACATGGCGGAGGCGGATCTCCAGCATGTCAATGCCGTGTGGGCTTCCCCCGACTCAAAAGATGCACGAAGCTCTGAGTTTAGGGGGCTCACAGGGGGTGCGCCCTGGGCGGCCTTCACTGCGCAAGCGCACGAGACTGGGGCTTTTCACCCCCCAGCGCACCGGCGGTTACGTCACCACTGCGCATGCCTAGTGCGTCTCTCCGGAGAGATGCAAGAGGCGCCGAGATTCATAGCAACGAGATTTTCCTGCCTGGCTCTGGCCAAACGGCTCTCTCGCCCCTCCTCCCAGTCACTTTCTCACCAGGCTTTCCTAGCAACCGGCTTGGCCAGCAGGATTGGTCCCCAGCAGAAATTCGCCATCCTCAGCACCCAGCTGAAGCCTGGAAAGCAAGAGGCCAGGAAACTTGAGTGCATTTTTTCAGGAAGCCGGGAGCTTACCGCAACAGGATCCCCTCTATGGCTGGCTGGCTGGCTGCTCTCCCCACGCCCAACACACACAGACACACACACGGACACACACACACGAGAAAATCTCGGATCCCTGAAGATCAGGTCTGAGACAGAGGGAGTATGTAAAGAACCTCAATAAACCACAAAGTATGTGCCCGAACCAGACACACACCCAGCCTTCCTTTTCCAGTGGGAACTCTTGGGCATCTGTCCCCTACCATCCCCATGCCCTGAACAAGCAGCCCTCTGTTCAGTCTCCAAGAGACCCAAGTGAATCGTGGGGTGGGGTCGGAGATGGAGACAGACCAAACACAGAAAAGGGAGTATGAGCCAAGCAGGCGCCAGCAAAACCAGCCTGGATTTGCTGGGCACTCACAGGTAGGGCCTCACCCACACTGGGCACCTCCCTGGGGAAGGAGAGAAGTGGGAGTGTACTGAGTCCTAGCAGCTGCTCTCCCCTACAGGAAACAAAATGACCTGATTCTGATCGTGGGCTTCACGTTAGAAAAAAAGGGGGTGAAGGCTGGGGCGGTGGAACCTGATGGAAGAGAGGGTTGGAAGCACAGACGCCTGGGGCTGCATGGAGGAGGGGGCTGGGCACAAGATGCCACTGCTCCTTTTGGATTCTGTTTCCCTCTCCCCCACTCAGAGCTGGAGAGACCTATCCCAGGGTTTACATCATCATTTCTTAGCCTAGGGGTAAGGTAGGTCCAGACCCGCCCCTTCCCAGCTTCCTATAAGAACAGCTGGGGACCCAGGCCTGCAGGGTCACTCATCCATCCATCATGAAGCCTTCCATGAAACCCGAGACCTTCCTGCTGGCCTCCGCTCTGCTCTGCACCCTCCTGAGTCTGGGTAAGTGACTAGGGCTCTGGACTCCTGGGACCCTCAAAACAAGGAGTATGAGAGAACATTCTGCCAGGTCGTAGAGGGAGAAGCGAAAGAGGAGGTGTCCTGGGAATTGCAATTCATGGAGAAGGCAGAGGCTAAAGGAGAGAAAGCCTGGGTCCCCAAGGGAGGAAGAGCTAAAAAACCTATGGGTTTAAATCTCTGAGACAGGAGAGGTTTGGATGGGTTCTGCTCCCTATATCCCAGGCAGTGTCTCAGAATAAGACACCTGAATTCTAGAAAATCAGATGAGAGTATGATTAGTATTTTTCATTAGTATGAAAAACATGAGGCGAAGTCGAGAGATTTCCTTTCTCCCAAGACTCTAAGCAGTTCAGGTCCCTGGTGTCCTCCTCCCTTAGATATAGGAGTTCAGGCAGCTCCACTTTCCCCAGGACCCAGATGCCTTGTGTCTGGGCCCCCAGTTGCCTCCTCTCTCTGGACCAAGGAATCCAGGCCCTTATCCGCTTAGTCCTCGATCTTTCTTGTTGACCTGGAATGCAGATCTCTCAGGTACCCCTGCCTGAGTGCCAACTGCCTACCAGACTTAGAGAACCTGGTACTCACAAGGAAGGTGATCCCACTTCCGAGAACCAGCTGCACCTGAAGGTCCACAGAAGTCCGTGAAGGACTTCCCCGTGGTTCAGTGCACAATCTGCCTTCCAAAGCCGGGGACAGGGGTGCAATCCCTGGTCCAGGAAGCTTCCACATGCACGGGGGCAACTAAGACCCTTCGCCACAACGACTGAGCTCATGCTCTAGAGCCTGTGCTCTGCAAGCGGAGAAACCAGCACAAATGAGAAACCCCACACCGCAACTAGGGAGTAGCGTCTACTCACTACAGCTAGAGAAAACCAACAGGAAGCAGGAACCCAGCAGAGCCAACAATAGGAAAAAGAAAATTAAAACTATTAAAAAAAACTTCTTAAAATCCATGGAAAGCTTCAGCAGGACCACTCAAGGTCCCCAAGATGGATCAGGGGGTCTAGCATCCAAAGTCCCCAACCTTGTGATTAGATAAACTTGCTCCCTGATTGGAGTTGCTTTCTGACCTGCCCCAGAGAGCAGCTTTGCTCCCAGCCCCATGGCATCCCTGCCGAGCTTCAGACAGATCCCTGTTTAACGGCCAGTGTCCCACCCGTGAATAGGCAGGGAGACCCCAGTCCTTCCTTCAGACCCCTCCACCCCATCCCCATCCCAATTCAGGAGTCTCGGCCCAGGACTATGGCACCATTCACTAGAGCCCCGCTCTCTAACTGCAGGGTTCCCGCTGAGCTGTGAGGTGTGTGTCGGTGACGGTCCCAGTTGCACTGGGAAACTGCAGACTTGCGCCCCGGATGAGGACTCCTGCGTCGTTGTCGTGACCGAGACCAACAGAAGTAAGAGGGCACGGGCTGGAATCACATGCTGGGGAGGCGGGTTTGCCTTCAGGATGGCAGAATCCGCCACGGGCTGGGTGAACCTTTGAGTGATAATTATCAGGAAGGAGGGAAAGCAACCTCGAGGTGGGTGGTGGAGAGAGAATCCGGTGGAATGACAGAAACCACTGTTGCCTAGGATTTCTGAAGATGAGACTCCAAAGAGAGGATGAGGAAGTGCAGATATAGACTCTTTCACCAAAGAAGAAATTAGCAAGCAAAGGACATGGGGGAAGAGTGGAATCCAGAGAAGCGGGAGATCTAATATGTAAAAGGTGAAGGGGTGGGTGTAAAACAGACTTGGGTGAGTTGAAAGGAATGTGATCAGGTTGATTCTCGGGGGCTGCGAGGGGTCTCCCAGAAATGCGGGCTGCAACAGACTGTTCCTGACAAGAGAAAGCGGGAGATACTGGCGCTGGTTGAGTTGGGTGAGAGCTCAGTTGTGTCTCAGTCTTTGCCACCCCATGGAATGTAACCCGCCAGGCTCCTCTGTCCTGGGATTTTCCAGGCAAGAATACTGGAGAGGCTTGCCATTGCCTCCTCCAGGGGATCTTCCCCACCCAGGGATGGAACCCGCGTCTCTTGCATCTCCTACATTGGCACGGGGGTTCTTTACCACTGCACCACCTGGGAAGTCCCAATACTGTCATAGAGAAAGAGACGTCTAAGGACAGATGATCCCCGGGCACACTCCATGAAGTCGCAAAGAATCAGGCACAACTGAGCACCCACACACCCAAGCAGGGCGGATAAAGAGCAGAAACCCTAGGCCTGGAGGAGCCCAACCCATCTATAGTGGGGAAGGGGAAGGCCAGGGAGACTGGAAGACACCACTTCAGGCAAGACCTGAGAGAAGCCAAGGAGGGCAGGAAGAGATCATAGCCAGGAAGTCTGGGGAGTGACCCTGGGAAATCTGGAAGCCTCTACCTTAGGTGGAGAAGGAAATGGGTGTTACAACGGGTGGGGATGGCAGCCCCATCCCAGCATTTGGTGGATGGGATTCCAGGGGTCAGGGGAAGGCTGAAGACTGGAAGAGACCATTCACACAAGCATGGGGGTAGTCACAGGTGGTCTGGAAAAGACCACTGCAGGTGGGAGCCCTGCAGGATGGCAGTGGGGTGGCCCTGGGGCTGAAAGGGCTACCCTGGAGAGTCCAGCACAGCCTGGGGGCTGCGGGAGGATGGGTTGCATACGTAATGAACCATTCAGAGGATGCCCCAGGCAGAATAGAGGTCTAAATTGGGGAGGTGGAAGAGACCTGTCTAGACAGCAGTGGGCTGGGGCAACTCAAAGTTCGGGAGACACCCCAGGGCAAGGGTCCAGACCAGGGGCCACTGAGCCCCCTGCCCACGGCCATCCTGCAGAGGCTTCCTTGGCGGTGACCAGCTACAAGGGGTGTGCGAAATCCAGCGAGTGTGAGTCAGGACTCTTCGGCATCACCATGAACCCTGAGAACTACATGGGCTCCAGGAGGCGCTGCTGCCAGAAGGATGGCTGCAACCAGGACCCCCTGCCCGGTAAGCCCCAGCTGAGCCTGATGGCTGGAGTCCCGCCCTGCCCACCCCTCCCCCCCAGAGCCAGCTCTGAGCACCTGTCTCTGACCTGTGCTGTCACGGGGAAAGCGTCTTCCTGAGCCTTGGTTTCTTCTCCTATAAACTGCTGTGTCCAGGGATGTCCCTGGTGGTCCACTGACTAAGCCTCCATGCTCCCTCTGCAGGAGTTGGATCCCTGGTCAGGGAACTCAATTCCACAGGGTGCAGCTAAGATCCAACACAGCCAAATAGACATTGTTTTCTGAAAATGCAGTGTCCGTTACCAACAGCTGTCCCCTGACGGGTTGGGAGGTTGGGAAAAGGACTCCCGTCTCCGATTACCTTACCCTCCACCATCCCCTTCAGCGTTCGTGAGAAACCACACAGAGAATGGCCTTCGCTGTCCTTCCTGCATCGCTGCCTTTACGGAAACATGCACTGCCAGTGAGGAAGCGCTCTGCGTTGGCGAGGAAACCCGCTGTGTCGCCGTGTCTGGCCTGGTGCAGCCTGGTAAGGGGCACCTGGCATTCGGGAGGAGGGACAGGGGTTCCAGACAGGCCCAGAACTGGAGCCTCATGCTTCCAGATTCTAAGGGAGAGAGTGGCTCCAAAGATCTGGGGGAGAAGGTTTCTGGGGCGTATGACCCTGGACTAGGAGGAGGGAGGCTGGCGATCCTGACTGTAGTCTAAAATCCCTTCTAGCAGGTGTCAAATTCGCTGTCCGGGGCTGTGGTATGGAGACCGCCTGCCACACCAAGCCTGGGACCCTGGTGCCCTCAGGCGCTCGTTTGTTCACCATCAAGAAGACCAGCTGTCTTTGAAGCCCCCAGGCTTCTGGCAAGGCTGGGTAAAGAACTGAGGCCCATGTGGTGTTTGGCCTCCATTCCTTCTCAGCCATGGTTCTAGAAATTGCTACGGTTCCCATGTGTCTATAAATTAAACAAGTTAACAATCCTGAGTCTGTGATGTGCTGTATTTCGGGGAGAAGGGATGCAAAAAGCAGGGGTCTGAACCCTTGGGAACCGTCTCTTTGGAAGAAAGAAAGGGAAGATGCTACCTTTTCTTAAGGGATTACTTCCTGCCTGGTCCCCATGCTAAGTGTTTTCCGTGCAGTCAATCACAACTCTGTGACGCTGAAAGTATTGTCCCCATTTTACAGAGGAACACACTGAGGCACAGATTGTGGTGTCACTTGCCTTCGGTCAAACAGCTGGGAGGGTGACACTCCAGCGTCCATGATCAGCTCTCCTAGTTAACCTCCTTAGTTAACCAGAGTTCATGTTCGTCAATGTGGATATAATAGCTATAACTTCAAAGGGCTGTCTTAAGAGTCAAATGAAAGAAAACGAAACAAGGACTTAGTACAGCGCCTTGCACCTTTCAGGAGCTCCCCTGGTGGCTCAGACAGGGAAGTATCTGCCTGCCAATGTGGGAGACGCGGGTTCGATGCCTGGGTGTGTAAGATCCCCTGGAGAAGGGCCTGGCAACCCACTCCATTATTTTTGCCTGGAGCATCCCCCGACAGGAGTCTGACAGGCTGCAGTCCACGGGGTCACAAAGAGTCAGAGCCCACTCAGTGGCTGAGCACACTGCACTGGCGCCTTTAAGACAGTGGGGGTTCTGGAGACAATGTGTCTGCCCAGTTACCACCCTAAGCCTACTACTTACTCAGTAGCCATGTGTGGCAGATCCTAGACCTTGGCATCTATCAGGATACTCCGGATTATGCTACAGTAACAAGCAAGTCCCTAAACTCAGTGGTTAAAACAACAAAATTGTATTAGTCTGTTGATGCTGTAGTAATGTTGTGTAACAAACCACGCCCACATTGAGACTTGTGAAAAGAAACATTCTTCTTCCTAAGTGTTTGTAGGTATCTGGGGCGGCTCTGTTTCTGGCTGTGCACTGGTGGGTTTGGCTCCAGTTCGGGAGGAGGACTCTAGTTCTCCGTCAGGTTCCAGAGCCTTCTGGGATTGTGACTCCCTGGTTAATGTCCTTCTCATGGCAGCTGAGAGGGGCACAGAACCCAAGTGCACCAAAGGTCCCTGCGGAGGTTTGGGGGTGACCAGGAGACCATCCTGTACACGACCCCAGCATCCCTCCTCTCCAGGGACCCTGGAGTCCTCACCCTGGATCCCTCCTTCCTCAGACCCAGAAGTCTAGGCTTCCCGCTCACAGAGTCCCAAGCATCTTCCACCTCCCTCAAACCCCAAAGACAGACCCACAACAGAATTTCTACCTTTTTATTCACTCCTGCAAAGAACACCACAGCAAACCACCCCTTGATTCCCGGGCTTCATGGTTCCCTACTTCAATGGACAGACATGTACCGTTATCCAGACAAGGAGGAAATACAGCTAAGCTGATGCCGCTTTTGGCCCTCCTCTGCTTCTGCCAGTGGCAACACTGTATTTCTTTACTTGAATTTCTGCCTTCAAGGGCCTGCCAGCCTGCAGGTGCCGCATTGACTCACTCTGAGGTCAGCCAGCGATCCCTCCACTAGGGAGTCTTCAGTCTTTTCTGTTTGGATGCTCCCAGAGACAGATGCCTCCCTACCAACTTGCTGCCTCCAGAGCCTAAAACTCAATCCTTTTAAAAGTCATGATTTAAAATGCAACCATTCCAAAATATTGTCGTGACACCCAATATACAGCTATGTGAATGAGATCAGCACAATGGACAGTGACACAGGAAAACAAAACTGGGTCTTGCTTTCTGAGATTTGATCCAGGCAGGAGGCCCCTTGGCAGGAGGGTAGACGGAATTTGGAACAGAAAAGTGCAGGGTGGAGATGTCAGACAGGGCCAAGCCAGAGATGGTGTCAGAGAGGAGGGCACCCTGAGCCAAGGCAAAGGGTGAGACTAAAGTTTGAGCTCCCTGAGTTCTGGACTTCCAAGAGGGGTTGCAAGTCTATTACTGTGCAGATACAAGTGAGCCTACATGGAATGCTCACGATAACTCTGCAGGTAGATGCCATTTTGGGGCCACTTGTAAAAGGCCACCCCTAATGTCAAAGGGCTGTCTGGTCCTAGGGCAACGCAGATGGAATTCCTATTCCCCAAGAAGGACCAAAGGGTCTCCAGTTCTCTCAGACAGACCCCAGTTCCCTCCTCTCTATGGAGACCTTCCACCAGCCATGAATTAAGCAGCAAGGACCACAGCCCTCTGGGGAGCCAGGAGTTCTGAGACTCCAGAGAACGGTCTTTCCCCCAGTGAAGATTCAAAGCCAACTTTGCATGCAGGCCTATCCCCCAACCCCGGAAACCTACATCTTATATCCTTTGTGGCTCAGAAGCCCAACGATTCCAGTTCCCTGGAGAAGCCAGAGCCCCCTCCTTCAGGTCAGAATCCCCAGTGTGAAGGAGACCGCCTTCATCAGCAATCAGGGCATCCACCTCTTCCTCCGCAGGGGCACTAGACACCTATTACATCTAGTTTCTACTCTTGAGAGTCCACGATAGCCCCATTCCAGGAGCCCAAACCCTCAGTTCCCTTGAGGAGTTCCATAATGTGATGGTCCCCAGAGAAATCAGGAATCCCGTCCCTAGAACTCTATTTCCCTTCAGGACCCAGGAATCCTAGAGACCAGACGTCACCCACTCCAGGCCCTAGTCAGAGCCCTCATTCCCTTCAAGCACCCAGGATTCTCACTGGAGGACCCCTCGCTCTGCGATCTCTCAGGCCCAGACATCTCATGCTAGAGTCTGGACCCCGTGCCCTTTCCCTCTCACCGGGTCTTGAGTCTTTGGCCCCTGGCAGAGCCAGGCAGCTGGGACCGTAGGCACACGCGGCAGCCCCGGCCCTCAGGCCAGCTCTCACTGCGCGGGCACCTGCGGCGGCAGCACTGCCTCGGCGTCCGCGCGCATCTCGACAACCGCCTGCACCACGATGGCGTGCGCCGCGCGCCGTGGATGCTGTGGGATGCCAGCACAACTCTAATCTCCAGCTGCTCCTCGCCAGGCTCCGCCAGCAGGGGGAGCGAGCGAGCAAGAGTGTGCTGGTGGCTGCAAGGATGGTGGAGGGAGGCGGGACCCTGCATGTCACGTGAGCAGCACCTCAGGTGTGCTTTGAGGCCGCTTTGGTGGGTGGGGGTCGCGCAGGCGGATCCAGTTTGCAGTGTCCCAGGACCTGCAGAACTAGCCTCACCGCACGATCTCAGGCTAAGAACAGAATCAGCTGGGGATCACCCCCTCCTCAGGATCTGAGTTCCGGCCCCAAGGGTTCACCTCCAAGCGTCAAAACACCCTCATTTCTGTAACTGCAACCTCTTCCTTTTCCTCCTCCAGCCCTAAGGGTGGCGGCTGCTCCCAGCAGTGGCTTCTGCGTTCTACCCGCGTCTTCTGTCCTCTTTAGTCAATGGTGGTGTTTTAGTCATCAAGTCGGGTCCGATTCTTTGCGACCCCATGGAATGTAGCCCACCAGGCTCCTCGGTCCGTGGAATTCTCCACGCAAGAATACTGGACCCCACTCAGTGGCTGCCCTTTCCTCCTCCTGGAGATCCTCCCACACCAGGAATCCAACTGGTGTCCCCTGCATTGAAGGCAGATTCTTCACTGACTGAGCCACCTCCTTACTAGTTCTTTATATTAATTCACTGGTAAACTAACTGCTGTGGTTTCAGCCTCCTGGTGGGACCCTGACTGATACAATGGATGGCACTGATGTTGGTGTCTGCCTTGTCAACTGAACCCAGGTGGCACAGAGCTTGATTATCAAAGGGCTCTAGGTGGCGGGAATACTTTGGCCATCAGATGTGAAGAGCTGACTCACTGGGAAAGCTCCTGATGATGGGAAAGCCTCAGGTAGCTTCAGTAAACCAATCAAAATTTAAGCCAGATTTGATGAACTCCAATCTAAGAAAATGAAATCAACTAATTGTGAACAGCCTCAGTCAGTTCAGTTCCGTCGCTCAGTCGTGTCCGACTCTTTGCGACCCCATGAATCACAGCACGCCAGGCCTCCCTGTCCATCACCAACTCCCGGAGTTCACTCAGACTCACGTCCATCGAGTCAGTGATGCCATCCAGCCATCTCATCCTCGGTCATCCCCTTCTCCTCCTGCCCCCAATCCCTCCCAGCATCAGAGTCTTTTCCAGTGAGTCAACTCTTCACATGAGGTGGCCAAAGTACTGGAATTTCAGCTTTAGCATCATTCCTTCTAAAGAAATCCCAGGGCTGATCTCCTTCAGGATAGACTGGTTGGATCTCCTTGCAGTCCAAGGGACTCTCAAGGGCCTTCTCCAATACCACAGTTCAAAAGCATCAATTCTTTGGCACTCAGCTTTCTTCACAGTCCAACTCTCACATCCATACATGACCACAGGAAAAACCATAGCCTTGACTAGACGGACCTTAGTCGGCAAAGTAATGTCTCTGCTTTTTAATATGCTATCTAGGTTGGTCATAACTTTCCTTCCAAGGAGTAAGTATCTTTTAATTTCATAGCTGCAGTCACCATCAGCAGTGATTTTGGAGCCCCCCAAAAATAAAGTCTGACACTGTTTCCACTGTTTCCCCATCTATTTCCCATGAAGTGATGGGACCAGATGCCATGATCTTCGTTTTTTTAATGTTGAGCTTTAAGCCAACTTTTTCACTCTCCTCTTTCACTTTCATCAAGAGGCTTTTTAGTTCCTCTTCACTTTCTGCCATAAGGGTGGTGTCATCTGCATATCTGAGGTTATTGATATTTCTCCCAGCAATCTTGATTCCAGCTTGTGCTTCTTCCAGTCCAGCGTTTCTCATGAGGTACTCTGCACGTAAGGTAAATAAGCAGGGTGACAATATACAGCCTTGACGTACTCCTGTTCCTATTTGGAAGAAGTCTGTTTTTCCATGCCCAGTTCTAACTGTTGCTTCCTGACCTGCATGTACGTTTCTCAAGAGGCAGGTCAGGTGGTCTGTATTCCCATCTCTTTCAGAATTTTCCACAGCTTATTGTGATCCACACAGTCAAAGGTTTTGGCATAGTCAATAAAGCAGAAATAGATGTTTTTCTGGAACTCTCTTGCTTTTTCCATGATCCAGTGGATGTTGGCAATTTGATTTCATCTGGTCCCTCTGCCTTTTCTAAAACCAGCTTGAACATCTGGAAGTTCACAGTTCCCGTATTGCTGAAGCCTGGCTTGGAGAATTTTGAGTATTACTTTACTAGCATGTGAGATGAGTGCAACTGTGTGGTAGTTTGAGCATTCTTTGGCATTGCCTTTCTTTGGGATTGGGATGAAAACTGACCTTTTCCAGTCCTGTGGCCACTGCTGAGTTTTCCAAATTTGCTGGCATATTGAGTGCAGCACTTTCACAGCATCATCTTTCAGGATTTGAAAGAGCTCCACTGGAATTCCATCACCTCCACTAGCTTTGTTCATAGTGATGCTTTCTAAGGCCCACTTGACTTCACATTCCAGGATGTCTGGCTCTAGATGAGTGATCACACCATCGTGATTATCTGGGTCTTGAAGATCTTTTTTGTACAGTTCTTCTGTGTATTCTTGCCACCTCTACTTAATATCTTCGGCTTCTGTTAGATCCATACCATTTCTGTCCTTTATAGAGCCCATCTTTGCATGAAATGTTCCTTTGGTATCTCTAATTTTCTTGAAGAGATCTCTAGTCTTTCCCATTCTGTGAACAGCCTAGTCCCTCGATTTTCCCAAGTTGGAAAATCCTTTAAGCCCCAGGGAGGTGGGGTAGACTGGGTGATTGGGACTGACACGCGTATACTCCTGATACCCTCTCGGGCAGGGACGGCTGATGAGAACCTGCTGTACAGCAGGGGGCGCTGCACTCAGGGCTCTGTGCTGACCTCAATGGGGAGGAAATCCAGGAGTGAGGGGATATGTGTATATATGTACAGCTGATTCACCTTGCTGCCCAGTGGAAACTAAGACCATATTGTAAAGGAACTATACCCCAATAAAATTGATTAAGTTAAACGTTCAACATCAAGCCAATTAAATAATTGCTCCACTTCCATGTTTTCACTTTGAAATCTTCTGTCCTGGCCTACCGACAAAGCACATCTAATCATTTTTCCGTTTTGGCTGTCTGATTTGAATTGTCTCCTTAAATGAACTCTTCAAACTATAATGTGCCACAGTTTACCTTTTACAACTGATAGGACCTTTATTTTATTATTATTATTATTATCATTCTTTTTGGTCACACTGCACAGTTTGTGGGATTTTAGTTCCCCAACCAGGGACTGATTGAATCTGGGCTCTAAGCACTGCACCTCGAGTCCCTAGGACCTTTAGAAGAAGAATGTGCGTTCAAGGAAAATCTCATTGGTTAGAATGTACTTTGTAAGGTGGAACAAGCACTGTTTAAAATTCAACGCACTGTTTAAAATTAAAAGATTTGTGGGACTTCCCTGGGGGTACAGTGGCTGGGACTCCGTGCTTCCAACGCAGGGGCCGGGCCCAATCACTGGTCAGTGAACTAGACCCTGCTGGCATGTGCAGCCGCACCTAAGGCCTGGCCCAGTGAAATCAACACATGAGGCCTGGCGATGCCAAGGCTCAGTGAGGGCGTGATGCTCACAGACTGCTGAGGGAAATGTAAAGTGGAACAACCACTTTGGAAACCAGTCCATTTCTAATAGGTTAAGCAAATCTGCCTGCATGCTAAGTCAGTTCACTCATCTTCGACTCTCTGTGACCCTATGGACTGTAGCCCGCCAGGCTCCTCTGTCCATGGGGCTCTCTAGGCAAGAACACTGGAGGGGGTTTCCATGCCCTCCTCCAGGGCATCTTCCTAACCCAGGGATCGAACTCGCCTCTCCTGTGTCTCCTGCCTTGCAGGCAGATTCTTTACCATTAGCTAACAGGCAAGGCCTAGATCTAACTGAAGACCCTGCAATTTGACTCTTTTAGACAGTTACCCCAAAGAGAGCTCTATACAGGGGCTTGTACAAGAAGGTTCACAGCAGCTGTGTTCGTAATAGTCAAAAAGTGGTGGGGAGTTCCCTGGCGGTCTAGTGGTGAGGGCTTTTCACTTTCACTGCTGGGGTCTGGGTTCAGTCCCTGTTTGGAGAACTAAGATCCTGAAAGCTGTGAGGTGTGGACAGAAACAGCCACCGAAACGTGGCAACAGTCCAGGGGCCCGTCAACAAGAGAATGGAGGAACACGTCGAGATCTCTGCTTCCGGTGAAGCTTCTCAGCAACAAAGTGGAACAGACCGCTAACACACATGCAATATGTTAGACCCCGTGTTCCCGGCTCCACCAGGCTCTGCTGGACGGGCTTCCAGCCTGGCACCACAAGCTCTCCTTGATGGCGCTATGACAAATTGCCTATCTGTCTCCCCTGCCTGCAATCACATAGGACTCTGTGGATGCTCCCTGAGGGTGGGCCTGGTTTGGTTTTGTTCACTACTGGTTCCTGAGGTTGAGCCCAGCTCTGCTCCATACTAGCTTTAGCACCTTGTGGGCTCAACTTTTGGAGCCTCAGTTTCCTCATCTGTAAATTGGGGATGCTCACCCTATGTGGGATTTATGCACATAAATACCACGGCCACAGGGCACAGCTCGTGGAGGGCACCCGGTCACTGCCAGTCAGGAGGTCGCTGCTCAATTACTGTGTTGAAAGAAGAAAAGAGCTGGACTCTCCTTATCACAAGGTGGATTAGAATCTTCCTGCCAGTGCAGGGGACAGGGGTTTGATACCTGGTCTGGGGAGATTCCACATGCTACAGAGCAACTCAGCCCATGAGCCAAAACGACTGCACCTGTTCTCTGGAGCCCTTGAGCTGCAACAACTTAGTGCACATGCCAAGCTACTGAAGACCATGTCCCATGCTCTGCACCAAGAGAAGCCCACGCCCTGGGACTGGAGCGTAGCCCCCACTCCCTGCAACTAGAGAAAGCCGATGGAAAAGCAGTGAAGACCCAGCACAGGCAAAAGTAAGTAAAGGGATGACTGTAGGAAGGCTTCTGCCAAAGCGTCCGCTTCTGTCGGACGTAAAGGCACAGAAGGCCACGTGGGGGTGGAAGGCAGTTACAGGGGCTGAAGCACTCCGTGGCTCTTTCTCTAAATTTATTTACTTGGCTGTCTTGGATCTCAGTTGCAACACTCGGGATCTTTGTTGCAGGATCTTTCATTTGGGTGACTGGGCTTAGTTGATCCCAGGCATGTGGAATATTATTTCCCTGACCAGGGATCAAATCCATGTCCCCTGCATTGCAAGAAGCATTCTTAACCACTGGACCACCTGGAAAATTCCCTAGGACTCTTTTATTTGGCTCACAGAATGACAAGTGACTATGACCCCCAAAGGTTCCTAGTCCGCCACCCCACACAGCCAGGAACATCCGATGACCCTATCTGCAATGTCACCTCCCAGCCGGGAGGTGGCCCGGAGACTCTGCTGGCACACTGCTACAGACAAGAAGGTCCCCACAGCCGAGGAAGGAGCCTGGGCTTGTGAGGAGACCAGCCCGAGTTCAAATCTAGCCCTGCCAGTGCCAAGCTGTGCAGCCCTGGGTGACATAAAACCTCTCTGAGCGGCAGTTTCCTCATGAGCGAAGGGGGGGCTCCGCGCTTCTGAAAGGAGGTGACGGGACGCAGAATGCTAACCACTGCAACGCACAGCCACTGCGGCGGCGCCCAGGTGTAAACAGTGCGGCAGACCTGTAACTCCTGTAAGACCGCGACACCTCTGGGAGCCGGGGACTATCTTTATCTCCATTTCACAGGCGAGCCACTGAGACAGGAAGCAGCTGTGCAACTTCCCAGAGGTCACGAGGCTGGGCTAAAGCCAGTGACAGCTGGGCTGCGTTCCTTCTAGACGTTCTGGGGGAGAATCGTTCCCTCATCTTGTCTGAGCTTCTAGAGCCCCCTGCCCTCCTGGGCTGCGGCCCCTTCCTCCAGCTCCAGAGCCAGCAGTGGCACCGCTCCAGCCTCTGCTTCCATGCCCACAGCTCCTCTCTGGTTCTCCAGTCGCCCTCCTTCCCTGATAAGGACCCTTGTGATAACACTGCTGCTGCTGCTAAGTTGCTTCAGTCGTGTCAGACTCTGTGCGACCCCAGAGACGGCAGCCCACCAGGCTCCCCCGTCCCTGGGATTCTCCAGGCAAGAACACTGGAATGCGTTGCCATTTCCTTCTCCAATGCATGAAACTGAAAAGTGAAAGTGAATTCGCTCAGTGTCAGACTCTTTGTGACCCCACGGACGGCAGCCTACCAAGCTCCTCCGCCCATGGGATTTTCCAGGCAAGAGTAATAGAGTGGGGTGCTATCGCCTTCTCCGTGTGATGACACTGCTTCCCCCCACATCACCCAGGCCCATCTCCCCTCCTCGAGATCCTTACAGGGACTTCCCTGGTGGTGCAGTGGCTAAGACTCCGCCATCCCAATGGAAGCAGTCAGAGTCTGATCCCTGGTCAGGGAACTAGATCCCACAATCTGCAGCTAAGAGTCTGCACGCAACAACAAAAGATCCTGCATGCCACAACCAAGACTCAGTGTGGCGAAATACATAAATAAAAATTAATAAGTATTTTTTAAAAATCCTCAAAAGTCCTTTTCTCCATGTAAAGGACACATGTTCAGGTGCTGGGGATGCGGACAACTTTTTTTGTGTGTGTGTATGTGGTGGTGGCTCAGTTGTGTCCAACTGTTTCCGACCCCATGGACTGTAGTCCACCAGCCTCCTCTGTCCATGGGATTTCTGAGGCAAGAGTACTGGATGGGTTGCCATTTCCTCCTCCAGGGGATCTTCCCGACCCAGAGATCGAATCCACTGTCTCCTGCACTGGTAAGTGGATTCCTAACTGTTGAGCCACCAGGGAAGCCTGTGACACCTTCAGGGGTCCATTATTCTGTCTACCATGCTTTGCAAGTTCTTCCTCAGACAGGCATCAGTCAATCATCACGACCACATTGGGAGGAAGGCTCAGCAATTCTCCCAGCTTTACAGATGGGGAAACTAAGTCCGAGACAGGAAAATCAATGGTTCACATGTTACACACAGCTAATGACTGGCAGAGTTCAGACCCAACTGCCTGAGTACAAGCCAAGACTGCTTTCTAAGCCCACAGTTTCAATCCTTTGGTAAAATCTCAACATCTTGGAACTTTCCCGGTGGTACAGTGCTTAGGACTCCAAGCTTCTACTGCGGGGGCCCAGGTTGAATCCCTGGATAGGGTACTAAGATCCTACTGCTACAGGGCACGACCTAAAAAGAAAACAAAACTCAACACCTCTGCCTCTCCCACATTATAAAGCATGGGGCCCTTCATCTGGTAGAACATATACATTCATATTTTAATGACTGTTTCTTATTTCACATATGGGCTCCCTTGTCTTCCTTTTTGATAAACAGAAAATTTCTGATTAAAAACATGGAAACAACCCAAATGTCCATATGAATGGATAAATATTTTATGATATTTATACTACAATGGAATGGTGAAAGTGTTAGTTGCTCAGACCTGTCCAACTCTCAGACCGCATGGACTGTAGCCAACCAGGCTCCTCTGTCCATGGAATTCTCCCAACAACAATGCTGGAGTGGGTTGCCAATCCATTCTCCAGGGGATCTTCCAGACCTAGGGACAGAACCCAGGTCTCTCTCATTGCAGGCACATCCTTTCCCATCTGAGGCAATGGAACAGTACTCAGCTGTAAAAAGGGATGAAAGACTGATTGAACTTTCAATGTGGAGGAACCCTGAAAACCCGACGCTAGGTGAAAGGAGCCAGACACAAAAGGCGGCATATTGTATGATCTTGAGTGAAGTCGCTCAGTCGTGTCCAACTCTTTGTGACTCCATGGACTGTAGCCTACCAGGCTTCTCCGTCCATGGGATTTTCCAGGCAAGGGTACTGGAGTGGGTTGCCATTTCCTTCTCCAGGGGATCTTCCCGACCCAGGAATCGAACCCGGGTCTCCTGCATTGCAGGCAGACGCTCTACCCTCTGAACCAGCAGGGAAGCTCCTGTATGATCTTATTTACATGAAATGTCCAGGACAGACAAATTCGTAGAGACAAGAAAGCACATCAGTAGTACACACACACACTAGTATACAAAGTAGACCATCAAAAGGAACTACTGTATAGCACAGGGAACTTGTTAGGGTCCACAAGGGGCTCAGAACTTAAAAATGCCCCATTGCGGTGACCTGACACACAAGGGATGAAGTCACCGTGGCCACATTGCCCAGGTAGCATCCTGGTTTTTCCTTAAGGCAATACCCTGTTGTTCCCTGCTGGTGCCAGTTTCTCAAGACTACCTGACTACCTGACCATGAGATCCTCCGACTACAGGATCATAAGACTCCAGTTGCAGGTTACAGATAAACTAAGACACTCCCCCTTCAGGGCACAACTTCCCAACAATAGGGTGTAAGAAGTGTTGGCTGTAAAGGGACAGCACTGGTTTCTCTCTAAAGCCAGTCATTTTCTCTCTTCCTATAATAAATCTTACTCTTCCTGAGTGCCCAGCTTGCTCTCTTTTTCTCTGTGCTCACCTTACAAAGTATACTCAATATTTTATAATAACCTGTTTGGGCAGAGAATCTGAAAAAGAATACATATAAACACATATAAGGTATACATAAACGAATTACTGCTGTGCACTTGAAATGAACACAACATTGCTGAATCAACTCCACTCCAACATAAAATAAAAATTAAAGGGACTTCCCTGGCAGTCCAGCAGTTAAAACTCTGAGCTTCCACTGGGGTGGGCACAGGTTCGATCCCCCTGGTCAGGCAACTAAGACCCTACATGCCTTTCAGGGCAGCCAAAAAATTTAAATAATACAAAAAGGTTCCACATCCATGAAAGGCAATGATATGAATCATTTGAAAGAATAAGGTAGACCCTGATGCCATAACAGTAGACCTCTAAGATAAGGTTACTTGGAAAAAAAGCAAGGGAGAGGACCATGTACATACAACGTACTTTCCAAAGTGGGGTAGGGGTGAATATATATGCTTCCCTGTGGACAGAGTGACTTGAGGAACCCCCTGAGAAGCTGCTCACAGTGATCGCCACTGTGAAGACCTGGGTAGCAGGAAAGGGAGGGGAAAGGCAGGCGGGGACTGAAGCAGGTGCTGGTGATGAGGACATCCTTTTCAGTGTGTACTCTCCCTTTCATGCCTTTCTGAGTTAAGCACTATATTCACATAACACTCATTTGAAAAGTAAAGCTAATAAAACCACAGTACTTATCTCCGACAATGGAATCCTATGCAGAAATGAGAATGAACCCTCTAGAGCCACACCCAGCGAGGAAGATGAAACAGAATGAACCTAACACACAACGCTGGCAAAGAACAAACCAGCCCGGGGTGAAAGTACTATATGCCCACTAGACACTGTGTGACTCTGTTTCCGTGCAGGCAAAGTTCGTCAGAGCTGTTAAAAACCGGGGTTAGGGTTCCCCTTGTAGGGGGCAGCGACAGGAAGGAGCCCAAGGATACGTGGCGGTGGGGGGGAGTGCTCCGTTCCTTGATCTGGTGCAGAGGACGTGGGCTGCGCTTGTGTTGGTTCACTGGACTGTGTGCCTGCTGTACACACGTGTCATGTCAGAAGCAGGCAAGAAATTTCAAACACCACGATGGGAAAAAGGGTGAGAAAACACCGAAATGCAGAAATGGAACATGTTCACTTGCTACTGAACAATTCCTCTAAGAACGTACCTCCAGCAGGAGACTAGAGCCACCCCTCTGGCCCAGGAGCGGTTAGCCACTGCCAGCCAGGGAGAAGGTGATGGGTCGGCAATAGAGACTCTCTTGGTCACTGTGAACCAAAAACCTGTGGGGCTTTCACGAGCTGAAACCCAGATGGTAATACACAGATGCTGCGAGATATAATCTGAGGCGAAAAATACAGAGTAGAAGGAAAACCTCCAGATCAGTCTACGTGTCCTGACTTTACCGCTTATCGCTTACTTGAAAAGAACCAAGACTAGATTCAGTGAGTTTGGAGTCACCCTGCACGCCGCTGCTGCTAAGTCGCTTCAGCCCTCTGGCTCCCTCACTCCCCACATTCTGTCTCTTCTTGCTCCCACTGCAGCTACAGTGCACAATTAAACGGGAAGTTCCTGACCATAAAACAGCCCAGCAGGATCATCCAGCAACGCACATGTGAATCCCCCCCTTTACACAAACACCTGCGTGGTGACAGCGCACTACTGCAAACAATTACGTCACCGGATTTTCCCGATAACCCTGGGCTCAGATCACATTATCCCCAATGGACAGATGAGAAGGCAGGTTCTGCAAGACGAATGCATTTGCCTGAGGTCACAGACTGAGTAAGGGGGAGAGATGGGGACTTGAATCCAGGTATGAGAGATTAACTTGTCAGCCACCTGGATCTCTCTCAGTTTAAAATACTGGCTCTAGGCAAATGGCATAGCCTCTCTGGGTCTAGTTTCTTCATCATGTAAGGGGATAATGAATAGAATTGAGGCCATGGGATTTTTATGAGAATTCAGTGAATTAACCCATATGAGGTGTTTAGAACGGGGACTGGCAGGTTTGTCTGTTGGTTGCAGTTTCCCACCTGGGCATTGAACCTGGGCCCTTGGAGAGTAGAGTCCTAACCACTGGACAACTAGGGTATTCCCAGACAGTTGTAATGCTGAGTAAATTATATCTCATTATTCTTACTGTACCATGTTAGGGAACTAGGAGATATTTAAACACCTACGGTCATTCAGTAAATCTTGTGGGCTTGTGTATAATTCCTGGTAGGAGAATTCTCAGCTTCTCTCTAATTCTCAAAATGGTCTATGAACCAAAACATTTTCAGAACCACTGGGTAAGACAGACAATAATATATTTAGCCCAATTCCATAGGCCTTGCATCCAGCATCCCTCCCCAAACACCCAAACATTCAGAAGGGAGGAATGTGACCAAAATTGAGAAAGACAGGACTTCTTGGGTAGTCCAGTGGTTCAGAATCCATGTTGCCAATAGGGGGCTGGATGGTGGGGGGCGGTGGGCACAGGAGGAAAAAGGGGCCCAGGATCACTCCCCGTACAAGGAATGAAGGTCCCAACATGTCATGTGGTGTGACAAAAAATTGTAAATAATTTTTTTTTTTTAGACAGAGACTTCCCAGGTGGTCCAATGGTTAAGACTCCATGCTCCCAATGAAAGGGGCCCCAGGATCCAATCCCTGGCTAGAGAACCAGGTCCCACCTGCCACAATTTAAGACCCAACACAGCCAAATATAAATAAATATAAAAAGGAAAGAAAGTCAACATATGGACACAAAGAAGCAAGAAAAAGTTGGCTAGAGCACCCACACTGGGTTCAGCTCTCAGCACCACCATGCATAAGGGGCGATAACAGCTCCACCACCATCCCACTCCCTGGACAGCCGGATCATGCAGGGTAACACCCAGGCAGCCCTGAGAACTCACTAGCTCGCTTCTCCCACCAGTTCCTTGTGCCTGATGGGAACAGCCTGTTGGGAAGTCTGTCACCATCCTGGGTCAAACTCCCCTTTTCCCTTTGCTGCCTCCAACTTGACCAACACGTACCACAGCACTCTGCATTCCACGATGGCCACTAGGCTGGCCACTTCACTTTGGCCCTTCCTAGGCCTCAGTTTCTCCATCTTTAAAATGAGGTTGATTGGCTTAGATATGAGACACCTTCCAGTCCTAACCCCAGGGACTTCAGAAAGCAGGATGTGGGCCAATGATTTACTCTGTTCCAACTGAGGATACTAAGGCCCTGAAAGGAGCAGCAACCTACACAGGCCACACACTGATTCATCCCTGGCCTAGCCTTGCATCACCTTTTTCCTCTGCTAAGGGTATAGGGACCACACTGTTCACTGAGTATGCTGAGGCACAAAGGGAAAACTGCCTCTGCTCACTTCCAGTTAACTCCAGAGCAGAGTCTGACCTTCAGACTTCTATTAACGAATGGGGGCAGGGAGACTGCTCTGGGCAGGTCCAGTGATTAAGACTCAGAGCTTCCACTGCTTGGGGTACGGGTGCTGTACCTGGTCAGAGAACTAACACCCTGCATGCCACATAGCAGAGAGGCCAAAAAAAAAAAAAAAAAGATAGGGGGGAGCTGCATAGAATCGCCTGGAGCATAGAGATGGTCTTCTCGCCTGCCCTGGCTGCCCACCATTTACAGTAAGTGTCCGCCTTCAGGTTTTCTACACAGAAGTCTGGAGAAAAGAGTGGGAAAGGGAACGTTAGGGTTCAGAGATAGAGCTATGTCCGCAGCTCTCAGATTAATCTGAGAGTGCTCTCAAACCCTCTGATATTCCCCAGGTTTAAGTTTCCCTATTAATCCCCACACACTCTGGGGTTTGAGGAAGAATGGGTACGTGTATATATGTACACAATAGTTACATTCCTTCGCTATTCATCAGAAACTATCACAGCATCGTTAATTGGCTGTACCCGAATACAAAATGCTTTTAGTGTTAAAATAATAATTGGAGAAGGAAATGGCAACCCATTCCAGTATTCTTGCCTGGAAAATCCCATGAACAGAGGAGCCTGGTGGGCCCCAATCCATGGGGTCACAGAGAGTGGGATGTGAGTGAGTGATTAACACTCACCTCACCCTCACCATTACTATTGTACTTTTGAAAAGTGTAAAGGGGATGCATAAATTGTGGGTTTATAGAGCATAAACAATATATTGGGAATACTTTAAAACTCTTTCAATATGTGGAGTTTCTCTGCCTTACTAACAAATTCTTTAAAGCTGCACTATTCAGTACGGTAACCTTTAAGCACATGTGGCTACTGGACACTTGAAATGTCACTAATTAACTGGAACTGAACTTTTAACTTTCTTTCATTTTAATTAAATTAAATAAACAATTTTTTTCATTAAAAAAATAATAAATCCCCCCACACTCTGCCTGGAGTCCCCTACAACATTTTCCTCTGGAAATTCACCTCTGAGCCTTCCCAGGAAGCGCCCCCTCCCTCCTTTTCTCTCTGGAAAATCCTCTATTCCACATCTCTTCAGAATACTCTATGGCCTCCCAGAAATTCTCCCATGACCCTCCTTAGAATTCCACAAAGTCTCCTTCGTGAAAGGAAAACCAAAATGAAGTCAGCATTGCTAAAAGTGTTGTCTAAGATGACCGACCAGGGTCTGGGGTGGGGCCACTGAGGAATTCTGACTTTGGAGATCTAGACCACAATGGCATCTGATCATTTGACCACTTACTGTATTCACACAGGCATCCAGAATATGTGCCTGAAACTCAAGATACTGATCAGACCTTTACACTACAGAAACTCATGAAAGCTCCTTCTTTAAAGTCAAATATTCCTTTACGTGTATCACAGTCAACTGGAATTCCCTCCACAGGACTTTAACAACGTGCTGACCTATGTCCTCATAAGCCCCTGACTGGCTCTGCCAACACTCAAGGGTTTACCGGAATCTGTGTCTCCCAAACTGCAATTCTCAAGAACACCAATCAAGCTCTTTCTTCTCGGCACCCCGGATACGGATTATGTTACTTTTGAGACTCCAGACTTTCTCCTAGAGCCGCCTCACGAGTTCCTTTATGCTTCCACCCTCCCCCACGCCAGTCACTTAAGGAGTCTTGGCCACTGCAGGACACCACATGGCGGAGGTGGATCTCCGGCACGTCAACTTCTTGTGGGCTTCGCCCGACAAAGAAGACGCAGGAATGCGTGGGTTTAGGAGGCTCAGCTGGTGCGCCCCACGCGGGCTTCACTGCGCAAGTGCACGAGGCTCCGGGCCCCTCAAACCGCGGCGCGCCTGCGGTTACGTCACCACTGCGCATGCCTAGTGCGTCTCTCCCGAGAGCAGCTAGAGGCGCTGAATTCCCTAGCAACGAGCTTTTCCCGCCTGGCTCTGGCCAAACCGCTCTCTAGGCCCTCCTCCCGGTCACTTTCACACCAGGCTTTCCTAGCACCGGGCTTGGCCTGCAGGATTGGTCCCCAGCAGAAATTCACCATCCTCAGCGCCCCAGCTGAAGCCTGGAAAGCAAGAGGCCAGCAAACTTGAGTGGATTTTTTCAGGAAGCCGGGAGCCTATCGCAATAGGATCCCCTCCAGCTATGGCTGGCTACTTTCATAACGCCCACCACACACGCAGACATAAACACACACAAACACACGAAAAAACTCTCTGACCTCTGGAGAACATGCCTGAGGTAGACAGAGTGTGTAAAGGACCTTAATAAAACACAAAAGTATGTGCCTGAACCAGACACACACCCAGCCTTGGCTGTTTTCAACTATGTCTCACTTTTCCAGTGAAATATCTGGGCATCTTTCTCCTACCATGCCCATCCAGGTCTAATGACAAGAATCTCTCTGTTCAGTCTCCGAAAGACCCACGTGCATCCTGGAGTGGAGGCGAAGCTGTGGACAGAAAAGGGAGTATGAGCCAAGCATGCCCCCGCAAAACAAGCCTGGACTTTCTGGGCGCTCCTATAGGGGTAGGGCCTCAATCACACTGGGCATCTCCTTGGGAAGGGAGAGAAGGGAGGCCATTTCTGAGTCCTAGCAGCTGCTCTACCTACAGGAAACAAAACGACTTGATTCTGATATTGGGCTTTAGATCAGAAAAAGAGACACAGTGGGTGAGACCTGACAGAGACAGGGTTCGAAGCCCAGACTCCTGGGGTCCCCATGAAGGAGGGGGCTGGGCACAAGATGCCCATGTTCCCTTTGGATTCTGGTTCTGCCTCTCCCTCTCAGAACCATAGAGACCAGCCCCTAGGTCTTCAAACACAATTTCTTAGCCTAGGGGTAAGGTGGGTCCAGACCCGCCCCTTCTCAATTTCCTATAAGTGCTGGAGACCTGGAACTGCAGGGTCACTCACCAATCCATCATGAAGCCATCTGCAAAACCTGAGACCTTCCTGCTGGCCACGGCGCTGCTCTGCACCCTCCTGGGTCTGGGTAAGTGACGAGGGGTCTGGACTCCTGGGGCACTCGATATGAGGACTATTATAGAGCACTGTTTTTTGACACTGTTAGAGACTACTGGTTTTTCCAGTGGTCATGTATGGATGTGAGAGTTGGACTGTGAAGAAATCTGGGCACCGAAGAATTGATGCTTTTGAACTGTGGTGTTGGAGAAGACTCTGGAGAGTCCCTTGGACGGCAAGGAGATCCAACCAGTCTATTCTAAAGGAGATCAGTCCTGGGTGTTCTTTGGAAGGAATGATGCTAAAGCTGAAACTCCAGTACTTTGGCCACCTCATGCGAAGAGTTGACTCATTGGAAAAGACTCTGATCCTGGGAGGGATTGGGGTCAGGAGGAGAAGGGGACGACCGAGGATGAGATGGCTGGATGGCATCACTGACTCGATGGACGTGAGTTTGAGTGAACCCCGGGAGTTGGTGATGGACAGGGAGGCCTGGCATGCTGCAATTCATGGGGTCGCAAAGAATCGGACATGACTGAGCGACTGAACTGAACTGAACTGATAGAGCACTGTGCCAGATCCTCGAGGAAGAAGGGAAAGAGGAGGTGTCCCACGAATTTAGATTCTTGGAGAAAGGCAGAGGGCAAAGGAGGAGACAAAGCCTGAGTCCACAAAGGAGGAAGAGCTAAAAAATGTGTGGTTTTGAATCTTTGAAACAGGAGGGGTTTGGATGGGCTCTGCTCCTCTCCTCTCCAGCAGTATCTCAAAATAAGACACCTTTATTCTAGAATATCAGATGAGAGTATGATTAGAAAAAAGAAAAATGAGGCAAGGGGCAGAAATTTCCTTGCTTCCAGAACTCTAAGCAGTTCAGCTTCCCAGTGTCCTCCTCCCTTAGATGCATTTCAGGCAACTCCATTTTCCTGCAGGACCCAGTTGCCTTGTGTCTGTGTCCCCAGTTTCCTCCTCTTTCAGGACTAAGGAGCCAGGCCCTTCTCCTCTTAGTCATTGATCTTTTTTCATCTGGAATGCAGATCTCAGCCTCAGGTACTCTTGCCTGAATTTCCACTGTCTACAAGGCTTAAGCATGGTACCCACGAGGAAGTGGGTTCCGCTTCTGAGAACCAGCTGGACCTAAAGGTTGACAAAATTCCATGAAGGACTTCCCCAGTAGTCCAGTGGTTGAGAATCTGCCTGCCAAAATGGGGGACATGAGTTCGATCCCTGGTCCAGGAAGATTCCCCATGCCCTGGGGCCACTAAGACATTTTACCACAACTACGGAGCCCATGCTCTGCAGCAGAAGCCACCACCAATGAGAAGCCAAAGTTCAGCAACTAGACACTAGACCATAATCGCTACAATTAGAGAAAAACCCACAGGAAGCAAGAAGACCCAGCAAATCAAAAATAGAAGAAAAAAAAAAACTAAAAGATGAGAAAAATGTTTTAACTCCATGGTAATCTTCAGCAGGACCCCGCACTGTCCCCAGGCTTGCTCAGGGGGTCTAGCGTCCAAAGTCCCCAGCCTTGTAATTAGGTAAATTTGCTCCCTGGTCGGAACTGCTTCCGCCCCCAACCCAAAAACAGCTTTGCACACAGCACCATGGTATCCCTGCCAAGCTTCAGACAGACCCCTGCTCAGCAACCAATGTCCTGCCCATGAATAGCCAGGGAGACACCTGTCCCTCTTCCTTCACATCCCCCCTCTGCCCCATTCCCCTCTGGACCAGGAAGCTGTGGCCCAAAGACTATACCAGCATTCAGTAGACCCCTGCTCTCTATACCACAGGATACTCACTGAGCTGTGAGGTGTGTGTCGGTGACGGTCCCAGTTGCACTGGGAAACTGCAGACTTGCGCCCCGGATGAGGACTCCTGCATCGCTGTCGTGACTGAGACCAACAGAAGTAAGAGGCCAGGGGCTGGTATCACATGCTGGGGAGGCGGGGGGTGCCTTCACGGTGGCAGATACCACCATGCACTGGGAGGAACCTTTGAGTGATGATGATGTCAGGAGAGAGGGAAAGGTGGTGGACAGAGAATCCCATGGAATGACAGAAACCACTGTTACCAGGGATTTCTGAAGATGAAACGCCAAGAGAGGACAGGGGAGGGGCAGATATAGAGACTTTCTTACCAAAGAAGGAATTAGGAAAGGACACAGGGGAAGAAAGAAATCCAGAGGGGGGTAAATCTAATATCCAAAAGGTGGAGGGGTAGGTGTCAAGAAGAGGCTAGGGTGAGTTGCAAGGAAGGTGATCAATTTGATTCTCTGGGGGCGCAAGTGATCTCCCAGGGATGCAGGCTGCAAGAGACCTTTCCTGACAGGAGAAAGAGGGAGATACAGCAGCTGGTTGAGTTGGGTGAGAGCTCAGTCGTGTCTGACTCTTTGCGACCCCATGGACTGTAGCCCGCCAGGCTCCTCTGTCCATGGGATTTTCCAGGCAAGAATACTGGACTGGCTTACAATTTCCTCCTCCAGGGCATCTTCCCACCCAGGGATGGACCCACGTCTCTTGCATCTCCTGCATTGGCGGGGGGTTCTTTACCACTGCACCACCTGGGAAGCCCCAGTACTGGCATACAGAGACAGTATATAAGGACAGATGATCCCTGGACTCAGTCTATGAGGTCCCAGAGAGTCAGACACGACTGAGCACACTTGCACCCACACGAGTGTGGGGTGAAGAGTGGAAACCCTAGGGCTGGAAGAGACCACTCTGTGCTGGGGAGGGGGACATCCAGCGAGACCAGGAGAGCACTTCAGGCAAGACCTGAGAGCAGCAAAGGAGGGCAGCAAGAGACCGTTTGCAGGAGGCCTGGGCAGTGACCCTGGGAAACCTGGAAGAGCCCACTTTAGGTGCAGAAGGAAATGGGTGTTACAGGGGGCGGGGATGGCAGCCGCATCCCAGCATTTGGTGGCAGGAATTCCAGGGGTCAGGGGAGGGCTGAAAGCTGGAAGAGACCATTTTGCACAGGCACGGGGTTAATCATAGGTGGTCTGGAAAAGGCCACTGCAGGTGGGAGCCCTGCAGGATGGCAGTGGGGTGACCGTGGGGCTGAAAGGGGCCACTCAGGAGAGACCAGCAGAGTCTGGGGCAGTGTGAAGAGGGGTTCCGTACTTAATAAACCATTCAGACAACACCCCAGGTAAATAAGGGAGTCTAATACTGGGGAGCTGGAAGAGACCTCTCTAGAAAGCAGTAGGCTGGGGCAACTCTAAGGTTGGGGAGACACCCCAGGGCAAGGGTCCAGACCAGGGGCCACTGAGCCCCGTGCCCATGGCCATCCTGCAGAGGCCTCCTTGGCGGTGACCAGCTACAAGGGGTGTGCGAAATCCAGCGAGTGTGAGTCAGGACTCTTCGGCATCACCATGAACCCTGAGAACTACATGGGCTCCAGGAGGCGCTGCTGCCAGAAGGATGGCTGCAACCAGGACCCCCTGCCCGGTAAGCCCCAGCTGAGCCCCACGGTTGGAGTCCCGCCCTGCCCACCCCTCCCCCGCAGAGCCAGCTGTGAGCGCCTGTCTCTGACCTGCGCTGTCACGGGGCAAGCGTCTTCCTGGCACTGAGCCTTGGTCTCTTCTCCTGTAAACTGCGGTGTCCAGGGACGTCCCTGGTGGTCCACTGACTAAGCCTCCATGCTCCCTCTGCAGGGGTTGGATCCCTGGTCAGGGAACTCGATTCCACAGGGCGCAACTAAGAGCCAACACAGCCAAATGGACATTGTTTTCTGAAAATGCAGTGTCCGTTACCAACAGCTGTCCGCTGAGGGGTTGGGAGGTTGGGAAAGGGACTCGCGTCTCCAATTACCTGACCCTCCACCCTCCACTTCAGCGTTCGTGAGAAACCAAACAGAGAATGGCCTTCGCTGTCCTTCCTGCATCGCTGCCTTTACGGAAACATGCACTGCCAGTGAGGAAGCGCTCTGCGTTGGCGAGGAAACCCGCTGTGTCGCCCTGTCTGGCCTGGTGCAGCCTGGTAAGAGGCACCTGGCATTCGGGAGGAGGGACAGGGGTTCCAGACAGGCCCAGAACTGGAGCCTCATGCTTCCAGATTCTAAGGGAGAGAGTGGCTCCAAAGATCTGGGGGAGAAGGTAGCTGGGGCGTATGACCCTGGACTAGGAGGAGGGAGGCTGGCGATCCTGACTGTAGTCTAAAATCCCTTCTAGCAGGTGTCAAATTTGCTGTCCGTGGCTGTGGTATGGAGACCACCTGCCACACCAAGCCTGGGACCCTGGTGCCCTCAGGTGCTCGTTTGTTCACCATCAAGAAGACCAGCTGTCTTTGAAGCCCCCAGGCTTCTGGCAAGGCTGGGTAAAGAACTGAGGCCCATGTGGTGTTCAGTGTCCATTCCTTCTCAGCTATGGTTCTAGAAATTGCTACAGTTCCCATGTGTCTATAAATTAAACAAGTTAACAATCCTGAGTCTGTGATGTGCTGTATTTCGGGGAGATGGGATGCAAGAAGCAGGCGTCTGAACCCTTGGGAACCGTCTCTTTGGAAGAAAGAAAGGGAAGATGCTACCTTTTGTTAAGGGATTACTTCCTGCCTGGTCCCCATGCTAAGTGTTTTCCATGCGGTACCTCATTTCATAATCACAACTCAGTGACGCTGAAAGTATTGCCCCCATTTCACAGAGGAACAAACTGAGCCCCAGATTGTGGTGTAACTTGCATTTTGAAGGGGCTTCCCTGGTGGCTCAGATGGGAAAGAATCTGCCTGCCAATGAGGGAGATGGGGGTTCAGTCCCTGGGCTGGGGAAGAGCCCCTGGAGTAGGTCATGACAACGCACTCTATTTTTGCCTGGAGAATCCCATGGACAGAGGAGCCTGGTGGGCTACAGTCCATGGGTCACAAAGAATCAAACCCAACTGAGTGACTGAGCAAACGCACTATTAAGACAGTGGTGGCTCCAGAGAGAATGTGTTTGGCCAAATATTTACATTTGTAATAGCTGACATTTTCTGAGTAGCCATTTCTGACCAATCAGGTCTCCGCCACAAAGGAATCTGACCTTTTGACTACTTACTGTATTCACACAGGCATCCAGACTATATGCCAGAAACTCAAGATGCCTATCAGACCCTTACCCTCCAGTAACTCATGACAGCTTCTTTAAAGTCAGACATTTCTTTGTATCAAATATTACATGTATCACAGTCAATTATAATTCTCTCCACATAATTTTAACAACCTGCTGACCGCAGTACTCATAAGCCCCTGACTCGGTCTGCCAACACTATTAAATTTTACGGGAATCTGTGTCTCCCAAATTCTAATTCCTAAGAACCCCAATAAACTGTTTTTCTTGGCAGCCCAGATAACGGATTATTTTTCAACACCTTTGAGATTCCAAAAGTTCTCCCAGAGCCCCTTCACGACTTCCTTCACTTCTTCCAGCCTCCTCCATGCCAGTCTCTCACAAAGTCCTGGCTACTGCCGGACACCACATAGCAGAGGCCGATCTCGGGCATGTTACCCTCATGTGGCCTTCGCCTGACCAAGCGCAGGCAGGGCTGAGTTTAGGCTGCTCACAGCGGCTGCGCCCTGGGAGGCCTTCACTGCTCAAGCGCACAAGGCTCCGGCCTTTCGAACCGCTGAGCCCAAGGGGCCACGTCCCCACTGCACACGTCTAGTGCGTCTTGCCAGAGAGCTGCGAGAGGCACTGAGTTCCCTAGCAACGATCTTTTCCCGCCTCCCTCTCTCCAAACAGCTCTCTACCCCTTCCTCCTGATAACTTTCACACCAGGGTATCCTAGCAACCCACGAGGCCTTCAAGATTGGTCCCTGGAAGAAATTCACCAACCTCAGCCCCCCGACTGAAGCCTGGGAAGCAAGAGGACAGAAAACTTGAGTGGATTTTTGCAAGGAGCCAGGGGCCTACCGCAACAGGAGCCCCTCGACCTATGGCTGGATACCCTCCCCACAGCCACACCCACCACCCCCCACAAACACACACGTAAAATTACACCCCCCAAAATACACACACAGACACACGAAAATATATACATAAACACGTGAAAAATACACACACAGACACAAAATCTCTGATCTCTCAAGATCATGTGCCTGAGGTAAAGGATCTCAATAAAATACAAAGTATGTTTCCAAACCAGACACACACCCAACCTGGAGTGCTTCCAACCGTGCCTCAGCTTTCCAGTGCGGTTTCTGGGCATCTGGTACCGTGCCCATCCTGGCCCAATGACAAGCACCCCTCTGTTCAGTTTCCGAGAGACCCAGAAATGCATCTTGGGGTGGGGTTGGAGTTGGAGACAGACCAAACACAGAAAAGCGGGTATTAAGCCGAGCATGCCCTGCCAGAACAAGCCTGGACTTGCTGGGCGCTCCCTGGTAGGGCCTCAACCACACTGGGCACCTCCTTGGGAAGAGAGACAAGGGAGCGGGAATCTGAGTCCTAGCACTGTTCTATCCTGCAGGAAACAAAATGACCTACCTGATTCTGATCTTGGGCTTCAGGTAAGAAAAAAAAAAGGGGGGCGGGGGCATGGGGGGATGAAGGGGGTGAGACCAGATGGAGAGAGGGTTGGAAGCCCAGACTCCTGGGGTCCCCATGGAGAAGGGGGCTGAGCACAAGATGCCCACGTTCCTTTTGGATTCTTGTTCCACCTCCCCCACTCAGCTACAGAGACCTACCCTCAGATCTTACATCATCTTTCGTAGCCAAGGGGCAAGGTAGATCCAGACCCGCCCCTTCTCACCTGCCTATAAGATGAGCTCGGGACCTGGGGCTGCATCTTCACTCATCCAACCATCATGAAGCCTTCCACAAAACCTGAGCCTTTCCTGCTAGCTTCCATGCTGCTCTGCACCCTCCTGGGTCTGGGTAAGTGACTAGGGGTCTGGACTCCAGGAGTCCTGAAATGAAGACTATGGGGGAACATTTAGCCAGGTCCTTGAGGGTCAGGGGGAAAGAGGAGGTGTCCTGGAAATTCAGATTCATGGAAAAGGCAGAGGGTAAAAGAGAGAAAGCCTGGGTTCCCAAGGGAAGAAGAGTTCAAAAACATGTGGGTTTAAATCTCTGAAAAAAGGAAGGGTTTGGATGGGTTCTGCTCCCCTTCCCTCCGACAGTGTCTCAGAATAAAACACCTGAATTCTAGGAATTCAGATGAGAGTATGATTAGAAAAAAGAAAAGTGAGGTGAGGGGGAGAGATTTCCTTTCTCCCAGAACTCTAAGGAGTTCAGGTCCCTGGTGTCTTCTTTCCTTAGATGCAATTCAGGCAACTCCACTTTCCCCAGGACCCAGTTCCCCTGTGTCTGGGCCCCACTTGCCTCCTCTCTCAGGACCAAGGAGCCAGGCCCTGATTCTCCTAGTGCTCAATCTTCCTTCTTGACCTGGGTTGCAGATCCCAGCCTCAGGTACCCCTGCCTGAGCAACTGTGCTGTCTACCAGACTTAAATGTACCCACAAGGCAGAGGGTCCCGCTTCTGAGAATCAGCTGGACCTGAAGGCTCACAGAAGTCCATGAAGGACTTCCCCAGTGGTCCAGCGGTTGAGAATCTGCCTGCCACCGCAGGGGACATGGGTTCGATCCCTGGTCCAGGAATATCCCACATGCTTTGGGCAAACGAAGCCCTTGCGCCACAGCTGCTAAGCCCATGCTCTAGAGCCTGTGCTCTGCAATGGGAGGAGCCACCCCAAACGAGAAGCCCAGGCACCTCAACGAGAGAGTCGCCCCCACTCACTACAACTGGAGAACACCCACAGGAAGCAGGGACAACCCAGCATGGCCTGAAATAGAAAAAAGAAAACCAAAGGATAAATTAAAAAAAAAAAAAAAAAGGCATGGAAACCTTCAGCAGGACTCCTTACTATCCTCCAGCTTTCTCAGAGGGCCCTAGTGTCCAAATTCCCCAACCCTGTAATTAGGTAAACTTGCTCCTTGATGGAGTTGCTGCCTACCCCTGGAGGCAGCCTTGCTGGCGGCACCCATAGCATATTTGACGGAGCTTCAGACAGTTCCCTGATCAGTGGGCAATGTCCCTCTTATGAATAACCAGGGAGACACCTTTCCCTCTTCCTTCAGACTCCCGTCCCCATCCCCTTCTGGACTGAGAAGTCATGGCCCAGAGACCACACCACTTGGACTAAAGCCTCTCTCTCTATACCTCAGGGTACCCACTAAGTTGTGAGATGTGTATCAGGAATGGAGCCATATGCATTGGAGAAATGAAGCCTTGCGCCCTGGACGAGGACACCTGCGTCGTCATCATGACTGAGACTAACAATAGTAAGAGGGTAGAGAATAGCGTCAGATCCTGGGGAGGTGGGGGTGCTTTCAGGGTAGCAGATACTACCACGCACTGGGAGGAACCTTTGAGTGAAGAAGGGGCAGGAAAGAGGGAAAGGAGGAAAGACAATCCAGTGGAATGACAGAAATCACTGTTGCCAAGGATTTCTGAAAATGAGACTCCAAAGACGTGATGGGGGAGGGGCAGATATACAGAATTTCTTAGGCAAGAAGGGATTAGGAAAGGACACAGGGAAAGAGTGAACTCCACGGTGGGGGGCAGGAATCTAATATGCAAAAGGTGTAGGGGTGGATGTAGAGAAGACTGGGGTGAGTTGCAAAGAATGTGATTAGGTTGACTCTGTAATCAGGTATAGCCCACCAGGCTCCTCTGTCCATGGGATTTTCCAGGCAGGAATACTGGAGTGGCTTGCCATTTCCTCCTCCAGGGGATCTTTCCAACCCAGGGATTGAACCAGTATTTTGTGTCTCTTACATTGGTAGTGGGGGTTTTTACCACTGCCCCACCTGGGAAGCCCCAGTATTAGAACAGAGAGAGAGATAAGGACAGATAATCCAAGGACTCAGTCCATGAGTTTGCAAAGAGACAGACAGGACTGAGCACCCACTCACCCAAGCACTTGGGGTACAGAGCAGAAACCCTAGGGCTGGAGGAGACCAACCTTGGTGGGAGGGGGAAGGCCAGGGAGACTGGAAGAGGCCGCTTCAGGCAAGACCTGAGAATAGCCAAGGAGGGCAGCAAGAGACCATAGGTAGGAAGTCTGGGGAGTGACCCGGGAAAACTTAGACGAAGAAGGAGACAGGTGTTACAGGGCGGTGGCTGAGGGCTGCATCCTAGGATTTGGTGCAGGGAATTCCAGGGGTCAGGGCAGGGCTGAAGGCTGGAAGAGACCGTTTCACACAGGTCTGGGGGTAGTCGTAGGTGGCCTGGAAAAGACCTCTCCAGGTGTGACCCTTACAGAATGGCGGCGAGGTAGCTGTGGAGCTGAAGGGACCCTCAGGAGAGACCAACACAGCTGGGGGCAGAGGGAGGAAGGGTTGGGTACAATACTCAACCCTCAGGCCTTGCCCCAGACAGATAAGGGTGTATGACTTTGGGGAGATGGAAGAGGCCTCTCTAGACAGCAGTGGGCTGGGGAAGCTGTAAGGTGATGGAAATACCCCGGGACCAGGGTCCAGACCAGGGCTCCTGAGTCCTCTGTCCACCCTCATGATGCAGAGGGCTCCGTGGACGTGACCAGCTACAAGGGGTGCTCGAAATCCAGCAAGTGTGACCCGGCGTTCCTCTCCTTCACCGTGGCTCCAGAGAACTACATGGGGTCCGACACGCACTGCTGCCAGAGCAATGGCTGCAACAAGGACCCCCTGCCTGGTAAGCCCCAGCTGAGCCCCACGGCTGGAGTCCCGCCCTGCCCACCCCTCCTCTGCCAGAGCCAGCTGTGAGCACCTGTCACTGACCTGCGCTGTCATGGGGCAAGCGTCTTCCTGGCGCTGAGCCTTGGGTTCTTCTCCTGTAAACTGCAGTGTCCAGGGAAGTCCCTGGTGGTCCAGTGACTAAGCCTCCATGCTCCGTCTGCAGAGTTGTGATCCCTGGTCAGGGAACTAGATTCCACAGGGCGCAACTAAGATCCAGTCAAATAAATATTATTTTCTAAAAATGCAGTGTAGGTTAGCGACCGGTGTCCCTGTGCTGGTTGTAAGGTTGGGAAAGGGACTAATGTCCCCGTGCACCTTACCCTCCACCCTCCTCCCCAGCGTTCAGGAGAAATCTGACAAAGAATGGCCTTCGGTGTCCTTCCTGCTCCACCTTCCTCAAGGAAACATGCACCCCGACTGACGAAACGCTCTGTTTTGGTGAAGAAACCCGCTGTGTCACCGTGACTGGCCTCATGCACCCTGGTGAGGGCCACCTGGATTTCGGGAGGAGGGCACAGGGTTCCCAGAGGGCCCCAGAACTGGAGCCTCATTATTCCAGATTCTTAGGGAGAAAGTGGCTGCCGAGAAATGGAGGAAGGTGGCTGGGGCATGACCCCTGGATTGGGAGCGGGAGGCATTGGAGATCCTGATTCTAGTCTGAAATCCCCTCCAGCAGGTGTCAAATTTGCTTTCTGGGGATGTGCTACGGAGAACGCCTGCCACATCAAGCCTGGGACCCTGGTGCCCTCAGGCTCTCATTTGTTGACCATCAAGAAGATCAGCTGTCTTCCAAGCCCCCAGGCTTCTGGCAAAGCTGAGTGAAGAACTGAGGCCCATGTGGTGTTTGGTCTCCATTCCTTCTCAGCTCTAGCTTCCCGCGTGTCTATAAATTAAACGAATCAACAGAACAAGCCTGAGTCTTTGTGATGTGATGCATTTCAGGGAGATGGGATGCAAAAAGCAAGGGTCTCAACCGTGTTGAACCCCCTCTTTGGAATGAGGAGAGGGAAGATGCTACCTTTTGTTACGGGATTACTTCCTGCTGGGTCCCCGTGCTAAGTGTTTTCCATGGGAGAGCTCATTTCGTAATCACAACAACTCTGTGAAGGTCAAATGGTACCCATTTTACAGAGGAACAAACTGAGGCACAGATTGTGGTGTCACTTGCCTTTGGTCAAACAGTTGGGAGGATCAGACTCTGGAGTCCATGCACAGCTCTCCTTATTAACCTCTTTTAGGTTACCAACATCAGTTTCCATGTTTGTAAACTGTGGATATTAACAGCTATAGCCTCAAAGGGCTGTCTTAAGAGTCAAATGAAGGAAAATGAAAAAAGGACTTAGTTCAGTGCCTAGCACCTTTAAGGGGGCTTCCCCGGTGGCTCAGATGGGAAAGAATCTGCCTGCCAATTCAGAAGATGTGGGTTCAATCCCTGGGTCAGGAAGATCCCCTGGAGGAGGGCATGGCATCCCACTTCAGTATTCTTGCCTCAAGAATTCCATGGACAGAGGAGCCTGGTGGGCTATAGTCCATGAGATCAGAGTCGGACACAACTGAGTGACTGAGTACACACACTATCAACTTTAAAACTTTGTTGGTTCTGGAGACAGTGTGTCTGAGCAAATAGTTACCATCCTAACAGCGGCCACTTACTGAGTAGCCATTAGTTAGAAGGCACTAGACTTTGGCATCTATCAGGATAGACTGGATTATGCTACAGTAACAAATAAGTCTCCAATCTCAATAGCTTAAAACAACAAAGTTGTATTAGTCAGTTGATGCTGTAGTAGTGTGTAACAAACCATGCCCAAATCAAGACATGTCAAGAAGCATTCTTTCTCCTACTCGGTAGCCATTCCTAAGGGCACCTCTGTTTCTGGCTGTGCGCTGGTGGGTTTGGCTGCAGCTTGGGAGAGGGACTCTAGTTCTCCTCCACTCCATGGGGTTACAGTCTTCTGAGATCTGTGGCTCCCTGGCGAATGTCTGTCTAACGGCAGATGACACGCGCACACAAACCACGTGCACCAAAGGTCCCTGCGTTGGTGCTAACATTCCATGGAGTAAGGAAATCATACAGTTAAAGCCAACCTCACTGGAGCAAGGAACTATAGTACCCCTCAGTGGCCCTAGCAAACCCCAGGGGGAGGGGCTCAAGAAGAGCAGTCTGGCCCCCTATGCCCCTGCCAGACAGGCTTCATTACCAACATGACCTCTGAGGGTCATGAAATGAAAATGACAGATTTAATCTTCACCGCTACTCCTTGTGATAGGCACTATCCTGTTAAAGAATCTGAGGTTCAAGAAGGAATATCACATTGGTGATCGTGCAGCTAAAAGGTGGCAGATCTTCAGATTTTAATCATTGAGTCAAATTGAGAGGGAGAAAGAGACTGCATTCCTGAGAGAGGGGACACGGCTGTATCAGTATCAATACTTGGCTACATAACAAGCCCCTCCAAACCGCAGTTGCTTAGAATAATTGCCTATATAAACATCCTTATATATATTTATTTGGCTGCATTGGGTGTTAGTTGTGGCACACAATATCTTTAATAAGTCATGCAGGATCCCTTTTGCGGCACATGGACACTCTAGTTGCAGCTCCCAGGCTTAGATGCTCGGTGGCATCTGGGATCTTCGATACCCGCCAGGGATTGAACTTCAATCCTCTGCATTGAAGAGGATTGTCCTAGCTGGCTGGGCCACATGTTATCTATCACCGTGCAGGTTAGCCTGGACTTCCCCATGTGGTCATGGTGGCAGGGGTCCCCAGGGCAGCAAGAGAGATCATCCCAGTCCATGAGCACTCGTCAAGCCTCTGCTTGCATCACGTTTGCTGTGAGTCCAGTAGTCAAGCAGATCCAAAGACCAGGTCCTAAGTCAGGACGAGAAGGGTCTACCCAAGGCCATGGCTGCAGACATGCTGAACAGACTGGGGGCATTTATGGGCCACGCTAGTTCTAGAGCTAAGAAGTTTACTATCACAGCCCACAAGGTTAAACAATTATTAGGCCACCTCACCTCCTCCAGGGTGGCAAAACTCTTAAAGTCACTGGACTGCAGCCCAAGGAATTCTATCCTGCACACACCCCCACCATCCCTCCTCTCCAGGGACCCAGGAGGCCTCACCCTTGGACCCCTCCTCCATCAGACACAGGGGTCTAGGCTTCCAGCTGACAGTCAGAATCCCAAGCATCTTCCCCCTCCTTTTAAACCCGCAATGAACACACACACACAATGGAATTTCTACTTTTTATTCACTCCTCCAAAAGCACACAGGTCAACCCACCCTTGAGTCTCCCGGCTTCATGGTTCCTCATCTCAATGGACACAAGTCTATCATAGTCCAGACAAGTAGGAAATTCACCTAAGTTGATGAGGCTCTGTTCCTCCTCTGCTTCTGGCAAGAACAACATTAGGATTTATCAGACATTTTCTACAATTTCTGCCTTCAAGGGCCTTCCAGCCTGCAGGTGCCACGTAGACTCACCCTGAAGGCAGCCAGTTGTCCCTCCACAAGGGAGTCTTCAGTCTTTTCTGTTTGGATGTTCCCAGAGACCGATGCCTCACTAGCAACTTGCTGCCTCCAGAACTTAAAATTCAATCTATCTAAGAGTCATGATTTAAAAGGCAACCACTCCAAAAGATAGTCGTGACACCCAAGGGTAACTACTTAAACACAATCAGCACACTCCATGAGGGCCAGTGACACAAGGAAACAAAACTGGGTCTTGCTTTCTCAGAGTCGATCTCAGGCAGGAGTCCCCTTGGTGGGAGGACAGAGGGAATTTGGAACAGAGAAGCATACATAGTGTAGAGATGTCCGACAGGGCCAAGTTAGAGATGGTGTCAGAGAGGAGGGCACCCTGAGCAAAGGCACAGGAGTGAGACTAATGCTTGCATTCCCTGTGTTCCGAGCTTCCAGGAAGGGCTGCAAGTCTATTACTGTGGACCAGACAGAACAAATGTGCCTACAAGGAATGCTCACAATAACCCTGCAGGTAGATGCCATTTGCTGACTCACTTGCAAAAGGCCACCCCTATGGTCAAGGGCTGTCTGGCCCTAGGGCAAGGCACACGGGATTCCCCGTGATACTAGGGCTGGGTTATCCAATACTGTCACTATTCAGCACCTGTGGCTGCTGCAACTGGGAAACTGAAGTTTACCTGTGAATTACTTCTGATTGACTTAAAAATTGCTCTGCATCATCCTGACTAGTAAACTATTCAACATCACTGGGACGACCTGGGTATAGGAATCAACTTCTCCAAATGTGAGAGAAGTTTCATGAAATCTAAACAGAGGCCAAGTATTTCAATGAAAATTTATCATCTGAATTGAGATGTGCTAGGATAAACATGCACCAGATTTCAAAGACTTAGCATAAAAAAGAATGTGAGATATCTCATTAGTGCTTTCCTATACTGATTACATGTTAAAATAACAGTATTTTGAATACATTGACATAAGACATATTAGAATTGGTGTCACCTATTTCCTTTTCCTTTTTTAAGTGAGTACTGCTGCTAAGTCACTTCATTCATGTCCGACTCTCTGAGACCCCATAGACGGCAGCCCACCAGGCTCCCCCATCCCTGGGATTCTCCAGGCAAGAACACTGGAGTGGGTTGCCATTCCCTTCTCCAATGCATGAAAGTGAAAAGTGAAAGGGAAGTCGCTCAGTCATGTCTGACCCTTAGCATGGACTGCAGCCTACCAGGCTCCTCCATCCATGGGATTTTCCAGGCAAAAGTACTGGAGTGGGGTGCCATTAACTATCTGTGTGGCCTATGGGCTCCTCAGAAGGTTCAGTGGTAAAGAACTCACCTGCCAAAGCAGGAGAGGCAGGTTCAATCACTGGGTTGGGAAGATCCCCTGGAGAAGGAGATTGCAACCCATTCTAGTATTCTTGCCTGGAGAATTCCACAGTCAGAGAAGCCTGGCAGGCTACAGTCTATGGGGTTGCAAAGAGTCAGACACAACTGAGCTACTAACACATACATACATATTTATATGAAATGTCCAGGATAGACAAATTCACAGAAACAGAAAGTACATCAGTGGTACATATACATACTAGTATAAACTAGACAATCAAAAGGACCTACTGTATAGCACAGAGAACTACAGTTAATATTTTATAATAACCTATTAAGGAAGAGAATCTGAAAATATATATACATGTACATGTACATATAACTAAATCACTATATTGTACACCTGAAACTAATAAGACATTGTAAATCAACTTTACTTCAATCTTTTAAAAAATTGGAAAAGATGAGTTTAAACTAAAATAATAATACAGTTTTTATCTTGAGGATTTAAAAATTTAAAAAGTTAGTATCATGTTGATTTACAGATGACATGATCCTCTACATAGAAAACCCTAAAGATTCCACCAGAAAATTACTAGAGCTAATTAGGAATATAATTAGAAAAGTTGCAGGATATAAAATTAACACACAGAAATCCCTTGCATTCCTATACACTAACAATGAGAAAACAGAAAGAGAAATTAAGGAAACAATTCCATTCACTGTTGCAATGAAAAGAATAAAATATTTAGGAATAAATCTACCTAAAGAAACAAAAGACCTATATATATAAAACTATAAAACAATGATGAAAGAAATCAAAGATGACACAAATAGATGGAAAAATATACCACGTTCATAGATCAGAAGAATCAATATAGTGAAAATGAGTATACTACCCAACACAATCTATAGGTTCAATTCAACCCCTATCAAGCTACCAATGGTAATTTTCAGAGAACTAGAACAAACAATTTCACAATTTGTGTGGAAATACAAAAAACCTTGAATAGCCAAAGCAATCTTGAGAAAGAAGAATGAAACTGCAGGAATCAACCTGCCTGACTTCAGACTATACTACAAAGCTACAGTCATCAAGACAGTATGGTACTGGCACGAAGACAGAAATATAGATCAATGGAACAAAATAGAAAGCCCAGAGATAAATCCACGCACCTATGGACACCTTATCTTTGACAAAGGAGGCAAGAATATACAATAGAGAAAAGACAATCTCTTTAACAAGTGGTCCTGAGAAAACTGGTCAACCACTTGTAAAAGAATGAAACTAGAACACTTCCAACACCATACACAAAAATAAACTCAAAATGGATTAAAGATCTAAATATAAGACGAGAAACTATAAAGCTTCTAAAGGAAAACATAGGCAAAACACTCTCTGACGTAAATCACAGCAGGATCTTCTATGACCCGCCTCCCAGAGTAATGAAAATAAAAGCAAAAATAAACAAATGGGACCTAATTAAACTTAAAAGCTTTTGCACAATGAAGGAAACTATAAGTAAGGTGAAAAGACAGCCCTCAGAATGGAAGAAAATAATAGCAAACAAAGCAACTGACAAATAATTAATCTCAAAAATACAGAAGCAGCTCCTGCAGCTCAATTCCAGAAAAATAAACGACCCAATCAAAAAATGGGCCAAAGAACTAAACAGACATTTCTCCAAAGAAGACATACAGATGGCTAACAAGCACATGAAAAGATGCTCAACATCACTCATTATCAAAGAAATGAAAATCCAAACCACAATGAGGTACCATCTCATGCCAGTCAGAATAGCTGCTATCCAAAAATCTACAAACAATAAGTGCTGAAGAGGGTGTGGAGAAAAGGGAATCCTCTTACACTGTTGTTGGGAATGCAAACTAGTACAGCCACTATGGAGAACAGTGTGGAGAGTCCTTAAAAAACAAAATAGAACTCCATATGACCCAGCAATCCCACTGCTGGGCAAACAGACCAAGGAAACCAGAACTGAAAGAGACACATGTACCCCAAATGTTCATCACAGCACTGTTTATAACAGCCAGGACATGGAAGCAACCTAGATGTCCATCAGCAGATGAATGGATAAGAAAGCTGTGGTACATATACACAATGGAATATTACTCAGCTGTTAAAAAGAATGTATTTGAATCAGTTCTAATGTGGTGGATGAAACTGAACTGGAGCCTATTATACAGAGTGAAGTAAGTCAGAAAGAAAAACACCAATACAGTATATTAACGCATATATATGGAATTTAGAAAGATGGTAACAATGACCCTATATGCGAGACAGCAAAAGAGACACAGATGTAAAGAACAGACTTTTGGACTCTGGGAGGAGGCGAGGGTGGGATGATTTGAGAGAATAGCATTGAAACATGTATATTAACTTATGTGAAATAGATTGCCAGTCCGGGTTCAATGCATGAGACAGGGTGCTCAGGGCTGGTGCACTGGGATGATCCTGAGGGATGGGATGGGGAGGGAGGTGGGAGGGGGCTTTAGGATGGGGAACACATGTACACACATGACTGATTCATGTCAATGTATGGCAAAAACAACTACAATATTGTAAAGTAATTAGCCTCCAATTAAATTAATTAATTTTAAAAAATCGTGTTGATTTAAAAGTACATCAGCAGCATTTAATGCAGATTGATTAAGTTCATTTGAGTAATAAATAAATAAATAAACAATTGAATTCCCTATTAAAAAAAAAAAACAAAACAGTTGCCAGGAAGCAATGTGGGGATAGTGGACTAGGGAGTGAACGCTTAATGGTTCTGGGGTTTTGGGGGGTGATGAAAGTGTTCTGGATTAGACACTGCAATGAATGCTGAAGACTGTGAGTATACTAAACCCCCTGAATTATATACTTTCAATGGTAAAAATTATTCACTGTATATTACGTGAATTTTATCTCATGAAGAAAGAAGAGAGTGTTCGGTGTTGGGTAAGTATCAGCGGTTAGGAAAAAGGCTTAAGCACAAGCTGACTCATCTGGGGCCCAGGTCTGTGTGCACCTGTCTCAGGAAGACAGGATTCACGACAGTGGAATAAATGGGACATGAAAGATTTGCAAAGTCCCTGAGACATCTTGTTAAAACAACTGTTTCAAGATAAATATCACTTGATATTGTTTCTATGTGGAATCTAAAAAAAAAAAAAAAAGGTTACAATGAACTTATCTAGAAGACAGAAACAGACACACAGACTTAGAGAACAAATTTATGGTTACCAGGGCGAATGTAGTGGAGGCGGAGTGGCAGATTAGGAGTTTAGGAACAGACAACCAACAGGAACCTACTCTACAACACAGGGAACTCTACTCAGTACTCTGTAAGAACCTGAGTGGGAAAAGAATCTGAAAAAGGATACACATATATGTGTAACAGAATCACTTTGCTGTACACTTGAAATTAACACAACACTGTTAATCAACTCTATCTCAATATAAAATAAAAATAAAAGGGACTCCCCTAGTGGTCCAGTGGTTAAGACTCAGAGCTTCCACTGCGGAGGAACAGGTTCAGTTCTTGGTTGGGGAACTAAGATCCCCATGCCACCCGGTGCAGCCAACATTTTTCAAAGTTAAAAATTTTAAAGAAAGGTTCCGCATCCATGAAAAGCTATGTCATCCCTCATTTGAAAGAGTAAGGTAGAATTTGACACCATGATAAGAGACCTCTAAGATACAGCTTCTTGGGAAAAAGCAAGAGAGAGTACATACATACTATGTACTTTTAAAAGTGGGGGGGGGGGCGGGTGAATACATATGCTTGTATATGGACAGAGTGACCTGGGGCACCACATGAGAAGCTGCTCACAATGACTGCCACAGGAAGGAAGACCTAAGCAGCAGGGATGGGGAGGTGGGGCTGGAGGGGACTGAAGCAGGTGGCCTGTGATGAGGACTTCCTTTTCAGTGTACACTCTCCCTTTGGGGCCTTTTGAGTCAGGCACCATATGCAAATAACACCCATTTGAAAAGCAAAGTTAATAAAAGCACAGCGGTTACCTCCAACAGTGGAATACCATGCAGAAATGAGAATGAACCCTCCCGAGGCACACCAGCAAGAGGGATGAAACTGACAGAATGAAACTAACACACAAAGCTGGCAAAGATCAGACCTGCTGGAGGCAGAAGTACTATGTACTGAAATGATCATATACCATGTGATTTCATTTATATACAGTTCAAAGCCAGGCAATCAAAGCTGTTAAAAATCGGCATCATGGTTACCCTTGTGGGGGGCAGTGGCAGGAAGGAGCCCAAGGAGACATGGGTGGGGGAGGCGTGTTGTTCCTTGACCTGGTGCAGAGGACGTGGGCTGTGCGTGTGTTGGTTCACTGGACTGTGCCTGCTGTACACACGTGTCATGTGAGAAGTAGGTAACAAATATAAAACACCACAGTGGCAAAATGGGTGATGAGAAAACACTGAAACACAGAAATGAAATATCTTCACTTTGCTACTGAACATTTCTTCTAAGAATGTACCTCCAGCAGGAGACTGGAGCCACTCCTCTGGCACAGGGGTGGTTAGCCAAGAGGCCGGAACTGCCAGCCTGGGAGCAGGTGATGGGTGGGCCACAGAGCCTCTCTTGGCCACTGCACACAAAAAAGGCAGGTGGGGGCTGTTACGAGCTGAACCCCAGATGGTAATAGACAGATGTTGCCAGATAGCATTTGAGGGGGGCAAAAAAAATAGTAGTAGGAAAACCTCTACATATCCGTCTACATCTCCAGGTGTCCCAAAGCTTCTGTTCATCACTTGCTTGAAAAGAGCCAAAATTAGCACTTGATGAATTTGGAGTCACCCTGCGTACTGGCAGCTGCCAAATGCCATCGGCTTGTCGGAAGGGTCTCAAACCCGAAATAAACTGACAACCGAGGCTGCAGTGCTGCCTCTCCACGCATGTCCCCGCTGTGGTTTATTCTCAGCTGGGAACCCTACAGAGGATTATGCCAGAACCTAACTCCGAGTCTGTGCTCCTCTGCTCCAAAGCCTGCCCCGGCTCCCACCTCATGCAGAGCAAAAGCTTAAATCCTTACAGTGGCTTTCAGGGCCCACTACCCCAACGCTGTCAGCTCCTGCCCCCTCTCGTCAACCCCGCTCACCCACACTGGCCTCCGTGCCATCCCTCCAGCCCAGCAGGCACCTACCCACAAGGCAAAATGCCAGCTCGCCAGGCACCAGCCTGCCTTGGAGTCTGTTTCCGTCCCAGACATTGGCAAAGCTCGCTCTCCTTGAATGTCAGCTTCTCAGGAGGCATCCTATGACTCCCTATTTAGGTTAAAAAAAAAATAACCAAAAACCTCTTGGGATTTTCCTGATGGTCCAGGGGCTGAGACTCCACACTCCCAACACAGGGGACCCAAGTTCCATCCCTGGTCAGGGAACTAGATCCCACATCCCACAACTAAAGGATACTGCATGCCACTGCTAAGACCCAACTCAGTCAAATAAATCAATAATTTTTTTTTTTTAAGTCAAGAAACCCCTCTCCACTGTCTCCTCTCCCACTGGAGGCATTCCTCATTCTTTCTAGCTATGTACTTTCCTCCCCAGCACTCGTCATCTGACATACATTTGACTTACTGATCTGTCCGTCTTTCCTTGCCAATATCAAATCCCCACAGGTTTGACATATGTTTGTCCTGTGATGTCTGCTGCACCTACATTATAAAAGGGGATAATAGTAGATAAAGGTCATGGGTTTTTTTCTGAGGATTCAATGAATTAACCCATATGAGGTGCTTAGGATGGCGAAAGGCAGGGTTTTTTGTTTCGGTGGCAAGCTCCCCAACCGGGTATAGAAGCCGGGCCCTCGGACTGCGCAATCCTAACCACTGCACCACCAGGGAATTCCCAGGCATTTGTAGTGCTGAATAAACTGTTAGCTCTCATTATTCTTACTGTACTATGTTAGGGAACTATGAGATATTTAAATGCCTAAAATCTTTCAGAAAATCTTGTGGGTTTGTGTATTTTCCCTGGGAGGAGAATTCTCAGCTTCCTTCTAATTCTCAAAAGGTTCTATGAACCAAAAGTTTTTCAGAACCACTGGGTAAGACAAACAATAATATATTTAACACAATTCCGTAAGCCTTGCCCCCAGCATCCCTCCCCAAAATCGCCTACATTCAGAAGGGAGGAATGTGGCCAAAATCAAGAGATTCAGGACCTCCCTGGAGGTCCAGTGGTTAAGATCCATGCTTCCAAAACAGAAGTCAAGGTTCAATCCCTGGTCGAGGAATTAAGGTCCCAACATGTCATGTGGCAGAGCTGAAAATTTTTTTTTAAATTTATTTTAAAGAGACAGACTTCCCTGGTGGTCCAGTTGCTAAGACTCCATGCTCCCAATACAGGGGGCCTGAATTTCCATCCCTGGCGAGGGAACTAGATCCCAATGCCACTACCAAGATCCAATGCAGCCAAATATAAATAAATATAAATAAGAAAGAAAGCCAACACATGAAGTCAAAGAAGCAAGAAAAAGGTGGCTAGAGTACCCATACTGGGTTCAGGCCTCAGCACTGCCATGTATGAGGGGTGATAACAGCCCCAACACCATCCGACTCCCTGGAGAGCCGGATCACGCAGGGTAACACCCAGGCACCCCTGGGAACACACTAGCTCTCTTTTCCCACCAGTTCCTTATGCCTGATGGGAACAGCCTGTTGAGAATTCTGTAACCATCCTAGATCAAACTCCCCTTTCCCCTTTGCTCCCTCCAACTTCACCAAGCATGTACCACAGCACTCAGCATTCCAGACAACGGTACCTTAGACTGGCCACTTCACTTTGGCCCTTCCTAGGCCTCAGTTTCGCCATCTTTAAAATGAGGTTGATTGGCTTAGATGATATGAGACACCTTCCAGTCCTAAGCCCAGGGCCTTTAGAAGGCAGAATGCAAGGCAATGATGTTCTCTGTTCCAAATGAGGATACTAAAGCCCTGAAAGGAGCAGCAACCTAACTGGGCCACACACGGATTCATTCCTGGCCTAGTCCCTGGATCACCTTTCTCCTCTGCTAAGGGTACAGGGACCACACTGTTCAGGGAGGAAGCTGAGACCCAAAGGCAATGTGCCTCAACTCACTGCTAGCTGAACGCAGAAGAGAGTCTGGACTCTGGACCTTCAGACTCCTATTAAGGAGACAATGGGAGGGAGACTTCACTGAGGATCCACTGATTAAGACTTCAAGCATCCACTGCAGGGTGTACGGATTCCATCCCTGGTCAGAGAACTAAGATCCTGTATGCCACACAGCAGCAAGGCCAAAAAAAAAAAAAAAGAAAAAGAAAAAACAGATAGGGGGCTGAAAGAATCACATGGAGTCCTACAGAGATGGTCTTCTCACCCACCCAGGCTGCCTGCCATTTACAGTGTCTGCCTTGAGAAGGTTTTTTTTGCACAGTATATCTGGAGAAAAGAGTGGAAAAGGGAAAGTGAGGGTTCAGAGCTGAGAGCTAGGTCCCCAGCTCTCTGATTATTCTCAGAGTTCTCTCAAGCCTTCTATCCCTCAGATTTAAGTTTCCCTATTAATCTCCCCACACTCTGGGGTTTGGGACAGAATGGATACATTTATATGTATGGTTGAGTCCCTTCGCTATTCACCTGAAACGATCACAACATTGTTAATTGGCAATAGCCCAATACAAAATGTTTTTGGTGTGAATAATAATAATAAATCCCCCCAGACTCTGCCTGGAGTCCCTTACAAAATCTTCCCCTGGAAATTGACCTCTGATCCTTCCCAGGAAGTGATCCATCCCTCCTTTTCTCTCGGAAAATTCCTCTATTACACATCTCTCCAGAATTTCCTTATGGCCTCCCAGAAATTCTAACGACCCTCCTTAGAATTCCAAAAAGTCTCCTTTGTGAAAGTAAAATCAAAATGAAGTCAATATTGCTAAAAATGTTCTCTAAGATGGAGCCACTGGGGGAGGGGGGGACCACTGAGGAATTCTAACCATCAGCCAGAATGGAATCTAACATTTTGACGACTTATCGCATTCACACAAGTATCCAGAATATGCTAGAAACTCAAGATACTTACTGAACACTTACCCTACAGCAACTCACGATGGCTTCTTCTTTAAAGCCAAATATTTCTTTACATGTATCAGAGTCAATTATAATTCTTTCCAGGTCCATGAATCAAGGTAAATTGGAAGTGGTCAAACAGGAGATGGCAAGAGTGAACGTCAACATTTTAAAAATCAATGAAGCAGGGCAAAGGCTAACAGAGTTTTCCAAGAGAACGCTTTGGTCATAGCAAACACCCTCTTCTAAAAACACAAGAGAAGACTCTACACATGGACATCACCAGATGGTCAATACTGAAATCAGACTGATTATATTCTTTGCAGCCAAAGATGGAGAAGCTGAATACCGTCAGCAAAAACAAGACTTGGAGATGACTGTGGCTCAGATCACCAGCTCCTTATTGTAAAATTTAGGGTCAAATTGAAGAAAGGCCATTCAGGTCTGACCTAAATCAAATCCCTTACTTTTATACAGTGGAAGTGATAAACAGATTCAAGGGAGTAGATCTGATAGACAGAGTGCCTGAAGAACTATGGATGGAGGTTCATGACATTGTACAGGAGGCAACGATCAAAATCATCCTCAAGAAAAAGAATGCAAAACAGCAAAATGGTTATCTGAGGAGGCCTTACAAATAGCTGAGAAAAAAAGTGAAAGGCAAAGGAGAAAAGGAAAGATATATCGATCTGAACACAGAGTTCCAAAGAATAGCAAGGAGAGATAAGAAAGCCTTCCTCAGTGATCAATGCAAAGAAATAAAGAAAAACAACCGAATGGGAAAGACTAGAGATCTCTTCAAGAAAATTAGAGATACCAAGGGAACATTTCATGCACAGATGGGCACAACAAAGGACAGAAATGGTATGGACCTAACAGAAGCAGAAGATATTAAGAAGAGGTGGCAACAATACACAGAACTATACAAAAAAGCTCTTGAGACTTCCCTGGTAGTCCAGTGGCTAAGACTCTGCGGTACCAATGCAGGGAGCCTGGGTTCGATCCCTGGTCAGGGAACTAGATACCACCTGCTGCAACTAAGAGTTTTCATACCTCAACTAAAGATCCCATGTGCCGAAAGTAAGATACAGTGCAGTCAAATAAATAAATGCTAAGAAAATAAAAATATTTATATTAAAAAAAAGCTCTTAATGACCCAGATAACCACAATGGCGGTCACTCACTTAGAGCCAGACACCCTAGAGTGTGAAGTCAAGTGGGCCTTAGTGGCCTTACTGGGCCTAAGTACGAACGAAGTTAGTGGAGGTGATGGAATTCCAACTGAGCTGTTTCAAATCCTAAAAGAAGATGCTGTGAAAGGGCTGCACTCAATATGCCAGCAAATTTGGAAAACTTAGCAGTGGCCACAGGGCTGCAAAAGGTCAGTTTTCATTCTATCTCAAAGAAAGGCAATGCCAAACACTGTTCAAGCTACCACACAATTGAACTCATTTCACCCCATAACAAAGTAATGCTCCAAATTCTCCAAGGAAGGCTTCAACAGTACATGAACCATGAACTTTCAGATGTTCAAGATGGATTTAGAAAAGGCAGAGGAACCAGAGATCAATTTGCCAACATCTGCTGGATCATAGAAAAAGTGAGAGAATGCCAGAAAAACATCTACTTCTGCTTTACTGACTACACTAAAGCTTTTGACTGTGTGGATCACAACAAACTGTGAAAATTCTTAAAGAGATGGGAATATCAGACCACCTGACCTGCCTCTTGAAAAATCTGTATGCAGGTCCAGAAGCAACAGTTAGAACTGGACATGGAACAACAGACTGGTTTCAAATTGGGAAAGGAGTACGTCAAGGCTGTATATTGTCATCCTGCTTATTTAACTTACATGCACAGTACGTCATGCAAAATGCTGGGCTAGATCAAGATTGTGGAGAGAAATATCAATAACCTCAGATATGCTGATGACATCATCCTTATGGCAGAAAGTGAAGAGGAACTAAAGAGCCTCTCAATGAAAATTAGAAAGGAGAGTGAAAAAGCTGGCTTAAACTTAACATTCAAAAAATGAAGATCATGGCATTTGGTCCCATCACTTCATGGGAAATAGATGGGGAAACAATGGAAACAGTGACAGACTTTATTTTCCTGGGGTGACTGTGGTCATGAAATTAAAACAAACTTGCTCCTTGGAAGAAAAGCTATGAGAAACCTACACAGCGTATTAAAAAGTAGAGACATTACTTTCCCAGTGAAGGTCTGTATAGTCAAAGCTATGGTTTTCCCAGTAGTTAGGTATGGATGTGAGAGTTGGACCATAAAGAAAACTGAACACCGAAGAACTGATGGTTTTGAACTGTGGTGTTAGACTCTTCAGAGTCCCTTGGACTGCAAGGAGATCAAACCAATCAATCCTCAAGGAAATCAAATCTGAATATTCATTGGAAGGACCGATGCTGATGCTCCAATACTTTGCCCACCTGATGCGAAGACCCAACTCATTAGAAAAGACACCAATGCTCAGAAAGATTGAAGGCAGGAGAAGGGGAAGACAAAGGACGAGATGGTTAATGACACCACTGACTCAATGGACATGAGCTTGAGCAAGCTCTGGGAGATGGTGAAAGATGGGGAAGCCTAGTGTGCTGCAGTCCATGGGGTCTCAAAGAGTCGGACACGACTGAGCGACTGAAAAACCACCACCACACAACTTCAAGAACCTGCTGACCTCTGTCCTCAAAAGCCCTGACTCATTCTGCCAGCTCTCTTTCAGTTTTACGGGAATATGTGTCTCTCAAATTGCAGTTCTTAAAACCCCCCAGTGAAACTCTTTTTTTTTTTTTTGGCAGCCCGGATACGGATTATTCTCCCACCCTCCCCAACGCCAGTCTCTCACTGCATTCTGGCGACTGCAGGACACCACATGGCGGAGGATGATCTCCGGCTCGTCAACGTCGTGTGGCTTCGCCTGACCGAGAAGATGCAATAAGGTCTCCGTTAAGGGAACAGACGGCGGGTATGCCCCCGCAGGCTTCACTGCGCAAGCGCACAAGGCGCGACCCTTTCAAACCCAGGCGCGCCTGCGGTTCTGGTTCCGTTACCACTGAGAGAGGCGCGAGGCCCTGACTTCCCTAGCAAGGAGCTTTTTCCTCTGGCGAAGCCGCTCGCTAGCCTATCCTCCCGGTAACCTTCACACCAGGCTATCCTTGCAACCCGCGCGGCCTGCAGGATTGGTCCCCAGAAGAAATTCGCTGTCCTCACCGGCCCAGCCGAAGCCTGGAAAACAAGAGGCCAGCAAACTTGAGTGGATTTTTGCAAGAAGCCGGGAGCCTACCGCAACAGAATCCCCTCCATGGCTGGCTACCCTCCCCACGCCCACCACACATACACACACACCACACATACACACACCACACACACACACACACACACACACACACGGGGGTGCGGTGCGGGGGAAATCACTGATCTCTGAAGATCACGCCTAAGGCAGACAGAGAGCATAAAGGACCTCAGTAAAACACAAAATATGTGCCCAAACTAGACACACACCCAGCCTTGAGTGCTTCCAAGCTTGCCTCAGTTTTCCAGTGGGACCTGTGGGCATCTCTCTCCTATCATCCCCATTCCTGTCTGATGACAAGCCCCCTCTGTTCAGTCCCCCAGTAACCCAGAAGTGCATCTTGGGGTAGTGTCAGAGCTGGAGATAGCCCAAACACAGAAAAGGGAGTAAGAACCAAGTATGCCCCCGCATAACAAGCCTGGACTTGCTGGGCGCTCCCAGGTAGGGTCTCACCCACGCTAGGCACCTCCTTGGGAAGAGAGAGAGGGGAGAGGGTACCTGAGTCCTAGCAGCTGCTCTCCCCTACAGGAAAAAAAAAATGACCTGATTCTGATCGTAGGCTTCATGTCAGAAAAAAAGGGGGTGAGGGCGGGGGTGGTGGGATCTGATGGAAGAGAGGATTGGAAGCAGAGACTCCTGGGGGAGGGGTTGTTTAGAAGATGCCCATGTTCTTTTTGGATTTGGATTCTGCCTCCCCAGCTCAGAGCTGCAGAGACCTACCCCCAGGTCTTACATCATTTCTTAGCCTGGGGGTAAGGTTAAGGTAGGTCCAGACTTGCCCCTTCTCAGCTTCCTATAAGAAGAGCTGGGGACTTGGAACTTCAGGGTCACTCATCCATCCATCATGAAGCCTTCCATGAAACCTGAGACCTTCCTGCTGGCTTCCGTGCTGCTCTGCACCCTCCTGGGTCTGGGTAAGTGACTAGGGCTCTGGACTTCTGGGACCCTCAAAACAAGGACTATGAGCGAGTGTTCAGCCAAGTCCTCGAGGGAGAAGGGAAAGAGGAGGTGTCCTGGGAATTGAAATTCATGGAGAAGGCAGAGGGTAAAGGAGAGAAAGCCTGGGTCCCCAAGGGAGGAAGAGCTAAAAAACGTGTGGGTTTAAATCTCTGAGAAAGGAGGGGTTTGGATGGGCTCTGTTCCCTGTATCCCAGGCAGGGTCTCAAAATAAGACACCTGAATTCTAGAAAATCAGATGAGACTATGATTAGTATGATTACTATTTTTCATTAATATGAAAAAATGTGAGGCGAAGGTGAGAGATTTCCTTTCTCCCAGGACTCTAAGCAGTTCAGGTCCCCAGTGTCCTCCTCCCTTACATTCAGGAGTTCAGGCAGCTTCACCTTCCTCAGGACCCACTTTCCTTGTGTCTGGGCTCCAGCTGCCTCCTCTCTCAGGACCAAGGAGTCCATGCACTTACCCTCTTGGTCCTTGATCTTCCTTCTTGACCTGGGATGCAGATCCCAGCCTCAGGTACCCCTGCCTGAGTGCCCACTATCTATCAGATTTAAGTGTGGTACCCACAAGGGAGAGGGTCCCGCTCCAAGGACCCTCTGGACCTGAAGGTTCACGAAAGTCCATGAAGGACTTCCCCAGTGGTCCAGTGGCTGAGAATCTGCCCGCCAAAGCGGTGGACATGGGTGCAATCCCTGGTCCAGGGTTCGATCCTTGGTCCAGGACAATTCCACATTCCTTGGGCAAATTAAGCCCTTGCGCCACAGCTACTGAGCCCGTGCTCTAGAGCCTGTCCTCTGCAACAGGAGGAGCCACCCCAAACGAGAAGCCCAGGCACCGCAACGAGAGAGTAGACCATACTCACTACAACTAGAGAAAAGCCCCAGGAAGCAAGGAAGATTCAGCATAGCCAAAAAATAGAAAAAAAAAAAAAGAAAAGAAAGATTAAAAAAAAAAAAAACTCCATGGGAACCTTCAGCAGGACCCTTCACTGTCCTCAAGCTTTCTCAGAAGACCCCAGTGTCCAAAGTCTCCAGCCTTATAAGTAGGTAAACTTGCCTGCTGGTGGGGTTGCTGTTTACCACTGGAAGCAGCTTTGCTGTCAGCACCCTGGTGTCCCTGGAGGAGCTTCGGAAAATTTTCTGTTCAGCAGCCCACCCTTAATAACTAGGGAGACATGCGTCCCTCTTCCTTCAGACTCCCCACCCCATGCCCCTCTGGATTTGGAAGTTGTGACCCACAGACCACATGAGCTTTGACTAGAGCCCCGCTCTCTTCTGCAGGGCACCCACTAGACTGCTGGGTGTGTATAAGCCCCGGTCCCTTTTGCCATGGAACAATGCAACCTTGCGCCCCCGAAGAGGACACCTGTATGGCCGCAGTGTATGAGACCCACAGAGGTAAGAGGGCAGGGGATAGCGTCAGATCCTGCGGAGGTGGGGAGTGCCTTCAGGATAGCAGATACCACCAGGCACTGCTGGGAGGAACATTTGAGTGATGAGGGGGCAGGAAAGAGGTAAGGACAATCTTAAGGTGAGTGGAGGAAAGAGAATCTGGTGGAATGATAGAAACCACTGTTGCCAAAAAAAAAAAAGAAACCACTGTTGCCAAATATTTGTGAAAATGAGACTCTAAAGAGAGGATGGGGGAGGGGCAGATATAGGGACTTTCTTAGGTGAGAGGGGATTAGGAAAGGAAAGGACGTGCTGGGGGTGGGGGAAGCTGGAAATCCAGAGAGGGGGCATCTAATATGCAAGGTGTAGGGCTGGGTGTAGAGAAGACTGGGGTGAGTTGCAAGGAAAGTGATCAGGTTGACTCTCTGGGGGCACCAGGAATCCTCTAGGGATACGGGCTGGACCAAAGGTTTCCAGACAGGAGAAAGAGGGAGATATTTGGGTTGATTGAGTTGAGTGTGAGCTCAATCGTGTCCGACTCTTTGTGACCCCATGTACTGCAGACCCCCAGGCCCCTCTGTTCATAGGATTTTCCAGGCAGGAATACTGCAGTCACTTACCATCTCCTCCTCAAGGGATCCTTCCCACCCAGGGATCGATCCAGCATTTCTTGTGTCGCCTGAATTGGCAGTCTGTTTCTTTACCACTGCACTACCTGGGAAGCCTCAATATTGGGATAGAGAGAGAGATATGTAGGGACAGATAATCCCTGGACTCAGTCCATGAGGTTGCAGAATCAGACACCCCTGAGGACCCACAGACCCACGCAGGTTGGGTGAAGAGCAGAAACCCTAGTGCTGGGAGAGACCACCCTGTGGTGGGGAGGGGGAGGCCAGGGAAGCTGGAGGAGGCCACTGCAGGCAAGACCTGAGAGTAGCCAGGGAGGGCAGCAAGGACCATCCGTAGGAGGTCTAGGCAGTGACCCTGGAAGAAGGCGACAGGTGTTACAGGGCGGTGGCTGGGGGCTGCATCCTAGGGTTTGGTGCAGGGAATTGCAGGAGCCAGGGGAGGGCCGAAGGCTGGAAGACACCATTTCACACAGGCCTGGGGGTAGTCATAGGTGGCCTGGAAAAGACCTCTCCGGGTGTGACCCTTAGAGGATGGCAGTGGGTGACGTGGGGCTGAAGGGACCACTCAGGAGAGACCAACACAGCCAGGGGCGGAGGGAGGAAGTGTTGCTACCTAATAAACCGTGCAGACGACGCCCCAGGCAGATAAAGGGGGTCTGACCTTTGGGAGCTGGAAGAGACCTCTCTAGATCACAGTGGACTGGGGAAGCTGTAAGGTAGGGAGACACCCCGAGGCCAGGGTCCAGACCAGGGCCCCTGAGCCCTCCCCCTGCCTCCATCCTGCAGTTGGCGACGTTTTAGTGAGCTCCAAGAAGGGGTGCACGACATCCAGCGATTGTGACTCAGGATTCCTCTCCTTCAATGATGGCCCCGAAAGCAACATAGGGTCCACCATGCGCTGCTGCCAGAGCAATGGCTGCAACAAGGACCCCCTGCCCGGTAAGCCCCAGCTGAGCCCCACGGCTGGAGTCCCCTCCTGCCCACCTCTCCCCCCCAGAGCCAGCTGAGAGCACCTGTCTCTGACCTGCGCTGTCACAGGGCAAGCGTCTTCCTGGCGCTGAGCCTTGGGTTCTTCTCTCATAAACTGCGGTGTCCAGGGATGTCCCTGATGGTCCACTGACTAAGCCTCCATGCTCCCTATGCAGGGGTTGGATCCCTGGTCAAGGAACTAGATTCCACATGCTCCAATTAAGATCCAACACAACCAAATAAACATTTTTTTTTTTAAATGCAGTGCCGGTTAGCGACCGGTGTCCCTGTGCTGGTTGTAAGGTTGGGAAAGGGACTAATGTCCCCGTGCACCTTACCCTCCACCCTCCTCCCCAGCGTTCAGGAGAAATCTGACAAAGAATGGCCTTCGGTGTCCTTCCTGCTCCACCTTCCTCAAGGAAACATGCACCCCGACTGACGAAACGCTCTGTTTTGGTGAAGAAACCCGCTGTGTCACCGTGACTGGCCTCATGAACCCTGGTGAGGGGCACATGGATTTCGGGAGGAGGGCACAGGGTTCCCAGAGGGCCCCAGAACTGGAGCCTCATTATTCCAGATTCTTAGGGAGAAAGTGGCTGCCGAGAAATGGAGGAAGGTGGCTGGGGCATGACCCCTGGATTGGGAGCGGGAGGCATTGGAGATCCTGATTCTAGTCTGAAATCCCCTCCAGCAGGTGTCAAATTTGCTTTCTGGGGATGTGCTACGGAGAACGCCTGCCACATCAAGCCTGGGACCCTGGTGCCCTCAGGCTCTCATTTGTTGACCATCAAGAAGATCAGCTGTCTTCCAAGCCCCCAGGCTTCTGGCAAAGCTGAGTGAAGAACTGAGGCCCATGTGGTGTTTGGTCTCCATTCCTTCTCAGCGCTAGCTTCCCACGTGTCTATAAATTAAACGAATCAACAGAACAAGCCTGAGTCTTTGTGATGTGATGCATTTCAGGGAGACGGGATGCCAAAAGCAAGGGTCTCAACCGTGTTGAACCCCCTCTTTGTAATGAGGAGAGGGAAGATGCTACCTTTTGTTAAAGGATTACTTCTTGCTGGGTCCCTGTGCTAAGTGTTTTCCATGAGAGAGCTCATTTCATAATCACAACTCTGTGAGGTTGAAAGTACTGTCCCCATTTTACAGAGGAACAAACTGAGGCTCGGATTGTGGTGTCACTTGCCTTTGGTCAAACAGTTGGGAGGGTCAGACTCCAGAGTGCATGATCACCTCTCCTGGTTAACCTCTTTTTGCCTCCGTTTCATGTTTGTAAGCAGTGGATATTAATATTTATAACCTCACAGAGCTATTTGAAGGGTCAAATGAAAGAAAACTAAAAAAGGACTTAGTGCAGTGCCTAGCACCTTAAAGGGGGCTCCCCTGGTTGCTCAGATGGGAAAGAATCTGCCTAATAATGCAGGAGAGGCAGGTTCAATCCCTGCATTGGGATGATCCCCTGGAGGAGGGCATGGCAACCCCAGTATTCTTGCCTGGAGAATCCCATGGACAGAGGAGCCTGGCAGGCTACAGTCCATGGAGTCAGAAACAGTTGAACACAACTGAGTGACTGAGCAGAGGCACTAGCACCTTTAAGAAAGTGTTGGTTCTACAGACAGTGTGTCTGGCCAAATAGCTACTGTCCTAATAGCTGCCACTTACTTACTTAATAGCTGAGTAGGCATTAGTTGGCACGTGCTAGACCTTGGCATCTATCAGGATAGACTGAATTATGCTAAGGTAACCTAGAAGTCCCTAAACTCAGTGGTTTAAAACAACAATGTTGTATTACTGACAAAGGTCTATATAGTCAAAGCTATGGTTTTTCCAGTAGCCACGTATGGATGTGAGAGTTGGACCACAAAGAGGGCTGAGCGCCAAAGAACTGATCCTTTTGGAGTGTGGTATTGGAAAAATCTCTTCAGAGTCTCTTGACTGCAAGGAGATCAGACCGGTCAATCCCTAAAGGTAATCAACCCTGAATATTCAATGGAAGGACTGATGCTGAAGTTCTAATACACTGGTCACCTGATGCGAAGAACTGACTCACTAGAAAAGACCCTGATGCTGGGAAAGATTGAAGGCACGATGAGAAAGGGACAACAGCGGATGAGACAGTTTGATGGCATCAATGACTCCATGGACATGAGTTGAGCAAACTCCTGGAGATGGCAAAGGGCAGGGATGTCTGGAGTGCTGCAGTCCACGATGATGCAAAGAGTTGGACACAACTGAGTGACTGAACAAGAACATCAGTCAGTTAATGCTATGATAATGTTGTATAACAAACCATCCCCAAACTGAGACTTGTAACAAAATGCATTCTGCTTCCTATGGTTTGTAGGTATGCGGGGCGGCTCTGTTGCAGGTTATGCACTGGTGGGTTTCGCTCCAGTTTGGAAGATGGACTAGTTCTTCTCCGTGGGGTTTCAGTCTTGCGGGATCTGTGGCTCCCTGGCTCATGTCTTTCTCATGGCAGATGACAGAAGCAGAAAACCCAAGTGCACCAAAGGTCCCGGAGGAGGTTGGGGATGCTAACATCCATGGAGTAAAGTAAATCATAGGGTTTAGAGCCAACCTCAGTAGAGTAGGGAAGGATGCTCCCCCTTCATGGCCCTAGCGAACCCCAGGGGGAGAGGCGGAAGAAGAGCAGTCTGGCCCCCTTTGACCCCACCCCCACCCCTGCCAGACAAGTTTCCTAACCAACATGACCTCTTAGGGTCACGAACTGAAAGTGATCCACTTTATCTTCACAACACTCCTTGTGATGGGCACTATTATTCTCAACCCTGTTTTCAGAAGCACCTGAGCTTCAGAGAAGGAGCATCACATTGGACATCACCATGCAGCTAAAAAGTGACAGAGGTTAAGATTTTCATCACTAGGTCCTGTTGAGAGGGAGAAAGAGACCACATTCCGGAGAGAGGGGATACGCCTCTATCAGTTATCCGTCCTTTGCTACGTAACAAGCCCCTCCAAACCTCAGTTACTTAGAGTAATTGCCTATATAAACATATTTATATAGTTTTATTTACTTGGTTGTATTGGGTCTTAGTTGCAGCTCACAAGGCCTCCATTGACTCTTGAAGGATCTTCATTGCAGAGCACAGACTCTGTAGCTGCAGCTCACAGGCTCAGTTGCTCTGAGCCATGTGGGATCTTAGTTCCCCCACTAGGGATTGAACTTGAATTCCCTGCATTGCAAGGCAGATTCTTTTTCTTTTCTTTTTTTTTTTTTAAAGAAAACTTATTTGGTTATTTACGTAAATTTACTTTTTAAAGAAAATTTGTTTGGGTGTACCAGGTCTTAGTTCTGGCATGTGGAGCCTTTAGTGATGGTATTTGAGACCTTTAGCTGTAGCATGTGAACTCTTAGTTGTGGTATGTAGGATCTAGTTCCTTGACCAGGGATCAAATCTGGGCCCCCTGCATTGGCAGCACAGAGTCATGCAGGATCCCTTTTGTGGCACATGGATACTCTAGTTGTAGCTCCCAGGCTCAGATGATCGGTGGCATCTGGGAACTTAGTTACCTCCCAGGCGTTGAATTTCAATCCTCTGCATTGCAAGGCAGACTCTTAAGCACTGGACCACCAGAGAAGCCTATAGAGTTACTGTCCTGTATTTACCGCATTCCATGGGTTGGCAATTTGGTCTAGGATCAGCTGGAGGATGGTTCAGCTGCTCATCAGCCAGGCAGCTCTCTTTTAGAGGGCTGACACTAATTGGGGCATCCTGGCTGGCTGGGCCACACGTTATCTATCACCCTGCAGGTTAGGCTGGACTTCCCCATGTGGGCATGGTGGCAGGGGTCCCCAGGGCAGCAAGAGAGATCATCCCAGTCCATGAGCACTCGTCAAGCCTCTGCTTGCATCACGTCTGAGTCTAGTAGTCAAGCAGATCCAAAGACCAGGTCTAAAGTCAGGATGAGAAGGGTCTACCCAAGGCCATGGCTGCAGACATGCTGAACAGACTGGGGGCATTAATGGGCCACGCTAGTTCTAGAGCTAAGAAGTTTACTATCACAGCCCACAAGGTTAAAAAATTACTAGGCCACCTCACCTCCTCCAAGGTGGCAAAACTCTTTATTAAAGTCACTGGACTGCAGCCCAGGGAATTCTATCCTGCACACACCCCCACCATCCCTCCTCTCCAGGGACCCAGGAGGCCTCACTCTTGGACCCCTCCTCCATCAGACACAGGGGTCTAGGCTTCCAGTTGACAGTCAGAATCCCAAGCATCTTCTCCCTCCTTTTAAACCCGCAATGAACACACACACAATGAAATTTCTACTTTTTTATTCACTCCTCCAAAAAGCACCACAGGTCAACCCACCCTTGAGTCTCCAGGCTTCATGGTTCCTCATCTCAATGGACACAAGTCTGTCATAGTCCAGACAAGTAGGAAATTCATCTAAGTTGATGAGGCTCTGTTCCTCCTCTGCTTCTGGCGATGGCAACACCAAGATTCATCATAGGTTTCCTAGAATTTCTGCCTTCAAGGACCTGCCAGCCTGCAGGTGCCATGTAGACTCACCCCAAAGGCTGCCAGTTGTCGCTCCACAAGTGAGTCTTCAGTCTTTTCTGTTTGGATGTGCCCAGAGACCGATGCCTCGCTGGCAGCTTCCCGCTTCCAGAGCCTAAAGTTCAATCCGTTTAAAAGTCATGACTTAAAAGGCAACCACTCCCAAAAGACAGTCGTTGACCCCCAAGGGTGCTGAAACACAACTACTAAACACAATCAGCACACTCCACAAGGAACCGTGACACAAGGAAACAAAACTGGGTGTTGCTTTCTGAGTTGATCTCAGGCAGGAGTCCCCTTGGCAGGAGGGCAGAGCAGCATAGCGTAGAGATGTCAGACAGGGCCAAGGTAGAGATGGTGTCAGAGAGGTGGGCACCCCGAGCAAAGGCACGGGGGTGGGACGAATGCTTGAGGGCTTCCAGGAGTCTATCACTGTACACAAGAGAGAACGGGGTACAAACGTGTCTACTCGGAATGCTCAGGACAACCCTGCAGTAGATTCCACTTGGTGACTCACTTGCAAAAGGCCACCCTTATGCAAAGGGCTGTCTGGCCCTAGGGCAATGCAGACAGAATTCCTGGTGATACTAAGGTTGTTGTTGTTTCTCTCCAGTGCTCTGTCTACTCACCATGTTTGTGGTGCAACGGGGGAAAAGTTTACCTGCAACTTACTTCTCATTAATTTAGAAAATGCTTCTCATCTTCATTATTGGAAAACTATTCAACATCACTGGGACAGCGTGGGTATAGGAATCAACTTCTTCAAATGTTGAGTTTCATGAAATCTAAATGGAGGTCGAGTATTTCTGATGAAAATTCATCATCTGAATTGAGATGCGCTACAGAAATACACACCAGATTTCAAAGACGGAGCGTAAAAAAGTTCTTTCCTATATTGATCATATGTTGAATTAATATTTTGGATATATTGACGTGAGACGTTAGAATTGGTGTCATCTGTATCTGTTCCCTCTTCCTTTTTCATCGTGGCTACTAGAATATATGAAGCTGCCTGTGTGGCTCATGAGCTTCCCAGGTGGCTTAGGGGCCAAGAACCTACCTGCCAATGCATGAGACACAGGTTCAATCCCTGGGTCAGGAAGATCCCCTGGAGAAGGAAATGGCGACCCACTCCAGTGTTCTTGTCTGGAAAATTCCCTGGACAGAGGGGCCTGGTTGCCTGCAGTCCCTGGGGTTGCAGAGTCAGACACAACTGAGTGACGGAACATGTGGCTGATGTTGTTTCTACTGGACTAGCTGCTCTGTGTGTTCCTGTTTCTGCCCGTGGCAGGCAGGCTTGATGCAGAGGCTTGAACCACAGTTGAGATGGGGAGACAGTGTTGTGCTGGGTATCATGGAGATGGATGAGGAACATTTTCCTAAGGCCGAAAGAGCTTTGAGGACAGTGCCTGGAGCCATCCAGTATAGTGTGAAGTGCTTTCCCCTATCTGGGCTATCTCAACTTCGATGGGACAAACTGTGCCAGTGGTGGGAATTCTAGTTAGACCTGGGGGTACTACCCCTTAGCTACCTGCCCCTCAGGCCGGTTACCCTTGTCTTCAGCTGTCACAGGAAACAGGGTCTCGAAAGTGTTTATGCTTGTTCTCCGGCCCTTTCATTTCACGGTGAGAACACAAGGCACTGGCTCAAGTCACCCAGAGTGACGTGGCAAAGCCGTGCTGGCCTCCTGACCCCCGACAGGTGTCTCCTATCCTAGGAGATGCTTGTTTCTCCTCCATCTCCCACCTTTTCCCTGTCTCGGGGCAAGAGGCTGACGACCTAAATTCCAGCCCTAGTTCTGCCACTGATTAATGAATTAAATATCTACTAGGTACCTTCTGTATGTCAGGCACTATTTGAGGGGCTGAGGGTACCGCACGGGGATAACAGCCAATACACAGGTAAGTAAGTAATTTTCTAAAATCATAATTGCTGCAAGGAAAAGAAAAACAACAACTCAGTGGAGATGAATAACAACAGTGAGCTATGAGCTACTTCAGTTACAATGGTCAGGAAAGGTCCCTAGTGAGGGGACATTTGTGCTGAGATCTGATTGGCAAGTAGATCTGGGAGCCGAGCATTCTGGGCAAAAATAACAGAAACTATAAAGGTCCTGAGGCATGACCCCAGGTGGCCCACTCAAGCATCAGAAGGAAGATGAGGATGAGAGGGGGCAGGAAATGAAAAGAGGCACGGAGCAAACTTGCTGTGTGCTGTTGGGCCTAGAGCCTGCCCTCTCTGTGCTTTGCTTTCCCCATCTAACATAACAGAGATTCTGCTAGATGGCCTCTCAGCTGCAGATCGCCCCCCTCACTGCCCCATTCTCTCTCTTTTTGGCATTAAAGAGTTCTGTGACCTGTTGCTTCTCCTCTACTGGTAGCTGGCAGCCTAGAACATCCCAGGCACTGTGGTTTCTGCCTTTGCCTCCCTGCGACACATTCCCATGGGCTGGAACACTTGCCCGGCTGTTCTGTGGGCGCCTGGCTCACTGTGGCCTTCTCTGTGTCTCTCTTGGGGACACCTGAGGTAGCCACACAAAGTGTTTGGATTAGTCCAGCAGTACAGCTGCATTTCCCAAAAGGCGGGTATACAAAATAGCAAGGCCAGAAACGGTTCAGGTTTCATGACAGAAGACACCAAGACCCAAGAACGATAGAAATCCCTAAGGGAGAGAGGGACAGAGTACCCAGAGAGCCCCATAACTGCCCAGCACCTAGAAAATGGGGTCAGTCACATCCCCTTCCAGTCAAACTCAGAGGAGGGCAGCCACCAGGATCCAAATCTATTAGGGATTCTGGGGAGTTCCCTCTGAGGGATGGGTTCCTGCCCTTCCACAGTCAGGAAGCCTCATTCCTGGTCTCTGGCTACTCCCCAGCCCAACCATGCCCAGAACACTCTTGCTTCCTCTTGTGTTTTGTGGTACCATCCTCCCCACAATAGCGGGGAAAGAAATCTGTGCCCCCAGGCTTCTGGAGGGGCAAATATCACACCCCTCCAGTTCCGAAGAGGGACCACAGGGTCTCCAGCTCCCTCACACAGCACCCGGTACCCTCCTCTACATGGATACCTTCCACAACCCATGAATTAGAAAGCAAAGACCTCAGCCCTCTGGGGAGTCAGGCGTTCTGAGAGTCCAGAGAACCGTCCTTCCCTCACCCCCGGAAACCTAGATCTTATATCCCTTTGTGGCTCAGAAGCCCAAGGAGTTCAGCTCCCTGGGGAACCCAGACCACCCCTCCTCCATGTCAGAATCCCTAGTGTGAAGGAGATCGCCTTCATCAGCAACCAGGGCCTCCACCTCCTCCTCCCCAGGGGGACTAGACACCTATTGGATCTAGTTTCTACTCTTGAGAGACCAAGATGGCCGCCTTTGAGGAGTCCAAACCCTCAACTCCCTTGAGGAGTTCCATAGTCTGATGGTACCCAGAGAAATCAGGAGTCCCGTCCCCAGAACTCTATTTCCCTTCAGGACCCAGGAATCCTGGTGACCAGACGTCACCCACTCGAGGCCCTAGTCAGAGCCCTCATTCCCTTCAAGCACCCAGGATTCTGACTGGCAGACCCCTTGCTCTGTGATCCTTCAGGCCCAGACATCCCATGCTAGAGTCTGGACCCCGTGCCCTCTCCCTCTCACCGGGTCTTGAGTCCTCCGGCCCTGGCAGAGCCAGGCAGCTGGGACCCTGGGCACACCCGGAAGCCCCGGCCCTCAGCCCAGCTCTCACTGCGCGGGCACCTGCGGCGCCAGCACTGCCTCGGCGTCCGCGCGCATCTCGTCCAGCGCCTGCAGCAGGACGCCGTGCGCCGCTCGGTAGCCCAGGCCCCCAGTGGCCGCAGCTCCGCCCGCCGGCCACAGGAAGGAGAGCGCGCCCAGCGCCGCGCCCCCGGCGGTGCCCTCGCCCGCCCACGAGCCCAGCCTCGCTTCCACTTCGGCTCGCGTCACCGGGCCCGGGAAGCGCGTCCGCTTGGCCAGCTCCCCGGGCGCCAGGCCCAGCGCGCGCTCGCGTCGGGCCAGTGCCGCGGGTTCGAGCCCCAGCGCCCGTCGCCACTCCGCTAGCTGACCCCGCAGGAGCGCCACGTCGCACGCCCAGCCCAGCCCTGGGACTGGGGCCGCCGCTGCCGCCAGGCTAGCCAGCAGGGCCGGCCTCCACGCCCCGGCCCGCAGCGCAGCAGCCTTGGTCCGGGCCGCGCGGGGAGACGCGGGCGGCAGCGCGAGCAGCAGCGCCCCCGCCTGGGCCGCGGGGAGCGCGCGCCGCAGCCACTCGCATAGCCCCGGGAGCCCGCCCGGTCGCAGCGGGAACACGGGCGGCGGCGCCTCCTCTAGCACCTCCCACGTTTCGTCCTCGGGGCTCAGGGCAGCTGCGCGCTCTGAGTCCCCGCTGCCGGATTTCTTCGCGCTGACGCCCACTGGCTGCAAACTCTCCGTGCCTGCTTCCTCTGAACCTTCCCCACTGCCTCCCTTTTGCAATCTGGGGCCGCGGTTCTCCTTTCCATCACTGTGGGCAGTCTCAAACCCCTCTCCGTCTGGGTTCTCTAAGCTCTCGCTGCCAGACTTCTCTGCCTTTTCCTCTTCTTCCAGAGACTCTGGGTCCTCGCCCTCGCCGTCTGTTCGCACGCAGACCAGTGGTGTATCCGGGAGCACCAAGGGCCGGACCTGGGCCCAGTCCTTCTCAGTGGGGGCCCCAGGGGTGACGAGGATGAGAGCGTCGTAGTGGGTGGTCGGGTACGGGGAGACGGTGGTGTCCGCGGAGCTCAGAGGCACGCTCCAGAGCACCACGTTGGGGCGCTCTGGGGCCGGGTAGGGCGTGGGCCCTGCAGGCGCTGCAGCAGGCACTGCACCCGGATCTTCAGGATCTAACCCGAGGAGCACGTCCAACACAAGGCCCACGTCAGCCCTACCGGCCACGGCCAGGTCCAGGCGTGCGCTGCCCAGTCGCTCCAGGCCAGCCCGAACCCACGACAGGGCCGCCTCCAGGCCCCCAGTCTCAAAGGCCTCCCGCACAGCCTCCAACTCCGCAGCGCCCAACACCTCGAAGCCATCCTGAGCTGGTGGAAGGAGCCTGCGGGGATAGGGAGGGATAGGGTCAAGGGCAGAAGAGGGGCTGGAGGCTGGAGAGCTAGCCTAGGGGGTCGGACCAGGCTAAAATGACAAGGTGGAGTTTGAAGCAAGAAAGGGAGGGGCCAGATTAACGGCACCGAGGCTAAGAAGGAAAGTAAAGTGGCTCAGTCGTGTCTGACTCTTTGCGACCCCATGGACTGTAGCCTACCAGGCTCCTTCGTCCATGAAATTTTCCAGGCAAGAATACTGGAGTGGGTTGCCATTTCCTTCTCCAGGGGATTTTCCGACTCCAGGACCGAACCCAGGTCTCCATCATTGCCTAAAGCAAGGGAGGGACTGCTCGATTGAAATCTGGCTTCCAACACAGCTGAAAATGGGGAACTGGCTAAGTCTCCCCAGGGGTTACACTCTTTGGGAGCTGGGCTTTCCAAAGGACCTGCAGGATTAAGAAAAGGCCATGCTGGGTGGGGCAAAACTCACAGTGAGCCTTAGGGCAAAAGAATCCGGAATGAATTGAGGGACTAAATGAAAACCTTGCACTAAATGCTCTAGGTGGGCAAGGTCAACACAGGCGCTCTTCCTTGAGCAGAGGCGTTAGTAGGAGTGTAAAGTCCAAAGAGGGGAGAAGCCTCATTTAATAGTTCTTAGCAAGGGCGTGGGGCTAAGGAAAAAAGAATGGTGGTGGGCTTGGAGCTGCTGCCCCTCCCTGAGGCTCTTTCAACCTCTACCAAAGGAGGCAAGGCTGCTTGGGGGTGGGTGGGGGGAGATAGGAGATAGCCAGCAGGTGGGTACAGAAAGAAGAGGGAGGGGATTAGAGAAACGAAATGGGGGAGGGCCCCCTAAACAACAAAGCTCACTGAGGGTGGGCTCTCTGGAGACTGCGATCCCTCGAGAACCAAGCAGATGGTGAGGAGGAAAGACTGGAGAGTGGAGTCTTCGGGTACAGATTTCATGAGGATCACCAGTTTGGATGCAGAGAGCAAGCCCTCCTTCACACCTTGGCTTGGGGGCAGTGTTTGGGCTTTAGGTCCGGGCCCCTCCTAGAATTCTGGCAGGGTAGCGGGACTTTTGACCTCAGAGTGCTAGCAGGAGCAGGCTGGATGACAGGCTGGGACTTCCAGCTGACCGACCCTTGGATGGGGCCTAGATGACAAAAGCACAGAGTGCTAGCTTGAGGTGGGGCCTCGCGGACCTCACGACCTGCACTCAAGGGCAGGATCTGGAGCAGGGCTTTCAGCAGATATCTCTTTAAGGTTGGTCACAAACTTGCTGCGGGATGACTTCAAAGAGCACCTTAGGGTGGAGGTATAGAGTAAATAAAGCTCCAGGCCTCTTCCACCCACCCAGAAGCTCCGCGCTTACCTCTGCAGTGCCTCGGCCTGGCTCCGCAGCGCCGCTCGCAGGCGCTCCAGCTCCTCGCAGCCGTCGGTGCTGAGGCAGTCGGTCCGTGGAACGAAGAGAGCCGCGGCGCCCAACCCGGCGCTGTCCAGCAGGGCCGCGGTCTGATCCCGGGCCTGGGCTTCATTCTGTGACTCCTCGGGTCGGAGATTCCGCACAGCCAGCAGCGGGGTCCCTCGGGCCAGGGCGGCCCGTGCTGCCTCCCCCAGGGCCGGGGCCAAGGGCTCCTCATTGCTCTCGGGGCTTGGCAGCACCAGTACCAGCACGTTGGCCTCCGCCGCCCAGGGTCCCGGCTCTGCGGGTGGGCAGCTCAGCTCGCCCAGGAAAAGGCCTGGGCCTGCAGCTCGCAGGCTGGGGAGCCCGGAATCCGGCCGTCCGTCGGGGATCTCGACCGTCTCCACATCTCTGTCGCACAGCGCTGCGATCAGCGCAGATTTTCCGGAGCCCGGAGGCCCCAGGAATAAGACGGTCACGTCACCTCGCGGCGGAGGCATAGCTGGGAAGCAAGGAGAGAGGAAGACCTGGGTCACGGAGCACCCAACCTTATTTTCTAGCCTCCCTACTCCGGTCTCACATTTCAGCCAACTATTCTGTCCCTTTCTTTCGTTCTCGGGTACCACTCCCAGGCAGCCAGAAATCTGGCGCCCAGCCTCTATTCCCCAGGGACCCGGGAGTCCCGTCCGCCCTCCTTCTGGATGGCTTTCCTTTTCCGCTTCAAAAACTCAGAAATTGGCCTCCAGCTCCCAACACCCTCTGGGATACAGATGTTTTTAACCCCTCACTCCTCCCTTCCAAATCACCAACCGAGCAAACAACCAGCACAAGGGACGGCGCAGTTGGTAGCAGGTGGTCTGCCCCTAAGAAGCCCCCGCTCTGGGGTCGGGGGACGGAGGCCTAAGAGGTTAGAGCGCCGGGATTCGGGGACGTCCAGACGCTTTCCAGGGGTTCTAACCTGACGTCATTCCCTTTAGGAGGAGGTGTGTCTTGAAAGCGTAACCTCGGGAAGACAGCGCTGTGCGGCGCTTGCGCAGAACGACGGATGGGCGCTCGCCCGCTCTCAGCGGTCGCAGGTCCTAGAACAATGAGGGAGCCAAAGCGCGTGCGCGCCAGAAGCGCCTAACACGCTTGCGCAGTAAGCACCGGTCGGTCAGGCGAGAGTTGCGTACAACGTCATCATTACGCACCCCAGTGCAGGGAAGGACCCCTCGCGTTATATTGAGGACCGAATTGGTGGGACTGCATCATTGCAGTCGGATGGCAATCCAAGATCCGGGCTTCGAAAGGCTCATCAGGCGAAAGGCCGTGGAAAGCCTCGGGACTTTGAGACTCGGTGGGCCCTACCCCGTTTCCCTTCGGGTGACGGCGCTGTGACGAGCAACTGACAGGCGCAACGAAAGGCAGCCCCTCTGCTGTCTTGGAGAAAAGCAGAAACCTAGGCTACTGGCCTCGGGAGGGAGCCGAGGGCAGTGCTTGGGGGCAGCGGGTCACAACGGCTGAAAGCGCGCGTGGGAAGCGGGGTCTCAGAGTTTCGGGATGTCAGAGAAAGATGTCTCTCGGGAGGAGGCGGGCTAAAGCGTGGGTACCACTACCTGCCTCAAGACAGGTGGAAGAGAAGGGGATGAGGCTGGTGTCCAAAGATCAGGGGTCCCTAGCTCTGTGTTCAGGGAATTGGTTTGATGTAGCAGGCATAGGTCACTCAAGTGAGAAGGCGCTAAGAGAAGTCACAGAGCTGAGGAGCTGAATCTTTTGGAAGGTTGAATTCTCTACTGAGAGCTGTTAGGTTAGAATTCAAAGAGATGTTATCTCATGGAAGTCAAAGACGGGCAAAGTAAGCTTGTCAAAGATCACAGGATTAGGGGGCCCTCTAAATTTGGCTATAGATAAGCGACTTCACTTGATTTACTATTCTGCCATGCATGCTCCTCTCTTGACCAGAGGGGTCCCAGTCACCATGGAGGACCGGCACTCCAAGCAGACCATGGAGCAGCAGGATTCGTCCGAGGAGAGAAGTTCCCGAAGTCCGAGAGGTGACCTCTGTGAGTACTGCTGACCAGAGGAGGGTGGGTTGCAGGAGCTGTGATGCTAAAAGGACTTCTATAGCATCTCAGTGTTCAAAGCATTGTGGGGACTTACTCGTTAGGAAGGAGCTGTTAATGGTCCATGAGCTGCCCTCTCAGGACCCCGACCCTTGTTACCCTCAGAGGTAACAAGGAGCAGAGCTCCCTGCTCTGTCCACATAAATATGAAAGGGATGCACTTCAGAGGCAAAGAGTGGCATCCAGAGAGGCTTGGGGTGGGAGAAATGATTGGGAAGGGCAGTGAGCCCCAGTCCCAACCCTGCCCTGGACTTACAGTGCGCCTTGGACCTCAGTTTCCCTGTCAAAAGGGGTGGCCACTCCTCACCTCACAGGGCTGGCTGGTATGAGGATTAGCTGCAGAAAAGGAGAAAGCTTAATATTAATGAAGATAGCCAATTTGACATAGAACAGCAACAGCTTCTACTGAATGCTAATTACGTGTTAGATGCATTCTAAGATTTTAACACTTGTCTCAGTCTGTCCTCCTAACAGACTCTATGAAATTGATAATTATCACTGTCATATGAAGTGAGGGAACTGAGGCAAAGAGAGGTTATGTGTTTATAACAGTGAAAGCTAGTGTTAGTGCTTTCTAGCCGGAGACCACCAGGAACACACGTGGAGTTGAGCAAATCAGGCTTATTGCTCATTGTGCTGAGGAAGTACACACACTGTGGGGCATCTCATAAGAAAGGACTTCCCTACCACTGGGGAAGGGTTCAAGAAAGGGGTTTTGCTCTGGATAGAGGTTGCCAGGAAGCAAGGGCTCTTAGATGGCTGCTCACTTAATAAATCTGACCTAGGAGGAGGGAGGAACAAGGGAACGCTCCAGCTCTGACTGGCCAAGCAGCAGCAGGCACTCACGTAAGCCAGGACAGGGGGCTGTCTGGCCATTTCTCATGGCCCAGACAATGTTCACGTTTTGTCTGTGTTCAGAACAGCACCATGGTGTGGTCTTGATTTGCCCCAGTCACAGCACGGCCTTGTTTGACAGCGTTCTGTGGAATTGTTTATGCTCACCAGGAGAATGCCAAGGCCTAGCTGTGCCAGGCCAGCCCCTGGCTGTGGGGTTTCTTCTTTCTCAACAATAATTATTGCAAACCATTGTGTAGCACCGTTCTAAACACTATTTATAAGTTCATTCATTTATTCCTTCCAACAACCATATGAGGTGGATACTAATACAATGATTACCCCATTTTCCAGATGAAAACACTGTTTTCCCTTGCCAGGGGAAATCAGTTCCAGGCAGTCTGGCTCCAGAGGCTGTGCCCTAATCATACAGCTCTGTCAGAAGGGCAGACTGCCTGGGTTCCAGTTCTAACTCCACCATTTCACTTCCCAGCCTCATGACAGTCAGCAAGTTGCCTCAGCTTTTGCAGCCCTGGTCTGCTCATTCACAAAATAGGTCCAGTAAGTCTCCCGTCCAGGCCTGGCACAGCACCTGGCACAGAGCACGTCAAGTCCTGCATGCTGGTTGTCGGCATGATTCTGGGGCTGGGAGAGGCCCTCGCCACACCTGCTGGCCTCTCCCAACCTCTCCCCCATGTCCTCAGGCCACCTGGGGGCCCTGGAGTGCACCCGCTGCCTCATCACCTTCGCCGATTCCAAGTTCCAGGAGCGCCACATGAAGCGGGAGCACCCAGCGGACTTCGTGGCCCAGAAGCTGCAGGGGGTCCTCTTCATCTGCTTCACCTGCGCCCGATCCTTCCCCTCCTCCAAGGCCCTGATCACCCACCAGCGCGGCCACGGTCCAGTGGCCAGGGCCTCCCAGCCGGCTGCACCCATCACCACACCACCCACCTTCCCCTGTCCCGACTGTGGCAAGACCTTCGGGCAGGCTGCTTCTCTGAGGCGGCATCGCCAGGCACACGAGGCCCATCCCCTTCCTGGCCCCTTTGCCTGCACAGAGTGTGGTCAGGACTTTGCCCAGGAAGCAGGGCTGCACCAACACTACATCCGGCATGCGCGGGGGGAGCTCTGAGAGTAGCTTACGCCCACCCCAGGGCCGTGGGAGCTCTGTGGCTGGTGGGATGCATGTCTGATATGGGATGGGAGCCCTGGACTTTCCTCCCTGGAAAGGCAAAGGACTCCTGAGAAACAGGACCCAGAAGATACTCATTTGGAGCTTCAGTCGTTGGAGGACACAAAAGCCTTCAGGGAAACAGTCAAATCAGACAATAATGAGATCTATTGTTTTTTTAAAAAATTAACAGGAAAGAGGGAAAACTGTGATTTGTATCTCCCTCATTCCCAATTATATAGTTTGAAACTGCAACTAGCTGCAGATTGTGTAACCACCTTTAATTCATCCCAGATGGATGCTGTGGGGCTGTAGGAGCCGAGTGACTGGATTTGGGCCTGACTGCAGGCAGGGAAAGTGAGGCGTTGCCCACCTGCAAGGCCACCACAGCACAGTCCCACACAGGGAGCGACTTGGGCCTCTGGGGATGGGACAGCAAAGTCAGAGTCTGTACTGAGTCGTGTGGGGGTTGCAATCTGAGCTAGTGTCTCTTCCCACCCCCCGCCAGTCTTTCCCACTCAAGGAGGGGCCATGGCATTGGACAGCTCTGCCCCTCTTCTCCCTAGATGCTGCTGCTAAGTCACTTCAGTCGTATCCGATTCTGTGCGACCTCGTAGACGGCAGCCCACCAGGTACCCCAGTTCTTGGGATTCTCTAGGCAAGAACACTGGAGTGGGTCGCCATTTCCTTCTCCAGTGCATGAAAGTGAAAAGTGAAAATGAAGTCGCTCAGTCGTGTCTAACTCTTAGTGACCCCATGGACTGCAGCCTACCAAGCTCCTCCATCCATGGGATTTTCCAGGCGAGAATACTGAAGTGGGGTGCCATTGCCTTCTCCGGATGACTTACTGTTTATTTAAATAATTTTATGTACCATTCTGGTCATGGATTATTTTCTATTATGTGTAGGTGACATGGCATGAATAAACTAACAGAAATAGTATCTGAAAACAAAAGATCCGTGGGACTTCCCTAGCAGCCCAGTGGTTAAGACTCTGCACTTTCAATGCAGGGGGACATGGGTTTTCAATCCCTGGTTGGGGAACCAAGATCCTACATGCCTCATAATGCAGCTGAAAGATTAAAAAACAAAAGGTCCACATTAAACTGTCTAAACAGAACTCTGCTTTTGAGCAGGAATTCCCAGAGAACAGAAGGGCACCAGGGCGGGGGGATGGATGGGGGGTGGTTCAGCGGGGTGCTCAGGGCAGAGCTGGCCCTGCAGGGGAACTGGTTTGGAGTCAAACAGAGATACCTTCTGTTTCCTGTTGTATTTAGCCAGCACTGGGAGATATTCCATTAAGATCCTATTTTCAGCTCTGAAAAGGTCCCATTCTGGGCTGAGTTCCACTGAGCCAGTGTTACTCCCTCACATTACCTGCTCTGCCCCAGAGACAATGGTCAATGCTTTGCACAAAATAATCACAGACTCTGTTTGAACTGAGGGATATTTTGAAAGTCCACAGAGACTGAGCCATCTCCCAGTTTTTAGCTAGGCACATGCTGGCTACAAAGACAGCATCTCCCACATTTCCTTGCAGCTAGATGTGGCCATATGATACACTTCTGACTAAACTCCTGGGTAGAGTCTTCAAGCTTCAGAAAGGAACCTACTTTTCCTCCACCTTCCCACCTGGAATGTGGACATGGTCTCCAGCCATCTTGGACCAGGAGAGGGGACCCCATGGTGGCAGGGCAAGAAGACAGTAGGAGGCAGGTTCTCCTGTTATTACTGCTCCCCACCCCTGCAACCTCCCAGTCTCTTTACTACAAACTACCCCTTGTGTATATGGAAATCAGCTTACATCACTCATTCAAAACCCTCCAAAGAGGGACTTTCCTGGTGGTCCAGTGGCTAAGACTATGCTCCCAATGCAGGGAGCCTGGGTTTGATCCCTGATTGTGGAACTAGATCCCACATGCTGCAGCTAAGACCAAGCACAGCCAAATAAATATTTAAAGAAAAACGACTTTCTGAGATGCAGACCTGGGGCAAAATGCCTGCAAGCTCAGGTCTAAAAGTAGTAGTTTAGGGAAAAAAAAACCACAAAGACTCACCCTCCAATGGTATCCTGTAAGTAACACTGAAAGACCTTTACCAGGACCACAAAACCCAACAGCACCAAGGCCCCAGCCCCCGAAGCAGTCTCAGCTCCAGGGATGGAGCTGTCTTCTTCCCCACACTCTAGCCACACTGGCCAGGCTGACATCTGCCTTGGAGCCTCTGCACTCTCTGGTTCATCTTACCCAGAACTTTGCCAGGCTGCCTCCTTGTTACTCAGGTCTCAATGCCTGCCACCTCAGAGAGGTCCTCCTTGGCTACAACAGCACCTCCAACCCTTACCCTGGTTCAGTGTCTTCCCAGCGCACTTCACCACTTGGAACTGTCACCCCGTGTTTATATCATCACCTGTGTCCTTCCTCTGGAATCCGAGCTCCTGAGGGTGAGTGTTGCGTCTTCCTCACGGCTTCATCCTCAGCACCTAGGATAGCGCTTACCGCGGCGGCTCAAAAAAGAACTCCTTGACTGTCTACTGGCTTACTTCGCTGTCAGCCTCAGCCCACCCTTCCACACTGTTCTGTCAGCCTGGGCTTTTGGCAGCTGTACTTCCCAGACTCCCTGGAGAGCTGGCTTCCTTCACTTCATCCCATAAGACCTAAGGGCAGAAAGAAGGTCAAAGAGGGAAGCAGGGGTCCTGCTGGAGCCCCTCCAGCAGCAGTTCAAGCTCCAGTATCTCCTCACACACTCAGCAAGAGCATTGTGCCCCACTTAGGGTTTAAGCAGGAGCTATGGGGTCATTGATCCCTGTACCAGCCACACATGTGGCTCCCACTGGGTTCTGGCCATTGTACTTCTCTTTCTGCATCACAGTCCTAGAGGTGGGAGCTTCCTGCAGACACTAATTTCTCAGTTACCACATTTTGAGCATAGGTTTGTGCTCTTAGCTCTCTAGTACCTGTGTGACCAACTCCCAGTACAGAATCCTCCGGAATCCCTCACTTGGCCTCTATTTCCTCTAGGCTCTGAAGAACTGAAGGACTCCACTGGCAGCAGACCTGGTCTCCTGATCCCCAGTCTCTCACGATCCTTAGGAACTTTTGCTGACGAAGGGGTAATTCTCTACTTCTGTGTTTAGAAAGCCCCGTCTTAAGGCAGAATAGGGCTTAGGCAAGCTGCCCCAGGAAATAAAATCCATCTGTTGTTTTAATGGGCTGCGAGTTTCTACTGAGTTGGCCAAAAAGGTCATTAGGATTTTCCCATAACATCTTGGCTCAGCTACTGAGATTCTGAGGTGGTTCTGTGGTGGTGGTATAGTCGCCAAGTTGTGTTCAACTCTTTGCGGACCCCACAGACAGTAGCCCGTCAGGCTCCTCTGTCCGTGAGATTCTCCAGGCAAGAATACTGGAGTGGGTTGCCATTTCCTTCTCCAGAGGATCTTCCTGACCCAGGGATCGAACTCGTCTCCTGCACAGCAAGCAGATTCTTTATCACTGAGCCACCAGGGAAGCCCTCGTAACATGTTATGGAAAAACCTGAATGAACTCTTTGGCCAACCCAATGCTTTGATGATTCTGAGACTCATTGATGTTAAGCTAGAGTGGTTATGAAAGTCTCAAGGAGTGGATAAATGTCAGATTCGGAGCTTCCAGGATAACAGTATGGGGTTTTGAAAGATGCTTTGGTCATAATCCTGTAACAGACATCAGTTCTCTTTTGGCGCCAAGCAGGTACCACAGATTGGTGACACAAGCAGGGTATGAGGGGTCCAGACGCCAGGTGGTGGGGTCTGGGCATGCAGGATGGAATGCCCCGTTAATAGGAGGTGACCCCCACTCAGCTCTAGCAAACTGTCACCCCATGGGATTGTGAGTGCAGCCATCAATCTCATAGGGATGCTGGAAACTTCCATTTCTGTTCCAGATCTGCCCAGTTTTTCAATGTTGTTGACCAACATGATTTTAAAAACTTCAATGACTCTGGAGACCAAATGCACTCCTGCAAGTCAGATGATGGCTGTGGACAGCCATTTCTGGTGTGTGGCTTAGTGGCTAAGAATGTGTGCCCTGCACCCAGCTGTCTGGATTCAAACCTAGCTTCTGCTTCTTTCTAGCTGTGTGACCTCTAGCAGATTACTCAACCTCTCTGTGCCCCAGCTGCAAAATGTCATGATCACGGCCCCTGTAGCTCTAAGGATTATGAAGACAGACTTGGAGAGAAAGTCAAAGCCAGTATTATGCCCTGTATGACATGGCCCTCCGCCCCTGCGCTCCCCCGTCTCCCCGCTCCTCCGTCTCTTCCTCAGCACCAGCCTCTTGCCCCAGGCGCGCTGCCGTGAGCATCCCAAGCAGGGCCTTTGCGCCTGCTGTCCCCACAGCCACACGGCCCGCTCCTCCCCCTCTAGTCTCCTCTGACGTCACCTTCTCAGCGAAGCCTTCCCTAGCCACCTCATTTGAAACTGCTTCACACGCACAAAAGCCTCCCATTCCCCTTCTCTTTTCCTCCACAGCACTTACAACCTGCTAACGTCCTATACCTTTTTTCGGTGTTTGTTTTGGCCATACTCTGTCTTAGTTGTGGCTTTCGGGTTCTTTCAGTTGCAGCATACGGGATCTAGTCCCCCAACCAGGGATTCAGCCTGGGCCCCCTGCGTTGGGAGTGCAGTCTTAGCCACTGGACCATCAGGGAAATGCCCATTCTATACATTTTGCTTAAATATTCAAGTATCTGTTTCCACTGTTATAACCACCACAAAGGCAGAAACTTTTATTCATTGTGTTTACCACTCTGTTCCCTGCTCCCCAAATAGTACCTGTATCACCTACGTGCTCAATAAATCAGTGTTGAATGAATGGGAATAAATAACAGTCCCTACCTCATTAAGGATCCGATGTGACCATCCCTATAGAGTGCTTAGCCCAGGGTCTGGTCAGCCGTGAGCCATTATGGTAATTCAGGTTCTATTCTTGAGGGTTCTTAGTTGCCAAGCTTCTGTGAGTTAACACATGTAAAGCGCCTTAGAACAGAGCTTGGCACACAGTAAATGGTAGCTATTATTATAATTAAGCTTCTATTTTCAAAGAAGCTTTGATGCCAAGCTTCTGGGAATTAGTATTTCCCGTCTTAGAGTGAGAGCTGGTGTTTCCACACGGCTCTCACGAGCTGGCCCTCTACTCCCAACTCTGACCTCATCCCTCCAGCCACTCTGGCCTCCTTGATGCCCCACGCCCTCACCTAGACGGCTCCCTCCCCCGCCCCCTTCTCTGGTCTCTCTTCACCTCAGGGAGGGACATCACTATTTACAACTGCACCCTCTTTCAGAACTGTTCTCTGCTCTGCTCTAGTCTCCTCCACAGTGCTTAGCACCATCAAGCATGTCATGCCCTTCTCGTCTATTTCTGGTTTACTATCTGTCCCCACCAGGGACCCCTTCTCACTTCCAGGTAAGCTCCATGAACACAAGGATTGTATCTTACTCACTGGTGTGTTCTCAATGCTTAGCACACAGCCAAGGACTGAAAAGGTATTTGTTAAATCAATTAATGGCTCACAGTCCCTACCTTGCAGAATTATTCTAAGGGCCTGATGATCTCATGCAAATAAAATGCAGCACTCTGTTAAGTGTTGGGAAAACGGCAGCTGTAATTATAATTAAGGTTCTATTTTTGTGTGTTCCTAGATGCACAACTTTTCTGAGTCAATACACTGAATACATAAAGCTCTTGCACTGGCGTTTGGCACTCAGGAAGCGCTCAGGAAGCAGAGCTATGATTATAATTAAAGTCCTCTTTGTGAAGGTTCTTGGATGAAGTGGCAGAGCGTGCTCGCTGTCTTCCACAAACGTTTTCTGCTTTCTGGGCACTTGGCGAGACCTCCTTTCCCACACTCCCTTGCAGCGAGCTGCGGTCATGTGACTCATCTCTCAGCCATAGAACGTTAAGTGGCAGCAGTACATGCCCCTTCCAGGCTGGGGAGGCTGGGGCTTCTCCGCAAGCACGTGTGCCTCTCCTCTTCCGCCCACAGAGCCCCAGCCAGGGACATCCAGCCACGACCATGTGAATGATGAAAGGATGCCTGGGCCTCCCCAAATCACCCTATGCAGATTACTTGCCAACCCCGGACTACCACGTGAGTGAGAAACAGAATCCTCTTGCATCTGACGCTGTACATCATAGGGTCTGTGATTAAATGCACGGAGACCACATTGAACGATGCATTTAGTAAGCATTAATTATCGTGGTAACGATGATCCTAAGGTTTCCCCAAGAAGGAGCTCGGGGATGGTGAGGTAAATGCCCAGGTGCATGCCTCACGCACTTGAGCTTACACACACACACACACAAGCGCATGCCTTACACACTTAAGCTTACACACACACACCCCCCAAAGGCACACTGAACCAGCACACAGAATTTGGCTTTTATTCTGGCCTTCACATGTCTACTGCTAAGACAACACAGATTGGAGGGACCCCACCCCCTTGACCACCCCAGTGTCCTCATCGACCCCCCACCCACCCCGCCCCGCCCCACCCTCCACCAGGCGCCCGAGTGGGGCTCTGCCTACACCTCCCCGCGGGCGTGCAGCATGAAGTGCCCGTGCAGCTCGCCGAGGCTGTCGAAGGAATCCTCGCACTCGGTGCAGTGGTAGGTCCCCTCCTCCTCCTCCTCCTCCTCCTCCTCGTCCCTCCCGGTGGGTCGGCCCTCCCCAGCCCGAGGTGCGGCCCCCTCTTCCTCCCCGAGGGCCCGGGTTTCAGGGGCTGGCGCTTCTTGGGGGGCTACCGCAGGGCAGCAGAGCCGGCAAGGTGGGGTGCCCGGAGGGGCCTCCCCAAGGGGTGAGCGGCCACAGAGCTGGCAGGGCTGGGCTGGGGGGCCGGGAGGCTGGGCCGCACGGGGCGCCCGGCGGGACGGGCCCCCACGGCCCCCGCCCAGGCGCTGCTTCACCTTGTAGCCGGGGTCATATTCAGGATCGTCAGTGGTCTCTTCCTCCTCCTCTTCTTCCTCGTCTTCCTCTTCGGAGTCTGGCTCTGAGAGAGTGTATTCGGAGTCAGAGGAATGCTCGGGGCCTGCAGGGGGTGGTGGGTAAGGAGACAGTGCGTCACAGGACAGAGGGCTATGCCTGGCTGTCCCCTCCAGAAGACCCATGCAGACTCACCGCAGTATTGGGCCCAACCCTGCTCTCCGCACTGATGAACCCCCATCGCACAGAACAGCCCGGAACGCAGGAGGTGCTAGGAATCTGTGCGTTAAGCAAACGCACATCTTTTAAGAACTGCATCTTAGGGGGTTAAAAAGAACAAAGTAGGAGATATAGGAATAATAAAAACAGTGATAGTGTCCACTGCTACTTTAAGAACTTTGGGGATTTTTTTGGCTGGATCTTAGTTCCTCAAGCAGGGATCAAACCTGCAATGGAAGCACTGAGTCTTAACCACTGTACTACCAGGGTATTCCCAAGAACCTTATTTTCCATAAATACTAACTCAACTAATCTTTACAACAACCCTGAGAGAGTTACTATTATTATCCCTAAGTGACAAATGGGGAACCGAGGCACGGAGATGCGGTGCTCCACACCACATCACTGGCCTTCAGTCACACAGCGAAAAGGGAAAGCTAAATGTGGGCGATGGCCTAGCACGGCTCATTTTAGGGAGGCAAACACTTGAGCAGATATTTCATCAAATTAAGACACGTATATACATACTTTGAAATACATGGTTTTATATTAATATATATTCGTGAGTGCATGCTCAGGCGCTTAAGTTGTGTCTGTCTCTTTGTGACCCTGTGGACTGTAGCCCGCCAGGCTCCTCTGTCCATGGGGCTCTCTAGGCAAGAATACTGGAGAAGGTTGCCATGCCCTCTCCAGGGGATCTTCCTGACCCAGGGATCGAATCACATCTCCTGCACTGTAGGCAGATTCCTTACTGCTGGGCTACTGGGAAGCCCGAGAATACTGGAGTAGGCAGCCTATCCCTTTTCCAGGGGATCTTCCCTACCCAGGGATCGAACCCACGTCTCCTGCACTGCAGGCAGACTCTTTACCGCTGAGCCACCGGGAAGCCCTTATAAATATAAATATATATAAAAGCCCTTTATATACACATACATATAGATATGTATGTATGTATACAAAAAACATCTAGTAAAGTGAGTTAAAATATTTGTAAGAATAGAGGTATTCCTGTGATTTCATGGGTATGAAGGACAGGCCTAGGACAAATTTACGTTTAAATAAAGTAAAAAGTGTAAAGTGGATATACAGGGAAGGGCGACGCCAACAGCTGTTATGGGGGGTGTGGGCCCCAGCCCCAGTCAGAGGGAGCCACTGGCAGCAGTGGCAGTGTGGGAAATACCGGCTGCTTTAGGAGTGGTGGCCTGAGCCTGCCAAGAACATCTCCTCAGACTGTGACAGCTCAGCCCTTCATCCATGGCCCTCCACCTTAGTTTCCCCCAGCAGCGTACGGGGACCCCGTTACAACTGGGCCAGCCACATTCCTCACATCCCTCAACAGCCAGGCCAGACCCCACCTCAGGGCCTTCGCCTCCCTTTCTGCAGATGGACTAGGGCTTGATCCCTCCCTTCCATCACAGCTCTGCTCAGGTGTCACCTTGGTGAACACCTGGTCAGTGAGTCTGACTGGCAGTCCCTCCCGAGCACCCCCGACGCCCTCCACGCGGCTTTATCCGCCTCCTCAATTTACTGTATGCAACTCCCGCTATGTGGTTTCTGCCTGTCCCTGAGAGCAGGGGCTTTGTCTCATTCACGGCTGTGCCCTAGCATCTAGAACACTTTCCTTGTGCCTGGCATTCAATTTGACAGCCTTTTCTGTGGCTTTCCCATGTGCTGGGAATGTCTCCTGTTAGCCTTTAGGACCTTCCTCTCTGCTGAGGGCACCCCAGATCTCCTGACCCCAGGCAGCCAGTCACTTCTGCTCTCTGGCTATCCTAGTCCTGAACCCTCAGGGAGGTGCCCATCTGAAGTTCTTCCCCACTGACCAGCGGACAGGCCTGGGCCGACTCACTGCTGGGTCCCCAGCATCACCCAGCTTGGAAGCCCAGGTTATAAACGTCTGGGCCTCTCTGCGGCTCCCTCTGTCTCTTACTTGTTCCTGCCCCTGTCCTGCTGTCTCTCTGTCACATAAAGAGCCTTGGCGTGGGCTGGTCCCTCCGCCTGGAACGCTGTTCCCCACTCTGTCTGCCTGGCGACCTCCTACTCATCCTTCAGGACCCAGCACAGGCTCCGTCCTCTATGAAGTTACCACCCTGATGACTTCAGGTGGGGGTCTCTGCCCTGTTCCCTCCACCCTGGCTCCACCTCCCCGTCACTGTCCTAAGGGCTGCAGCCATCTGGGCCCAGAATGTCTCCCCCATCAGGCTAGGAAGCCCTCGGGACAGGGCTGACTCATCTGGGGCCCTCACAGGCCACGTGGTTGGGATGAGCAGGGCCGCCCCGCTCTCTCCCCTCCAGGCCTTTGCCTCTGCTCCCCTCCTGCCTGGGACGACCCTTTCCTTCTTGACTAGCAAACTCCTGCTCCTCTTTAAGGCCCCAGCTCCACGTCACCGCCTCTGTGAGGTCCTCCTGGACTGCCCAGGTGGTCAGTGCCTCTCTCGTCTGGGCTCCCCCTACCCACAACATACCCTGACCGCCTGGCCTGGGCAGTGACTGGAAACTCCTGGAAGGCAGGACCTGGGTCTTACCCCTCTCTGCATCCTCTCCTTATCCTGAGCATAAGGCAGCCTGAGGAGGCATATGCTGAAGAGCTGTGACGTACACCTCCAGCTTTGGGCTAGGGCCCCACCCCTCTTTCTCCTCCCACCTCTGACTTCACACCACCCCTCCAGGGTCTTCACTGCCCACTGTGACTTCACGAAGTTGGCTTGAGCAAGGCAATCAGGTAGTGGCTACCTGCGGCTACCAGGTCTCTTGTGTCCACCGTGACTCCCAGCCCACAAGCCCTTCCACGGCCACCATGCCTTCTCCACCTACGAGAGCCCCAAAGCCCAGCACGTCTCCGGCACCCACTGGACCCCCGATGCCTGCAGCATCTCCCAAGCCTCCCGCCTCCTTGAAGACCCCCAAATCAGCAGCGCCCAACAGCCCCTCGGCATCCACCAAACAGTCCACAGCCCCCAACTCGGTCACAAGCCCAAGCAGTTCCAAATCTCCCAAATGGGCGAAGACCAAGACAGCCCCTTCTAACCAGCCTAGCCACAAGTCACGAGTCCAAAGCCAGGCACGCACGCCCAGCAAAGCCAGCACCGACACCCGGGCCAGCACTGACACCAGGGTCAGCAAGACCAGCAAGGCCAGCGGGGTAAGACGCCCCCAGCACCGAGGCACCCGCAGCCGGGGCAGAACTCCTGGCAGAAAGGGAAGCCGCAGCTCCAAGCGGTCAGCCAACAGGGCCAGCACGCCAAGCAGGATAAGAACTCACGGTGCCAGACCAAGCATGCCCAGCAAGGTGAGAACGCCTACTTCCCAGCAAAAACAGGGTAGGGGGAAGAGTTACAGCCGGCCTAGAGCCAGCAACCAGGAAAGGAGTGAGAGCCACCCTGGAAGTGTGAGCCGAAAGAAGAGCTACAGCCCCCCAGGGGCCTCTGATATGGGTAAGAGTTCCAGCCCGGCTGCAACCTCCAGCAGGGCAAAGAGTTACAGCCCCACTCGAACTCCCTTAGAGGAGACAGGTTACAGCCAGTCTCCATCATCGTCGCGGAGGGTGAAGAGTTACAGTCAGATGATTACCCCCAGCAGGGAATGGAGTTTCAGCCCGACTGAAGCGTTCAGCAGGGTCGAGAGTTACAACCAGGGTAGTATGCCCAGCCGGCCCCAAAGTCACAGCGGGTCTAGCAGCGCCAGCCGGCCCCAAAGTCACAGCCGGTCTAGAACGCCCAGAAGGTCAAGAAGTCACAGTCGGGAGAGGGCCCACAGCAGGGTGAGAAGTCACAGTTGGAAGAGAAATCACAGCAGGGCAAGAAGTCGTACCCGGAAGGGAACTCCCAGTCAGATGGGAAGACAAAGTCAGTCAAGAATCCACAGCAAGGGGAAAAATTATAACCAATCTAGAACCCCCAGAAAGGAAAGAAGTCACAGTCAGTCTAGAAGCCACAGCAAGGAGAGCGGTTACAGGCGAGCTAGAACCCACAGCAAGGAGAGAGGTCGCATATGGTCTAGAACCCCCAGCAAAGAAAGAGACCACAGCCGATCTAGGACCCCCAGTAAAGAGAGAGACCACAGTCGATCCAGAACCCCCAGCAAGGAGAGATATTACAGCCGATCTAGAACCCCCAGAAGAGAGAGAGATCACAGACGATCTCGAACCTCCAGCAGGGGGAGAGATCACAGCCAACCTAGACCCTCCAGCAAGGAGAGAGATCACAGACGATCTCGAACCTCCAGCAGGGGGAGAGATCACAGCCAACCTAGGCCCTCCAGCAAGGAGAGAGATCACAGCCAAACTAGAACCTCCAGAAAAGAGAGAGATCATAGACGATCTCGAACCTCCAGCAAGGGGAGAGATCATAGCCAACCTAGAACCCCCAGCAAGGAGAGAGATCACAGCCAAACTAGAACCTCCAGAAAAGAGAGAGATCACAGACGATCTCGAACCTCCAGCAGGGGGAGAGATCACAGCCAACCTAGAACCTCCAGCAAGGAGAGAGATCACAGCCAAACTAGAACCTCCAGCAAGGAGAGAGATCACAGACGATCTCGAACCTCCAGCAGGGGGAGAGATCACAGCCAACCTAGAACCTCCAGCAAGGAGAGAGATCACAGCCAAACTAGAACCTCCAGCAAGGAGAGAGATCACAGACGATCTCGAACCTCCAGCAGGGGGAGAGATCACAGCCAACCTAGAACCTCCAGCAAGGAGAGAGATCACAGCCAAACTAGAATCTCCAGCAAGGAGAGAGATCACAGACGATCTCGAACCTCCAGCAGGGGGAGAGATCACAGCCAACCTAGAACCCCCAGCAAGGAGAGAGATCACAGCCAAACTAGAACCTCCAGAAAAGAGAGAGATCACAGACGATCTCGAACCTCCAGCAAGGGGAGAGATCATGGCCGATCTAGAACTCCTGGGAAGAAGAGAGACCACAGCCGAACCAGAATGTCCAACCAAGAAAGTGACCCCAACAAGGAGAGCAATTCCAGCCAATCTACAACCCCCACCAGTCTCAGCAGGAAGGGATCCCCTAGCAGAGCACAGAGTCCTAATGGGAAGAGAACACCTAGCGAGACAAGGAACCACTCACAGTCAAGATTTCTTAGCAGAGCCCCCGTCCCAAACCGGGATGATACGCAAGCCGACACTACCGCCTCTAAGGCCGTCTCACCTGGAGAAAGGTCCTCATCATCTTCTTCCAAGCTGGCGTAGCCCCCAGTCTCAGCTGGCTCACGGGTCTCTGTCATGGCGGGGGGAGGGGACAGGAGACAGGAGCAGAGCAGAAGCTAGGCAGTGTCCCTCCCTGGCCAGCCTTCCACAGCCACACCTTGGCCACAGGTCCTCTAATGCAGATGTCGGCTCGTAGAGAGGGATGCTGGACAGGGGAAGGAAAGACCTGTGGAGACAATAAATTTTTACATAGCATCTGCCTCCCCAGGACTCAGTGTGCTCAGTGTGGGTAAGGCAGAGATGATCCCAGCTCTGTCCTAGACTGTCTAAAGGGCCTTGACTGCAGGCTCTGTCCCTCTTGTAGGCTTTAATTTCCCCATCTGGTTCTCATTCAATGGGGTGTGAAAGGATAATATTCCAAATTATTTAACAAGGAGTACTAACATGAGCACCAATCAGGACTGAGAGTGGAACACGGGCCTCTTGCCAGGCATTAATCCTTTACTTGGTGGGCTCTGGGTAAGCCCGGAGTTGGGAGAAGACTCCAAATTGGCAAGCAGGGGTAGGGATTACTTGGTATACTGGTGATACACCAACCAGTCTAGAAGTCATTCCGTATTTGAACAACTAGTACGGCTGCACTTAATTTGTGACTGTCAGCCCTAATTCTTTATCAGTTTACACCCTGGCAAGAGGATATCTAGGTCTGAATCCTAAATCTGCCACATTCTAATTGTACAGCTTCTAGCAAAAGGCCTACTTTCTCTAAGTCTATTTCCTCCTAGGTACAAAAAAGTCTTCCAGAGCTTAATTTATGTATTTGTATCCATACTGAGACAGATAATTATCTCTTTTGTACAGATGAGGAAACTGAAGCACAAAGAGGATTAACAAGTAGCCCAAGGTCATACCAAATCGTGGGTGGGTGAACTAGGATTTAAAGCCATGTCATCCTACCTCTCAAAAAATGATCCTTCAGCTGAAAAGATTTTTTGAAAATTTACTAGATTCATTTATATCAAATGCTGGTATGTGGCAGGTCCTCCATTAATGGTGGCTATTACTATCCCCACCCCCAACCCTCTATGAACCCCAGTCATTTCAGACTATCACCTCTCTCTGTGAACACCAAGATTTTTTACAACTGTGTGCTTAAGTCACTCAGTTATGTCCAGCTCTTTATGACCCATGGACTGTAGCATGCCAGGCTCCTCTGTCCATGGGGATTCTCCAGGCAAGAATACTGGAGTGGGTTGCCATGTCCTCCTTCAGGGGATCTTCCCAACCCAGGGATCGAACCCAGGTCTCCCGCATTGTGGGCAGATTCTTTACCAGCTGAGCTACCAGGGAAGCCCCTTCTTCACAACTGTGGGGCTTAGTAATCCTGCAATTGCTGTCTAGTATGGGCTCCTTCCCGACTCTCTGCCTGGAGAACTCTTAATCTCTCTCTGAACCCACCTCAAATACAAGAACCTCTGTACTTCTCCCCAGCCAAACACCACCTCTGCCTCTTTGAAAACGCCTTCCGACTCCTCTACTTTCTCTCCCTCTTCTTCAATACTACACACATACACGTGGCACTTCTTTTGTCTCTCACTGTGCTTCTTGACAGCAGAGTGCCAGGCTGAGCAAATTATGAAGGGGCTGGCAGCCTCAGCCGCACCTCTTACATGCCAAGACCCGTGCTGGGTATTGGGTAATATGGTGGAAAATACATGATCCCTTCAAAGCCTAAGGGGACATGTTTAATGCTGGGGACTAAAGAGAAAAAGATTAAGATTGAAGCCTGGAGGAGGCTGAGGCATGGTAAAGCTGGCATCAGTGGCAGGTGAGCTTTCTAAAGACACCTGGATTGGGCTTTAAGGACAGAAAAGTGAAAGTGAAGTCACTCAGTCGTGTCCAACTCTTTGCGACCCCATGGATGGTAGCCTACTAGGCTCCGCGGTCCATGGGATTTTCCAGGCAAGAATACTGGAGTGGGCTGCTATTTCCTTCTCCAGGGGATCTTCCCAAACCCAGGGAATGTACCTGAGTCTCCTGCATTGCAGACAGAAAGAATTCATAAATGGCAGAGAAGAGTTCTTATAATACTCCACTGCCTATAGTGTTAGCCACTCAGTCGTGTCCTCTTTGCTACCCCGTGGACTGTAGCTCACTATACTCCTCTGTCCATGGATTGCCATTTCCTTCTCCAGGGGATCTTCCCAACCCAGGAATTGAACCTGGATGTCCTGCATTGCAGGCAGATTTTTTTTTTTTTTTTTTACCATCTGAGCCACCAGGGAAGCCCATTGCCCATAGGGCCCCATTTAATTTGGGAATTCTACTTCATGCCAGGATAGGTTGCCAGATTTAGTAAATAAAAATATACAACACCCAGTTAAATTTCAATTTCAGATAAACCGATGGTCTTTTAGAAATGTACATCTCAAATATTGCATGGAACACAGGTATATTAATCAATTCTTTCTTATCTGAAATTCAAATCTAACCGGGTGGTCTATATTTTAGCTGGCAACCATACACCAGGGACAATCAGAACTTCCTATGGGATTACCAGGAGACATTGCTCAGCAGTCCTGCCTACCCATCCCCAAGCCCACAGCACACTAAGCCCCTTCCAGAGTATTCCAGATGTCAGATGGAAACATCCCTTGGTGTCCAAGTCCCATTCCTACAATGAGTATGGGGGCCAGACTGGCTTCCACGATCTTCAGTTCAGTTCAGTTCAGTCGCTCAGTCGTGTCCAACTCTGCGACCCCATGAACCGCAGCACGCCAGGCCTCCCTGTCCATCACCACGATCTTAGAGGGGAATAAATGAGACTCCCTCACTACCAAAACACAGTACCGGAGACCCCACAATGTCCAACTTCCAAGACGCCAAGGGTGAACATAATGGGCACCCGTTCCCACAATGCTAGGGAGAGGAAGCAAGAGCAAAACCTTAGGACTGTAAGGACCAGTGCCCACAGTGCCCTGCTACTGCAATTTCTCCCAGGATGCCTTCGGCCTGTAACGACCACCTTCCAAGGCGCTCTTCGTCAAAGCACTCCAAGCTTCCAGGACGCTCAGCGGAAGGCGTGTGACAAAAGAGACGGTTCCCCGCAAGAAGCTAGCATAATCCCAGAATGCTCCAGACCCATTAACGACTAGTAGCCAGACTCCCACAATGCTTTAGGGCAGGGCGTCCGGTTTTCCCAGGATGCCCCCAGAGCAGCACAGAGCCGCGTGGGGGGAGAAAAGGGAGCCTGGGTCTCGCTTTCGAGTCACCACAGCCCAAGACCGCTGCCGACTCCTCGGTGACGGGAGCCGTCACTCCCATCATGCAGCGCTGCCGTAGTGCCCGCTTCCCAGCATGCCCCGCGCACCTCCATCCCGGACACTCACCGGCGCTGGCGGCCACAGTCCTGGCTCGGCGGCAGCGGCTGCACGCCCAGGCTCTGCGCCTGCGCTGCAAGTGGGGTAGGAGGGAGTGCGAGGGGCGTGAAGAGCCTAGGGCGCTTGCGCGACGAGATAGACCATTCCTGTCGCAGAGTGAGAAAGGGGGCTCTCTGGGTCGGGCCATCGATGAGGCTCGCGCAGGGGGTTCCGGGCTTTGCCCCTAGCTGTCCGGGTTTACTTGGTACAGTCCGCAACCGGACAGAACAAGAAACGGCAAGGCTCGCGCGTGCATGAGCGCTCGCACGAACGTGCCTACGGATAATAGGATGCTCCGAGACTGGGGTGGGGGTGCCAGCTCGGCCCGGATCCTGGACCTGAGGCCTGCTCATTTGCATAATCTTAGCGCGGGACAATGGGAGGCCTAGGGCGCTGGAGGGGTTGATTTGCATATTCCCCTGAGGGGCCATACTCCAGAGCGCAGAGATTAGCATATGCGGGGCGTACTGGGGTGGGCATGGGGGGGCGGGGTGGCTACTGACTAGCGCGTGCGCAGAGGGACTGCGGACTAGCGCGAAGCGGACATCCTCGGTGTAACTGGGATGTGTTTGTATTCGGTGTCTGGGCACAAGGGACGAGACCCTTACCAATCCTCACAACCCTCCCTTCCCACAAGCAGGATAAACATTTATTGTTCTCTTGTGCTAGAGGGCACTATGGTTTCCGCAGCGAGCATAGCCAGCATCTATGCTGCTGGCCTCCCAATCAAAGGAAAGAGGTTCACATATAATCAGGACCACAACTGAGTGCTTAGACTTGGGATGAGTAGAGCAGAGGAAGCGGTGGGAGTCACAGGAGGCGCATGCCCCAGGGAGTCTTTGGCACAGGGAAGAGCAAGGACAAAGGCCTAGAGGCAAATTTAAAAAAAAAGTTGAATGGTTTGAGGAAGTGAAAGCAGTTTAGTATGCCTGGAACACAAGGAGGGGAAGTTCCTCCAGGTGAAGTTAAGAGCTCAGACTTAAACTTAGATGAGAGTATAGGAAGCTATTGCAGCATTCTTAGTCTTCCTGGAAATGACTCACTTTCCAATTGAAAACTCTCCAATGAGATCCCATTACACCTGGAAAGAAAATCAAAGGCTTTATCAGGTCCCTGGGGCTTCCCTAGTGGCTCAGACGGTAAAGAATCTGCAGGCAATGCAGAAGACCAAGGTCAGGAAGATCCCCTGGAGAAGGGAATGAAAACCCACTCCAGTATTGGTGCCTAGAGAATTCCATGGACAGAGGAGCCTGGTGGGCTTCAGTCCATAGCATCGCAAACAGTCGGATGGACTGAGCCACTAACACTTCTCTGGTAGCTCAGCTGGTAAAGAATCCACCTACAATGCAAGAGACCCCGGTTCGATTCCTGGGTCGGGAAGATTCCCTGGAGAAGGGATAGGCAACCCACTCCAGTATTCTTGGGCTTCCCTGGTGGCTCAGCTGGTAAAGAATCTGCCTGCAATGTGGGAGACCTGGGTTCGATCCCTGGGTTGGGAAGAATCCCTGGAGTAGAAATGGCTGGAGAATTCCATGGAGTGGGGTCTCAAAGAGTCTGACAGGACTGAGCAACTTTCACTTTTCTGGGGCTATACACCTGGTCTAACCCCTCTCACCTCTGACTTCACCCCCATCCCCTCCTCTATCCACTGGAGTGCTGTCTACCTGAGCCTTACCATCTTAGGCACTTAATGTTGCTGTTCCCTTTGCCTGAAAATGCTTTCTCTTCTGATCTTCGAATAACTGTTTGCTCATCATTCATATCCTGGCAGAGGTGTCAATCTGAGAGGTTTTCTCTGATGTTTCTGAGATAGCACCTCCAGATTGACTCTAGAGGAGGGGGTTATGAATAAATCAGGATTGGCTCTCAGAGCCAGTGAGATGATTGTTGAAGCTGGGATTGACAGATGCACGGGGCTTTATTGTCCTGTTCCACTTTTGTATGTTTGATGTTTTCTATAGTAAGAAGTTAAAAGAAAATAGTACCCCATATCCCCTTACTCTGCCTTTTATCTTAATAGCACCTGTGTGTGTGTGTGTGTGTGCGCGCACGCGCGCTCAGTCATGTTCAACTCTTTGCCACCCCCTTTGACTGTAACCCCACCAGGCTTCTCTGTCCATGGAAGTTTCCAGGCAAGACTACTAGAGTGGGTTGCCATTACCTACTCCAGGGGATCTTCCCGACCCAGAGATTTAACCCTCACCTCTGGGCGTCTCCTGCAGGCAGATTCTTTACCATTGCGCCACCTAGGAAACCCAGCAGTACTTATGGCACTCTGAAATTGAGTTTTGTTTGTTTTGCTTCCTTGCTGTAATGTTTTCCTCATAAAAGGAAAGAAGGCAAGAATGGAGTCACTCTTTTCCACTTTGGATGCTCAGTGCCTAGAACAGGATCAAGTCTGCGGTCAGCACTAAGCTGTCTGGAACACCTAGCTTTTGCCTGTTTTATTCACCGTGGCATCTCCAGCCCTTTGAGCAGCACCTTGTACAAAGTAAGGTTAATATATTTTTTACTTGAAAATAAAAATCACTTGTTTAAAATTTAGATGAATGAATGAGGGGCCAGGAATGCCAGGCTCAGGAGCTTTGACTTGGTCTAGAGGTGAACGGAGAGCTAGGGAAAGATTTTTGAGCTAGCAGGGACAGGTTTTGACAGGGCAAAATGTGAGTAATTGAAAGGTCCTTTGGAGACTGATGTCAGGGGTGGGGATAAGGCAGGGGGTGTCCAGGCTATTGGGTGGGGACAGGGTAGCTCAGTGCGTACTGAAAGGACAAGACAGTACTTTTTGGCTGAAAGACTGACCAGGAAAAACCCAGGTTTCTTGGGAGGGTGGAGGTGTCCTTGGAGATGTAAGGACCCTTTCCTGACCTATACAGTCCACCAACAATCATCACCCTCCCTCCCCCTCCCTTAGTTCAGCACTCCTCCCAACATGGTGCAGGTCTGGGCAGAGGGACAGACACACAGCCACCCCAAAAACTTGTTCTCTCCTCAGTTTAATGGTGGTTAGTGGGATTGCCAAACCCCCTCCCCGTTCCCCTCCCCGCCCCGTACAAAATGTGTGTTTGTTTTTTTTTTTTAAACAAGAAAAAGGGGGCAAAAGCCAGGAATGGGGGGGAGGGGGTGCAATCTGATATTTTCATACAGATTTTTTATTTTTTTAATATATTATATATAAAACCATAGAGAGCAATGCACCCTCCCCCCAGACTCCTTTCCCCCTCCCTGGGGGGCCTGGAGGAGAGATGGGGAAGGCCCCCCCAGGAGTGGGTGGACAGAGAGACAAAGATGGATGGGACAGATGTGGGGGGAGAGGGGAAGGGGAGGAGAGCCCAAGAGCTGGGGAAAGGGGACTGGAGCAAAGTTGGGGCTGTCTCCCTCACCGCCCCCATCAAAGTTATGACACAAAGACACAGAATCCCTGTTTCCACGCCCTCCCCCCACCCTTACCCCCACCGTGCAAACATGGCTTTGCAAAGAGGTGCCCAGAGCTCTGTGGAACTCCTACAATGGCTGGCATGGGGTCTGGGACCCCCAAAGAAATCTCTGTTCCCCTTCCCTGCCCACCCCACCCTTCCCAGAATCTGACCCCTCCCCACAAGACCTGGGACTGCAGCCTAGGGGCCTTGGCCTTCCCCCAGTTATCTTACCCCAACCCAATTCCTACCGCCCTCCCTGGACTTAGGGGTCTGGACCTTTGGCCCTTTCCCCCCACATCGGGGGACCCAGATCTCTGGGCCCTTGCTTCTGGCCCTTGTAGAGACCCAGGCAGCCAACACCCCCATCCCTGTCCAAGCGTCTGAGGTGTTAGTGGTGGGGGGAGAAGCCCACCATCCCAGACTCTGGTAAATGTCTTTGCAGCTGGCAGTGGGGTGGACCCCAGCCCAGGCCCAGGCCTGGGATGGAGGTGGGGTCAGATGAAGAATTCTTCTTTCCTCTTGTGTCCATCGCTGCCATTGAGAAAGGCTTCTCTCGCTTCTCCCTGCTCATCCAAGCCACTGGCCTCATGGGTCAGATAGGAGCCTGAGGGGTGACAGACCCCCCCCCCGGCAGAGGCCACAGATACGTGTGGACCCAGGAGTTGGACGGGGAGGCAGACAAAACGTCAGATGAAGAGGGAGAGATGGAACATACAGGGAGAGTCAAGTCCAGGGAAGAGCAAAACAGGGGCAGAGAAAGAGAGAAAAGCAGAATTAGGAGTAGTTCACAAGTCCCCTGAAAGATCAACCCTCATCCGTTCTCTAGGTAGTATCTCCTTGCGAATTCGCCAGTTAAGAATTCAAACGTAAACGTCCTTTATTCAGGTCCAACCCTTCACCCCTTTTAGGATACTGGACCGAAAGACCCTCCCCTTTCGGGATCTGGGCCTCAAGTTTGCAATCCTGGATCTACGCCCTCCCTCTGTCGAATCGGGTTCTAGGCCCCACCCTCTTCTGGACGCCACAACCAACCACACGCGTCGCTGAATTTGACCCCGCCCCCACTCACCCTTCTGCCGTACCGAGCACCAGACCATGCCCACCAGCACACAGATGATCAGAAACACCAGTAGCGCCAGGATGCCGCCCACAATGGCGTAGGGCACCGACGTCTGAGCCTCTACCACCGCACCAGGGTCTGCCAGAGGGACAGGGCGCAGGCCCAGGTCATCAGAAGACGGTCCCAGCCCGGGCCCATAGCTGGCAATGTCTTAAACCATACTGCAGCCACGTCCAACCGCGCCCCCTTACATGCCACGCCTCGCAAATTACCGCCACCTGGTGGGCCCTTCCCCTGGCGCTTCCCGCCCCCCCCCCCGCCCCCCAATTAGCAATAATTGCGCCTCGGAAAAACCTCATTGGCTGTGACACTGCCACTGAGCAAAGCTCCTGGAGCCATTCTTGATGTTCCACTTCAAGGAATGCGTGTTGGTTTGTACACTGCCTGACTTGGCCCCCAGTCCTTTCGCTAATACCTACCTGCCTCCTCCCCCAACTTCATTCCCCAGAGAACAGAAATAGCACATCGTTTTTCTTTGACTTCCGACCTAAATCCCTTCCCATCTTGTTTAAAACCCTCCAGGTATTTAAACCGCTGATCTAGGGCCCAGCCACTCCAAAATTCCTGCCGCACCGTCATAGGAGCTAAACACATAACACGTGTTATTTCTTTGTGCTAGCGACCTCCAACTGCTTTCTATTTTTAGCTCATAATTTTTACAACAACCCTATGAGGTAGGTGCTGTTGTTTATTTCCACTTTACCGATGAGGAAGGAAGTGAAGTGAAGTGAAGTCGCTCAGTCGTGTCCAACTCTTTGCGACCGCATGGACTGTAGCCCACCAGGCTCCTCAGTCCATGGGATTCTCCAGGCAAGAATACTGGAGTGGGTTGCCATTTCCTTCTCCAGGGTATCTTCCCGACCCAGGGATAGAACCCAGGTCTCCCGCATTGCGGGCAGACGCTTTAACCTCTGAGCCATTTGGTAACAGAGGCACAAAGTTACCTGCAACAGGACGCTGCAGAACTGAATCTGAACCTAGACAATCGGTCTGGTCCCAGAACTATAAGAACTCTGTGGGCTTTTGACCCCCCGGAATCATTCTTTGCATAGGTCGACGCCTCAAACACCTACCAATCCATCCTGCCTGTTCCCAAGGCCCAGTCCCACCCAGGACGGGGAGGAGACCCCGCGAGGCCTCGTCCTTACGCTGAGCCCTGACCCCAGGTCCTCACCGTAGACCACGAGCACATAGAGCGCCCTCGCGTGGCCGTGCTTGTTGGACGCCTCGCAGGTGTAGGTGCCATTATCCGCGGATACCAGGCCGGGCAGCGTAAGCGTCTCCCCGACTGCCTCCGCCCGCTCTGGCAAAGACTCATTACCGCGGTTCCAGCGGATCTGGTTTGGCCTGGGCGGGGATATAATGACAGTTAGGGACGCAGGTGTCAGCACTCAATTCTGACGTCTCAGAAATACAGATATGCGACATCTCCAAATAAGAGAATCCTTACTAGACCTTTTCCTTCCTTGAAAACCAAGAGTCCCGGGGCCAACTTCCACCCATCAGCAGGATCTCAGGAATCATAGCCCCTCACCCCCACCCCCAGCCCCTTCCACCCAGAGAATCCAGGAGACTGGGGACCCACAGCCTCCTTCCTCATCATCTGGCCCCAGATCCCTTCTTCCTCAGGATTCAGAAGGCTGGGTCTCAGCCCCCTCTGTTCTTCCAGCTTCAGGTGTCCAGGTCTCCTATTCTGCGCAGGACCCAGGAATCTCGGACCCCAAAGCTCACCTGGGGTTCCCCGTCACAGCACACGTCAGCACCAGTGTGTCTCCCTCCCTCACCACAGCTTGGGAGGCATGGATCCTGGCCGTGGGGGAGTCTGTGGGCAGGAGTGAGACGGGAGAGTGGTTATCTGGGTTATGCAGCACTAGGAATTCTCCCGGGGGCAGGTGGCAGGCGCATTGGAACCCTCCTTCCCCGCCGGGCGCTGGCCTGCCAGGCACTTACACTGCACGTCCAGCACGTACTGCGTCTGCTTGCTGTGTCCGGAGGGTAGCGCCTGGTTCTGCGCCTCGCAGGTGACGATACCGCCATCGTCCTTGCGGTCTACACGAAACCGCACTGTGCTTGCCACGCTCCAGACCTTGCCATTTTCCTGGCCGCTGGTCACTCCTGCCAAGCCACGCCCAGAAACTGTCAAGGCAGGGCTATGGCTCCGCCCACTGAAGGCACACCCTCCCACCTGGCCAATCCCAAAGCAGGCTATTTACCAAGCTCCACCCCTTATCCACAGCCTCGCCTCTAGTCCTCTAAACCACGCCTCTATCCAAACCAGGCCCACAGCCCCATGTCTCGATCTTTCACCCCACGCCCTCTCATCTAACAATTCATTTAATAAGTATACTCTGAGTGGTGGTTTACTCGCTAAGTCATGCCGACTCTTGCGACCCCATGGACTGTTAGCCCGCCAGACTCTGTCCATGGGATTTTCCAGGCAAGAATAATGGAGTAGGTTGCCATTTCCTTCTCCAGATCTTCCAAACCCAGGGATTGAACCCGGGTCTCCTGAGCTGTAGGCTGTCTCCTGCGTTGCAGGCAAATTCTTTACCGACTGAGCCACCAGGGAAGCCCAATATATTGAGTAGTAGTGTCCGCCAAACCCATGCACTCTTCCTCAAGCTCCATCCATATATAAACCAGCCTTTCCCAAGCCACACCTCCTGGAACCCCTCCCTAAAGTCCCGCCCTTCGCAGGCGCCTCTCCAGCCCACTCCCATCCCCGCTCCCCGTTATACCTTTCAGTTCCTTTCGGTCCCGGTACCAGCGCAGGATGGCAGCAGGGCGGGACCGTGGAACAAGACAGCTGAGCTCCACCTCGCCGCCCTCCACCGCCTGTTCCCGGACCTCCACTATAGGATTCTCCGGGGCCACTGCCACAGGGAGAAGGGGACAAGAGGGAGGTCAAGAGAGGGACCAAGGTGGGCTCAGAGTAACGAAACTTCAGGATTCCAGGGAACCGGAGGAACAAAGGGTCAAACACAGAGGCAAGAGGTCAGGGAAACCGGCCATATTTACTGGGAGCAGATGTCCAGGAGGTTAAAAACAGCCAGGGTCAGGTCCCAGGATAAGGGATGAGCAAAGGAGAAAGGAGACAGGATGGATCTGAGGAGGGGAGGCCGTTACCCAGTACAGTGAGCGTGGCAATCTGGTGGTGGGTGTCCTCTGTGTAGAGCTGGCAGAAGTAGCCCCCCTCGTCCTCCAGGCGAGCATCTGAGAGCCGGATCCGAACCCGGCGCGGGGAGAACTCCTCAAGCTGGAAACGCTCATCCTTCAGGGCTACAGAGTGAAGAGGCGGGAGTGAACTTGGGGAATCCGTAGCTCATAAGTCCCACCTTTCTTCCAGGAGCTTAGAGTTCGGCCCTCTCTTTTCTCCAACCATACCCAGGTGTCTAAGGTGCCCACCTAGTCACTTTCTTGGGTACCCAGAATGTTTCAGGCCCTCTCCCCCGACCAGGAGTCCAGGCCCCAGCCCCCTCCTCCCTCAGATCCAGGAGACCAGAGTCTCAGCTCTGTCTTCAGTCAGTCCCCAGCCCTCTCCTCTTCCAAGACTCAGGCTCTGGACCCCCAGCACGCACCACGGGTACCATTGAAGAAGAGGGTCTGCCGGGCGGGGTTCTGAATGACAACTATGGATCCATCATACTGGTGCAGTCGGCAGGTTATCTCGGCCACCCCACCCTCAGCCACTGTCACATTCTCCGTCTGTACTTCCTGTCCTGCCCCTGGACCAGTAGACAGAGAAACAGGATAAGAGACTCATTGAGGGGTACAATCCAGTCTTTGCTCTCTCCCTCCGGTCCTCACCCATCCAAACTTCCAATACCTCTCCTTCCCCTCTCATGCAGTTCAGTACACCCAACATTTCCTGTGGGCTGGAATCCAGGAGAAGGATAAAACCTGCCCCCTGTTCTAGAAGAGCTGCAATCAAGAGCCAGTGGATCTAAGGAGTAGGTGGGTGGGGCAGCACAGGTCACACTGGGAGCTCAGAGGAAGTGGAGACTAAGACCACCCAGGGAGATGAGTGGTCAGAGAAGATTCTAGAAGAAAGCTCCATCGGATACACATTTTCAAGAGTGAGCAGTCCACGGGGTATGGGAAACTGTTGTTTGTTCACCAAACCCCATCTTTCACACCTGAGCACATGTTTTAACTTGTCTGCAGAGATGGGTGAGATATTCTTCTCATCCCTATAGATGTTAAGCTTGCTGCTCTTCCTGTTTTGGGTGTTGTTGGTTTTTAAGGCTGTGTAGCACAGCTTGTGGGGTCTTAGTTCCCCAGACAGGGACTGAACCCCTACCCCCTGCAGCGGAAGTGCAGAGCCTTAACCACAGCCGTTGAACCACCAGGGAAATTCCTGCTGCTCTTCCCATTAATGGAGCATTCTGACCCTGTGAATCTGGGAAGGGCTTGGAACTCGCTTTGATCAACAGAATTTGCTAGAAGTGATATTGAATGAGTTCTGGAGCCTAGATCTCAAGAGATCTCACAGCTTCCACTCATGCCCTTTTGCTGCTCTGACACTGTTAGGTGAAGATGCCCGGGCCAGCCTCCTTGAGGATGAGAGACCACACGGAGAGACAGAAGCCCAGCCAAAAGCCAGCACCAAATGCCAGCCACGGGAATCAGGCCATTCTGGACTATCCAGCCCCTGTGGCACCAACAGGTGACTGCAGCCACATGAGTGACCCCAGTTGAGACCAAGAGAAGAAGTACCCAACTGACTCCCAGAGTCATGAGCAAAGAACATAATTGCTGTTCAAAGCCACAATGTTTTGGAGGGTGTCTTAACACGGCTACAGTTAACTGGTACAACACACTGAACTGCAAGTCACTCAGTCAGTCATGTCCGACTCTTTGAGACCCCATGGCCTGTATAGAATTGAATTCTCCAGACCAGAATACTGGAGTGGGTAGTGGTACCCACTCACTCCAGGGGATCCTCCCAACCCAGGAATCAAACCCAGGTCTCCCACATTGCAGGCAGATTCTTTACCAGCTGAGCCTCCAGGGAAGCCCTCAAGGGACAACACACTATTAGGCTACATTTCCGAGGATCCCTTGTGCTTACATGGGGCCCCATGACTGACTTCTGGCCACAGGCTGTAGGCAGAAGAAAGAAACACCTCCTCCAGCCTGGTTCATCTCACCCATAATCCTTCATGCTGGTGGAATGGAGAGGACTCCTAGGAGCCCAGAGGAGAAAAGATTGTGAGCTGGAAGGAGTCTGGGGCCCTGACTTTCTGCCCCGGGTTACCTGCTTGCACAGGATTGTAGCATGAGCGAGAAATACATTTTTTTGGTTAAGCCATTGAGATTTCAGGGCTGTTGTTACAGCAGTTAACTTACCTCGATTAATCCATCAGAGGAATGAAGTAAGGGATTAGTAAGGGGGTGTTTCCAGCCAAGTAAACAGTGCAGAGTAAAGCTCAAAGCTGAGATTAATCATCAGCAGCAGCATCAATGTCACTGTCATCTTCAAAATAACAATAACCATCATAGCTACTGTTGATTAGGCAATTTCTGTTCCAGGCTTTGTGCTAAGGGCATTACCTATATAATTTCCATTTAATCATCACAATACCTGAATAAGGGAGGCACTATTATCAATCCCCAGTTTTTTTTTTTTTTCCAGTTCTCATTTTTCAGATGAGAAAATTTGTTCCAGAGCAAGAAAATGACTTGGCCAAGGTCACAGCCTGAGAGTGGCAGAGGCAAGATCTGCCTCGAGGTCTCCCAGTTCTGTATCCTGCACCCACATCCACTCCTGGTTGTCTGGGTGAAAGGTGTCCAGCATTGGTGAGGACTGTGGCATGTGCTTGTGAAGGGTCTCAGCCAAGCTACAAGATAAGCTTTTATCCTGAAGGCCAGGAACTGAAGCAGGAAAGAGCCATGATCAGATTTTATTATTCACTTTTCTTTTTTTTTTTTTGGCCATGCCATGTAGCACATGGGATCTTAGTTCCTTGATCAGGGATCAAACTCATACCCCCTGCACTGGAAGCAGGGAGTCTTAATCACCAGACCACCAGGGAAGTCCCTGGTTATTCACCTTTAAATTCTGGATAACTATTTTTTCGTATCTCACATCCCGTCTCATTCATTCATTTGTGCTTCAGGGAGGTTTTCAGGGGCTGGGTGCCCAGCGATGAGTCAGATGAGGTCCCTGTCCTGGAAGGCCTTCAAGATTTATGGGGAGGTAGACATAAATCACTGTAAAATCCCATGAGAAGTGTTTCCGTCCCTGTAAGAGGGACAGGTAACCTGATTTGGGGGCTGAAGGGTGGAAAAGATTAATTCCGGAGGGCGGGGGGGGGGGGAAGCAGAGACAGCTAGCTTCCTAGTCAGTATACACTCTTCTCTTTCTCTTTAATAAAAGAATCCTGATTGTATTTTATGGTTGCCCTGTGCTGTGCTCATCAGCTAAGTCATGTTCGACTCCTTGCGACCCCACACCATGGACTGTCCAGCCCACCAGGCTCCTCAGTCCATGGAATTTTCCAGACTAGAAATACTGGGGTGGGTTGCCATTTCCTCCTTCAGGTGATATTCCTGACCCAGGGATCGAATCCACATCTCCTGTGTCTCCTGCATTGGCTGGTGGATTCTTTACCACTGAGCCACCTGGGTAGCCCTTATGGTTACCCTACATCCAGCAGAAAGAGAAATTTCCCAGACTCCCTTGCAGCTAAGTGAGGCCACGTGATAAAGTCTTGTCTGACTAGATATCAGGAAAAGTGTCATGTGATCGTTTGAGGGGACTTCTGTTTTTAAATTTTGCTATGCCAAGTCTTAGTTGCAGCATGTCAACTCTTAGTTGTGGCATGTGGGATCTAGCTCCCTGGCCAGGGATCAAACCCAGGTTCCCTGCATCAGAAGCACGGAGTCTCAGCCACTGGATCACCATGGAAGTTGAAGGGGACTTCTTAAAGAAAGGGGACGAGTCCTTTTTCCACCTGGTCACCTTTGTGCTGCCTGAAACTAGGATGTGATGGAGTTCGGGAACTGAGACCTGGAAGATGCCTGGGTCTCTGGTGATGATGTGGAATTGTCATAAAACCCTTGGATACCAACTTCCGGCTTCTTTTATCTTTGAATACAATATTTTGTCAATTTAAGCCCCTCTTAGAGTTATCTCGAGAAGGGGATGACAGAGGATGAGATGGCTGGATGGCATCACCGACTCGATGGACATGAGTTTGAGTGAACTCCGGGAGCTGGTGATGGACAGGGAGGCCTGGCGTGCTGCGATTCATGGGGTCGCAAAGAGTCAGACACGACTGAGCGACTGAACTGAACTGAACTGCGGGTTTATCTAGCACTTTCCTGAATAGCAATCTTAATATGTCCCATCCTGGCACCAAACATTCTCCTTCCCATGTTTTCTCAGTCTCAGTAAATATCACAACCTGGTTGCTCAGGCCAAAACACCTAAACATCATCCACGTTTTCACCCTTTCCCTCACCTCTAACACCCACTCCACCTGCAAGCTCTACCCATTCTTCTTGTCAAATACATCCCAAACCTGTTTTCCTTGGCCACATCATCCAGTGACACTATCTCTGACCTGGTCCTTCAAGAGCTACTCGTGAGTCTCCCTACTTCCATACCTGCCTCCCCGCAAGGCCAGTCTTAACACATCAGCTGGATAGTTGCAGTGCGTGGGCTTTCCCTGTGGTGGAGCGCAGGCTCGGTAGTCACAGCTCATGGGCTTAGTTGCCCCGAGGCATGTGGGACCTTCACTTGGACCAGGGATCAGACCCAGACCTGCATTGGGAGCATGGACCACCATTAGCCACCGGACCACCAGGGAAGTCCCCAGAACTCTTTCTATTTCATCCCCACTGTTGGTCGTCTGTCCCCCATTACTCGAATATACACCCCATGAAGGCAGGACTGTAATCTCTCGGGTTTGTTGCTGCACCCTGGTGCGTGGATGTGTGCTTGGCCCTTGATAAACATCTGGGGAGACAGATGCCTGAATCGCACATGCTAGGCATTTCAGCCTCACGACAACTTTGCGACATGGCATTATTCTCATGTTAAACACTTGGGTTGATCCCAGCTGGACCACTTGCCATCTGTGTGACCTGGGACAAATGGCTTAACCTTCCTGAGCCTCAGATGCCCCGTCTGTAAGGTGGGGATGATGCCAGGGCCTGATTCACAAGAATCAGCCCAGAACCTGAGGCTCAGGGAGCCCTCTGCACTGCTGTTATTACAACCTCCAGAAACATGCTTATTCCTGTGAAAACTGAACTGGCCTGTTTGCACATCCGGGCACTTTAAAAAAAAAAATCTTGAAGGCTATCCATGGATCCTGGTCCTCAGGACTAGCCCAAGGGCTAGCCCCCCATTTTACAGATGCGGAGAATGAGGCTCAGGGGCCCCAGGCCAGTCAGTGGCAAAAACTCAACATCTCTTGGGTGCCCTCAGGACCTCTGGGTCTGCACCGCCCCCAAACATATCCCCTGCTCTCTGCTTGAGGGAGCACATGGGGTAAGGGTGGGGGGCTTTTGTTTTATTCCCTCCCCCTCCTGAGGAGTCAGTAACCAACAGTGTCTGTGCCTGGAATATTAATGTCCCAGGAGCTTTTGTTTCGGGGGTGGGGGGTGGTGAGGCAGGACTTTCTGGTCAGCGAGGGGTTGAGCTTTGGTGACTAGGGCACTGGCCCTTTAAACTGCCTGTAAAAAAGGGACTAGGGAGGGTTTGGGAAAGAGTGGCGGAGCAGGTGATGTGTAGAGACCCAGAATCCAACACTCTCCTCCTTTAGACCCAGGAATCCAGCCCCCCAACTGCCTCCTCTCCCTGGATCCAGGAGTCCCGGTTCCTAGCTTACTTCTCCATCAGGATCAGGAATCTGGGTTCTCAGCATCTCCCAAATCCAGAAGTCGCAAGCCCCCAGCCTTCTCCCTCCTCAAATCCAGGAGGATTTGAGGATTCTGGGCCCTCACCCTCCTCTTCCTTCAGGAACCAGGGGTCCAGACTACACAGCTGGTGGATGTTTCCACGGAGACTAAAGGGAGTGGGGGGAGCACTTCCTGGGTCCTGAGTCAGCGAATACCCAAGGGAGTCTCAAGGTCACAGTTCCGGGAAGGTCACAGCCTCCCCCTCCATATCCTCTCCCCAGGGGGCTCATGCATCCTGTCTCCTCTCCCCCCATCCTCCCCTAGGGAGGTGGTACATCCCTGCGTCCTGACTGAACCCCCCCCCAGCCCCCCATCAATGGCGGAGTCCGAACATCCTCACACAAAGCATCAATTCTTCCCCAGCTCAGCCTTGTGAAGGCGCCTGTATTCGCAGGACCTAGGCATCAGGGTCCCAGCCCCTCCTCCCTCAGAAACCTGGAGTGGGACCCCCGCCCAGGACTTCCTCTCTCAGGACTCAGGAGTCTGCACCTGCACCCCACCCTCCGTCAAGACCCAGGACTCTGGGATCCCGGTGCTCTTCTCCCTCTGGACCCAGGAGTTCAAGCCCCCCAGCCCCCTCCTCCCTCAGACCCAGAGTCCAAGACCCCAGCCCCTCCTCGCCCTAACACGGAGCCCCCTAGACTTCTGCTCCCTCAGACCCAGGACTCTAGGCCCCCGGCTCCAGGATCTCCTGGGAACTTTTGGCTCCAGGGCCACAGCCGTCAGCCCCCCAGAACCACAGCCCTGTCTCCCCAGCCCTCTTGTCCCCCTCCCGTCTGTGAGGCAAGCATCAGGTGGGGGCGTTGGGGTGAGTCAGCAGCCTCGTATACAAAGTTCCCCCTGTAGCCCCCACGTTCCTGGGATATTCAAAACTCCCTGGATTCCGGGCCTTGAGCCCAGTCAGGGGGTGGGGGAGTCCTCCGGAGGTTCCCCCTGGGTGTGGGGTCAGGGGAAGAATTCCTGCTCTGGGAAGGGTGCACTGAGCCCTCGCTGTCTTCTCTTCCACCCCCAGCGCCCTCTATATTCACCCCCTTCCAGAAGAACCCGGGCTCTGCAGCCGCCCTCTTGCCCCACTGGGTGTCTGCTGAGGCGCCTCCGTGCCTGGTTCCTAGAGGATCTAGGGGCCTGGGGTCCGCACAGGCGGGAACCAGTGGGTGCTCGGGTCGTGGTGCCACAGGCCACTGGGCGCTGGAGAGTCTGGGCCCCCCACCCCCACCCCACCCAGAGAGAGAAAGCTGCCTTTGTGTTCCCCAAGATGGGGACAGGCCAGGCTCGCACGACATTAACCCACCCCAGGCCCCAGCCCTGCTGCGTCTAAGGTCTTGGAATCCCTCGCGGAACCTGACCCCCTGCTCTGGGGACGCAGGCATCTGGCTCATGAGTGGGTGGGGGCCAGAGGCAGAACCCTGCTTCTCAGAGTGGCCTGCCCAAACTTTAGGAGGCAGGGAAGAGTCAGTCCCTGGGGAGGGAAACATTCGGGATTAACGAACTCTCCCTCCATCAGGCACCCCCCACCCCCCGCCCCACTGTTAATAGCCTCTTCATCTTTTCTTTGGATCTGGAGGTCTGTTTCCCGTGCTCCCTTCTGGGCCATCCAGTGCCTGGCCTGTGGGTCTGTTTCTGCCTTCCTGCATCTCTGGGCAGGCAACCCATCCCTCTCTCAATCCCTCTCGCCCGCCCACTCTGGACCCTTCTTTCTGCTGGCATACATCTCATCATCCTTTTCCGATATTCCCGGTAGATGAGGGAGCCAGGGAGAAGAGAATACATTTTTGAAAGGGTGTGGATGAGCCCCAGCTGCTGTCCCCACTTCTGCTGGCTGAGCAAGGCGAGCGGGGACGGGGAGTGACCAAGGGGGGCAGGTGGGGGCCATGGACACCTCCAAGGCTCCGGCGGCCAAAGCCATTCAGAAATAGCCAGTGAAAAGGAAAGCAGGGAGGGCCCCCTGGGATCAGACATTTCAGCTGCCTAGCCCACACTTTACAGAAGGGGAAGTGAGGCTCAGAGGGGGATGGGGAAGGGGCGGACCCAGAACTACACCTGTGAGCCCGGGTTCCAGAGTGCTTCCCATGACACCTAGCTCTCTCCCAACTGGTAAAGTCCCCCGTCATTTCATCTAGAGAAAGTTTACAGAAGGGATTAAGGCACCGGGAAGCAGAGACTTTAAAACCACAGGAGGGACAAGCCTGGAGAGCTCCTTCCCAGAAGTGCTGGCGAAGATTCGCAAACTGGGGAGTTGGTCCTCTTAGGCAGTATTCTGATTCTGAGAACCCAAACTCCCACGATTCTAGACCTCAGAGGTGTCAAGATTCGGAATCTCAGAGAGGTAAAGGTTTCAGAATTTTGAAGGTGTCAGGCGGCTAGAATGCAAACGCCAGCGAGTCTCTAGAATTTTAAAGGTGTCAAGAGTCTAAAGACTTTGAGCTTCTGGAAGCCAGTGGTTCTAAAACACCGTCAGGTTTTCTGTTCACTGGATTTATTGGTTCTAGGAGTCTATGAGCTGGCCTAACAAAGAAAGAAAGAGAAGCAAAAGTGGATGGAGACGTAGCTTAAGTACTAAAGTGCTCATCAGGGAAATTGTGGCTTGTCTGCCACAACGAAAGGACGTAATGGTGAAAGTTCTGAAGCGATGACAGAAGCCTGCAGAAGACAGCGAGCTGGAGGGTGACAGGCCCACTCTCAGCCCGTCACTCTGCCCTGAGGAGAGGGCAAGCACACTTTGGCTCAGCTCTGGAGTGGGGAAGGTGTCACTGCACCCAGCTTGCCAGAAACCCCTTTGGGTGTCCAAGCTGGAGTTCCTTTCCTTTCAGGTCACCGAGTTCAACGCCCTCACTTTACAGAAAGGGAAACTGAGGCCCCGAGAGAGAAGGGTGCTTGCCATTGGCTACGCTGGCAAATGGCACGAGCCAGAATTTAAACCCAGGCAGGCTCCCAACCCTGTGCCATCTGGTCACAGCTCCCAAATTTCTACAGGACATCCAGCCCTCCCACTCCGGCTCAGCTACCTCCCTGTTATCCGTTCCCCCCTGACCCCGAGTGGCTTTTCCCACCGGGGAGGGGGTGACCGATGGCAGGTACCAGGCACACACAATGTGAAAGTCTGAGTGTGGGGGTGACATTTCCTGACCTTGTCCTGGGTCTCAGGGTCACCCTGTCTTGGAGGACTCCAGCTTTTCACAGTGTGTGATAAGGGTACGTGGAGGGCTCCCTGGATGTCCTGGAGGGGGCTTCTCTGTAGATAGTGGTCTGGGTGTGTGAATGGGTGGGGAGGGGCAGCGTTTGGAAGGCATCTGTTGGATCCACGTGTGTGCCCACATGCCAAGGTTCCCCACACACTTCACACACACACACACACACACACACACACACACACACACACACACACACACATTTCCCTCCAGGGCCCTTCAGGATGCCCTGCCTGACTCAGTTCCTCTCCAGGGGCACAGAGGGACAGAGAGATGCAGAAATGAAGGATGGTGATGGGGAAGCCCAGGATGGAGGATGTGACAGTAGATAGGGGAGGCAAAGGGACAGGGGACAGGGACACAAGGGGGACAGACAGACAGGAGAGAGTGGGGAATGGGGGGAGACAGATGACAGGGAGGGCTAGAGAACCGGGAATGGCAGAAGAGAAAGGACAAGGGAACGGGGCAGATGGGGGACAGAGAAGCAGAGGTGACAGAGACGAGGCAGAAATACAGGCGCACAGAGGAGGGAATGGAAAGGCTGCTGGGGGGCGGGCAGAGTGGCCCAGTGAAAAGGGACAGAGACCAAGGGACAGAGGCGGGGGACAAAGACCGGCTAGAGAGCCGGGGACAGGGAGGCAAGGAGAAAGGGGGACAGGCAGAGGGACGGGCAGTCTTGGAGACAGAGGGACAGAGGACGAGGGTAGGGGCACAAGGAGAGAGACTGAGGGGCTCAGAGGCGGGCGGACAGAGGGGCGCAGGGACCGGACAGGACAGGGGGGCCGCCTCGAGAAGGCCGGCTCGTGGCTGGAGGGGGGTCTCGGGCCCTTTGTCCCTGCCGCGATCAGGGCCTGTGCGGGGTTGGGGGGGCTGCGGCACGGTGGCCGGGCCTGCGCCCCCTCCCCCGCTCGCGGCTCCCGGCTCGCGGCTCCCGGCCCGCGCTGCGCTTTGTCCCGGGGAGGGGGGCCCGGCCCGGCCCCGCGCGCATTGTTCGGCCTCTGCGGCCCCGCGACCGCCCGGCTGTCACCGCGGCGCGCCCCCCGCCCCGCCCCGGCCAGCCGGCCGACCCCGGCCCCCGACCCTACCTGGCCCCGCCGCGGCCGCCCACAGCAGCAGCAGCGGCCACTGGAAGCGCCGGGCCCGGCCCATGGTGCCGCCGCCGCCGCCGCCGCCGCTCGCTCCCGGCCCGGCACCTGCACCGCCCGCGCCGCCCGCCCCGCCCCCCGCGCCCCGCCCCCTGCCCGCCCGGGGGCGGGGCTCCGAGGCCGGGGCGGGGCCGGCGCGGGGCGGGGGCGGGGCGACGCGGGGAGGCCCCGGGCCACCGGCGAGAGGGCACCTCTAGAGGATGCGGGGAGTCGGAGGAGGGGATGAGCCCGAGAGCTCGGGGGCCCGGGGGCGGGGGCGAGCAGGGGGCGTGTGCCGGGGGGACCCGCGGCCAGACAGTGCGGGCGCTGGGTGAGGGCAGAAGTGGTGGGCGATGATGCGGAGGGGAGCGCGGGCAGGTGCTGTGAGGGGCAGCGTGTCGTAGGAAAGGCGAGCGTGCTGTTGCAAGGATGCGCCAAGGTGCGGGTGGGTGCGGAGGGGAGGGAGTGGAGTCAGGATGTGTGTGAGGCTGTGAGCGTCCAGGGAGAGGGAGTTTGGTGGGGAAAGTGAGTGGGAGAAGTGTTCCCCGGACAGGTGGAGGTATTCCGTGGGTGAAGGTGAAGCGGGGTGCACATATTCCAGAGGGGAAGTGAACGTATTCTAGAGGGGGAGTGACGGTGAAGGTGTGGGCATGGAGTGGGTTATAGGAAAGGTGACAGTGAGAGGTAGTCTGTGGACAGGTGAGTGTGAGGTTGAGAGTGTCATGTGACAGGCTGTGAGCTGAGCCACTTTGAGAGGGAAGGCAACAGCCTGGTATCTGGGCAGGTCCAGGACCTCCCAGGGCAGGGCTAGGCTGGGCTGGGGTCAGGTCTCACCCTTCCCCCGGTCCTCACCCGGAAACTCCGTGTTTCTGCATCATTCCTGGGGTGGGAGAGGCTCTGGTGGACGCCCAAGCGTCTAGCCTCCCCACCCTGCGTCCCTACTCTTCCGCCCCAGCCTCTCTTTTCGTCCCTGACTGTCTATACGCTCTCCCCACTTCTCTCCCGTCGTTGGTGCTGACTCACTCCTCCAGACTTGGGTCCCTTTTCCCTCCTGGGAGGTGAGTCTCCCCGAGCCCTCTTCTGTGGGACTTTCTAGACCTGGTGCAGGGTTATCACCCTTATAAGCCAGGAAGAGCAAGAAACCATGAAAGGTAGGAGGCTTCAACCTCTTCTACCATCATTTGACAATCAGGGAAACTGGGATATGCCACCTATGAAAATCCTTTATCTTCATCACTACCCAAAACTCCTCCATTCAGGTCCTCCATCGGACTTCAGCTCCTGGTACCCTTTCTGTTCTCAGTTCCCAGCATCCTCTCTGTCCTTGGGACCCAAGCTCTCATCAGTCTCTATGTGCCCAGGACCACAGCTCCAAGCGACTTCTTTCCTTTTCAATTCTCAGTTTACCTTTCTGTAAACTAGAGAAAGGTGTGGGGTTGGATAATCTCCAGTCCTCCCAGAGCTCACAGTCTGTGTGTTGAGATAGGTGGGAGAGAGGTGTCCAACCTGGATTTGGGATACTGGGTTAGGGAGTAGCTAAGGGTTGTCTTTCCTTTCAAGAATCTATAGGTCCCCCACTTATGGCTTTAACCAGTGTTCCCTACTCCAGCTCCAGGGCACCCTGGAGGATGTTGGTTTGGCTCTCATCTATCTTTTTTGGGCCCCACCTTTTCTTCCACATGAGGTTGTCCTGTCCCAGTCCTACTCCAAGTTATTGTATCCATTGGTATTTTCATGCAAGTGATGGAAAATCCAACCCAACTGGCTTAAGAAAAAGAGGATTGTTTCACATATGAAAAAGTCTTGGGTATGACTGACTCCAGCATTATCTGTCCTAAGGATAAATGGTCCCCTTATGTAGTAGGGTGACTGGTCAATACCTCTGGGACCACATATTTGGGGCTTCATATTTGCAGAGGGGTAGAGGGAGAAAAGGGCTTCCTAGGTGGCACTAGTGCCTGCCAGTGCACGAGATGCATGTTTGATCCCTGGGCCAAGAAGATCCCCTGGAGGAGGGCATGGCAACCCACTGCAGTATTTATGCCTGGAGAATCTCATGGACCTCTGAGCCTGGCAGGCTACAGTCCATGGGGTCGCACAGAGTCAGACACAAATGAAACCACTTAGCACACACTCACATAGGTATATACCTGAGCTTCCCGGGTGGCGCTGGTGGTAAATAATCTGCCTGCCAATGCAGGAGATGCAAGCGATGTGGGTTCAATCCCTGGGTTGTGAAGATCCCCTGGAGTAGGAAATGGCAGTATTCTTCAGTATTCTTGCCTGGAGAATCCCGTGGACAGAGGAGCCTGGCAGGCTATGGGTCATAGGGTCGCAAAGAGTTGGACACAACTGAAGCGACTTAGCATAGCACACAGCACAGAGAGAGAAAAAGACAGACAGGCTGGGAAAGCCAGGCTATGGGAGCCTGAGCAGAGATAAGAGACTTGAAGAGGCTCCTTCAGCACAATGAGGAAATTTTTTTTTTTCCTTAGAACCCTCCTTGAAACCTTCCATTGGATCTCCTTGGTCCAGATAATGCCACCTGCCTATCACTGAACCAACATCAATGGCCAGGAGATGAGATGAAACTGATTAAATTAGATGTGAGCCACAGGCTCCCTCTACCCCCAGGTCAGAGGTGAAATTAGATTTCACAAACAGAAGTAGATATTAGGGAGACAGTTGCTGTCCCCATTTTGAGTGGCGGGGTGGGCTATGCACTGTGGGCTTGACCATTCTTGGGTTTTTGAAGTCTTGGGATGGTTCAGAGTTTGTTATTTGTTTTCTCAGCATCGTTCTGCAAGATAATAGAAAATATATTGGTCTCTGCCCCTGGTTCCTGACACAGAGCTCCTGAAACCCTTGTAATTACCTAAGTGATAAGAACACCAGGAACAGCTTTGTTCTAATATTTAGTCTTTGACCCTAGCTCCTAACTCAGGTCTCCGGAAATCCTTGTCACTTCTTGGGTGATAAGAGCGTCTTTAGGTGACTTATGGTGGGCTCCTGGATGAGGTCTGGTCCCCCAAAAGGCCCAACTATGATAACACACTTGAGATTTTCAGCCCCACTCCTCTTTCTCTTGAGAAGGGAGAAGGGCTGAAATTGGAGTGAAGGATCCGTGATGCCTTTGTGATGAAGCCTCTGTAAAAATCCCAATAGTATGGGGTTCAGGGAGCTTGTGGGTTGATGAACACACGCAGGGGCTGGGAGAGTGACATGCCTGAAAAGAGAATGGAAGTTGTGTGCCCCTGGGCACAGACCTTGCCCTGTGTGTCTCTTCCATCTGACTGTTCATCTGTATTCTCTATCATATTCTTTTAAAGTAAAAGGAAGTCACTGTTTCCCTGAATTCTGTGAGCCACTCTAGTGGGTTAATCAGACCTGAAGAGGGGATCATGGGAACCTCTGGTTTGTAGCCGATTGGTCAGAAGCACAATCTGGACTTCTGATTGCCATTGGATGTGGAAAGTAGGGGACTGAGTGCTTACTCTGTGGGATCTGAGGCCATTTCCGGGTAGATAGTGTCAGAATTAAGTCACAGAACAGCCAGCCAGGGTCACAGAAAATTGCCTGGTGTGGGGAAGCACTCCCCACATTTGATGGCCTGAAGTGTTGTGAGTGTGATCCTAGTGTGAGAGTAGAGGAGACTCACAGGAGAAAGACACAGTAGGGAAAAACTGAGTTGTTCCCTCTACAGAAAGAAGACTGGGTGGGCATTTTCCCCCAATACACATTCCCTCCTCCTTTGTTCTTTCCTAAGAGAATCCTGATTTTGTTCAGGCATCAACTTTTCTTTAATAGTCAGCTGATGTGTGGGAAGTCCTAGGAGCAGGGTCTGAATATACTTTGTTAAATATTGTGGTTCCATGCCTCCTTCTAGTGCAAGGGACGAGGCATGAAACAAATCAGGCAAATAAAACGCAGGAAAGGCAAGTCACCCTGGAAGTTTTGGGATAAGCTTTCTTTGTTTTAAAAAAGAAGAGAAGAGATGGCCCTTTGTTATTGCGTCTGAATGTGGGTGTGATGCCTGGAACTGCAGTGGCCTTCTTGAGGCCATGAGGCAGATATACTTGAATGGATCCTTTGGGACATAATGGAAACATTGACTAAGTCAACCCAGGAAACTGCCCTAACTCATGATCTCTTCTGTGAGATCGTCAATTTCCTCTTTGTTTCAACCATTTTGAGTTGGGTATCCTTTTAAATACAGCCCTGACCACCATATTGCCTGCAATTCAGATAGAATACAGGGAGGCATCCCTGCTTACAGGTTAAAACATTTTAAGTGGTAGTTTTCTTTGTCAGTTGCTCCCCCATCCTTGTGATAAGCTCTCTCTCATAGAGGTGGTTTTCTCAGCTTCGCCTGAGTGGGTTGCCTACCAGGAGAATTGCCTGAGTGGCAGATGCTTGTTTACAGTGTGCACAACTGTATCATGGCTCTGATATAAACTTCCCTGGCCATAGCAGAGGAGGTTGTTGGCAGAGTCCTGACCCAAACTGGACTCCACCAGAGAAGAGTGAGAAGAGCCTGTTCATTAAAATATTATAACCGGACACAAGTAGTTCTTGGTACTTGACGTTTCAAGGGCATGTTCGGCTACTGTGTTTGAGGCTGGAGGTAGTCTGAGGAGACAAAAATAAGGTGAAAGCCCAGTCCATGAAGGAAGCCACACACTCAGAGTAAGAGAGAGTGACACAGAGAGGCAGATTTTGCAAAAGGGAGACAACACTGATTTTGCCCAGCTTTTCAGTTCTGTTTCTTGTCCCTGGTGCAGCCCAGAGACCTAGCTCTTGCCTGAATTCTAAACTTCCTATAATGCTGTCATTTTTTGCTTGAGTCAGCTCGAACAGATTTTCTTTCTTGCAACTGAGATCCCTGAACAAAAACTTGGGAGCCGTTAATGATGAGGTCCTGATCACAAGGTCTGGTGTAGAACATTATGAGAAATTTATCTCTAGCCTCATAGCTGCACCATGGGACATGTATTTCCATCCTTTGATCCCCACTGTAGGGCATCAAGGGAGACGCAATCCTACCCTCCAGTCTCTGCCACAGGGTCTCATGGGAAATGCAGTCCTAGCCTCAATTTCAGCTGTAAATCATCGTGTGAAATGTATTCCTAGCCTCCAGTCTCTGCTATGGGGATATCATGATGAATGCAATCCTAGTCTCCAGTTATCACCCAGGGGAGCAACCTGAGGGTCCCTAACCCACACCTCAACTGTCTCAATAAAACAAGTACACTTCGCTTAGACAAAAAGATAAGGAAGTCATCCTCCCCCTCATTTCTAAGAAAAACCTCACTCCAGGCAAACTTGCAAAAAAAAAAAAAAAATACAATTGACTATACCTTCTAGCTGCTTTTTCTTTTCTTTTTTACAAGACAGGAACAAGAGAGCCTTAACCACGTGACACTGGTATAAGCTGATGGGACTTCAAAATTGGGACAAGGGTTGCTCTGCAGCTCATTACCATCTCATTGTAATATTAAGATCTCCGCCCCCGGCGTCATATTGGTACAATCCAATTCCTGTCCAGCCACCAAAGGGTCATTCAAGGGCAGAGAAGAGTTCATTACAGAAATCAGTACCTATTTCCACAAATCAGGGTGACATGAGACCCCCGCCCCCAATAACTCTTTTTCACCCTTTTCTATAAAAAGCTTGTCCCCCACTTGTAATCTGGAAGAAGGTATCTTTAGAGCATGGGAGGTCCAACCAGTCAATCCTAAAGGAAGTCAGTCCTGAATATTCATTGGTAGGACTGATGTTGAAGCTGAAACTCCAACACTTTGGCCACCTGATGTGAAGAACTGACTTATTAGAAAAGACCCTGATACTGGGAAAGATTGAAGGCAGGAGGAGAAGGGGACGACAGAGAATGAGATGGTTGGATGGCATCACTGATTGAATGGACATGAGTTTAAGCAAGCTCTGGGAATTGGTGATAGACAGGGAAGCCTGGCGGGCTGCAGTCCATTGGGTCCCCAAGAGTCGGACATGACTGAGTGACTGAACTGAACTGATCCCTTCTCCATTCCTGGACCATTGAATAAAAATCTGCCTTGCAACAAACTTCTGGACCCACTGGCGCGGAAGGGTGGGGCAGAGAGGGAAGCGAGGGTTGCTTTTCAGTAAGTTTCTGCTGCTGTAGAGAATCACAGCAGAATGGTGAAAGTAGCCTCAATTTTAATTATGAAGCATCTCAGAAAATGTCATCTTAGCCTCATCTCTGCTTAAGGGTATCATGGGAAATAAAGCCTTAGGCCAGGTTTTGTTGTAAGGTACCACCCAAGATGTCCTCTTTCCTTCCCTCCCTTCCTCCTTTGTTCATGTCCTGGGCTCTAATCTAGAAACTGGGAATAAAGTAGTGAGCAAATTAAAGGATTTACTCTTTATGGAGAGTCTTGTGGGGAGAGTTAGCAAAAACCAGACAAACAAGTGATTATTCTAGCCAACCATTGCAGCATAACAAAATACCCCAAAACTCAGCCATGTAAAACCACAGCCTCTTTATGATTCTGTGGGTCAAGAATTTCAGCAAGGCACACTGAGGTCAGTGTGGATTGACTCGTCAATGGACTGGAGCCAACAGCTGGAGATGGATGAGTTGCTTCATCTGGGGCCATATATCGGAAACTTTGGTTCTGTGTGGGTTGAATTGTGTCCCCCCAAAATATGTTGAAATCCTAACTCCCAGGTTCTATGAATGTGACCTTATATGGAAATAGGGGGGCTTCCAGGGGAAATAGGGGGGCTTCCTTTGGACAGCAAGGAGATCAAACCTGTCAATCCTAAAGGAATCAACCCTGACTATTCACTGGAAAGTGAAAGTGAAGTCGCTCAGCTGTGTCCGACTTTTTGCAACCCCATGGACTGTAGCCTACCAGGCTCCTCAGTCCATGGGATTTTCCAGGCAAGAATACTGGAGTGGGTTGCCATTTCCTTCTAGAGGGGATCTTCCCGACCCAGGGATCGAACCCAGGTCTCCTGCATTGTAGGCAGAAGATTTATGGTCTGAGCTACCAGCGAAGCCCCAAAGACTGATGCTAAAGCTGAAGCTCCAACATTTTGGCTGCCTAATACAGCCAAAATTGGAAAAGACCCTGATGCTGGGAAAGATTGAGGGCAGGAGGAGAAGGGAGGGACAGAGGATAAGATGGTTGGATGGCATCATCGACTCAATGGACACGAGTCTGAGCAAACTCCAGAGATAGTGAAGGACAGGGAAGCCTGGTGTGCTGCAGTCCATGGGGTTTCAAAGAGTCAGACACGATTGAGCGACTGAACAATAACAACCCAGAAGCAAGGAAGAGGCCACGAAGGATTCTTCCCCAGAGCTTTAGAAGGAGCACGATTCTGCTGGCACCTTAATTTTTTTGTTTCTAACATCCAGAATGTCTGTTGTTTGAAGCTACCTCGTTGGTAAGTTCCGTCGCTTATCGTGGCAGTCCTGGGAAATGAAATCAGCTGGGCCTCTCAGGTCTCCTGCACTTCGCATCTGCTGGGTTGCCATGTCCAGGGTAGCTCCTTGGTTCTCTTGGCTGGTGCCTGGCGGAGATGGCTGGAACCTCTGGGGCTCTCTCTACATGTGGCATCCACACACGAGTAGCTTGGGTATCCTCAGAGCATGGCAGTCTTGGTGCAGGAGGACTTTGACCTGGCAATCGGCTTCCCATGGTGCCACTTCCACCATATTCTAGGTTTGTAAAATGTATTATTATTTGACCGTGCTGGGTCTTAGTCGTGACATTTGAACTCTTAGTTGCAGCATGTGAGATCTAGTTACCTGAGCTGGGATTGAACCCGGGTCCCCTGCATTGGGAGCGTGTAGTCTTAGCCACCGGATCACCAGGGAAGTCCAAGAGGTGATACTGACCCCATCCTTTTAGGCCACCACAGTGACAGTTGGTGATACAGGATTTGTGTGTGAATGTGCTCAGTCATGTCCAACTCTTTGCAACCCCATGGACTGGAGCCCACCAGGCTTCTCTGCCCATGAGATTTCCCAGGCAAGAATACTGGAGAAGGCTGCCATTTCCTTCTCCAGGGGATCTTCCTGATGCAGGGATCGAACCCTCGTCTCTTGCGTCTCCTGTATTGGCAAGTGGCTTCTTAACTGCTGAGACATCTGGGAAGCCTGGATATATGATTTGAGAAGATCTGAAAAAGAAATCCTTTCTCTGCGAGTGGGCAGGAGGGGACAGGTTGGGAGTTTGGGATTGACATATAACACCACTAGATTTAAAATGGGGCTTCTCTAGTGGCTCAGGTGGTAAAGAATCTGCCTGTGATGCTGGGGACCTGGGTTCGATCCCTTGGTCAGGAAGATCCCCTGGAGAATGGCTCCCCATTCCATTTTCCTTGCTTGGAGAATCCCACGGACAGAGGAAGCTGGTGGGCCACAGTTCATGGGGCCACAAAAGACTCAGACATGACTGAGCAGCTAACACTTTCACTTTCATGTATATGTATAACTGAATTACACTGCTGTACTCCTGAAATTAACACGACATTGTTCATCAAGTATATTCCAATATGAAATAAAAATTGAGAAGAGAAAAGAAACCCTGTCCTCCACCTGCCCCCAGATACCATGGAAAATGTTCTTTTTCTTCATAGCGTTCCAGGGAAACAATTTTGTCTCTGCAGGCTTGCCTCAGCAAACCATGGAAAACATGAATTCTGCCATGTTGTGGTCAAAGAGTACCATTGAAATGGTAGTTCTCACAAAAAATAAATTAAAAAAAGAAACAAAAGAAATGGTAGTTCTGGCTTTTTCTCAGTTGGCCTGAGAGCATCCTAGCAAATATAGCCCAGCCTTTATCTCCTGCCCATAGAGCAGCAGGGGTATGAAGTCCTGTCCTTGGTCCTCATGGCAGGGCTCCCAGGGGTCATCTCCTATTCATCTCCTGTCTCAGAGCCCCCTAGGAAACGCAGACATGTCCCTTTAGAGCAACAAAATAGTCTTGACCTTTGGATGTGGGAGAAGAGACTGGAAGGTTAATGCTTGGGTCAGTGAGTTGGAAAGTTGCATTTGGAGGCCAGAAATAGATGTGGAGGTGGCTTTGGGTGGAAGGCTGCGTGGGACAGCTCCCAAGGCCGGGGTCTCTAATGCCTGGGTCCTACAATATGACCCCCTAATTCCAGGGGCCTGTGAAAAGGTGGCACCCCCGCCTCATTCATCCTCTCTGGAGAAGGGCAGATGCGGCCTTGTTCACTGGTTCAAAAATCTTATTTTTCACACTTTAATACTGAACTTATATTTCAGTATAAAATATTAAATAAAACAAATATTAATTAATAATAACAATAGCCGCAACACTATCAATAATCACATGAGCTCTCTCCTGCTGACCGGCAGCCTTTTGCTAGCTTTTTTCCTCTGGTTCTCACAGCTCTCTCTCTGGGCAGCTGGGAAAACTGAAGCCCAGAGAGGGCAGCCCACTGGCCTGAGGTCACACAGTAAGTTAGTAGGGCTGGGAACTGAGGGAAGGGCAAAGGGGTCCCCTGGATCCAGCCAGTGTGGTGGGAATGTGGGGTTCAAGTGCAGAGGAGAGTGGCTCCCCAAAGTCTGGCAGTCAAGAGCAGGCTGACAAAGAAGCTGAGGTGGGCAGGGCTGGTCTGGGGGGCACCCCCCTTGCGGGGCTGGGCGTCCCTGGCTGGGTGGTTACAGCCATTTCCAGTACAGCAGGAGACGTTGACGTGGGTGAGGTCGAAGGCTTCAGCCACGTGGAGGCTTTGGCACCACGAGGGGGCTGCGCAGCCTCTGATGGTGTAGCTTGGGTTCCTCAGTCCTGAAGAGAGAGAAGGACCACGTGAGACTCCGAGTTCTGGGGACTGGAAACTGGAATTCTCACTGCATGACGCGCCACCTCGTGGTGGGTGCCACCTGGAAAAGCAGCCAGTCTAAGCCGGGTGCAGGGATGCCTGGGCTTTCCCTCAGACCCTTCCAAGGGCTCTGTGAAGTCAAAATTATTCTCATAATAATGCTACAACCTCACTTGCCTTTTTTCTTTTTTTTCTCTCACAAGGGGTTTCCTAGAAACCCAAGGGCATGTGATCTTGCAACAGACTGAATGCAGAGGCAAATATGAGGGTCCAGCTGTCTTCTATTAAGCCAGACATTAAAGAGATTGCAAAGAACAATGTCCATCTTCTCACTCACTTTTTTTTCCTTTTGGAAAATGTCTCCTTTTTTTTTCCCCCCAGAAGAATATGTTCACGTGTCATGAGTTTTCAATTGTTCTTTTAAAATGAATAAGTACATTTTAAAGTCTCTTGGTTTTTATTTCTAATGCAGTAAATAGCTACAGATGTAACTGACATAAACAGTAAGTTTTAAGAGCATCAAGGAATTTTGAGACCCCAAAGTTTGAAAAGCTCTGGAATAGAGGAACGCGGCCCCGGACACCTCAGGATGGAATCTCATGAGGTCCACAGAAGTCCCACCCACCCACGGAAGCTCCACTCCCCCGCAAATAAATCCACTTGTCTGTAGGGCAGATACCCACTTCCTAATGAAGGAGTCCTAAGTCCTTGCTACACTTTGCACCCTCCTGAAGGAAGTCCTACCTTTTCCAACAAGACGACCCACCTCAATTAAGTCCAGTTTCATAGGAGGTTACCTCTTGCAGAACCCCCCCGCACACAACTCCCCACCCCCCTCAAGCATCCAAGTATCCTCACCTTTAGCGCCTGTCGCTTCCAGACATTGATTCATAGGGCCACGGCAGTCAATGAGGAAAGTTTCTTCAGAGGAACACCTGTGGGCGCTGTTCCCCTCACAGCTGTAACACTGCAAGCCGTTGGGTGGCAGGTTTTGAATCTCCAGGACTTGGGAGAAGATCAGTGACAGAGAAACCAAGGAAATTAGCGCGAAGGGTTTCCCACCGTTAGGTCTCCAGGACTCCCCTCTCTCAGCCAGAGATGTCATGGCGCCCCCTTGTGGTCAGACCTTGGAACAGCACCCTCTTTGGGCGGGGGTGAGGGTTGCGGGGGTGGTTCTTTGAGGCTTGTGACAGAAATCTCCCCACGAACCCTCACCTGCCTAGACTCTGGATAAGGCGAAACAGTCCCTGCCTTCAGAGAACTTACGATTTAGAGCTACACTGTCCCTGGACTTCCCTAGTGGTCCAGTGGTTAAGAATCCACCTGCCAATGCAGAGTACCTGGGTTCGATCCCTGGTCCAGGAAGATCCCACATGCGGCGGAGCAACTAAGCGTGGGGGCCGCAGCTTTGGAGTCTGGGCTCTAGAGCTGGAGAACCACTGACTACTGAACCCCGCGTGCCCTAGGGCCCATGCCCCGCAACAGAAGCCACTGCAATGTGAAGCCCACATACTGCAACTAGAAAGTAGCCCTCTCTCTGCAGCTAGAGAGAGCCCATGGGTAGCAACAAAGATCCAGTGCGGCCATAAAAAGAAACAACAAATAAATAATAGAGCTACACTGTCCCATATGATAGGCACTAGCCACCTGTGGTTGTTTCCACTGACACTAAACTGAATATGGAATGAAATCCAAAATTCAGTTCAACTGCTCAAGAGCCATATGTAGTAGAGGCTACTCTATTGGGCAATACTGATACAGAAATTTCCATCACCATCGAAAGTCCTGTTGGCCAATAATTGTTTGCAGAGACAGAGTAACACAAAGGATCTAGATTATACTTGGAAGAGCAGAGTTAGGGACATCTTTCCTGAGGATGATGCTTTAAAGCTGAGACCTGATGAAGGAGAAATAGCCAGCCAGGTAAACTCCTAGGGGAGATGCGTTCCTGGTGGAGGGTACTGTATGTGCAGAGGCAATGAGGCAGACACATGCTGGGTTACAGACAGCATAATAGAAGCTTCGTACAGCATTTTAAAAGCAAGTGGAAGGCATTGAAATGTTTGAGGAGGAGGGACATGCTTTGATTTACATTAAAAAAAAATCACTCTTGCTGCTGTGTTGAATGTAGGCTGTAGGGTAGCAGGAGGGGCAGCAAGGTCATCGCAACAATCTAGGTGAGAGGCCATGATGGCTGGGACCAGCGTGGTGAGCAGCGGAAGGTTTCAAGAAGATGTAGAAGCATAAAGCACAGGTCTTGGTGAGGCTTTGATGGTCTCCTTGAATTCCCACAAAATCTTTCTTGAGAAAGGGCTTAATAGGTCCATTTTTTTTTCCAGAGGAGAAAGCAGAGTGGAGGGGTTTGCCTGTGAGCAACCAGCCTGAATGCACCTCTCTGCCCCCAGTCCTAGGTCTTGTGCCAGGTCCCTTGCCCCCTCACCTGGGCCCGCATTGCATTTGGTGGTGTTGCAGCACCGCAGGAAGTGGAAGGTGTGGTTGTTGTGGAATCCGGTGGGGCCTGGGCAGCCAGGAAGGATGCCGCAGCCTTTCATGTGGCGCTCATCCTCTGGATTCTCTGTGGGGACAGAGGATGTCAGACTGTTGCTGAGGAGCTGGGACTGAATTGGTCACCTGTCCATCTTCTGCTTCATCCTTCACTATAGGACTCTCACTGTATGAGGGGCAGCCATACATCCAACCAAGAGACACAGAGTCCAGCCTCCATGGGTATAGTCAGGGCTCCTCAAGTGGCACTAGTGGTAAAGAACCCGCCTGGCAATGCAAGGGACATAAGAGATGCGGGTTCGATCCCTGGGTTGGGAAAGTCCCCTGAAGGAGGGCACAGCAACCCACTCCAGTATTCATGCCTAGAGACTCCCAAGGACAGAGGAGCCTGGCAGTCAGTCCTGGCCTACAGTCCGTAGGGTAGCCAAGAGTTAGACATGACTGAAGTGACTTAGCATGCACACATGGGCATAGTCATGCGGCTAAGTTCTTGTCAATATGATCTAAGTAAAAAGGCTCATGGGACTTGCAGAAAGGAGAAGCTTTACAAAAGCAGGGCCACCCCCCTTTTGCCCCTTCTTTGGGGCATGAGGTCTGGTGCTCAGGCAACCATCTTGGACCATGAGGCAGTCTTGCAAATGGAAGCAACATGTAAGAAACGAGAAGGCCTCTGGTGACTGTAGAACTGTCTCAGTGGCCCTAGACTTCCCATCACGGGGCTTCCTGTGTGAGTACTAACTTTATACCCTGCTTACCTCCCTGCTATTTAGGGGGTTGTTGTTAAGTGCAGCCTCTGGGAGGAACAAAGCTGGGAAGGGGAGTTGCTGGCATGTTGGGGCTCACCTTTCAGGCTCCGGTGGGTTATCACATCCACGCACTGATCTCTAGATTTGAGGCATTGCATGCTCTGGTCCCAGCCCCTCTCACAGGTGAGGTCTGTCGAGGCACAGGAAGCACATTCAAGGTAGCGGTTTCTGGAAAAAGTAGCATCTGGACCTGTTTGGGGAGGAGCAGGAGGGTGAGACCCCAGGGGAGGAGTCCTAGAGACCTATCTTGCTAGAGGACTCACCTGCACATCAGTTCTTCCTTATCCCACTCTTCAACCAGTCAACAAGTTCTGCCCATCCTATCTCCTAAATCTTCTTAGGATCCATCCCTTCCTTTCCAGCTCCATGACCAGGTCAGACCTCCTTCAATACCAGCTTGCTCCCTGACCTCCTGGTTTCCATTCTTGCCCTTTCCACTCCAGTGCCTCCCACATGGCCCTAGAAGGATGCTTCTAATACTCAAATCGAACCCAGTCTCTCCTCTGCTCAACTCTTGCATGGGTCTCCAGTGCCCTCAGAATAAAATCCAAGAAACTCAGGGTGGCATTCAAGGCCCATCAAAGACTGGCTCCTGGCCACCCTTCCTGCCTCCTTTCTCTCCCCCATCTGCTCAGACCCTATAGCAGCTTCCCTCAGACCCTAAGTGTTAGTGCTGACTCCCACCCAGCCTTTGCTTCTGCACAACACTTTACCCTGCTCCCTAATTTCCCTATCTCCTACTCATTCTTCAGGAGTCGTCTTCCCTAATTTTTGCCTCCTCCAAGAAGCCCTCCTTGACCTCCCAGGCTGGATTAGGTGCCCCTCTGGGCTCTCCAATCCCAGCTCTGTCTATTTTGGATCATCTCTGTTTGTACTAAGTTCCAGGTAGAGCCTGGGCTATCTTGTGTGCCAACATGACCCAGCACAGGGCCAGGGCCAGATAAAATATTCAATAAATATTAATTAATTATTATTATCATTTTTTGGCTGTGCTATCAGCGTATGAGATCTTAGTTCCCCGAACAAAGATGAAACCCACCCTCTGAGCACTACAAGCACAGAGTCTTAACCACTGAACCGTCAAGGAGGTCCTGCAGCAATAGGACTTCCCACTCACGTCATACGCCAAAGTCTCACTTGACTAATCTGTGATCACTTTGCCTCTCACATGGACCTTCCCGTCCAGGCCAAGTGGATGAATTAGTTTTTCCTGGAAACACCAGAGTCATTCCTCTGCCCAGACCTTGGCTCACACCATCCCCAAGCCTGGCATGCCCTCTCCTTCCTGACCCCAGATATCCAAGTTTGAGTTTGAGCCAAGTCTTAGAGAAATTAGAGGGCTCTCTCAGCCAAGACACTTAACCGGCAGGCCAGCAGCTGTAATTAGGTGAAGCGCTTACCTTCAAAGCCAAATCTTCCCCACCCCCTCCCCAAAGAAAAATAACTTAAAAGGCCAACAACCCACGTCTTCTCCAACGGCCCACGTCTTCTCATATGAACCACCATGAAAATGAAAATACAAATTGCCATCATTGCCAACATAGCTGTCTCACGTCACCCATGGGTCTCCTTCGTGAGCTCTCCTTCTTATGTCGCTCTTCTAAATGTGGATGATACCCAGGCTCTGTCTGAGGTCCTTTTTTCATGTCTCATGGTATATACTCTCTCCCATTGGATGTTATCATTGACATTGCTTCATCTCCACCCATCTGCGGAGAAATCACGAATCTCTCTCCAGGCAAGACTTTCCTCTGCACTCCACACCTGTACGCCCACGGGCCTCCTGGTGGTCCCCTGGCTATCTGTCAAACACCTGAATGTCTGCCTGGCCCCAACACGACTCTCCATCTTCTCCAAACTGCTGCTTCTCCTGAATTCCTTGTCTCTGAGGTGGCCCCGTCTGGTCTCCCAGGGTAGACACTTGGCAGACTCCTTGCTCTTCCATATCTAGGCATCAATCTAAATACCCCAACTTCCCCATCTTCTGTAATCCTTTCGCCATATTGCTTCTGATCTCCATTAAGCATATTCTATTGAGTTATTAATGTTAGACCCTATTCTCTGTTTCCTGTTGGACTCATTTTAAAATGGATTCCAGATTTCTGCTAAAAATTATCCTTTCCTCTATTTTCTTGAAGATATTGATCATAGCTATTTTAGACCTCCCCTGTCTAATAACTCCAATATCGGATTCACGACAAGTCTGTTTCTGTTGTGGGATTTTTCTCTTGGTTTCCCCAGTCGATTTGTCCTGTTTATTTTCTTCAGGATACCTTGTATGTTTTGATTCGATGCCAGACATAGATAACAAGTTGTAAAGCTTTAAATGATTTTATCTTCTGCCAAAGAGAGATTAGGTTTTCTTCCCGTAGGAACTGGATATAGGCATTTTTGTGCGGTGCTTAGGTCATTCAGTCATGTCTGACTCTTTGCGAATCCCATGTACCACAGCCCACCAGGCTCCTCTGTCCACAGGGATTCTTCAGGCTGGAGGGCCATGTCCTCTTCCAGGGGGTCTTCCCAACCCAGGGATCAAATCCAGGTCTCCTGCATTGCAGGCAGATTCTTTACTGACCGGGGCTGGTCAATTTCTGGTTTTGCCCTTATTCTTGGGGTGTGGTCTCAGAGGAAAGCCTGAGACTTCTCTTTCCAGTTTGGCAGCTTCAGTCTCCCAGCATCACATGCTCACTGGAATTCCTGCTCAGTTCTGTAGTTTCCCAGATACTATTTTCTGTAGAGTTTCTTGGAGCCTAACGCTATGCACATACGGCTCGCCAATGACTTGAAGGAAATGTGCAGATCTGGGGACTCCCTTTCCTGTGGTTCCATGCATTCCACGATTTTACTTCTCGTTTTCCAGACACTCTGGCAGCCCCAGGTTTCAACCTCTGCCTTCTCAGTCTAGCGACAATCTCTTTCTATCTGCGTTCCCCTTCCCTTCCAGAGCAGTGAATTGGCAGGTGCACTCAAGGTAAAAGCCAGCTTGTCTCTGGAATTCAACTTCTGTGCTTCCCTTATTTCAAGGATTGGAGCACCTCTACTTCCTCTCTCCATTTGCTGCTCTTGAGTGACTTCAATGATTGGTTATAATTTATCCAGCTTCTGTAACTATCATTGGTGGTAGATAGTCGGGGTTGGGGGGCGGGGGAGTTGGTCTGAAACAAGTAACTCCACATGACCAGAACTGAATACCTGCCCTCACCATCTAACCCATCATTAAGTTATGCTTATCTGCCTGCTAAATAGCTCTTAAATCCATCCACTTTTCTCCATCTGCTGATCAGACAGACACTGTCTTCTTCTTTTTTCATTTTTAGCCACGCCACGTGGCATGTGGAATCTTAGTTCCCTGACCAAGGACTGAGCCCATATCCCCTGCAGTGGAAGCATGAGGTCTTAACCACTGGATTGCCAAGGAAGCTGTACGCTCCCTTCTTTATCTGGACAACCTCACACACCTCCAGGTTGGTCTCCCCTAATCTCAGGGACGGGGGAGCCTGGTGGGCTGCCGTCTATGGGGTTGCACAGAGTCGGACACGACTGAAGCGACTTAGCAGCAGCAGCAATCTACCTTCCCTCTCTCATTTCTTCCTTCCAATCTGTTTTCCACTCTGAGGTCAGAATGCATGCCTGCTAAGTCGCTTCAGTCTTGCCCGACCCTCTGCGACCTAATGGACTGTAGCCCGCCAGGCTCCTCTGTCCGTGGGATTCTCCAAACAAGAATATTGGAGTGGGCTGCCACGTTCTCCTTCAAGGGATCTTCCCAACCCAGGGATTGAACCCACATCTCTTACATGTCCTGCACTGGCAGCTGGGCTCTTTACCAATAGTGCCACCTGGGAAGCCGGAGGTCAGAATAACTTGTGCATAAACACAGATCTGATGGTGACCCTGCAGACTTTCAGGACCTCCCAGTGCTCCTCAGATGAAGTCCCTATTCCCCACTACAGTCTAGAAGGCCTTGTATAACGTGACCTTGCCAATTTCAGCAGTTCCTCTTGCCCCATCTTGTCCTTCCTCCAGCCATGCTAGTTTCACTGTCTTCCTGTTGCTTTTGTATCTGTTGCTCCTTCTGTCTGGAAAAACCCTTTCCACTGTCTTTTTAACAGCCTGACTCCTTCTCCCTCAAGACCCAGCTTAGCTGTCGCTTCCTAGAGGAAACCTCCTCTGGCCTGAGTCATTTATCTCCTCTAGGGTCCTACAGCCCCTCCTCATAGTTATCCCCGCTCTAATCACTCCCTGGTCTCTGTTTGCCCCATCTCAGCCCTGATGATTCTGGACTGTGCTTCCCTATTGCAGCTCTGACCTCTCTGGTCTCTTTCCTCTGTTGGGGTCCTGACACCTTTCTCTGTGCTTCCCTGATCCCAGCTCTGACTGGGGGCAGGGCAGTCACTGTTTGGTGACGGTCTATCCTGCCCCCTCCCCGCCTCCCACCCCTGCCATATATACACACATTACCGGACTATGAGCCCCAGAGGGGCAGGGCTCAAGGCTGCCTTGGCTGTTGCTATGTCCCCAGCATCACAGAAGAACAGTTGTGTCTGATTCTTTGTGACCCCATGGACTGTAACCCACCAGGCTCCTGTGTCCATGGGATTCTTCAGGCAAGAAAAATGGGTTGCCATTTCCTCCTCTGGGGAATCGTCCCGGTCCAGGGATTGAACCCACGTCTGTTACATCTCCTGACTGACAGGTGGGTTCTTTACCACTATCTCCACCTGGGAAGCCCATTAAAATCCCTATGTCCCCAAGATCCCCTAAAGAGGAAACACCAGGCCCAGTAGGAGGCCTTGAGGGAAATAGGTCCCGACTGGTCAATGTCCTCTGCACTGACCAGTGCTGTTAACTATTTTGGTTGTTATCGCTGATTACAAGTGTTCCTGAGACTCAACTGTTACTGCTTTCCTTTGGCACATCTAACAGAAAGAGGAAGCCAACATCCTCTCTCTTGTCACTTCCTTGAAAATAAACATCTGATTCAATTCCCACCAAGGGATGAAAGTTTGAGGTCAGGATCAGTGAAAAGTTAGCAGAATCAGGGCAGATGCAAAACAAGGGCAAAACCGAGTGCAGACGCAGGCGCTCTGTTGACTGGTATCACTGTGACTGGACTGGTCTTAACACATTTCCTTTCTCCCCAGGGCCAGAAAGAGGAATCTCTGCTTGACCCTGCACCATGGGCTCCTCCTTCCTATTCTTCCTCTCCTGTGAGAATTCGGAGGAATTTGAGCCTTTCTAAGTCTTTTTCTTACACTGACGGACCAGCGCCTAAAGTCATGAAACTCTACAAAAAGCCTTGCAGAAGTTTCTTCACATTCCTTTTTCATCGCCCAACTCAAGAATTGAGTCTAGGGAACTTTACCAGCCCATGGCAGCCTGTCTGGCTCCCTCCTCTTTTGACTTCCTTTAAGGACTTTGAGTCACTGGCATCACTGGTCTTTGTATCTTGGTCCCTTGCTAAGATACGAAGCATCTGTTGCCTGAACCATCTCCTCTCCCATGAGAAAAATGAGATGGCAAAATGTCAGTGAGATAACTCACCCACCACTCAAGTGGGTGTATGTATACACAGCTTCTTAAAGGCCGGTGATGTATCTTATAAATGACAACCACACACACAGAGACACACAAGCAGTGCGGGATGGGATAGGATGAGATGAGTTTGTAGTTGGGAGTGGGGCCAGTGACAGTTTGAGATGAGCTGAGATTGATTGGGGGATGGGATTAGAGATGTGTTCAGGAGGAGGATGGGTTTGAGTTGGAGAGTGTTGGGGATAAAATGAAGTTGGGGAAGGGATTGGGGTTGGGGATGGAAATGGAGCCAGGTTGGAGATTTGTTTAAGATAAGGAAAGGTTTTAGCTGGGGGATCAGTCCTGGGGTAAGGCATGGAGCTGGGGTTGGGGTGGCCCCAGATTGGGGATAAGACCAGGGTGATGTTAAGACTGGGATGGGGATGTTTTCGGGTTGGGGGTGGCAAAGGCTGCCCTACTTACCAGGGTTGGGCTTGTTGCACAAGTCTGACCCGCACACGGCCTCTGAAAGGGTGATGATCTGATTTCCAGCCCGATAGCTCATGGACCTGTTGGTCTTGTCCGGATGGGTACAGCCTTTTCTCATCACATTCATCTTGTTGCTGCCTATGAGGAATGTCTCTTTGTCACCCCCAGAAACTCCCCTGGACCCAACCACCCTCTGACACTCCTGGTTATAAAGTCACCTGCTCCCAGGACCGACCCCTGCCAGGCCTCTTCTCTTAATTGAGTCCAACTCTGTCTTTTCTAGACTTACCCATCCTCCCCATCAACCTCTATACCAGAAGCCTACTCTCTCTTAATGACAACACTGTACCATTCTGGATCCATCAACTCCTCCCTCCCAGCTTGGAGATCTTAACAGAGAGAGGCCTCTAGTAGGAATCTTAAAAGGAAAATGCTTTGAGCTTACCAAAAAGTACAAGAGAATGATATAATAAATACTGTGCACTAGCCACAAAACTTTATAAAATATTAGTATTTTGTTATATTTGTTTCAGATTTTTTTTTAAAAAAAAGAGAAACCGAGTTTAAAAGATAGTTAAAGCCTCCTGCTTACTGCCCTCCTCCAAATCCCATTTCTCTTATTCCCTGTCTGAAGGCAACCACTGATATAAGTAATTCTCACCGCTGTGTATGCAGAATATATGTTATTGCTTATTTTTACTGTTAAATACTACTTCTAGTAAAGTGTCCAACTCTGCAACATGCCTTTTTTTTCCTCTTTCAATCTTACATTTTTGAGATGTATCCAGGTTAATACTTACAGCCGTGTGTGTGTGTGTGTGTGTGTGTATTAGTCGCTCAGTTGTGCCCCACTCTGTGACCCCCATGGACTGTAGCTCACCAGGCTCCTCTGTCCATGGAATTCTCTGGGCAAGAATACTGGAGTGGGTTGCCATTCCCTTCTCCAGGGGATCTTCCCAACCCAGGGATTGAACCTGGGTCTTCCACATGTCAGGCAGATTCCTTATCATCTGAGCCACCAGGGAAGTCCCCGACAGCCCCCGTTCCTTCATTTCAGCTGCTATGGGGTATAATGTGTGATTATACTTACAGGTTTCTCCTCTGCTGACCCTAAGTTCAGTCTCCAGTTTTCTGGGTCACAAATATGAGGACTAGGAACATCCTTTTACATGTGTCTCAAGGCAAGTGTGGCTAAGGTTCTTTGGGGTCTCTACATTCCTTGAAGTTTAACTGCTGCTGGTAGGTTATGTTAATCTTTATTTGTATCAGATATTGCCACGTGGCTCTGTTCCGTGGATGAACAAATTTACCTCCCTAACAGCAGAACCCGCAGTTCCACAACCTCATCCATCTCAGTACCGTCAGATTCTTAAACGCTTGTCCATCTGGTGGGCGTGTTACGGGTCTCAGTAACACCTTTTTTTTTTTTTTTTTTTTCTTGCGTATTTCCCTGATAACTCGTGAGATAAGGTTTCTCGGTCCCTCGCTTTCCCTTCCCCAGCTCACCTTCCCACACACTTAGGACCGTGGTCCTGCAGAGGTTCTGACCAGAAGCACACTCTTCAACACTGCAGCTCGTTGCGTTCTTACACTGGACGCATCGCAGGCCCCAAGAGGCTGGGGGCAGAGGGAGGGGACGAAAGAAGAGGTGTTATTGCTCTGAGCCAGGATCCTTGCCCGCTCCAAATTCGGAGTCCCCTACCGAGTTATTACTCATTCTCCCGCGGTCCAGAAAACTTTCTGAGTTATTCATTACCTAACCAACTCTCAACTCCTACCCCCCCACCCCCACCCCGCCCTCACAGTTCCAACTCAACTTCCTTTCATTTTTCGACCCGTTTTCCATTTTCCAAAGAAAGGAGGTAAGAGGTCCCGTCGGCTAGGGTATAGTGAAAGGGGAGGAGCCTCGGTACAAGCCCTGCTTTCCTAGCCTCTGGCTCTGCCCAACTCAGCCTGACTCTCTTTAGACCTTGCGTACAATGAGGCGCTGTCCTCCCCATCTTATGAGCGTGTGTGCGGCGGGGCGGGGGTCGGAGGGGAGGGATCTGATAGACAGCAGGGGGCTGTGGGAGCCACTGCGACTCAGAATCCCACCTACAAAGGCGGGCTATGTGACCTCGGACCAGTTAGTTAACCTCTCTTTGCCTGTTTCTCCGTAAAAAGGGGTTAAAATAGTTCTGCCCACCCAGTCGGAAGTTGCAAGGAAGAACCTTAGAAGAGAGTCTGGCATAAAGAGCGCATTCACCAGATGATGGCTGTCGTGAAGCTCCTTTGCTCAATAAAGATTTCCTGAGCGGCTACCGTGTGCCCGGTTCTGTACCGCGAGGGGCGGGGCGCCGAGAACAGGAGAATTAATTGATTGTGGGGTGGGGGCTGGGGATTGAGCCCTCCTTCTCCAAGTCATCAGATTCTGAGCTCTCTTCCCCTCTCCCTTTCCCGCCGTCAGACCCCAGGCCCCAGCTTAGAGGTCCGGGCACCTTGCCCCTACCTGGAATGTAGGTGTGAACCAACAGCAGTAGCAGCAGCGGTTTTTGGTCCATGTCCGACGGTGGCTCCTGCTCGCGATCTCCCTGCACCTCTCAGTCTGGCCCCTGGAAGGAGACAGTTTTGTGGCCCTGGGGGCTCCTCCCAGAAGTTTGCGAAAGAGCGAGTCAGCCCCAGATGCGTCCCTCCCCTCCCCACCCCTCCCGGACCTTCCTCAAAAACTTCCTTTACCAGGGTGTGGCTAGCTGAGGGTACGGGGGCTGACCCTGCTCTGACTCACGTTGGCGGTAGTCACAGCTATCCCCGGATTGCCTGGGTGTGAATTCCACTTTTCTCTCAATGCCACATCACCTAGAGGAAGGGACGTCACTTTTTAAATGAGAACTTATCCCTTCGGGAATTTTGTGACTATTAGATATTACAGGGCTTTCCTTCGTCTTGTTAGGAAGGATCGTGGTTATATGGGAAAGTGTCTTTCTCATGTAGAGCTGCCGGCTGAAATATTTGGGGGTGAAATAATACAGTGTCTCCAATTTACTTTAAAACATTTCAGCCAAGAAGCAGATATTGCTGTTATGACAATGGCTTTGTGGTTATGCAGAAAACTTGTTCTTGTATTCTACAGATGCTGAAATATTTAGAGGCTGAATGTCATTGTTGCATTTGCCTTAAAATACTTTAGGAAAAAAAAAAAAGGCAAAATATCATTGTTTAGTTGCTGAGTCGTGTCTGACTTGTTGCAATCCCACAGACTGTAGCCCACCAGGCTCCTCTATCCATGGGATTTCCCAGGCAAGAATACTGGAGTGGGGTGCCATTTCCTCCTCCGGAGGATCTTCCCAACCCAGGGATTGAACCCGAATCTCTGCACTGGAAGACAGATTCTTTACCACTGAGTCACAGTTATTTCTTCATTTTAATGTTTATTTGGCTGCACTGGGTCTTAGTTCTGGCATGCAGGATCTCCAGTCTTCTCTGAGACCAGACTGTGGGGATTCCAGTTTCAGCTAGTCATTAGCTGTGTGCCCTTGTGTATATCACTAAACCTCTGAGATTTTGAGTTGTAGCACGTGGGATCTAATTCCCTGACCAAGGATTGAACCCAGGCTCCCTGAATTTGGGAGCCCGGAGTTTTAGCCACTGGAACACCAGGGAAGTCCCCATAATAAGCTTTTAAAAGAGAAAAATAAAATACAAAACATGAAATAGCCTCTCCCTCCCAGTCAGAGCAATTTAATGCGGTAGGATTAAATGCCTGAAATGGTCACTGGCCCACATGGAGTGCCTCAACAACCTCTGTCAACATTTACCAAGGACCTGCTGTCTGCCAGGCACTGGTCCAGAAGCTGTGGACCCAGCAGAAGTGTCCCTGCCCTTGTGACAGCAGGGAGTAACTATGTATTACCTGGTCTATCGCTGTCAGACTGTGATAAGTAAAATGCAGAAAAACAAATCGGGCTGAAGGAGGTGCCAGGGTACAAGTGAGGTGAGGTTGGTTTTAGGCCAGGTAATCCTGGAGGGCTTTCCTGAGAAGGTGACATTTGAACAGAGGCTGAATGTAGTGAGAATAGACGTTCAGACAGATGGTCCAGGAAGAGTTCCAGGGAAAGGAAACAGTTAGTACAAAGGCCCTGGGGTGGGAGCGGACCTGATGAGACCTAGGAACAGCAGAGAGGCCAGTGTAACTGGAACAGAATCAAGAGGGACACAGCAGTAGGCCATAAGTAAGCAGTAGCTACCTCTACCACTGCAGTAATGATTAAACTATTGTTATTCTTACTAATGTATCAAAGCCTTAAGGTAATCATTTTAATATAAGAAAAGGACTTCCCTTGTGGTCCAGTGGTTAAGAATCTGATTGCTAATGGAGGGAACATGACTTCATTCCCTGGTCCAGGAAGATTCCACATGCTTTGGGGCAACTAAGCCCAAGCCCTGCAGCTACTGAGCTCGAGGGCCACAACTAGACAGTAGCCCTGGATCTCTGCAACTGGAGAAAGCCCACGTGCAGCTGCGAACACCAAGTTCAGACAAAAATAAATGAATGAATTAATAAAAGAGATAAGGTAAGAAAAATCTCAAAAAAATTCTCTTTTCTAAGAGGCAATATATCTAGTGATTCAGAGTGTCGGGGCTGAGATCAGGCTGCGGGGGGGTCCAGTTTCAGCTACTCACTAGCTGTGTGGCTGTGGGCAGGTTACTTCACCTCTCTGGGCCTCAAGTCCCCTATCTGGAAAGGGAAGCTAATTGCCTCCCTCCCACAGCTGGTGAGCTAGAGACAGAAAAGTGCACATTCTTGCACAGTGCCTGGCGCTGTGCTAGTGCTCAATAATAATAATAATAGCAAGTGCTCGATAATAATAATAATAGCAAGTGCTCGATAATAATAATAATAGCAAGTGCTCGATAATAATAATAATAGCAAGTGCTCAATAAGAAAGTCACTGCCATTGTTACCCCTGTTGGATCCAGATTCTAGACTCTGGTCCTGCGTTTCCTCTCTGTGGGTAGGATAGGGCAGGAAGCAGAACTATCATGTTGACTCACGAGGACAGCAGTTGTCGTGCTGACGACAGCAGGATAGTACAGCTCAACCGATATCCTCATCACCAAGTATCAGTCTCCTCATGTGGAAAATTCAGCCCCTCTTGGGGTTGGCTTGAAGACTGAATGAGATACTGATGCAGATGAGGTGGGGAGATAGAAAGTCGGGGTGTTGGCCCAGGCGGCCTTGAGACCCAGTTCAGCCCCTTGCTCCTGGGGGACCCTGGGCAGGTGGCTTGACTCCATGGATCCTTGCTTTTCCCAGCTGTGAAATGGGTCTGGGGCGGGTGGAAGCATCTCTCGGTGAAGAGTAGCTTCAGGTTTGTTAGTTCACGGAGCGGTGTGGTCTGGCGCTGCCACTTCCTGGCCGGATGACCTCATCACTATGGACTACGAGTTCCTCTTTCATTTGAAGACAGAGAAATAACTCGGAGCCCTCCCATCCTCCCACCCCAGACTGCTCTAGTTTTCTGAAATCTGTCCATCTGTCTCTCCCTTTCTGTGTCTTTGTCTTTTTTTTTTTGTTTGGCTGTGAAGCATATGGTACCACAGTTCCTGGACCTCACCCCTACATTGGAAGCACAGTCTTACCCACTGGATGGCCAGGGGCAAGTCCCTCTTTGTCTTTTTCAATATGTCCGTTTTGCTCCTTTCTTTCTTTTAAATATTTATTTATTTGGCTACACCAGGTCTTAGTTGCAGCAGGAGAACTCTTAATTGTAGCATGTGGGATCCAGTTCCCGATCAGGGACTGAACCCGGGCCCCCTGTGTTAGGAGCATGGAGTCTTAGCCACTGGATCATCAGGGAAGTCCCACTCCTTTTCTCTGTCTCTCCCTGTCTCTCCAACTCTGTCATCCACTTCTGTGTCTCTGGCTCTTTCTCCCTCGCTGTCTCTGTCTCTGACTTGTTCTAGGTGACACACACTGTGAGGTCCAGTGACGTGTTATGGGAGGAGAAGGGCAGGAGGCTGGAACCTGGACAGTTCCAGGAAAAAAAAAAGCAGGAATGCCAGCTCCTTCCTCTTCTGACTCACGTGGGCCTCACCCAGCTCCTACCTGCCTGTGGGGTCCTGGGTGAGGTCCAGAGGGTTTCGGGGGTTCCCCAGGGCTGGGGAGAGGAAAATCTCCTGCAGAAATATAGAGGGAGAGGGATCGAGAGATAGAGGCAGACAGAAAAGGAGAGACAGTGAGAGCGCCAGGGGCCAAACACAGCCAGACTCAGGGGAAATCGGAGAGGGATGCAGAGACTCGACAAACACTTTAAAATACGGCTTCTCTGGTGGCTCAGTGGTAAAGAATCCTCCTGCCAATGCAGGAGATGTCGGTTCAGTCCCTGGGTCAGGAAGATCCCCTGGAGAAGGAAATAGCAACCCACTCCAGTATTCTCGCCTGAGAAATTCCATGGACAGAGGTGCCTGGCGGGCTATACAGTCCATGGGCTCTCAAAGGAGTCAGACACGACTTAGTGACTAAACAACAACAATATTTAAAATAGATAACCAGCAAGGACTTACTGATGGCACAGGGAACTCTGTTCAGTACTCTGTAATAATCTGAATGGGGAAAGAAACTGAAAAAGAATAGATGTATGTATCAGTTCAGTTCAGTTCAGTTCAGTCTCTCAGTCATGTCCGACTCTTTGAGACACCATGGACTGCAGCACACCAGACCTCCCTGTCCATCACCAACTCCCGGAGTTTACTCAAACTCATGTCCATTGAGTGGGTGATGCCATCCAACCAACTCATCCTCTGTTGTCCCCTTTTCCTCCTGCCTTCTGTCTTTCCTAGCATCAGGGTATTTTCAAATGAGTCAGCTCTTCGCATCAGGTGGCCAGAGTATTGAAGCTTCAGCTTCAACATTAGTCCTTCCAAAGAATATTCAGGACTAATTTCCTTTATGATGGACTGGTTGTATGTCCTTGCAGTCCAAGGGACTCTCAAGAGTCTTCTCCAACACCACAGGTCAAAAGCATCAATTCTTCGGCACTCAGCCTTCTTCACAGTCCAACTCTCACATCCATACATGACAACTGGAAAAACCATAGCCTTGACTAGACAGACCTTTGTTGGCAAAGTAATGTCTCTGCTTTTGAATATGCTGTCTAGGTTGGTCATTACTTTCCTTTCAAGGAGTAAGCGTCTTTTAATTTCATGGCTGCAGTCACCATCTGCAGTGATTTTGGAGCCCCCCCCCAATAAAGTCTGTCACTGTTTCCCCATCTATTTACCATGACGTGATGGGACCAGATGTGTGTATAGGTATAAGTGAATCACGTTGCTGTACCACTAAAATTAGTACAACATTATAAATCAACTATAGCCCAATATAAAATAAAAATTTTTTTAAATGCCCAGATTCTGAAGATTGGCTGCACAACAATGTGAATGTATTTAAGGCTACTGAATAGTACCCTTAACATGACAAATTTTATGTTATATGCATTTTATCAAAATTAAATATTTTTTCATTGCAAAAGAAGCTGAGAGCCCAGGACAGAGGCAGAGACAGATTAACGGACAGAGTTTGCTAGAAGGACCCTCTGCTGCCTTCAAAGAGAGAAAAGTGGAGGCAGATTGACAGACACTCTGTGTGTGTGTGTGTGTGTGTGTGTGTGTGTGTGTGTGTGTGTGTGTGTGTAATCCCCTCCGCCTCTTGCCATCTGACTGAGGAAGTGACCCCCTCTGGCCTGGGCTGATGGTGGAGGTGGGGCTGTAGCTATTACCTTCCCAACTCCAGGAGGCCTGACAGGCAATACTCATGGGCTTTCCCATCCTGGCCTGGCTACCTCCCAGATGGGGGACATCTCCTCTCAGGCCCTCGCCTTTCCCTCTACAAAAATAAGGGACAAAAGAGGACCTATCCTCAGCAGCGGCAGAGCTGGGAGACCCTGAAGTCCTCACCCCATTTCCCCCCTTTTCCAGATAGACAAACTGAGGCCCAAAGCGGGACACTGTGAATGAGGACCTCTGCCTCTCGGTTTGATGGGGCTCTGTAGCCATGCAGGGGAGTGGTCTGAGTGCTTTATCTATATAACCTGGTGAATCCTCACAATCCCCTGTTTCACAGTTGAGGAAACTGAGGTTCCGAGAGGTGTAGTAGGCTTGATCAGGTGGCCTTGACCCGAGATGTCCTGGAGCGGGGCTTGGGTTCCTAGCCGGACACTGAGGCCAGGTCGCGGCGGTGAGAGCACCAGATCCTAGCCACTAGACCGGTGGTCAGTGACAAGGGTCCTGGCCCTTTGGCTCTGCAGAAAATAATTTCCACCAAGACAGAAAGTCGTGACGCAGGTCAAGTATTTATTAAGAGGAAAAAGAGTACAGTATGTGTGGAGAGACACTCGAGGGGACTCAAAGAGAGAGTTCTTGAGTTGCACCTTCGTGCAGTTTGAATTACTTTCATGGGGCATTTCTTCTGGGTTTCCTTTGGCCGATCATTTTGACTGGACTGGTTCACAGTCCGTAGGTGATGCGTCTCAGGATCTTCCCATGTGTGCACACGCATCTCTTAGCCAAGATGAATTCTACCAAAAATGTGCATGGGTAGAGAATACCTGTTGTCGTAACTCCCCTTTGGCCTCCAAGGAGCAATCTCCTGACTTTGAGAAAAAGAAATGTGTGGTCTAGGCAGGGCCTGACCTCCTCTCTTAATTGTCCTGCTATTCTCCTCTTAGAGTTTCAGCCCGCAGGGGATGAATCTTCAATCCCTTTACCCTGGGCAGGAGGGAGGCACGCATCTATCTCTTGCCTTAGGCTGAGCAATGACCTCCCAAGAGATACAGGTCCTAAGCTCTGTAACCTGTGATGTTACCTCATGTGAACCAAGGGTCTCCGCATGTGCGACTAAGTCAGGTAGCTTAAGGTGGGGACATCCCTTATCCTGAAGATCTGAGTGGGTCCTACGTGTAACCACAAGTGTCAACATAGAGGGGGGGCAGGGGAGGCAGGCGACTACAGACAGAGTGAAGGAAACTGGGGTCAGAGAAAGAAGACGTTTTGCTGCTGGCTTTGAAGATGGAGGAAGGGGCCACAAACCAAGGAATCGAAGAGGGGCTGCTCTCGCTACTAAAAAACAGGCAAAGTGATCACTGAGCCCCTACAGTTTCTGGAGGGAGTGCCATCCTGCTAACCCCTTGGTTTGGACCCCTTAGGACTCATTTCAAGGATTTCTTATGTGGTCCAGTGGCTAAGCCTGCCTTCCCAATGCAGGCAGCCCTGTTTCCAACCCCGGTCAGGGAACTAGATCCTGTATCCTGCAACTAAAGATCCTGCATGCTGCAACTAAGACCCAGCGCAGTCCATAAATAAAATATATAACGTATAAATAAATATAAATGAATATATAAATGTGTAATTACATGTAAAAAAAAAACTCATTTCAGACTTTCAACCTCCTGTGCTGTAAGAGAATATATTCCTTTTGCTTTAAAGCAGTATGTTGGTGGTAATTTATTATGGCAACAATAGCAAATGAATACCAGAGGTTATTGGACTTCCCAGGTGGCTCAGTGGTAAAAAAAAAAATCCACCCGCAATGCAGGAGACAGAGACGTGGATTAGAGCTGCTGGAGGTCTAGAAGATCCCCTGGAAGAGGAAATAGCAACCCACTCTAGTATTCTTGCCTGGAGAATCCCATGGACAAAGGCGCCTGGTGAGCTACAGTCTGCAGGGTTGCAAAGAGTGGGGCATGACTTAGGGACTGGGCACATGTGAGAGGTTAAGTTACCTGCCTTTGATGACTTGGAAGTACAGAGTCAGGATCTGGACCCAAGGCTCTGCGGCTCACACTTAAAACTACCATACTGGGTTTGGGTAACTACTGTGCTGTCCTGGTGGGGCAAGAACCAGGGGCAGGGAGCCCCCAGCCTCTTTCCAGACCATCCTCCATTAGTCCTCTTTGCCACGCTTCCCCCTGATTTCATGACATTACAGTGGCTTGGAGAGAGGATGGGAGCCAGAGGAAAAACATTTGCTGCGTTTGTGCAATGAAAGATTTTCCTACCTCTAGCTCTTAGCAGCTTACGTTTCCCCACTTAGGCAACAGTAGCAGAAATAATCATTGTGATCTGAGAGTTAATATTGCTAATAGATTAAAAGCTCCAATCAGGGGCTGAAGGGTGTGCCTATTTAAAAAAAAAAAAAAAGAAGAAGCAAACAAGGAAAAAGATATGCTGAAGTTCTAACTCCCTGTACTCAGAATGTGACCTTATTTGGAAACAAGGATGTTGTTGCTGATGTAATGAGTTAAGATGAGGTCAGAGTGGAGAGGAAAAATAAAAGTGTCAGTCACTCGGTCGTGTCCAACTCCTTTCGACCTCATGGACTGTCGCCCACCAGGCTCTTCTGATCATGCATGGATTTCTCCAAGCAAGAGATACTGGAGTGGGTAGCCATTCCCTTCTCCATGGGATCTTCCTGACTCAGGTGTTGAACCTGGGTCTCCGGCATTGTAGGCAGATTCCTTACTATCTGAGCCACCAGAGAAGACCCGTAGTAGAGTAGGGTGGTCCCCTAATCCAATGTGAATGACGTCTTTATAAGAAGGTGGTCAGGTGACAACAGAGACTCAGGGAGAAGACCCATGTGACGCTGAGAGCAGAGATTGGAGATATAAACTGCCAGCCAAAGACTTCTAGCAAATCACTAGAAGCTGCCAAGAGGCAAGAAAGGATCCCCTGACTGGTTGCGGAGAGAGCACTGTCCTGTTAACACCTCCATTTTGGACTTCCAGCCTCTAGATTGCAAGATAATACATTTCTGCTCTTTCGAGTCACACAGTTTGTGGTACTTTGCTGTGGCAGCCACAGGACATGGATATAGCTCCTGTGAACTGACAAAAAATTAGGAAAGGATGGAAGAAGACACGCAATGGCAAAACCCCCCCGGTAATCCAGTGGTTAAGAATCCAGTGGTTAAGAATCTGCCTGCCAATGCAGGAGATGGGGGTTCAATCCCCAGGTAGGGAAGATCCTCTGGAGGAGGAAATGGTCACCTACTCCAGTATTCTTGCCTGGAGAGTCCCATGGACAGAGGAGCCTGGTGGGCTGCATACAGTCCATGGGGCTGCAAAAGAGTCGGATGCAGCTGAGCACACACAGGATGGTGTCCTGCCACGCCCCTTTCTCCTAAGGTCGGCAAAAATAAAACACCTGGATGATGCACAAAGCTAGGGAGTCTATGGGGAAATGGGCACTCCCCACACTACTGACAGGAGTGTAAACAGACGGGCGTTTGGCAATCGCTGTGAAATTTACAAATGTAGAAAACGTTCCTGATGTTGCAAAAACACTTCACCGCTTCTGGGAACGTGGAACTCTGCACCTATGTTTTTCACCGCAGCCGTTTGTAATTACAGTGAACTGTACAAGAGGTTTGTACCAAACTGTACAAGAGGTATGGAGAAGGAAATGGCAACCCAGTCCAGTGTTCTTGCCTGGAGAGTCCCAGGGATGGGGGAGCCTGGTGGGCTGCCGTCTATGGGGTCGCACAGAGTCGGACACGACTGAAGCGACTCAGCAGCAGCAGCAGCAGTACAAGAGGTATGCTTATCCACCAGGAAAAAGACAGAGGAAATTATGTAATTCAGGTTACCTGATTGTCAGTTGGAAAAATCTAGGGGCAGAATTGTGTGTATCATATACTGTTGTTTGTCTATAAAAGGGGGGTGGGTGCGTGCTCATTTGTGTCCAATTCTTTATGACCTCCCGGACTATAGCCTGCCAGGCTTCTCTGTGGTGCTTTCCAGGCAAGAATACTGGAATGGGTTGCCATTTCCTCCTCCAGGGCATCTTCCCAACCCAGGGATTGAACCTGCATCTCCTGCTTTGGCAGGAGGATTCTTTATCACTCAGCTCCCTGGGAATATTTGCTTGGACATGCATTAGAGAATTGCCCTGAGGTCCCCCACCTCCAGGTTTTAAATTAAGGGCAGGGAGACATGGAAGGGACATTTCCCTGCCCTTCACAATCTTTACTCAGAAAACCTCGACCTGTTTACTCAGCCTCAGTTATCAGCTAACCTTTGAGGAGACTGGCTGCTACTCACGAAGCACCAGGAGCTGCTCCCTCCTCCAAGAACCCCAGGCTCCCTGGGGACTGTTCTCCCTTCTTCCCACCTCTCCTGAACCAAGAGGCTGGGGATCCACCTGGGAAGGAGGTGGCCTCCTCCCTAGACTCGTCTTTGCCACAGCATCCCATCCCATGGAGAGAAGAGACACCACCCCACCCCAGCCTCCTGCCTTTCTCTTTAGGACTGGTACCTTCCCAAGTGGGCTCCTTGACTCTACACCCTGATTGAGGGCCCCGCCCTGGAGCCTGGAAAGCCCAGCAAGGCCTGTGGAGTGACCTTGGACTGGTCCTTTCTCTCTGCTGGGATCTCTCCTCTGAGCCAAGAGGGGAGCCCAACGCCAGCCTTGCCAGGCCCACTGCCAGAAGATGACGGTTACAATGGGGAGCAGATGATGAGGCGATGATACCATCGAGCACCTGTTGTCCTCAGCGTTCTTCTCTGATGCATCAGCTCATTTTATCCTCACGGCAGCCCTATGACATAAGCCCTCCTACGTGCGCTCTTTGACAAATGAGAATACTGAGACTCAGGGGTGTGAAATGTCCAAGATTATCCCGCTTGAGGAGGCAGAACTGGAACCTGAACCCTGGCCTTCTGATTCCTCAGTGCTCACCCTCCTTGGCATGTGGTTTCCTTGAAGCCTGAGCATCGCTAGTGTACATCACCTGTACAGGAATGTAGCCAACAGAGCCTTTCCTGAGGGCCCTGGGTTGATCCCACTTTAGTGTCACCAGGGCAGTGATATATCTCTCTTCTTATCTGCTTAGGGACTGGTGGAGCCCTGAGGGTCTAATCCTTCCTGTGAAGTGTCAGCCAAGCTGTGGTTTCCTAACACCTGATATAGATCCTGGGGGTAGGGCAGGGGTCAGAGCCAGAGCTTGCAGGAAGATGGAACTGCCCGTTGAAGATGATCAATTCTGATTTCAAATCATAAGGGTTTCAGAGGTGAAAGAAATGGACCTCAGTGTTCAACATACCAAGGCCCCAAACGAGAGGGAAGGGGCAGCCCCAGAGTTACTTCTCAAAGGAGAGGCAGGTGGGACTCAAAGCTGGTGAAGAGACATTCCAAGCACTGGGACTGAAAGGCCCTTTGTGGTGGTTGAGATGGATCTTATTCCCATTGAGCAGATATGCAAATCAAGCCTTTCTGCAGAGGTGAGGGCAAGAGAGCAATGTGGGCCTCGTCAGGAGGGGCGCGCTGTCTTCCCTCTCCCCTCTTGGTGGAGCCCAACAGTCAAGTCAGTGGGGCCTGGGTTCAAATCCTGGTTGTGCCAGAATCCTCACCTTGTGGCCTCGAACAAGGGCCTGGACTGTTCTGAGCTTTAGTTTCCTTCTCTGTAAAATGGGGAAACTCAGGGCTGATTGCAACCGTACCAACTGTTGAAATATTGAGACTTTAACCAGATTTGGTTGGTAGAAATCTGCTCTTCCAAGACCCTGGCTGCTCCCCAACTCGTGGTGTATCTGGGTCTTCCTAGACACCCCCAAGTTCTACTAACTAAAACAGAATCACCAGGTTGGTGAAGGGAACCAGGATAGCGCTCTAGTAATGGGGCTGAATTGTTACTGCTGCAGAGCCTGCCCTGGACTGACAGTCAAATATTTTTAAAAGATATTTATTTATTTTTTATTTGGCTGTGTTGGGTCTTAGCTGAGGCATGTGGGCTCAGTGGCTCCTCAGCACGTGGGATCTTAGTTCCCTGACCAGGGATTGAACCTGTGTCCCCTGCACAGCCAGGTAGATTCTTAACTGCTGGACCACCAGGGAAGTCCCTGGTCAAATATTTTGGAATATGCCTCCTAGGGTTAATGATAATGGCTTGTAGGATTATTAGAAGGATCCAGTGAGTTAACGTCTCCCATAAAATGACCAGCAAACCTATTAGTAATAATATTAATAGCAGTAACATGCCAAAAAAAAAACAAACAAAAAAAGGTTGGAGGAGGAAAAAAAGGACAAAAAAGGAAAGAAGAAAACAAAAAACAACAAAAACAGGCCAACTGTCCTTCTTTGGCTTCACTGAATAGCCTCTGGCTTGTCCCGCAGGCCCCTCAGGACTCAGTTTCCCCATCTCCAAGCTCTCTAGGCCCCTCCCCGGCTCCCAGTGGCCAGCTTGGCAGGTGGGACTCTATCTGCCCAGCCTATTTGCTCTCCCTCTTCCGGGGCTGACAGCCTAGACAAGGCCCTTGAATAAAAGGCCAGGGCACCTTGGTCCTTCTTCCTCCTCTCCAGCCAGGATCATGTTCCCGCTCCTCCCCCTTCTAGTGCTCCTGGGAGCTCTGGCAATCCCAGAAGGCAAGCTGCACTGTGTGCGGTTCCTCGGAGAGGGAGGGGGTGACGGGAGTCCCAGTGCCAGCTTCTTGTATCTTGGCTTTTTGTTCGGCAGAGGCAGCTGGATGGGGTGTTTGAGAGCGTAGTTCTGGAGCCAGGCTGCCTGGGCTCAAATCCTGGCATTGCCACTTCTTAGCTGTGTGACCTTGAGCAAGCCACTTAACCTCTCTATGCCTTGGTTCCCCTATCTGTGAAATGAGGATGATAGTGACTCTGCCTCGGGGGGGCTCTTGGGGGCAGGGCATTCACTGAACTACTGTGTTAGAGGGGATAGAAAAGTGCAAAATTAAATAACTTGATACTTCTGGGTTTTCTTTAATAGTAACTTTTTGGTGTTCAACTATCTGTTTTTTTTGTTTGTTTGTTTTTGCAAAAACTCCTATACTGTACTATATTCCAGAAAACTCCTCCCTTACATTTTTGGAACAGTCCCTCAGAGCTATCTAAGAGACTGTATCTTGGGCTTAAGACCTCAGGAATACCCCAAATAAAACATAATTCTAAACTTACAAAAATTTTTGTTTGAAGAGATTTTTAAGAACTTAGAACAACATCAGGCCATAAGTGGCCTTGCCTGAAGGTGAGTTATTAATAATAATTTATTATTCCTTTACCTCACCTGACTATCTTCCCTCTGCTTATGATTCTGCTACCTTTGGTTCAGGATAGATCTTCCCTGGTGATTCAGAGGGTAAAGAATCTGCCTGCAATGTGGGAGACCAGGGTTTGATCCCTGGGTTGGGAAGATTCCCTGGAGAAGGCAATGGCACCCCACTCTAGTACTCTTGCCTGGAGAATCCCATGGACGGAGGAGCCTGGTGGGCTACAGTCCACAGGGTTGCAGAGAGTCGGACACGACTGAGCGACTTCACTTTTCACTTGGCTGCTGCGGGAGAGTAGTGGGGCTGGCTACTCTCATACTGCGGTGTGCAGGCTTTTCACTGTGGTGGCTTCCCTTGGGTGGCACGAGCAGTGTTACCCCACAAGGTCTGGGTGGCACGGGCTCTGGGGTGTCAGGACTTCAGTAGTTTCGGCTCCCCGGCACTAGAGCACAGGCTCAGTAGCTGTGGCACACGGGCTTAGTTGCTGCATGGCATGTGGGATCTTCCCAGACCAGGGATAGAACCCATGTCCCCTGCATTGACAGGTGGATTCTTAACCACTGGACCACACGGGAAGTTCAGGAAATGACTCTCTTATCTGCTCAGTTCTGGACTTGGTGGGGGAGAGGGGGAGATGTTTGGAGAAAGAGTTCCATGGTGAGAATTGGTAGGTTACATGCAGACTGTCCTAAGCTCCAGCTTGGAGATGCTGATTTCAGCTCCCAACCGTTGCCTGCAATGTTTCACCCACCTGGAATGCCATTCACCCACCACCAGGAAAACGTTCGTTGATCTTCTCCCAGCAGCCCTCCCACCACCATTAGCTCTATTGGAAGCACAGAATCTTAGTCACTGGACCGCCAGGGAAGTCCCTCTTAGCTCTTGACTTGGGTGTCTGCGTGTGAGTAAGTGTGTGTGTTCTCCCTTCCTCCTTCTCAAATCTCAAGGTATAATCACCCCTCTCTCCCCACAGGGACTGCCAAGACGTGTCCAGTCTGCCCTTTGCTGGGAAACTGCACGGAGAAAACCTGTCCTCCGGCCCAGGACTCCTGCTGGCTTAGCCAGTTGCAGCTGGGTGGGGGATGGGCCGGCCGGGGTCGGGGGTGGGTAGGGAGGATGGACAAAGTGGGTGGGCAGAGGTTGGAGGAGAGTGGCCTGGACCAGCCCCCTCTGGTCATACCTCGTAGCTCAGCTAGCTCAGGGCTGCTGGGATGGCAGTGGGGAGGTGGGGATTGGGGGGGTGGTCTCAACACCATCTGAAGCCCCAGACTGATCTGTGGGGATTGCTGCAGAGGGGGCAGAGGTCCCGGAGGACTTTGGGGCAGGGAGGTCTCTAACTTCCCATCCTCAATTTCTGTCACCAGCAAATGGGACTATCATCAAGAACGGGTCCTGCGTGGCCCCTGGGGACTGTCGAGAAGCTGTCTACTCCTTGACCTACGGTCCTGGCTTGAGTCTCTGGATCCACACAGCCTGTTGTGAAGACAACTGCAGCAGTGTTACCCCACAAGGTCTGTTGGCCAGGCCCTGGGGGCCACACATCCTGCTGGGGTGTCATGGGAACTTGGCCTTAGTCTCCAGCTCTGCCTGGCTGATTGGGACAAAAGAACCTCAGTTTTCTCATCTGGAAAATGGGTGTGCAATAATTTGTGCCAGAGTGGCAGACGTTGCAAAGCTGACACAGAGTAGACATTCTATAAATTGTAGCTATACTTATGGAGTTATTGTGGGGGGAGGGGGTGGCGCCTAACAGAAGCCCCAGACTCTTCTTTCTCCTTGGGAGAGGGGTTGCCTGAAGGCTAGTCTAACAGAACAAGATATGTCATGATTGGTGATGGGCTCTGGTCTAGGGTAAGGGGAAATGCTCATTTTCTGGTGCTGACTTTGCACTTGCTCAACCTTGACAGTGAGCATCTCCTCACTGGCTTTTTCCAAACTTGGCTCTGAACGGTGATAAAGATCACTTTTTGTTGCTTGGCTGTTTTTCCCAGAGAAGGAGTTTTGAATTTGGCAGGCGTATCAGTGAGGAGACTCTAGACAGCTCCACACTTGGTGCTACTAGCCATCCGTCCAGACCCCTGGGACTTCCCCCCTCCTAAACTGTGCACATCAGCCAAATACAACATCCAGGTCTGAGCTGAGAGCGGGGTGTGCTAGTCAGCATATAAATTGTCAGTTAGGAGTATCACCGCATCAGACAAAGCTCCTATGTGTAAAGAAATGTTGCAGAGACTACTTTAGAATACTTGGAGCAACTGTCTCATTTTTTTCATTCTTTTAAATTTCAAAATAAGCATATACACATATCCATGCTTTTCCAGATTCTTCTACTGATCATTTTTATCTTATTTTTTTGTTCCTTTAAAATGTTTAAATTTTATGTTGGATTTACAACGTTGTGTTAATCTCAGATGAATAACAAAGTGATTCAGTCATACGTACACATATATCTGTTCTTTTTTGGATTCTTCTACTGGTAATCTTAATTTAATTTTTATCTTTTGGCCACGCTACATGACACGTGGAATCTTAATTCCCTGACCAGGGATCGAACCCACACCCTCTGCATTGGCAGCATGGAGTCTTAACCACTGGACCACCTGAGAAGTCCATATTTTTACTTTATTGCTCTTTAAGTTTTTTTTAATATTTTTATATTTCATTTTATATTGCAGTATAGTTAATTTACAATGTTGTGTTAGTTTCAGGGGTACTGGAGTAATTGTCCTTGGTAGGGCTTCCCTGGTGGTTCAGATAGTAAAGAATTCGCCTGCAATTCGGGAGATCTGGGTTCAATTCCTGGGTTGGGAAGACCCCCCTGGAGGAGGACATGGATACCCACTCCAGTATTCTTGCCTGGAGAATCCCCATGGACAGAGAAGCCTTGCGGGCTACAGTCCATGGGGTCTCAAAGGGCCAGATACAACTGGCCTTTGAAGTGATTTAGCATACACGCATGCGAGATGCCCATAGCTGTCTGTAGAAATAAACTGTGAGCCATACCGAGAATGAAAGCTTTTCTAGTAGCCACATTCAAAAGGAGGAAGAAGCAGGCGAAATTAATTTTAAGAATAGATCTTCAGGTACCATATCCAAGCTATTATTTCAACATGGTGATAGTCAATATATAATTATTAATGAGATATTTTTACTTTCTTTTCCCAAATGAAACCTCTGAAAACACACCCTCTAGGGTGTGTTTTATACTCAGAGCACATCCCAAGGGGAACCACCCACAGTTTAAGTATTTAATAACCACGTATAGAGAGAAGCCATCTATTAATCAGCACAGTTCTCTACTTTTCTGTATCTGCCAATGTTTCACTATAAACCCATGTTAAAACAATCTGTGGCTGTTTTGACTAAGGAAAAAAAATATGCTTAAATAGCTTCCTCTTCAATGCTTCAGATCTCTAAGAAAGCTCTGAACACTAATCAGATGGTGGAGAACCTGGAATTAACCAGATGGTGGTGAACTACTCTTTTGTAAAACGCCACAATATTTTAAAATCTAAAATAACAGCATCACCTTTTCATCACATTTGGAATTTGGGGTCTTAGAGGGAGGGCTTTTGTCTGTGTGGCCAATGTCTTGAAAACAGGGCCTGGCACAGGGTAGGTGCTCAAGAAATGTTTGTGGGATGAATGAAAGAACCCTTGGACTTCAGCATGAAGGTTTCCTTAGGACAAATGGAAAGCATGGGGCCAACTCCACCTTTGATTCTGTTCACTGCTCCTTGGAATCAGTCTTCAAGGACCAGGAGGAGGTGTCTCAGACCAGACTGGTCTCACTTTGGAGGAAGATTGTGATGGGTGGAAGAAGCAAGAACTGAAGGTGGGGAAAGGGGGGTGAACGGGGGGGTCTCCCTCAGCCCCATCTCACTCTTATTACAGCCACTCCCACCAGAAGCAAGACCCAAAGCCCAGCCCAACGGGGTGCAGTGCCACTACTCTCCCAGGAATAAGCTGGGCCTGTGTGACTCCCTTTCGGTCATGAACTGCACTGGAAACCAGACGGTGTGCTTCACCCTCAGTGGGACATGGCATGGAGGTAAGGGTTCCCTTCAGGAGGTCAGCTGCCTGGCTGGCCTCCACGCTATCTGCACAAACCAGTGTGGAGGGTCATTTGCACGTGTGTTCTGGTTATTTATTGCTACTTAAACGTCTCTTAGCTGTAGTGTCTTAAAACAATCATTTTATTAACTCTTATGGTTTCTGTAGGTTGGGAATTCAGGAAAAGCTCATCTGGAAAGTTCTGTTCTCTCATATAGATACAGCTAGAGGGCTGCTGGAGCTGACACTGAGGGGCAGCTAGGGGCTTAGTGAGCATCTCGTATGTGCAGAATCTGGGCTTTTCCATGTGTTCTCTCCACATTGGTTACATTGGCGTTCCTTACGTCGTGGCTGCCTTGGGGCTTTTTATACAGTGGCTGGAGCTCCAATAGATTGATTAATGCCGCAAACGAGGCAGCGGTTGGGGCTGGTTGGCCCACCTCTCTCTCCATGTAATCTCAAAGCTTCTCTGTGTGGTTTCTCTTCACTGGGCTTCCTCACATCATGGCCGCCGCCATCTTTACATGGCAGCCGAAGAGTTCAAGAGCAAGTATTCCAGCAAACAAGGTGGCAGCTGCATGGTCTTTTATGACCTAGCCTTGGAATTCACACCCTGTCGTGTCTTCTGTGTTTTATTGATTGAAATCATCACAGAAGTCCATCTGGTTTCGTTGGAGAGGAGGTATAGACCCTGACCTATTGGTCTTAAAGAATTTGCACGTTTTATTTATTTTATTTTTTAAGGTAAAAAATAAGTTTATTATTATTAAGCCTTAGATATGCGTGCTAAGACGCTTTAGTTGTGTTTGATTCTTTGCGACCCTATGGACTGTGTAGCCTGCCAGGCTCCTCTGTCCATGGGCTTCTCCAAGCATGAATACTGGAGTGGGTTGCCATTTCCTACCCCAGGGAAGATTTTTTTTTTTAATGTGTACCATTTTTTAAAAAGTCTTTATTGAATTTGTTACAATATCTCTTCTGTTTTATGTTTTGGTCTTTTGGCAACAAGGCATGTGGAATCTTAGCTCCTCCATCGGAGACTGAAACAGCATCCTCTGCGTTGAAAGGTGGAGTCTTAACCACCAGACCTCCAGGGAAATCCCTGCAGGTGGATTTTTAAATCATCACGTGTTTGCACAGGGCTGGAGCAGAGGCTTTTTGAACAAAAGGCTTGGAACACAACCACAGTGATCGGAGACTAGATTACCTGTGAAGAGTCAGAGAGAGAAGTGGTCTGGGCTTCTGCTGCTAGCAGTCTGGTGGACTGGATGCTCTGCAGGGTCTTTCTGTTAACAGTGGCATGCTCGGAGGGTGGGCGTGAGAGGAACGAGAATGGTAGGAGGGGTCTGCTCTGGTGGAGAGAGGTATTTGTCACTACCACTGTTTAGAAATGCTGGTATATGATGATAATAAAAAGCAGACTGACTTTCGGTTGGTTTTATTGTTTTTAACTGCTCCGCAGGCAATACACTCTAATCTTTTAGCCTGCTTCCAGGATGGATTGCTCCCACCACCCATCCCCCTTGGTTCCACTGTTCACAGATGAACTAGATGCTGTACAAAAGTTTTGCCATGATTTTGGGAGCTTGAGGGAGATTTCCAAGGGTCCCCAAAGAAAACTAAAATGTGAGCAGAAATCAGAAGATCAGTGAGTGAACATGTAATGCACAGTGGTCCTGAGAGCAAATACTTATAACAGCCTGCTTTAACGGACTTCCTTGGTGGTTCTATGTTTAAGACCTCACCTTCCAGTGCAGGAGGTGTGGGTTCGATCCCTGGTCAGGGAACTAAGATCCCACATGCTTCTCAGTGTGGGCAAAAAAAAAGCCTGCTTTAAGTGACTAGATCTTGGGTCCACAGCATGGTTGGAGAACTGACTGTGTAACCCCTATGTAAGTCAGGGATCTTGGAAGGAAGCTGAAATGATCCCAGGTTGGTAGAACCCCTAGCTCTCAGTATTTTGTTGTTCAGTTGCTAAGTCCTGTCTGACTCTTTGTGACCCCATGGACTGCAGCACGCCAGGCTTCCCTGTCCTTCACTGTTTCCCAGAGTTTGCTCAGACTCATGACCATTGAGTTGATAATGCCATCCAACCATCTCATCACGTCTTCCTCTTCTCCTCTTGCCCTCGATCTTTCCTAGCATCAGGGTCTTTTCCAGTGAGTCAGCTGATCTGACTTATCTGACAAAGCACAGGCCAGTTGATCTCAGTATAAGCAAAGGCAAATCCTCTCCAGGGAAAAGCCCCCAGGACTCCCACAGATGACATCAACCCCATGTGAACTCCCAATCCAGAGCCCATGAAACGCACAAGGAAACAAACCACCATGAATGATAGCAGCGGCAACAAATAGCGGATATAGGTCCACAAGGAACTCAGCTATTATAATTAGCAGCCACAGAACATGGTGTAGTTATACGTGACATATATGAAGGAATAAAGTTAGAATCCTTCAAATGAGTGGGCAACAAGAGGTTGTAAGAAATGACCAGATAGATTTGATAATGAATCATACAGAACAATCAAGAGAGCTGGAAACTTTCACACAGAGAAAGACAGACATCAAGGTGAGAAGACTCAAGCTCTGAGCCTCCCCTGCCAGTTTACCTTGTTTCTGCAGGGACCCCCCCCAAACCCTGAAAGGCTGTGCTACACCAGAGATCTGCCACCTGCAAGCGAACACTACTCTGGGCCCGGAAGCATCTGGATTTCATCTCATCACCAAGCCTGAATGCGGCTGTGTGACTCCTACCACCCAGCCAGGTGCTTTGAACACTGACTTCCTGAGACTCTACCCTCTTTGCCCTCTCTGGGTCCCTAATACCCTTCCTGATCTTATGTGTTCCCAAGTATCCCCTCTCCCTACCATCAAGCTCCCAGAAATTGCAATTACTTGTATGTGCGCAGGTGCGAGCTCACACAGATGCACACAGACGCACTCACACCACCTGACACCGGGATGCAGAAAATCCTATTGGCACACATCCACAGACCATCTGCATTTACATCCTAGCACCCAAAACACACCTGCAGAGGAGCCCTACGTCAAAACGAGAACATCCTGTTGTGTAACTGAGATTTGAGATCTAAACTCGGTCTGGAAGAAATCTGATGGTCTTTTCATTTTCTTCACTTCCTGGCTTGTGAAAGAAGACAGATTTGACAACAGCCTTCTTTTGGCTTACCAAAGAACACTCACAATAGTCTTTGTCTTCCAGAAAAGAGAGATGTTAATTGAGATAGTATTTACCAGGTTAACAGTTGTGGGTTTTTTGGTAAAATATCTATTTAATTTATTTGGCTGTGCCAGGTCTTAGCTACAGCATTCAGGATCTTTAGTTGCAGCATGTGGGGTCTAGTTCCCTGACCAGGGATGAAATCCCGGGCCCCCCAGATTGGGAGAGTGGAATCTAAGCCATTGGACCAGCAGCAAAGTCCCAGCAACAGGTTTTTAAGTGACAGCTGAGCAGAATTATAGACTTTTCAGAGGAGCAAAGGTAATTTTCAAACCTGGATTCAGTGTCCCCTCAGCCCTGGGGGCATAGAAAATACTCTTGTTAGAACCTGCACAGCAAAGACAGTCCTGTGATAAAGAAGATATGTTTGCTGAATTTACAGGCAAAGCAGGAACATTCTCACCTTTACTATCTCAGATTACCAGCTGTTAGGCAGTTTACTTTTCAAAACTAATCAGAGGATTAAATGAATGATGACGATGAAGAAAAAAATGGTAGGCTTGAGAGCTAAAATTTACAACGTGGAAAGAGGAAAAGGGCAAACTAGGATTACTGACACCTGGGAGATGGAGCATGGAATTTTTGTGGGTACAGTCCTTGTGGATATATGACACATGTATGCAGGGACACACACAGATGAAGGTTAGTTGTCAGATCCAAGCACATGGACTGGGAAAGAGACAGGTACAAACACACAAATATTAATACACGAAAGTACAAAATATACTCACACACTGAAACACTTAGCTAACATACACATCTGTGCTGCTGCTGCTGCTGCTGCTGCTGCTAAGTCGCTTCAGTTGTGTCCGACTCTGTGCGACCCCATAGACGGCAGCCCACCAGGCTCCCCCGTCCCTGGGATTCTCCAGGCAAGAACATTGGAGTGGGTTGCCATTTCCTTCTCCAATGCATGGAAGTGAAAAGTGAAAGGGAAGTCGCTGAGTCGTGTCCAACTCTTCGTGACCCCATGGACCGCAGCCTACCAGGCTCCTCTGTCCATGGGATTTTCCAGGCAAGAGTACTGGAGCGGGGTGCCATCGCCTTCTCCGACACATCTGTGCACCAACATGTATATCCAAGCACCCTAAACCTTGCTGGAAACACACACTCCCTAGACCAGCCTCCTACACAGACACATGGGCTTCCCAGGTGGCTCAGTGGTAAAGAATCTGCCTAACAATGCAGGAGATGGGGTCCGATTCCTTGGTGGGGAAGATCCTCTGGAGAAGGAAATGGCAACCCACTCTTGTATTCTTGACTGGGCGATCCCATGGACGGAGGAGCCTGGGGGGTTACAGTCCATAGGACTGCAAAATGTCAGGCTCGACTTAGCGACTAAACAACCACAGCAACATAGACACAGAAACACAAAAATGCACATAGACACCCACACACAGAGGGGCTCACGAAAGCAGACACACAAACATTCCTACCTTTCTTCAGACAATTCCAGAACACACAGAGGGCAACAGATGCATGTACAGCCACATGACCACGTGTGCACAGAGAAACAGGCCTGGATGCTCAGACACACAAACTGCATCATCACAGAAGTGCATCCACACAGCACCGTCACTAGCATATAGCTGTGCGCCCAGAAACTGACACACGCGTGTGCACGCGCACACACATCCTCCAGCCAGCTCATCTTCCTCTCCCCCCAGGTCCCTACAGGGTCCGCAGCACGTGCTTCACCTGCTCAGACCTCCACCATTGCAACCCTCTCCCCTGCACTGAAGATAGGAACCACTGCCTTCAGACGGTGGGCATCACAGGTGAGCGCCCCGGGACAGGACGGGGGAGGACAGGCAGAAGCGGGACAGAAGACATCCAAGACCTCCCCTTGCCCTCCTGTGTTTGCTGCTTCAATTCCAGCCATGGCAACGCTTTCCTGGCTATGAAGGACAGAGGTTGGTTGCAACAGAGGATGGGAGTTTAAAACCTGATGCTGCAGTGCCATAGGAATTCCTGAACGGCAAAGCAGCTAAAAATAAAGAAGCTTCACCAGACCGGTAAAGCGTCTGTCTACAATGCAGGAGACCCGGGTTCGATCCCTGGGTCGGGAAGATCCGCTGGAGAAGGAAATGGCAATCCACTCCAGTACTATTGCCTGGAAAATCCCACGGACAGAGGAGCCTGGTAGGCTACAGTCCATGGGGTTGCAAAGAGTTCGGACACGACTGAGCGACTTACTTACTTACCAGACACAAGAAGAGAAATACTCTATAATTCCACTTACATGAAGTATCTAGAATGGCCAAAATCATGGATAAAGAAAGTAGAATGGAGATAGATTCAATTCTGCAAAATGAAAAACTCTAGAGATGTATTACCCGACAATGTAACATAGTGAACACTATTGAACTGCACGCTTAAAACTGGCCAAGAAGGTAAATTTTGTATTATGTATATACATATTTTTACCACAATGATCAAAAGACAGACTTCATGACTTAACAATGATTTGGGGAATTCCCATGCAGTCCAGTGATTTGGACTCAGCACTTTCACAGCAGAGGGTGCCCGTGAAGGTGTGGGTTCAGTCCCTGGTGGGGGAGTGAAGATGGCTCGTATTTGCTTCTCATGAACCCACCCTCCATATCCTTCCAGTCCTAGGTGCAACTAACTCTGCCGCTTGGAGAAACGGTTCCTGTGTGGCCTCCAAGGATTGCACACCTGACAACTCCATCTCTGCCTTGACCTACAGCATTGGTTTTGGCTTCTGGGTCAACACCACCTGTTGCCAAGGCAACTGCCAAGAGCCCAGTCCTCTCGGTGCGCTGCCACCAGAAAGTGGTCAGATGGGAGGCCAAGGAGGTGGTGGGGTGACTTTGGAGGAGAGTTTGCCCTGGATTGAGGAGGGTGGGCACTCAACCCACATTACCAGTCAGGTTGCCCTAAGCCACCTTGACTGCAGCTCCCTGGGAAATCCCATTAAGGTCATGCCCCTGTAGTAGAGCCTGTGAGCACACGAAAGACCCTGGGAGGTCCTGAGAGCCCTCCCGGCTGACATCAGCCCTACATGTCCTGGGGGCCACTCGGGGCCCTGCAGCCCCTCCTTCTACATGCAGTGTCCCAGCAGGGAGACGGAGTGTATCCACGTGAACCTGGTGTCCGAAGCAGGTAAGATGTGTGTTTGTGTGCGAGCACGTGTGCACGAGAGAGTCTGAACACACTGGTTTGGGATACAGGCATGCCTGGGTTTGGGGAGCCCAGTCCCATCATTGACCCTGTGTGGCCCAAGCACCTTCATCTCTTTTAGCCTCATTTTTCTCTTCTGATAAGTGGGGATGCTAGAAGCATACCTCACAGGGTTTGATGAGGATGAAATGAGTTCATGAGAGAGGTGATGCAGTAGAGGGCGGAAAGCAGGACTCTGGGGCCAGGCTGCTTGGGTTCAAATCCTAGCCCTTATGAGCTGGGTGACCCTGGGCAGGGGACTTTCTTTGTCTGTGCCTCAATTTCCCCATCTGATAATCAAAGTCTCTTATCTGTTATGAATATTAAATAAGATAATCCATGCAGCTTCTAGATATGTGCTGTCCAAAAGAAATACAATGTCCATATATGCAAATTAAAAACTTGTACTAGCCTTCCTTGGAGAAGGAAATGGCAATCCACTCCAGTATTCTTGCCTGGAGAATCCCATGGACAGAGAAGCCTAGTAGGTTACAGTCCACGGGGTCACAAAGAGTCGGACATGACTGAGCGACTTCACCTCACCTCACCTCACCTAGCCTTATGCAAAAGGTAAAAGGTGAAATTCATTGAATAATATATTTTCTTCTGGCTTCTCTTTTTTAACTTTAAATTGATTTATTTTTTAATTGAAGGGTAATTGCTTTACAGAATTGTGTTGGTTTCCACCAAACGAATAATATATATTTTAACCCAACTTATCCAACAGTTATCATTTCAACATGCAAATGACATGAGAAATGATAAACGAGATATCTTACATTCATTTTTTTCCTACTAAGTCTTTGAAATTTCACGTGGGTTTTACGCTCATAGCCCATTCCAGTCCAAACCAACCACATGGCAGGGGCTCAAGAGCCACATACAGCTAGTGGCTACTATACTGAATAGCATAATTCTAGAACATAGTAAGGGTTATGTATGGCATGTCAGCAAATCTAAGGCGATGGGAAGACAGGAAGACAGCTGTCTTCCAAAGTGTTCAAAAATATATGCATGTACTCAGGTAGAGAATCTGCCTGCCAAGACAGGAGACTCGGGTTCCATCCCTGGGTTGGGAAGATTCCCTGGAGATGGAAATGGCAATGGCAACCCACTCCAGTGTTCTTGCCTGGGAAATCCTATGGACAGAGGAGCCTGGCGGGCTACAGTCCACAGGGTTGCAAAGAGAACACAACTGAGTAACTAAACTCTGTGTGTGTGTGTATGTGTGTGTGTGTGTGTATGTGTGCGTGTGTGTTGGGGAATAGGGATTTGCATCTTGGAATTGATGACATTCAGTGTTAGTGGTTCGGAGAAGGCAATGGCACCCCACTCCAGTACTCTTACCTGGAAAATCCCATGGGTGGAGGAGCCTGGTGGGCTGCAGTCCATGGGGTCACTAAGAGTCGGACACGACTGAGCAACTTCCCTTTCACTTTTCACTTCCATGCATTGGAGAAGGAAATGGCAACCCACTCCAGTGTTCTTGCCTGGAGGATCCCAGGGACGGGGGAGCTTGGTGGGGTCGCACAGAGTCGGACACGACTGACGCGCCTCAGCAGCAGCAGCAGCAGTGTTGGTGGTTATCACTGTTAAATGTGAATAAGGCTCAGGTGGACTGAATAGCTCTTTAATCGATCACTGTCCAGGGAAGGGATGAACTGGGGAAGTTGGTTTTTTGTGCACAATGGGGTAAGTGTGCGGGTGTTTCCGGAGGAGGGGTGATATGTCGGTGAGCGGGAAGTCTGGGTGTGTTTGTACGGTTTGTTCTCTGGTCTCTTGGGCTTCATCTGGGCTGTGATTGAGGTGTGTGTGTGTGTGTGTGTGTGTGTGTACGTGTGTGGGTGGGTGTGCATGATGGGGGGTGTGGGACCATAACTCACAAACATGGCTCTTTGAGGAAGTGTACTCCAGTTCAGGGCAAGATGACATAAACTCAGACTGTGCTGTGAGGCCTACATTTCTTTTTAACTTTTCTATTATGAAGAAAGTCAAAGGCAAATATAAGAGTAAACGGTTTTATAAGCCCTGTGGACCTTTGACCCAACTGTGATCATTATCTACTCATGGCCGATCCTGTTTCATCTCTACCCAGGCCCCATGTTATTTTGAATACACGCAGATATCCCATTACTCAACCATAAGCATTTCCACATATGGCTAAAAGATAAGGACCTAAAAAATAACACCAACAGTTGTGGTTAAGTATTTTCCTGTTGGTGTGTACCTGCTGCTCAGTCAAGTCCAACTCTGTGCAACCCCATGGACTGCAGTCCTCCAGGCTCCTCACGCCCCCGGCCCCACCCTCGTCTCCGCAGGCGGCCGGAACCTGAGCGTGCGCGGCTGCGGCACCCGCGACCTGTGCCAGGAAGAGGGCTTCCCAGCGCTCCCGGGCCACCGGCTGGCCGGCCAGCCCGTCTGCAACGCCAGGCAACGCGCCATCCTGGACCCCAAGTGCCACTCGGGCGTGGCGCTTGGCCTCCGCCTCGCCCTGCCGGTGCTGACCGTCGCACTGGGCACCGCGACCCTCTCCTGAGCCAGCCTGCCTGCACCCCCGACCCCCTCCCCGAAGCCTCCCTGCTTGTTCCGCCAGATGGTGCCCCCCTACCAGGGCATTTCTAGGGGTTTGGAAGCTTCCGGTGAGAAAGTAAAAAAAGTAGGGGTGAGCCTCCTCCCTCAGACTCAGAGATTCCCCAAAGCTAGTCCTCTTTCTTTACGCTGGGACCCCAAAGGGTGCGCTTCTTTCCTCCGACTAGGGCTTCCTCAAGTCTGGCCCTCTTTCCTCACCAAGGGCCTCAAGGGCTGTGCCTCCTTCCTCAGACCAGGCTGTTTTTCCTCCTAGGATGAGAGATGCTTCCAAGGTTACACATTCTCCTTCGTACTGGGGGGCCCAAAGACTAAATAAACATCCTTCCTCAAACTAGGAGCTTCCCAATACCAGGCTACTCCCTCAGACTGTATCTCTTCTCAAGAACATTAGAGAACAGCTCCTCCTTCTCTTCCCCTCTTCAGGGTCTAGCAAGGTCCTGGCAGCCAAGCTGGGGCTTGAGGACAAAATACACCCGCTCCTCAGGCTTTCAGAGCAGCCCGTTCCAGCCCCAGCATGGGCCCTCTTCAGTCCGGCACAGTCTCTCAGCTGTGCTGTTGTTCAGTTGCTAAGTCGTGTCCAGTGCTTTGCAACTCCATGGACTTCAGCACGCCAGGCTCCCCTGCCCTCCACCATCTCCCAGAGTTTGCTCAAATCCCTTCCAATAAACATTCAGAGTTGGTTTCCTTTAGGACTGATGGGTTTGATGCTAGCTGTCACCAAAGCTGAATGAATCGCGTTGCCCAGTGCCTAGTGGTTTGGACCTCCTTTTGCTGATATTGCAGCCTCAAGTGGGCCCCCCGATGTGGTCTCTATACCCTGGGGATTCAGATGTCAAGGTCTGGGAGCCTTGAGATCACACGCTCAGTGTGGAGTGAGCGTCATTTTAAAGCAAGCTTTGGATCCAAAGGACGGAGCAGAGAGGTATAATAAAATCGAGGAGCTCACCGCAGACAGAATGCCAGGAACATTTGCTCACAGCTGAAAGTAATAGAAAGCCCAACGAGAAGAACTGAAGCGATTCATTTAACAAAAATGTATTGATCACAATACTATATACATCAAGCACAGTTGTAGACACGGGGGACGCTGAGTAAACAAAATCTCCTGCTCTCAGGAAGTTTATGTTTTTATGGGAGAGGAAGATAATAAACCTCTCATTTGGGTTTCCCTGGTGGCTCAGATGGTAAAGAATCCACCTGCAAGACAGGAGACCCGGATTCGATCCCTGGGTCGGGAAGATCCCCTGGAGAAGAAAATCTCAACCCACTCCAGCATTCTTGCCTGAAAAATCCCATGGACAGAGGATCCTGGTGGTCTACAGTCTATGGGGTCGCCAAGACCGAGTGACTAACACTTCACATCATGATATTCCATATCATACTGAGGACTCTGGAGAGCACAGTTTGGGAAGAGAAGTGCGGATGCTGCCAAAGGGGTGCCCTTTCTAAAAAATTGCATTTATATTTTATATTTATTATTTATTTGGCCGTGCAGGGTCTTAGTGGTGGCGCACAGGATCTTAGTCTTCTTTGGAGCATGCAGGTTCTTTTCGTTGCAGTATTTGGGATCTAGTTCCCTGACTAGGGAACCCAGGCCCCCTGCACTGGGAGCTCGGAGTCTTAGCCACTGAACCACCAGGGAAGTTCTGGGGTGCACTTTTATGCAGAGAGGATTTAGAGTGTCATCTGAATGAAGACCTGAAAAGGGCTGACAGAGGGCCATGCAGAGGTCTGGAGAGCGAGTGGGAGGCATTCTAGGGAGAAGGAACGTCAAACACAAAGGTGCCGGTGTAGGAGCAGTTGTGGTTCAGTTGCCAGGTTGTGTTGACTCTGCGACCCCATGGACTGCAGCACGCCAGGCCCCCCTGTCCCTCACCATCTCCCAGAGTTTTCCCAAGTTCATGTCCACTGAATCTGTGATGCCATCCAACCATCTCATCCTCTGTCACCCCCTTCTCCTGCCCTCAGTCTTGCCCAGCATCAGGGTGTTTTTCCAATGAGTCGGCTCTTCGCATCAGGTGGCCAAAGTATTGGAGCTTCAGCTTCAGCCTCAGTCCTTCCAATGAGTATTCAGGGTTGATTTCCTTTAGGACTGACTGGTTTGATCTCCCTGCTGTCCAAGGGACTCTCAAGAGCAGTAAGGAATACCTAATGTAATACAGCATAACAGAAAGAGTGGGGATGGGGATACCCAGGGGTCATTAATTCAGCAGTTCCTAAAGTCACTGAGAACCTACCTTGCTGTCCTGCTGTCCTCAGCATGTCGGTGTTTGCACAGTGGTGGCCAGAGCTCCATCATCATTTGTACAACCACATCCAAAGCTGGGAGAGGAGGCTTCCCATCTCTGTCTTGTCAGAAACCCCATCATCAAGCAGACTCTGTCATGTCCCGTCAGCCGATCTGTGGCAAGGTGATGGATTATCGCGACTGACTTTGCCTAATCAAGATTCAAGGGTTTCCCAGCTGATCTGTGGCAAGGTGATGGATTATCTCGACTGACTTTGCCTAATCAAGATTCAAGGGCTTCCCAGGTGGTTCAGTGATAAAGAATCCTCCTGCCAACACAGGAGACATGGGTTCGATCCCTGGGTCAGGAAGATCCCCTGGAGAAGGAAATGGATGGCAACCCACTCCAGTATTCTTGCCTAGGAAATCCCATGGACAGAGGAATCTGGCGGGCTAGAGTCCATGGGGTCGCAAAGAGTTGGACGTGACTTAGCTTGAATGACAACAATCTCTAAATTGACAGAGGCAAATAAATGATTGAAAGAATATAAAAGTCATCAGAAGGCTCTTCACCTCCTTTACCCCGCTGCACTCGTTTCCTCTTTGCCTCTGGCTCCTACCCAGTCTCCTTCATACCCGCCTCTTCCTCATTCTAACCCTCTCACTGAATTTCCCCTTTTCTCTGGCTCTCCAGCTGCCACTTCCTGTCTTGACACGTAGTTTCCCCTAGAGTTGACAAGTCTCTGGGAGTTCCTGGTAAATGCTACATTATACCCTTAAACAGATAAGGGGAAACAAAAATTAAAAATTAATAAGAAAACCTTGCCAATACACTATCCACTTTAAATCCCACATAGAACCTGTAGACAGGACCCTTAAAAAGCCTGGCAGGAGCCAACAAAAGGTGAAAATTCTTACCCGAATCAGCTCTCCCGCATCTCCATCTGTAGTGGCCAGTTGAGAGAAGAATATAACATTTCACATTGTCTCCTCCTTTCCAGATCCAGACCTCTTCCTCTCCCAGAGATAACCACTGTCTTTCTTTCCTTCCTTTCCCCCTCTCCCCTTTTTGCTGCAGAACACGTAGGAATCTGCCTGCAATGCCGGAGATGCCGGTTCGATTCCTGGAGTATCCCCTGGAGAAGGAAATGGCAACCCACTCCAGTATTCTTGCCTGGGAAATCCCATGGACAGAGGAGCCTGGTGGGCTACAGTCCATGGGGTCACAAAGAGTCAGACACGACTAAGGTACTAAGCACAAATGTGGGATTTTAGTTCCCTAGCCAGGGATTGAACCCACACCCTCTGCAGTGAACGCACAGATTCTTTTACTACTATGATTATTCACTGGTTTATTTTTGGCTGTGCTCTGCCTTTATTGCTGCTCCTGGGCTTTCTCTGGTTGTGGTGCCTGGGCCTCTCGTTGCGGTGGCTTCTCTCGTTGCAGAGCTTGGGCTCCAGAGTGCTGGAGCTTCAGTGGATGTGGCGCACCGGCTTAGCTGCCCGGTGGCATGTGAAATCTTCCGGTACCAGAGATTGAACCCGTGTCCCCTGCATCGGCAGGTGGATTCTTATCCACTGCACCACCTGGAAAGTCCCTGAGATAAAGTTTCTTTAAGGCCCTTTCTTTTAAGCTAAAATATACCTGGGTGGTAGAGGAGAGCTATAGCCATCTGAGAAGATAAGCTGAACTTTTTCCAACTGTCCTTTTATAACTAGTGTGTATTTTGTATTGTTGTACCTGATTGATGGAAGAAATGTTAAAATGAAACTATTAAGGTCTCTGTATCTGTCTCTGCTTATGTGTGTCAATAAGTGTGTTATAGATGTGTGGTTTTTTTTTTTTTTTTTTTACTTTTGGATGGTATTACAAAAATGAATGTGTAAAAGAATTCGATCGAATTGGCTTAAAGAAAATCAAGTGCTTGCATAAATTAAGTATTCATAAAACTTTAGGAAATACAGTAGAACATCACCAAAATGCTTTTCAGGTTCATGTAATCTGGGAAAATATTCAATATTAGAACTACTTTGTTTGTTGGTTCGATTAAAATAGACATGTCTTTGAATTATAAACATGGGATGTAATGCAAACATACAATTTTTATTCTACTTGGGTTTATTAGTAAAATAAGTTCAGGCCACAAAATTTGTCAGTAAGAAAAGTAAGTTGGTTTGAAGAAACTTTCACAAATAATCTAAATAGTTGGTGTTTAGTCACCAGGTCGTGTCCAACTGTCTTGCCACCCCTGCCAGGGGTGGCCCAGTAGCCTGCCAGGCTTCTCTGTCCATGGGATTTCCCAGGCAAGAATACTGCAGTGGGTTGCCATTCCCTCCTCCAAAATTAAATAGATGTAAGTAGAATAAAAAGTTTTAAGGAGAATTTTACAAATAGTTTCCCCATATCTTTTGGTAACCTGGAAACCTTAGTTTTGCTAAGATCAGTTAAGTGAAGTGAAAGTGAAGTCGCTCAGTCCTGTCCGGCTCTTTGCGACCCCATGGTCTGAAGCCTACCAGGCTCCTCCATCCACAGAATTTTCCAGGCAAGAGTACTGGAGTGGGTTGCCATTTCCTTCCCCAGGGGATCTTCCCAACCCAGGGATCGAACCCAGGTCTCCCACATTGTAGACAGACGCCTTACCATCTGAGCCACCAGGGGAGTCAAGTTCAGTTAAATAATGAGTTAAGCCAAAATCACTGAATATCCAGATCATTTCCAAATAAGATAAAACACTGAAACACTAAATATTGAACATAGGTTTATCATTTTGGGCTTCCTTTAGACATTTGGGCTTATTGGTAAATATGTTTGATGCCACACTGAGAAAATGTTCCATGAGAAAGTATGTTTCTGGAAGTTATAAAAAGTATATCTAAATTTGCCAAGCCACAGAATGCTAATTAGAAAAGAAAGTTCATAATTCTTTACTCTTTTATAGTCACTAAAAGTTGAGGTTTCTAAGGGTTTCTTGAAAGTCACTCAGTCATGTCCAACTCTTTGCGACCCCATGGACTATATAGCTCATGGAATTCTCCAGGCCAGAATACTGGAGTGGGTAGCCTTTCCCTTCTCCAGGGGATCTTCCCAACCCAGGGATCGAACCCAGGTCTCCCGCATTGCAGGCAGATTCTTTACCAGCTGAGCCACCAGGGAAGCCCTTCTAAGTTAAGAATTCTAATTAATATATGCAATTAAAGCTGCTGGAAATGATAAGGGAAATAACTCAGTATGCAAGAAAAGTAAGATATGGGTTTGTTGTTATTGTTATCGTTAGAAAGGGTATGAGAGGACTTCCCTAGTGGCCCAGTGGTTAAGAGTCCACCTGCCAGTGCAGGGGACATGGGTTCCATCCCTGGTCTGGGAAGATCCCACATGCTGGGGAGCAACCAGGCCTGTGAGCCGCAACTAGCACCCTAGAGCATATGCTCTGCAACAAGAGTAGCCACTGCAATGAGAAGCCTGAGCACCGCAAGTAGAGAGCAGCTCCGGCTCTCCACAACTAAAGAAAGCCCGTGTGCAGCCACGAAGACAGTGCAGCCAAAAACACAGATACAATTAAAAAGTGTACGAGAAAATTAAAAAGTGTACGCAGTATGGAGATGCATTTTTGTTGAGGGAAATGAAAGTGATTTTGTCTTAAAATAAAGCTGGTTGTTTTTGGAAAGGGAAAGAAATGAAAATGAACACAGGATTCTGAAGGTTTGTGGAAAAGGAATCTGGGAAAGAAATCTTACGGTGTGATCAAGCTGGATAAGATTGAAAAAAAAATTAAATAGTGTACTTATGTGTAAAACTGGAACTTAACCTTCTTTCATCTGCTAAAATGACAGCTTCTTGGAGTATGGGTCTGCTTCTGAGAGGGGGTTGTTAAAGGCTTCCCTTTTGTTAAAAATTTTTTTAATTGGAGGAAAATTGCTCTGCAATGTTGTGTTGGTTTTTGCTGCACAAAAATGTGAATCAATTTCCCTTACTTTTTAAGTAATATGCCTAGAAAGCAAAGATTCTGTGTTTTGTTAAAATTATTTCCTGGGCTTCATGTCATCTTAATCGGATCTTTGATTACTAAAGGAAAACAGAGACTCCTCAATATTTAAAGAGCTAAGTTTTGCTCAGAACTATGAAACTTTCTACATTTACCTTAGAAATCTTTTTGTCACTTTGGTAAAGTAGATAATAATTATCATTTCATGATAGTCTGTGATCCAATTTAGTCAATGTCTAAAATCTTTTGATATTTTTGCCAAACTTCTCCCAAACCAAATTCTAAAGAAAGTCTTTTTGATCTAAAGTAACTTTGGGGATTTCCAGAGGGCTTCTGGAACATTGCAAAAAAATTGTTCTCTTTATGGAAAACAGAATTTTAAATTAACTAGGCTTCTTTGGTATGTTAAATGACATGAGAAGCAATGTCAAGTAAGTGATGATAAATGTTCTTAAGTTATATTGCATGGGTGAATATTATTAATATGTGTTCTAGAAACTGTATAAAATCCTAACATTCTGATATGTTGTGGCATAATGTTTTCAGTTGTAATTCCAGTTACTGTCTTAAAATGCATGTCACAGAAACAATGGCATTTTCTTGTCAATTGCGTTGAACTAAACTCTCATCAGATATCTAGCCATTGGCATTTTTAAGCCTTTTGTCATTTATAGACCGTTATTCTTTTATCCTGATGCTTTCACAAAAACGTTCCTGTAGAAGTACTTCATAGTCAAAGAGATTCAAGGAAAGGGCTTTTCACAAGTACAGGTTTCTGATAACTTGAAGATCATCAAACTGAACTAGGTAAGAATTTCCAGAGCTAATGGAAAAACTGGATTCAAGAAGAACAAGTATTCATCACATAGGACTGAATGAAGTGAGAGGATTATAATTTTTAAATCACTTTTCATTTGAAACCATTCTGTTCCTTAGTGTTTGTGTTTTCAAGTTAAAGAAAACCTTTTGTCTTCAGCTGGGCTTCCCAGGTGGCGTGAATGGTAAAGAACCCGCCTGCCAAGGCAGGAGAATCAGGAGATGTAGGTGCGATCCCTAGGTCAGGAAGATCCCCTGGAGGAGGGCTTGGCGATCCACTCCAGTATTCTTGCCTGGTGAAAATACCATGGAGAGGAGCCTGGCAGGCTATAGTCCATGAGGGTCACAAAGAGTCAGACACAACTGAGAGACGAACATATACATTTTTGTCTTAAGCTATCATGACTTATAGCCATTCGGCAAAGTATACCTTTGTAAACAAAAATGAAACATTTACTTTCTCTTTCTACCTGATCTCTCCAAAATTTGGAAATCCTTGCACATTAGTCTCGTGGCAATATAGTTAGCTATTTACATAAGTTCAATAAAAATCTGTCCTCCCTGGCGGACAGATTCCTTGGTGGTCCAGCGGTTAAGACTCTGCTTCCACTGAAGAAGGCATGATTTCGATTCCTTGTTGGGAAACTAAACTCCCACATACCATGCAGCAACCCACTCCCTCCCCCCAAAAAGCTATTCTTCTAATAACAGGATAATTAGAAACACTGGATGTATTACCAAGATGTTGACTGGAATATTGTAGTCAACAGAGATATACATAGGCTTAAATATGACCAGACAGCTTTAAGGACTGACTTTAACTTTGGTATGACTTCCTGGCCTTGAGAGTTCTTTTTAAGCATTTACTCTGAGACTCTCTATAAAAATTTCTAACAAAGCAGTCTTAAAAAGAGCGTATTAATGTATGGTCAATCACTGCTCTTACTGTATTTATGTCAACAATTGGGCAACATTTCATGCAAATAAATTTATTTTGACTGTGTGTGGGTTTTGGGGTCTTGTTTGTTGGTGTGTGTGTGTGTGTGGCTTGTGAGATCTTAGTTCCCCAACCAGGGATTGAACCTGGGCCCCCAGCAGTGAAAGTGCTTAGTCCTAATCACCGGAACGCCAGGGGATTCCCTGTGTATCTTTGATAAAAATGAGGGCAATTGTAGAGAGAAAGAAATTATGTTTGCACCTTTATATATATTCTAATCTTGTCAACAGTCTCTGAGGTTTTATTATATACCTATAAACTGAACTGGATCTTGGAAATTCTTCTGCGTGTGTATGTGTGTGTGTGGTCAGCATCTTTGCAACCCCATGCACTGTGGCCCGCCAGGCTCCTCTGTCTATGGGATCCTCCAGGCAAGAATACTGGAGTGAGTTGCCATGCCCTCCTCCAGGGAATCTTCAAAACCCAGGGAATCAAACCGTCATCTCTTGCATCTCCTGCACTGGCAGGTGGGTTCTTTCCCACTGTGCCACCTGGGAAGCCCCTGAATTCTGCTAGTTTCCACAGATATCTGGCTATTAATCCCCACACTAATGTTTCAATCAGTAGAAACAAAGGATCCGCTGCCCTGGATCTCCTTGGAAGGGACTACACCAGGTCTTCCTCATTACCTGGATGGCAGCCAAACTTCAGGCACTGGAAACTTGGACACACATTTCACAGCTGAAATGGCCCTGCCTGGCATCTGATCCTGTGAAAATGCTAGAGACCTCCGGATCAAATTGACTGGGAAGAGATGTAGCTGACACTGCGGCGGACTGTTTCCTCCCAAGATGCCAGATAGAGACTTTGTACTTGAGCTAAACATAAAACACGTTCTTTCTTCTTGCCTGTCTTTCCTTTACTCTGTCACGGGTCTGGAAAGATCATGCCATCATCCATTTCTCCCAGGCCATCACTATAACCTTTCAGACGGTGCTGGATTCATCATCCAAAACTCTGATCTGTTGAAGCAGGTCACAAAGAGGAAAAGAAATCTCCTATATCTGCCCATATATTGGAATCTAGAAAAATGGGAGAGACAAACTTATCTGCAGGGCAGGAACGGAGATGCAGAGGGAGAGGGGATGGACATGTGGGCCCAGAGGGACAAGGGGAGGCCGGGATGCACTGGGGGAGGAGGATTGACGTATACGCACTGTCGTGTGAAAAATAGCTAGCTAGCGGGAAGCTGCAGTGTAGCCCAGGGAGCCCAGCTCAGGGCTCTGTGACGACCTGGAAGGGTGGGAGGCAGGCTCAGGAGGAAAGGAATGTATGTTTACATATAGCTGAATGATTGTTGTGCGACAGAAACCCACATAACATTGTAAAGCATTGGCGATGGAAGGCAAAGTCCTAACCGCTGGACTGCCAGGGAAGTCCCTTCGGGTTACCCCTCCTTCCTGGGAGAGAGGATTAACTAAATAAACCTGATGAGAGCCAAGCATGACCTGTCCCCATCCCTGCCCATTAGCAAAAGGCTCCCGAATGTCCTTCACCTTCAGATATCTATCTCACTTCACCCCTGGGGTAGTGACATTCTTCTAAAGTCTTCATAGAAAAATCATGTCAAAAGGTCAATTTGCAGTCAGGAGACACAATCAAAGAGAGAGTCCAGCGCAGTAGTTAAAGAGTATGGACTCTGATACCAGTCTGTCTAGGCTAGAAGTCCAGCTTAGCCAGTGACTAGTTTTATCACATTGGGTGAGCCCTTACTCCTCAGTTTTTCCATTGGTGAAATGGGGTGATCACGCTTCCTACTCAAGAGTTGATATGTGTACCGAAATCAGAAAGGCACATGTGGAAAGAGTTTCTTGTAAGTAACCAAGAGCATTTACTACTATTACTTGGGAGGGAGAATGCCCTTTGGCTCTAAAAATCCCTTTCTTGGGCTTCCCTGGTGGTCTAGTGGTTAAGAATCCACCCGCCAGTGCAGGGGACACGGATTCCTTCCCTGGTCTGGGAAGATCGCGCAGGTCACAGAGCAACTAAGCCCGTGTGCCACAGTGACTGAAGCCACGGCAGTGAGAAGCCCGCACACCACAGCGAGGAGTGCGGTGTGCACACCACGCCTGCTGCTGCAACTAGAGAAAGCGGGCGCAAAGCAGCAAAGACCCAGCATAGCCAAAAGACTAAATAAAAAATAAAGTAAAACAGATAAGTCTTTAAAAAAGAATACTCACTGTTTATTGGTGGCTGGATAGCATCACCGACTCAATGGACATGAACTTGGGCAAACTCCAGGAGGTAGTGAGGGACAGGGAGGCCTGGCGTGCTGCAGCCCATGGGGTCGCAAAGAGCCGGACATGACTTAGCAACTGAACAACAACGCACACTATTTTAAAAAACAAAATCTCTTTCTTTCTGCTCCGCAGCATGGCCTGTCTAGAGGATGCCTGCCCTGAGGTGTGGGTGCCGAGTGACCTGGGGTGGCAGGGAGGGGATGAGGAAGGAAGGAAGTGTTCCTGTGAGCTCAGAGGTCCCCAGGGATGAGGCCAGGATATGATCCACCTGGGCTGAGCTGGCGCCCATGGCAGGTGGTCAGGAACTGCTCATAGAAGGAAAAAGTCACTGAATGACCCTAACCCTGGAGTCCGGACTCCAGTACTCTTGCCTGGAAAATCCCATGGGTGGAGGAGCCTGGTGGGCTGCAGTCCATGGGGACACTAAGAGTTGGACACGACTGAGCGACTTCACTTTCACTTTTCACTTTCATGCATTGGAGAAGGAAATGGCACCCCACTCCAGTGTTCTTGCCTGGAGAATCCCTGGGACGGGGAGCCTGGTGGGCTGTAACTCTATGGGGTCACACAGAGTGGGACATGACTGAAGCGACTTAGCAGCAGCAGCAGCAACTCTGGAGTCTGCAGGAAGAGAAAGGTACTTTGGGAGTGGGGTGGGGCTGACCTGGGCAGAAGCTTGAATTTTACTGTTCAGGTCTTTTTATTGTCAAGTCTTTTAATTCCTACTTTTCTGTAACGGCATACATGTGGGTCCATGATTCAAGGTAAAATTTTTACTATTAATTATTTAAAGCTTACATAAGCAAACAAGTTTTAAATAATTAAAAAATAAACAAAACACAAAATCAACCTACAAATACAAATAAAGAAATGGGTAGTGTTTTTCACGGCTCAGCTAAAAGGCAGAAAGCATTAACAAAACAGTTAGCTCCTGCGGCCCTTTCCCTGGCTGCTTGCCTTTCCTCTCTCCTCGCCTGAGATAAATTCTGCCCCAAACACGATAGTGGCAATTTTGCTACCTATGTCCATGCTTTGCGTTTTCTGAACCAAGCCTTTTCCCTTTGCATTTTCTCTTTTCTCCCCAGAGACTTTCCCCAGGGAAGCTTATCCCAGGAACCTCATGTTAACAATCTCAGATATCTCTTCCTGTTTTCATTTCCCTAACTCAGACAATCCTATACAGACATTCTGTTGATTGAAGCAAGTTACAAGGTCAGCTCAGATTCTGGAGAGGACAAAGACTCCCCCTCTTGTGGGGAAGAGTGGCGTGTATCTAAGGAGATGGAGAGATGGTCAGCAGTCACAGTTGCAGGCGATCCACCAACCCCTCAATCCATCCCTTACACTTGCTGCCTTGTTCTCTTTTCTTATTGCTATTGTATTGGACACTATCTTGCTTTTGTTTATTATCTATATCTTTCCAAAAATATAAGCTCCATGAGCGCAAAGGTCACCTGTGGCTTGTTCACCCGTGTGTCAGTGCCCAGAACTCTGTCTAGATCCAGAAGGCAGACAGTACCTATCTGAATGAATGAATGAACCCCTGGGGGCTAGCTTCAGGTTTCCCCAGGATGACGGCAAATGGGGAGAAGGTGGGGGCTTCCCGGGTAGCTCAGTGGTAATGAATCCGCCTGCCAGTGTAGGAGACGTGGGTTCGATCCCTGATAGGAGAAGATCCCACGTGACCTTGGAGCAACTGAGGCTGTGTGCCACAGCTACTGAACATGTGCTCTAGAGCCCGGGAGCCGCAACTACTGACCCCGTGTGCTGCAACCACTGAAGCCCGAGCACCCCAGAGCTCGGGCTCCCCAACAGAGAAGCCACCACAGTGAGACCTGTCAACCAACAGCCTTGGCCCACAGTCAGTGTCTGTTGCACAAACTTCCTCCCTGCAGGAAGTACCGTCTGCGTCATCGCTGTGTTCCGGGGCTAGCAGGTGCAGAGCAAACACTCAGGAAGCACCTTCATCGATTCTAAGATGCACCCTTCATCCCCCGCACCCACCCTGCCTTTTAGTAATTCTGAGATCAGGAAGAGTCATAGAGGTTGACACCTTACATCCAGGCAGTCATTGTGACTCAGCTGTCACTGACTGGGTGTGAACACGAAGATTGTTTCACCCCGATGGTTTCCTTATTTTAGTGGTAGAGCATTTTTAAAAATTTATTTTCTTACTGAAGTATAGATGATTTACAATGCTGTGTTCATTTCTGCTATATAGCAAAGTGATTCAGTTTACACATATGTATGCTTCCTTGGTGCCTCAGTGGTAAAGAATCTGCCTGCAACACAGGAGACCTGGGTTTGATCCCTGGGTTGGGAAGATTCCCTGGGGAAGGAATGGCAACCCACTGCAGCATTCTTGCCTGGAGAATTCCATGGACAGAGGAGCCTGGCGGGCTACAGTCCGTGGAGTCTCGAAGAGTTGGACATGACTGAGTGACTCACACACACATTTTATTTTTAATATTCCTTTCTAGTATGAGGTATCACAGGATATTGAATATAGTTTCCTGTGCTACCCAGCAGGACTTTGTTGTTCATCCATTCCACATATAATAACTTACATCTGTTGATTCCAGACTGACACTTCATCCCTCTCCCATCTGCCCCTCTGGGCAACAAGTCTTCTCTATGTCCATGAGTTTCTGTTTCATAAATAAGCTCATTTGTAATAAGCTCATTTCATAAATAAGCTCATAAATGAGCACCTTTTACTACTTTAAAATTTTTTATTTATTTATTTATGGCTGTGCTGAGTCTTCACTGGGCTTCCCTGGTGGCTCAGATGGTAAAGCGTCTGTCTACAATGCGGGAGACCCGGTTCGATCTCTGGGTCAGGAAGATCCCCTGGAGAAAGGAATGGCAACCCACTCCAGTATTCTCGTCTGGAGAATTCCATGGATGGAGGAGACTGGAGCGCTACAGTTCACAGGGTCACAAAGAGTCGGACACGACTGAGTGACTAACACTTTCACAGCATCTTCACTGTTGCACGTGGGCTTTCTCTAGTTGTGGCGAGAGGGGGCTACTCTCTAGCTGCAGTGAGCAGGCTTCTCCTTGAGGCGGCTTCTCTTATTGCAGAGCACAGATTGCAGGGAACGTGGGCTCAGCTTAGTTGTGGCTGCGTCACATTTTAGATTCCACATGCAGGTGATAACGTATGTCTTTCTCTTTCTGACTTACTTCTCTTAGTATGATAATCATTAGTTGCATCCATGTTGCTGCCAGTAGCACCATTTCATTCTTTTTTACGCTGAGTAGAATTCCATTGTATATAAGTACCACATCTTCTTTACCCATAATTGAGCTGCTTTTAATAGCCTCGTGGCTGTGCCTGTTGGCATGGAGGACAGAAGATGTGTTGCGTGAGAGAGTGTGGGCATCCACTGTTTGGAGCAGAAGTCACTCCACAGAGTCAGAGTCTGTGATTTTAGGCTCAGCTTAGCTAACTTATTTCTCTTGTATTGTCCTAGTTAGATGCATACACAGATAGTATAAGATACAAACCTATATTTTCTAAGTAAGTCTACCAAGCGCTCTTGCATTTAATTTTATTTTCTGCTTTTTGGCCACCTCATGTGACATTCAGGATCTAAGTTCCCCAACAGGGATCAAACCCATACCCCTTCCAGTGGAAGTGCCATGTCTTAACCACTGAATCGCCAGGGAATTTCCTAAACATTTTAAGTGATAGTGAAATACATCATAATTTTATTGGCAGCACTCTTAAAATTTTGTTAATGGGATAGAAAACGGTGCACCTGACAACCACAGCACCTTAGATTGGATGAGCTGGGGAACCCACAGAAGGAGAGGGTGAATTGGTATGTTTCTCTCTCTCTTTCTCTCCCTTCCAGTCTCAGCTCCTGGGTGTTGTGTCTATCTTGGGATGACAGGTGGGAGAACGGAATTTTAGCCTGGGCTAAATGAGTTACTCCACCTGACAGGCTTCACACACACCTTGTTGTTGTTTGGTCGCTAAGTCACGTCTGACTCTCTGCAACCCCACGGACTGTAGCCCACCAGGCTCCTCTGTCCATGGGATTTCCCAGTAAGAATACTGGAGTGGGTTGCCATTTCCTTCTCCAGGGGATCTTCCTGACCCTAGGATTGAACTTGCGTCTCCTGCATTGGCAGCCAGGTATTTTTTACCACTGAGCCACCGGGGAAGTCCATGGACACCTGGTGTATCAACAATGTCCTATAAGTGAGCGTTTGGCTTTAGCATGTGAGGAGAGAGTGCCCCCACCAGCCTGGGAGGTCTGTAGGAGCAGGGATGTGTGAGTCACATCTTGGGACCAGCACAGGGACTGGTGAGCTCCACACAAATGTTTGTGGGATGACCACACAGCTGAGTCAGTTACAAGACAAATAAGAGCTCTCTCTCAGCTCGGGGTCTTTGCCTAGGTTCTTTAGGGCTGGGATGCAACTTCCAAGCAGACCATCTGGCTCACTCCTACCCATCTTTCAGTTCTCAGCTCAGGCGCCTGTTCCTCCAGGAAGCCCTCCTTGACCCCTGAGCTAGTTCAGGTGGTCCCTTGGTGCTCCCACAGTCCTCTGGGCCACCCTCCCCATCCCAGCCTGGCCCGCTCCGGGTCATCATGGCGTGGGGATGGATCTGACTCCCCCACTACCCTGGCTTCCCCTGGTGGCTCAGATGGTATGGAATCCGCCGGCAATACAGGAGACCTGGGTTCAATCCCTGGGTTGGGAAGGTCCCCTGGAGGAAGAAACGGCAACCCACTCCAATATTCTCGCATGGAGAATCCCATGGACAGAGGAGCCTGACTGGCTACAGTCCATGGGATCGCAGAGTCAGACACAACTGAGCAACTGACACTCTAACTGTACTATGAATCAGTCCTGCGGGAACAGAGCCGGGGGCGGGGGGTTGGTCTTTGCTGTGTTCCCAGCATCTAGCCTAGCACAGGGCCTTGGAGAGGTGCTGAGTGTTTGATAAATGAAGACAGAAGAGGAGGTCTGGCGGACAGGCACGGGCGCAGCCTCCCGCGGGCTGGCACTCTCTGGAGCTGGGAGAAGTGCCCCTGGCAGTGTGCCGGCCTGCATTAGATGCATTTGTGCAGGCGTCCTGCGTCCTGGTCTTGGTCCAGAGTTACCCTTGGCCGTGACCATCCCCTTCCTTTCCTCCAGGAGCTCCCATGGGCAGAGCCTGATGTGTCTACTTTGGGGACCCTGGCTCGTGGCTGCTCACACAGCTTAGGAGCTGGAGCAGGATGCATGGACGTGGAGGGTTTCAGGGGCCACCGTCTGAGTACGCTGTCTGCAAATGTGACTGTGGCTCCTCTGGTCTGCTGGTCTGCGTGCGCCTGCGTGTGTGTGGCTTGCGAGGCTGTTGTAAGTCAGCCTGCTTTGGACTTGTCTGTAATGACTCTGTACTTGAGGCTCTGTCTTTCCTTTCCCTCCTGGGCCAGGCTTTGGGTCTGGATTTGCGGGGAGAAACCTTAGTTTGTGTGTTTGCTGTCTGGGAACGTCTGAGGATCTTTCCTCAACTCCTGGTCTCTGTGTTTGTGTCAGTCAGTGAGGATGTGGACGAGTTTGTGTGCTGACCTGCATTTCTGTCTCGCCTGTGGTTTAAGAACTGAGTGTAGTCAGCAGACTATCCATTTCCCATTCTCCTTGTGGTCTTCAACTAGTCTCTTCCCTTTCTTCTTTTTTTTTGGGGGGGGGGGCGTGAAGTCCCCTCTCTTCCCTTTCTGGGCCTCCACCTCCTCCTCAGCTGTTCTTTTGGAGGGTTCTTTCCAGAATTGAGCTTCAGATTGTCAGCAAAACCCTCTGAGTATCCAGGGCCTCTGGCTGTGTGGGTGCTAAGTTGCTCAGTCATGTCCGACCCTTTGCAACCCCATGGACTGTAGTCTGCCAGGCTCCTTTGTCCATAGGATTTCCCAGGCAAGAATACTGGAATGGGTTGCCATGCCCGAGTTCTCCAGAGGATCTTCCTGACTCAGGGATCGAACCTGCATCTCTTATGTCTCCTGCATCGGCAGGCAGGTTCTTTACCCCTAGTGCCACCTTGGAAGCAGGGGCCTCTGGGTAGTGGGGGCTTCTGGCTTCATCCCAGGAAATGGGAGTGAGGGTGGGACACGTGGCCTGGGCAGAGAGGGGGTTGGGAGGAGAGCCAGGGTGGAGACTGTCATAAAGATTCCCTTGGACTGGAAGGGAGGCTTGGAAGGTAGAGATGGGCACTGGAATTGAGGAGAGCCAGAGATATCCCCCAGGAGGCTGGTGTGCTTGTGTCTCGGTCTCTAGACCTTCAGCTTCTTCCCTGTGTGCACCTAGGTCCACGCCTCGCTTTCCATCTCTGCGGCTCTGCATCTTTTTGCTCTGTCTGTAACTTGTGCCTCTGAGAGCATCTCTGGTGGTTTTCTGCCGCCCTCTTCTCTCATCCCTGAATTCCTGCCTGACTCTCCTTCCGTTTCCTCTTTAAGGAGTCTCTTTTCCATCCCAACTCTTTCTCTCTGTTTTTCAAAATGTAGTTTAAATAGGAGGGTAATTGCTTTACAATGCTGTGTTAGCTTCTGGTGTCCAAGAATGTGGATCAGCTACAAGGGTACATACATCCTCCTCTTCTTGAGCCTCCCCCCCCACCCCCCTCAACTCTCTTTTCTCATTCACATCTCTCCCTGCTTCCATCTCCCTCTTTGTCATACTAAAAGATGCCATTTTATTTTTAAAAAATTATTTTTACTTTTTGGCCTTGCCATGCAGCATGCAGGATCTTACTTCCCCGACCAGGAATTGAACCCGTGACTTCTGCACCGGGACTGTGCAGTCTTAACCACTGGACAACCAGGGAAGCCCCCTCAATGCCATTTTAACTGGTTGTGAGGAAGCAGGGGAGGGAGACAGGAGAAAGGAGGAAGGTGTTATGAAGTCGGCACCTGAGCTGGGATTTGAAGGATGGGCTGAGGGCACACTGTTGCTAATGTTGTTCAGCCGCTCAGTCATGTCTGATTCTTTGAACTGCAGCATTGCAGGCTCCCCTGTCCTTCACTATCTCCCAGAATTTGCTCAAGTTCATGTCCATTGAGTGAGTGATGCTATCTAGCCATCTCATCCTCTGCCACCGCCTTCTCCTTTTGCCATCAATCTTTCCCAGCATCAGAGGATGTTGAAATGCTAGGGAAGGAGGAAGGCCAATCAGGGAGCTTAGAAACCAGATACTGAATTGGGGTGTGGGCGCTGCCCCACTGCCCCATGGACCACCAGTCCCGGCCAGGACCAGGCCAAATCGCACGGGGCTCTCCTTAGCACTTCCTCCCAACTCAGCCAGAGGTGGCTGAGCTTAGTCACCACCCACAGAGCCTACACCACCCTTGGTAAGGTGGGTGAATGGGTAGACAGTGCAAAGGAGGGAGAGTAAATGACTTGTTTGGGAAACTGAGTCCCGGGATGGAGAAAGAGAGGGTGGGATGGTGAGCAAGGCCAGATTCTCAGATGCCAGAGCTGGGATTTTGTGCTGGGGGTGATAGAGACCACGGGCGGGTTTTGAACAAGCCTTGGTGTCAGAAAGCTCTCTCTGGGTCCCTGGGGGATGGGGGTGGAGGGGGGCTAAGGGCCCGAGACCACCCAGTGGTGGTCCCATGAGCAGCTAGGGGTGGGGTCCCACAGCGGGGCTGGGACCCCACCCCCTGACATCACCCTCACATTATTGCACCAGGGCTGGCTGACCAATAAGCTGTGGTTTGCTACTATAATGGGTCCTAGCAACAGGCCCTGATCCTGTGCTAACAGGAGAGGAGGCCCCACCAGCGGGAAGAGTGAAGGGGAGAGGGAGAGCCTGCAGGGCAGGTGAGTCCCCCTGAGGGCAGCTCCCCTTGTCCAATCCCAGGCCCAGCTCCCTCAGCTCCTCGGTCCACCCCAGTGGCCACTGGCCCCTCCGCCCCTTGCACTGAGACCTGTCCAAGGATTCCCTTTCTCCTCTACCCAGGCCACGCTCTGAGATGGGTCAGGGGTCGGGTCGAAGGAGGGACTGGGTAGAGCCCCAGGGTGAAATGGCCCCACCTGGGATGGGTGATCAGACCTGGCGGGAACAATGGAATAAGGACTGTCTTCCTGCGGAAGGTTGGGTGAGGATGCGGCCAGGCGCAGCTGAGGAGAAAGAGGGGAGGTAAAGACACGTGACTGAAGGGAGAGCAGCTCTTCAGAAGGACCTGGGTTGGAGCCCTGGCTGTGCCTCTGAGTGGGGACATCTCATGTCTAGTCTGAACCTCAATCCATCTCCATCTGATGGGGACACTGATTCCTGACCTAAGCATCTCTCCCAGGGTTCTCTGAAGAGTCTTTAGTCAATAAGGAAGGGTATTTTAGAGGCGATAGACAAGGAGAGTGTGTGATCGGGAAGAGGGAGGGCCAGGGAAGCTCCCAGGTGAGGAAGAAGGGTCCCAGGAGAGACCACCATGACAGGCTCCTGGAGGAGGGAGGGGACTTAGCCTAGCCAGCCCTGCCAAGCAGGGCTGGGTGTTTAAGGAGACGTCCAGGGTGGGGGCACCCCTCCCCATGCCTGGCTGAACCCAAGAATATCTTCAAAGGTGACCTAGAGACAGACAGGTGATGGGGCTCATGATGGTCACAGAAGCCCGGCGACGTGGGCAAGGTTATCTTCCACCATGCAGGTGCTACAGCAGGGGCTCAGAGAGGGCAGGGATGTCATACAGCCAGGAATAGTAATAATGATGATAACAGTGATGCTGATAATGCAGACTGCCTGCTCTGGGTTGGGAACTTTTTTTTTTCCCAGAGAAGTTTTTATTTGGGCCTTAAGCTTTTGAAAATAAAGTTTAGAGACATAGCATATGAATACCACAGTAATACACATGAAATATTCTATATCAGACCCTAAAAATTAACATAAACTTTCTCATAGTCAACAAAATAGTGGCTGGGTGCTGATTTCATTAGATAAGTTGGCTACAGCATTTTAATTATCATTTTACATCTATCTAGGTGTAGCTGAAATTCAAAATGCACATCAAAGTAAAACGATATCACAGCTCAATGCCATACTAAATGTACTTGGCCTCTGTGGTAAAATTCACAATGGGTTCTGCTGGACAGATACTGGGTTGGGCACTATTTTAAGTGCTTTTTCTGGATGAACTCATTTCATTCTCAAAAGCTCTAGGAGGTGATCTGCTATAAGGACTGCAGATCGCTTTGATCTGTAAGATGAGGAAAGTGAGGCAGCGGTCAGGAACTTGCCCCAAGTCTCTCAGCTGGTGTGTGGTAGAGCCCGTCTGGATGGAATCCCAGGCAGTGTGGCTCCAGGGTCTGGGTCCCCCTGGCCATCACTTCTTGCTGCTTCTAATCACCGCAGAGGCAGCAGCGGAAGACCCACTGCTCCCTTTTTCTGGGCCCAGGAGCTGAGCTAAAGCCCCTTCCACTGCAGGCCTGGCTACATACATGAATTGCAGGGCCCAGTCGAAAATGAAAATGCAGCACCCTTGCTTCAAATGTTTAGAATTTTAGTCAATGTCAAAAAAGCATCAAGGCAGGAGCTGAGTTTTGTTTTGTTTTTTATTTATTTTAAAATTTTGTTTATCTTATCTAGCTGTGTCGGGTCACTTGGGCTCTCTAGAACTGGCACGCACGTTTAGTTGCCCAGCAGCATGTGGGATCTTAGTTTCCCAATCAGGGATTGAACCCCGTCCCCTGCATTGCAAGGTGGATTCGCAACCACTAGACCACCAGGGAAGTCCCAGGAGAGCTGGGCCTTTTGACGTGGGGCCCCATGTGACGGCATGGGTCTCAAGCTGCCCACAAAAGGGTGGGAGTTCCTAGGGTTATCCCGAAGAAGACTCCTCAGTGCCCTGGGAGGCAGGTCAGTCAGCACACTCATTAAGCAAGAATCAAACAGGCTCAGAGAGGTGTGCTTCCTTTTGCCCCAGGTCACACAGCAGGTTAGTGGCAGAGATGGGATGGGAACCTGGGGCCACCGACTACAAAGCCCCCTCCCTACCTCCTGTCTAAAAGGTATCCCGGGTTTTTTTCTAAGAAGGAGAGGGCTGTGGGGCTCCAGAGAGACTTCCTTCATAGCCCTGGTGTGTCTCTCCCTGCCCCACGCCACGTTCCAGGAGGCCTGAACGGCTGGCTCCCTTCTGCTCTCCCCTCCGCAGACACTGAGGACCACGCGTCCGTCCGTGACTCTCCCCCACCCCCCCGCACCCTCTGACCCGCCAGTCACCATGGCTACTTCGAAGTTGCCAGCGGTGTCCGGGGAGGAGGAGACCACCATCCTCATGGCCAAGGAAGAGCTGGAGGCCCTGCGCACCGCCTTCGAGTCGGGCGACATCCCCCAGGCCGCTTCCCGCCTCCGGGAGCTGCTGGCCTCCTCGGACTGCACCCGGCTGGAGGTGGGCGTCACAGGCGAATCGGGGGCCGGCAAGTCGTCCCTCATCAACGCCCTTCGCGGCCTGGGCGCCGAGGACCCCGACGCGGCCCTCACCGGCGTCGTGGAGACCACAATAGAGCCCTCGCCCTACCCGCACCCGCAGTTTCCAGACGTGACCCTGTGGGACCTGCCAGGGGCCGGCTCTCCCGGCTGCTCGGCCGACAAGTACCTGAAACAGGTGGACTTCGGCCGCTACGATTTCTTCCTACTCGTCTCTCCCCGCCGCTGCGGCGCGGTGGAGACCCGCCTGGCCTCCGAGATCCTGCGCCAGGGCAAGAAGTTCTATTTCGTGCGCACCAAGGTGGACGAGGACCTGGCGGCCACGCGCATGCAGCGGCCCTCGGGCTTCAGCGAGGGGGCGGTCTTGCACGAGATCCGCGAGCACTGCGCCGAGCGGCTGCGCGGGGCCGGCGTCCACGACCCGCGCGTCTTCCTTGTGTCCAACCTCTCTCCCACGCGCTACGACTTCCCGCTGCTCATGTCCACCTGGGAGCGCGATCTGCCCGCGCACCGGCGCCACGCCGGCCTGCTGTCGCTGCCGGACATCTCGCTGGAGGCCCTGCAGAAGAAGAAAGACATGCTCCAGGAGCAGGTGCTCAAGACGGCCCTGGTGTCCGGCGTCATCCAGGCCCTGCCTGTGCCCGGGCTGGCGGCCGCCTACGACGACGCGCTGCTCATCCGCTCGCTGCGCGGCTACCACCGCAGCTTCGGCCTGGACGACGACTCGCTGGCCAAGCTGGCCGAGCAGGTGGGCAAACAGGCAGGGGACCTGCGCTCCGTCATCCGCTCCCCGCTGGCCAACGAGGTCTCCCCCGAGACGGTCCTGCGGCTCTACTCCCAGTCGTCCGACGGCGCCATGAGGGTGGCCCGGGCCTTTGAGAAGGGTATCCCGGTGTTCGGGACGCTGGTGGCGGGGGGCATCAGCTTTGGCACCGTCTACACCATGCTCCAGGGCTGCCTAAACGAGATGGCCGAGGATGCCCAGCGCGTCCGCATCAAGGCTCTGGAGGAGGAGGAGGAGGACACTCAGCCCGATGTCAGCCTGGAGGCGGCTGGTGACAACGGAGTGGAGAAGCGGGGATCCGGGGAGGGGAGCATGGAGGAAGCCCCACTCTCAACCCGCCGGAAGATTGGCCTCCTCCTTAAGTACATTCTGGACAGCTGGAAGAAGCGAGACTTGTCCGAAGACAAATGAAAGCGCAGCCCTTACCCACTGCCTCACCCACAAACCAAGCCTTTTGAAAACCCACCAAACAATCAAAAAAGGCCTAATGTGGTGAAAATGAGAGATGCGGTTGCTGAGTGGGGACAGGGTGGGGCAGGCTGAGGGAGGCAGGTGGAGGGAGGCCCAAGGCCAAGTCCCTAACCGAGGATAGGAATTGATATTGGGAGGCAGAGGTTCAAGGTGTGGATGAGGGTGGGGCAGGACTCTTTAAAAAGAAAAAGCCTCTCTCCCCCTGATCCCCAAGTGGCCATGGGAGAGGTGGGGGGGGGGCGTTGGGGACAACAGGACAGCCTGGCCTGGAGCCAAGCCAGCAGCCCACTGTCAACATAGGTGCGTGGCTGAATGGGCCCTGGGGCCTGCAGTCTCCTGTCCCTTCCTGAGAACTCCAAAGGCCTGCTCTGGTGGGGGAGGGGCAGCCAACTGGTACACGGGCTGGGCACAATAGTGCCTAGCAACCAACTGAGTGAAACAGATGCCAGGGAGATGGGACATCCTGAGCCAGCCCTGCTGCCTGTGAGTGATGTAGGGCGGGAGGGAGGAGGGAGGGGGCAGCCAGGTGGCCACTGGACTGGCCTCTGTGCAGAACCTGGGGACACAGAATGAGAGTGGGGGTGGTGAGAGGGTGGCTGGGCACGTCTATGAGCATCCACGGAGAAAGGCAGGGACGGCACCGGCCCCCTGGAACAAGCCTCATTTCAGAAAGCTGGCCAGCGTGTCTGCATGTAGATGCATGCGGGAATGCGCTGGCTGGTGTGTCTGATCGGGAGGGCTCTTGGTAAGCCTTGCTGATTTGGATGCTGCACGTGGGTCTAAGATTGTGAGTGACTGGCTGAGACTGGGGTTCCAGGTCTGTGTGTGCCTGGCTGCATGGCTGGGCGTGAGTTTTGGGGATGGTGCTGTAAGGCCGTGGGTCTGACAGGGCGCCTGTTGGGATTTCTGAAGCTGCACGAGGTTTCAAAAAACACGGGCTGTATAACACAGTGAGGCGGCCTTGGGACCTCAACTGCTTGCTACAGCCCCTCGCTCTGTGCTGAGCTCTCCAGCTGGATGCAGAAGTGAATCTGACACCCTTATCTGCTCAAACCAAGACTCACATGCCGAGTTGAGGGTCACGCATGGTTAAAAAGGAATCACCAGACTGGGGCACTTGCACAGGACAGGGGTTGCCCCAAGAGCATCCGTGGACTGGGACGAGGGTGCAGGGAAGGGTGGGATTTGAGGAGTTCACAGGGTGGTTCTGGTGCAGCGGAGACGGCCTCACTAACACTCCCTGAGTTGTTCCGGGACCTGATGATGGTTCTGGCCTCATTGTACGTAAGTCTATGTGCATGCATGCTCAGTCATGTATGATGCTTTGCGACCCCATGGACTGCAGCCCGCCAGGCTCCTCTGTTCATGGAATTTTCCAGACAAGAATACTGGAGCGGGTTGCCATTTCCTATTCTAGGGCATCTTCCTGACCCAGGGATCGAACCCACATCTCCTGCGTCTCCGGCATTAGCAGGCAGGGTCTTTACCATTGCGCCACCTGGGAAGCTCCTCTAGCCCCATCTAGGGGCCTCAAATTACCCCTGACTCTGGGAAATGGACTAAGAGGGTCCACTTTTACCTGGGATGTTAAAATTTCTTTGCTGAAGAACTCTCTGCTTTGCAAAAAAGATTCCTGTCTTCCCAGAAGGCCTCCCATTGGCTCTGCAAGGACTATTTGGGGTTCACATGGACCTTTCTGCACCAAAGAGGGTACAAAAGATCATGGTAGGGATATTCCAGACCCCCAGGGGGAAATCTCCATGGTAGGTATTTCTCAGATGCATGAGAAAGATGGTCTCTTTCAAATCTATTCTCAAAAGGCACAGCCCACATCCCTATACCTGAGGACCCTCGGACTCATTGGCCCCAAGTGGCTGGGATGGAAAGGTTGGGCATGCTCTCAATACAATGGGCCTGAGGTTAAAAGAGACAGTCTGGGTGACCACTGTCCCCTGCTTCCAACTGGTGGCCTCATTCTGCCCTGTCCCTTCTGCCTCTCTCTCTCTCTCCCTTCCCCATCTCCATCCCCAGCCCCTGTTCCAGCTCTTGGCCCTGCCCACCCAGGTCCTGCCCCTGCCACTCCCCTTGTCTCCCAGGCCCCAGTCTCCTGAACCATAAGGTCATAGAGGGCTCTCTGGAAAAAATTACTGCCTTTCCCACGAGACTTGTGGGATCTTAGTTCCCCAACCAGGGATAGAGCCTGGGCCCTCGGCAGTGAAAGTGTGGTGTCCTAACCACTGGACCGCCAAGGAATTCCCAGGAGGGCTCTTGGTAATGTCCCCAGTGGACCTCTCCCCTCCCTGCTCAGAACCCTTCCATGGCTACCCACAGATAACGATCAAGAGCAGCCGGATGCTCCACGCCCTTCCCAAGCTGGCCTCTGCCTGAACCTCGTCAGCAGTAAGACCTCGAGTCTTCCTAAACCAGTAGGGCTTGGAGGGTTCTGAGGAGTCATCTTTCCATTCCACAGGTGAGGAAACTGGAGCCCCCACCCTTCACGGAGGGGAAAATAAAAGCCCCAGAGGGGCTGTGACTTGGCTGGTGTCACCCCTGCAAATCCTTGGCATGGCTGGGACCAGACACAGTCACACAATCCCTGGATGTGAGCGTGGCTGCCCCGTCCATCATACGGACTTGATAAAATCGTGCATGCGGTTAGAACAGTGGCTGGCCCCGAATAAACCTCAAATAAACCCAAGCTATGACTACCAGTGATGAAGGTTCCAGCTCTTAATCCTGGTGCTGGGGGCATGGTAAAACCCCTGCCCCCTTCCTCAAAGTTAAGACTTTGAATTTTAGGGCCAGAAGACCTTAGCCCCATTCCCAGTTTTCCCACAAATTAGCTGGAGGACCTTGAAGTGAAGTGAAGTCGCTCAGTCATGTCCAACTCTTTGCGACCCCATGGACTGTAGCCTACCAGGCTCCTCCATCCATGGAATTTTCCAGGCAAGAGTACTGAATGGGTTGCCATTTCCTTTTCCAGGGGAGGACTTGGGCCCCATTTATTTTCTCAATGCCAAATGTGGATAAGAAGGGAGGGAAATTCCTTCTCCAGCTGGTTTGAGGATTTGTGGATACTTCAGGAGAAGTTGGCGGTGATGAGTAAATGTGAATTAAAATAAAGTGCTTAGCACCAGACCTGGCATCTTGTAACACCCTCAGCGCTATTACTGGTGATGCCACAAATACTCCAGGAAAGCTGAGGGATGTAGAGAAGATAGGGTAACTCAGAGTGAAAACACTCCCTTCCCTTCCCTGTCCAAGGTCATCAAGTCCTGAAGACGGAGAACTGGGGGTCTGGCAGCCCATGGCCAGCGAGGTCTTCCAATCATGCCTCAGCCAATGCAAGATCCTGGAGCTCTCAAAAGACACCAGGGCCCTGAAGGAGGCCTTTGAGGCGGGGGATCTGCCAGCAGTTGCCGCCAAGTTACAATCTACGCTTCATTCTCTGGAGAACGTCCGGCTGGACATCGGTGTCACCGGGGGGATGGGCTCAGGCAAGTCCACCTTTGTCAATGCCATCCGGGGGCTAGGGGACGAGGACACCAACTCGGCCTGCACCGGCGTGGTGGAAATGACCGTGGACCCCACACCGTACCCACATCCCAAGTACCCCAGTGTCGTCTTCTGGGACCTGCCGGGCATCGGCACCTCCGCCTTCCGGGCTGACAAATACTTCCGGCGGGTGCAGCTCTTCCGATATGACTTCTTCCTCATCATTACCTCGGAGAGCTTCACCGCCGACCTCGCCGAGCTGGCTCTTGAGATCCTGCGACACGGCAAGCACTTCTACTGCATCCGCTCCAAGGTGGACGTGGACATCACCGCCTCCCGCAGCCGCCGCCCCAGCTCCTTCTCGGAGGAGAGGGTGCTCAACCAGATCCGGGACGACTGTGTGCAGCGGCTGGAGGGTGAGGGGCAGGCTCTGGGGGCCTGGGTTATTTATTTATTTAGGATGCACAATGCGGCTTGCAGGATCTTAGTTCCCTGACCAGGGATTGAACCTGGGCCCTTGGCAGTGAAAGCGCTGAGTCCTAACCACTGGACTGCCTGGAAATTCCTATCTATTTTTAATTATTTTATTTATTCATTGACTGGTGGGGGGGGGGGGCTGGATTCTTGAGGGATTACCCCAGTTCCCCTGCATCTTCCCACTGAGGCCCAAGGTGGGGTAAGTTACGTGGCCCCTGTTGGTGAAATGCCGCTTACAGCTGCAATTTCAGTCACAGGTGACAGAGACCAGTCACTTGCACTAAAGAAAAGGGTGTGTGCGTGCTGAGTCGCTCAGTCGTGTCCGACTCTTTGCAACCCCATGGACTGTAGCTTGCCTGGCTCCTCTGTCCATGGGGCTTCTCCAGGCAAGAGTCCTGGCGTGGGTTGCTATGCCCTCCTCCAGGAGATCTTCCCAACCCAGGGATCGAACCCTCAGTCTCTTACTAAATCTCCCGCATTGGCAAGCCGGTTCTTTACCACTAGCTCCACCTGGGAAGTCCCCCTGGCCAGTGCAAATGCTATGCACCCACGCCCACGCTGACACACCTCTGGGCCGGGGGGCCGGGGGGTAGCTAACATTTCTTGGGGGCTCACCAGAGGCCAGGCACCATGTTCACAGCTCATTTCACCAGCGTGATATCTCTAGGAGGAAGGTACACCCATTCTCTTGTTTTATAGATAAGTACATGGACTTCTCTGGTGGCTCAGACGGTAAAGCGTCTGTCTACAATGCAGGAGACCTGGGTTTGATCCCTGGGTCGGGAAGATCCACTGGAGAAGGAAATGGCAATCCACTCCAGTACTGTTGCCTGGAAGATCCCATGGACAGAGGAGCCTGGTAGGCTACAGTCCATGGGGTCGCAAAGAGTCAGACACGACTGAGCGACTTCACTTACTTACTTATATGGAAGCCCAGAGAGATAGGTGTGGTAACTAGCCTGAGGCCACACAGGGAATAGGGAGGGAGGCTGGGATCTGAACTCAAGCAGCCTGGCTCCAGGGCTGATGCTCTTAAGCCACGTGCTATGTAGACACAGCTTCTCACCCCCCATCCCTCCCCCACCCCACCCCGACACTCACAGGCAGCTGTCAGGACACCTGGGTCTGCTCAGTGGGGAAACTCACCCAAGGTGCCCTTGTCTCCCGCAGCACAGGGACTCAGGGACCCCAAGGTCTTCCTGCTGTCCATGTTTGAGCTGGGCAAGTATGACTTCCACCTGCTGGAGGAGTCGATGGTGAGGGACCTTGAGAGTCACAAGCGGCACGCATTCCTGGTGGCCCTGCCCAACATCTCCAAGCCCACACTGGAGCGGAAGGCGGCCTCGCTGAGGCAGCACACCTGGCTGGTGGCCACGGTGGCCTGCGGGGCCAACCCAAGGCCCGTGCCAGGCCTGCCGGAGGTGGCGTGCGACCTGCACGTGCTCACCCGGGCCCTGGAGGGCTACCGCCACAGCTTCGGCCTGGACGGGGGATCCCTCGTCAGGCTGGCAGAGCAGACGGGCCAGCCCTTGCACGAGATCCTGCAGGTGCTCCAGGGCCCGAAGACCAAGGTCACTGAGGCGCTGGTGGCAGAGCTGCTGGGCCAGGCCTCCGGGGATGCCTCGGCCTTCAGCCAGAAGCTCCTCAACGTGCCCGTCCTGGGCTCCCTGGCCTCCTGTGGCCTATCCTTCGCCACCGTCTACCGGATGCTCCGCACCTCCCTGGACGTGGCTGTCAGTGATGCCCAGAGCGTGCTGGTTCAGGCCTCCCTCGACAGCCCCGACCGCAAGCTCCCAGATGGTCAGTGGTCCCAGCCCGGCGCCTAGGCCAGCCAGAGGTGGCAGCGAGGGGCTGGGAGGCCTGCAGGCTCTGTCTATGCCCAGGCTGGGGGGGTTTTGGGGGAGGGGAAGGAAGAAACTCCACTGTCCTGGACTGAGCCGTGTGCTGTCTCGTGCTTTTGCCCTCTCTGGCCATGGCTCCCACTTTCCCTCTTCCGGTGAACCCTACATCAACCAGCAGTCCCCTGGGAATCGCAGGGAGGGGACAGACACGGGCCTGCTAAGTTGTGACAAGGCAGGGAAAAGCCAGTTGCCTGGCTGGGGAGGGCAGTCAGGAGGGTGTCCACCACGCATGTCAGGGTAGGGGGGCGGGCTGAGGCAAAGGGTCCAGAAGCATTTCTGTAAGAGGGCAGTGAACAGTTCTCAGCAATCTTGGGGTTCACAAAGGGAGGCCCCGCCTAAGGTCTTGGGCAGTGTGTGGCAGGGCCAGAGTCTGCCCTGGGCCTCGTAACTCAAACTTCTGGCCAGACCTGCTCTGAGTCTGCGGCTTCCAGTCAGACTTTCTGCCAGACCTGCTCTGAGGCCAGAGGTTTGCATTCTTCCCTGTCCCCCTACCTTCTTCAGGCTTCCCAGGAGGCTCAGATGGTAAAGAATCCGCCTGCGGTGCAGGAGACCCGGGTTTGATCCCTGGGTCGAGGTGGGAAGATCCCTGAAGAAGGGCATGGCAACCTACTCCAGTATTCTTGCCTGTAGAATTCCATGGACAGAGGAGCCTGGCGGGCTACGGCCCATGAGGCTGCAAAGGGTTGGACACGACTGAGCAACTATCACTTTAATTCACCCTCTTCAGCTGTACTTTTTCCTCCGAAGGCCAGTCCCCCCGGGGCTGCCATGACCTGCACACCAGGACTGTGTACAGGATGTGCCCGAGAGCAACAGGAAGCCAGGGAGACCAGTGGCATGGGGGGCAGGCTGGGCAGACCAGCTCAAGCCGCTTAGACTGGAACCAAGCGCTTTACTCAAAGGTGGAGTGGCATCACTGGAGGGTCAGGACTAGTTTGGGATTAGGGTGTGGTGACCAGACCAATTCGGAGACGTATCTTGGGAAACACTGAACTAGGATGGTGTACTGTATTTAACTGAGTAGGGGAGGGCAGGTACTCTAATGAACTGAATGGTGTATTTGAGGGTTAGATTCTGGTTTTGAAGGGAGGGGCCATTTTTCAAAGAGTAGTTGAGGTATATAGGGGAAGCCATGGACAGAGGAGACTGGAAAGCTGCAGTCCATGGGGTCGCTGAGGGTCGGACACGACTGAGCGACTTCACTTTCACGCATTGGAGAAGGAAATGGCAACACTCCAGTGTTCTTGCCTGGAGAATCCCAGGGACAGGGGGGCCTACTGGGCTGCCGTCTCTGGGGTCGCACAGAGTCGGACCCGATTGAAGTGACTTAGCAGCAGCAGCAGCAGCAGCGCCTGTTTTGACTAAGGGGAAGGGCAGTTGGCCCTCTATATTGGAGGATTCCACGTGTGCGGATTCAACCACCCTTGAGAATAGTAAACAAACAAACAAACAAACAAAAAGCCCCAGAAAGTTCAAAAAGCAAAACTTGACTGTAAGTGCTGGCAACTATTTACACTGTATTCACATTTATTAGCACTGACAGTGGATTAGGTGCCTTAAGCAGTCTAGAAAATGACTTCCGTAGATGGGAGGATGTGCATAGGTTACAAGAACACGCTATGCTATCTAACCTAAGGGACTTGAGCCGCCACGATTTGGGGATCTGCAGGGGTCCTGGGACCAACCCCTCGTGGACAGAGTGACTCTGTATGGTATTTAACTAGGGGCCTGTCCCCTTTTTAACGTACTGAATCAGGCACTGCGCTTAGCTAGGCCATATCACCAAAGGCTGCCACCAACTTCACGGGAACAGATGAAACGTGAGGGCCTGCATGTTCTTCTCCATGACACACATAGACGGGAGGCTTGACGGTACCTCACAAAACAGAAAGCCCCTCTCTAGAGGCTTCCTCCTCAGCAGACTTGTTTTTATCTGCTGACAACTCTGACCTACAGTGGACATGTCCTCACAGAAGTTCAATGGGAGGCCACGGCTCCTCTGCCCCCAAGGGCTGGGAACAGCAATCTCGGGGCTTCTCAGGACCGCACGCTGGGGAGGAGGAAGAGAAGCACCAGAACAGACTTGTGTGACTGCGTTTATTCCAACCACCAGACGCTCCGATGAAGAGCTCCCCAGATGCCTCACATTCCAGGCAGGAGCCTGGAGCCAGGGCAGAGGGACCTGCTGCTCTGGTCCCTGCAGAGGGAGGCTGGCATGGAGCAGGGCTTCCTGGTGACCACGCAGGCTCCTCCCACCGCCTGGCCCTGGGGGCTGAGGATGGACTGCCCCGCCCAGCTGTAGGGCTGAATCTCAGTCGCCCCGTGAACAACGCTCCCTGGAGGGTAGGGGCCTGGCCCTGGACCCCTCACGTCTCCAGACGAGGAAGTCAGGTCCCTCGTCCATCAGGCCGGCTGCCCTTCTCCACCCTTTGCGGGGAGAATGTGGGAGCCCGTCACCACCCACCGGGGGCCCGGAAGGGGGTTTTCTGTGTGACAACCCTCCCCTCGGCCTCAGGCCAGCAGGCGGCTGTACTCTGCCAGGGCGGAGGACTTCTTCACCCCGTCCCAGATCCGCGCGGCATAGTGGAACCTGTGAGGGGAGGCCAAGAGTCAGCGCTGCCCTGGCTGCAGGCCCTGCACGACCGACCCCATCGCCTGGGACGCGGAGACTGTGAGGCGGCCCGAGCCCCTCACCTCCCCGGGGCAGCGGGGCTGGAGTCTGCAGGCCCCGAGCTGCGAGCCCACTCTGCTCCCCGCTCCCCTCAGTGCGGCCTTCGTGGGCGTGGGCCTATCTCTTCAGCCCCCGAGTCGTGTGACGATCAGAAACGTCTTGTGTTGTCACTCAGCCTCTAAGTTGTGCCTGACTCTCGTGAGCCACGGACTAGGCTGGCAGGCTAGTCTGCCCACGGGATTTCCCAGGCCAGAAGACTGGAGTGGGCTGCCGTTTCCTCCTCCAGGGGCTCTCCCGGCCCAGGGACTGAGCCTGAGGCTCCTGCACTGACACGTGTGCTCTCCTGCACTGAGCCCCCAGGGAAGCCCCTCAGGAACGTCCGGCAGCAGTGTAAGCCTACCAGCTCCCCAGTTCTCTCCTCCGCGCTGGGTCCTGGTTCAGACCAACAAGAGGAGCAGACCTCCGACCCCCCAGGCCCTGCAGCCGCCAAGCAGCATCCTGCTGCGTCCGCACTCCCTTGCCCCTTCTGCCCACAGCCGACTGGACAGACCCAGGGGAGCCGAGCTGAAGCTACTTCTCAGGTTCTTGTTTCTCTTGGAAACGAGGCAGTCCTGGATCTGCGGCAGCCCTGGATCTGCGGCAGCCCTGCTGTGGGCTCTGGACATAGAAAGTCACGTAGAGTCAGGGCTAGGGAGGCGGTGCTGGGTTCTGTGAGGGCAGAGGTGGGAAAGTGGAGGGGACGACGGGACCCGCGAGCCAGCGGGAGCTGCAGAACAGTGCCCATGGCTCCTGACGGCTTTCTGCTCTCCTCTCCGGTGCTGCTGTGCTTTCTGCACTCAGGGTCTTAGCATAAATCCTTTAACTTGGCCAGGCACACTGCTCCTACTCCTTGCAGTCAAGTGACACCCAGTTACAGGTGTGTGACCTCACTACACAACACTCCTTTGTTTGAGCCTAACCTTCCCCACTAGTAAAACGGGTAACGAGACCTACACACTACCGGCTCTTGAGGATTCAAAATCACAGGGAACAGCAGCAAGATGGCAGCTATCAATGTTCCAGGACAGGTGCTGAGGTGGAGAGATCCCCGAGACCCTCGACATGGGGCCCTCACACTGACCCCCTCCCTCTGCCGAGCACTCTTACCAATTCTTCTCGGTGAGGATCGTGTGTGACAGCTGCGGCCGGGCCATGGACATCACCTGGCTCCGAAGCTTGCTTACCAAGGACTGGAAGCTGGGGTGGCCTCGGTACCCAGGGAGCAGGGAGAAGAGGGGGCTGGAACCAGGTCCTGGAAAGTTAGAGGTTAGGAGGGGAGGTGGCAGCCTGCCAGGAGAGGGCCGGGCCCCCACAACAGCGTCCTGGCCTCCCAGGAGCACCTCTGAGTTCAGCCTCCGTGCAGGTCCTCCCATTCTTCCACAATTTGGAAACATGCTCCCAAGAAAGGGTCTGAGCAACTCAGGGACAGGCCTGCATTTCTGCTCAGACCAGGAAGAGTCTCACACTCAAACCAGAGCAGCCCGTGTCTCCCCAGGGCCCAGATCCCCTCAAGGGGGACCCCTACCTGCGCGAGGTGGGGTTTCACTCTCTGTCTCACTGTCCATGAAGGGCATCAGGAACAGGTTGACCTCAGAGTCCAGGAAGTCAGGCGGGAGCCCGGGGAAGACATTGCACTGCAACATGGATAGAGTACCTGGTGGAGAGAACCCGTGAGAGGCTGCAGGCACCGCGGTGCAGGGCCAGGGGGCGGGGAGGGAGGTCTGTGCTGGGTGGTCAAGTTGGGGTCCGGAGACCGCGTCTGACCTCCCTCCCAAGTCTGGGGGAGGGGCCATGGGACTGGATCAGAGCCAGGCGGCCACGGGCCTGCTTGGGGGCAGCCAGGGGCCCCTCACCCTTGTACCGCAGGTGGGAGTGGGCCATGAGCTGGTCGATCACCAGGTGCATCTGCCGTAGCTTGCGGGGACAGAAGTCCTCCCGGCGAGCTTTATTCTGCAGGAAGACTGGGAGGAGGGGGGTTGGGGGGGAGGCGGAGCCTGAGAGGTAGCTGGCGCTCCGCCACGCGGACTCCCCTCTTCACTCCAAAGACCCACCCTGACCCAGAGTTCTGATCACGGGTAAGTGCTGGTTGATGCTGGGGACCTGGAAAAATGAGTTAGATCTGGCTTTTGCACTCAGAAGTCCCCAGTCTGATGGAAAAGATGAAGAGTAGATGGGCACGTGATCAGGACTGAGCTAGAAAGACCAGGAGTCAGGCCAAGAGGAAGAATGGGGAAGAGCCTGTCTGGGGCGTCAAATATGACCCAGATGTTGCAGGAGAGCAGGGCAGGGACAGAGCAGGCCAAGGACATGCGTGCAGGGGCCCCAGGCAGGGCGGCCAGGGTGCACGGTGCCACTCAGGCCAACTTGACACTTACTCCCTGAGCTCCAGGCCAGGGATCCAGGTAAGGGAAGACTAGGGTCCTACCCCCCAGAGGTTCCCATTCTGATCAACGAGCCGAAGTCAGACCTGGGGGCCGAGCCCTTGATGCCTGAGAGGGCCTTCAGAGGGAGCGGCAGACAATCCTGGCCCTCCCCTCACGGCTCTAGCAGGCGCTCCTCCCGGCGCCCCCTTCCCCAGAGCACTCCTAGTTTCCGCCTCCACGCTCCCCCTGCCCACCCCTCCGGTCCCCGGGGAAGCCGCTCACCCAGGTGAGGGTAGTACTCAGCGCCTTCGTCGGATCCTGACGAGCTGCTGGACTCGTGGCTGGGAGATGGGGTGGAGGGTTTCACCATCTCTGCTGTCTGGAGGAACCTGAGGATTCGGGGTGAGAGGTTGGCGCTCCAGCACCGGCCCCTCTGTATCCCACTGTCTAGGGAAGGAGGGGGCTCCCTTTGCTGATTTGATTGAAGCGAGAGCCACGCTGGGAAAAAACACCACACAGACACCACGTTCCTCACACAATTTCAGGGAATCCAGAGACAACCCTTAGACACCAATTCATGGACCCAGATCAACATATTATGTATTTTTTAATGAATTCATGCCATCCAGAAGGACTTTATTTTTTGAGAGTTTTGGATTCACAGCAAAATTGAGTGGAAAGTACAGAGACTTACCATAGATTGCCTGCCCTCGCCGCGCCCCCAACTTAGCAACATGCTGATGACCCTCCCCTGTCACCCAAAGCCCCTGGTTTACATGTGGGTTCACTCCTGCTGTTTGTGTGTTCTATGGGTTTTGACCAAAAAAAAAAAAAAATCATCTGAGTACACCGTAGAGCGCCACACTGAGCAGCTGCCCAGCCCTAAGCTGTCTCTGTTCCCTCTCCCCTCCCAATCCTGGCAGCCACTGGTATTTTCACTGGTCTCCATGGTTTGCCTTTTCCAGAATGTCAGAGAGCTGGAATCGTACAGTATGAAGCCTTTTCAAACTGGCTTCTTTCACTTAATTATATGCATCTGAAGCTTCTGCATGTCTTTCATGGCATGACAGCACATCTCTTTTCAACACTGAATAATGTGGTTAGACAGCATCACTGACTCAATGGACACGAATCTGAGCTAACTCCAGGAGACAGTGGAGGGCAGAGGAGCTTGGTGCGGCGCAGTCCATGGGGTCGCAGAGAGTCAGACACAACCGAGCGACTGAACAACAACAACATGTGGCTGTGCTGCAACTCAGGATCCATGGATTTACTGAACGACATCCTGGCTGCCCCTAGTTTTGGCAGTTATGGATGAAGCTGTGCAGGTTTTTGCATCAGTATAAGTTCTCAGTTTACGCAATTTTAAAGTAAATTTTTCCAAACATATGTCAATAAAGGTAAATAAAATAAACCTATTACCTGAGATAAGAGATAATGGGGTCTGATTAACTCTGGCTATTCTCCTCATACAGACACACGCACAAATATGTTGCCCACAGTTTCCAGTGATTCACCCACTCTGGGAAGCCCACCTTGAAGACACTGACTTAAAACTGAGGCTCTGCGTGGGCCAGGTCAGCCCACAGCACATCCCCTACCCCACCAAGAATGTGAACTCCCCAGGGCAGCCTGTGTTATCTGTCCGATCACACCTGTATCCCCAGGGCAAAGGACAGCGACTGGCCTAAACAACGCCCAATACACCTGGCCCCTGAATGAACCAACAGACAATGGTGGGAGGAGGGGGATGTTTCAGAATGAAGCCACTTAGATCTGGTCCTGTCAGCCGGCTCTCGCAACAAGTTGTTTTTTTACTGTTGGCCAGACCCTCAGCCTATCTCCATCCCCAGAGTTCCTAGCACACACATTAAGCTCCTACTTGTCAACATCTTACTATGTACCAGGTACTGCGCTGAACGCTTTACATTCTTTAACTCACTTCATCGCAGGACACTGTTTGCTTACGAGAAACTGTGGAAAAAGCAGCCACTGCCTAACAAGGACGCGGATTCAAACTCAGGGCTGCCTGACTCTGGGGACATCTGCTGCCTTCAGCTTGGCTCCCTCTCCCTGTGAACGCCCGTTCCTTCCATCTGTCTGTCTGGGCCTCGAGCCCAGGGCTGCTGGCCAACCCACAGCTACCTCCTGGGACCTACGGATGGGAGCCAGTCCTATCTGGGGGCATTTCTGAACCTCCAGCTGCTTTAGGCAGCACTCCTGCCAGATCCTGGCTCCTTCCCCTCCCAGCCCAGCAGGGTACTTCAGGGACAGCACCCGTGCTTGGAGGAGATGGACCATGAGGCTCGAAGAACCAGACGTGCCAGCTTCTCAGTACGCTGTTCATTCAACAAACTAGGGTTAAACATCCACCTTGTGCCAGGCAATGTGCGAGGCACTGGGAATCACATTCTAAGGAGGGAGAAGGACCATAAAGAAGGCTTTGTCATCGGTGCAAATAAGTACACAGCAGGGTCACAGGAGACTCAGTAGGTTAGGGGAGGCCTCGGGTCGACCTCAAGGACATGAGGGTGGTCCTGGCACCCGGGGAGAGTTTTTCTGGCTGAGGGATGAGGCGTGCAGAGGTTCAAAGCAGCAGGAGGAACAGCTATGGGGCCTCTATACCCTTGATGGAAGGAGTGAGGGACGTGGTGGGAGAGGTCAGTGTGGTGACCGGGACCACATTAACTGGACCTTGTAAACCACGCAGGGGAAGGGCTCCGGGTTTTACCAGGAGTGACAGGCACAGCCTATGTGCGTGCGCGGAGAGAGAATGCGGCGGCAGTGACCCTCTCTGGCTTAAATTTTCGAAGGGTCCCTTGGCTGCCATATGGGAGTGGTGAGAGCTGGGCAGATCGCTGAGTCGGGGTTCCATCCTCCACCTGGCTCCCCCTGCCCCAGTTCCTCACCTGTACAGACTGAGGTCCGTGAACCAGTCCTGGACGACTATCACCACGTGGCAGACCGTGAAGAGGAAGGCAGCAATCTGGAGTGACTGAGGTGGGGCAGGAAGGGACAGCAGAGTTGAAGGTCCTTGGGGTCCAGAATGGGATCCCTGATCTCAGGACTCAGCTGAGGGGGCCTCAGGACTCAGCTGAGGGGGCCGCAGAACAAGGGCCTCTGAGCCTATAAGCACCTACTGTGTGCCCAGACTGCACTGGTACTTCCCTTCCAAGCTGTCCCTAGATCGGGCCAGATGGCAATGATCAGCCCCTGGTCCTACAGGTGGATGTGGAGGCTTAAGGTGGGGGGTTACTTTCCCAAGGGGCAGAGCCAGACCCGACTCTTGGTGCCGTCTTCTCCCACCAGCTCTGAGGGAACCCAGGGCTCTTTGCAAGTAGAACTGGCAAACCCATACCCATGAGCTCTCTGCCCCGGGTCCCCAGGCCTGGCTCGGTCCCCTCACCTGCATCTCAACGTAGGTGTGGGGCAGGTTGTACTCTGGAGGCAGCTTGCGGTCATTGTTGATGAGATGGTCCAAGATGGAAGGGCTCAGGATGGGCTGGGGTAGGGAGAGAGAGGATTGTCAGGGTGGGCGTAGGGACCCCAGGGGACACAGTCATCCAAGTTCCACTTGGTGATGGCAAGTACACCGCCTCTCAGGACAAAGTAAGTTTGGAAACACAGGCAGCTTCCTTCTAATTAGTACAGAGCTAATCAGCCAGAGGAGGTGAAAGGAAAAAGTCTCAAAGCACTTTCACCTTCCCCAGCGCTTTGCAAATCCCCGCTGCTCTCCAGTGTCGCCTGCCCTAGGAGAACACTTCCAGGGCCAATAAATCTAACACCTACATGAATGAGTCATGTCCCTGCAACACCCTTGTTTTGTTGTTTCAAATGCCTTCAAAATTTCACCAAGATAATTACTTAGGTCAAATAACCATGATTAATGTAAAGATTGGTGAGGATTTTAACAGCAGCATCAGTGGGTGTGCAAGAATCAGCGGTGAACTCATCAGCTCTTCTTAAAGGAACATTCCATTTAGAAAAACAAGAGCCTAAATTAGTGGCGGGGCTATTTCTTTTTGCACTTGGTGGAATCCTTTAAGAAAGAGGTTCCCCAAGGGCTCACTTTCTAAAACAGGATCCAAACAGCACAGTGTCTGGGTCGTAACTTCTGCTCTGCTCCGAGGAGGCCCTGGCCCCGCCCACAGCCATCTCACTGAGTCTCTAAGGGCCGGTGGTCCTAGCGCACAGGGCGCACCCCACATCTGTGCAAGGTCTCCCGCTCTCCCGTCACCCACGTGTGCAGCGGCCAGAACTCTGCTGCACTAGCATTCCCTGAGCACCAGCCGTGGCCGGGCCTCCCCCTGCACAGCTGCAGGCAGTGAGGGAGTGAGCGCAGTACTCTGAGAACCAGACCGCAGTCAGCCACGAGCGGTGCTGGGACGGCCACATGGGCACCAGCGGGCACTCAGAGGCGGCGGCTCCTGGGAGGAGGAATTTCCCCCAAGCAGTCTTCAGGGAGAAGGCAGAGGCCAGGGAACAGGGCAGGGGGAGAGAGTGCATTCTCATGGTGCGGGTCCTGACGGCCAACAGTACTGAGAACCCGCTTCCTGCCAGGCCCTGACAGGACTTCACTTGTGCTCACTCACTGACACCTCACAGAAGCCCCACGAGGGAGGTAATACTGTCTATCCTGCTTCAGAAAACTAAGGAATGGAAATGTTAAGTAACTTGGTCGAGGTCGTGCAGCTCGGGAAGGAGCCCGTGGTGAGGCTGAGGGAGGCTAGCCGCACGGGCTCTGGATGCCAGGCTGAGGAACAGGGAACCCGGAGGAGCTAAGGAAAGCTGCCGGGCTTCACAGGACAGGCCGGCTCCCATGACACTAAGGTGCCTGAAGTTTCCCCAAGTGCCTGCTCCTGTGCCAAGCACGCTGCCTGGACTGGTCCACTGACTCCCTGAAACCCTCCCATGAAGCTGAAAACAACCATCAACCCCATTCACAGATGAACAAACTGAGGTGTCTGGGGGAGGTTAAAACTTAAAGTCACCCAGCTGGTAAGAACTGAAGATCAGATCTGGCTTCAGACTGACTCCAGGGCCCCCACTTTTAACCATCAGGTTACAGCACGGGTCTCCAACCCCCGGGGGAGCCAGGCCACAGAGCCGGAGGTGAGCAGTAGGCAACTGAATGAAGCTTCACCTGTATTTACAGCCGCTCCCCGTGTGTGCATTACCGCGTAAGCTCCACCTTCTATCAGATCAGCAGCGGCATTAAACTCTCACAGGAGTGCGAATCCTATTGTGAACCTCACATATGAGGGTCTAGGTCATGACCTCCTTATTAGAAATCATCCCCAAACCATTCCACGAACTGCCCAGCCTGTGGAAAAATTGTCTTCCATGAAACTGATCCCCAGTGCCAAAAAGGTTGGGGACCACTGTGTTACAAAATTCTTGAGGCACCTCTGTACACGACAGACAGGAGGGGAGGGGGATAAAATCTGACAAGTGGAGACTAAGGGCCAAGAACAGACACAACTTGCCCAAAGGCATGAGCATGTCCATGGCTTGGCTGGAGCCACAGGGAACACAAGCAGAGGTGTGGCTTAGACACTTCCAGGGAAGGAGCTTAACACGGCACGCGGCGGGGCGGGGCGGGGTGGGTGGGGGCCAGCACCTGTGTGTCCAGGAAAACAATCCGCTCTTGGGTAATAAAGAAGTCGATGCCACTGGTCTGGTTGCCCCCTCGCTCCTTCATTTCGGCGCTCTGGGCCCGGAAAACATACGCCCTGCGGAGGAGCAGGTGGGGTCATCAGAGGTCAGGTTCTCGGCCTCTGCCGCCTCCAGAGTGAGGCCGTGAGCCTGTGGGACTTGACTCCCCACCCGCCTGCAAAGCTTTCCATCTGTGGCCCTGCTGTCTGGGGGCTGCGTTTTATATCATGTGACTTCATCCCAACCCGTAAGTGGACCTGCGAATTCTCAACAAAATTACTAGACTGAGGTGTTTCAGAGCAGGGACTCCCCGAGGCTGCCCAGATTCAAACCCTAGCTCTGCCTCTTCCCGGCTGTGTGGCTTTGAGCAAGTTCCTTAATCTTTCTTCTGTTTCCTCATCTGTAAAGTGGGGACAGGAGTCTCAACCTCTCAGGGTGATCGTGAGGTTAACATACGTAACGCCTTTAGAAGAGTGGCTGACACACGGCGATATAAACTTGCTACCTATTCACTGCCAAGTGTACCCGCCAAACACCAGGCACAGGACAGATAGACCTGAAAACCCTCCACCCCACAGTGAGGATGTGGGCGTCCCGGTGCCTAGCTCCTGCCCTGACTGGAATGCTTTCCCTGCTCCCCTGCTCCAAGGCTGCTGCTTCTCAAATGTCTCCCGGACCACCTGATTTAAAACAGTAACCTGGCTCCAATGCCGCCTCCCTATAACCCTTGCCCGTTCAGTTACCAACTAACGTGCTTGTTTATCATCTCCTCCATTAAAATGCAAGCTCCATAAGGACAGGGATTTCTGCCAGTTTTTGTTTATTGCTGTAGCCCCAACGTGGAGAACAGGGCCTGGCCCATGGCAACTGCCTCGTAAATACTGATTGAAGTGAAGCAGGGAGGCCAGTTAGGAGATTCCTGGCCTCCTCCAGGGAAGGTGGCAGTGACCTGGGCCAGGAGGTGGCGTGAGGAGGAGAGGAGCAGATGAATTCTCAAGGTTCTGACTCTGTTAGACCCCATGGACTGTAGCCCGCCAGCCTCCTCTGTCCATGGGATTCTCCAGGCAAGAATACTTGAGTGGGGTGCCATTTCCTTCTCCAGGGGATCTTCCCAACTGAGGGATCAAACCCGGGTCTCCTGCATTGCAGGCAGATTCTTTACTGTCTGAGCCACCTGGGAAGCCTATTCTCAAGATAATTAGGAGTAAAACTTATGAGATCTGGACTTCTTTGGTGGTCCAGGGGTGAGACTCTGCACTTCCAATGCAGGGGGCACAATCACTGGTTGGGGAATGAAGATCCCACATGTGTGGTGTGACCAGAAAAAAATCCCAAACAAAAAAATGTAAGTATCTCCGAAAGATACACATACCCCAATATTCACTGCCGTGCTGTTTACAACAGCCTAAGACCTTGAAAAGATACACACACCCCAAGATTCACTGCAGCTCTGTTTACAAAAGCATAAGACACAGAAATCACCTAAATGCCCATCAGCAGAGGAATGGATAAAGATGCTGCACATATATGCAATGGAGTGTTACTCAGCCGTTCAGAAGAAGGAAATCATGCCATCTGCAGCAACATGCATGGACCTACAGAGTGCCACTCTGACCAAAGTCGGTCAGGCAGACAAGCAGAAACACTGCACGACATTCTTTAAATGCAGCATCTAAAAAGAAATGAACGTACAAAACAGAAAGAGACTCACAGACTTAGAACATGAGCTAATGGTTGCCGGGGGGAAGGGACAGTTAGAGAGCTTGGGGTTAGCATGTACACACTGCTATACTTGTAACAGATAACCAACAAGGACCTACTGTATAGCACATGGAACTCTGCTCAGGGTTACGCGCAGCCTACATTGCATGGGAGGGGGGGTTGGGGAGAATGAACACGTGTATGTATGGCTGAGCCTCTTTGCTGTTCATCTAAAACTAACAACATTGTTAACTGGCCACACCCCAATACAAAATAAAAAATTTTAAAAAACCTCATGAGACCTGATGACAAAAGGTGGTAGTAACGTCTACCACGGCACAGGCTGAGCTGCCTCAGAAAGACGTGGCAGGCTGACGGGAGTCTAGCTGAGGACTCTGCGCCAAGAGTTGGGGGTGGAAGCTGAGATGGAAAGAATGCCAGCCAAGAGAGCCGCAGCTGCGCCAGATCGGAGCTGACGTCGTGAGCAAGAGCAGGACGGAGCCAGCCGGGAGGCAGAGCACCCGCAGCTCTGGGTCTGGGGGTGTATGTTCTCGCCACAGGGAAACTTAACCCGTTCTGGGGTTCCCTCGGGCCCCTCCAGGATCTGCTGGGAACTATGGAGCCTTTCCCTAGAAGAAAAGCCTGGCTGTAGATGTATGTAAAACCCCACATACACCACTAGGGGGGTTCATGGACCCCTGAGGCCCATCCATGGAGTCCACAGCAAAATCACTGGTTTCATAAAAAAACAGACCCCTACTGTTTCAAAGAAATCCCCAATGGCTACTACTTCTGCTCACCTCCCATCTTGATTCTTCCTGAATTAAGACTGTCTATGTCCCCTACTCTAGTCCTTATAATCCCTGCCTGTCTCTCTTCCTTGCCCTCAGATTGAAGCCCTAGTTCTTAAAATCCCCCCTCCCCCACATCCTCTCCCATCACAATCATACCCTATCCTCCCTAACAAGGCAGGCGAGAGGCTAGTCTAGAAGCCACAGCCTTCTTCCAGGTCTCTCCCCTCACTCTGGTCTTCCGGGCCAAAACAGCCACATCCTGGGAGCATTTGCTCTGTGCCAGATTCATGCTCAAGTCTGCCTCCCCAGTCTTGTCTCACTCTCCCAAAACTCACTTGACAGATGAGGAAGTGAGGTACCAAGAGGTGAAGGGGTTTGCCCAAGGTCAACCAGCTGGTGCAGGGCTCAGACCAAGGTGGACCTAAATCCAGACTTACTGAATGGGCCATCCCAGTTCCTAGCTGGCCCTGCACCATTTCCTGGAGTAAGGCAGGAAGGGAGAGAGGGAGGAACGGGACTGGTTTCCTTGGAGCTGCACAAGAGGAGAGTGTGGTCCAGCCCATCATCCTCCTCCTCTGACGGAGACACTGAGGTTAAGGGAGGGGAAGAGACTTTGTCCAAAGTCCTTTGGTGATGCCACTTGCAACACCCGGCTGATAAAGGTGGGTGTCCACCGCCCCCACAGCCTTCCATACCCCTACCCAAGGGCCCCCTCACCTCTGGTCCTCCTCCGGAGTGTTGGCTGACAACAACGACATGACCATGGACTTGCCTGTCCCCTGGAGGCCCAGGACACCAACCACCAGGACATCAGTCTGATCCAACAGGTACTGTGGGGAGACGCCGGAATGCAACCCTCAAAAATGTGCCCGTTGCTAATGGGGGATATTGGGGCCCTACAGACGTCCGTGGCTGCCCCCCTGCCTTGTCAGATATATGGCCCCAAATCCCCTCACCTGGGCACAGAAGCTGTGTGTGTGTGGTGGTGGTGGAGGCACACACGGAATGTTCCTGCTACAAAGAACAGCACTTGTGAGAGCTCCAAAGTAGATGGGAGCCTGTCTGGTCGAGAAGCTAACAGGGAGTCAGTGTGGCTGGAACACAGTGGACAAGGGGCACCTGGCTTTGGCGATGGAAAGGGAGAGGCTCAGGAACAGGACAGGTGGAAGACAGAACCGGGTAGCTGCGGGCCACTGCAGTGACCCCGGGAGGCCTGGGCTTCAGGAAAGTTGGGAAAACTGGGAAAGCGTGAGAAAGGGAGCAGCAAGCAGGAAGGGGAGCCGGGCAGGTCCTGGCTCTTGTCTGTGGGATTTAAGAGTCCTGTGGAGTCTGGAGACCTTCGCCTCTGGGCTGCCAGTGACGCTAACTTTCACCACCAGGGGGTGTGAGAGACACACTCCTTCAAGGAAAACAGTCATGCCCTCTATGTGGCTACTGCACCTCAGAATCACCTGGAGAGCTCTGAAAAAAAAAAAAAAGAATCTAATCCTGGGCCTAACCCTGAACCCATCAAAGTAGAATATCAAGGGCTAGCGCTATTCAATATGGTAGATGCTGACCACATGTGATGACTGAAGTTTAATTAAAATCAAAACTATAAATTTAGTTCCTCAGTTATATGAGCCATATTTGGGGATTTGTGGGTAAGCGCTCAATAGCAGGGCCTGGACAGTGATCTTTTTTTTCCCCCCATGCCCCAGTTGATATCAACATGAGAGTGGACCCAGCAAGGCAGCAGGGGCCAGGAGTGCTGTCCTGGCAGATGGCCTGGCATGCTGTCCTACTCAGGCCAAGCTGGGAAGGAGAGGGGGTCACCTGGAAGAATTCGAGCAGAGAAGTGATGTGTCAGGTATCGGGGGGAACACATCAGAAGAGGGGAAACGAAGACTGGGACACTGGAGGAGGTCTGACAGCCAGGAGTGTGAGGTGTGAACCAGAGTGGGGACTCCCGGGATGGAGCGGGGAGTCTCGGAGGGCTGACACTCAGGCCAGTTTGCACTGGTCCAGCACGGGGTTCAGCCAATCAGGAGGACTGGCGCAGGCCCTGGAGGCTGCCCTGCTGTGGGAGTGGGGAGGGGATCCCAGGGACTCTGCAGTGCTAGGGGAGCCCTCTTGGCCAACCGGTATCAAAGTATTTCAGTAACTGAACCACCAGCACAGCTAAGCCATTGAGATTCCGCCCAGCTAGGTGAAAACTCCCTCATCCCTTCCCTCTCACCCCTGCGTGGACGCGCTCAGTCGTGTCTGACTCTTTGTGACTCAATGGACTGGAGCCCGTCAGACTCCTCTTTCCCTGGAATTTCCCAGGCAAGAATACTGGAGTGGGTTGCCGTTTCCTGCTCCAGGGCATCTTCCCGACCCAGGGATGGAACCCGAGTCCTCTGTGTCTCCTGCACTGGCTAGCAGGTTCTTTACCAGCTGAGACACCAGAGAATCCCTCTCACTGCTGTCACTGCCCAAAAGCCATCTAGGCTGGTGTTGCCTGCCGAGAGGGTGAGAGTGGAGGGCACCGGGGAGTGGAGGGGAGGGTGGAACCCACAGAAGCTCGAGCAGGGCGCTGCCCAGCACCCCAGTACCTCAATGGCACTGTCGCACCAATTCATCTGGTCGTCCACCAGCTTGATGCTGTGCTTCATGCGCTCTGGGGGCAGCAGTTTGGCCTGGCCCACGACAGCTGCAGGCGAGAGCAAGCAGGAGACAGAGGACGTGGTGAGGCTCTGTGTAAGGGGGTGTCGGCTCCCAACCAGATCCCACCCGGCCCCCGACTCACGGTCCATGGCTGCTGGAGCGGCAGTGCCCATGCCCCGGTTCTGGATCTGGTACACGGGCTGTGTGGGTCTCTGCCCCTCCTTCTCCCCCTTGGGTGGCACAGGGGCTGCCGGGGGTGGTGGGGCAGTGCCCTCGGGGGTTGAGGCGCTCGTTGTGGCCGCCGGCCCTTTCCCCTCCTCCCGGGGCTTCATGAGCACAATGGGCTTCTCCAGAGGGGCCGGAGCAGGTGGGGCGGCAGGGGCTGCTGGAGGCGGGGGCTGCTTTGACTGCGGGAGTGAGAAGGTGCTGGTCAGCAGGAGAGATCCTTGCCCTAACTGCTCCCAGCCTCCCCTTCCACAGAAAAGAGTCTGCCTTGCTCACCCGCTCTGCTGGAGGCTTTGAGAGGATGATGGGGGTTTTCTGCATGACCGCCGTGCTAGTCTCTTCGCTGCCATCCTGTGGTGAGGGAGGGCAGTTACTCAGCAATGATGCCCTGCACACTCGGTAAGTGCCAAGTGCCACTCTAAATGCCTTCAGACATGAACCCCTCCTAACCTACGAAGATAGCGCTGTCAGACAGGTACCTTGAGCCCCACGTTTCGAATGAAGTAACTGAGATCCAGAGAGGTTAACCGGCTTGCCCAAGGTCACACAGCCATTAAGTGGTGGAAAAAGACCCCAGTTCTGGATCCGGCTCCAGAACCACGCTGCCAGCTGTTCTGCTGGACAAGCCTGGGTGGGAGGAGCTGGGGCTCGGGAGAGGGAACCAGGTTCAAGTTGGCCCTGGGTTTTGTGTAGACTTGGACCAGGAACCAGCCTGTGTGCTCATTTGGCGAACTGCGACAGGAACTCCTTCCTCACAGGACTGTTAAGAGGCTGAAAGTAGACAGGACTCCCCAGCTGCTCACATGGCTTCAGGCACGCAGCAGGAGCAAGCTACCTAGAGCTGCTACCTGACAGCCCTGCGGTCCCCTCCTCCTCCTCAGACCTGCGAGCTGAATCCCACACCTTGCCCTCTTCAGGCCTCTTCTGACTCACCCCAAATCTGTCTGAGAAAGGGGAAAGATCTGGGTTAAAGACCTGTTCCTTCTCCGGTGCCCTGAGTAACCTTGGGAGGGTCCTGACCCCTCACTGGGTCGGTTTCTTCACCCACATATTGAGGACACATTTAAATCCTGCTCACTCACTGGCCTACGACGGACAACCAAAGGATATCAAAGTACTTTGGAAAGAAAAGGTGAGGGGGACGTCCCTGGGGGACAAGTGGTTAAGAATCCGCCTTCCAATGCAGGGAACGCAGGTTTGATCCCTGGTTGGCAACTAAGCCCAAATGCTGCAACTATGGAGCCCTTGGGCTTTCGAGACTGCATGCCACAAGGAAAGATCCCGTATATTGCAACTAACAGCCAAGTAATTAAATAAATGAACAAATAAATGAGTATTAAAATAAAAAAAAAAAAGAAGAGGCGAGGGTGGAGAGATGATGATGGACTGGAGATACAGTCAGGAGGCACCTTGTGCAGCAACAGGCGCAGGGAGGATGGGGGTGCGGAGTGTCCAGGACGAGGCCTGATGGGCCGTCAGTGATCCTGAGAGGAGAAGTGGCAGGAAGACACTGGGGTCAGCGGGAGATGGGGAGGCTGTGGGGAGTCCACTGGCCAGTTAGCAGGCTGCCGGGGCTCAGCAGCGAAGGCAGAGTCACAGACCAGAGATCTGGGAGTTGCCTCTTCAGGGACTGAAGCTGAAAGTGCAGGAAGATGGTAACGCTCCCCAGAAGGATGTGTGGGACAGGAGACTGTTGTTACCACTTACCCTGAGACCCAAGGGAAGGAGCAAGAGCCAAGCTCTCTGTGAAGAAATTTCCTTCATGTCTACCATTTTATGGCTCAGAAACTGTCCCA